>NC_136065.1:159813475-168818475 GCF_964261635.1 Lissotriton helveticus | reverse complement strand
CTTACCAGCACGGATGCTGCGCAAGTAAGTGCAGAGAAAGTCTGGGGGCAGTTTACGGCAGGCATTGGTGCCCACAGTTGGAGGCGAGAACGGCAGATTTGACGAGAGGAGCACCTCAATTGACTCCCTGCCCTTACGCCATTGGAAGATACGGACAGAGAAGGAACTTTTGAGGAGAGGGTGGACCAGATTCCAGCTCCCCTAAGTACAGGAGAGCGGCGGAGGTCGCGGGTTCGGAAGACTACTGCGACATAGTGGTACGGAGCGGCAGGACCACATATACGCCCTGTTTCTACGTGCACACCATGATGACAAGACAGTGCAGGCCCGCGCCGCTGCAGGAGAAGACTGCGCCATTGCGGAAATGGGCAGGAGGGACAAGACTCAATCCAAGCTCACGTTCGAGTAGAAGCGCTAGAAGTCACAGGATGGGGCTGCTGGAGGGGACCCAAGATCGCTGTTCCCCGCCAGAGATGACACAAACTCGGACATTCGCAACATGCTCCAGTCCATGGAGAAGACATTGCAGAGCGGTATAGCATCACTGGGCAACAAAATGGACGCGCTTTCATACAGAATGGACAGAATGGCAGAGCGCATTGACAAACATGCAGAAAGGCTAGATATGTTGGAAAGACGACTAACGGAGGTGGAAGAAGAGCACGCCACCCTGGATGCAGATCATAAGCAATTGGGGAAAGTGATAAGAGTCATGCAGGAAAAAGAGGAGGACTTGGAAGCGTGCTCTCGGAGATGCAATCTGCGGATTAGGGGCCTGCCGGAAACCACGGCCACTGGCAACATTGAGCAATTTGTGGAGAAAATACTGGTAACTCTGCTCGGGAAGGGGGTCTTCTCCAACATGTTTGTTGTGGAAAGAGCACATCGGTCTCTGGGACCTAAACCACTAGTAGGGGCCCCGCCTAGACTCAATCGCAAAGTTACTTAATTATCGTGATCGAGATGCGGCACTACGTATAGCCAGGGAGAAGAAGATTTTGCGTTACGAGGGCTACGCATTAGCGCTGTATCCAGACTTCACAGCTCGAGTTCAAGAGGCAAGAAGTCACTTTGCGCCACTAAAGAAGCAACTCAGAGATCTGGGGGTCGACTATGCCATGCTATATCCTGCAAAGCCGAGGGTGAACAGACAAGGTCGATCACATATATTTACGGATCTCAAGTCCCTGTAGCAGGCCATTAAACGCTGGGCGACAGAACATCAAGGCACTTCGGAAAGCAGACTCCTAGACTAAGCGGCTGGAGGTCCATTGGACGAGCAGGACTGAGGTCAAGTGCCTGTGCACACAAGAGGAGTAACATGTGAAGAGTGGGTGATTGAGCTGGGAGGTCCAAGTTAGGGGGTCTAAAGGAGGGACAATCCTGAATGTGTATGCTAGGAAGTGACATTTGTCCTTTGGGCATACCGCGGGGGGCATTGTAGTTTTTTAAGTTCCTGAGACTCTATTCTATAGGGGGAGAGGATATGCCTGAGGCGAAGGTAAGGGGCAGCAGGACTTTTCAAAAGGAGAATAGCTGATCATAGACTGCTGGTCGGGGAAGATGTTTGATTGTTATATTGTTAAGAAGTGGACACGCGCGGCAGGGCGTTGTATGGTTTCCCGTAGTTGGAGACTGCACCTTATTTGCAGAGCTACATTTGCCTCAGAGTGCCTTGCACACCGGTTGCGATTCAAGGGAGGGGACGGGAGGAGGGGGATAGGGGTGACTGTTAGAGTAATAGCTAGGCCAAGTTGGGGGTGGTCAGCTGTGGGAGGTAATGGGACGACATGGGGTTGTATTCCACAGTTTTTGTGGGGGGAGGTGTTGGGGGGGAGGGTTTCTTCTTTTTGAATGGAATGGTTCGCATATGGCTTGTAACATGTTTTACACAGGTACAAAGCAATCAAGCGGTTACAGACAGGTTACAGAGGATGGTGAACTTTTGGGTGGCGGGCGACACATCTAGGTCACGCACACTGACAGCAGCATACAGTACAAACACACTTCAAACACATGGCGGGGGATGACGAGGGAGTGGAGCAGACACTGACAGATAGTCTGAGCGCCTTGACTTGGAACATTAGGGGACTTAATGACCATCGTAAGGTTCGGAAGGTGCTCAGTTTCCTACACAGGTATAGTATCAATGTGGCATTGTTGCAAGAGACGCACCTTCCGCAAACGAGTGCAATGCTGAGATGCAAGGGGCTCCTAGGAAATATTAATACTGCAGGGTTTACGACACATGCCAGATGGGTGATGACATGGTTGAATACCAAATCAGCTTACACGTTAGACTTGCTGGAATCGGACCCTAACGGGAGATATGTCATTTCGAGATATAGAGGTAGAGGGCTGGATTTGATGATAATTAATACATATGGTCCCAACTATGATTGTCCTGATTTTTTTTCGCAGTTAACTTCCACGGTGCAGAGATTGCAGGGTAAAATGATTCTGTGGGACGGGGACTTCAACATGGTCAGTGACCCACGTTGAGACAGATCGCGGGCCCACATATGAAACCATCACCTGCTGAGAAGGCGCTAGAAGGGGGATGAAATGCATAGACTTGGTAGACGTATGGCGAACACGTAATCAGCTGCCTGTGAGCTACACACACTACTCAATTTACCACAATATACACACTCGTAAAGATTACTGGTTGGCTTCCACTGGGTTAAGCGAGAGCATTCAGAACTGTAAGGTGCTGCCACACACGCTCTCGGATCACTCGCCGGTACTGCTCAAACTGACTACCCCCAAGAAAGCAATACCCCCATTTACCTGGCGCTTCCCTCCGTACTCACTGCTGGATCCAGTTTTTAAGGGGGAGGTAGCGGAAGCCATAGAAGCCTTCTTTGAGGTTAACGTGGGTTCAGTGGATAGTTTCCAGACGGTATGGGAGGCATTCAAGGTTTACATCCGCGGCATTGAAATGGCTAAACATTCCGGGGTCCTAAAAGACATACGGAAGAGACTGACGAACCTTGAGCGGAGGCTAAAACTACTGGAAGACCAAAGAGGAATGGAGGGAGACACAGGGAGGGAGGAAGAAATGAAGGTCCTCTTGGAAGAATACCATGAGGCTGTGGACAGTGAAATAAAACACCTCGGCAGATATGCTACAGCTCGCTCTTATGGGGATGGGGAACGACCGGGCTCTATTTTGGCACAGATCCTGAAACCAAAGCGGGGGAAGACACTTATCACACAGGTGAGGTCTACGGGGGAGACCTGCTTATGGAGGAGGCTGATATCGCGGACAGATTTCGGCAATATTATTCCGAGCTTTACGCATCCAGATTGGATGATATGGAGGAAGAAGTGCAGGAATACCTGGAACACATAGCATTGCTCTCCTTTTCGATGTGCACAGAGAGTTTTTAATGCTCCTGATAGAGAAAGAAGAGATTGTAGAAGCCCTGTCGAGCATAACGTCCAATAGTGCGCCGGGAGTGGATGGACTCACAGCTAATTTTTACAAGGCCTACATAGATATACTTCTGCCCCACCTTGCCACGCTCTTCGATGATCTGTGCATAGAGGGCACCTTATCGAGTTCTATGAGGTAGGCAATACTAGTGGCGATCCTTAAACCGGGGAAACCGCCGGACGAGTGCAGCTCATATCGCCCGTTATCCGTTTTAAATGTGAATACTAAAATTTTTGCAAAGGTACTGGCTAACTGCTTGGCTCTACTTGCTCCAATTCTGGTTGCCCCGGAACAGGCAGGTTTTATACCGCACAGATATCTCACGTACAACATTCGCACAGTGTTTGGCACTATGCAACACGCGAGGTAAGATGTGAAGCCGTGGTGTTTTTCTTAGATATGGAAAAGGCTTTCGATTCGGTCTAATGGGCATTCATGCGCAGAGTGCTGACGAGAATGGGGTTGGGGTCAGTTTTTTGCAACTCATCGGCAAAGTGCAGCATAGGCCCACCACTAGGGTACGTATAGGTAACCTAGTCACAGATAGCTTCCCCATTACTAGAGGCACAAGACAAGGCTGCCCCCTATCGCCACTGCTATATGCGCTGGTGGCGGAGCACCTGGCGTGTGCGCTGAGGGAATATCACAGTCACGAAGGCATCAGCTTCCCGACATATAATATAGTTATATCCACATACGCAGACGATACGCTGTTGTACGTGAGGCAACCAGAACAAAATCTGACAGCAGTACTCCGCAAGGTTGTGCACTTTGGGCCCTTGTCAGGCCTTAAGGTTAACTGGGCCAAGTCATTGGTTTTCCCTCTGACCCAGATCACAGAAGAATTCGAGATGGAATACCCGTTACAATGGACTACGGACCCCGTCCGGTACTTCGGGATTAATCTACACACAGACCTAGAGACGATTTTGTGGGAGAACTATGGCAGGGCTATCGACAGATTGGAGGATGATGTGGAGGCGTGGTGCAAGCTCCCCCTATCCCTGATGGGGGAAGATATCCATTATGAAAATAGTGGTCTTACCTCGGATGTTGTTTCTATTCGCCAATATACCAATAGTTCTCTCCCGAGCCTTCTTTCTAAGACTGACACAGTTGATGTTAAAGTTAGCTTGGTCGGGCAAACAGGCATTGGTCAAATGGCGGGTTCTGACGCGTCCATATAGTATGGGCGGCCCAGGAGCACCGGATTTTGAATTATATTACAGGGTGGCACAGTGCTCCCATCTACATGCTTGGATGCATGGCGAGGCGGTAATACCGTATTGCGCATGGAAAAGTTTTTTTCCGCTCCACACTCTCCTACGGCGACAATATTCGAAGACCCAGTCCGTAGAACTGGCTATTTAGACTCTTTGAATGCCACCAGACACGCTTGGCACTACCTGCTACAGCAACAGGCAGGAGCACTACTATACACTCCGTCCATGCCCATAGAATGGGCCCGCTGGCTGCCGCCATGCAGGGACGGAGGAGACATTATAGCTTTGCAATCGTTGAACTGACAGGTTGCTGGAGACCTCTTTCACGAAGGGATGGCCAAGACATGGGAGCATGTGGAGGAAGGGGCGGCCGCTACCACGCAACTACAGAGATCCCAGTTTTACAGGGTGCATATTTATAGGCTAGCAATGTCGCACAGGGTGCATGAATGCACGGTAGCCCGACTGGCCTGGCAGAGGGACTTGCAATTCACAATCGATGACATGATTTGGCAGTACTGCTGCTCGAACACGCGACGAATCTCACTACATGGGAAGCACAGGCTTATTCATTTTAAATTTCTCAACAGAGTATACTACACACCGGAACGGTTATGTAGATATGGACTCAGAGAAGACGCGACCTGTGAGAGGTGCTGTGCACAGACAGCGGATTTCATACATTTAGCCTGGTACTGCCCCGCAATTCAGAAATATTGGGAAGTGGTCTTCGAGGAACTTGGGAGGATAGTGGAAATGGAGCTAACTCCTGATCCGGCACTAGCATTGTTGGGATTTTCCAAATCTCTGCCAAAAGCTGTACGCAGACTAATAGATATGGGACTTTTAGTAGCAAAAAGGGTAGTGGCTCTATGCTGGATGAAGAGACCAGTGCCAACAGTGCAAATATGGTCGCACGATATGCTACACTGTTGTACACAGACTGAGAACTATAGCGAACTGCTCCCTCCACGTTGTAGGCCTAAAAACTTTTGGGGATTGTTTGGGACATATAAAAGTGGGAGGTCTGGGGGTGGAGAGCGTGGAGGTGAGGGTACAAGTGGGTATGGTAGTACAGAGTACTGATATGATGTCAGAGGGCCAAGACGAAGAGAGTAGTGATGTCGCTGCCTGCCCCGAAGAGGTTGTTGGCTCAACAGCTATGTAATCGCATGATTTTCTGGAATGCTTGGTAGCCAAAGGATCACTCGGAAAAGTCTTCATTGTGGGACTGTGAATGTGTGACATGTCTAAGCTTGAATGTAAATTGTTCTGTAATGTACTGTACCTGTATAATAAAATACATAAATTAACAAAAATAAAAAATAAACTCTGCTAGAGAAACAAACCTTTGAGGTGAGCAGATTCAGAGTGTTAATGGTGTTGTTTGGTGCTCCATATTAAGGACCTACTCTCGGTCTAAACTTGGGAACTACCCAGAGTTCTTTATTTTTGCATACTTTATGTGGCACTCTAAGCCTCAAAGAGTACTGTCTTGATATAGAAACTACCCCAGCAGCACCAAAGTCGCAGAAGAAAAAGTGATAAAGCTTCTACATCAGGACTACTGATAGATCAACAACCTAGTTGAAATTGTATTCACAGTAGAAGAGTCGATTTTTATCGTGCTGTACAAGATTCTTTACCAGCATTAAAAAGTGGACATTGGTGTGGCTCTTTGTATTAGCTATACCGCCATCTTAAATAAATGCCTTTCAGCCCTACACTGCTTTGGTGATAACTCAGCATGTTTTCCTTAAGTCAAATCAGTTTGCAAAATTGGTCATGTTGTCACACACATTTTAACTCTCCTTTAATCCCACTGCAAGGAACTGCAACTGCTGCCACTGTAGTATATTCTGGAAATCAATGATATTATGCCGCAACACAAATGGCAAAATTAAGAACTGGCGAATTAACTAAATCCTTTGGACCCTAGCACAAGTTCTGTTGTACATTAATGGAATTTGGGATGTACTAATGAAGAGTAACACATTTTAGTTTTTGTTCAGACTGCATTAAGAATTGCATTATAGGGGAGGAGCCAAGATGGCGATCGGAACAGTCACATGAACGCTTCGCTCTGAGGTCCCTTCCTCCCCGCACGCCTATCCTGTTGATAATCCTGAGCGAGGCTTTTTGATCTACGTTGTTAGAGAGAAGCGCTCACTTACCGTCTGTTTTTTGGGCTCCACCGTGCAGTAGATCCGAAGAGCTGCCCTCGTCTGCTTGCCGGCCTTCGTGGCGCTGACGCCGGGGCCTCGAGTGCAGAGGTTGCCCGGCAGTGTTCGTAGTGTTGGCGGCCCTGGTTTGGATGAGAAACCGGTCAGTGGGAGCCTGAGAGCCACGAGCCGGGAGAATTGGTGCTGACCCACTCCCAATAGTGGGTTGCCTCGTATGCCTGAGCTGTTGATGAGCCGGAGAGAAGCCGTATCGCCCGGTTCCCCTTGGGTGTGACGCCCCCCCATGTTAATAGTCCAGTCTGGGAACCGGCGGTTGGCTCCTGGAGAGCTGCGGGGAGCGCACCCGGCCTTTCAGTGACTCTCCTTTCCGCACCAGGCGTCGACTGCCGACGATCAGCCGTGAGACCTGTTGCCTCTGGTGGTCGGACTGGACTCGGAGGGGAAGTGGCGGAGAACGAAGTGGCTAAGATGGCGCCTTGGAGTGCACCCCTCCTGGGGACGGAGACACCGCTGAGTTTGAGACCCCCGGACTTCGACTACATGGTGAGACACCTACGCGTAGTCACGTGCTGGTTGCACTGGTTACTCTGCGGACTGCTCTGCTCCGGAACTCCTGGGACTTGGAGGTACGGATCGCTGCCATTGCTGATCCGCCATTTTGTGGCGTAGTGGCTTTCCCCCGAGTTGGTGCCGCTGAATCTCCTTCGGTCGCTGTGCCAGGTTCCCCGGATGAATCTACAGTTTTGAGGGTGCCAATGGATCTGGCCCCTGTGCTGCGGTGCTTCCCGCATCCTGTGCTCTCCTTTTCGTGCTTGGCGGACCTGTTTTTGGACTTGGACTTGTTGGTGGTCGGGGTATTGTTGCATTCTGGCTGCCGCCGTGCATCGTCGGTTGTTTCTTGGTGGCTGGGACGATGTTGTGCGGCGGCGCTGCCTACTCCGCCTGGAAGGATTGAACTTTTTGTCTCGACCTGTCTCCTGACTGCCAGGCTGTTTAGCAGTTCTACTATTCACAGAAGTGGCCAGGGGTGACCTCGCTTGGGTCTTGGAGGGACTTCTTGCTGGTTAATGGTGCTTCAAGGACACGTCTTGTGGGGCTGTTATTGATTGTGTTTTGTGCGCTCGCTGATCTTTGTACTTTCTATGGCCTCTGTCTCTACGATTCTAGTTGCGGGGGTAGGGGGGACCGGGTATCTGCATCGCCGGCTCCTCTCCTCGTTCTTTTTCTTTGTCTTCTTCTTTCTCTCTTTATTTCCTTTCTTTAGGGTGACTCTGGGGCGACAGGCACGCTGTTAGTGGGGTAGGCCATAGCCATTACGGTGATGTAGGGTGGCGGGTGTTGGAGGGGTTTTGTTATTTTAGTTTGTTTTGTTCTATGGTCCTTTTCTCTCTTTCTTCCTAAGGGGGTTGGCTATATCTTCTTCTTACATCCTTTTTCTGTTAGGCATCTGCACTTCTGTCTTGTACGGGTGGGTTTTCCACACGATGTTCTTGCTAAATTGCTAGCCATTGTTTGACCGTTACTCCTGGCCTGCCTTTGGCGGGCGTAGGGTGTTTGTGGCCTTATTGCTTATCATCGATTTCTGATTGCCTGGAGGGGTACACCCCTCCCGTCTCTTCTGGTTTATTGTAGTGTGATGCCTCTGTTGATATAGCCGCTGCCTCCTTCTCAATAATGTAAAAAAGAAACCTCTTTTATCCGTGTGCTTTGCTGTGCTACGACCACGTACTATGACTATAACGCGATTCCTCCTTTTATCGTACACATTTACAATGCTCCTGTTTTTATCTCCTGATTTTGCGGCCGGCCCTTGTGGTTGTAGGCCTGCGCCTGTATTGCTCTGTTTGACTTAATAAAGGTTAAAAAAAAAAAAAAAAAAAAAAAAGAATTGCATTATAGTTATCGTCTATTATTTCATTTTGCATTATCAGCATTTTGTATTATGATGATATTTTAGTTTGTTTATCACCACCTCCTTCCTGTGCAGCCCCCTTTTGCTTATCAGCTAGGCTGGCGCTACAAAAGTGCGTAGAAATACAAACGCAATAGATGCATTCATACTTAAATGTAGTTAAAGAATGTTGGTCTATTCAAAGAAGATTTAGTGGTGGTCATACCAGTAACGTTGAGGCATCACTGACTAGGAAGGGACAAGGCTAACATACTTACTGATGCCTACTACCCCACCTGGGGTATAGGCCTTCAATCAGGACTCTCCAGGCATTTCTGTCCAAAGCTTTTCTTTCAATTTACTCAGGTGTAACATCTCATTGTAGTCTTCCTCAAGGCCTCGAAGCAAGGTGTTTCTTGGCCTTCCTCTTTTTCTTTTCCCTTTCAGGTTCCAGATGAGGGCTTGCCTGGTGGTGTTTGATGCAGGCATGCGGGGGTCTGTGACCTATCATGGCCCAGGGTCTTTTTTTCTTGATTTCTTTATGAGCAGGGAGTTGGAAAATCTAATACCATAGGTCATTGTTGCTGATTGTGTCTGGCCAGTGGATCTTCTTTAGACCGGATTTAATGAAGGTCTAGATTTTGTTGGTTGTGGACACTGTTGTGCTTTAAGTTTCTGCCCCATAAAGAAGGGCCGATTTTACGTTGGTGTTAAAAAGCCTGATCTTGGTTTGCAGTGTTAAGTCCTCGGAGCGCCAGATCTGCTGTAGATGAATGAAGGCAGCCTTTGCTTTGCAGATTCTTGCCTTGATGTCGGTGTATGTGCCACCCTGCTTGTCTATGACACTGCCAAGGTAGGTCAAGGCCTCACCTCTTCAAATGCAGTTGTGGTGGCCTAGTTAGCCTTCCATCTTCAGGATCTTGGTTGTACCCCTGTGGATGCTGAAGCCAAGTTTTACTGATGTGGCTGCTGCTTTGTTAGTCTTCTTTCGCATCTGTAGATGGGTATGGGAGAGTAATCCCAGGTCATCAGCAAAGTAAGGTCGCAGCGCAGCGCTGTGTCCAAGGTGTCTACTAGATCCCATTAATTCTCCTTGCAGTGCATGTCTTTACGATCCAGTATATGGCCAGCAGGAAGAGAAAAGGTGCGAGCAAACAACCCTGGTGGACTCCGCTCTCACTTCGAGGCCTTTTGTGAGTTGTCCTCCATGGACTATCTTGCAGGTCATTCCCTTTTAAGAGTTCCTGATGGTTCTTATGAGTTTATCTGGCACACCGTAGTTGCGGAGTAGTTTCCAAAGAGTATCTCTGTCCACGCTGTTGAAGGTCTTTTTCATAGTCAATGAAGTTGGCGTAGAGTAGGGAGTTCCATTCCATCAACTGCTCAATGAGGATGCGTAGAGCTGCAATCTGGTCTATGCAAGATCTATCTTTGTGGAAGCCAGCGTTCTGGTCTCACAACTGAGCATTGACTTGCTCCTTCATTATATTCAGAATGACTGGGGTTGATAGAAGAGTTATCCCTCTGTAGTTTGCGCAGTTACTCACGCCATGTTTCTTGGGGATATTGATCAGATATCCCTCCTTCCAGTCTGACTGGACAACACTAAACATATAAGTATTTGAACTCATTTAAATTAAATAAATACACTTTTACCACAATGCGCAAATTTAGATAGAACTGATATACACCAACAACATCCAACTTTCTTCTTTCGAGTGACAAAGAATTAGCTGACTATTTCCCAAAACATTTCCTTGGTAGGTTATTTTCTTTGACATAGGCTAGGCTTGTTTCCCCTGAACTTTAATGATCACTAAATAATGTGATTAGAATCTTAGACTCTCTTCTATTCCTGCTTTACAACAACAAAACACACCGTTCACTGCCATGTTATATGGAAAGCCTCTTTGTAAATTTGTAGGAGTACATAGACTTTGTGTATTTAATCAGCTAACAGATACACCTGTATTTAGAGCTTTTATACATTTGAAAAAACTGCGCTCTGTAAAACCAAGTGTTGTTGAAGGTCTGAAGCAATCATTTGCTCATGCTAAAGACAAACAGAAGGTAATACTTCCATGGGTGTTTTATAGGACATAACATTTACAGTGTGCACTCTTCGTGCTATCCTTCTTATGATGGGGACTGTTTGAACGGCGCAGCTGACAAGGAAGGTTACACCCTACTGCAGCCCTCCCATCACTGCCATTGAGTCCAACATCCGATAAGGTGCTAATTAATCTCTTCTATTATACTTCATAAAATGTTTTCACTAACAAAAGACCCAGCAGGATAACAAAATACATTTTTATGGTCAAATGACAAATATTGTTGCTAAGCGTGGCATTCTTTTTTCAATCACCAACGGCCTTCACCAAAAATGTCTTCTTTATAGCTCAATCCAAGTAGCACCTTGCAATGTCAGGATTTAAAAGTGATGGAGCATGATTATTTGAAAATAATCTTGCTTGATCAAATCTGCTCATAAGATGTATTTTAATAAACATGATTAACAGTGTGGAGAATTATTAACGTGGGAAATTCTAAAAATGCACCTTGAAGTATGTGCAAGATAGACACTACACATTTAGTAATCGAAGCCGCAATGAACAGCATGCAGGAAGGATGAAAACTAGTGTTTTGAGAAATGTCTCTGCCACGAAAGAGAAACTTAATAATGTACTAAGTAATTTGCAAGTAGAATTTAGAAAATATAATAATGAAAATACTTGAAGTAAAATGTTTGTTTGTTTTCTCTAATCATGAAGTGTCATAATAGGAAAAAGTGATTGCTTATGTTATTCTCTTATTTGAAATAATTGAAATCAGACAATGTTTATTAATTTAAATAAAAAATGTCCTTATATCGTTTTTTTATGCTTTTTCTATCCTTTTATACATTATTAAAGAGTGTGTTTTATTCTTTAGAAAACAAAGATGTGGTTTTTCTGTGAAGGCCTCAAAACCTGCTTTCTTTCTAAAGTAGGCCTCAGAAGAATGTACTTTGTCGTTCGATATTTCTAAAATGCTGATTTATTAGCTTACGTTTTGCATATCATATCACTAATATTTCCTTCCTACGTTTGGAGTATTTATTTCTATGAATTGTGTCAACTATGTTGCAACCTGATGTGGAAGCGAGCGCGTGAATATGAAGAAATCTCAATGTGTTTCCTACTTCCGATGTGTCAATGACGTCTTGCAAATGACAAAGGACTACCTTGTTAAAGTTCTGGATGGATCAGCCTGAAGAATGATCACCTCATGAATCCTAACCAATAGAATTGTGTAAAACTGTGGAAATGAAACATTTGGGGGTTGGAATTGTGAACATTTTGGGGTGTACTTACTTTCGTGGGAAAGGAACTTGGAAGTAGCTGTTTGATGTTGAGTAGAGAGCCTTTTGCTGCTGCATTTCTCTATGCTACTCTGGCTGGCTTTTATCTTTGCAATCCTGGGCGTGACATGCTGTCAGTCTGATTTTGATTCTCCCGTGAACTATCCGGATTACTTTGCACTTCATCACCTGTTGATGTTGCACAAGCTATACCTTTTGGCTGAAGGGTTGGCTTTTTTCTGACTTTTGCACGGTGTGCATTAGCTCATTAATCTTAGGTTCGTACGAGTCTTGAATTGCATACTGAAATTGCAATGTATATCTTCTTTTGGTCTCTCTCACTCTCCTCTCACACATGTTATTGATTTTGATGCATTTGCCATGATCTTTATTTCCTTTTTGTGATTTACCAGTATTCATTGAAACAAAAGAAATTGACATTCTAATGTGTTTGTGTACTGACTATTCATATTTGATTATTTAGATCAAAGAAATCTGGATAAGTATACAGAGTTTGTTTTTATTGAGGAGTTATTTTGACATGACACATACCTGATTATTGTTGCTAGTTAGCTATTTTCTGTATTATAGGTCCTCATGAAGAAAATAGCATCTGTCTATAATTATTTGAGTCCACATTAGCTCTTCCAAAGATCTATCGGAGGACCTTATGGTTGTAAGTGGTTATAGGGTTTCCTTGGGCCCAAACTCTTTGATATAGTAAATTGTCTAAGATTTATTTTAAGGTGTAATGAGGATATTGTAAATAGTAATGAGCATTTACGCCGCTTCCGTTGGATCAAAAGTCTGTTTCAACAATCATTATCATATATGCACACAAAATATTGAACACAACCATTGCATTTATAGATTCAAGCCGTTGCTATTCAAAGAGCAAAACCCCGAATAGTTAAAATAGCCTGTGAACCAGTCTGCCATGGTATGGCACAATGTCTTGTTTATCCAAATAGCTACTCGCACATCATATGCCTAAAATTATATTGTGAAAATGGGTATTTGGAACATATTTGTCACTTTTTTTGGTAGTTACTGGATTTTATAGAGAGCAACATTCACTTAAGGAGTATCTTGGCATTAGTAACACAATCCTAAAAGGTGCGAATCAGTTCTGGTAGGAAATTGCGGCGAAGAGACACATTTTAAAATACTTTCTGAACTTTAGCTGATTCTTTTCGGGCACACAAAAATTCCATAAAGCAGAATAGCATCCATTTAATGGCAGAAGCAACGGAGAAGGCTGTACCTCAAATACTTTAGAAATTTCAGGAAGGCATGTTCGTGCTGATCTGAGGCAGAGACACGGCTTATACCATTTAAAGGGATGGGACAAAGGAGAGAATCTGGGATCATAAACCGCTTTATGAACCAGACAAAGAGGTCTGCAAATGAGCCTGTTCCTCTGAGGAAGCCAACATAAGGAGCCTGGTGCTGACCCATAGCAAGTCTGGTAGCAGAATTCTGAACCTGGAGACGTTATGCATAGGGTGGAGAGGAAGGTCTAAATAGAGTGCACTACACCGGTCTCAACAAGCAGAAACAAAGCCATTAATTATAGGGATTTTGTGCAAAAATTAAAAAAGAGGTAGGGTTCGTTTGAATGCATGTAGTTGAAGGAAACAAAAGACAACTGCATTGATAGGATTAAAGCAGTAAATTGGGATCCAATTTTTATTTGACACCTAGATTCTTTACATAAGGTGTATTTGAACTTTATACTAATAGACTGAGGCTAAAACGAAAGCTCCCAAAACATGGAGGGCAATGAAACACTCATGAAGCCTTGCAGCAAATACTTCATGGTTGCTTGAAATGTTCAGAAATATTTGGCTTGTCAACTGCATACAAGAAAAAAGAAAAACTGACTAATGTGTGCCAAACGTATCAGGTATGTATATTAAAAAAAGGGACACCATACACAATCCCTGGCAGACACTGCAAGCAAGAGGTCGAACTCTGGATTCAAAAGGTATTGTGTCCGGAAAGTTATATTGCTCGGGACAATTTTAAGTCACTGTAAAGCAGTGACGTTGGTACTGAGCTCCTTGAGCTACAGTAGCAGAATTTGGTGGTTTACTGTGTCAAAAGCTGCAAACAGATCAAGAAGAATGAGAGCAGTAGGCTGATTTTCATTAGCAGAGTAGCAAAGTTCAGCAGCCATAACCACTGTCGCTTTACTACAGTGGATCGAAAATATGAGACGGTAGTCAAGACATTTTTGGATGGAGACCCATGGCAGCACAAATTAGCACATTTGATTGCAAGACTGGTTTAATTGACTAGGGGGAGACGAGAATCTCTTCTCCTTTTATGTCAATTACAAAGGCTATTTATTTTCACTATTTTGGCATATATTTTCTATTTTGCATGCTGATGGCTGGTCATATTGGTTATTGGGGAATAAAGTAGAGTGAAACGATTGCATCTCGCAATGATATATATATTTTTTAAATTTATAAATCAACTTTATTGATTTTACTGACAAGATAACACAATGGGTATCCATTACAACAGTCACCATTGCTGTTACAATGTCTCTAAAGACATTCCTTATCCTGTCAATCCACAGTATTCCCACCACGATCCCCCAGATATTAGTGTGTTTATGAGGACATCCTCTGACGCTATAAATAGGCTCCTTAAGCTTCGAACACCAATACTAGTGAAGTAGTGTGGCTCACTGGTTAGAGGCGGCAGACCCGAGAGCAGAGGACGGCCCGGGACCAGGGTTCGATTCCCGGCGCGGCAGGTTTCTGGACCAGGGTCAGCGGACTCGATAATTCTCTCGCCTCGGTGCCCACTCTGATCAGCGTTCACACTCGGCAACTCTGGGCATTCGCTTGCCTCATCTTCACTAACGGCCCCACCAGACCGCCGGGGATGCCTGGTCTCACCCTGGAGATACCCATTAAGGGACCATCTCTCAGGGAAGCCAGGAAGGGTTTCGCAGCGGTCGAAGCGCCTTGGGACCCTACGGGTAAGTAGTGCGCTATATAAATGCCTATACATTTACATTTACATTTACAATACATTCCTGCTTGCTATTATGGCACCTTGAGAGAGTCTGGGGTTGCAGTTGCGTGGAATACCTTATCTTTTCAATTATTGTGGCCATGTCTATGAAGGCTCGCTCTCCCTGGGAGCCTTCTAGATCAACCGGAAGGCCCAACTATGCTTCTCTGGTCTCTCAAGGACACAAGTAGATATATTTCTAACTGTTAGCCAGTAATGTGCAATTCTAGGGCCCCTTCAGACCATATGGATGAAGTCAGCATTTTGATCTGTACTGTGCAAGCAAGAGGGGTGAGACAGCCTATCAGCACGCCACAGTTGTTGGGGTGTGAAATATTCTATATGAAGATATTTCAGATTTATAAGTCTGAAATGGAATGAGAGGACCATTTCTGGAATTCTGGCCTCTCTCCAGCATGCGGGGGGGGGGGAGCGATATTAGCCACCCATCACCTTTCTCTTTTCGAGCTAAAAATGCTTGAGGGGCGTTAATAACTAAGGAGCAATACCTCTGTGAGATCCCTACTTTTCCCAGGACTTTGGTGCCTAATGGACAGTGTTGTGGTATTTCTCAGAGATCAGGTTGGTGGCAAGTGAGGACATAGCAAACTTGAACATTTTGATAAAACTTGGTTTTCACCAGCCTACAATGGAAGTTCTTGAAATTACCTCATGTGCGACCCTTGCCAGACGTCTCCCAAATTTGTAATGCCAAACAGGTCGCATTTGCTCAACTCAGTCAACTGGATGATGCGTTTCAATCATCGTCCATGCCACAGAGGAGTTTGGTCTATCATTTCTGGGTCCTACCCAGTCAAGTGAAGCACCGACTTCCAGGTCTGGAATACTGCCTTAGTGACCTCAGGCAGACGTTTGGGTATAGATGAACGATAGAGTATGCCCATAATATTATCAGTATCGAGTAGAGACAATCGTTTTTGGCTGCATTTATAGAGGATTCTTAAATTGCAAAATTTCAAACAGTTCATCTAAGAACCATTTAATCTTTCCCTGTGCGCCTTTGTGTTGCAAAGGATGTAGTTGTGAATCACATTGGCTGATCTAATAATACTACTTGAGTACATATCGTTTACTCCAAGAGTTTTGTCACTACTGAAATGTTGTAATAATCTCTCTAATTTTACGTGAGGACAATATATGGAACATAATTACTATATAGCCTATGAATCCAAAGAAAGATTATTAACAAATCAACCAATCCTAAGCCTCTGACCTACTTTTGTTCCATCACACTTCTATTTATCGTTTTTACATATGACACTGGGGGCACACTTTAAAAGAAGAATGCCAAACAATTCTTGGGTACCTACGGGGACACAACAAGCTACAAGAGGCCTTTTCCTGGAAATACACAGGACCAGTGGCATCTGGACACTCCTGGATGGCCTCTGTCTGACAGCCTGTGAGTCTCTAAGTGCATACAGTGAGTTCCTGGGTGGAGGGGGGGGAGGGAAGTTAGTAGTATACTCCTGTTGAGGATTGGGACTTTAAGGATTTAAGTCAAAAGGTAAAATCTTTGACCATGAAAAACCTGGTTTGTGTATCAGATGCAAGCTCCATCGCAGTCAGGATCAATGTGCGCCTCACAATTGATTATCATTGGTGCTTTATGCTACTTGCCATTATTTTTACTTAAAACTTCATATCTCCTGTTCCCCGGGATTTTTCTTAGTTTGGTATCATTTTGTTTAAGAACGTTTAATTTATTTCTCTAATTCAGTTTGGGATTTTAATTGTTTTGCATTTTAACTTTATTACTGTTTTGGTACTGTATTAATATTTTACACATTGGCCTAAATTAAGCTTGGCTGCTCTATGCCATTGCTACCAGGGGGTTGAGTTCTAGTTAATTTTGCAACTTTGAGGATTCACCCTGACAAAAACCGTGATTTTTTTCCTTGAGTTAGGTAGTCGTCCACCACAAATAATCTAATCTTTTATGTTAGTGGCAGTGGTGGTATCCAGGACTTGTGTTTTGCAGTACAAATCAGTGATTTAAGTTAAAATCCCCTTTGTAATTTGACATAAAAATCAACATTTTCATTTTCAAACTGACGTCTGATTTTAATTGGTCATTTCCTGATTTTTCCTACATTTCATTCTCATTCTGCAAACACTTTGTCCCCCGACTTCGCAATTGGCGCCGAGGGAGAGATGGCAGGGACACAGGAGAAGGTGATGGGGCCAGTTGGGCCGTTGGTGGTACCGTGCCTGAAGGTGTGGGTACCAAAGGGACCTGAGGCATGATAGGAGCTAACATCACAGAGCGAAGTCACATTAGGGAAAGGCCATAGGGAGCAGCTAAAAAGTACTATGGGGTCCATAAATGCTCCAGGTGGGACCTTCGCTCTCCCAAACACCTCAATCATGGTTTTCAAGACAAATGCAGGATCCAAACCTGGAGAGAACTCAGAGTAGGGTGGTTCCTGAAGTGGAGGAGGCAACAGCAGCAGCTTGTTTTCAGCAGCCAGCAACCGGTCAGGGCATGGGGAAATTACCAATTCAGGCTCAGATAACATATCTGTTGGGTTAGAGTATCAGTGGCCACTTACTTATCCTATGTTTGTAGTTGTGTCTTCTCTTTGTTTAGGGCTTACGTCTTTTCTCCCACAGCATCGAAGCTCGGGACCGGGGTGACCTCTAACAGTCGTGTATGGCCCTGGTCATGAAGTGCTTTGTTTTCCGCTCCATTATAGGTTTAGGATGCATGCTCTGACAAGATTCCCAGGATCTGGAGATGTGGTTTGATCCTAGACACCATAAGCAGACATCATGAGGGGCAGTTATAGACATCTGAACCTCCCAGTCACTGCAGAGTTTGAAGCCTGAACGTTTGGAGGTGGATACAAGATAGCACCACAACTATGAGACAAATTGCTGAAGAACTCCTGACACAACTGTCAAAGAGCAAGGTGCAGATCCACAAAAAAGAATTGGAAAAAAGTGAACGGACACTGACATGCAAGGGTGAGTACATTAAAACTCTGGTGATGTACTGATAACGTTGCACACAATGTTGACACAAAGTCAGTGCCACCTACTGGGGTGAAAGAGCTTCGGAAACCTTTCTGGACCCAGCATGCTGCCTGAAATTTTCAAAAGGCTAGGAATCTGCAGGTAGAAATATCCATCAGAAATCTTGGTGTTAAAAGCCTTTTTTTTAGAACATAATAGAAAGTGATGGCATGGGTTACAAAGTACTGCACAACCAAAGTGGGTTCACAGGTAAAAGAAAGCAAACATCTGGTGGTTAACAGGGCCTGGTACATTATGTTTCCTGTTGAGGGAAACACTACTAGTAGCACCAACTGATTACAATAATAGAAGAAGAATACAATCATTATAGTCCATTTTTTCTTTCTTTCAATAAGGGGTGAAGATCACAGTAGTCTTGGGGAGGAGTGCCCAAAACCAAACTATCCAAAGACCTGAAGACAAGGTTCCATACTTATAAATACAGTTTTCTATGTAGACAGTTCAATAAAAACACACTCGAAACATTATCCCAACAACATCTTGCCTTTTGTACGCACTCACAATATGATTTAATAAAGTAAAAACATTAAAAACATCCTGTTGTAGAAACAGAAGATAAGTGGTAGATAACTCATCACTAATGTAATCACCTCCCTAAAAGATAGTGTTAGTTGAATGAATACATCAGTTCATGAAAATATAGGTGTGCAGTACACAAAAACAGAGGATCAATAATGCATTCGGTATACATAAAAAGTCCACAGTTGCCAAGAAAGAAAGTATATGAAAAATGCCTATCCTAATGACAACCCAATTCTATGCAAAACACACATTAAAAGTCATATCAAAGGATTAAGTGAGTTATGCACTGTTTACATATCAATTCCATTTTACAAAGAGCTACTTATCCTATACCAAAAAATACAAATATTATAAATTCCAATCACACACCAGGAGATCCAAAGATTATCATCAGTAAGACATGGATGTAACTTTTTTCAATAAGAAAAAATAAAACAAAATAAATTGTCAAAGTTTTCAGCTTCTGCGTCTCTTGAGGTAAAGCATTTTTCTAACCTATATAAAGCTAGTATGTAGCCTACCAAAAAGCACTGCTTTGCCCTGACAGAGCCAGACTCCAAGGGCATTAAGCACTCTGTGCTCAACGACTTATTGCCTCAACACTAAAAAACACTTTCAATGCCGAAGAACGTTAAGTTGTGCTCTCAGCACCGTGATTCAAAGTGCTTTAAAGCACAAGATGGCAGCAGAAAATCCTCAAAGTGTTCACCAGATGTGAAAATGAAGACACAAAGATAGCTATTGGTGTCAATACCAGCAGTACCATGGAAGTGCAGCGGGAGTAACAAAGGTGCAGAGCTTTGCAACACTATGATAAGAGGCATCGAGACTGAGTCAAGAAGGGTCCTTCCAAGAAGGGTCCTTCTTTGTAAGTAAGGTGTGTGGGAAGGACTCTTAAGGAAAACTGGTTGTTTAATTATCCTGATTGTACTGAGCTGAAGTACTTAAAGGAGCAGTCACACTCTTCAATCCAGCAATTTTACGGCATTTTTGCTTTCTTTTCTATTTTCACAAAGGATATTAAAACAGCAGAACAAAAACATGTGTTTATTTAATCTTGGTGTATGGTGTGAGGTCCTTTTCTGGATTTATGGGATTAATATATCCCAAATTAACTGCACTCAGTGGAACTAGTGAGACCTGCAAGGTGCACACAGAACAAGAGTGAGGGAATTTGCTGGCTTGTGTTGGTAATTTAGCTCCACTGGAGATTGAGACGCAAATGCAAATCATAAAAAGAGTTTCATTTGTACCCAAAAGTTAACTAGAATAATAAGTCGCCATCAAAATGTAGCTCATTGGGCAATTCGAACGTAAATGATTGTGGCACCTTCTTCAATAACTTACTTTTCAAAACAAGGATTGAAATATTCTGAATGAAAAAAGGTGAACATTAGTGAAGAATCAACTGAATTACAGGCACATTCCTTGCATTTCACCAAGATATACCTGTGCGCTGTGGGTAATTTGCTCTCTCTGTTGCGTTGTAATATGCATCAATGCATCTGTTGATTCCTTCTGGCAAGGATCATGTAGACCTGGCCCACCTACAAAGACACACATTTCTTCAATTTTAATTTTACATTTTCAAAAAGAATTGTACAGAAACAAGAAACAAATGGGTCAAGTTAACGCCATTCAAAAATGTATAATAATAATTTGAATATAGCAAACAACAAATAATACAATTTTCTACATAAATGGAAGAAAATGAGATACCTGTAACTGTATTTCTCCAGTATTGGAATCTTTCAACGATTCACTTGCTTGAAACATTCCCTGTCGTGGAGATGGGAGTTCCCGGTACCATACAAAAGCAAAGAAGAGCATGAAGACCCAATGCCTTTAAATTTTTCAACCTATCATAATCTACTTTAAAAAACAAGAGCCCAAATGTAGACTTCAGCCAATCAGGCTGTTTTGCCCTCTAGCTCATTCCAGAGAGAGGCTACAGTGCCACAGATTTTCTATAGAACAAGTTCAGGAGAAACATTCAAAGGAGGGAAATGTGAGCCTCTGAGGGCAGGAGGAGGGTGGGTAACATGTGAATCAATGGAAGATTTCAATACTAGAGTACTAGGAGAACGACAATTACAGGTAGGAAAATAAGTTATTTACCTGTAACTGCAGTTCTCCAATATTAGTATCTTTCACATGCTTGAATCGTCTAAGTGGGAGTCCCATGGTCCCGTAAAAAAGCAGTATGTATCACTCTCATAGCCTATAATGGTAATGAAAAGGTCAGTTTAATAGCCCATCTGTCTTTCCTCAGATTTTCAAGCACAAGTGGGAATAAAGAATCCCGTGCTACAAGGGGAGCCTCTCCGAGGAGGAAGGTGGGTCACATGTGAATCTATGAAAGATACCAATACTGGAGAACTGCAGTTACAGGTAAGTAACTTATTTTCTTCTCCAGTACTGGATCTTTCATAGTTTCACGTGCTTGAATGAAAAGAGCAAGCAGTTACTGTATTTATCTATCTTATAGTATTAGCGCAAGTAGCGGATGGTGGGTAGAAAATATATACATAACATTCATATGCAATTTAATCAAATATATATATATATATATATATGACGAAGCAATGGCGGTTAGCGCTGGAGCGCTCTGCAGCAGGTGCGTGCGAGGGACCAACCACAGGCCCAAAATCTTTTTTTCCCAAGGTTAAGACGCCGCACTCAGGAATTGTCAATAACTTTCTTTATTTGGAAAACTCCACAAACAGTCTGTCACAACTCTTTATTTGGCAAACTCCACAAACAGTCTGTCACACACATATATATATATATATATATATATATATATATATATATATATCATACATTAACATTTGCATAAATACATAAGCAAACACATGGAACCAAAAGAGGCTCCATTATTTAAATAGGTAGGTAGTAAAACCTGTTCAACTGCAGCATCACTGCATTGTGCCGAATCCAGGTAATAAGGCTGGATGAATTATATGCACACTTATCCAAGTTACAGCACGATATATCTTTTCCAGAGGCACTTCCGCGAACAAAGAAGTTGAGGTGGAAATTGACCTAGTTGAGTGTGCCCTGGTTTTCACTGTGACGGGCTTGCCAGCCTGGATTGCATCTGAAATTCATCAAGAGATGGTTGCCATTGTGACTAGAGCATCCTTACGAGTGTGTCCATCTGAGTCCAACAGTTGGTCAGTTAGTGCAATGCAAGTAGAATTTTAGATATATTTTGCTCCCTAGTGTATGAATAGACCTCTCAGCTGGTGATGTTGGATTCTGGAAAAAAGTCGGAAACATAGGTTTATTGAGGCAACATCTGAAAGAAGCTTGGGAATAAACCTTCGTATTGGTTCTAGATTGCCTGTGCGGTGCAAGAAGGTCCTTGAGTTGAGAAAGCCTATATCTCCTCTACCCTTTTGGTGAGAGTGAGCACTAATAACAAGGCAACCTTCCATGTGAGAAATGAAGTGTACTCTGTAAATGGGTTTGAATTTTTCTTCATGAGATGAGACAGAACTATGTTCGGGTACCAGTCCGTGGAAGGAGCTCTTACGGGAGGATTCTGCTAGAGCACCAAAGAGAGAAAATGTGATGAGCATATATAAGGGAAGAGGTGTGGTGCAGTAGCCAGAGCGGCTGTCTCCGGAACACGGAGGCTCACGGTTCGATCCCCGGTGCCAGGTTAGCCCAGCACCTTGTGACTCTGAGCAATAGCGCACGTAATCTTCCCGACGGTCCCTAGCGCCGGGACACCTCTCCAGAGATAGACGTGCGCTTTACAAATGCTGGTATTTCTATTTATTATATCTTGATATTTCTGCAAGCCGTACCGTAACAGACGCATGTACCCACCATGACCGACCTTGCGAGAGGAGATAGGGTAGTTATATGCTAAATTGTGCTAGTAGATGATGTAGGTTTGATTTCTTGTGCCATAGGCAGAAATGTTTCCACTACGGTTTACATGTCTATATTGTGGCTTCCGCCTTGACTTGGGAGAGAATAGACCTGCAGCCCTGAGGAATATTGACATCTTTGAATTCTTGGACTTAAGGAGCTGTGCACATAAAAGAGGAGAGGTCGGGTCAGGATGAAGAACCTGACCGTAGTTCATCGTCAAACTTTTGCAGTATGTTGATAGGTGAATTTGGTTGTATTCCGATAGTAGGAGAAGCTCCATGAACCAATGCTGCGTGGGCAACCTGGGGGCTATCAGGATGAGATGACACTGCTTCGCTTTCCTCTTGCTGACAACCTTTGGGGTTATCGGAGGAAAAGTTTGGCATACATCCCAGACCATCTGTCAAAAGGCATTCCATTCCTTCACGATCCTGGATGTCGATACCAACCTGCATAGAACTGGCATGTGCGGTTTCGTTTGTTGCAATGAGATTTAGAGCCGGTTTGCCTTGAAATTGCATTCGTTATTTGCGATTACCAATTTGGTAATCACAAATTGCGAATGCCTTCCCATTCATTTCTATGAATGGGAAGGCATTCCTTAATAGCGAATCGCAATTTGCTATTAAGGAATATGTAGAAAGCGCTATTTCTTTTGCGAAACCTACATACATTGCATTTTGCGATTCTATAATAGCGAATCAGTAAAATTCGCTATTATAGAATCGCATAATGCAATGTTGACACTTCTGGCCCCAAGTTCCTAGAGGCTTTGTTGATTATCTTGGGATAGAAAGTCTTTGTCTTGGACAGTATCTAGTGTTGCAGCTCAAGAACAGTTATCTTCTTGGATGGAGGAGTTGAAGATCTTTGATAATTCACAAGGAGACCTAATTTGTGAAACAACTTTAGGCCAAGCCTCTGTGGCTTTGGGCGCTTGAAATGCCATTGGTGCTTTTATCAACCAGTTGTTGAGGTGGAGGAATACTGCCCCTCCTGTACAAGCTTCTCCAAGGGCTAGGCAGTAGGTAAAAATGCCGGAAGCTGACTTGAGGTCAAATGGGAAAACTTTACTTGGGTGGGAATGTAGAAGTATGAATCCTGTAAATTCAGTGTGGTCATGTGGTGTCGGAGTGGGTGACCTCATTAAAGGATGGTTTCCGGAGGTCTATGATGGATAGCCAGTACTCTGTTTTGAGTATGAGGAAAAACTGAGAACAGAAGCCCGTTCCTTGCGGACAATCTAGGCCTTTCTCTATGGAACCTTAAACAAGGTCTAGGACCCATTTGTCTGATATTGTTTCTTGCTAGTGTTGGATAAACTAGGATAATCATTCTCCTAGTCTGAATGGTGAGGAGATAGGAGTAGCTTGAGCCTGTGATAAGAATAATAACGCTGTTCATATTCCTCCTCTTCTACTTGGCATTTCACATGTAACTCGGAGGGACTGTGTGCGACCCTAAATTGCCCGTCATTGTCCGATTCTTCTTCATCCAAGAGATGAGCTTGTATCAGGGGCGACACCTGGCTTAGAGAGGTGTGATCTTGGGTCAAAAACTTGCTTTTTGGATGTTTTCCAATTTTTTCTGTCATTGACGAGGTAGTTGATGATGTGTTTAAACTCTTATCTACTGGTTGTGTAGTAGTCGGTATTGCTGTCATCGGCAAGGGTATGGACGTCGAAGGCGCTGTCAAAGAAGAGGCCATCATCAAGGAGGAAGAGGAAGTGGGCAACGTGGTGATTATAACTGATGTCGTCGATGATGCAGCCGCATAAAAGTTCGTTGTCAGAGGTTCTCGTCGACGGTATGATACTCGTCAATGATAGGTTGCCAAATTGAAGAGCCTAGGTCCTTCTAGCTCTTTCTTTAACATTGCATTGCTATTATATAGTACTGGGGACTCATCTTGACAACAGGGAATGATTCAAGCATGTGAATCTCTGAAAGTTTCAATACTAGGGTAAATACAAATCTGCGTATTTTTAGAAAGAAATGCAAGTACTTTAGATCATCTTTTAAATTTTATACCAGAAAGTGCAGAAAATAATAATACAGACACTTATAACGCGCGACAGCTACCTGAAGCAGAGGTGTCCCGGCGCTAGGCGATCGAAAGTATGCAGATGGGAAACCGGTAAGCAAGCCACAAGCCCATTATTCTGTTCTAAAGAGCCAGGTCTTAACTTTTTTCCTAAAAAGAGGCTCTGTCTCTATGTTGCGTAAGTCGTCTGGCAGGGAGTTACACAATTTTGCTGCTCCAACTGTGAAGGATCTACCTACTAGGCGGGCCTTGTTAAAACGGGGTATGCAGAGCAGGCTTTTTGAGTTAGACCTTAGTGACCTTGTCTGCTTGTAACCACGTAGTCTTAGTTTCAGGTAGGTGGGGCAGTTGCCATGGGTGGCTCGGAAAACTAAAGTCAGTGCCTTAAATTCGATCCTTTTAGCAACGGGTTACCAGTGGAGTTCTTTTAAATGCGGAGAGACATGATTTCGGAAAGGGACCCGCCTAATCAGTCTCGCAGCCGCATTCTGGACCATCTGAAGGCGCCTGATTAAATACTTTGGTAGACCTAAATAGAGGCTGATGGCATAGTCCAGCCAGGAAGAAAGAACTAGCATTGGCAAAGCCAATGGGTCTCGCCTATGAAAGAGCTATTAACTTTGTCCATGTGTTTTAGCCATGTTGTACACCAACATTGCTGATGTTCAGCATGGCTAACAGTTAGTGGCGTAGAGGAGAGTGGAATGGGGTGGCGTAGAGTGGAATGGCGAAGAGTGGAGTAGAGTGTTGGGTATTGGAGTGGAACAGTGTGGAGTCACGCTGGAGTGGCGCAGAGTGGACTGGTGTAGAGTGCACTGGCACAGAGTGTTCCAGAGTATAGTGGCATTGAGTGCAGAGATATTGAATTCTGTGACGTACAATGAAGTATTGTAGAATGCAGTGACATAGATTAGAATGGTGCAGTGGCACAGAGTGGAATGAGGTATAGTGGTGCCAGAGACCAGCAATAAAAACAAGCGGTCGAAATTGTCCCGGCAGCTTCGAAAGTGAAAGCGTGCACGGCGCAGTGAATATAAATAAAGCACGCTGCTCTGCCCGAAGTAGGACAAACTCAATAAAGAAAATAGTGCTTACAGCACCAAAAATAACAGTACTGGGTGAGAACCGAAGTAAAGGGATCAGTAGCATTGGAAGGTTACAAATGACAGCCTGGCCATACTCAGGAGAGACTAACAAGCCTCATAATGAATCAGAAGACAGCATTTACAAAGGACAGACACAGAAGCCAATAAAAAATAAGGGCGGTGCTTCTCTCCGTACTGAACTACCATAGCTCTTCGCAAAGCAGCACTTGCACGCTGGCTCACGCTCGACCTAAAAAAGTGTCCTGAAGGCAAAACATACAGCTAATAAGCGGTGCCATTGGAAGGTAAATACTCAGTGACAGATTGCAACATGCTGGTGATGCCCTTCCTACATCAATTCTCTTCTTTTTGGGTTTCCAGAAACATGACCTTCCCCAGAAGACAATGACAGAGTTGTATTCGAGAAGAGCTCTGTGAATTTGGATTGGTGTCCCAGAAAATTGCTGGAAGGTTACAGCGGTCAACAGGCAGTCTGCATCTTTCTTGTTAGGAACTGCTATATCGCCACAGAACTTCAAAAGCTTTCTCCAAATTTAGCTGTTTTCTTCTGCAGAATTATTATTGCTCTGCAGCATTTGGATAGTACACTCTAGATGCCTTTTTCTAGACCTTCAGGACATTGGGCCTGATTAAATGTTAGTAGAGAGGTTACTCTGCCGCAAAAGAGTTCCCTCCATGCCAACATTAAGAGCCGCCCGCTAGATTTTGATTCGGGTGGACCACAGTTTGACGATGGCGGAGACTACTCTGTCTCAACCATGGTCAATATTATCCAACAGCCTAACACAGTAAGGCTGTACGTCCGCTCACCCAATATCTAATTTAGATGGGTGGACATGCAGCCGATTTTCAATGTCCATCACCATTAGGAAAAACCTGTCAGTAAAGGGTGTTAAAAAGAGCTCAACGCCACTTTTGCTATGGGAGAAGTCTGCTATGGCGAGGCATTGGTTTTTTCCCCATAAAAAGAAAATCCGGCTTTGGGATTTTCCTTTTGAAAATAAAAAGTTGTGCGTTTGACGTACATCTTCATCATGTTGGTGGAGCCATCAATCAAACTTACAAAGCACGGACAGGACAGTGCACTGACAGGAACCACTGTGACAGTGGTTCCTGCCAATACGAGAAATTTCCGGCTGGGCCGGTGGATTTTTCTAAATTTGGCAGGTGGGGGACTATCAGGGTGACAAACTAAATTACTTTTTGTCATCCTGGCAGTAAACCCCGTCCACCAAAACATAAATTTGGCCAAGAGTCCTATATGGACTACCTGGGCACAACTTTTAGAGGATCACCAAAGACCACATAGTCTGTCCAAAAGTCCATCCTAGTCCACCACAAAGATCACCATCAAAAGAACTCAGTAGACTTTTCTGCCATCATGACTGCAATTTTATACAGCAAGTATACTAGCAGAAGAATACCTTTGCTACTAAATCACTCTTCAAATATTGGACAAGCACACAAAGCATGAGTTCTAAAGCTGTATACATTATAGAAGCTAGAACAATGTTAAGACTACACTGTCAAGCAGGAAGCAACACTCGAGCTGGATAATGTGACAACCCTTCAAACTTTAACATAATAGTCTCATTGTTTAAAAGAGATATCATATTCTTTGACCTTTTGAGATGCATTGTAATTGCATAAAGTCCTTAACGTCCACCCTAAACCAAAATGGGCGGGGAGAGCCGCTGGTGAAGTTAGAGAACAGAAAGGCAGTTACTGAAAGGAAGTAACATTCTCCTGATTAATACTTTTAAACACAGTGTTAACCAATATCAAAGCTATACCCCCTTCCAAGGAAGTGGTTCTGAAGAATGGACTATATACCAGGTCCTTCAGAAATGAGCAGCAGGAAAAATGGCCCTCTTCAGACCTGTACAAAAAGGGGGTGGTGATGGACGGAGCATCTGAACCAATCACACACTTACACCCAGTCAAAAGATCTGGGTTTAATCAATCACCGTTCTTTAGCCCCCTTTTGTACCCTTCTGCAGACCTGACAATTGATACAGTAGTGGTTGGTGAAAGTATGGACATATGCCCACACAGTGCCTGGCAGATTTCTAAAACCAGAACCCCTTCTAAATCAGCAGTCCCTGCCTTTGATTAGGTGGAATGAGCCCTAAGGCTCTTGAGGAGGTCCTTCTTTAGCAATGGCAGAAAACATTTTGATGCAGAGGACAATCCATTTGGAAAAGGATTGCTTCTGGGCCGCTTTTCTTTCTTTCACACTGAATTGATCATCCATATGGTACACCTTAGTTGTACGTATAATATAAATGCTAACAGCTTGTTTAGATCCAGCTGAAGCAATCCTTCCTCCTTGCATGGATGCAGAGGGGAAAAGACGGCTGGAAACATGATTGACTGCCTAAGTAACTATGGGCCAGATGTAGGACGGCAAATGCCGGTCGGTAACGGCCGATTTCGGCCGTGTCCAACCGGTATTTGGATTTTCAGATGTAGGGGGCCTAAAAATTAACGATTCTGTAAATTTACAGAATTGGTATTTACCGATTCTGTAAATTTACCGAATCGGTAATTTGAAATGTAGGTGGCACTGAAAACAGTGCCTAAGAAATTCGTTATTTACCATCAAATACTATTTGATGGTAAATAACGAATTCCTGTGTACATGCACATCTGTGCATGTACACCTGAGCCATGTGGCACGTGTGTGTCACATGGCACACAAGCCTGAATCAGGGGTGCAACAGGGTGTCAAAGTGACACCCTGTCCCCCTTGTAAATTCGGTAATTTTACCGAATCGGTATTTACCGATTTGGTAATTGACATTGGTGAGGCCCATAGGAATCAATAGCAATTACCGAATCGGTAAATACCGATTCGGTAATTACTGAATGTTACAGATTCGGTAATAAAATCGGAAAAAATACCTACATAGCATTTACCGATTTGTAAATACCTAATCGGTAAAATTCGGTATTTACGAATCAGTAAATGCCATTTACCTACATCGGGCCCTATGACACCGGTTTCAGAAGAAAATATGCAGGAGTCCCAAAGCAAAAGTGTTAATACAGAGGATAAACTGACAAAGCCGGAAGCACACAGACGCAAAGCCACTGCACTAAAAAATCAGTTTTAAGGGTCATGAAACACAGTATAGCTGTAGAGAGGCTTGAAGAAAGCACACATCAGGAAGGTCAAAACCAAGCTAAATTCCCACACCGGCATAATAAAAGGAGCAGAAGGAACCATATGCACCAGGCTTTGCTAGCCTAAAGACAATAAAACCAACAGCCGATCAGACAGCCTCACCTGTAAATGGGCAAACGATGCTCCTCATAAGGGATTACAAACTTCACCTGAACACACAGATCCAGAGGAAAGACAGGGAGCAGCCAAGACTACATCCAACACTTCCATTGGAAGATCGAACCCTACAAGTGCTTCTTACTCAATCTATTTGTATGGAGGCTGAGACAGCAGATTCTCCTAAAGTGGCAGCCTAAGTAGAGAGAAAATGCTCTGAGTCAGAGCCTCGGAGTCCCAAACCTGTACATACAGGGCTGTGCTTGGTCCTGTGACTTTCAACAGGATCAACGGCAGAGTTGGGAACGTGTATAGTCTCACAGAGGACTGAATGCATCTCAGAGTGAACCTTTGAGGAGGAAAATAAAAGGGTACAGAACAGTGCAGATTTTTAGAAGTAGCAAACAGATCTACCAAAGGAATGCATCATGGGATGAATATCTGCCATACCACCACTAGATGCAGACACCACAAATGGTTGGCAGAATGGTCCCTCATCAGCTTGTCTACCCTGACCTTCAGGGAGCCCATCAAGTCACTGACAGTCATAGAAATAAAATGAAGAGCCAGCCAACACCAGAGCCTCCATCCAAGATCACTGTTTTTTTGCAGTATCACATGGCAGTC
This sequence comes from Lissotriton helveticus, assembly GCF_964261635.1. Lineage (NCBI taxonomy): Eukaryota > Metazoa > Chordata > Amphibia > Caudata > Salamandridae > Lissotriton > Lissotriton helveticus. Next base: position 168,788,845 of record NC_136065.1, on the reverse strand, counting down.
ATGTTGTCAATAGCACTTGGACCACCCTTCCCTGGTGGCCATCAAGACCATAACAATTGACTGCAGCTCCAGAATGTTATGATTTAGCTGCTCTGTGGCGACCAGACATGCCTTATTTCTGCATTGTCAAGGTGACCACCCCAGCCTAGCGATAGCGCACCCACTAGAAATGTGAGTTCCGGATACAAGATTTTCAAGATTTTTATTTTGGGTGATCGGTCTTTTTAAAAACAAAAACCATTACACCAAATAACAGATTTTAAATAATACTACTACATATATACACATAGAATATCTTGCTTACTCATACAAAAATAATCAATAAGTTACTTTTATGCATCTAATGTTTAAAATGTCATTTTTAGAGAATCTTTTTTTACTCTTTGTAATTTCAACCGATTTCCTTTAAATACACGTTTAAAAATTTCACCTCTCTAAATGCTAGTGGGATTGAGGTTCCGCTTAGCCAGGTTATTACCGCTTCTCTGCATGAGCGTATAGTCAAATTGTTCAGTAGAGATTTTAAAAGTGCTTTCCGTTCTTTTAGTAAGACAGGGCATACACAAAAAATGTGTTGAATGGATTCGTCTTTATAACCGCATAGTCTGCAGTCTCGATTTTCCCTTTTATCCTTCCATGCTGGGATTAAGTCTTTTGTTTCCCACATGCCCAGCCGCAACCTCATAAATTGATGTTTTAGAGTACGTGAGAAATATGCTGATAAATATTCCTGGGGCTTCTTTTTCCCATATGAGTTCATGACTGTCCAGGCATGCCGTCTCTGTAGTAGGGTGTTCTCGTCCTTTGAATGAGACAAACATTTTATTGTGATGTTAGTTTGTTGAATTCCTTTTTTCCTATGCTAAGATTCCAAATATCTAAAGCGGAGAGGTCCGTTATCACCTGGTTTAGGTAACTACCCCAGGAACCTTGCGTTTTCTTTCCTTTTTGACTTTCTATTTCTTTCCAGCATAGATGATCTATAGTTCCACTAGCAGAGGCACGCAACCTCCAGCACAGTTTTATAAAAGCTCCTTTGCTGCGAAATTCCTGGTTTAATAAGCCAAACTCTAGCCGCACCTGAGCAGGCGATGCGCTTTGCTGGATATGGAAGACTTTTTTATATACTTTTGTTTGAATTTCGTTTAAAACCGTAATTTCACATCCTTTCATTATTTCAGTGCCATAGGTTACTGTTGGTATTAACTATGCCTGCATTACTGTTAATAAATTGCCATGTGATGGACCGCTTAATTTATTTTTTAATACATTGAAGCCATGGATCAGATTTTGAGATTTTGACTTCATTGAAATGAGCTGTGATTTGTAGGGTAAATTTCGTTCTACCATAAATCCGAGATATTTGTATGAAGCAGCTATTTCTACTTTCTTCCGCTCTATATACCATGTGAATTTCTTGTTTTTGGCATCAACTAGCCGTACGACCTTTGTTTTTGTTAAATTCAGTTCTAGCCCTTGTACTGTTAAATATTTGACTATGGCATTCATTCCTCTTTGGAGACCGATTTACGTTTGACTTAGAAGTACTAAATCATCAGCGTATTGAAGGCACCTAATTTCCTCATTACCAATCGATGGAGGGTGACTATTAATTTCCAAAAGGGCATCTTCAAGATCAGATATGTACAGGTTAAAAAGGGTAGGAGCTAGCACGCACCCCTTTTTCAGGGCATTTTGGGTGTTTATTTTCTTAGTTACCCAACGACCATCTCCTACCTTTACCCGGCTCCATGTACACGAATATAATTCTCTGATGGCCTTTAACAGATTTATTATAGGGATGCCCCAGCTGGTGAGTTTTTCCCAAAGAATTTCACGGGGCACGCTGTCGAAGGCTTGCTTGAGGTCCACAAAACAGGCGAACAGGCAGTTTTTTTTTTATTTCCGAGTTCCGGATACGATAAGCAGAACAGCCTACTGCACGCCGGGTTGGCATCCAACATCCGTCACTGGATGTGACACTTTGTCTGAAATGTAGATGTTCTCTGAATCCCCAGTGGAAACATGGGTCCACTGGAGGGCGTGCATATGTCAATGGGAATGCAACACCAATTGGATGCACAAAGCCAAGAGCCTCAAAGCACTTCTGCCCAAAATACTACGTTCATCACCTAATTGTCCTAGATTCACTGCAAGGGCAGGACAGGTTCTTAACACTACTGTGACCAGAATGGCCTCTAAAAAAGAAATGCCTTGCACAGGTTGAAAACTGAATTTTGGCCAGTTAATGGAGACTATGAGGATGGCCATTAGTGAAACCATTATTTGAAGGTGGTATGAGACTACCTGAGTTTAGCTCCTCTTCAACAGCCAGTCATCCAGGTAAGGGAATATTTGAATCCCAAGCCTGTGGAAATGGGCTTCAACCACCAACGTGACTTTTCGGATTACCTAAAATACTGGAAAAAAATGCTGAGGTGAAGAACTCTGAACAAAGCGCAGGTACGTCCTGTTCAGTGTTCAACCAACACATGGAGGCATGCTTCCTGTAAGTCCAAGGGGCACCATCCAATCCTCAGGATACATGACCAACATGACCTGGGAAAGCATCAACATCATGACTTAGAAAGTAGTTCAGGAGTCAGAGGTCTATAATTTGGCTCAGTACTCAGTCCTTCTTGGGCACAAGAAAATACCGCCAGTAAGACACGGAGTAGCTCTTCACCTCAATGACAAGTTTTTTCTATAGCTAGCAAAATATGCACTTTGAGCGAAAATATTGGCATGGAAAGTTTAGCTGAAAGTGTGGAAGAATTTTTGAAAAGGTAAGGGCATAACCAAACTGAACACTGTAAAAGACCCACTGGCTTGAAGCAATGGAATACCAGCAGGGGAAACAATATTGAATCCTGCCCACAACTGGCCTCGACAGGTCGTTGGAGGGAAGATTAAATATGTTTGGCTATGGTGGAAGAAGAGAGCTTCTGCACTTGCCAGAGGTCATCCAGGAATGCAGACATACCAACACAATGGTACCTATAATGCGACCACTCAATCTGTTCAGGTAAAATCTCTGAACATTTTTTGTGGCAGCGTTGCCATCCTGTTTTGTGTATGTGGAGAAGTTATAAAACTCCTCAGTAGTGGCAGGCAAAAGCTCACTGGCCATGTCCTAGAGAGAGTGAGTTTAACAGCCCATGAGGTAAAGCGCATTCAGAGAACAGAAAACTATACTCACTAAAGATAAAAACACCCCTACCCATTGGATCAACTCTTTGACTCCATACCCAGGGGAGAAGAGGGGAAACCTTTTGGATCAACTTTTGTCTTGGAGCCCTGAACAACAAGACTCCGGAGTAGGGTGTTGTGTTAGGAAGGTCAGATCACCCGGCACATCCATGTATCAGTGTGTAATCAACCGTTTTACCGGTAGGGCCTAACCGTCACGCGAATCGAAGCAAAGGAGGAAGAAGTCGACCTCTGCGCTCTAGAGCCTTTGCCGAGGTGCAGATCCCCGCACAAGTTGCACCGGCTGGTGCACCTTTATCATCATGAGTTACTAAGAACCAGTGAGTACCCCAGGTGCATGTCGGCTGACATGCAACACCTACATTAGAAGACTAGACGAACCGCACACCTTATCATAAGGCTGTCCAACGACCTTCAAGTCCTGATGAAGACCCGCCTTAGATGCGCTTAATCAGCACATCCCCCCCCAGGGTCGAAACGTCGACGTTCTATGTTATATACCAGTTTGCACAAAGTACAACTGACAAAAGGAACAATTGAAATCCCCTTGTGACTATAGTGCTCTATATTGGATATTCTGAAAAAGTTTTTTTGTTTTCATGCATTTATGTTTTGTCACTTGTAAACACTTAGTCACTAGCCCCCCGTAGGCTGTTGGAGAATTCTGGAGAAAACATTAGCAAAAAACGGTTTAGATCTATGAATGTAGAATGACATCAGCGGATTAGCATGGTACCTGTAAGCCACTCTGTGTCGACACATGCAGAGGTGAATGGAGTCCTGACAGAATCCCGATGATGATATAATCTAGCATGTAGGAACAAAAGAAGGATTCTCAATCCAGTCTGGTGCCAAGGAGGATACACAAGGTGAGGTATCTGCGGTTAGAATTATTCCTCAGAAAGTGGTGCATTATAGTACTTGCAATTGAATGCCGCACTTTGCAAGGTTCCCTTCTCACATAAGTCATGTGCTGCTTAGGATGACTTTAGCAAATTTCCTGATTTTCAGATACCACTTTCCACTTCCCAATTTACACCACTGGTTAGCGACATGCTCCACACAGGAGCAATGTCAGTCAGTCAGTCAGTCAAGATATCTTTATTCGACTCATTTACAAGTCATACGAAGTATTTAAAAACAATTCATACACAAATTTAAAACATTTCGTATATATTGACATATGACACTAAAAAGCCCTCTTCGCTGCAATGAATCTAGGCATACAAAAAGATAAAAGAGAAAATGGAACTAACTAGAGTACTTTTTTATCCTTGCAGCCGCTACCAAGAAATTAGCTATGCAGAAAGTAACGTGAATGTTGGGCAGGGATTGTAAAAAAAGCAGAGCCGGCCTCACTTGTGTGAAACCACTCGCCTTCAGGAGTGGTACCAGATATTTTTTCCTTGGCTCTGCATAAAATCGTCAAAACATGACAAAATGCATAGTATCTTGAACTGACGAATCATCACAGCTGCATGGTAATGCTAGTTCCGGTTTTTCCCATTTATTAAAAATACCTAAATAAAAATGTAACAAATTAAACCTCAGTTTGGTTAAAAGGAACCTATGAAACGGGATTGTAACACACCCAAGGTAAGGTGCCAAGGAGAGAGAATTAATGAGTAAGTAATGGCACCTCACTGACGGTTTCATTAATTCCTTCTCTTCACGGGACGCTCTTGCCCTTGCCATAAAATTGTTTTTTACCAAGTCAACGTCTTGTGCCTTAATGTCTTGAGGGGAGGTGAAGAGCTCTGGTCGTCCCAATTCAGTAAACGCCTTCAGCAAATAGGCCAGCCACGGGATCTTTTTAAAGTGGTCCAGGGATAAGACATCGGATATGATCCTGTGGTTAAGTGGCAGATCTTCATTTAGCCATGTCTTTAACCAAAAGATCAGGGGGGCCATATTCAACCCATTCGGATATGATCCTGTGGTTAAGTGGCAAATCTTCATTTAGCCATGTCTTTAACCAAAAGATCAGGGGGCCAGGAGCAATGAGATATTTTGACATTCTCTTGAATTCAAACAAAACCATTTCAACAAAACTGTGAATGTTAAAAGACTTGATGTTGCTTACGTTTAATGACAAATGTGGTGTTTCAAAGCCCTTACCAGCAAGTAGAATTCCAAACGCCAAACACTCCATTACTCGTCTTAAGGCCTCGCCTGCACCCAAGGGTCTATTACAGGTACCAATAGCCTTTTCACATATTAGTTCTAGTGGCTAGAATAAAAATCAGCAATGAGTTAAAATATGTATGTGAACTCTCTGAAGACATAACTTTTTTAAAATCCCGCTGGATTGTGAAACTCAATATGAAAATATCAATTGTTCACAGTTTAATATAAACCACAAAGTAGACAATTTGCAATGGACTTCAATCGAACCTTTAAGATTCTGAGGTTTAGTGCTGCCAATGGATGGTCTGCTTAAAATGAGACCGACAATGTAGGTCCAAAGATTAGAGTGAAGAATGAGTTACTTCGGTGATACAACAGATTGTTCAGCACCCAGAGATTCCTCACCAGGACCACCTCCAGACACCGGGACTGGAAGTTTTCAACTGTATGGGCACCAACCAACACCAAGTGACTCTACTCTACGTCACTGTCAAATCTGCAAGGACTGTGACATTATAGCAGATGAATGCAGCAACCTTTGCGCAAGCAACCTCAGCTCCACTCTAACTTCTGGGCTAATGACAAATGCAAACACAGTAGATGGAACCTAAATAAAAAAAATTGCAAACAACTGTTACAAGAAACAAATAATATAAATAAGTATTCTTTGGAGGGGAACTGGGAGGGCAGTAAGTAATCTATGGGAGTTTAACTATCCTTCAGAAGTAAGGAGAGGATGTGGCTCAACGGCCAGAGCAGGCCACTTCGAAGCTGGAGAACCAGGTTCGAATCTGGCAGGAGGCTTAAATATCCTGTGATTCTGGGCAAATCGCTTATTCTCCCTGTGCCTAAAAAAATGAATGTGTCCCTCTGTAATGCAACTAACAGCTCTGATACCTTCAGGTCAAGTTCGCGCTATATAAAACTGCAAAAATTGTAAATCATTCAAAGGATAGCTGCTTCCTCAGATTTTTTAGGATTACAACTCCCAAAGCAACCATCCAGGTGGTGGAAAGGTGAGCTCATCCTTATACAAAAAAGACTTAAGACCTCTCTATGAAAATGAGATAACGTGTTTCTCTTCAGACGTGAGCAGCATTTGACCAAATAATACACTATTGACCAAGTAACAGCCTCACAAACCAATTGCTCAGGCACCCTTATTAACAGAAGCCTTTGTGTAGCACCTCAAAGTAGAAGCAACAAGTCTAGCTACCTGCGCACAAAAACAATCAGAAGGCTTCTTACCCACCAGCTCATGGCATTTTCGGACAATCAATGAGATCCACCATAGCCTATCAATTTATTTTAATCAATTCTATATGACAAAGTCAAATTGTTATCTTTTATCAAGCCTATATAGGCGCTCATCTTTCTCCAAGGGGTGAGGCAATGGATGAAAAGAAGAAAGCAGAATATCCCGGCTGAGACAACAGTCAGTAGCAACCGTAGGCAAAAAAGCTTACACCCTTAGCATAAGAAGTTTTAGAACAATATAACAAGAGGTAAGGATGACAAAGGCAGCAATGTACTGGTTCTCCTCCTGAAGATCACAGGAGGCAGGTACTAACATTTCAAGTTGCAAGTTCTTAACTTAAAAAAGTGTCCCGATTGGAACTACCCTTACTCCTAGCTAGTAAAGAAGGTCCCTTTATGGAAACTGTATACCAGGAACACAACTGTGCTGCAGCAGATGAAGAAACCAATGCCTCCTGGCAGAGTTCAATACATTCAACAGAACATGAGCCTTAAACATGCAAACCAGATTGAGAACTCTAGGGATCAATGGGAACATTAAATGCTAACATCCCAGTATTACTAAGAGAATCGCTGTTGAAGTGTCAGGGAGCACAAGAAATCAATATTTTTTCTGGGAGTAGTACTAAACCGATCTACAGTAGGGAACCCTGAACGCTGGTACAGATCTACCAAGCACACAGTGATCTATTGCACGGGGGATACCTTGCACTTTCTTAATTATCGGTTTGCCCCCCACCTTTTTAGGTCTGGCGTAAAATTGTATGTATAATATAGTTACGTAAAGGGCTTTCAAAAAGCTCTTCATCTGTTTTGCTTCCGCCCACCACATCATACAGCATGGAGCAGTGATCTACTTCAGTTACTTGCTAACTTCACTTTGAGTGACTGCATTTTTCTTCTTTACAAAGTGCACATCAACACACAAGATAGTTCCCTTCAGTGTTTGTGTTTTACCTTTATTACTTCTTTCATGCTCCCAATTTAACCAGTGGCTGACGATAATGTGAGTTAGGGCATGCCCATCTAGGTTAGAGACGCTTCCTCTGACGGGGGACATGATGATTCACTGTCCATGTTATCATTGAATATTGGAAGCCTTAATTGCAAATTAGATGATAGGTATTGGTATGTGACAGTATGAAATTTGCTGCTACACGAAACATGGGCGCAAAGGTAGACTCACAAACTTTTATGAAATTTCACGAACCAGACTGATAGCGAGCGGGCACTCAATTTATGATTCTTGCAATTTAAATTATAAACTGCATCAAATCATTGTGGGGTGTTGTCATTCAAATATTTTTCACATAAGATTATCGAACATTGGGAGTGATTTTGGTAGCAAAGCCATTTTTTATGTTTAATCCCCTCTTTGGAATTTGGAGGTTTAGCCTACCTGGGAAGGTTTGGAAGCTTATGTTAAAAGTTTTAACGCCAGTAGGGGATTTAATGACAGTCATCTATTATTCACCTGCAGCAATTTTAATACTTTGCCTACTCATGAAATAGCCAATAATGAGGTCCTTAAGGAAGATAGCGGTAATAGCACCCCAAAAGCATGTATGCAGGGGAAACCGTCTGCAAAGAAGGGAAAAGCTTTTTTATTTATGTTAAAAGTTCCACAGTTTCTAAATAGCAGCACTCGGTCACATTGGCCAGCTGGTAATACTTTCAACCAGGGTATTAAATCATTGCTGATTCACAATTGTTTTAATAACATTAAAAGCTAACGTTATTTGGAAGTTTCACCAAGGGCATAGAGTGTAAATTACCCAATCATAGTCAACTTCTGAAAGGTAGTGGGGATGGACCAGTGGAAGTGGGGCAGGGCTCCCCGCAGTACCACTGCGAATTGGTGCTGTCAAATGAGAGAAATGCAAAAAGAACAATTGATGGCCTGGCCCGAACTGCCAGGCCAGGCCAGGTCCTCCCTGGACTGGAAACAAGCATCTTAGACCGGTTTTGGGCTTTCAGCCCTCATCAACCAGAATAGCTCGACTCCAGTGGCATGGAGAGCACGGGACCCACCTCTGGGCATTCCGCCCCACTTGGGGTGGCACATGCAAAAAGAACAATTGATGGACAGAATGCAGAACAATGTCATACATTCACCCCAGTACAGAAATCTGGGCCCAAATCCATCGTTTATTTTGCTCCCCATGCCATTCCACTTTGGACCAAGCCATATGCAAATCAGTCTTGACCCTGCTCCCAGTGGGAACAGTCCAGCCCAAACTGGCAGGCCAGGTCCTCCCTGTCCTGCCTGGACTGGAAACAAGCTTCCTAGGACCAGTTTCAGACTTTCAGCCAGGGCTTTAAAGCATTGCTGATTCACTATTGTTTTATTAACATTAAAAGCTGGATAAAGGTTATTTAAAAGTTTCACCAAGGGCATAGAGTGTAAATGACCCTATCATAGTCAACTTCTGAAAGGTAGTGGAGATGGGCCAGTGGAAGCGGGGGAGGGCTCCCTGCAGTACCACTGCAAATTGGTGGTGTCAAATGAGAGAAAGGCAGTCTGCAGGAACATTGACAAATATTGACATGAAGCAGACCTCCTCAGTAATAGAAATGGTAGCAGAAGAAATAAGTAATACGAAATCTGGAATTATTGATTGTTTCCTATCGAGGCTACAACGCACATGTGATCACACCCAACTAGGAAGCTGAAACCATGAACGATAAAATGGCAAAATAATAGTTGGTTTGATTCTGCTGTAAAAAAAAAAAAACACAAAAAAAAGATTAAAATGCAATATTTACTTAGTACCTCTCTGCACTAGATGTAAAGGTATGTCAGCAGCTTAGAAGAATGTATAAAAACTTGATGAAAAGTAACAAATTTAATATTAGACAAAAGTTGTGGTTAGTGATAATAGAGGAAACTGACAGAAAAGGAAATTCGGCACAATTATCTAAGATGTTGGAAACAGGTTTACGCCTTGGTTAGATTGCCATATTGGTTTCAAAGAATTGGTAGGGCTTTTCAAGCAGTTATACAGCAGCTCACGATCTGGTCTTCGCATACCTCTAGCGAACAGCACGAGTGTGTTAGGTAAAAAACAGCGATATTCATTTTAGAGGTGGAAATAGCTATACGTAGTATGAAAAAGTTCTAAGCACCAGGCCCCGATTTAATTCCTTCCGATTTGTACTGTGTAGATCCCTTAGTATGGTCCAGGATTCGTCCCAGGTGTTTAGTGCTGTTACTGCAGAGGGCAGGTACCTATACCCAAAAAACAGGGAAGATATAATCCTAAAAAATACTGCCCAATTTCCCTTCTGGATGGAGATGGGGAGATCCTGAGCAAACGACAATGAAACAGATTACAGGGCTGGTTGGACAACAATATGATATTGACAGATACGCAGGCCAGCTTCCAGCCCCAGATCAGCATGGTGGCTCAAGCTATTCATCTATATCTTATTGTGTACAAGTACAGAGTAGTTCGGAACAGCATCCTGTACTTTTCGGGACCTTAAGTCGCTCTTCGACTTTACCAATCGAGGGAATCTATGCTTATCTAGGTTTATGTTGGGAATTAACAATGGCCTTCTGTGTGCTAATATGGGTTTACATATCAATAATTATGTCCTGGGTAGGCTGTGGGTCTCCAAGTGAGTGTGATGATTGATCAGTGCATCAGCCAAGACTGTCTCATGGCACCGGTCCTTTTCGGTTTATTTCTGAATGATGTAGTGGAACGTCTGCTGAAAGAATAGACTCCTGAGGCGGAAGCCGGGAGATTTAGCTGAGTTTTTATAATATTGAAATCTGTCACCACTGTTTTTATTTGTGTCACGCTGCTCCCTGGGCACTTCCCCCCCTGCATACCTGTTGAAACATCCTCGCGCAGCTCTTGATCACGCTGCCGCGGGTGGGAAAAAGACATAGCCGCCATCAGCCTTGCTAACCAGGCCACGCCCACTGCCGGGAGGCCACGCCCCCCTTTCTTTATAAAGGCGCACTGAATTGACGAGTGCACTCTAGAGAATAGACTCCTGAGGCGGAAGCCGGGAGATTTAGCTGAGTTTTTATAATATTGAAATCTGTCACCACTGTTTTTATTTGTGTCACGCTGCTCCCTGGGCACTTCCCCCCCTGCATACCTGTTGAAACATCCTTGCGCAGCTCTTGATCACGCTGCCGCGGGTGGGAAAAAGACATAGCCGCCATCAGCCTCGCTAACCAGGCCACGCCCACTGCCGGGAGGCCACGCCCCCTTTCTCTATAAAGGCGCACTGAATTGACGAGTGCACTCTAGAGCAGTGTTTCCCAAACTGTGGTCCGCGGACCCCCAGGGGTCCCTGACACATTCCCAGGGGGTCCGCAGACAGCAGGTTTAAAAGCACTGCAAAGTATCTTGTTTAATTAGCAGTTTTCAAAGAACAATAAAAGTGTCAAGATAACATCAGTGATTAATGTCCCTGCTGGAGAGACATGAGAGTTTTGTCCAGGGGCAGCGCTTTGACTTATCTAATGTAGCACAGAGGGTTAATATGCCTACTGCAAAGAACAGTGTACCATGCATTTTATAAAACAGTATTTTATATGCATAGGTCAGTGGGTTACTGCTTTTGTCAGAGAGATTCTTGTGTTACAGTGCAGTTCATAAGTGACAATCGTAATCTAGCACAGTGAACTATAAACTATCATCAAACAGCTGCTTGCAAACTGCCAGGTACAAGTTGGTGACTTATGTTTTTTCCAAGTCTTTCATTATCCTGATGCTGCTAAAAAGGTTTATTTGGGTGGAAATACATTGTTATTGTTAAAGTCAATGCTAACCACTGCGTTATGTTCTGAATCCTGAGTTTGTGCTTCTCCAGACCAAGCACTCTTTAAAAATGCCTACCAGTATGAATGACATGTGAATGCTTCACCTTGTAGTCTCCTTTGCCTTAAGTAACATTTTCTATACACTGATTTATATGTATGATTCCCTGTCTCTATATGTGTGTGATGTTAAGTGCTATGACATCCTACAATAGTATGAGAGCTTCTATAAAAAATGAAATACATGTGACAGAGGGGCTATGGTGAGATGAGAAACACTGTTGGAGGGTGATAGTGGAGGAATCAAGAAACCCCAGAAAGATTGTCATATTCTTCTGCATAGTCAGGTCTTCATTTAATAGTCTTTAAAAGCTAATACAATTCAAAATATAATGATAAATGTGCTGTAGACTGCACCATTGTTTCCTAATTTTCTTGGGGGGAGAGCCTCACAAAGTCCCCTTTGTAGTGGTCAGGCTCACTCACTGCACATGATGTGCACCGTATGGGGACTGGTCTGAAACCATTTGCCAAGGCTGCTTTGGGTTTCCAGTCTGGCCCTGGCAGGAGCAGGAGCCTCGTACTGTGAAATAAAACCAACCCTTGAAAAGTTAGTCACGGAGATGCAGCACCAACCTTTCCATCAACTTTTTTTGTTTTCTTGCAAATTCTTTCAATATAAAATACAACAGAAGTGGCGGAGAGTGCCGTTAGCCTCCTTGGCTTAACAACACACTCCGCCACTTCAGAAACGCAGGGCTGCACCATATTTACAAGAATATGGTGCAGCCCTGTGTTTCCCATGCACTGGCCCTACACTTAGCAGGGGAAGATTGTTTATGTACAGGAAGGTCCCCCTTCCTGCACATAAACAATCTTGAAATGTCGTTTTGTCACTTCTGTGTGTGCTGGAAGTTAGAAAAATTGCATTTTTGTTTTAAAGATTGTTGATGAACAATCCAAGGCGTTTTGCAAAAATGAGGAGAAATGAAGCATTTCTCCTTGTTTCCCCAAGTTAAGACCAGGTTTTCCCTTGTCTTAATTTTGGCGCTGCCTCCCATTTATGCTGCCCTTGAAAATAGGAGGCAGCATCAAAATCAATGGGTGTTGTAGGGTAAACACCCACCGCAACACCCACTGCCCACCCCTTTCACGCTAAGCATTGGGTGAAAGAGGGTCTTATTTACAAGACACCGTTAAGCCATGTTAAGTGGCTTAATGTTGCCTTGTAAATAAGGCAAAGCTCCTATCGCCACGGGAATGTCTCAAAAAGTGATGTTCCCATGGTGATAGGGGCTTGTAAATATGCTCCTAAAATCATTAGTAATTAGAGCATTTGTTTTTGTGTGCACACATGTGTTAATTTTTCCGAATTACTGTTTGAATGTTTGAAATTTAAATCCTACAAATTGCTTGGGGGTCCCCCGTTTCCAGTGGTGACTTAATGGGGGTCCTCAGGAGTCAAAAGTTTGGGAACCACTGCTCTAGAGAATAGACTCCTGAGGCGGAAGCCGGGAGATTTAGCTGAGTTTTTATAATATTGAAATCTGTCACCACTGTTTTTATTTGTGTCACGCTGCTCCCTGGGCACTTCCCCCCCTGCATACCTGTTGAAACATCCTCACGCAGCTCTTGATCACGCTGCCGCGGGTGGGAAAAAGACATAGCCGCCATCAGCCTCGCTAACCAGGCCACGCCCACTGCCGGGAGGCCACGCCCTCGTCGCCACTACAAAGATGTGCATTTGTAGAACGTGCAGCGGACGAGCGCAGCGGGCGCGCCGTCAGCGCGCCGAAGGCGCGCCAAAGGTAAGCCCGTCTGCGCCCGTCCACGCCAAGGTAGCGCCATGGGCCAGTTATGCTGCCTGCCCTGGCCCTTATCTTGATCGGCTTCCTGCTGGGGGTTCCTATTCCAGGGAGGCGCTCATCTGAATAGGCAAGCTCCACGCGGATAAAGGAACTCTCTCCCTGTCACTAACGTCGCTTCCACGAGCTGATTTTTTGTGTGACGATCTTTTAAATTGCGGGCTTCTTAATGTTAGGTCCTTGCCTAATCATAGCACTGAGATCCAACTCCTGATCGAGACTCACGAATGGGACAATCTTTTTATGACGGAAACTTGGACTCGTCCCGACTGTTTGGTTGACCCTGGATTTGCGTGTCCTCCTGGGTTTAAATTCCTTCACACCCCTAGGCCCACTGGTAGAGGCGGGGGAGTGGAGTTATTTTTAGAGCATCTTGTTGCATCAAGGCCCTTATTTTAGACCCTACTTTGGGCACTGAGCTGTTAGGACTATCAATACAGACCCACTCCGGAACTAATGTCACTGTGATAGTATGCTATCGCCCGCCAGGGTCATTTAGCCTTCAGCAGCAACAAGCATTACTAACTACCCTAACTAATATCGCCTTCTCCCATCATAAGCTCCTTATCCTTGGTGATTTTAATCTCTGGCATAATGGGACCCTTGACTTGGGTCTCAGGAACCTAGTCCAAGCCTGTGATAGTTTTGGTCTTTCTCAACTTGTCACCAAAGCCACCCATACAGCTGGCCATCTTTTAGATTTGGTCTTCGTGGCCCGACCTTGTGGTGATGGGGGAAACTTTACCTATGGATTGGACTGACCACTCACTGGTTAAAGTCTTTATTCACACGAGCAGCGGTCCTCACAAAGCTCCCGTGTTGTCTAGGGACATTAAGTGCAGAGATTGGAGGGCCCTCACTCGTTTGCACCTTACCGGTGAGGTGTTCCATTTGGAACAGCTCTTCAATGAGGAGGTGAACATAGATGAAAACTACACCTCTCTCTGCACCAGAATTACAACGGTCCTTGATGCCCATGCCCCTTTAAAAACACGCAGCTGTAAGGGCAAAGACTCTGCCCCCTGGTACAATGACGAACTAAAAAGTTTAAAACAGGGATGCAAACAGGCTGAGAGAAGGTGGAGACGCGATTATAATAACTCCTCGAAAGAGCTCTGGAAAACGAAGGTCTCTACCTTTAAGAATCTGATTAAAAAATCCAAAGCTGAATATTACTCCTCGCTGATTTGCAACACCACCAACAACTCCAGGAGTATTTTCAACATACTAAACAGCGTCACTAACCCGAAGTGTTCCAAGAATGCGATTGTGCCGTCCCAAGACCTCTGTGACAACCTTGCCGCTTTTTTTAAGGAAAAAATCAAACTCATCCTTAAAGACTTGGATCTGCCTTCGGAGTTTGTCCCCCCGCCTGTCCTGAGTCCTGTTTTTCCGGTGGAACGATTGGCTGGCCTTGCCTCGGCCACGCTGGAAACGCTAATCGAGTTCCCTCCACTTACCTATGAGGCCTTCACTGAGCTAGCTAGAGGGATCTTTTCCGGCTCCCCTATGGATCCGGTGCCTCCCAAAATTTGGAAGGAATTTGAGGATGAACTATTCCCCCCCTCTTCACCAAATCTGTAACCAATCCCTGGTGACTGGTTCTGTCCCAGCTCATTGGAAACGGGCGTTAGTTTCTCCTCTGTTAAAGAAGCCCTCCTTAGACCCTGACTGCTCTAAGAACTATCGGCCCATCTCCCTGCTGCCTTTTCCCGCCAAGATTGCTGAGCGTTTGGTCAGTAACACTCTCTCCAACCATCTCGAACGCCATCTATTATTAGATGGGGACCAATTCGGTTTTCGGCCTGCCCATGGGATCGAAACAGCCCTCATCACCGCTATGGACGAGCTTCAAAGGCGTGCAGACAGAAGACAGGCAGCGTTCCTGATCCTGCTCGATATGTCTGCCGCCGTTGACACGGTGAACCATAAGATCCTAATGCAGCGGTTGTGGGAGGCGGGAGTGAGAGACACCGCGCTGCAATGGTTCCATTCATTTTTGCAGGATAGGCAGCAGGCAGTACCCATGCCACCTTTCCAGTCAGCCTTTTCCCTAGTAACACATGGAGTCCCTCAGGGCTCGGCAATCAGCCCAATTCTTTTCAATGTATACCTTAGACCTCTGATCTCTCTCATCAAAAGCTTCGGCATCAGGATTGTGAACTACGCCGACGACACGCAGATGATCCTCTCCCTGGAAGGCGAGGATTCCACTTCCTAGGAGGTTCTACACAACTGTCTGCGTGACACGTCTAGGTGGCTGAAGGATAACTCCCTTCAGTTCAACGCAGGAAAGACTGAGGTGCTCTTCAGTGCAGGTACTAGGATTCCCCAACCGTTTCCTACGAATTTTTGGCCCCCGGAAACTAGGTCCATTGAACGGCCGGTGGAATCTGTTCGCAACCTTGGGGTCATGTTGGATCAGAGGCTCAGCATGGAGACGCATGTCCAAAAAACGTCTGCCAGTTGCTTTGCCATCCTTCGCTCCCTAAGGAAAGTCTTGCCCCTTTTACCTACCTATGCCTGCGCCCAAGTGGTCAGATGTACCATCCTCAGCAGGTTGGACTATTGTAATGCCCTCCTGCTCGGGTCCCCGGAGTACCTGCTGGACAGGCTCCAGCGGGTCCAATCTGCTGCTGCCAAACTGGCTCTGGGGCTGCCGAGAAGTTCTCATGGAGCGTCCGCACTGGTAAAACTGCACTGGCTTCCCATAAGACCGAGGATTCATTTTAAGGTCCTCTGTATAGTTTTTAGGGCTCTCCATGGAGCTGGCCCAGCTCCCCTGCAATCTAAATTTGCCTGGTATACTCCAACCAGACAGCTTCGATCCTCTGACGCTAAACTGGTAGTTGTCCCCAGATTCAGGAAGGTCAGAGCCGGTGGCAGATCCTTTGAAGTGACTGCCGCCAGACTTTGGAACACTCTCCCCATTGAGATTAGGCACATTAATGAACTCCTCCCGTTCAGAAGGAAGATAAAAACTTGGCTATTCCCTTGTTAGTCTGCTCTCATTCCTGTCTCCTTTGATCTCTCAGCGCCAGGATGCCTGCAACGGTGATAGTCGCGCTTTATAAATGTCTAAAATAAATAAATAAATAAATAATAAATAAAGCTAATGTATATATACCCACTTATGCAGGGAGCAAAGTGCTAATCTTTCTTTTTGCAGACCATTTTGTGCTGTTGGTAACCACTGAACATGCCTCATACAAATTACTTGAAGCTTTTTTTGGAATACTGTACTAATCAGGACCTTATTATAAATGCCTCAAAAACAAAGGTAATGCCTATCAAGCCTACTCCACCCTTAGAGGGACACTTAGGTTCTAAGGTGTTCCCCTGGAACGGGCCCTTGATACATGGAGATCACAGATAGACAAGGCTACTACAAGTCTCGAACAAACAACTAGGGAAATCCTCTCCATAAAATGCAAGGCGAGTAGTCAATGTTTGAGTGAGATCTTGTCAGTATCTTGGCAAAAGGATGTGGCTACTACTCTTTATGGGGCCGAGTTTGGGCATGTAGCACACTAAAAAAGCTTCAAGTAGTAGAAAACAACATTCTTTGGTCAATGTTGTGCTTAGAACCCAAAACCCCATTGGTGTCGGCGTATCATAAACTGGACATGTTTTCTATTGCAGCCCAGTCAGCTTTGAAACCCATATTAATTTGTAAACAGGTGCACAGGAATCAGCATGTGTCAATTTACTTAAAAATCAATCTACAATATGCTTGCCCAAATGGTTGAGGGGCTTAGGTTGTTAGAGCACCTTTGGAAAGAGTCAGCTCAACTTGGTCCTGACTCAAATGAACTGGTCAAGGCAGACTATCAGTCCTTTTTTCAAAAGGACTTTGAAATCAAGGTTCGAGGAGGTGGTCTAGTGGCAAATTATCGTGCTCATAAGCTGGTCCCGGTTTGAAAAGTACTTTGAATGGTTAGATCTAGAGCTGAAATGCCCCCTACATAAGATCTAGATTGGAGACTTTTCCCACGAAGAGGAATCTATCTCTGTTTGGAGGAAACCCAAAGGTGCACATTTTTTTGTGATAGTTTGGAAGGCAGAAAAGATACTGTGATGCATGTTATGACCTCTTGCACAAAATTAACTGAGGAGCGCAGACATTGGTTGCACGCATTGTTCAGGACAAAGAGCACTTGGTTAGCAGAGGAAGCAATGATACTCTGCTCTAGGACGGATGACACTCTTACTGTTAAAGCCATTGCTGCTTACCTTCGGTACGTGCGGCCAAAAGCAAGACTTCGGGTGTTATCCAAGTTTTTGGTTTCAATACTAACTAGGGTCTAGCATTTTAATGTGTTAGTAATGCTGCAATTTGATTACACAATACAAATATGTGGTTTTATGTTGGATGCAATTTGTGACCGTTTTATGAATAGGCCTTCATGATTCAGGGCGTTCAGGTATTTGTTGTAATATATTTTTAACAATGAATAGACTTGGATTTTTATGGAGGTCACAGGCACAAATATGGTGACAATCACATAGAGATAATGCAACATGCTGCAACATGCACCTCCAGACAACAAATGGCATCAGATTTCACGCGAAACATACAGACCAGGTCAGCCTTGGAGTGGAACGCCTTTTGGCTTCTGCGAAAGGTTCAGATTTCGGTGAGGTTTATTATTAAAATTGCAAATCTTCATGTTCAGACGACGCAGACTCCAGTGGGAACTTGATGCTCTGATATGGTATCTTTTAATGAACTTCTTTTATTTGTAAGACAAATGCTGAAGACAGTTGAGTAAACTATAAATAATTACTATGCCGTGTACTTTTTTGAAACCCAAAAATATTTTTGCCTTTAGTCAAAGTTTTTTTTCTTCAGATTGATGAGACCATGGCCGTTTCGCCCACGATATCTTTTTGCACAAACCATGGCAGAACACCACAAGAATTGCTAATACCAAAAGGCTGTAGTCCAGTGCTAGACTATTGGCTTTGCCAAAGCTTGCTTATTTTGAATTCTCTCCCCCCCTTCTCCAACCCTGTTATCTGTTGTTTATTTCCCCATAAAACATGTCATGGTTCCCGGATAAAAAATTCTGAGGAGCTCCATTGCCTGAGGTCAGAGGGTGCTTGAAGCAACAATGGAAAAAAGTGTCGATCCTAAATTTGTCAGCGATCCAATTTAACGTTTACTAAATATGAGTTGAGATTATCTTCCTCAAATCAAAACATTTTAGGATGTTCTGTAACTAGATGCAAAATAAAACTAAGAATAAAATCTCCCTTCAGAATCATATACAACGTCTTGTGTAAAGCATTGCCCCCCAGCGCTAGCAGCAGAAATCACAAACCTAGTTGGTGCAACATTCGTTAAAGGTACACCTCACAACTCGTTGAAACATGCTGTCAAGACTCAAAGAACAGAAAATAACCTTAAATCTTTCTTAACTACCAGCCATTCTTAAATCTACCATACCATGAAAATAAGACCATTACAAAAACATCCAGATCACATACTATTCTACCCAATCAGTACCATAGTTTTACACTGAAGAGGATACCACAAACTATTCACACTGAAAGTAATGGAGAACAAGCTTTCGCAATGCAATCGGTCTCACATTTTTTAAAGTTAGATCTGTTGGTGTTAAAACAACAATGTTTTTTACTTTCTTTTTTTAATTTGCAGTGGAGTTATTATATTTGCGAAGCACTATTGCCAATGGTATAACAAAGCAAATGTAAAAAACATTGTCATTTTCAACGCCAATAGCTCTGACTTTAACAAATGCGAGACCGATTGCATTGGAAATGCAATCGGTCTCGCATTTGTTGGAGTTGAAGTTATTGGCATTATAAATGCCAATGTTTTTTACCTAGCCATGTTGCAGAGCGCAGTACCCCTGCGACCTCTTTTGGCCACATAAGGTACTGCACCCTGCCGAAGATATGGTAAATTCACACTACCCATAATGCATTGCATGCAAGACAGTACCACAGGTACATTCAAATAGCTATGTCCATATATGCAATTAATAGATTTGAAATGTGACAAAACAATTCTTATATTAAGTCCAGATTAGGTTGTACTCTGTGTGCTGAAGGGAAATTAATAGAAGGTCTCATATAAATGTGAGATGTGCTAGTGAGTAAAGTAAACACTGCCACCTTTAATGAATACCAATTCTGTGACCTGCCTGAAACTCTTTAGGAAAATAGTGCTCTGAGGCAGTACTTAAAACTTAGGGAGTAACAACACATAACAGGGGATATTCTCATGGGAGGTTGCAAGAAGAGGCAAGGTTGTATGAAGGAGGACCTATTAAGCCTAGAGATCAATGAAAAACCACCATTTACAAAGGACAGGGACAGGAACCAGTTAAAAAGATGGGACAAAGTTTAGTCTTGTTTTTATTAGTAGTGGACCTCTTTTGGCCACATATGGTACTGTACCCTTGCAGAAGATATGGTAAATCAACCGTACCCATAATGAATTGCATGCAAGACAGTACCACAAGTATATTCAACAAGCTATGTCCATATATAAAATTAGTAGCTTTGAAATGTGACAAAATAATGAATATATTATTTCCTGATAAGGTTGTACGCTGTGTGGAGCTGATGAAGAGAAATTTATAGACAGTCTCATGTAAATTTGAGATGTTCGCCTGAGTGAAGTAACCACTGCCGGCTTAGGTTAAGCCCAAGTGCTTGTCCTGCCTGAAGCCTATTGAGAAAATAGTGCCTCGAGGCTGTAATTAAGAACTAAGTAGTAACAACACATGTAACAGCGGATGCTCTCCATGGGAGGTTACAAGAAGAGACAGGGTGCTACTAGGGAGGGACTACTAAGCCTATTGAGCAATGAAAATCCACCATTTACAAGGGACAGGAGCCACTTAAAAAGATGGGTGGAAAGTGGTGGAGCTTTATGCACATATCCTGAATTCAGAATGTCTCGAAGAGACAGCTCAAACGCTGCCTAGGCGAGACCTAAAAACTACTTGGCCTCAGATGATGGCAAACAACCCCCCTCGAACGCCATGATTTCTAAGTGGATTATGATACAGTGCACTGCGCAATTCTTTTAAAAATATTTTAAAATAGACAGTAGTGACCGATGGGGTCATAAAATGATTCCAATCCTTTCTAATGGATTGTACCCAAAAAATGCAGATGGACTCTTGTTTCATCAGGTTAGATTTAGCATACCAAAAGGCTCTGGTCTTGCACCACTTCATTTTTAAAATCATTTTTATAGAAGGTGTTTCATTACATATTAGCTCTCGAAACATAAAACAATCACTGGTTTACGTTAGGTTTCTGACTGTTTTCTATTGGCATAGGGAGATGTGAATATATGCCATACTAAGAGGATTAATACTAGGTCACAGTAGGTACAGTTCAAGCTATTTAAGAGGAAGTATCTGTAGGAGAGTAGGGTCTGCAATCCTATGATCACCCAGATTTTTGCTTTTTGCTTCACTGGTTTACGACTTTCCCTGGCTGTGGGCCTGCTAATCAGACCCACAGCCTAGCTGTTCTCTCTACTCCAAATTGTACCCAGGTACTGAATTGGCACAGGGCCCTCTCCAAGTCCCTGTACCCAGGGCTGAGGTGCACCCAGAAGTCTCCCAGGGGCTGCAGCATGTATTATGCCACCCCTGGGCTGACTAACTAAATCAGACACAACTGGCTGCTTGACAGCTGGGGCAAAGTGGTGTACTCACCCTCTGCTGTAGATATAGTATTCCTATATCTAAACCTAAATGGACACACAGATCTCCTATCAGTCACTCCTATGGCAGGCCTTAACAATCCTGAAGGCAGAGTGCTTGGAATCGTGTGAGATAGTGCTCTGGCATGAGCTGAGCCTGTCTGCGGCTTTCGGGATCCATCCCTTAGCCGTTTCCATGATATCGCATACCATATACTCTTAAGTGCATTATAATCCTCGCGGTTATATGCCAACTCTGGTATCGCTTTATCAAAACATGTCGAGTAAGGTGTCATACGAATTGGAATACTAACCCCTCGCCAATTCTGGCGACGGGGTTAGCATTCCACCCTTCTAGAGGGACACGACATGTATGTAACCTGTAACCCCGGTTAAAGTCAGACAGAGCCTTAGCTCCACAAAATGGATGCTGCCACCGAGACACAAGTCTGCCCTCCTGCTGCTGGGAGTCCTCCCAGCCCAGGAGGCAAGGACAAAGGGTTTCCTGCCAGGGGCGGTGCCAGCACCGTCCCAGACAGGATTTTGTGTATCCTAGGTAGGCAGGGCTTTAGAGGAAGGTGACTGCAAGTGGCACCCCGGTGCTCACTGTGCATAGGCCGGCTTGAACCAGTTCCAGGGGCCCTCCAGCCCCTGATCTGGGGAAAGCCCGCCAAAGGAGAGGGGTGTAACCACCCCCCTCCTAGTCCCACCCATAGGGCAGGACTTAGTCGCGTGCCAGCCCCTTTTTGCAGGATAAAGGTAGGAACTGGCCCCCTTCCAAATTAGATCAATCTTTGAATCCTGAACCGACCTTCTACACGAAGAACTCAAGACTCTTCTCAAGATTTCTCCCTTGTGACTAAGGAGTAGTCACCCTGCAGCAGCAGGCACCAACCAAGCATCGCGGTTTGTTGCCAGTCTCTCCTCCGGATCAAGACTGCTCCAGCACGACGAGAACCGGCTTCCCTGGCACCTCTGACCTCAACCTACATCATCAGCCCAGCTGTGATCCGTGGGTGCGACGAGACCTCGAGGGACCGGCCATCTTCAGAACTGCACGACGCTTGTCCAGCACGACCACCGAGTGACCCTCGACTGAGTGCTTTGGGGTAAGAGAAGCCCCGACCCTAAGCAGCTCCAGCACCGAAGTTCAGCCCCCCTGCATCCACGAGATCTGCGTGGGGCCCTTCTGCTCTTTGCTGCTCACCGCGTTGTCCAGGTCACTTGCCCGTTGGCTAGTGGCCCCCTCACAATGCTCCACGACGACAAACACCGCTGGTCTGGTTGCTCCAGACTGGCCCTTGCTTCCCTCCTTCAGAGAAGCACTCTGGACCCTCCTGGTCCACTCAAGACGCCATTTTAGGTCCACCGCGTGGGCCTTGCATTTGCCAAGACTTGTTGCCCCAATCCTGGGTCCAGCGACGTCGACAGCAAGTACCTTCGTGGGACAGCTCGCACCTCCATCCTGGTCGCCGACAACGCCTCCTGGTCCGAGAGACTGCAGAGCCCAGCAGCGCCCACTCACCTGGCTGAGGTGACTTCGTCCGGTGCCATCCTGGTGCCCACCTAAATCACTGGCTAGTGATTCAGAACTTGGTCCCCTCTGCTTACAGGTTTCTTCTTCCCTGATCCAGGCTTGGATCACCACGAACTCCTTCACTGGCCGCCTGCCAGCAACTTCTTTCTTCAGGCTCCCGGATCTTCAACGAGGGTTTCCGACGCAACTTGAACCCTATGCAGCCGCAGCCCCTGGGCTAGGTAAACTGAGTAATCCGGTGCTCCAGCATAGTCCAACACCCTAAGTGTTCGGATCCACCCTTGTTTTCGACCCACCTAGTCGGGTTCGCCCGAGAACAGTAACTTTGCAAAGTGCTAGTATCCATAGACTTGTTCCCGCATTACGCGTGAGAGTTCCCACTCTGCACACGGCGTCCCTAGGCCTCCTGCTTCTAATCTAAGGGTTCAGCATTGTAGGCCTAGCGTTTCTACAGTCTAGAAAAGTATTACTTACCTGCTAGTAACTTCGCATTCCACTTCTTGTGTATATGGTTTTTGGTGCCCCTCGGGCATTTGTGTAAATTGTGCGACTTTCAGTATTTCTTTAAGAGTTTTGTTGTGTGCTTAGCTCCCTGTCTCATAAAGAGCCAGGGTAGTCCTGTTATAAATAAATATACTTTATTTTTGATAACAACTTGTGTGGTGTCCTTTCACTTGGTGTTCAAGGGGTAATGTGATGGTAAAACAGCTGGCTTAACACGCCCTCTAGAGTCTTAGTCTTAGACTGCTCGTATCCATGCTACTAGGATAGCTGGTCTATCAGGTTGACTTACAACCAATCATCAATAAGGGTTGTCTGGACTGATACATAGTGATCACTAGAATAGTGAGCACTGCATATCAGGCCAACTTCTCACATTGGTGAGCAGCGGTTGGGATTTGAGCTTGCTGTTGTTTTACCACACATATCCTAAGAATATCATTTGAAAGATCACATAAGTACTAAGGTACATATAACTTAGCTTAGAATACTCTGAGTTCTACTGAACCAGCTGTTGTAGCTCCTAGGGCCTAGCACACCCTAAACTACAACTCTAGCAAGGGATCAGTAGGTAAACATATAGTGTAGGTAAGTGCACCACTTACACCTCACTAGAAAAGCATGTCTACCCATGGAGAGTCTACTGAGACTCCCCTTGTGGATCTTGACCCTCCACAGGTCAAGTCAAGATATGCAGCTCTCAGTTTCCAGGAGATGAGACAAGTGTGTACCTCCAGGAAACTGAAACAAGGGTCTAACCCCACCATTCCCTTTCTAATAGGTCTCTTAGAGACATATGATGCGAGAAAGATTTCTCAGTTAGATGGGAATATTCCAGCCCTAGAGGGTACCATTGGAGATCCAGACCTCCTTAACACTGAAGACAGAGTTGAGGAGGGGGATCAAGATGACCTCTCTGGGGATGAGGCAGACAAGAGGTCTGAGTTAGTCAGCAGACTTACTAGGGCCAACTTAGACCGACTTAGGGAATGATCTGGGGGACCCCCAGTACTGACCCTAATGAGGCCTAACCTTGGAGTTAGGAGAGATAGATCTCTTTCTAGGGACTCCAATAGATCTCTGCACTCTAATGCCTCTTCCCAGAGGAGAAGGAACTCTCCCCAGAGGAGATTAACTTCCCCTCAGAGAATAGAGCATGAAGCAAGGATGAGACAGGCTAATCTGAGGATTGAAAGGGAAGAACTTGCCCTGGCCAAAGAGAAGCTTGCCTTTGCTAGGGAGCAGCAGATGAGTGGGGCAGTACCCACTGGTGGGAGCAATCTCCCAAGAGATAGAGAGAAGGGTTTAGATACTAAACACCTGACAAAGATAGTGCCCCCCTTTAAACAAGGGGATGACATCCAGAAATGGATGGCTGCTTTGGAGAGGGCCTGCACTGTGCAGGGCATTCCCCAGAGTCAGTGGGCAGCTATACTGTGGCTCTCCTTTGATGGCAAAGGTAGAGATAAGCTCCTCACTACAACAGTGGAGGATGCTAACAATTACCAGGTCCTGAAAAATACACTGGTTGATGGGTTTGGTTTAACCACTGAACAGTACAGGTTGCTGTTCAGAGACACCCAGAAAACTCAGTCTCAGGACTGGTCTGACTTTGTGGATTGTGCCACTAAGGCTTTGGAGGGCTGGTTGCTGGGTAGCAAGGTTACTGATTACACAGGATTGTATAATCTTATGATGAGAGAACAGATTTTAAATAATTGTCAGAACCAGTTGTTGCACCAGCACCTTGTTGATTCAGATCTGACCTCTCCCCAAGAATTGGGAAAGAAGGCAGACAAATGGGTCAGAACAAGGATCAAGCAGAACCAGAACCAGAACCAGGGTGGTCAGAAGAAAGCAGACCAGAAGGGTAATACTAAGAGTGAACAAAATGACCAGAAGGCTTCAACAGGTCCCCAACAAACCAAAGAGGGTGGGGGTCAGGCTTCACAGCAGAAAAAGAAGACTCAAGAAGGCCAGTCAAAAAGGTGGTGCCAGTACTGTAAAAGTAAGTCTCACTGGTTTAGTGAGTGCACCAAAAGAGGAGGGCAAACTCCTGCCACTACAGCCCCTAAGGCAACTGCACCCCCTAGTACAGTCAGTAGTGGTAGTGCACCTCCCAAGGGAATAGTTGGGTTAACCTTGGGAACTGAGGGGTCTGACAACTTAGTTGGCACACTCACTCAGGCTGTCCTTGTCTGTACAGGGGATATGGATATGTCCCCTGATGTAAGTCCCAATACTTTGGGCAAATACAGGCAGACACCTTTGATAAATGGCAAAATGGCTCAGGCCTATAGGGACACTTGTGCCAGTGTCACCATGGTGACACCTAACTTTGTGGACCCTGGACAGATCATGCCAGGTACAGATTTCCTGGTGACCAATGCCAGCAACGTCACTACCAGTCATAGTATGGCGATTGTTGCTTTCTCCTGGGGAGGGGTAAGTGGCCAAAAGAAAGTTGTGGTTAGTTCAGACCTCCCAGTGGATTGTTTGTTGGGCAATGATTTGGAGTCATCACTATGGTCAGAAGTGGAGCAGAGGACTCACATGGAAATGTTAGGCTTGCCAGCACATGTGCTTGCTGTGACTAGGTCACAGGCCAGAAGATGCCCCACTGAACAGGTGCTGGATCCTGGAAGAATGGACCAGACACCTTCCAAGAAGAAGAGCAGTAGGGTTAAGGCATTGCCTTCCCCCTTGCCCCAGGTTGAGGATCAAGTCTCTGAGGAGGCTGATCTGAGAGAGCTGAGGGAAACTGAGCCTAAAGAGCTTGAACTTGATCAAGTTGAGTTTCTGGGCTCAGGGGGACCCTCCAGAGAAGACCTGGGGAAGGCCCAGTTAGACTGCCCTTCCCTTGAACCCCTCAGACAGCAGGCTGCTGCTGAGGCTGCAGGGAATGCCACAGGTGCCCATAGGGTATACTGGGAAGATGGACTCCTATACTCTGAGGCAAGAGACCCCAAGCCTGGTGCAACCAGAAGGCTGGTCATCCCCTTGTCTCAGAGGGGTTTCCTTCTCACCTTGGCCCATGAGATTCCCCTTGCAGGTCACTTAGGCCAGACAAAGACTTGGGACAGGCTTGTCTCACACTTTCACTGGCCTCACATGAGTGAGAATACCAAGGAGTTTTGTCGCTCCTGTGTCACCTGCCAAGCCAGTGGTAAGTCAGGTGGCACAACAAAGGCCCCCCCCATACCACTACCTGTGGTGGGGGTTCCCTTTGAAAGAGTGGGGATTGACATTGTTGGTCCAATGGAACCCCAGACAGCATCAGGGCACAAGTTTATACTGGTGGTGGTGGACCATGCCACCAGGTATCCTGAAGCTATTCCACTTAGGACCACTACAGCACCTGTAGTGGCAAGGGCCCTAGTTGGAGTGTTCTCCAGAGTGGGCTTCCCTAAGGAGGTTGTTTCTGACAGAGGTGCAAACTTCATGTCAGGATATCTGACTGCAATGTGGAAGGAATGTGGTGTCAACTACAAGTTCACCACACCCTATCATCCACAGTGCAATGGGCTTGTTGAGAGATTCAACAGGACCCTCAAAGGGATGATTCATGGACTACCTGAAAAGCTCAGGCGTAGATGGGATGTCCTGATACCCTGCCTCTTGTTTGCTTACAGAGAGGTCCCACAGAAGGGGGTTGGCTACAGCCCTTTTGAACTTCTGTATGGGCATCCTGTAAGAGGACCCCTGTGTTTGGTGAAGGAAGGATGGGAGAGACCTCTCAAAAAGCCTGCAACCAACATAGTGGACTATGTACTTGGTCTCCGCTCCAGGATGGCTGAATACATGGAGAAGGCAACTAAAAACCTTGAGGCCAGCCAAGAACTCCAAAAAGCTTGGCATGACCAGAAGGCTGTCCTGACTGTGTACCAGCCTGGACAGAAGGTGTGGGTGCTGGAGCCAGTGGCCCCAGCAGCACTCAAAGACAAATGGTCTGGGCCCCACACCATCATTGAGCAAAAGGGAGAGGTCACCTACCTGGTGGACCTTGGAACCCCCAGGAGCCCCCTCAGGGTGCTCCATGTGAACAGGCTCAAGGCATATGTCGACAGGAAGGACATGAGCTTGCTCATGGCCACAGATGAGGGACAGGAGGAATAGAGTGACCCTCTCCCAGACCTGCTCACTCAGAATCCTGATGATGGATCAGTAGATGGTGTTGTCTTTTGTGGCAGCCTCTCTGAACATCAGCAACAGGATTGTAGACAAGTTCTGCAATCCTTCAGACATATGTTCTCTCTGACACCCAGTCAAACTGATTGGTGTACCCATGAAGTGGACACTGGAGACAGTCTGCCTGTCAAGAGTAAAATCTACAGACAGCCTGATCATGTCAGAGACTGCATCAAGACAGAAGTGCAGAAAATGTTGGAGCTGGGAGTCATTGAGCCCTCAGATAGCCCTTGGGCTAGCCCAGTAGTTCTAGTGCCAAAGCCTCACACCCAGGGTGGTAAGAAAGAGATGAGGTTTTGCGTAGACTACAGAGGACTCAATGCAGTCACTAAGACTGATGCCCACCCAATACCAAGAGCAGATGAACTTATAGATAGATTGGCTTCTGCCAACTAATTAAGTACATTTGACCTGACAGCTGGGTATTGGCAAATCAGGTTAGCTGAGGAGGCCAAGCCCAAGACAGCGTTTTCTACCCCTGGTGGGCATTATCAATTTGTGGTAATGCACTTTGGTTTGAAAAATGCACCTGCCACCTTCCAAAGGCTGGTGAATCAAGTTCTCACTGGGTTGGATGACTTCTGTGCAGCATATCTTGATGATATAGCTGTCTTTAGTTCCACCTGGGAGGATCACCTGGTCCACCTGAGGAAAGTGTTAGAGGCACTGCAAAAGGCAGGTCTCACTATCAAGGCAACTAAGTGCCAGATAGGGCAGACACAGGTTGTATACCTGGGCCACCTTGTAGGTGGAGGCCAGGTTTAACCCTTGGAAAGCAAGATACAGGCCATCAAGGACTGGGCTCCTCCAACCACCCAGACACAGGTTCGAGCTTTCTTGGGCCTGACTGGGTACTATAGGAAATGTGTCAAGAATTATGGGTCCATTGTGACTCCACTTAATGACCTGACAAGTAAAAAGATGCCAAAGAAAGTTTAGTGGACAGCAAGCTGTCAGAAAGCATTCAATGACCTAAAGCAGGCCATGTGCACAGCACCTATCCTAAAGAGTCCAGATTACTCCAAGACCTTCATTGTCCAAACAGATGCTTCTGAGTTGGGTGTGGGAGCTGTTCTATCTCAGCTGAATTTTGATGGTAACGACCAGCCTATTGCTTTTATTAGCAGAAGGCTACCCCCAGAGAGAAAAATTGGTCAGCTATTGAGAGGGAGGCCTTTGCTGTGGTGTGGGCCCTGAAAAAGTTGAGGTCATACTTGTTTGGCACTCACTTTAAGATTCAGACCGACCACAAGCCCCTCTTATGGCTAAATCAGATGAAGGGTGAAAACCCCAAACTACTTAGGTGGTCCATTTCCCTACAGGGGATGGATTTTACAGTGGAGCATAGACCTGGTACTGATCATGGCAATGCTGATGGGCTCTCCAGGTATTTCCACTTAGAGCAAGAAGACTCACCTGGTCAAGGTTAGCTTATTGTCCCAAAGTTTGGGGGGGGTCATGTAGGAGAGTAGGGTCTGCAATCCTATGATCACCCAGATTTTTGCTTTTTGCTTCACTGGTTTACGACTTTCCCTGGCTGTGGGCCTGCTAATCAGACCCACAGCCTAGCTGTTCTCTCTACTCCAAATTGTACCCAGGTACTGAATTGGCACTGGGCCCTCTCCAAGTCCCTGTACCCAGGGCTGAGGTGCACCCAGAAGTCTCCCAGGGGCTGCAGCATGTATTATGCCACCCCTGGGCTGACTAACTAAATCAGACACAACTGGCTGCTTGACAGCTGGGGCAAAGTGGTGTACTCACCCTCTGCTGTAGATATAGTATTCCTATATCTAAACCTAAATGGACACACAGATCTCCTATCAGTCACTCCTATGGCAGGCCTTAACAATCCTGAAGGCAGAGTGCTTGGAATCGTGTGAGATAGTGCTCTGGCATGAGCTGAGCCTGTCTGCGGCTTTCGGGATCCATCCCTTAGCCGTTTCCATGATATCGCATACCATATACTCTTAAGTGCATTATAATCCTCGCGGTTATATGCCAACTCTGGTATCGCTTTATCAAAACATGTCCAGTAAGGTGTCATACGAATTGGAATACTAACCCCTCGCCAATTCTGGCGACGGGGTTAGCATTCCACCCTTCTAGAGGGACACGACATGTATGTAACCTGTAACCCCGGTTAAAGTCAGACAGAGCCTTAGCTCCACAAAATGGATGCTGCCACAGAGACACAAGTCTGCCCTCCTGCTGCTGGGAGTCCTCCCAGCCCAGGAGGCAAGGACAAAGGGTTTCCTGCCAGGGGCGGTGCCAGCACCGTCCCAGACAGGATTTTGTGTATCCTAGGTAGGCAGGGCTTTAGAGGAAGGTGACTGCAAGTGGCACCCCGGTGCTCACTGTGCATAGGCCGGCTTGAATCAGTTCCAGGGGCACTCCAGCCCCTGATCTGGGGAAAGCCCGCCAAAGGAGAGGGGTGTAACCACCCCCCTCCTAGTCCCACCCATAGGGCAGGACTTAGTCGCGTGCCAGCCCCTTTTTGCAGGATAAAGGTAGGAACTGGCCCCCTTCCAAATTAGATCAATCTTTGAATCCTGAACCGACCTTCTACACGAAGAACTCAAGACTCTTCTCAAGATTTCTCCCTTGTGCCTAAGGAGTAGTCACCCTGCAGCAGCAGGCACCAACCAAGCATCGCGGTTTGTTGCCAGTCTCTCCTCCGGATCAAGACTGCTCCAGCACGACGAGAACCGGCTTCCCTGGCACCTCTGACCTCAACCTACATCATCAGCCCAGCTGTGATCCGTGGGTGCGACGAGACCTCGAGGGACCGGCCATCTTCAGAACTGCACGACGCTTGTCCAGCACGACCACCGAGTGACCCTCGACTGAGTGCTTTGGGGTAAGAGAAGCCCCGACCCTGAGCAGCTCCAGCACCGAAGTTCAGCCCCCCTGCATCCACGAGATCTGCGTGGGGCCCTTCTGCTCTTTGCTGCTCACCGCGTTGTCCATGTCACTTGCCCGTTGGCTAGTGGCCCCCTCACGACGCTCCACGACGACAAACACCGCTGGTCTGGTTGCTCTAGACTGGCCCTTGCTTCCCTCCTTCAGAGAAGCACTCTGGACCCTCCTGGTCCACTCAAGACGCCATTTTAGGTCCACCGCGTGGGCCTTGCATTTGCCAAGACTTGTTGCCCCAATCCTGGGTCCAGCGACGTCGACAGCAAGTACCTTCGTGGGACAGCTCGCACCTCCATCCTGGTCGCCGACAACGCCTCTTGGTCCGAGAGACTGCAGAGCCCAGCAGCGCCCACTCACCTGGCTGAGGTGACTTCGTCCGGTGCCATCCTGGTGCCCACCTAAATCACTGGCTAGTGATTCAGAACTTGGTCCCCTCTGCTTACAGGTTTCTTCTTCCCTGATCCAGGCTTGGATCACCACGAACTCCTTCACTGGCCGCCTGCCAGCAACTTCTTTCTTCAGGCTCCCGGATCTTCAACGAGGGTTTCCGAGGCAACTTGAACCCTATGCAGCCGCAGCCCCTGGGCTAGGTAAACTGAGTACTCCGGTGCTCCAGCATAGTCCAACACCCTAAGTGTTCGGATCCACCCTTGTTTTCGACCTTCCTAGTCGGGTTCGCCCCAGAACAGTATCTTTGCAAAGTGCTAGTATCCATAGACTTGTTCCCGCATTACGCGTGAGAGTTCCCACTCTGCACACGGCGTCCCTAGGCCTCCTGCTTCTAATCTAAGGGTTCAGCATTGTAGGCCTAGCGTTTCTACAGTCTAGAAAAGTATTACTTACCTGCTAGTAACTTCGCATTCCACTTCTTGTGTATATGGTTTTTCGTGCCCCTCGGGCATTTGTGTAAATTGTGCGACTTTCAGTATTTCTTTAAGAGTTTTGTTGTGTGGTTAGCTCCCTGTCTCATAAAGAGCCAGGGTAGTCCTGTTATAAATAAATATACTTTATTTTTGATAACAACTTGTGTGGTGTCCTTTCACTTGGTGTTCAAGGGGTAATGTGATGGTAAAACAGCTGGCTTAACACGCCCTCTAGAGTCTTAGCCTTAGACTGCTCGTATCCATGCTACTAGGATAGCTGGTCTATCAGGTTGACTTACAACCAATCATCAATAAGGGTTGTCTGGACTGATACATAGTGATCACTAGAATAGTGAGCACTGCATATCAGGCCAACTTCTCACAGTATCTGATCAGTGTTGCCAGAGAGATTTCTAGTTATTACTCTCCAAGGACCAGAGTCCTCTTCTAGTTTAGGACCACAGAGCACTACAAACCATTATACGATTCTCCGTCATTACCCATTCTCATGCATAATTAAGCAAGATGTTGAACTTGGGGCTCCCTGATTCTATTGGGGGAACAACAAGGGGTCTTTTTACCAGAAAGAGACCCAGGGAGATCAAACAATTGTTCATTATTTTGTATCTTGATCTCAGGTGCAGTCTCAGAATCTAAATGGTTACTTACCAGTAGGAGTAGTTTTGCAAATTGAAGTTTGTGGATTCACATGCTGTACATTATTTTGCCATCTAGTTGGGTCCAGAACTTTTTAGTAGTTCTTTACTATTTTTGAGGTCTTGCCTAAGCAGTGCTTACACTGTAAATGTAAATGTTTTTGAGCTTGTAAAGCGCACTGCTACCCGTCCATAGGTCTCCTGGCGCTGTATAACTCTGGGGAACCCGTCCTGGCTTTCCCTGTGGGATGGTCCCTTGCTGGGAGTCCCCAAGGTGGAGCCAGGCATCCTCGGAATTGGTGGGGCCGTTGTGGAGATTAGGCAAGCTAATGCCTAGAGTTGCCGAGTGGAACCCCTGATTAGAGTAAGCACCGAAGCGAGAATTATGGAGTCCGCTGACCAAGGTCCACAACCCTGCCGCGTCGGGAATTGAACCCTGGGTCCCGGGCGACTTCTGCTCTCGGGCCTGCCGCCTCTAACCAGTGAGCCACACTACTCCACTGTCTCTGAGTCATGCTGTATTCAGGTATGGACTTGAAGCTCTATCCACTCTCTGCTTTCTTTTTCATTGGCTTGTATCATTGTCATTTGTAAATGTTGGCTTCTGATTTGTTAATAGGCTTATTAGTCCCTCCTTAGTACCTCCCTGTCTTCTCTTGTTACCTCCCATGCGGACCGGCCCTCTTACATGTATCTTTACTTGGGAGCTTTCATTAGAAGTTCCAAAAACTATTTACTTAATGAATGTACACAGGACTCATGGGAAGCCAGCTTCAGCAATGGCGCATGCTTCCTGCCTAACAGACTTGGCATATGCATTTCTTTGTTTCCTACTCATCAGATGCGTTCCAAGGGCATCTGTTCCTGTACTTCCCCTCAGGTGTTATGTTTACTTTGTGGCTGACTTGTTTACTTTGAATTGCTCCAGCACTCCACACCATTTGTTTCAGATGCGTCACTGCTTGCCTGCCCCAACGTGTTTTTTAAAAATGTGTCTCTCCACCCGACACCCCTCCAAGATTGCTGTTTATTTCTTTTTAATTTAAATCGCTTAGATCCCGGGCAAGAGATTAAGGGATTTTTTAATAACTACAGAATGTTAAGCCAACGCAGAGGCTCGAACACTGGTCCCCAGCTCCTGAGTCGGCTCCTCTGACCGCTAAACCACATCCTCTCCCTCTGATTTCCCTTCAGTGAGTATCCCATACAAAGTCAAGTCAGTCATTAACGGCACTTGTGAGACAGGCTAGAGCTCTGGGAGAGATGTTATCTCACGCCGGGTTATTCCATGCTGATCTCTGAGGTCATTATTATTTTAAAAAGCCCCTGCATCTGGGCGCTGCAAATGTGAAACATCCCTTTATATGTCAGAATGTTTATGTGCCCCTCTTCACCAGCGGGGAGGATGCGGTTGTCTGGCAGCGAGGAAGCCTAGAGGTGGAAGATGCGAGCTGCGAGCTACTCTCTGCGGGGTAAGTGGGGAAGGACCCAGAGGAGGGGGATAAGAATCAGGGGCAGGACTCATGGAGAGCAGCGGCACTGTAAGAAGGCTCAGCCCCCACCCCTGCCCCTCGCACTAAGCTATGGTACCGGAGGACCGGCTGAGGCAGAGGAGAGAGACAGGCGGGAGCCGGAAGCACAACAAGCATTTGCAATGCAATAGGTCTCACATTTGTGAGAGTCTGAGCTATTGGCATTGTAAATGACAATGCCTTTTATTTATGAGTTGGTTTTTGAAACATAAATAAAAGGCATTGTCACTTACAATGCCAATAGGTTAAACTCTCACCAATACGAGACGGATTAGTTACTTACCTGTAATCCTAGTTCTCTTCCAGGGGTATCCTCATCAATAGTCATAAGCATTAGAATATTCCCGCCCATGTGCGGGACCCCGGAAAGACTATATTATATGTGCCCCACATATATATATACACACACATTATATATATATATATATATATATATATATATATATATATATATATATATACATATATATATACACATATATATACATATATATATACACATATATATACATATATATAAAAACATGCAATAGCAGCCAAAATAAAAACAGAGCTGAAATATGCTGTAAAGAATTTCCACCATACATGAGTAATAAGCATTAGAAACATGAGAAACAACACAAAGTTTGTTTTAGAAACTGTTTTAATGCTCAGAAAGTAGTAGACATTCTCATAACTCACTGGAAGCATAGAAAGCTCCCAGGCTGCATTGCAAACACACAGTCTAAAAAGACTGAAAAGCTAACCTGTAGCTGCATAGCAATAAACTGACACCGTGCCTTTAAGGCACCCATGACCCCCAGTATCCCATCATGCCTCAGGGGTGACAGTTAGGTCAGTTGTTCTTTTCGGAGACTGAAAATAAACCCAGTAACAGATAGGTTAACAATATCTCCTTATTAAAGAATTTCCTTTGCCCGGGGAGGCGGGAGGGTTGCTTATGACTTTGATGAGGATACCCCTGGAAGAGAACTAGGATTACAGGTAAGTAACTAATCCTTCTCTTCCAGGGGATCCTCATCAATAGTCATAAGCATTAGAATAGAATAGCGAGCCTCACCTCATCTCCCTGCGGGCAAAGGAGTAACAATACAGTAATAACCATATTAAGCCTAGTAACCACTAACCTCGTACAGGCCGTAGGTTACCCAAATAGATTCCTCAAAGAGGCTTGTCCTACTTGAGTATCGGCCCTGGAATCAGATTCTAGGCAGTAATGCCTTGTAAAGGTATGAACTGATTTCCATGTCGCCGCCTTGCATATCTCTGACATTGGAATGTCGTGCAAGAAAGCTACTGTAGCGGCCTTCCCTCTAGTGGAATGCGCTTTGGGTGACCCCAACAAAGGCTTGCCTGCAAGCTGATAGGCCAATTTAATGCACGAGACAATCCATCTCGCGATGGACCTCTTGGCCGCTGGAAAACCTGTTCGCATTGAACCATAGTTCACGAACAGTTGATCCGTTTTCCTAATCCCTTTGGTCATTTCCAAATAGAACTTGAGCACTCTCTTAAGATCTAAGGAGTGAAGCGACCGCTCGGCTGGGGTCGTAGGATTTGGAAAAAACGAAGGGAGGGAAATGGACTGATTTATATGAAAATCAGAAATGACTTTAGGCAAGAAAGATGGATGAGCCCTTAGGACTACTCTATTGTGATGAAAAACAGTATATGGTTCTTTCGCACAGAGCGCTTGAATCTCGCTTACTCTGCGCGCAGAGGTAATCGCCACCAAAAAGGCCGCCTTCCAAGATAGATGTTGCAAAGAGGCCTTGTGGATGGGCTCGAAAGGAGGTGACATTAACCTGGATAAAACCAGGTTCAATTCCCATGGAGGAGAAGAATTTCGCACAGGGGGATACACTTTTTTCAACCCCTGGAGGAAGTCCTTAACCACTGGAACTTGAAAGAAAGAAATTTGATCAGGTGATTTTCTGTATGCTGCTAAGGCTGACAAATGCACTCTAATAGAAGCGTACTTTAAACCAGCAGTTGCCAGGGAAAGGAGGTATGGCAAGATGACGTCCTCCTGCCCTTTAGTCGGATCTAGGTGATGATCCCTACACCATAAGTAAAACCTTTTCCACTTGAACGCATAGGACGCTCTCGTGGAAGGTCTCTTAGCCTCTTTTAAAATGTTCATGCATTCAGGAGGCAAGTTCAAATGTCCATATTGCAGGACCTCAGGAGCCATGCTGTTAAGTTCAGTGATGGGAGGTTGGGATGCATTATCCTCCCGTTCATCTTGCTCAACAGGTCCGGCCTGCAAGGGAGTCGTCTGTGTGGACACACAGATAGATGTAGAAGGTCCGGGTACCACCACTGCCGCGGCCAATCCGGAGCTATCAGGATCATTTCCATGTTCGACCTGCGGAGCTTGGAAACTACTTTTGGAATCAGAGCCAGTGGAGGAAACGCGTAAGCGAATGTCCCTGACCAATCCATCTGTAGAGCATTGCCCTGCGTCCCTGCCCGGTGGAACCTGGACGCGAAGGCGTGGCATTTGGCGTTTTCGTCGTCTGCAAACAAGTCTATGGTTGGACGACCCCAGCAACGAAAAAGCTCTTCCACTACTTCGTCTTTTAGCACCCAGTCTGGCTGATCTTCGAAGTGCCTGCTGAGTGCGTCTGCTTTTACGTTCAACTCGCCTGGAAGGTGCACTGCCACTACCGTGAGGCCTCGAGGGAGGAGCCAATGCCAGATTGCCTGAGCCTCTCGAGAAAGTGGGCGAGACCTTGTGCCTCCTTGTTTGTTCAGATAGAACATGGTGGTCGTATTGTCCGTCTGAACTAGGACTGAGTTGGACTCTATCGCTGGAAAGAAAGCTTTGAGAGCCAGGAATACCGCTCTGAGCTCCAGCATATTGATGTGGTATGTCTGCTCCTGCGCAGACCACTGGCCTTGAATTTGAAGCGGACCCATGTGCGCTCCCCAGCCTTGCAGAGAGGCATCCGTCACTATCACTGAGCAACACGATTAGGTCCCACATATATTTTGGAGCACTCCTGGCAGCTATTCCTTTTGCCCCTTCTTTTAACTGTTTGACCACTGGTGCAGTGAAGAAATCTCTTCCTATGCATCCTCTTGTGTAGGCCACTATTGCTGCTAGATGTACCTTCAATGACGCAAAAATTAGCTTTCTAACAAATGTGTAAGCTATCTGAGGACTGTAGTATCATATGTCTGTCCTGAAAAAGTCCAGATATCTAGCACCATCGTGTGTATCTCTCCCATTTGACTGCGTAGCATTTCCTAGTTGTTGGTCTTCTTGCCTCCCTGAGGAGTGCTATTGCTTTCTCCAGCATTGCCAGATGACTGCTTTCTCCAGCATTGCCGGATGACTTAATTCTAAGTCATCAGGAGCATAATGAAAGACTGTGTCTGGTTCTGGATGAAGAACCTTCCCCCTTCTTAGACAGTAGGTCTTGTGATACTGGGAGTCTCTTTATGTTATGCATAATTTCTATCAGATCTGACTACCAGGTTTGTCTTGCCCACTGGGCAGTGAGGAGTATCAGCATCATCTGTGATTCTCTGCACTGGTTGATCACTATTGATAATAGTGGGATCAAGGTAAAAGTGTAAGCAATGTTCCATGACCGGTCTATGGTCAGCACATTCCACAGAGAGTGGGGGTGTGGGTGTCTGGTTGCAAACAACTGGCATTTCGTATATTCCTGGTGTCCCCCACCTTTAGAACAACTTCTCGATCACCGCCTGATTCAAATCCCACTCAAGTGAGGTGGATGCTTGTCTGATCAGTTTGCCCATTTACATGCGTTCTACTCCCGTTATATGTTTTGTTGTTACAGTTACCTTTCTCTGGATGGCCCACCTTCATATCTCCTGTGCTAACATGATAGGACAAAGGATTTTGTCCCCCGTTGTTTGTTAAGTTACAACATTGTTGTGTTATCTATTTCAACTTGTATTGATTTGTTCCACAGCTGCTTCTGAAAAGCTTTTACATCTAGGAACGCTGCCCTTGGTTCCAGAAAACATATGTGTTGCATCTCTTCTTGTGGTTTCCAGACCCCCTAGTGGTGATGGTCATTGTGGGGGTTGCCTGAAGGGTCTTCCTACTGTTGTATTGGTCTTATTCAACATATAATCTCATCCTGTACCTTTTAAGAGATAACAACTAGAACTTCCTAGATACCTGTTGCTTGTGACCATTGGCTCTGACCCATCCCTGGATTGGTCTCATGTCTAGCCTCGCATGTGTTATTAAATGGTAAGCAGGAAGCCATCTTTCCCAGCAGCTTTCCCACCGTCCTCACTGTCAGACTGACTTTCTGGTAGTGTTGAGCTTCTTGTCTGTACTCTTGCTTTGCATGGAAATGCCTTAGCTTGCGCTGTGTTTATTTTTCCTCTCAAGAAGAGCTTGACCTCTTCTGGCGTGGGTAACTATTTCACCATGTTTATGGTGAATACCAGTCTGTCGAGTGCCATCATTACTGTTCTTATGCTGTCTGCAATTGCGGGTGGAACTTGCCCTTACCAGTCAGTCAACTAAGTAGGGTGCTTCTCATTTAGAAACTGGCGGACGCGCTGCCTCGCTTATTTCGCGGCATCTGATTGGATGCTTCAGAGCACACGTGACCGGAGGATTCTCTACGAGCTTCAGGCTGCCTTTTATGTTAATGCCCTCATCTTTGGGACTTTTTGATCGCCGCTTTCATCCATTTTGCCCTGACTGCCTGATTCCTATTTGATTTCTTTGACCAGTTGCCTCCAGTCGAGCTTACCACCATTTTTTCAACCATTGGGTATTCAGTGTGTATCTGTCCCGGATATTCCACACTCGATTGCCTGACAACCCTGGACGCTCCGGTTATCTCTGAACTGCGTACTCCCCGTCTTGTAGTTCTCTACATGCTATTTTTTTGGTAAAACACTCTTCGTGCTGTCCATTTACCGTGTTTGGCCATGCCCATCTTATGTTAGTCAGTATCTATTATCCAGATACCCCCACTATTGTCTCTATGGAGACACGTGTCCTGAGGAATGTGAGACCTGTCATAGGTCACGCACTGAAACGTACGTTGGCACCATTACAGAAACGACCTGGCGAAGCTAACCACACATTGTCCTTCTTTGCAATTGATTGTCTTTGTTTGCTTATTCCCTTAAATCTGTATTTGACAGTTTAATTGTAATTATTCTATTATATGATTGTGGTTACATTTTGTTGAACTTCGATTCTGTGTCTACTTTGAGACAAAACAATCTGTTTTCAGGAAGGCTACTTGCCTCCTAGGCCTACCATTGAAAATTGTGGTCCTTTGTCTTGTGTAGCTTTAAGCTGTAAGATCAGGATGAATGGGATGGAGTGAATGAGGAACCTGAGTTGGAATGCGTGTTTGAATGATCGTGTTGTGGGGTTATATATATATATAT
Organism: Lissotriton helveticus; assembly: GCF_964261635.1. Lineage (NCBI taxonomy): Eukaryota > Metazoa > Chordata > Amphibia > Caudata > Salamandridae > Lissotriton > Lissotriton helveticus. The sequence goes on along the minus strand of NC_136065.1, from coordinate 168,750,323 downwards.
ATATATATATATATATATATATATATATATGAATATTGATTAAAACTTATTCATGGATAGGTTTAAAAAAATCTTGTTTATTGATGATTTCTTTCGGGAGGGAGATTGTACCTTTGGTGACTTTATCAGCACCTTTTTGATTTAAGGGGTGGAGACATCTTTGTATATTATATTAACTAACTAGGGGTACACATGTATTCCTTGCCTTCTCAGATGAGCAGCTACGGCCGCAAAGTACTTTGTTATTACTCTGGCAGCCGATTATATCTCAAAAGGTAGAACTCTGAATTGGTATTGTGCCTTGTTGATTATGAAATGCAGAAACTTCTTGTGCTTCAGATTTATTAGGATGTGCAGATAGGTGTCCTCAAGGTCTATGGTTGCCATGTAATCCTCCCAGCTCAATTTAGGAGAGGACTTCTTGTACGGTTGTCATTTTGAACGCCTGTGTTTTGATGAACTTGTTTAAGAAGCAAAGGCCTAGTATGTGTTCTAGCAATTTATATGGGTTCGGTACCTTCAAGTATGTTGAGTAGATTCCATGGGGGATTTCTTTCAGGGGCACTTTCTCTATTGCTTGTTTTTGTAGCAATTCTTCTACTTCCCAATGAAGATAGGTTTTCTTCCCTTTCTTATGGGCTGAATGCTTCAGGCACGTACTTGGTGGGTGTTTTACAGTTCTATGCAAAAGCTGTGTTAGATGATGTGGAGTATCCACTTTTCTATTATATCCTCCTGGAGAAAGAGGCTCCCTCTTCGTCCCCCAACAGGTGTTGTGTGTGGGCAGGACTCCTGGCTTTTGGAGTCCCTTGTTTGCTGCCGCTCTGGATGGCTGTCCTTCGCCTCTCGCTCACCTGCGAAAGGGCAGTCTCTGTGGCACCTGGAATTTCTACTGTTGTTTGTTCTGGACTTGTGTGCTGAATAGTTTGATGAGTCGCGACGGCTTGTAAGACTCCTCGTCCCACGGCCTTCTAGTAGAATGACTGCCCTTCTTTGCTGTCCTCTAAACTGTAGAGCCCCCATTGACTGTGTAAGTCACCTTTTTAAGTTGCTGCAGTGTCTCATCTATTGCACTCACAAACAGGTGTTCTCCATTGAAATGGGTGTTGATGATTTTGGCCTTCCCTTCATTTCTGAATCCCGAGACTGGCAGCAAGGTATGGCTCCTTAAGGCTGTTCCAGACCCCAGTTTCTGCCTTACCGCTTTGTCAGTGGCATCGAGTGGTGATTTTAAGCAAGTATTTGCAATGCTCTTCCCCTCCTCTGTGAGGGCTCAATCCCACTTCTGGTATTGTACTGACAGGAGCTTCATTAGCCCAGCCATCTTGTCCCAGTGCTGATGGGCATAACTGTTAAACAGGGAGTTCAGGTTTGTGATGCACCACAATGCTGAAGCTCCCCTCTTGAACTTTCTCCCCACTATTTCCATACCTTTACTTTCCTTATCTGGGGGTGGCCCAGAAGTAGTTGGCACATTGGCTCTTTTCCTGGTGTTGACTACAATGATGGAGTCCGCCACTGCATTGCCCGAATGGTTGGAGAGTCATTCGATGAATACTTATGTTTCTATTCGACCCAGGGTGATACTGACCTGCAGGCTGCTTGATCCTTGAACGCCTCCCTCCCTGGTCTAAGATGCTCTGAAGCATCGGTAGGAATTGGCTCTAGCTTTGTGAGGGTAAAAGTGTTTCTAGAAGAAAGCATGACTGCAACCTCTCTTCATCCAACTGGACTCCATACCATTGTGCTGCCCTTTTTACAACTGGATTCCACACAACCATGTCATACGGTGGCGAGGCCTCGAAGGATATGTGCCCACACCCTCTTCTGGGGAATCTGCATCAAGGTCTTGCCATTATTCTTCGATGCTTTCTGACCCTGTGATGTCCTGGAAAAGACCCTGTGACCCTGGGACCTCTTCTTCATAGAAGAGTTCTTATTCCTCTTTTTCTTGCAGCTTTCATGTCATAGGGGGTCCAGTTCGCCCAAGTCTTTCTCCTGCTGTACACTTTTCTTCAAATGTTTCAGCAGCATTCTGAATCCCTGGAGGGAGGAGTTGAAGTCCTTTTTCTGAAGGACCGCGCCCATTTCAGCCACACACTGTCTTTTCTTGAGCTCGATCTTGAGAGCATGTTACTCTGCATTGATTATGGTCTCCAGTTTTTTCTTCTGTGTCAAAGTTTAGGCTGCCAGTGTCTGTGTTGACTACTTGACTTTTAATTGACCTCCATCGTGTTTTGAAGCCCAGAGTCTGTTCTGAGGCTCGACATCCGGTTGTGCCCTTTGTGTGGGACCCAAGGGGCTCTTTTTGCGTAACTTGCCTTCTGTCAGAAGAATATTTGGCGCAAAGGCAGTATTTTGTGATCTAGAATCCAAGGTTTTCTGCTTGACCTCCCCCATCTTTTTTCGCATTACACAAGTATGCTTCTCCTTCTGCTCGACATCTACGATCTCTTTATCAACATCCAAGATCTCTTCCTCGGCATCTTCGGTGGAATGGTCCTCTTCCTCAGTCGATAGTCTGAGGTCTCTCAAAGATGGTGATTTCTTCTGCATAGTGCGTCTGCCTTTGCTATTCTTGTGCCCTCAGTGTCTGGTTTGAGTTCTGCGCAAGCCTCTCAGGTGTCGGTTTTGTAGTCTATCTGCAGGCAAACCTGTGGTGGCAATCCAGGCAGAAACTAAATGGTGTGTCCTCCATTTCATGCAGAACAGGGGGGTCCCCAGTCCAGGCATTCTCCATCCTTCGCCTGTCGCTCTTTTAACTTACTTTGGTGGCTTTCAATGGAAGTCTGTGAAATCTTTAGATGAGACTCCCTTCATTATGTTGTGGCTATGAGCTTCCTCTAGGTCTTTGATCTTTCTTGATGATACCTTTTGTTCTTTATTCTTCTTCCTTTCGATGATTCGAGAGCTTCAGCGATGTTTCCTAACCCAATGACGGAAATAAAGAATCAGACGATGGAGACTACACGTAGAGGCTTCCGGGGAGGATGTCTAACACATGGAGGATGGGCAACACACCAAATGGTGAAGACAGCCAACGCTCAACAACAACCCAACAAAAAAAAAAAGACAGAGACTAATACAGCAGGCGACTTCCGGACCCAACCACTAGATGGCGAATCAATGCACAGCATTTGAATCAAGAGAAGATTCACGATGCAAAAACACTTTTTGCTATCATGTTTCACCATTTTCCCCGATACAGGAGTGTGAGCTCTTGACTCCATAAATTCTGTACAAATCCTTCATGTCCAAATCATGTGCTGCCAATCCACCCTCTCACGTTGAAATCTCGGGTAGTACGCCTGACTGTAGGATACAACCTATTACTGAGGCCTAGATAGTTCTATGGAAATATTTGCTGCGTTAGACACAATCTGACCCTTGCTTGCTGCCTTTTCTCGATAGTCCATTACAGTACCCTATTTTTCCTTCTTTAAGGGTTTTCCAAATTCTCTATTAAACTTAGTTATCACGGTTAGTCCAGTCTTAGGCATTTGCCGCATAACACTCTGAAGAGTATGAAACTAGCCATCTTGCTCCTGCCAACAACAGTAACTCCACACACAAGGGGAATTTTGTCAGTGTCTCTGGAAATCCCTCCCATGTGACATGGGGTGCTCTGGTCAGTCTTGCATACAGCAGATAATGTCCCCAAAGACTCCCATATGTCGTTTCACCTCATCAAAGAAGTGAAAGGACTTACCCTTGCATAGGTCTCCTATAAACCTGCAGCATCCAGTAATCCAACCAGATGCCTTGGATTCAAAGCACCTTGCACAGAACTTGTTAAGTCTCCAGAAGGGGCTTTTCTTGTGAAGAGCTTGTTGGGATGTCACAGAGACCAGATTATTTACCCCTCACTCTACCTTCACCAGAGACCAAAACATGTTGACCAGCTTCATGTCCCTATTGCAGCCATACAGCAGCCTTTTATCCCTAACATGAGTAACAGTTAGCTGTTCAGGGAAGTATTGCAGCTGTTGTATAGCTCCTATATATCCTTATATCGTGTTAAGTTAGCATAGGTACATTTGAGATTTAAACGCCATTTTTCCTTTCTTGCAACTTCTGCACACGACCCTTAATTGTTGACTTAGCTTTCAACCTAGTGGTTTGCCGTGGTGTATGTGAGAATAATATGTTATTGCTCTGATATCAGTCTTGTTTAATAAAACATGTCTGCACGGAGAGTGCTGAAGTTTCAGGAGCAACACGATATGGAATTGTTATGAGGTCTGATCTCCACGCCTTCATAGTCATAACACAAGTGCAGCCTTTGCCAACTTGGGCTTGAGGCGGGATTGATATTGCTTTGCACGAGAATTGTTAACACACTTGATGCGGTGCACATGCAGAGAGAGCTGGTGTATGCTGATGTGATTCCTTCATGCTAGGACACTAAGGTATGGGCCCGCCCTAAAACAACCCAAAGAGACCTTCTTAGATAATAATATAATATATGTGTTAGGGAGGGTGAGATATAAGTGTTGTTAACTCTTATTCATTACAGCATGTTAACATGCTGTCACCATTCGCTTTTTATGTCTTAGTAACTATGCTGATAATTTTGCTACTGATAATAAGTATACTTGTATTATCAAAGATACTGCGCCTGAGAAGACGGCATTAGTAAATAAACATTTCAAATGCACATGTGTCTTCTTTACTCCATGTTCTGGTTTGTAATGATAATATAACGAAAGAGTGTTCATGAGTCCCACGTACCCTGAGGTACTGTAAGTTCATGTTCTGGTTTGTCTAAACATTGGGTGTTTGATATGTCCAATGAGACACTGTAGCTAGCTCGGTAAGGGGTGAGTTGGTTGCTAAGGTAAGTTTTGGGACATCCTAATTTGCCGAGGTTCCACTCCTCTGTGCACAGTTCTGTGTGAGTACAGAAACCCTGCAACATGGCGCCCAACGGTTTCGGTGGTCTTATATCATGACACTCGAGTAGTTTATCGTTCATGCCTTAACCCCTTCACATCCGTTTCCGGAAAACGGGGTGTTGGTGAAACCTACCTATTTTTTGAAATAGGTCTTTATTCAAGCTTGATTCTTACTTAAACGGTTTCTTTGAATTACTACCCAGTTGTGCTACAAAGTATTCTTTGTGTTTTCTTGTTTCCGATTCTGTGATGGCGGCTGCGGTGGCTATTGCACAGCATAGTCGCGTAGCGGTCCGCAACCATCTTCAGACGTACCAGGTCCCAGTAGATGGGATGGCTGTGATTTTCGTGGTAAGTGCAGATCCGGCGTTTCCTTACGAGTTGTTTTACTCTTGGGTTACGTTTCCGGCTGTGGACGCTAATTCTGGTTTGTACCACTCCTACACCGCCTCGGATGTCCCGGCTGAATATACGCCATACAGGGCATTGGAAATACCTATTGATCATTGGCAGCATCGAGTTTGGTTTGATGGCGCCCTCCCCCACTCTTTGTCCCGTGCGAGGTTAGGTCCACTCTCAATTCCAGGTACTAATTGGCCTGCATTGGGTGGCTTTACCCCGCACCCGAATCACGGGGCTTGTACCCTGGCAGAAATTCGCAGGCTACATGTAGTTTCCATTTCCGTGATTCGTGCTTTAGTGCAATACATTGGTCGACATCTTCCTGGTGGTCCCCAGGGGGGTGCGGCCGCTCCCATGGAACGAGGCGGAATGCGTCTCAATCCAGTGATGGTAAATTCGGTTTTTGGTGCGCGTCCTGTTGACAACGATGACTTCCCATTCTGGCTAGCAGAGAAGTTTGATCAACTGGAAGCGGTTTTTCCGAATTCTACTCCTGCTGATAAACATAGAATGTTGACGATTACTCTCCCGAAGGATATTACTCCTGAACTTGCTGACTGTGACAGCTGGGGAAAAACATTTGCGGCAGTTTATACAAGGTGCTTCGGCACCCCGTCTATGACTGCCCTGCCTGAAATCGTTAGACGTGTTCAGAATGATCACGGTCCAGAGGCAGCAGTTGAATTGGGTATGCGCCTGTGTGGTTCTTTTGAGATTGTAAGTGATCTCATTCTCTCCAATGTTAAAGGAGATGCAGTTAACTTTCAGGTGTCGAATGCTTTGGCTGCTCTGCCCGATGCCGACAAACCCCGCCAGTTAGCAAAGATTGTGGTGGCCGCTTATAAAACGATTGGCCGCACAAGTAGAGGTCTGAAATATTTTCCAGTGAAGGAGAAAAAACAACCACAGGGGCAATCTGCAGTGACAGATGCCCAGCCAAAGTCCAAGAAACAAAATTGGCCTAAAAAACAGACACAGGGGAAGCAGACAATGCAGACTCAGGGTACTTTTCCTGCAATACAAGCTCCTGCGCCATCCGAAAAAGTTTATGATTTGCGCGACCGCGCGATGATTAAATCACCTGATCGTTTTCAGGGTTCTGATCAACGCTCTCCTCGTTCCTTTCAGGACACATCGGCCCCGAAAACCGGTGGAGGAGGAGGGGGTGGACGTGGACGTGGTGGCCAACAAGGACGTGGTCAGTCCCGCCAGACGGACGGCGCAGTGAAGCAGGAGGATTCTACGCCTAGGCGTCCGCAGTTTGCGAAAAAGAAAGTCGCAGCCTTAACAGCGCATCGATATGCCACAGATAGTGAGAACGCGGCTTCGGAATCTGACGTGGGCTCTGACCTTGCTGGACAGCGCGGCGGAGATAACCATAGTCAGAGAGGCGCTGCGTCCACTACTGAGGGTGACAGCGACTGATGTCTACGTTGTGATAGAAACAGCGGATACGAGACTTGCTCCCCCTGAAAGACTATATGAAATTGTCCTGTTAATTGAAGGTGACATACAGCGTACCGTTAAAGGTGTATTTTGGGAGAATCTGTCTTCTACATATGATATTTTACTTTCGGAGGCTGACTGGCCCCCACCTTTTGTGCTCGCGGCGCCGCGAGGGGAGGAGGTAATCCTACCCAGTTTCGCGAACACTGTCTCGAAAGAGCATGCGCAGCATTTTGCAGAAGAGTGGGCTCGGGCTCTCGCGCCGGCTCTGTACCGTAACCAATGTGGTTGGGATAAATTGTCGCCTTGCCACGAAATTCCGTTGCGGTCTCAGCCGCAGCCTCAACCTCAATATCCCATTCGGCGTGAAGCAAAATCTTCCGTCGCGGAAATCCTTGAACAATTGGAATATCAGGGAGTTATTGAAACGTGTGTGTCACCGATGAATAATCCCCTTTTTACTGTGAATAAACCTGACGGATCATATCGTTTGGTTTTGGATTACCGGCATTTAAACTCGCATTGCCGTAACTGTGCAGTACAGAATACCCACGGCTCTGCCCTAGTGGATAGTCTCGTGCGTAAGCGTTTCAAGACAACGCTTGACATATCCAATGGTTTTTATGCCCACAGATTGGACAGCTTTAGCTCCCAATGGACCAGTTTTACGAGCGCTGGAGTCCAAAAGCAATTCCGGCGTCTTCCAATGGGCTACAAGAATAGTCCTGGTATATTTACCGCTCGCATTGTCTCTATTCTGGAGGCACTCGACCCTGATGCTTTTTCGTATGTGGATGACATATATCTCACAGACGACGATATTTGGGAGCATCTGTGTCGTGTAAATTCTCTTGTTTGCAACTTCGCAGACATGGGTTACAAATTCAACTTTGCAAAATCGCACATTGCTGAACATACAGTGTTGTTTTTGGGCTATGAGCTCAACAATGAAGGTAGAGGTTTGGCTCCTCACTTCTTAGAGAAGTGCGCACAATTACGCGCTCCAACAACACTGAAAAAATTACAGTCTTTACTGGGCTTTTTGAATTTCGGCAGAACTTACATTCCGGAATATGCCCAGCGTATCAAGCCTTTGTATGCTTTGATCCAACCAACTTTCTCAAAATCATGCTGGCTGCCTGAGCATTCAGCCATTTTGCAATCCTTGCAGGCTGATCTGCTCGCTTCTAAATATTTACTGACTCGTGATAACCACACCAACCTGGTAATAAGAATAATTCCTGGGACGGTGGGTTTCACATACCTCACTTTTAATGAAGGTGACACAGTACCTATCGCTTACAAGTCTCACTTGTACACTTCGGCTGAGATGCGGTTTCCCACTGTGGAAAAAGTTTTAACTGCTGTACAGATGGCAATTCTGAAAGAACGTGCTCTGTCACAGGGGAAACGCATGCTAGTGGTAACACCCTGTCCTCATTTGGAGGCAGTCACGAAAGCGAGTGTACCAAATTCAAAAGCTTTGCACCCTCGGTGGATTCAGTGGGCTGCGTCATTGTCATCCTCGGATGTCATGTTTATTTTTGACGCTTCCTTACGGTCGCAGGAGTACTTGCAGTATGAATTCGTTCATCCTGCTCCTCTGGCGATGCGACCTTTGGAGGACTTCCATTGCATCATTTACACTGATGGGTCGGCGCAGGTTGCGCATGGCTCTAAACATGCCTACGTTTCCGCATGCGCCATTGTGGTCGGTGCTATGTTGAATGATGAGTTCATTTCCAGGGAGGTACACACGTTGCCCCTGGGCGATTGCACCGCACAATTGGCAGAGCTTCGTGCTCTATTACTAGCTTTGGAGTACGCGGATCCAAGTGTTACTACTCTAATTGTAAGTGATTCTTACTACTGTGTCCAGTCTTACAATGAAAACTTGTTCTTTTGGGTTCAAAATGACTTTCATGATTCCAAGGGTAGCACAATAAAACATAAAATGATCTGGGTTCGAGTGGCAGAGCTTAAGGCTAGGTTGCCACTCGTTTATGTGATTCATACTCTCGGTCATCAGCGCGTGGGAGTTCACGCTGTTGGCAACTCGCTTGCTGATGAAGCAGCGAAATCAGCAGTATCTACATACTTAGTTGCAGCAGTTACTAGGTCTAAAACCAAGATTGATAGCGACATCTTGGCAGCGATTGCTGCCTCTGAGAAGGGAAGTAAACATCCTTCGGGATTCCCTTCGAAGTATAAATACCACTTAAGTCCCGAAAAGGTTCCTTTTGTGACAATTCCTGATGTTGGGGAACGGCTGATTCCCAACTCGGATCGCAGAACAGACTTGATTACAGCGGCTCATGAAGGTGTGGCGTCTGCGCATGCGGGCGTCTCAGCCACTGTAACGCAACTACAACAACGTTTCTGGTGGCGGGGACTGTACAAACAGACGCGTGATTATGTCCTTCTTTGTGACATATGCCAGCAGATTAAACCTTCAACTGCTACGCGTCCGCCTCAGACTCAGTTGTACATTTCTAATAAACCACTAGGCTGTGTTTATTTAGATCACTGCGGTCCATTTTCATCTGATACTGCGTATAAATACATCTTAGTAGCAGTTGACTCATGCACACGCTTTGTGTGGTTATGGCCACATCGCAGCGCTGATTCCCGGACTGTCATCAGAGATTTGCGTATCTTTATAGGGATTTTTGCCTGTGGTACCTTCCATTCGGATCAGGGTCCGGCTTTCGCCTCTAAGGCGTATAAGGATGCCATGACTTCGATGGGGGTCCAAGTCAAGTTTTCGTCACCCTACAGACCCGAGGGTAATAGTGTAGTTGAACGAATGAACCGTGATTTAAAGCAATCTTTGACAGCCCGAGTTATAGGCACTGGCAGAAATTGGCTGGCTCACCTCTATGGCGTGCAGCGTGCTCTTAATAATCTCCCTAGAAGGTCTCTGGGTGGGCGGACCCCATACGAAATGCTCTTTGGCATCAAGATGTTCGTCCCTGACCTTGACGGTCTAGACTCGGTGGTTCGCGCCACTTCCTTTGACGCAGATGAACATTGCAATGTTTTACAGAATCTACAAAAGACGAGAGACACTCTTGCAAAGGAACATTTGCCCTCCACATCGGATGATGCGTTGCAGATCCCGGTAGTTGGCTGGCTACCCCAAGTTGGAGAACTGGTTCGAGAGAAGATCAACAACAAGAAAGAGTTTGGTCCCTCCTATCGAGCTCCGGTCCCAGTGCTTGGAGTGAAGGGCACAAGAACAGTCATTTTACCACCACTTCCAGGTCGTAAGGAAAACAGGTTTATTTCTATTGACAATGTCAAGATACACAGAGTGGCCGATTCTTCTTAGCATGACACCGGCTGTTTCCTGTCCTTCCATTGTGAGAAATTCAATTATGCCCACTGCTTCTAATAATGAACCTGAGGTGGCCATCGAATTACCTGCTGTTTCCAGTCCATTATTGAATAATTTACCAGGAACTATCCTTGATGAGACAGACTATACATACCCAACTGATTTGTCCATGCCTGACCTGCAAGCTCGTTTAGCCACGGAATCCAGATTTTCATTTGACTCTGCTTCCCTTGCCTCGAAAAAACCCTCTAAAATTGCATTATATGCTAGCCTGTTTAAAAAACATTTTTTGATACCTCCTTGGATATACATTTGGCTGGTCCTTTTTTCAGTTTACCTTTTTATGTCAATTGGTTTTGTGTTTTATTTTTTTCGGATTATGAATGGACACTATGTCGAGGAGAGAACTTGCATTACTCATTTGAATGGAACTTTGGCCCCACTTTCCTCTTCACATTCTACACACAGATTAAAAAGAGACTTGACTTTGGTTAACATCACAGCGTGGCCTGTTCTGGATGGAATCGCGTGGGATGCAGTTCGTTTTCAGATTCATGGTCCAACGGAAGTCGTTAATGTCCCTAATGTACTAAGAGTTAATATGGGGGATGTGGTGAAACAAAACATTCGTTCTGATGATTGGGATGTTAATGCTGTGGAAAGTTTGTTTTCTGATTTGAAATATTATGCTGCTTTTGATGCTGAGGATTAGAATCTGCTAATTATGGTGAATTGTTCTGTTACCAACATTATGGCAATCACTTCTTACACAAGACATCTTCCCGAAGGGATGCGGTTAATTTTACTCAGTGGGAACATTGCCCAGCACCAACTCAAGGGAGTTCAGAAACTTTTCTTAAAAAGTATACTTATTTCACTGACTTTAATCAGTCCAATCCCGAGTCCTTTTATTTTAAATTTCACAAACAGCCACTGTCCAAGGTTCGACTTACAAATACAAAATTGTTATATTCAAAGGCCTTCCTGGATCAATTAGTTACTGGAGGGTATGAGTTATGGAAGGATACCGTAGACCTTAAATCAGTTTGGGGCTCAAGGGCCTGGCAGGTACAAGGCACTGAAGCTTTGCACCGTGCATGTCTCATCCCAAATCATATGTGGTTTTTAAATGAAACCATTTCCCAGACCACGTGCTTTGGATTGGCTACATCTAAAAGGTTAAACACCCCGTCTTTCCCGGAGTTGGAGGAATATGAGAATTGGAGTAATTTTACTAAATTGTCCATTAGAGATATACAGGCTCTGCTTCTGAATTCCTCCTTTAACATTTCCAGTATGAATCCCAAGGGTTGGCTGCTTTGGCACCGTAGTGCTGATTCTTGCCAAAAGAGATTTTTAAATATAACTGACGGTTTTAAGGCTGTTAGATCTGATCCCCGTTTTGATTTGAGTCATACTGTCACCTCTTACTCTGTTGGCAAGTTGTGTCAAGCTTGGCTGAAACATTCAACTTTACCTGCGGTTAAGTATCACCTTTCCAAACTGAATGCAGACGTGGATTTGAATGATTTCATTAAGGGCCCAGCTAGTGGCAGGTCGAAAAGGTGGTTATATGGTGTTTACAATGAAATTTGGAAACTCTCACAGATTGAGGCTGCTTCACGCCTTAGGGCTATTGATCAGGCAAATCTTGAGAAAGTGCTTGCAGTGGTTGACAATAGCATTAACGTGCTTTCCTCTAGAATTTACACATTAGATAATATTGTGTCGTCTGTTGTTGATATTGTGCATGATGAAGTGTCTGTATTATACCATGGTCAAAATCAATTACGTTCAATCATGCAGTTTGCATGGACACTACAGACTCTAAAAATGGGTAAAGTTCCCTGGGGATACATGAACGTTTCCTCTTTATTTGCACCGTTTAATTTGACAGACAAACAACGCTTGCTTTCAATGCGTGATGCTTCCTTTTCTATGCTCCATATTGAAAGATTGGAATCTTTACCTTTTTCTGTGGCAGAGACCACTGCTGCTACGTGGCTTATCCACGGTTTAATAACGCTGCCTTTTGCTTTATATAAGTTTTCAAATTGTATGAAATATGTGCCAATAGGTCGTTTTGAACCCTTAGGTAGCGGTTTTCTTCATGAGGTCTGGTCACTCCCATACACATACAGATGTTTCAAGGATGAACAAGAGGTTTATCTAACAGGGGATGAGTGTACTGAGACGCCAGATCATTCTTTAATGTGCAGACACATACAGTTACACGGTTCATGTAACAAGGACCGACCGAATATGGCTTGCGTTTTACAGGGCACGCCAGTTCCTGCTATCATCCCCACGTTTAAATTGTTAGAGAATGGTAGTTATTTAATGCTCAATAATGAAAACTGCTGTGGTTTAATTAAAGGTATAGCTTTCATAGTAACGGTTAGTGAGCGAGTTATTTGCTGCAGAAATGTTCTTTATCCTCCCACACGTGAACATAGGGAGTCTTCCATTTGGCCACAGATACCGACCTTGGGAGCAGAATTCAGCGGCATGGCTAGAATAAGAGCTCTATTGTCCCAGAAAGAGGTGGCCTTGAGCTCGGCCCGTGAAACTTTCGTGCTTCACATTGCTAACACCCGCACGGAGGTTCAGGCTCTTTTAAACACTGATTTGCCCTTGCATTTCGGAGCCATGGTCCGTTCTATCTTTAACGCATCCTCCACAACGGGCCTAGCACATTTTTTTAAAGTTGTTAGCGGTGGTCTCGTGACTTCCTTTGAGAAGATTTTTGGTGTCATCCCTGCTTTCTTCCATTCTATTTTTTCATCCTTGTTTGGAGGGTTCCCGTTTTTGCTTGCATTAGCGGCTGGCGCATTGGTGGTTTTCTGCCTTTTTAAATATGGATGCCCTTCCTGTGCAAGACCACGCACAGCTACTACTGACGCGGTTTCGCAACCGCATGCTTGATTACTATGGCACACTGCCGTTAGCGACTCTAAGCACGGCGTTTGGATTATCTTTTCGGTTCTCCTATTTCACCTGTGTCCAGCCTGTATTTCGCTGTCTGACCTGTGATTTCCTTTGGGCCATTGATTTGTGTCTCTGCGGACCAGCATCTTCTGACGTCGATTTTGATCAACTGATGAGTCCTATCATTGCTCACGAGTTGGTTTGTTCTGACGAAAGGGTTATGGCCTTGGCGGTGGCACATGGACTAATGGGTCCCTGGGATGTGTTGTCGGCGGCGCAGAATTTCTTGGAACTAAGTTTTCTTGAGAACCCACCGAGCTGTCCTCTGATGGTTATAGAGGATCCGGTGCTGGAAGATCACGTATGTTCCTTTCATCTTTTAAATTGGATGGCTGAACTGTTTTCTGATGAGGACAGTGACTTCCTCCTGGAGGCTGTTGCAGCTTACTTTTCATATACGGTCTTATCTTAGACACTGCCTCAAATTGACATGCTGATTGATAGCATTTCCTTGACTTTATTGACTTTTGGTCAAGACATTTTATTTTTCCTTGCCTATTGGCTTGAGCCACATTATATTTGTGGGCTATTTTTTTAGCATTAATTTTTATAATTGAATCTTTATTCATGCTCGTTTATAAATGGATTCTGCTCTCATGTGATGGCACTTCTGTTACCTTATTTAGTCCGTTCTCGGATCATGGGGGGGTGTTGTATAGCTCCTATATATCCTTATATCGTGTTAAGTTAGCATAGGTACATTTGAGATTTAAACGCCATTTTTCCTTTCTTGCAACTTCTGCACACGACCCTTAATTGTTGACTTAGCTTTCAACCTAGTGGTTTGCCGTGGTGTATGTGAGAATAATATGTTATTGCTCTGATATCAGTCTTGTTTAATAAAACATGTCTGCACGGAGAGTGCTGAAGTTTCAGGAGCAACACGATATGGAATTGTTATGAGGTCTGATCTCCACGCCTTCATAGTCATAACACAAGTGCAGCCTTTGCCAACTTGGGCTTGAGGCGGGATTGATATTGCTTTGCACGAGAATTGTTAACACACTTGATGCGGTGCACATGCAGAGAGAGCTGGTGTATGCTGATGTGATTCCTTCATGCTAGGACACTAAGGTATGGGCCCGCCCTAAAACAACCCAAAGAGACCTTCTTAGATAATAATATAATATATGTGTTAGGGAGGGTGAGATATAAGTGTTGTTAACTCTTATTCATTACAGCATGTTAACATGCTGTCACCATTCGCTTTTTATGTCTTAGTAACTATGCTGATAATTTTGCTACTGATAATAAGTATACTTGTATTATCAAAGATACTGCGCCTGAGAAGACGGCATTAGTAAATAAACATTTCAAATGCACATGTGTCTTCTTTACTCCATGTTCTGGTTTGTAATGATAATATAACGAAAGAGTGTTCATGAGTCCCACGTACCCTGAGGTACTGTAAGTTCATGTTCTGGTTTGTCTAAACATTGGGTGTTTGATATGTCCAATGAGACACTGTAGCTAGCTCGGTAAGGGGTGAGTTGGTTGCTAAGGTAAGTTTTGGGACATCCTAATTTGCCGAGGTTCCACTCCTCTGTGCACAGTTCTGTGTGAGTACAGAAACCCTGCAACACAGCAGGTCCGCTGGAAACCAACACTCCAGGTCTCATTACGATGGAGGGCGGACCGCCACAGAATGCCATTGGTGGAGGTCTGTCCAACATCCAGGTCATTGACCCGACCGCCGGATTACAATACCGGCGGTTGGAGCGCAGACGTCGGGAGAAAGATCACCCCGTCCAACAGGATCCAAGATCCCGTTGGGGCGACAGTCGGAATGCTAACCCTACAATGGATGCGCAGGCACCACAGTAGCGATTAGGATGCCCATTTCAGACTGCCATTTCTTGGCAGTCCCACAGTCATAAAAAGGCAGACAGAAACAGACTTTGGGGGCCTGAAGCAGGGCTCCCACCTACAGTTGGCCACTGCTAAGTGACTTGGGAGGCACATGTAGTACCCCCACACATCCATGCACCGTGTGACCTGGCACACACTGCATGATTGTGCACAAAGTGCATTTTACCATTGCGGCTCGTGCTGGACCGCAGCACATGTCGCAGTACTAGAAAGCACTTTACGACCGTGGTGCTTGTGGTTTTATCAAAATTGTGTGTGTGTGTGGGGTGGGGGTCTGCGGACTCTTTTTAGCCGTTCTCCTGCTCAATGCGATGGCGGTCTGCATGGCTGCCGTCATAATCAGGGTCTCCATGTCCGGTACTACTCATATGACAGTGTACGTTGGCCTAGCTTCAATCTCGGATGGGTTCCTTCCCAGATGAGTAATGTCCCATAAGTTTCACAGAATATTTTTCAAGGTACGAAACTGAATATCCAGAGGAATACAAAAGCACCTTGGATGTGGTCACCTACCTAGTAGGAGCATTTTCAATATTGCCCTGTTAGTTCAGAGTTCCATCTACTTCTTAAAAGACAGTTAAGAGGTGAATGGATCACACCCTCAGGTACACCACGACATCAGCAGCATATTGTGGTTGATATTCCCAGCTTTTATCCTCGGTCCATCCATCTACTGCCTCAACTTGCCTGTCAGGGGTACTACTGAGAGTACAAATCTAGGTGACAGGGGTCATTCCTGTTGAGTAAATCACCCTACATCCGGCTCTCAGACACTATCATTTTAGTATGTACATGGGCCTGGGACCACACGTATAGTAGTTTTATCCATCAAGCAATAACAGGGCTGAAAATGTATATCCCCGATACTTTGACCAGAGAGTCCCAGCTAACGCTGCCAAAGGCTTTTTCAATGTTAAAAAAAGCCACTAAAATCTGGCTAACTGGCCAGATAGAATATAACATGCTAATCATCTCAGGTTACATATGGTATTTCAGTACTAAATAAATCTAGACTGGTCTGTGAGTATCACGTCTGTGACTACTGTCAGAAGTCGTTTCACTTTGGCTACTAAAGTATTTTACTTTTGACCAGTATCATTGACAATGGTCTACAGTGGTCTTTCTAAAGCTTGTGGACTACTATATTCTAAGCTTTTTTTATACTGTCAGGGAGCGTCCTCTCTCAATCACCTCTTTGCACCCTTCCAATAACTTCTCTATTATTACGCTGCATTAACTGATGTGAGTGAGTAGGAAGTCCCACATGACAATGAGGTTTGCCTGTTTTCGTGGGCCTAAGTGTGTGCCTTAGCAACCAGTCTATAAGGTCACAAACTGCATTCTTCATTAAACGTAAACCCTACAACATTATTGATAAAGATGCACCTCTAGGAATGTGATCATTAAGTGAGACTTGTGATTGGAGTGCTGCTGTGCCACGTAGAAGAAGTTGTTGAGCTATGAACATTTATGGTTCCAACGAGGTATATTATGTACTACTGAACTTGCTGAATAAAGAAACCTACATGAATCCCAAATTGTCCTTTGATTCTTTTTAATGTACATTTGAGATGTCAATTCAAGATATTTCAGTGGTTTTCACACATTCTTAGCACACAGAACAAAAATATTAAAGAAGGCTGGCGCTGCACTGTCTCTAAGCATACGAAGAAGTTGATATGTTCTTGAAGTAATGGAATCATTTTACGTATTTAGGAAAACCTACAAAGTTACATTTCTTTGTGGAAACTGAAGTTTGAACAGGAGGTAGCAAATGTTGCTTTCAAATTTCAGTTTGATGATAAGCTAACTATAAAAGTAGCATGCTTTAAGAGTTCGATTATATTAGATTTTGAAGAGGCTTCAAAGACACTGCATCTGAATAACTATACCGTGATTTTTAATATTAATAAGAATCACACAAGCACACATTGTCAATAACCACTACATAAACGCTCCATTTTAGAATAATCGTTGTTAAGTAATCAATATTTACTCAATGTTATTACACCACTGTTGACTAAATTCTTTTCTAAGGTTTCAAAAATATGACCAATTAGGATTTGTCAGTGTCATACTTACCCATCCTTTTAATGGCTCCCATGTTGGTACTCGGTTGCATAAATCACGCAGAATACGTAGAACAATTACACATGACTTTAATCCATTTGCTCTTGCCTAAAACAAACAAAGGGGTTGCAATGCAACTGTATAAATCCAATTTTTCTTTTTTATCCACAGAACCATGGGATAGATCTTAAATATTTTTTGTTAATTGTTTACTTTTAATCATGCAAACAAATAATACAAAAGGCATACACCTGACTCTAAAAGTGGTGACTTACAATAAATCTGAAACGCATTATATATAAATCGCTTTCTTAGCCTAATCATAGATTCAGGCTAGTCAACTGTCCAGATTAATCAATATAATTCACTTATTTAACATTATTCGAAATCCAATAGATAATATTTAATAAATCACTAAAAACATTTGAAACTTGAAATTATAGACGTTTAAATGAAAACCTCATAAGGCTATCCAAGATAAGAACAAATCAGCCAACCTGAAACCATTTGGCATGACGCAGTGACGCCAAGGCGTTCAGGCATTTCTGCCTGTCCAATAAATCCGGAGGATCTTTCATCGCAACATTTTCTACTGGTAAAACGGAATAAAAAAAAACAGATACAATTTGACCAAGGGGATTCTGTCAAAGTACAAAAAAGGGTAGAGCATCTCAATGGGCTAATAAGACTCCCAGAAGTGTAATATCCAAGAGGTGCACTGTAATTAAACAGCCATAAAAGTAGTATTGTGCAGATGTGCTGCAAAAGCAAAAAGGCATTCGCTCAGTATACAAATTGACAACAACAGCTACATACAATCTGGGATCTTATTAAGAATGCAAAACACATTACAGGGTAAAAAAATAGCATGTAGCATTTCTTTTCAACTATACAGAATATGCTCAACATATACATTCTACAGCTAATACACTGCGTTCAGAAGTACAGTTGTTCAGAACAACAAATGTTTCGAGACAACCAAATAATTTTATAAATTTCCTTGAACTACAGTGGGACTAATCTCGTTAGCCAACATACACTGGGTTACTTATCCATCTCATAACATGGACTACTAAATCCTTAACTGTATAAATATTGTCAGGCAGAGACCGGAAAACTGATTATCATTGCTCAACTATTCAAAGGCAGTTCCAACTGGAACGCATCCCTTTGGTTTCAGGGGTTTAGGTATGGTGCGTGAAATGTCACCAAAAAAGAACTATGCATCTCTTTTGCATTACATGGAAGTCACTATTGTATATACTATTTTACAGTAGTATGTAGCAGGATTTAGACCCCCAAGGGCCAACATATTGCTTTACAAAAAAGGTAAAATTGTCAAGTTAAGGGTTTGATCCATTCTTGTTCAAACAAGTTCTGTTTCAGGCTAACCATACAAGGATTTTCCTATTCTGATACATATTAAGCCCACTAAAGATACCTTCTTCTGCAAGAAGTGTTTGCTATCGTAGGTGACATGTCAATTTGAATCTTTTGTAATCATGAATGGTAGGTAGAAAAGAGGTGGTGGTGGGTTTGTACGTGGTAAAATTAATATAGAAGTCAAACCATGGAGGCGAGACAGGAAGTGGGGTTCTACATATAAAAGGATTATATGTTATGTACAATTACTCAAGTTGCTTCACACTTATATGAACAGAGTATCATGGCTAAAGAGTTTTATGCTGGCTAAGGCTCGATACCAAGAAAGGGTTGCTTCAAAGATGCGCAGAACCACTGACTGGAACAAACAGCCTTCAGCTCTCATAAAAATCAAGTGATTTGAAAGGGGACTGGTGTTGACACTTTTTTGCTGAGTTCGGCTTACTGCATCACAGTGAAACAAACAAGGAACATGCTCCTTCCTCTACCTTCCTCACTGCTAGTTAGGAATGCCTACATCGAGTAGATTCTTCAAACAATTGTCATTATTTATTAGAGGGACAAAGTACAAGAGCTCCCTTACTGTCAGCAAGCTCAGCTCCTCAACATCGTATCCTAAGCTGACGACCCCCAGCTCATTCTCTCCATCACCAAAGTCCCCACCAACGCCAAACTAAACTTCCAGAAAGGAATGCAAGACGTCGCAGTCTGGATGACCAACAGCTGCCTGAAGCTCAACGCCAAAAAAACAGAAGTCCTCATTCTTGGAAAGTCCCCCTAGGCATGGAACAACACCTGGTGGTCAACTGCCCTTGGAAGCCCACCCACCCCCACAGACCATGCCAAAAACCTTGGCATCGTACTTGATGCATCACTCACCATGGAACCACAGGTCAATGCCATCCTCCGCAACACCTTCAAATGGATCCCCCTGAGTTAAGAAAGACGGTCACCCACGCACTCATCACCAGCAGACTGGACTATGGAAACGCCCTCTATGCATCAACAAATCCCTACTCCACAGACTCCAGACAATAGAGAACGCCGCCGCCAGACTCGCCCTAGACATCCGTGGTACGAACACATCAGCCAACACCTACGTAGACTCCACTGGCTCCCAGTGGAGAAAAGCATCACCTTCAAGATCCTCACCCACGCCTACAAATGCCAACACAACAACGGGCCAAAATAACTCCACAACAGAATCAACTTCCATGTACCCAAAAGAAACCTCCGATCCACCAACCCTGCCCTGGCCGAAACCCAGAGCAGGTGAAAGATCCTTCTCCCACATTGCAGCCAAGACCTGGAACGAGCTACCAGCAGACATCAGGCGCGTACCCTCCCTGAACACCTTCAGAAAGACCCTCAAGACCTGGCTCTTCTGCTAAGCGGTTCTGCTCCCCTCTCCCAGCGCCTTGAGACCCACAAGAGTGAGTAGCGTGCTTACGATCCCCTGATTAATTGATTGAGTGTGTCCCAAACCGACCTCACACTGGTACCCACGCTTTTTCTTCAATATATGTTCGGAGCACAACATATGCTCCAAGATGGAAAGGGTGGTCAAGTCTTATGAAAGGGGAAGAGTTAGAATGAAGAATACTGGAATCATAAGAAAAATTATTCCTTACGCTGTAATTCTCATAGGAGATCAGTTTTCAAATACACAAGTTCTCTTTTTCAAGCAGAATAAAAGTTCTGGAAACACCTCATTTGTAAAGGGGTTCTTTAGAAGAGGAAGCATGAGATTATGGTTAAAATAAATCAGAAGGAAAGTTCTTACATTGATCACGTACTTTGCACACTCCTGCAATCTAGTGTTGGGTGCGGGCATTGCAAGCAGTTGTTTTTCATAGTATTCATTATAATTTCATGGCAACTCATGATCCCTCCCTGAAACCTGCAGGGCACTAGGACAGTTGGCTTTGTGTGGGTCTTCACTGTGTCCATCCCGCCCAGACATGACAACGTCAGGTTGCTATATCTGTGCCACCTTCATGTGTTGCTATAAGTTTCTTTCTCGTATCCCTCTGCGCTGATCGATGCATAGCTCCTGAAATCATAATGTGGAAGTGCGTAGACTGTCAGATTGGGATCTTGCTAATGGGCCGTAGGAGTCCATTCGACAGAAAGGGAAGGAGGGTGGGGCACATGAGGAATCTGCTAATTAGATAGTCTCTACCAGAAACGATGTTACCTAAAGTAAGTAACTTGGTCTTCTGATACAAACTTCTAACTGCAGACACTCTACTAGCTCGGTTTGGGGCAACTAGAATGACTTGGTCCAGTTCTTTCCTGATATTTTTCAGCAAGCAGAATGCACAAGGCCAAGAGGCCCAGAAGCATCAGACACACTCCAACTGAAATCCACGCCAAGGGTTGAAAGATCAGGATCAGAGCCCGAATGTCACAGACTTGTTAAGGTGGAAGAATGGGCCATAAAAGCACTGTGTCTAGGAAGGGGAGCCATTGTGAGAGAGTCAGGTGTGACTTTGGCATGTTAACGGAAAAACCCATGGATCGCAACAGGTTGGTAGTCATCTGGAGATGGCTGATGACTGAGGTGAGCCCACCTTGAGCAGCGAGTCATCAAGGTATGGGAAAATGGGATTTCCAGCCTCCGCAGATGGGCTGCTGTCACGTTGTCACATTCGTGGACACCCAAGGCCCCCTGGTAAGGCCAAAGGGGAGCACTGTGAACTGAAAGTGCTCTTGGCCTACCTGAAGGAACAGGTAACATCAGTGGGAATGTAGGACAGGGATGTGAAACTATGTGACCACAAGTCCAGCATTACCATCAACCATTGCTATCCAATCTCCTGGATCCAGGGAAGGCAGAATGTGAACCCGGGTGAGCATTTTGAACTTGTCCTTCCAGAGGAAGAAGTTTAACGGACTAAGGTCTAGGAAGGGGCAAAGGTACAGAAGGTAAAAGGAGCAGCAACTAGGCCCAATTTCTGATGACGGCACCCTACGCATTGCTGCAGTGGCCAAGAGACCATGAACTTCTCCACAGAATATGGACAAAGTGGTCCTCCATGAGGTGTTGTGGTTTGGGTGGCATGTCCGGGTGATAGGACAGCGAGACAAGGAGTATCTGGAACACCTATTTTTCAGATGTTATGCTCCTCCAGCTAGGGAGGTGAAAAGTTATGTGACCTCCTACAGGCCAATTGTGCGCCCCTAAAGAGAAATTAAAACAGCTTTGCACCAGCTGCAGGGGAGGGACTGGAGTTTGGATTGTTTTTTGCCCCTTCGGGCCTCGACACTGCCAGCCTGATCACCAGACTCGAAAGGAGGGGAAGGGCTGTTGAGGTGCATATGGTCTCTGCTTGTAGCCCCTAATAAAGCCTTGAAAGTGGTGCACCTGTGTTGGCAGACTGTAGAACTGGGGCAGATAAGGGTAGAGAGCAAGCAGAGGCATTACTTTGCTTGAATCTTTCAAGGTCCACGTCTGAATTTGTTCCAAAAAGCCTAAAGCCGTTGAAAGGGAAGTCCATGAGAGATTGCTGGTTATCAGATGAGAAGCCAGTGGAGCGAATCCAGGTGTAGCACCTAAACACTACGCTGATGCCAACTGCCCTACACAGGCAGCTGAAAGAGTCCAGACTGGATCTAATAGAGTAAGCTTAAGTCTCTGCAAGGTTGGACAGAGTTCCTCTAGGATAGCTGGCAAGATGTCTGCCACTCTGTACCGTAATGCATGCAATTATCTTCCAAGACATGTTTTGATAGAGCACAAGGCAAGCTTGAAACGGGGGGAACATTTGCTTTGTGCAAGTCTCCATCCTTTTGGATTCCCCTTCAGGTGGTGTAGTGGAAATAATTGTGGTTTAGGTGACTGAAAGACACCTACAACACCAAGCTCAATGAATTTGTGTGCCACAGAAGAAAGTCTGGATGTCCAGGGCAGGCCTGTGCCACTTCCTCACACCACATGGCAGACAAAATCCTCGTTTGGTTCAGGTTCCCACCAGAATATCAGTCACTTCCTTATTAGAGGCCAAGGAAAAATGTATCACATATTTTTCCTCAGGATGATCCCATTTTAAGTACTTGGATGAAAGGTTACTCTACTGTTAAGGCATGCAAATCACTAATTCTACACAAGGAAGAGACTGCTACTAGGAATGTTACCATCCGTGAAAGGTAATTCACATACTAAGTACACAATACCTCTAACAGTGGTCCCATGAGGCTTCTGAAAACTACATTAAGGGCTCACTTAAGGACCGGTAGTATCTGGGAGGGCCAGGAGGGATTAATTTGTTTAAGACCTATTAATCCTTTGACTACTGTAATCTTAAATAAAGATGTATGTAGTCCATTCTGCATGAAAGCTGTTAACACTGCTAAATAAAGCTTAATAGATTTCAAATATTTGTTTTAAAATACGAGAGGTAGCAGATAATATCCTGAATAAATAATTGTAGAAGCTGTGAATGTCTAGTTAATCAATAATTGACAACGTGTTTCAATTTGGCAGCATAGCAATACTGATTGCCTTAAGCAAAATGAGCATTCACGGTTCTCAAAGATGTGGATACCCTAACTATGGGAGCTCAGATGCCAAATAGCAAGGTTAATTTCTTTAAGATTTGGATACCTCAGTTGACCTGGATGCTGAGCCAGTGGACAGGCATTTCCAGTAGCACTGAGTATCCTTGCTGTCTTGCCCACATCAAAGCGACGAGATTGAGTGTCATCTTAACTTCTTTACTACTTGAGGGATCAGAGCTAGTGGAGAAAAAGCATAGGCAAAAACACAAGACCTGCTCATTCATGGAGCAATGCCTAGGTACTGAGGGTGTGGGCACCTTGAGGAGAACATTGGGCATTTTGCATTTTCTGTGGTAGCAAAGATCAACTGTGGGTGTCCCTCAATTCAAAACTTACTGCTGAAGAATTTGGGATCAATGTCCTACTAGCCACAATGTAAAGTACAAAGTTCCCAAAGTACTTTACATTGTGGCTAATCTTTTGGACTTGTACACTGGACCCCTTTAAATATTGTCCGCCCTGGTTCCCCCTCTTTGTTATATATCAATGTCCTACTCACATACTTTTTTGATGCATCCACTAAAAAGATCCCTTGTTGGCCACTCCTAGCAGATGCTCCACTAAGAACAGGATTTGGCGAAGAATGACCCAGTGTTGAGAGAGTGCCTCCTTACTTCTGGATGCAGTCAAGCGGCTTATTGTCAAGAGTGCTACTCTCTTATTGCAATTGATGTGTAAAACCTTCAGGTGACATTTGGACTGCTGTGCACTCCAAGAAACTGATATTCATTTTCTGCTGCTATGTCCAGGTAGCCTTTACTGCCATGTTGCTAATGCTGAACTGTGGGTTGTACGAACCCTACATTTTCCATTGATCTGTGGTTCCTACCTATAGCCTGGGCAGGCAGTTCTGTAATGAATGCATGTCTATGTGATTGTGTAAAGAAGACGTGTCAATGTCGGCTGTCCGTGTACTAACCGACATTGACACGTCTTCTTTCGTCCATAACAAATAAACAAACAAACATTCCAGAGAGTTTCCGGGAATATTACGGTGATTGAGTGACGAAATATCTCGACCGTGTTACTTTGAAGCAGTTTGGTGAAAACCTATGATTAATGAAATTAAAATCTACCAAATCCCTCTAATGTGACTGTGGGTTATAACGGTCTTCACTTCGTGCTTTTACAAGGGTCATCGGCTAATACCGAACAATTTGTCCTGATGATGGTCTTTTGATCAAATCTTGATAAGACCGAAACGTCGACCTTCACGTCCATTTCTGCTACTGTTTAACTTCATGTTCAGTGCCTAACTGCGAGTTTAGTAGTAGTCATTGCATTATATATAACAGCTTGGACGTATTCTACTGTACTGTTGGATCAATGAATGTCTTCCTTGTACATTAGAAGCTTTTATGTTTCATTCGTATAACTGATGTATAACCCTTACAAATTGTTTCAAAACAATAATAATTTTTGATACATAAGCTTTTTGTGTTGCTTCCCATTATTGTTCGACTAGTGTGGTAGTCTTACAGTGCGACTTTTGCATTGTCCTACATAATTGGACCCTTTTTAAAAAAATATGATACAGCAATTGATATTTACAATCAGGACTGAATAACTCTTTTTAATAGAGATCCTGAATGCTGCCTTGCCTTGCTGGCAATTTGTTTTTGATATACTATGTGATTGTGTGGCACTATCCAAATGCACAATGTTATCTTCCCCAGCCATTTCATGATTGTCCTCACTGATTGAGGATGTGGCATCTGTTAAGGGAGTAGCCTCTGAAATGCCATCACCTTTTCCAGATTGGGAGAGGTTTTGACTGTCACTGTGTTCACTATCGTTCCTAAAGAGAGATGCTGCAGGTAGTGATGTGACTTTTTGGCAAACAGTATGAAAACAAACCAGTGAAGACATAACACAATTAAATTTGTGCTAGGCATTGCTGCTCATTAGCCATTTGGCTAGACACAGGAAGTCATGAATGGAGCTGCGACCACCACTAGACATTTGGCGAATACTCTCAGCAGTTGTTGTGACTCTGAAGTGCAACACTTTGCATTATTAGACTTATCAACCTACCATACATTTGAGAAAGGGATGATGTGAAGGGTGGGTGGGGATGTTAAAGTAAGAGTCTTTGATATCCAGGGTTGCTGTAGGATATGTGCAGAGCAGCAGAATGACGCCATCCAGGGTTGTCATCTTGAAACGCTCCGACAGTGTGTAACGGTTTAACAGAATACGGTCAAGGATACACCATGGTGTGTCGTCTTTCTTGGGGATGAGTAAGTATACTCCTTGACCTCCCTTTGGAGTGGAGGAACAGGTTCTATAGCAACCTTGCTAAGTAATGCTTGTACATCTTGCAGCAGTACTTGAAGCTCTTGAGTGATTGAGTTATAGCCAGGTGTGATGGTTGGCAGTGAGGATTTAAACTATGGGTGGGCGTAATTTGCGTAAATCGCGTTAAGCAAATCTCCGCGAAACAGTAAAAATCTTCGCGAACATGCAGAAATTCCGCGAATTGCTTGTTCGCGATCCGTTTTTACTGCTCGCCATCGCTGTTTGCATGTTCGGGGGAAAATATCTCGCGAACACACATTTGAGAACGCGAACAAGCAAAAAATTTCGCTGACTCGCGGGACGCAGAATTTTGGCCAATTTCGCATTCTCCGCGGAATGCAAAATTACCCAAATTCCGCGAGCGGAACGGAATTTGCCGCCTAGGCCTAATTTAAACACCAAGCAGTATCCCTGTCAAACTAGTGACAGGATCCACTAGTTCGTGGTTATCTCCTTCCACTTTGGAAGGAATAACCTGGTACCTCCCCCAACAGGTTTTATGTAATGGGGGGATGGTAGGCAAGTCAGTGCTTTTAGGCAGAGTCAGCTTTTCCTTACCCACCTCTGCCGTTACCTCTAAAGCCATCTCTGGTGTAGATGTTTTAAGGCTGTTCCTCCTAAAATGTTTAAAGCTGCAGAAAGCTAGAACACTGCCAAGTTGCTGCAGCTTTAACAGCCCCACTCACCGAAAACCAGTTTTACCAGATTGCATTTGGAGTGCCACCACCATAGTCTCCACATGTGGTACAAACAAAAATGTACCTTCAAAAATAAAGTGGATGATGTGCTCTCTACTTGAGAACAAAATATGGACACCAGGAACCAAGTGTCTTATCAGGATGACACAGCTATTCATCTCTCTAGAGGCTGTGTCTACACACATTTAATGCATAGTGGATGATTAACCAGACAATATTTTTCCCTCTTGCACCAACTATTTATTATACCTGCAGTATGCTTCAAGCAGATTTGTGACCAATTTCTCCATGTTCTCCCAGTGGTACTGGTCGTACCTTGAAATGAGGCCTAAAGAGTTTGCTATGTGCTACTGTGTTGCTGATCCTACCACAGCTCGTTTTTCTGCCATATTGATTTTACAGCTCTTCTTATCTGAAAGCAGTGCAACACAAGTTCCCTGGACAATAACTCATCTTGGCAGTCACTTGGGATTCAGGACGTATATGACCCAAGATGTAAACTGGGTCACCCAATGAAGCTTTGTATTTCTTTTCTATACGAGGTATGACCAGCATGACTTTCACAAGCTGCTTAACGTTCTCTGACACGTTGTGCTCTTAAACCTAGACGGGAATTTCACAGACAACTGTTTACAACAGCTCTCCCAGGAAATCATATTCTTCCTCAATGACATGCAGCTTTACCTTGTGATGATCTGCTGCCCTCTGAAAGACTGATTCGCTGTGGGGCCGTCAGGTGGAGGATCTTTCACCGGTAGGGTTCGAAGATAGTGATATACTAGGAGTCTCCATTGTAATCGTGCCATGCATCACCCCAAGCCCCTGCAGGGACAAGCTCATTGTATGGGTCCTGTGGGTCAAACTCAATATTTGATCAGAGTCCATGTTTGTTGAGTGTTTCAGAGAATGTAAAAGCTGTGATGGGGAGGAAACAGGTATGTTGGTGGTTGAGGAAGATGGCTATTATCATTCTCCCTACATTTGTTTTGTATAGGGAACACGTGCTGCTAATATTAATTTCCTCTCCTTCAAAGGTTTTGGGTCTGCCTGTTGGTGTGGAGGGCGAGTCAGAATTGCGGAGGAATATCAATCTACCTCTGCCTGTCATTATGCTCTTCAGGCAGCTCAACGATTAGGGTTGTCGTGCTCTGCCTCAAACCTGGTCTTGAGACCGACTTGGAGGTCGAGCTCAATAACAAAGGTGGTGGTCCGGTGCCTCTGGGTGAGAAGATGTGGTCCGACTTTGAGGCAAAGAGTCCTTCTCTGAAGCCTAGATTGACTCTCAGTGCGGATGAACTCTGGCAGAGTGGTCAGAGCAGACTGTAAAACCTCTTTATCACAGTCTTAGGGGTCAAACCCCAGCTCTCTAGAGACCAGTGCTTAACCTAGCTTTGAAACTCTTGTCTAGGTCAAATCAAGAAGGGACAATCCTTGGCAGGTATCTATGGAATAAGTATTTTGGATTCAGCCTATGTTCTGGGTGCAGGTTTCAACGGGGCCTCTGATGGCTTCTGCTTAAATTTCGGAGCCCTCCGAAGAGAGGTTTTCTGAACTCTGATCCGCTTAGCCCCAAAGGGATACCAGACAGACCTTTCCACTTTCAATTGATTCCCTTGATGTCTTAGGGTCTGAAGACAGGTGATGGTCCTGTAGGGTCCTGATGTTGCATCTTGTAAGGCCTAAAACGTTCCCTTCAATAGCTCACAGTTTATTTTGAAGACATCACAGGTTGAAAGATTGACTCCTGGTGATCTCTAGAAAAACTAAAGTGATGGTCTCAACAAAGGAACTTACTGGTGCACTTGGGGCAAAACTGGAAGGGTAAATTATCCATAGTTCACATATGCAAGTAATTCTATTGGAGGAGATACTGGGCAATGGAGTCAAACTACTTTTTGAGTCTCAGCAGTGCTGGAGTTCCAAAAAAGATGCAGGAACGGCGTGGCAGAAAAACACAATCTGAGGTGGAGCTGTGGTCCTGGTGCATTGTGGGGTTCCGAGAGGGTTCTTGACTTACCTTGAAACTGAAACTTATACTTTAAAGAACTACAGATCTATAGCTTCGCTGGGCTATCAAATTTGAATGAGTTCATTATTTTGATGGTACCACCACCCCAAACCAGGTGAAGGGCTTTCATATGCTATGGAAATAAATCTGCCCCTATTCGGTCCAAGTGCCAGTAGGCCCTTTATAAATAATAAAATAATGACAGAACTTTTAAAGCATTTATTAAAAGGCTAATAAATCTCAGCATTGAATATAGGCAAGTACTCCCGATGGGGTTATGAATTTAAAAGGTGACTTTAAGACCGTAATAAATGGAAAAACAGCCTTCAACTCTGATTCCAACATACAAATTTGGCTAGGGATCTAGTCAGTCATGTAGGTCTCAGGTACTCTAGTAACAAACATAACAAACAGTGGAAGTCACTAGGAAGGCGAATAGTAATCATTCCAATATTGACAGAGCTTTCAAGTAAGATGAAAATTAAAGGAGCTGAAAGTAGGAACAACTGCCCCTCCTTGCTCTGCAGGAATACATTCCATGTACTAGATATTTAATTCTAAACTTTAAAAAGTATAATAAATGAGCAAATTCTATACAGTAGCAAATGAAAGATAATCCACGTAAAATTACAGTATATAATCCTACTCAGTGTCGAACTAATGTACAAATGTAACCATAAATCCCTGTGTCCCCCCTCATACGCAATTGTTACAGATGATAATCAGTTTTCCGGCTGCTTCGCATTACTTAGGTGGAATTTACTTGTTCTGAAGCTTCTGTATAATATGAAAAGGGTTAAAAGAACAAATGCTACATGCTCATTTTCTGACATTGTGAACGTCACAGCAGATGTTTGCATTGCTTCTCATGTAGTCTGTAGGTGCTGTAAGGATTAAATGATGTACGATTGACATATGTCACATGCACAAAATGATTTCCATTGTAAGGTTTTTTTTCTTTATTGAGCTAATGTATTTTGTAATGTAGCCAATATAAACATCTGCATCAAGCCAACACATTGTTTAAAAAAAGTTTGTAAATGAGCGATTAGTTTCAAAATAAAGTTAGAAATGATTAAGATTGACTGCCTGCAAAATAAATCATAAAAACGACTGTAGTTGTTTTTTCAAAGCTAACATTAAAGATTTGCAGTATTTAGACCTCTAGACACCATCACATCTTCCCAGGACATGATACAGCTGGTGCAAAGCAAATAAAGTTGTGCATGCTAAGGCAGAACATGAACATTCTGAAATTCAAACAGATAACTTCAACAATTCTTTTTGTTCTGACAGAAAAAATAAATGCAATTGAATTCTCAATTAGTTTTGCACAATGTTATCTGTATTTTTTCGTATCAGGGACACGATATTGGTGACTGAAAAAAAGATAGTGTTTTAGTTGTTGTTTTTTTTTGCAGGCAGTCAGCACTTATTGGCAGGATTCCATTAAAAGGCAAGGTGAAAGGATCAGGCAGTGAGAAGGGGAGTCAGACTTGCACCAGATTCCCTTTTACATCTTCAGTGTCATCACCAACAAAAAGAAAATCTGTTTCTTCATGCTCTGATTGCCAATTAGGTGACAGACTGAACACTGGGCCTAAACAAAATTTACCATTGCTGTACTTGCTTTGTGGTACTAGAAGCTGTAAAATGCATGGATAAGCGTTCAAGAGCTAAATGCGGACACCAGCAATACACGCTCGACTGAAAGTTATTTGCACCCATAGGCTGAACTTAAATGTGGAAATAAACAAATCTGTGGGCGGACGCTCCATATTAAACGAGGAAACCGATTAAAAAAAAATCAGTCGACATTTGCGTTCACAGATCTGATTTACAAGTATGATCAGTTGGCCAATAAAGCAGATTAACTACACTGGTAACCGCATGAAGGGGGCATACTAAATGCAGCAAGCACCCACAAACCAGTAAGCTTGAGGAAATTCACATGAACGTAACCTGTTCATTCCCACATTGGAAAAGCACAATTACTCCTTTAAATGCCACAATAATTCTCTTCCAGGACAGTAAAGAGTAAACCCTAATGTTTAATTGGAGAGTAAAGGAAAAAAAACATTTCCCAGTTGAGAATAAAATAGGAAGAAGATGTACTTTTGTAATTTTCAGTCATGGTTGGTCACAATGTGTACCATCACATTAAATTATGCATACCTGAAATACCACGATTTGTCTAGCTTTCTATCCATACTTCTAGCACAATTGATGAAGAACAAAAAAGGCAGAAATCTCGCAAGACTACGATTTGAAGGTTTATGCATTTTGTTTTAATTTGTCAGCTAGATTTACTGATTAGGTTTCAATTCACTTACTACAAATTATATACAAGTGGAAGAGCCTTTCTTTTTAACTAATAGGTAGCAACATACAGTAGCCGTGTGCTTTATTGGGAGTGCCTGCATATCTTTTGCAATGTGACAAATGCAAAAGTATACTGCAAACCTACGGTTTTATGTATACTAATGGTGCGCTGACAGAAGTAAACAAGAGGTAATTCCAGGACTAAAAAGGTGGTATTTACAACAAAATGTGAATACATATAAAACAGATATGGCATATCGTACTACAAACTGGGCAGTACACGTTTCATGTAGAGCTATGCACAGTAATTTAAATCTGCTAAAATGTAGGTGCTGGAGTAGAAATACTGCAAGCAATTGCTCCCTCAGTTTCTCTCTAATATGTTCTACTAAAAGATGACAAGATTGCTGTCATGCTCCTTTTCCAATACAGATTTCAAACCTGTGGTAAGAATGCAGACTCACAACGGTAAGTGACTATACTATTTTAAAGTTGCAAGGTAAAACACTTTTGTGGTAGTCTGGTTTTAATTTACTAGACAAAGATTAGGATGTAGTTTGCCAAACACAACCAATGGGTATCGTATATTCTTATATTCTCTTCCTTTACTTACTCATGAGAGCCTTCTCTGTACTGGGCAACACCAGACATTGATCCACATGAGTAACATCTACTAATGCTGTTTGTACAAACCTTCTTCTTTAAATGGAATATAGGGTGCAAAAGATTTCCGTTTTCCCTGAAAGTCTGGGTAAAGTATTGCTCCAAGACTGCTACTGTATGTACTATTTCTGAATCTTCTGTAGTGCAGCATCCATTTTTTATGCTCGAGTGTGATGAAACTTCAAAGTTGACAGATTGTACATGGACATCAACGAAGATTACATCATAGTCTTCATTCCTTCAAAAGGGTCTATATTGGGAAAGGGCACCTTCTGTTTTCCAATGGGTTAAACTTCTGTGAAATTCACACTTGTTTTCAAAGTGTTCCAATTCTCACACCTTATGAAGGATTACAGCTAAACCCGTTATCAGAGATGGCCCAACCTAATATTTGAGGTCACTGCAAATGAATACATATATTCAGATTATATCAGCTTGAGCAGCATATGTCAAATGTGCAATATGATTTTTAGAAGAATTTACACAGGTAAAATGTAAAATTGCTGACATTCCTTTCACGCTAAAAAAATAATCCTTTATTATTTCCAAGAATTTGTACTCCTCTAAATATTCTGGATAAGGCTTAAATTAAATACTTCTATTTTATCTACCCTGCTTCCATAAGAAAAATGTTACTTACCCAGTAAGCATCTGTTCCCGGCATGTAGGGCTGTAGATTCACATACTTTGCATACTCCTGCCATCTAGTATTGGGTCTGGATGTTTTCAAGTTTTTTTCTTTGAAGAAATCTTTCCAGTCAGGAGGTAAGGTGACTCCTCCTTTCAGTGATATTGAACATAGGCATCGACTCCATTGTTAGAGTGTTTTCCCGCAGAGGGTGAGAATGGAGTTAGTAAGTGTAGAATAAAGATGTCCATGCGTATGTATACGAGTAAGAAACTACAACAGGTATAGGTACCCAGGGAGACTGCTCTACATGCCAAGAACAAATGCTTACTGGGCAAGTAACATTTTCTGTTCGAGGCATGTGAACAGCAGATCACATGCTTTGCATAGACTATAAAGCAGTACTCTCCCAAAGTGGTGGCTAACCTATTGCTGTTGCAGTTGTTTGAAAGAGTGTTCTAAGACCTGCCTGGCCTACATTAGCTTGTTGCCTCGCTAACACATCTACACAATAGTGCGTGGTCAATGAGTGCGGTGTAGACCATTTTGCAGCTTTAAAGATGTCAGCTATGGGGATGTTTCATAAGAAAGCCATAATAGCCCCTAGTTTGTGGGTGGAATGCGCTCTGGGGGGTATTGGTAAAGTCCTCTTTTGCTTTTACATAGCATGTTTGGATACATTCAACAATCCACCAAGCAATAACGAATTAGAAATAGGATTGCCTTTGTGAGGTGGAGCAAAAGCCACAAAGAGTTGTTACGTTTGACAAAATGGTTTTGTCCTTTCAATGTAATACAATAAGGCTCGACAACATCTAAAGTGTGTAGAGCCCGTTCTGCCACTGAATCTGGTTGAGGAAAGAACAGAGGGAACTCAACAGATTGATTCATGTGAAAGGCAAATACCGCTTTGGGTAGGAACTTGGGGTTAGTGCGAAGAACCACTTTGTCTTTGTGGAGTTGGAGAAATGGTTCTTCTATGGTTAGTGCTTGAAGCTCACCCACTTTTTTCAGTGATGTAATAGCAATGAGGAAAGCAACTTCACAAGTGAGAAATTGTAGTTCCCATTTATGCAATGGCTTGAAGGGTAGACATATTAGTCTGGTAAGGATAATGTTAAGATTTCACACTGGAGCAGGTGGAAGTCTTGGTGGAATAACTCTTTTGAGTCTTTCCATTAAAGCCTTGATAACCGGTGCTCTGAAAAGGGACAGATGTTGTCTATTTTAAGGTATGCAGCTATTGCAGCGAGATGTCAGCGTATGGATGTGTAAGCCAATCCTGACTGCTGCAAGTGTACTACGTAACAAATGATATTTCATTTAGCTGCGTTGCAAGCTCTTGTAGTAGGCCTTCTGGCCTCTTTAATGATGATCCTACAGTCTGGTAGAAGGTTCAAATAACCAAACTCTATGATTTCAGGTGCCAGATCGCTAGGTTGAGTTCTTTGGGATCTGGAAGTCTTAGGTCTCCTTGGCTCTGTGTGAGGAGACTGGGTGTGAGATGTAGTTTTTGATGAGGAACTACTGAGAGCTCTAATAGGGTAGTGAACCAAGGTTAACAGGCCATGTGGGAGCTACTAGGATCAGTGTGAGGGATGTTTGTCTGAGCTTCCGAACCACTAGTGGAATGAGTGGGAGAGGCGGAAAAGCATAGGCAAATATCCCTGACCAGTTCATGCATAGTGATTAGCCTTTGGACAATTGATGTGGATACCTGGAGGTGAAGTTTGGGCATTTTGCTTTTTTTGGTGTATGGCGAACAGATCTAGCTGTGGAAAACCCCACATTTGAAAGAATGGGAGGAGAACTTTTTTTTTTTTTTTTTGAGAGTTTTATATAGCGCGAACTAGACCCGAACCGAATCAGGTATCAGAGCGCTTTACATAGCACCAGTTACGTTACATGAGGATGGACACACATTCATTTTAGGCACGGGGAGATTAAGTGATTTGCCCAGAATCACAGGAGGTTTTTGGCGTCGTTACCGAGACTCGAACCCAGGTCCCCAGGTCCGAGGTCGAGCGCCCTAGCTGTTAGGCCAACTCCTCTCCCCAGAGGAGTTGAAGGGTGAAGTTCCCACTCATCAATCTGTTGTCTCTGCCTGCTGAGAAGGTCTGCGATTTGATTGTTTACTGCTGGGAGGTGTTCTGCCAGGAGAGAAATATTGTGATGTATGGCTTGTGCAAGGCGTGACAGCTGGAGAGAGTGTGTCCCGCCTCTGTTTTTGTATGTTATACATGGCTGTCAAGTTGTTGGTGCGGACTAGGACAGCTTTGTGTGCAAGGTGTGTCTGGAATGCTTTGAGCACTAGAAATATTGCTAGCAGCTCTAGATGATTTATATGAAGTTCCTTTTGCTTTTGACTCCACAAACCTTGAACTGTGTGAGTTTGGAGATGAGCTCCCTAATCAGTGTGCGATAAGTCTGCTGTTAGCACGGTCTGTGGAACTGGGTCAATGAAGGCCGCCCTTTGGATAAGTTTTGTGGATTCCACCACAGCAGAGAGCGATGAGTGCGGCTGTCTACCAACACTAGATTTGACAATTGACCGTGAGACTGATTCCACTGACGTGCTAAGCATTCTTGAAGGGGACACATTTGAAGCCTTGCATGAGGAACTATCATGATGCAAGAAGCCATCATTCCCAGTAGCTGCATGTATACTTGAGCTGGTAGTGACTGGTCAGGCAGAAACTTTGAGATTAGAGCAGATTCTGGCTGCATTGGGACAGTCTAGAGCTTTTTGAGTATTGAGAGTGGCTTCAAAATATGTTTGTGTGTTGGAAGGTTGGAAATGGGACTTCAACCCATTCACTGTAAGCCCCAGATCGTGCAGTAATTGCAGTGTTATTTGAGTGTGCTGGAGAACACTTTGGGTAAGAGCTGGCTTTGATAAGCCAGACGTCCAAGTACGGGAAGACATGAATATGCTGTCTTTGCAGGTGAGCAGCGACTACTGCCAGGCATTTGGTGAATACTCTGGGGGCAGTGGTGACTCCGAATGGGAGCACTTTGAACTGGTAGTGTTGTCCCGCTACCACAAACCTGAAATATTTGCGATGAGCAGGATGTATGGGAATATGGAAGTATTTCCCCTTTGAGTCTAGTGTAGACAAAGTCGCCTTGCTGTAGGAGTGGGAGCACTTGTTGAAGAGTGACCATAAGAAAGTGACTATACTGATTTAGCTCTCCGAGGTCTAATATAGGCCTGAGAGACCCGTCCTTTTTGGGTATGAGAAAGTATAGGGAGTACACGCCTGATCCTTGATATTTTAATGGTACGGGCTCCATAGCTCCCTTTTGCAGAAGAGAGTGAACCTCCTGTTTGATGAGGTGTAGATGCTCTGGTAACATTTTGTGTGAACATGGAGGAATGTTTGGGGGATTGTTGGTAAGCTTCAGGCAATAACCATATTGGATCATTCCTAGGACCCATCTGTCTGTAGTGATTGTATGGCAGGCGGTGAGGAATTGAGCGAGACATCCCCCGACAGGTGTGGAATGATCGGGGGAAGGGGAGGCAAGTCACTGTTTGTTTGTTGAGGAGGAGGTTCGGGTGTGTAACCTCTACCTCTTCCCTTGCCATTATTGCCTCTAAATCCGCCTCAAAAGTAACCTCTTGAAGAGGATGACTGACTGTTACCTTTATACAATGTAGAGGTGTTGTCTGTAGATGTATTTAGAACCCCCCCTGTAGAAGGAGTGACAAAAAGAACTGCAATTGGATGGGGACTGTAGGGCTCCCATAAATTTTGCAACATCTGTGTCCTTCTTCATCTTCTCTAAGGAACTGTCTACAACATGACCAATGAGATGCTCTTTATCAAAAGGTTAGTTTAAGCTAGAAGCCTGTACTTTGGGTTTAAACCCTGAAATTCTAAGCCAGGCATATCTTCTTAGCAATACACTGGTGTTGATTGCACAAGCCGCAGTGTCCGCTGCATCTAAAGCGCATCAAATAGATGTGTTTGAAATTAGCTTTACTTCTTGAACTTGTGCCTTAGACTTATGTTCATCAGGTAGAAATTGGAGCAATTTTTCCAATTCGTAGTTGTGCGCTCTGTCGTATCTAGCTAAGAGAGCCTGGGTATTGGCAATACGCCAGTGATTGGCTACCTGTGCAGCTACTCTTTTCCCTAAAGCATCTATTAATTTAGATTCCTTGTCTGGAGGAGGGGCATACCCCGATGTTTGTGAGAATCTAATTTTAATTGACCCTTAATGTAAACTGGATCTGATGGTGCAGATGTATACTTTTTTATTTACCCTTGATGTAAGAATTAGTGCGGAAACCGGATCTTTAAAGTTGGCGTCCGCATGTTTTAGCCTACCCATAAGCATAGGCAGTGTGTGAGTGGATCTTTGGTAAGAGCTTAGTGTCTTAAAGAGAAAATCCTTCTTAAGTGTCTCTTAATGAAGCTGAACTCCATGTTATACAACAGCCCTATTTATTAGTTCTATGTACCCTACATTATGATCAGGTGGGGAGGGTTTTGTAGAGAATAGATCTGGATCGATATCGGTTTTTAGATCTGTGTTATAATTGTTCCATGGATCAGGACTATTATCATCTAAGCGTCCCCGTCATCCTGGTTGCCAGGTGTTTGTGGTCCTGGGGAATTTGTGGGCGTTATCAACAAATTTGGGTTAATTGGGGAAGTAGGTGTTAAAGGAGGAGGAGGAGAGGGGTTATTACCAACATGTTTTCTATTAAGAGGAATGTGGTAAGTGTCCTCTGTTTCTGGCTTGGCGCCCTTATGTGGCCGACTCGATCCTGAGCCGGAAGGCTTTAATATTTGTTTTGGTGCCGAACCCGAAGGTGGGGCTTTGAAAACGTGTTCTCTGTGCTGACCTTGGCCGGAAGGCAGAGGAGAGACTGGGGCCTTTTTCATGGGCAGAGGTGGAGTTTGGGGCAGGTGAGGATCGGTACTCACAGTACGCTGACCCTGCAGAATCTTTGTCCATGTCGGAGTCTGCTTATGACACGGAAATAAGCTCTTCTTCTTCCTCAGCTCTTGCGCGTCGTCGACATCTTGTTCGGAATCTTCTCCTAAGAGAGGGGTTGGCCTAACGGCTAAGGCGCTCGACCTCGGACCTGGGGATCTGGGTTCGAGTCTCGGTAACGACGCCAATAACCCCCTGTGATTCTGGACAAATCACTTAATCTCCCCGTGCCTAAAATGAAAGTGTGTCCTCATGTAACGTAACTGGTGCTATGTAAAGCGCTCTGATACCTGATTCGGTTCAGGTCTAGTTTGCGCTATATATAAAACTGCACAAAAAAAAAAGAGAGATCCGGAATGGAGCCTCTGTGTTGGTGTTGCATTTTGTGACGTCGAGGCCGACGGTCACGGAGCGTCTTCTTGGATAGGAATGATTCACACGTTTTGCAGTCTTGTTCATCGTGTTCCGGGGAGAGGCACAAGTTGCACACTTCGTGCGAGTCGTTGTGCGGGTACTTGTGTGGCACGCGGGAATTTATATGGAGTCCGTTCCATCGACTGCGAGATGGCCTGATGTGGGTAGGCCCGACGGCCTTCCACATAGTTTCCGATCGAAAGAGATTTTTCTGAAACCAATACATTTCGCAGAGAATGGAAAACGAAATCGAACAACAATACCGTAGAGGGTAAGTGAAATGCGCACCGAGGAGAACCCGAAGAAAGGTTTCGAACTGGAGCGTAGCAATGCATGTCCGTACCCGATGGCGGAAAAAAACAATCTAACAATGGAGTCGATGTCTATGCGCAATATCACCGAAAGGAGGAGTCACCACACCTTGTGACTGGGAAGACTTCTTTGAAGAAAACAACTAACAAACATCGGGACCCAACAGTAGATGGCAGGAGTATGCAAAGCATGTGATCTACTGCTCATATGCCTTAAACACATATTTACACTACATTAACACTAACAGATAAAGGAAAATCTCTCAATTCCAGGCATGTTCCAGCTTCTGGCCCAAATGTAGCTGCAGAATGTGATATCAAAAGAGTAAGCTTAAATCAGCTATACCTTAATATCATCCTCACTAAGAGAACATTAATAAAAATGCCATAATTTAACTTGCTTACAATGAAGTATATTTCATTCATAAATTAAGAAATGGCTACAATTACGTTAATTTGTTTATATTAGGTTTGTATTCCCAAGCACTAAAACCATGTGTGAAATACTCTTTGTAGTAAACGATTTAAAGGTGCCTTTTTATAGTAAGATATTTTTCGGATTTCTGATATCAATGTGAAAATTGTGAGGAAAAAGTAGTAGTTGGAAAATTTCTTCTAAAATATGTATCAATAAAGCTTTTGGTAGAGTGCTTTATATTTACAACAGGAGGTAATATCCAGGTGCAAATCTGACGTGACTCGCCACTTCATTTTTGGATGGAAGTGAGAATAAATTACCAAACTCACATTGTGACCACTCATATCCAGCTTCTCAGTATTTTACTCAACTGGTTTAAATGTTTTGGAAAAACTAGTACTGCTGAATTCACTTGCTCAATTAGAGGGACACATCGATCAAATTAACTTATTTTAGAACTGAAACAAAATAACTGCATTACTGTTGAGCACACATCTCAACAGACTAAAGCTCAACTGTTTCGGAATAAATGTCCAAATTAGAAACCACAGGTAAGAGATTTCACTGCATAGTTTCAAACTACTGACTAGCGTCAGCACTCATTTTCTTTGCCAAAAGTAAGATTTATATTGTATTCTCATATTTTAAGTCTAAATCACAAAACCTTTTAACAAAATTGATGTATTTAATAAGGGTTCACAGAGCACGAAGTAACAAACATTCAAATTGAAAAGCTATATACACTCAAGATGTCCTTTGCATTTCGACCTTGTGTACTTGGTTAGAAGATGATTAGTGTAATGAAACAATACTATAAGAAATCTTGGTCAGTTTACCTAAATGACCTCTCAATCCAATCTTTAAATCCAAATTCTATAACAATTCCCACGGTGTCTCGGTCACTGAAGATTCATGTGAAAAGAAGGGTTCTTAATAAATGCAACGGAAAAATAATCACTTACAAAATGTTTCTAAAACATACTCCACATACATTAATAGTGTTCTCTTGATAGGAACGGTTTCAGTTTACTTCCTGAAGCTTTTATAATAAAATTGCTTTGATGGGAAGTTCATACATTTAAGCTTTTGTAATAAAATTAGTGTGATGGTGAGACATGCATTTTTTTCCCAGCTTGGCCATTGCCAGAAGCTCCTATTGGCAATCCGTCCCTCAGTTTCAATGAGTCACCTCTATCATGCCAATTAGTTAATACTGCTGCTCAAGTGGGTTGTAGGCAGAGTATGTCAATATCAGGAGAGTCATCAACTCCACTAGAATGTTTACTTTTTTTCAGCCTAGCTGATAATGTTGAGGTGCATGAGATAATCTGGCTTCAGAAATTGCTTGTTTAGATCGCAAACTGACTAAGTGCATGCGTCCACAGATAATGGGTTTGCAACCAGAACAGGCATGTTTGAGCATTGAAAAATGCCTGGGGTAAGAAAAGATCTCAAGGGGCACTATACAATGACTACTTTGTCAATTCATATGTTCTGCCCTGGCTATTAAAGTAAAGCTATCTTCCCTTCAGAGTACCTTTAACACATAATGGTTTTACATATGACCATACAACAAAGTAATTATTAGACCAATAGAAAAAAAGTACTAGGTGATGTTTTGATCCCCTAAAGATGATGGATCATCATCAGGACTGGGAAATTATAAAGAAAGCCAGAGAGCAGGTTGGAGATACAGATGGAGTCCTAATCAGTAAAAGAAAAAAACCCTTTTTTTATAGTTAAGAGCAGGAAGATGGGACACACAGGTGATCAGTTATCTAATGAGATCACTGCAGTTGTCCAATTGCCATGATTCAAATGTCAGAGAAAAAATGGATAAAAGCAATAACATGGAGTCTGGAACAATGGGTAATCAAAAGGGCAGAATGCAATTGTAAGTGCAGGTGAGACCCAATAGAGAGGAGGCGGAATTAGTTGAAGAGTATGTATATTGCACACATAGACAGGCAGCCTGCGAGTAAACATGCTGTATCTGAGCACTGAGATTCTGCAATATAGGAAGGGTGCAACAGGAAGATTCTCAGCTCCATGCACGTTCTCTGGCTTTTCTTCCTCCAAACAAACCAAAAGTTAAGATCCAAGTCCAATGTGCTTCCCAAGAAGTTGGAAAAAGGGGGCAGCAGCAAATCAAACAAGCATTGGCTAAACCAATAGGTCTCGCCTTAACAGATCATTGCCAACATATTGACCTAGCATGAATGCATCAGGAGTTTCATTATTTTTTTACGACCGATTCCACACTATTACATTGAGGGAAACATGGGTAATATCGAACACGTAGCTGTCCTCATTGCATGGACTGGACTGTCAGCCTGCTTGTAATATAGTGTCCCTCTGGTTAATAATGCAATGAAATGTCATGCATACACGCCCTGAAACATGGAAATTCCACACAGTATCAAACTGAAACCATGACAGCTTCATACGTGCCGGTGCTGCTTAAGTGTCGCGTTGCTGCTAGAGAAAAATTAAAACAAGCACTTATGCAAGCTGGGTGTCTGGTTGACAAGGGGTCGTTTGAAGCAGGGCTGCTGATGGTCACAAGAGGAAATCAATATGATTAATTTGATTACCTCCCTCTGAAGAGGGTGAGTTGAATCGAGAGGCTAATACCATGATGACAGAGAATGCTTGGGCAGGGTCTCACTGCTGCTGCAGAAAATCAGATTAATCTCCTGTGCAAACTGATTGGCCTGGGCCCTTTTGTAGGTCTTAAGTAAACTGCATCACAACGTATATTCCAGTTTATTATGGCCTGGGATGTATCACTGTGCCTCCTCTCCCACCTTG
Source organism: Lissotriton helveticus (assembly GCF_964261635.1). Lineage (NCBI taxonomy): Eukaryota > Metazoa > Chordata > Amphibia > Caudata > Salamandridae > Lissotriton > Lissotriton helveticus. Next base: position 168,709,855 of record NC_136065.1, on the reverse strand, counting down.
GCCAATGCCTAATAAATGGAAAAAATGCATATTCTGGCCTTGTGTAATATAACTGGCGCTCATGTAAAGTGCTCAGAGTTTGACTAGACATATTTTTTTCAAAAGCGGGGGTATGAGCTGGAACTAGTCCCTACATGTTGGACAAACAGCTTTTCTGTCACGACTAATTAAGTTTCTTTATTAGTTTATTATTTTTTATTGGCGAATGAAAACAGTAAATCATAACATAAACCAGTATGCTGTATAGTCAACAACATAGTAAGATGTTAACAAAATATCAAAATAAAGAGAAATAAAAAAGTCAGAATGATTAAATGACCAGTTATTTTATAATAAAAAAGTAGTAAGAAAGCTAGATGGAGAAAAAATGAAGTAAAAAGAGGAGTGAAAAGAAGGTAGGAAGGAGAAATGACCTTTTCTTTGCGGCTTGGGAAAAGTGGGTCCTGTCGGCAAGCAGCTTTCGTAGAGAATATAATTCTTGCTCCTGTGATCCCAGAGCAGGTTTCGGGTATGGCAGATGACGGGTTTGGGCCCGGCATTGTTACAATCTCAGGGCGGAACATGGCGGGGTGTCAGCTGTTACCAGCAGCGCTCCATCCCGTCCTCTTACAGACAGCGTGCCTGATCAGAGTCTCTCTTCAGGAAGTGCTTCCGGTGGAGCTCATAAAAGGGAGGGATGAGACGTCTGCCCTCCAGGTGAGCCCTGCAGCCTGCGGTCTGGGCTGAGCTTGAAACACTCATGGGCCCTAATCCAGGCTTCAACCCTTGACTGGGAAAAACATGTGGGTCTTTGCAAATCACATTGTGACCGTGTTACTCAAACTGAAAATAAATGTATTTGGGGAAAACCAAGTAAATACCAACCGCACAGTGAGGTGTACACTGCTGAAATGCTCTGACCCACCCCTCCTGAGCGCAACGCATGCAGGTTCGTCTCAGCTAAACTCCATACCGTCTACTTTCTATTCAGAACACCTAGTGTTTGAGGCGCTTCTACTGCAGCGCTCTCTGTAAAGCGCTCCACTGCTTCGTGAGCTAACTGTGTGCTATACCAATTCCCAAAGTGATGAAGACTTGGAAGAAGTGCTATTAGGGGGGTGGGAGCATGGCGAACATGGACAACGGGAGGGGGGAGAGCATGAAGAACATGGACAACAGTAGGGGGGGATGGAGAACACAGACAATGGAAGGGGGGACGGGAACAAAGGGAAAGCGAACAACCGGAGAGGGTCAGGAGGGTGGAGAACGCAGACAACAGGAGGGGGGCAGGAACAAAGTAAAGCACAAACAGCAAACTAAAATAGTACACGTACTGTATATAAGGGGCCAGTAGCCCTGGGAGGCTACAAATGATGACTTGGCTGTACTAAGGAAAGCCTATTAAGGAAATCAGACACCAGCATTTACGAAGGGCAAAGACACAAGCCAATGAAAAATGTGGGCGGGACTTCTCCTCTGTACTCTACCTACAACAGATCGCAACAGCAGCATTTGCGCACTGGCTCAGGCTAGACCTAAAAAGGTACAGGAGTCAATACTTCCCAGGTTAGGTCAGGGAGTCCCAGGTATATGCAATGAGGAAGAATGATTAGAGAGGAACAAAATCTGCTGTAGCACCTTCCCTCTACCCCCCACCTTTATTTATTTAATTTATTCATTTATTGAGTTTTATATAGCGCTGGCTAGACCCATTAGGTATCAGAGCGCTTTACATGAGGATCAGTGAATTACAGGTTATAAGTTAGATTTGTTACAAAGCATAATCAAACATAGGATTAAAAAGCAGTGTCAAGGTAAATTCGTCAGAGGAGGGGGAGGAAGGAGACAAAACAGAGAGACGGGGAGAAACAGTGTCCAATGTCCGGCTGGGTAGGTGATGGCCAAGGGGAAGAACCAGGGCCAATCTCCTCTATAGCTGTCTGGTAGCTCCACCGGGCTTTGGCCATAATGCTCGGACTCCGCTATCAAAGGGAGGGGGAAGAAGGAAACAAAACAGAGAAAACGGGGAGAAACTGTGTTCAATGTCCGGCTGTGTTGGCGACGGTCAAGGGGATAAACCAGTGCCGTTCTCCTCTATAGCTGTATGGTACCGGGCATCGGACATAATGCTCACACTCCCCTGTCAGGGGGTGGGGTGGAAGGAAGACAAAACAGGGAGATGGGCAGAGGCTAAGCCGGATGTCCGGTTGGGAGTTGGAGAGATGAGAAACCTACTGTCCAAACAAAATCCAGATGGGCATGGTGATATTGTTTCAGTGATTATCAAGGCGCCATCAGCAGGAGGCTCGATAGCCGGGAGAGGCAGACGCCAGAGAGCTGAAGAAGACAGCGGGCTGAACGGGGGAAGGGGGCGGGCACCATCTAAGAGTCAGGCATTTTCCTGGACCGATAGTACAGTAGACATCACGTCCTTGAAATGCCCCCAGGATGGAGCGCCTATGTAAAGGGAATCAGAAGGGATGCCCCAACAGCTCAGTTTATGAGTGGCCCGGAGCCTCCGGAGTCCCCCTCAGAGGTGGTCAAGACTGGTTCCAGTCGCCATCTTGAAGTCAGGCACTGCCCTGAGAAGGCTCTGCAAAGAATAAATTGGCCTCAACCAAGTCCCTCGGCTCGATCTCTATATCAGGTACTAACTTTGGGGGCAATTGTAGGCCCAGCGTTTGTTCCTCGTCCAAGAGTTATCTGTGTCTTCCCCCTAGGAGTCACCCTCGCAAGGCTCAAGCAGTGCACGTTGAAATCGCAAAGTGGTACATGCTTGTGTGTCTCGCCCACTTCTACCCTTCTCTGCAGCAGGTTAGGCCACTCCACAGCGGTCCTGCTGTCAGTGGCCCAGCGCGGGGCACTCCTAACGTTCCATTCCCCTCTGAAGCAAGCGGCCGCCGGTGGGCTTGTTGGGACAGTTGATCCCAATCCCTGTTTAAAGGATATCTGCCGGTTCGTGAGAGGTCCGCAGAATGTATGGCCCTCTCAAGGGCCCACCGATACTCCTACCGAAGTCCCGGTCTCCCAGGAAGTCTCGGCCGCGAACACAGTGTGCGGGCCCCTTACTCCTTCGATAGCAGCTGCCCCGCACCCATGTTACGGACAAAACAGGTCTCACTGTAGCAGCGATCCCCTGCTGGATACCATTTTGTTCGGCAGCTGTGTAAATGAGCATGGGTGGGGTAGGGCCATAGTGCAAAGTTGCAAAGCAGTATAGATGAACCAAAGAAGCAGACTACACAAAAGCTTGGGAGTTTGTTTCAGAAAAAACAAAACTAATGACTCCCATAAATTAGGATTTTTTTCAACGGGGGGGTGAGGGGGAAAACCCTTTTTTTCCTGTTACTCTTTGCCAGGTTTTTCCAAGCAGGTACAAACAGGAAAAACAGATATTACACCCTCCAACCTAAATAGGGCTGGTGGTGAAAAGTCCTTCCTACTCCATCATCATCAGAGGAAATGTTCTGTCAACTAAGCCAACAGAGGCTTGTTGAAGGAAACCTTATGGTCTGCCTGCTCTAAATGACGTGGGTGGACCAAGTATTTGGCAGACAGGCTACACTGTTGTCTCTGCAACAGAGTACCCTGCCTGCCAAACTCTATAGTGTGCCGTTAATCTTTTTTGATCAGATACTGCCACAAATGTTTCCCATACTTTGGCAATGCTTAAAATTGCTTCAGCATGGCAATCAGGGGCAACCAGTATAGCTGTTACCAATGCCAACGCAAAATAAAGAATTCTGGAATATCGCCAAAGCACACAAAACAGAAATTTATTTTTAAAATGACAAAGGCACAGGAGCTCATGCTCACTGTTCTGCTAGAATCCTACTTGCTTCATACTCCCTACTCTGCCCCAGTCTTACACGATACCAAGTGAGATACTCAAACAGATACTGGGAAAATGATCATTAGTGTTCTTGATATTGTTAACCTACACATTCATACACTGGTTGGCACTCTTACATTTAAAACTGCTTGGGCTCATTGGCTACTAAAAGCATGGTTAAGTGCAAAATAAAATCTCACTTTTCACATGGAGGGTTTAGAAAGGTAGCAAAAATAGTCTCAGTGTAAAAAGATGGCTGCCTGAGCTCGAAGACGGCAGCAGATTCTCAGCTCCATGCACATTCTCTGGCTTTCCTTTCCCCAAACAAACCAAAAGTTAAGATCCAAGTCCAATGTGCTTGTTGGAAAAAAGACGGCAGCAGCAAATCAAAAAAGATACATGAGTCGAAACTTTCACTGGTGAGGGCAGGGAGTCCCAGGTATATGCAATTAGGAGGAATGATTAGTGAGGAACAAACTTTGCTGCAGCACCTCACCTCTACCCCTCACCTATATGACACCTCCCCCCCAACACTGCAGCAAAGCAGCATAGAGGAACCAAAGAGGATGAAGCAGGTCGCCCAAAGGCTTGGTGAGAAAGTCCCAGGTATTTGCAATGAGAAATAATGTTTAGTGAGGAACAAAAGCTGCTGCAGCACCTCCCCTCTACCCCTCACCTGTAGGACAAGCTCCCACAATGTTGCAAAGCAGCATAGAGGAAACAAAGAGATTGAAGCAGGTCGCCCATAAGCCTGGTGCAGGTGTTTTACACCTTCCCACTCCTTACGCCCAGAGTGGAATTGCGGTGTGGCTAGAGAGGAGACTGTCATCTGCAGCAGCATTGTTGATGGAGAGCCCAGAGAAGGAAGGACAATCGTCTGCACATAAGGTCATTACCCGGAGATACCCTGCTGCCACAATCAGATTTTTCAATGGCAAATTTCCTCTGCAACTCAATGAGTGAAGAATGACAACAATTTCATGTTTACCCTAACTAAAGGCGAGATTCTTTTGACAGTCTCCAACAGGTAGCTTCACAGTAAATTAGGCATTACGGTCCAGAAACATATGCCCTGTAGGCCACGATGGAACCAATGTAAGGGCTCTCATGAGCTCTAGTGAAAGTAATGACAGTGCTGACTACAATATAACACATGGAAATAGATAAATCAATTACCTCCGAATTCCAATCTTTCACACTAAGTTCCACTGTACTATTGGAGGATCAAATGGACAGGATCGAAACTAAAACAAATATAGAATTCTTTGAGAGGCCTTTGGTGGGAGTTGGCACAGACCAAAGGGTGACACTTTATTCTCTTCTCCATATGGAGGTTTTGAAGACGGTGCTCGTTACCCATAACCCAGTCATTAGCAGAACAATTAGGCTTCCAAATACGAAAAGTGAAAGAAAACTGGAGGCTTGATTATGGTGACTTTGCGGATGAGAGTTTAAGAAGGTGATCTTTGAAAGCTACAGCAGTTAAGATAAAACTGTACAACAAGGGAAGCGGCGTCCTTTGGATGGCAAAGCCAAGTCTAATGAATGTCACAAAAGAGATAATAAATGCAGGAATTGTACAAGGAAGCACTGGAAAGGGGTACTCTGGAATCTAGCTTGTTCTGGCATGACTCTGGTGACTTTTGGGAAAATACATTAATTTGTCTGAAGTTGGGGGCGCCAGAGTCTGTTGTGGAATGATGTTGTCAAGTAGATGAGACCCAAGGAACAACTACAATGATGACCAAAAGGGAGATCCTTCGATTGCATGAACTTCATGATGGGTGGGCTCCTTAGGCATGGAAATAAAGCACTAGATAATTTTTAGTATCCTACTTCTACAGAGCAGCTGAGGTCACATGTCTATTTCTTGCTTTTCTTTGCCACTGCATGGACATGGTGGTCCCCATGACCTTCAGCATATATATAAATCAAGAAATATAACTATTTGTTTGTTCTCTTTATGTCCTGAAGCCAAAATTTTGAAGTGAGGGTCACCCTCACTGTTAGCCGACTTTTAACAATCCCCAACCTCTGCCTTATCAGATGTAGCATCATTTCCCGTCCACTTTTTTAATCCTCTTAACTCTAACCTATCAGTCTTTGATTTACACTCATGGATTTTTTTGCCTGGGGGAACAGACGGTCGAAGTGTATTTCTACTTTTCAGCACAATCTGGGATAATACTGCAGGAAAATAGTACACAGTGTTAAGATTAATTCAACTGTGCTATATTTTCCTATTTGAAGCAATTTATCTACGGCTTATCGATTAAGAACAGTCTTGTATTTATATGAAAGCTGTGTCTTAACAGAAAATAAAAAAAAAGTCATAAATGGAGAGAAATGGTTTATAAAATGCGACAATATTCAATATTCTCTGGAGTCTCCAAGCAAGTAGATTGAGAAAAATAGGTGCCCACGAAAAATGTTTAGGTAGTCATGGTGTTTGATGTAATTCAATATGTACAAGCAAAACAAAGCAACAATAAATTACCCAAGTAAAAAAAAATAGAAAAAATAAAAATACACCTGTTGGTAAAGAAATGTTTTTGTATTGACAAACGTTACTTACTGTTCAGTAATAATGTTACAGGCTGTTAATGAAGCTTTATTTCAGATTCATCTATAAAACCACTACTACACGATACGTTGTAGCAATAGACTCCTCTGTTTTAACTAAATGCGCCAATACCAAAATGATAAAAATGAAGCTATTTTCAAATACTCTAACTAATGGAGCTATTTTACTTGGGTAGGTCGGGTATTTTGAGACACACTGAACCCTGTCCAACTGGTATAGAATTATCTGCACACAATATATCAAAGAGGGTAAGGCTCACAGATTAACCACCAACGAAAAGCTCATGAGCAGCACCTGATGAAACAAAGAAATGACAGAGAATCTGAATGTTAAGCAATGTGTAGGATTACTAACATTTTGGTATATGTGGTATTCTGACTGGAACTACCTAGTTGCTATAATGATCATTTTCATCATAAGTAACTTTTTTTTAATGTTCTTGTAAATATCTATTTTTGGAATGGCATGAGAGGTTAAAGGGCTGACATGTATCCTATTTAATAAATTATTCAGATATATTTTTCAATTATTTTATTTATATTGTTTCTGCTACATAAAGGATTGCAGTATTTGACACAAAAATGGAACTGACCAACATTTCTCATAGCAGAGTTCATACAAGCAACAAGTAGAGGGACTTGGGGCAAGTCTTGAAATGGGAAAACAGCAACAGGGAGACCCTCTTGCCCAGATGGGCCCAGCTGCCTCAGTTGTCATGACAGATTGTAGCCAGTTGGTCAAAGGTCTGATATAGTCCAATGCTGTGTGGAACGTTTCAAGAAACAGGCTCAGAAGACTGAAGCAAAAAAAATTGTTGGTATTATGACAGGTAATATGACTTAATCAGTAACGGTCACGTTTCTTAAAATAAATGTTTCAATGCTATGGTATTCCAAAAACAACACCAAAATCAGTAAGGAAACAAACAGGAGGATTCGTTTTGACTAATTTATAAATAAAAAAACTATAATATCAGTGAACCCTCACGGAAGAATGACAATACCTCACCAATGGCCTCAAATGTTTATTTCTCCATTATTTGGCACTTAGGAATATACCCAAATTTTGTCAATATAATATCAGATACTGGCAGAAAATGCACAACCTGAATGGTGGCAGGGCACTCAAATTGCCCACCTTCTATTCTATCCCATAACTGTTATTAGGTCCAAACAGGGTGACCATTATTACATTTTAAAAAAGGGATTGTCATTTCGCGGTACAAAAGAAACTATTACTTCAAGTTATGCTCAACTGGCAAACTGGGCAAGTGATGACATATGCTTAGTCCGACCCTGTAGAACGGTATGGTTATCTGCTTAGACAAAAAAATGGAAATAAATCACTTAGCTTGCCCTTCACAAAGATTAGTCACCTTAAACATATCAGGAATAACACAAAAATAAAACGTCGTATACCTTCAGGTTTAGTGTCTTTTTCATCCCTTATTAATGGGGAAGTAAGAATCACCTTCAGTGTAAGCTTGGGTTCTTTGGAGTTTTTAATTATAAGAGCTGCCTCCTCCGTGCACTGCTCCACTTGATAGGTCTCATCTGTTAGTTTCTAAAAATCAGATAAAAATATGAAATAAAATAAACAAGTTATCCGAAAGTAAACTTACAACAACCAGGTACACCTGAATCAAGATGCGAACTTGGTAGAAGAACAATGGGAAAGCTGAAACTAAATTTGATTCTTTTGCACAAAGAAAAGGACTGGTGATTCACATGCAGCACAGGCTTCCTAGGCTAAACGAATCACAAATATATCAAGGAGTATCAATGACACCTCAGTTCTAACAGTATTCAACACAGAAGGAGCTTTGAACTTAATACTGACTTGATGCAGTAAACTCAGGAGAATAGTAGAGAAGAGCCAGGCACTTATCAAATTATCGGCTTCTGTGCAAGCATAATGTGGCCATTGCTCTGAAAACCGCATAGGTTCACATTAACCCCTTGCCTGCTGATGGCGAGCCCAGCTCGTCATGAGGCATAGTGGAGCTGTGCTCATGACGAGCTGGGCTCGTCAAAACGGCCGCGCCACTCCCCCGCGAGCTGAATTCCACACCTGTGCGGACGATCTATGGGCGTGGGCGGAGCCATGACGAGCCCAGTCCGGCATGAGCACAGCTGCACTGTGGCTCATGACGAGCTGGGCTCGTCATGAGCACTGCGAGCGGTCCCCTACCCCCCCACACAGGAGGGGAATTACGCCCGCGGTTAAGGACAAGCATTTGCAATGCAATAAGTCCGCATTTGCGAGTGTAAGCCATTGGCATTGTAAACGACAATGCATTTATTTATCGGTTTTGATAATGAAAACATTAATAATAGGCATTGTCATTTACAATGCCAATAGCTCAAACTCTTGTAAATGCGAGACCTGTTTCATTTCAAAGAAGCGGTCGCCATTGTCCCAGGCTGCTTGGAAAGGGAAAGTACATAGGGCGCACTGAATGTTGCAGGAAAGCATGTTGTGCCTGCAGTAGGAGAAACTCATTAAAGAAAGTAGTGCTTACAGACTAAATAAGACATACCGTGTAACAAGATCAGTAAAAGGGCCAGTCCTCATGGGAGATTACAAATGAAGAAAAGGCGGTACTAACAAACCTATTAAGGAATCAGAAGCCAGCATTTACACAGGACAATGACACGCCAATAAAAAATATGGCCGGAGCTTCAAGTCCATACTCTAATACAGCATGCCTCGCAGAGAGGCGCATGCGCTGCCCAGGTTTGACCTAAAAACAAAAAAGCAGGGAAAAAGTGCCATGTGCAGTCTACTCAAAATGGTGTAATTTGTCTAACAGCAAGTCTTCTACATGCACAGTGGCAAGCTGTAAAAGAGAGCTCATGGGATGTTAAAACATAGATACTAGCATAACTAGGGTATGTACTTTCTAGTCTGTTCTCTACCAACTCCTGGGGGGAACAAGAAGGGGCTCTCTCTAGATGACGAATACAACTAAAACGATCAATGAATTCAAAGCTCAATCAAAATGTTTACGAGCTCATTTTGTGAAACTCCTGGCTAGACACTAGTATTGCAAGCATGACTTGAGGATTTAGGCGATTTAAATGAAAGTCAATTTAATTTATGTCCTTTCTGTTAAACAGTGTTTTGAAAAGAAAGACCCAGGACAAATGAATGTGTAGGAGGACAGGGGCAATTGCTACAAAGTACACAAGTAAAAGTAATTCCAAAATTATACCATGAGAAGGACACAAGTGAAACACGAAGGACATTCTGCAGTGCAGGCTTTATGGTACAAAAGCAGACCAAGAGAATTTGCTGGAAAGGGTTTCAGTTGTTCAAAGTCAACATCATGCAGCAGGAACAAGGGGCCATAAAAGCTGCAAAGTATGGGGGGGTGTGGGGGAGGGGCAGGAGCACTAGTCTCATTCTCTAAAGTCGTGGGTGGCAGTGAATATATTCTCTTCTAGAATCCACTGCATGAAGTGAAAGTGTGTATTCTAAAGGAAATGATCTGGAACGACTAGCAGCGATGGTTAATTTTGAAGACTGTAATCAACACCTTCATATTGCATTGAACAAGAAGAGCAAGTCTGGTCTTACCCATGAGTGGTTCTTTCTAGAAAACACAAAGCCAATGTTGTGTTTTTCTTTATATCATTTTCTAAAAGCAATTGACTGAATAGTAACAGCAGTTTTGAAGAGGCACTCAAGCAATATTCCACTACTACAGGGGTGATTCACGGATGATTAATATGGATGATGGAAATGTTTGTATCAGGCAGGTGGGATTGGTTGAAATGTTGCGTCAAGCTGTCCACTGAAGATGAATGAGAAACTGAGTTGAGACAAGTTAAAAGAGAATTTTGATCCACGAAATGCCCCACATGAAGGGAAGGTGTGATATCTTACTCTTTCTGCTGCTGTCACACTCCACCTTGGAATATGCAGTGCGGAACATTTACGGACGTTTGAGTATAAGCTATTGTGTAGCAGGGGTACGTTTTTATTACCAACCCAACACAGCTGTAACTGCCCAACAAAACACATCCAATTCCTTTTTCTTTAAGCTCTCATTCAACAGCTTATGATCTGATTTCACTATGAATCTTCCACCTCCCACACACTTCTGATATGATGTAGGCTGCCAATAATCTATGGGCACACTCCTAAAGAAAGGATGTATTCTCAGCTGTAGTGTAGAACCAGCCCAGGCAAGCCCAGTATGTAACTGCCTTTTCACAGAACTCTCCCATCACATTCTTTATTCCCCCATTCTACACAAAGCTTCTAACATGCAATAAAATACAACACATCCCCCTTCTATAGGAAATGTAACATAATATACAAACAATTGAGCCTCCAAACAATCTTTCCAACACTAATACTTAGATAGTTAACAGAACCGGACTAAATCATATAACTAAAACAAAATTGCGTAAACTTATCTGATCCCCTCAAGGTTCCAAAATGTAACCTAAGACATAATATTTACAATTTCAAGGGTGTCTTACTTCTCCGCAAAGATTCAGTCACAGTAGGCTGCTGTTTTGAATCAATGATACATTTTTCTACCAACTGGGTTGCTTGCTCCTTCCATGCCTTCACTGCGACCTCACCACACTTGACCACATTCCTCACATCCCCTCTCTTACGATCTTCTAGCTTCACCATATACTTCCCAACCGCCTTCACCCTTCTCGGCGCGGACCATTTAGAGGAACACTGCTTCACCCCCCGCAAACAATATGCACCTCATATAATCTCCAACCTGGAACACACAACCACTCCTCTCCAAATCTTGAAATCCACTTGGAGTATACTTCAACTGTTTCTCATGATCCCTCTGATATACTGACATGTTGCATCTTGTTACGACTTACCCACCCCAAAACTCCTTGGTTTCTGACCATTCAGGAACACAAAAGGTAACCCTCCTGTTGTGGAATGAGGATTTGCCCTATAGCTTCATGTCAATTATTTCACCTCTTCCCTCCAATGACAAATGCACATTCTATCCTAAAAACCTGTTGAATCTCTCTAAATAAACATTTGTGTGGAGATGCACAATGACAGTAGTTGTATATGGCTTACCCCACAGTACTCCAGATACCTCTCAAACTCTTCTGAAACAAACTGTGGACTGATATTGGCGATCATCTCTCCTGAATATTTCCTCACAGAAATCTATCAGGACCCTCGATCTTACTTCATTCATCAAACTTACCTCTGGACACTTTGAATAATAATAATACATGACAACAAGTGTGTATTTATTTCAGGTATTCTGCAACTCAAAAGGACCACATACTTCCATAGTCACCTTTTGACACACACTCCCCGGAAATTCAGTGGGTAGTGCCGGGATTTCCACCACATTATGAGATTTGTTGCTACATGCACAAAACATTCCACGTCTTGATCCAAGCATGGGCACCAAAACTCTTCCTGCACTCTTCTTTTCATGCCAGATATCCCACCACGCCCTTCATGCACCATCTTTAAAATCTTTTTACGCAATTCCGCAGGTACTAGCAATCTTCTCAAAATATCATCTTGATAAGACAGCTCATGCCGTATCGTCTCATAATCACTTAATTCTGGAACATAATTTCTCGATAACTATCCCCTACTGCGTAACAGTTCAACAATTCAATGCATATCCTTATAATTCAGCACACTTGGTCTCCACTCGTCCTTTGCTATGGCCTTCATCCCATTACACTCCAGTGCTGCCACCATCCAATCATATTCCTTATCATTTGTCCCCACACACACTGGAAGCCTTGAAAGGCAATCAGCATTGACAATGCAGATTAATAGAACATACTTGGTGACAAAGGTGTACTCTAGTAAACGGTACACCCATTTTGCAATGCAAGGAGTTGCTTTACTTGCCCCCATCGTGGTGAACAGGTCTATTAGGGGCTTATGGTCAGTTTGTAGCTCAAATCCAATACCCCAGACAGTTTCTAAAATGATGTATTCCCCACCTACAAGCTAAAGCTGCTTTCTCTATCATAGAACAGTTCATTTCAGCATCTCTCAAGGTTCTCAGGGCAAAGGTTACCTCCCTTTCATGCCCCTTATGTGATTGCATCATCACGGCCCCAATACCATGCGCACTGTCATCAGTTGCTACTACGGTATGATCATAGACATTAAAAGCTTTAAGTTATACAGCATTCACAATAGAGTTCTTAATTTTTACACACGCTTCTTGCCATTCTCGAGAACACTCAAACCTCGGACCTTTCTTCATCAATAGCCTTAACGGTCAGAGAAGTTGTCAACAAACATGGCATAACTTTCCGCAAGACCCAGCAAAGATCTAAATTGATTCTTATCCCAGAGACGAGGCACTTCCTCAATTGCCTGTTAAAAGCTAGATCTTTGGCCTCACCCCGGCCTTGGAGATACTGTGTCCCAAATATTCCACCTCTTCCACGGACAACTTCCATTTCTTAATCACCACAGTAAGACTCGCCTCTTAAAATGCCAAGCCCTTTTCCCAACAACTCATCATGACCTTCTGTCTCTTACCCATAGCAAAACATCATCCTGAAAGAACCTCACATTCTCCAAACCTCCTAGCAGGAGCTGCATAATCCTTTGAAATGCAGCTGAAGCAGATGCTGTCTGAAAGGCATACACACCTAAATGCACATACACACCAATTCTCATTTATCATGACAGAAGGTACTTTCCATTAAAGACCTTTCTGTTGTGATAAATGAGGTTAGGTGTGTAGAGTCCAGGTGCAACCCTATTAGAAAGTACGCATTAGACAGGTTCATCATACTCCAATCCTTCATGCCGGCCAACATTTCATTTATATTGGTATACAGATGTTGATCAACCCAAATATTTCTGTTGTGGTCTCTTAAATCTACATACATCTGAATGTACCCATTAGGTTTGCGTGCAATGACAAACAGGACTCAGACATTTAAAGGCCTCTACAGGCTTGATAACATTGTTCTGGGTCAACCGATTCAATTCACACTTTTAGGCATCCCTCGCAACCAGTTGGGGAGAGGAGTTGGCCTAACGGCTAAGGCGCTCGCCCTTGGACCTGGGGATCTGGGTTCGAGTCTCGGTAACGACGCCAAATCCTCCTGTGATTCTGGGCAAATCACTTAATCTCCCCGTGCCTAAAATTAATGTGTGTCCGTCCTCATGTAACGTAACTGGTGCTATGTAAAGCGCTCTGATACCTGATTCGGTTCGGGTCTAGTTCGCACTATATAAAACTCTGAAAAAAAAATTACAAAAATGGAGCATTACGTACTTTGACCACCACCTGGATAGCACCCTTTTTCAGAACAATTTAAGTCTGAAACCACTCAAACGATGGTTTCACTAGTAATATCACAGATCACCAATGCATCCACTTCATCATCAGTTTCTACTCCCCCCCCCCCCCCCCCAAGACTTCCTTAGGAATTAATTTACTCCCCTGTACCACATTTGCACTCCCGTGCTTACATACTTTTGAAAAGTGACATATTCTCTGGCAACGAAAGTATTTGCCATTACCTCTGGACAATTTGAAGATGTTTTCACGTCTTATACTTCTTGCATCTTTAACCTGCTCTTTTCCCCATCCCAGTAGGGACTTTCAACCTGGTCTCTTTTTTCCTGTGGGCTTTCCGGTACCCTGCAGCGTGGACTGTGCCCATTCTCCTTTGGCCCTACTCCCATTATCTTTCACGGCTAGTTAGTGTACATAACAAAATATTTTCTATGCGTTTGGCTACCATCATCGATTATCTTAAAGACGTTTCCTTCAAATAGTTCTCTTTAATGTTCATGCCAAACATTTGATACATTGGCCCCTAATTATCTTTTCATAGAGCTCTTTAAATTTACACTTTGCAACAAGATTCGCAACGCAGCCACATACTGGTCAATTGCTTCACCTGGTAACTGTGCCCGAGAGAAAAACTTGTGTCTTTCCATCATAACACTTATTTTTTTCGATAAACTCCTCCAGAGCCTTTAAGTTAGACCTAAATTTGTCATCCATCTGTTCATCCATGTCGGAGCCTTTGGTCCCTCCCTCACTGTGAACAACAAATGGCGGCAAGGTCTTCAACACTTTTTACCGTCTACAGCGAAGTTATGTTTTAATAAAGCCAATTTCCTCTTTGCAACAAACATTTCACCCCCAATTGCTTCTAAATAGGTCTCAAATGCTTCTTGCGAATCCTCCCATGGAATAATGGGTTCCTCTGGTGCAGACACAAAAACATAGGTGAAAGAGCAAGGACTGCACGATGCAGATCATTGTTCTTAACAAAACAAACTTCAATACAAAAAGTAGTCACCGTAGTCTAATAGATTCCAAACAATAAATTGACACAATAAAAGTATTTCTTTAACAACTTCCAAAGGTTGGCCAATAAGAAACTGCCTTTGACCAGCCAATTACTGATCTCCCCAGCAGTCAAATTAAATAGCTCAATCAGGGCCGGACTGGCCATAGCGGGCACCGGGCGTTTCCCCGGTAGGCCGCTAGTGTGGGGGCCGGTTTTGGGCCCCTGGGGGGCCGCTTTTGTTACCGGGGGTCGGCACTATCGGCCCCTGTAACAAAATCGGCCAAAACCGGCCCACGCAAACTGCTCAGCTGCACTCCCCCTCACACCCGGGGGGGCAGCTGAGCAGTTTGCCAGGGCCGGTTTCTGTTCCCAGTCCGGCCCTGAGCTCAATGCATTCATAGGTGTTTGAAGGCACACTGTAGGATTAGGGAATCAACAATTTGTTTCACTGAAATCTTTGCGCTGGTAAGTAATGTCTTTGTTTAAAAGCAGAAAAACAAAAGAAGTTGGCCTATTCTTAACATGGACCCACCAGATTTTTGTGCATAGCGTAGAATGTGGGCACTTACTAGTGACTTCCCTGTGTTTACCCCTCCAATGCGGTGATAACAAGCACAGGATACTGCTCAGCAGCGGAACACTGCTCTCACAAGAACTTGTGCTGCTTGACCTTGAAATCCTAAATTCGGGCTGGTGCAGTCCTTTATTTCGCTAGTCGTCACTAATGCGATGCAGATTGCCAATAATTTACGGACACTCACACAAAGGAAAGAGTTATTCTCAGTTGTAGTGTACGAACAGCCCAGGCAAGCCCAGCCTGTAACTGCCTTTTCACAAACCTCTCCCACCACATTTTCTATTCCCCAAATTCTACACAAAGCTTCGAGCCTAAAATGCAATGCAACACCTACCTACCGTTGCCAAGGGACCAACTAAGTGCCAAAGCCTTTTCTTAACTCCATGCCTCATAGACTCCAACAAACACAATTGTCTGCTCTCTGCAGCATCCACTTGTGCCTACACCACACCTAAGACCTTCACACTTGCATCTTTGATGACACCACAATCCCTACCAGACACAAATGGCTGCAGATTTGGAGCCTTATATAAGCAACCTTTGACTAATTGAAATTCATTATCACATCGGTCCTCCCATATATACTAAACATTCTTTGTGTCTTTTCTACTAAGCCACCCACAAATCTTCCAAGAATTCTATCATTCCCAAAAGTGACACTATGCACTTTTTGGGACAATAGCCTACAAAGAGCTTCAGCCAAATTTGTATTTGGTTTGACTGTTGATCCTATAGTATGCCCCAAATATGTAATGTCTTGTTTACTAAAACAGCAACAGTCAGTCCTCAATGTAAGCCCATACTCCGCAGACTTTGTCAGAGCCATATTGACTCTCCTTATCCTGCTCCCATGTATTTCTATAAACTGGTAAATCATCCTGGTAGAGTTCTATGCCATCGAAATATTGCTCTCTGGAAGACAAAAGCTGCGAAAACCAGGTCAAAAGGCATCCCAACAAATGTAAATGCTCTCAATGGTGATATGAAAGAGAGCAGTACCTGAGAAATCTTAAGTAGTCTCATCAGTATTATGCAGAAGCCAAATCCAATGTGGTGAAGACCTTTGATCATAACAGCAAAGACAATAATTCTATTTTTGTGGGGATGGGGAATTTATCCACCACCACTTATTCAGTTCCCTCAAATCGATACACAATCTAATTTCTCCCACAGCCTTTTTCGACACAAGTACAAGTGGCAATCATTCGAAGGCATCAACACCCCTTACTCAGGAATTCTTCTAATGTCTTCCTTCATCGCATCCAGAACAGCAAAGGAAAGAGCCTCAATTTATATGCAACTGGCTTAGGTCCCTCTTTTAGTAAGATCACATCTATGTATGTCTTCAAACAGTCCAGCTTCTTGTTAAACATGCAATTATTACATACAGCTCTGATCAGCAGACACCATTTGCTACTGGCCACATGGGCTACTGTCTCACATCTGTAAAATTTTTCTTTGAACTTAAAATCATTGAACGTCAAATTTGCAGGACCCTGCTCAATTTCTTAGGGCTGCTAAGTACTTTTAGGATGTCTCACTGTCCTCCTGAACGCATCCTACCAAAATAGCATCTCTCCATTAAGGTACTGACAAAAGAAAGGTTGTGCAGATCCAGTATTCTCAAATATATATGACATGCACTGAACCCTCTTGCCACACTTGGCCCAATTAGCGAAGACGGCCAAGACTACCAGACCCTCAGCTCCCAAGCAATGTTTGCATTCAACCCTCAAATTTATTTCACACACCCTTGCATAGTTTAAGAGGAAATCATTTCACATAAACAGTACCTTTCAACGGTGAGACTGAGCACACACAAGCATGTGCCCGACATTAAAAAATATATATGTAAGCTCTACTAAATAAAATAGTTTTACAACACAATTAACTAATTATCTCACTTAAATGATTCTACACGCCTTCTAATCAAATGATACATTCACCACCAATGAATTAGAAGAACAGTCCAATATAATGATATTCTCACCTATTCTCTTTTTAAATGTTAAATTAATCAGAAATACTGGTCAATATCAAAAGAACTATCCGTGGAGCAAAATGCTGTTAAAACCTTGCCGTCTCAAGGTCATGAGAAAGGTGCACCTGCACCACAATCCTTTACTTACAAGAGGGAAAAGGTCATGAAATGGAGTACCTGTCACCAAGAACAGGAGTCGATGAGTGTATGCCTGTAACTCTTGGCGATTGTGGTCTCCTGTATGGTGCCTGTTATCACTACCACACTACGACGGCTGGCGCACTCTTAAAACGTTAAACAGCAATTTCCGGAGGTTATTCAGGCTCACTGTCAGAGGCCAAATAAGCTGCTCGTCACAGAGCCTCCATGTACGTATTGATCTATATGGTATTTCTTTAGCCCACGCCTAGCCTGAAGGCAGCGAAGCACTGTACATGGTCTCCACTATGACCTCAGCAGTCTGCCTCTATCGTCTTCGAAGCGTTCCCCTGGAGACAGAGGCGCAACTAGAGTCAAATTTGGGGGGGGGGGGTAAGAAAAAATTTCGGGGGGGGGGGGGGGGCTGAATCTTTAGGCAATCGGCAGAGTCGAGCTGCAGGGGCTCTTAGAAGGGGTGAAACGACAACAAAGCCCCATTAACATGCACAAGGTCTTTTAAAGACCTGTGTAGAGCTCGGGTGCGGCTGTGAGCGGGCTGGGAAATGTCTCATCCTGGGCTGCCACACAGGACAGGGGGGGGGGGGGGGGGGGGGGGGCTGGAGCCCTTTGAGGCCAATGGGTGTTGCGCGCCTGCCTGGAGATGATCGGGTGGATTGTCCTGAAGGCTTAACTTTCGAGGGTTGAGTTGGAATTCAAAAGGCAGCCTTGAATTCTACTGCAAATAACGATTGTCACACAATGTAAAACAGGGTCATCCCGAAACTTTTTGCCTTTCCCCTAGCCCTAAACGGTTCATAAAGGGGGTGGTGATGGACAGAGTATCTGAATTAAGCAGAACACTCCTACCCAGTCAAAAGATCAGGGCTTGATCCATCACCGTTTTTTAGCTCACTGCACCATCCCAGCTCAGAACCTGGCTACATGCAAATTAGTCTGACCCTGGCCCAGTGCATCATGGGAACAGGGCAGACCAAACTACCAAGCCAATTCTTTACTGGAAAGGAAACAAGCTTCCGGGGACCGGTTTCTGGCATTACAGCCGTCTTCGGCCCGGCTTGCTTGAATCCTGATGGTGCAGTGAGCAAGGGACTCACATCTGAGCATACCCTTCCACACTTGTGGTGGCCAAAACGGTTCATAAAGGGGGTGGTGATGGACAGAGTATCTGAATTAAGCAGACATGAGTCCCTTGCTCATTGCATCATCAGGATTCAAGCAAGCCGGGCCGAAGACGGCTGTAATGCCAGAAACCGGTCCCCGGAAGCTTGTTTCCTTTCCAGTGAAGAATTGGCTTGGTAGTTTGGTCTGCCCTGTTCCCATGATGCACTGGGCCAGGGACAGACTAATTTGCATATAGCCAGGTTCTGAACTGGGATGGTGCAGTGAGCTAAAAAACGGTGATGGATCAAGCCCTGATCTGTTGACTGGGTAGGAGTGTTCTGATTAACTCAGATACTCTGTCCATCACCACCCCCTTTTTGTAAATTATTTTGGCCACCATGAGTGTGGAAGGGTATGCTCAGACATGAGTCCCTTGCTCATTGCATCACCAGGATTCAAGCAAGCCGGGCCGAAGACGGCTGTAATGCCAGAAACCGGTCCCCGGAAGCTTGTTTCCTTTCCAGTGAAGAATTGGCTTGGTAGTTTGGTCTGCCCTGTTCCCATGATGCACTGGGCCAGGGACAGACTAATTTGCATATAGCCAGGTTCTGAACTGGGATGGTGCAGTGAGCTAAAAAACGGTGATGGATCAAGCCCTGATCTGTTGACTGGGTAGGAGTGTTCTGATTAACTCAGATACTCTGTCCATCACCACCCCCTTTTTGTAAATTATTTTTCCCCTAGCCCTTTCGCTGTGATGAAATTGGTGGGTCCAGGATGTTGGACACTTTGGCGCTAGTTAGCAGTGGAAAGTGTGTGTGCTTTCTGCCTTACATAGGTATATTAGGACACCCCCCCCCCTTTAGGGGACATCACCCCCATGGTAGGAAATGTATATGCCATGTGTAGTGTGAGAGGAAAATAATAAATGCTGTGTAATGGTGTACGCACCTTTATTTTCACCATTGCAGAAATGTCACTTTTAAAATGGACGCCATTTTTGTCTGCTTGTGCCGCCTGCCTGAGGTGGGTTGGCGGTCTAGTGTTTGAAGTGACAAGGTGCTTTACACTTCCCCCAGTGACAGTGAGGCTGGAACTGCCAGGGACCTTCTAGAAGCTTCCAGCTCTTTCTGGTAGGTGGGAGGAGGGGTGTATATGTAGAGCAGTAGAGATGCCATGTGCTCAGACTGAGGGTGGACTGGAATGAGAGGGGACACTCTGCCAGGAGGTACCGCCGCATGGGCCTGTGTGCTGACCCCTGAGCCCAGCTGTACCCCTCTGCTATCCACAGGGCCAGTAAGAGCCTTTGCTGGAGTGAAGACTGCTGTTTCAGGAGGAGTGCCACTTTATGGGAGATGACTGCTTCTAGGAGCTGCTGTCCTGTACTGATGAGTGCCCACTGTCTGCTGATCTTGCCCAGCCTGGCCTGCCTGCTCTGCTGCCCTAGCGCCTCGTGAGTGCTATACTTTGACTGCCTGCACTCCAAGGAGGAGAGGAGCGTGGGCGCTACTCCCACAGGTGGGACCCCGCAAACTGCGAGTCACCTAGCGCCTGGTGAGCGCCATATTTGAAGTGATTGTGCTGCTCTGCCTGCACTCTAGCGCCTGGTAGGCACTGTTTTCCTGATTACCAGAAGAGGTACACTTTCTTCTGTCCCTGAAGCTTCTAGCGGGACCTAGTGCCTTGCAAGTGCTATATTCAAGGTGCCAGGGGAAGAGGAGCGGACGCCTGCAGCGCTGTGCAGTCATAGCGCTATATTTAAATTCCCCTGCTTGCGTGCTGCATTGGGGTGCTGCCACAGTGCCATATTTGCATTGACTGTGCTCTGCTTGCTGCCAAGGCGCTACAACTGTGAAAAGAGGAGCGGACGTCTGCAGCGCCGGGATTCTTAAGCGATACAAGGGGATCCGGGCGTGTGGGATTCCCCCCTGCCTGCTTGGTTAACAATGGGCAGCTGCAACGTAGGTTGATACCTAATGCTTTTTCCTCCGGTTTGCAGTGCTGATTTTGGGCCATTGGTAATTTGAGAGCCCTCGAGTAGGGGCTCCCCAGGCACAGTAGCGCCAGAAGCGAATCTGCAACTTTGGGGCAGCTATTCCAGGAGTATTTACATAAAGTGTACTGTTAATGTTGCTTATGCCTAATGCATGTGGTTATATCGCTAATGGTTTCTTTCCCCCTAAAGCTTACGGGATGTTTGGGGGTTAGTAGGGATGCACCATTATGCTAATGTTCTGTCCTAATGTGCGCAATGATGAAATGCCTCATGTGTATGCCCCATTCTAATATGATTAGGCCCCATGTACCGCAGGAAGTGCCTTATGCATCTGCTAATGCCTAAGGTGATGTTGCCTAGCGTTTTTACCCTAATGAGAATGCTTCATGCCTACTATGTTTATGCACACAGGTTGATGCCTAATGCTCTTTCTGCCTAATCGGTTATTCACACTGTTTGTATGCCTAATGCATTAATGCTGGCAATGCTTTTACCCTAATGCTACCTTGTGGGGGTCCTGCAAAAGTGCCTAATCTAAGGTGATTTATTGCTCCGATAGTTTAGGCCCCAGCTGAGTATGGTGTGCCTAACGATATGCAGAATAGGCTCCCCCGTTATGCCTAATGTATTCGTGTTTTCAGGTCCACTGTGACGGTAGGCCTAAGGTGTTGATTCAGGCTTTATGCCTGACCACTGTGTGTTTTCTGCCTAGAGCTAATGGTTTCTTTTCCCCTAAGGCTGCAATGCTGGTGTTCTGCATACTATGCTTAAACTGAGGTTCCCATTCCAGGCTACGGCAACAATGATTTATGCCTTAAGCACAAGTTACTTACCTTCGGTAACGATATATCTGTAAGAAACATTAGTTAGTGTTAGATTCCTTACCTTAGAATATCCCCAGGCGTCAGACTGGATCCGGAACGTTTTGCGTAGCAGTACCCCTGCACGTCGGTAGGCGCTGTCTGCGGTTCCGCGTCTGTAGTCGCTGACGTCAGTTCTTGTACATAGCTTTCTGCGCCAGGAACGCAGAGCCATGACAGAGACCGACACTGGTGCCATGAAACCAGTGCCCTCAAAGGGAGATACCTTAACCCTAGATATCGGTTCGCAGAACGGGAAGGATGGGTGGGGCGGTAAGGAATCTAACACTAACCACTGTTTCTTACAGATATATTGTTACCGAAGGTAAGTAACTTGTGCATCTGAAAGAAACAGGTTAGTGTTAGATTCCTTACGTTAGAATAGATACTCAAGCAATATCAACCCCGGAGGTCGGTCTGCGAACCAAGATCACACCAGAAAGTCCTGGAGAACGGAACGGCCGAAAAAGCCATCTCTCCGGACTTGGCTGTCCAGGCAGTAGTGTCCAGCAAACGTGTGCAGCGAAGCCCAAGTAGCTGCCTGACATTTATCCTGCAAGGGGGACTCCCCGACCCAGAGCAGTAGTAGCCGCCGTGGCCCGAGTGGAATGGGCCCTCAGCCCAACAAGAGGCTCTTTTTTTCCCCAAGGAGTAACAGACCTTGATGCACAACACGCCCACCGAGAGATGGTCCGCTTGTGCACCGCCCGTCCCTTCTTAGCGCCAACGTAATCAACAAAGAACTGATCGTCCACCCGGAACTGGCGTGTGTGGTCTAGATAAAATGAGAGCACGCGTTTTGGGTCCAGACGGTGGAGCCTCTCTTCCTCTTTCGAGGGATGCGGAGGTGGAAAGAAAGTGGGCATGGTGATGGACTGCCCGATATGAAAGGCTGTAACCACCTTGGGCAGGAAGGGAGGACGAGTTCTCAAGACAACTTTGTCCGGATGGACAGAGAGGAAAGGAGGTTTAGAAGAGAACGCCTGGAGCACACTCACTCTCCTGGCAGAGGTGATGGCAACCAGGAATGCAGTCTTAAGAGTCAGAAGACGAAGAAGGCAGTTGTGAAGTGGCTCGAAAGGAGCGCACATCAAATAGGTTAGAACAAGGTTCAAGTCCCACTGAGGCATCACGAAAAGAACAGGAGGAAATGTGTGTGATGCCTTTCAAGAACCTATTTACAACAGGGGACTTGAAAAGAGAAGGCTGATCAGGAAGCCTCAAGAAGGCTGAAATGGCCTTTGATAGTGCCCAGAGCAGAGCCCTGCTGGGCAAGAGAAAGAAGGAAGATGAGAACCTCTGAAAGGGGGCAGAGAGTGGATCCACAGCCTTTGCTGTGCACCATGCCACAAATTTGTTCGAACTGCTGGCGTATACCGTTTTTGTGGAGGGACGCCTGGCTGCCAGAATCACATCACAGACTTCAGGAGGCAAGTCAAATGGCCTCAACTGTCGCTGCTCGATCTCCACGCATGTAGGTGGAGACTGGACAGGTCCGGGTGGAGGACCGTCCCCTGCTGCTGCAACAGAAGGTCCTCCTGAAGAGGCAGGCAAATCGGGGGATCGACTGAAATGCTGAGTAGCTCGGGATACCAGTACCTTCGTGCCCAGTCCAGGGCCACAAGGATGACTTCGGCCCAGTCACGCCAGATCTTCTTCAGCACTCTGGGCAGAAGTGGTATAGGTGGAAAGGCGTACAACAGACCGCAGCTCCACTCGCGACGAAAAGCCTTGGAAATTCCAGCGCACAGAACTGATGACATTGCGCGGTCTCTTCTGTGGCGAATAGATCTAACCTAGGCTCTCCCCACTGCTGAAAGAGGCCTTGCGCCACATCCGAGTTCAGACGCAATTTGTGATTCATCATGCACCGGCGGCTGAGTTAGTCTGCCCTGGCGTTTAGGGAACCTGCCAGGTGTTGAACCACTAGGGTGACACCCTGGTGTTCCAGCCATTGCCAGAGGCGCAGAGCCTCCTGACAAAGGGTCCACGACACCACCCCGCCCTGTGTGTTGCAGTACCACAAGGCGGTGTTGTTGTCCGTGAATACCTGCACTACACTTACCCGGACAGAGGGAAGGAATGCTTTCAGTGCAAGGCGGATCGCACGCAGCTCAAGAAGGTTGATGTGGAGTCGGGACACCGCCGGAGACCAGAGGCCGCTGATCTCCACCTCTACCGTGTGGCTCCCCCAGCCCCGGAGGGAGACATCAGTCACAACTATGTGCTCCGGTTGGGGTAGGGAGAGGGATCTGCCGCTGACCCAATCGCGGTCCGTGACCCACCATTGCAACTGTCTCGCAGTGCCCTCCGAGATCCAGACGTGGTCAGACAGGTTGCCCTGATGCTTGTCCCACTGAAACTTCAGGTCCCACTGCAGTGCCCGCATCCGCCACCTGGCGTGATGCACCAGGAGGATGCAGGAGGCCATCAGCCCCAGAGACTCTGGATAAAGGCTGAAAGATCGTAATCAGAGCCTGAATATCTCAAACCCGCTGTTCGGGAGGATAAACCCTAAACTGCGCCGAGTCCAGAACCGCTCCGATGAAGAGCAGCTTCTGAGAGGGGCACAGGTGTGACTTCGGCACAATAATGGAGAAGAACTATAGTTACTTACCTGTAAACTGTGGTTCTCCAGTATTGGTGTCTTTCATAGATTCACATGCTTGAATATCCCCCGTCGTCGAAGTGGGAGTCCCACGGTACATAAAATAGCAGTCATATATGCATGTATACATGAAAATTATAACGAATAAAAATATACATACATATAGTGCAATAAATTGTAAATTCTAAAAGTACCATAGAACATAATAGGCCCATTGAAAAGCCTAAGGGAGAACTCACTTTAGTAGCATATCAGTGTCATTATGTGTTGGATCACATTCCAGCCAATCAGGCTGTAGCCTCCTCTAGAACCTTCTCCTCAGAAGCCCAAGTCCTCAGATTTTCGTAGCACAGAGTAAGTAAAAGTGCCTGAGGAGAAGAGAGCCTCTGAGGGGAGGATGGGAGGGTCGCATGTGAATCTATGAAAGACACCAATACTGGAGAACCACAGTTTACAGGTAAGTAACTATAGTTCTTCTCCAGTATTAGGGGTGTCTTTCATAGATTCACATGCTTGAATAGAGTAGAAAGCAGTAAAACATCACATGAGTCATAAAGGTAATACATCAAGCAAAGAAGGTAAATATATATGGCAATATGCACTAAATACCAAAACATAATAAGGAAAAAACCTTTATGACTGGAGGCGGGTAGCAACAGAGGCTCACCTTTATTGGAAAAGATTCCGCAGCACCGCTTGACCCACTGCCGCATCCGCGGCGTCTGTTGATTGCAGGCAGTAGTGCTTAGTAAAAGTATGGCTGCTCGACCAAGTTGCAGCTCTGCAGATCTGTCGTAAGGCCGCAAAAAGGGCAGCCGAAGTAGACACTGCTCTAGTTGAATGAGCTCGAACTGGAGCAGGAAGGGGCTTTCCAGCCCGTTGGTGGCAGAAGGATATGGTAGAGGATATCCACCTGGTTATAGTCTGCTTGGTAACAGGTTGTCCTTTGCAAGTTGGACCATATGCCACAAACAATTGATCCGACTTTCTGATAGGTGCAGTTCGTTGAATGTAGAATTTGAGACAACGTTTCACATCTAATGAATGCAATGACCGCTCAGCTGGAGTTTGCGGAGCAGGAAAGAAAGTCTTCAGAATTACAGGTTCGTTGAGATGTAAGTCACTGGGAACCTTTGGGATGAACTTAGGATTAGTTCGTAATGTCACGGCCTCGTTGGAGAATTTTAGGAAAGGAGGCTGTATGGTAAACGCCTGGATGTCACTGACACGTCTTGAGGACGTTAAGGCGAGTAAGAGAGCAACTTTCCACGTGAGAAATTTAAGAGTTGCCGAGTGAATAGGCTCAAATGGTGGTAGAAGTAGTTGAGACACGACCAAATTCAAGCGCCAAGCAGGCGGAGGGCGACGGATAGGTGGAAACATCCTAAAAAGGCCCTTGTAAAATTGCTTAATGATCCTTGAAGAACATAAAGATGTGGAACCATCATGGCGGAAACGGGAAATCGCCGCCAGAAACACTTTAAGAGTTGAGTGGGACAGACCTGATTTTGCCAGGGATAAAAAGAAAGGTAAAATTTGTTCAGGTTTTGCAGTCATTGGGTCCAAATCCTTGGTGCGGCACCAGACACAGAAACGCTTCCACTTGAGTTGGTACGTTTTTATGGTGGAGGGTGCGCGAGCCCGCGCTAACACCTCCCTGCAGTCCCTGTCAATATTTAAACGTGCAAATTCATTGTACTCAGGTTCCAGGCATGGAGTTGAAGGTATGCTGGATCCGGATGACAGATTAGTCCCTGCTGCATCGTGAGGAGGTGCGGTAGAGGATGGAGTGGCAACGGATCGGACTGCGAGAAGAGGAGCAGGTCCGTGAACCATGGACGTCTCGGCCACTTGGGTGCGATCAGGATGATGCGACAAGGTTGGAACCTCATCCTGTCTAACAATCGAGGGATCAGAGGAAGTGGAGGGAAAGCATAGATGAAGTCGTTCGACCAATCGATCGAAAATGCATTCCCGCACGACTCTCTGTGGGGATGCCGACTTGCAAAGCGTGGGCATTTCCTGTTGACAGCAGTCGCGAAAAGATCCATCCGTGGCCGGCCCCACCGCCGGAAGATGAACTCGACCGTGGGCTGGTTGAGTTCCCACTCGTGATTGTCTGATGATGCTCGGCTGAGTGAATCCGCCAGAACATTGGCCACACCTGGCACGTGAATGGCTGTGAGATGAATTTGACGTTGAATCGCCCAATCCCATATTTCTTGTGCCAGTTGAGAAAGTAGAAGAGACCTCGTGCCGCCCTGCTTGTTGAGGTAGTGCATGCTGGTGGTGTTGTCCGTCCTCACCAGCAAAGTGTGTCCCCGCACTAACCTCTGGAAAGATTTGAGGGCTAAGAAAATCGCCAAGAGTTCCAGACGATTGATGTGCCAAGTTCGTTGCATTGCCGTCCACTTCCCTTTCACAGACATGCCGTCGAGATGCGCTCCCCAGCCTTCGAGAGACGCGTCCATCGTAAGCGTCAGAGTTGGGGGTTCGTCCTGGAATGAACGGCCCGCAGATATGTGTGGAGGGTGAGCCCACCACTCCAGCGCTTTCTGTATGCGAGGTGTTAAAAGGACCTTGTCCTCGAATGACCCCGACACCTGTTTCCACTGCCTGTCCAGTTCCTCCTGTAGAGTCCTCATGTGCAATCTGCAATTTGGAATGAGGTGGATGCACGAGGAGGCCATGCCAAGGAATGATTTGAACATTCGGACAGAAACGGACAGTTTTGATTGGAGGGAGCGCACCATCTTTATCATGCGGTCCTGTCTTTCCTGGGAAACGAACACCTTTCCCTGCCGAGAATCTAGCAAGGCTCCGAGAAAATTTCTCCTTTGCGATGGTTGAAAGTGTGACTTCTGGCAATTGATTGAAAGCCCCAAGGCGTGGAAAAGGGAGATGCAAACTTGAGTGTGCTGATCCGTCAGGTGAAAAGTGTTTGCCTTGATGAGGCAGTCGTCCAGGTATGGGTAAAATTGGATACCTTGGAGACGTAGGAAGGCAGCTACGGGGGCCAAGATCTTGGTAAAAACCCTAGGTGCTGAGCCGAGGCCGAATGGCAGGACTTTGAATTGGAAGTGTAGCTGCCCGACCGTGAAGCGGAGATACTTCCTGTGTCTGGGGTGGATTGGCACATAGAAGTAAGCGTCCTGAAGGTCGATTGTGGAATAGAACTCGCTTGGATTGAGAAAATTCAGAATTTGGAGCAGAGTTAACATCTGAAAAGTTTTTGAAATTACAAATTTGTTTAGAGCTCGTAGATCCAATATTGGACGCCATTCCCCCCGACTTCTTCTTGACTAAGAAAAAGCGGGAATAAAACCCCTTGCCGCGTTGACCTTGCGGCACTAGTTCGATGGCTCCTTTTTTGATCATTAATTTCACCTGGGCCAGAAGGTCCTTGAAATGAGGAGGTGGTGGCCCCGAAGGTGGATGAGTGGGTGGAAATTTTGTGAATTCCAGGGTATGTCCTTTGGATATAACGTCCAGGACCCATTGGTCGGAGGTGATTGTGGACCATTTGTAAATGTACTTCGAGATGCGACCTCCAAGATTTACGGTCGGCAAAAGGAAGGGTCTGAGGCAGTCACTGCTTTTTGGTGTTTGATCCACCTCTATAAGTGGATTTCCTTTGGTAAGGTCTGGAGGTGGATTGTCGAGTTTGAGATTGATAGGCACCCCTCTGTCTGTTATCGTTGTAGGTGTTGTATGAACGATATTGACTTGAGCCACGAAAAGTAGAGGAGCCTCCGCCTCTACCCCGTGCACCCCGAAAGGGCCGTTTCTTGTGTTGTAGGGTCGCCAAAGATTTCGCAGTGTCAGTGTCCTTTTTGATCGCCTCAAGGGCATCATCCACATGTTTGCCAAACAATAATTCTCCGTCATACGGTAAATATAGGACTCTTGCCTGTACTTCTGGACGGAAAGTGGTAGATCGCAGCCAGCCTTGACGCCTCAAGACTGCAGCCCCCGCCAATTGTCGAAACCCCGTGGAGGAAATATCGAGTGCACAATCAATGATTTCGGAGGAAATCAACTCTCCCTCGTGAATAATCGCCTGTGCTTCTGCCCGGATTGCCTCAGGCAGCTGAGGAATCAATGCAGCAACCTCGGACCACATCTGGCGGTCATAACGGCCCAGTATAGCCAGAGTGTTTGCCGCCCTCACCGTAGTAGCCGCCATGGTCGTGAATTTCTTTCCTATGGAATCCAATTTGCGGCCTTCCTGATCAGGAGGAGACGTGAGTGGCGTAGCCAGATTGCGCGATCTTTTTTGTGCAGCCTGAGTAATTACCGAATCTGCTTTCGGTTGAGACACCAAGCAGGCCGGAGAAGACGCCGGAGCTTTGTATTTCCTGTCCAATCTGGGTAAAACCGCAGGAACAGAATTGGGACGTTCCATCAATTTAAGGCCCTCCTTCCAAATATAATCCACGATTGGTATAGTGTGGGATTGCCTTTGTGATATGTCTTTAAAGTCATATAGAAAGCAGTCACTTTCATGCTGTTGTTGTTCGACTTTGAGATTAAACCGTTTTGTAGCACGGATCATCAAATTGTGGAAATGTGCCATGTCCACTGGGGGCGAATGTAGAGGCGAGGTGGGCGGAGTGGAAGGTGTTTGAGCCCTATAATTGTCCCACTCAGCCATGTCGGCGTCATTGTCGTCGTCATCAGTATTGTGAGGATCCGGATCCTCGTCGCCAGTGTCAGGACGAGCACCATCCGGTGAAGCAGGTGAAACTGGTGTAGGTGCCTGAGGAAGTTGCGGTTGAGGCTGCGGAGGAGGCAGTGGTGCTGGAGAAGCAGGAGTAGAAGAAGGAAACCTGCGGTTATAATCATCCAGCATGTGCTGAAGGTTCATTACCAAAGATAGAGGTATCTGAGTAACAGGTTCTGAAGGCACCGGTTCCGACGTATCAACAGGAAACAATTCAGTCCCATCTTCGACATTGTCCACCACATCACCCTCGTCACTATATTCCTGGCACTTAATGTTTAAATCCGAAGGACTGGTTGCCTGTTTAAAAAATCCTTCCACTTCTGAATCGTTTCCGGATTCTTCCTCACCAGACTGGAATAATTTGTCTGGAAGACGAGTGCCACTCCTCACAGGACTCAGTTAGATGAGTGGTATGGTCCGCAAAGAAGAAGCAGTAACCACTGTGTAGACGGAAGCCGTTTTTGGTAGAGGTTGGTGCGACGCCAACGAGCCCGTTGGCGTAAATGCGGCAGTGTCAGTAACACCCTGAGGCGGGTGCATCGTCGACAAAGAGGCCATCGGCGTTGACTTGAACGGAATTTTCTTCGTCGACGAGGATTTCTTGTCCGTCGACGGGGCCGTCGACGAAAGCGGGCTTTGGCCGTCGACGACGAAGGCGTCGACGGGATAAGAGTCGTCGACGAGGCCGTCGACGATGTAGTGCTGGTCGACGAGCCAAAACCAGATTTCTTACTGGTAGGTAAGGCTTTGGGCGCAGACGTCAGAGAACCAGGTCCCGTAGACGTGCCCTGAAGCGAATCCTGTGGGGAGACAATCCTAGAGGACTCCAACAGTCTACTCTTCTTGAGAAAAGGAGAAGGAACCTCGGTCTCAGACCCACGCTTCTGAGAGGACTTTGAAGCAAAAGATGACAGGCTCTCCACATCAGAAACCACAGACTCCGAAGTCTTCAACTTCTGTAGCCACAGAAGGAGACGGGCCTCTCTATCTCTCAGAGTCTTAGGAGGGAAAGTGCGACAGTACTTACAGTTTTTCACCTCATGGTCTGGGTAGAGACAGTAAATGCATTTACTGTGTGGATCCTCGTGGAAAAGGCGCAGTTTACCACATGAAGGGCAGGCTTTAAACAGAGATTTCTTGTTTGAAGACATTTTCTTGAAGAAAAAACAGGTAAAGTTGAAGAAAACTGAGCAGAGCTCAGGGAGACTCCCTTCACACGACGTGCGGTGGAAAATCTGAGGACTTGGGCTTCTGAGGAGAAGGTTCTAGAGGAGGCTACAGCCTGATTGGCTGGAATGTGATCCAACACATAATGACACTGATATGCTACTAAAGTGAGTTCTCCCTTAGGCTTTTCAATGGGCCTATTATGTTCTATGGTACTTTTAGAATTTACAATTTATTGCACTATATGTATGTATATTTTTATTCGTTATAATTTTCATGTATACATGCATATATGACTGCTATTTTATGTACCGTGGGACTCCCACTTCGACGACGGGGGATATTCAAGCATGTGAATCTATGAAAGACACCCCTAATACTGGAGAACCCCAGCAGGTGCAGGAGGTCACCGTAGTCTGGAGGTGGTTGATGACTGTCTGGGGCGAGCCCGCCTTCAACAACCAGTCGTCGAGATAGGGGAAGACTGAGACCCATGATCTGCGCAGATGAGCTGCGACCACCGCTATCACTTTCGTGAACACCCGAGGGGTGCTGGTAAGGCCAAAGGGGAGCACGGTAAACTGAAAGTGCTCGTGGCCTACCGTGAACTGCAGGTGACGGTGGGCCGGCAGGACGGGGATATGGAAATATGCGTCCTGCAAGTCCAACGCTACCATCCAGTCTCCAGGGTAGCTATGACCTGAGCTAAAGTCAGCATCTTGAACTTCTCCTTCCGGAGGAAGCCGTTGACGCTCCGGAGGTCCAAGATAGAGTGTAAGCCTCCTTTGCCCTTCTTGGATACCAGAAAGTAGTGGTAGTAGCAACCACGTCCTCCTTCTGGCCCAGGAACGCACTCGACGGCCCCCTTGGCCAAGAGGGCCGTAACTTCCTCCTGCAGAAGTTGCAAGTGATTCCCCGACATGCTGTGGTACTGCGGTACCATAGCTGGAGGGGTCGCCTCGAAGGGGAGGGAGTAGCCCCTTCGGACGATTTGCTTCACCCACCAGTCCGATGTGATGGTACGCCAGTGGAGGAGGTGATAGCAAACCCTGTCCCCCACTGGCATCGAATAGGCCTGGAAGCTCAGAGTAGGAGGACTTTGAGGCAGATGCTGCGGAGGCAGATGTGGACTGACCTTGCCGTTGTCCCCCGGCACCGCCACGGCGGTTACCACGTCCGCGACCGCGTTGCGGTTGGTTCTGGGGCCTGTGGCTAGCTGGATGTGTGGGGGTGCCCCTTCCTTGGCCCCGAAAGGGGCGAAAAGTGTAAATTTGCTGGCGTTGGCCGAGGCCCAAGGACTTGGCCATAGCCCTGGAGTTCTTGAAACGCTCCAGCGCACTGTCCGCTTTGCCGCCAAAGAGGTGACGGCCATCAAAAGGGTGGCCTGCACATCCCCCGAAAAGTTGGCGGACCTCAGCCAGGCGTGGCGGCGAACCGCCACTGTCATTGAAATCGCTCTACCCGGCGAGTCCGTGGTATCAAGTGCACACCGTATCGAATAGTGTGCTGCATCCCGTTTCAAAAGGCAGGCAGTGTTGACAGACGGCAACCCCAAACTCAGGGAGGAGAACAGTTTCTTCCCAAACTGATCGTACCTTTTGGATTCCCGATCCGGAAGAGCGGTCGGGAATGCGGTCTGGGATGTAGAGGCCTGGATCACCAGGCTCTCGGGGGTGGGGTGAACGGGCAGGAAGCTGGGGTCGCCCGGAGCCGGGCGGTGGCGTCGGGCCACGTTCCGATTTACAGGAAGGCCCGTTGAGGGCTTGGACCAGGTGCACACCAGAACGTCAGTGATGGCTTCGTTAAACGGCAGGAGAGGCTCCGAGGAGCTTACCTGCGGTTCGAGCACCTCAGTGAGGAGGTTAGTCCCCACGGCCGCGACAGGGAGCTCAAGAGCCAATGCCTTAGCTGCCCTATTCAACACCACCCTGTAAGCAGCCCCGTCCTCCGTAGCCACGGTAGGAGGGGAGACAAATCCAGTGTCGGGCGAAGTGTCCGGTCAACTGGCCTCCCCCAGCTCATCTGCCCAGTCCTGACTCAACTGGCACTGCAGTGCCAGAGGGTCCTCAGACCCCCCCAGTTCTCCTCGTCATCCATCTCCTGATAGTCAGGGAAAAAGGATGGAGCCGGGTCGTCGGTGAATGGCTCACCGATCGGCGAAGACAGCGCCGGTCCGACGCCGGATCCGGACCGGGGCTGGAATTGGGGACGACGTCGTCCGGGGACGGCGGCGACACCCTTGGAGACGGCACCAGCGGAGGGGTTGACTGGCGACGTCCCGGATCCAGGCCCGGATCCTGTGGAGCCGCCGGCCCGCTATGGCTCCCAGACGGAACCCGCGGGGCCCGAAGGAGACTCTGCAGGTTCCAACGGAGGCAAGTGCGACCTCATGGCCGTGAGGAAAGCACTAATCTCCTCCGGCATTGTGTGCACCCCAGGGACAAGCGGGTAAGGAGCTGGACGCGGCACGTGCGGCTCCAGCGGAGCCGCGCGGGTGGTGCCGCCCGAACACCCGGCTGCGTCGCGTGAGCGTCAGGGGGAGTCGGAAGAGCGATGACGCTTCTTTGACTTCTTTTTCGAGTGCCTAGACTTACCCGAGGACTTGGAGCCCGAAGAATGATGGTGACTCGTCGAGCGGCGATGACTGTGGCCCCGTGACCACCTCCTGGACCGGGACCTCGAGCGGCGCGGGGACGACTGCCGGAACTCGAGTCGCTTACAGGACCGCTCCCACCTAGCCTTCGAGGTCAAGGCCCGGCAGTCGGGGCACGACTTGTCAGTAAAGGCACCGATAGTGGGGGTCGGTCATCGACATCAAGCGGTGACAATTCTCGCAAGGTTTAAACCCAGGCATCCCTACCGGCACCGCGAGTCGAAGATCGACTCGAGAAGTGATCCAAAACAGATCAAAAAGTTAGTCAAAAAATGACTAAGAGTACTGCTCTTCCCGGATCTGCGTTTGCTGGCGCGGAAAAAAGAAGAACTGACATCAGCGCGCGAGGGCGGCGTCTAAGTGCTCCGACGACGTCATCCCGGCGATCACGACGCCGACGACGGACGCGGAGCCGCAGACGACACCTACCAACACGCAGGGGTACAGCTACGCAAAACTTTCCGGATCCAGTCTGACGCCTGGGGATATTCTAAGGTAAGGAATCTAACACTAACCTGTTTCTTTCAGATTTTATGCATAATGTGCTTTCATGATTAATGCCTTTATGCTACTTTTTTTCCCTAATGCCTACGTGGCTGGTTTCATGTTTAGGCCTACCTTGACAAATGCCTAAAGTGATTTATGCCAAGTGCATGTCTACTCACCAGTAGGTACGGCCGGTGAGACGTTATTGCTTATGGACTTTCAGTTATCCTTGGTGCCAGCTGGCACAGTTTATCTGCACCTGTGATTCCCTTCTGATGTGTTTATTTTACAATACACACATTCTGATTTTCACCTAACCTGGTGTGGTGTCTCTTTTTGTAGTGTGCCTGGTGTGTCGCCTGTATGTGCTGCGTGGATGCTTTACACATTTCCTCCGGAGTTTGGCCCACCCTCTCTGCACCACGCTACATCATTTCTAACAAGTGCTTTGGAAAACACTACCACTTTGGCATTGGCTACTTCTTTGTGCATCATATCTGCAGCATAGGGATCTCTGTCTGTGCAGTAGTTAGCAGCTTCTCCCATTTTCTTAGTCTTCACTCTTTACCAATAGCATGACATCTTGAGTTGAGTAGGCTTTCTCCTAACATGTTGGGGTCCAGTCCAAACTCATGGGTCAAAGTAGGGTAAGTGGCAGACAAGCTTTATTTCGAGGACACCACAACCAAAGTCTATGTTTACAACTGCCCAACACAGCAGCTTTTACTTAACTCTCCCTAAACATTCCACACTCCACTGATGTAGTGAGAAAGTCAACAGCTGAAAGAGTCAGACCTCGCAGGGAACTCATCATTTAAAAAAAAAAGAAAAAATTAGGTGCATATGGTACATTTACAGCACCATTTTTCACATTTGTGAGCTAAAATAGGTTTAGAGACAATACCTAAGAGAAAATCTTGAAATATTTAAATAAATGTTTTTTTAGCAACATACATATATATTCATCATCCTAATCTTTATTTCGATATCCAGGATCATAAAACTACATTCACATAAAAATGTAAAACCTTTTCCCACATTTACCAAAATTATCCAATAAAACCAAAGCATATATACATATATGAGTAAATTAATAATCCTTTGTTCCCAAGACAAATATACTTCATTAAAAAGTAAGAAAACCATTTAATATCATTCTTTGCTCCATTTAAAAAAAATCAAATAGCTATCTATGTATTATGATGTTTTCATGTATGGCAACAAGGTGGGCTATGTGTTATATTTGTTACAAGTCCTAAACTATGAAATAGTACAAATACGCATAAAGTGATATGTGACAATAAACACCACTTCTACCAAACATATTTTGGAAATAATTGAAATGAAGTTGGGCTTTGCTAATCTATAATTACCCTCTACTGGTTGAGCTACATCTTGTTCATTTAATTGACTACTATATTATGTAGCCCCAGGCATAATTAGCATTTTTTTGCGTATTACCCACATCCAACTCAAACATATGGCAACAGATATTACACACTGCTCGCTTGTGTTGGAGTACAGTATTCTTCGTGCAGTATTGCTGCTCCTGGTACTCAAATTTTTACATAATTGTTTTAACCATTTTTTCCTTGGGGCCTCATAGGCGGGGCAAATAAAAAGTAGATGCGAATAAGTCTCCACTTGCCCTACACATAGTTGACATCTACAGTCATCTATGTTGTATCATTTGTATGTGAAAGACTTTAATGGTAGAGTGGCCACCCATAATTGGAAGTAGAGTCATCTATCTGAGGGCTTGGAAATGAGATCCCAATATGGTTCGTACAGGGGACTAGGTATGAACTCTAAAAATCTACCTGTCAACGATGAGCTCTCGGTACTACTTATGATGTCAGTTACGGTCATAGTGCGGTATAGCTCTTTCATTTCCCTTTTTGAGGGAAACAGTTGGCCCTTGGGATCCTTCCATAGGTGTCTCAAACCCATTGTTACCAGTGTGCATTTAACTTTTTGCAGCTAGCTGATCTTTTCTGTGGTGTCAGCTTCCCGGAAGTCCTTAAATGCTACAGCATAATGTGCTAGCTCTGGAATAGTCCAAGTCAGTATGCTATTGGGCGGAATCTTGCTACCTCATCAGTGATTTACATCCTAGATCGCAGTACAAAGGGGTATTTTGCGGAAGACCTGCGATACCTCTTAAAAACGTATTTGGGGCTGAGACTAATGGCCTCAACTTTTCAAAGCCCCATAGTTCCGAACCATAAAGTATTGAGGCCAAAACTTTGGTATTATAAATCTTTAAGGAAGGGCTAATTGGCTTTGTAAATGATGTTTGTGTTCTTTCACCAATGCTCCTGCCAATTGACAATGTTTTAAGGGCATAGCTTTGATCTGGGGTTTCCAAGTACGTTTTTTAGCTAAGGTAACCCCTAGATAATTAAAAACATTGGTCTGTTCGAGGGGCACATTATTTAGACAGATTGCCCTTGATTGCCCAATGCTTGTGTAGAAACATAAATTTGGATGTACTCGCACTTATCACTAGGCTTTGCACCTTACAGAAATCTTCAAAACGCAAAAGTGCTCGCTGCAAGCCGCTCTGTGTTTTAGAAATGATGAGCGGGTCGTCTGCGAACATGAGTATTGGTATTTTGATACCTGCAAGGACCGGAGCATCTGTTGGATGGGTAGGAAAAAAATTTGCTAGCCCATTCAAGAATAAAGAAAATAAAGTTGAGGCCATGACGCACCCTTGGCGAACACCCTTAGATACGGGAAATCGGTCTGTAATGTTACCCTGTGCACCCCATCGAACTTGTGCAAAGTTGTCCTCAAGTAGTCCGAAAATTATGGATAATAGGTCTGATGGGATTCCTAGGTCCATAAGGATCATCCAGAGTTTTTTTCTCTGAGTCCAGGTCGTACACAGATTTGAGGTCCACGAAGGCCTTCGACAATCATGCATATATTCTGAATAGTAACTTGTGGCTGCTATGCCGAGTGATTATATCAGCTGGATATACACAAGGAAATAAAACTAAAGTCCCATACATCTAATGGGCGTGTCAGTACAATTTAACTCACCTGGATTTGGACTGGAAGGTTCTCTTTGACTGTAGATAATAATGTCTTAGATGGCTTATCTTTACACATAAGGACAAGTTCCAAGTCCATATCATCTTTAATCAGCAAACCTTTTGCCACCAAGCCAATTCTCAGGACACCACATAATAAACGGCAGCTTTGATCCCTGAAATACAGATTTTTTGATTTTCATTAACTCTGCAACTTAATAAAAAAAAAATCACAAAACTATATTTACATTAAAAACCGCAAATAATAAACTATCCAGAATCATAATTACTGTAATATCCTTCAAATAACTGTTGCCAAGCCTTGTGTTTTTCATTAACCCAATTGTCACCTACTAAATGAGTGCACAAACGAATACAGTTGGAAAAAATTACTTGCATTCAGTAACAGTCTTTCTGGTGTATCTTATACCTGAAGATTCCTTACCCTTTTGAATATTTCATATGTCAGACTGAATCCAGAATTTTTTGCAATAACTCTTCGTACCTCTCAGGGTCTGAAAAGCGGAATATGTTGCCAGAGGAGTGGTTGGAGCAGGAATACGACCAGTAGTTGAGGCTGGAATGTTAGGTTACCAAGTTCCTATAGAACGCATGCCCACCATAAGGTCTCTAGGCGATAGAGCTACAAAAGCAATATCACAGTTATGCACTCCGACAAAATAATCATAAGGAGGGCTCCCTGTTTTATGGTATTTATTTTTTTAACATTTCCGTCTGTATTTATCCATATTTATTTTTAACCCAATTGTTGGTATTTATCCATATTTAGTTTGTGTTTTGAAAGCAAATGGCGTCATAAAATTGTATATTTCCTCATTTATTTAACAGATACATTTGCACTCCTAGTTTGATACCTGTTGTGTTTTAGCAAATTAGATAGCTAAAAATAACAATACACTACACCTTCAGATAAATATATTAGCTCTATGTACAAATATGCCTTAAGCTATGCCTGTATTTAAGGACATCTCATCCCATTTTTTTTTACCTGCCCCTGCTGTTTATGTATTCTGCTGTTGACCTGGAATTCATGAAGAACAGCTTGAAGATTCATTCACAAGAAGCATAATTTTCTGTATTTACCGGCATTTAAAATTAAATACAGACAGACAGGAAACACATTCTTTTCCGTCTGTGTTTATCTGTAGAAATCAGTAAAAACTGAAAACTGGGAGCCTTAATCCTAAACCACCCTGAAGAGCTGAGTCTTCAAATGTTTCCTGAATTTGGACAGGCAAAAGAGACCACATTTCGGAAGGAAGAGTATTCCAAATACGAGGAGCAAGTGCTGAGAAAAGAGCCACCCAGGAATAGACACAAAATTGAAATGGGAAGATCTTAGATTCAGAGCAGGTACATATTTGTCGAGGCGGGTTGAAATAAAGGGGAGGGCGGCAAACCTGTAAGGATTAAAAAACCAAGCAGCAGGCCTTGAAGACTGAGTGTTGCTCAGTTGGTAACCATGCAACTCATGCAACAGGGGCATAATGTGACACCTGCGGGGTAATTGATACAAGATCCTTGCAGACTGGTTTTGAACTATTTGAAGCCTGCCAACTAGGCCCTTAGGAAGGTCCACGTAGAGGGAATTGTCAGGGTCAACTCTAGCGATGACAAATGCGATGAGGTCTTGTTTTAAAGCTGCAAAAGAAAAAGGTTTACCAATCCTTCTAATGTTTCGGAGTTGGAAACAGGAGGCAGAGACTATAGCCCCTACCGGGGGTTTCATTGACAATTTGGAGTCAATCACAACTCCAAGACATTTGCCTGAATCTTTGAACTTGGGAGGCGCACCCAATGAGACGAGCCAGAAAGCAGCGTTCCACAGGATGGGTTATTTACAAATGATAACAATTACCGTCTTATCAAAATTCAATTTAAGTTGGTTATTATTCATCCAATTGGTGAACACCATTGTATCCTGGAAGGAAGATTTCGATTCCGGTGAATCCTTAATGATAAAATCAGTTGCATGTCATCTGCATAGTTATACTCTTTGACATGCATTTCAATCAAAACACACACACACACACTAAAGGGTGGATGCATACATTAAACAGATAGGGAGATAGGGACGAGCACTGGGGAACTTCACAGATTATCTTGACCTTCCGAGCGCAAAAGGAAGAGAGCATAACTGACTGCGCATGATCCATAAGGAACGAGATAACCCACTCTTGAGCGTAACCTTCCAACCCTGCGGCCCTGACATGGTCCACCAGAATTGTGCGGTCAACAGTGTCAAAGGCCACCGAAAGATCAAGCAGTATCAGAGCCTGGCTAGTCCCTTTATTAGCAGCCCTCCACAAATCAGCCACTGCTGATAAGATTATTTAATCCGTGGAATGAGCTGTCCAGAACGCAGCTTGATGAGAATTAAGGAAGTTGGTGTCTTTTCACTCCTTTCCCCCTGCTAATGTATACTATTTACCAAGCAATACAAACTCATACATGTGCTGGGATATATGTAGATGTTCCATCTGACCCATGTTCCTGGGATTATTCAAAAGAGTAGATGAATTTGTAATACTTATTATGATATTTATATGATCATTCTTCTGTGATAACTTTGACATTTCTATTCCAGTCCAGATTTTATTTGTTATTTTGTCCCTTTGTAAATTCTTCCTTATTATTTATTTGCTTCCGATTGTTGCGTATTACTATTGTAATGCAAATGTATTTTGTTTGTCATTAAGATAATAAAGATATTTGAACTAAAAAGGAAGTGGATGTCTTTTATAAAAGAACAGATACATTCTGCTACATGTGTCTCAAGTACTTTTGCCAAGTATGAAGGAGTGATATGGGGAGATCATTTTTTAATACAAAAGGATTATCCCAGACTTTCTTCAACAGAGGTACTATTGTGGCTTCCTTGAAGGCAATGGGAACCTTTCCACAGCTCAAAAACTGATTTAAAAGAACTAGAGCTATTTCAAGAAAATGGATGAACACTGTCCCTAGCATCTGAAGGAGGACAGGGGTCCTCAGGTGATCCTGATTTCACTTTATTTAATAATCCCAGGAAACTATCCTTACTGATAACAGAAAGTTCAGACTTTATTTTAAGATTATGGTGTTCCGCTGTTACCCCTCCTTCAGACTGTCCCAAAGGAATGCTTGCTTTGAGGGTTGAAATCTTATCCACCAAAAAGAAATTAAGAGCTTGACAAAGACTACGAGCTGGTGTGACAGTAATAGTCACTCTATCCGGATTGGATAGTTCATTCACAATTCTGAAGATGTCCTTAGACGTATTGGTAGAATGTATAACCCTTCTTGAGAGAAAAGCAGCTTTAGCCTGAATAATAAGTATTTTATAATGTTTTAGTTGGAGCATAAAGGCCTACTCAACTTTTGTTCAGCTTGGTGCTGTTTTAATTGACCTGCTTTTAAGTCTTCAGAAAACCTGGTTAGCACATTATGGCTCCTAGGTGGTTTAATTTTACGAAGCGGATGTGAATATCACTGGCCTGTGTTAGCCACCTAGCAATCTCTCCCTCAAATCTATCACTATTAGGGAGGTCAGTGTCTGGTAACAACATTTCCAGAGCATAGCAAAAGTCTTCCATGTTGATACAAGCCCAGTATCTGGAGAGTTGATTAGCACCATGGCAAGGTTTACGAAGGGCCACATCTGAAAGTACAAATTTGATTAAAGAGTGGTGCGACCAAGATGGCCGCATAGTTTGAGAGCTCTATGGCGGCCCTTACCTTTCCTCTCATAATCCGAACATAATCGCCCAACTCTGGCGAACGGGGCCGATCGAGGTGTCCATTCTATCCGGAGGCAGCCACTGGGGCCGGACTCGTTCCAGGGACAGGGATCCTGAGCAGACGGCAGCACCAAGGCCTCAGTCGGCCGGGGACGGCCTGTGCTTGGCGGTCCTGGGAGCCGTGCCTCAAGGGATGTGGGCGGCAGCCGGCAGTTGTGGATCGAACAGGGCCCAATGGCAATCGTTTCCTCCTGCTTTGGCCCGGGACAGGGGGCCTTCTCCTTCTCCTCCATTGAGAGTGAGGTGGCGCAACAGTGCGAGTAGACTGTGATGTCTTGGAGCGAGCCCCGTGGGGCAGGCAGTGACCAGGGCCTGCATCCGCGGCTGATTGCGTTGGAGGCGGCTCCGGCCGGATGAGACGGCCTGCAACGGGTGTGCCAGAGCAGCCCTTCATGGTGGTGGGCATGGACGAATGCATGGTCCCTGCCGGCAAGAGCCGGTATTCTCCTACATCGGCTGGGACGGAGGTCCACTACCCAACTAAGGGCTGAGACAGCAGCAGCCTGCGGAGGCAGCCGTGGAGAATGGGACATAAGCACTGAATGGGCCAACAGTGCCGCACGCGGACTCAGCAGAGGTGAGGTCTGCTGCTGGGTGTGCTCAGACGTGACTCCCAGGCTTTCCACACCACTGGAGTCAAGCTATCCAGGCTGATGAAGGCTGATAGCCAGAAACCGGTCCTTGGATGCTTGATTCCGGTCTGGTAAAGACATGGCTTGGTAGTTCGGACTGGACTGTTCCCATGAGGCACAGGGTCAGAGCTGATTTGCATATAGCCAGTGTCTAACCCAGGGTAGTGTGGAGTGCAAAAAAACTATGGATTTAGGCCCAGATCCTTGTACTGGGGTGAATGTATGACATTGTTCTACATTCTGTCCATCAACTGTGTTCTTTGCAATTTTCACCCCGAGTGGGCTGGGTATGCTCAGACGCAAGTCCCAGGCCCTCCACACCACTGGAGTCAAGCTATCCAGGCTGATGAAGGCTGATGAAGGCTGATAGCCAGAAACCGGGCCTTGGATGCTTGATTCCGGTCTGGGAAAGACATGCCTTGGTAGTTCGGACTGGACTGTTCCCATGAGGCACAGGGTCAGAGCTGATTTGCATATAGCCAGTGTCTAACCCAGGGTGGTGTGGAGTGCAAATAAAACGATGGATTTAGGCCGAGATCCTTGTACTGGGGTGAATGTATGACATTGTTCTACATTCTGTCCATCAACTGTGTTTTTTGCAATTTTCACCCCGAGTGGGCTGGGTATGCTCAGACTGAGTCCCAGGCTCTCCACACCACTGGAGTCAAGCTATCCAGGCTGATGAAGGCTGATAGCCAGAAACCGGTCCTTGGATGCTTGAATCCGGTCTGGGAAAGACATGCCTTGGTAGTTCGGACTGGACTGTTCCCATGAGGCACAGGGTCAGAGCTGATTTGCATATAGCCAGTGTCTAACCCAGGGTGGTGTGGAGTGCAAAAAAGCGATTGGATTTAGCCCCAGATCCTTGTACTGGGGTGAATGTATGACATTGTTCTACATTCTGTCCATCAACTGTGTTTTTTGCAATTTTCACCCCGAGTGGGCTGGGTATGCTCAGACGTGAGTCCCAGGCTCTCCACACCACTGAAGTCAAGCTATGCAGGCTGATGAAGGCTGATAGCCAGAATCCGGTCCTTGGATGCTTGATTCCAGTCTGGGAAAGACATGGCTTGGTAGTTCGGACTGGACTGTTCCCATGAGGCACAGGGTCAGAGCTGATTTGCATATAGCCAGTGTCTAACCCAGGGTGGTGTGGAGTGCAAAAACACAATGGATTTAGGCCCAGATCCTTGTACTGGGGTGAATGTATGACATTGTTCTACATTCTGTCCATCAACTGTGTTTTTTGCCCTGAAAGCTAGTGTCACCCCCTGAGGCAGTCGTCCAGATCCTAGGATTCTAGCCTCAACTTCAGGGCCCAGGGGAGACAACCAGTGGCAGACGGGTGCACCAAGTTCAGATTGCCTGAGAGACCGCCCCTCGCCCCTTGGGCTGCTATTGCTGGTGTGGACCCCGATCGTCTATGCTGAGACACAGGGGGAGTGGGCGGTGAGGGAGACGACGCCTAGTGGAAACTGGTGGCCTGGGGGATCTACCCCCCTTTCTTATCACCACGCCTGTCAGGGCACATGGTCGGCAGCAACTACCGGAGCCTAGTTTAAGACCAGTGGAGGAGATTGGGGGACAGGGAGCTCTCCCCCAGGGAGGACACAATGTGGCCTAAAGGAGCGCCCCCGCCCTAGGCCAACAAACAGGCTAAGTACACAGTGCCCAGACAGTCAATAATGGAGGGCGTTGGGGGTTCAAGAGACGGCGAAGCCCTCGCTGAGGGCCATAATGGCGGCCATCCATGATCTGGGAAGGACCCTTGAGTCCAAAATGGAGAACCTGACCATAGAGGTAATCCTCCTCTGGGTGGACATAAATAAGACCTCCGAGAAGGTCGCCGTAGGAGCCATTAACAATCTCCAATCCGCCCCCCGAAAACTGGAAGAACGGGTGCAGCAACTGTCCCACCAACGTTGCAGGACCAGGAAGGGAGGGCCAGGAAGCATAACATCGAGATGGTTGGGAACCCGGGAGGGGCTGAGGGGCAGAGTATGGACCTCTTT
This sequence comes from Lissotriton helveticus, assembly GCF_964261635.1. Taxonomy (NCBI): domain Eukaryota; kingdom Metazoa; phylum Chordata; class Amphibia; order Caudata; family Salamandridae; genus Lissotriton; species Lissotriton helveticus. The sequence continues at coordinate 168,667,367 of NC_136065.1, read as the reverse complement.
CTGGAGGATCTCCTCATCAATCACCTGAAGCCCAAACGCCTTTCAAACTTTTTTTTACTTTGAAAGGGCACATAGAGCACCAAACCCACAGCCAAAGCCTGGTGCCCTCCTCCCACGAAACATTTTTGCCAGGATCCTTAAGTACCGCGACCAAGACGCCATATTGCTGGCTGCTCGCACTCGGGGAGACCTGCCATATGAAATGCAATGATCTATTTATTTCAGATTTTACCCTCCTAGTGCAACACCAACAGTGAACCTCCAAGGAGGTTAAGAGACCACTGCTTGCTGAAAATCTCAAGTACATGATGTTATTCCTGGCTAAACTTCAGGTGTTTGACAATGGCAAGTCCTGGTACTTTACAGCGCCGGAGAAGGTATGGGATTGGCATGAAGGCGGACGAGCAGCCAAGCAACAGCGGCGCCAGGAGCGTGACCGGGGGTGACTCAAGGAACAGAGTAAGGGCTCTTCCCACGAGTTGCAAAAAGATCCTTCAGGTGAAAGACCCTCCCCGGAGGTATGTCCTCAGAGTCGGCCTAGGTGATTATGTTTTTTTTAGGCAGGGGTGGTGGTGGGGGGGGAGGGAAGGGGAATCAAACTCCGCTTGAAGTTGGAGGACGGCAGAGTGGGACTGTCTCAGACTCAGGGCCTTAGATGTACCTGGGGAACAATGTACTAGAGATCAAACTCAGGTCTTCTCTCCACTGGAAGGTCACTTAAGTAATGGGACTTCTTTACAACACACTAATGGACATACCTTAAAAAACAGGGATATATAGAGAGTGGGGGGCCGCTACCTGTTTTGATATGGTAGTGCTAGCTGATCCCAGTGCACTGTGATGGTGTTAGTAGGTGACAGGCGCTCTGCGAATTGGGGAGGAGGGTAGTTTTAGACCTACAGTGCAGGGTAGTAAGGTGGGGGGGGGGTTTTAACGGGGATCTGTTTATGTAGTTCTAGGCTATGCAAGTTCTATGTTCTTTTTTGATGCATCTTTAGGGACATCAACTCATGAGGTACAGGACATTCAGACAGAGTAGGGGAGGGCGGAGGGGTGGGGGGATAGGCCGCATTTTACCCCAGTTAAGACAGCGTATTACAATCTGCAACTACTCTGAAGGTCCTGACATGGAACGTCAACGGCCCAGGCAACAAAATCAAACGTACCATGATCTTGCAGTATTCTTGTAGACAGTTCCCCGACTTAGTTCTTCTGCAGGAGACCCATCTGCGGGATATCTATTACGTAGCACACAACAGGTTTGGATACCCTCTCCTAGCCCATGCTGGGTTTATGACAAGCTCCAGAAGTGTGGTGATTCTAGTTAGGAATATGGTTCCCTTCCTGCAGGGTCACATTTGGCAGGACACCTCTGGCAGATACGTGGTGCTGGCCGGGACAGGGGAGGGCTGTGCTCTTAACCTGTGCTCTGTATACATACCACTGAGGTTTCATACTGAAACCCTTCCGGGGCTTAGTAAAATACTACTCCACATGCCCCCAGTCCTCCTAATACTGGATGGGGACATGAATGCCACAATGCCACCAGATCTAGATAGAGCCACAGTAGCTCTTCGGTCGCAGGTCCAGGACCGTTGTGGGCATTCGCGGAAGCAATGGGGCTAACTGACCAGTGGCGAGCTCATAATCTGACTGCTAGGCAGTATACGTACATCTTGGCGGAACATGGAAGTGGGTCACGATTGACCACATTTTCACACAATGCATGCATGTGGGGCAGTTCTGCTAAGCACGATAGAGTGCAGGATATATTGGATCACTTGCCAGTAGAGGTATTACTCCAAGGCCCTGCCCAGGACCACACTCTCCCACCATGCATAGATCCCTGGCACTTTAAGGACCGAGAGTTCAGAGATCAGTTCAGGGAATGAAATGAACAATATTTTAATTACATTTCTAGATCGCTAAGTTTGCATTGTACAAGCGGTGGTTGGGGGCAAGAGGAATGAGCAGCACTCTCTGTGCTTAGAGTTAGAGCAGGAAATCACAATCACGGAGGCGTGGCTGGGGCGTAGAGGGGGCTCTTGACTCTATCCTGGGGAACCGGTTGCGCCTAAAACAGAGGAAACTAAGGGATCTGGAGGAAAATGCGGCCTGCTCGCATGCAATAGCCAAGCAGAGGCATTTATATGACCTAGGCGATAAGGCCAACTAACTAATAGCGAGGCTAGAAAGGAGGGACAGGGACCAGAATTGGGTCTTGGAGCTGCGGATGCCAGACAGTCCTACCTGCGTGTCCAGAGCAGTCACAGCCCAGGCCTTTGCAGCCTACTATGAAGCAATATACAAGTCGATCTCTAGTAGAATGGTAGACGACAGTGCTGAGCTGCTCAATGACATCTCCCAGCCTGAACCCTAGGCAGAAGACAGGGAGGAAATTGATCGAGACCTGACAATAGAGGAGATAGAGGGGGCCATTCGTGATTTACAGTCCCAAAAGGCATCAGGCCCGAACGGCTTGCCCACGGAATGATATGAATGTGAAGTGGACAAAATGGCTCAGCTGATGCTAAATAAGTTTCAAACTGCGCAGAAAGATGGACGATTGCAAGAGGACTTACTATTCGCCACCATAATTGTTATTTCAAAGAAGGATAGACCCCCGGCGCTGTGCAGCTCTTGCAGGCCCATCTCCCTACTCAATTTTGAGGCCAAGGTCCTGGCAACGGTGTTGGCTAATCGGCTACATCCAAGTATCTCCACAGTAATACACCCCGACCAGTCCGGGTTTATGCCACACAGAAGCAGACAGCTTAATTTCCGATGTCTAAATGGAGTCCTGCATGTGACAGGGACTCGGCAGGCTGAAGCCACAGCTGTGCTCTTTATAGCATCAAATAGCCAAATCGGTTTGCGGTATTGTCTAGGCTGGGTTTCAGACCGAAGTTTTGTGCCTGGGTTGGACTCCTAAATCGGGACCCACTGGCGATAGTCCGTGTGAATGGGATGGTATCCAGGTCCTTCGCACTACATAGGGGTGTGCGCCAGGGGTGCCTGCTCTCCCTATGATTTTTTGTGCTGGTGCTTGAGCCACTAGCGCAGTGGGTACGTCAGGTTCCTCTCATTCATGGTATCGATAGTGAGGGTGCCTTGGAGGCGCATATCTCCCTATAAGTGGATGATGGTCTGCTCTACGCACGCAAGTCTCACCAGACGTTCCATAGACTCATTCACATATTTCAACTTTTCGGCAGTTACTCGGGCTTTCAGATAAACTGGGACAAGTCCCTCGTCTTTCCCCTGGCCGGGGAGATCCCCCCTCTTGCATCCGCTTGTGCAGCTTGGTTACAGAGAGAGGAATTCAAATACTTAGCTATTCGGATTACCAAGTTGGAGGAGGACTTCATGACTCTTAATTTACAATTAACTGGAGAGACTGCAGGGTGATGTGGCCCACTGATGGCGGCTCCCAGTCTCTCTAAGGGGTCGGGCTGTCCTATTTAAGATGATGGCGCTACCTCGCCTGTTACATATGTTACAGAACACCGCCTATAAAATCCCGAGTACGTTCTGTCGGACGATCAAAAGGGAACTGCGCAGCCTGCTGTGGGAGGGTGGCAGCCCATGCATAGCGTTACACAAATTACAGCGAGTAGTCTATGAGGGGGGGTTGGCTGTTCCAGACCTTAGGAATTATTACCTGACATCCCAGCTTATTAATATAAATGACTGGGTTTTTTCACGCCACACTGAACCAGCATATCAGGTGGACTGTCACACAATGGGAATCGGAGGCTATCCAGCCACGCTGTTTCGCAGGGGCCAGGAGAAACTTCTTGCGCACACGCGAGCATGGGGAGAGGCCACAAAATTAATGGGATGGGAGACCAAACTGACAGAACAAACCCCACTTTTGAAATGTGGCCTGCAGTGTTTTCGTAGGTGGAGCCTCAACAGGATAAACTGCCTTAGAGATGTCTGGCGGAACGGGCCATGATAAAATTCGAGGACCTACACAAAGAATATCAAATAGCCGACGGGGAGCGGTTCCACTACCTGCAGTTGAAACATGCCATGCGGTTTATGTGCCAGAGGGAAAACTGCCACCTGAATACTCCCCCACTAGAGGAGTAACTACTCCTCGACTCAATGGTGCATAAGGCGGTTTCTCTCACCTATCGGAAGCTCAAACTTAATTCCCCAGACCCCATGGGCCTCTTGAGACAGGCGTGGGAGGAAGACTTAGGGCTATTGGAGGATGAAGACTGGACGGAGGTGATACAGAGCCCTAGAGAGATTGATATACAAGCACATTTTTGGTTGATACAATTCCGGATCTTACACAGGTCGTATATCCCCAGGACACTCCAACATCATCTGGGTCGTTTTGATTTAGATCGGTGCACTAGGGGATGCAGAGATGTGGGCACCTTCTTTCACATTATATCGGCTTGGTCCAAAATTCAGCACTACCGAACCGGGGTGGCACGGGTTATGACGAATGTTGTGTGTCTCCAAGTCCCGGTGGAGGCAAGATGGTACCTACTGGGAGTGACAGGCGAGTAGAATTTGCCTACACACACCAAAACTTGGCTCATGATTGCCTCATGAGTGGCAAAATGAATATGCTACTTACCAGTATGCATCTGTTCTTGGCATGTAGGGCTGCTAACATTCATATCTTAGCATTAGATCGCCGCCTAGTGTTGGGTCCGGATGATCGCACATTGTTGTCCTGGAAGAGTCTTCGAAGTATCCTGAGATAGGTGGCTCCTCCCCTGGACTACAGTGCGCATGTGCATCGGGCTCCATCCCCAGATTGTTTTTCGCCATTGTGGCAGAAGATGGAGTGAAAAGTGTAAAGGATGTCCATGCTAGTGATTGAATACAATAGTATATCTGCAGCTGCGACAGGCACCGGGGAGGAGGGTGGGCGATATGAATGTTAGCAGCCCTACATGCCAAGAACAGATGCATACTGGTAAGTAGCATATTCAGTTCGAGGCATGTGGGCTGCTAAATTCATATCTTAGCATAGAATACATAGCAGTCCCTCCATTAGCGGCGGTTGCCCGTGCCAGCTGCAGAAACCTGAAAAAGTGTCTTGAGAACAGCCTGTCCAACAGCAGCTTGCTGCTTGGAATGCACATCAACACAGTAGTGTTTTGTAAAGGTATGTGGTGTAACCCACGTGGCTGCTCTGCAAATGTCCTCTAAAGGAATGTTCCCTAGGAAAGCCATGGATGCCCCCAATTTGCGTGTGGAGTGCGCCCTTGGGGGTATCGTTAAAAGTGCGCTTGGCCTTTTGATAACATATTTGGATGCACTTAACAATCCACCTGGCTATTCCTGCTTTGGAAATAGGGTTGCCTTTGTGTTGTGGTGAGAAGGCAACAAAAAGTTGTTTTGTTTTCCTAAAGTGTTGTGTCCTGTCTATGTAGTACATCAACGCCCTCCGTACGTCTAACGTATGGAGCATTCTCTCCGCCACCGTTTGTGGGTTTTGGAAGAATGCCGGCAAGTCAATAGTTTGGTTGAGATGAAACTGTGACACCACCTTCGGAAGGAATTTGGGGTTAGTACGTAGCACTACCCTATTTGGATGAATCTGAATGAATGGCTCTTGGATTGTGAGCGCTTGCAGCTCACTAACACGCCTCAGTGACGTAATAGCAATTAGGAAAGCTACTTTCCACGTTAGGAACTGGAGTTCACACGAGTGCAGTGGTTCAAATGGTGGTCCCATCAGCCTGGTGAGGACCACATTGAGGTTCCACACCGGAGCTGGCGGTGTTCTTGGGGGAATGACTCGTTTCAGACCTTCAAGGAAAGCTTTAACGGCAGGCACCCTGAAGACAGAGAGATGCTGCCTATTCTGAAGATATGCTGCGATGGCGGATAGATGTATCCGAATAGAAGTGAACGCTAGATTGCACTTGTACAGATGCAGCAGATAGCAAATGATGTTAGGGATAGATGCATCTAGCGGGTTGATGTCATTGGCTGTACAGTAAATGACAAAACGCTTCCATTTTGCAGCATAGCATGCTCTGGTAGTTGGCTTCCTTGCCTCCTTGATGATGTTCATGCATTCTGGAGGTAGGTTAAGGTATCCAAACTCTAGGACTTCAGGAGCCAGATCGCCAGGTTGAGCTGTTGCGGATCTGGATGCTGAATTTCTCCATGGTTCTGCGTCAAAAGTCTGGGCGTGAGGCGCAGTCTTTGATGCGGCACCACTGAGAGTTCGAGGAACGTGGTGTACCATGCTTGGCGCGCCCACGTTGGAGCAACCAGGATGAGAGTCATCGCGTGTTGCCTTAGCTTTCTTGCCACCAGCGGTATCAGAGGGGCTGGCGGAAAAGCGTACGCAAATTTGCCTGACCAGTTCATCCATATCGCATTCCCCTGCGACTGTGGGTGAGGGAACCTGGCGGCAAAGTGTTGGCATTTTGCGTTTTCCTTTGTTGCAAACAGGTCTATCTCCGGATGACCCCACTGCTGGAAGTACGGGTGGAGCACAGATGGGTGTAACTCCCACTCGTGCATTTGATGGCTGTGTCTGCTGAGCAGAGCCGCCATTTGATTGTCCTTGCCCGGGAGGTGTTCTGCCATGAGGAAGATGTTCCTCTGAATGGCCCACCGCCACATGCCCTGAGCCAGATGAGACAGCTGTGGCGAGTGGGTGCCCCCCTGCTTTTGAATGTAGTACATCGCGGTCATGTTGTCCGTCCGGACTAACACTACCTTGTTGCACAGATGTACAATGAAGGACTTGAGTGCCATGAAGATTGCCATCAGTTCCAGATAGTTGATGTGCATCTTCTGTTGCTGCGTCGTCCATAGTCCCTGCACTGTGTAAGTGAGCAGATGAGCTCCCCATCCCTGGAGAGATGCGTCCGTTGTCAGGGTAATCTGTGGCACTGGCTCCTGGAACAGTCGGCCCTTGCAAAGGTTGTGTGGAGTCCACCAATGCAGAGAGTCGTATGCCCGACTGGTAACCAACACTAGGTCTGTTAATTGTCCTTGAGCCTGTGTCCACTGATTTGCTAAGCACTCCTGGAGCGGGCGCATATGTAGCCGTGCGTGAGGGACTATGAAGATGCAGGAGGCCATCATGCCTATCAACTGCATGAACACTCTTGCTGGAAGTGAGTGTTGTGGTCTGAACTTCTGGATTAGAGACTGCATGCTGTCTATCCTGACTTGGTTTGGATGAGCCATGGCCGTCAGGGTATTGATCGTCGCGCCTAGAAACTGCCGGACATGTGCCGGCTGAAGATGCGACTTTGGGTAGTTCAACGAGAAACCTAGATCGTGAAGGAGGTGAATGGTAGTCGACATGTCCGCGGCGCACTGTTCTTCCGACTTGGCTTGAACGAGCCAGTCGTCCAGGTAGGGGTAGACATGGATGCTCTGCCTCCTGAGGTGCGCCGCTACTGTCGCCATGCACTTGGTAAACACTCTTGGGGCTGTGGTGACTCCGAAGGGTAGGACCTTGAACTGATAATGTTTGCCTTGGATAGTGAACCTGAGGTATTTTCTGTGGGACGGGTGTAGTGGTATGTGGAAATACGCATCCTTGAGGTCCAAGGTTGCTAAGAAGTCCCCCTGGTTTAACAAGGGAAGAATCTGATGCAGTGTGAGCATATGGAAATGTTCTGACAGTATATACAGGTTGAGGGGACGTAGATCTAGAATGGGTCTGAGAGATCCGTCCTTCTTTGGAATAAGGAAGTACAGGGAGTACACCCCTGTGCCTTCCTCCTCCACCGGCACGAGCTCGATTGCGCCTTTTTGCAGCATCACCACTACCTCCTGCTGCAATAAGTGCAAGTGCTCTGCGGACATAGGCCGTTGCCTTGGTGGAATGTTGGGTGGAGTGGATCTTAACTCTAGACAATAACCGTACTGTACAAGTTGTCGCACCCACCTGTCTGTGGTGATGTTTTTCCAGACGGGCAGGAACTGCTGCAGTCTCCCCCTGACAGGTGTTAAGTGGTCGGGGGGCAGCGACAGAGAGTCACTGTTTGCTTGGGGCAGAGGAGCGGGAGTTGTTGTTCCCTCTGCCGCGTCCTCTGGTGCTGTTTCCTCGGTAACCCCCCTTGTTCTGTTTGGGGTACGAGGATTGTGCTCCACCTCTAGAGAATTGTGACTGTTGACCCATCTGTCCTCTGGTGACTCCACGTGCACCTGAGCGACGAAAATTATTGCCACGAAACTGTTGTGATTGTAGGGCCCCCATAGACTTAGTAGTTTCGGTGTCTTTTTTAATCTTTTCAAGGGTGGTGTCAACATCTGGACCAAACAGTCTATCAGGATTGACTGGCTGATTAAGTATGGTTGTTTGTATGTCAGGTTTAAACCCCGATATGCGGAGCCACGCCTGTCGTCTCAGCATGACGCTAGTGTTAATGGCCCTAGCTGCTGTGTCTGCGGCATCAAGTGCACACTTTATGGCTGCGTTGGAGATCAGTTTTCCCTCCTCTATAAGCAGTTTGGTGCCCTCTTGGAACTGCGGAGGCAGGTGTTGTAAAACTTGCTCTAGGGTGTCGTAATGCGCCCTATCATAACGTGCCAAGAGTGCCTGTGTATTTGCAATACGCCAAAAGTTGGCAGCCTGTGCAGCTACTCTTTTGCCTCCAGCCTCTAGCACCTTTGACTCCTTATCCGGGGGAGGAGCTTCACCCGTAGTTTGGGAGTTGGCCCTTTTGCGGGCATTTGCGACCACCAGGGAGTCCAGCGGCAACTGTCCCCGAATGTATGCAGGGTCTGCAGGTGCTGGTCTGTACTTTTTTCAATACGTGGATTGACCACTCTCGCCCTGGTAGGTTCTTTAAAGATGTCCGCAGCATGTTTGAGGACCCCTTTGAGCATAGGCAGTGTCTTTACTGTCCTTTCAGAGACTGAAAAAGTGTCAAATAGAAAGTCTTCTTCTACTGGGTCAGCATGCATGTCCACATCATGATTAGCAGCTGCCCGTTCAATGAGTGCATGAAAACCTGCAGAATCTTCAGTTGGGGATGCACGTGCACTGAAAGGCTGTGGGTCAGGCTGTGGGTCTTGGCCCACATCCTGGGTGCTTTGGTCACCAATGTCATCATATGAATCCGGCTGTGCATCTGGTTCATTGATGGGGAAATTGTACTGGTCATCTTCATCATATCCCTCACCCTCAGATTGTTCTGGGGAAGGAGTTGGGCTCCTTCTTGGAGGAGGCTGGACAGGTTCCATGAGGCCTGAAGCGTCCTGAGGAAGCCTTTTCTTCTTGAGGGGGATGACATAGGAGTCCACTGGCTGTGAAGTGATCCTCCTCTTGTAAAGGGTCAATTTGCCCGTGTCTGCGTCGATAAAACGCTCCGAATCCTCATCTGAGTCGAGTACCCGACTTGAAAGTGCCCCTGCCGATGAAGAATCCGACTTCTTTGGCGTCGACTTCGTTGAAAAGGCCTTCGGCGCCTCTTTTGGCGGCAGAAGGAAGAGAAGTTTACCCGCAGGCTTCACCGTAATGTCCATCGGCTTCTGTGGCGATGGCATCGGAGCCGACGTAGCAGAGGCCTTCTCCCTGATTCTCTGCAGTGAAGAGGCGATGAGGGACGCGTCACTTTCAGTGGCCATTGGCGCTGACGAGGAGGTCTTGACCTTGCCCTCGGATCCGACGTCCTGGTGGCCCTTCTGAGTCTTGGACGAAGATGCCGCAGCCGCCGACCCAGAGTCCTTGGACCGATGCGCAGATGTACCAGCCTTCGATCCGTGTGACTTTGTCGGCTCCGTCTCCACCACGCGTCCGACTAACGGAGTCCCAGTCGGAACCGGAGCCGTTTCGCTGGCTTTTGCGGGCTTTGACGGCGCCGCAGCAGTTGACCCGTGCCGACCACCCTTCTTAGAGGATCCCTCCACCGGCGTCGATTTTGACACGGTGGAATTGACAGATTTCTTCGACTTCTGTGGACCGGAGGTCGACGGAGTCGATGAAGCAGCGGGTTTGGTCGGTTTCGTTGGTACGGCCGCCATCTTAGGTGTGCTCGAATCCATAAGTTTCGGTTTCGATTTTGGGTCGGCCATTTTAGGTGTAGTCGATACCGTAGGTTTCGGTTTCGATACGGCCTGCCCAGCAAGTTTGTCCGTGGCCGGGCCGGAAGGCGGGGCCGTGGCTTGCGGTACGGGGTCTAGGGTAAGGCCGACGGGCGATCTCGTAACCTTCGGGGCATAGCTCGTCCCCTGAGCTATCTTCCGCGGCCCCATAAACCTCTTCGACGTCCCCTACCTCTTCGACGTATTCAAGGCCTTGACCCGCGACTCCGTCGCCGTCTTCCGGATCCGCCTCGACCTCCGTCTCGGGCGGGGAGATTTGAAGATGATGACTCTGGTCTTCGTCTCCTTGGTCGCCGAAGATGTTTTCTGGATCTGGGGCCGCTTGTCTGGCTTCAAGGCGCACCGCGCGCCGAATCTTGAGTGTTTTCTTGGACCTGAACTGCGCGCAGGCCCTGCAGTTGCCGTCGTCATGGTCTGGCGAAAGGCATTTGTTACAGACCGGGTGTAGATCTATATGTGGGTACTTGGACCCACAGAGCGGACAGAGTTGAAACGGACTCCGCTCCATGCTGTAAAGTTGCAGTCGTGTCGCGATGAGAAGGCCTCGATGTCCGAAGAGCGTAAGCACTCCGCGGATTCCGACTCCAAGAGACGGAAGAACTCGAGACTGTGCGCAAACAATACCGACGCTATGAAAACAAGGCCTTTTGGCCTTAAAAAGTTAGTTTTTCTCGGTTCCGACAGAGAGACGTCGAGACCGCATCCGAACCCAATGGCGGAAAAAAACAATCTGGGGATGGAGCCGATGCCCATGCGCACTGTAGTCCAGGGGAGGAGCCACCTATCTCAGGATACTTCGAAGACTCTTCCAGGACAACAATGTGCGATCATCCGGACCCAACACTAGGCGGCGATCTAATGCTAAGATATGAATTTAGCAGCCCACATGCCTCGAACAGAATATTACGAGGGCATGGAGGGTTAGGGATTGGAAACAATCTAGACTGGTGCCAGCAGGCGAAGAAAGTAGTTTACCAGAGATGGTGATGCCCCAAAAAATATTTTAAAAACTGGACCCCGTGGGAGCAATATAGAACCTAATTGTGTAGTGTGTGGGGATGTATTGGAACAGCTGGGGAGTGCGACTCCGAGATGCAGGGGGAGGACACTGAGTTTTTCTTTTCAAAGTCTGTATTACTCTCTGCTCACTGCCGTCAAACTGTACCCTGGTACAATGCAATTATTGCATGGCCATACTTTGAACATAAAAAAGAGAACCAAGGTAAAGGTTGCGGAAGCTGGTTTTCTCTGACTGATGACAAGCACCAATCTCCAAATACATTTAAACAAGCCCCCACCCTTTTGCTTGGGTGCTGCAGTGTTAAGCACCATTTGTGACACGTACAAAGTAAACAAGCATTGGCATAGCCAATAGATCGCGCCTTTTGGGACCTTTTAAGTGTGTAGCCATGCAACAGTTGATGTTGTTGCACCTAGGATATTGTGCTGCATAACTAAATACTTTTAAGGTCCCAAAGCAGAGACCTATTGGCTATGCCAATCCTTCAAGGCCCAGTTACACAAATTTGGCCATATCATGCGATGACTTCTGTATAAAAAGAGGGGAATGCCATGTGGAGCAGTCTGTTGTAGAAAAGAGGCATGGCCTGGCTGTTTATGCCAACCCGTGCTGCCTTATGAAGCGTGCTCATGACAGCACAGCGACGGCACAGGCAGCAGGTGTGTATATGCAAATGTTCAGAGGAAGGCCTCGTTTCTACTTCTGTAACTCACTGAGAAAGGGCCAGGATCAGGAAACAACACACACACTGCCTACAATCACACTGCCTGAGGTCTCCGTGCTTTTCTTCATGTAAAATCCTAGTTTGTAAATTGTGAAGTGGGGCAGCCACGTAAAATTAGATTTCGTTGCATTTACCCCACGTAGCACATGCACAGGTGTGTATTTTATGATGCATGTTTCTTTAGCAGCTCCCCAGAGCTCCAAGTAAAAATACCGGTGCCATCGGGGATCCCTGTGGTAGAGTACCCTCAGACTAACATGTACTGGATTGGATAATATTGGCAGCCGCTTCCTCTATGGTCAGAGTAACCCTGCAGGGGGCCGAAGTTACACACATGCAGTTCTTGCTAGGACAGAGTAATTACAACCAAAGCAGTAGGCCACGTGCCACTCACCCCACAGCCTAACATCAGCAGCCCTAGATGTTTAGCAGTATAGCAGCTTCCCTATCAGCATGGTGTTCCATCCACTATTGACACAGCCACCAAGCACCAGCACTGCGCACCCACAATGAGCACATGCTCCACACACCCACTATTAGTGCAGGCTTTCCATCACCAACAGTGCAGGGGTCTATCAGCCATAGGAGAGGATGATACTCTGCCCATGTTGTGCACCCACACACCGGTCAGCAAAATCCTCACCTACGCAAAAGTCAGCCAACTCATCCACAGAGCATCAGTGTAGCAACCCCACCACTATCGCACTGACCCACAACAGATCAGCACAGACCATAACATCTGGGGCTGTTGCTGTTGGGGACACTGCTATTAGGGCTCTTGCTGAAGGTGGTGGCCCACGCTGTAGTAAGCAAGTGCCCTGGTGGAGGGAGCTACACTGATGCTCGGTAGCTGGGTTGGCCCATTGTTAAGTGGGTGGGGGCAGTCAGCTTGCGCCAAAAGTCAATGGGTAGTCGGTAGAAATCCTACACTGGATGTGCTAATGTATGTACAGCATGACATGTGTTAGTGCAAACAGGAAACAGAATTTCACTTAGAACTATCGTCAACAACCCAAGGTACACACTTCCCTGATCTTCACTAAAGGGAGCACACACAAAAAGTCTCAGCGCCACAAGGTACACTCCCCTTCACCACCCTGGAGCCAGCCCAGAGCTGTACCCATACCAGCACCTGGGGATGCCGCTGTAGGCACCAGGCGGGCGGCGCTGAGCCTCGGGGAGAGCGGCTGGTGCAACAGGGGAGGAGCCGCCTGGTTAGCTGTGCATTCCTGAGATGAGAGATGAGGGGCCAGAGTCGGGCAGTAAGTGTGCCGTGCCCCTACGAGAATGCAATGCACTGCTCCCTCTGTTTCTGGGTTAACTGCATACGTGCACAGGGCAGGTATGAAGACCGAGCTGTGCCGGTGCGTGCAGGGCATACCTGGCGAAGGGCTCCGGGCAAGTGCAGGAACAGTTCAGCTGGGCACCAGGCTGTCACGGTGAGTGCTGCCCAGTAGCCCATACAGTAACCAGGCAGGGAAGACTGTTAACTGAGCTGTGCTCCCGGATTCAGGCAGCAGTAGGCAGCAGCATACAATGTCCAGGGGGCGAGAGGCGATCCGAGACAACAGACGCGAAAGGGGGAGGCAGCCTGGTTCTCCACCAGGAACAGCGAGCAGGGGGAGGAGCGCAGGGAGCCCCGCCTGACTGAAGGAGAAGAGGCGGACGGAGCGTGGGATAGGGAGGGTACACGCACCGAACAGGGATTGGGAAAGGCTGGGTTACACAGGCAGATGACTTGGAAAGGGAGACTTACGTGGAGAGAGGGAGATAGGAAGCAAGAAGCAGTCGGGTTCCAAGGAAATAAACAGCCCGGATGAGACAATAACAGGGTTCGAGAACTTGTGATATAGCTCACTCAGTTTAAGAGAGAGGCGACACCTTCTCCCAACAAGCATTGGCCACGCGGCCGTGAAAGTGACACGGCGCGCAGCCAAGAAAATGAAAGTGATCACGTGCGTGTAACAGCAAACTGGTGGCTGCCTTTGGCAGCACTTTAAAAACCCGCTTACTACATGCATCGCCAGGCCAGAGCATGCGCTGGTTCTAGCGAGACCTAAAAAAGGGAAAGAAGAGAAATTATTTTGTATATGATAGACATTATTTTAAAAAGAATATGAGGCACGGTTAAGGGCCAACGTGGCAGCAGGTATTATACTAAAGATTATACATTGGTTAAGATCCAATGCTGGAGAAGAGACTTTACTGCTGACTGTCAAATGCTCTGCGATTCCGCCGTTACTCGGACTAATAGGTCTAAATCAGCTTCAGCAATGTGGTTGGGTACATAGGTTTAATTTTTACGAGGTTCTCAGCTGAACGTTATAATTAGAAATACACATTTGTTACACTTCTCTAACTCTGTAAATGTTCTTGCTGCCAATAAAGATCAAAGGTCCCGAAAGATGTACACTGGACAATTACTCCCTTCCCACAAGAACTGAGACTTGGAAAGGGTAAAAATCCCAAGTAATCTAATCAAAAGACTTTCTACAGCATGCTGCTCTAATTAGAAGCTAGTACATTTCAAATGTTCTGATAGACTTTAACAGTCTAGCATTTCGACTTTTACTGCTACTTTTTTGCTAAAATTAACTGTGTATGTTCCAAAACAGGTTTACATGTTCATCACAACACAAATGAATTGAGTGGCCATACATCTCATAACAATGTCTGAAAACTGAAAAAAAAACAAAGTTAAACATCGCACAAAAAAAGAAACGTATTGTTTTGATTTTGAAACAAAACATGATGCACTCACCTGCTTGTGATCTCTGTGGACTCGTCTTTCATTACAACATCATTATCCACTTTAACAGACCTGCTGGTTTCATCCAGCCAGTCGGAGACATGCTTAAGAGCACATTCAACTGTAGATACCATATCTTGAACAGCTTTGAGTTCCTCTGGAGAGGGGTAGATCGTTGCATGTTTTGCCATAACATGGCGATCATCATTATTTCCAAAAGACCTGATTGACTTCTACAGTTATGATCACATATTGGAATCCAATCAAAAAAAAAAAAAGAAGAATAAGTTTGGCATTTCACGGTTTTTGTTTTTCTTTTTTTATATATCTTTTTATTGGAAAAGTTCATCAGTGTACAAAATTCATTAAAATATCACAAACAAAGTTAGGAAAATTTCATGCAATTTCATCACTGCCATAGCCTTTAAAATTCCAGACATACCAACAAAATATAAACATTTTAATCAATCGCATAATTACCTATAAAACTTTTAAGTCACAATCTACAGCTTTTAGATCAGGTGAATATCCAAAAATGGCTGTCTGGATATCTAGTGGTTGTTGCAATTGCAATGTGTGACTGCAAAACTGGCTAATTTCATCCTAGAAGTTACCTTACTTTGGCAAATCCATACATTTTGCATCCAACTGCCCCCTAACTCTCCATAGCATCTAAAGCAATTTGCCGGAATCAGCCGATTAACCCCTTGCATGTGTCGGTCCAACTTCACAGTGGGCGTGTGCGGAGGACGGCCAGGGGACGTCCGAACTCCGCACACTCATTATTTGCCCAGCACCACGTCATAATTTGCACCGCAGTCAAGGGGTTAATCTTATGGAGGACGGCAGGGGGTCTATTTAGCAGCCACTTAGTGAAAATTGCATACTTCGCAGATTAGCACCCTTTAACAGTGAAAAATGTAACTTGTTAATCTTATCCCTAGTTAAAATAGTTATCTGAAGATTTTCTTTGGACTGCCATTTTGCTAACGCTGTCCCATAGAGCTTAGACAGGGTCATTGCGCAAGAGGGAAACCCAGCAACTAAGGTATTAGAAGATCTGCAGCATCTCCTATGATCATGCACTTTCGGAAGAAAGGAAAAAAACGACTAAAACCTCACTTTAACCAACGAGGGATACGCACGAGGAGACGAGCAGTGCTGGCTTTGGTTGCACCTGGAGATCCACAGTTGAACTGTTGTCTGGTGAAGTTTCTGAGACTGGTGGAAAAAAATGCCAGACTAATGGATGAGCTTACGACCAAGGGGGTTTTCTTGGATCACCCCTAAATTTCCCATGCCGCGAACATTAGGCCTCATGATCCACTACTTCCACCTAGCTACATTTTAAAGGGGGACAGTTTTAAACATCATACTAAGCCCTGAACAACTCTGTCCAGCACGAGCAAACCATGCTGGGACGAAACACAAGATTAGACCTTTAAAAATACTTTAAGCACTTTTTTTGCACTGAGACCACTTTGTACTGTACTGGCATTAGGAAGAATGTGAAGAGAGGGGTGAAAATCGACAATGTAGCTCCCTCTAACTGCACTGAAGTATCAATAGAATGTTTTATGAAGAGATATCTTTTAGTTGTATAGAGTCTGCAAAGGACTTAATTTTTAGCATACATCAACATGTAGTGGCTGATCCTGGGGGAGAAGGTGTGAAACCTCTGCCAAAGATGTGCATTGTTCTGGTCCCAGAGAGCAATGGCTCCCCACACAGGTGTCCAGAAACATGTCAGGGGGAGGGGGCAGGCTGACTAAAGCCAATCAGTGCCCAAACCAGGGTCGGTAAGTTCTCAGGGGGCACCTCTGAGTGCATGTTTTAATAAATCAAACACTGGCATCAGTGTGGATTTACTACAAGGAGTCGTTTGGTACCAAACACTCCTGGGTTCAGTGAAGCCATCATGGTGCTGTGGAACTCGAGTTGTCAAATTCCTAGCCCATGTACTCTCTATAGCTTTCCTAGCACTTGCAGTGTGCCAGGTCAACTTTGTTGTTTTGTCTACACCAGGCCATGCTTGCTGCAGTGGAAGTCTTCATGGCCCAGGTGATGGGTCCATAAGGGACCCACTTCCGTCCCCGTGCCCTGGGTACCCAGGTACCATTTACTAGGGACTTCCAGAGGGCATGAAAGGCCAATTGTGGCACAGTTTTAGGGAAAGAACACAGGCACTGGGAACCTGGACAGCAAGGACTCAGTACTCTAAAGTTAAAGATGCATCAAAATCCAGGCACAAAGTGGGGGGTACTGCAACAAAATCCTATTTTCTAACATCCACTCAAGAACAAAAGCGTATCAGAGCCAGATTCGCCTTGGAAACTCCAGCATGCAGAACTGCATGCTTTGCACTTTCTCTGCGGGGGTGAACAGATTTTATCAAGAGACATACCACTGCTGAAAGAGTACATGCACCACCTCCAGATGGACAAACCATTTGTGATCTGCTGGCATCTGCATCGGAGTTCGTTCTCCATGGCATGCAGAGAGCCCACCAGATTTTGAACTATTAGGGAAATGCCCGGATGTTCCAGCTTGACAGAGTGCACAACCCCACATAGCCCTGTTTGTTGCAGTACCACATGGCGGTGGTGTTGTCCAGGAACACCTGTGCTAGCCTTCCCTAGTTGGAGGAAAGAAAGACTTAATGCCAGCCAAATCCAACAGGCTGATTTGGAGTTCGGATTCAGCCAGTGATCAGAGGCCTCCGATCTTCCCCTCATCCCAGGAGTAACACATTTCACTTCATGTCAGGTCCGGTTGGGGAAGGGAGATGTGTCTGCCACTGAACCAATTGCGATTCATTAACCACCACTGCAGACCTTGGGCAGCTCCCTGGACCTTGTCGGAGGTTTCCCTGATGCCGTGCCCACTGGAACTTCAGGCCAAACTGCATAGCCCACATATGCCAACGGGCATGTGTCACCAGCAGGGGGCAATGAGGTCCAGAAAATTGGGCTTTCAAAGGATTCACGCACTGTTCTGAGCACAACAAGTGGCATACTTGTTCCACCTTCCATGTATACTATCTTGGTAGAATGACGTGAGCAGATAGAATTACATCTACCACTTCAGCAGTAGCTGGAACAAACTCAGATGTCCTGGCTCAATTTTCAAGTATGGAGATAGAGCGCCAGGAGGCTGGGATATAGAACATTTCCCTCCAGCTGGAAGAGAAGGCCTACCCTAAGAAGAAAGCAGAGTGGGGTTTTGGGGAGGAAGGGGAGAGAGAGTCATAGGGAGAGGGGCAAAAGTTTGACGACCTTTGCTTCTTTATTAAAATGAATACGTTTCCTCATAACCTCATTAAGGGTATGGAGGGGAAACACATAATGAAGAGGAGAAATCCATGTCAACCTAAATGCATCCCCCAGGGCTTCTTTGTCAGTCAGTCAGTCAGTCAATACCACTTTATTCGATTAATAAAAATCATAAAAGTCTACTATAAAATACATCCATGATTACAATTTTTAAACTCTTATATACAAAACATTTTTCCAAACACATACAATTTCATTTTGATATAAAATATTAAATAGCCTCTAAAAATCATAATTCTATAATTTCTGTGTTTCTTCTTTTCTTGATCCGAACGGCCGTTACAAAAACATTTGCTATATAAAAGATATTCCGTGGATTATCCAGTAATTGTAGATACAGTAGCGCTGGTTTAACCTGTAAAAAAAACTTTTAGTTTTTAACAATGGGATAATGTATTTCTTTCGAGCATCAGCATAAAATGTACAAAAAAATGTAAAGTGCACGGTGTCCTGGACTGAATAACAATCACAGGGACAGACAGCAGCGTCCTCAGGTTTACACCACCCTACAAAATCTCCCAAAATAAGGTAAATCTGGTTAAAACGAAATTTTGTTAATAACCAACGATGGAATGGTTTTGAGACGATTTTTAAGTAGGGCTGAATAGATAAAGTTGTTACTAATAAATAATGTGCCCTTACCAGCGTTTTTTTTTTTAGTTCCACTGCTTCATGTTCCTGTTCTTTATAATTCAGGAAGTTAGTTTTAACCCACTTTACATCTGCTTTACCTATACCCTCAGGCGCAGAGAAGATCTCAGGACGTCCCAGTATCATAAACATTCCTTTAATGCAAGTCAGCCACTGTATCTCATTAGCTCGCTCTAAGTTCGCACAGTCCTTTAAAATCTTATGATTGGGGCGTGGCCAAGATGGCGAGGTGAGCGGACGCACTCTCCGCTAGCTCCTCCGACCTCAAGCCCCTAAGCCATGAAATCGCACTAATCTCCCCCGGTTAGTAGTCACACATCTACCGGCGGTCCGTCGCTGGACGGCTGTCCTGCGGGCGATTTGCGACCGGAGGTCTCAGCGGAGCGGAGACTCCTGGGGCGTGGCCTTGACGAGGCTCCAACCGCGAGACCGCCGGAGAGGTAGATGGCATCGAATCCGCCACCGAGAGGCGACTGGCGCCCCAAGCAGCTTGGCGACCTACCGGACTGGGTCCGAGGTGGGAGTGACGCCCGGGGGCGGTTAGCGACGACGACGCCGGAAGGCCCCGCCGAACCGGGAAACCGGAAACCCTCACGCGAGGCCGGGGATGCGGTCTACTGCCGGAGAATCCTGGCCCCCCTGCCACAGCCCTAGCCGGCACGATGCGGCCACACAGCACTACACCTGCAGGGGCGGGGGCACCACAGTGAACGTTCCCCGAGGAGGACACGGCACGTTGCCCAGTGGCAGCGGCGGCATCCGGCGGAAGGAGTGGCCCCGAGATCCGACCCCCATAGAGCCCGGGGTCTCGCAGAGAAGTGACTGGACGCTTGCTTGGCCCGAGCCCCAGTGGAAGACGGGACGCAGTGGCCCCAGCTCGACCCAGGTGGCAGCGCAGGACTAGTGAGTCGAGGGTCCCTGGGCCCGAGGGACGATCGGAGAGGACTGGCGGGTATGCAAAGCAACGCAGCCGGCGTGAAGCTCTCACGCGAGGCCGGGGACGCGGCCTACAGCTGGAACGGGGCGGACCCCGACCTGAGCAGACGCCACCCGGGGGGCAGTCAAATGAAGAGCCTACAACGGTGAGGAGAGCCACAGAGACCACGCTCCCCGGAGCATAGGCCCACGAGGACCGGCGAGGGGGTAAGCCCGAGTCCAGATACGAGACAGATCTACGTATCCGTGGAGGGAGACACAACAAGCGCCCAGAGAGACATTGTCGGCAACCCGGGGGGCCTACCAAAACCCGAGGCCGACCCCGGTGAGGGCCTCTCGGCTGGCCCAAAGAGCAGAGTCTGACGGCCTCGACGCTGAAGGGGGGCTAATTGTGCATTGCTGAGAGGGTGACGCAGAGGCGTTGGGCAGCCGCGCGGCACCGATCAGTGGCCTTGGTCTGCAAGGGTGGAAAACTCGAGAGTCCCAACTGAACCGACATACTCTCCCCACACAGCGGACTGCGACCGAAGGGGATCGGTGTCCCCGCGGAGAGAGGGGTCGGTCTACAACTTCGAACGGGGGAGGCAGGCTGCAACACGAGGATTGGAGACGCCGCCCTTCCCAGTCGACCTCTAACCAACACGCGGCCACTCTTTGTCCTGGCCTCGCTGTCTGGCCGGCCTTACCCGTGCACCAACACCCTCTGCAATGGCGGGCAACAGAGGGCCGTAGAAGGGGGACCGAACACTGCCCGAGATGTTGAACAGGGGTATTTCGAAACCTGACAAAGGACAACACTCGCCTGGCCCCTCGAGAAGCCCGCTAGATGCGGAGGAAAGAGAGCCGCCGGTCACCAGATCCTTCCTGGAATCTCTCTTTGGCTCCCTGTGGGACGATTTCCAGACGCTGAAACAGGAAGTGGCCGGAGAGGTCCGGGAGGTGCGGAGAGAAGTCAATAACCTGGGCGAAAGGGTAGCTACCATGGAGGGAGCTGGTCACTCCAGAGACGAAGAGATCGAACACTTGCAGCAGGAAGTGCTCCGTCTTCGGGATCAACAACTGGACCTCCAAGCACACAACGAAGATCTTGAGAACCGGTCCCGTCGAAACAACGTCCGTGTCCGGGGAGTACCATCCAAAGAAGAAGGGGAGGACGTTGTCAATTATCTACAGTGCATGTTCAGGGAGGTATTGGGAGAATCGGAGGACTTCCCCATCAGAATAGACAGGGCGCACAGAGTGGGCCTAGCAAGGCGGACCTCTGCGCCACCGCCAGACATCCTGGCCTTCCTGCCGGACTACCCGCTTAAGGAGGGCATCCTCCGTGAAGCTAGGAAGCAACAGTCATTCTGCTTTCGGGGGCACTAAATCGCGCTCTACCAAGACTTGTCGGCGATTACGCTTCAAAAACGCAGGACATTTAAGATTGCGACTGACTTTCTGAGAAGCCATGCGACGCAGTACTCTTGGGGCTTTTGTAGTTCGGACTGGACTGTTCCCATGGGGCACAGGGTCAGCGCTGATTTGCATATCGCCATTGTCTAACCCAGGGTGGTGTGGAGTGGAAAAACGATGGATTTGGGCCCAGATCTTTGGACTGGGGTGAATGTGTGACATTGATCCACATTCTGTCCATCATTGTTGTGTTTGCAGTTACCGCTCTAAGTGTACTGGGGATGCTCAGACGTGAGTCCCAGGCACTCCACACCACTGGAATCAAGCTAGCCGGGCTGATGAGAGGTGTTACCTCGAAACCGGGCCAGTCCTCGGATGCTTGTTTCCGTTCTGGGAAGGACATGGCTTTTGTAGTTCGGACTGGACTGTTCCCATGGGGCACAGGGTCAGCGCTGATTTGCATATCGCCATTATCTAACCCAGGGTGGTGTGGAGTGGAAAAACAATGGATTTGGGCCCAGATCTTTGGACTGGGGTGAATGTGTGACATTGATCCACATTCTGTCCATCATTGTTGTGTTTGCAGTACTCTTGGGGGCATCCTTTCCGGCTTATCTTTAGATGGAATGGCACCTTGCACCAACTACGCTCCCTCCAGGACACGTGCAAAGTGCTGGGCATCACCGCATCGGACGAAGACCCACCTACGCCACGTCGCAGACGCACCACCAGGGACGGCTGGCAACGGATCCCGGACCGCCGGTCTCCTGCTTCATCCACCCGCCCGGATTCACCCACTATCCGGTCCGGCATGGACAGTGCGGTACAGGAAGTAGCCAGGGGCGCAGCCACCAATGCCATAGCGCTGACGGCTTAAGATGCCTCCGGGGGGAGAGTGATGCAGCCTTTCTATGATGCAGGTTTGGGGGTACGGGGGTGGGGGGGCGGACGGGAGTGCAGTGGCCGGACGTCGTCTACAGTAACCTACCACAGTCTTGTCCTTGAAGGGCCGGATTGGGACTATGAGAACTTGGGACTTGTTGTGGGGGAGGGGTAGAGTGAGGTGGAGAATGTTGGGGCTGTTTGTGTTTTTGTTGCTCTGGAGCCTAGGAGCTGTTCACGGACGAATGGAGGAGAGGGAGGGGAAGACGGGTGGGGACAGGGCAAGGGGAGTTGGGGGGGGGAAGGGGTGGGGATCGTCCAGTGCTTTTATGACGCTTACTTTGGCCGGAGAGGGCTTTCATACACTATTTAGCGCAGAACCGCCCTGCCTGGGTCCCGATTCACTGCTTGGACTACAGTTGTTCCTATAGTAATGGCAACCCTTAAAGTACTGACCCTTAATGTGAAAGGACTGAATAATCCAGTTAAGAGGAAGGCGGTCTTGTCTTAGCTAGAGAACACCCAGGCGGATATTTGTCTCTTTCAGGAGACCCATTTGCTGGCCCCGTGATTGCCATAGGATGCGATCCCACAAATTTCCTACACAATTCTTTTCGTCCAACACCACCAAGACAGCGGGGGTGGCAATCCTAATTTCCCGAACATTCCGGGGGGAGGTTTTACATAAGTTTGCAGAACAGAAGGGGAGGCTTCTAGTGTACAGGGTTAAGGCAGGAGGTCTAGTGTTCACCGTAGGGTCGATCTATAGCCCCAACGAGCATCAAGAATGTTTTTTCACTCAGCTCTGATGGATGTCACGGCCACCGCAGATAGACACATCATCATAGGAGGGGACCTGAACATGGTGTTCGATTCGTCTTTAGATAGGTCGGCCCAAAGGTACCCGCAAACTGAATATGCTACTTACCAGTATGCATCTGTTCTTGGCATGTAGGGCTGCTAACATTCATATCTTTTGCATTAGATCGCCGCCTAGTGTTGGGTCCGGATGATCGCACATTGTTGTCCTGGAAGAGTCTTCGAAGTATCCCGAGATAGGTGGCTCCTCCCCTGGACTACAGTGCGCATGGGCATCGGCTCCATCCCCAGATTGTTTTGAGCCATTGTGGCAGAGATGGAGTGTAAAGTGTAAAGGATGTCCATGCTAATGATTGAATACAAGAGTATGTCTGCAGCTGCGACAGGCACCGGGGAGGAGGGTGGGCGATATGAATGTTAGCAGCCCTACATGCCAAGAACAGATGCATACTGGTAAGTAGCATATTCAGTTCGAGGCATGTGGGCTGCTAAATTCATATCTTTTGCATAGAATATATAGCAGTCCCTCCGTTAACGGCGGTTGCCCGTGCCAGCTGCAGAAACTTGAAAAAGTGTTTTAAGAACAGCCTGTCCTACAGCTGCTTGCTGCTTGGAATGCACATCAACACAGTAGTGTTTTGTAAAGGTATGTGGTGTAACCCACGTGGCTGCTCTGCAAATGTCTTCTAAAGGAATGTTCCCCAGGAAAGCCATAGATGCCCCCAATTTGCGTGTGGAGTGCGCCCTTGGGGGTATTGTCAAGGTGCGTTTAGCCTTTTGATAACAGATTTGGATGCACTTAACAATCCACCTGGCTATTCCTGCTTTGGAAATAGGGTTGCCCTTGTGCTGTGGCGAGAAGGCAACAAAAAGTTGTTTTGTTTTCCTAAAGTGTTGTGTCCTGTCAATATAGTACATCAACGCCCTCCTGACATCCAAAGTATGAAGCATTCTTTCCGCCACCGTTTGTGGGTTTTGGAAGAATGCAGGCAAGTCAATAGTTTGGTTGAGATGAATCTGTGACACCACCTTCGGAAGGAATTTGGGGTTAGTACGCAGTACCACCCTATTTGGATGAATCTGAAGGAATGGCTCTTGGATTGTGAGCGCTTGCAGCTCACTAACCCGCCTCAGTGACGTAATAGCTATTAGGAAAGCTACTTTCCACGTTAGGAACTGGAGTTCACACGAGTGTAGTGGCTCAAAAGGTGGTCCCATCAGCCTGGTGAGGACCACATTGAGGTTCCACACCGGAGCTGGCGGTGTTCTTGGGGGAATGACTCGTTTCAGACCTTCAAGAAAAGCCTTAATGGCAGGCACTCTGAAGACAGAGAGATGCTGCCTGTTCTGAAGATAAGCTGCTATGGCGGATAGATGTATCCGAATGGAAGTGTACGCTAGATTGCACTTGTAAAGATGTAACAGATAGCAAATGATGTTAGGGATAGATGCATCTAGCGGGTTGATGTTATTGGCCATACAGTAAATGACAAAACGCTTCCATTTTGCAGCATAGCATGCTCTGGTAGTAGGCTTTCTTGCCTCCTTGATGATGTCCATGCATTCTGGAGGTAGGTGAAGGTATCCAAACTCTAGGACTTCAGGAGCCAGATCGCCAGGTTGAGCTGTTGCGGATCCGGGTGCTGAATGTCTCCATGGTTCTGCGTCAAAAGCTTGGGCGTGAGGCGCAGCCTTTGATGCGGCACCACCAAGAGTTCCAGAAACGTGGTGTACCATGCTTGGCGCGCCCACGTTGGAGCAACTAGGATGAGTGTCATTGAGTGCTGCCTTAGTTTTCTTGCTACCAGCGGTATCAGGGGGGCTGGCGGAAAAGCGTACGCAAATCTGCCTGACCAGTTCATCCATATCGCATTTCCCTGCGACTGCGGGTGTGGGAACCTGGCGGCAAAGTGTTGGCATTTTGCGTTTTCGTTTGTGGCAAACAGGTCTATCTTCGGATGACCCCACTGCTGGAAGTACGGGCGGAGTACTGATGGGTGTAACTCCCACTCGTGCATTTGATGGCTGTATCTGCTGAGCAGATCTGCCATCTGATTGTCCTTGCCCGGGAGGTGTTCTGCCATGAGGAAAATGTTCCTCTGAATGGCCCACTTCCACATGCTCTGAGCCAGATGAGACAGCTGTGGCGAGTGGGTGCCCCCCTGCTTTTGAATGTAGTACATCGCGGTCATGTTGTCCGTCCGGACTAACACTACCTTGTTGCACAGATGTTCATTGAAGGACTTGAGCGCCATGAAGATTGCCATCAGTTCCAGATAGTTGATGTGCATCTTCTGTTGCTGCGTCGTCCATAGTCCCTGCACTGTGTAAGTGAGCAGATGAGCTCCCCATCCCTGGAGAGACGCGTCCGTTGTCAGGATAATCTGTGGCACTGGCTCCTGGAACAGTCGGCCCTTGCAAAGGTTGTGTGGATTCCACCAATGCAGAGAGTCGTACGCCCGACTGGTAACCAACACTAGGTCTGTCAATTGTCCCTGAGCCTGTGTCCACTGATTTGCTAAGCACTCCTGGAGCGGACGCATATGTAAACGTGCGTGAGGGACTATGAAGATGCAGGAGGCCATCATGCCAATCAACTGCATGAACACTCTCGCTGGAAGCGAGTGTTGTGTTCTGAACTTTTGGATCAGAGACTGCATGCTGTCTATCCTGACTTGGTTTGGCTGAGCCACGGCCGTAAGGGTATTGATCGTCGCACCTAGAAACTGCCGGACATGTGCCGGCTGAAGATGCGACTTTGGGTAGTTCAACGAGAAGCCCAGGTTGTGAAGGAGGTGAATGGTAGTCGACATGTCCGCGGCGCACTGTTGTTCCGACTTGGCTTGAACGAGCCAGTCGTCCAGGTAGGGGTAGACCTGGATGTTCTGCCTCCTGAGGTGCGCCGCTACTGTCGCCAGACACTTGGTAAACACTCTTGGGGCTGTGGTCACTCCGAAGGGTAGGACCGTGAACTGATAATGCTTGCCTTGGATAGTGAACCTGAGGTATTTTCTGTGGGACGGGTGTAGTGGAATGTGGAAATAAGCATCATTGAGGTCTAAGGTTGCTAAGAAGTCCCCTTGGTTCAACAAGGGAAGAATCTGTTGCAGTGTAAGCATATGGAAATGTTCTGACAGTATGTACAGGTTGAGGGGACGCAGATCCAGAATGGGTCTGAGAGATCCGTCCTTCTTTGGAATAAGGAAGTACAGGGAATATACCCCTGTTCCTTCCTCCTCCACTGGCACGAGCTCGATTGCGCCTTTTTGCAGCATCACCACTACTTCTTGCTGCAATAAGTGCAAATGCTCTGCGGACATAGGCCGTTGCCTTGGTGGAATGTTGGGTGGAGTGGACTTTAACTCTAGACAATCACCGTACTGGACAAGTTTTCGTACCCACCTGTCTGTGGTGATGTTTGTCCAGACTGGCAGGAACTGCTGGAGTCTCCCCCCGACAGGTGTCAAATGGTCGGGGGGCAGTGACAGAGAGTCACTGTTTGTTTGGGGCAGAGGAACGGGAATTGTTGTTTCCTCTGCCACGTCCTCTGGTGTTGTTTCCTCGATTACCCCCTTTGTTCTGCTTGGGGTACGAGGACTGTGCTCCACCTCTAGAGAACTGCGACTGTTGACCCATCTGTCCTCTGGTGACTCCACGCGCACCTGAGCGACGAAAAGTGTTGCCCCGGAACTGTTGTGATTGTAGGGCCGCCATAGACTTAGCTGTTTCGTTGTCTTTCTTAATCTTTTCGAGGGTGGTGTCAACATCAGGACCAAACAGTCTATCAGGATTGACTGGCTGATTGAGTATGGTTGTCTGAATGTCCGGTTTAAACCCCGATATGCGGAGCCACGCTTGTCGTCTCAGCATAACGCTAGTGTTAATAGCCCTAGCTGCTGTGTCTGCGGCATCAAGTGCACACTTTATGGCTGCATTGGAGATTAGTTTGCCCTCTTCTATAAGCAGTTTGGTAGCTTCTTGAAACTGCGGAGGCAGGTGTTGTAAAACTTGCTCTAGGGTGTCGTAATGCGCCCTATCATAACGTGCCAATAGTGCCTGTGTATTTGCAATACGCCAGAAATTGGCAGCCTGCGCAGCTACACTTTTGCCCCCTGCCTCTAGCACTTTTGACTCCTTGTCCGGGGGAGGAGCTTCACCCGTTGTCTGGGAGTTCGCCCTTTTGCGGGCATTTGCAACCACAAGGGAGTCAAGTGGCAACTGTCCCCGAATGTATGCAAGGTCTGCAGGTGCTGGTCTGTACTTCTTTTCGATGCGTGGATTGACCACCCTCGCCCTGGTAGGTTCTTTAAAGAGGTCCGCAGCATGCTTAAGGACCCCTTTGAGCATAGGCAGTGTCTTTACTGTCCTTTCAGAGACTGAAAAAGTGTCAAATAGAAAGTCTTCTTCAACTGGGTCAGCATGCATGTCCACATCATGATTAGCAGCTGCCCGTTCAATGAGTGCATGAAATCCTGCAGAATCTTCTGTTGGGGATGCACGTGCAATGAAAGGCTGTGGGTCCTGCCCCACATTCTGGGTATCTTGGTCACCTATGTCGTCATAGGAGTCTTGCTGTGCATCGGGTTCATTGATGGGGAAAGTGTATTGGTCATCTTCTCCATATCCCTCACCCTCAGAGTGTTCAGGGGAAGGTGTTGGGCTCCTTCTAGGAGGAGGCTGTATAGGTTCTATCAGGGCTGAAGCGTCCTGAGCAAGCCGTTTCATCTTCAGTGGGATAACATAAGAGTCCACTGGCTGTGAAGTGATCTTTCTTTTGCAAAGGCTCAATTTGCCCGTGTCTGCGTCGATAAAACGCTCAGAATCTTCTCCGGAGTCGAGTAGTCGACCGGAAAGTGCTCCAGACGTTGATGATTCCGACGTCTTTGGCGCCGTCTTTGGCGTAAAGGCCTTCGGTGCCTCCTTTGGCGGCAGAAGGAAGAGAAGTTTACCAGCAGGCTTTGCCGGCAAGTCCATCGGCTTCTGGTGCGACGGCGTCGGAGCAGACGTTGCAGAGGCCTTGTCCCGAATTCTCTGTAGTGAAGAGACGATGGGGGACGCGTCACTTACAGCGTCACTTGGCGCCGCCGAGGAGGCCTTCACCCTGCCTTCGGATCCGACGTCTTGTTGGCCCTTTTGAGTCTTAGACGTTGATGCTGCAGCCGTGGACACAGAGTCCTTGGACCGATGTGTTGAGCTTTCCGCTTTCGATCCGTGTGATTTTGCAGTCGGCACCGGAGTCTTGTCGCTGAGTTTGGCGGGCTTAGACGGCGTTGCACCGGTCGACCCGTGCCGAACTCCCTTCTTAGAGGAAACCTCCTCCGCCGACGATTTCGACACTGTCGAATCGACAGTTTTCTTCGACTTCTGTGGACCGGAGGCCGACGGAGTCGATGAGGCAGCAGGCTTTGGTGTTTTTGGTGGAGCGGCCGCCATCTTAGGGACGCTTGAGTCCGTAAGTTTTGGTTTCTGTTTCGGGTCGGCCATTTTAGGTGTAGTCAATACCGTTTGTTTCAGTTTCGGTTTCGATACGGGCTGCGCAGCAAGTATGTCCGTGGCCGGGCCTGAAGGCGGGGCCGTGGCTTGCGGTGCGGGGTCTTGGGTAAGGCCGGCTGGCGATCCCGTGACCCGAGCCTGATCCATGTAACCTTCGGGGCATAGCTCATCCCCTGAGCTATCTTCCGCGGCCCCATAAACTTCTTCGACGTCCCCTACCTCGTCGACGTATTCAAGGCCTTGACCCACGACTCCGTCGTCGTCTTCCGGATCCGCCTCGATGTCCGTCGCGGGCGGTGAGATTTGAAGATGATGGCTCTGGCCCTCCTCTCCTTGGTCGCCGAAGATGTTTTCTGGATCCGGGGCCGCTTGTCTGGCCTCAAGGCGCACCGCGCGCCGAAGTTTGAGTGTCTTTTTTGACCTGAATCTGGAGCAGGCCATGCAGTTGTCCTCGTTGTGGTCCGGCGAGAGGCACTTGTTACAGACCGGGTGCACATCGATATGTGGGTATTTTGACCCACAGACGGGACAGTATTTAAACGGGCTCCGCTCCATGCTAAGAAGTTGCGGTCGTGTTGCGATGAGAAGGCCTCGATGTCCGAAGAGTGATACGACTCTGTAGATTCCGACTCAAAGAGACGGAAGAACTCGAGACCGTACGCAAACAATACCGGCGCAATGAATCTAAGGCCTTTTGGCCTGAAAAAAGCTAGTTTTCTCGGTTCCGACAGAGAGACGTCGAGACCGCATCCGAACCCAATGGCGGAAAAAAACAATCTGGGGATGGAGCCGATGCCCATGCGCACTGTAGTCCAGGGGAGGAGCCACCTATCTCAGGATACTTCGAAGACTCTTCCAGGACAACAATGTGCGATCATCCGGATCCAACACTAGGCGGCGATCTAATGCAAAAGATATGAATTTAGCAGCCCACATGCCTCGAACGGGAGAGATTTCACGAGGAGGCAAATTCCAATTGGAGGACCTAGATTTTCACGATCTCTGGCGCCGCCTACACCCCACCAATACCAAGACGGGGTCTGGGCTCAATGGCAATAAGGACAAGCCTCATATATATAACTACAAACCAACACAAGCACCAATATTGCCAACCTGTTTCTACTGTGAACCTTACTTGTCACTCGAATTACAGAAGAAAAACAGTAACTCTTTTGGAATTCCTTTTCCAGAATCAATCAAATGAATTTAATTTTTCATTAAGGTGACCAATTCAATGGTCTCAAGTTTTTTAGTATTTTTTACACAACATAAAACTTTTTTGTCAAATCCACATCACATATAAAAAGACAATCATCCAACATGACAGCTTTCACTCAAAACACTCATACATCACAGCACATCAATATATACAACATATATTTACTTTGCAACAATATTTACAATTTCCTGGTCAAAGTAAAAAAATAGCACTGGAAAAATACAAATACAATGTTTGTATAATTTGAAATCAATCCGATAATCCTAATGCTTGTTGAGGGGGTCTACGCGTTTCGAAAACCCCTTAATATGGGGAAATCTCGTCAGGACCATGTGCCTGTAAGTAAAGGACAAAAATGGATCAGCCTGGGTGGGGAAGGGGGAAGCCCGGGGTTTGTCACAACAGTATGAGAGGGAAAGATAATCCTACCTCTTGGGTTCTCGGATTTCCTTTCTAAAAGATGTCACTAAAAACGAAAACAAAACGTCTATTTAGGCTCCATTTCCAGAAAGAGTTACACACTATGTGATTCTCCGATTCATACGTGTATACTTACATATCTAAGCTACCGCAGTCGAATGTGGGTTCAGGATGTGGAGATCTGTAAGAATTAGATAGAGGGTTTGAGCGCGGGACGGCGAGTGTTTGCATAGAATGCAGGGCAGAGGGTTGGCAATCTTACTTGTTCAGTGTAGGCGTCTGCCGGAGTTTGGGCGGCCAGTGAGTCCGCTTGTGTTTAGCTGCAATGAAAGGAAAACGGAGACCTGAATGAGATCTCGGTTGGCGCCTTATGTGTGTCCTGGGTCTAAGCAATGCTCATGCCAGTGTATTACCTCTGAATTCCGGTAACTCTGGATCAATCAGGGTTACTGCGCTGTCTCGCCTCTGTTTGATCAATGCGGGAACCAGCGTCGGCTGAAAATACAAACGGAGACCTACGTAAGATCTCGGTCAGCGTCTGGTGTGCCTTCTAGATCTAAGCCATCATCGCGCTGCTGTGTTACCTCTGAATTCCAAGAACGCTGACTTGATCAGGGTTTCTACGCTGTCTCGCCTCAGTCACTCAATGCGGGAACCAGCGTCTGCTGCACGGTGTTGGAGTCCTCGCGTCTTTATGTTTAACCCACTTCCTGGTTCCAGGGATTCTGGGAGTTGTAGTGTCTTCTGTTGGTCGTCATGACGACGATTGCTTTGAAGGGAAACAGGTCAGATCGGACTTCGTGTAATCGACCTCTATGGCTCCAGTGGAGGAGACAGTTGTACAAACAGCTATATAAGTGTAGCAAAAAATAGGTTTACAAACGGTATATTTCAGAAAGTTCATTTAACCCGTTTGTCGCCGTCTCAAACTTGACAATTAGCATGGCCTCGTGGCGTGACAGTTTTTCTTCAATATCTCCACCTCTGGAGTCTTTTTCAATTTTTGAGATCACTGTCCACTTAAGTTCTTCTAATGTGTGTTCATGATTTTTCCAGTGGTTGACTAGTGGGGCAGTCGTCACGTTCTTCTTTATTCGTGACTTGTGTTGGGTAATGCGACACCTCACCTCCTGGCTTGTTTTTCCAATATATAATTTGTCGCAGGGGCATCTTACGCCATATATAACATACCTCGATTTACAATTGGTAAATTTATCATGTCTCCAGAATTTATGTTGGTGTTCAAACACCTGTCCTTCCTCAGTGCTTGCACAGCCTACACCCCACCGACAGAGACTACTCCTATTATTCACATGCGCATAAGACGTATGCGATACTGGACCACCTATTGGTCACAGGGCCAGTGTGTGACCTAGCTACGGCATCAGAGATGGGGGTTCTCTCCCTATCAGATAATGCGCCTGTCACGGGCACCTTTTGCTTACCACCGGTATTGTCATCGCGCGGGGTTTGGCGCCTCAGAGATACACTGCTGCATAAAACGACAGTGGTGAAGCATATCACGGATTCCATCCGTGATTATCAGACCCACAATGATAATACGGACACCTCTTTAGCAACGCAATGGGCGGCCCTGAAGGCTGTGCTCAGAGGCGAATTTATAGCAATATCGTCAGCAGAGAATAGAACCCGACAGCTCAAACGAGACGAACTCACAAACAAGGTCCGCGAATTGGAACAGGTGCATCAGCGCACGGGTGCCCCTAGGGTGTGGAAGCAACTTAAGGCAGCGAGGAAACTCCTGTCGGCTTTAGACATGGACAGAGCGGAGTACGCAGCGCTACGTTTGAAGCATGCGTACTACACCGGGGGGGGGACAGATGTGGCCGGCTGCTGGCGAACAAGCTCCGAGTGGTGCAACAACGGCACTTGGTGAAGGAGCTCCGGGTCTCTACCGACGAGACGGTCACAGACGATGACCAGATAGCGGAGACTTTTCGTCGTTACTATGCAGAACTATACACCAGTGAGCCCCCGTCGCCATCTGCGGAGGCGGACTATCTGGACCCGGTCGCTCTCCCTTACTTAGCTCCGGAGCAAGCGGAGTACCTTAAGAGAGACATTCGGATTGAAGAGGTGATCACAGCCATCTCAAAACTCAAGCATGGGAAGGCCCCGGGTCCGGACGGCTATACTTCACTTTTTTATAAAACGTTCTGCTCAGTACTGGCCCCTGTCCTTACCCGGCTTTTCAATTCATTCTCCGCTCCTGGGGCTATTCCACCTGATTTACTCCAGGCGACTGTCGGTTATCCCCAAACCTGGGAAGGACCGAACTCATTGCAGCTCGTACAGGCCGATTTCCCTCCTGAACGTCGATCTCAAGCTATACACCGGGATCCTTGCAGCTCGGCTGGCACGTCACCTGCCTGGACTGATTGAACCGGACCAGGCGGGATTCATCCCAGGATGACAGACGGTGGACAACACTAAGCGAGTGGTTCACCTCCTGGAGAAAGCCTCCCGGATTCCTGGGGAAAGAATGCTGTTGGCCGTGGACGCGGAGAAGGCGTTCGACCGGGTCCATTGGCCTTATTTAGAGCGGGTCCTGGCGAAGGTGGGGATTGGGGAGAAGTTCTGCGCCCTAGTGTTCAACTGCTATAGACTCCCGTCGGCAGCAGTGCGGGTGAATGGCTGTAGCTCCCGAAGGTTCACCATAGAGAGGGGCACCAGACAGGGGTGCCCGTTGTCACCGCTGCTCTTTGCCCTGTATATGGAGCCTCTGGCTCAAAGGATACGTCAGAACCCGAATGTGACGGGAGTGAAAATGGGGAGATATACCCACATGATTAGCCTCTATGCTGATGACGTCATACGGACGCTAGCCAACCTGAGGGAAGCGCTCCCGGCGTGCATTGCAGGATTCAAAATGAATATGGGAAAATCCGCGGCCCTCGATGTCTCATTGACCGCGGCCACGAGAACTGGACTTCAGAACCTCTTCCCCATGAATTGGTCTTCGGATCTTGTACCCTATCTAGGCATCCTCCTGGCACCCACCTTGCCCGCTATGGTGACCGCCAATTATGCGGCCTTGGGGAAGAAAATTAAAGAGGAACTGGGGCGTTGGGACAAAGGCACTCTGTCCTGGTTGGGCAGGAGCAGCAGTTAAAATGATGATCTTACCACAGGTTCTATATTTGTTCCGGGCCCTGCCGCTCATGCCCCCCAAGGGATGGATCCAACAGACGCAGGCGGACCTTGCGTGCTTCATCAGGCAAGGCCGCAAACCCAGGCTGAAGAGGGCCCTCACCACGCTGGCCCCAGAGGCAGGGGGTCTGGGTATGCCGGACTTGCGCAAGTACTTTCAAGCGGCACAACTACGCTATCTCGTTGAGTGGAGCAGATGGGAGTCAGATAAACACTGGCTCTTCCAAGACCAGGCGGTGGCGGGCAGGCCTCTACAAGAGGTGCCCTTCCTGCGCAGAGCAAACCGCCCCCCCCCCCCCAATCTATACGCGTCTTTCATCACGCGAGTCCCCCTGCAGATATGGGATGCCACTAGTCTGGTTCATGACCTCACCACGTTCCCCTCACCGTTTACACCACTGGTCGAGAACCCGGATTTCACCCCCGGGATGGAACAGGGTGCCTTTCAGAGTTGGCGGACGGCTGGGTGTAGGGCACTGTTCCATATGTATGCCCCAGAGGGCATTATCTCATTTCAGGATTTTAAGCGCGAATATCACCTACCAGAAACGGAGAGAATTCGATATTTGCAGGTGCGACACTGGGCGCTGCAACCGCAGGTGCGTGAATTAGCAGACAGAAGGCTTTCACCTTACGAGAAGTGGCTTGTGACTCGCACCTCAGATGCGAAGCTGATCTCAGATCTTTACCAACTTTTGTAGCCCCCCTCCTCTCATCTTTATAATCCGGGTAGAGAGCGCTGGGAACGGGAACTGGGGAGGACATTGAGTCACGCAGAGTGGGACCAGATTTCATACCGGGCACGACACTCCGCATACCACACCGGACTTACCGAAACATTCACAAAGATGACCACCTACTGGTACTACACCCCAGAGAGATTGCACGAAATTAATCATAGTATTGAGGGCACCTGCTGGCGGGCTTGTGGGCAAGTAGGCACACTTACGCATGTGTTATGGGATTGCCCTCTACTATGCCCCTATTGGAAGGAGATCTTGGAAGAGATTGACGCGCACTTTGATATAGAATTGCCACGCCTCCCTGCGTATGTACTGCTGGGTCTGCCTAACCGGTTGATGTACACCTTAAAGTCCAGACGAGGCAGACAAATTGCAATTGCGCTGGGATCGGCTGTTCAAAACATTCTTATACACTGGCGCACCACCACACTCCCCTCTATCACGGGCTGGCTACATAGGCTGTGGCCTGTCTTGGGCATGGAGAAGTTGTCGCTCACGGTGGCGGGGGAGGTGGAGCAATTCAGAGAACTGTGGCAACCGTTTAATTCACTGTTAGTCACGGAATTTAAAGAACTCACATGTCCACGATATCTTAGACTTTTGAGATTGACGTCACCTGCAGATGCCACTGATTGATAAAATGTGGGTTGGGACGGAGGACAGGGGTGGGCAGCAGAGGTAGGAAGGCATAGGGAGGCAAACTAGGCACTGGACGGGGGAGGGATGGGAGGGACCTGGAGGGGTAGGGGTAGTTAATATTGGGGATTGTTTATAGTGTATTATTGTCGCTGTATGAGTATCAACGACGGAGCCGGCCGGCTATTTCGTTTGCAAAGACTTTATGCACCAAATGCACCCCGGCATGGCGATAACATAACACGAACCTTTTTGCGACTATTGTTTCCTGTTTTGATAAATGACTCAATAAAATGCTTTAAACCTAAAATCTTATGATTAAGTGATAAGAACAATAGTTACTTACCTGTAATCTGTGGTTCTCCAGTATTGGTGTCTGCCACTTTGCTGTGGCAGCTGAGCGCTCTATAAATTTTATAACATAACATAACATGCCTGAATCATTCCCCGTCGTCGGAGTGGGAGTCCCACTGTATATAAAAAAGCAATAATATGCTATAATAACATTGGAAAAACCAGTAATTCCCAACCAGGAAGTAAAGTAGCCCAAGCTACAGTAGAAAAAACTTCCACACTCATGACTATCCTAGTCATTTTGTATAGTCCAAACTACAGCCAATCAGGCGACAGTACTCACCAGAAGGTTCTCCCAGAGGCTCAGGCCGTCAGATTTTCTCGCAAGGAGTGATGGTAAACCAAAGTAGCCCGAGAGCCTCTGAGGGGAGGTGGGCGGGTTGCATGTGAATCTATGAAAGACACCAATACTGGAGAACCACAGATTACAGGTAAGTAACTATTGTTCTTCTCCAGTATTAGGGGTGTCTTTCATAGATTCACATGCCTGATCAGAGTAGATAGCAGTACATATTCGTGCTTGGCAGACGCTACAGGTAGCTTAAGCTTGTCAACATTAACAGCACATAGCAATGCAATATGTAAATAAACACATCATTACAAGCATAATAGAATGCAATTATTTAAGCGTGTGCAGCATTGAGACATAATAAGCGTCTGACAGCAGTAATAGGAGGTGGGAAACAGAGGCTCACCTTAGTTGAAAAGATTTCGTAGAACTGCTCGACCCACTGAAGCATCGGCCTCACTGGCTGCATCCAAACAATAGTGTTTGGTAAAAGTATGGCGACTGGCCCAGGTTGCCGCTCTGCAGATGTGCTGAAGAGGGACTTCAGCGAATAGGGCCGTAGAGGAAGACACTGCCCTCGTAGAATGCGCTCTCGGAGCTGCTTGTAATGGTCTTCCTGCTTGTGCGTGGCAAAAGGCAATAGCTGCAGATATCCATCTTGCGATTGTTTGCTTGGAAACTGCCTGCCCTTTACGAATTGCACCATAGGTGATAAATAGTTGATCAGATCTGCGCAATGTAGATGTTCTTTGCAAATAAAACTTCAGACATCTCTTAATGTCCAGAGTATGCAATGCCCTTTCCGCCGGTGTTTGTGGGTTAGGAAAGAATGTCTTTAAGATCATGGGTTCGTTTAAATGAAAGTCCGAAGGCACCTTAGGAATGAATTTCGGATTAGTGCAGAGCACTACAGAGTCATTTGTGAATTGTAAGAAAGGATGCTGAACACTGAACGCTTGGATATCACTGACTCTCCTAGAAGAGGTCAGGGACAATAACAGCGACACCTTCCATGTTAGAAATTTCAGATCGGCTCGATGGATAGGTTCGAATGGGTGACGCATGAGTTGCGCTAACACTACGTTGAGTTGCCACGCTGGAGGTGGACGACGTACCGGAGGGAACATTCTAAAAAGGCCTTTAAAGAATTGTTGTATAATTCTCGTAGAATAAAGAGAATTTGTCCCATCTTGTCGGTATCTCGAAATCGCTGCTAGGAATACTTTAAGGGTTGCATGAGACAATCCAGATCTCGCTAGATGGAGGAAAAAAGGAAGGATTTCTTCTGGTTGAGCTGAAAAAGGATGAATGCCAGCTGAGCGACACCAGACACAAAAGCGTTTCCATTTAAGACTGTACGTCTTTATGGTAGCAGGTGCTCTTGCCTTGGCCAGAACTTCCTTGCAGTCCGCAGGGATGTTCAAATGGGTGAACTCACGGTACTCAGGCACCAGGCCGCTAATCTCAGTGACGTTGGATCTGGATGGTAAATCTGGCCATCTTGAATGGAGAGCAAGTCTCGAATTGCGTTCAACTGAATCGGTTTGCACTCTGACAGGAGAAGGAGCTCGGTGAACCAGTACTGGCGAGGCCATCTGGGAGCAATGAGAATCACCGACATGGTTCCTTCTTCATCTTCCGCAGGACTCTGGGAACTAGCGGTATTGGTGGAAAAGCGTACGCATATATCAGAGACCAGTTGATCGAAAACGCATTCCCCTGAGAGTCTTTGTGGGGATGCCAACTTGCAAATAATCGGCATTAGCTGTTGTTCTTGGTTGCAAAGAGGTTTAGGTCTGGATGACCCCATAGATGGAAGATCCGATCCACAGTCTGCTGATGAAGTTCCCACTCGTGAGTGGACACTGTTGTCCTGCTGAGCGTGTCTGCAAGTACGTTCTCCGTTCCAGGAACATGAACCGCCTAAGATTGATCTTGTGTCGTATTGACCATGCCCACAGCTCCTGGGCTTCCGGCGACAAGAGAGCTGATCTTGTCCCTCCTTGTTTGTTGACAAAGTGCATGCTTGTAGTGTTGTCTGTGCGCACCAACACATTGGCACCCTGGATGATTGCACGAAATGCTTTGAGTGCAAGGAAGATGGCTCTCAGTTCTAAGAGGTTGATGTGCCAACACCTGTGCTGAGGGCTCCACTTGCCGCTGATTGTCAGGCCTTGAAAATGAGCTCCCCAGCCTTCGAGGGATGCGTCCGTGGTGAGTGTAAAGTTCGGCGTATCCTGAAGGAATGCGCAACCCTGTCGTAGATTTTTTCTTTGTGTCCACCAGCGGAGGGAATCCCGCATGCGAGGTGTAATCTGGATGAGATCCTCGAAGGAGCCGGAGACCTGTAGCCATTGTAAGCCGAGCTCCTCCTGAAGAGGCCTCATTCTGAGTCGGCAATTTGGTATTAGCGGAATGCACGGCGATACCATCCCCAGAAAAGACTTGAACAGTCGGACTGAAACTGACTCTTTTGAAAGCAGAGACCGGGCCATATTCTGTATCTTGTCTTGCCTTTCGTCCGAGACGAAGGCTTGGAGTAGCTAGGTGTTTAATGTTGCTCCCAGGAAAGCCGGTCTTTGTGATGGTACCAACTGGGATTTGCAGATGTTGATGGATAGACCCAGAGACCGAAAGAGGTTTAGAGACTGTTGTAGATGGTTGTTTGTGTCTTCGTAAGAACTGGCCTTGATAAGGCAGTCATCTAGATATGGGGATATTTGTATCCCCTCCAGCCGGAGGTGAGCCGCTACTGGGGTCAAGACTTTTGTAAACACTCTGGGTGCCGAGCGCAGCCCAAAGGGAAGTACTCTGAACTGATAATCCCTGCCAGCCACTCTGAATCGCAGGAATTTTCTGTGACGAGGTAAGATGGGGATGTGGAAATACGCATCTTGGAGATCGAAGGTGGCCATGTAGTCCCCCGCTGCTAAAAGATGCAATATTACTTGTAGTGATAACATTCTGAATGTTAGTTTCTTCAGATATTTGTTTAGGGCACGGAGATCCAGAATCGGACGCCATTCTCCGGATTTCTTCTTTATTAGGAAAAATCTGGAGTAGCATCCTGTTCCCCTCATAGTTTGAGGTACTTTCTCGATTGCTCCCTTCTTTAGCATCAAATTTATCTGGGGAAAGAGCTCTCTTAAGTGAGCTGGAGGTGGGCCCCTTGGGGGAACATTCGGACGAAATTGTTCGAATTCTAGGGCATGGCCCTTGGCCACAATGTCCAGGACCCACTTATCCGATGTTATCAATGACAATTTTGAGTAAAAGTTTGATATTTGTCCTCCAATTTTTTCCTGAGAGTGGGGCAGAAGCGGTGGCAGGTGACAAGTCTCATTGACTTTTATCTTTTCCGCGGTAGGCCGGTTTCCCCCTGTTCTGGGAATAATTATTTCTCCGTAGGCCGTAAGATTTATAGCGCTGTGTTTGGTAGCGCTGATTTCCTTGTCTGTAGGAGGATTGCTGTGTGTATCCACTTCTGTTAGGGAACGATCCATGTCCTCTCGCTCCTCGAAAGGGCGGTTTACGAAATTGGAGGGTGCCCAAGGATTTCGCCGTTTGTGTCCTTTTTAATTGTCTGCAAGGCTTCTTCTACTTGCAGGCCAAACAGAAAGTCTCCGTCATAAAGCATATCCAACACCCTTGTTTGCATTTCCTGACGGAATGACGTAGATCGTAGCCACCCCTGTCTACGTAAGACAGCAGCACCTGCTAATTGCCTGAAACCAGTGGAGGCAACGTCCACCGCCGAATCGATAATCTCAGCCGAGATTTTTTCCCCTTCCTCTAAGATCTTCTGCGCTTCAGATCTAGCGGGCTCCGGAAGCTAGTCTATGTATGGCGCAATATCCGACCACATCTGCCGGTCATATCTGCCCAAGATGGCCAATGAATTAGCAGCTCGGCCGTGGTAGCTGCCATAGTTGAAACACGTATTCTAATGGCGTCAAGGCGCATGTTATCTCTGTCCGGTGGGGCTACAATTGGAGATGAGGGGTTCCTAGACCTTTTCTGAGCAGCTTGAACAATAACTGAATCCAGTTTTGGTTGCCCTATAAGGCACGCAGGTGACTTTGCCTGTGCCTTATATTTCTTGTCAATCCGTGGCAGGACCGGGGGTATGGAAGCTGGAGTAGACCTCACCTTAATACCCTCCTGATATATAAAGTCTATAATAGGTATAGATTTGACTTGTTTTCTAGGCTGATCCTTAAAATCATAGGGAAAACATTCCTGCTCTGTATGTTCCATATCGAATCGCTTAGTAGCCCGTTCCATTAAAAGGTGAAAACCACCTACGTCTACTGGTGGCGAGTCCGAAGCAGCCGGTCTGCACCTGATATTCATCCCACTCCGACATGTCATCAACCTCTCCTTCTCTTTGTTCTTCTTCGTCAGAAGACTGTTGTCCCTCTGGCTGATTAGACGGTGCCGGTGGAGGAGACCTTGGAGGACTAATGTCAGGTAAAGGCGCTTCCACCGCCGGAGTAGGAGGCTGAGAGCCTGTAGACTCAGATGGCGGAAAACGCCTGTAATAATCGTCAAGCATGCTTTGGAGGTTGCTGAGCAATGCAATTGGCACCTGAGTGACAGGGACTCTTGCTACAGGGGGCGTCATCCGTTCAGTTGACTGTTGTTCCTCTAGGTCGTCTTCCTGAAGCTTAATATTTAGTTCGGAAGGACTTGTTGCCGTACCAAAGGTTTCCCCAAGTACAGAATCCTCCTCACTGTCTTCAGAGTCAAGAAGTTTGTCTGGGAGCTGTAAGGGTACCCTTTGAGGTGAAATATGCAGAGGTGATCACGCCAATGTTGAACTACGCCTCTGAAGCAAAGATGTTTTTTGCGTCTGAAAAAACGTAGACGGTGACCACACTTGCAAGGTAGTACAAGAGGATAGTTGCGGCGTCGACGGTGGGTCCACTGAAGAACTGGTAGCACTGGATTTGGCTTTAGACGACGACGAACTCGTCGTCGACGGTGCGGTAATCGTCATCGTCAGTGATGGTGCCGTCGACGTTGTTGTTTTCGTCGACAATGCCGTCGACGGTGTTATCTTCGTCGACGCCTTCGTCGACGATGGAGCCTTCGTCGTCGACGGAGTGTAACTCGTCGACGAGCGCGTCGACGGTAGCTTCTTCGTCGACGGTAGAGCCAGCGTCGACGGTAACGTCGACGTAATTTTCTTCAGAGAGGCCGTCGACGAGGCGCCGACGATGGCAAAAGATGAAGATTCTGCCGTCGACGAAAGAGGTCTAACAGTGACATAGACCATCGTAGGCCATGAAGACGCTGTAGACATGATCATCTGTGGCTTAGGAGATGAAAAAGTTACCGTCGATGTAGATGTAGGCTCGACGGAGATTTTCGACGACGGAGTCGACGACAGGGGCTGAATCTGAGGTAAAATCTTCTCAGATGTCTGAGGTACCTTCTTGGTGGATCTTCTCGGGGGCGTAGATGGACCACCTTTATCCTTAACAGGGGGAGTAGTCTTGGAAGAGGAAGGCCTCTCAGACCCCTTAGCTGGAAGTTGTTTTTTAGCAACTTTAGCCCCAGGAGAAGTTAACACCTCAGTAGCAGCTCTCTTCCTAGAGGCTGAAGTAGAACCAGAAGCAATAACTCCTACCTCAGACGCAGGATAATCCGAATCCTTAAGCTTTTGTAGCCACAAAAGCAGGCGGACCTCTACGTCTCTGAGGGTCTTCTGAGGGAAGGTTCTACAGATCTTGCAGTCCTTTACTTGATGTTCAGGATAAAGGCAATAAATGCACTTCTTGTGGGGATCTTCTTTAAAAAGCCGGAGCTTCCCACAAGATTCACAAGGTCTGTGTGGTAAATAAATAAATAATACCTCTATTTTTGACTGGACATAACAATAACAGATAGCTCAATAAATAAGAGTCAAGATTCGAGGTAGTAGGAGTTTGCAGGTTTTAATACAGCATAAAGGACAGGAACAGGACAACCTGCACGGGCAAGATCTGGGATGGCTAGCAACTTTTAATAACAGTGCACAAGCATATATAGTTAAACAAAATACATTACAGTACATACAGTAGGCGTAACAGTGGGTGGGGCCTGTAACAGTCGCGAGAGATAAGGCAGAAAGGAGGTGTAACAAGAGGCGTGAACAAGGCGTATACATAGACATGTGATGTAAACGTAACGGAATATGTCACAAATGGGGCGGAAACATGGAGGGGGCTACCTAAGGAGCCGGGACCTCTAACCTAGTGGTGCGCGCAAGCTGGCAATGACGTGTACTAGGGAGAAGCTAGGGGCTATGACTTCTGAGCTAGAAGGAGAGACTGAAGTCTGGAGAGTCAGAGCGACATGTACCTAAACACTATCTAGTATCTGATGTTTAGAGAACATGTTGATAGAATCCAAAAGTTATCAGGGCAAAGGCTAACAGACACTAAGACTGGTGCATGCATTATTCTACATGTAGTGTGTGTTGAGGAATATTAAATGACCATTAATACAGTATTTCTCTTACATGGAGACGTAAAGGCTAGACCATGACGGAAACTATTGATGCGATTCAGTAGCTTAGGAATGCAGAGAAGGAGGGCTGGACTGATAACTAGAATCATAACATACTCTTGGCAGACTCAGAGGCAGAGCCAGGCTGAGCCGGGCACTGTGAGGCAGGAAGTAAGTGAAAGGTCGAGGATACAGGTGGGGGCTGTATCGCTCCTCAGCGAGGACTCAGAAGACAGGAGCTGAATCTAGTGTCCGGGCCCTTTTGAGGCCTAGAAACGGGGACTTTACAATGAAATAACGTGCACACTGAGAAACGTGGCAACGCAACTTTACATAGGCCTGATATTCGTAGTATTCACGAGAACTGGAAACTGCCATACTAGAGATGGACACAACTGTAATTGCGTCTTTAATCAAACATGGGGGATACATATGCATATTTAATCATGCACACATAACATAAGATGGAGGACACGTAGGGACACAGAACATGGCAAAATTTACTTTTCCACATTCCCTCCTTGTCACTACGTTTCCATCAGGAAACATCAATATTCATGATACCATCTATCATTTCATACAGTATCATTTGCTCGTCTCGAATTTTCTTGGAACTGGATTTAGGACGGGACTTGGGACTAGGAATACAAGATGTAGCACAAATGCCGCAAATCGCAGGGCCACATTGTATACAGAGGCAGCAACTGAATATGATCGCTACTGCAATACCTAGAAAGGACAATACTTTCCATCCCCAGGCAGAAATTATACTCCAAAACCAACCGGACCATGTCCAGGTGCCTGGATTCTGGTGTAACTGATGGGCAATTTTATGAAGTCTGGTTATAGCTGAATAAACAGACGGCGCGTTATTAGGAATAAAAATGCAGCAACTAGATCCGATGACTCTACATGCTCCTCCTCTATCGGCCAGTATGACGTCAAGAACGAGACGATTTTGGAGCACGACAAATCTCATAGCAGATTGCTCTTCGGTTAAGTTACCTAGGGCAGAAGCAGTCTCATTCACTACTGCTTCAAGGGTTCTGG
Source organism: Lissotriton helveticus (assembly GCF_964261635.1). NCBI lineage: Eukaryota > Metazoa > Chordata > Amphibia > Caudata > Salamandridae > Lissotriton > Lissotriton helveticus. The sequence goes on along the minus strand of NC_136065.1, from coordinate 168,624,938 downwards.
TTAATCTACGGATTAACTTACTATTCTGGATAGGTCCTATAAAGAAAAAGAATCCTCTATTGAAATCTGTATACTGTTCTAGAGCAGTTTCAGTTTGGTCGACAATCGGGGACTCGATCTCCCTTCTATGTCTAATATGTACTAGATGTGTGTTTCTATGATAATCAGATGGGGCTAGGAAAACTGGTGGCAGCAGGAAGGCAATGTAACAGGTTCCATCCCAATCGAGGGGCAGACGAACATATGCGGTCTGACCACAAACAAAATAAGAATGACGTGAAGCTTTGAAAATAGATTTCCCACTGTCACTATACTCGACAATAGTAGTACAATCACTATGTCCTACATGTACGGAACCATTATTTCTGACACATAATTCGCCTTTGACTGGTAGTACTGAAATAGCAGGTAAGTCTGGAGTAGGATCAGACTGAACATTCAGGACCATAAAATTCGAAGAATAATTACCTAAATTATAAACTTCATTTTCTAGATCTAACCCTGTTCTGTGGGGAAGACCTTGCTTGTCTGGAAAACATGTACTGTTCAGAAAGGACATATCAGTTGAGGATGACGTTAACATGGACCAGGCTCCACATGAGCCATTATGTGAGAACGGATAAGGAAACAGTGGCAGAACTCCCTTCGGTGTCTGGAAAGGGGGGAGTCGACCACACACCCAACAATTAGTGGCATTGCTGGTCTGGTGTGAATAATGTAACATACGGATAAATGAATTGTTGCGCATAGCAAGACGATATGAGAGTTCATGAGGAGGCAGATCACTAAACGTGTGCTCTACTGTAACATTAGCAGACTTATTTACATGAGAAACTGAAAAATACAAATAAAATGCATAACTGGTGCAGGAAATCATAATGCTGAAATATAGCAGAAAACACAAAATAATAGTGCAACTTCTAGAGTTCTCACTAACTCTCTCTCTGTTGGGGTCTATTATATACATGTCAGAAACCGGTCTAACCGTTTCACCTAGGGGAGGACTTAGACAATCAAACTGGCTGACTTATTTTACTAGACCGGGGCTTCAGTTTATACTCCTGCTGCGGAGTTTTCTCTAACAGGGAGGGCTTGATATCAATGTCATTTGCGGGACAGTCCTTAAGAATAGTATCTTGGCAGTCTTTAAAATCTTGACAATCCTTGGAAATGTTCTTGGAAACAGTTTTTAGTCCGTGAAATTTCTTGACGTGTGACAGGTGCACCCACCCCTTCCTGCCTTCCAACTTGACGGCAGTACGGGTGGTTAGAAGGACTAACTTCGGCTCCTTCCAGCGAGGCTCCAGCGGACTCGAACGATCGAAATTCCGGACAAGCACTAGACTTCCTGGAACGATTTCATGCGGTTTCACCTCGGTATTGTCTGGAAATGCGGCGGCAACCTGTGAACGACAAGAGTGTAGGGCAGACATCAAGGTAGCTAGGTAATCTGTCAGCATATTACTGGAAACATCTGTAATACTTCGGGGTCTAGGTGTACCCCACACGTTCGGGGGACGGCCGAATACGACCTCATAAGGAGACAGACCTGATCTGGAATGTGCGACCATGCGCATATAGAACAGAGCGACTGGCAGGGCAACTAACCAGTCTACACCTTTCTCTTTACAGACTTTGGCAATACGGATTTTTCAAGGTTTGATTATGTCTCTCTACGAGACCGGCTGCTTCTGGATGGCGTACACAATGGAACTTCCACTGGTACCCTAACAACAGGGAAACGTGCTTCATTAATTCAGATGAGAATGGCTGGCCGTTATCAGAATACACGACCCTAGGGAGTCCATAGCGGGGGAAATATTCACGAACCAGCTGCTTGGCAGTGGTCGCGGCTGTGTAATCTGGGACTGGATATGCTTCTGTCCACCTGGACAAAGCGCATACAACTACAAGGACATACTTGTAGTATACTTGTAGTATACTTGTAAATGTAGTAGTATACTTTAGGGAGTCCATAGCGGGGGAAATATTCACGAACCAGCTGCTTGGCAGTGGTCGCGGCTGTGTAATCTGGGACTGGATATGCTTCTGTCCACCTGGACAAAGCGCATACAACTACAAGGACATACTTGAAACCTCGACATCGCTCCATCTGAATATAATCCATCTGGAGGACTTCAAAAGGGTGGTCAGGGGGCTGGAATCCACCTTGTTCCACCGGGACACTTTTACCTGGATTGAATTGACAACATATCATACAAGTACGGACTTTCTGCTTGGCTGCAGCTCGTAAGTGTTTGTTGAACCAAAGGTTCTGAATACTGTCTAACATGGCTTTTTCTCCTAAGTGTGCAGGACTATGTGCAGTATTGATAATGACTTGAACCATTGAGTCGGGGAGAAACCATGTGGCTCTACCCTTCGTCAACCATCCCTGATCTGTCTGGACCCCTCCTTGTTCGGACCATTTCTTGATTTCTTCGGGAGTAGCATGTAACTGGATATCTATGACATCTTGAGTAGGGTCCTTAACTGTCATACAGGTAGTCGGATCTGGAGTGTATGTCGGTGTCTTATTAACTGGAATGTCTGGTGTCTGTGCTGTAAGCTTGGCTGTGCGATCTGCTAGATCATTACCTTGAGAAATAGTGTCAGTAACTTTCGTATGTGCTTTGCATTCCATGACGGCAATAGATGTCGGTAAATGTATGGCATCTAACAGAGCTTGAATAAGGAGACCGTGCTGAATCTTGGTTCCATGAGAAGTCATGAAACCTCTCTCCTGCCAGAGCACTCCAAAGTCGTGTACGACTCCAAATGCGTAACGTGAATCTGTGTAAACATTAACTTTCAGGTTTTTAGCGTGTATGCAGGCTTGAGTCAGAGCAACTAGCTCTGCTGCTTGAGCAGACAGGGTGTCAATACGATGTGTTTCAATAACTTCAGTGTCAGTAGTCACTGCATACGCGGCTACTAGTTCTCCTGTACTCGTTCTCATACATGAACCATCCACATAAAGTGTCAGGTCGGGATCTGGTAATGGAATATCTGTCAGATCTTGTCTTGGCTTAGTCATAGTGTTAACAATTTCCACACAGTCATGTGTGGCAGGATTTGAAGTAACTGACGGTAACAGTGTAGCAGGATTTAGAACGTTGCAGCGTCTGATTTCTATGTGTGGCTGGAACAGTGTCAGTTCATAACCTGTCAAACGTGCAATTGTCAAGTGCTGGGTCTGTGTTCGGTTTAAAAGAACTTCCACGGAGTGTGGAACTTGTACTGTCAGGGAGTGTCCCAATACTATGGAATCACTTTGTCTGATAGCTAGTGCTGTGGCTGCAACTGACTTGAGGCACGCAGGCAGAGCCTGGGCTACTGGATCTAGTGTGCTCGAAAAATAAGCACAGGGCTTGTATTGTCCTGCTTGATCTTGTGTAAGAACAGATAATGCTGTACCATCACGTTCTGTGACTAAAAGTGTAAAAGGCTTATTGTAGTTCGGTGTAGCTAGGACAGGAGCTTGGCATAAGGCTTTCTTTAACTCATTGAAACTAAGTGTATGTTCAGATGTCCAAGGGAGGACAGTCGATACGGCTGCCTCCTGTGTCGTTAACTGTATCAGTGGCTTGGCTAGAAATGCATACTGAGGAATCCATTGTCTGCAATAAGAAGTAAGGCCGATAAAAGCACGTACCTCCTTCTGTGTCTTGGGCTGTGGAAGACTCGCTATTAACTGGATACGGTCAGGTGTCAACTGCCTACCCCACTTGGACAGTAAGTGGCCTAAGTAGATCACTTGCTGGACACAGAATTGAAGCTTTGAAGGAGACACCTTGTGCCCCATCTCGGCTAGGAATTACAGGACTGTAAGCGATGCTCGCTCGCAAGCATGTTCAGAACGGGCTGTGATCAGTAGATCATCGACATACTGGAGCAGGGCAGTGTCAGTTGGCATGTGAATGTTGTCTAGTTGTCTCTTAAGTGCTTGACTGTAAATGCTAGGACTTTCTGTGAAACCTTGAGGAGCTCGTGTGAATTTATAGCTCCTTCCATTTAAACAAAAACCGAAAAGGTACTTGGCTGTCTGGATGAATGGGGACACTGAAAAATGCGTTCTTGAGGTCTATGACTGAAAAAAATGAGGCTTCAGAATCAATGGCTGTCAATAGGGAAGAGATATCTGGGACAACTGGGTACTGGGGAATAATACATTTGTTAAGCTCTCGGAGGTCAATCACCAATCGATATACTGGGGGTGCATTTGGATCAGTACGTTTCATGACTGGAATGATCGGAGAATTACATACATTGGAGTCAGTTTCTACAACTACTCCTTGAGCGATGAGCTCGTCAATAATTTTGGATAAGGCTGCTACAGCCTCAGGTGGCAATCTGTACTGTCTGATTCGTGGCAGGACTACACCTGGCATGAGAGTCACACGATGGGGTGTGATTTGCATGAAGCCAACATCAGTTGGACCTTGTGCCCATAGATGCTGCGGAACATTAGACAATCTCGGATCAAAATCTCGTAATACATAGTGACCCTTGAAGTCACGTAGGAACAATCGTATTCCCTCTGGGGAGCAGCAAATAACTGCACCTAATTCTTTCAGTGTTTTAATACCTAACAAATTTTCTGGACATGACTTCGTAAGTAACAGATCAGTAGTGCGGGACAATGGACCTACTTCTAGAGTAACTGGCTTTGATATCTCATTTACAATAGGCTTTCCTGAAAATCCAAGGCAAACATTTCTAGAGCCTGAGAGCGGAGCCCCTGGAACTTCGGCGTGACTGATGGTGGTCCTACTTGCCCCTGTATCAATCAAAAACTTTCTGTCTTTCCCTAATACTTGACTATGAACATAGGGACCCTCTTGATCTACAGGTATCTCGATGAGAGGCAAGCCTACCTCCCTCTCTAGGCTGTTTCATGAATATGGCTGATACTCTGGATACTCGGACTGTGCATACTGGTACATCTGCTGTGTAACATGCTGTGTTGCAGCAATAGGCTGCGGTGCTGGAACTGTCTGTTGTGCATTCTGTGGCTGAGAAGTCTGTGAAACTTGTTCTTGTCTAGGCGGACGTGGTCTTTCTTTAGTCTTACCAGTAGCTATGTTGTGTTTCAGAACTGCACACTCGCTTATAAAATGACCTGGCTGTTTACAATAATTCCAGGTCCCTTTAACGGGAACTGCAGGATGACTGGCTTGATTCGTACCCCTCTTCTGACTGTCTTGTGGAATAGATTGTGCAACCAGTACTTTCATTTTCGTGTCTTTCATACGTTTCCTTTCATGATCTTGCTCTTCTCTGATTCTATTCTGGTGGTATTGAAGCATCTGTAACATCTGGGACGGGGTATTAGCTTGCCAGGTACTTTCGACTTTCAAAACTCGATTCTTAACTTGTGGACTTGAATTCTCGACTAATTTAGTAACAAAAAGATGAGGGTATGACTTGCTACTTGTCTTGAGGCCACTGTTGATACTAAAGCATTTCTCGAATCTAGAATAAAAATCACTAGTGTCTTCGTCTTGTTTCTGTTTACAGGCTGAGATTGCATCCCAGTCTTCCTTTTTAGTGGCTAATAATCTTGGCAAAACTTGTATTAACAGTTCTGGTAATTCTTTACATTTCTCTCCTAGACCGGTACCTGGTACTCGTATCTTATCTTCGGCTTCTAGAACTGCCCAATCGATCTTTTTCTCTCCCACCTCCCAATCTTTTTCCTTGAGTTTCTCGTATACCCCTGCGGGCAACAGGACTTTTAACATTTTAATTATATCTGGATACGTGTATTCTCCCATACGGAGCATGTCTTTTAATTCTCGGTGGAACCCTGCTGGATCTTTGTCATGACAGGGAATTAATTTCTTCATCTCTAAGAGTTCCATCTTTGTAATCAGAGTGTAAACAAACACTCGTTGCATTTCACCATCTGTTGTCCTAACTGGGTGTACTTCTCGTAACGGATTCTGTCTGTCTATGTAAAACGGTTTACTTTCTGGGGGTGAGACATGAACAAAATGCGGGTTCAAAAACGTTCTATATTTGTGGCGCTGTTCTAGAATGACACTAATTAAATCGGTACCTAAACCTTTCCATCTATACTGGAGTAACTCGTTCAGGACATCGTGTAACGGACCTGGATCAGAATGTTGACCCTCATACAGAGTAATGAGGTGCTGGATCATATACATACCCACCAGTTGTTGCTCGGCTGGGGGCAATTTCAGAAACATTTGTGCCACTATTTCGTCTGGAAAAGTGGTAGAATCAGTAATCCATCGGACTGCTGATCGGGCTAGTTCTTGTTCATGCATAGTACTTAACTCACTGTAACCGATTCGTGATTTCAGAATGTGATCGGTAGCTTGAAATACTTGTTCCAGAGAACCTTGTTCTGGTGCTGGATGATGTAAAACTGACTTGTGTTCTAGGCGCAAATGGCGATCTGGAGATCTAGATTTTCCTACATACGCTATTCTAGTGGGATTCTCGTCGTCTACCTCTTCGGTAGAGTCATTTTCTTTCTCGCTTACTTGTGCTGCTTCACGTTATTCGTGTAACTTTAGTATTTCTTTACGAATTTTCTTGTACATACTCTCTATACTACTGATAGTCTTGTGCTTACCCTCGGCTATATTATCACTCCACCTTGTCAGGATTTTCATTTCGGCCGGATCTTTAGTCGGGTAATCTTGTTCTCTTATTAGACAATTAATCAGAAACTTTAATATCATGAGCTGGATCTCAGCTTTCCTTTGAGACATGGCTTCGCCAATACTTTCTGGGTCATCCCCTGTACGGATGAAACGATATATTCTGTCTAGATCTCCTTTCATATCTGGTAGGGTGTCCAAATACCCTGTCACCCGTCTTACACGGATGGAATATATTACAGTACTATCATCACCTGCCACTGGATCATAGCGGCATTCCGTGAGAGCTCGTCGGATTTCTGCAACGGACTTATATTTGGGCGTACGCTGTAACGCACATTCATGTAACTCGGCCAACGTTCTACGTTGGTGCGGTGGTGGGGTACCAGGAGGACCTCCTCCTGCGGCCCCTAAACTGGAATCGTCGACTGACATTCTTCGTATTGGCAGAGTGGCGGGAAGTTGTAATGTAGGCTGGACCGGGGGTACCGTAGCAGGTACTGCAAAAGGTGCCCCGGTGTCTGGGGGAGCAGGAATTGCCTGATTTACAGGGACTGGCGGAACAGGATTTGCATATTCCGGGACTGTGTCGTCCAAATAGGACGAGATGAAAATATCAGCTGCGGTCGGTTTGTGACGTAGCTTAGTCGGAACTAGTGGTGGCGGAAAATTACTGGATGCCTCCGGGGTCGCTTTTGGCAAGCCCTCGGCAAGAAGAGGATACATACCCTTGATGAGGGCATTCCTCTGTCTGTCTGACTGTTCGGTTTTGACTCGTTCACCTATTTCGATTAATTCCCTTTCTTGGGCTCTTTCTAAGGATTCTCCACTTAATTCTGACTTTCTGATTTCTTTTTCGGTTCTTTTATGAGATTCTTTGCGCCATAACTCGATGGCATCTTTCTGTGACTGTCTGGCTTTCTTTTTCCATAATACTTCTTCTACTCGCATGATGCACTCGGCATCCCATGTACCCGATACGGGCCATCTGTACTTTTCTTCTAACTGTTTGGTGTACTCCACCCATAAATCTAGATATAATATGGCACTTATGCCATGCTTCTGATACATAAAATGACCTGGACTGTCCCTAGGCGGGACAGGAACTGCTTCTTCTAACAGACCTTTTCTAGTTTTTAACTGACGTAGTTTTGAGAGCAGCGGCATGACTGAACTGTAGTCTAGACACAATACAATACACAATGAACACGATAATTACACCACTTTCATACCACGACATTGAAACACATGAATGACATTTAAAATAACAGTTCGAACAGAATACTACCTGGAATACTGAAAACAGAATACATGAATTTTCTCGAGAACAGAACTGACTAGAACAGAAACTAGATGCACTGCTAAAACAGTACGAAACTTACCGGTCTCATAAAGAGACACGTCAGGACCCGCATCCACCGAAGTGGACTCTTCGTTTTTGGGTCTGTGTACCACCAACCCACGGACCAGAGTCAATTAGATTGACCCTGTCTAGATACTACCCCAGCAATGGTACTCACCGGGCAGCAAGAACGGAAGGCCTCGGACTGGACTGGACTGCTTCGACGCCGGACGGACGAACTTCGGACTTCTGTTACGGGTGGGCCTCCGGATACCTCGGACCTTGGACTCTCGGCTTGGGCTCTGGTCGGGACTCGCCGCGTTCCTCCACCGCCTCGTCTGGATGCTGGACCGCCACCTCCGTCTCCTCCGTGGGCCTGAGGGATACTTGAAGCAGAAATATCTGCACGTGCACGGTATGGTTCCGTCACGGCTGCAGAGGCTCAGGGGGCCGGCGTGGCTTCACCGGCGCGTGGGGAAAGGGCATGTCCCTATTCGGGCGCCATTATGTGGTAAATAAATAAATAATACCTCTATTTTTGACTGGACATAACAATAACAGATAGCTCAATAAATAAGAGTCAAGATTCGAGGTAGTAGGAGTTTGCAGGTTTTAATACAGCATAAAGGACAGGAACAGGACAACCTGCACGGGCAAGATCTGGGATGGCTAGCAACTTTTAATAACAGTGCACAAGCATATATAGTTAAACAAAATACATTACAGTACATACAGTAGGCGTAACAGTGGGTGGGGCCTGTAACAGTCGCGAGAGATAAGGCAGAAAGGAGGTGTAACAAGAGGCGTGAACAAGGCGTATACATAGACATGTGATGTAAACGTAACGGAATATGTCACAAATGGGGCGGAAACATGGAGGGGGCTACCGAAGGAGCCGGGACCTCTAACCTAGTGGTGCGCGCAAGCTGGCAATGACGTGTTACTAGGGAGAAGCTAGGGGCTATGACTTCTGAGCTAGAAGGAGAGACTGAAGTCTGGAGAGTCAGAGCGACATGTACCTAAACACTATCTAGTATCTGATGTTTAGAGAACATGTTGATAGAATCCAAAAGTTATCAGGGCAAAGGCTAACAGACACTAAGACTGGTGCATGCATTATTCTACATGTAGTGTGTGTTGAGGAATATTAAATGACCATTAATACAGTATTTCTCTTACATGGAGACGTAAAGGCTAGACCATGACGGAAACTATTGATGCGATTCAGTAGCTTAGGAATGCAGAGAAGGAGGGCTGGACTGATAACTAGAATCATAACATACTCTTGGCAGACTCAGAGGCAGAGCCAGGCTGAGCCGGGCACTGTGAGGCAGGAAGTAAGTGAAAGGTCGAGGATACAGGTGGGGGCTGTATCGCTCCTCAGCGAGGACTCAGAAGACAGGAGCTGAATCTAGTGTCCGGGCCCTTTTGAGGCCTAGAAACGGGGACTTTACAATGAAATAACGTGCACACTGAGAAACGTGGCAACGCAACTTTACATAGGCCTGATATTCGTAGTATTCACGAGAACTGGAAACTGGCATACTAGAGATGGACACAACTGTAATTGCGTCTTTAATCAAACATGGGGGATACATATGCATATTTAATCATGCACACATAACATAAGATGGAGGACACGTAGGGACACAGAACATGGCAAAATTTACTTTTCCACATCTGAATAAAGATTTTTTGGAAGACATCTTGAAAAAACACTAGATTCCAGAAGGAAAATAGAGAAGAACTGAGCAGAGCTCAGGGAGACTCCCTTCACACGACGTGCGGTAGAAAATCTGACAGCCTGAGCCTCTGGGGAGAACCTTCTGGTGGGTGCTGTCGCCTGATTGGCTGTAGTTTGGACTATACAAAATGACTAGGATAGTCATGAGTGTGGAAGTTTTTTCTACTGGAGATTTGGCTACTTTACTTCCTGGTTGGGAATTACTGGTTTTTCCAATGTTATTATAGCATATTATTGCTTTTTTATATACCGTGCGACTCCCACTCTGACGACCGGGAATGATTTAGGCATGTGAATCTATGAAAGACACCCCTAATACTGGAGAACTCCGGATTTAACCATGTTTTAATCCAACAGAGTAAGGGGGCCAAACTCATTAAATCAGAAACATAACCCATCCCCAACTCCTGATGTACTGCGAAAGTTGGAGTAGATTGGGGGAGAGACAGAAGTGAACGAAAATATTTGTTTTCCGGCTTCTGAATACATTCCATTTGTTTGTAGCCCCAAATTGCAGCTCCATACGTTGTGATTGCTAGGCATTTTGCCTTATAAATAGAAAGAATGGCTTCACACGGTTTACCACCTAAACGCTGTGCAAAACTAAGTAAGGATGAGGAAGATCTTCTAACAGCATTTACTTTAGCCACGGATTGTGCATTCCAGGAGCCCATATCATCAAATAAGACCCCCAAATAGGTAAAGGCCTTCACCCTTGTGATCTTTACCCCATTGCAAAAACAGAGATCTAATATTATTCTTATACAAGCCCAAAGACATGACCTGTGACTTATCACTGTTCACCACCAGGTCCAAAGAATTCATAAAGTCCCCAAAAGAGTTCAATAATTTTTGGAGTCCTAGCGGAGTACGTGCCAGTAATACTGCATCATCCGCGTATAGGAGTACCGGGATGGTGATATTTCCTATACGCGGGATGTCCTGGGTAGCTTTAACCAGGGTTTTATCTAAGGAGTTTATATACAGGGTAAAGAGGAGAGGGGCCAGGATACATCCTTGACGAACCCCTCTACCCGAATTAAACCCTCTGGTGCAATTACCCTCTTAGACGCACGCAGATCCCTGTGCAGGTCAGCCAGGTAATATACCAGACCGGGATCAATACCCAGATCCAGTAGGATACTCCACAGCCTTGACTTGTTCATCAGGTCAAAGGCTGTGGATAAGTCCATGGAAGGCTGAAGAACGTAAGTAAGGATGGTCAACTTTATGCAAACGGATGCCAAATAAAGTTCAAGTGCCTCTGCTGTTTTCCCCAATTATGGAGTGATACGGAATTACCTCTGGTGGCGGGGGGTTCATTGTAGTCCTAAAGGCTACTCCAGAGAGGAAACAATACCATAATCCGAGGAAACAATACCATAATCCTCTGCTAGAGAGCTTGGTAATCAGTTTCTGCGGTACAGGCATGCCGATAAGCCCCCTTTAATCAGCAATAGCAAGGGTAAAATCTTCCAGGCCGCAATATCAGTATTCACAAGGACCAACAGCCAAGGTTCTACTCCCTCCTTGCCAACAGGAACACAGATCCCTCTGCATTTTCACCCTCTCTGCCTCCTTCATTTGGTAACCACTGAGCTTCTTCCTCAGATAGCTCACACAAATTCAGAATAGAACAGAAGCACAAGTTACTACTTGTGTAACGATATATCTGTAAGAGACATTAGTTAGTATTAGATTCCTTACCTTAGAATATCCCCAGGCGTCAGACAGGATCCGGAAACTTTTGCGTAGCAGTAACCTTGCGCGTCGGTAGGCGTCGTCTGCGGCTCCGCGTCTGTCGTCGGCGTCGTAGGCGCCGTGATGATGTCGTCGGAGTACTTAGACGCCGCCTCCGCGTGCTGACGTCAGTTCTTAGACACAGCTTTTCCGCACCAGCAACGCAGAGCCATGTCAAAAAACCAACACTGGTGCCATTAAAACTAGGGCCCTGAAAGGGGTAAACCCTAACCCTAGATATCGGTTCGCAGAACGGGGAGGATGGGTGGGTCGGTAGGAATCTAAGTAAGTAGTAACTTGTGCATCTGAAAGCGACACGTTAGTATTAGATTCCTTACCTTAGAATAGATACCCCAGCAATACCAACCCCGGTGGTGGGTCTGCGAACCAATAATCACACCAAAAAGTCCTGGAGGACAGAACGGCCAAAGAAGCCATCCCTCCGGACTTGGCTGTCCAGGCAGTAGTGTCTTGCAAACGTGTGCAGCGATGCCCACGTAGCTGCCTGACAGATGTCTTGTAAGGGCACTCCCCGGCCCAGGGCAGTTGTAGTCGCCGTGGCTCGGGTAAAGTGAGCCCGCAATCCAACAGGGGGCTCCTTTTTAGCCAAGGAGTAGCATGCCTGGATACACAAGATGATCCACCGTGAGATGGTCCTCTTGTGCACCGCTTTCCCCTTCTTCGCGCCCACGTAACCAACAAAGAGTTGGTCATCCACCCGGAACTGGCGTGTGCGATCCAAGTAAAATGAGAGCGCACGTTTTGGGTCCAGACGGTGGAGCCGCTCTTCCTCTTTAGAGGGATGCGGTGGCGGGAAGAAGGTTGGCAAGGTGATAGACTGCCCGATGTGGAAGGCCGTGACAACCTTGGACAGGAAAGATGGCTTAGTACGCAACACCACTTTGTCCGGATGGACAGAAAGGAAAGGAGGAGTACAAGAGAGGGCCTGGAGCTCACTCACTCTCCTGGCAGAGGTGATGGCAACCAGGAAAGCAGTCTTCAGAGTTAGAAGGAGTAGAGGACAGTTGTGAAGTGGCTCAAAGGGAGCGCACATCAGAAATGTAAGAACCAGATTCAAGTCCCACTGAGGCATCACAAACGGAACAGGAGGAAACGTGTGTGCGATGCCCTTAAGAAATCTATTTACAAATAGGGGACTTGAACAAAGAAGGTTGATCAGGCAGCCTCAGAAAGGCTGAAAGGGCAGAGAGGTAGCCCTTGATAGTGCCCAGAGCAGAGCCCTGCTGGGCAAGAGAAAGAAGGAAGAGAAGAATCTCAGAAAGAGGGGCAGCAAGAGGATCCACAGCCTTTGCTGTGCACCATGCCACAAATCTGTTCCACCTGCAGGCGTATACCGACTTTGTGGAGGGACGCCTGGCTGCCAGAATGACTTTACAGACTTCAGGAGGCAAGTCAAATGGCCTCAACTGTCGCCGCTCAATCTCCAAGCATGGAGGGGAAACTGGACAGGTTCCGGTGGAGGACGTCCCCTGCTGCTGCGACAGAAGGTCCTCCTGAAGAGGCAGACGAACCGGGGGATCGACTGACAGACTGAGTAGCTCTGGATACCAGTACCTTCAAGCCCAGTCCGGAGCCACAAGGATGACTTGGGCCCGGTCGCGCTTGATCTTCTTCAGCACTCTGGGCAGAAGTGGTATAGGCGGAAAGGCGTACAGTAGACCGCAGCTGCACTCGCGACGAAAAGCGTCTCCGAGCCAGTGTCGCCTTGGAAATTCCAACGCGCAGAACAGATGACATTTGCGCGTTCTCTTTGGTGGCGAATAGATCTAACGAAGGCTCTCCCCATTGCTGAAAGAGGCCTTGCGCCACGTCCGAGTTCAGACGCCATTCGTGATCCATCATGAACCGACGGCTGAGCTCGTCCGCCCTGGCGTTCAGAGAACCTGCCAGGTGTTGAGCCACCAGGGTCACGCCCTGGCGTTCCAGCCATTGCCAGAGGCGCAGAGCCTCCTGGCAAAGGGTCCACGACCCCACCCCGCCCTGTTTGTTGCAGTACCACATGGCGGTGGTGTTGTCCGTGAACACCTGCACTACACTCCCCCGGACAGAGGGGAGGAATGCTTTCAGTGCTAGACGAATCGCCCGTAACTCCAACAGGTTGATGTGGAGCCGTGCCTCCGCCGGAGACCAGAGGCCTCTGATCTCCACCTCCCCCATGTGGCCTCCCCAGCCCTGGAGGGACGCATCCGTCACAACTACGTGCTCCGGTTGGGGAAGGGAGAGGGATCTGCCGCTGACCCAATCGCGGTCCGTGAGCCACCACTGCAGCTGTCTCGCAGTGCCCTCCGAGATCAGGACGTGGTCGGATAGGTTGCCCTGATGCTGGGCCCACTGAAACTTCAAGTCCCACTGCAGAGCCCGCATCCGCCACCTGGCGTGATGCACCAGCAGGATGCAGGAGGCCATCAGCCCCAGAAGCCGCAGCGTCAACCTGACCGAGACCCGGTATAGCGGCTGAAAGATGGGAATCAGAGCCTGAATATCCCGGACCCGCTGCTCGGGTGGATAAACCCGAAACCGCGCAGAGTCGAGAACCGCTCCGATGAAAAGGAGCTTCTGAGAGGGGCACAGGTGTGACTTCGGCACATTGATTGAGAACCCCAGCCGATGCAGGAGATCTGCCGTAGTCTGGAGGTGGCTGACGACTGTCTGGGGCGATCCCGCCTTCAACAACCAGTCGTCGAGGTAGGGGAAGACTGAAACCCCTAACCTCCACAGATGAGCTGCGACCACCGCCATCACCTTTGTGAACACCCGTGCGGCGCTGGTAAGGCCGAAGGGGAGCACGGTATACTGAAAGTGCTCGTGGCCAACCATGAACCGCAGGTAGCGCCGGTGGGCCGGCAGGACGGGGATGTGGAAATAAGCGTCCTGCAAGTCCAACGCTACCATCCAGTCTCCTGGGTCCAGGGCAGCAAGGACCTGAGCCAGTGTCAGCATCTTGAACTTCTCCTTCCGGAGGAAGGCGTGGACGTTCCGTAGGTCCAAGATAGGGCGTAGGCCCCCTTTGCCATTCTTGGGTATCAGAAAGTAGTGGGAGTAGCAACCACACCCTACTTCTGACCCAGGAACGCGCTCGATGGCCCCCTTGGCGAAGAGGGCCGTAACTTCCCCCTGCAGAAGTCGCAAATGACCCCCGATACACGGTGGTTCTGCGGTGGCATGGCTGGAGGAGTCGCCTCGAAGGGGAGGGAGTAGCCCCTTCGGACGATCTGCAGCATCCACCTGTCCGAAGTGACGGTGCGCCAGTGGAGGAGGTGATGGCGAACCCCGCCCCCCACTGGCGTCACATGGGCCTGAAAGCACGGACTAGGAGGGTTTTGAGGCGGATGCTGCGGGGGAAGGTGTGGACTGACCTCGCCGTTGTCCCCGACCGCCGGGACGGCGGTTCCCACGGCCGCCACCGCGTTGGGTATTACCCTGCGGAGCGTGGCTGGCAGCACGTGTGGGTACACCCCTTCCGTGGCCACGAAAGGAATGAAAGGCAGCCGATTGCTGGCGCGGGGCCGAGAGGCCCAAGGACTTGGCCGTGGATCTGGAGTCCTTAAAGCGCATGGTCTGCCTTGTCGCCAAAGAGGCGACGGCCATCGAACGGCATGTCCATCAAAGTGTTCTGGACATCGGCCGAAAAGTTGGAGGACCTCAACCAGGCGTGGCGTCTGACTGCCACCGTCGTTGCCATCGCTCTACCCAGTGAGTCGGTGGTATCCAGCCCACACCGTATGGAATATTTCGCTGCATCCCGGCCCTCCACAAGGGCTTGGCCGAGTTTGGCCCGTACCTCCAACGGACACTCTGGCAGCACTTCCGCGACCGTATCCAACAGAGAGTGGGTGTAGCGGCCCAAGAGGCATGCGGTGTTTGAAGACCGCAGTCCCAGACTTAGGGACGAGAAGATCTTTTTGCCGTACTGCTCGTACCTCTTGGATTCCCTGTCCGGCTGTGGAAAAGTAAATTTTGCCATGTTCTGTGTCCCTACGCGTCCTACATCATATGTTATGTGTGCATGATTAATATGCATATGTATTCCCCATGTTCGATTAAAAAGACGCAATTACAGTTGTGTCCATCTCTAGTATGTCAATTTCCAGTTCTCGTGAATACTACGAATATCAGGCCTATGTAAAGCTACGTTGCCACGTTTCTCAGTGTGCACGTTATTTTATTGTAAAGTCCCCGTTCCTAGGCCTCAAAAGGGCCCGGACACCAGATTCGGCTCCTGTCTCCTGAGCCCTCGCTGAGGAGCGACACGGCCCCCACCTGTATTCCTGACCCTTCACTTACTTCCTGCCTCACAGTGCCCGGTTCAGCCTGGCTCTGCCTCTGAGTCTGCCAAGAGTATGTTATGATTCTAGTTATCAGTCCAGTCCTCCTTCTCTGCATTCCTAAGCTACTGAACCGCATCAATAGTTTCCGTCATTGTCTAGCCTCTACGTCTCCATGTAAGAGAAATACTGTATTTATGGTCATTTAATATTCTTCATCACGCACTACATGTAGAATAATGCATGCTCCAGTCTTAGAGTCTGTTAGCCTTTACCCCGATAACTTTTGGATTCTATCAACATGTTCTCTAAACATCAGATACTAGATACTGCTTAGGTACATGTCGCCCTGACTCTCCAGACTTCAGTCTCTGCTCCTAGCACAGAGTTCGTAGCCCCCAGCTTCTCCTAGTAACACGTCATTGCCAGTTTGCGCGCACCACTAGGTTAGAGGTCCCGGCTCCTTAGGTAGCCCCCTCCATGTTTCCGCCCCATTTATGACATATTCTGCTACGTTTACATCACATGTCTATGTATACGCCTCTTGTTACACCTACTTTCACCCTTATCTTTCGCGACTACTACGCGTCACACCCTTTGCTCCACCCACTGCTCCGCCTATCATATGTACTGTAATGCAACTGTTTTACTATATATACTTGTGAATTGTTATTAAATGTTAGCGCGCTCATCCCAGATCCTGCCCCAGGCAGCTGCCATCCTATTCCTGTGCAGGTTGTCCTGTTCCTGTCCTTTATGCTGTAATGTAATAAACCTGCAAACTCCTACTACCTCGAATCTTGACTCTTATTTATTGAGCTATCTGTTATTGCTATGCCTAGTCAAACCTAGATCCGGTATTATTTATTTATATACCACATAATGGCGCCCGAACAGGCACTTGCCCTTTCCCCACGCGCCGGTGAAGCCACGCGTGCCCCCTGACCCTCTGCAGCCGTGACGGAACCATACCGTGCACGTGCAGATATTTCTGCTTCAAGTATCCCTCAGGCCCACGGAGGAGACGGAGGTGGCGGTCTAGCATCCAGACGAGGCGGTGGAGGAACGCGGCGAGTCCCGACCAGAGCCCAAGCCGAGAGTCCAAGGTCCGAGGTATCCGGAGGCCCACCCGTAACAGAAGTCCGAAGTCCGTCCGTCCGGCGTCGAAGCAGTCCAGTCGAGTCCGAGGCCTTCCGTTCTTGCTGCCCGGTGAGTACCGTTGCTGGGGTAGTATCTAGACAGGGTCAATCTAATTGACTCTGGTCCGTGGGTTGGTGGTACACAGACCCACAAAACGAAGTGTCCACTTCGGTGGATGCGGGTCCTGACGTGTCTCTTTATGAGACCGGTGAGTTTCGTACTGTTCCAGCAGTACATCTAGTTTCTGTTCTAGTCAGTTCTGTTCTCGAGAAAATTCATGTATTCTGTTTTCCGTATTCCAGGTAGTATTCTGTTCGAACTGTTATTTTAAATGTTCTTCATGTATTTTAATGTCGTGGTATGAATGTGGAGTAATTATCGTGTTCATTGTGTATTGTAATTACGTATTGTGTCTAAGTTACAGTTCAGTCATGCCGTTATTATCTAAATTACGTCAGTTAAAAACCAGAAAAGGTCTGCTAGAAGCAGCAGTTCCTGTCCCGCCTAGGGACAGTCCAGGTCATTTTATGTATCAGAAGCATGGCATAAGCGCCATATTGTATCTAGATTTATGGGTAGAGTATACCAAACAGTTAGAGGAAAAGTATAGATGGCCCGTATCAGGTACGTGGGATGCCGAGTGCATCATGAGAGTAGAAGAGGCATTATGGAAAAAGAAGGCCAGACAGTCACAGAAAGATGCCATCGAGTTATGGCGCAAAGAATCTCATAAAAGAACCGAAAAAGAAATCAGGAAGTCAGAATTAAGTAGAGAATCCTTAGAAAGAGCCCAAGAAAGGGAATTAATCGAGATAGGTGAACGAGTCAAAACCGAACAGTCAGACAGACAGAGGCATGCCCTTATTAAGGGTATGTATCCTCTTCTTGCCGAGGGCTTGCCAAAAGCGACCCCGGAGGCATCCAGTAATTTCCCGCCGCCATTAGTCCCGCTCAAGCTACGTCACAAACCGACCGCAGCTGACATTTTCATCTCGTCCTATTTGGACGACACAGTCCCGGAATATGCAAATCCCGATCCGCCAGTCCCTGTAAATCAGGCACTTCCTGCTCCTCCAGACACCGGGGCACCCCTTGCAGTACCTGCTACGGCACCCCCGGTCCAGCCTGCATTTCAAATTCCCGCTCTGCCAGCACGAAGAGCATCAGTCGATGGTTCCAGTTTCGGGGCCGCAGGAGGAGGTCCTCCTCAGACCCCGCCGCCAAATAGACGTCCAGGAGCAGTCGAGTTACATGAACGTGCGTTACAGCGTACGCCTAAATATCAGTCCATTGCAGAAATCAGGCGAGCTCTCACTGAATGCTGTTATGATCCAGTTCCAGGCGAGGATGGTATGGTTATATTTTCCGTGCGTGTTAGGCAGGTGTCCGAGTACTTGGTCACTTTACCGAATATGAAGGAAGATCTAGACAGAATATATTGTTTCATCCGTACAGGGGATGATCCCGAAAGTATTAGTGAAGTCATGTCTCAAAGGAAAGTTGAGATCCAGCTCATGATATTAAAGTTTCTGATTAATTGTCTAATAAGGGAACAAGATTATCCGACCAAAGATCAAGTCGAAATGAGAACCCTAACAAGGTGGAGTGAGAATATAGCCGAGGGTAAGCACAAGACTATCAGTAGTATAGAGAGTATGTACAAGAAAATTCGTAAGGAAATAATAAGGTTACATGATCAACGTAAGGCAGCACAAGTAAGCGAGAAAGAAAATGACTCTGCGGAAGAGGTAGAGGACGAGAATCTCGCCAGAATAGCGTATGTAGGAAAATCTAGATTTCCAGACCGTCATTTACGCCTAGAACACAAGTCAACTTTCCATCGTCCAACACCAGAACAAGGTTCTCTAGAACAAGTATTTCAAGCCACCGACCATATTCTGAAATCACGAATCGGTTATAGCGAGTTAAGTACTATGCATGAACAAGAACTAGTCCGATCAGCAGTCCGATGGATTACTGATTCTACCACTTTTCCAGACGAAATAGTGGCACAAATGTTTCTGAAATTGCCCCCAGCCGAGCAACGACTGGTGGGTATGTATATGATCCAGCACCTCATTACTTTGTATGAGGGTCAACATTCTGATCCAGGTCCGTTACACGATGTCCTGAACGAGTTACTCCAGTATAAATGGAAAGGTTTAGGTACCGATTTAATTAGTGTCATTCTAGAACAGCGCCACAAATATAGAACGTTTTTGAACCCGCATTTTGTTCAAGTCTCACCCCCAGAAAGTAAACCCTTTTACATAGACAGACAGAATCCGTTACGAGAAGTGCATCCAGTTAAGACAGAGGGTGGTGAAATGCAACAAGTGTTTGTTTACACCCCGATCACAAAGATGGAACTCTTAGAGATGAAAAAGTTAATTCCCTGTCATGATAAAGATCCAGCAGGGTTCCACCGAGAATTAAAAGACATGCTCCGTATGGGAGAATACACATATCCAGATATTATTAAAATGTTAAAAGTCCTGTTGCCCGCAGGGGTATATGAGAAACTCAAGGAAAAAGAATGGGAGGTGGGAGAGAAAAAGATCGATTGGGCAGTTCTAGAAGCTGAAGACAAGGCACGAGTACCAGGTACCGGTCTTGGAGATAAATGTAAAGAATTACCAGAATTGTTAATACAAGTTTTGCCCAGATTATTAGCAACTAGAAAAGAAGACTGGGATGCAATCTCAGCCTGTAAACAGAAACAAGATGAAGATACTAGCGATTTTTACTCTAGATTTGAAAAATGTTTTACCATAAACAGTGGCCTCAAGACAAGTAGCGAGTCATACCCTCACCTTTTTGTTACTAAATTAGTCGAGAATTCGAGTCCACAAGTTAAGAACCGAGTTTTGAAAGTCGAAAGTACCTGGCAAGCTAGTACCCCGTCCCAGATGTTGCAGATGCTTCAATATCACCAGAATAGAATCAGAGAAGAGCAAGAACACGAGAGAAAACGTATGAAAGACACGAAAATGAAAGTACTAGTTGCACAATCTGTTCCACAAGACAGTCAGAAGAGGGGTCCGAATCAAGCCAGTCATCCTGCAGCTCCCGTTAAAGGGAACTGCAATTATTGTAAACAGCCAGGTCATTTTATAAACGAGTGTGCAGTTCTGAAACACAACATAGCTACCGGTAAGACTAAAGAAAGACCACGTCCGCCTAGACAAGAGCAAGTTTCACAGACTCCTCAGCCACAGAGTGCACAACAGACAGTTACTGTACCGCAGCCCATCGCTGCAACACAGCATGTTACACAGCAGATGTACCAGTATGCTCAGTCAGAGTATCCAGAGTATCAGCCATATTCATGAAACAGCCTAGAGAGGGAGGTAGGCTTGCCTCTCATCGAGATACCTGTAGATCAAGAAGGTCCCTATGTTCACAGTCAAGTACTAGGGAAAGACAGAAAGTTTCTGATTGATACAGGGGCAAGTAGGACCACCATCAGCCACGCCGAAGTTCCAGGGGCTCCGCTCTCAGGCTCTAGAAATGTTTCCCTTGGATTTTCAGGAAAACCTATCGTAAATGAAATTTCAAAGCCAGTTACTCTAGAAGTAGGTCCATTGTCCCGCACTACTGATCTGTTACTTACTAAGTCATGTCCAGAAAATCTATTAGGCATTAAAACACTGAAAGAGTTAGGTGCAGTTATATGCTGTTCCCCAGAGGGAATACGATTGTTCCTACGTGACTTCAAGGGTCACTATGTATTACGAGATTTTGATCCGAGATTGTCTAATGTCCCGCAGCATCTATGGGCGCAAGGCCCAACTGATGTTGGCTATATGGAAATCACACCCCATCGTGTGACTCTCAAGCCAGGTGTAGTCCTGCCACGAATCAGACAGTACAGATTGCCACCTGAGGCTGTAGCAGCCTTATCCAAAATTATTGACGAGCTCATGGCTCAAGGAGTAGTGGTAGAAACTGACTCCAATGTATGTAATTCTCCGATCATTCCTGTCATGAAACGTACTGATCCAAATGCACCTCCAGTATATCGATTAGTGATTGACCTTCGAGAACTTAATAAATGTATTATTCCCCAGTACCCAGTTGTCCCAGATATCTCTTCCCTATTGACAGCCATTGATTCCGAAGCCACATTTTTTACGGTCATAGACCTCAAGAACGCGTTTTTCAGTGTCCCCATTCATCCAGACAGCCAGTTTCTTTTCGGATTTTGTTTAAATGGAAGGAGCTATATGTTCACACGCGCTCCTCAAGGTTTCACAGAAAGTCCTAGTATTTACAGTCAAGCACTCAAGAGACAACTAGACAACATTCACATGCCAACTGACACTGCCCTGCTCCAATATGTCGATGATCTACTGATCACAGCCCGTTCTGAACGTGTCTGCGAGCAAGCTTCACTTACAGTCTTGTATTTTCTTGCCGAGATGGGGCACAAGGTGTCCCCTTCTAAGCTTCAATTCTGTGTCCAGCAAGTGATCTATTTAGGCCACTTGCTGTCCAAGAGGGGTAGGCAGTGGACACCAGATCGTATCCAGTTAATAGCGAGTCTTCCTCAGCCCAAGACCCAGAAGGAGGTACGTGCTTTTATCGGCCTTACTTCTTATTGCAGACAATGGATTCCTCAGTATGCATTTCTAGCTAAACCACTGATACAGTTAACGACACAGGAGGCAGCCGTATCGACTGTCCTCCCTTGGACATCTGAACATACACTTAGTTTCAATGAGTTAAAGAAAGCCTTATGCCAAGCTCCAGTTCTAGCTACACCGAACTACAGTAAGCCTTTTACACTTTTCGTCACTGAGCGCGAAGGTACAGCATTATCTGTTCTCACACAAGATCAAGCAGGACAATACAAGCCTTGTGCTTATTTTTCGAGCACATTAGATCCTGTAGCCCAGGCTCTGCCTGCGTGCCTCAAGTCAGTTGCAGCCACAGCACTAGCTATCAGACAAAGTGATTCCATAGTCTTAGGACACTCTCTGACAGTACAAGTTCCACACTCCGTGGAAGTTCTTTTAAACCGAACACAAACTCAGCACTTGACCATTGCACGTTTAACAGGTTATGAATTGACACTGTTCCAGCCACACATAGAAATCAGACGCTGCAACGTCCTAAATCCTGCTACACTGTTACCATCAGTTACTTTGAATCCTGACACACACGACTGTGTGGAAGTAGTTAACATTACGACAAAGCCAAGACAAGATCTGGCAGATATTCCATTACCAGATCCCGACCTGACACTTTATGTGGATGGTTCATGCATGAGAACAAGTACAGGAGAACCAGTAGCCGCGTATGCAGTGACTACTGACACTGAAGTTATTGAAACACACCGTATTGACACCCTGTCTGCTCAAGCAGCGGAGCTAGTTGCTCTGACTCAAGCCTGCATACACGCCAAGAACCTGAAAGTTAATGTTTACACAGATTCACGTTACGCATTTGGAGTTGTACACGACTTCGGAGTGCTCTGGCAGGAGAGAGGTTTCATGACTTCTCATGGAACCAAGATTCAGCATGGTCTCCTTATTCAAGCTCTGTTAGATGCCATACACTTACCGACATCCATTGCTATCATGAAATGCAAAGCACATACGAAAGTTACTGACACTATTTCTCAAGGTAATTATCTAGCAGATCGCACAGCCAAGCTTACAGCTCAGACACCAGACATTCCAGTTAATAAGACACCGACACACACTCCAGATCCGACTACATGTATGACAGTTAAGGACCCTACACAAGATGTCATAGACATACAGTTACATGCTACTCCTGAAGAAATCAAGAAATGGTCCGAACAAGGAGGGGTCCAGACAGATCAAGGATGGTTGACGAAGGGAAAAACCACATGGTTTCTCCCCGACTCTATGGTTCAAGTCATTATCAATACCGCACATAGTCCAGCACATTTAGGAGAAAAAGCAATGTTAGACAGTATCCAGAACATTTGGTTCAACAAGCATTTACGAGCTGCAGCCAAGCAGAAAGTCCGTACCTGTATGATATGTTGCCAGTTTAATCCAGGTAAAAGTGTCCCGGTGGAACAAGGTGGATTCCAGCCCCCTGACCACCCTTTTGAAGTCCTCCAGATGGATTATATTCAGATGGAGCGATGTCGAGGTTTCAAGTATGTCCTCGTAGTTGTATGCGCTTTGTCCAGGTGGACGGAAGCATATCCAGTCCCAGATTACACAGCCACGACTACTGCCAAGCAGTTGGTTCGTGAGTTCTTCCCCCGTTATGGACTCCCTAGAGTCGTATATTCTGACAACGGCCAGCCATTCTCATCCGAGCTAATGAAACACGTGTCCCTTTTGTTAGGGTACCAGTGGAAGTTCCATTGTGTACGCCATCCTGAAGCGGCCGGTCTCGTAGAAAGACATAACCAGACCCTGAAAATTCGAATTGCAAAAGTTTGTCAAGAGAAAGGTGTGGACTGGCTAATAGCTCTGCCAGTTGCCCTGTTCTACATGCGCATGGTCGCACATTCCAGATCAGGTCTGTCCCCGTACGAGGTCGTATTCGGCCGCCCCCCTAACATGTGGGGTACACCTAGACCCCGAAGTATTACCGATGTTTCAAGTAATATGCTGACAGATTACCTAGCTTCCTTGATGTCTGCCCTCAACTCTTGTCGTTCACAGGTTGCCGCCGCATTTCCAGACAATACCGAGGTGGCACCGCATGAAATCGTTCCCGGATCCATGGTCTTAGTGAGAAATTTTGATCGTTCAAGTCCGCTGGAGCCTCGCTGGAAGGAGCCCCGACAGGTCCTCCTGGCCACCCGTACAGCCGTAAAGTTGGAGGGACGCAAAGGCTGGGTGCATCTTTCGCATATCAAAAAGTTTTATGGATTGAAGCCCGTTTCAAAGAACATTTCCGAGCATTTAAAGGACTGCCAAAGTACTATTCTTAAGGACTGTCCCGCAAAAGACACTGTTACTGAACCCTCCCTGTTAGAGACAACTCCGCAACAGGAGTATAAATTAAAACTAAGGTCTAGTAAAATAAGTCAGCCAGTTTGATTGTCTAAGTCCTCCCCTAGGTGAAACGGTTAGACCGGTTTCTGACATGTATAAAATAGACCCCCATAGTGAGAGAGTTAGTCAAAACTCAAATCCGATGTATCGTTTTTCTAAGTTTCATATTATTTCTCAGCATTATGATTTCCTGCACTAGTTATGCATTTTATCTGTATTTTCCAGTTTCTCATGTAAATAAGTCTTCTAATGTTACAGTAGAGCACACGTTTAGTGATCTGCCTCCTCATGAACTCTCTTACCGCCTCGCTATGCGTAACAATTCCTTTATCCGCATGTTACATTACTCACACCAGACCAGCAATGCCACTAATTGTTGGGTGTGTGGTCGACTCCCCCCTTTCCAGACACCGAAGGGAGTTCTGCCACTCTTTCCTTATCCATTTTCACATAATGGTTCCTGTGGAGCATGGTCCACGTTAACGTCATCCTCAACAGATATGTCTTTCCTTAACAGTACATGTTTCCCAGACAAGCAAGGTCTTCCCCACAGAACAGGGTTAGATCTAGAGAATGAAGTTTACAATTTAGGTAATTATTCTTCGAATTTTATGGTCCTGAATGTTCAGTCTGATTCCACCCCAGACTTACCTGCTATTTCAGTATTACCAGTCAAAGGCGAATTATGTGTCCGAAATTATGGTTCCGTACATGTAGGACACAGCGATTGTACTACTATTGTCAAGTATAGTGACAGTGGGAAATCTATTTTCAAAGCTTCACGTCATTCTTATTTTATTTGTGGTCAAACCGCATATGTTCGTCTGCCCCTCGATTGGGAGGGAACTTGTTATATTGCCTTCCTACTGCCACCTGTTTTCCTAGCCCCATCTGATTATCACAGAAACACACATCTAGTACACATTAGACATAAAAGGGAGATCGAGTCCCCAATTGTCGATTATACTGAAACTGCTCTAGGACAGTATACAGATTTCAATAGAGGTTTCTTCTTTTTTATAGGACCTATCCAGAATAGTAAGCTAATCCGTAGGTTAACCAGAACCCTTGAAGCTGTAGTAAATGAGACTGCCTCTGCTCTAGGTAACTTAACCGAAGAGCAATCTGCTATGAGATTTGTCGTGCTCCAAAATCGTCTCGTCCTTGACGTCATACTGGCCGATAGGGGCGGGGCATGTAGAGTCATCGGATCTAGTTGCTGCATTTTCATTCCAAATAACGCGCCGTCTGTTTATTCAGCTATAACCAGACTCCATAAAATTGCCCATCTGTTACACCAAGATCCAGGCACCTGGACATGGTCCGGTTGGTTCTGGAATATAATTTCCGCCTGGGGATGGAAGGTCTTGTCCTTTCTAGGTATTGCAGTAGCGATCATATTCAGTTGCTGCCTCTGTATACAATGTGGCCCTGCGATTTGCGGCATTTGTGCTACCTCTTGTATTCCTAGTCCCAAGTCCCGTTCTAAATCCCGTTCCAAGAAAATTCGAGACAAACAATTGATGCTGTATGAAATGATAGATGGTATCATGAATATTGATGTTTCCTGATGGAAACGTAGTGACAAGGAGGGAATGTGGAAAAGTAAATTTTGCCATGTTCTGTGTCCCTACGCGTCCTACATCATATGTTATGTGTGCATGATTAATATGCATATGTATTCCCCATGTTCGATTAAAAAGACGCAATTACAGTTGTGTCCATCTCTAGTATGTCAATTTCCAGTTCTCGTGAATACTACGAATATCAGGCCTATGTAAAGCTACGTTGCCACGTTTCTCAGTGTGCACGTTATTTTATTGTAAAGTCCCCGTTCCTAGGCCTCAAAAGGGCCCGGACACCAGATTCGGCTCCTGTCTCCTGAGCCCTCGCTGAGGAGCGACACGGCCCCCACCTGTATTCCTGACCCTTCACTTACTTCCTGCCTCACAGTGCCCGGTTCAGCCTGGCTCTGCCTCCGAGTCTGCCAAGAGTATGTTATGATTCTAGTTATCAGTCCAGTCCTCCTTCTCTGCATTCCTAAGCTACTGAACCGCATCAATAGTTTCCGTCATTGTCTAGCCTCTACGTCTCCATGTAAGAGAAATACTGTATTTATGGTCATTTAATATTCTTCATCACGCACTACATGTAGAATAATGCATGCTCCAGTCTTAGAGTCTGTTAGCCTTTACCCCGATAACTTTTGGATTCTATCAACATGTTCTCTAAACATCAGATACTAGATACTGCTTAGGTACATGTCGCCCTGACTCTCCAGACTTCAGTCTCTGCTCCTAGCACAGAGTTCGTAGCCCCCAGCTTCTCCTAGTAACACGTCATTGCCAGTTTGCGCGCACCACTAGGTTAGAGGTCCCGGCTCCTTAGGTAGCCCCCTCCATGTTTCCGCCCCATTTATGACATATTCTGCTACGTTTACATCACATGTCTATGTATACGCCTCTTGTTACACCTACTTTCACCCTTATCTTTCGCGACTACTACGCGTCACACCCTTTGCTCCACCCACTGCTCCGCCTATCATATGTACTGTAATGCAACTGTTTTACTATATATACTTGTGTATTGTTATTAAATGTTAGCGCGCTCATCCCAGATCCTGCCCCAGGCAGCTGCCATCCTATTCCTGTGCAGGTTGTCCTGTTCCTGTCCTTTATGCTGTAATGTAATAAACCTGCAAACTCCTACTACCTCGAATCTTGACTCTTATTTATTGAGCTATCTGTTATTGCTATGCCTAGTCAAACCTAGATCCGGTATTATTTATTTATATACCACACGGCGGTGCCGACGGGAATGCGGTCTGGGAATTAGAGGCCTGGATGACCAGGCTCTCGGGGGTAGGGTGGGTGGACAGGAAACATGGGTCACCCAGGGCGGGGCGGTGGCGTCTGGCCACGTTCCTATCTACGGGCGAACCCGTAGCGGGCTTGGACCAAGTGCCCAGAAGAACGTCGGTCAAGGCCTCATTAAAGGGCAGCAGAGGCTCGGCCGAGCTTGACTGCGGTTTAAGGACCTCAGTGAGGAGATTAGTCCTCACGGCCGCGACGGGGAGCTCAAGGCCCAAGGCCTTGGCAGCCCTCATCAACACCACACTGTAGGTAGCCCCCTCCTCCGAAGCCACGGTAGGAGGGGAGACAAAACCAGAGTCTGGAGAGGTGTCCAGGCCACTGGCCTCCCCAAGGTCTACTGCCCAGTCCTCATGAGACTGACACTCTCTGGTCAGAGGGTCCTCAGACACCTCCCAATCCTCTTCATCACCCATCTCCTGAAACTCAGGGTTCTCAACTAATGGGGCCTGTTCACAGAAGTGAAACTCCCCAAACGACGTCTGGAGCGGCGCCCATCGGGGCCGTCCCGACGCCGGAACAGGAATGAAGGGGGCATCGGGGACGGCGCCGCCCGAGGACTGTGCCGGAGGCGACACCTGATGGTCCGACGCCGGGGAGGTCGTAAGGTCCACCGGCGACAATCTAGATCCCGAAGAAGGTCTAGCGGCGTCCCGCGGCGCCGGGCCCGAAGGCGCCGGCGGTGCCGGGACAACTGGACCCCGCGGCGCCGGGCCCGAAGGCGCCGGCGGGAGAGCAGGAACCTGCGGCGCCGGGCCAAAGGCAGCGGCGGCGTCGGGGCCGAAGCACCCGACGGCGTCGGGGCTGAAACCCCCGACCCGCTAGGGGTCCCAGAAGGGTCCGCCGGGCCCGAAGGCGCCGCGGAGCCCGTCAGAGGAGAGAGTTTCCTCATGGCCATGAGGAAGCGCTCGATCTCCTCCGGTGTCGCGTTGAGCCCAGGGACCGGAGGGTGCGGAGCTGAACGCGGCGACTCCGACGGAGCCGCGTGGGCAGTGTCACCCGAACCCCCGCCCACATCGCACAAGCGTCGGGGGGGAGTCCGCAGAGCGATGACGCCTCTTGGACTTCTTGTGCTTCTTACCTGACGACGACTTCGACCCGGAGGAGTGCGGCCTACTCTCGGATCTGTGGTGGCTCCGAGCCCGCGACCTGTCCCTCGACCTCCCGTGGGACCGAGACCTCTCGCGGCGCGGGACCGACTGCCGGAGTTCGAGTCGCCTGCGGGACCGCTCCCGCCTGGCTTTCGAAGAGAGGGCCCGGCAGTCGGAGCAGGCCTTGTCGTCGTGATCGACGCCTAGACAAGTTAAACACAGGTAGTGAGGATCCGTGACCGACATCAGGCGGTCGCAATCCTCGCAGTGCTTAAAGCCGGCATCCCTACGGCACCAATCGGAGTCGACAAGACTTCGAAAAATGATCAAAAATCGATCAAAAAGTTAGTCAAAAATTGACTAGGGTTATTGCTTTTTCCAGATCTGCGCTTGCTGGCGCGGAAAAAAGAAGAACTGACGTCAGCACGCGGAGGCGGCGTCTAAGTACTCCGACGCCGTCATCACGGCGCCCACGACGCCGGACGCGGAGCCGCAGACGACGCCTACCGACGCGCAAGGATACTGCTACGCAAAAGTTTCCGGATCCAGTCTGACGCCTGGGGATATTCTAAGGTAAGGAATCTAATACTAACGTGTCTCTTTCAGATTAAAATGGTGTACAAATAGAAGAGCCTAGAACAGTATGGTCACTGATTCAGTTTCAGGTGCTCAGTTGAATTTTCATAAACTAAAGACTGACACAGCCAAGTAAATGATGTGGTCAATTTGTTTTATTCACCAGCACTGTGCACGTTGTCTTCTACTCAAGATTTACTTATCCAGTCACCTTCTTAGAAACATAAATGTTTAAAACTGTACAAGATGATTCAGTTTTGCAAGGAAAAGATACCAAGTTCACAAAATGTAAAGCTTGTAAAGCTTGCACAATCATAACACTGGTTACTTTATACGCAATTGCTTTAATATCATTTGGAATTTCTAAATAACTTGGATTAATTTAGCATCAGCCCAATACTGACAAGGTGAGACCACCCATCTCTTATTTTACATACACAGCACCACCGGGTATTAAGAAATTGGATGGTTTGTATTTGCCGCAGACATTTTACTGCTCATGCTAGCACAGCACCTAGATAATTGTGTAAATGAGAAGGTAGAGAGAAAGGAATCCCTTCTGTAATGAATCATGGACTGAGTAGATGTTGAGTTGAATATACTTCCTAGACTCTTGAGGAAAATGAGAAGTTTTGCCAGTTGTATTTCTGGACAACCAAAAATTAGAAAACAAAGCAGATACACACATTTGATTCTAAATAACATGAATGAAAATTAAGCCCAAAACCAAACAGACTAAAGAACAAGTTACTTACCTTTGGTAACACCGTACCTGGTAGATTTCTTTCCTTAGAATTATCCCCAGGCGTCACATATAAAACGGAAAATATTTTGTGAGCAGTACCTCGTTGCCGTAGCTGCGCCAAAAGTGACACTCGCAATGCCTGTATAGGCGCTCTGAAATCGCTGACACTCACCACTGGTGTGGAAAACTAGGTTGCTGAAAAGGGAAAACCCTGTCCCTAGAAATCTGTTTGCAGAGCAGGGAGGAGGGGTGGGTCTGTAAGGAATCTGCGGCTAGATAGAGTCTCTAGCATATAAGGTGTTACCGAACGCAAGTAACAGGTACATCTGATATAGATGTCTAGCACAGATTCCTTACCTTAGAAGAGATACCCAAGCAATACCTCCCCGGAGGCGGGTCTGCGGACCAATTTCACACAAATAAGTCCTGCAGACCCAAACAAGCGAAAGTGCGCATCCCTACAGACCTGACTGTTCAGACAGTAGTGTCCTCTTCTGTCCCTTCTTCGCTCCAACATACCTCATGAAGAATTGGTCGTCCACCCGGAATGATTGTGTGCGATCAAAGTAGAATGACAATGCTCTTTTTGGGTCCAGGTGGTGGAGTGGTTCCTCTTCTGTGAAGGGATGAGACTAAACGAATAAAGTAGGCTGATCGATTGGCCTACATGACAGAGTGACCACTTTTGGAAGAAAGGAAGCTCCCGTAAGAAGCACCAGTTTTTCAGGGTAAATATTAAGAAAATTTGAGCCTTGGATGACAGATGTTATTGCCACTAGGAAGGCAGTCTTGATGGTATGGAGCCTGAGTGGACAATTGTGCAGTGGCTCAAGGAGAGCGCACAGAAGGAAAGTGAGGTGAGATTGAGGTCTCACTGGGGCATACTACAGCGAGAAGGTGGAAACAAATGTTGTAAACCTTTTAGAAAACTATTTACAATAGGGGATTTGAAGAGGAATGACTGATCAGGCAACCGCAGAAAAGCTGACATGGTGGAGAGATGCCTTTCAGATTGCCCATAGCGGAGCCCTGCTGGGCAACTGAAAGGATGAACAGGAAAACCTGAGAAAGGGGTGCAGAAAGGGTATCAATTTGTCTTTCTGTACACCATGTCACAAATTTTGCCCAACAACAGGCCTAAACCATCTTGGTGGAGGGTCACCTTCGCTATTTCAGTAGACTTCAGAAAGGCATTTGACTCGCTCAGTTGGGAATTTCTCTATATTACTATGCCTAATATGGGCCTGGGTTTACCCTTTGTTAAGTTAACACTGCTGCTTTATACTGGCCCTCTGACCAGGATTCGCACTGGTGTGCTGATCTCCGATGCATTTGCGGTCAAGCGTGGCACTCGGCAGGGCTTATTTGCAATAGCCCATGAGGCCTTTGCTTGCAAGATTCGCCAAGGTCATCATTAATAGGGTTTGCCCATTGCCGATGATTGTACGTTCTTGTCTCTGTATGCTGAAGACATGCTGCTGTGTTTTTGGGGGCAAGATGCAGACATTTCGAGGGTGATCGCAGCATTGTCGGATTTTGAGGTTTGTTCGGGACTTGCAGTTAATTAGGACAAGACGCATGTTTACCCCATGCGTGGTGATGTTGCAGAGCGCCGGCCTGTCTACTCGTGGCCCGCGCAGCGATGGGAGCGAGACACGGTGCAATATCATGGACTGCCAGTGTACCCTACTCCTGAATTGCTGTACGAAGGGAACTATGGGTGGGTATTGACTGGAATGCGTCAAACTGTTGCCTTCTGGACCATGCTGCCTTCATCCGTCCATGGCTGTGTAACTCTTTCTAAGATAATTATGATACCGCACTCACGTTATCTTTTTACGACACCCTCGTTGGAACTCCCACAACAATTATTCCTGGAGCAGGACACTTTATCTTGCTTTACTCGGGTACTTCCCATGGTCGAGTGTCTCTCTGACAGATGCATTTACCCGAGATTGAAGGGGGCCTAGTGTCTCCCGATTTTGAACTCTAATATTTGGCGGCTCAGCTGCAATGGGTGGTGCGCTGGCGTGCCTTCCTCTGGGAGGGTGTGGGAACTGCGGAGTGCGGCTCTCTAAGGATTGTCTGTTGAGCTGGTTATGCAAGATGCAGATGAGCTGCAATCACCTTAATCAAAACCTGAGGGGCACTGGTGAGGCAAAAGGGGAGCACCACAAACATGAAGTGCTTGTGGCCCACCATGAATATCAGGTAACACGTGGTGGGCAGGCAGGACGGGAATATGGAAATATGCGTCCTGCAAGTCCAACATTACTATCCAGTATCTTGGGTTCAGGGCAGATGGGGCTGGAGCAAGAATGATCATTCTAAACAACTTTTTGAGGAAGAAATTGACAGAACGAGGTCGAGGATAGGACGAAGGCCTCCATCCTTCTTGGGCACCAGAAAGTAGAGGGAATAACAACCACAACCCACCTCTAGCATTGGCACTCTCTCTAAGGCTCCTTTGACCAAAAGAGCTGTTACTTCCTGGTGCCTCTGTAAGCCTGCCGTAAGTAGGTGGCATAGAGGAAAGGGCAGTCTCGAAGGGGAGGGAGTTGCCCCGCTGGACGATAACAGACCCACTTTTCTGATGTTATGGACAGATTTGCATACAGCTGGGTGTGAACTTGGGTGGAGAAGAGGGCTAAAGAACGATGATTGTTTAAAAAAAGATCTGTGACTGGGGGTGAGTGTCTGAAAAGATTCAGCACTCCATCCATCATCTCCTTGTGTTTGCTCTGTTTAGTCTAAGCTGGCATGGTATGCCCAGATGTGGGTCCCGTGCTCACTTTTCCACTGGATTTAAGCTACCCAGCCTAATGAGGGGTGTTACCCCAAAACCGGTCCCAGTATGCTTGTTTACGGTCCAGGGAAGACCTGGCTTGGCAGTTCGGACTGGGCTGTTCCCATGAGGAACACGGTCACGACTGATTTGCATATGGCTGGTTCTGAACTGGGGTGGCAAAGTGAGCTGAAGAACGATGATGGATTCAACTCAGATCTGTGACTGGGGCGAGTGTCTGAAAAGTTTCAGTGCTCCGTCCATCATCTGCCTGTGTTTGCTGATGTTATGGACTGCCAGTGGTGCAGGTGATGGCAAATCCTGCCACCCACTGAGTGCACGTAATGGTAAACGGGCAAACAAGAAGGGTTTGGTGGCTGTTGCTGCTGGGAGGTAGTAGACTGACCCAAACACTGGCCACCCGACCCACGTGGCCAGTAGGTACCGTGGCCACGCAGAAGCTGGAAAGCTTGCGCCTGCAGCAGTGCTGGAGCAGGTAAGGTCGCTGCTGTACATCCCTTCCATGGCCACGAAAGGCAGATTGCCACCGAAGGGTATGTCCATGAGTGATGTCTAGACATCCCGAGAAAAGACAGTAGTCGTCAACCAGGCGTAGAGTCCCAGGGCCACAGATGACGCAACCTCACTGCCCAGTCAGTCTAGTGTCGATTTCACGTCTAATTGCAAAATTAACTGCAATCCTCCCATGTGCAACAGTCTTGGGGAGCAAGGCCTGTGCCTCCTCTGTGACAGTTGGCAGCACCTGCGCAACTGTATCCCACAGGGCGTGGGAATAGCAGCCCAAAAAGGCATGCAGTGTTCACAGAAGGCAATGCCGGGTTGGTGGAAAAAAAAAATGTTCTTGCCTAAATTGCCCAGCTTCTTGGATTGCCCATCTGGTACAGCAGATGGGAATGCGCAAGGATTTACATGATAAGTGGAGGCTTGGACCACCAAGCTCTCTGGGGTAGGGTGTACCGTGAGGAATTTTGGGTCCCCTGGGGTGAGGCAATTGCCCTGTTCACAGGAGCCTCTGTGTTGGGCTTGAACCAGGTCCCAAGCAGGACATCAGTAAGTGATTTCTTTAATGGGAGAAGCGGTTCGGAGGGGGACACTCCCGGTTGAAACATGTCTGTCAAGACATTAGTCTTGACTGCCACCGAGGGTAAACTAAGATCCAGGACTTCTGCTGCCCTCCGCACCACCAATGCGAATGAAGCTTCATCCTCCGTAGCCACTTTAGATGGAGAAAGCATGATAGTATCTGGTGAGGTGTCTAGTCCACTGGCTTCACCCACATTATCACACCAGTACAAGGATTCATAAGGCTGGAATTCTTCATGGTCCCAGCCCATTGGAATAGGGGTCAGGATCCGGCCTGGCTCCAGTCGGCATAGGGTGACGCCCCTCTGGCTCCATGTCGGAATTGGGAATGTAAATGGGGATGGCGCAACCGATGTGCGCTGACGGCGCCAGATGCGTCAGACTCTGGACTGGCGGTGGGGAAGGTCAACATGGCATGACGGGTGCCAATCCGGATCCACCTGTGGATCCATGGGCCCACCCGAACCCAAACAGCCCAAAGGCACACCAGATGGAAAGGGCCACTCAAATAAGAGGTGCATGGCCTCATAAAACCCTTGAAGTTGAGCGAGGTTGCTTCTGCTCCCAGAAATGGGCAGGCACTGGCTTAACTGTGGAGTCAGGCCTTGAGTGACGCTCCATCGTCTCGTCGGCTGACGGACAAGGTGAAGTCGAAGCATGCTTCAACGACTTCTTTGTGTGGGACCGAAACTTACCCAAATGGTTCAAGGGCTTGGAATGAGATGACTACATCAGACAGCGCGACCTTTCTCTCGACCGGGACCTCGAAGGTCACGCATTGTGCCGCCAAGAGCTTGAGGGATCACTCCCTCAAGGCCTTCGGATGAATGATTTGGCAGTCGGTACAGGCCTTCTGGTCACGGTCTTCATCGAGGCACCAGAGGCAAACAAGGTGCAGGTGTCTGACGGTGACAGGCGCAGCAGGGCTTGAAGCCAGCCTTCTTAGATTACATTTCTGCCACACTAGGAGGTAAGACCTCAAAAAAAGACTTCGACAAACTGTTGAAAAAAGCTTACCAGTCAAAAAGTGACTAAGCTGTAGCTCTTCCGGATCAGCGCTGACTGGGGAAGAAAGAAAAAAACAGACATCAGCGCACCTAGTTTAGTGCCTATATAGGCACCACAAATGTCACTTCTGGTGCAGGCGACTCCAACGACGCCACCTACCTTCACACAGGGGTGCTGCTCATGAAAATATTTCCGGATCCTTTCTAACTCCTGGGGATAAGTCTCTATCACGTAGGCTTTTAAACATCATTTAGGACATCAAACGTTTTAGAAGAGATCCACAATTCTTAATATTGAAACACCTCTAGCTTAGTGATTGATAACATTGTACACAAAAGACCAATCTAGGCATTAATACAGAACTTTACTAACCATGGTCTGATGGAGTACTGCACCTTCTTCACGTATGTGTAACCGTCCACCTTAATTTCTGTTGAATGCAGATTAATTTAGTAGGACCTCCATTTAAGCTAGAAATTTCACCAGCTACAGGGACACAAACCTGGGTTATATCCTGGTTGTTGTGCACCTGCAAAATAGGCAATAGGGAATACTCAGCAAAAAGTGCAACTTATATTATATCCCTTAAGGAACTCAAGAAGTTAACAGTTGAAGAAAACAATGAATATTACCAAGCAAAAAAATTAAATAGCTACATGTTGTTGCGTTCTCTAAAGTGCATCTTAACATGTTGGAAAATAAGAGCTTCACGTTATGGTATGCACAAACGTTTTTTTATAATTATGGGTTGTAAATATATTGAATGTTATTTAGGTGATTCAGTAATGCTTCAAGTGATTTAATCCTTCCCTCCATCCACACCAGCCCCCGTCCCTGGTTATTCTCCCCATCCCCATCTCCCCCGGTTCTACTCTTCCCCTCCCTACAGATAGAAGGGGAAAAAACGACGCAGGCCGTGTGGCTGCTTCGTTGCACTTTTTTAACACTCTGCTCTTCACCAACCACCCGTCTTCCCATTCACCACCCAATCACAATTACCAAAGCCAATAGCTCACCCATAGGTCAGACCGTTTGGCTTTGCCAATGCTTATTTCATGTGGACTGACCGCAACTACTACGACCTATCGTTGCCAAATCCTTCACATACACATACAATTAGGTTTGGCTCCACTAAAAGCACTATTTCTCTCTCATCTCATTCTATTGGCTGTTTAATACATTGTTCCATCTTCTATCGATAGCTAGAATTGCAATGGAAGAAGGAACATTTAACAGCTCAAAAGTACAGTGAATGAACACACATTAAATTCGTTCTCTCACAAAAGTAATATACGTATTTTATAGAAAAAGCGATTGTGTTGGTTATGTTTTTTTTATAATTACAGCAGAGTTTTATGTTCCGACATGAAAGGGAGTCATAACCTTCAGTATACAGGCTGCTCTCATCCTGATCCCCAGTTTGTCATAAAAGAAGGAGGTGCAGGGTGGCTGGACTGATAGAGCCTAAAGCTTACTCACACGGCAGGTAGAAGTTACTGTGACAAAAAAAGACAGTCTTTAGAGTCAGGAGGTGTGTAGAGCAGCTGTGCATCAGCTCATAAGGTGTGCAAATACAGTAAACCCCAAATGAGAACACTGTGGTATCATGAAGGCTTTTGGAGGAAACATATAAAGCAAATCTTTAAGAAATCGGATCACAACAGGTGATTTGAACAAGGACAGCTGGTAGGTAAACTTAAAAAGGTGAAAAAGGATTACAGATAACCTTTAACAGTGCCCAGTCCAAGTCCATGATGGGTCAAAGGAAAAACAAACAACATTAAATGTGACAGTTTGGCCAGCAACTGGTCCTAATTATGAGTGCCACACCATGCCACACCCTTCTAGAGTCCAGCGTAAACAGACTTTGTAAAAGGACACCTGGCCGCAAGGTTGACCTCCACTACTTGAGGAGGAAGATCAAATGCAGCCAGTCAATTGCTGCCACTCAATCTCCACACATTGAGGTGTAGATTGTGCAGGTCTAGGTGCTGGACCCTTCTATTCTGCTGCAAGAGAAGATCCTCTAAAAACAAAGGGAGCGTGATCAGAGGACAGATGCTCCTGCCCAGATCTTCCAAGTAGCACAAGCTCCTAGCCCAATCTGGTGCCACTAGGATGACTTGGGTCTGGTCAGTCTTGGTCTTCCTCAGAACTCGGGGCAGGACAGCCAGCGGCAGGACGACAAACAGGAGCCCTATGCTCCATTCTAGTCCAAATGCATCTGCGAGAGGCAACCTTCTTGGGAATTCTAGCGCACAAAAATGCTTACATTGCGCACCCACAGCAGTGCCTAGGAGACTGAGCCAGGGTTTTCTAATTGTTGGAAGATGCCTTGTGTCATCTCAGAGTGCAACTGCCATTTGGGATCCGTTATGAGTCTGTCTGCCCTGGCTTTTAAAGATACCACAAGGTGGTGCACAATCAGGGAAAAGCAAGGAAAAGTCAGTCAGGTCCAGAGGAGCGGGGCCCTCTGGCACAGGGCCCAAGAACCCATCCCACAGGGTTTGTTGCAGTATCACATGGTGCACCTGTCACCACTGTCTGCTTTAGGTAGGGTCGGGAGACAGGTCTGCCGCTGGTCCAATTAAGGTTGAGGATCCACCATTGCAGACCTTTTGCAGTCTCTTCTGAAACCTGGATGGAATGTGACCGATTCCCTTGGTGCTGGGTCTACTGAAACATCAGATTTCACTACACATATGCCTTCTGTCAAAGTCATCAAGCAGAACACAGGAGGCTAATACGCCAATAATCCTCAGATTCACCTTCGCTCAGGCCCAGGAACGAGGCTGAAACTTTGGTATCATAGCCCAAATGTCATGGATTCCCTTATCTCGAGAGAAAGCCCAATAATTCACCGCATCCAGAATGGTTCGATGAAAGGAAGCCTCTGCAAATGACTCAGATGTGACTTTGGCACCTTGATAGCAAACCCAACAATGTCAGGTTTGCAGTCACCTAGTCCACAACTGATGGTGGCCAGTCCGCTGTCTTCAGCAGGCAGCTGTAGCGATAGGGGAAAGCTGGTATCTCAGACCTCTAAAGGTATACTGCGACCATCACATTCATGAACACCTGAGGTTGAATGGAAGCACAGCAAACTGAAAATGCCCAACTTGAACCCCAAGTAGGGCCTGTGAGCCTGCTAAACAGGAACATGGAAATAAGCATCCTACAGGTCCAACACTACTATCTAATCTCCAAGATCTAGGGCTGATCAAATATAGGCCAGCCTGAGCATTTCGAATGTGTCTTTTTGCAGGAAAAAATTGACAGAGTGGAGATCTAAATCAGCACAAATGCATCTGCCCTTTTAAGGCACTAGAAAATAACAGGAGCACCATCCTGTTCTGATTGCAAAGGCCAGGAATCTCCCTATGGCTCTTGTTGCCAAGAGCCTCAAATTTCTGCAGCAAAATTGACATGTGCTCCTCTGAAAGCCTTACGATGTAGGTGGAAGATACAGTGGGTCAGAAAGGAATCACAGGATGTAACCCCAATGAACTATTTGCAGGACCCAGGTGTTATGGTCTGCCACCCATGGCGAAAATTAATGATTCTGTCTCCCACAGGGTGGTCTGCTGCTAGAGAAGCAGGGGATAAGAAGATTCACTGTCCCTGCAGGTCTGAACCTTGTTTGCTAGATCCCCAACCAAAACACACTGGTGTGCTGGATACTGGTGGGGTGGGGTGGGCCTTGGTGTTTCCTGTATGCAAAGCCCCTCGCAATACCTTAAAAGGAGCACAATCATTGAGAATACTGCACTGCAGGAGTGGAGAGACTGAAGGTGAGTGCTGTCACTCTGCTTTCTCTAAAGTGCTGTAGGGCGGAATCTGCCTTTTCTCCAAATAGGTGAGACCCATCAAAAGGCAGATCGATAAGTGATGCCTGAAATTTTCCAGAGAAGCCAGTGGTTTCTCGTGGGGACAGAGTACCACGCTAGCCCCGACTGCTATGCCAAAATAGTCTGTAGTGTCCAGGCAAGACCGTATGACATATTTGGGCGCATCCTGACCATTCTGAATGGCCTGTGCCAGGTTGGCATGACATTTCTCTGGGATGGCTGGCAAGGTCTCTGCAACAATGCCCCATAGCAAGTGGAGTACCTCCCCAGCAAGCAGCAGGCACGGACTTAAGGGTGAGGCTACCTGAGGAGAACATCCTTTTCCCAAATGCCTCAATTCTCTTCCACTATGTTGGGAGAGATGAGTGGTGAGGTAAGGGGAGTGAGAAATGAGTTGGGATTAAACCTGCTAGAAGAAGCCTGAATTATCAGGCTCTCAGGAGTAAGGTGTCGCATCAAGAAAGTAGGATCACATGGGGAAAGCTTATTGCATTGTGCCACCTGTTTTTTTACTGGCAAGCAGGAACAAGCTTTTCCTCAGGTGTTCGCCAAGGAAGAGACAAACACAAGATAGACAAACTAGGTCAAGGAAATCCCTCGAAATAGAAGCAGGCAAGTGAGTGGCAATAAGGCCAACCTACAGTTGCACAGGGCAAGTTTTAAACACCTATAAATTCTAGGTAAGCCCACAACAGGTCGTTTGCAACTGGATAGCTTGTGCCATTTGGTACCAACGTAAAGAGAAAGTAAAATAATGTAACTGCTACTCAGCAATCGGAAACCCAAACTTTAGTCCCAGTAATTGGGAAAAAATTAGGTAAAATTAAACTCTGGCCCATGAGAAATTTCATACAAATATAACAAAACTGTGTGCATCAATTTTTGGTCGATGCAATGTGCGTCTGATTTGTAATGGAGAAAAAGGAAATGTGATCGATAGAAATGTCAGCGTTAAATACAATAATTTTTGCCCCATACCAGTCCACTTTTTTTTCCCATTTTTTAAATCACTTTGTCATTACAGATAGGGCACAACATGCCCGTAGCGTACCATTGTGGTATTCTCCACTTGCAAATGTTTTATCATACCCTATGGTGTTCCTCTTATGTGCTGTGAAGAGGTCCGTCACGGAGCACCTTTGCTAGTTTAAAATAGCTGTACAGTTCAAAGAGTGCTAGTCAAGGGAAATCAAGAGTCTAGACTGAAAAAACACAGTAGCTCATGGTGGAGCATTCTAGAGACCTTAATAGGTTATCTTCATGATAGCTGTAAACTGACCATTTTTTAACCATGCATGTCGGAGCTCATCATTACACATGGGAGGAAGCCTCAATTCTAGGGTTAGCTGCAAATGACCACCATAAGTAAATAGGGCTTCAAATGTACAACCAAAATGGGAGCGGTAAGAGAGAATCCTGGAGACATATTGGATACTGAATACCACTTCTCAGGAACCCAATCGCAGTACCAGCATGCTGATTATTGAAAATGTCCCTTCAACTGCGGAATAAAAGAAGTGTTAGCCAGGGGTGGCACATCAGTAGCCATGCACGAGGTCAGAGAGACTGCAGAGCTAAAGTAAGGGGATTGGGTTATGTCCCAACTGCACCGGGATTAAGTCCACAATGCAGTTGAAGATGCACACCCAAAAAATAGGTTAGCAAAAGTCCACGCAATAAGCCTAAATTTAATTGAGGAATAGAAATCGGAGTCAAAATACTTAGGGCCAGACACATCAACATCGATATCGTCCGTACACATCCTCCCTAAGGGAAAGTACCATTAAGAGCAAATTCATCTGAATAAGTATGTGAATTCCACAGTACAAGAAAGGGTAATGTGCGTTAGCATTTAAGACTGCTACACTGTTTTCTCAGTTTAGCAGGTCCCATTTTGAGCAAATGTTTTTCCTTCAAGTGTGCAACCTGGAACTTCTCTCCTCTAAGATATTGACTCGCATGATGTATTTAGAAATTAAAGTCTTGTACACTTCAGGATAAAAATATACCTGTTTAGGCATGCAGAACAGTGTGATATTTCATCTGGACAAAATGGAATGAACAGGGCAAACAAATTGGAACCAAAATTCTAGAGTGGCATGCAATATACAAGTATATTACAGGTCTCCACTGAATTTGTGAGAGGGGGCCTCGCTGAACTTACTGTACCCTTTGGCCATTCTTGCTGCCGGAGATTCATTTGGTCCGGGATTGAAACTGTCAAGCCCAACGCCGCAACGGGTCTCTCCCTGCCGCCGCAGCAAGCAACACTCGTGAGCGGCTGCAGTGGGGGGGGGACCGAGGGGCAGACTACACTACCCAGGTGCCCTTGCGGCCAGAGTGCCGTTTCCGCCGGAGGTCGCGCCAGGAGGCGCTATAACAACGAACTCCCCCTTGGTGGAGCGGGGGCCTCGCTGAACTTACTGTACCCTTTGGCCATTCTTGCTGCCGGAGATTCATTTGGTCCGGGATTGAAACTGTCAAGCCCAACGCCGCAACGGGTCTCTCCCTGCCGCCGCAGCAAGCAACACTCGTGCGCGGCTGCAGTGGGGGGGGGACCGAGGGGCAGACTACACTACCCAGGTGCCCTTGCGGCCAGAGTGCCGTTTCCGCCGGAGGTCGCGCCAGGAGGCGCTATAACAAGGAACTCCCCCTTGGTGGAGCGGGGGCCTCGCTGAACTTACTGTACCCTTTGGCCATTCTTGCTGCCGGAGATTCATTTGGTCCGGGATTGAAACTGTCAAGACCAACGCCGCAACGGGTCTCTCCCTGCCGCCGCAGCAAGCAACACTCGTGCGCGGCTGCAGTGGGGGGGGGACCGAGGGGCAGACTACACTACCCAGGTGCCCTTGCGGCCAGAGTGCCGTTTCCGCCGGAGGTCGCGCCAGGAGGCGCTATAACAACGAACTCCCCCTTCGCGTCGCGGGACGCGCGCGGGCTGCGCCGGGCTAAGCCCGGGCAAAGGGCGGGCCCTCTGTGGCCCTCAGAGGCCTGAGGAGCCGGGCCTGGGCCAGAAACTCTGCCTTATTGCCTATTGCCCATGGACATGGTCACAACTGAACTGTAAGTAGGTGACTCATCCGTCGTTCTTATCAATCGTAACCTTCAAGACTTTGACTTTGTGGGACCAAGTGTTGTGTTTGTCATTTATACCCCCTGCCTTATTTCTGGGTACCCGTTGGGTCTGCCATGAGTTGCCCAGAAACTAGAAGCAGGGCTGCTGCTGTAAAGAAATTGACTGGCACCTTGGATGACTTCATTGTTCGGACTAATGCTTTAATCGATGAAGGGATAGTAATCATGGATAGGAGGGTGTCCCAGGACCTAGCCGCAGCGAGACGATCCTCCCTAGGTCTCATCGCTAAAGCTCGTACTCCTAACAATGTTTCCGCTTTGGCCAATCCTAGAGATGTACATACTGATAGGGGTCATGTCGCCCCAGGCTCACAGGAGGACCTGGAGGCTACACCTAATCTTTCTTTGCTTGTGACTAGCACCTTAGCTGAAAAGGAGACCGATATTTTAACTATAGCTAGTGATTTAACCCATAGGGGTTTGAAAGAGGGGGCGATCCCTAAACAAAAGATTAACACTCAAAAAATTGTTAAATCTAACACGAGCAAAGGGAGAAAGGTAGATACTAGCAAGAATAATGACCCGGCCACATCAGAACCTGTGCCTCCAAATTCGAACATCAATCGAGCTCTTCATACTAGTGACCATGGGGCAGTCCATCATTGCAATGTTGGCCTACCACTGAGTCTTCCAGATGATACTGTCCTAGATAGCAGTCTGGAGGATATTTTGGATTTAAGCGGCGCTGTCACGAATCTAGATGAAGGTAGCGAGGACAATTGTAGCCTAAATATGGCTAACAATAACATCTTGGTCATGTTAAAGACCCTCCTCGAACCAATTGAGGCTAGGCTACGGTGTTTGGAAACCATACTAAAAAACATCCATAAAGATATAAGTGCCCCTAGCTTTAATCTAGATAATAGAATTCCATCTGGAACAAACCAAATGACTAGGCCGCCACCAGCTGCTAAAAATGTAACTATCACAAAATCACTCCCAAAAACCATACCAACCCCTAAAACTCCTGTCCCGACTGATATAGTAGTGCCAGTCCAAGAACTTCCCAAACCACCACATGATAAAGATAAAGATAAGCCTAATAAGCGGGATGTCCGCAGAAATATACATTTACCCCCACAAGCCGCACCATACGTTGAGTCCCGCATTTAAATGATAATTCTAATGAAAATAATAGCGGACTTGTAAATAAAACCATCCATTGGTTGAATGATAATTACCCTCTCCCGTCAGCAGTTAAAAGTAATATTCTGATGGTTGAAAGGGCCCCATGGATTGGGTACAATAAAAAAAGGGCACACGGCGATTGTGTGGTAATAACATTCGAGAATCCATTGACTGCTAAATATATTACTACAAGACCCCCTAGAAATCATGGTCTCTCTGTTACGGCTAGGGCATTATCTTATTTTTATCCTGAGGGCGAACACCCTGACAATAGGTGGAGTTGGACTAGGGACAACAGATATCAAGGGGGTAATATGGGTTGGGCTCCCGATAGAAATCAGTATAACACGCAAGGAGGAGGGAGAGGAGAGGATGGTTGGAATGTAGTGAAACATAGATCAAGGTCCCCTCATTATCGACCACAGAGTTTTGACCAAGGATGGTTGGGCAACCCACAATTCCCTCCAATCTTCCCGTGTTTTAACCGGTTTGATTGTTTGGAAGCAGTGGATTGACTCCCAACGAGAAAAAATGAGGCTTTAAGGTCATCTAAATCTGTGCATCTGGGGCCTATAACATCTCTGGGGCATGATGCGACTCAGGAACTATATGTTGAGCCACAAGTAACCCATGGGGTGGATGAGACTATACTAGGGAGTCCCATCAGTGTCACTGGAGCTATTCTCGAAGACCCACTTACAGAAGAACACTGTAAGGTGGTTTTTTGGAATGTGGCAGGACTAAAGCAGAAAATTTTAAACCCGTCCTGGTGTAATGTTATTGCTGAAGTAGGTATATTAGCTTTACAAGAAACCTGGACCACCACAGCAATACACCTTAATGGTTACAGAACTTATTTTACACCTGCAGTGGGGGGAGCACACGGAAGACCAAAGGGGGGACTGTCCGTGTATATATCGAACCTCCTAGTTACCGATAAAATTACTTTTTTTCCTGGTTCCAGTTATTACCAGAAAATTGTCATTGATACAAGGAAGGGTCTTACGATTGTTCTTTTTAATTTTTACAATAACTGTTTAAGTAGCGTAATCAAGGATGTTTTTGCTAATATAAGTACAGATATACAGAATGTTTTTGAGGAAAAAAAGGGTGAAGTCATGGTATTATGGGGGGGTGATTTTAATTGTTCTTTGTGCAAAAAGGGTCAGAAGGGTATTTGCGGTCTGATGTTGGAGCAGGACATCAGCTTGACGCATTTTGAACATACCCTTCTAGGTGATTCATTAAATGAGATGATTTTTAATTTTGATCTTGGTTTTACGAATGAGCTAGCCCACCACACAATGCCATTTGTTCCAACATTTGTGGGGCGGGGGGCTTCGACTACCATTGATTTTAGCCTTTGTACAAGTAGCTCGGCGGGCAGACTGATTAGCTCCAGTATCATGAACTTACCCTTAAGTGACCACTACCCACAGGTACTAAAAATGGAGAATCTTTTTTCCGCTGTGGATCATGTTGTAGGTCCCAATATTAAGGCGCCGGACGTGAATCTAGGCACCCAAAATGGATATAGCCTTAAATGGAGTAGAGTGGTCCCGGCTGATTTTCTTTTCAAATTAGTGAATAAGTGTAGGAGTAATTTTTTGACCTGCCTGAACGAGCATGCTGACAGTGATGAAATTTTAAATAATTTTTATATTATTTCTATTGCAATCAAGGAGGCGCTGTGGGTTGCAAAGAAAAACTCCCTAAAGCACAATAGAAAATGGTTCGATAATAAATGTACTACTGCCCTATCAAAGCTTAGACAAGCGATCCATAAAACACCGCGGGAAGTAACTCGAATTAGAATCCTGAGGAGGGACTATAACACAGCACTGAAGGATAGGAAGGCGGCTATAAGAAACGAGGCTTGGGATGATTTATGCGAGGCATCACAATCAAAGGACCCGGCAGCTTTTTGGAGGGTAATTAATACCCCGCTCCTCTATGAAAATAAGGCACGGATGGAAATTGCCATCCCTGAAGATGAGTGGGTGGCGCATTTTTCCTCGCTCTATAAGGCTGTGGAACCAGTCTGTGACATAAGTCAGGACTTTACGTGCCCAAACATAGATCCAACTAAAGTACTGGTCGTAACCTTGCCCGAAGTTCTGGCGAGCTTGAAGGCAACCAAAGGGGGTAAGGCTGCTGGACCAGATGACATACCAGCAGACCTCTATAAGGCCAACACTGAATTATGGGGGCCTTTGCTTGTCCAGCTTTTTAATGTTGCTCTGGCTAAGGGCTTAGTTCCTACCTGGCTTACATCGATTATAGTCCCAATATTTAAGAAAGGGGACAGGCAGAACTGCATGTGTTATAGGCCAATTTCTTTACTGGACTCATCTATCAAAATTTTAGGGAGAGTTGTTTTAGATAAATTGCGAATCTGGTCAGAAGAGAATGGGGTGCTATGTGATTTTCAATTTGGGTTCCAAAGAGGCTTAGGGACTATAGAACAAGGATTGAATTTGTTAATCCTGCAGCAGAAGTATGTAAAGGTTAAAAAACAACGTCTATATCTCACCTTTGTTGACTTATCGTCAGCTTTTGACTGTGTTTCACACAATAAATTGTGGTCAATTATGACTGAGTTGGGGGTAGACAATGCCATTATCTGCTTTTTGCGAGAT
The DNA here is from genome assembly GCF_964261635.1 of Lissotriton helveticus. NCBI lineage: Eukaryota > Metazoa > Chordata > Amphibia > Caudata > Salamandridae > Lissotriton > Lissotriton helveticus. The sequence continues at coordinate 168,580,136 of NC_136065.1, read as the reverse complement.
CTATATTCCGGGGCCAATGCAAGTGTTCGTTTTGGGAATGATGGTGAATGCACTAGACAATTTGGGATTGGTCGGGGTGTACGTCAAGGATGTGTTTTAGCCCCATTTTTATTTTTGCTCTACATAAATGGTCTGGAGAAACGACTGGTGCAGGAGGGTAGGGACATGCCTATGGTGGGTGGAAGGCCTGTCCCCGCCTTGATGTACGCGGACGATGCCGTTTTGATGGCACGAACTCCAATGGCGTTACAAACCTTGGTCACCTCTTTTAACAGTTTCATGCTTGGCTTAGACTTAAAGATTAACTGCTCAAAAACACTGTCCATGTTTTGTGGGCCAAGATCAAACAAGCATTTGAAACCCATTTTTATAAATTCCAATCCCCTGGAAAAGACCTCCACTTTTCCCTATTTGGGAATTCTGTTTCATGAAAGTGGTTCATGGACTAGTGCAATCCAGGCTAGATCTCTGCTGTTTTCCAAAACTATTATGGCCTTAAAATGCTTTATGAGAAAATTAGGGGAAAAACCCATAAAAGAGATTTTAACTATTTATAGGGCTACCTGCTTAGCAGTAGCCACCTATGGATCAGGGCTGTGGGGTTACTCAAATATTAACACAATTCAAACTATGGAAAATAAATTTTTACGCCACATCCTGTCTGTACCTGAGAGTACAGCAACTATGATATGCCATGTTGAATTGGGAGTAATTTATGTTACTGATACGATCAAGATTCAGCCAATCCTTCTTTGGCACAGGGTGTGGACAAATGATGAATGTCTGGTTAATCGGGCTATTTTAAAGGACGTTTTAGTATTGGACAATATCAATGATTCCAAATGGATATGCTATGTCAAGAACTTTCTCAGTGAAATAAATTGTGTTCAATACTTCGAGGACCCACCAACTATGGCATACATATCGAGAAGAGACTTGAAAAATTTGTGTATTGCCCATCTTAGGGACAAAAGACACTTAGAGGAGGCAAGAAAAAAGACTGTCTCTGCTCACCAGGACATTTTATGTGGAGACAAATTACAGCCATATCTGTCCCTATATATGTCTAATCATGAACGTTTCCTCTTAACCCGGTTTAGACTCAACATTGTTTTTAGAGTCTTGTCCTTTCCTGTGATGAATTGTTGGCTGAAAGAATTACCCTTTTGCCCATGTGATGATGTCTCCCCACAGTCCGATATTCATATTTTATTCTTTTGTAAATTTTATACTTTCTCTCGGAAGAAACTTATCATCCCGATTCTCAAAGACTTAAATATACGAAGATGTCGCTTAGCGTTCTTTGAATGCCAGAAAATGGAAACTGTTTTTATGGTAGCCTCTTTGGGCGAATTTTTTAAATCTACTTTTAAATGTCGTAAATCGATTTCAATGAATTAACCTCCTTATTGTACATATGCATTTTAAACAACGAATATATGACTCCCGTGTAAAACTGTATTTTCTTCATGCTACTTTTATGGTTATTTTGTTTTTTAACCGAATAAAGTATTTTGAACTGAACTGACTACCTAACCCTTCCTATAACTTAGAAAATCAACATTCATTGGAAATGCCAAAGGTTTGGCATATAATTCATAGCAGGGGGCTCTTTAGTTACTGGTGAATTCAGGCACTCAATAACTCATCATACCTGGCCAGGTACTCACCCTTTGCATTCATGCATTCACCAACCAACTCATTCTGACATTCTTTTACCAACTCATCTATTTACAACGAAAAGATACACAAACTCAAGAAGCATTGGAAAGAAAAATTAAAATAGTAGTATAAAATGCTGCTGCCCAAACGTGGGAAACATAAGCCTGCAGTAAAAATAATTAGAAAATTAAACATAGCAGCAGGCGGGCACCTTGAAATGGTAGATAGTGCAGCACTATTTTTATGTTCGAACATTGTCACTACGTTTTAAATCAATGTGCCTGCCATATTTGATAATGATACACTACGCACAACAGCATTCCGAACATGGCCGCTCAAACATCGCACTGGTTGCCCATCTTGGAATGCTATTATGCATACTGTACCATTATTGTAAAGATCTAAGATGGACGACATGGTTCCAAACGGGAGTATTTTCTTGAAGCTGTAAAGCAATGATACACTTTGGACAATAGCATTCAAAGATCCCCTTACAGTTTGATTGGCTGTGGCACCCTATATATGAAATTAACTGCAAATAAACCAACTAGTAGCGCTATCTGCGGAGCTGCCAGGTGCTCTTAAAAAAACCCAACTAAAGGTGAGTTGTAGAAGGAGACGAAAAAAACCTAAGGAATGGCCCGCCTGGATTTGAAGCACACTCATTTTCAGAAAATGGCACATTTAATAAGGATTCAGAGAGAAATAGAGTTAACTGCTGAAGTGGGATAAGGAAAGTCTAGACATAATGCAACAAACGAGAAATACCAGCAGCTCCTGGCTACCAACCAGTGCATAACACAGACTTTAGATTCCACAAATTAAGCAGTACATTGATAATTTAGTCCCAACACCAAAAGCTAACTTTGAATGGTAAAGTAAACAAAAATAGCATAGCTGCTTTGTAGGTAGGTATTATTGAACCTCCTTAGGATTATCAAACTCTAGCTATTTTAGTAGCTGTGGTCTATAACAGGGTATACTACATGCTGAGAGACGCTAGCTGTTTCTTAGCTGCACCACAACCTTTGAATACTATTTTGGTGAAAAGGCAGGAGGAAAAGGATAATTTAACACCATTATGTCAATGTTGTACAGCTTCTCTGGCTTCAGCCAGGCGTTGAGCCGACTGTTAATGGCTCAAATCACAGGTCAAAAAATAACTTGGAAGAAGATAATGGTCGGTAGATCTGTTGGCTATTGCAATAAATAGATACTCCAACTTCGCCTTCCCTGGGAAGAGTTGATGGAGGTAAAACACTTACCATGCAGGACCTTTACCACTGAGTGTCTACTAATCAGGTCAGTATTTTTAACCTTTACCACTGTACTGTACAACGCAGGTCAATATTTTTTTAATAATCTTTAATGTTATTTAAAAAAACAAAAAGGGCAGTAAAGGTGCCGCTAAAAAGTGGTAAAAGTGATTTTAGAGTTATAAGAAGGGTAGCGATAATGGGAGATAAGGGTTATTTTGGGGTTTAGGGGAGACAACAGGTAAAGAGGTGTGGGTAATTTTAGGGTTATCAGGTGGGTAGAGGTAAAGGAAGGCAAGGGCCATTTTAGAGTTTAGGGGTGGGGGAAGGGAGGTAAGTGCCATTTTAGGGTTCGGGTGTGGGCAGATGTAAAGGAGGTAAGTGTAATTTTAGGGTTCAAGGGAGGGAAGAGGTAAAGGGAGGTTTGGCATAAAGGGGAGGATAGAGCATCCTACCCCCAAAAAAGGCTACATACTACATATATGTATAGCAAAAGAGAGAAAAAAACAAAAATGCATGGTAAACCAATCAATCGGCATGCGCCTATAATCCCTGGGGCTATCCAGACGATGAGGATCTGCGACCCGAGTCGAAGAGCCAGGTCTTGAGCCCCTTCCTGAATTTGGTGATTGAAAGGGAGTTTTGCAGGAGGAGGGGGAGGTCATTCTAGGACTTGGCAGCAAGGTAGGAGGAGGAACGATCTCTGATGCAGCTCCGGTGGATGCAGAGTACGTGTGTGAGGGAGGGGGAGCGGAGGTTCCTGGTGAGAAGATAGAAAGACAGACTGGTTGATGTATGTGGGTCTGATGTTGTGGAGGGTAAACATTGTTTACGACTGCATTACAATGCAGTCCATTACCCTGCAAAATCTTTTACAACGCAGGTCTGTACACCGCAAACCATTACAACACATTCCCCGTTACAACGCCCCGGTGGAGTTAGAATAGTAAATTGCGTTGTAATGGATAATGCGTTGTAATGGCATGCATTGCAAAGCCTTGCTGAGTAAAGTGATATTTGTACAGGAAAATGCAGGGTAATGGCATGCGTTGTAAATGCGTGCGGAGTAAAGCAACATATTCGTTGTGGAGGGATTTGCAGTCGTGAGTCATCAGTTTAAAATGGCATTTCTTCTGGACGGGGAGCCAGTGGAGGAGTCTGAGGTGGGGACTGGTGCTGGTCAGTTTTGGAAGGTTGGAATGAGTCTGGCTGTGGTGTTCTGAATGGAATGAAAACGTGTGAGGAGATGGTTGGTGGTTCCGGCATAGTGTGTTACCGTAGTCTAGTGGGCTAGAGATAAGGGCTTAGGTGACTGTTTTCCTGGGTGCGATGAGGATGCAAGGGAAGAACTTGCAGAGCATGCAGAGGGTGTGGAAGCAGGAAGATGACACAGTGGAGACCTGTCGTTTCATGGTGAGTTGACTGGCTAGGATGATGCCGAGGTTGCGGGAGTGGTCAGCGGGGATCAGTGTCGGGCTGAGTGCAGCGGACCCCCAGGTGTCATCCCATGGTGATGTGCTGTCTTGGAAGTTGCCTTCTTGTTCATGTACAGCTTCAGGCAGTTAGACTTCATCCAGTCAGCAACACTGGTCACGGCGTTCTGAAGTTGGATCTGGTGGTGGGTTGGGGGGGGGGGGGGAGACTTCAGCGAGGGAAAGGATGCGTGGAGTGTTGTCGGCTTATGAGATGAGGATGATGAGTCCGTGGGTGCCGTCGAAGTCGGCTAGTTGCATCATGTAGGTGTTGAAGAGGGTGGGGCTGAGAAAGGAGCCCTGTGGAACACCACAGATGATAGTTTTGTGTTCCGAGGTGAAGGGTAGCGGGCGAATCCTCTGTGTTCGTCCTGTGAGGAAGGAGGTGTTCCCCTTGAGGGCGTTGCCCCGGATGATGATGTGATGGAGTCTGGTGATGAAGGTGTGGTGGGATACAGTGTCAAAGGCTGCAAAGAGGTTGAGGAAAATAAGGCTGCAGTCTTGCCTCTGTCAAGGAGGCATCTGACCTCATCAGCAGCTGCAATCAGGGCAGTCTCAGAGATGTGGGTGGATCAGAAGCCGGATTGGGAGGAGTCTAACAGGATGTTTTCTTTTAAGTGCTCAGTGAGGTGGTGAGTAATGGCTTTCTCCAGGACCTTGGTGAGAAAGGGGAGCAGTGAGATGGGGCAGTTATTCTTGAGTTTGGTGGGATTGGCGGAGGGTTTCTTCAGGAGTGGTTTGACCTCAGCGAGCTTCCGTGCTTCAGGAAAAGTGACAGTGGTGTTGAATGAGTTGATGTTCATGAGTGTGCTGTCGATTTCTTGTAATCCCAGGTTGAAGATGTGGTGGGAGCAAGTGTCCGTCCGTGCGCCGGCATGGATCGAGTTCATGATGATAACTGTGCCCTGTGTGATGAGCTGTTGCCAGTCAGTGAACAAGTGGATGCTGGCAGTCTCGGTGGGTGTAAGGAGGTGATTGAGGTTTGTGGGTTTTTGGTCGAAGTTGCTGTAGATGTCTGATATGGCGGGAGCCTGTTTTGGCCTCCTCCGATCGGCTCGTAAAGTTCTGCCACTTCTTCCGCAACCCTCTCAGAAGCTGCTTATCCAAGTACTGATCCTGTCCAGATTGGATCACAGTAACGCTATCTTCCTTGGTGCACCGGAAACCACATTTAACAAGCTCCAACAGATCCAGAATGCTGCAGCACGGCTTCTCACGGGCACCTCATCCAGAATATCAGCTAAACCAGCACTCAAGCTGCTGCACTGGCTTCCGATACGTGAAAGGGTAAAATTCAAATCCTTATGCATTGCACACAAACTGTTGCAGGGTAAGGGGCCCCCCATTCTAAAGAACCTAGTCGTACCCTACAAAGCCAACAGACCACTCCGTTCAGATCATGAACGTCTGGTCACTGTGCCCAGAGTAAAAAAGGCACGTACAGGAGGACGGCGATTCTCGGTTAACACAGCTAAACTGTGGAATTCCCTCCCCTTGAACTTACGGGCTGAACCCTGTCATCTGCGTTTTCGTAAACTCCTAAAAACCCACCTTTTCCCTTAACCCATTCTTTCTTCTTTCTGGCACTCACACTGGTCTCTCTGTTTGGTCTAGCGCTGGGATGCTTCCGGGTAACTACGCGCTCTATAAATCCCCCATTCATTCATTCATTCATATGTTGCTGTGGAAGTAGTCTCCCTGCAGAGGGCCTGGGATGGGCAGATCAAGTTTTTGGTGGCAGCCAGGAAGGAGCACTCTGACTATGATTTAGAGTTCTTTAGTGAGGTTTAAGTTCACTTCGATGCGGTTGGTTAGGGCGTCCTTCTTGGCCTCCCTGTGGCGGCGGTGGTAGTAGTTTCAGAGGGCTGACTTCAAGGTGGTGAGTTCCTGCTGGAGCGCCATATCTCCAGTTGCTTGCATCCACACTTGCTGTGTCGTAGCTCGGATGTGAACCAGCCTGCTTACTTGATAGATAGATAGATCCGCTGGTGCTGGCCTCTCCCATGTGAACGACATAGTCAACAGAGATCCAGTTGGACAAGTTCTGGAAGTCTAGCTGCATTATGGTGGGGGGTTCAGGCCTGGAGGATTTGAGAGTGGTGGTTAGAGGGTCACTGATTTTGCTCCATCTGTGGCGAGGACAGTTGGGGGATTCGGTAGGGAGTTAAGTGAAGTGGATGATGCTGTGGTCGGTCCAGGTTAACATCAGTCACATGGGAGTACTTGATTCTGTCGCTGGCTGTGAAGATGGGGTCTAAAGTGTGTCCTGCGTTGTGCTTGGGGCTGCTGACTTGCTGGGTGAGGCCAAGGTCATTCATGCTTTCTAGGAGGTTGGACGAGTTGGTGTAGCTGGGGTTGTCAATGTGAAAGTCGAGGTCTTTGGTGAAAATGTGGTGCTTGGAGTCTACTGCCAGGGGGTGACTAAATCGGAGATGGCATTGCGGGGGCCAGGGGGTAGGTAAGCAATGTTTCCTCAGATGGTACTTTTTGCATCTGTTCTGATCTGGAAGTTCACATGTTCCATAATTGCAGAGGTGGTGCATTGGAGGGTGTCCTTGTGGATGATGGCTTGGCCTCTTGAGCTTGTTGGAGCAGTCTTCGTGCATCATTCTGTAGCTATGGGGTGTTGCGTAGCAATGTCAGGCATTGATGAGGGGGTGAGCCAGGTGTCGGTGATGAACATCACCCTTGGGGAGAAGGTGGTTACGGTGTCCCAGATTTCCGTTGCGAGTTTGCAGAGGGAGCAGAGGTTGAGAAGTGTGAATTGGAGTGGTTTCTAGGGATGCGGACGGCTGTCTGGACGCAGTGAGGGCTTCGTTATTGCACGTGAAACAGCAGCAGTGGCAGGCGAAAAGAGGTCCATGATGCAATGCCACACACTGTAAAGGTCAATGTGTAGTATTGAATGTGTGGTAAAATTATGCGTGGTAACGACATGTGTGGTAACATACAACCGTTGAGACAGTGCCTTCAATTTAAGGCTATATTGAATCCTTTCACTTCCTTCTAACAGACCCAGAAGTCAAATGTGGTTATATCAGAATGTTACTTCCATTTCTTGGTCTTGTGTCAAATCAACAGCAGCAGCTACATCACTCGGCCCCAATTCCTCTCTGTGATGTTGTCACTGAGGCCAAAGACCATACACTCCAGTTTAGAGGTTTGCTGAAACCTACTAGACAGCTCCTAGCAGACAATTCTCAGATTGTTGTCCAGTGTCCTTTCTCGGTATCTGGAAAGAACACACCAACAGCTCCTGTAAATACACCCAGTGATCTGTAGCTGTAGGATCAGTGCCTGTATGCCTTTGCACCCTCAGTTACAACACTGGGTGCAAACAGCACACCAAGCTTGTTTCTTGATTTATGATTTGAAACATTGTCACATTTCGGGGCATAAACTTCAGTAACAATGTTTCACAAGACATGCAAATAATAATCAGTAGTAACTTGGACTCGGAGACAGTGCTAGGTTTAACGTCGGTAGAGAAAGCAAGTAACAAGGGTGATGCTCTGATGAAACTTAAGTGCATGTTCTAGTTAACCACAGGATTCGGTGGATGAGAAATGAACAGAAAACCAGAGACAATATTAGAACTGTTCAGTGTGCTAAGAACAAGTTGGATGAAGGGATGGCTAAACGGTTGGTAGCACTCAAGCAAGACGGGTACCACATAAATGAATGAGGTTACAGTGATAAGACACAATGACAATAGGAGAATGGCTGTGATCTCACTTATGGGTTGTGGGAGACCAACCCAGGCCACTAAAAAATTATACTAGGTCCTGCCCCAGATAAAGAACACCATACAACACAGGGAAAGAGAAGCACAACCAAAGTGTCAACAAACAGCACAAACTGTCAACCAGATGAATCGTGTCAAAGTGTACCCTATTACAGACCATTCAAGTCAGTGAGGTCTATGCAGGCAAAGAAGCAGTATCAAGAAAAGCCAACGAGTGAAAACTCAGTCAGTTCGAGGAACAACTGCATGTCTCCATCCAGTTATAACGCCCATGGAATACATCTCAATACACCCATCTAATTTGGTGGAGATGTCAGGCACAGATGCCCAACTTGCAGATGGCAACACGAAGGCAGTGGTCAATCCAGGCCTAAGAGACTATGCAGATTCACAAACAGTAAAGTGGAAACGCAGCGGTCCCAGAGACCACCACTAATGTTGTCAGGCGATTCTTCTCACCAGTGATCGAGGTCATGACCACCTACCACCAATTTGCCATGTTGGATTCTGGTTGCTACCTGGAACCAGCAGAATCACTCCACGAAACTACCATCGAAAGCTAACGCTCCATGAATTTACAATGGACATGCAGGAATGATGGTAGGGCAGTAGTAAAAATCCATAAGTTAAACGGTGTGTAGGCACAAACCGGCACAAAATATTGGAAAGTTGATGATAGTCGACATGTGGAACTATAAGCAAACACAGCTGCCTTAAATGCCAGCTCTACCTACTCTATACACTAAGTGTTTAACTACAACATCTGGAATTGTTCTTGTGCAACGGTATAGCATCTGATTAGCCAGTTGTGTGTGGGACTGCTTTTCTACTTTAACGCGATTGTAAGGCGGTATCTTTTAGGAGCCAGCAGGATTTTTTTCACTTGCCAGGACAATGTTAAAAATCTGGAGTTTGCCATTTGTGCTATAGTAGTAAATATGTGAACTCAGGCTCACTGGTATAATTCTTTTAAATATGTGATTGGGACACATTTATTTTCAGTGGCATAAACATATGTGCAGAATATATCAGCAATCACGTGCCAACCACACATTTCTGAATAAAACTTCTCCAACTGGTATGATCCTAAAAAGGATATAATGTCAACTCATGAGATAACGACGTCTTGGCAGATGTGAGTTCTTGAGCATGTCTGTTGTCAGAAGATCATAGTAACGATTTTCTTTAACGGCAAGCAACAAACTGCACCATCAGACCACTTTCATAAGCACACCTTAAGGCAGCATCAACACACAGCATCAGCTCCCAAGGACTAAGTACCAGAAATTATTTAAACAAAATCAATAGATGTAAACAAATATATTTAAAGCATCAATAAAGGAAACAGATACTACCCCATTAACTATACCTACTAACAATGGCCCACCTCTACAAAGGTTACAATCATAATGAAAATTCCATATGCAAAACAAACAGAATGTCCATTTTTTCATGGCACGTTGAACAAACAATATTACTAGTCCTGCTTCCGATCTGAAGACACGCACGATGTAAAAATTACAGTGAAATAGTCATCTGACGTCAGGGAATTACCAGGCCAAAATGAAAATCTTTGTAAGATTAACTGATAGCGTACACGTCAAAAAAAAAAGAAGAAGAAACAAGTGCTACTGCAGAAACAATTCTGCTGGACATATTCAGGGATAGTAGATAACTCAAAGACTCCCTGTGATGTTCATTTGCAGACTGTTTTATTGGGTGGGGGCAGGAAACTTACAACAATAATAATAATAATAATAATCCACATTTGTAAAGCGCACAATCACCCGTAAGGGTCTCTAGGTGCTGGGGGCCGTCGGGAAGATTAAGCAAGCTATTGCCCAGAGTCACATGGTGCTGGGCTAACCTGCCGCCGGAGCCGGGGATCGAACCATGATCCCCAGATTCCAGCGTCAGTCGCCCTGGCCGCGGCGCCACACCTCTCCCTCAATGGCAAATACGTCAATCAAAACAGGCTACAACAACTTGAAAGTTGGAACAAAATGATGTCCGGATGAGGGTGGAAGCCACAACAATGAATAATCTATTTATGGAATAATTTTACTTCATATAAACGATGGATAATACTAGTCGTGCTTAGTAAATGATATTTTTACCATTGGGCACGTGGTTACTCATAAGAAGCAATTTTTCATACTGCAGCAATTTACATTAAGCAACTGAGCTGAAATGGAGCAACTAATCAGATTTTCATAAAAAGTATTGTATTGTATTGTAATTGCATTTATATAGCGCATACTACCCCTGACAAAGCGTTGAAGCATTTTTCCGACGAGTAGCACGATACTTCGGAACCCATAAAGGATTAGTGTTGAATTAGTGTAGTGAAAATATAAAAGTAGTTTGAGTGGTGCATATGTTAGTCATTTATTTGGCGTGAGAAAGATAGTGGAGGGATAGAGGAGGTTAAAAGGTTTGCATTTATATAGCTTTCGCAACCCCTGATGGGGTGTTGAAGTGCTTTTTCGGCGATTAGCACACTACGCTGGAACCCATGCTGTGTTAGTGGTGAATTAATATAGTGAAATATGAAAGTAATTTGACTGATGGATATGTTAGTCTGTTATTTGGATTGAAAAGGATAGGGGAGGGATTTAATTTTTTTGTGTGTTTGTTTTGGAGCTCATAGCAGTAGGAAGAGGATTGGGATGAGTAAAAGGGAGGTGGAGGGGAAGACTCAGAGGGAGGGTTTAGAAAGGCTTGTCCTGGGGGATCTGAACAGTAAAATGAAGTAGGAGATGATGCAAGGAGGGGTGGGGTAGGGAAGAGTCTCGAAAGCGTTATTTTGGGGGTCATAGTAGTGGCCCGGGGTTTGAGATGAATGAGAGAGTGGAATGAAATGGATATATTGATAGAGTTATAGGGTAAGAAATAGGCTAATGCATTGGGAAGAGTAGTAGAAAGAAGTTTGAGGTGAGAGAGTTGAGCTAAAGGATATATTGAGAGCGGTATAGGGTGAAAAATAGGATAGTGCATTGGATAGGCTGAATTAGAAGACAAGTAAAAGTAATAAATATATAGATCCAAAAGTAATAAAGATATAGATCCATAAGTACATGGAAGGTATATAGATGCATAAAGGAAGGTAGTATATGTCAATTAAAGATGCATTAAATAAACTTTGGCTTTCAAGAGTTGTTGTACTAGAAATTTGTTTATATATATATATATATATATATATATATATATATATATATATATAAAAAAAAATTGTAAATCAATAGTGAAGTAATTGTAGATAAATAGATAGTTATGATAAAAAGTTTTACTTATTCATGCAGTCACTTATATACATGTTAAAACATAGACTAATATAACTCAGTAATATGTGCATTTGTTAAACAGAACTAATGAATATCTAGATATAATTTTTTTTAAACATAAGTATTCTACCCGTTTATATAAAGCAAAGCACATATATAGGTACATATCTATGGTACAAATAAATGCTTCTATACAGAGAGATATGCTATATATTTCTATCTGTTTGCGTATGGTGGTTAAGTTAGAGTTTTTCCCCCCACATTAAAGCGTTCTCTAACCCTTGTTGTGCATTTTCATATGTTAACTGCTTTCTGCTGATCTTTGATTATCCCAGCAATCCAAAATCCTTCAGCTCATATGTTCCTGCGGGATCACTGAAATAATATCGAGGGACAGAATATCGACCAACAAAAATATCGTTGACAAAATATCGAGAGACAAAATATCGAGTTTCTATCTACAAACAGGTAAGTACAAAAATATCGAGTTAAAAATATCGTTTACAAAAATATAGTTGTAAAAAATATCGACTTTAATAAAAACAATGTTTAATTACATTAATATAAAAAATTAATTACTAAAATATACTTAATACTTAAAATAACTTTTAATAATTAAATAATTAATGAAAGTAAAAAAATAATATTTTTTAATCATATTTCTTAAAACATATATATATATATATATATAGTAACAAAATTTAATTAAATAATAGCCAATATTATTAACGTACAAATACAATAGAGTAAAAATTACTATTCCCACTCCAGTGGGTGCAACAGTAGGGAAAGCGTTGGATAGCGTAGGGGTTAAAATTACTATTCCCACTCCAAGGAGTGCAACAGTGGATATATGACGTTACAACGCAACTTTTACAACGCACTACCATTACAACGTAAGTATTGGTAAGTATATAATATTTTTTATAATTTAAATTATTTAAAATTAATTTAATATAATTTAATTTAATTTCATTAAATTAAATTAAAGTAAATTTAATTTTACTTTATTTTTACACTGTTCCCCTGTACCCCAAAACCCCAAAACTGACCCTGAACCCTAAAAAAAACCCTTTACCCAAAACCCCAAAACTGACCCTGAACCCTAAAAATACCCCTTTACCCAAAAACTAAAAACTGACCCTGAACCCTAAAAATACCCCTTTACCCAAAAACCCAAAACTGACCCTGAACCCTAAAAATACCCCTTAAACCAAAAACTAAAAACTGACCCTGAACCCTAAAAATACCCCTTTACCCAAAAACTAAAAACTGACCCTGAACCCTAAAAATACCCCTTTACCCAAAAACAAAAAAACTGACCCTGAACCCTAAAAATACCCCTTTACCCAAAAACTAAAAACTGACCCTGACCCCTAAAAATACCCCTTTACCCAAAAACTAAAAACTGACCCTGAACCCAAAAAATACCCCTTTACCCAAAAACTAAAAACTGACCCTGAACCCTAAAAATACCCCTTTACCCAAAAACTAAAAACTGACCCTGAACCCAAAAAATACCTCTTTACCCAAAAACTAAAAACTGACCCTGAACCCTAAAAATACCCCTTTACCCAAAAACCAAAAACTGACCCTGAACCCTAAAAATACCCCTTTAATTTAACATAATTAGCAATTAATCAATTAAATTAATTACCAATTACATTTTAAATAATTAACAAATAGTATTTAATTACCAATTAATTAAATATTACTACCAATTAATACATTCACATATTTAATTAATTATAATTAAATTACTTCCCACCCTATTCCCCTATAAACCCACAACCCGCTACAGGAAATAAATTATTTTAATTTACATAATTAGCAATTAATCAATTAAATTAAATTAATTACCAATTAAATTTTAAATAATTAACAAATATTATTTAATTAATTATTACTACCAATTAATAAATTTACATATTTAATTAATTATAATTAAATTACTTCCCACCCTATTCCCCTATAAACCCACAACCCGCTACAGAATAAAATTACACAATAATTAAAACAAAATCATTAATTAAAAATAATTATAACATAAAATGACACTTTTCACACATATTATAACATAAAAACACTATAAATAATTAAATATTATTTAAAAAACGATATTTTTTACTATCTAGATTATATACTTGGATATTTTCACTTTCTATATTATTTACAGTCGATATGATATTACTTCACTTACCTTAAAAACGATATTTTGACTGTCGATATTCTGTCCTGTCGATATTTTGTCCAAACAATATTTAAAACTCGATATACTGTCCAAACGATATTTTGGAGTCAATATTATGTCTGTGCACCGTTCCTGCGACATTCCATTCTATCAGGTTAACACAACGCATTAATGGGTTCTTTAAATGTGGCTTTTGTACCATGTGTAAGTGGGCCATACATAATACATAAAACTAAGCACTTCAAAGGCCCATCAGAGGAAATGTACGCAATTAGAGTGAATATCAGTTGCACTACGAAATATGTGGTCTATATCATTGAATGCCAATGTGGCAAGAAATATGTTGGAAGTACAATAAGGGCTCTGAAGGACAGGATATCTGAACACATGAGGGCAATCCAAAAACAGGACCCTAAATACCCAGTAGCATTACATGTAGCAAAATGTCAAGCGAATGTCGAAGACTTTCAAGTATCATTTTTCAGTATTGAAACTGTGCCCGTCCATGTGAGGGGTGGTAATCGTGAGTTGGCTTTGAGACGAAAAGAAGCAACTTGGATTATGCGTCTTCCAAGCATTGAGCTAGGACTAAATTATGACCCGGAACTGCATTCTTTCTGGGAGACTAGGCCCCACTGACTTGTTTGATATAGGGTGGTCATTGGGATCCTTTTTTTCACCAAGCAACCAGAACAATGCCTTTTTTCATTTAGTAACTATCTGTTTTATTGAAAAGAAAACAAGACTGTATATCTTTACATGCTCAGAAGTGTTCTCCTTGCAGTAACGTTTTGTTTTCATATGTGTTCATAACTAGATAAGGTCCGTATATATCTATGTCACTTACTCGGTGTTCACACAAGATAATTTGAAATCTTAGGAACCGTAGACTAGAGGGATAGCTATACATTTCTTTATATTTTTTTACTTGTCCGAGAAATTGGATCAACTGTGATACTAAATAGTGCTGACACATGGCATGACAATTATGATATGGTATGACTATACCATTAATAACAACATCTATACGATAGAACATGAAGGGGCACATTTATGTTCCCTTTACCCCTCTTGTCGTCCTTTTAAAGATCTCTGCTGGGTTTTATCATGCAACCAATGTGCTATCTGACTCCTCGCTCATTCCCCCATGAAATTACAAGCAAACGAGATGATACACGTGGTACTCCATAAGTACCCGCTCATATGAGATATATAATTTAAAAAAAACTTCCTTCTTTTTGTTTTTGTTGTTACCATAAACCGACTTTTACTACAATAAAAATTGGCACTAACAAGGAATCGGCAACGACACTATCAATGGGTGATTGAATTTTCCGTTCACGCCTCATGTCCTATACACCCGTAAACAAGTGGCAGTAATTTTTCTTAAACATTTTCGAACAAAAATACCTAATACACTCCATACATCGGGGAGTATAGTATTTTTTCTTCCATATGCCAGCTATTGTGAATAAACAATCTTGTGGACGTTCTAGCTGTTTACCTTTCACATTCGGAACAGCAGTATTTAAATCGGCCTGACTTCCGGTCACGTGTCCGTACCTGATACACGGCGCCGGGAAATCTTAGAGAGGGAGATCGACAACGACTAGGTAAGCGTGCTCCCTTTTTTTAGAATAAGAAATAAGGCTTCACGTCTTCTGTCATAATAGACACGAGACAATAATCTCACACCAATTCTAGATACTCCTCGACTAACTACTGCCATTTTCTACTATTAGGTTAATTGCCGACGTGGACAAAACGGCGTACCCGCCCATCCACTAAGGTATTTCTCCTCCCGGTTACCGCTTCACACGGGGATTAACGAGATATGTTCCCTTTTGTATGCGTCGTATCTCAGGACAACCCGACGAATTAATTTGGAGATCCGAATCAGGTTTCCACATAACGCCCGAATCGAGCGTTTGTCTAAAGAACCTCTACCATATCGTTTTCCTACGAGGGTGAGTGTTTATTTTCCATGTTTATCTCCTCAATTTGGGCCTCTGTTGTAAGAGACGGTGGCTTCCCAAAATTAGGGAGAGTACATTCTATAATACACTACAAATGTAGCGTATTTTGTCTATGTACCCAGCAAAAAAAAAAAAAATTCTTCACAAATTTATCTCCCTTGCTCTCTTTTTTTCATTTTTTTCGTTTTCTCTTACCCGTGGTAGACACAGAACAGAATTTTGTACACTGACCGGCCTTTTCCTGGAATTTCATTACCAAATATATGATAGAAGACTTGACATCCGTATGGATTGTATTTAGTCCCAAGAGTTTTGTTCAATCCAGGTAGGATTTCTACCAAATAGAATAATTTTCATACACGAGATGGATTTAAGGTTTCTTGAAACAAGTGCACAAATAACTATATTATGCTTTTCAGAAAGAGTGAATCATATATAAGACCATATGCACAAATGTCCGATGTGTTAAATATTGGAAGTGTTGCTGCCATTCTTTGCTTTGTTTTTATAAACGCCACTTCTAAGTCACTCGGGGTCTCGTTATACAAAGAGAAAAACACTGTCACCTTGCCACTTCACATATTGATCCGGCCAGTGTTCTCTGTCACCGTGGACATCAAACATATCTGTTATCCACAAACGTCACCAAGTCTTTTTGATTCTTTACCGCACTAAGTCACATATATGGCATGCTTTTGTCACATTGGGTTGACACTATCAAGTCACTACCTAAATGTGCTAACGAAAAGAACATGTTCCCCAAAAAATTTATTTTATGTTTTCATCCAGCCCTGAAGATTCGCAGTTTGTTCCCTGCGATGAAACACGTGTTGGCTTTTGAAATGGAACAATAAACAGAAGTGACCACACCAAGAACAGACTGTATCTCCACCTATGTATCTCCATGCATATATACTCCTTCTCGGAGATTTACGAAATGTTTAGATTTGTTTTAAGGCCTTAAGTATTAGATTTTTGTAAAAAAAACTTACACTATTATTACCATTAACTCAGTGAATGTTTATAGTGCAGGGGCATAGTTGCTTTTTCTGTAGCTGTGGATCAGCTCGCTGGTCCCCATTGGAGCGGTTTAGAGGTATTACCGCTCGCCTCATTGCCTAAACGGTCTACTGATAAGTATATCACCTTGCCGTCACCTAGGAAGTGCGCCCAGTAATTCTGGAAAACTAAAAGACCTCTTAGCTGTTTTTAGGTACATATCTATGGTACAAATAAATGCTTATATACAGAGAGATATGCTATATATTTCTATCTGTTTGCGTATGGTGGTTAAGTTAGAGTTTTTTCCCCCCACATTAAAGCGTTCTCTAACCCTTGTTATGCATTTTCATATGTTAACTGCTTTCTGCTGATCTTTGATTATCCCAGCAATCCAAAATCCTTCAGCTCATATGTTCCTGCGACATTCCATTCTATCAGTGCATATGATCAGTGAATCAACGATTTAACTTACAGTGGTGCATGTCCGCGATACAAGCTTTTCTTCATGCGGTTATAATAGTTCAGCCTCGTATTCCCTATGCTCGATTTAGATGTTACCTTGTCACAGTGTATTTGCGGTCCCCTGTTTAGAACTTTTGTCTATCACTAATTGATTTATTAATAGATTTTATATTATTTTACTGAAAACCAGCTGCCAGGCGGTGTTACAGCACTTCACGGAAGTCATAGATAATGAAGATCAAATAAAGTAGAAAATCTGGGAAATAAATAGAATGTTTACACATTTAAAAGAAGAATAATAATAAAAGGGGAGGCGGAGGTGAAGATTCTAACACTAGAGACTTCTACGGAGAACCTACATTGAGACTACTTGGTGACACAGCTGGCCTTCTCAGGAGAAGATCCTGGAGGCACTCCAAAAGATCTTAATAGCACAGAGCCGGCCTTGCCCTTACAACACTCCACCGTTGAAGGTTCGCTGTTAGTAATTCTTCAAACAATTAAACAGGTGTGGGAAGAAGCTAGAAGCTTGAGCCGCCAGGCCAGACTAGCTATAACAAGCATTTGCAATGCAATAGGTCTCGCATTAGGAAAGTTTGAGCTATTGGTATTGGAAATGACACATTTTTTATTTATGTAATGGTTTTGAAATTAGCTAAATTAATCGGTTTGTCATTTACAATGCAAATAGTTATAACTTTCACAAATGTGACACCTATAGCATTTGTAATGCAATATGTGTTGCATTTACGTGACTTAGATGTATTGATATTACAAATAACATTGGCTTTTCATTTTTTAAATAATTAATACTTAATTATAGTTAATTAATTTATAATGGCAATAGCTTAAACTTTTGTAAATAACTTTTGTGAAGATTATTTTCACTGTATTTTATTGTGACGAAAATCCAAGAACAGAAGTGAAATACTAACATATTTTTGTGGCATTTGTAATAAAGCTTGAAATATTGATAGAACATATTTGAACCAGTTGTTGTTGAATGGTTGCACAGATTGATGCTGTGGTGGCTCTGAGTGATGTGATGGGGACGAGTGATGCTGTGGCGTTCAGTGATGCTGTGGTAGAGCATAGTGATGTTGTGGTGCCCCGGAGTGATGCTGTGGTGGTGCTGAGTGATCCTAAGGTGATGCGATAGATGGATAGATAGAGTGAGGGCGATAGATAGAGGGAGGGCGATCGATAGATAGATAGAGGGAGGGCAATAGATAGAGGGAGGGCAATAGATAGATAGATAGAGTGAGGGAGATAGATAGATAGATAGATAGATAGATAGATAGATAGATAGATAGATAGATAGATAGATAGATAGATAGATAGATAGATAGATAGATAGATAGATAGATAGATAGATAGATAGATAGATAGATAGATAGATAGATAGATAGATAGATAGATAGATAGATAGATAGATAGATAGATAGATAGATAGATAGAGTGAGGGCGATAGATAGACAGATATAGTGAGGGCGATCGATAGATAGATAGAGTGATGGCGATAGAGTGAGGGCAATAGATAGATAGACAGATAGAGTGAGGGCAATAGATAGAGTGAGGGTGATAGATAGAGTGAGGGCGATAGATAAATAGAGTGAGGGCAATATATAGAGAGAGTGAGGGTGATAGATAGATAGAGTGAGGGCGATAGATAGAGTGAGGGCGATAGATAGAAAAAGTGAGGGCGATAGATATATAGATAGACAGACAGATAGATAGATAGATAGATAGATAGATATATAGATGGATAGATAGAGTGAGGGCGATAGATAGAGTGAGGGTGATAGATAGATAGAGTGAGGGCAATAGATAGAGTGAGGGTGATAGATAGATAGAGTGAGGGCAATAGATAGAGTGAGGGTGATAAATAGGGTAAGGGCGATAGATAGATAGATAGATAGATAGATAGATAGATAGATAGATAGATTGAGGGTGATAGATAGAGTGAGGGTGATAGAGTGAGGGCGATAGATAGAGTGAGGGCAATAGATAGAGAGAGTGAGGGTGATAGATGGAGTGAGTGCGATAGATAGATCGAGTGAGGGCGATAGATAGAGTTAGGGCAATAGATAGAATGAGGGCGATAGATATATAGATAGATAGATAGATAGATAGATAGAGTGAGGGCGATAGATAGAGTGAGAGTGATAGATAGAGTGAGGGCGATAGATAGGGTAAGGGCGATAGATAGATAGATAGATAGATAGATTGATAGAGTGAGATAGATAGATAGAGTGAGGGCGATAGATAGAGTGAGGGCGATAAAAAGAGTGAGGGCGATAAAAAGAGTGAGGGCGATAAAAAGAGTGAGGGCGATAGATAGAATGAGCGCGATAGATAGAGTGAGGGTGATAGATAGAGTGAGGGCGATAGAGTAAGGGCGATAGACAGATAGATTAATAGAGTGAGGGGCGATAGATAGATTAATAGAGTGAGGGCGATAGATAGATAGAGTGAGGGCGATAGATAGATAGAGTGAGGGCGATAGATAGATAGAGTGAGGGCGATAGATAGATAGAGTGAGGGCGATAGATAGATAGAGTGAGGGCGATAGGTAGATGGAGTGAGGGCGATAGATAGATAGAGTGAGGGCGATAGATAGATAGAGTGAGGGCGATAGATAGAGTGAGGCGATAGAGATGGATATGAGGAATGTGTAAAGAAGTGTGACAAAGAGATAGATCTGAGGAATGGGTAAAGAAGTGTGACAAAGAGAGATGGATCTGAGGAATGGGTAAAGAAGTGCAACAAAGAGATGGATCTGAGGAATGGGTAAAGAAGTGTGACAAAGAGAGATGGGTCTGAGGAATGGGTAAAGAAGTGTGACAAAGATGGATCTGAGGAATGGGTAAAGAAGTGAGAGAATGGATTAGTGGTGAATTAGTATAGTGAAATGTGAAAGTATTTTGAGTGGTGGATATGTTAGATTGGTAAAAACAGCACAATACGTGATTTGTTTTTACTTTTAGCACAAAGGTGCAAAAAAAAAAAGAAAAAAAAAGAATGGAAAAGCAGGTTGGGGCAGGGAGTGGACGGTGGGCGAAGCAACGTGGGGTGTGGGCAGGGGACAAGTGCATGGGTGAGAAATCGCAACGTTGAGTGCCGTCCAGAGGGAGAGCACGACACAGGCAAGAAAGAGGACAATGTGGAACACTGGGCGGGGGAAGAGAAGGGTGTGAGAGAGATCAACGTGGGGAGATCAAAGTGGAGCGCTGCATAGGGATGGGGTGAGCACTCTGAGAAAACAATGTGGACTTCATATCTAATGATAGAATGGGAGGGGGGAAGGCACATTCATTCCTCTCCAGACATTTCTCAGACATTGACCCACTCTGTGCCCACTATAGGACACTCTCACCTGCCGGCTGGAGCAGGCCACACCTCTAGCAAATAACGAAGAGACCCTCCTTGCTTGCCTTAGACTGGGGTCGAAAGGGCCCTGAGAAAGGGTTTGGTCTCTTGGGCACACTCCTAAGGAGCCAGTCAATCGAATGCATGCCACTCTACAGTTTGTCTGACAGCTATTGCCTTTGTCCACAGAGCAAAATTGCTTTACTTTATTTTCCAAGTTTTAGACAACTTAATTAAATTTTAAGACGGGCGAGAGAAAGTCCTTGAATTAAGATTAAACTTATACATATCGTTGCAGAAGTAAAACAATACACTGGCTGTAAAAGAATGTTATTGTTCACCCCCAAAAACATATATCAAAATCTTCATGGCTGTGCTGATGTCTAAAGTGAACTGTGGAATGAGTGTATCTTGTGATAAGTATAGAGAGGGTCATTTACAGCCTGGTGGGATATGAGAACGGCCACACTTTAGGGGGAGTGGGGTGTTTTTGCAAAACAAAAAATCTCTAAATACAGTGTGAGTTCTTCTGGAAGGAGATGGGGAGCCAATGCCCCTGTCAACCAGGCATGCTAAACCCCATCCCTCGCCACACTATAAATACACCCCAAACTAAACAAAACTTGCTCTTCATGTTTCTTTCAGAAATAAAAAGTTAAACATTAGGAGGATGGAAATGATTCCCAAGTGATGTGTGAAGCTTTAGGCACTTGGTCCTGTGAGGGATACCGAGTTACAGTAAAGGTTGAAGTAAAAATGTCACCTTTGTAATTTTTCTTTGAGTTTTAAAGAGATCATCTAGTTTATAAAGTCACAATAGGTCTAAAAACCTGAGGCGGCATCTTCAGACAAGTTTTTCTAGATTGCCTGTGGTTGGTGACTGTTAAAAATGCAGCCCTGGGCAAAGACCATAATTTCTTTCTCTATACTGGACGGTCTCTATAAAACAACTATAAAATCAGTGTCTGATGTTTGCAGAGTCCACTGAAAATAGAAGCTGTCCCCATAATGAAAACCCTTCAATGGCTCCCAGTGAAGACCACAAGCAACTGTGCTTTGCATGACTGAACGATGCTATGCTGCTCTCACCCACCTTCTTGATGTGGCTTCTTAGTATAGTCTTCTGATACATTCCCAATCAAGATGGCTTTTCAGACTGCATTTTCCTCAACTGGCACGGGAATGGCTGTTTCTCAGGAAAGGACCTACATGACATGCCCATCATATCTCAAGAGCACCTCCCCCAATCCCAGCCAACAATCTGAAGGGTGGAAAATGTCCTCGTCACCAACCCATATTGCCAGAAGCCCTAAATAGTCCTTCCACCAATGTGAGACCAACTTTTGTGAGTTGCGAAAGTTGGTTTACACCAATAAAGAATGGTATCTGCTTGCATTAGTCAAATGTTAATGCTTAAAATGCTTTGGGAATAATGTAATCTACCTCTAGACAGAACTGTACTGACAGGAGCAAGATGGCGGCTGTGTGAGGAGCCGCGGAGCAGTAGGGTGTGGTGTGGTGCAACAAACCCCTAGATGCCTCGAACTCTTACCAAATGCTGGCGGAATTAAGGGCGGCTAATATACCGCGTATGAGCCTGTAGTTTCCGACGACCTCATCCCGACTTTACCTCCGATGCAAGGCGGCGTGTCTGACCATGCGAGAGGGAGCTCCGCAGTAGCAGTGGTGGCGGCAGCCCAAAGGAGTCAACGACCGAGGGTGGAGATCGCAGGTGCGCTCTGGCTGGTCTCAGCTATCCTCACGTCCTGGCTGCAGTGCATCCATTCTGTCAAGTCTGCCTCCCGTTACCCGGCCGCCTCTGTGACACGGCGGAGGGCGAGGCTCTGGGTTAATACCCGTGGCTGCGGTTGTGGATTGCTGCGAGGATATACAAATTTGAAAATGGCCCCGAAAATAGCCGCCGGTATAGCAGCCAAGGCAGCGGCTGCTAAAAAGAAAGCACAGGCTGTAAGGGCTGCCTCACATGCCACTGCTGAGGTGGTGAACTCAACACGCAGAACCGAGGTAGCTGGAGCTGGAGTAGTGCAAGAACCGGGGGCAAAATCGAAATCGGTCGCATCAATACCTGAGCTTTTCGCCCGCAGTGGTCAAAATTCAAAAAACACCGTGAACCCAACTCCTCCCGTTACAGATAAGGAGGGGGTATCAGAGGAAGTATTGGAGGGGGTGCTGGAAACTGACTCTGGTGCAAAGACACCCCCAATGGCGACCACGGTGAAAGCGAAAGTATCACAAGCAATTATTCCACCTGATGCAGAAATTGGTATGGTCTCAGCCAACATAAGGGGAGAAGGAGAAGACGAAAGAGAAGGAGTGACACAGCGGACAACAGATTCTTCCCGAATGGAGCTGCTCGACCAGGAGCGACAATTAAACGATGGGGGCGGGAAAGGGGGTAACTCAGACGGGGTAGCAAACATGGGTGTTCTGATCACTCCTGTGCATATGGAGGATCAGATGGTCACTGAACCTGCGAAATCCAGTGCTATCCAGTACATACAGAAAGACACTTTAAAAGTTACCCTAGAAGAACCTGTCACTTTAAAAGAACCTGACTGTAGGAGAAAGGTCAATATATCAGGTCTCTCCCCGGCTACAGTGACCTCGGCGGAAGGAGTGGAAAGCGAACAAGAGAAGGAGAAGGATAGCAGTGAATGCTTCTATTCAGTAACCGAAGAGGCAGGGTGGTCCGATGACGAAAGGAGCTCCTCTCAAGAAGATAGTAACATTGAGACAGATAGTGATCCCGATTGAACTACTCCTGGCACAGCGAAAAGACTGGATGGTAATGCTAAATTTCACGGTCAGGCACATAGGGATCTGAGCTGGGATCACTCCTCAACGACACCGCTACAGGGAAGCCAGGAGACCGAGGCCCCTCATCCTCCACTTCTGGATGTTATATACCAGACAATGCTTACGCACAGAGAAGAAGCCAGGCAGGACACGAGGAAGTCGCAAACTGCAATGCGTAAGTTACAAACTGTTGTTAGAAAGCTTTCAAAAGCACATGCTAATGTGGGGGATAGAGTCACGAACTTAGAAGAACAGATTGTAGCGACTGAGTCAGAGGCTGCCTCTGCATCACTCAAAGTTGACTCTCAGGCGGCGCAGGTTGTTGATATCCAGTGGAAGCTGGAAGACATGGAGAATAGGCTGAGACGTAACAACCTGCGTGTCCTAGGGGTCCCGGAGGGGATTGAGGGGTCGGACATGAGGGGTTTCATTATCAACCTTTTTAAAAATGCATTCCCCGAATTGGCAGATTGGAATTGGTCTTCTGAGATCCAAAGAGCCCACCGAACCCCATTTAAGGTACGAGCTGGTGCTACCCCGGAAAGACCAAGAGCAGTCCTTATATTTCTAGGAAATTTCATTCTCAGACAAACTATATCTGATAAAGCCAGACCGGATGCCAAAAGAACAAGCGAGGGCATATCTTTCTTTGTAAGGCCGGATTTTTGCCATGCAACGGTCGAGAGGCGTTGGAGACTCCGTCAATTGATCAAACCTCTCCAGGAAAAACATATGCAGGTCTACCTGGTGAATCCTGCACAACTTAAAGTTGTGAGAGAGGGCAAGACACAATTTTTCACATCTGAGGTCAAGGCAAAAGAGTTCCTGGACTCACTATAAAAAAAAAAAAAAACTATAAAATAAAATATCCGGTAATAGTGAAGTGGCTTGAAATGCGTCCAGAAAAAGATATATTACAGGTTAAACGTTGAATGTTGTCGTATACACTAGGGTGATAAGTTTAATTGCCCTCTGCTCTCTCTCTTTTAAGAGGGAATAGATTTAGAGGGGAGGCATTTAGGGGGGGTAATGTTTTGTTTAAATGTAGGGTTTTTTGTTGATTCACAAGTGCATCCACACACCACACTGCTGCATCCATCCATCAACGCACAGACCTCGGTCTGAGCGCTTCTAGGGGGGAAGGGTGGGATGGAAGGGGGGGGGGGAGGGATGACCCAAGGGAGGGTCATGTACTCTAAGGGTGGTGGAGGGAGCGGGGGGGAAAGCACAGAAACAGAAAAGGGGAAAAAAAAATTGAGAATTGACGTTATAGAAATTACATTTATATGGTATCTATATAGTATGACTAATATTAACAACCAAATCCCAGATTTAAAAAGAAGGAGATGCATAAAAATTGATAATGCTTAGTCTAACTATTTACTCGATCAACATAGGGGGGTTGAACGATTGGCGAAAAAGAGCCAGACTCACAGAATTTGTTAAATGTGAACCTATAGATATCCTGTGTTTACAGGAGACGCATCTCTCATGGGCTAAAAGGAAGCTGTTAAAATTTGGCGGGTTTGAGATCCTCACATGTTCTACCCAGACCTCAACTATAAGAGGCGTGGCAATTCTGGGAAAGGCAACTTTGGGAGGGGCTAAACGGGCTAAATCAGACCCAGCAGGGAGATGGGCCATTGTAGAATTAGGTTGTGGGTTAACGATTTGTGGAATCTATGGGTCAAACCTTGACGACCCCACAATATTTGAAGTGGTCGAAAGCGAGTTGTCAAGCTGGCCCACACCGATTTTGGTATGTGGAGATTTTAACGTAACAATTGATTTCTCTAGTAATGTTCCTTATAGTGGCAGAAAACCCAGAGTTTCAAGGGCACTCCTATCTATGATGAAATCACATGGTCTGGTTGATATATGGAGCTCAAAATATCCTGACGACCCAGGTTTCACTTATTATTCCTGTCCTCACCAGAAGTATTGTAAACTTGATTATGCTCTAATTTCCTCAGGAGAGATTGGGAAAGTCAATATCAAAAAGCTTCCCAAAATATTATCGGATCATAATCCGTTAATTATAAGTCATAGTGGTTTGGGTCCTAAGAGGAAAAGAAGATCTTGGACATTTGACCGCAAATTATTAGTCGATGCTGCTTTTATTGAATATTTACGAAACTGGACATGCGAGTTTTTTGCCGCAAATCAATACAGTGCCTCCAGAAACTCGGTCTGGGATTCATTTAAAGCAGCATTAAGAGGGGAAGTAATCAGTTACTCAGCTCTGCTTAGGAGAAAACAACAGGACAATAAGAATAGACTCCTGGTCGATCTGGCTAAAGCAGAGGAACAGCATTGTCTGGCATTAACTTCGGGGGAGGAGAGTGCTCAGAGCCAAACTAAGATCTGTCTGATCAAAGCTGAGATACAGAAACAGCTGGCAGATAGGGCATCTTTAGATTACTGGACCCATAGGAAGAAAATGTACGAGACAGGGGAGCAGGCCGGGAGGGCATTAGCCTTAAGAATTAGACAGGATAGGGTTAAAAACGCCATAACATGTATACAGGATGAGGGTCGAGACTACACTGAACCCCAAGAAATTGTATCCGTATTTGAAAAATATTACGAGAATCTATACAGGGAAGATGCAGGGGATACCCCTCCAGATATTTTAGGGAGGCATTACCCAGATGTAGGCCCCAAGTTAAACCCAGATGAAATGGTAAGCCTCGAGGGGGATATAACTAAGGAAGAAATACTAGCAGCACTGTCTCAGCTAGCCGGAGGTAAAGCTGCCGGCTCTGACAGTATACCCTTAGAGATATACAAATACCTGAGGATCGAGATAGCTCCATACTTGCTAGATCTCTTTAACGGCATTATATGCACTGGTATAATACCAGAAACTTGGAGGGATACCAATATTGTGGTATTTCATAAAAAAGGTAAGCCTAAAGAGAACACTGGTTCTTATAGACCAATATCTCTTATCAACTCTGATAATAAATTGTACGCAAAAATCATAGCTACAAGGTTGGGGAGGGTCATTGCTGGCCTCGTCTCCCCATGGCAGCATGGGTTCATTCCTGGTCGTGGCACAACGGACCATGTGAGAAGAGCTATATCTATATTTGAGGCTCATGCCGGGGGGGAGGGGGTCGCTATGATCCTCCTCGATGCCGAGAAGGCATTCGACCGCGTAAGATGGCAATATCTTTGGGATGTATTACAGGGGAGAGGCTTTGGTCCAAAAATCTTGAAAGCCATCAGGGCCATGTATCGAGATCCAATGGCTCATATACAATTGATGGGTCTAAGCTCGGCTGAGATCAAGATAGAAAGGGGCACCCGCCAAGGCTGCCCCTGCTCACCGATCTTATTTGCCCTGTATATCGATCCATTGATCAGACAGATATTAGTAAACAATAGTATAAAACCAGTTATTACTAATGGGTTCGAGAGCAAAATTCTGGCATACGCGGACGACCTTGCGGTTATGACACCTGATCCGGCAGCGTCCATGCGAATACTAATAGAGATCACCAAACAATTTGGATACCATTCTGGATATAGGTTAAATGAGGAGAAAACACAGGTGATCTGTTCAAAGAATATAATAAAAATGGATCAACGGTATGTTAATTCTGCCACATATCTGGGGGTTATTATCACAGCAGAGACAGATTCAATTATACAGGATAATTTTAATCCATTGCTTAAGAAAATAGAAATAGATTTAAAACGTATGGATGCATTACATCTTTCTATTATTGGAAGAACAAATGTTCTGAAAAGGACAATGCTGCCCAAACTACTGTATTTATATAGATCTATACCCTTTCTGATTGAGGAACAAATGTTAAAAAAGACGGAATCCATATTTAATAGCTTCCTTTGGCAATACGGCAAGATCAGAAGAGCAGCTAAGTATATGTCTCTCCCCCAGGAGTTCGGAGGTTTGGGTGCCCCAAATATAAGATTCTACCACTGGGCATGTCTATTAACCCAGATGTCTATTTTATTTCAAGCTGGTGGTGGGCAGACTTATACTAGGGATCCAATTGATAATATGTATATTCCTCCCTCAATATATGAGCTCCTTATGGGGCAGGAAGCCGTAGGTGCCCTACTGAGAAAAAATGGCCGTAGATTTTTTTAAAAAACCAGGCTTAAGACTATACTGGGAGCTTGGGATCTTTGGAAAAGAGTTCAGAAATATCTGCAGATTCCCAGAATTAATAGACATTCGCCGTTATGGAAATCAAGCTTTTTTCCGAACCTCAGCATGGATGGGGCATGGAAGCTCTGGGAGCAACACGGCATTCAGACGATAGGTGATATCGTCTGCAGTGGTAAATTGATGCCATTTGTAGCTATTCAACAGAAGTATGACATATCTATAGGTCATAGCTTTAAGTACATCCAAATCGCACAAACTTTTAGAGCAGATGTAATTGCGGCTTGCTCACTTGCTCCTAACCCCATCCTTGATTATGTAGTGAACAATGGTGATAGAATAAGGGTAGTATACCAGGAGCTAATGGGCAGGTTGCCTAATGACCTCGAGAAACATGAGGCAGCCTGGGCCATGAAATTACAGGACCCAGATGCAGATTTTGATAAGGCCCTAGCTCTGGGTAGGCAGGTACTTAGGTCCTCTAATCTGAAGGCCCAACATTTTATGACTATGTTCAACCTTTACTATACCCCCGATAAGCTACATGAATGGGGGATAAGAGAAGACAGTAAATGTCCCAGATGTCAGCAGGACTCGGCCGATTTGGTTCATATGTTCTCTCTTTGTGAAAAACTAGCGACAATTAAAATGGAGATAGAGAAATTCTTGGAGGGGCTGCTAGGCTTAAACATCAGCCTATCCCCAACTGTTATGATATTTGGGATCGATAGTAAACTAGGGCTGAGTGGAAGGAGAGAGGCGGAGGCTTTAATTTTCTTAGCAGCAGCCGTTTTAAGAATTCTGATATCAGCTGCTTGAAAGGATCCCTCTCCCCCCACTTTTTCGATGTGGATGGCCAGATTTCTCACCATACATAACATAGAATCTTCTCTGTATTCTTATAAAGGTAAAAAATTGCGGGATTTTGGCCTTGAAATGTGGGCACCTGTGAAGGCATGGAGGGAGGGTAGGTCTACCAATGGTGCTTTTATGTAATTTATTACTGTTTCAGTTTGAATGTTGCCAAATCTTTTTAAACAGCGGTATATATATATCTGTGATTAATTATTTTTTTATACCTTCATAAAGTTAGGCAACAACAAATCTGAATTTAAAGGATGTAGCTATGTATCAACAGGATGTTTAGATATATGAATTTTGTAAAGTTTTATAGATGTATCATAAATGTATATTTGTTTTGTTGTGTTTTTTATATTGTGTCAATTCTCAATAAAAAAAAATAAAAAAAAATAGACAGAACTGTACTAGCCCTAGAGGGCAGGCAGTCTAAGGTGCTCACAAATGTGACATTCTAGCGAAAGAAAGAAAGAAAGAAAGAAAGAAAGAAAGAAAGAAAGAAAGAAAGAAAGAAAGAAAAAGTTAGTTTAATCCCCGTTTTAATCTTTCAGCATTTGATAGTGGCTATTACATGTTAACAATAGATATATAAATAAGGACCCTTAGGTATGAAGTTTCTCAGTTCCCAACTCTCAATTCTTTCATGGTGGCCTCACATGGAGCTATTACGATGTTTTCCCGTGATATTTATCTAACAGAAAACACACATCATATGTTTCGGAGCCTGAGCCTCTCTTTCTTTGGTCAGAAGTAAGGCAAGAACCAGGGCTAAATACCTCGAACTGTTTATTTAAATATAACCTTTCAACAAAACCAATGACTCCTACTAAGTGGAACAGGGAACACAGATTTGTTTAGTTATTGTACACAAGTGGTTCCGAGAATCAACAATCCCAAATTTAGATCCATTCCTGGTGCATGTCCAGGGCTAAAGCCAACCATGCCCTCAGCAGAAACACCACTGTGGCGGACGCATTAATTATATTAAATTAAATAAAGGTGCGATAGAAAAAAATGAATGCCGCCCGATTAATTTATTATTGCTCACGAATATAACAACACCATACAGGGCTAAGGAGCCATGTGGATTCCGCAATTCCGAGGGAGCAAGCCAAGGCTTCCCAAACACCAGTGACATGACCCCTTCATACCTCCTACCTCTTCTGCAAAGCTAAACACAGATAGATCATAACCGCGTCGCCCTCGGGAGAACAGTTAGCCCCCCCCCCACACCCCCCTACCCTGCCGTGCGAGCGCGTGGGGTTCTTCTCACATGCAGTTCCAGCATCACTAATAGTGCGCTTTTCATCGCAGTTCCCCATATGCCTCGCACTGTATGGAAAAGGTTGTACTACCATGCTGATTACGGCTCAGGGCACAAGTTCTAAAACGAGACGCCAGCGGCCAGTCGCGTGCACATCTCCTGTTGTTGTAGTGATCGGAAGAGTGCCGCCACGCTGCCCGCGGCGACCCGGAAGCTCTTGGCCGGCCGGCCAATCCGCCCGGAAGTCCCGCCTCCTGATGTCCGTGAGGCGGCCTGCCGGCGCATGGAGCGCCCTGCCGGTCCTGGGTAGCCCGGGTCCCCAGGAGGGGGCCGGGGAGAAGGAGGAGTGTGGCGCCTGTTGCGGGGCTCCTCTGACCTGAGGGAGCCCCGATTGAGAAGATGAGACGCGCCGTGAGGAGCCCCGCCGGAAGAGCGCAGTCGGTGAGTGGGGCCCAGGGCTGATGTGAAGTCTGTGCGTGCCTGAAGAGGGGAGAGGGGGGGTGCGCGCGCTTGTATGTGCCTGCGTGTGTTGTGCCTGTCTGCGTGTGTGTGCGCGCGTGTGCCTGTGCGTGCAGGGGATGGGGCCTGCCTGTGTGCGCGCCGTGTTTGCATGCAAGCCCTGCGGTCTGCGCAAGCGCGCTCGCTCCCGCGGTGAAATCCGACACTGGGAAAGCTCGTGACACTTTGGTGTCCACTCTCCCAAATACGGATAGCATTAGTTGTCGAGCTGACAGCATTCATGCTTCGCATGAATGCCACATCAGCTCGACCTAAAAAAACTACATGGAACTATGAAAAAGATTAATAAAACCTGCTCAGATATCGCTAGCAGAATCACAATGGTGGAGGAAGGATCAAGAGAACAGACAGACGCAAAAACCTCAGGATCTTGGGAGTGCCTGAGGGAGTCGAAGGAGCAGACACCAGAGCATACATTTTCAATCTGTTAAGGGGAGCCTTCCCAGAAAAAGTAAAGTGGGATTGGGAGGCAGAGATCCAATGTGCCTACAGATTCCCCTTAATATTAAGGAAAACTCGCCCTAATGAAGTGGAAAGGCCTAGGGCCATCCTACTCTACTTGGAGAATTTCTTGTTGCACCAAGAAATATTCGAACAAGCCAGACCTATAATGCTAGAAAAGAGTTGGGTGGTGTCACGTTTTTTGTAAGCCCAGATTTTTCACATGCCACGGTAGAGAGACGATGGCGGCTGCAGCAATCGTTTAATCCATTTCAGCAACTTAGGGCGTAGGTCTATCTTAGGGCGTAGGTCTATCTGCAGAACCCAGTCTGTCTGAAAGTGGAATATAAAGGATGTACCCTTCGCTTTACATCTGAGATTGTAGCCCATGAATATTTAAAAGAAATTAGTGGGGGTCCAGCAGTAAGATTATAGCAAGACTTTAGGCAACCTAATGCTAGGTAGTAGCAGGCCTAAATAAGGTGGGCCTTTTTTCTCCCCCATGGGTGTTGGGTTGTTCCGAGAGATCAGGAAGTAATTCAATATCAGCCAGAAAGAATTCTTTGAAATACCTCCAGGTTAGGGATTTCTTATACTGCCAGGGAGGAGGTCCGATTGGCTTTCAAAGGTGTGACCTGGTTGATGCTTTGGTTGCTGGGCATGACCTTCCATCGGATTTATCTATTCCCTCCTCAATAAACGAATGAAGAATGATATAGATAAATACTCTCTGAAATGGCAAAAACGACCATCTTTGAATATAGCTTTTTGGAATCCTTTCTCGGGCTCAAAAGATGTTTCTATCCTCAAAATTGTATGTAGAGTATTATAAAACCTGTTTTAATCTTTACTATACACCCAGTAGGATTATCAAATGGGGGGGGGACGGTAAAGGCTCATGATGCCCCAGATGTCAACTAAGGGGGCTGAAATTGTGCATATTTTTGCCACCTGTGTCTCATTGTCACCTATTAAAAGTCAGATTACAGAATTTGTTAACGTTAAATTAAATATTCAAGTATCCTGACCCCCGCTGTGATACTTCTGGAAGTCTCTACTAAAGGAAAAGGGTCAAGAGGAAAGGAATTAGATTTTATCGCCATGACCATTTTTCAATTAAGTATAGCTTTGGCATGGTTAGATAAGAACCCACCAATTTTTCAACAATGGTTAAACCAAGAGATAGCAACCTTCGACTTGGAAAAAGCAATCCTTTCAAGGAAAGGGGTCCGTAGTAAAAGGAAGGGTCTATTGAGTGGCTAGAATCAAGGAACTGAGACAGTTTCGCACAATGATGTATGAAATGATGGCTTGTAAATGTGTAGCATGCGTGAAGGGGAGTGGGGCGAGTCCTACAATGGGGTAAAATTATGGTCTTTTCTCGATACACTATGAATTATTGAAAGGAAATTGTTTAATAAAAATATGTAATTTTTTTTTTTAAAGCAATTTAGCTACCAGGTGTTGTTACAGCACATCACCGAAGTCATAGATAATGAAGATCAAATGAAGTAGTCTAGTCTAGTCTAAATTTGTATAGCGCACTACTCACCCAGAGGGTCTCAAGGCGCTTGAGGGAGGGGGGGAGCTTTACTTATCAAATATCCAAGTTTTTAGTTGTTTTCTGAAGGAGAGGTGGTTCTGTGTGAGGCGGAGGTGGGTGGGGAGGGAATTCCAGGTCTTAGCCGCTAAGTAGGAGAAGGATCTTCCTCCCATGGTGGATCTTTGGATGCGTGGAATTGCGGCGAGGGCTTGATTGGGCGATCGAAGTTGGCGGGTGGGGGTGTAGACGGACAGGCTCGTGTTGAGGTATTCGGGTCCTAGGTCGTAGAGGGCTTTGTGTGCGTGGGTGAGGAGGCGGATCGTTATTCTCTTGTTGACGGGGAGCCAGTGAAGGTCTTTCAGGTGACCGGAAATGTGAGCTTGGCCGGGGATGTCTAGGATGAGTCTGGCTGAGGCGTTTTGGATGCGTTGGGAGTTTTTTCTGTAGTTTGGCTGTGGTTCCGGCGTAGAGGGTGTTTCCGTAGTCCAGTCGGCTTGTAACCAGTGCATGGGTGACCGTCTTTCTTGTTTCGGTGGGGATCCAACAGAAGATTTTTTTGAGCATACGTAGGATGTTGAAGCATGATGATGAGACGGCGTTGACTTGTTTGGTCATCGAGATGGAGGAGTCCAGGATGAAGCCCAGGTTACGTGCGTGGTCCGTTGGTATGGGTGCGGTTCCCAGGGCCGGTGGCCACCATGAGTCATCCCAGGCGGAGGGGGATGATCCTAAGATGAGGACTTCCGTTTTGTCCGAGTTTAGTTTTAAACGGCTGTTCTTCATCCACTCGGCTACTTCTTTCATCCCTTCGTGTAGGTTGGTTTTGGCGGTGTTTGGGTCTTTGGTGAGGGATAGGATCAGCTGAGTGTCATCTGCGTAGGAGATGATGTTGAGGTTGTGTTGGCGCGCAATGGATGCGAGGGGACTCATTTATACGTTGAAGAGGGTGGGACTGAGTGAAGATCCTTGGGGTACGCCGCAGATGACTTCGGTGGCCTCTGATCTAAAAGGGGGGAGGCGGACTCTCTGGGTTCTTCCGGCGAGGAACGAGATTATCCAGTCCAATGCTTTTCCTTGTATTCCGACGTTGCTGAGGCGTTGTATGAGGGTGCTAGGACAGACTGTCGAAGGCTGCGGAGAGGTCGAGTAGGATGAGGGCAGCAGTTTCTCCGTTGTCCAGTAGAGTTCGAATGTCGTCTGTTGCTGCGATGAGGGCGGTCTCGGTGCTGTGTTTGGCTCGGAAGCCGGACTGTGAAGGGTCGAGGGATTTGTTGGATTCAAGGAAGGCGGCGAGTGGATTGTTGACGGCTTTCTCAATGACTTTGGCAGGGAATGGGAGGAGCGAAATGGGGAGGTAGTTCTAAGTTCAGTTGGGTCTGCTGTGGGTTTCTTCAAGAGGGCGCTGAGTTCGGCATGTTTCCAGCTATCCGGGAAGGTGGCGGAGTTGAGGGAGCAGTTGATGACGTCTCGGAGATGGGGTGCGATAATGGAATCTGCTTTGTTGAAAATGTGGTGGGGACATGGATCGGTTGGCGATCCTGAGTGAATGGTGTTCATCAGGCGGATGGTGTCTTCAGTGGTGATTGGGTTCCAGGCGCAAATATTGTTGGAGGGGGGTTTTAGTTCGGAGGTGGGTGGGATGGGCTGGTCTCCAAAGCTATTATGTATGTCAGCAAATTTGTTGTGGAAGAACGAGGCTAGAGAGTCGCAGAGGACTTGGGAGGGAGTGATGTCGTTGGTGCCGGCGGTGGGGTTGGTAAACTCTTTGACGATGTTGAATAGTTCTTTGCTGTTGTGGGCGTTGTTGTCGAGTCGATCCTTGAATGATTATTTCTTGGTGGATCGGATCAGTTGGTGGTGTTTGCAGGTGGCGTTCTTGAAGCTGGCCAGGTTGTCAGTGGTTGGGTTTTTTCGCCAGGCTTTCTCAAGGGTGCGACAGATCTTCTTGGATTTCTTAAGGTCATCATTAAACCAGGGGGCTTTTTTGCTGCCTTGCTTGATTTGATGGTTTTTCAAGGGTGCTAATTCGTCAGCGCTGTGGGTGATCCATTGTGTGAGGTTGGTGGCTGCTTGGTTTGAGTCCGATGATTTTGCAGGAGGGTTTTGATGAAGCAATGTGAAGAGCTGGTCGGTGGTAATTTTATTCCAGTTTCTCCGAGGAATTGGTTGTGGGTGGTTGTGGGTCGTAGTCTTTTTGTAGTTGAAGTGAACGCAGCTGTGGTCCGTCCAATGGAGAGCTGTGGTGTGATTAAGGGAGATGTGCTTGCTGGAAGTGAAGATTGGGTCGAGCGTGTGCCCGGCAATGTGGGTGGGGGTGTCAACAAGTTGTTTGAGTCCGAGATTGGTGAGGTTGTCCAAAAGGGGGGTGGTGTTGCTGTCGTTGTTCTTTTCCAGGTGGAAGTTGAGGTCTCCCAGTAGAATGTAGTCCTCGGAGGGGAGGGCGTGAGGGCTGATGAAGTCAGTGATGTCTTCGCTGAATTGTGTGCGGGGTCCGGGTGGTCTATAGATGAGGGTGCCTCGGAGTGTGGTCTTAGGGTTGATGTGAATCTGGAAGTGAAGGTGTTCGACGGTTCTGAGGTTGTCATCGGAACTGGTCGTGATGCGGATGGTATTCTTATGAATGATGGCGATTCCTCCTCCTGTTTGGTTGATGCGGTCCTTTCGGATGATCTTGTAGCCGTCCGGGATGGCTATGGCGATGTCGGGCGCAGATGAGGCGTTCATCCAGGTTTCTGTAAGAAAGGCGACGTCCGGCGATGTGGTGTCGAGTAGGTTCCAAAGTTCAATGGCGTGTCTGAGGACCGAGCGGGTGTTGAGCAGAATGCACTTCAGGTGGTTAGTTTCAGAGCTCTGCTTGGAGTTTGTGGAATTGGTGTGGGTCCTGATGCAGTCGAGCTTGCAGGAGTGGCAGGTGAAGGGTCCATGGGTGTGTCCTGGGGCGGCTTGGTAGCAGTTTGGGAGTCGGCCGGGGTTAAGTGCTGAGAGCTACGATATCAGGGAGCGTGGGGAGCGACCACCTCTGCAGGAGTCAGGATGGTCACAGCGCTAGGGCAGGCAGGACGATTCCTATGCTATCTGTGGGAGGGAGGAGCAGCTGGGAGGCGGGAGCGGGGTAGAGGGACGGGCTGGGAGGCAAACAAACAACAAAATAGAAGAAAAAGTAGAAAATCAGGGAAACAAATAGAATGTTTACTCATTTATAAGACACAGATGGAAAACAAGTAGTCAATTTAGACACACATATTCCATACAGTGCATTAAAAATATGTTATAAAGTTGAACAGCAGCAGTACAAGATGGCCCATTTGACAAGGCAATCAAGAGGATCATTTAGCGAACACATTCAATCAACTAAAACAAATGATTGATAGATAGATAGATAGATAGATAGATAGATAGATAGATAGATAGATAGATAGATAGATAACACAAACACACACCAGTAGGTACTTATAGGTCCTGGTTTCCATAGCAAAAGCAATTTTTACTTGCCTATAACTTTGGCATCATTTGACCAATCTCCATGAACTTTTCCTCAATAAATGTATGGTAGGTTATGGTTGTCATGGAATGTTTGGGATGATCGGTGCAGTGGGGACCGAGAATGTGGGGTGTGAAATAAGCGTGCGTTTGTAATGTTAATTCCCATAGGAACCTTTAGCCACAACTACAACCCGAACCACTGAGCGGACTTACAATAAATTTGGTAGTGATATTTCTGGTTGCGGATATTTTGTGACGGTTTCACGATTACTCACGAATGCACGTGCCAATGGGAATGCTCACATTGGCTGGACGGAACCTGAATAGAAAGTTGCAGCAGATATTTTACATATCAGGAATGGTTCAAGAGGCGGAAAATTTCTAAAAAAAAAAAGCTCTCATAAGGAGTAAGAGTAGAGGTACTTTGACCCCATATTTGAGAAATGTGGGTGTTGGTGGCACAAGTTAAGTGTCCAAAATTGATTTTTCGAATCATGAGCGATATTCGCCAAAACGGCCCAGCCGCCAGCGCACCACCGTGTACCGTCACAGGGACATACCGAATATCGTGGTGACACCACCAATATTGGTGGGAATATAAAAAAAATAGATCAGTGAATCATTAATATGCATTGTTATAGAGATATTGAGATTCTCATAAATGTTTTTCTAGAGTTATTTATATAGTGAGTTATCTACTGTGATGGTTAGAATTATATAGTTCTAATTTTTGAATGTGGTGGTAGCTATTGAATCCCTGCTTTTGCATTCCGCATTTGGGACATAACCAAGGGGATCATGGTTACCAAAGTCATTGCGATCTCCAGCCTCACTGCAAAAATTTAAAATTGGTTATAGAGATGGTTGTTTTAGAAGTACACTAAAAAAACAAGAAACTTAGTACAAAAATAGGAGTTTCAAAATACTTTGAAAGAAGTATGTATATAGTAATATGTGTAGTGCAATGTTCAGAATGTTATTATTTTTTTTTACATATTTTGGATGTGTTGGTGGTCATTGAATGTCTGCTTTTGTTTTCTGTTTTCGCGACTATTGACCAAACCAAAAAAAAAACATTTAGAAAAAGATTCCCAGTAATTTGGGTACTAGAGTGGCTCTAATAGGAGCCATTGTGTTTGTTGTGTGTATAGGACTGCTACACAAGACCGGATGCAGAATTGCAGGTAACTTAGAAACACCCTGTTGCCTTCATCTGTAAAGTCACTCCATCATTTCTATAAATTCCATGCATATCAAAACGCAGATTGTTATCGATACAGCCCATGCGATGGTCTCTGACAAAGACAGGAAACATTTTAATAAGACTGTTTCTGCATTCATCAATCTGTGGACTGAATTGATTTGACCACTTCCATTTCTGTCTTTAGCATATATTAGAGTACACCAAGACAGTGAGGGAAAAACTATATCAGTTTTGCAAAGGTTTACTCATTAGAATTTCCAGCCCTACCCGAGTTAATGTGCCTAGGCCATTGCCACCACAGCGCACAATCATGAGGTGAGGCGCTTGGGAATCCACAATGGATTTAACCAAAGCCAGCAACTGATGAAACTTTAACCCTCTCTGGCCAAACCAAATAATCTGTACATTTGGCAAGTCCCTGTCAATACCTCTCTTTTTTGCAGCCTCTTTAGCCCAATAGATATAGCTGTGGCCCAAAATCCATACTCTAAGCATTTTGAAGAGAAGGAGCAATAGTAGTCGTGAGATGGCTGAGGTAGTTTTCCAAAGGAAAATCAGTTAAAAAGGAGGCTTTCGTATGTTTTATTTAATTGGATGCTGTCCGCATGAAAATGAATAAAATTAGGTAGTGTGTTAGATGACTTAGGAAGAAATATTATTATTTGCTGTTTAAAAAAATGTAATACAGACATGATATGCTTTTGAATCTGAGGAGTAAAGAACACCTGCATTATCTTATTTGGAAGTAGCATGTTCCTTCTAGAATGTGCTGTAAACTTGTGACCTACTGGTTCCACTGGGTTGCTAGGTACACGAGTGTATTTGGGGGAAGGGTGCTAAAGAAACAGAACATTTTTTTAAAGGTTGAGGAGTACTGACAAGTTAAGTAATGGCAGGCTTTTATTTGCAACTCAGGACGGTGTAACAAACTGTTGTTCATTAATTTTTTTCATTTAAATACTTTATTTCGGCCATAGGCCATAAATGTTTCACAATAAAAAAGATTTTCAAATAGTCCACAATCCACTATATACATAAACATGCATGGAAATACCGTTTAGGTTTCAGCCCTAAGAGCCGAACCAGTGAAAGAAATGCCAGTCCTTGAATTTATCAATAAGTCCATAGAAAGCCATAATTCTCGGTCAGTAAAAGTGGGCAATTTAAAATCAATAGTATCTAAGATTAGTTGCACCATATAGACAGTATAACGATAAAACTATCATCGGTCTCAGTACAAAGTCCATGGTGGGGAGAGAGCGTGCTATTCATTACAATGTTACAATCTAGACCCCATCCTGTTCGCGTATGTAAGATCGTTAAAAACAGTATGAAACTATATAGATTATTTACAATAAAAAAGTAACATCCTTTATAGTGTAAATTTCAAACAAGAAAATGCATTGTTCACTGCAACATCACAGCTTTAGCCCCTTCCTTTTTCGTATAAACCCTAATATAAGCAGGCATTTAGATGTAGCAAATATTACATACGTGCTGTGTTATATTTCAAAACCCTTAAGGCCTCTTGGTGATTCCTAAATCCCAACCTATTGCACAAGGGACTGATCCATTTCTTCCTTGCCCTAGCGTATGCTGGACAAAGGAAGGGGATATGCGCAGTATTTTCAGTAAGGTCTAAAGTGCAAGTTTGTTCTCCCAGAGTTCCCCAGGTTGCTGTATAGCTTTTGATCTGGAATATGTCGTACCTTAATTTCAAGTATAAGATTCTCGCCAGATGCGGCTGTATATTGTCAAGGAACTCTTTAAAACATGGCTTAGATTTAACGCTAAGAAATCGTATTGTTAGTCTGCCCAAATTAGGGTCTCGATGAAGTGCATTTAGGGTATGTGTGTTTCAACGTGTTCTAACAGCTTTGTGCTAACCTGTGTGTCTCAGTCCAATATGAGCAGAGAACAAGTTCTCTAAACCATTTCTTAACAAATCTAGGCCAGGGAAAAGTTACGCATCTATCGATAGCTAGGAGTTCTTTGATGCCTTCTCTATATGGGGCTAGTTCTGGCGTTGTCCATACCCTAATCCAGCAACGCAAAGGGCGAAGAGTTGCAAATGTGTCCTATACGTTTTAAATTTAAATTGTGAAACATTGGAGTAAGTGGTGTTGCCAAGGGTAGCCCCACTCACAGTTTATTATTTGCTTAATATCGCCATTACCCCAAATTTCTGATCCATATAAGGCAGTACTTTACATTTGTACATTTCTAGTGCTGGTGTTGTTGGTTTACTTGCGGATAGGACATACTTCTTAAGAATAGCCTGGGTCCCCATGCAAGCGCCAGAGCAGAGTGATTTATCTGTGAATTCCATGGCAACTTTGAATCGAGTAGTATACCCATATGGGTGAAGTTTGGGACTTGCTCTAATTTCACCCTAAGATTGGTTCTGAAGTCCTTGTGGGGGTTTATGGACATACACTTTGTTTTCCCAATATTTATTTCTAGGCCTTTTAGATTGCAGTACATATTAAAATCATCCAATAGTGAGGGGCGTGAACGAGCCGTCGACAAGCATGGCCGCACGGCTTTGAAGCTCCGGCCACCGATGCTCTCAGACGGCATCTAATGGCATGTTAAACCCACCAACTTTTCCCAAAATATGTCCAATCGCCCTTTGAATCTGAGGAGCACGACTCAGGTGCTGGAAGTTGCTGGAAACACCGCTGTGCCGGGTCCTCTTCGCCGCCGATTGGGCGGATGAGCGGCACAGCCTGCTCTGCACCGGAGGCCTACCAGGAGTGCTCGTGCGTGGAAACCGCGGCCGCCCATCCGAGCCTGCAGCCTGGCCTCTGCGAGGCACCCTTGCTGAGCCTACCGTTTTAGGCCCCGGCGCATGGGAGCCTCATACACCAGCTGCCTGTACACGCCTGGTGAGTGGTGGGGGGGGGGGGACAAAGATGCAGGGAACTATATATTTTTGGAAAGATGGCCTGAAAGTGTATATCTTTTAGGAATTCAAATACATGTTAATCTATGTTTGTCAAGGCTGTTGAAAATGTCATGTATATAGTGAGGTTGGTGCATTTCCTTCAACATAATTTGTTTAAGATTAGGGAGGGGTAACAGTGAAGAATGTCTTTTGAGAGTTTGTGTGCTAGCTTCACTAGGCATGTAACTTTTCTTTGAGAAATTCTGAATATATCTTTTAAAGACAAAATAAATATTTGCAAAATGATGTAGGTATGCCATTAGGAAGAATAGGTTTTGTACTTTCAACAGGTGATAATTGTTTTCAGTTTTAAAAACCTATTGATGCATGTGGATGCTGAGTAACAGAGCAATGTAAACTCTTAGAGAACCATGCATGCAATTATATATCAAATTTGATATATATAGTCTTATTCAATCACCGAGGCACTACACATGCACTCTTCCGATCAATCAGGCATTAATTATGTACTCACTGAACTACACAGGCAACACCAATGCATTCATCCGATCATTCAAATAATAGCAATATAGTTATGTGAATACGCAGACACCAACTAAGCAGATTTGGGACAATCAATGTAGTTCGTATATACTCAGGAATCATGCAAGCACTACCTATATTCTGAAGGAATTACGTAGGCACTATCGATGCACTCATACAATCATCCGGGGAGTACTGTTGTACTCAACCACGAACACTTGTATTTACATGTTTTAGTGAGGAATATGTACTCTTTTAGAACAATCTGGAGACTTACATATGTAACGTGTCAGACATTGTGCATGTACTCGGACGAATTAGAAAACTATATGCTGTGATACAGATTAATGTGCAGATTTGTATATGCAATATTTTTCAAAATATTAATGTGATACATCGAAGTAGAAAAGTACTGATTCACTAAATCTACCCGTGACACAGTGGTAGAGAGGCACAAAAATAGCTCTTCTGTTGTGTTTTCGGATTTAGAATATTGAGACACTGTTTACTGTTACACTCTGATTAACATTTACTACAAAATGAATAAAGAGGTTTTTACAGTGTATAAGTCAGAACTGAGATATGGTGCAGCTGTGTTGTAGGAGAGGGTGATATAATATTAAAAGGTAACCAATAAATGAAGTTTTGTGTTCTGGTTTGGCAGATTGAAGTAAGTGCTTGTAGTAGCCCTGTTCATCTGTAGATTTAAAACTGCAACATAATATAAAAACTGTTTTTGTATTATGTATGAGCCAGTAGTAAAGTAATTGGTACATTGGCTAGAATAAAAATTCAAATATATAATTTTGTTTTACAGAACAATATCTGTATAACTACAGACAGAATGCCTACAAAAGCTCGGAGGAAAAGGGAACAGAAGAAACTACAATATCTATGCAGAACTGGGACACAAAAGGGGCCAAATGAAGAAAAAGTTGTGAAAGAAAAAAAAAAACTACTGATAAGAGGAAAAAAGTCATTTCTTGAAAATCTATGTGGACATTTCCAAAGATTACAAAGTAATGAAAATAAAATTCAGACTATGAGAAAGAATAATAGTGGACAAAATGTATATAACAACAACAGGAAAGAATGTAACAAAGATGGACACACCTTAAACAGGAGACAGAAGCAGTTTAAGGATATCAGAGCAGGATGTTTCGTAGTAGAGTAGTTATAAATCTACTGAGAACTATGAAAAAGTATACCAAAAGTGAGACACTGAAAGAACAAATTGAGAGAGTAGTTGATAAAGCCTTTGCGTTGAAGGTGAAGCTTTTCATTTTGATTATAAATAGAATTAAGACTCTTGACAAAATAGTAGTGTCCATGAAGAGACAAAACCAGAAAAGAAGATTAGTGAATAGAAGTAACTTTTGTACAGTGTTTTGTAGAGAATGCATACATAATTCTGGTACAGAGTCTTTCTTTAATGAAGAAAGCTATGTCCAGGATAATAGATTAGCTCATGCTATTGCTTACAGAGAACGATGTTATGAAATGAAAAATGGTGAAAGAGGTGATGGTACCTACTAATGTAGAACAAGTTATTGGAGAACAGGTCCAAGGAAGGCGGAGTCATGCGCCTGTATAGAAAATGGAATCGTTGTAGTGTTTGTAGTATTTGACAGCAATCCATTGATATATTAAGGGCATTTCTATATAGCTTTCCAAGCTGAAGTTTAAAACAGAAAATAAGTACTTGTCAAGGATTGGATCCTTGAAAGATTGGAAAGTATACAAATTTGCAAGGACACTCACTAGCTTGTTTATCAAACAAAGTGTGCCAAAGCACCTTTCATGATTTCAAGATGTTCGCTGTACACCACTAAACAATGCAAACTTGAGTGAGGAGGGTGTACAATGTGAAAACTCCTGCTTCATGTTTAGGAGAAATGAATAGAGCACTTTTGCATGGTAATGTGGCAGACGTAGAAAAGGGTTGTGGTGATGTTCAGTTTAGTTTCTTTGGGGCGGAGCAGGATTCTAGGAAAATTAGTAGTTGTTAAGATGAGGAGCTGAAGAACAGGACACATATTACAGTTGATAGTTTTAAAGAAGAGATAACAAAATTTAACAGTGTGGTCTAAAAAAACAGAGAATGTTTGTATATGATGTTGATGCACTAACTAGAAGATTTAGACACAGACTGTTGACTTGTATTTAAAAAGTGAAAAACTAAATAATGAAACGTTAGCTGTGTATTTATTTCCAGAGGAACGCTTTCACTTGTCTATGCGGCAAGTTATATGTAAGTAGTGTTACAATAAATTAGAAGATAATAAAATGAACAACACATAGATATTAGATACCCATTTTGTACGATACTAAAATGCTGGTTGTGTGATGGAACAACGCATGCCTGAACCATGCGGTATTAATCACGACCGTGTCTTTACCATGCTTGCCTTTACCCGCATACCTTTACAACGCAATTTCGTGGTAAAGACAGGATTGGTAAAGGGACATGTGTGGTAAAGATCACATTCTTGCCCCTCTGACCGGAGCCCTAAATCTCGGCCCTCCTGCAGTCTATTTTACTCGCCTCACCCTATAAGCTACCCTAACCCACTCTACTGATCCTTAATACCTGACCCCCTGGCCCCAAAAACCTACTTCGCCCCAAGACCTCCTCCTAGAGCCCTAAAACCAGCCCTTACCCCCTAAGACCTCTTCCAACTCCCCCGCCCCAGCCCAAATGCCCCCTCAGCCTGAAAACTGCCCATCCCCTACAGCCTAAAACTCCTGACCACCCCAGCCCTGAAAACTACCCCCCTCCCTAATCCCTACTTACCTAGTTGTGTCTACCAAACATTCCTTGTCCTGTTTCCGCCAGGCAGCCAGCAACTAGGCTGAGCATAAGCT
Organism: Lissotriton helveticus; assembly: GCF_964261635.1. NCBI lineage: Eukaryota > Metazoa > Chordata > Amphibia > Caudata > Salamandridae > Lissotriton > Lissotriton helveticus. The sequence continues at coordinate 168,537,155 of NC_136065.1, read as the reverse complement.
TTAACCACGCATATGCGTGGTTAAGGTAAGCGTGTTTATGCTTGGGACGTTGGACACGTGTGGCTGAGGCTGCGGTGTTCTAACTGTTTCTCTAAAATACCTGCTCATGTAGAAACAACATGAAGGGCAAAGAAAATTTTAGAACATTTATGAGTTTTTCCAGCGTTATGGACTGCTCTTCAGTACTCACTACAACTCCACAATGTATGCAGCATGATGCCATCCGAGAAAACTGTGGAGCCAAATCTTGAAGTTGAGATTGGACCTTTGAATGGACTCTCTGCCCAGGTGTTGTTGTGGCTGCTATTGAAGTTGAGGGTCCTTCAGCCATGCGTTGCTTTCTTGGTGCTTTTACACGATTGCTTTGGTATGTTTTTAAATAGTAAAGAATGGACGAAGTCCTGTGAGAATATTTTTTATTTGTACCCCTTGACAATATCTTATGACATTGTGCAGTGCGAAAATCTGCTCCCTATGAACTCCTCTTGAAGAATGTTCAAGATAGAAAAATGGGCAAATTCTTCTAGTTGAAAAGTGTATTATCAAATGAAGTTCCTTTAATTCCCAGTGACATGATTTTCTGTTTTGTTTTTGGATTTTTTTTTGTGGTTTTGTAAAGTTGTACTTTTTTTGTTCTTTTTTATGGTAACAAAAACAGCGACTGGGACAGGAAGAATTCGAAAAATGTGCAATTATAATTGTGCAAAAATACAAAAGGGGGGAAAAATTAGCATGTAGGATTTTCTGCAGCATTGTGAATAGCTGTGACACACTGCCACCAGCAATTATAACAACGTTACTGTCCATGCAATACGTGGCCATTCTTGAAAACTCCAGAGCCATATCTGTTGCAGTAGTCTGCACCTCTGAAGGAACTTTCTTGCCTGGAATCGTTGCTGGTGTCACTGATGTAGATAGTCCTCCAGCTGCTCTCTACTTGACTGCCAGTTAGAGATGTTTTCCATGTTAGGTTTTAAGAAGACACACCATGGTTGTAAAAACACATTAATGAATGTTATTGTCTCTCGAGTGGATCTTTTCACAGAGTGTGCATTGTACTAGTTTTGAAGATATTTTTGATTCCTGTTGAGTTCGGGTACGAATGGGTAGTTTTATGGATGTTTTATAGTTAAGTTCTATTCGTGAGTTCAGATATTGAAAGTTCTTTTTTTAAATTGTTCTTGTTAAATGTGTAGTTAAAATAAAGTTAAACAATTATGTTACTAAACAGCTAGACTCAAACTTTGTGCAAAATATGTTTAAATATCTATTTTACATTTTGTCATTTGTATTTGTGACAACTGATTTGAAGAAGGAAAATGCGTTTTTGATGTAGTTATTTCGACAAATGTATACAAAGAGGAAAGTTAAATTAGTATCTTACTAAATAGCTACAGTGAAACTTTATGTAAGATATGTGTATACATGTATTTTACACTTTGTCAAAAATACCCAGTATTCGCAGTGTGTCCTTGGCAATCGCACTCAGAATTATACAGGCACTACTTGTGCAATCATCAAGGGCGTCTTTCTCCACCACTCTGCAAACGTGCCTCCTGGCACACTACTAGTTAGGGGTTGAAGTCCCCATGGCTATTGAAAATCGTTGGGGGTAAACTACCTCTCCTGTTACCTCCAGCAAGTCACACACATCTAGTTTGCTAAGAGGTCTTACGAGGCCACGCCCCCTTTCTACACCTTTCTGCAAATGAGTCTCCTGGCACACTACTGGTAGGGTAATTAAGTTCTCTTTGATGCTAAGGTACCTTGGGGACCAAGAAGCCCTCCTGGTACTTTCTGTAAGTCCTACACAACAGGATTACGGAGACCTGATCAGAGGCCCGCCCCCTTTCGACACCATTCTGCAAACACCATTGCTACCTAAAACAAAACATTGAAAGTCACTGAAAAAAACCAAAGGTTACAGGGCTGTCAGTTTGGAATAACCCTGGGCGTAGTTCGCGTAGTAGCGCTACGCGAAGTGCACTTCGCACTACGCGAACTTCACGTAGCACTACGCGAGCTGCGTAGTAGCATGTTCGCACTGTGCAAGATGCGTTTTCAATGATTACACAGTGCGGACAAGCATCCGGCACTGTGGAAGCATTGAAAACGGCATCTTGCACAGTGCGAGCTGTAGTTTTCTGCTGCTCGAGTAGATTATTACTCGAGCTGCAGCTTTCTCAACGCGAACAGGTAGTTTCTCATTGAGAGCGGTCGCGAGCATGCGCAACCACTCACAATGAGAAACCTGACCTCCTCGCGTTGAGAATCTCGCCGGGATGTCATTTTGCTTGCTCGCGAACATGACGTTCAGGACCGCGAACAAGCAAAAAATGACCACTACGCATGTTCGCACTGTGCTACGTGCAGCTCGCGTAGTGCGAAGTTGCGAAAACTTTGCAAACTCCGCGAGCGTAGCGAAGGGTAGTGCTTCGCCCAGGGTTAGTTTGGAAATAGAATTAAAAAAAACTGAGATATTCACTGAAAAAACCCAAAGGTTTAAGGGATATTATAGTTAGACTGGCATTTCACTGATACAAAACCAGAAAAATTCAGCAGTTCTAGTTAGCTGAGCCAACTATAACTCACCCCCCCCCCGCAATGCACTGCTTATGACCTCACATATTACATCACCCATGGCATGGTCAGTGACATCACCAAGGACATCTCAAATGATATCACTGATGACATCATCCAGTGACTGACTGTTTTTAAAAAGGTTTATGAGTGTTAAATATATATATATATATACCAAGGTGAGTCAGTGGGTGTATAAGTGCCTGTATGGATGATTCAGTGGGTGCGCGGCTTACTGTATAAGTGAGTGATTAATTGTCTTAGTGAATGTATGGGTGAAGGACTAGTATCTGTATGAATAAGTGAGTGGGTGTGTGCATCACTGTTCCCTGTAAGGTGCGTGAGTACCTCTGTCCCCCCCCCAAGTGTGCAGTGTCGTGTGTGAAGCACACCACACAGCATTTCCCAGGAGAGTGTTTGCGCCGCCAGTTTTAAAACGTGAGCGGCGCGGAAAACTGCCATTTCCTGGTTGTGGGAGGGGAGGTCTGAGACGACTCTACAGTGCAAGAGGAGAACACGAGGGAGCAGCAGCTAAGTGTTCTGCTTAGGGCAGCCTGTAGGGTCAAGGAGCACACGGCCAGCAAGTGGCTCGTGCCACTTGCTGGAGCTATTCTTGTTAGGAGCTATTATCAATCAAGGCTCAATCCAGCCCATGTATCAAGCACACTTGGGCTCCTATGGGGGGCTCTCTTCATTACAAACAATGTAGGTTCAAGATGAGGGTGGGCGGTCTGACCTCGGCACCAGCCCCTCATATCTCGGAGTTTAACTCCTCAGTTTATATTGCCAGTCACTGGTCAAGCATCACGCAGAAGTGTTTGTCCTGTTGCAAGAGGAGTCTCCAGATGTTCTGTTTTTAACAGAAATCTGGCTGACACCGGACTCTGTAGCCGAGCCTCAAGGCTACGCTACAAAGCAGTTAAATAGTTAATACAGAGCTGAATTTTTTCAATATATATATCTTACTTTCAAATGAATTGAAAAGAACACATCAAGGTTTAGGGCCAAATAAAAAATGATTATGGAATAAGGATATGTATTCTAGTATACATCACGAACATTACCAAAGCAGAGACTTCGAAATATTAAATAGGATATGACATGTGAGAGCTAATCCATTCTTGTGAATAATGCTTGATGTACTAGCCATCCATTCATTCATTCTTTATCCTGTGAAGCTGGAAAAGGGTTACAGACTGGTTTACAAGAGGAAAAGTAATGGACTCACGTCAAATGTTTGGTCTCTAGGATAATAAGAGACCATCGTCAAAACAAACAATATTGAGGACCTAGTATGATCTAAACAGAAGAGAACTATTTTTATGTATGCCTGATACATTAATAAAATATGTTTAGATGGGTGGATCCCAGTGCAAACGTGAGAAACCATGTTCATGAGGCCATTATTACATAAGTATCAACACAGTGAAGCACACTTCTAAATGATAGAATTTTCAGAGAGAGAAAGGATAGGAGGGACAGGTCACATGCGAAGATCTGAGTTACTACAGAATAGTAGTTTTTGAGTTATGTAAGCCATTCTCCACTCATCAGTGCGGGACCTGCTATTGGCCTGTCAGGCTGGGATCCCTAAACAAATCATGACAAGACCCGTGATCTATAGTTAAGGCTCCAGTTTTCTGTTTTTACAGATAAATATAGACAGAAAACATTCATTTTCTTGTCTGTATTTATTTTTTAAATATGGATAAAAATCGAAAATGGGTTGCTTTTTAAGTAATTCTCAATGCTGTCTGCCATGCCAATAGATGTGTAGATTGATAGATAAGGGGGTTAAAAAAGAAAGGAATTTTAGTAACGCAGCTTTAACAACAGTATACATGCATAAGGTAGATACTGAAATTTGCATATTTTCATATAAGTGCACTGATTTATATTCTGCGGGTGTTCACAACACCGAAACCGGACATTCAAGCATGAGTGCATATTTATTGGTTAAATTAATGTGGAAATATACTAATTGCAGCTTAATTTTTCCACAAAACCCAAAATAAATATGAATAAATACATATACAAATAAATATAATAAATAAATTCCATATAAGCAGGAGCCCCAATTATAATTCATTGCATCTGGATGTGATCATGAGTATATCATTTTGGTGATGTCAGGAGGGAGGCTTCTAATGAAACGTGTGTCTTGATCCAGGTATCACAAGTTCTTGGAAGTCATGCTTTCCTTTTTATATGCAAGAGGACACACAGAGGCCAAGTGTGGGTTCACTTTCAGGTGCCATAGATGCGCTTTTTTGGTCTCTGTGATTCCGGAAAGGCACTATATCCATAATGTGGGATGAAAGTTAGGGTACTGAGGTCCCAATTTGGAGTCCTACTTCCTGATTACTTTGAGTTATGCAAGAACAGGTAAGTAGATGTAAGACAGTCGGAGCTTAATTTTGACTGAGAAACCAGCACTATAGTTCAGGAGAAAAAAAACTGTGGAGAAAAGCAAACTATCTAGAAGTCAGAAATGCATACTGATCACAAGCCTATTGCACTGCTGCCCAGGCAATGCATCATGGTAAGTATAGTACAAGGTAGTCCATATTCACTGTGTGTGCTTCTTTGATCGTCTTAATGTGTAGCCAATGTTGTACAGCATTTAACACCAGTGTTTATTTCTTGTGGACTCATCAGAAAGGTGAGTTTTGTTGGGGAAGATTTTGGGTGGGAGGTAGTCAAACTGCGGGTTTGTTTATGAGGATTATTGCCCAATAGACCATGTGTGCTAACTCCAGGTCGCTTGCGAACTTAAGTGACTGTGAATATTAATGAAGATCCCACGATAGAGAAGATAAATGTACTTTAACATCTATGGGGCACATTTATCAAAATGTCACGCAACCTTGCTGTGTTGCGTGACAGGGTGAGGGGGGATGTGCCATATTTAACATTATACTGCGCATTCCTATCTTCTCCTTGCACTGGCACACTATGTGCTGCCTAGTGCCAACACAGGCACCTTTGTGCCATGGTGCAAGGGTGCCTGTGTTTCAGGCAGGATTGTTGTGCAGGGGCCCCTTCCTGCATGAAAACAATCATCTGAGGCTTTTTCCTCTTTCTAAATGTGATGCAGAATGTAGCACACATTGAAAGAGGAAAAAATTAAGAGCAATAAACAGGTTCCTCCTCGTTATGCCTCCCCTAGGAAGGCGTTGCATTTTGATGCATTCTCAGGTCTACCACTCATGGTAAATCAGGGAATGTGTCAAAATCCATGGATGGGTGCATAGGAACACCCACACTTCACCCATAGAACACCTCCCTGGGGCAGAGTAATGCAAGGCAGCGACCTGCGGGGTCTTACGTTACTCCAGATTTACCGAGCACTGGCCTTGAATAGCTTAGTAAATCTCATTTAGGTTTTGCGTCACTCTTGTGTTACCTTGTGTGGAACATGGGAGACGCACAACTTTGATAAATCTGCTCCATAGAATGATGAAATAATTAAACTTTCCAGCAATATCAGTTTCTAGATGAGTTATATATTTATCAGCCTTAATTTTAATGTCTGAATAACTTATATGCATCCATATTTAACATCCACTTAATGCTTAAAATTACCGCCTAATATTGTAGATTATAGGAATAAAATATATGCTTTAATTACTTGTATAGCCCATGAAATGCAGTGACAAACTGCTTCATGGTGTATTGTGACATTCATTCACAAATCAATGATAGAATTAAGCGACTTTAATGAAAATGAGGTAAAACGTAAGTAAACAGACACTAAATAACACACAAACTCAGCAGATACAACCCTTTATGCAGCAAGATCTCATAAGGAAGATCTCATAAGCAAAGTGTGCATGTATGTCTTGGGAAGAGATTACCATTAAGATGCCCCTGTTATACTGAAGGGTGAAATTTCCAAACGTTTAGGAAACGTTCCACAACTGTATATTTCTCAACTTTTCAAGCTTTAGCATCTCTGCAAAAGTCTGCATGTATATGTAGAGATAGAGATGTTGGGGTGTCCAGTGTGCTAACACAAATGATCCAGAGTATGCAGGTGAGAAATCCAGGGGAAGGTTAATTTTCATTGTGAAGGGCAGGGGTCCCTGGAATGGGTTTGCCCCAAAACCCAGGCCTTGGAAAGCATTGCGGTACTGGCGGTGTCTTGTGAGCTCTTGCTGGTCATGGACAAGACAAGTTGAGAAGGAGTAAATCTTGTGCCGGACCGTACTCATTTCCAGATCAGGTATCCAAGGTGAACAGCTTCTGGCATATAGGAAAAATATAGGTAAGGGAAGTTGGCAAGTCAGATCGGTGAATTAGTGACAAGTATTGACTCAAAGGACTGGATCACTCTGGGATGGGTGCACGCCACAACTCGGTGAGTTGTCGCCCTTAAGGATGGTGCTGACTACTTTGGACACAAGTTGGTCCCTTCCTTTGGATCACCCCAGCTGCGATGTTCACCTCTTCCCATGCCCTTTGCCAAGTCACGGGGACAGCACCCTCAGCCGGCACCTAGCAGGTAAATTAGAATTGAAGTGTGCAGGAGAATCTGACTATTTAATTAAAACAAATCATTGCGAAGGCCCGAGGCTGGCGTTGACGCAATGTCATTTTTGCCCAGTCCTCTGAATGTCAAAGTGAAGAAATTCAATGAAGCACGGGTAAACAGGAGTAACTGCCTCGCTTAACCTCTTCTGGGCCATAGTGGACTTTACCTTCAGGTGGGCTTGCTGGTAACTATCTCTATAACACTAATCTCTTTGAGGTCAAGTCTGTAAAGATACGCCTAACAAGGTATTTATCATTGTCATGACCATGACAGCAACAAATGGCAAAGCTAATTATCCTAATTCCAGTTAGGATAGTTCATGGATAATAAAAACTGAGTTCAAGTGGTAAAAGCCAGTGCTTTCTTTTTTTCAAAAATCATTTACCTCCTTGCTGAATTAGTGAACTTTGCACCATCTCCAATAACACAATTAATAACAAAATGAATCACAATTTGTCACCATGTTCACCCTCCTTACAAATTGATGTAGAAATTATCAACCTCAAATTTGTAACTTTATCAGTAATAGGAGTAACACATGCTTTAAAAATGGAAAAACTGGACGACGTTTGTGAGATTCTATTTTCGGGGTTTCTATTTTATGCACTGATATAACACATATATATGCATTTATGGAAGAAAATTGCACGCTCACTCGGGGAGAAGTGAAAGAAACTTACTTATTCACCACACAAGAGGCGCTTCAGCCCACCCAGGCATTGGTCACATGTTGGGCCGAAACGCATCTGGTGTGCTGATGTGGTGAATAAACAGATTTCTTTCACCTCTCCCCAAGTGAGCGTGCAATTTTCTTCCATGTTTGTAGTTTTTTAATACATATTATGCACATGCAACTATTGTTTTTTCTGGTTTCTATTTTGTGCACTAATAATGCTTAGGAATATTTTCTTTTTATATGTGTGTACACACACACTGAATTGACATAATTGCAACTGAAAATAATTCCATACGATGTGTAGGAACATGTTTATTAACGGGTTTCAATTATGCAACATTTTCATGGAAAACGACATTTTAGACTGGATTGAAGTCATCTGTCAACAACTCCTTCAACCCTTGCACACATCTTCTCCCCACAGGCTCCAGACAGCACAATCAAGCCGACGTGTAGTAATTTATTTCCACTGTTATGACTTCATTGGTCTTGATGAACTCTTTCCTGCTCTCTATTGTAAGTATGCCTGGTCGTAGATCGTGGAGTTTTGCTACGCGGAACAAAATGACACCACGTAGTTCCACGAGTGGCGGAGTGCAGTACGAACTGCAGTTTCAGGGGAAAAAACTCCGCTGCACATCGCAAAGCGGAGTTTGCTGCACTGAGCAAGCTGTGCGCAGTGCAGAAAACTCGCAAACTCAGCAAACGGAGCAAAGTTCACCTCCCAGGCCTAATTGTAAGGTTTCTCAAGGTCTCTTACCACTGCCTTCCGCTGTGATCACTAGCCTATTCATTCGCCGAAAGTTATTATTCTTCAATGTTTCACATTAGTTAGAACATCTCTGGATGACATTAGCATAGATGGTGATGAATTTGTTTTTTAGAAATGGGATGAGGCTTATGTGTTAAGATAGTGACATTTTATTTTGTGTTCTGGCTAGCTAAAGAAACAATACACTTGCCCACACCACAATGATTTTGTAGTTTCTCTAATTTGCTATGCAAGAAGTATGTATAAGAACCCCTTGATTGTAAGGGTGAGCCAGATTTTGAAAAATAATTTCCTTTGTTGCTAGGGATGCTGCCAAATTTTCCTAAGATTTTTCTGCTCATTGACAAATGTTTCTAATCTGTACATACTCTGTATAATTTGGCACTGACTTTGTGCCACTTATTTTGAATTTCTGTAATGAAACTAACTTTTTAATTGATCTAGAAATCAATAATTGAATAGGCCCTATTATTTAAGGAAATACTTCACTCTGTTAATTGACGTTTGTGGAAATGGGCAATTCAATCTGCCAGAAAACCATATGAGGTTAAATTGTGGGGTGTTCAATTTTTAGGGTGGCTACATATTGGGATACAGTTTTACTCCCACAAGCCCAAAAAAAGTGACTTCACCAAGAATGTTGCACAATAAAAAAATCCCAACTAAAAATATAATTGTGATCTTTGTCGAGACATAACAGAACTTAAACAAGCATTTGCAATGCAATAGGTCTCGCATTTGCGAGTGTTTAAGCTACTGGCATTGCAAATGTCAATGCTTTTTATTTATCTGTTCTGATAATTAACACATAAATAGAAGGCTTTGTCATTTGCCAATAGCGCAAAGTCTTGTAAATACGAGACCAATTGCATTTCAAAGAAGCGCCCGCCATTGACCCGGGATGTTTGGAAAGTGAATGCGTGCATGGCGCGTTGTCTGTTGCAGGAAAGCATGTCGTGCCTGCAGTAGGAAAACCCATTAAACAAATAGTGCTTATAAGATGTTCTCTGTAACAACCGAAGTAAAAGGGCCAGTCCTCATGGGCGGTTACAAATTAAGACAAGGCGGTACTAAGGAGGGACTAACAAACTTTTTAATGAATCAGAAGCCAGCATTTACGAAGGACAATGACACAAGATAATAACAAATATGGGTGGTGAGTGGGTGGGGCTACAAGTCCATGCTCTAATACAGTACGCTTCGCAGAGCAGTGCATGTGTTGGCGAGGCTCGACCTAAAAAATGCTATGATGCGACCAGTGCTGGCCACATCAAAACGCTTTTTTAAAATCACTTTTAACCATGCTGCACACCAGCCACGCTGCTTTACAATATTGCAAAAAAACATTGACAAAGCCAGTAGCTCACACATAGGGGCAACCTATTGGCTTTGTCAATGGTATTCTTTGATAAAAAAAATGTAAAAAAGATTCCAACTGAATTCAATGCGCGATCAGCAATCTTCTCCCCCACAAATTCAATCTTCATAAACACACCCTGCTAAAATCAGACTTGCAAAGACGTAATTAGGCATTACCCATTATTCAGGGGTCTCCAACCTTTTCTGTAGTAAGAGCAACTTATGTTCAAGAAAATCATCCCATCCTACTAATATTAGAGCTTTAATAGTGCCCACTTGAGACGAGATAGAATTAGTGGCCGCAGTGGTCACCTTGGAGTATCAGGCAGGATAGTCACCAGTAATGTAAAAATGTTTTGTCAATGTCGAATGCCTCCACATGGATAATTTTAATGTTGGTATGTATATGAATTCAACCATGTAAAACCTAATGTAGTAGGCTGGGCTGCTCACAAGAGATTACTTACAAATAGCAGGAGAGCTACCAGTAACTCACGAGCTACTCACTGGAGAAGCCTGCATTAGATCCAAAATGATGGCGCGAATACGATAGCAGTGCAAATCTTACTTTGCTGTGAGCAAGAAAATTAACTCATTAAAACAGTAAGGGTGGCAAAAGCAACTTTGCTTATGTGGTACATAATAAAAACAGGAAAGAATAGTGAGGAAAAATTTTGGATAGGGAAACATCAGGATTATTTGGAGGTAAAAATAAACGTGTACTTTAAACTGTGTTTGTTGCCAAAATGCTTCCCAAATGCTACATGCAGAACGCACTAAATTACAGATTTGGAAACGCTTACACTTGAGCTGCTATGGCAACGAATGCCAAGAGAAAGTGTGTAGGAATGCTAAATACACCAGTAAACCTTTCCCTCAGACCGCCAAAAACACGCTGCCTGTAATCTCATTACCTGGGTCTGCTATGCTTGAACTCGAGCTCCTCTTCTCAGGAGAAAGAAGGCCTGCATGCCCGATGGTGCATTCTTGGATAACAATAGACCTTAGCTTATATGTTTTTGAAGCACAGCAACGTCTGCTGTCCCAACACCAAACAAGAAGTCAAAGGCCAGAAAGAAGTGCCAAGAGACAAAAAACGCAAGTGACTGGTCTGTAAGCTGCTGCGCTATTCCAAAAGGGGAACACAACATATCATTGTGTATGGAAAGACATCTGGTGGAGCGGAAGCAGTCATCTTAGTAAACAGCACCGTTAGGTTGCATATTTATTAACTGCATGTAAGATTTAGGCACAGCTGCAGGCATGCACCGAGCAAAAACAAACACAGAGGCCAAGAAAAATCATTAACAGTCCACAGAAAAACCTTTTGGAACACACTACTATTTCTGAGGAGTAATGGAGAGAGTGGATGGGCCTACAGAATGAAAACAAAACACCTTGAGACCTACCTACCCCCAACAGCCCCTAAAGATAAGCAGACTGTAAAAGACCTCCTTGTGAGCATTGTCCCCATTAAGAGTGAGGCAAAGGAACGGCAGATGGGATAGGTAGCAATTAAAATACCTGACACACACTAATGAGCGTCCACCATCACTTGGCGGGTTAGGTTTGACCGCTTCAAAAAAGGCAAATACTTACAACTGGTTATGTCAGACTTATATCCTCTGTGGGAATCAAGCTTCCTCGTCTGGCGGATGCAGGTGAGGGAAAAATACTCTACCACGCTTGGCCGTCTCGCGGAGCACAAATTAAGATAACTGTGTGAGTGACCCCCTAGAGGTGTTGCCTGCAGCCTTGTTAACTTGCACATTACCAAGAAGGTTTACGTGAAAGACCAAACCTTAGGCAGACTCTTTGTAGGTCTTTCTAGCAGAGGCGATTCTATGCACAAGACCTGACAACAAAATACAAAGAGTTTCTGAGGACAAAGATTGCACAGCGGACGCCAAAACGGAAGGCCGGGGGCCCTGGAGCAAGAAACCAGAAGGTGGGCGCTGCCTCTCGGCTGGAATGAGCCCGACACCGGGAGCATGCGGTGGCAAGCTGGAAGCATGGCTATAGGCTTGACTAGTGCTCCTCCCTGGCTTTGCGTTGGTAGCTCCATATGCTGGTAGCTCCACCTTGGCGAGTTCAAAAAGGGGACAAGACACACACAGCGTTTCCCTTTGCGGCAGCGAGCAGCGGCGCCATCTGTTTCAAAAGCACGAGCAAGATAATTAAAAACAGATGGTGCCTCTGCTCGCTCCCGCAAAGGAAACGGCAAACGTGCACGAGTGCCAATACAGAATAGTTCAAAACATGTACGAGTTTGAACCAAAGTCCTGAGCGATTCCAAAAGGTCCCCTCCTAAGCAGCAATTGCGCGCTGCATAGGCAAGACCTAATAATGTCTCCAACACACACCAAGGATTCTTCCTAAAATTGATTTACTTGAAATGTGACAAAGAAGCAGAGTTTCATAAAACTGCAAGTCCCTATGCCAAGTGCAAAAAGGAAAGGAGAGCAACATTTCCAAAGTAGCTTTTGTGATTTGCAATTCGCCAAAAATGTTGATGTCCCAGCGAGGTTTTAGCAAGCAGCAAACTTTCAAAACTTTGGCGAAAAGGTTAAATATTGCTACTTGAATTAGAAAAGTAATATGAAAACAAAAAGGAAAATAAATGTATTTATGGTTGTGCACTTCAATAATAACATCTAACAGATTGCAGAAAAAGGCGGAATCTAAGCGTGAAAAACAAAAAAACTTGAAAATGATGTTCAAGCAACCAATAGTGAAAGCAAATGTAATGGTAAACGAGAACTATAAGTGGGAACAATGAGATAAATGTCTAAAGACTTTATAAACAGAAAAGACAGCCTGAAATCACAAACTTGATGTCTATTACAATCAGAAGTGCAGAAATAGTGCAAATATTCTGAACATCACGAAGCTGTTAAGACATAATGGAAGAAATTGTGATTCATATCACAGAAAATACCAGCAGAAGCTATCCAAACCAGCCAACCAAAATCAAAGTAAAACGCCTAACGAAAATGGTGCAGAGCCTATGAGCACTGTTCACTGTTGAAGACTGTTTCAGTACAAAGTAAAGTACCCGAGAAAGATAAAAACAGAAAGCTCACTAAGAATCATAAGAAACATCTACTAAATCAAATGCCAATTTTGAAGAATATCGGGTAACGTTCAAGATAGATAAAAAGAAAATGACAGGAATAATTATTGGTGAGGCAGAAGATTCCACTTGCTAGATTGTAATATTGATATGTATTATCAGTAACGAAGTTATTATTAAAAAAGAAAATATGAAAACCCTGAAATTTGTACCAATTGCCTGAATCACAGAATGAAGGGGGCTACAAATATCTGTGTAAAGTCATCACAGCTCTTGAAATAACTGATGCAATTGAGAAAGCCATCGTAAACAAAGTAGTGGGTATGACAATGTTGGCTAAAATGACATATACAATATTTCCTCGAACGAACCAACTTTGCTTCCCAGAATGCTATCACCTTGGCTAGAACCAGAAAGTCCCAGAATTTATCAAAAAGACCTGATCAATATTAATTTAGAAGAACATACCTATAAAAATCTGAAGAGAATAACCAATTGGTCACAGACTACAACTGGTACAGCATTCATGATGTTACTAACAATAATCCTGACCAAAAGACTCTTTGAATAAAGACAAAAGGGTTTCATGAAAGTGAGATGTTTCCAAAACCTGACACTCCTACAAAAGTTCATAAAAAGAGCACTTAAGAATAAACACTTGCTTGCAGTGGTGGTAACAGACATTTTAAAAGTGTTTGACTCAGTCACTATCACATCATACAGAGTCTAGAAAGAAAAGGTTCCGTTGTATCTGAGATTAAATGAGAGACGTATACACAGATTAATCTACATTTTTTAAAGAGAAGAAACAATTAATCTATACCAGAAAGAATAATATAGCCTTACAGTCCGCCATAGCAGGCTACACCGGCTATTAGAGGCCCGCTCCCACGTTAAATGTCCGAGCAGAAGGCGAGGGACTTTAACAAGGGGCTGGGCCTTTAATAGCTGGTATAGCCCTGCTACGAAGGGCTGTAGGGCTATTAGAACATTCGGTCACTAGAGGGCAGAATGTTCTAACAAATAAAACAATGGCCTCTCGAAGCTGGAGGTGATTTAAATCCCTTTGAGCTCCAAAAGGCCTTTGTAAAACATTAGATTGTTGCTCTGCGGGACTTTACCGGCCTGTAGAAGCATGGAGCACTCCATTGTCTACAAAGGAGCTCCCAATATTCCAATGTTCTAATAATAATTAAGTCTGGGGTCAAACAAAGTGAGAATCACAAAGGCTTTAAATTAGTCTCAGATCAAATCACTTCTTTGGCTTTGTAGACTTAGCAGTACAAAGTAATAAACACAGGATGGCTGAGTACCAACTCATTGAAAAATTCAGTAAAACAAAAGTACTAAAACTAAATGTCAAAAAAACACATGGGTTTTTCATAAATCATCACAAAGACAACGTTCTGGTGAATTATTGCAAAACATAGCAGTTTTGAAAAAAATACATTGATAACATACATTCAGGTGATACTAAGAGGTACCTCGGATTGAACTTTGACCCTCACACAGGTCATACAAAAACAGCAAAATAAATGAGATGCTAACAGAGTGGGCTAAAAAGCTCTACATTCAACCACTCAAGGCCACACAAGAGGTTGAAATACCATGTCAATATCTGGTTCCTAAGTTGTCACTCAAACCGTAAATGGCAGGCACGGAAAAAAAGACTCTCTGCACTAGACCAGACAATAAGAAATATGTCACAAACTATCTGCATCTACCTGCTTGCACCTGCGATGGTCTGTTGTCCTAAAAAATATCACATGGTGGCTTAGGCATAGCAAACCTGTGTACAGCTATAGGAATTAACAATGTAAACAATCTATTGTAACTCAGAGAATCTCCAGGCTTGTACATTGCTTACTCTTACATGTATGCAGAAAATATAATATAGCCTTATAGCCTGCCATAGCGGTCTATACCAGCTATTAAAGGCCCGCTGCCACGTTAAAGACCCGAGCCAAAGCAGAGGGGCTTTAAGATGGCAGCAGGACTTTAATAGCCGGTATAGTCCCGCTATGAAGGGCTATAAGGCTATTAGAACATTCTGCGCTAGAGGGCAGGATGCGCTAACAAATAAAACAAAGGCTTTAGGGAGCGCGAGGGGATTGAAATTACCTCAGGCTCCCTGAAGTCTTTGTTCACAGCCAGAGCTGTAAACAAAGAAGCATTGGAATGTTGGAGCTACGGGCTTATACCAGCCAGGAGTACTCCATTGTTTTCAAAAGATCTTACAATATTCAAATGTTCTAATAAACAATATATTGATACAATTATCAAAGCTCACAACCTAAAACTATTAAAACTATCAAGACAGTCGAATCCTAGACTGTTCCTTGCAATTATTAGCATCTTATAAATAGAGAAAAGAATAATTTAAAAAATGGAAAAATCTCCAAGTGGAAGAAGGTAGACAATACTTAGAAAATTATCCAACCTAAAACTTTTGGATTACGAAGCTGGATATCTGCTCTGTCAATATGAAGCAAAATACACCAAACATTGGATTGTTCACCCACTAATCGGAAACGTGAGCTAGGTTGAAACAGGAATATCAAAATTAAATATCCGGAGTGCGCACACATCTACTCAAACTTTAAATCAAAAATAAATCGGAAATAAAAAGTGCTATGCAGACTGAGTGTGTCCTCTGTCCCATGAAAACAGAAATGATTCATTTACCTTGATGACAGAAATCCTACATATTAGTCACAAGTCGCACTGAAATTATTTTTTAGGTTGAGACAGGAGACGAGAGTTTTACTCTATTGCTGACGTGCTGTTGCACAACTTTAGAGGTACTAGATAAAAATGGTGCACCTACAGTTTACCGCATATGTATATTTGCTGCTGGGGGTACTGGTAATGAAGGAATTCGAATTTTATGCCATTTCATTGTCTTGCATTCAAATCATTTACATTATAGTCTTTAGACTGCTGTAGCGAGCTATTTCAGCTATTAAAGGTCCACTCTAACGTTCGACCCAGGCCTTTAACAAGGGAGCGGGACTTTAATACCAGTATTGCCCAGCTATTGAGGGCTATAATGCTACTAGAACATTCCACCACAAGAGCGCAGTATGTTCTAACAAAAACAACAACGGCCTCGCAGAGATTGAAATCACTTTGGGCTCTGTAACACCTTTGTTCACAGCAACAGCTGTGAAGGACAACATTGGACCAGCCATTAGAAGCCTGGAGCACTCCATTGTTTTCAATGGAGGGTTCAACATTCCAATGTTCCAATATAGCCCTAGACCCCGAAGTAGCAAGCTCTACCAGCCATTAAAGGCGAGGGCCTTTAATAAGGAAGAGTTGGGCTCTAAGGCTATTAGAACATTCCACCCCTAGAGTACAGAATGTTCTAATTTGTAAAGACTAAGGCTCTCCGAGTCCGAGGAGGTTTAAATCCCCTCGGGCTCTGAGAGGCTTTTGGTCACAGCAAGAGCTGTGTAATGAAAAAATATATTGGAATGTTGCTCTCCAGGCTTCTACCGGACAGTAGAAGCCCAGAGCACTCCATTGTTTTTAATGGAGCGCTCAACATTCCAATGTTCTAATACGCATTTTTACATTTCTGATATTACCAACTTATTGTATAAGGCAATACAATGCTTTGCCTGCAATCACATGATTTTTGTCAAATGGCAGAACTGGAGACTTGAAGCTGTGACAGAGCTGTTTTCTCTGACAAAAGACATTTAAGTCACTAAGAACAAAAAACTGTCAAACTATTTTATGAAAAGCATATCCAGCATTGTAACACAGCCTATATAGTTAGTAAAACTTGTTGTTAGCTGTATTAGCGTTCTTCCGTGAAGAGGAAAACTGGTCCAAAATCACCTTCAATATTGACACTTTGCCCATAACACTGCACAGATGCTTGATGTAGAGCACTGAACTGAAAGAAACCCGTGACCTTTGTATGGCTAATATAAAACCAGTCCGTGTTGGTCTCAAACAGGAATCAAAATTACACATTTACGTTTTTGCACATAAAATATAAATGCAATGTTCTCAGAGAATGAGGAAAGCAGAGTCCTACTAAATCATGAGTAGACAGACGAAACATATCACAGACGCCTTCATAATTATTCACATTGTGCTGTTTGATGAAGACAACATGAAGATTGAAAATGAAAACCCCCAAGAATCAAGTCTAGGCAATACCAACATTGGGATATTATTGTGCTATACTCTATTAATGAACAAGCATTGGCATAGTCAATAGGTCTCGCCTTTGGGACCTTATAAGTGTTTAGTTATCCAGCACAATATCCTTGGTGCAACAACATCAGGTGTTGCATGGCTAAACACTAATAAGGTCCCAAAAGCAAGACTTATTGGCTATGCCAATGCTAGTTACTATTTGGAGTTCATAAATTACAACCCTTCTAGTATAGCACAGTGAGTTATGAATTATGAACCAGCATCAATAATCTGCAAGGCATGGGTTTAAAACCATATTGTTTTATTCTCAATCTGTTTGTTATTCTATGGTTCAAAAAAGGGTTCCTGTGGGTGGTAATAAAGTCTTATTAGTACAGTCAGCCATGACCACTGTGTTATGTTTTAAACTTGACTTTGTGTTTCTCCAGACTATGTACTCTTTATATTTAATGCCTACCAGTAAGAACGATGTGTGATTCCTGCACCCTGTAACCCTTACTGTCTTATATGACATTTTCTGTGCATTGATTTACACACTTGTATGATATATTGTCTCTGTATAATGTGTGTGATGAAAACACTCTGACACTATTCATTGAGACAGACAAGTGATTACACGTTGTGCGCCTTTATTTCCCCTATTGCACTGGAGTCTAGGTGTTAGGCTCCAGATAGCTCCCAGCCAGGAGGATACCTTAACAAAAAAATGGCTGATGGTCCTTTAAATCAGGCCTTTGTTTTGGGCCAAGTGAAATAAGAAAGACCCCTCACCGTTGGCTGGTTGCTTCTTTGAACAGAAAGCACACAAGTGCAGCTCAATGTGTCCTGGTGTCTGCAGATTACACCATAAACAAGCATTTGCAATGCAATAGGTCTCGCATTAGGAAAGTTTGAGCTATTGGTATTGTAAATGGCAAAGTTTTTATTTATGTTTTTTTTTTTTAAATAGCTAAATTAATAGCTTTGTCATTTACAATGCCAATAGTTATAACTTTCGCAAATGTGATACCTATAGCATTTGTAATGCAATAGGTTTTGTATTTACATGACTTAGATGTACCGTATTTTCCGGCGTATAAGACGACTTTTTAACCCCTTAAAATGTTCTGGAAAGTCGGGGGTCGTCTTATACGCCGGGTGCCAAAGTTGAAGGTATGTTTTCATGCCTTTTTACATAGCGCGGACTTCACCCGAAGGTGTCAGACCGCTTCTCATTTGGAAATGGTGCAGCTTAGGGAACTTTAATACACATACGGTAACTTAAATGTATCAGCCTGAAATAGGTACCAGAGCCATGTATCTAGAACTGCACGTAGTATCTCAGTAAGCACATTACTGGGGTAAGGTGTTGCAATTGCTCCTGCCAAAAGCAGACCGGGCTTACACTTACAGAGGAAATACTTACAAGGAGGCCTCGAGGGTCCCACTGAAGGGTTGTGGGGTCTCCTGCAGAGCCTCCCCGACAGGCGTTTCAACCACCACTATGCATTTCCATGGTACACTCTTTCCAGTACATGCACTTATTCTGAGTGAATTCGCGTTGGAAGTGGGGGTAGTCTTATACGGCGAGTATAGCACGAAACCTACATTTTATCAAGAAAAGTAGGGGGTCGTCTTATACGCCGGGTCGTCTTATACGCCGGAAAATACGGTATTGATATTACAAATAACAATCGCAATGAGTTGTCTCTATGTAGAAGACACTGAGTAAGTCGTCTACTGGTTTGTGGTCAATGCTCTTTGGAGCCAGTAAGTTGGTGTGACCCCCCAAGTGTCAGTGACCCTTTAACTTTGAATGATTTAGAGCCATGGTCAGTGGGCACAGTTAAAAAAGTCTTACTTAAGATTAGGTCTAATGGAGCTCCAGGCCCCAATGGCCTGCCGAATTGTATTTTTAAAGCTAAACTTATAAATTGGCCAGAGTTACTAACGTTCCTTTTTAACGAGGTTCTTAAAACCAGTCGTATCCCGGACTCATGGCGGGGAAGCATTATACAGCCGATTTATAAAAATGGCCCTCAGGACAACCCGGCAAATTATCGATTAATAACCCTCACAGATGTTGAGGCGAAAATTTTTGCAAGTTGTCTGTTAGATGAGTTGGAATCCTGGGCGCTAAGAGAAGAATTGATTCCCATTTTTCAAACAGGTTTTAGGAAGGGTGAATCGACTCTGACAAATTTAATTTTATTAACATTGTTAGGCGAAAGAGCAAAATGTAGGAAACAAAAACTGTACATATGTTTTATCGACCTAAAAGCCGCCTTTGATTCCGTTCCCAGGAATATTCTCTGGAAGAAGCTTCTTAATTGGGGTATATCTAAAACTCTTCTAAAAATGATTAATTTATTGTACTCCAATACTTGGGTCCAGATTAAAATTGGCGACGGCAGACACACCACCCGTCGACTCGATACAAATGTCGGCTTGAAACAGGGGTGTGTGCTCGCCCCTTGCCTTTTTAACTTATTTATGGCCGATCTCCCAGCCCATTTTAATAATGTAATTTTGCACTCACCCAGTGTGATGGGTAAAGAAATTAAATATTTACAGTATGCAGATGATACTATTTTACTCAGTCATACTATAATAGGCTTGAAAAGACTAATAAATTCATTTAATATATATGTTACCCAAAATGGTTTAACAATTAACGAAAAAAAAACAAAAATAATGTTAATAGGAAAGGGTAAATTAGGGGTAAAGGATTTGACTATTAATGGCCTAACGATAGACTGTGTAAAATCCTACAAGTATTTGGGAATTACATTTGACGATGGACTGTCATTTAGACAGCATTTTAATAATTTGGAGGCAAAAGGAACTTCTCTTGCCTTTGCCTTTCGAAAACTGCGAGATAAGTTACTATGTCCTAATCATGATCATTTACTTAAAGTTATGAGAGCAAAGCTCATTCCCTCCCTGGACTATGGATCAATCATTTTTAAGGGTAAGGACGTAAAAATGTTAGAGGACATAGTTATAAGGACCTACAAATCAGTTTTTAGGATACCCAGACAGATCCCGCGTGCTAATTTAAGACTGGAATATGGCTTAAGGAACCAGATTTTGGTCCGCCAAGCCGCATTTTTAAAAACTTTACTGGTATTAGCTCGAGCGGAGGAGGGCACGTTAGCGAGTCTGTGCTGGTGTGAGATCTCGAAGGGCCAATGTTCGAGAAGCTGGCAGGATTACCTATCCGAGTGCCTTTTACGTTTTGAATGTCCAAATCTGGTTGAAGAAGTGAGGAGCATCATGGCATATAAAAAGATGTTGAATACAACTGTTGCTCTTCTGTCAGAAATTATGGATAAAGATGAGCTAAGAAAAAGAACCCACTTCTGGACTATAGCAAATTCTTTTGAGAAATTGTGTGCTCAACCATATTTACTTTTTCATTTAAAACCCTTGCTTAAAAATAAATTTATGCTCTTACGGTTCGGAATTTATCCAACCAAAGATGGAACCCCTAAGTGGGAGTACAAATGGTCATCAACCATCTGTAGGCTGTGCGGGCTGTTTGAGGAAACGTTGCTGCACATTGTTACACTATGCCCAAAAATGTGTCAGGAAAGGAAGCTAATTTTAAAACCTATTTTTAAAGAATTAGGAGTTAGAACTTGTAGATCTGCATTAATATCCTGTTTAAGTGGCGTTAATTTCTATAATATACAGCAATTTGTACAATTTATCTTTAAAGCTGAAAAGAAATTATGTAAAGCTGATTCCTAAAGTAATTGATAAATCTGCTGGGTGCGAAGTAATGATTTTATAGTTCTTAGGGAGTATGTGGGCAATTTTAAGGCACTTTTAAAACATTCTAAAACCTTGCGATATTTTAATGTTGTCTGGTAACTTTTGTACCTATGATCGATTCAATGATTTTAAATATTTGAGTATGGTGCTATAATGTACAGATGAGTTCTAAAATGTATTAGTAACTATGTTATTGTCAACACGCAGCACTTTAGTTTTGCCAGTGGAAAATGCATTGTATTTTTTGGTTGCTGCTGAAAGCACAGGCCACC
This sequence comes from Lissotriton helveticus, assembly GCF_964261635.1. Taxonomy (NCBI): domain Eukaryota; kingdom Metazoa; phylum Chordata; class Amphibia; order Caudata; family Salamandridae; genus Lissotriton; species Lissotriton helveticus. The sequence continues at coordinate 168,515,960 of NC_136065.1, read as the reverse complement.
TTAGTATTGATGTTGGGATACTATTGTATCGCTGTTGCTAATAGTTACAGCCATTTTAGAAATTTAGTCATATTGGTTGCTTGTTCTTAGCATGTTAATCTTAATTTTTATTATGTGAGTTCATTGCACTTTAACTGGAAATTATAAGTTGCTATCATATGTACTTATGCACTTTACTTCCAAAACTGGAAAACGGTTAATCTGATGTTGGGCAAGTTATTTTTAACTGGAAATTATAAGCTGCTATCACATGTACTTATGCACTTTACCTCCAAAACTGGAAAACGGTTAATCCGATGACGGGCATGTCATATCTTGGCATTGTATTTATATTAGTGCAATCAGACTTTGTCCTTGTTATGTATTTTTGTTTTTGTAATGATTTTAATTAATCAACAAAGAAATAAAGTACTGGTCAATGCTCTTAGCTCACGAAATAGGCTCTGTAGAGCAGTCTTTGGGCTTTTATTTGTTCGCTGATGTTTACTGTAAGTATATGATTAAATCTATAAAAAAAAAATCTATAAAAAAATAAAAACGACCACCAGCCAAGACAAAGTATTGTTCCAAAATAGGGAGCGGTAGCTAGCATTTGCCATGTGTGAACATGTGCCTGCAAAAACGGCAATGAGGATTAAGTGTGACAGGCGCAGAATGTAGTTAAAAGTCTCTCACAACTCTCTGGTTTCGCGTAGCACAGGCCGTCTTAAATGAGGACTGAGTGTGTCGGGTGCTGAATGTCGTGAAAAGTCGCTCTCTACTCTATTGATTTCGCGTAGCACGGATAATTTAAGATTATGGCAGCCTGTATGCATGCATTCTTGTCGGCTACCCACCCATGCCCAGCCGCCATCAGCTCTCACCAGTATTGAAAACGCAGCACGGGCCCGGTGTAGAGAGGCACGGCAGGCTGCCTCCGTAGCTCACGCGGTTCCTCTCTTTCTGGCGTGACCACATTTTCTTTGGCCATATACATGTCGCGTAGGGTCAAGGCGCTGAACAGAAGCACAGACAGCAGGGCTTTAAGGTGTGAGCTTCTACCGTAGACAGCTCACGTCGCGCGGCTCTTAGGTTTAGTTTTCCAAAGCGCATGGCAGAGTCGTGCTCGCACACATGCGCGCTCACGAGGTCAAATCCGAGATCCGAGACGGAAAGCGCGTGCACCTCCCCTGTCCCATTTACAAAGTATACTAGAGGTCCCTTCGCTACGCTCGACCTAAAAAGTTGGACACCAGTTTGGCTCAATAATAGCTACTGGACTGGGCTCAAACTGGATCCCCCTCATTTCTGCATTTGTTGGGACTGCGGCCACCAATTTGGGTCAAAAGGAAAACAGAATAGCCCTTCACTAACAAACATTCATGCAGCTGTCAAAGTGAACCTCTCAGTTACATTATTCTGAGCTACGTTTGTTACATGTGTCCTAGTTACTTCAAGGACAGAAAACCACATATTAAAAGTAAATAAAACAGTATTTTAAATGTCGGAAAAGAAAGTACAGAAAACTGTGCATTAAAAGCACACAAAAAGCCAATGTACAAATTATGCATTTAGAACAGATGTAAAAGAGGATTTAATTTATATTTAAAAAATTGTATTAGGTGTCTATAAATCTGCCTGTACAATAGCATGTAACAAAAGTGTCTCCAAAATCAACTACAGAGTATTGGAAAGCGGAGCATAGAAAAGCCCTAAAAGTAGATGTAAAAGCTTGTGAATTAAACAGTGAATGGGCAACAATCTTTTAAAAAGGTACCTAAAATCTTATTTAGAAAACGGCACATTAAAGGCCAATAAAATATATAGAGAACCTATATTAGAAGTGTCAGGGGAAGTGCATTTTGAAAACTAGATATTAAAAGTGACCACAAAAACATATGTTTTTGAAAGAGGTGTGCGCGTGAGAGAGGAGGAGGAGCAGGAGGTGAGCCTTGGAGTGGTACGTGCGTGCGCCGTCTGCTCATTTTCAAGCACTGCACTCGTGGCGCGCCCCTGCTCGCTCCCGCAAGGTGGATGCCGCCACAAGCACGAGTGTGAGCTTGAAAATGAGCAGAGCGACGGCTAAAGGCCCTCGTATGCAGCACACGCGCGCTGGATAGGCAAGAACTAAAAATGGGTGCACCACAGAATTATTTTGAGAAAAGTATGTTGACAAAGTATCAATTGTTCAATACAGTCTTTTACCATGTTGGTAGAACAAAAGGCAAAACGGTTGCAGAGGTCAACCAACAGTAGCAATCGGACTGCTCCGCAAATGCAAGCACTAGCTATAAGACAAAATAAATTAATTATATACAATACAGGCCAGGCGCACCACACCTAACCAGCAGAATGGTCAGAGAACTGAATGCTCACCACTGAAACATGCAGTGATTTTCCAGGCACGAGTTTTAATTTCAACAATTCCACCTCAACCTGCCATCCATCAGAGTTTGTAAATTATGTAACAGGTTCATAACACCTTTTATGAATAATGCTTAGGAAGAGCAGGATTGTGAGACAAAGAGCTATTTAAAAAATAAGTTACATTTGTCTTGAACGATGTGCTTTATGCATTTTGCTCTGGGCCAGCTATACATTGGACAGAAATATAAAAAGTGATTTGTATTGTCAATGTAATCCTGGTAGGTTTTACCATAACCTTTCCCCCATTTACACATGAAATGGTTGAGAGGCAAGGTGCCATGTGTTAGCATAACATACAAAGTTTAGGCCAATGAGTGCTCAACCTCCTCCAAGTCTCAGAAACAGGAGAACACTTACTGTCAGGAAGGTCCTTAGTTAACGCGTCCTTGGTTATGTCGGAATATAGCATTTACATGCACCACTTTTTGTATGCACGTTTTTTCTTGCTCACGACTCCCTGGGTTAAAGAATCGGACTTAGTCCATAGATCAGAACTACCCAGGTGTCAAAAAAAGATTTGGGCATGTTTGTGCCAACCTAATGAGCCACTTCCAGTGAGGGAATGCACTTCCTGCAGCACCTTCGTATACTGCTCCATCTCAGCTTGGCTAACCTAGAAGTATCCAGCATCCTACAGTTGAGACATAATGGCACTACTAGGCTGCTGGAAAGTGAATTAAATAGATTTTTAAGAAATGCTTTCACTAGCTAGCCCAGAAAGATCAGAATAGCCCGAGATCTGTCCTTCAAACAGTGCTCCATTCGGAGCTTGTACCTAATTACTTCAATGTGGGAGAAATGAAGTACCCCCTACCCCCCTCCCAAGCGCAATATTGCTATGTTAGGAGATTACTCTTCCTGTGAGTGCTTCTTCCATTTGCATTGTGTTTTATATCCATTTCCAGGTACGCAAATTCTCTCACTTGCTTTATGCAAGAGGTGTCCACTCTAAAGTTGGAGGAGTTTTGTCTCTCTCTCTCTCTCAAGGCTTTCGGAGTCATCTTCCTGCAGCAAGAACAGTCCTCGACATCATAGTCGGAGCTTAAACACCAGACACAACATTCGTGAGGATCGGTGATAGACATAGTCTTGCCACATTCACCGCAGGCCTTAAATCCAGGTTTTTTCGACGACATCCCGAAGAGAATAAAGATAGACACAATAATACGAAAATAGTAACAAAGTTACTGTAAGCTACTACACGATCCCTGAAAACCGTTAGCGTCGACGACGCGGAAAAAAGGGAACTGATGTCATCACGCCGGCGTGGGCCTATTGTAGGCGTCGGTGACGTCAGCGGAGTCGCGTGCGATGCCGTGCCTCTGTGACGTCCGGATCCACGTCGGCGCGAAGCTACAAAAGAATTTCCGAATGTTGCTGACGCAAGGGGGATATTCACAAGGTGAGGAATCCACACGGCAGATGTATCTATCAGAAGTAGTTTTTGGCCCCTTTATGAGGGGGAAATATTCAATATCTTTTTGACTTATTAATAGCTAGCCTGTTTTCTCACAAAACCCACCAAACATATTAAGCGGGTTCTGTAGGCCCCTTTATGTCTTGGAGCCCAATAGAGCACCATCTACAAATAGTAGAGTATCAATTGTGGACACCCCAATTCTCTGTGCATCATTATGACATCCTTCAGCAGCTTTCACTACCCGTTTATTATATAAGGAGAATAGTACTAGAGCTAGTGAGCAGCCCTGACACACCCACACATTTCAATGAGGAAATTAAGTTCGGTTTTGGCTACTGTGCCCCAGCACACTCTAGCTGTGTTTCCACTCTGTAGTCTAATCAACAAATTAAGTAGCCCTGGCAAAATGTCCTGGGTAAGAAGTGATGTCCATCAGGTTAAACTTGGAGCATATTCGCTTGAGGGCCTCATGTGAATGAGAGGATTGGTATGTGCATTTAGACTGCCGGTCTATAAGAGGGTCCATCGGGAGGTTGAAGACACCGCCAACTTCAATGAGGTCTTCCTGAGGTAGACTCTCGAGAGTATTTGAGACGGACTCCCAGAAATCGGGATCGTCGGTGTTAGGCCCATATATGTTTACTACGTGCATGGGGTCATCACCTCTCAGTAGATGAGTGACTAAAAGCCTTCCATCCGCATCGCGAGTGTGTGAGGTAGTAGTAATGTTGGATTTTTGGGGAAATAAGGGTGATCACTCCTCTTTTCTTGTGGTCGGCCGGGGAACATAGAACATGAGAGATCCAGTTGTGTTTTATGAACCCTACATCTTCTTCCGAGTTTTGTTTCCTGGAGAAGAAAGATATCCCCTTTAGATTTTTCTAAATACTCAAAGACTTTTCTGCACTTCGCCGGGTGATTAAGGCCTTTGATGCACAGAGAAACAATAGTAAGGTTTTCTGCCAGAGTTTAAGTCTGAGCCATCTAAGGGTCTGTTTTCGTTATAGGTGTGAATAGCATTGCAGTGGGTGTAGGCACGGAAATGTTGTCTCTGAGTAAGTACGACGGGATAATCGATTGTAGCGGGTCACGGGTCTAAACATTAGTGCGACACGCCTCATGATGGCATACTCGTGGGGTTTGATTCTGAGCCTATGTACAGTATAGAGCATATGTGATACTACATTAGACCGCAAGTCAACAAGTAGACATAAATGAAATAAAACCATAGAAAAAACAGCCAAATGTACAGTTACCCCCTGTCCCTGCATCCCCCTCCTCCCCTAGTCCCCCCTCCCCAAGCCCTCCCTTCCCTCCCTGAAAAACTTGAACACAGGAGCTGTGACGGCAGGTCCGTCTGAGGGCAACCTGGACAGACTTAATAGAACATTGTCTCATCAGGAGAAACATTTGCAAGAGAACTATGACATAACTATAAGAGACGGTGCGCAAGAAGAGAGTTACAAGTCCCATTAAAGACTGGAAGGTTAATTATGGCACGTGGGCACCACTAAGAGAATGATTATATGAGCATATGAGCTGTTTTAACCATGTATGTTTAACACAGAGAGTATATGAACGTAAATGAACACTTATGAACTGTATGAACTACCGAGCAAAGAGGTTCATAATAAGGAGTTGTGAGTACCACTGCAGGATGGAAGAGCAATTTGTGGCACGCGATTAAAACTAGATAGAAGATCCATCTGCTGACACCATATGGGGTTGGTGATGAACGATTGTGAGCGTGTATGAGCTACAGAGCAGGCAGATTTGCAGAGCCACTAGAGCGCATTAAGGTGTTTGAAGTAGAGTGACCAGCAAGGTCCTGAGGGTTGTCGGTCAATAACCCAAGCTGTGATTAGCCCTCATATAGTGAGACCAAGAACACTCTACAAAGGGACAAGAGCAATGTGGAGTATGCATGACTGTGAGGCAGCATCATTGTGGGGCTTCTGTGGATACCTATTAATGCAGGAGCCAATGTGTTGATGCGAGAGATAAATGTCACCCAACAGAACAAATTGCAGCATTCCAATAAGAAGACAAACACCAGTGGGGCAAACAGATCAAGGGATAGCAGTTCAAAGATATCAGGTTTTCCGCTTGTTGGAAGATCCTCCAGATAGACCCATCTGTTGGGAAGGAGTGTCCTCCAGGTGTCGTGCGAGGTCTTGGGGATTTGTAAAGACGTGTGTTTTGCCATTCTCCACAATCTTAAAACTTCGATGGGCCTGCAAAAGAGAATTGAACGTTCTTCGCCCTCAGTTTGTCCCTCAGTTGAAGGAAGTTTTTTTCTCGTGTCAACAGTCTCCTTAGAGTAGTCCTGCGTGAAGATTATGCGTTGATCTTCCCAGGTGAGGAGATGATTTTTCCTTGCGAATTGTAAAATGGCTTCTGCGTGCTGATAGCAGAGTGGTTAACATATCATGGGGCGAGATCCTTTCCTACCTGGATAGTTGAACGTTGGTATCCTGTGCGCTCTGTCTAATTCCAGGCCATGGTGGAATTTTATCCCAGTGATCATCGGTATCCAGGCCTCAAGGAAGGCCACACATGAACCGGCACCGGTCTCTGATTCTTCCGGAATACCAAAGATGCGTACGTTCCGTTTTCTGTTTCGATCCTCCAATTCCGCGTTTTGTCTCGAGTTCACTTGTGACGATCTGGAGGTGCTTAATTTCTTTGGAGGCTTGGGAGGTCATATCTTCAACCTCGCTTAATCTTTGTTCTGCATCACAGATGCTCTTGTTCATAGTGCTCATATCTGTGCGGATTGCTGTAAGTTCCAACTGCATACAGTCTGTGTTATTTTTCGTCGATTTAGCCAGATCGTGGACCTCCGCTATTATTTTTAATATCATGTCCATCGTGCTGTTCAGATCTGGTTTGGCCTTTATAGGAGAGTCTGATGTTGCTGGTTCCGGTCGTACTTTCTTATAGCTGATTCTGCTTTCCTTATCCGCCAATGTCTGGCAGGGTTGAAGTGGTAGAGGTGGTAAACTGTTGGCTCAAGCCCTTCCCTAGTGGGTCTTGACCGGCAGGCTCTCTCTTATTGGTGTCTAAAGCACAGACTCTATTAGTGCAGATAGTGCAGGGATGTCGCACACACCAATGCGCGCGTAGGCTACGTGGGTCAGAAGGACAGCGCAGCTCTAGGGCGGTGAGCAATGGCTGTGAGTGTGCGTAGTGACCCGGCACTGAGAAGTGTTGTGGTTCTGCGGTGGTTCCGGTTAGCACCAGACAACCCAGTGCATCCCCAGTATTGTCCGCGGAGCTCCGTTGAGGTTCTGGTGTGGCACTGAGTGTGGCTCTAATTCCCAGCAATGACAGGCTAGCTACTAGGGATCGTTAGTACCCCCACCGTGCACAACTAGTAGCGGCAGCAGGAGTGCTCTTCCCTCTGCGTATAGATGGAACACTAGCATCAGACAATGCTGTGGGCCGAATAGGAGATGGAAGGCAGAGCGGAGAAGGAGGCCATGATAACGACCTGGTGGAGGTAAGTGTCACGGTCCCTGTGTGCACGAGGGGTCACCGCCACAGGATAGCATCTATGAGTGGTTAGCTATGCTAGCATGTGTATGCGGCAAGAAGGAAGCCGGGCATCATCTCGTGGGGATCCTGGCAAAAACCAGTTTTCAGCATACAGTCAGGCACCAGACGCATCATGCGTTGTCTCTGTGTTGCTGGAGGTGAAGCGGCCGGGTGAAAAAGGATCCGCTTTCCCTTGGTTGCAGGCAGAGGTCAGGGCGCTCACCCCCTCTTGATCTTCGGAGCAGGGGAAGACCTGGATTTCCCCCCCTAGTGAGCGGATCGCCGGGCGCTGAATATATGCATAACCGCTGGGCAGTGGGTTCCAGTCCGGGTTGCAAATACCGTCATTGCTGCCATTACCAAGTGAGGCACCACAAAGTGAATAGCTCCCCTTCCAACTGCCGGGCGCGGGAGCGCGGGTTTGCTGAGAGATGCTGATAGGTATGCACATAGTCTGATGTGGAAGTCAGCCAATGTTGAGTCGGGCATCTCGGTGTGGGAGTCTAGCCTGCTATCAGTCGGTGCCCTGCTATCAGTCGGTGCCCTGGAGATTATCACTCACTTCTTCTTAGGAGTGTGGACTGCACAGGGTGTTGAAAGGGATATGCGCGCATAAGACACGGCGAGTCAGCCACTTACTTAGGATTGCCTCAATGCCACCTCCATTTTGGCTCTTACAGCCAGTGACCACGCATCGGCCCACACGTTGTTGAGTTCGGCGTGTTAGGGGCCGTTAAACCAGGCTATCTCAGTCCCGACCTTTTCTACAGGTCCCGGCGGGGTGGAAAACTGGACTGTGTGTTCACCATCTCGCAGGTTATCTCCCGATTGCAGCGTTGGAAGCTTTCCTATGTACCGAGTGACGGATTCAAGCAGTCATTCCCGCTGCCGTCCAGGCATCAAGATGTGAGGGACTACATATTTTATTCAGCGCCACATAACTCCTACTCTAGGGTTGACTACATCCTACTTTCCAGTTCGTTCACACATCTCATACAGAAAACAGATATAGCTCCCAAACTAGTTTAAGACCATTCCTGCATCAGCACAACACTCGCAGGTACCCACACCTTCCTACCCCGAAACACTGGCGTTTTAACGACAACATACTCTCTGATCCAGCAAACAAACTGAAGATTGAAAGCGCAATTAAGGAATACATCACACTAAACGACCTCCCTGATGTAAACACCCCCACTCTATGGGATGCACTCAAAGCAACTGTTAGAGGTGTAATTATAGGTATCAAAGCACAGAGCAACAAAAAATTAAACCTAGAGCTTGATGCACTAGAGAAAGAAATCCAATTACTCAAAATATCTCACTCCGCGAATACGGACAACAAAGACCCACATCTGGGCATACCCTGCAAACTTAGGTCGAAGAAAGCAAACACAAGGAGATGAAGGACAGAGTGCTAAAACTTTACAAACACTCACCTCCAGTCACAGATCTGGGTTGAATCCATCATCATTCTTTAGCTTACTTTGCCACCCAAGTTCAGACACAGCTATATGCAAATCAGTCTTGACCCTGTGCCTCAATTCTTCCCTTACTATCAGTGGTAATCTCCTGACCTTATGCCTCACTGACGCAGCTCTCTGTTTTTAACTTGATTTTGTGTTTATAGACCTCTAACAACTCCATATTGTTCTCTAAATACCTGATCCAGTACCCGTCTCAAACCTATCCACATTGGGGTCCTACACCACAATTAATTGGCCTTCACCCCTAAGGCTAATAATTATGTGTATGTTGAACTGATTTATCCAACCTAAACTTTGCAGACCTGATTTTGCCTACCAAGACTTTTCCTTTTGTTGATCTCTCTGAACCCTATGTCTGCCCGAATGTACTCCTTCCTCATAACCCCCCCACCCCACCCCCAGCGTTTTCTAGGCTCTTCGTTCTCCTCATCCACCAAGGCGACATTTTCACTACTATTTCTTCGACACATCATGGTAAAATGTCCTCTTTTCCCCAGCACTACAAAGGTTTGAATTGATAACTGTTTCCCAGTACACGTGAACAATTGAGATTACTGGGGTTAATGTACTGGTGAATCGTTTTTGTACAGACTCCTATTACTGCAAATGTTACGCCATAACTCGGCTTACTGTGTTTGCGGCAATACGGGATGTATGAGAATACTGAAAATGCGAGCTTCAGGCGTGGATTGCACATGGATATTGGTTTAACCTGAATGTGGATTTTAGGAAATACTGGACATCTAAATGTACCAGAGGTTGTGAATGACACAGAATATCATTTATGGTTATTCTGTCCCGATTTGTTATGAGTATTCCTTGTTTTTTTTTGTCCACGATGATCAGTTATCTCACTACAGAAATACAATTATTTTAGATATTTTAATCGTACATGAGGGTTAGTTGCACTGAGGATTTGTCTGATACACAGATATAGTAGGTGAGAGCCATGGAAACAATGATATCTTTAAATAAGAGTCACCAGTATAAAACGTATGAAACATCTGAATATTGATGTGTACCATTCTAGGATATAGATGGCGGATTCCATCTTGACTGTGGACTGCTTCTCTATTTAATATACCAGATTGGAATTTAAGTTAGGTAAGAGTTTATTAGAATAGTGGTAATTATGGGGTTACTATTTTACTCGGATAAACGTCTTATGATTTGCACATTATCTGGCTTGTTTTACACGATCACTTTGGGAAATAAGGTAGATATATTCTATCCTCTCCTGCACAGGCTAACTACAATGATGCCTGAATATAAAAATCTCTATACATCACTTTATTTTCATTTTCCTTGCTCTTCTCTATTATGTGTTGATGAACACCTCCATGCCTTATTTGGAATAATGTATGGCTCTACAACTTAGGAAGCCAAATACTCGACAAGATTGGTTACAGTTATGGTAGAAAAATTGTTAGTGTGCTCTTGGTACATAAGTACACGCTTTTTTATTTTGTTATTGTAGCCATGAGGCAGTCATTGGTTGATACACCTATATAACAAAACATGTGTTGGATACAGAACTGACCAGATTAATGGATGTACGAGAAGACGAAATAAAGAAAACTAAAAAGGACGTTCCTTGAATAATTTGAACTTGATATTTTTGCTACAGAGCTCAGAGGTATTCTTCATAAACAGCAAACTATTCTATGGGACTTAAAATGGGAAAGGCAATATTTTGGCAAAAAAAGCGGGGGGCAGGGATGTGGAATTTCTATAGGCCGACGCCCAGGACATATTGTTTGGGATCAAGGGCAACAAGTTTTCATGTGCATTTTGTCCTTGGGACAAGAAGGCCCAACGCCCTGCAGCACAAACCCTTTGGATGCCAGTTTGCAGTACCACAGTATGTATCAGAGAAGGGCAATGTCTGCAGTTAATGTAATATTTGTGCCCATATGTTAAGGCTGTTCAAACTCATATTCGTGGTTCATTAATTTAAAGCCTTTGTTATGAGCGTGAGCGCTCTAAGTAAATGTTGTAAGCTCTGACTGCACTGCTGGCAGAGGTTCCAGTATAAAAAAGTGTACACACATTTTCAAAGTTTAGCAATATGAGGCTATGTATAATGCTCCCAGAATGCACTCTGATTTGATGCAAATATATGCAGAAGCTTGAAAGCAAGTTTGCTTTGCTTTAAAAATAAAATGTTCATAACAAAATGAAAGCAGGAATAAAGAAAAAATAAAATCGCTAAACTACTTTAAAATTTCAGGTACCATTTCTTTGCAGCATCATTTCATTTCATCAACTTTTATTCGATTATAAAATTTGTATAATCATAAAAAGTACAATTTAAAAAACACAAGAATAATGCGAAATCAGAAAGAGATCAGTGACATTTGAACACATACACTATTAAAAGACGATTTTACGACGAGTTGATGTTACTATTTTTAAAAAGGTCGCTATCAATTTTGCTTCATGCGGGGATTTCGGCAATTGAAGGTAAGCAAGTGCTGGGTATGATTGTCTGAGTCCGCTTAAACGGAGGAGAGGCAAAATCCATTTTTTCCTTGCCAATCTGTAGTATTTACAAAACAGGATGACATGTATCGTTGATTGTTTGGAAACTCCGTCGCAGGGGCATCGCATCAGGTTTCGAGACCAGTTCTTCGTTTCAGGAAATGAGACTATGCGGAAGAAAAGATCAAACCGTAGTCTTGTCAATAGAAATTTTTCATAGTTCGAAAGGAAGTACGTCGGGTAGGGCTGTATGAGTTTCTCCGTTTGCAATGTGCACATTTTTTCATTATGTGGTTTAACAATCTCAACTTGGTTGCGGAGCTCTCTTAAATGGCCCATGCATAATTCCTTCAACTGTTTCTTTGAAATGTCTTCTATTGAAGGTGGTTCTAAAAAGTATTGCTCGCGGTCAAGATCTTGGAAAAATTTGTGGATGTAATTGAGCCACGGTATTTTCCTCCAGTACGCTAGGCCAAGACATTCGGTAATGAGGGAACGTGTTATATGGCTTTCGGGATTACACCATATACGGTGCCAGAGTATCAGAGGCTGGCATCGTATGGTATCGGTCACGTATTCCATACCCAGCTCCCGATGTGAGGCCAAGATCGGGGAGCTTTGAGGGAGGGCTAGGATGTATTTAATGAAAGCATTCTCCGTGATCTGGAGTTGGTCGATACATCCATAACCCCAGATACCTGCTCCATATGTAGCCACACTGTGGCATTTTGCATAATATATGGTTAGCAGTTCCGCTGGGGCCGGTTTACCTAGTTTCCTAGAGAAAGCACTTAGTGCTGAGACTGCTCGGCGAAAGTTGAGATTTCTGGCTTCGATTGCCTTGTGCCAGGTCATTTTGTCTTCCACTAATATGCCCAGGTATGGGTATACCGATGTTTTTTCCAGTCTGCTGTTACTAATGAATATGGGCTTTGAAACTCCACGTTTTGGTCCAATAGTCATTGTAAAGGTTTTTTTAATATTTACTTTTAGACCCAGGGAGTCCATAAATGACACGTATTTGTTCAACTGCCGCTGAAGTTGGTTAGGTGTCCGGGCCAGGATGACCGAGTCGTCGGCATACAGAAGGATGGGTATCGGACGGTGTGCTATCTGTGGGAGATCCTGGCTCCCTTCCAGCATTGCCTGTTCAAGGCCGTTGGTATATAGATTAAACAGGAAGGGAGCCAGTACACACCCTTGCCTTACTCCCCGTGATATTTTGAAGGGACATGATAGTTCACCGCCGATGCCGTAACGGACTCGGCCTTCCGCGTTGGTATATAGCTCCCTCAGGAAAGCTAATATGGGTGGATCCACTCCAAGGTTTGTCATGATCTGCCACAGCTTTGCATGCTGTACGCAGTCGAATGCCGCGCTCAGGTCTACGTAGACCAAATAGATGTTACCTCCTTTCGCGCATGTATACTTCCCAGCCAAGAGGGTCAGGTTTAGGGCCTGTTCCACCGTTCCAAGCCCCTTCTGGAAACCATATTGCAGGTCTGTGATGGTATTATTCTCTCGGGCCCAAGATTGTAGTCGGTCCAAGAGTAGTCGACCTGCAATCTTGCCCGTGGAGTCCAGAAGGGAGATCGGTCGGTAACACGCAGGGTCGTTGCGGTCCCCTTTCTTGAATATTGGCAATAGGGTAGATGTTGACCATGATGGGAGGAGTCCAGTTTCAGTGACTGCAGCCATTACCCGGGTAATTATTAGTGACCAATAATCAATGTTGTATAAGAACAGGTCCATAGGTACCCCATCTGGGCCGGGGGCCTTGCCAGTTTTTGAGGCATTGATAGCCTTTCTGACCTCATTAAGGGTGAAACGCAAATTAATGGGGTATATGTTATTCTTTGCTTGTTCCTGGTCTTTAGTTTGGGGAAGGTCCGTTGGTAAGCCAAAGATTTTTGTAAAGTGGTGGACCCAGTCATTCTCAGTTATTGCCACGTCTAGATGATATGGGTCAGCGGTGTTTTCCAGGAAGGGTGATCTTATTGTCTGCCAAAATCCAGTACTATCTTTCCTTAGTGCGCTGTCATGCAATTGATGCCATAGATCTTGCTTTATCTGCTGCTTGCGATTTTTCCGGGCGTTATTGTATGTTTTCCTCCTTTGTGAAATTATTTGGACGTCTCTTGGTTTCTGTCGAAGAGCTTCTTTGAGACTTGTAAGGGCCTTTCGACAGTCAGAGTCGAACCATCTCGTCATAGGGAGTCTAGGTTTATTTGCTGTGTTTTTAAATAGCTCTTCCCTTATTGCTCCTTGGATGTTATTAAAGGAGATAATGATTGATTCGGGGGATGCCTCTGCAGACAGACAGTCCGCTAGCCATGGGCTTGTTTTTTCAAATACTCTTTGTGTTGTCTCTTCAGGGTCGATTTTTGACCATTTAATCGCATAGCCATTTTTCTTCTTTATGGCCAGCGAGTGTTGATCGAGTGAGCTGGCTTTTATTGAAAATGGGCCTGTTTTATCCATGAGGAATTCCACGCTAAGGGGGTAATGATCACTAATTGGACTAGACCCTACTTTGTAGTTTTTTAATAGTCCTTTACAGGCGTTTGAGGCTAGGATGTAGTCGATGGTTGTCAGACAACCTCGCCCATGGAAGGTGGGTTGAAATTCCTGCGCAGGATTGACTAGTTCGTTAGCGAACTCGAGATCAAGGGTAAAGAGGATTTCGTTCAGCTTATTGCCACCCGGGGTATGTGCAAAGTGAGGGATGGGGTTTCCAAGTTCATTCTGTAGTCCACAGGTCCCATTTTTGTGATTTGGACAAAGTGTCTGATTGAAGTCGCCTCCCCAGATATAAGTAAGTGTTGCGTTTTGGGTTATTGTTTGTAGTGAAGATATATATGCTACCATTTCTTCTAAGTGTGAGCAGCGTCCAGGGTACCAGTGTTATTGTAATAGTTTATGAGTATGAGTAAATTTCTCTTTGTTGCCATCTCGTGCGAAACTTGAATAATTTGATAGGTGCACGTTTCCTTTAATAGTTTTACAGTAAGTGGAACGATGTTGGAGAAGTAGCTCATGAGTCCACCTTTTGGCCTTCCCATTGTACTAGGTGTTGCTTTGGTAAAGATTGTTTTGTAACCCACTAGATGAAGAGGGGTTGTACGCCAGGTCTCTTGCAGACACAAGATTTGTTTGCTCCTTGCTGTGTTCAGCCATAAGGGGCATGTTATTTTTGCGGTTAGGCCTGCTACGTTCCAATAGGCAATACCTATACCCATGGACTGTGTTTCTTTCACGTTGGCAGATGTTATCCAGTTGTTAATATTAACTGTATTGACCGCATCTTGCTGGATGCTTGGTCCCAAATTGATATCCGCTGCGGCTGGAGGAGTACTAGTCAGGAGATTATTTGGGTTTGTCGATGCTATCTCAGAGATGTAGGAAGACTCTGGGGATGCTGTGTACTGTTTATCGGATGCGGAGTGTTGTGTAATGTCAGATTTATACTCGCTAGATTTATCCAGGGATGGTCAGTCGACCATTTCGAGGCAATCAAAGCGATTTTGGGTTGGGAAGCCCTGCCAACCTTCGTATGCTTGATAGGATCTGTCCTGCCGGTAGGGCATTTGGCGTTCTAAGTACCCTTCTCTCGATCCGCCCCTGGCTATGTATTCGTGTGGGTATTCCATCTGATTCCATGGCACTTGGTACCATGGTTCCTGGTTACGCGAATCTTTGGGGTGATGGTGCCATGCCCAGGGTGGTGGGTTACGATATTGGTTCACTGGGGGGTAGAAGAAGGAGAGGTGTCGGGCGTCAATCCCCCCTTTTTTGTCGAGTTGAGGCCAAGCACAAATGTGATCTACGGTTGAGGGATCTCTACATGTTACGATGATACAATCACCGCGTATTGATTTTTTCGTTTTGCCTATCCAGGCTACCCTGCGGGCTGTAGTGATCCCACCCGAGAGATGGGATTCAAGGGGTCTATTGATGCTTAGCCACTGCATGGCTTTGTTTTTAATTGACCATGCAGTTTCTGATGTATCATCTGTTAGCTCGGGTACTCCTGTAAGGACTATTGTATAGGGAGTAGCTTCCGGGGGCAAATGGGCAGGACGTCTAACTGGAGGAGGTTTTTTTGGTGTATTTTTAGGTGTTTTTTGAGGAGGCAGAGGTTTCAATGAAAGAGATTCAGACTTATTTATTGGACAGATTCTGCTGGAGTCTATGTTTGTTACTGGACCTGGGGTATCTACCGTATCTTTATCTGTGGTTACAGTTTGCTGTACTGTTTTGGGAGATGGTTTCTCTTTCTGGGGATGAAGCGTGTTTGCTATGGATTTGGGTAGTGTAATATTTTGTTTAAAATTTTTCTGTACTGAAGATGTTGGGTTTGTATGATTTGCTGTTTTCTGTGTGTGTGCTTGATATTCTTTTTTGGATGGGTGAGAAGTGTTGCGCTGCCCCTTTATGTCTATACGAGTGTTTGAATCTAGGAGAGTGGCCGAAATTATAGTTAGTTGAGCTTCGAGATTTCTGATGCTTAACTGAATAGGCTTTAGATATTGGTATAATAAGTCTTTGGTTGTAGTAAGAACTTGCGAGGTGATTCTGCAAGTCTTGCATTGGTTAGTGATAGTATCATTGGGGATTGCCTTGTGTGGAAGGGTGGTTTCGGGGAACTGTAGTATACTGTTGGTCATTGAGGAGTTTGAATGAATTGTTGTATGTTCCTGGCACGATGGTCTAAGTATTTCTTCACTGTTTACAGGACGAGTTTTCGGAATTGCTCCTTCTCTCTCGCCTTGTTGGAACGCGATTTCAGAGGGTTGAGCGTCTCCCTGGGTTTGACAACCAGCTAGGTCGGGAGTTGCTTCCAAGTCATCAGATGTTATAGAAAGATCCAGTTCAGAGTGCGTGACTGACAGGTCTACTACCGACGGGACAGTATTTAAGTCTGGTACTGACAAAGTCACTGGAAGAGAGCTGTTTTGAGTATTAAGATTGATTGGAGAGGTGGCATTGGCTATAGCGCCTAGCGAAGAGCGCTTCGCGTTTGCACTCATGAGATCTAATGATACTCTCCTCTCCATCAAGGCTATGCTTTGGTTTATCGTCTCATGGACACGCGATATAAATAAGTCAATAGGGCCTGTTACCTGTGCTACCTCCTGCGCATGTTTGGATTTAGGTTTGGAGGTACTTCTTGTTTTGGGTGGCATATTTGTTTGTTGCTGGGTCGTTGTTGAACGAAGAGTGGCCCGGTCCGGGCTCTATCGGGCACTAACGGGCAACAACGGGCCCGGGCTTCGCCCCGGGCTGCGTCCCGCGCAGCGGATGCCGCGAGATGTTGTAGCGCTTCGCTGGGGGCGGGGCACTGGAAGGGGGCGCGGCTCTCACAGGAAGAGGACCAGCTGAAGGTGGTGAATGCTGGTCCTCGCAGTCCTGGGGCCAGCGCCTCGTCCTCCTCTGCGGCCTCGCGCTCACAGTCACTTCAGCGGCGCTCTTGGGGAAACAGCTATGCTACTCCTGTAGCAGGGATCAGCAGCAGGAAAGGAAGTCTAAGCGCTATCAGGCAGTAAGTCTTTCTCCACGAGTGGCACCCGCGCAGCGGGTGCCGCGAGATGTTGTAGCGCTTCGCTGGGGGCGGGGCACTGGAAGGGGGCGCGGCTCTCACAGGAAGAGGACCAGCTGAAGGTGGTGAATGCTGGTCCTCGCAGTCCTGGGGCCGGCGCCTCGTCCTCCTCTGCGGCCTCGCGCTCACAGTCACTTCAGCGGCGCTCTTGGGGAAACAGCTATGCTACTCCTGTAGCAGGGATCAGCAGCAGGAAAGGAAGTCTAAGCGCTATCAGGCAGTAAGTCTTTCTCCACGAGTGGCATCATTTAGTAACGTGTTGATGCATGCTAATATTTCCCAAAAATATTCATAATGGAAAATCAGCGTAACCAGTTTCAATAAAATTATGTGAAACAAAAAAATAAACACGCCTTGGCAAAGCCAGTGGGTCTGAAATTGTGGGCAGCTTTTTAGTTTGTCAGTGTGTGAATTGTTTTGCTATGGTTTTCGTATAACTTTATTGGTGTGGGAGCTGCCAGGCCCTCACCATTATAACAAACATTATAACACACATTATAACAAACATTGGCAGTAGTTACTGGCACTGAACAAAACAACTGTGTGCTGATATGCTCCTTGTGAAAGAGCATAATGCTGTTACTCACAGTGAAGCAGAGGGAGAGGGAGAGAGACAAGGAGGCAAGTTTAATAAACGCAAAACGTCATGGTCAACGCCGGACCAAATTAGGGGGCCAATTATTAAAGAAAGTCTCAAAAGTGCACCCATAGTATATGTCCTTGCATTAAGTGCAGCTATACGGCTTTCGTAAATTTCCAGAAGTAGGACAAGAAATAGTACTCCTAGAAAATATTTGTGAACTACATTTTAGCATTAGCAAATATGCGTGTGTAGATCTGAGTGTTCGCAAGTTCACTTTCCCTCCAACCACTTTTTTCTCAACTCTGGAAGAAGGTTTACATCTGCCATTGTCAGGACTACATTTCCAACATTTCTCAGTATGGGAAAAAATTAGAGAAGAGTTGTTGAACACTCTTAAAACATAGTTAATACCAAGTTAGTAGGTTTGCACAGACTCAAAAGGGCATTCTAACCCTGGAACTATTGCTTACCACTACCTTCAGTCTCAGCAACATAAGGGTTTTACAAGTATTCAAACACTTCTATGGTATGAGTCCTGGCAAAATCAGAGAGGCTATATCAAAACTCTTATATAATGAGATTGCGGACATAATTTGTCGCTGCACTACATGACACCAAACGGACAAGTGGATTTTGTTACAAGACAAGTAGACTTATAAAGCAAACTGCCCCATGGACAAGTAGATATTTTATTAAATTCCACACCCCTGGGGAGGGGGGTCCCAAAACCAAAAATCCCCATGCATTTTCCATAGACTTCTTTAGACAAGGTTACAGCCAAAACTGCTGACTGGAATCACATCGAATTTAGCAGGTAGTAAGATCATGACCCTCAGGTTGTGCATTTTGAAATTTGGTGTAAATCAGTTCAGTAGTTTGAGAATTTAAGGATAAAAAAAGGGGGGTTGGGGGCATAGCTGCGCAATGCTAGATCGAGCGGGCCGGGACCCCCGAGCAGCCGCTAGTGCACTGACAACGCGTATTGCTGATTAACCACAGGCTGTGGAGGCCCGTATTGGACACCCAAAGCAGGGGCACTACTTAGAATTGTGCCGCCGCAGGAGACATATCGGCGGGTCCACGCTGCAGGGAATGCGCAGTCCTGAGGCCTAGCGCGGCTCATATATGGACACCCCCCGCTGCGCTCACCACGAGTGACTAGGAATAAGACTGGCACCCCAGCGCCGGAAATAATAACAATACTAAGAGCGCATGAGATGCCATGACACCACCAGAGGATTACACAGGCACCGGCCCCGGGCGAACAGCGCTGTGCTGCCATCTGGCTAGGATCACACAAGTCACAGAGATAAGTGATGGGACATTAAATCAATCAGCCTGCAGCCAACCCCCCACTGTGCATGGTCATGGGCGGAAGTTGGGTGCATTTATGTAAGGTAATTAAGTATTACTTTACGTTTAAAAAACCTAGAAATTCACTGAAAAAAAACAGAGGTTAAAGCAACGTTATGACTACATGTGTGAGAAAAAGATGTTTCTTTTTCCTAATCTTAGAAATCCACTGAAAAAAGCAAAAGATTAATTTAACTTTATAGTTAAGTGAATGAGTGATAACAAATGTTTTAATCTTTGAAAAACACTATAACTGGTCACTTTCTGTTAGCAGCACTAACTACAACTTTCACCCTGCCATGCACTACTTGTGACATAACTGATGACATTTATGACATCACTAATGACATCATTTGATGGCATCATCCAAGCTTACTATGTACATATCGTTCTTTAAACAGTTATACCATTGGCGCTATGAAAGTAAGTGCAAAATAGCTCAGAATTAGGCCCCCTGATCGTCTTGAATCTTATCGCCCCATATCCCTCATTAACTTCGAGGCCAAGCTCCTGGCCAAGGCGCTGGCGAACCGCTTGCTTCCACGCATCTCAGCCCTTGTCCACCCAGATCAAGCAGGCTTTATGCCGCGCCGGGCAACGAGACACAATATACGGCGGGCGCAGGCCGCGATACAAGCGATTGAGTCTTCGGAGGATCCGGCGGCGCTACTGCTGGCTGATATCGATAGTGCCTTTGATTCGGTCAGCTGGACCTTTCTTTTTACCCTGTTGCCGCTGCTGAACCTCGGCCCGGTCTTCCTCTCCTATGTCAGGTTGCTTTACACCGAGATCACAGCCTCGGTGCGTATCTCAGGGGCGGCATCAGCTCGTTTCCCAGTGTCCAGGGGCACGCGTCAAGGTTGTCCGCTCTCCCCTTACCTCTTCGCGCTGGCCATGGAGCCGCTGGCCACCAGGGTGCGCCGCGATGAGCTCTACCGTGGCTTCGTCTGGGGTGCGGATCATTCGGACCGCATAGCTTTATATGCGGATGATGTGCTATTCTTCATGTCCGACCTGCAGCGTACGGGTCCTCGTGTCCTGGAACTGATGCAGGAGTTTGGTCAGGCATCGGGGCTCTTCCTTAACCCGCGCAAGTCGACCATATGGGTGCTGGGGAGTGACAGTGGCCTGCCCTTGGGCT
Organism: Lissotriton helveticus; assembly: GCF_964261635.1. Taxonomy (NCBI): domain Eukaryota; kingdom Metazoa; phylum Chordata; class Amphibia; order Caudata; family Salamandridae; genus Lissotriton; species Lissotriton helveticus. The sequence continues at coordinate 168,495,953 of NC_136065.1, read as the reverse complement.
GCATCCCTTCAGATGGCTGTGGAGGGTGTGAAGTACCTGGGTGTCTTCCTCTCTGCTTCGCCCGCAGTGGCGTGGGACCGGAACATCCAGCCAGTGTGGGATCGGGTCCAACTGGACGTCAAGACATGGACGCGCATGCCTCTTAATATCTACGGCCGATCGGCCATCTTTAAGATGGTGGCCTTGCCCCGTCTCCTTTACCAATTGCAGAATCATCCCTTCCAGGTTGACCCGCAGTGGTTCCGTACTGTTAACTCTGTGCTGGGCCGGTTTCTGTGGGCTGGAGGTGCCTCCAGAGTGGCGCTGCGCACATGCTTCCTCTCTACATACTGCGGCGGCTTGGCGACCGCAGATATTTTGTCTTACTATCAGGCCTCCCATCTCCTTGTGCTTAACGAGTGGTGGTATGGGGACCGTAGTGACCCGGCCTATGCACTGGAGCATTCTCTGATGGGTGGCGCCTCCCTTCACACCTTGTTGTATTCGGCCGGGCGGAGGCGACTACTTCCACAGGTCACCCAGGTGGTCTTCGCGGTCTGGCGGCGGGCCCTGCACCGTATGGGCTGGTGGGGTCGGCTGACGGCTGAAACCCCGTTGTGGCGTAATGGCCTATTACCGGCGTTGGCGTCCCTGTCCGGGTTTGACGGCGGGGATGCGATCAGGATCTCGTCCCTCGGCCATGTCCTCTCTGGTACTACCCTAAAATCCTTTCAGGACCTCAGTTCTGAATTTAGCATGCCCAGGACCCAGTTCTTCCGCTACCTTCAATTTCGCCACGCTCTTACTCCTAGCCTGGTGGGCTTGGAGCAGCTCCCTGACTTTAGTCCCATCGAGGCAAAACTTTTTATGGGAGACCTGGGTGACAAGAAGGTCTCTCAGATATACCGTTCTCTGGTCACTCACTGTTCCCCTTCGCTCTCGGCGCTGAAGGCCTCTTGGGAGGATGATGTTGGTCCCCTGGATGACGACGACTGGCGCGAGGCACTTGAATCTCCCCGTGGTGCTGCTATAGCTATCCGCCTCCGCTTCATCCAGTTCAAATACCTCCACCGGGCTTACTATACTAGACACCGTCTATGGCGGGCGGGCCTTGTCGCGACTCCGGAGTGCCTGAGGTGTGGTTCTGGAGAGGGCACCCTTTTTCATACTGTGTGGTCCTGTGAGAGACTGACTCGATTCTGGGCTGGGGTTTGGGACTGCCTGTCTGAGGTGTTGGGATGGGACCTGCCCCGTACCCCTAGGCTGGGCCTTCTTCATGTTCTGGAAAACGTGGGGGGCAATATTTACAAACGCCATTTGTTGTTGCTGGGGCTAGTGGTGGCGAAGAGAGATTTGGCGCAGGCCTGGAAGAGCGAGCGCGCCCCCCCACTCGGGGCCTGGAAGGCGGGCCTGGACTTCCTCATGGGTCTGGAGCAGCCTGTTTTCGAAGCCCGGGGATGTCCCCGCAAACATTACAAAATCTGGAAACGGTGGGCGGATTACAGGGGCCTGCTCCTTGACCCCCCCCCCGTGGATATTGATGATGCATTACCGCTGGATGTGGATCCCGCACTCTAGGCTGCTGGCCGGCTCCACCTTTGTGGGTCATCTCCTGTTGCTGAACTGTGATCACGTGCACTGGGTTAGGGTGGGATAAGGGGTGGGTCTGCGGGCGGGGTTGGTTGGCGTTTTGGGGTTGGGTGGGTGGGGTAGTTCGATATCTTTCAGTCTATAACGCTGAGTTCTATGCTGTACTAATGCTGTGTCTCTTTCTATTTGTCGTTGACAGTCTCCTCCTGACTGTGGAGGGCTGTCCTGAAATTTGCTTGAACTCATAATAAAATTGGTTTTGAAAAAAAAAAAAATAGCTCAGAATAATATGTAAGGTCTTTACTGCTATCATACATACAGTCCCCCATAGGAAAAGCAAGCTTGTTTTCTCTCCAACACTGACCCTATACCATACACTTCATGAGTAGCCAAGTTCATGTTGACTATGACCACCAAAGGAAATGGTTACCTATCCTGCGCACGTTGTTCAATCTAAGGGTTGTGGAACTCCTATAGCCTGACTCCCAGGACATATTGTTTGGAATCAAGGACAACAGGTTTTCATGTTTATTTTGTCCTTGGGACAAGTTGGTCCAACCCCTGCAGCATAAACCCTCTGGCTGACAGTTTACAGTATCACATTATGGATCTGAGAAGGGGATTGTCTGAATGTAATATTTAGGTGACCATATGTTAATGCTGATCGAAATTGTATTTATGGATCATTAATACAAAGCCTTTCTTATTAGGGCGAGCGCGCTATTGAAATGTAAGCTCAGACTGCACTATTCACAGTGGTGCCAGTGTAAACACGTTTGCAAAGGTTTTTTTTTTAAACTCTTTTTTTATTAAAACATTCACTGGACACATCAATACGATTAACAAAGATAGAGGTGAAAACAATCCATGGTATACATAGTTGGAAAATGAGGGGCTTTCCCCTGCAAGTCCTTAATTCTCCCATCATTACTTCCCAGCCCTGCAGTTCAGTTACATCAGAATGCCCACCCAGGCTGGTGTCTAGCCCTGCCTATACTTCCCTCAGTGGGCGCAGATCTTTTCCACGTTTTCAAAGTTTAACAATATGCAGCTACATACAGTGCTCCTAGAATGCTCTCTAATTAGATGCACATATCTACAGAAGCTTGAAAGCAAGATTGATGATCCTTTGCTTTCAAATATATATTTCTTTTTTAATGCAACTTGGGGGGAAAAAAAGGTTTGCGCAATTACTGTGATATTGTAGTTAAGATTTCTTTGAAATATTGTTTAGCAAAGAGTTGATGCATGCTGGTATTTCCCCCCAAAAAAATAATATATGGCAAATCAGTGCAACCAGTTTCAACAAGCTAATGAAAAACATGAAAATAAGCAAGCATTGGCAAAACCGATAGGTCTTATATTGGTGATCAGCCTTTTGGTTTTGCCAATGCTCGTCTTGTTTGATATGATTTTTGTAAAACATTGCGGGAGCTGCCAGTCCTTCACCATAACAAACATTGGCAAAAAAATAATAATATTGCTTTGTCTCAAAAAGCACAGTCCTCCCTGGCACTGAACAGAACTATTTTGTGTGCCTAGATAGACAGACAGATAACAAAAACAAAAGGTTTTTGTTAACTCCAGACCTAATTGGGGGAGGGCAATTCTTAAAGAAAGTCCACATAATTGCACCCATGGTATATGTCCGTGCAAAAGTACATATTTACAGCTTTCATGAATTCACGAGAATTTACAGAATTGGGCCAGGAAGTTGTACTTCAAGAAAATATTTGTGAACTGCCTTTTTAGCGTGAGCAAATATGCGGGTGTAAATTTCCTCATGTGAAAATCTATTGTGCGTTTACAAGTTCACTTTCCCTCAACCCCTTTTTCCTAACCCTGGAAGAAGTCTTACTTATGCCATTGTCAGGAGTACATTTCCAACTTTTCTCAGTACGGGAACAAAAATTGATAACAGCTGGTCAAACCACCTAAAATATGCAATTTAGTAGGTTTGCACAGACTTAATGGGGCATTCCAACCCCGGAACTACTGCTGAACGCAACCTCCAGCCCCAGTACGTAGATCTGTGGAAAGGTGGCAAGATTTTGAAATTGCTAGAATTTAAACCCTATTGTAGCATGAGCCCTGGCATAATCAGAAAGGCTAATATCAGAGTTTTATATACTGAAATTGCTGTCAATTTGTCACTGCAGTACATGACAAAGGGACAAGTGGACTTTTTTTTACAGGACAAGTGGAGTTATAAAGCAACCTGTCCCAAGGACAAATGGATAGTTTATTAAATTCCACACCACTGAAATATGTATACAACTGTTCAGGGAACACCAAGTTCCTCCAGATACTTGAACCCTGTTACAAAAGTAATGCCCTACTGCAGGCTGTCTTTACCGGTATCAAACTGCTTACAGTTACTGAACCTACATTGAGAAATTAATTGAATACGAGTAGAAAAGTGGGTACTATTAAGACTGTTTACTCTATGGGAGAGTTTACTCTGTACCACACTGTTTTCAGACAGTGAACCTCACATGAGAAATACACCACAGAATAGTAAAACGTATCTACTAAGCACAGAGTACACTCTATGCAAAATGTATCCAAACAGTGACTATTCAATTAAAATAACCACGGTTTGAAGGTGCTGAAGCTCATACTACCAGCACACTACTTACAGATAACCCATTTTCTGAAGCAAACCAAGGACATGTACATAAATTATTTCTGGGTGCACACAATCTTCTATGTTGAGTAGAAATGGTCATGCTGAGACCATTATGTCTAATAACTTAAGGCTGCTTACAATACCTAGCATGTAAAATCTTTGACCTGCTGTTAACATTTTCTGCAGTTCCAAAAAAGTGTGTGGAACATAATCAACACAAGTCAACGGTCACCGGCACATGGAGTTACCCTAATGGATTAAAAAATAAAATCTTTTTTGAGGTTCTAATAGCAAGGGAAACGTACAAGAAAGAATTAAGAACTGGACGGCACAAGTGGGAGCAAGCTAGCTAGGGCGACCAAGTTGTGGCTGCCAGGTCCGGGAACAACAGATCGTTTTGGGAAATAATTGCTCATAGGAGCAGGTGCTCTAATTTACAGATCGACTTATCTAAACCCAGGGGCCTGAGTAAACCACTTTACTAAACTTTATGAGCAAGACCTCAATGCACCCGCCTGCTACTTCCTAGACTATTTCCCCAGGCCTACACTTTACTCTTGAGGAAACTAGGGAAGCTATTGCTGCAATTAAATTGAAAAAGGCTCCAGTACCCAATAAAATTCCTGGAGAATTACTCTGCCATGATGTCAGTCTGGGTAACATATGTCAACTGTTTGAGCAATGCCAGAGCCTCAGGGTCTCCGATCCCAGATACGTGAAAAGGGGCAGAAATTATCCCCATTTATATAAGGGAGAATCTGAGAAGCCCTGGTAAATATAGGCCAATAAATCTCTTGGATGTCCTCCAAAAGGTCTACAGGAGACGGCTGCTAAGCAAATTGAACGATTAGATTCAGAGTGCAGAAATCTTGACCCATTATCAAGCAGGGTTCAGACCTAAAGTCAGTACAACAGCCCAAGACCTGAGGCTGCTACTTACAATCTGGAAGTACACAAGGCTCAAAGAAGGTCTTCTTTAAATAGCTTTTGTAGACCTCAAAGCAGCCTTTGAATTGGTCTCTAGTGGGTTATTGAGGGCGTCATTAAAGACCTTAGGGGTTCCCGAAACCCTCCAAGGACAGTGATGATCTCACTATATTCAGAACAGCACTGAAAGACTATCATAGGATGATCAAATACGAAAAGAAAATCTATTATACTAATCTTATTAATCAGGCATCATCTGATCAAAAAAAGATTTTTTAAACTGTCCAATCCTTCACCCATCCTAAGACTCTTAAACAGGAAATTCCCCCATCACAACAACTATGTGATCAGATAGCGGAATATTTTGATAACAAGATCAGTGACCTTAAAAAGGATTTCACAACAGATACTCCATTTACTGATGAATCTAATCATATTCTAGGAAACAGACCATTGCTGAATGATTTTAATGAGATCTCCCTTGAGCAGTCCAGACAGGCCATCTTAACATGTAAATCGGGCTCTCCAGGCGATTCCTGCCCCCCCAAGATTCTACATGCGCTGATCGATACTGTTAATCCCATGATTAATCAGATTATTAACTCCTCACTTAGACAGGCAGTAGTACCAGACAGCTGGAAGGTTGCTTCGGTTAAACCTCTACAAAAGAAACATCTTGCGGACCCTACCACTCTGACTAACCTTAGACCTATTTCTTTATTGCCTTGTTTAAGTAAGATAACGGAGAAACTTGTAAATAAGCACGTAAATGACTTTCTGTCACTAAACAATGTGCTTCACTCCAGACAATCTGGTTTTAGGGCTGGTTTTCAACAGTATCAGCAGTTACACACTGCGGAGACGCTAAGATTCGCCCTGGATCAGGGAAAGATGGCGGTGCTGGTTCTGTTGGACCTCTCAGCGTTCGATACGGTCTCCCACGCTGCCTTAGGTAAACAGCTGGGAAGAGTAGGGTTCTCACAGAAGGCACCGGCTTGGTTAACATCATTCTTGGATAACAGAAGACAATTCATTACACTCGGCAACTATACTTCAACAGTGAAGCAGCTGCACTCCGGTGTACCTCAGGGCTCTATTTTGAGCCCTACACTTTTTAACATTTATATGGGGCCCCTGATTGAATTAATATCATCTTTTGACATCGAGACTGTATCTTATGCTGACGATACACAGCTCATTCTTACTCTAGAAAAAGAATCCACAGTAGCAGAAGAAAATTTCCAACACTGTCTTTCAGCTATATTCGAATGGATGAAGACCAACCACCTAAAATGCAACAGCCAAAAAACTGAGATTCTGCTGTTCAGAAAATGTAACATATTTTCACCCAAAATGTGGTGGCCAACAGACACAGCCCCACCTCCAAACACGGTGGACACGGCAAAATATCTAGGAGTACGTTTTGATACTTCCCTTTCTTTTCACCAGCAGGCCCTGTCGGTTGCAGGAACGTGTTTTTATAGGATAAAAACGCTGAAAAGATTTCTTGATCTCCTGCCTGCCATTGCCCGCAAGTCTGTAGCAGTGGCTGTGATTCTATCGCGACTCGACTATTGCACTAGTCTTTATGCTGGCATAAATAAGTGTACTCTAAAAAAGCTGCAGACTGTTCAAAATGCAGCTGCCCGAATGGTATTGATGTTACCAAAGGGGTCCTCCCTGTGACCACCTTTAGAGCTGTAAAACAAAATGGCCCCAAGTACCTTAGGTCCAGATTTAAAGTCTATGTACCTGCTCGCCCCTTGAGATCTTCTAAGGAAAATCGGCTAGTAACAACCCCCCCCCCCCCCATTTCCGTCTCAAATCCAGAGGAGGTAAATCTATGGCTGTACTAGGGACAAAAGCCTGGAACTGTCTACCTACGAATTTGAGACTAATTCAGACTGAATCTATCTTTCAGAAAAAATTGAAAACCTGGATTTTCACAGTTCCAGACAGTCTTGCCCTATCTCTCATCTAATTTTCACAGCGATTCTGGAGATCACACTCCTCTGACATCCACCCTGAGCGCCAAGATGCTCCATTGGAGTGATAGCCAGTGCTTTATAAATGTTATCATCCATAAGACTTCACCAAGATAACTACACCGAAATGTGGTCTGGACCCCAGGCACAACTAACAGACAATCCCAATATGTAGAGGGGTGAGACAAGGGTGCGTGCTGTCCCCTACTTTCTTCTCCTTATTTGTTAATGATGTAATTGAAGCTCTTTCCTACGGAAAAACAGATGCTCCTTAATTAGGTGGGGCAAGTGTCCCTGCTCTCATATTTGCAGACGACACTGTCCTAATCTCCCAGACCTCTATGGGACTGCAGCAATTACTGGATAATTTCAATACTTTTTGTACAGCTAGAGGGCTGGAGAATAAGGTCTCAAAAACAAAAATCATGGTAGTTAGATCCGAAAAGTGTTAAGAAATTCCCTAGTCTTGAGCAATGAGAACGTGGAGGGAATTATTAGATTTGAAAGTTGGGTTTCAATCAATCAAAATATCTTTATTCGGTTTTGCATAAAAAACATAAAAGTACACATTAAAACATACAATTGTCTTGCATTAAAAATGTATAACATTTGGTACTTGAAAGACAAAATCATGCGTCTCCATGCCCTCCCCTGGTGGCTAGAGTTAGATTGACTATTCAAACACAGGTGGCATAGTTCCATTAATAGAAGCCTACTTTGTGGACCCCCCCTATCAAATTTGGGTATTATGCGGGGTTTTGTGATGCCAACACCCAGAAGATAAAGGTGGTGCTTCAGCACCAATCTTAAATTATTTACAAAAAATACCAGGGAACAATCAATAGAGCCCTACTTCCGTCACACAGCTATACAAATTAAAGGCTTAATCAGCTACTTTACATGGCACTGAAATTTGGGGCCATTTTAAGGCAGAGCCACTGACTTTAAGCGAAAACAAGTATATTTGTTCACTTATCCACCTTCCAAAGAGCGCTCCCTAAACCCCCATGTTTCTTGATGTGGCGCTGAAAAGGGTGGGAAAAATTGCCTGGCTAAGGTTACTTGTATATTGGGTGAGGAATTGGAATAGGGAGGAGCTTAAGCCATATCAGAACGCAGTAGAGGAACTGATGTCTCTAGATTAAGGCCTCACTTTCCCATGGTTTAGATACATCCATTCAGGGTTAGAAAAAGCAGGCCCTTAGATCCTTTTGGTGGTATCCAAGATTGTTGATTGTAGCCTCAAAGAACCAGTTAAAATATCGCTATTGGGAGCATACCCAAGCCAGTCTCCATCAAACGTCTACCCACTGGAGACTGACTAATCAATTCTTGCTCAAAGATAGTCCCTTATATGAAGCATTTGTAGCTTTCCCCCAACAGCAATTGACAAAAACGTTGTATTAGAAGTTCTGATATGACACACTGGAAACAGGATCCTTCTCATCTAGGCAGAACGATGGCAGGAGCCCTAAATCTATGGATGTCTGTACAAAGTGCTGCCAGTCAGCTAAAGAAAGCATAAGCCAGATCTTGTTTTTTGCCCCACATATAACAAACCCCGAAGCAAATGGATGCATCCAATGTGTAGCTGCTTAGGACTCAGGAGGCATATTGAGGCTTAAAAGGTGTTGAAGAGCGATAAATCTACTTAAAGTCTGCTTAATTTAAGTAAGTACCTTTTCTCAGTAGGGCTAAGGAAAAAAGGCAGGGTGCTGCTTGGTGATAAAATGCTACTAATTACTAATTTTCACATTGTTTTTTTCTTGTTCGGCTATAGGTTTTATCTAAAGTGATTGATTATATTGCAAAATTAGATGTTTTTATTGAGTATGTTTTATGGAATTAAATTTCCCCCAAGAAATTTACCACCACTCTTCAGAGATTTATAACGTGTTCAGTACCTCTACACACCTATGATGCATTATTACACATGCGTTTTGTAAACATTTACACCTATAAGACAGACACATGCTATACAAAATTAGGGAGAAAAGTAATATGGTATGCATGCGCCTCTATGAAAACTAAAAAACAAAAGCACTTGTTAGATTATGTCATTTGAGATGTCATCAATGATATCATTTGAGATGTCAGTGATGTCACAGAACATGTCATGAGTGATGTCATATGAGAGGTCATAAGCAGTGCATGGGGGTGCAAGTTATAGTTCATGGTGCTAACTACAACTTGTACATTTCTGTAAGCTTTTTTAGTACAAAATGTTATCACTGACATTCACCAAACTATAACGTCACTTTAACCTTTGTTTTTTTTTCCAGTGCATTTCGAGGATAGAGAGAGATCCATACATTAGATAAAATATTTTAACACTGGAAAGGAGTTTTGAAAATTGACCAGGGCAAAGAAATAGCAATAGTCACAAATGACATAAGATGTTGCAAATGTACTCGGGAGTTGAAAAGTTATTCACTGACCCGTAACATTAGGGTTAAATGGGACAAGTCTTCCAAACAAAGCACATGCGAGGCGTGTGTGTGTGTTTGGAAGAGAGGTGAGAACTGTGTGAGAATTTGAAATATATCAAAGTTGTGATAATACTTGAGATTTCTAGATAAATACGGAAGGATGTAAACAAAAGTGTGTGAATGGTACACAGGTTACAAAGAAGAATCGCAAACTGACGTTGCAAGAACTGTGAGAAAGATCAATGGGAAGGCCTGCTTTAAGAAGAGAAACCTGCTAGTGAGGAGAGGTGAAAGGTAATTGCGGGGTTAGGGCTGAGCTGAAAAGTAGAGGCAATCCCAGTCACAAATTAAGTACTATAAATAAGTTGCAAATGAATGCATTTCGCGCCTACAAAAATCAAGTCCCCTTCTGACACCTAACACATAACAAAGGACAACATGAGTTGTGGCTCCAGACATTCACCTCTCAAAGCAATCAGTCATCGCTTTCAAATTGCCCGAAATTAGGAAGTTTGTGAAGAGTAAGTTGAAAACAAAGCATGTTTTTTCACTGTGCAGACGGGTATACTGTTCTATTATAAAGTTTGTGCTGAGCGTCAGCTAAAAATGCGTCTAGGGAGTTTCTTCCATAACTGTCTACAGCGGATAGTGATTTCGGAACACAGATGCGCGGCATACAAATGCATTCACGTGCAATCCCAAATCAACCTACACTTTAAAGTAAATCCAGACTTCCTATCAAATCATTGCGATGTGTTTTCAAGCGACATCACCAAGCCATTCTCTGTTTTAAGCTGGAGTCGAATGAGGAAAGGTCCTTTATGCAGGGCGTCAATATCTATAACTTCGTCTCCTTGGAGAACAGTTCACTTCCTCAATGGACCATTTAATGAAACCGCTAAAGCGTGGTTGCTGAGAGGTTGACCGAAGGGCGCAGCATCAGCGCCTAGAGACTGGTTATGGTAAAAGCGTGCTTTACAAATACACTTTTCAATCACAGTCGCGCGCTGGGATGTATGCGAGCGCTGGTTGCTAGAGAGATGAGAGCACTTCGGTGGTGGGGGCGGTACCTGTGTGACTGGAGGTGAAGGGAGATAATTAAGACGGTCCTGGGAAGGAGAAAGATAGAATATAAGAACGATGAGCAGCAGCGGGAAAGGGGAGACAAACCTTGGGTGGGTGAGGTACTGGGTAAAGGTGAGACAAACCTAGGGTGGGTGATTGGTTGGGACTGCAAGGGGATAAGTCCACGTACTGAAAAAGCTCCAGTACCAACAAAAAACGCCAGAGTCCCAGGGGACACCATCTGGCAGCGGATGCAAAGGCGGAGTGCGCAAGCGTGCGAGCAGGAGGGGCGAGAGGAGAGAACACATCCCCTATTCATCCCCTGCCAGCAACCTGCCTCAGCACCCGGGGCCCAGACTCCTGGGAGACCGGTGCGGACGGGCATGACACCGGACCGAGACCCAGCACAACAAGCAAGCAGGGGTTGCCACACTGAGCGCTGCACTCGGGACACCGGAGGGCATGACAGCAACTTTCCTCGCAGGTCCAAGGGTGGAACTTTCCATACAGCACGGAGGTCGCCTCTGAAGTCAACTAAAGGGACGCTGGTCTCACCTGACAAATAAAAATGCCGCACTTTATTTCCGCATACGGGCGGTGATCCGGTCCTGTGTGCGCCTCTCAATTAGAAAATGGGATAAAACCATACTCCAAAGCATACTACGCGCATCCAGGTCTCGCTCAATCCAAACAAGGGCATACAATTGAAACAGAGGTGCAATGTTTATTCCAGTCAGGTGAGACCTGCGTCCATATCATCAACAGGCACAGGCTGCTGCATTCACCCCCAAGTGACACTGTCAGAGGAAGGGGACAGTGGTGTTTGCGACAGCGGAAGGGTGAGACGCCAGAGCCCGGGTCGCCACAGCCCTCTCCCCTCTCCAGAGACTGTCACGCTGAAATCCGCGTCCCCAGCGCTACCCCTGCCGGTTCGGTTTGGGCAACAGTCAGCGGCTCGCGCAGCCCCTTCGCCTGTTTCCCCCCACGCGCAGTCTCACGCAAGCGCGCCCCCGCAATGAAAGAGAGACGGCATAAAAAACAGCCGAAGCGAAGGTGGCGTCCTACCCTGTCGCAGCCGGTGCCGAGTCCCTCCACGGTCCCCCTTATCCTCTCAGTGCCTCTATCTGGTTCTCTCTCTCTTCCCCTCACAGAACTGGTGGGACCGGGGCAGTCACGTGTGCGGGCACCCGAGGCGCCGATAGGCCGATGGCAGCGAGCACGGAGTCCCTGGCGCTGCTGGGAGACGCTGCGCGAGCCCACCTCCCCTCCCGCGCTGCCTCCGCCCCTTTCCCACCGCCGCACCTGAGAGAGGAGGCAGAGCTGGTGCCGCTGCCGCCGCTCCGGGGAGGAGGGCGGAGCCTGGCGTGCCCGCGCGGCCCGTAGCTCCTCCCCCAGTGGTGGGCGCGTGCGTGCGAGGTGCGTAGAACAATCGCGGTGTCCTCGATGTGCGTTTTGTTGTTTGGCCGAGTCGGTTGGGTCGTTGGGTGCCCTTATGGCGGCTCGATGCGGGTTTGGGAGCTGCCCATGCTTTTTATTCTATGTATTTTGTGTCTCGGCACGTCCTAGGTGAGGCACTTGTTCCAGCGTGTTGCGTAGTCCGAAGACATCGCACGTGCGTCGGTCCGAGTCTCTCTTAGGCTGACTGAAGATGCGGCGTCTGGTTAGAGAGGCTCTGAGGGAGCGAGTTGCCGAAGAGTGGACGGTTGTCCTCAGAAGAAGTAACGTGAGGCGCTTTCAGCACCGCGAGACACCGAGCGGCGCTCCGCTGGCACTTCGCCGGTGGGAGCGAGAGCGAAGGACCGAGGCTGCGGATCAGTGTTTTCTGACAGAAACGAGGCGCCGCGCTCGCTGACGGAGCATGGGGTGGATGCCGTGGATTCGCGTTACCGAACGCCGAATGAGGACTCTCGAGTACTTAACGTTTTGGACTCAATTTATTCAGGTGGGATGCTCGTCTCCTGGCAGGGCTGACGCAGCCTTTCTTCTTTCCAGGATCAGACAGCGATCGCTATTGGGAGTGAAACTCGAGTATGTTTTATCAGACGCATGTGGACTAACTGAATGGAGTGCTTGTTACGGAATTGGTATTTCTGAGAGTCGCTCCTTTTGTTGAACGTAATGTGTATGCATTTCTGCGTGCTTTCAACTTGCTCCCTCTGTCGGATGACCCAACGACCATGAGCATGCGAACGGGCTTTACTATGCCAAAATTGTACAGTTTATAGGATGTCGGCGAGTAGAATTAGAAGCCCAGTCGGGTCCATAATAAGCCCTTCACCAACCATATCATTTCACACAGAGTGGCGCGAGTAAAGAAGCCGGGAGAGATATGGGTTATCTGACAGAAACACTGGATCACTAAAACAATGTTCGGGTTTTTATCTGAAGCGCGGGTCGCGGAGTTTGTTTTACGGCTCTGCTCTGGAAAATGTGCCATGGTAGAGATAGCCTGGTGGACTGTGCTTATCCCTGCGTTCGTCTTCCAACTACCAGTTCTCAGCCTAAATATCCATTTCGAGCACGCCTCTTGACGATTGCATCAATGTCGGTATAGTTGAAGTGATTCTGAGGAGCCAGAAAGTGCCTAGCACAGGATTCTTATTAGTTAGCGCTTGTATCTGTTCTTTGCATGCTTGATGCAGTTTCAAGGGAAGTCTTCCCCAAAGGCAATGTCTCACCTTCACTGCTTGTGTGGCTAGGGGAGGGCCATGTAGACCCCCCTTGGTCACTTTATTGCGACACTGTGGTTAATAGTGGATGCACAAGAGACTACACAATACCAATAATAGTTTATTACTAGGAATACGCAGTGTCACTGGTTATCTGCTTACTGCGCACAGCATAAGTACATCTTTGTACATGATGATCCTAATACTGTTGTGCCATCAGAATTGGTGATCAAGGAAACCTTAGCTCAATTTATTTGCAGAAGTACATGTTATGTGCAGTACAAAGTCTTAATTTCGTGGACTTATTTCTCGCTAGTCTCGTTTGTTACTTGCATATCTGGGAACTCCAGAGCATCTTCTGTTTGCTCAAAAAGCACGACTCTACTTTTCCGCCACATGTTTTTGGTAGGAGACCTTTTTTCTTCTGTAAAGGTCTGGTTTATAAACGCATGGTAGAAACTCGTAATCTCTAGAACTGTTAAATAGGCATGCTTACGTGCACTTTGCAAATAGGTGGCAGCTACAGGAAGGATCCTGCAGTTATAAATGTAAGATATTTATACTAACTCCATTCTTCTGCTTTTGATCGACCTCACATAATTGGGGCTGTCCTTTGCTAAAAGAAAAGAATGTCTAAGCCATACAAATTAAATAAATAAATAAATAAGTCCACCAGTTAAACTTTAAAACCTTTGCAGAAATGTAGATGTGCTGTTAAAAAAAAAAAAAAAAAACCCGCGAACAATCCAGCATCACTACACAGCTACCAGCAGCACTATTAATAAGCAAGAACAACCTTCTTTGGAAAAAAACGAACTAGTAATGGTACAGACATATCACGAATCACCGCATGAAACTGGCACGCTGTTCTGTTTTTATTAATGTGCTAACAAACCTGTAAACCTATTTTCCTTCTCAATACCATCATCACATAAAAAAACTGCGTACAGTAAGGACTGAAAGAATCAGTCAAGTGTTGCATGTTTTGTTTCCAACCGTTTCATGTACTGTAATTTAAATACAGCAACGATAACATTAATGCAAGTAGGCTTTCATATGGTCTTCGTTGGGAAACATTGCACTGGAAGAGTTCAGTTTCTTTACATCCTTTAGTTTTGACTGCATAAAGACTTAACTGATGTTATTCGTAAATGTTAAAGGTCATGACAGCCCCCACCTCATACAAACGTAATGTTGCTAGTGGTTGTACCTTCTGTTATAGAGACCATGCACTTTTGTATCCGCAGCAGGAGTCTGATAGCCTTTATTTAGCTCTGTATTTCAATAATGAGCTATAATGTGTTGTTTTTTTTTAAACTTATGCATCAGCTAACCACTTACTATAAAACGTTGTTCGGTCTAATTTTGCCTTTTGTTTGACATCAGTTTCTTTTCATTTGAAAAAAATCCTTTATTTTCATTTTTGGGATAAACATTTGAATCAATAGGCCATTGGTAAATGCTCTTAAGCAGTGCAGTATCCTGCTGATCTTAGCTGTCTAAAGGACTCAGACTCCACTTTAAGGCCATTTTACGGAGTTGTTTTTGCTCATTTTGCTCCTTGTGGTATGCATGTACTGATATTGTGAGTTTAGTTGCTTGTCGTCCTACGCGCTTAACACTTAGCTATCCATATGGACTGGCAGCAATCTGCTTTGTGATTGGGATCTCCAGGACATATTTCAGGATATTTCCATCATCGTATCCTTTTGGGTGACTGGCCGTAATCAAGGGCACTGATTTTAAAGTGGACTAAAATGTGGCATTGGATCTTCTGTACTTAAGACATTTTGAAGAGCTTGTAATAGTAGCTAAAACTGCTTCTGTTAATGACCTGTCCTGTTCCATGTTGACCCAGTTGACAATAGGATTAATTGTTCCCAATTTTCGAGGGGAACACATTTCATTATACTTCGTGTGAAATATATTCAAGAATACCTAAACCGTCAGCTCTTACCATTTCCTTTAATCACACCATCAGGTCATTGCTGGTTCCTTCTCTCTCAGACACACTGAAGCAACAGCTGTCTGTACCTCTTCTATGTAAATATATTTCTACACTTGCATATTCTACTTTTTGGGACACGTGTATATTGTCACTACTCTGGAAGAGATATACTTCCTTCAAATAGCACACTGCTAAAAGCATTTTGGGAGCAGATTCTACAACATATGCAAGTATTGTTTGACAATCATCCCATCTTGATCCAGGACCTCTTATTGAACTACAGACTTTGGCAAAGACTTTCTGGCTGCCGGTCAGAGTTTAACATTTGGACTAATTACCTTCCAAGACAACCTTTTCCTCGACAAAGGTCACTTTCTTGACTTTCTTCATTCCCCTAAGATAACCACCCATGAGGCCAACTCATCCTCTACAGATCTTAGCGCAAGGTTAGAGAAACATCTACCTCAAGTTTTCAAAATCGCTTTCTCCACAGTTTTCTCATCTTAAGTTTAGCTTCTTAATATTCACACCGTTTCCATTAACAGAGACTTAAGCACTACACTCGAGGATAGCAGTGCCAATATAAGCACAAGAAAAGTAAACTAAACCTCATCAAAAGACCATTGTCAATGCTCCGTCATAAAAATCCCTCGTAATGCACCCTAGCGGCAATGGAATTTTCACATCTTTTTCTTTGGGGCATTCACCACGGATTATGGTTTTAAATGCCATATGTGCAGGAGTTATTCCCCCCTTGGTCTTATTCCAGCTTGAGTCTCTTCCTGTTGTACTAATTAGCTCATCCCACACCTTTTGATTGTCCAATCGTATAGACTGCGGCTTAACACCGAATATGTCAAATATACATTGGTTACTTCTTGGGGGGGGGGCGCAAACTTGATGGGGCTAATTCTGCAGAATCCCACCCTATTTCAAACCTCTAAAAGTACAGTAATGTAACATTTACCCTACATGCACAGAACTGGAGTGAGAAATCCCAGCTTTTGAGTTTCTATCTACTAGTTTACTTTTAAAATGGGACACAGGATTACATTTACACTGCTTGACAACCATAAATGCTCAATTGAAGATCTTAATTAAAGCATATTAGTGATTGTCATAATAGCGGAATTATCAGCTGCTTCTGATATAGTTGAGACGCCACCTTCTCAATAGAATTCTGTTTTGCTCAGTTTGATCTGGTCCTGGCATGGCAAAATCTTTCCCACAAAAGGATGAGAATTGAAAATTGGCCCATGTTTTTTTGCATTGCCTGCCACGGAACTATGGTAGCCCTTGGGGCTTATCTTTTGCTTCTCTTTTCAACATGTACCTGGAACACCCAAATTCAATTGAAAACTTTCCACTGAACACTTGGCTGATGGCACTCTGATCGTAGTATGCACCAGTATGCTGGCACCTTGTGCACAATTGTCATCTTCTTTAATTTTATATCTCAAAGCATTCCAAGGTTGGAAAACAAAAAGTAGTTTACAAAAAATGGAAATCCAACACCTTAGCTAGCGTCAGCCCTCTGATGTTCCATTCCTTCGGCCTTCACCCTCCCACACACACACTCGGGTAAAGTGTGATATCTGGGATGTTCTGCACTGTAAATGTGTTCTTTTTGGGAAAGCCCCAGTCAGAATAAGGAATAATTGCAACACATTAATCAGAACCAGTGCTTCCATGGACCTTAGTAATAAGCCAAACGTTTACCTTTGACAGGAAATGGTGTTCAAAGGGTTTTACAGAAGGTTTGGTCTGGTCCTATTTCAATCTGTGTGACAATGGTAAGAAGATGCTCAAAAAAGTGGCTGGAGAGGTTGCAATGCTGAGCATCCCAAAATAGATGTCCCATGTATGGTGGGAAAATATGGCATACTGATGGGAACAATTTACCATAAACTTTGATAATTGAGTGCAATCCTATGTACTTATCCTTGACCAACACTTGGTGCCTTCAACAAAAGTGTTTTCATAGTGTGTCCACATTGCTTTTTAAAACCAACTTTTTTTCAGTTTGCTGTACTTTGGCCATTCGGGCCAACCAACTGGGCCCACTCAATGACTTTTCATGCCTTGAAGAGCACAACTTCCACATCTCTGGTAATATATTTGTATATTATTTTACCCAAGTTTCTTTATTTCCTTATTTCTAAATGTATGATGCGGTCTATGCAGTCCTAATAATGCACATGCTTGTGCACCCGAGGGAGAGAAGCATATGTTTGCTATGATCTGATGGTGCAGTGCATTCTGCCATTTAGCTGGAGAAAGGAGGCAGACACAAAGCTCATCTATGCCATTGTTAACATGTATTGGGCTGATAGAGCTAAGTCAGTCAGTCTGGACTTTACCCTGTCGGTCTTGGATCTCTTTTAAATAATCTCAATATACAAATCTCAGGGGTGCATAGGTTATTTGCTCCCAGTATAGTAGCTAATGCCACTGTCACCAACTCTAATATTGGGAAAACAGCAGGCATTCCAGGCACGTGAAAAGTCAGCATCTGATGTTGCATATCGAAGGCAGTGTGCAGGAACAATTCAGGAGGAGTTCCATTACCTGGCCAGTGTAAGGTATACTCTAGAGAATATAGAGCTATATTAATTGAAGACTGTAGTTGTGTGATATCCTGTGGAGCTACTCGACCACTTTGAAGTGGAATTTTAGAGGGGAAGGTGCATGGTGATTGCTGAAGGATACATTTTGATTGGTTCTACAGGATCTGATAATTAACCAAAGAAATAGGAGAGGAAGCAAGAGGATTCAGATCCCACTTTAAGCCCCAATAAAGCTAATTTGACTTGTCACATCAAATGGAGATTGGTTCTAGGAGCCCAGGCATCATCTACAGAGTCTGCAGCAACTGTCGAAAGACGTGGTCCTCAATGAGATCCCAAGAGATTAAACATCTGAGAAGACGGAAGTGACCCTGTAGCAGTAAGACAATGGAATGCCCTGTGGGATCCAGAAGTATAGCATCCAAAAAAAGGAAGAGGGTGAGGAAAATCCTTGGCGTGCTAGAAGTGGGAAAACTAAGCAGGGGAGGGTCAGTCGGGGGCTGCCAGCACAATTCTTGAGAGAGAACCTCTCATGAAGATGATCCTTGGAAGGAGAGCAAAAGTTGGAGTTGCATTTGGTGCAAAATTGAACCCATGCTTGGAGGAAAATAGCTACCTTCGACCTCTCCTCACCCCATATAGGCCTACTCTGAACCATAAGTCTGCAGGTAATGTTAAGTTGAAAGTTCGGAAAATTCAAAAGGCAGGCAGGTCTTTCAAGTTCTTAAGAGCTAACTGGCGGAACCAACTACCGCTTTCTTAGGATGCAGCCCTCAGAAGTGTTGTTTAGGGCATCCCACGTAGACTGGTACTAGAGAAATGTTCTTCGGATAAGGGTGCCACTACAGAAAGGAGAAATCCTAGTTTGAGGACACTCCAACTGGAGTAACCAGGCGCTTTATAAACTATTAATCTCAGGGCTCGAAAAATGGCACTAGTCCTGCATGTCTGGTACCTAGAAAAATCTCCTCGACCTAACTAACCTACTTGACCTCCGTCTCTGAAAGCAGAGCAAATGTGACAAGATTTAAAGGCCTCTATTGCTCATTTGCTATGTGAGCAATAAAAAAGCCTTTAAATCTTGTTATCTTGTCACAATTGCTCTGTTTTCAAAGAGGACGACAAAAGTTAGTATGTTTTCCTACTCCCCAGAAAGGGCGAGTAGGACCTAAAAATAGTTCCACCTCATAAAATTTACCTCGCAAATGCGAGCGGTCAAGTGGATTTGTCGAGCCCTGAATCTAATCTAAAGTACTGTAGGATACACTGACAGTGTTTCTATTTTTTTATTAAATGTGAGTATGGCTCCTCCCCTTCCGGCCCCAGGTTACTGTGTTCACGATCATCACATTATACATTGCCTTTTTTGTGGCTCATCCTGTGGTGGTGTCTTTGTAAGCTGAATATCTGATGGAGGACTCTATAAGATCATGGTCAGCTCTACTGATTGTTCTTCGCAACTAAGAAAAAAATGACGAATGAGGGTTTCTATCAAATAAGAAAGGATATTTTGTAAGAACAGCCATTCTTAAAAGGTTTCATTCAACAAATGTTTGTGCAACCTAGGTGTTAAATATAAACATATCCACATAAATACCATCCTAAAAGTGTAGTTTCCTGCAGCTCTTTTGGTGAATATTTGATTTTATTCCCCCTGTCCACAAACAAAATGTGCTCATTGAAAATCATTTTCCCACTTAGGGAGGGCCGTATATCAAGTGTAATGGAGCTTGGAGATGAACACTGACTCCTGGAGATACCATATGAAGGGCATCTAAATAAAATAAAATTACTTAATTTAAGACCAATCACAAACATGGTGATCTGCTGACCCCAGCAGACCACCATGCCTTAACTCTCTTTCTCAGCGGAAAACCAGGAACAAAGTTAGATGTATTTAAATCTAGAGAAGGAGTCCACAATCTTTGATCTCAAAACCTCCCAAGTTGTTCCTGCTCTCCTGATAGGAAGGGACAAACTATCCTGAAGACAAAATGGTATACCGGGAGAATCCCATATTGGGGCAAAGTCTGAATAGTATTTTATGCCCCAACTTCCCTTTACTCTACTCCAGAGTAATAAGGCAGATTTTAATACCTTAACCACTTGGATGCTAAGGCACTCTCATACTTCTCCTTTAATTTCCATTGAAATCAATGGAAACTCCATGACGAGTTACCCTTGTCATTAGCATCCGGCGCACCTTTTTGTAGAACCTTGGTGTGCCGAATTTATACAGAAACCCAGGCCTGCCCCCCTCTTGGTCCACCATCATATTCAGGATCTGCCCCCAATTGGAAACATCTGGGCTAGTAAGAAAGCTTCGAATATTTTTTAACTGGAAGGAAAAGGCATACCATAGGACATCAGGAAGCGCAAGCTCCCCCTTTAACAATCTTCTTTTCAATTTTTTTCCATGATATCCTAGCGTTCTTATTTGCCTAAATAAAACTACCTATCTTCCCCTGAATTTTTTCCAAGATTTTATTAGGAAAATTCAGGTGTATCGTATTAAACAAGTAGATCAACTTGGGCAAGATAACCATCTTGACCAAGTTTACACGGCCATATATTGTCAGCGGAAGATTTTGCCATCTCAAAAAAAGGTGATCGATATCCTTGGTCACGTTTTTTACATTGATCTTCACTATATTATTAAGATCAGATGTTATTAGTATACCTAAGTACTTAAACTGGCTGCTTTGGGCTCCCTCCCAGTGGTCGACTCCCCAGCACATTATTTCTGTTTTTGAGTTATTGATCAAGTAGCCAGAGTGCCGACCATACTCAGCCATTATCTCCTCCACCTCTACCGGATTGCTGGTATAGACCATCAAATTGTCCGCATACAGCGCCAGCTGGCAGCAATAGTCCTTTACTCTAAAGGGTGTTATTCGATCATCCATCCTCAGCGCCTGTGCCAAAGGCTCAATATAGAGATCGAACAGGAGGGGCGAGATGGGACACCCCTGCCTGGTTCCCCTCCCAATGTTGAAGCGTGGTGTCAAAAATCCGTTCAGTAAAATCGCAGCCGAGGCGCCCTCATAACATTTTCTCAATGCTTGAATAAAAGTTGCTCCAAACCCCATAGTGCTAAGCACATCCCACAGGAATCCCCAATTGACACGGTCGAAGGCTTTTGCGGCGTCATATTCTGCCACCGCTAGCGGCTCCAACCGTGCCTCCGCAAGATCGATACTGCCAATCAACTGTAAGGTTAACAAGTGGATATATCTACAAGGTATGAATCCTTTCTGATCAGGGTTGATAAGTGATGGAGCCAACTTGGCCAATCTCCCTGCCAAAACGCTGGTAAAGATCTTATAATCCGTGTTTAGCAGGGAGATAGGCCTATAGGAGTCCACCTTAAGGGGGCCTTTCCCTGGTTTTAAAATTAGCAAACTTGTGGACTCCTTCCAAGAAGGCGGGATCCTACCCTCAGGGCTGTAGATATAATTGAACAGTTCACATAGTCTCGGCACCAGTAGATCTTGAAGCACATTATATACTTCGCCAGGGAGAGCGTCAGGCCCCACTGCTTTATTATTTTTTATTTTTTTATGGAAAGTTTAATTTCTTCCTCTGTAAAGCAGCTATTAAGCATGCTTCGGCCATCCTCAGTCAAACCTGGGAGAGCTTTACTCTCCAACCACCGCAGAGTGTTAACAGAACTTGGCGACAACTCTTCCTTATATATTTCATAGAAGAGGGAAAATAAACATTTTTCCATATCTTCCTGATGACAGGATATACAGCCAGATTCATCAAGCTAAATTGCACTTGCAAAGGGCAAGATTCTCAGAATCTTTCCTTTTGCGAGTGCAATTTTTGCATTTGGGATTCATCATCCCAAATGCAAAATTCGCTATTAAAGAATTCGCACATTTGCGAAGAATTGCATTTAAGGAATCTCTATTTGAGATTCCTTAAATGCAATTCATGAATCATTTTAAAATTGCGAAATTGCAATTTTGGGCCGCTATTTACCGAGAGGTCAGACCTCGTGGTAAATAGCAAAAACTTAGAAAAATGCATTTAAATGCATTTTTCTAAGTTGCATGTTACACACACACATGTCCTTTGGACGTGTGTGCGCAACACCAATGTAGATTACATTTCAGGGGTGCTACAGGGTGTCCTTTGGACACCCCTGCACCCTTGAAATCGCATCCTTATTTGCGATTAGCTAATTGCTAATCGCAAATAAGGAAGAACTCCCCATTCATTCCTATGGGCCTGTAGGCCCATAGGAATGCATGGGGAGTTATTCCTTATTTGCGATTAGCATTGCTAATCGCAAATAAAGAACATGTAGGAATCGCAATATTTTTTTCAATTCCTACATGAATCCCGTTTTGCAAGTTCTTAATAGCGATTCCTTATGAATCGCTATTAAAGACTCGCAAAACGGGTCTTTGATGAATCTGGCAGATAGTTCCCTGCTCATCAATAATTAACCTATTAATATTATTTCTGACTGATCCGCTCTAATCTTACTGGCCAGTACCACCCCAGCTCTCTCACCATACTCATAGTTTTCCATAGAGTATACAGCCCACTGTGCCTTAACTTTCAAATCTAGCAGTCCTCGATATTCTAAACGGAGGCGCTCTAATTCCACTAAAACCTGTGGTAAATTATCCACTTGGGCACTTAATCTTAAGGCCTCTAAGGATGCAATTTTGTCTTCCAGTGTTTTAAATTTAATCGCCTCCTTCCTATTACTTGAGCTAGTCAAACTGAGAAACTGACCTCTGTTATGGGCCTTATAGGCGTCCCAACAAACTCAGGTGGAGCTGAGCCAATATTATCGGAAAAAAATTAGTGGTGGACGTACCCACCGCTATGACTATGTCCTGGTAGTTTAAGACTGCCCTCTTTAAAGTCCACCTGGGGGTTGTTGTGCCCCTCGCCCTACCTGTGATGAGTGAAAACAAGATGGGGGCATGGTCAGACAAAATGCTGGGTAAAATTTTTATGTCAACCAGGGCCTCTAGACATAACCTATCTACAAGGATGTAATCCAGTCTTGAGGCATGCCCATGTTTTTTACTAAAATACGTGAAGCCCTGGACCATACCACTTTTAACTTTCCAAGCATCAATTAGACCCAGCTCATGGATCATATTCACCATGGCATCAGAAAGGGCGAGTAGGACCTAAAAATAGCTCGACCTCATAAAATTTACCTCGCAAATGCGAGTGGTCAAGTGGATTTGTCGAGCCCTGAATCTAATCTAAAGTACTGTAGGATACACTATGACAGTGTTTCTATTTTTTTATTAAATGTGTATGGCTCCTCCCCTTCCGGCCCCAGGTTACTGTGTTCACGATCATCAAAAAATACATTGCCTTTTTTGTGGCTCATCCTGTGGTGGTGTTGTCTTTGTAAGCTGAATATCTGATGGAGGACTCTATAAGATCATGGTCAGCTCTACTGATTGTTCTTCGCAACTAAGAAAAAAATGACGAATGAGGGTTTCTATCAAATAAGAAAGGATATTTTGTAAGAACAGCCATTCTTAAAAGGTTTCATTCAACAAATGTTTGTGCAACCTAGGTGTTAAATATAAACATATCCACATAAATACCATCTTAAAATTGTAGTTTCCTGCAGCTCTTTTGGTGAATATATGATTTTATTCCCCTGTCCACAAACAAAATGTGCTCATTGAAAATCATTTTTCCACTTAGGGAGGGCCGTATATCAAGTGTAATGGAGCTTGGAGATGAACACTGACTCCTGGAGATACCATATGAAGGGCATCTAAATAAAATAAAATTACTTCATTTAAGACCAATCACAAACATGGTGGTCTGCTGACCCCAGCAGACCACCATGCCTTTAACTCTAGCCAAACTTTTAAGTCCACAATTTGCTCTCCCCTCAGTATTGACTGTCGTTACACCACACTCAGTGTTACACCAAACTTTGGTGTAACACTACCGTCAACACTGAGGGGAGTGCAAATTGTGCACTGCATGTACCATGATGCAAAGGAGCAAACTTTTCTGGGACGTGATGCAGTGTCTGGCCACACCCTTTTCCCTGCTCGAACTGATTTTCATGACCTCCTCTACCATTTAACTTACATTCCTAATGTTCCTTTTTGTAAAAATTACATTCTGACCCATTGATTACACTTCATCCGGCAAGAGCCGGAGATTCCTTCCAGTGCCGGAGTGTAGGACTTCAGCCGGAGATTCCGTCCCGACTGCAGACTTAAAGGTACGACTCGTATATGACTTCAGTGAAAACTAAAACTCGTAACGTTAGACTTTTGTCTCAGACAGCCTTTCTGAATCGGGCCAAGAATCTTTAAGATATGTATTAATGTTTTGCTACCAATTCCAAATTGGTGTTAAGTCATTCGCAAACGGGAAATGTTCTCCAGACGACCCCTTCCCCTTGAAGAATGTTGACAAAAAGTTTGTTAGGAGTTGACAGTGTTTCAATGGAACCACTGCCTCCTCCTAAAATGTTCCCGCTTAGGAAAACAGGATTGCATTAAAAAAAAAAAAAAATTAAATAACTTCATTTAAAAACAATCACAAACGTGGTCTGCTGACCCCAGCAGGCCACCATTCCTTTAACTCTAGCCAGGTGTAGTATGTCGTAATTGCAACCTGCCTCATGCATATTAATGAGGTAGGTCAAATTGCGACCCACGATGGTTCAGAATTTAGTGAACTGACTCATTAGTATAAAGTTTGGTTCGCAAAATTCAACCCATTTGCGAACACCTTTTGCAAATGGAAAATTTGTTAATCAGACCTGTGGAGCAGAAGCCACAATTTCATATGTCAACCGAATGCTATTTAGTGCATAATTATGAGTTTGGTGGTCCAAGGACTGCCAAACTCACTGTGGCTCATCCGTGGTGGGCCAGCCACTGCTGCACTAGCGGTCCGACCGCCAGATTACTACTTGGGTGGTTGGACTGCAATAGCACTGCTGAAGCAGTAATATGTTTGGTGGTGCCCTACGGCACCGCCAAGCATGTTACTATTTCCCTCTCCACCAGCGGTCTCATGGAGGTTCTTACTCCACAAAAATGCAGGCTGTGAGGAAAGAAAAGGAGTCCTACAGGGCCACCTGTGCACTGGAGTGCATGCAGAGGGGCACACGTTGTGCCCCTGTGTTTTCATACACACCATCCCTGCACTGGTGGTCCTGCGGCAATGTAGTGTAAGGCTGACGTGATCCTTTTAACTGGACCACGTGCCACCTGCCCACCATACCACAGTTTTACTCACAATCTGGCAGGTGGACGGCGGTGAGGTTTGACAGTGCAGGGTGGTGGTGTGCCGCCCACTCGCACACTGCCAAAACTCGTAATTATGCCCATAGTGGTTTGAAATCGGATAATCCCTCAGAAAATAGCAGATCTATTTAGGAAAGGGGCTTTGGAAAAGCTTATTATATAGCTACCTATTCTGCAGATCTGCACTTGACCTTTAAAGTAAGAAACTTCATCATAAAGACCCCTAACTTTACTGTGGGATCTTTTGCATTCATGACAGTGTCCCTCCCTCTAATGTGGTTTTATGCTATCACTATATATTTATGGTACAATGTAGGGGGCCTCTGCCTCATAGCTCTATTTTTATCTTTTATACTTTATTGTATTTTATTCATAAACAAAATTCGCTCAGTGACCCAGAAGTGCAGGTTGCAGGGTTACAATTGCATAATAACCCCCAACTCCCTCCTCAACCTGGACCCGAGCACCAGTTCAAGATAGGTGGAATAAGTGTCCCCATCTCTCATATGTCACTTCGGTATGGTGTCTTAGTTGGTTGCTGCGTTGATTCCGATGGGCGGAGGAGACCCAAGTATTTAGGGCACGTGAGATGGCTGAACTATGTTGTCAGGAGGCTTTGGAAGGGTTTCCAGAGCTTGAGGAATGCAGAGCTCCGATTCATTAGTGTGAAGGTGTTTTGCTCCATCCCCATTATATACCACAGTCTATGTAACCAAGCTTGGTGGGTAGGGATATATCCTGTACCTCAGTGTGCAAAGATGTTCTGAAGGGCAGCCAATAGTGCTAAAACAGTCTTTTTTTCACCCGTGGGATTTTAATGGGAAAGTATGTGTTAGGAAGACCTCTGAGGATGTACGCCGGGAATCTACATGTCTGTTTCTAGGTGTCTGTCCTTGATAACTTGCGCCCAATAATCCGCTAATTTAGGGCATTTCCAAAATATGTGCAGTAGCGTACCAGAGCATCTGCAGTGGCGCCAGCTTTCAGGTGATCTTGATGGTGTGATCCTGTGCAGTCTAGAGGGGGTGAGGTACCAGTACGTTATGATCTTGGTTGTTTAGATGCCTGGGATGTTACTGGCCTTGTGTCTGGCATGGTAGTAGATGGCATCCCATTCTTTCTGGGACAGTTTGCGGCCAATTTCGGATTCCCACCTCTACTGACCAGGGGATTTAGTGGATGCTCTGTCGGGGCTTAATCACTAGCATAAATTTGTGATGAGGCATGTATTTGCTGTAGAGGAAAGCAACCAAAGCTCATATGGGTAAGATGTTACTGTGCCCCGGGGTGAATTGAAGGTTGCAACACCCAGTGACGTATCTGTGTGTAATGCCCTATCTCAGTCTTGGGGAAAGTCCTTGTTCAGAGTGAAGAGCTTCAAACGGTATAGGGTCCTCTTTACCAAACATGTGTCCTTCTGATCTGCATCCTGTTTGGTTCAAGCAGTGAAAGGCTGGGTCAGAGAGGGCTGGTGTAAAGTTGGGATTTCCTACTATGGGAGTTATGGGGGAGGAAAAGGAGGTAAGGTTCCTTCTGGTTGCTACTTTGTCCCATATGGCTAGGAACGGCTTTGTAATGAAAGAGAGGTGTAAGTTGGGTGGCTGCACGGTTTTAGGGAGGAAGGGTATCCTCCACAGGGGTTGCCCAGCAAGAACCCGTTCCCTAAAGAGCCAATGCTTTTTCGACTGCCAGTGACCACACCATGAGAATTTGGAGTTGGGTCGCCTGAAAATATCGGGCCAGGTCTGGTACACCCAAGCCGCCCTCTGGGGTCCTGTATGCTATGTCTCTACGGAGTCTGGGATGCCTGTCTGCCCAAATATATCTGTTCAAGTTGTCTTGGAGTGCACTGAGTGAGCCAGGCGGTGGGTCAGTTGTGAGCACTTGGAATAAATATAAGATGCGGGGTAGTATTTTAATTTTCATCGCAGCTATTCTCCCAAGCCAAGAGAGGGAGTGTTTCTGCCAGCGACTGAGATCAGAGCATACCTGTCATCTCAGAGTGCAGTAATTACGACCCGTAGTCTCGGTAATCATGGAGGCGATCTGGAGACCCAGGTATGGAATATGTGACTTGGCCCATTGAAGAGGGAAAGTTTGTTGAAGGGTGGTTAGTGTTTGCTGCTGCAGGGTTAGATTGAGGGCTTGTGATTTGTGGATGTTCATTATGATCCCGGCCATCTTACAGAATGCTGCAAGCTCTTCTAGAAACGCCGGTAGGGAGGATGATGGGGTTTCGAAGGTTGCCAAAAGGTTGTGCACGTATAAGCTAATTGTGTGATGGTCGCCACCACATTTGATCCCCTTGATTGTGGGATGGGATCTGACTGCGCCATGGTTTTCATGTATAGGGTGAAAAGTAAGGGTGATAAGGGGCAACCCTGTCTGGTCAATGGATTGGAGGAGTAGCCATTAACCCGTATTGTTGCTGTGGGGCTGTCATAGGTGCTGGAGATCCACCTTCTGAATCTGTCACCTATACCAAAATGTTCCAGGTTGGCTTCAAGGTAGGGCCAGTGTACTCTGTCAAACACTTTCTCAGCGTCTACCGATAGAAGCATTCGTTCTTGGTCGTTTCACTGCATCTTATCTTTTAGATGGAGGACCCTGCGTGTGTTGTTGCAGCATTGGCGCTGTGGGATAAAACCCGCTTTGTCCAGTTCAAAAAGACCTGGCAACGGGGTTAAAGCGCACCGCCAGGATTCCTGTAAAGATTTTAAGTTCGACATTTAAAAGGGAGATAGGTGTGTAAGAAAAGCATTGGGTTTTGTCCTTTCCTGGTTTGGGAATCACTGCAGTGGAAGCCATCTTCATAGAAGGGGGATGGTCACCGAGTCCCCTAGGGCGTTCAAGAGTCGGGTAAGGAGAGGTGCTAAGGTTTTATAGAAAATGGCTGGGAAACTGTCTGGACCTGGTGATTTCGAGAGCTTTACGCGTGCAATGCAGGAGACGACCTGTTCCGTTCTAATGGGGCTGTCCAGACTGTCTCTGGTCTGAGTTTAGGGTTAAGGTGTGTGCTCATCGGAGGTAGGACAGTATATCACCGAAATAGAGATTCTGCGCCACGTACAGGTCTTGATAGTAGTTCCAAAATGTTTCTGCTATATGGGGGTCTTCAGTCATTACCTGGCCCTTGGGATCCAGAACCGCCTGGATCCAATGCTCTTGCCGTTGAAGCCTCAGCCAGTTGGCCAGGAGGCGCCTTGCTCGGTCTCCCACGATATAATAATGGTGTTTTAGATGAAGTGCAGTGTATTCTGCCCTTTCTCTTTCGAGTCCAGCGAATTGGGTTCTGGCGGCTTGTAACGGTCTCCAAACTTCTTGGGCTCCAGTATGTTTGTGAATTCGTTCGAGTCCTGCCTTTTGTCCCTACACTCTTTATTTTCGGCCAATGACAAAGCAATCAGTTCCCCTCTAACCACGGCCTTCAATGCGGGCTATGTTCTCCGGCCTGTGCAAGAGACTGTCTCGCAGACTCCATGTCCTGTGGCTAGGACTGTGCTTAGGGATGTTTAAAGTAGCGACTACTGCAGAGTGGTCTGATAGGGATAGAGGTTCAATAGTTACTTCTTGTAACAGTGAAGCCAGTTCATGTGAGGCCAAGAGGTAATCTAGTCTGGCGTAAATTATGTGAGGCCAAGAGGTAATCTAGTCTGGCGTAAATTATGTGTGCAAACAAGTAATGTGTGTAATCTCGGGAATGTGTATGGGTGGTCGTCCAAAGGTCAGCTTGGCCGATGTCTTTAAACCAGCCCAAACCCCCCTTAGCCTGGGCACCTGACTGGCCATGTCCCTGAGCCGACCTGTCTAGTTAATTGTCCTAGATAAGGTTTAGGCTTCCCCCCCAACTAGGAATTATCTATTTGGAGTTCCCATGATCTCCGTCACCGGCTGTCTAAGAAATGGTACTTGACCCTAGTTGGGTTAGTATATAGTAGCTATTGTGTGTGTTCTGGAGCTTATTTGTATTGAAAGCGCTAACATCCTCCCTTTTAACTCAGCCTCTTGGCTAAAACCCTGCCCCTGAGGTTTCGAGAGAGTAGAATAGCCACTTACGCTTTCTTATTCATGAGAGATGAGAAGTATTGGTGAGGGAAGAAATTGGAGCGAAGCCTGTGTTCATCACTTGGGAACAGGTGTGTCTCCTGCAATAGGCAAATATGCGCTCCGGAGTTTTCGAAGTATGATAACATAGCCTTTCTTTTCAAGAAGTGGTTGAGGCCTTTATCGTTTAATCTGAGGACTTTCAGTTTGTCCGCCATCAAGCGGGTTGATGAGGTTCTCTTTTGGGGCTGTGAGTATGACCAAAAGGCCAGATATGGAAGGTATGTAGTGCGTCATGCACTATAGAGTGGGAGTGTCACGGTGTTGTATTGGTGGTGTCTGGGCCGAACTAAGAAAAAACGCCTAAATAAATGGTGAAAAAACAACAACAAATCAAGACTAACAGGTATTTGTCAAAGTCTATCTCTGGTGAGTCAATTGAGTGTTCCAGAGTTGGGGAGCACGGCAGTGGCCCTCCTTCCTGCCCGGACCCATCACATCCAGAGATTAAGGCAATATGGTGAGACTAAAGGGGACGGAGCAGGGGAGCACAGCAAAGTGAGAGCCCAGAGGCGCCCCCCCCCCCCCGAGAACGCACCATGCAAGTCAAGGTGACGCTGGTCTTGAAGATGTTCCGGAGAGCGAATCGATGACTGCCTGCTTTTGCCTGGCTATTGTTGCCAGATCTGGGTTGTGTTCAGCCTTAGAAGCCCCTGGACTTTTCTGTCCCTTCTCTCCCTTCTTGTAGAGTTGGCTGGGTCGTCCTCCAGACCCAGTATGCAACATGCACCCTCCACTAATCGAATGTGATATACTTTCCCTTCATGACGGAAGGTTATGCGAAAGGGGTGGCTCCATGAGTATCGCACCCCGGCCGCATAGAGGTGCGTAATGATTGGGCAAAAGGCTTTACGCTTCTGGAATGTCATGGCTGCAAGGTCTTGATATAGGACCGGTTGAAAGCCTTTGTAGTGAATGGGGTGCTTGTCTCGCCCGCTGGAGGATGTGCTCTTTCAGAGGGAAGTCATGAACACACTTGAGGATGTGTCCGGCGGTAGGGCCCGAGAGAGCGCTTGGGACCCGCTCTGTGTGTTCTGTCTAATTCGATGTCCACCTCTGGGCTAGGCCCCTAGATGGATCTGAAGAGGTCCTTTGGGAATGAGGTGATGTTTGATCCCTTGGCCCCAGATGGAATCCCCATATGCGGATGTTTTTCCGGGGCAACCTGTTCTTCATGTCCTCTGTGTGGGCTTGAAGGTCTAGGTGCTGATCTTGGAGGTGAAGTATCTCCTGTTTTAGTTGTTCAATGTCCTCCTCTCTGCTTGTTTCATGCTCTTCCAGCATAGAGATCCTCTCACCCAGCTCATCCAGTTCACGTTGGGTTTCTTTCATTTCCTGGGTTAGCTCTTTCTTGAAGTACTGGAGGTTTTCACGTAGCGTGGCAAATAATGTACAGATATGGGCTAGTGATCGGCTCATCCTGGACCCCAGCTCCAGGAGGCTGCTGCCGAAGGTGTATCCTTCTGGATCCTCCAGGTACTTTAAGAAGCATGTTTTTACGGTCGAGATCCTTTTTCCCCCTCGCAGCCGGCGTTTGGGGGTTGGCTAAGTACCTATACTATCATGTAAGAGGTGTCAGGTTATGGAAGGATCCTGTGATCGATGCAACTGGTAGTCTGGGATGGCTGGGCTGTATACTTTCTTCGCATGTTCTGGGTTTCTGCAGCTTGCTCCCTCCTGATGTGGGACGTTCGTTATTCTACCCATTTCTTGCATCGAGGTCCGTGTGCTCCTGAGGTGGTAGGTTCATAAGTCACCCTGGTAGTCCCATCCAGGCCGATGTGACCTGAGGCACATTGCCACGCACCGCTCCAGCGGGCCAGGGAGGGAGGGCCCAGCACCAGGATGCACGACGGGACCGCTCCCAGGGGCCCTGTGTGCCACCCGCTGTTGCCGTGCAGCTGCTGCCGCGGGGTTCTAAAGTCTGGTTGGGAACCGGCTCCGTCAGACTCCCCAGAAGCTCAGAGTTGTGATGTACTGATTGATAGTCTGCCTTGCTCCATCGGCCAGACTTTGTAGCCTTTGGTTCAGGTTGGGTCTGCCAAGTGGCAGGTGGTGGGTGCATTCTGATTCTTAGGCCTTAATGGCCTCGGAATTCTTCTCTGAGGGAGGGGGGGGGAGAGAGAGAGGTCACGCCTTAACCCTTCAAGTGGCCTTTATCCCCTCGGTTACTTGGAACCTGCTGTGGTCAAAGTCCAGCCAGGATTGGTTATTAGGCTCCCTGAGGAGTCGGGACCAAGAGTCTTTGCCACTCGGTGGCTCACCTCCTGTGTCTTCTCCCGGGCCTCCCCGCTTTCGGCTGAGTCTAGTACTGCAGGGTTGGCTCTAGTTTGCTCCGGGTTTCTTTCCCGAGAGAGCCTATAATCAGTGTTTGTGGGCTGACCACCCGCTCCTATTCGCCCTGCTGCCCCTACGCGGTCTCCTGTTCTTGTCAGACCTGGGGTGCCCGCTACTGCCAACCGGGTCTGTTTACCGAGCCTCCAATGGAAGGAATCAGGCCTGGGATGCCTAGCCTTCGGGTCCCTCTTGCTATTTCCTCCAGCGTCTTTCCGTCCTGAGTAGGCCTCGTTTGGGAGTCCTGGTGCGATGCAACCAGGGGTTTTCTGGGCGATGGCGAGTCCGAACCTTTGTGTCGCTTGGATCTGCTGGTTCTCAGGCCACTGCAGCCGCCGTGTATGCAATCTGGCTGGTCGGTTCGGCTGTATGAGGTCTGCCGCATCCGCAGTAGGCCAGGCATGCCTGATGGCTCTGAGGGGGTAGGGGGGGAACGTGACGTGCCACGTGCCGGGACACCTCCATTTCTCTGGGCCCACCTGCGACTGCTCCCTACCGGTCCACACTCCCAGCGCACCATTTCTACCTCTGTGAGGCGTGGTGGGGACCTCAATGGGTGGTTCTCCAGGGTCAAGACCGCCCAGGCTTCTTTCTGGCCAATGCTGATCGCAGCTCCTCCTGTGCGCCTCGGCATTCTGGAACCTCACGTTGCTCCAGACTGCAATCCCGGCTCAACCGCTAAAATTCTCTCTCTGGGGCTGATGTGCACACTTCTTTTTAGCTCTGACCGCTCCTCGAGTGAGCGGGCGGTAACCCCAGGCACGAGAACTCTACACCAGTGGGGATGGCCTTGGGATTGACACACCCCCTGTCTGTGATTCATGGGCTGCATGTCATCCCGTCCGCTCGGGTTGCAATGCCTTATATCCGGTACCCCGTGCTGTTGTGGGGGCCCTGGGGTCTCCAGCAGGGCAGGAAGGGGCTCCAGCAGGGTCCGGTGCTGTTCTAGGTGGTTGGGCCCGGTGGCAGAGAGACTCAAAAACACGTCTTGGCGTCAGCCATCTTGGCCATGCCCCCATAGCTCAATTTTTAAGTCTGCTGTTCGCTAAGACATTTTGATTTTACTAAAATTTTATGTATGATATACTTAGTTAATGAGGCTGTCAGCCAGAATTCCTCACCCATTGGTTTGTTCTCATTCATTTTTTTTATTAATCCATTATGGAACAGCAGGGGGTCAGCCCACTTCAGCCATTAGCTAACTTTACCATCAGTATTCCTCCCTTTCACAAGAAGCACATCCACATACAAAATAATTCTCTTAAAAGCCAGGTGCTACTGTGTGCTTTTTGAAACCAAACATAATTTTGATTTTAGCCAATTATTAGTTTTTCCGATTGTGTGCATGGCAGATTCCATAATAATTGTTTCAGTTTTTTGAGAGAGACCCCTTCACAAACCAGGGGAATAGGGTACTTGAACAGTAGAGAGTTTTTCCCTTGGCGGACTGACTCCGGTTGCACAACCGATATGGTTGTCTAGGTCACCCAAACTTAACCACTAAATTCTTATGCACTGTAATACACCCATACGAAATTAGTATAGATCATTCTTTTTTATTAAAAAAGATTTTACTCATCAATTTTACACTTTGTTAAAAACAACACATTACGCTCCAGCATTAAAAACACATTACAATTTCATTGATACAATTTTAGTACACAATGATTAAAAACACAATAATTCACAGTCAATTTACGTCAACATACATTGGCTATAACAGAAAAATCACATGAGGGGAGAGACATACAAAGACATTCGTTATTTGTCATTGAATTTTAGCACATTTTCAGACCTAACATGTACAAAATCTAAACCTGGACTCGCTTAATTTTTTGTCTACAGGGTAGATTTGGTCTCTTGATAGTGCTGAAGTGGCGTAGACGAGTTTCGGTGGCTTTTATTGATACTCTACCATCTTTGTCAAGACTAAATCAGTCTCTCCTGTTTCTGGGCACTGGTTGGTTGCCACTGACACGATTGATCCTGCAGATAAACACATTTCTATAAGTATCTTACATAGATATCATCTTAATATTATATAAACATCCTACGTGTTATAACTACATTCATAAATGTACATTCTTTTTATACATGAGGGTAGATTGATTCCCATACTTGTTTCGAGACTATCCAGTCCTACCGAAGTCATATTTGTCATAATACGCTCAGTGGCCCTCGATTGAATTGCTTAATGGCATTGTTTGACTTATACACATCCTATGCCCAATTTCTGCACACACCCTGTTATCCTACCTCTATATCCTATCACCTCTAACTTTGGTGTTCAGCCATATAGTAAGTTATATCAAAACCTTCTTGCTGCAAACCACATTGTCTCTATCTAAGGATAGCTAAGGATAGTTGAGCTGGTTTCCCCTAGCTTATTATCTATTTCCCAACGTTTTGATAGTTACATATCCTATATCATTGTAGTAAAGGATGAGCTGTCTACACATTTTTTGAGTTGGTCTGAATACTAATATCATTTACCTGATCACATAGCAATTGATTCTACTTTCGCGGTTCTCCAATGTAAAATGTTCAGGCCTTCATAGTAATATGTTCATTCTGAAACATGGATACATATTTTTGTTATCTGCGATTATTGGTTGCCTTATTGTCTCTTAATATCGCCACTATCTTTAGCCTTTACTTTGTTTATGATATTATTTTTCATAGGGTCCGCCTCTTTCTACTCCCTTGAGTCACACCTTGTTAACTGTGGTAGAGAACGAATAAGCTCACCCTCCTTGTTCACTTATACATTCTATTTTATCACTTGTGTCATTATGTAGTATGATTAGCCATTACTTGCTATTTTTCTTTTTTATTATTATTGGACGCGGTCCCCTGATGATTCCTCTTTTTGTTTTTACAGGCGGGCTCTAGTTCGTTACTTCACCTGGTTACCCCTTATAAACAGCTATGCCCAGAACCTCATCTCTATGATAAAAAAAAAAAGAGTAGTGATCTATGTGTTAGTT
Source organism: Lissotriton helveticus (assembly GCF_964261635.1). NCBI lineage: Eukaryota > Metazoa > Chordata > Amphibia > Caudata > Salamandridae > Lissotriton > Lissotriton helveticus. The sequence goes on along the minus strand of NC_136065.1, from coordinate 168,461,475 downwards.
TCCACTAAACGGTCCTTGGACTAACTATTTGCTAAAAAGCAGTCGAACACGTCTTACCGTGGTTCTGCTGCAAGCGCACTTATCGCGGAGTGGATCTTCGTTACCGCATTGGTCCCTGCCTGTGTTCAGAAATATACAAAGAATCGGGCCAATTAATCCTATATTCTGATGCATGGCTTTACTCTAAGCTTGCGCATCTCGTGGGGGGATTTCCTTACCTATTTACAGCCAAGCCCCCGATTTCCACTCTCAGCACCCTGACAGCAAGTCCTCCGTGGTGCAGTCACAATTCCAGCAAACGAAAAGTCTGTTTGTTACGCTTATGGCACTACTTAGGTCTCCTTCCTCGCTCTCTCATTGGCTCTTCATGATTATCATGTGGGCCCTATATCTATTACCGCGTTATCCGTCCTTTCTACGCTTACCTCAATACTGGGTTTCAAGCCTCGATTTGCACAATATCTGAAGCGATTTCCAAGCCTCGCTTCCGCCCGGGGCCATCTTGCCCTTCAAGCCTCGACTTGATACCGTGGGATACCGCGTTTCAAGCCTCGCTAGAATCCTTCCTATCTCCTCTGGTGTTTGCCCTGTTTCATACATTAAAGTTATGAAGTCACTCAATTTTGTCATTTTACTCGGAATTACCATAGACCCTAATTGTATTTTAACTTCTCGGTTTTTATATTGTTATTTTTATTATTTTCTTTTAGAGACTGGTCGCACTCATTCCCTTATTTCGGTTCCACCCCTCTCTCGCTCTCTTTTATATATATATATATATATATATATATATATATAATGTTTATACTTTGTGTCTTAATTTAGTTGACTATGAGTACCACTTTTGTGGGCATTACTTAGTGCATTCCTGTCGGAAACGTACTTTTTAGGAACTAATTTTCCGTGGATGTGTCGATCCTAGATTTTACTTATACCATGTTTATCATACCCATTTCCAATGTCAATCTAGGTTGGAGTACGCATGATTTAACCTCAAAAATATTTATGGGTATTTGCTTAATAAATCGCATATACATATACTGTATGATTTTATAATTTGTAATGTGATTATCCATTGTGGTCCTATCCTGCCTTTCTCCCCATTTCGCCTGTCACAGCTTCAACCAATGTGCTGATTACTGGCTTGCCACTATCTTCATCCAATCCTCCTAGGAATTGAGGCCTTTATTAATTGTGTCCAAATAGCATATATACCACTGTTCACGTGACTTTCTTGTTGCTTCTAGATTACCCCCCCCTCCTACTGATATTCACTTTCTCCAAAATGAACCATGGGAATTCATTACAACCATGGTTATTCATTTTGAAGTGATCCGTTAAAGGGGCATTTTCTTTCTGATTTTTAACAGCAGATCTATGCTCTAGTATTCTAATGCGGAGCTCCCTCCCCGTCTTGCCCACATAGCCTAGGCCACATGGGCAGATCAGTAGGTAAATTACGCTCTTGCTTCTACAGTTGTTTAAACTTTTAGAAATCAATGTTTTTCCATTAAATTTCAGTGTTTTGCTCTCTGTACAGTTTGGACAAATAGAGCATGACCCACATCTGTAATTGCCCACTGCTTTTCTATTTCCAGTTACAGTGGTTTGAGACATATTGGATGAGTTCTTATACGTGTGCACCAGCGTGTTTCTAATTGTCTTGTTTCTCCTGAAAGAGAACAGAGGTTTAGGGAGTGGTATTGTTAACTCACTGTTCAAAATTTTCCGGTTACGGTTTACAATATTTTTTATTTTGTTACTTGGGCCTGAGTACTGGCTAACAAACACAATTCTGTCATGTGTTTTATTTATTTTTTGTTTGTTCATATGTAAAAGGGCATCTCTATCATAAAATCTTGCCAGTTTCAGGGACTGTTTGACTAATTTTCTCGGGTACCCTAGCTCTCAATTTTTTTGTCCATGATCTCTGCATGGTAGTAGAAATCATCCAAATTCGTACAATTGCGCCTTAACCGCAAAAATTCCCCGAACGGAATATTATCCTTTTGTGATCGGGGATGATTGCTCTGGTATTATAACAAGGTGTTTTTGTCAGTTGGCTTTGTGAAAAGTTCTACCTCCAGTCTCCCTCTCGATTCCTTGATTTTGATGTCCCAAAAATCTACACTTCTAGTACTGTAGTGGGCAGTAAATCTTAAGTTTTTATCCCCCAGATTCAGCCACTCTAAAAAGGAGACTAGATCCTCACCGGCACCGTTCAAGACAAAAATGATATCGTCTATGAAACGGTGCCAGTGGGAGATTTTTTCAAAATATGGTGCCACCTCCTTGTAGATGGGTTTCTGTTCGAAGTTGGCAACATAGAGGCATGCCAGACTGGGGGCACAAGTGGCCCCCATACTGGTCCCCTTCACCTGTTTATAAAGCTCTTCTTTGAATTATAAGATGTTATTTTTCACAACTCGCTCTATACAACCAAGAATAAATTCCTTGTTTCCCCCATTTAGGTTAACATTCTCTAAAATAGAGGATATGACTGCAACTGTGTCGTCCTGGGGATATTTGTATAAAGAGCTTCGAGGTCCAAGGTGACCGAGAACTGGGTCACCTTGTCGAAGCTCAACCATGGAGATAGTATGGGCCATGTCCTTTAAATATGACCTCTGTACCTGAACTAGTGGGCGCAAGAAGGAATCGGCATATTTGCTGAGTGGTTCCAGCAATGACCCCAAGCTACTTACAATAGGCCGCATCGGCGGATTAACTGTACTCTCATGGATTTTTGGTAACCCGTAAATCGCTGGAATTATCGGGTTTCTATTGAACAGGAATCTATACTCATCCTCGCAAATGCAATTGTTATCCCGACCCATATTTAAAAAGGTTGAGATCTTTCTTAAGCCTGTCGATCATGTTAAAAGAGGTAGGCGTATAGTGGTCTGTAACATTCAATAGGGACCTCATCCTGTTTCGTAGTCCATATTGTTAAAGACTACCCCCCCGTCAGCAGGTTTGATTGTTATCTGCTCGCAATTTTGTAAGCTCTTAAGTGCTAATCTCTGACTAGGGGTTAAATTGTTGGTATGTCCCTGATAGGAGCCCAAGCTGTTCCTAACTTCAATTTCAACAATCCTACATTTCTTTCAACCTGTGGTACACAAGCACATTACGTTTAATAATAATAATCTTTATTTGGATATAAAAAAATATATATATATCCTTAAAAGCGCTTCACAGTAATTCCCACAATCAACTCGTTATTAAATGAAATAAGGAGCATGTTTTAACAACAATTGATCAATGAGAATCGTCCGGATTGTGTTGTTCAGTTTTCTGTTACCTATTAAAGGTTAAAACATTGTATGCCAAGCGACAAATACGCATCACATTAGGACAAAAGGGGTTTGATGTGCTGACAGTTAACGACATTCAACTTGTAAAAAACAGTCCATATTCAAGCAATTACTACTAGTTATGATAAAATGCAGTCGAATTAAAATAGAACACTAGTCTGTAACAACAATTATGATAAAATGCAACCGATTGTAAACAATTTTAAAACTTAAAAGTAAAATAAGTTTTAAATTAGACAGTTAGATAGGGGGGGGGGGGGGGATTTACTGGTCCTTCCGGCGTTAGCGTGAAGATACGGTATGCGTCCCGTATTTAGTTTGTAGGCTATGTTTAAAACTGTATTTTCTGGGCTCAAAGATGTAATAATTGCCTGTCTGCAAGTCCGAACACCCAGCCTATTCCACTCTACTTTAAGTTTGCGTCTGTGTTGGGACATGAGGGCGGGGCATAAGCAGACCACGTTCTCCACAAGCACATTATCAATTGCCCAAAAGTAGGATAGTTGTTGGTTCCCTTACTATGCCGATGTCTCAAATGCTGGTGGTGCCATTACATGAAAATGTTACAGTGGATGACATTTATGCACATGCACAGGAGAGAAAACATGTCCTAACACACAAGTGGAAGAAGAGCGTCCATCAACAATTTGCCCTGGACATGAAAGGTGTGCCAGAAGAGCTTTTTTGTTCTCTGAAAGTGAGGTTTGGTGTGTGAGTATGTCCCCCAGAGGACTGTGTCCAATGTTCCAAACAGTTGCCAATGCCAGATGGCTGCAACAGATGGTAAATGAACTAATGTTTTTGGTCAGTGGCACAACTGATGGTTTTTGTGCTATCAGAGAAGAATATAGGGCAATGAAAACAATGGTAATGCAGCACTGTGATGTACTGAATTTACTAATGGGCAAGGAAGGAGGAGTGTGTGCCCAGACTGGCTCCTCCTGCTGTACGTTCATTCCAGGAAATGATGAATACAACAATACCCTATTCAAAGCGATGCTAGCTATGCACACTCTGAAAGAAAACATGGCAACGGAACAAACTAAATTTACTGATTGGTTTTCAAGGTGGTTTTCATGGTTACCATCCTGGATGTCAGGGTTATTTAAAGCCCTCCTGCCCACCATAAAAGTACTATTGCTATGCTGGCGTTGCTTCCAGATAATACTACTGTTGTGTTTCTATCTAGGACCCTAATTCGATATTCCCGATTTATGCCCTTATATGGCTATAATAAATAATATCCTTATAAAGGCATAAGAATCATATCCATATTTAGTAATAGCCCATGCAGTCCAAATACAGCAAGGCTACTCCCCTAGACTCCTAGAAAGTACAACGCGTTCTTTAAACAAACAAAGCCTCCAGCAGCCCGGGAAATCCCCCTGCTCTTGTTTTGATTTGCACAAGAACTCCTAGAGTCAGAAAGAACTGTTAGTTCTTGGTGACGTCTTATGTCCAACCTTACGTCAAACCCGGCCCCTTTCAGGTATAAATATACCAACGTTGCCTTAAGCAAACACACGGTGGTTTGGAGCAGAGCGGCTATCTACTTGCCCGGAAGCCCAGCTGATGCGAGGAGCCGAAGGAAGCCGCCCCTCCCTTTTGACGGACTGAGAAAGACGCTGTCTTTTTCTCCAGCCGAGAAAATCCAGCTCTGGTGTTTCCAGCCGCCCTTGCAGGTTGCTGGGATATCGAGTCCTGAGAGAGAGATACAAGACCTCCTTCATTCTAAGAACCAAGGTACGGAGCTGACTAAACCCTTGAGAGAATTCTTGATTCAGATCCTTGGCAAAAAACAACTTAACTTAAACTGCTACTTACTCCTTCCCATGTATTAGGCTTAGGTCCGGTACACCGGGGTAGGCGTAGATTAGAAGCACCAGTTGAGTACGTTAGTCAATGTATTTATGTATGTATATATTTTATCCATTTTAAAGTATCATATGGCTAAGAAACCATATCAATGCTTTTACAGTATTATTTCATAATACTCCTTTTACTGTACGCACTTTACTTTATAAGTATTGCAATTGTGGCAATTCATTTCTCTTGCATGAGAAAGAAGACTGCTCAATAAATAACACCTTTTATTGAAAACGCCCGTCTCTCTATTTCTCTGCACTCTGGTGAAACTAAGTACGCACGATTGACTGAGTGAAATAATGGTCTATTGTTTTCACACGACTCTAGAGATACACTCTTTATTCTGAGGGAGCAAAGTCTTCATGTTTATGGTTGTCTGAAGCTAATCCCTTCTTGTCTATCCAGGGAAGTTAAACTCCTCCCGGTTTACTCGAGAAAGTTACTAGTGACCTGAGCTAGCTGGCAAAACTAATTAGGTCTAATATAGTCAGTAGAGACCTAGTCGATCTCAGTCCTACGTCTACACTGCTGTTTATATTATTCCAATGCGCAGAGCCTATTGGGAATATAGGAACTACACTACATGGCACCCAACGTTTGGTAAGGCGATAATCTAACGCAAGACATTAGAGTAACTCAGTTGTGCTTTTTCACACAGACCCTTTTTCCCGTAAATACTCCAAAAGACGTCTGGAGTGGGTAAAAGGTTAATATCCGCCGGAACTTAGTAGGATGAGAATTCTATGTATAGTTTTTGGTTTACTCAACGTTGAAGGATACAGTGTTCCAAAATATTGTGCACCTAATCTTTGTTTCCCTTGAAACTTGATCTGCAACAAAACTTTCAGTCAGCAAATGGCGGAAAGTGACGATGAAACGGAGAGAGCTAGATTAGCAGCTCAACTCCTAGCGGATGACACAAGTCTCCGAGATGAAGACCCGAATGCTATAATCATTCCTGTAAATGTAAGAACTATAACTAAAAAACGTATAGAAAATGGAGTATCATCATGAGGTGGTACAGTAATATTCGTGGTAGAGGCCCATGAATATCGGCAGACAGAGGTATTCTATTCATGGATAAATTTTCCAGCAGCACACGCTGTGACACACGAATTCCACTATTACAAAATAGGGGAACCTCCGGATGAATACGCTGCTTTCGAGGACGTTGAAATCCCACTAACTTACCAAGAGCACCTGCTCTGGTTTAATGGCGCCCTAAAACATCAAAATATACAATCAGCCACTAACAAAGTACCTACAAAACGGGAACAAATTCCATTCTGGTTAGCTCAGAAAATTACTCAAATAGAGGCAGTATTTCCTGATACTACGCCTACTGAGAAACACAGAATTCTGACTGTCTTCCAATGGGGATCGCACCACATGACACTTGGGGCACAGTCTTTGCTTCGATTTACACAAAAACACATGGTGTTCCGTCCATGGCGGTTATACCAGACGTACTAGGACAGATTCAAAATGAATACGGTCCAGAGCCTGCTTTAGCTCTGGGTATGAAATTACTGAAAGACTTCAAACAGGTCTCGGCTATATTATTAGCCAACATAAAAGGAGAAGCAGCATCTGTGGCGATCTGCCAGAGATTGAAAGAAACAGATATAGCAGACCAACCATTTGAACTTGCCAGAATCATAGAAAAATCCTATGAAGAACTAGGTAGAGATAGTTTGGGTGGGAAACAAGTAAAACCCCAACTTCTTAAATCCTGAAAAAACATGTATTAAAAATAATCTAAATACTCCAAAAAAGAGTTGGAATGGAAATAAACAATCCACTCCCAATGAAAAACGATTCCAGTTCAGTGGAAGGTCTCCTTGACGGAGAGATAGATCTCCAGAACAAGGACACAAGTCTCCCCAGAGGGAGCCCTCTGAGAAAAAATACAACCTTAGAGATAGGGATAAATTAAGAAAACCTGATAGATATCAAGATATTGATACACGTCCCTCTCGATCTTTTCAGACTTCCTCACAAAAATCGGAAAGAGGACGGTCAGAACACAAGGAAGAGCACGTCAAGTCCAAAGACAAGGAACCTGCTCATCAAAGTAAAAAATTACAATTTCCAAAGAAGAAGGTAGCTAGTATTAAAATAATAAAACATGCCAAGGATATTGAGGACACAACTGAAAAACGGAGAGTGGGCCCAGACAATGCTAGACAGCGCAGCAGAAGTGACCATAGCTCGCAAGATCTTGATGAATCTTCTGGAGACAGTGGACACGAATGAGTACATTCAAGTGGAAACTGCAGACACCAGAGTTAGCAAACCCCATAAAATATATGAAATAACATTGCGTATAGGGGGAGATAAGACTAGGAAAGTAAGGGGTCTCTTTTGGGATAACCTTTCAAAAGGCTATGACATCCTGTTAGCTGAGAAAGACTGGCCACCAGAGTTTGTCAGGGAGTGCCCTCATGGCGAAGAAATGATTATGCCTGCCTTCTCAAATCATATTTCAACTCATAAAAAATCCATATATGCAAGAAAATGGGCAGTGGCCCAAGCTCCTGCATTATATAAAAATCATGTAGGATGGGATGGGGATTCTCATCATAAAATCCAGTTAAAAAATCAACCCACTGCACAAAGGCAGTATCCAGTTAAGCAGGAAGCTAAAAAGCAAGTCAGGGAGATCTTAGATCAACTTGAATATCAGGGGGTGATTGAAACATGCACATCACAAATGAACAATCCTTTGTTTCCTGTCTCCAAGCCAGACGATTCATATCGTCTAGTTTTGGACTACAGACACCTTAACTCATGTTGCAAAACATTTGCAGTACAAAACTCACACAGTGCAGCAGTAATGAATAACATTGTGAGCAAAAAATATAAAACGACATTAGACATATCAAATGGCTTCTTTTGTCAAAACATTGCACCTGAAAGCAGGTATTTGACCGCTTTCTCTTTAATGGGGTCGCAAAACACTTCTGTCGACTCCCACAGGGATTCAAGAATAGCCCAGGATTATTCTCAGCAAGAGTAACAGAGTTACTACAAATATATGATGATGAGGCATTATCTTATGTCTATGACATCTATCTCACAGATGATGACCTGGAGACACACTTGAAAAGAGTGAACACCATAATACTTGGGTTCGCAGCTGAGGGTTACAAATTCAACCTTAAAAAGTCACAAATTGCCCATCTAACTGTCCTATTTTTAGGATATGAATTATCAAGTGAAGGTAAAAGCCTAGCAGACAACTTCTTAGAGAAGTGTGCTGTACTCCAAGCTCCAAAAACGCTGAAGAACTTACAATCAATACTAGATTTCCTGAATTTCGGAAGAACATACATTCTAAATTATGCAGAGAGAGTTAAACCTCTCTATGAATTAATAAAACCTGATTTCAAACCAATCAATTGGACTCAGAAACACACAGAAATTTTAAGATCATTGCAAACAGACATGTTAGCTAAAACAAAATTGCAAACTCGTGAAAACATACGCAACCTTGTAGTCCGAGTCATCCCAGGAAGATGCGGATTCACGTACCTGACCTCTAATGTACCAATAGCTTACAAATCACATTTGTACACACAAGCTGAAATGAAATTCAGTTCTACTGAAGAAATTCTAATAGCGGTTCAAACTGCTGTAGCAAAAGAAAGAGCCCAAGCCCAAGGCAGAAGAATAACTGTTTTAACAGCAGAATCAGCCTTTGAGGCATTAACAAGCCCACGCAATTTGAATGCTGTGGCATTAGATCCAAAGTGGATACAATGGGAAAATTCTCTTGCTGCAGAAGAAGTGAAATCCTATTTTGACCCGAAAATGAAAAAACTAGAAAATCTAGAATATGAAGAAGAATTTCCTCTGCCAATCAAAATTCTGCCTCTCGAACAGTACAAATGTGTAATCTACATGGAAGATTTGCACAACACTACGATGTAGAAGAAAAATCCTACAACGCAGCGTGCACGATTGTTAAAGGTCGCAGGCGCTTTGGTAAATTCAGACCAATAGTCACAAAGACTGAATCACTCAGAAACTGTTCAGCTCAGCGAGCTGAAATAAGATCTTTAAAGATGGCGCTTGAAAATACCGATCGCCAATTCCCCACACTAATAGTGTGCGCTTCGCATTACTGCGTCAAGTCTTACAATAATGACATACAGACCTGGATTAAAAACGGTTACAAAGATGACACAGGTGCCACACCAAAGCATAAAAAGCTTTGGGAACAGGTAGTTCTTTTGCAGAAAGAACTACAAAAGACTCACGTGATACATACACTGAGTCATCAACGTGATGGCGTTCACGTTGCAGGGAATTCATTGACTCACAGAGCCACAGCGTAAGCAGTTCAGCCGGCTTCCGTAGCCACAAAAAAGCGTTCTAAAAATTACATAGATGTAGAAACTATGCTAGCGGTAAAAGCGTCTTTAAAAGGTGACTATGCAGCATTACCTCTGAACTATCCACTCAGTAATACATACATAATTGATGCAAACTCCGTTCCTTTTGCTCAAATCCCTGGAGTGGGGGATAGAGTAATTCCAAACACCAACAGGAGAGTCTTTTTAATAGCAGATGCACATATAGGACTGGGTCTAAGGCACCAAGAGATAGTGAAATCTCTAAAAGAATTACAATCAGAATACTAGTGGCCGGGGATGAACTTGCAACATTACAAATTTGCAAAGGATTGTCCAAACTGCAACAGAGATCGCAGTCGTGAACCGACCGGAGTATTGCCAGGACCCCTTTATTAGAAACATCAGGCTATCTATACGCAGAAATCCAGCAGAAGAAATGCGTCCCCATAAATATTAAGACTAGATTCACTTAAAATGCAGACACCAGCGCTCGGCTGATGCCAGAACTGATATAAAAGATTTGCGAGTCTTTATCGGCATATACGCAATTGGCATGCTATATTCTGACCAGGGTCCTGCGATTAGCTTTAGGGCTTACAAGGAGGCCATGGCCAGCATGGGCATTGCATTGCGGTACTCTTCTCCCTTCCATCCCGAGGGAAATGCGATAGTGGAAAGAAAAAACCGTGACATAAAGCAATCTATAACGGCGAGGGTATTAGGTTCGGGTGATGGGTGGGTCAAACATTTAACAAGTGTCCAACGTAGTCTTAACAATCTACCAAGAAATTCTCTAAAAGGTTTCACTCCCTACGAACTATTGTTCGGTACTATAATGCATATCCAGGACTTAGATAGTCACACTTCAGTGGTAGAAGAAAAAGCCTTTGATATCAAAGACCGGTTGGCTGTTTTACAGGACTTAAATGAAACAAGAAGAAGTCTGAGTAATCTAAAACTAAAACCAATGACCACTGAAGAAAAACCACCTGTCCCAGCAAGACCTGTCTGGATTCCAAAGATTGGGGATCTAGTCAGAGACCATATGGGAATGGACGTGGAAGCTTATAGAGTAAAATTCCGAAAAGAAAGAGGCACCGCGGCAGACAATCCGAAAACGCTGTACTTTAAGTTAAAGGGTGCTGCTGATAAGTGGTTAAAACCTCAGCTACACTCCTAAGACGAAATCATGGCAATGATATATTTGGAACAGTTCCTAGAGGCACTCCCATATCCCATTCAAAGGTGGCTTAAACAACATCACCACCTCAGTTTGGAACAAGCTGTGGAAATGGCCACAACGTTCTACAGAGCCCAACCTAGAGCATTACCATGGGATGCTGACAAGACCTTAAAGCCCATGGGTGGTGTGGGTAAGCAGGAAAAGAAACCCATCAAACCTGCCATAGAAGGACTGAAACCTAAACCTTTCAAACTAGAACCTCCTCATCTTCGTAACCCACAATGTTTTGAGTGCGGCGAGTGGGGTCATATTGCTAGGAATTGTCCCAGGAAGAGACCCCAAGAAGAACCCATGGACATTGGCTGCATACCCCAGTCCATTCTATATTCTGCGGAAATGGGTCCTAGCTTCCACGTAAGTGTACAAGTAGAGGGGACAACAGTTAAGGCCTTGCTTGACTCCGGATGTAAGCAATCAGTGATTTTGTAGTCCTTGGTGTCTCCACCTAAAGGAATGGTCCTTTTTGTTTCTTCTGGAGGAAAAACTACAGAGGCGCCGGTTGTCCCCTTCACCCCGTTCTTCACTCCTTACTCAAGCCCCCTGGCTCATTGATACCGGGTTCAGGTATGCACAAAAAAATTAACCAACCCTTCGGCCAGCTTGGGAACAGGCAGAGCAAACCTCACAATCATCCTCAATTGCTTACCCCTCTTTTCAGATACAGAACAACCTATTGTATAGGGTGGGTAAACAGGGCAAGACCCCTCAGTTGTTAGTGCCTCAGGCGTTTAGAGAGCAGGTCCTTTTCTTTGCCCATTCACACCTCTTGGCTGGTCACAGAGGAGCACCAAAAACCATCCAGATGTTGCTACAACATTTTTACTTGCCTGGTATATTTTCCCATGTTACTAAATTCTGTCAGGAATGCGAAATCTGCCGGAGAAAGAATCCGTATAGACCCCCGGCAGTTCCTTTGCAACCCCTTCCGGCTGTAGGTAATCCGTTCGAAAGGGTCGGTATGGATCTTATTGGGCCTCTTCCACGCACAAAAAAAGGCCATGTGTATGCTTTGGTCGTTGTGGACTATGCCACGAGGTACCCAGAGGACTTCCCTTTACGAACTCCTACCACCCAAAATATCTCGAAAAAATTCATGGAACTGTTTTCCCGGGTTGGCTTCCCCAGGGAAATACTTACAGACTGGGGGACCCCTTTTGTTTCCAAGTTAATGGGCCAAATTTGTAAAACCCTTGACATCTCCCACATTAAGACATCAGTCTATCATCCCCAAACGGATGGTCTTTGTGAGCGCTATAACGCCACTCTTAAACTAACCCTAAAGAAACTTCTATCTGTGGAGGGGAAGGAGTGGGACATGTTGCTTCCATTGGCCTTATATGTGGTGAGGAGTCCGGTTCAGACTAGTTTAGGCTGTTCCCCGTTCCAACTGTTATATGGAAGAGAACCTAGGAGTCTCTTAGAGATTACCAAGGAAGTGTGGGAACAAGAGAAAGAGGAAGAAACGAAATCCTTCCTTGAGTACACCAAAGGTCTTCGCTCCAAACTACACAAACTAAGGGACTTTTCTGACTCAAACCTAGAGAAAGCCCAAACGAAACAACAGCTGTTGTACAACAAAGGGAAAAAGTGGCGACAGTTGTCCGTGGGAGACTGGGTTTTGGTTCTTCTACCTGCTGCCATAGGAAAATACAGGTCAGGCTGGCAAGGGCCCTATAAGGTGACAAAGAAAGTCGGGCTGACCTCCTACAAGATACAGGTCAATCCCAGAAAATGTCAGCTATACCATATAAACCTTCTGAAGAAGTAGTTGGGTCCCCCTCCCCAAGACGTCCAACACATCGAGGATGTCTTCCCCTCCCACCTCTACTGTGAGGCAATTGATCGTTAATCCGGAGTTGACCACGGAACAGGAGGGGGCCCTTAGACAAACACTAACTCCTTTTGAACGGGTCTCCTCTGACCTGCCAGGTAGGACCTCCCTAGCTGAACATACTATCACCACTCAGCCAGGGAAAATAGTGAAACAAAAGCCGTACAGAATACCGGCGGCAAGGAGACAGGCAATAGAAAAGGAAGTAGACAGTATGTTGGAACTAGGGGTTATCAAACCATCAAGCAGTGAGTAGTCTTCCCCTAACGTACTAGTCCCAAAACCGGACGGGTCAGTCCGCTTCTGCATTGACTTTCGCGCTGTGAACGCCATCTCTAAGTGTGACTCATACCCCATCCCCAGTGTGGATGAACTTATAGAGAAGTTGGGAGGGTCGCAGTATATCACTACCCTGGACCTTACCAAAGGTTATTGGCAGGTGCCCCTCAAAACGGAAGACCAAGAAAAGACCGCCTTCGCTACCCCCAGTGGCCTATTCAAATTCACGGTCTTACCCTTTGGGTTGCATGGGGCTCCGGCCACATTTCAACGACTAATGAACCAGGTACTGCATAACCACCAAGAATATTCCTCAGCGTACCTGGATGACATTGTTATATTCAACCCTGACTGGGACACCCATTTGAAGCATTGTACCCAAGTGTTTTCTGCCCTTCAAAAGGCCGGTTTGCATATTAATGCAAAGAAATCGAGAGTAGGTTTCAGAAAGGTAAAATACCTCGGTTATCTCTTGGGCAATGGAGTTATAGAACCACAGTCAGAGAAGGTGAAAGCAATAGTAGATGCCCCATTTCCATCCACAAAAAAAGAAGGCAGGGCCTTTCTGGGGCTCCTTGGTTATTACAGGCGCTTCATACCAGAGTATTCGAAAATGGCGACGCCTTTGACCAATTTACTCCAGAAGAACACCAAGAACAGGGACCTCCACCAACCTCCAGCTAGTGCTAGGAAGGCGTTTGAAGACCTAAAAATAGCCATAACGACTGCCCCTGTTCTCCGATCCCCCGACTTTTCAAAGCCCTTCTTACTCCACACGGATGCATCCGAACATGGCATGGGTGCCGTGTTGTCACAAGCTTCATCAGAAGGCATTGAACATCCTGTGCTTTTCATAAGTCGGAAACTGTTTCCTAGGGAGCAAAGATACCCTATAATCGAAAAGGAGTGTCTCGCCATTAAATGGGCAATTGAGAAACTCCGGTACTATTTAGAGGGTGCCCACTTCCAGCGCTTCACTGACCATGCTCCATTGCTATGGATGAGCCCCAACAAGGGGAACAATCCGCGCATTCTCCGATGGTGCCTTTCCCTTCAACCCTACTCATTTGAGGTCATACACCGGAAAGGTACGGAAAACGCAAATGCGGACTTTCTCTCGCGTTTTCCATTGTTCCCCGACTGTGAACAAACTGGGGTAGAGGTGTGTGAGGAAGTGCGTACCGGGACTCCAGAACTGGGACATTTTCCCCATCATCTTTCCCCGTCTCCTCTCCTGTATTCACAGAACTCACAAGAAGAGTGCTGGTTACCCGAGGAGTGCTGGTCCTTTAAGACAACAGGCTTCCCAGGTCACCTATCGGGGTCTCGTGCTGCTGAGGGCTTCAAAGTGGGAGCCGGGAGAGACAGTGGGCGTTCACTGGGACCAACGGACGGAGAACGCCAGGAGAGGACGCTTGCTCAGACATACTCCGTGTTTCCTTGGGACAAAGCAGGAAGGCTTTCGGAGGAGTGCGAAGATTTGCCAACCGAGGAAAAGAACCGGAGCAGAGCAGAACCTGACGACGGAACAGACGGGCAGCCAGACCCTACCTGGCAACGCGACAACTCGACCCACGGCCCTGGAGGGACGTGGCTCCACAAGTGTCAACGGCGACGACCCCCAACCCTAGCACACAGGACGCCGACATTCAAGAGAAGCGCTGAAGTCGTACTACAGCTACCAGACTCCCTTATACCGGAAGTGTACACAGTATTCTGCTTTCAGGACTTTTTGTTTAAAAGACTCTCTCACCGTAAAGACTTTATCTGTGTTAGCACCTTATTGGCAATAAACCACTTCAATAGATACTCGTGCATCCTGGTTTGCTTCTCCACCACTTCACACTTTGTGACACCAAGTACTTTCTCTGATGAATGGGACTTTGAAAATATTAATAATATGATGTCAGATTTAGTAATGTCAGCTAAATTCACAGAACATGATTATTTGCAGGGTTCATCAAATTATGAAGAGTTATATTGTTACAATCATTTTGGTCATCACTATTTGCATAAAACTGCTCAACCCAGAAATGTTTTTAATTATAACCAATGGGAACATTGTGCAACACTGCCTAAAGGCAGCTCGAAAACATTTTATGAGAAATTCCCATACTTCTAAGGTTTTAACACAAGTGATGCAGAAACGTTTTATTTTAAAATGTTAAATAAGACAGGAATGAAAACCATGTTGACAAATACTAAATTGATTTATTCTGACACATTTTATGAAAAAATGACTACATTTGGTATTGAATTTTGGAAAAACAACATTGAAACAAAAACCATCTGGGGTTCAAAAGACTGGCAGGTCCAAGGTTTAGAAGCATTATTTAGAGCCTGCATGATCCCAGAACAATTAATATTCCTGAATGACACCATTCAGCAAACAACCTGTCTTGGTTTAGCCAAGATAAAAGACTTAAGTAAACCGTCTATTCCGAAGCCCATGCCTGGTAGTAATAACATTACAGATGTAGAGATAGAAGTATCCCATATTTTACACCAAAACAGAACAAATCCTGATTGGAAAAAATGGTTGATCTGGCCCACAGACACAAATAAATGTCAAGATAGATTCCTGAACAAAATACAGGGGTTTAAACAGACCAGGTCAGACCCTAGATACTCCCAGAGACAACATCCAGGGATAGTTACAACATACAGTGTAGGGAAACTCTGCCTCGAATGGCTACAAAAATCCACACTGGCTGAAATTAAGCGACACGTGACTTTACTTAAAGACGGTGCTGACTTGCGGGATTTCATACTGGGACCACGCAAACAGCGTCAAAAACGTTTCATATACACCGGTATATACACTGCTTACAACGAAGCTTGGAAAGTAACACAAATTAAAACAGCTGAAAAAATACGAGAAATTGATCGTATTAATTTGGAGAAATCACTTTCTGTAGTGGACATTGGGTTAAGGACTCTGTCCTCCAGAATATATTCACTGGACAGCATTGTATCATCTGCTATTGATATAATAGAGCAGGACTTACTAATGTTACAACATGGTCAGTCCCAATTACGTTCTATTGTACAGCTTGGCTGGACATTGCAAAATCTGCGTTCAGGCTACGTGCCATGGCGTTTAATCAACGTAACGTCATTATTATCTATCTTTAACCTTACTGATAAACAAATCAGTTTGGCACAAAAAGGAGCAGACTATACGATTCTGAGCATTGAAAAACTTGAGAGATTACCATTGACAATGTCAGAGAGACCTGTCATTGAATGGATAATACATGGGACGATTACAATCCCAATAACAACTTTCCAGTTTAAGTATTGCCAAAAATATATACCAGCAGGCCTGTATGAAAGGTTGCGTAAAGGATACATCAAGTCAACATTGAACACAAATGTTATAGTGAAGGGAAAAAAGAGGTATTCCTTAGTGGTAACAATTATAAAAAAATCACTAAGTGGTACACTCCTGTGTCAAGGTATTAACTTGCATGGAGCCTGCGAAGGGTCTTCAAATAACCTTTCATGTCACCTGCACGGCACTCCTGCAGCACAGATAGAGCCATTTTTTAGACAGCTTTCCAACGGCAGCTACGTTCTAATAAGTGACCACAGCTGTTGTGGCATGGTGCCAGGAAAAGCCTATCTCGTGAGCGTTAGTTCCATGGTCACTTGCTGTATGCAAGTATTGTATCCAAACAGCAATCCAGACATGGAGGCGGCAATATGGCCTTGTTTGAATATCTCTTCTATTCGAATTAATACTTTAAGCAGAATGAAGTCTATTCTTTTACAGACAACTGTGCCTTTAACCTCGTCCAAAGAGACGTATGATCTGCAAGTTGCAAGGACAGCAGCAGAGATACATTCCCTATTATCAACAAACTGCGCCGTAGATTTCGTAGAAATGTTAAGCCAAATTTTAAACATGTCTGATACCAGTGGCATCGCACATGTATTTAAGACAATTTTTTCGGGACTGTTAACACCCTTTGAAACAGTTCTGGGCATCTTTCCGAATTTTGTCCATTCTGTCTTCGGCGGTCTGCCTCTACTTTTGGGACTCGTAGCAGGAATTTTATTTTTGATCCTTCTGCTCCGATATGGCAAGCCAAGCCACAGACAAGACTCCAGCAACGATGGGGACGTGGCCAACAGCATGGCCGGATAAGACGCACACCTTCGCAGCTCCGGAGAGCTGATCAAAATCCGACATTCAAAACTGCCCGAAAAGTCCCGTTTTCGCGAGCGAAGGGTCGCGGAAGGTCCAGACAGTATTAGGGGACCGAAACTGGAGCCCCCTGACATCGGAACTAAGAGTAAGGTCGCTCCGAACACAGCACCAGCACTGCCGACAGACCCAAGATGGAGGCGGAGCTCAACTTAACAGAGAGAGAGCCCGGGTCGAAATAAACAACCGAGCGGTGTGCAGCACGGGAGCCCAGTCGCAACACCCAGAAACGGCTTTGCGGCAGTGTCCCGAAGAGGGTAGGAAAGCCGAATAACCAAAACCTGGCGGCACGCACCGGGGGGGCCGCACGTCCGGAATCGCCCAGACTGCCCAGACCCTAGGGCCAGGCCCAGACCCAGACGCCCCGAAGCGGCGACATACGGAGGGAGGTGGGCGGCCCCAGCCCTGCACCGTCACTCGTGGACGCGACAGGAAGGGCTGCGAGGCGGCACTCAGGCAGAGAGGGAAAGGAGGAAAGCTGGAGCCCTGGCAAGACGCCCCGGGGGCACCACGCGGCCGGGAACAGACAGACCCCGAGGCCGGGCCCAGAGGCCCTGACACAGTGCACAGAGGGAGAGAAAGTGGACACTACCGGCCTTGGTCAGCATTCTGCGGGCACACCAGCCACGACTGAGGGCCCGTGACCCAGTGGGAACAGGAAGCCCGAGCATCAAACCCGGCAGCACCCCCCGGGGGCACCTAGTGTCCGAGAGCACCCGGACCCTGAGGCCGGGCCTGGAGGCCCTGAGACAGTCCAACAAGGAGGAGGCGGAGGCGTTCACTGCCTTGACCCACATCCTGCGGGCCCAACAGACCCGGCTGAGTGGAGGCGCCTCGACAAGAACAGGAAGGCGGGAGGCGAGGGCCCGGCGCACAGACTGGAGCACTCAGACCAGGAGGCCAGGACCGGAGGCCCTGTGACGGTGCAACAAGGAGGAGAAGGTGAGCATCCCTGGCCTTGACCCACACCCAGAGGGCGCATCGCAGAGAGGCCTGGCAGCGAGACCACGGAGGGCAGCGGTGTCACCCCTAGGGGAGGATACAGACAAGTGGCAAGCAGGGCAGCCGCCCAGAGACGGGGGACCCCCGGACGACACACGCGACACCTGCCCCAAGACGGCGAGAGGCAGGCGGGGGAGTTAGGAGCCTATCACCCTAGAGAGGGGCAGCAGCACGGCGATAGACGGCCTGCCAGAGAGGACTGCCCATTGATCTGAAGGGAGAAAACGGGGAGTCGCTGCAGGGGTCCCTCGATCCCCCCCACAACCCTCCCCTCCATAGAAACGAGGATAAGGCTCAGACCAGAGGAACAAAGCTAGAACCTGAGGCCACCGGAGGTGCGGGGAGAAATACACCCTTGGCCTGGTGGCGCCCACGGGGAGAGCGATCAACCGAGGACTGGCGAGCCGTATGGCCGCGCAGCCCACCTACACCCAAGGAATCACAGAAAGCTGGACGGAGCGTCCCCAGACACACAGATAAAGAGAGGGCACCTGTGGAAGCGGCGAGAAGCAACACATTTAAGAGCGCCGAAGCAAGGGCCAGGCTGATAGAGGCGCACAGAATGGGAAAAAAGGACACTGCCACCAGGGCGCCACGCCAAGAGACACTGGACCGCTATGCCGCCACCCACACCCCCGCGGGGACTGCCCCCCGGGCCCACGCTCGGACACAGAGCGCCTGATAGGGGCCATACAAGCCTCAAGAGATGACATACAGGCGTCCCGAGCGGCGCTGGAAATCAAAATCGGGGAAGTGGGCTCAGAAGTCACGCTGCTCAGACAAGACTTTCGCAACCTAACGGAGAGGGTGACCATAGCGGAGACAAGAGTGGGTGAGGCGGAGGACTCTATCTCTACTCTCAAGAAGGACATGGCGGAACTGCAAGCATCACACCGTCAACTACAATGGAAGGTGGATGATGCCGAAAATAGTGCCCGCTGCAACAACCTTCGCTTTGTGGGCTTTAGAGAGGGACTAACATGGCAGCGTTCCTACACTCTTGGATACAGAAAACTTTCCAGACGACGCAATTCTCTAATTGCTTTCTGATTGAACGTGCCCATCGCGCTCTGATGGCGAAGCCGCCGGTGGGAGAGAGGCCACGGCCGGTCATCGCAAGATTCCTGAACTTTGCTGACCGAGACCTGCTCCTGAGGGAAGCCACGAAATTAGGGGAAATCCGACTAGAAAATACCCAAATAATGATCTTCCCGGACTACAGCCAAAAAGTGCAAAAACAGAGGCGCTCGTTTGATCAGGTAAAGGCCAAGCTGAAAGACTTGAATATTCAATATATGCTGCTCTTCCCGGCGAAACTGAAAGTGATATACAAAGAGAGGACCCATTTCTTCACACACCCTGACGATGCATGGCAGTGGCTGGAGGAACGCCCCACACCCCAGAGAACGGAAAGAGAAAAGCGCATGGCGACAACTACGCCACCCATTGAAAGAGTACAGTGGGAACTGCTGAAGACCCAGAGACGGAGAGGGCTCAGAAACGGCAGACACCTGCAAACAACGCCATATCCTGTAGTGTAGTTCCTATCTTCCCAATAGGCTCGGCGCATTGGAATAATACCTACAGCAGTAAAGGCCTAGGCCAGACGTTAACTAGGTCTACTACTGTCGATACTAGACTTAAATTTTGGGTTTGCCAGCGTAGCTCAGAGTTCGCTAGAAACTTTCTCGAATGTTCAAGGAGGAATTAACTTCCCTGATTAGACAAGAAGGGATTTAGTTTCTGACAACCATAGAACATGACAACTTTGCTCTCCCCTAATCAAGAGTCAATCTCGAGAGTCGTGTGAACAAAAGGCAAATTATTTTACTCCGTCAGTACGTGCATTCTTAGTCTCATCAGAATGTAGAGAAAAGGAAGAGACGGGCGTGTTCAATAAAAGATGTTATTTATTGATCAGTCTCTTTTCTCATACAAGAGAAATGGATCGATATTATTGCGATACTTATAGTTAAGTAAAGTGCATACATTAAAAGCAATAGTATAAAGTAATACTGTAAAAACATTGATATGGTTTCTAAGCCATAAGATGTTTTAAAATGAATAAAATATATTTACATACACATATACATTTTACTAAACGTACTCAACTGGTGTTTCTAAATACGCCTACCCCGTGTACCTGACCTAAGCCTAATACGTGGGCGACAATAGAAAGTTACAGTTTAAGTTAAGTTTGTTTTTGCCAAGTGAATAACTAAAGAATTCTCTGTGAGGGGTTATTCAGTTCTGTACCTGGAATTTAGGATGAATGAGGAATGGTATCTCTCTCTCTGGTCTCGATATTCCAGGCTGCCTGCGAGGGCTACCCGGAAACGCCGGTGCTGGATTCTCGGCAGGAGAAAGCAGCGCGTCTCTCAGCGCGTCAGGAAGGCGGGGCTGCTGCCAGCGGGGTCTGCTCTGCTCTTCGCTTCGGCAAGTGTGGCTGCTCCGTCTCGTCACCATGCGTGTGTTTGCATATGGCAAGATCGGTAATATTTATACCTTTAAGGTGCCGAGATTGACGTAAGGATGGACATAGATACGTCAATAAAGATGTCATACGATTTGCTCGTTAGCACATTCTTTTACTAAAGTTCTCGGTGAAATCAAAACAATGGCCGCAGGGTTTTGCCCAGGTTGTCATAGGTTTGATTTGTTATGAGAACTCCGTATGCCTTATCAGGGGCTGGAGGAATATCGCTTGTCTAATTAGATCGCAAGCGTTATGACCTAATCAGATAACATGTTCCTGTGCCGTAGTGTGACTGCGTTGGTTTGTTTAACTAGAATAGGGTCAGGAATAGGGGGATCGATTCAGAACCGATAGGAATACATGACACCCACTCCACGCTAACTATGGACATATTTACTAATCTAGGCATAGTATAACATAGTACAACATACTATAGAGTAGTGTGTATACCTTACCACCCCAAAATACATAAATGCATTTTGAAATTTTCAAATATACCGAAAAAATTGCAGACATATATATTGTATGCACTCAAGCTGTAGAAAAATGCCAAAGTAACTGCATTTGTATACATTATTGCTTATTTGGTATATGAGAATTACACATGAAATGGTTTCTGACAGAAAAAAGTTTCGAGACCATTCCATCACATAATAAAATATCTTTATGAACATGCCAGCGGGCAGCTAATGTCTATAAGCTATCTAAAATTTAGAAACCTTAGTTCTCTAAGAATAGTTCTTACTTTAAGCAGAAGATAGTGTCCCGAAAAATATGCAAAAATATTTGGGGCTGCTGGAAAAACTGCTGTCCGTGAACTGGAGCGAAAAATGTTCATGTGACATTATTTTTAAAGTTGAAGGCCGAATTCAGGGAACGCCGTGTGCGAGCTTGCTCAAAAGTCTCTATTTCTGTTCGGGTGAGAACATCATATCATTTAGGCTTTCGAAAAAACTGTCAACAGCTTCCTGGGAAAGTTCCACTAACTCGGAAATAGGTGTGATCATGCATTCTTGCGCATGATTGTCTCCATTGACATTCTGATTTGCATTACTGACAGAAGGTCGTACCTGTTCGATGCTGCTTTCATCTTGAACTTCACTACCCATCAATCGTAGTGGTGAAGCTTCCACGAATGCCGTCATCAGGATTGGTAGCCTTTGAGGGCAGCACAAAGCATGAACCTTGATCGGGCTCAACAATGTTTCTGCATCCATCGGCGCATCCGATTGTAGCGTCAGACAGGTGTCTAACACGCATTCTTCTCCGCATAGCAGACACCTCAATACAGGTAAAACACATCTTTGCCACATTGGTCGAAATGATAGAAACCAAGTCATGTTCAGGTCTCTAAGCCGGGAGAGTCCCAGGATTTTTGATATCCGGTCCCGGTATCCAATGGCTAGGATTGTTTCTTCCCTTGTCGCAAGAGTTTTGTCTGTGACATGGGTTGCCATAACGAAAAATAAGGACTAAGAATAGGATTCCTGCAATTAGTCCCAGGATCAGGGGAAGTCCGCCAAAAATCGAATGGACGAAATCTGGAAAAATACCCAGTATGGCTTTGAATGGTGTTAATGCCATCGAAAATACTGTCTTAAATACCCCTGAGATCCCATTGGTATCAGAAATATTTAAGATTTCATTCAGGATTTCCGCGAAATGTACGGGGGAATTAGTTGATAATAATGTATGTATCTCTGCAGTCGTCCTTGCGACTTGTAGATCATACGTTTCTTTTGATGACGAGAGCCTGGTAGGCGTCTGAAGAAGGACTGTTTTCGTTCTGCTTAAAGTATCTATTCGAATAGAAGTAATTTTCAAATCGGGCCATGCCCTTGCCTCCCTGTCTGGGAAGGAGCTGGGGAACAATGAGCGTCCACAGCACTTGACCTTCGCAGTAGTAGTTACTAGATAAGGAGTCCCGGGCATAAGACTACAACATCTGCGGTCTACAATAAGAATGTAACTCCCATTATAGAGTCTTTGAAAGAATGGTTCTATTTCTGTTGCAGGTGCGCCTTGCTGGTGACATGAAAGGTTGTATGAATTCCCTTCACAGGCTCCATGCAAACTAATTCCGTTACACAGAAGTGTGCCACTTAGTGACATCGCACAATTGTTGCCACTAAGAAACACTTTCTGTCCTTTATTACTGACACATGCATGTGAATAGGGCAGGTTCCATGTTGTTTTAAGGTACCCCTTTCCTAATTTCTCGTACATGCCAGCCTGTATATATTTTTGGCAGTATTGAAACCTGAAGGTTGAGATTGGAATATTTATGATTCCGTGTATTATCCATTCACTGACAGGTCGTTCTGACATTGTCATTGGTAATCTTTCTAGTTTTTCAATGCTCAATATTGTATAATCAGCACCCTTTTGCGCCATACCGATTTGTCTATCAGTAAGGTTAAAGATTTGGAATAGTGACGTTGTGTTGATTAAACGCCAAGGCACATAGCCTGAACGCAGATTTTGTAACGTCCAGCCAAGCTGTACAATAGAACGCAATTGTGACTGACCGTGTTGTAATAGCAGTAAGTCTTGCGATAATATATCGATTGCTGACGACACAATGCTGTCCAAAGAAAAAATTCTGGAGGACCGAGTCATTAACCCATTGTCCACTACAGAAAGTGATTTTTCCAAATTAATACGGTCAATTTCCCGTATTCTCTCTGCTGTTTCAATTTGAGTAACCTTCCAGGCCTCATTGTATGCTGCATATACAGAGGCTGCTATGAAACGCTTTTGACGCTGTTTGCGTGGTCCCAAAGTGAAATCACGCAAGTCAGCACCATCAGTAAGTAAAGTTAGATGTTGCTTAATTTCAGGCAGTGTGGAAGTTTGTAGCCATTGAAGGCATAATTTGCCCACACTGTAGGTGGTAATTATCCCTGGGTGATGTCTTTGGGGATATCTAGGGTCTGGCCTGGTCATTTTGAATCCCTGTGTTTTGTTCAGGAATCTGTCTTGACAGTTATTAGTATCTGTGGGCCAGATCAACCACTGTTTCCAATCAGGATGTGTTCTGTTTTGGTTTAATATATGGTTTACGTCTATCTCTTCATCTGTATCAGAGTTATTGCTAAACATTATTGGCTTTGGAATAGACGGTTTATTTAAATCTTTGATTTTGGCTAAGCCAAGACAGGTGGTCTGTTGAACAGTGTCATTTAAAAATATCATTTGTTCTGGGATCATGCAGGCTCTAAACAAAGCTTCTATACCCTGTACTTGCCATTCTTTTGTACCCCAAACACTTTTCAATTCAACATTTTTGTCCCAATAATCAAATCCAAAAGTATTCATTTGTTCAAAAAATGAGTCTGAATATAACAATTTTGTGTTGGTTATCATGGTTTTGGTTCCTGTCTTGTTTGACAATTTAAAATAAAATGCTTCAGCATTACTTGTGTTAAAACCTGAAAAATATGAATATTTGTCGTAAACGGTTCTTGAGCTCCCTTTTGGAGGTGTTGCACAATGTTCCCATTGATTATAATTTAAAACATTTCTAGGTTGTGCAGATCTATGTAAAAAGTGGTTACCATAGTGGTTATAACAATACATACTGTCATAATTTGTAGAACCCTGCAAATAATCATGTTTGGTAAATTTAGCAGACATTACTAAGTCAGACATCATGTTGTTAATGCTTTCGAAGTCCCAATCATCAGCAAATGAGTTTGGTTTTGCAAAGTCACTTAATGAGATCTTAATTTGGTGTGGATATTTCAGGTCCTCGACCGGACCATAAATTTCATAGTCAGTGTTGTCCCAGGCTACCCCACCAGGTATCGGATTGGCTGTGAAGTTGGCTGAAGAAAGTTCTCTTTTCTCGACGTGTGAAGATGTGTGTGGTTTGAGGATCAAGTTGATTTTCTGACTTGCTGTGTCCATTTTAGCATATTTTCCCTCAATGAAGCGTCCCAAAGTAAGTACCATGATGAGCCAAAGTATGAGGATAAATGCACCAAAACCCACCCAAAATTCAATCCATGGAGAAATCAGATATGTTTCTTTCAGTTGTTTCAAAAGTTCTTTAGCTTTGTCTTTAAAAGTTTTTGATGATGGCTGTGTCTTTGATTCGCTGAAGCCCTCAGAGGAATCATCGAAGTTAATGAAGTAGCCGGATGCAGTTCTGTCAATTGTTCCAATTGGTTCAGGATTACTGTTTCTTGCATTTTCAGTTGGTACTTCATTATAGATTGGTGTGTCTCTGCTAAATGTTTTTATTTGGGTTTTCAGAGGTCTTAGTTCTATTGCATTGTTGCATAGTCCTTGTTGTTCTTCTGTAGGCGTTTCGAATGTGATGAGCCTCTTCGTTAGGACCTCTGTACTGGTAGCAAACCTTGGTGTTCTGCTACTTATTGGGAGTCCACTTGGCCTACTGTTTGTTATCGGCCACATGTTGTGGTTTTACCAGGTCGATTAATACAACTCGGTTCTCCTTTTTACCAGCAAGTGGCGGTAGTACAACTGATCTTGTCCCGTTGACAGACAAGACAGGAACTGCTTTTCTGTAAGAAGGCCCAAATTCCTTCTTTACCGCGATCTTTTCCCTGACTAGATCCCCGACTTTTGGAATCCAGACAGGTCTTGCTGGGACAGGTGGTGGTTCTTCAGTGGTTGTTGGCTGTTGTTTAAGTCCTGCAAAATAGCCAAACGGTCTTTGATATCAAAGCTTTTTTCTTTCACCACTGAAGTCTGACTATCAATGTCAGAGATCATCATCCTAGTTCCAAATAATAATTCGTACGCACTGAATCCCTTCAGAGAATTTCTTGGCAAGTTATTGAGACTACGTTGGACACTTATTAGATGTTTGACCCACCCAGCTCCCGAACCTAATATCCTTTCCGCTATAGATTGCTTTATGCCTTGGTTTTTTCTTTACACCATCCCGTACCCTCAGGAAGGAAGTGAGAAGATTCCCGCTGGGCTGTGCTCATTTGGCCATGTTTCCCCCCAGGCTGGTGGGCTTGAGTGAAAACAATGGTCGAACGTAGCATGCTCTTAGCGTATATGCCATTTAGACTCGCAAATCTTGTATAACAGTCCGGACGTCAGCCGAGTGCTGGTGATCTACATTATAAGTGGAAACTAGCCTGTATATGTTAATCGCAAGCCATTCTTTTTACTCCTGATTTCTCCTGGAGTAGAACGACGAGGTATTAAACTGTTTCTCTCCCCACTGCGATCTCTGTTGCAGTTTGGGCAGTTTTTTACAAACATGGTATGACGCAGGCTCATGCCTGGCCACCAGTACCGTGATTGTAATTCTTCCAGAGAATCTTTTATTTTAAGGTGTCTGAGACCCTCGCCCATGTGTGCGTCTGCGATTAACAAGTTTCTCCTGTCCATGTTTGGAATCACTCTATCCCCCACTCCAGGGATTCGAGCAAAAGGGACGGAGTTTGCATCGATTATGTATGTATAATTGAGTGGATAGTTGATCGGTAACGCTGAGCAGTTGCCTTTTGATGATGTTTTCACCGCCAGCACTGTTTCACCGTCAATGTATTTTAATGTACGCTTTTTTCGATCTACGGGAGCCGATTTAGTGGCTGCCGCTGTGGCTGTCTCAGCCAATGAATTCCCTACAACGTGAACGCCATCACGCTGATGACTCAGTGAGTGAGTCACGTGAGTCTTTGGTAGTTCTTTTTGTAAAAGAGCTATTTGTTCCCAGAGCAGTTTCTGCTTTATTGGTGCATCTGTGTCATCTTTGTAACCGTTTTGAATCCATGTCTGCAAATCACTGTTATATGATTTGACGCAGTAATATGAATCTGACACTATAAGTGTCGGGAATTCGCGATCCGCATTATCTAGCGCCATTTTCAATGCTATTATTTCAGTTTGTTGTTCTGAGTTAGTTTCTACTGAGTGTGTTTTTGTTAATAGAGGTTTTAGTTTACCTCCGCGCCACACTTCTTTTGTAATCTCACATGTGGGGTTGTATGCCTGTTCTCCCCAAACGGAGGGTTGAGCATGTCCGTCTGTATAGATTACACAGGCGTAATGTCGTAGAGGCAGAATGTCGATTGGCAGAGGGTATGTTTTTTCATATTCTAGATTTTTTAATTCTTCTAGTTCTGGATCAAAGTAGTAGTATACTTTGTCCGTTGTGATAGAATTCACCCATTGTATCCATTCCGGATTCAATGCTGTTGTTGGTAAATTCCACGGTGTTGTTAGTGCCTCAAAGGCTGATTTTGCTGTTCTGACTGTGATATGTCTACCGTCAGCTATGTCTTTTTCTCTAGCTATTGCGGTATGAACAGCATGAACCATTTTTTCTTTGTTGCTGAATTTCTGTTCAGCTTCTGTGTACAAGTGTGATTTGAATGCAATCGGTACCTTTTCTCCCTCATTAGAGGTCAGGTATGTGAATCCGCATCTCCCTGGGATGACTCGAATCACAAGATTGCGTGTGTTATCACGCGTTTCTAATTTTGTTTTAATTAGCATGTCTGTTTGTAAGGATCTCAAAATTTCTGTGTGTATTTGAGTCTAACTGGATCTTTTAAAATCTGGTTTAATTAGATCATAAAGGGGTTTTACCCTTTCTGCGTAATTTGCAATGTATGTTCTTCCGAAATTTAGGAAGCCTAGAATCGACTGTAGGTTTTTTAGTGTTCTAGGTGCTTGGAGTACGGCACATTTCTCTAGGAAATTGTCAGCCAGGCTTTTGCCTTCGCTTGATAATTCATATCCTAAGAACAGGACTGTCAGATGGGCAATTCTGGATTTTTTAAAGTTGAATTTGTAACCCTCTGCAGCGAACCCAAGTATTATGGTGTTCACTCTTTTCAAGTGAGTCTCCAAGTCATCATCTGTTAAGTAAATGTCATCGACATAAGATAATGCTTCATCATCATATTGTTGTAGTAATTCTGTTACTCTCGCTGAGAATACCCCCGGGCTGTTCTTGTACCCCTGGGCTAACCGACAGAATTGCTTTTGAGTGCCATTTACTGAGAATGCAGTTAAATATCTGCTCTCTGGTGCTATGTTTTGACAAAAGAATCCATTGGAGATGTCCAAGGTTGTTTTGTATTTTTTGCGCACTATGTTATTCATTAGTGCAGCACTGTGTGAGTTTTGCACTGCAAAAGTTTTGCAACATGTGTTAAGGTGTCGGTAATCCAAAACTAGACGATATGAATTGTCTGGTTTGGAGACCGGAAACAAAGGATTGTTCATTTGTGAGGTGCAAGTTTCAATCACCCCCTGGTATTCTAGCTGATCTAGTATTTCATTTACCTGTTTTTTAGCTTCTTGCTTAATTGGGTACTGCCTTTGTGCAGTAGGTTGTGATTTTAACTGGATTTTGTGAGGAGGAGAGTCCTCATCCCATCCTACGTGATTTTTATATAAAGCAGGTGCTAGAGCCACTGCCCACTTTCTAGCAAGTGTGTATTTTTTATGAATTGGTATTTGATTTGAGAAGGCAGGCATAATTACTTCTTCGCCATGAGGGCACTCCCTGACAAACTCTGGTGGCCAGTCTTTTTCAGCTAGAAGGATATCATAGCCCTTGGAGAGATTATCCCAAAATAGTCCCCTTATTTTCCTAGTCTTATCACCCTCTATACGCAATGTTATCTCGTATATCTTGTGGGGTTTGCTAACCCTGGTGTCTGCAGTTTCCACTTGAAGATATTCATTCGTGTCCACTGTCTCCAGATGATTCATAAGGACTTTGCGAGCTATGCTCACTTCTGCTGCGCTGTCTAGCATTGTCTGAGCCCACTCTCCGTTTTTCAGTTGTGTCCTCAGTATTCTCGGCATTGTTAACTACCTTGATACTGGCTACCTTCTTTTTTGGAAATTGTAATTTCTTTTTTAGTTGAGCAGGTTCCTTGTCTTTGGACTTGGTGTGCTCTTCTCTTTGTTCTGATCGTCCTCTTCTTTCCGATTTCTGCGAGGAATTCTGAAAAGATTGAGAGGGACGTGTATCAATGTCTTGATATCTATCAGGTTTTTTAATATTATCCCTATTTCTAAGGTTATATCTTTTCCCAGAGGGGTCACTCTGAGGTGACCTGTGTCTTTGGTTCGGAGATTTTTCTCTTCGCCTAGGAGACCTTCCTCGGGACTGGAATTTCTTTTCTTTAGGATTGGATTGTTTGTTTCCATCCCAGTTCTTTTTTGGTGAATTATTATTAAAAAATATTTTTTCTGGACTTTCAGTCAGTTGTGGTTTTACTGGTATTCCACCTAAACTGTCTCTACCTAGTTCCTCATAGGATTTTTCTATGATTCTGGCAATTTCAGCTGGTTGGTCTGCTATATCTGTCTCTTTTAACCTCTGGCGGATCGCCACGTTTGCTGCTTCACCTTTTATGTTGGCTAATAGTATAGCCGAGACCTGCTTGAAGTCTTTCAGTAATTTCATACCAAGAGTTAAAGCGGGTTCTGGACCGTATTCGTCTTGAATTTGTTTTAGCACATCTGGTATTACCGAAATGGATGGAACACCGTGCGTTTTTGTGTAGATGGAAGCAAAGACTGTACCCCAAGTGTCACAGTCCTCAATGTGTGGTGCGATTCCCATTGGAAGACAGATAGTCAGAATCCTGTGCTTTTCTAGCGGGGTGGTGTCAGGAAACACCGCCTCAATTTGGGTAATTTTCGGTGCCAACCAGAATGGTATTTGTTCCCGTTTAGCCGGTACTTTACCTAGGCAGGATTGGATGTTCTGTGGTGTAATTTTATTTGTGTTCCCCTGGTGAGGGGTCAGCTGTGGAAGTTTAATCACTGGCTGAATTGTTGAAGTCCGCATCACATACTGAACTAATTGTCTATGAATTTTTAGTAATTGTTTTAGCTGTATTAACAGCTCTCCTGTAGACATCCCTTCGATGTCTGGGTGTGGTGTGTATCCGGCTAAGACCGGCCACGTTGCTCCTGGTCTACCTAAAGGACCGAGCCTGGTGATATGATTATTATGTTTTAGGGCGCCATCAAATAAGAGCAAATGCTCTTGGAATTTGAGTGGTACTTCCACCTCCTCGAAAGGAGTGTAAATGTCAGGTGGTACCTCTATTTTGTAATAGTGGAAGTACTTTGTTACAGCATTTGCTGCTGGAAAATGTATCCATGTATAGTATACCTCTGTCTGCCGATATTCGTGTGCCTCAATTACGAATATGACTGTGCCACCTCTAGGTGTCAGTCCATTTTCTATAAGTTTTAAGGTTATAGATTTCATTTTGGTGACCGGGATTAGTATTATCTCCGGGTCTGCTGCTTGCATGGTAGCATCAGCATCTGCGAGTTCAGTTGCTAATCTAACTGCCTCTCTTTCATCATCACTCTCTGCCATTTTACCGACAGGAAGCTTATTTTGTTTGTTTGCAGATCAGGTTTCTTATGGAAACAAGGATTAGATGCACAATATTTTGGAACCGTTTATCCTTCAACGTTGACTTAAACCAAGAACCATACATAGGAGTTCCCTCCTGCGAGGTCTGGCGGATATAACCTTTCACCCACTCCAGACGTCTTTGGAGTATTTGGGAAAAGGGGTCTGAGTGAGAAAGCACGACTGAGTTACTCTAAATGTCTTACGTTAGTTTTATCGCCCTTTCCAAACGCGTTGGGGGCCATGTAGTGTAGTTCCTATCTTCCCAATAGGCTCTGCGCATTGGAATAATACCTACAGCAGTAAAGGCCTAGGCCAGACGTTAACTAGGTCTACTACTGTCGATACTAGACTTAAATTTTGGGTTTGCCAGCGTAGCTCAGAGTTCGCTAGAAACTTTCTCGAATGTTCAAGGAGGAATTAACTTCCCTGATTAGACAAGAAGGGATTTAGTTTCTGACAACCATAGAACATGACAACTTTGCTCTCCCCTAATCAAGAGTCAATCTCGAGAGTCGTGTGAACAAAAGGCAAATTATTTTACTCAGTTAGTACGTGCATTCTTAGTCTCATCAGAATGTAGAGAAAAGGAAGAGACGGGCGTGTTCAATAAAAGATGTTATTTATTGATCAGTCTCTTTTCTCATACAAGAGAAATGGATCGATATTATTGCGATACTTATAGTTAAGTAAAGTGCATACATTAAAAGCAATAGTATAAAGTAATACTGTAAAAACATTGATATGGTTTCTAAGCCATAAGATGTTTTAAAATGAATAAAATATATTTACATACACATATACATTTTACTAAACGTACTCAACTGGTGTTTCTAAATACGCCTACCCCGTGTACCTGACCTAAGCCTAATACGTGGGCGGGAATAGAAAGTTACAGTTTAAGTTAAGTTTGTTTTTGCCAAGTGAATAACTAAAGAATTCTCTGTGAGGGGTTATTCAGTTCTGTACCTGGAATTTAGGATGAATGAGGAATGGTATCTCTCTCTCTGGTCTCGATATTCCAGGCTGCCTGCGAGGGCTACCCGGAAACGCCGGCGCTGGATTCTCGGCAGGAGAAAGCAGCGCGTCTCTCAGCGCGTCAGGAAGGCGGGGCTGCTGCCAGCGGGGTCTGCTCTGCTCTTCGCTTCGGCAAGTGTGGCTGCTCCGTCTCGTCACCACGCGTGTGTTTGCATATGGCAAGATCGGTAATATTTATACCTTTAAGGTGCCGAGATTGACGTAAGGATGGACATAGATACGTCAATAAAGATGTCATACGATTTGCTCGTTAGCACATTCTTTTACTAAAGTTCTCGGTGAAATCAAAACAATGGCCGCAGGGTTTTGCCCAGGTTGTCATAGGTTTGATTTGTTATGAGAACTCCGTATGCCTTATCAGGGGCTGGAGGAATATCGCTTGTCTAATTAGATCGCAAGCGTTATGACCTAATCAGATAACACGTTCCTGTGCCGTAGTGTGACTGCGTCAGATAACGGTATCTGCATCATGGGGAATTTCTGCCTCATGGGCTGACTGCTAGTTAACTTGTTGGTTTGTTTAACTAGAATAGGGTCAGGAATAGGGGGATCGATTCAGAACCGATAGGAATACATGACAATCCCACACGGGATAAGACGGATAGACAGAGGCGGAACTCGGCATCACTAGGCTCAGGAAACACGGCGGGGTCCAGATTTCGCTGCTTGGAGAGGAAAGCACGCTCCGAAGGAGAGGAAGAAATAGAGGGTCACTCATCGGGTGATGAGGCAGCGGACGCTCCGTCTCTGCATCCTTTGGTAGTAGCAATTCACGAGATGGAGCAGGACAGGGCTAAGCAACTGGGGGGCACACAGAACGATACCCAGGACTCACATTCCTGATTTGGGACGGTATGGACAATGAAGATTCCAGCTCGCAACCGGACTACACGCAGGTTATATCTACCCCCTTTTAACTATTGTCAGCTACGTATTGTTCCTACGCACCTCTAAGAAGCTAGAGTGGGAATTTGGCTTATGTTTTCTACATAGACAGTTAACGTTGGTTTGAAGGGGGTTTCTCGGGGGAGGGCGACAGACCTTCTCCGCCAGACAGTCCTAGATTTTCTGTTTTTGTATAAGATGGGACTGCAGGGGGAGGGAGGTAGGGAGGGGGGAGAGACGGGAAGTGGTTTTTGTTTCAAGTTGGGGGGGAATGAAGGTGTTTTCATGCGACCACATGGATGTGGGATGGGGGGAAACTATGCAAGTTCTCGGGTGGGTGTAGTTGGGGACCGGTGGGGACAGGGAGAGGGCGAGGGGAGGGAGGGGGGGAGGATTGAGACATGTCGGAAAGGTCACATTTGCAGAACAACGGGACACCCCACTAGAGAGGGACAAAAACACCATCCACAGTGGGGCTTGGTGAGATGTCGGATAGACACACGGAACAGAGCCAGAGTACAGAGGGGCTCTCAATACTAACTTGGAACATGAATGGTCTAGGCAGCAAGATCAAACGGGGCCTAGTAAACGCTTACATCAAACGGGTAGGCCCAGACATCATACTGTTACAAGAAACGCATCTTATGGGTAGAAACTGCTCTTTTTTAGCGAGAGGGCACTACAAAGTCCTGGCACATGCGGGATTTACCAAAGGCTCACGAGGGGTGGCGATACTGATTAGGAAAAACCAGCCGTTCCGAGTGGCACAGACCTGGGTGGACACACAGGGCACGTATGTGGGAGTGAGGGGCACCTGGAGAAGGAAGGAATACATCATCATATCGACATACGCGCCTCCCAAATTGCAGGCAGCTACGCTGGCAGGAGTAACGGAGGTCCTTCTTAATTCATCCGACACTATACAGATACTGGGGGGAGATTTTAACGATGTGATGGCCCAGACACTAGATTGAACGGGAGATAGGATCAGAGACCAGACCCCTACAGCCCTCTCCAACATGATCAAGGCTATCGGACCAACAGATGTCTGGAGGTGGCTACACCCAGATGAAAGAGCCTATTCATTCTTCTCGAGTGCACACAAGGTCTACTCTAGACTAGACTAGACTATGTCTTCCTTGCCAGACACGCTATATCGAGAGATGACTCAGCCGAATAGTGAGCCAGGGGGATATCGGACCACTCCCCTCTCTTGGTCAGGGTGGGTCGACGGACCCAGAAGGGGGGAACCTTGAGACTCTCAGCCTGGGACTTACAAAACCCAAAAATACTGCAGGGTCTCAGAGCAGATGTCAAAGTATACATAGCAGAAAATGAGGGCTCAGTTACGTCCAAAGTGGTACTATGGGAGGCTTTTAAAGCGGTCCTGAGCAACAGGGCCCAATCTAGGCTGGCAGAGACGGCCCGGGAAGCCCAGAGAGAGCTTGAGACGCTGGAAGCTAAAATATTAGAACTAGAACGGGCATATCAGGATAATAAAGCTACAGAGACCCTGCGTCAATTGATGGATACTCAAAGTCAATACAGAGAGCTAGCGTACGGGTGAGGCCAAAACGCAGGCGTTGGCAACTCTGCTTCGCCTGTACGACGTAGGAGACAAATCGGGCAAACTGCTGGCTTGGTTAAGTAGGAGGGAGAGGGACGCCAGGTGGATAGAACAAGTGCGTGACACCCAAGGGAACCTGATAGGGTCAGACGTTCAGATCGCAGACACCTTTGCCAAGCACTACCAGTCATTTTATGAGGCAAGAGAGCTGGGCACACAGGAGGATGCCCTGAGATACATGGAGCATCTCGCACTCCAAACACTGACTGACACAGACCTCAAAGACCTGGAGGCGCCCATCACACTGGATGAAGTCAAGCAGGCCCTGACTAAATTGAGAGCTGGGAAGTCCCCGGGCCCGAATGGGTTCCCAGCAGAATTCTTTAAGAAAACAGCTGACCTTATAGCGCGACACCTGCTGGGGCTCTTCGAAGGGGCGCTAAAAGAAGGGGTTCTTCCTCCAGACCTGCGCATGGCCACGATCATCCCAGTATTCAAGGACGGTAAGCCGCCGGAGGAATGCTCGTCCTACCGTCCTATCTCTCTGCTCAATATTGAAGTGAAACTCTTGGCGACGGTACTGGCATTTAGATTACGGAGGGTGATCCCAGAATTGGTCCACTTGGATCAAACGGGGTTTCTACCGGGTAGGGCTACTAGGTTCAATCTCAGAAGGTCCCATAATTGGCTACAGGAGGTGAGCAGGAGACAGGACCCCCATTGGTTCCTGTCGCTGGATGCGGAGAAAGCGTTCGATGCAGTCCACTGGCCCTTCTTGGAGGGAGTGATGATGCGACTAGGCTTCGGCCCAACTTTCAGGAAATGGGTGCAACTGCTTTACACAGACCCGAGAGCTAGGGTCAAAGTGAACGGGATCTTGTCCTGGGATTTCCCAGTGAGGAGGGGAACTAGGCAGGGATGCCCACTGTCCCCCCTGCTCTTCACGCTGACGATTGAGGTGCTCGCGGCAGCTGTCAGACAACATCCAGACATTAGGGGTTTTCGGTTAGGGCCGCTAGACATCACGGAAGAAAAAATATCCCTCTACGCCGACGAAGTCCTCCTGTATATTGCACAACCTGCCACGACGATACCGGTACTCTTCTCTGAGTTAGAGCGCTACGGTGACATGCGGGCTATAGGATAAACTGGCACAAATCAGTCCTATATGACCCCAGAGGCAGAGAACAGTGGGTGAACCTCCCGGAGAGGTTGCAGACGACGACGGAAGGCTTCACCTACCTTGGAGTGTTCATGACGCTCGTAAGAGCACCTCGTATGCCAAAAATGTAGGACGAATTATACGGAACTTCGTGGAGGACGCAAATAGATGGCGGCTCTTACCTCTCACGCTTCTAGGCCGTGCGGCCATGTTCAAAATGATGACGCTGCCCAAGCTTCTCTATGCGCGTTTCAAAATGAATATTACCCTCTCCCTCGAAGGGTTTTTAAGGACATCAACTCAGAGGTCCGCACGTACCTTTGGCTTGGCAAACAACCTAGGGTAGCACTGGTGACTCTACAGCGGCACCAATATAGTGGGGGGATCTCACTCCCTAACACGGAGGCCGACTACTGGGCAGAGCACCTGGTGATCATCAATGATTGGCTTCATGCCCCGGCGACGCACCTCACGTATGCATTGGAGAGGCACGCCATGTGTATGCGCTCATATAATTATTATCTGTACGGAGGCAAAGGGAAGGGGAGGCTACAGCCGGCCACGAGGCTCACGGTGGTGCTTTGGAATAGAGCAAATAAGTCCATAGGTTGGGAAAAGAAACACACCAGACAAACACCCATATGGCACTGCGCGTGGCTGCGAGAGCTGAATAAATTGAAAGGGTTCAAGAGGTGGGACGACATCGGAATCTCGACCCTGGGAGATGTGATGGCAAGGGGGACACTGAAGTAATTTCCAGACTTGAGAGCGGAGTTTGGCCTCCTCCCCACGCAATACCTGAAATACGCCCAACTGAAACATGCATGGCAGGCAGAAGGAATCCCGGAAGACACGCTCCCTGAATATGCACCCCTAGAGGGTCGCCTATTACAGGAGCAAATACCGGAGAGAGCGGTGTCACTGACATACAGGACCCTTATGAATAACATGCCCGATGGCATGGGTACTATCCGTAGTAAATGGGAAAGTGAGGTGGGGGAAATGGACGAGGTAGACTGGGACACTGTCCTTATGCATCCAAGAGAGGTAGCAATTAAATCGCGGTTGAGGCTCATACAGTTTAATATCCTACACAGGACCTACTTCGATAGGGTACGCTTACACAGAATGGGGAAGATAGGTGACACAAATTGCCTGCAATCTGGCCGAGAAGGGGGGAGACTTCTATCATACACTCTGGTCATGTCCGATGATACAGGTTTACTGGGAGGAGATTCTGAAAGAATTAGGTGAAGTCCTGGAAACACCCTTGCCAACGGACCCAAAACAAGTCCTACTGGGTATGACCAATGACATATTGCTCTTCCTGGTGTTGGCCCAAGAGATGTGGCAAAGTACTGGGGAGCGGCAGAGATACCGCAGATAGAGGAATGGCGAAGAGGCATGGATCTGTATATGGCAGCAGAGAGGGTTACATACAAAGCTAGGGGATGTCCTAAAAAATTTGGCAGAGTTTGGAGTAAATGGAGGAAACATCGGGGACTTGAGGGGGGTCTGTAAGAAGAGAGGGGGAGAAAGAGACACCCAAAGGCAAGAGGGCACCGAGGGTATGCGGATGACAAAAGACAGATTGAATTAGAGATAAGGTTCAAGACTAGGTGTGGGAAGAAAAGAGAAATATTGTTTTTAAGGGTGTGGCCGGGGGGGTGGCGGGCTGGAGGTCGGGAAGTGTTGACCAATGATGACATGTCTGTTTTATTGCAATATGAAAAAATGCAAATAAAAATGTTTAAAAAAAAAAAAGACTCCAGCAACGATGGGAGAAACGATCCTAGCTATACGCTACCGGGACCGCATCACTAAAGTACTCGGATTAGCCCGGCTAAGAGATCTAAGTGCAACGTGGTTTCTTTCATTCAGACCTATCTGGCAAGATTGCATCTTACCTGTGCTTCGATGTCTGCTATGCGGAGAAGAATGCATGTTGGACGTCTGTCTTACACTACCATCAGCAGTACCAATGGATACAGATACCTTGCAAGGTCCGGTAACGACTCATGCATCGCGTTGTCCCCAGCGGTTACCTATTCTGATGACGGCATTCGTTGAGACTACACCACTACGAGTAGGTGGCGGTGAATTACGAGAGGAAAGCAGCACCAAACAGGTACAACCTTCTGTGAGCATTGCTGATCCTGACATCGATGATAGCAATCATTCTCACATATGCACAATTTCAGCATTTTTGAACTTGGTCGATCTTTCACCTGGTGTTGTAGACACATTTTTTGCAAGCCTGTCTGAAATGATGTTCTCCCTGGAACAAAAAGATTAACTTTTTAAAACAACAAGCACACAGCGTTTCCTGAACTCTGAATTCGGCCTTCAAGTTTTGATAAACACAGCTACTGAAAACATTTGGAACTATTTTTTTCCCTTGAGAGCGAAATTATTTTTTTTTCACTTCCAAAATATTTACCCTTTTTCTGGCACAAAGTACTCTGCTTAAAGTAGAACTATTATTAGAGAACAGAGCTTCTATTTTAGGAACTCTAGAGACAATATTTTACCTCAGCCTCTAGCACATGTACAGCATTTGTATAAATATGTGATGGAATGGTCTCGACCTTCTTTTCTGTATTCAGAGCCATTTCATCTGTAATTTTCGCAATTCATTTAGCTGATATATATATATATATATATATGCATTTAACTGAATGATAACACTGCTTGAAAAGCGTACAGTACCAATACTCATTTTCGTGTATTTACCATATACCATTTCAAATGCGAAATTTGTATTTTGGGGTGGGTTGGAAAACACACATGCATCGTTATGTTTAAATATTGCTTAGTTTTTAGTAATGATGGACATTAATTTGTGGAGTGGGTGTTGTGTTTCTATCTAGGACCCTAATTTGATATTCCCGATTTATGCCCTTATATGGCTATAATAAATAATATCCTTATAAAGGCATAAGAATCATATCCATATTTAGTAATAGCCCATGCAGTCCAAATACAGCAAGGCTACTCCCCTAGACTCCTAGAAAGTACAACGCGTTCTTTAAACAAACCAGGCCTCCAGCAGCCCAGGAAATCCCCCTGCTCTTGTTTTGATTTGCACAAGAACTCCTAGAGTCAGAAAGAACTGTTAGTTCTTGGTGACGTCTTATGTCCAACCTTACGTCAAACCCGGCACCTTTCAGGTATAAATATACCAACGTTGCCTTAAGCAAACACACAGTGGTTTGGAGCAGAGGGGCTATCTACTTGCCCGGAAGCCCAGCTGATGCGAGGAGCCGAAGGAAGCCGCCCCTCCCTTTTGACGCACTGAGAAAGACGCTGTCTTTTTCTCCGGCCGAGAAAATCCAGCTCCGGTGTTTCCAGCCGCCCTTGCGGGTTGCTGGGATATCGAGTCCTGAGAGAGAGATACAAGACCTTCTTCATTCTAAGAACCAAGGTACGGAGCTGACTAAACCCTTGAGAGAATTCTTGATTCAGATCCTTAGCAATAACCAACTTAACTTAAGCTGCTACTTACTCCTTCCCACGTATTAGGCTTAGGTCAGGTACACCGGGGTAGGCGTAGATTAGAAGCACCAGTTGAGTACGTTAGTCAATGTATTTATGTATGTATATATTTTATCCATTTTAAAGTATCATATGGCTAAGAAACCATATCAATGCTTTTACACTATTATTTTATAATACTCCTTTTACTGTACGCACTTTACTTTATGATAAGTATTGCAATTGTGGCAATTCATTTCTCTTGCATGAGAAAGAAGACTGCTCAATAAATAACACCTTTTATTGAAAACGCCCGTCTCTCTATTTCTCTGCACTCTGGTGAAACTAAGTACCCACGATTGACTGAGTGAAATAATTGTCTATTGTTTTCACACGACTCTAGAGATACACTCTTTATTCTGAGGGAGCAAAGTTGTCATGTTTATGGTGGTCAGGAGCTAATCCCTTCTTGTCTATCCAGGGAAGTTAAACTCCTCCCTGTTTACTCGAGAAAGTTTCTAGTGACCTCTGAGCTAGCTGGCAAAACTAATTAAGTCTAATATAGTCAGTAGAGACCTAGTCGACCTCAGTCCTACGTCTACACTGCTGTTTATATTATTCCAATGCACAGAGCCTATTGGGAATATAGGAACTACACTAAACTACAATGCTGCCAGGGAGGGATGGAAAACATGGGCAGAATGGGATTCGTTCAGGTAGACCAAAAATTATTTTAATGGACAATTGGGGTAAGGTATATGAAGTAGTGCCATGCGAGGAAGTGATTAATGTTTATAGTGGAGATGAGGCACAGCTACAAGATTACCTGCACCAAATAATTGTTGATCATTCAACAAGAGAGGGGAATGTGGAAATAGAAATAGTCACAGTGACTCCATCTTGTGAACAGACTCCCTTTTGCACAAAAGAGATACGTAAGACAGAAATAGACACACCAGTAACTTCTGTTCTGAAACCAGAGTTTCAATACAATACTGGTCACGGAGTTGGGGGTCTTGATCATTGGTATAAAGTACACACAGTTCCAAAAATAACCTACTGACCTTAGCACTCAGCTGAGCATATATGGCTTCGAACAGTTAGTGGTTAGCTCAGACATGAATAACAGGCACTCGCAGTACAAACAGGATGGTGTGACTTTTATGATCAGCAATGGAAGGTGGCCAGGAGGCAACCATTGTATCCAATGTTAGAGGAGATGTATATAAGCTATGGACAATCAGATATGCTTTGAGACTTGCTTTATGTATCTTTGCATGCGATACTTCAGTAGCTCTCCCGGCTGTAAATAAAGGGGATCATAAAAAACCAAGACCTCAGACTGGCATAGTTTTTGAAAGCAGAGGGAGTTAAGAGAACACGTTTGACAAGATATGTAATTTTGCACAAGTGGAGTAATTAAGTTGAATGGAAAAGAAAAGCGTATGTTTTAAACAAATATTCAATTCACCTGCTAAGGTTTATTCTTGATGTTTTAGTTGGTTTTAAACTTGTACTATTAACAAAAGCATGTTCCCTTAAGTCATGCTTTCACGCTCATAGCCAGCATGAAACCAGGAAGGGTAGACTACAGCTGAATTTCTACACAAATGTAGTCCTAGAAACAAGAAAATAAACATTGCCCTACAATTGTTACTTGATGCCCACTGGGATTTTATAATCCAATCCGACTTGCTTGCTGGTGATACCTTTCCCCTGTAGCAGCTCTTCAGCTTCCATGAAGAGTTCACACAAAATTTTGCACAGCGTGTCACGTAACCTCTGGTGCCAACAGATGTGCGTAGTAACTTTGCGAGAGTGTTAGGAGGCATTCATTCGCAGAAAAGACCGATTTTCTTTAAAGGATGTATATGCAAACGAGTGCATGCAACCAAGGACAATCGGGTGAGTAGAAAGGAACAGTTAACTTCTCCAGAGGTATTTTTTTGGTTCATCTATCGTTCCCTGGTGTTAGCATGTATACTATGGTGGGTTGATCCCAAAATGCAAAGAAATGTTGAAAAATAAAATGTTGATGATCGGAGGAGGATCCATTCAGAACCCAAAATAGTGATATGGGACAATGGTGACCCTAACAATATTCTTCCGGATGCTAGTGTGGTCTGGGCACTCCGTCCAGGGCATCTCTCCTGGGGCAGTATGCTGCAGTGGCCCAGGAACCAGCAGCCATTCAGTATTCAGAGTCATCCATCCTCCATTCAGAGGAAGAAGAAGCCACAGACAGCTTAACTTTACATAAATTAAATATAGCCATCCAAACATTGCAACACAGTTCTTAACATAACAAGCATTGGCAAAGCCCGTAGGTCTCGCTTTTAGGACCAATGGCGTTGCCAGTACCTTTTGGTGGTGCTGTACAGCATTGACAGAGAGCTTTTTTTGCTGATGTTGTTCACGATTACCAAAACAAAAAAGGTCCGATGATGCGACCACCAATGATCGCTCACATTTGTAGACACCTACATGCATACCGTACCTGCAAAATGATGCGTAAGCTCCCAAATTTTGGTAGAATTTCGCATAATTATGCTTCAGCAAAATATGCAACTTATGCTCACCCCTATTCTACTTCCTACCCCAAAGTTTACTTTTTATTTTTTAATTCTTTTTCTCTGGGATGAACAGATGCATATGCTAATGGGCTGCTACCATCCTCAAATCATCAGGTACAGGTTTCTAAACTCTGCTGATGGCTTCAGGTACTTGATGATGTCTGATCATGAGAAAATTACTAATCAAGTTTGATGATCATCCGATGACTCTGGGATGGCTTCTAAAGTAATCCTGTTTCACATTCCTCCTACTTTAGCATACGGAACCTCCAGTGACAGATACTAGATCAGAGTTATTGCTCAACTCGTAAATCCCCTGTTACTGACTCATTTAGAATTAAGAGGTGTTCAGCGTGGGGCAGTTAGTGCTTTAGTGAAAGACTCACAAATCCACAGACATAAGTGCCCCTTTCTCACACTACTCAACAATATAGTAACATATCACAACAATAAACAAAATCTAAAAACAAAATTCAAATTTGTAAACAGTTTTTCTTCCATTCTAAATGGAATGAAATGGAAGTATTCCTGATGGAACTACTCTGATACTTTGTAAGAAAGTATAGTTGCGCCTATACCGTGTCCCAAAGTGCAAATATGACACTGCGTTTAACAAAAGGCAATTATTATCACTTTCCAATAAGGGGTACAACACAAGAGCCCAAGTCATGAGTTGTACTGAGTAGCATTCCTGTACAGAATTCTGCTTCACACAATTATATGTAGGTTGATATTCACAACTGTGATTTTCGTGGTGCTGGAACACCAGGCCCAGTTTTATCATCCTGAAATCTGATCACTAATATCACTTTGAGAAAGGGTTGCCGTGTTGCTTGGCCCCATTTGTCAGTCCCCAGTGCC
Source organism: Lissotriton helveticus (assembly GCF_964261635.1). Classification (NCBI taxonomy): domain Eukaryota; kingdom Metazoa; phylum Chordata; class Amphibia; order Caudata; family Salamandridae; genus Lissotriton; species Lissotriton helveticus. The sequence continues at coordinate 168,419,951 of NC_136065.1, read as the reverse complement.
CAGCCCCTGCTTAACCCACACCCAAGTGCAAAAAGAACAATTGATGCACAGAATGCAGAACAATGTCATACATTCACCCCAGTACAGAGATCTGGGCCTAAATCCATATTTTTTCTGCTCACCTTGCCATTCCAGTTTAAACCCAGCCATATGCAAATCAGTCTTGACCCGGTGCCTTATGGGAACAGTCCAGCCCGAACTGCCAGGCCAGGTCCTCCCTGAACTGGAAACAAGCATCCTAGGACCGGTTTCGGGGTTTTACTCCTCATCAGCCAGGATAGCTTGACTCCAGTGACATGGAGAGCACAGGACCCACGTCTGGGCATACCCGGCCCACTCGGGGTGACAAATGCAAAAAGAGTAATTGATGGACAGAATGCAGAACAATGTCATACATTCATCCCAGTACAGAGATCTGGGCCTAAATCCATAGTTTTTTTGCTCACCATACCATTCCAGTTTGAACCCAGCCATATGCAAATCAGTCTTAAACCTGTGCCTCAGTCCAGCCCGTACTGCCAGGCCAGGTCCTCCCTGTTAACCCACCCTCAAGGCACAGGGAGAGCATCCTATGCTCACTTTTTCAGGCTGTATTCTTCCCCACCCTCTCTACTGCATTCTCCTTGCCCATTCAATCCCACCAGGGTTGGATTGGATAAGGCGGGCACTCAGGCAATGGGATGGTATCTGAGCTGTAGGTGTGGCTGCTTTTGTGCCCAGCGTGGTGGCTGATTTGGGCTGTGTCTGTGCTGTTCATATGCCACCAGCAGCCCAGTGGGGGCCTGAGCGACTTTCTGAAAGCAGATGGGTCTCTATAACCCCCTTTTACCCATGGGGTAAAGGTTTCATTACCAGCCTCTCACTGGGCCGGGCCATTAATGTATGCGGATTGGAAGTACTGTCATACGCTGACGACACCCAGATTATGGTCTCCCTCACTCAATCTGTGGAGACTGAGGCCTTAAATTTTAGGAACTGCATGGAAGCTGTAGCAGGTTGGATGACCAAAAACTTCCTCAAATTAAATGGGGAAAAGACAGAGGTCCTTGTCTTCGGAGGTAAACAGGAGGTCTGGTCGGTTGACTGGTGGCCATCTACTCTTGGAACATGTCCCACACCCACCGTTACAGCGCGCAATTTGGGTGTTATTCTTGATTCCTCACTTTCCTTCGACAAGCAAGTACACAGGACCGTTTCTACCTGTTGTGGGGTCCTAAGGATATTGAGAAAACTCTCAAATTACCTCTCCCTGGACTCTAGGAAACAACTTTCGGTTGCCCTTATTTCTTCACGCCTGGATTACTGTAATACCCTCTATCTAGGCATAAATAAGAGGCTGGTCCAACGTTTACAAGTCGTGCAGAATGCAGCAGCCAGGTTTGTTGTTAACGCCCCGAGACGATCGTCAGGCTCTTCCATTAGGAAAAACCTTCACTGGCTCCCTATGCAGGCTAGGATAAACTTTAAGGTTCTTTGTCTCACTCACTGTACCCTTCATGGATCCGGTGCAGAAGACATTAGGTCTCTTGTGTATTTCTATACTCCTGGCAGGGCATTGCGCTCTGCCAACAAGAACCTTCTGTCAGTTCCGCAGACTGTGAAGGCCAGATGGGGAGGGAAAGCCTTCTTTGCCCTTGCCCCGAAACTCTGGAACCTACTGCCAAACGAACTCAAGGGACTGGTGTCTCTCGCTCTCTTCCGTAAAGCCTTAAAGACCTAGCTCTACACAGAAGCCTACCTATAAGCTTCCCCCAGCCTTACCTTTCTATTCAGCTATTCCATCTGATGCGCCTTGATGCCCTTGGGCAAAGTTTGCGCAATACAAATTTACTTCATTCATTCATTGAGCAGGGGTCCTGAGCAGAACTGGCCTCACTTATATTCAAGTGGAGTTCACCATTGCAAACTAATCCGTGCACAAAGAGTTCTGGCCAAATGAGCATTTTTTTTTTTAGCTCAGGGAAGATAAGAAAACATGCCTCCTTTAGAGAACCCCCTCCTTCTTTTCATAATACTTCAAACACCAAAGCAGATTTCTGCGAAAAGGCAAAATACGCAAATGTTGGGCAATTTTGTTTGGGTTACCCGGGGCTATTTTTTAGCCCAATCCTACCCTGCATCCCACCCCTGCCCTCCTTAGTTTGCAGTGCACTGGAGACTTATAGAAATTTAACAAAGGCTCACAGGAAGTTGTAAATCTCTACATTAAAGCCCACAGAATTGTGAATAACATCCAGAATTCTTCTTGCTTAATCTGAGTCCATGCAGTTATTTCTCATTCTGTGGGTTTTAGCTTGTAGTAGGGGTCCTTACACACAGAGATTCCTGCTGATAGTGGAAATTCAGACCACCTGGAATGAATTTTCTCACTTAATTGCTCCTCACACATAATGAAGGCTAATATCAACATTGCAATCAATTGAACAAATACTGACAATGTTTGTTTAATGATCTCTCTCCAATGTGTCCACTACTCTTACGCTAGGACCACTTTCATATAACTTGGTCGCTAGGAACTTTCAAAGCTAACGTTTCTGAGGTAGATATCAATGAAAAATACTCTGTCATCATGCGTATACTTTAGCAAGTCTCCCTGAGAGCACAAAAACTAGCTACGGCTAAGAGAGCATTAATCTAACAATGAGTTGGGGGCGAAGTGCACTCACCCCTCTCAGTGGGGTTTCAGAACTGGCACAGCACCAAAACTGCCCTGCTAGGAGTCACTGAGCACCTAAGGCTAATGCTAGACTCGGGGTGGCACTGCCACTCTGATCCTTTTGGATCTTAGTGTGGCTTTCAGCACCATATCACACAAAATTCTCGAATGACAGATTGAACCAACTGGGCCTTCAAGGCACGGCACTGGCCTGGCTCTCTGTTTTCCTTACGGATTGTATAGTTCAGGTCTTCTCTTCAAATTCTGAATGCCTCCCACTTACTTAAGGAGTTCCGCACGGCTCCAACCTCATCCCTATGCTTTTCAACATATATCTATACTGTAGTGGATCTGGTGGAGGCTGCGGGGTAACTCTATATTCTTCCGCAGACAACACCCAGATCATTTTCTCGCTGTCATCTGGGAGGGTAGTCTGAAGACCTTAACTCCTGCCTCGGCCTGGTCTCCACTTGAATGAACACCAACTCCTTGAAATTGAATGGCAACAAGACGGAGGTGATGGTATCAGGAATTCACCCTCTGCTATGGGGCCCTCCGCACTGGCCTGCCATGCTGAGCATGACACCTAACCCCACTGATAAAGTTAAAAACCTTGGCTTCTGGCTCAAATCCACCTTGCCCATGAAGCCACTGGTGGCCAGAGTAGCCCCCACGTGCTTTTCCATTATGAAATGGCTGAAGAAGATTTTGTGGATACTTCCCTTTTCTGCCCAAAGAACAGTTATCCAGGCCATGATATTATCCAGACTTGATTATGGCAACATCTTGTATGTAGGGGCTGATAATGCATCATTAAGACGCCTACAGGTGTTTCAGAATTCTGCCGCAAGGCTCCTGTTTCGTCTCCCTAAACATTCCTCAGTATCTGAGCTCCTCCGTCAACTACACTGCTTCCAGTGGATAAGGGAATAAACTTCAAAGCTCTCTGCTATATGTACAAAATCCACACCTATTTAGGACCGCAATACTTGCAAAACCTAGGTGTGCAATACTTCTCCTTCCATGGTCCTAAACTATGGAACTCCCTTCCTGAATCCTTGAGATGCTGCACCTCCCTTTGTAGCTTTCACAAAGCATTAAAGACCCTGCTTTTCTAGCCCTCCGAATTACCTACCCACACCCAAAGCACTGAGAAACCCCCTTGAGTAGCCATGCGCTATACAAACACTCAATAATAGTAATAAAAAGTTACCCAATACGCGACCAATAAAGCATTAATCTAACAATAAGTTACCCAATAAGCGACCAACAGGGCATTAATCTAGCAATTAGCTACCCAATAAGCTCGCCAGGTGGTTTCTCTGTTTTGACAATTGAAGAGGGAGATGTTACATGTGCTGTTGCTACACCTGCTGAACATTTCAAACGCTGAGTGAAATGTTTGTTCATACTAGGCACCTGTTACATGATGTAATTTTAATTGTTACTTGTGTTCCAGAATTTCTTGTTCTGTCTAACAAGTGGCTGTTAACAAGCATAACCTGAATGGCAACTTGCTATTCAGTTCAACGCCGTTAAAGCGCAATTTTCTATGCATATGATGTTACATGAGTTTTTGCCAGAGGGATTATTTTGGGGCTGGAAGCTGTTAAAACATCACATTAACTTGTGCTGGAATGTTGTTGAATCCCGTAGCTCTGTATGTTGAGCTGACCTCTTATGCCTACAGCATGCCCAGTAACTATTGCCTGCAAAGCATACATATTGATGTTACTTGACTTTGGAGAGGGTGCACACAGTTCTTCAGGAAATGTATTATTTACCTTGTTACTTATCTATCTGTCTATCTGTCTGTCTGTCCATTAACCCATCCATCTAATCTATTTCACGTCAAAAAGTGCAAAAACAGAGCTATGGTTCTGGCTGAAATGTAACAAACCACTGATATCTACTAGCTATAGTTGATGGTGCAAACCATAACTTGCGCCACCCCTTTGCACTGCATAGTTAACGCATGACATCATTGATATCATAACAGATTATATCATAACAAAAATAGTGTATTTTTTTTTATAAATCTCTTAAGTGGAGCTTGTTTCTTTTGGTATTTTTTCATGTTAATTTTTTTTAACTTTTCATACTTTATAAAAAATAAACGTTTTAAAAATAATTTTCCTTTTTTTTGTACTGTCAAAATTTCAAAGAAGGGCCAATAGTACTTTTTTAAATTACACTTCAGTGCCCATGAGGTGATATTTGTGTTTTTTTCTCCTCAAGCAAAATATCTTTTTAGGTTTCGCCTGCACAGTGATTGTGCTGTGCCTGAGAAATCTATTGTTTATAATACAAATGTAAATCCTCTCTTTCCCAGCTTGTCATTGATTTCTGTGCGTGCAACTTACTTTTCCTTCATTTTCATTGGCTGTAGCATATTTTCCTACATTTACCAATGCTTGCTCCTGGTCTGCTTCTCTTATCAGTTTCCCATCTCAGAAATACTGTTAACATCCACTTTGGTGGAACTATTTTGTGATAAAGCTTTGCCTCTTTTTGCTTTTTACATAACTTTATTACCGAGGAGATTAAGTGATTTGCATAGAGTCACAGGATGTTGCTGCCCCCAGACTCGAACTGGGATCCCCAGCTCCCGAGTCAGCAGCATTGGCCACTGCGCTAAATCCTCTCCATGCCCGTGTTATTTGTCAGGGAGCTCTTTCCTTCTTCCAGATGATGACTGATAAAAACAGTAATTAATTCATCACATAGGCTAAACCAAAGCTTTACCAATTGTTGTTTCACAGATTGTAGTAGGTAGAGAACAGCTGCAATATGCGGGTTCTTGTGCTGCTTGGAGGAGTTCTGCTGCAAAGGTTTCCACCTTCCCTCCCTCAGATCGTTGCCTTTGCATCTCCACTAGGGAAATGGAATCAAGGATTTTTACTATCCCTGCAGGTAAAAATAAAAATTCACCTTAATGTATGTGACATGCACATTGTGGCAAAAAGAAGCCTTCAGGTGCTGGTTGTGGGGGCAAAGCAAGTACAGCATTGGCGTATCTTCGATGCACAATCATCTTAAAGCTCGGTATGAGTGTCAGTTCAGCACGAGGAACAGGGAGAGGGATACCAAAGAGGCGTCTACATTTGCCTCAGCATTCTGGCACACCATCCATCCTGGGTGGGAGATTGCCCCGAGATGTCCTACAGTACAAGCAACACAAGTTCGATCCATGCTTTGTCAATGTTGGTTTGCACTGTTTCGTGTGAGTGGCAATTATCTCTACCAGAAGACCTGCAGGAAAAAATGTTTTTCACCCAGTTCTAATATCACTTTTGTTTTGTTTATCCCCGAATAAAAAAAAAGCATAAAAACTAAAAAAAAATTCATAAAAACAAAAAATGGTTCTATTAAAATCCAACTTAATGGGTAAGAAATATAAAAATATATTTTGTTTTGTTTGTGAGTGAGTCTAAATGAGAGTCAGTGCAAGTGATACACAAGGGGAGATGGTTGAATGAAAGTGCATGACGGAGTCAGTAACCCAATGTGTGAAAGTAAGAAATTGAGTAGAGGGGATAGTACTGTGGGGTTGCCACGGACAGTACTTCTCCGCTACACATGGCCTTTGACTGTGCACAGCATGGGTTGTCCGCAGGGACTGGCCTCCAACCAGACCCTGCGGCCAACCCTCAGTGAGCAGGCAACCCCTTGTATGCAAGGCCTACAGCCGTGCACAGCAGAGTTTGCCTACAAGGCCTAGCCCCCTGCTAGGCCCTGCAGCCAGCCCACCACATGCACACAGCCTCTGCAGCCGTGTGCAGCGGGAGTTGCCTGCGGGGCCTCCTAGCCAGCTCTGGCAGACAACCCATTTGCAAACAGTCTTTGACCATGTTCACCAGGGTCGCTTGCAGAGTTTGCTTGCAAGATTAGAACTCTGGCCAGGACCGACATTCATCCTGCTGTGGGCAGATAACCCATGCAGTGTGTTGCCTTCAAGCATGCACATGGCAGGTTGTCTTGTGCGCCAGGGCTCTGGCCCAGCTCTATGCCCAACCGCCCACTGGAGGACACCATGCACTTTAGCTGGCCCCTAAGCAGGTCCGACAATCAATTCACTGTAGGTGAACAACCCAACTGACTTCAGGACAGATCTCTGGCCAGGCCCTGCATCCAACCTGCCATAAGTAGATACATTGTGCTACATACTGCCTTCAGGCATTCACAGCGTGGGTTGAGCACTGGACCTGGCCTCTGCCCAGGCCCTGTGCCCAACCCACCACAGGCAAGCAATTCTGAGATGAACAAGGTCAATAGTTGCACACACTGGGCATTCCCAAGACCAGGCCCTGCAGCCAACCAAGCCTAGGAAGAACTGCCCGCCACAAGTGGAGAACCCCCAGTATATATTGGCTTTTCTCTGCACTTGGCCTTTGGTTGTTGCCTGTATTTGTTTTTAAATACATGTTGGGATTCGTTTCCTGCAACTCTTGACTTTTTATTCATAAAAAACGTAGGAGGGGCATAGTACAAAGTCCCATGCCCCTTGGCATGGGGCTTGGTGTACTCACACTGCCTGCTAAGATGGATTTTCTGCTTTTTCTCCCTGAAGCAGAATTGAAGTATTAAAGGTCCTTCAGCAAACTGTTTAGTGAGATGCTGGCTAATGCCTTGTTTCTTTTTAATAATATTGTATATACTCCATCATTTTAGTTTCATCACTTGTGCATAACTGGCGATTATGAGTTGTCTCAAATTTGTAATGACGATGCTTGTTTATTTATATAATACATTTTAATATTAGACAAATGTCCTGCTAAGTTCAAGTAAGGTCTTTAAATTGGTTGACTGACAGGTTTTGCCCCTTCTGCTTAGTGGCTTTTTGAGTTCACAGGTCTCTGTAGGCTTATTGGCCTTTAAGATGAAGATCAAGTCTCTCCTATTGACCCAAAGAGAACATCAGGACAGGGTTTTGTGAGTACTAAACCCCCAATAAATAAAAAATTATATATATATATATATATATATATATATATATATATATATATCCAAAACTCCAGCACTTCCCAATAGCGAACTGAAGAAAAACGGACCGCCGGGACCTTTGATTGGCAGATTTTGTATTTATTTATTTCTTTTACCTCATTCCATGAAGCGTTTCAGGCATCGGGTGCCCTTGATCACATATATATAGATATATATCGCTGCTGGGGGCGCGATTGGGTATTTCAGAAGCTGTCAGCACCGGACTGTGCGTCATTTCCCTTTTCACCACCAGCCTCTGATGAAGAAATTCGAAACGCGTCAGGCAGGGGTGCAACGACTGCGAAAGGAATCGGCAAGCCAGCGTTTCCACCTTTGAGCAGGGCTGCAGCTTGAGGCCCGTGGACGTGCTCGAGAGCATCTCGCAAGTTTGGGACAAGCAAGAGCGATATATATATATATATATATATATATATATATATATATATATTTTCAGGATATCCACACCAAGGTCCTAGACTCCAAGGACGGTATGAATTACGGACACAATCGGCGTTTTAATCAAAATTCATTTATTCAGCGTTTCTCGGCAGTAGAAACATAAGTCACTCGACGCGTTTCGGGGCTCCTCCCCTTAGTCACGAGTCAGTGAATACTGATTGGTGTGCTTGAATTATAATCGTAGTCATGACAATATGTGTAAACATAAAGAAAATACTTCTCGCCCTTTGAGCACGAACAAAATTCATGTTAAACTGGACGGTGCAAATTGCAGTGTTCAGACATAAATTAATAATAAATCCTTTTTCCAAACATTTTAGCATGTCTCAAACATTGTATGCATTTTAGGTGATTGAACTCGAGAATTGCCTCGTTTCCTTCATGGTTGGCCACAGAAATAGAAAATGGACTCTACGTCATTATGATAACAATCACCCTGGATTGTGAACGTGAAATCATTACTTTTTCATTCTGCCCAAGTGGATAATTGTAGAATAAACTGTTTCAATGCATATAAGACATGAATTTATCAATCATTCCCATGTGGGAAATTATACTGTAACCCAAAATCAATTATATTGCATTTCATAGGTCATTCTCATATTAAATCAGGAAGTAACCTTCACATCTATCAATTTCATATTATATACTTTGTAGCCATAGTGGCATTATAGTCTTTAAATAGTCCATTGTCAGTCCCATTATCAAGCCAACCTTGTTTCATTCACCAATCTTGGAATTTAGTTTACGTCGAATTAGATTCAAGTCTTGAAAAACACCGTACCTGTAAACAATGAAAATGTACAACCTGTTACTATCGATAGAAAACTTATTATGTATATTTTCATTTTTCCATGAAAACCATTCACATCTCAACAATTAAGACATGAGAAGTTAAAAACAATGAAGGCAAAAAACTCTATATCACATCACAAAGTCGATCCTTACTGGACTATAAACTGCGGAAGGCTCATCTATAACTGGAATTTCATCATAATCATTTCATTAACCCAAGTGTACTTTTTTTTTTTTTTTTTAACCGTGATCAAGCAGCGGATGCTGTGAAACGCGTTGGTAATGCTGTTGCTGTAAAGGCAATAAAAAGAAACCTGCATAATTAATATTCCTGGTGGAGTGCGAGTATATTCTTGGTGAGGAATTGAAATTGCAGGGAAAGCCCGTCCCTGGAACTTGCACCGGCTGTTGAAATGTGTGCCCTTGGTAACGGAGCAACTTGCTGACTAAAAAAAATAAAATATATATGTCCCGGTCGCAACAAGAACTGCCCATCGCTTCAACGCGGATCCTGACTGGCTCCACACGGCGCCATATTTCAGGGCGGAAGATGAGGCTGCGCTAGTGCAGAATGGCGCTCACCTTGCTCACGATGACAGCCACAAAGCAGGGCAGCGGACTGAAGCTTGGGTGAACCTGCCCACTTGGGAAAAACACTATTTGGTTTATTTGCTGCATATGAAGCACACCCACTGGGACTCCATTATCCAGAAGGCCGTGCTGTTGGCCACGCCCCACAGGCAGGTGATGTTCATTTAAGGTGCTTCACTGCAGTTTTTACCAGCCACTGAGGAAGAGAGCACGTTGCTCTCGAAACGCATTTGGCACAATACTTTGGAAACATTCAGGCTTCAGAATACTGCCAGCAGGCTGCCACACAACAGCGTGATTTATTTGCTTCCAGCGGCAGTTCTTACAATGGGTGTCTGCTAGGGCTGGATATATAGCGGCTGTCCCGGTCGCAACAAGAACTGCCCATCGCTTCAACGCGGATCCTGACTGGCTCCACACGGCGCCATATTTCAGGGCGGAAGATGAGGCTGCGCTAGTGCAGAATGGCGCTCACCTTGCTCACGATGACAGCCACAAAGCAGGGCAGCGGACTGAAGCTTGGGTGAACCTGCCCACTTGGGAAAAACACTATTTGGTTTATTTGCTGCATATGAAGCACACCCACTGGGACTCCATTATCCAGAAGGCCGTGCTGTTGGCCACGCCCCACAGGCAGGTGATGTTCATTTAAGGTGCTTCACTGCAGTTTTTACCAGCCACTGAGGAAGAGAGCACGTTGCTCTCGAAACGCGTTTGGCACAATACTTTGGAAACATTCAGGCTTCAGAATACTGCCAGCAGGCTGCCACACAACAGCGTGATTTATTTGCTTCCAGCGGCAGTTCTTACAATGGGTGTCTGCTAGGGCTGGATATATAGCGGCTGTCCCGGTCGCAACAAGAACTGCCCATCGCTTCAACGCGGATCCTGACTGGCTCCACACGGCGCCATATTTCAGGGTGGAAGATGAGGCTGCGCTAGTGCAGAATGGCGCTCACCTTGCTCACGATGACAGCCACAAAGCAGGGCAGCGGACTGAAGCTTGGGTGAACCTGCCCACTTGGGAAAAACACTATTTGGTTTATTTGCTGCATATGAAGCACACCCACTGGGACTCCATTATCCAGAAGGCCGTGCTGTTGGCCACGCCCCACAGGCAGGTGATGTTCATTTAAGGTGCTTCACTGCAGTTTTTACCAGCCACTGAGGAAGAGAGCACGTTGCTCTCGAAACGCGTTTGGCACAATACTTTGGAAACATTCAGGCTTCAGAATACTGCCAGCAGGCTGCCACACAACAGCGTGATTTATTTGCTTCCAGCGGCAGTTCTTACAATGGGTGTCTGCTAGGGCTGGATATATAGCGGCTGTCCCGGTCGCAACAAGAACTGCCCATCGCTTCAACGCGGATCCTGACTGGCTCCACACGGCGCCATATTTCAGGGCGGAAGATGAGGCTGCGCTAGTGCAGAATGGCGCTCACCTTGCTCACGATGACAGCCACAAAGCAGGGCAGCGGACTGAAGCTTGGGTGAACCTGCCCACTTGGGAAAAACACTATTTGGTTTATTTGCTGCATATGAAGCACACCCACTGGGACTCCATTATCCAGAAGGCCGTGCTGTTGGCCACGCCCCACAGGCAGGTGATGTTCATTTAAGGTGCTTCACTGCAGTTTTTACCAGCCACTGAGGAAGAGAGCACGTTGCTCTCGAAACGCGTTTGGCACAATACTTTGGAAACATTCAGGCTTCAGAATACTGCCAGCAGGCTGCCACACAACAGCGTGATTTATTTGCTTCCAGCGGCAGTTCTTACAATGGGTGTCTGCTAGGGCTGGATATATAGCGGCTGTCCCGGTCGCAACAAGAACTGCCCATCGCTTCAACGCGGATCCTGACTGGCTCCACACGGCGCCATATTTCAGGGCGGAAGATGAGGCTGCGCTAGTGCAGAATGGCGCTCACCTTGCTCACGATGACAGCCACAAAGCAGGGCAGCGGACTGAAGCTTGTGTGAACCTGCCCACTTGGGAAAAACACTATTTGGTTTATTTGCTGCATATGAAGCACACCCACTGGGACTCCATTATCCAGAAGGCCGTGCTGTTGGCCACGCCCCACAGGCAGGTGATGTTCATTTAAGGTGCTTCACTGCAGTTTTTACCAGCCACTGAGGAAGAGAGCACGTTGCTCTCGAAACGCGTTTGGCACAATACTTTGGAAACATTCAGGCTTCAGAATACTGCCAGCAGGCTGCCACACAACAGCGTGATTTATTTGCTTCCAGCGGCAGTTCTTACAATGGGTGTCTGCTAGGGCTGGATATATAGCGGCTGTCCCGGTCGCAACAAGAACTGCCCATCGCTTCAACGCGGATCCTGACTGGCTCCACACGGCGCCATATTTCAGGGCGGAAGATGAGGCTGCGCTAGTGCAGAATGGCGCTCACCTTGCTCACGATGACAGCCACAAAGCAGGGCAGCGGACTGAAGCTTGGGTGAACCTGCCCACTTGGGAAAAACACTATTTGGTTTATTTGCTGCATATGAAGCACACCCACTGGGACTCCATTATCCAGAAGGCCGTGCTGTTGGCCACGCCCCACAGGCAGGTGATGTTCATTTAAGGTGCTTCACTGCAGTTTTTACCAGCCACTGAGGAAGAGAGCACGTTGCTCTCGAAACGCGTTTGGCACAATACTTTGGAAACATTCAGGCTTCAGAATACTGCCAGCAGGCTGCCACACAACAGCGTGATTTATTTGCTTCCAGCGGCAGTTCTTACAATGGGTGTCTGCTAGGGCCGGATATATAGCGGCTGTCCCGGTCGCAACAAGAACTGCCCATCGCTTCAACGCGGATCCTGACTGGCTCCACACGGCGCCATATTTCAGGGCGGAAGATGAGGCTGCGCTAGTGCAGAATGGCGCTCACCTTGCTCACGATGACAGCCACAAAGCAGGGCAGCGGACTGAAGCTTGGGTGAACCTGCCCACTTGGGAAAAACACTATTTGGTTTATTTGCTGCATATGAAGCACACCCACTGGGACTCCATTATCCAGAAGGCCGTGCTGTTGGCCACGCCCCACAGGCAGGTGATGTTCATTTAAGGTGCTTCACTGCAGTTTTTACCAGCCACTGAGGAAGAGAGCACGTTGCTCTCGAAACGCGTTTGGCACAATACTTTGGAAACATTCAGGCTTCAGAATACTGCCAGCAGGCTGCCACACAACAGCGTGATTTATTTGCTTCCAGCGGCAGTTCTTACAATGGGTGTCTGCTAGGGCTGGATATATAGCGGCTGTCCCGGTCGCAACAAGAACTGCCCATCGCTTCAACGCGGATCCTGACTGGCTCCACACGGCGCCATATTTCAGGGCGGAAGATGAGGCTGCGCTAGTGCAGAATGGCGCTCACCTTGCTCACGATGACAGCCACAAAGCAGGGCAGCGGACTGAAGCTTGGGTGAACCTGCCCACTTGGGAAAAACACTATTTGGTTTATTTGCTGCATATGAAGCACACCCACTGGGACTCCATTATCCAGAAGGCCGTGCTGTTGGCCACGCCCCACAGGCAGGTGATGTTCATTTAAGGTGCTTCACTGCAGTTTTTACCAGCCACTGAGGAAGAGAGCACGTTGCTCTCGAAACGCGTTTGGCACAATACTTTGGAAACATTCAGGCTTCAGAATACTGCCAGCAGGCTGCCACACAACAGCGTGATTTATTTGCTTCCAGCGGCAGTTCTTACAATGGGTGTCTGCTAGGGCTGGATATATAGCGGCTGTCCCGGTCGCAACAAGAACTGCCCATCGCTTCAACGCGGATCCTGACTGGCTCCACACGGCGCCATATTTCAGGGCGGAAGATGAGGCTGCGCTAGTGCAGAATGGCGCTCACCTTGCTCACGATGACAGCCACAAAGCAGGGCAGCGGACTGAAGCTTGGGTGAACCTGCCCACTTGGGAAAAACACTATTTGGTTTATTTGCTGCATATGAAGCACACCCACTGGGACTCCATTATCCAGAAGGCCGTGCTGTTGGCCACGCCCCACAGGCAGGTGATGTTCATTTAAGGTGCTTCACTGCAGTTTTTACCAGCCACTGAGGAAGAGAGCACGTTGCTCTCGAAACGCGTTTGGCACAATACTTTGGAAACATTCAGGCTTCAGAATACTGCCAGCAGGCTGCCACACAACAGCGTGATTTATTTGCTTCCAGCGGCAGTTCTTACAATGGGTGTCTGCTAGGGCTGGATATATAGCGGCTGTCCCGGTCGCAACAAGAACTGCCCATCGCTTCAACGCGGATCCTGACTGGCTCCACACGGCGCCATATTTCAGGGCGGAAGATGAGGCTGCGCTAGTGCAGAATGGCGCTCACCTTGCTCACGATGACAGCCACAAAGCAGGGCAGCGAACTGAAGCTTGGGTGAACCTGCCCACTTGGGAAAAACACTATTTGGTTTATTTGCTGCATATGAAGCACACCCACTGGGACTCCATTATCCAGAAGGCCGTGCTGTTGGCCACGCCCCACAGGCAGGTGATGTTCATTTAAGGTGCTTCACTGCAGTTTTTACCAGCCACTGAGGAAGAGAGCACGTTGCTCTCGAAACGCGTTTGGCACAATACTTTGGAAACATTCAGGCTTCAGAATACTGCCAGAAGGCTGCCACACAACAGCGTGATTTATTTGCTTCCAGCGGCAGTTCTTACAATGGGTGTCTGCTAGGGCTGGATATATATATATAAATATATATATTCATTCCATAAGTCCCTGTGTTAACAGGAAGCACTCGGACGCCCAGGTTTTGCGAAGTAAATTTAATCGGCAAATGCATAAACGACGTGTTCGCCATTACGGCTTGGTCACGCTCATCACGAGCGTGATCAAGCCGTAATGGCGAAACGCGTTGTTTATGCATTTGCAGATTAAATTTACTGCACAAAACCTGGGTGTCCGAGTGCTTCCTGTTAACACAGGGACTTATGGAATGAATGAATAGGAGTGCCGGTATCCTTACTTGGACCGCCTGTGACAGCCCCATATATATATATATTCACTGAAAAAAGCATAGGTTTCAGCCACGTTATAGTTAGGAATAAGCATTTAAAAAACCTTAGAAATTCACTGAAAAAACCATAGGTTTCACCCATGTTATAGTTAGCTGGACATTTCTCTCATACAAAACCATTGAAATTGCCTCTATAACTCGCGCGCCCGCAATGCACTGCTGATGACGATACATATTACATCACTCATGACATGGTCAGTGACATCACTCATGACATCACTGATGACATCTCAAATGACATCACTAACTATAACATGGGTGAAACCTATGGTTTTTTCTGTGAATTTCTAAGGTTTTTTAAATGCTTATTCCTAACTATAAAGTGGCTGAAACCTATGTTTTTTTCCAGTGAATTTCTAAGGTTTTTTAAATGCTAATTCCTAACTATAACGTGCCAGAAACCTATGTTTTTTTCAGTGAATATATATATATGTACTGGAAAACTAAACACCCACTTCCTTTACAAAAAAATGGAAAGTTTGCATCTCTACAACCTCTCTAATTTTTCACCTTAGTCATCTTCCACACAATCAACACAACAACCACAAATACACACACCTACTTGCTACCATTCTTGCCTGAGCTTATCAATTATTCTTCTTTAATTCAAATTCAAAGTGAAGGCCCTTTATTCAGCCTTCTTGGTAACTACTACCTGTGAATAGCAGTGGGTAATTTGCACACTTCCGTCCTTTCTTGCGTCTTTTCTACCACACACTGCAGCAGGTTTACAAACCCCTTGCGCCCCTTTTGCATCATTTTTCCCACGACCTTGTAAATCTGCCCAACTGTGTGTACTTTATGCACTAGCTTTCTTCCTTAGATATGGTACTAGTTTCTCTTGCTCCCACTGCGGAATCCAACGGTATATGGTCAAAACATCGAGTCCAAAATATCGAGTAACACAAATATCGATTTCAAAATATAGAATGGACAAAATATCGAATGGACAGAATATAGACATCAAAAATATCGTTTTTAAGGTAAGTAATGTAATATCGATTTTAAAAATATAGGAAGTCAAAATATCGAAGTAAATAATATAGGTTATTAAAAATAGCGAATTTTTAATAATATCAAATTTTTTAAAGTGTTTTGTATGTTAGTATATGTGTGAAAAGTGTATATTTTTTTGTAATTTATTTTAAGTAATTCATTTTATGTTATTACATTTTTGTTTAATTTAATTCTGTAGCGGGTTGTGGGTTTATAGGGGAATAGGGTGGGAAGTAATTTAATTATAATTAATTAAATATGTACATTTATTTATTGGTATTTATTTTGAATACATTGTTAATTAATTTTTAATTGGTAATTAATTAATTCTTAATTGATAATTAATTTTTATTAATTGATTAATTGATAATTATGTGAATAATATTAATTTATTTTCTGTAGTGGGTTGTGGGTTTATAGGAGAATAGGGTGGGAAGTAATTTAATTATAATTAATAAATATGTTAATTTATTTATTGGTATTTATTTTGAATAAATTCGTAATTAATTTTTAATTGGTAATGAATTCTTAATTGTTAATTAATTTTTATTAATTGATTAATTGATAATTATGTGAATTATATTAATTTATTTTCACTAGAGTGGGAATAGTAAAATTTACCCCTATGCTATCCAACACTTTCCCTACTGTTGCACTCACTGGAGTGGGAATAGTAATTTTTACCCCTACGCTATCCAACGCTTTCCCTACTGTTGCACTCTCTGGAGTGGGAATAGTAATTTGTACCCCTACGCTATCCAACGCTTTACATACTGTTGCACTCTCTGGAGTGGGAATAGTAACTTTTACCCCTACGCTATCCAATGCTTTCCCTACTGTTGCACTCTCTGGAGTGGGAATAGTAATTGTTACCCCTACGCTATCCAACGGTTTCCCTACTGTTGCACTCCCTGGAGTGGGAATAGTAATTTTTACCCCTACGCCATCCAACGCTTTCCCTACTGTTGCACTCACTGGATTTGGAATAGTAATTTTTACCCCTACGCTATCCAACACTTTCTCTGCTGTTGCACTCTCTGGAGTGGGAATAGTAATTTTTACCCCTACGCTATCCAACGCTTTCCCTACTGTTGCACTCTCATGGAGTGGGAATAGTAATTTTTACCCCTACGCTATCCAACGCTTTCCCTACAGTTGCACTCTCTGGAGTGGGAATAGTAATTTTTACCCCTACGCTCTCCAATGCTTTCCCTACTGTTGCACTCTTTGGAGTGGGAATAGTAATTTTTACCCCTACGCTATCCAACGCTTTCCTTACTGTTGCACTTCCAGGAGTGGGAATAGTAATTTTTACACCCCCCGCTATCCTACGGTAATAATATTGTGTATTTTTTTATTAATATTATGTTAATATAGATATATGTTTTAACATATATGATTGTATGTTTTTTTATGTTAAATTAATTATTTAATAATTTTAAGGTAATTTAAGTATTTTTAAGTATATTTTAGCTATTTATTTTTAATATTTGTTTAATTTTACATTATTTTTAAGAAATTTGATATTTTTACAAAGTATATATATTTTTAAACGATATTTTGGATTCAATATTTTGTTACTTACCTGTTTGTAGATAGGAATTAGATATTTTGTCTGTCGATATTTTGGCATCGATATTTTGGGTAGTCTATATTTTGTCCCTTGATATTTAGTAAGTGATCCGAATCCAACACCCTGTGTAGTGACCTGGAAATCAAAAGATCCACTTCGCTGGCAATGCAGTGGGTAGTTTGCGTCTCTCCAGCCTTTCTTATTTTTCATGATTTTCATCTTCCACTCAATCTACACATCATCTACACATACACACATCTAATTGCTGCATTCCTTAGCTGTGATTATGTACTATTCTTCTATTTTATATTCATATTCAAAGTGCAAGCCCTTTATCGAGCCTTTTTGTTGTAACTACTGTTCCAGGAATTCTGCTCATACACAGAACTGTGCATAAAGACTTAGAACCTCAGTGAATTACGGTGTACCAAAACCCACCTTACTACGCAAACCCCTACCAGACTAGCAATCAGTTGCTCATTGGTTCTTCGCCCTAGAGCTGTGTATCCCAAACTGTGGTCCGCAGACCCCCAGGGGTCCTTGACACATTCCCAGGGGGTCCGCAGGCAGCAGTTTTAAAAGCACTGCAAAGTATCGTGTTTAATTAGCAGTTTTCAAAGAACAATAAAAGTGTCAAGATAACAACAGTGATTAATTTCCCTGATGGAGAGACATGAGAGTTTTGTCCAGTGGCAGCTGTGACTAAATTAATGTAACACAGAGGGTTAATATGCCTACTGCAAAGAAGTGTACCATGCATTTTAAAAAACAGTATTTGATATGCATCGGTCAGTGGGTTACTGCTTTTGTCAGAGAGATTCTTTTGTTACAGTGCAGTTCATAAGTGACAATCGTAATCTAGCACAGTGACCAAAAAACTGTCATCAAACAGCTGCTTGCAAACTGCAAGGTACAAGTTAGTGACATTTTTTTTCAGTCTTTCAGTATCCTGATGCTTCTAAAAAGGTTTCTTTGGGTGGAAATACATTTTTATTGTTAAAGTCAATACTAACCACTGTGTTATGTTCTGAATCCTGAGTTTGTGCTTCTCCAAACCAGCACTCCTTGAGTTTGTGCTTCTCCAGACCAGCCTCCTTGGCTTAATAACACACTCTACTACTTCAGAAACGCAAGGCTGCACCATATTTACAAGAATATGGTGCAGCCCTGCGTTTCCCCTGCGCTGGCGCTACATTTAACAGGGGAAGATTGTTTATGTGCAGGAAGGTCCCCCTTCCTGCACATAAACAATCTTGAAATGTCATTTTGTCACTTCTATGTGTACTGCTTAATGCATCACACATGGAAGTTACAAAATGTCTTTTTTCTTTTTTTTTTTTAAATTGTTTATGTGCAGGAAGGGTCGCCTTCCTGAACATAAACAATCCAAGGCGTTTTACAAAAACGAGGAGAAATTAAGCATTTCTCATTGTTTTGCCAAGTTAAGACCAGGTTTTCCCTGGCCTTAATTTTGGCGCTGCTTCCCATTTACGCTGCTCTTGTAAATAGGGGGCAGCGTCAAAATCAATGGGTGTCGCAGGGGAAACGCCCACCACAACACGCACTGCCCACCCCTTTCACGCTAAGCATTGTGTCAAAGGGGGTCTTATTTACAAGGGAGCGTTAAGCCACGTTAAGTGGCTTAACGTTGCCTTGTAAATAAGGCAAAGCCCCTATCGCCACGGGAACGTCTCAGAAAGTGATGTTCCCATGGTGATAGGGGCTTGTAAATATGCCACTAAAATCATTAGTAATTTGAGTATTTGTTTGTGTGCACATGTGTGTTAATTTTTTCTGAATTACTGTTTTAATGTTTCAAATTTAAATCCTACAAATTACTTGGGGATCCCCGGCTTCCAGTGGTGAGTCTATGGGGGTCCTCAGAAGTCAAAAGTTTGGGAACCACTGCCCTAGAGCAAAAACACCAATGACTAGTCAACCCAGAACATGCGACTTAGATTACATGAAGTAACGTGGATAACAACAGCACTCTTTCATTATAGTCTTACACCAGTCCAATACAAGGAGTAAATAAAGACACGTGCAAGTTTGAAATGTTTATTTCTAACTCCAAAATCTCATGCACAGTACCTTAGATAATACAACCAAACATATTACCAGAAATAAGGTTGTCAGCATTGTTACTATTCTATAAGATACAAACGGAAAAAGCATCCTTTAATGCTAAAGGTAAACAAATGTAAAATATACCTACATTTCACCCTCCCTACCTAGCATATTAGTTTATAACTACAGAAAGTCTCATAGGATTACATGGTCAGACCCCTACCTCTGGTACTCAGCAGTAATAGATCACATTCAGTGCTCCACAAATTGTCAAGATAGGAATGTTCTCCAACTGTGTGTAACTTTGCCTCCACAATGCATTATGAAACGC
Source organism: Lissotriton helveticus (assembly GCF_964261635.1). Classification (NCBI taxonomy): domain Eukaryota; kingdom Metazoa; phylum Chordata; class Amphibia; order Caudata; family Salamandridae; genus Lissotriton; species Lissotriton helveticus. The sequence goes on along the minus strand of NC_136065.1, from coordinate 168,400,459 downwards.
GCAAGTATCAGAGGTGGACACAGCTGCATATGTATTATGGTTCGAACTTCCGAGGATCATTCTGAATAACAGACACACTATTCAAGATAACTTTGATGTTACATGCTCTCACTATACACACAAAACGAGCGAGGCAGTTTACAAATCTAGCATACCAAATTATTCACATATAAAACAAAATGCTCAGCCTTCTCTAAACAATATCACAAGAATGTGTCACGTGCAAAGCAGAGCAGGAAAGCAAAAATAGCGTGTAAGCTTCTAATAAACCCATGCTAACTTAACAGGGTGTGAGTGCAAGCCTCAGCCCCACGGCACCCTTTCTTGATCAAAGCATGTGATATAAACGTGGGCGAATTAGGAACGCACACTCCAAGCATAAAAAGCAGAGTCAAGTTCACATTTCCCAAAAAAAGTTATTCGCTCTTTGATAGAAAGCAGTAGCTAAATAATAAAGAATACGCAGAAAAATCAAAGAGTCTTAATCCAACAGCGTGTAAGCACAGTATGCAGCAACAGCCTCCAAAAGGAAGTCATTGTTCTCATCTGAAAACATTTCAGCCATCCGATTCAATAGTGGGAATGAACATGTTCCTCAACGACCGGAGACTCTATCACCATCGGAGGAAAACTCCCGTCATCTTCAATGCAACTGCGTGCCAAGAACTCAAGCGCCGCTGCAAAAACATTCCAACGTCCCATTATTCCATGTGTCGCTGCTAAAGCCATAATCCCGCCGCCAGAACAGAGCACGTCATGAACCACTAAAGGACTGGTCATAATCCGCGTTGGGAGACACCGTACTGCAGAGACACAAATCCAGGGCCCAGTCGAAATCACAGCTCAGGCATTGGAAGACAGGCTGAACGCATGTGAAAAAGGAGAATCAAAACGATAATCCATAAACTGCACTCAACGTTGCAAGAGGCAGCGCTCCATAGTAACTAAGCATTCGGTTGCGGACCAGCAACAACCGAAAAATATTGTCGTCTGCTGCAAGATGTGCATCCATTTTTATGTAAACAAATTAATACAAGCACACCGGCAACTAATGTGACCATTAAGCACAATTCACCAAAGATGCTGGAAAAAAATCGAATGAAAAAACACCGACAAGACACCAAATATAGAACCCCAGGAAAAACTGGTGTACATCACACGTCATTCCAACATGAATCATAAAATTCGACAGGTCATAAACTCTAGTTGGCATCTTCTTAACTTGGAGAAGGAAAAAAAAACCCTTGGCCGACCCATCTTTGCATTTAAAAGAAACAGAAACTTAAAAAATCACCTTGTGAGGGGAAAAATGCCGGAGGTTCCTACCAGCACCCAGAAGGCCATCACCAACGCTGAACCTATTTTTGGCAACCATCGGTGTGGCACTTGCCATGCCTGCCCCCACGCCATCATAGGTGATTCTGTGAGCACTACTGAACGTACGATATCGGTGGCCCGAAACAAGAAAATTACCAATTGTCGAACTGCCAACATCATCTACATCATCCTTTGTCCATGCGATCGTCCCTATATTGGAGAAACCGGACGCGAATGCCGCCTAAGGATTTGGGAACACAAATCCAACATTAGAAACAGAAAAATCTCTGCCCCATTAGTCTCCCGTTGGCTGGGCATGAACCATAATGAAAAGGACCTTCGATGGTTCATTCTGGAGAAAATAATGGCCCAGCCTGGAATTGACTCCACCAACCTCCGTAAGAGAAGAGAGGTTTTCTGGATCTTTATGTTCAACTCTGTCAGTAAAGGACACAACGAGGAATGCCCTTGGTCTAATGCTCTGCTGTGAACCTGATTCTTTCCTGATCCATGTCTCTGTGATAATAACTATTAGTGAACTTGATTCTTTCTTGATTCTGGTCTCTGTGATAATAACTATTATGGAAGCTTGACCCCCCTCTGCCTACCTTTTTTTTAATTATTTTGTTATCTCTGCCCCTCCTTATTTGTTCTAGATAAATGTATGCACTTATGAGGCACCGTTCCAAGATGGCCACCTCATTTACATCTACCTCTTGGATGTACTCCGAGCAACCATTAAGGAGCCTCTATTTTGATTTATCCCGGCATCTTTAACTCGATTATTGAGTAGTTTTTTGATATAAATAAGGGAATTCTCCATCTTGACGTCGTCACCCTTGGAAGGACCCACTTTCTATCCTCATTCATGATTTTGTATCCCTTCCAAGATGGCCGCCGCTTATACATCGCGCCACCCTTTGGACCCGTCTTCACTAGCACCCATTCTTTCGTGACGTCGCTTCCTGACCGTGTCTATGCGCGCCTTATCTCAGCTGTTCCCAATCCATAAACAGACCTTAAAAAGAAGGGCTCCTCTGCAGCGACCTGCCTTTGCCCCTAGCCCGCTGCGAGGAAGGACGTCAACACTACGGCTCGCTCTGGCCCCTTTATCCAGGTAAGGATCCCGCCGCGCTCGTTATAGCAGCTCCCTAGACCGCTGTAACTTTTGGCCTCTATATATAGTTTAACATCCTTCCCCTCTTTGTTATTAGATCCGTGTGTCCGGCACTTCGAGACACCCCTGTGGATACTAAAGAGCCCTGTTACCTCACCCGGTAGAGATGCGCGGCGCTGATTGAGCTGACTGCAGGGTAAGATCGTCCCCTCATGTGAATATCCCCTTGTATTACTTGTGCCTCTGGGAGTTTGCCCCCCCTTTTAGAAAATCACACATATTTGCTTCCCTGATAGGAGCCCCCGGTCTGCCCCAGACCTATCAACTTGCTCAACTTGGATGGGGAATCTGACCGCCAAATATCGCCACTTGAATGCGGGATCCTGCCCTGACGGGAATCTTCGATCGGCTACCTTTAAACCCGCGACCAATGTTCCTCCACCGCTCAGGTAGCGTGTTCGGCCCTAGATCCCGCATTGGTCATTTAACCTGCAGTCTCTAATGGGAACAAAACACCGTCTTCATGCTGAACTTTACCCAAACTTAAATTCTTGCCTTCTCCCCTGCAGAGCCCTTCGCACTGGGACACGCTGCGGCCTAAAGAAATAAGAAAGAGACGCCTTGGCCGCTCAGCGCAATATAAGGTAAACTTCCTTATTAGCACACCAGACGATCAGGTCTGGCCGCCGGTCTCTTTAATCTTAGAGATTCACCAGCACCATTTGGAACTCAGACACGTGACGCGGAAAGTGCTTAGATCTAAAACAGCTTGTACTGAACCTCTAGTCAGAACCCTTTTAACCTCTATATTTCAATATAAAAAACATTTTTCTTAAACTTTCTTCACCCATAGGACCCTCTTAAATCTGAAGTGACACCAGCTCATACCTATCTAGGTCTTTGAGAATTACCTATCTGCAGGAAGCCCTCCTGAATCAAATGAAGTGTATAAGAAGCTAAGACTCCGCAGTGAGAAAAGTGGTAAGATTATCCTTTTCTTGTTTCTCCACATTGACAGGTCCCTATCTGGGCCGTATTGTTTATTATGAGTACCACGAGGCCCCCCATTGGCATCCAGATCCCGTCCATAGATTCTCAGACCCATTCGCGAAATCATCCTGCAAAACATTGCCCCTACCCCCTAACAGTTGAAACCCCAAAGTTCGAGTAAATGTTTGTTCTGGTTCCCCCTTGAATGCCTGTCTGGTTTCTTACTGCCTCCCCTGGGCCTATCTCTAGTTGCCCTGAATGTTCCTCCCATTGAGGAGAAACAGCAAGAATTTTTACGCTGTGAGGGACTACGATTTCAGAGCCATGAGACACACCTCAAACTACCTTATTGTATTATCTTTTTTGTAATATACATATGCACTATGATATTACATTCTGCTTGTTAAAATGTGCCCTATTCAATGTTTATCGTATGTATTGAAATGTATTCAGCCATGTGACTTGCGCATAACAGACACTCTTTTTATCCACAGTGTGTATGCCCCCCTCCCTGGTCGTCCCTGCCCTGATGAAGATGCAGCCCAAACTGGCATTGCATTGAAACGCGCGTAATCCGCATGGATGGTCTTGAGTGCAGATTACAACAATTTACTGCACCCCAACTCTGTCTGCCTCCATGTTGTTGTTTTCTCTAGTCCTAGCAACTATGGATATGATTTTGCAGGCCCCCTGGTTCCCCTATGATTGTGTGTGTATGACTGTATTATCCCTATATAGTGTGTGAGACTGAGAAGTGTATGTATGTTTAGCGAATGACTGTGGGAGTGTGTGGGACGTGAATAAACACTTTTTCCCTGTATGAATCTTTAATTATGACACATATCAAGCCTTATATTTGCTCTGTGTTTGTACATTTGCTCTGAAGTGTTTTATGGATCATATTTAATCAATACATTTTTCTATTTTCACAATAAGATGGTCTGAACTCACATGATGTGTCGTTGGCTCTGAAGCTTTAAATTGTGTCTCCCCCCCCCCCCCTTACCCCGTGGATCCCATTGAATTAACCCTGGCAGGGTGTTGCTTGTTTTCTATTTTACCAAATATAGTTTCTACAGAAGTCACAAGGCCAATTCTTATAACTTTAAAAAAGTAAGCTAACTCCCTACTCGAGGACGCATTAAAGATAGTCTAAATTAACTCCCTAAAATTCCACGGCACGTCTGTATTTAACAAAGCAAACACTTCTGTGTGGGTGTTTGCTACATGAAGGACAAATGTTTCTCTAGCAGATGTAAGAGCGACCTCTTTTTGAGACAATAGCGCTCTTATACGGCTCATATGGTTGACTCTTCTTTCAAGGTCGGAATCGACAGCCAGATGGAAACATCCAGCTTCCCATGCAGAGTAGTAAACACAACTTTTTTATAGCAAACCACACGCTCAGTTACCGTAATCATGTAAGCGATGCCTGCTAACATCGCGCAATAAGCCACACAGCTGAATGGGATCTCCAATAAGTGACCACTTCTAACTATTCTCATAGCTCGCCCTGTGCTCTCATTTGACAGTGAGAGAGTGATCGCACCATAGTTTCTACTGCTAATCATTCTCAGCATACGCTACGAATACGATAAAACGACGATAATTTTAACACCGGTCCTTGATAATATGCCCTGAATTTCGTAGCGTGCCTTGCATCGCAAAATGCGATGCAGGGCATGGAACGAAGCGGCATATTATCAACAACATAAGGCAATACATTATCGCCGATAAAGTGGTGATAATGGGCTTGATAATAGGCCCTTATAAATTCCCATAGCAGCCCAGGTTCTGGTGTTAACCTGGGCTGCTATGGGAATTTACAAGGATATATTATCAAGCCCATTATCGCAGCTTTATCCGCAGTTTCCTGTCGATAAAAATGGCGATAATGTATCGCCTTTTGTTGAAAATATGGCCCATTGCTCTTTTTTTAACCAGTAAACTTAGGTGCATATTATCAAGGACCGATGTTAAAATTATCGCCGTTTTATGGGCAGGAAACTGACGATAATACGGCGATAATGAGCTTGATAATACGGCTTTGTTATTTCCCATAGAAGCCCATGTTAACACCAGAACATAGGCTTCTATGGGAATTTACAAGGACGTATTATCAAGCCCACTCTCCCAACATTAATAAAAAACTCCAGACAATGTATGTACCCAGAGCTGGAAGGTCATTTTACATATCACTGACCCAGAAAGGTGGCGTTCCCCGCGACGTGTACGGGGAGAGAGAGAGAGAGAGAGAGAGAGAGAGAGAGAGAGAGAGAGAGAGCACGAAACATACTTTTTTTAATAAAAGACCAGAGGGGTGCCGCTCACCGAGACTGCGGGGAGTACCGTAACCCCCCCGCATACTTCAAAATAAAACCAGACCAGTGCCGTTCCCCAGTGCTCGGGGCACCTTAAAAGCCCCCATTATGCAAAAAAATTGCCCCCATACTTTGCCCCCGGGACCTAATGAATAGAACGGACTTCTAGTTTTTTTCACCTTCTCCACCGCGTACAAGTACTGCACGAGTACCCCGCCATTTTTCATTAAAAAAAGAAAAATTGAGCCTAAAGATCCATGTACCACCTCCTGACCAAGACTATAGGGTCAGAATGTTTCTACCCTGCCCCCTTTTCTTATTTCTCAACTTTGCTTTACTGTTTTCTTGTGACTCTGCTCTCCCGACAAACAACATGGCTGCCAACACTTCCTGGTTTGGAGTATTGACAGTCAATCAGCATGCAGCTCCTGCTCGTAATTGTACGTATTTCCATACGCGTATGCCGCGATTTTGCTTTAAAAAAACAAACCAATAGAGCCTAAATATCCATGTATGACCCCTGAGCATGCCTAGAGGGTCAGAATGTTTCTAGCCTACCCCCTTCCCTTATTTCTCAACTTTGTTTTACTCTTTTCTTGTGACTCGGTTCTAGCGAGGCACAAGATGGCCACCAACACTTCCTGGTTTCGAGTGTTGACAGACAGTTTACAGCGAATCAACATGCAGCTCACGCTCGTAATTGAACAAATTTTAGTAGGCGTGCTGAACTCCGTCTCTAGATATCGCTATGATTTTACTTGCAATTTTCTCAGAAACTACTTAACGGATTTACACCATTTAACAAAAAGCACAATCTGCGAACAGAAATCTACCTCTCTGCCACATTTCGTGTAATTCCGTTCAGCGTTCGGGCTGTAGCCCAGGCTAAAGGTCCCTATGGAAAATTGCATGGAGAAAACACATTTTGGGACCCCCTTTTTTCTCGGCCCCCACTCGACGAATCACCCCCAAACTTTCAGCGAAGGAGCGGAACCGTGCAGGTGATTTTCTTGGAGAAATTCACGAAGATTCGTCCACCAGCGCCAAAGTTATTCCCAATAGAATATTGAGGATTTCCTATGGAAACTAGGTCCTAACTAAAACTACCTACCGGTGACCGCCAGTAGGATAAATATATATATATATGTTTATATATATATATATATATATATATATATATATATATTACCTACTGAATTATTAACTGAAAAAAACAGGTTTCGGGGGTGATGTCATTTGAGATGTCATCAGTGATGTCATCAGTGATGTCACTGACTATGTCATGAATGATGTAATATGTGACATCATCAGCAGTGCATTGCGGGCGCACGAGTTATAGTTTGCAGAACTAACTATAACGGAGGAATTTCAATTGTTTTTTATGAGTGAAATGTCCAGCTAACTATAACACCCCTGAAACCTATGTTTTTTTCAGTGAATTTCTAAGGTTTTTTCAATGATAATTCTTAACTATAACATATCTGAAACCAATGGTTTTTTCAGTGAATTTCAAAGGTTTTTTAAATGACAATTTGTAAATATATTAATTGTTATATTTATTTTTTATGCTTATTTATTTTTAGATATTTTAGTTTTAGAAATTACATTATAATTACATTATACATTACATTACAAAATATACTTTCTCAGAATGAATTACTTTAGTTTAAATACTTTGCAAATAAGCAATAGACTTTTAAGTACAGTAGTTACAGTTGTTGCAATGGGCAACACAATTTCAAACACAATGCAACATTGAGCTCAAAGGGTATTTCTAGTTAAATGCAATTAGTTACTTTATAGATTACTTTTCTAACCACAGGACTGCATCCTAGATTCAGTCCTGGGACATCTCCTGTAAACAGTTGAGTAAAATCGTTTTGGTTGCAGTAGTGATTTTTAACGAATAATATTGTATTTTAAAAGGTAACACTTAGAAACTTTTTCACACAGAATCACAATATGGAAGTAAATTCACTTAGCAAGTAAGTAGTGTTATCATTACTTTTTCTTAGTGGTGAATCCTGAATTTTGCACTGGTGCATCTCCCGTAAACAGTTAAAGAATACGTTTAAGTTATACAGGCGATTTTTAAGGAATATTTGTAGTTAGAGAAAATCTACACTTAGAAACTATTCTTGTGAAAACCATACAATGGATTCCTATGGAAAGAAATACAAGTTACTGGTAAGTACGCTTATAATTACTTTTCAGGGTCAGTGCTGGGCTAAAAGATGCAGCACTGGGTTCTCTCCTAATAACAGGTGAGTAAATCGAATTCGTTGTTCGAATGATTTTAGGTGAATATTTTAAAGTTCGAAAACTCGACACTTACAAAACTTTCCAAGTAAAACCAGTCAATGTTAGCCTATGTAAGGAAATTCAAGTTACTAGTAAGTACGGTTAGAATTACTTTTCAAGATCAGTACTGGGCTCAAAGATGCAGCACTGAAGTCTCTCCTGATAACAGGTGAGTAAACCGGAATTCGTAGTTTGGGTGATTTTAGAGGAATATCACTTCAGTGATGATCGTATTGAATTCTTTATTGATTGATCCAAACAGTAAAATCCAACTATACACGTAATTCCTTTTAGCCAACGTCCGCTAAAGTGCTGTCGAACTACGGACGCTGTTTCTTGTTTCTGGCTACCATGCCCTATAACGTACACACAAGATTTAGTCTGAATATGACAGAACACAAAGACTTGTAATCTTAAGTTACTGATATACTAGTAACCGTTTCGAATTTGAACCAGTACAGACAGCCTACTGAGCCCTGAAGAAGTCTCATTTATGAGACGAAACTCGTTGGCTAAAAGAAATTACGTGTATATTTGGATTTTACTGTTTGGATCGATCAATAAAGAATTCAATACGATCATCACTGAAGTCCGGACCTGTTCATTACAAAATTTGCTTTGGATTTACTCAATAACGAAAAGACTTATCATGATATTTTTTTGATGGGTGCTGATTCCAAATTTAGTCTGTTTGTAATTTGGGTGTATGCCTAATAGGGAATAAATAGGGTTGTATTCCCTGGTTTTACTAGCACCATCACAAGACCAGCCAGCCACTTGCGTTAACAGGTGCAGATTTTTCTTGCCTCTACCCTCTTGTGTTGTTCTAACCTAAAACTGTTTAACAAGTTTCACTTTTACAAAAACACGTGCGCAAGTTAAACCGAGGAGATGTGAGCACGTATCAACTGAAAAAGTGACAAAAAAATGGGAGGAGCACTAAATTGCTTCCATAGTGATTTCAATAACCAAAACGTATAAAAACCACACCCGTAGGATGATTACTTTTGTTTTTGTGATTTCATTACGGATGACCAAACTACGAGCAAGATAAAGTTTACGATCATCTGATTTATCTTCAGTTTATCATCCATTTCCTCAGCGGGAACATACAGTTAATGTATATATTGTAATATATAAAACATTATGTCCCCTCCAGAGGAGTTGGATGTATGTCGACGGAAGGAGGAAAGAATTTTAAAGAGAGGTAAATTAATAGTATAAGTTTATGCTTTATATATTTTTCTAATGCAAGTGTATTATTATGATTTCTAAATGTAGTGTCTAAAAGTATAATTGTACTTTAGAAACAAAATGACGTAACAACAGTTCATGTATTATCGTCGCGAATTGAAAATACTACCAAGATGCAGAAAAAAAAGGTTTGAAAAATGTACAATTAAAAAAAATTATCAAGTAATTCTCTTTTTCTTCTACAGTGAAAATGGGTCTATCAGTATGTATATTGTGTAGTACTGTAACGTATTTTCACTCATGAAGAACTGGAGGTTTATCGTTGCAAGCAGTAAACATGAAAAAAATATTAATGTCAAAAGGAATGTACAAAAAATAAAGATGAAATAGCGAGGGAGTATTTGTAGTAGCACTTCTATTCTACTTTATCTGAAAGTAAATCATGCCCTCTTATATTAATAAGAATTTGGGAAACAGTTTAAAAAAGATTTGAATGGAAAATAGAGTTTGCAGAGAAAAAAGGAAGTGTGTGCATATTTATATAGCTCGTAGTCGACCCAAAACTATATCAGCAATTTACATGAGCACCGTATTTATAGTATTTTTTCAGGCCCGTGTATATTACATAATTTCTCTTCAATAACAGGATGTGGACGTGACTCAGAGGCTCGAACACTGATTTCCAGCACGAAGTTCGACAGTTTACCTGAATGACCACATACGTATATATATTAGCTACCCTTGATGTGCCAAAAAACTGCATCCTAAAGCTTTCATAGCCCTGTATTACTACAGCTACAACACTCCACTGAATATACAACAAGCATTCATATTTGCAGATATACGTCATGTCCACCATCTTTTATGTGTGCAACTATAGAAGAATATAGGGTCAGTGATACCCCGTACCTTCAATGTTGACCATGCTGTGGTACTTTACAGATATAATGACACATTTGCATTGTATTCACTAAGATACACTTAATCAGTCAGTTATACAATCAATTTTACAAAAAATTATCCATTTAGACACTTATATACCCATTTATTCTTCCATCGACCTTCAGATATACATATATAAAACATATTTAATTTTCAGAAAAACACACATTCAATGGATGATGTCATCACTGATGTCATTTGAGATGTCATCAGTGATGTCATGAGTGATGTATTATGTGACGTCATCAGCAGTGCATTGCGGGCGCGCGAGTTATAGTTAGCTGAACTAACTATAACGGGGGAATTTCTATGGTTTTGTACGAGTGAAATGTCCAGCTTACTATAATGCTCCTGAAAGCTATGTTTTTTTCAGTGAATATATATATATATATATATATATATATATATATATATATATATATATATTCGGATTACTGCTCGAACGCCGCCTCCAGGAAATGCTTCGCAGCAAGCAGACACAGACCCAGGTTTAGTGCAAAAGAATGCTTCCGCGTTTAATCAGCCATATATATATATATATATATATATATATATATATATATATATATATGAAAAGAACTCCTCCAAGCAATGAAGAAGAGAGGCCACAGCAGGGGAAACAGTGGAGGCACCTTTATTTAGCAGCAACACACCCGGTATGGCGAATGCATTTCGGCGTCTGTATCGCCTTCATCAGCGCCGGGGGTAAGAATCAGGATGTCAATCTGGGGATAAATGCCCTGCCCCATCCAGTTAAGTAATTCACAAGTCCACCCCCAAGGTAAGTAGTCCTTGCATGCACTTCCTGTTAGTAACCTGTTGTCTGGTTACTACAAGTCCCAGAATGCCTTTGTTTGATGTGGGCCAGTGTTGCGGGGGGTGGATGTTATGCCTGATGACTTTGGCCCCCAAATCGAGTGTATTCACCAAACATCGCCGCCTCCTCAGCTCCCCAACCGCAGCAACACCCTTGCCACGGGTCAAATTGCAGCGGGCAGGGTCGGAAGTCCAACTAGCCCAGCGGGCCTTCAATGAAAACAACACCGCCTCTTCTCTTCCCAGACACGGAGGTGGGCTTCAGTCATTCTGTTACCACGGATTTGAACAAAATTTCACCAAAACAGAGACCAGTTGTTACTGAAGCCAACTTGAAACTGCGGGGGCCTCCCAACGCGCGACTCTGGTACTTGCGCTGTGTATATGAAAAGAACTCCTCCAAGCAATGAAGAAGAGAGGCCACAGCAGGGGAAACAGTGGTGGCACCTTTATTTAGCAGCAACACACCCGGTATGGCGAATGCATTTCGGCGTCTGTATCGCCTTCATCAGCGCCGGGGGTAAGAACCAGGATGTCAATCTGGGGATAAGTGCCCTTCCCCATCCTGTTAAGTAATGCACAAGTCCGCCCCCAAGGTAAGTAGTCCTTGAATGCACTTCCTGTTAGTAACCTGCTATCTGGTTACTACAAGTCGCAGAATGACTTTGTTTGATGTGGGCCAGTGTTGCGGGGGGTGGATGTTATGCCTGATGACTTTGGCCCCCAAATCGAGTGTATTCACCAAACATCGCCGCCTCCTCACTGCCCAACCGCAGCAACCCCCTTGCCACGGGTCAAATTGCAGTGGGGCAGGGTCGGAAGTCCAACTAGCCCAGCGTGCCTTCAATGAAAACAACACAGTCTCTTCTCTTCCCAGGCACGGAGGTGGGCTTCAGTCATTCCGTTACCACGGATTTGAACAAAATTCCACCAAAGCAGAGACCAGTTGTTACTGAAGCCGACTTGAAACTGCGGGGGGCCTCCCAATGCGCGACTCTGGTACTCGCGCTGTGTATATGAAAATTCATTCAAAGGGTCTATTAGCATTGGAATTTTATCTGAAAAGTAGGCACTGAAATAACAGAAACTGACAACAAAATACTATTACAGATTGCTTCTTTTTGACTCAATAACAACATCTTTCTGTTCTCTGGCCAGTTCTCTTTACAGACACAGGGGACTGCCATGGGCACGTGCTATACCCCCAGTTACGTGAATCTTTTCGTGGCTGGTGGGAAAAACACGTGGCCTGGGCAGAAAGTAATGAACAGAGGGTTGAAAATGCGGCCCTTTGGGCCAGATATAGTGGCAATCTCTTTATAGTTTGGCGTGACACTCAGTCACAAGCAGAAGATTACATTACGACCCTCAATGAGAACGACCTAAAATTAAGGTCTGCCAGTAACATTAGCAAAACAGAGGTGCAGTTCCTAAATCTGTTGGTGTTTGTTGCTGATAAGGGACACTCTATTGCTCCTGAGGCGAAAAGCCGGGAGCTAGCTTTGTGTGGTTATATTTTTTAAAATCATTTTGTTTTCGTATTGTTTTTAATAACATTCGTACTGCTTTTAATAAAATTTAATCTGTCCATCTCACTCTCTTGCTAATTTCCCCACGTATGAGCGAGTAGGCTCACCATCTCAGCGCCGCACCAGGGACTTATCTTGCTGTCCCCACAGCCGATTAAGGCTATCTGTTCCTGTGGCTTGAGGGGCCGATCAGTCATAGCGGCCATATTGGGGGAGGTATAGGTTGCCGCGCTAGTTGTTTAAGGAAGTGCTCGGCCCACCGCGCTATTGCGCATAAATTAAGACGGCTTTTCTACGCGCGTGCGGCCGCGCCCTAACGCGCCGAAGGAGCGCCCAAGGAAAGCCCAAGGAAAGCCCGTCTGTGCCCGTCCGTGCCAGGCTGGGCTCTGGGACAGGGGATATGGGAGCCTCTGTACAGGAGAAGGTCTGTTATAGTGGCGATCAGCTGCGGGCCCTAAGAGATAGATCTACCGTTTGCTGCCCCAGCTGTACACCGCTTGAGGAGGTGAGGGTCTTGTGTCCATTATGTAGTCTAAGTGCCCCACGGAATGGTAAAACCAAATCATATTCTTTGGCTTTGATAAATTGTCGCTCCCTTCCAAAGCATGCGGTGGAAATCCGTATGCTTTTGGAGGAGCGAGACCCTGATGTTCTCTTTTTGACTGAGACGTGGTTAACGGAAACGTCTGACCCGGATATAGTCCGTGCACTCCCCCACAGCTTCCTAATTAGTAGATGTGACCGTCAAAAGGGTCGAGGGGGAGGGTTGGCGATTATTTATAAGAACACATTCCAGTGCAGAGTTTCAGATAACCCCCTATCGGAATGTGAGAGCTTTTTCCCCTACCTGTACTTTTTCAGGCATCCTGGTTTATAGACCACCGGGAGCCCATAATAGTTTTTGTACCAACCTCCTGGACAAGATCAGCCTTTCGACTCGTAGCAAATCTAATTTCACCATTTTAGGTGATTTTAATATTCACCTTGACAACCCCGAGGCCCACTCAGCGCAAGCTCTATTGGACACACTTGGAGTAGTCCAACTGAAACAAATTGTTGCTGGCTCCACGCATCTTGCAGGGCATCTAATTGACCATTTTTTTACCAATTTAGAAAATATTAAAGGTGATCAGCCCTTATTTGTTCCATGGTCTGACCATGCTCTGCTCTCTTTTGTCTGGACCCCATATGACCAAATTCACATAGTGAATCTTTCCAGTAAACTGAATCGGACTTGGTCTAAGCTTTCCCCGGAGGCATGGCATATGCATTGAAGATGTCCCCTCCAGCTTATCATGATAACCCTGTAATAGCCAACGCAATCTTCAATAAGTGGTTAGATACCACTCTAGATTCCATTCTGCCCAAGAAAGCAATGTGCAATCGAACGGGCCCGAATAAGAAGCCCTGGTATTCCGGGGAACTAAAAGGTCTGAAACAACATTGCAAACGGGCAGAAAGGAACTGGAGGAAAGATTACTCAGCTACTAGTAAAAATGAATACAGATTAGCGCTTAGAACCTATAAAAATGAGCTAAAAATTGCGCAATCTGGTTATTTAGAGGAGAAAATTCTGGATGCCGCCAACAAGCCTAGAGAAATTTTTAAAAATGTTCAAGCCTTGGTCACCCCCCCCTGTCCTAGCAGTGCAGCTCCTGATCCCCAGAAACGCTGCAACGACCTTGCCTCATTCTTTGCAGCCAAGGTTACGAACATATATTCTGCTTTTTTGCCAGGGGTCCATGTCCCTTGTGCAACTAATCTTGAGGACATGATGCCCTCTAACGTTGCCACCGACCCCTTGGGAACCCTCGACGCTTTTCCGTTGCTTGACCTGGCCTCTGTTGAGAGACTTGTTGACAACCTTAAGTCGGGCTCCCCGTTAGACGTAGCCCCACCTTCGGCCCTCAGACAGATCTCCGGGACAGTCTGTCCTGTTATATTGCAGGTTGTAAACTCTTCCCTGGCTGCAGGCGTTGTGCCTCCGGCCTGGAAGCTGGCCAGAGTCAAGGCGCTTTTAAAAAAACCTAACCTTGACCCTGAGGATCTATCTAACTATAGGCCCATTTCGCTGTTGCCAGGGATAAGTAAAATAGCTGAAAAACACGTAAATCAGGTCATATCCTCCTTTGTAGAGTCTAAGGGAGTCCTTCATCCCACTCAGATGGGTTTTAGAGCCAAACAAGGGGCGGAGACTGCCCTTGTGTCAGTGGTGGAGGCGACCAGAAGGATTGTAGATGCCGGAGGCTGCGCTGCTGTGGTCCTACTTGACCTCAGCGCGGCCTTCGACGCGGTAAACCATCCCCTCCTGATCCAGCGGCTGAGCCAGGCAGGAGTAGCCGGAACGGCCCTGAAGTGGCTCCGGTCCTTTCTGTCTGGGAGATCTTTTTCCGTTTTTGAGGATGAGGTGTCATCCGAACAACTCCCACTGCGTCACGGCGTTCCCCAGGGATCTTCTCTCAGTCCAACCTTGTTTAATATCTATATGAGACCATTGGCTGAGGTGGTTCTTCCCTGGGGAATTCATCTGGTTACCTACGCCGATGATACGCAGTTGGTTGTCTCCCTGTCAAGGGAGAATAAAACAGACTTGGAGATGAATAATCTGACACCCTGCCTCTCCAAGGTGTTAGAGTGGATGACTGCCTCTTTCCTCAAGCTAAATGGGTCCAAAACTGACATCATGCTCTTGGGATATAAAACCCCCATTAATCTTGACCCTTGGTGGCCAACCAGTCTGGGCCCTCCTCCAGTCCCTAAGAATCAGATTAAGAGCCTCGGGGTCTGGCTCGACTCCACTTTGAGTTTCCAAGTTCAGGCCAAAAAGGTTGCGGCGACTTGCTATGGTCTGCTTCGGATCCTTAGGAAGGTTTTGACTCTGCTGCCTTTCGAGGCCAGACGCCTGCTGGTCCAGTCGCTGATTTTATCACGGTTGGATTATGCGAATGCTGTCTATCTGAGGGCCCCCACAGCCACCATCCAAATACTGCAAGTAGTACAGAATTGTGCTGCCCGGCTAATCATGAACGTTCCCAGACGCAGCTCGGCGAAAGCATCTCTTCGGTCCCTTCACTGGCTGCCCATCCAGGAAAGGATCTTTTTTAAAACCATGGTTATGGCGCATAAATCTATCTCTAACACCGGCCCCACTATTCTGGCCCCCCTATTCCAGCGACATCAATCTCTTAGACCTTTGAGATCTAATCAGCGTAATCTCCTAGTAGTTCCTAGGGTGAAGCGGGCGCGCATGGGGGGACGCCAGCTCTCCTTTAAAGCGGCCAAATTTTGGAACCTACTCCCGGATAACATCAGGCTTGAGACCAACCATCTGGCCTTTAGGAAGCGATTGAAGACATTCTTGTTCCATTGAGATTCCACCAGCTCTCAGGTCACACAGCGCTGGGATGCCTTAGGGTAGCCATGCGCTATAGAAGAATGTATTCATTCATTCATAATAAATTATGCACTACATTGTACAGAAAACCTACAGCTGGAAACACAGTACTGTATGCACAGAGCCAATACCCACATACTCTCATTAACAGTATCCCTTATGGTGAAGTTTTGAGAATTAAACTCAACTGCTCCCGAACTGATGACTATTCAAAGGCAGAAAAAGAGGAACTGGGTAGGTTCAGAAAAAGGCGATATACTAGGAAACGTTGAGGGAGGCAACTGAGAAAGTACATAGGAGAGAGAGGCAGGATCTCCTAATTCTAAAACAGAAGAACTTAGGAGAGGATAAGGCAGAAGCCAAAGTAAGGTTGATACTCAGTTTCTCCACTGAGTTGAAACAGATTCAGGGAATAATCCAGAAGAATTGGAGCAATCTCCAAACAGATGTTGTGTTGGGGAAAACTCTGTCATGTAGACAACATATAGATGAACTGCATTTTTTAAAAGATGTCTTGGTCCATAGTCATTTTATAGAAAAAACCTGTGAGGAAAAACGAAATCACTGGATTTTACCCCTGCACTAAGTGTAAAGCCTGTAAAAACAGCACAAAAGTTAATCAGATCCCAGGCAAAAAGGTAAGAAGAAATATAAACAAATTACTCAATTGCAATTCTAATTTTGCGTTTTACTGCCTGGTATGCCCTTGTGGCATGCAATATATAGGCAGCACAGTACACCAAGCCAAAAAATGGGTCCTCAAGCATGCCTGAGCAATCACCAATTAAGTCAGTGCGTATCCAGTAGCAAAACATTTCGCCAATGCACACCAAAGCAGAAGCGACAAGTTACATTTCTTCTGCATTGATCAGATGACACCTAAGGAAAGAGGTGGGGACAGAGTTAGACTGCTGAGGCAAGTAGAATCGAGTAACATTGTGTAGCTAAGAAAAAACATGCCATGGGGTCTAAACAGTGAGGAAGAACTGTGGATGTATATAGGATAGTGGTGGGTCCATTTAGGTACATGTCCAATTGAGAGTTTTAGAGAATCCTTAATTTGCATTTACAAGGTAGAGCCAAGGTGATTGTAAGATCCATGCAATAATCAGGATGGTTTATGGAACTTTGTTTGTACATAAATTCGACAATTGTAAGCCCATACAGGGCATGATTGATGAGTTTAGTATGGGCCATTTAATCAATTAACATGCACAGAGTGAGACGTAATGTCCATTCCAGATATTAATTGTTAAAACCTTATTTTTCATCACGAAATTTAGGAACTAGAAGCCTATTCAGGGTACAGTTGACAACAATAGTATGGTCTGTATAATGTATTAACTTTGGCAGGCAAAACGACGTTATCCAGTCCCTGTATTGATTGCGGATTTTTATACAATCATGTTTTTGAATTTTTGAAAAAGGATTTTTCTATAACCTTATTTAAATACAAATTATTGTGATTATTATTACAGTTTTGTGGACCTAGTAGATTTATATATTTGGTTAACAGACCATGCATAGCAACCAGGAGCAACGTGAATTGTATGATTTGCACATACTAGCCGCTCATTGATGTATACATTGAGCTGCCCACTGAAATGTTTAGTTCTTAAAAGGTGATGTTTTACATGAGGTAAACTGACATTGACAAATGAGGAGGTCGAAACACCTTAATTTTTTTTCTGAAGGTTCCACGCTAATAAAATAATTACTGGATTGAATAGCCCATGAGTGCGCAGCATCGTCTTTTGACAAAGTTATATATATATATATATATATATATATATATATATATATATATATATATATATACATATATATATACATATATATATATATATATATATATATAAAGTGACGTTATAATTAGGTGAAAATGTAAGTTAAAATGTTGCATTATAAACTGAAATTGGAAAAAAATGAAATTCACCAGTTGGAGTAAACTGAAATAAATATAACTTGCACCCACACCATGCACAGTGTTGTCATCAATGATAATGTCCATAGTGATGTAATATGGGAGGTAATAATCAGTGCATGGTGTTGTGCGACTTATAGTTACTTGAGTTGACTATAACTGGCGAATTTCAGTGTTTTTTTTAGTTTAAAAGGTAATGTTTTAACTGACATTTTCACCTAACTATAACATCACTATAACCATAGTTTTTTTTTGTATAATCAAATCTTATTGGTTTTAAGTTGACAGTTACACAAACTAACCACACCCCACCTGAATTCCCCTTACAATACCCCCACAAAAGGGAACAATTACAAAAGCTGTTCCATCAACCACAGTGAAGGTCATACAAGGCCCGGAATAGGACCACCATCATCCGCATAACTTGTTGTGCTTGTGACGGCAGCCCCTGGCCAAATAAATGGGCTTTCCCAACTTGGAACACCATTCCATTGCTGACTTCCATTCAAAGATCCTGGGAGAGTGCATGGTATTCCAATATCGTGCAAAGTCCCATGTTCACTAATATGCAGCCACACTGGGACCCCGCCCCCCCCAAACTGCGTGTTGGAGATGAAAACTGGGCTTGCAATTCTTAGAAAGATTTTATAGATTATCGCTGCCCTATGTCCCTCAGGTAGGTAACCTTGTCCTGTCCCATCTTTGGAATCGGTCTAGGTGTGATACTTGGTCAGGCCGTCACCTTTACCACAATGGGGTCTGTCGAGTGATCAATTGCTCACTGCCAAGTCGTGTTAACGCCATGCTCCACACGAGGATCACCACCCTAGTGGGCTTGTGATGTAACGCAGGAGGTTGACTCCATGTAGCACATAAACGATATTATCAAGGCCCAGGAGCGTGATCTCCCTCCTACAGGCCGGGTCTCACCATCCTCCATTTAGCCAATCGTTGATGACTAGTAATTGAGAGGTCTTGTAGCAGAGACGAATATCCACCATGCCCATTTTGTACGTTCATTGGCAGCAATTGTCCCAGGAAATTCGGGGAGGCCGACCAGCCCAGAAGAAGGCTTAGATGGAGGATGTAAAGTCTCAGAACCAGGAAGCGGGTATGTGCAGTGGAATGTTTTGAAGGACATGTAGAAGCCTCGGTATAGTTATCATTTTGAATGGGGCCACTCTGCTGAGGATCAAGAGTGGCAAATTTGCCCAGAAATTGAAGTCACATTTAATTTTGGACAGGAGTGGGGGAAGACTGAGAGTATGGTCAAAGTAGGTTGCACTGAGGCATGCACACCCAGGTAGAGGAAGCGGAAGCGTTTGATTGGGATTTGCGTTTGCCAGTTCGTGGCTTCTGCCACTCTCATAAGGGGGATCAGGAGAGACTTTGCCCAAACAGTGTGGAGTCCTGAGCCTTCTCTGTATAAAGACAGGATCCGCATCACGTGGGACCCTGACTCATGTAGGTTTCTTAAGTATAGGAGAACATCATTGGTGTATAAGTAAAAGTGAGCATGAATACAGGGGCAGCTCGAAACATCAGCATGTACTGAACATTCATGGTTCTCAGTTTTCTGTTGCTGCTCTGCCAGTCTGGATTAGTCCAGAAAAATCATGATCCTTTTACATTGGTAGCTGAGGTCTGTGACCTTCTGTGCTTCACAGAGTATTAAGTCCCAGTAGTTCTGGATGCGTGCTATCATTGGCCATGGGGTGGCCCCAAGCGGCGGTCTCGGCCCCAAGGATATGTGAGTGTGCTCCAGAACAAACCATGGAGAATGGAAAAAAAGTTGGGATCCAAAATTTCAGCCAGGTCTCCAGGAATTTCCCAAGGTCCGCGCCTTCCTAGAACCCCAGGAAACGGAGATTATTCTGGCATGATGTATTTTCTTCGACTTCCGATCTTTCCTCCAATTGTGAAGTAATTTGGAGACTGTGTACTTGAGAGTAATTACTTCGTCCTCCCAAGTGGAGACCCAACATTCAGCCTCCGCAACACGGTTCTCCACATTTCGGAGGTCTTGTCTAAAAGAAAAGTCACATCCATTGCTTGCCACCTCTCCGATTCTCACTTTCAACGCCTCTTTTGAGGCCTGAATTGCCTGTAGAATGACCCCTGTTTCCCACCCGACTTCAGTGGTCAACCTCCCAGCGCATGGCCTTCACCTGCAGCCAGGAACTGCGTCCAACTCCCCCCGGGCAGCTGACCTCCCGCTGTGTAGGGCCTTCCACCATTCATAGAGTTGAGGTGGCCACAAAGCCTGGCCTGCCCCAAAAGAGGCCCACCCCACAAATTAATTTTTTCTGTTTAAATTGTTTTTAGATTCCTTGGGACACTTTTTTTATTTGGCCACGGTGTGTCCCTGTAGGATCCCCTCCACCGTCCACAAGCGGCAGAGGGGTCAGGGTACCCCTCCCACCTCCCCACTATATATTTATTTTCTTAGGACACGGGGAGCGAAGGATTTCTCTTCATATTGCTGCTAGTCAATAAGAGTGTGAGCTTCCGCAATACTCAATGGAGCTTCCTGATCTCACGGAAGTGAGGCAGCTATTGGGGAAAAACCTTCCTCAGCCAATCAGATTGCTCTATGATTTAAGGTTGTGCTATCTATCTATCCATCCATCCATCCATCCATCCATCCATCCATCCATCCATCCATCCATCCATCCATCCATCCATCCATCTATCTATCTATCTATCTATCTATCTATCTATCTATCTATCTATCTATCTATCTATCTATCTATCTATCTATCTATCTATCTATCTATCTATCTATCTATCTATCTATCTATCTATCTATCTATCTATCCTTAGACTTTTGTCACCTTCATTACATTATCTCTGCTATTTTTCAGTATCCTGAACCTATTCAGCAATGAAGCAAGCAATGTTCAAATGAGATTTACTGCATGTGCTACAAGCAACTGGTAAACCCTGTTTTCTGTAGCAAAAGAATGAAACCTATATATACCTTCATGATTTGGTTAAACAAAAACATGAAGCAATTCTCTTGGTAAAATTGCATTTTGTATTCACTTTGATTGCTGTGGTGCTTTTACATCCATGTGAGGTTCAGCATCAAACACCGGTTTTAGTCTGTCCTAAAGACAGGTGTAACTGTCTATGACAAAACTATACATAGTGGAGTTGTGTGGCGGTACCCATCAACCATTGTTTCTAGAATTGTCATTGACATTGTAGATCAGCCCACATGACAGCATACAAAAAGTAGGGTTGTGGGTCAGATCCCTCCACCCATGCTTTGCTGGATGTGGCATTACATTTTGAGTTCTCCCACAGAACGGACATCATGACTGACTACAATTAGCTTCTTTCCAAGTCTCAGTCTGATGGGAAGTGATGAGCATTCAGAAGCCAAAAAGGCCATCTTGAGGCATAGCCTCAGCGCACTGGTGCACCTCAACCCACCAAGAGGTGCAAGCGTGAGCCTGGAGAAAGAAATCCAGCTCCCCCACCGTCTTCAGCATCATTTATGACTCTTGGTGCTGGAGCAGGATGAAGGCTGGCTCCTGTAAGAGCCAGTGCCATGTCCAGACTGTGCAGGCCACGCACGCAGCTGAGTGCAGCTGACTCAGATGGAACCGATACTGTTAGGATAACCTGTTTGTTCTAACATTGGGGAGAGGAGTTGGCCTAACGGCTAGGGCGCTCGACCTGGGATCTGAGTTCGAGTCTCGTTAACGACGCCAAAAACCTCCTGTGATTCTGGGCAAATTACTTAATCTCCCCGTGCCTAAAATGAATGTGTGTCTGTCCTCATGTAACGTAACTGGTGCTATGTAAAGCGCTCTGATACCTGATTCGGTTCGGGTCTAGTTCGCGCTATATAAAACTCTGCAAAAAAACCAAACATTAACCCCCTTTTCCGCATCCCTCAGCATTCAGTGGTCCATCCTCCACTGCGGCCTTGAATGGATACTTCATCCAGGCGTAACAGGCAGACTGCTGCAATGATGAAGCCGAGCACCCCTCCTTCTCAGGTGGAATGAAGTTACCTCTGGGCAGTCGCTGGCCCTTATGGTGCACTGCATAAAGAGGATGCGACAGTTGTTTGCCAAAGGCCAGTTTCTTGCACTGGTACAGGTGCGAGATATGTGTGACATGACTCCTGTGGATATATTCACCTACTACAGGCTTGGGCACACATGCTGTGATACAACTCTATGGTTCCAGGCTGTGCCACAGGAATTCATACCCCTGACAAAGTTCATTCGATCCCTTGACAAAAGGACATGGGTCTCAAGGCTTTACGGTTTGGAGACTGACGGGGAGCAAAGACATAAACATGCCTGGGAGTCTGATGTGGGGATTGGAGTCACAGACACGCTCTAGAGATATTGGTGACTTCAGACGAAGTCTCTGTCCATAAA
Organism: Lissotriton helveticus; assembly: GCF_964261635.1. Classification (NCBI taxonomy): domain Eukaryota; kingdom Metazoa; phylum Chordata; class Amphibia; order Caudata; family Salamandridae; genus Lissotriton; species Lissotriton helveticus. Next base: position 168,378,214 of record NC_136065.1, on the reverse strand, counting down.
TCATAGGCACACATTGGAGCACTATACATTTCTATGTCATGCATACTACGGAAAACCAGCACAGAATTTACCCAAGGGGATCCCACCGCTGCCAGGTCGAAAACGCCGAAATTGCACTTATGTGTGGGCCTGCACACTCATACTCAGGTACAGGGAACAGGTACTTGGTAGTGTGAATAGTGAAGTATACTATGCAAAGAATACCATGTAGATTTATGGCAGAGGATGAATCAGCGTGGACAAAGGCAGGCTCATTGGTACAGGTGACTGACTTTATCCTGTATACAGGTAACACACGTGAGTACATGTTCCTTCACACCACATTGTATAAAAGCCAACCAGAAACATTGAGAAACTAAATCCAAGGTATGTTTATATGCTTAATGCCGACCTGTGCTACAGGGACATCGTGGCACCATGTCAATATTTATTTCTATTTTTTAGATGAATATTCTTTCCTGTTTAAAAGTTCTTCCTTCTTTTGTTGATGTTTTGACTCCATGTGTAACTATTCTTGTGTGTCTTCTCCCTGTTGGGAGACTTGAACTTCATCATGAAAAGGCACATGTTCTTTCTGAATAGCCAGGATGTAAGAGCCAGATTTGTCAGATGTTGGTGGTTCTTGAAGTCAAGATAAGGCTTCCGCGTTCCCGTGCCTACTGTCAGGCCTGTAAGTTACATCAAAGTTAAAACAAGAAAAAGCACAATGCATCCAGGTCACGTCTTTCTTATCCAATTGACCTTACAGTGATAAGTGTCAGCGGATACCCTCCCCACACTTGCAGTAAATTGTCTCTCTAGCGTACGCCGGTACAAAAGGGGGTGGTGATGGATGGAGCATCCAAACCAATCAAACACTCACACCCAGTCAACAGATCTGGGTTTAATCCATCACCGTTCTTTAGGCCACTCTGTTGGCAGTGTATGCTCAGACGTGAGTCCCTTGCTCACTTTGCCACTGGATTCAAGCAAGCCTGGCTGAAGACGGCTGTAATGCCAGAAACCGGTCCTCGGAAGCTTGTTTCCGGTCCAGGGAAGACATGGCTTGGCAGTTCGGTCTGGACTGTTCCCATGAGGCACAGGGTCAGACTGATTTGCATATGGTCATGTCTGAACTGGGGTGGCAGAGTGGGCTTAAGAACGGTGATGGATTAAACCCAGATCTGTTGACTGGGTGTGAGTGTTTGATTGGTTCAGATGCTCCGTCCATCACCACCCCCTTTTCTAGCGTACGCCAGCACTGATTTAAAACTCAACTATTGCAAATGGGAAATTATTGGGATTTATCATTGATGGCAGTCATTCATTCTGCTCAGTATTACTAACAAAGCCCAGTAGCTTTGTATTTCCTCTGCAAAATGAACTTCCTGCTCGAAGCAAACTTCAGAACCACTGTTCAAATCTTGATTCTTTCCTACCTTGACAGTGCCAAATCCCACCTCACTCTTGTCCCAGTGCACACATGCCTCTGAAGAACGCGCTGGCCACTGCTACCTGACTTATCAAAGGTCTAAAGAAGTCCAACCATATCATTAGCACACAGAAAGAAATGTATTTGCTCTCTTTACAGGCAACATACCTCCTTACCTGACCAAACAAATCCCCATCTCAGGAGGCCAAATCACCACACAGTGTTGTGGGAGAACCATTTTAAGAATCATGTGGTGCAAACAACAAACAACCAGAAAACAAACCTTCATCAGTGATTCATGCAGGGTCCGAATGAAATTCTGAAACGGATCAGACTAATCCAATCAATCAATATAATCTTTATTCGGCAAAAAAGCCATAAAATCAAGCACATAAATATGCGCTACATGGAAAGAGACATAAGATATAAAAATCATCGGAGTACGAGCCAGGGACATGAAATAGAGTCTTCAAAATAAGTGCAGAGAAATATATCGACATCTCAGAACATAAAAGCTAATACCGTTTCCTGATGATAAAAGCCACACTTACAAACATTTTAATTGCATAGCAAATCTCTATTGAGCCAAGACGCTGCAAGAACACGAGCCCCTCCTTATGCTTTCTCAAGCTTGTATTTCGCAAAATAGGGACCAAAAAGGAAGACCGAGGGGCTAAATATAAAGTGCAAAACAGGACAAAGGGCTTACAGCCTGATTCATGTACATGCCGTTTTGCGTGGCCCTAATAGCGAATCATAGCGACTCGCTATTGAGGACACGCAAAACGGCATTCATGTAGGAATTGGTAATGAAATAGCGATTCCTACATGTTCTTTATTTGCGAGTAGCAAATTGCTACTCGCAAAAACTCCCCATTCATTCCTATGGGCCAAGGAATGAATGGGGAGTATCCCTTATTTGCGAGTAGCAATTTGCTACTCGCAAATGAGATAGCGATTTTAAGGGTGCCAGGGGTGTCCAAAGGACGCCCTGTAGCACCCCTAAAATGCACATTTGAACAGGTGTTGCGCACACACATGTCCAAAGGACATGTGTGTGTGCAACATGCAACTTAGAAAAATGCTTTTAAAAGCATTTTTCTGAGTTTTTGCTATTTACCGACAGGTCTGACCTCTCGGTAAATAGCGGCCCCAAAAGTGCAAAATCGCTATTTCTTGATGTGTCATGAATAGCATTTGAGGAATCTCTATTAGAGATTCCTTAAATGCCATTCCTCGCAAATATGTGAATTCTTAAATAGCGATTTTTGCATTTGGGATTGTGAATACCAAATGCAAAAATCGCACTCGCAAAGGGCCAGATTCTCAGAATCTGGCCCTTTTGCGAGCGCTATTGCCTACATGAATCAGGCTGCATATGTACTAACATTAGGAATACCGATTTTCCAATTTCGAATCTCTCCAATTTGCAATCAGGAAATCGGTATTCCTAATGTATGAAACTCTTCTGAGTTTCATTAGCGATTCCTAGTGGGTTTCAAATCGACCTACCTCATGCATATTAAGGTAGGTCGCAATTTGTGGCCAATTAGGAAACGCAACCATCACAGGTATTGTGATCTGCTGTGATTGCTTTTTGATATAGCAATCATTTAAAAAAAAAATTTTTTTTAAATGTATGCATTTAAAAAGAAAAAATGAAACTTTGAAATTTCATTTTTTAAGAGTAGGCAGTGATCTGGCTAAAAAATGTTTTTAATTACATTCTCAACGGGGAATGGGCCCCCAGTGGACCCCTTAGCCTTTGCGAATCGGTTACCACTAGTTTTAAACTGGTGGTAAAGTATTACTGTTGTGCAACAGGAATTTGGTCGCAAAACAGCATTACATACCAAACTGATTCGGTGTTTGGAATGGACGCCCTAAACACGCCCCTTCCAAATACTGAGACGCAAATGCAAAATGCAATTCGGTAAAAAGTTACTGAATCACATTGTGGATTTTGTACATTTAAAAAAGCATGTTTCCGTTCACAAATGGCCCGATTTTAAGAATTAGGCCATTTGCGACCCGACAAATACTTTTCACATCTAGCCTCAAGTGACTTATGCTTTGTTTTGAGACATTACCACAACTACAGAGAGGTAAGGCCCCAGAAAGTGTACCTGAGCAGCAGGCGGACCAAGCCCGCACATCAGTCCTGGAAGAGGAAATCGTTCAAAACATGGATGGTCAGGTGAGAGGCTCTTCTTATGTGATCTGAAGCTCAGAGTGTGCCAGCTTCCACGCCAAACTATCCAAGGTGAAATTGAACAGGCCCCAGTCTTACTAAGTCACAGAGGCACTAGTGAGGAGTGCTGGCCCTGGATTGGATGTTGGGAGTGCACTAGAAAGTGGACATGGGAGTCTTTGTGGAGGCACACTGTGACCATCATCAAATGGTGAGCCAATTCGGAGTTTTAGGGACACAAACCCAACAGAGAGGCTTCTACTCAAACTAGATCCAAAGTGGGAGTGACTAGCAAAGGCAAGGAGAGGCCATGAGTGAAGTTTCATGGGAAACGAAGAGGCACCCATGGAGCAATGCCCCTGACAGTTTGTACCATACGACAAGTGCCACTACACCTTGAACAATAGATTGGCTCTACCACAGTCGACTCAAGAGGCCTACAAGAAGAATAGCAAGGATCACATGACAGCTCATGAATACAGTTAAATAAACACTGGAACTAACTTGATAAACAGTGCCAGTGGGGTGTTTACTCATCACAAACACTCAGCGTTCCAAAGTGTGGCAGCTTAGAGCACTTTGTCATTAGATTTCGGAAAAATGTGCCCTTGTCATTTGAGGAGGTGACATTCCCCATGCTAATTGTTATTTTACTTTACATAAGGAAATACATAAAAGAAGGAAACCAAGTGCCCAGAGGGCGCTCTGGAACAGGAGGGTATACAAGTCAATTAGTGTACATAGTGCTGAACAAACAGCAGAATACTAGGCAAAGGAGCAGACTCTACAACACTAAGAAAAGTAGACCTTAATCAGTACCTCAAAGAATTCTAGGACACCTGAACTTGAATTTTAAATACTCAATTCCAAAACATGAAGGTAGAAATGACAAATCAATTTAATTTTAAGACAGGTATACCACAGATTGGACAAAGTAAAACTTAACTGGAGCAGCAGGAGTGGTCTGATGCATTAAATGATTCTACAGAAAAGATAAAGGGACTGACTTCGACTTTGGCGACGAGGGCACTCTATCACATAAGCGACAGAGTACCCTCTCTTGCAAACTCTCGATCCCCCACCTGATTTAGGGCTGAGTGGACCAACAGGAAGTCAATGATGGAACCTGCTCTGGCTCCGTCGCTAATAAACTCCTTCGATGACCCAACAACACAGTACGGGCCAGCGGAGTTAAGCCATCCGACCGTCCACCCAATATTGAGCGTGCCGTCAGATGGCTTTTTTTGCTGTACGTCGTCACTGCTAGGTAAAACCTTGGGGAAGGGGCAGTAAAAATACAAAACATGACCTCCACACCATTGGGGAAACTTTCCCTATGGTGTGGGGGCTTAGTTTTAAATTCTTCAAAAACAAACTCCAGTTTTGGGAATTTGTTTTTGAAACATGGAAAACCTTGGAAAAGTTTGATGGCTGGCTGTCATGTTTGACAGAGCCCTCCGACAAACTTTTCCAACATTAGCAGGAACTGCTCTCACAGCGTATCCTGACAATTTATGCAGATGTGCGTGGGGCCAATGGACATCTCTAAATTTAGTGGATGGGATGCCCTTTAAACTACTCTGTCGCCCTGACGGACATTAAATCATCTGCCTATCTCTAGATCTGGCCCAAAGTCTATAGAAGAATAGGCAAGATCACTCCAGGGTAAGTGTGATGATGTTGAAGACCAGTCCTGAAGAGACATTTGCTTGTATAAAGTTAAGGGAGGCTCTGGAAAAGAACACCTAAAGTGTATGTGATGGATCTTTTCAGCGACATTATGCTGGAATGCACCAACTTTGAAGATGGAATAGAAAGACCACACCAATTGGTCAAGCTGAGAAAAACCATTAGGAAAACACATTCTGGTGAAAATGTCAGCTTAAAGATCGGATAATTAAGGAAGCCAGGGACCGATCACCACTCTGCTACATCTAAAAAAAAAAATCTAAATATACCACAGCTCGTCCACAACAGCTTGCAATACCGAAGAGAAATGCAGGAAGTGACAATGGAACTCTACACTAAGCACATAAAAAACAGATGGCTTTTTCCATTCACTCCTTTTTTCACAACACTGACCAGTATGTTATGATAAGAAACCCCACAGGAAGGCAAGGAAGAGGCACACATAGAAGCACGCCTTGCACACGACCCAGGAACAACTACCATATAACAAATAAAATGACCAATGAATATCCCAGGTTCATGCAAATATAGTGTTTATGTCCCTAAATACCCTACTTTTAGGGTCTACTTATATCCTACACCTTAATGTATGCAACTGATGAATTCCACCCTTCCCCTTGTTTTTATGACTTAATATTGCACTTCATTTAGTGGCCTTTCTTTCTGCTCTTCCTTACTGTGAATTAGCACAGGCTGCCTTGAAGGCAGTAAACACAGTCATCCTCTTGTGCTCATTGTCTTCCTGTCCTGTCATTTCAACACTAACCTATTGCTCAAATACCTTTGCTGTTTGCCGTGGGATGCCTCAAGGTCCTTGCACCTCCATACTATTTTTTTAAAGATTTTTTTATTGAAACCATGCTCATCATACAATGCTTACAATCAAGAAATAACATATATCATGGTGCATACATGTCAGTTTAAGAAGCGGCAACATTCAAAAGCATGACTCTGGTCGCAATCCATAAAGGCGCTTTTACGGCACAGCGCATATGGCAATTGTTAATCTCCCTTCAAGCATAAGTAACCATCAAACCCTTAAAGCATGTTTCCCACCCATCAGTACCCCTATATGCCCTCCAGGCTCCCCACACCGTTTCCCACTTCTTGTGCCACCCCCCTACTCTGATAGACCACATTTTCCGCTCTCTGGCACCAATCGAGGTCAGACTTCCATTTCTTCAGCCCTGGTGGAGCAGCGCGTTTCCCCTCCCTCGCAATATTTCGCTCAGCCACCCCTGCCGCCAAGACCACCCACTGCACCTCAATGCTAATGTTTATGGTGTATGTGTGGGCACATGCTCATTTAATCTGATTCTTTGAGTTCTGCGCATCATCATATGCTGATGACACTGTAGCTGATTGTTCACTTAGACTAATGTGCTCCAGATAATATTTCCTGCCCAAATTAATGACTGGCTTCTATTCAGCAATGGATATGCCCAGCTTTTTATAAATTATAGCCAAACTGAGCATCTGGTGATACACAAACATACACAACAATGGAATACATACTGGGTTCCATTGCAGGGAGCTCCCCTGCCAGCCCATGAGATCACGTTCCTGGGTATTATTTTAAATGCGAGATTCTCCTTCAGTGCACACATTGATGTGTTCTAGACATGTTGCTTTTCGCTTCTAATATGTGGGAAGATTCTGCCATTTCTTCCTCCGGAAGATGATGCGAAACTGGTTGGTTCCCCTGATTATTGTAACATCCTCTACCTGGCCCTTGTATAAGTGCTACAGAGAGTTTAAAATGTCACTGTCCAGTGGGGTTGGTCGAGGAAAGTCGATCATATTACAGGTCTCAAAGGCCCTCTACAGGCTCCCAGTACGTCAGCTGATTCTCTTTACATGCATGATTTACAAGGTTAGTGGTGGTCCCTAGACTGGGAGAGTTTTTAGTCTATTTTAAAAGTTGTGGAGCCCTATCCCTCCTACACACGTCGGGAACCAAGCAGTCTTAGTATGGTGACGTGTAATCTAGTTTATAATGGCCTCACATAAAGCACAGAGTATAGAGTACCTTCTGGCTTGCAGAAAGGCACTCCCTTTTCTTGTTTTGTTGAATTCCCTCTCTTGAGTGTCTGGAAATGTCTTTTTCTCTATGTTACTCAGCGCTGTTTCGTTTTTTGTGAAGTATGTATTTTTTAGCACCAAGAAGAGTTCTGGCTGTTCACATAGCTTTGAAATTCATAATCAAATCAAATCTACACGGCTCTCCTTATATCTAATTAAAAACAAACAAATACATACAAATGGAGGCAACTAGAGGCAAACTGGTACTCAACGCCACCTCACCAATCTCAGACTGGTGCATTAAAGCTACTGTAAAGCTATCCTCAACCCAAAAAGGCCAACAGACCCTGGAACTCTTCCAACTCTTGAGCTCTTGCAACCCATGCAGATCTTACTTAATCACCCTGCACAGAATCACCAATAGATTTCTCACAGTACTTCTGCTACAAACTCAATCTTCTCTGTTCAGAAAAATGCTGACATTGTCCAGCCTGTGAGGGCATGGCCATTAATTGAGCCTGAACGGTTGCAGGTTCCATTGGCTTCACTGAGGCAGTGAAAACTACAGGGCTTAATACTTGGCCCCAACATTTAACATTCACAAGGCGGAGCAGCTTGTTACATAGTTGGTGGTTTCTGGGATTTGGTGACCCAGTGAGACAGTCATTTGAAGCAGTGATTTAGTAGGAGTGGGAGAGCAAGTCGTTCACCGCGATCGGGGAAGCAAGGAAAACCACTGATTGACTCACTCTGCTGGCTTCTGGAACCTGCTCTGACTCCCACTGATGGGGAGAAAGAAGACCTCTCTATAACGCAAGTGGCTGATTGGACAGAAAAGGGAACACCGGTTTAAGCAATAGTAGAGGCGGTTAGTAAGGCCAGCAGAGAGCACCATATCTAAGTGACCCTCATTGTCTCTTCCTACTGGTCTGTGTAGTTGAGTGAGCAAGATGAGTAGAGACCAAAGCCTACAGCAAGTTTTAACAATCTTTCTTTAACTTTCTACCTTCTCACCCCCTTTGACATTTTCCACTATCCTTGTTAATTTCGTGCAACTCTGTCTCTGAATTACTGTACCTTGATCGTATGTTTTTTGCTAAGTTTTCTTTTTGCTTGAGTTGTACGTCTTTGTCTTTTCGCCCGCTCTGCCTTTACCCCCTCTCCCCTCAGGTTCACTCCCCCCACTCCACCTATCCTTCTAGTCTTATTCTTAACCCTCCTTCTCCCTCTCTGCCGCCTATGATTTGGCATTCACTTTGAAACTTTAGTGTAAAATGTCTAAATGATTATTGTTGTAACTTGCTGTTATTCCTGATGTAAAGCGCTCTGAAACCTCCGGGTCCAGCCAGCGCTATATAAAACTCAATAAATAAAATAAAATAAATAAAATAAAACTATGTAGTGAGTCTCCACTGGGCTACTCGTTCTGTGATGGCCAAACAAGAACATACTAGATTTAGTGAGGATCACAGGAGGATCCCGCTTGTGAACATGTGGAAGTTGCTCCGAAAGGGTGAAAATGAGTGTTAGTATTCACCAATAACATCAAAGAACGAACAGGGAGAGCAACGGTGACAACAAGAGTTCCTGTAGGTGTGTGTCACGGAAAAAGAAGGCCCCGCTAAATCTGACATGGAGGGTGCCATGGGATCATCAAGCAAGTAAACCAAAGAGCCAGTGCTAACTTGAGAAGGTGCCCTGTACAATCCGGAGCAAAATGGAGGAAAACTCTTAAAGTGAACTTGACGGCAAGGAAAAAATGCAGTTTGAGCAATTCTATATATTACCAAAGGAAAAGACCTGTCAGTAGACGCCACTTTGGAGAATTCTGTTTTAGATTTTGGGAATTGAAAACTAATGGCAAATATCTGGAGAGGAAAGCCAGAGGGACAATGTTTGGGTTCCCAGTGTGGAAAAAGGAACCTACGAGTGATGTAGTCCTTCTTCAAGTGACAAACTAAGGCAGGTAAATACTTGACTGCTGCACGTAAAATGCTGTCTCTCAGTGTATCTTATGTTGCTGCCCAGAAGGGAAGCAGCACAACAGTCAGTCTTATCCATGAGAACATTAACTTAATCGGGAAGCACCAGAGAGCTACACATGAACGCCACCTGAGCGACAAGCTCTGCCAGCCCAGACCAGCATGCGTCCAAATCCTGCTGATGTCCTATCCATCCACAGTGATGTTCTTGGCCCTGCTGCGGAGACGACATGAGGCAGCAAATTTTGTTGTTGACAGCTCCTGGGTCCCGCTGGGGAACTTACAGTGCGCATGCTTGAGATAGTTGCCAACTATCCCAAGCATGCACAGCGCACAGTGCACTGTAAGTTCCCCAGCGGGACCCAGGGGTACTGCGCACTACGGTGAGTGTCACTCAAGCTGCAGGCCACCCCCCCTGCACAATTCCCGGCGGTGGGCTGAGGCTGATTGTTGCATCATGCATGATGAATTTATTTAGGATTGCGGCCGCGATGCGGGTCCATTGTGGCTGGTGGGGCTACGCCCCTACGCCCCAATGGACGCACCGCTGCTGCCGCCTGATGCAGCTGCTCTGAAAAGGTGAACCCCAGCAGGAGAGCGTGCACCAGGCCTATAACTGGGCTTGTATCTAGCAAACCAGTTGCAGAGCTCTGAGTAGGCCCTCACCGAGCAGTGAGAGAACTGCCCTTCACCTCTGAGTGGTGAGCGTATACTATGGGGTTGTGTAGATGAGGCGATTGTGCTGCTTGAGATTGTGAATAGAGGCAGAGAGGATGGAGTCTTGGCCCACCGGGTCAAGAGCTGCTGTCTGGAGGACAATTGAGACACAAGGGTCAGCTGTGCAGTCCCTTAGCTCTCCATGGACCCATCTGCCATGCTTTTGAGATGGGTAGTGCATGCGACAGAGCTCAGATGATTGCTGATCTGGGTCTCATGAGAGAGAGAGGATGCTTCAATGTGGGGTGTGATCTTCATTAATGGTGATTGGAGCTCCATACTCAGTGCAACACATCTGAGAGCTGTTACTTTCACCCTATACTTTATCTGAGTCTGCTCTCCTGATGGCAAACTGTTGTTCAGAGGTGTGATTGTGCTAGGAAGGTGTGCTTATCAGTGGAAAATATCAAGCTGCGACCCTGGAAATTGCTCACTAAACTGAGGCAATGTGGGTATGCCCCTGATGATAATCTGAAACCTGCCTCCCTAGAAACTGACCTGCTTGCATACACTACAGTCCGCAAAGATTCCCCCTACCAAACCGGCCCACCACCCATGCAGGGAAAGGAAGCTGCACCACACAACCCAGTACTTCTATTCAATTGTAAAGTCAAAATCAATGTTGGTCACAGGCTCAGACTTTGAAATGCTCTGAGTCTGATAGGGGCCCTGAAATGCTAACGTTAAATTGGTGATATGTACAAGGAAAACTTCCGTGCGGTGCTTCACAAATTGTGGACCGATTGCAGAAGAGTGGAAGCCCTGTTGACAACAAGGTGACAGCCTTGCTAAAGGACATGAAAAGCAGCCTAACAGCAGATGATGATAAAATTGCTAGTCTGACCTTTAGACTGGACCAACCGAAAGACTGCATTGACAAACACCCAATTCCGCTAATTTCAGTGGAAACTAGGATCCCAGATATTGAAGATTCAGGGAAAGCAGAACCAGATAAACTAATTGACATGAAAGAACTTCAGGCAGTCAAGGCAAAATATGATGATTTTGAAGGACTGGTGCAATAAACAACCTAAGCAGGAGAATTTGTGGAGACCTTATTGGTGCAACTTTTGGCTAAGATGCTTTTTCACCAGTCTTCACTCTTGAACAAGCTCCCAGGGCATTAGGACTAATGCCTCGACCAAGGTAATCCCAAGACTGGGGCGTGGCTTAGCGCCCCGCGTGGACGGCAGCTCTGATGTGAGCGCTCCGTGCCGACCGGAGGCTTTACCCTCTTTCACCTGTTGCTGACTTCTTCTGGGAGAAGAACATCCGACCGGAATATGAGGGGAGTGCAGTGGCACTAATTCGAGGCATCTTTTCATCACTCTCATCGTTTTTCCGACGACGCGTCAAACAGCCGCGGCTCCCTGACGGCCGCGGCCGCCATCTTGTCTATGTTTCGCGCGTCTAACGCGCTACCTGTTCCTCATCATGCTGGCCTCCTGTGATGCCCCGGAACTCCGACGTTGCTCTTGTTGAGCTAATTTCCATATATCTTCATTGCTGCTGCCCTTAGCCTATCTGCTTCAGCTTTTGCGAGTTTTACTCGCGAACATCGCGATTTTGGCGGCCATTTTAATCTTATTGAGCATTCCCCTCACATGGATCACCTGCGGACATAATTGGCATCTGCTCTCTGCCAAAGCCATTTTCCCTCTTTTGCATTCTCTCATTTTTGGATTTTCTCCGTGTCTACAGCCCTTCAGGTTACCTGCACATTTTCTTCACTGCGCATTCACCTCAAGCTACCCCTAATTGCCACGATGTTGTGACTTTCCTATTGGATACTTCCTTCTCCACAAATGCCAAATTGTTGCTTTTCATCTCAATGGGCACTCTGCGCTTCGCTTTCATGCAAGAGGGCTTCCTGACTTAAGTGTTTGGACACTGCTTTACAACCCTCTGTGAATTTCTGGCGCTCCTAGGTGACTATGAGAAGGCTTTCTTTGGACTTGTTTGCTCCTGCGTGCTTTTGTTGACTGTGTCACTCTTCTGCCCATGTATTGACCTTCGCAGGCGTGGAGTACTCCAGGTGCTAGTTCTTCTTTTGTTTTCTCTCTGGAGGCAGCTTTCATCATATGGAGAAAGGTGCAACTGGTCGCTCTTCTAAATCTCCACAACATATCTTTATCAAAAATTCAAAAGTCTTTTCTGCATTGGCACATCTGGAAGCCTCTCAGGCACTTGCTGTTCAAATGTCGCAGTCCAACGCGGAACGTCCTGTTCAACCCTCAGGGAAGGCCACAATGAAACGCCTTAAAAAGGATCCTCAATCACCGACGGGCTCTGTTTCTATGGAGCTGATGCTGGAGGATATACGTGCTCTTCGGCCTTTCATGGAGGAAACTAACTCCAAGTTGCAGGTCTTAATTGATAATTCGTCACAGTTGGATGTGAGGGTAACGACGGTTGAACGCACCATACCTTCTCTCCAGGAGTCATCCTCCAAGGTGACGCACATGCAATCGCAGATTTCTTCTCTCCAGAAGCAGGTTGAAGAGCTTGAGAATCGTAATCGACGCAACAACCTTCGAATTTACGGCCTGGCAGAGAATTGTGAGGGGAACGACCCCATTGCTTTCTTCAAATCCTTCCTACCTAAGCTCCTACATTTACCCGAAGGTACCGTGCTCAACATCCAGCGAGCACATAGGCTTGGTCGCAGTTCTTCACCTTCTTCTGCCTCTTCAAGACCAAGGGGTGTCATCATGTATTTCCTGGAATATACAGATCTTCTTAAAGTTCTCTCAGCAGCCCGTGCTTCTCCTCGCCTCACGTGGTCAGGATCTACCCTCTTCTTTGCGCAAGATTACGCCAGAGCTACAGCCAGCCATCGTAAAGCTTTCTTGGATATGCGACCAGAGCTTCGTTCCATTGGCGCCAGATACGGCCTTTTTCATCCTTGTCTCTTCAGAGTTACTCATAACAACAAAATGACGACCTATGAAGATCCTGTTTGCCTTCGGAGCTTCCTCAATTCCTGTCAAACACCCGATATGGACCTCTCCGGCTCCTCATCAGCTTTCCCTCCATGACTTTCATGAGTTGTTGTTGTCACTAATTTGTCTGCATAGTTGGTGCTGACTTTATCTTTGTTCGTACTTGTTATGCTGATTTCCTCATTCCTATATGATTCTCCTTGTATTTTTATTTGTTCCCTTATGGTCCTATAACTTATTTATTCGCTTCCCATTTTTGTTTGATACCACGTTCTCATTGTCTTAGTTTCTCGATTGTTCTTCTCCTCTTGTCTTTTTTTTTTTTCTCTTTTCTCCCACAGGATCCACAGTCTATTGTATGTTTACTCCCCGGTCTGGTGGTTCGTTTACATCGGTTGTTTTGCCTCCTCCAGTTGGCGCTCCCCCCCTCAGTTTCTTCTCCTCGTCTCTTTTCCCTCTTGATCGTCCTTCCCCAGCTCCATCCTTCGTAAGTATGTTTTCCTTCCTTCCCTTGTTGTTCGCTATTTCCTTTTTATCCTTACTCCTGTTTTTTTTCCTAGTTCTCCCTTGTTCTAAGGTGTCTCCTTTTCCTTGTTCTCATCAACTCCTTTGTCTCTACTTTTTTCATATCTTTTTCTTTCTCACTTGCATTTATCTCCTAGGTTTCCTCTCTCAACTGGTTTTCATTATCACTTCTTCATTCCGCATTTTTCTTCTCTTTTCACACTCCTTCCTTTTTTTTCTCTCTCCTTTTTTCTTCTGATTGTTTGCTTATTGCTTTTCATTCATTCTGGACCTTGCTCTTTTTTCTCCTGAATCTTTTCTCTTTATCTTTTCTCACACTCTCATTGCTTGTTTTGCTAACTCATCTGCATTTTCTCCTTACTAGCTCTAGTTCTCATGTCACATTCATCCTTCTTGCCTTTCTAGCATATTCTTTTCTCTTTTGCTTATTTTTTCCTCTGGACTCTTATTTTGCTTCTTTTTTTATTGATATTTTCTCTTCATCTTTTATATTATGTCGTTAAAAATAGTTACATGGAATGTTAAGGGCATTAATTCTCCAATCAAACGACAGAGAATTCTATCGTACCTTGCTTGTTTAAATGTTGATGTTGCTTTCCTGCAAGAAACTCATTTATTTGCTGATGAATCTGTTAAATTGAAAAGAGGTTGGGTGGGTGATGTTTATTACTCTCAGGGGGATGGTAAACGTAATGGAGTAGCTATTTTATGTCACAAAAATTTGTCTCATTCGTTGCTTGTTCAGGAATCAGACGATGGCGGTCGCTGGGCATATGTTAAACTGTCTATTAAGAATATTCCAATTTCCTTTCTTAATGTTTATGCCCCCACTGCTGGTGATCCTACTTTTTGGCATACATTTTCCCATCATATCACCAGAAATATTGATGACAATTTTATCCTTGCGGGAGATTGCAATCAGCCCCTTGACCCCTTCCTGGATAGACATTCTAAGGCCCATTTTGTTCCGACTAAGTCTCATAAACTCTTTTCCCAAGCTATCTCCCAACATAAACTCACTGATGCCTGGCGCCTGTGTAATCCAGAGGCGCAGGAATTCACTTTTTATTCTCCTTGTCACCACTCCCAATCCCGGATTGACTACATTTTTGTCAAGCATAACATTGCTCAAACCCTTACCCATGCCGAGATTGGTCCGATTTTACTCTCGGATCATGCCCTCACTTCAGTTCAGCTTGACATTCTTCCTAAATCAGCTGGACCCAAACGATGACGCTTTAATAATGCCCTTCTCTTGGACCCCAAGTTCACTGCTTCTTTCACTGAATTTTTTTTGCTTAATGATACCCCCTCCATACCCAAGCATACCATTTGGGATGCTTTTAAGGCTGCGGCAAGAGATTTTATAATTGGCTTTGTGGCGAAGAAACGGAGAACTGCTCGTAACTTCACAGCTGCTCTCCTCGATATTAAGAAATTGGAGCACTCTTATTTTACTTACCATTCACAAGACAGTTTAACAGCCCTGATTAATGCTAAAATGAAATTTAACAAGAAGTCTACGGACGATGCGTCTCTATATTTACTGAAATCGACTGCAAAGTTTTATGGGGGCAAAAATAAGGCTGGGAAGATTTTAGCTAACTATCTGAAAGTAAAGCATAACAAATTAAATATTGCATCAATCTATGATACACACTCTGTCCTCAAACATAAGGATGCGGACATTCTTGCTGAATTTTCTTCTTTTTACAAAACCTTATACTCTTCCGAAACCCAACCCTCTTCTCAGTCCTTAGACCGCTTTTTCTCTAACATACAGAAACCAGCCCACTTTCCTCTTGATCTTTCTCACTTAGAGCTTAATATCTCTCAACAAGAGTTACTCACAGCACTCCAGAATCTCAAAAAAGATAAGGCCCCCGGGCCGGATGGCTTTACTGTTGAATTTTTCCTACACTTTTCGAAACTTCTTATCCCAAAATTACATTCCCTCATTGACACTTTCCTCACTTCAGGTGCCTCCTCAGGTTCTTTTTCTGACGCACACATCTGTCTGATACCCAAGGAAGGAAAGGACGCTCAATATTGTAAAAATTATAGGCCAATTTCTTTGGTTAATATTGATTATAAAATATTTGCAAAGTCTCTAGCAGCACGTCTTGACCTTCTTCTTCCAGACCTTCTGGGTGAGGAAGAGTCAGGCTTCGTCAAGGGTCGTTTCATCACTGATAACACTAGACTTTTATTTAATGTTTTATCTAAGTCTCGTCATCTACCCCATTCTCTTGCGGCCATTGCCCTGGATGCTGAGAAAGCATTCGATAGGGTTGAATGGACCTATCTTTTTCGCACCCTCCAATGGTTTGGCTTCGGCTCTAAATTTATTTCTCTGATTTCCTTACTTTACTCTAATCCGCGTGCAGCAGTTTGTGCTAATGGCCAAGTTTCTTCCTTTTTTGATTTGGAAAGAGGTGTCCGTCAAGGCTGCCCCTTATCTCCTTTTCTTTTTAATTTAGCCTTGGAACCCTTTTTATCTAAACTCCGTCAGAACCCTAATATTCAGGGCTTTCAAACATCAGATTCCCAAGTTAAACTGGCCGCTTACGCTGACGACATCCTCCTTTTTATTTCTAATCCCACTGATTCAGTTCCTGCCTTTCTTGCTGAAGTGAATGATTATTCCCAAATATCTGGTTATAAACTTAACAATGATAAGTGTGAGATCCTACCCTTGACGAAATTCACGTTTAAACCTGACTTCGCTGCCTCTAACTTTACATGGAATTCATCCCATATTAAATACCTTGGTTTGCATGTTACTCCCTCTATCCCAGATACTGTTTCCCTTTGTTTGTCCAAATGTACTCAAAAATTGGTGGATTTGACGTCCAGATGGCATCCTCTTTACTTATCCTGGTGGGGCCGTCTTGACACTATTAAAATTATGTTGTCTTCCATAGTCCTCTATACTATTTCTAATATTCCGGTATCCATTCCTTCTAAATTTTTTAAAAAGATTAACTCCATTCTGATGTCCTTTCTTTGGAATAAGAAAAGGCCTAGAATGTCCCTTGCCCGGTTGATCCGACCTAAGGCGGAGGGTGAAGTCAATTTTCCAGATTTCCCTGCTTACCATAAGGCTTTTTTATTACGACAAGCTTCCTTCTGGTTGCAAGACCCTAGTACTCCTTGTCCTTTATGGGCTAAATTTGAGCGCCTTCTTCTTTCCCCTTTTTCTTTCGCTGAGTATCTCTCTTTTTCCCGTAAACCCTCTTCCATCTCTACTCTCATTCACAAATTCACTACTAAACTGCTCTTAGCTTCTTCTCACTCCCCCCCTATGACTATTGCTGATTTTCTTTCCTCTACCATTTGACATAATACCACCCTACTTATCCGTAACAAACCCTTCTTTTGGAAAGCATGGTGTCTCAAGGGGCTGATGTGGATTTCTCAACTCTTTTCTCAATCTTCTTTCTTACCTTTTACCACTCTTCGTTCCCTTTATGGCTTACCTGCTTTCTTTGCCCGTAACTACCATTTACTTAAATAGGCTGTATTGACAACTTACACTCGGCTCTCTCAGCTACATCCCTCTCCTATTTCTCCCACCCCCATCTCCTCGCTCCACTCTTTTTTGCGCAATACCCCTAAGGCTTCTTCCATTTACAAATACCTTCATACTACTGACTCTGTTAGGCCTAAATCTAAAGTAGAGGAATGCTGGGAACATGATCTCTCCACGTCCTGGCCAATTTCGCTATGGGACAAGATATGGAATAAGATCGCAAATCCTCGAGAGCAGCAACTTTAACACAGTCCCTGTTCTTTATTTATAATAGACTTCTTTATACACCCTTTGACCTCCATAAGCGCTTTCCAAACACTTCTCACACATGCTGGTCTTGCTCAACCCCACAAGCAACTTTGTTTCACATGTTATTCTTATGTACATCTGTTCATGACTTTTGGTTACAGGTCTGGGCTCAAATCAATGTGATTTTTCATACATGTATTCCTTTTTCTCTTACTAACATTTTTTTGGGCAGCCTTTCCCCTTGTTGGGACAATGTTGAACTTAAACCTCAGATTATTGATTTATTGTTGGCTGCTGCATTCCAGCAGATAACGGTGAATTGGAAAGATTCCTCCAATATTTCCTTTAAGGCGTGGTGGTTTAACGTTTGCCATAACCACAGACTTGATACTGCTTTTGTTTTTCCGGCTCATATGGCTGCAAAACGTATGGACATATGGCTCCCTATCACGCTTTACTTGGACACCTGTGCTAATCGTTTGTTTCATCCACCGCCTTTGCAACAAGAAGTCCCTAAACCTCCTTAAATGCTCATTACATTTCATTTTTTCTTCATTATATTATTTTTGTACTCCTTCCAGGTATTTCCATGCCTTTTTGATTACTATTTCTCATTCCTTTTATTTTTTTTATTTTTTATTCCACTGTCCAGATTTTCCTTTTGTTACTATTTATAACTTTTATGCTTGTTCTAGCTACCACAGCTTTCAATATTTTATGCTTTTACTGTATTTTGCATTGACACCTTGTTTTTCCTCTGTAATATCAAATAAAATTTTCTTGAACTGAAAAAGGTAATCCCAAGACTGATTATTGCAAAATTACTCAATTATAAAGATAGAGACACAATACTTTGACTCAGCAGGTCAAGCCCACCATGCAATATGAAGAGTATCCTGCTTCCTTCTTTCTGCACTTAATGGCTGCCAAGCAGGACTTCAGGAGATCCTTTCTGGAGGTTAAAAATATTTTTCGAAAGAAGACTGCCAAATCTGCAGTGCTGTTTCCAGCTAAATTGAGGGCTAACTGTGATGGAAAAGCCCTCTTCTTTTTGCGGCTGAACACAACTTTAGACTTTATTGGAATGCCCATCAAGATCTGCTTGGAATGAGCTCTTCCAGATCCAGATTGCAACCTTTGTTATGTTACGTTATGTTACTGAGATTTATACAGCGCACAAATACCAAACGGTGTATTGGCATTAACTGTACGGAAGCAGGCAGGTGCACTATTCTTTACAAAAGGGTGTTAGCGATGGAAGATTTCTGATGGAAAAGGGGAGGGTGTTCCAGAATTTGACATCTCCAGAGCAGACACGTACTCTTTATGACTGACTACACTATGCAGAAAGGATATGATCCACTTTGTACATAGTATCTAGACATAATAAAAATTATAGTTGAGAAGAAACAATAAGAATATACTTATATATGACCTGGGCAGTATAATGGCTGTTTAAATTGATATCACAGAAATATTGCCACAGATAGAAAACGTCGGTGTTCCCTCTGTTGATGTGAAATTTGAGAATATAAATGGTAGATCTATACCAGATGTGCGGATTAGGGTAGTTGCTGGTGGGGGAGGAGGGGCTGGGTGTTTTTTATGGTTCTACATAGGTTCAATTTTGCTAGCATCAGTGCCTCAGCCAGTGAGTCTTCAAAACTGCCTAAAGCTATACAGCTGCTTATTTGTATCCACAGTGTCATGTTTCTAACACAGCACCATGTCACCTAATGCACAGTCCATAAAAACGCTTACATTGAATATAAGGAGTCTAAATACCCACTGAAAAGCACACCGGGTGATGGCCTATTTGTATTACCATGGTATAAATGTAGCTTTATTCATTCATTCATTATATCTTTATTTCGGCTACCAAAGCCATAAAAGATTTACAAGTTAAAACATACAATAATAAAAGAAACATATCAAAGCATGATTACAATCAATAAATGTTAAAATGATTTTGCGCCATTGCTTATTATCAAACAATTGTCTCTTACAAAATATCAAATATCAAGTAAGGTTTGAGTCCTTGGTACACAGTTTACGCTCCCTTCCTTATTACAGCTTTAATCCTTTCTTCCTTCGAGTGAAATAAATGGAATGTAAGAATCTACTAACACTAAATACTATTGTTTGCGTTGTATCTGTTTTAATTATTCTAAGTGCATTAGTACAGGACCTTATTCCTAAAAAATTACACAGTGGTTTGATCCACCTCATTCTCGCCAGCCTATAGGCAGGACCAAAGAAGAGGATGTGCATATCATCTTCCTTTAGGTTTCCATCACACATACTACAAATATCATTGACAATAAAGTTATCACTATTGTTTTTCCTGGTCCAACATGCCACAGTTGAGCTGGTCATAAGATTGCCGTATCTTAACTTCATAAATAAAGTTTTGGCAAGTGGTGGCTCTATCTCGTCAAGAAAAACCTCGAATGAGGGCATGTCCTTGAAGCTTAGAAAATTACAAACTAAGGACCCACCACTCTTTCCGCTAGTCAATGAATCCCATATGAAGCCCCAAAATGCCTTTTTTACCAGGATTTTTGAGTTTGGAGGCAACCTTTCTGGGTTCTCCCATAAATGGACTAAACCTATGTTAGTGAGCCACACTTTGATGTGTCTAAGCCATAAATTGGATTTCGACACATCCAAGCACTGAATTTCTTTCAGTCCATCCCTGTAGTCGCACAGTTCTGGTGTCTGCCATAGTCTTACCCAGAACATTAAAGGCCGGACAATAGCATAATGATCTGTCCTTTTAAAGTTCATGTCCAACTGAAGGGGCACCAAAGGGGTGCCTTTCGGGACCCTTACCAAACTACGCATAAAACTATTATCCAGAGTTGAAAAAACATCTTTTGACATGGGACCCCAGATCTCAGTGCCGTAAAGAGCTGCTGGTTGGACTTTGAATTTAAATAGTTCGACTGCGGGTGTCACTGCTTTACTTGTACTTAGGCTTTGTTTATTAAGAATTGGCTTGGAATTCTGTGCAAATATTATCTTACTTTTCTCAATTTGAGGCCTCCAAGTGAAATTAGAGTCCAATGAGACCCCCAAGTAAGAAAAGTGATCAACGAATTCCAATTTTTGGCCATGTAGTGTAAGAGTTCCTTTATCAGGTTTGGTTGGATTTAGGGCCATGCACTTTGTTTTTATAGCGTTAATTTCCAATCCTTTATTGGTACAATACTCACTGAAAGAGCATAAAAGTGCCTGTAAACCTTTTTTAGTCTGTGAAATCAGAATAGTATCATCCGCAAAAAGTAATGCGGGAACCCTTTTACCGTTTAATTTAGGTGAATCATTCTGGCATCTCTCTAGGTGCGTGGGAATATCATTTACAAAGAGGGAAAACAAAGTAGGTGCCAGAACACAACCTTGGCGAACGCCACGCTCAATAGGTATATTTCCTGTTAGTTCGCCATTTGGGCCCCACCTCACTTTAGCATAGTTCCCAGCATGAAGCTCAATTATTTGAACCAACAAACAGCTAGGTAACCCTAACTGATAAAGGGATCTCCAAAGCAGCTCACGTGGCACTAAATCGAACGCCGCCCTTAGATCTACAAAGGCGACGTATAAGTGGCCCTTTTTGATACGGACATATTTCCAATATAAGCAGCAGAATCTGAATACTTGGTCGATAGTGCTCACCTTACTTCTGAACCCCGCTTGAAGGTTCTTGAGGACCATCTTCTCTTCTGGCCACTCATTTACTCGAGATAAAATATGTCTTGAGTACATTTTTTGGAGAATGTCCATCAGGCTAATGGGCCGGTAATTGGATGGCACCGACCGATCGCCCTTTTTAAAGATTAAAACTATTTCAGCTCCTCGCCAACTATCAGGGAAGTCTAAGCTGCAGGAGAGCAAATTGCATAAATAGTTTATGTATGGGACCCATACCAAAAGGTCATGCTTATACAGGTCCCCCGGTATCTTGTCTAAGCCTGGCGCTTTCCCCCGTTTCACAGCATTAATTGCCACCTCTGTTTCCTTAATTGAGAACTCTAGCTTGGTCCTAGGATGCCTTTGCCATGGTACTTCATCAGTTATATTAATAGCATTCCCTTCATACTTTTTGTATAGGGTCGTGAAGTGGTTCACCCAAGTGAGTTCATCCAGATATACATCCTTAACGACCCTCCCTGCACGAGTTCTGTTGGCAACCAAACTCCAAAATCCTACGGTGTCCCTAGTTTTTGCGGCTGCCAACATATCTGCCCAACTAATCTCTTCCCACTCCTTCTTTGCGCTTGACTGAGCCTGCTTGTAAGCTACTCTTGCTGCTTTTACTTCAAATGGGTCTTTATTATTTTTTATTGCCAGCAAGAGATTCAATTTTGATTCCCTGCATGACTTCCCATACCAAGGTTTGCTATGGGACTGGTTAAATGGATTTTGCGTCTTTTTTTTGGCATTTTAGTCACTAAGGTTTTTATTTTTTGAAAAAGCTCATTATGGAGAGCCAAGAAATCTGAGCAGTTATTAGACTCTATAAAAGCTCCAATGGAACTCCCAAATTGGGAATAGATTTCTGTAAGAGTTTCCTCATGCTCCAGGATACGGGGCCACTTGAGTGCTCGTCTATTGTTGCTTACCAGCAGATCATCACCTGGGGACACCCCTAAATTATATGTAGTTTTGTTCACTTGTCCGACAAACAAGTGCTCTTCTATTGTGAGGTTCAGCGGATAGTGATCACTCTCAGTCCTATTTCCCACATCCAAATCAACCATATACTGCCAAAGGGAGATTGAAACAATTACAAAATCTAGGTTGCTTTTACTATTATGTCTAAAAAAGGTAAAATTTTTCTTAATTTCCGAAGGGAGGCGCCCATTGCAGGCCCTGAGACCATGCTCAGCTGTTAGCCTTAAAAATTGGACTGCCAATACTGAACACTTGGCAGGTTTCACAGCGTCTAACAAGGGTATATTATTAGCTATGTCTTCTTCCTCAAATACCTCACTCAGTCCTATAACAGGTTCGTAATTGCAATTTAGGTCACCTGCTAATATGACCGCATCTTTGTCATTTATCTTATTTAGAAGGGAATCTAATTTAACCATAGTAGGTGATTCCTTAGTTGAAGGTCCTGGTCTATTATATATATTAATAAGATATACCAACTTCTCATTGCTAGTTGTAATTTTCAGAGCTAGAATGTCTGGTGTACCAGTATTTATTGTGTCAACCCGGATCCTTAAGGTTACCTTGACCCAAGTGATTAATCCACCTGACGGTCTCCCCCGTGAGGAAGCGACAGCTCCAATACCAAATGACTTATACCCTACCCTATGTGGGGTATCAACTAGCCCACGTTTCTTGAAGGAGACAAAAGTCGTTGGAATCTATATATTTTGCCCATTCTGTATCCCTCAGGTTCTTGGCCACACCAGCTATGTTCCATGAGACTAGGTTCAGAGTTTTGCCATTGCTACCATTTGCTGGTGATGACTCAGGGCATGGAGACCTCACCTTTAAAGCTACTAACCCTGTAAGTTGTTCGTCCGGAGAGATCACATTAACATTGATGTTGTTAATATAAGTATTAATATAGGCAGTCCCCCCATCTATGGGAGCATTGCCTAGGATCTGTGACCTAATTGCCAATGGACCGTACTCCTTTACCAGTTCTACTTGGTCAGCTACTGGTAGTAATACTTCTCCATTATTCTCCACACTTGATTCCCTTGTGTTGGTGCTACCCGTATTGGTCAATAGTCAGTCTACTGACTCTAAGCAACTAAATCTATTATATGTCGGTGCCCCCATCCATTGTCTTGGGGTAACTGGCCTTGAGTTGACCGACCTTGAATTAACTGGCCCCCAGCCACTGAACTCACGCTGTGACATTTGGCCAAACATTGACCAATCTCCCCCCCCTCCGGTCGAATTCTGGGTGGGTAAAAAAAAGAAAGAGGTCTTGTTTCAATGGAAGATTTCCCCCCGTATGAATTCCATGAGCAGGTGTGGTGAACAGTACGTGGGTCCTCAAACGTGACAACCACGCAGTCACCAATTATAGATTTCATTGTCGGACCTATCCATGGTACTCTGCGGACCAATAAAATAGGACTCTTTATCCAATTTGGTAGTGGCCTTTTTTTCGTTTAACCATTGGGAAACCTTGTTTTTAAGTGAAAAAAAGGTTTCCTCGTGGGAGTTACTTAGCTCGGGGACCCCAGTCATTACTACTACATAAGGGCTGGCGTCTGGTGGAAGGTTGATATAGCCTCCTATGGGTTTCCTCTCTAATTGAAATCCAGCACGTTGTTGGTTTGTCTTAGTGCCATTACTAACATGGTTGGTGTTTCTTTTAACTGATTGAACAGTGTTCTGAACTGGAGTTTCTTTTACCGCGGCATTAGCAACTACTGGAATTGGCTTTTTTGCTTTAGCGTTGGTGCTAGTGACATTTGTATTACTACTAGTGTTATTTTTCTGTGATAGAGGAGCCAGGGGTTGGTTACTACTAGATACTGTGATTGGCATTGTTACTTGGGGGCTGCTGCAGTGTGATTACACAAGGAGCCCACTACGCCAAGACTTGTCATTGTTAGGAGGCTTTTCTCAACTTCGATTAATTGATTTTCCATGGACATTATCCTAATTTCAAGGGGATGTAAAAGTTTTTTTTATGATTCCCCCAATATTTTTTAACAAGATCTCGCTTCCTTCCAGCACAAATTCTACCCCCAATTCACCCAAATTACAAGTGTCAGATGTGCGAGAGGCAGATATGTCTCGCTCGTTCTCTTGTGCCTCTACATCAGCATTGCTTGTAGTCTCTCCTTGTACACTCTGCGATTCTTGTAGGGCCACCTCGTTCCCGTTACATACTAGGTTAGTGTTATCACTTTCTCTCTCATTTCTTGCTAAATTAATATTTCCCCTACTACCCTTTGCTTTGCTAGCTATAAACTTTTTCCTTGCTTATACAGTGGTATTGGGACGTTTCCTTTTTGAGACTGCCTCGAAGTTGTCTTTGGGTGGTCTCATCCCCATTATCCTCCTGGTCGACAGTTACAGCAGTGCTTAACCCAGCTTCAACTAGCATACTATTATTTGTGATGTCAATAACATGTTCAGGTGGCACTGGGTACTAGACATTGCATGTGTGTCTCCGTCCATAGCCTCATGAACATCAACCTGTACTATAATTGGAGTAGGACCATTTGTTCGTTCTGGAGTTTTGGCTGGTGCAATATTACCCAGGGAAGATTTTTTACTCATTGCAGGGTCTTGGGACATTCTCCTTGCAGCTGCTAAGTCCAGAGATACTCTCTGTTGCATTAAACTTATTCCCATATCTATTACGGAATTGAACCTAATAATAAAATCGTCCAGAGTACCTGTTAGCTGCTTGGCCCCTTTCGCAGTTTTGCTTCTACTCTCCCTTTCAGCCATCTTCGCGGATACTCACACTTTGTGCCCCACAACTCTAAAACACAATATATTTATATAAGTTAACTGAAGCTAATATAAACTAACTAACTTGAAAGAGAGTGGGCCCAGCCCAGCCTAGATCAGCCTTGGACGGCCGTAGACGGCCCACCCTTTGCCCGGGCTTCGACCCGGACTCCGACCCGCGCGCATCCCGCGTGCGCGTACTAGGAAATGTTTAAATATTAATTTGTCCAGGTGAGGGCCGGCGTCGGGAAGAGGACCAGCTGCGGCTTGTCAGCGCCGCTGTGGGTGCTGGTCCTCGCAGTCCCGAGTTGGCTCAGGGGCTCTGTGACCAGCAAGTGATGAGTCCTCCCTGATTGACCTCAAGGCGAATGGCTCCCGCGCAGCGGGGGCCATGAGAGGTCGTGGTTAATTACAGCAGGGCGGTGTTTTCCTCCGCAAGGTCCGTGACGGGCAGCAACACCAGGGAAAAACGACAGCAGGAACCCTAGCTTTATTACAGGAGACACATTTGCTGCCACATGACACTTGCAGCCCGATTCATCAAGCCAAAATCGGCTCGCCAAGGGCCAGATTCTGAGAATCTGGCCCTTTGCGAGCGCTATTTTTGCATTTGGGATTCATCATCCCAAATGCAAAAATCGCAATTTTAGAAATCGCTAAATTGTGAATAATTGCATTTAAGGAATCTCAATTTGATATTCCTTAAATGCAATTCATGAACCATTTTAAAATTGCGAATTCGCAATCTGGGGCCGCTATTTACCGCGAAGTCTAACTACGTGGTAAATAGCGAAACCTTAGAAAAATGCACTTTAGTGCATTTTTCTAAGTTGTATGTTACACACACACATGTCCTTTGGACATGTATGTGCGCGACACCAGTGTACATTACCATTTCAGGGGTGCTACAGGGTGTCCTTTGAACACCCTGGCACCCTTGAAATCGCTACCTTATTTGCGATTCGCTAATTGCGAATCGCAAATAAGGAATGACTCCCCATTCATTCCTATGGGCCTTAGGAATGAATGGGAAAGCCATTCCTTATTTGCGATTAGCAATTACCGAATCGCAAATAAGGAAGCAGTAGAAATCGCAAAAAATATTGCGATTTCAACATGCATCCCGTTTTGTGAGTCTTTAATAGCGATTCCTTAAAAATCGCTATTAAGGACTCGCAAAACAGGACTTTGATGAATCTGGGGGTTATACCTTTGCTGCTTCCTGCGGCCAACATGGATACTTTTTGTCTTACTCATCATTTGCTAGAGGCATAGTTACACTGATTTGTAAGACCCTCAACTTTAGGGAATACTCTTGTTCCTGTGATGCTCAGGGCGGAAATGTAATGATAACAGGGTTATTTTATGTGGCACCAATTACCTTTGTTAATATCTACTGGCTTAACATAGACTCACTGGAATATGTTGACATGATTATGAATAAATGTTGGCCCCTTGTGGACACAGCTATAGTGTGATGAGGGCATTTTAACATTACCTTAGATCTATAGCCGGATGAATCTGTGTGCTTTGTCACACCACTTCCGAGAGCAGTTCCAGCAGTAAAAAAGATAATGCAGTTTGGTGACCTTTCTGATGCCTGGAGGGTTTTTCACCGCTCAGAGACTCAGTATATCTGCTACTCTTCAGTGCAGGACATTAGCTCTCAAATAGATCTGTGACTGATTTCGCTAGCTACGATGTGCAAAGTTTAAAATGTTAGGATATTGGCTAGAAAACGTTCTTACCACTCCCATATGACACTGACTCGGAATGTTTGCCCTCTGCTTCCATTATCCAGGAGGTGGACCGAATTACTGGACCTGGTATTGAAATCTAAAATTAGAGCCTCTCTAGTTGAATATTTCAAAATAAATATGGGTTTGGTCACAGAGACTGATGTTTTATGGGAGGTCTTTAAGGCCTATATTTGTGGGGTGTGTATAGAGATGGTAGCGGGACTGTTGAAGGCTTTTCACATATGCTTAAATAATCTAGAAAAAGCCCTAACACAACTAGAGACTTAATATGATTGTAAGTTGGGTCAGATATTATTCTTCAAAATTCATGACACATTCAGAGCATTTAGGGACATCGCAGTTCAGGAAACCCTATATTTAGAGAAGTATGGTCACTCAAGAAGATTTGGTGAAGTTGATAGTGCAGACAAAGAACATGCATGCTCCCTTTTAGGCCACGCAGGAGACCAGAAGGTTGTAAGCATCGCTGACAGCAAGGAGAGGAGAATATTACATCACATCCATTAGAGATATCAGATACCTTCTCCCATCACTATATACAGCTATATGAAGCTCACTCTGCCTACCTCCGCATCAATTTACAAAATTCGTCAATGATGTGAAGTTCTCTTTAGCTGAGGGAGAAATCTGTGACCTGCTAAAGATTCCTTTTTCGACAGAAGAAATATTTGACCCTACATACGGAGCAGTAAATCCCTAACCACGCTTGAAGCAGTGATCATGGTACTCCATATCCCTGGAAGGGATCCACAAAATGTTTCTTCATTTTGACCATTGTCCGTATTTAATGTGGATAATAAAAGTTTAGCCAAAGTTATCACCAATTGATTATTACCATTATTGTCACACTTAGTTTACTAGACCAATCTGGATTTTATCACCAAAGATCGACAACACAAAATTTGTTTAATATGAAGTTCAATGCATTACCCCTTTCTCTCCGAACACAGCCATTGGAGAATACTTTACGTAAAATATTGAAGACTTGGCTAGTCCAGCTCTGAGGTTCTATGTTCGTATTGCTCCTGTTTACCGCTTCTGTCATTTTCATCCATTTTTACATAGTGGTTCCCAGCACGGGGATACACCAGCTGGTGTAATCAGGCACTTTATAAATGATTTTTTATTATTATTATTCTAGGTCACATATTCCCTGACCTGCCTGTGGTTGCCATATGGCCAAAAGGCATTTCATTTCTTTAAATGGGCTTTTTTGCTTGCCGCGCACTGATGTATCAGCATGGTCAAGTACTTCATCACTATGATTAGCCTCCTGTACAAACGACCCGTGGAACAGACTATGATGAACAATTCGTGATCTGCCCCTTTTAACATTACACCGAGAAAATTTCAAGGATGCCATTTATCGCCAACATTTTTTAATATTGCTATCAGAACTCTTGCCTGCTTGCTAAGAGAGTGTCACTGTGAATGAGGCTTATTTATAAGATGTAAAGAAATACATGGGGAACATCTGCTTCATTTACAGCCAGAGAGTGTGAAATATCTAGGAATTCAGAGCTCTAAAAAGGTACTAGTGACGATCCAGCAGAATTATGGCATTCCACAAGAGATGAGAGCAAAGTTAGACAGGTAGATCTCTTTAACAATATTGCAGATGGGCTGAGTCTAGATTATTAAAATGATCATATTTCCTAAATTCCTTTACTTGTTTAATAATTTACCAGTTAGCCCACTGATGGAATTTTTCCATCGCTTAGACAACAAGTGATAAGATTGAACTTGAAAGGTGAACAACCACAAATTAAATGGAAGGTACTTGTAACCCACCCACATAGAAGATGGAAGACTCACAGAAAGTTCCTGATTTGTACCGGTACTATATAACTTCACAGGAACTATTTGTTCATTTTTGGCAGCTCCCACTCACTCCATGCTAACATGTTGTGATGGAACATATATTGGCCAAACAACTTTCGCTGGCTATGATTTTGACTAGAAAGCCCATAACTATTTGGGGCACATAGATACACCTCCAGCCATCCATCTGTACTGCGTGGCATAGAAAGCGGGATGGGATACCCTATTCCCCTCTAATGTCCCTCCAAAATCATCCTTGTCTTCAAATTTATTGGAAAATGGGAATGCTGATATATTATGCTCTCTAAACATTACTGTTATAGGAGACGTTGTCCCAGAGAAATCCTTTATAGACTTGGCTGAATACGAATTTGTGGTAGAGACAACCCACTGGCTATTCTGATATACTACTGTCTGCGGTTCGCTGTCAAAAGTTTGTAGTCAACGTTTCCGAACCCACTGGAAGAACTACTTATGCTTATGTGGTGAGATGGGGAAAACTGTCCCCTTCCTGTGGCTAAAACTATTAAAGTTGAGACAAGAGTAGTGTTAGTGGCTAAAGGTAAGTGGGAATCAGAGCTTGGACATCCAATTTTGGATACATGTTGGAAATATTGATGTGTTCAAGTTTGAGGTGTCCTGTTTAATTACAAACACAAACTCATACATTTTAAATTCCTACATAGACTATATATCACAACACAATGTATGCCTGAATTTACCACTGATGGGCAAATTAGATGTCAGAAGTGTATAGAAGAAAATGTGGGGTTTCTACATTTAGCTTAGCTCTGTCCTCCTGTGTGAAGGTATTGGTGTAAAGTACTCTTCTTTATAGAATGGATGACTAATACATGTATTGTGACCTTGCCCTTAGTAGCCTTGTTAGGGTAAACAGAGGGATTCTCCAATGCACACAAAAAATGTCACAGCAATATCATAGAAATATCTCACCTTGCTGCTAGCCCCCAAGATTGTTGGAATCCCTTACGCATCTACTTGTTGACCGAGTGGACAGATTTTTGGCTGCTGAGATATGACAAGTAAACTCCACTGTTACACTGTACTGTATATATTAATCTCTTCCATTCAATGGCGTTTTGAATTGAATGTCTCTGCGAAGCCACTATTGAGATGGATTAAGAACCTGTCTGTGATAAATGCCAATATAAGATCGATTGTTGATACCTACAAAATGTGATCACTTATGAATGCAGATGCTACGCTCACATATTTGCTATAAAATTTAAATAGCGTTGTCAAACAAAACGTCGAAAGTAGAGCACATGGATGAGGGCAAACAATGTGAATCTA
Organism: Lissotriton helveticus; assembly: GCF_964261635.1. Taxonomy (NCBI): domain Eukaryota; kingdom Metazoa; phylum Chordata; class Amphibia; order Caudata; family Salamandridae; genus Lissotriton; species Lissotriton helveticus. The sequence goes on along the minus strand of NC_136065.1, from coordinate 168,348,622 downwards.
TCTTACTGAGGGGACTGCTGTGAATTCAAGAATTTAAACTGTGTTCAGGTAATACCCCGAATGAGGTTCAGGAGGTATTTTTACTGAGCATGCTCAGGACATTTGGTTGTTTGATTTACTTGTAAGGATAATAGGAAGATACTTGAACCTAGTTATGAATCTGAAGTTGGTGAGATCAAGTAGAGCTATATCAAGATCATCAAGGGCTTCCGAGGAATTGGGAATTGGGAACCAACAGGCATCCTAGGGAGGGTAAAATACTTTCCTATAAATGCACAAGACAAAATGTAGGATAGACAACTTATTTTCTTTCACATAGCCTTGTAAACTGTGTCTTCCAGGAAGTGCAATCGAAGTATCTGATCATGCTCTGGTGTGTGATGTCGCTGTTCATGGCAGTGGACCATCGATCGGAAGCATGGAGAATAGGAGATCATATTTTTAAAGATGCGCACATTAGGAGGTAAATACAGGAATACTTTTTGGGCTACATGAAACATTACAGATGTGGAGCCAATCCCATTGATACCCTGAGATGCCATGAAGGTGATGGCTAGAAAGATTCTTTCCAACTCTCCCTGTCTGGTACATAAAGTAATTAAAGTGATGTATTATCCTTGGTAAGCACTAATCCAGCATCGCATCACTTTAAATGGTGTCGTCCTGCGCATGCATTTAGATCTGCTAACCTTTATCTTCTTACACTTCCAAATTTTCACGTAAAATCAATGGACAGTAGAGCTTTTATTTTTATTGCAGCTGCCCTTAAATGGAACTTGCCCTCTTTGCATCTACGTTGTCAATCAGACCTCTTGATATTTATGAAAGACTCTTGGCTGTTCCTTCGCACATAGTGGCTTGAGGTAGTGGTGTATTTGTGTGTTTACTGGAAATCTCTAACACCGTGGCATGATACCTTATTAGGGATGAAAGCGTGCTTTATAGGTAATCAAACAGAAGTACAAATACAAAATAGTGGTTGGTTAAATAGAGTCCACTGCCACCTTTAATAAAAAATCGAAACTGAGCTCAGACAGCTAGAGGGGCAGTTTAGATTGACAGGTTTCCGACAGGTGTACAACACAGTATGACCATAAAAGTGCGGTTGAATGTTCTGCTTATAAGTGAGACTGAAACCAGATTAGAAGTATTGTTGCTGCTCTTGAATTTGCTTAATAGCTCTGCTGAACACAGAGGCAAAGATTTACATGAAGGTTCTAGGATACTGTCTGCAGAAGTTTCTTCTAGGACTTATAGAGGCTGATAAGGAAGATTTTGTTTGCCTGCTTGAGTGAAAGTAGGATAAGAATAAAATTAAGATAGCCATTGTTTTGCGAAAGAACCCTTTGCTACAAGAATAGAATCGGGCTCATGAGCAGAAAGGGAGCGAAGCTTTAACAATAATGAGTTGAAGATAATGGTGGCAGTTCAAGATGTGCAATTGGAGGAAGAAGCACTTGTGTCCTTTAAGTAGTGAAACTTGTAAATGATTAAGGTCCCACTTTCACATATGAACATCACGTGACCCTTTCTCCCCAGCTGCTACAACTTTATAGTGGTCAGCGCGGGAGTTGTGGCATATATATACGGGCTCTGCTTGTTGACTAATATGTGCAGCTCAGCCCCACCTGTTTTGCTGCATGCCCTCTCTCTCTCTCTTAGGTTTTTATTCATCTAAGAGTGAATCCACCTATATTTCTTTTCTCTTGTTTAATTTTTCAGAGAGGCACGGCTATTTCTCGGTGCTCCCGGGACAAACCAATACATTTCTCCAGCATAACGAGATAAGTCCAAATGGTAGTTGCGTTGTGCTTGACTTAGAAGGTATGTGGCAACTCGATTGTGCTCTAGTCTAGTTTGACAGAGAATAGGCAGTCACTTGTTTCCAGGCTTCTGGCTTACTATTTGTATTTATTCCCTCTAGATTGTCCTGTACTTCTCTAATTATTTGAACCACTGAGAAGTCGAAGAAGTAGATATACCGTTAGCCTGTATCTACCCTGTAGGTATTTTGTGAGGGTTACAGTATATTTCCCATTTCTAATTGTATTGATCTGTGGGTATTTGACCTTTGCCCTTGTTTTATTCCCTGTTTAGTTTTAACTGCGATTGACGGCTCGTTACCACATATTCTGGAACTTGCTTTCTCTAGATATGCACTTGTAAGAGAACACTCCCGAAGGCATAAGGTACTATCAGAACCCCCATCTTTGGTGTTTTACATAGACCCCGGTACTATTTAATAGACCGATCCCTTGATCAGAGTTTTTCGGTCGTTCAGCGTTTGAATAATATAAGAATAATTTTATAAGAATGATGCATGATGGTTCAGCCAATAGGGCAGTATGTATGGTCGGTTTATTCTGTGAGCCAGCAAATCAAATCTTAATAGTTTGTATTCTAACATGTATGTTGTTTTATATGTTTTTTTAATAGATGTTATAATGCAATGTGGGAAGATTAAATTGTTATCCCGAAGAAGGCGGGTAGTTATCTATTTTGGACCCGCCGAAACGCGTTGATGCTTTTTATCTGGGAATACTCCACGGATACGTGACGGATGCATTCTATATGCTCTTGAGTATCTAGTTTAAAATGTTTTCTACCTAAAGCTTTTCTGCATCAAAAATTATTTATCTATAGGTCTCAGTACCGTGTTGTTTCCCTGATCTGATATACATTGTGTCTTGCTGTATTTCTGTCCCACTGTTATGATTATTGTGTTTCTATGAAATGTTTTAACCTGTTATTCATATTGTACTATGAATTTTTAACTATATAGTTGCTGTTGGCACATTTTTAATAAACTGTCTGTTTATGCTTTTTTTATATCGTTGTTCACTTTTGATTTGCTTTTCTGGCTCACTATGAGGATAGAATAAACCTGAGAGTGTGCTACAGATATTCTGTTGTATGCTGAGTGTGACTGTAAGAGTGGTGTATTATATTGGTGTGATATACTGGTTTCCCAGGGGAATCTTTTTTAGACACCCGTCCACCAGCGAACAGGAGTGATCCGGAAGAAAGTGGAAGACTCCGTGTAATTGGGACATTTTAAGAATGAGTCTTTGGCCACTTCGTTGAAGGGAAGGCCTAAGGTTATTGTGCAATCCCACAGGATCACCAAGTTCTCGACGGTGTCTGAATATTTTGTTGAGACTCATAGTGGTGTTGGTGGGTGGCGACAGTGAGTGGACGACAATCTCCACTCCGGAAGTCAATGCAATAGTCTTAATACAAACTAGCCACTGGCAATAATACAACTGGTCCAAGACCAAGTCAAAGGCAGCCCAATAATATGTGATAGTGAAGGATTGCAGGTTTAGTTAAAAGAAGGAACCATTTACACTACAATCCACAGTCTAACCAACTTGAGGAGGCTAGGTAGCAAGTTTAAAGTAATTCATATTTTTCAATTTATCCATATTTTGAAACATTCCATCTGTGTTAAGTGGTTCGTTTTTTTGCAGCAGCTGTTATTTTGGGAACACACATCTACTAATAATTATTTATTCTTGCAATTAGCATAAATTACTTTGCATTTATTTGCATAGGTCAAAGAGAACAAAACTTAATTCGTACTTAAAATAACCATGCATTTTGTAAAATGTTTCTCTTGTTTGCATTTGACAGAATGTTGCTAGAAAGATCCTAAGCATTGTGGCAATGTTGTTGCAAGCCACAACAAAGCGTCTTTGGCAAGGCACCAGGTTTAAGGAATTTCATGTGTATTTTCTATTTTTATCTGTATCCTGAAAGTAAACATTTAATCCCAGTTGACATGATATTTTTTTATAGTAGCTGGTATTTTGAGAATAACAACATTAAACATGTACTACTTGAGCTCGTCATTAGCACCTGACGCTTTACAATTATTTAGATAAGTGGCCAACACTCTTTCTTAAAATGTCCCAATTATTTAGATAAGGCAATGAAACCAAAACAGATTTTTGACATCAAATAAAATAGTCCTCTTGGTTGAATTTCCTTAGTTTTACTGAAAGATTCAATACTTTGCGGTAATGCATAGTAGTGCTGCAATGATTTCTCCTTTTTTGGCAAATGCTGTCTGGCGGTATTAAACCCTATTCTGTTTAGTACACTTATTGTTCAATATTTTGTTCACTCAGATACAACTTTAATGCTAAGACGATCGTTTGGAAGTATGAACAATATGACAAAAATACACTTATTAATTATGAAAAGGACTAGAGCATGCCTTTTAGGCTATGGCTGTGGTCACATTGCATAGTGTACTTCTCCTTTCTCTGATGCTAAACAGATATACAACATTATTGAGCAGGACAGTGCATCAGTGTAATTTTTAATCTCCAAAACAAAAACAGAAGAAGGACTGACGGACAGGGGACGCTCAGTCCTTGACCTAAAGAGGGTAGAGTGCAGACGTCCAGGGCGAGTGTAAAAACAGCATTGGCATCAGGTGCACAGGAGCATCTGAGTACCGCGAGAGTAGGTGCAGCCAGGTCGGATGCATGTAATGAAACAATATCACATATTGTGGACAACTGTTGTCCATTCTTTGATGTATGGGTAGATAGATCTACCCTAAAGGCAAACACAACATGATTTGTGATGTTACGTGGGGTTCATTTGATCAAGCATTATTATTGGCTAGCACATCTGTTTATAACTGAATTGGCTGCATTAAACTATAAAATAAAGATCTCAGAATGAACAATCCACTGTGGTACCCAGGTTAGTGCATTATGATCATAAGAAATAGTTTTTCAGAGCTACCAGCTTACTAAAAACCATCCGCTGTGCATTTCGTCATCCATTACACTGATAGGTGATGCATTCCAACACATGACCAGCACACCTCTCTGGTCATCACCCACGAAACACTCACTACATAGGATGAAAACAAAAACAACACAAGGTACACGGTGTAGCATGCTAGCCAGGTAGTCAAGCTTGAACCCACATAGGGATAGTAAGTGCGAAATACAGTCTGCTCACTGCTCTATTGTTTCACTGGTTCAGTAGAGTCCATAATTGTGACTGATTACATAACCATGTGTAATTCATTTGGCTTTCTCTTTTCTATGTTAAAAAACCAAAGTAGGAAAAACATATTTTTGATGTAAGTTTCAAGAGTGGATTTTCAAGTGGCCAAACATTCCTTAACGTGTATTACAAGTAGGCGCATCACCATGACACAGCACAGCTAATTTGCATTTGAATTGTGTCATATAATAATTCTTGAAATACTTAAAACGCAAATAGGTTACTATTATGCCATTAATATGCGTTACAAAATGTGGTTGATAATGATATATCTTTGAGTATTATACGTTGGGACGGATGTATGACATTACAACGCATGCTTTTACCACACATGCCTTTACAACGCGGTTTCTACAACACAAACCTTTACAACGCACAGCGCTTTGGGGTGCTGGATAGTGAATAGTTTAATTTACTATTCTAACTCCAGTCCCCATGGACACTAGGGAAGGTGTTGGATAGTAAATTAAACTTATTCCCTATCCTAGAGCGCCCCCCAGCGCAATGGGTTGTAATGGTTTGCATTGTAAAAGTTGCGTCGTAAAGGCACTGCGTGGTAAAAGTTGCGTTGTAAAGGATGTTTCCCGTTGGGACAGCAATCTCTTCCAACAACTGATTTATGAAATGAGATGTTTATATATAGTGCAGTGCATGCATAATAGTCAGAAGCCTTCCTGGTAGAACTAAAAACACCTTTGTTGATTTATGCCCTCTTGTCTTAAACAAAAGCCTGCAGAGGATTAAGACTTGCTGGTCGCTTTGATTAATCACAGTTTGTGTGGGAAATAGACACATTACACTCTTAACTTTTATTTTGTATTTTTGTGGCTCATATGGTCTCCTGTGTTGACTCACCAGACTATATATTTTTGCAATCTTCATATCCTCGGTGTTTACTACATTTGCCCTCGTGGTGAATATTAACATAGTTCACATGCACACTCTGCACAGTGTATCATGTATGGTATTAGAATAAACTTTTATGAACTGTTATTTAATTGTGGTCATATCAGCGAGGTTTATGTACCTGCATGATTTGCAACAGTAAAATATGTATCTAATCATACCCTGAAGATATGAATCAACATAGTCATATTAACATTGTATTGTGGACTTCTGAATTCAAATATAACACTGTACTCTGATAGATAGTATATCAATATGATAAGCACTACACTGAACCATGCCTCCAGAAATTCAGCATAAAAATGCACAAAGGTAGAACCAAGGCAGAAAAGGCTAGAGCTAAGAGCCATTGGCGTCTATAAATGTGAATTTTTATGGGGAGACACGCATTGGGCCACAGATAACAATGGGGTGGGGGGGACCAACAAAGGTTTTACTGTTTCAAATGTATCAGTGATGATACCAGTGATTTTATAGAACATGTCATGACTGATGTAATATGTGGAGTCATTAGCAGTGCATGGCGAGGGTGCCAATTCTAGTTACTTTCGGGCACAATTATAGTATCTTGAAATGACAAAAAAGGGTGAATTTTAGTGTTTTTTTAGTTTACAATGTGACATGGTCACTGAAATTTTCAACTAACGCTACTTTACTTTTACCAGTGAATGTGTATATATACAGACCCCCCAGGATATTGCGGCATGGAATAGGAAATTTAGCGGCACAAATATGAAAATTTTGCGGCACAAATATGGAAATTTAGCTGCATTTTTGCGGCACTTTATTTTACTTATAATCATTCATTTTCAGCCTGAAATCAATTGGGACTGTTTTAGCAGAGTATTCCACTTTGAAATAGGCATGTTTAAAGTGTCTGCAGCTCTACGGAAGCACAGCTCCAATCCTAACCTCCTAGGAGGGAGCTGTATTTCTAAATGTAATTTTTTAAGGAAACCTCTCTGAGTGAGGTCTAGTTTCCATGAGTTCATCCAAAGCAATTTAGGACCCTCACCTAGCCTCAGAGGATTCTCCAAACCCAAACAGGAATCTTCTGATCCATGGCTCACATTCCTTCCTGTGACTCCGTCCCAGTGTTCATCTGATTGTATTTCTTGCTTCTGTGTAAAGCGCCCTAAAGCTTCATAGTTAACAATCCCTATATAGAAAACTAAACAATAAACAGAAGAAACATTCCCATGGGTAAATACAAGCATGAACCACAATGCAGTATGGTTTTATGTTGGTGTGCATGTTTAGAGTTACGCAGTATTGTCATATGATGGTGTGAATGGTTGAGCTAATCAATATTGTTATATGATGGAGTGCGAGTTTGAGTTGCGCAGTATTGACATATGACGGTGTGCGTGTTTGTGCAAAACCTCAAATCTGAGCATGTATGGCACTGTTTTGAACCTGAGCTGCAGTTTCTTTAATGTGGGCAGTCAATTTTTACCAGTGAGGATCATTTGGGTACTAATTGAGTGCAAAACTGCAAATCCATATGTGATAGTGTTTTGAACTAAAGCAACTTAAAATTACATTTTCAGGTTGAATTTTTACTCCGAACGTTTGGGTAATTTTTTGAGTGTGTGATGCAGTTACACAATTTCGACCGTTTTACAAGATTAATACGCGGGTTACACCCACCCCTAAGGTGCCTGCACATAGTACATGAAACAGAAGCGCTATCTTTACTTCATTATTTTATATGTCCCAGAGCCCTCCCACTCCCTCACACTGTTGATAGGCACAGTCAGGGTGTCCTACTGGGAGCTCAGAAGGGTTCATCTCGGCCTGACAGCTACACCAGGTAGTTTCATGTGAACCCATACATTGAATAGACTGACCTGCAAAACAGAGCCTTAAAACATCTCCTGCTAAAATATCAATAACTCATGAACCTGCTTGCAAAAATGTCAATCTACTTCCATAGTTCTGAATCCAGCCAAACTCACATCCTATCTATTTTAGAACTTTTCAAACGACGGGCCCAGCTGTTGCTTGATAGTGGGTTTAGCTGCTTAATGGACACTTTGCATGCAGACATTAATTTATGGAAGATACTTTCAACAGTGATGTTTTAAGTATATGTCTAACAGTCTACAATATACAGTTTCCACATGTCAAAGAAATTAGCATTCTGAAGATCGTACGGGTGTAAATTTACTCATCTCCGGAATTCACAAAAAAAACTCTAATTTCGACCTACAGTGGGACACCAGACTTAGCTTTGCAAGCATTCACCGGAAAATATTTGTCCATTCCATTTTCTCGTGCAAAAATGTAAATACGTTTCTCATGAGAGAACCTGCAGAAGCAGTAAAAATGCACTTGCTAACTTCATTTTTTCACATGGAAAATATTATTTTGTCATGGAAATCTGCTCTCCCTCCAATGCACCCAAATAATTCTCTTCCCTATTCCATTTTTTTTACACTTTTATATAGGGTGAGCGCTACCTGAAGGCTTTTGAGTGCTCTACATGTGCATCAGTTACATTACATACGGTGATTATATAAATAATTTGCCCAGAATCACATGACGTTGTGCCGGCGCCAAGACTTGAACTTCTTTCCCATTTCCAAAATCGGCAGCTTTCTCCCTAATGCCACGTCCTCTCCCCCACTATGAAAAGGGAACACACGAAAGCAAATCACCGGCAAGTAGTGGGTTTACCAAAATGGAAATTTCAGGGAGAGTATATACATTTATGAGAGGAAAACCCGTATTCTTTCAAAATACATATGAGCATTTGCATATGTAAGTCTGTCCTACATGCACATGTGGTGCTAAGATAAATGACCTATGTACTTTAGGCTGCCCACAACAACTTCTAGGAGTAAGTAAAATGTATTCTACTAGGTAATCACCAATTACAGCCCAAGTGGAACAATTCTCTCTTCAAGGCGCTAGAATTGTTGGATTTCTAGTAAGCATGCCACTGCGCCACTAGTCTGTTCACTGACTTTGCCTTGTCAGGATGTTTATTCTGGTCGGATGCAGGTGCAATGATTCACTGAAGCTGTTCTTTATCATCCTTGTGTATTGCTGCCATGTAAATGTGTTCTGACGCTGCGTCCAGACTGAGGTCACCCGGAAGAGTTGCTCTCCGTTTACATCAGCTCACAGGCAGTTTGTGACCCGCACAACTCAGATTAGGAGCTTTCATTAGAGAGCTGAAAGCAAGAGAACGCACACTCTGCGCGCCCTCCTCCTCTAGGTACTTGTCTTTCATTAACGTAGTTATCTACTGTTGGAAACGTACTGAAAATGAAACAAACCGGTCGTGCCTCTTATATTATAAAACGACATTTTAGAAAGTTGCGTACTGAGCCAAAGTGCGCTGAGCACCCACCGGGCAGGAAGTTCAATTAACTTATTCAACGTTTTAGGCTCAACAGAATCAAAATAATGGGCACGTGCACACATTCATTACCGGCACAGTACTAAGCTCACCTCCCAGGATCACATTTTCGAAATTTTGCGGGCAGTTTTGTAAAAACCGCGGCATTTTTACAAAACTGCCGTTTTCGCGATTTTTTGGCAAATCGCGAAATCGCGAAATCCTGGAGGGTCTGATATATATATATATATATATATATATATATATATATATGTATATATATTACCTACTGGCGGTCGCCAGTAGGTATATATAGTTAGGATTTTTTCTCTATGGGATTTTTGAAAATTCTATGTCTAATAACTTTGGCGTTTGTGGACGGAATTGGCTGAAATGTTCAGGAAAATGGCACATTTTGTTTCTGAGCAGCCCCTGAAAATTGGGGGGGGTTCGTCCAGGGGGGGTCGAGAAAAAAGGGGGGTCCCAAAACGTGTTTTTAACATTGAGTTTTCCATAGGGCGGTTGGCCTCACTTTTAGCCCGAACGGCTGAATGGATTTGCACGAAACTTGGCAAAATTGTAGGGACTGGTAGCCCGATGTGCCTTTTGTAGGTCTCAATATATGTGCTCCAGTGGATTTTGAGAAATTAACGTTTAAAAAAAGATATATATCTGTAACAGCGGACCGGGCAGCGCTCCAGTTCGCGTACTTTTCGCGCAACGGAGCTTTGTGAAGCGAAGCTGATTGGTTCTCTGGCGTCTGTCAACATTCCAAACAGTCCGTAGCGGCCGCCATCTTGTCTCTCGGTAGGATCGAGAGACAAGAGGAGGCGAAAGCGAAGGGGCAAATGACCATAAGGGGGCATAGTAGATCCTCCCTGACCTCTTAGGTTTGATGTACCATTTTGCCAAGTTTGGTGTAATTCCGTTCAGCCATTCAGGCTGTAGACGTATCTAAATGTCAATAATCGAACGGCTGAATGGATTTGCACGAAACTTGGCAAAATATTAGGGACTGGTAGCCCGATGTGCCTTTGCTAGGTCTCAATATATGTGCTCCAGTGGATTTTGAGAAATTAACGTTCAAAAAAAGATATATATCTGTAACAGCGCTCCGCTTCGCGTACTTTTCGCCTTACGGAGCTTTGCGAAGCTGATTGGTTCTCCGGCGTCTGTCAACATTCCAAACAGTCCGTGTCGGCCGCCATCTTGTCTCTCGGTAGGATCGAGAGACAAGAGGAGGCCAAAGCGAAGGGGCAAATGACCATAAGGGGGCATAGTAGATCCTTCCTGACCTCTTAGGTTTGATGTACCATTTTGCCAAGTTTGGTGTAATTCCGTTCAGCCATTCAGGCTGTAGACGTATGTAAATGTCCTATGGAAAATTGCATGGGGAAAACACATTTGAAAGTGTTGAAATTTAGAACCAATTAAAATGTTACTTTGGTTTTGTATTTGTGTGTGATGAAAGTTAATTGGTTATGTATATATGTCAAATGAGAGGAAACCACAGCCATTTTGTGATACTACTGTCTGAGGTACATTTGTGAGGAATTTTTGGTGGTGGATTTCTGGTGTTTGATTTACACAGTACTAACACTTCTCCTTCTTTTAAAAAGGTGAGTTGTTAATTTGTAAGGGGAACTATGTTGTACACTTGAAGATAATTTGAAAAATGTTTTCTGTTATTTATTTGCAGTCCTTCTGTTATACTAAATACTTGATAAAGTTAGTTTTATATTATGTATTACTAAAAACGATAAATGAAAGTGATTATTTTTTTCTGCAATTTACAGCAAGCAATTTCAAAATAAAATGGCTCACAATGAAGAGACCGTGGCAATTTCTTTTGAATTGTCCACTACATTGATTGAAATTGAGAGCACCAATAATGAAATATTGTCACAAGGAGGAGATGACGTGTATGATTTCATTAGATTGATTGAAATTGACAGCACTAATAATGAAATATTGTCACAAGGAGGAGATGACTTGAATGATTCCACTACATTGATTGAAATTGAGAGCACCAATAATGAAATATTGTCACGAGGAGATGACTTGAATGATTCCACTACATTGATTGAAATTGACAGCACCAATAATGAAATATTGTCACAAGGAGGAGATGACTTGAATGATTTTTTTGATCAATCTGTTGATGGCGAATTTATCGAATGTTTGGAGACCATAGAGTTACAAGAATCATCATTGCAGACTTTTCATGAGGAAATTGCTGATGAGGACATGTTACTAGTTCTTTCAAATTTAGAAAATTCTGAAGAATAAATTTATATTTAGGAATCAAAAATTGTTTGAGACATTATTCATTTTTATTTTTAATTTATGAGGTTGTAGCGAAGTGATTGTAGTATAAAATGAGACTTATAGTATAGAGTGCAACATTTTTATGTTACATGGTAAGTTTACTCATATTTACTTCCCTTCTGCCACTATATTATCTCCAATGTGTATTTGACATCTCTTCTTCATCTCCGGCCTCCTTTCTCTCACTGTGTGTCTCCGATGCATCTTATCGCTGCTATTTTGTGTAATTACAGAAGAGAGTAAAATAAAATAGTTCGGAACGTGAAAAGGGGGCAAAGTAGAGTACCCCTTACCCCCTAGGCCTTTTCAGGCGGTCCCAAAAGGATCAGTTTCTGCTTTCCTGAGAGATTATGGTATGAGTTCCATATACCACAATAATTTGCATTACAACATGCAAGATATCTATCTCCTATTACCAACTTTTGGAGATATTCGCGCTAAGCGCGAATATCTCCAAAAAGTAACACCTGCCCTGAGCAGTTCTTAGCCATGTTATCCAATGGGAGGTGGATAACATGGCTAAGAGCATTAGCTCGGTAATGCATGAATATCGCTGACTTTTTAGCGATATTCATGCATTGCGGCCGTTTTTTATCGCATTTGCGATAAACCTTGATAATAGCAAGGTTTATCTTCGATAATTTCTGACGATGCTTAGCGGTAAAAAATTCGTTGGTAAGCATCGTTAGCGATAAATATCGCTTAACTTTGGTAATATGCACCAACGTCTGTTAACGTTCGATTCGAAGGAAATGAGGAAGTGTTGAAAAACATTGTTTGCGCCATCTTGCCTTTTTTGAAATGCCACACTTTTGTCGTGCACGGCAGCCATTTTAGATGCCTTGACCAGACCCACTCTCTGCACGCTGTCGATTCGTAGCATGGCTCCCCACCCTCGCAAGCATCTTCCCCAGGCACTGGTCACCCCCGCTCTCTGTCTTATGCATGGGCAATAAACCTCCCCCCATCTGCGCTGCTCTTCCCTGAGAATCACACTCTGTGCCCGCCCGACACCTCCCTTTCACCCTATTCACTACCGCACCCTCTGACACTCCTCTTCCTCTGTGTCCGATTGTCCAGGCTATCAGCTAGCCCTGCAGATGTAGTTTATGGCTCCAGCTGTAAAGAATCACCCCTCTTCAAAGGAGTTATAGTAGATCAAGGCCCACACCCGATGAGATCCGTCACACCACACGTGTTCCTACTATCTGAAAACCATCCTGTATTGTGATTGGGGAGGGGACCGAGCCTGAAGTGGAAGATTCCAGGAATGACTCTTTGTACATCAAAGTTTTTACAATTATGTGTCACATTAAAAATATATAGCACTCCAACAAAGTAGTAGGAATATAAAACTTTAATAACATATAAATATATACAACAAAACAAAAACAGTAAAAACATTTAAACAACGAAGAGACCGTGGCAATTTCTTTTGAATTCCTGATGAGGACATGTTACTAGTTCTTTCAAATTATGAAAATTCAGAAGATTTTGCCTGGGGGTGGGTCGTCAGTAGCAGTCTGTTGTGCGAATAGTTCCAAGGCAGCAGAACGCGCTGAAATCTAGATGGCACGAAAGTGATGTCTAGTAAGTTGCCGCCCAGCAAATAACGGCGTGGGGCGCCGCGGGGGTGAGTGAGTCCAGTAGGCACCACAGCTATTCTTACCGGCATTGCAGAATTACTGCTGGGGACAATGCCTGTGCTGTAGCAGGGTCACAGCAGAAACAAAAAGGATTCTGTTGAAGATGTTGTTGGTTTTCAATTTGAAAACAGTTCTGGTGTCAACTGCTATGCTAATGTAGTGGTTAATGTTTTGTTTTCTCTAGAAAATGTAAAAGAGGGGGAGGCAGTCCAAAGTTCCGTTAAAAGGGCAAAGGAAAGGATCGGTGGTTTGAACTATCAGTCAAAAAGGGGAGGGGGTGCAACAATTTTTCCTACCGGGTCACACTGTGCTTTCACCGGAACTGAGGTCTGCAGGATTCTAGTAATTCAAAGTGAGGCTGGCGCCAGCATGGGAGCGCCGACGTCCCGCGGATACAGTTTCGTCACTCCACGGGCGATCATGGCAGTCATTCCCCATCGGGGGTCGGAGACTCCCGCGGCTCCTGTAGAATCTTCAAGGTCGTGGAGGACTACGGTGGTGGAGTCAACCAGTGACCGGGCCATTTCTTCATGCTGGGCCCGCTCTTGCCAGGTCGACCGCCATTTTGAGAGTTCGGTAGCTACTGGCGATCGCGGGGTCAAATGAGCGGACGGGCTCCACCCTGCCGGGCGAGACGTTGCAGCATCGCCACAGTGGAAGAACCCTTTTCCGGGCGCTTGGAGCGCTGAGGGTGCAGGTGGGAAGCCTCCACTGGGGAGGCGGGAGAGGCCTGTTCGCATCGTCTCTCCCTCCCAGTGCACCCCACGGCGTCTCGCTTGAGATTTGTTATGGCCGGACCAGGCGATGAGGATGAGGGGGGGGGGGTCGGAGGCATGTGCAAGACATCCCCCCCCAGTGTTGTCGCAGCCATTATTCAAGAAAGAAGAAGTGTCCCGTCCGTCTTCGGGCCGGGCTTCCGGTGGATGTCGGCCGGACGCCCCTGGCTCTGGCCCCATGAACGGGTTCCTTGGTTTATCGGCTGCAGCCGGATCCCGTCGGCCTCGGCCCCCCGACCGTTGGTGGCCGGACCGGAAGAGCATGTGGCGGGACTACCTGAAACTCTCAAGGGCCACCGCGGCCGGACTGGGAGAGAGAGGGGAGGGTCGAGGAGACATTCCCCCCCCCTGCAACTCTTCAGCGTTGTAAAGGCAATCCCCTGGCCGGGTCCCGCTGGCCTCGGCCTCTCCTCCGGCTACACCCTACGTTAGGATCTCCTGGCCGAGGCGTGGCAGCAGGACCCGCCTTATATGGGCTGCTCCCGGCTGGGCGTAGCCGCAACCCTGCCCCACCTTGGAAGTTTCGAGAGTGGGGGCGGATGTTCTACTGACTTGCATTTTCCCTAGTCTATCGATTTTTTTGGCGTGGCAGGCGGTGGGACAGCGAGGGGTGATTTGGTTTCTCTTACTGTTTTTCTGGTCTCTCACCACTGGCATATTTCTAACGTTTTCTTGTTTCTAGGACGTTAATAGGTTTTATCATTACGTTATGTTATCGTTTCTTTGTTCGTTGTTTAATAAAAGTTCATGTTCATCAGTGGCCTACTGATTTTCGTTTTCCTATTCTTTTCTTTCCAGGTTGTTTCATGCTAAAGTTTCTGTTAACAGGATACAGTGATCACTTCGTTATTATTGCATATGTCCTTTTCACTAGGGGTGCTCTCTGGTCGGGCCAGATGACGTATCTCTAGTAAATGGTCCGGGTGAAACAGGTGCATCAATCAGTGGGGAGTAGATAGGCATGACAGATTACAACGGGGGAGAAAGGTCCGCATTACGTACCCTTTCACTATTTGCAAAGATTTTCCTACGTATATTTGCAAACAGGGAATACCTACAAAAAGAACCAATTCCCAAACAGTCAATGTTTGGGGAAACAATCAATCAATGAGGAACGAAATAGGCACGACGTGTTAAAGGTTTGCGTTACCTACCCTTCACTATCTGCAAAGGGAGAGAGAATATTCCTATTCTTCCTCGTTTGCAGGCAGAGAAGATTCTTAAGAGAACCAACTTCGAACAATTCAATGCTCGATTCAAACAATCAAGAAGGGGTACTGTGAACACAAATGAACGCCGCTTATGTACATACACATTGGTATTATCAACAGGTTGTTCCTAATGTTTCTATTTTAGGGAGGTCAAAAAGAGATCCCATTAGTGGCCTACTGATTTTGCTCGATTCCTTTTGTTTTTTTACACGATTTTTCGCTATCTGCAAAGACTAAACAGAGTATTGCGACTCTGTGCTTGTTTGTAAATAGAGAATGAACCAAAGAGAACAATCAATCAAATGGAGAGAGAAGCAGGCACGACGGATTACAACGGGGGCAAAGGCCTGCGTTAACTACCCTTCACTATCTGCAAAGAGAGAGTACTCCTAATAGAAATGAGGGGGGGGCAGCATTCAAAGCAGATCAGTGTGCATAAACACGAAAATGTTTTTACTTACCACGTACTTGACATTCGACAGCTTATGATATTTGCTATTAAAAAACCATTGAAATTCACTGAAAAAACCATAGGTTATAGACCATATATAGTTAGGAATTAGCATTTAAAAAACCTTATTTTACTCACACAAAACCATTGAAATTCCATATATAGTTAGTTGCACTAACTATATATCGCGCACCCGCAATCCACTGCTGATCATGTCACATATTACATCATTCATGACATGGTCAGTGACATCACTGATGACATCACTGATGACATCTCAAATGACATCACTGATGACATCTCATTTGACATCATTCTTGTGCTAATACGATAAACCTCTTCAGACTCTAATATAACCTTAGATACACTCAGTGTATACAGACACTCACACACTGCCACTCATCCATGGAGTTACTCACACACCCAGTCAGTCATGCAAAGAAACAATCTCACCTCCATTTCTTCAACTATACAGTTAAACACACCTTACTTATTGAAACATATACTAACACATATTTACTCTCTTATACAATCCCTGATACAAGTTCACAATGATCGATACAACCACTCACTCATTCAGTGGCTCTCATGCACAGTTATTTATATATGCCAACTCTCACATGTACTGTGTTTTACATATGTACTTACTATGACATGTAGCATTGAGATATCCATTCACTCATCAATACACTCATGCACACAGTCAACTGCCCATGTAGCTGTTTCCACATGCACTCTTGAACTTATACACCTAGTGAATAAACTGCTCACACATCTATGCACAGAGTCACACACCTTCCAGCCACCCCCACACAAACTCAATCTCCCATAGAAATACTTGGGCAACCAATTAATAACACATATAGCCTCTCGTATAGCTAATGATCAACACATGCAGCAGTTTACATCACAACAGACATAATGATGCACAAATTAAGACAGTTTAGTCACTAACCCATGCATTCAGTGAGACACATTTAATCACTCACTCATACAGTCAGTCACGCACCTACTAAATCCTTCATCCAGACACTTATACATCCACTCATTCTTGAATATGTAAGACATATTTTAACTTTACAGAAACATACAGTCACTGGATGTTATCATCAGTGATGTCATCAGTGATGTCATCAGTGATGTCATTTGAGATGTCATCAGTGATGTCATCAGTGATGTCACTGACCATGTCATGAATGATGTAATATGTGACATGATCAGCAGTGGATTGCGGGTGCGCGATATATAGTTAGTGCAACTAACTATATATGGAATTTCAATGGTTTTGTGTGAGTAAAATGAGGTTTTTTAAATGCTAATTCCTAACTATATATGGTCTATAACCTATGTTTTTTTCAGTGAATATATATATATATATTTATTTTTTTCCAATCAGTCCTGACCAAAAACCAAAATTAAGGGAAGGTATCAGTTTTGTGTAGAAATAATTCACAAGCTAGAACCATTTAATGCCGGAATAATGGTGATATAAAATATAATGAACAAATTAAGTTTTGTCGAGAAGGTACAACTTTCCAAGAACAAATGTGAAAACTTTACCAAGTTTGAAATGTTTAGAAATAGGACCTAAAAGTGATTGTCTTATGGTAATACACCAAAAAGTAACATCTGCCGCTGAAAATATTGGGAAAAGGGTAAGAAATGCACCAAAAATTGTTTATATGTAAATAGAATGTCTGCATTGTGGTTTAATTGTGTAAATATTGAAACTACATGTCCCAGAATTCATGGGCATGACAAACAGGAAGTTGTATAAAAACAGTTGCTGAAGGTATTACCACTTACCGTGACCAAGGCCGCAAGGCTGAAACGCATCGGTGTGCAGACTGGGCTCTGTTGAATAAATTGTAAAAAGAAAATCAAGTTCCTGAGTGCGGCGCCTTCTTGTTGCAAAATTGATTTCTATCTCTACTGAGCTGTACGCCCGCACCCGCTGCTGTGTTGCTCTGGATTACAGCCACATTGTTCTAAATTCGATTCCAAAAACAGAGGCACCAGAGGAGGAAAAACGCTGCTAAGAAACGGACACTGTGGCCGAGCAAGTGTGCACAAGTAATCCTGCAGGGTCGAGCGCTGGAGGCCGGTGTAGAGAAAGCCGCCAGAACAGGAGTCTCCCCGCAGGTTAGTGCTAAATCTTGTGATTAACTGGTATTACAACATCTCTCCTCGAAGCGACTTGTGGAAGGGACCGCTTAAACAGATATTGTTAAAAAACTGCTTCATGCGATTCTGTTTTTCATGATAGTGTTTTCCTGAAAGTAGGAACTTGTGTGCATTACATTGAAAATTGCCCCCTTGTTCTCAAACGGTGCAAACAGGTTGAAAACAGAACACGGCACCCTTGCAATATTTACCGAAGCAGTTTTGGGACAAAATACACTGCTACTGCTATCTCATTCAAACGTTTGAAAGTGTCCGGTATTCAACACAGGAACGCACACAATTAACATCTTAAGCTGCCCCTTTGTTCTCAACGGTGCTAATATTTGTAAAAGGAACCCGGCACCTTTGCTATAATTACCGAAGGATTTCTGGGACAAAGACACACTGCCACTGCTTTTTCACCTAATGACTGAAAGTGTCTGGCAAACAATTAAGGAACGCGTCCGATCTACATCGAAAAAAACTTCCTCTCTGTTTTCAACAGCGCGAACAGTTTACAAAAATAACTCGGCATCTTTGAAAAACACTTGTTGAAGTAATTTTGATAAAAGAAACATCCCGCAACCTGCATCTCTTCTAACATTTGACAGTGTCTGGCATTCAATACAGGGACAGACACGTTTAATAATGGAAGCAAGGAAAAAGAAACGTGCAGACAAAATAGCTGCTATGTTAACCACAAAAGGCGGGGGAGAACCTTCAATTAACTTGGAATCGGTACAACAATCAAATACCGATCCAACCGTGAAGCAGCTCTTTACTGCCATTGAGAAGGAATATAAAAAAGAAATAAGCAAGAGCTGGGAAGCCTTAACCCTTCAAAAATATCTGGAGGTAGAAAGGATACCTCGGGGTTTAAGGATCTTTACCATGCCTACACATCCAGACACCAGAATCGATATGCTAAAAGACTGGAGACAAAATAACACCATGTGCAGTCAAAACATGATGCGCATATTAATTAAATATGCTGAGATGGATTTGGAAGAAATATATCCCTCAATTAAAGACCTGGAAGAGAAAATATCCATGAAAGACAAAACTGAATCTGAGAAATTACGTAAAGAAATGGATGACCGACTAGAGAAATATGAAGATGACATTAAGCAACGCAAACATCGTAAATTTGCCCGCGATGAGGCTGATTACAAAAATGGCCAAATTCTTACATTTGCGAAAAGATTCCAAATACTAAAGACAAACTACGCTAAAAAAATGCCCAAACCAACGGGTGAACCTGGGAGTGAATCAGATATAAGTGGCAGTGAAAATGAAAATGAATCCACAACTGGCAAGAGTACACCGACCACCTCTCTTCCTCACCTGTCTTTTTTAGAGGAAATGCGTCTAGTGAATCTAGACCAGAGCATGTCATACAACCAAGGCGAATACAAGAGCAGGGGCAGGGGCAGAGACAAAGGATTTGGCAGAAGCAATACAAAGTCTTCAGAAGCAAAAGAAAAACCAGAAGATCAAGAACCAAAAAGATTCTACCCATTGAGGAATCGAACCAAGAAGACCTAGAAACAGAAAACCTAATCCTCAACCTATCCGAACATTGCCTCACAGAACTTGAGAAGAAAGCGCTAAACAAAGGACTCTCCTTCTGCCCTGAACAACATTTTAATTATACTGACACTAAAATTGACTTATACAAATATGTGAGGAAATTGAAACTTGCCAAAATTCGAATCAACAAACGGATTCCTAATAACAATCTTCCAGGAAAAAGTAAATCGGATGTCTTGCAAAATTCAGACTCAATGACAATTGAGGAAATCCCACTCCTTAAAGATCTATATGAACTAGAGCAGAACACTGAAGTGATGAGAACTCAGAAATAACAATATTAGAGTCAATGGACATTACAACAACATCACATGAAACTAGTGCTTTAAAAAATAAATAAAAATTTTGTCCTCAACTATCACCAGGAAATAAAATAGATGCATTTTCCGAAGCACTAATGTGTGACTTGGAAAAAATTTAAAAACTGAGAAACCAAGGTAAAAGAGAAAATATGTCCAACAATGAACGTCTAGCATTACAAACATTGGCTAAAAATGACAAAATCATAATAAAGCCAGCCGATAAATGCGTGAATATTGTCATCCAAAACACAACAGATTACATTGTTGAAGCATATCACCAACTATGAGATGAGACAAAATACAAACCACTCAAAACAAATCCAATACAGAAAATGATTGAGGATACGAGACAGCACTTAGACGAATGGCGGGAAAAAGGATTAATAAATAAAGATGAATATACATTTCTACTCAAGGAGAAACCAACTATCCCTACAATCTATTTCCTGCCTAAGGTTCACAAAACCCTAATAAATCCTCCGAGGAGACCTATTGTTTCGTCATGTGACTCTATCTATGAAAACATCTCCTCATACATTGACCAATATTTAGCACCAATGGTTAAAAACTTACCATCATACATACAAGATACTTCTGATTTCCTGAGAGTTCTTTCAAACATAACTTGGAATTCCACATACCAACTGGTCACCATTGACGTAGTCTCTCTATACACGTCTATTGAACATCCAATAAGGTTAGATGCATGTGCCTACTTCCTAAAACAAAAAAAATTGGAGAACTAGAACATTCTGCCATGCTTCTAACCATTATCAAAACATGTCTGGAAAATAACATCTTTCTATTTAACCACAAGCTATTTCACCAACTTTGCGGATGTGCCATGGGAATGTTTTCTCCCCCAACTATACGAATTTAACTGTGGGTTGGTGGTAGAAGGAAGTCGCATGGGCCCCAAGATACAATGATGTTATGGACAAAATTGTTCTTTGGATCAGATACATCGACGATCTGTTTTTAATATGGGATGGAAGTAAATCAGAGTTCAAGGAATATTTTAACTCCCTCAATCAAAACAACATTGGCCTCTCATTTACTTACAACATAAATTGTAATCACATAGATTTTTGTGATATTAAATTCTATATCCAAGACAATCAGCTGCAAACAACACTATCGGAAAAAAACTGCTACCAATAGCATTCTACATGCTGCAAGCTTTCATCCAAAACCACTGATTCGCAGTATTCCTTACAGAGAATTTTTAAGAATGAAAAGAAACTGCTCCCAAGGAAAAAATGCAGAACTTGAAATCAAAAATAGTGCCAATCGTTTGCGTAAAAGAGGGAACCCTGAGAAAGAGCTCAATAAAAGTAAGAAAAAATTTGACAAACTGACTAGAACCGAGCTGCTGATCAAAAAAACGAAAACATCTAATACAGAAGAAAAAGAACAACAACCACCAAGACTCATACTAACTTACAGCAAGGATCCCCCAAAAATTCGCCAAACTGTGCAGAGATACTGGCCGTTATTAAAACAAGATCATGATCTAAAGAACATCATAGGCCCAGGACCACAAATTACTTTCCGCAAAGCACCATCCATAAAAGACATTCTGATCAAAAGCCATTTCAATCCACAAAGTACAAAGACTAATTGGCTAACTAAACAACAACTGGGCTTCCGAAAATGCAATTCATGCAAAGCATGCAACATAGGGATCAGTAAACAGAACATCAGAGACCCGGAAGGAAGATTGATCACGATAGACAAAAAAATCACATGCACGACAAAACATGTAGTCTACGCGATTCAATGTGATTGTACCATGCTATACATTGGAAGTACGGTTTGCATGCTTAAAAAGAGAATCCTTGAGCACATCCGTGCTGTCAAGAATCGGGATCTCACATATGCCACTGTGAAACACCTTTTGGATTGTCAAAGTGGGAATTGGCTACATATGAGTTTTTTTGCAATAGATGCAATTGAAATACATGAGAGACAAAAAGAAGAAATTACGACAACTGGAGTCGAAATATATCATTCGGATGAAGACAAAACAGCCAAGAGGCATGAATTTCGATGAGGAAATGTATGTCCATTTGGAATGAATTAAATCCGAAGACATTTTGAACTGATATGAACCTGTGTTAATACAGTCCTATAGATATCCTGTGACACTGCAATTTAATTGCTATTGGATGTGTTTTTGATAATTACCAAAATCTATACAATCTCTGACATCTTTGTTGGTCCCTTTAGAATATGTTCTAAATACACTTGGTATTTGATCTTATAACACTAGGGCACTATACCCTCAATCAGTCCTGACCAAAAACCAAAATTAAAGGAAGGTATCAGTTTTGTGTAGAAATAATTCACAAGCTAGAACCATTTAATGCCGGAATAATGGTGATATAAAATATAATGAACAAATTAAGTTTAGTCTGGAAGGTACAACTTTCCAAGAACAAATGTGAAAACTTTACCAAGTTTGAAATGTTTAGAAATAGGACCTAAAAGTGATTGTCTTATGGTAATACACCAAAAAGTAACATCTGCCGCTGTAAATATTGGGAAAAGGGTAAGAAATGCACCAAAAATTGTTTATATGTAAATAGAATGTCTGCATTGTGGTTTAATTGTGTAAATATTGAAACTACATGTCCCAGAATTCATGGGCATGACAAACAAGAAGTTGTATAAAAACAGTTGCTGAAGGTATTACCACGTACCGTGACCAAGGCCGCAAGGCTGAAACGCGTCGGTGTGCAGACTGGGCTCTGTTGAATAAATTGTAAAAAGAAAATCAAGTTCCTGAGTGCGGTGCCTTCTTGTTGCAAAAAAATAAATAAAATAAAATAAAAAAAAAAAATATATATATATATATATATATATATATATATATGCAACACCGCTCCAAAGAGTGCCAAAAACCGCAGCACCCTCCTAGAGAATAATGGACACGAAATCAGGTAGCCTGTGCAGCAGTGTCTTTTTTTATTTCATATTTTCGTGTGCAGCAGGAGTGCCGCGAACCGGACGCGTTTCGGCGACCCTGTCGCCTTGTTCACCGGAATACAAAGTGTTTGCCATTACACACCAAACTGTTTTAAAAAACGGCAAACCACCAATCAAAACACTACATCCTGTACCATGTGACCATTTTTTTGAGTGTTTCATAGAAATAGCTGACAGACTTCTTTTGGATTTCATTGTCTGCCACAGTTGACGATTTTTACAATACTACATTTTATCTGTACAATATATATATATACACATTTTTCAGTGAATGTGTGTATATATATATATATATATATATATAGTTTCTATAGTATATAGTGTAGTATAGTTTTTTTTTAATGTAATGTAATAATTAACTAATGTACATCCAGTCCCCCTCCGCGCATGGCGGGTGGCCTTGTGCGGCAGGGTTTGGCTGCAGGGCCTGTACGTCCGTGGGAAGGCCCTGCAGTCAACCAAGATGAAGTCAACTCCATGCTGCGCACCACTGCTCTGTGGCCAACCCCTCAAAAGGCAGCCAACCCCACACTGCGCAGAACCTTTGATCATGCACGGCGGGGGGTTGACCTCCTCCCCCAGGGTCTTTTTTTTTTTTAATGGGAGTGTGGCCACATGCCTTCCTCCTTGAGCCTGTTATAACCCTGTGGATACATCCCCTGGGGCCATATTTATTTTAAAGGGTAAGGGGACTGAGTAGCCCCACTCCCTGAGCCTTAATAGATTCTGGAGACACCATTCCCAGGGCCTTTTTTTATTTTCATTAAAAGAGAGGGGGGCGCATGGCCCCCCTCCCTGAGCTTTATTAGGCCCAAGGCAACCATCCCCCAGGGCTATTTTTTCAAATTTAAGGGGAGGGGGCCACATGCCCCCTCCCTGAATCTTATTAGGTCCTGGGGACACCATCCCCCAGGGCCACATCTTAAAACAATTGGGCAAGGGGCTGATGGCCCACCTCCCTGATCCGTTTTCAGCCCTGGGGGCCCATCCCCCAGGGCCCACATTACTTAAAGGTGGGTGCCCAAGTCCCCACCCAGGGCTGTCACCATACACCCCATCTGGGATGGGGTCCCGGGCAGAATTTGGCCTAGAAAGGGGGATGCCCTCCTCCTCCCATAAAAATGATTTCAGGCCCTGGGTTGGGGTCCCTGGGCGGAAAGTGGCTTGGGGAGGGGGCCCCAATTTCCCTCCCCTCAAAACATAATTCGGGCCCTAGGGGATGGGATCCCCGTGGCCAAAGATGGCATGGGGAGGGGTTGATTATGCAACCTCCCTCTAAAATATGCATCAAGCCCCAGGAGATGGGGTCCCCGGAGGTCGAAATGGCCTGGGGTGGGGGCTACGCATGCCCAGTCCCCCCCCCAAAAAATAGCATTGTACCCTAGGCCCTACCCCACCCCGGGCGGTTTAAAAAAGAAGTGTGAAAGACCGAGCTTCCTTTTTTAAAAAATGGTGCCACGCATCTGCTGCAAATTCATGTCAAAATAAAAAAAAAATGTTTTATCACCTGGTATTATCTGTACCCTGCCCCCTTATGTCTTTTTTTCTGAGAAATCTGGGCCAAATTCTTAATCCTAAAATGCCTACACTAATTCCTGGTTGAGGTGATGGCACCCAATCAGTTCTCACTGTGAGATCTGCCGGCTCTGCGGACTCACCAAAGAGTGAAATATACAATATTTTTTAACATTAGTTTCTCAAAAACTACTGAACAGACTTACAGCAAAACATAAAAATCCTTCATTCTGGGCCAAGATCTAGCTAGCTTTCTGTCAAATTTGGTGTAAATCCTTTCAGCGGTTTGAGCTGTAGTGGTTTTGTAAAGTTCCCATAGACAAATGTATGGAAAAAGGGGGCGCTAGGTGGGGCTAAACCAAGATGGCCGCACTGCCGTGAGGCTCTCGCCCGATTGAGCACCCTCACTATCCAACAGACCATCCTGACCTGCATGTACCTTCGGAAAGGCACACCATAACATCCGCGACATTCCCCCGCACACAGCGGTGCCGGGAGCGGCGCGATAGCTCTACCAACGGCCGAGTTATCTGCTGGAGCCCGGGGGCGGACTGCCGGGCTGCTCCGCGCTCGCTGCCCAGCCGGGTCATACCGCCAAGAAAGACCGCGGCTCTGAGGCCTAGGCGGGGCCGCACCCCCCCCCCCGCCACTGGTGCGAAGGGCTGGTGATCCGTGAGTGTGGGAGTCCCCGCTGCAATTGAAGATACCCCCGGCTGCCCAGTGAGGCGAGAACCTGCAGGCTCCGAAAACACCACTGGCCGGTTGACCGAGCAGGCCGGCAGTCCTCACCGGGCTGCCGCAACCTCCCACGCTGCCTGACTGGGACCATAGCCGCTGCCCTTGCCGCCCGCTCCAGGACACGATTAGGCGGGACGTTGGACCCGGCGGTGGTGCGGTGAAGACCCGGCCCCCTCCCCCCTCCTGGTCCGGGACTGGGGTTCCCGCTGCCTGCCGCGTTCCATCGGCCTGTGCCTGCATTGCTCCGGCGGCGCCCCGGAGGTGAGTGAGACCCCTCCCCCCCCCCCCGGCTACTGGACTGACTCTTAGCTTGAATACCTGCCTGGATTGCACATCTCAGCGTCCTGGGCCTGGGGGACGGAGCGGGGCTGCTCTTCCAGCCGGGGACTGTCGAGCCCGGATAAACTTTGTCCCCTCTCTGCTCCTTGGTGCCGTGTGCCTGTCCAGCCTCACCCGTCCCTCGCTACGACTCCACTGATTAAGGGGCCCGAGGAGCGGCCTTCATTCATCGCTGTGAGAAGACCCACTGCTTGCTGGTGCGACCGCCTCCTCTGGGACGCCGGGCCCCACCAGGCCTCGGCTCTGCTTGGCGCCAAACCGCCATCTTGCCTGCTGCGACCTGCCCCATCGACTCCCAACCAGCGGCCTACAGCCTAGTGCACCGATTCTGTTCGACTTTACTGTGGGAGCTAATATCTACGCGCCAGACTGATCTCTGCCTCCCCCCCCTGGCCCAGGGGACCGCATAAACATATCTGAACCGCGGTGGCGGTGCCTGAACCTGCCAGTGCCGGCGCCGGAGGTGGTCGGACGCTGACGCTACAGTGGGTGGGCACCACTGACGCTGCTGTGCTCTGTGATTCTCTGAACCTGATGACCCCCCAGGACTCTCCACACTGGTCCACGCTGCCTCCCCTACAGCGCTGCCGCCACCAAAGGTCACTATGGGCCGTACCGACACCAGGCAGTCGAAGATCCCCTTCGAGGCCAAGAAAACGCCCACGCCCAACTCAGCTGCTATTGCGGAGAAGAGTCCCCCGCCGCCGGAGCCACGGGACGAAGACTGGAAAACCATCCTCTTAGGCATGAAGCAGAGCCTTACATCCATCGACTCTAAAATGGACGCTATTAACTCCCGCATTGATAGCGTAGTCTCTAAACTAGAGCGACACGACACGCGTATCCAGGAGGCAGAGGAAAGAATATCTTCATTGGAGGACGGCGCTGCTGCTGGTTCCAAACAGGCTACCCAAATGGACAGACTCCTCAAAATAATCGCAGACAAAAACGAGGATTTGGAAGCAAGGTCCCGACGCAACAACGTCCGCGTCGTGGGCCTTGCGGAATCCACGAACGTGGGGAAGATGGAGGTCTTTATGGAAAATCTGGTGGTCGAACTGTTCGGTAGGGAAGCCTTCTCCCCGCACTTAATTGTTGAACGCGCGCACAGGTCACTCGCCGCGCGACCTCCCCCTGGTGCCCAACCGAGACCGGTTATAGCAAGATTCCTAAATTATAGAGACCGGGATGCCGTGCTACGATGTGCCAGAGAGCAGGGCCCAGTAAAATACGGCAACACTACCCTGTCCTTCTTCCCCGACTTTACCCCGTCGGTCCAAGAAGCCAGGTGCAAATTTGCAGGAGTCAAGAAGAAGCTTCAAACTATGGAACTCCCCTACGCCATGCTGTATCCTGCCAAACTAAAAGTGTCCCTACATGGAAAACAGCATTTTTTCCAAAACCCGCAGCAAGTGGAGGATTTTTTGAAGCAACTGCGGAAAGGACGACCCCGCGCGGATGAGGAACGACAGCGCTCCAGATCGCAATCCCCACTGTCACAACAAGACTGACTCTCCTCATGGATACTTCACCTACAACTCCTACCACCGCTGACTCCTTAACTCTTTATGGCTGTAGGTCACATGAGATGGTCGGAGGCCTCCGCACTTTTTGAACTACTCCCTCCACTGCATCTTGGACTGCCAACCCCTTGATAGGCTGGAGATGGGTCAGTGGCGACGCGCCTGTTACTTGTACCGGTGAGATGCTCGTTATGATGCTTATGTGTTTTGGTCAAATGTTAACCTATGTGCTCGATCACCCACCTCCGTCCCGCTCCTCTGGGCGGGTGAAAGTAGGGAGGTGGGAGGCTGGTCTGGTGCCCCTAGTTCGAAACCCCCAATGGGTGTTCCCCTGCAAACCTCTACCCTTCTAAGGTTGGGAGGTGGGTTGTTGATGCTTATTTTTTTTTATTTCTGGGGATGTTGTGGGAGGGGGTGGGATTCTTCTTCTCGGCAGGTTTGGGATGCCGTAGTGGGTGGGGGTGGGTGGGAATGTCACGCCAATGTGTCTGCTGACCCGACCACCTGCATGTTATCTGGACTAATGTACAGGACAAATTACACTGGGTCTCGGCGTGAAAAAGGGTTGTATTGTTTGGGATTGGTTATGTCTTACCTAGGCTCTAATGCTACAGATATTGCATTGTCCCGAGGACGGGGAAGGGTAGATGGGACGAATTTACGAATTGCTATGGTTGATGATCTTCATTCTAAGTGTCTGATCGCGCTTGTCGCAAATGCTTGCTATGATTGGTTATCATGGGTTAGATGGAAGACATGACTGCTAGACCCCCCGCACTTGACTTTCATCTGGTGTCGTGGAATGTTAGGGGGCTGAATGACCCTAGAAAGAAAAGGCAGATATTGGGCTATCTAGACAGACACGGAATCTCCATCGCCTTGCTGCAGGAAACGCACCTCCCCCCCACTGGGCTTCCCCTCTTTGCCTCGAGATGGGCTACTCACAGGGTCTTTGCATCCTACTCTACCTACTCCAGAGGCGTGGCTATACTGGTGAAGAAAGGATTGGGCTTCACTCCTGAGGGGACGGAGGTTGATTCGGGAGGGAGGTACTGTATGGTCTGGGGCACATTTCATACTCATCGGATCCTCTTTGCCTGTTACTATGGCCCCAATATTGATGACCCAGAGTCGCTTCTTAATATGTGGGGTAAGATCCAACCACTAGACATTGCTCGCGTAGTGTTGGGAGGGGATTTTAACACCGCTCTGCTGCCAAGGCTAGATGGGTCTCATCCTCAACCAACGCACTACACCCACACTCAGCGCACCCTACAGGGCATAGTAGACGACCATCACTTAATAGACTCTTGGCGGCACCTAAATCCCTCCCTGAAACAGGGCACACACTTCTCAGCAGTGCACTCCACATGGGCCAGGTTGGACTACATTTTCCTAACTCCTGGCATGGCTCCTTGGATTGTGAAATCCCTGCACCTTGCACGCACTCTATCGGATCATTCTCCGGTCCTCCTTTCCCTGCGCATCCCCCTTTCAATCTCCCCATACCTATCCTGGCGGTTGAACCCCGCACACCTCACTGACAGCGCTTTTAAAGCGGAATTAGAACAGGACATCACTGACTTTTTGGACCGCAATATCAACTCTGTCGCTAGCATTGCCACAGTCTGGGAAGCATTTAAAGTCACTGTCCAGGGGTGGTGCCTATCAAAGGGTGGAGGGGTCCTTAAAGCACTTAGAAGCTCATTGCGATGCCTTGAACTTGAGATCAAGGCACTGGAACGTGAGGTGGTCCACAACGTACAAGATAACGCGGCTAGGGCGCGACTTCGACGCAAGATTGACGAATACGCCATTGAAGCTGAGAAAGAATGCAACTTTCTAGGGAAACCATACATAGCGCGAGTGTACGGAGAGGGCGACAGGCCAGGCAGGGCGCTCGCCTCGACCGTTCGACCACTGAGACATCACAATTATATCACTACCCTGATGGACGAGGAGGACACCCCACATAGGGACCTCCCCAGCCAACTCGGTGTCCTGACCAACCACTACAAGACGCTCTACTCCTCACATCGGCGAGAGGAACTTGATCTAGGCTCCTATCTCGCAGACACGGCTATAGCCTGGCTAGGCCCGACCCAACAACAATTCCTCCACCATCCGTTAGAACTCGACGAAATCAAAGACGCTATAATGAGTATAAAATCCGGCAAGGCCCCCGGCTCGGACGGCTTACCTATAGATTTTTACAAAGCCTACACCCACGTTTTAGCTCCTATTCTGCTACAAGTATACTACACCGCCTTCGAGGAGGGTACGTTGCCATTCAGCATGAGAGAAGCCCTTATCACCTCCCTATTGAAACCAGGCAAACCCCCCGAGCGCTGCGATTCGTATAGACCCCTCTCCCTACTAAACACAGACGTTAAGATATTGGCTAAAGTATTGGCTACCCGCCTCAACCTCCTTATGGAGCGTTTGGTCCTCCCGGAGCAGGCGGGCTTTGTCCCGAATCGTGCCACATCTCATAATTTACGCACGCTGCAGACAATCTTACAAGACATCACTCCCAGATGTGAAGCCGCGGCAGTTTTCCTAGATGCTACCAAAGCTTTTGACTCCCTGGAATGGGATTACTTGTTTGCATTACTGGAACGCATGGGTACTCCCTACAGTTTTATAGCCTGGATTAAGCTTCTCTATAATAAACCTCACACGGCGGTCCTGCTGAATGGTTCTAGATCCGACATCTTCGAAATACAAAGAGGCACCCGGCAAGGATGCCCATTATCCCCGGTCCTCTTTGCGATTGCTATCGAACCCCTAGCCGCCAAACTCCGACAACACCACAACCAGCGGTCTTTGAACTACCCTGAAAGGCAGATACTCGTCTCGCTCTATGCTGACGACATGACCCTATATGTCCATAAGCCGAAAGACAATCTGAACCCTCTCCTACGGGAGATCACTAAATACGGAGCTATCGCCGGGGTCCAAATCAACTGGTCAAAATCGGCCTTATTCCCCCTTACAGATAGAACCACGCAGTTCGCTCTCGATTACCCCCTGGTGTGGGAAGGAGACGAGATAAAGTACCTGGGCATAACTATCACCAGAAGCCGCGAAACCCTCATTAGGGCGAATTATGGCACCGTCCTGGACAAATTAACGGACACTATCACTAAGTGGATTCATCTCCCACTCTCCATGGCGGGGCGTATCTCCCTGATCAAAATGATCATACTCCCCAAACTATTGTACCTATTCACGAACATCCCTTACAGCCCTGGGTCACATTTTTTCCGCTCATTAGATTCTCAACTGTCCAGATTGATCTGGGGCGGTAAACAGGCCAGGTTGGCGCTTTCGACGCTGAAACTGCCCTACCATCAAGGCGGGTTCGAGGTCCCTAACTTCAGCCTCTACTTTGATTGTGCACAGGCTCACTTCGCGGCCTACTGGCTCCGACCTCCGCCCTTCATGGCACATCTAGCCGTGGAGGATGGGTATATGAGGCCTGCTATGCCATCAGGATATCTCTACACGGAACCCCGTGTGACCGAGCGTGACCCCACCACCGTGGATTGTACTGTTTTGGCCTGGCATAGGATTTCGACCCGGGCGAACATTTCCTTCCTTTACTCCCCGCTTATGCCTATCGCCCACGACCCCAGACTGAGTATCGCCTGCGAGGAACTAGGTCGCAAAATGCTTACCAGACTGGCACTTCATAAATGGGGGGATCTGTATGTGGAAGGGAAATTCCGGTCCACTGCCCATCTATTCGGAGATCAGGCCCCCACGACCATGGACACTTTCCTTTACGCACGACTGCGGCACGGCGTTAAGGCAGTCACTCCCGACTTCCCGAACGAGCCCGACATTATAGCACCGTTACATGCCCTACTCCAGACTACAGCCCCGAAACATGTCGTCTCTATGTTATACAAGTATGCGTACTCGGCCGCAACGCCCCCTACCCTTCGAGCGCGCGCAGAATGGGATGGTGACCTGGACGTCCCACTCACGGATGACCAGTGGGAATTGAGCTGCTCCCATACCAACTCAGTGACAGGCAATGCCCGCCTCAGAATACTGCATTTTAAATTCCTTCACCGCCTCTAAACACTCCTGCTAAACTACACCGATTTGGCTTACGCGAGGATGACAGATGCCTTCGCTGCAACCACTCGGGTGCCCACTTCATGCACCTGGCGTGGACCTGCTCCCCAGTCGCTTCCTACTGGATGGAGGTGTTTGAAGCCATGTCGGACATTGTGGATACTACAATACCACCATGTCCGAGAATCGCCTTGCTGGGACTCACTCCCCCCGAGCTGAAGAACAATCGAAAATTGTTTGCTCTGGGGCTTCTCTTGGCGAAACGACAACTTGCCTGCAGATGGGGCCGCGGCCGCGCCCCCAAGTTTAAAATCTGGCTAACCTCTATGTCCACCTGACAGGATCAATTACATAATTATGCAGAACTGTTACCACACACATCACGTCCTAAGGACCTCTGGGGCCCGTTCACAGCGTACCTACTCAAACACCAGACCGAGGCTGACCCAGAATCAGACACACGCGTAATGCCTGAACATACGACAAACAATGCAACACAACAAGAACAGCCTTATACGGGTTCGAATACGAGGTGCGCCTCTATCTGTAACCCAACACTCTAGACGCGCCCTCATACCGTTGCTTTGCCCTTACAAGACTACCGTCCACAATGTAGGATAGCCGCACGCTACTAACCAACAAGGACCCTAGCCGACATGTTCCTTTGCTTTTCGTCTATCACCCCCCACTCATTAACCACTTCCCAGTAGCCATCTAACTGATATATGACACTACATATTGGATGTTTTCATAAACCATAACGCAATCCACGTTAGGGCCTCCCTCCCCCATTACTCTCAATTCCTCGCCCGACACCAGCAGGCTCTCACCCACGTTGGCTTGAACACCTACAAGCTTTACATCGCAGGGACACTACGTGCTGATTGATACTCTTCACCTAATACTGCGTGTGGTGGGACTGTTGATGAGTGGGAAGGCTACACTGATCCCCGAGTTGTTGTTCAGTTTTATGAGTTATTGTAAAATGAGACCTCATAGGTTACCTGTTCATTCTCTCTACACTATTGAAATAGCAGTGACCGATAGTCCTAACTGCTTGTGATACGTTTCCACGCGGCCGGCCCTGTTGGGTTGTAGGCGACATGCTGTGTTCCCTAAGTTCTCCTCTGATAGAATTGTATTGCTTGACTTGACACTCTTTGAAAGCGCTGCCGGCCTGTATACTACAGGTTGTAGGCACACAAGCTGTGTACCACTCCTATTGACACAATAAAGGCCATGATATCTTGGTCGACCGTGTCAGAGAGGCTGGCATCCAGGGTACTGCCCTGGATTGGGTGCGCTCTTTCCTGACCCACCGTCATCAAGCTGTCAGGCTGTCTCAGTTCTCTGCCTCTCAAGTCGAGCTGACCTGCGGTGTCCCACAGGGCTCCTCCTTATCCCCCCTTCTCTTTAATTTATACTTGGCCCCCTTAATCCGTTCCCTCCGCCGTTTTAATGTCTCCGCGTTTAATTACACGGACGACATTCAATTGGTTTTCACCATTGACTCCGGGGCTGAATCCATCTCCACCTTCCAAAACACCCTCTGCTTCATCAGCGATTGGATGGGCACAAACCATCTGAAACTTAACCCCGACAAGACCGAGTTGTTGCTTGTCGGGGGACCCTCCAATCCCTGGCATACCTCCTTTTGGCCTGCTAGCCTGGGCATCCCCCCTTGTCCTGTCAACTTAGTAAAAAGTCTGGGAGTTGTCATCAGCAACGATCTATCTATGACACCCCAGATCAGCGCTGTAGTTTCCTCCAGTCACTTCCAGCTCAGGAAAATACATAAGATCTCTCGCCTACTTACCACCGATGCCCTTACTCTGGCCTTGCTTGCGCTAGTTATGTCTAGGCTTGACTACGCAAACGCATTATACGTAGGCATTCCTGTATACCAACTCAGGAGACTGCAGTTGATCCAAAATCAGGCCGCCCGCCTGATATATCATCAGCCCAGAGATCAACATGTTCAACCTCTCTTAAAAAGTCTCCACTGGCTTCCGGTTTCTGCTCGCTGTAAATTCAAGCTCGGCTGCATCATCTCCAAATCCCTCTCTGGTCATGGCCCTTCCTTCATTTCTTCTCTGCTTCATCAGTATGTCCCCTCCCGTACCCTCCGGTCTTCCCATATGGCTCTTTTATCTGTCCCCAGATTCAAGCGGAAGAAACACGGTGGCCTCAGGTTTTCCTTTTTAGCCCCGTCTTTTTGGAATTCCCTACCTCTCCCTCTTAGGTTATCCTCCCCTTATTCCAGATTCAGATCCTCCCTTAAAACGCACCTCTTCACTGAAGCGTATAATTAGCTGTTATCCACTGTTATGTTAGTTCTGTCTCTCCTCTTTGCTCTCTCTGTACAGCGCCAAGGAACCTAATGGTGTTAGCGCGCTCAATAAATTAATTTAACATAACATATCATAACAAAGGTCTTTAAAAAAAAAACAAAAAACAAATGTATGGAAAAAATGTGTTTTTGGACCCCACTTTTTATCGGCCCTCGCTTGACAATTCAACCTGAAACTTTCCATGTGCAAACTAGTCAAAAAGTAGAACTTTTTGGAAGGTGTAGTGGAGATTTATTACACGTGGCCAAAGTTATTAAGAAAACAAGAAATGCATTTCCTATGCAAACACAATCCTAACTATAACTACCCGTTGGTGACCGCCAATGGCTAACATATATAAATACACCAGGGGCGGCTCCTCCTCAGGAACGGAGGAGCGCCGCTCCGTCTGCTGCGAGCACAGCAGGCCAGTTTACTTATTTGCCAATGCACCATCTTGCGCTGTGTACAGTGCAAGTGTAGGGGTGGGGCTGGATTCTGCAAATGCAGGATGACAGCACTGGTCTAGAGTGCACCTGTTGGATTGGCCGGCTGTCTTGCAGCGGCCAGCCTGACATGCGCACTGTAGACCCAGCATTCCAAAGGCTGTAAAACAGTACCCCAGCCTCAAAATTAGCACTGGGTGAGCCTGCCCCCACCAATCCTTGAACAGCTTTCACAGCATGAGAGCAGCTCTAGTATCATTGGTGTTACGTTCCACAAGCAGGAAGGAAGGCCTATCTTTTTCTGCACGTGGAAACCTAAGAGAAGTGCCAACCCAGCAGTGCTCCTGAA
Source organism: Lissotriton helveticus (assembly GCF_964261635.1). Classification (NCBI taxonomy): domain Eukaryota; kingdom Metazoa; phylum Chordata; class Amphibia; order Caudata; family Salamandridae; genus Lissotriton; species Lissotriton helveticus. The sequence goes on along the minus strand of NC_136065.1, from coordinate 168,314,561 downwards.
ATTATGGTGAGTTCAGCACCTTCGGGCTCCACCATATTTTATTTGCAGGAGCTGCAACTGAAATACACACATATACGTTTTCCACCAGATATTCTTACAAAGGAAAGCCACAGTTGAGGAGTTGGTTTTCCAATTTTTTTTTGCATTAGTGGTACCAGTTGAATAACATTAAAACGCATGCATTTACAATGCATGCCTTTACCATGCATTGTTCACTACGCAATAGCTTTAAAACACAAAGCCTTTACCACCCATGCCTTTACCAGGAATATGCTTTTATCCTGCATGTCTTTGCAACAAAAGGTAAGTATACTTAGGATAAGGTAAACCCAAACTCTTACACCTTTAAAAAAAAAAGTATAACTTTACCTTTTTCTTAATTGGAGGGAAAACTCACAACTCCCCTTTTGTAATACTCTTACCACCCCATGACCCTACCCACCCCTAAACCCTAAAAACGCCCTTCCCACCCTACGACCCTACCAACCCCTAACCCCTAACAATAACCTTATCACCCTATGCCCCTAACCACCCCTAATATATATCTATACAAATGTGAGTGTGTGTATATATATGTATTCACTGAAAAAACCATAGGTTATAGACCATATATAGTTAGGAATTAGCATTTAAAAAACCTTATTTTACTCACACAAAACCATTGAAATTCCATATATAGTTAGTTGCACTAACTATATATCGCGCACCCGCAATCCACTGCTGATGATGTCACATATTACATCATTCATGACATGGTCAGTGACATCACTGATGACATCACTGATGACATCTCAAATGACATCACTGATGACATCACTGATAACAAAATCCAGTGATTTTATGTTTCTGTAAAGTTTAAATATGTCTTACATATTGAAGAATGAGTGGATGTATAAGTGTCTGGACGAAGGATTTAGTAGGTGCATGACTGACTGTATGAGTGAGTGATTAAATGTGTCTCACTGAGTGCATGGGTTAGTGACTAAACTGTCTTAATTTGTGCATCATTATGTCTGTTGTTCTGTAAACTACTGCATGTGTTGATCAGTAGCTATATGAGTAACTATATGGGTTATTGATTGATTGTCCAAGTATTTGTATGGGAGACTGAGTGTGTGTGTGGCTGGCTGGGAGGTGTGTGACTCTGTGCAGATCAATGTGTACTTATATCAATGATTGTATAACAAGGTAAGTATGTGTTAGTATATGTTTGAAAATATAAGGTGCTCTATGTTTAACTGTATAGACAAGAAAATGGAAGTGTGATTGATTCTTTACAGGACTGACTAGGTGTGTGAGTAACTCCATGGATGAGTGGCAGAGTGTGAGTGTCTGTATAGGTGTATGAGTGCATATGATAGTGTTGTAAAGATGAGTGATTGTATGTATGAATGATTGTATGGGTGAATGAGTGAATGTGTGTGTAGACGTAGGAATCAGTGAGTACATATGTAGTAACTAGTATTGGTGTGTCAATGGTTTAAAAAATTATACTCTGTATTTAACACTGGGTGAAACAGAGGTTATATTAAAATATGAGGAGATGCATTGTATTGTCACATGAATGATATCATCAGTGATGTGGTCATTGATGTCAAATGAGATGTCATCAGTGATGTCATCAGTGATGTCATTTGAGATGTCATCAGTGATGTCATCAGTGATGTCACTGACCATGTCATGAATGATGTAATATGTGACATCATCAGCAGTGGATTGCGGGTGCGCGATATATAGTTAGTGCAACTAACTATATATGGAATTTCAATGGTTTTGTGTGAGTAAAATAAGGTTTTTTAAATGCTAATTCCTAACTATATATGGTCTATAACCTATGGTTTTTTCAGTAAATTTTCAAGGTTTTGTAAATGCTAATTCCTAACTATATATGATCTATAACCTATGGTTTTTTCAGTGAATTTCAATGGTTTTTTAATAGCAAATATCATAAGCTGTCGAATGTCAAGTACGTGGTAAGTGAAAACATTTTCGTGTTTATGCACACTGATCTGCTTTGAATGGTGCCCCCCCCCCTCATTTCTATTAGGAGTACTCTCTCTTTGCACATAGTGAAGGGTAGTTAACGCAGGCCTTTGCCCCCGTTGTAATACGTCGTGCCTGCTTCTCTCTCCATTTGATTGATTGTTATCCAAGTATTTACTGTTTTAGAATTGGTTCTCTTTGGTTCATTCTCTATTTACAAACAAACACAGAGTCGCAATACTCTGTTTAGTCTTTGCAGATAACGAAAAATCGTGTAAAAAAAAAAGAAAAGGAATCGAGCAAAATCAGTAGGCCACTAACGGGATCTCTTTTTGACCTCGCTAAAATAGAAACATTAGGAACAACCCCTCATGACAAATACAAAACTAGTGAAATGAACTGAACTCCACACAATGATGGCTGCAAAACAGCTTGGCTCCGCCACCCACCCCGCCCAAAATAACGATAAAGAGCGGCTGCCATGATTGGTTGCGGAATGGCCACGACGGAGCTACGAAATGGTACTGCTCTCATGCTAACCCCAGCTTCAGTCTGAAACATCCAGAAACACTGTAGACTACCAATTCGATCAGTTCCGGTAGCGCCCCAATGTAACCCGGTAGAGAAGAACTAGCCCTCCCCTCTTTGACTGATGGTTCTTGTTGCCTGTCCCTTCTGTTGTCATTTAACAGAACTATTTAGCCTGCTGAAAGGGGTTGTGTTCCGACCGCTGGTTGGTGGAGACATTTTGACTATATTCTGGACCTGCGTTGTCGCGTAATGCGTCATATGACGCGCCGCGTTAGCGCATCCGGAAGTCATCCGGGGCGCGCAGCGCGTAACGTAAGCATAACAAGTCATGTGACTTGTTAATAAAACTTTTCATTGGTTCATTTTACTTTTCTTATTCTAATGATGAAAGGCTTGGTCATATGACCTAAAAATTACGCTTTTTATTACTTCCGAACATTATTTTTTCTTAAATATATGTTATAATGTTCCAGGCTAATGTACTTTCCCGGAAAATTTACAACTGTCCTGCAAGTAAAATATATTCTTTTTTCGAGAAAAAGAGCGTTTCTTCGTCCCATGACGGAGCCGTTGAGCAAAAGAGGGTCGACCTGCTGTCTTAGTCGCCGATACGCCTGAATATGAGATTCTTATCGATCACTTTATGTTGCAGGAATAGAAAACACAACAGCCCTTGACCATTTATCTTTACTGCGTTCCTTCGTATTATACCTTTTACCCTTCATGTAATTGGTCTGCTTTATTTCACTTGCCTTTTAATGATTCTAAAACAGTGACTATTATTAAAAACTTTACCAATGTATATACTACTACCATGTTTTCTTTTAAAAACCTTTATTGTGAAAATTTCATTATACAAATACGAGCCTATAACCACGTGGGCCGGCCACGGAGCAAACTGTAATCGTATATGATGAGTAGACATTTACCGTGTAGAGGAAGGTAACGGGCTGGCCATTAGGTTGCAAGAACTAAGGTGTCTAACAGTTACGGAATCGGTGGACGTACATTTTATTATTAAAATACGACAGGGCCAGTTACAATAAAATTATCTAGATATACATTTGCGGGCAAGTACCATGGGTGACGTTAATTCGAACTTTCAATAGTACAGTAATCAATAACACATCAGAACTTAATATCAATAGGGATGTCGAAATATTCAATCAATTCTCGTCCCCGCCCGCCATGTGCTTCAAAACTGCATACGTATCTCGTGATTTCAAGGTTCTGCAACCAGTACACAACAAGGAGTTACGAGTCCCATTTATTCCGGCGCCATTTTGGGCGAGGACGGGCAGGTCCAGGATATAGTCAAAATGTCTCTACCAACCATCGACTATGATGATGTTCATATGCTGTATTTATTAGAGTAACACTCATCTGTCCACATGAAATTAATTTGCCACAATCTAAACATGTCATTTTAATCTTTCCAAAGTTCTTCTAAATATTTGGGACCGTTTCCCTTGCCTCTGATGCTGTCAGTGCCACTTCTTTGATGAATGTACTAGCAGGTCAGGGGTTCTCCTCCAAATCTCTCTTTTATGCAGCACTATAATTAATTGGTGCCACCTCTCCATATGACGATGCATGGTATAGTTACCATAACTATATTTTTTTTCGGTTCCTCTGGAGAGTTCATCGTGGCAGATGAAGCGTGTAACGTACCGGGCATTTACCTTTTTTTGCATGTACAGGAAAGGAAAAAAAAATCGAGCGTCCGAGTTCTAAGGTGTCCCAGGGCCATTTTAGTGGACCAGGCCCAAATCCAAAGAACAGGCCGCCATTTTGAGAGTCCTGTTGCAGCCTGCATCCGCCTGTCGCTGTAGCATCAAGAGCAGCCGAAACTCAGCTGAATGGCAACTGAAACGGTAAAGGGGCGCCCCACTACAGCAGACGAGCCTCCACCTAGGAAGGCCCGTTCACGCCGCCTCCCCCCCCCCCCCCCTTCGGGCACCCCACGCCGTTATTCGGAGCAGTATTGTAGGATGGCCACACCAGTGCGGCAACTTGCTAGACATCACCTCGGTGGTAACCGAATCTCAACGCCTTGTGGTGTCTTCTATTCAGAAAACATTGTTATGCTGCCTTCGACCTATTCGCCGCAAGTGCGCACACAACTCAACTGCATAGCTTGCTAGACACCACCTCGGTGCCATCCGGATCTTGGAATCTCAGCGCCTTTTGGTGTCTTCTCTTCAGAAAATATTGTTGCGCTGCCTTTGGCCCCATTCGCACATCGGTCCGCTACTGACGCCATCTCACAGGCTAATGGGGCGCCCCACGCCGAGTTTCAGCATTGTAGGATGACCACACCAGTACAGCAACTTGCTAGACATCACCTCGGTGCCATCCGGATCTCGGCGCCCCACTGCAGATGAAGTGCCTCTCAACTATGAAACCACCACGGTGACATCCGGATCTTGGCGCGTTGTGCTGCCTTCCGCCTATTCGCACATCGGTCCGCTACTGACGCCATCTCACAGGCTAATGGGGCGCCCCACGCCGAGTTTCAGCATTGTAGGATGACCACACCAGTACAGCAACTTGCTAGACATCACCTCGGTGCCATCCGGATCTCGGCGCCCCACTGCAGATGAAGTGCCTCTCAACTATGAAACCACCACGGTGACATCCGGATCTTGGCGCGTTGTGCTGCCTTCGGCCTATTCGCACATCGGTCCGCTACTGACGCCATCTCACAGGCTAATGGGGCGCCCCACGCCGAGTTTCAGCATTGTAGGATGACCACACCAGTACAGCAACTTGCTAGACATCACCTCGGTGCCATCCGGATCTCGGCGCCCCACTGCAGATGAAGTGCCTCTCAACTATGAAACCACCACGGTGACATCCGGATCTTGGCGCGTTGTGCTGCCTTCGGCCTATTCGCACATCGGTCCGCTACTGACGCCATCTCACAGACTAATGGGGCGCCCCACGCCGAGTTTCAGCATTGTAGGATGACCACACCAGTGCACCTTACTAGACACCACCTCGGTGCCATCCGGATCTTGGCATCTCAGCGCCTTGTGGTGTCTTCTATTCAGAAAATATTCTTGCGCTACCTTTGCCCCATTCACACATCGGTCCGCTACTGACGCCATCTCACAGGCTAATAGGGCGCCCCACGCCGAGTTTCAGCATTGTAGGATGACCACACCAGTACAGCAACTTGCTAGACATCACCTCGGTGCCATCCGGATCTTGGCATCTCAACGCCTAGTGGTATCTTCCATACAGAAAATATTGTTGCGCTGCCTTTGGCCCCATTCGCACATCGGTCCGCAACTGACACCATCTCACAGGCCAACAGGGCGCCCCACGCCGACTTTTACCATTGTAGGATGGCCACACCAGTAGAGCAACTTGCTAGACATCACCTCGGTGCCATCCGGATCTTGGCATCTCAGCGCCTTGTGGTGTCAGTCAGAAAATATTGTTGCGCTGCCTTTGGCCCCATTCGCACATCAGTCCGCTACTGACACCATCTCACAGGCCAACAGGGCGCCCCACGCCGACTTTTACCATTGTAGGATGGCCACACCAGTGCCACAACTTGCTAGACACCACCTCGGTGCCATCCGGATCTTGGCATCTCAGCGCCTTGTGGTGTCTTCTATTCCGAAAATATTGTTGCGCTGCCTTTGGCCCCATTCGCACATCGGTCCGCTACTGCCGCCATCTCACAGGCCAACGGGGCGCCCCACGCCGACTTTCAACATTGTAGGATGGCCACACCAGTGCGGCAACTTACTAGACACCACCTCGGTGCCATCCGGATCTTGGCGCGTTGTGCTGCCTTCGGCCTATTCGCACATCGGTCCGCTACTGACGCAAACTCACAGGCCAACGGGGCGCCCCACGCCGACTTTCAGCATTGTAGGATGGCCACACCAGTGCTGCAACTTGCTGGACACCACCTCGGTGCCATCCGGATCTTGGCGCGTTGTATTGCCTTCGGCCTATTCGCACATCGGTCCGCTACTGACGCCGCCTCACGTGCCAACGTATTTTCTCCGCATTTTATACCCTATGCCGCATAACAGGTCATGTGACTTGTTTATAAAACTTTTCATTGGTTCATTTTACTTTTGGTTTCCTAATGATGGAAGGCTTGATCATATGACCTAAAAACAACACTTTTCATTGGATGAAAACTTTTTTTTTTTCCCAAACGATGAAAGCCCCACCTTGTTTCTGGATGTTTCAGACTGAAGCTGGCGTCAGCATGAGAGCACCACCATGTCGTAGCTCCGTCGTGGTCATTCCGCGAGCAATCATGGCAGCCGCTCCCCACCAGAAGCCTACAGGAGTCGGGGTCCCCCAAAACTTTTGATGAATCCTCAAGGCGGAGGGGACGCTTTCGAGAATGGGGTCCAAGACCTAGCAGACAAGCGTCCGATTTCCAAGGTGTCCCAGGGCCATTTCAGTGGACCAGGCCCAAAAAGGAAACAGCCTGCCGCCATTTTGAGAGTCCTGTGACAGCCGCCTATCGCTGCACCGCAAGAGTGGGCGCAACTCAGCTGAATTGCGGCTTTTGACACAGTGGACCAAAAACGGACGGAATGGCAACTGAAACGGTAAAGGGGCGCCCCACTACAACAGATGACACTCCACCTGGAGAGGCCCGTTCACGCCGCCTCTCCCGGGGCGCCCCACGCCGTTATTCGGAGCAGCATTGTAGGATACCAAAACCAGTGCGGCAACTTACTGGACATCACCTTGGTGCCATCGTTCTGCTGCCTTGGAACTATTCGCACAACAGTTTGCTACTGATGACCCACCCCCCGCGACGCCCCACGCCGGAAATCTGGACGTTGTGCTGCGTTGGGACTATTCGCACAGCCGACCGCTACTTCGTTGTTTTTCCCTAAAAATGTTTATATGTTATTACTATTTTTGTTTTCTTGTATATATTTATAAGTTATTAAAGTTTTATAATCTTACTACTTTGTCGGAGTGCTATATATTTTTAATGTGACACATAATTGTAAAAACTTTGATGTACAAAGAGTCATCCCTGGAATCTTCCGCTTCAGGCTCGGTCCCCTCCCCAATCACAATACAGGATGGTTTTCAGATAATAGGAACGCGTCTGCTGTGACGGATCTCATCGAGTGTGGGCCTTGATCTACTATAACTCCTTTGAAGAGGGGTGATTCTTTACAGCTGGGGCCATAAACTACATCTGCAGGGCTAGCTGATACCCTAGGACCGGCCTGGACAATCGGACACAGAGGAAAAGGAGTGTCAGAGGGTGCGGTAGTGAATAGGGCGAAAGGGAGGTGTCGGGCGGGCACAGGGTGTGATTCTCAGGGAAGAGCAGCGCAGATGGGGGGAGGTTTATTACCCATGCATAAGACAGAGAGCGGGGGTGACCACTGCCTGGGGGAGATGCTTGCGAGGGTGGGGAGCCATGCTAAGGATCTACAGCGTGCACAGAGTGGGTCTGGTCAAGGCATCTAAAATGGCTGCCGTGCACGACAAAAGTGTGGCATTTGAAAAAAGACAAGATGGCGCAGACAATGTTTTTCAACACTTCCTGATTTCCTTCGAATCGAACGTTAACAGACGTTGGGGCATATTACCAAAGTTAAGCGATATTTATCCCTAACGATGCTTAGCAACGATTTTTTTACCGCTAAGCATCGTCAGAAATTATCGCAGATAAACCTTGCTATTATCAAGGTTTATCGCAAATACGATAAAAAACGACCGCAATGCATTAATATCGCTGAAAACTCAGCGATATTCATGCATTACCGAGCTAATGCTCTTAGCCATGTTATCCACCTCCCATTGGATAACATGGCTAAGAACTGCTCAGGGCAGGTGCTAGCTTTTGGAGATATTCGCGCTTATCTCGAATATTTCCAAAAGTTGATAATAGGAGATAGCGATGTTAGCGACTGTTTCCAGTCGCTAACATCTTGGCATGCCCACTTTGCACGTCATTAGTGATAAATATCACTCACATGCAAAGTGGGGCCCAAGATGGTCGCTATCTCCTACTAGCCGTCGCTAACTGGTGTTAGCAGCAGCTAGGTAATACAGATATAATTTTATCTCCGCGAAGCGGAGCGCTGTTACAGATATATATCTTTTTTTGAACGTTAATTTCTCAAAATCCACTGAAGCACATATATTGAGACCTAGCAAAGGCACATCGAGCTACCAGTCCCTACAATTTTGCCAAGTTTCGTGCAAATCCATTCAGCCGTTCGATTATTATTATTATTTTTTCTTTGCCCCGCGGGGCCCTTTTAAAACCTCCACATCAAACCTAAGAGGTCAAGGAGGATCTACTATGCCCCCTTATGGTCATTTGCCCCTTCGCTTTGGCCTCCTCTTGTCTCTCGATCCTACCGAGAGACAAGATGGCGGCCGCTACGGACTGTTTGCAATGTTTACAGACGCCGGAGAACCAATTAGCTTCGCAAACCTCCGTTACGCGAAGCGGAGCACTGTTACAGATATATATCTTTTTTTGAACGTTAATTTCTCAAAATCCACTGGAGCACATATATTGAGACCTGGCAAAGGCACATCGGGCTACCAGTCCCTAATATTTTACCAAGTTTCGTGCAAATCCATTCAGCCGTTCGATTATTATTATTATTATTATTTTTTGCCCCGCGGGACCCTTTTAAAACCTCCACATCAAACCTAGGGGGTCAGCGAGGATCTACTATGCCCCCTTATGGTCATTTGCCCCTTCGCTTTGGCCTCCTCTTGTCTCTCGATCCTACCGAGAGACAAGATGGCGGCCGCTACGGACTGTTTGGAATGTTCACAGACGCCGGAGAACCAATCAGCTTCGCTTCACAAAGCTCCGTAACGCGTAAAGTCCGCGAACCGGAGCGCTGCCCGGTCCGCTGTTACAGATATATATCTTTTTTTGAACGTTAATTTCTCAAAATCCACTGAAGCACATATATTGAGACCTAGCAAAGGCACATCGGGCTACCAGTCCCTACAATTTTGCCAAGTTTCGTGCAAATCCATTCAGCCGTTCGGGCTAAAAGTGAGGACAACCGCCCTATGGAGAACTCAATGTTAAAAACACGTTTTGGGACCCCCCTTTTTTCTCGGCCCCCCCTTGACGAACCCCCCCAAATTTTCAAGGGCTGCTCAGAAACAAAATGTGCCATTTTCCTGAAAATTTCAGCCAATTCCGTCCACAAACGCCAAAGTTATTAGACATAGAGTTTTCAAAAATCCCATAGAGAAAAAATCCTAACTATATATACCTACTGGCGACCGCCAGTAGGTAATATATATTTATATATCTCTATACACACACATATATATATACACACACACACACATATTTCATATAAATATACACACACACACAGACACACACATATAGATATATTTATATATAAATTTACACACACACATATATATGTATATTACCCAGTGGCAGTTATAACTGCATAGTTATAGTTAGGTTAGCGTTTCCATAGGAATTGCTTTTATTGGGTTGCTAATAACTTTGGCACCGTTTGATGAATCTACACAAAATTTTCCAAACAAGTGCTTTGTATTGCCTAGTTTTTGCATGGGTGATCTGCCATGTGGGGGCTGAGAAAAAAGGGGTTCCCAAAATGCAAAATGTCCATGCATTTTCCATAGACTTTTTTAGACAGAGCTACAACAAAAACTGCGGAACAAAATTACACCAAATGTTGCATGAAGTTAGATCTTGGTCCAGAAAGCGTGCTTTGTATGATTTGGTGTAAATACATTCTGTCGTTTTTGAGAAATTAAGGTACAAATATAATTGCATATCTGGATGGCTGGGTCATCGAGAGACACCCGAGATTCTTGCAGGAGTGTCAGTTTAAAAATAGAGCATTCCGATTGGCCCAGGGTGCTTTTTTTCCCTTGTGCCATCTCACTCTCGCGGGAGTCAGACTACTGCGGGAGCGAGCGCTCAATTTGGCTTCCAACAACATAAGAAAAAAAAATCTAGTAGCCCTTTCAGGACTCTTAGACTTAGTACCCTGTCCTGAAGTTTAGAAATAAAATGATATAAATGGGCAGGATAGGGATACAATGCTCCGCAACCCCCCTTAAGGCCCAAATAAAAAACAAATCTGCATAATTTGCCACAATCCCGCGTGACTCCCATGGGATTGCGGCAAAAAAAAACCCAAAATAAATGGCCAACCACTATTTCAATATATTTAAATGGGGTAGGAGGGTTTCAGTAGGACACCCCTTCCGGGCCGTTTTTGCCCCTATGGGACTTCATCCCCGGGCCCAATCTCTTTACAAATGGGAGGGGGCATGCGGCCCCCTCCCAAGCTGTTTTCAGCCCGAGGGCCTCATGATGTGGGTCCCCATCCTGTGGGGATGCCTTTTTTTAGAAGATGGGGTGCATAGCCCCACTCCCGTGTCGTATTTGGGAACAAGGACATTTTTCCCAGGGCCCAAAGTGTTTATTAAGGAGACGAGGCCGCAGGCCAGGCCCTTTTGTAAACCCACTACTGCAAATGGCTGAAGGTCATGCACAGAATGGGGTAGGGCTGCTTTGGGAGATATGCTGCTGGACCTGGCGGCATGGAGTTGGCGTTACATATGGTAATAAAATATTATATTCCTAATAAAAAAAACTAGAAATTTACTGAAAAAGCAAACATTAATTTATTGTTATAGTTAGGTGTGATAAAAAGGTCTGTTCTGTTTAATAAAAACTTTAGCAAGTCACTGAAAAAAACAAAGAATAAAGTAACATTATAGTTAGGTGAATATGTCAGTGACAACATTAATGTTTTGAACTCAAAAACAACTCAAATTCACCAGTTATATGTAACAGACCGCTCCCTTTATGACCTTCATGTTTAAGGCTCACTTACTTATCTTTGAGGCTTTGCAGAAGAGCCACTTGTCAACTTCTTTGACAAGCAAAGGGCCTTATTGGAATGGCTTACTAACAATACTGAATCTGTCACCATGATAACATGAAATCGCAATGGAAACTTGATTCTGGGATCGCATCTTGCTCCTACAAGATAGCCCATATATATATTGTCCCTAGTAGATGTAGTCAATCTAGTAGTAGCCCTACAAAATGAGATTAAGAATTTATGCCAAACAGTACAACAGTATCAGGAAGCAATACAACAGCTAAGAGAGAGGTACGATAAATTACAGAAGAATCCTGGTGCTAGTCATGGGGAAAAACAAACGATAGTAGGAGGTGCAGGACCTCAATTTAAATCAGTCCATCTCCCTTTATTTACACTGACTCTCCATCTACACTAGTCTTTAGAGTAGAGGGTGCGAACGGGTGAGTAGATACAATTTCAGTAATTTGGGTAATTACTCAACACACTGCACCTTTAGCACCTCCATGTTTATATGGCGAGTCAGCTAAGAGTCTGATTTTCTTTTGGGGTGGACTGCCCTCTTCTCTGTCAGAGAGATGGAGTAAATTACCCCATCTCTCTGATGGAGGTGCCGCCTGCCAAATTTAGACATGTCCCCCAAACCAGTTCTCTGCTATTGTCCCTTCCATTAGTTGTTTGTTGAAAAAAGGGGTAAAGTTTCTATGGGATTCTAAATCTGCGAAAGCTTTTCAGGTCTTAAAAGAAAGATTTGTGATGGTACCAATAGTTAGCTGGCCAGATTTAACCCTTTCTTTCATTGTGGGAGCTAATGCTTCACAAAGTGCTATCGGGGGAATATTATCACCACATGATCCATATACCTGACAGTTACACCCAGTCGCATATTTTTAGCACATTCATAACCCTGCAGAGACCAATTATGCAGGGAATTATTGGCCATAAAAGTGGTGTTTGAGGAAGGGTGTCATTACCTTCTGTGCGCTCATCATACAATTACTATTTTGACAGACAGTCACAATTTACAGTTTCTGAAATCAGCCTATGCCTTTCTGGCAGACATTTTCATTGGGTACAATTATTTAGTGATTATGGTTTCATTATTACTTTTCAACCTGAAAAGAGAAATGGAAAAGATTATGTTTTGTCCTGCTATGGGCTGATTGATCTTCTGCTCATTATACACATTGATAAATTGGTGGAGGTATGTCAGACACTGAATTTATGTTCAGAAAGAACAAAACTCTGAAGAGATCAAAATGGTATAAGCACTTGAAAGAATAACTTACACTATGTGAGAGAGGCACTATACTTACCGACCAGTCACTTGCAACGACAGACCCCACACTGGACTTTTTTAGACAGAGCTACAACAAAAACTGCTGAACAAAATTACACCAAATGTTGCATGAAGTTAGATCTTGGTCCAGAAAGCGTGCTTTGTATGATTTGGTGTAAATACATTCTGTCGTTTTTGAGAAATTAAGGTACAAATATAATTGCATATCTGGATGGCTGAGTCATCGAGAGACACCCGAGATTCTTGCAGGAGTGTCAGTTTAAAAATAGAGCATTCCGATTGGCCCAGGGTGCTTTTTTTCCCTTGTGCCATCTCACTCTCGCGGGAGTCAGACTACTGCGGGAGCGAGCGCTCAATTTGGCTTCCAACAACATGAGAAAAAAAAATCTAGTAGCCCTTTCAGGACTCTTAGACTTAGTACCCTGTCCTGAAGTTTAGAAATAAAATGATATAAATGGGCAGGATAGGGATACAATGCTCCGCAACCCCCCTTAAGGCCCAAATAAAAAACAAATCTGCATAATTTGCCACAATCCCGCGTGACTCCCATGGGATTGCGCCAAAAAAAACAACAAAATAAATGGCCAACCACTATTTCAATATATTTAAATGGGGTAGGAGGGTTTCAGTAGGACACCCCTTCCGGGCCGTTTTTGCCCCTATGGGACTTCATCCCCGGGCCCAATCTCTTTACAAACGGGAGGGGGCATGCGGCCCCCTCCCAAGCTGTTTTCAGCCCCGAGGGCCTCATGATGTGGGTCCCCATCCTGTGGGGATGCCTTTTTTTAGAAGATGGGGTGCATAGCCCCACTCCCGTGTCGTATTTGGGAACAAGGACATTTTTCCCAGGGCCCAAAGTGTTTATTAAGGAGACGAGGCCGCAGGCCAGGCCCTTTTGTAAACCCACTACTGCAAATGGCTGAAGGTCATGCACAGAATGGGGTAGGGCTGCTTTGGGAGATATGCTGCTGGACCTGGCGGCATGGAGTTGGCGTTACATATGGTAATAAAATATTATATTCCTAATAAAAAAAACTAGAAATTTACTGAAAAAGCAAACATTAATTTATTGTTATAGTTAGGTGTGATAAAAAGGTCTGTTCTGTTTAATAAAAACTTTAGCAAGTCACTGAAAAAAACAAAGAATAAAGTAACATTATAGTTAGGTGAATATGTCAGTGACAACATTAATGTTTTGAACTCAAAAACCACTCAAATTCACCAGTTATATGTAACAGACCGCTCCCTTTATGACCTTCATGTTTAAGGCTCACTTACTTATCTTTGAGGCTTTGCAGAAGAGCCACTTGTCAACTTCTTTGACAAGCAAAGGGCCTTATTGGAATGGCTTACTAACAATACTGAATCTGTCACCATGATAACATGAAATCGCAATGGAAACTTGATTCTGGGATCGCATCTTGCTCCTACAAGATAGCCCATATATATATTGTCCCTAGTAGATGTAGTCAATCTAGTAGTAGCCCTACAAAATGAGATTAAGAATTTATGCCAAACAGTACAACAGTATCAGGAAGCAATACAACAGCTAAGAGAGAGGTACGATAAATTACAGAAGAATCCTGGTGCTAGTCATGGGGAAAAACAAATGATAGTAGGAGGTGCAGGACCTCAATTTAAATCAGTCCATCTCCCTTTATTTACACTGACTCTCCATCTACACTAGTCTTTAGAGTAGAGGGTGCGAACGGGTGAGAAGATACAATTTCAGTAATTTGGGTAATTACTCAACACACTGCACCTTTAGCACCTCCATGTTTATATGGCGAGTCAGCTAAGAGTCTGATTTTCTTTTGGGGTGGACTGCCCTCTTCTCTGTCAGAGAGATGGAGTAAATTACCCCATCTCTCTGATGGAGGTGCCGCCTGCCAAATTTATTTACAACAAGGGGTGGTGATGGACAGAGTCTCTGAATTAAGCAGAGTACTCTCACCCAGTCAAGAGATCAGGGCTAGATCCAACACCGTTTTTTAGCTCATTGCACCATCCCAGTTTCAGAACCTGGCTGTATGCAAATTAGTCTGTCCCTGGCCCAGTGCATCATGGGAACAGGGCAGACCAGACTACAAAAGCCAATTCTTACACTGGGAAGGAAACAAGCTTCCGGGGACCGGTTTCTGCCATTTCAGGCGTCTTCGGCCCGGCTTGCTTGAATCCTGATGGTGCAATGAGCAAGGGACTCACATCTGAGTATACCCTTCCACGCTTAGGGTGGACAAAATTATTTACAACAAGGGGTGGTGATGGACAGAGTCTCTGAATTAAGCAGAGTACTCTCACCCAGTCAAGAGATCAGAGCTAGATCCAACACCGTTTTTTAGCTCATTGCACCATCCCAGTTTCAGAACCTGGCTGTATGCAAATTAGTCTGTCCCTGGCCCAGTGCATCATGGGAACAGGGCAGACCAGACTACAAAAGCCAATTCTTACACTGGGAAGGAAACAAGCTTCCGGGGACCGGTTTCTGCCATTTCAGGCGTCTTCGGCCCGGCTTGCTTGAATCCTGATGGTGCAATGAGCAAGGGACTCACATCTGAGTATACCCTTCCACGCTTAGGGTGGACAAAATTATTTACAACAAGGGGTGGTGATGGACAGAGTCTCTGAATTAAGCAGAGTACTCTCACCCAGTCAAGAGATCAGGGCTAGATCCAACACCGTTTTTTAGCTTATTGCACCATCCCAGTTTCAGAACCTGGCTGTATGCAAATTAGTCTGTCCCTGGCCCAGTGCATCATGGGAACAGGGCAGACCAGACTACAAAAGCCAATTCTTACACTGGGAAGGAAACAAGCTTCCGGGGACCGGTTTCTGCCATTTCAGGCGTCTTCGGCCCGGCTTGCTTGAATCCTGATGGTGCAATGAGCAAGGGACTCACATCTGAGTATACCCTTCCACGCTTAGGGTGGACAAAATTATTTACAACAAGGGGTGGTGATGGACAGAGTCTCTGAATTAAGCAGAGTACTCTCACCCAGTCAAGAGATCAGGGCTAGATCCAACACCGTTTTTTAGCTCATTGCACCATCCCAGTTTCAGAACCTGGCTGTATGCAAATTAGTCTGTCCCTGGCCCAGTGCATCATGGGAACAGGGCAGACCAGACTACAAAAGCCAATTCTTACACTGGGAAGGAAACAAGCTTCCGGGGACCGGTTTCTGCCATTTCAGGCGTCTTCGGCCCGGCTTGCTTGAATCCTGATGGTGCAATGAGCAAGGGACTCACATCTGAGTATACCCTTCCACGCTTAGGGTGGACAAAATTATTTACAACAAGGGGTGGTGATGGACAGAGTCTCTGAATTAAGCAGAGTACTCTCACCCAGTCAAGAGATCAGGGCTAGATCCAACACCGTTTTTTAGCTCATTGCACCATCCCAGTTTCAGAACCTGGCTGTATGCAAATTAGTCTGTCCCTGGCCCAGTGCATCATGGGAACAGGGCAGACCAGACTACAAAAGCCAATTCTTACACTGGGAAGGAAACAAGCTTCCGGGGACCGGTTTCTGCCATTTCAGGCGTCTTCGGCCCGGCTTGCTTGAATCCTGATGGTGCAATGAGCAAGGGACTCACATCTGAGTATACCCTTCCACGCTTAGGGTGGACAAAATTATTTACAACAAGGGGTGGTGATGGACAGAGTCTCTGAATTAAGCAGAGTACTCTCACCCAGTCAAGAGATCAGGGCTAGATCCAACACCGTTTTTTAGCTCATTGCACCATCCCAGTTTCAGAACCTGGCTGTATGCAAATTAGTCTGTCCCTGGCCCAGTGCATCATGGGAACAGGGCAGACCAGACTACAAAAGCCAATTCTTACACTGGGAAGGAAACAAGCTTCCGGGGACCGGTTTCTGCCATTTCAGGCGTCTTCGGCCCGGCTTGCTTGAATCCTGATGGTGCAATGAGCAAGGGACTCACATCTGAGTATACCCTTCCACGCTTAGGGTGGACAAAATTATTTACAACAAGGGGTGGTGATGGACAGAGTCTCTGAATTAAGCAGAGTACTCTCACCCAGTCAAGAGATCAGGGCTAGATCCAACACCGTTTTTTAGCTCATTGCACCATCCCAGTTTCAGAACCTGGCTGTATGCAAATTAGTCTGTCCCTGGCCCAGTGCATCATGGGAACAGGGCAGACCAGACTACAAAAGCCAATTCTTACACTGGGAAGGAAACAAGCTTCCGGGGACCGGTTTCTGCCATTTCAGGCGTCTTCGGCCCGGCTTGCTTGAATCCTGATGGTGCAATGAGCAAGGGACTCACATCTGAGTATACCCTTCCACGCTTAGGGTGGACAAAATTATTTACAACAAGGGGTGGTGATGGACAGAGTCTCTGAATTAAGCAGAGTACTCTCACCCAGTCAAGAGATCAGGGCTAGATCCAACACCGTTTTTTAGCTCATTGCACCATCCCAGTTTCAGAACCTGGCTGTATGCAAATTAGTCTGTCCCTGGCCCAGTGCATCATGGGAACAGGGCAGACCAGACTACAAAAGCCAATTCTTACACTGGAAAGGAAACAAGCTTCCGGGGACCGGTTTCTGCCATTTCAGGCGTCTTCGGCCCGGCTTGCTTGAATCCTGATGGTGCAATGAGCAAGGGACTCACATCTGAGTATACCCTTCCACGCTTAGGGTGGACAAAATTATTTACAACAAGGGGTGGTGATGGACAGAGTCTCTGAATTAAGCAGAGTACTCTCACCCAGTCAAGAGATCAGGGCTAGATCCAACACCGTTTTTTAGCTCATTGCACCATCCCAGTTTCAGAACCTGGCTGTATGCAAATTAGTCTGTCCCTGGCCCAGTGCATCATGGGAACAGGGCAGACCAGACTACAAAAGCCAATTCTTACACTGGGAAGGAAACAAGCTTCCGGGGACCGGTTTCTGCCATTTCAGGCGTCTTCGGCCCGGCTTGCTTGAATCCTGATGGTGCAATGAGCAAGGGACTCACATCTGAGTATACCCTTCCACGCTTAGGGTGGACAAAATTATTTACAACAAGGGGTGGTGATGGACAGAGTCTCTGAATTAAGCAGAGTACTCTCACCCAGTCAAGAGATCAGGGCTAGATCCAACACCGTTTTTTAGCTCATTGCACCATCCCAGTTTCAGAACCTGGCTGTATGCAAATTAGTCTGTCCCTGGCCCAGTGCATCATGGGAACAGGGCAGACCAGACTACAAAAGCCAATTCTTACACTGGGAAGGAAACAAGCTTCCGGGGACCGGTTTCTGCCATTTCAGGCGTCTTCGGCCCGGCTTGCTTCAATCCTGATGGTGCAATGAGCAAGGGACTCACATCTGAGTATACCCTTCCACGCTTAGGGTGGACAAAATTATTTACAACAAGGGGTGGACTGCCCTCTTCTCTGTCAGAGAGATGGAGTAAATTACCCCATCTCTCTGATGGAGGTGCCGCCTGCCAAATTTAGACATGTCCCCCAAACCAGTTCTCTGCTATTGTCCCTTCCATTAGTTGTTTGTTAAAAAAAGGGGTAAAGTTTCTATGGGATTCTAAATCTGCGAAAGCTTTTCAGGTCTTAAAAGAAAGATTTGTGATGGTACCAATAGTTAGCTGATTTTGGAAAAGGGGGGTGGGGATGGGCAGAGTTTCTGAATGATGCAGAATACTCTTACCAAGTCAATAGATCATGGTTTTAATCCATCACCGTTTTTTAGCTCACTGCACCATCCCAGCTCAGAACCTGGCTATATGCAAATTAGTCTGTTCCTGTCCCAGTGCATGATGGGAACAGGGCAAACCAAACTACCAAGCCAATTCTTATACTGGGAAGGAAACAAGCTTCCGGGGACCGGTTTCTGGCATCACAGCCTTCTTCGGCCCGGCTTGCTTGAATCCTGATGGTGCAATGAGCAAGGGACTCACGTCTGAGTATACCCTCCCACACATAGTGTGGATAAAACCGATTTTGGAAAAGGGGGGTGGGGATGGGCAGAGTTTCTGAATGATGCAGAATACTCTTACCAAGTCAATAGATCATGGTTTTAATCCATCACCGTTTTTTAGCTCACTGCACCATCCCAGCTCAGAACCTGGCTATATGCAAATTAGTCTGTTCCTGTCCCAGTGCATGATGGGAACAGGGCAAACCAAACTACCAAGCCAATTCTTATACTGGGAAGGAAACAAGCTTCCGGGGACCGGTTTCTGGCATCACAGCCTTCTTCGGCCCGGCTTGCTTGAATCCTGATGGTGCAATGAGCAAGGGACTCACGTCTGAGTATACCCTCCCACACATAGTGTGGATAAAACCGATTTTGGAAAAGGGGGGTGGGGATGGGAAGAGTATTCTGCATCATTCAGAAACTCTGTCCATCACCACCCCCCTTTTCCAAAACCAATAGTTAGCTGGCCAGATTTAACCCTTTCTTTCATTGTGGGAGCTAATGCTTCACAAAGTGCTATCGGGGGAATATTATCACCACATGATCCATATACTTGACAGTTACACCCAGTCGCATATTTTTAGCACATTCATAACCCTGCAGAGACCAATTATGCAGGGAATTATTGGCCATAAAAGTGGTGTTTGAGGAAGGGTGTCATTACCTTTTGTGCGCTCATCATACAATTACTATTTTGACAGACAGTCACAATTTACAGTTTCTGAAATCAGCCTATGCCTTTCTGGCAGACATTTTCTTTGGGTACAATTATTTAGTGATTATGGTTTCATTATTACTTTTCAACCTGAAAAGAGAAATGGAAAAGATTATGTTTTGTCCTGCTATGGGCTGATTGATCTGCTCATTATACACATTGATAAATTGGTGGAGGTATGTCAGACACTGAATTTATGTTCAGAAAGAACAAAACTCTGAAGAGATCAAAATGGTATAAGCACTTGAAAGAATAACTTACACTATGTGAGAGAGGCACTATACTTACCGACCAGTCATTTGCAACGACAGACCCCACACTGGAGTCAATTCAGGTGATTGGCAGGACATCCTCAGGAGAAAGCAAAACTTTGAATTTGATGAAGTAGTACTTTTGATGACCTACTATAGTCAAGGATTCTAAAAGGTTTGTCGAAACATGGGTTGTATGTGCTCAAAGTCAGGCCTTTCATGCAGCCCCTACTGGTCTGCTCCAACCGATTCCAGTTCCACCACACCCCTGGCACATGGATTCTCTTGAGTTTCATTGTATAGATACAACACACTCATGAAAGGCTCAACACAATTTTGTTAATCATCTGAAAAAAATGGCACATTTCACTTCCCTTGAGGGGAGTGCCATCTGCCTAAAAGATTAGCAGAAATCTTTACTCAATCGGTAGTTTGGGTAAATTTAATCCATTCAGTGCTTATTTCAGGCAGGGGTTCAGAGTTCATTTTACATTTTTGGTGATC
The DNA here is from genome assembly GCF_964261635.1 of Lissotriton helveticus. NCBI lineage: Eukaryota > Metazoa > Chordata > Amphibia > Caudata > Salamandridae > Lissotriton > Lissotriton helveticus. The sequence continues at coordinate 168,294,480 of NC_136065.1, read as the reverse complement.
ACTCTATGATCCCATTGGTATCAAATGTAGGCTATCTTCCAGTCACCACCCCAGTATCAAACTGAAACAGGATTCACTATCTCTTTGTCCCCTGAGTGAATGTGAGAAGAGTAGAGGCGGCAAAGATTCTTCCAAGGGGTCTATCGGACCATTCCCCAGTGGCCCTCACCATACAGATCGGACGGAAAAGACAACCGTTTTGGTGGCGCCTGTTGGTGTGGCACTTGCAAAACTATGACTATAGAGAACACATGTGTAACGCCATAGATGAGTATCTGAGAGTAAATGTGGGGTCTGTCTCCAGGGCCGATTCAGTGTGGGAGGCAATGAAGCCTACCCTGAAGGGGACGGACATATCCTGGTGCGCGGCGGCTCACAGAACATGCGGGGGAGCATTACTACAGGCGGAGATGGACATTGAAGATCTTACGCGTCGGGGTCGAGAAGCTGGTGGTGGTCAGGCCAGGTGACAATTGATTTTTGCCCAACAAAATTAAATTACGCCGCGCTACTGCTGAACGAGCCTGGCAAGCCTAGCTGGCGGTGCGCAGCAGAGTATACCAGTGGGGGGGCAAATCTAGCAAGATGCTCCACCGACTCTGTCAGGGGATGTATCATTCCCAGACTCTTCCAGACATATTGGGCCCGGCCGGTGAGCCACTTACGGATCCACGGGTCCTGGCAGAGAGTTTCGCTACCTATTATGCAGACTTATGTGCCCCCAAAGAATGCTTGTCGGCAGTTTCGATCCATCAGTTTTTGGCCGACCTCCCGCCGAGGGCTCTATCGGATGCAGTGAGGGAGAAGCTGGAGCTCCCGCTGATGGATGAGGAGGTGGGAGCCTCACTAGGGGAACTTTATCCCGGGAAGGCCCCGGGGCCCAATGGGATTCCTAGCGAATTTTTCAGGCTTTTTTTTTGCAGCTGAGACCTCAGTATCGAGTGGTGGTGGAGGAGGCGCAAGACCGTGGTTCTCTCCCCCCGACTGGAGGCATGCGGAGGTGGTTGTATTTCACAAACTGGGTTGGCCACCAGATCAACACGCATCATAAAGACCCATTTCCCTTTTAAATGTGGAGGCCAAAATCTTGGCCAAGGCCCTGGCGAATCGCCTACTGCCCCATATTGCCGCTCTGGTCCACCCCGACCAGGCTGGCTTTATGCTTAAAAGGGCGACTAGGCACAACATTCGGCGGGCGCATATACCTGTGGCGGCTATTCAGCAACTGGTTGCACCGGCGGCTCTGTTGTTAGCAGACATGAATAGGGCGTTTGACTCTCTTAGTTGGGTGTATCTCTTTGCCTTACTACATAGGCTGAATTTCGGACCGCGATTTATATCCTATTTGACTCTTCTATATACGGACCTCACCGCGTCGGTGCGGGTAGCTGGCGCAGCCTCATCCATGTTCTCTATTGGTCGGGGAATGAAGCAGGGCTGCCCCCTGTTCCCTTATTTATTTGCCCTTGCAATAGAACCGCTGGCTGCGTGGGTGCGAATGGATGCGCAGGTACAGGGATTCGAATGGGCTCAGGGATTTTCAAGTAGGGTCGCATTATATGTGGATGACGTCCTATTCTTCCTCCCGAATGTGGATTGAATGGGGACTCGGCTCCTGCGTATTATGCAAATATTTGGGGAGACCTCTGGTCTGAATATGAACCCCAGTAAATCAAAGTTGTGGATGCTCGGAGGGCGAAAGGAATTAGGTGCCGGGGCATCGTCGCTTCAGTGGGCAGTAGGAGGATTGAAATATTTAGGTGTCTTCATAACGGACGTGCCCGTGGTTTCCTGGGAGCACAATCTGGTACCAGTGTGGGAGCGAGTACATGAAGATAGTAAGATCTGGTCCTGTACGCCCCAGACCATTTATGGCAGATTGGCTATATTTAAGTTGGTGGCGCTTCCCCGGCATCTCTACCAGATGCAGAACCACCCATATCCGATCCCCCCTGATGGTTCCGGCAAGTAAACAAGGTTCTTGGGCAGTTCTGGTGGGAAGGGGCAAGGTGCATGTGGCCCTGCATACATGCTTCTTATCTACCTATTGTGGGGGCTAGCATCGTCTGACATTTTGTCTTACTATCAAGCATCCTATCTGCTTGTATTGAATGAATGGTGGTATGGCAATATAGAGGATCCGGCTTATGCAGTGGAGCAGCGGCTCATTGGAGATCACTCGCTACACAGGGTATTATATACGGCACCGTTGCGGGGATTGTTGCCTTCGGCTATATAGGTCATATTCCAGGTATGGAGACAGGCATTGCGTTGGATGGGGTGGTGGAACACGATGACGCGGGAGACTCCCATCTGGGATAACGGGTGGTTACCGCAACTAGCTGCCTTGCAGAGATTCCAGGGCAGGGATCGTATAGGGATATCGGTCTTGGGGTACGTTATGCGTTATGAGTGGTCCAGTCTTGAAATACTTCCAGGACCTTCAGATGGAATTCCGTATGCCAAATTCCCAGTTCTTCAAGTACCTTCAATTCCGGCACACCCTGTCCCCCAGTCTGGAAGGTTTGGAGTCTGTGGCTGAGTTCAGCCCCCTGGAAGCCAAAGTTTTTATGGGAGAGCTTCAGGATCGTAGCATTTCCAGAATATACCAATCCCTAGTTATTCATTGCTCCTCCACACTGCAGAAACTCCTGGGGGATTGGAAGGGGGATATAGATCCCTTGGAGGTAGAGGACTGGGCGGAGGCCCTGGCTGCTCCGCACGGGACGGCCATAGCGTTGCGTCTGATCCAGTTTAAATAGTTCCATGGGGCCTCCTACACACAGAAGCGTTTGTGGAAGGCAGGGTTGATTGTCTCTCTGGTGTGCCTTAGATGTAACCGGGAGGAAGGTACTCTGGTACATACGGTTTGGCAGTGTCCCTCCCTGGATCGTTTTTGGAGGGGGGTTCACACTTGTTTATCGGAGGTCCTCGGGTGGGACCTCCCCCGTTTGCCGAAACTTACCTTATTACACGTCATGGAGGGGATAGGTGGCAATGTTTACAAACGCCATTTATTAAAGTTGGGTCTTACATTAGCAAAAAGGGACAGAGCGAGGGCGTGGAAAGCACAGAGGCCCGCTGCAGTAGCCACATGGAAGAATGGTCTGGACTTTTACATGAGCCTAGAAAAACCCATTTTCATTGTCAGGGGGTGCCCCCAAAAAACATTTTAAAATATGGAAAGGGTGGGCAGACTATCGGGGACTGCTCCTAGAGCCAGTTCCAGTGGCGCAGGACCCGCACTTATAGAGATCTGCGTTTCTCGGGGAGGATCCAGGGAGCAGGGTGGGACATTGAATCCCAGTGGTTAGCATTACTGCAATATTCAAATGGGTTTGTCTTAGAGTTAGTGTATAGTGCGATTAGGGGGAAGAGTTGGGAGAGGGGGGAGCTAGATTTATATTGTATTACCAATTTTCTTTTTCCTTGGGTATCATTATGAAAAATGTCAAGGTCAGCATTACATGCTCTGATTATGCAGACACCTCTGGATTACAGGGCCCTGCTGTTTATGTGCGATTTGGCAAATAAAATGTGTTACCTGCAGCTTATGAGTTTCATGAACGCCTTGGAGACATACAGAATACTGGTCAGTATAATCTAGAACAAATAGAAGAAAAGGTATAAGGAATTTGGAGTCAAAGACAAATACCAAGAAAATGTGATGTCAGGGAACTGGTATGGTTCTTTACAAAATATGTATGCCTTGGGGGTCGCAACAAATTTCAACCCAAGTTTTAAGATTATCGAAGTGATTAACCTTGCAGTTGTCGAGCTAGATAACCCCACCTCTCTACCAGTACACCCAGTTTCCTTGATCAAACCAGAATCTGATGAAACTCATTTATCAGCAGTACCACCTGTGGAGATTTGTTTAAGAGTTTTATATGGTACAAGCAAGACCCGAGGGTATCAGTGCGCATTACAGCTCACACACTCCATTTACACAAAATACAAGTTAAATCAGTGCAGATGATTTGAGTTCAATGGAGTCATCGGTTGAGCACAGAGGGAGAGAAGTAGCTTGGGTGGAGTATAAAGAGAGCATGAGATGAAGAGCCTGTCCACGATGGGAAAGTGATGATTCCCCTAGTTGAGGTGCCTCTTGAAGAGGAAATGCTTTAGCTGAAGAAGGGGTTTGTCCTGGTGTCGGTTGGTATGGAGTTCCAGATTTTAAGGGCATTGCTCGAGAAAGAGCGTTCCAGAGTTTTTTGTTTATGAGTTTTGGGTGGAATGAGGAGTAGTGTGTTTGAGCTTCTTAGGTTTCTCGTCTCACCTGCTTTTTGAGTTTTGAGGCAAGGTAGGCAAGTTTTCTAGTGTGGAGGGCTTTGTGATTGAGACAAGAAGTTCTGAAGCTGCATCAGGCTTCCATCAGGAGCCATTTCAATTCTTTCAGGGCGGGGGAGATGTGGTCATATTTTTTTAATCCTCTGACCATTCTGGCTGGTGCACTGAGAGTGCTTCTGAGGGGAGCAAGGTGAGAGTCACTTCGTTCCCATAGTTTAATCTAAACAGCACTAGAGCTTGTGTGGTGGACTTGAGATCATTGAGTGGTAGGTAGGGTTCGATTTTGTTTAGTAGTTTCAGGTTGTAAAAGGCACTCCTCACATTGTTCTTTATGTGGTTTTTCATGGTCAGTTTTGGGTCCAGTGTGATTCCTAGAGATTTGATGGAGCTATGTAGGGTTAAATTGCAGTTAAGAGCATCTATGGAGTTTGTCCAATCTTGCATCTGGGGTGACACTTCTGATTTTGATATGAAGCGAATTTTGGTAATTGTCTTGGTTAAGTTTTAAGCGGTTACGACATAGCCAGTGTTGGACTTCTTTGAGGGTAGAGTTTAGCCGGTGTATGTTTTCTGGTGAGGAGTTTTCCATTTATAACTAGGTGTCATCTGTGTATGGATGGAAGGAGATATTTGCGTCATTAAGCATGATGGTGAGGGGTTCCATGTAGATGTTAAACAGAGTGAGCGCAGTCTTGCGGGACACCCCAGGTTATTGCCATTGTATCAGAGGCCTAGTTGCTTATTTTTATTAGTTGAGAGCAGTTTTATAGGAAGGATATGAATCAGATAAGGGGTCATGCTGAGTATGAGACTAAGGCCACACTAGATTCTAAGAGGATTAGAGGATGCCTGTTCTACCTCATTGATTGGAAAGGAAATGGTCATGAGAGTAAGTCCTGGAAACGTCTGGGTCTTGTACCTGCTCTGGCGTTATTATTAAAGTTTAATTTGAAGAATCCAACCAAGCTCAAACCTATGTATAGGACCAATACCTTTGTAGGGTTGTACTGTCATGGCTGCTGTGGCGCATTATACATGTGGCAGGAGGACAATGTGATCCAGAGGGAGCCCTAACAAGCTTTTTTAAAGGAATCACATTGGGCTCCAGAATTCACTTCTAAACAAATAAAAATCACAGAGACTCGCAGAACAACACGAGCAATCCAGAAAAACCTGTCCTGCTCCTTTGATTTGGTGCATGAGTAAAGATCCCTAATAACCTTGACAACTGATTAGTCGGAATCAAAACCTTTTGTCATGCCCCCTAAGAATTCACCAAACTTTTGTCCTGAAGAGAACGCCCAAAGAAACTGTGGGTTCAAAACGCATAGACCGGGATCAATAAGGGATCCTAGTTCAACTAGTATCAATATAGACTTATAAATTAATTTGTCTCTAAGAAAATATTGGAAGCCCATATTAGATACCTCTGGACCCTTTATACATTCCAGTACTAAGAGCACTTAATGTGAATGGGTGCACAGACATAATATCGACTACAGAATATCGAATGGAGAAAATATCGAGGAAAAAATATCGACAATATAAAAATATTGACAAAAAAAATATCGTCATTAAAAATATCGTCAAAAATAATGATAAAAAATATCGAGTACAAAAATATCGACTCAAATAAATCGACTTGACAAAATATCGATATATAGTGGAAGTTAAAAATATCGAAAATATGTAGAAAAAAAGTTTAAATAACTAATTTTAATTAATAGTAATATAAATTGTAGTTTATGTTTAGGAGCGGGATGTTGGGTTAATAGGGGATAAGGGTGGGGAGTAATTTAAAATAATTAATAAATTAATATATGTGTGTAAATTATTTATATAATTAATTAATTGCTAATTAGTTATCAATTATTATTTGAATAATGTTTAATAAAAAAATTAATAGGAAATAATTAGTAATTAATTAATATTAATTAGTTAATTAATTAAGTAATTAGTTATTATTAATTAATAAATGCAATTGTAGTTTATGTTTAGGAGCGGGAAGTTGGGTTAATAGGGGATAAGGGTGGGGAGTAATTGAAAATAATTAATTAATTCATATATGTTTGTACATTTATTATATTATTAATTAATTGGTGAACAATTAACATTAATTATTTAATTAATTAACTTATTAATTAGTTAATAAATTATTACAATGTGTAATATTTTTTAATTAGTAATTAATTGTTAATTTATTAATGTCTATTAGTTAATTAATTAAGTAAATAGTTATTATTAGTTTGTTAATTAAATTGTAATTTATGTTTAGGAGCGGGATGTTGGTTTAATAGGGGATAAGTGTGGTGAGTAATTACAAATAATTATGTAATTAATATATGTTTGTCATTTTTGATTTACATAAATTAGTAAATAATAATATACATTATTTAATTTATTAATAATAATTAATTTAATTATTAATTAGTAATTAATACGTAATTAATTATTATAAAATTTGTAAATATATTAATGAGATTTTTTTGGCCTATTATTTCGAAGTTATTGTTAATTAATTATTTAGGGAATATAATTATTAATCATAAAAAAAAAATTATTACAGCTAATTTTATTTAATATTATAATTTTTTTTATTATTAAATAATTAGTTATACAATATTAATACTTTTATTTTTGGTAAAGGAGTATTTGTAGGGTTCAGGGTCAGTTTAGGCTTTGTGGGTAAAGGAGTTATTATTTTTTGAGGGTAATTGATCAGTTCTGGGGTAATTGTTTTTTTTTATTGTGGGACAGTTTTCATGTGTTGGATAAAGGGATATGATTTGGCTTTAGTGTCAGTTGTGGTTTATTGGGGGAAGGATTATTTTCAGTGTTGTGGGTTAGTTTTTAGTCTTTAGATACAGGTTTTTGTAAAGGCTTCAGGGTTAGTTTTCTGTTCTTGGGTAAAGGGGTATTTTTAGGGTTCAGGGTCAGTTTTCTGTTCTTGCGTAAAGGGATATGTTTAGGCTTCTGGGTCAGTTTTCAGTTCTTGGGTTAAGGGTATTTTTTGGGTTCAGGGTCAGTTTTCAGTTTTTGGGTGAAGGGGTTTTTTTTGTGTTCAGGGTCAGTTTTGAGTTCTTTGGTAAAGGGATATTTTTGGGGTTCAGGGTTAGTTTTCAGTTTTTGGATAAAGGGGTTTGTTTAGGGTTCAGGGTCAGTTTTCAGTTCTAGGGTAAAGGAATATTTTTGGGGTTCAGGGTCAGTTTTCAGTTTTTGGGTGAAGGAGTTTTTTTTGTGTTCAGGGTCAGTTTTGAGTTCTTCGGTAAAGGGATATTTTTGGTGTTCAGGGTCAGTTTTCAGTTTTTGGATAAAGGGTATTATTTTGAGTTCAGGGTCAGTTTTCAGTTTTTGGATAAAGGGCTTTTTTTAGGGTTCAGGGTCAGTTTTCAGTTTTTCCGTAAAGGTTTTTTTTTTAGGGTTCAGGGTCAGTTTTCAGTTCTTCGGTAAAGGGATTTTTTTTGGGTTCAGGGTCAGTTTTCCGTTTTTGGAAAAAGGGTTTTTTTAAGGGTTCTGGGTCAGTTTTCAGTTTTTGGATAAAGGGGTTTGTTTAGGGTTCAGGGTCAGTTTTCAGTTCTAGGGTAAAGGAATATTTTAGGGGTTCAGGGTCAGTTTTCAGTTTTTGGAGAAAGGGTATTTTTTTGAGTTCAGGGTCAGTTTTCAGTTTTTGGATAAAGGGCTTTTTTTTGGGTTCAGGGTCAGTTTTCAGTTTTTGTGTAAAGGGTTTTTTTTAGGGTTCAGGGTCAGTTTTTCAGTTCTTCGGTAAAGGGATATTTTTTCGGTTCAGGGTCAGTTTTCAGTTTTTGGAAATTGGGTTTTTTAAAGGGTTCTGGGTCAGTTTTCAGTTTTTGGATAAAGGTTTTTTTTTAGGGTTCTGGGTCAGTTTTCAGTTCTAGGGTAAAGGAATATATATTTGGGTTCAGGGTCAGTTTTCACTATTTGAGTAAAGGGGTATTTTTAGGGTTCTGGGTCAGTTTTGGGTTTTTGGCTAAAGGGGTCTTTTTAAAGGGTTCAGGGACAGTTTTCAGTTCTTGGGTTAAGGATTTTTTTTTGGGTTCAGGGTCAGTTTTCAGTTTTTGAGTAAAGGGGTATTTTTTGGGTTAAGGGTTCCTTTGGTGTATATAAAGTGTGCTACAAAAATATTATACTAATAATTAGTAGGAAAAAGTTACACATTTTTGTTCTATTTATATATTTTTGGACTACTCAGCTACAAATATTATACAAATATATGTAAATAACATTATTTAACTATTGTACCTTTTTAATAAATTTACAATTAACTGTAACATTATACTAAAGTAGCAATTCACATTTATACATGGTCAGTGTCCAGCAGATTACCTGATATTAGCTACACTGGAGTTGAATTGAAAGTAATCATTGGTCACTATCCAGCACCTTCCCTGATATTAGCTTGACTGGAGTAGGATTTGTAATTCATTATTGGTTAATGTCTAACACTATACATTATATTAGCTTGACTACAGTATCAATAGTAAATATTAATTGATCAGTGTACAGCACATTTCCATATAATTGTAAATTATCATGTTATTATATTACAAAAAAATGCACAATGGGTGTTTTCACAAAACTTTATTACCATTTTAATATTTTTTTATGTGAACTATAATACAATCACAATCAAAAAGAAAATAACTGTTTTTGGAAATGTAGTATTTGCAGATTAACACATTAATATTTATGTACATGTTCTAATTTTTCACATACATTTCTTTAACAACATTTTTTATGAACATAAATATATTTATCAACATTAACATTGAGTAACAAGTTTTTATATAAAAATAAATAAAGAATTAGTGTTTATTCTGCTTATTCATGTTATATTTAATAATGTTAATATTATATATTAATATTATTAAATATTTTTTTTTTACACTTATATTTTTATAAAGTAACATGACAATTATTATATTTGCTGAAGATATGGAAAAACAATTTATGACATTTTTGCCTACATATTTCAGACAATGTTTGTATATCACAAATAAAAATATATAATGTTGTTCAGTTTGTCACTGTAAAGGGGAATACTATGTTTATTAATAATTTCTGGTATTGGAAAAATATTAATTATGCAAGTATATACTTTTATAATACTTAGAAATTATTATTAACATTTTTAAATAATTAATAAAAAAAAGTATATTATTATTATTATTTATTAATAAACTTAAACATTTATTTTTTCTTTTCAGAAATATATATATTCAGAGAAATAAATATACATTATTTCAGGGTATTATTTTTATTATAAATGGTTACAAATGTTTTATTAATAACAATAAATAAGTTATATTATTTATTATTATTAATTATTCACATTAACAATTATAATGTTTAGTTATAAACAAACACAACATTATTCCTATAAATTTACACAATTACAAATTAGTTAGATATATCATTTCAAGTGTTACATTATTTTTTAATATTATTAATATATAATAATTATTATATATTATTTAATATTAAAAATAATTTCTATTTTTTTACTGTTTAATTTTTAATGAGTCTAGTTTATTAATTTGTTAAAATAACAATGTTTATGTATTACTTTTTTATACTATAACATTGTATTTTCTATAATACCTTTTCCAAAATGGTTTAAGGGGACTACTTTTTTACCGCGTAACGTTATTGTGCTTCATTCCGGACTGGAGAAGCTCGCGGTTGGGAGTTGCTTCGTGTGGAGGGAGGTAAGGTTGATTTTACATACAATTTATAACAGAGTGGTAATGTTTGATGGTATATTCTAACTGTGGAGGGTTTGTGTGTGTATGTATGAATTGTTTAGGTAGCGTTTAGGTTAAATGTCGTAGTTAGACATGCGTCGTGTATGTTTTAGTTCTAATGTTATTTTAAGTGTTAGGAAAGGTCTTCTTACATGGTTAATGTTAATTGTGAATGTATTTACTAATGTTATGGGCTATTTGTGGGTGGGTTTCGTTATGTATGTTTTTTGTAGAGGTTCCGGTTCCTCGCATGAAAACTACATGGAAGGAAGCGTGTTTTTTTGATGAGATACTAATGTATGACTTTTCTAGTTATATTTTGACGTGTATCTCCTATATTTCGTGTTTGCCAGGAGCGGTTTTTTATATTTTATAACTGTTTTTCGTGTTTTTGGAGGGTTTCGTATTGAATTGATACATTGATATGTGTGACCGTTTTTTTTAGAAGTTGTGTGTATATCACTTTAAATGCTAAAGTGTCCACACTACTGTTTTCGGAATTTCATGGAGCGTTTATTTCATTTTAACATTATTTTCGGGTTTTTGATGGTTTCTTATACTGGAATTATTATACATTGCAATGGACTGTATTTTGCTTCATTACGTTTTTTTCATCAACAGAAATTGTAAGTATTTTAAGTAATTTTTTTGTTGGGTGGGAAATGTTGAACTTAATGTAATGTGTATGTGTGATGTAATTATAAATATTGCATATTTGTTCACAAATATGGTCCAAACTTTTGATCCGTTTCTTAAACAAATATGTATTATTTATAATTTTAACAGACATTTTTCTATTGTTATATGTATAATTATTGTAATAAGAGATTAGTATCTATTGTAGACATTTTTATAGTAGGCTTTTTGCAATTATTGACAGGTATTCTAATCCTCTAGTTGTCGGATATAGTGTGACTTGATTTTGCAGTAGTCGGAACATTTGTTTAGTTTGTTTCGTTAGTTTTGGACCAATTTGGGTCACAGATTGTTCCATTCTTAGCTCTTGATAGCTTTGTTCTTTTTTCAAAGCTTCTACTAGGTTATGGAATGTGGGTCTGGCTCTGCTTGTGGTAGCTTGGAAAGCATTATGCCACCCTTCTACACTGTTGTTTGTTTTAGCCTCTTGGTTTAAAGTGCTAAGATAGACATTCCACCAAGGGATATGGAATTTGGGTTGGCGTCGATGTCCAGATCTGTGCAACCTTCCCACCCAAGTATCTTCGAAATAGTCCAGTAATGGGGTTAGTTTATCTTCATTCCTCTTGTAATATGTGCTGTCAATTAATAAATTGTAGTGTTCTGCTACATCGGTAACAGGAACGTAGGCCAGTGCAATCAATTTTTTATTTGATAGGCAAATGTGCTATCTGTTGAGTATAGAATACTTAAAGTGGATTTCTGGAGATGTCTCCATATGCTCTGGTTGAAATGATAGTAGCAACCCTGGATTGCTGTGTGGGGAAATGTTCTCAAAATGCTATTAATCATAGCTAATTCGAAATCAATAATTATTTTTTCTGGAAAATAATTATTGATTTCATTTTTGAGAACATTTAATATTTCTGCATAAGTGTTTTGCTGTTTGTTTGGTAGCAAACAGTAAATGAAAGGGATGTTATAGTTATGGTATAAACCGTGGATGGAATATAGTTGATAAAAAGGTTTTGGGCATGGTTTAAATGTTCCATCCATCATCCATTGGGGACACTGTTGGATTTTTCGTAAATTACTTGCAGTTGCAAACATTATGATTCTGTTTGTACTGCTTTCATTGTCAAAAAGGATAAATTTGTCTTTATTGTGTGTGATGGACATTTCTGGTGAAATAATAATTTCCTCAAAAGTAGTAGGGTTGGGTGGGGTTGTGCAAGTGCGTCTTTTAGTGTATGCAATTGTGCGTTTTAGGGATTCAATAGAGGGTAGTTGACCGGAAGCATGGGCTGGGACTTTTAACAGTTCTTCCTTAAGGATTTGTGTTGTTGGTTTATCACTTTGTGTGCTAGCAGTTTTTATACTTTCTAAAGCATCTCTTATTTCAATTTCTGTGACATTGGGGGGATGATTGTGTTCCCTGGTAAATAACACACTAGTTTCCTCAGTTGTAGCCCTTCCATAACATTTGTTAGAGTAATATTTTGTACATTTCCAGAAAACTTTTCTACCACTTTGTCTTTCCTGATTATAAACATAACCCATATAACATAACAGTAATTTATTTTTCTGTGACATCACAAATTCTGCACCTTCTGTCATTTAGCTTAACTTGTTCTAGGAAAGAGTAGAAAGAAACAAAATTATAAAAAATATCTTTCACTTTGTGGTGCTAACATAATTAATTATGTATTTATACTTACAGTTACTAACAGTAGTAATCAGAAATCCAGAACTGTATTTTGAAGGGTTTTCTTGTATGTATTTCTTGATTTACTGTTGGTATGAGAATATAGAAATGCTAAGTTAATGTTTACACATAACAAACGATTTTTCTAGGAAAAAGCAGTTTTTATTTTAGTTTACTACTACATTTGATGTGAACGTTACATATACTTACTTGATAAAATAGTTGAATTGTAGAATTGGGTGCAGTAGATCAAGGTTATAAAGTTCTGATCTGTAGAGAAGATAGAATAAATAATTGTACAATATTATTAACAATTTTTGGAACTGTTGGTAAATGGCAAATATTTAAAAGTATACTCACTTGAAAAAAAGTAGTTTTGTTTGCTGTAGGTAGAATAGATGTATGATGTATTCAGAATATCTATTGAGAAAATATAAAAAACATAACATGGTGTTAAGAACATATATTTTGTTTGATTTCTGAGGTTTTAGGCCAATTACAATTATACTTACATTTTTTACAAGGGTCGTTTTGTCTTTTGGTATAGTTGATGTTGGATGTTATAATTGGATCTGTAGGGAAGATGTAATATGCAAGATATGTTGTTTAGAAAATATGATTTATTATATTGGGGGTTTACTAACAAAAACATATATACTTACATGTTTAATGAGTCTACTTTTATATATTTGTAGTATAGAGATAGGAAATTCTCTGATTATCTGTGAATAAAATGTTTAAAATAGAGAATGAATCTGGTGAAATAGTGTTTAAAAAAAGCAGTTGGTGTATAACACAACATTAATGTATACTTACTATCTGATTTTCCAGGTGAAGAAATAGGAACATGTATTATGTATTTATTTGTAGTACTTTCTATCAGAAATGTAGAAGGAGATAAAAAGTAAATAAGTGCAAGAGTTAGGAGATATAAGTACTTTATCACACTACTAATTAAGATTTCTACATAATGCACTGTTACTTACTTGAATAATTAGCTAGTGAGCTGGATCTTTAAAGATGTTTGGTCAGGAAGAAATCTTCAGAGTTTTGGCATCTTCTTTCTAAGAGTTAGCAGCACCAAATGGTAGAATGTATGTATCCATTTTATAGTATGTGTATTTTGTGTGCTTTCATTTAATTGGTTGCAGGGTGAAAGGAAGGATTGTATAGGCTAGTTTGAATTTTTTTGGGTTAATTGGTATGTTTGTCGATGTGAGAATGGTGGTATGTGGTGATTTCTGCATTAAAGCCAGTTAGTTGTTAAATAAAATAGATATGTAAGTGGTTAAAAATAATGAAAATGTTAGTTAAATGTGCAGAATATTTTCCAAAAGATAGAACGCATTTTATAGAATGTATAGGAAATGTAGTTAAATAGGAAGGTGATAAAAGTAACAGGTATTATATGTAAAATGTTTTTTCTATAGAGCAATGACTTTTATAGACGATTAATATGGTATTTTAGACATGAAATGTAGAGAAAGCAACTCGATAATTTTTTTTTTACGATATTTTTGTAGTCTATATTTTAGTAGTCGATATTTTTGTAGTGTTTGTGGTAATTTCATGAACAACGATATATTTGTAGTCGATATTTACTAAGGCGATATTTATGTATTCGAGATTGTTAATACTCGATATTTTGTAGTCAATATTTTAGTAGTTTGTGTAATAAGTATAGAAAGTCGATATTTTAGTAGTCGATAAATTTGCTACGATATTTTAGTAAGTCGATAATGTGACCGTCGATAATATTTCAGTGATCCATGTGAATGCAATACTCTTGTCTTGTAAAATCTTGGATTGGTGAAGATGCAGTTTTAGCCTAGTTCATGTATAAATTTTGCGCTATCTCAATGTATTTTGATTTATCTTTTCATATTTCACATGTTTTTCAAATATTTTTCACTGCATATCCATCAAGTTGAATGTGGATTGTCCTTTCTTTTATCGCACCAAATGGGAAAGTTTAAAAAAAGTTTGTGTTCAATCATTACTAAAACAAATTTGAGGTCATGATTATTAAGTAAAATGTACCTCATACATAAGTAAAGATGTGTTTTGTGTATACAATTATCTAAGGCCCAGGGTGGTTGTAGGTAAGGGCCAAACCCCCCAATTCACACAGTGGCTCCTTAGAGAGCACACCTGCACAGCCGTGAACTGAGAAGGTGGAGTTCAGGTGCATAGGATGCAGTCTATTTGTTTCACCCATTGCATTGTGGCCCGTAAATCTGCGCACCTAACATGCAGCAGATTACAAAAGCCACCTCTGCGAGCACCACGATGCCTGCTATTGTTTTTTCAGACCCAATCTGACTTACCTGATTTCCATTGTTTCAGGTTTTGTTTCTGGCATGCCCTTAGCTGCTGCTCTCTCCTGCACTTTTTGTGGTCAGGATGACCCCTAACGGTCATAGTGCTCACATGCAGCAGATTACAAAAGCCACATCTGCGAGCACAACGTGCCTGCTATTATTTTTTCAGACCTGATCTGACTTACCTGATTTCCATTGTTTCAGTTTGTTTTTTCTGGCATGCCCTGAGTCATGATGCTTGCAATTTTCATCCTGTGGCTGCTGCTCTCTCCTGCACTTCTGGTGTTCAGGATGACACCGGGCAACCTGCAAGACAAAAGATTAGAGAACCCTTACAAGAGGAATGCTCATAAAAAGATTGTAAGGAGTAAAATATAAATGTTGCTTGGAGTTCCATTTACTGTACTGGATGATCTCTGTTCATCTCTAATCCAGATTTGGAAGTTCCTGAAAAATAAGGACAATGTATAAATTGATAGAGGAAAAAAGTGCATTTTCCAACCACTAAGAGACTGTTGATGGTACTTCATTCTTGGATTTTTTGAGACTTCAATTTGAGGTTCCTCTGACACAGTATGCTTCTATTGTTCCCTAAAAAGCTGCTTGTGTCTTTGGGAATGATATTATAATTTCCAACTTTGATTATTGTGAATGACTTCCATGAGTGATATATCAGGTAGTCAAGGCGGTACCTAAATACAAACCACACAATGACATTCCATGTTACCTGACGCTTCCAAGTCCCTGGCCATCATGGTCTAAGCTCTGATTGGCAACAATGATGGTATTCTTGCTCTGTTATGAATCATATAGAAAGTAATTCTTTAACTTCTAAAATGAGCTGTCATTGCTCATGAAGTGCTTGTAGCGTCTTCCCCAGCCCTAGAGCACACAGATAGATAACTACAGCTGTAGTTGAATGCTTCTTTATTCCTCAGCATACCCTCACATTCTACACATTAACTCATACTTACCACCTCCACGCATATGATGCAGTTCCTGTGCAGAGTCCGCCACAGAACCACGAGAGTCCCAGGGCACACAACATCTATATGTTACGTCTCCATCTTTGTTAAATAAAAAGTAGTGAACATCACGAAAATTATATCTCTTCAAATGGCGAGGTTAATGCACTTGTCGTACAGAGCTGATGCTGCAAGATGAATATGGTCCACTCTGATTGGACACCAGTGGCATAAGCTCAGGTGGTGAAGTCGGACTTGCTGGCAGGATGGCCTCATGCATGGTTTCAGGACTTGACAAGTGTCATGGCAAATGTTTGATTTGTGAAGTGCCCCAAGTGATGGATTGTCTTGGATGATGTGCTGTTATCATATGTCCCTTGCATGCCACAACCTGTAGAGGCTCAGCGGCAAAAGGAGTGTTCATTTCTCATCTTTGTTTCTGCTTAACCAATACCCGGTCTCCTTTGTCAAAGGCTGTCTCCTAGGTATGGCAACACCGATCAGCATATGTTTTCATTTCCTTTTCTGAGTCGTGTTGATGTCTCGAATGTGATCAGTATTCACTGGTCGATCCGTGGTCCATTGAGGTAGTTTTCTTCTGCTGTCTCTCCCAAATAGTGAGGTGGTGGGACTCTCACCAGTTATGAAGTGGGGAGTCGATCAAAAGGCCCAGAGGGCCTGGCACATGGCTTGGTTAAGATCAATTCCTGCCATGGACGTTCGCTGGATGATTCTTTTGAGGGTGTGCATGAATTGTTTAACTACATGGTAAACAACCTTACAACGAAACTTTTACAACGCACTACCATTACAACGTGGTCATTACAACGCAAACCATTACAACGCTCTAGGATAGGGAATACGTTTAATTTACTATCCAACACCTTCCCTAGTGTCCACGGGGACTGGAGTTGTAATAGTAAATTAAACTATTCACTTTCCAACACCCAAAAGCACTATGTGTTGTAATGGATTGCGATGTAAAAACAGCGTTGTAAAGGCAGGCGTTGTAATAGCCTGCTTTGTAACGTCATACATTCAACTACATCATTGGCTTGATGCCAGAGAGGTGTACTCGTTTGGTGTTTGACATTGAGTCAAACAAGAAACTCTCTGAGCTCTTTGCTGTTGAAAGGTGAGCCATTGTTAGATTTGAGGATTTTAGGAATGCCTCACGTTGCAAATATGACCCACTGTCTTAAGCTTTCAGGCATCACAATTCCTGAACCTCTCAGTATTACTCATTCTTGGGTAATGGCTAAGTCATCCTGCACATTTTGTAACTTTTGGAATTCAACATTATCAGCAAGAGGCCGGGTACTTCTCCTCCATGACTGCGTAACAAGATGTTCTCTGATTATCATGTCTTTTCAGCAATAGTGGCAGCAAGATTTGTTCCACTGATAGAGCCATTGGTGTGCTGGAACACACAATGAAGTTGAGAAATGCTTCCGCTGTCTTGTATGCTGAACTGTGATGATGTAGCTGCACTCGCTAAAAGTAATCTGCTGGGTTTTGATCCTTCTCCCGGTTTGTGCACAATCACATAGTTAAATGTGGGATACTTGTAAAGCGTACTGTTACTCTACCCGAGTGTCCTGGCGCTGTAGACCGCTGGGGAACCCGTCCTGGTTTTCCCTGTGAGATGGTCCCTTTCTGGTATCTGCAGGGTAAAACCAGGCATCCCCGGCGTCTGTGGGGGGCCGTTGTAGAGATGAGGCAAGCTTAATGCCCAGAGTTACCGAGTGTGTTCCCTGGTTAGAGTAGGCACTGAGGCGAGAATTATCGAGTCCGTTGACCCTGGTCCAAGACCCTGCCGCGTCGGGAATTGAACCCTGGTCCCAGGCCGTTCTCTGCTTACAGGTCTGCTGCCTCAAACCACTAGAGTTGTACTCTTGTAGTATTAACCCCCACCTCTTGATGGAAGGGGGCATCTTAGCCTTCGAGCTTCGAGCTTCCGAAAATTGTATGTAACACCTGGTGATCTGTGATGACAGTGAATCATTTTCCGTAGAGGAATACATGAAAATGTTTGCAGCCCCACATGAGCAAGGATTGTCCCTAGCCCTAACAGGCTTGCATCAACTATTATTTGAGTATATAGTCTGGGGTCGAAGTAGGCTATTTCAGTTGCATTTTTAATTTCATGATTAATGTCTTTGAAACTCCTGTCGCATTCTAAAGACCATTGAAATGGTACATTTCGCTTTGTCAAGTCTTGTAATGGGGCGTTCATCGTAGCAAAGTTGTGAATATATCTTGAGCAATAATTAGCCATACCTAGAAAGGACCGTAGCATGGTAAAAACTTGGCGGGGGCAAATGGATGATAGTGCTTGCCCCTTGTCTAGGTCTGGAGTCATTCCCCCGTCAGAGATTATATGTTCCTAAAAAATGTGAGTTTCGTTTTGTGAAATACACATTTTGCAGCATTCAGAATGAGACCGGCATCAACAAATTACTGGCATACTTGGTTAATGGCTTTTTCGTGTTCTTCTTGTGTTCTGCCAAAAAACAGTATGTCATCGCTGAAGTTGAAAGCATGTGTAACTGGCTGATTATTCGGCGAATGACATCCTGAAATATTTCTGCAGCGAAGATACTCCAAAACTCAGTCTCTTATATCGGAACAAACCAACATGAGTTGAAACGGTAGTAATGTACCTGCAGTCCTCTTCCACTTCAAGTCGGTGGTATCCTTTATTCAGGTCGAGCCAGGAAATCCATTTGACACCATTTAATTACATGATCATGTCCGCTATGTGTAGATCTGGGTGTCTTTCTCTCTTAGTGGCTTTGTTTGCCTGGCACGTATCAACGTAGATGCACACTGCTCCGTTATTGTCCTTTTGGGTACTACTACAACGATGGGCAAAACCCAAGGCATAGGGTCTGTGGAACGTTTGATGATATCATGTTTTAAAAGGGCTTCCAACTCTTTCTCAACAGCATTTTTTAGATGAAAAGCAACTTGATGTCGCTGAGCAACAGGGCAAATGTCTTCATTGATATGAAGCTGTACTTTTATTTAGTTGGTAGTTGAAGGATATCAACCCCATGTCAGCTGCGGCGGCAAAGTTGAGCAAATAGGCCGTCGATGAAGTTCCTTGTAGAACATGAATGGTGGCTCACACCAATGTCTTTTTGTGTCGCATCGTCACTGTGAACGACCCTTGACTCTACAGTGGCTCAGAAGCAGCCCCGGTATACACATGTGTGCCTGACAGAGTGAGGCGAGGCACAGGGTATATACAGGCTGGTAAAGTTTCCCACTAGCATGATGTTAATCGCCGCACCACTGTCTATGATGAAAATTATGAGGTGATCATTCATTTTCAATGTGATCGTGGACAGTGTCCAAATGAATTTTGTTGCTTTATTTGGTGAGCTGTCCTTGACTTGTGACTTTCCGTACAAGTGGCTAACCCCACAGGTGCATGCTGTCCTTTGGCAAACATCATCAGCATGCAACATCTTCTACACAGGCACTCGATAATGACGTTGAGGAGTCTTTGTTTAATGAGCTTGATGATGATTGAATTTTCCTGGTCGCTATCTGTTTTAGCTGATGTTGCTTTTTGGCCTTGTGTGGCAGGGCAAGAATGCTTCTGGAATGTTCTCACGTCCATCTTTTCTTTACTCTGTGATGCACTTGATTTTTCTTTAGCTCGGTACACAGTTATATGAAAGGATTCTTTTTCTTTCAACCTTTGCAGACTTGTCCACATTCTCTTTCATGGGGAAACGAAAATCCACATCGGAAGCATAATTTTGTTTTCTTTGAAGATTTCGACTTACATGTATCTTGCTTATGCTTGTTCTTGCTTTTCACAAACAGCGCTGATTCAATGCGTGCTGTTCCCGCTTCCATGTCAGCAGCTTGTCGGTCTGCTCATTCTTCTGCTCTGGCAGCCATCAGCATTTTCTCCAAGCTGTGTGTTTCTCTCAACATGCGCCTTCTAAACAAATCTGAAAGGCAGCCATCAATGGATCAGAAGCGCTTGGCTTCTTTGTTGTTGAAATCACAGAATTTGCAATGGTTAATGAGTGTATCAAGTCTTTCAACAAATGTGTCCATTGTTTCACCAACCTGTCGTCGTGCTTTGTTAAAGATATACTCTCATAGTCAACATTCAGCATTGGGTTGAACTTGGCCTCCAACGTTTCTTTTACCTTTTGAAATGATTGCGCATTAGTCTGTTAAATTTCCTTTAGCACTTCCTTCACTCAATCGCCTGCCAGGTTTTTTAAGTATTTGATTATCTTCTTCTTCTAGTGCATCTATGAAGTCATCAAATGTTTTGATACACGCAGCCCACCTTGGACGAATGTTCTGCTTCTAGAAGTGTCAAATGGCAGTGGTGGAAAAAGAATGAAGGCCCCAGTGCGCACAAGATCATTATGCTACATTGCTTATCTCTAACAATTTTAAATGTAACATATGGAGAATGGTTGTTAGAATGTAAAATCCAACAGGTTTCTGTTGTATTTGGCTCGAAGATGAGCTGTTTATGGAAAGAGCCACAGTGTCAAAGAACACAAGACGACTTCTAAGAAAAAACACAGCACCTCCTCAGGTGCAGAGTGTTACAAACGTTTGTTGATAACAAAGTAGTAACAAATATTAACATTTCTTCTTTACTGAGCTGACTTCCTTCCTGTCCTCCTGAGTATTATGTAATCTAGCAAAGGTGGGGCTGTTAGTGAATGAAAACATTTATGTAGCTCAGATTGAGTGGTTCATCTGTCTGTCTGCTAAAATACATATTCATAAAATTGGAGTGAGGCTGTCATTGTTTTGGTGAACAGTTTTTGGCTCTATCTGATCCGCCTTTCATTCTGCCTTGTCTTAGCCTGCAGTTTCAACAGACTGGTTAACATGCATCCTGTTGCTTCTAGCAATTTAAACTTTAATAGCGCTTTATATTCCTCATAACGAAGTGAGGCGCTTTATTATATGTGTAGCACGTTGCATCCTAGAAAGTGTTTGACTGGAAGAATTTTGAGCTGTAGTTCAACCCGTCTGAGAAGTGTTTTGGCGTTGTACCTTGTGACCAGAGCAGTGCTCTGGCATAGGTTGCTGACATAAAGCCATTATGGGGATGATGACGAATGATTTGTTGTTGTGAATAATGTGAAGTGGAATGCGCTTCTTCTGATGGTCTAATTGAGTATCTGCACTCATGCTTGGTATGGAATGAAGTAGAGTGAGATTGAAATGAGCATGTGCACTTACAATCCTTCATCAAGGGAAATGCTCTGGTTCTTCAGTGGTGGTTCAGTGGACTAATAAACCTACTCCTGGATCTGCATTAGACGTCATAGTGACCGTTTTGAATCTCAGTAAGGTCACTTAGTGTTTCATCCTTCCAAGGTGACAAAAATGAGTGCATTCCTACAATGAAACGCCCCCTCCCGTCACTTGTTGATTTACTTACTTGAAAATCTTTTTTGTACAAATCCATTTATGAGTTCAAACCAACCTTCTGAGTTTAAAAAAAAATGGAAAGCAACTCATGAATCAGGTGTCCGGCACCTGTAAGTTGGAATTACCTGAACAAATACCTTTAAAACCTAGGCACATTATGTCTAACGCTCTATAACTTTGCTGAAGGTATCTAGTCATGTTCAAAATATGTCCACGGTGGCCAGCCTACTGGGAATCATTCCTGATTAGGGCATAGAAGATGACAAACTAAACATGAAACCACAGCAAAACGGTGATTCTGGTGATAAGGGCTCCAGCTGACCCTTGGAAATGTGTCTAGAAGTTCTTGGGGCACTCTTGTCCCCAAACCCTACATTTCATCTTGCAGGTCAGTGCTTTTACCAAAACAGGATAATTTATCTGAAAACTCACTAAGGGTCTGATGGTATTTAAATTAGAGTTGAACAGACAGGACAAACTCGCTAAGGGCCTGATTTAGTGCTTAAATTAGAGTTTAAGAGACTGGGTACTCTGTTGGAAATGTGATGGAGTACCCTGTCCACCAAACTCCTGGCCTATGAGCCTCATTTAGAGCTAGGAAGACCATGAGATTTCCCTTGACTTAGCCAATGTAGTCTCTGTTCACTCGGTGAATGGAAACCCTCATCCAATGGCTTTACTAGGAAGAGCATTATACCACCCTCCCTGTTTTGGATAGATAATGTTTCAGCATGTCACCACCAGAAAAAAACGTCTTGTTCTTCATCTACACTGACAACACGCAGAATGTGTTGAGCACCCCTGAATGGGTCCCTAGGGTACTGGACCGTGTGTTGATGTATTAACCTAAACGTTAAACAGGCAAAGGCAAAGCCAATAGGTCTGGCTTTGCCCGTCAGCCTTTTGGCAATCCTGGTTTTGTTTTGTCATGGTTTTTGCAAAGCGTTATTGTTCCGGAAGCTGATGGGCCTTCATCAATCTAAAACAGAACATTGGCTACACACAAAAATATTTTATGGTCTTGAAAAAGCACACATTACCATAGTACTCACTGGCACTGAACGGAACTACTTTGTGGGCGATGTGCCCCCTTAAAGTAAGTATATTATCCTTTTGTACAATCAAAAGGTCTAAGACTACCAACAGACTTAAAAATGTATTCCTGCTAACTCAAATATCCTGCTTGCCGAAATGTCTTCCGACTACTTGGGTATTACCCTTTGTCCAATTGAATTTGTATCTGTGCTGCTCTACTAAATGTATTGAGAAACTGGGGAGCCTTGATTGACTAACTTTCCGCCGTTAGCAAAATCTATCACGTTTCTAGAACCTCCTTCTAAATGAGACCCTAATAAGATTTCTTCCTTTTCTGTGATTTACCATGGTGTTGAATGTTTTTATCCGTTCTCTCCTAGAATTTTTCAAATTCATTTATCTGTGGTTGCTAAGTAAGTCTTTGCACAGGTTACAACCTATTAATACAAACCTATTAGAGTTCTTTTTGGTCAAGTAAATTTACCTTAATTTCCAGTTACACTAGAAAGAGCCACTGGCTTGCTGTAAAGAAACAAGAAAATAACGGGGTGGACAGCAAGGATCCAAGATGCCAAGAAGGAGTGCTTCCATCAATGAAAGACAGTAAGGCCACCGACCGTCACTGCAATCCTGTAGTGGTGCTACAGGATTCAGACAGTGATGACCACCGCTACAGGATTCAGACAGTGATGGCCACCGCTACAGGATTCAGTCAGTGATGGTCGGTCGCTGTACTGATTTTTCACTGAGGGAAGCAATCTGCCTTGATGTCTTGGACCCCTGAGGTTATTTCCTTGTACTCATGGTATCCTTCCCCCCCTTTGAGTATCCCCCCCCCGAGTAAGTGGATTGTATTTGCTCCCAAGGGTGCGTTATATTTGCCGTTATCTTACATTATATCTGGATGAAGATGATCCCCTTCCCAATTTAGGTCCTTCGGGTTGAAACTTCGTTGACAAAGTGCAACAAAGAAACACACAATTTGATGCATCATTGAGGACGATGGACTAATTACGTTAATTTTGTGTTTTTTGTTACTTTTAACACAAATTTTATCTCGTATTATAGGCTATCTATGGTCTTTGTGGTTCTGTTGTGCTGGGGGTAATAAGCATTTATGTATTATTTTTTTAAGAGTTGTCGCCTGCAATTTTGTAAAAACTTGTACATTGGTGTACATTATAAATGCATATTTTCTTCAAGTGCCTTGATGGTTCTGAGCGTGAATTTGTCATTCTACATTGAATGCGAGCGACTATTTAGCTTTTTCAATTTTTTATCTCACCAAATGATACCTATGGGTGCAGTTGTCTTTCTATAATTAACAAAAGCCCAGACATTAAACCCACCTTTAAGTCACCACAGTGGATTAAAACATTTTCTTTTTAAACTTCAGAATCCTGAGTATCAAAATCATAATAATTAAAAGACTACTCATAGAGCTAACAGACTAAAGGCTGAAACCACCCGAGATTCCGAATTTCCCAAGCGTACCAGCATTCATTTTCATAAGCAGTAAATTCCATTCTATTCATACCTTCACATTTGTTGTGCAGGCAACATCTAAAAGCCCACTTTTATTTGACTCAGCCTGTTATAGTCTATGCCCATCAGGGCTGAGGCTATCAATGGTGCTGAAGGTGCAGTGGCACCGTGGCCGAGCAGTCTGAGTTGCCCCACTGCATCCCAAATATAGCTGTCTTTTACTATTCAATCAGAGGCCGGCCAGATGTGGGGAATTGTACTTGCTTGCACTGGTGCCTATTTAAATCTTGCTAGGCTTATGGCATCCATGCATACTGTTCCCAATACCCTCCAACCTCACATTTACTACTACGATTAAACTTAATTTTTTCTGTTGTTGAGATGTAGAGCGCCAATATACTTTCAATAGTGCCCGAGCATTATAAA
The DNA here is from genome assembly GCF_964261635.1 of Lissotriton helveticus. Classification (NCBI taxonomy): domain Eukaryota; kingdom Metazoa; phylum Chordata; class Amphibia; order Caudata; family Salamandridae; genus Lissotriton; species Lissotriton helveticus. Next base: position 168,270,428 of record NC_136065.1, on the reverse strand, counting down.
ACATTGTTACATAAAATAAAAACATAACAGTTTAAAAGTTGCTCAAATAGCAGGTGCTATTAATTGCATCTTGTTTATTGACCTCGGAGAATAAAAAGCGGAGTCAGTCCTGCTGGAATTGACATCTAAACCTTTCAAATCTCCGACCCACCTCCTAGTGACCGCCGTACTCTGCCCTGCAGCCACTGACTGCAAACCGCGCCCCAAGTGAGGTCTTAGGACTGGCAAAGCTATGATTTTCTGCCAAGCGAGGCTGACAATTTCTAACACAGAATTAAAAACACCAGACTCATGAAAAGCCAAATTGTCACCGCTTTTTCAGAAAAGTCCTGAAAATCCCACTCTTTAAACTGACATCCAACCCTTAACGCTACTAAAACTCTTTTCTCTAGTAACTATCTCCTCGTTTGCCGGGTCTGTCCTCGTATCTTTTAGGTAATGTGATTTCAGCGTGTCACTGTCTGTGGAACTTAATGTCTGTACAGTTTAATGTCTGTAAAGCAGCAACACCGTCTCCTGGTGAAGTAATGGAGCACGTGGTATACCAGCCCATAAATAAAGAAAAGGGTTCTGCAAATTTGCTTGAAAACGGAACGTGTGAAGAGGAAAGTAGGTCATGAACACAGCAGCAGCAGCTGAAGACAAGTGATGGCCCAGTACATTACTCGTGATTCTGAGTGCCTTCGCCTTCAAATCATCCCTTGATTCCTGGATGAGAGCTCCTGATTAAGGGCCACTCATAGAGATTGCTGAAACGTTTTGCGCCAAGGCACAATGTGCGGTCGTCGCGTGGACAGGAGTGGGTCTTTTAGGCCCATCTCATGCCAACAGCATTGTGAGATGCAGTAACAAATTAACAGATGGGCAAAAGGTATTTGCCACATCGCCGCACTCAGTAGGTGGCTTCAAGCCAAATGAATTGTGGTATTTTCCTGGCTTCCTTTATTTGTCCAGGATTAGTGTTATGAATATTATGTCTTGTTTATTCTTCGTATTCCCCTACTTGAGTTGCATGTGCCAGACAATCAATCAAAAGTGGATACCTGTGATTAATATGATGTATGTATAGTTTGTGTTATTATGCTTTGCAGGGATAAGTAAGCTTACATGAAGATATCGCAGGAGTTAATCTAAATGCTGATGCCTAATTTTGCAGTATTTTGTTATTAATTTCGAAGAGTTTCCAGAAGTTTGCCAATTACATGCCTTGTTTATTGTTATTATTCAAAAGAACATAGGGTCCCATTACGATGTCTCTGCCATCCTGTCGGGAACGGGACTGGCCGACAGGGAGTCAGTCGGTGGTCCTGCCAGGGGAATTAGCGGTCGGAAACATGCTTCTTAGCATTGAGGCTTGTGCTGCGGCCTGAAAAAGGGCTGCAGCACAAGCCTTACTGCTAAGAAGCATGCTTGTGAACATCCCTGCACCGTGTTGAAGGCACCATGCGGTACCTGCCACACGGTGCAGGGATGTTTAGGGGGGCCCACCTTCCCCCAAGGCCCCATACCAGAGGTCCAGGGGGCCCTCAATGGGCCCCCAAAGTCCCTTTCCACCTGTCTTTTTATGGCGGGTTAACTGCTATGAAACTGCTGGCGGAAAGGGACATTGTAATGCCTACGGTGGTGCCTGAGCAGGCACCGCCACTGTTGTAGGGGTTGCAGTCATGGAGCCCGTCGAATGCGTGGTGGTCGGTCTCTCTGCCATCCCTACATCCGCAGCCATCGTAATGCAGCAGGTGGTCCTGCAGGGTCCGATGGTGGTGAGACCCCCACTGACGGTGGCGGTCCCACTGCCATCGTAATGGGGCCCTTAGTCTGCCAGAATGAAAATCAGTGGAAGGGCATTAGGCCACTTTCTATTCATTGTTTATGTCAAAGAATTTTTAACAACAATGAAATAATGTTTTAAAAACCAAGCTCAGAGTGCGAAGGGCAGAGAGGAATTTCTAACTGGTGACACTGGGCTAGGCCATACAGAATCATCACATCTCTGGTCCTAAGTGAAGGCGACCTGGACAGGATGCTTTTAGCAATGCAGCTGACCTCATGACATAAGAATAGCAGTAATAATACAGAGTTTAGAGGTGTACCACATCAATAACCCAAAGAGATAAGGGGAGAAAGCACCCCAATCAAACAAATAAACTTCATGTAGTTCGTGTCTTTCTTTCCTTTTCTTGAAAAGCATCACACACATATGCAGCAGTCTTCACGGCATATATGTCATGCTTTTCAATAAAATAAAATAAAGACAAGAACCACATAAAGTGGTTTATTTGTTTGATTGGGGTGTTGTCCCCCCTTATCCTCTTTGGGTTATTGATGTGGTGCAACTCCAAGTGAACCACATCAATAACCCAAACCTTGAAACCTGTTTGGTACATGCACCTTGGCAGCATGTGCTTGTAGCATGTGCACACACTTCTAAGTACTCATGTAAATTGTATTTTCGGAACACAGGTTAGGTGCGGTCTTCATGGGCTGCTGTCTTTGTCTTATGGTTACCACTTGAGAATGGCAGTACTTGCTATTTCATTGAACATAAAACTCTATTGTTCAAACAGGTATGAAGGTGCATGCCATCTCTGAAACTCAAAATAGTTTTTTTCCTGTGCTAAAATGAGATCAGCGCTTAGAAGTAACAGAATGAGGGTAGGATTGGTAAAGATTTATAACATCAATCATGTTTGAGTATGTTCCTATGATTTAAGCTTTTGGGGAATGCTGCTACTGCCATTTTACTTGTCTTTATTGTGATTGCAGTTCACACACCGTGCACTGGATTTTGATTTAAAATAAATCTTTAAAATGTATCCTTCATGTTCTGATATGATATGATATTTTATTTGTAGAGCGCAACTAATGCCCGGAGCCGTCTTGGCGTTGCCCACTCTGAGAAAGTAACAAAACCTTGCAATGGAGAACAAAATAACCACAAAAAGACATCGGGATCGGAACAAACCTATGTTACTGAATAAAGAAGCATATTTTGTGTGGTTTCCTTAAAGCTAGCAGATCAGAAGCCCACTTTAAGTGAGGCAGCAGGGAGTTCCATAATTTGGACGTGGCGGAGACTAAGCTCATTCCACCCCAACTCTTGAGGCGGTACTTTGGGTCTTCAATTGGTTTGGCAGAAGAGGATTTCTAGTGTTCTTGAGTGTGTTATTCCTTAATGAAAGAAGGTTTTGGGGTTCCACTAATTAGTCCTGTAGCATATTATAGGATTGATAATTATCTGAAAGATATCTCACTCAAATAGGGCTCAGTGGGTTGTTGAATGGTTGCAGTATAGCTTATTTTCAGATTCCGATTGGCACATTGACTGAGTTTCTTTTGCAAGAGGATCTTGAAAACCGACCTCTATATCCCTAGAAAACTTTGAGAACATATCACTGATTCCTATGTAGATGGTGTCAATGAAGATTGTTTTTTTAATTTTGTGTAGTGTGCTACTGATGCAATACTCCTGTTCTAATGGAAATGGTGAGCATGAGCAGCAAATTGCATGGTGCTATGCTCACAGACATAGTCTGCTTGATGGTGTGCATCGGGCTTGCAACATGGCAAATGATGACTGGCTAATGTAGGAGGTGCAGCACAGTCAATCACACTGTGTGCAATGGTGTAGGGCCTACAAGGTGGGACACAGAACATGGAGTGAATGATTGTGATGTGGGCCTTCTGCAGGACTGAGCCAGAGTAGAAGGCAAGGTGACTGGCAGATAAAACACATTGATTGCTATCATGGTGGCTGGGGCATGTGTTTGGGCATACATATGTGTGCATGCATCAGCATGTTAATACATGCACATCAGTTCAGGGTTTTTTGTGGGCAAGCCTGTGTGTGTGTGTGTATGTGTGTCTACTTGCTTTTGTTTGACCCTTGACCTATCGACATCCCATTCTAGACACTCTAACTCTGTTGTGTTTGGTGATTCCTCAAAAATGTCTGGGCCCAGCCATGGCATAATGGCATCGATTTCTGGCATATTATGTGCATCAAGTTCATCTATTGAGGTGTGGCAACTTTTAGTATTTCCACCCTGCATCTTCCAAGTAGACATTTAGTCATAAAAGATTGAAAACATTTTCTGAGGGAAAGACCCACATGAACACTTCAGGAGAAAGTTGGTCTTTCCTGCTCCACTCACTCTCTCTGTAATACAAGGACGGTGCTTGGGCCTCCATCACTATCAAAGTTCTTTTGTCACCACTGTTAATGCCAGCTCTTTCTCGTTAATGCCAAACTGCATAGGAAAGAAATGCCAACTTTTATGATCTTCACAAAAATATACCTCTTACCATGATTAATTATTATGGGTAAGTCACACTTTCATTCCTAATCACTTTTTATTTAAGTGTATCACTAGCCATCATTTTTAAATATTTTTGAAGGGGCCTCTTGTAAATATTTTGTACTAGAATCCCATCTGTTTTGGATCTGTCCCTAGTGGGTTGTACCAGCCTGTGGCTCCTAATGGCCAAGTATTGGTGAGGCTAGGGTGGTCCGAGTAGGGCAAGGTACTTTGCAGTGACTGGCCACGTGGTTCCATCCCTAGGTGGATCCCTTATATCGGAACATTCCTCTTAATTTGCAACTCTGCGAGACACAGCTGAATCAGGCTACTTTGTCTAGCTCTAAGAGTCTGCACTTCTTCTCCTGCTTATTATTGTGAGTTTTTTATTTTTTTATTTCTTTCACTCATTTCACTCAACATAACACTGCTATTACTTGGTGTCAACCAGTTCTTTATTTAAAAAAATTGATGCTTAAAACAGAGATCCTCAATAAATATACTTCAGAGCACACATGTTGACTGAGATCTTTTTTTTTTTTAAGTACTCGCTTAATGGAGTCACTATTATCACCTCTCTCCATCAGGTCAATTAGATTCACCTCATGTCCTCAAACAATCTGGCAGAAAACCCAGTGCCTCATTGGGGGGCTTATTCTGATGTTGGTGGGCCCGCCCCCGACAGGCAGTCAGTGGTGTGCCCACCGACATCTGCAAAAGCGGTCCAACTGCCGGATTCTGATCTGGCGGTCGGAGGCACTGGACAGGGAGCCCGACTGCTGCTTTTCCAACAGGCTCAAGGGGCCCGTCAGTGCAGCGGATGAACAATCATCCCTACAATAGGGGCGGTGCCTGCTCAGGCAACGCCATAGGGATTACAATGCCTGTTCCCTCTGTCTTTTCATGGCGGCCCAACTGCCATGCAATTGCAGACAGAAAGGGACTTTGGGGGCCCCTAGCACGGCTCCTGTCCCCCCTAGGCCTCCTCTATGGGATATGTGGGGCAATTGTGGTGCCTCCCTACACATCCATTCACAGTGTGTCAGGCATCAAGTGGTGCCTGGCATCAGGGGCATGGATGTGTAAAATATGCCTTTTCCAATTGCAGCTTGTGCAGTGTCCCTTTTCAGGCCGTGGCGCACGCTGCAATTGGAAAAGGCATATTTCCAACCGCTGTGCTGGCGGTCGCATCGGTATACTGGGAGTGGAACCGCTGTCTACTAGTCGGACACTTTCACTTTCACTGCAATGACTGACATTGGAATGAGCCCCTTAGAGCTTGGCAGACAGTGTTATTATGGACTACCTGTATGCCATCTCTTGCTCTGCTGTCGGAGGTAAGCCATCCAATCATATGCCCTATTTAGTGTAGGCAGTCAGGTGACTTTTTTTTACTGTCCATCATCAAAGATGGGTGCACACCAAACTTGTAAATGGCTTAGTGTGAACTGTCTCAAACAAATCCATAACAGCCTTGCTTTTAAGCTGTGTTTACGCTTTGTCAGAGCCACCACCCTTACTTTTTTCTGTCATTTTTAATTGTTTTGTCTGAGTTGTGTTATTTCTGCAGTAGCACCAAGAAGCTACAGGGTATGTTGGCTTTAGAACAATAAATAACGTCACATGTACAGGCCTATGTTTGTTGATAGACTCTGACACCATGGTCCTCATAGGATGCTCAGGGCTAAATTAAAATCACTATGCGATTGGAATTATGAGTTTTGTGATCATTATCATACCCTTGCAGTAGTCCCCTGACAGATTCTGGGAGAGCAATCCTATTGAAACTTATCGACGACGTAAAGGGTGCAGACAAAAAACTAAAACATGAGGACTTTGGAAACATGAGGAATTTGGTATGTTACAAAGCGAGTTTGTAATGTATGCCTCATTTTCAAGTGGAAAACTCGGAATAGGAGGAATTTACCACACCTTGGCCAGTGCTTAATTTGAGCCGGTGGTTTCTGGTGCTTGGCACTGGCACTTAATGCACTTGTGGTTCTGCCGCAAGGTGGTGCTGTCTGAGATGACCACAACAACAGTCAATTATTAATTCACTATACATTAAAATGACTATTACCTGCCGCCAAGTCATTCTTATAGCTTCGGGGGCCTGGAATAGTCAGAATTGTCACACTTGTAGGACTGTGGTGGTTAGTAGTTGTGTTGCTACTACCATTGGCAGCATGGCAGGGGCAATGTGTGGTGCGTGCTGCAGTGGCCACTCGACCAGCGCCCTGGCACTTGTTTTATTTGACAAATCAAGTACCGAGTCCTGAGCAATACTTCAACTTGGGGTAATGGTAGTTTCCAGGTGTGGTCAACACCCCATCCTAACCAACTTGTAATGAGGGTCCCTGCGTTTGTTGGCTTTGCTTATGATTGGACTTTCCATACAAATTCATGGTACTCCAGAGTGAGTGCCATGTGTTCAGGTGGATGCAAACAGATTCCCACGGTGTTTGAAATCTTTCCAGATCAGGCTCTAAGTGGCTGAGTTCCAGAGACTGATTCACTGAGACAGAACAACCATCTCTTCTTGAAAGTGCGCTCTCCTGAACAAGGAAGGACTGGGGGGGATTGAGCGTTAGAGCGCAGGCCTTTTTACCTGCCTGCAGGGGGGGTTTGAATCTCCAAAACTGTCTATCTGACGATTTTAACAAGCACAAAACACATGGGAAAAACAGATGTTGCAGATCTTTTTATAAAGTCTCGCGAAGGAAGGTGTTGTGTCAGCATATTAGCGCTGGGTCTGAATTCAAGGCTTGCAGCGCTAGCATGAATAATGCAACGATAGGAAAAGTGCATGGAACCTGCTGTGCGGAGCTGACATCTGTAACCACTCACACCGCGGTGCAGCGGGCGATCAAACATCTAGCTGGTGGGCCAGTGACATGTTTCTGCTATCATGTAACAATTTATTCAATAAGAGCCGAAATCCAAAATGTTTCTGTTGTTATTAATGAACAGAGAGGGCTGAGGTGAGCAAACCACTGTAGCACATCTGGATCAAAATTCAGTCACCGGGTTGAAGAAATTAAGGAGTAAAGCTTGTTGACATATCTAAATCACTACAATTAACGTTGTATATACGTACTCTACATTTAATGCGTCGCATGAACATGTCAAATAGCAGCATCTTTTGGCCACGTGACGTCACCCCCTTTCTGTGTCAGTGGAAAACGACATTTTGTTACCAGTGCATCTTGTTTCTTTTTTCCTGTGGCAGACGCCAACATAGCATTTCTCTGGCTGTTCAAGTTTTTTATTTTAATGAGAGAAAAAGGCACACTATGTGATACGGAATTTGAGAGAGACCTAGAGCTGTTTTCATAAAAGGTAAGTGAAAAATGGTGAAAATGTGCTACTGTGGGATTTCTATGTTTTTAGCAAATTTCCCACTTTTATGGATTTTTTAAAAAGAATTACAGGAATACTCCTGGAAACTCTGGTCTTCGTAGCTTACCAGTAATAGTCACATGTGTCAAATTCGACCTTGTGGAATTTCCTCTAGATGGAAAACTTTGTAGGGCTTATTTACAAGGAATTGGCGTAGGGCAGGATATGGTGCATTCCTGTCCTTTCAGCCAGCGCTGGCGCACAATTAGCAACCATGCGCCAATACAGGCCCCTGTTGCTAGCATGAATGGGACACCTTCCTGCACAAAAACAATAATTAGAGGCACTTTCCTCTTTCTATGTGTGCTGCAGAATGGATAGTCCAGGCGGAGAATTCCGCACATGAAAATATATTTTTATCTTATCTTTTTTATGAGTTAAGTTCTCCGCCCGACTAGTGAATCTTTGCATTCGTAAAGTTATTATTAACCAGGGCTGGAATGGCGGTAGCAGGCATCTGGCGTTTCCCCGGGAGGCTGGAAAGGGTGGGGGCCGGTATTACAGTAATTGGGGCAGGTTTTGTTACTGGGGTCCGGTTTTGCAGTGGTGCTACAATATCAGCCCCCTGTGACAAAAGCAGCAGTGCTTACACCCCCCATGCTTCCCCAGGGGCTTGTCTGACAAAACCCAGGGCTGCTTTGAGTTCCCAGCCCAGTCTTGTTATTAACTCATAGTTTTTCAACACCAAAAACAATACTAAACTTATACAAAAGTGTAAGTTTACTTTGTGAATCTGGCCCAAAGTTTGCATATGTTTGACTAATTGAAAATTGCTTGCAAATCAGTAGTGGCTCGTGGACTTTGCGGAATTTGGGTAATTTCGCGTTCTTCGCTGAATTTTTTGCTAGTTCGCACTTGAAAACAGCGTGTTCGTGAGATATTTACCCCCGAGCACGCAAACAGCGTTTGCGAACAGGATAAAAGCATTGCGAACGGGCGGAACAAGCAATTCCGCGTGTTCACTGTCATTTTTTACCATTTTGCTTAGCTTTGCGTAGCGCGACTATGCAAATTCCACCCACTCCTAATTATAATGATGAAATACCAGAAAAATACTTAAAAAAATGCAAAGAATGTAAAATTCTTTAGTATATGTTATAAACACTAATGTAGGACCAGATCTGCTAACAAGTACCAGCCATACAAGGGCTGCGCAAATAAATGCACTTGTAAGTGTCAAGGAGCTATGGGATCACCACTAAGGCATGCAACATGCGTGTAACCAGGTATTTCCAATGAAAAATCCATAGGCAGTGCTTAATTTGAGCCGGTGGTTTCCGGTACTCGTCACCGGCACTTAATTGTCAACACCACACTTATGACAGTCTGCCACATGGTGGCGCTGCTTGACTAAATTAGAGAGGAGCAGAACAACGGTTGTTTATGAATTCATGATACATAAAAAAATACTAATACCTGCCTCTCCAGCCATTCCTTAAGCTTTGGGGACCTGAAATAATCTGAACTAGTGCTCCCGCAGGTGAGAGAAATGGTTAGCAGTTGTTTTGGTACCGCCCTTGGCAGCGATGGCAGGGGCAATGGGTAATGCAAGCTGCAGTGGCCTCCTCGCCAGGACCCTGGCACTTATTATTTTACAAACCAAGCACAGGCAACACTACAAAATGGAATTGACCAACCTCACACAACATAATGGAACTTAACACATGGGAGTAAGCATAAAAGACATGCATAAAATGAGAACAGGTGCAACTAGTGGGTAGTAAAAAGTACTGAGAATCTCCCTTTCCACAAGCGAATCAGAATGGAGGAATTGATACGCTCACAAAGACCAAGGCTGGTGTCATCATTTCCAAGAAATGAACCGCATAGAATGATAGGTAGGAAACCTATATTCAGAGTGAGGCTGGGCCTGTTTGGTTCACCAGACTAGAAGACTACAGCAAACAAATGTATAGACTGAGCAGTTTAATAATATGAAGGCGTACTCTCGCCGCACCGTAAGGAAACAATAGGCAGGTCCAATGCAATCTCAGCACTTTTTAAATTACTTTCTCACTGCAGCTGCTGGCATCAGGCACCCTCGAGATCACATGTTCAGAAGGAGCCGCTGTCTCACTAACTGCATTATCTCTAGCTCTGCCACCGGTTCCGGAGGCACTTTTGACCATAACACACCGCACCTCAAGTCCCCAAACCAGGCTTCAATATACAACAAGTGAAGGTTAGTGACTTTGCCATAGACAACTTACCGCTTCATAGGTGTCTACATAAAGAGCAGCAGAAAAAAGCATACAATACTGCATAGGAAGACACACAGAAGGGTTGAGAGAAGTTTGGGCATTCTCAAATCAGGTGTCAGATCCCTGTTATCACAGATTATCACAACTCTGACAGAGCAACACGGGATAGAAGAATGCGGAGACACGCTCAAACAGGAATTCTTTACCTGTGAGTCTGTGCAAAAGCTGTAAACATCGTGCACATGAGAGTGAGGAAAACATGCTAGCAAAGATGGAAATGTTAATTAGAAAACCTTATATATTTGTAAACAATGACAAACTTAAGGTGAATCCCAGATGTTTGTAGACACATTTCTCTCTAAAACTGCATGTGCCTACCGAAACACACATCAGACGCGTGAATGCAACCACATTCACCATGAACCAACTTGTTATTTATCAAACTTTACTTGGTGACATTGTATTGAAAGCAACTTCGTCCATTTTACTAGGATTCGCTTTCATACAGTGTGAAATTATGCATTTCCTTTGTACACTATGCCATGGAGCTGGTTTCCTGTCTTCATTGGCTTGGTCCCCCATGGTTCATAATCATGATGTGATTCTTACCCTGAGACCTAGCAGGGGACTGAGTGTGCACAAGAGTACCAACCTTACAAATGCATTGCAAAGCCCTGGCGGCCCTCTTTGTAATCGCGGTATCTGTGAAATTGATGCTCAGTTGACACCTGTTCAATTCATGTATGCTACTCATCAGACTGATGATCTTCACACTCAATGTCCAAAGTGATTCCTTGATGTCAGCCCACAAGTTTGCTACTGCTGTATTCATTTTCTCTGTTGCACTACATCATTTGCTAGCTCAGCAGACATATCCTGTTAGACCTGTTAGCCTTAGGGCGGACTTTCCCCAAACTTGTTGCCTTCCTCCTCTTATTTTTGATAATCTCTTTTTTGCTAGCCTTAGGACTCTGCACGTTTTACCACTGCAAACCAGTGTTAAAATGCACATGCTCAGTCCTTAAAACATGATAGCATTGGTGTATTCCCAACTGGAATATTTAATTTACTTGTACGTCCCTAGTAAAGTTGTAGTACACATACCCAGGGCCTGTACATTAAATGTTACTAGTGGGCCTCCAGCACTGATTGTGCCGCCCACTTAAGTAGCCCTTTAAACATGTCTCATGCCTGCTATTGCCTGCCACTGCAGCATGTGTGTGTGCAGTTTTAACCTGCAATTTCAATCTGTCAAAATAAACCTTTTGCCAGGCTCAAAGCTTCCTTTGTAATGAATATGTCACCCCGAGAGTAGGCCCTGGACAGCCCAGAGGGCGGGATGCAGGGAATTTTAATAGTTGGACATGTACCTATAATCTTTAAATATCCTGGCAGTGAACAACTGTAATGCCTACCTCTCCTGTAGGTTAACACTGGAGTTACCTTGTTATATTTAATAAGTGATCATTTCCAGATGGGAGCAGGTAAACAGTCCATGTTTGGTGTCTTTGGAACTGTAATGAAAAATCATCTCTCACGGTGAAACCGGATTTTGCATTATAATTCTGAAAATGCCACTTTTAGAAAGTTTGCATTTTTCTTACTTAGCCATGTAGTGCCAGTAGCCTAACTCTGGGTCACATGACTGGGTGTGCCTGCCAAGCTTTGTGCATTCTTCCTAGAGCGTAGTTGTGCCTGGATGGGCCATCACTGGCAGGATAAGAGGGCGGAGCTGGGCTCAGCCGTATTTTCACTTGAATAGGCTGTGTCCTGCTGCCACACAAAGGGATGCATACCCTCTGTAGTCAGGCTGGAGCCAGTGCAGGGGAGGTAGGAAGCCTCTGCACATCAAAGAGATGAGATCAGGGTTCGAAGCGCCAGGATGCCCTTGGTGGTGACAGGCCGCGCTCTATAAGTATACCACAATACAAAGAGAAGATTTAGAAGCTTCTCCCACCATCAAAGGACTGCCACTCTGCTGGACTGCTGTTCTGAAGGACTGCTGCCCTGCTCTGCTGATCTGCTACCATCTTGCCTGGGTGAGAAGACTGGACCTGCATCTGTTGAACCCAGGACCCCAGAGTCACTCCAAGGGCTAGTTGGCTGGGCTCCTGACTAGAGACTCAGGGACAGAAGGCTCCAACAACCTTGAATCCAGCAGGAAGTCTATATTTACTTTACTCCTGCCATTGTTAACATAACATCTTTAATTACTTACTGTTAGAAAGTGGGTGTCTAGTTGGCAGAGGTATGCACCCTGTCCAAGTAGGGACCACAATCCTAGTCAGGGTAAGCTAGACAAACACTAAAATATAACCTGTGCTCACCCTCTTGTAGCTTCACACAGAGCAGTAAGGCATATCTAAAGAGGCAATGTGCAAAGTATTTGTGCAACACACATGCACACACAGTAACACAATGAAAACACCACATAAATACTCCACACAGGTTTAGAAAAGTGGGCCCTCTAGTAGCCTTAAGATTACAGGCCCTGGGTATATGGCATACCACTTTACAAGGGACTTATACATAAACTAAATATGCTAATCATGTTTACACCAATGTTACCCTATTTAGGGGAGAAGCACATGCACTTTAGCACTAGCTAGCAGTGGTAAAGTGCTGAGAGTCATAAGGTCAGCAAAAAGATACAGCAAAAATTGGAGGTAAGCAGGCAAAAAGTTGAGGGAAGACCACCCTAAGGATGAGAGATCTAATACTTACATGAGGATCACTCTGGCCCATAAAAGTTCCTACTCCTTAGAATGATAGGCCTTTTGCACACATTAGAGTTTTTGGTAATGGGTTGGGGTGCCACTTTTCATATTTATAGGTCCTTTTGCAGAGGCACTGAAAATAAAGCACGCTCCAAAGTATCAATATGTCTAGAATGGGAAACAACCTTTACAATGCAGTCATTACATCGCACTACACTTACAACGCAGTCATTACATCGCAACATCCTTTACAACGCATGTCACGACAAAGCAGGCATTACAACGCATACCATTACAAAGCATGACACTACATCGCATGTCACTACACCGCAGGCATTACAACGCATACCATTACAACGCAGACCATTACAACGCATAGTACCCCTACACTATCCAACACTTACCCTACTGTTGCACCCCCTGGAGTTAGAATAGTAAATTTAACTCCTACACTATCCAACACTTACCCTACTGTTGCACCCGCTAGAGTTAGAATAGTAATTTTCACCCCTACACTATCCAACACTTACCCTACTGTTGCACCCCCTGGAGTTAGAATAGTAATTTTAACCCCTACACTATCCAACACTTACCCTACTGTTGCACCCCCCTGGAGTTAGAATAGTAATTTATTTTTGTTTAATAAAGTTTTATTGAAGATTTTTGCAAATAAAACAGAGTACATGCCATGAAATGAAAACATTATAAACATGAATAGGGAAATACATTCAGGCATAGTAGCATACGATTAAATATATCAAAAAGGATAAGCAGGGGATGGGGCAGGAGAAAAGAGAGGGAGAGAAAGGAAGAAAGAAAGGAAAGAAAGAAGAAGGAGAAAAAAGGAAGAGAAGAGAAGAGAAAAAAAAGCAGATAAGACTCAGGTAACTAGAGTAGTAGAGGAAAGATAGGAAGTAAAGGGGAGCCATAAAAGATCGGATTTTATTTTTTGAGGAATGGAGGAAGAGGAGACAGTAGCAATCCTATGTTCATCACAAATAAAGTTCCACCACATGGATAATGATAATTTAGAATTATCTTTCCATGACGATAGAATGACCTTAAAAGCTAGAGCGATAAAAAGGTCGAACAGTCTAGATTCAGATTAGGCTATATCAATATCAGGCAAATAGGATCCTAGAAAAACATGTATAAATGATATAGCAGTATTAAACTTAAAAATTGACATGCAAACCTTCCAAACTGAATTCCAAAAGGAAGAAACAGCAGCACATTCATATAATAAATGAATTAATGTTCCTGTAGCATTAGAACAAGACCAACATAGGGGAGAGGAATTAGGAGAAATTTTGCAAATGCTAACAGGAGTAATAATCGCTCTATGATAGACAAAATATAAAGATTGAGTTATACGTGCAGCTGCAGAAACTTTAAATAACTTAGACCAAAGTTTTTCCCACATAGTAATAGAAAAAGAAACAGATAAATCATTTTCCCAAGTAACTTCAATATTAGATTTGGAACTAATTTGAGCATATATATAACAATATGGTATAAACAAGAGCAGCCATAGGTCTGTGGGTAGAGAATAAAGGATATAAAGGGGTCAAAGGAGTTATGGAGGGAAAGTCAGTTGGAAGTGTAAAAGTAGCTAAGTAGGATTGGATAGCTGTAGCAATAATAGTGTATTCACCAAAAAAGAGCGTCAGGTATGTGGTAACGGAGTTGCAAATCTTGGAAAGGAATAATAGTGAAGTTATGGAGGAATTGGTAAACAAAAGATACATCCTTCTCCTTGCAATATTTGTAGTAAAAAGATTTACCCTTATATTTGAGAAATTTATTATACCAAATAATGGAAGATAAAAAACAATGCAAGGGGTTTACATCTTTAGAGAAGGTATTTGAGATGAGAGTTTGTGAATATTTCAAAATGGGGTAGTGGGATTAAAAGGAACAGTTGGACATAAAAGCAACATGTTTGAAAGGGAAATCCTTCAAAAGTGAACGTTCAAAAAGAACCCATTTGGGGACCGGTATGTTTAGAAAGTTATAAGCTAACGAAAATGATTGTTTAAGCAGAAAAGCTGAATGGTAAGCTTTAAAATGAGGGAATCGTACACCACCTTCATTTTTAGGATGAGTAAGTTTAAGCAAAGCAATGCGGGGGTGTTTATTATTCCAAAGGAATTTTGTACATATAGAGTTTATTCGGGAAAAATACACATTGGGAATTTTGAAGGGAAGCATAGAAACTGTATATAACACATGGGGAGTAATCATCATTTTAATAGTGTCCAGCCTACCCCACCAGGAAAGAAAAAGTGGGGACCACAGGAGGAGAAGGGCTTGTAGTTTCTGAATCAGATTATTAAAAGTAAATTTAAGAGTGTCGGGTAGGGTTGAAGAAAACCAAATGCCCAAATATTTAATTTTGGAGGGGCACCAGGTAAATTCTTTATCACTGAACATAAATTGGGAGCAAATAGAGTTTAAGGGCAGAACTTCAGTTTTAGATAAATTGAGTTTATAGCCAGAGATAGAGGAGTAGAGTTGGACTTCATTCATAAAATATGCCAACGAATCAACAGGATTGGACATGTAAACTAAGATATCATCCGCATATGCAGAAATTTTTATTTCAACAGAGGCAGATTTAAAGCCAGTAATCAGGTGATTATTGCGGATGCGTTCTAGGAAAGGTTCAAGGCATAGGATAAATAATAAGGGAGAGAGGGGGCAACCTTGCCTTGTACCACGGGATAAAGAAAAGTATTTGGAAAACTGATTATTGACAAAAATACTAGCACGGAGGCAGGAATATAATAATTTAACATAGGGAATAAAAGAGGGTCCAAAACCAAACCATTGGAGGGTCTGAAACATAAATTGACAATTAATTCGATCAAATGCTTTTTCTGCATCCAGAGAAAGAGCAGCAAGGGGGTCCTTAAATTTCTTATTAAGGGAAATAATGTTAGCAAACATATGTGCCTTGTCTGATGCTAGCCGACCCTTCACAAAGCCAACCTGATCCGTTTTAATCAAAAGGGGAATAATGTGGTCAAGGCGGGAAGCAAGGATCTTAGCAAAAATTTTGTAATCATAGTTGATTAGGGAAATAGGACGGAAATTTTTACAATGAGAGTGGTCGTTATCAGGTTTGGGGATAATAATGATTAACGCGTCCATGAAGGACCCTGAAGCTTTGGCCTCAGCAATAAAAGAATTGAAGAGTTGCAAAAGTTTAGGGGCAAAAATCGAGGAGAAAGTAGAATAAAATTCGACAGGAAGGCCATCAGAACCAGGAGCTTTAGATCTTTTCAAAGCATGGATGGCAGTGATGACTTCTTGAAGGGTAATGTCTTTCTCTAACGTAGCAAATTCATCAGGGAGGGTTGGAGGGGAAGGAAGACCTGAAAAAAAGGAATCAAGGTTCTGGGTAGAGGGGAAAGTGTCATCTGTATAAAGGGACCGATAATAGTCATGGAAGACATCCGCAATATCCTCATCAGATGACACTAATTTGTTGGTGGATTCATTAAGAATGGGCCCAATGGTCTTGCGTTCAGATTTGATTTTCAAATAATTAGCCAACATCTTGCCAGCCTTGTTTTGCCCCCCGTGGTATTTAGATTTGATTTTAAGCAAGATGTTACAAGCTTCAATAGTCGCCAATTTATTAAGTTCCGTTTTTGCAGCAATTAGGGCATGAAGGGCAGTAGGAGCTTTAGAAGTAAAATAAGTGTGTTCTAGTTATTTGATAGTTTGCAATTGAACCTCATATTTAGCTTTAGCAACCTTTTTCTTCTTTGAGACAAAAGATATGACAAAGGCACGCAAAGCAGCCTTAAAAGCATCCCATGTGTTAAGAATAGATGTATCCGAGGGATCATTAAAAGCAAAGAATTCAGTAATGAAGGTGGTGAAATTTTTAATAAAAAGGGGGTCAGATAAAAGGAAGGTATTAAATTTCCAACGGCTAAATTTGGAGGTGGTAAGCGTAAAATCAAGGGTAGCATAAACAGGTGCGTGATCTGATATAAAAATGGAACCAATTTCCGATTTCTGAATAGAGGGAAGCAAGGATTTACTAACTAAAATGTAGTCAATTCTAGACCTGGTATGATGCATGTTAAAAAAAAAGTATATTCAAAAGAATCAGGGTTACACGTTTTCCATACATCATAAAATGGACGAGAGGCAATGGCTGATTGAAAGGATTTGTGAGTTTTGTCAGGTTGGAATTTACATTTGGATAGTCTATCGGAGAAAGGATCCAACCATTGGTTAAAGTCCCCGGCCACAACAATATTAGGGCAATCGATAGAAGATAGGAGAATTTTAATATCCGACCAAAATTTGGGATCTGGGCGAACAGGGCCATAAATATTTAATAGAACTAACGTCTTGTTCTGGACCACAATCTTAGCCATCACCCATCGTCCATCATCATCATGTGCAGTAGAAATAATTTGAACAGACAAAGCTTTGTGGAACAATATAGCGACACCACCTTTCTTATTAGAAGCAGGGGAAAGGAGGGCGAAAGACCTAAGAGCTCTGGCAGAAATTTTTGTAGAAACACAACCATATTAGGCCCCTCAACATTTTCCGGCAGGCCATAAAGGCGTAGGTTATTTCTACGATTTCTATTTTCAAGGTCCTCCATGTGCAGTTTCAGCCTGTCAATTTCCTGCTCAAGCAGCGGTATTTTAGTGGAGACATCTTGAATATTACTGACATGCTGTTCGAGTTCCAGCACCTTGCCTTCCATAGTTATCCATCTCTCCTCCATTTGCTTCAATTTCTCGTTGGTTGAAGACATAAAAGGTTGAAGACCATGGACTTCATCCAGGATTGAGTCCAAGACTGGGTTAGGAGAAGCGTGGATAGGGGAAGGAGGATCATTTTTCTGTCTCTTTGGCTTGGTACCGGTGACAGAGGAGCGACTGAGTGAGAATCATTAGCCATTGTAAATGGTGGGGAAAATACACCAAAAGTAGAGAAAAAGGTATAGCAACACAGAAGAACCCAACGTGGAGCAATACTCAATAGGGTTACACTGCGCAAAAGAAGGAAACATGTGCTCAGCGGCTTAAAAGAAAAGCGGCCGCACACATTTCCAATCGAAGAGGAGTTGGCATCAAAAGATAAGGTGACGAATATTATCCAGCATAATCCAGCAGATGAGAGGGAAATCCTTCAATTCAAGAGGCATAGCAGAAGGAAGTTGCAATGAGCATGGTCAGCGGTAGGCAATGCAGAAGGAAGCAGGAAGCATCAAAATAGAGAAAAAAGAGCCTGGAAAGACTGCAGGTACAAACAGGAGGCGTTGAGAGAAAAGGGCGTGAGAATCAAGGAAACTCCAGAGGAGTAGCGGTAAAATGCACTGTTCAGGAAAGCAAGGGCAAAAAAAAGAATAGTGAACGTTAAGAAAATAACGTTGCTAAAAGGACATATGAAGCCATGTGGAGTACAGCATTATTATTTCCATCGAAGATGTGCAGGCGGTAAAAGGTTTACCACAGGACGAGCCAGCCTAAAATGGCGGCCGCCCGCACCCGTTCTGAGGAGAGCGCCTCAAAGACGGGAACTATTGCTCCAGCGATGTACAGTAGATGGAAATGCTGCCTATCTGCTCACCGTATGTTCCGGTTGCGGTATCCGTCCTTTATAGTGCAAAACGCGGTGCAGAAACGGCAGGAATCTAAAGGAGAGCCCCGCCGACTTGCGGAGCTCACTCCGGGTCCGCCATCTTGCCGTGGCGTCCAAGCCACGCCCCCTAGAATAGTAATTTTTACCCCTATACTATCCAATACTTACCTTAAATGCAATGTAATGGCATGCATCGTAATGGTATGCGTTGTAAAGGTAGTATGCGATGTAATGGAATGCGTTGTAAAGGTAGTTTTTTAATATGCGATGTAGTTCCATGCGATGTAATGGAATGCGTTGTAGTGGATGTTGCGGCGTAAAAACTGCATTGTAAGTGCCTGCGATGTAAATGTATGCGTTGTAACGTCATACATTCGTCTAGAACACGGGCACTCATAATACGGCCCGCGGGCCAACTGCGGCCCAGCAAGCCTTCCCTGGCGGCCCGCGGACCGTGCAGACATGGTACCCGTCTTTAATTTTTTTATTTTTTGTAAGTGTGTCAACAATCACCCCTGTGGCAGCGCGAGCCGGGCGATTCCAAGCATAGTCAGAGTGGGGCTGCAGGGGCCTAAGAGGTGAACAAAGTCTCATTAACATGCGAATGGTCTTTTAAAGACCTGTTAAGTGCTCGGGTGCGGCTGTGTGTGTGTGTGCCCGGAAGCTGTCTCAGCCCGGGCACACACAGGCAGGTATTTTGTATTTTGTATTTCTACGTCATTAAAAAAATCCTTCAGTCCCTCTGCGGGTGCTGTCCTTGTCACACATTCTGGAACCCCCTAATGAGATACTGCCGATCACAGACAAGAGCTGTAGATATAAGAGATCCCAAACTGCAACATACCATTTTTTATTGTAAAAAAAAACCACACACACTTGATAGGGGAGAGGTTGTGGCCTAACAGCCAGAGCTGTTGACTTTGGAGCTGGGGAATCAGGCTCGAGTCTCGGCTTAACATCCTGAGATTCAGGGCAAATCTTGTAATCTCCACGTGCCTACCAAAAATGAATGTGCACTTGTGTAAGGTAACTGTTGCTCGTGTAAAGTGCTCCAATTAGGGTCGAGTTCGCGCTATATAAAAAGCTCAAAAATGGCTTGGAAAATGTGGTAGAACAAGCAGTGCTGTGGCTGCAACGGCTGGTACATTCCACGGTGCCCGTGAAACAATGGGCACAGGCTGCTCCCAGCTCTGTTGACATTGACTTGGCAGCGGGGCAGGGATCTTTCCGCATAGTTTGCAATAGACACACTGGTCATCCCACACAACTTACTTTTGTTCCCTTGTGCTGTTTATGGTAGATATGCTCAGCTCATAAGGGCCGCCTCTCTCCGGTTTTTGATTGGACCATTAATCACAGTCATGGTTGTCATGCCAAGAAAAAGGAGACATTTATGCTACTTGGAAGCCCTGCATCCATCCTGGCGACTTCCGCTTTAACTAAGTCCGCAATTCAAACGTGAAAGTTAAGTAAATCTAATCTGTAGCACTGACCCAAACTGGTCTATTTCTTCAAATGTTGCCAAAAATGTGAGGAAAACACAAAATCCATGAAAATGTATAGCTGTCACTTTCAGATGCTCACCCACTTCAACTCCGTGAATGATGGCATCTTTTTTTACTTTAAAAGTTCATTTAAATGGGAAGATCATGAACTGCAGGATAATAAGTAAACCCATATATTAGTAATAGAATGGTAAGATTATAAATTATAGGGCAATGAATAAACAAATATATTAATAGTATTTAGTAAAATTAGTATGTATAATGCAGTTAATAATATATGTAATCTGTTAATGAATATCAGATATGCACATTCAAAATGACATCCTAAAACATAACTACTTTACTTGAGAGTGAAAATTCGAAACTATATCTTGTTAACTAAAGAAATATATAAGCAAATATTGTCAGGAATAAAATTAGGTCCATAATATTTATCAACTAACAAATGAATGCTTCACATCTGAGAATAATCTTTTTGCAGTTTCAGGTTTTCATCGTTCCTGCAGTGCAATAAAACCAGTAAATATTTGAAGTGACCCATTATAAATGCGGCACACACTGTTTCGACATTGGACTATGCATGGCCATCAGAAAATCAAGAGTTCAACAGGTAGAATGGAACTGATAAAAATCATGTAACACCAATAGCTGAACAGAGATGTAGGTTTTTGGTTTGGACGCCCTCAACATGGAAGGTTTCTTGCCAGGGCAGGCGGGCTTCCAGTAAAGTGTCCTATCAGGGTTGTCACAATCCTTTCAGAGGGCAACGGGGCAAGCAGGGGTTACTGGGCCAAACCATGGTGTTTGAGACATTTTACTCCTGATGTCCCAGGGCGCCCATCCTAAAATGGATTCTGAGCAACTGGGCAAAAAATCCCTTCAGCACTTGGCTCTCAGCAATAGCGTGGTCCGAGCAACTCAAAGGTCCTTCCAGGGCTCGAGTCGGGGTACCACGCGGTTGGACGGCATCCCCCCACTTATTTTACTGGGAGCTCGAGAACTTGAGCAAATGGAGCCACACATTCACTCTTTGGCCTCTCTGGGGCGAGATCGGAGCACATTCAGAATGCTGCTCACCCGCTGGCTTCTCTGATGCAATCACATCTAAGGGGTGAGCGAGGGGAGGCAATGAGTCTGATAGTTCAATCCACCTTTCGTGACGTCACTTCCTGTCGTGACGTCAGCGTTCCCCCACTTCTATTTTTCGGACTTGTACCCTGGGTCCTCCCGAGGGGCATGTGAATAAGGGGAGTGAACACAGACTCACAACTCAAAATAGGTGCAGCAGCAACAATATATTATTGTCTAGTCAAATTAAAGGCTATTCCGAATTAATCTCACATGAGCAGAAATATGTAAAATCATGCACATCTGTAGCCAATATCAAACTGCCAGTATTAAAGTTTGATTAAAACTTTGCTTTACAAATTACCTATTTGTTTTTAGAATTGCCAAAACGAGATCTTCAAGTGAAAAAGAGGATCGTTTGAACATTTAACAAGAGCTATTTCTATACTGGAACTACACTGTCTAGGGCTCTTAAGTGTTTAAAAACAAACAATAAAATGCAGAGGGTGACAGAGGGAGAGGGAGGGTGGTAGAGGGAGGGAAAGGGGGGGAGACAGAGGCAGACAGAGGGAGCGAGAGCGAGGGAGGGAGACAGGCAGGCAGAGGGAGAGCGAGGGAGGGAGACAGAGGGAGAGCAATGGAGAGCGAGGGAGGGAGACAGAGGCAGACAGAGGGAGAGTGAGGGAGAGCGAGGGAGGGAGACAGAGGGAGAGCAAGGGAGAGCGAGGGAGGGAGACAGAGGCAGACAGAGGGAGAGTGAGGGGGGAGAGAGAGGCAGACAGAAGGAGAGCGAGGAGAGAGAGGCCGAGGGAGGGAGGGAGACAGAGGCAGACAGAGGGAGAGCGAGGGAGAGCGGAAGGGAGACAGAGGCAGACAGAGGGAGAGCGAGGGAGGGAGACTGGCAGACAGAGGGAGAGCGAGGGAGACAGAGGGAGAGCGATGGAAAGCGAGGGAGAGAGATGGAGGCAGACAGAGGAAGAGCGAGGGAGGGAGGGAGACAGAGGCAGAGCGAGGGAGAGCGAGGGAGAGCGACAGGCAGACAGAGGGAGAGCGAGGGAGAGCAAGGGAGACAGAGGGAGAGTGAGGGAGAGTGAGGGAGAGCGAGGGAGAGGGAGGGAGACAGCACGAGGGAGGGAGACAGAGCGAGGTAGGGACACCTCAGAGTGAGGGAGAGACGGAGAGAGAGGGAGACAGAGAGAGAGGGAGACGGAGAGAAAGGGAGACAGAGAGAAAAGGAGACTGAGAGAAAGGGAGACTGAGGGAATGAGGGAGAGGGAAGGAGAGAGAGGGAGACAGAGGGAAGGAAGGAGAGGGAAACAGAGAGAGGGAGAGGGAAACTGAGAGAGGGAGACAGTCAGAGTGAGTGAGATAGTCAGAGTGAGTGAGACAGTCAGTGAGTGAGACAGAGGGAGAGGGAGTGAGACAGTCAGAGTGAGTGAGACAGAGGGAGTGAGAGTGAGTGAGACAGTCAGAGTGAGTGAGACAGAGGGAGAGAGAGAGACAGAGGGAGAGAGAGGTAGAGAGAGGGAGGGAGACAGAGAGAGAGCGAGACAGAGAAAGAACGAGAGAGATGTGTGTATGCCAGGTCTGGTGGCTCAGTGGACGAAGGCGTCCGCTGCAGGGGCATGTGTTCAACCTCATAGTCACAGTTTTTTTGTTGCTCTAGCCCCGCCCCCTCCCCCAGTGACCCCGCCCTAACTGGTGCGGCCCACGGACACAAACCACACTGTAAATTTATGTTATGTTATGTTATGTTATGTTACGTAGTTTTTATATAGCGTACGGCTACTCGAAAGGAGTGTCCCGACGCTTTTCCACCAGCGGCTCATAAGAAAGTAACACAACACAGCTAAAAACAGAAAACATAAAGGAAAAGTAAAAAGAAACAGTGGGCAAAAGAACAGACTAAGAATTAAAAAGCCAAGTCTTCAGGCCCCTCCTAAACTGGAGCAGATTGGCAGTACTGCGCAGTGGAAGTGGAAGCAAATTCCACAGCTGGGGAGCTCTGCAGCTGAAAGATCGCCCTCCGGCGCGGGCCTTCCTCACCCGTGGGACCACAGCTTTAAAAAGGGATTCCGAACGGAGGGAACGGACTGGACGATAGAAATTCAGTCTCCGCTGCAGATATCCCGCCCCTGATCCATGCAAAGCTTTATGCATCAGGGTCAGGGATTTAAACAGGATCCGCTTCCTAATGGGGAGCCAATGAAGCGTCTGAAGCAACCCCGAAGCACGGGCTCGTCTACCTAAACCGAAAATTGCCCGGGCAGCAGAGTTCTGCACCACCTGAAGGCGCTGAACCAAGTAATCGGGGAGGCCAAGAAAGAGGGCGTTTGCATAATCCAGCCTCGAGCCGACAAGAGCCTGAACAGTAATCCTCCTGTGCTCCTCCGACAACAGAGGCAAAAATTTGCGGAGCATCTTCAGGATTCCGTAGCAGGTGCCGGCCAGGCCAAGGATATGAGTTCGCAACGACAGCTGGTTGTCTAGCTTGACGCCCACATTTTTGGCAACCAGGGAGGCCTGAGCAGGAGGATTCATGTCGGACGGCCACCAGTGCTGCCATTCCGGATCGGCAACGCAACCAAAAAATAAAATCTCAGACTTGCCCGAGTTGGCCCTCAGACTGTTCCGTTGGAACCAGTCGAAGACCAGCGCAAGGCAGTCCCGGATTCTCTCTCCATCAAACTCTTGGTCTTTCCCGCATGTGAAGAGGAGTTGCGTGTCGTCGGCATAGGAGACGATCTGGGCCCCATAAGCCTCCACCAAGGCCGCCAAAGGGGACATAAAGATGTTAAATAACGTGGGGCTCAACACAGAACCCTGTGGAACCCCAACTCCCAATGCCGGCATCTCGGCGGCGCTCTGGGAAACCCAGACCGTCTGGCGGCGGTCTTCAAGGAAAGAAGTAAACCACCTGAACACCGTCCCCCTGAGGCCGATGTCATGAAGCCTCGCTAAGAGCGCCTTGTGGGGGACGGTGTCGAAGGCCGCCGACAGATCTAACATGACCAGCATGGCCCTACCGCCGACATCCAGGGTCTCCCTAATAATCTTAGTAACCTCCAGCAGAGCTGTTTCCGTACTAAAATTAGGACGGAAACCCGATTGAGATGAATGGAGCAGATTATTAGCTTCCAGAAAGCTCGACAGGACACCGTGGGCGTATTTTTCGGTTATCTTCGCCAGTGCTGGTAAAAGCGAGATTGGCCTGTAGTTCGCCAGAGCCTCGGTGTCAAGACCCGGTTTTTTTAGGAGGGGGATCACCATCGCTCTTTTCCAAGAGCTGGGAACCCTTCCCTCCCTCAAGGAGGTATTGAGGATAGAATTGACCAGAGGATTCACCACTGCCGCCATCCCGGCCAAGAATTTGGCAGGGCAGGGGTCAAGTGGCGAGCCAGATTTAAGATTGGCCAATAACGTCTGGGAGACATCACAGGAAACAGTAGGGAAATCGGACAGCACCGCCGCAGATAACTGCGGAAGACTACAGTCCGCCCAAACACCACTGCCTCCATCCGGTCCCTCCACAAAGGTGGCCTGAATAGCCTTGATCTTATTTGTGAAGAAACCAGCAAGATCACATGCCCAGGCATCCGCCGAAGCTGGTGGGGGCGGATGGGAGCTGGGGGTTGTAAACTCCTTCACAATGTTAAAGATCTCCTTACAGGAGTTCGCCGATGCCTCTATCCTCCTGGCCAAATAGTCCCTCTTGGCACCAAGGATGTCCCGATGGTAGGCCTTGACCGCCGCCTTATAGGCAAGTTTGGCCTCCCCATCGTACATAAGGCGCCAGGCCCTCTCGGCCACCTTGCACTGACTGCGAGCCACACGGAGCGCCTCCGTAAACCACGGGGCAGATTGCCGAGCCACCGTGGACCGGGAGGCAGCCTTAGGGGCTAGATCGTCAAGCCTATCGGTAAGCCATCGCTGCAGAGTCTCCAAGTCGCTGTCCAAATCACCCGAAAGGTGACAAGGGTGATCCAGCAGCGCCTGCTCAAGCATGTCAGGTGTCACTCTATGCAGCGCTCGCGAGGCCGGTCTAAGCAAAGTAGGCACTCTGTAATCCGGGCGCGCACATTCCATCACCGAAAAGCTGATCAACCGGTGGTCAGTCCAGAGCATCTGCCGGGTAGCAACCTCCGTAGGTGGAACAGATGAAAACACCTGATCCAGGGTATGCCCCTTCTCAATTTAGCCCCCGAGAGAAAGTTTGTGAGTACCCATGGTCTAGAACATTAGCTCATGGTAATGTCTTTACCTAGTAAACCAAACTGTCACTACTGAGACCGTATCTATCTGTGCGATAGGTTTGGCCCTACGTCCCCAGTCGTACTCTTAGATCATTTTCCATGACTCTTGACCATTCACTCATCTAGTTGTTCGTGCTTAGGTGAAGCTCTCACCTTATGGAATCTCTGCCTCTTACTCTGCGGTTCCTTACAAAATGTTCTCGCGTTCCGAAAAATATTAAAAATGCATTTGTTGAACTCTGAGGACTACCTGTTATAGAGTTGTATCTAGCACCAAGACAACGCAGTGTAACAGTGATGTAACTTTAAATATTTCATGCATCAGGGAAGCTAGAATATTATTTCTACGAGATTTTAATGCACGAGTTTCATCTTTGTATAATAAAGATACTGTTTCATGGCATGAACATGAAGTTATGGGGATTCCCGAGATGGTATTTCCGGAAGTAAAGACTCCTAAGGTTGGAAAAGTGAGTGACATTTTAGGATTCACTGCTATGAAATTTGTGAATGGCAAATAAAAATATTTCACTGAATTGCACTTTTCACCTCAGCCCTAGAAAATCTCCGATATATTATGCTATTGTCTCTCTTATTAACTTGCATTATTTGTAGGGCTTATGGTAATAATATAGCAAATACAAAGATAACCCTCTGTAACCGTGGTAAGTTAATTTGTGATCTCTGAAGTAGCTTTATTTATTTTAACTGGTTAACTATGGGTATCCAGCAATATAGAAGTCCTGAAAAAAATCCCGAAATCGGGACTAACCGTGACTCACTTAGAGTGTTTCTTGCATTGCAATGGCTTTGTAACGCGTGGCATGCATGTAACTCTCTGCTAATCTGGAAACATGACTCAGTGATATGCTTTATTATAATTCAATGGATAATGACTTTTGTGAAACATTTTAGAAACAGCAGATAACTGAGTACGTCTGGCAGGATTTCAGTTTTTATGTTTCAAACATGTGCAATTACAATTAGCCTTTTGATATTGCTGAGTCACCTGTACACCGTGATTGGCAGGCGTCAGTGAACACTTTGTTCTAGATAACTTTGAGTGTTCGATAATTAACTCCACGAATAATGGACCAAGACATACCAGTTCCAGCAAATATCTTCTGCCAGGCACTCCTCTCAGTGGCAAGTTAATGAGGAGGGGGGTTTTCGCAACATAATTTGTGTAATTAGGACACAAAGAGATCTTGTCTTAAGGACCAGTCAAGGCGGTGACAGACCAAGGAAGGATTTCAGCTGAAAGTTAAATGCTCGACATAGCAGCCTGTAAATTAGAGTACGGTTCTCAGATGAAACCCTATTCAGCCTGCTGTGGTATCCTTGGATTATTGGATTGTAGATGAACTGGTCAAATAGAGGTTTTACTGATATTCTACTGCGAAGGGATACTATTGGTTTACTGTAAAAGGAGACAGGTTTCCAGGATGACCTAGTGCAAGAAGATTTCATTACTTGTTAGTAGTGGCTGATCCAGTCAGCGGTAAAGTCATGATAGCAACAACCTAAGCTAGTAATTACTGGAGAAGTTGAAAAAAAAACTTTTTTTAATTCAATCTTGTGATCCAGCATTTTAAAATGAATTGCACTAAACAAAGTTGAAAACACTTTATGGAGTCTGGTAGGATGCTCTAAGTAAGGTTCCTAAAAGGAGGGAAGTTGGGCTTTCATTTATTTTTCTGAGTGTCGCGAACACGAATCCTCGCGCCCCAGGTAAGGGATACTGGCGCTTCCTAGAATCGCCGTTCTCTGGCTTGTGACATGTGATACCTTGAACTCGGAAATGACTTTTACTAGAGCACAGATAGCTCATGGCTTCTCATTTACATGTTACCTGATGCAGATAGCTTTCATGCATATGTCTGCCATGCAAATAGGTTAGAAACGTGGTTACATCAGCACGACCCTGGGACTTGTGGGTAGCCACTCGGTGATATAAGCGTAACCTGATTAGTGAGTGGAGCGACTCATCCCTGATGCCTTCTTATGTGATAGTTTAGGCACCTACTTAAATATTGTTTTGCCTGTCTACACCAGTCACCACACTTCTGTGTTACACAGTAATTGTTATTGATCTCTGATGAGTGAGTATCAGTGTTATTTCCCTCAGTATAGGGTGTTAACAGTTGTTAATAGCCTGCCGAACTATTATGGGCCTGAACGGATGGCGAGTGCTTAAAATGATGTGACGCGAGGTGGAAAATAGATGCTGCCCAATTAACCATTCCAAATTCTAAGTTTACCCTTGGCCAGCAGACAAACAAGACAACTGTCCATGGCTCCTCCGTGTCCTATACTTTAACCCTAACTGTAGTGCAGGCACATAGCAGAAGTTAATGATCGTTGGCTGTACCAATAGCATCATTCCGTAGAAAGACCTATTAGACTTACCAGCCATACTAATAATTTTGGTGATTACTTTTAAATCCCTCATTGGTGTCAGTCACACTTCTAAAAAAAGTAGCATAACAGAAATTTGTACTGTCCTCAATGTCCTGTCTACTGTGAAGTTCTCCTTTGGGCTGGACATCTGAAAGTGTGCACTCAAGATTAGCAAATTTGTAGAAGTTACTTGCACTAAAGAAGGAGTCACATTCCACTGATACATCTGAGATAAGCATAGAGCATGGCTCTCTGAATAGGCTGACTGCGACATACCAAACCCTGGTGTAGAGGGTTAGGAGGGTAGTGTGGCATGAGTAATTATTCCAGTTTGTATCATTCATGCATACTTAGAATACTGGAAATGCAAGACCAGCCCAAGTATTCTACCACTTACCCAAAGCTCCCCAAAAAATCGAAAACGTTTAAGACCCATTTAGAAAACCAGCTTTTTCCAGAGGCAAATAAATGAAATTAAGGAGCACACCCTGCACGGGTCTTATGTCCATTAACATATGAAGAAGGACAAACAGCTTGAAATCACTGGACTTTCCAGGCATACTGTCTCCAATCACTTCACAGGTCAGACCTGCAGGCATTGTCTGTAGTGCCACCAAAACATTGCGCTATGAACACCTTTGATTAAATCTTTTGCAAGCCAATGCAAAACGTATAAGGTTCACGCCAATCTTGTCAATCAATCAATCAATCATGAAATTTGTAGAGCCCACTACTCACCCGTGAGGGTCTCAAGGCACTAGGGGGGGTGCTGCTACTGCTCGAAAAGCCAGGTCTTGAGAAGCCTCCTGAAGGTTAGTAGGTATTGGGTCTGCCGTAGGAGGATGGGGAGGGTGTTCCAGATCAATCAAAAGCGCAAGTCAACAGCGTAGTATGTTTCTTACCAGTTCTCTAGTTGCTCTCACATGAAAGGTCTTCCAATCAAACAATAATCCCAAGAATACCCAGCCCCTTACTTCTCTGATCCATTTTAGAGTATCCTATTTTAAAACTCCTGTGATCTGCTTCTACCTAGCATTTTGCACCATGTGGGTTGAATTCCATTCTGCACACAACATATTCACTCACTGCCCAGACTGTACCATAGAATGCCACAACGAGGGGCACCTCTGAAGTGGCGTTGCTTAATTAGTCAACAAAAGCTATTGTTTCTGTCTCCTTTGACATTGGAGATCATTATTTTTGTTGAGCTTAGCATACAGGACAAAGACCCTTGTCACTTCGACAGACACAGTGTGAGTGACTGACATAGTAATGGCTATGCTGCGCCTTGAAGTCATCGCTGACATTTGTGACCTTTCTAACCTTTAGATCTTGCTGAAGCTGCCAGATGCTCACCTACCCCTGGCACCAGTCTGCTGAACGACTTCCACTGAAAATTAAAATAATCCTCAGCAATGTTATTTTTGCACCTCATGCAAACCTAACAGACAATCAGATGTTACAGTGCAGTCAATGGAGGCTAACCCTTGTAGCCTCCTGATGTGGGGCATATGGCTGAATGATGAATGAAGTTTGTTCCCCCTGGCCCAATGTCCGACCAGTGTTCAAGGCATCTGTTGAGCACACTTGGACACTAGCGTCGCACACTCTTCTAGGAAGCTGATGCTTTTCCTGAGATAACTTTCAATCCCTTCTTATGCCATATAATGATGCTTCACCATATGCCAAAGATGGAATCAAACCCTACTCTTGCAGCTGACCAGTGAACATCTATATGGCCTCACTGTTGATGTGTACCCCATATTGTACGGCTGCCCCTCACAATCCTGTGGACTCCTTTGGCCAGCCTTGTGAAATGGCGCCTTGTTTCAGATAAATGGTCCTCTGATTAAGCAGGGGCAGAAAGATACCTTGAGCTGTCCAAGGAATTATTCTGGCTATGCTAGGAAATCATTCAGCTCAAAGCAGGGGCGTAGCTAGAGCTTGTGGCGCCCGGGGCTATCCCTCAGAGTGCCGCCCCTTGGGGGCGGGGGCGGGGGTGCTGGGGAAAGAGGAAGGTGAGCACTTGAAAGATCTCCGAGAGACACGTAGTATTGCTGCTAATTGCTACCTCGGTCATGATGCAAGTTACATGCACATACATCATGTACCGGCCCGGGCCACCTCTTACTAACTCTTAGGACAGGCTGATGGCTACTGGCATGCGTGCCACAGGCAAAACATGTGCGCCGAGGCAAAGCAAGCAAGAAAATCCTCCATCACAGGCCTTACCTCCTGTCACCTAACAGCAGAACTGCCCGTTCTTACCACCTTCCAAGGATACATGGCATTACCCACTCCTCCTGCTGCCCAGGCAGCGCACGTCGTAGCCCACAGACCAAGGGCATTGGCACTGGGGAGGAGAGAGCTATATTTTTTTAAATATGTCGCTCTCCTGTTCTCTTCTTCTTTTGCTTTCTTGCCTGCTGTGCTGTGTTGCGCGAGATTTTAGTAAAACTGCCCCACAGTTTACCTACACGGCATCGCCGTAACATTACACTTATCTGTAGCATCATGAGTGCACAATATATCAGTCACAGCATCAGAACAGCATCAGAACAGCACAGAATATCAGTGCACCCTCTTTGCCTAACAATAGCATAATATATCCGCATCCTCTCATGGTATCATAATGGCACATTGCTCAGCGTACCCTGGTTGCCTAATATTAGCACAAAACCTCAATGCACATCATAGCCGAATCATGATTCTAATTTATGTCAAATTGTCAGTACCCTTTTCTATCATGATAATTGAACAATGCATCGGAGTAACCTTGAGGCACACTTTTTCGGTGTAACCACATAATATCTTGATAGCTTCTAAGTGCATCCTTACACAATAAAAACACCACACTATCTCATTCTGCTCTCACGGCTGCATCAAAGTACAGTACCTGGATGTCTGCTCGTGGGATTTTGCTTCTTTCCAGGTGTCCAGGTCCAACTATCTGCGCAAGGCCTGGTCAGTTTCCAGGTCTCTCTGTCACACCTCCCAGGTGCAGAGGGTCACATAACTCAAAAGGAGGCAGGCCATTGGGCCTCTGAAAACGTGTGATAATTAGCCAGAAACCGAGAAGGATGGTTTCACTGTGCCCTTGCTGCTCCGTAACTTAGCCTCAAACCTACCTCAAGGAAGCGGCGAAGGCGGCCGTGACTCCGTTATTTGGGCCGCGCAGCCTCGCACTTCCCCCATGCAGTAGGTGCTGGGACACCCGGCCTGAGGCGACCACTGCACACACACTGAGGAGGATGTCGTGCTTGGCAGGTAACCCGAGTGCAGGCAAGAGAAGCTGTGGCCCCAGCCAGAGACTCTCTCATCCCCATTGAATGTTGATTTTTAACCACTTCCAGCCCACGCCTTGAAGCACTCCCGCTTTTTGCCGCGCAAGGGAGACATAGCTGCCAAGGTTTGAGATTGCCAAGTGTGACATTTTTATAATTTCTGTGTAATTATGAGTGACATTCCAACAACTATGAGTGACACTTTTTCACAAGCAAAATCAAGCAATGAAGACTTGGAAAACATATAAATATCAGAAATTACACCCATTTGAGCAACAAGACACTCTAAAATGATGTTAAAACTTCTGGAAAGCACCAGAAACTGAAGCATCTAGTGCCCTTCTAAGCTGATCGAACTATTAACCAAAACGAGGAATCAAATCTGCACCACTCTCATTGACAGTGCGCACCATGCCACTACAAACAAAAGGACGTTTCTGTAAATTTCAGCTAATCAAGTTTTCAAGATTGGGTGTCCTCACTTCAAAGCGCACATCATTGTTTGTTGGGGTACTGAATGTATCCGAGGTGCAGACTCTCCACCACCAACATTTTTAGCAGGTGTTCTGATTTAATTTCTTCTGCAGCCTCTGACAAACCGAAAATAACAAGCTTTACTAATCTCTTTCCTGACTGCTCGACCGCTATAAATCTGGACAAACAAAAAATCACAGGGACATCAATAGTATTATGAGCACCAATAGTTTTCCGAGTTCAGAGGTTAAGTGATGTGTATCTTGCACTTACTTTGATTGCAGGCAGGCGACCATCGGGGACGCACCGGGCTCCCATAACTTAACACGCTCACCCATTCTGGCCTTGAGGTTTCAGCCCTCTATAATTGAAGGCATCGACTCTGGTCCGCAGAGGTGCAAGGCTGGCTGCAAGCAGACTCAGGCCGTCACAGCGGGCCGCGGTAATTCGAGTTTGCCGCCTGGGGGGGTCTGGCCCGCCTTCCGTGATAGTTGTATTGCCCACTCAGCTTTCCTGATTTCCATTTCAATTTCCTGACGGCCGCTGCAACCGGAGAGCTCCTACAAACTCCAGGTGCCACTTCACACATACATTAACTGCGCAGCCGTCAATGGACCAGCGAAAGTTAGGGCCTTACTCGTTATTGGCAAGGGTGCGACATATGCTCAAACACTCTTGGGGGCAGGACAGCACCATTCCCAGGGCCGTCATTGGTAGCGCTTTCGCGCGCTACAAGATTGACGGCCCTGGGACAGGACCCACGAACGCACTACGTCGTGCGCTGCAGGGAGCTAAGCTTACAAGAAGCAGGTGTGGTTGCATTTTATACGGCGGCCACGCGGCACTGGCGGCGGACTTTATAATTTATTTGGGTACACCCGCGTAGCTAGGGGGGTGCGGGGGGGCGGTCCGCCCCAGGCGGCACAGTAATGGGGGCGTCGGCTGCGCAGCACTGGCGGCCCGTTGCGGGCCTTTATAATTTATTTGGGGACACTTAGTGACACTACAGTGTACCCAAATAAATTATAAAGTCCGCCGCCAGTGCCGCGTGGCCGCCGTATAAAATGCAACCACACCTGCTTCTTGTAAGCTTAGCTCCCTGCAGCGCACGACATAGTGCGTTCGTGGGTCCTGTCCCAGGGCCGTCAATCTTGTAGCGCGCGAAAGCGCTAGCAATGACGGCCCTGGGAATGGTGCTGTCCTGCCCCCAAGAGTGTTTGAGCATATGTCGCACCCTTGCCAATAACGAGTAAGGCCCTAACTTTCGCTGGTCCATTGACGGCTGCGCAGTTAATGTATGTGTGAAGTGGCACCTGGAGTTTGTAGGAGCTCTCCGGTTGCAGCGGCCATCAGGAAATTGAAATGGAAATCAGGAAAGCTGAGCGGGCAATACAACTATCACGGAAGGCGGGCCAGACCCCCCCAGGCGGCAAACTCGAATTACCGCGGCCCGCTGTGACGGCCTGAGTCTGCTTGCAGCCAGCCTTGCACCTCTGCGGACCAGAGTTGATGCCTTCAATTATAGAGGGCTGAAACCTCAAGGCCAGAATGGGTGAGCGTGTTAAGTTATGGGAGCCCGGTGCGTCCCCGATGGTCGCCTGCCTGCAATCAAAGTAAGTGCAAGATACACATCACTTAACCTCTGAACTCGGAAAACTATTGGTGCTCATAATACTATTGATGTCCCTGTGATTATTTGTTTGTCCAGATTTATAGCGGTCGAGCAGTCAGGAAAGAGATTAGTAAAGCTTGTTATTTTCGGTTTGTCAGAGGCTGCAGAAGAAATTAAATCAGAACACCTGCTAAAAATGTTGGTGGTGGAGAGTCTGCACCTCGGATACATTCAGTACCCCAACAAACAATGATGTGCGCTTTGAAGTGAGGACACCCAATCTTGAAAACTTGATTAGCTGAAATTTACAGAAACGTCCTTTTGTTTGTAGTGGCATGGTGCACACTGTCAATGAGAGTGGTGCAGATTTGAGTCCTCGTTTTGGTTAATAGTTCGATCAGCTTAGAAGGGCACTAGATGCTTCAGTTTCTGGTGCTTTCCAGAAGTTTTAACATCATTTTAGAGTGTCTTGTTGCTCAAATGGGTGTAATTTCTGATATTTATATGTTTTCCAAGTCTTCATTGCTTGATTTTGCTTGCGAAAAAGTGTCACTCATAGTTGTTGGAATGTCACTCATAATTACACAGAAATTATAAAAATGTCACACTTGGCAATCTCAAACCTTGGCAGCTATGTCTCCCTTGCGCGGCAAAAAGCGGGAGTGCTTCAAGGCGTGGGCTGGAAGTGGTTAAAAATCAACATTCAATGGGGATGAGAGAGTCTCTGGCTGGGGCCACAGCTTCTCTTGCCTGCACTCTGGTTACCTGCCAAGCACGACATCCTCCTCAGTGTGTGTGCAGTGGTCGCCTCAGGCCGGGTGTCCCAGCACCTACTGCGTGGGGGAAGTGCGAGGCTGCGCGGCCCAAATAACGGAGTCACGGACGCCTTCGCCGCTTCCTTGAGGTAGGTTTGAGGCTAAGTTACGGAGCAGCAAGGGCACAGTGAAACCATCCTTCTCGGTTTCTGGCTAATTATCACACGTCTTCAGAGGCACAATGGCCTGCCTCCTTTTGAGTTATGTGACCCTCTGCACCTGGGAGGTGTGACAGAGAGACCTGGAAACTGACCAGGCCTTGCGCAGATAGTTGGACCTGGACACCTGGAAAGAAGCAAAATCCCACGAGCAGACATCCAGGTACTGTACTTTGATGCAGCCGTGAGAGCAGAATGAGATAGTGTGGTGTTTTTATTGTGTAAGGATGCACTTAGAAGCTATCAAGATATTATGTGGTTACACCGAAAAAGTGTGCCTCAAGGTTACTCCGATGCATTGTTCAATTATCATGATAGAAAAGGGTACTGACAATTTGACATAAATTAGAATCATGATTCGGCTATGATGTGCATTGAGGTTTTGTGCTAATATTAGGCAACCAGGGTACGCTGAGCAATGTGCCATTATGATACCATGAGAGGATGCGGATATATTATGCTATTGTTAGGCAAAGAGGGTGCACTGATATTCTGTGCTGTTCTGATGCTGTTCTGATGCTGTGACTGATATATTGTGCACTCATGATGCTACAGATAAGTGTAATGTTCGGCGATGCCGTGTAGGTAAACTGTGGGGCAGTTTTACCAAAATCTCGCGCAACACAGCACAGCAGGCAAGAAAGCAAAAGAAGAAGAGAACAGGAGAGCGACATATTTAAAAAAATATAGCTCTCTCCTCCCCAGTGCCAATGCCCTTGGTCTGTGGGCTACGACGTGCGCTGCCTGGGCAGCAGGAGGAGTGGGTAATGCCATGTATCCTTGGAAGGTGGTAAGAACGGGCAGTTCTGCTGTTAGGTGACAGGAGGTAAGGCCTGTGATGGAGGATTTTCTTGCTTGCTTTGCCTCGGCGCACATGTTTTGCCTGTGGCACGCATGCCAGTAGCCATCAGCCTGTCCTAAGAGTTAGTAAGAGGTGGCCCGGGCCGGTACATGATGTATGTGCATGTAACTTGCATCTTGACCGAGGTAGCAATTAGCAGCAATACTACGTGTCTCTCGGAGATCTTTCAAGTGCTCACCTTCCTCTTTCCCCAGCACCCCCGCCCCCGCCCCCAAGGGGCGGCAATCTGAGGGATAGCCCCGGGCGCCACAAGCTCTAGCTACGCCCCTGTTTGGGTACACTGTAGTGTCACTAAGTGTCCCCAAATAAATTATAAAGGCCCGCAACGGGCCACCAGTGCTGCGCAGCCGACGCCCCCATTATTGTGCCGCCTGGGGCGGACCGCCCCCCCCGCACCCCCCTAGCTACGCGGGTGGCTCAAAGGCAGTATTTCACTTGCACCTAGAATTGTCAGGCATATACATTCTGCATACTACTTCCCAGGTCGTTGCAGAGGAAATACAGGCAAGTGGCTTGGCTCTCACATTGTCAGATAACAAGGATGCACTGAAAATGTTCTATTATTTTTTCCTTAAAAAAAAAAAAGCTAAACTGGAACCGTGTTTGGATCTCATTTACCCTGTGAAAAAAGTCACAAAAGTAGTGAATGATTGAGGCAGAGCGCTGAAACTCTTTACACTTAATTCGATTCCATTCAGTTAATTTCGATGTATTCACTATCTAATGAAAAAAACATAAAATCACAACAAAATCACAATAAATACTATATATAAAACAATTCTATTGAATAATACACCGAAATCCGTTACACAAATTGTAGATTTTCTCGTTACTGAAAGTAGAGTTTAGAAAATAGCGTGTTACTGTAAACATAATAAAATCAGAACTCATTAGTTATCATAAAATGTAGAAATAACTTCCACCCATCCCACATAATTGCAGTGCAGAATTGACAGTATGGGCTCAGTTCACAACATAGCGTTTTGTAATTATACCCTTTTCTAACTGTGACAGTTGCTGAAATGAATTTGCCAATGGCCAAACATTCCATTGAAGATTTCTTTAATAACAGTGCAAGGAGGGCCGACCGAGGCTATTAAATGCCACTACGTTTGTTTTTAACTAGAAGGAAAAGCCTTCTTATTGCGCCATAACATGTACATATAAAACAAAAAATGCATAATTGTCTCTATAGGTGTGTTGTTGCTAGGGTTGCATGTAGTAATGTCAGAAACGGCCACAGCCGGGTGAAAGAGTGAAGAGATATCAAATAAATTCAATAATTCCCCAATTTAAATATATTTCCAAGCCTGTCCATCTTTTCAGAAAAATGGAAAATCAAACAGAAGATTTCTATCCATTCCCTGCTTCGTCTTCGGCGCTCCAGAAATGTAAAATCGATTTAACACCCCAAGTTTTCTTTATAATGTGAGAATTGGGGTCGGTGAAACAATTCAGGTACACATAGGTATAGATACAAATGTTTTGTGTATTTGAGCCCTGTTATTTTAATTATGTCATATTTCTTCAGCCTGTTCCTTGTCTGAAAAGCCCTAGCAAAACCCGTCTTCTGTGGGGCTAATTTGACGCAAGACTAAAATAATTTGATCTTCCGTGTTAGGTAATTATATTGACAGTGTGGAAAAAGTGGACCCATATTTTGGTTTTCCTACTAACCCTCTAAAAGTGATTTATTTGTCTATACTCCAATGCCTGCTCACAGAGAGGCTGGGATCAGTGTTTAATTTGAGCCAGTGGTTACATGTGGGACCACCCAGCACCCATTTTTGGGGGCCAGTAGTTTATTTTTCATCATTAGTTTTTGACCTAAAACAAGAGAAAGAAAGGAAGGAGGGAGATAAAGATGGAGTAACAATGTAAAGGGAACGCAATGATTTCAAAGAATCTGCAAAAGATATATACATGGGCAAGGAGTGTATGGAAGTGCATGAAATAGGCATAAGATGGGATCAAGACTAGTTAATGTAGGTATTTACCAATCGTGACATTCCGGAGCACTGGCAACGGGCTCCAGAGAAAAACTGTGCCCGGCACTTATTCTTTTACAAGTTAAGCTCTGGTTGCGATACTCTTACCCTTGCTATACAGGCAACGCATTCGAAGGACAGAACAAGGGAACCCTACTCACTAAGGAACCAGGGTGAATGATTATAGTGGAAAAAACAACGGTTCCTGTGGAATAATACAATCGCAATAAAGAGGGTTTGGCTAATGTAAGAAGGAGAAGAGACCACATAGACCAATGATTAAGTATAACACAGTTTATACGTTTTAAAAAAAATTGAGAAAAGGGATATGTACAATGTTACAGATTCATTGAAAAACATTAATTGAAAAACATTTGTTTTGCATAGTGTCCCAAGTGAACCTAAAACAAAGGTACCTCCAATAGCAAACATCCTTCTCTTATTTTTTCGCATTTGTACCGGTACCTGGGCCTTATGCTTTTCTTATTCCTTGCTTCCTAGATGTCCTAGCATCAGTCAGTCCTGAAGAGACCTTACACTGATTAGAGGGTCGAAACGTCGTTGGCACACAATAGAAGTTAACCATTACCCAGCGCATATCATTGTATGTAGCTGCTGTTCACACTGAATATCATTTATAATGGTCGACTTGTATGGAATTGTGGAAACCTTGTATATAATTATTACACTCTCACTTATGTTTTAGGTTCCTTTGTTTACTTGGGACACTATGCACAACAAATGTTTTTCAATGAATCTGTAACATTGTACATATCCCTTTCCTCAAAATATTTTTTGAAACTTATAAACTGTGTTATACTGAATCATTGGTCTATGTGGTCTCTTCTCCCTCTGACATTAGCCAAGCCTTCTTTATTGCAATTGTGCCTATTATTACAAATACAGATTGTATTATTCCACAGATACAGGCAACGCAGGGCACACATTTTTTCCATGCGATGGGCAGTACAACTAAATACTGCTCCATTAGGTTGACTGAGTGCCAGCAACAGTTTCCATTTAAAATGACAATCATATCTCTCTGTCAAATAGGTGAAAAACCTCTCAATACCTAGTCCTCTATGACCAGCATAGGATGGCTTAATGTTAAGGACCGATTGATTTTCTCCACAATTTCTTCAAATCTGTGGTTAGACAAGAGATCCTGTAGAAAGGACATCCAGGTTATCTAATGACTAGAGACCATTAGCTCTCCTAGCAATGAATATGGTATAATCTGTATATAAAAGCATGGGTGCCAATCTGTCTTCCTTTATTGGAGCTGCATATGTCAAAAAATAAGAATACCAGGACAAAACATGTCCCTGTGCTTTGAGTGGTCGAATATTTTGGTGCACTATCCTTGGACCCACACCAGGCTGGTACTTGGGAATGTGAATGAATTTTATATAGAAAGCATATCAGTGAGGCTCTGTACCTATCTCTTTTAGGATATTTCTATTTATTTATATGTTTATATATTTATTTAATGTTTTTATACACCATAGTGCATTACCATGCTAATGCTGGGTCTGGTGGCTCAATGTGCTAATGAATCCACTACTCGGATCTGCGTTTGGCCTTTTGGTCACATTCCAGCAGGTCCATTCTGCATTTCATCCTTCTGAGATTGAAAAAATGAGTCCCATTGAGTTGAGTAGCAATAAACACCTGTCATTTAGCATCTAGATAACCTTCTGGCTAAATGTGCAATTTACAAATATGCATATTATCAAGGATTACTTACATATGATCTGGAGTGGATCACATATTAGAGCACTAACAGGAAATGTGTCCTATTAATATCATCTAAAGCAGATGCCAGGTCTCTAACCCTCAGAAGGACTAATCTATATCTTTAAACCACATACATATTTTTTTTACAATAATATGCAGTTTTAGCCATTGTTACCACCTATTTAAGCCCTTACTATATCCATTCAGCACCTCTCTGAGTAGGACATTTGCATCACTCCAGGTCTGAATTCCAACCTGAATTCCATTTATAACAATGTAACTGTAGAGTTAATGAGAGAAGTGGGTCTATAACAGTCTGAATCACGTGTCACCTTTCTTAAAAATTGGGACTATGATAGAGCCATTTTGTTTCCTTTTCTCTGAGGAGGGTATGCTATGTATTATTTTTCTCAGGTTTAGGAGATTGCCCTGAGATTGACCCTTGCCCAGAGTAGTGGGGTTCACAATAGCTTTAAGTTTCTAATGTGTTGACTGATACTGGTATGAGATGACGGATATATTCACACGTTTTCTGATAATATTGTTAAATTCTCAATAAGATTTTTCATGTAGAAGTTAAAAGCTGGAACTAAAGTTCCCAGATCACTTGAGATCACCTGAACGAGTTGAATGAACTGAAAACGAATCGGTGCTGTCACAGCTGTAAATTGACTCTAATTTTGAAAGCTCAGAGGCTTATGCAGAAATGATAGTAGGAAAATTTACTGAGCTAATTCTGGTGGTTCCATTTAAAGTACTACATTACTTTACAGATTTGTAGGAAATTGGGTTACTTATTGAGGGGGTGAAACTCTACTCAAGCAGCAACCACAATCTCTATCAGTGGAAACATAAGCAAACTCCAAATTAACCTGTGCTGAACACTCTGGAATCTTGGCGCAGAGCAGTCAGGCTTAGCTTAGAGTTAATGTGTAAAGTACTTATGCAGCACTTCAAACAATAATAAAGTGAAAGCACAAAACAAGAAGACTCCCACACAACTTAGAAATATAGATTTAAGTGTTATAAATTATTTGAGACCAAAACAACTAAAATCCAACCTTTAGAACTGGATATATGCAATTTCAAAGTTTTAAGTAAAAATAGTGTCTAGAAGTACAAAGCACCAACTGTGGTTACCTGGTCACACTTGACCAGGACAAAGTCACAAGTTCAGGTCAACCGCGATGGAGCACGGGTCACATACAGGGAACCAATTAGGCATGTGGTAGAAAGTACCTTACTTCCTGGTTGTGGAGCATTGTGTGATCCCCGGTTGTGGATGCGTTGTGCACCAGTGGTTCCGTAGTAGCGGTAGGGCTGCGATGTCCTGCATCGTCATTAAGGATGCCATAGACGAGAGGCTTGTGATGTGGAGGCCTGTGTCGAGGTTGGGCCATGCAGCAGTGGTTCTGAGGAGATTGAGGGCTGCAATGTGAGGTCCGGCATTGGGAATGCATCGTGCTGCTGGGGTTCCAATGCGGGGCTGATAGGCGATGCGTCACCTGCACCAATTATGACTATAGGAGCACAGCTGGGCTGGAAGAGCAACTTCAGGCCCACTTACAAGGCTCCAGGACAGGGGTGGCACCACTTTGGGGGCAAGATTCACAGCAGCTGAGTTTAGGTGCTGAGTTGAGGTTGTTGGCGCCTTTTCTGTCCCTAAAGCTCTGTTGAGGAGGCTAGCCAGGAATCACCCTGGTGGTCCTAGAATCAAGATGCAGATCCAGTTCTTTCAGTCAGGCAGCAAAGCAACAGAGTGGCAGCCCTTCTTGCAGAGCAGTACAGCAGTCATTCTGTGTCTTCCGCAGGTTCAGAAGTTGGATCTGGGTGTCCATTATTTATACATGGTACCCACTTTGAAGTAGGAGAAGTTTCTAGAGGCCTCCACCCGAGAGGTGCTTGGAATTTCTTGCCTCCCTGCCCAGCTTGTCTGGGGACACAAAATACTAGTGATAAACCCTTTGTGAGTGTGCTCAGTCAGATCCTTTTTGATGTGCAAGTGTGGTAGGCGACAGCTCCACCCCCCTATCAAGTCAGAGATGGCCTATCCTGCAAACCCCTATTCTCTTTTGTTTCATTGTCTGGAACCAATTCACAAACGAACGGCCAGCTACACCTCATCATATGACCCAGGATACAGGCGCCTGGCACCAAATGGTTGGGCAAAGAAATTACGAATGTTCTAAAAGTAACAGTTTACGAATTGTGACTTAAAATCCAACTTTACCATTAAAAAAGGTTTTGAACTAGAATTCTTTAGACATTAAACTCACCATTACTTCATGATCCCAATTAAAAGTTAGCACTTATTCAGTGTAATAAGGCAACCCAATAATATCCCATGGGAGAAGTAGGCCTTGCAGTTAGGGGAAACAAATGTAAACGTTTTTCACTACCAGGACATATAACACTTAATAGTACATGTTCAACGTTTTATATACATTGCACCCTTCCTTCTTGGCTATTAAGTGCCTACCCTAGGGCTGACTTACATGTATTACAAAGGAAGATTTAGGTCTGGATAAAGATGTTTTCGCTATGCGAAATGGCAGTTTAAACTGCACACACAGGCTGCAAGGGCAGGCCTGAGGCATGTTTAAAAGGGCTACTTAAGTCGGTGGCAAATTGCGATTCCTTAAATGCAATATAGGAAGCACTGAAATTGTGCGATTTTGGCTTAAGAAATTGCAAATTACCACCAACTTCAGGTTGGTGGTGATTAGCGATTTCTTTGAAAAATGCACTTTTTTGCACATGGGCACACATACATATTTTAGGAGTGCTACTGGGAGTTCTTTTGACACCCTTGCACCCTTGAAATTGCATGCAAATGTCTTCCCAGTAATTCCTATGGGCCTCTAGGCCCGTAGGAATGAATGGGAAGGTATTCCTTAATTACAAATTGCAATTTGCGAATCGCAATTAAGGAATATGTAGGAATCACAATAATTATTGTGATTCCTACATACATAGTATTTTGCGAGTCCATAATAGCGATTCGCAAATAATCGCTATTGAGGACTCGCAAAACGGCAATTTCGTACATATGCCCCTTGATCGGCTAGTATTAAAAAAAAGAGTTCTTATTTTGGACCAAAATTCAATCTCCAGATAACCTTGTAACTCAAGGGCTGTATGGTTCATTCCATCATTTGATATGTCACGGCTGTATAATCCAATCTCCAGACAACCTTGTAACTCAAGGGCTGTATAGTACATTCCTTCATTTTATCTATCATGGCTGTATAATCCAATCTCCTGCACGTGTTTCGGCAGAAAGCCATTGTCAGGAAACCATGTATTTGTCAAACAGATCCTGTCACTGATCTGTAAATACATTCAATACAAGGAATTTCCTTTGAATGTATCTATTTCCAATTTTCCTTTTTGTGGATCCCAGATCTTGTATGTCCTAAGGTTTCTTCCGAGGGATAATAATGTCAAAAGGTATATGTAGAGAGCAGCTCAGTCTTGTGTACTGGAAAGCGGCTCAATGATGCGGTCAGATCCTTGTTGAGACGCGGAACTTGGGTCAACTGTTTGGTGGTAAGAAATACGTTACCCAATTATGTATAAGGAGTAGAAGTAGTCGGAAAATATCGGCAATCATTTCATCGCCCGTTGGGCTTAGAGCCGCTTTCCAACAACGAGACTGAGCTGCCATCAAGATGTACCTTTTGAGCTGCAATAGAAAAAGGGTGTAGGTACATAGATATATAGAGACATGTAAAAGGGAATAGCCGTAAATAGAGAGGTGTGAGATAGAAGAACTGATGTGAAGTAAGAAGTGATTCAGAAA
Source organism: Lissotriton helveticus (assembly GCF_964261635.1). Classification (NCBI taxonomy): domain Eukaryota; kingdom Metazoa; phylum Chordata; class Amphibia; order Caudata; family Salamandridae; genus Lissotriton; species Lissotriton helveticus. The sequence goes on along the minus strand of NC_136065.1, from coordinate 168,228,239 downwards.
AGGGGGTGGTGATGAACAGAGTGCCTGAATTAAGCAGACCACTCTTACCCAGTCCAAAGATCAGGGCTTGATCCATCACCGTTTTTTAGCTCACTGCACCATCCCAGCTCAGAACTTGGCTATATGCAAATTAGTCTGTTCCTGTCCCAGTGCATGATGGGAACAGGGCAAACCAAACTACCAAGCCAATTCTTGTACTGGGAAGGAAACAAGCTTCCGGGGACCGGTTTCTGCCATTTCAGGCGTCGTCGGCCCGGCTTGCTTGAATCCTGATGGTGCAATGAGCAAGGGACTCACATCTGAGTATACCCTTCCACGCTTATGGTGAACAAAATGATTCAGAAAAGGGGGTGGTGATGAACAGAGTGCCTGAATTAAGCAGACCACTCTTACCCAGTCCAAAGATCAGGGCTTGATCCATCACCGTTTTTTAGATCACTGCACCATCCCAGCTCAGAACTTGGCTATATGCAAATTAGTCTGTTCCTGTCCCAGTGCATGATGGGAACAGGGCAAACCAAACTACCAAGCCAATTCTTGTACTGGGAAGGAAACAAGCTTCCGGGGACCGGTTTCTGCCATTTCAGGCGTCGTCGGCCCGGCTTGCTTGAATCCTGATGGTGCAATGAGCAAGGGACTCACATCTGAGTATACCCTTCCACGCTTATGGTGGACAAAATGATTCAGAAAAGGGGGTGGTGATGAACAGAGTGCCTGAATTAAGCAGACCACTCTTACCCAGTCCAAAGATCAGGGCTTGACCAATCACCGTTTTTTAGCTCACTGCACCATCCCAGCTCAGAACTTGGCTATATGCAAATTAGTCTGTTCCTGTCCCAGTGCATGATGGGAACAGGTCTGCTTAATTCAGACACTCTGTTCATCACCACCCCCTTTTCTGAATCGTGAAGTAAGAAGTGACATGACAGACGTCCCAAAGACCCATTTGGACACCTGAAGAAGGGCTACCTTTTCATGTACAATCTGGTCCAGTTCCTAGGCTTTTCTTGGGTCTTTGTGAACATGACCGTCAAACTTTTCATTCTGGGGAAGGGCAAGTAATGGCAAAATTGTTTTGTCTTTTCCTTGTTCACATGTGGTGTAATTTGCAGCATGTGGTTATGTTTCGAATTTCACTATATTAACTCACCACTAATCCTTTATGGGTTCCAGAGTAGCGTGCTACTTGCCAAAAAAACGATTCAAAACCCCATCAGGGATACCGAGCAGTATATAAATGCAAACTTTTTTCCCCCTCTTTTATCCCTCAGCTATCCTTCTCCATCCAAATAATTGACTAATATCTACCATTCAAATTACTTGCTACTCGCCGAACAAGCGCTTTGACGCCTCGTCAGGGGTAGAAAGTGCTATATAAATGCAATTACAATACAATACAATGAGACAGAAACATTATGTTTATTTTAATTACCACCAAGTGCATGAAAGCCAGATTCGTAAGATTGAAAAGCATGCAGGGGCACACTAAGCTTCTATTAGGCACACTAGAATGCACACTGAAACTTCTGACTGTCCCAATCACTCTACCTAAGATAAGAAGTAGTTGGCTGCATGCTCGTTCTCCATGTTGTCCATCTCCAATCTGAAAATGAAGTGCAATATGAGCCAAGTAAGCCCCTCAGTGGGACTTGTTCAGACATGTCTCATTTATTTCCCATGCACAGTTTGAATCATGCTGCTATCTAATCAGCGCAGCAAAACATTTCTAACTGCATTTATAATTGCATAATGATGATATTTACATATTTGCATTGGCATAAACAAATGAAGGTAAATTATCAGGGGCGCTGCAAATGTTGATGCGGATATTTATCACACTTTATTATAACACTTGTTTTATTCACTTGATTTATGAGTGTGGCTCACGCTTCACTGACTTTGGTACGTCCAGGCTCCATCTCTCCAGGGCCTTGCCACAACGTCTGGCCACCAGTGTGTCCTGTGGGGTTTCAAACACCGCGGTACTCGCTTTGAGATCTGCAGGCACAACCTCCTTAGAGAAAATTAGGTTTGCAGCTTATGCTTGCAATGTCATATTTACTGATCAGTTAAAAAAAGTCACACACACACTCTTTGTGTCCATTTGAAGTGCATTAATTACTGCTCATTGTCTGTAGGTCTGTCGCTGGGTCACTCTTATCACATGTTTGAAAAGTGCGATAATTCAGAGTTTTATGAGACTATTCCAGGCACTGCGCATGCGTAGTCAACTCGTTTTCTCCTCTAATCACACTGCCCGGCACACGCTTTATGTATACTATAAGGTTTTTTTATATACAATGTTAAGTCAAGTCCCTATATTATGGCATATTGGCCCAGAAACACCCCACTCACAGCACCGAAAAACTTATGAAATACAACCACAGCTCTCTGGAAATCTGAAAATGTACACTCACACATGGTAAATCAATGAGGGCCCGATTCACAGAACTAACTTAAGACAAAATCCTAAACTTATTACCATTTTGGTATTCACAGAAGGAACTTACTCATTTTGGTATTCACAGGAGGCACTCACTCATTTCGGTATTCACAGAAGTTAGGAGTCTTAGCAGGTTGTTCCTAAGAGTTCTAACACATTAGCAGGAGTAGCGAGCAGTGTTAAAAAGGTGGCACATGCTCTGTAAGAAAATACTCACAAAATTGTGACATGCTTCATCATTGGGCTTGCTTACACTACACCCTTGCACAGACCAATGCCTGGGGTGGAGCAAAAGGGAAGGGAAGACAATACACACATGAAAAACAAATTATATCTCAGTATGTTTTGGGATCACTGAAAGAAAAGTGCAGTAAAGGTATAAAACTAGCTCGGTGGTGTCTCTGTGTAACAATTTATTCCTAGACCCACCGTCTAGGTCTAAAAACGTGAAGGATGGTGGTGATAGGAGAAATTTTAAGAGTCCCTTCACCCCTTCTTACTGCCAAAGTGTCGACATGTTTCAGCCGTGTTTAAAAGTGCCCACAGTGCGCCACCGGAGCTGCTGCAATTACCTCCCCCCCGAGTGGAGGGGGAGAGAGATTGCCTGTGCAGGGCTCTCCAATTATAAGACCTCCACTGCCTCCCCCTTGCGACCCACAGAGCTACCAGATGCCTGATTACAGACCCGAGGACCCAGGGGCGGGGGAGTGACCCGCACCACGGCGTTAACCACCGCTGCCCTCCACAGTAGAACCCAAATGTGAGAGACTCCGCTGCAGCGACGGAGGCCCGAGACACGGGGGTAAGAACTGCAACTCACGAGGGGCACGCAGAGACTGCTGAGCAACCGACTAATATGGACTGAGATTGGCGACCCAAGGGGAAGCGCCCTAGTTTTACTTTAAGAGACTAAAAAGGCCCAAGGGTGGCGACAGACATCAATACCCTGCCAGAGTTCTATTAGGCCGGTTCTGCCATTGCCCCCAACATTGGTAGAGAGCGACCTCCCTAGGACTATGGAGCCAGGTTTACTTACACCTGTCTTACTGCTCCATCCGTACCCCAAACGAGCTGCTGTGGGGCCCCACTGTGCTTCCTGACCACAAGCCGTGCACATTGTTAGCCCGTGGAGGAGGCTGGGCCTTTGGCGCTGAATGATCTGACACGGCGATGCAAGATCAGAGCCCCTTGAACGCTACTACAGGAGTGGCCTGGTGGCAGCCTTTCCGAAGACAAAGACATTGTTGTATACAGGATTGTGATTCCTGCCGCCACAGATAAATGTTGTGTACTAGTAGGAAGTCCCTCTGAACCTTCATTCACCCACTGGGGAGGCCCTTCGATAATGTGTTACGGGGAGAGGTCGTCGGCCGGTGGGCTCTTCGTGTGTTTCCTACACCAGGGTGACGCGCCATGCTTACCTCCCAAGCGTCACTTTCTGTGATAATTGCTAGGGTAAAAGCTTGTGATTTCTGCCATTGGCGCCTTCGCCCCTTGACAATATAGACAGCAGAAACACTACCTCCCAGATTAGACGATGGCTAGAGACAAAGAACCCAAGACGCACCGCCAGGGGAAAATGGACAAGTATCGTAAGGTGCTCCCTGCACACACAGAATCAGAGAGGGACACCGCGAGTGCGCCGGATAACACAGGCATCCTTCAGGCGATCCATACCTCGAGAGAAGCCATTGAAGGCAAAGTAACGGAGATAAGAACCGAGGTGACCCTTTCACCGACTGGATATATGCAACATCACAGATCACGTCACTCAAACGGAGGCCCGCATATCTGAGTTGGAAGACGTGACGCGTACCTCCAGGGGCTACATCAAGGAACTACAGTCTACCGTACGGGAGCTCATATGGAAGGTCGATGACGCAGAGAACAGGGCGCGGAGAAACAACCTCCTCTTTATCGGGATACCTGAAGGGCAGGAGAACACTGATCCCATCACCTTGACGATGTGGTTGCGAGATGTCCTCCCAGGAGCTAAGTTCTCCACTTGCTTTCTCATTGAATGGGCGCATAGGATGTCGGCTGCGAGACCCCCACCGAGAGCCCCACCATGTCCTTTAATTGCCCGATTCCTAAATTATCAAGATCGAGATGCAATTCTGCGGGAAGCGAGGAAAATGGGAGAACTTAAACTGGCCAACGCTAAATTCATGATCTTCCCTGACTGTTCTAGGGAGGTACAGAAGATGCGGATATCCTTCAACTCCGTGAAAGTCGAACTCCGGGCCCTAAGCATCCAATATATGCTTCTCTTCCCAGCCAAGCTGAAGGTGATCTTTCAAGAATCGACTCAATTCTTTCAAACACCTGAAAATGCCTGTGCATGGATTGAGGAACGTCCGAGATTTGGAAAGGAGGCTAGTGGTACCGCACCGCGCCCGGGAACCATACAACCAAGATGGGAGCCTAGACCACAGATGGCAAAACCGAGATGACGTCTAGAGGCCATCTCCTGTATGACCCAAGTGAGCCACAAATGTCATGCATGACCCGCCATATACTGTGTTGATGTGGAACGTTAACGGATTGGGTAGTAAGATTAAGAGGGGCCTGGTGAATAGATATATCAAGTGGATTAAGCCAGAAATAGTTCTTTTACAAGAAACCCATCTCCGAGGGACCTGATGCGCATTTATTGGGAGAGGGGCGTACACCACATTGGTGCATGCTGGATTTTCCCTGGGAGCACAGGGGTGGCTGTTCTTATCAGGAAAACCCTACCCTTCCGAGAAGCCAAGACCTGGGTGGACCCTGGGGGTACATATGCAGTAGTTAGAGGGATGTGGGGCAGGAGAGAGTTTACCCTGGCTAGCGTGTATGCCCCACCGCGACTACAACCCCAGACGTTGCAGGCAGTGGCTAAGATACTACTAGATTCAAACTCATCGATACACATAATAGGGGGCGACTTCAATGATGTGACGGCGGGGGAGATTCCAGTCATTGATGATACAGATTATCTAGCAAGAGGTATCTCCAATCACTCACCACTACAGTTGAAGGTAGGGGGTGGGGAACATAAGCCCACATTAGATTGGAGACTGAACGTGACAAGAGAGTAGTGGGTACCGCCGACATTGAGACTAAATTATTTTTCCATGAGAGCAAAGGCTCAGTTTCCTCTGAAGCCACCCTTTGGGAGGCATACAAAACAGTCCTTAGGGGGAGGCTACAAGACTTAATTGTCCGAAAACATAGGGCCAGATTCACAGAATGGTATTTTCAGAAGTTAGGATTGTGTCTTAAGTCTGTCTTAAGTCTATCTTAAGACAAACTTAAGACAAAATCCTAACTTCTGTGAATACTAAAAGTAGTAAGTGCATTCTGTGAATACCAAAATAGTAGTAAGTTTAGGCTTGAGTCTTAAGTTCATTCTGTGAATCGGGCCCATAGAGAGGAGACTTTGCAAATAAGAGATCTCAAAGTAAATTGTTAGAACTGCAACAAAATATATCCCCAGACAACGAGGCTACGATGCTTAGGCAGTTGGAGATTATGTGGAGAGAACTCATTGCTCTGGTAGAGGGGGAGGCCCATACCCAAATTCTGACCACTCACCACAGACTATACGAACCGGGTGATAGGGCGGGGAAGCTACTCGCTTGGTTGAGCTGGAAGGAAAAGGAAGCAAATTGAGTATATCAAATAGAAGAGGAGGGGACGTGGCAGAGGACGGCACCCACAATCATGACAGCATTCGCAAGTTATTACACTACCTTATACGCGGCCCGTCCGACGGTACCGGACGGGCCGTATAGATATAGATATGCCCACCATGCAAGCAGAAGACATGGCGGCCTTAGATGAGATGATTACTCTACAAGAAGTGTAGGCTGCTATTGCCAAACAGAGGTCAGGGAAAACTCCGGGCCGAACAGACTCCCGGGGTGTTAGAACTGGGGGTCTCTAGTTAGCAGGGGTAGGTACCACTGTCCAAATAGGGACCCTTGCTTCTATTCAGGGCAAGGAGATAACCCTCTGAGATAACCCCTGCTCACCCTCTAGGTAGCTTGGCACGAGCAGTCTAGGCTAACCAGAGGCAATGCGTAAAGTATTTGTACCAACACTCACAGTAACACAGTGAAAACACCACAAACTGACTCCAAAACAGTTTAGAAAAATAAAGGTATTTAATCTAAACTACACAAGACCAAAACGACAAAAATCCAACATACACAGTTCAAGAATATGGTTTCAAAGAGTTCTTAAGGTAGCGTTAAAATTCTTTAGGTTGCGATAGAATTCTCTACGTTGCGATAGAATTCTCTACAGATGTGTGAAAAGGTCACAGTTGCGTCACGTTTACTCACAGTACCTTTTAGTTCAATCAATCAATCAATCAATCAATCAGGTCATTTGTAGAGCGCACTACTCACCCGTAGGGTCTCAAGGCGCTGGGAGGGGGGGGGTGCCGCTACTGCTCGAACAGCCAGGTCTTGAGCTTCTTCCTGAAGGAGAGGTGGTCTTGGGTCAGGCGCAGATTGGTCGGAAGTGAGTTCCAGGTCTTGGCGGCCAGGTAGGAGAAGGATCTTCCTCCTGTTGTCGCTCTTCGGATGCGGGGGACGGCGGCGAGGGCGTGGTTGGTTGATCTGAGGAGGCGCTTGGGAGTGTAGAAGTTGATCCGGTTGTTGAGGTAGCTCGGGCCTTGGTCGTGTAGGGCTTTGTGCGCGTGGGTGAGGAGCCGGAAGGTGATTCTCTTGTTGACCGGGAGCCAGTGCAGATCTCTCAGGTGTCCGGAGATGTGGCTGCGTCGGGGGATGTCGAGGATGAGTCTCGCCGAGGCGTTCTGGATCCGCTGGAGTCTCTTCTGGAGTTTGGCAGTGGTTCCGGCGTAGAGGGCGTTGCCGTAGTCCAGTCGGCTGGTGACGAGGGCTTGGGTGACCGTCTTCCTCGTCTCGGTGGGGATCCACCGGAAGATCTTACGTAGCATGCGCAGGATGTTGAAGCATGACGAGGAGACGGCGTTGACTTGTCTGGTCATGGAGAGGGAGGAGTCCAGGATGAAGCCCAGGTTGCGTGCGTGGTCCGTCGGTTTGGGTGCGGTGCCCAGGGCGGGGGGCCACCAGGAGTCGTCCCAGGCGGAGGGCGTGGAGCCCAGGATGAGGACCTCCGTCTTGTCTGAGTTCAGTTTCAGGCGGCTGGTCGTCATCCATTCGGCTACGTCTCTCATCCCTTCGTGCAGGTTGGCTCTGGCGGTGGCGGGGTCGTTGGTCAGGGAGAGGATCAGCTGGGTGTCGTCGGCGTAGGAGATGATGTTCAGGTTGTGTTGGCGTGCGATGGCCGCGAGGGGGCTCATGTAGACGTTGAAGAGGGTTGGGCTCAGCGAGGATCCTTGGGGTACGCCGCAGATGACTTTGGTGGCCTCTGACTTGTACGGTGGTAGGCGGACTCTTTGTGTTCTTCCGTCGAGGAAGGAGGTGATCCAGTCCAGTGCCTTCTCCTGGATTCCGATGTTGCTGAGGCGCTGTACTAGGGTGCGGTGGCAGACAGTGTCGAAAGCCGCGGAGAGGTCCAGGAGGATGAGGGCCGCTGTTTCTCCGTTGTCCATCAGAGTTCGAAGGTCGTCGGTGGCGGCGATGAGGGCGGTCTCGGTGCTGTGGTTCGCTCGGAAGCCGGACTGTGATGGGTCGAGGGATCCATTCGTCTCGAGGAAGGCGGCCAGCTGTTTGTTGACGGTCTTCTCGATGACTTTGGCCGGGAACGGGAGGAGCGAGATGGGACGGTAGTTCTTGAGGTCGGTGGGGTCTGCTGTGGGTTTCTTGAGGAGAGCGCTGAGTTCGGCGTGCTTCCAGCTCTCAGGGAAGGTGGCGGAGTCGAAGGAGGTGTTGATGATGTCCCGCAGGTGGGGTGCGAGGACAGCGTCGGCTTTGTTGAAGACGTGGTGAGGGCAGGGGTCAGTCGGAGATCCGGAATGGATGGAGTTCATGGTGCGGATGGTGTCTTCGGTGCTGATCGGGGTCCAGGTGCGGAGGGTGGAGGTGGGTGGCGTCGTTGCGGTTGTGGCTTGCGTTGGTTGGTTGTTGAAGCTGTTGTGTATGTCCGTGATCTTGTTGTGGAAGTAGGACGCGAGGGAGTTGCAGAGGTCTTGCGACGGGGTGATGTCGTTGTTTCCGGCGTTGGGGTTGGAGAGCTCTTTCACGATGTTGAAGAGTTCCTTGCAGTTGTGTGCGTTGTTGTCCAGCCGGTCCTTGTATGCATTTTTCTTGGTGGCGCGGATCAGTTGGTGGTGTTTCCGGGTGGCGAGCTTGAGGGTGGTCATGTTGTCCGTCGTTGGTTCCCTTCTCCAGGCTTTCTCGAGGGCTCGACAGTTCTTCTTGGAGCACTTGAGTTCGTCGGTGAACCATGGTGTTTTTCTGCTGCAGGATCTGCTGGGCGGGGTCCTCAGGGGGGCGAGTTCGTCCGCGCAGTTGCTGATCCACTTCGTGAGGTTGTCGGCGGCCTGGCTGGGGTTCGCTGAGTTGGCGGGAGGGTGCTGGCTCAGGGAGGCGGTGAGCTGGTCGGCTGTGATCTTGTTCCAGCTTCTTCGAGCAACCTGTTGCTGGAGGTGGTGGATCGTCGTTCTTCTGAAGGTGAAGTGGACGCAGCTGTGGTCCGTCCAGTGGAGTCCTGTTGCGTGGCTGAAGGTGACGTCTTTGCTGGATGAGAAGACGGCGTCGAGTGTGTGTCCGGCGAGGTGGGTGGGGGTGGTCACCAGTTGCTTGAGTCCGAGGTTGTCGAGGTTGTCGAGCAGGGTGATGGTGTTGCGGTCGTTGTTGTTCTCCAGGTGGAAGTTGAGGTCCCCCAGGAGGATGTAGTCGGCGGAGGGGAGAGCGTGCGGGCTGACGAAGTCGGCGATGTCCTCGCTGAATCGTGTGCGTGGTCCCGGGGGTCGGTAGATCAGGGTGCCTCTGAGGGTTCCAAAAGTTCCAAAAGCAGAAGCTGGTGAGGTGGAAAACAAGCGATGCGTTGCTCCTGAGTCCCTGGGGAGGCGATGCGACAACCCCGCTGCAGCAGCGGGCGTGTTAGGACGAATCCGGTCTGTATGGGGAGGAAGGCCACTTGTATGGATTCCGGTGCGTAGGTTCCGTAGGAAGTCTGTTCTCGCAAAGGCACGATGCGACGATCTCGTAGGGGCTGCGACGATCTCCGGGGCGACGATACGCGGTCCAGCGGTGATCCTCTCTCTCGCAGCTCCTCGATGTGATGGTTCTGCGACGATGCTCGCAGCGACGTGATGCGGTCCGCAAGCAAGCGGTGCGGCGATCTCACCCAGCGACGACAGGCTCTGCGACGACACTCGCAGCGATGTTCGATTTTCCCGCACCGGTCTGGTGCGTCCCGCAAACGAATGATGCGACGGCTCTGGCAGCGGCGTCAGGCGCTGCGACGATCTCGGCCTTCGTAGCGGCGGGAAACTTCTCGCACTGTCGGGGATGCGCTCCGCAAGCGAGCGATGCAACACTTTTCAATTTCAAAAGTATCTCAAGCTTAGTTTCAAGCTTCCCAGCACAGGTACAACTTCCAGAGGCCCCACAACTGGATCAAGCACTCTAGGAAGGACAGAACTCTCTCAGCAGAGTTCAGGGAAGCTGGGGGTGAAGTCCTTTTGTTCCTGGGACTCCAGAACAGGGAGCCAGCTCTACTCAGGCCTTTGGAGATTCCTTCAAGACAGGGGACACAGCTCAGCAGCAAAGTCCTTCCCCTTTCCTTGGCAGCAAAGCAACAGGTCAGTCCAGCAGAGCAACAGCAGGACAGTCTTCCTTCTTCAGTTTCAGCTTTCTCCTTGGCAGAGGTTCCTTCTTGATTCCAGGATGATCTAATTTTCTGTTGTCAGGGGTCCTGTACTTATACCCCTAAAGTCTTTGTTCTCTCTGTGCATGTGGGCCCTGAGCCCGGTCTGAACCAGTTCTGGGTGTTTCCTGAGTACTTTGTTTTGCTGGCTTCTTCTTTCCTTTCAGAGTGAGGGGCAGGGTTGTCAGCCGCCCAGCAGGAGGTGGAGCCAGCATTGTGGAAGGCAGGCACAGCCCTATTCAGGCCCAGGTGCTAACTCCTCCCACCACTCCAGTTGCAAATGCAGTCATTCGGCCTAGGGCTGACTCAGCCAGCCTCCTGGGGCATCCCCAGCCCCTGTCACTCTCAAACCAGACAGTCAATACACAAACAGGCCCAGGCACACTGAAGGGTCAGACAAGAGAACAGCAACTTTCTAAAAGTGCTGTTCCCAAACACAGGATTTAAAAACAACCTTTCCTAAAAGATGTGTTATTAAATTCTGAGTTCAGGGATACTAGATACTTATGTCCTATCTTGTTCCTATGGGAAGAAATGCTCTTAACCACTGTAGCCAGCATCCCCCATGTTAATCTATGGAGCAAGATAGCCTTACAATAGTGAAAAACGAAAATGGCTGCCATTTACTATCAGAGCATGTTACCTGCACTAGTACATGCTCTACCTTTTACATACACTGCACCCTGCCCAGGGGGGTACCTTGGGCCTTCCATAGGGGTGACTGATGCGCACAAAAAGGGAAGGGTTAGACCTGGTCAGTGGGGACACTGACCAGGAGGACATGGCAGTTTCTAAACTGCACACAGGCACTGCAGTGTCAGGCCTGAGACATCATTTTAGGGCTACTCCTGTGGGTGGCACAATCAGTGCTGCAGGCCCACTAGTAGCATTTGTCATCACCAGCCCTGGCACACCCAGTGCACTTTACTAGGGACTTCATGGTGATACAAATATGCCAAATATGTATATACAATCAGAATAACAATTTACATAGGGAGCACTTACACTCTGGCACTGATGAGCAGTGGCTGAGTGTCCAAAGCATCTAAACCAGCAAAAACGAAATACAGCACAGCATCAAAAATACAGGAGGTAGAGGCAAAAAGATAGGGGAAATCACGCCAAAGATGCCAGGTCTAACACGGGGGAATATTTTAAGCAAAATGCTACTACACTAGCCCCACGCTTATTGAACATGTTTTTGGTAGCAAGAGATGAGGGAATGCTTCCCCCGGATCTCCGCCAGCCCACGGTCATAGTCATCCCAAAACCGGGCACGCCCCCAGAAAGGTGCGGCTCCTATCACCCAATTTCACTCCTTAACGTGGAGACCAAAATATTTGCTTCTATACTGGCCACCTGGCTACTGGCGAATGTCACATCCCTAGTCCACAAGGATCAGCCGGGTTTCATGCCTAGGCGTGCCACACGCCTCAACCATTGTAGGTTAGCAAACTGTCTGGACACGACCAAAGGGAGTGGGGTCCCCCATATGCTCTTATCACTTGATGCCGAAAAGTTATGCGACACGGTACACTGGCCTTTTCTACAGAGGGTCCTCGAAAAATGTGGTTTTGTACATAACTTTCGGGCATGGATCGATCTCTTATACACAAATCCCAGAGCTAGAGTATGAGTCAACGGAGTCAAATCAGCTGAATACCCCATTCTGCAAGGCACTCGCCAGGGTTGCCCGCTTTCCCCCTTACTCTTTGCGCTTGTCTTGGAACCGCTGGTGTGCCTGATTAGAACGCACCCAGACTTAACAGGGTTCCAGAAGCTTGGAGGTCAGCTGCTGGATGAGAATATCTCGCTCTATGCAGACGATATCCTCTTATACATAACTTACCCAGACAAGACAGTCCCCATTATTTTTCGAGTAGTTGAAGATTGCGGTGCGCCAGTGGGATATAAGATTAACTGGGGAAAATCGACCATATACCCACTAGGGGGCCACATGGACATGCGGTCCATTCCCATACAGCTCCCTATTGCAGAGGAAGGCTTTAAATACCTCAGACTTTATATCTCCCAGAATGTGACAACCTGTCTAGCACGCAACATTCAGAGCGTCCTGGCAGACTTCTGGGACGACATGACTAGATGGAGGCGTCTCCTCCTGACATTGCTTGGGAGGGCGGCTATGTTTAAAATGATTACACTACCCAAGTTATTGTACATTTTCCAGAACACATACTCCAAAATACCAGAAGCTATCTTTAGAGCGATAAACACTGAACTGCGAACCTGGCTTTGAGATGGAGGCCACCCTCGAGTGGCGTTGCAAACATTGCAACACAGCCACTATAATGGGGGAATCTTACTGCCAGATGTTCGAGCATACTATAGAGCGGCGCACATCGTAGTTATCAACGAATGGAGACATGCTCCTCAAGACCATCCCACCTATGCCCTAGAAAGGCTCCACATTTCCAAAAGCTCACACCTTCACTACATATATGGGGCCACGGGGTCCGAAGTTTGTTGCCAGCAACTCAGATGGCAATTGAGGCTTTGAGGGAAGCTGAACGTGTAATGAAATGGGGAACAAAGATTGACCAAGGCCACACCCCTATGGGAAGGCACATGGCTACCTGAACTTGCAAAGTTAAAGGGATTTAAAGGATGGGATGCCATTGGGATTACCACTTTAGGAGACATAACGGGACAGGGTGCCCTGATGACGTTTGCCGATTTTCAAAGGGAATATAGCCTGATGGACACGCAGCACTATAAATATATTCAATTCCAACATGCTTGGCATGCTTGCAAACACGACATCACTGATCTCCCTGAATATGCTCTGTTGGAAGGGCGACTGCTCCAGGAAGAGATACCAGAGAAAGCAGTCTCCTGGACATATACAACCTTAATAAACAATGCACCCGATAACTTACTGACACTTCGGGATAAGTGGGAGGACCTCGTGGGCACATTAGAAGACATTGATTGGGAGACAGCACTAATGCGCCCAAGAGAGGTGGCAATTAAGCTTAGGCTACGATTGGTCCAATATAGAATTCTTCCTAGGGTATACTATGACAGAGCGAAATTGCAAGCGATGGGCATGGTGGAGACGCCGGAGTGTCTGCATGCAAAACGGAGCGCGGTACTTTCATCCACACTTTATGGGACTGCCAGCAAATCCGTGGCTACTGGACATGGATCCTGCGAGAACTAAATAATATACTCCATATACACATCCCGATAGACCCTAAATACATTCTGTTAGGCATACACACGGATGCTGATCTTACGAGATATCAACTCCTGCTCTGTAACCTAGGCCTTGTAGTGACACAGCTAAATACTGGGGGAGACAAGAAATTCCCACCCTGAAAGAGTGGCGCACTGGTATGGATATGTAAATGGAAGCTGAAAAGACGGCATACAAAGCACGGGGATGACAACGAAAGTTGCTACCATTTAGAGATGGAAGATGAAGATACTGTAGTATTGCAAGCCATATGAATTGGTATGGGGGAGCGTGGTACGTCACTCTAGACACCTACTTAGCAGAGCCCTTAGAAGCTACGCACTATGGGGGGTAGACGACACCAAGAGGGGGTAAGAAGGATAATCAAACTACAGTTTGCTGTCTACCATTGCTTCTTGTAAATCGTGTTGGTTGTAGTCAATGGAATCTCCCTGAAATACACCTGCTAAGTTGTTTTGTTGTTTTATTTTAAAATAATCAAAATATTTATTTTTAAAAGCGCCCACAGCGTTGGGTCACACCGGCATTCTTCAGGACCAATCAGATCCCAAGTATTATGTTTACCCTCTGTACCAAGTAGGTTGTATAAGGAATCTGTGATTTCCAAGTGGAGGGTGTCCCTAAGTAACGTAAATTTGGTTATCCGTAGGGGAAAGCACAAAACATAATAGGCATCAGCTTTATCGTGCTGAGATAGCTCATTTGTTGTCTGGAGGTGCATGTGGCAGCATCTCTATGTGATTGTCACCATATTTGTGCCTGTGATCTGTGCCAGGATGCCTCTTGAGGTGATAGCGCGCTCTATAAATACAATAAATAAATAATAATAAATAAATGTGTGATTATGTTCAGGCATTCCTGATGCCCTCTCATCGTATTTAACTTGCAAACTTTATACAATACCAACTATTTATATTATCATTCATAACCTAATCAGTTGTTCATGAATATCAATATGTCCAAACATTTGAACATGCCAAGTAGTAATGGGAAAATTATCTATAGACTTACGCAGAGAATCGTACTTAGAATGACCTCATTGGATGTACCAACGTTGCACACACACATGTTGCGCAGCTGGCAAACAACTCACAGAGTTTCATCAAGAACAATGCTTAAAATGGTGAGTTTGTGGGGAAGGCCCCCTGTTGTCAAACGCTGAGGAGACCAATGGAGACATTGGTGAGGTTAAATAGTAATATATACTTTTGTCATGATAAGTGCAACACCGTTATGTTCCTGCATATACGAGCGGAGGGAAGTTTACAAATACAACACTGTGTAATGCACGAAGGTTGCGTTCAAAATGATGAAGCTTTATTTAAACATTATGGGCCAGATGTAGGTAAAACTTATTTACCGATTCTTAATTACCGAATTTTACCAATTCGGTAATTAAGAATCGGTAAATAAGAAGTGGGGGTATGTAGGAACATCCAGATGTTCCATTTACCGAATCGTTAAGAATCGGTATTTACCGATTCGGTAAATACCGACCGGTAATGCTCCATTCATTCCTATGGGCTTTGAAGCCCATAGGAATGAATGGGGCATTACCGGTCGGTATTTACCGATTCGGTAAATACCGATTTTGACAAGGGTGCAGGGGGTGTCACTTTGACACCCTCTAGCACCCCCACAAAAGGTTCAGGGGCCATATGGCAGGCATACCTGCCCTAAGGGCAGGTCTGCCTGTCATATGGCACAGGTGTGCATGCACACATGTGCATGCACACCTGAATCGGTATTTTAACATCAAATACAATTTGATGGTAAAATACCGATTTTGTAGGCCTTGTGGGACTCAGAAGAGTCCCACCTACATATCAATTTTACCGATTCTGTAAATATACCGGTCGGTAAATTTACCGACCGGTATATTTACCGAATCGGTAAAATTACCGATTTTCCCTGTTTACCTGCCCCTACATATCAAATGCCAAATACCGGTCGGTAACGGCCGAATTCGGCCGTTACCGACCGGAAAAACCCTACCTACATCTGGCCCTATGACTCTAAATATGTGTTAGACACATTGGCGCTCACCCAAAGTTTTTTTGCCAAAACCTCAACCAAATCGAGAGTGTGTGCTCCATGTGTCTCAGATTCTGATCTTTACAAAACTGTTTATTGGCAAGATGTGCTGTTGATAAATGTGTGGTACTAGAACTCATCCATATAAAGCTTTTTAGCAGGGTCTGAAATGGAGTTCAAAAGTTGAAGCTTTATTAAAACACTATGGTTCTAGCTAAGTGTTTCACACATAGGCGCTCACCGAGAGTTTTTTTTAGCCATAACCCTTACCTCCTGCAGTCATAATGTTAATACCACATGGTAATTCTTTACAGTATGTGTAGGGTAGGGGGTTTCTATAGATTACTCATTACGCTAATGTGCCTCCTACTCTATGTGGATCTGTTCCTAAGAGTTAGCACACTTGTCTCCAGTGGGGACAAAAACAGATTTCTTTACGAACCTGGAAGAAATTAATGAAGGGTGAAGGTAATGTAATGCTATAGAAAAAGATTCAGAGCTATTAATAATAAGGGGCAGTGCTTAATTTGAGCCGGTGGTTGCAGGTGGTACTCACCAGCATTCATTTTTGGGGACCAGAACTTATTTTACCTCAACAGACTTTGACCCAGAGCAAGACAGAGAAAGACACAAAAGGAAGAAAGAAGGAGGAAAAGATAGATGGAAAAACAGTGGCAAAAGGAGAAAGCTGGGATAAAAAAGAGCCTGCAATAGTAGTTAAAGAGGCAGGCAGTGTCTGGTGGTGGATTAAAGAGGCATGCGGTGGAATCAAGAATACGCAGCCTTGGTATTAGGCCCCCCGGACTTTGATAGTGCCTGCTGCGGGCTTCTGAACAAAACTTTGGACCTGGGCTGGTACTTAATCCTTTTCAAATTGAGCACTGGTGAAGGGTGAACTGTCTTCCAGTCCCTAGGATGAGGAGTTGGCCTCAACTGTTTAGGAGTGTGGCAAAAGAGATGAATGTGTTGGTAATGAAGTGTTAGGCCAATGTCTGGAGTTTACCGAAGGAACAGATACATTTCAAAAATTGCATGGCTACCAATTGGATAAAGTGATCTGCAACACAATCAACCAGTCCTGAGATTTTTGTTATGATGATGACTTTATTTGCAAGCATGACTCTTCAATCTGGGACATGTAGGTTAATTTTCCCCTATTCGAGCATGGGCCTAAAAGTCCCAGAACTGGCCAAATGTGTTCCTGCTACCAAGGGACAGACTGAGATCCTAGAAGTGGCAACTTTCCCATTTATTTATTTATGCACTTGTATATGGCGCAAACGTTACCCAAAGGTGTCAGAGCGCTTTACCATAGAACCAGTTACATTTCATAAGGACTTCAGAGTACATGAATTACATAATAGACGCAAACAGATGAACTCTAAACTCACACAAGAATGGTAGTAAGTACATAAGTCTAGTACAGATACTAGTGGTTAGAGTTACATATATACAAGTTGCAAATTCACTCAAGGTTACTGTTAGAAATGGGGGTTCTGGTTGGCTAGGGTATGCACCTAAGCCAGGCGGAACCCACCACTCTAGTCAGGACAAGGAAGTTACACACTGAAGATAACCCCTGCTCACCCACTTGGTAGCTTGACAGAGCAGTCAGGCTTATCCCAGAGGCAATGTGTAAAGCGTTTGCGCAACACACTCACACAGCAGCAACACACTATTCACACCACAAAAGAAACTCCACACAAGATTATATAAAAATAGCCTTAGTATTATTAATAAAAACACATTAGAACACAATCACATATAGTTCTGTGCCACTAGGCACTAGTCATGATTTTACAGGTAATATATAAACCAATAGGCCAATTGGGCCATTGTCATAAACATCACAAAAATCACAGTTAGTTAGGTCAACCAGTAACTACTGGTGAGAGTGCACTTAGCACACCACATCAGGCATAAATCTCAGAACGTTACTCAGCCTAGCACATTATGCATATAATCATCAGTGCCCCCTAGTAAAAACTTGTAAGGGGTGCACATATCATGGCCATTAGCACATCATGCCCCTCTTAGACATAAAGGCAAACATCTACTCACAAAGGTCTCCAGTAGTGAACTGTCGCTGACCACAAACCTGTGGCACAGCCGCTGGGGCCAAATGCTGGGCGGGGACTCATCTTGGACTTGTCCCGCGATGGCCACAGGAGCAACAAAGAAAAGCCCCCAATAGTGTGCACAAATGGCAGCTGCCGTGATCCTTTGTGGTGCAGCTTCTGGCATCAAATGTGTAGGAGACCTCTCATGATGCCCTCGTTGGCGAGGGGACCTCACTTGGTCCCTCGCATCTGCCAATTGCACAAAGTGCAGCTACCCGCCAACACGCGTGGCAGCCGTTGCCGGCCAGGTACTTGACTCCCCTGTAGAGATACCCCGGTACCTCCACTTCTTGTTGGTCTCTTCCAAGAGACTGTCCTCTACTAGTGAGGGGAGGCAGGAAGCTGCAGAATGGAGCCCGCAGACTCAGTTGTATCCTGTGGACACAGGAGCCCGCGAGTCTCTGGCTTGGTTGCTCCTGCCGGCCCCGCCCACAACCCAGCTAAGGGACCCCGCAGTACTCGCCACTTCCTTATGAGAGACCCGCCCACGATCAGGCATCCTCTGCCTGACTTCCAGTTCACGTTGCGGCTGTTCTCGCCGTGTTCAAAGTCATAGCCCAATTCTCGGGCTCAGGAGACAAAATGTGAAGCGCCCACAACGCGCTTCTGGTGTGCGGACACCGCTCTGTTCCCACACCTAAGGGAATCGCTCCTCGTGCTTGGCAACTGAACGCCTCCTTACGGGGGAGGGGAAAGCACAAGGTTCGCTTAGCGCTGCCTCACTTCCTTCTAAGGCCAGCCACACAGCCCAGGTAACTCCCCGGAGATCGGGCTCAGGCAGGCCAGTGTACTAGATCTCCTAAACACAGTAACAGTCCCTTCAGCTGCCCAGCGGGCAGCAGGGCAGCCCCCAGGCGGTTCCTCCTGGCACACTGCAGTCCATGCAGTGTTCTCACCTCCGAGCAGTTCCCAGCATGCTCAAAAACATGGGATCACAGCCCCAGTACTTATAGTGCATTTGTATTTGTTCTTCCCTGGCCCAGGGCTCTAAGCCCAGTACAAACCAGTTATGGGGGGCACTTTGCAAGTGCACAACAACCTCCGTTGTCAGTGTCAGCCTTGGCCCCAGACACACCCCCGGGGGCGGAGCCATCATTGTTCAGGGCAGACCAGGCCTATTCAGGTGCAAGGCAAATCTTCTCCCGCCACTCTATATGCAGCCCAGGTCTATTCAGCCCAGACCTGCCTCATGCAGACTCTCTGGAGCCACTGCACATCCCCAGTCCCTGTCACTCCAAAGCCAGACAGTCAATACACAACAGGCAGGCACAAAAGCACATAAGACACAGAAATGCCTACTTCTAAAAGGGGCATTTCTAAAATAGTAATAATAAATCCACTAACACCAATAAGCAGCATTTATCACCACTATTCCAAACATACTAATCTAGATCACGCTGCCCCTCTCAGGGCAGGAACTACCACTGAGGCACATATCAGGGAATCTCCACTGCATCCCTATGAGAGGGCAGCTTCACAGCAGTGAGAAACCAAATAGGCTGTTTGTCACTACCTGGACATACCACACAGTTAAGGCACGTCCTACCTTTTACCTACACCCTGCCCATAGGGCTAGCTAGTGCCTACCTTAGGGGTGACTGATATGTAGTAAAAGGGGAGTCGTAGATGTGGCAACCACTTTATGTGCCACATCACCGCAGCAGTAAACTGCGCGCGCAGGCCCTACAGTGGCAGAGGCCTGAGACAAGTTTGAAAGGCTACTTTGGTGGGTGGCGCAAGCAGTGCTGCAAGCCCACCAGTTGCATTTAATTTACTGGCCCTGGGTATATGAAATACCACTGTACAAGGGGCTGACAGGTAAATTAAATATGCCAAACAGGTGTAGATCAATCTTACCAAGTTTACTATAGAGAGCACATGCACTTTAGCACTGATCAGCAGTTCTAAAGTGCCCAGAGTCATAAAACCACCACCAAGTCAGAAAAAATACAGGAGGAAGGCAAAACGTTCTGGGATGACCCTGCAAAAAGGGCCAAGTCCAACAGTTACATTTTAAGAAAAGTTGAAGCGATTACGGTTGGACAAATATAGATACATATTTACACAGCATGATCATCTTGCATTTGCTGGGGTTCTTGCTTTCAGCCCGGCCTTCAGGGTGTTTTTGCAGTCACAGGCACTGATCTTGGGCCTGGAGGGATCCCCAAGCTGGTGATGTCCAGATGTCACCCACGCTTGTTGGGATGGTGGCTTACCAGCCGGGCCCTAGCACAATGAAGTAACCGTCCGTCCTTTATAAAGCCGCTGCGTCAGGGCAGCAGGTCGCCCCGGCCCCTCCATCTCCCTTGGTCCTCAGCCCTCTGTTCATGTGCCACAAAGTCTGCGGCCACAGCCAAGGCTGCATCACAGGATCCACAGTGCAACCTCCATTCTCCGGGGTCGCAGACCACATGACTGCCGCAGTGGCAAAGGATGCTTCCCCAGGGCTGGCCCAAGTCCACTAGGGCCCGTACTCTGGGTCAGGAGAGCACGGGCGGAGAATCTGGGAAGGCCTGACCTCCTTCATTGAGGCATCCCTACGAGCCGGGGCTGCGGCCCATCTACCGGGCCCGAGCAGAAAAGACCGGCCGTTGGTCTTTTTCAATGCGGACATGTCTGGGCAGCAGACGACCCAGTCTCCTCTCCTTCCTCCGGCCTTGGCCTACTGCTGGCAGGCCACACTGTCCACTTCCATGTCCAAGTCAAAGTACGCAAAATGGGACCTGCAGCCCCACAACTACTGCAACATCGGCCAGGATGTATGGTACTATAAGGAATGATAGAGCAAAGTTCATACTCACGTGGGCCTAAAGTTCTTAGCGGCTTGGTATCTCAGTCAAGGAAATCTAACATTATGGGTTAGTGGTTTAAGATTCAATTAAACTTGAATATAAAAATAAATATAAACATATTTCATTGTAGTAGAGAGTGAGGTGTATTACATTTGTTAGGGGGTGAGGGGTAGATGTGGAAGAGTTACATTTATTTTCGTCTGTGTATAATAGTGAATATCTCCTTTTCAATAAATGCATTACATAGTATTGAAATTGTTTGGGATAAAATCTGATTAAGAAATCTAACAGAAATTGTAAGTCATCTGAAGAAATATCCCGCCCTATTTCAATGATGAAGGTGCACGTATGAAATTTGTCATTTCTGTAGCCTGGAGGCAGTTTTGTCACATCCTAAAATTGGCACACGTCTACTGAAAGAACTGCATTCACATAGCAGGTATATTCCACATGCACTTATAACAAATATCACCTTGGGGCTAGTTTAAATAATTTATCGACTCTCTCTTATGTATTTTTCATATATATTCATGGAGCAGAAAACACATTTTTCCTTCACTGGTGCAGTGGTGATTGAACAAAATGTCCTCCACCACTGCATTTTCAAAATATCTTTTTTTAGCAGTATGATTATTTTTTACTTTAAGTTTCCATCCCTTCACTTAAAAATTGCATGCTTCTCTTCTTGCAATGTACCATTGTTTTTTTGTTAATCCCTTCTCTCTATAGGAATAGAATACCGAGAGGAAAGATCCTCCCCGAAGTCCTCATAAGATGGGTATTAAGTAGGTAACACCTGGTGCAGATTTCAAACATTTTTGTGAGTCCCACATAAGTTGTATATCTACGTACACGTAGGTGTAAATCTGTGCGCGAAGGTCTACTACCTTCTTTGTGAACCAGGACCGAATCATAGTTTACTGGCAGCCCATGCAGTCCTGTCAGATTCTAATACCTGTGCTTGGTGCACTGATGTCTTTTGTGTCTATACATGTTCGTAGTGTATGTGTGTATTTTATGAAGCACAAGTATAACTTGAAGCAAGGGCAGCAGATCCCATCTAACTGGGCAAGCAAGTAATTAGATATGTCCCCCGTCTGCTGCACAAAGTAGGCCTTGTTGGTCTCAACTCAGTCCTGAATGAGACTCCCCAAGTTGTAAAACGACCCTCCTATTGCTTTTTACTTTGAAATCTCTCAGTTTTGCTTTGGACCTCTATTGGAAACTCTTTTTTTTCAACTCTCATTGCCTTTTTGCGATTGTCAATTTTTTTTTTTACCAGTTCAAAGCTTTAAGTTGTGTTTTATATGTGTTTTCTTTCACTCTTTTCCTTTGATAGCGCCAAGCTCAATGACCCCATCTTTCCATGCACACCTGCTCTGTCTAACTCTCTAGACTTTTCTTTTACAGCGTTTTGCTTATCTTTCTTGTTGAAAGTTCTCCTCCTTTGTGTTTAATTAGTAACTCTTTTCGATACATTCTTTATTCCTAAATCTGCAATTCCTACGTGTTGTTTGTGTTTTCTCAATGTTTCCAGTCTCCTCGGTCTCCACTTATTGTGCATTCATGAAACTCTGACCCCAGCTCACAGTTGGAAATGTGTTCCTTCATGATCCTACGTTTTGTTCAATTTCTGCTTAGTAAGCGATTAACAAAGAATCACAGGATTGCCTCAGGAAATATACAACAGTTGTAGATTTCTGTGAGTCCTGAAATGTATAACATCTATTCGCTCGTGTTTTCTATCAGATAGAAAACTGAATACATAAATAAGGCACAAACACGCATTAAGAGGGGGACAAAAAGTTATGAACTAAATGCTTTTATTTAATCCAATCTACTGGTAATTGCTCTAGGTCACATTGGAGTGTGTTGTTCTTTAGCTTGTCTATGTGCCACAAACAGGGACCAGATATATGCAAATTAGCCCCACAAGGGACTGTCAAGCCAGGGCCTTTCTGAAAGGGAACGCTAGCAGCATACCGGTTTCAGCTTTGTTGAAGCTTTGTCTGATAAGGACGCCCAGATGTGGGCCCTGTGCTGTAGAACTTCCACTGATGAAACCCAACAAGGCTGAAACTGGTCTGGGGTTGCTTTGTCCTTTCAGAGGCAACACAGCCTGGCCGTTTGACTGGACTGTGCCTGTTAGAGCAGGTTCAAGTCTGATTTGCCTACAGATTTCCCTGTCTGAAGAGGCAAAGTGAGCAAAACAATGGACTGGAATGCAGCACGAGTCATTGCACTGGCTCCTATTAACCAAAGCATTACACTTTCATTTTCATATGTCTTTATTTCGAATTATTTAATCATAAAATACTTTGCCTTATAAAATACATCATATTAAAAAGGGAACACACATCAATTTACAAACATGAAGATAAAATTACGCATACACTCATAGCTTGACATAATAACATATTAAAATATAAAATGAGATTAATTATCCTTATAAGACAAACAGAGCATGGCACGTAAAATCAATCAAATGCTTACTATTTAGACCGAATAATCCACACCCATCCTAAGAATTTCACTACAGCGATTACAATGGGTTCGCTCGTCTCTGTCCTAATGATCCTTAAGGCTTCCAACCCGACCCTGGTACCCATATTACGGCAAATGGGTTTGAGCCATTTTGCCCGAGGAGCTGCATACGCCGGGCATTCGAAAAATATGTGTTCAACAGACTCCTTAGGGACAGCATTACACACATCACGGGATGGTGTTTCAGAAATTAGTGCATCAACTTATATAGCATTTGAATTTATTCACAGTGAAAATATACTACCAAGAGGAGAACCCATTCATTATAACCTTTATTAACTTTGGGGGTTATGGTAGGCTTTTCTTTAATTGTTATGTATTTATTTTTTGTTAATATGAACATCTTGTCCTTTTAACCTTGATGTTGTTGTTCTGGCTCCACTTTGAAATTCCTCTGGAGGTTCTGGAGTGTTTCAGCGCCCTGAGCTTGTCAGTTGCTGGAAATTCTTAGGACTCCTCAGACATGAGCTTCTTCATTTGGAAGGATTAACTACTTTTTTTGGATTTACTTGTTCAGTCTTTAGTGCCTGATTGAACTCTACACTTTGGCGATGAGCAACTTCTCCTTGAAGCCCACGTCAGATGTTTGGTTTAAGGGATGAAAGGACTCTGAATCCTGTGCATGGAGAAAATCAGCTGTTTTATTCTAGTCGGCATTGCACTCTGACGACTGCAGACACTGGTGAGTTTTTAGCTTGATTATGATCACTGCACTCGCTTAACTAACAAGCTAGGAAAAGTGTGAAATTTTCTAGCTTAAGCGTCATGAATTTTCAATTCTATTAAGGACACGGAGGCAAGGATTATGCTTCTCAATCTTTACTTCCACAAACACAGCAGCCAATAAAAACATTACAAACAAAAAACTACATTGCCCATGAACACTTCATCATTCCCATAGGTCACATGACCCAATTAGTATGAACCTAACCGTATAAATGTTAGAAACGCAATATTGCCTCCTCTTTCTTTGCTCAAGTCTGAACTAGAACTGAATAAGAACACTTCAGTGAGTAAATGTAAAAAGTCCTGGATTCTCCACAGATGGCCAACATGAACACTGCCAACTTGGCAACAATTACAAAAATAGAAAGAAACTGGTAGGATCTACAATATTCTTTATGAACTGAAGAACTCAAAATCTCGGCCCCATCCTTGAACCAGTGAGATGAAAGGTCACCCCTGTTTGCCTTCAGAATCTGAAACATCACAAGAAAAGAAAAGACTCATAGCAATTATAACGAGAACCTTGAACATAACATCAAAGGGGTGGGCGTTAACAACAAGAAATGAATGCAATATACGTAAATCAATTAAAAGAATTTTCATTACAATTCAATAACAACATTAATAGCAACATAACACCAACATTCGTCATTGGGTGGGATAATTCTCGCCTCCGTGTCCTTACTAGATTTGAAAATTCTTGAAGCTTAGGCTAGAAAATTTTACATTCTATGTCAGGACTGGAGGCTCATAGTATGCTTGTTCAAAGCTGTCCCACAACCAGAGTGGCTATGTCTTCAATAGGCTTATGGTAGAAAGGTCTAAATGTAGATACAGATGATCAATCCGCTGTGGCCATGATGTCCTCTAATCTAGTACCCAGAGAAAAGGATTTTGAGGCATAGCATTCCGCACAGAATGGGCTCGAAATATAGATATACCTATCACTGCCTCAGTCAATAGCCAATGTAACCACCTGGTGAG
This sequence comes from Lissotriton helveticus, assembly GCF_964261635.1. Classification (NCBI taxonomy): domain Eukaryota; kingdom Metazoa; phylum Chordata; class Amphibia; order Caudata; family Salamandridae; genus Lissotriton; species Lissotriton helveticus. The sequence continues at coordinate 168,203,591 of NC_136065.1, read as the reverse complement.
CCACAGAAACCAGACCAAACGATTTCTGTAGGGCGATCAACAATTGCCCATTTGGGTGTTGTTAAAATTCCCTTGTGCAGTTCTCATATTCCTTTGGGACATCTTACCACGCACAGTTTGCGATGATGCGGAAAGGAAGAATATGAAACATGCCTAGTGTTAGTCTTGGTTCATTTAGAAATAGTAAAAGTCACATAAGAAGAAGAAAGTACTCTACTTGCTAAATCGAGTACTCTGATAAACGAAAGTCTTTTGCAGGAGATCAAACAAAGTAACATCTTTAATGTTGCTGACAATTGTTTAGGCGACAAGTCTTCCTTATCAGGCCAATTTTCTAAAAAGTTTAGGGACTTATTCACTTCCTACAAAATTGTCAAGTTCTGCGATTTCTCAGAGCTTGCTCGATGCTAGAAAGTCCACCTCCACGCACCACCAAGTCTGAATGCAGGTATGACGCAGGCTATTGGAGTGGCCCGGTTCGGGAAATGGTGTTGGAGAAGGAACAGCGAGGAAGGAGACCCGTAAGAGAAGACCAGAGTCGTAATTTATCCTTCCTGAACCCTCCACCTAACCAATCCTCCAACCTCTACGGCAATATGAATTCACCTGAACGCTGTTCTGCAGTCATACTGATGGTTGGTGGAAGAATACCATACTGATGGGAGATATGAGGCAGTGGTAAAACAATATTGGTAAAACTATAGCATCAACTACAATGATCATGGTACTCATTGATTTCTATAACATGCAATGTTTATATACTTTTGACACCTACCAGACTCCACCCTTTTAGAGTTCTTGGATGGGTCTTGTTGGAGATTGCGTCAACTGGTTACCTATGCCCAGGTCATAGATGTTCCCCACTGTCATGATTACATATGCGGGATCTGCCACCAGCACTTAGCTGTGGTGTATTGTCCATGTATTTTGCTGCATAATATCTTGCTGCACAATGTCTTGGCACACAACTGACGGTCTCTACAATATGGTGGTAGAATGGTGGTAGTGGCCCTAAAGCAGCAGCCCATGACAAAAACAGAATATCTGGGTTTGTGGTGAAAAGTCATTTGAATTCCACTCATTCTTCTTTCTGATGACAGATCTGGGATAGGACCCTGGCAATCATTATGAAAGGGGAAAAGACACCCGACCAGTCTTGGAGAAAGGCGTCCGTCCGTGGCTTGGGCATTTGGGTCCGGGCTCTACCTGAAAAAGGTCAACAGCTTCCTGTTCAGATGAGACGCAAAAAGAGCTATCTGACAAGGGCCTCTAATCTGGTTGAGACATTCAAAGATTGAGGGATGAAGCATCCAATCGCTGGTGGGAAAACTGGGAGTTCAAGTCGGCTATGATATTCCTGTGCCCTGTAATGAATTTTGCCAAGAACGATAACTAATGGTGGCGAATAATGCCAGAATTCCTTCGCTATCTCTGCCAACAAGAAGGATTTGGTGCCTCCCGGATTATTGATGATCCCCCCAACAGTTCTAAACATTTGATATGAACATACTGCTATGACTGAGACCATCTCCCCACCTATGGCCATCTTGCACTCCAGCCCCATCTGCTGGCATCCGATTCTATCGCAATCTCCAGTTGGGCCCCAAAGCCACCACAACAGATCTGTCGACAGAGGAATCTGGGAGGTGTAAGAGAGCCCCTTCCCTAGATGTCAAATCTTCAACCTCTGAAGAGCTCTGTTATGGAGAGGACCTGGGAAAATCACCTGGATAGATTAAACAAGAAGACCCACTATCTGGAAAAAGGAGCGTACGGATATAATCTGACTGGTCAAGGCAGACCTCAACTCCTTTTTGATCAACCTGGTTTTCTAAAACGGTAGGGAAATTCGTGCCTTGATCGGGTCCACTTGAAATCCTTGGAAATCTATACATTTGGATCAGGTCAGAAAGAACTTCTGGCTGTTGATAAAAAATGCTAGATCCTGTAGAAGCTAAATCGCTTGAGTGGTGTGTCTGAACTGTGTTTTTGTCTGGTGCCATAAGAATCAGATTGTCTAATTAAACAATAAGGCAAACTCCCTGGGCTCTGAGGGCTTCCACAATTGGTCTCATGAGCTTGGTGAAACACCACAGGGCTGAGGACAATCTAAATGGAAGTACTTTGAACTCGTAATACTGATTTCTCCACGCAAGCTGGGGAAAGTGCCAATGTGGCGCAAAAATTGGGATGATGAGATAAGCATCCTTCAGATTGAGGTGTACCATCCAATCTACTTCCTGAAGCAGGTACCTTAGTAGATGGATGCCCTCCATCTTGTAATGACGATAAAAACCTTATGTTTGATGGATAGCTATATGGCCTACACACCTCAAACTCGAGTCATAACAGTGTGGTGTCTGCATCTCAAGACTGATTAAAAAATGTTTTAAAACTGGGTGGTTTATACCCCTGAAGGTTAATTCATATTTGTGTGGTGTATATGGATATGTGCTAAATTTGAGTTGAAATGTTTGTGGTGTAAACGCCTCAAACTTGAACCAACTATGCCATAGGTTTGCTAGCGAACTGGTGGATGAGGCCAGACATGTGCCAACCTCAGTTGAATTCCCTGTCTCAAGTGAGGTAATCATTCTACTTCCCAGCCATCTGAAAGAGACTGATTCATGATTTACTTTAGAGACAACTATGTCAGGCATAGAACAGCATTAGGTTGGAACAGTTTACAACTCAGAGTCGATCACCCCAAAGTACCCAGGTCACAATGAGTAAAAAGTAACCTCTTCACTGCCTCGACAGATGGACAGACAACATCATAATTTTTGGGGTGCTGAGTCACTTTGTGCTTCTTCTGTGACTGCCACCTGTTAGTCTATAAATATTGTGACATACCAAAAGAGTCCTTAAGGTATGTCGCATCTTTGTATCCTGGAGCATCCTTTATGCATGATGCCATTTTTGGGTTGATATGTGATGGTAATTAAAGCTACACAAAGCATGACAATGGGATATGGACTGGTGGTCTAATGCTTCATCCCAGGATGATTTATTTGCCATGTGCCTGACCATAGTTTTATAGATGTGCAGACACAGAGGATTGGAGTTTTATTGCCAAATGTCCACAGGGCTGTGTCTCGTTCACTTTAACTTCAACAAACAAAAAACACACCTTCCAACTCGGCCAAAGTCCACTATTACAACCACATGAGTAATCGCAAATCTTCTTTCCGCCGCTCCCTTTCCAGCCCATCTTTCCAAAACTTACTAAGTAGCAGACATGCCCTTGTTGTCCTGGCCACGATACCGTGAAACATTCTCACATTCTCGACCTTTGGATTCAGAGCTTTCCCATGCCCTCCATTCCATAATCCCCTATCAGCCTACTTTTAAACCTGCACCCAGTCCTGTACTGCTGGATCAGTCCAATTCACTTTCTTTAGCTTATCACCAAGGGACCGGGTTGGCGGAAATGTCACATTTTCTACAGTTCCTTAAGGATGATGATGACACGAATATTATTAACGTTAATATTCCTGGTAATAATCATAATGACAATGCCAAGACTTATTATTAGTTCTATTATTATTATTATTATTATTATTATTATTATTATTATTATTATTATGTTTATCCTTGTTACAATATATATATAAAAACGAATGTCTGTCTGTCTGTCTGTTTGTCCTTTATGCATTACTACACCATTCATCCGATCGCCATTAAACTTTGGGAAGTTGTTGAGTACACTCCCGCGAAGGTTTCAGGCATAATTGTTTTTTAAATATCGGCCCACCAGGGCCCTCATAATCTTTCAAATACTGATGTACGCACCAGACGGAAAAACAACAAACCGTGTATCCACAAGCACTCGAATAAATAAATAGAATTAAAACACCATTCATCCGATTGCCATGAAACTTTGGGAAGTTGTGAGTACACTCCCGCGAAGGTTTCTGGCATACATTTTCTTTAAATATCGGCCCCCCAGGGCCCTCATAATCTTTCAAATACTGATGTACGCACAAGACGGAAAAACAAAAAAACGTGTATCCACAAGCACTCGAAGAAATAAATAGAATTAAAACACCATTCATCCGATCGCCATGAAACTTTGGGAAGATGTTGAGTACACTCCCGCAAAGGTTTCTGGCATAACATTCTTTTAAAAATCGGCCCCCCAGGCCCCTCATAATCTTTCGAATACTGACGTACGTACCAGACGGAAAAACAAAAAATCGGGTATCAACAAGCACTCGAATAAATAAATAGATTTAAAACAACACTTTGAAATGTTTTCCATATTAAAATGAATAAGTTTCAATAAAAATTATACCAAGTAAATTGAATGTTATCATAACGAGTTTCCTTGAATTTCCTTTCTTCGAGATCGCAGCAGCGCGCGACGGGTAAGCTAGTAGTAAATAAGAATAACCCTAATGATAATACCACTGTAATAATAAAATTAGTTAGAATAATAATACATACATTCATGCATACATACATAATACATAACTAAATAAATGATATAATCCAGATGCGGTTCTTGCTATAGGCAGTAATTTCCCTAAAGATAGGTAGAAATGAAAGAAAGTCGCAGGGTGTGAATGGACTGGAACCATGCCGACTTACAGTATTCGATTTCCAGCCTTCGAGCTCCTGGACATGAGTATTGGCTTTCCAGTTGCTGCGCCTATAAATGGCCTGCCTTGTTAGAGAGCTATATTGGGGTAAATAATCAAACAGTGTGCTGCTAGGCAAGTTACTTTACTACCTTGCGTCGTGAAAAGCACAAGAACAATACTGTAAGTGAGGCCCTAGCACGTGGATCTGTTAGCATAATTCGATAGCCTGTGATTCAGTGCACCTTTTCATGTTTAAATGTAAATTACACAAGATAAAATGATCTTCTTTTTGACCATACAGTGTTTCAGCTGTACCCTTACATTTGCATGCTCAGACATCTGTAACAAAGGTGCACATCTATAGCTGAAGATCAACACCAACTTATCTTTTTATGCCAACTGCCTTTGCCATCACAATTCTTAGCAAAATTCCCGTTTTTTCATGAAAACATAAATACCGGGGGAAAAAAGTCATCTATTTCTTCTTAATATGACAGAAAGCACTTTTGTGTACGTATGGCAGATCTGTCAAAATCATTCCAGGCTGCTCACAGCCTTCAAACTACTAATGTACATGGTATTGGCAGACAGCTCAAACAGCCCGAGGAAGGGTTGGCGGCATTCGAACTGCACTCTGCTTACCCTAACCGAGTTTCCCTTAAGCTGCCAATAAAACCAATGACAGGGGTGGGCTACAAGTGCAGAACATGTATTAACCCACTCACAGTGGAAAGGAAGTAATTTGTTCCATTTTACCTGTCAGGCAATGAAGAAGAAAGGAAAAGACAGCAACAGAAGCCCAGAGGACAAGAAAGCGCACGAACAAAGGGGTATATTATCAAGGGGTTTATCTCCGCTTTTTTGGCTTTAAAAGCCAAGAAAGCGGAGATAAAATTATCTCCCTATTACCAAGCTGTCGCTAACACCAGTTAGTGACAGCTAATAGGAGATAGCGACCATCTTGGGCCCCGCTTTGCATGTCAGTGATATTTATCACTAATGACATGCAAAGTGGGCGTGCCAAGATGTTAGCGACTGGAAACAGTCGCTAACATCGCTATCTCCTATTACCAACTTTTGGAGATATTCGCGCTAAGCGCGAATATCTCCAAAAGCTAACACCTGCCCTGAGCAGTTCTTCACCATGTTATCCAATGGGAGGTGGATAACATGGCTAAGAGCATTTGCTCGATAATGCATGAATATCGCTGACTTTTCAGCGATATTCATGCATTGCGGCCGTTTTTTATCGCATTTGCGATAAACCTTGCTAATAGCAAGGTTTATCTGCGATAAAAATCGCCGATGTGCGGCGATAATTTTTGTCTCTAAACAAGTTAGAGACAAAAATTATCGCTAGTTGTTGGTAATATGCCCCAAAGACTTTTGTTAAAGGAACTAATCTCAGCCTCAGATTGGAGAACAGGCCCTGATATGGGAACCAATAAAGGAACTGCAAAGTCACTACAAAACTGGAAATGTGATCATCTCGGGATAATTTCTTCCATCTGTCCCTAAGTGTGGATTGGAGAACCTGCTCTCTGCTTTGTCTGCAGTCCAGTCAGTAATAGATAATATTGATTGTAAAGGGCAGCGCAAAAATAACAATATTGATAAAATACATATATAAAATTCACTACCACTCATAAAAGATGTCTATCTGCTGCAAAGGGTCTGGAACACCATGCGAAAAAAGAAAATTAAAACACTCTGGAGCATTTATATCATTGGTGCATTCTTCCTTCTTGAAGTGCAAAGGGTCTGGGACACTATGCGAAAAAAGAAAATTAAAACACTCTGGAGCATTTATGTCATTGGTGCATTCTTCCTTCTTGAAGTGCAAGCCGAGCTCACCTCTATACCTGTTGTGCCACTGCAGAATGAGAACCCTCTTCACTGCAGTGAGCATATGTTCTTAATTGATGCAGCATAAACTTGCCCACTCTTTACACGTCACAATTTTGTCACATAAATGTTAATAGATACGTGATATGGATGTGCACGTAACATGTTTCTTACATGACTAAATAATTAATGAAAATGTTGCATTCAACAATATTTTTATTAAATAATGATTTTACTGTAGAATTAGAGAACGTACTTGTGTGCAGGTTTTAATCATGCTAATATACCTATTATTTGAAGTATTAATGAATTCTAAAACCATTCTCTCTTAGTAGATAATATACTTTCTGAGAAGATGAAATTCGATTTTGATAAATGTGTGCTATTTTATATGGATAACTCTTAATGACTTGAAATGTTGATTAAAACCATCCTCATATATGAAGAATGTGGTTTTACCTGAAACGATATTGTTTATGTAATGTGTGCACTACTGTTGCATGGATATGCATTTAAATGTAGTTCTAAACCATACTTACTTCATCAAATATTTACTGTATGCAACATGTAGTATGAATTTAATAACGTGCTAGAAACGTATTTTCACTTGTGTTTAAATGTGCACACACATTTAAAATGTGCACCATTTAGTTAATGTTTAACCTGACCTGACAATCTAGGCCTGTATTTCACAATGCGGCATTTCTTAAATTACTGTTTTACATTTTCTGCTAACACAACATTTCTTGCAGGTATTCACATGCATTGTTAGTTAAGAATAGATATATAACTGTACTAGATATAGGAAGGAGCCTGAGAAGACAGTACAGGGAGAGCACTAACTGAAACGCATATTCAGCAATGTGTCAAATTGCTCTGAGTGTGAGAAGGAGCTGTCGTTGCCATGCTCAACGTGTGATTTTCTCTGGATTCAACAGTCTGTAATGTGAGAACTGGCGAGGGGAATGGACCCCTGATTGTGTGATCAAGGGGGCGTTACCAACAGACTTTTCGTGATATAATATACTGTTTACCCCGTCTAACTTCAGGCCCCACAGCGATTCTGTTCAGATCACTTTGCAGATCCCATATGACTTCAAAACCCTTCAGAACACCTTCCGAACTTTTCCTGACTTCACAACTGCTTCACTGAACCCTTCTGCAGACTCTATTCAGATATTTCTTGCAGATTCCTAGCAGACACCTTCCCTGATTTTCTACTACCTGAATGGACTTGGAGAGGTTTAGACCTCAATGCTCTCCCTTGATTCTGTTCTAAGTGTGACTTAAGCTAACGCGTATTACTGACCCTTTGGAGATTCTTCACCAAGCTTCTGAGATGCTAATACATTCTTCCTTGTTTTGCTTTGTCTTGTTCTAAATTCCTTCATTGAACTTCCTTGAGGGAGAACCATCCCATTGACTTGGACGGGATTTGGGAGATTTAGATTTCTAATGTGCAGGCAAGGGTGTCTTAGACCATTTTCTGAGCACCAAATATCGATGTGTCTCTTTTGCATTGGTTAATTATCTGCCTTAGTCTGACTGCTGCCAAAGAAACATCATAGTTTGGAGCATGGATTCCTCTGTCAGCTGGAACATTTGCTCCTCTAGTAGAACAAGCAACATTTACCACTATACTAAAGCTGTGTTGCATTATATTTAAGTTCCTGCCAGGGGTTGTGGGTCCTCCACCGTACTACCAATGGTACTCCTTGTGGTATTCCATAAGGTATTTTTTAGATCATAACTGGATCCCTGAAGCTTTATCTAGAAGATTATTATATCTTAAGGACTCCCTCAACAATTGTGAGGTTGAGTCCGCCCTGGTAGTACCATCTTACGAGGGTGGGATGAGGTGGCCGATGATGAACATTACGTGGGTGAGACCATCTCATCCAATATCCTAAAATTTTAGATCAGATTGAAAGGGCGGGATTTTCCTTCTAGAGTCTGCATATCATTCTCTAGAATCCCGTCTCAGGTCGACTCGACCTTTTTACCTGTCATAGAATGATTTCGGCAATCTATCTATCAATAGTCAATAAACTTCAACGATTCCCACTGTTTCCCCCAAAGAACCACCGACTAAGGACTAAGGGGCTCATTAGGATGGCGGACGGAAGAGCCACCGCGGCCCTGGAGTAGGCGGAAAAACCCTTTTCCGTGTCCGCCTGCCGCGGATACTCCGTCCGCCATATCAGGATAGGAAAACGTGTCAAATTTCCGTCCGCGACGGGAAAGCACGCACCGCCGTCGAACTACACACGACCACGCGGCGAACGGAACACATCCGGAGGCTCCGCCGTACGTACTGACGTCTAAGACCGTCCCCCAAATCAAGATGGCGGAAAATACACATAAAACCGCTGCGGAAAAACAACCTGTCTGAACACGGCGGAATCCCCACAGCGAACATAGGTGACATAGCAGAGATACCCACCGCAAGCTGACCACCACCATGGACCCAGCGCTACACGCTTTCCCGATGCTCTTCGCGATCCACCACGTCCTAGTCATGGCCCACTATCGACGACGACGCAGGTAAGGCACAAACCATTGGCTGTCTGGAGGGGAATACCAGCAAGGGTCGTGACGTAGGGAGGGGGAGTGTCATGTTACCGAAACCACTGATGAGAAGCAAATACGAATACACATTTGTAGTACGCAAGCAGGAATGACAACGACAGACCACGAGACTTGATAGACTACCTTTATTGTACATAATAGGGGTATAATCACAGTGTATGCGTGAGCATGGGCAAAGTGGGCACCAGAGCAGCTACATCATTGGCAGTAAACAAGAGGGCAGAATGCAGTATCAGAGCATCAACAGGGCATTGTGGAGTACAGAGCAGCTACATCATTGGCAGTAAACGAGAGGGCAGAATGCAGTATCAGAACAGCAACAGGGCATTGTGCCCAACAGAGCAGGTACATCATTGGCAGTAAACGAGAGGGCAGAATGCAGTATCAGAACAGCAACAGGGCATTGTGGAGTACAGAGCAGCTACATCATTGGCAGTAAACGAGAGGGCAGAATGCAGTATCAGAACAGCAACAGGGCATCGTGCCCAACAGAGCAGGTACATCATAGGCAGTAAACGAGAGGGCAGAATGCAGTAGCAGAGCATCAACAGGGCATTGTGGAGTACAGAGCAGCTACATCATTGGCAGTAAACGAGAGGGCAGAATGCAGTATCAGAACAGCAACAGGGCATCGTGCCCAACAGAGCAGGTACATCATAGGCAGTAAACGAGAGGGCAGAATGCAGTATCAGAGCATCAACAGGGCATTGTGGAGTACAGAGCAGCTACATCATTGGCGGTAAACGAGAGGGCAGAATGCAGTATCAGAACAGCAACAGGGCATCGTGCCCAACAGAGCAGGTACATCATAGGCAGTAAACGAGAGGGCAGAATGCAGTATCAGAGCATCAACAGGGCATTGTGGAGTACAGAGCAGCTACATCATTGGCAGTAAACGAGAGGGCAGAATGCAGTATCAGAACAGCAACAGGGCATCGTGCCCAACAGAGCAGGTACATCATAGGCAGTAAACGAGAGGGCAGAATGCAGTATCAGAGCAGCAACAGGGCATTGTGGAGTACAGAGCAGCTACATCATTGGCAGTAAACGAGAGTGGCTAAGTGCATCAACAGTCCATAGCACTGAACAGGTCCATCCGAGGCAGCACATGAGAGGGGCTAAGTGCATCAACAGTCCATTGCACTGAACAGGTCCATCCGAGGCAGCACATGAGAGGGGCTAAGTGCATCAACAGTCCATTGCACTGAACAGGTTGATCAGAGGCATCACATGAGAGGGGCTAAGTGCATCAACAGTCCATTGCACTGAACAGGTCCATCCGAGGCAGCACATGAGAGGGGCTAAGTGCATCAACAGTCCATTGCACTGAACAGGTCCATCCGAGGCAGCACATGAGAGGGGCTAAGTGCATCAACAGTCCATTGCAGTGAACAGGTTGATCAGAGGCAGCACATGAGAGGGCAGAATGCAGTATCAGAACAGCAACAGGGCATTGTGCCCAACAGAGCAGGTACATCATAGGCAGTAAACGAGAGGGCAGAATGCAGTATCAGAGCATCAACAGGGCATTGTGGAGTACAGAGCAGCTACATCAGAGGCAGCACAAGTACGTGTCCCTACCAACCCGTCAAAGGGACCACAAGAGTGCCACGCAGTTCTCAATGGACACACCATGTGAAATAACATTTGAGTGAAGTGTACAGCACCTCACATCACAGAATCAGGGGGACTGCGTGAACTACCTGCCTCGGATACACTGGCAGCACCAGCAACAGGAGTGTGAGACACAGCCACAGCCCGAGTGACACACACATGGGCCACGGACCCAGACACACTGGCAGCACCAGCAACAGGAGTGTGAGACACAGCCACAGCCCGAGGGACACACACATGGGCCACGGACCCAGACACACTGGCAGCACCAGCAACAGGAGTGTGAGACACAGCCACAGCCCGAGTGACACACACATGGGCCACGGACCCAGACACACTAGCAGCACCAGCAACAGGAGTGTGAGACACAGCCACAGCCCGAGTGACAGACACATGGGCCACCCACCCAGACACACTGCCAGCACCAGCAACAGGAATGTGAGACACAGCCACAGATGTAGTCACTGACACGTGACCCACTGACCCAGACAGACTGCCAGCACCAGAAACAGGAGTGTGCAACACAGCCACAGATCTTCTAACTGACACGTGAGCCATAGACCCAGATAGACTGCCAGGACCTGCAACAGGAGAGGGCACAACAGAGACTGTGCCACTACATGATGCATGACAGCCAACAACAGACACAGTGCCACCATCTGATACATGAGAGTGTTGAAAATTAGTACGTTTTGGTGAACATTATCTGCGCCATCTTGCCTCTTCCCCTGATGCCACACTTTTGTCGTGCACGCCCGCCATTTTCTAAGATGCCCCGATCAGAACGAACCCTTTTGCATGCCGCTGGCCCCTGACATAGCCCTTCGCCTGCACGCTATCCACCCCCTGCTTGCACCTGCCTTGAGTCATAAACCCCTCTTCGGCGCTGCTCTGCCCCAGGCCCTCATCCTGTTCCCAGCGCGACACCTCCCTGCTTTCCTTTCATGATCTCCGGCCCTTAGATGCAAAACCCTTTTTCCCCGTGTGCCCGTTTTGTCCTCCCCGTTCCCAAGCCGACACCCAGCTCTGCCGATACCATCCTTGCCCCTCCCCGTACAATAGAAGGCTTCCCCCATCAAAGAATCCCCGGGTTGATCAAAGCCCCCACCCCATGAGATCCGATCAAACCCCCCACATTCCGTGAATCGGCGGATTATCCAGCTGCGCGATGCTCATCACCTGTTGTGACTAGGGTGGGGACTTCAACTGTAAATGTGTGTGGGAACGGGCCCAAAGGGGAGTTCCGAGAATGTCTTTTCCGTACATCAAAGCTTTAACATGTATGTGTAATCTACAATAAAGTCATAAATGTGTGTATAAGAGGCCAGGCCTCAGGAATACAGTTAGAGCACCTCAGAACGATACCTTCTGTCCGTTTCGTTGTGTTCTCCTCCGGAGAGAATAAAAAAAACCTTGTTTCCTGCTTTCCAGTCTCCAGCGCCTGCCTCTTCATTGATTTAAATAACTAGAGGGTCACAGAGGCAATACCGCCGGGCAAATATCGATTGTCCCCGACCCGATTGAACTTTTTACAATTGGCGTCCCAAGCGTGGGGCCCATCAGCGACTCGTGGATCCAGTGGGAGAGGTCCCGACGACAGAGTGAACGACTGCAACGATCGGGAGAGCTCTTGCCCAATAGACCCTCGTCTGGCAGCCGATCATCCGAACTTCACTAGTTCCGAACAGACCTCTCTCGAGTGATCTACGGTCCTGACTGGGAACCATCAGGAGTGCCGTGAGAAATACGAGAAAAAGAGGACGATCGGGCGCTGGATTCGGAAGACAAGAAACTGTCCACATGGTCCGGGTAAGGTCGTGTTGCCACGACAAGTTGCGAAAAAAATTTGTTTGATTGCTTGATTGTTCAAAAATACTAGTATTGCTTGTTTTATTTTTATTTATTTTTTTATTTTGGAGATTCACTGTCTGCAAACGGAGAAACAACAGGCTCTCTCTCTTTGCAAGCAGTGGAGGATAGGTAGGGTAGCAGCCGTGCTTGTTTTCTTTCTCCCCCACTTAATAATTGCTTGAAACTGAACTGTTGTTCGCAAAAATATTGTTTCCTGGAGATTCCCTGTCTGCAAACAGGGAAGTGACCACCCTTTTTGCAGATAGTGAAAAGGGTAGGTAACGCAGATCTTTGCGGACCTACTCATTCTCCCCATTGTTATTTATTGGTCTTTTGGTTTTTTGGTCCATGAGGTATTCACTGCCTGCAAACAACGTAGAATAGAAATATTCTGTCTAGTCTTTGCACCTAGTGATAAGATAGGCAGTGCTGACTTTTTTAGTCCCTCGTTACGAGCCGTCATGTCTGTCTTCTCCCCACTGATAAATAGCCTGTTTAGCCCGGACCGGGTGTTAGAGGTGGACCATATAGCTCCACTAGAAGGCACCCCTAATAAGGACATGTTCATAAACTATGGGTTAGTCACCATAGCTTATAATAAATTATGGCACAGGTATACCGAAGAGAGTCAAGACAAACAGTGGCCACTGGCAGGATCCTTTGACCTTGATAAAATAGAAACGTTAGAAATAGCCCTTCGAAATAATAAGACAACGCCGATTATGCTCGACAGTCTCGGTATGTGGCGCAGAGAGGCTACGAAACGACAGAGAAAAGACGAGGACAAACCAAGTAGAGAAATATACCGACAGGACAACCCCAGGACACCGCTACCCACAACTTATCCCCCGACACTATGCAAAGGACGACCAGACTTAGGGTCAGACCAATGCGCTTTTTGTAGGTATGTCGGACACTGGAAAGCCCAATGCCCGACTCTACTGAGCGTGAGTAAAGGCAAAGGGCCGACAAGAACGACAGACCGACGGTACGAGAAAAGGCGCGAGACAAAGAAGAACCCGACTTACATAGACAGACCAGACAGAACTACCACGTTTGATTATGCCCGATGGCACAGATTTCGCCAGGAAAATCTCAGCGGCATGCTCAAGTTCTCCTAGGTCGGGCAATGTCAAGACGGGAACCCAGCCTCGTTTAAAATTCACAGACGGAAAGAGATAATTATGACCAATAACTGTTTTTATATTTGTCTTGGGTCTTTGTATGTCGTACTTGTACTGTCCCCCGTCTGAGTTTGTGTGTATGTAATGTGCAAATCTGCGTCATCCCTCTACACGTGTTTCCGTGTTACTCGACCTCTGTTAGCAGAAACTTAGCATAAAAGCAACCTGGAAAGAAAGAAATGGTGAAACAAAATCCGTAGACCATTAATGAACTTGAACTTTTAATTTAACACAACAAACAAGGAATAATAACGATAAACTGTAGAAAATGAAAGTCAAACAGAACATTCGCCCCCCCCCATTCTGGAACCTTCCAAAGTAGGGCAGGGTTACGGCTACGCCCAACCAACGGCAACCCATATAAGGCGAGCCCGGCCGCCAACTCTTGGTCAGGAAATCTTAACGTATGGGGGAGCCGGAGGAGAGGCAGGAGCCCGCAGCCTGGGCATTTGCAGGTAGTCCCGCCACATGTCTCCTTGGCCGGCCGCAACGGGCCTGGAAAGACTAAGGTAGTCCCGCCACATGTCCAGAGGAGAACGAGGCACCTCTTCCTTTTCTCTTCCGTCACAGCCGCAGCAGTCCTGGACGGCGGGATGTCCTGCACGTACCTCCACAACAATTTGTCCAAGTTGGGCTGGGAGGGAGAGGCGACGCGGACGAGCCTCTCCCACCTCCACCGGTAGGAGGTTTCCCAGCCCCCAGCCCGACGCCGAACACCCCCAGTCAGGCGATGGTGCCAATACTTCCACAGCACCGAACGTACAATGGTGGCACCCCAGTACTTGCGCAGCACCGAACGTACAATGGTGGCACCCCAGTACTTGCGCAGCACCGAACGTACAATGGTGGCACTTGGGGAACACCGGATGTGGAGAGGCCTTCATGCGGGGCGATGAAAAGGAGCGGCATGGAGTACACCGGGAGAAGGAGACGAGGCGAACGAGTCTCCCTTGCCCCCAGGTGGGGGCATCACAGCCGCACCCCAGCCGAACGTCCCGCTTTCACAAAACAGGGACCTCTTCCTTTCACTCCGAAGGGTCTCTTCCACTCTTGCAAACTCGACGAGAGTGGCCCCGGTAGGGCCTCAAAATGGCGTCTGGGTCCGCTGGAAGGTGGGCCCGGCCACTAGAGTAACTTTGACCAGCAATATAACTCGAACATTTGCCCTCTGGAGCACGAGCCCCCATCTCCGACAGCATCTCCGCAGCCTTGAAGATCCTACAAGGGTCCCCGGCGGAACCTTCGGCCTTTGCAGGTTTCCGGTAAAGGACGGCTGCCTTGATCGCCAACGAAACAAACATGACATTGCCACACCTTCTGTTAGCGTGAATTCTAGAACTGCCGAAAGGGACTCTGGTCCAAACTGCCAGTAATGGAAACATTTCCCCCTGATGCTGCTTCCGGACTGAGCCGGCCCCGCCCAAAATGGCGCTGGTATCAATCGGAACTTACGAACACCTCGTGGTGTTCCTTCGCACTAATATAAACTTGATGTTCTGAGATTTTATATGATCCTTTGTACACTTGGCTAGAAAAGACAAGGAGAACTTACTCGACGAACAGTATGAAAAGATCCCCGTTACAAATGTTGATTACGAATGTACAATGTATTATATTTTTATAACTGATGTAAACCCCATTTACGACGCACACGTACGGTATGCATATAGGAAATCTGATTACAACTGTTATGATTATGCTTCTAAATTATGAAAATATATGCCCCCGAACCCCCAGCCAATTAATAGACGTTTTAGTCTCTTACAAATGAATGAGTAAAACTTTCCGATGTTTTTATTGCTGCAAACGACACCCCCCACTGTACGCACTTTAGCCATTGCCACGACCGGCCAAATACGACCGCACCCTCATAATCCATATGCTGAAATGATTTTGCAAAATAAAGTCTTTGAAACTATGGACGGGTATTGCATGCTTTATTTTAAAAAAAATATGGGATGGGTGGGAAAGTTCTTTTCTGTGCACCCTACTCTGCTCTCTCTTTAAGGTTAAAAGAAGATGGTTGCCCAGCCCTGGAGGACGGATCGGATCGACAACACGACACTCCGCCTTCAAGGTACGCGTCTGACTCATGAACTCTCGCGTAGAGGAAGACCTTGACTTCCAAGGATGGGTAAAACGAATGGTGTAAATGAGGGAATGTAAAAGGAGGGTGAAATGAAATAATGTAAATATTATAAAGTACAACGTTCCAAAGTAGCAGGGACCCAAGAACCGAAGAACCTTAGAACGCCACAGCGTTGAAAGAGGTTTAAGGACCCCGATAGTGAGATACATCCTTTGACTAGATACCTCGCACTAGGCACCTCTGGTTTCCTTTTTATGTTTCCCCGCACACGCCCTACATGAACACACTACCCCCCCCCGACTCCAGAAACCATATCCCCGGGGAACCTGCCCCAAGGAGGAAAGACGAGTAAGAGGTAAGTAAAGGACTTATGAATCCATGTATTTGAATGCGCGCGAATGCTGTCTCCCCCACCCCCCCCCTTTTTTCCTCCTTCTGCAGGTTACGTCAGAGATTACAGCCGAGGTGTGGCGAAGATCTGAAGCCTTGCCACGTCTAATACACGAAGCGGACTAGCGCCGCAAGGTGGTGTCTAAGCACGCCTGCAAACTACTCACGTATCGAACAAATCCGAAAAATTAGCACAACCTGATAAAAAGTGATCACCCTTAAACCAGACCGGACGAATGAACCCATGTCACGTATGATGCGAAACTGTGAGGGAATGTGTGTGTGTGTGACTGAGGCGTTGACCCAACTGGTCAAAGGACCGAGAATGCGAGAAAGTGCGACAAAATGGTACCTCCTTTCTTCTTTCCTTTTTTCTCAAAACATGTCCCCTCTACCCTGTCTAATGCTCAAACTGCATGAGTACAAGATCCTAACGCAGACCCGTGAATGCCCTTTACTGTGTAATGCACTAAATAGCCTTTCTTGAATACACTGCCACCCTCTCTGTTGCACGTGTACTATTTAGCCTGCCGTTGCACTCTCTCTCTCTCTCTCTCTCTCTCTCTCTCTCTTTCTCTCTCTCTCTCTCTCTCTCTCTCTCTCTCTCTCTCTCTCTCTCTCTCTCTCTCTCTCTCTATTTCTGCACTCCCACTCTTCCGAGTGGTTAGCCCCGAAATTGGCAGATTGCCACCCCTAGCACACCACCTAATTGGCTTCAAATACCGTCAGTATTTGCACAAACACTTGTCTTTAATACAATCACCCTGAGGCCGCGTCATTACCTCTCCTTTTCCGCTAGAAGTCAATGAACCCAGGTTGGGCCGTAAGGGAAAGGACAGGTAAGTCGACAGAGGTTCCCTAATCTGGCCCGAAATAAGGGAACTACATGTCAACGGCTCCTATGGTATAAAACAAGGACCTCAGAATACGCGACCCTCCCCTCCCCGAATTGTCGCAATACCCAAACCGGAAAAGTGACCACCCCCGTTACCTCCCCTGTATATGTCCCTGGTTGTTTCCCATAAAACCCCTGTCCTTCCTAATTAAGTAATCGGGCTGTAAAAGGTTACGTAGGACCCAGAATGATGTTTTACAAGGTTAACAGACTAGTTCAAGGTAAAGAAATCATCGAAATGAACCCCGCAGTAGTTGCAAAACAGGATGCACCGATAGAAAGGAAATGTTTAGCCATGTTCGTCTCTCAGCAAAATACCTGTGTAGTACCATGTTGACGACTCACTGCACCCTTTTGTAAATGTAAAACTCTAGAGAACGGCATATCTTCGCCAGATTTGTCTCACAAGGGTGGGTTACCATCAGATGAACTGCCATGCCTGTAATAAATAATTATGAAGGAAAGTCATAGTAAATCCAACAGAACCCGTCACCGGTCATTCATATGCCAGTTGTGAACACTAAAATAACGGGCATTTTTCATTCTTTGCCTGGAGCTGGGAGAGAAATAGACTTTTTGATTATCTTCATCTGCAAATTTTCTAAAGACTGTCTTTTCAAACTTGTTTAAGGGTACCGCTGTTGGAGGAGAAAAGGACCGGATGTGGGAGCACGAGGCCCGACTGCAGACTAAGGAACACCTGCGACATTAGCCAAGGCGAGACCACGACTGAAAAGAGCTGCAGGACGAGGCACTGTTTTCGACAACATGAGAAGAAAGGGTCGACCTGATGCCCCTGCTCGATGTCCAATGCCTGTCGACAAGTCCCCGCTCTCTGAATTCGGTCACACGCCCGCCTATTTGAAGTCTCTCGTTCCCCTAGTTTGTTCCTAATTTGGCCTTGCTCCATCCCCCTTTCCCTCTGACCTACCCTATGGACTGTTTTGTACGCTCTTCTTCCATCCGAACTTTCTGACAATCACCTCAAAGGACACAGGGCGAAAAGGACCTTTCCGACCAGAAACGCGAGGAAAGGGTCGTGCCCTGCAACGCAGAACTTAGAACAGAGCTGGACTTGTAGCTCCACCGCCGGTGCTCAACAGCGCCAACGAAAGACCACAAAGAACAATGAGAACTCGTAAAACTTCGAACATTTGACATCCTCAATCACCGTTTTTTTATGCCTCATTTCTCTCCCAGCCGCCATTGTATTGATCCTGCTCCAATCCGAATCTGAAATATGTATTAACCTGCCAGTTCACGTTATGATATGTACTTGCTGCTCGCCGTTTTTGTATTACATTCCTATGACTTTCCTGCTGAACAAGTTTATCAAAGTTTATCAAATAGGCCCGCCTCCTGAAAACTAGAAAAGTTAAAATGTATCGTTTACAACTCTTTTTATCTAGGGCTCCTACCATTTTCCTTCTCATGCCCACCACAATAGAACTGAGTAGAAAATGAACCAGCAAGATGTCTTGAATATGTTAAAGGGAGGACTGTTGAAAATTAGTACGTTTTGGTGAACATTATCTGCGCCATCTTGCCTCTTCCCCTGATGCCACACTTTTGTCGTGCGCGCCCGCCATTTTCTAAGATGCCCCGATCAGAACGAACCCTTTTGCATGCCGCTGGCCCCTGACATAGCCCTTCGCCTGCACGCTATCCACCCCCTGCTTGCACCTGCCTTGAGTCATAAACCCCTCTTCGGCGCTGCTCTGCCCCAGGCCCTCATCCTGTTCCCAGCGCGACACCTCCCTGCTTTCCTTTCATGATCTCCGGCCCTTAGATGCAAAACCCTTTTTCCCCGTGTGCCCGTTTTGTCCTCCCCGTTCCCAAGCCGACACCCAGCTCTGCCGATACCATCCTTGCCCCTCCCCGTACAATAGAAGGCTTCCCCCATCAAAGAATCCCCGGGTTGATCAAAGCCCCCACCCCATGAGATCCGATCAAACCCCCCACATTCCGTGAATCGGCGGATTATCCAGCTGCGCGATGCTCATCACCTGTTGTGACTAGGGTGGGGACTTCAACTGTAAATGTGTGTGGGAACGGGCCCAAAGGGGAGTTCCGAGAATGTCTTTTCCGTACATCAAAGCTTTAACATGTATGTGTAATCTACAATAAAGTCATAAATGTGTGTATAAGAGGCCAGGCCTCAGGAATACAGTTAGAGCACCTCAGAACGATACCTTCTGTCCGTTTCGTTGTGTTCTCCTCCGGAGAGAATAAAAAAAACCTTGTTTCCTGCTTTCCAGTCTCCAGCGCCTGCCTCTTCATTGATTTAAATAACTAGAGGGTCACAGAGGCAATACCGCCGGGCAAATATCGATTGTCCCCGACCCGATTGAACTTTTTACAAGAGTCAACTTCACCTGCGCCACTGGGACAACTGAAATGATGAGCCACAGGGCTGTATGGGCCAGGAGGCAGGGTGGGCCTGGGAGCTGGGGATAGCTGACCTTGAGCCACATCAGGGTTGGCAGGTGTCAATGGTGTGTGTCTGCGTTTCTTAGGGATGTGTGAGTGCACCCTGGACAGGACAGGACTGCCAAGTCGTGGGGACTCTAAAGAATCACCACCCACCATAGGTGGAGCATCTGCAGCCGGGGATCGGGTTTCTGGGGACGTGCTGGAGCCTGCTTGTCGTTTGCTGTGTGCCTGCCGCCTGGACTCTGAATCATGTGTAATGGGGGATGCAACAACAGGGGACACCCTCCTCTGCTTCTGACTGGCCTGGATGGGAGTGGAGGTATGGGGGGACTCCGCCGCGGAGACATCTGTTTGGCGTTCAGTAGAAAACATCAGCCTCAGTGCAGCCAGGGGTGAAGTATGCCTGTCCTTGATTGCACCATTGTCCATGCTAGAAGCCTTGTCCGTAGGATGTACCTTATCCTTAGGTGGAGTGTTGTCTCTGGATGTAGCCTGTGCCCTGGTCGCCGCCCTGTTCCTGCCAGCAGACTTGTCGTCTGTGGTGCACCTGTCTCCAGTAGACACCTGCTCTCTGTGTGTGTCCCTGCCCTTGGGAGATGGACCTTGCTCTGTTGTGGTCCTGCCCTTGGGAGTCTCCCTGCTCTTAGGAGGTGCCTTTCTCTTTTCACTGTCCTTGGGAGTGTCCCTTTCCTCTGTTGTGGGCCTGCCCTTGGGAGTCTCCCTGCTCTTAGGAGGTGCCTTTGTCTTTTCACTGTCATTGGGAGGGTCCCTTTCATCTGTTGTGGGCCTGCCCTTGGGAGACTCCCTGCTCTTAGGAGGTGCCTTTGTCTTTTCACTGTCCTTGGGAGTGTCCCTTTCCTCTGTTGTGGGCCTGCCCTTGGGAGTCTCCCTGCTCTTAGGAGGTGCCTTTGTCTTTTCACTGTCCTTGGGAGGGTCCCTTTCCTCTGTTGTGGGCCTGCCCTTGGGAGTCTCCCTGCTCTTAGGAGGTGCCTTTGTCTTTTCACTGTCCTTGGGAGGGTCCCTTTCCTCTGTTGTGGGCCTGCCCTTGGGAGTCTCCCTCCTCTTAGGAGGTGCCTTTGTCTTTTCACTGTCCTTGGGAGGGTCCCTTTCCTCTGTTGTGGGCCTGCCCTTGGGAGTCTCCCTGCTCTTAGGAGGTGCCTTTGTCTTTTCACTGTCCTTGGGAGGGTCCCTTTCCTCTGTTGTGGGCCTGCCCTTGGGAGTCTCCCTGCTCTTAGGAGGTGCCTTTGTCTTTTCACTGTCCTTGGGAGTGTCCCTTTCCTCTGTTGTGGGCCTGCCCTTGGGAGTCTCCCTGCTCTTAGGAGGTGCCTTTGTCTTTTCACTGTCCTTGGGAGTGTCCCTTTCCTCTGTTGTGGGCCTGCCCTTGGGAGTCTCCCTGCTCTTAGGAGGTGCCTTTGTCTTTTCACTGTCCTTGGGAGGGTCCCTTTCCTCTGTTGTGGGCCTGCCCTTGGGAGTCTCCCTGCTCTTAGGAGGTGCCTTTGTCTTCTGACTGGCCTTGTCCAAGGTACAGTCCATGGACATGTGAGTATCCCTTGCCTTGGGAGTACCTTTTGTGTTGAATGCCTGTGTAGCTCCTGAAGGCATGTCCCCCAACAACACTTGTGGATCCTGTGTGTGTACTCCAGTGTATCTGACGTTGTCTACGTGAACAGATTTAGCTGATCTAGGGGATGGGGTCTGTGCCCTGCGTGCCCTGACGTGCTGTCTGACGCTGCTTCTAGTGCAATAACCTGTATTAGAGTCCTGCTCAGAATAATCACTACCCCCTGAGACATCCAGTGGTGTAGATGGGGAAACAGAAGTAGCACCCTGTTCATGCGACTGTACTATTGCAGACGACACACTGCTTGCCAATGACTGCACTGTTCTGTGTAGACCTGCAAGATCGCCATGCATCCCTTCCATGAATGCCACCACCTGCCCCAACTTCCTATCATGGTCCTGGAAAGCATTTGTCATATTGGTCTGCCCCACACACAGCTGTCGCAGCAGATCAACGGCCTCAGCACACAGTGCATTTTGGCTCACCGTGGCAGGGGCAGCGGTGCCTGCACCGAACGCCACTCTGCTCCCCCTACTCCTCCGGCCACGAACAGTACATGGTGCAGTTGGCGGAAGTGTGGGCCCTGTGTGCTGTCTTCCGACAGAAGGTGATGATTGCCCACTCCCAGTCTGTGACAACAGTGCAGGCTCACCAAGAGTGTCCGACGAGGAGGACGATGGTGTCTCCACATGCGAGTCCTCAGGGACGGTCCTGTCCCCCTCTCCGGCGCTGGCCTCCTCTGTGTCGGTCTGCGTGTGTGCGAAGTCTGAGCCGGACTCATTTCCTCGACTAATCTCCACCGTCTGTGGCTGAGTGTCCTCTGTCATAGCTGAAATGCACATAAAAGATGTGTGAGTCATGGGCACACTGACGTACAGAAGGACCAGGATTGCCAAATCCCATAGCTGACTAAGATTTAGTAGCCCCCATCCTGCACACGGCCCACCTCTACCAGTCATCCTCACATTTCCTGCCATGGGGCCATGGACCACTAGGGGATGTGCTTCAACACTCAACTACTAAGCAAGTGGCGTGTCAACATGGCGGACCTGGATGTCAAATGACAACCACCCAATGGGACCAAAATGGCATCACAGAGATACATACGCAACACGGAACTCTATACTGTGTCTGTGCACCAATACATGCATAGCACTCACAGGTTTCCTACACAGACAGTATGCTCACCGCTAGTTTGCTGTTGATCGGCACTCAGACGTTCGGCCAGTTCAGGATGCGTCACTGCAATGATACGGTGCATGAGAGGGGTCATGGAGCGTCGGGCCAGACGGGGCGTCCTTGGAATCATGCCCAGTGTTACTTCCGCTACATTCTTGCTCAGCCTGGAAATGTCGTCCCAGCGTTTGTGGCAGTGTGTATGTCGTCTGTTGCACACCCCCAATGCCCGTACTTCCCGTGCTATGCTCCTCCACAGGTCCTTGCGAAGGTGCAGCTTGACCTACCATGATGGGAGACAAAAGGGTTTAAGTCAGTGGACAGCTGGCCTGTCACACACATAGGGGCAAGACGTAACTGTCAGCAGCCATTCACAATCAGGAACATATGTCTAGCCCACACTACACAGCTAAGATAGGAATAGGCCTGATTATTTGGCCCCCTCATGCACACCAACATGTCCCACACTGCACTTACCACCCGTCCTGGTGCGCCGTAGAGGCGTCCATAGTTGCGGAGTACACCGTCCACGAGGACATCAAGCTCCGCGGCGGTGAAGGGTCGAGACCGGATCTCTTTGCCTCTCGACATGGCAAGATCACGGAGTATGGCACTAGAGCAGCAGTCGGTGGTCAGCTCAGCAGCAGCAGCAGGTCGAGGTGATGGTCACAGGCAGCAGTCGGTGGTCAGCTCAGCAGCAGCAGCAGGTCGAGGTGATGGTCACAGGCAGCAGTCGGTGGTCAGCTCAGCAGCAGCAGCAGGTCGAGGTGATGGTCACAGGCAGCAGTCGGTGGTCAGCTCAGCAGCAGCAGCAGGTCGAGGTGATGGTCACAGGCAGCAGTCGGTGGTCAGCTCAGCAGCAGCAGCAGGTCGAGGTGAACAGGCAGCACTGGTCCCCAGGGTAGGAAGTGTCATTTTGGCCAACACACATATATAGGGCCCTCAGCACGTGTCAGTGGCATACGTCGCCAGCAATTGGTCAGCCCTGGAAGCGTGTTCGTGAAATGGGCCAATGACTGGCCCTGTTGTTGCGGTGCACTGCTTCCGCTACTTGCGATTGGCCATATGCGGCCAGCGTCCCTCTTCCCATTGGCTGCATGTGCACGGACCGTCACGGGCACACATCGGCAACCGCACGTGCAAGCTTCAGGCACGGATGCTTCAGTTGCAAAAATGTTCTATCACTGGCGCCACCATGGCGGTGCACGTACTCAGCGGGGGAGGTGCAGGCCTATACACCCTGTAGATGTACTCAATGGACATGCCAGTTCATGTCCCCTCTTACAGTCACATTGCATCATCCACCGTACACCGGCCGGAGCGGCCGGGCCAAGGACGGCCGTGCCGGCCATGTCCACAACCACCGTGCCCGGCCATGTCCACAACCGCCGTGCCCGGCCATGTATACAACCGCCGTGCCCGGCCATGTACACAACCGCCGTGCCCGGCCATGTACACAACCGCCGTGCCCGGCCCGGCCTAGGACGGCCGTGGCCGGCCATGTCCACAACCGCCGTGCCCGGCCATGTCCACAACCGCCGTGCCAGGCCGGGCCTGGCACGGTGGTTGTGTACATGGCCGGGCACGGCGGTTGTGGACATGGCCGGGCACGGCGGTTGTGGACATGGCCGGCACGGCCGTCCTTGGCCCGGCTGCTCCGGCCGGTGTACGGTGGATGATGCAATGTGACTGTAAGAGGGGACATGAACTGGCATGTCCATTGAGTACATCTACAGGGTGTATAGGCCTGCACCTTCCCCGCTGAGTATGTGCACCGCCATGGTGGCGCCAGTGATAGAACATTGTTGCAACTGAAGCATCCGTGCCTGAAGCTTGCACGTGCGGTTGCCGATGTGTGCCCATGACGGTCCGTGCACATGCAGCCAATGGGAAGAGGGACGCTGGCCGCGTATGGCCTTTGGGAAGTAGCGGAAGTTGTGCACCGCCATGGCGGCGCCAATTATGTTATCTTGTCAGACGCTGCACCGTGATGTGTTGTGTGCAGTTGCATCATGAGGGTTGTGAGCGTCATAGGGAAAGGTCATATGTCATACAATATAGCATGTGTGTCCATACTATGCCCATCGGTCGGCACACAATGGGCAACAGATGTGCATTTGGACGTGTTGACGTCGGGTGTGACCCTACAGACGTTATTACATCTTCACAACTACACAGTACATCACGGCTGTATGGCCAAATTATGCATCTGTTGTCAGTGTGTGGTTCTGGCGAGGTGACTACAGTGGTGGTGGTACACATGCATTCCGTGTATGTGTTTTGGACGTTGTGTCACCATGCATGTAATTACCGTATGCACAACATTATTGGTGTTGGCATTGGTGCTTGATGACATGGCGTGTGTATAATTATCGTTTGTGTGCATGCAGTTGCATGTGTGTCTGTGATGTGGCTACTAAACATTAGGGTGAAGACTGACGTTTTGTCAGTAAGGTTCACATGTGATGGAGTTGTACACGTATGCATCGTTTGTAAGTTGACCTAAGTTACATCTCTCTCCCACACAGGAGGGCTCCAAATGTGCATCGGCCATACACTGTGCTGGAGGATATGGTTGACGAGGAGGTGATTAGGAAATTCCGGCTGGATCGACGTCGGTTGCTGGAGCTTGTTGCTCAATTGTCTCCTCATCTGCAGCCACGTAGGACGTATCCTGGGTCGATTACACCCACTGCAAAGGTCATGGCGGTACTACATTTCTTTGCTACTGGCACATTTCAGTACACAGTTGGACATGCCGGGGGGATGTCACAGGCCATGTTCAGCACGGTTCTTCGGGATGTCTTAACAGCTATGATGCTGTACAAGAATGACTACATACATTTCCCACGGCCGGAAGAGTTGGCAGCAGTCAAAGCTGACTTCTATGCACTGGGCCACATACCTCACGTTGTGGGTTCAATTGATGGCACACACATCGCTATCATTCCACCACGGGCACGTGAGCAAGTTTTTAGGAATCGCAAACACTTCCATTCGCTGAACGTGCAGGTGGTGTGCCTGGCAAACAACATCATCTCCCATGTGTGTGCAAGATTTCCTGGCTCCGCACATGACGCCCACATCATGCGGAGCAGCATTGTCCCACGACTCATGGCAAATCTGCGACCCGGTCAAGCGTGGCTTGTTGGTGAGTGTGCAGTGGGGACTCTTGTGATCTCTGTGTGGCATGGGGTACCCACCATATCTTGTTGTGATGTTTGTGTCTCTCATCCCCCTACATAGGCGACTCGGCGTACCCAAACCGGCCCTGGCTCCTCAGTCCCCTACGTAACCCTACAACAGCGGGTGAAATGCGGTACAATGATGCACATGGAAGGACACGGAGAGTCATCGAACGTACCTTTGGACTGCTAAAGTCTAGGTTTAGGTGCCTCGATAAGACCGGAGGGGCCCTGCCTTACTCACCAGGAAAAGTATGCAGGATCGTGATTGCCTGCTGCATGCTCCACAACCTGGCAGTACGCAATGACATTGAACTGCTCTTGGACCCTGAAGACGAAGAAGTTCCTCGGCCTCCCATCCCACCCATGTCGACTGATGAGGATAGTGGTGAGGAGGAAGGTGTGGACCAGAGGCGCCAGCTCATAGATCGCTACTTCCCTTGAATGTGAGTAACTACCTCTAGTGGCGGTTGACAATGCCTCATGTATGTTTGCTGGTGTTGTGTGGATGTGGGGTTCATCAGCTGGGTGTTGTTTGTGATGGTTGCATATGTGTGTCTTCATTTCTTTGGACATACAAGTCTCCATGATGTGTGTGCTCTCATCCCATGCTTTTGTGATGATTGTAGTTTGTGTAATGTTGCTGTGCATTGTGTTGTGATGTGTGTCAATCTGTTTCCTGACGTGTGTTTGCTGTCTCTGATTTTCCCTAGGCCACTCCCGCAGTGCCATGATCATGTACGACTATGATCCCTGAACCTGTTTACGTCTGTTTCTGAAGGCAATCATGTGAATAAACATGGAGGCAAAACATCATTGTGTGTGTAAGTGAAATTTATTTACAGGTTGTGCTTTTGTGCTGGTGAATATTTACAAGTAAGTGGGGTGGAGGGAGTTGGAGTTGAAGGTAATGGCAGATGAAATGTCCGTGCTGACACCACATTGGGGGGTGTCAGGGTAGTCCAGCAGACCAGTGGGAATGATTGTCTGTGGGACAGGATACTTAGCAGGGTGAATGTCTGGCACAGGCAGTGACATTGTCATTGGCGTCCCCTCTTGGAGCGTGTGGATGGCGCTCCAACACTGCTCTCAGCCACTTCCTGCCTCGACCGGCCCCTCCGTCTCTGAGGTGGAACAGAGGCACCTGGGGGGGGCAGGTTGTTGATGGGCCACATCCGTCGCCAGGGGCACAGGTGGTGGTGGCGGCGGTGGAGGCGGAGGTGACGGTGGCGGTGGAGGCGGAGGTGACGGTGGCGGTGGAGGTGGAGGTGACGGTGGCGGTGGCGCTACGACAATTGGTGGAGGGGGGGGGGTTGTTCCGGCCAACCCATTCCCTCCACATCGTTG
Organism: Lissotriton helveticus; assembly: GCF_964261635.1. Taxonomy (NCBI): domain Eukaryota; kingdom Metazoa; phylum Chordata; class Amphibia; order Caudata; family Salamandridae; genus Lissotriton; species Lissotriton helveticus. The sequence continues at coordinate 168,176,849 of NC_136065.1, read as the reverse complement.
CCTGCTGGCCCATGATGTGCACCATCTGGCCAAGGAACCCAGAGATTTTGCGCAAGATGTTGGTGTTGTCCACTGAGTCCTGGTGTGCACGATCAGCGTTTGCCTGGGACCGGTCGTATGACGCCTGGCACCTGGCAAGGGCTTGTAGGGACTCTGCCACTGGATGGGGTAGCTGTCCTTCCTCTGTACGGCGGTGTGTGGGTCGCCTGATTGGCTGATGTCCCGTTGCCTCTCTTTGTGGCCCACTCACCCTGCTTGTGTGTGAGGCCGATGGACCAGCGTCGTGCGCTGGGTTAGGCTGGGTGGCACAGGCAGGAGTCGTGGTACTGGTGGTACTGGTGGTACTGGTGGTACTGGTGGTACTGGTGGTACTGGTGTTACTGGTGGTGGTGGGGACTGTGCAGATCACAGAGACAGGTGTCGCTGGAGTCACACATGCGACGTTGGTCGGTCCCGGGAGTCCCTGTAAGCCAGATGGCCCTGGCTGTGTGCTTGGTCCCGCTCCATCCTCCGCACCGGAGCTGCCTGTGTCCTCGTCACCAGAGAGTCCTGTATGTGTGGGAGGCGAGGCTGGCGGCCGGGTACTGGTTTCCCCAGTCAGTTCACGATCACCTGAGGGACAAGATAGAGCTGGTCAGTAATGTGGACATTACATGGTCATATAGATTAGTAGACATTTCTGTTTCCTGTCGCACACACCCCACCCTCCACCACCACCACCACCCTCCCCGTGAACATGGGGGCCTGTTGGGAGTTGTAGTTTGGGCCTCTCACACACACCCCACCCTCCACCACCACCACCCTCCCCGTGAACATGGGGGCCTGTTGGGAGTTGTAGTTTGGGCCTCTCACACACCCCACCCTCCACCACCACCCCCCTCACCGTGAACATGGGGGCCTGTTGGGAGTTGTAGTTTGGGCCTCTCACACACACCCCACCCTCCACCACCACCACCCTCCCCGTGAACATGGGGGCCTGTTGGGAGTTGTAGTTTGGGCCTCTCACACACACCACCCTCCACCACCACCACCCTCCCTGTGAACATGGGAGCCTGTTGGGAGTTGTAGTTTGGGCCTCTCACACACCCCACCCTCCACCACCACCCCCTCACCGTGAACATGGGAGCCTGTTGGGAGTTGTAGTTTGGGCCTCTCACACACACCCCACCCTCCACCACCACCACCCTCCCCGTGAACATGGGGGCCTGTTGGGAGTTGTAGTTTGGGCCTCTCACACACACCACCCTCCACCACCACCACCCTCCCCGTGAACATGGGGGCCTGTTGGGAGTTGTAGTTTGGGCCTCTCACACACCCCACCCTCCACCACCACCCCCCTCCCCGTGAACATGGGGGCCTGTTGGGAGTTGTAGTTTGGGCCTCTCACACACCCCACCCTCCACCACCACCCCCCTCCCCGTGAACATGGGGGCCTGGTGGGAGTTGTAGTTTGGGCCTCTCACACACCCCACCCTCCACCACCACCCCCCTCACCGTGAACATGGGGGCCTGTTGGGAGCCATGTACATGTTTGTGAGTTGGTGTCCAACGTGCATGGGTTGGGGCGTAGGAGATGTACCTTCTCAGTTGTGTGAGCCTGACCATGTCGTGCTGATCGTGGTGCTTGGTTTGTACTTACCAGCTTCTTCTCCTTCGTCAAGTCCGTCTAGGCTCTCTGGGTGTAGTATCACCAGCACCTTCTGCTCCCAATCGGTGTAGGGTATGGGCTCCGGGGGTGTTCCACCGCCAGTAAGAATGGCTCTTGCATTGTTTTTCGATCGGATGCCCTTCACCCTGGTCTTCAGGTCATGCCACCGCCTCTGAATTTCATGCTTCGTCCTCGGCACAGTCCCCGACGCATTCACCCGAGTGACGATCCTGTCCCACATGTGGTTCTTTTGCGCCACGGACGTCTTCTGGACTTGGGCCCCGAAGATGTGGGGCTCAACACGGATTTATTCATCTACCATTACCCTCAACTCGGTCTCCGTGAATTTAGTTTTTTTTTGGGTGCCCTGGTGTGTGGTGCTCAGTGTGTGAGTTGAGTGAGTTGGGGGGTGCAGGTGTGTGGTGTGTGATGTGTAGGAATTGTGTGGTGGGTGTTTGTGTGGTGGGTGTGGTAGGGTGGTGGTTGTGTGTCTTCTATGTGAGTTAGCAGTATCTCGATTTGGGCCTCTTGCTAGCAGCAATGCTGTGATGCAAAGGATTGTGGTAGTGTGTGGGTGTCATTTTATAGTCGTGTCTCAATGGTTGTTGGCAGTCACGTGGTAGGTGGGCGTGTTGACTAGTGTGCATTATTGGATACTTGGGACGTGTCATGGTGGCTTGTGCTTGGTGTTGGTGTATGGGGGGGGCGTTGTCAATGTTCGTATGTTTGCTTTGGACTTGCGGTACACTTTCTAACATTTGTTTGCCGCTAGGGATGTTGTGCGTGTTGGCCTTCCGCAGTGATGCAGTGTTTATCGTTGCATTCTTTCCGCCGCGGACGTGGATGGCTGTGCGTTCCGTGGTACGGGCGGATTTATCCTAATTGCGGCCACGGAGTATTCACAGGTATGGCGGTACATGTGTTATTTTCCGCGTTCATTTCCGTCCGCGGCAGTGGTTGTTCATTGGACTCCGTCCGCCGCGGACGGAGTTGGATGTGTTCCGTCCACCGCGGACGGTGTTGGTTATGATCCGTCCGCCGCGGTCGGAGTTTCGTGACATGATTATCCTAATCCCAAACGCGGAATCTCCGCGGCGCAGCCGGGAGTAAAATTTCCCCGACCATGGCGGACAGTACCCATTTCCGTCCGCCATCCTAATCGACCCCTTAGTTTGAAGATTTTTTACAAAGCCAAGAACAACTGGATGTATAAACACCTCAGCAAAAGGTTTAGAAGATAAACAGGCACTAATATAAACATAATCCTACGGAAGAGTCTCAGATGGCTCAGGAATAATACAAGAATCAATTCAAGAATCATCAGGCTAACAAGAATTGCTATAACCTGAGTTTTAGTATGCATTGATAAAAGGTATAAATTCAGGTTAATCTGTCCCTACACTATACTAAGTGACATCCCTACTCAACAATAGCCCAATCTAATAAAGGTGTCAGCAGTGGCGACTTCCAAAGAAGTCCACTCACTTTCTTACGACTTAATCTAAAGACTCCTCAGTCATAGCTAAGCTCTCTGCCTGGTCAACCGCTCCCTCTCGCCCCTCAGCTCATCTACTCTACCTTCTCCCTCGGGGTGCTGTCCCTAATACAAAACCCCACAATGCGGACGACACGCCTTCAGATACGCCCCTCTCGAAGGTGTTGGTTTTCAGATTTTTCCATTATGGCACCTTTCCATCCTTGTCCGTTAAAACGTCCTTGGGTCCCAGGCTCTCCTTCGCTTCAAGTTGCTTTCTTAAATTCCTCGGCTACTCCTCCACGTCTGAGCCTGGTATCCTAACACTCATACACAATGGGCCCTTCTACTCCACTATCTACTTGGTCCTGCACCTGCAAAGGAATACATGTGAATCAGCTCACAATTTCTTAATGTTGCAATTGACTTTAGCTAAAGGCAGCTTTCTCCAAAAACATTTCTACGATTTAATGCTAAGCAAGGCATCTTCGATCAGGCCTACACGAATTCCATGAACTGGGCCTCTGCACGTTTATGTGCCCAACATCCTAGCATAAACAATATCTTTCGTTCTTTAAGCCTCCATCTTTAAAGCAAAATAAATTTCTACCTCAAGCAATTTTATCACGTTTAAAAGGTACAACTTATGAAATTTAATAAAGCAGATCTAGAGTCACAATGGTGATCTATTAAAACACATCTCTTATTAATGAAAGACTTCACATCAAACGACATCTCTATGTTAAAACGTCATTATTGATTTTCAAAACTCTTAACATTAGCTCTCCATGTATTTCTAATACCAAGTACATTAGTTCTCAGCCCTACATTGCATTTGAACACGATTAGTAAATCCTCTATATATGCGGGTGTTAACTACTTGTACATATGATACACCCCTACAAATTTTACCTCTGTTTGGCGCTCTCTCAGTTCCCCCCTTTGATGACCTGTGTCATCACCATCATCACACCATCCCTGAGGGTAAGAACCGAGTTAAACAGAGCCTGTCGCCACTTTCCCCCGCTTGAGCATCTCCATCCCTCTCAAGCTCCGATATTGACTGTCCTGCAGTCTCTCCATTCTGCGCTCCTGCACTCTCATCGATTTTTCCAATCTAGTTGACCTATACCACTTGTACACTCTTATCAAACCCCACAACCCAATCACACATGCCACAACTATGATGAGGGGTTTCAGTACAAACCCAAGGAAACTCCTTCCCAGGTTTGCAAACCAGTTTCCAACATTTCCAAATCCCTTGCCAACCTTCTCCCACACGTTCTCTTGCGTTAAACCCTCAATTTCATAATGAATGGCAGTAATGTTACTTATATATTTCTCCAGATCCTTGGAATTGTCTGGAATATACGTGCAACATTCCTTTACCTTCAAAAGTTTACAGACTCCTCCTTCTTTTGCTAGAAGGACATCTAAGGCAAGACGGTTCTGTAAAACCATTGTCCTTATCGACAACATCTCACCCTCAACCAACACTAATGACTTAGCTGTACTCATTGATAGTTCATCAACAACAGTTGCCAACCGCCGTATCTTCACGTCATTCAAAATCACTCCCAACATGGGTATCACTGCTCCAAACACGTCTCCAACTATTGCACCAGCACTTTCACCTCGCTTTACCCTCGTCTGGTGTCCTCCCTCCAAGAGAGCAAAATCCTCAGTATGGTAAATCTTGGGAAAAATAATCGCTAGATAACACGTTCCATACCACTTCTCCGGCAATCTTACATTCGCATTCCTTCCGCAGACAAAATAAACTGTAGGAATCACCTGCACCACGCTCTGCAAGAAATCCTTCATGTAATACTCCAATGTGAAAGTGTGTTCACATGTAGTATGACCCACATACACATTTTCATAATACGTCTGTGGTCTGTGAATGCACAACTTCCCCTTCTGCACTTCATCTAGAGCTATCGGGCCATAACTCCCTCTTGACCTGTGCTGCTTCTCCTCATCCGTCCAATCAACTTTACCTTGCCCTGAATCTTGCAACTGTTTTTGCTTTTTGTACCTGTCCTCTACTTGTTCTATGAACTTTTTCTCTGTCTCTGATAGCAAACATGTCAAATTGTGTCGGTGAGCCTATGGGGTGTCTAACTCCTGCGTTGGAATGAAGAAATATCCAAGTCTATCCTCTGACTTATAATAATCGAACTTATTCAGGTGTTTATAAGCAGGGACTTCTGGAAGCACAACATCATAATTCGAAAAGAAATACTCAAAATGGTTTCGCCCATAAAATATGCTAAGCAGCAAACTACATGAAATTCCATATGTTAATGGAAGGTGATGGTATCTAATACCCTCATCTACTGAAGCCGGCAATTGCATACACACATAGCAGTCTTTCGCATCCATCGCATCAATGTATTCATACAACAACTTTGCATACGCATTCTGCTTAAAATTGCCTTTAGACAGATCTGCATGTAACCTACGACTCTCTTCTACTAGCAAAGCCTTCTCTGCTCCTAATTTGACCTCTTTCTTGCTAGGAGTGATAGGTGTCAGTGTTCCCTCAAACTCCACTGCCTACACGTGTGGTACTAAATAGGAAACTATACCTACTAAGAAAATAAAGAGTATCACTCCTCCTATAAGGGTGCCTATAATGCACTTAGCCCTACGAGTCAGGTTTCCAGCCTCCATGGTCTCGGAACAATGTAGTTCGTTCTCAGCAACAACCCAAAGTCTCTTTCTTGTTTATTTGAGTCTCTCGAACCACACCTCTGAAAGCAGAAATCCCCGTTTTAGTTCTTCACTTGCATCAACAACAGACAACCCTAACCCTTCTCCGTCCTCTGTGGAAAGTCCCTAAATTTCTTCTTCTTCCACTCGGCTCTAGGTTAGTTCAACAGCTATTTACAAAAGTCTTTAGTAATCAATGATCACACTTGCTCCAACTGCACTTAGCACGTATTCCAGAAGTTCCATGCGAAGCACAATCCATTCGTGAGATGGTATTTCTGGACCAAATGTAGGAAAAATCAGTCCCTACACTATACTAAGTGACATCCCTACTCAACAATAGCCCAATCTAATAAAGGTGTCAGCAGTGGCGACTTCCAAAGATGTCCACTCACTTTCTTATGACTTAATCTAAAGAATCCTCAGTCATAGCTAAGCTCTCTGCCTGGTCAACCGCTCCCTCTCGCCCCTCAGCTCATCTACTCTACCTTCTCCCTCGGGGTGCTGTCCCTAATACAAAACCCCACAATGCGGACGACACGCCTTCAGATACGCCCCTCTCGAAGGTGTTGGTTTTCAGATTTTTCCATTATGGCACCTTTCCATCCTTGTCCGTTAAAACGTCCTTGGGTCCCAGGCTCTCCTTCGCTTCAAGTTGCTTTCTTAAATTCCTCGGCTACTCCTCCACGTCTGAGCCTGGTATCCTAAAACTCATACACAATGGGCCCTTCTACTCCACTATCTACTTGGTCCTGCACCTGCAAAGGAATACATGTGAATCAGCTCACAATTTCTTAATGTTGCAATTGACTTTAGCTAAAGGCAGCTTTCTCCAAAAACATTTCTACGATTTAATGTTAAGCAAGGCATCTTCGATCAGGCCTACACGATTTCCATGAACTGGGCCTCTGCACGTTTATGTGCCCAACATCCTACCATAAACAATATCTTTCGTTCTTTAAGCCTCCATCTTTAAAGCAAAATACATTTCTACCTGAAGCAATTTTATCACGTTTAAAAGGTACAACTTATGAAATTTAATAAAGCAGATCTAGAGTCACAATGGTGGTCTATTAAAACACATCTCTTATTAATGAAAGACTTCACATCAAACGACATCTCTATGTTAAAATGGCATTATTGATTTTCAAAACTCTTAACATTAGCTCTCCATGTATTTCTAATACCAAGTACATTAGTTCTCAGCCCTACATTGCATTTGAACACGATTAGTAAATCCTCTATATATGCGGGTGTTAACTACTTGTACATATGATACACCCCTACAAATTTTACTTCTGTTTGGCACTCTCTCAGTTCCCCCCTTTGATGACCTGTGTCATCACCATCATCACACCATCCCTGAGGGTAAGAACCGAGTTAAACAGAGCCTGCCGCCACTTTCCCCCGCTTGAGCATCTCCATCGCTCTCAAGCTCCGATATTGACTGTCCTACAGTCTCTCCATTCTGCGCTCCTGCACTCTCATCGATCTTTCCAATCTAGTTGACCTATACCACTTGTACACTCTTATCAAACCCCACAACCCAATCACACATGCCACAACTATGATGAGGGGTTTCAGTACAAACCCAAGGAAACTCCTTCCCAGGTTTGCAAACCAGTTTCCAACATTTCCAAATCCCTTGCCAACCTTCTCCCACACGTTCTCTTGCGTTAAACCCTCAATTTCATAATGAATGGCAGTAATGTTACTTATATATTTCTCCAGATCCTTGGAATTGTCTGGAATATACGTGCAACATTCCTGTACCTTCAAAAGTTTACAGACTCCTCCTTCTTTTGCTAGAAGGACATCTAAGGCAAGACGGTTCTGTAAAACCATTGTCCTTATCGACAACATCTCACCCTCAACCGACACTAATGACCTAGCTGTACTCATTGTTAGTTCATCAACCACAGTTGCCAACCGCCGTATCTTCACGTCATTCAAAATCACTCCCAACATGGGTATCACTGCTCCAAACACGTCTCCAACTATTGCACCAGCACTTTCACCTCGCTTTACCCTCGTCTAGTGTCCTCCCTCCAAGAGAGCAAAATCCTCAGTATGGTAAATCTTGGGAAAAATAATCGCTAGATAACACGTTCCATACCACTTCTCCAGCAATCTTACATTCGCATTCCTTCCGCAGACAAAATAAACTGTAGGAATCACCTGCACCACGCTCTGCAAGAAATCCTTCGTGTAATACTCCAATGTGAAAGTGTGTTCACATGTAGTATGACCCACATACACATTTTCATAATACGTCTGTGGTCTGTGAATGCACAACTTCCCCTTCTGCACTTCATCTAGAGCTATCGGGCCATAACTCCCTCTTGACCTGTGCTGCTTCTCCTCATCCGTCCAATCAACTTTACCTTGCCCTGAATCTTGCAACTGTTTTTGCTTTTTGTACCTGTCCTCTACTTGTTCTATGAACTTTTTCTCTGTCTCTGATAGCAAACATGTCAAATTGTGTCGGTGAGCATATGAGGTGTCTAACTCCTGCGTTGGAATGAAGAAATATCCAAGTCTATCCTCTGACTTATAATAATCGAACTTATTCAGGTGTTTATAAGCAGGGACTTCTGGAAGCACAACATCATAATTCGAAAAGAAATACTCAAAATGGTTTCCCCCATGAAATATGCTAAGCAGCAAACTACATGAAATTCCATATGTCAATGGAAGGTGATGGTATCTAATACCCTCATCTACTGAAGCCGGCAATTGCATACACACATAGCAGTCTTTCGCATCCATCGCATCAATGTATTCATACAACAACTTTGCATACGCATTTTGCTTAAAATTGCCTTTAGACAGATCTGCATGTAACCTACGACTCTCTTCTACTAGCAAAGCCTTCTCTGCTCCTAATTTGACCTCTTTCTTGCTAGGAGTTTAGAGAGCACAAATCTGAAAAATGTATAAGTACACCATATTTACAAGCACGTAGTGTTAGTTTAAATTGTATTGCACACGAGTGTCATATTCATAGAGTGAACTTATATAAGTGTGTTTAGCTAGATAGAGGTACTTATAGCAGTATGAAAACTAATGTAGAAATGTTAGAATGATGTGAAACCTCACGTTTCTCATGTTAAGTGATTGTGTGTAAAGGAAATGAAACCTAGCAAACCAATGAGAATGTGTAGGCCGCAGGGCAATTCACAGTAAAGATAAAGTGCTGCTGAACTGATGTGAGACGTGGTTAACATTGTTTTCAAGAAGTATTTAATCATAGAATTGAAATATATGTTTTATATAGATGTGTTGCATTATACTATAGTAATACGTGTTAGTTAAAATACTGTTTAAACCAAAGAAAGGAAATGTTTTAGAAGGCAGAGACCCGCTTTATGTAAATCAACTAGGCCTGAAAAGACCAAGTCATTCCCTTTGATCTAAAATGCGCTCGTTAGGGGAAAGTTGTGCCAGGCACTAACTGAGAATCCTTACACATGTTTTATGGTCCGAGATATGGTGGAGGTTGGAATTTGAGGCCCACAGTGCATGTGTCTGTCGCAGGTGCGAGGAGCCCTAATCAGTACTATGATGAACGGTTCCTTTGTTCAAGAGAGCCAGGCGCAGGCCTGGAGGAGTCTTCAGGAATTTTAGGGGGTACTGTCTCGCTGAAGAAGAAGCCTGGGAAGCAAGGTCAACTTTAATGAAGAGTCCCGAGGAGCACCAGTACGGAGTTTGCCGCTCAAAACTGCACCACGTGAGAGGCGTCCCCAGGGGCGTTTCTATTGGAGATGTGATTTTGTATTAGGGATAGCCCCCGGGGTGGAGCTAGGGCAGATGATCTGAGAAGCCTTAGAGAGCGGATGGGTAGGCAGATAGAGAACTGAAAGAAACCAACTTGGTTCAGAGACTAGGAGAAGTGTGTGATCTTCTTTGGAAGTCACCACTGCTGACACCTTTTAGGTAAAGATCTTGTTAAGTAGGGATGTCACTTAGTCTAGTGTAGGGACAGACTAACTTATATTTTTCTTTTCTGTAAATGACTCTCAAGTTGCAACTCACAGCGATTCTTGCAACACTCATGTTCTTTGAGATATTTTTGATAATTTCCTTTTGTCGATTGAGAATATTCAGAGAGTACCTTTTTGTACTAATACCTGTATACCTTTTGAATCTTATTCTGAGATGTTTGTATCTCCAGATACTTTTGACTTTGAATTAAAACTTTTTAACCTTTCCCAGTGGTAAGTGGTTCTTTAGAGTGGTTTAAGTTCCTAATTGACTAACCTAGTAGTAGATTGTCTTTTACTCAATGACAGGTACCAACGATTCAGTCGACATGAATAGGGATCTGGTAAGGTAACTAGAGACCAGAAACCCCGCGTTAACAGTTGGTAGCAGTGTAGGATGGTTATCTTCTTGAGGAAGGTAATCTAGACTAGGTTAGCTTACCCCAAGGCCCCTAGAGCTAGACATCGAGAGATGAGCAGCGGAAGAATCGCGTGCCGAAGAGGGTGCTGACGGTGCGAGAAAAGCAGCAGTATCGGAGGAGAGTGAGTATAATGAGGGTCATGCGTGAACAGATAGCGGTGTTTTGTGTTGTATTTGTATTGTAATGTCTTGCGGAGTTGAATGCCTGTAGTGAGATTGAGAGAAGGTTGTGAGCGCGCGCAACCTGGTAAAAATCTTAAGTTCAAGGTAGAGCTTAAGTGGTCCGGGTGTATCGAACACTCAGAGTAGTTGCCAACCATAGTACGGGGGTCATGAGGTACCATTGATCGTCCGTGGAACCGAGATAGGGGGAACGTGTGAGTGTGTGTGTGGGCAACGGACGCAGGTCGAAAGTTGCCGTGTGTAAGTAACCTATCAGAGAAGGCGATTGTCTGGACGGAAAGACATTTCGTCGGTTAAGGTGACAACTACAGTTAGGCTGTGGACGTGCAGTCGATGAAAGTGATCGCTTGGTCGGAAGTAATCATTTTTCAGAGTATGAATGGGACGCATGCATAAACGCGGAGACGAGTTGAGAAAGGAGGGGAACTGCTGCGAAGGGGGACGAGTGACGTTGGCAAGAGCCGCGCTGAGATAGGGCGGTTAGAGAGGAGCCGCGACGTGATAGGGCGGTTGGTGTGACGTCGGCAAGAGCCGCGCTGAGATTGGGCGGCTGGTGTGACGTCAGTGAGAAGTCGCGCTCTGATAGGCCAGTTAGCGAAGAACAGTGCTGAGATTGGTGGATTGTCATCAGGAAGTAAACAAACCGGAGAAAACAGAAACTAGTAGATTGAAAATGAAGTGTTTTAAATGTTTGAAGGATATTTTTAAAAGAAAAAGGAGAGAGTCTTTTTACGGGCAAGAGGCACCGCCAGAGGGTACACCGGCTCATTATATGGCAGCGAATGTTGGGCTGCACACTATATTATGGATTGGGGATTGGAACAAGCTTACGGAAGGGAATGAGGAAATGTCGTTCCCAAAGTATGGGACGTTTAAGTTAGAGGTGTTACATCGGCTAAAAGCAACCATGTCCGCATTGAAACCCCCGCCTAGACCGACCCAGTTTGAGGCCCTTAACGCATGGATTAGGGCGGCGCACGACAGGAATCTGAATAGGCGTCAAGAAAGGCTGACGCGATCGGTAAGAGCAGTGCGAGATTCCAAATGGGATGAGGACGCCAAGAGATGGAGGGTACAGGCTATTGAGGTAGATAAGTTGTACCCAGTGAGAGAGGTGGCAGGTGAAAAGACACTCATGGAAGAAGATGAGGAGAGCGACTCGGAGGACAACTTGATAAATAGATTACTGATGGATAGACCGCCTCCGAGAGTTGGGGAGATTGAAAGTAGAGGACTCGCAAGGGAAGATGGGGCTGCCAGAGAGGGGTATGTACCACTTCCTATATCGGAATGGACACCTATCAAAGGTGGGGAGACACCTCAACATAGTACAGCACAGAGTGTAGTTGGAAGGTTTGTGGTACAGAAAACGCCAACCGCAGAGAGGGCTGAACCTTGTAGATTGCCAGATGCTCTCCAAGTACCCGTTACCATAGGACCCATAGTATCGATTTACAACCCAGAGAATGGGAGAGAGGAAGAACAGATACGGTTAGACAGAGAAAGGGTTGAGATGGAAAGGAGGAATAACACGACAAATGCCTGGAAGCAATTGCCAGGACCGGTAACGTGGAACACCCCATTCGAACCGACAGTGAGTCCCGCAACAGAGCAGGGGGGTCAAAGAGGACCGATGGACCTAAGGGGACCATGTCCGAAATCCTTTAAAGAGTTAAGAGTTGACTTGAGAGAATGGGATGGGTCCGCAGAAACGCAGAGCAATAGGTCAAGAGCAGAAGCTGAGTGGGGAAATCGAGGCAATGGGACAGTATCTCACTGCGGGGCTAGCGAAAGCAGTCAGGGACGTGAGGGTCAAAGCCAGGAGAACAGAGGAGTAATACGTCCTAATGATGGGAGGGACCAGCAGGAGCGAGATGGTAGAAGCATGGAGTGTGAAGAGATGTCTCGGCTCTTTGAAAAGGGTGGAGACCAAATGGTACTAGCATACAGAGATAGGTTTAGGTGCACTCATCACGCGCCAGGGGAGAATGTGCAACACTGGAATAGGGGGAACAATGAAAGATCTTGCCATACATCGGGTGATCAGAGGTCACAGACCAATTGTGAAGAAAGGGGGAGTAATGGAATGTCTTACCATGAACCCAGAGAATCCAGGCATGAAGGGGAAGGTGGGACTATGAGGCACAATGGAGTGTTTCATCATCCACCCAGAGAGGACGGAACAGCATGGGACCTGGAGGGGTGGGAGCATGGGAGGACTCCACATAACTCACCTGAGCCCAGACGTAGGACTCGGAGCTGGGATGGGAAAGATGGAAATGGACCCCCTAGAGATGGTATACTGAAAGCTACAATAAGGACAAAAAGACTTGATGTCACCAGTTTAAAATCTGATTTGGATGAGATCATAGATGGTACGTTGGCCTTAGAAAGGATCGACTTGTATGAACAAGATGAGTTGCTGTTCATAGCGAAAGATGTTACTCGAAAGGCGAGAGCGACTCATGAGAAACTGTCTGAACTGGCAGACAGGTACATGGTAGATTTGTCCAGAACAAAGACCCTACAGAGTAACCATAGGTTACAATACTCAGATCAGGATTTAGAGGAAAAAAGGACAACTGGATTGAAAACACACATAAGGGAACTAATAGCAGGAATAAGAGCGTGGAGGGATCTGGACAAATGGGAGGAGAGATGGTCCAAAAGGGGAACTGTTAGGCGGTGTGCGAATGGGACGTCTCCTGAGGGAAGGTTGATGCAGATGGAGGCATTCCCTTTGAGAGAAATATCAAATGGGAATTATGTACATGTGCCCTGGAGTAGAGGAGATTTAGCTGCATTTACCAACTCATTTCCGAAGTTAAGGGACAATCCAGTAGAGTGGTATAAGCAGGTAGAAAGGTTTGTAAAGATCTCGAAAGTATTGTGGATTGATTTGAACACTTTGTTTGACATTGTGGTCCCATCTGACTTGTGGACATCGTGCAAGACTAGTGTTGAATGGCCAACTACTGAACCAGTGAGGGATGCTCAGACAAATGGACTGTCTGAAATTGTCATGCAAAAGTATGAAAGGGTAATAGCTTGGCTGAAAGATAAGGTACCACCCCAGGACATAGATTGGGTAAAAATAGACTGAACAAGACAAGAACCAAAGGAGACAGTTCATGAGTTCTATGAAAGGTTGTTGAAAACATTCAAACAATACAGTGGACTCGATGTAATGGATCCCAAAGATATAGGACAGTTTGTGTCAAAGTTTGTTTTGGGGTTGAGACCTGATATTTGTTTGATGATTCAGCAACATTTAATTTGTTGGCAAAACAAACCACTAGATGAAATTTTAAGGTATGCCAGATACTGTAGCGATGAGATAGATTCCAAGACAAAGAAAATGAAGGAGAAGCTGATGGTGGTGCAGATGCAGTCAGCCGGAAAGGGCGGACAGCAGAAACAGGGAACGGGGACAATGGGACGGAAGTCGAATGGTCAGAACAAGCATAGTGAAGAAAGTCAGAGACCTAGAATAGATTTTGCCACTTTAAAGAAAACGACAAAGTGCCACCAGTGTCACCAGGTGGGACATTGGAGACGCGAGTGTCCCTTTAACCCTGAAAGTGGAGAACTAGAATTAGAACAGGAAGTTCAGGAGGTTCCAGTTCAAAGGGCGACAGTCCCAGGAAGCAAGGTGGTCAAAGGGGGGACTTCGGCTCCACGAGCTCAGTTTCCACAGCCACCAAAGATCGCGACAGGGGGGAAAGTCTATAAACAATTGCCTCTTTTTATTGAAGAAGAAAAATGTTACTACATTGACCCAATGACCGGTCAACGTGTGAACAGAGAAGAGGACTGTACCCTCGGGGCAGTTCTAGAAGTAGATCAGAGAGGGCCATTTGTTGAGGCAGAGGTAGCAGGGTGCCCGATGACATTCTTGGTGGATACTGGAGCTACTCGATCAACTCTGAGATCAGCAGTGGTTCCTGACCTACCAATGTCGGGGGAAACAATTCAGGTGGTTGGAGTCGTAAATAGAAGAATGACTAGTCCTTTGACAGAACCAGTGTCAGTGAAAATAGGGAATTACACAAATGAACATCAGTTTGTGGTATGTGATTCTAGTCCTGTATGTCTGTTAGGGAGGGATTTGTTGTGCAAATTGAATTGCACCATATACTGCACACCTCAGGGTGTGGAGGTACAGACCGCAGATGATGATGCTACCTTTAAGATTGCCAATGAGAGAACATGTATAGAACTGTATCCTACTCTGACTGTGGAAGACCTTCCTTGTGAGATGCTGTCTCAGCTGAAGTATGGGATTTTACTGGGGAAGAGATAGGACTGATCAAAGGGGTGGAACCAGTGAAGATCATGATAAAACCAAACGCTGAATATCCAAGAACGCCTCAGTATAAACTGTCCCAGGAAACGATTGCAGGAATAAAACCTGTGATTGATTCAATGATTCAACAGGGAATACTGAAAGAAATCGTGGGTAGTCCATGTAACTCCCCGATTATGGGTTTGCAGAAACCTAGTGGGAAGTTCAGAATAGTTCAGGACCTTCGAAAGATTAACAACATTGTGGTTTCATGTTGTCCAGTGGTACCGAATCCATCAGTGATACTGTTTCAAATACCATTCCAAGCTGAGTGGTTTACAGTGATAGACCTTTGTCAAGCCTTCTTTTCCATCCCATTAGATGAGGACAGTCAGCATCTTTTCGCATTTAAAATGGAAGATCGCGCCTTAACATGGTGTCGAATCCCACAAGGGTTCACAGATAGCCCTTCGATCTTCAGTCAGCTGTTGAAGAAGAACCTTGAAAGTCTGGTATTGCCACAGAACTCGGTTCTGGTCCAGTACATAGACGACCTACTTGTTGCGTCAGAAACAGAGGAAGCTTGTAAGGAAGACACCATTGCTTTACTGAATCATTTAGCTGAGAATGGACATAAGGTATCTCCGAACAAATTACAGTACTGTCTGACAGAAGTACAGTATCTGGGTCACCGAATAGAGAAGGGGAAGCGCAAGGTGTCTCCAGACAGGATAGAGGCCATCATGAAAATGAATGCGCCAACGACACAGAGAGAAGTTAGGATGTTCTTAGGAATGGTTGGTTACTGCCGACAGTGGATAGCTAACTTTTCACTGAAAGCAAAACCTTTACAGAAACTGACGCACAAGGAGGTGAGTGATCCGGTACCATGGGACAACGAGTGCCTAATGGCGTTCCTACAACTGAGAGAGGATTTGTGTCGTGCTCCGGCTTTGGGAATGCCAGATTATGAGAAGACTTTCTCATTATACTGCTGTGAAAGAGAAGGATGTGCGTTATCAGTGTTGGCGCAAGTACACGGAAATGCCCGTAGACCAGTTGCATATTTTTCGGCTACATTAGATCCGGTAGCCGCAGCGTTGCCCGGATGTCTCAAATCCGTTGCTGCAACAGGTGTCAGCATTGAGAGGTGTGAGAACATAGTAATGGGACATCAATTAGTGGTGTATGTACCGCATTCGGTAGAATTGTTAATGACAAGGACCAAGACGCCGCACTTGACCAATAGTAGGCTCACGCGCTATGAGCAAGTTATTCTTGCTGCAGAGAACGTGACCCTTAAGAGGTGCTCGGTCTTGAATCCTGCTACATTGATGCCACTTCCTAATGATATAGAAGGCGAAGAATGTGAAGATCACGATTGCCTAGATGTGACTGAACTATGCACAAAGCCCCGACCAGATATTGTGGATGAGCCATTGACCGACCCTGATGAAATTTACTTTGTTGATGGCTCATGCTTAAGAGACGATACTGGTCGGTTGAGAGCAGCTTATGCTGTTTGCACCATTACTGGAGTTGTGGAAGCCGCTTGCCTGGAAGGAGTACACTCCGCTCAGGTAGCAGAAATCATTGCATTGACACGTGCCTGTATAGCAGGTAGCAAAAAGAGAGTCACCATCTATACCGATAGCCAATATGGTTTCGGTGTAGTTCATGATTTCGGGCAATTGTGGTCTCAGAGGGGTTACATGACCTCCTCTGGTTCGCCAATCAGAAATGGGGAATTTGTACGACTGCTGTTAGAAGCATTGCAAGGTCCAGCTGAAATTGGAGTGGTCAAGTGTATAGCTCACACTAAAAATACAGATTTTGTGTCACAAGGAAACAGATATGCAGATGAAGTTGCCCGCTATTGTGCGGAGCAAGGGTATACTTTCACGGAGGTGGGAGTAGGCGGGGCAAAGGAAAAAACAGAAGTCAATATGATGTTAGAGACCGTAGATACATGGGAAGATCTGAAACAAATGCAAGAAAATGCACCTGAGTCAGAGAAAAGGTCCTGGGAAGCAGCAGGTTGTGTGAGAAGTGAAATGGATTTTTGGGTTTCAGCAGATGGAAGAGCAGTGTTACCAGAGGAATTAGTGAGTCCAATGGCACGACAAATACATGGTCCAACACACTTAGGAAGGGATGCCATGCTGAGAGTATTTAGGCAAACTTGGTATTGCCCAAAGTTCAGGATTGCAGCAGAAGCAGTCTGTAGGAGATGTGTCACATGTCAGCAACTGAATGTAGGGAAAAGAACACCAGTTACCATGAGTCACATTGGGAGGTCTGGGGGGCCTTTCAACAGAATGCAATTAGATTTCATTGAAATGCCTAGAGTCAACCGCCTTAGGTATGTGTTGGTGGTCGTATGCATATTTTCCAGGTGGGTCGAGGCATACCCTACACGTAGGTGCGATACACTCACCGTAGCAAAACTGTTACTTAGAGAATTGATCCCGCGCTACGGGGTGCCAGGCTCTCTGGAATCTGATCGAGGAACACATTTTAACAGTGAAATTGTGAAGATGCTCTGTGCCGCATTGAACATTGATCAGAAGTTGCACTGTAGCTATCGACCAGAGGCTTCAGGAATTGTGGAGCAGATAAATGGGACACTAAAGTGTCGAATTGCCAAAGTGTGTTCTTCAACTTCCTTGAGTTGGCCAGATGCTTTGCCTTTAGTGTTGATGAGCATGCGCAGCACACCCGACCGGAGGACAGGTCTTTCTCCACACGAGGTGCTGATGGGGAGGGCAATGAGGCTTCCTTCTGTACCAACTGCGACACTATTAAACATTACAGATGACCTGATCCTGGAGTACTGCAAAGGACTGTCTGACGCCATTCATTCTGTGTCCTTCCAGGTGCAGGCTGCTGAGGTCCCATCTTCAAGAGAGTTGTGTCATGACCTGTGCCCAGGAGAGTGGGTGCTGGTGAAGAAACACGTCCGGAAAAACTGCCTAGACGTGCGCTGGAGAGGACCTTTTCAGGTCATACTGACCACGAATACGGCTGTCAAGTGTGGAGGCCTGCCGAATTGGATACACGCTTCCCACACCCGAAGAGTTCCAGCACCCCTGGAAGAAACAGCTCCTCTCACGGATGAGAATCCAGCTGAAGACGGTGAACCATTAGAGGGGATCAATCAAGCTGTGGGGGTGTCTGAAGAAGTTGGGAGCGTTGCAGATCCAGAAGAAGAAGGGCAAGGCGGTAGCGAAACTGAAGCTGCAACAGAAGGAGAGAGCTGTTGTGAATGTGACTTGGAAACAGATCAGGAACAGAGTGATCAGGAACCGAGCAGGAGGGAAAGCAATAGGAGAACAAGAAGTGGGGCAGCTACTTGGCCTGAAAGAAGAAGGAGGCCGAGCCTGAAGCTAGCTCGAGAAGAAACTCTTGCTCCTATATCCGAAGATTCGGATCTGGAAGAAGGTGTATCGGACCAAGAGCAGGAGGGTCTAAGGAGATCAAGGAGAGTACGAGTGCCTAGCAGAAGATACTCTACACCTGAGTGGACCTACCTCGCTACAGATGTCCTCAAAGGGGCGCAAAACTGGGAGGGTGAAGAAAGTGACCCTGACCAGAACTGACCCCTTTGTAACTGTGGACGTAGAGTTGGTAGTACCAGGAGTGGAGATCGAAAAACTACTAACTCTTAACTTCGTCTGTCCTCTTGTTCTAAGCGAAATAAGAAGGATAATACTAGAGACAGTCGAATTCCCATGTTGTTGTACGAAATGTCCAATAATTGAGGGAATCCTTCTTCGTATGGACATATATGAGGATGTGGTGGAACTTCTGGGAACGCATAGTTTCAGATTGCTAAAAAGACTTTGATAAAGAACATTTGTTAATACAGATCAAAAGGATAACCTAGTGCCAAATGGAAGAAGACAGAAACTATGGACTTCCATTTTAGTGGATGGAGAAGGGCTAGAGTTGTCTATTGCTACAGAACTTAATGACTGTTCTTGCAGGAGAGAATTGTCAGCTTCCAAGTGTGGTTCAAAGAAAGACATTGTGGTTCAAATGAAGAGAGTCTTTGTGCAAAGCAAAAAGGACATTGAGAAGAAGTAAGAGACTTTGCTGAGAACGACAAACAGAGCTACACTGTTTGAGATCATGGAGACTGGCAACCCGAACCGCAGGGCAAAATGCATAGTAGGCACACTTTTAGTGGTAGTGATTTCTCTTATAGTTTTAGTAGTTACTGTATCATATATAGTGGGACATGAGAACGAAACAAAGACAAGATCAGAAACAAAGAAAGCATCAACACAAAAGCCTACCACTGTTGCTGGGGTAAAAGGAGAAAACACTGAGAAAGAAAAGGCTTTGCTAGATGCTGAGATCAAAAGATTACATGTTGACGAATCACAGGGGAACTTTAGGTCAAATGCTTATGCCAAGTTGCTCTACGAATACATTGATGTCATGGAGGCGAAGAATTGCTACGTTTGTATGCAATTACCAGCTTCTGTGGATGAGGGTATCAGATACCATCATCTTCCATTGACGTATGGAATCACATGTAGTTTGTTGTTGAGCATATTCTATGGACGAGATGGGTTCGAGTATTATTTCTCGAATTTTGACTCGACATTGCCAGAGGTCCCAAATTATAAGCATCTGAATAAGTGGGACTGTTACAAGTGCGAAGACAGGTTACAGAAATTTTTCATTCCATGGAAAACGTTAGATACCTCACATGCCCGAAGAAATAATCTGACTTGTCAAGTGTCAGAAATTGAGAAAAAGTTTATAGGGCAGGTGGATACTAGATATAGGAGGCAAAAGATTCTAAAAGCTTCAGGACAATGGGAAACAGACTGGACCAAGGAAGAAAGGATACATCAAAGAAAGGGTAGCCTTGGTCCAATTGCTTTAGACAAGGAGAAACAGGGGAAACTGTGCATTCACAGAAGTTACTCCTATTATGAGAATATGTTTGTAGGTCAAGTCAGTTGTGAACATGCTTTCCAATTGGAGTACTACTCCAAAGACTTTTTGAAGGAGATGCAAGCAATTCCAAATGTATATTTTGTATGTGGAAGAAATGCATATGTGAAGCTACCAGATAATTGGTACGGATCATGCTATTTAGCAATTGTCTTCCCCAAAATATACCATGTTGAGAATTTAGAAACGACAAAGAGAGGAATACCAACAAGAGGGAGAAGAGATCTAGGTGCTGAAGAGGTAGTTGGGGATGTATTCGGTGCTGCATTCCCTCTCTTGGGATTGATACTGAATTATATCAAAATTAGAAGATTGGCTACAGTCGTAGATAGGTTATCTGCCAGTACTGCTAGATCCTTAATGCTGGTGGAGGGAGAGATGCAATCGATAAGAGCAATGGTTCTTCAGAACCGACTTGCTTTAGATGTTCTGTTAGCCAAGGAGGGCGGAGTCTGTAAGGCTTTGAAGGTCCAGGAATGTTGCACTTACATTCCAGACAATTCAAAACCTTTAGAGAAGTACATACGAAATATTACTGCGATTCATCATGAGATTGAGGATCTGACAAAGATAAATGTATGGGAAAAAGTAGGTCAAGGAATGGGTAAAGTTGGAGGTTGGTTTTCCAATTTAGGAAAGGGTATCATTTGGTACATATTGAAACCCATCATCATAATTGTGATTTGTGTAATCACTTTGTGGGGATTAGTGCGACTGTACCAATGGTATAGAGCAAGCAGGTTGCAGAGATCCATGAGGGAACAGGAGAAAAGACTGACTGCGATGCAGGATACACAATATAAGAGTCTGAAGGCTCTAGAGACAATGAAACGAGGGGGTATTGCAACAACTTCAGTCTGAAAGATCCTACATTTTAGAGATGGTGTTTTGATGGTGATGACTCCTGAAAGTCATCAAAGGGGGGACTGAGAGAGCACAAATCTGAAAAATGTATAAGTACACCATATTTACAAGCACGTAGTGTTAGTTTAAATTGTATTGCACACGTGTGTCATATTCATAGAGTGAACTTATATAAGTGTGTTTAGCTAGATAGAGGTACTTATAGCAGTATGAAAACTAATGTAGAAATGTTAGAATGATGTGAAACCTCACGTTTCTCATGTTAAGTGATTGTGTGTAAAGGAAATGAAACCTAGCAAACCAATGAGAATGTGTAGGCCGCAGGGCAATTCACAGTAAAGATAAAGTGCTGCTGAACTGATGTGAGACGTGGTTAACATTGTTTTCTAGAAGTATTTAATCATAGAATTGAAATATATGTTTTATATAGATGTGTTGCATTATACTATAGTAATACGTGTTAGTTAAAATACTGTTTAAACCAAAGAAAGGAAATGTTTTAGAAGGCAGAGACCCGCTTTATGTAAATCAACTAGGCCTGAAAAGACCAAGTCATTCCCTTTGATCTAAAATGTGCTCGTTAGGGGAAAGTTGTGCCAGGCACTAACTAAGAATCCTTACACGTGTTTTATGGTCTGAGATATGGTGGAGGTTGGAATTTGAGGCCCACAGTGCATGTGTCTGTCGCAGGTGCGAGGAGCCCTAATCAGTACTATGATGAACGGTTCCTTTCTTCAAGAGAGCCAGGCGCAGGCCTGGAGGAGTCTTCAGGAATTTTAGGGGGTACTGTCTCGCTGAAGAAGAAGCCTGGGAAGCAAGGTCAATTTTAATGAAGAGTCCCGAGGAGCACCAGTACGGAGTTTGCCGCTCAAAACTGCACCACGTGAGAGGCGTCCCCAGGGGCGTTTCTATTGGAGATGTGATTTTGTATTAGGGATAGCCCCCGGGTGGAGTTAGGGCAGATGATCTGAGAAGCCTTAGAGAGCGGATGGGTAGGCAGATTGAGAACTGAAAGAAACCAACTTGGTTCAGAGACTAGGAGAAGTGTGTGATCTTCTTTGGAAGTCACCACTGCTGACACCTTTTAGGTAAAGATCTTGTTAAGTAGGGATGTCACTTAGTCTAGTGTAGGGACAGACTAACTTATATTTTTCTTTTCTGTAAATGACTCTCAAGTTGCAACTCACAGCGATTCTTGCAACACTCATGTTCTTTGAGATATTTTTGATAATTTCCTTTTGTCGATTGAGAATATTCAGAGAGTACCTTTTTGTACTAATACCTGTATACCTTTTGAATCTTATTCTGAGATGTTTGTATCTCCAGATACTTTTGACTTTGAATTAAAACTTTTTAACCTTTCCCAGTGGTAAGTGGTTCTTCAGAGTGGTTTAAGTTCCTAATTGACTAACCTAGTAGTAGATTGTCTTTTACTCAATGACAGGTACCAACGATTCAGTCGACATGATTAGGGATCTGGTAAGGTAACTAGAGACCAGAAACCCCGCGTTAACAGAGTGATAGGTGTCAGTGTTCCCTCAAACTCCACTGCCTACTCGTGTGGTACTAAATAGGAAACTATACCTACTAAGAAAATAAAGAGTATCACTCCTCCTATAAGGGTGCCTATAATGCACTTAGCCCTACGAGTCAGGTTTCCAGCCTCCATGGTCTCGGAACAATGTAGTTCGTTCTCAGCAACAACCCAAAGTCTCTTTCTTGTTTATTTGAGTCTCTCGAACCACACCTCTGAAAGCAGAAATCCCCGTTTTAGTTCTTCACTTGCATCAACAACAGACAACCCTAACCCTTCTCCGTCCTCTGTGGAAAGTCCCTAAATTTCTTCTTCTTCCACTCGGCTCTAGGTTAGTTCAACAGCTATTTACAAAAGTCTTTAGTAATCAATGATCACACTTGCTCCAACTGCACTTAGCACGTATTCCAGTAGTTCCATGCGAAGCACAATCGATTCGTGAGATGGTATTTCTGGACCAAATGTAGGAAAAATCTGTCTATTCAGGATTAAATCACGTATCTTGCTTAAGTAAGGGGGATTAGGAACGGTGAGTGTCAGTACGCCCTCGATCTCAAGTCCTGGTACCAACAGCACCACATCCAACTTAACATTTGGATTCGTACTGGTCACTGTCACAGCCCTCACCCTCCCTGATCTCAGTACACTGGGCATCTGTCACAGGGTAGGTCCACTCAGGAGTGGCATATCTTCGACAAGGTACTCTCACCCTCCTGGACCTTCTCGGACCTCCTTGCTCTATTTCTTGTTCTCCCTCTTCCTGGTCTGATTCTTCAGATACATGAGCAAGATCTCTTTCGGAAGCCAGTTCTACGTTCAATCGCCTCCGCCTCTCAGGCCAATGAGCATCTGCGCTTCTCACTCTTCTGCTTCTCGTTTGCACACCTTGCTCATCACTACTTTCAGCTTGTTCTGCGCTCGAATCACCTTCACAGCAACTTCCCCATTCAGAGGTAGACTCAGCGTCACTGTCGTCGTGATTTCCTTCAGCTCGATCAGATGAGTTACCTGCCTCTTCAGACACCCCCACAGCTTGTCTTGTCCCCTCCAGTGGATCTTCCTCCACGTCTGGATTTTCATCTACGAGAGGAGCTGTTTCTTCCAGGGGTGCTGGAACTCGTCGGGTGTGAGAAGCATGGACCCAGTTTGGCAATCCTCCACACTTCACAGCAGTGTTCGTCACCAAGATAACTTGAAACGGTCCTCTCCAGCGTACATCCAAGCAGCTTTTCCTGACGTGCTTCCGCACCAGGACCCAGTCACCCGGACACAGGTCGTGACAAAGGTCTCTAGAAGCCGGAATTTCAGCAGTCTGCACCTGAAGGGACACAGAATGGATGACATCAGAAAGTCCTTTGCAATAATCAAGAATCAGATCATCTGTGATATTTAGCAAGGCTGTTGAAGGAACAGATGGCAGCCTCATAGCCCTCCCCATCAATACTTCGTGAGGTGAGAGACCTGTTCTCCTGTCTGGCGTACTACGCATGCTCATTAGCACCAACGGTAATGCATCTGGCCATTTCAGGGACGTAGATGAGCACACTTTCGCCATTCGGGCCTTGAGGGTTCCATTTATTTGCTCCACTATGCCAGAAGCCTCTGGTCGATAGCTACAATGCAGTCTCTGGTCAATGTTCAGTGCAGAGCAGAGCATTTTCACAATTTCGCTATTAAAATGCGTCCCTCTGTCCGATTCCAAAGAGGTCGGAACCCCGAAACGTGGCACAAGCTCCCTCAACAATAACTTTGCTACTGTGAGTGTATCACACCTACGAGTTGGGTATGCCTCAACCCACCTGGAAAACACACACACGATCACCAAGACATACCTGAGGCGATTACACCTCGGCATCTCAATGAAATCCAGTTGCATCCTATTGAAAGGTCCGCCGGACCTCTCAATGTGACTCAAGGTGACAGGTGTTCTTTTCCCAACGTTCATTTGTTGACATGTAACACACCTCTGACATACTGCTTCCGCAGCCGTTCGGAATTTCAGATTGTACCAAGTTTGTCTGAGCACACGCATCATCGCATCTCTTCCCAGATGTACAGGACCATGTATCTGTCGTGCCATCGGACTCACCAGTTCATTCGGCAACACCGCTCTCCCATCAGCCGAAACCCACAAATCCAACTCTCCTTTGACACAACCAGCTGTCCCCCACACCTTTTTCTCATAGTCTGATGCCTGCTCCTGCATGCTTTTCAACTCTTCCCAGGTATCAGCCACCTCAAGCATCATGTTTAACTCAGTCCTTCCCTGCGCCCCTTCGACAGTTTGTTCAGTAAACGAGTATCCCTGTTCGGCACAGTAACGTGCAACTTCATCAGCATAACGATTACCCAGGGACACAAAGTCGGTACCCTTGCTATGTGCAGTGCATTTCACAACGGCTATCTCTGCTGAACCCTGCAAAGCCTCCAGCAGTAATCTGACAAATTCTCTATTCCTGATAGGGGAACCCGATGATGTCATGTAACCCCTTTGAGACCACAACTGACCAAAGTCATGAACCACGCCGAACCCATATTGGCTGTCAGTATATATGGTGATCCGAATCTTGTTGGCTGCCAAACAGGCATGCGTCAACGCAATTATCTCAGCCACCTGAGCGGAGTGTACTCCTTCCAGGCAGGCCGCTTCGACTATTCCAGAAATAGTACAAACAGCAAAAGCTGCTCTCAACTGACCAGTATTGTCCCTTACACATGAGCCATCAACAAAGAAAATTTCATCAGGGTCTATCAGTGGCTCATCAACAATATCCGGTCTAGGTTTAGTGCACATTTCAGTCACATCGAGGCAATCATGGTCTTCACAATCATTGTCTAAGGCATTTGGTAATGGCATCAAAGTAGCAGGATTCAAGACCGAGCACCTCCTAAGGGTCACATTCTCCGCAGCAAGTATAACCTGCTCGTAGCGTGTGAGCCTATTATTTGTCAAGTGCTGCGTCTTGGTCCTGGTCATCAATAATTCCACTGAGTGGAGAACATGCACCGTCAGTGCATGACCCATCACAATGCTTTCACACCTTTCAATGCTGACACCTGTTGCGGCAATGGATTTAAGACATCCGGGCAATGCTGCGGCTACTGGGTCTAAGGTAGCCGAGAAGTAAGCAACTGGTCTACGGACTCCTCCATGATCTTGTGCTAAGACTGCCAAAAGCACATCCCTCCCTCTCACAACAGAACAGTGAAAATGATTTGGTGTAATCGGGCATTCCCAGAGCCGGGGCGCGACACAAGTCCTCTCGCAGCCCAAGGAAAGCCATAATACAGTCTTTGTCCCATGGTACCGGATCACTCACATCCTTGTGCGTCAGTTTCTGCAATGGTTTCGCCTTCAGGGAAAAATTGGCAATCCACTGGCGACAGTAGCCAACCATACCCAGGAACATCCTAACCTCTCTCTGGGTAGAAGACACCATCATTTTCATGATCGTCTCAATCCTGTCAGGCGACACTTTCCTCTTTCCCTTCTCTATCCTGTGACCCAGATACTGTACTTCAAACAAACAGTACTGTAACTTGCTGAGAGATACCTTGTGTCCATTCTCTGCCAAATGGTTCAACAAGGCAATGGTATCCACTCTACAAGCTTCTTCTGTCTCTGACGCAACAAGGAGATCGTCTATGTACTGTACGAGAACTGAGTTCTGCGGCAGTACCAGACTCTCAAGATTCCTTTTCAGCAACTGATTAAAGATCGATGGGCTCTCTGTGTACCCTTGAGGGATACGACACCACGTTAAAACACGATTCTCCAGCTTGAACGCAAAAAGAAATTGGCTCTCCTCATGCAAGGGAATCGAGAAGAAAGCCTGACACAGATCAATCACAGTAAACCACTCAGCTTGGAACGGTATCTGAAACAGTATCACTGATGGATTCGGTACCACTGGACAGCATGGAACAACTATGTTGTTCACCTTTCGCAAATCCTGCACAATCCTGAACTTCCCGGTAGGCTTCTGCAAACCCATGATCGGGGAGTTGCATGGACTGCCTATGACTTCCTTCAGAATTCCCTGTCTAATCATGGATTCGATCACCGGTTTTATTCCTGCAATAGTTTCCGGAGTCAACTTGTATTGGGGTGTTCTTGGGAACTCCGCATTCGGCCGTACTTGAATCTTAACTGGCTCTACTCCTCTAATCAAACCGATCTCCTCTCTTGTAAAGTTCCACACTTTCTGTGAGACTGTATCCCTCAAATCCCAAGGGAGTTCCTCCACCGTTAAAGCAGGATACAATTCTATGCACACACGCGTATTTGCAACCTTAAAGGCAGCATCATCATCATTCGTCTGCAACTCCACTCCCTTGGGGGTACAGTAGATGGTACAATTGAGTTTACACAGGAGATCTCTCCCTAACAGACACACAGGACTGGAATCACACACTATGAATTGGTGTTTGTCCCTGAAACTTCTGATCTTCACTGGGACCGGCTCAGTCAGTGGGTTCGTCATTCTTCTGTTTGCAACGCCTACAACTTGGATAGTCTGTCCTGAAAGGGGCAAGTTGGGGACTACCGCAGACCGTACAGTAGAACGGGTAGCACCAGTATCAACCAAAAAGGTGGTGGGATGTCCATCTACATCAGCCTCTACGAATGGTCCCCTCTGGTCTACTTCCAGAACTGCCCCGAGGGTACAATCCTCCTCCCTACTCAGGCACCGTCCTGTCACTGGGTCAAAGTAATAGTACTCGTCCCCATCGACTATGAAAGGCATCTGCTTGTAAACCTTGTTCCCTGACGAAATCTTCGGTGGCTGGGGAACCGGAGCCCTAGGGGCTGAAGTCCCCCCTTTAGCCGTCTGGAACTTGGTTACTGTTATTTTCTGTACCGGAGGGGCTTGAACCTCCCCCTCCTCTTCTTCCTGTCCTTGATTTTCTGGGTTATGGGGACACTCGCATCTCCAATGTCCGACCTCATGACACTGATGACACTTGGTCATCTTTTTCAGAGTCGCCAGATCTATCCTGGGTCTAGGGCCGTCCTCCTTGTCCCTTTTTTGTCCCCCCGATTTTCTCCCTAATGTTCCGCTTCCTGACTGACCTTGTCCTCCCGATTGCATCTGGACTAACATCAGTTTATCCTTAAGCTTCTTTGTCTTAGAATCTATCTCGTCACTGCAATACCTCGCGTACCTCAAGATCTCGTCCAGAGGCTTGTTCTGCCAACAAATTAAATGTTGTTGTATCATGAGACAGATATCAGGTCTCAGTCCCAGAACAAACTTAGACACAAACTGTCCCATGTCCTTTGGATCCATCACATCCAATCCACTGTACTGCTTAAAAATCTGCAATAATCGCTCATAATACTCGTGAACTGTCTCCTTCGGTTCCTGCCTAGTCCGATCTATCTTCACCCAGTCAATGTCCTGTGGTGGTACCTTAGTCTTCAACAATGTGATCGCCTGCTCATACTTTATCATCACCCTGGGTGAGGGTCCATTCGTGGCAACATCTCGGTCTGGCTCCACTGTGGGCCATTCAACACTGACCTTGCATGCTATCCACAGGTCTCCTGGAACCACAATGTCAAACAGTGTGTTTAGATCAATCCACAGTACCTTTGAGATCTTAACAAACCTCTCTACCTGTTTGTACCATTCCACTGGACTCTCGCGCAACTTCGGAAACGAGTTCGTAAAGGCAGCAAAATCTCCCCTACTCCAGGGTACATGTACATATCCCCCATGAGCCACCTCCCGCAAGGGGTACACCTCCACATGCATCAACCCTCCTCCCGGAGATGTCTCAATAGCGCTTCGTCTAACACTCTTTTTCTTTGACCACCTTTCCTCCCATTTGTCCAATTGGATCCAGGTTCGGAGTCCCACAACCAATTCCTTGATGTGGGTTCTTAGTCCGATCACCCTCTTCTCTTCTAGATCTTGGTCCGAGTACTGCAACCTATGGCCACCCTGTAATGCTTTCGTCCTTGTCAAATTCACAGCATACTTATTCGCGAATTCAGACAATTTCTCATGAGCTGTCCTAGCCCTTCGAGTAACATCTTTCGCAACAAACAACAGTTCATCTGGTTCATAGAGTTCGATTCTCTCTAGTGGCAATGTGCCTTCCACTATTTCTTCCACTTCTGATTTAAGTCTCATCACATCGATCCTTCTTGCCTTTATCGCCGCCCTCAATGTACCTTGGCTAGAGTTTCCATGAGAGTCCCTCCCGCCACAGTCCTGACTCACTCGTCTGTCTTCTTCAGGTGTGTTATGGGGAACCCTTCGGTTTTCCCAACTTTCGCGGTCCCACTCCTGTCTATTATCGCTAGGCGCGTGGTGGGACGCCCCCCTACTTTCCACACTCCCGCGATCCCATTCCTGCCTTCTTCCGCTAGGCGCGCCGTGAGACACCCCCCTATTTTCCTGGTTTCTATGGTCAATATCATCCCTCGACCTGTTGCTCTGGGTATCCGCAATCGTTTCCCAAGTTCTCAAATCAGGCCTTAATTCTCTAAGTGACCTTGGCCGTGGTCCTCTCAAGTCCATCGGTCCTCTCAAACCCCCCTGCTCTCCAGATGAGTCTGCCGATGCTGCCAAAGGGGTGCTCCTTTCTACAGGCCTTGGCAGTTGGCTCCATCCGTCCGCCACATTACTCCTTCCTTCACTGTCACTTCTCACTCTCTCTGTTTGTGGCGGACCCTCGCTTTGTGTCTGTTCTGGATTGTACACTGATACTATGGGACCTATGGTAGCAGGTACCGTAAGAGCGTCTAGCAATCTCTGAGAATCGACACCCTCTTCGTTTTGTACATTTTGTACCGTAAATCTTCCCACTACTCTCGTCCTTGTAGAAAGTAGAGGTGCTCTTTCTCCCTCCACCGAGCCTAACCTGTCCCCTGAGGGGCCCAGGCCGCTCTCCATTAGGAGGCCACCGTCCACGACAGAGGCTTCCCTGCCCATTGCTGGTGCTGGCCTTTCCTCCATCTCAGGATTATATGGAGGTGGTCTCTCCGACAACAGTCTCTCTATCAGGCTGTCGTCTGTCTCACTGTCCTCATCCTCAGTACCCCTTCTCTGCGCATCTCCTGTATTGACCAACAACGGGTACAACCTGTCCCCTTCGATGGTCTGCACTCTCCACCTCTTGGCTAGTGCATCCCATCTCGCATCTTGAACCGCCCTAACTGATCTTTTCACTCTTTCCTGTCTCCTATCTCTGTTCTTTTCATGGGCTGCCCTGATCCACCCATTTAGTGCTTCAAACTGTGTTGGTCTGGGCAAAGGCCGCAAAGAAGCCATAGTCGCTTTTAACTGATACAGCACCTCCAATCTAAATGTTCCGTATTTAGGAAAAGTCAATTCCTCGCTTCCGTCTGTCATCTTACACCAATTCTCAAGCCACAATATGGTATGCAACCCGACATTCGTAGCCATATAATGGGCTGGAGTATCCTCGGGTGGAGCCTCTTCCCCACCCCTAGGTTCTAACTTCTTTTCACCTTTGAAACAATTTCGCAACCCTTTTAACCATTTCATGATGAAAACCACAACGTTTCTTTGTTTACAGCGCTCTTTTACTTCCCGATGACAATCCACCAATCCCAGCGCGGCTCCACACTAACCGCCCTATCCCAGTGCGGCTCCTTCTGACGTCACTCGCCTCCGTTTCGCAGCAGTTCCCCTCCTCTCTCAGCTCGTCTCCCGGTCACGCATGCGTCCCAATCATACACTGGAAATGATCACTTCCGACCAAGCAACCACCTCCTTGACTGTACGTCCACAGTCTGGCTGTAATTGTCACCGAACTGGCAAATGTCTGTCCACGAAACGACCGGACAATCGCCTCAACTGATAGGTTACAAACACACGGCAACTTCCGACCAGCGTCCGTTACCCACGCACTCACACATTCGTTCCCCCTATCTCGGTCCTGCGGGCGATCAATGGTACCTCATGACCCCCTTAACAATGGTCGACAATTACTATGGGTGTTCGATACACCCGAACCACTTAAACTCCTCGTGAGCCTAAGATTTTCACAGGTTGCGCGCGCTCACAACCTGATCTCCTTTCACACTACAGGCATTTAACTCCGCAAGACAATACAACACAACAATACAATGTAACACCGCAATCTAACAACGCATGATCCTTTTCATACTCACTCTCTTCCGACCTGCTGTTTCCAAGGAACGCCATCCGCGACTCTCTGGAAGCTCGTCATTGGATCTCTATGGGCCTCGGGGAAAATCTCAACCTACTCTAGATTACCCTCACTCCAGAAGATAAACCATCCTACTCTGCTACCAACTGAAAGGGCGGGATTTTCCTTCTAGAGTCTGCATATCATTCTCTAGAATCCCGTCTCAGGTCGACTGGACCTTTTTACCTGTCATAGAATGATTTAGGCAATCTATCTATCAATAGTCAATCAACTTCAACGATTCCCACTGTTTCCCCAAAGAACCACCGACTAAGGACTAAGTTTGAAGATTTATTACAAAGCCAAGAACAACTGGATGTATAAACACCTCAGCAAAAGGTTTAGAAGATAAACAGGCACTAATACAACATAATCCTACGGAAGAGTCTCAGACGGCTCAGGAATAATTCAAGAATCAATTCAAGAATCATCAGGCTAACAAGAATTGCTATAACCTGAGTTTTAGTATGCATTGATAAAAGGTATAAATTCAGGTTAATCTGTCCCTGCACTATACTAAGTGACATCCCTACTCAACAATAGACCAATCTAATAAAGGTGTCAGCAGTGGCGACTTCCAAAGAAGTCCACTCACTTTCTTACGACTTAATCTAAAGACTCCTCAGTCATAGCTAAGCTCTCTGCCTGGTCAACCGCTCCCTCTCGCCCCTCAGCTCATCTACTCTACCTTCTCCCTCGGAGTGCTGTCCCTAATACAAAACCCGACAATGCGGACGACACGCCTTCAGATACGCCCCTCTCGAAGGTGTTGGTTTTCAAATTTTTCCATTATGGCACCTTTCCATCCTTGTCCGTTAAAACGTCCTTGGGTCCCAGGCTCTCCTTCGCTTCAAGTTGCTTTCTTAAATTCCTCGGCTACTCCTCCACGTCTGAGCCTGGTATCCTAACACTCATACACAATGGGCCCTTCTACTCCATTATCTACTTGGTCCTGCACCTGCAAAGGAATACATGTGAATCGGCTCACAATTTCTTAATGTTGCAATTGACTTTAGCTAAAGGCAGCTTTCTCCAAAAACATTTCTACGATTTAATGCTAAGCAAGGCATCTTCGATCAGGCCTACACGATTTCCATGAACTGGGCCTCTGCACGTTTATGTGCCCAACATCCTAGCATAAACAATATATTTCGTTCTTTAAGCCTCCATCTTTAAAGCAAAATACATTTCTACCTCAAGCAATTTTATCACGTTTAAAAGGTACAACTTATGAAATTTAATAAAGCAGATCTAGAGTCACAATGGTGATCTATTAAAACACATCTCTTATTAATGAAAGACTTCACATCAAACGACATCTCTATGTTAAAACGGCATTATTGATTTTCAAAACTCTTAACATTAGCTCTCCATGTATTTCTAATACCAAGTACATTAGTTCTCAGCCCTACATTGCATTTGAACACGATTAGTAAATCCTCTATATATGCGGGTGTTAACTACTTGTACATATGATACACCCCTACAAATTTTACTTCTGTTTTGGCGCTCTCTCAAGATGATCACCTAAGATAAATAACATTCAGGTAGATAGAGAGGAGTAAATGACCCCCTTCCTCCCTAAATGGTCTCGCCGGGATCTCTGGTATACATGGGAAGCCCTTGCCTTAGATGCATAGGGATTCCAAATAGTTTTATCCACTGGCCATGCATGGGGCAGTTCCAAGGGTTAAGAATGGCGTGGAGGAAATCCCAGAGATTGTACTTATCTATGGGTGCTGGACAACCCTATTTTGCTCCAAGCACCTGATGTTTTTTTCATCAGGTTCAGGGAGAAAGGGTCTTTCACCAGGTTAGATCTAAAGGACTAATGCTACCCCTCTTCGTGCTTTCCTTAAGCTTCACCACGGTTTGAATCAGGCAATGATGTTGGTGTCCTACTCTACGATGGACATTTTGGTGGGCCAGTACTGATGACATAGGTCCAGTGATATCTCTCATTTGGCACTGAGGCAGAGGCAGGACAACAATGGGCATTAAAGTAATGTAAGCTGGAAATACTAACCTATGAGCAGTCACCCTCGGCACTCTTAGGATTGTGTGGTGTCTATCAGTCTATAGCTCTCTGCTACAACGACGGCGGCATAATGCCGGGTCTGTGTCAAGCCCATGACATATGAGCTATAGTCTTTACTTATCTGAAGAAACCACCCTCTGTCTTAGCTAGAGCATGCATTATATATGGTTGCCCCTGGAAATCACTTTAAAAAAAGCCACAAACGTTTACTGGCTCATGTAAATGGAAAGTAGAACCCACTCTAGTACCTATAGTTTGAAGGGGACACATTACCCTCAAGAAAAGAAATTGCAAGATCTTCAGATGAAAAGGTCTGTAGGGCATCTGGACATAAAATAAATGAATTGGGAAGGAGAGGGAAACATAAACATTTGAAGCCATATATACTAAGTGAATTTGCGGTTACAAAGCCTATGTTTCTCAAACTCACAGATGTTGGAACCACAAAAACCACACATAGCTTAAGATACACTGTGAGTTGGGAAAGTCTTTCTGACAGCTTCCACTCGGTGGATGTGAGCTTTTCTCACTGGGAACAGTGCCTGCTTCTCCCAATGACATTCTCAGAACGTCTGTTTTATGTTTTGATTAAAGATCCTATCCCCTTAAGGCAGAGGAGCTGGAATTAGGCATTGTGTGAATGCAAATGTAGTGATTGAGATCTGTTGGCCGTCGCAGGCCTCCCTCCCTGCATTTGCAACCGGTTAGGTGGGATTTGCAGACAGAATCTTGCCTCACTAATACTACTAATGGGGCCGGATTCTTAGAATCCCATTTTTCGAGCACCAACAGATAAGTACACCTTTAACAGCACAAAAAGAAGGTGTGTCGCAATTTAGCAAAGAGCAAGTTGTTGTGTAATACGATCTGGTTGAAGGAGTTTAGAAAGAGGGGAAGACAAACAAACAGGTGCAGGAAAATTATGAACACAAAAAAAGATGGTTGTTGCTTCTTGGACTGACCTTGAGAAAGGTGAACTCACACTAGCTCTCCACGGAGAGTGGGGCAAAGAGGAACAGTACTGTAATGCTTACTGGATCTAGAACAAGCATTGGCAAGACCAGTATGGCTCACCCATGATGCCTGAGCGCAGATCCATTGGCTTCCCCGTTGCTTTGTTTTTTCCTCATGACTGGAAATACAGAAATAAGGCTATGGATAGCAATACCTAAAAACAAATCAATGTTTTAGAAAACCTTGGCAAATGTTGTGTTCTTTAAGACCGTGCAATGTGTCTAAAAGAAAAAACAAATAAAAGTGGACCAATGTGTAATTTAGTGAAAGATGCAGTGATCATCAGTTTATTCCGTAAGTAAAGTTGTTACAAGTTATTGTTTTGTTTAGTACAAATAAAACTAAGAGTGAAACTGTATTTTACATCTGCTGAGAGGTATCACTTGACTACAATAACAACTCACCACACAGGCATAATTGAATGCCGCCTGCTCGCATCCAGCGCATTATTGCTGGATAAAAATGGAGCAAAGCGTTTTGCTCTCTCTCTGTCTCTCCCTAGTGAGATAACTCCTTAGAGCAGCATGAATGGCCTTCAGTCATGTGCCGGTCCCTCGATGGCTCATTATTCTGAGGCCTCTGTTTATCCCTGAAGTAAAAACTCAATACTTGCACCTGAGACTTCTCAGAGGTTTCCTCTTACCTGCAGAATGTGCAGAGTGAGTTACCATTCTGGTGAATAATGCCCGTGTTGTGTATTCCGCAGCCCTGACACACAATACGGTAGGTAATGCAGTAATAAAATGTTTCACCGTGTACAGTAATTCCTGCTGTCAAACTACAGAGAATGATTGCTAAGCTGTTAGCTCTCATCAGCAACGGAGGCTGAGAGTGACTTGTTTGTGCTTTCAATATCTTAACTACAAATTGGATGTCATTATATTATTCCAAAAGGAAAATATATGAACCGTGATTACTGCTTCTAAGCTAGCCTGCCTTGCGTGGCACTGTGCTATACATGCACAATTTAAATAATCCTCTATATCATTTTTTATGTTTGTATAATGCGGCTACTCTGTGCATAATTGCATTCTGTATTCTAAGCTTGCTGGATCAGTTTCGTATTAACAATAATTCCTTTTAACAGGGGTTACAAGAGGAGATTTGGTTATATAATACATCGATTAGTTGATAATGTAGTTTTACTAAATGATTAAAGATTTAGTTACTTAAGGGATAAGAGGGTAAGGAACGCTTTGTGAAGACGCAATATTAAATATGTAATATAAATATAAATATTTATATATACATATTTAAAATATTTACGTATTCTGTGGTGAGTTAGACTTTTGATGCCCGTATGTATTTTCAGAGGCTTAGCTATTAATAATGCAGTAGGTTCAGTGGCACCAAAGCCAATGGGTGCAAGGGACCCACTAAACCAAAATCATGGTTGTCTTTTAAGACCAATTGGAAGCCAGAGGGACCCATTTGCCTTGCTTGTGTTAGTGCACCTGGTACTCTGGTTATGCCACTGTCCATGCTGTTGCGATTTTTTGACACTGTATGAATGGTATTCTTTCTTTTTTTAGAAGTCCTAATTCTTTTCAGGATCTCAAGCATCCATTTTAGGCTTATGCGCCTTCAAGTGAAGTCCAATGCAGTGCTTGTGCTGCCCCACTTGATACTGGTCAGAACAGGGAGACTTCTAAGTTTTAAGCATTGCACCGAAGCAGACAACGTCGAGGATGGACTCTCCCTGTACTTCGTGGTTCCAAGGTGCCCATGTGGGACAACCCTTTTGCTTATCTCAGGAATAGCCTGAAAGCAGCAATTCTGCAATGTCTTACTCTACAAGCTCTGCAAAGCTACTAGGCCCTGACTGTGAGAGGCTTTGTCAGTGCCTGTTTGCATTAGCATCAGGTAATGCCAAAATGGCCCCCAGAGTGTCATGATGCTTGCATACGCTTCTTGATGTGTGGATGGCAATCTTAGAATAGGTATTTAATGAAAGAAAAGCCATTTCGAAATGTCTGCCAATGCGCATGCATCGGTGGGACATGCGTTGTGATGCATGAAGCCCTTCCAACATGGCCACTGATGCAAACGCATGCATGTCCATGCATCAAGGCATTTGCAAGTGCATGTGTTGTGTCGTGCCAGCAGACTAGTCTTAAAAATCGAGAGTTATCCTTACAACAGTAGGGGACAGGGTTCACTATGAGAAGGTTACAAAAATATCCCCCACATACCAATGTCTAATTCTTGTTGCTTTCCTCACTTCTCTCACTCATTATTCCTCAATCATTCTATAAACTCATAATACTGAACTCAAATATATGCAAACATGTATATTAATTATTATTTTGTAGCGGTATATATAAAAAAATCACTTACAAAAATGATTAAAATACATTGTTTTTTCATAATGACATAGATAAGTGTTTCCTAAACTGTGCACTGAGGCACCCCGGGACGCCGTAATGAGGTGCCAGGGGCGCCGCGCGCATGATGTGGGAAATTGCATGCTAGCGAATAATGGGCAGGGAGAGAGTGGGTATCAGAGGCGCAACTAGAGCCAAATTCCGGGGGAGGGCTAATCAAATATTTCGGGGGGGCGGGGCCGAACCTTAAGCAATAGGCAGAGTGGAGCTGCAGGGGCTCTTAGGAGGGGTGAAACAACAGCAAGGCCTCATTAACATGCAAATGGTCTTTTTAAAGACCTGTGAAGTGCTTGGGTGCGGCTGTGTGTGTCCCGGGAAGCTGTCTCATCCCGGGCTGCCACACACGATGGCCTTGTGTGTATGTGTGAAAACGCAGTGCTGGTGGGGGAGTGCATGTAACAGGCTGGTCGAGCGTTGTATTGGTCAGGCAACTGCAGCTAAAATCTGCGTGCAGTGTGAAATGTTCTCATTTCGGAGACAGAGAAGACTAGGCAACAGTATCAGTGGGTAATGGCGGCACTTGTGATTTATAGCTGTACAAAGCTGCAAGTGTGACTGTGAGGCAGAAAGCGCTTCATGATAAAGCGTGTTGATATTTATTTGGCTGAGAGGTGGCCGTTGTCTTCTTGAATTTCAAGAGCACAAACAAATGTAAGCGAATGGCAGGATTATGAGGTTGGGGTCAAGCTGAGTCTGCATTGTAAGGTTTAGAGGCAGAAGGCTGACTACTCTTGGCGACAGGGGTCAGGGTGGTTGCTAGACTCCAGGCTTTAGATGGGTGCAGGGGCCTATCTGCAGCTCTAGAGTGGCCAGGGGCCCGACTGCTGGCTCCACAGTGCCCAGGGGCCAGGCTGGGCGCGCCGAGCTGAAGGAGTTAGAAGCCTGCAGGGGTCACGCTGAAGTGCTACAGCCTGCAGGATTTGGATGGTGCAGGGGTCAGGCCAGGTGGTCCAAGCTGCAGGAGTTATATTTATATTTGTCAGAAACATAGGTTCCAGAAGCTTCGAGCAGTCCTGGGCTGTGTACAGAGTCTGTCCACGGTGGGAGGGAGGTAGGAGGGCAGCAACCGGCAGTTAATCGACCATGATGTGGATTCTAGAAACAAAGGCCTGTTACTGGAATTGTAAAAGGTTGCCTCTCGAGGGACTATTCATGGATTCTTCTGAGAATTAGAATTAAGATCTAAAAGGTCACACTGCGGTGATGGGCCTGTGGTCTTTGAGCTTGTAGAAAGCTGCCGTGGGCCCTAGCTCAAGCACGGAAAACGGTCCTGATACCTTGGGTTGGCAAATAAAGAGCACCTACAGTTGGGGTCGGAGGGCAGTGTGTCCCTCAGAACTCTGGGCCCTGGTGCCCCTGCCCGGCTGCACTATTAAACGTTATGCCCCTGCCGTGGCATCTGAAGGGCAGGAGAAAGGGCACATTGCCTCAGCTCCTCGAAATAAAGCCAGACATACAGAGAACCTGGAAGGTGAATTAACTCAATAAACAAAAGCCAGAAATGAGAACTGATGTACACATTCAACATTGTTCTGTGACATGGTGATAGTGGCAGCACATTATAAAGCGCGGGGGGCTGGGGTTACCACGGACACCAGAGGCCTCTTCGTACGAATGGAGGGGTTTAACCAGTGTTTTAAGTGGGATCCGGAGGGTAGCTGTGGGTGTGGGGGGAGTCTCTTAAAGGGGAGTGGTAAAAAATGGTGGGAGCCACGGACAACTGCCGATTAGGTCAAGGGAGCCGCAGGTCAAAAAAGTTTGGGAACCACTGACATAGATGTGTGTCTTTTCTTTTTAAACCTCCATTGCCTTTCTATGTCTGTATACTTCAAACAACAAGTTACACAAGTTAAAAATCTTTTAAAAAACCGAGTGAAAATATCCACACAATGTACATATTATAAAGACAATGCAAAAAGTTACAAAAGTTCAAAGATGAAATAGGAAATAGTTGACTACGCAGCGTTTTGGTGGATGAAGTTCAATAGAACCACCTTCTACAGGACTCTAATATTTGACAACAATCATCAGTTTGATAGTTAATAATTGACATGTAATCTGTGTCATGCTTCTCAAATGGGTACAATCCTACCGCTCGTTCATTTATTTTTTGTATAAAATTGATGGCATTCTTTACTAGACAAGTTTACTAATCCGTTGTGTACAGGTCAGAAACTCAGAACCCCAACTCCATGAGGTTGTTTACTGTTAGAGGAGTGATGGTGTGGGTGGGGGGAGTACTCGTTATCACAAGACATGCCTATAACCTTTGAAGAAATTAGGGCCACATTGTTTTCGTCGTCCCATTAGTAGAGGCATGTTGCTGAAATTCTGTCATTTGTTTTAGTTGCACTATCATTCCATTTAGAAGGCATCTCGACTTTCTCTAGTATTACACCCAAAGCAAGTGTCTTAGAGATCCTGTGTAAAATGCTGTAAACGCTCAGAAAACTAGTAAACCAGAATAAGGGACTAACTTTCTAACAATGCAAGGTGTCTTGGAAGACAGATTTGCATGTGGTAAAACAAGGTTTGACAAATACCAGGCCACCAAAGTGGGTATTTAGCTTTCTCACTAAGATGTATTTGAAGCTTCACGCTCAGTATGGGATGGGAAAGAGAGACATATGAGCTAACAATGTTAGAGATGGCTGTGATGGCAGAGGTTTGCAAGACCTGAAATCCGTGGATGTGCTTCACAACTGAGGCAAGTAGCAAGACAATACAGTGGATTATCGCCGTATCCACAATAGCACCTACAATACTAACTGTTATTTTTCTAAAAAGGGGATCATTCTGGACATGATCAATGTTTGCTAAATTGATAACGTGACACCCACATTAATTGCCATTCCTTGTTTAAAGAGAATTAAAAAATTAATTCTGAGGTGTCTTTCTTTACAATGCCGGAAGATGGTTATCCTGAGATAACTTCTGCATCTTGCAGATGCACCATTTGCAGTTGGCTTTAGATCAGCCTTGCCAGCAACAAGAATAAAGTGACTTAGCAGGCTGTGTGACTTTGTGTCACAATAGTGGCCAAATAGTCCTCCCCATGAACAAATAATCTGTGTCTTGTATCGTGCTTGAACCTGCTTGTTGTGTTGTTCTTACCCGAAAACCTGCATTATTAGACTTCAGGCCCTGGTCCAACTAAGATCCATGGGTATACTTAATTTGAGGTATTGGCCGCTAGGTGTACAAATGTTACCCTGGCCTGCCTCTACATACATGCCTCAAAATGCAAGAAATGGCAATATATGATGATACCGTGCACAGAGTTCAATGTAGATGTTTTACCAGTGATCTCAAGTACAGATAGTTGTGGCAGCATAGGTCTTAACCAAGAGAGTGACACACGTTGCAGCCACCTTTGTGTTGGTTTGGCTGACTACCTTGCACGCTTCTTCCAAAAAGCACATTGACAGCACCATGCTAAGGAAAAAAGTCACAGCCACTGAACATGGAGGTAGTGGATTTGGTGGAGCTTGGCGACTGTAAGAAATTGGAGTATTACTTGAGAGGGGTGAGAACCTACCTGAAACAATAATCACTATCCTTGTCAGGGTGAACTGCTATAGTCACAAAATTAACGTGTGTAACACTCTGGTAGCTTGGCACAAAGCAAACAGGCTTATCTTAGGGGCAATGTGTAAAGTATTTATGCAGAGCTCATACAGTAATGTAGTGAAAACACAGAGCAAGACATATCCCTAATCCACTTAGAAAAATAGAGTACATTTTAATATATAAATTGACACCTGTCTGTAGAATTTTAAAGCTTACTTGCCTTGCACTGTTTTATCTAAATTGCGCCGAGCGCTTCGCGCTTTTAATTTGTATTTTCTACCGCTTAGGGGGAATTAAGGGAGTCTTACCCGCACCATAATTCGCCACATTCCCACATTTGTGGGTTAGAAGGGACTCGGGGGCTCTACAGCATCAGCGCGCCGGTTGTGAGCGCCATCTTGGAGTGGGGAGAAGTCCTGCCACTCTCAGCGCCATCTTGGTGAGGGAGAGACACTCGCCCTGACAGGACCCACGTGACATCCAGTCGACCATTTAAGATGGCCACTAGACAAGTGCGCAGCGACGGTGCGCAGCGGGGGCGCCGTAGGGGCGCCGGAGGTAAGCCCGTTTGCGCCCGTTCGCGCAACGGACGCGCTTAGGGCCGCTACCTCTGGCCCCTCTAGTTCAAACCGTATAGCTTACACTCGGAGAGAGCTCTTCGACCTCAGACCTGGTCAGGACCCGGTTAGACCGTCCATCTCTAAGCCAATTACCTGTGGTCTGCTTAATGTTAGATCCCTCTGCAAGCACCACACGGAAATAGCCTTCCTCATTGAGTCCGAACAGCTCGATGTCCTCTTTCTCACAGAAACGTGGACTCGGGAGGACTGTGAGGTAGAGCTGGGCTTAGCCTGCCCATCTGGCTACAAAATCAGCCATTCACCGCGCCCACTCAACCGAGGAGGGGGAATCGGATACATTCACAGAGACTCGCTTTCCCTCTCCCTGTTAAAGATCCGAGAGGTACCGGGATTTGAATTGATGGGTTTCTCAGTCAAACAGCAGGAGTCGATCTGCTGCTCGGGTGTCCTCTGTTACCGTCCCCCGGGACCAGCACCATCCATTGCTCTTCTCATTGACCTGATTTATGAACTTGCCAGCTCCCACTCCAGGTTATTAGTTCTTGGAGATTTCAATCTGTGGGCAGGCAGCTCGCTGGACAATGCATTTTTTTCTCTTAGCCAAGCTTGTACAGATCTCAACTTAGTACAGCTGGTGAATGCCTCCACGCATCAGAAAGGCCACACCTTGGACCTGGTGTTTGCGGATCCTCAATGGGCATCACTCGTGGACATCAAGTGCCAATATTGGACGGACCACTTTCTGGTTAGGTTTTCCCTTTGGTCGGAGGACCCTACTTCGCGTAAGGCTGGACTACCTCTAGCTAAGCTAGAGAGACCTTGGTCCCGCATCTTAAACACGGTTCCATTGCCGAACATCTTAGACGAGGACTTCAAACTTGGCAATACAGTCGAAGAAAGTTATACCCTCTTCTGTCAGTCTATTGCTAGCTCGCTGGATAAGTTAGCGCCCCTTCGGAAGTCGCGAGGGAGGGTGAACCGAGCTTGTCCTTGGTACACGAGTGAACTTCGCCAGCTCAAACTCGACTGCAAACGCGCGGAAAGGGTCTGGAGGAAACAGTACCTAGACTCTGAGAAAATCGCATTTAGGTCTGCTATGCATAAATATAAAGCTCAAATTAAGATAGCGAAAGCGACCTTCCTTGAACTCACTCTGAATCAGGCCCCAAACAAGGCTCAGGCCCTTTTTAAAATCGTCAAGGACCTGGCTCACCCTACGTGCGTGGCCAGTGCTGTTCCCTCGTCGCAGGCTCTCTGTGACTCTCTGGCGGATGCCTTTGATGAAAAAATCCGTAAAATTCTTGCTGGTCTGCAGGACCCATGGAATTCCACCACTGAGGCGGGAGCTCCGGAGGAGTTGGCCAGTCGACCCCTGCAGAGGGTTACTAATCTCTGTCAGGGAGCTCCGGTCATGCCCTCCAGTCGACCCCGACCAAATGAGCAGCCCCCCAGCT
This sequence comes from Lissotriton helveticus, assembly GCF_964261635.1. NCBI lineage: Eukaryota > Metazoa > Chordata > Amphibia > Caudata > Salamandridae > Lissotriton > Lissotriton helveticus. The sequence continues at coordinate 168,135,546 of NC_136065.1, read as the reverse complement.
TGGGAGCTCCGGCGGCGGAAGCCAGTCGACCCCTGCTGAGTAGCCCCCCTCTCTTTCTTTTGGATCAGGCCCTCAGCTTGGGAGCTCCGGCGACTGCGGCCAGTCGACCCCAGCTGAACTGTTCTCCCCTCGCAGCCCCCGTTCCGGCTCCCTGCTTGAGAGCTCCGGCAACTGTAGCCAGTCGACCTCAGCAGGGTAGCCTTCTTCCTCCTCCTGTGGAGCAGACTCTTAGCCTGGGAGCTCCGGCGAGTGAGGCCAGTCGACCCCTGCTGAGTGGCCCCTCTGTCCCTACTTTGGATCAGGCCCTCTGCTTGGGAGCTCCGGAGACCGTAGCCAGTCGACCCCAGCAGAGGAGTCCCTTTTCTCCCTCCTTGGAGTTGGCTCTCAGGTTGGGAGCTCCGGCGAGCGAGGCCAGTCGACCCCAGCTGAGTAGCTTCCCCCTTCCATCCCTGAAGGAGTTCGGCGACTTAGCCCTGACGATTTCTTCTGGTTCGCCTTTGGATCCTCTCCCTCCAAGACTATGGAAGGTGTTTCAAGAGGACCTCTTCCAACCCCTGCACGCTATCTGCTGTCAGTCATTTGAGACAGCTATTGTTCCAAGCTGCTGGAAGAAGGCAGTGGTATCCCCGCTGTTAAAAAAACCTACGCTCGACCCTGCGTGCCTCTCTAATTACCGGCCAATTTCCCTGCTTCCTTTTCCGGTTAAAATCATGGAAAAGTTGGTCACCCGCGCTCTGTCCAGTTTTCTAGAAGGGAACAGCTGGCTGGATGAGACGCAATTTGGCTTTCGCCCAGCGCATGGGACGGAATCCGCGTTGGTGACCGTGCTAGACAATCTGCGGGCGCGAGTCGACAGCGGTCGGGCAGCATTTTTGGTGCTGCTCGACATGTCGGCCGCGTTCGACACGGTCAGCCATCTCACCCTGATTTCTAGGCTGGAGGAGTGCGGGGTCAGTGACAAGGCCAGGGACTGGCTAATCTCCTATTTGGACTGCCGTCAGCAACGGGTCTCGTTACCCCCCTTCAGTTCTGAGGAGCGGAGAGTGGGACAAGGAGTACCTCAGGGCTCGGCCATCAGCCCCATACTCTTTAATGTCTACCTCCGCCCCCTAGTCCAGCTCATTAAAACCTTCGGTATCTCCGCATTTAATTACGCGGACGATACCCAGCTGGTCTTTTCTCTGGAGGGACAGGATGCAGTCTCATTGGAGACCTTTCATCGATGCATGCAGGCGACAGCGGAATGGCTTCGGTTGAACTCGCTACAGTTCAACGGAACGAAGACGGAGGTCTTACATTGTTCCGCGGATCGGGTCCCTCGTGATCTTCCAGTGGACTTCTGGCCTCCGTCCTTCTCAGAGACAGTGTTTGCGGCACAATCAGCGCGCAATTTGGGTGTCACTTTTGGGCCCAACCTGCAGCTGGATCTACATGTGAATAAGATCTCCTCAACATGTATGATGCTGATCCGCATGCTGCGCAAGGTCCTTCCTCTCCTCCCTGCGCAAGCCAGACCAGAAGTAGTGCGTTGTACCATCCTAAGTCGACTTGACTATTGTAACGCACTACTTCTGGAGGCCCCGGTAACACTCCTGGGCAAGTTGCAAAGGGTGCAAAATATTGCTGCTAAACTCGCCCTTTCGCGCCCCTACCACAGCTCTTCTACGGCAGCACTGCGAGAACTTCATTGGCTGCCAGTTCATCTACGAGTGCGCTACAAAGCAGCATGTATTGTATTTAGGGCTGTTCATGATCTGGGCCCCATTCCTTTGCGGCGAATGTTTGCCTGGTATTGTCCAGCTAGAGCTTTACGCTCCTCGTCATCCAGGCTACTGGTTGTCCCGCGATTCCAGAGAGTGAGGATGGGGGGCCGCTCCTTTAGAGTAGCGGCATCCAAACTCTGGAACTCTCTGCCTATATCCTTGAGAAGCCTTGGAGATCTTTTATCTTTCAGAAAGGCTCTAAAAACTCATCTTTTTCCCAGGATAGGCTGAGCTACTGTCTTTCACTGAGTACGGGTCAAAGCGCCAGGATGCCCTTTGTGGTGACAGGTTGCGCTATACAAGTATGCCACAATACAATACAATAAGTAGAACTGACAATATGAATATTTAAGTTTTAAATTGAAAATAGAGCCAAAAAACACAACGTGCTAACTGTGGTTATATGGTGTGGCCAGACCTGGTCAAAGTTGAGAGTTAAGGCTGACCATGAAGGAGCACCTTCGTATACAAAGACCAGGTTTGTCCTGGTGGAAAGTTTCCCATCGGACTTAGAGATGTTTATGGAAAAATAGTGGTCACCGAAGAGTCATCGGTGGGTCAAGCTGCAACCTGGATCCAGCATGGTGCATGATGACGGAGGTTTGCTGAAGAGCAGGGCCCTGGTATGGCCATGGACTAGGGCAGGCAAGCCCTGAGCAGGTGAAGTCCGGTGTCTGTGCTCATGAAGGCCTCGATGTTAAAGGGAATGCTGCTTGGGGCCGGTCCCGATGAAGCCCTCTACGTTTGGACTGAGAACCAATTCTGGAACTCTGATCCCCTTCAGCAGGGCAAACCAGCAAGCTGAGGTCAACCAGAGATTTGACATTGATGGCTGTGGTTTCTACGGTCGGTTCTCCAGTCAAAAAGTTGGTAAAGAATTTCTGAGTCTCGGCTTTTACACTGGTTATAGGAGTAGAACCCTATAACAGCAGCCAAGGGCCCAGAACATTGGGGCACCACTTGAAGGGTTAGGACTCACTCCAACAGAGGCAAGCAGCAGAGTCCACAGCAGGTCCAGTTGGTACTGGTCAGCTGGGCAGTTGCAATGAGAGAGGCCTCTGGAAGCTTGTAATATCCTTGTATCTCAAACAGGAGGTCAGCAATGTGCCCCGTGAAGTCACTTCTGGGTTCGAGACAAAGAGGTCCAGTCTTCCTGCAGGTTTTTCAAACAACAGGGCAGTCCTTCTTCTGGTTCTCCACAGGTCAAGGTGTGTTCTGAAGAGAGATGTGTGGGGCCCAATTGTATGCCCAGTGCCAGCCTGTGGGTAGATGGCAGGTTTTTGTCCATACCCTAGAGCAGTTCTGGTCAGTTCTTCACCTCTCACTGCGTTTAGCACTGGCCAGTTTAGAGAAACAAAAGAGAGGCAGGCCTAGGTGTGAGCTTCATCTACCAGTGACAGGGTATGAATCCTCTGAAGCTCAGGAAAGGGCTGCCACCTCCCCATGTCATTGTATCAAGGGAAGAGTTCCCTTCCCCACTCCCAGGGCCCTTTTTCCTCTGTCTGGGAGCAATGCACAGCCATCATGGGCAAGGTGACAGCTAGACACGGGTAGAAAAGCCTTTTGGTTTTAGTCAGGAATATTGCAACTTTCTGAAAGTGTCATTTTCAAAATAGTAATAGAAAATCCTACTTGACTTTTAAGTTGGATTTTTAAAGTACTATAAAAATGAGTCCTTGAACTATTTTTCTTGACACTCCCAAGATGAATTTAGCACTTATAAAAGGTAACAGTGTAAACCAGTGTTAGATATGGGACAGCCAGCCTTACCACAGAGAAAAACGACTTTCCCTGCCACAGCACATAAATACACATGTATACCAATTGACATACCACACGCCCTGTCCAATGGGAATGTAGGGCCTACCATAGGAGTGACCTATAAATATTAAAAAGGAATGTTGAGGCCTGGCAAAAGCTTTGTTTTGCCTAGGTGAAATGCCAGTTTTAACACCCTCAGGCTGCAATAGCAGTCATGGAGCCATGTGTTACAGTGCTGCTTTAGTGGGTGGCACAATGAGTGCTTCAGCCCACAGATACAATTTAATATACAGGCTCTAGGTACTGATAATACCATATACTAGAGATGTATGAGTACACTAAATGTGTCAAATAGGTGTATACCTATTGTAACATTTGAAATGCAGAGCACAAGCACGTTACCACTAGTTGATAGAGGTAAAGTGCACAGAGTTTTATGGCCAACAAAAAAGAACAGCTTCAGCAATTGAAAGCAAAATCTAGGGTGACCTTTCTGAAATGCAAATATCCATCAGTCACCTTAGTATTGATTTGCATCAATTTAGTTACTATTGTGGCTAGTGCTGCTTGTACAATCCATTGCTGGGTTTGATACCATGATTAGGCTTGTGAGGGCTGAATGGGGAGGAAGGTTTGAGGATTGACCACGGTTGCAATCATTTGCACCATTTTCCCTCTCTTGATTTTGAAACCGGCACTTGGGGAACATACTTTTATGTGGGACCATTTTTCATTTGATAATGTTATTGATGGATGTATGACGTTACAACGCAGGCTATTACAACGCCTGCCTTTACAACGCGGTATTTACATCGCAAACCTTTACAACGCATAGCGCTTAGAGGTGCTGGATAGTAAAAAGTTTAATTTTCTATTCCAACTCCAGTCCCCGTGGACACTAGGGAAGGTGTTGGATAGAAAATTAAACGTATTCCCTATCCTAGAGCGCCCCCCAGCGCAATGCGTTGTAATAGTTTGCGTTGTAATGACCGCGTTGTAATGGTAGTGCGTTGTAAAAGTTTCGTTGTAACGGTTGTTCACCCGGTGGAAACCTAGTTATGGACAATCTGCACTGATGCTGTTTTCTGATATCTAAAAATAAAATTGTAATACATTAAGAATACTGATTGTTGATTGTAATGCAGCACAAACAAACCCTCAGGTCCTAAATGCCATATTAGCAATAGTACACAGGGATAAACACAATCACTCAGTGGCTTAACATTACTGTCTGAAGGCACAATGCCACAGTAAACAAACAGGTTGCACTCTGTTCCAATTGAAGACTATCCTCTGATGTCAGGATCTGCAGTTTTAGACCCATTGAAAGCTGAGTCATCCCTGAATACCTATGCTGGTGAGCCGAAACTGAACACCGCCCCAGATTTAGGAATCAGGGGAGAAACAGAGAAAGTGATTAAAAGAGAAAACCTGGACTGCCGTCTACCCCCCTTCAAGATTGTCTGCTTTAAGGGATGGTCCAAATTGTATGGGCAGGATTTTGTAGATCTGAACCAGTTGGGAGACAGAGGGCAGATAGTAAGTAGGAATCCAGCTGGTAACAACATACAACAAGTGGAAGTTAGCTCACCAGTTCCTGCAGTGGATAGAGCTGTAATGAGCCTGAAACTGACAAGGAGACATTCTAAAACCTACTTCTATGCGCTGTATTAGGAGAGCACGGATTAGCATATCTTGCATCTAGAATTTATTAGGAAAAGTAACAGACTGCATACCTGTTTACAGCAAAACACTGTAGTTATCAGCAGTCAGGAGCCTTCCCTTGAAAGAAAAACATGCAACTGAATCCATTCTTCTCCTCCTGGGCTTGGCTCGGTATAAGCTTCCAGTGCAGAATGGGATGCAGCAGCATCAGGGCAGTCTGAAGCTCTTCTGGCTGTATCTTGCTTCTGGGGCAGAGGATCTCTCCTGGCAAGTGGCCAATTGATGGATCATTTATACTGCATCTTATCTGAAATGGGAATTGCTGACATAAACTTAGGAATGTCTGACATAACCTATTGTATCAATATGCTAGTCTTAGATGTGTTCTTATTAACAAATAAGGTACAAATACAAATCAGACTACACTGTTTATGTTATTATCATTATCTGACCGTGGGAAGGATATAACAAGGCACTTGTTCCAGACTGATGGCACATCAGGTGTCTTATCGAGGAAATTGCCTGCGCATCACCAGTTGTCTTATCAATGCCATTGTCTGGGTGACTTGACACTTTCACAGTTTCTTGGAAAGATAAGCACAGACAAGATTTGTGTCAAAGGCAGACATGTCAATGATGCTACAAAAATAGAGAAAATTGAGTCTCTGCCTGTAAATATGGAGTCTGGTCCTAGGGACCTTCCAAATGATGAATGCAATGAGTTAAAGTGTGCAAACTCAGCTACAGCAATGCAGCGATACTAAGCAGTTGGATGGTATATCAAAAAACAGTATACGTATTTTTCTAATAACTGATTCAACCATTCTGTCTGTCCATCAGGTTTGTCCAAAAGAGAGGTATGAACTTAGTCACTCTGTCAGTGATTATGACCGCAGGTAAACCATTGGAACAAAAAACAATGTGTACAATAAAAATCCCTTTAAATTAAATTGCCGTGGCAAGTTTATTTATGGAATTGAAGTGGCTGACAGTAGTGAAATAGTCTATAAGAATCAATACTGTGGTATAATCCTGAAAAGGGGGGCAGGCCAAATATAAAGCCTAATGAGATAATGTTCCATAGATGCTTTGGTGTAGGACTAGGAATGTTTTGCAAAACTCCTGTTGCTACTATATGGGATGATTTAACTTTTTCACATGTATTACATACTTCAAAATACTTTTTGATATGTGATCTCTTATTTGAATAGCAAAGGTCTGTGATTGTAAATTCCATCTTCTTTCTTTGATTTGGATGTCCAGCTGCTGGGTAGTCATGATACCACTTTTAAGATCTGTATTGCGTTATGAGGGATATACAAAGTTTCTCTTGATATAATAGGCCACCCTTTAGCGTTCTCTGGTGAGGTTCTTGGTCAATCCATTGTTTAGACAAGTTGCAAGATGCCTTGTGAACTAATGTTGAGAACGTCAAGATGTATGGGCAGTGTCCTGATTAGCAACTTCTAAGTCCTTTCGTTTGGACAAAGTGTCTGCCTTCCCATGCTGATTGACATGTTGATATGTATTTACATAATCAAAATAGTTTTTGCTTGTTAGGTATGGGACATTCTTGTGATCAATCCATACTGTAATTCTACACAGAGCCCATTTCAGATGATTCCTCAAAATGAGTAAAACCTTTTTAATGGCTCAACACTTTTTATAGTGTATGATATCATTTTCCAGTAGCGGTCGGCAGTAGGTGTTTCTGTAGGGCGGTGACGTGGGCAGGAGGAGGGGCAGGGTGGGGGGAAATAATGTATGGATTACAGAGTTTTACAGGTGAGTAAACATTTAAATAAATAAAACGAATTTCGTTGCGCACACTGCATCACCAAATGGTGATTTCTTTTTGTGTGCTGTGCACATGGTCTATTCATGACTCTGTGGTTGAACCCATGATTTGATTAGCAGCAATAAAAGTTAGGGACATAGTCCGGGCGCCACACGAGTATTTAAAGTTAGACAAGGATTTATAAACTTGAGAGGATATCTGTGTTTCTTTTACATGATCACAAGGCCTTCTTTTGTGTACATTATTGCAAGTCAGATTAAGACTGAGGCAAAAGACTGGAGAGGTTTCAGTCTTAAAAGTAGAAAAACCAAAGGAAATGATGGACGGAGCGTTGACAATACAAGCACTCACCCCCAGTCAACTGATCTGGGTTTAATCCATGACCGTTCTTTAGCCCACTCTGCCACCCCAGTTCAGACATGGCCATATGCAAATCAGTCTGACCTTGTGCCTCATGGGAACAGTCCAGCCCGAACTGCCAAGCCATGCCTTTCCTGGACCGGAAACAAGCTACCGAGGACCGGTTTCTGGCATTTCAGCCGTCTTCAGCCCGCCATGCTTGGATCCAGTGGCAAAGTGAGCAAGGGACTCACGTCTGAGCATACCCTGGCAACTTATGGCGAACAAAGAAAAACCAAAGGAAATGATGGACAGAGCATTGACAATACAAGCACTCACCCCCAGTCAACTGATCTGGGTTTAATCCATCACCGTTCTTTAGCCCACTCTGCCACCCCAGTTCAGACATGGCCATATGCAAATCAGTCTGACCTTGTGCCTCATGGGAACAGTCCAGCCCAAACTGCCAAGCCATGCCTTTCCTGGACCGGAAACAAGCTACCGAGGACCGGTTTCTGGCATTTCAGCCGTCTTCAGCCCGGCATGCTTGAATCCACTGGCAAAGTGAGCAAGGGACTCACGTCTGAGCATACCCTGCCAACTTATGGCGAACAAAGAAAAACCAAAGGAAATGATGGACGGAGCGTTGACAATACAAGCACTCACCCCCAGTCAACTGATCTGGGTTTAATCCATCACCGTTCTTTAGCCCACTCTGCCACCCCAGTTCAGACATGGCCATATGCATCACTGGAGGACCTCATCACTTCCTAAGACATGCTTACATGCTTAAGGCCCCATACATTTAATATGGTAAACAGCATAGCAAAAAAGATTGAAGAATATTCAACCCAATATGTGAAAGTTCTGAAAAATATGCTAGATCCATTGGATAGTTGGTGTTATCATTAGTGTGAGAAACTGGGTTGTTGGTTGAGGGGATCTGAGATTTCCCAACCATGCCCACAGAGTATCCTGCTAAGAAAGATTGATCATAAAGCAGGTCATTGCTGGAGCTTCACCTTGGCCGTCACCACGGGTTGTCGATGCTGGAGCATGAAGTGCAGATCACACATTTCCGCCCATTACTGGCGGGCACTGTAGCGCAAAGTGTCGGGTTCACCGGAGCTTCGCACTGGCGGTCGGCATGGCCTGCAAGATCTTGGCACGATCTTGGCACTATCGGCCCGTTTGCAGTCGCAAAGAGTATTTTTTTCTTCCAGGAGAAGCTCAACTAGACCTGGGAGGCACCTCTTGGGGATCAGGAACTCACTTTAGCTGAGGCTAGCCTGGTTCAGGCAGGTCCTGTTGCAGGTGGTTAAATAACAAACATAAGGAGGGTAGAGGCTATATTTGGTGAAGAGGTCGAAGGGGGGAATGGAGATTTTCTTAAATTAATTATTGTTCTAGAAACCTTTCAAATCTATCCATTTGTTTTGTATTTTATTGGAAGAACTTGCTAACAGCTAGAAGAAAACATAGGCAGGGCACATGCTACACTTTACAGGTTCCAATTCTATTAGACTGCTTACAAGGTGACATGTCTGTTGCATTGTGCTGTCTGAGTGTAAAAACGTTGAGGTTGTACGTTTAACTATTGGTAAGACAAAGTGGTGGACAAATGCACTTGCTGCACAAAACAAATGTCTGTGATATGTTTATGTGTCTGTGGAGTATACGCATAAGTGTGTAACATCAAGGTTGGTTTTTATGTACTGGATATATGGAATGAACCAAACCCCAAGGGGCTGTAGGCTGTTTTTCAGAGTAAGTGTTTGTTCCTGCCGGACCATCTCAAGCTTGAGGTGCCATCCCTAACACAGTATATTCCGCATGTGGAGGCTTTTAACATTATAGAAACCAGTAGGTAATTTGCAATCTATGTGGTCCACCACTCCACTCTACAGCAATAGAAAAAGGTGTTTTCCAATATTTGCCAATGGACTTTTCAGAAAAAAAGTGAATGAAGGTATACACATTTGCAGCTAGAGGCCTACAAATCATTATTACCATGTTATACAAAGAGCTGGGAAGTATGAAAAGATAAATGCGAGTCTTTAAAACATGAAAATACAAGGGAAGGTGTTGTGTACTTTTGTCTTTTTCACTCACTCATACCTCTCCATCCCAGAAACAAAACTACGTCTTGCACAGAAGACCATTAGTATTTACCCTGATCTATGCTTTTCCATCACAGAAAAGACGATTTGACATTGTCTGTGTACTACCAAGTACCGACACAAAACTACTGAAACTTCTCCTCTTAGGGCTGAAGCAAAGTTATGTACCTTGAAAGGAGGCTCTGAATCATGTGAGAGTCATCAGTGCTGAGCACAGCTGAGTAATTGCCTTTGCTTGTCCTTGCCATGCAGTTTGTGGGATACAACGAGAGGGCTGCTCTAAATTAGGACTTCCAAGGTCAAATAGATAAGGGCCTCTCTTTTGATGAGCCCAAGAAATCCAACACCAATGCTGCCAAACCCAGCTCACTAGGATAGACGATGCATCTATTAAGATAGTGTGACAACTCAAACACCCTCAAAAGCTATTCCTCTGAGGATTCAACACCTAATGTATATATATATATATATATATATATATATATATATGTGTGTGGACCTATCCCGTGGCTCGGCATTTCAAGGAACATCACAACCAACAAAGTCGATTATTGAAATATTTTGCCATTGACTCGGTTCCACCGTTACGGAGAGGTGGTAATCGTGAAGCTATTTTGAGGGCTCTTGAGACGCAGTACATCCTCGAATTAGACACGAAGGCCCCTTGTGGCCTCAATACCAGTGTGGACTTTTATACTCACCTGTAAATATCTGCTAGTTTGCACATGTTGTTTTTTGATTACATCTTTGTTTTCATCTCATATTTGGGGTTCTCAAAATGAAATTGCTATGAATCTGTATGTGAAGGTCTCCCCCATATATGAAATTGATCTTTGATCTATTTATTGATTGTACTCCCATTTTTCATCTAGGGATGAATTAATAATTTTTAGCCTTTATTATTTGTCAGTACTGCTCACGACATCAATTATTTTTATTTCTTTACGGTTGATCCAATTATATGAATGTGATACTTGAACAGTATTTTTGAACTAAAGGCCACAGAGGTTGAGAGTAACAATCTAAACTTGATATATAAGTTCGATTAACCCACTTGGGTAATATTATTGTTTCGACCATCATAATCAAAGTGTTTAAATTTTTTTTTCACTGATTGTGTTTCAACAACTTTTGCATAGTTTGCTTGGAAATATTTTATTGTAAATATTCCATTTAGTTGTTGTATACCAGTGTTGCATTATGGTGGTTGTTTATTAACGAACGTTGTAAACATCAGTGATGACATATTGACTGTGGACACGGTATATGTTGTCTATTTCTATTGCCTGATCTCTGTGAAGAACCAATCACTGGATCCCGTAATCATGCACTAGCACTTTAAAAATGGATTGTCTTTTCCCCAACGTCATGTGACCAAGGCCTCTGGGTAGGCCGAAACGTTATGCGGGTGGCGATGCATTTCAATTGAATAAACACTTTCTTCACCTGATGGCTGGGTCGGCTTTCGTTTTTGGCTAGATCGGTGGTGCCCTGAGAGATTAGGGAGTGCTGGTTCATGACGGACGAATGCAGTTGTCATATATATGTGTGTGTGTGTGTGTGTGTGTGTGTATATATAAATGTATATATTAGATTCTTTTTCTCTCTTCTTCCTGATAAAGAACACAGGAACGCCCTCCCAATTGGCAATTGTTTCTATTTATTTTATAGAGCAAGTCGGCTCAACAAAATGCGCCCGCTGTGTTTCAGTCTCCTGGACCTTGATTACGGGCTGTTATAGTTTAATCCTACAATGCTTTTTATGATCGCAAGTATTTTCCCTTTCTATGCTTATGTTTAAATCGCTAATGAACTCGTTCAATGCACAAAATTAAACTTAAATCATTAATGTCACTAGAAAAATAATCAACATTTGATGCATGATTTAATAAATAAAAAATAAAAAGTGATTTTTGTGTGCAATTAAATTACTTCAGCTCTGTGCTTAAGTGTGCTACACAGTGATTATAAGGTGCTCTGTGCACTTGTGTTAATTTTAGTATGTTAAATTGACTCCATTGTCCAGGCTCAGAGATCCTTTCGGTTTTATTTGTATTCATTCAGCTCTCACCGGGTGCATTCTCGTATATGTAGTCTTTAGATCAACATTTGTTGCATGGGTGAGTATGCTACCTTTATTTCACCTATATACGGCGTTATAGTAGTTCTGATCACTTGTTTAACAATTTGTTAAGTTTGGTGTTCATTATTTTGTTGATTGAGCTTTTACAAATGTATTCAGTTGTGAATAAGCTTTCACAACTTCAGTTGCAATTTGTTGCCCACAAATGCTGATTCATATCAGTATTCAATACATATTAACATCTTATATAGAGAGCATATCGCAAGTTGGGTGTTATTAACAATCAATCATAAGGCTTTGGCTACCCCTTGTTGGGTGAACTAGGTGGTGGGTTTGTCCTCTTTACATTTTCGATTTGTGTATCCCTTGCTGGATAAATCTTTATCCTTGGTGTATTTTTCACCTCTTTGTATTTTGTGTGACTTTGCGTCATCTATGTTCTTGTTCCACATTTGATTTGATGAATCCTTACAACAATTGCCATGCATTCCTAAAAGTGAACATGTAACTCTTCATCATGATTAAGCCCCTTGGGGATAGGGTATTTATCGTCGGTATGTGCCTTGATTCTCTCTGTCGCAGGATTCTGTCTCCGCCACTACCCCTCTCTGTTCTCATTACTTGATCAATGGCATAGTATGTCAATTTTTCCCAATCACTGATATGCTCTTGTTCCATGTGCTTTGCGACTGTACAGTGCCCTACCGAGGAGATACGCATCACCTCACAGTGATACTTTTAAGAGCACCTACATACGCTTGTAAGAGGGCTAACCTGGAGGACGTACATTTATACATACAGTGATCATAGGGGAGGGGGCACATGGCTGAGGGCCCTATCCAGAGGGCCATACATTAGTTTTAGGGACCCCTTTCCCCAAGCCTATAGAGGCCCTGAGGGCTCCATGCCTGGGGCCAAACATATTTATATCAGAGGAGGAGGCCAAACATATTTATAGTAGGGTAGGGAAGACGAGTTGCCCCTGGCCCAAACCTAAAGATGCACCTGGAATCCCATCTTCCAGAGCCAAAAACAGTTATTTTAGGGGTCTGAGCATGTGGCCCCCATCACCAAGTCAAAATGGGCCCCAGGGACACCATCCCTTGGGGTCAACCCCGAATAATAGGAGAGGGGGCGTGTGGCTCTCCTCCCCAAGACTTAGGAGGTCCGGGGCATTTTGCAGTCTAAGTGGCTGCCCTCCCGAGGCACACACAAAACATTTCAATGAGGGCCACGGCTAAGCTCTGGAGGGAGCAGCTGCTTATACTTGCTCCCGCTGGTCGGGAGCAATATGTGTATCCCTGCCTGAAGAGCATGGGCAGGGAAACAAAAGTCTGCTCTTACCCAGCTGGAGCATACTTAAAGCTCCCACCATGTGGAAGCAGATATGCCTTCCCTGTCTGAGCTTCTGCAGGCAGCAAAGGCATCTTTGTTCCCACTCAGCAGGAGATTTAAAAATGCTCTCACCGGGCAGAAGGAAACATGCTACTGTATCCCAGGTGGGCTCCCAGGACACAGTCTGTGAGCTGCCCCCGGCGGGCATGGGGTTCCCTGGGGCTATCTAAGGCTTGGGGAAGGGGCACGTGCCCCCTTCCCTACAATAAAATGTTTGACCCTGGAGGATGGGGTCCACAGGGCCCATTTAAGCTCAGGGAGTGGGGCCGCATGCGCCATCCCCTACAATAAAGTGTTTGGCCCCGGGAATGGGGTATCCAAGACCCATATGGGCTTGACGAGGGAGGTTGCTCCTCCCCCTCTCCTACAGTTAGATGGTTGTCTTGGGAGAAGGAGACCCCAGGCCCATTTCTCCTCTAGGACTAGTGCCTTAAGGGATCTATAACTTGCGCCTACGCCATGCACAGTTTTTTCATTGGAAATGTTACAGTGATATTATCAATGATGTCAAAGAAAATGCCATGACTGATATGGGATAATTAGCAGTGCATGGCGAGGACATGAGTTATAGTTACCCCAGGGCTCGTGTTGCAGTTTCTTGAGATAAGCATACGTAAAACTGATTAATTTCTATGGTTTTGTGTATTTAAAATCTGAACGTAACTATAAGGTACCTGTAACCTTTGATTTTTTTTGGGAGAATTTTTAAGGATTTTTATTTCTACTTCCTACCTATCACATCCGTGTAACCTTTGTTTTTTCAGTGAATTCCTATTTTTTTTAAGTAAAGTAATATTTAATTACCATGCGTTAATCCAACTGTGGCTGTGCATGGCCAAAGGCCATGCAAGGTGGGTGGGTTGGCCACAGGCCCTACAGCCAACTCCCAGCATGCAGCCAACCCCATGCCACGTGCAGTAGTAGGTTGACCATAAGGCCTGGCCTGTGGCCAACCCCACAAAGACAGCCAAACCGTGGGCCCCAAATAGGGCAGTATCTGTGTGTGTGGGTCTATCAGTGGCTGTGTGGGTCTGTGAGTGAGTATGTCAGTGTTTGCGTGGGTGTGTAAGTTGATGTGTGGGACTGTGAGTGGGAATATGTGAGTGCTTGTGTGCATATGTAAGTGGGTGTGTGAGTGGGTTTGTGTGTCTGTGAGTGGATGTGTGAGTGGTTATTTGAGTCTGTGAGTGGGTGTGTCAGTGTGTGAATGGGCATATTAGTGTGTCAGAGAGTGTATGACTGGGTGCGTGAGTGGTTTTGTGGGTGTGTGATTTGGTGTGAAATTGGCTGTATGGGTCTTTGATTAGGTATTTGAGTGATTGTATGGGTCTGGTAGTAGGTGTGTGAGGGGTCTAGTGGGTCTGTGAGTGGCTGCAAGGGTCTGTGAGTGGGTGTTTGAGTGTCTGTATGGGTCTGTGAGTGGGTGTGTGAGTGGTTTTGTGGGTGTGTGAGTGTGTGAGCGAGTGGCTGTATGGGTCTGTGAGTGGGTGCATGAATTGCTGCATGAGTCTTTGAGTGGGTGTCTGAGTGGGGGTGTGAAACATTGTGTGAGTGAGTCTGCGAGTAAGTGTATTTTTTTATTGGCCTCTGGACCTGCGGACCATCGGGGATTCACATGGGGGGCCATGCTGAATGCCACAATGGATCCACGGATTCTTGTCCATGTAAAAAAACAGTTTTGGGCAATTTCTTGCCCATTAGATGTTCCTTCACCATCTATCACACCCATCGGGAACCTTTGCCATAAACCCTTCTATTAGTTTTCACTTTTATTTTCAGGCCCGGGACCGTGTCCTGATATATAAAATGACGGCGGCAACTTTCCTCTCAGGTTGCTGCCAGCCATTAATGGCACTGCTAGCGTAACGTGGATCCATGGATCCCTGCGACGGTCCTAGATATCTTTAAACCTTTTTCCTTAATTAACTCCTAAACTACTGAACGGATTTACACCAAATTCCAAAAAGAGATATTTCTCGACAAGTTCTAGCTGTCTGCCAAATTTGGTATAATTCCATCCAGCGGTTCAAGCTATAGTCGTGTCTAAAACCCCAATGGTAAATTGCAAGAGGAAAACGAATATTGGGACCCCCATTTTACTCAGCACCCCACTTGATGAATCCACACAAAACGGTTAAGACAACATCTGAAGTGAGTGGCAAACTAGTTGTGAAAAATTCATGAAGATGTATCAAACAGCGCTCCCCTCCTGTGCCATTCTTGGCCCCTGGGACTAACATTTTCCTGGGGCTCGCCCTACAAGAACAAAGAAGGAGGGCAGCACGGCCCCCCTCTTTGAGCCACTAATGTCCCTGGGGACTGTCACCCCCTAGGTCCAGCTCCCTATGTTCCAGCGTGCCCACCTCCGGGACATAGTTGTTTGCCCTTATTTAGCAGGAACTTTGACAGCTCCCGCCAAACAAGAGCAGACTTTTTATCTGTTTTCTTGCCTGCTGTCATGCAGGCAGTAAAGCAGATGAAAGAATTGCTTCTGCATGCAGGTAGCAGCATTTGTGGCTGCTTCCTACATGCCAGATCAATGCCGGCTCCCTCTGGAGGCAAAGGGAGCCGGCAGGAACTGCGGGGGCATTGGGGCTCCCCACTTGGTCCCCAATTTTACATATTGGGAGCCCTGGGTGGACCCCAGGGCACCCAGCATGAAGAGGTTTGCCTGGGGGATGGGGTCCCTTGGGCCAAATGGGCCCGGGAAGGGGAGGCTGTGCAGTCCCTTCCAATAATTGGCCGCGCCCCCGGGGATGGGGGCCTGGGGTCAAAATAGACCCGTGGAGTGGGGATGTGTGGCCCTCCTCCCCCATTAATTCTTGGCCCGGCTCTAGGTAATGGGGTCCTTGGGGGTGAAATCAGCCCAGGAAGGCATGCGGGGGGCACTCGCGGGCTGATCCCCTTCTATAAAGGACACATGATCCGGACCTCCTGGGCTTAGCAGGGGGAAAGCACATGTTTTTTCTCTGCAATTCCACATTGAAAAATGAGCTGAAATAATGGCTGGGGGTGAATGAATCATTGATCTATTGGAGCGCAATCTGTAGTGACTGTGACAAGTGTCTCCTTCCTTGTGCCTACCTGGTGAGAGAAGAGTCCATTGCTTACCCTTTAAATTACTAGGAGTATGCAAATGAGGAAATCGCCCATTTGGCCCTGCCCACCATAATATTATGCAAAGGTCTTCCAGCTTTATTCTAGGATGATGGAGAGTTTAACAAGGGGCCACCCTACAGCACATTTTCTACTGATTTTGGTGAAGTGTTCTAGATGCTGCGGACTATCAGGACATTTCCACCAAACAACAAAGCACTTACTTCATATAGTTAAAAAGTAGGACCCTTGTTTGGTGGAGATTTACCTCTTTGTAGTCTTGTTGTGTTCTTTACAGGAAGATTCATGTAATACATATTTCTGGATAAAGACGCATGAGGAACAATCAAATTGCCAAAACGCACACAAGGTCACTGGTAACATTTCCTTGTGGTCCATTTCGCAGCTGTAGTGTTAAATAATTACTAGACATTTACCCAACGATGTAGCAGTTAGTAATTAACCAGCAGAAATTACTCCTGTTGGGTAGATATTTTGTGCAAAACTGTGAACTCTTGTTGGATAAAAGACCAAGAGTTAAAAAAGTGCTTTTTTGCCCAAGTGGGGTCAAGCACCAGAGCTAGAGGGTCAGAGTATTCCTACCCTGACCCCTTTTATTTTTGTTGCATTTTTAATTTGGGAATCGACTGAAGCTGAGTCCCAAGACGGCTGCCAACACTTCCTGGTTGAAGTCTTGTTAGCCAATCAGAGCTCTGCAGATCTCTGTACGGGCTTGTCATTGTTCGCAAGGGATTCCTGACCACAGATATACAAATTTGGATTTGCTTTAATATCTCGCAAACTTCTGAATGGATTTACACCAAATAACTGAAAGCGTGATCTGTGTCCAAAAGCTGCCTTTCTGCCAAAGTTGATGTAATTCCTTTGCATATTGCTGCTATGCTCACTAGGGGCCAGATGTAGGTCGCCAAATACCGGTCGGTAACGGCCGATTTCGGTGGTTACCGACCGGTATTTGGGTTTTGAAATGTAGGGGACAATTTATTTACAGAATCGGTATATTTACCGATGCGGTAAATTTACAGAGTCGGTAAAATACCGAATCGGTAAATATACCGATTCTGTAAATCAATATGTAGGTGGCACTGTAATCAGTGCCACAGGCCCTTACCGAATCGTTATTTACCATGGAATACTATTCCATGGCAAATAACGAATTCCAGTGTACATGCACATCTGTGCATGTACACCTGTGCCATGTGACACACAGACATGCCCATGTGGCACACAGACATGCCCTAAGGGCATGTCTGTGTGTCACATGGCACACAAGCCCGAAACAGGGGTGCAACAGGGTGTCAAAGTGACACCCTGTCCCCCTTGTAAAATCGGTATTTTTACCGATTCGGTAATCACCGAATCGGTATCTGCCATTGAATCCTATGGGCTTCAAGGCCCATAGGAATCAATGGGAAATACCGATTCGGTATTTACCGAATCGGTAAATACCGAATCTTACAGATTCGGTAAATGTAAAAGTAAATTTACCTACATCTGCCTACTTCTAATTTACCGATTCATAAATACCGAATCGGTAAAATTCGGTATTTATGAATCGGTAAATTAGATTTACCTACATCTAGCCCTAGGACCCTTGTGGTTCTGGGCAGACTCTGAAGAGGAAATACGTAATATGTGGGAAGGTGTTAGGGTGTGGTTAATTGTGAAGTATGGTGTAATGCGCAGTGTGTGAGTGTATGCTGAAGAATAAAGCAGAGTTTGACCGCAGCTCCTGTGTAGCGTAACTCATCTGTATGCTCCTGGCCTGGGAAAGATAGTACACTCTTCATCAACTCCGGAGCTGCTGTCCTTCATGGTGCAGCAGTCTGAGTGCAAAGGCCACCGGGTGCTCTGTGTGACTCTGATTTGCATGCTTGGGACATAAATCAGGTGAGGAACTGCGATTCAAAAGAGGCGAGTTAATGAGCTCTCTTGCTGTCAGCAGACTACCCAGAAATCCTGGTCTTCGCCAGGTTAATCTATAGACACAGTCCTCCTTGTTCCAGGTCACCAGAGCAGAGGAAAGAATTATGCCTCATTCTGGTACGTGTACTTCTTTTCTTGTCATACACTTTAAATGTGCCACTGGATTCCATGCAAGAATGTAAGACCTGAACCATTTTAATCATTTGCCAACTTTTCTTTAAAAGCTTTTGTTTCCAAAGGTGGAAGAGCTGTAGAACAGACTTCAAGCACGTGGATGCTTGTTCAATAGAGGCTGCGCCATAGCAAACTTTCCTCTCTTGAACTATGACCTTACCAGATAGGAAAATCCACTCCAGGTGTCCGTGTGTGTTAAAGGTTTGTGCACTTAAGACACATAAAGAGTGCTAGAATAATAAAGGTATGTGGAAAGTTCTTACCTCCCTGTTAACAGTGGAAGGAAAATAGCTGTGTGAGTGTAGGTAAACAAACAGAGCAAAGTCTCTCTTTATTGCATGTTCATGCAGTGAGGTCAATGAGCCCAGCAAAACAGCATATGTCAGTCTATCTGTCGACAACATCTGCAAGATGCCTTTCCAGTAATCTGTCTTATTAATGCAGCTCAGCAAATCTCATAGGAAAAAGCTAATCTAAATAAACATGTCTTTTATGTGTCCTGGCCGGAATGTAACATTGATTTTTTAAATCACAGCATGATTTTTAATGTTCACGTTTGCCTTGATGTGCCTTTCAAAGTCATCTAGGATATTTTGCTGAGAAGGTAACAGCCTCTAAAGGACTTAGGGGCACATGCATCAAGATAAGGAAATGCAATGCCGTAATAGCGATTTTTAAGAAATCGCTATTTAGGAGTCGCACTTCCTTATGCATGTAGGAAAACGCAAAATAAATTGCGATTCCCACACATTCCCTAATAGCAAACCGCAAATTGCTTTTCACTAATAGGGAATGCATTCCCATTCATTCCTATGCGCCTAAAGGCCCATAGGAATGAATTGGAAAGCCTTCGCAATTTGCGATTACCAAATAGGTAATCGCAAATAGCAAATGCAATTGCAAGGGTGCTAGGGGGCCTAAGGCCCCCCTGAAGCTCCCCCCAAAAAGGTAAGTGTGCACATGTGGTGCACCCACATGCCCTAAGGGATTGTGTGTGCGCTACAAGTGCATTTTTCAAAGTTTTTCCAAACTACCATCAACTTGAAGTTGATGTTAATTAGCGTTTCCTAAATGTCGCATTTAGGAAAGGCTTGTTGCATATCAAAAAGGAAATCGCATTTTGCGATTCTTTAAATGCATTTGAGATTTAGGTAATCGCAAAATTTGCAATTACCTATTTTGCGAATGCATTTGGGTTTGATGCATCAGAAATGGCTTTTTACCGGTCGCAAATGGGCCTATTCTGCGAATCGGCTTGTTTGCAACCGGTAAAAAGCCTGATGCATGTGCCCCTTAGTCCTTATTTCCTTGGATTCCATTTCCATGGAAGAAGATATTTTGCAAAATCGTGTTTTTGGAAATGCAGACCATCAGCCTTGAGGTGTGCTTAAAGTCATTTCTGGAATCTGACGTGAATTCCACCTACCTTATTAACTTGGTGAGAGCCTTTCCATGAAGCATTTGCAAGCAAATGCCCCCCACGTATTTAATATAATATTGATATTATGTCCCTACATCAGATCAGTCAGCTGAAAGGGGGGTTGATCTTTTTCTCGAAATAGGTGGATCACTATTGCATCATGGGATACATGGATGGACTCATTCCAAGATGTGTGCAACAAGAAAAATATGACACGTGGTTTATGCATACATCTAACAATTGTATACTGGTGTGTCTCAAACATGTAGAATCACAGACTGAGACCTCACACAGATGTTTAATAATTACAACCTGGCATCTCTAAAAATGTTGAACATTCACAGATAGGTAGCTCTTAAAGATGTCCAACAGTTATAGACCAACATCATATCTGAACTATTGGCCTGCGCGCTCTTTATTGCTGCAACATTTTTAACAGTGCTCATTTTTAAATTTACTCGCGCTGCCGGTCATCGCGCCTAGAGCTGCTAGAGCTCGTTAACATCGCGCTGTTACCTGGTGTCGGCTCCGTAGGCCGGGGAATCTGGATAGGCTTACCTGCACCTTAAACTTGTTTACACCCGTATTTGGCGGGATATAGATAGATTACCGGGTCCGACCGCCATCTTGGGTGGGGGTGAAGCTTGGGAGCACTTCGGGCGCCATCTTGAGAAGGTCAAGGGACGCAGGAGGCGGACTTCCGCTCGGTCCAATACCATAAAGGAATGGTGGACCAAGCGCGCAGCGGTCACGCGCAGCGGGCGCGACGAAGGCGCGCCGGAGGTGCGCCAGAGGTAAGCCCGTTTGCGCCCGTTCGCGCTACGGGCGCACACAGGGCCGCTACCTCTGGCCTCCCGGACTCTCCCCGCTTAGTATACTCTCGGGCTGCCCTGTTGGATTTGAGACCGAGCCAGGCATCCTCGACGCAGAATGCTATTGTTTCATCCTCGCCTCGCTCTTTGTCATGCGGTCTGCTTAATGTTCGGTCGCTTTGTAAGCACCACACAGAGATCGCTTTTCTCATTGAGTCTTCGGGGCTGGAGGTTTTGTTTTTGACTGAAACCTGGACTCGTGAGGACTGCCTGGTCGAATTGGGTTTGGCCTGCCCCCCAGGCTTTAAAATCATTCACACTCCTCGTCTGAAGAACAGAGGCGGTGGAATAGGTGTTATTTATAGAGAAACGTTGGGGCTCTTCCAATTTAAAATCAGGGAGGTCCCGGGCTTTGAGTTGATGGGATTCTCTATAAAAGATTCTGAGAGAACACTGCTTACCGGCGTGCTGTGTTACCGCCCGCCGGGCTCTGTTTCTTTCCTGTCAGACTTCATCGACCTGATATACGACCTGTCCAACACCTATTCTAAGCTGCTGGTCCTAGGGGACTTCAATTTATGGCAGGGCAGTCCGTTGGACGGTGCGCTTACGACACTATGCCAAGCTCTTGGAGATATTCAGCTGCAGCAACTGGTCCGATCAGCAACCCATAGGGGGGGCCCTGTCTTGGACCTGGTCTTTGCTGATGCACAATCTGCAGTGGTCAATGACATTCTTTGTCAATATTGGACCGACCACTCACTGGTTGCTTTCTCCCTTCAGATAGGAGTTCATCCTTCCGGGGAGGCTGGTGTCGGACAGGCTAAAATGGGTAGACCTTGGTCCCGGCTACTACACTCATCCTCGTCGCTTTCTGTATTACCTGAGAACTTTTGTCTGAGTAAGTCGGTAGAGGAAGGTTATCTAACTCTGTGCCGATCTATTACTCATACGCTAGACAAGGTCGCGCCCCTTCGTAAGTCTCGAGGTAGACTGAATCGGGCGTGCCCCTGGTATACGGAGGAATTGCGCCAACTGAAACTAAGTTGTAAACGCGCCGAGAGGGCTTGGAGGAAGCACTATTCGATTCCAGCAAGGGCCTCGTTCAGGCTGGCACTGCAGGGCTACAAGGCACAGATAAAGCTGGCTAAAGCGGCTTTTCTGGAATCCACCTTGAACAAAGCGCCTAACAAGTCTCAGGCCCTGTTTAAAATCGTCAGGGACTAGTCTCATCCCGCATGCGTGGCCAACACGGTGTTGCGTCACAGGCCCTGTGTGACTCCCTGGCTGGCGCTTTTGAGGAAAAGACCGCTAAGATTTTAGAGGGTCTAAAGAACTCATCGCCTCCTGCTCTCGGTCTGGAAGCTCCGGTCAGCCCGTCCAGTCGACCCCGGCCGGTTGTCTCTGGCCCCGGTCTGGGAGCTCCGGACGGGTCACCCAGTCGACCTCAGCCGAGTGACGGGTCTCTTAGCTCGGGTAATCTCGGCTTGGGAGCTCCGGTTAGCCTGTCCAGTCGACCCCGGCCGGTTGTCTCAGGCCCGGTCTGGGAGCTCCGGACGGGTCATCCAGTCGACCTCAGCCGAGTGATTGGTCTCTTAGCTTGGGCAATCTCGGCTTGGGAGCTCCGGTTAGCCCGTCCAGTCGACCCCGGTTGGCTGTCTCTGGTACCGGGCTGGGAGCTCCGGACGATCTACTCAGTCGACCCCAGCCGAATGACCCGGCCCTTAGTTTGGTAGCTCCGGAAAATCTCTCCAGTCGACCCCAACTAAGATTTTTTCCTAGCCCTTCCTTTGAGGAATTTTGCAGCATGGCACACACGGTGTCATCGGGTTCTCCGCTCGATCCACTGCCCCCTAAATTTTGGAAGGCATTTCAGGCTGAATTATTTCAGCCTCTACATTCCATCTGCCTCCAGTCTCTGGATCTGGCCACTGTTCCCGAATGCTGGAAGTTAGCAGTAGTGTCTCCTCTGCTCAAAAAACCAACGTTGGATCCCGCCTGTCTCTCCAACTACAGACCAATTTTCTTGCTCCCTTTTCCTATTAAGATCCTGGAAAAATGGGTGACCCGCTCTCTTTCGGGCTTCCTGGAGGAAATTGGATGGTTCGATGAGTCACAGTTTGGCTTCCGTCCTGGGCACGGGACGGAATCCGCGCTGGTAACCGTACTGGACAACCTTCGTTCGCGTGTCGACAGTGGTCGGTCAGCCTTTTTAGTGCTGCTCGACATGTCGGCAGCGTTCGATACGGTTTGCCATCGGACCCTTATCGGGAGGCTTGAGGAGTGCGGGGTCACAGAGGGAGCAACAGACTGGCTGGTATCCTACCTCAGCAATCGGCAGCAGTTGGTCTCGCTACCTCCATTTCGATCGGAACCACGGAAAGTAGGGCAGGGGGTCCCTCAGGGCTCGGCCATCAGCCCTATATTCTTTAATCTATACCTCCGCCCTCTGGTCCAGCTCATAAAATCTTTTGGTGTCTCGGCTTTTAATTATGCTGATGACACCCAGCTGGTCTTTTCTTTGGAAGGAAATAACGCGGTCCCACTGGAGATCTTCCATCGCTGTATGGCAGCCACAGCGGAGTGGTTGCGGGCTAACTCCCTCCAATTTAACAGCACTAAGACGGTGGTGCTTCACTGCTCCATGGACTGGATTCCGCGAGTACTTCCAGAGAACTTTTGGCCTGTGACTTTTCCCGAGCCACTGTCGGCGGCGGAGTCAGCTCGTAATTTGGGGGTGATCTTCGGCCCAAATTTACAGCTTGATATGCACGTTAACAAGACCATCTCTACGTGCATGATGCTGTTACGTATGCTGCGCAAAGTTCTACCCCTTCTCCCCGCTCAGGCCAGGCCAGAAGTAGTGCGTGGGACTATACTAAGTCGCTTAGACTATTGTAATGCGCTACTTCTGGAGGCTCCAAAAAATCTGCTGGGGAAGTTACAACGGGTGCAGAATATGGCCGCTAAGCTGGCTCTCTCTCGTCCCAATCTTAGCTCTTCTACCCTAGCTTTAAGAGATCTTCACTGGCTTCCGGTGCATTCGCGTGTACTGTATAAGGCGGCATGTCTGGTGTTTAAGGCAGTACACCGACAGGGTCCAGTGTTACTACAGAACATGTTCGCCTGGTACTCTGCCTCGCGGCCTCTCCGCTCTTCTTCGGCACAACTTCTGGTGGTCCCGAGGTTTCAGAGAGTTAGGATGGGCGGCCGCTCGTTTAGTGTAGCAGCGGCTAAACTTTGGAACTCCCTGCCACTCTCTCTGAGAAGCCATAGGGATTACCTTCCATTCAGGAAAGCGTTAAAACGCATCTCTTTCCAAAAAATGTTTGAGCTGCGAAAAGTGATGTTGACCGAAGTTCAAGCGCCAGGATGCCCTTCGGGTGACAGGATCGCGCTTTATAAGTATACAAAATAAATAAAATAAATAAATAAATAAATGTGAGGGGTGCCAAGAAAGAAAAGGGTAGGGGAAGATAGAGAAAACGAGGGCTAAACCTTGGGGCTCGAGTTAGTTTTCCCAACAATGCGTGCACTATACCATATAAGACCATAGTACGTTGTGGCTAGTCCATCTGTTGTCGTTTAGCAGTTGAGACTTAGTAATCAAGGTAGAGAACTCTTATAGACTCATGTTTCTAACACAGAACTGGCGAGGCCTCTGGCAGCAGAGCTGTTTTGTACCCCTTCTCTTATAGGCTTAGTCTTCTGAAAATAAAACTAGTTTTGAGGTTCCAAAGATCTTACAGACTCAGGAGGTTTGAAAGCAAAGCTATCATCGCTGAGGTTGCAGAACCCAAACAGAGAGCGAAGCTATCCCTCACTTTGCACACATTTAAAAAAACTAAATCATATGACAAAAGAGGTACTCTTAAGAAGGATAGATAGATCTTGCAAGCTCGGGAATCTTAGATCAAGGCTATCCATCAAGTTTCCCAGTTAAATATGTTTTATTTACGCATCTCTTTACAGAAAACATATAAAGCGATGCATTATCTTAGGGAGAGTCTTTAGGATATAACGACCATCCCAGCCCGCCTGAGCGGGCGAGCCTGGTATACCCGCATTGATGTGGAGGAAACAGCATCATACTTCAAGAACAAAATAGTGGTAATTTACAGTCAGCGAGCACAGGCAACAGTCGCACATTAATGGAAATCCTAAAAGTAGCAATTGACTACAAAGTTTGAACAACATTACAACATTTGATAGATCCGTGTCATCGGAACCTAACTTTCCAAGGCGAGTTTGAAGTGAATCATGCAATGCTGAGGCGGTAACAGAAGGTACAGCTCAATGAGACCAAGTATCTGGTGGGTAAGGGCATCCCAGGTCTAAGGCTAAGATCTTTTGTAGATGGTGGGTCATCCCTGTGTGTGAGGAGATAACATTTCAAGGGCCCTTGATATCCCTGTGTCTGGAGGTCAGCAGTAGCAAATCAGCATAAAGCTGGAATTTTTCATTGCAACAGATGAAGGTAGGCAATTCATGCATGTTGGGTGTCTATTCCTACCCCAGCCGCGTGCCGCCTTGCTTTTCGCTGATAGAAGACAAGGTCAATTAATACGTTTCACAGTTCTTAAAAAGCACATGGTTCAGACATGTGTCATATTACTCAGTAAAAAAAGATCTTACAAGTTAAGGACTCATGCAGACAAATTTGCCTTATTTTACAAAGATCTCCGATCCTTAGGCTTTTGTGAGCAATAATTCTTCATTAGATCTGTATACATTTTACTATCGGGCATCTGATACTGCAGAGGGATGTGCTGGAAACTAAAAGAAACCCTGAAGCCCACAGCAAAACAATCCTTTTGAAGGGATAGGAAGAAATTCCCCATACATTTTTTGGGCAGATGTTGCAGTTTCACATTTGTGCTCCAGGGGCTGCCTTGGTGCTAATGTGCATTTTCCTGGGTCAGTGGAAAAGTCAGCCCACCTACTAGCAGCCTTCTGGGAAATCTTGCACCTCACCTGTGCTCCAATAAAAACCACACCTCAAGGCTGCCCTCAGATTACCCATATTTTGAGGGCTCAGACTTCTGGCAACAGGGTTTTTCCTCAGGCTACCGAGATTCTACAGGTTAATAGTGCATCAATTCCTCGGGGAAAGGGTTCTTACATCTTTTGTTTTATCTGTTGCTTATCCTTAGTTTGCTATTATTTATATTTATGTTGCATTTGGTCAGTGCATGTTGGCATTTGAGTCAAATCCTGCTCTGTTTACTCCCACAAAAAATCAAACAGATTGTTCTGTACATTTATTTACATTACCTTTCAGTCAGGCTGCCTCACCAGTACTTCCACATCTAATTTGTCTAGAAGCATAGTTACATTTATTAAGGTATGATCTTCTCACAATACCAATTCAAGTGTATACCCTGCATTTTTTCATTTGCATTAAGATGCATCGTTTGCACCACCCTTTCAGTGACAAGCAGTAATGGCTCCTTAATCGGGGGTTCTGGGAAAGCCACGCCTCTTATGAGGCACCTGGTACTGCTTACACCTGCTAATTATTTAACTGAGCATTGTTCATGAAAATATGACTTTTGTATGTTTATGAACACTACCAGAGTGTGGACTATTCCTTTCAGGCTTGTCTCCAGACTTCTTCTGAGAGGAGGCAGAGTGGGCTGAGGGGATGAGGATGGGGCTTAGGTGCCATTCAGCTACAGAGTGCTGTTGAAAAACATGACAATCCGTAGGTTGACGTCCGGAATGTGCATATGAAGGGTGTAGTTCAACTATGATCCCCTCACACAGGCAGAATCTATTTTATTCATCAGACATACTTCACATTCCTTAAGCATCACAGTATATCTGCTAAAATGTCAGGGTGCCCTTCAGTGCATCCCTGAGGCCAATGGAGAACCACACAGAGCAGCAGGGGCAGGATCCCCATCTCTGTCCCAGTTTCTTACAGGTCTGAACTTCCAGCCTTTTCAAGAAGCTAGGAGAGGGATTGAGGTCGATCTGCTCCTTTTGAAGCCTGGCCTCTGCTCCTCTGTGTGCATCCTTGTTGTGGGTCATGGCTTGCAAAGCTGCTGCCATGGAGATTCCAGTGGAGAGCAAAGGAAGCAAAGTAAGTTAAAAAAGTTGTTTCTCTTTGTATGTGTGAGTGTGCGTTTGTACTTATGTTTGCAGGTGATTGAGAGTGAATGAGATCGAGTGTGTGCGTGAGTTTTTGAGGTTGTAAATGAGAACGAAAGTGAGCGAGAATCATTGATAGTGTGAGAGAGTAAAAATATGGGAATGTGAGTAAGAAGAACATTATGTTTCTGATTGTCGCACACTTAAGCCCTGTTTAACAGCTTAGGTGTTATTTATATTTATTCAATAACATCATATATTCATTTATCGCACATGATAAATAGCGATTCCATGGGTAGTTATTTATTGTGTGCGATAAATAACACCTATCATGAGTTTGTGGGGAATAACGTGGATTTTGTTGCTTAATCCTCCAAAATCCACATGGTATGCTAAATACCGTACAATTTCCCCTATTAAATTTTGTCAGGTTTAAGATGTTGGAATTTCACGACAGCTGAGGTATTTAACGCATCTGATAACTATCGGATGTGTTACATACAGCCAGACCCGTAATTCCAACCCTTGCTTAAACAGGGGGTTACGCACAGGTCTTAATGTACTGGCACACTCGTAATCAGGGACTTCGTATTTTAGATGTCCTATAGGTGTATTTCATGTGTTGCCATGCACTTTTACTGTGGCACTGCATTGGGAGACAGCCATTACCACGCGTTTTTTACACCGCGGTACCATTACAACGCGTCAATCACAACGCAAGTCGTTACAACGACTTGCCCTGGATGGCACTATGTACTAAGGAATTGCATGATTTACAATTCCAACACCTTCCCTACTGTAACGTAGGCTGGAGTTGGAATAGTAAATCATACTATTCCAAAATCCAGCGCAAGTCGTTGTAACGACTTGCGTTGTGATTGACGCGTTGTAATGGTACCGCGGTGTAGAAACCTCGTTGTAATATCATACATTCCACTGCATTTAATGCTTCAATGAAATCCTTATACCCTTTTGATATTTTTCCAACTTTTGTCTGCAAAGGTGGACGAGTTGTAGAACAGACTTGAAGCGGAACCCTTGTAGGCATTAGTCACAGCTTGCTCTACACCAGGAAGTGAAAAGCTGGGACAGCCTACCTACCTGAGCCTTTGTTTTTTATGTGGATGTTTGTTTAGATGAAGCTAAGCCAAAGAAAACGTTACTCCTTGACCCATGATCTAACATAGCCAGGAACGTAGATGTCTATCTGTGTGAAAGGTATGTGCAATTAAAATGCATAAAAAGTGCTAGAACAATAAAGGCATAAGAAGAGTTCTTGCTTCCCTGCTCTAGTTATATAACAATGGGAGGAAAATAGCTGTGTGTGTGTAGGTAAACAAACAGAGCAAAGTCTCTCTTTATTACATACTCACGCAGTGAGGTCAACGAGCCCAGCAAAACAGCATATGTCAGTCTGTCTGTCGACAACATCTGCAGAACGGCTTTACCAGCACTCTGTCTTGTTAACGCAGCACAGCAAAGCTCATAGGAAAAAGCTCATCAAAATAAACATATCTTTTTATGTATCCTGGCCGGAATGTAACATTGATTTTTTAAATCACAGCATGATTTCCAGGCAATAATGTTAACGTTTGGCTTAAAGTGTCTTTAAAAGTCATCTGGGATATTTTGCTGAGAAGGTAACAGTCGCCAAAGAGCTTAGTCGTTAATTCCTTGGATAGCTTGTCTATGGAAGAAGATATTTTGCTAAATCGTGCTTTTGACCAGCCGCCATGAGATGCGCTGAGAGTCATTTCTGGAATCTGACATGAGTGTTTCGCTTGCTTTATAAACGTAGGAAGGGCATTTCCGAGAAGCACTTGCAAGCAATCGGTCAAAATATTTGATATTATGTCCCTATATCCGATATGTTAATTAAAAGCAGGTTTGATCTTTTGCTTGAGGTTGGGGGGGCCACTTCTGCATGATGGATGGCACAGGTGGTCTCCTTCCACAATGTGCACAGATGAGGATTATGCATCCATCTAACATTGTCTCAAACATGTGGAATCACAGACTGACACCTTTAAAAAAAGGATAACAATTACAACCTGGCACCTCATAAAAATCCAAAATAGTCGCAGATAGCTAGCCTCTAAAAATGTTCATCAGTTACAGACCAGCATCTCTCAAAAACATGTGAAATGTGACAAGAGGCGGGGAAGATGGAGATCATGAGAGAGAAGTCTCGCGGAATGAGTTTTTCCCCCCAACACTCTTGTGTTACACCATATGGGGCAATAATGCATTGTTGGTAGCCCATCTGGAGTTGCTTAGTCATTTCACTGTGAGACTTACTAATCAGTTTACAGAACCCCTACAGACTCCTTAGTAACATTTTACTGGCGAGTCCTCTGGCATCTGAGCTGTCTGTTTGTTTCCCCAACTCTTCAGTCCTCTGAAAGAAAGGTCGTGTGTAGGTCCCATAGATCTTACAGGCTCAGGAATTTGACTGCAAAGCTGTCACTTAGGTTGCAGAACGCAGTTACTGGACATCGAATTTATCCATCACTTTGCACATGCGTTTACAAATTAAATCACATAACAACACGTCTATTCTTTAGGAGGCTACAGCGAATTTTTATTCTAGGGAATTTAAAAATCAAAGCTATCCATCACGTTTCACTGTTCTTAAAGGCACATGTGTCAGATCAAATATATCAATCAGTAAAAAAAAATCTTAAAAGTTAAGGGCTCAACTAGACTAATTTTCCAAGTTTACAAAGATTTCCAAGCCTTAGACTTTTGTGGCAACTGTCCTCAATTAGATTTCTATATCTTTCACTATTAGGCATCTGATACCGAGGAGGGTTGCCCTGGAGACCAAAAGAAACCCTTGAAAACCTGGGAATACACACAGCAAAACAAACCTTCTGAAGGGATAGGAAGAAATTCACAAATATTTTTGGATCAGATGTTGCAGACATTCGCATTTTAGATACAGGGGCTTCCTCTGGTACTAATGTGCATTTTTCTGGTGCAGCAAAAAGTTCAGCCCACCTACTAGCAGCCCTCTGGGAAATCCTCCACCTCAGGTATGCTTCAATCAAATCCAGACATCAAATGTCTCTTGGATGACTCAAATGTTAAAGGCTCAGGCTTATGACGATAGAGCTATCCCTCAGGCTACAGAGATTCTACAGGTTCATTTTGCATCAGTTCCTGTCTTTTATCGGTAGTTTGCTTTTATTTATATTTTTGCTGTATTTTATTAAGGTATCTTGGCATTTGAGTACATTTCTACTGTGTTCACCTCACAAATAATCAAACTGATCTGGTCTGTACATTTATTTACAAACATGTGGTTGTCCCTTTCAGTCGGGCAGTCTCACAAATACATCCACCTCTACTTTGTCTAGAAGCATGGCTGCATTTGTTAAGGTATTGTATCTCCACAATGTAATTTAGGTGCATTACCCACATTTTTTGCATTGCAATATGATGCACCACCACATCAGTGACAACCCGTGGCATCTCCATAAATGGGGCTTGATGGGCATAGTCTTGACTCCTGTGGACCACCAGTTACTGCCTACAACGGCTAAATATTTGACTGAGCAGAATTCTTGAACCATGGCATTTGTGTTTTCAAGAACACCTCCAGCGTGCAGATCAGCCTTCTTGACTTTGTCTCCTGCCCTTCAGATGACAAGAAGGAGTGGGCTGTGGGGGCTGAGGCACCACCCATCTACAGAGTGCTGTTTAAAATATGACACTCTGTAGGTTGCTGTCCGAATTGTGCATGAGAGGGGCATAGTTCAACTAGGACCCCCTCACTCAGGCACAATCCATTTTATTTATTAGACATACTTCACATGTTTCAGGTAGAACAGAATATCTGCTAAAATGGGGCTGTCAGGGCGTGCATAAGTCCATCCCAGAGGCCAAAGAGAGCAGCAGGGGCAGGATTCCTAGGTCTGTCCAAGATTCTTATTTGGCTGTACTTTAATGTCCTTTCACGAAGCTGTGAGAGGGATTGAGGTGGGCCTTACCCTTTTAAAATGTGGCTGTGCTGCTCTGTCTAGCTCTTTGTTGGGAATCTTGGCTTACTGGTTCCAATGCCCAACACTGCTGCCATGGATCCTCCCAGCTGGTAGCAAAGGAAGCACGGTAAGTAAAAAGAGTAGTTTCTCTTTACATGTGTGAGTGTGTGTTTGGGAGGGATTGAGAGTGAATGAGGTTGAGTGCATGTGTGTGTTTGAGAGTGTCAATGAGAGTGAAAATGAGTGAGAATCACTTAGAGTGTAAAGAGTGTGCTGGAGAGAATGAAGGAGTATAAGTGAACTAGGAGCGATGAGAGGTGTTTTTGACAGGATGTTAAAGTGAATCAGGTGCATGGCTATCATATTCAGCTGTACCTGTGCCCAGAGACCTGAGGGCTCTACTGAATCCTGTTGTTAAAGCAGAGTGCTTACACATCAGGATTTGTGAGTGAGAGTCAGTGAGCTTGAAAGGATGTGTGTAAGTGTATTTGTACATGAGTGACAGTGAGTGGGATTGAGTATTAGTGAGAATGAATACATGATAGAGCGGGAGCGAATTAGAGTAAGTGATGGGAAAGGGAGAGAATGAGGGAGGGCATGAATATGAGTGAGAAATGGCAAGTCAGTAAGCGCGTGTTTGCTTATGTGTTTTATGCTTGTTAGTGTCCATTTGGCAGTGGCATATTCTGGGTTTACGTTGGCAACCAAGGTAACAGTGGCTACTGGCATATTAAAGGTGATTCCTGGCATTAGCAAGGGCACCCATGGCAAAGTACTGAACCTGACATACTAAAAGTAATTATTTTCATATGGGCCCTGTTAGACCTGGCATCATTGGCGTGGGTTTCCCCTGTTTTTTTGCCTTTGCCTCACGTGCTTTTGCTGTATGTTGGATTACGTTTTTGCTGGTCTAGATGTTTTGGGCTTTTTGCCATTGTTGTTCAGTGCTAAATGGCATGTGCTCCCTGCAAAGTGTTGTTGTGGATTGGTGATTCCGTGATTGGCATATTTGATTTACTGGTCAGTCCCTAGTACAGTGTATGGCATCTGCCCAGGGCCTGTAAATCAAATGCTGCTAGTGGGCCTGCAGCACTAATTGTGCCTCCCATATAAGCAGCCTGTGAATGTAACTCAGACCTGCCACTGCGGTGTCTGTGCGCAATTTGGTACTGCAATGTTGACCTGGCAAGTCCACCCACCTGCCAGACCCTAACCTTCCCTTTTCCTACATGTGAGTCACCCTTAAGGTAGGCCCAAGGTACCCCTATGGGCAGGGTGCAGTGTAGGTGAAAGGTAGGTGAAAGATAGGATATGCCCTGATGTGTGTGCCATGTCCTGATAGAGAATTATTGCCAATTTTGTTTTTCACTATTGTGAGGCTATCTGGCCGCATAGGATAGAATTGGGAGTTTGCTCATAACATCTTATGAGTATTACTGCCCATGGGAAGAAGATAGGAAAGTAAAGTTTGATATACCTCAACTCAGAATGTTAAGATGCATATTTAAGTGAGAGTGATTTTTACATTCTGGGTTTGAAAATGCCACTTTTAGGAAATAGGTATTTTCTTGCGTAACCTTCCAGTGTGCCTCTGCTAGGATTGTGTATTGCCTGTCTGGCCTTGGAGTGACAGGGGCTGGGGATGTGCATTCTATTCAATAGCCAGTTTGGGGTTGAAGCGTGTCCTGCCTTTCCAGGGTGACTCAGGGCGGCGCTAAATGGTCCTGGGCTGCATTCAGGGCCGGACTGGCTACCGGGCAGTTGTGTGTGCTGCCGTGTTGGAGGCTAATTCCGTTGATGGGGACCTGCGTGTGCAAAACGAAATTCGTTTTGCTTTTTTTATTTCAAATCGCACGCAGGTCCCCATCAACGAAATAAGTCCCCACCACAGAGAAATTAGCCCCTAGCTCGGCAGCACACACAACTGCCCGGTAGCCAGTCCGGCCCTGGCTGCATTCAGAGTAGGGGAAGGAGATTTCCTTCACACCTGAATGGGCCTAGCCAGCCAAGGACAATGCTGTCTCCACCTCCTGCCAGGAAGCTACACCAGAGAGGACAGAACTATTTTTGGCTGGGCAAAGAGCTTCTCTGCCACAGAGAACAAAGGGTTTTGGATTATAAAAAGAGGAGTCCAGACCCCAGACTTTTAGATCACTTCTGGGAATCAAGAGGAACCTTTGCCAAGGAGAGGCGCTGGAGAAACTGAGGAGGAATACTGCCCCTGTGCTGTTTGCTGTCTGGGTTTGGCCTGTAGTGGCTACTTTCTGCCAAGGAAAGGAGAAGGGCTTTGCTGTTTGCTGTGTCCCCAACTTGAGGAAGATCTCCAAAGGCTTGAAATTAAGCTTGCCTCCTGTTATGAAGTCTCAGGGACACACAGACTTCACCCCAGTCCCCCCTGAACTTCTGTGCTGGGAGTTCTGATCTGCTGAGCTGAGAGGTGCCTGCCAGTGTTCTGGACCTCTGCAGGTTGTTTTGGGACTGGAAACGGCAAGAACTGTGAAAGTCAACGCATCATCTGTTTCCGACGCATCACAGTGGTACAAGTAGACTTTTCTGACACATTGCCACCGCCAACGAATCAATGCAACGCCTACTCGCGGTTGAAGTGTCTGCCATGCGACAAATCCTGTGCACTGATCTCCGACATCTGAGATCACTGCACCGATTCGGACACAGGCTTTGTTGAAGAAGAACTGATGCACCGAAGGGACGCAGCTGAAGTCATTGCTGCGTATCCAGGGTCTTCACGCATCGCATCGTTCCGGATTGTCACGCATCGTATTGAAGCGCTAAGTCTGTCGCATCATTGGGGGACGCAGTAAGAAACAGACGCATCACCTCCCCACGCAGTAGGAAACTGATGCATCGCCACCTCTCAGCTGTAAGGAACCACGTATCACCTCCCCGGAGCAAGGAACCGACGCAACACCTTCCCTGAGAGTAAGGAACCGATGCATCACCATCCCTGTGACCCTTTTTGCTTGCTTTTTTCGACGCAGCCAAGGCCCTTTGTGTAAAAGTGTCACATCCAACATTTTCTTGTACCAGAACTATTTATACCTTTTAAGAATCATATTTTTAGTACTGTATTGTGGATTTTTGTCATTTGGTCTGGTTTTGGTTTAGATGAAGATTACTTGTTTTTGTAAACTGGTGTGGTGTCCATTTGTAGTGTTTGCACTGTATTACTGTATGTGTTCAAAAATGCTTTACCCACTGCCTCTGAGATAAGCCTTTCTGCTCATGCCAAGCTACCAAGGGGCTGAGCAGGGGTTATTTTAGAAGTGTATCCCCTTACCCTGACTAGGAAATAGGGTCCCTACTTAGACAAAGGTACATTCCTCTGCCAACTTGTGGTAAATAAATAATTAATTACCGGATCTATTTTTCAGAATAATCAATAAACGGGTAGCTCAATAAATAAGAGTCAAGATTCGAGGTAGCTGGGGTTTACAGGCTTTAATCAGGCATAAAGGACAGGAACAGGACAGCCTGTACGGGAATAGGATGGCAGCTGCCGGGGGCAGGATCTGGGATGACTAGCTTGGGATAACTTTTAATAAGGGTGCACAATATATATATACTTTAACAAATACATTACATTCAATATAGTAGGCGTAGCAGTAGGCGGCGTTGTAGCAGTCGCGAAAGATAAGGCATAAAGTGGGTGTAACAAGAGGCGTGTACAGGGCGTATACATAGACATGTGATGTAAACGTAACAGAATATGTCATAAATGGGGCGGAAACATGGAGGGGGCTACCTGAGCAGCTGGGACCTCTAACCTAGTGGTGCGCGCAAACTGGCAATGACGTGTTACTAGGAGGAACTGGGGGCTATGACTTCTGCACTAGAAGAGGAGACTAAAGTTTGGAGTGTCAGAGCGACATGTACCTAAAGCCTATCTAGTATCTGGTGTTTAGAGAACATGTTGATAGAATCTAAAAGTTATCAGGGTAAAGGCTAACAGACTCTAAGACTGGTGCATGCATTATTCTACATGTAGTGCGGGTGCGAGGAATATTCTATGAATATAATACAGTATTTCTCTTACATGGAGACATAAAGGCTAGACCATGACAGAAACTATTGATGCGATTCAGTAGCTTAGGAATGCAGAGAAGGAGAGCTGGACTGATAACTAGAAACATAACATACTCTTGGCAGACTGGGAGGCAGAGCCAGGCCGGGCCGGGCACTGCGAGGCATGAAGTAAGCGAAGGGTCAGGGATACAGGTGGGGGCTGTATCGCTCCTCGGAGAGGTTTCAGGAGACAGGAGCTGAATCTGAGTCCGGGCCCTTTTGAGGCCTAGAAACGGGGACAATTCAATGAATTAACGTGCACACTGTAAAATGTGGCAACGTAGGTTTACATAGGCCTGATACTCGTAGCTATCACGAGAACTGGAAACTTGCATACTAGAGTTGGACACAACTATAATTGCGTCTTTAATCGATCAGAGGGGAATATATGCATATCGATCATGCACACATAACATAAGATGGGGAACACGTAGGCACATATAACATGGCAAAATTTACTTTTCCACATTCCCTCCTTGTGCCCTACGTTTCCATCAGGAAACATCAATTTTCATGATACCATCTATCATTTCATATAGCATCATTTGCTCGTCTCGAATTGTCTTGGAACGGGATTTAGAGCGGGACTTAGGACTAGGAATACAAGAGGTAGCACAAATGCCGCAAATCGCAGGGCCACATTGTATACAGAGGCAGCAACTGAATATGATCATTACTGCAATACCTAGAAATGACAATACTTTCCATCCCCAGGCAGATATGATACTCCAGAGCCAACCGGACCATGTCCAGGTGCCTGGATTCTGGTGTAACTGATGGGCAATTTTATGAAGTCTGGTTATAGCTGAATAAACAGATGGCGCGTTATTAGGAATGAAAATGCAGCAACTAGATCCGATGACTCGACATGCTCCTCCTCTATCGGCCAGTATGACGTCAAGAACGAGACGATTTTGGAGCACGACAAATCTCATAGCAGATTGCTCTTCAGTTAAATTACCTAGAGCAGAAGTAGTCTCATTCACTACTGCTTCAAGGGTTCTGGTTAGTCTACGTATTAACTTACTATTCTGGATAGGTCCTATAAAGAAGAAGAAACCTTTATTGAAGTCTTGATACTGTTCTAGAGTAGTTTCAGTTTGATCGACAATTGGGGACTCGATCTCCCTTCTAGGTCTGACGTGTACTAGATGTGTGTTTCTGTGATAATCAGATGGGGCTAGAAAAACTGGTGGTAGTAGGAAGGCAATGTAACATGTTCCATCCCAATCGAGGGGCAGACGAACATATGCGGTCTGACCACAAACAAAATAAGAATGACGTGAGGCTTTGAAAATAGATTTCCTACTGTCACTATACTCGACAGTAGTAGTACAATCACTATGTCCTACATGTGCGGAACCATTCTTTCTGACACATAATTCGCCTTTGACTGGTAGTACTGAAATAGCAGGTAAATCTGGAGTAGTATCAGACTGAACATTCAGGACCATGAAATTCGAAGAATAATTACCTAAATTATATACTTCATTTTCTAGATCTAACCCTGTTCTATGGGAGAGACCTTGCTTGTCTGGAAAACATGTTATATTCAGAAGGGACATATCATTGGAAGATGACGTTAACGTGGACCATGCTCCACACGAACCATTATGTGAAAACGGATAAGGAAAGAGTGGCAGAACTCCCTTCGGTGTCTGGAAAGGGGGGAGTCGACCACACACCCAACAATTAGTGGCATTGCTGGTCTGGTGTGAATAGTGTAACATTCTGATGAATGTATTATTACGCAT
This sequence comes from Lissotriton helveticus, assembly GCF_964261635.1. Taxonomy (NCBI): domain Eukaryota; kingdom Metazoa; phylum Chordata; class Amphibia; order Caudata; family Salamandridae; genus Lissotriton; species Lissotriton helveticus. The sequence goes on along the minus strand of NC_136065.1, from coordinate 168,099,260 downwards.
AGCAAGACAATAGGATAGCTCGTGAGGAGGCAGATCACTAAATGTGTGCTCTACTGTAGCATTAGCAAACTTATTTACATGAGAAATTGAAAAACATAAATGTAATGCATAACTTGTGCAGGTAACCATTAAACTTAGAAACAATAAGAAACTTAGAATGACGATACATCGTATAGAGTTTTGACTAACTCTCTCACTATGGGGGTCTATCTCATACATGTCAGGGACCTGTCTAACCGTTTCACCCGAGAGGGACTTAGACAATTAAACTGGCTGACTTATTTTACTAGACCGGAGTTTTGCTTTATACTCCTGCTGCGGAGTTTTCTCTAACAGAGGAACTTTCAGTTCAGAACCAAATTCAGAGTCTGGTTTCAGGCAGTCTTTAGAAATGGAACAGTCCTTAGAAAATGTTTTTTCACGAACTCCATGGAACTTCTTTATATGGGACAGATGGACCCACCCCTTGCGGCCTTCCAACTTCACGGCCGTGCGGGTGGTCAGGAGAACAAGTCGTGGCTCCTTCCAACGGGGCTCCAGCGGACTTGAACGATCAAAGTTCCTGACGAGGACAAGGTCGCCTGGAATGACCTCATGCGGTTTCACTTCAGTATTGTCTGGAAATGCGGCGGCAACCTGTGAACGACAAGAGTGTAGGGCAGACATCAAGGAAGCTAGGTAATCTGTCAGCATATTACTGGAAACATCTGTAATACTGCGGGGTCTAGGTGTACCCCACATGTTTGGGGGGCGGCCGAATACGACCTCATAAGGGGACAGACCTGATCTGGAGTGTGCGACCATGCGCATATAAAATAGGGCAACTGGCAGGGCTACGAGCCAGTCTACACCTTTCTCTTTACATGTCTTGGCAATACGGATTTTCAGGGTTTGATTATGTCTCTCTACGAGACCGGCTGCTTCAGGATGGCGCACACAATGGAACTTCCACTGGTACCCTAACAAAAGGGAAACATGTTTCATAAGTTCTGATGAGACTGGCTGGCCGTTATCTGAATACACGACCCTAGGGAGTCCATAGCGGGGAAAGAATTCACGAACCAACTGCTTGGCAGTGGTCGAGGCTGTGTAATCTGGAACTGGATATGCTTCTGTCCACCTGGACAAAGCGCATACTACTACGAGGACATACTTGAAACCTCGACATCGCTCCATCTGAATGTAATCCATCTGGAGGACTTCAAAAGGGTGGTCAGGAGGTTGGAATCCCCCTTGTTCCACCGGGACACTTTTACCTGGATTGAACTGACAACATATCATACAGGTACGGACTTTCTGCTTGGCTGCAGCTCGTAAATGCTTGTTGAACCAAAGGTTCTGGATACTGTCTAACATAGCTTTTTCTCCTAAATGTGCAGGACTATGTGCGGTATTGATAATGACTTGAACCATTGAGTCGGGGAGAAACCATGTGGCTTTTCCCTTCGTCAACCATCCTTGGTCTGTCTGGACCCCTCCTTGTTCGGACCATTTCTTGATTTCTTCGGGAGTAGCATGTAACTGTATGTCTATGACATCTTGTGTAGGGTCCTTAACTGTCATACAAGTAATCTGTTCTGGAGTGGATGTCTGTGTCGTGTTAACTGGAATGTCTGGGGTCTGAGCTGTAAGCTTTGCTGTTCGATCTGCTAGATCGTTACCTTGGGAAATGATGTCAGTAACTTTCGTATGTGCCTTGCACTTCATGATAGCGATAGCTGTCGGTAAATGTATTGCATCTAACAGAGCTTGAATGAGGAGACCATGCTGAATCTTGGTTCCATGAGAAGTCATGAAACCTCTCTCCTGCCAGAGCACTCCAAAGTCGTGTACAACTCCGAATGCGTAACGTGAATCTGTATATATGTTTACTTTCAGGTTCTTGGCACGTGTGCATGCTTGGGTCAGAGCAACTAGCTCTGCTGCTTGAGCAGACAGGGTGTCAATACGATGTGTTTCTATAACTTCGGTTTCAGTAGTCACTGCATACGCGGCTACTAGTTCTCCTGTACTAGTTCTCATACATGACCCATCCACATAAAGTGTCAGGTCGGGATTAGGTAATGCAATGTCTGTCAGGTCTTGTCTTGGCTTAGTCATAATGTTAACAACTTCCACACAGTCATGTGGGGCAGGATTTGAAGTAACTGACGGCAACAATGTAGCAGGATTTAGAATGTTGCAGCGTCTGATTTCTATGTGTGGCTGGAACAGTGTCAGTTCATAACCTGTTAAACGTGCAATTGTCAAGTGCTGAGTCTGTGTTCGGTTTAAAAGAACTTCCACGGAGTGTGGAACTTGTACTGTCAGGGAGTGTCCTAATACTATGGAATCACTTTGTCTGATAGCTAGAGCTGTGGCTGCAACTGACTTGAGGCACGCAGGCAGCGCCTGGGCTACTGGATCTAATGTGCTCGAAAAATAAGCACAGGGCTTGTACTGTCCTGCTTGATCTTGTGTGAGAACAGATAATGCAGTACCATCACGTTCTGTGACAAAAAGTGTAAAAGGCTTACTGTAGTTCGGTGTAGCTAGAACAGGTGCTTGACATAAGGCTTTCTTTAATTCATTAAAAACAAGTGTATGTTCCTGGGTCCAAGGGAGGACAGTCGATACGGCTGCCTCCTGTGTCGTTAACTGTATCAGTGGCTTGGCTAGAAATGCATACTGAGGAATCCATTGTCTGCAATAAGAAGTGAGGCCAATAAAAGCTCGTACCTCCTTCTGTGTCTTGGGCTGTGGAAGACTCGCTATTAACTGGATACGGTCTGGTGTCAACTGCCTACCCCACTTGGACAGTAAGTGGCCTAAGTAGATCACTTGCTGGACACAGAATTGTAATTTGGAAGGGGACACCTTGTGCCCCTGCTCGGCCAGAAAATACAGAACTGTAAGTGACGCATGCTCGCAGTCACGTTCAGAACGGGCGGTGATCAATAGATCATGGACATACTGGAGCAGGGCAGTGTCAGTTGGCATGTGAATATTGTCTAGTTGTCTCTTGAGTGCTTGACTGTAAATACTAGGACTTTCTGTGAAACCTTGAGGAGCTCGTGTGAATTTATAGCTCCTTCCATTTAAACAGAAACCGAAAAGGTACTGGCTGTCTGGATGAATGGGGACACTGAAAAATGCATTCTTGAGGTCAATGACAGTAAAGAACATAGCTTCAGAATCAATGGCTGTCAATAGGGAAGAAATATCTGGAACAACTGGGTACTGGGGAATGATACATTTATTAAGTTCTCGAAGGTCAATCACTAATCGATATACTGGAGGTGCGTTTGGATCAGTACGTTTCATGACTGGAATGATAGGAGAATTACATACATTGGAGTCAGTTTCTACAACCACTCCTTGAGCAATAAGCTCGTCAATAATTTTGGATAAGGCTGCTACAGCCTCAGGTGGCAATCTGTACTGTCTGATTCGTGGCAAAACTATACCTTGCTTGAGAGTCACACGATGGGGTGTGATTTGCATACAACCAACATCAGTTGGACCTTGTGCCCATAGATGCTGTGGGACATTCAGTAATCTTGGATCAAAATCACGTAATACATAGTGACCTTTAAAGTCGCGTAAAAACAATCGGACTCCTTCTGGGGAGCAGCAAATTACTGCACCTAATTCCTTTAATGTTTTGATGCCTAACAAATTTTCGGGACATGCTTTTGTGAGTAACAAATCAGTAGTTCGGGACAATGGACCAACTTCTAGAGAAACTGGTTTTGAAATTTCGTTAATAACAGGTTTTCCTGAAAATCCAAGGGAAACATTTTTAGAGCCTGAGAGTGGAGCCCCTGGAACCTCGTCATGACTGATAGTAGTCCTACTTGCCCCTGTATCAATCAGAAACTTTCTGTCTTTCCCTAATACTTGACTGTGTACATAGGGACCCTCTTGATCTACAGGTATCTCGATGAGAGGCAAGCCTACCTCCCTCTCTAGGCTGTTTCATGAATACTGTTGATACTCTGGATACTCTGTCTGGGCATACTGGTACATCTGTTGTGTAACATGCTGTGTTGCAGCAATAGGCTGCGGTGCTGGAACTGTCTGTTGTGCATTCTGTGGTGACTGAGAAGTCTGTGAAACTTGTTCTTGTCTAGGCGGACGTGGTCTTTCTTTAGTCTTACCAGTAGCTATGTTGTGTTTCAGAACTGCACACTCGTTTATAAAATGACCTGGCTGTTTACAATAATTGCAGGTCCCTTTAACGGGAGCTGCAGGATGACTGGCTTGATTCGGACTCCTCTTCTGACTGTCTTGTGGAACAGATTGTGCAACTAATACTTTCATTTTCGTGTCTTTCATACGTCTCCTTTCGTGTTCTTGTTCTTCCCTGATTCTGTTCTGGTGATACTGGAACATCTGTAACATTTGGGACGGAGTATTAGCTTGCCAGGTACTTTCGACTTTCAAAACTCGATTTTTAACTTGTGGACTTGAATTCTCGACTAGTTTAGTAACAAAAAGATGAGGGTATGACTCGCTACTTGTTTTCAAACCACTGTTAATAATAAAACATTTCTCAAATCTAGAATAAAAATCACTAGTGTCTTCGTCTTGTTTCTGTTTGCATGCTGAGATTGCATCCCAATCTTCCTTTTTCGTGGATAATAACCTTGGCAAAACTTGTATCAATAACTCGGGCAATTCTTTACATTTGTCCCCAAGACCGGTACCTGGTACTCGTATTTTATCTTCAGCTTCTAGAGCTGTCCAATCAATGTTCCCTGCGGGCAACAGGACCTTTAGCATTTTAATGATATCTGGATATGTGTATTCTCCCATACGGAGCATGTCTTTCAATTCTCGATGGAACCCTGCTGGATCTTTGTCGTGACAGGGAATTAATTTCTTCATCTCTAAGAGTTCCATCTTTGTGATAGGGGTGTAAACAAATACTCGTTGCATTTCACCACCCGCTGTCCTAACTGGGTGTACTTCTCGTAACGGATGCTGTCTATCTATGTAAAATGGTTTACTTTCTGGAGATGAGACGTGAACAAAATGCGGGTTCAGAAACGTTCTATATTTGTGGCGCTGTTCTAGAATGACACTAATTAAATCGGTACCTAAACCTCTCCATTTATACTGGAGTAACTCGTTCAGAACATCATGTAACGGACCTGGATCAGAATGCTGACCCTCATACAGTGTAATGAGGTGCTGGATCATATACATACCCCCCAGTCGCTGCTCGGCTGGGGGCAATTTCAGAAACATTTGTGCCACTATTTCGTCCGGAAAAGTGGTAGAATCAGTAGCCCATCGGACTGCTGATCGGACTAGTTCTTGTTCATGCATAGTACTAAGTTCACTATAACCGATTCGTGATTTCAGAATGTGATCGGTAGCTTGAAATACTTGCTCAAGAGAACCTTGTTCTGGTGCTGGAAGAGGAAAAACTTTCTTGTGTTCTAGACGTGAATGTCGGTCGGGAAGTCTAGTTCTACCTACATACGCTATTCTGGTGGGATTCTCGTCGTTTACCTCTTCAGTATCAGAGTCGTCTTCTTTCTCGCTTACTTGTGCTGCTTTGCGTTTCTCGTGTAACCTTATTATTTCCTTACGAATTTTCTTGTACATACTCTCTATACTACTGAGTGTCTTGTGTCTTCCCTCGGCTATATGATCACTCCACTTTGTCAGAACTCTCATTTCGGTCGGAACTTTAGTCGGATAATCTTGTTCCCTTATTAAACAATTAATTAGAAACTTTAATAGCATGAGCTGAGTCTCGGCTTTCCTTTGAGACATGGCTTCGCCATTACTTCCTGGATCTACTCCTGTACGGATGAAACGATATATTCTGTCTAGATCTTCTTTCATATTCGGTAGGGTGTCCAAATACTCGGTCACCCGTCCTACACGCAATGAATATATGACCATATTATCATCACCTGGGACTGGATCATAACGGCATTCGGTAAGAGCTCGCCTGATATCTGCAACGGACTGCTGTTTGGGCGTACGCTGTAACGCACGTTCATGTAACTCAAGTAGTGTCACACGTTTGTGTTGGGGCGGGGTACGAGGAGGATCTCCCCCCGCGGCTCCTAAACCAGAATCATCAACGGGTACTGTACGGGCTGGCAGAGTGACTGATGTAGCGGGTACTTGTACTGTGGGCTGGACCGGGGGTACCGTAACAGGTGCTGTAACGGGTGCCCTGGTGGCTGGAGGAACAGGAATTACATTATTTGCTGGAGCTGGCGGAACAGGATTTGCATATTCTGGGACTGTGTCGTCCAAGTAGGACGAGAGAAAAATATCAGCTGCGGTCGGTTTGTGACGTAGCTTAATCGGAACTAATGGCGGCGGAAAATTACATGGTGCTTCCGGGGTTGCTTTCGGCAAGCCCTCGGCAAGAAGAGGATACATACCCTTAATGAGGGCATTTCTCTGTCTGTCTGACTGTTCGGTTTTAACTCGTTCACCTATTTCGATTAATTCCCTTTCTTGAGCTCTTTCTGAGGATTCTCTACTTAACTCTGTTTTTCTGATTTCTTTTTCGGTTCTTTTATGAGATTCTTTGCGCCATAACTCGATGGCATCTTTCTGGGACTGTCTGGATTTCTTTTTCCATAATACTTCTTCTACTCGCATGATGCACTCGGCATCCCACGTACCTGATACGGGCCATCTATATTTCTCTTCTAATTCCTTGGTGTACTCCACCCATAAGTCTAGATATAATATGGCACTTATGCCATGCTTATGATACATGAAATGACCTGGACTGTCCCTAGGCGGGACAGGAACTGCTTCCTCGAGCAGACCTTTTCTAGTTCTTAACTGATGTAATTTTGAGAACAAAGGCATAATTTAGACTGGAGTCTGGACACAATACAATACACGATAAACACAGTAATAACTTGAAAACAAATTACTCATACCACGACATTGAAAACACATGGAATAACATTTAAAATAACAGTTCGGACAGAATATTACCTGAAATACTGAAAACAGAACACATGAATTTCTCGAGAACAGAACTTACTGGAACAGAAACTTACTAGAATGACTAGATGCACTGCTAAAACAGTACGAAACTTACCGGTCCCATAAAGAGACACGTCAGGACCCGCATCCACCTAGGTGGACACTTCGTGTTGGATCTGTGTACCCAAACCCACGGACCAGAGACAAATTAATTGACCCTGTCTAGATACTACCCCAGCAACGGTACTCACCGGGCAGCAAGAACGGAAGGCCTCGGACTGGACTGGACTGCTACGACGACGGACGGACGAACTTCGGACTTCAGTTACAGGTGGGCCTCCGGATACCTCGGACCTTGGACTCTCGGCTTGGGCTCTGGTCGGGACTCGCCGCGTTCCTCCACCGCCTCGTCTGGACGCTGGACCGCAACCTCCGTCTCCTCCGTGGGCCTGAGGGATACTTGAAGCAGAAATATCTGCACGTGCACGGTATGGTTCCGTCACGGCTGCAGAGGATCAGGGGGCCTGCGTGGCTTCTCCGGCGCGTGGGGAAAGGGCAAGTCCCTATTCGGGCGCCATTATGTGGTAAATAAATAATTAATTACCAGATCTATTTTTCAGAATAATCAATAAACGGGTAGCTCAATAAATAAGAGTCAAGATTCGAGGTAGCTGGGGTTTACAGGCTTTAATCAGGCATAAAGGACAGGAACAGGACAGCCTGTACGGGAATAGGATGGCAGCTGCCGGGGGCAGGATCTGGGATGACTAGCTTGGGATAACTTTTAATAAGGGTGCACAATATATATATACTTTAACAAATACATTACATTCAATATAGTAGGCGTAGCAGTAGGCGGGGTTCGTAGCAGTCGCGAAAGATAAGGCATAAAGTGGGTGTAACAAGAGGCGTGTACAGGGCGTATACATAGACATGTGATGTAAACGTAACAGAATATGTCATAAATGGGGCGGAAACATGGAGGGGGCTACCTGAGCAGCTGGGACCTCTAACCTAGTGGTGCGCGCAAACTGGCAATGACGTGTTACTAGGAGGAACTGGGGGCTATGACTTCTGCACTAGAAGAGGAGACTAAAGTCTGGAGTGTCAGAGCGACATGTACCTAAAGCCTATCTAGTATCTGGTGTTTAGAGAACATGTTGATAGAATCCAAAAGTTATCAGGGTAAAGGCTAACAGACTCTAAGACTGGTGCATGCATTATTCTACATGTAGTGCGGGTGCGAGGAATATTCTATGAATATAATACAGTATTTCTCTTACATGGAGACATAAAGGATAGACCATGACAGAAACTATTGATGCGATTCAGTAGCTTAGGAATGCAGAGAAGGAGGGCTGGACTGATAACTAGAAACATAACATACTCTTGGCAGACTGGGAGGCAGAGCCAGGCCGGGCCGGGCACTGCGAGGCATGAAGTAAGCGAAGGGTCAGGGATACAGGTGGGGGCTGTATCGCTCCTCGGAGAGGTTTCAGGAGACAGGAGCTGAATCTGAGTCCGGGCCCTTTTGAGGCCTAGAAACGGGGACAATTCAATGAATTAACGTGCACACTGTAAAATGTGGCAACGTAGGTTTACATAGGCCTGATACTCGTAGCTATCACGAGAACTGGAAACTAGCATACTAGAGTTGGACACAACTATAATTGCGTCTTTAATCGATCAGAGGGGAATATATGCATATCGATCATGCACACATAACATAAGATGGGGAACACGTAGGCACATATAACATGGCAAAATTTACTTTTCCACAAACTAGAGACCCCATTTCTAACAGGCCCCCTTTAAAAAATGCTAGCAATGGCATACTAGAGGACATTCTTAACATGGGACATGGCAAAATGATAGAGCTGGGACAAGGGAGGTAATTCTTAGCATAAAGGAGGGGTTGCATGGCAAAATGCAGACCAGATATATTAGATGAAATATTTGGACACCTATAGAGAATTGCTAGTGTTTGCATACTGGAGAGAGGGCAATCCTGACATATTGTGTCTGAGAGGTCAGGTTGGGTAAGACAAGCCTTGATAAAATGCTGGCTCTCAAATACTGGAGGTAATTTTTAACATATGAGTCACCCATAGTATACGGGCAGTAACAATGGCAAAATTCTGGTACTGATAGAGTGTATTTAATTCTTGGCATAAGGAGGTACTCATGACAAAATGGTAACAGTGTCACCCTGGAGATCATTCTTAACATATGGGGAACACCCAAGGCACATTTTGGAAAAATTTGGTGGACTCCTGTCACACATGACTTTACAATGATTTTACAAGCTTGATTTTAGACCACAAAGTATTCCCCGAGAAAACTCATATTGTAAGGATGAGGTGTCTGAGAGCATGCCATTCCTCTGGGTTACACAAATCTCACAGTGCCCCAGACAACAGAGCTATCCTTTAGCTTACTGAGATCTCATATGCTCAAGCATCAGGCTGTGAATCTATCTATTGTATTTAATTTCTAATAGGCTGAGGAATATAGTAGCACATCTATGCTTCATGTTAGTAACCTGGACAACTATCCAGCCTCCGATGAAATAGTTGTGTAACCAATTTTTTCAAGACTATCATCGGACATCATTTTGGATAGCAAGCAAAGGCTTTTATTTTCCATCAAAACGATTCAGTAGTGTGTATCTTGAGACATTCTCATCAGTAGGACCAATAATCATGATACAAATCAGATTTCCATCTAAATCAGTGTGCCTGGGTCACAAGATGATTTTTGGTGGGTTGTGAAAGTACAAGCAATAAATAAAAATGCCTTTAAATTCTGTATTTGTCACATTTGCTGTCCTTCAAAGACAGAGGGCAATAGGCAGGCTATGTCTTCTGATAAATTGCTGCTTATGTTTGTAACATAGGGCTTGCTGTTTACAATCTCCTTGTACTTCTGAAGTGGGACGGAAGCCAATTTTAATAGGATCAAAACCAATCAAGACACTTTACCTGGTGATGCACAAATTATAAATATTCATGGAAAGCCAATTTCTACACATTATCATTTGTGCGCATTATAGTTTTAGTAGTAAAATTGTATGTCGGTGCAAATTTAGTGGCCATTCAATGGAAAATGTGCCATCTGTAAATGAGTGAACTGATACACAGTGCTTTGGTTACAGTGAAAATGAGCCCACCTCCTCTCCATTAGAGCGAGATGGGTCATGAAATGTTTAATTTTAAAAGTGCATCGTGGTACTAAAATGTTTGTGAAACACTGCTCTAAAGAAACAAAATACTGATAACATAGGTGGAACTGTGTATTTTTTGGTTCACATCATTATAGTTGTTAGCAAATAAAGTTGGACAGCCGTATTTACATTTTAAATTGTTATCAAGCAATGCATAAAAAGTGAACAGTAATAGAGTTTGCTTTCCTAGCTGTTGAATGTGTACAGTATTTACATGTTGTTGTGTGTTGCAGTCTTTCCTTTCACATTTTTAGTACTCCAGGAAGATTGTCACATCAATCACTTTCCTTTATTTTCTCTGACTGCAAAGTGAGAGGAGATTGTAAAAAATATGATATTGTGACAAGTACAAAATGCATATGTATTTTTATTTATTGCTTATACTTTCACGACCCAACAAAAATGTTTTTTCCACATACAAGTCCAAAATGCGAAGTGACCTTACTTTCACCGCTCCCACTTGAAATAATCTCATCTGATCCCTCGCTCCTTATTATTAGTTATCACAATAGCATAGCCATATTTAAATAAATATCCTTAACAGACCAGAAACTGTAGTAATAAGCCAAGGGCATGCATGACATTGGTATGCCGGATGAACATGCCTAAGGTATATATAAAAACTTACAAACAAAACATCGAGCATGCTTTTCACTTATCACTGTTTAATTTTCTGTAAACCAACCCACTCCAGAGATGTATGATTTTTATTAGGTCGAGCCTGTCCCATTCCGCAGGAATGGATAGGATCGAATTCATGTCGGCAAAATCCTCTTCAAACTAAGGGCTTTCAGCCCGGCGTTTTCTTGCAGTTCACGTGAACATGCACGAGCATTCACGGCCAGGGCTTCTCCTCCCCTAGCAGCACTCCTCCCACACCAGCAACTCCCCCCTCCCACACCAGCACCTCCCCTCTCTCTCCCCGCAAACACAGCCTTTACAAGCATTTCTCCTCCCCCTCCCCCTCTACAAGACATGCACGTCACATCATCGTTCTCGCTTTCCCTTTTCTCATCTGTATCTCCGACTCTCTGGTTCCCTACTCCCTTCATTCTATTTCTCCCTTTGTATGCATCTCTTTCTTACTCTGTCTATGCGTTTTCTTGCAGTTTACGTGAACATGCACGAGCATTCACGGCCAGGGCTTCTCCTCCCCTAGCAGCACTCCTCCCACACCAGCAACACCCCCCTCCCACACCAGCACCTCCCCTCTCTCTCCCCGCAAACACAGCCTTTACAAGCATTTCTCCTCCCCCCTCCCCCTCTACAAGACATGCACGTCACATCATCGTTCTCGCTTTCCCTTTTCTCATCTGTATCTCCGACTCTCTCGTTCCCTACTCCCTTCCTTCTATTTCTCCCTTTGTATGCATCTCTTTCTTACTCTGTCTATCTTTAGCCATCCCTTCATCCATGTCTCTCTTGTCATTCTTTCTCTCTAGCAGAAAAATTATGTCATCGTTCTCGCTCTCCCTTTTCTCATCTGTATCTATTTCTCCCTTTGTATGCATCTCTTTCTTACTCTGTCTATCTTTAGCCATCCCTTCATCCATGTCTCTCTTGTCATTCTTTCTCTCTTTCTTTTCCTCTCTCTCTCACGTCCACCACGGTTGGACTCGCTTTGATACCCATTTCTCTGCCATGGCTTTCCACCCTGCGGTATAACTCTCTCGGTGCGCCTGTCATCCTGGTTCATTTTATGTCCCATTGTTTGCTGAGGCGAGCGGGTTTCATGGCAGATTTAGCAGTCAAAACACGCTGAACATCCTGGGAGTGCTGCACTTTTCTGAGAGCAAGTAAACATTCATAGTTGAAGTTCTCGCTGCACTGAGAGGCATTACGGGCGTCTTTGCACAAATTACCTGTTTTTCTTGGTAAAGAAGCTTCCTTCACAGCGTCTTGACTGAGTCTAGCGAGTGACTGTTCGCACTGTCAGTGATGGCGTCCATTACCTGCAGCAGAGCTGTGAGGCAGACTCACACTGTACAATGTGCGAAGTTGCTGATAAGAGCCCCAGCTGAGGCTGGTACAGAGAGTGGGGGGGAAGGGAGGGCTTCACGAGTCACGACGCCGTGACCCTGGGAGTGCTGCGCTTTCTGAGAGCAAGTAAACATTCATAGTTGAAGTTCTCTCTGCACTGAGAGGCATTACGGGCGTCTTTGCACAAATGACCTGTTTTTTTTTTGCTTGGTAAAGAAGCTTCCTTCATAGCGTCTTGACTGAGACTAGCGAGTGACTGTTCGCACTGTCAGTGATGGCGTCCATTACCTGCAGCAGAGCTGTGAGGCAGACTCACACTGTACAATGTGCGATGACACCGCATTTCTTGAGGCCAGATTTCCACAGGTAATTGGCATTTCAACTTCGGTGGTCAAATTACCCCATTTAAGACTTTAAACACGTTTGGTATTCACAAAAAATATTGGTGCCCAGGGCGGGAAGCAGTCTGGAGCCCATGCAAATGTTCTGATCTCACTTGTTAATTTGAAGTACCCTGGGCACAATTACAAGACTCAAGAAAGCTACAAAAAATCGGAAACTGTTTCTTTTACTCAATGGAGATGTACTTTTCTGAGATCTTTGTAGATTGCTTGCTCTTTTCGGGATTCACCGAATGTGGGGGTGGGGGCCTGAAGGAGGAGGGGGTGAAAGGGATGAGGGAACACGGCCTGGGGGAAGCTGGCTGGGGAGGGGGAGGAGAAATGCAAGGAAGAATAGGGGAGGAGAAGCAGAGAAGCCGCAGAGCGCACGCTGGGCGAAGCCCTTTGATGTGCTCTGCGGCAAGATGCAACAAGCATTGGCATAGCCAATAGGTCTCGCTTGTGGGACCTTATAAGTATTTTGTTTTGCAGCACAATATCCTTGTAACTAAATACTTATAAGGTCCCACAAGCGAGACCTATTGGCTATGCCAATGCTTGTTAATGTTACCCGCTGACTTAATTTCACCACTGACATAGTGCTCTAGCACTGAGTTGTGGTTTAACAAAGTAGTGTACTCTGGGTGTTGTAGTCATTTGGTACAATTGAACTCAGACATTAAAAAAAATGATTTATAAAATAATACCACAAGACTAGAGTATTGTATTTTGGAGACATGGAAGCTATATGCGTATGAAATTTATCGGTGTTGTACTTTTCAAGTCATATGGCTGTTTTTGCTAACTGTACGCATAGCGAGTAGAGTTAAGATAGAGTTTAGACATACATAACATTTCTAAAACATCCTTCAGACATCTTTTATCTTTACATGGAAAGCACTTCATGTACCCTTTACTTACATTGCTCAGCCTAAAGAAACATGGGCCATCCTCCCATGTGACTAGAGTTCACATATACGTGGATGGCCCCTTCAAAAATGTTCAGTGACTTCATTTTATGATTCCATTGTTTTTTTTAAATTTTGTTTTCTGTTAGACATTCAACAATTGTACAAGGTGGAGGAATAGAAAAGGATCCTACCACCTGCCACCCGCCAGCCCAGTCCTGGGAGAAAGACGGTGCAACTAAAGAATACACAACGACCGGAGGTGAACGGCTACATTGAATCTGGCATCATTTCCAGACATTCTTCAGAGACTTGTCCTGAGTTATTTCCTGAGGAAGGTTCTGAGATATCATCAGGGTCCTTTGACCAGTGAGAGATCTAGTAACATTCACAAAGGAGTTTAACAGTAGGCGCCATTGTTTTCCAAATTCTTGTTCTGTAATTGTAAGATTGTAAGGAACCTTCTCCATCACCACAATTTGCCACAGGCTGTTATACCAATCTAACGCTGCTGGGAAGTCTGCCCATCCCCACTTGCCCATGAGTGTTTGCTTATCTACCAGTAGTTGATGTAACAGCACTTTCAGTGCACGCTTCATCTGCCCTTGGTTAGTCTCTGGCATCCACAACCTGAAGGGCACTTGATACAAAAGGCTGGACCCCGAAAACTGTAATTCAAAATATATTTTCTAGGACCGCCCCCGTAAATTTGGGAATTTTACACACTCATCACCATCAATATTACTGTTTATTGTCAAAGGTATTTAATCTGATTAGTATGTAATGCTGTTAGAAACGGGACCTCTGGCTGGCCAAGGCTTGCGCCAAGGTCAGTCAGAGACCACCATTTCCAAGGTCAGGGCAAGGGAGTCACACACCAAGATAACCCCCGCTCACCCTCTAGGTAACGTGGCGCGAGCAGCAAGGCTAATCTCAGAGGCGATGTGTAAAGCGTTTGCGCGCGCACCCCAGCGACAACAACCAAAGGCCCACCACAAAGGAAACTCCACACAAGGTTATATCAAAAATAGCCTTTGTATTATAATAATAAAAACACATTAGATAACACACACACTTTACAATGTGCCAACAGGCACGGGCAAGATTTACAAGGGATTATGTACAGGACAGGGCCACCTGGACCACTGTCAGGGGTATGCACTTTTTAGAAATAACACTTGTAGGTATAACACTTTAGCACATAAACATAATGAATGTAGCACACAAAAAAGTCATATGTAGCATACAACCAGTAACTACTGGTAAAGAGAAAATACCTCCTACGCCACCCTAAACACTGTAGGGAAATCACGCAGGGAACTAGGACCTTATCATCAGGACCTATGGAAGGAAAACCTATCACCTAAGCAAGTCACATTTAGCAAAGGGAAGGAAACCTAAAAATAATCACCTAGGCAAGTAACATTTAGCAAAGGCAATAAAACATCAACATTCCTCTAAGCAGGTCACTTTTAGCAAAGGGAAATAAGAGCACAAGGCATTACCTAAGCAGGTCACTTTTAGCAAAGGTAATGACACAAACAATCCTCTAAGCAGGTCACTTTTAGCAAAGGTAATAACAAACAAGGGCACATGAAACATTGAAACACATTCAGAGGTGCAGGTAGAACATTTGCGCAGGAATCAATATTCACAAGTAAATCACAATGCGCAGGGTGCACGTGGCACAACACTAGAAAGGTCCCTCAGGCCAACTGGCCTCGAAAGGGGCTGAATGCCCTGAGTCTCAATGTCAGGGGGTCTGCGCAGGCAGCACAAACCACAAACCTAAACGTAGCAACTGTCCACTAAGTGCTGGACAGTTGTAAATAGCGGGTAGGCAGACGTTGGAGCCACGTGGGCTCAAGAACAAAGGTGGACAAGGAGCCTCTCTGGGGCTCGCAAAGCAAAATAGGCAATATAGAGCTTCAGCGCTCTCAAAATAATGAATTGCCCCAGAGCCTCTCTCAGGGCTCTAAATCAATGAAGATGCCCCCAGAGCCTCTCTCAGGGCTCTAACTCGATGTGGGCGATGAGCCTCGCTGGGCTCGTAGAACAACTATGGCTGTGAGCCTCTCTGGGCTCGGAATCGGGAATGCCCTGAGCCACTCGGGGCTCTGAAGAACCAATGCGGGCGGAGCCTCTATGGCTCACAACAAATGTGCCCCGGATCGTTGGAGTCCCTCACGGGGGACTCAGACAACAGAAAAATGCCCCACGAGCCTCTGGGCTCGAACACAACGAGGGCCTCGCTCGGCCCGCACACGGAAGGGGAGGGGCGGGCACTGACAACGTGCCCCGACGCCCTCCTCCCTTCCTTCACTCACCGGCTGTCTCGCTGGGGCTCCTCTCTCCTTACGGGTAGCCTCGGACACGGCCGGCTGCTTCCTGCTCCTTCGGCTGCCTGGATGACGCGGCGGAAGGCTCGGCCGGCTGGGCCAATCCCAGCGCGGCCGGGCTGTGACGTCAGCGGCTGCTTCCTTGCGTCCCCGGGCTGCGGCGGTGATCACGGGCGATGCCGGGTGGGCTCCGGCTTGCAAATAATAAAACACAACGGGGCAATGCCGGTTAGGCACCGGCCTTAAATAAATATAAAGCGAGGTAGGCACTCGCTATGCCGCAAAACGGCAAAACAGAACGGGCAGATGCCGGGTGGGCACCGGCTGCACCACGAGCGCTCCCCAGCGCTCAGGGACAACGCACCGCGCTCTCAAGCGCCACGAGAAGCGCGCTCAGCGCTAAAAGGAAAATAAAGCGCTCCCAGCGCTACAAGTCAAAATAAGAGCGCTTCCAGGCACAGCAAAGCTCCAGAAAGGTCTGGAGGCAGGCAGAGGGGCAAGGCAGGGCCAGAGCCAGCACACTGGGTCTCCAGGCAGGGAGACAAGCCAAGTGGCGGTCCTCCTGGCCCCAGCAGCAGCAACAGCCCCCTCTGGCAAGGATCCTAGAAGAGAACAACTTCTGTGGGGACACAGCCCCATTTTTATACAGAGAAATCCTTTGTTAGGAGGTGCAGGGTGGGGGGAAACCAGTTGCAGCTGGCTTGGGAGTACCCTTGATGGCCCAACCACCCCTTTCATTCACTGGGGAGGCTTGGGTCATTAGACAAACCACAGGGGGGCGGAGCCAGCATTGTGTGGGGAAAACCCCAGCCCATCCAGGACCCAGGTGCACTCCTCCCACACATTACTCATGCTGATCTCACACTCACCACCGGGCAGACCCATCCAGACTTCCTGGAGCCTGGCATGCCAGCCAGCTCCAGCCAATCACCCTCCAGCACTCGCGCTGCACACATACATCAATGTCCAGAAGTAGCACTTCCCTTCTAGACACATACATGCCGCAGACACCATCTTGCAGCATTCGCTCTCACGAGTTCATACATACTAAACTCGAGCCTGCACTCCCCACACATCAGGAACTACCAGGGACACACACATTCCCCATGCATTCCTATGGGAGGGCAGGCCAGCCATACTACACGCACGCACTTTCACTCTGGGACACAGGGAAAAAGTGCGCCAAGACCCAAAAATCACTACACAGGGTCACAAATAAAGGCAAAAAGATTAGGGGTGAACCTGCCCTAAGGCCCAAGTCTAACACGACCCCCTTCCAGCCAAAACGCAGGGCAGACCGATCACCACCGTGATGGGCTTCCCTGCTTGGGGCGATAAAACAAGGACGCGGGCCCACAACTGCAGGGACACCCTCCTGTTTTACGCCACGGTGAACCCCTGGGGTTCTTTCTAAAACTACTGTAGGGACTAACTGGGGTACCCCACTGATACTCTCCAGCTGCCCTCGGCCAGGACCAGGCCATAGGCCACCCAGGTGCCACTGGATCCTGCCTACTCACAAAGTGGGGGGTAGTAACCCCTGGCACATAATAGCCATGCTCCACTCTTCCTGTCTGTAAGACAGGGCTAGACTGCCACTGGTTCTCCAGCCTAGGGTCTACAACCTCAGGTGGACCAGGAGTCTCAGGGAAGGCTCTCCTCCCCTTACCTCTTCTTCTAGGGTTCCTCCTCCTCCTGCGAGGGGTCCCCTCTAAACAACATTCTCCCAACCTAGGGTTTAACCCCTCAGGTTGCACCGGGGTCAGAGGTGGGCTCTCCCACCCTCTGCACCCCCTTCCAGAGTCCTGCTCCCTCCCAACCGGGGCGGTACATCTGGAAAAAGAACTGGTCAGGACACTGATTACAGTAGTCCCACCCTTCAGGTCAGGCTGATCCTGAACCTGGCCTTCCAGCCTCTGGTCTAGAACCTTTGGTGGAATCACTGCCTGGCACTCCAGGACTTCTGGGGACTCACATCCTATCCCCCAATCACTCCTTTCGCTGGACTCCCGTACCCTCCCCACTGGAGCGGTACTGCCAGACTCTAGAACCATAGAAGCTCCGCTTACAGATGCTCCAGGTCCTCTATCCACTAGGAGATCTCCCTCAAGTGAACGAACAGGCAAGTCTAGGTTCCCTTCCTGGTGTTCCCTAAAGAAACCATCCAGGCTCTGTGACAGGGCTTCGGGCATCTGGGGACTCTCGGTCACACACTCACTCCCGCTCCACTGAGACAGGCAGTCAGCCCCTACACCCTTCTCACTAACCAAGGACCTAGCTGGGCTACTCTCACCCTCCTCCACCACACTGGGCTGGAAGACACATGACCCACTATTGTTGGAATCACTCCCTAGTGACTCTAAAGAACCTCTCGCACTGTCCCAGCGATCTGCTTCCGCTGCAAGCTCACATGCAATAAACGATCCAAACTTCAACAGGTGCTGGCGCAACCCTGGTGAACAATAACTGAGCAGGTGCTCTGTGACAACCATGCTAAATAAACTGCCAGACTTGTCGTTCACGTGAGCCTCTCTCCAATCAAACAGTGCTCCACAACATTCGTCCTCAAAGTCTTCCCAAGACTGATGAGGCTGTTTCCTAAGTCTCCTGAACTTCAACCCAAACTCTTCTGCGGGGGAAGCAGGCAACATACTCGGGGAACCGAGAATGGGACTGTCTACACTTATACTTAAAAAGCTGCCACCACTGGACTCCACCCTCCCTGGGGAATCCAGACAATTACAATTGCACTCAGGGGATAACCTACTCTCCCTGAACAAGGCCCTCTCTTCCTTCCTATCCAACCACTCCTCTGGGGACAGGGAAAGGGATGGGGCGCTGACACTGGACCCAGCAAGGGACTCCCTATCTATGGGGTCATCACTATCTGCTGATATCCATCCACTGTCATCCTCATTCACTTCACATTCTTCAGGGCTCCCAACAGACTCACCATCCTCATGACGTGCGGCCCGGGCCCTCTCTCTCTCACTGTACTCAAGATCCCACTGACCCTTCTGCCATTGGATCAGGCTGTCCCTAAGCTGGGACTGAGTATCCAACTCACTCACCTCCATGCCTCCCTCTTCACAGAATCTGACCAGCTCTGACCTACTGTACCTAAAAAGACAACAGAGATCAAAAACAGGCTCCATTTTGGCGGACGTTCTCAAGAAGAGTTTGACACAGGGAACCTGGGGGTCTGAGCTTACACAGGAGTACACAATTACAAAATTCAGCAAGATTCCTATCTCAGAGAACTTGCACTCTACTGTCCAGTGTAACACACCACTCATTCACACACACCCTCCCCTCGGACCGGTAAGGCAGTTTCTACCACCCCTGATTTCTCAACCTGACCACAAGTGACACAGGTACCGAACTCTGGAAGCAGGGCGGGGAACAAATGTACTGAACAGAAATTACAAAATGACACCTTTCAGGAGAAGCAATACTTATCTTCCCTAAAAAACAATAATCCCCAAAATGTGGTTATCTAAAATTGCAGAGTTTTGAAGTGTGGCCTGTCGCCACTGTGGTACAGCGCAAACGCAAGTCCAATCCGCACCGCTAGCCACCAATGTTAGAAACGGGACCTCTGGCTGGCCAAGGCTTGTGCCAAGGTCAGTCAGAGACCACCATTTCCAAGGTCAGGGCAAGGGAGTCACACACCAAGATAACCCCCGCTCACCCTCTAGGTAACGTGGCGCGAGCAGCAAGGCTAATCTCAGAGGCGATGTGTAAAGCGTATGCGCGCGCACCCCAGCGACAACAACCAAAGGCCCACCACAAAGGAAACTCCACACAAGGTTATATCAAAAATAGCCTTTGTATTATAATAATAAAAACACATTAGATAACACACACACTTTACAATGTGCCAACAGGCACGGGCAAGATTTACAAGGGATTATGTACAGGACAGGGCCACCTGGACCACTGTCAGGGGTATGCACTTTTTAGAAATAACACTTGTAGGTATAACACTTTAGCACATAAACATAATGAATGTAGCACACAAAAAAGTCATATGTAGCATACAACCAGTAACTACTGGTAAAGGGAAAATACCTCCTACGCCACCCTAAACACTGTAGGGAAATCACGCAGGGAACTAGGACCTTATCATCAGGACCTATGGAAGGAAAACCTATCACCTAAGCAAGTCACATTTAGCAAAGGGAAGGAAACCTACAAATAATCACCTAGGCAAGTAACATTTAGCAAAGGCAATAAAACATCAACATTCCTCTAAGCAGGTCACCTTTAGCAAAGGGAAATAAGAGCACAAGGCATTACCTAAGCAGGTCACTTTTAGCAAAGGTAATGACACAAACAATCCTCTAAGCAGGTCACTTTTAGCAAAGGTAATAACAAACAAGGGCACATGAAACATTGAAACACATTCAGAGGTGCAGGTAGAACATTTGCGCAGGAATCAATATTCACAAGTAAATCACAATGCGCAGGGTGCACGTGGCACAACACTAGAAAGGTCCCTCAGGCCAACTGGCCTCGAAAGGGGCTGAATGCCCTGAGTCTCAATGTCAGGGGGTCTGCGCAGGCAGCACAAACCACAAACCTAAACGTAGCAACTGTCCACTAAGTGCTGGACAGTTGTAAATAGCGGGTAGGCAGACGTTGGAGCCACGTGGGCTCAAGAACAAAGGTGGACAAGGAGCCTCTCTGGGGCTCGCAAAGCAAAATAGGCAATATAGAGCTTCAGCGCTCTCAAAATAATGAATTGCCCCAGAGCCTCTCTCAGGGCTCTAAATCAATGAAGATGCCCCCAGAGCCTCTCTGAGGGCTCTAACTCGATGTGGGCGATGAGCCTCGCTGGGCTCGTAGAACAACTATGGCTGTGAGCCTCTCTGGGCTCGGAATCGGAAATGCCCTGAGCCACTCGGGGCTCTGAAGAACCAATGCGGGCGGAGCCTCTATGGCTCACAACAAATGTGCCCCGGATCGTTGGAGTCCCTCACGGGGGACTCAGACAACAGAAAAATGCCCCATAAGCCTCTGGGCTCGAACACAACGAGGGCCTCGCTCGGCCCGCACACGGAAGGGGAGGGGCGGGCACCGACAACGTGCCCCGACGCCCTCCTCCCTTCCTTCACTCACCGGCTGTCTCGCTGGGGCTCCTCTCTCCTTACGGGGAGCCTCGGACACGGCCGGCTGCTTCCTGCTCCTTCGGCTGCCTGGATGACGCGGCGGAAGGCTCGGCCGGCTGGGCCAATCCCAGCGCGGCCGGGCTGTGACATCAGCGGCTGCTTCCTTGCGTCCCCGGGCTGCGGCGGTGACCACGGGCGATGCCGGGTGGGCTTCGGCTCGCAAATAATAAAACACAACGGGGCAATGCCGGGTAGGCACCGGCCTTAAATAAATATAAAGCGAGGTAGGCACTCGCTATGCCGCAAAACGGCAAAACAGAACGGGCAGATGCCGGGTGGGCACCGGCTGCACCACGAGCGCTCCCCAGCGCTCAGGGACAACGCACCGCGCTCTCAAGCACCACGAGAAGCGCGCTCAGCGCTAAAAGGAAAATAAAGCGCTCCCAGCGCTACAAGTCAAAATAAGAGCGCTTCCAGGCACAGCAAAGCTCCAGAAAGGTCTGGAGGCAGGCAGAGGGGCAAGGCAGGGCCAGAGCCAGCACACTGGGTCTCCAGGCAGGGAGACAAGCCAAGTGGCGGTCCTCCTGGCCCCAGCAGCAGCAACAGCCCCCTCTGGCAAGGATCCTAGAAGAGAACAACTTCTGTGGGGACACAGCCCCATTTTTATACAGAGAAATCCTTTGTTAGGAGGTGCAGGGTGGGGGGAAACCAGTTGCAGCTGGCTTGGGAGTACCCTTGATGGCCCAACCACCCCTTTCATTCACTGGGGAGGCTTGGGTCATTAGACAAACCACAGGGGGGTGGAGCCAGCATTGTGTGGGGAAAACCCCAGCCCATCCAGGACCCAGGTGCACTCCTCCCACACATTACTCATGCTGATCTCACACTCACCACCGGGCAGACCCATCCAGACTTCCTGGAGCCTGGCATGCCAGCCAGCTCCAGCCAATCACCCTCCAGCACTCGCGCTGCACACATACATCAATGTCCAGAAGTAGCACTTCCCTTCTAGACACATACATGCCGCAGACACCATCTTGCAGCATTCGCTCTCACGAGTTCATACATACTAAACTCGAGCCTGCACTCCCCACACATCAGGAACTACCAGGGACACACACATTCCCCATGCATTCCTATGGGAGGGCAGGCCAGCCATACTACACGCACGCACTTTCACTCTGGGACACAGGGAAAAAGTGCGCCAAGACCCAAAAATCACTACACAGGGTCACAAATAAAGGCAAAAAGATTAGGGGTGAACCTGCCCTAAGGCCCAAGTCTAACAAATGCCATCTGAGAAGCAGTAATTTCAGACTGACTTCAATCCATTTACTGTGCTGGGCCCCTGTAGGAATTATGAAGGAAGTTAGGCCCATTTGTTTTCTGTAGGCACAATGTCTGTGTCACTTTCTCAAGGGGCACTACAGGCTTTGTAGAGGGAAGGAAGTCTTGCCTGTGTTCTAATCTTATTTTGTTCCTACTTGGGCCTCGTTTATGCTGGCTCTTCATCTTTGATGGTGCCTATGGACTCCTAAGTACTCCTGTATTTCTTTTGCTTCTAAACTAGACGCTAAAAGCCGTGCAGCCTTGTTGTCAATTTCATAAAATGTTGTTCTAATCTTGCAACAAAGATTCAACAATCTAAATTGGCCATGTATGCCCAGGACCTTACGCCACATTTGTGATTGGAAATTTAGCATAGAGCCTTGAATGACCCTGGTTATGCTTGAAGTCTTGACTTTGTCTCTCCTAGGATTGTCTTCAAGCGAGCCCCTTTTGTTATCATGTGGCCTCTCACCACCATTGTGAGGGTATCATTGCCACCTCCACATTGCAGTCCTCGATGTCGTTGAAGCGGAGGAATTCTCCAAATTGATCTGCTATCGCTACATTCTCAGTACAATCCAGCAAGACTATATCATTCTGTGATCGTGAGAGATTCTTCACTTCCCGTAGTGTCACCTCTATCACGGTATGCAGTACTTTTACCGCCCATGCAATCTCCCGTTTTTTCCAATAAGACCCTCAAAATGTAAAGCTAAGCCTGCTTTGCAATATCGAAGGGCCCTACCACAATCATACAGTCTGTTGAGAATAGCACCGGTACTGGGGCCCCATATTAACCCCTGTGATCGGGCACACCTTAAAAGTGGCAGCTAGCACAGAGGCAAGTGACCTATTATGTCTGCTGACCACCTCTAGGAGCACTCTCTATCTATATGTTACATGTACAACAATTGTCTGTCTTTTGTAATGTGATCCCAACCACCCCTTTCCTGGAATTTTTCTTCACAGGCTTTTCTTTCAGAACGGGGAGGAGACAACATTTTGTAAAGGAACACAAGTTTGTGTTTCCATTCTTTCACTGATCGAGGGCAGGGCGCGCCTTAGCGTGTGCGTACCACCCAGGTCATTTTTTACTGGTCCTGACGAAAACCCACAATCGCAAGATGGTTGAAGCATGTAGACCTGTATTTTAAATCACATAGCACACGTCGCTATTTTATAACACTACACGTTTTGAACACCGGAGTCTACCTAATTAGACATAGGTGTCACAGTTCTTTTATGAGGGTGTCCAGTCACTCAGGAATAAAGTCTTGTAGTAAGTAGAATTGGCCCCTTTTTAAAACACGTACCACTTTTTATACTACTACACATATAAAAAGAAAGAAATACCCGCTCCACTGTAATCAGGTGTCGAAGCACACCCTGTTGGCACTCGGCCTTCGGGGTGGGACCCCGATGATGAAGCATGTCACCAACTAGGTTGGTGAGTGAGGGGTCTTCTAAAAGGACATGCTTTGTCCTGCGTAAAGGTTGGGCACAAGTGCTCCATTAAGCCTTAAGCTTTAGGCACAGAGACTCTCTCTGTCACGCCTTCAGGGGGTACTCCTCCATTTGTTGTATTAAATTCTCAAGAAGGGGACCAGGAGTTCCTACCTACATTTCTGTAAAACACCCTCACTCTCTCATATTGTTTTACAATATATCATTCTGCCTCCACATGCATCTCCATTGTCCTGCAGGAGCACCTCCAAGTTAGGTAGTGCATGATGAGAGGGAAGTAACCCATTATTGCCCCGATACCGTGAGCATAGGTAAGCGATCTAGGAAAATCATAGTGATCCTCACTTAGGTTAAGGTTAACAGTGCGAATAGTCAATTTGAAATGGCCTGCTTGACCCTTATGTATCTATTAGGCCTAACTCATAGAGCAGCTATGCTCCTTCTCCTTGTAGCACTGTCATCTACCCACACTTATTTTCTATCTTGTATTCATTCCTCTCTGCAACCAGATTCTAATCTGTCCCTACCAACAGAGGTGTGTAGCCAATATAAGACGTTTCTGGAGAGTACATCTGAGAAAGGGTTCCTGACTTGATTTGGGTGTACTGAAAGGTGATACATACTTCTGTTCACCTTAATAGGCAATAGAAGAGCCACCTGGCTCCTTGTCAACAAAAGAATTAGTCAGGGAGAAAACCCTGTGATGCTTTAAGAATGCCTGACACTGCTAGTTTGGTCTCTGAGGCAGAGACAAATTGAGTAGGGAAAAACCGGGTGAGTAGCCTTCAAGTGTCTTTAGCTAGCAAATGCTTCTCATAAGGAAGACAAAGGTTTCCTTACTGAGTGCATAGTCATTAGATGTTCAACTGGGGCATCCATGCCCTTTTTGCTGTAGAAGATAATCCTCAAATCTTGAGCCATTGTGGTCCATTGAATTTGTTGACCTTCCTGATCTAGCTGCATTAGCTTCTTGAAGCTATTTGAAGTTGCGCTCAAGAAAACTCCAATTACATTTGTGCCAAGATCTAACATTCAGAAGACCGTGTTCTCCTTTAGAAGTCAGGGAGCATGTTGCTGGATGCTGTGCCCAGTGTGATAAGTATCCTTGCCACCTAGATGCAGTAGCTGCATGGAGTATCAGGCATGAAGGGCTGTGGGAGGTCAATTCCTCTCAAACCATGAGTCAATGTACAAGACTTCTTTGTGACCATTCAATCAGGAAAAAAATGCCCTCTTCTCGCTCACCCTAGCAGCCACTGCTATCAGCGAACCCGAGCTCATTGAAGTACCAGGGTCCTGTTGAACTTACATCAAAGTCCCTCTCAACCACTGGCAGCTGCTGAATGGTCAGAGCCCTCCTGTTCTCCCCCAAATAGAGAGAGACCAACCTTCTTCACTTGATGGGTGGCACCATTTTGCTCTGATTGCAAGGCGTTGGTGGAGGCTTGGCAGACTTCTGTTTTCTTGGCACTCTCTTCATTTGTCGTTCTAGTGCTTAGGAGTAGGATTGATGCTCTGATTGTCCCTCATTGTGGCTTCTTTTTGAGTGTTGTCTTTGATTCCAGTTTTTCCTTGGCCCCCTTGAGAGACCTGTTTCTTTAATTAAAACAATTATTTGGATTGTGTGACCTGTGGAGGTCTCTTTATCAGATGGAACTGTCAAGACCAAGAGAGCCTGATAAATTGTGATATTGGATCCCTGGAAGTTTTTATAATAATTTCCTGCCGCTTTAAATGATGAACTCTCCTGCTTTATCACCTTATATTGCTCATCCTAAGGGTCCTATCCAGCTTGATATCTTCTTATTTGTTTACACCAAGCAGCCTTTGGAATAAGTTGGATGTACATCTCAAAGTTTGATCCCTTGGCTCACCAAAGCACCCCCGTAGTGTGGATGTTGTTGTGACCTAAGCTTTTCTAAAAACTTTGCTAGAGGACTTTATTCTGTGCAAACACAAGGAGGTGGTGGATGGAGCGCTGAAACTTTTCAGACACTCACCCCCAGTCACATATCTGGGTTGAATCCATCATTCTTTATCTCACTTCGCCACCCCAGTTCAGACCCAGCTATTTGCAAACCAGTCTTGACCCTGTGCCTCATGGGAACGGTCCAGCCTGAATTGCCAAGCCAGGCCTTCCCTGGACCGGAAACAATCATCCTGGGACCGGTATCGGAGTAACCCCCCTTATTAGCCAGGCTAGGTTGAATTCAGTGGCAAAGTGAGCAAGGGACCCACGTTGGGCATACCCTGCCGACTTAAGGCGAACAAAGAAAACACAAGGAGATGATGGACATAGCGATGGCACTTTTCAGACATTCACCCCCCAGTCACAGATCTGGGTTGAATCCATCATCAATCTTCTGTTTACTAAGCCAGACCAAATATTTGGTTTACTTCTGCGAAAAATAAAAATGTTCACATTTATAGAGTTAAAACAACATCGTACCACTAACTATAAACTATGTCCTATGAGCTTTCAAATGAAGTTTCCTTTTTTTCTTTAACTCTTCTCATTATTTAGTTTTTAACTCTATGAAATTGAATTTAACAATTATAATTATACAGGCTTTGCAGAACTTACAGCACTGCTACCTCTGCGGATATTACAGGAATGTGAAGTCAGCAGGCATAGGCTTTTGTGAGAACATCTAGAAATGCCTGGATCTGCACGAGTACTTCTGGGGTCTATTTTGTACTCTTTGCACAAAGGCAAATCTTAAGCATATGGAAACAGATTTGCCGCATGAATTTCCTCGTCCTTACAACATAAAAGAACTGGGCTTATTAAGTCTTCTTCTGTGCTAAGACTTTTTAGAATTCTAAAGTCTTGCTAATATTTACAGGGTCTGATGTTAAGACTTAATACTTTATAGCAATTGTACTTTTTATTTTTTCACATACGCAAAATACATAACTTTGCACATCATTATATGTGGTCCCAGTTGCTAAAGAAAAACAAGCACTTATAAGGCCATTCGTTTTTGTATTTGCATAGTGAAAAGCGTTTGGGTTGCATGTGATTAGGGAATGAGGCCAAACACACGCCTCTGCATCTCTTCCAAACTACAGTTATATCGATCGACTTCTCAATATGAGTCAACGTAAGTTAAGAATGATGAATCCATGCTTTCTTTTATATGCTTTCCTTGACGATATATTGACAGTCAGTATTGTGCAGTCGATATATGTGATGGTTGACATTTGTTTTAGAATCTATTTGTTTTGGAGAAGATTCAAACATCAAAAGCCCACCTCCCCGGCCCCCCTCCCACCATCCAATTGCATGTAGGCTAGATACACGTTTATTACAACAATTCCCATCTTATTGGTCCGGTCAGGGTCAAGGGTGGACGTGTCAGACAGTGTTCCTCCCACGGAATCAGGCCCGAGGTCCGAGACTCTGTCTCCTTCTTATTTTTAGGGAGTAGCCAGTCTTTCCACAATCTGGGTAGGCCTCTTTTCCCTAAACCCCCAGCCTCTTCACTCCATGTTCTCCATGGGCTCCAGATTTTTTCGAATTTACTCAGGCAACCTCTCGCCTGGCTCCAAGGCACCAGTTCAAACCATCCGCCCATTCCCGCAGTGTGGGTGGAGTGAGCACCACCTGCTGTTTCAAAATATCCCTACAGACCAGGATCAAAGCCACGTTACAAAAGAGTAGGGCATAGGGTTCAGCGTTTGCTTGCTCCAAATTCACAGTGTGACCAATTGGGGCATAAGTTTCACCTCTTCACCCCAAATCTCCGAGATTCGTTCACCCACCCTATCCCCTGAGATACCGATCATCCTGTGCCCGACCCATACGAGGCAGGCGAGTCTGCGTAAAATATGCCTTATGAAGGATTTTTAACTGGATCAGTTGGAACCCCGCTCGAATAGCTACATCTCTAGGGTACCCACAAGCATGAGCCCAGTCATCGTCCTCCAGTCTGCCCAGATCCCTCTCCCATTTTTCCTGCAATGGGTCCATTGAGGGAAGGCTACAACTACACTACACTCCAATGGGGACTCTTTCTCAATCTTGCCCTATAATGCTTCACAGTTTGTGAGTAAGAACCTCAATTGTTGGTATCGCAGGCATTGGCTGCCGCTTTGTTTAACCTCAATTCCCTTCATCACGGAAGTAGGGTTCCGGGAATTACTACTCAAAGTCAGGTCCGGTTCCCCTGCTGATATTTGTCCGGCACGCATCCTACAACAAATCTACTCAGTTTGCATACAGCCCCCGATTACCTTTCTTAACAGCTCCCTCTCACAAGGGATTGTGACCCCGGCCCTCAAAGCGGCCACCATTGTGCCCATCCTGAAGAAACCAGGTGCCGATCCAGCTATCCTAACCAACTATCGGCCCATTTCTCTGCTGCCATACCTGGGCAAGGTGCTCGAGCGCCATGTCGCCGCGGTGCTCAGTGCCCATGTAGAGGCTACGGGAGGCTTGTCGTCCTGCCAAGCGGGTTTCCGCCCCAAGCACTCCACTGAGTCCGTTGTGGTGTCGGTCCTGAACAACCTCAGGGAGGGCCTGGACCAAAATAAACACCAAGCCCTGGTGCTCCTCGATCTCTCCGCCGCTTTTGATACGGTGGATCATTCCATCTTGCTTTCACGTATCAGAGCGGCGGGAATCGGGGGCTCAGCACTAGTCTGGCTCTCGTCCTTCCTGCGGGATCTCACACAGGCGGTCCGGCTGGGAGAGTTCACGGCAGCCCCTCTGAAGATCACTTGTGGTGTTCCCCAGGGTTCCTCTCTGTCTCCCTTATTGTTTAATCTCTATATCTATCCTCTTATTTTTGCACTTCAGCAGCTGGAGGTCACTGTTTATAACTATGCGGATGACCTCCAGCTTGTCTTCAATCTTTCTTCTTCCCCTCACGCTATTTCTAATTTTCAAACTATTATGATTTTTATCAGGGATTGGATGAGCCACAACCATCTGAAGCTGAACCCAGATAAAACTGAATTGGTGCTCACTGGTGGCTCCTCCAGTCCCTGGAACTCTTCTTTCTGGCCCTCCACTCTTGGTTCCCCTCCTGTTCCCTCTTCCACGGTCAAGACTCTTGGCATAAAAATCAACAACCAGCTTACCCTCCACTCACAAATCAGTTCTGTTGTTTCTTCTTGTTTTCTGACGCTCCGCAATATCCGCACTGTCTCCCGGTTTTTTTCCCCTCTGGCACTTAAACTTATCATGTCTGCCTTGGTGATCTCCCGGCTAGACTATGCCAATGCCCTGTATAACGGCATCCCGGCATACAGCCTACGCAAACTCCAGCTTGTGCAGAACCAAGCGGCCCGGCTGGTGTATGGCCTTCCCCGTTTCCATCACTCTACACCACTGCTGAAAGCGCTGCACTGGTTGCCTGTTCTGCAACGATCTCTCTTCAAGATCGGGTGCATGGTTTTTCAAGCACGGCAGGGAATGGCCCCTGCCTTCATCTCTTCCCTTTTAACAGATTATGTTCCCAGTAGACAGCTTCGATCTTCCTCACAGTCCCTTTTGCAGGTTCCCCGCTACACCAGGAAAAAATGGGGAGGTTCCAATTTCTCAGTCTTGGCCCCCGTATTTTGGAACTCCCTTCCTGACCACCTACGAGCGATAAAACAATACTCCCTTTTTCGCAAGGGCCTGAAAACCTTCTTGTTTGTTCAGGCCTTCCCACATTAATGATTCTCATCACTTTTGCGCTGCATGCCGCTAAAAGCGCCAAGAAACCGTTATGGTGTATGTTGCGCTATACAAGCTTTTTAAATTCAAATTCAAATTCAATTGGCTCCCGTAGAGGTCGTATTCCAATTGACCTTCTTCAAAAGACATTATTTCTCCCTCTCTCCAGACATTCCCCAGTTGGGAAATTCCCAACAGATCCCACTTTTGATGGCCCTATATATCTCTTAGGCCATGCAGTAGGCCGTAACGTCAACCTACCCCTCCATCCTAACGTTCGTGTTGCCCTTTTTCATATGGTGATTGCCATCTGTGCCGGAGTTGGGGGGAGCCCTCTGCTTCCATTTACACAACGTTGTTATCCCTCTGGGGTCATAGCTGAGAGATCCGCACATAGGAGCTGATAATGATGGCAGGCGGACTATCGGAAATCGGGACCATCCAACGGTCTCGTAAAAGGCATTATGATGCGACTTATCTTTTTATTATGGGGGGTGCTACTGCCTGCAGCACAAGCAATGCAAAAGGGGTCACTTTACATATCCCATGCGGTGCCTGCCACCTGGGGCAGGAACTTGTAGGTGGGGTACCATAGGTGCCCTCCCAGTGCCCACATCGGAGGGACAGCCTTTTCATGGCAGGCCCATGAAAAGGCTGGCGGTAAGGGACATTTTAATCCCTACGGCGGTGCCTGGCAGGCACCACCACCATGGTAGGGAGTACAACCCCCTCCACCACACCAGCGGGCTCAAGGAGCCCATCGGATTTGTGGCAGTCGGTCTTTCTGACGGCCACCCCTCCACCCACCATCCTAATGTGGCGGGTGGTAAAAATGATTCAGATGGCGGTGAGACCGCCATCGACAGCCTGTTGGTGGCAGTCTCACCACCATCGTAATCAGCCCCATAGTGCGGGCTCATGCTGCGATGAAAAGGGCCAGTCAATGACTGTCAGAGGGCCAGTAGTAGTGTCGGAGGTTCGGGAGATCAATACCTCACTCCGTCTGGCTGGTTGTCATCGTTTACCATAATATTGTGACATACAACTATCATCATGCTTGTGTGAGAGATGCACTGCTAGATAAAGCTCTAGCTGTTTTACGCATAATGCATTTCCTGATATTCTGCTAGGGTTGCTAATTAGCCAATGCTCACATGCTATGCCGTGGAGTGTTTGGACTCAGAAGGCATTTTAATGGGTTGAAATGGTGCTGAATATAACAAGACTGTAATCAGAGTGGTCACATTGGGTGGCCAGGAAAGCGAGAAAAACAAAAGAAAATTGGACTTCTGCTCCTAAAAGAGCCTCTTTGAGAAAACCGTCCTCTCTACATTATAGACTCACTTGTCTGTAGCATTAGCTCTATTATTTGCTGACAGTGACTCTCCCAGTCCCACTCCCACCTTAATGTTTATAATGATATCCCAGTCTGATGATTGCTCTATATCTAGCTCCTTGAAGTGACGGGGTGCACTTTGTACTTTCTACGCTAGATTTTCAGCAATAATCACACAGTTAGGCAGCTTGCACTCTGAATTTTATCGCTGTGGAGATAATCGTTGCTGATAGCACGCTATCTCCGCGATAAAATTCAGAGTTGGGGGCGATAATTATCCTAGCGCTAAGTGTGCTTAGCGATAATTATCGCCCCCTCTTGATGATATGCCCCCACATCTTTTAAGAACATTACACCACAATGCAGTAACAGTCCACTTCCTTAATTTCAAGCTACCCTCAAATCACAAGTTGACTGTAGCGTTGCCCTCAATCGTGTATAGCGCACCTTTGCCTTCCAGCTATAGTTGCACTGTAGAAATACTGTATACATACATACATACTTGTGATGCATATTTGAGGATTAGAATACTCTAAAAATTAGGGAAGTAGATCTTTGGTGAAAAGGAGTAATCATACGGAGGTGTAATGTTTTATTTTTCTGTTGGGGAGTTTTGTATTTTGTTATGTAAATGTAGTTGAGCTTATATAGCGCACAGCTACCCGCAGTGGGTTTCCCGGCGCTTGCTTAGGGAACCCTTCCTGATATTCCCCTGTGAGATAGCAGGGTATCCACAAGGTGAAAGTCAGGCATCCCGCCGCGAGGGGCCGTTGTGGAGATTAAGCAAGCTGTTGCCCAGAGTCGCAGAGTGTGAACCCGTGAGTCGAGGAGGCACCGGGGCGAGAATTGTCGAGTCCGTGGAATTTTTAGCCCAAGACCCGCCGAGGCGGGGAATTGAACCCTGGTCCAGGACCAATCTCAGCTTCCGGGTCTGCCGCCTCTAACGCCTGAGCCACACTTCTCCACATTGAAGTGTTTGTGTGTGAGGCAGAGGTTGATTAAGATCACTCAGAGTGGGTGATTTATCTTTCCCCCTAATTTTTGGCATGTACTGTATAAGAGGATTTGTAGGGGGAGCTTTAGGAACCAATCCCAAGTGTGGGCCCAATACTGCATTTGCACCCAACTCAACATGTATGAAAATTGAGCATTCCAGGGTTTTTGCCTAAATATTTTTGCAAGATCAAACTGCACACCAAAAATTGAAATCACTGTGAGGCTCGGAAAGCCTCCAACCCTCATCGTAATGAGGGCCTAAATATGCGTTTACACTTCCAAACACATATGAATAAAACTGTCAGTACATTAGATTCACATCAAGGTTCATAAAGGTAAAATAACTTGAGTACACATCTTTAAATGTGACTGAGAAGTACATTATGAATGCAAAGGTGAAACAATAGTGCACACAATATATAAACCATTTTTGTTTTTAAAGAAAATACATTTAATAACATGAGGGTGGTTTAACGCCATCACCAAAACAATAAATGGCATTTAATGAATTGAGGCACACAGTATATATGTATTCTTAATTCTAGAGAGAACGCACTTCAATAGTGATATTAAGTCCACACAAGGTACATGTGCTAAAGTCACGTTGAAATTGCGTATTTAAGACGTGCAAGAGTGAATGTTTCTTTTTAATGCCAAATGAGACTAGTACATGTTTAGGTAATTGCTACACATTTTCCCAGTTACTCCATAAACATGCCATTATTATTATTTCAAAGTCTGTGCCTTTGCCTGGCATTTAATGAGCTTCTGTTTGTTCCCTGGTGAACAGAGCTTGGCTTTTTTTGAGGACGTTACCAGAGGACAGGGTTAAAAAAACAAAATGAACTGTGTTTAATGACATCACTGTAGGCTGGCCTTCAGCTGCAGCTCTTTATTCAGTCCATCAGAAACTCATATTTTTGTTCCCGATCTGAGGCACCTTTACAAGGTATTTTTATCAACTCCTGTCAAAATACTGATAAACGCGTCAAGTCCATCAGCTGCTGTGCCATTGTTTAAAGATTGCATGAGCCTATCTTATTTGCTATTTTTTGTAAATACTGATAACGGCATTTACTAAAGTTGATGCTCGTGTTAGATTTTTAAAGTGTTTGCATTTCTAAAGATTAATAACCGGCTTAACTTTGTGGACCGCCCCCATTTTAATGTTAATGATGCCGTGTCAGAACATAGTATTTGTTGCCCTTGCACAATTTTTTATTTTACGTTATATCTTTTTATCTACTCTGACTCCAAGTGGAGTGAACACGAGCGAGTTTAGAGGCTACCTGACACCTGTTTACCAGCCGCGGCCGGTAGTGAGAGTACCTGCCGGGTGGTGACGTGGGGAGGGGGAGTAGCAGTGTGGGGGGTAGAAATGTATGTAATGCATCGCATTTGGTGATGCAGTGCGCATAACGAAATTCGTTTTATTTATTGATATGTTCACTTACCTGTTAAGGTCCGTAATCCATACATTACTACCCCCCACCCTGCTCCTCCTTCTCCCCACGTCACCGCCCGATTGGTACTCCCACTACCGGCCGCGGCTGCCGCTTACAGGACGAAATGGATGGATTGAAGCCCAGGGGTCAAGAAATGATGGGTATAAGTGTAGATGCATGCACACACACAGACAAGTGGGCTCATGCACGCACAAACACACACACACACACACACAATGCTTTGTTTAAAAAAACATTCTTTCTTATAAGGGAGAGATTGCTGAAGCTGTTTTCTGCAATGTACCTATATATTAACCCCTTTGCCGCGGCCGCGATTTCACGGCAGTGTGGCACTTCCGCATTTTGGGCGGGGCCGCGTCGGCCGTTGGCCGACGGCAGCACTAGCGAGGTAGTGCTCCCGTCGGCCAACGGCCGACAGAAGCGCGCAACGGGTTAACTGATTGGAAATATAACTTTTGTTTGTCTTTCATGAACATAATTTTGATTATTGACTAAACAATGGACAATAGACAATAATGAAGCTCTGTTGAGTAGTTTCCGGCTGTCTTTACCGAGAAAACACTTATGTTTTTTCAGGGACCCATGAAATATTTTCTATATTTCACAGGCACCCATAAAATATTTTCCATATTTCACAGGCACCCATAAAATATTTTCCATATTTCCTGGGTTCCAGTGAAAAATTGTATTTTTATTGGGGTGTGCAAAATTCACCTAATTTGCTTTTGCGTAATTCATTATAATTTCAGGGAACATTATGCGTGGTTACACGATTAGCAAATCCATCATTATATGCTTTATTATAGCGCAAAAAGTGTCATTGTCTCAATTTTTGGCATGGAGATGAATTTAAACAAATGCACCACAAACAACAGCCACTCCAGTTCTGTTTTTCCCATGCTATTGTGGTAAAATGTTTACCATGAATGGGGTCACTCACAGACAAATTTTACATTAAATGGTGCATAATTACGCAAAGTTGGCGTAATTACATAATATATCGTAACAAGCTTGGCCGTGTGCATAATGGGGTTGGGCGTGGGGCCTGGCCGAAAAACGGGATTATAGATCAGATTAAATATGTTCGTAATGGTATAACTCATTAGTAGTACAGAAAGAATTGTAATGTAACTTTTGCAGTAGCTTAGTATTTATCTTTAAGCCTCAGAAACGTTTGCAAAACACACTCACTGTATGATGTCATCAGTGTTGTCATCAGTGATGTAATTTTAGATGTGAGGTCAAATCAAGACTATCACATTTCTGAAGGATAAAATATTAAAAAGAAAAATACAGTATATAAATAAGAACAAAATAATAATAAATGTGAGGTCAGAAGCAGTGCATTGCAGCGGCAGAAGATTTGGTTAGCTCAGGTAACTATAACTGCTGAATTACTATGGTTTTGAGTGTGTAAAAAGCTGAGCTGAACTATAACGTCCCTGCAACCTTAGGTTTTTTTCAGTGAATTTCTAGAGTTTTTTTCAATTCTATTTCTTAACTATAATGTGCCTGTAACCTTTCGTTTTTTCAGTGAATTTCTGCGTTTTTTTAATGCTATTTCCTAACCATGACATCTCTATACCATTGGTTTGTTTGTGAATTTCCCTGTTTCTTGTTTCAATGTAGCAATAAATATTTTTGCAAATTGATAAAACATTTTATTCACACATGTATTGCTATTATACATTTTAAAAGGAACAACTAACAATTCAACGTAACCTATTTAAACTTTCCATAAATGCAATACACCAAGTCTTTCTCCTTTTTGTATTCATTTTATGGATCCACTGTTCCTCTGCGATACCACCATGAATCTACTGCTAATTCAGGAACACACCCAAACCTCAACTTCTCTTTGGAGACAGTTAGTCTCCACCCATTGACATTGGAAACCACACCCTAAATCAGTTATTTGATTTTCACGTCTCTCTCACAGCCTCATAATGTTTTGTCTTTCCTTCAAAAGAAGAGAGTTATAAGTTAAGATGTCATAGAAGAGAAGAGAAAAAGCAAGATGAAAAAGAAGAAGGCTTACCACTGCCAAATGATTCATCCAAAGCTTGAAAGTATTTCTCCATCCATTTAGGAGAAAATAAAACTTCTTCCAAAATGTGTTCAATGCAATCTATGCAGCAAAAAACTTTCAAGAGGTACAGTGAAGAAGTATTCACATGGCACGTCCTCTATTTGGAAGCCCCTCAAAGCCATGCATACAAACACGTATCACAGGTTCAGAGAGAGGGAAGGTGGTGTATCATCAGCAGCAGTTGGACCATTTGTGGGACCCTTACCTCCTGAACAGATAGTTACCATCCCCGTTGTTTCACCAAAACTACAAGACATGGTTACTCATTCTGGAAAATACCATATGCCAACTGCACTAAAGATTTCATCTGTTGCACAGTTTATGGATGCTGTGAACAAGCATAATTGTTACATTTTTTCCCATCACTGTTTCATCTTCCATTCCTATTTAAACACAAGTAGATATCTGAAAAGCAAATTTAGAATACATTTAAATGTAAATACATACTATATGCAAGTGAATAGGTGCATAAGTGGTTATGTCAGTGTGTAAGTGTTTGTGTAAGTGTCTGAGTATAGGTGTATAAATGGGTATGTACGACTGGGTCTGTGAGTGGTTAAGTAGATATGTGTCACTGGATGTGTAAGTAGCTGTGTGTAACTGGATGTGTTAGTGACAGTATGAGTGTCTAAATGGGTATGTAAGTCCTAACTTTACTACTCCTAAACAGAGAAAAATCCTAACTTTAACTCTTAAAGTTGAGATTTTTCTTAGTTTAGGAGTCCTAAAGTTAGGAGTCCTAACTTTACTACTCCTAAACTGAGAAAAATCCTAACTTTAAGACTTTCGGTATTCACAGAAGGCATTTAGGAGTCCTAAATTTAGGAGTCCTAACTTTACTACTCCTAAACTGAGAAAAATCCTAACTTTACGACTTTCGGTATTCACAGAAGGCATTTAGGCGTCCTAAAGTCCCAAAGATCTGTGGATCCGTTACCACCAATAGCACATATTTAATACAAAACAACAATACATTTATTACAAACATATCCTATTCCAATTTTTTATAACTCTATAACTTCCTATGGGTGGGTGTGTGAGTAGCTGTGTAAGTAACCGTGTGGTTGTGTGAGGGCCTGAGTGGGTCTGTGAGAGGAGGTGAGTGGCTCTCTGGATCTGTAAGTGGGTGTGTGAGAGGCTATATGAGTGTGTAAATGGGTGTGTGAGTTGCTTCTGGGTCTCTGAATGTGTTTTGTGAGTGGCTGTATGTGCATCGGGGTGGCCTTCTGGGTCTCCAGTGGGTGTTTAAATGGCTGTATGGATCTGTGAGTGATTGTGTGGGCATGTAAGTGGGTGTGTGAGTGGATGTGTGTTGTTCTCTGAGTCTCTGAGTGAATGTATCAGTGACTGTATGGGTGTGTGAGTGGGTGTGTTAGTGGCTGTATGGATGTATGAATGAGTGTGTTTGTGGTTTTCTGGGTCTCTGCGTGGGTGTGTGAGTGGCTGTATGGGTGTGTATGTGGTTGTGTGAATAGTTTTGTGGGTGTGTAAGTTGGCGTGAGAGTGTGTGATGGGTGACTATATGAGCGGGTTTGTAAGTTGCTGTGTGGGTCTCTGAGTGGTGTGTGAGTGACTGTATGGGTGTGTGTGTGGGTGTGCCAGTGGTTTTGCTTTATGGGTGTGTGAGTGGGTATATAAGTGGCTGTGGGTCTGTGAGTGGGTATGTATGTATGAGTGGGTCTGTGAATGGGTGTGTGAGCAGGTCTCAGGGTCTGTATGTGAATGTATTAGTGAAGGTATGGGTGTGTAAGTGACTGTATGGGTGTGTAAGTGAATATATGGATGTCTGAGTGGGTATGTGGGTGGTTGTGTGGATGTGAGAGAGAATGTATTAGTGGGTCTGTGAGTGGGTGTATGTGCTTTTTTAATTGGGGCCTGGATCTGCTGATCTGCAGCGGATTCATACAGCGGGCCACACCGAACATCGCAGTGGATACGTGGATCCTCGTGCAGGAAAATAAAACATTTTTGGACAATTTCTTGCAGATGAAGGGTCCTCACAGACTCCTCCAGCCGTCCCATAGGGTCAGGATACATCTATCCTGAGACCCCTTATGTCCATTTCAACTTTATTCACCTCCTGGGAACCATCTCCCAATTTTCAAAATGGTTGCCACTTTTTTTTTTCTCTTAGGTTGCGGCCAGCCAATCGTGGCATTAATGCTGGTGCATGGAATCATGGATCCACAAATCCTGGATCCACTGCAGTGGATCCATGTTGGATCAGCGTCTCTAGAGCTACATAGATCTTTTTCCTTTAATAACTTCAAAACTACTCAACAGATTTACACCAAATAACAAAAAAAAAAACACTCTTTCTAGAGACCAAGAGCTAGCTGTCTGCCAAATTTGCAGTAATTCTGTCGAGCAGTTCAGGCTGTAGTCATGTCTAAAATGATTCATGGGGAAAATGTGTTTTAGGACTCCCACACTTTTTCTCGGCCCGCTTCAAAAATCACTCCTAAACTTTCCAGACAGCAGCTGAAATGAGTGGCAAACTACTTTTGAACATTTTGTGAAAATTCATCAAATGACACCAAAGTTATTAGCAAAGCAAAAAACTCTTCTATGGAAGCTAGGTCCTAACTATGACTATCTACTGGTGACTGCTAGTAGGTAATATATGTATCCTACTGGCGATATCCTGTAGGTAGTTGTAGTGTGGACCAAAGTTACAATAGGAAAAGCGATTTTTCTTTTGCCAATAACTTTGGTATTGCTTGATGAATCTTCACGTAATTCCAAAAAACGTCCCCTTTATGGTGCAGCTGCTGTGTTGAAAGTTTGGAGGTGATCCGTCTAGCGGTAGCCGAGAAAAAAGGGGGGGGGCTCAAAATGTGTTTTCCCCATGTTATGCTACGGGGATTTTTAATTTTTTTAACACAACTACAGCCTGAACTGCTGAGCGGAATGACACCAAATTTGGCAGAAAGCTAGATGTTGGTCGAGAAAGTGTAATGTTTGTAAATTGGTTCTGTCCGGTTCTGTTCAGTAGTTTCAGAGATATTTATGTTTAAAAAAAATTTATATCTGGGAGCACAAAATACTACTGAAATGCTACTGAAATTTGATTGGATGCCAGCACTTCAACCAGGAAATGTTTGCAGCCATCTTGGGACTTTGCTTGAAGCCAAGTCCCGCAAAAATATTTCTAAAAAAGAAAAGGGTGCAGGGTACGAATACCCTGTCCCCCCCCCCGATATGGTTTTGCCTCAAATTCAGATGATGTCTTCAGTGATGTCATTGGAGAGGACATCAATAATGTCATGAGTGGTGTCATTGACCATGTCATGAGTCATGTAATATGTGCGGTCATAAGCAGTGCATTGCGGGGGCGTGAGTTATAATTAGCTCAGCAAGCTATAACTGCTGAATTTCATTGATTTTTTACAAGTGAAACCTGAGCCTAACTATAACGTCCCTCTAGCCTTTGGTTTTTTCATATATATAATTTTTATGTGACGAAGAACAACCAGGGTTGTTCGAAACGCGTTATCCTCGTCTGTTTGCTGTGCCGAAATAAACAATTGAAGAAAGGATTACGGGCTCGTCTGGATTCTTTTTATAATTTACTAGAATCCCACTGTTTCATATATATATATGTGTGTGTATATATATATATATATATATATATATATATATATATATATATATATATATATATATATATATATATATACTAGCAGCCCGTACCGACGTTGTACGGGTATGAATTACTGCCGGCCAGTAGTATATTGTTTTGTAGGATTTCGTTTTGATAGCATTTCTTATCTGTGACAGGCCTGTGAAACGCTCCGATTCACAGTGCACTGCTGATGCACTTAAGAGTGCGCGTTCATTAATGTGTGAACTCGAGTTTCCCTACTTTACTTTTCTTGCAATATTATATAGCGTGAACTCGACAACATGGCATGAGCACAATTTACATTACAGAAGAGCACATTCATTTGTGGTAGGCACGGGGAGACAAAGCAATTTGCCTGGAATCACAGGATGTTGAGCTGATGCCGAGATTCAAACGTAGCTCCCCAGCTCTAAAGTTCGCAATTCTCGAACTTGTGGCGGGAGGTGTGTCTAAAAGTGTATGTCGTGCTGGCCATCAATGAGAGAGACCTGTGCATTTTTCAAATCGGTGGTGAAAAAATATGATTAAGTTGCTGGAGATGTGGGCCGCCGTGACACCAATGTACTTACCGGGAGAGGGTAAACACCCATTATTCCAAAACTTTCTTTCCGCATACCATCACTCCGCATACTTTCATTACGAAAGTACCATGACTCCACAATGCCATTATAACGCATGGCATTACATTTTATATGCATTTACCACGCATACATTTACAACGAAATTCGTTGTAAATGCATGAATGGTAAAAGCATGTTTTTTTTAATGTTTGGATAAGGTAAGTATGGGTATAGGGGTATATGTTTTGAGGAACTGAGGTGTATGCTTTGGGGTGTTTGGGTATTTTAAGGGTTCAGATATAGTTTTGGGTTATGGGGTACAGGGGTAGTTTTAGGGTTTAGGGATAGGTATGGGTTTTGGGGTACAGGGGTATTCATAGGGTTCAGGGCTAGGTTTGGGTTTTGGGGTATAGGGGTATTTCTAGGGTTCAGGGCTAGGTTTGGGTTTTGGGGTACAGGGGTATTTTAGGGTTCAGGGGTAGGTTTGGGTTTTGGGGTACAGGGTTATTTTTATGGTTCAGGGCTAGGTTTGGGTTTTGGGGTACAGGGGTATTTTAAGGGCTTAGGGCTAGGTTTGGGTTTTGGAGTACAGGGGTATTTTAAGGTTCAGGGGTAGGTTTGGGTATTGGGGTACAGGGATATTTTTAGGGTTCAGGGCTAGGTTTGGGTTTTGGGGTACAGGGGTATTTTTAGGGTTATGGGGTAGGTTTGGGTTCTGAGGTACAGGGGTATTTATAGAGTTCAGGGCTAGGTTTGGGTTTTGGGGTACAGGGGTATTTTTAGGGTTTAGGGATAGGTTTGGGTTTTGGGGTACAGGGTATATTTATATGGTTAAGATGGGTTAGTGTTTAAGGGTGTTGGGGTATTTTAAGGAGTAAGGGTGGGTTATGATTATGGGGTGCAGGGGTATTT
The DNA here is from genome assembly GCF_964261635.1 of Lissotriton helveticus. Classification (NCBI taxonomy): domain Eukaryota; kingdom Metazoa; phylum Chordata; class Amphibia; order Caudata; family Salamandridae; genus Lissotriton; species Lissotriton helveticus. Next base: position 168,058,923 of record NC_136065.1, on the reverse strand, counting down.
AAAGGGAGCAGGGTGGACACCCGGAGCTGGAATGTACAGAACCTGGGAAGAAAAAACAATGAAATATTGGGCACAACGGTCGCTTTTTTTCCGTAATCCCGAACACGCCCACGTCCCCAGCACACGCCCACAGCACACGATATGAGACATGGCATGAAGGGCGGAACGCACCACATGCCCCCAGCGTTTGTCACGCCCCCAGCACACGCCCACAGCACAACGCAGACACACCCACAAGGGACTACTTTGCTGGCACGGTTCTTTTACCTTTTAAATGTATATGGTGGGCGTCTGCATAGCCTATGTCCGTCTGCTGCAACTGCCCTTTCCAATGCTGTATTGGGTGTTGTGATTGGTGCTGTGGTTCCTGAGATTACCCGCCTCAAAGGTTTGGGCTCTCTCTTTATTATATTAGTATAGATATATATATATATAGGTGAGCAGATCTAGAGTGTCGCTGGTGTTGAGAGTGCTCTAACAGGAGCTGCTTTCCCCCTAAACTGAGACCTATCCAGAGTTCTCTCCTTCTTTTTTATATTACCTACTGGCGATAGCCAGTAGGTATATATAGTTAGGACCTAGTTTCCATAGGAAATCCACAACATTCTATTGGGAATAACTTTGACGTCGATTGAGGACATTGCGTGAAACTTTCCAAAATTCTGGCCAGCTCAGTTCTGCTCCTTCACTGAAAGTTTTGGGGGGATTCGTCAAGCGGGGGCCGAGAAAAAAGGGGGGTCCCAAAACGTGTTTTCCCCATGTTAATTTCCATATTACGTTTAGACACGGCTACAGCCCGAACCGCTGAATGGAATTACACCAAACTTTGCAAAATTGTAGGGACTGGGATGCAGAAGTGCCTTTTCTATATTTGGTGAAAATTGCTCCAGTGGTTTTGTATGAAAATTAACTTCAAAAACACATATATATCTATATAAGCTTACTGTAAGCTTACTGTAAGCTTACTGTACTCTGTACCTTCCCGAGTACGAGCTGCATTCTGATTGGCTGCCAATGTCTGTCAACACTCCAAAACAGAAATTGTTGGCAGCCATCTTGTACCTCGGTAGACTGAGGCACAGGAAAGCAGAAAAACAAACGTGTAGAACTCAATGGCGGGGTACGCGTGAGATCTGATTGGCTGTCAGCACTTCATCCAAGAAGTGTTGGCAGCCATCTTGGGACCAATATACATGATAGCACCTCATTAAAAAGCATTGTAGTTAATAGAGGGTTTTAGGACTTTAGTTACATTATAAATCATTTGTTGATGGTACCATACTCATTTTAGGAATTGTGTGTTCTAAGGTGATTTTACCATGTGAAAAAGCCTTCTGCTGGGATATCATGAATCATGTTTGAAAGAAAACTATTATCTCATGCTTTTCCCACAGTGGTTTGGAAGGGGATCTATAAGCTAAACTGAAAGCATATCTTCTGTAAATTCACATTATTTTTCTCAGTCATGTGAGAATGAAGTCTGACATTCTCAGTAAAACATGTACATCTAACAAGGACAGAGACTGTCAGTTGATTCCTTTGTGTTCAACTGCAGCCTCCTAGAGTGTTCTAAAGAACAACTAGAGCGCTAACAGTCCTACTTATTACAAAGGTATAGCACACCTGAAGCCATCTTGATTGGAATAAAGTGGTAACTCTTAAAACATTTAATTTAAAAAGGAACAACATGAGGGGGTATATTTTGCATAGAAAGTATGATTAGTGCTGCAGAAAGAAAAATTAGGGCACATTTTGAGTGACTTCTCAAATCCTCTTCTATTTCATTAAAATATTCTGACATGCAGTCTCCCAAGATGGCCACCAGAAACAAAAGAGCCCATATGTAGCCCAAATATCACCCAGATGTAGCCCAAGTATAGCCCAATGACAGAATGTCCCAGAGTGTTCTAAAGAACAACTAGAGCGCTAACAGTCTTACTTATGACAAAAGTATGGCACACCAGAAGCCATCTTGATTGGAATGAAGTGGTAAGTCTGAAAACATTTATTTAAACAGGAACAAAATGAGGGGGTTCATTTTGCCATCGAAAGTATGATTAGTCATTCAGAAAGAAAAATTAGGGCACATTTTGAGTGACTTCTCAAATCCTCTTCTATTTCATAAAACAAAATTCTGACATGCAGACTGAAACATGCACTTTGAATACCAGCAACAGACTTCCCTGGTGAGCAGTAGCTTTACTACAGTGATCTAATGAGCAACTAGAGTGCTAACATTCAGAATTTATGGCAAATGTGTGACACATCTGAATGCCTTCTTGATGGAACCAAAGTAAACAAGCATTGAAAATGCAATAGATCTTGCCCTCGTTTAAGTTAAAGCCATTCTGTTTGTAATGAGGTGACTTTTTAGCTTTGCTTTTATTAGTGTTTTTAAAACTTTCATGTAAATAACATGCATATGTATGCATATATGTATATGTATGCATGCATTTATATTTGTATTTATATAGATATGCAGATTATATATGTTTATATATGTATATATATATATATATATACACATACATATATATAAATACATATGCATATATATATGCATATATATATATATGTTGTCCACAGCTCCCTCACAGGAAACAAATGGGTCGCACTCCACGGGTATTCTTTTTGCAGTTTTTTTATTTTATCGTTTTAAGTTACATTTCCACAGGCAGATGTTCCGATCTACGCGTTTCGGTATTACAAATACCTTGCTCACGATATATATATGTGTATATGTGTGCGTGTAGAGAGAGGTAGAGAGGTAGAGGTGTAGAGGTAGAGAGGTAGAGGCAGAGAGGTAGAGGTAGAGAGGTAGAGACTCGTAGAGAGAGAAGTAGAGGTAGAGAGGTAGAGAGGTAGAGAGTAGAGAGTGAGTAATAGAGAGTAGAGAGTGAGTAGTAGAGAGTAGTAGAGAGCAGTAGAGAGAGTAGCAGAGAGTGAGTAGTAGAGAGTCGTAGAGTGAATAGTAGAGTGAGTAGTACAGAGTAGTAGAGAGTGAGTAGTAGAGAGTGAGTAGTAGAGAGTAGTAGAGAGTAAGTAGTAGAGTGAGTAGTAGAGAGCAGTAGAGAGTGAGTAGTAGAGAGTAGTAAAGAGTGAGTAGTAGAGAGTAGTAGAGAGTGAGTAGTAGAGATTAGTAGAGAGTAGTAGAGAGTGAGTAGTAGAGTGAGTAGTAGAGAGTAGTAGAGAGAGTAGTAGAGAGTGAGTAGTAGAGAGTAGTAGAGAGTGAGTAGTAGAGAGTAGTAGAGATTGAGTAGTAAAGAGTGAGTAGCAGAGAGAGTAGTAGAGAGTGAGTAGTAGAGAGTAGAGAGTAGTAGAGAGTGAGTAGCAGAGAGTAGTAGATAGTGAGTAGTAGGGAGTGAGTAGTAGAGAGAGAGTAGTAGAGAGTAGTAAAGTAGTAGAGAATGAGTAGTAGAGAGTGAGTATTAGAGAGTAGTGGAGTAGTAGAGAGTAAGTAGTAGAGAGTAGTGGAGAATATTCCAAAGTTTGTCACAGCACCACTTGCACAATAAGTCCAATCAAATCATATCACTTAGAGTCCTTATTGAAGGGCTGAATCTTGGTGTATATTCAAATGCTTTTATTTTCCTTAAGTTTATGTACCACAGCCAGCCGACGCGTTTTGTTCTGTACAACAGAACTTCTTCAGGGCGTTCTTATTTCCTTCAAGTTATGTCGTTATCCTATTGTCATATAACTAGATATTTCTTCCAAATGTTAGGGGAGACGTAAGTACATTCTTATTCAAAGTGACTAGGTATCAATTTTACCCACACAATTCGGGCAGACTTGAGTAATTTATAGCATCCTCAAAGTCAGTCTTTCAAAAATTCCAAAGTATAGGACATGATAATACAAATCCAAATGTTTCTCAAGAAAAGTCATTTTCAATTGTTCGGAATATCGGCGTTTGGGCAGATATGACCCAGGGACCCCAGTATGCAAGACAAATTAGTCCCCCCTCTGCAAACGCGCCAGTGGCCTGCTTTGCAGAGAGGTGTAAAAAGGGGCATAGCCTCATTACACCTCTGTGCAATGCAGCCCCCTGGTGCATACTGGAGGTTCCAGGTGGGCTAGTTGGCCCCCAGGGACCCCCAGTATGCAAGGGGAATTAGTTCCCCCTCTTCAAACATGCACGGGGGCTGCGTTGCAGAGAGGTGTAAAAAAGGGTGTGGCCTCATTACACCTCTCTGCAATGCAGCCCCCTGGCGCATACTGGAGGCACCTGGTGGGCTAGTTGGCCCCCAGGAACCCCCAGTATGCAAGGGGAATTAGTTCCCCCTCTGCAAACGTGCCAGGGGGCTGCGTTGCAGAGAGGTGTAACAAGGGGCATAGCCTCATTACACCTCTGCAATGCAGCCCCCTGGCGCATACTGGAGGTTCCAAGTGGGCTAGTTGGCCCCCAGGGGCCCCCAGTATGCAAGGGGAATTGGTTCCCCCTCTTCAAACATGCACGGGGGCTGCGTTGCAGAGAGGTGTAAAAAGGGACATGGCTTCATTACACCTCTCTGCAATGCAGTCCCCTGGCACATACATCAGATTCCTGGTGGGCTTTCAGGTCTTATATAGTTAGGAATTAGCATTAATAAAACCTTTGAAATTCACTGAAAAAAACATAGGTTTCCGGCCTTATATAGTTAAGAATTAGCCTTTAAAAAACCTTGCACATTCACTGAAAAAACATAGGTTTCAGGCCTTATATAGTTAGGAATTAGCATTTAAAAACCTTTGAAATTCACTGACAAAAACCATAGGTTTCAGGCCTTATATAGTTAGGAATTAGCATTTAAAAAACCGTTAAAATTCACTCAAAAAACTATAAGTTTTAGGGGTGTTATAGTTAGCTGGACATTTCACTCATACAAAACCATTGAAATTGCTCCTATATAGTTAGTTCTACTAACTATATTTCGCGCACCCGCAATACACTGCTGATGATGTCACATATTATATCATTCATGACATGGTCAGTGACATCACTGATGACATCTCAAATGACATCACTGATGACATCACTGATGACATCATCCACGTGACAATCACATACACCTTTTCATACACTAGGAAAATCTTTCATCACGTTTTGTAAAATACAGAGTATCATATTTGAATCCATTGTTACAGCAATACAAGTATCTAAAAACCCACTCAGTGATTCATAGATGTATACACACATCTAATCACTTACCTGTAGATTCACTCATACATGCTGTCAATGAACAATAGAACACTATCAAAAATACTTATACACCTAAATCGACATTAAACAACAGCACGCATCCTATTCACATATGAAGTCATCCTACTCACTTATGCAAACAATGGATCAAACTTACATATTTATTTAGGTATACACTTATACAAACACAACTTCATCTATTCATTTAGATAGTAAGTCATACTGAGGGAATTATAAAATCATTATTACAAGTATAAAGTTATCCATACAGTCACTCACACAATCTTATGTATACTTATTTATATACAACAACTGACACATACATGGCCTTTTATTTTTCTAGTTTGTTGGACATGTACCATTGAGAAATATATTTGCTCATCACCACACCCATAAAGATATTCACTCACCCAAACAACTGTTACAACATGTAGTTTTAACTTCATATATCTAGTGAATCAACTATTCACACATCTTTGGGCAGTCACCCCCCCCCCCCACCGAACCACACACACATTCACTCTCCCATACAAATACTCAGTTAACTAATCAATAACTAATATAGACTTTCACATAGCTAGTAACCAACTGGAGAACCAGTTTACACAACAACTGACAAAGTGATACAGATGTTCAAACAGTTTAGTCACTATCCACTATATTTAGTGAGACACTATAATTTGGTCAAGTAAACAGTCAATTACACTGCTACTAAATCCTCCATCCAGATATTTATTTTTATATATCCACTCATTCTTCAATGCAAATTGCTATATATATAATGCATATTTAAATAACAAAGCAAACCACATTCACTGGATGATGTCATCAGTTACTCTTCTGGTGTGTTTTATACCCACAGAAAGGAATTTCTCCTTAGCTGTATTTGAAAAATTACACATTTTCTTGTGTTTTAGAGCACATTAATAGTTACATTAAGGCATTGTATTCAGGGTCAGATTGGTCTATAGGACAGTCAGACAGTGCCCAATCAGTTGGTCTGATAGTGCAGTGTATTGGACTTTGTTTTAGCAGTTTGTAAGCCTTTTTTATGGCCAGGTTCGTCGGTTTTTACTGTTGATTTCCCTGATATTACCACACGCATTGCATGAAGCAAATACAAATGCATGCAATCATCCATAGTCATACGACTTGACTTTACAAGTTCAAAACTGTCAAGATTTGCGAATGTGTACCACTTTGTAGCTATCTGGTTCGCTAATGAGGGTCAATTATATTTTGGTGCCTGGGCTTATTTCTGACCCATTCAGACCCTGTTGGGAATCTTCTGATAGCACTACACTCTTTGCCACTGAGTAGGAGTGCTAGAAATGTTTTGTCTTTGAAGGTCTTGAGATGTTTTTGTGTGTGTAGTAAGCGTGTAAGCATGTGTATGTGTGCCTGATGTGTTTGAGAGCATCTAACATCTGTGTGGGCTCACAGATCTGTGTGTATCTGATGTGTTTATGTGTTTGTGTACATCTTACAAGTATGTGTGCGCACATGTGAGTGTCCGATGTGTTTGCATGAATGTGTGTCTGATGTGTGTCTTTAAGTATTGTGTGTGTGTTTGTCGGATGTGTACCTCACCACAAGTTCATTCCACATACTGTCACTAACAGGTTCATGCCACATACTGTCACTAATTAACAGGTTCATGTCACATACTTTCACTAATTAACAGGTTCATGCCACATACTGTCACTAACAGGTTCATGTCACATACTGCCACTAACAGGTTCATGCTGCAAACTGTCGCTAAGTAACAGGTGCATGCCACATACTCTCACTAACAGGTTCATGCCACATACTGTCACTAACAAACAGGTTCATGTCATATACTGCCACTAACAGGTTCATGATGCGAACTGTCGCTAAGTAACAGGTTCATGCCACATACTCTCACTAACAGGTTCATGTCACATACTGCCACTAACAGGTTCATGCTGCAAACTGTCTCTAAGTAACAGGTGCATGCCACATACTCTCACTAACAGGTTCATGCCACATACTGTCACTAACAAACAGGTTCATGTCATATACTGCCACTAACAGGTTCATGATGCGAACTGTCACTAATTAACAGGTTCATGTCACATACTTTCACTAATTAACAGGTTCATGCCACATACTGTCACTAACAGGTTCATGTCACATACTGCCACTAACAGGTTCATGCTGCAAACTGTCGCTAAGTAACAGGTGCATGCCACATACTCTCACTAACAGGTTCATGCCACATACTGTCACTAACTAACAGGTTCATGTCATATACTGCCACTAACAGGTTCATGATGCGAACTGTCGCTAAGTAACAGGTTCATGCCACATACTCTCACTAACAGGTTCATGCCACTTACTGTCACTAACTAACAGGTTCATGTCATATACTGCCACTAACAGGTTCATGCTGCAAACTGTCGCTAAGTAACAGGTTCATGCCACATACTCTCACTAACAGGTTCATGCCACATACTGTCACTAACTAACAGGTTCATGTCACATACTGCCACTAACAGGTTCATCCTGCAAACTGTCGCTAAGTAACAGGTTCATGCCACATACTGCTACTGACCATCAGAGCTCGAGTGTAATGCATGAAATCTGTGCTGTGCGGTAAATTCTTGCTACAGAAAAGTACTTGTAGCTAAGTTAAAAAGGGTCCTCGCGGCATGTAATTTGAGAATTACTCTGCAATTAATGTTCCAGCCTCGCTGTTATGGGGGTTCCATTTATGTTGCTGGTCGCTGGACTAACCTTGCTGTAGTATGACTTTCGAACTGATGGGTTTGTTTGCCCCTGTGCCCTGCTCTTTCTCTGCTTCAGCTTTGAGTACAGATTCCATCTGACTTGCTAATCTCTGTGCCTGGAACCTGCTGTGCCTGTCCTTGCTTTATAAATGTGTCAGACCCCATCTTTTTCCCATTGGTACCGCCTGGAAGAGGCTGTTACCGGAAGTGAAAGAATGGTGACATCATGCTGGACTCTCTTGGCATACTTGTCAGAATTCCTCTGAGCCAGGCCAACTCCCCGCCACAGTTTCCTGACTCCACCTTTGATAGTGATCTGTTAATATCTTTGCTTCCTTATTCTGCTAGGCTATGAAGCATGTTTAGAATAGATCGTCATTTACACGTTACCTCCCATGTGTGATCAAAGGTCTTTTGAATTTAGAGAAGGATGCAATATAGATTATAAGTACACACTTTCCCGGAATACCCACCCCTGTGACAGTCCTGCTGCGTCTCAAGCCACGTCAGGTCCTTCCCGTGCCTGTAGGCCCATAGGACTGAATGGGAAGACATTCTCAATTTGCGATTAGCAATTTGCGAATCGCAAATTGAGAATGCGATTTCAAGGGTGCAGGGGTGTCCAAAGTTCACCCTATTGCACCCCTGAAATCAATCTGTGCACATATGTTGTGCAGTGCATTTTTCAAACTTTTCGCAAATTACCATGAGGTTCAACCTCATGGTAATTTGCTCCCCCTAATTGCGAATTCGCAATTTTTTAAAGTGTCATGCATTGCATTTAAGGAATCGCAAAATGCGATTCCTTAAATGCAATCGCTATTTGAGAATTCGCAAATATTTGCGAATTCTCAAATTGCGAGGGCCTTCCCCCTTCATTCATTCCAAAACCAGATTTTGCGATCGTAAACCGCCGATTTTTGCGATTTGCACCGTTTGCGATCGCAAAATCCTTTGATGCATGAGCCTGTTAGTGACTGAAAATGAGCCCACCTGTGCAGCTCGTGACAGTAACAACATCTCTGGAAGGTGGACATGTTGATGAAATGGCGTAACTTCCCCTTTGAACCGGGTGAAGACTTTACTTCCCCTGCCCAAGTCTCTCTCTTTTAGGGCCAACCAATGCAGTTACGCATTTCACTGACTCCCCAAGTTCTTGCACTAGAGGAGCTAGTATTTTTAAACATAACGACTTTCAACACATAGCAATACACCGCCAGTCATGTACAATGTTTCATTTATCGCTGCTTGGGAATCCTTGATATGAAAACGCATGATTATTTCGAGGTCTATTTCACTAATTTAGGAAGCACTATCTTCACAACAGACAATTTCTTAAAAACTAAAAGTGATACTGTCATGCTTGGGATTTGATGAGGGAAGATAGGTTTCCTAATTTACATCTAAGCCACACAATCTTCTTTTGTTTTTAGTTTTAGGTTTCAACTGCATAGCCCTTGCGCTTACTTTTGAAATCTCTGGTAAATAAAAAAATCTTAAAATGGGTTTACAACCCACCCATTACTTACCACTTGTTGGCATGCTTGTCACTCAAATATCCCTGCTTTTTATTGGTTATTGCATGCCATTTCCTGTAGGCTTCTGTTTTCTCATCATCTCCCCTCGTGTGTTTGTCTTTTTTGTGTAGTTTGTACCAAAGTACTTCTTCCTTTTGATGTCTTCATCTGCTTCCTTCATTGCTGGAGCTACTTTTTCTTTATATCCTCCTGCTTTTAACCTACCCCTGCTTCCCGCTATTCATTATTTCAACCTCCTCCTGCTCTCCATTGTTTCACTCACCCACCTTCCAGCCACCTTCCCTGCTCCCACCATTGTTCAAACCCACCTCTTGCCCCTCCAGCTTTTCCTTGTTTTTAAACCACCCCTCCATTGTTTTTAAAATCCGCCCCCACCCTCTTTCTGCGCGCCCTCCACTGTTGTTTCACCCTCCATCATGCAGGGTGAAAACTGAAAAGGACACAGGAAAGCTCGGCTGCATTTGTCTCCCTGTTTGAGATTTACTTCGACAAACACTGTTTGCTTGTGCTTTTTTTCTGTTCGGGTGGAATGAACAGAATATCCAGTTGTCCTTTCCCAGATAGTTGTTTCAAGAATGCAACCGAAAAACGTTGTATTTGTTTGTGAAGCAGCATCCGTGTGTTATGCGTGCACAAAACACCGTGACCTGCGCTCTTCTAGCAGAACACAGGGGTATATTATCAAGGGGTTTTATCTCCGCTTTTTTGGCTTTAAAAGCCAAGAAAGCGGAGATAAAATTATCTCCCTATTACCAAGCTGTCGCTAACACCAGTTAGCGACAGCTAATAGGAGATAGCGACCATCATGGGCCCCACTTTGCATGTCAGTGATATTTATCACTAATGACATGCAAAGTGGGCGTGCTAAGATGTTAGCGACTGGAAACAGTCGCTAACATCGCTATCTCCTATTACCAACTTTTGGAGATATTTGCGCTAAGGGCGAATATCTCCAAAAGCTAACACCTGCCCTGAGCAGTTCTTAGCCATGTTATCCAATGGGAGGTGGATAACATGGCTAAGAGCATTTGCTCGATAATGCATGAATATCGCTGACTTTTCAGCGATATTCATGCATTGCGGGCGTTTTTTATCGCATTCGCGATAAACCTTGCTAATAGCAAGGTTTATCTGCGATAAAAATCGCCGATGTGCGGCGATAATTTTTGTCTCTAAACAAGTTAGAGACAAAAATTATCGCTAGTTGTTGATAATATACCCCTAAGACCTAAGGAAATCTTTACTAAAACCACCCTTTAACCAACACGGTATCAGGTCCTGCAGACAGACGGTAATCCTGTGCTTCAATCCAACCCTAGCACAGTTGAACTGCCACCTTACAAAATTCCTTGATCTCACTGAACAGAGACTAAAAAACGTATCTCTACTGGCCTTGTACAATCACCGTATGATGGTCCTCGGAACTAATCTAGTCAGCTTAGAAAGTTACCCTTAATAATTTAAGCAGAACATCAGGACCACTTCCCCAGTGACATCTTCTAGCTGCTTTTACTGCCTCAAACAATTTCAGTGGCGAGGGAACCCCAAGGAGAAGCCATGAATCTGAGGGCGGATTGCTCAATAACATATCCTATATGGGAAAGACTTTTTAACCTGACTAAAACAGTAACCACATTTTATACGGCTTTATGTAAGATACAGTCTGGATTGTTTTAAAACTAGTTAATCTCTTTGTAATCGTTAATCATTTTAAAACTGGTCACACTTTTGTAACAGTGGATTGTTGTTTTTAAAGATTATTTAATGTATGCAACGGTTTTAATTAATCACGCTTAATAATAAATTACTTACTTACTTACTTACTCCTGCAGAAGCAGGAGATGAGTAGCTTTGTGCTTTTTCCTGGCCAAGATCCCTTTGCCTTCTAGCAAGTAGCAGTGCACTGCTGTGCAACATGTAAAACACACATTGACAAAGCCAATAGATTTTGCACAAGTGAAATATATTAGCTTTGCCAATTCTTGATGCTTTTTTGTATTTACTTGGTTGGTCCTGTCAAAAGGCGAGATGGGCCACTATCTGAAAGACAGGGGCAGTAATACCCACTGCTAGAGTTTATGTCATCAGTACAATCTGCCCAGCTCTGCCTGCCGGGACTGTCTGCACTGTCACCTGCCTGCTGCAAATATTCATTTTATATTAGGTGCATCTTCGAAAGTGTTCACAGAGCTGATGGGACAGCTGAGCACCCACGGCACATTCATCACGGACAGTGCCATGATTTTTTGAGGGGTGGAGGTTTATGGGAATTGGGGGTTCGCTGCCAGGCTATGGTGGTTCTTCATTAGAATTATGTGTTCACAACTAACCATGTGACAATAGTTTTAATTCGAAAAAAATAGAGTACTGAGATTTTATCTAGAAGATAGAACAAAAGGAAGGCAGTCATGGAAGTCATGCTTCTGGAACAGAAGCCCCGCAACTCATACCTGTTTATATGGTGCCTGCTGTACGAAATTAAGAAGCTAAGGGTTTTATTAATGCATAATTTGAAAGATAGCTTGCTAAAAATAAGACTAAGGGGCATATTTACAAGCCCTGTGCGCAGCCAGAATATCACTTTTTGTGACGTTCCCGTGGCGTACTGGACTTAACCATATATACAAGGACACATACAGCCACTCGGTATGGCTTGTTATATTTTTTAGATATGGAGTGATATGTCCTTTTAGATATGGAGCAAGGCGAGGCAGTGCAATTTGCTGCCTTGCCTTACTCTGCATGAAAGAGGCTGTCCATGGGTGCTGCTGTGGGTGTTCCCACTCAACACCCATGGAATCTGACACTGCCCCAGATTTATAAAATCAGGTAAACCTGGGGCAGTGCAAAATCTTGCGCCTCCCTAGAGTAGGTGTAATGAAGAGAAATGTTTACATGTCTCCTTGTGTTTTCCTCTTTCCAGGTGTGCTGCATTCTGCATCTGATCCCCTTCTTGCACAAAAACAATTGTGCCAAAAACACAGACTTCTTTGTGCCATCGTGCATGGCTGCAAAATGTGCCCTAGCTGTAAGGATAGGAATGCACCACATCTTGTAACTATGGTGCATTCCTGGTCTTTCGAAATGGCGTAGGGCAGCGCAGCAAAATGATTTGCGATGCTGACCTACACAATTCTTCGAAAATATGCCCCCAAGTGTGTTTGTTGGGACAATATTTGTTCCCTGCATGATACAGACCCTCCTGCAGGAAACATTTGCAAAACCATATAAAGTTACCGTTAGGAACACATGGCATGAGAATTTTTTTCATTTCCTTTTTTTCTTTTCTCTTTTTCACGTTTGTTAGATTTTGATATGTTAACACATCCTGTGTGAAAGGCAGTTCTTCTTGCCAAAAGCACAAATAAATAGACTCAAACTCTATCGCATCGAATGGTATATAAATGTGTTTACCTGCCCTTAATATCCAGCTGCATGCACATCTGGTACACTGACATTTATTTTAGACAAGGTGTCATGCTAAACTAAGGGTCTGTGCAGAGGCCAAGGCCTTTCTTGTACTATATGAGGTCCTTAACCTGTCTGGAGGGATGTACCATGTGTGCCCTTAGTTTTGGCAGGGCACTAATGTCTCTGTTCTCAGTGTAGCGCATAAAGTGGTTGTGGCAGTATCCTGTGTTTTTCAGAAGGATCACTACTGTGACCAGACCTTCTTATCTGTGTTACTGGAAGTAAAGTATACTTGCTCACTGCAAAGTCCTGTTAATATGTGTATGCACAGAGGCTGGCACTGGTATCCCACATGAATCCCAAGTGAGTGCACATGTGCAGTGCATAGAACACATGTGTGGTCATCAGCTGTGTGAATGGGTGATGCTGAGTAATGGGAGCCGATAGGATCCATTTTGGATGCCCCTGCCTCCATAGCACAAGATGGAGGGAGAGTACTGTGCTCCCAATCAGTGGACGTGTATTGCCTGCATTACTGAAGCTGAATGGAGGCGTATCAGGTACTGAAGGGAGGAGGAAGGAGACAGGTTGAACTTTAGGAATTCGATGAGACCTTTTCATAGCAAAGGTCTGCTGATTACTCTTCCTGAGAACCTCCATGTGTGGATGGTAGGGATGAGAGGTGAGACTACAGCCCTTTTGTTTGTCACTGATTATTCAACAGTTGGGTTGATGACAGCCCAGTACAGAAACCAGACAGATTATGTTCCCATGTTGTGGAGGCTTTGTGTTGGAGACGGCTCCAGTGCTTCCTGCTGAGAGAAGCATCACTTTGCACAAAGTGTGTGTTCGGAGAGCAGCCAGAGGGTAGGACATGTCACAGAATTACTAACACAATATGTTCTGCAGTTTCAGGCAGTGGATCTTCAGTTCCAGTTCCACATCTTTAATGACCAGGGAAGGGAGTGCTCTGGAGATCACTGAAAGGATAGCGGTGTGACTAGGGCTGGTTTCTACCTGGCAGTTTGTCTTCCAGAGATGAGGGGACATCACCTCAAGTCTGCACTTTCTTCTGGAAGCGCTGTAGATCTGCGTGACACAGCTAAAATCTTGTCTGACTTCCAAAATAGGGAAGGAAACTGCCTGGCCCGCCGGAGGAGAGAGTTCCAGCATGTCATCCATGGTTGAGGAACATTCAGAGATAGCTGATTGCCTGAGAGTGAACTGGGAGAGACCTGTCCTCCTAGTCCCTCTGCTCATTTTCTGGTGGGAGCCACAGCAACTGCATGTTTATTGTTAATCCTAACTTTGGCTCAACCTGCAGTGAACAGTGTATGCCTGAACTGGGGCTGTAACTGCTGTGATCATCATGGGCCTGGTCAGAACTGCGACTGCCATAGGCCCAGGTGCGGCCACATTACCGCCACTGCCAAAGACTGTTGGTGCAGCAGCCTTGAGAGAGAAGCTGGGCAGGCATGCAGTCATTCATGGCCTGCACCCAGCTTCCCAGGAGCCTTGTATACTGCCCATTCTCAGGGGCTGTATAAGCTACAAGAAATGACTGAAGATTAATTTGTTGTATTCCCAATTCACACAATATTCACAAAGGGGTAAAGCTTGAACTGAATGAGCATTTGACTATGTGAAAACAAAAAAGCTACATCTGCACTTGATTTACAATTTATCTGATTCCAGAGTAGGGGATTCCAATGGAGGGGACCCAGCAGATGAAGGATCACCCGGGAAAGACTGAAATGAGATCAGTAGTGTAGCAACAGTGGGTGGGTAATGCACTCCTGTTGTGACACAAATATTATAACGCTGATGTTTTTAGACATGGCACACCACTGCAGCAGAATACAGCGTACGAGCATCAACATCACACTGTTTGACAATGTATGCACCAGGAATATTTTTCCATTGGTTGATTTCACTTGATTTAGTCATTGTTCCGTCATGGCACGGGTTGCGTATTTAGGTTGACCTTCCTTTATGTTTATGGCAACTGGTCACATGTACTTAACCACACTTAGGGCCCGATTAGGAGTCTGGCGGTCCACAGACTGTGATCCGTGGGACATCGCGGTCTCCCGACCCCCTCATACGACTAGGGCAGTCAGACTGCCACAGACCAGCTGCAGCCGCCAGGAAACTAGCATTCCCTGGCAGTGTTGCTACAGTCATTAGGCTGTAATATGCTTGGCGGGGCCACCGCGGTCCAGCCGAGGATATTACGAGTTTCCTCTCCACTGGTGGTGTCATTGAGGTTCCTCCTCCATGAACTCCATGACGGAGAGAAAACAGGGCCCCCAGTACAAACTCTGCATGTGGATGCACACAGGGGGGCACAACATGTGCCCCACTGTTTGCATGCACCCCAGTTCCTGCACAGCATGGACTTTTCAGTCCATGCTGTGCAGGAACTGTTTTTGGCGTTCCCATTGCGGTGCCCATTTTCTGAGGCATCGCCGTGGGAATACCAAAAACCAGCCCGCCAGACAGGAGGAAGGTCCTGCGGAGGGGTGGACAAGGTCCGCAACGCCAAAATCATAATCGGGCACTTAGACGGAGGCCGCCATAAACGACAAAGTAGAGGGTTCTGAGAAGTCAGTGATTTTCTCACACGGTGAGTGATGAGGACAAATGTTAGACTCCTTTTGTAACTTTTATCACTATATGGATGCATGCTTACCTTGACATCTGCACTTTTTCTGTAATAATTTTTTTTAACCATGTGTTACAATTATGTGTTCTGTTCACAGGAGCGATCGCACTATTTTGTCCAAATTATCTGTTTACTATTGTCTGAATTGCATGTATATTCTTTTTGGAACTCATTCACTATCACACACATTGACAACTACTATGTATGTATTTTATTTTATTTGCACTTTTAGTTTTACCATGATTTGAATGAGCTTGCCTAGCATGTAAGACTGCACTGGGCAGTTATTTTGACTACTATTACCGGTCACCTTCTGTTTTAGTGAAACTTTCATTCTGCTTAGGGCTGCACATCATCCGCTTCACAATGGATGGTAACTGATGATCTTTGAGCATAGTTATTAAGTATAGAGCACTTACCACAAGGGAATCCGATTGGGTAACACCCATGGTTTTATGTTGCATCCACTGACCTACGCTTGAAGGTTATAGTCCGATTCTCACCATCTTCATCACTTTGCAGGATAATATAACTCCTGAGGAAGGGCCCTGTCCGAAATGCATTGGGATATTTGAAACAAAATAGATTTGATTAATTCTGGAATAGAAAATGTTTGTTGTGCAATTGGACATGAATGTAACAGTGAGGCTATTTAAAAAAAGTCAATTTGAAAAACCTAAACACGAGTTTGCAAGTTTTTTTTAAGCCTAATTATTTGAAAAAATCTTTGAAACTATTGGAATACATCCCTAACCAGGGATAACAGTGGTGCACCAAGGGGACGCTTCCCCCGATCAGGGTAGCGCTATTTTAGTGATTTATTTTTTGCCAGGGCTACATTTTTAACAGTCTGGCTCAGGGTGCCCTGTTCTGCTTAGCATGTGGCACTACGTGGCATTTGCTGAAGGATATGGGAGGACATGTGGTCTAGTGGCTACATCTGCTGAGTTTGAAACCCGGGGACCAAGGTTCCAATCCCACTCTTGGCCTTAACTCAATATTGTGTGATTCTATGCAAATCACTTAACCTCCGTGTGCCTAAAAATGTGAATTGTATTTGTATAATCAGCACTTGATGTCCCTTAGCTTGTCTACTGTTCGCCCCTAAGGAAAGTGCTCTGTTGCTCCCTAGCTAGGTTCAAGCTTTATAGGTGCTGTTGGTGTCTTGTAGTTTTGTACCATAAAGACATTGACAGAGGTTTGGTGACAGCTGCGTAGCTCGAAAAGGCCACCTGAATTCAGAGATGGCATTTTAACATTCCAGTACAATACGTGCTATGTCTTTGTTACATTATTTTTTTTATTTTATATCACATTTATTTTCTCAAAGGACTGGCAAGTGAAAGATCCAACGTACATAGATACATCAATGGTCTGAGGTTGTGGCCAGTGAGGACCATTAATGAAGTGTAATTGCAGTGTCTTATTTGGTTAATTTTAGAGCACACAGATACCCAACAGGTTTCATGGTTCTTAAAAGACACTATGAATCAAATGACAAAGAGCAAAAGTCCATAGGGAGAACTGAAGAAAAATGTCTTCAATACCCAAGAGCACCATAAACAATCTTTGATAGTTTTTTTAGGAGGTAGATTATTTCAGAGTGGGTCGTAAGCAGCAGAAAGAGTGACTTTCTGTATGTTCCTACCTGATGTGACTAGAGCACAGTATTCAACGACCTCTCGTCAAAAGGAGCAAGCCAACGTGTATAGTCTGTGATACATTTATACGTTCTGATATTGCAATATCCTGTTGGCCATACAAAGGTCCTCACATTCTACCTTCTGCCTGACTGCCAGCAAGTACGGAACTATCTGAGGATAGTATTTTGAGATTTTTAGCAACTCTAGCAGCACCATTCTGGGTCCACTGAAGAATTGACAAGAGATGCACATTATCTGAAACTCAACACAGGTAAGATTCAGCTTTAGTCTTAGGTAATCATTGTTTCCGCAAGGACAGTAGTATGTGGTCCTCCAACCCCCATGGCCAAGGCCCTCCCTGTGATCTTAGATCCAGGTAGAACCTGCTCCAATAAATATTCTACAAAATACACAGGTGCCAAAAACTAAGGCAAGTATATCCTTTGGGAAAAAAGAATGGGCATTACTCTGTGAATTGAGGGTGAAAAAGCAGAAAGTTGCCACAGATGTAACCTCTAGTTCCAGAGACCCCCTGGTCTAAGATCACAGGGAGGGCCTTGGCCATGGGGGTTGAAGGACCACATACTATTGTCCTTGCGGAAACAATGATTACCTAAGACTAAAGCTGAATCTTACTTGTGTTGAGTTTCAGATAATCAACTCTTGTACCCTGATGGAGAGCATCATAACAGCCGCTGAGGTTTTAGGCTAATGAAGGGGGATGGTTGCCCAACCAAATAATTAATTTGGCGTTGGCATCCAAAAGATTCTATCAATTAGGTAAAGGGAAATTACATATTAAAAATATCAGCAAGAAGGAATATTCTTGAGAAACATCATGTGCTTATGTCAAATTTGCTGACTTAAGAGATAGGAGTGCTCAAGATTGCAATCACTTGGTCAAAAGCACTGCACCTCCAAAAGGCCAATGCTCCATTTTTATCAAAAACAGAGCAGAGATACAGCAGGATCCTTTCAGCTAGAAAACCCTCTTACAAAATCACTCCAATTACATCCAACGCAATGACTAGTAGAATCACAGTGCGCTCTATAGAGGGACTCTTTGCTTGAAAGTATTACATTGACAACTGGCTCCTGAGAAAGAGTGGCAGCACATGAATGTGCATTGTGCACACTTTACGGGGGTCTGGCTCCGATTATGCAGAGCAAAGAAGTGAATTCTGTTTTCGTTGGTCACAGGAAGAAGTTAGTTATCTTAAAGTCTTCTTTCATAGAACTCTTGCAGGAGATCTTGTTTCCTAAAATACTTTCCTCCACAATCTTGACATGGGTACTACTTATACAGATTGAACTGAGCATCTGAAATACATACATGGATTTATATATTCCAGCCTACTCAGAGTAAATCAGAGGCAAGTAGAATGTTCAGAGGTTAGTTGTTTTTTTGTGATTAATACTTTTAAGATCTGGGTCCGTATTATACATGCAGCGCATTTTCCTTCAGTGCACCTCTTAATAGGTGCACCCCGCGCAAAGAAGGAAAATGCATCGTAATATGATGAATGCACTCTGCTCTGGAGGCAGTGCATTCCTTTGAAAAACCGAGCCGCTGCTTTGAAGTGCTCCTTGTTTTCATAGTGCAGTCGGCAACCCACCTGTACTTTGAAGGGGGAATAGAGTTCCCCTTGCAGGCAAGTGCAGTGAGTGACTACACCCGCCTGCAAGGGATGTCAAAGGTGTCCATGGGGCCTCCTTTGTCACCACCAGAGGGCTGCCATCAGGGGGCGCACAGACAGTGGACCACCTAAAAGGTGGGGCAGTCAGTGTGCCTCCTGAGAGCTTCTTTGCCTCTGCGCCCCTGTCTTTAATATGGTGCAGGCGCAGAGGCAAATAAACTCTCAAGAGGTGCACTCAGAGTACGTCACGTAAAAGGATTCCTTTATTTGCATGGGGCACACCCCCATGCAAGTGAGGGAATGCCCTCTGAAGATAGAGCTGGCACTTTATGTGCACCAGCACTATCGGTAATACAGAAGGGGCCGCACAAACGTCTCAGACTCCTTCTGTAATACCAAAGTGCCCCACAGAAACGCACAGCGGGCGCAAACGCCCATTCTGCCCCTTTGGCACTTTGTGTAATACAGCCCCAGGTGATATGAAATATGTAGTTGTGGCCCTGCATATCTGTGCTTTGCTGCCTGGCCCTGATCACAGTGTGGCTTGTAATCTTGTTTTTGGTGACAGCAACATGAGTGCAAATAATGGGTTTTTGTTCCTGTGATGTGCGGCAGATGAACCCCATTGCAACCTGCAGGAGAAAATAGTGCACATGCATTGTTTGCACACATTGCACATCTGCAAATTTGCACCTGTATTTTGTACCACCATCTTCATCAAGGCCAGAGCTAAGTTACGAGCTATTCTGTTGGTGCTCTGCTGTGTGCTGTGATACTGACACTGACTTTGGGTATTAATGTTTGGAGATCATTTCAGAAAATAAAGCATATTTTAAGACAGGACCATTAAAGGTCCAATACAGTTGACTAATGTCTGGCAGTAAAACAACCAGAGATGAAGATGTGAGGCGTTTAGGCTCACTGCATTATTCTGACATGATGCAGGACTTGCTAAAGAAAATATATCTCAATCTGTTCATTGGAGATTTTACATGAGCCAAATTAGCAATTCGTGACACTGTTTGTGCTGTGATGGAAGGCCCTAGTTTAGCTTCTAGAGTGAATCATCATCTCTGGTGTGTACAAACATCAACCTTGAATTTTCTCTACTAATTTGTTTGTCCTATAAACGTGTTTCATGCCCAGGGGCAGTAGAATCGTTTACAGTGAACAAAAGTACGACAACTGAGCAAAGAGGACATTTCGCATTCAGGCTGGTGGACTCTGTATTAACAACCATAAGCCCCCCTGGAGGCTTTGTAGATGTTAGCTAATTTTGTTGATGTGACAAGTGCATTATATCCTATGGCAATTGTAATACGACGGACTGGAGATCCATCACGTTTTTGGCAGAGTATCCTGTCCACCAAAATCTAAATCAGACAGTAACCACATCTGGATGACTCCAATTAATAAACTACACAGGAGGTGAATGGATTCATTACAGACTTAATTTCCACAAGAACAGAAATGGGGTAGGCAATGAATACCACTACAGAGAATATTAAAGATATAGGAAAAAGTGGAGTTTTGACACAGCAGGAGATTAGAGCTATGATATTGCTACAATGTTGTACTTGAGTCTTTCATGGGCTCGTAGACACGAGTACCCAATATCTATACCAGAAAAACTTTTTTTAAATGACACTAAGGTTTTGTCTTTTCTACATGGAACATGAGTGGTATTTTTATGTACTCAAAAAAGTATTCCTATTTATCAGATTAAAAAGCATTTGTAACAGGGTAGAGGATGTAGCCTCACGGCTAGAGCGGGCGACCTCGACCTCGAAGCTAGGGAACCAGGTTTGAATCTCGGCAGGTACGTTCAACAGCCTATGATTGTTCGCTCTAAATAAAACTCTTATTAAAAAAAATCATCAAAGGTGGTTAAACCACTTTCTACTCATTTTGAGAATTTCAGTCAAAAGTTGAAAAATATTTTGCGCAGAACAGTATCAAGACGTGCTCCTTTGTTGTTTCATAGAATGCTTCAACAATATTAGCGCAACAGTAATTCTGCTTCAGGATAGGGGTGATTGAGTTGACAATAAGTTAGACCAAAAGCTGTTACAACAAAAGAAAATAAAGAAGGAGGCATATTTGAAGTTGATAGCCACCTGGAGGCCACATTGTAGAATTTATTATGGGAATGGCAGTGTCCATGCAGCTGGGAAGTGTGGGAAGATGCTGCTATGCCTGTTTGAGAAGAGGCGGTGATGGCCAGTCAAAAATAAATAAGTAGTGAATTAAATACACTTACTTTCTTGGTGCAACATCCTTCTAACTTGGGTCCTCTCAAGGACCCAGGAAACTGCACCCACCAATCCTGGCGCATCTCTCAGCATGAGAGACGCCTCAGGATTGGAGAGAGCGGCTTCTCGGAGCGCTCTTAAGAGCACTGGAGGCCTGTGTTTTCTCTAACCCAGCGGTCTTAGACAGCTAGGTTAGAGAGGTTTAAAAAACACATGCCTGGCTGGCCAAAGGGTCATGCACATTTTTTAAATTACGTGCACAGCTCCCTGCTGCCACTCAGCAGCAAAGGCCCGCCCTGTCTTGACACTCAGTTTGGGATGAGTTGATGAAAAATAAAATAGTAATAATTAAAATGTATTACCATTTTATTTTTCAGCTCTGGGGCTTTTCTGGGGTCTTTTTTTGCTTTGTGGATTGACACTTTCCCTTCTAATGGAGGAGCCCCCTCTGGTGCCTCATACTCCTGATGAGGTTATGAAACACTCAAATTCATACCTGGTGTCTGAGCCCACTCTCTGGAGGGCGTGACTGTTTATATATTTGTAAATTACGCCCTGTAACTTTGATCCACGTTACAATTAGGATAAGACAACATTCAAAGCCAGGAAGATCATCTAGGCATGATCTTGCTACTTCCCTACCAAAATATAAAAGCAATCTCGAAGCTTTTAATATGATATGAACATGAATACTTGTTGCTTTGCATTTTTAGATTTTTTGCTTTTCTTGCATTATGTATTTAACAAAATAATCTTTCATTATATTAGCCCAGGGCTTGCAGCATTACCTTTCCAGTTGTCTCCCTGATCACGCACGAGGCCACACAGACTTTTATCTTAATTCTAAAGTGATATTATTTAGTGGAGGAGAAACATTTCACACCTCCTTATTAACAATGATCAATTACTAGAGAGCTCGGCCGTACATCAGTTCACACTCACTAATTAGTGGGTGTTAGTAGATGGCTCAATGAGTAAAGAAAACAACACAAGCAAATATCCACTCAGCACGTCGCCTTCAGGCAGTGACACAATTGCGGTCTTTTGTACACTGCAAAGATTTAGGAGGTAAATTAACCAGACATTATTATAGTTTCATGACCACTAATATATCAGTCTTGGAGAGATGAAAGTTTGAGTGAGCCAAGGCGTACCTTGCAGTTGCATCTTGGAAGACATTTTGTTACAATGCTGCAGAAACGGATTTCAGACTTGGACTGCAAACTTTAGGAGAAAAGAGAGGGCTTAAACACTTTTCACAGCTTACTGATAGTCTGTCCTAAAGACAGCTGGGATGACTGAGCTCAAGCTGAGACAGTGCTAGTGCTTAATTTGTAAAGAAAACAAAAAGAAATGACAGGGCTCTTGTAAGGAGGCAGCTGCAGCTCGCACCAACCATACCACCTGCCAACGCTGCTAAGGACGGTACCTACACAACTACTAACCATCACACTGCTACTACGGAGATAATTCAGACTGTTAGAAGCCCCCAAAGCTCAAAGAATGATATGGGCGACATGCATTAGTTCTTTTCAATTATTAAACAACTGTTGCCCTACTCATCTCCAAATTACAGAAACGGCTAGCAGCTGTCACAAGTCACGGTGTTGACAATTAAGTGCTGGTGCCGAGCACTGGAAACCACCATCTCAAATTCAGCACTGACTAAAACTCTTCTACCTCCACTCCCTTCCTTCCTCAACCCAAGTTTGGTTCATGTTAATGTGTGAAATTATTAAAGCTGTCGCAGCCAGAAGTTCAGTGTGTACAATGTTTGTTAGTGTATTAGCACACCCCATCAAGAAAGCCAAATTTCAAGTTTGGCACACCCAAAAAACTCATTGTTCCTCTGAGGGGAGAGGAAGGAATACTGGAGCAGCTAAAATGGTTTCTTCTCTGTTCCCCTATGCCTCTATCTCTCTGTCATCACTAGAAGGGGCCTTGGTGGGGCTGGTGCGCCATTTGGTAATTTTCTGGCCCGCCTTGTCCCCCATTTTCGGTAACAGCCAGCAAAAACAGACCTTGCCCTTTCAGCCTGGGAGAAGCAACTTCGCTCCTGTTTACATTTCACATTTTACATATCTTGGGATTTGCTATGAGGATTTACTTTTTTCCAGGATGGTATGTTTCTGTAGTCTTTCCTTCAACACATTACTCGTGTATAGAGTGTAGTCTGAAAAGAGCCACTCCTATATAGCTGTGTGAGCTCAGGTTGTGGGTGGGCCATGATTGACAGCTGTGGTGTTCAGGCCAAACTCAGCGCACATTTTTCATAGTGCCTGTCAGTGGGTGATAAAGAGGTTCTGAACCCTTGATCATTGGATGCTTTGCCTCTCGGCAGAGGTGGAGATCAAAGGTCAGATGTGCCAATTGTAATTATGACTATGCGAAAATGTGCGAAGGAGGTGCTTAGCTGTCAAAACATTAACAGGATGAAAGTTAAAGAAAATGCAGTGCTCACAGGAATGTGGGTGCATTGTGTGTGTGGGTGCAATTGGTGAATTGAAGGAGATACTCAGTAGAATGCGCAGGAGAGAGTGAAAAAAGGGTGCTGAAGAGGAAAGAGATGGGGTGTGTGTTTTACAGACTGATTGAGAAAGATGTAAGAAGGAAAGGAGCATAAATATCTAACAAACATAGTCCAAAAGAGAGTGGTGTGAAGAGGAGAACAGCAGTGACAGACACACTCCAAGTCTTTCCCCATTCTGTAGACAATAGTAATGTTTAACTCATAGTCCGCTTACAAAGTTTAAATGACTTGGGGCCATATGTATCAAGCTAATTAGCATTCGCAAAGGCCGAAAATCTGCGAATTTCGGCCTTTGCGAATGCTAATTAGAAAAATGGTATGTATGTAACATGTTTGATGCAAAATAAGGAATCGCAAAAATTGCTATTCCTTATTTTGCGATTGCACTTAAGGAATCGCAAATTTTGCGATTCCTTAAATGCAATGTATCAAAGAAAAAATATTCAAAAATGCCCATAAGGATTCGCAAATTACCACCAACTTCTAGTTGGTGGTAAATTGCGAATTCTTTTAAAAAAGCTTTTTTCCAAAAAACCAAAGGTGCCATATGACGCTCATACATGCCCTTAGGGCATGTATGTGCGCCATATGCCCCCAAATGTCATTTTCAGGGGTGCAGCAGGGTGTTCTTGAGACACCCCTGCACCCTTGAAAAAATTCCTAATTTGCGATAAGCAATTTGCTAATCGCAAATTGCCCCTTCATTCCTATGGGCCTCCTGGCCCATAGAAATGAATGGGTAATTTGCGATTAGTAATTTGCTAATCGCAAATTAGGAATTGTAAGGAATCGCTATAAAAAAGCGATTTTGTACATACATACCGTTTTGCGAATTCTAAATAGCGATTCCTTAAAAATCGCTATTTGGAATTCGCAAAACGGAACTATGATACATATGGTCCTTGGTGTATATATTTGCGCTTATATATGCATATATTGTGTACATATGTATTACCTTGTGTCACTCCCTAAAAATTATGTCTGGGGACCCCGCCGTGCTCTTTCTCTCTCTGTTCCTCTCTCTGTCTCTTTTTCTCTGTCTCTGTCTGTCTTTTATCCTTCCCTTGCTCAGTCTCTGATGCAAAGAAAGAGTTACAAAAGGTGCCATTGCTTTCTATTGCCACTTGGGCTTTGGAGAATAAGTTACATAAATATGTTGGGATTATAATAGTGCTTAGTCATTATTAGAGCTTTTTCCAGGGAGCTCACAGAAGCGTTAAAAAATGTGGACTCCTCCTTTTTTAAAGGACAATTAGAAAAAAATGTGACCAGTTTGTGAAAATAGAGACACTTTCATCCGGACACACTGACAAACTGCAAAAGTAATGTTTGATATAAACAATGTGCCATGGGCAAGCACATCAAGGAAACTTTGCCAGTGTTAAAAAAACACAAAAGTCTCGTTGTTTTGAAAAATCCACATTCGAGGCTTAGGACTCAGATTTCTTACTATTTTCGAGATTTTTGAGAATTTGGAAATGCATTGCATATTTAATGGAGAAGGTTAAATCACACAGCATAAATAATTTTTCCGTTGGGCTTTTTCTCTTGAATGAGCCTTAAACAAGCATTGAAAATGCAATAGGTCTCGCCCTCATTTAAGTTAAAGCAATTCTGTTTGTAATTAGGTTGCTTTTTAGCTTTGCTTTTATTAGTGTTTTTCCAACTTATATGTACATAACATGCATATGTATGCATATATGTATATGTATGCATACATTTATATTTATATAGATATGCAGATGTATATATGTTTATATATGTATATACATATAAATGCACATATATGTATATATGTGCATATGTATTATATTGTAATTGCATTTATATAACGCTTATTACTCCTGACGAGGCGTCGAATCGCTTTTTCTGCGAGTAGCACGCTACTCCGGGACCCATAGAGGATTAGTGTTGAATTAGTATAGTGAAACATGCAAGTACATTTTAAGTGGTGGGTAGGTTAGTCAGTTATTTGGAATGATAGCAGAAGGATAGAGGAGGAAAAAAGATTTGTATTAATATAGCGCTTGTAACCCCTGATGGGGCTTTGAAGCACGCTATTCAGGAAGCACATAAAGGATTAGTGGTGAATTAATTTGGTGAAATATGAAAGTAATTTCAGTGGTGGATATTAGTCAGTTATTTGGAGTGAGAAGGATAGCGGAGGGATAAAAGGGAAAGAAAGGTTTGCATTCATATAGCACTTGTTACCCCTGATGATTGTTGAAGCACTTTTCTGGCGAGTAGCACACCACTCCGGAGCCCATAAGGGAATAGTGTTGAACATTAGTATAGTATAAATATGAAGTAATTTGAGTAGTGGAAATGTTATTCAGTTATTTGGGTAGAGAAGGGTAGGTGGCGGGATAGAAGAGGGAAAGAGGTTTGTATTTATATAGCGCTTGCTACCACGTATTGAGTTTTGAAGCGCAAGTAGTACGCTACTCTGGAAACCATAAGGATTAGTGTTGTGTGAGCGTAGAGAGAAGTAGACAGTTAGAGAGTGAGGGGTAGAGAGAGAGAGTGAGGGGTAGAGAGAGCGTGAGGGGTAGAGAGAGAGTGAGGGGTAGAGAGAGTGAGGGGTAGAGTGAGTAGAGAGAGTGAGTAGTAGAGAGTGTAGCGAGTAGAAGAGAGTGAGTAGTAGAGAGTAGAAGAGTGTGCCTTTTCTGCCTTACGCTTGAAAGGTGTACATTTTGCTGTAGAAATCGATTTTACTAATGTTTTGTGTGGTGGGGTGCCCTAATTAGATCTCTTTATTCCAGATGCAAGCTACCACGTTAAAATAACTGCCTATAACGGGATGTTAATATAGATAATACACAGAGACGCCACCTTTAAGAATTCTGCCACTAAAATGGGTGAAAGGCGTTAGCAGCACATTTTTGCTAAGAGTTGTTTTCGGGGAGTCACAGTGGCAGGTTGCACTGCGCTAGCCTCGTAAGTGCGCCTGGAAGTTTCCGGGACACACTGCTTCCTATCTAAGCGGAGGTCGAGAGGCTTCCGGTCCTGGGAGTTAGTGACATAACCCTTTTCTCTGGCCTCAAGAGAAAATATTGCCCTTTAAACAATTCGCAAAATGTGTTCGAGAGATACCGGACCTCAGAATACCTCTAGGGTTATCACATTCCATAACTTCTGGAAGACGCAAGCTAGTAAGCGCTATAAACAGTGTCTTATGACCAGATATCCGACGCATCAAACGTGTGCAGGTAAGGAGGTCCCGTGATATTGCACAGAGCCAGGCAAGGAAATGCCTGATCACTTCTTTAACCGGAGAGCTGGAGCTCAGTGGTTTAAACCACCTGCTCCATACATCTATCTATGTGAACCTTGCAGCCACAAGTTCCAATCCCATCCAATATGACAGTAGCAGGTGCCTTGCCCCCGCTAGCTGAGTTTGCCACTGTAACCTGCAGGTCACACATGTGAACCTAAGGTAGCTCACAAGACCAACGCACTTCCCCTAAACTCAGGTAGATCAGAGAGTCGTATCCCTGTCAAAGAGCTCTACACTTTTACGCATCTATTGTTTACACTGCGGGTCATGACTGGACCCTCCCATTCAGCCATTTATTGTGCCAGCTAACCATAACACCTCAAAGAGCCAAGAAGCAATGCGCATTCTGGGTGTGCGCTAAAGAAATTGTAACTATTCCACAAAAACACTTGGGCTACAAACAAACACAGGCCAGTGGAAACATTGTGGGAAAGCGGGGTCGGGCGCTATGTTTACCCCCACCCGCGCCCCTCATAGCTCCTGAAGAACTTCGGTGCTTTTCTGAGAGGGGCAGCCCATCTTTTATCCACGAGATAGAGAGCGATTAGGGCATGAGAGATAAACAGATGGGCTCAACAGTGTAAAGCACCGGCACTTACTGTACCTCAACAAGTTCCGAGCAAGAGACAAACATGGGGTGGGCGAACACCCGTGACATTAGCAGACAGTAAGGAGGAGAAAGAACCTGCAACAGTGAGACGGGGTGGGGGAGTGAGGAAGAACGAGTGGGATCCAGTGCTGTTGGGGCACCTATCGAGCGTCTGACTTCCGGCCCAGCACTTCATTCTTCTGCAAATTAGGGACTCGACACCGCACTCTTGGAATACTAGCGGCTAGGGGTCCACGGAATCTCTAGCTCACCTGCTGCCTACCCCCAGTTTTCATTTAATTGCTCGGATGTTCGTTACCATCGCCGACAGAAGGGCGGCTACTCCTACGAGCAAGCCTTGCCATCTTACTGAGCCCGGGCACCCAGGCGCTGCTAGTTTGTCCCAATCCTACCAACCCGCACCCACCCCATCATCTGCTCGAACCCGTTCACGAGCCTTCCAGTGCTAGGCAGCGACGCCCATGTCTTAGGGATGCTAGGTCCAGGCAACGGCCCATTGCCTCATGCCGGGGCTCATGGGACCGGACCATCCTCCCCGTTACTCAGAGGCACCTCCTGTCCGAGGAAGATCCCCTACCTACGGAGTGGCTGGGCCTGCACTTGCCTGGTTACGCGTAGTGCTGATGGTGCTACGTGCAGAACGCCGAGGATAGCGCTTCAGCAAAGAGCATTGAAGGCACTGCTCGCGTAAACAAACGCTTCCCTAGAGGAGCGCAAGGTATAACTGGACACTAGAGATGATGCTGACAATGTTAAGCTCTTTGACACCGCACCTCCACTGGGTCTCATTCCTTATCTCTCTGTTCCCACACACAACAAAGGTCACACGCTCGACCAAATCTTTTCTACCATTCCTATTGGTATCTCCTCCCCAGCCCCTGTCCTGTGGTCAGACCATTACCTAGTGAATTTTCACTCACTCTGATAAGCTACCTTTCAGTATGCACAACCGCCTCCCCCAAACCTCGCGAGCTTTTCATCGCGTATCTCCTGACATGCTTGCACAAGCACTATTATCTCATCCCTGCAAGCTGTCAGGCAATCTTGAGGCCGATCTCGACCTCCTGCAGATTTGATTTGTGGAGAGACTGGACGAATTAGCTCCGGCGGTGACCACCCGTAAGCCCACCTGCCGCACGTCTGCCTAGTGGTTCACGGCTGCGCTGGTTGAGAAGCGGCGGCAGTGTAAGAGAGCCGAAAGGGTCTGGCGCCGCCACTATGATCCCAGAGCCAAGATGGCTTATAAAGAATCTATCAAACTATACCACTGGGACATTATCTTGGAAAAGAAAGCCTACCTAGCTAGAAGAATAGAAGCAGCTACAAATACCAGCAAAGAAATATTTTTAATTGTTAAGGAATTCACGTCCCCCACTACGAGCACGCCTGCTTACTCTTTCCCCGAAGTCTGGGTCACCCAACTAGCTGATTTCTTTGCTAATAAAATCAAGTCCATTCAGGACTCTTTTTTACTTACTGATGCAGCGGTACCTCCCGGTACTACGGCTCTCCCCTCTTCGCCCCTTGCTACCGACGGCCCGATCCTCTCTAACTTACCCTCTCTCTCTCTGTCAGCATCATTGGATCTTCTGACTAAATTAAAATCAGGTTCCCCTCTGGACCCTTGTCCAGCCAAATTTCACGCAAAATCAGCTCAAGCTATTAACGCTTTAATTAATCCTGTGCTTAACCTTTCTCTCAGCACGGGAGTGGTCCCTTTGGCTTGGAAGCAGGCTCTTATTTTGCCGCTTCTCAAAAAGCCCAATCTGGATCCGTTGGTACATGCCAATTATAAGCCCATCTCGCTCCTTCCAGCATTTACCAAGGTCGTGGAGAAGCATGTCCGCTGCTCCCTCTCCAACTTCCTTGAGACCAACAACATCCTGCATAACACCCAGTCCGGCTTCCGCACTAACATGAGCACGGAGACTGCTCTATTAGAAGTTACGGAGGCAATCAAGGAGGTTTTGGATTCGGGGGGGAAAGGTGATGCTGGTAATGCTGGATCTCTCGGCGGCCTTCGACACCGTCCCCCACTGCGGTCTCCTCTCAAGACTCAGGGAGATTGGTCTGCGGCGGACGGTGTTCAGCTGGTTCGAGTCCTTTCTAGCGGACCGCCGTCAAATGGTCTGGGCCCCTCCGTACTCTGCCGTAGTGCCGCCATTGGAGGTAGGAGTTCCTCAGGGCTCAATTTTGAGCCCTACTCTCTTTAACATCTTTATGGCCCCCTTGGCGACACTGGCGGAGTCATACGGTGCCCAGATCGTTTCATATGCGGATGACACCCAGCTCCTCTTCTCTTGCATGAAGGGCGCTGATTTTGATGGAGAGAGTATTAAAGGTTGCCTTGAGGCTGTGTTCAAATGGTTCCAGCTAAACAGCCTCAAGTGCAGCTCGGACAAATCAGAGGTGCTCTTTTTTGGCTGCCTTTCGGACCCTAGGTGGAAGGCGTGGTGGCCTGCCGCTATGTCTCCTCCCTCCGCCGCTTCTGCCACAGCCAAGAATCTAGGAGTAATGATTGACAACTGCCTCACTTTGAAGCCCCAGATTCTTGGCCTAGTTGGTAAATGTTTTGGCATTCTTAAGATGCTCAGGAAATTTATTCTGTTGCTCTCCCTTGGCCATAGAAAAATCACCTTGCAGCCACTCATAAGTTCTCGCCTGGACTATTCTAACGCGTTATATCTCGGACTTCCGGAGTATCTCCTATCACGTCTTCAAATAGTCCAAAATTCGTCCGCGCGCGCCATTTTTGGCCTTCACCGGAGAGCCAGTGCTAAAGATCTTCTGAAAACACTCCATTGGCTTCCTATTCGGAAATGTACCATTTTCAAGACGCTCACGCTGGCCTTTAAAGCTCTCCACGGAACTGGCGCGAAGTATATCAGTAAGCGGCTGGTCTTTTACCAGCCATCTAGATCACTTAGGTCAGCTTCGCTGGCCTTGGCAGCCGTTCCTGGTATTCGGCGAGTCCGTATCGGAGGCCACTCTTTTAGACGCCTAGCGCCTCAATTGTGGAACTCTGCCGGTTACTCTGAGGAAGACTGTCACCCTGCTAGCCTTTAGGAATGACCTGAAGTCCTGGCTTTTCGTTCAGTAGATCCGGCCATTCTCTGCCTGCCCTGCTCCTCATCGGGTTTGAAGCGCCAGGACACTCCTCGGAGTAGCTGAGCGCTATACAAAACATACAATAACATAACATAACATAACATAAACCACTGGGGGTAAGAGTGGCCAGGAGAAGCAAGAGAAACCGAGCCAGCAGTTCAGTGCCCATGGTGCACCCCTCACACAAGAACACGGGAGAACAAGAGCTCGCCATGACGTCGACTTTTCTCTCTTTCTGCCATCCCACTTGGATGGACTGCCCTGACTTCCTGCTGGCGTAAAAGGTTTATTATCTTTTTTATGGGGCCATCTGTTTCACCCCATAACAAAGAGCTCTTTCCCAATGGCAGGCCACCGTTTAGCCTAAACGGTGATCCCGGCCAATGGCAAAGAGAGGCGGGGCTTAAAGCCCGCTAGTCAAGCATCCTCAAGATCATATGATCACGCCAGCGAGACTGGGCATGCGCAGCCATCGCAGGCGAAACCTAAAAAGAAATAAAAGTGAGGCAACATCTGTGATACCGCTGTGGAATGCGCTGGCATATTTTACCTTTGTTCTTACCAACGGGCCAGTATTGGTGATATTAGAGTAGGCCTTTTCATACCTTGTCAACAATGATGTGATAAAGTCATGGGAAGAGAAGCAGGCCTACTGCTAAACTCATATTAAAAAATTAACTGAGCACAAATGGTGTTATGTGGGGAAAGTGTGTTTCTGCACAGTTACCATTTCGACATCACTCTAACTGAGAGCCAGTGTCCACATGATACAAAACATCAATTCTGAGTTTTGAAATAGTGTCAAGTTTAATTGGAAATAGGATATATTTAGAGAAGAGAAAATACTTCAGAGCTGGCTCTACCTGAAATGCATTGCAAAATGAAGCCAAGTCTTGGTTTGTTTTGACCGCAGGAAAATCCTTACTCCAGTTCCACTTCAGGATTATGATACCCTTTAGATGTGTTAGTAAACGGGGGGCGTGGCTTCGGTGCCGACGGAGATGGCTGCTGTCCTGAGGAGCTCCGCAGCGGCGTAGCCGGGACGAGATTCCTCCAAGTGCTGCCACCGCCTGTGAGGTCCGCTGAGCCGCATCTCGAGTTGCGAAACACTCGCTGCCTCTCTGGGGATACTTGCCGCTGCATGGGGTGAGAGGAATCCTTCGTTTTGGTGCATTTCCGGCATTGCCGGCTCGCGTCTCATCGCGTCTGCCATTTTGCAGTGCCTTTCATACCGACATGCGCAACTCACTCTCTCTCACTCGCTAATTTCTGCCATGACGTGCTAAGCTCCACATACCCTCCACTTTGAGTTTCTTACTAATAATAACGTTTTTGGCGCAAGGGAAATTTTTGGTTATGGGCCATTTTTCTTCACCCTTTCAGCCCACAGTTATGCTTTGGCTGACATTTTGAGATGATCTTTTTCTCACAAGTCTGCAATTGTTTCCTCTATGTGGGATTTTCCTCTTACCAACGTTTTTTCTCCAAAAACGATTATATTTTTGTGGATCTATCACAACTACTTTTAAGGAACAATCTATTTTTCTGAACTTTACACCTGCATATTTTATATATTTGTTCCTTCTACTAAGGCATGCATTGTAACTCTCTCTCACCAGTTTTTATGGTTGTGTGCGAATCTTTCTCTTCAGATGTAAAGGTTGAGAGTTAATCTTTACTACTCACTCTCCATTTTTGCTGTCAGGTCATTCAACTTTCGGAATTTTTTGCTTTTCCAATGGCAATGGCGTGCCATAACCGTAATTCTTCTCAACAAGTTACGCCGTCCCTGGAAGATGTTAACCCATTCAGTGTTCTGCAGGAGAACTAGAAGATGCAGCTAATGACTCACATTCCACAAAAGGTCCCCCTCTGCATACTTCTCATTCGACCACCAAAGTTACTGCTAAAGTACCTTCTTCATCTGCCTCTACAGGAAAGCGAGTAAAAACAAATCCCCCATCACCTACCAATGCATCTTCTTCTATTTCTATGGAGCTTATATTAGAAGAAATGTGTTCACTAAAGCCATACATGGAGGAAATCCGCTCACTCAAACCTTATATGGCAGACACTAACGCTCGCCTTCAAAATCTTGAGGATAATTGGTCTCATACTGAGCAAAAAGTTGATCATCTTAAGAAAACCCTCTCCTCAGTTCAAGTTTTTACCGACCAATTTCCCAACATGCAAAAAGAAATTCAAAGTCTTAAGCATCAAGTGGAAAATGTGGAGAATCAAAACAGGCGTAATAATCTTCGCATTTATGGTCTTGCAGAGGTTCTTGAAGGATCAAACCCCATAACCTTCTTTCAATCTCTTCTGCCTCAGCTCCTAGGTCTCCCGAACTCTCCAGCTTTAAACATTCAGCGAGCCCACCGTCTGGTTCCACCCTCTTGTACATTTACCTCTTCCACTTCCACAGTAAAGCCCAGAGGTGTTATTTTGTACTTTCTGGAGTATACTGACTTACTTAAAGTTATTCAGTCTGCCAAGACGTAAGGGAGGTTCTCTTGGAATGGCTCCAATCTCTTTTTTGCACAGGATTATGCCAAAAGTACTGCAGATCGTCGCAAGAAATTTTTGGATATGAGGCCTGCTCTTCGTTCCTTGAATGCTCTCTACGGCTTATTCCACCCATGCCTTTTTAAAGTGACTTATAACAACAAGACGACGAATTATGAAGATCCAGCCCAGGTTCAACTATTTCTTGACTCATGTGCAAATGACTCGATGGAAATCCCTCGTTCATAATTACTATACATAACTACTTTCTGCTGTGGAGTGTTTTTTTTCATGGTGTTCGTTCTGCATTTCTCCCCTTTCGTTTGTTGAATTTTGTGCTTTGTATTCTGTATCTTGTATTATAATCTGTCTTTGTATCGCCTTAATTTGTTACATTATTTCTTTTACCTTCCTTTAGATGCGGTTTTGTGACCTCTTGAGTTGTTTATTCTTCATGTTCACTTGGAGGTCGTTTTTCCCCGCGCACGTCCCTGTGGTCTCGCGGGTTTGGTGTGCTCATCTCCTCATGTGGTTCCACCACCCCCTGTCTCATTGTCTTCCTGTGGTATGTCTCTTTGTTGTTTTTCTTCAATGTCATTTGTTATTATTCAATTACAGCTTTGATTTATACTTCTCTTTCTTTTCCTTATTCTTCTCCCTGTTTCTTCCTTCTCTCTTTCGCTATCTCTCTATTTCTATATTACCCTCTTCTCTTTTTTATCATCATATCTGTACTT
This sequence comes from Lissotriton helveticus, assembly GCF_964261635.1. Taxonomy (NCBI): domain Eukaryota; kingdom Metazoa; phylum Chordata; class Amphibia; order Caudata; family Salamandridae; genus Lissotriton; species Lissotriton helveticus. The sequence goes on along the minus strand of NC_136065.1, from coordinate 168,025,078 downwards.
CTTATCTTATTCTTTTACTTAATCCTAACTCTCCTTTTTTTTCTTATCTTCTCTCTTCTATTTACCCTAGGTAATACGGTTTTGCAATATTATATTGTTTATTTATTCGTTGCTTACATTGTATTTCACAGTTACTCTTTACTTGCTCTTAGAAAAATTGTGCTTGTTCTTGTTCACAATAGAATCCTAAATATTTTTACTACCTGTTTTAACATCACTCATGTTTTATCTGATAGTTATTATTTGGATGCTTTTATATCACTTGTGCATGTTTCATTTTAACCGTTCTCAATTAGAGTTTTGACTTGGAATGTTAAAGGAGTTAATAACCCTATAAAAAGGCAACGTGTGTTAAGTCATCTGGCTAGATTAAATGCTGATATTGCTTTTATTCAGGAAACTCACCTTTCAGAGTTTGAAAAAACTAAATCGAAAAAGGTTGGGTGGGTCATGTTTTCTCTTCCCCCCCATTAGGAAAGAAAAATGGTTTATCTATTCTATGCCATAAAAAACACCAACTTTCTGTAGTTCATCAGGAGAATGATCTTGAAGGGCGTTAGGTGATTGTTAAACTACTTATTGATCAGATACCTCTAATACTGTTTAATGTTTACACTCCTGTTACTGTTGATAATATGTTTTGGAATCTGATTTCAGATAAGCTTGTTATGTTTAATGGCGATTATATTATTTTTGGAGGTGATTGCAACCAGGTCCTTGACCCCATTCTAGACAGACATTCCACTGTAAAATTCTCTAACACCAAGATGCACTCACAATTCACTTCTGCCATACGCCCCAAAGCTTTAACTGATATTTGTAGGCTTTGTAATCCGGACTTACAAGAATATACTTTTTATTCTCCCCCTCATAACTCACAATCTCGAATAGATTATCTCTTCTTCAGTAAACCTCTGTCCCAACTCGTTTCACATTCAGAGATTGGCTCTATTCTCATATCAGATCACGCCCCAGTTTCTGTGAACTTTGATTTGCTACCTTTTTCTCCTCCTGCTGGAAGATGGCGTTTTAATAATTCATTATTATCAGACCCTAACTTCACAGGCCAATTCACTTCTTTTGCAACTGAATTCCTCTCTATTAATTCTACTTCAGACTCTTCCCCAGTAATAATTTGGGATTCCTTTAAAGTAACGGCTAGGGGTTTTATTATAAATTTTGTTTCACGGAAAAATAATTTTTGGGAAAACAAACATACCCAGTTATCAGCCAAAATTAAGCATCTTGAGTATTCTTATTATCGCTCTAACTCTGAGGTCTCCTTAAAAAATCTTATTGAAGCAAACATTTCTTTTAATAAATCTTCTACAGAAGCTGCTTCCTCTTATCTTTTAAGAAGTAGTGCCCATTACTATGTAGGCCTGAACAAGATGGGCAAATTACTTGCAAATTATTTAAAGATTTGTCGGGAGCGGAAAAAAATTTAATCTATCCGTAATAATGCTGGCGACTCCTTATTCAAAGATGATGATATTCTCAATGAATTTGTCTCTTTTTGTAAGAATTTATACACACCGGAACATCAACCTTCCTCTGATGCACTTTCCTCTTTCTTTCATTCGATTCTCTCCCCTCTCGTTCCTGACACAGATTTTTCTTCATTAGATTCAGATATCACCTTATCTGAAATTAAAACTGCTCTTTCAAAATTAAAAAGGGGTAAAGCACCTGGCCCTGATGGTTTTACTATTGAATTCTATGCTCACTTCGCCTCTTTATTACTTCCCCATCTTTTATTGCTTTATCAGTTTTTTATACAGCATAATTCCTCTTCAGGTTCTTTCCAAGAAGCAGTGATTTGTTTAACCCCCAAAGATAATAAAGATCCTTCTCTATGTAAAAATTATCGCCCAATTTCCTTGGTTAACTTAGATCATAAGATTTTTGCAAAGATTCTTGCTCTCCGTATTGACCCCGTTCTACCCAATATTATAGGACCGGAACAATCTGGCTTTGTCAAAGGTCGATTATCCTCAGATAATTCCAGGGTTTTCTTTAATATTCTAAGTAAAGCCTCTTCCCTTAATTATCCATTTGCCGCTATAGCATTAGATGCTGAAAAAGCATTTGATAGAATTGGGTGGGATTTTATGTTCCAAGCTTTTAAATGGATTGGGTTTCCTGCTAAATTAAATTTCTCTCATTTCATTATTGTATTCAGGACCGAAAGCCCCTATCTTTGTTAATTGGAAAACCTCTGATTACTTTTCCCTTTTTAGAGGCGTTTGTCAAGGTTGCCCCCTATCCCCTCTTTTATTTATAATTGCCTTAGAGCCTTTTTTAACGAAAATCCGGCTAAATGATAAAATTTCTGGTTTTAAACTCGATACTACACAGGTTAAAATGTCTGCCTATGCCGACGACATCCTTTTTTATTGTTCCAACCCCTCTACTTCTCCTCCAGCTTTCCTTTCTCAACTAGATACTTTTTCTCAATTATCTGGCTACCGACTTAACTCGGATAAGTGGGAAGTTCTTCCCTTAAATTTTCTTTGCTTAAAACATGATTTTACATCTACTGTTTTTTTCGGAAAACTTCTAGAATCAAATACTTTGGTTTATGGTTCTCTCCTACCATCCCAGAAACTCTGAAAGAAAACTGTGATCATCTTTCAAAAACTTTGTCTGCTTCTATAGATCGTTGGCATCCACTTTTTCTCTCCTGGTGGGGGCGCCTAGACTCTATTAAGATGATGCTTTCTCTGCTAATTCTCTATCTTTTATCCATGATTCCAGTCCATATTCCCAGTTTCTTTTTCAAAAAAATGGACTCTATTTTAAACAAATTCCTTTGGAAGAATAAGTCTCCTCATATAGCTCTTAATGCTCTCAAAGCTGATAAGTCTTCTGATGGTCTTAAATTTCCTGACTTCAAATCTTATCATCTTGCTTTTACCCTGAGGCAATCCTCTCGTTGGCTATCTCATGAGCAGGATCAGATTATTCATCCTCCTATTTGGTTGACGATTGAGAAATACTTTATAGCTCCATTTCAGTTTAACGAATCTCTTGCTTTCACTAACAATATTTCTTCCTTTCGCTCTCAAGTGATCTCCCATGCCCATAAAATATTAATACCTCTTCTCCCGTCCTCCTTCCCTGCTTTATCCTCACTAGATCATCAACCCATTTCGCATAACCACTTATTACGTATTAAAGGTCGTACCATTTATTGGAAAACTAGCTTCTTCCACTATAGTTATCAGTCCGGATGAAGTTAGGAAACCTCCATAAACTCTCTGTTGTCTTTTTATTTTACTGTTTCTTGATGATTAACTTCCGATATTACTCCTTTTTCCTTTTCATGGATACTTTGTATTATGCGCCAAATTATATTTATTATTGCGAATGGTGTTTCAATTAGAATTGTGACTCAGGTAATATTTCCCCTCCTCCCTCCCCCTTTCCCCCCCCCCTTTTTCCTCCCTCTATTTAATGACCATAGAAGCTTTTCATTGTGATTTCTGTTTATATGCTTTTTCTTTTTATGTATGTTATAATCTTTTCTTCAATAAACTTTAAACTTAGATGTGTTAGTAAACCATAATTGTGCAGCTTTGTCCTTATGCACAATCTCTTGCACCCTGGATAGTGCATCTCTGGCTGAAAGTTACATTATGCCCTCACTATGCAGTTATAAGGTGGAGGGGGGATTAACAGCTCTTTATGTCAGCACAATTGGCATCTGTCAGAGGAGGTGCCTGGCCTTTGACACACAAGAAGTGCTGCTAGAAAACACAACCGAATCCCTCTTTGTTGTTAATGCCCCACTGAACACCTTCAGTGATATCTGTGGGGGCTCACACCCCCCACCCCCGATCCAGCGCCACTGTTTTGTTGCTCATGGTCGTGCGAAGATGTGCTCGGGGTGGGTATACAGGTGAGGCTCTAGTTGTCAAGGCGAGAGAGGCTGTGGTTATAGTTACCTGGCACTCTCCATCAGAAATGCATCTTTTTTATCATCTCTCATATCTGCGGCTTTGATTAAGAAAACTACACTCGATAGTTTCCTGACGAACAGCCATGGAAGGCGAAAGTTAAAAGGAGTCAGGCAAAAGTGCAAAATCCCAACTTAACTCCTTTGGGGAAAAACAGTTGTATTCACTGTGAAAAAAAACCAGGCTGTATTTAAGTCCAGCGCCAAGAGAGTGCACTATAAAAAAAGGCTGCCAGTCACAAGATAACATGAAAACATGCACATTTCCACACCGTAGAAAATATTCAGTTTTTGAAAATTTGACACTAATGAGCCCTTGCATATTTAACCTTTTTTGCTCCATTGTGTAAATAGTTTTCCCAGTGGTGAAACATTGTACTCAGCGATGCAATCAAATACTGGGACGTTTCCTTTCTTATTTCCAATCTGGAAAAGGACTTAATCCTCTCTTTGAATCACTAATTTATGTGTGTTTCCAAGCTGGGAAACTGTGAAAGTGGTTTGTGGATACCCACAAAGGCATAAGTTTATTTGCTGGTGTTCACTTACATCCAGAAGGCGCTGCTCTAAAAAACAAAAACAAAAAATTGCACCCCCCCCCCTTTTTGTTTAGGAGAGAAGAGTCTCTGTAAATGCCTCTTGCTGATCCAAATACTCATTACCCATTTTCCTAATTCTGTGGACTGCTTTTGGCATTAATCATTCGCAAAGTGGCCTTTTTTGCACACTTATATTTAGAATTAGGTGTACAGAACCAACTTTAGTGAAATATTAATTATAATTATTAATTAATTTAAAATAGTTTGTCCTGCGATATAGTTTGTATAGGATATTTCTGTAATTTGGTTATCTCCCCTGCGTCTTGAGCACAAGTATTCATTGGTCCACCCACGTGATGCTTTCACAAAGCATTGCTCTGCTCTCCTTTTCATGCAGTCTTATCCATCACACTGCTGCAGTGCCAGCAGCTTTCTTCAATCACTTCTCATTTCTTCTGCCACCAGAGGTTTTCTAACTCTCTTCCAGCTCCCTGTGGCTCCTGTGAACAGATTCCTTTCTGTTCCACCAGCCCCTCCGCAATATTGCTTCTGTAGGCCCTAAACACAGAAGCGTCCTCGCCTCATCTGTATCCGGGCATCCCGCCATCTTGTTACATAAACCGCCTCCAGCAAGAGTGGCGTCCGCTCTTCGGCTGGATTTCTCTCAGGGGCCGAGCTGCGATTTGTCCTCGGGGTTAAGAGCCTTCTTGTGGAAACAGAGCAGTTCACCACAGGTATCTGCCGCAACAATGGAAAAAGTTACATAAAATACATTGAAACATGTCATATTTGTACACTTGCTGGAAATGGCGTATTAAACACTATGGGGCAGATTTACAGGCCCCATGCGTCACTTTTGTGACGCAGCGGCGGCGTAAAAGTTGCACCCCATTTACAACGTGACGCATCTAGGGAGATGGGTCAATTTGTAAAGCCCTGCGTCACATTACACCTGCGCCAGCTATAATGTATGAAGGGTAGGCATTCCCATGCAAAAAGCCACCACGTAGAACTGGCGCATGAAATTTACAAGATTTCACTGCGTCACTCTACGCCTTCATTGGGTCAAAATCACTACGCCTGCTCAGACCAGGCGTGAGGATTGACGCAGGGCATTTTACATGGGACCTACCTATGTTTTCTGGCGCATTGCTGGAGTTGCGTCAGTTTTTGTGACACACTCCAACAATGCGTCACTTTTCCTCCAACAGATGCGTCAGATTTCTGTAATTCCTTGCCCCATGGTGCACTGTATTTTAAATACAGCGCACCCATGGTGGCACAAGGACATTTGGAGGTGACGCAAGGAATCTGAAGCATCTATATAGATGCGTCAGTTCCTTGTAAATCTGCCCCTATTTTTGTTAATCTGTTGATTTATAAAGCCATTGAGGTCGTTTAGAATAGTTCAGGGAAGTGTGTGTAACTTATGCCATTTAGGTGCAAGTTGCTGTATGGTGTTTAAGTTCCTGCTGATTCCCAAGGGGCATGTCATGAACAATCTGCGAGTCCAGGTCGAAGCTATGTGAGGAGGAGCGGGTGCAGTGGCTCCAGGACCCAGAGGGGGAGGGGACCAATGCTGCCCTGAACCAACACAGTTATTCACAGGCTGCTCCTTCAGAAGTTATCAAACACAGAAACAGCTGAGGCCTGGCATTGTGTTTACACATCTGGAGGGTCCGAGCAGCTTGGGTACGTAGGGAGCAGAAGATAAGAGAGAAATGGAGCAGGGGAAAACGATGGAAGAAAATGAGTGGGTGAAATATTGTGAGGATAGGAAGATGTTATGGAATAGGAGAAGGGGTTAAGTATCAGAGCGATAGAGTAAGGAGGCAAAGATGATCAAAAGAGAAGAGGAAAAGAATGGGGCCAGAAATAAGGATGTAAAGAGATAGGAAGGAGACTAAGAAAGATACAGAAGAGGGAGAAGAGTGAGATAGAGGAAGGGGATAGGGAGGAGAGAGCATGAAAGGGAGGAAGGACATGAAAAGGGATGGGGATAGGAGGAGGGAAGGAATACCAGATAGAATGGGAAACTCAGAGAGAGACCTGCAAGCAAGGTGCAGTTATCATTACGGCAGCAGGTGCAGCGACACCAAGGTCCAGCGCCATAATTGGCACTCTACTCTCAGTGATATCTTTTTGTTAAATCTGACCGGGGGAGGGCGTTTTCTTGCCTGCACTAGGGCCCATGACGCCCAGATTACATAACTGCACATCCCCTCCGTTGTGGTTGTATGTCAGAATATCAAAGATATAAATATTGTGGGTACAAACTATTGAGGCCTAACTATCTAGTACAAAATATGGTATAGGTAATTGCCTATAGGTGTAAGTATAGATTTACTATTCTTAACTCAACATCTACTTACCTTTTTTTAACTCAGTATTTTTCTATGAATTTTCAAAAAGTTGTACAGTACTAGTAGGGTCTTGCTTGTACCCCCAAAAGCAATCAGGACACACTGTTGCATAGACACATATTCAAAGGAACAGTCAGATTTGCAAATCTGGGTATGTAGAACATGTCTGCAACCAAAAAAGGGGATTGAGAGGAATTTGGCAGTCCTGCCTAGTCGTCCCCAATCAGAACAATTAACAATGCAATAGTGGGCTGTACCGCTGCTTCATTAACTCTGAACTGAGGTAGATGAAGTTAAACTGGTCATAAAGTGATTCATTAAAAAGTTCCGCAGTGGGCCGGGCTGCATCGGCCGTTGGTCATGCGCAGCACCCCAGAGGTAGTGCTCGTCGACGCGAGCACGCAGCGGATTAATGGGATGCACTGGCCCTCACCCACCGGGGTATGCTTCATCATCAGGCCGTGTTCCTCGCCAGGTTGGTGCTGTAATACCCAGCAGGCCCCTCGAGGGGACTCTTTGCCGGAGATCTTGTAATCTCAATGTATCGTTTTTGCCAAAGAGAGGGATTTAATTTTATCTACCTCTGTGCAGAATTGGGGAAGCCAAGGAGCAGCGTATAACCGCATTGTTAAATGTCCAACATGTCTCATGACATATGTTGAAAGCTATTAATTATGAACCTAAATATGGAGGACCAAACTATTGTGACAGTAATTGCATTTAGGTAAGTATAGATTTTCTGTTCTTATCTCCAAATATATGTACCTTTTTTACTCAGTATTTCTTTATTAATTTTCCAAAAGTTGTACAGTATTATTAGGGTCATACTCGTGCCTCCAACAGCAAAATTAACACAATGTTGAATAGACACATATGCAACGGCACAGTCACATTTGGAAGGCTGGGTAAGTATGTTGTGTCTCATGACATATGTTGAGAACTAGTAATTTTGAACTGAAAAAAAAAGAACAAACAAAAAAGACAGGTAGCTAGTGCCAATCATATACTACTGTAATGTAGTCAAAAAAATCTATAACAAATTAAATGTGGACAGAGATTGAGAGAACTACAGGAGCCCGCCATAAAAATGGTAGTCTGTGTATAGATGACATGCGAGTGAAACATGACCCACCCACTATAATGTGGTGCCAATTAAGGAAATAACTGAAGATAAGCTTGTTGAATTTAGAAGTAGCTTTAATCAAAGCCTCAGCCACAGGATAACTTTCTCAACTGATTCCTGGCTTCTGGATACATTCCAGAATCTCTTTCCAGGTCAGAATGTTAACATTGAGAACTCTAAGTTGTTAAAGGCACAGTTACATGACAATACCACATATCTCCCTCCTAATGAAAGTTAAGACAATAACAATAAAATTGAGAAAGAAATAATAAAATTTCATTTAGCTGTTACTAAACATTTGAAAAGACATGAGCTAGAATACACAGTCTTAATAATAAAACTTCATATTACTGTTACTAAACCTTTGAAAAGACATAAGTTAAGATACATAGTCTTACTGTTACTAACCATTTGAAAAGACATAAGCTATGATACATAGTCTCTTAAATAACTGGGAGGTCTACGTATTCTTTGGCTCCTAATAGAAGCTGAGAATAGATTTGCATTATTAGTAAAACTGGGAGTAGAGGAAAATAGTCTTTGTCTTCCACTCAAAGAATCACGTAAGGGAATTCTCGACTTGACAACAACCACCCTGCTCTTGTTCCAAATTCTCCCATCCTCTGTCTTAATAGCATTTCTAAACACTTTCACTACAGCTCTCACCTCAGTATATTTTGACCAAGTTCTGCACCCAACTGGAGCTCTTATTCGAACTAGATCACCGACTAATATTTTCTGTACATTTACACAATTTCTTTTATCAAAATAAATTTTTCTTTCATTCAATTTCTTTTCCTCTTTCTCACGCCACTCACCGATTGTATTATCAACCAAACCCTTGTTGAGACCCATCCAACTAGGACACAACCAAGTGTTGGGAGCCCTCCCTTTGAACAAAATAAATGGAGATTTCCCAGTTGTCGAATGGGGTGCAAAGCGATACGCAGATATTCTTTCCTGTAATACTGTCTTCCAATTCAAATTAGATGACCTTGCTAATTGTATAGCCTCCTTTAAAGTTTTATTAACCCTCTCAACTGCACCATTCGTCTCGGGATGATACAAGGAACATCTTTTATGCAGTATTCCAGACTTCTTCATATATTCCTCAAAAATCCTAGAACAAAATTGTGGTCCATTGTCAGAGAGAAGACTATTTGGAAAACTCTCTTTCTTAAAAAGAGCATCTAGAAATTTTATTACCTCTTCTGAAGTAATCTCTCTAACAGCTGACACCTCTATCCATCTGGAGTATAAATCCATCAAAACTAAAAGATAAGGGGTATCACTCACACCTGACAAGGGGCCAACTATGTCGATAGCTATTTCATCCCAAGGATGATTCGGCAATGTTCTTTTAACCATAGGCATCTGTTTGGTTTTTAAAATCTTATCACTTGCACAGCACTCTGGGCAATCCCTTACTAGTCTCTCAATCTCCAAGTCCATGCCAGGCCACCAAAACTGCATACGTAAAATTTCTTTGGTCTTTACTATACCAAGATGACCAGAATGAGCGTGATACAATAGCTTCTTTCTAACACCTAAAGGCGGTACCATCTTTGTACCACGAGTTAAAAATCCTAAATTTGTAGAAAGTTCATCAGAAACTAAAGACCAGGGTTTCTCCAAGTGAGAATTATTACTCAAAGATAACATAACCCTTTTTATCTCCTCATCCTTCTCAAGTTCATCTCTCCATTCTTTCTCTTCAATGGCACCTTCTGTTATCTCACATACATTTATAAATTCATCCGAACAACCAGATTCATCTTCTTCTACAAAATTTTCTTTATCTACCATTCTTGATAAACAATCTGCCGATTTGTTTGATAATCCAGGAATATAATCAACAGAGAAATCAAACTCTTGTAAGGATACTATCCATTTTCTAATTCTTGAGGAGATCGCATCCAGACCCTTCTTATCAAAAACTTCTTTCAACGGTTTATGATCTGAAAGGACAGACACCTTAGTTCCCCAGATCAAGTTCTTTAATTTCCTCAGTGCCCAATAGATGGCAAGAGCCTCCCTCTCTATTACAGAATAGTTTAATTCTGAACCCCTCAAACACCTGGAAGAGCAGCAAATTAAACAATCTTTTCCTTCCCTTTTTTGAATTAAAACAGCACCGAGACCTTTCTCACTAGCATCCGTAAACAACACAGTGGGCAACCCTGGCGTGAAAGCTTGAAGAGAAGGGGCCTTATTCAATTCAGATTTAATATCATTAAATTCTTTCTTACACAGATCAGACCATACATATTCAACATTTCGTGCTGTCAACCTCCTCAACGACTGAGTTTTATCCGCAAAATTATAAATAAATTTACCATAAAACTCCACCATGCCAAGGAAGGAAATTAACTCTTCTTTATTTACTGGTTCTTTAACCTTATTAATAGTCTCAACTAATTCTTTTTTTGGGAAAATACCTTTATCAGTTATTCTATGGCCCAAGTAATTTACCTCATTTACCCCAAATTTACACTTGTTTTTCTTAAGTGTCATGCCCGCAACTTCCAAGCGTCTAAGTACGGCACACACACGCTCATAGTGTTCCTCCATACTGTTGCCATACACAAGTAAGTCATCCTGATAACATCTGATACCTGGTAACCCTTTCAAAATCTTAGCCATAATTCTTTGGAACACCGAGGCCGCCGATATAAGGCCAAATGGCATCCTTTTATATTTGTAAGTGTCCATGGGAGTAATGAAAGCTGTTAATTCTTGAGAACGTTCATCCAAGACAACCTGGTGATAGGCTGATGCCAAATCTAAAGTGGTGAAAAATCTAGCCCCTTCCAATGTACTCACCATTTCATCTATGTTTGGAAGAGGGAATCTGTCAACTACTACCTCTTTATTTAGCGCTCTGAGATCAACACAGAGTCTAATCTCTCCAGATGGTTTCTTGACTACCACAACAGGAGCTAACCACTCAGTAGCCTCCACTTGTTCAATCACACCATTCTTCAACAACTTTTCAATTTCCTCTTTCACCTTCTCTTGTTCCATCAACGGTATTCTTCTTACTTTTGCTACAATGGGAATAGCACCATCCCTTAATTTGATGCGATGTTTGTAACCTATTAAACAGCCTAAACCTTCTCTAAACACATCAGGAAATTTATTTGTCAAAACTTCACAAAGATCTTTTCCCGCATCCTTAATGTCTACTGTGTCTATCTGATGAATCTGAACTTGAGGATTGGCATTGGGATTTAGAGTTACACCAAGTTGGCCCTGATGTACCCAACCTAATAAAGTATCACCCTTCTTTGCAACGTAAATTTTTCCCACAATGGTCCTGCACCCAAGTTCTATTTCAGCCATGAAACAACCAACCATACTAATTGGATTGTCAGAATATCCAAGTGGTCTCACATCAGATTTCATCATTCTTACCTTCCCCGCAAAATGTGTTCTAAATAATTCCTCATCTATCAAAGTTATGCGAGAACATGAATCAAATTTGAAGTTAATTATAACATTTCCTACTTTCACATCATGTTTTGGATGATCAGATATATCACATTTTATTTCAAAGGTAATAGTTCTAACTTGAGGATGTGATTGACTCCAACGTTTTTTCGTTAAATCTGGTCTAAATACTTTTGTTCTACAACATTTTCCATAATGTCCCCTCTTTCCACATACATTACATATAATCTTTAATGCAGGACAAGTTGGAGAGTTGGCCAGATGTCCTATTTGACCACACCTGAAACATGAAAATCTGTTACCCTGTTGTATAAAATTGTTTTGACTTGTCGATCCTGAAGTCAAGTTCTCTTTTCCAAAATTATTCTGAGTCTCAACAATCTTCTTAACTTGACAAACAATTTCTTCCACTTTTGTTTCTTCTTTTTTTTCATTTGAAGACCCTTTATCTTTCTCTTTCTTTAATTCGCCTACACACTTTGTCATGTGTTCCACTTGTTTCGCTATGGCCAATACCTCTTCCAGTGGTGGTTCATCCTTTAACCACAGTTCTTTTCTAATCTCATCATGTGCACATCTAAATACTAACTGATCCCTTATTCTTTCATCAAGGGATAAGCCAAAATTACAAGAGGACGCTAACTTTCTTAATGAAGAAACATAGTCTTCCACAGTTTCATCTCCTTTCTGCTCTCTCAATCCAAAATGGTAACGTTCCATTATGGTACTGATTCTTGGAAGATAATGTTTATCAAGTTGAGCAATCGCAATTTCGTACTCATTTAAGTTGCGTTGTTCTCCAGCAGATAAATCAGGAAGATGTTCCAGTACATCCTGTCCTTCTCCTCCCAAACAATGAAGAAGAAGAGAAAGTTTCCTTTCCGCACTCAAGTTAGTTCCGCACACCCTTGCATAGTTAGCAAAAATCTTTTTCCATTTTTTCCATTTAATGTTTGGTTCTCCTGGGGTATTTAAAAAGAAAGCAGGCTGAGTCACATTCTGCATTTTCTCTCTTTTTTTTTTTATTTTTTTATTTTTTATTTAAAGTATTCTTGTAGTAAGGTCTTAGAAAGTAATTATGATGCCGATCTTATTTTGTGATGTCATACAGAATCTTCAGTTTGTGTAACAATATAAAATGTTCCCTCTGATAAGTATTCCTTTAGTGCTTAATCCTGCTTTGTGATGTCAAATGGAACCTTTAGTCTATGTAAAAAATAAATAAGAATGTTTCCTCTGGTGAGTGTTCCTTCAGTGCTTACAGATGATAATTAACGTTCTTAGAGTTCTTTAACAGAGGAATGGAATATCGTCCACTGATGAATTCCTTTAACTTCTGTTCATTCAGACTCCAGTGCGAGACAGACTCCAGCGCGAGAACACATCAGCGCTTGTTTGATTCATTACTAGCGGTGACAGCTTCAGCGCGAGAGAAGTCTCAGCGCGAGCGGGCACCGCGTGTCTATTTCAGTTGTCTGCGCGAGTGAAGTCTCAGCGCGAGCAGGCAGCGCGTGTCTATTTAAAGCTGAGCGCGAGCAGTAACTGTTGTCTAACTCAAGTCTTTTTGTCCCTTTTACATAAATTTCTAATTACTCCGCCCGCCAAACTCCTCACCGCAATTAATTGTGGAAGTAATACTGCCGCTGGGAAGTCTCCGCTTCCTTTCACTTTTAAGTAATGATTGCAGCCGCTGGAGGAGAGCGCGAGTCGACTTTTCTTTTCTTTTCTTTCCGTGTTGAGGCCAAGCTTTGGGTTCACCCGATCGTCGCCAATATAATGTGGTGCCAATTAAGGAAATAACTGAAGATAAGCTTGTTGAATTTAGAAGTAGCTTTAATCAAAGCCTCAGCCACAGGATAACTTTCTCAACTGATTCCTGGCTTCTGGATACATTCCAGAATCTCTTTCCAGGTCAGAATGTTAACATTGAGAACTCTAAGTTGTTAAAGGCACAGTTACATGACAATACCACACCCACTCTTATATAAAAAGAAAGGAGGGCCATCAAGGCGTGTGCTCTTCCAACTCTGCCTCTTTTTTTCTTCAAGTATGCATCAAAGTGACCCCCCCCCCCCACCCCCCCACACCCCCGACTGTCCTGTGTTAGCCTTTGGACGATACCCCTATTTGTACATACATCCATTTCCGTAAATCTCTGGTCCACATCTCCACCAATGGCACCCCAGAGGACTTTCAGGCCATAGCAAAATACCTTTTTAACAAGTACCAAAGCAAGGTCTGTGAACCTATTCGAATACTTTGAGGTTTTTAAATGGGTTGTAAGCCTCAAAAGGCAGTGAGAGGGCTCCCAAGATACTTGAGACGCTTAGATGTCAGAGATGCATACCAACACTCTGTCCCAGTACTTAATTATCATTGGACATAGCCATACCATATGGAAAAAAATCTGCATCTTTCTCCACGTACCGTGGACACATGTGCGGAGCGCCTGGGTGAATCTTAATCCTGTTAGGTGTTAAGAATGTGTGGTGTAAGTAATTACATTTCCTTTATTTTAGTCTAGCATTTTTCGAAAGGCTATTTAAATTCTGTGGGCACTGTGTCCAGATGGTGTCTGTAAATTGCTGTCCAATTTGGATTTTCCACCACTCTTTGAGCATAGTCAATCTTAATCCTTGTTGATGCTGTAGTGCATTGTAATGATATATTATTGCCCTTCTACGCTAGTCTGTGTCAGGAGTGTTTTAAACAAGCAACAGGTGTCAGGAGCATCATGCATTCTGCCCCAAGTTGAAAAGAATTAACAGGCTAGAGCTAAGTGCAAAAGAAAATTCTGAGGGGCCAGTTCATAAGTCTCTGTCAGGTCTTGAAAGGGTTGGAGCATCGTTTCATTCACAAGGCCCCACCATGTGTGAAGCCAACTGCAGCCCAGGACCTCAAACAAACATTTAGCCAGATTCATCAAGCGAAATGCGCTCGCAAAAGGGCCAGATTCTGAGAATCTGGCCCTTTGCGAGTGCAATTTTTGCATTTGGGATTCATCATCCCAAATGCAAAAATCGCTAATAAAGAATTCGCAAATTTGCGAGAATTAGCATTTAAGGAATGCTATTCATGAAACATTTAAAAATTGCGAATTCGCAATTTAGGACCGCTATTTACCACGAAGTCAAACCTCATGGTAAATAGCGAAAACTTAGAAAAATGCATTTAAATGCATTTTTCTAAGTTGCATGTTACACACACACATGTCCTTTGGACATGTGTGTGCACAACATCAGTGTAAATTCACATTTCAGGGGTGCTACAGGGTGTCCTTTGGACACCCCTGCACCCTTGAAATCGCATCCTTATTTGCGATTAGCAATTTGCTAATCGCTAATAAGGAACATGTAGGAATCGCAATATTTTTTGCAATTCCTACATGAATCCCGTTTTGCAAGTCCTTAATAGCGATTCCTTATGAATCGCTATTAAAGACTCGCAAAACGGGTCTTTGATTAATCTAGCAGATTGTCTTTACTCTCTTGCAGCCTGGCAACACCCACAGTGATAGACCCGGAGCATACATGGTTTGCCTGCCCGATTGAATGTACTTCCTCCAACAGCCTTGGCTGTCTTCATAGGGACGGTTTCCCTCGTTATTTCCTAATCTCAGTCCTGATCCCATGAGCTACACTGGCACTCCCCCTCCGTGTGCCTCTGTAAACCAATCACCTAACTCCAGGCAGCGCTCATTGATCAACCACTGATTCGGCCACTGTAGCCGCCCAGTCTTGTAATAAGTCTCATAGTTAAGATTTCCTAACCCACCGTCATATATGAGGGCATACAGTGAATGAATGAATGAATGAAATTTTATTTGTAACGCGCAGCTATGCCCAGTGGGCGTCAAGGCGCCTACACCAAAATATAAAGCTGTTAGCAGACAGAAACAGAGCCTACTGGTATGCCTTAATAAAGAGCCAAGTTTTCACTGACTTCCTAAAGAGATCAAGGGAGGGAAGTCGTTTGATTTCAAGGGGGAGTGAATTCCACATCAGAGGTGCCAGTATGGAAAAAGCTTTGGACCCCCATCTGGCCTTCTTGGCTCTGGGGATTACCAGTTGGTGTTGCTCGCTGGATCGTAAACATCTGCTCGGAACATATCTGATAAGTGATGAACCAAGGGCATCAGCCGAGCCTGCAGTTAGAGCCTTATAAGTGAGGCAAAGAAGTTTGAAGGTGATCCTTGACGGAATGGGGAGCCAGTGGAGGTTCTTCCTCGCTAAGGTCATAGATGACAACCAGGGCAGAGCGAGAGCAAACCGCGCTGCAGCGTTCTGTATGACCTGTAGCCGCTGGAGCAAGCCCTTGTTGGCCCCGGCGTACACTGAGTTACAGTAATCGAGCCTTGAGCCAACAAGGGCAATCACCACCTGTTTCCGCGCCTGTGGGGACAAATAGTGCACAATCCTTTTCAGGGTCTTGATGACACCCCAACAGGTCGCCACCGTTCTATTCACCTGTAGCTCCATGGAGAGCTGGGTGTCAAAGATGACACCTAGGTTTCTAGCAGATTTGGTAGGTATGGGGCAGCTGCCTAAAGAAGGGGGCCACCAGTCATCTGACCATATGTCCTGGTCCTTGCCAAAGACCAGGACCTCTGTCTTGTCCCCGTTCAACTTTAGGGAGTTGGAGACCATCCACTCTGCAACAAGTTGCATGCAGGCCCTAAAGTTAGAAGCAGTTTCACTGACAGAGTGGGTCAGGGATACCATAATCTGCGTGTCGTCCGCATACGACACTACCTGTTATAAAGGAAACCCTGCATCTTCCCATAGCCCTTATTAGTGCACTTAAGAGCGTTTTAAGTTCTTGAAAGAACCCCCTCTGAAGCACCACTGGAAGAGCAATGAAAAAATACAGAAAGCATTGGAGAACCAACAACTTTTATATCAAGATCCTTCCCATGGATAATAATTAGGAGCAGGCAGAACTCCGCGTAGTTACATAAAAACTCAACAAGATTGTATGAAGTACCACGAACGGAAGGAAAATATGCATGCTGTGTTGCACGAGCTGCAATTAAGTGCTAATGGTGCGAGTAGACTGAAAAATTAGTGCAAATTACACTATGCGGTGCGCAGGAGCGCACAGCCATTAAAGTTGATTTTGCTGTCGCTTGAGAAGAAAATGTTATGTTATGTTATGTTAATCATTTCTTGTAGAGCGAACGTTCACCGGGTGGTTTCTTGGCGCTAGCTTTAGGGTGTACCGGGACCTAGGGTGGCTTACATATGGGCCTGTGTGAACAGCCATGTTTTTAGCATTTTCCTAAAACTCAGAAGGTTGTTGCAGGATCGAATTTCTAATGGAAGGGAGTTCCAGAGTCTGGGGGCCAGAGTTGCGAACCTGCAACCGCCCTGCCGTTGTAGCTTAAAAGACAGAGTGACCAAGTGTTTGAGACTGGTGGAACGAAGAGTGCGGGAGGGGGTGTACCTAGGTAGAAGACATTTTATGAATTTGGGGCTGCGATCGTGAAGGGACTTGAAAATAATGCAGGCCGTCTTGAATGCTGTGCATTGGGGGATGGGGAGCCAGTGGAGTTTTCTCAGCAGGGGTCTGGCGGATTGCCATCTTGGTTGCTGATGGAATAGTCTAGCCGCCTGGTTCTGGACTAGCTGGAGGCGTTTGCTGAGAAAAAGTGGTAAGCCCAGGTAGATCGAGTTGGCGTAGTCCAGATGAGATAGCACCAAGGCTCTCACCACCTGAATCAGGGACGAGTGGGTGAGCATGCGACTGATCTTCCTAATCCTGCGCAGCTGGAAGAAGCAGGTGGATACCACTGTGCCTACATGGGTTTTCAAAGATAGATCATCATTGATGGTCACCCCTAGGCTTTTTACCGAGGAAGAAGGAGTGGGGGGGGGGGGGGAGACCAAGTTCTGTTGGACGATAGTGTGGGCCACAGAGGATTTGACTGTTCCCATTCAGGATAATCTCGGTATTACCGGGGTTCAGCTTCGGATGGTTTTGATCCATCCACTGACGGATGTGAAGCATGGTGCCCTGGAATTGCTAGATAGGGAATTGTCTATCATGAAGATCAACTGGAGATCATCAGCATAATTGAAGGTGATAGTTTTATTAGCCTTCAGGGACTTAATCAGAGGTAGCAGATACAGATTAAACAGCAAGGGGGAGAGTGAGGATCCCTGAGGGACCCCACAGGTCATGGATAATTTGGAGGCAGTGAAGGGGGCTAAGCGTACCGCTTGAGTGCGGCTGCTGAGGAAAGACTCAATCCAGCTATGGGCTGAGCCACAGATGCCAGCCTGTTCGACACGGTCCAATAAGATGTCATGGTCAACCGTGTCGAACACGGCAGAGAGGTCCAAAAGGACCAAGGCCTGGGGAATTCCTTTATCAGCATTTCTCCGCATGGTGTCCAGTACAGCTAAGATTACAGTCTCAGTGGAATGGGCGGGCGGAACCCTGCTTGATGACGGTCCAAATAATCAGATTGCTCAATGAAATTAGACAGACGGGTAGTTACATGAGCTTCGAGGACCAAGGAGATGGGCCTGTAGTTGGAAAGAATCTGGGGGTCCGCTCCAGGGTTTTTAAAGAGGGGGACCACAACTGCATCCTTGAAAGCTTTAGGGACCCTACCCTGAGACAAGGATTCATTGAGGAAGGTCAGGATGGGGACAGGAAGGACTGAAAAGACATCCTTTAGGATATGCGTGGGACAACAGTCCCTGGACAAGCCAGATTTTACCCTAGCTAGGAGAACCTGCAAGGACTGAGCATCTATGAATGGGAAGTGGTGTAGGGTGTGAGAGTTAGACATCAAGGCCAGGGAGTCCTCCTTGGGACAGGAGCTAGGAATACTGGCCTTGATACTAGCGATTTTATCCAGGAAATAGTTATTCAGGGAGTTACATAAGTCTTGGGTCGCAACAGGCTTAGGTAAAATTCTTTCTGCATTGGATAGCTCATTCACTATAGGGAAGATATCCTTTGATTTATTATTGGAGTTTGTGCTTCTAGCTGAGAAATAGGAGGATTTGGCTAAAATTATGGCTTTTTTGTAGTCTTTGCAGGCGGCTAGGTAGCTAAGTTTCCCTTCTGGAGTATACGTGAGTCTCCATTTCCTCTCTTTTTGACGTAGATCTAATTTTTGAGCTCTAAGGTCAGGGGAAAACCATTTCTGAGCTTCAGATCGGCAAGCGAGTTTACGTTTTTTGAGGGGAGCATGTTTGTTGCTGGCTGCTAACAGCCAGTCCGAGATGTTGGTTTCAGCAAGATCCACGTCAGGGTTATGTGCGGGGGTGGAGCTCATAAGGCTGTCCAGGAAATCGTGTTTATTAATGGTGCTCCGTTTCCTGATCAGGCCCCCCACGGTTGCTGGGGCCTTAGTGCCCATGGGAAGTGAGACTGCAAATTTTATTAAATGGTGGTCGGACCAGATACATGGTAATATTATGGGTGTAGAGACCTCAAGATTAGTTGTCCATACCTGGTCCAAAATATGACCTTTAATATGTGTAGCCGAGGAGATATGGTGGGTGAAATTAAATTTGGAGAGTAATTTCGTCAGCTCAGTGGACTGAGGTCCACCGAGTGCATCATGCCAGTAGTTAAGGTCACCAATTAAGAGTATTTTTGCATATTCTGTGGCCAACATGGCCAACTGCTCGCTCAGTGAGAGGGGAAATGAAGGCATTTGTTGCGGAGGTCTGTATATCAGGACACAAATCAATGGCCCTGCGCAGGAGTCAAGCTTGACAATCATGTTGTCTGCTGCAGGGAGATTTAAAGATGACATAGAATTAAATATGTGGTCCTTGTGGATAATAGCCGCTACTCCACCACCCTCTTTCCCTACTGGCCGGTTAACATGTAGGATATAGTAGTGTTGGGGGAGGGCTGCCAATATATCGGGAGTAGAATCAGGATTTAACCATGTCTCCATAATAAAAAGAATGTCTGGTTTATCCGACAGCAAGAGTAAGAAAATGTCTAACTGGTGCTTGACAAGGGAGCGAGTGTTAAGATAAAGTATCGGAAGTACAATATTTTTGGCAGCAGTGGGGAGCGATGCCTGACCCTGGTGACAGATAACGTACTGGAGTTCATGAGGTATGTTTTGTATTCGAAGGATACCTGTATGTTTAAGACGTGCATGGGTGGCTGGGCAGATCGTAAGGTTCGCCTGATAAAGGGCTCTTAGTTCCTCAAAGGAATAGGTGGTAATTTGTGCAGGGGGTCTGGCCCCTGTGCCCGTACTGGTGCGGACGGGCGCAGACGGGCTTGCCTTTGGCGCGCCACCGGCGCACCCGCTGCACGCATCCGCTGTGCTCCCGCGCTACCTGTGGCATTTCTAGCCGTTCCCCGCCTGAGCCTCCTCCCCCGTGCGGCGTGATTGGCTGCAGCCTAGGGTTGTGAATAGGAGAGCGCGAGGTAGTCGGTTTTGTAAGCAGGTAAGGTATGGATTGAGTTGTAATCACCCAAAAACATCCAGGTCACTGACAATTTGCTGTCCAGAAATACATTTTAAAAAAGTGGCATTTCATTTTAACTGGAATACATTTTTAAAAATACAAAGCGCATAGCAAGCTGTAAACAGGTAGCGGTAATCAGAGCTAAAGTGCCCGCTCCCGCGCTGCCTGTGGCTTTTCTAGCCATTGCCCGGCTGAGCCCCTACTTGAGTGGCAAGAAATCTACTTGAAAAGTAGTCCTCTGATCACTTGCTAGGGGACACCAAATCTCGTCCTCACCAGCTCGCGTTTCAGGAGACGCGCAGGAAAAACAATCCGTCACGCGGCGATTTGTGGAATTTGGCTAGAAGTCCGCGTTACACAAGTAACGTGGAATTGTCAAATGACTCCAATTCAGCAGGCAGAATGAAACATTCTGCCCTCCCCTAGTGATAATGGGCGCGTGCACCAAAAATGAATCGACTGACTCACATATGTCAGTGCCCACCCTAAATTTTCATCTATAAGTCCTTTTTCATTATTATACATATGAGCACCTGGATATTTAATGGGGTCATATATTTCCATACCATGGGTGTGACAGTCAGTGAGATTCGCTGTCCTTCAGATATTAAGTCAATGGGAATAGGCAGGATATGTTATGTCACAATTTATCTTGTTGCCCATCATCCTACCAAAGCTGTCCAGCAATTCAGCGAGATGCTGTAAGTTGTTACCATCTTCACAGATTCATATTAGGACATCATCTGTGTATAGGGACAAATATGTCACTGCCCTGCCACCTGAATTCTACAGTCGGGCTTCTTAGCTCACAGTAAGCATGCCTGCGTCTGCATAGCAAAGGTGAAAATTATGGGGGACAGAGGGAAACCCTCCTTATGGGGTCAGGTATCATTTTCCCCATACGTACTCTTGCCATTGAGGAAGCATAAAGGAGTTTGAACCACCCAAGGAATTCGGGTCCCGGCCAACTTCTTATGCAACACTGCGAAAAGGTATGTTAACCCCCTAGTATCGAAGGCATTCTCGATATCCAATGAGCTACCCATATATAGGCCCCAGACTATCAGACCCAATCCACAACCATAAATAGGCAGTACAAATTTAGATCGGTGTTATTCCTGGTATAAATCCGTTTTGATCAGGATCTTTAATAATTAGTATAATGCATACTAATGGGTTTGTCAACATTTTCCCTAGAATTTTGTAATCCATATTTAATTGGAAGAGCAGGCGATAAGAACTTACCGCTATTAAATGCCAATTTTATTGGGAAAAACCACTAGTAACGCATACACATACGGCTGAACAAAGTTCCGCTGCTGCCTCAGGAGGTTGACCTGAACTACTGAACGAGGTGGCGGAATGGCGGGTGGTGCAGAAGTACTCGATGGTGGGAGTACTTGGGTGGAGACGGCTGAAGGGGATGATCCAGCTGGTGTGGTATCCCCAGTTTCAGCAAATGCTCCCTGTTAGACTTGACATCTTTGGTGTTGTTTTCCCTGTCCTTTTGCCTCCACCTCCTGTATTTTTGATGCTGTGGGGAATTTTGTTTTTGCTGGCTTAGATGCTTTGGGCACTTTGACACTGCAGATCAGTGTCAAAGTGCAAGTGCTCCCTGTGTAAATTGTGATTACAATTGGTTCTCCCTGATTGGCATATTTGATTTACTGTTAAGTTCCTAGTAAAGTGCACTGGCATGTGCCAGGGCCTGTAAATCAAATGCTACTACTGGGCCTGCAGCACTCATTGTGCCACCCACATGAGTAGCCCTGAAAAGGTATCTCAGACCTGCCACTGCAGTGTCTGTGCGCAGTTGTTAACTGCGATATGGACTTGGCAAGTGCACCCATTTGCCAGACCCTAACCTTCCCTTTTGCTTACATGTAAGGCACCCCTATGGTAGGCCAAAGGGACGCAACTGGGCAGGGTGCAGTGTATGTTAAAGGTAGGACATGTACTGGTGTGTGTGACAAGTCCTGATAG
Organism: Lissotriton helveticus; assembly: GCF_964261635.1. Classification (NCBI taxonomy): domain Eukaryota; kingdom Metazoa; phylum Chordata; class Amphibia; order Caudata; family Salamandridae; genus Lissotriton; species Lissotriton helveticus. The sequence goes on along the minus strand of NC_136065.1, from coordinate 168,003,212 downwards.
TGAAATAATGCAAATTTAGTTTTTTACTATTGAAAGGCTATCTTGCCCCATAGGATAGAATGGGAAATGCTTTGTAACATTTTACAAGCATACCTTCCCATTGAGACAAGATAGAGAAATAAAGTTTAGGCTCTCTGAACTCAGAATTTAATAATACATCTTTTATTAAAGATGGTTTTTAAATTGTGTGCTTGAAAATTCCACTTTTAGAACGTGGGTATTTTCTTGTTTAACCATGCTGTGTGCCTCTGCCTGTTTGTGTATTGACTGTCAGGTTTTGGCGTGACAGGGACTGGGGATATGCATTCACTGTAGACATCCACTGGGGAATTGAGGTGTGCCTGGCCCTTCCTGGATGACTCAGAGCAGAGCAGAATAGGGCTTGCATTTAGAGTTATGGCAGGAGATTTTCTTGCACCTGAATAGGGCCTGTCTTTCTTGCACAATGCTGTCTCCATCCCCTTGGCCATACTGCACCAGTGAGGACAGAACTTGGTTGGACTGGGCTCAGAGACCCTTGCACAAAGAGAACAAATACATTTTGGTGTATAAGTATTAGACCTAAAACCCCAGAACGTTAGATTACTTCTGGACTCAAGAGGAATCTTGACCAAGGAGAAGAGCTGAAGAGCTGTGAGGAGGAGTACTGCCCCTTTGCAGTGTGCTGTGTGGGGTTGGCCTGTAGTTGTTGTTTCTGCCAAGGAAAGGACAAAGACTGGAACTTTGCTTTGAACCTGCTTGAAGAAGATCTCCAAAGACCTGTGTGTACTTGCCTCCTGTTCTGATGTCTCTGGGACACAAATACTTCACCCCCAGCTCCTTTGAACTCTGCTGATAAGAGTTCTGACCTGCCAGGAGTTGGCTGTTCCTGTTCTGGGCTTCTGGAGGTTGTGCTTGCTGCTGGGAGCTGGAAGAAACCCAAAGAACTGAAGGAATTGACGCATCGCTCTTTTTGCAGCAGTTTTTCTGATGCAGCACAGCTGTGCGAGAAGAATCTCCATTCATCGTCACGCTACTGCCAAAACCGCCGCAGCACCTGCCGCTCTGCAAGAACCGACGCTTCGAAGGATCGCGGCTGAAGAAACCGATGCAGCCACATAATTGCTGACGCATCCCGGATTTCCACGTATCGCACCTGTGCGGCAAGTTTTCCTGACACATCACCCGCAAACTAGAACCGTCTCGGAATCGACACATCACTTCCCTTTACAGACTGTATTCAATGCATCACTTCTCCTACGTGCAGCAGAACTGTCGCATTGCCTCCCCATGGTCTCAGGAATTGACGCATCTCTTTGTTTTTTGACAATTCCCCTCTCTGCAGCTGTTTTGCCTTGTGAATTTTGATGCATCTACAGGTACTTTGTGAGAAATCATGCATCCATAGTTTTCTATGGATCCAGTTGTTTGAAACCTTTAAAAAATCATGTTCTTCTTACATGTATGTTGGATTTTTGTTTTTTTTGGTCTTGTTGAGTTTAGATAAAGATACTTTATTTTTCTAAACTGGTGTGATGCCCATTTGTGGTGTTATCACTGAATTACTGTTTGTTTTGTGTACAAATACTTTACTAGTCTGTCTGCTCATGCCAAGCTACCCAGGAGGTGATCAGGGGTTATCTAAAGTGTGTATCACCCTTACCCTGACTAGAAGCAATGGTCTGTATTTGGACAGAGGTACCTACCTCTGACAACTAGAGACCCCCATTTCTAACACTCCCTCATCCAGTTGGGCTAGCCCCAGCTCTCTTCTCCTTTCTGCCCGAGCCAAATTAGTGGAATGCATGGCGCAGAGGTGCTTTAACATTCCTGTTGTCCCCATTGAGTACTGTTGTCTGCTTCCATGGGTGATAACCTTTTGTCACAATGAGCATGTTACATGCCGGTCATTCACTTTTTTCTCACCCGCAGGAAAAGTGAAGAACTGCCAGACCACTAACTCTTTAAGTAGCTTTCACTACTCCAGCTCTTGCTCCTCTGCAGCAATCGCTTCTTCTTCCTCCTCCATTGCAGCACCACCAACAGCACTGGCTTCTCTTCTTTCAGCCATGTTGAACAATTCCACCCAAACACAGGAAAAGGTGCAGCAGAAATGTTAGATTTTTGAACAGGTCAAAAGCACAAGTATGGTGAGAAATAAAAAGCAGCTTTCTGTTGGTTTAATACCAAATGTTTCCAGCCTATCAGAGGCTTCCTTAGTATCACGAAGTACTGCAGGACTTCCGAGATAGTACTGAAATACTGGCAAAAACAGAAAAAATCCCCAAATACAATGCACAAGTACACTAGACAACACAACCCTTCGTTACCAACACTATGCATTATTAGCCTTAACTAACATACCAGTACTTTAAAAACTTTAAAAAGTAACATATACACACAATACATTAGGCTATACAAGTGTAGTCAAATTTTATCAAAGTGGAAAAACAGCTGTTGTTCAAATAATAACATATATATATATATATATATATATATATATATATATATATATATATATATATATATATATATATATATATATATATATATATATATAATCGCATTAATAACATAGGAAGAAGTGTACAAGCAATCCCGGTGGAGGGGTGGGGGGTGGTAATGTTGGGTTTCATTTGTTGTCCTGTTTTCTTCCGCTCCTTCTACATGTCTTCTTCCACAGACGCGCTCTGTGCATGTTACCTTGGTAATGCTATTAATTGCGACACTCAGTGTCTATACTGCATTGTCTCTAGGGAGCAGGGGGTCTTGGTTTTTCTCTCTTTACCTGTTTGAAAATCAATATAAGATTTTTTCAAGTTCAAGAAAATTTTTATTTGATATAAAAAGGAAAACAAGGTGTCAATACAAAATACAAAAAGAGTATAAAATTCTGAAAACATTGGTAGGCAATGAGAACAATATAGTTATAAACAATAATGAGAGGAAAATCTGGGCAATAGAGCTAAAGAAGGGAGAAAAACATTATTTATACAAATATGAATGCACAACGAAAGAGCATAAAAATGGTAAAACAAAGAAAAGAAGGAATGTAAGGAGCATTTTAAGGGGGTTTGGAGACTTCTTGCTGCGAGGGCAACGGGTGAAACAAGTGTTTAGCACAAACATCGAGATAAAGCGTGACAGGAAGCCATAAGTCCATGCGTTTTGCGGCCATGTGAGCTGGAAAAACAAAAGCAGTGTCTAGTCCGTGGTTGTGGGAGACGTTATACCACCACGCTTTAAAGGAGATATTGGAAAAGTTCTTCCAATTGGCTGTAATCTGTTGAAATGTAACAGCTAACAATAAATCAATAATCTGAAGGTTCAATTCAACATCATCCCAGCAGGGGGAAAGACTTCCTAGAAAAATGTTGGTGTAAGAAAAAGGAATACGAGTGTGAAAAATGACATTGATTTGAGCCCATACCTGCAACCAAAAGTCATGGACAGATTTACAGAGGAACAGCATATGAAACAGAGTCGCCTGTGGGGAAGAGCAAGACCAGCATATGTGGGGAGTGTCTGGAAAGCGCTTGTGAAGGTCAAAGGGGGTAAAAAGAAGCCTATTGTAAATGAAGAACAAGGTCTGTGTCAAGGTCGCCGCTCTCGAGGATTTGCGGATCTTAATCCATATCTTGTCCCATAAAGAAACTGACCAGGATGTGGTGAGATCGTGTTCCCACATTCCTCCACTTTAGATTTGGGTCTAATGGAGTTACTAGTATGAAGATGCTTGTAAATGGAGGAAGCTTTGGGAGTGGTGCGTAAAAAGGAATGGAGTAATGAGGTAGGGGTGGGGGAGACAGGAGAGAAGTGTGTCTGAGAAAGGCGAGTGTAAGTTGCCAGTACAGCTTCCTTAAGCAAGAGATAATTACGGGAGAAAGAAGTAGGTAGATCATAGAGGCAGCGAAGATTAGTAAAGGATATGAAAGAAGATTGTGAAAATAGTTGGGAGATCCATATCAGCCCTCTTCGGCGCCATGCCTTCCAATAGAAGAGCTTGTTACGGATGAGGAGGGAGTTATTATGCCAAATAGTGGAGGACAGGAAATCAGCAATAGTCGAAGGAGAGGCGGGAGAGGAAGATAAGCGCAATTTAGTAGTACATTTGTGAATGGGGTTAGGAGTAGAAGAGGGTTTACGTGAGAAAGAAAGATACTCAGCAAACGAAAAGGGAGAAAGAAGGAGGCGTTCAAATTTAGCCCATAAAGGGCAAGGAGAGATGGGGTCCTGTAACCAAAAGGAAGCTTGTCGTAACAAAAACGCTTTATGGTAAATTGGGAAATCTGGAAAATTGACCCCGCCTTCTGATTTGGGGCGAATCAGTCGAGCAAGGGACATTCTAGATTTTTTGTGGTTCCAAAGAAAAGACAATAAAATTGAGTTAATCTTTTTGAAAAATTTAGAAGGAATGGACACTGGAATGTTAGAAATAGTATAGAGGACTATAGAAGATGGCATCATTTTAATAGTGTCGAGACGACCCCACCAAGATAAGTAAAGAGGGTGCCACCTGGACGTTAAGTCCAACAATTTTTTAGTACATTTAGTTAAACAGAGGGAAAACGTGTCTGAGATAGAAGGGGTAACATGCAAACCAAGATATTTAATATGTGAGGAACTCCAGGTAAAATTGGAGGCACTAAAATCGGGCTTAAATGTGAACTTCGTCAAGGGTAGGATCTCACACTTGTCGTTATTGAGTTTGTAACCAGATATTCGGGAATAATCTCTCACTTCAGCAAGAAAGGCAGGAATAGATTCAGTGGGATTGAAGATGAAAAGTAGGATATCGTCCGCATAAGCGACCAACTTAACTTGGGAGTCTGATATTTGAAATCCACGAATGTCAGGATTTTGACGGAGTTTAGATACAAAGGGTTCTAAGGCCAAATTAAAGAGAAAAGGAGATAGGGGACAACCTTGAGGAACACCTCTCCCCAAATTAAGGAAACTTGGCCATTAACGCAAACCGCTGCGCGGGGATTAGAATATAGTAAAGAAATCAAAGAAATGAATTTGGAACCAAAGCCGAACCACTTAAGGGTATGGAAAAGATAAATCCATTCAACCCTATCAAATGCTTTCTCAGCATCTAGGGCAATCGCTGCGAGGGAATGGGGTGCATGATGAGATTTGGATAAAACATTAAATAAAAGTCTGGTGTTGTCAGTGATAAATCGACCCTTGACGAAACCTGATTGTTCTTCCCCCAGGAGGTCTGGGAGGAGAAGGTCAAGACGTGCTGCAAGAGGTTTAGCAAATATTTTATAGTCAATATTGACCAGAGAAATTGGTCTATAATTTTTGCAATATTGAGCATCTTTCCCTTCCTTAGGTATCAAACAAATGTGTGCACCAGAAAAAGAACCTGAGGAGGCACCTAAAGCGAGAAATGTATCAATGAGGGAGTGTAGTTTTGGGATGAGAAGTTTCGAAAAATGAAGGAAAAATTCAACAGTAAAACCATCCGGTCAAGGGGCTTTATCTTTTTTGAGATTTTGGAGTGCTGTGAGTAATTCTTGCTGTGAGATATCGGGCTCTAAGTGAGAAAGGTCAAGAGGGAAGTGAGCAGGTTTGTGTATGTTGGAGAAAAAACGGTCTAGAGACTGAGAAGAGGGGTGGGTTTCGAAGGAATACAGGGTATTATATAATACAGAAAATTCAGCGAGAATATCTGCATCTTTATGTTTAAGAACAGAGTGTGTGTCATAGATAGATTCAATATTCAATTTGTTATGTTTGACTTTCAAATAGTTAGCTAAAACTTTCCCAGCCTTATTTTAACCTCCATAAAACTTTGCACTTGATTTCAATAAATATAAGGAAGCATCTTCTGTAGACTTTTTGTTAAATTTCATTTTGGCATTAACCAGGGCAGTTAAACTGTCTTGCGAGTGAGAGATGAAATAAGAGTGCCTCAATTTCTTAATATCGTGGAGAAGAGCAGCAGTAAATTTGCGAGCAGTTTTCCATTTCTTTGCCACATATCCAATTATAAAATCTCTCGCCGCAGCTTTGAAAGCATCCCAAATGGGATGCTTGGGGATAGAAGGAGTATCATTAAGCAAAAAATACTCATCCGAAAATTCAGTAAAGGAGGCAGCAAACACCCTTAAGAGACAGTTTAACATGTGTCCAACGACCTTCAGCGTCTGACTCCTGAGCAAGCAAAGAGTGGGATAAGGTTTTGCGACATAAAATAGCCACTCCATTCCGCTTACCATCTCCTTGGGAATAATAAGCTTCACCCACCCAGCCTCTTTTGAGTTTAGCAGATTCTATGTCAGACAAATGAGTTTCTTGCAAAAACGCAACATCAACATTTAAACGAGCTAGGTGAGACAAAATTCTCTGTCTTTTGATTGGAGAGTTAATGCCCTTAACATTCCATGTAACTATTTTCAATGACATAATATAAAAGATAGATTAAGATTAGCAAAAGAAGGAAAGTCAAACAAATGAGCCCAGAAGAGAAAACAAGCAAGAGGAAGAAAAACGATCTAGAGAAAGGAGGAAATTGAAAATGACAAATAAGAGAAAAATAGAAAAAAGGAATTGTGAGTCAGATAACAAAAGACAGAACAAAAGTATGAAAGAGATAAAAGAGAGGTGATCTGAAAGCGAAAAGATCAAAGTCCATAACAAGCGTAAACCAATGAACAGAAGAACATAGAAAAAAAGAAAAAGGAGAAAGGGAGGAGAAGGATGTGAGCAGAGAAAAAAGTATAAGTCAAAGAAACGATAAGGAGACTCACCCGAATAGGTAGACAAAAGAGAAAAATGCAAGAGGCAAGTAAGGAGATACAGAGAAGGAAAGAGCAGAAAGATTGATGAAGGTAAGGAAAAGGTGACACCTGTGAACAAAAGTGAAATTGGGAAAAAAGCAGGAATAGGGAAAAGAAGGAGAAGGCAAACATTGAAGGAAGGAAGGAGAACGTACTTACGAGGTATGAAACCGAGGAGGGACAATCAGGAAGGAGAACAAACGAGAAACTGGGGGGGTAGAGCGAACTGGAGAAGGCAAGACATCCAATGTGAGCGGACCGTCAAGCCGAGGGGAACATCGTGCAAAGGAACGTGGATTCTATAAAAAACATGAGGAAAGAAAAACATCAGGAGACAAAACAGCAAAAAAATAGTACCAAACAGGGGTAATATACGAATGAACAGGTTATATAAATATAAGGGAACAATAAAGAAGGGAATTTATAGAGGGGTAAAACTGGTATGGCAAGCATGACAAAATCAGCATGAACTGAAAGAGCTAAATAAAGAACCATAGCAACTTAGGAAGGTCATGGAGGAAAAGCAGAGGAGGAGCTGGAAGAGTCCATGTCAACTGTTTGACAAGAATTAAGAAAGCTCCGAAGGCGAACAGGATCATCATAGGTCGTCGTCTTATTGTTATGAGTAACTCTGAAGAGGCAAGGATGGAAAAGGCCATATCTGGCGCCAATTGAACCTCATATCCAAGAAAGCTTTGCGACGGTTGGCTGTAGCTTTAGCATAAACCTGTGCGAAAAACAAGGTAGAACCTGACCATGTGAGGCGAGGAGAAGCCCTGGCCGCTGAAAGGACTTTAAGGAGGTCAGTATATTCCAAGAAATACATGATGACACCTCTTGGCCTGGAAGAGGTGGAAGCAGCTGAAGAGACGCGACCAAGCCTATGGGCCCGCTGGATGTTAAGCTCAGTACCTTCTGGCAAATGAAGGAGTTTAGGAAGGAAGGATTTGAAGAAGGCAATAGGGTCACTCCCCTCACAATTCTCCGCCAGGCCGTAAATGCGTAGGTTGTTGCACCGATTGCGGTTTTCAAGCTCCTCAACCTGCTTCTGGAGAGAGGAAATCTGTGACTGCATATGCATAACCTTGGAGGATGACTCCTGGAGAGAGGAGAGACTGCGCTCCACCGTCGTGACTCTTGCATCCATCTGCGACCAGTTATCAGTTAAAACCTGTAACTTGGCATTGGTTTCTTCCATAAAAGGACGAAGGGCCCGTATCTCCTCCAACAACAACTCCATGGATACAGCTGAGGAGGAGCTCGACGGTGACGGAGGATCCTTTTTGAGTCGTTTCGTTGTGACCTTCCCTGAGGATTGTGCAATATGTTCCGCACTGGACTGCGACATGTGGTCAACAGACACCTGAGAGGCTTCCAAATGAGCCAGCGCAGAAAACACTTTTGAGTTTTTAATGAAGGTGCACCGTGGAGTCTTAGGAGCATGACCTGTTGCACCCCTATCCATAAGATGATGATGCCCTCCGGAGGAAAAGGCTAGCACCTGGAACACTGCATCCGTGGGAAGAGCAACAAGTAGGAGGAAGGACAGCGAAGTCTGCAGGAGCACACGGGGGGGAATGTTAGAAAAATCCAGAGAAAAACCTCTTAAAATGATAAGGGTGAGCCTTACTATGGCATGAAGATGTAGGGTGGAAGTCATAAAGGTATTGATAAGGAGCAGCAGATAGCCATATGTGGACGCAGGGATAAGTCCAACTGGTCATGCTATAAAGCACTCATAGAGGAATACACAGCACAAAATGGCCGCTGAGATGAGGAATAGCGAAGTAACACATAGCAGAACAGGAAACATCCATTAGAAAAGCAGTCGCGGCAGCACAGTCAATGAAGGCAGCAAATAATGAGCATCTGGCCAACCTTTTGAGAAGGTGAGGAAAACATGCCCAAGCAAACGTTGTCCGAGGAGGAGGAGTGCCGCTCGGTAAACGCGCCTCAGATAAACAAAATGGCGGCCGCGGCCGTCATGACGCCGTAAGCAAAAGAAAAAGCATCAAAAATACAGAAGACGGTCACCTAGGGCGTCCAAACGGTTCCCGGAGTATTCCTGGTCCCTTCCGGAAGGATATGCCAGTGTCTCCGAAGAAAGGTGAGTCCGTTACACGCTGGCTCGTCCCAGCGTCCACGGAGCGCTCAAATGAACGCCTCCGTCCTCACCGGGTGCTAAGCCACGCCCCCCATCAATATAAGATTTAAACCAAAAAAAACCATGAAATTCACACAATAAACCAAAGGTTAGAAGTAACTTATAGCTAGGGGTTATTATAATAGAACCCATCTCCACAGCACATTTAAACTACGCAAATATTAGAAATACCATAGTTATAGTACATGTTTTACATCTTTAACTAAAACATTTCCCCAGCCTATTTTATGGGTCCCAGCGTCAAATAAAATGTCCACGTCGCTCAACTGAAATACATTTTTGGGAACTCCGAGATGGCTTCCAAACACTCGTTTTTAATTGATTTACGGGTGCTCCGTTCCCACTACTTGGAAGCTGTCCTGCATGGTCTATGACCCCCTAATGGAGGACACTACTGCTGCTGTTTGTTACGCATTTGGGGGCCACGACCAGCTTGCCTTTGTGGCCCGAGAGGACTCTTACCCTGAATATGCCACATGAAAGGCGAGTAAAGGAGAGAGGCGCTGTATGTAACTGCTGCCTTTTGATCTGGATCCATTTGCTTTTATTTATTCATTTATTTTATTTTATTTGCAGAGTTTTATATAGCGCTGGCTAGACCCGGAGGTATCAGAGCGCTTTACATAAGGATCAGCGAGTAACAGTTTTTTTCAAACGTGTCACAGTGCACGAGTGATTTTAATATTAATATGCATATAGTCACTTTCCTTTCTAGCATCATGGACTTTAACACTATATTTCACAGTGCTTGAAGGTATTTGACCTGTGTTGTGTATACAATGTGCACATGCCATGACTCAAGTATTTTACTCAAATGGATGCTGGGAAGTGTGGTGTTTTAAAACTACAGGGCACATTGCAGCCTGCATAAAATTCGTACCTTTGTACCTGTGAGCAAGGCTCGAGACGGAGCCGGAACCGCTTAGGACAATTAAAAAGATTTGCATTTTGCAAGCTGACATGTTTATTTTATTAAATAAGTCTTAGGGAACTCCGAGATGGCTTCCAAACTCTCCTTTTGAATATATATGTACGTTAAGGCAAGCACAACATGGCATTTATGGAAATAATAAAAAATATTGTAAATATTAGTTGCAGTCATGGGAATGGATATGGAAATAGACTATATCTGGTGAAAAGGAAGCACCCTGCAGACTGTGACTGGAAAAGAATAGTCAGCGGTTACACTCCGCCACAGTCCATCAGGGACACCAGTCACATAGTCACTGGGAGCAGAGGAAGATGGGGCTGTCGGCACGCAGGGAAGTAGGCTCAAAGGGTCACCCTCTTGCACGCCCGGTTTCTAATTTGGACTTCAGCAATGGGCAGTGTGTCCATTCCCACGACCTTAGTGCAGCATTTCTGTCACTCTTTTCCCATTTCCTAAAGTTATTGTTGGTGGCATATTAGCACATAAATAGTCCACCTTTCTGCTCACAACTGAATTTTCTTACAATCTTCTTCTTTTGTGGCCCTTTGACTTTTTCTGGAACCATCAAACATTTTCTGGCATACAATTTCTGATCACATCGCATTACACATCACGTCACATCCCACTAAACAGCCACCTTGACATTAATATAAACGTACATGCCATGTTGAAATGAAATATTATCTTGCAAACTGATAAGGAGTTGTCACATCATTACAATGGTTTGGGAGACTTTCTGGATTTCTATGCAGAGGATCTATTTATCCAGTACATTTAAGACTACTACAAACCTCTCTCCAGTAGCACCCAAGGGCTGATTTAGTCTCTGGCGAATGGAGTACCGCCCATCAGGGTGGCAGTGGAAATTACCCCCGCTACCCTGACAGACTACTGTCTGCTAGGTTTAGCGCTGACCACAGAGGTCATCTCTGTGTGTTGAAAGGAACCGCTATTAAGATAGTTCCCTTCAAGGTACTACATTTGGCAGATGACTGCCGTCGGTTTTGATGGCTGTCCACCAAACTTTTAAAATTTCTAATGCTTCAAAAACAAACTCCCAAAGTGGGACTTTATTTTTGAGAAACACAAAAACTAACAAGGACCACACCCTGGGGAGGTTTCCCAGGGTGTGGGGGTCATATATTTGTGTACCTTACCTTTTCTGGTGATGATGCCAAGAAAAAAAGGGACATCACACCACCCTCCATAAATAGGGCTAGTGGTGTAATGCCTTACCTCCGATGGCCCCAATCAGTAGGGCTGTGTCAGAGGAAGGTTTCCGTCAATGGAGTCTATGGGGGTTCTGTCAACAAAGAGCTCATGGTCCAGCTGTTTCTTAATACAGAGAGCACTCAGTTATGTTTGCGATAGAGTACCCTGCACTGCCATATTCTATATCAGGCTGTGATCACTGTGTATATCTATTGGCATATTTATATGAAATTTGAGTTCTTCTAATTCCCAATCTAATACATAAAGGGCGATATGCATGAACACATTTTCCCACGGACACAGAATGGGCAAAACCCTTTGATGCATCGGGCCCAAAAAGTAGAGAATAAAGGCAACATGACAAATCATTCCCAGCCATTCAGTGACTCATTCCTGACATGCATCTACCATTGATTGCAGGCTCTAGACTGGGGAGGTGAGCCTTGAACCCAAGGTTAGCCCTGCACCTCACATTCCCATATTGTGTTGCATGATAATAGAGACTTAAAGAGAAACACAGAAAAGGAGCATAATGTTTTCATCTGTGGACTGAGAATAACTAAAATAAGCAGTCTATTTGAAATGTCTCTGAATACACAAGAATCTGCTTGCATTCCTAAAGCAGACCAAGTGTCTGAATAAACAGGAAAGCATTAATCACAAAGACAGGAAGGTCGAGACAGCCCAATGTCTTTCAGGGGTTGAATGAAGGAACAATACCTCGGTCATGATCTGCTGAAAGGTGCAAGTTCCCATGATGAATTGCTTAAAAACATGTCTGCCTACGTCAGACAGGTGAACAGATCAAGTCACGGGGCTGGTGACAGACAAGGAGAGTGTGCATACCCATTTTTTACCTCTACTCTTAAGACAGTCACTGCAATCACCTTCATAGTTGCTTTTGCTGTTCCAGATGTTCTTAAATTCATTGATGTTTTTTTTCTCCAGCACATCTATTAGTAATGTCTCATCAGTATAAGAAAACGATACCATGTTTTTCATGTTTAAATTCATGTAGTGCTCCCAAGACAATGGTGATTTAGCGATGTAACAATGTGTAGATTGTTCCAATTGATGTTCCACTTGTCGAAAATATTTTAACCCCGTCAGCTTCTCGGATTTTACAAACTGTTGAACTGTGCGAAAGATCGCATCCTTCAAGATCGTATCAAGGGACCTTAAACACCTCATTTTATACTCTGAGGTCTTCCCCGTCATGGCTAATGTGTACTTTCTCAGGGCGGACCCATAACAGCACCCTTCTTCTATCGGGGACGAGGGCAGGAGGATCCCTGTCTCACTTCCGGTCCATAGATCCCAGACTAGAAGAGTTACCAGTGGCGACTCCTCCACTAAGGCGGAGGAGCGTTGCCCTACTGCTCACAGAGCAGAAAAAATAAAATGATAATAACTTTGGGGCATATTACCAAGGGCCTTATCGCCGCTTCAGCGGGAATTTTTCCCGCTTAAGCGGCGATAATTTTATCGCCCTATTACCTTGCTGTCGCTAACACCAGTTAGCGACAGCTAGTAGGAGATAGCGATCATCTTGGGGCCCACTTTGCATGTCAGCGATATTTATCGCTAATGACATGCAAAGTGGGTGTGCCAAGATGTTAGCGACTGTAAACAGTCGCTAACATCACTATCTCCTATTACCTACAAAGGCGTACTTTTGGAAATATTCACGCTAAGCGCGAATATCTCCAAAAGCTAACGCCTGCCCAGAGCAGTTCTTAGCCATGTTATCCAATGGTAGGTGGATAACATGGCTAAGAGCATTAGCTCGGTAATGCATGAATATCGCTGACCTTTCAGCGATATTCATGCATTACGGCCGATTTTTATCGCTTTTGAGATAAACCTGATAATAGCAAGGTTTATCTGCGATAAAAATCGACGGAGCTCGGCGATAATAATATTGCCGCTAACCGTGTTAAGCGATAAATATCGCATAATCTTGGTAATATGCCCCTTTGTTATTAACATTTTATTTTTCTTTGCTAAGGGGCTCGGTTGGGGCAGGGCTGGGGTCATAGGGAGAGGAGTGGTTTGCACACTCCAAGTGCGCCTAACTGTTTGGCTGGCCGTCTTGGCCCAGACAAACAGTCCTGCACACTTTGCATGTCGCCCACCAGGCTGTAATGCACAGACTGGTGAGGAACATGCAAAGGCCCCCTGTCCCTGTCTGAGTGCTGAACTGCAGCGCTCAGACCAATCACAACGCTGCATTGCATTGTTTTAAAGATAGTTTAAAAATATATATATATATATATATCCCCCTCTTCCCCTACCTCACCAACCTCATTTCCTGCCTGCCACCACTGAGAGTTACTTCTTCAGAAACCACATTAACACGTTGACTCGCTTCTTCGTCCTAGCCCTGACTTCACAAGCCCACCCACCCTTTCAGAGAGGCACCTTACTATCTCCACAAGAATTGAAAAATACATATGCCTCCCCTTTTGAAGTAGGATACAAGAGAATCTATTTCTCACTATACAATTCATTTTTTCTGTCCCGACAAATGTATGGTCCCTTCTTCAGTGCCCTCTGTGGAAGGATATAAATATGTAGGTTTTATTTATTCTTTAGTCTAGATTTCTTGTAAATGGATCCTCTGGCTAAGAAGGTCTCAAACCTCACTTGACGAGTGATTTGATGGAATGGCAAGAACAGGTATTACAAAGAGGCAGTGTCACTTAAATAAGTCACATCCCCCTGAGCACAGCCTTTGAGCCTACGCTGTTAATTCATACGTGTCTCCCGATGAATTTTGGGCAATGGTCACTACAACCATATTACTGTTGACTTTTTGTTTAAACATATTTGAATGTGCGCTATTCCACTACACGTTTTTACAGGCACCGGTTTCTTTAGCACATTCCAGCACGCACAATTAAGTTGCACGGGGTTCACTGACACTGGTTATTCAACACATATCACCACGACACGTTGCAGTCTTGATTTTTTCGCTATTAACATCTTCATAAGTTATCATTTTCTTAACACCATTTAAGTCTTTTGGTGACCGTGGGGACTGTTCGTTTTTTTCCTCTCCACTTTTTATACTCACTCCTTGCTTGAACACAAGGTGAAGGGATTTCTTCGCGTTTGATTTGATATAATTGCTTATTAATTTTGTAGATACTTCCCCTGACAAAGGGACATTGCCCGAAATGTATCGGGAGACAAGTCTGAATTAACAAGATGGATTGATGTATATTTTAGTTCATTTGTCTGTGAGATGAAACAATCACATTTCAAGAATAAACTACGACTACACAAGATTATCTCAACAGCTTTTGTTTTTGATTAACCAGCATCAAATCATGTAATTCCTACCTAGCGTAGGCTGAAAGTCTGTGCTCAGGGAGATATCACTTATTTAAGTGACACTGCCTCGTTGTGTTTGGACCCACACCCTGATCAGGGGGTGATACCCTTGAAGCACGCCACAACCCTACATCCTTCAGAGCAAACTCAGTTGTTTCACAGTGTCCTTTCCTGCAACTTCATTCTTCAGCAACAATGGTGTCCTGCCTACTTCCCAGAACCAGATGTTCTCTCACCCTGCAAGACTGGAAGTTATGATAACTACTGAGAGGAACTCAAATTGGAACTTTCTCACATTGGCTCTTTTTCCATTTTCAGTAGGACAGGTCCAGTAGTAATTTGCCATGTGGAAAAGCAAATCTGGGATTGCAAAATCTCTGACTGGAAGGTCTTAGTGGACTAGAATCTTCCCCAAGCAGGACAAAGCTCTTTTCCATTATTGGATGAACTCCTGTTTCTAGAATGGGGCTAGCAGGCTGTTCTGTTCCTTTACATTTTTTTCGCAGTGGTAGTTTTATCATTTTATGGTACTGTGGTGGTAAGGCACACTTTATTGATCTGACAGGCAAAATCCTTTTATGGACCATACCAAAAACTCACAGTGGACTTAAAGCCTGCTCATGGGTTACCATGGGTTGGCTTTGTTGTCACTTTCATGTGCTTGCTTCTTACTTGATGGCTTGCCTTCCTCTTCTTGTGTTTACCCTACTTTTGATTGGATGACTTGCATTCTTCCACTACGTTCAACATACAGGGAACTACTTTTTTCTTTTTCTTTAAGCACTCTGAGAGTGTGCATGTTTTCAAACTCTCCCTTGTGCGCTAGTCCACTCAAACACCCATCCTGCACTCTATGTTGCTCCCTCATCCCTTCCTCTAAACTCATTCATTGCTTTTCCCAACACTTCCTGGCTTTTCCTTTGTGTTTTATTTGGCCTCTCATTGGCCCTGCTTCAAGTGCCTTCATTGATCTCTCACTCCCTGCTCACTCCCTGTTTCTTCTCCCAACCGCTACCCCCACCTGCTGTTTCATTGTTTCTTGAAACCCTTGTGGTCTTTCAATTTAAAAGGGAGGGGTTGCGAGCTTACTTTGTTGGTCCCTTGTATCGCAAGACAGCTTTAATCATCAGGTTCATCCTGGACTTGGTGAACCACACCACCCAGTAACCAGAGGCCAAACCTCTGAGGTCGCTGACTGCACCTACAGTGTCCAGGGCCCTGATGGAGATTTGTACCCATGTGGGGTTCCCCAAAGAGTTTGTGTCTGACAGAGGCACTAACTTCATGTCAGCATACTTGAAATCCATGTGAGATGAGCTGGAGTCACCAACAATTTCTCCACACCCTATCACCCCAAAACAACAGGCTTGTGGAGAGATTCAACAAGACCCTTAAAGGCATGATAATGGGCCTACTTGAGCCCATGAGGCATAAGTGAAATGTCCTCCTGCCATGCCTACTATTTACCTACAGGAATATGCCATAGAAGAGGGTTGGGATTAGCCCATTGAGGCTCCTCTAAGGACCCTCTGTTAGGGGATCTCTCAGCCTTGTCAGAGTGGGGTGGGAACAAGCTCCCATGTGGTCAGCTACTTGCTGGCACCCTGTAACCAGATACAATATTTCTCGGAAAAGGCGAAAGACAATCTTGAGGCCAGTCAAGAAGCCATGAAACTCTGGTATGACCAGAAGCCCACGCTGGTTGAGATTAAGCCTGGCTAAAAGGTGTGGGTTATGGGCATCTGTGGAGCCAAGGGCTCTCCAGGATCACAGGACAGGCCGATATGAGGTGAAGGAGCAGAAGGGACAGCCCACCTACCTGGCGGATCTCAAGACCCCTAGAAGCCCCTTAAGGGTGCACCACATAAACTGCTTCAAGGCCCAATTTTAGTGGTTTGAGGTTAAAATGCTCCTAGAGACATATAAAGGAGTGGAAGAGGAGAGTGAACCTCTCCCTGACCTCCGGTTTTCCCTGGAGTGTGGTGGGCCTGTGGGGGGTGCTAACTTCTCCCGCACTCCGAACCCGAGCAGCAGAGAGACTGTGGCCCTTATTTGGGTCAGTTTTCTTCTCTGTACTCCCTCAGCCCTAGGCTGACACATTTGTGTAATGACAACATAGAAACTGGAGACAGTACATCAGTCAAAAATAAAATTTACATGTTGTTGAATACCCGGAGGGCCAGAATCAAACAGGAGGTTTCATTCTGCTGGTATTAGGGGTGATTGAGCCCTCAAGCACACCAGTCCCTGGTCTAGCCCTATGGTACTGGTACCTGTGGCTGCCCCACTTGTCACCACTCAGGAACTCAAGTTCTGTGTGGACTACTGAGGACTCAATTACCTCATTAAGACTGAAGCACACCTCGTCCCCCTAGGAGGCAAAAGAGAAATCTCCACTCTCGACCCCATAGGGCCACTTTCAGTTCAGTGTGATGCCCATTGGCGTAAAGAATGCCCCTGAAGCCTTTCAGATGTTGGTCAACAGGGTCCTAGATGGGAAGGATGCGTTCAGTGCTGCCTACTTACATAACATAGCTGTCTTCAGCTGGGAGAAACATCTGTACCACATAAAGGAGGTGCTTCAGGTCCTGCAGCAGGCTGGCCTGACTATCAAGGCCAATAAGTGTCAGACAAGGCAGGGTTCCATGGTAGATCTAGACCACATGGTGGGCGAGAGCAAGGTGCAGCCCCTCCAGGCCAAGACTGAGGCTGCCAATACCTGGAAACCTCCTAAAACACAGACTGAAGTTAGGGGCTTCCTCTGCTTCACTGGATATTATAGGTTTGTTAAGGAATGTGACACCATTATAGGCCCATCAACACAGCTGACTTTTAAGAAGCAGCCTAGAAAAGTGATCTGGACAAAGGCCTGCCAGAAAGTCTTTGACACCCTCAGGGAGGCCATGTGTACAGCACCTGTGCTAAAGGCTCCTGACTTTTCAGAGGAGTTTATTGTACAGACAAATGGTTTGGAGCATGGCATTGGGGCTGTCTTAACCCCCTTAAATGAGGAGGGCCTAGGCCAACTAGTAGCCTTCATTAGCAGGAAGTCACTTCTCCGGAAACAGAGGTAGAGTGCGATTGAAAAGGAGGCCTTTACTGTGATCTGGGCACTGAAGACGCTGAGATCCTACCTGTTTGGGACTCACTTCCCGGTTCAAGCAGACTATGGGCCCCTATGATGGCTCATGCAAATAAGGGAGGAATATTCCAAAATGTTGAGGTGGTCCATCTCCCTACAGGGAATATACTTTATGGTGGAACATTATCCTGGCTCAGACTACGCTAAATGCTGATGGTATATCAAGTTTCTTCTGCAGATTGGGCAGTTCTCCATACTTTCAGCTGGGGCGAAACATGTTAGAGCAGTTAGCCATCGGATGGTCTTTCCCCCAAACATTTGGCCTTTCTCCTCCAGTTTTGCTGATCACTTTTTTGCTGGCCTTAGGCCTTGGGCACCTTATCACTGCTTACCAGTGCTACAATGCATGTGCTCATTCCTTAAAACATGCTTACATTGGCCTCTCTCCAATTGGCATATTTAATTTACTTATCAGTCCCTGGCAAAGTGGTACTATGTGTACCCAGGGCCTGAAAATTAAATGCTACTAGTGGTCCTACTTTTTTTAAGGCTAACAAAGGTCCTAAGCTCAAGGATGCTAGAACAAATAATAAGCACAGGCTTAGAATAAGAACGGTGTGTCTTCTGACCTCCCATGTCCAGCCGGACAAGGAAGCGTTTATTTCAAAGAATTAGTTGAGATATATACAATTTTTAAAGTGGAACAAGCCACACATAGATAACTGGGCACAAGCCTGTACCGAGTAAGGGAGAAAAACAATACGTGGGGAAAGAGAAAGTAACAGGCAAAAAGTAGGAGGAAAGGGTGGCTTACGATACAGTAAAATAAAGTCTTAAGTAAGCTCTAACCAACAGTGACTGCAACACATATTACCAAATGAAAAAAGGGAGCAGTACTGTACAAACAGTCGACGAACGTTTCGATCCCTATCTCCAGATTATAATTGGGATCATCTTCAGGACAACATTTAAATTTTGCCTGATTGTATTTGTGCAAGCCAAAGCACTTGGTTGCAGTGCAGGCACAGCGTTGAATGGAGGCAGCAAGTCTCAATCTAAGACGCCTGGCGTTTTAGCGTTAGGAGGCGTCACAATTCATTTCGAAAACCACGTTAGTGTTTGCATATAGAGCCCGGTGGTCGATCCTTCGCGGTAATAACTGCCGGCTTGAGAAGCAGCGCGCTTGATGGCGGCTACCACGCTGCCCAGACGAGAATCACTATCCGTCTCACAACGACCGCAATTTCGGTCTGTTAAGAATAGGCTCGCGCCATCGAGCGCGCTGCCCCACAAGCCGGCAGTTATTATATAAAATTGATTATCACCCGAGGTCCCTTGCTACCTTTACGGGTTCCCTTGTTATATATAATAATACTAGTGGTCCTACAGCACAGGTTCTGCAAGCCACTTAAGTAGCCCTTTTAAAATATCTCAGGTCTGACATCGCAGCCTGTGGGTGCAGTTTTAAACTGCAATGTCGACCTGGCAAAATAAACCTCTTGCAAGGCCTGAACATTCCTTTTTGATACATACACATGAACCCAAGGGTAGGCCTTAGACAGCCCAAAAGGCAGTGTGCAGTGCATTTAAGATGTAGGAAATGTATGTTTATGTTACATGTCCTGGTGGTGGAGAACTCTCAACTTCCTAATTGACTATTGCAAGGCCTAACTATACCATAGGATAACATTGGAGTTACCTTATTAAGTTTACTATTCTGTAACTTCCAAATGGGAAAAGGTAAACAGATCATGTTTGGTGTCTTTGAAATTTGAATGAAAGCTCTTCTTTTATGGTGAAGTTGGATTTTTGATTACAATTTTGAAAATACCCCTTTTAGAAAGTTGAAATTTTTCTGTGTTAACCATTTAGTTCCTGCAACCTGTCTCTGGGTCACATGACTGGGTGTAGTTGGCAATTGGACTTTGTGCATTCCTCCTAGACACCCATACACAATAGAAAGCTTAGGTGTCCCTGAATGGGCCATCATTGGCAGGATGGGATGGCAGATTTAGACGCAGCCCCACTTACACCTGAATAGACTATGTTCTCCCTTCACACAAAGGTTTTCATAACCCCTGTATCTAGTCTGGAACCAGGGCAGTGAAATATGTGTACCCCAAAGGGAAACCTCTAAAAATTTCTCCTGCTTCAAAAGACACCAAATCTGCAGTACACTTATGGAGCTGTGGAAGATTCTGCCAGGAAGAAGGACTGTTGTGCTGCTGAAAGGACTGCCACTCTGCTTGGCTGCTGCCCTGAAGAACGGCTGCCTGCTGTGCTGACCTGCTGTGCTGACCTGCTGTGCTGACCTGCTGCTTGCTGCCCTCTTGCCTGGGTTGGAAGGACTAGACCTGTAACCTGAACTCAGGACCACCAACGTGACTCCAAGGACTAGTCTCTTGTAACCAACACCTGGACTCTGCAACTGTGAGTCCTACCCTGCCAAGTGATGTCACCAGAGTCCTGGTCCCTTGGAAGTGGTCATGGAGGAGCTCTGACAGCCCATCTCTGGATCCAGCAGAGCCGACTCATCACCTCTGCTGCTCAAACCCAAGTAGGACTGACACATGGCCTCTGCTGCAAGTATTCTTCCAGCATAAGGACTCCGTATCAGTCTCGTAGCCCGCATAGGACTGCCACTGTGCAACACATCCCTGTGCAAGCCCTCGCATCACAAACCTCTCGCCGACAGCACTCTTAACGATAATGCAGGACTTCCGATCACAAGCCCATCAGTCTCTTCGGAACCAGCCAGTGCGTAATGCATTCTTGATGCAGGACTTTGCATTGCAAACATCCCTAGTTGACAACCTCCTTGACAACGACGCAGGTCTTCACATTGTAGCCTTGCAGCTCCTGGGAACCGATGCATCACCTCGACTGCATGACGCATCATCGACGCGTAACCTCGCAACACTCAGCAACCAGATTTTAAGATACTCTTGTTCAGCGGCCCTAACTTTGTTCCTGTGGCTGGCCCACGCTGCACTGCGGTGGACTGAAATTGAGACTTTGTCCCATTCTGGCATGACCAGATATCCACTGTTGGCACTTTGTTCTTTTGATGGCATTTTCACTAACCCTTTAAGATTGGATATCTCCAGTTCTATTGACTGGATTTTGTCCTTTTGGTCTATTTTTAAAATTAAAATACACTCTATAATTTCAATTATGGCGTGGATTCCTTTTTACGTTTTTTTTTTACTTTGTTACTGTTTGAAGTGTTGCACAAATACTTTACACATTGTCTCTGAGTTAAGCCTGACTGCTCTGTGCCAAGCTATCTGAAGGTTGAGCACATGCTTAATTTAGGGTTTGCTTGTAACTTCATCCTAACAAGGATTGTGGTTCCTGTTAGAGTAGGGTTTCACCCCCCACCAGTAACCCAATATCCTACAAGGGGCCTTTTTATCTGACTGCTGCTTCTTCACAACTTTCCAAACTGTATTGGTTTGAAACTATATATTTTTTTGGATGTGTGCAATGAAGTGCAATCCTAACTGCACTTCTGTGTCATACTGGTATGTATTTTAATAGAAGACTAGAGTTATATTTGTAAACAAAACTAGTCTGTATGCTTGTCTGCTGTTTTGACTTTCTAGATTGCTTTCAGTGCTCTCGTATTTCATGCTTATTTTGACATTTAACTTTTATATTACAAATTTTAGCTTTGCTGTTATTCCAATCATTCAATCTATCAATCTATCTATCTATCTATCTATCTATCTATCTATCTATCTATCTATCTATCTATCTATCTATCTATCTATCTATCTATCTATCTATCTATCTATCTATCTATCTATCTATCTAAATCTTTATACAACCCAACCCTCTCTAGCTGGCTTTGCAAATCTCCCTTTTTTATCTATCTTTTCAATGCTTATTGTCTATTTGTGACAATGATTTACAAAAACATTACAAAAGAAAGCATTAGCAGAGAGACGGGCAGCCAATGGCAGGACAAATATCAAAGACCTTTTGATTTTACAAACATTATGGGGGCGATTACGATGCGGCTTGGAAGGCTCCGACCGATGGTCGGAGTCTTCCGAGCTTCATCGTAATGGGCTCCTCGGTTTACTTTCTGACCACCTAATTAAGATAGAGGCGGTCGGAAAGTAAAGCGGCCAGTCATTCTGACTGGCTTCCAACAGGTTTGGAGTCGGAATCCGGCCAGTAACCTCAAGGGCGGGTCTTTCTGCCCTTGAGATTACAATGCACCGTTTATGGCATGGTTTCCCTGCCGGCCTGTTTGACATGGAATCCATGTCGGAAAACGTGGGCCCCCTTTGGTGCATGGCCTCCAGTTGGAGGACAAAGGTGCATCTATGGTGGCCCCGATCCCTGCACCTTGTGGCAGGTACATTGAGGTGCCTGCCACGGGGTGCAGGGATGAACCACACCTCCCATTTCAATATGGGTGCATGCATTACGGCCAGTTTACTGCTGTATTGCATGCTCCCATAGTGAAATGTAGTAATGCGACCGAACAGTGTTTGGTCGCATCCTAATGAGGTGGTCCGGACTGCCAACTGGGTGACGGTCAGTCCCAGGACGGAGTTGGTGTTGGGCGGAAGCAACTCCGCCCTACATCGAAATAGCCCGAAGTGTGTAGCATAGTTAGTTATAAGACTTTTAAGCCAGACTTCATCCATTTGTCTGTTGCTGTGTCTTTTATATTTTTCTTCCACCCACTCCAGCATGCATTATGGGGCAATGAGTCAGTCCCCTTTAGCCATTGCCTGGCTTTACTGTAAGTTACAGCATACTGCCCTTTCAAAAGGAGTACATCCACACACAAGGGAGTTTCTTCGGTGGCAGGGACTACTATAGTAATGTGTGCTTTTTCAGACCAAATAACTTGTTTGCCTTCAACCCCTTTTTGATTGATAACGGGCCACCAGATCACCCAATAAAAGTTTTTTTGCAACAACCAAAAAAGAAAAAACACAAGAATTGCCAAAGTCAAAAAGTTTGTGACCAGCGCTAGACCTCTTGGCTTTGCTAATACTTGTTTACTGGTGCTACACAGGACTGGCAACAGCATTGGAAAGGCCAGTAGGTCAAAAAGCAAGACTAATTGGTTTTGCCAGAGGTTGTTCTGAATATAGCCTTAGCAAGTAATCACCCAATTACCAGGCAGGAGCAACGAATCCAAGCACGTAGGCTCTAAACAGCAAGGAAGGTGCAGAAGTAGAAATCAGGAAACTATGGCTCACCAAATAATGAAATACATCATTAAAAGCAATAAAGCTGCTTTTCAAGACCTGGGAAAAATAAGAGGGCACACAGATCACCGATAGTTACTTGAAAATTACGTTTCTCCTCCTCCTGCTGTCGTACTTCTTGACAGCTCAGTAGATATTTCTGAAAGCTCAAACATGTTTGAAAGTTTCCTCTAGTTGAATTCATTTAAATATTTCTTGACTAATCATCTTCTGGAGATTTGGGCCTGAATTAAATTTGGATGCCAAAAATAAATGTTCAGATTTGTCAGAGAATAATAGATTTCACTAACAATACCGTGGCTCTTTCTATAAATGAGATGGAGAAATTCCTCTGGGAGATTTTCCACCATGTATAGTGCTTCTCCTCAGATCAAAGTGATTTACAGTGCAGCCTTATGCTGAAGGGATGAAAGGGTGAGGTCTCATTCAGATGTAAATTCCCGACATTTAGATTATAGAGCAACTTTTGCGTCAGATGTATTATTTCACTGGGCTCTACAACATACTGTGGCCTGTCTCATGTCTGTGACATTCACGTGCATCAGCTCTCTAAAATTTAACACTTGCACCACCAGGGGCTGATGCAAAAAAGCATTTATAAGTATGGGAAGTAATACTACAGAAGTACACTTTACAGGACGCAATCCCTTCTATTTGTACCAATTATATCTGAATGTTCCTGAATATGACATTTTTTTCCCATTTTAGATGTTGCGCGACAGTTCATAAAGGAGTTTTCTGTATATAAAGGCCTTTATACATTGCCCCCTACACTTTCTCATTTTTACTTCCTAACTTTCCTGCTTCCTTTTTCATGTCATGGAGCCCATTACCTATATTTTGTGGAATGTTTTTATTTAGAAATCTCTGGCCTCAATCGCCAAAGATTTTATTTCCAAAATTGCCTGAATCTGTCCAGGAGATCCTAGAATTCACGGAGGTTCAGAGAGACTCAACAAACACTTTCAAGTTTGAGAAGAGATTTGCAAATTCCCACAAACCTCTAAGCACGATATTCAGCCATCCGGCTGAAAAATATTGTTTGGCAGCTATTAATCACAGTGCTTAGAAATGGCAAAAATAAGGTAACACCTGCTATATAAAGGATTATTATGATGAATATTAACATTATCAAAATTTGGTACGTTTTATTGCATTTGTTATTAAAAGTATTTTATCATATTAAAATGTTTGCTTGAAAGGGGCGTCTGTGTTCAATGTAGACGATGTATTATCTGTTTTTACTGAATATTTTATGTGATTGTTTTTCTCGTGCCTCCATACTAAAAATCTTGGGGCTTATGCAGAATGTGATGGTTGCCACATCCACCCTATTTAGAGGCTATACACAGCTTTTCACAATCACTAAGGCGTGGCATCTGCCTATTTTATGGTGGATGTCCTTCCTGCATCTGCCAAAGTCTAAATAATCCCCTCTGTTTTTGTCCATAGACTGGTGTTATGCTTGCCAGTGAAATGTGCCATTGCGCATATTACATATTTAGACTGTCTATGTGGTTTTTTATTGAAGCGCTTGACATAATCAAGATGAAACTAGCCCTTTGAGCTGCTGCCATGATTATTACAGCCACACATAACAGCAAAAAAAGCACATGGTTCAGCATTATAGCACAGCCTGTACTCTTTATCCAGCAGAAGCCCCAAGAAGAGCATACACAATACAAGTTGATGTATACAGCAAAAACAAGTCAAGAATACGGTCTCAGTCTGTGAAAGCTTTTTTATTACTTGTGCTCCATTTAAGCTTATATTTTAAATACAATTGTTAGCTGTTAATGTATAGTTTCTTTAATGTGCGGTTTCTGTCTTGAATTTTTAAACCGGGGAGTCACAAATAATTTATATTTGTGGATTTTGAGTTAGCCACTTTTTTTAATATTGCTCAAATCAATAGCTTTATTTTTAGTACTTAATGTATTGATGAAAGACAAGAGTTAGACACAGAGATATATATAGCTGTTCAAGTATATGGTGTCAGTCTGTGAAAGTTCTTTAATGCCTGTGCTCCATTTAATCTTCTATTTTAAATACAATTAGAAGCTACTATTAATGTATAGTTTCTTTAATGTGTGGTTTCTGTCTTGAATTTTTAAACCGGGGAGTCACAAATAATTTATATTTGTGGTTTTTGAGTTAGCCACTTTTTTTCAATATTGCTAAAATCAATAGTTTTATTTTTATCACCTAATGTATTGATGAAAGACAAGAGTTAGACACAGAGATATATATAGCTGTTCAAGTATATGGTGTCAGTCTGTGAAAGCTCTTCAATTTAATCTTCTATTTGAAATACAATTAGAAGTTACTATTAATGTATAGCTTTCTTTAATGTGTCCTCATGTAACGTAACTGGTGCTATGTGAAGCGCTCTGATACCCGTTTCAGTTCGGGTCTAGTTCGCGCTATATAAAACTCTGCAAAAAAAAATGTGTGGTTTCTGTCATGAATGTTTAAACTGGGGAGACACAAATAATTTACAGTTGTGGTTGTAGAGTTTGCTACCTTATTTCAACATTGCTAAAAATAATCATTGTCAGTACCTAGCGTATTGATGAAAGACATGAGTTAGACATAAAGATGTTGGGGATTACAGGGAATAACACCCCAGAACCGTGTCATGTTTAACGCTTTAATGATTACTATATTGGTTGACATATGTACAAGCCCCTATCGCCACCACAACATCACTTTTTCCAATGTTGTGGTGGCGATAGGGGACTTGCCTTGTAATCAGCCGCGGTCGGTAGGGGAGTACCTGCCGGGGCGGTGACGTGGGGAGGGGGAGTGGCAGGGTGGGGGTTAGTAATGTATGGATAATGGAGGTTTGCAGCTTAGTAAACATTTAAATAAATCAAATGAATTTCGTTGCATGAACTGCATTGCATTTGGGGATGCAGTGCACACAACGGAATTTGTTTGATTTATTTATGTGTTTACTTACCAGCAAACCTCCATTATCCATACATTACTAACCCCCACCCTGCCCCTCCTCCTCCCCATGTCACCGCCCCGGCAGGTACTCCCCTACCGACTGCGGCTGCTTGTAATTAAGGCCCCCTTTCACGCTATGCTTTTGCTTGAAAGGGGTGGGCAGTGGGTGTTACGGTGGGTGTTCCACCACAACACCCATTGATTTTGACGCAGGCCCCTATGTGCAATGGCAGCTTACATAGGAGGCAGTGCCAAAATTAAGACCAGGGAAAACCTGCTCTTAACGTGGCGAAATAAGGAGAAATGCATTATTTCTCCTCGTTTTTGCTTTTTCCACGTTTGCTGCCTTGTGGAAAAAGCAAACTGCCATGGATTGTTTATGTACAGGAAGGTCCGCCTTCCTGTACATAAACAATCTGTAAACAAATGCAATTTTGTGACTTTCATGTGTGCTGTATGAAGCAGCACATAAAAAAGTGACAAAATGGCATTTTAGGATTGTTTATGTGCAGGAAGGGACATCATTCTACACATAAACATTCCTCCCTTGCACGCAGACACCCTTACACTATGGTGCGAGGGTGCCTGCATTGGTGTAACACTGCTAAGTGAAGTGCCAGCGCAGGGGGAAAGTCAAGGCTGCACCATATCCTTGTAAATATGGTGCAGCTTTGCATTTCAGAAGTGGCGGAGTGAGGCGTTAAGCCATGACAGCTAACAACTCACTCAGCCACTTCCTCGTACATATGCCCCTGAATTTCTTCTCTAACAGCACCAATTAGACTAGTTACAGTCTGTCAGGAACAATAACCGAATATGGAACCTGCTTGGCCTACATTTTTAAAGGTACAATGGTTTGTAAATCACCATTAAAGCCAGATTTACCAAGCTTTGTTTAAATTATAATACATGGCCTCTCTTTTTATTTGGTGTATTAATACGGCAACTAGCACATAATAATGCATTGGGAAGTGGTGTTTATTTAGTGCAGTATTTCTGCATAATTCTGAGTTCTGCAGCTTTAATTAGAGGATAATGCGGTAATACTGAATATTTTAGCTTGTTGCAAGATGTAAAGCACATAATGTGTATTATTTTCCATGCAATCCTTCTACTAGGTTTTGCCTGGAAATATTCGCATCGGAAAATTGTGGTTTGGCCGAAACAGTCGTAATACTGATATGGCACATAGTAAAAATTACACAAGAAATACACATTACTGTATGACTCATAATGAGGCCCACAACATTGAATAAGATCTCAGTCTTCGCAAAAATGAGACTTCTAGTTACACAGATAAATGACTTAATTAAAGGTACCTGAAATGTTATAAAATGGTTTGATACCTTGAGGCAACTCCAACAAATGAGTTCAATAAACTAAATAGATACATATTGAAATAAATAATTAACATAAGAAGTCCTCTGACTAGTATCTTACTCATAAACTAGGCTTACAACTGTAAAATGTCAAAATGTATTCATGTGTAAATGAATGATTCACATACATGATTAGACGTGCAATACTCACCTTAAGTGAGACTTTTTAGTGGGTAAAGCATGCAAGTGCTGCTGTTCATATTTAGCCAAAGATGAATTAACTGCGTTTTTGGGTCTGCTAGCTTAACACAGCATATGTCTAAAGGCATAATGTTACCAATAGGTTGAAATATACAGTGAATGGGTTTTGGCCTCAATCAAAAGAGTATTTCTCTCTGACCTATTGTTATCAGCTATTTAGTGCATTATTCCACCCTCCAAGGAATGCTTCCATTGGAATACCCGAGGGACTGTTTTACATCTGAAAATACACTCAATCATCAATTGTTTGTCACATTCAATTCATTAAATTCCATAATCATTCTATAGAGAAAGCACTCACCAAATGGATTCTTTATAACATGTAAATATAAATCTAGAAACTATAGGTTCATAATCTGCTAACATAAATAGTTAACTACTGGAACATATGTCAGCAATCACTGAAACTTTCATACAACGTTTCAGACTTTTCTGATACAGACTGCAAGTTGAATATTGTTAATGTATTGATTATCTCAGTCCTTTAAAACAAAATACATTACGGCTTTACTGCCCAATACTCAGGAAGATTTCATGTAGAGAGGGCAATGAAATAAAATAGTACATCCATTTATATACAGATGGCAAATAAAAGGTACGAGTCTTCAAACAATTATTTAATTAGGAAAATATCCTATCAAAGGTATTCTCTCACAAACTAGTCCACGTGGATTTGTGTTGACGTTTTGACCTGTGGGACGGATCCATGGGCCATCATCAGGACATAACCAAATTAGCAAGCATCTGATGTGACTGCAGAGAATAGATCATAAATATTACAAATTAGGAAAGTTGTTTTGATGGTAAATCTGTCTAATGACTTGTGCAGTAAGTTATAAGATTAAGTTTACATGGTGAAACATTCAAAAAGACTCAAGGTATTGAATACATTTGTTAAGGCAATAGAGTTTCCCCATGTATAGAAATAAAAAAAGAGCAAATCATATTTGATGGAAATGATTAGTTGGAATAATGTAATATATTAACCTAATTTAGAAGTGACATAAATAACCGAAATAGTCCCGCAATGAGTTTAATCTGGGTGAAAAGGCAGGGTGGACCTACTTTTGGTTGTTCTTTGCCAGTCTCTTTAACTCCATGGTATCCTTGGTGAA
Source organism: Lissotriton helveticus (assembly GCF_964261635.1). Taxonomy (NCBI): domain Eukaryota; kingdom Metazoa; phylum Chordata; class Amphibia; order Caudata; family Salamandridae; genus Lissotriton; species Lissotriton helveticus. The sequence continues at coordinate 167,974,836 of NC_136065.1, read as the reverse complement.
TGAATACCACAGTCATTTCACTCCCCCCATTCAAAACATCCCTGCTCACAATGGTTTTCGTGGGACTCTACTGGGCACAGACAAGTTTTGCAGTCACATAACATGCCTGTGGTGTTATCTTTCATAAGACAGTATTTGGCATTTATGGCTGATTCTTAACAGGGTACTTTCATCCTGCCCATGTGTCGATTAGAGATGATGGATATATTTCTTCCACCTCAACTCTGATTAGCTTTTACACATTTAACCATTTCCTTTGCATGATGGAAGTGTGGCTACTTTTTTCAGATTCTTTCAAGCACTAACTGGCAAATACCACAGAGGTAAGATTGCCTTACGTTTTCGATGTAAAGGTCACTAATCTGTCCCTAAGGCAACAATCACATGCTGTTCTTTTCTCCCCGATTGATATCATTGGGGGACTTTTTGTCCCATTTACTCCACTTCCCACGTAAGTAAGTTCCTCCTCTGGAGTAATATGTATATTTATTCCAAAATAATTGTTTAATCACCTATGATTTGTTCCAATTGTATTTCTAGGTTTAAACATGTGGAACCCATATTGCCCTTTCAGAGTTATTGCATACCCTAAATCTTTTTTAATCCTTTGGAAGAGTACATCTATTCCTTAGCTTACTTTACAAGTTAATAGACAGATTTACAATCAAAACAATTTTCCTAATTTGTAATATTTATTATGTGGTGTCTCCAATCACCTTCAGTTGCTCGCTAATTTAATCATGATAATCATGATAACCCACATATTTTCCTCCAGGTCGAAATGACACACAACCAAGTGCACTATACTGTAAGACAATACCATTGAGTGTCTGTCAACATAATAAATTATTTGATGGCTTTTACATACCTATTATTTGCCACTTCTTTCACTCATCTTTTCACACAAGCACTTCATGAGCACTGCTCAGTAAAGCAAATATATTTTCCTGAATGATCCAAGCTATTTAATACATGATAAATCTTCAACTTGCAGTCTATCTCGGAGAAGTCTGACTATTTGTATAAAAGTTTCAATATTTTTTGATATATTTATCAGTCTTCGAGTATTTGTGTTAGTAGACTATGAAGTAATAATTTAGGTGAACAACAGATATTGATACATTATTATACCTAGATTCATGTCATACGTAACTCCCATTTTTGGTTATAAAGTATGTATGTATTTATTGTGACAAAGAATACTTCTGAATGCAGTATATTTGAACAGCATTGGTGAATGGCTGTGTTTGCATCACATGGTACATTAAAGCCAGACCATTAGCATTAATAATGCTTTATTAATGAATGCTTTCTACACTAGTGCTTTGGTGTCAGTCTTCTGTTTGTCGCTGCCTATATGTTAACTCTCTATATTTGTATCCGTTAACAGGTGTAATGCTTTACCCTTTTTTGTGCCTTTGCAGGCCTATATTTGCACATAATTAGAATGCCAATGCTCTTTTGGTTTATAGTGTGCTACCTAAGCAAGATGAGCACTAACTTGGTGAGGCTGGTGGCATTATTCTTATATCAAAATAAAAGAAAGAGCCACTTGGTTCAACATTATTACATCCTGCAAATTCTGTGTGGAAGAAACACCAAAAGTTGGTATGTGATATATGTAGGACCATGCAGCAGAAAGCAAGGAGCTAATCTGATAATCCTTCCTGGAAATATCAGAGCATATAATTGGTGGTATTAGATCCTCCACTTCACTTAACCCTTTCACGGTGGGGGTAATTCCCCCACGCTGCGGGGGTCACAACTCCGCCCACTGATCAATTTGCCTGCACAGGCAGGGAATCAATTGCGCGTGGGCAGCCCACAGCCATCATGATGAGTCCAGCTAGTCATGAGCACAGCTCCACTGTGACTAGGGTGACCAGGCGTCCCAGATTTGCCAGGACGGTCCCCGTTTTTCACCAGCTGTCCTGACAGATTTCAAGAAATTTAGCTCATGTCCCTGTTTTTAAAGAGGGACAACTGAAAATGGAAGGAGGTGTTTTTTTATTTTTACAAAGCAGGGATAGTTAGCAGTTGTTTCAAGAAAGCAATTTCATTAACAGGCAAGCTACTAGGCTTACAATTGCATTTTATGTATGTTCTTACTGCTTGTTATATAATTTTCTGCTGATGAGCGCTGTCATTCTATGCACCGTCTTGAAGTAAAATTGTAGTCCTTCTTCTATGTTTGTGAAATGTCCCGGTATTTGGCTTTAAAATTCTGGTCACCCTAACTGTGACTCATGATGAGCTGGGCTCGTCATAAGCATGCAAGAGGCTAATAGTCATTTTTAAACAAGTTTAGATGTTAACATTTATTGTATAGTTTCGTTAATATGTGGTTTCTGGTTTGAATTTTTAATTTGGGTAGCACTGAATAATTTATATTTGTGACTTTCACTGTACCACTTTGTTTCAATAATTCTAAAATCAACATTGTCAATACTTAGCGTATTAATGAATGGCAATTACAGGCAATGACACTACAGAATGTTTGCTAATCAAGAGGGGGGGAGGAAGGAATAGGGGATCCTTCAGTTCCCTTCGTTAAAGTATATTCTAATCATTAGAGAAGGATCACTTGTCCTGCATAACATCGGGTATGCGGAATCGGTTTCTTGTAAGTCCCAAATAAAAAACCCTCATACGCGTGTAGTTTTATTGGGTAACGTTTAAGCGGTATATCTTGGTCTCCGCTTTATTTTACACGTGTTGGCACAATCATTGGGTTTAGTGGTTATGCACCTCCACCAGGAGGAAATACCCTTTAGTTAAGGCAGTAGTGATCAGAAACAGTGCTCGTGAATAAGTGAAGAAAATTTAAAACAGTCTCTATAGTCCCGACATTATTATTTATTCTCTCTGGGTTCTAGAGGCATTAAAAGCAATGTGGCTGAATTTGAGTTATTATGACTCAATCACACATGGGAATAGTGTAGGTCGACATGTTTCAGCCCTCAATCGCCAGTCGGTCGGGTGGGCTTTCTTCAGGACCAAGGGGTGTGTTCTATGTGAAAAGATACTACCAAGAATTTCTTAGCGTCTCTGTGCATGGGAACTGCTATTATTGCGGTTCCTCAAGGTCTATGATACCTGTGGAAAAAATTAAGATGGAGGGGGTTTTCTTTGGGTATTCATACTTTAGAATCTCCAAAGGACAATTAAAAACGATTTCGTGTAAATTTACGATAAAAAGCTACTTCAAACTCTAATCCCTGTGTCTCAGATAAGGTCGACTCTCACTAAAATCAGCAAATAGTTCCAATTTTCTATGGGCGAGCGTTTTTGTTTACAGTTTTCTGAATTCTCAACTCGTAAGCATTCTATATATATAGGTATGCTGGCGAAGCCGTTGTTCTTATATCTAGGTTGGTCTTCAATCATAGCAGTACATGCTTCAGTCATACGGAACACGAGATATTGAAGATTGAATGACAATTCTCTTACTCAGTAGAAGGCGCATTTCATATACCTTCTAGGACACTCATTCAGAAAGTGCATTCATAAGTATTAACGGACAAACCTAAAACCGACAGTGGCGTATTTCATTTACCTACTGATTCGGTTTTAGTGACTATCATACTCAATGTTGGGCATGGTTAGTAATCGACTTAGGAATGTTATGGGGTAGTGGTGTGGGGCTGTTACTCTCTTTCGTTCGTTCAAGTGGTTCAATAGCGTTCATTTCACTCGTATTATACATTCGGTTCACGTACCTTGAAAGCAGTTACCTTACTACCTCTTCAGGATCCATGTGGGTCAGCGGAGGCCTGCTATGGGGATAGGTTGCATTTTAGGTTATATTACAACGTTTCTCATACGTTACGGTTTGTGGCCGTCTTTTCCCCCTGCTACCTGCGGTTCCTCCGTAGTCAGACTTGTTCTGACTCTGCCACTGATGGTCCCGGAAACCCCGGTGTTGCCGGGTTTGTGTTCTTTGAAGGGTGTGTAACAGTGTAGAAAGACTGTTGCCTGCTCATTAGTCTTTTTTCTAATGGCATATTGATTTTACAGATGTTACAGTTTCATAAGTGTGTTTCATTTTGTGAAATGGTGTTCCTTGACAAAAAAACATTTTAACATTATGAACGATAAATTTTAGAAAGTGGGTACTCGCAGTATCAGCCTCTTTTATTATATTGAAATGCAACTCGTGAAGTGTTGGAAGACTCTTCCCTGCTCATTATTCTTTTTTCTAATGGCGTCCTAATTTTACAGTTGTCACAATTTCATGAATGTGTTCATTTTATGAGATAATGTTCCGTAACAAACATATCTTGGGAAAAGAAATTTTAGAAGGTGGAGACTCGCAGTTACAGCCTCTTTTCAAATTCCTGTATATAACTCGAGAAGAATCACGTGTTTGTTTGAATTGCTGTGTCCTTGGTTAGAGATATTGCCCTACCTTAAGGTTTCATTTTGTTCAAATCATTAGTCACATTTCTTGACTACCACATCAAATAAAGGTCGAATCTAGGTCATTTTCCATCTAAGATTGTAAAATTGTTCAGTGGGTAGTCCTGTTGTAACCATAGGGGTTAAGACGCACCTGTTCATTTATATATGCTTCCCCATGGGATAATATCGTTAAGGCCGTCACGGTCCGTGCCCAACCTGTGTACCCATCTTTGCTCCTTCTCAAAAAGGATTCTTTCCGCATTATGGTCTTTGTTTGGCAATGTTTCCAGGACAACCCATTCCAGATCTTTTGTTGTGTGTCCTGCTTCCAGGTAGTGTGCAGACATCTTGGTAGTGATCTTTTTTAATTTGACATTGCTCTTGTGCTCACACATTCGTTGTTTTATTTTTCTGCATGTCATGCCAATGTAATGTTTTTTGCATGGACATGTTATCATGTAAATCACATGAGTCGTGTTGCAATTAGTGTGATTCAACAATTTCCATCTCAAATCAGGCAACAGTTGGATTTCTTTGGTCACCTTCGTCAGTGGACAGACCGAACAGGAACCACAGGGGTAGTGTCCCTTGAATGGACGTGTGTCCCATAGTGAGTGTGTGATGGCTGGAGGTTGTCTGGGGGCAGGTCTCGTGTGAACAAGTATATCTTTTAGGTTCCTCGTTCTTTTGTGTGCAAACCTTGGTTTCGGCCAATGTATATCTGCTGAAGTGAGGATTTTCCAGTTTTTATTCACACTCTTCTTGAGTTTGTTGCTAGCAGGTCCATAAGTTGTTACACATGTCAGAATGTCAGGTTCTTGTTCTCGTTGTATTGGTTCGAGGAGCCCTTCTCTGTTCTGATTCCTGGCTCTTTTCTGGCATCTGTCGATAATTCTTTTTGGATAATTCCTATTTTCCAATTTTTTCCCCAGATCCCGTGCTTGTTTTCTATACTCATTGGTATTGCTACACTTCCGACGTAATCTCAGGAACTGACTGTAGGGGAGAATCTCCCTTAGTGGTCTCGGGTGATAACTCTGGTAGGAAAGTAGGCTGTTCTTAGACGTAGTTTTGTAGAAAGTCTTAGTTTGTAAGGTTTCTCCTTCTACATTGATGGTGATATCCAGGAAGTCTAGATGTTTTTTGTTGGCTGTATAGGTGAATTTCAGCCATTGGTCTCGTGTGTTGATCCAATTATGGAAGTTCACTAGGCTCTCCATGTCTCCTTTCCAAATTAGGATGACGTCGTCGATGTAACGGCGCCACAACAAAATCTGTTCCTGGTATGGAGCTACAGAATGTTGTCATATGCAAAGCTTACCGAAGTGGCCGGATATAGCATTAGCCCTTACGAGATGGGACTGGTCTAAACCGACTAATCTCAGTTTATTAGGAAAAAAACTGAAGAGGACCGACTGATTGCCTAACAATTTTAAAGTAATGAGGATTTAAAATTCAACTTCAGGTGGTGCATACGTTGAAATGTCCATATGACAACATTCTGTAGTGTCATTGCCTGTAATTGCCATTGATTAATACGATAATTTTGCATTAGTCTGTCCCTCTCAAACCCTTCCTTACATTTCCACAGACCCCACTTATTTTTGGGTTATTATTCCCATTTTCCCTTCCCTGCACCTGGTCACTTCTACATTTACTGCAAAGTAGAATACTCATGTAAGCATATCTCTGCCACAGTGGAGGTCTCCACACAGAAAAAGATAGGAGAGACAGAGCTCTCCGGCCTGTCATTTATGGATTGCATTTTGTAGTAAGTGGTACTACTGTAGTATTACTTCATGTATGACATTGTGCAGGTTCTGAATACAGGCCATAATGTATGCATGTGTAAATTACATGATTCACACAAGCGATTAAACCTGTAATATACATGCTTAAGTGAGAGCTTGCGTGTAATGCATGAATTATGCACAAATAGAATTTGATACTCATATGAAAAGTGGCTGCACCCAGCTCGTGTCAAAAGAGAGGCCAGTGAAATGCAATGCAAAGTCGGTTGCCACGCATCAAAAGGATACTTTTAGATACTTTAACAATTCAGGAATTTATTTCCTGCATGTATCTACTCAATAAATTTACATCCATATAGATGAAGCGCAAATGATGTAGAAACAGCAGAAAAGTGCAGCAATTGGCTTCCTTGCCAAAACATCATTTGTCTTTGAAAGGGAATCATGTATAATAACACTAATTTTAAAAAAGGAAGGCATTTTATACAATTTATTTTCTGCTTTAGCATGTGCTATATAGGATATGTGTACATAACATGCATATACATTTATGGAAATCGAAGTAAGTCACACTTCGCTTGAACATGAACACATTACATATAGATGCGTACACTAACTCAGTCATGGTTTCTGGGTGAGTACCGAGGGATTATACATGTACTCCCAGAAGATAGTAAACTATTTGATTAATTGTAGCTTATATACTGTCCATTTTGGCATCATGCCACTGTGATGCCTGCAGTTAATATAATGAGTTGTGATTCAATCTGACATTAAAGTATTGCCTCAAAATCTCTTTCCAATTATGACCATACAAACAAGTGTTTCAAATGTTCTTTAGAAATGAAAGGACTGTTTTGAATCAAATTCAGATAATGAGAATAGTTGCTCAAAAATGTGTTCTAAATTCTAAACTCACAATAGAATCTACGTAGACAACTAAAGTTTTTCCTTTCAATAAACTCTGATTCTGCAAGTGATTGCTAGATCTTTACAGATGTGATGCCTTTATAGCCCCAAGCGTTTGTGCACTGGCATAAACTAAAAAGTGTTTTTCCATTTCCAAGTCCAACTACTTATACTTTGCAAATCTCCAACTAGTTGAAAAATAGTCACACCTGTATTGAACGTCACACCCTCAGAGTGTGGCTGATGACTATTAATAAACAGGTGAGTGTTTGATGTTCAAGAATTGAAGCCACTGGGCATGCCAGGAGACCCAAGGGCTGCGTAAGTGATTGGAAAAATATTGTTACTCCCATGATAATCTCAGAAGTAGAATTCATATTGCAATTTATTCCTGCTAAGCAGGAGATTCACAGGCTTAACTTAAAACACTTAAATGACAAAACACATTGCTGCACTGACACTCTAAAAAGCTGAGCCGAGTTTGAAAAACTCTTAGAGCATCTAAAAGAATTTGGCATCAAAATTACTTTCTGGAAGTCCTTGCACAATTGTAAATCCAAACAAAAAACAGAAGAAGGAAAGACAGTTTCATAGCCAACTAGATAGACTAAGCAAAATAATGCCTAAAAATGATTTTGGAGGTCATGAAACATTCAACTCTATTTACGCCTGAAAGGTCACTAATATCACAAAAAAATGCGTTGAAGAATTCAAGTCTTCCTCACACTCCCATTGAAATCTAAAGACTACTGTGTCTCCTCCTAAACATCTAGGAACATCGTGTCTTCATTCAGCGAAGCCCCCCAATACTATTGCCCAATATCATTGCCAAAATTTAACCATCTTCTCACTTTAGTGAACCTATCCCCACCACACTTCTCAGGGAAATTAGCATTTTTGTCGCATCCTGCTTGTGCAACCTGATTATTGTCTCGTTAAACCTAGCAACAAATCCCAGAATGCGTAACAAGTGCCAACTTAACTAAAAGAAATAAAGGTAGAAGCTACAGATCCAAATACGTTTTGCCCAGTCTCCCATCTCCCCTTCCTTTCTAAAGTCTTACAGAGTTGGGTGGAGACTAAGCTGAAATACCTCACTGTGGAAAATGACCAATAGATTAACTGCAATCTTGCCTTTATGCCAGGGATGCAGTACTGTAACAGCAGCATAAAAATGGTTGCATTAGCATGTCTTTTCCAAACCCATCTTAACATTTTCTTACACCCAAAGTATTTTTGAGAAATTATTTCCCATTTTCTCACCACTCTACCTGATCCCTTCCACATTTACTACACAGTAGTATAGGCACTTGGGCGGAGATCTCTCATTGGTAGCAGAGATCCCTGCACAGAAAGGATAGGAAATGCTCTCAGCATATTAGATAACAGAGGTACTTGCCTCATTATTCTCCTTTAACACGGTGAACCAAGTCACTGTACTGAAAATCCTCAAGAATGGAAAGGGGATGAATAGAGCAGGGTTCAATTTCTTCTTGTCATACATGGAAAACCAGTGTCAATGTACAGAAATTACTAACCTCCACTGGTAGGACTGTGATGCGCCAACAAGGGGTTCCCCAAGATTATATTTTCACTTTGCCTCCATTCAGATTCCCTCTAAAATTTCTTATCATGTTTATGCTGATGTTACCTGGCGGTATTTGAAAACTTCCTCCCCTGGTAATGTCAAATTCATGTCCAGGGTACTTTAGGACATTCAAATTAGGATATCCCATCACCTCCTATTAACTGCTAAAAAAAATTAATCCTGTCATCCCCATCCAGCCGCCCTATTCCAAGTTACACAATGCACAATTTGCTTATGGTGCTGAACTAGAACCCTTCAGTGATGGTGTGTGCTAAATTTCTTAGCTTTACCTAGGACAAAAACCTTAACCTTAACCCCCACTTTGCATTTTGTTTCTCCCTCGCTGTTTTACTTTTTACTGCTTCAGCTCTAGTGCTGAGTGGCCACACCCCTTGATATGCCACCCTTCATCCGGCAGCTCAAAATAACGGGTGCCTGGCTCCCAGCGCTTAACAGTACCATCTCGCAAGGGCAGCGCCCTACGTTTAGACCGATTGGTCATTTTTATTCTGTTTATGCTTTGTACTGTTACTCCCTATTCTTTTATACATTGTTTATTTTACCAGTAGTTGCCTACCAGCATCGAAGCCTGCACTAGGCAGCAAGGGGTTGTTGGACCCCCGTTTTGCATTTTGTTCCTCCCTGCCTCTAGTGCTGAGTGGCCACGCCCCCTGACACGCCCCCGCGGATACGCTTCTGGCATCCCTAAGGCATGCCAAAGGCAAGCCTGTCTGCACCCATCAGTGACCCGAACGTGACCAGCCCCAGCCCCCCTGTTTGTTTCGCATCAGATCTGATTTTAAAATAGTCTAACACAATTGCTGTCCCTCTAACCAGTAAGTAAGTCGCAATACTGTAGTATTTTGCAGCCGGGGGATAACTCTAACAACAAGACTTTTACGACTTGCAAACTCACCTTTATCAATGAAAAAATAAAGGAAAAAGCTCCACGCAACTAAGCATGGGCGTAAAATCCGCTCCGCTCGCGGATTTTTCGGATTTTCGGCAAATTCGCAATCCGCGAACTCTCGCGAATTTGTCGAAAATCCGTGAATTCGCTCGCGGCGGATTTTTTGCTTGGTGATACAATATTGCGGCGCGCTGCGTGGTTCACGGCGTTCACTTTCCGTCATTCAGCGTTTGCCGAGTTGTTTTTCTCAATCATATTTTGCGAGTGCTGCGCCATTTTGGATCTTGCTGCGGGATCCCGCGGGAGTTTGGCGCCCGCGAATACGTAATCGCGGCTTGCCACCTTGCACAGCACGCCTCGCGAGAGTTCGCAATTGCGAACACGTAGTTGCGGGGGAAAGGAACAATCTCGCACTCGCGAAATAGAGATTTAGCAATTCTGCACAAGAAATCCACCAGCAAACAGGATAAACCTTCAGAAAATGATGATTTTTATCAGAATCACTCCTCAGGTTGACATTTGCATGGCCTTTTTTTTTGCAAGGAGTCCATTTTTGGGGGGGGGGAGGAAGGAAGTGCCCCACAGTCTCCAACTTCCTGTTCCTGTCCAGCAGGCTCCTCCCAGTGCTTTCTTCATGTGCTGGTCACTTTCATTTGGACCTTGACCTGGAAGGATTACTTTTTGTGGGTGCTGCTGGATATTTGGATTTGAGGCCTTTTTGACTTTCTTTGGATCACTTTTGGATTAGAAATCAACTTTCACAAGTAAGTTTGTTTGGGGCATTACAGTTGCTGCAACTACAATTTTGGAACTTTTTCAGAACATTAAATAAAATATATTGTGAGTAGCCACAGTATCCAGTAGGACCAGTGTTGGTTATGGGTGCATGATACAACTGTTTTGTTGAATTTAAACACCATTGAGGCCATGGATGGGCTTGGATTGTGCTGATTTTTGTTGTTTTTGTCGTTTTTTGGGGCTGCTGGTGGGGCCCTTTGCCCAGGGGTGGTGAGTGTTGCATGGGCCCAATCTTTCTGTGGGGTGTCCCCTTGAATTTAAACACCATTGAGGCCATGGATGGGCTGGGATTGTGCTGTTTTTTGTGTTTTTTGTCGTTTTTTTGGGGCTGCTGGTGTGGCCTTTTGCCCAGGGGTAGTGGTGCATGGACTGAGTGTGCCTGTGGGGTCTCACTCTCTTTAAGGTAAACATCCTGGATGGCATTGGATTGTGGTGATTTGTGGGTGTTTTTCTGTTTTTTTGGGGTGTACTGTTGATGTGGACTGGCCATGTGGGTGGTGGTGGTGGCCATCTTGAGTGCTGGCTGGTACAGGCAACATGTGCTTGTGGTGCAAGGGGCCATTTTGAAGAGAGGCAGTGTCTGAGGCCTGCACTTATTTAGCCTACTTTTCATCCATTATCCCCAGGGGTAGTGAGTGTTGCATGGGCCTAGTCTTTCTGTGGGGTGTCTTCTTGAATTTAAACACCATTGAGGGCATGGATGGGCTAGGATTGTGCTGAATATTGTGGTTTTTGTCGTTTTTTGGGGCTGCTGGTGGGGCCCTTTGCCCAGGGGTGGTGAGTGTTGCATGGGCCCAGTCTTTCTGTGGGGTGTCCTCTTGAATTTAAACACCATTGAGGCCATGGATGGGCTGGGATTGTGCTGTTTTTTGTCGTTTTTTTGGGGCTGCTGGTGTGGCCTTTTGCCATGGGGTAGTGGTGCATGGACTGAGTGTGCCTGTGGGGTCTCACTCTCTTTAAGGTAAACATCCTGGATGGCATTGGATTGTGGTGATTTTTGGGTGTTTTTCTGTTTTTTTGGGGTGTACTGTTGATGTGGACTGGCCATGTGGGTGGTGGCCATCTTGAGTGCTGGCTGGTACAGGCAACATGTGCTTGGGGTGCAAGGGGCCATTTTGAAGAGAGGCAGTGTCTGAGGCCTGCACTTATTTAGCCTACTTTTCATCCATTATCCCCAGGGGTAGTGAGTGTTGCATGGGCCTAGTCTTTCTGTGGGGTGTCTTCTTGAATTTAAACACCATTGAGGGCATGGATGGGCTAGGATTGTGCTGAATTTTGTGTTTTTTGTCGTTTTTTGGGGCTGCTGGTGGGGCCCTTTGCCCAGGGGTGGTGAGTGTTGCATGGGCCCAGTCTTTCTGTGGGGTGTGCTCTTGAATTTAAACACCATTGAGGCCATGGATGGGCTGGGATTGTGCTGTTTTTTGTGTTTTTTGTCGTTTGTTTGGGGCTGCTGGTGTGGCCTTTTGCCATGGGGTAGTGGTGCATGGACTGAGTGTGCCTGTGGGGTCTCACTCTCTTTAAGGTAAACATCCTGGATGGCATTGGATTGTGGTGATGTTTGGGTGTTTTTCTGTTTTTTTGAGTTGTACTGTTGATGTGGACTGGCCATGTGGGTGGTGGTGGTGGCCATCTTGAGTGCTGGCTGGTACAGGCAACATGTGCTTGGGGTGCAAGGGGCCATTTTGAAGAGAGGCAGTGTCTGAGGCCTGCACTTATTTAGCCTACTTTTCATCCATTATCCCCAGGGGTAGTGAGTGTTGCATGGGCCTAGTCTTTCTGTGTGGTGTCTTGAATGTAAACATCATGGATGGCATGGGATTGTGCTTATTTTTCTGTGTTTTTCCATTTTTTGGGGTGTATAACTGAACTGATGTTCCTCTGTCTTCCATTGCTTTTAGGTGCACAAGACTCTAGAGAACCACCAGTGCCAGGAAGAAGTCCTGCAGCGGTGTGTGTGTGCAGCATAACGTCACGCGACGTCACGTCTGGACACAGACAACTCTGCAACTCGTGCAACTGCTGCCTGCTGTTCTGAAGAAGATGGCCCCAAAAAAAGTTACCCGTAGCTCCTCTAGCAAGAAAGTTGCCAGTAAGGAGCAGAAGAAGCAAGTTACCAAGGAGACTGGTGTGCCGGCCGCCCCTTTTTTTGGGAGTAAAAAAAAAAAGTATGCCTGCAGCAGCAGCGGGATCTGCTGGGGACCAAGCTGGGAGCAGCACCCCCGCTCCATTGGGCTCAGTGCCACCACCACCACCACGCCAACTTAAGTCCAAGCCCTTCAGTGCTGCAGAGGCACTTAGTCTAGTTGTTCAATCACCATCGACCAGTGATGTTGGCTCATCGCAAGAAAGTAGCAGCAATGTCCCTCAATCAACACAGGTTGTTGTAACTCATCTGACGAGTGTTGAACAACCACAGCCGCAAAAACCACATGTGCAAGTACAAGCCCAAGTACATGTGGAAGGAGAGGCAGCGCAAGGAGATGCGCAAGCAGAGGTGCATGGAGGGTCACAAGTGCCCACAATAGTTGTTCCTTCCGAAGTAGGATTGATGAAGCAAAGCTTCGCATATTTTGCGGCTTGCCGAAGTCAAGAACCTCGTTTATGTGTAATAAGGTAACATAAGTATGTTCTACTAACGTTTATTTTTGTTTAGGCAAAGTTTATGAAGCTTGCCTACGTGTATTTCTAATACACTTACCCCGTGTACTTTAACATGGCCGCCGCTTGTATTTTAGTTACTGCGCATGCGTCAGCCACACTCACGTGTCCTGACGCGTCTGCAGAAGTGGAGGGAAATTTATGCGCATGCGTAATTCATAGCTGTGCTTATCATGTGGTACTGCTCGTGCCACTGCTCTTGTGCCCGTATCAATGTAGCTAACATTTAAACCGCATAAGAATATTTTATGATGATAAGTAGAAAGTACAAACCCTGTGATGTGTTTTCATGATGACATTATTATGTATTAATTTGTTTTCGCTTACTTTTCATGTACCGCGGGGAATGGGGGTCTGTCTGTACTGAAAGCCATCTTGGAGGTCCCTTCTGCGCAGATGCGACTTTTCGGGGACCTGACAACCTTGGCTGATGGAACATAGCCAGTTGGCAGTGATGGGCGAGATGCTCCTGAGAAAGTCACCTCTGCCCTGCGAGAACGGCGAATGTTGCTCCTCATATGATACAATGTTAAATTATCATTGTGTTTCTGCACAGTTTCTCCTGGGAACCCCAAACCTGCTAGGCGGTACCCAAGTATGCTAATGAAGGCTTAAAATCTTGTATTGTGATTGGTGTGTTACCCAAATCCTACCTTAGGACCAATCGAAATTGAGGGATTCTGACACTTTGCAACATTGGGGGGTGGTACACTGTCCCCAAACTGTATATCTACCCTGGGTTCCACTAGGGAACCGTCCGACTTGTCTGGTTTAGCTGACCTGTCACTGACCCATCATACTCAATAGGTGACTGAAGATACAGAGCGCAGCAGAGCACTCTGTCTGAATTTGACCATAGACTAAGGTTCTACTGAACCTTAAAGTGCTGGCGAAGCACTTTGCTGGGAGTTCGCTGACCCAATCGGGGTCTTGATCGATAACTGCAGAGCGGGTGGAGCGCAGGCGTTGCTTCCAAACTGTGGGTTCCGGTCCTGTCCTGAGCGGTCCTGTCCTGAGGGTTTGCTGTCCTGTCCTGAGGTCTTGTCCTGATTCCTAATCCGAGGGTATCCTGTCCTATCCGGGGTGTCCATTCTGCACCTGCTGTCCTTTGAGGGGTATCCTTCCTTGAGGGTTTCCTGTCCTTAACTAACCCGTGGCCAGGGTTTGGTTATCACACCTTTCTAGGTAAATATTGCTCCGAACCTCTTAAATCTTGCACCTTCTGAATTTCTAACTTTTGCTTTAATAAAGTTCATCATTGCATATGTTATATTTTTTCCATGTCTTTCCGCAACTACTGAAAGTCAATTTCATATTTCCATAAGTTTGTTTCTATGTCTTCGCACATGTTAGAAATTATATTTTGCATTGCAGTTTGTCATTTCCTGATATGGTCTAGAACTTCATTGCCTAGACTGTTTAAAGGCCCCTTTACCTTAAGCGAAGCGTGTTACTCTTTATAGGCCCTCCTATAGTTACACATGCATAAATTGTCCATGCTTAAACATTTCTGAGATTATATAGTATTTTTCCATTTTCTTTCCATATTACATTTGAATGATTACCCTGACTTTATTTCTTTATAGCTATATAATTTACGTTATCTTGGTTATTGATTGCCTTATTTTACTGTACCTCATGCACGAAACAAATGAACTTTAGATAAACATTTTAAAACTTTCAGTTGTCCGTGGTCATTTCAACAGAATTTTGAATGTTATTGGTTGGGTTTGTATTTTGCTGCCTTTCCTTTACAGCTAGCTCCCTGATTCATTGTGGTCATTAGGTACCCGCATCGGTGGATGGTAAGTCGGGTGCACTGAAAATTAATAGTAGGGAACACACACACAAATTGGTAGAGCTCGTGAAGTCACCTGATCGATGTATATGGTGATTTGAAAGTATATGGGCCCTGAAGCCGGAAACGGCGAAAACTATTGGTCGGGTGGCCTCGCGCGCTCTATCAGTTTTACTGGTAGCCAGAGGATGGTTAGGGACTAGTTGAGAGTAAGGCAGGGATTAGTTGGACTAGTTGAGTCGGAAGCTGCTAATATATTGATGCTGCTAGAAGAGCGGCTGTTCTAAGAGACCTGATCATTCTCTTGTGAATACGCTGTTTTGGAATTCATGAATTGCTGTATTGTTATTATTCTTGTTCTTATATTGTTATATGTACTAATCCATGCATTTGTCAACCGTTTAGTTTCTTGTTGTCCGAACTCCCCGGGGAATTGAAAGGGCAAGTGGTGAATAGAATCCATTGTCCTGAGGTCACAGGCTCGAGGAAAGTTAGGTGCAGGTTAAGATAACCGGGAAGCACTAACTAGGGTTTTCTGAATACATGAGTGAATAAATGTCAGTAACGGGGTTCATTGGCAAAATTCCCATAGTGGCGTAACCTAATAAGGGTCACATCGGAAGAGTAGCAGGTTCCTCGGAGCTAGCGTGAAAGCAAAGGGGTCCGCTGGGAAACCTTAAACTCGGAATATATCCCGGAAAGAAGTGGATGAGTTTAGGGGAATAACAGGTTCACCGATGCTAAAGTGAAGGGTAGGCGGAAGAGATCTACTCGCAGCGAGTGAAAAGTAAATGGAAGTAGTTTACTTGCAGTAAAATAATTCTTTCTCTATCTAGACACTTGAGCACTGTGGCGAATGTGTATTTGTTGTAAAATAACCAAGCACTGAGCACTTTAAAAGAAAGAAAGTTTCCGTTACCTTGTGAAGGGAGGGAGTCAGTCGCGAAGCGCCTCTGACGTCACTCTGTGCCGCGCTGGGATTGGTAGAAGCAGCGGGCGGGTAGCGGAGCTGGAATTGTAAAGGAGGGGTGAGAGCCAGAGCGTGGGAACTGTCTCACGAAGGGGTCGCGCACCCATTGGCGGAGAATATTCAGAGTCGCGCACCCATTGGTCGCACGGATTTCCGAAGCGCGTTCTGATTGGAGGTAATTTGTAAACAAAGTTTAGCGTAGAAGTCGTATGTGGCACTCGCAGACTACAGGAACTCGACCTGATCCAAGGCACCTAGGGTTTGAAAGGGATCAGTGGAAAACTAATAGATACGATATTATGTACGGAACAAAGAGAAAATTGTCCCTTGTAAGTAAGGTGAAAAATTATTTTAAAACGGACAAACCAATTAAATCTAGGGAAGGTGTTCTTGTCCCACCACCTAATACTCCTGCCTCATTCATGATGTTTGACCGAGGGTACAATACCTGTGTGTGGTTGGAGAATTGGGTGAAGTACACAAAAGATGATGGAGTATTGGCATTTCCATTAGATGGGACTTTCAATGGTAGGATCCTATTTAATTTAAGGACTCGGATGAACGAATTGCATCCCAGACCGAGACTAACGCAGTATGAAGCATTAGAGGAATGGGAGATTGAGGCTTTTGAAAGAGAAAGACCCCGAATGGACAAGGGTTTGACCAAGTGGTACCCCAGGCTGAAACAGGAATCCAGGGATAAAAGGATGAAACAGTGGAGGCAGAGCATGATTGTTGAGGGTTTGTTTCCCATGATGCCGGCATGTCATAACCCTGTAGCGGGTGAGAAAAGTACTGAAAAATGTAAACATTGGGGGGCCCCGGGGGAATCAGATGATGAACTGATAGATGACATCTGTACCAGAAGTCCGCCACCTTATAACGAGGGAACCCGACCTTCCAGTGTAGGAGATGCTCCCCGACGCCACTTCCTCAAGGAAGAAGACAGATTCCTAGGACTGGGAGGGGGTGGTCAAGTATTGCCCTATTCTGAGAAACCCGAACCTGCGGAAACAAGGGATATATATCCCAAAGTGCCCGCAAGCCAGGAAGAAAAATATTCACGTACGAAAGTTTTTTTTCCCAGACCCTTGTATGAAAGCGAAGAGAAACCATCGAATTCAGGACTGCCTTTTGTTCAACCTCCATATGGGGAAGAGTGCAGGTCCTTTAACACTGGAACTTTATTCCCGAAACCAAATTATGGTGGGGGACCAAGTGAAACGCATCCTACTGCCCCGAGTTTTACTCCTCCTTTGACCCCACAGATATTACATGACACGACTTTAAGAAGGATACCAGTGGAAAAGGAGCAAGAGGCTCTAGCTAGACAAAGGACAGAAATAATTCAGAAAATCTCCCAGTTAAATACCAGTCCTGAGGCATTGACTATTCCAGTAACTATTGGACCAGTGGTCCCGTTATACGGAAATGGTCAGGGAAATCCGATTACTCCAGTTATGACCCCAGTCATGGCACCCCCGAGACAGGAACCGATAATCATAGATGATCAGTCCAGTGAGTGCGAGTCTGAAGTTGCGTTCTTGGACTTGCCAAACAAACCGACCGGAAAGGGAATGCAGCAGAGGCATAACCCTTTTAATGCGAAAGAGATTAAATTAGAATCAGCAACAGGCACTAGGAATGTCTCTCTGGTAACTCCAGATGAAATTGAGAGTTGGAGTCGTGAATTAGAGAAACAGACTCCGCAAACGAAACCTTTAGACCTCTACAAGCTGAGGGTAGAAATAGAAGAATTAATGGCAGGAAATGTGGGGTTGGATCGATTGAATACCTACTCTGAAGAAGAATTGTCGTTTATATGTAAAAGCTTTACAAGGAACACCAGAGTGCTCCACGAAAAACTGACCGAAACAGCAGTTAGTATGGGGGTAGATATCTCAAAATCCAAGCCCTTACAGAAACCGTACAGAGCAGACTTCTCAGACAAAGATATAGAGCACTTGAATGTGGCAGGAAAAAAGCTGCAGATTAAAGAATTATTGGGAGTACTGCAGAAATGGGGAGATGTGGAAAGATGGAGAAGCAGGTGGGCGAAAAAGAGGGAAGAGGCTCGCTCCCGACAAGTGACTCCTGAATTTGCTTTAAGGGAGGTGGAGAAACCTGAACAGTTATGCCCCATGCGCGAAGTACCTGGAGGGAAATATGTGCATGTCCCCTGGTCTAGACAGGATATTGTGTCCTTTACGAACGATTTTCCAAAATTACGAGAGAAACCAGTAGACTGGTACAGGCAGGTGGAAAGGTTCGTGAAGGTACAGAAATGTCTGTGGAAAGACCTGGATGGGTTTTTCGACATTGTGGTTCCGGTAGATTTATGGACCCAGTGTAAAATAGCCATAGACTGGCCCAGTGAGGAGTACCCAAGAAATAAGGAAACAGGGGAGCCATCAAAGGATGTCATGCGAAAATATGAGCAGGTAATTCAGCATTTGAAAGAAAAGGTGCCCGCAAAGGAAACTGATTGGACAAAAATAGATAGAACAACACAGGAAAGGGACGAGACAGTGCACTCCTTCTATGAGAGGTTATTGCAGGTATTTAAAACATACAGTGGTATTGATAACATCGATTTGAAGGACATGACGCATTTTATTTACAGGTTTGTAAATGGTTTAAGACCTGAAATTTGTCAGTGGATAAAAGATAATAAAATCTGCTGGCATACAAAGAAAATGGATGAGGTCCTGCGGTACGCTAAGTACTGCGAGGACGAGATGGCAGAAAAGAAAAAGGCCCTTAAGGAAAAAGTGATGTGGGCTCAGGTGAAGCTCGCAGAACAGCAGGAAAAACAATTGAGTAACATGGTTAAAAATGCTGAGAACAAAAGTCCTGGGGGAGGGGGTGGAGGAAAGCCCCGGCCAAAATTTAGCAGGGAAGAGGCTATGAAGAAATTTCCCTGCCATCAGTGCGGCGAAATTGGACACTGGCGAAACGAGTGTCCTCAATTAATAGATGATAATGCAAAAACTCCTGATTTAACTCCACAGACGCAGAAAGAAAGACCAAGAAAGACTCAACCCCAGGTAAAAACAGTTCAGGTGCCTCGAGCACCCAAGCAGGTATACAGGGGAAAGCAAGCAGAGGGTGAGGAAATAGAAGTTTGGGAAAGCGGTGAGAACAGAAATACAGCAACTTCGCAGTATCTGCTAAATGATACCTTCCTTTGTAATGATCAGGACTGACGGGGCCTGAGAGGGGAGGACGAGGAGTGCGTACTTGGCGCTTCCTTGCCGGTAGACCAGTCTGGACCATATATTGAAGGAAAGGTTGACGGAAATGATGTCACCTTTCTGTTGGACACTGGCGCTACCCGTTCTACTGTAAGAACAGTGGACGTTCCAAACCTACCCCTCTCGGGAGAAAATATCCAAGTAGTGGGTGTATCTAATCAATTGATTAGTACTCCTGTTACCGAACCAATGGAGATTTCAATTGGAAATTTTAAACAAATGCATAGGTTTGTCGTCTGTGACACCAGTCCAGTGAATCTACTGGGTCGTGATTTGCTGTGCAAAATGAACTGTACCATCTTTTGCACACCAAAAGGTGTTGAAATACAGACCCCGGATGAAGATGGCATTTATAAATTATTGTTACTTAGACCTGACTCAGAAATTAAAAGATTGACCCTGCAGGATTTGCCCCAAGAACTCCAGGAAGCGGTAAAGCCAGAGGTGTGGGATTTCACTGGAAAAGATGTGGGATTAATGAAAGATGTGGACCCCATACAGATAGCCATCAAGGACAATGCAGTATATCCTAACACTAAGCCCTACCGAATGAATGCTGAAGTGAAAGCAGGTGTCACTCTGGAAATACAAAAATTATTAGAAGGAGACATCATACAGGAAGTGATGAGCAGCCCATGCAACTCACCGATTATGGGCATCAAGAAGCCTAGTGGCAAGTATAGGGTAGTGCAAGACCTAAGAAAGGTAAACAAAATTATAGTTCCTTGCTGCCCTATTGTCCCGAACCCAGCAGTGATATTGTACCAGATTCCTTGGGATGCTGAGTGGTTCACTGTGATTGATTTATGTCATGCATTCTTTTCGATACCCCTGCACCCCGACAGCAAATTTCTTTTCTCATTTGCCTTCGAAGGTCACGTGTATTGCTGGAACCGGGTCCCTCAGGGGTATACAGAGAGCCCTTCTATCTTTAATCAGATCTTGAAAAAATGTCTAGAGACTTTGATCTTACCTGGGAACTCTGTCTTAGTGCAGTACATAGACGACCTTCTATTGGCGTCTAAAAGTCATAGGGACTGTGTAGTTGACACCATTGCCCTACTAAACCATCTGTGTGAGAAAGGGCATAAAGTGGCCCCTGACAAACTACAGTTCTGTGCAAAATCAGTGAAATATCTAGGACACCAGATAGAAAAGGGTGTCAGAAAAGTCACATCAGAAAGAGTGAGAATAATTCAAAAGATGCAGTTGCCCCGTACTCAAAAAGACGTCAGAATGTTCCTGGGAGTACTAGGATACTGCAGGCAGTGGATTCTGGGATTTGCAGTCTTAGCCAGGCCTTCGATAAAAATGACCACAAGAGGAATGCCAGACATTGTAGAATGGGACGATGAAAGCCTAATGGCTTTCACAAGACTGAAAAACTGTCTGTGTACAGCCCCTGCGCTGGGAATGCCAGATTATTCCAAAGAGTTTGCCCTATTCTGTGACACTCGCGATAATTGCGCATTGTCAGTCCTGACTCAAGAACATGGCACGACCAGAAGGCCTGTGGCCTATTTCTCTGCCACCTTGGACCCAGTAGCTGCTGGGTTACCAGGCTGTCTGAAAGCAGTAGCTGCTACCTGTGCAAGTTTGGAACAGAGTGAGTCCATAGTCATGGGACATCCTGTGACTGTGTATGTTTCACATGGAGTGGTAATTCTATTGACCAGAACTAAAACACAGTATCTCACCCCTAGTCGGCTGACTAAATACGAGAGGATTCTTGTGGGTGCAGCAAATGTAAGCATTGTTAGGTGTGGTATTCTGAATCCTGCCACTTTACTCCCCGACTCCCTGGAAATGGAAGGTGGGGATGATGATGAACATGATTGCATTGATCTGACAGAGTTCAGCACAAAACCACGCCCAGACATAAAAGAAACGCCATTGCCTGAGCATGATAAAGAGCTGTTTGTAGATGGTTCCTGTCTAAGACATGAACTAGGAGGCCTGAGTGCTGCTTATGCAGTAGTCTCTTTAACAAAAATTGAAGAAGCAGGTTACCTATATAACATCAAGTCTGCACAAGTAGCCGAATTGATTGCTATGATAAAAGCTTGCAAAATTGGGAAGAACATGCGCATAACAGTGTATACTGACAGTCAGTACTGTTATGGAGTTGTGCATGACTTTGGCCAATTGTGGCTACAGAGGGAATTCCTGACTTCCTCAGGTACTCCCATTCGGAATGCAAAAGTTGTGCATGACCTTTTAGAGGCCATCCAGTTACCCAAGGAACTGGCAGTGGTAAAATGCGGTGCTCATAAGAAGAGCATGGACAAAGTATCACTGGGAAACGATTATGCTGACCGAGTGGCCCAATGGTGCGCCAGAGATCGGTATATCGTAAATCCAAAACGAGGGGGGCCAGGAACCAGCTGCCAACTTCAGGTGTTT
The DNA here is from genome assembly GCF_964261635.1 of Lissotriton helveticus. NCBI lineage: Eukaryota > Metazoa > Chordata > Amphibia > Caudata > Salamandridae > Lissotriton > Lissotriton helveticus. Next base: position 167,953,396 of record NC_136065.1, on the reverse strand, counting down.
GAGGAAGTGCCTACTTGGGATGAAGTGAGAGAGTGGCAGGAGTCGGCTCCTTGGCAAGAAAGAGAGAAATGGAAGGAGGATGGGTGTAGACCGAGACGTGTGGATGGTGTCATCTTGGGCCCAACTGGTATGCCTGTATTACCCCGACACTTGCTTGGCACAATGGCAAGATTAATACATGAAGGATCACACATTGGTAGGGATGCCATGATTCTGGTATTTCAACAGACTTGGTATAGTAAGAAGTTCAGGAAAGTAGCAGAGTCCCTCTGCCAGAGGTGTCTGTCATGTCAACAGATGAACCCAGGCAAGAGGACAATGGTTGAACTGAGCAAAATTGGGAGATCAGGGGGTCCCTTTGTAAGGATACAGATTGATTTCATCACCATGCCCCGTTGTGAAGGGAAGCGATATGTCCTTGTCATTGTTTGCGTATTTTCCAAATGGGTAGAAGCTTACCCTACTCCCCAAAGTGACGCACTGACAGTAGCGAAGTGTTTACTAAAAGAACTGATACCTAGATTCGGGGTGCCATTCATTATTGAATCAGATAAGGGTGGACATTTCCAGAATGAAATACTGGTTGAACTCTGTAAGGCCTTTGGAATAAGGCAAAAACTTCATTGTGCATACCACCCAGAGGCTTCTGGAATAGTGGAACAAGTAAATGGAACTATCAAAAACAGACTAGCAAAGCTGACAGATGCTACTGGCATGACCTGGGTGAAGGCCCTGCCCCTGGTCCTGATGGGACTGAGAAGTGTTCCTGACCGCAAGACAGGCCTAAGTCCCCATGAAATCATTATGGGAAGAGTGATGAGACAAGCATGGGTGCCAGGAAGCAAACTGTTGAGTATTACTGATGATTTGGTGCTTGAATACTGCAGAAGATTGTGTGACCAAGTGCGTTCTATCTCTCGCCAGATTGGAGACGACGGCATCCTCAATCCAACGACTCCTCTCCACAGCTTGGTTCCAGGAGACTGGGTCAAAATAAAGAAGCACACTCGATCAAACTGTCTGGCACCAAGGTGGGGAAAGAAACGCCAAGTAATCCTGGTAACAACCACTGCAGTGAAGGTCGCAGGTATTCCCCAGTGGATCCACGCTGGACATACCCAGAAGGTATTACCAGACAAAGAATTTGCAGAAGAAGGGCAACCAGCAGAGGACTCTGCAGGAGCCAGACCAGAAGCAGCTGACACCGAGCAGCCCAGCACCAGTCAGGCGGCAGGAACAGCAGACGTTGGCCCAGGAGTAGTTGACTACGAACTGCCAAGAATCCAGCCTGCTGAAGAGGTCCAGGAAGCTGAGCCAGGAGTAGCTGATGACGAGCTGCCAAGCATATGGCCAGAAGAATGGATACCGATGATTGATCTGACTGAAGATCCTATCAGAACAAGAGAGCGACTTAGTGAAGGTAGAGAGTGGACTAGTCAGGAAAAGCAAGGCACAGGCGAAGAACCTCAGCCGCCTGAGATTCACATCAAAACTGAGGAAGGAGAAGGTCAGACAGGGACAGAACAGGTGTTCGATACACCTCCACTAACTCCTGATGCGGATAAGGGACAGCTTAGACATAGAGTGATAGTTCGAGCAGAAGAAAATCAAGAGATCGAAGTGCTTGAACAGGATCAGATAGGGTTAGAAGAACGGGTTCAGGAAACAGAAACAGAAACAGAAACAGAGACAATCGAAAGCCAAAAACAAAATATTCCTGAACTAGGCCAGATTAGTAACCAGGCAGAAGAAATTGATGATAGCCCTGGAACTAGCGAGATAAGGGAAGAAGAAGAAGAAAGTGAAGCAGAATTGCCACAAGCTAAAGAGAATAAGAGGATAAGAGAAGAAAGTGAAGTCCAAGTACCAACTAAGAGACTAAAGAAAAGAAACAACCTTGAGCCTAGGTTCGTAAAGAGACTAAGGCTAAGGATAAAGACGGTGGAAGAAAAATGTGCAGAAGCAAGGAGAAGTGCACGGATAGCAGAGCAAGAAGAAAAACTCTTCCAAAAGAAGGAGTGAACGAATAAAAAGACAAAACAAGAAATACAAGTCTCCTGAATGGACACTCGTTTTGGAAGAATTTGAAGATCTTGATATAACTGACGTAAGCGACGGAGAGCCCGTCCCTGAGTACTCTGCTGAAGAAGAAGACGAACCACCGTGAAATTGCACAAAGTAAGCTAGCTGTGTAAAGACACAAAGAGGGGTCAAGAAACTTCTTCTGAGCCGAAATGTCTGATTCAACTGTGAATGGTAGACCAAATTGCAGTCGTTGCAAGACGTGCTGCAAGGTGTGTATATGTAGTATAGTAGTACTGATAGTAATATGGATAGGACTAACAATCTTTATACCCTTTACTGTAAGTAAAGATACTAACATTGTCCCTACTGAAATTGTAAATACCGACAGTGAGGAGTTGACAACACAGAGTGTAGCAAGACATGAGAGAGCACTGAGACAAACAAAACGAGACTTAGAAGCATCAGATGAGGGAGGACTACATTATCATGGAATTAAGAACAGGACACACTTAAATGTTTTTGCAAACTTGTTAATACACTATGTAGAGACTATGGAAATTGAAGATTGCTATGTCTGCATGAAGCTACCTACTTCTGTGGCTGAAGGTGTGACATACCATCACTTGCCATTAACATATGGAATCTCCTGTAGCATTTTAGCTAGTTTATTTTACAAAAGAGGACCGTTACAGTACTATTACTCTAATAATGACGTAATCTTTTCTGAACTTCCTATACGTGGGAACTTGAATCCTGTACATACCAAAAGCGACACCATAAGATATATGGGAGACTACTTCTTGAATATAGGTAACATTGACATAGCAGATGCACACAGAGATAACTTGACTTGTTCTTTGCGTGAACAGGAAAAGATGTTCCTGAACATGGCAGAGAAAAGAAGAATTAAAATACAAAAGAAGGCTAATGACGAAAGTCAGAAAAAGCCAAAGTGGGCAGAGAACATGGAAGGCACCTCAAATGGTGGGGCGGGACCTGCTCTGTTGCTGGATTTTGAAAAGAAAGGCAAGCTATGTCTTCACCGCGAGAAGACTAGCTATTATAATAATGTTTTCATTGGTTCCAGTGAATGCGAACATAATTACAAGGTAATTGGAGGTTGGGGTTTCAAAAATGGGTCAGAGCCTGTGTTTCCTGGAATTTATTATATTTGTGGGGACAAGGCTTATTTCAAATTGCCGGATCACTGGTATGGAAGCTGCTATTTTGGCATTGTCTTCCCGAAAATATACCATGTGAATGGAAAAGCTGGAAGCAATGAAGATACTAATGGCTTAGTGCGTAGTAAAAGAGAAAGTATAGGTGAAATTATGGGTAGTATTTTCAGTGCACTGATACCTGGAGTGGGAGTGGTTCTGAACACTCACAGAATTTGCAAATTGTCTACTATAGTAGATGTGCTGTCTACTGAAACAGCTCATGGATTTCTGCTGGTCAATACCGAAATGGTTGCGATCCGATCAATGGTTTTACAGAATCGACTTGCTCTTGACACCTTATTAGCGAAAGAGGGCGGAGTCTGCCGGATGTTGAAGGCGCAACATTGTTGCACTTATATTCCGGATAAAAGTGTACAGATCAAAAGATATGTGAAAAACATTACTAATTTGACAAAGGAACTCAAACCACTCGAGGTTGATAGTGCCTGGAAGAGACTGGTAGATGGTCTCTCAAATGTAGGTCATTGGCTTGCTAGTGTAGGTAAAAGCTTGTTGTTCAAGATACTGATGCCAATTGGTATTATAGGTCTTATTATATTTCTAATTTTTATCTGTTGTAAATGCCGCAAGCGCACCAAGAAGCACGAGGTAAATGCAAGAGGGTTGAAACGGAGTGTGGATGAGATTGAGTTGGAGGAAGTGAATGATCAGATATACAAAAAGGTGAAGACTTCTCACCCTACTAAAACTGAGAGAGAAAAGTTAGAACGATTGCTGGAAGAGATAGAGCTATATAAAGTGTGAAAGAAAGTTGGCATCTGGTTCCATTTTTGTGATGATAGTAAATATCATCAAAGAGGGGATTGATGAAGCAAAGCTTCGCATATTTTGCGGCTTGCCGAAGTCAAGAACCTCGTTTATGTGTAATAAGGTAACATAAGTATGTTCTACTAACGTTTATTTTTGTTTAGGCAAAGTTTATGAAGCTTGCCTACGTGTATTTCTAATACACTTACCCCGTGTACTTTAACATGGCCGCCGCTTGTATTTTAGTTACTGCGCATGCGTCAGCCACACTCACGTGTCCTGACGCGTCTGCAGAAGTGGAGGGAAATTTATGCGCATGCGTAATTCATAGCTGTGCTTATCATGTGGTACTGCTCGTGCCACTGCTCTTGTGCCCGTATCAATGTAGCTAACATTTAAACCGCATAAGAATATTTTATGATGATAAGTAGAAAGTACAAACCCTGTGATGTGTTTTCATGATGACATTATTATGTATTAATTTGTTTTCGCTTACTTTTCATGTACCGCGGGGAATGGGGGTCTGTCTGTACTGAAAGCCATCTTGGAGGTCCCTTCTGCGCAGATGCGACTTTTCGGGGACCTGACAACCTTGGCTGATGGAACATAGCCAGTTGGCAGTGATGGGCGAGATGCTCCTGAGAAAGTCACCTCTGCCCTGCGAGAACGGCGAATGTTGCTCCTCATATGATACAATGTTAAATTATCATTGTGTTTCTGCACAGTTTCTCCTGGGAACCCCAAACCTACTAGGCGGTACCCAAGTATGCTAATGAAGGCTTAAAATGTTGTATTGTGATTGGTGTGTTACCCAAATCCTACCTTAGGACCAATCGAAATTGAGGGATTCTGACACTTTGCAACATTGGGGGGTGGTACACTGTCCCCAAACTGTATATCTACCCTGGGTTCCCCTAGGGAACCGTCCGACTTGTCTGGTTTAGCTGACCTGTCACTGACCCATCGTACTCAATAGGTGACTGAAGATACAGAGCGCAGCAGAGCACTCTGTCTGAATTTGACCATAGACTAAGGTTCTACTGAACCTTAAAGTGCTGGCGAAGCACTTTGCTGGGAGTTCGCTGACCCAATCGGGGTCTTGATCGATAACTGCAGAGCGGGTGGAGCGCAGGCGTTGCTTCCAAACTGTGGGTTCCGGTCCTGTCCTGAGCGGTCCTGTCCTGAGGGTTTGCTGTCCTGTCCTGAGGTCTTGTCCTGATTCCTAATCCGAGGGTATCCTGTCCTATCCGGGGTGTCCATTCTGCACCTGCTGTCCTTTGAGGGGTATCCTTCCTTGAGGGTTTCCTGTCCTTAACTAACCCGTGGCCAGGGTTTGGTTATCACACCTTTCTAGGTAAATATTGCTCCGAACCTCTTAAATCTTGCACCTTCTGAATTTCTAACTTTTGCTTTAATAAAGTTCATCATTGCATATGTTATATTTTTTCCATGTCTTTCCGCAACTACTGAAAGTCAATTTCATATTTCCATAAGTTTGTTTCTATGTCTTCGCACATGTTAGAAATTATATTTTGCATTGCAGTTTGTCATTTCCTGATATGGTCTAGAACTTCATTGCCTAGACTGTTTAAAGGCCCCTTTACCTTAAGCGAAGCGTGTTACTCTTTATAGGCCCTCCTATAGTTACACATGCATAAATTGTCCATGCTTAAACATTTCTGAGATTATATAGTATTTTTCCATTTTCTTTCCATATTACATTTGAATGATTACCTTGACTTTATTTCTTTATAGCTATATAATTTACGTTATCTTGGTTATTGATTGCCTTATTTTACTGTACCTCATGCACGAAACAAATGAACTTTAGATAAACATTTTAAAACTTTCAGTTGTCCGTGGTCATTTCAACAGAATTTTGAATGTTATTGGTTGGGTTTGTATTTTGCTGCCTTTCCTTTACAGCTAGCTCCCTGATTCATTGTGGTCATTAGGTACCCGCATCGGTGGATGGTAAGTCGGGTGCACTGAAAATTAATAGTAGGGAACACACACACTAATTGGTAGAGCTCGTGAAGTCACCTGATCGATGTATATGGTGATTTGAAAGTATATGGGCCCTGAAGCCGGAAACGGCGAAAACTATTGGTCGGGTGGCCTCGCGCGCTCTATCAGGGGCACATCAGGAAATCGACAATCAAGGCGAGGTATCATTTGAGGAAGACACTCCTCCTGATGATCATTCATTGTCTTCCACACCCCTAGCAAGGAAGAGATCAAGGGTGGTGTCTACATCTTCTTCAAGCACACCTCCTTCTGATGATACGGATCAAAATTGGGAACCAGCACCACTGCCGTCTGAGAGTGAGGCACATGATCTGACAAAGGTAGTTAAGCGTAAAAGGAAGCTCGTCCAAAGTCTCAGAGTTATGGAGTGTGATGATGAGGCTCAACAAGAAGTGGCGGATACTGCTGCTGATGAAGACTCTGACAACGACGACCCAGTCATCATAAAGGTCACTGCAGCCCCAGCAGGCATGCAGCAAACAGACATTTTGACCCTAGCCCGAAAAGCTGCTGAGCGTGATGATGATGATGTTGTCGACGAGGAGGCAGTGGAAACACCACAATCATTGGAGTTAAGTAGTACACCAACTTGTACCGCTTCCATATGTCTTTCTCACAAGAAGGGACCTCCATCCACCTCAACCTTAATTAGTGGCGGTGAAAGTGCACAACGTACAAAAGTTGGGCAATCCAGATCCTCCACTTCATCTGTCATTAGCAGCAAGACCACCACCACCAGTATCGCCGCCTCCTCCGGCCCCCCACAGACACTTCAAGTCCCCAGTTTGGGACTTCTTTACTGTTTGCCCAAAAAGCGAAAAGTTCGCCATTTGTACCATTTGTAAGGTTGCAGTTAGTCGTGGTAAGTTTGGTACCAACTATGGTACCGGAGGCCAGAGAGGTCATCTTAGGAGACAGCACACTGTCCAATGGTTTGCGCACCTAAAGGCAATCAAGGAAGCCCGAATTGGAAGTCAAGAAAACGTTAATGTTGCATCTGATGATGACGAGGAGGAAGAAGACGTGTCAAACACTTCACTTACACCCAGTACCCCTGTCAGCAGCACACCCCATGTGAGGCACACTAAGAGTGTTGGAGCGAGTGAGACACCAACGCGCAAAAGTTCGCCAGCGAGCATAATTGGGTCAACGAAGTCATTATCATCCCGTAAATGCTTGGTCCAGGGCAACATTAGAACCATGTTTTCTTCAGACGCGCCATATGAACGCAACCACCCACTGACGCGTCTGTATAACACTAAGCTGGCTAAAATGCTAGCTGTGGACCTTCTCCCTTTTTCTTTTGTAGAAGCTGTAGGTTTTCTAGAATTAGTGGCAACGCTCTGCCCTAAATGGAAGGTTCCTAGCCGGTTCTATTTTGCCAGAGTTGCGGTTCCAGCACTACATGAAGATGTGCTGGAGGCGATTGGGGCAGCTTTGCAGAAGAGTGCTGTTCACACAATACATCTGACAACAGACATGTGGACCAGTGGCGCAGGCGCTGATTACATGTGCATCACTGCACACTGGGTCTCTTTTTCAGGTGTTAAAGCAAAGCTAAACGCAGGTGTTGACCCGGACCAAGTTTTTAAAGCTGCTCGTAAACATGCAACACTAGCCATGTTTGGCTTGGAGAAAAGTCACACATCACAAAACATTTTGGACGAGTTTAACAAAAAGGTCTTTCACTGGCTATCCCCAAAAAAACGCAAGATTGGTTATGTTTCCACGGATAATGGCGCCAATGTAGTTAAGGCCATGGCGCTGGGTGACTATTTCAGAGTGCCGTGTTTGGCGCACTGTATCAACCTGGTAGTTCAAAAATTCTTGAGTGATAAAGACAGTCCAGCGTGCGAGGTAATGGCCACCTGCCGCAAAATGTGCAACCATTTCAGCCATTCTTTTAAGGCCCGGAAGCATCTGAGGAGCCTGCTACTTGAACGTCGAATGCCAGTGAAAGCACTCATCCAGGAGGTGGCAACACGTTGGAACTCAACCTTCTACATGCTTGAGCGTCTGTATGAGCAGTATACGGTACTCGATCACTATTTCTTAAAAGAGGGTACAGCTCAGAAGGACCTGCGGATGGGTGCGGCGCAATGGGACATAGTTAAAAGCCTGACAGACATGCTTCGTCCTTTTGAGTTCTTCACGCGTGCAGTCAGCCAGGAGGACTGTAATTTGGGAAAAGCTATCCCATTGTTGTGCATGCTGGAGCACCAACTGAAGGCGGTGTCTTCTGAGTTAGAAAAAGATGAAAAAAACAAAGACCCTTTTCTTTTGTCGGAGAAATTATTAGAGCGCCTACGTGGTGATGAACGTCTTAAAAAGATCAACTCAGAACAGCATTACATTTGTGCTACTATTCTGGATCCACGCTACAAAAAGGCACTGGCAGGCCAAGCATTCTTTCCTTTTGCTGATGAAGATGTTAAAAAGTACAAACGTTGGCTAGCCTGGTCAGCCAAGAGGTTTGAAAAAGAACGGCAGGATATTGAAGGAGAAGGCAGTACATCAGCATCAGCATCAGCAGGCCATCCCCAGTCAAAAGAATCCACTTCTGCACCTGTGGCTGTGGCACAAGTGAACTCTCAGCCGTGAAAGACACCGGCAACCGGATCATCTGCACCACACACGAGTAACAGTGGCTGCTGAAGCGGATTGGCTAACTTTGCTTGGGTATGGTTCTCAAAAAAAGGTCACAGGCACAGCAAAAAGTAAGCAAAGTGGAGGAACCGTTGAGGACCTTGAGTCGATGGTGCAGGACTATCTGAATGACTCAACAGAGGTCTTTCTTAATGATGAGCCATTGCAGTATTGGCATGGGAAAAAACAATTGTGGCCACAGCTCTCCAACCTGGTTATAAACTATTTGTCTTGCCCACTCGCAAGTGTGTCTTCTGAACGTGTTTTCAGTGCTGCTGGTGGCATTGTAACTCCCAAACGGAGCCGCCTCTTGCCCAAAAGTGTGGAGAGGCTAACAATGATCAAGATGAATCAGCACCTCATACCACCAGATTACAAAGTACGAGAAAGCACGCCGCATGAAGACGAGGAGGACGGCAACGTAGATGAGGGGATTTGTTCTCTGTTCGGTGACGCTGACCTCATCCTGCCTGAATTCGCAGAGTATGATGACGAAATCTTCTTCTTATTCCCTGACACGGAGCCCTGAAAATGAGACAATGAATCAATAACTTTCTTTTTCGTCCTTATTCACTTTTATTCCTGTGTGTCTGTCTTTCTTTGTTTTGCACAGTTAATTTAATTCAAACTTTAATCACCTAATCCCAAAAACAAGCCCATCAGCAGAACTGTCTCACTTGTTTGCTTATTGATTTGAAGGTGCCGCAGTCTACATTCCTCAGGTTCACAAGTTCAGAAGAACATGCTCCTCTATCCTCCTCCTCCTATTTCCCTCAAAGCAGAGGGCTGGATTACGCCCAATGAAGAAAGACTCAGCACTTGTGGGGGTGTTCTACTTCTTTGCGGGTGAGTTGACGGCTCTGGGCCCATTGCTGTGAAGCTCTAATAACGGATAAAAGTGTTTTGGACCAAATATGAGGCGGAAATTTCTTGCCGTTGTTGCTGACTTGCCTGCCTTTGAGGTGCTCTTTGGCGGGGTTCCGGGTGTTTGTGGGTGAGTTTTGGGGTCTGGGAGCACTGCTGCGACAGTCTAATCTTGATTGCAATTGCTTTTCAGGAAATCCGTGGTGGAAAACAGGAGTTATGATGATGACCTAGCTGCACAGCGCGTTTGGACCGAAGGCCGAGAGATATTGTAAGTATGAGATTTTGCTTTTTGGCTGTTTGGGGGTGTTGTCGCGTGCTTTTTTGCGGGTGGGTTGGCGGGTCTCTTGGGGCATTCCTGGGAAGGTCTAATACCGGATAGAAGTGGTTTGGACAAAATCCATAAGGAAAAGCCTTTTTTTTGCTATTTCTTCTGACATCTTGCTCAATGTAGCGTTTTCGGGGGCCTGTTTGGGGGGCTTCCTGGTGTTTGTGGGTGGGTTGGGGGGTCTCTGTCGAAGCACTGCTGCGACAGTCTAATCTTGATTGCATTTGCTTTTCAGGAAATCCGTGGTGGAAAACAGGAGTTATGATGATGACCTAGCTGCACAGCGCGTTTTTTGGACCGAAGGCCGAGAGATATTGTAAGTATGAGATTTTGCTTTTTGGCTGTTTGGGGGTGTTGTCGCGTGCTTTTTTGCGGGTGGGTTGGCGGGTCTCTTGGGGCATTCCTGGGAAGGTCTAATACTGGATAGAAGTGGTTTGGACAAAATCCATAAGGAAAAGCCTTTTTTTTTGCTATTTCTTCTGACATCTTGCTCAATGTAGCGTTTTCGGGGGCCTGTTTGGGGGGCTTCTTGGTGTTTGTTGGTGGGTTGCGGGGTCTCTGTCGAAGCACTGCTGCGACAGTCTAATCTTGATTGCATTTGCTTTTCAGGAAATCCGTGGTGGAAAACAGGAGTTATGGTGATGACCTAGCTGCACAGCGCGTTTGGACCGAAGGCCGAGAGATATTGTAAGTATGAGATTTTGCTTTTTGGCTGTTTGGGGGTGTTGTCGCGTGCTTTTTTGCGGGTGGGTTGGCGGGTCTCTTGGGGCATTCCTGGGAAGGTCTAATACCGGATAGAAGTGGTTTGGACAAAATCCATAAGGAAAAGCCTTTTTTTTGCTATTTCTTCTGACATCTTGCTCAATGTAGCGTTTTCGGGGGCCTGTTTGGGGGGCTTCCTGGTGTTTGTGGGTGGGTTGCGGGGTCTCTGTCGAAGCACTGCTGCGACAGTCTAATCTTGATTGCATTTGCTTTTCAGGAAATCCGTGGTGGAAAACAGGAGTTATGATGATGACCTAGCTGCACAGCGCGTTTTTTGGACCGAAGGCCAAGATATATTGTAAGTAAGAGATTTTGCTTTTTGGCTGTTTGGGGGTGTTGTCGCGTGCTTTTTTGCGGATGGGTTGGCAGGTCTCTTGGGGCATTCCTGGGAAGGTCTAATACTGGATAGAAGTGGTTTGGACAAAATCCATAAGGAAAAGCCTTTTTTTTTGCTATTTCTTCTGACATCTTGCTCAATGTAGCGTTTTCGGGGGCCTGTTTGGGGGGCTTCTTGGTGTTTGTTGGTGGGTTGCGGGGTCTCTGTCGAAGCACTGCTGCGACAGTCTAATCTTGATTGCATTTGCTTTTCAGGAAATCCGTGGTGGAAAACAGGAGTTATGATGATGACCTAGCTGCACAGCGCGTTTGGACCGAAGGCCGAGAGATATTGTAAGTATGAGATTTTGCTTTTTGGCTGTTTTGGGGGTGTTGTCGCGTGCTTTTTTGCGGGTGGGTTGGCGGGTCTCTTGGGGCATTCCTGGGAAGGTCTAATACTGGATAGAAGTGGTTTGGACAAAATCCATAAGGAAAAGCCTTTTGGCACTTTTTGTAACTTAGGGTTCGTTAGGGTTAGCCCTAGCAGCAGGATTGCATGTGTTTCGGGGTGTTCTAGATTTTTGCAACTGAGTTCTGGGGTCTTAGAGCACTCTTGGAGCGATGCTGGCTAGGGATACTTTTGCTTGCTTGCAAGTGGTTTGAATACAATCCACGGTGGGTAAGGGTGTTGATGAAAAAGGGTTCAGGCAGATTTAGGTCGATTCCCCTCTTTCAAGGTTTGCCCGGCGTTAGCCGCTTCTCACCCAACTACGATTACCAAATAAAGAGGCAGGCGCTGGAGACTGGAAGGCAGGAAACAGGAGTTTATTTCCGACGGAGCAGAACACATCAGATCAGACAACGAGGTATCGTTTCGAGGTGCTCTAGCAACATCTCTGAGGCCTGGCCTCCTATACACAGTTTTATGGCTTTATTGCATACATTACATCCGTAACATTTCTTTGAAGTACAGGAAGACATCCTCGGTATCCCCGGTCCAGGCCCGTTCCCCCACACATCTACAGTAGAGTTCCCACCCCGTTCTCAGCATGTGATGGCAATCGCGCAGCTGGACATTCCGCTGGGAACGGGAATGTAGGCGGTCGGTCGGATCTAGGGGTGTGAGGGCATTGATTAATCCCCGCTCCTTTGATGTGAGGCGAGGTCCTACTGTAGGGACAATAAACTGCATCTGTTGGGCGAAGTGATGGCCTGGGATCAAGCCGAACAATAGGGCAAGGAGGAAGAGGTTATCAAAAGGGCCTGTTTTATGAATGAGATGAAAGGGTGTGGGGGTTCAGCACGGGATGTGGCTCGGAGGCAGGGTTGCGCTGGTGGTGTGTTTTGGGGCTCAAGCAGGAGGGATCGGGGGCTGTCAGAGCGCGGGGGGATGCTTGCGAGGCCGGAGAGTGAGGGGGAGAGAGAGACGCGCTGGCTATCAGCAGTGGGCAGAGAGGCCATGGCATTCAAAAATGGCTTCTGTTTACGCGCCCGTACGAGTCTGGAAAGAGACAAGATGGCGCCGATAATGTTTATGTCACAGCCTAGATTTCAACAGTCCTCCCTTTTCAACATATCTAGCCAGCTTGTTAATTTACGTCAATCCCCATTATATTTCTAATTTCGAGGTCATACAATGCTTTCATGTGTTCAGTTTTGAAGTCCGAAGTCTTTGGGCACATGCAGTTAGCAATGATCGAACACAGAGGTGGCAAACATTGAATACCTAGGCAACACCCACACAGTATCACGACCGGTATCAATATAAATGTGAATAACCTCCATCCCCAGTCCTTCAAAGTGCCCCAAAACCAGCTCCCAAGCGACCATCCTTCTTGTTCCTGGTGAACCTCTGAGGAAAGTCTGTGGAGGTGTTCGATTGCTTTGTAGACTGAAGGTGAGTTATCTGGCACGTAGGTGCAACAGCTGGATCCGATGATGCGGCATGCTCCCCCACGGTCAGATAGAACCACATCTAGAACAAGGCGGTTCTGAAGAGCCACCAGGCGGACTGCCTGAAGCTCGGCCGTATTGTTAGTGAGGATGCCAGCCGTGATGTTCATGGTCGTTTCTACTGCCTGGGTCAAGTGTCGGATGGCACGGCTGTTTGCCATTGGGCCCCACAGAGGAACAAGTCCCTTCATTGCATCCAGGAACTGTGCTCCGGTGGAGTCGGCTTGTTCAATGTCTTTGGCGCGCTTCTGCCGGTGATGGTTTGCTGGGGCCACGTACGTGGGGGGGAGAACGAAGGCGATGTAGCAAGTACCCCCCCAACTTTTTGGGAGCCAAGTGTAAGCTTTGGTGCCACAAACAAAGTACATATTCGGGGAGGCAACAAAGGAGGGGGGATCAATTGAGTCCAACGTTCTGGTGATGTGGCAGGAACTGTGACCCACCAGCTGTGTTCCCAGGCCTTCGAGGCACACGAGGCCCGTGACATTAATAACAGACAGAGCCACAGTCAGAGTGGCAGCAGTTCGTTTCCGTAGGTAGGAGAAGGTGGGTCTGACTGGATTATGGACCACCTGCATTTCAACTCGTTCCTTGGCAGGGATGTCCATCTGGAAGGAGGGACCAGTGGTCAAAGGACAAAAGGGAGCAGATGTTCTTCCGGTTTTGTTCAGCCAGAACCCATGCTAGAAGTGTGACACTGTTTGACCTGAAGTGGCGTTGTCCTTGTAGCTCTCTTGCAAGAGAATCAACCAGGCAAGGCAGGAGCCATGAACTGAGAAAGGGGAAGGGATGAAAGGAATGGAGTGTCCGGTGGCATGCGGGAGCAACCCGCAGATCCAGCAGTTGGTGGCGTTGGCGGCAAGGTTGTGTTGGTGCAGCAGTTGCACGAAGGAATTGTTCCAAAACTGCTTACGCCTTTCTCGGAGCTGAGGCGAAAGGGAGGTCAGATGATGCTCTTTCATAGTGGTTGGCTGTGCAGTGGTCAGCAATATCTGATGAGCGGGTGTGCTCTCTTCCACGATCCAGAAGGAAGTCATGAGGAGGAGGCAAAAGAGGAGGACAATGAAAAGAGCAATTGTCTTCGATTTGTGTATACTGTCAGTCTTAGGGTTTCGATAACGGGTATTTCCTGTTGCTTCCGTCGTCTTCTTATCTGGCGCTTCCATCATCTTCTTATCTGGCGCTTCCATCATCTTCAAGGTGCTCGGTAGTGGGCAGAACCGCTGACTTCGTTTAGCCTCTCTTCGGGTAACCCTTGGTTGTGTTTAGGCTACCGTTCTGAGATTCAACTTAGTCTGTGGTCTACTTGGCCGAAACTCCCTCCTTTCGACGCAGGAAATACCCTTCCCTGGATGGCACAGTGGGATCAGAGAATTTTGCAAGTTCGAGTGCCTCGGTATCAGGATACCAGTTCAATGATGGCCGGTCTTTGTTCAGCAGTTCTTATTGGGTGCTGACGTTTTCTGTCGTGGTCAGGGTCGAGGAGACCTTCTTGCAGTGGTGCGCGCGCAGCCAGTGTCGCTTCCCCTCCACTCGAAGAGCCGTTCGGGTGGTAATCAGTACTTGCCAGGGGCCCGTCCACCGGGGTTCCAGACTCTTTGTCCGTTGGAAATTCCGGATCAGCACATAATCTCCCGGTTGGATATCGTGACCCGGACCCCTGGAAGCATCGGGGATGGCCTGCTGCACCTGCTGATGAATGACAGACAACGTTTTAGTCAATTTGCACAAGTAATCAGACAGTAGGACGACCGGGACGTCGTGAATGGAGGTCGGTTTAGGGGCAGTCCAGAGGTTCATCGGTCGCCCAAATACAACCTCGTAGGGGGTCAAATGGTGCTTAGTGGGAGTGGAGCGCATCGATAGCAACGCCAGTGGGAGGGCATCTGGCCATTTAAGTCCTGTGGTGGCCATTATCTTTGACAGTTTTAATTTCAGTGTGGCGTTGTGTCGCTCAACTAAGCCAGCAGATTGGGGGTGAAAAACTGCATGAAACCTCTGTTTTACACCCAACCCTTTCAAGATTAGTTGGATAACTTCAGCTATGAAGTGGGGGCCGTTGTCGCTCCATAGAATCCGACAAAGACCGTAGCGAGGGAAAAACTCTTTCAGCAGTACCTTGGCAGTGGTCATGGCAGTGTTATCACGGGTTGGATAGGCTTCTACCCATTTGCTGAAAGCACATACAATGACTAATACATACTTCAGGCTTTGGCATCTTTCCAGTTGGATGTAGTCCATCTGGAGGACCTCAAAAGGGTGGTCAGGGACCCCAAACCCTCCCCGGGGTACTACAGTTCCTTTCCCGGGGTTATGTTGCAGGCAGATAAGGCATTGCTGGACCAGGCGTCAGGCTGAGTCGGGGATTTTGTCGTTGTGCCAGACCTTGGAGATAAGTTCGATCATGGGGGCTGATCCTATGTGCGCAGGGGAGTGAGCCATAGTCAGTATGGGGATCAGGTATGAATTGGGTAGCAACCATTTGTTTGTGTCCTTCGTCTGCCAGCAGCCTTCCCCGTCTTTCAATCCCACCCGTGCCCATTCAGTCAATTCGTGGGGTGAGCTGGCCATCTGGATGTCCCTAATCGTTTCCCTAGCGTCAGTCCATTTTTCTGCCTGTGACCTGGTCACATACATGCGGGTCGTCGTCCTATTCTCAGCTGTGGTTCGGGCAGTGATGTTGGCCAGCGCGTTTCCCTTACCGACTAAGTCTGTCACCTTCTTGTGTGCCTGACATTTGATTACCGCTAATCGTTTGGGAAGGAGAACTGCTTCAATCAGGGCGGAGACTAAATCTCCGTGGAGGATCGGCGTGCCGTGGGACGTCAAGAATCCCCTTTCCCTCCATAAGAGTCCAAAATGGTGAACCACTCCGAAAGCATACTGGCTGTCTGTGTAAATGTTTGCAGTAGTCCCTGTCGCTATAATACATGCTCGTCTGAGGGCAATCAGTTCTGCCGCCTGTGCGGATCGTTGTGTGATGCGGGCGGTTTCAACTATAGCTCGGGCTGTGGTAACTGCATAGGCAGCCGAGGTGGTGCCGTCGGGGAGTTTTATGCAAGAGCCGTCTACCCATAGCTCTCCGTCAGGGTCTGTGAAAGCGGTGTCTCGGAGGTCAACCCTACTCCTAGTCTGTTCATCTGTGAGAGTCACACAGTCATGTATAGGGGGGACGTTTGGGTCGTTTTCGGGCAGGGGCAACAAGGTGGCTGGGTTCAGTGTGGTGCATCTTTTCAGCGTGATGTGAGGTGCAAGCAGAGTCAGTTCGTATCCGGTCAGTCGGGCGCTAGTCAGGTGTTGCGTTTTAGTCTGGTTCAAGAGGGTGTCAACAGCATGGGGCACTAATACCGTGAGGGAATTCGAGAGTACGATCCCCTCACTTTGTCGGATAGAGACAGCAGCGGCAGCTACGGCTCGAAGGCAGGCAGGCAAGGCTCTCGCTACAGGGTCAAGGATGGCAGAGAAATAGGCACATGGTCGTTGCTTGGGGCCAATGGTTTGAGTCAGGACAGACAAAGCGAACCCCTCCGTTTCGTGGGTGTAGAGAGAGAAGGGCTTTGTGTATTCGGGGGTTCCTAGGACCGGTGCTGAACAAAGGGCGTCTCGAAGTTCCCTGAAGGACGATTGGCATTCGGGGGTCCAAGGGAGTGGGAAGGGGACATCTTTGGCTAGTAGGGAAAGTAGTGGCTTTACAATGAGGCTGAAATTTGGCAACCACTGTCGGCAGAAGGAGGTGAGGCCTACCAGGGAGCGGACTTGTTTCTGGGTCTTTGGGACGGGGGTTTCTAGAATGGCCTGAATTCGATCGGGTGTAAGCTTTCTCCCTTCTTTGGACAAGAGGTGGCCTAGGTAGGTGACCTGGGGTTGGCAGAATTGCAACTTCTTTTTGGAGACCTTGTGGCCATTTTCCGCGAGGAAGTGCAGGAGTTGGATGGTGGCCGTGTCCGCAAGTGGAGTGGTGTCGGCCACCAAAAGGATGTCATCGGCGTACTGTATCAACACCACTCCCTTCGGTAGCTGAACGGCGTCCAGCTGTCTCTTGAGGGCCTGACTATAGATGCTGGGACTTTCTGTGTAACCTTGGGGAGCTCTACAAAATCTATATGAGCGGGATTTTAACGTGAAGCCGAAAAGGTAGCGGCTGTCCGGGTGGATGGGGATGGAGAAGAAAGCGTTTTTGAGGTCTATTACAGTGAAGGTGGTGGCTGTGGAAGGAATCAGGGTCAGAATGGTGGCGATATCTGAGACTACGGGGTACTGGGGTACAACTACCTTGTTGACCTCTCGAAGGTCGATGATGAAGCGATACGCTTTCTCATCTCCCTCGCCCTGCTTCTTCACAATGGGTAGGATAGGGCTGTTGCAAATATTGCTGACTACTTCCTCTACCACTCCTGCCTCTACCAGGGACTGGATAATCATTACTAATGCCTTCTCGCCTTCGGGCGATATCCGATATTGCAGGAGTTTTGGGAGTATCACATATTGGCGGACAGTTATGTGCACGGGGTCGATCATCATTCGTCCTACATCAGCGTCAGTTTTAGCCCAAAGATACAGAGGCAGAGAGTCAAGTAAGGATGCGTCAGTGTCAGAGATGGAGAGCATGTGTCGTGCGGGATGAGGTCTGAGCAGAGTCGGGTTATCGTACAGAATGACTCGAACCCCGTCTTGTGAACACCTGATAGTAGCTCGGAAATGCTTTAGCAAGTCAAGTCCCATAATGGCATCGGTGGTGTTGGAGGAAAGCAGAAACGTCGTGTCAGTGGGATTACTGTCCAAGTCGAAGGAAACCGGTGCGGATAAAGGGTTAGTGGAGGGCGTTCCATCAAAGCCTATTGATGTTATGAGTGAGCCAGACAAGGGTGCCCTTGGAATCAGTCGTTTAGATAACGCACTACGTGTCGCGCCAGTGTCTACCAGAAATGGAGACTTCGTGCCTAGGACCTTAGCGGTGACGTAAGGACCTTGCTGGTCAACATAGAGCTCGACTGGATCCCTTCCTTGCCCTTGGCAGTCCTATGCAAAGTCGTGAGCGTTGTCGCAGTCAGACTGTTGGCACTGATTCTGTCGGGGGCGGTCAAATGTGTTCGGTCTGCCAGGTCTGTCATTGTTGGTGTCGTGGGTGTGCCCTCGTCCCTGCCCTCTAGTCTTGGGGCCATTCGTCATGTCCCTCGTCTCTTTATTTTTAATCATTTCCAGGAGGACCGGACATTGAGACTTCCAATGGCCAAATCCTTTGCAAAACGCACACTGGTTCTCATCGAGGTCTGTTCGTGGAGCGCCGGGTGTGCGGTCTCTAGGGGGTGAGTTTCTAGGGGCATTCGACTGGTAGTTTCCCCTATACCGTTCCTTTCCTGTCGTCACTCCTTGCAATTGGGCAATCATCACTCGTTCCTTCAAGTCCTTTTTCTTTTTCTCAGTCACCCTCTCGTTCTCGTTCTTTTGGTGTTCGTAATACTGAGCCATCTGAAGGATAGCTGCAGGTTTGGAGGCCCCCCAACTACTCTCGCTCGTCTGTAACTTTTGGGAGACCTCTTGCGATAGACCCTTTACGTAGTTTTGCACGAATAGGTGTTGTCCGGTTGCGGTGGTCATGTCTTGGCCACTGTAGTCGGAGAACACCGTCTCAAATCGGGAGAAGTATTCTGATACGTCTTCCTGGGGTTTCTGACGGCAAGCCGTGACTACCGACCAGTCTACCTTCTTCTCTGGGATCAACGTCTTTAGCTTCTGAACTATTTTGTCCGGGAGTTCCAGTATGTCTTTTACAGGTTTCTTTCCGGGCTACCGTTGCCTATCTAGTTCACTGAGTTGATTCCAGGTATGTCCGAACAGATCTGTGTGGTCGGCTTTTCGGATTTGTTTCCACACATCAGCCGGCAGACATAACCCGAAAAACAAGTCAATGTCCGCTAGGGTCATTATGGTTGAGCCCAAGGCTGTACCTAGTTCTGTATAAAATGCTGTTGGGTTCTTTCTTAAATCGGGCAGGGTTTGCCTAAAAGTTAGAATATCTTGCCGATCCCAAGGTTGATAAACCCAGTTGTACACAACCCTCCCCTTTGCATCTGCGTGGTTGATATTGTCGTTTGTTCCCTGACCTCGTGGGGGAACCCAGTAGGGGGCGGCTTCTCTGATAGGCATCATGGTGTTGCCTACTTCTGATGAGGTGTGGTAAATAAATAATTAAATACCTGTTCTATTTTTCGGAATCATTAATAAACAGATAGCTCAATAAAATAAGAGTCAAGATTCGAGGTAGCTGGAGTTTTGCAGGTTTTAATAAAGCATAAAGGACAGGAACAGGACAACCTGCACGGGAATAGGATGGCAGCTGCCGGGGGCAGGATCGGGACAAAAAGCTGACTTTAATAACAGCGTATAACATATATATACTAAAACAATTGCATTACAGTTAATACAGTAGGCGTAGCAGTGGGCAGAGTTCGTAGCAGTCGCGAAAGATAAGGCATAAAGTAGGTGTAACAGGAGGCGTATACATAGACATGTGATGTAAACGTAACAGAATATGTCATAAATGGGGCGGAAACATGGAGGGGGCTACCTAAGGAGCCGGGACCTCTGACCTAGTAGTGCGCGCAAACTGGCAATGACGTGTTACTAGGGAGAACTGGGGCTATGACTTCTGCACTAGGAAGAGGAGACGAAAGTCTGGAGTGTCAGAGCGACATGTACCTAAACACTATCTAGTATCTGATGTTTAGAGAACATGTTGATAGAATCCAAAAGTTATCAGGGTAAAGGCTAACAGACTCTAAGACTGGTGCATGCATTATTCTACATGTGGTGCGTGTTGAGGAATATTAAATGACCATTAATACAGTATTTCTCTTACATGGAGACGTAAAGGCTAGACTATGACTGAAACTATTGATGCGATTCAGTAGCTTAGGAATGCAGAGAAGGAGGGCTGGACTGATAACTAGAATCATAACATACTCTTGGCAGACTGGCAGGCAGAGCCAGGCCGAGCCGGGCACTGCCAGGCAGGAAGTAAGTGAAGGGTCAGGGATGCAGGTGGGGGCTGTATCGCTCCTCAGCGAGGGTTCAGGAGACAGGAGCTGAATCTGGTGTCCGGGCCCTTTTGAGGCCTAGAAACGGGGACTTTATTCTGAATTAATGTGCACACTGTGAAACGTGGCAACATAGGTTTACATAGGCCTAATACTCGTAGCTTTCACGAGAACTGGAAACTGGCATACTAGAGTTGGACACAACTGGAATTGCGTCTTTAATCGATCATAAGGGAATACATATGCATATTAATCATGCACATATAACATAAGATGGGGAACACGTAGGGACACAGAACATGGCAAAATTTACTTTTCCACATTCCCTCCTTGTCACTACGTTTCCATCAGGAAACATCAATATTCATGATACCATCTATCATTTCATACAGTATCATTTGCTCGTCTCGAATTGGCTTGGAACGGGACTTAGGACTAGGACTTGGAATACAGGATGTAGCACAAATGCCGCAAATCGCAGGGCCACATTGTAAACAGAGGCAGCAACTGAAAATGATCATTACTGCTATACCTAGGAATGACAATACTTTCCATCCCCAGGCAGAAATTATACTCCAGAGCCAACCTGACCATGTCCAGGTGCCTGGATTCTGGTGTAACTGATGGGCAATTTTATGAAGTCTGGTTATAGCTGAATAAACAGACGGTGCGTTATTAGGAATGAAAATGCAGCAACTAGATCCGATGACTCTACATGCTCCTCCTCTATCGGCCAGTATGACGTCAAGAACGAGACGATTTTGGAGCACGACAAATCTCATAGCAGATTGCTCTTCGGTTAAGTTACCTAGAGCAGAAGTAGTCTCATTCACTACTGCTTCAAGGGTTCTGGTTAACCTACGAATTAGCTTACTATTCTGGACAGGGCCTATAAAGAAGAAGAAACCTTTATTGAAGTCTGTATACTGTTCTAGAGCAGTTTCAGTTTGATCGACAATCGGGGACTCGATCTCCCTTCTATGTCTAATGTGTACTAGATGTGTGTTTCTATGATAATCGGATGGGGCTAGGAAAACTGGTGGCAGTAGGAAGGCAATGTAACAGGTTCCATCCCAATCGAGGGGCAGACGAACATATGCGGTCTGACCACAAACAAAATAAGAATGACGTGAGGCTTTAAAAATAGATTTCCCACTGTCACTATACTCGACAATAGCAGTACAATCACTATGTCCTACATGTGCAGAACCATTCTCTCGGACGCATAATTCGCCTTTGACTGGTAGTACTGAAATAGCAGGTAAATCTGGAGTAGTATCAGACTGAACATTCAGGACCATAAAATTCGAAGAATAATTACCTAAATTATAAACTTCATTTTCTAGATCTAACCCTGTTCTATGGGTGAGACCTTGCTTGTCTGGAAAACATGTACTATTCAAAAGGGACATATCAGTTGAGGATGACGTTAACGTGGACCATGCTCCACACGAACCATTATGTGAAAACGGATAAGGAAAGAGTGGCAGAACTCCCTTCGGTGTCTGGAAAGGGGGGAGTCGACCACACACCCAACAATTAGTGGCATTGCTGGTCTGGTGTGAATAGTGTAACATACGGATAAACGTGTTATTTCTCATAGCAAGACGATAGGATAGCTCGTGAGGAGGCAGATCACTAAAGGTGTGCTCTACTGTAGCATTAGAAAACTTATTTACATGAGAAATTGAAAAACATAAATGCAATGCATAACTTGTGCAGGTAACCAGCAAACTCAAAAACATAAGAAAACATAGAATAACGATACATCTGATGGAGTTTTGACTAACTCTCTCACTATGGGGGTCTATCTCATACATGTCAGAAACCTGTCTAACCGCTTCACCCGAGGGGGACTTAGACAATTAAACTGGCTGACTTATTTTACTAGACCGGAGCTTCTTTTTATACTCCTGCTGCGGAGTTTTCTCTAACAGGGAGGGCTTGATTTCGAAATCAGTAGCGGGACAGTCCTTGAGAATAGGGCAGTCTTTAGAATTATGGCAGTCCTTAAAAATGTTCTCGGCAAACTCTTTTTCTCGAAGTCCATGAAATTTCTTGACGTGGGACAGGTGCACCCAGCCTTTGCGGCCTTCCAACTTCACGGCCGTGCGGGTGGTCAGAAGGACAAGTTGAGGTTGTTTCCAGCGGGGCTCCAGCGGACTTGAACGATCAAAGTTCCAGACAAGTACAAGACATCCTGGAACGATTTCATGCGGTTTCACCTCGGTATTGTCTGGAAATGCGGCGGCAACCTGTGAACGACAAGAGTGGAGGGCAGACATCAAGGAAGCTAGGTAATCTGTCAGCATATTACTGGAAACATCTGTAATACTTCGGGGTCTAGGTGTACCCCACATGTTCGGGGGGCGGCCGAATACGACCTCATAAGGGGACAGACCTGATCTGGAATGTGCGACCATGCGCATATAAAACAAGGCGACTGGCAGAGCTACTAGCCAGTCTACACCTTTCTCTTTGCAAACTTTGGCGATGCGGATTTTTAATGTCTGATTATGTCTCTCTACGAGACCTGCTGCTTCAGGATGGCGTACACAATGAAACTTCCACTGGTACCCTAACAGAAGGGACACATGCTTCATTAACTCAGATGAGAATGGCTGGCCGTTGTCTGAATACACGACCCTAGGGAGTCCATAACGAAGGAAAAATTCACGAACCAGCTGCTTGGCAGTGGTCGCAGCTGTGTAATCTGGGACTGGATATGCTTCTGTCCATCTGGACAAAACGCATACAACTACAAGGACATACTTGAAACCTCGACATCGCTCCATCTGAATATAATCCATCTGGAGGACTTCAAAAGGGTGGTCAGGAGGCTGGAATCCCCCTTGTTCCACCGGGACACTTTTACCTGGATTGAACTGGCAACATATCATACAGGTACGGACTTTCTGCTTAGCTGCAGCTCGTAAGTGCTTGTTAAACCAAAGGTTCTGGATACTGTCTAACATAGCTTTTTCTCCTAAATGTGCAGGACTATGTGCGGTATTAATAATGACTTGAACCATTGAGTCGGGGAGAAACCATGTGGCTTTTCCCTTCGTCAACCATCCCTGATCTGTCTGGACCCCTCCTTGTTCAGACCATTTCTTGATTTCTTCAGGAGTAGCATGTGACTGGATGTCTATGACATCTTGTGTAGGGTCCTTAACTGTCATACATGTAGTCTGTTCTGGAGTGTGTGTCAGTGTTGCGTTAACTGGAATGTCTGGTGTCTGAGCTGTAAGCTTGGCTGTTCGATCTGCTAGATCGTTACCTTGGGAAATGATGTCAGTGACTTTCGTATGTGCTTTGCACTTCATGATAGCGATAGCTGTCGGTAAATGTATTGCATCTAACAGAGCTTGAATGAGGAGACCATGCTGAATCTTGGTCCCATGAGAAGTCATAAAACCTCTCTCTTGCCAGAGCACTCCAAAGTCGTGTACGACTCCGAATGCGTAACGTGAATCTGTGTATATGTTAACTTTCAAGTTCTTGGCACGTATGCAGGCTTGGGTCAGAGCAACTAGCTCTGCTGCTTGAGCGGACAGGATATCAATACGGTGTGTTTCAATAACTTCAGTGTCAGTAGTCACTGCATACGCGGCTACTAGTTCTCCTGCACTAGTTCTCATACATGAACCATCCACATAAAGTGTCAGGTCGGGATTAGGTAATGGAATATCTGTCAGGTCTTGTCTTGGCTTTGTCATAGTGTTAACAACTTCCACACGGTCATGTGTGGCCGGATTTGAAGTAACTGACGGTAACAGTGTAGCAGGATTTAGAACGTTGCAGCGTCTGATTTCTATGTGTGGCTGAAACAGTGTCAGTTCATAACCTGTTAAACGTGCAATTGTCAAGTGCTGAGTCTGGGTTCGGTTTAAAAGCACTTCCACGGAGTGTGGAACTTGTACTGTCAGGGAGTGTCCTAATACTATGGAATCACTTTGTCTGATAGCTAGTGCTGTGGCTGCAACTGACTTGAGGCACGCAGGCAGAGCCTGGGCTACTGGATCTAATGTGCTCGAAAAATAAGCACAGGGCTTGTATTGTCCTGCTTGATCTTGTGTGAGAACAGATAATGCTGTACCATCACGTTCTGTGACAAAAAGTGTAAAAGGCTTACTATAGTTCGGTGTTGCTAGAACAGGGGCTTGGCATAAGGCTTTCTTTAACTCATTAAAAGCAAGTGTATGTTCGGATGTCCAAGGGAGGACAGTCGATACGGCTGCCTCCTGTGTCGTTAACTGTATCAGTGGCTTGGCTAGAAATGCATACTGAGGAATCCATTGTCTGCAATAAGAAGTGAGGCCGATAAAAGCACGTACCTCCTTCTGTGTCTTGGGCTGTGGAAGACTCGCTATTAGCTGGATACGGTCTGGTGTCAACTGCCTACCCCACTTGGACAGTAAGTGGCCTAAATAGATCACTTGCTGGACACAGAATTGAAGCTTCGAAGGGGACACCTTGTGCCCCATCTCGGCTAGGAAATACAGAACTGTAAGTGACGCACGCTCGCAGTCACGTTCAGAACGGGCTGTGATCAGTAGATCATCGACATACTGGAGCAGGGCAGTGTCAGTTGGCATGTGAATATTGTCTAGCTGTCTCTTAAGTGCTTGACTGTAAATGCTAGGACTTTCTGTGAAACCTTGAGGAGCTCGTGTGAATTTATAGCTCCTTCCATTTAAACAGAATCCGAAAAGGAACTGGCTGTCTGGATGAATGGGAACACTGAAAAATGCGTTCTTGAGGTCGATGACAGTAAAGAACGTAGCTTCAGAATCAATGGCTGTCAATAGGGAAGAAATATCTGGGACAACTGGGTACTGGGGTATGATACATTTATTAAGTTCTCGAAGGTCGATCACTAATCGATATACTGGAGGTGCATTTGGATCAGTACGTTTCATGACTGGAATGATAGGAGAATTACATACATTGGAGTCAGTTTCTACAACCACTCCTTGAGCAATAAGCTCGTCGATAATTTTGGATAAGGCTGCTACAGCCTCAGGTGGCAATCTGTACTGTCTGATTCGTGGTAACACTACACCTGGCTTGAGAGTCACACGGTGGGGTGTGATTTGCATGAAACCTACATCAGTTGGACCTTGCGCCCATAAATGCTGCGGTACATTGGACAATCTTGGATCAAAGTCTCGTAATACATAGTGACCTTTGAAGTCACGCAAAAACAAACGAACTCCCTCTGGGGAGCAACATATTACTGCACCTAGTTCCTTCAATGTCTTAATACCTAACAAATTTTCTGGACATGATTTCGTAAGTAACAAATCAGTAGTTCGGGACAATGGACCTACTTCTAGAGAAACTGGCTTTGATATCTCGTTTACAATAGGCTTTCCTGAAAATCCAAGGGAAACATTTCTAGAGCCTGAGAGCGGAGCCCCTGGAACCTCGTCATGACTGATAGTAGTCCTACTTGCCCCTGTATCAATCAGAAACTTTCTGTCTTTCCCTAATACTTGACTATGAACATAGGGACCCTCTTGATCTACAGGTATCTCGATGAGAGGCAAGCCTACCTCCCTCTCTAGGCTGTTTCATGAATACTGCTGGTAATCTGGATACTCGGACTGTGCATACTGGTACATTTGCTGTGTAACATGCTGTGTTGCAGCGATAGGCTGCGGCGCTGGAACTGTCTGTTGTGCATTCTGTGGTAACTGAGAAGTCTGTGAAACTTGTTCTTGTCTAGGCGGACGTGGTCTTTCTTTAGTCTTACCAGTAGCTATATTGTGTTTCAGAACTGCGCACTCGTTTATAAAATGACCTGGTTGTTTACAATAATTGCAGGTCCCTTTAACGGGAGCTGCAGGATGACTGGCTTGATTCGGACCCCTCTTCTGACTGTCCTGTGGAACAGATTGTGCAACTAATACTTTCATTTTCGTGTCTTTCATACGTTTCCTTTCGTGTTCTTGCTCTTCTCTGATTCTATTCTGGTGATACTGAAGCATCTGAAGCATTTGGGACGGAGTATTAGCCTGCCATGTACTTTCGACTTTCAAAACTCGATTTTTAACTTGTGGACTTGAATTCTCGACTAGTTTAGTAACAAAAAGATGAGGGTATGACTCGCTACTCGTCTTCAAACCACTGTTAATACTAAAACATTTCTCGAATCTAGAATAAAAATCACTAGTATCTTCGTCTGGTTTCTGTTTACAGGCTGAGATTGCATCCCAGTCTTCCTTTTTTGTGGCTAATAATCTTGGCAAAACTTGTATTAACAGTTCGGGTAATTCTTTACATTTATCTCCTAGACCGGTACCTGGTACACGTGTATTTTCTTCAGCTTCTAGAGCTGTCCAATCTATCTTTTTCTCTCCCACCTCCCATTCTTTTTCCTTGAGTTTTTCATATACCCCTGCGGGCAACAGGACCTTTAACATTTTAATTATATCTGGATACGTATATTCTCCCATACGGAGCATGTCTTTTAATTCACGGTGGAACCCTGCTGGATCTTTGTCGTGACAGGGAATCAATTTCTTCATCTCTAAGAGTTCCATCTTTGTAATCGGGGTGTAAACAAATACTCGTTGCATTTCACCACCCTGTGTCCTAACTGGGTGTACTTCTCGTAACGGATTCTGTCTATCTATGTAAAATGGTTTACTTCCTGAGGGTGAGACGTGAACAAAGTGCGGGTTCAGAAACGTTCGGTATTTGTGGCGTTGTTCTAGAATGATACTAATTAAATCGGTACCTAGACCTTTCCATCTATACTGTAGTAACTCGTTTAATACATCATGTAACGGACCTGGATCGGAATGTTGTCCCTCATACAGTGTGATGAGGTGCTGGATCATATACATACCCACCAGTCGCTGCTCGGCTGGGGGCAGTTTCAGAAACATTTGTGCCACTATTTCGTCTGGAAAAGTGGTAGAATCAGTAGCCCATCGGACTGCTGATCGGGCTAGTTCTAGTTCATGCATGGTACTAAGTTCACCATAACCGATACGTGATTTCAGAATATGATCGGTAGCTTGAAATACTTGCTCAAGATTCTCTTGTTCTGGTGCTGGAAGAGAGAAAACTTTCTTGTGTTCTAGACATGAATGTCGGTCGGGAAGTCTAGTTTTACCTACATACGCTATTCTGGCGGTATTCTCGTCGTCTACCTCTTCAGTAGAAGAGTCGTTTTCTTTCTCGCTTACTTGTGCTGCTTTGCGTTTCTCGTGTAACCTTATTATTTCCTTACGAATTTTCTTGTACATACTCTCTATACTACTGAGTGTCTTGTGTCTTCCCTCTGCTATATGATCACTCCATTTTGTCAGAACTCTCATTTCGGTCGGATCTTTAGTCGGATAATCTTGTTCCCTTATTAAACAATTAATTAGAAACTTCAAAAGCATGAGCTGGGTCTCAGCTTTCCTTTGAGACATGGCTTCGCCAATACTTTCTGGATCTGTTCCTGTACGGATGAAACGATATATTCTGTCTAGATCTTCTTTCATGTTCGGTAGGGTGTCCAAATACTCGGTCACCCGTCTTACACGCAATGAATATATAACCATATTATCATCACCTGGGACTGAATCATAACGGCATTCGGTGAGAGCTCGCCTGATATCTGCAACGGACTGATGTTTGGGCGTACGCTGTAACGCACGTTCATGTAACTCGACTGACGTTACACGTTTGTGTGGCGGCGGGGTTCCCGGAGGACCTCCTCCCGCGGCCCCTAAACTGGAATCGTCGACTGATACTCTTCGTGCTGGCAGAGTGACCGATGTAGCGGGTACTTGTACTGTAGGCTGGACCGGGGGTACCGTAACAGGTGCTGTAACAGGTGCCCCGGTGGCTGGAGGAACAGAAATTACATTATTTACAGGAGCTGGCGGAGCAGGATTTGCATATTCGGGGACTGTGTCGTCCAAGTAGGACGAGAGAAAAATATCAGCTGCGGTCGGTTTATGACGTAGCTTAGTCGGAACTAGTGGCGGCGGGAAATTACTGGATGCCTCCGGGGTTGCTTTTGGCAAGCCCTCGGCAAGAAGAGGGTACATACCCTTAATAAGGGCATTCCTCTGTCTGTCTGACTGTTCGGCTTTAACTCGTTCACCTATTTCGATTAATTCCCTTTCTTGGGCTCTTTCTGAGGATTCTCTACTTAATTCTGACTTTCTGATTTCTTTTTCGGTTCTTTTATGAGATTCTTTGCGCCATAACTCGATGGCATCTTTCTGTGACTGTCTGGATTTCTTTTTCCATAATGCTTCTTCTACTCGCATGATGCACTCGGCATCCCATGTGCCTGATACAGGCCATCTATATTTCTCTTCTAATTCCTTAGTATACTCGACCCATAAGTCTAGATATAATATGGCACTTATGCCATGCTTATGATACATAAAATGACCTGGACTGTCCCTAGGCGGGACAGGAACTGCTTCCTCAAGCAGACCTTTTCTAGTTCTTAGCTGACGTAACTTGGAAAACAGAGGCATGACTATACTGAGATCTAGTCACAATACAATACACAATAAACACAATAATGACTGAGAGAAACAACTCATTCATACCACGACATTGAAAACACATTGAAATGACATTTTAAAATAACAGTTCGGACAGAAACATTACCTTGAATACTGAGAACAGAAATACATGAATTTCTCGAGAACAGAACTTACTAGAATTACTAGATGCACTGCTGAAACAGTCCGAAACATACCGGTCCCATAAAGAGACACGTCAGGACCCGCATCCACCTAGGTGGACACTTCGTGTTGGATTTGCGTACCCAAACCCACGGAGCAGAGACAAATTAATTGACCCTGTCTAGATACTACCCCAGCAACGGTACTCACCGGGCAGCAAGAACGGAAGGCCTCGGACTGGACTGGACTGCTACGACGACGGACTACGAACTTCGGACTTCAGTTACGGGTGGGCCTCCGGATACCTCGGACCTTGGACTCTCGGCTTGGGCTCTGGTCGGGACTCGCCGCGTTCCTCCACCGCCTCGTCTGGATGCTGGACCACAACCTCCGTCTCCTCCGTGGGCCTGAGGGATACTTGAAGCAGAAATATCTGCACGTGCACGGTATGGTTCCGTCACGGCTGCAGAGGGTCAGGGGGCTGGCGTGGCTTCTCCGGCGCGTGGGGAAAGGGCAAGTCCCTGTTCGGGCGCCATTATGTGGTAAATAAATAATTAAATACCTGTTCTATTTTTCGGAATCATTAATAAACAGATAGCTCAATAAAATAAGAGTCAAGATTCGAGGTAGCTGGAGTTTTGCAGGTTTTAATAAAGCATAAAGGACAGGAACAGGACAACCTGCACGGGAATAGGATGGCAGCTGCCGGGGGCAGGATCGGGACAAAAAGCTGACTTTAATAACAGCGTATAACATATATATACTAAAACAATTGCATTACAGTTAATACAGTAGGCGTAGCAGTGGGCGGAGTTCGTAGCAGTCGCGAAAGATAAGGCATAAAGTAGGTGTAACAGGAGGCGTATACATAGACATGTGATGTAAACGTAACAGAATATGTCATAAATGGGGCGGAAACATGGAGGGGGCTACCTAAGGAGCCGGGACCTCTGACCTAGTAGTGCGCGCAAACTGGCAATGACGTGTTACTAGGGAGAACTGGGGCTATGACTTCTGCACTAGGAAGAGGAGACGAAAGTCTGGAGTGTCAGAGCGACATGTACCTAAACACTATCTAGTATCTGATGTTTAGAGAACATGTTGATAGAATCCAAAAGTTATCAGGGTAAAGGCTAACAGACTCTAAGACTGGTGCATGCATTATTCTACATGTGGTGCGTGTTGAGGAATATTAAATGACCATTAATACAGTATTTCTCTTACATGGAGACGTAAAGGCTAGACTATGACTGAAACTATTGATGCGATTCAGTAGCTTAGGAATGCAGAGAAGGAGGGCTGGACTGATAACTAGAATCATAACATACTCTTGGCAGACTGGCAGGCAGAGCCAGGCCGAGCCGGGCACTGCGAGGCAGGAAGTAAGTGAAGGGTCAGGGATGCAGGTGGGGGCTGTATCGCTCCTCAGCGAGGGTTCAGGAGACAGGAGCTGAATCTGGTGTCCGGGCCCTTTTGAGGCCTAGAAACGGGGACTTTATTCTGAATTAATGTGCACACTGTGAAACGTGGCAACATAGGTTTACATAGGCCTAATACTCGTAGCTTTCACGAGAACTGGAAACTGGCATACTAGAGTTGGACACAACTGGAATTGCGTCTTTAATCGATCATAAGGGAATACATATGCATATTAATCATGCACATATAACATAAGATGGGGAACACGTAGGGACACAGAACATGGCAAAATGTACTTTTCCACAGAGGACCCAGTCGTTTCGGGAACTGTAATCTTAACTTCCGGTTTTTGTTCCGTGAGGTGGCGGAAAACTTCAAGCGTTTGCATGAAGAGATCCGCCGCGTCACGCTCGGCCTCGTCCCCAATATCGACTTTTCTATATAACGCTGTCAATTTAGCAGGACCCCGATTCTGATACCTATGCTCATATGCGTTCAGGGTGTGGTAACTGAACCGTAAAATGAAATGCCGTCTGTGGCTACCGGCATGCGAATTGTGCATATCCATCGGGTATTCTTCGCTCTCCTTCCGTTCTACCAGTGCCTTTGCTATCTTGTCAATTCCCTCTCGTTCATCTTTGCTCAATCTATTCAATCTACCCGGTGGCTGCTTGCTAGTCTCTGGTTCATCAGATGTCGTTACTAATGTGGCCGGTGCGGAGGCCGCAGGGGCTGAGGCACTAGATTCAAGGTTATTCTCCTTTGCGCTC
Organism: Lissotriton helveticus; assembly: GCF_964261635.1. Classification (NCBI taxonomy): domain Eukaryota; kingdom Metazoa; phylum Chordata; class Amphibia; order Caudata; family Salamandridae; genus Lissotriton; species Lissotriton helveticus. The sequence continues at coordinate 167,922,613 of NC_136065.1, read as the reverse complement.
GGAGCTGGCAAGCGCTGTACAAGGGGTTGGGAGGGGGCATATGGGGGGGGCATATAGATGATCGGCGGACCTAGCAGCAGCTCGTCGTTCGCCCGTTGTTTGGAGGTCAGCTCAGGGTAGAGCGTAGAGGGGGTCCTAACAGGACACTGGCCTGTTGATTCGGATTCCTGTTTTTGTCTGGCTTCCTCCCTTTCTTTTATCTCTTCTTCTAGTTTCTTAGCGGCCAGGTGGGCTGCCTTTCGTAACTCTTTTCCTAGTCTCGCTTCTTCTCTTTTCTTTCGTTGCTCTGCTTCTTTGCGCCACATGCCGAAACTATCAAGCATAGTGGGTGTGGTTTTATTGTTACAAAGGGCTGTTTCCAGCGCGCTTATTTTTGTGTCATCGAAGGATCCTATCAGTGGCCACTGACTTTCCTGATCCTTTTTAGTATATTTATGCCATAACTTACTATAAGCTACGGCGACTAGTCCATATTTTAAAAACATATCCTTATTAGGGGTGCCTTCCAGAGGAGCCGGATGATCCACCTCTAATAAGCGGTCCGGGCTGAACCAACTACTGACCAATGGGGAGAAGATAGGCATGACGGGTTACAACGGGGACAAAAGTCTGCACTACCTATCCTTTTACTGCTTACAAAGACTAGACAGAATATTTCTATTCCACGTTATTTGTGAGCAGAGAATACCTCCAGAGAACCAATATCGAACAACCAATGTCCGTTCAATCAAACAATCAGTGGCGAGAAAGAAATAGGCACGACGGGTTACAACGGGGGCAAAAGCCTGCGTTACCTATCCTTCACTATCTGCAAAGGAGGACAGAATACGTTTATCCTTCCCCGTTTGTAGATAGAGAATTCTCGAGAAAGCAATCCTCGAACAAACAATGTTCGGGCAAACAATCAATCAGTGGGGGAGGAAGATAGGCACAACGGATTACAACGGGGGCAAAAGCCTGCGTTACCTACCCTTCACTACCTGCAAAGGAAGAGGGAATACCTTCTATTCCTCTCCGTTTGCAGACAGAGAATCTCCAAGAGAACCAACAATTCGGAGAGTAATACTAGTATTTTCCAATCAATCAATCAAATATTTCACAGTTTGTCGTGTTACACGACCTTACCCGGACCGCATTCCTGTCTTCCGATTCCAGCGCCCGATCGTCCTCTATCTTCTGTCGTGGCACTCCTGATGGTTCCCAGTCAGGACCGTAGATCACTCGAGAGAGGTCTGCTCGGAACCAGTGAAGTTCGGATGATCGGCTGCCAGACGAGGGTCTATCGGGTAGGTGCACTTCCCGATCGTTGCAGTCGTTCACTCCGTCGTCAGGACCTCTCCCACTGGATCCACGTGTCGCTGATGGGCCCCACGTTTGGGACGCCAATTCATGAAAAAGGGTTCAGGCAGATTTAGGTCGATTCCCCTCTTTCAAGGTTTGCCCGGCGTTAGCCGCTTCTCACCCAACTACGATTACCAAATAAAGAGGCAGGCGCTGGAGACTGGAAGGCAGGAAACAGGAGTTTATTTCCGACGGAGCAGAACACATCAGATCAGAAACGAGGCATCGTTTCGAGGTGCTCTAGCAACATCTCTGAGGCCTGGCCTCTTATACACAGTTTTATGGCTTTATTGCATACATTACATCCGTAACATTTCTTTGAAGTACAGGAAGACATCCTCGGAATCCCCGGTCCAGGCCCGTTCCCCCACACATCTACAGTAGAGTTCCCACCCCGTTCTCAGCATGTGATGGCAATCGCGCAGCTGGACATTCCGCTGGGAACGGGAATGTAGGCGGTCGGTCGGATCTAGGGGTGTGAGGGCATTGATTAATCCCCGCTCCTTTGATGTGAGGCGAGGTCCTACTGTAGGGACAATAAACTGCATCTGTTGAGCGAAGTGATGGCCTGGGATCAAGCCGAACAATAGGGCAAGGAGGAAGAGGTTATCAAAAGGGCCAGTTTTATGAATGAGATGAAAGGGTGTGGGGGTTCAGCACGGGATGTGGCTCGGAGGCAGGGTTGCACTGGTGGTGTGTTTTGGGGCTCAAGCAGGAGGGATCGGGGGCTGTCAGAGAGCGGGGGGATGCTTGCGAGGCCGGAGAGTGAGGGGGAGAGAGAGACGCGCTGGCTATCAGCAGTGGGCAGAGAGGCCATGGCATTTAAAAATGTCTGCTGTTTACGCGCCCGTACGAGTCTGGAAAGAGACAAGATGGCGCCGATAATGTTTATGTCACAGCCTAGATTTCAACAGTGTATTTGGGCCTACTTTTACTTTCAAAGTACGTTTTGTCACCATTTTTCTGCTAGGCCTCGTTTTTTGAGATCTGATTGGGGGTCTTCTACATTTTTGCGACTGGCTTTAGTAAGGGTCTTGGTGGGAGCATTGCTGGGAAGGTCTAATTTTGTTCTAAAACACAGTTTACAGTACACCTAGCTTGAGGGGAAAGATCCGCTAAATTAATTTGGCCATACTTATTTATCCTTAAAAAGGTGACTCAGACAGATTACGCAATTTCAAAAATATTGTACTGTCTATTAGGAAAATCAAAGTGTGACTTTTTGCACCACACAGCGTACATACCTTATATTTATTTATCAGTGGTATTGTAATAGCACTTCCTGTTTTCCGTTCAATAATTACAGGCCTGGTTTCAGTCAACATCCGCCAGGCAGGCAGTGGACAGGGTGTCTTCTGTCAGTGGTCACTGGTCACCAACATTGATGGACGAAGCGTCAGCTGGAATGGAGGAGTGCCGCTAATAAGAGGAATTGTTTGCTGCATGCAACTTACTTACCAAATTCAACAGGACAACTCCAACAACATACAGAATACAGATACAGTATCCATTGTTTTCTTCTATAAATGTGACTGCATGTGGTTAGCTTTAGTTTGTACCCAAAGATTTCTTTATCTTCAATTATTGTTTGTCCATGCTGTGCTTTTTTTTTCTTCTCTCAACAAAACCTACCCAAAAAGAAACCCCCATTCCCATCCATTTTCCAAACCCTAACCCTCTTCCCTCGGGCTGTGTGGTTTTGCTTGATGTCTGACTAAATGACATCAATAATTCCACACACTTGCTGGGGAGGATAAGGTCATAGCAACAGGCTGGTGAAGGAATACGAGGATATATTCTAGACTTACTCAGCTTCAGTACTATTTCTTGTAGTAGTAGGAGCCAATGTCAAATAAATTCAACGCAAGTACTAGTTATACTTGCAATACTTTACCATTTGTTAGGCTACATTGTGGCACTGTTCTAGTGTACTGTCACCTGCTATATTCTCTATCGTACCGTAACCGTTGTAATGCTACAGTAAGGACAAACCAGGTTTCGTTTTCTTTTTTTCCATAGGCATGCAACTGCCACTGTGTCACACCACTAGTACCACCGCAACGAGGAAATTTCATTCGCCCAGGATTGCCAACCTTAATCCCCATTTCCCGTGGAGCCAGCCCTGGGCCTAGCCCTAATTTCTAACACAAATTACAGGTAAGATAAGTGTTTGGTGGGAGGTAGTATAATGGAGTATTAGGACTAGACGAGAGATTGACGGTAGTACTACTAAAGTCCTAGGACTCTTCAGGAAAACAAACTTACTGTTAAACCCCCACCCACCAGACTGAAAAGCAGTAAAAAACAGGTATGGTCAGATAAAGTTTTAAAAAGTATATTTATGTAGCCCTAACAAAATAATCTCCCTCAAGACCCTCCCTAACCCCAACGATTGTCTTTCAAAAGTCCCAAAAAGAACCCAACTCCCAAATCCCACCCCCCAAAAGTCTCTAAAAAAAGGGCAAGGGACACTCCACTACTGGAGGGTGCTGGTGAATTTTGCGGCCAGGGCATCATACTCCTTGCGGAGGGTGGCATGGTCGAAGCGGAGGCCCTCCACCAAGTTCTTATAGTTATGGACCTCCTGCTCCAGGTACGACACTCTGAGTCCTAAGCGGCGCTGGCGTGCCTTGCAACTCCTGTGGGGGGCAGCTGGTCTTTTTGCTGCTTGGCGGTGGCGGTTGGCTTTGTTAGCCCGGCTCCGTACCGCTGGAGCACTGCGCTGGCTGGCAGCCCGTGGGGGCACGGAGGAGGATGCAGCTGTCCCAGTGGAGGATGTTGTGGTTCCACCGGTTGACTGCGTGTCCTCCTCCTCCAGGGCCACCAGCCGCCGATATTCGGCGACAGTGGCATCCAGCCTCCATTGCCGGGCCATTCGAGCCTGCTCCCTCCGTGATGTCGATTTGGAAGGAGCAACTATATGAAGAAAGAAAGACATAGTCTGTAACCAATGCTCCTTAACATTAATAACACCAAGTGATTGAGCCGAAAGTTGTGTCACAGTACAAGTAGCAAATTGAAAGCACAGTACATAACTATTGAGGACAGTATCTATCTAACCTCCCACTTCTGCATCCTTGCTCTAACATTAGTGGGAGTTTAATGAACAAATTCTACGACCACTATGGACTTCCATTACAGTCGACTATGACAGTATACCAGTCTTATTCTTCTTCTTCTCTCTTGTTTAGGAAAATTGGTACGTTATCTTATGCAAGCCGGCAGAATGCCAGCGCAGTGAACTTGCACCCGAGAAAAACAGACGCACACCATGATGAGTGAGACAGACTTGCGTTACTGTACCGGTCCAGTACATGCAGGTGGTGAAGCTATTACTTTTCTATTACGGGTGGCACTGAGAATACTCTGTTACAAGGGCTACTGCTTAATTAATTTACCTTTCACCCTACAGTGCAAATGAGTACTAGAAAAGGAAAATGAAGAAGCTAAATAATTTGATTATCTATCACTTCACATGGGATGTATTTGATGACATATGGGATGACTTTAGGTGCTTTGCTTATTATTGAGTGAACAGTGATACACCCACACATGAATGACGTACTACTACTAAACTAAAGTTATTAAGAGAGGTACGGAGTGTCCACCGTAATAACCGGATATATGCTGTGCTTGCAGTTGCAATACAAACTACTGCTACTATTCATGGTAGTATTGGACAAATTTACAATTTCTTTTCCTTGCCTTCCCTACACTGGAACGGACGTGCGGGTGCGGTGTTACATGCTCTTCAAGGTAACACTTAGTTCATCCAGTGACCATCTACTCTCTCTAGATACACATGTGCTATCTAAGAGTCAGATAATACCATGCTCCAGGCATCCATCCATTCAAAGTATATGCACACATACAGTTTCTGTTTCACCCACCCAGGCTGTTGTCCTTCCACCCATCCTTGCTTCATCATTGACCCAGCCATGCACCATACCATATTCTTTCCTTCCCAGCCACCTCGGGGGCCAAGCAAACACATATCATTCTTCTTTGCCAGCCATCATAAAATTTCTCGTCCTTCCACACTTACTTACACCCTTCTTTCGCTTTTCGTTCATCCCATCCATCAAGTTCATCTAAGATCTTATTGGGATTCTTCTCACCAAAAACTTCACAGCTAAGTCGAAGTACACTTAGAGGAGGCTACTACCTGGTTGATTTATAATACACCCGTGCAGAAAGCACACTATGCAGTCTTCAATCTCAATAAGTAAGGAATATATAGCTTACCTCTTACCGCCACCACCGTGCGAACCCTCACAGGAACGTCCGGCACTTGCACCGCCTCCTCCCCAGAGTCCTCGCCCAACACCACCACCTCCGCGCTGGCCCCGCCACCAGATGTTCCACCTACAAAGTACATTTAAGAATGTTAGAATACACCACTCACTACTATATAATATTTGGTCTAGGAGGAATAAACAAATGTTAAAAAAACGAAATACAATGTAATAATTTGTAACTGTCTACTCTAAAGTAAAAATGTCCCTTTTTCCACAAGAAATGTGTCCAATTAATCGTTAGCACTAAGCACTTTTCCATTTTCAGTTAAACGTTTACTTTTATGACAAATTTGATTTTAATAAATGTGTTTACTTTTAATAAATAGACTCTGTGGTTTTTGGTCCTCCAGACTAGAGTGGATGAGCTAAAGGTTTTGGAATTTTTGCAAGCATGAGTGCCTCTGGCACTTCTTGACTCTGACTCCGAACTCTTGTCCTGCGTTGGATAATCTAATGATCATTGGGGATCAATCATCGGTGACTTTGGGAGCTAAATGACTCTGCCACACTATTTAGTCAGTAAGGAGATTGGGGGTTCTTCAAAGTCTGATATCACTGAGGTATGTGGAAAGAAAGTCTACCTGCGCCTATTATAATTGATAAACAATGCACTATTTAGTGTTCATAGTTCGGTTTGTGCAGATTTGTCCCTGCAACAGTAGTAGAATGGATTGTCCTCCTATCCAAACCAAAAGTAAAGTAGTATCTTATTCTTTCTTGGTGGTCATTCACCTTTTTATTGTTGGCAATTGTCAAAGCATAAACATTTCGAAGACTTGAAAAGACATTATGGACAATCCCAGAGGACTGCACTCAGTGTATAGAGCTATTGCTGACTAGAATGGGAGTCCAATGGAATTGCCAAATGTGCAATCTTAGTTAGCTACACAGACAGACTAATAAGAATAATCTAGTAATACCACAGGGAGTCATAGTCGAGGCAGGATAAGAATTTAGATCCAGTCTACAAGAAGATCAAAGACGATTTAGAAAAAATCGAATGAGGAACGCTAGGAAAAAATAGGTACTCTATATTAAAATTAAAACTTACTGGGGCCAGCAAAGGAGCCCTCGCCTGCCCGATCCTGGCCTGCATCCTCCTGAACAGCACCCTCCTCCTCCTCCTCCTGTGTCCTCTTGCCCTTGGGGGGAGCTGATGTACAACATGAAAGAAAGAAAGACCAGAAAACATGGATGAGATTTGTCAACCAAATCAAACATTTCAAAAGAACAATAACAAAATATTTTGGAGAAATAGCAAATAGATAGACAACTATTCCACGGGATATATTGACCTATCTCATGTGGTATACTACGTTATTCGTATTGCCTGATTTGTGGACCGTTGACTTTGAAAGTTCCTATGTAACTCACTAAACAGACTACTAAAAAGGTTTGCCTAGGCCTGGCAGGCAGCAGTCCCCAGCACGCGAAGTGACAGACAAAGTCCATCCTGCTTGCAGATCAGTGAATACTCAAACTATCAATCCACCGACCACCACCACTATTTCTTCTTATAGCCATGTGTCTAAAGGAAGGACTGGACTTCAGTCTGTTGGGGCTGATTTAGAAGTCCCTTGCGGCTCATTTTCCTCCATTGTTGCGTGACTTTTGTGACGCAGCGGCAGAACAAAAGAGTTGCAAAAAACGCATATGGGAGATGCATCACGTTGTAAAGCCCTGCGCCATCAGGGGGCGTTCCGGCGCAAGGGAGGGCGTTCCTGCACAGGAACGAATCCTAAAAGTGGCTGAGGGAAATCTACAAGATGTCAATCAGTCACTTTTAGGACAATGATGCGTGACTCAGCTTGATGCAGCATTGGGGAGATAGGGCACCCCAGAGCATTGCTGGAGCTGCGCCATCGTTGGCACGCAACTCCAGCAATGCGCCGCCTTTACGGCACAGATGCGTAAGGCTTCTGTGACGTTTTGGGCCAATGGGTGGTGGTGGCATGGCGCACAATTACTGCCGCATCCCTGCTACTTTGCAGGGATGCGCCGGTAATTGAAAATATGACCCTTAGTGTCTAGCATTACGCAGTTCTTTACACTACACTCATACATAATATCTCAGGCCAATGAAATGAACACAAAATACAAACAAATAAGCATAGTAGCAAGCAAGGCTACTGAGAAGGAGAGCAGTGCACCTGAAATGCATAGAAGATTTTGAAATATAATTTACCTACAATGTAATCGGCAGCATTATTGCTCTTGGTAAAGAACAAAGATTTGCAAATAACAGAGCCGGATAAAACAGATTAGTGATGAAATAGCTAGAAATAGCTACTACTACTCACCAAGCCCGGGGACCTCTACGCCGAGCGCGTCCAGCAAGTCCCGTTCCCGGTCCATGACATCCGTCCAGCGGTGGGTGGCCTGGTTATAGGTGCGCCGGACCCCAGAGAGCTTAAACATGGCCCGGCACACCTTCTCCCACCGCTTCCGGCGCTCCCGGATGCCATAGCCGGTTGCGATCTTGCTGCCTCCCAGGATGGTCTTGGGGAGGCGGCGCTGGACGTGGAAGATGAGTGCGGCCACCTCCTCCGCGCTAAAGATCTCCCGTGGCATCACTAGCTCCCCCCTCAAACACCCGCACAGGAGCCGGGCATGGGGTGCGGGACCCTTCCCCTTCTCAGGGTGCTTCCCGGCTCCCTTTACCATGGTCTGGGCAGAAATGAGTTAAATAATAAAGAAGAAATAGAATAGGGAAGAAGAAAAGAAAAGAGTTTAAAAAAGTAGTTTAAAATTAACAAAAAGTAGCAGAAAACACAAAAATATAGAGCTAGAGAAATAGAGGGATAGATAATAAGTAAAATAGATCAAATAAACTTCAAACAAGCAAAGGATGGCAGAGATTCAGAGAGGATACAGAAAGCATGCCCAGAACCATAGCAATGAATGAGAAACAAGATGGCCGCGCCCATTCACGACCGCGTGGGTAAGTTCGCGCGAGATTTTCCTCGCGATCACGCGCGAAATTGTACTAGCGAGCAGCACACTTTGCGAGATTACACATAGCGGCCGGAAACGGAATTACGTCATGCAAACAAGATGGCCGCGCCCGTGTACGACCGCTAGGGTAACTTCGCAAACGTATAGCTACAAGCGCCTTGCGAACACGCAAAAAATCACGCGAACATACACGCCGCAAAAAAAAAATAGTGTATTCGCACGCATTCGCGGCTTCCGAAATCGATCTCGCACGGATTTGCGCCCCGCAAATCGCGCGAAATTGCAGAAAAACGATTTTTGCTAAACTGAAAGCAATCAGCAGGTGCAAAAGTTCAAACTTAACATTAGTAACCATTCACTCTAGTGCTTCCTGAGGGACCCCTCCAGAGTTCAGTTGCCTATTTGCAACTATTCCATGACCCTGCTATGACCCAAACAGCAGGCTCATAGAATAGCTACAAGTAGATCATAAAGGTCCTGTGAAAAAAAATTGCACTGCAACAGAAAGAAAATTACAGATAAGGAAGGAAGCAGGTGCCAGCCAGACTGGAAGTTTAAAAATAAGTGACACATTAATCAACCCCAAAATAATTCATGGCAGTTGAAGCAGGGCAGGTGTGCTTGCTTTTTTTCACCCCCATAATCTACAGTGATAAAAAAACCTAATGGGTGGCAGTGAGGACGTACCAGAGGGTGGCATGGGTGTACCAGAGGGTGGCAGTGGTGAAACAGAGGGTGCTGTGAACCTGTGATGATAAACCAGACGTAGAAACAACATAGTCGCGGCCGTTGCGAGCCGAAAAGTAAGTTCGCAATTGCGAAATGGTTCACAAATCCTCATGAACGCTCGCCAACACAAAAAACTTAAAAATCTGCTAATCTGCGAGAGTTCGCGGATTTTGCGGATTGCGAATCCGTAAATATACGCAAATTCGCGTACGCGAGATCCGCTAGATCCGCCCATGCTTACACGCAACACAGGGTTTATCAATAAACAACATAGAGGCCAGTCATCCTATAGACATTATGGGGCCGATTTCGATTCGGGAATAAAAGTATCCGTCCAAATCGTATCCGGAGCCCTCTCCGTACGAATCGTACACGTCCGTCCAAATCGCGTAGTACGATCCGTATCTCGTCAATCCGTCCGAATCGTCGTGAACCGTACGAATTGCAAGGCAGAAACCGTACGACACGGACCCTCACAGTGAACCATACGATTCGTAAACATGCCGTACGACCCGCCGAGTACGATCCGGACCGGGGTATGAGGACGCGATTCGTACGGTCCACATCAGGTAAGGGCGATTCGTACGGACAACCACACAATCACATACACATACACACCGTACAGTGCGTACACCCCATGTCTGCAGGGGTACAGTGCGTACCCCTGCAATCATGGGGTGTACGCACTGTACCCCATGATCGCAGGGTGTACGCACCGTACACCCTGCGATCATGGGGTACGGTGCGTACACACCATGATCGTGGGGTATGGTGCGTACACCACATGATCGCAGGGGTACACACCGTACCCCTGCAGACATGGGGTATATGCACCGTACCCAGGGGAGGGGGTGTTCTGTACCTGTTTCGAGGCGTACTCTGCTTCTCCGGACGTTTTGGGCTCCAGTAAAAATAGCGTCATACGGTGCGTACCCGACACGAATCGTACTTGCTGGGTCGGGAAAACCTGCATCGAACCGTACGGATGTCGCGTATAGCGGGTTCCGAGGGAGAATCGTGCAGAGATTAGAGTTGTACAGTCTTTGTACGATTCGTACGGAGTCCTGCTCCTGGTACGAATCGTACTTCATCATACGTACGGGGAGGTTGAAGGGTACGATTCGTATGGGAAAAACGCTTCGTACGGCTATTCGGAGTGGATTTTCCTGAATCGGAATCGGCCCCTATGTCCAGTTTCAGCCTGAAACAAATTGTACACTGTCCTTCCACACAGCTGGACATACATTGGACGGAATTTTTACAGACCATTCATCTCTTGCTTTCGGCTTAGTTCTCCCTCTCACATGGTCTGACCATTCAGCCTTAATATTTGATATTATGATTGAAAGCCCTAGCCCAATTGCTCCTCTCCTATCACAGAAAACAGTTAGAACCTGGCATAAAATAATCCCCGAAAAACTCCTTAACACCTTTTTATCTTCCCCTAAAGCAGTAGGGATCGATCCTGATGACATGGCTATCAACTATCATTCATGGCTTATAAACGCTACAACTCTTTTTCCCCTGCCTGCTAGATACCTAAATAATACAAGAAGACTCTCTTAACCCTGGTATTCAACAAACTTAAAACACAAACAAAATTGTGTCAGAACTTGGAACAAAACTGGCGGAGGCACTACTTAGCCTCTGACAAACTGAAATACAGCAAGGCCCTTTCCAATTATAAGTCCATGATTCTAGAAGAAAAATCAACCTATTTAACACGAAAAATTGAATGGGAGAAATTTCTGTCAAAGAACTATTTAATACAATTAAATTCCTATCAAATCAACCCACCTCTGACAATCTTAATATCAATCAATCTTTCTGTGATATGCTTGTGTTGACCTTTTAATCAAAAGTCTTAAATGTCTTGTCAGTTTTCTTATCTGGGACGCCATGCACGACCGAGGCCATAAGTCAATCTCATCCAATAGAAAATCTAAATACATTTTCTCAACTTACCACCGAATAAGTAGTCCCTCTAGTTCTTAGCACCAAATGAGGGTCAGCTGACGACCCCTGTCCTCCAAAAATTCTTCATCAAGTTGCAGAGACAATTACTGCTCAGCTAAACCCCATTTACAATGAAATTATAAATACTGGAGTATTTCCCAAATCCTTGAAAAAAGCCTCAGTCTTGCCTCTGATAAAAAAAGCACTTCCTCTTCCTCAGAACCCAAGAATTATTGTCCCATCTCGTGCTTGCCCCTTCCAGCCACAGTCTTGGATAAGCATTAAACCCTAGGTTATCAGACTTCATTAAGGCAAACAATCTACTCGATGCTGACCAATTCGGTTTTCGTAAAAAGCATAGTACTGAAACAGCTCTTATAATGGTAGTTGAGAACACAAGAACAGTAATTGTTCAAGGTGATAACGCGGCTCTAATTTTACTGGACCTGTCTGCAGCTTTCGACACTCTCAGTCATAAGATCCTCACAAATCGCCTTCATGATCTGGGTATCAGAGACAATGCCCTATCTCTCCTAGCCTCCTTCTTATCAGAGAGAGAGCAACGAGTCACCATAAATTGCTTTGTATCACAATCATTCACCCTTTGATGGGGTGTCCCCAAGGATGCATCTCTTAGTCCCACACGTTGTAACCTCTATATTATCCCATTAATGAAACTTATTAGGAATTTTGGTTTCACATTGGTGTTGTACGCCCAAATCATCGCATTAGTGTCAGGCAACCATGCCCTAACAGCTGAAAAGGTTTGCAACTTTATGCAAAACATCAGCTCTTGGATGAGGGAGAATCGCCTGAGCCTTAATTCAGACAAAACTGAGGTCTGCTGTTTGGCAAAAACAGCACTTTCTGGGCCACGGACTGGTGGTCAATAAATCTTGTCCCTCCCCCAACACCAGTAGAAAATGTTTGGAATCTTGGAGTAATCTTAGATAAAAGACTTACTTTTGAAAACCAGGTAAATCAAATTGCCTCTGCTGTGTTTTACCTTCTAAAGACCATTAGGATAATCATGCCATTTATACCGATTCAGCTTCAACAATTGGTGGTCACAGCACTTATTTTGTCCAAACTAGATTACTGCAACGGACTGTAGGTAAACCTACAACAGAAATCGTTGACAAAACTTAAAACTCTACAGAATGCGGCAGCATTCCTTATCTTTAACATTCCTAAACATCAGTCAGCTTCTTGAGCCTTATGTGAACTGCCTTGGCTACCCATATATAAAAGAATCACATTCAAGGCCCTATGTATAGCCTATAGGGCCCTGCATAATTCTGGACCTAAATGTTTTGTACAAAAGTTCAGTTGGAATAGACCCCTTAGGCCACTTTGGTCCTCTAAAACAAAACTATTGACAGTACCTACCTTCAAGAAAGCACAGTGGGGGAAAAAAAGTTTTGTGATCAGCACTGCAAACATTATGAACTCCCTATCAATCTCAAGGCAGCCCAAAATCTCCTTCAATTTGGAAAGACTCTGAAAACCTGGCTTTTTAATCTTTAGTTTCCGAACCTCCTCCCTTCTGATATGATTTCAAGGCAGAGCCAACACTCCCTAGGGTATTCGAGTGCTATATAAAATATATTAACATAACATAACTTGATGCAGACAATGGTAAATTGTTCACAATTTAAACACACTTTTCTATTAAATCAAACATTTTATCATGCACCCAGGCTAGTAATCCAAATCTATGTGATGGTGAGACTGGATTATAGAAAGAACCTACTCATAGGAATTTCCAATATTTATCTATGCATTTGAGCCAAGCTAGACATGGGCATAGGAATGTTTGACTGCAACTCACCAATTCTAGCCTCTCTGATTTGGCTGCCGTAGAAGACAGGAACATTTTTGAACTAGCACCCATCCTACAAAAAGTTGTTTCTTAGGACCCCCTCACTACCTTTGCCACACACTGTCCATCTTTGACATTCAGAACCTCCTTTGGAGTAAGAAGGAACTTCTCCTTTAAACACCATGATTTAAGAAGGCGAACGCTCTAAAACAACTGATCTCAGGCAGTGCCTTCACAGCATGGAACTCCCTCTCACTGGACATTTGGATGATTCCATTTCTAAGCTACTTTCAAAAAGCTGAGAAGCCTGCCATTTCAGCACCACTCGAACTTTGAAAAGTTCGAAATTATTTGCAGTGTGTTTCGTTATGTACATTATTTGACAATATTTTGATCCTTTCATGTGCTATTCAACCTATGTATTATAATCACCCAATGTAACTGTTTTATATGACATATTATGAAATCGTATAATTTTTCTGTAAAAATGGAAAACAGGGAGCCTTAATTAAGTTCCATGTCACATTTGCCCTGTTTGTTTGAATTTGTTCTTCTATAAAGTACTCTGCCACCCATTGGGTCTCGTCAGCACTATGATACACTGCTAACAAATAAATTAAGTGAAAAACCATACAGGACTACTCAACTCATGTAATCATTGTCAGTCAGATTCCAAAACACATAAGGTAAATGTGTATTTGATGTAAAAGAGGGAAATATGTTTCTGAGCTGTCCTAGACATTTCTTTCAATATTACAGTGGTGCAGATTAGCCTTTTGTGTGAAAAGCAACCAAGAGTTCAAGGAGGACCAACAATATAGTGCTGCACCTCTTCAGGATTTCCAGAAGAAATCTCTACATATCAATTACGGCTGTTTCCATGTGCCGGGTCTATTTGAAGATGTTCCCGCACATGATTAAGCCATCACCATCAGTCATTGACTGTACTTTTGTTTCAGGCTCAGTGTTGGATTCATGGATATGATTTGAGCTTAATTTTGACCTGTGATCTTATATTGGTTATTGTAGGCATGAGACGGAGAGAGAAAAGTTCCCTTGCTGCGCAGCGTTGTGTGAAATAATAATAAATGCATAGATGTTTTAAGCTATGGGCAAAGTAGACAATTGCCCCGGGTCCCCACCCTTCAAGGCCCCCCCTTGGAAGGTAAACTTTATCCCTCTCTAGCTTACATTTCTCTATTTATGAACCTCATGTCTTCTCTCAGCTTACCTGTACATCTGTCTTTGTTTGCTTAGTGTGAACTCAAGGATTTTTGGGGTCCCCTTAAAAACATATTTCAACTGTTTTTGTGTGAGCCCAGTTTCTGAAATATGGTTAGGGTCTTGTACAGGTTACAGTTAACATAATGTTGGACAATACAATTCAGAGTTAGTAGGAACAGGGCCCCCCAAAACATGTTTTGCCAGGGGCCCCAACAATGCTTAACACAACACTGAGTAAATGTGCCCCTTTGGTGATTTAACATTGATAGCAGCACCCCCACTCTGAAAATTGTTCAGCATCACTGGACGTTGACTGACACAATAAGAGGAGGAGAACAAATACAGTGTGTGCGTTGACCTGAGGCGATGAAATCTTTAGGAAGATGAAGTGTTCTTTTTAGGGCGTGGGATCTGATCTGAAGTCTGTGTGTCTAGAGTGAATACTAGTACTCCCAATCAAAAGTAATACCTTGAAACGTGCTGGAGAGCTGTTCTGATGTGCCTGTGTTCTCCAATACACCATCAATAATAGTTTATGTTGGCTTCTAGGCAACCACTAGGACACACACCATTTTGGGAGAGAATCTACCCGGTAAATGAGAATGCTTGTAGATGTTATTCAGACTGTTATCATTGCTTGATGTTAGCAGCCACTCGAAGTATAGCTTGGCCGCTAAAACACAGGTGGTCACTTGTGCATATAAGGGAATCCATGCAACATATACTTTTACATTCTACGCCTGATGAAGGGAGGGGCCCTATTTAATTACACTTTTGTTGTATAGGATAGGGCCTTATCCTTATAGAAGTAGTAGGCGATGTTTTCAAGGTTATCTAAATTGGATTGCCGAGATGACTACTTCGCTGTAACAATACACCTTAATGGGGGCTCTGATCGATGTCTTTGTGGGGAGAGATAAAAAAGTACACTGCTGTCCGGCTGAGTTATTACCTATATCTCAAATCTGATGATTAATGTCTTTTTGGCTAGCGATATTTATTTTAAGGGTGGTACATGTGTCAGTTGTGACTTTATTGTAACATTTATTGTTAAATTGTGATATAATGTATTCATATTTTCTGTGTTTATTTGCACGTTTTTACATTTTTTTTTAAATGTATCTTATGTTACGTTGCGCTATATTAAGGGATTTATTTAGTAATCTGTCATCACATAAGTGTCCCGTGGTCACTAATATCTGCAACTCATTTTAAAAATTGGACCACGTTCCATTGACAACATGTTTTGTTGTATCAATAACAAAGTCAGTGCACCTATATTCATTTAATCCCATTTCAAGCTTCTTATCTTTCCATTTATTGGTAACTATCACTAGTAGCCCAATAACCTGTTAATGGAGCATAAATTGGAGTCATGCAAGGGAGATCCTGTTCATGTCAAGATTCAAGTTTGATTGATTAAAATTGCTGTTTCTTCATCAAAATATCATACAAATGCATAAAAAGCAGGATAGAATAAAAACAAAATCAGCAATAAATCATTACAACTCCCAAAAACTCACATATTTACCAGTGCGAAATTAGCAAATTAAAAAACGTCCTTAAAATGTAAAGTGCAGCAAAACAGGGCCCATTGTACATCGTTTCATCAGCTTGGAAAGTAACTTTTGCTTGGTTAACCAGGCTGCATACAAAAACTTGGACACATCAACTACAACTATTGATGATGAATCCCTTTAGCAAATCCTGAGGGCTTGCCTGCTTTCAGTCAAACTCAGGGACTGACAAAGGGGAATAACTCACTTACTTCTAGCTTTGACATAGAAAGCCCAGAAGAACAGTAAATGTTCCTCAATTTCTTCAAAGAAGGAACAGTGTTCAGGTACGTGCCCGATGGATGTAGTCTGCAATTTTCTGAAATTTACTAGTAAATCTGTGTAGTAAAAGCATCTAGTAAGGCAGCCCATGGGACTTTTTTGCTGGGTGCAGACAGCAATTTCCTCATAAAATCGCTTTTTTAACATAGGGGCGGCATTGGCCTGGATACAAGAGGTTTCCGCACAGCCAATTCTGAAATTGCTTTAATGCCCAAATCCAATCTTAGTTGCACTAATGGCGCACCCCTCTCTAAACCAGTAAGAGCTCTGATGAAATTGTTATCAGACACACTTAACGTGATCATATTACAGTGACCCCGTAGATCGGCTCCGCACAGAGCCACGCCCCTGGCTTGTGATTTGTAAATTTCCATAGCAGGGAGAATTGGAAACCAAGAGGCCCTTTTCACACGTCCATCATCCCCTTTGGTATCGCTTTGTTCGTCCTAAATTGGCAGGGTATGCCCAGACCTGGGTCGTTTGCTCAGTTTGCCACTGGATTCAAGCTAGCCTGGCTGATGAGGGCTGTTGCCCCAAAACTAGTCCCAGGATGCTTGTTTCTGGTTCAGGGAAGACATGGCTTGTCAGTTCGGGCTGGACTGTTCCCATGAGGCACAGGGTCAAGACTGATTTGTATATATCTGGGTCTGAACTGAGGTGGTGAAGTGAGCTAAAGAATGATGATGGATTCCACCCAGATCTGTGACGGGGGAGTGTCTGAAAAGTTTCAGTGCGCATTCCATCATCTCCTTGTGTTTCCTTTTCACACATCTACATATAGCCCCTGCTCTAATTTAATTGAAGATAATCTTTTAAGGATCTGTGGGCCCCATGGTCCCGATTCCACCAACCAAATTCCTAAGTAGTCAAACTCCCCTACTCTTTCCAATGCTTCCTTTACTATACTGACAACACCCCTCACCATCTTATGTTATGTAACCTTGTGTTACGTTATGTTATGGATTTATTTAGGAATCGTACTTTAAGAAAATCGAACATGTGGCACCAGGTTTTGTGCATATTTCATAAGGAAAAAATTAGACGTTGTACAAATAAACTAATTGCCACCATGTATATTCATGATATATTCTTCTATTTTATTGTTATGACAATGTTGTATTCAAAAATCATTTCATCTTTTTATCTTTTTTTCTTTTTACAACCATAGAAAAAGTGACTTTTCATACAAGTGTGATTATGTAAATCAATGGTATAATAGTGCAAGTAAAATACAAAAAATATATACAACAATTCATCGAATACAGAACCAAAATCCCATTCAACGCGTTTCGGCGTGTGCCTTCCTCAGGAATTCTGTATTTTTTTCGCAATAGCAGTTACTATGAAACAGAGAATTGATGCAATCAATTATTCATGTACTTCGTTGTTAAATGACAACGTCTAACCATTTACACTATTTATATTCCTTTACTATACTGACAACACCCCTCACCATCTTATGTTATGTAACCTTGTGTTACGTTATGTTATGGATATATTTAGGAATCGATCGTCACGTAAGTGGCCCATGGGCACTAATATTGTGAAACTCATTTTAGAAACTGGACCACGTTCCATTGACAACAAGTTCCATTTATAGGTAACCATCACTAGTAGCCCAATAATATGTTAATGGTGCATAAACTGCTTGGAGTCATGCAAGTGGATATCCTGTTCGTGTCTTATTTTGACCACACGTAGGTGAAATAGATGACTGTATTGCTCTAATAAATATTAAGCTATTTACATGATACAGCATAGATTTTCAGATTTAGATTACATTTTTTTTTTAAAACACACAAAAGTGCCTCTCTTGAACTGGGGACAGTACAGTTAGAAGGAAAGATGTGAGTCCTTTTTCTGTATTTAGACCATTGGGTTTCTCGGTGGCTAATGAAACACTCCATTTAGATTCCCTCTGATGAAGTTTATACTCTCTGTTTTGGTTTGTGAAACAGACCTTGTGCAATAAACTAAATTGGCCAAGGAGAACATATTCTATGATAGTGCTAATACAATTTATGATCATAACAGTAGTACATCTCCTGCTGTTAGAGCATTCAACAAGCTCACCGAAGCTTGCTTAAGTCCAGATTATAAACTCGGCAATTTCCATGTCTGAAATAAGCCAGTCTTCTAATTACAAGATATTTTGGGTAGACAGAAATATATAGACAAGGAGCCTTTTACTCGTAAGAGCATTAACCTCTTCAGACATTTTTTTTATTTAAAACTGTTTTATTAATTTTGTGCGCTCAACATACAATCTCAATTCTCCAATCACCCTCTCATGTTCCATATCTGTCTGTCCCTCCCGCACATTCCCCTTCAACCAATCCTAAGCATGACATCCCCCCTCCCCCTCTACCCCCACCCCCCCTTGTCAGTGTACCTCCACGCCCCCGCCACGACTAGTCATATCCAACCTTCCTACGGCAGGCATCAATCCCTTCCGTCCGCTTCCCGCATCAAAGTTCAGGTATGGTCCAGCACTACCCAAGCCCCCCATTCCAACCCCAGCGTTCGGTATCTCACGTGGCCCGCCTCCTCCCTGCTTCCGGGCTCCCAGTCTAAGTCCCCTCCCCTGCTTCTACAACCTCCTCCTCTCCCCGTCCCGTGTCCCCTTCCATATTTGCCGTTTCCCCCGCCTCCCCTCCATCATCCGCCTCCACAAGTGACTGGAAATCTGTCACAAGTGCGCTCCATGCCCTCGCAGTCTCTAGCGCCTTATCATTTGTTGCTCGCATAGCTAATTGCAAACGAAGAGAACCTTCATACGAGGCCCATTGCAGGAAGCACCTCCGCCATCTCAGGAAGTTAGGTCCCCCTCTAGATTTCCAGTGTAGTGTAAGTTCCCTTTTAGCCATTATGAACCCCAAATCATAAAACTTACTGGTGATCTTAGTGGCAGGAGTATGGGGAAACCAGAGTAGTAGGCATGCACCCGCATCCGCATCAATACGCCGACCCGTGACCTCGTTCAGGCATGTGAAAATCTCAATCCAGTACATGCCAAGCCCTGTACACGACCAGAACATATGCTCAAAGTCAGCGTCCTCCGCAGCACAACGCGGGCAAAGCGTTTGCGCACCTCCGAAGATCCGGTGAATCCTGGCAGGCGTCCAGTACGCCCTATGGAGTGTGTAGTACTGGACCAGTTGGAACCGAACATTACGGGTGCCCTTCCAGGCTCTACGTACAAGCTGCGGCCAGGTCGTCTCCGGTATCTGCCGACCAAGGTCAGCCTCCCAGCGCTCCCGCAGCCCATCAAGAGGAGTGGGATCAGCTAGTGCCAGCCTCCTGTACAGGCACGTGATGGCCTTATAGGTGCCAGCTGCCATCACTACATATTGGCAGCCCGTTGACGTGGGTGGTTCCACCAGCCCCATCTTCCATCGCCTCTGAATCCCAGCAACCAAGGCCGCATGTAACAGGAAGTCACCCCTCGGCAGCCCGAAGGCCTCCTGTAGAGCGCCGAAAGGCATCAAAGCTCCGTCCCGGTATAAGTCCCCTAGCATGTGAACCCCGAGCTCCTCCCAGTTGGCAAGCGCCGACCAGTCCCCGCCATGCGGGATGGCAGTACACATCCCCAGGGGAATCTCCGGTGCATACGGCGCACGACACCCCACCCGTCTATGGCTACGCAGCCAACACTTGCGAAGAGTGCGTTCTTCGAGAGTCAGCCGCTCCAGCCGAATCTCCTGTTGGAGCACAATAAAGGACAGAACATGGCGCTGTACTAGCCGACCCTGCGGGCCGTCCGGTCCCCTAAATTCCCGCGCCACCGCCTGCGTGAGCCACTGAAGCTGTGCGGCCAAGTAATACCATTCAAAGTCTGGCACAGCCAGGCCGCCCTCCTCCCGGGACCTAAGTAAAATATTCAGGGCTACGCGACGCCTTCCAGTACCCCAGATAAAGCCTATCACCACAGATCTCAGAGTTCGGAAGAAAGAGGATGGGATCCACACCGGTAGCGTGCGAAAAAAATAAAGTAATCGCGGCAGGACCACCATTTTCAGCAAGGCTATCCGCCCTGCTACAGATAACGGGAGGGCACGCCAAAACCTCATGCTACCTCTAATACCCCTCATGACTCTTCCCACATTCCCCTCGTACAGGAGCGAAGGAGTGTGATATATATGAACTCCGAGGTACTGCAGATAATCCGGTTCCCAGCGCAGACCATCCAACACCGCTGGTTGAACGCCGCAGGAAGTTAATGGGAATAGGCAGGTCTTAGACCAGTTAACCCGAAGGCCCGATAGGTCCCCGAATTCCCGAAGCAAGGCGCGTGCTCCCATCACGGACGCATCTACATCTGCCAGGAACAGCAAGAGATCGTCGGCATACAGGGAGATATAATGCACATCGCCTCGGGACAATACCCCATCAAAGGACTGTCCCCGTCGGGCCCGCGCCGCCAGCGGTTCAATTGCCAAAGCGAAAAGGAGCGGAGACAAGGAGCAACCCTGTCAGGTGCCCCGACCAACCTGGCATGCCGCAGATACAGAGCGGCCCGTTCGAACCCTAGCAGTAGCAGACTTGTAAAGCAGCCTCGTCCAACGGACAAAGCCATCTCCCAGCCCGAACCGATGGAGGACGCGGAACAGATAAGGCCATTCCACACTGTCGAAGGCCTTTTCAATGTCTACTGATAACACGGCCGCCCCCGCAGGGCCCTCCCCCTCAACCTCCATGACTCTTATCAGACGCCGTATGCACGTCGAGGTGTTCCTAGTGGGGATAAAGCCCGACTGGTCCGGGTGAACCAGCGAGCACATATGGGCAGTCAGCCTCGTTGCTAAAATTCTGCTCAGCACCTTGTAGTCCACCGTGAGCATCGATAGCGGACGGTACGCCGTACTAGCCGTGGGGTCGCCGCCCTTTTTCAACAATGGGATTACAATCGCCTCACGCGCCGATGCCGGTAGTTTACCCTGCTCCCAGGCCTCCCCATAGACCTGGTGGAGGCGAGGTGCCAGCAGATCCACGTACGCCGCGTAAAACTCAACAGGGAGGCCATCTCCCCCCGGAGTTTTCTTCCTGGCCATATGTTTAATCGCCGCCCTAATCTCCCCCGGTGTGCTAGCCGCCCCAAGCGAGGCTCCCTGCTCCGGATCTAGCCGTGGTAGCTGAGCCTCTTCAAGAAAGGCATCCAGTGTCGCAGGGCACTCCGCCATCCGACTCCGATAAAGTTCCGCGTAATAATCCCGGAACTGAGTGTTAATCTCCAGCTGTGAATGGACCACTTCCCCAGCCGGTGTGGCTAACGATAAAATCGGTGTGCCCCTAGTATCAGGGGCTGCCAACCATGCTAGCAGCGAACCGGCCCGATCCTGTTCCGCATGCGCTCGGACCATGTACTACCGGTAGTCATGGCAGCGGAGCCTCTCCACCTGGGCGGCCACCCGTTCCCGGGCTTCCAGCACTCCGTCTCTATTGCCGCCCGCCACGTGACTGTTCCTCTCCGCCTGCCGCAGTGCATCCTCCTCCCGTGTGACATCTGCCAGCAACGTTCGGCGAACCCCCGACGAAGACGAGAGGCACGCGCCCCTCACCACCACCTTGAAGGCATCCCATTCAATTGCTCGAGTGGACGCAGTCCCCACGTTCGCAAGGAAGTAACGCTCAGTGCAATCCTGCAGTTCAGCTCGGAAAACTGGGTCCTCCAGCGTCAGCGGGTTCAGCCGCCAAGTAGGGACCGGCTGCCGCTGCCTGGTCCAGAGGACCGTAAGCAGGCAAGGGTTATGGTCCGATATGGTCCGTGCTAGATACTCGCAATCCTGCGTGAGCTCCTGCGCCCCACCTGAGCAAAGAAAAGTGTCGAGACGCACATGTAAGTCATGTGGTACCGAGTGGAACGAATAGTCCCTATCCGCAGGGTGGCATGTCCGCCACGCGTCTCGGAGTCTCCAGCGGTCCTGCCAATCCCTTCGAGCCTTGGCCACTCTACGCACCACCGACCCAACCAGCGGGGGATGGGAACGGTCCATCTCAACATCTGCCACCGAGTTAAAGTCCCCTCCCATGTACACCGTGTTGACGAGCACATCCGATAGGCGGCTTGACAAAACAGAGAAAAACGCTACCTGATCAAAGTTGGGGGCATACACACTGCAAAACGCCACATCCCGGCCATCCAGCCGCCCCGACACCGCCACAAATCTCCCGTCCTGATCCACTCTGGTGACCAATGGCTGAAAGGGGACACCCGCCCGCACCCAAATAAGCACCCCTCTAGCATGCGCAGAGTAAGTAGTATAGAAGAGTTGCCCTCTCCATCGCCGCTGCAGCGCCTGTCCCTCCGCCAAAGTTAAATGCGTCTCCTGTAAGAAAGCCACCTGAACCCCCCTCCGGACTAAGTATGCATGCACCTTATACCTCTTCCTCATGGAGTTGAGCCCCCGCACATTCCAGGTAATGCACTTCAGGTCTAATCTAGCCACCATCTATGGGCCCCCGGAGTCCCACCGGCACACTGACAATTCCCAGAAGCTCAACAATCCCAAAACATCCCCAACCAACTCCCCTCCCACCCACCCCCAGAACAGGCATCAAACAGTTGTCACCCATCCAAACCCTACCCCCGACTACGAGGGAAACTCTGGTAAAGACCAGAGACTCACAGATTACATGAGGTCGAAGAGGTGACCACCCACCAGCCAGCCGGACATCCAAAACCCGTCCCACCAGGAAGGTCTATCCCGGCTAAGAGGAATCCTCCCCCAGCCCCCCCCCCCCCGGCGGCACCACCCCCCATCAACAAAGCCCAAGACCCCGCACCCCCCAGAAGGAGCAGAGCACAGCCACCGGACCATCCACCCAAAGAACAAGGCTTCACTGGCCCCTAATATGTCCTCACCTCTGGGCCAGCTGACCCCCTTACTGTCAATCTCATAGCGTCCCGTAGTCACTCATCCAGTAAGCCATCCGCCGTCTGCGGCGTAATCCGAGGCCGCCCCTCCGTTTCCTTGTCCGATGCCTCATCCAATCCTCCCGGTTCCGCCTCATCTGAGCCCAGTCTCGAACCCAAGTCCACCATCTGGGTCTCTGGCACCACTCCTGAAATGTCCGACACCGCTCGCAGGGCATCCCTCCTCTCCTGCGCAGTCTGAGAGGCCGAAGGAGACCTCCTGCCCTGCTCTCTCCGCCGATTACGCCTGCTCCTGCGCGGTCTCGGCCGGGCCTCCGGGTTCTCCGTCCAGGTACCCGAGCCATCCTTGCCCGCCCTGTACCACTCCAACCACTGCCAGGCATCATCCGGGGATTCACAGAGCGTCGCCACTCCGTCCACCAGCACCTTCAGGCGGGCGGGAAACAGCAGGGAGTATTGGACCCCTTCGTCGCGGAGAGCTCTCTTGATGGCGACAAAGGAAAAGCGGCTGCGCTGAACCTCCTGGGAGTAATCCGGAAAGATCGACACAGATGCGTTGTCCACCTTGTAAGGGCCAGCCAGTCTAGCCCGCCGCAGTATAAGGTCTCGTCCCTGAAGTGGAGCAGCCTAGCTATCACCGGCCGCGGGGGACGGCCCGGGGCCAGTGGACGAGCCGGGACCCTGTGTGCCCTTTCCAAAGTGTAGAAGTGCGTCAGGCCCTCTGGGACCACCACCTCCCGCAGCCAGTTCTCCAGGTACGCAACCATGTCGTCCCCCTCGATATTTTCGGGAAGGCCCACCACGCGGATATTGTTGCGTCTGTTGCGCCCTTCTGCGTCAGCCGCCCTCCGTTCCAACTGCTGCACCCTGCGAGTTAAGTCCTTCAGCGCGGCATCCGACGCCTTCTGGGCCGGTTCCAGCGTCTCCATCGCCAGTTCCGTGGCCTTGACACGGTCCGCAAGCTTGCCATGATCTGCCTTCAAAAGGCCGAGGCTCGTAGAGACCTGGGCGATGTCCTGGCGCAGCGCCTCCCTCGTGTCCCCAATAGCCTTAAGAATCTGGTCCATCTGTTGCTGCTGCAGCCCTGCGGACCTTTCATCAAGTGCCTGCTGCTGATCAAGGGGGTCAAGGGAGTCCTCCACCTGGCCCGGCTGTACTGCGCCCACTCCCTTCCGTGGCTTCCCCATGAAGACCAGCCGGCGACTGCGACGCCACCAAACACCACCACGCCACCCCAATAAGTACCTCGATTAGGGTCAAAGTCACTGGCCTGCCGATAAGCCTGAAAGTGTAGCGGTGTCCAACTCAGTGACGAGAAAGAAAGATGAGTGGGCCAGCAGCCAGCACAGCTATATCTCGACACACTCTACCTCCAATGCGACTCCCCCCCACTCCGGGCCTCCGCAGTCCGCAGTTAGCGCCGCCAGGAAACCTCACTCCCTGTCCAGGCCGCATCCGCCGGCAGTTCCCGATGTGAGGGTCCGTGATGGGGGCCGATCGGACACGGGTTCCCCTCAACGCCAAATGGCCACTCCAGGAAATCCGCAGTGACCTGGTCGCTGCCGCCAAAGTCTGCTGCCGGGCCACGAGGAGCTCCTCCAAGTACACCCAGGCCCCCCCAGTGATTATGGCCACCAGTCCCGTCACCGCGCCGTCAGGGCCCAACAGCTTCGCCCCCAGGGCGGCGCACCTGGGTACCAGGCCGGTAGCGCCGTTCCGACGCCACCACAGAATCAAGGCCTCAGTCGGCCGCAGCGTCGTCCACAGCCGCCGGGCACCTCCGCACTCCGCCCCCTCTCCAGGTCTCCTCACCGCTCCGGTCTCCAGGCGTCCTCCGCTCCGGTGCCCGGCCTGCTGGGACTTGGTCGTCGGGCCCCCAGAGGGTCAGGGTGTCCGCCAGCGCCGGCCTCCAGCCACCCACGGCGGGTCCGATCTCGACGGCCCTCCGGAAATCTAGGCCGGGGATCAGCCGCGATGTGCAGGCCCAGGCAAGATGGCCGGCCGCCGGCTCCAAAGCTCCCACCGAGAGGCGCGATCTTCAACACCCTCGGGACCCAGCACACACCCGTTCGGCACCAGGGTGACCCGCGGCTCTTAGCAGTCGAGCCCGGGTGTCAGCGCCGCCGGGGGGGACTTTTAACAGGATAATGCCCGAGACCGACCCGGAGCTCAGGGCTCAGACGTCCATGCTCGTCGGCTCCGTGGCCACGCCCCCAACCTCTTCAGACATAACGTGCATTTTACAGTTAAACAATATTTTCTATTGCACAATTCAGCACTGTATTCCAAGTTTAGCAAAAGCACCATAAATGTCATAGTGCTCTTTGTCATCACTTGCAAATGTCTTGTTAAGAGGGCCCGTGGCTAGTGACAGCCCATCTATGTAATACGGTTGGGGGAAGGCCTGTCTGCATCCACAGATCCATCACAATAAATGGGGACTGAGGGTCTCCATGCAGGTAAGAGTAATTGGTGCAGCATAAAACTTGAGAGAATTTCCAAGCCCTCTCCACGATGCCCACAGAACGGATGCATCCCACGGTATGCAGGGGGACACGCTGGGGAAAAGAAGGGTCTCCAGCCGACCGCTCTAGACTTTGAGTCCTCGGTCAACGGGGCCTCATGACCCACTGTATCTTTCCCAATGGTCTTTCTCCAGCCCAGTGGGGTTTGAGGGGCTGGTTGGGTTTTGTGTGTAACTTCTGAGAGGTGCCTGACCTCTGCCTGGTTCCCTGCCAGAAGGATGGCACACTGCTAAATTTGCACACAAGTGGGAAAGGTAGCACGGGCTCAGCTGAAATTTCCTCCCATTTTCGATTCTGGATTGCTTGTTGGCATCCATGGGATGATTTCGCTTAGGGTATCTAGCCGCCTATTAGATCTCAGAGGGTGATATTTGGCTGTGCTTAATTTGTACAAAAAATAAGTGCCAGGGTCGTCGTCCAGAGGCCACCACAGCTAGTACCACCCATTGTCACTGTCAGCGCTGCCAATGACAGTTCCTGCACAACTACTAACCATTTCACTTCAGACTGTTCGATGCCCCCAACGATATAAGAATGACTTGGGTGGCAGGTATTAGTTGTTTTTAATGTATATTGAATTTATGAACAAATGTTGTTCTGTTCATACCTAAATTACACAAACAGCGCCACCATGTGACAGTTGTCTTATGTGCGGGTGTTGACAATTGAGTGCAGGTGCCGAGCACCGGTAACCACCGGCTCAAATTAAGCACTGAATTTGTTTGTCCAAATTCCTGCTCGTCTCCTCATACAGTAAGATCCCCACTTCCAGGCCCAGGAATGATGTGCTGGCTGTGCAGCCCCCCTCTCCCCAAGGCCTCCTGCGATCTTCGACCTTTTCTCGACATCGCTGCTTACAGCACAGTGATATGCAATGCTTCTCCACTCCAGGAAAGATTCAATTGATGCTGTATACAGGGGATAATCTTGCTTCCATGGTCTAATGGGGCTCCCACTTCGCACTCCGTGCTCCTTCACGTCTGCCATGTTGGGGATGTTGGGTGGCCGTGCCTGCTGTTTTATGCGCCAGCGGGCCAAATTGGCTGGTAAGAGCTATAGAGGGCCCCATGGGTGCCACAAGGGGCCCTCGCTGCAGACAGCAGTCACTGCATTAATATTTTAGTTACATGAGGTTGACAAGCTAACTAAAGCTATTTTCAGGCCAGACCTAAAAACTAGGGCACATGTGGTAGCCCAGGCACCAATTTGTTTATTCTCTAAGACGATGTATTGTGTTAAAGCCACCTTCTTTTGTACTTATCACGTGCCTAGAACTGCCACGTGCAGGAGGGGTCATACCATGCCTCGTGTCTGAGCAGGGAGAGTGCATTTGCTACCCCCCTCCTATACAATTACAACAAAGTGCTGCCTGTTGGACATAATCAAAGGCTACGGCTGAGGGTTGCATCCTTCAGATTTATGGATAATAACGGATATTTACGGACGGCGTCGCGGGATTCCAGATATCAGCATCTATTGTGAAAGTGCGTGCGCTCCAAATGTCAAGTACACTCTATTATGCAAATGACTACATGACCTCACGTCGCCACTGCGGTTAGAAATGGTAAGTGCCGCAGGTCACAGGGTCGGGGCTACAAGATTGGCATTTACTCAATGCAGTCCATAAATCTCCCTGCGGCTGGCGGAGTTGTATGAAGTCGCATTGTGGCAGCCGGGGGTCAGGGACAGGCAGCACTTGTTAGTTTAAACTGCAATGCGCCGGGATTGTTAGTTTCTTGAGCGAATTGGATTCGAGCCGCAGAGCAGCGGCAGTACTGCACTTACAGTTTTCAAGCATGTTTGTTGGTCTTATTACATTTAATTTCTGCTTACATTTGTTTTATTGTAAATGATCTAGTAGGCTCCTTTGGTAGGGTAAATGCATTATGTGGTTTCAACATTTCGTAAAGTGGGCGTTTTTGTTTCACTATGAACAATTTTGGAGGGAACTGGAAATAAAAGTCATTGAATATTGCGATCAGGATTGGTGTTCAAATCATGCTTAACTGCACTTGCACTGTGCAGACATGCTCTTTAACCTTTTACTTCAGGTGCATTTAACATTTTCTAAATTTTTGCCATCATTGTGCAGTCATCCACCTTCCAAGGCCAAACAATACTCATCTAAGCTGCTTACTCGATGTTCATGGCATTGCTTAGCCTACAGATTCAAACGCTCTTCATTTTTGGATCCATGATTTATAGATGTATTGGCCAACTTCTGAAAACGGATGTAGTTTTAAATCTTGAATTTTTCCATGAAATGTTCCTGAAAGTGGCGGGGAGGAGGGAGGATGTTGGGGGGACAGGCCTCGGTGTTAGTACAGGTTTGATTTACTCCTTCTTAGCATTTTTCAGAATTCATTGATGTGTGCTGGGATCGACTGACACATGCAGCTTCTCAATGTAATATTGCCCTCTTATCAAAGGTACTAAGAGGTAGAATTACAAAGTCCATTCACTTAGACTCTCATTACAAGTGGGGCGGAGTGGTATTCCTGGGGAGTAGATAGCGCTTCAGGCTTCCTTGTCTGAACATGTGAGACACGGTAATCTCATGCTCAAAACACTGAATCCAAAGTCTTGTGCAGCACCCACCTATTACACAACAGAGGGAGCGCATAACCTGTGCCCCCAGCCTCTGATCAACCTCACTACAGCAGTGGAAATAGAATCCCATATCCCACAGATATACATTTGCCTTGGGCTAAATGGGGGCCCCACTGAAGGTGTGGGTGCCCTTTGAAGGGCTTTGGGCCCCTCATGCGCTGCAGAGGCTTCAGGGGCCTGTGTTACACCCCTGCACTGCACTCATAAACCACCTGCTTAGCAGGTGCCAACAGATTTGGGCTTGTTATTTTCATCTAAATATAGAAAATTATAAGGAATTGGATCTGTTATTCCTGGATCCACATGTTATTCCTTATTCTGGGGGACATCACTCATGATCCACAGATTTATGTGTGGAGATACCTTACGGAATCAGAGTTTCTGCCCCACTCCAATATGCCCACTCCTAAATCCAAGGAACTCAAGGGGTTTATTCTACAAGAAATGCAATTTCTTTTCCCTCTTGAGAAAAGGAAGATACGGGTGCATAGGCATCTTTCTGTTATACCTCCTGATGGGGAATGGGTGGCTTTTGGAAAATCCACCTGTGTGAGTGTGGTGGTGCAGGAGTACTTATAAAAATCTATAACATTTGGCGGTCTCCACATTTGCCCAAAAATGCCAGAATCAATGGCACATTTAGGAAAGACCTACGAGGAGCTGAATTCTGGTTTTAACAAAACGTGTGCACATCGAAACCGTAGGGATTCAACTTA
This sequence comes from Lissotriton helveticus, assembly GCF_964261635.1. NCBI lineage: Eukaryota > Metazoa > Chordata > Amphibia > Caudata > Salamandridae > Lissotriton > Lissotriton helveticus. The sequence goes on along the minus strand of NC_136065.1, from coordinate 167,893,725 downwards.
TTAGCCTTGTACAAAAAAGTTATGAGATTACTTTTTAAAAGTTGCAACAGAACAATGATGTGACTTGTTTGGAGTAAACCACAAAGGAATCATTTTGCAATGGAATTAATATTATCAGTCTTGACAGGACGCAAGACTATAGCTATAGGTTATTTCCCCCTGAATTGAACATGTATCAGACCATCACAGGGACCTCTACACTAGATGCATAAACTCACTGCACTATATCATTGATCAGTGAAGTGAGGTTCAGACAAATGATTTTGTACTTTTGAGAATGATTGCTACATCATGAGTTTAGTAGGGCCCATACTATAGCTCTGGTGCTTTGTAGAATCTGATCCAAGGATTGACAGAGATTTTCAGAGATCCATGCATTGAAATGGTGTTAGATATATGTGAGGTGTGAGGATCTAGATGCTGCAGTGGAGCCTTCTAAATTTTGGAATCCTGTGGTCCTTAGAAGATGGGTGGGACCTGTGCATGCAGACACGTGTGTTTTAATGGGAAAAAATGTTCAAACTCTCAGTTTATAATTTGTTTGTATCAGTAGTATCTCAATGGTTTTAGGGCGGATACATCTTAAAGACATTGGGGCAGATTTATGTTAACTGGCGCATCCCCAGGGATGCGCCAGTTAATGTGCGCCACAGTGCGCCACAGCTCCGCCACCCATGGTGCGCCGTATTTATAATGCGGCGCACCATGGGGCAAAAACGGCCCAGATGCGTGACGCATCTGTGCCGTAAAGGTGTCGCATTGCTGGAGTTGCGTCGCAGCTCCAGCAAGGCTCAGGTGTGCCCCATCTTAACAATGCTGCGTCAAGACCTACGCCTGCTTCAAGCAGGCGCAGGCTTTTGACGCAGCATTGGCCTGAAAGTGACTGAGTGAAATCTTATAGATTTCACTCAGCCACTTTTGCGAGGCGCACCTGCCCCGGAACGCCCACCCTGCGCCGGAACGCCCACAAGCGGCGCAGGGCTTTACAACGTGACGCATCTGCCTAGATGCGTCACGTTGTAAATCGTTCGTAGGGATGCGCCACGTTTACGCCGCCTTGCGTGACGCAACAGCGGCGTAAACATGGCGCAAGTGCCTCATAAATCTGCCCCATTATTCCTTCGGAAATCATCTTGAAGACAAGTTTCTATCCCTTTGCCTCTGCCACCTATAGGCCCATTATAAAGGGGCTGTCCATGTCTGGCAGAAGAATGTTTACTGTCCGAAGCCGCCTGAATGAGTGTTCGGTGGGACAGGAACTGTCCTCTGTGATCTCACCATGGTCACAACCAAGTCGTAGTTAACTGTGGGCCAAAAATCCGTTCCGCTCGCGGAATTTGCAGATTTTTGGCAATTTCGCGATCCGCGAGTCTCCCGAAATTGCCGAAAAATCCGCGAATCCGCTCGTGGGCGGATTTTTTTTTTTGGCCCACAGGAAGCACTTACAGTTAAGGCAGGTGCTCGAGTTGAAGCTAAATTTGTAACCATTTTAGAATGGCGACGGCAAGCAGCCAGATTTGAAGTTGCAACTTCAACTCTGGCAGCTTGCCGGCGCCATTCTAAAATTGTTACAAAGTTAGCTTCAACTCGGGCACCTGCCTTAACTCTGTAAGTGCTTCCTGTGGGCCAAAAATTAAACCTCAAAGGTAAGCACTTATAGATATAAAGCAGGTGCCCGAGTTGAAGCTCAAATTCAGTAACGTTTTAATCAGCCCAAAACATTAGTGAGCACGGTCGAGGCTGGGCAAGTGTGTTTTAACCCCATATCTGCCGTCAAAAATTTGCTGTAATACTCGAGGGAGGTCTTTGAATCCCTGAGTTTCTCGAGCGCAATCCCCTTGTAGTTCCTGTGACCAGGAGGCTGCTTTCTCCTCACTTGCTGCCCTGCTTGCTCTCTGACCCTTTATACACAAGAGGCATGTTGACACGCATAGAAGCCCCGCCCATTTGGCCCCGCACCACACACTAGCGGTATCAAACTTCTTCCCGCCCTTTCCCAACTATGATGGACAGCTCACTCAAGGGACCTCGGCGCCTTTTGGCGCGGTGGCAAAGTTACAGGCACACATGGTCAGTGAGACAAATCTTCTGGCCCTTTACGCAGCTGCAGTGTAGGAAAAGTACTATACATTTAACCAACGTGGTGGCACTTACTGATTAGCCAGTAGAAAGTACTCCAGTTGAGTAGAGTGCAAATCGCAAAAAAGTAATCCGCGAGTTCGCGGGAAAATCCACGAATTCGCAGATTTTTTTGTGATTTTGCGCAAATTCGCAGAACGCAGATTCGCAAAATTCACCCATACTTAGTCGTAGTCCTCTTTTGCTTGACAATTGAGCATTCAAAATGGGGACATGAAGAATCTTTGTGAATGGAAGGGTACATCTATTAGTTGCAATCTCAATATTTTTAGTTCATACTACCGTGCATATTACGAAAGCCCTAACACCATTAAGAATATTGGCATCTCAGCTCTGGGTCACATTTTTTTAAATTAAGTTTTGCATGAGCTGTTGCTGAGGTTGAAGCAGCCATTGACATAGACATAGCTACACTGGGTTGCTGTGCACAAAGCTTGGAGGTCCCGGTGCACAGTTCTTTCTCTTTTTGGCAGCCTTAGGGTAATCCCAAAAGTTGGTAATGCTATGAAATTTTAGACATTGGCGCAGATTAGCTAACTTTTTGCGGGGGCCTTTTCACAGTTCTAACTGGCAATCTGTGACACCAAGCAGTGCAAACGTCAGCACTGATCAACTTCAGCCTCCTTCAGTCATGGTTTTTCCTTTGAATTCTGGGACTTGTAGTCTTGTTTATTCCATTATAAAATAGGACTACAAGTCTCAGAATTCAAAGGAAAAAACCCTGGATTGGAGCAGCATATTACACATGTACCTTGGAAACGTTTTCCTTGTGAAATTTGATGAGCTCAGCATCAAGATTACTTCGATTGTGGAGCACAAGCCCCACTGTCATCAATTCAGAGTGGGGGTCTGGCTTTTTGATAACTCTTTTGGATATATGAAACCAGATGCATACAAAATACAAGCTGAGTATCACAATATGGGCTTCATTTACAATATTTTGACAGATGGCAGTGCAGCAGGCATTCCTGCTGTGCATCAAAATAAAAGGGCAGGAATGCGCCATATCGACAAAAATACTTTTACAGTTAAAAGAGAGAGGGGTTGGGCCCTTGGGCGCAAACTAGATTAGTCCTCCTTAAACTTGATATGCTAACAAAGTATTGAGTTGCCAAGTATTTATTATGCTTACTCAAAAGAAAAGGATCAATAATATTATTTCCATTACCCCTTGCGATTTATTTCACTTTTCTTCTGTATTAACTGCAAGATTTCATATACTTCATCTTCCATGTCTTTTATGAAGGGGAAACTTTTTTTAGAAGAAAAGTTCAAATGTACACATCAAAACACATTTAACATTGCAACAAATACAAAAACCATAAAATGACAAAGACAATAAAGTTATCCCACTGAATTCAAAAACACACAATGTGATTGACCATTCTTCCACCATTCCTTCATTTAACGTGTTAACACCTAGCAGAATATTTAGTTGCTGTTTCTTAACATGTTATATCCTGGTGGTGTAAGCTACTGGGGGCCACTAACCCAAAATGTTATTAGTAGGAGAGTGGATATTTTGTCAATCTCTCCCAAGTGTTATTAATTTGATTGCGGGTATTCTTCCCCCTGCTCCTGGGATAACTTTATTGACTTTGTCATTTTATGGTTTTTGTACTTGTTGCAATGTTAAATGAGCTTTGATGTGTACATTTGAATTTTTCTTCTAAGATACGGCGCATTCCTATTCACCCTTGCGCCGGCGCACAAACAGCAGCTGTGCACCAACGCGGACACCCCTGTGCCATTTTGCTTGTGTGCTGCAGAATTCAGCACGCATAGAAAGAGGAAAAAATAAGGAGAATTGTATTTCTCCTCTGTTGTGCCTCCTTATGCCTGCCCTAGGGAGTCATAGGATTCTAACGCATTCCCAGGTTTACAAAATTCTGTAAATCTGGGAATGTGTCAAGTTCCATGGTTGTTGCATGGGAACACCCACAGCAACACCCATGGGATGCCCCTTTCATGCAGAGTTATGCGTGAAAGGGAAACATATTTACAATGTTATAAAAAGTCACGCATGGTGACTTTACATGATACAAACAAGGTGGTCCCAGATACTAAAAAGAATAAACCATAACTAAATAAATTTCTGAAAAAGTATAAACAACATTGTTTTTATTCACTACGTGTATCATAGAAAGTTATTCATAAAATACATCCATAAATCATCACATTTAATGCCCCTAAAGCAAAGGAAAGGGAAGGGTAGTGTTGGGATAGTGAGGGTACTGAAATAAATGAACAATGGTCACTATGACCTCAATACACCAGAAATGATAATTAATTGACAAACTGAATAAATCACAGTTCATAAATTAAGTCAAACAACATAATGCCTCGAGAAATCACAAATGATAAATCTGGAGAAAAGGCTGAAGGTGAAGGGAATGTCGACGTTTCGACCCAGAATGATGCAGGTGTGGAATGAAACCTTGCTAGAGGGTCTTCATCAGGACAAAGACACGGAAGGGGGTAGTGAATCTGCATATAAAATTAATGAATCAGTGTTAATAATGGTCATAATGATCCATATTACTCATAAAATATTTATACATGATCGAAAGTGGGAGGAACTGATAACAAATCGCACAGAGGAATAAGATAGACGGTTAGTGGGTATCCAGTAATATTTTGTAGAACCCAAATGGGAAGTGATAGTATGCCCCAATCTTAATCAGATGGGCAATGCCCAAATTTCATATAAAGTTTGCTACCGCGGATGCGTGGTACATTGTCCATATCGAAGGTCTGTTAGAAATTAAGTAACAGATTCCAGGGAGGACTTGTCATAGAGAGGTGGAAATCCATAAATTCATGTCATGCAGTATAGCAAACACAAACCAAACAGCTGGGTTTTGTCTAGCCCTAGTAATATGGTAACAGTAATTTGGAAAACATCAAGGTAGTTACCTTAATCTAGGGAGCAAGATCAGGGATGGAAATAATCAGTCACGTGAATCTGGTTCCTACACATGGTAGATTATCAGAGAAGAGGTCATTAGCACTTCAGTTTAAAAAAAAAATTCAAAGTACGCACCACATGTACATTCGCCTACCTGAAAATCCTATTAGTGCTGTGGAGACGAATAGAGTCTTATATAATAGGTCGCTCCACTTAAAAACTCGATCTAGTTCTACAAAAAAATGAATGTAGAAGCTTAGTGCAAGCTTTGTGGGTATATTTGGAATCATGGTTTTAATGCCAAAGTAATAGATTAACACGTGTCACATACCTGACACAGTTCAAAACGCTGTGCTCAAATTGGGGGGATCTGGGTTGGTAATTGATAGTGGTCGATGGTCACCTCACCGATATTTAACCAGCTTCTGGAAATTATAGAGGCGACTGCGTTATATAATTATCAAACAATCTATTCCTACAATGTCATAGCTCCAAGTGGTAGGGCGCCTACCTTATTAGTGGAATTACGAGCTGATCACGTACGGGAGGCCACAAACGATGGTAGGGGATCTGCAATGGCATAAAAATATGCGGATAATTATTGCCGCTCCAGGTCCAGACCTCAACCAAGAGCTACCATTTTAGAATGCGGTTCTAAAACGCATACCTTCAGGAGATGAATGCGCGTTATGGTAGGGGTTCAGTATATCCACATCAGTCGGCGGTCGGCGCTCGTGTGAAAAACAGGAATATCAACTTCCTGGTAGACGTTCCGATCACGTGACCACAAGTGATCATGGAAACGGAAAACAGACGCCAGAAATTTATCACGAGTCGGTACCGAAGTGCATTATAGAGACGGCTCGGTGTAATTGAATAATAAAATAGTACTGGAAATATTTAAAAACTAAATACAAATGGTTGTCAATAGCACAAATGGGTCCTACTCGTACCAGTGATGGTATGGAAATTTATCACGAGTCGGTACCAAAGTGCATTATATAGACGGCTCAGTGTAGTTAAATAATAAAATAGTACTGGAAATATTTAACAAATAAATACAAATAGTTATTGATAGCACAAATGGGTCATACTCGTACCAGTGATGGTGTGGATCATGGTTTACCCAAGGGGACGATATTCGAAGGAGAATTGGTTAAATGTATGAATCTGTAGTTGCGGTCGTGCAAAGACACAATAAGCTCAAGTTGGGAATGTAACAATTTCTGAAAGGTCTGTTCGAAAGCATTAGGGCACCACAATATCGTGGTTGCCAACTAAGATGTTCATAGAGCCACAACGCGTGTGATAAACGGCGGGCAAAATTATGTAATTAATCTAGCAGGTAATACCTCCGCTGGTTTAAAATAGCCAGTGAGCCTAGGTTGGTCAGGCGTACCTATCATACACGATGGTAAAGCCGTTCCATTGTTGAAAGCAATCAAGGTACTGATTCATAACCTAAGATAGCATACATTTGTTACAACATGACAATTCCAGGTAACCATAATGGGCGTACCTATCTGGCACGATGGTAAAGGCCGTATAGTTACCAAGATCAAGATTAGCAATAAGTAGATTATTACCAGTTAGCAGTGTACATAATCACAGATCTTACAATGTATCCAACATCCAAAAGTACAAACTGATAGATCTTTATAAATTTGCCATCTGAGCAAAGGTACTTTCTGTTTCATTGAATCCCGACTTTACAGAATCCAACAGAAACATCCATTTAGCTTCTCGGATGTTGAGGATATTAGAAATACTGCCACCTCTGGGGCCAAGTACAATTTTCTCCAAGATAACCCACTTGAAATTATCTGGTGAATGCTTTTCAGTTAGGAAGTGTTCAACTAGCGGGGCTCCTACCACCCCACATCTAATCCTGCTTGTATGCTGCAAAATCCTAGCTTTTGTCTTCTGTTGAGTCTGCCCTACATAAATCAGATCACACTCACAAATGATGGCATCGGCTATCCAGACTTACCATTGCATGCTTTCAAAAGGGGTAAAAACATCAGGGATCATGTTGTCCGATCCTTCCTCCCCCGGGCTGAACCGACAACTGTGTTGACGCTTTGGAATCTTCCACCTGTAACGGGCCACCATAGATGTACCAAGTGTAAAGCTTGTAACAACTCAATTCAGACAAAGGTCTTCGAGTATAAAGATCATAAGATCCCGCTTAAATCACACACGAATTGTAACACTTCCAATGTTATTTATGCCATCATTTGTGAGTGTGATCTGATTTATGTAGGGCAGACTCAACAGAAGGCAAAAGCTAGGATTTTGCAGCATACAAGCAGGATTAGATGTGGGGTGGTAGGAGCCCCGCTAGTTGAACACTTCGTAACTGAAAAGCATTCACCAGATAATTTCAAGTGGGTTATCTTGGAGAAAATTGTACTTGGCCCCAGAGGTGGCAGTATTTCTAATATCCTCAACATCCGAGAAGCTAAATGGATGTTTCTGTTGGATTCTGTAAAGTCGGGACTCAATGAAACAGAAAGTACCTTTGCTCAGATGGCAAATTTATAAAGATCTATCAGTTTGTACTTTTGGATGTTGGATACATTGTAAGATCTGTGATTATGTACACTGCTAACTGGTAATAATCTACTTATTGCTAATCTTGATCTTGGTAACTATACGGCCTTTGCCATCGTGCCAGATAGGTACGCCCATTATGGTTACCTGGAATTGTCATGTTGTAACAAATGTATGCTATCTTAGGTTGTGAATCAGTACCTTGATTGCTTTCAACAATGGAACGGCTTTACCATTGTGTATGATAGGTAAGCCTGACCAACCTAGGCTCACTGGCTATTTTAAACCAGCGGAGGTATTACCTGCTAGATTAATTACATAATTTTGCCCGCCGTTTATCACGTGCATTGTGGCTCTATGAACATCTTAGTTGGCAACCACGATATTGTGGTGCCCTAATGCTTTCGAACAGACCTTTCAGAAATTGTTACATTCCCAACTTGAGCTTATTAGTGTCTTTGCACGACCGCAACTACAGATTCATACATTTAACCAATTCTCCTTCGAATACCATCCCCTTGGGTAAACCATGATCCACACCATCACTGGTACGAGTATGACCCATTTGTGCTATCAATAACTATTTGTATTTATTTGTTAAATATTTCCAGTACTATTTTATTATTTAACTACACTCAGCCGTCTTTATAATGGACTTTGGTACCGACTCGTGATAAATTTCCATACCATCACTGGTACGAGTAGGACCCATTTGTGCTATCGACAACCATTTGTATTTAGTTTTTAAATATTTCCAGTACTATTTTATTATTCAATTACACCGAGCCGTCTCTATAATGCACTTCGGTACCGACTCGTGATAAATTTTTGGCGCCTGTTTTCCGTTTCCATGATCACTTGTGGTCACGCGATCGGAACGTCTACCAGGAAGTTGATATTCCTGTTTTTCACACGAGCGCCGACTGATGTGGATATACTGAACCCCTACCATAACGCGCATTCATCTCCTGAAGGTATGCGTTTTAGAACCGCATTCTAAAATGGTAGCTCTTGGTTGAGGTCTGGACCTGGAGCGGCAATAATTATCCGCATATTTTTATGCCATTGCAGATCCCCTACCATCGTTTGTGGCCTCCCGTACGTGATCAGCTCGTAATTCCACTAATAAGGTAGGCGCCCTACACTTGGAGCTATGACATTGTAGGAATAGATTGTTTGATAATTATATAACGCAGTCGCCTCTATAATTTCCAGAAGCTGGTTAAATATCGGTGAGGTGACCATCGACCACTATCAATTACCAACCCAGATCCCCCCAATTTGAGCACAGCGTTTTGAACTGTGTCAGGTATGTGACACGTGTTAATCTATTACTTTGGCATTAAAACCATGATTCCAAATATACCCACTAAGCTTCTACATTCATTTTTTTGTTGAACAAGATCGAGTTTTTAAGTGGAGAGACCTATTATATAAGACTCTATTCGGCTCCACAGCACTAATAGGATTTTCAGGTAAGCGAATGTACATGTGGTGCGTACTTTGAAATTTTTTTTTTAACTGAAGTGCTAATGACCTCGTCTCTGATAATCTACCATGTGTAGGAACCAGATTCACATGACTGATTATTTCCATCCCTGATCTCGCTCCCTAGATTAAGGTAACTACCTTGATGTTTTCCAAATTACTGTTACCATATTACTAGGGCTAGACAAAACCCAGCTGTTTGGTTTGTGTTTGCTATACTGCATGGCATGAATTTATGGATTTCCACCTCTCTATGACAAGTCCTCCCTGGAATCTGTTACTTAATTTCTAACAGACCTTTGATATGGACAATGTACCACGCATCCGCGGTAGCAAACTTTATATGAAATTTGGGCATTGCCCATCTGATTAAGATTGGGGCATACTATCACTTCCCATTTGGGTTCTACACAATATTACTGGATACCCACTAACCGCCTATCTTATTCCTCTGTGTGATTTGTTATCAGTTCCTCCCACTTTCGATCATGTATAATTATTTTATGAGTAATATGGATCATTATGACCATTATTAACACTGATTCATTAATTTTATATGCAGATTCACTGCCCCCTTCCGTGTCGTTGTCCTGATGAAGACCCTCTAGCAAGGTTTCATTCCACACCTGCATCATTCTGGGTAGAAACGTCGACATTCCCTTCACCTTCAGCCTTTTCTCCAGATTTATCATTTGTGATTTCTCGAGGCATGATATTGTTTGACTTAATTTATTAACTGCGATTTATTCAGTTTGTCAATTAATTATCATTTCTGGTGTATTGAGGTCATAGTACCATTGTTCATTTATTTCAGTACCCTCACTATCCCAACACTACCCTTCCCTTTCCTTTGCTTTAGGGGCATTAAATGTGATGATTTATGGTTGTATTTTATGAATAACTTTCTATGATACACGTTGTGAATAAAAACAATGTTGTTTATACTTTTTCATACATTTATTTAGTTATGGTTTATTCTTTTTAGTATCTGGGACCACCTTGTTTGTATCAATTAATCACCCAGGTCCCAGCGACTTATTGGGTTAACCCGTGTTTTTACAGCATGGCGACTTTACATGACATTTTGAATATGGGGAAGCCTTTGCGCTGCTGATGCATCGATAAAAGTGAAGCACCAACGGCGCAATGGGCTTGTAAATAAGTCCCTATGCTCCTATGCATAACGCATAATTTCTGTGAATTTACACATTGTTCGTGGCTTACCTTTGGACAGTTGCCCTGAAATGAATACCACAGGATGCACCTCGGGACAAATTTCACAAAAGGCACCACTGTCTTGCCTTTGTGCCATAGCGAGGTTCTAAGCATCCTGCTAAAATGCCTTTTAGCGTGAGTGTGGCTGTGGCTCCCTGTGAGCACATATCTTTGTCAATATGTGCAGCATTTTTCCCGTTCGTGCAGCACAGTGCTGCATATTTTCACGCAGCCTTCTAGCAAATCTGGACCCCAGAGAACCAGACTGAGTATGACGAGTGAGTTGCTAATGCTTCAAGCACAGAGGCATCTCCAGGAAGCTGTAATTGTCATGCACTCTCTTCCCTCAGCTTTCATTCAGTTCTGGTACCCAACAAAGCCCTGATGGGTTCAGTGGGGTCCTGGAGTTGGCCACTGCCCACAGTCCAATGATGAGCTTTTCACGGTGCTCAGCCGACCTGTCAGTCTGTATAAGCTCAGAGGGATGCTGCCGTGCAGATGGTCGGGATGCAGGGAGGGTGCTTTCTGTTGATGGGAGGCACATGTGACTGCGGGGCACGGCACTCAGCCGAGGTCCAGGGCAACAGGCGCGCGCCAACAAATGCACCGGAGTCAAATGAGCATCTTTCAAAGGACCCGAGAAGGAAATTCAAGCGAGGGATGCAGGCGGGAGGCTGACCTTTTACGCACGTTTATGGCTCCAGGAACCCGGCATCTTTAAAAAACATAATACAAGAAGCTGTGTTAGGGGCGTGAGTCCCCGCCGAGTGTTCATCCCCCCCACTGAGCTCTCACCTTTGCAAAGCCTTTCTTACGACATTTGGAATGAAAGACAAAACTGCACCATTATCATAGATTTGGCTTTTGAATAATTTATTCCTTTCTGGTTCTCAGTCTCTGCAGGGTTTATTCATAGTTTATTAAAGGTACTAAATAATATTATAATTTGAGCATCTATCTCTCGCAGACTGTCACCCATAATGCATTGCAACGTATAATAGATCACCGCACCTCAGTAGTCATCATGCATGACTTGAAACCACTTCACATATAGTTTCAAACGAAAAACACACCTCTTCCAACCAGACACCCTACATGGTATAGCTTGCTGTCTGTGTGGGTAAGAGCTTCCGTTCCCACATAGGGGTCAGGGCTGCCTTTGCAGCTGGTGGTGCCCGGTGAGAAAATCTTTTTTGGGCATCCCCCCCATGACCACCTTCTTCATGAATTCCCGCACTACCACTCTCCAACAGTGCACCTCATCTCCCTATTGCTTCTCTCTGGCATACATTTCATTTTTTTATATAGTGCTACTCATAGTTAACTCACACTCAGTTCTGTGATCTGTATGTACATGCTCTTTGCCGCAGGCACATCAACCCTCTGTGCTACTTTATGATGAGGCAAAACTGCCACTAGACAAATTCTGACCTCTCGCCAGTAGGAAAATTAATCACCAGAGTTACAGTGACATTTTTATTGTTGCCTGAAAACTGATGAGCGTGCAAGGAGGTTCTGTTGCTTTTAACACTAAAGTTATTTGTAAACACAGCACCCCCCCCACCAAAGTCAGCGCCTGGTGCAGCTGCACCGGTCGCACCACCCTAAAGCTGGCCATGATAAGGGTAGTGAGCGCTACTCTAATTCTTCAAAACAGTACAAACATTGTTGTGTAGTATCCACAAGGTTTAGCAGTGTGTTTGTTGTGCATAGCTGCTGTCCTCTTAATATTTCTGATGTAAATGAAAGCTGCACTGAACTGAACCATTGACTTCTTTTTTAGGTTCATGAAGCCCGGCTCCTAACTTCAGAGCCCTGTGATTTTAGGCAACTAGGGAACAGTGATAACGTGTGCTGATGGTTGCCTTTGGTAGTCACTCGCACCCATTATTGGGGACTAGGAATTAATTTTCACCATCAAACTTTGACCGAGGTCAAGAAAAGGCAGAAAAGGTAGAAAGGAAGAGAGAGTCACAGGGAGTAACCGGAGTTGAATAGGACCTGCAAGGGTGAGATAAGAGAGAGGGAGTGTAGGGTGGTGGAAAAAAAGCATGAGGTGGAATCGAGGCTAGATTCTGGGGATATTCGGCAAATTTGCCAAAAAACGAGAGACTCATAACAAAAAGTTTAGGCCGCTGCACTCATCTTTTTTAAGTTCAAAGAAATTTTTATTGAAAAGAAAAAAGGTGTCTGCGATTACTACATACTGTTCAACTTACAATAATACATTTCTGGTCTAATACAATCAAAGATACATGAATCGGACTGATTAATGAGCAAAGAAAAGGCAAAGCGAAATAAATGTGACATAAATGCCATTAGGGTACAAAGTTTTAGGAACAGTTGGGGAAGTCAAGGTGGTTTAGGAACTCCTTGCTGAGATGGTTTTCACTGGGAATATCGCTAGGCCGCTGCACTCATCTGATTGTTTTTTTTTTTCAAATTAAGAAATGGGAATGCGGGGGGGCGTGGTTTGGACGCCGAGGGAGATGGCGGCTCTCTGAGTCTCTCTGCTCGTGCCGAAGAAGTCATCTAGATCTGGAGCGCGAAAAACCTCTCCAGCGCCGACAACAATAGAAGAAGCGGACGCCGGAATGTGAGCGGGTCACATAGAGCGCTCGACCGACGAGTTAAGCAAAGGAGAAGTCCGGCTTTGACAGCTTCGCAGCTCCGCTCCGGGTGCTGCCGGGCTCTGGTAAAGGACGGCGGGAGGAAGGCTACGTGACCGCCCAGCAAACCGCCGAGGATGCCGGCAGACGAAAATCGAGGATCCAGCTCGATATGAGGGCAGACTTCTGAGGATCCCGGCGGCGAACCGGACTGTGAGATGCGCAAAAGGGTAGCGAGGGAAAGAGACCGTGAGTAAATTTAACGCTTGGGGGCACAAAAAACAGCTCGAGAGACAGCCATTGCTCGCACCCTCACAAAATGGCGGCATAACGCATTTGTAAGGAACTGCAGGTCTTCAATTTGATTCTGCCCATATGTTACCAGCGTTTCCACGGGGGTAAAGGAGCTAAAAACGATTGAGCTTATAAATGATTGAACATTAAAATCGGTAAATCGGTAATAAGCAGAAATGTGCTTTTTGTGACGATTTAGACCCCTGTGGCTCGATAACGATCTTGTATGTGAGGACTAGCCATGATCCCAAATCGACCAAATTACTTTCGATACTGCTAAGGCTTCAGGGCTGCCACAATTTCATACGATGTGATGGCTGGGTGCTGGATCAACGCGAAGGAATGATTATCTGATGTCTTATAATGGGCAAAAAGTTATGGGCAACCAAGGATTGGTAAAAGCTGGTAAAGTCTGGTAAAAGAGTGAAGAATCTGAATGTATGCCTGGAGATTGCGCCCACCACACGCTGTATCACTGCAATGCGAATACGTGTGAGTTCCAATCCTCGCATATTACCTATTTAACGCTGCGCGTGGTGGCTTCCAAAATGGCGACGCAAGCTTCCACCCTGAGATGAGGAATTGCGCCTTCAGCACAGTGCCCGATCTAGTCAAATAAACGGTCGGATAAGTTGTTTGCCGGCTCCTGGCTGTCTCTGCTTGTCAGTGGTCATCTGGAGGATCAAATAGGAACAAATAGGGACAAGATACCGGGGGCTGGAAAAGAAAGAGCGGTCAGGCACAAATCAGAGGAACCACTGTCAGCGATCAGTCAGTCTACACCACGAATGACCATGTCAGACAAAGAGCTAGCAAAAAGCCTAAAGAGACTTAAGTCTGATCTTCCATCACCTGGCAAAGGGAGGAAGGATAACCCGGATCCCGTAGAGTTAATACTTAGCAGACTTGATGAAGTCAGGGATCTGGCGAAAGCGACAAAAGAAGAGGTGGCAGCAATCAGACAAGACAACCGCGACACCAATGCAAAACTTTTAGAGGCGGAAACGAGGATTAGCAAACTCGAGGATATGGAAGTTAAGACCTGCAACGCAGTTAAACGCTTGTGCATAGCAGCGGATCAAACAACACGGAAACTTGCTGAATTGGAAGACCGGAATCGAAGGGGGAATCTACGCATTTTTGGCATTCCGGAAGGTTCAGAGGATCAACTGGGGAGCTGCGTGGCTTTTCTTGAGTCCTGGTTTACCCAAGCTACAAACATGACGTTTCTACACCCACTAGAATTTGATAGAGCCCATAGAGTCCCGGCCAGGATCTCAAAGGATCAAAAGGGTCCCAGAGCTATTGTCTGTAAACCGCTCCGGTACCAGCATGTAGAACAGATTCTTACCTTCATGCGTAAAAACAATCACATTTTGTGGAAATCTGCTAAGGTCTATATATCTCAAGACTATAGTAAAGAGACGGTGGACGTCAGGAAGGCATTCTTGGCGCTTCGACCGCAGCTGAAGAAAAGGGGCTTCCAATATGGATTCGTTGGTCCGGCAAGGTACCGAGTGATTATTCAAGGCTCTCCACACATTTTTTCTGATCCACTGAAATTGAAACGTATGCTGGATGGCCCTGAAGACTTGGACATGGAGACAAACAATCCTGAAAGCTCCGCTGATCAGGCCTCAGCCTCAGGTTATAAATGAAGGTCATCCTGCTACACACATTTTCCAATGGTTTTCTATTCCTGGTTGTTAAGCAGATCAAAGAATATGCTCGGTCTATTATGTCACACGAATATGTGCCCAAGTTTAAGGCTTTTTGATTACGGAGTTCATGTCTCCATATATGTCTCCATATTGTACACATTTTTCAGTATACTTTGAGGGCTCAGGTTAAGGCCCAGGTTTAAAGCTTTGACTAAGGTATCCATGTCTACACATTTGTATTCTTCTACCTTGAGCTAATACGTTTAATACGTTTAATGCGTTTTCGCATGCCTCATTACATAACTTTATACCTTTACCAGCTGGTAATGCTGTGGTTCTGTTACTCATTCAAACTAAGGTAATGCCTTGTTTCGCTTGTCTCTTATCTTGCAGTCTTTGAATTCCTTCATAAGTGCAAGGTTACTAGATACATGGTTTATTATAGTTCGTTCGTATAGTTTGTATGCTCCAAATTAATATGGATATGTTTAGGCACGGGGAGGCTGCACCGTACTCTCTCTCCAATCGCCATGCCTACTGAATACAGGTGGGGTGGGGAGGGTGGAGGGTTGAGGGGATTGGGGGTTCGGGTATGTGTTACATGTCTTTTATGTTTGATTCTTCTTCTTCTTCTTGCTTGCACTTACACTGTTGCACTGGCACTTGATGGTGGTGAGGGTTATAGACTCTATGTTCACTCATATGTCCTTTCGAAGTCTCGGGGAGGTGAAAGATTAACATATTGTAGTTGGTCAGGTGTGATGAATGTCTTTCTCCGGATGAAGTATTCTTTAACTGTTCACACATAACACTGTGAATACTCCGATGGGAGTATGTAATATGGACAAAATGAAGATATTATCACTCAATGTTAAAGGTTTGAACCAACCGATCAAAAGACAAAAAATCTTAGATTATGTGCGTAGGTTAAAAGGTGATATTGTATTGCTACAAGAGACAAAACTGGAAGCTAAGCTGTTTTACCACCTGAGGAATAAGTTTTACTGTGAGGTTGTGGGTGCAGAATCTGTACACAAAAAGAATGGGGTGTTGATTCTTGTCGCGAAGAAATCAAAGGTGGAGGTTTTATCTTCTGAGGCTAGTTTAGACGGGAGGTGGGTTACGGCCAAACTAAGTAAGGATAATACGGAGTTTTATGTTACGAGCATATATGCTCCTAACACCAGTGACCTCAAGTTTTGGGAGGATCTAAATAAACATATGGAAAATATCCCAGATAGCGCTGTTCACATAGTGGGTGGTGACTTTAATCTTCCAAAAGATGCAACGCTAGATAGGGACTCCCACTGCCCTTTCAAACCAAGCAAATCTTATAGAGCCTTCAATAATCTGTGTGATCGCTTTCATTTAGTGGATGCATGGAGGCTCCAGAACCCTACAGGGAGGGATTATACTTTTTATTCTACACCACATGACTCGTACTCCAGGATTGACTACATCCTCATAACGCAGAACGGGGTACCCAGAATAGAATCTACCACCATAGAGCCTCGTGTGATGTCGGATCATTCTTGTATTTCCCTGTCCATTGCAAATGCCAAATCATCTCCTCGTCAGACGTCTTGGCGCCTGAATGACGAGATATTAAACGATGCTCAACACAGATCCACAATACAAGCTGCCATTGTCTCTTACCTGCAAATTAATAAAGAAGGGGACACATCTGATCTTATTAGATGGGATGCTATGAAAAGTGCAATACGGGGAGTATGTATCAAGATTAGGTCTGCCATGAATAAAAATTATAACGCGAAATTAGAATCCCTTGAAAGTGAAATTGGAGATCTTGAAAGTAAGCATCTAAGGCTAAGAGACGATATGACTCTCTATGCTCTGGCAAATAAAAAATATGAACACAATAAATTAATAAGTGAAAGGGCGGGAGTTTGGCTAGACAAAGGTAGGAGATTTAAAATTTGTGAATCCAACAAAGCGGGGAAGAGTCTCGCTTCATATTTGAAATTTAAAGTACAAAAGAACTGTATTAACATCCTTAAGGACGCCTCAGGGAACTCACATTCTGAGCCAGACAAGATAGCTGAGGTATTTAGGGTGTTCTATGAGGACCTCTACACAAAAAATACAAGGGTGGAAGAGGACAAAATTAAGAATTATTTGGATGAGTGTGATCTTCCAAGGTTGACTGCTGAAGATCAGGTGGATCTAAATGGCCCGATAAGTGCTGAAGAAGTGGAAAGTGCGATTAAAAAATTGAAAACAGGGAAGGCACCAGGCCCGGATGGCTTTACAGCAAAATTCTATAAAACATTCCCCACTATATTATCTGGGCCCTTGCTAAACCTATTCCAAGAAATAAATAGCTCTGGTGAAGTAAAAGGTACTCTGGCGGAGGCAACAATTGCAGTACTCCCTAAGGAAGGTAAAGACCCATCGCTCCCAAAAAACTACAGGCCGATCTCGCTAATTAACATTGACTGTAAGATCCTAGCTATGATACTTTCCGCACGTCTTCAAAGGGTGCTCCCACAACTAGTCCATCCATCTCAAGCGGGCTTTCTAAAGAATAGATTGTCCAGTGATAACACACGGATTTTGGCGCATGTGTTGGAGAAAGCTAAACTTCTAGAAACCCCTACAGTGGCAATAACGTTAGATGCCGAAAAAGCCTTCGATAAGGTTGATTGGGCCTTTCTCGAAGCAGTTCTCAATAAATTTAACTTGGGGGAAACATTTACACGGCTGGTTATGTCACTTTATTGCTGCCCCTCGGCACGAGTCAGGGCGGGTGGATCGTTTTCATCCTCCTTTTGCTTAAAACAAGGTACGAGGCAGGGGTGCCCTCTATCACCCTCGTTATTTTTATTGGCAATCGAACCGTTCTTAGATCATATAAGAAAAGACCCTAAAATTGCGGGTATACCGTTTGGAGACTGCACGGTCAAATTGACAGCGTATGCAGATGATGTACTTATCCTATCTGAAAAGGCGGATGAGGCAGTATCTGCACTCATGTCGGACATTGACGATTTTTCGAAGGTATCGGGCTACAAGCTCAATAAAGACAAGACGGAGGTCAAACTGCTGAACAATATAGGTGACAAGGGGATCTTGGGGGATTCTGGTCTTACATGGCAGCCCAAGTGCTTTAAGTACCTGGGGTTGGACTTCGATAAGGATTTGGTCTCCACCCTAAAAATAAATGAAGAATCGACATTGAAAAAAATATCTACTCTTCTAGAAAGTTGGTCCCCAAAATTCCTTTCTTGGTGGGGCAGGGCTGAAACACTCAAAATGATGTCGACCCCCTTAGTTAACTACCTGGCCAGTATGCTCCCTATGACGTTCTCTAATACTTTTGTCTCGAAAATAGACCAGCTGTTTGGTAACTTCCTGTGGCGGGGCAAGAAAGCCAGGATATCCCTAAAGAAGCTACAACTGGCGAAAGATAAAGGCGGCCTGGGTCTGCCATCGTTCAGGAACTACCAGACAGCCTTTCTTTGTAAGCAAGGTGCTCAATGGTTAATAAAATCACCAACTTATACTCCTGTGTGGATTGACATTGAGAGATCGATAGTGGGCAACGCTCCTCTTGAGTCTTTAATCACCATGGATCTGTCACACTTACCACACTCAAGATATATAATGTTAAATACCAGAAGGGCCCTACTCAGACTTGACCAAACGCACAAATCCAAATTGACATTTTCTAAATCATCATGTATGTCTTTATGGAGAAACCCCTACCTTAAACACGCGGGTGTTGAACTCTTCTGGGAGTCATGGTCCGGAAAAGGTATTAATCTGGCCGGAGATTTGTATGACAATAGCGAACCAATCCCGTTCTCAAGCTTACAGACGAAGTTTGACCTACTCCCGATAGACTTCTATAATTTCCTAAAAGTCAAGGCGACACTAACTAGCCGTAACTTCTCACCCTACACTCCATGGCTGATAACACATCTCCCACGCATTATGCACACAGGTCACTTCGTTTCCAAGGTGTATAAACTGTTGCTACCGTTGCCCAGTAAATCTCACAGAACTGTGGAAGCGAAATGGGAAGCGGAACCTAACTCCACAGGAATAGAGTTGGATTGGGAATTGATTCATAAGTCAGCACTTGCCCACAAAGTATCACCCATCCTATTCCAGACAAAGTATATGCTCATAAATAGGTCGTTCTGGACTCCGGAAAAGCTGTTTAAATGTAAATTACGTGACTCCCCGGAGTGCTGGAATTGCCAATCAGGGACTGGTGATCTTCCTCACATGCTATTCAACTGTCCCCTACTGAGAGAATATTGGGATAAAGTATTTGTATGCATTCATCATGTATTTAAGATAAGGCCAATGAAGGAATTTGTTTATGTCATTCTAGGGGGGCTGGAACCGCGATTGACAAATGTGCATGATCGCCAACTTTTGGACTTAATGTTGACATTGGCATGTAAGGTTGTTTTATGCAAGTGGAAATGTGCTAAGGAAGTAAATTTCAAGATTTGGCAGGAATGGCTGTCTTTCCTAAGAGGTGCCACGAATCAGGCATTACAGTCTTCTACGTGGTGTCCATCCAATAAGAAGTTATGGCAGTCATTAGACAAATCATCCCTCCATTTTGAACCGCCTTGAAGCAATACGACCTTGTAATAGTACCTTTGATATATGGGGGTGAACCTAGTCCGTATGTTAGAGCTATTCCCATTGCATCCACACGTCAAGTGTTTAACAACTTAATCAATAACCATGTGACAAGCAAGAGTGATTCTTCTCTTTATTTTTATCATTTGTAGTTACTGTATTGGTTTGACAACATCTGTATCAATTCACTTTTGATGGAAGATTTATTGTAATGTCTTTTGCTTTCGTTTTCTTACTTCAATAAAAACGATTTGAATAAAAAAAAAAAAAAAAGAAATGGGAATGCGAAGAAAGCAAGAGGGGGATTAGTGTGCAGTCTTGTATAGGGAGGTACTGTTGTCTGTATTGGTGATATTCTTTCCTCTTGGTGACAGTGAGTGACATATGCAACACTGAACTACACTGGCCTAAGGTTATTAAACGTACGGTGCTGTTCTGTCTCTGGTTCCTCTGTCCTATCACAGGCCCCTCCACATTCTTGAGCCCCTCCCCCATCTCTGCTGATGCTTCTTTTCTGCCACTGTCCTCGATTTCACTCCAAATACCCTTGCTTTTTTTATTGTATTACATCCAGCCTATTCTTTATTCCCCCTCTCCACCTGTACTTTGCCCACATCTCTCCTCCACAGTGACATATGGAGATGTGGAAAGGCAAACTCTTTGTGCCAAGTCTTCCAGGGGTGTTTTGTGTGTTGAAACTGGGGCATGTCTGTCACAGGCTTGTATAGGGCCTGGGATTTAAAAGGGCACTGTTTCAAGACATTCCCCCTAAACGAGAAGCAGTGGTAATGGCTTGCTTGTGCTCCCTAGAGGGAGAATCCGCCTTGTAATTCAGCGCTGTGCTTTGCACAGGTGCTCAGAGAGACAAAGGCGACAAAGCCACAGTTTGTTTGTAGATCCTAGAATAGTTTCTTTCAATTCAAATACATTTTTCTTGTGTGGCTTTAAATTTGAGCATCGTTGATAGCTTTTGCATTTTGTCAATCCCTCTGATTTCTTTCAGCGAGAAAATGTGAATTTATTTCTTAAGACGGTTAAGTAGCTTGATTAGTAAACACTCTAGCTGCAGAGAACGGTATGCAATCATACGTCACCTTGTGTATGTCAGAAACAGGACTCTTCATGGCTCTGCCGGCGAATGAACTGCTTACCTTTCAGCTGAGTGAGGTATGTAAGTTACCATTAGAAGAAATATCCATACTTAATAGGCGCAAATTCACTGGATTTGGAAATGCAAACTCCTAATTCACAACAGAAAAATGTGCAATACAATTTACAGGAAACTGTCATTCTCAGTGCACACTTTGCACACCGTTGTGAGTCACAGTGAAACACACTGGCAGTGGTGCCCTGACATTGGTGGGTGATCCGGAGCCTCTGTGCTCACCAGGGGCATGAGTCAGACGCCATGGCTCCAGGATCGAATAACAGGGGACCCACTCAGTCTTTCATTCTTCTGCGGTCGGTAAAAGGAGTACCATCATTAAGCTGGGTAACAATAAGCAGCTGTTATTCCACCCAGGGATGAACACAGATTCAACAGCCACACGTAATATGATTGTTACTTCCAAGGAAATGTGGAGCTCCATAAATCTAGAGGTCACGCACTGGTGAGGTCAAGGGTCAACACGTGACACATTGTAACGTGTCTGTGCTGAATATCTCGCAGTGTGCATCTGCACTCTGCTGTCACTGAGGGGAGCAAGCCCTGCTTCTCTGGAACACCCGCCGGCTCTCTAGAAACCTTTCCCTATTTTACATGCGAACACCTTCTGATCAGATTCTGCAGCTCTGTGGCCTTACATTTTACCTGTGTGTGCGTGTGTAGTATATTTTATGATAGGTAAGTGGTGTCTAACCTTAAATGGTACCAAACTGTAAAAAAATAAGGACATTTTTATCTCCGTCCAAGGCACAGCCGCAATCCAACGGCCTCCCTCCTCCCTTCTTAACAAAGGAATCGCTCTCCCCGGAGTTTTTCATCTGCCATTTTTATACCTTTTTGAAGCATCATTTTTATTTCCAGTAAACGCTGCGCTCGTGAAAGGCTCCATATTGACAGGCAAGGAAGCGGACGCCCTTCATTGATCCGCAGAGGAGATGGTCCAAGGGCAGCTGGGCTCGGGCTTCCTGCCGCTGTCCGGCCGGCTCCCTCCGATCCGTGCTGCGGAATCAGCGCCAGGCCAAGACACTGCCTCCTTTCCATCTCTATCCAGGCCTCGGTGCTCAGTCCGGGAGAGCGGGGGCCAGAGCTCTTCTGTTTCCATTTGCTTTCATTTTCTATCAGTGCCTCGCCACCTTTTCGGTCAAGCAGGAATCGGCAGGAAGAAGGAACCAGGACTTTCTGTAAGTTTATGCAATGTGATACAGAGATTGAATGGTGCACTGGTGAGAACAAAGATTACTTTCAAGTACAGAGCTTCATACATTTGAAAACACATCTCTAGGCCCCGTGGCTACCAGTCTGAATGGGCCATAGGTACAAACCTTCAAAAGCCATGATGTAAAATGTCTAAACCTGGCGTGAAATTGGTTTGCCCAGGAGGAGGTTAGCTCGGTCTAAGTGATTCTGGACTGCATGGCGCGCCCTTTATTTCATCCACTCGGCCACAGCACACCACCCTGACTGTTATCTCAATTGCCACCATTTTATACATGTTTCGGAATTATTTTATAAAAATAATTCATTGAGAGGTGCAATAATTAAGTATATTTTTAATTGCAAAAATTGTACCGGAAGATTGTGCTTTACATACAGTTATCCTGATTTGTTGAAGTCTTCCAAGTCACTCGGCATTGTGGGAAAATACAGAGGTCATGCAGGAGAAAGTGCTACTTACAATGACAGTGTTGACGTATTTAGCGGATAATTATTAGTTTGGAGGTCCACCCGCACTGGTGTTGCGGCAACCGCCCACCCATGGTCCAACTGCCACATTACGAGTTGGACGGTGTGGCGTTCTAGTGTTTCGCGGGTCTCGGCTGAGACCCGGAAGCACCCACATACATTGTAGCACCTTCTGGCCAGGCGTGGCCAGAAGGCTTTAAATAAACGGACGGAGGTCGCTCGTGGCTTCCGGTCCACACCAGCAGTACAAGTGTGTAGCCTCAGTTATTGTGTCAAGCCTCCCCATTATAGTGTACGAGCGTGGAGCATTGAATCCCTTCTACCTAACTTACACTGGCGACGAGGGTGGTGAAGAGCAGCGTGGAACCCGACAGGGGAGTACGGACGCCTTACCGGTGCCGTTGCGGTCGTTGCCGCTGTGCCGCTGCTCTGTGCATGAGCAGCCGAGGTGGTGTGTCGGCCGCTCGGTGAAGTGGGAGCCACGGTGTCACATGCCGGTAAGCAGCGTGTGGATGACTGCGTGAGGGTCCGGTGAAAGTGAGTCCCAGGACGATTGAAGTAACCGCTCGCTGAGAGGCAAGCGACGGAAAGGGCCGATGGCGTGCTGCGTGCTGTGCGTATGCGCAGTGAGCGCGAAGCAGCCCCTGCACCGAAGACGCGCGGACAACTCTCACCGCATGGGAAACGGTGCATATGCAGTGGAGTTTGGAAGTGCCACGTGAGCGAGTTCATCTGGTGGATGCTTGCTGGTGAGACGGTGGGGGCGAGTGTGATCTTCACCAAGCATTGACACAACCAAGAAAAAAAAAAAAAAGAAGAGACACAAAAAGAAAATAGGGGGAGAAAAGACCGGGTATATAGGACATTGTCAGCAAAGCAGAGGTGGAACAGCAGTAGTGGCCGACAGCCAAAGCAACCCCAACAATGTCGACTGTTCCAAATACAGCAGCTACAGAAGGAGCACAGCAAGCGGCCGCCCCAGCGCAAGTGGCCGGACCGGCTGGACAGCAAGCAGTGCAAGCGGTAGGGCCCGTGGTCCAACAGTCACCACACTCACAGATCAACCCCATACTGCCTTTCAGTGCTCTGATTGACCCGGGAACGGCGGCACCAAGGTGGGCCGTATGGCTGAGCCGTTTGAACAACTATTTCACGGCGACAAGAGAAAAGGACAATGAGGTGAAAAGGTCCCTGTTGCTGCATTTTGGGGGTGATGAACTATACAAATTATTCATACACTTGCCGAACACTGGAATATCGACTGACTATGACGCTGCTGTATAAGCGTTAAATGCACACTTTGACCCACAATTGAATCCACATTATGAGCGATTCAAATTCAGGCAGTCACGACAAAGGGAAGGAGAAACGATGGATGCTTTCCACGCCTGTTTGAGAGAATTGATAAGTACTTGCCCCGACGATGATCAAACAAAAGAAGTGACGTCGCAGTTGATTCAAGGATGCAGGAACAAGCATCTACGGACACCCATATTAACCCCTTCGATGCTCATGACGAGCTGGGCTCGTCATGAGGTAGCCTCCTCGCACGCTCATGACGAGCCCAGCTCGTCATGAATAATGGGCTTTACAAATTCTCAGCGTGCGGGCGGAAATCATGCAACCCCGGGGGGGGGGGAAGACAACCCCGAATCACACTGGATGAAATATTAATGTTGGCCAGGTCTCATGAGTTATCAGATGCGCGAGCCACGGCGATGGAAGCGGCCATCAACCCAACGGCAAGCACGGAGGTCACAGTGAAGACAGAAAGAGTAGATGCCATGCGGAACAGTAGCCATGGAGGACGAGGAAGATGGCCGACCAGGACACAGCGCCGCACGCCATGCGGGTTCTGTGGGTATGAGGAACACGACCAAGATGGCTGCCCAGCACGTGGCAAGGCGTGCGCCAAATGCGGTGGACCAAACCATTTTGCCAGTGTCTGCAGGAGTGGGGCGAGAGGAAGTTTCAGAGGACAAAGCACAGCAGGGCGGAGAGCGCCAACCAAAGCAGTCAGACAACTTGCCCTAGATGACGCCCATGATGCACATCCGTCGAAGGGAAGCAGGTCACAGTCCCGCTACCCACAGCGGCTAGATGATTCGTCAACCGAGGATGAAGAAGAATGCTACTATGTCTCGTTTGTGAGCGAACTCAAGAGAAGGCGGAGACCACAACCAAAGTGTTCGACGGGTCAACAGTGACCGGGGTCATAGACACCGGAGCCACGATCAATGTGATGGGAATTCAGCACTACAAAGCGTTGAAACCAAGACCACAGTTGGTACCGTCGAAAGCTCGTATATTAACGTATGGAAGTAAAACACCGCTACCGCTGTGAGGGAAAATGACTGTACAAGTTAGAGACGAAGATCAAGAACTGACGACCACTTTTCATGTGATTGACAAAGAAGCAGACCTACTGGTGGGAAGTCACACCGCGGAAGACCTCAAACTAATTGCTTTTGCGAATGCAGTCAAAGCGCTGCACACAGAGGAAATTCTCCAAATGTTTCCGTCACTGTTCCAAGGGCTAGGAACCATCAAAAGGCCACCCGTCAAACTACACATCGACAAAGCTATACAACCCGTAGCACTACGACATCGGAGAATCCCGTTCCATCTCCGATCGGCCGTTGAACTGGAGCTGAAGAAACTGGAAGAGCAGGGTGTGATAGAGAAAGTTACGGGACCGACACCATGGGTTTCTCCGATGGTAATTGCCGAGAAGCCCCGACAACCAGGCCAAATACGGATATGTATTGCCATGTGGATGCCGAATAAAGCGATCAAAAGGGAAAGGCATCTCACGCCCACAGTAGATGATATACTAACGGACTTAAACAGGGCACAATGGTTCTCCAAGTTGGATCTAAACACGGGTTACCACCAACTAAAGCTGGCTGAAGAGAGTCGCTACATCATGACATTTTCAACGCATTTGGGCCTGAGAAGATATAAGAGATTAAACTTTGGCATAACCTCAGCAGCGGAAATTTTTCAAAATGCTATTAAGGAGATATTATCAGGACTGAATGGAGTGTTAAACGTCAGTGATGACATACTCATCCATGCAAAGACTAGTGAAGAACACCATCGGAGGCTGAAAGCCACGCTTCGGAGGTTGGCAGAGTTTGGAGTCACGCTACACAAAGAGAAATGCCAATTCTTCAAGCAGTCAATAGAGTTCTTTGGGTACGTCTTTGACTCAAAGGGAGTAAAAGTAGACCCCCGGAAATCATCAGCCATAAAGTGTGCCTCAGCCCCCAAGACTGCGTCAGAAGTGAGAAGCTTCATGGGGATGGCGAAATATTGTGCCAGATTTATCCCGCAGCTGGCCACCATAGCAGAACCGTTGCGGAACCTGACGAAACAAGAAAACCCCTGGCAGTGGTCCAAGATAGAAGAGGAGGCATTCGCCAAAGTGAAGGCGGCTTTGTTGGATAGTACAACGATGGCATACTTCGACACGACAAGACAGATGGAGATACTTGTGGATGCCAGTCCTGTAGGCCTAGGCGCACTGCTGATGCAAGAATCAGAGCCAGGAGTGTGGGTTCCCCTAGCGTTTGCGAGCAAGGCCCTGACAGCAACGGAGGCCAGGTATTCCCAGATAGAGTGAGAGGCTTTGGCAGTGAAATGGGCCTGTAACCATTTTCACTTGTACATCACCGGCCAGCCGTTCCGGATGGTCACCGACCATCAACCGCTGATACCATTGTTCAAGGGGACAGCGCCACACCCGCCGCCTCGGATTGAAAGATGGACTAGTCAGATCCAACACTATCAAATGGAGCTAGTCTACAGGCCTGGGGCCAAGAATCCAGCGGATTTCTTGTCACGACATCCTCCCTCAGAAGCAAGTATGGTACAGGATCATGAAGTGAAGCCTGAAGAGTTCGTGGACATGGTTTCCCAACTGTCGTGTCCCCAAGCATTAGCAGCCGATGACATTGTAGCCCAGTATGCCATGGACGCAGTAGTGACGAGAGTCAAGACGGCGATAGAAGCTGGGTCCTGGGAGAACTTTTTACGCAATGTCAGTGAGTGGAGTGAAACAGACCGTGTGCGTTTATCGCAATTCTGGAAAGTACACAATGAACTCAGTAGAGCAAGTATGTGATTCCCGTCACTTTACAGGACCAAGCAACCTTACTTGCCCATGAAGGACACCAGGGGACGAGAAGGATGAAGGCGAGTATGAGGGAAAAGGTATGGTTTCCCAACATGGAGGAGAAAGTAGATAATGTTGTGAGGAACTGCCGAGCATGCCAGCTAACCAGTTTGCCAGATACCCCAGCACCCATTATTACAGAGGAACCTGCTCCATCACCTTGGACCTGGGTCAGTTTGAACTTTGGCAGTTTTCCCGATGGGAGAGTGACAGTGGTACTGGTAGACAGTTACACCAAATACCCCATAGTTGAAATCGCCTCGTCCACCAGTTTTGTGAATGTGCAGCCGATCCTCAGTAAGACTTTTGCAATGTTTGGTATTCCCCAGGTGATTAAAACGGACAATGGGCCACCATTTCAAGGAAGCGAATTTAAAGAATTCTTACAAAATCTAGGGGTGAAACACCATCGTATTACGCCCCAATGGCCTCAAGCCAATGGTGGGGCAGAAAGATTTATGAGGACTGTCAATAAAACACTAAGGATAGTGGTAGTGGAAGGGACAGACCCAGAAATAGCTCTTCAGCACTTCCTACGAGAGTATCGGAGCACTCCCCACAGTACCACTCAAAGATCTCCGTGGTCACTGATGTTTGCGGGGCCAAGGCGGGACCTGTTACCGATGGAGGAAAATTGGACGCCCGAACCATATGTGCCGGCAGCCGCTCAAGAGAGGAGGAGGAAGACCAATGAGCGGGCAAGCAGGAGGAGGCGGGCACGCGAGAGGGAACTGGTTCCAGGAGATGCCGTGCTGATGCGAACGCGTAGGCCTGGAGGAAAATTCCGGACCCCATATGAAGTTGAACCATGGACAATCAAAACAAAAAAAGGCACTGCTGTGACAGTACAAAAGGATGGGGAAGAGGTAACCAGAAATATATCATGGTTCAAACGTATCCCATCAGTACCTGAAACCCAGGCAATTAGCGAGGAGTCAACTACTGCAGCTGCGGATCAGACTGAAGATGCCAGTGGCTCAAGTATGGATGACAATCATGTCAGCACACCACCTTCTCCTATAATGAGAGAAACTGATACATCAACAACCAGGGGACGATGTTATCACAATCCTCGGCCAAACCCCAAGCCAAGCCAGAGACTGGCAGATTTTGTTTGTTGACTATTCCAGAGACAATATAGGAGGCAGAGAGAGAAAAAAAATACCAAATTGGAAAGGGATGTGGCGTTCTAGTGTTTCGCGGGTCTCAGGTGAGACCCGGAAGCACCCACATACATTGTAGCACCTTCTGGCCAAGCGTGGCCAGAAGGCTTTAAAGAAACGGACGGAGGTCGCTTGTGGCTTCCGGTCCACACCAGCAGTACAAGTGTGTAGCCTCAGTTATTGTGTCAAGCCTCCCCATTATAGTGTACGAGCATGGAGCATTGAATCCCTTCTACGTCCCTTACAGACAGTAGGACCGCCACAGGACTGCTGCTACCGGTAGGGATCTGTGATACCAGGCGGTATTACCATTATCTGAGGCCCACAATATGCTTGGCGATACCACTGCGGCACAGTCAAGAATATTACAAGTTTCCTCACTTCCACAGTTTTCATCGTGGTGAACCCTACAGGGCCCCCTGGTGCCTCTGTGCATTGGGTGTGCTTGTAGGGGGGCACCTAGTGTGCTCTCCTGTCTGTATGCACCCCCAGTTCCAGCACAGCATGAACTACATAGTTCAATACGGCAGGCAGTCTGCATACAGGTTTGGCTGTCTTGGAGTGGGGTGCTGGCGTGGTGCCCGCTCTAGGACCGCCAAACTCGTTTTTCAGACCCTAATTCAGTTTCCTGGTTTGTCACTAAATATATCAAGTAGCCGACAGGTGCCTCTCTTCAAGGGACACAGGACATATTTGCCATCATTTTCCTATCTCTTGCATGATGGGACAGATTCTGTTAATTTATAACACAACGTTGTAGCTTTCAGGACCTTTTTAGAAATCTGAACCTTAGATCATGGAGGTACCTGCATCACTATAGAAAATCTTGGATAGCTTTCATTAACAGATGCATTCTCTTTTCTCTTTTCCATCTTTGTTATTTTTTGCCTTTGAGGGCCTTGTAGTCTATGTCCTGACTCAGGTGAATTCAAAAGTGAAAAGTATTTTTTTTCTCTCCCAAGGATTGTTAACGACACGCCATCTCAGAGTGAACAAATTAATTTCCAAAGTGCACCATTTCCACTTATGGCTTTCAATTCCCTTCTTCAAAATTACACTTTTGTGGTCGGAAAAGTGATATACTGTTTTGCAGCCAACTAGTTTTGGCCCAGGCACCAAGCTTTTCTAAGAAGTGGTTATACCCCATAAACTGGAGCCTGCCGAGGAGAGGTCTACCAGGGTATGTTCACATGCTAAGAATTACAAACTACTTCCATCACTGATTGCGGTCTAGACTGAAATAACCCCTGTTCCCAATTTAAGGGTCTCCAGTGGGGTGCAAAATTCGACAGCTGTTTTCAGTTTTTTTTCGGTAGTTGTTACACAATGCTCCACCCCGCTGACCATTGAAATCACCTGCGCCTCAAAGACCTGTAGTATCTTGGGAAAAAACTGACTTCAGTACCTATCATAAAAGTCAATAACCACATGTCCTGCACCACTACCACTGCATCAGCTTGTCTCACTATCCAGTTAATCTGGCTCTCTCAAGACCCATTTCTAGCCGAGGTTTAGTTTAGGAAAGGCAAAGTGCGGCATCATGTGTGGAAAACCTGTTATGATTAAATTCAGACCTTCCACTCCAGGCAGATGCTGTGGGTCCCCTGTCGTAGCTGACTCCTAGTGCAGGATTGAAATTATATCACCTACATTCCGGAGAGTGTGATATTAATTACTGGCAGCCGAACAGCCGCGGTCGGTAGGGAAGTACCTGCCGGGGTGGTGACGTGGGGAGGGGGAGGGGCAGGGTGGGGGTTAGTAATGTGTGGATAATGGAGGTTTGCAGGTAAATGCAAATGCAATGCAGTGCGCGCAACGAAATTTGTTTGATTTATTTAAATGTTTACTTACCTGCAAACCTCCATTATCCATACATTACTAACCTCCACCCTGTCCCTCCCCCTCCCCACATTACCGCCCCGCAGGTACTCCCCTACCGACCACGGCTGCAGCCGAAATGGTGCTGAGAGGAGACTTGTCATCTTGTTGACTTTTACAGGGGTGGCAAAAGCAAAGTGAGCAAGACTGATACTGGGGTGGCTCCTATAGAGGATGGGGAACAGCATGTTCACCAGCAGTGCCAACCACCCGTTTGCTGTGATCTGAGGAACCAAAAACAATCACAGGAGCGGTCATTGAAGTTGTGTACAGATGCACTGAGTGTTCTAAAGGTGTTGGGCACAGGGATTGAATCCACAATTAGTAGTGGAACCTTGTGACCACTGTCACCATGGTGAGGCCTCTGCTCTGCACTGCACTGGGATGCCTGGTGTAGATCTGTGTCTGACGATGACTAGCGGATGTCCAACGTGTCATCGTATCGGAATGCATTTGGCAGCCATTTGGAGGGAAGTTGAGAGTACCCAAAGTCAGGTCCGGGATCCTGTTGCAGAGTGCCAATTTAAAAAGGGATTGACAATCTTTACCACTATACACCATGAAGATTTCCTAGAAGCAGTCACCATTCATTTACACATCAATTCAGCATCTCATAATCTCCTTCACTAACCTTTGGAATGTACAACTAGATGTTTTCTGTGGTGCATGCTTCAAGTAATTCAATAAAACGAAGGTTATGCTGTCAGAGAAAAACGTGTTCTCCATAAATGTTCCAGTGATACATACACCAATAGGATTGTAAATGAAAGAAAAAAAAAGGAAATAGTGCTGGATTTGATATTCCATACAGATTATTGTATAGACGCACTGATACTTTATTCCAAACCATTTAATGCATAGGCTCAAAATCTAACCACTTACTGCATAGACTCAATATCTAACCATTTAGTGCAGAGGCTCAATATCTAACCATTTACTGCATAGGTTCAATATCTAACAGTCAGTTCAGAAGGATAACATCTAATATAATTCCAGGATGGAATGGACTTGAGCAAATGCAGCATTTTATAGACAACTGGAGACTCCATTCTCACGAGAGCAGTGGATTGAGGGTTTTGAAACCTATGTTGAGGTAGCTGGAGGAGACATCTTTACTGAAAAATGAAAAGCTGCAATGCTGAAGTATTGCTTGGGTGCTGAAGGAAGGAAGATCTTAATGCATCAATTGCTTTTGTCATTAGATGATGAAGAATATGAGTTTAACTAATATGGAACAGCAAACAGAAATAAAGCAGCCATATTTAAGCTCTGGAAAGAAGATTATTGAGGTGGTTGCTAGGCACATGTTCCTAGGGAGAGGCAAACATCTAAGACGTCTCTTGATTTCTATATGTCAACACTGGTAACATTAGCAGTAAAATAAAATTATTAAATGTTTCAAGATAAAATACTGTGTGATCATCTAGTGCCTAGAACTAACAATGCCAAATTGTAGGAACATTTATTATTAATTGATGATCTTATTTTAGATGAGGCAATTGCTTTTGCACACCAGTTCGAAGACACTGCATCGGGCATGAAAGAAATGCCTGTAGGCGGTGGATATCCTGCTGACATCCAGTTTGTTAGGCAACAACGTCAGCGACCAGGTGACAGATCAGTTCTCAACTGAATGACAATAGGGCAAGATATTTAGACAGCAGCCTAAATATATTGGGCACCATTTGTTTTAAATGTGGCGTAGCTGGGCATATGGCAACTAATAAATGTGTCAAGCTATTGTACAAAAATGCAGTTTAAGAACAAATGCTATCTTGAGAGGGTGTGCAAGAGCAAATGGTCCAGTGGTACTTTGGAGGTAGCAGCTTCAGGTAGTCTAATAAGGAAATTACCAGAAATAAAAATGTGCCCAAGGAGATCATTTTAGCAATATGTGAATTCTGTGACTCTCAGAATGACGCTCCATCGTGTACAATAAAAATAGGGAAACAAAAATGCCAATAATGGCCCATTCTTGTGCCAGATAGACACTTATAGAGGACGATTATTTACCAGGGTTTATTGGTAAAAGGCTGAATGCTCCTGACATAGGACTTAAAGAGGGTGGTAATAAGCTGATTTAAAGGTTATTTTCATCCCACTATGGACTTTAAAGCAAAAGAGATTCAGTCTAAATTTTACCTTTCCAAGGAGTGGTCATGTTTGTTGGGTTAACCTCAGGAAAGTTAGCTCATGTTGTCGGCGGACGCTAACCACTAAGACCAGATGTAAAATATTGTGATTTGATTTCAGAAGTTCAAGGTGAGAAACCAGTTGAGAAATGGGCAAAAAATTCCCAAAGTCTATTTGCAATCCCAATCCCAATCTAAAAGCGTTTACACCCAAAAATAATTCTTAAGGAAGGGCTGTAGCCATGGTGGACAAGGTAAGAAATGTACCTGTTGGAGTACCCTAAAGGAGGAACTGAACAGGTTTAGCAGGAAGAAGGCTCAGTCAATTTTCTTTGAAAGACACATTAAATGCAGGGAATGAGTGTGACAGGAACATCAAAAAGGTGACATTAAATCTGGGTAATTGGGTGAATGATGGAATTGTTAGTGGTGAGATATGGTTTGTCAAAATCCTCAGAACCCTTACGTGTAACCAGTGCTGAGAGCCTGCTTTTAGAACTGTCAGATAAAAATATGTGGCACCTAGGTAAGATTGAAGAGATAGGAGTAAGATTAAAAGCAGTGGGAATTACAATTTTGAAAGTTCTGACCTATTACCCACTAATGTCAAGAGAGGAGATGTGAGGGGACATCAGTTGTGTAACCATCCACAAAGAGGTGAGGATTGCCACCAATAAATAACAATGGTGGCAGGATTAACACCGTGTAGATACATTTGTCTTATTTCCTCGTAGAACTGACCTTGTTTATAATGTCCTCATAATATTTCTGTTCTAGAGGGAGGTATGTGGCATCCTGCATGGACTGTCTAAAAATTGAATGTTGTGATTAAATGTACACATTCCATGGAAGAGGTCCCCTCTCTTAGCTGACACTTATTTGTGAACTGGACATTATATTACTCATGTAATGCAGATATTCTTCTTATAGGAAGATTGCACATGTAGTGCCAGCACTATCTCAAGAGGGTGTTCCCTCATTTGCGTGGGGGCGTGACCCCATGCAAATGAGGGAATCACTGTTTCTGCGCCCATGCCTTATTATGGATGTGGGTGCAGAGAAAAACATGCCTTTGGAGGTGCACTTTCAGAGTGTCCCCTAAATGCAGCCATCTGGAGGGGAGAAAGGGGGTCCCATGGACCCACCCCCAGACATCCCCTTGCAGATAGCTACAGTCACTTACTGCACCCGCTTGCAAGGGGATCCCTCTCCCTTCTTTAAAGTGCAGGCAGGTTGCCACCTGCACAGTGATACAAGGAGTGGCTTTGAAGCAGCCATTCTGTATTTCACTGGAATGCGCTGCCAACAGGGCAGCACGAGCGAGCGGCTGCCTAGGGGTAATTCGGCGCACTTTCCCTGTTTGCATACGGCACACCTAATGGTGCACCGTACGCTCAAACAGGGAAAGTGCTCCGTATATGTAATCCGGCCCCTGGTGCTTGCTTCCCTAAGCAGCTCATCCTATGCCCCACATTGCTCACATTCTTGTGCCCTACTAATGTCCATTACCATACTCTGTACTCCAGCTTAGGCACAGCAGCTAATGCTCCCCTGATACACAGCACACAGTGCTCTCATGAGGCACAACATTATGTGCTCCAATGAGGCTCATCACCCATTGCTTCCTTGAGGCACATCACCAAGTGTTCCCCAGAGACTCCCTTCAATCAATCAATCAATCAATCAAGCGTTTGTTAAGCATGACTACTCACCCGTAAGGGGCTCAAGGTGCTGGGGGGGAGAGGAGGGTAGCAGTCTCCGGTCCATCAAGGGAGGGTTCTGTCGAAGAGCCAGGTTTTGAGGTTTCTTGCGAAGATGGGGAGCGATGTTGTCTGTCTGAGGTGGAGCGGCTGGGCGTTCCAGGCTCGGGCCGTGAGGAAGGAGAAGGAGCTGCCTCCCGATCTGGTCTTTCTGGTGTGGGGGACCACATTGTAGGAGAATTGGGCAGATCGTAGGGTCCTCTGGGGTGCGTGGAATTTGAGTCGGCTGTTCAGGTATACTGGGCCGGTGTTGACGAGGGCCTTGTGGGCGTGGGTGAGCATCTTGAAGGTGACTCTACCTTCGATGGGGAGCCAGTGGAGTGTGCGCAGGTGCTGGGAGATGTGGCAGTGCCTTCGCAGGTCGAGGACCAGTCTTGCAACGAACGTTCTGGATGTTCTGTAGTTTGCGGGTGAGGTTTTTGTTTATTCCGGCATAGATTGCGTTGCCGTAGTCGAGTCTGTTGGTGCCAGGCCATGAGTGACGGTCTTTCTGTGTTCGAGGGGGATCCATTTGAAAATCATACGTAGTAGGAGGCGGAGGGTGTGGAAGCAGGAGGATGAGACGGAGTTGATCTGGCGATACATTTTGAGCTCGGAGTCCAGGATGATTCCTAGGTTGCGTGCGTGGTCCATGGTGTGGGCGGGCTTCCGAGGGCGGGGGGTCACCAGGTGTCGTTCAATGCGTCGGGGTTTGGGCCCATGATGAGTACTTCTGTTTTGTTGGTGTTTAGTTGTAGGCAGCTGTTTTTCATCCATTTGGTGACGGCTTCCATGCCTTCTTAAAAATTGTATCTGGCGGTATTGGGTTCTTGGATAGTGAGAGGATGAGTTGGGTGTCGTCTGCGTATGACACAATGTTGAATCCATAGGTTCTGACGATGGGGGTGAGCGGAGCCATGTAGACGTTGAAGAGTGTAGGGCTGCGGGAGGACCCCTTGGAGACTCTGCAGGTGGTAGGTGTAGGGCCGGAGAGGAAAGGGGGGTAGTCTGACCCACTGCTTTCTGCCAGAGAGGAAGGAGCAGATCCAGTTCAGGGCCTTGTCTTAGGTCCCTGCGTCATGGAGTCTGCGTATTACGGTGCGGTGAGAGACTGTGTTGAACTCCGCTGAGAGGTTGTGGAGGATGAGGGCTGCTGTTTCTCCTTTATCCAGTAGGGTGCTGATGTTGTCTGTTGCAGCGAGGAGGGCGGTTTCCATACTGTGTTTTTTTCTGAAGCTGGATTGGGAGGAGTCGAGGATGTTGTGCTCTTCTGCACCACCAGTGAACCCCTGGTGCAGGTCAATTTGTTCACCTTTGGTGAACATCCCTCTAATCTCTGCTGCACTGGGATATGTTTGGCAGGTGGTCTATGTGGAACAACGTCTCTATGGTTGTTGGTCTGTCTTGATGGCCCCTGTATGTTTGTTGGTATGTGTTCATGGTCCCTGTATGTTTGATCGTCCCTGTATGTTTGATGGTCTGTGTTCATGGTCCCTGAATTTTGATGGGCTGTGTTCATGGTCCCTTTATGTTTGTGAAAATGGGTGTTTACATAGGTGTTAGTTTATGTACACAGTCCTAGCTGTGTGTGCCTCTGTTTACATTCACAATCTCAGCAACAGGAGATTTGCATATTGCCCAGGTTTACCTCAAAGAAACCTGGGCAATATGCAATAAAATCCTGTAGTGTATCCTGTATATCACCTACCCTGGATCATTTGTACCACCCCCTCCAACTAATATGCTCAGTTTTGACCATATATGTCCAGGTGAGGACCCCAGAATTGTGAAGGAGGTGGAGAGGCTGTTGAGGACTCTAGATTTTGAAGCTGTAAACTTCGTGTTTTGTAATACTTAGTTCAGTACTATTCACTAGAGTTTATGTGGCTCAGGAAACTAAAGCTGGTTATTAATGTACACCCTTATATTTGTTCACCCTATAATTATTGTTATTGCACATGATTGTTATTCTCACTGAAACATTGTTGTTTGCTATATATATCTGTATGAATGCAATGCTCAAAAGCCATACCTATTGAGTTTGCCAGTGTTTGTTTGGTTCACTTTGATGCTAGAGTGATAGTCACATTACTTTTATTCACTAGTTGTGGTCTGCCGGAAAGGATTATGTGTAACATTTGGAGCAGACCTTGGTTTTATTCTGTTTTTACTTATTGACAAAGTTACTATTGGATTTTGAAATGAACGACACAATTACATTATGAAAGTTGGATAATGGCCATACGTCATATTTATGATGTTTTAAAATCATATTTGCATCTGCTACGGGGAACTGAGTCAGGCTAAGCCTGTCTTTGAGAGTATTGATCGCTGTGGTTGTAAAGAAGTACCAGCGGTAAGATCACTTGCCTCTTGTGGTTTAGCCTGCATAGTCCTTCAGACTTCTGCAAAGGCTTTCCTTGTCCTCAGCGACCTGAGATGAGAGTGAGAGTGAGTGTGTGGAGGTGTGCAGACAGTCTACAGACAAGTTTATCATCTAAGGCTGTGCTATGGACAGACAGCAAAACCAGAAGTGACATGTAGAGATGGCAGCTCACGTGAAGGGACCACCCACACTGTCCAGTGATGAGGCACAGTAATAATGCTCTCAGTATTATTGATACTGGACCTTGCATTTATAATTGATTTATAATAAGTGGAATGGAAGAGTTCCTCTAAGCATCCGATGTGTCATAGCGCCATTAAGGGTAGCCATATTCCATCCAGCTCATTGGCTTAAGTGTAATGGAAGCTTGATATAAGTTTGCTACAAACAAGGCCAATTTCTACTATGTACGAAAAACAATCAGATATATCACTATAAAGCCAGAAGAGACTACAAGCTTTGTAACTCAGTTTCCCATGCTGCCAACCCAGCGAAACTCACCCAAACATCACAAAAGGTAATACGACCACCCCACTCCCCCACCGGAGCCCCCAGCACCCAATTGTTGGGGAAATAAATCATCCCATCCCTTGGAACTGTCAAATGCCCCTGACAGCCCATAGTGTGTACACTCTACCCTCACTCCAGCCACCACCAACTGCCACCACCATAATGCAGCACATTAGCCTGGGTGCTGAAACATCTACTGTTCTTTACATGGAGGGAAAGTAAGCACCAAACTGAGTGACACGCCAGGTATGGGAACACATGGAGAGAAATATTGCCTTTCAGCTGGAAATGGTACAGCCCAAAACAGTGTTTTTAATATAAAATCAGGGCCTTCGGTGGTCATATCACTGAAAATGCAAGATTTGAAAAAAATATTATTGTCTACAGGTGCTCGTGGAAGACAATTTCTATGGACTGCAATCTAGAGAATGCTAAAGTGATTCTGTTAATTTACTGACCTCTGCTGGTCGTTTTCTATCAAGAAAGTTAAATAGAGGCAGTTGCCAGAAAAATGAAAAAAAGAAAGTCCCTCAGTAGAAAGCAATTCTGGTATTTTACTGACCTCTACTGGTCTTTTTCTATCAAGACAGTTGAATAGAGGCAGTTGAACAAGCAGAAAGCAATTCTGGTATTTTACTGACCTCTACTGGTCGGTTTCTATCAAGACAGTTAAATAGAGACAGTTGAACAGAAAAAAAGTCCCTACGTGGAAGCAGACAAGTCCTAGGGCTGATCTCCAGAGCCCACAAAGTACAATCACATATAAGTATATACTAAAGTATATACAAGAGGTCTCGAATGCTCGACCTAAAAGGAAGCCAAACACTTATCAGATGTCTAGATCAATTTCATGCTCCTGACTCTCCGGTTCGCCTCCAGGTAAGTGTGCCGTATCGCTCAGAGCAGCATTACTTTTGCTGCTATTGACTGAGGGTTTTCAATTTCTCTTTGGTTTAGAGGTAACTCACTGCGACAGAAGGCTGCCCTTAGATTGGACCTCCGGTAGCTGCTGAGAATCAGTTAAACACTGGGACTTTTGTTTAGTTTGCAACTTCCTACTGCCGTCAGAGTTTCTGCCCCCATACCTTGCTTTGTGGGAGCCTGCTTGGATGTTTTTGAGAGAGGAACCTTGTCATGAGCTGGGGTCGTTTAGTGGAGCATCTAGAACAGAGCCATTCAGTGCAATAGACAGGGGTGGCTCCTCCATGTGGGTGGAGCAGCATCGACCCACTTCTTTCTCGCAATGCGAGAAGCAGAAACATAAAATGGTAAGACAAATACAATTTGATGTTTCTGCTTCTCGTACTGCGAGAAAGCAGAAGGGTTTGGTTGGGGATGGGCGGGTGGGTGGTCCTGCTCTAGGGCAGGGGAAGAGTGGCTTTGCCAACTATTGTGGGCACTGACTGTTTGATTGGCCCTCTGAGGCCGACCAAACCAGTTATCCGCACTCCCCATAGACGCCTTTGTGGTCGGCATCCCAACCAATCACAACGCTTCCATTGCAAAGTTGTGATTAGCTATGGGGAGGGGAAGGAGGCGCCTGCGTACTGTTCCTGCTGGGGCAGGAGAGCAGGAGCAGACTCAGCAGTGAAGACGGGGGACCCGGGAAAGGTACATTTTATTTGTATTTTTTGTATTATTTAATCCCTCTCCCCGTGCGACCCCCTCTTCCTCAGCCACCACTTGCTCGTCCCCCACCCTGCACCACCCCGCGCCTGCCCCTCCACCCATGAGCCATGCCGGCTGCGACTGGCAATCGAATGTCCACTGAACCACTTTGAAGCTCAACCTGCTCCCCCTCTATACAGGCAGCTCCATGCAGAACAGCATCCTTCTTCTGCTTCCTCTCGCCTTTCTCCTCCCCTTAATACTGGGGAAACACAACACCCAAAGCGTCCACTTCGATCCCAGCTGTAACAGCATTACCAGAAGATGTTGATGGGAGGGAAGAGTCACAAGAAACAGTGTTACCTTGTTCAGCATCTCCTGCAATATTGTTGCCCGTTACTCTGTGCTCTGAATCCATGCTGGCTGAGAGGTTATGAGAAGTCACCTCTCATCCTGCGTGTGCCCCAAACAGCTGTTATACCTCAGGAGAGGTCTCCATTGCAAGCAGACCTGATTCGAGAACTCCCGGGAGAGCTCCTCTCCTCCACTTCTAATAGCCAGGAGCTATACAACTGAGGCCTTTGTGTGTCTACCCATCTCTTGCCGCTAGCTGGCTCTCAGGCCAGAGCCGCCCAATTGCGCCATACCCACAGACTGCCCCCTGCAGCCACCAAGGGGCGGGCTGGTGCACATAGCTGTGGTCGACGCCATTACTGCCCGAGAAACAATGCGCTGCAGCCTTATCTTCCACTGGGGCACGAGGCACCAAAGCAGGATAAACAAGGAGAGCAACCACATCAGCCAGTAAGTTTGGCGGCACAGTTAAGGACCATAGCCGAAGAAGAACAGGAGCAGCAGTCGGCAGACAGAGAGCAGGGGAGTGCACACTAGATGCCTCATCAGCCCGCTGCAATCTTCATTCCCTCCATTATAAACCTCACATAGTATGTCTAACCAAACCTCATACAGATTTTGAGGACCTCTCTTTTTTGAGGCAGTTAGGGTGTGATATGATGTAAGCACTACCTATTCAATAGATATCCTGGGGGGGGGGGGGCATACTGTGTTCAAACCATTTGGAACATATTGTTCTGCAAACTGCTTCTGACCCTAGAGGCAAATTGGCCGTTGCCCAATTGCTGGTTTATTCTAGGGTAGTGCCTGTCTGTGTTGCATATGGCTCGAATGTTGATGTTCGATCAGCTAAACCTGGATCTTTTGGACTGGGGGGGGTCTGCTACTAGTGAGTGATTTTAACTGTGTTATTGATTCCACAATCAATACTACTAATCATAAGGCTTATCCTTGTATGGCTAGGACAAGGGGCTACAGTTTTTAGATGTTGCCGGTGCATGGCTTAGTGGATATATGGAAGACTGCTCCCTACGAATCCTGGCTATACATTCTATTCGGTTCACCACAGACAAAACTCTAGTATAGACCTGATTTGTCTGTCTCAACAGCTGTCTCAATGGGCTGCTATGGAGGTATGTTCTAAAATCACTTCAGACCATAATCTAGTTTTGTTAAAATTACAGCTGCACGGAATTATTAAGGGAGGGTGGCACTTTACTTTCTAATCCTACCTATAGAGCCCGATTGACGGATCAACTGAGAGGGTTTACAGTGGATAGTCATGATTTTCCCGCAGAGACTTCGATCAAGAATACTTCGGAGATCTACCTGTTCCAAGTAGATCGAGTGCTTGGTTGACTTTTATACCCTAACATCTAATGCATGTTTAATTTCTAGCTCCAATAACTGCTCAAACAGTTTTAAGACCTTATCTCTTTCACTCTTGTCTGCCTCCAGAACAAACTGCATAGTCAAAAGCCTTCATGGTGTCCCATACAATATGTAACAGTGCAGTATCCTGATTAAGTTTCATAATAATAAGGCCCTCCAATATGAGTACAGGGAACAGATCGGCTGAGTGCTGGCTTTTGGATAACCAAAAAGGGGCATAAGAATGCTATTAAGTGCATTAAGGATAAAGAGGGTTCCATGCACTATGGCACAGAAGTCATAGGCAACCAGTTCTGGGACTTCTATAAGTACATTTATGGCAAGTCAGCACAAACTGCACAGTCCTCTTTCAATGCTAATATACAGAAGGTCAGTCTGCCATGCTTGTATCAACAACAGGTCTCAGATTTGGAGGGGGAAATTATGATTCAAGAACTGGAGTCTGCAATTACATCTTTGCCTTCTGGTAAAGCAGCAGGGCACGGTACTATCCCCTGGAATTCTATAAGGTATTTAGTGATAAACCTCTCCCTTTTTTAATAAGGTTGGTGTCTTACATTGATAGTGGGGGAGTTACTCCGGAGTCTTGGAAGCCCACCAATACAGCAGTTTTTATTAAGTAGGGTAAGCCTCCCAGGAGAAGGGCTCTTATCAACCTATCTTCCTTATTAATCCAGATGCAAAAATATTTGCTAAAAATGTTGTGGTGAGACTGGCCGCTCTACTTCAATACATCGTCTCCTCACAGCAGCATGGATTCATCCCTGATAGGGATACCACCAGTCATACGAATTCTGCAGTTGCTCTGTTTGATGTATCCAGAATTATTGGCAGTAAAGTGGGCATGATATTATTGAACTCCGAAAAGGAATTTGATCGGGTTTCATGGGCTTTTCTTTGGTCAGGCGTGTCTGCAGTTGTAACTGGACAATGGTTTTTATCTCGGATTAGGTCTTTGTACAAAGATTCTGTGGCCAGACTAATCATGGATGGCTATAGATCACCATTCACCATTCGCATACATAGCGGCACCCATCAGCTATGCTCGCTGGTACTATCCCAGTAACTGTTTGTCCTTTATGTCGAGCTCTACCTCCAACTACATATTTCTAATCTTCTGATTTAGCCGGTCATTTTCAATGGGGTAGAATAGAAACTGAGTGCGTACGCAGATGATGTGGCAGTATACTCATCTAGCCCCTTTGAAGCTATTGGCCAAATCTCGGTTGAGGCAGATGGGTTTGGAACGTGCTCTGGTTACACACTTAACTTAGCAAAGACTCAGATTTTTCTTAGCTAGTATGTTGAACGTCCTATTCTTGGCATCACTCCTGTAGCGATCTACTTTGGGGTAAAGATTGGTACCTACATATACCGCGTTGTGGGGCTGAATTATGACTCTCTTTTGCAGTCTGTTGGTCTTAAACTGTGAATATGGAGTAGTCTCCCACTTAGTTTACTGGAGCGATGCAATATCGTTAAAATGAACATTCTTCCTAAATTTCTTTTTCTTTTTCAGGTGATTCTGCCACGAGTGCCAGACTCATGTTTACGCGACTTGAGAGGGCCATCAGCAGTTTCATCTGGCGCTATAAAAGAGCTAGGCGGGCAATACGCTACATAGAATTGCAGTTAATCAAGGCGGTTTGCTACTTCCTGATTTTATGTAAAATGTTTGGGCAGCTTTTTTACTGCGTATTAGGAATTTACTTATATATTACAACCCTAATTCCCTTGCATTGGGTTATCAATTGGCCTTGGGCTCCGATTCTAGGTTATTTGTTTGCATGCAGTCGGACTAGTACTATTTAAATGGGTGCAGTTCAAGATCATTAAGGACAGTCATCAGGTCTGGGGAGAAATGTGTATCAAATACACCGTGCCATCCATACATCTCTATACCCCATTGGAGGGTAATCCTGATTTCCCACCGATTTTCCACAATGTGGTGGTTATGGGATGGCATACATTAGGTCTAAAACCTTTGGGCTAGCTCTTCGATTAGTCTGGGTTGAATACTTTTTCAGTTCTTCAAGCATGTCATGGCTCTTGCACATCAATCTTTTTTTAAATACTTACCGATTTGCGATTATTTTCTGTGCCGACAGTTGCATTTAGTTGATATGGATGATTTAGATATCTTGAAGTACTTCTATACACACTTAGGTAATTTATCAATCAGAATAATTTATAAAAGTATGCCTGCATATCGAGAAGATGTTCGACCTCTGCTCGTGGTAAAGTGAAGCAAACAGCTTGATGATACTACTGATGCATTTGGTATTGTTAATCGCTCAGTATTTTCTGTTAATCTTAAAAAGCAGCAATTTACAACTATATGTATAGGGGGAACTCGCAATAACAAGACAAGCTGCTTCAGGTGTGGCACCCACTCTTCTGACATTGTTCATATGTTTGCTGGATGTCCCTTGTTAAAAGATTTTTGGACTGCAATCTCAGCATATCTTTTGTTTTATCTGAGTTAGGCTGTGCAATCATTTAAGAAAGATGTTATGATGGCATATAAATGTGTTACTTACCCTAGAGTTTCAGTAGTGGTCGCAATTGCAATTGTTACCATTCGACTCTGCATTGCAAGTGCCTGGATTGATCCTATAGCTCCTACTGTCTTAGAATGGTGGTCCAGATAACATCAAATTCATGAACTAGAAGCGGCTATACTTAAGACCAAAGGGGTTACGTATTGCAGACACCTTAAGAACATCTGGGCCAGCTATTTCTTTGATAAATGAGATTGTAATCCATCTTTTCTGCCCTGTTTTTGTTTTTTTTCGCTCCTATTTGATTATGAAATGGTTCTGCTATATTTTTTTTCATGTTTATTAATATTTTTTGCTTAAACGTATCAAGTCTTTTGTAATAATGGAACATATTTAACTAAAAAAAAGATAATGATGATAAATGGAATGGGAGATGACATGAGATAAACTGTGTTGCCTCTCTTTATAAATACTTTTCCCAAATTCCTGTTTTTCGCAGGTAGATATGTGCAATACCGGATCACTTGTAATCCTATTTGGATTTTCAAGAGGTGTTTCAAGCTGCATATTACTGAACCAATTGAATTCAGCCACTTTATGGTCACTAAAGCCTCATTTATATCTTAAAGTAAACAACAAGTGATGGATGAAATGCCTTATTCATTCTCAGCCACTGGTAATTACTTAGGCCATATCTCAGGCAATCATTATTATGAACACTGTGCCACCTCAATTTGTACCCAGCCACGTGCCAATCAATCTTTACTCTGTTACAATAGGAACAGCACAAACTGCCAAGCCAGGTTCTCCCAGTACCAGAACACAAGCAACTCAGGACTAGTTTTGCCCTATTTATGGCTCATCAGCCGGGTATAGCTTGGTTCCAGTGACAGAGTGTGCACAGGACCCACATCTGGACATACCTCTCCCACTTAGGGTGACACACTATGGTATACAAAAAAGTGATGAATGGAATGCTTGAATTAATCTCAGCCACTGATAATTCCTTAGGCCGCATCCCAGTCCTTCATTATTTTGCACACCATGCAACCTCAGTTTGGACCCAGCCGTATGCAAATCAGTCTTGATCCTGATTGATATGTTGGCAGTGTGGATACTTTGTCGCGGTCCTCCCAAACAGCGTCAGACTATACCGCCAAGACTGTGGTTGGCAAAACCTGATTTAAATGCGGGTAGACTTTGGATTAATCACGGTGGAGACTGCCCTGTCTCCGTCGTGATTAAACCCCTCCAGCAACCAGATGGAGTAAGGGTCGTCAGAGTTTGACCTCTAATTCCGCCCACCTAGTTTAGATGGTCGGAATAAGAGGTCAGTTTTCACTGCCCGTCACTGTCAGGAGAACCCTAGTGGTAAGGGGGAGTGAGAAATACTCCTAGAGGGCTTCCATGGTCTGGGAAGCATTGTCTTTTTTATTTTCAAAAAGAGAAACCCGCTTTGGGATTATCTTTTTGAAAATAAAAACAAAAATAATTTGCTGTATGGCTCCATCACGCTTGACAGCGCAGTGTGTCAAACTGCAAAAAAAGCGTTGCATGTTTTAAGAAATAACTGCTGGTTTGCTGGTCATTTCATAGTTTGGAAAGCAGAGGGACAGTCAAAGTGTCTGAGTAAATTATTCTGTCGCCCTGACTGCCAAGAGACTGTCTGACAAATTATTAATCGCCCCAAAGTGTCAAAGTGACACATACACTTCCTGCAATTACAGGTAGAAGAACAAGCCCTGATGAAGCAAACCTGTTGATTTGATATGAAAAAGCAAAGTCCTAGGGCCAGATATACAGAGGTTTTGCTTTGCGATTACTAATAGCGAACTTTTGTGATTCGTTCTTTGGTAATCGCAAACACCAATGTACCAATGTGTCTTTGACACATTTTGGGATTCCCAGTGGGTCGCAAGTAGACTTACCTCATTAGTATACATGAGGTAGGTCTCGGTCTGCAACCCATGGGGAATTGTTAAAATCACATGGATGGTGGCCTCCTGGGGTAATCAGACCACCATGTCTGTGATTGCTTTTTAATAACACAATTTCTTTAAAATGTAGCCTATTGATGCGTTTCAAAAATAAAATTCTAAAGTTTTCTTTTCATTTTTCAACAGTAGACAGTTGTCCGTGGGACCACTGCCTGCTCTTACAAAATGTTTTTACCAACACTCACAAAGGGCGAGGGGTCCCTTGGGGTTGATGGTAAACTGAGAATGTTTTGCGACCTTATTTCAGTCACAAAACATTCTGTGTTGGACCCGGTCCTTTGGGCAGGTTCACCCCGTGACTTTTTGCTTTTTCCTAGCCTGTTTTTGGAACCTGGATTGGTGATTTTAGGCCTCTGCGTACTTTTTTACTGTGGTACAGTGTAAAGTGCGTGTGCTCTCTGTGTAGGGATGGTGAGTGACCTGCCCTCCCATAGGAATGAATGGGCAATATGTATGCCCATGGTAGATTCCTGATGCATGGGGAGTGCAGGGTCGAGTTTGATATGTGTAACCTCGTGAGAATGAATGCTGCAGAATGGTATATGCGGCATGGCTGTGTCTAGTCTAGAAGCGCTACTTTTAGAAGTTGGCATAATTGTGTAGTGAGTCTGCTGGCGCGTGATTGGCTGATGG
The DNA here is from genome assembly GCF_964261635.1 of Lissotriton helveticus. Lineage (NCBI taxonomy): Eukaryota > Metazoa > Chordata > Amphibia > Caudata > Salamandridae > Lissotriton > Lissotriton helveticus. The sequence goes on along the minus strand of NC_136065.1, from coordinate 167,848,920 downwards.
GCCTGGCCCAGGCATGCCTGGGCCTGCTGGTAGATGGACCGTCTGGTGAGTAGGAGGGGGTCTGAGTCAGCCATAGATGAAAGGCCCCCATCTGCTGTCACGGATGGGAGGGAAGAGCTCTGGTGGTACCAGGCGGTGCCTGTCAGCCCACCCTGCTGCCTCTCCCTCCGGATGGCCCCCTGGCACCTCTGACCTGAGGCTGACAGGGGAGGGAAACCAGATACACCCAGGGCTTAGGGCTCACTTACACAAAGACTTCAAAAGACTTCAAAGCCTTTTCTGTGTATAAGAAGGGGCTGTGTTCCCTTCCAATTTGTTCTTGTTTTCTGACTTGAATCTGCCAGGGGCGTGCTGCTGCTTGGGTTCAGGGGGATCCCTGAGTCCTGCCCAGCCCCTGGACTCCTGATGGACTTGCCTGGATTCCTGGGGGACCCCTCTGCCCTGCCTGGGCGGATGGGGGGACTTGGCTTTGCCCCCTTGGAAACTCTGGGACTTTGGCAGCATGGAGAAGCTGCATTTCCCTGGGGAAGAGCGCTGGAGCTGTATTCCTAGCGCCTGGAGGCGCTGTGCTTCCCCCAGAGCGCCTGGGAGCGCTCTGCCTGTTGTCTAGCGCTTAAGAGCGCTTCATTTTCCCCAAGCGCTTGAGAGCGCTTTATATGGACTTTTCCTAGCGCTTAGGAGCGCTTTATGTCCGCATATAGCTCTAAGGCATCTGGCCCGTAGAAGGAATCAGCCCCCGCCTGCCTGCCTAAGGATCGGGCCGTCGCGCTGCCCGCGGTGACCCGGAAGTGACTGACCGGCCGGCCAATCCTGTCGCGGCCGGCCGGAAGTCCCGCCCCCGCAGTGGGCGGGGAGGAAGAAACGAAGGGCGGGAGATGGCGGCGGTGGACGGGGCTCCTCTCGGCTGAGGGAGCCCCAGAGAAACGTGGCGGCCAGCTGACAGGGCTCCCGTGTGCCGAGGGAGCCCTACCGAGAGAGAGAAGTCCGGCGCGGGAGCAGCGAGGCTCCCATGTGACCGGGAGGACGCCGTAGAGAGAGCGGCGCGACGCTGGAGCCCCCGCAGCAGAACCGGTGAGTGAAGGGCTGCGGGGGGAGGAAGCTCCGTGCGGCGCCGGTCAAGGCACCGAGTAAGGGCGGCCCCAAATGGCAGTGGGTCGCCCCACCTAGGTTACAGAGCCGCGAGGGGCTCTTGAGGGCCCGAATTGCTGGATGTTGGTGCCGCTTCGGGGCACAGAGTCAGGGCGGCCCCGGTTGGCAGCGGGTCGCCCCAACGTAGTCTAGAGCCAGCGAGGCTCCCACGTCCAGGGGGCATTGGGTTGCCAGCCCAGCGGCCGCATCGGGGGGCATTGTGTTCTGAGTCCCCCGAGAGGGACTCCCCGCCCCCAGTAGTGCGAGCGCGTGCATCGTCAGGAGGAAGCCCCGAGGGCTTCAAGGGCGGCCCCGGCTGGCAGCGGGTCGCCCCAACGTGTGTGAGCCCAGAGGAGCTCAGGGGGGCCATATTTTGATTAAGAGCCAGATGGCTCCAACGCCCCCAGCTGTTTCAGAGCCTGTGTGGCTCCAACCTTTTGCGCAGTTCGTTCTAGGGCCAGTGAGGGCCCCGGCGCAGTTTTGAATCTCCAGCTGCCCAGCAATTAGTGGGCAGTTGCACCGTTTAGGCGCAATTCCAGGAGAGAGTCCCTGTGTGGGACAGCGAGGGCACAGTGGTGCCAGGCCTTCACAGCTGCGTAGCACTTAGTGCCAGCTGCAACGTTTAGGCCCTTGTGAGTGTTCCCAGGGGCCCAGCAAGTAGTGGGCCCCTGCATCGTTTAGGCCCCTGACATTGAGACTCAGGGCATTCTAGCCCCAACAAGGCCAGTTGGCCTAGGGACTGCCACAGGTGGTGGCTTATGTAGGTTTTGCGCAATTGTATGGTTCTTGTACCTCTGAATGTGATTTCTTGCATCATGTCTTATTCCTGCACCTCTGAATGTTTTTAGACATCATGTGACTATTGTGCTACTGTATTAGTCTGGTACCTCTGAATGTATTTTATTGCATCATGTGCTTTATTCTTAACACCGCTGAATGTGTAGGTTTATACATTATGTGTTTCTCTTTACTACTCCTCTGAATGTATATTTATGCATCATGGGTAATGTGTTCTTTCTTAGACCCCTAAATGCTGTGTGATACTTAGGGGGTTGTTCTTTTAGTACAGGTGGTCCTAGTGAGGTCCTGGTCCCCTGCGCGACAGTCTCCTAAGGGGTTTAGGGTTGCGTAGGTGGTACTTACCTGTTCCCAGTAGTTACTGGATGTGATCTATAATTGTTACTTTGTGTTACAGTGAAGTTTATATACTTTTATTCTAATTTCTGACAAGTATTTCTATATCTGCAAAGTGTTGATTCAGACAGTGGCCCATGTGGCCCTGTCTTGTAAATAATCCCTTGTGAATATTGCCGTGCCAGTTGGCACAATGTACATGTGTAATTTCTATCTGATATGTTTTGACAATACAAAAGTTATTTTAATATAACCTTGTGTGGAGTCTCTTTTGTGGTGTACCTAGTATGTTGTTGCTGTTGTGCGCTGACGCAAATGCTTTACACATCGCCTCCGAGTTTAGCCTAGACTGCTCGTGCCAAGCTACCTAGAGGGTGAGCAGGGGTTATCTTGGCGTGTGACTTCCTTGGCTTGACTGGAATGGTGGTTTCGGCCTGGCTTTGGCGTCAGCCTTAGCCTACCCGAAATAGCCGGTTTCCAACATTGGTGGGTCAGCGGTGCGGATTTGGACTTGTATTTGCACAGTGCCATAGCAACAACTGGCTACATTACAAAAACTCTGCGTTTTCAGATAGTCACATATTTGGGATTATTGTTTTTGATTTTGTTTTTCCTCAAGAGTGTCATTTTCAGATGGTGTTCCTGCGCTTTATGTTTAGTGGCAGGTGAGAGAAAATGACAGGGCGGGACGCCAGTAGAGAGGGGAGGTTCCCATAGAGTAGGAATCCCTTGCTGGGTCCAGTGTCCAACTCCTATTCCTGTCCCTGGGTGGGTAGATGGAAGAGAGGGAGTGTGGAGGAGAAATTGCTTGCTCAGGAGGGTGGTTATTCCCTGAGTGTAGTGTGTGTCTGGGTTCCCCAGTATGGTAGGATCCAGTGGTGGCAGCTTAAATGTGTCCAGTGCGCGAATTCCAGTTCCCATTTCCCAGAGTATGGTGCCTGGTGCTCAGTAAGAGGGTGACAGGTTGAGAGGCAGAGGCAGTGAGGAACTGTCTCACCAGTCTGGAGGGGGAGTGTGTGGATGAGTTCTGTGTTGAACTGGAGGAGTGGTGTGAGTTTTTTTTAAGGAGCTTGCACGTGAGGTGGATGTCTGGCGGTGTGCTGGATGTCGTGCAGAGACATTAGGGAGTGATTCTAAAAGTAGTGGCTTGTGTATCTGATGATCCGGTGTAGGTGAAGAGGTTCATGTGTAGCCCAGCTAGGTCCCAGTAGGATGGTAGGGGTGTAGGGGCTCGCGTCCTGTCTCAGTGGAGGTGGAGTGAGTGTGGGACGGTGTGTCCCACGGTGGCCCGAAACCCTGTCTCAGGGCCCGGAGGGTTCCCTAAGGGAGCGCCAGGTCAGGGGCCTAGGCTGTACTTACAAGTCATTTGAAGAGGATCTTCCTGTGTCAAGAGGACGGGGAGTTTCTGTAATCAGAACTCCGGAGGTCCTGGTGTGGGCAGTACCGCTCCTAAGTGGAGGGTGCAGAAGTCCTGGCTCGCTGAGCATTTGACCGTCTAGAGTGCTTGATCATTTTTTTGGGGCCTCTGGAGGTCGTTCCCCGAGGAGGGGGGAGGCCAGGTTCAGGTTCAGCCTGACCTGGAGGGAAGGGCATCTGTAGTCAGTGTCCTGACCGGTTGTTGGCTTCCAGGGGTACCGCTCCCAGGTGGGAGGGTGCAGAACTCTGGAGGGGGGTGCAGAGGGACGGTGTCCTTACTTCTGACCCCGGTGGGAGGAGAGTGTGTCGCTGCTACGCCGCTGGCGTGTGCTCTGTCTAGCCTGAGACATACTGTGCCTGTGATCATAGAACTGGAAGGGGGTGCAGAAGGACGGTGTACTTCTGACCCCGGTGCAACTTGAGGGTTTAAATCCTAGGTTGGGAGATTAGGAAACTTCCAGGTCAAGAGGAATCTCTACCCAAGTAGATCAGCTGAAGAGACTGAGGGGGCTGCCCTTGCTGTGTGTTCTGGGGCCCACCTGCAGTTTGTTGTTTCCACTAAGGTAGAGGAAAGGGGGCTTTGCTGTGTGCTGTGCCCCCCACCTGCTTGAAGAGGGACTGTGCTGTGTGCTTTGTACCTCAGAAGTGAAATAATATCCAGGTGATAGACCAGTGACGGAGTGAGGTCCTGATCTGGTAGGAGAGTTGTGTTCTGGTGAGTGCTTCCCTGTGAGGGTTATTCCTTCACCCTGACGAGAAGCAAGGGTCCCTACTTGGTCTAAGGTACTTACCTCTGCCAACTAGAGACCCCCAGTTCTAACATTGGTGGAATAGAGGTAGGGTGGGGCATTCTTGCCGTGACCTCTAGTCAGCCTGAGGGTGTGGTCCCTAGGTTGTAGGAGCAGTGGTAGTGTAGCTACCCTGGGAGAGAGAGTGGAGATTGGCTATTGTGTGCCAGGGGCTTCTGCCCCCACTCTGTGGATTGGTTAGGACCTGTGGTCTTTGGATGGCCTAGGGCCTGGTCCTGGCTGTGGATGACTAGTGTGTACCAGTGGGGTATCCTAGTTGTGTCAGAGAGCTTTTGTTGAGGGAAATCCCTGTGGGTTCAGAGTGGCGAAAAACTGGAAGGTGGCCCTGCCCTGCAGGCCCGTCTCCGTGGTTTTGTCGCCCAAAGCATTGAAGACCATCAGTGTAGTGATTGGTCTACCCTGCGCTTTGGCTGGAAGGGGGATGTGTTGGACCCGGTCCTTTGGGCAGGTTCACCCCGTGACATTTTGCTTTTTCCTAGCCTGTTTTTGGAACCTGGATTGGTGATTTTAGGCCTCTGCGCACTTTTTTACTGTGGTACAGTGTAAAGTGCGTGTGCTCTCTGTGTAGGGATGGTGAGTGACCTGCCCTCCCATAGGAATGAATGGGGAATATGTATGCCCATGGTAGATTCCTGATGCATGGGGAGTGCAGGGTCGAGTTTGATATGTGTAAACTCGTGAGAATGAATGCTGCAGAATGGTATATGCGGCATGGCTGTGTCTAGTCTAGAAGCGCTACTTTTAGAAGTTGGCATAATTGTGTAGTGAGTCTGCTGGCGCGTGATTGGCTGATGGGCCTGGCCCAGGCATGCCTGGGCCTGCTGGTAGATGGACCGTCTGGTGAGTAGGAGGGGGTCTGAGTCAGCCATAGATGAAAGGCCCCCATCTGCTGTCACGGATGGGAGGGAAGAGCTCTGGTGGTACCAGGCGGTGCCTGTCAGCCCACCCTGCTGCCTCTCCCTCCGGATGGCCCCCTGGCACCTCTGACCTGAGGCTGACAGGGGAGGGAAACCAGATACACCCAGGGCTTAGGGCTCGCTTACACAAAGACTTCAAAAGACTTCAAAGCCTTTTCTGTGTATAAGAAGGGGCTGTGTTCCCTTCCAATTTGTTCTTGTTTTCTGACTTGAATCTGCCAGGGGCGTGCTGCTGCTTGGGTTCAGGGGGATCCCTGAGTCCTGCCCAACCCCTGGACTCCTGATGGACTTGCCTGGATTCCTGGGGGACCCCTCTGCCCTGCCTGGGCGGATGGGGGGACTTGGCTTTGCCCCCTTGGAAACTCTGGGACTTTGGCAGCATGGAGAAGCTGCATTTCCCTGGGGAAGAGCGCTGGAGCTGTATTCCTAGCGCCTGGAGGCGCTGTGCTTCATCCAGAGCACCTGGGAGCGCTCTGCCTGTTGTCTAGCGCTTAAGAGCGCTTCATTTTCCCCAAGCGCTTGAGAGCGCTTTATATGGACTTTTCCTAGCGCTTAGGAGCGCTTTATGTCCGCTTATAGCGCTAAGGCATCTGGCCCGTAGAAGGAATCAGCCCCCGCCTGCCTGCCTAAGGATCGGGCCGCCGCGCTGCCCGCGGTGACCCGGAAGTGACTGACCGGCCGGCCAATCCTGTCGCGGCCGGCCGGAAGTCCCGCCCCCGCAGTGGGCGGGGAGGAAGAAACGAAGGGCGGGAGATGGCGGCGGTGGACGGGGCTCCTCTCGGCTGAGGGAGCCCCAGAGAAACATGGCGGCCAGCTGACAGGGCTCCCGTGTGCCGAGGGAGCCCTGCCGAGAGAGAGAAGTCCGGCGCGGGAGCAGCGAGGCTCCCATGTGACCGGGAGGACGCCGTAGAGAGAGCGGCGCGACGCTGGAGCCCCCCGCAGCAGAACCGGTGAGTGAAGGGCTGCGAGGGGAGGAAGCTCCGTGCGGCGCCGGTCAAGGCACCGAGTAAGGGCAGCCCCGAATGGCAGTGGGTCGCCCCACCGAGGTTACAGAGCCGCGAGGGGCTCTTGAGGGCCCGAATTGCTGGATGTTGGTGCCGCTTCGGGGCACAGAGTCAGGGCGGCCCCGGTTGGCAGCGGGTCGCCCCAACGTAGTCTAGAGCCAGCGAGGCTCCCACGTCCAGGGGGCATTGGGTTGCCAGCCCAGCGGCCGCATCGGGGGGCATTGTGTTCTGAGTCCCCCGAGAGGGACTCCCTGTCCCCAGTAGTGCGAGCGCGTGCATCGTCAGGAGGAAGCCCCGAGGGCTTCAAGGGCGGCCCCGGCTGGCAGCGGGTCGCCCCAACGTGTGTGAGCCCAGAGGAGCTCAGGGGGGCCATATTTTGATTAAGAGCCAGATGGCTCCAACGCCCCCAGCTGTTTCAGAGCCTGTGTGGCTCCAACCTTTTGCGCAGTTCGTTCTAGGGCCAGTGAGGGCCCCGGCGCAGTTTTGAATCTCCAGCTGCCCAGCAATTAGTGGGCAGTTGCACCGTTTAGGCGCAATTCCAGGAGAGAGTCCCTGTGTGGGACAGCGAGGGCACAGTGGTGCCAGGCCTTCACAGCTGCGTAGCACTTAGTGCCAGCTGCAACGTTTAGGCCCTTGTGAGTGTTCCCAGGGGCCCAGCAAGTAGTGGGCCCCTGCATCGTTTAGGCCCCTGACATTGAGACTCAGGGCATTCTAGCCCCAACAAGGCCAGTTGGCCTAGGGACTGCCACAGGTGGTGGCTTATGTAGGTTTTGCGCAATTGTATGGTTCTTGTACCTCTGAATGTGATTTCTTGCATCATGTCTTATTCCTGCACCTCTGAATGTTTTTAGACATCATGTGACTATTGTGCTACTGTATTAGTCTGGTACCTCTGAATGTATTTTATTGCATCATGTGCTTTATTCTTAACACCGCTGAATGTGTAGGTTTATACATTATGTGTTTCTCTTTACTACTCCTCTGAATGTATATTTATGCATCATGGGTAATGTGTTCTTTCTTAGACCCCTAAATGCTGTGTGATACTTAGGGGGTTGTTCTTTTAGTACAGGTGATCCTAGTGAGGTCCTGGTCCCCTGCGCGACAGTCTCCTAAGGGGTTTAGGGTTGCGTAGGTGGTACTTACCTGTTCCCAGTAGTTACTGGATGTGATCTATAATTGTTACTTTGTGTTACAGTGAAGTTTATATACTTTTATTCTAATTTCTGACAAGTATTTCTATATCTGCAAAGTGTTGATTCAGACAGTGGCCCATGTGGCCCTGTCTTGTAAATAATCCCTTGTGAATATTGCCGTGCCAGTTGGCACAATGTACATGTGTAATTTCTATCTGATATGTTTTGACAATACAAAAGTTATTTTAATATAACCTTGTGTGGAGTCTCTTTTGTGGTGTACCTAGTATGTTGTTGCTGTTGTGCGCTGACGCAAATGCTTTACACATCGCCTCCGAGTTTAGCCTAGACTGCTCGTGCCAAGCTACCTAGAGGGTGAGCAGGGGTTATCTTGGCGTGTGACTTCCTTGCCCTGACTGGAATGGTGGTTTCGGCCTGGCTTTGGCGTCAGCCTTAGCCTACCCGAAATAGCCGGTTTCCAACATTGGTGGGTCAGCGGTGCGGATTTGGACTTGTATTTGCACAGTGCCATAGCAACAACTGGCTACATTACAAAAACTCTGCGTTTTCAGATAGTCACATATTTGGGATTATTGTTTTTGATTTTGTTTTTCCTCAAGAGTGTCATTTTCAGATGGTGTTCCTGCGCTTTATGTTTAGTGGCAGGTGAGAGAAAATGACAGGGCGGGACGCCAGTAGAGAGGGGAGGTTCCCATAGAGTAGGAATCCCTTGCTGGGTCCAGTGTCCAACTCCTATTCCTGTCCCTGGGTGGGTAGATGGAAGAGAGGGAGTGTGGAGGAGAAATTGCTTGCTCAGGAGGGTGGTTATTCCCTGAGTGTAGTGTGTGTCTGGGTTCCCCAGTATGGTAGGATCCAGTGGTGGCAGCTTAAATGTGTCCAGTGCGCGAATTCCCGTTCCCATTTCCCAGAGTATGGTGCCTGGTGCTCAGTAAGAGGGTGACAGGTTGAGAGGCAGAGGCAGTGAGGAACTGTCTCACCAGTCTGGAGGGGGAGTGTGTGGATGAGTTCTGTGTTGAACTGGAGGAGTGGTGTGAGTTTTTTTTAAGGAGCTTGCACGTGAGGTGGATGTCTGGCGGTGTGCTGGATGTCGTGCAGAGACATTAGGGAGTGATTCTAAAAGTAGTGGCTTGTGTATCTGATGATCCGGTGTAGGTGAAGAGGTTCATGTGTAGCCCAGCTAGGTCCCAGTAGGATGGTAGGGGTGTAGGGGCTCGCGTCCTGTCTCAGTGGAGGTGGAGTGAGTGTGGGACGGTGTGTCCCACGGTGGCCCGAAACCCTGTCTCAGGGCCCGGAGGGTTCCCTAAGGGAGCGCCAGGTCAGGGGCCTAGGCTGTACTTACAAGTCATTTGAAGAGGATCTTCCTGTGTCAAGAGGACGGGGAGTTTCTGTAATCAGAACTCCGGCGGTCCTGGTGTGGGCAGTACCGCTCCTAAGTGGAGGGTGCAGAAGTCCTGGCTCGCTGAGCATTTGACCGTCTAGAGTGCTTGATCATTTTTTTGGGGCCTCTGGAGGTCGTTCCCCGAGGAGGGGGGAGGCCAGGTTCAGGTTCAGCCTGACCTGGAGGGAAGGGCATCTGTAGTCAGTGTCCTGACCGGTTGTTGGCTTCCAGGGGTACCGCTCCCAGGTGGGAGGGTGCAGAACTCTGGAGGGGGTGCAGAGGGACGGTGTCCTTACTTCTGACCCCGGTGGGAGGAGAGTGTGTCGCTGCTACGCCGCTGGCGTGTGCTCTGTCTAGCCTGAGACATACTGTGCCTGTGATCATAGAACTGGAAGGGGGTGCAGACGGACGGTGTACTTCTGACCCCGGTGCAACTTGAGGGTTTAAATCATAGGTTGGGAGATTAGGAAACTTCCAGGTCAAGAGGAATCTCTACCCAAGTAGATCAGCTGAAGAGACTGAGGGGGCTGCCCTTGCTGTGTGTTCTGGGGCCCACCTGCAGTTTGTTGTTTCCACTAAGGTAGAGGAAAGGGGGCTTTGCTGTGTGCTGTGCCCCCCACCTGCTTGAAGAGGGACTGTGCTGTGTGCTTTGTACCTCAGAAGTGAAATAATTTCCAGGTGATAGACCAGTGACGGAGTGAGGTCCTGATCTGGTAGGAGAGTTGTGTTCTGGTGAGTGCTTCCCTGTGAGGGTTATTCCTTCACCCTGACGAGAAGCAAGGGTCCCTACTTGGTCTAAGGTACTTACCTCTGCCAACTAGAGACCCCCAGTTCTAACATTGGTGGAATAGAGGTAGGGTGGGGCATTCTTGCCGTGACCTCTAGTCAGCCTGAGGGTGTGGTCCCTAGGTTGTAGGAGCAGTGGTAGTGTAGCTACCCTGGGAGAGAGAGTGGAGATTGGCTATTGTGTGCCAGGGGCTTCTGCCCCCACTCTGTGGATTGGTTAGGACCTGTGGTCTTTGGATGGCCTAGGGCCTGGTCCTGGCTGTGGATGACTAGTGTGTACCAGTGGGGTATCCTAGTTGTGTCAGAGAGCTTTTGTTGAGGGAAATCCCTGTGGGTTCAGAGTGGCGAAAAACTGGAAGGTGGCCCTGCCCTGCAGGCCCGTCTCCGTGGTTTTGTCGCCCAAAGCATTGAAGACCATCAGTGTAGTGATTGGTCTACCCTGCGTTTTGGCTGGAAGGGGGATGTGTTGGACCCGGTCCTTTGGGCAGGTTCACCCCGTGACATTTTGCTTTTTCCTAGCCTGTTTTTGGAACCTGGATTGGTGATTTTAGGCCTCTGCGCACTTTTTTACTGTGGTACAGTGTAAAGTGCGTGTGCTCTCTGTGTAGGGATGGTGAGTGACCTGCCCTCCCATAGGAATGAATGGGGAATATGTATGCCCATGGTAGATTCCTGATGCATGGGGAGTGCAGGGTCGAGTTTGATATGTGTAAACTCGTGAGAATGAATGCTGCAGAATGGTATATGCGGCATGGCTGTGTCTAGTCTAGAAGCGCTACTTTTAGAAGTTGGCATAATTGTGTAGTGAGTCTGCTGGCGCGTGATTGGCTGATGGGCCTGGCCCAGGCATGCCTGGGCCTGCTGGTAGATGGACCGTCTGGTGAGTAGGAGGGGGTCTGAGTCAGCCATAGATGAAAGGCCCCCATCTGCTGTCACGGATGGGAGGGAAGAGCTCTGGTGGTACCAGGCGGTGCCTGTCAGCCCACCCTGCTGCCTCTCCCTCCGGATGGCCCCCTGGCACCTCTGACCTGAGGCTGACAGGGGAGGGAAACCAGATACACCCAGGGCTTAGGGCTCGCTTACACAAAGACTTCAAAAGACTTCAAAGCCTTTTCTGTGTATAAGAAGGGGCTGTGTTCCCTTCCAATTTGTTCTTGTTTTCTGACTTGAATCTGCCAGGGGCGTGCTGCTGCTTGGGTTCAGGGGGATCCCTGAGTCCTGCCCAGCCCCTGGACTCCTGATGGACTTGCCTGGATTCCTGGGGGACCCCTCTGCCCTGCCTGGGCGGATGGGGGGACTTGGCTTTGCCCCCTTGGAAACTCTGGGACTTTGGCAGCATGGAGAAGCTGCATTTCCCTGGGGAAGAGCGCTGGAGCTGTATTCCTAGCGCCTGGAGGCGCTGTGCTTCCCCCAGAGCACCTGGGAGCGCTCTGCCTGTTGTCTAGCGCTTAAGAGCGCTTCATTTTCCCCAAGCGCTTGAGAGCGCTTTATATGGACTTTTCCTAGCGCTTAGGAGCGCTTTATGTCCGCTTATAGCGCTAAGGCATCTGGCCCGTAGAAGGAATGAGCCCCCGCCTGCCTGCCTAAGGATCGGGCCGCCGCGCTGCCCGCGGTGACCCGGAAGTGACTGACCGGCCGGCCAATCCTGTCGCGGCCGGCCGGAAGTCCCGCCCCCGCAGTGGGCGGGGAGGAAGAAACGAAGGGCGGGAGATGGCGGCGGTGGACGGGGCTCCTCTCGGCTGAGGGAGCCCCAGAGAAACATGGCGGCCAGCTGACAGGGCTCCCGTGTGCCGAGGGAGCCCTGCCGAGAGAGAGAAGTCCGGCGCGGGAGCAGCGAGGCTCCCATGTGACCGGGAGGACGCCGTAGAGAGAGCGGCGCGACGCTGGAGCCCCCCGCAGCAGAACCGGTGAGTGAAGGGCTGCGAGGGGAGGAAGCTCCGTGCGGCGCCGGTCAAGGCACCGAGTAAGGGCAGCCCCGAATGGCAGTGGGTCGCCCCACCGAGGTTACAGAGCCGCGAGGGGCTCTTGAGGGCCCGAATTGCTGGATGTTGGTGCCGCTTCGGGGCACAGAGTCAGGGCGGCCCCGGTTGGCAGCGGGTCGCCCCAACGTAGTCTTGAGCCAGCGAGGCTCCCACGTCCAGGGGGCATTGGGTTGCCAGCCCAGCGGCCGCATCGGGGGGCATTGTGTTCTGAGTCCCCCGAGAGGGACTCCCCGCCCCCAGTAGTGCGAGCGCGTGCATCGTCAGGAGGAAGCCCCGAGAGCTTCAAGGGCGGCCCCGGCTGGCAGCGGGTCGCCCCAACGTGTGTGAGCCCAGAGGAGCTCAGGGGGGCCATATTTTGATTAAGAGCCAGATGGCTCCAACGCCCCCAGCTGTTTCAGAGCCTGTGTGGCTCCAACCTTTTGCGCAGTTCGTTCTAGGGCCAGTGAGGGCCCCGGCGCAGTTTTGAATCTCCAGCTGCCCAGCAATTAGTGGGCAGTTGCACCGTTTAGGCGCAATTCCAGGAGAGAGTCCCTGTGTGGGACAGCGAGGGCACAGTGGTGCCAGGCCTTCACAGCTGCGTAGCACTTAGTGCCAGCTGCAACGTTTAGGCCCTTGTGAGTGTTCCCAGGGGCCCAGCAAGTAGTGGGCCCCTGCATCGTTTAGGCCCCTGACATTGAGACTCAGGGCATTCTAGCCCCAACAAGGCCAGTTGGCCTAGGGACTGCCACAGGTGGTGGCTTATGTAGGTTTTGCGCAATTGTATGGTTCTTGTACCTCTGAATGTGATTTCTTGCATCATGTCTTATTCCTGCACCTCTGAATGTTTTTAGACATCATGTGACTATTGTGCTACTGTATTAGTCTGGTACCTCTGAATGTATTTTATTGCATCATGTGCTTTATTCTTAACACCGCTGAATGTGTAGGTTTATACATTATGTGTTTCTCTTTACTACTCCTCTGAATGTATATTTATGCATCATGGGTAATGTGTTCTTTCTTAGACCCCTAAATGCTGTGTGATACTTAGGGGGTTGTTCTTTTAGTACAGGTGGTCCTAGTGAGGTCCTGGTCCCCTGCGCGACAGTCTCCTAAGGGGTTTAGGGTTGCGTAGGTGGTACTTACCTGTTCCCAGTAGTTACTGGATGTGATCTATAATTGTTACTTTGTGTTACAGTGAAGTTTATATACTTTTATTCTAATTTCTGACAAGTATTTCTATATCTGCAAAGTGTTGATTCAGACAGTGGCCCATGTGGCCCTGTCTTGTAAATAATCCCTTGTGAATATTGCCGTGCCAGTTGGCACAATGTACATGTGTAATTTCTATCTGATATGTTTTGACAATACAAAAGTTATTTTAATATAACCTTGTGTGGAGTCTCTTTTGTGGTGTACCTAGTATGTTGTTGCTGTTGTGCGCTGACGCAAATGCTTTACACATCGCCTCCGAGTTTAGCCTAGACTGCTCGTGCCAAGCTACCTAGAGGGTGAGCAGGGGTTATCTTGGCGTGTGACTTCCTTGCCCTGACTGGAATGGTGGTTTCGGCCTGGCTTTGGCGTCAGCCTTAGCCTACCCGAAATAGCCGGTTTCCAACATTGGTGGGTCAGCGGTGCGGATTTGGACTTGTATTTGCACAGTGCCATAGCAACAACTGGCTACATTACAAAAACTCTGCGTTTTCAGATAGTCACATATTTGGGATTATTGTTTTTGATTTTGTTTTTCCTCAAGAGTGTCATTTTCAGATGGTGTTCCTGCGCTTTATGTTTAGTGGCAGGTGAGAGAAAATGACAGGGCGGGACGCCAGTAGAGAGGGGAGGTTCCCATAGAGTAGGAATCCCTTGCTGGGTCCAGTGTCCAACTCCTATTCCTGTCCCTGGGTGGGTAGATGGAAGAGAGGGAGTGTGGAGGAGAAATTGCTTGCTCAGGAGGGTGGTTATTCCCTGAGTGTAGTGTGTGTCTGGGTTCCCCAGTATGGTAGGATCCAGTGGTGGCAGCTTAAATGTGTCCAGTGCGCGAATTCCCGTTCCCATTTCCCAGAGTATGGTGCCTGGTGCTCAGTAAGAGGGTGACAGGTTGAGAGGCAGAGGCAGTGAGGAACTGTCTCACCAGTCTGGAGGGGGAGTGTGTGGATGAGTTCTGTGTTGAACTGGAGGAGTGGTGTGAGTTTTTTTTAAGGAGCTTGCACGTGAGGTGGATGTCTGGCGGTGTGCTGGATGTCGTGCAGAGACATTAGGGAGTGATTCTAAAAGTAGTGGCTTGTGTATCTGATGATCCGGTGTAGGTGAAGAGGTTCATGTGTAGCCCAGCTAGGTCCCAGTAGGATGGTAGGGGTGTAGGGGCTTGCGTCCTGTCTCAGTGGAGGTGGAGTGAGTGTGGGACGGTGTGTCCCACGGTGGCCCGAAACCCTGTCTCAGGGCCCGTAGGGTTCCCTAAGGGAGCGCCAGGTCAGGGGCCTAGGCTGTACTTACAAGTCATTTGAAGAGGATCTTCCTGTGTCAAGAGGACGGGGAGTTTCTGTAATCAGAACTCCGGCGGTCCTGGTGTGGGCAGTACCGCTCCTAAGTGGAGGGTGCAGAAGTCCTGGCTCGCTGAGCATTTGACCGTCTAGAGTGCTTGATCATTTTTTTGGGGCCTCTGGAGGTCGTTCCCCGAGGAGGGGGGAGGCCAGGTTCAGGTTCAGCCTGACCTGGAGGGAAGGGCATCTGTAGTCAGTGTCCTGACCGGTTGTTGGCTTTCAGGGGTACCGCTCCCAGGTGGGAGGGTGCAGAACTCTGGAGGGGGGTGCAGAGGGACGGTGTCCTTACTTCTGACCCCGGTGGGAGGAGAGTGTGTCGCTGCTACGCCGCTGGTGTGTGCTCTGTCTAGCCTGAGACATACTGTGCCTGTGATCATAGAACTGGAAGGGGGTGCAGAAGGACGGTGTACTTCTGACCCCGGTGCAACTTGAGGGTTTAAATTCTAGGTTGGGAGATTAGGAAACTTCCAGGTCAAGAGGAATCTCTACCCAAGTAGATCAGCTGAAGAGACTGAGGGGGCTGCCCTTGCTGTGTGTTCTGGGGCCCACCTGCAGTTTGTTGTTTCCACTAAGGTAGAGGAAAGGGGGCTTTGCTGTGTGCTGTGCCCCCCACCTGCTTAAAGAGGGACTGTGCTGTGTGCTTTGTACCTCAGAAGTGAAATAATTTCCAGGTGATAGACCAGTGACGGAGTGAGGTCCTGATCTGGTAGGAGAGTTGTGTTCTGGTGAGTGCTTCCCTGTGAGGGTTATTCCTTCACCCTGACGAGAAGCAAGGGTCCCTACTTGGTCTAAGGTACTTACCTCTGCCAACTAGAGACCCCCAGTTCTAACATTGGTGGAATAGAGGTAGGGTGGGGCATTCTTGCCGTGACCTCTAGTCAGCCTGAGGGTGTGGTCCCTAGGTTGTAGGAGCAGTGGTAGTGTAGCTACCCTGGGAGAGAGAGTGGAGATTGGCTATTGTGTGCCAGGGGCTTCTGGCCCCACTCTGTGGATTGGTTAGGACCTGTGGTCTTTGGATGGCCTAGGGCCTGGTCCTGGCTGTGGATGACTAGTGTGTACCAGTGGGGTATGCCAGTTGTGTCAGAGAGCTTTTGTTGAGGGAAATCCCTGTGGGTTCAGAGTGGCGAAAAACTGGAAGGTGGCCCTGCCCTGCAGGCCCGTCTCCGTGGTTTTGTCGCCCAAAGCATTGAAGACCATCAGTGTAGTGATTGGTCTACCCTGCGTTTTGGCTGGAAGGGGGATGTGTTGGACCCGGTCCTTTGGGCAGGTTCACCCCGTGACATTTTGCTTTTTCCTAGCCTGTTTTTGGAACCTGGATTGGTGATTTTAGGCCTCTGCTCACTTTTTTACTGTGGTACAGTGTAAAGTGCGTGTGCTCTCTGTGTAGGGATGGTGAGTGACCTGCCCTCCCATAGGAATGAATGGGGAATATGTATGCCCATGGTAGATTCCTGATGCATGGGGAGTGCAGGGTCGAGTTTGATATGTGTAAACTCGTGAGAATGAATGCTGCAGAATGGTATATGCGGCATGGCTGTGTCTAGTCTAGAAGCGCTACTTTTAGAAGTTGGCATAATTGTGTAGTGAGTCTGCTGGCGCGTGATTGGCAGATGGGCCTGGCCCAGGCATGCCTGGGCCTGCTGGTAGATGGACCGTCTGGTGAGTAGGAGGGGGTCTGAGTCAGCCATAGATGAAAGGCCCCCATCTGCTGTCACGGATGGGAGGGAAGAGCTCTGGTGGTACCAGGCGGTGCCTGTCAGCCCACCCTGCTGCCTCTCCCTCCGGATGGCCCCCTGGCACCTCTGACCTGAGGCTGACAGGGGAGGGAAACCAGATACACCCAGGGCTTAGGGCTCGCTTACACAAAGACTTCAAAAGACTTCAAAGCCTTTTCTGTGTATAAGAAGGGGCTGTGTTCCCTTCCAATTTGTTCTTGTTTTCTGACTTGAATCTGCCAGGGGCGTGCTGCTGCTTGGGTTCAGGGGGATCCCTGAGTCATGCCCAGCCCCTGGACTCCTGATGGACTTGCCTGGATTCCTGGGGGACCCCTCTGCCCTGCCTGGGCGGATGGGGGGACTTGGCTTTGCCCCCTTGGAAACTCTGGGACTTTGGCAGCATGGAGAAGCTGCATTTCCCTGGGGAAGAGCGCTGGAGCTGTATTCCTAGCGCCTGGAGGCGCTGTGCTTCCCCCAGAGCGCCTGGGAGCGCTCTGCCTGTTGTCTAGCGCTTAAGAGCGCTTCATTTTCCCCAAGCGCTTGAGAGCGCTTTATATGGACTTTTCCTAGCGCTTAGGAGCGCTTTATGTCCGCTTATAGCGCTAAGGCATCTGGCCCGTAGAAGGAATCAGCCCCCGCCTGCCTGCCTAAGGATCGGGCCGCCGCGCTGCCCGCGGTGACCCGGAAGTGACTGACCGGCCGGCCAATCCTGTCGCGGCCGGCCGGAAGTCCCGCCCCCGCAGTGGGCGGGGAGGAAGAAACGAAGGGCGGGAGATGGCGGCGGTGGACGGGGCTCCTCTCGGCTGAGGGAGCCCCAGAGAAACATGGCGGCCAGCTGACAGGGCTCCCGTGTGCCGAGGGAGCCCTGCCGAGAGAGAGAAGTCCGGCGCGGGAGCAGCGAGGCTCCCATGTGACCGGGAGGACGCCGTAGAGAGAGCGGCGCGACGCTGGAGCCCCCCGCAGCAGAACCGGTGAGTGAAGGGCTGCGAGGGGAGGAAGCTCCGTGCGGCGCCGGTCAAGGCACCGAGTAAGGGCGGCCCCGAATGGCAGTGGGTCGCCCCACTGAGGTTACAGAGCCGCGAGGGGCTCTTGAGGGCCCGAATTGCTGGATGTTGGTGCCGCTTCGGGGCACAGAGTCAGGGCGGCCCCGGTTGGCAGCGGGTCGCCCCAACGTAGTCTAGAGCCAGCGAGGCTCCCACGTCCAGGGGGCATTGGGTTGCCAGCCCAGCGGCCGCATCGGGGGGCATTGTGTTCTGAGTCCCCCGAGAGGGACTCCCCGCCCCCAGTAGTGCGAGCGCGTGCATCGTCAGGAGGAAGCCCCGAGGGCTTCAAGGGCGGCCCCGGCTGGCAGTGGGTCGCCCCAACGTGTGTGAGCCCAGAGGAGCTCAGGAGGGCCATATTTTGATTAAGAGCCAGATGGCTCCAACGCCCCCAGCTGTTTCAGAGCCTGTGTGGCTCCAACCTTTTGCGCAGTTCGTTCTAGGGCCAGTGAGGGCCCCGGCGCAGTTTTGAATCTCCAGCTGCCCAGCAATTAGTGGGCAGTTGCACCGTTTAGGCGCAATTCCAGGAGAGAGTCCCTGTGTGGGACAGCGAGGGCACAGTGGTGCCAGGCCTTCACAGCTGCGTAGCACTTAGTGCCAGCTGCAACGTTTAGGCCCTTGTGAGTGTTCCCAGGGGCCCAGCAAGTAGTGGGCCCCTGCATCGTTTAGGCCCCTGACATTGAGACTCAGGGCATTCTAGCCCCAACAAGGCCAGTTGGCCTAGGGACTGCCACAGGTGGTGGCTTATGTAGGTTTTGCGCAATTGTATGGTTCTTGTACCTCTGAATGTGATTTCTTGCATCATGTCTTATTCCTGCACCTCTGAATGTTTTTAGACATCATGTGACTATTGTGCTACTGTATTAGTCTGGTACCTCTGAATGTATTTTATTGCATCATGTGCTTTATTCTTAACACCGCTGAATGTGTAGGTTTATACATTATGTGTTTCTCTTTACTACTCCTCTGAATGTATATTTATGCATCATGGGTAATGTGTTCTTTCTTAGACCCCTAAATGCTGTGTGATACTTAGGGGGTTGTTCTTTTAGTACAGGTGGTCCTAGTGAGGTCCTGGTCCCCTGCGCGACAGTCTCCTGAGGGGTTTAGGGTTGCGTAGGTGGTACTTACCTGTTCCCAGTAGTTACTGGAGGTGATCTATAATTGTTACTTTGTGTTACAGTGAAGTTTATATACTTTTATTCTAATTTCTGACAAGTATTTCTATATCTGCAAAGTGTTGATTCAGACAGTGGCCCATGTGGCCCTGTCTTGTAAATAATCCCTTGTGAATATTGCCGTGCCAGTTGGCACAATGTACATGTGTAATTTCTATCTGATATGTTTTGACAATACAAAAGTTATTTTAATATAACCTTGTGTGGAGTCTCTTTTGTGGTGTACCTAGTATGTTGTTGCTGTTGTGCGCTGACGCAAATGCTTTACACATCGCCTCCGAGTTTAGCCTAGACTGCTCGTGCCAAGCTACCTAGAGGGTGAGCAGGGGTTATCTTGGCGTGTGACTTCCTTGCCGTGACTGGAATGGTGGTTTCGGCCTGGCTTTGGCGTCAGCCTTAGCCTACCCGAAATAGCCGGTTTCCAACACCACTGTGAGTCGGTATTAGGAAGGGCCGCCCTAAACACGCCCCCTCCTCATACCGAATCGCAAGCCCTATTCGCCATTCGGTAATAGGTTGCTGAATCACAAATAGGGCTCAGCACATGGAATAAATCATTTTTCATTTTCAAATGACCCCATTCTATGAATCTTGCCTTTTGCGACAGAAAACGTACTTTGTACATCTGTCCCTTTGTCACTAATGTGGCCCTTCTCTTGGCAAACACTCCCGTAAATTAATCCTGCACTGGCTCCAGATCTTCTTCTGTTGAGATAGCAAAGGCCTGAGACTCGATTCTGGCAAGAATAAGGATTGACAATCCCCCTTTCATCAGAACATTATGCATAAATCAGAAATTTCCTGCACTATTTTAGCAGCTCAGATGCAATTCTGATGTATGGAAACCATAGCATTCCTTGTGGCGCCAGCCATCCATTTGTGGGATTGCTTTCAGCCAGCATCAGTGTGACCTGATTAAGCATTTGTTAGTCTTAGAAATCTGGCTGCCTGTTGTATGACAGGGTGCAACAGAGCCTGGACTGAATATGACAGGTGCTGACTCTCTTCCTGGTTGAGAGCTTCTTCTTTTAGGCCAACAGGGTTATAAGACTGACTTTCAGTGCCTAATAACATAACATTTATTCAGCCTTTAACCTGCCACAGGATTCCAATGAGCCGATGAAAATCAACTTCTCTAAAATATTACTGACAGCTTTTAATTTACATTATCAGAACGTTGGGGCAGATTTATGAGGCCCTTGCGCCTCTTTGCACCGCAACTGCGTCACTTAATTTGACGCAACGGCGGCGCAAACAATGCGCCCTATTTACAACGTGACGCATCTAGGAGATGCGTCACATTGGAAAGCCCTGCGCCATAAGGAGGCGTTCCTGCGCAGGGAGGGGCGTTCCTGCACAGGAACGCCTCCTGAAAGTGGCTGAGTGAAATCTATGAGATTTCACTCAGTCACTTTCTACGTCAATTCCTTACGCCTGCTTGAAGCAGGCGTAAGGGTGATGCACCATGCATTGTAGGGGTGGCCCCTGTGCATTGCAGGAGTCATGTCGTACTTGCGACATGACTCCAGCAATGCGCCGCCCGTACGCCGAAAGATGCGTCACGCATCTTCCCTGCCTTGCACCATGGTGCGTCGCATTGTAAATGCGGCGCACCATGGGTGGCGGAGCTGTGGCGCACTGTGGCGCACATTAACTGGCGCATCCCTGGGGATGCGCCAGTTAACATAAATCTGCCCCGTTGTATTTTGGTAATGATATGAAATACTGATTGCACGTAATTCTGGCGAAGTTTGATTTAATGCAGTGGTTGTATTTTTCATGCACATTAACAAGGGAGGACCGAGTCTCATTAATGAGGCTCCAGTTGCACCTGAGCTTTTGCTGATGCATGGATTTGGCTCGGTGATTAATGGCGGAAAGCCCTGGGCTGGTTATGTTTAGAAATGCAAAACGTAGTAAAATGGGAAACCGTGACTTCCTTTGATTAAAGCAGCTGCCAGGTGGATCATACCCTCACGGCAGGCAATTAGGTAGCAAAAGTATGAAGAGGATGCTTTTATCCACATTCATTAGCACATAATGTATTCCTGAATTGCTTATGCTGGTGAAAAACATGCAAGGGCGCAGTGTATTTGCCAATCAGGTATATGTTTATTACAGCATGTTGTTAAACACGAAAATGTCATCTTGTGGCCACTTCTCACAGCTGGAACTTTAAAATAACCTGTGACAATGTCCATAGTTATTGAAGCAGGGATTTTTGTATGCCCCCCTCACAAGTGACGCGAGCTGGCAGTGCACAAACCTCCTCCTCCTTCTATCTGCGTTTTGGGCACATTTTTCTTGTTCCTGGAGGATGATACATTTGCTGCCTGGCTCCTGACATCTTCACCCCATGCCTTTCTCACTCACTTTCTATGGTTGAGGAATACCTTCTTCCAAGATGGCTCCAAGGCTTGAACTCATGGAGCGCATCACTGACATGATTGGATTTCTAAAGTCTAATGGAGTGAGATTGTATTCAACATAGTGCCAATATCGGCAACACTCCCCATCCCACCCACAGCAATAATTTGGAGAAATAATCAGACAAGACACATTTTTAGTGGAGACAACTGTTGTAGGTTTATTTGCATAACAAATATGCCAACATGGGGGGTTATCTTACCAGTGATCCCAGGGCAGACCCTCGAGGGTCCCTAACACTGGGAGGCTGACTTGTGTGCCATCCTGTGGCACTAAGGAGGGGCTGCCCTCTTAGGAGGGCCCCCTTCGTGGGACCGGGGCAGCCCTGCAGGAATACCCACATGTAAGATGGCCGCCCCATCATGATGTAATCATGTAGGCGCTGGTCACCAGGACCCATGATGTGATATAGTGCTGCATCACAGACATTGAATTTGCTGATACAGGTTTTGGAGGAAACTGGATACTACTGCTGCAAGTCAAAGGTGATGCAGGCCTTCTGCTCATCTGCAGCCATGTTTAAAAAGAGATGTATGACGTTACAACGCATGCTGTTACAAAGCATGCCTTTACGACGCAAGTTTTACAATGCAAGTCGTTACAACGACTTGCGTTGGGGGGCGCTGGATAGTGAATATTTTAATTTACTATTCCAACTCCAGTCCCCGTGGATAGTAGGGAAGGTGTTGGAAACTATTCCCTATCCTAGAGCGCCCCCAGCGCAAGACGTTGTAAAAGTTGCGTTGTAATGGTTGCGTCGTAAAGGTACTTCGTTGTAAAAGTTGCGTTGTAAAGGATGTTCCCCTTTAAAAAGAGTTCCCTCAAGAGTGTGTTAGCCACTGACTGAGGCCCGAAAATCTACAGCAGACATTTCTGCATCCTTTTGATGAGTTGAAAAGACCAGTTTAAATGGCATAAGATGCTACTGGCTTAAATGTTGTACCATGAAAAGATGTAACACTCCGTTTGTGAGATAACAGAAACGTACATTGAGTCATGGAGCTATTTACACTACATGCGGTTGAGAGGAGTGTTGATTGAAATGGTTGGTTTGTGATGGATTATGCATTAATCAACACACAGTATTTCCCTTGTGGATGGTTTATTTTTAACTCTGGTAGAATAGTCGGTGCTTTCACATTCAGCTGAGGGAGACATGACTCTCAAGGGAGCCAGTTTGTAAACTTGAAGGTGGGTTTTGCTTTGTAGACATTTGGAAACATACTGCTGCCTGTATAGCTGCTCACCACCAAGAGGATTTGACAGAAAACAGCAGCTCGGTTTGGAACTCACGGTACACAAATGTTTGCATTTATTTTGAACTGATTGAATCAAATGGAGCGTTCTCTCGACATGAGTGTTTGAAAACAAAAGCAATCTTGACAAAACTTCCTGACAATGTTTCAAAATAAATGTAGCAGAATCTCGTGGAGTTTTGATGTAACTCCGTGGATTTTGTAGAGTGCAATTCCGCGAGGTCCGCCCACCCCTCATTTTCTTTGTCCTAACTACTTGGGGGCAGATTTACAATTAATGGCGCATCCCTGCATATCGGCAAGGATGCGCCAGTAATTGTGCGTCGCAGCTCCGCCACCTATGATGCGCCGCATTTACAATGCGGCGCACCATGGGGCAAAAACGGCACAGATGCGTCACGCATCTGTGCCGTAAAAGCGGCGCATTGCTGGAGTTGCGTCGCAAGCGCGATGCAGCTCCAGCAATGATCAGGGGGGCCCTATGTGTACAATGCTGCGTCAATTCTTACGCCTTCTTCAAGCAGGCGCAGGGTTTTGACGCAGCATGGGCCCAAAAGTGACTGAGTGAAATCTTGTAGATTTCACTCAGCCACTTTTGGGAGGCGTTCCTGCGCAGGAACACCTCCCCCTGCGATGGTACGCCTCTTCTGGCGCAGGGCTTTACAACGTGACGCATCTGGGAGATGCGTCACGTTGTAAATACCTCGCACCATGGTGCATCTTTTGCGCTGCCGCTGCGTCACAAAAGTGACGCAACGGTGGTGTAAAGGCAGCGCAAGAGCCTTGTAAATCTGCCCCTTGGTGCCTGGAGCCTGTATCCTGGGTTAGATGACAAGGCACAGTTCACAGTTGGCCTTTGTATATTCCTCCCAGACAGTTTCACAATAGAAGGCCTCGGTGTTGGCAGGATGGGCCTTCCAAGGCAGGATGGAGGGGCAGATCTGTCACCTGTCACACCTTCACTTCAAAGACAGCGCCTCAGCTCACATGCTAGGAACTTCACACTAGCCCACTGTGACTGCAGACAGTACAAAGCGGCAAGAAATTCCACACACCTCTGTGGAGGGGGGGGCTCCAGAAGCTTCTGCTACTCAAAGGTAGCACCAGGTATAAGAATGGGACCCTCAGGCCCACTCTTCAGATCACTTCTGGACCTGTGGAACACTCAAAAGAAGGACAGTTCTTCTGCCCTGCTGCTGGAAGGATTGGCCTGGTGCAAGGTGGATTGCCCTGCAGCTTCAGGATTTAGCTGACTGGCCTCCTGCTCTGATCTATTGGGACATAATAAGCTTCTGAGACCTGTCCTAGATCTTCCTAGCTGCCCAGACTTAACTGGACCTACTCAGGGGCGTAACACAGGCCCGCATCCCTGCGGTGGGGGGGGCTCCCAGCTGCAGGGTGCCCCCTCAGCACAGTACTCAGGTCTGAGCGCTCCGGTTAAAATCCGGAGCGGGGGCCCCTCCGTGTACATTACAGGAGGGCACCTTAAACTTTCATTAAGCCACTGGACCTGCCCGTGCCCTGCTGCTGGCCTCTGCTGGTCCCTATGCGGCCCTCGAAAAAGGGATCCCCCCACCAATCATCCACCGTTTATCCAGTCTACCAGTGTAATAAGTGGACAACAGGAGAGGGTCTTTCACTCTATTGGTCTTCTGAGGACTTGTCAATCTCTTATTGGAGAGATATGAAAAAATATTCACATGACCAAAAGACACGTAAATTCAGAATAATTTGTTGTATAGCGTTTTAGGACCCTAGTGTTTTTTTCCCAATTCATGCCCTTATATAGGTATAAAATATTGTATCCTAATATAGGCATAGCAATCATAACCATATTAAGACATAGCTCAAGTAGTTCTAATACGGCTTGGCTACTTCCACTAGTTCCGAAAACCTACAACGATTTCTTGGAAAAACCCGCCTTCAGCAGTCAGGGACTTCCCCCTGCATGAATATTAATTTATCCAAGAACTCATGGAGTTTTCAGAGAATTAAGTCTCTAATGACGTTATTATGTCCAATCTTACGTCAAACTCGGCACCTTCAAGGTATAAATATGCCCACACTTGTCCAAACAAACACACAGTGGTTTGGAGCACTTCGACTATCTACTTGCCCGACGCGCCCTGGTGCAGCAAGTGCCGAAGGAAGCCGACCCTCCAGCTGACGCACTGAGAGATGCTGTACTTTCTCCTGCCGAGAAATCCAGCTCCATTGTTTCCAAGCTACCCTTGCGGGTTGCTGGGAAATCGAGTCCTGAGAGAGAGATACCAGACCTCCTACATTCTAAAAACCAAGGTACTGAGCTGATTAGACCCTAAGAGAATTCTTGGATTAGATTCTTGGCAAAGAATACTAAAACTAGGCTACACCTTACTTACTTTTTCCCTTGTACTAGACCTAGGTTAGGTACACCGGGGTAGGCGTACTTTAGAAGCACCAGTTGAGTACTTTTAGTCATTATTTATCAATGTATGTATTTTATGCATTTTAGGTATTTTATGGCTTAGAAACCATATCATGCTTTTACAGTATTATTTTATAATACTCTTCGTACTGTACGCATTGTACTTTACAGCAAGTATTACGATTGCAGCAGTTAATTTCTTATCCTTGAGAAAGAAGACTTTTCAATAAATATATTTTATCAAAAAAGACTGTCTGTCTATTTCTCTGCACCTCAACGAAGCATGTACGATTGACTGAGTGAAATAACAATCTATTGTTTCCGCGACTCTAGAGATATATTTCTTATTCTTGGGAAACAAAGTTGTCATGCTTTAAGCGGTTGTCAGAAACTAATCCCTTTTTGTTCATTCGAGAAAGTTTCTAGTGACCCCTGAGCTAGCTGGCACTCATAATTAAGTCTAGTATACTTCGTCTAAACTACAGGATACACTATTCCAATGCGCAGAGCCTATTGGGAATATAGGAACTACACTACAAATTGTTCATGATACCTCATCAAATGCTATACTGAACAGCAATTGCTTCCTCTCTATCCAATATTTATGACCTACAGCAGGAACTATACAGATGTGTCCCTTACGCGTGCAGTGTAATTGCATAGCCAGTTCGGGAAATAACTGACTCCACTCAATTTACAGGTAAAGCCAGTTCTCACTTTGTAAAACAATAAGTTCCAGGGCTCTACGTTTTGCTCACAAGCCCACGGCTTGAACCATTGAAGGTGGGGGGTTGAATACCAAGGTTGCATGGTGTTGATTCCACCTAGAGCCTTTTTAATCCACCACCAGACACTCCCTGCCTCTCTATCTCACTCATGCAGGTTCTTTTTCATCCCTGCTTTTCTCCCTTTGTCATAGTTGTTACTTCTTTCTCTTCTTCTTTCTTTCACAGTATTTGTATTGTTCTCTTTCTTACTCCGGGTTAGAGTCTGATGAAGAAAAATGTGTTCCATCCCAAAAAGGAGTACAAGTGCCCCCTCCCCGCAATCTAGTGTTCAAATTAAGCACTGTGTAAAACATTCTATTCAAATTCTATATAACTGAACTATGTACATATATCTTCAATCTCAATAAAAATTCTCTGCAAATTCATCATCAGCAAAATCAATTAGAAAGCATGGCTGATCTTTTCCTGTGGACTGGGCTGGTTTTAGCACTGGTGGCGCCTGTTGCGGCAATCTTTTTTCGCAGTTTTATATAGCACAAACTCGACCCGAAGGTATTGGAGCGCTTTACATGAGCACCAGTTACGTTACACAAGAACACATTTATTTTTTTGGTAGGTACGCGGAGATTAAGTGATTTGCCCAGAATCACAGGATGTGGAGTCGGCCCGGAGGTTCGAACCTTGGTTTCCCAGCTCCAAAGTCGGCAGTCTAGCTGTGAGACCAGATCCTCTCCATGACCTACTCCTTGGAAACCCTCTCTACCACCCGGCAAAAGAGCCCTCATCTCTCCATAGCCCATCTCTCATATACATTACATTTGTTTTAAAGCACTGGTAAAGACTGGCTTTACTAACCCACCCAGCTACCCACATAAAATACAGATCTGTCCTTTGCAGCAGGTATATTAACCCTACGGGCTACGACAAACTCTGATCTCTCTCTCTCTAGAAGGAACATTAATAATAATCTTGACATTTTTATTGCTGCCTGAAAGCTGGATGCGTAAGGAACTCTGCAATTGTTAAACACAGTGTCCCTACCCCCGAGATCACCGCCCCCTTCTCAGTCAGCGGCCAGTGCGGCCGCACCAGTCGCACCGCCTTAAAGCCAGCCCTGCTTGTGGATAATTTAGTGTTTACTCCTACTAGGCGTAATGTTATTGTTCTCTCTTGCCAACATTTGTTTAGTACTAAGTGCCATTCTACAGCGTGACTGGCTCCAATTACACTCACCTTGGAAAAACCTGTCACTTATTATCACATGTTTGTCCTCCCTACAGAGATATGGTCGCAGCAATACTTCTGGTGAACAAGTCAGGGTAGTTATCATTAATCAAAAGCGTTAAAAACCCTGCAATCTTCAATATTGTTCTTAGAGACTGCCTTCTACTGATCAGTAATAGCCATTAGCTTCTAAATAGATAGGGAACTTCCTGGAAATTAAAACATTTCCTTCCTGTGTGTGTGGGTGTACCCAAAATTGCAACTTCCACTTTCCCTCAGAATCGTAGCACTCTGAAATGGCAGTAAAGGGATACGCAGTCCACTGTATAGGCATTAATGATTTTAGATTTTTTATTGACACACGGGTTACTTTCTTTAAGTCCCATACCCAGGGTCGGTTTGGTAAGGTAGGCACTCGGGCAATGCCAGAGGGGCCGGTGTCCAGTACCAGCTGTGAGCTGAATTTTTTAGCAGTCTGGGGTGCCGATTTGGGTGGTTTCTGCATTTTTCGGATACCACCAGCGGGCCCAGTGGGTACCTGAGTGGCCTTTCTGGAGGCAGATGGGCTTCCATTACCTCCCTTTTATCAATGGGCAGAGATGTCACACCCTTTCTCTCGCTGGGCCAGCCCATTAAAATATTCATATTGAGCAGGGGCAGGGGGCCTGAACAGAAGTGGCCTCACTTGTTCTCAGGTGTGTTTCACCATTGTAAACTAATCCTAGCATTTTTTTGACCCCCCCTTTTTAGGTCTCGCCTCTCAATGCGCATGCGCATTGAGCGAGACTATAGGGGCTTAAACAAGGTTTACCTAGACTGGCGATTTGATGCTGTGCCCGTGCGCTTTTAGGTCAATGCGCAAGCGCATTGACCTAAAATGCGCGTGCACATCATCAAATCGCCATCTGTTCCCCAGCAGCACTCCTCCCACTTCTTTGAAGTGAAGCTTAGCTTCACTTCAAAGGCCCCTGCTGCTTCACACTCGCCGCTCTCCCTGCTCCGCCCGTGTCGCATTTCTCCTCCCCCCTCCCCACAGCAATGCCCTCCGTCTTGTTCTCTGTTACTTCCTTCTGTCTTTCTATTTCTGTCTCTCGCTCCTCAAACTCTGTCTCTCTGTGCCTCTCTCTGTTACTTCCTTCTGTCTTTCTATCCCTGTCTCTCGCTCCTCCAACCCTGTCTCTCGAGTCTCGATGCCTCTCTGTTACTTCCTTCTGTCTTTCTATTTCTGTCTCTCGCTCCTCAAACTCTGTCTCTCGATGCCTCTCTCTGTTACTTCCTTCTGTCTTTCTATCCCTGTCTCTCGCTCCTCCAGCTCTGTCTCTCGATGCCTCTCTCCGTTACTTCCTTCTGTCTTTCTAACCCTGTGTCTCCGACCGCCTCACTTTCCTTATCTGCGCCCTGGCGTGTCAATATCACATAATGTAATTATATGAAACAACGCGATAGGTTTTGCTGACGCGCTTATCCGAACGAAGTAGAAACAGAATGCATCTCCTTCTTGTCTTTTATTTTAGATCGCTTAATTTTTTGCCCCACATGGTATTTAGGGAATACATGAAATTAGAGTGCTGTAATGGACGCCCCTATACCATTTGGTTTATATTCATCTACAAAAGGATTTGTATATAAGACTTGATGAATTAATTATTTGATGCTATGCAATTACATTATGTATATATGTGAATAATACATAAGATGCCAATGGTATAATACACTACTGGAAAGGTGTATCGATAAATGTAGTGTTTTCTGTTGCCTTAAACCTGTATATTTAGATTATTTGATTATCATACATAAAATTGTATGTGATTTCACGTCTCTTATGTTCCTTTTTCGCTTATGAATTGATGTACTTGTTAAAGACTCAACAGTAAATGATTGAAAAAATTGAAATAATTCCTTAAGGAGCCTTTATCTATTGAAGTAATGGACAAGAAGCACACACGTCACCTGATTTCATACCGTAGACTGGGCGGAGCCTTTATCTATTGAAGTAATGGACAAGAAGCACACACGTCACCTGATTTCATACCGTAGACTGGGCGAATATATAAAATAAATATAGCCACAAAATTTAACGTGATCTGAAAAGTATACACTTTTTCTTTAGTGGAACAGAAATGTAGGTATATTAAGTAAAATGATGTTATGTCTACAGAGTCGCTATTGCTTGTTCCTCCTGCTTCTCGTTCTGAGCCCTACAATGCTGCCTGCCTGCCTGCCTCGCATTACCAAATCAAAGGCAGCCCAGCCTCCCTCCCACAAGCTTATCAGCGTGCACTCACACATCAAAGCCATCAGCCTCCCTCCCACCTCCCCCCTAATTGCTTTGCTTTCACTTTCACGGCCGCGAGGCCATGAGCTACTTTAAAGGGATCCGCACAACGCCCCCCCCGCCGCTTGCATTTCCCATACTTGTTTCTCTTTGCTCATATTTCACTTTCTCCTGTGTGTGTCTTCTTCTTCCCTCTTTCTCTCTGTTCCACCCTCCCTCTTCTCCCTCCCACTTCCCTCTCTCCCCTCTATCTCCCACTCTTTCTACCACCCCTCTCTTTCCTTCCCTCCCTCTCTGCTCTCTTCCCACCCTCTCCCTCCTCTTCTCTCTCTCCCATCTTCACACTCCCTCTCTCTCTCCCTCTTCCAGCGCTCTCCTCATCTTCTTTCTCTCCCACTACCCTCTCCCTCTTGCACTCCTCTCTCCCCCTTTCTCTTGCACTCCCCTCTCTATCCCCCTTCCCTCTCTCTTGCACTCCCCTCTCTCTCTCCTTCCCCCTCTCTCTTGCACTCCCCCTTCCCTCTCTCTCTCTTGCACTCCCCTCTCTCTCTCTCTCCCTTCCCTCTCTCTCTTGCACCCCCTCTCACTCCCCTTCCCTCTCTCGCTTGCACTCCCCTCTCTCTCCCTTCCTTCTCTCTCTTGCACTCCCCTCTCTCTCCCCTTCCCTCTCTCTCCCCCTTCCCTTTCTCTCCCCCTTCCCTCTCTCTTCCCCTTCCCTCTCTCTCTTTCACTCCCCTCTCTCTCCCTCTTCCCTCTTTCTTGCACTCCCCTCTCCGCCCTCTCTCTTGTACTCCCCTCTCTCTCCCCTCTCTCTTGCACTCCCCTCTCTCTCTCTCCCTCTTGCACTCCCCTCTCTCTCCCTCTCTCTTGCACCCCCTCTCTCTCCCCCTTGCACTCCCCTCTCTCTTGCACCCCCCTCTCTCTCTCTTGCACCCCTCTCTCCCCCTTCCCTTTCTCTCTTGCACCCCCCTCTTTCTCCCCTTCCCTCTCTCTCTTGAACTCTGCTCTCTCTCCCCCTTCCCTCTCTCTCTTGCACTCCCCTATCTCTCCCTTCCCTCTCTCTCTTGCACTCCCCTCTCTCTCCCTCTCCGCCTCTCTCTCTTGTTTGATGTGTCACTCACATTCTAATCACCCCACAATATATATCGAGAGGGGCAGTGTTTCTGCCTTCTTCAGCCATTGCCTTACTTAATGTCAATGAACCCACACCACACAATTACACTCTACTGAACACAACATACACTCCACACAATACCACTCATTGCCACATAATTATATTGTACATAATTACACTGCGCTCAACGCAACATACACTCCAAATACCACTGAGTGCCACATAATTACACACCACATAATTACACTCTACTGAATGCAACACACACTCCACACAATACCACTCAGTGCCACATACTTATATGCTACATAATTACAATGCAACATACACTCCAAACAATACCACTCAGTGCCACATAACAATACCACTCAGTGCCACATAATTACACGGCACACAATTAAACTCTACTGAATACAACATACACTCCTCATAATACCACTCAGTGCCACATAATTACACGCAACATAATTACACTCTACTCAATGCAACATACACTCCAAATACCACTCAGTTCCACATAGTTACACGCCACATTATTACACTGCACTCAATGCAACATACGCTCCAAATACCACTCAGTGCCACATAATTACACGCCACATAATTACACTGCACTCAATGCAACATACACTCCAAATACCACTCAGTGCCACATAATTACACGCCACATAATTACACTGCACTCAATGCAACATACACTCCAAATACCACTCAGTGCCACATAATTACACGCCACATAATTACACTACGCTCAATGCAACATACACTCCAAATACCACTCAGTGCTACAACGCATATTGTGTTACAATAGGTGTCACATTTGCGAAAGATAAAACTATTGGCATTGTAAATAACAAAGCTATTAATTTTTGAAACATTGTGATTTGTCAGATCAATACATGTAAGACAGGGGAAAACTAAACATGTACCTTTACTAATGCTATAGATGTCACATTTGATAATTTTATAACTATTGGCATTTATAATAACAAAAAAAATACTTTTATAATTTGCACAACATAAAAAAAATGTAAATAATATTTAAATTTACCACACCAAAAACTCAAACTTTTCTATTGCGAGACCTACTGCATTTCCAATGCTTGTTTTCTAATAGAATTTCGCTGAAGCAGTGTTTTGCGGAAAGACAATATGCAAATGTGGGACACTTATTTTTTTGCGTGCTCGGACCGATTTTTAATCCCAATCTAACCCTGCCCATACCCATTCAGTCCTGTCTTCTCGCTTATCTGTTGGAGTCCTGAAGAGTGTACCTATTATTAAGAATCTCAAAGTTGTCCTTATAGGTTCACCAAAATTCCATTGACCACCGAGTCTTTCTCTCACATCAACAGTGGGTTTAACTCCTCTGAATGCTGGTAAAAATGTGGAAACCTAGGATCTCAAATCATGATCGAACATAAGGAGGATTCTGGGTAGTTTTCCAGCATGTAACTCTAGCCTGGAACTAGGCCTGGATGAAATTTAAATTAAGCTGGCGCAATTCACATAATTCCCGAAATTACGACACTTCACGCCATTATGTGTAGTTCGTTCAAACAATTACTGCGAAATGCAAACTATGCAGTTTCTGGCTTGTCCTTGCCTCTGCCTCTGAGAGAAAGCACAAACTGCATTCACATACAGTGATCCCACTGTAAATGTAGGCACTTCACACAAACAAATCAGGAATCTGATTGCACACTCAGCCTAAAGCAAAATTAAGGCACAGTCCAGCTCAAGTCCAGTTCCTCTCCTTGCCAAGCAGCGCCATGACACATATAACCAGACTGTATGATTTCTAGGTGCTACAACTATTGAAAAATCCCAAGGTTCTTGACGTAAGCCACAGTGACCCGTCGAGCCCCATATTAGTGAGTCAGAATTTTTTTTATACAGGAGCAGGACTACAGCCTCAATAACATTAAGGTTTAAAAAAATGTTGCCCATCTACAGCTGACTGGTGGACAGGGAAGTGCTCAGGCAGCTTTGGAAATCAGCAGTTGGTTAATCAAAGCGTAGAGTGGGTTGTGTATCAGTGACATCAGATAGAAATGGAGAACAACAAATGTGATTTTTTGCTACAGAATATGCCTATAAATGTTAGAAATGATTGGAGAGAGCCAGGAGGAACAGGTATTGATTCACTGTATAAAAAACCTTGCAGAAGAATATGGAGGTATGAAGACAGACTGTCAGCTGATGCTGCCATACTGTGGTAGGAAGAGGTGGACATCAGCAGAGCAGTAGAACTATCACTATACAAATGCCTGATTCCAAATCGTGGATGCAAATCCACCAGGTGTGGATCCTTTCCACCAAAGTCATGGTGCCTTCCACTGGCCTGAGGAATCCTTGGAATATCTCTACACTTTCTTGAGTGTGCATGGGCAGTAAAATTACAGAAATCCACCCAGAGCAATAAAGGAAGCCATGAGAAAAGTAACCCCAATGATTATGTGTACATCATGGGGCGGCTCTTAACAGCAACCTTTAATCTCACTCCCTAAGCCTAAGGGAATCCTTTGGATTCCTCCCACCTGTCTGCATTGTGGCCGTACAGTTGGATACTTTCAGAGTTATCCTAGATTCGGAGGGAGGGAAGTGAAGCATTTGTCGGCTCTAAGTTGGTTGTACTCACACCCCCATCCTTACATCCCTTTCACCCTCTCGGACATGCTATATATTGTCCTGCTACCATAGCAGCATGATGGGCCACTCCTGAAGAAGTGATGGGGGAGGGTCAATGATCCGCCCGCTGAGACACCTCACATCTAAATCAGATATTGAAATGTCATAGGCAGGAGGCTGGTAGTTGGGGGCCACTTTCTGCTTCAACCAAGTTTAACGTTTAGACCTAGGCACCATTGATCAGAAGGCTGTGGCAACCCAGAAATGTGTGTTCATTTAACATGGAATGTCTGGTTTGGGATGCGTTGGTATTTGCATAATTTATTCTAGAAAAGAAAACTTATTTTGGATAAAGAAATACCCAACTGCCTACAGCACATTGAAATAAAGAAAAATGTTCCTTAGGACTTCAAATACCTTGTCTTAGAAAGAAAATTCTGCCCTGCTTCTATGTTGCCAGGTTGTTAAGCAGTCTCAGCCATGAAGGCAGTCAAGAAAGTATGTTTGTGGCAAAGAGCATATTCACAGCTAAAATGGGACAAGAGCCAAGCCTCACAGCGAAGCAGGGACCAAATGCAGTCTCTACCTATTTATTCAAGAGATCAGCTCCAGATGTATTTTAACTTCTTGTTTTCCAAAGAGCTTTTTTTCTCAGATCTGTTTTCTAGGGTGTCACAGGTATGCCATTCTTCAGTAATAGTGGTGAGGATTCACTGGCTCCATTACATCTTCCCAGTTGACAATTTCATTTTGATTTTAATTGCTGTTTTCTCTGGTGCAGTGCAAGGCATGTATCAGCTGTGTTATGCAGCACAGATAATATACATTTAAGTTTAAAGTCAGCCTAGGCTATGCTGTTGTGCCAGGGAAACACAGTTTCTGCTGCCTGAGCAGCATTGCTAGGTTTTGCCCTAGAATCAAGGTTATTTTCGAAAGCCCCTGATATTTCAGTCTGTCTCAGCTTTCTCCTGAGATTTCCCTGCTTCTATTTGTAGATGCATAAGTAATAAATGCAGCTCTCAGCAGTTCTGCTGTTTACTTGCTCTGTTAATCAGAACTGGCACATGTGGTCGCTTCAGTGACAACGTGTGTTAGAAAGTCACCCTTTTTGGCCTGTTCACCCCAATTTTTTGGTTCTGAGTAGAACTGGTGGTAGCTGACTCTGACTGTGTCCTGGGCTCTGCTAGTCAGGCCCAGTGCCAAGTTAAACACAAACACATACATCAAGGTACACTTATAATTGGCATTACCTACCCTATAAGTCCCTAGTAGATAATAGGGTCAGGGTTTGAAAACTCCATTTAAGTCCCTAGTATATAATAGGGCATGGCGGTCTAAAGGCTAACAAGCTTTGTTGCACTTGCATGTGTGAACTGCTGAGAGCATGAGGTCATCTTAAAAGCAGCCCTGTGTTGCAGGGCTGCTTTTAAAAGTCAAATTCACTACAAACTCTACTTTGGTGGTATGGGCACTTTAAAATTGATAATCTAATTTTTTGTTTACATTGTGGGTACACCCAAGGTCTCCCCTATGTGTTCCTGGGGTGGGGAGTCATGTAACTATAAGCAGGGTTACTCCTTTTAAAAGAGGTTTTATAAACTTTGGTGGGTGAAAGCTGCACGTTTTATTTTTTCCCAGTGTAGGAAATTCACTACAAATTTGACTTTGGTTCTGTAGGCACTGTGAAATAATAACCAAAATCATTTTTGCGTACTAAGAACCCTTCAGGTCTCCCCTAAGTATTCCAGGGGCGGGGGTCCTGAAATTACAAGGAAGGGCTTTAAAAAAGGGTTTTTTATAAACCCTGGTCAGGAAGAAATTCCACATTTTATTTTTTCCCCTTGAAGATAGTTGACTTCATAGGCTAATATGGTAATATGTTATGGATGCACAACTATTGCTAGGAGACTGAACAGAATGGTATTGATAAATTCAGCAATTTGGCATTGTTGAATATATCATAACTTGTACAGAAAATAAGTTAGAAGCCAAAATCTGTAAGCCAAAATCCAGCCTCTAGCACTCTTCCCTGAGCGCTCAGCCCTGAGGGGATTAGCCAGGCTGCCTTGATTAGGCGGTAAGTGCCCTGGCCGGCCAGAAGCTATCTAATAGAGAGAGCTCTGTGGGGCACAGGAATGCCAGAACAGTGCCATAAAGCATCAGCTTCAGAGGAAGAACAGGTCAAGCAAGCCTGTCAACCAGGGTCAGCCCCTATCCCAGCCAGATTAAGGAAGGAATTCACACATGTGAGTGGGGGAGTTTATGGAAATAAGCTACCCTCTGAGGTTGGTTTAGTTAGCTCTTGCTGCTCTGCTAAAATTTCAGCCATGACGGATTTTGAGAGAATAGTGCTTTCTGGGACAATACTTTAGCATGCTTTGGAGGAAGTGGTCATGCTTTGGGGTATTGCCTTGCACCTCATTGGACAGGGGTACTCTCCTGCTTGTTGCCAAAGAACACTGGATAAATATGTGAGGGGTGCGGAGCCTCCTAGTTCTGCTGCCTGAAACAACAAGAAGAAGGAGGATTGTTCTGCTGGATCCTGATCTACGCCCAAGGGCCTGCCTGGTGAAAACTGCAACTGCTGCACTATCTGGTGTTACAGCTCTGAGGACTTTGTCTTGCTTCAAGAAGGAGTAAGGAGTGAACCCCTCGCACCTACAGGTTAACAGAGCTTAACTGATCCTTCCCCAGTCTGAGCCCCCCATCTGGAGTGCATTCAGTGGAGTTGTAAGGGGTTGACCAAGTGCATTGTCAGAAGTGAAGTCCAGGCCTGTAAAGGACCATCTAGGAGATTTCAGACCCTTGGATTTGTGTTTTGGATACTTGGAACCCACCAGTAGGCCTCCTGGAAGAACCTCCAGAAGTTTGGTAAACATTTGGGAAAAAGCTCCAGGAGCTCACTGACCCAACAGTGAGAGCCAAGCCATCCACCTTCAACCGCAACCCGATTCGGACTCCAGGTTTGTACCACTGAAGAGCTTCAGACGTATGACTTCCAGAGTTTGGCTGGGAACTCCCTGAAAGTCAAGCCGGCGAACTCTCACCGAATCAGGACTGGTGGAGATCAGCAAGAGCACTCAGCATAAAAAGCTCCAGAAAAGTTTCTAATGAACCCTTGTTGGAAGATGATCAGGCAATATCGGATGAGGAAGGGGAAGAGGACTACTAGATTACACGGACTCTACAGGGAAGGGTGGCCACGGGACCGGGGGCGGACCTAGGATCTAGAGGGAGAACTCAAGGGACATGTAGCGGACGAGACTGAGGGAGCTGCATCCTAGGGAGCCTGAGCACTTTTATGACCACGTCTTTGCGTGGTCTTGGAGTGACTCAGGTTGAATTGACACTGAGGTAACGCTTCCTTACTCAGCTAATGCGACCAATAACCAACAATGTACGACCGAAATGTGATTCCTTATGTTTTTTTGTTGTTGTCTTTGTTGTTAAAAAATAGAAAACCAAAAACCTGTAATGATCAGCAGAATATCGACTATAACGTACCCTTTTATTTTATGTAGTAGTGAGGAGTGCAAAAGAATAACACTCAGACTCCAGCTTTATATTACTGCATTGTAACACAAGATTGTGATAGCGGCCGGCCCCACGGGTTGTAGGCCAACAGCTGTGTGAACCTGAAGGTACAATAAAGGTTTTTCAAAAAAAAAAAAAAAAGAAAAGTTTCTAAGTCCGAAAGTAAAATTTTGACCAAGGCCTACCGCGTGGGGTATCTGAGCAGGGCTCCATCGCAGTCAGTCTCAAACTTTTACTTTGTCCCGGTCAAGCGCAACCAGATGTTTAGAAGTGGCGCTATTGGTTTCTGAGCACTAGAAAGTATTTAGGGCCAGATGTAGGTAATCCAGATTTACCGGTACTTAAATACCGAATTTTACCGATTCGGTATTTTAGAATCGGTAAATGGGATGTAGGTATCCATTCAGTATTTTTTACCGTATCGGTAAGATTCGGTAAATACCGAATCGGTATTTACCGATTCGGTATTTCCCATTCATCCCTATGGGCCTCCAGGCCCATAGGAATGAATGGGAATTACTGAATCGGTAAATACCGATTTGGTAAAATGGGGAACACATTCAAGGGTGGCAGGGTGTCACATTGACACCCTGTTGCACCCCTGAATAGTGCCTGGGTGCACATGTGGCACACATACATGCCCTAAGGGCATGTATGTCTGTCACATGGCACTGTTAAAAAAGCACAAAATTGCTTTTTTAATGGTTTTCGTTATTTACCACCAACTTGTAGTTGGTGGAAAATAATGAATCCTTACTAGTGAAAAGCACTCACTTGAGTGCTTCCTACATTAAGGATTCGGTAATTTACCGAATCGGTATTTAAGAATTCGGTAATTTACCGATTCCTTAAGTTACTGATTCAGTAAATTACTGAATCCTTAAATTAGGCCCCTACATCTCTAATGCCTAACACCGGTTGGTAACGGCCGAAATTTGGTAATTTTGGCCGTTTCCGACCGGTATTAGGCTTCCTACATCTGGCCCTTAGTCTTTAAAAATTCAAATCTTCTGTTCCCTTCACTGGATGTTCATGGTTTTGGTGTCAATTTGAAGATAAACATATTTCCTATTTTTATAAATTGGTGTGAGATTTGTATTGTGTTTTGTGTCTTAGTTATCCACTGGATTGGTGTTTTGAAATGATTTATATGTCTGTCTCCTAAGTTAAACCTTGTTGCTCGGTGTCACCTACCATGGATGGAGCAAGGGACTCATTTTTAGAGACACTATTTAAGACCCAGTACCTTGTTGGTGGCCTTGTTGCTGTGGTTAGGTGCCAACCTACCACTCCCTATAACCCATCTTCCAACAATGTTTTGCTCCTGCTAATGTTTGTTTGGAACTCTTGTATCTGTATGTGTCTGTTTTCAATTGTGGATAGTGTTTTGATCTTCTGTGGCACCCACAATAATGAATATGGAGCACCTGGGAAATATCGGTGAAGCTTGATATTGGCTGGTTAACTCAAAAAACCTGTGTTTACAGGTGCCTAGCACAGGAGCTGAATCCCCAAATACTGAAAAAAATGAGAACACAACATTTACTTGAAAATAGTTGTTTACGCCACTGTTATCTGTGCTACAAACTCTCCTGGGTTTTTAATTCCCTTCTTTTTTTCATTCCTTATTGCTTCATCTTCCCTGTTAAATCAATCAATCAATCAGGGAATTTTAAGCACGCTACTCACCTGTGAGGGTCTCAAGGCGCTGGGGGTGCAACTCCTGTCAGTCAAAGAGTCAAGTCTTGAGGGGCTTCCTGAAAATGTGCAGGGTGGGGCCACATCTGATGTCGATTGGGAGCTCGTTCCAGGTCTTGGCTGCGATGTAGGAGATGGCTCTTGCACCTGTTCTTGCTTTGCAGATGGAAGGGTGTTCAGTGAGGGCGAGGCCGGCGGATCGGAGGTTCCTCTTGGGTACGTGGAAGGGATTCTGTTGTTGAGAGAATGTGGTAAGGGGTTGTGGAGGAATTTGTAGGCGTGGGTGAGTATCTTGAAAGTTACTCTCTTCTCAAGGGGGAGCTAGTGCAGGTTACGTAGGTGTTGGGTGCTGTGTTCGTGCCGAGGGATGCCGACGAGTCTGGCTGCGGTGTTCTGTATGGTCTGGAGTTTGTGCAGCACAGACTGTAGATCCCGGCATAGAGGGCGTTTCCGTAGTCCAATATGCTAGTTATGAGTGTTTGGGTGTCGGTCTTCCTTGATTCGGTGGGGGGATCCATTTGAAGGTCTTTTGGAGGATGCAGAGGGTGTTGAAGCAGGTAAAGGAGACAGCATTGACCTGTCAGGTCAAGGAGAGGGAGGTGTTGGGTGCGATGCCGAAGTTTTGGGTGTGGTCCGTGGGGGTGCGGGGATGCCGAGGGAGGTGGCCCACCAGGTGTTGTCCCATGTGGAGGGTGAGGGTCCAAGGACGAGGAATTCCGTCTTCTCCAAGCTGAGCTTCAGGGAGTTGCTGCTCATCCAGTATGCAATGTCCTTCATTTCTTCCTGGAAGTTAAGTCTGGTGGTGATGGGGTCCTTGGTGAAGGAGAGGATGAGCTGGGTGTCGACGGCGTAGGATACTGTGCGGAGCCCGTGCTGTCTGATGATGGTGGCTAGCGGGCCATATAGATGTTGCAGAGTGATGATCCTTCGTGGTTTCCGTGGGTTTGGAGAGGAAGGGTGGCAGTCTGATTCTTTGGGTTCTGCCAGTGAGGAAGGAGCGGAGCCAGTCGAGTGCGGGTCCCTGTATGCCAAGTGTCGTGGAGTCTGGTGGTGAGTGTGTGGTGGGAGACGGTGCCGTACGCTGCAAAGAGGTCAAGTAGGATCAGGGCCGTGGTGTGTCCTTGGTCAAGGAGGTTGTGGCAGCGAGTAGAGCGGTCTCGTTTTGTAGTTGCTGCGGAATCCAGATTTGGGGGGGTCGAGGATGGAGTTTTCTTCGATGAATTTTGTTAATTGGACGTTGACGGTCTTCTCTGTGACTTTGGCCATGTAGAGGAGGAGGGAGATGGGCTGGTAGTTCTTGAGGTCCATCGGATCTTCTGAGGGCTTCTTGAGTAGGGGTATGACGTCTGCGCATTTCCAGTTGTCGGGAATGATGCCGGTTTCGAAAGTGGCGTTGATGGTGCATCGAAGTGCCGGAGCGATGGTGGCGATGGCTCTGTGGAAGATGTGCGGGGGTCAGGGGTCCATGAGGCCCCTGAGTGGATGCCTTTCATGGTCGATGTGGTGTCTTTGGTGGTGACTGGAGTCCAGAAGGAGACAGTGGGCTGGCTGGTGTTGCTGGAGGAGGTAGCTGTTTCGGAGTCAGGTGTCTGGTCATTGAAGTTGTCATAGAGGCCCTTGATTTTCAGATGGAAGTAGGAGCCGAGCTTGTTGCAGAGGTCCTGAGAGGGGGGTGATGTCTGTAGTTTTTCTGGAGGTTTGGTGGATTCCTGGATGATGCTGAAAAGTTCCTTGGATTGCTGGAGTTGGCAAGGATATTGTTCTGGATGAAGGTCCTTTTGGTGGATCTGATGCGTTGGTGGTATTCCGTTGTGGCGTTCTAATAGTTGGTGCAATCTTCCTAGCATTTTCTGTTTCTCCAGTTCTTTTTGAGGCATATGCAGGTGCGTTCGGATTCTTGGAGGTTGGCAGTGTACCAGGCGGCCTTTCAGGGCTGCTGTCTGTCGGGGTTGTGTAGGGGTGCGAGCTCGTCTGCGCAGTTGGTAATCCATTTGTGGAGTTCTTAGGCTGCGAGGTTGGCGTCGGTCGAGGTGGTGGGGGCATCGCGGATAAGTGTGGAGTTGAGCAGTTCTTCGCTCCAGTTTCTTTGTGGAGGGCGGGGTGCAGGTTTGGGTGGCGGGGGTTTGTTGATGAGGAAGTGTACGCAGTGGTGGTCTATCCATGGGGGTTGCATGGTGTGGCTGAAGCAGATGTTGTTCCCAGCTGTGAAGATGTGGTTGAGGGTGTGTCTTGCCTTGTGGGTGGGGGTGGAGACAAGCTGTTTAAGTCCGATGTTGGTGAGGTTGTCCAGTAGGGTGGTGGAGTTGGGGTCGCTGGGTCGAGGCAGAAGGTCAGGTCTCCGATGAGCATGTAGTCCATGGAGGTGATGGCTTGGGGTGCGATGAGGTCAGTGATGGTTGTGGTGAACGAAGCGCAAGGTCCTGGGGTCTGTAGGTGAGGGTGCCATGAAGTGTGGTTCTAGGGCTGGTCTGGATCTGGAAGTGAAGGTGTTCGGTGGTGGAGAAGGAGTCGCTTGTGGTGGAGGTAGAGAGTCGGAGGGAGCTCATGTGTGCGATGGCGAGTCCTCTTCCTGGGCAGTTGGGGCAGTCTTTCCTCTGGTTTTTGTATCCATTAGGAATGGCGGTGGCGATGTCGGGGCAGAGGAGGTGTTGGTCCAGGTATCTGTGAAGAAGCAACGTCTGGTGAGATGGTGCCAAGGAGGTCCTAGATCTCTACAGCGTGTCTGTGCAGTGAGTACACACTGAGGGAGATGCACTTTAGGGCTTCGGTAGTGCTGGTGTCTGACTGTGGGGCGGGCATGATGGTGCGGCGGGCGGTGAAGGTTTGGCGGCAGTGACGGCAGGAGAACTGGCCGTGGCTGGAGCTTGGGGTGGACAGCAGTTGTTGTTCCTTAAGGGGTTAAGTGCGAGGAGGAAAGCTGAGTGGTAGCTGTGGATGGTAAGAGATATAGGGTCCCTGGCGCTGGTCGGTTCACGGATGGGCACAGACGGGCTTGCCTTTGGTGCACCTTCGGCATGCCAGTGGCGCACCCGCTGCGCCTGCCCACCATTAAATAGGGAAGGGCGGGGAGTTGCAGCTTCGCGGAGCTGCGGGGGCAGCAGCTGCGTAAAAGGGAAACGGGAACAGGCAGAAATAGAACAACAATGCAGAGAATGGTACAATAAACTTCAAATACAGAGAATGGCACAATAAACTAAAAATACAGACAATGGCACAATAAACTAAAAATATAGGGCACAATTACAGTGGGACAGAAAAACAGTCACAACACAATCCATACAGTGGCGCAAACACCTACCTGCACCGAGCACTGTACAGGGCAGCG
Organism: Lissotriton helveticus; assembly: GCF_964261635.1. Taxonomy (NCBI): domain Eukaryota; kingdom Metazoa; phylum Chordata; class Amphibia; order Caudata; family Salamandridae; genus Lissotriton; species Lissotriton helveticus. The sequence continues at coordinate 167,808,135 of NC_136065.1, read as the reverse complement.
GTAGCGGCACAGCAGCGGAGCTACAGAGGGAGAGAGCAGGTACCTGGCCAGCAGGTCAGCGGTCTTGCTTGTGCTCCTTCACAGCGGCTGCCATTAAACAGGGAAGGGGGAGGGAGTCGCAGCTCGGAGGCGCGAGCTTAAATCAGCAGGGGGGAGAGGCCGCAGTGGCGGGAAAGGGAAATGGGAATGGGCAGAAAATGAACAACAATGCAGAGAATGGCACAATAAACTAAAAATACAGGCCACAATTACAGAGGGACAGAAAAACAGGCACAACACAATCCAGACAGTGGCGCAAACACCTACCTGCACCGAGCACTGTAGAGGGCAGTGGTAGCGGCACAGCAGCGGAGCTGCAGAGGGAGAGAGCAGGTCCCTGGCCAGGAGGTCAGAGTTCTTGCCCGCGCTCCCTCACAGTGGCTGCCATTAAATAGGGATGGGGGAGGGAGTTGCAGCTGGAAGGCGGGAGCGAGAATCGGGAGGGGCCGCAGGGGCAACAGCGTCGGGAAGCGAAAACGGGAACGGGTAGAAAATGAACAGCAATGCAGAGAATGGCACAATAAATTAAAAATACAGAGAATAGCACAATAAACTAAAAATACAGAGACTGGCACAATAAACTAAAAATACGGGGCACAATTACAGTGGGAGAGAAAAACGGGCACAACACATTCCAGACAGTGGCGCTAACACCTACCTGCACTGAGCACCGTACAGGGCAGCGGCACAGCAGCGGAGCTGCAGAGGGAAAGAGCAGGTTCCTGGCCAGGAGGTCAGAGGTCTTGCTTGCAGTAGCCACCATTAAATAGGGAAGGGGGAGGGAGTCGCAGCTGAGAGGCGGGAGCGGGAATCGGCATTGGGGAGGGGCTGCAGCAGCAATGGAAATGGGAACGGGCAGAAAATAAACAACAGTGTAGAGAATGGCACAATAAACTAAAAATACAGAGAATGGTACAATAAACTAAAAATACAGGGCACAATTACAGTGGGACAGAAAAACGGGAGGATTCTGTTAGGATTCTGTGGTTCTGATATTGCATGTGTAAAGGTTGAAGAAACAGGGAATCTGTTCTACATTCTTCAAGCTCAGTAGATCTATGCACCAGGTAAACAGTACTGGCTGCACTGATTTTGTCCAGAGATGTTGCGCCAGATTGCACCAAGGGACTTCCTAGAAAACGACGAACAAACTATTACTGCTCCACTTGACATCACATTAAAGAAACCTCGAATTGGGCAACAGAACAGGATTTGTCTCACGGGGACAGTAAGGAGCCGATCAAAATGTACTATTCTCTCACTGATGTGTTTGCTGAGAAAACAGATTAGGTTGGAGTTCAGATGGAAATTGAATTTGCAAGGAGACACAAATAGAGAACACTTCACCCCTTATCAAATGTAAACATACCATAGTCTGTGACCTATTTTTCACAAGTTCTTTGGGAATATACTACAGAATACACATCCCATGGGTCTCTGTCTAGCGTGCAGTCATTGAGTTTTCATCTTTGATGAAACAGCAGAAATCTCCTATGGTCCACGAATGTAAGCCATCAGAGTTCAGCATTCCAACATTAAATTATGCTAACTCTTGTTTTTTTTTATGGTCATTTTTATTGGAAAAAGCATTTGGGCCAAAGGGGTGCAGCCCAGAACAGGAACACCCTCTTTTTGTGTGGACAGAAGTGCTTCATTGAAGACAGGTGCAAACCACAAAAAGTAAAACCTCGGCCTTTGACTTACAAAACTAAACCTCACTGTACAATCGTTCACTTACTTTCATTTCCTCCGCCCACCCCTAACATTCCCACCCCTCATAATCCTTTCCTTGCAACTGTTTTACTCCTACTCTGTATATAACTGTTGACCTTTAACTCCTGTAACCTTTAACCTGCTTCTATTAACATACAACTATGTAAGTATCTTTTATCTTACCTTTTTAATTGTTGCTTCCTCTTGGTGTAACTTGTTCACAACCCTAATCCGAACCTGCAACCATGTATTAAGTAGCTGCCAACCGCCACTCAAAAAAGTCCTTCCTCTTCTCTCATACTTTTCTGACCCCCCCATATAGGCACAGCTATCGTACCTCCTGATGTTCAGGGTCCTATCCAATGCTTCCTTCACTTGTATCAAATAAAGCTCCACCCCAAAGCAAGACAAATGAACCCCATCTCCCCTAAATAAATCGACCGCCTCATACTTCAACTCCGAGTGTTTTACCCTCCCAAAACTTTCATCCCTACATGATACCCGCATGTCTTTTTTGCCTCTCTTTATCAGTTGCGGAGTGCCTCTCCACCCCCCTTCATTGCCTCCTTGGAATAAATTCTGTCCACATTACATAACCACCGGACCACTATTGTCTGATTTCTCAGTCCCTTTTTATCTGTTTTAGCAATGCTAAACCCTTACATATCACCAAGTCATTTTCTGCTAAATATAATATAAACACATCTGTTCAACTATTACACGTCAACACTTTGTTCAGGCATTCCAACAATTCTCGCCATCGTATCCCACCTTTGCTGTGGCAAGAGATCTTAAACAAAGAGTTGTCGAGCCAGAGGTTCAGACCTTGCCCCTTTCGGCCCTATTCACGAACGAGCAGTGCTCAATTTGAGCCAGTGGTTTCAGGGGCTCAGCACCAGAACTTAATTGTCAACACTGGTGCTTGTAATCTTCTGCCACAAGGTTGCATTGTCTGGCTAATTTAAAGAAGACCACAACAACAGTGAATTATTAATTCAATATACATAAAAATGACTATTGCCTGCCGCCCAAGCCATTCTGATAGCTTTGGGGGCCTGGAATAGTCTGAATTGTACCACTTTAGTAGTGTGACTGTTAGTAGCTGTGTTTTTACAACCATTGGCAGCATGACAGGGGCAATGTGTGGTGCAAGCAGCAGTGGCCTCCTGATAAGAGCCCTGGCACTTTTTCTTTTTAAATATGCACTGTGAACGAGTGTCCTAAAATAGAAATAGACAATTCTGCCGCTTCTGGCCCAGCCACTGCACCTGAATGGACACATATATGAGGATCAAAAACACATTTTCATATTACCCTTGTGTCTCCAACTGAACATACCAGAGAAAGCAGTCCCGATGACTACCACCCTAAATGCATTATTCTGTCCCTGTCCCAACCTTGTTGTGCTGCTTCTATGGCCACCCCGATTCTGAACCAGCGAGTTCCATATTCTCCTGGGGCTTTCCCCAGCTTTGCCAGTGCCTTTGGCATGATCCAAAGTAACTGACTAGGCATCATCAACTCCCCATTATCTCGACAAAAAAATGCCCCATGACTGGAACGCATGATTGTGCTCAGCTTAATTCCTACTGGACTGGGCACAAACCTGCATCTGTGCAAGCACTTAACACTACTGTCTTCCTCTTACCTCTTTGGTCTGTCTTAGATTGTCTCAGTCTCAACTCTAAAATACCTAAACTCCCCTCTCCTACCCCTCACCTCTGTCCCACCTGGCACTCCTTTCCTACCCAATAGCTCCGACACCCTAAATGCCCCAAATAACATCTGTGACATCAATATGGAGAACAACACTCTCTCCTCCTTTCCTCTGCATTTTTCTGGCAGAACTCCTAATATTCTAGCTAACAGTTCCCTTGAAACTATCTTCCTGACCCATACCCTGGTACCTGATTCCCTTGCCCATCCTTCTATCATACGTCTGCCCTGTTCTTCGGCCTTTGGAGTGTAACCTCAAAACAGATTGCCTATGAAGGCAATCCCTGCCAACTTCCCTGTAATCGTAATCCTGAATAACCCCTTCCAATCAACTTAAGGATAAATTGCACAACATCTTCTGTGACCCAAACCTCTGACCTTCTCCTAACGCCATTGTCTAAAAACTCCTGCCAAGCCTGACTGAATTAGTTTCTAGTGGACTCCGCCAGAGATCCTACTACCAACTGCAGCATCATTTTTGAAGATGGACCCCATTCCTACTGGCATTGTTGTCTTGCCCTTGTCCACCTCTGTAGCCAGGCCATGGAACCTCTCCCACTGTGAACGAGACAAAGCATCCGCTATGTCACTGTCCACCCCTGACACGTGTCTCTGGCCTGAAAAACGCTATATCATGTTTCAAACAGCCCATTACAAAGTAGCTTACATACCTGTTCATTCCTGGCTGACTGTTTGTTCACCACGTGTACCACTGCCATGTTGTCTACACCTTCCTATGTTCTAGTTCCAGCCCCCAGAGTGTGACAGCTACCACTAGAGGAACAAATTCTAGGAAGGCAATGTCCTGCCTCCATGTTTCCAACTCCCTTGCCTCTCCTCGGCACACAACCTAACCTGCCAGTACAACCTAAAACCGCAGGCCCCTGTGGCATCAGAATATATTTGTATGCCCCATTCCTATTCCTTTGGGGACATCATGTCATTGAGTTCGTCTAAAACCTTGCACCACATGCATAGATCTTCTTTGGTCCCTTCTGACAAAGTAATGTGGTGGTGTGGCAGCGAGAGCTCCGCCGAAGACAGGCTAAGTCTCCTGCAAAATGTCCTCCCTGTCCTTACTACTCTGCATGCAAAGTGCAGATGGCCTAACAGTACCTGTACCTTCCTAACTGTCACTTTTGGTTTTGCCAACGTGCTATCCAGCAACATCTGCATTTTCAATTTCTCGTCTGTTGGGAGGTGCGCCTCAATTGCCACTGAATCCAATTCAGTCCCCTGAAATGACAACACCTTGCTTCTTCTGTGTCTTCTCTGGTGCTAAGGGCAGTCCTATTTCACCTATGAGCTTGTGAAACATTCCCAACTGCTGTTGACATTCTTTCGAACCAGGTTGGCCCACCAGGAAGAAGCCGTCAAGGTAGTCTCTCACCGTATCTTTGCCTATTCGCCATGTAAATACCCACTGTACAAATGAGCTGAAACATTCAAACAGGGCACAAGAGATGAAACACCCCATGGGTAACGCTTTGTCAACAAAAAACTGTCCTTCAAACTGTATTCCCAACAGCTGAAAATCGTCCAGATGTACCAGTAACAGCAGAAAGGCCAATTTTATGTTACCTTTTGCCATCTGTGCCCCTTTCCCACCTTATCAACCAAATCCCTGGCTACATCCACAGATGAATATGACACTGATGTTACTTCCTCTGAGATAAAATCATTGACAGAAGCCAATTCTGGCCAAGACAGCAAAACTGACCCTTCTCCTTTTTCAGTACCACCCCAATGGGTGAAATAATCAAATCTGTCATTGGCCATGTATTGAATGGCTCTGCCATTCTTCCCTCCTGTACTTCTTTCAGCTGTTTTTTCTGCACCACCGGCTTATGTAACTGCGCTTACCTTAAATACTCTGCCCAGCTGCTGAACCTTAGTCCCTCGTACCCTAATCTGAATCCCTCCTAAAAACCGTTGCTTAACAAATGAGCATCCTTTCTGCTGGAGTAGTGCGCTAGCCATGTGTCTAGACATTGTGTTTAATTGGCGAATGAACCTTTGCCCATGTTCCCATGTGCTCCATGCCCTCCCCTGCTCCCTGCTGTCTGATTACCCTGCTGTCTGTTGTATATGCTGCTGTGCTGGTTCCATTGCCCTGACTGCTGTCCCTGACTGCTATTCCCTTCTCCGAAGCATTGCACAAGTGGATATCTTCCTGCACACTTAGAAACTTGTGTCGAAATCTACAATATTCCCTTGTGCAGAGACCTTTGTTAAAATCTCAACAGGACCCCTGCACTCCTCCCTGGTTTTTGAGCCCAGTCCTTATCCCCCCAAGGGTGGGGTAGGTTTGAAAGGGCAGGTACACTAATGGGAGACCGCTTGCAGTAAGGGTGGTCTTCCCTAAGTTAACTGAACCCATAGTCTGCTGATACAGATCCCTATCAATCTCACCTCATTTGGCCTCTGGGTCCCATGCTAACTGTGCCCTGAATTCCTCATCATAATGTGATCAATCGTACACCCCTGCATTCTCCTTATCACATCCATGTCATTGAACAAGGAAATGGACCTCTCTGGGTATTTTTCTCAATATACACTCATGAAAATTAGTACAGCCACAGTCCAATTTCCTATTGTCGTCGGCACCCTGGGCCATTTTGACAATTCAAATTCTTCTTCTTTTGACCCCTCATTCACTCGTAGTTCTCTGTGTATCAATTTTAAAATTTCTACATACTCCCCTTTCAATATTTTCTCTTTGTTTGCTAACATGAGGTGAGCTTCCAGTGGCTTTGTCACTCCCATATAAGGCAATTTCTTAATTCCACGTGCAGACACCCGTGTCTCTGTGCCCACCCTTGTCTTTCATAAACAAACCTTTCATGAGGCATATCTCTCCATTATCCTCATCTCTCCCCCACAATCACCCCCTGACACTTTTTGCTTTTCAAGAACCGGAACCCCTGAACCCACACTGCCCTTACCTGGTGTCAAGGTCGGCCTCCACACTGAATCCAGCCACCTAATCTGTTGTGAAGGGACTCCAATGACATCAGCCTGTGCAAGGTATCCTTCCTTGTCCCGTTGATCCTGCAACAGACTAGGCACACGCACATTACTGAGACCTCTTCCTCCCTCCCAAACGCACTATGTAATCCCCACCTATGTTCCTCCTCCTCCCAGGCCTCACCCTCCACTATTTAGCCCTCTTCCAGGCTCATGTCATCGTAATCCAACTGCGTGGTGACTTCTCCCACTTCCCAGGACCTCCCACTTCCCAGCTCCCTGTGTCCACTTTCTCTGGTGCCTCTGTACTTTCTTGCCCTTCCTGCATGAACCTTTCGTCACCTCCAGCTTGATACCAGCGGGTTGTAGTATACCCTCCAGGTCCATGCCTTCTCTCCTATTGTCCTGTCGTCCTTCCAGTTGACTCAGAGGCCACATTGAGCCATTCAGGTTGGTGCACTGCCTAGGCCAACCTAGATCTTAATGTGGCAGCGTCGTAACCGTCCCTCATCAACATCTGGATGGATGGCCTCCCTAGGCCTTGCCATTACTTCCCCTTGGGGTTTCTGAGTGGCATATGACTCTCCCAAGTCTGCATGTCCATGCACATGATGCTCCTGCAATGCAAAAGTAAAGGGCAGCAAGCCATAGTTAGTATCCCTACCTGACTGCCCCCTCCCTTCTGCCAGTATCCATTGCCAGCATCCTCCACTGACCTGCTTCTCTTCCACTGATTCCTTACCTCCCACTCACTTACCTGTTGCCCTGTTGCAGGGATATAGAGCTCCACATGCCCCACGGCTCCCTCCGAATGCCCCCCTTCACACTTGATCCCTGCCTATATCTGCTCTCCGACCCATGTATAGTCTGGTAGGAGACTTGACTTCTCTTTCTTGCCTCTTCTCAGACCATCCTCCCTTCTCATCCTCCTCACTCAAGTCAAACATTGTGGATACTAGTGCAGTCGCGGACCTACCTTCTGACCCTGTTCTATGACTTCCACCTCCCTTATTTTCCCCCATGTCCTGTGCACTTGTGTATGGGGGCATCTCCTTTATCCACCCCCCTTCTTCTGACCATCTGGACCAAAGCCTTGAGGTGAGCCTGTCCAGCCAGAGATATTGGGGGCCCCTGCAGAGGCCCCACTATTTCCACACACTGCCCACCTTCTCCCCGCTTCCCCATATGCTTCTCCCTCCCTCCCTGCTGTGTCTGACACTCATCTTCCCGTTCCCTAGGTGGCCCAGGGCCTAACCCCAAGCCACCTACATACAATGGCCGATTAAGTACATGGCTAACTAGCCCAAATTAGTTGTAGCCCAATTGGACCCGGGCTGCACCACTGGCTCAAAATCCCCGGTGGTACACCTCCCTGTGGTCGGCTGCCCTCCCAAAAATCCCATTCTTAGGATAAACATCTGAAACGTAACGTAAGTAGTAACTGTCGACTTGAATAACAGTAGAGCACATAAAGAATAGCTGACAAGTTCCTTCAAACACATCATGTGAGTAATTACAATCCCAGCCCTGGGAAGCGTTGGGCTTGAAGTAGTTGGGGCTATTCACAAGAAGTTAACCTGAACAACCTAGTCATCCAGTTTTTGCTAAACATTATACAATGGAGAACTTAAGAAAGAAATTAAAAAACAAGATAAGGTAATATCCATTATCCAATATCCACTAAAGTGGGTGTCTATTTGTTTCATCTCAACTAAAATGGATAATTTCTTTCATTTTCATTCTTCATTGGAAATTAAATGGATATAATAATTTGTAACTGAGTAGGTAACTGAAGAACTATAATAACATTCACACACACAGTAGGTCCCTTAAACTCCAGGTTGAAAATGTCTTATTGCAAAACATCTTCACGTTTTAGCTTTCAGTGATATTGACTTTAAAACCAACATAATACTTGGTGTCTTTTACTTATTGGAAGCTTATTGGAAGCTGGAGTGTCAGGATAAAGACACTTTGGGGTTTGGCCAATATACAGCTTAAGCTGTAACACAAATATCATGCACACATATATAAAAATAAAGAGCAGTTTGGGCCAGCCCTCTATATCCATTGACCTTTCCAGGTGTAATTCACTATGTGCTACCCCTCAATAGAGGACAGAGCAGAAACCAATGGCTTAAGCACTTAAACTTCTTAAGTCGATTTTTTTAGAGGCAAAGACCCAAAGCAAGGCTTTGATACTGAAAAATGTCAAATCCATGACTTGTGAATTTTCTGCCAGTGTGCGGAGGGCATGCATCCTCTTTTTCCTCATCCTTTTTCCTGCCTGAGACCCTCATGCTGTGCATGGCAGACACTTCTAGGAAGACATAGAGACAGCAGACACCCTAACTAGGACAGGACATCCATGAGCCACCTATGTCCTGCCAAAGATGGTCCAGCTGAGGATCTATGATTGAAAACTTTGGGGTAGATACTGACTATTCCCTCATAACTAAGGGCCAGATATACAAACATTAGGAATTCAGATTTCCTAATTGAAATTGTCTCCAAATTGCAATTAGGAAATCGGTATTCCTAATTTCTGAAACTCTTCAGAGTTTCATTAGCGATTCCTAGTGGTTCTCAAATAGACCTACCTTATGCATATTAATGAGGTAGGTCGCAATTTGCAACCCATTTGGATTCACAGCCTTCACAGACATGGTGGCCTGCTGGGTTCAGCAGACTACCATGTCTGTGACTGCTTTTAAATAAAGCAATGGATTTTTTTTTAATTCAGCCGTTTTTCCTTAAATGAAAACAGGATGCGTTTAAAAACAAAAAATATGTGACCCCCATCCCCTTTGCAAATGGGTTACCACCAGTTTAAAACTGGTGGTAAATGATTACTATTGTATGACTTGATTTTTGCCGCAAAACAGTAATACATACTGTAGTGTCTTGCAAGTAAAGAATACAGACACTTACTTTATCTTTCAAGGAGCTTTATTGGCACACTCCTTCTACGTCCCTGTCCCTACTCTAACTGCCTCTTTCCTGTCCGTGCTCCTCCTCTTCCTCCAGCCCCATAACTCCTCCCACACACAACTACTAGACTACTCACATCATTACATCTCCCCCTTTGTTAACAAAAGAACAAACTAACTTGATTAAAGTTCTTCAATCAGCCTCTGAGGCCTTTGAATGTTCCGGCGAGGTCGGAGACTCATGCCTGCACCTTCAGACGCTGCTTCTATCTGATGATCAGGTCTCTGTCGTGCACCCGTTTGACTAGGTCCCTCTGCATCTCGTTGATCCAGTGCTCGATCAAGAACCTCTTTCATGACAGAGGTGCACTTTTGAAAATGAGAAACATTTCGGGTAATCCGTCTGTTCTCAGATTCTGCAGTAATCATTGTACCCTTCTGCTGGGTGATAACTAAAGGTTCATCTTTGAATTTACAGTCCGTTTTCTTTGACTGTTCTTGTTTAACCACAACACAATCTCCTGTGTGCAGCGATGGAGACTTTGCTCTCCTTCGAGTGTCTGCATAGGATTTCATTTTGCTCTTGCCAGCGCGATCAGCCAGCGCCAGTTCCTGATGGACACGTGCCGGAGACACTGATCGCAAAGCTCCTTCCCACGTCGGGATTCGTGTTCTAATGGGTCTCCCCAGCATGAGAGTGGCAGGACACTTGCCTGTAGTGGCATGTGGTGTTGTTCTGTATGCTCGCAGGACCTCATTGAGAGCCACTTGCATGTCCTTTTTCTCCACAGTAGCTTGTTGAAAAGTTTTCTTTAAGGTTGCCATGAATCGTTCAATGGTGCCGTTGGCTTGTGGCCACAGAGGCGTGACCTTTCAATGTCGGAAGTTGAGGTGTTTTGCAAATTCATTAAACTCATGTCCATTAAAAGGAGGACCATTGTCTGTTTTAAGTTCCTTGGGGACACCCCAGGCGGGGAACACTTCATCTAGCACAGCAATCATGCTGGAGGCATTGGTGGAAGATATAAACTGTGCTATTGGAAACCTCGAGAACTCATCCATAATAGCCAAAACGTATTTGCTTGACTGGAGTGGTCCATAAAAGTCCATGGCAAGCTCTTGCCATACCCAACTGGGTAGCTTGGTCATTTGCAGAGGAGCTGGGGAATCTCCGCGACTAACTCTGTCAAGCGACAGGATGCCTGCCATGGCGACAGTTGCGCTTTACAAATTCCTAAATAATAATAATAATAATAACCAGTTGACACTGGGGACAGTCCTTTAGGGTGAGCTCCACCATTTGATCAAGTAGCGGAAACCATACTCGCTCTCGGAGAGCTCTTTTCATTGCAACCACTCCCCGATGGCCCTCGTGGGCTAGGTTAATGACACCTTGACGCAACTGCCTCGGGATGACAATCCGATGATCTCTCAGTAGGAGCCCCTCTGAGGTGGCAGATAACTCTTCACTGATGTGTCTGAAAGCTTGCATTTCCTGGCGGACTTGAAGATCGTTCTTTTCTTCCTCAATGTCATGTCTCCAGCGATGTGTGCGCAACTGGCGCACCACTTTCTGAAGGATTTTGTCTTGCGTAGTGGCTTCCTGTATCGCTTCCAAAGGAATTGCCGGTGACCAGGCTACACCTACTACAAAATGTATGTATTCTTCCGCTAATGACGGAGGTGAGACTTGGGATGCTTGAGGGTGTCGGGACATATAGTCCGCAGGATTCTCTGCCTTTCCCGGTTTGTGTATTATTGTGTAGGTGTATTCCTGTAGGCGCAAACCGCACCGTTCAATTCGAGGTGGCATCTTGGCTTTGGGATTACCAAAGATGGTGACGAGCGCCTGGTGGTCCGTCACCATGGTGAAAGGTTTGCCATAGATGAACACATGAAAATGCTCACAGGCCCATACGACCGCGAGACTCTCCTTCTCTGGTTGGGAGTAGGCCTTCTCTGTGTCTGATAGGCTGCGGCTGGCGTAAGCCTCTATGTGTCGTTGGTCAGTGTCTTTGTCATACTGTGCTAGAATTGCACCCAACCTTGCTGGGCTAGCATCCACCGTTATCTCCGTCTTCCTCCTGGGGTTAAAATATGCTAAATTGTCAGCAGATTCCACAGCCTGTTTAATTTCTTGAAACGCCTGTTCACACTGAGAGTTCCAAACAAATGGTTGTCCTTGTTTGGTGAGGGCTCTTAGAGGGAGGCTGATGGTGGCGTAGTCCTTGATGTATCTGGCGCAGTAGCTCGCCGTGCCCAAAAACGATCGGATGTCACTCACATCTTGAGGGCTCTTGGTGGCATTGATCGCTGTCACTTTCTCAGGGTCAGGCTTCATCCCGGCCCCCGAGAACACATGTCCGAAGAACTTAAGAGTGGATTGATGGAACTCACACTTGTCCTTATTGAGAGTAAGATTAGCTTCCAGGAGGGCATGGCATACTCGATCTAATGCTTTGTCATGTTCCTGTGTGTTCGACCCATACACCAGAATATCATCACTATAGTTCAGTGAATTTGGTATGTGTCTGATGGTCTATCGAATGACTTCTTGGAATATTTCCGCCGCAGAGGAGATGCCAAAACTCAACCGTTTATATCTAAACAAACCCAGATGAGTGGCGAATGTCGTTATATACCGCGACTTCTCATGAAGTTCTAGCTGGTGGTAGCCCTTGTTTAGATCAAGTTTGGAAAATACCCTGGCCCCATTCAATGCTGATATCATGTCGCTCAAATGTGGTCCTGGGTGATGCTCTCTTTCTATGGCTGTGTTGGGAAGCCTCATGGCCACACATAAGCGCACCTTGTCCGGAGTGCCTTTCTTTGGGACGATGACGACTGGTGACACCCATGGTGTGGGACCGTCCGTTTTTTCAATAATGTCGGCTTGTAACAGCTCCTGAATTTCGTCTTCTACCGCTTGCTGAAGATGGAAAGGCACTCGCCTGGGGTGTTGGGCCACAGGGCGCACTTGATCATTGATGTGCAGGCGGATCAGACATTTGTTCATTTTTCCAAGTCCAGTGAATAACTTGGGGAACTTACGGATAATGTCCGGATCAGCGCTGACTCGGTATAAGATCTTGACCAGTCGGAGGCGCTCCGCGGTGGGTAGACTGAGGAGACAATCAGCCTCCGGGCCTTCGATGACATGAATATATGCCGACACAGAGTTAGATTCGTGTTTGAGTGTCGTTGCAAATTTGCCCAGGCATGGAAGCGGTTTCTTCGCCATCCAGGTGAATACCCTGACATGTGCTGGACTCAGGAGGGGTGGTGGCTTCATTTTGTTGTATTCAGTCACGTGCATATAGTTTAGGGACGCTCCGCTGTCTAACACAAACTTGGTCGCATGTGTCCCCACTTTTATATCTAATGGAGGATATTTCTTTAACTGATCCGGGTCTGATACCATGCAGACATATTCATCCGTGTATTCTGACTCCAGGGACGTCGATCTCGATTCTCTCGACGGTGATCGTCTCGGCGACCTTCTTGTCCATTGGGATTTGCGAGGCTCCCTGCTGGAATGGGAAGAACCAGAGGACGATATCGTTCTATCCTGTACGGCTTTTGCATGATGTCGCTTGTTATCTGGGCGAAACGACTTTGTTGTTTCATTCCTTCTTTCTTTGCTATACACCCCGCACATTGACTCAAAGTGGTTCTTCCATCCAGGCTGATGAAGGCTGATAGCCAGAAACCGGTCCTTGGATGCTTGATTCCGGTCTGGGAAAGACATGGCTTGGTAGTTCAGACTGGACTGTTCCCATGAGGCACAGGGTCAGAGCTGATTTGCATATAGCCAGTGTCTAACCCAGGGTGGTGTGGAGTGCAAAAAAACGATGGATTTAGGCCCAGATCCTTGTACTGGGGTGAATGTATGACATTGTTCTACATTCTGTCCATCAACTGTGTTTTTTCCTATATGAAGTATGGCAGACGGACCATCAGTAAATGTTTGACTAATGTCCTCTTGTAGTCCATCTAAAATGATGCCTTTACTCTTTATTTTTCCGTTAAGAAAGAGCTTTGAAAAACTTTCCCTTTGAAAATTGTTCATAAGATTCCCCAGACAGTGCGTGAAGCTGAAAGCACTTACAGATAAATAGAATACTCAAGTAAAGAGTGGGTAGTGTGACAGGTCAGCGGTCCTGAGGTCTACCCTGCATGAAGCCGGATATTTCGCACGCACGCGCTCGGGCCAGGAGAGGCTGCTCGAGGTCATTCAGCCCACTACCGTTACACAGTGTCCTGTGTTTATCATTTACGTATTTGCACCATCCATTGCACATAAGTATCCAGTGGGCTCACCTTTCAGGTACAACCTAAGAACTTCCTCTGTTTCCATGACCATAAAAATAAGGCTGCAAATTAAAAAAAGTGCACTTGGGAATCATTCCATCTTTGTCGGACAAGAAGGAGAAACCTAAAACACAGAGTTACATGACGACATATGGTTTACACACAAAAGCAAGGTTTGGGACACCAGCTGTCAGGGGATCTCAGATTTTCTCTCTTCACGGTTCCGGAGACAGGCTTTAAACTCACACTTGATTTGCACTTGTAAATTAAGGTCTTTACCTTAATTTACAAGTGCAAACTCATGCTTCATATTCAAGTTTCCACCCGTAAATAGATTCACATGTAATTTTATATGTGATCAGATCTGCTCACAGGTGTCAAAACGATAAAAATACTGAATGCTACTGCTAGTATATCATCAGTGTATGTATACAAAGGTAATTATAATTTTAGCTACATATGTTGAAGATGTATACATCGTCCAAGTTTATATTTGTGGAGTTACGTATCCTAAATCTATCTATCTATATATTTCTCTCTCTCCCTCTCTCTCTCTCTCTTTCTCTCTCTCTCTCTCTCTCTCTCTCTCTCTCTCTCTCTCTCTCTCTCTCTGACTCTCTCTCTCTCTCTCTCTCTCTCTCTCTCTCTCTCTCTCTCTCTCTCTCTCTCTCTATATATATATATATATATATATATATATATATATATATATATATATATATATATATATATATATACATAGCTACCTTCATGATATCATGCAATTATTATGATGACAACAATGTTTGGCAAGTTGATATTTAAATGTAATTTCCTGGTAATAAACCATTACAGAGTGGAGGTGCCTATCTAAATACATGAACACTCACACGTTTTTGAGTTTGTGGGCCTATCAAGGGAAGGAGAAAGTCCCTACTCACAGTGGAATGGGTAAGGAACAACCCTAAACTTGTTTAGAGAATAGGAGAAGGAGTTTCTCCATGAAGAAGGTAACAAACAGAGCAAATATGTGGTTCTTCATAACACATGCAAAAATGTTCAGCAATTACATTAATGCCTTTATAACTATCTACACGTATGATTACTCTCGGAACGCAGCAACAATAGTCTGGCCAGAGGAGTTATCCTAGATCTCTTTGTGAATTTCAAAAGACGTTTGTTGAGTACATTGTTTCTGTGATTCGGATCCTTAAGGAGGAACACTGATTTCAAATCAGCTTTTGATTTTTTTTGACTGGTTGAAGTAGTGTACACGTGTAGTGTGTAAGTATTGAGCAACATCAGATGTCAGCAAGGCCCTGTCCACTGGCTACTACTTTTTCAGCATTAATGGGTCTGATTTGAAGGTTAATATTTAATGCCTCAAGGAATGTGCTTTACATGACATAAGATCAACTCACTTTACCAGTTATCAATTTAGGAGACAGAGTAGCAAATAAGCTGGTCATGAAATACAATGCTATCAATGGTTTGCTTTTGATCTATCAGTTTGCTACCGACCAACTATTCCAAATCTTCTATTTTTGATTCAATAACCTTGCTAGGATGCAAAGTAGGGACTCCGCTACGTAAAAACAGTTGCTTTATAGTATCCTGGGTGCGAGCCAGGCCATCTCAAGAAAACTAAAATTAGGCATGCAGGTTGGATTTCTGATGAACTACTACCATATCTATTTCACTAGTCTCCCCATTCAGCTGATCACTTTACACTTCTTAGTGACCACAAGGAAGAGGCCATGCAAGGGCTCACAGAGCAGGCGCCACAATGTGTTAAGAGGAAACAATATTGCCCCCTTAAAGATGCAATAGTAAACTAATGGGTAGAACGGTTGAGGGCTGATTCACAAGGGTCCAGATAAAATTGAGGTAATGACGCCAGGCCTAATGTGAACTAAACTGTGTGAATAATGTGCCCAATTGCTCTAATTTAACTTGTGTAAATTACATACAGTCTGAGTATCTGAGATGCACAGACACAAAGGGCATTTGGATATCATTGCTGCTGTAAGTCGTAACCAGTAAATTAGCTCATGACCAATTGTAAAGTTCAAGTGCTTATTTTTCCTGAATTTGTGCAAGTTCATATTGGCAAATCATGTAATTGTTTCTTTTTAAGACTAATATATAAATATATATACCTTTATTAATATATATATATTTACAAAGGTTACTCGGATGTTATAGTTAGGAAATAGAATTAAAAAAAACATAGAAATTCACTGAAAAAAAACAAAGGTTACAGGGGTGTTATAGTTAGGCTCAGATTTCACCGCGCAAAACAATATAAATTTAGCAGTTATAGTTACCTGACCTAATTATACCTTACAGCCCGCAATGTACTGCTTATGACCACACATATTACATCTCTCATTACATGGTCAGTGACATAACTTATGATATCATTATATCATTCCATTTCTAATGTGTTATGTCCCTCTAATATTTCGTTTTTTAGTTAATTTGTAGGGTTAATTTTTAATACTAGGGGCTGGATTTCAATGTCGGGCGGAATTCCTTCTGCTCGACACCGACTCGGTCCTGGGACTGACCGAAACCTGGTTGGTGGTCCCGACTGCCTCATTAGGATGCGACCAAACACCGTTCGGTTGCATTCCTACATTTCACTATGGGAGCATGCATTACAGCTGTAAACCGGCTCTAATGCATGCTCCCATAGTGAAATGAGAGGTGTGGTTCATCCCTGCACTCCGTAGCAGGCACCTCAAGGTGTAGGGATCAACAGGGGGGCACCATAGGTGCCCCCTCTGCCTCCAACTGGAGACCGTGCACAAAAGGGAGCCCTGTTGGGAGTCCTCCAAACACAATGTTCGACATGGTTTCCATGTCGGACAGGCCGACATGGAAACCATTTCGGAAACTGTGCATTGAAATCTCAAGGGCGGAAAGGCCTGCCCTTGAGATTTCTGGCCGGATTCCAACTGGTTGACATGCTCTCCGAGCTTTTCGGAAGCCAGCCGGAATGACCGAGCTGTTTACTTTACGACTGCCTATAAACCGAGGAGCCCATCATGATGTGGCTTGGAAGGCTCCGGCTGAGCCACATCGTAATTGGCCCCTAAGTGAGTGTACTACAATTTATTTTGATTTTTAATTTATTTTTCTTTTGACTGTAGACTACCTTTTTTTAAAATATACTTTATATTCATTTAAAGAACATAACAATCACATATATACTTATTGTAAAGCTTATGAAGTTTTTTATGTAATTAAACAAATGTTACTTTTTTAAAATTATTTTTTGGGTACCGCAGTACCTTCACTGGTCTGTAAATATAGATGGACTACTACTCTATGGTTTTAATCCAGATCAAGTGATCCGAACAAATTTGTGAGTCTGAGTCCGTGGATTAGCCAAAAATTATAAAAACTATTTTAGAGATGTACACCCCTCCATTTTAATAAATGAGATCAGTGTGAACATATTTACAGGTATATATAGACCAACTTATATCTGGTATTCAAATAAGTTAGCCATTTTGCAACCTGCTTGAATCCGCAATGCCACGCGCCGGATTCGTGAACTCACACAAAACCATACTGAGTCCTTGTGTTCTGATTGGATATATGAGGACCCCACGTATGCACATGGAAAACCATACCCAAAACCAGTTGCTTCTCCAGTGAAGTCTCTAGAAGGAGGATTGAGAACAATTGGTGCTCTGCTTTTACACAATGACAGAAGTTACATCTTCCATACAGGATGAGCATCTACAACCTGTTGAGGGTGAGGAAGAAGACACACCACCTTGCAGAAAAGAAAGTGATGTCTGGAAAAACGTTGCTATACCTTCTAGGCAAAAGAAGGTAACAGCAAAACATGTGCAGTCCAATATTTGCAGCAAGCAGTTATCCAGAGGCAGTGCAAAGAAGAATTCATATGGGACAAGTTCAATGTGGAAGCACCTAACAACAATTCATGAAGGAATCTACAACGGGATATTGTGGGAGAAAGCAGGAGCAGCAGGACAGGCAACCTCTACAGCAGCCTTGGGAGAACCATTATCAGCTGCAGTCATTACAATACCAGCTGCCTAGTTGTTTTTTTTGCTTCGAGTAGCCACATAATGTTTTTTGAAGACTGAAGCCATTTGCTTCTTTGCATTTCCCCATCCTTTCCCTTTTTACTACCCTGATCACTTTTAGTTCAAACAATAAAAAAGAAGACATGTTTTTAAAAACTGTTTAATAAATCCATCTAGAAAAATAAAGTTTTGGGTGAGAACCGCCATCTGGTCAAACAAAGAGCTAACTGTGTTTTTAATGTGTCTGTAACTTATCGGTGTGAGCGAGGTATGTCAGTGTGTGCATCAGTGTATGCCTAAGTGTTTTATTGGATGCATTAGTGTTTTGTTTGGTGTGTCAGTGTGTGCTTTGGTGTATGCCTGGGTGTGTTATTGTCTGCATTGGTGTACGCCAGGGTGTGTCAGTAACTGCATCAGTGTGTGCACTGGTGTGTTATTGAATTAATTAGTGGTTGGCTGGGCATGTCAGTCTCTGCTTTAGTATATGCCTGGCTGTGTCAGTGTATGCACTGATGTATGCCTGGGTGTATTAGTGTATGCATTGGTATGTCCCTGGGTGTGTCAGTGTATGCATCAGTGTGTGCCTGGGTGTGTTATTGCTTGCTTTATGCATGAGGGTGTCAGTGTCTGCATCAGTATGTGCGTGGGTGTGCCAGTGTATCCATCAGTGTGTGTCTGCTCTTGTCAGTGTATGCATC
Source organism: Lissotriton helveticus (assembly GCF_964261635.1). Lineage (NCBI taxonomy): Eukaryota > Metazoa > Chordata > Amphibia > Caudata > Salamandridae > Lissotriton > Lissotriton helveticus. Next base: position 167,789,718 of record NC_136065.1, on the reverse strand, counting down.
AGCGTGTGCCTGGGTGTGTCAGTGTCTGCATTACTGTGTGTCTGGGTATGTCAGTGTATGTATTGCGGTATGCCTCGTTGTGTCAGTGTCTGCACTAGTGTGTCCCAGGGTGTGTCAATGTATGCATCGGTGTATGCCTGGGTGCTTCAGTGTACGTGCCAGTGTATGCCTGGGTATGTTATTGGATGGATTCGTGTTTGGCTGAATGTCTCAGTGTATGCTTTGGTGTATGCCTGGGTGTGTCAATTTCTGCTTTGGCGTGTGCCTGGATGTATCAGTGTGTGCATCAGTGTATTCTTGGTTGAATTAATGTTTGGGAGGGTGTCATTGTCTGTATTGCTATATGAGTGGATGTGTCAGTTTATGCATCAGTGTATGCCTGGGTGTGCCAGTGTGTGCATCAATGTGTACATGGGTGTCTTATTGGATGCATTAGTGTTTGGCAGGGTGTGTTAGTGTCTGTATTAGTGTGTAATTGGATGTGTCACTGGCTATATCGGTACATGTATGGGTGTTTGAGAGGTTGGATCAGTGATTAGCTCCAAGTCTAAGTGGTTGTATTAATATGTGGCTGGGTGTGTCATTGGCTATATAGGTAAGTGCCTATGTGTGTCAGTTTCTGTATCAGAGAGTGACTGGGTGCATCAGTAGTTGTACCAGAGTGTGTCTGGGCATCTCAGTGGCTGTATCAGTGTGTCCCTAGGTGTCTCAGAGGCTGCATCAGTGTGAGCCTGGGTCTCTCATTGGCTTTATCGGTGAGTGCCTGGGTGTCTGAGTTGCTGCACTGGTCTGTGCATGGATGTTTCAGTCTGTGTGTGGCTTTATCAGTGTATGACTGGGTATTCGAGTTACTGTATCGGTGTGTGACTTGGTGTATGAGTGACTGTATGAGTGGGTGTGTGAATGGCTGTATGAGTCTATCTAAGTTGCAGCTTACATGTGTAAATAGGTGCGTGACTAACTGTATGGGACTTTGAGTGGCTGTATGAGTGAATGTGTGGGTGTGTCAGTACCTGTGTAAATGGCTCTATAGGTGTGCGAGTTCATGTATGAGTACCTGTATAGGTGTGTTTGTGTCCGATGAGTAAAATTACTAATATACATTTTTATAACTTTACAAATACATTTTACTAACACATTACAAAATAATTTAAACTAAACAATTAACAAATAAATATTAGATAACGTATTAAACTAGGCACAAATACACTTTTGTGCACAAGTACTTCAGAAAGCATTAAAAAACTGATGTTTTGAAGCATCTTACAATACCATCAAGGGAAACAAGGTTGCAGATAAATATCTCTACTGCAATACTTGCAGCAAGTAGTTATACAGGGTCACTACAAAAAATTATTTACATCAGACAACTTCTGTGTGAAAGCACTTAAAAACAATTCCAGAATGGGGCAACAACTAAATCACGAGGGACAAAGTAGGTGCAGCAGGACAGTCCACCTATACAGCTCCCTTTGAAGAACCACCATTAGCTGCTGTCATTATAATAGCACCTGCCTTAAAACATTTAAGTGAGATGTTTACTGACTATGCCAACTGCCATATGCTCATCACCGTACAATGATCCGCAGTGGGTGCATTTTTCCTTTTTTACTGTTCTTAGATTCTATACTCATACACCAAGAGTGATGTACTGTTGAATGAATCATCAATGAACAGTGGGATAAAAACAATCATAAAGATTGTATAAAATTGGATTCAAACTCTGAGCTGTGCAGAATATCCATGGGATGACTTACATGACTTTTTTACACAAACAAACTGTAACAATAAAGACATAACATTCAAGACACCAGCAGAACTTTATATCTGTTAAATGTTTGCAGTTATTTTAAGCACAGATTTGAAACTATGCTGTCCTTCCTCATCAACAAAATACAATCCTCTTCTTGGAGAAATTACTGATTTCTTTAGAAAAACAGAGTACCAAGCAAGAGATGTTCCTCATATGCATATGCTGTTGTGGGTAAAAGATGCGCCTACATTTGGAACAGACACAGAGGAGGCTGTACATTTTTTCATGGAACAGTATATTACAAGTAGCATTCCAAAAGACACTTAGGGAAAAGCATAAAGCAGCAAGTACTGCACTTCCATTGACATAGATGTGCAAAGTACTTTCAGCAGAAATATTTCAATATTTTATTAGCTCCCCGTTGAACCTTCATGGTTTTCACAACCTGAAGCCAGTTCCTTCTTCGCAGTTCTCATTGGAAAAAAAGAAAGTATAAAACTGTTAGAGAAAGCCTCTTAACAACAGTGCTTTTTGCAAACATTTCAAAAGTGCCCCACAAAATCCACCTAGGACTGGTGACACACTTTCTGACTGCCCCTGCATTTGAACCTGCACTCCTTTGGGGTGAATTCATACTTACTGAGAAGGACAGCCAGCATGATGGGATACCTCAACCACTTCCCCTTCCTTAGGGCCAGTAGGGCATCCCTTACATCACCAGCAATATGACTCAAAAGACCAGCTCCCAATCCTCCTTAGAGGTCCTCTGTACCTCTAGAGTAGAGGTCTTCAATCTGTGGGGCGCAACCCCCAGGGGAGCCATGGAATCATGGCAGGGGGGTTGTGGCTGCGCATTCCTCAGCCTCTTCAGCTGTAGTGTCATTCAGGGACTATCCTGTGTTGTAAAACTGAAGCTGGGCAGACAGCTAAACATGCCTTTCTGCCATTGTGCTGCTTTCCGGAAAGAAATGCAAATGTACACAACAACTTAATCTGCAATTGTGAATGGAAATCTGCAAATGTAAAGGATGCTTGGGAGCCGGTACTGGCTTTAATTGATCGAATCACTTGAAACTTTGTAATGACAAAGATTTATTCTTTCTGAGTGGTAGTGCAAAGAGTTAGCTACTAAGCTGTGAAGTGCGTGCTTTTAATTGTTATTGTATTTACATAGTGCTTACTATCCCTGAGGGGTTTTGAAGGGACAGTTATATACAAAAAAATAGCATTACGTACGGTCTGGGTATTACTAAAATCTATATTTTGTAAGCACCATTTTATCGTAACAAATGTTGTGCATTTTGTAGCAGTCTATCTTATTCTGTGTGTTATCCAAGTATAAAATAATGACTTACATATTCACAGTGCATTCTGTCACAGGCTGTGATCTCAGAGCACTAAAAATACACAATTGACTATTCTACACTGCACCAATCAAGATTTAATTCTGAGACTCTCTTGTTACACACAGACCTCTGCAGTGCCTTAACTAATAGAGGTTTCATAATGTACTATGGTGTATTTCCCACTGAGTAACAACTTTTGACATTTATTTATTTTTAATTTAAGCTGCCTGTTATTTTATATATACCTGCCTGATGGTGAAAGACCTAACAAAAAGTACCGAATATTTTGTTTTAAGCCACACATTTGACCCTGCCTCCTGTTCAGACACTCAAGGCCCTCTAGCCCCCCCCCAAATATGACTGAAGTCAACAACAGCAGCAAACTAATAATTATGTTAGCCTAATGTTTCTAACCAATATGCAGTTACAGCTTATTATTCATGTGCTGCAACCCACTGAGCTATTTTTGTAATATGCAAGCTTCAACTTCCCTCATAAGAGAGAGAGGCTTGTCTATGGCAGACAGACTTCTGATGCTGACATTTGCTCTGCAGCTCCAATGTCTCATGGTACAGTTTCCCCCCCTCCCTTATGAGCAGAAAATCCCTGGTTTCAGCATCTCTCGCCTTGGGTATTTTTTTCTTGCAGAAATGTTTCCATGCTCTGGAGAAGCCGAGTCTCGGCTCCGTGGCCTTGAGAGAAAATGTTGCTTTTGCAGGTGCAGATGCTTCTTGTGTGAGGCTATTGTTCACCCTCTGCTGAGCCCAGTACTTTTCCAGTCTGGGCGTGTCCTTACCCTGCCATGCTATGTTATAATGTATTGTCATGATGGGATGGGTCAGTTCTCTCTGCGCACTCCCTGGGGTGTAGACCTGACGGGGCCCATCTGCAGATGAATCTTATGGCCTAATAAATATATTTCTAATTCTTCTCCACTGCCCGGCTGGCTTATTATATGAGAATGATAGATGAGTGAGGTAAGTTGCTCAGGTGGATTTGAGCCACGCTTATCAGAAGGCGCCCGAACAGGGACTCCGCGATAAGGATCTTTCTCACCCGTAAGTGGGTAGCAGAAGGCTAGGGACCCTCTGGTCGGCACTGTGGGTCTGGGTACCCACTTTGATGCCGAGCTTTGTTCTCGCAGCGCTGCCCCACCCTGCTGATCGGGAGAGGTCCCGGTTCATGATCCTGCGCCGGGGTCCGGAAGGCGGGACTTTGGAGCTGACCGTGTTGGTCCCAGCAGCCGGCGGTGGAGAACGGTGGATGTCGGTTCTGCGAGCGGAAGGTGAGTGGTCCAACTGATGATTGAAGGAGCTAGGGTGCCCCAGGGACTAGTGTGTCCCCAGTGGTTAAGGGAGCTAGTGTGCTCCGGGACTAGTGTGTCCCCAGTGGTTAAAGGAGCTAGTGTGCTCCTGGGGCTAGTGTGCTCCGGGGAACTCAGAGTGCAAGTGGCGCTCTGACAGACTATTGGTGATGAGGGTTTCGGGTGGATGTCTGTTTTAGAGCATCCGACCGGGTGGTACTGAGACTGGAGTGTGGCTCATCACGGTTGAATACTGGTAAAGGACCCAAACCCCTAGTGTGAGTGGTTTGATGGAAGAGTCCCAGATCTTCCGGGGTAAAGTGCGCAACGGTCTGTAGTGCCGCCCGGGAGGCGGATGTGACCTCCAACCTCAGAACAGTTAGTGTACTGTACGGTCTGCGGTAGGGTCCAGGTTCCCCAGGACTTGGTCGACGGGCCTTGTCCCATTATGGTAACACGTGTTTGGCAGGGACTCAATGCATAGGACGTGCGTGTGCGTGTGCGTGTGCGGTTGTAAGTGGTTGTGTGTGGAGATAGTTGCTTGGTTCTTTTGTGTCTGGGTATGTGTGGGTTCTTTGGCGGTGTCTGATTGAGTGAGTTTGGTGGTGTTTGATTGAGTGTGCAAGATGCCGCGTTTCAGTAAGTTGCGATGTTTTGGGTGTTGCTGCAGTTCAACTGATGTCTGATTGGCCGAGAGCCAACCCGCTCCTGTAGAAGACTCTTTGAATTTTGAGATGTATGTGAATATGGATTTATCCCGATTTTGTTTAATACTTTTGATGCAGCTAAGATAGATTACTTGTAGGAGAGAATGGTTGCTAGGCACAGCTGTCAGAGCATGTTTCATTCCCTAAGGTTGTGGCAGAAAGAGGTTCAGCAAAGACAGATAAGAGGATAGCCCAGAATATGGACAGATCAAAAGTTTAGTTTTGAAAGAAGACAAAATGTGTACATTTAAAGTTGCTTTTAATGGCTCAGTGAGCCAATGTGAGCAGTGATTAAGAGGATGGGGTATGCATTTCATGTAATATGTTTGATTTGGTTATAGTTGGTTTGGGAGCAGTCTGTGGGCTGCCTTTTGTTTGTGTAAATGTTTGTTTGAATGAAGTGAGTGCGTCTTGTTGCATGAGTTAGATTGTCTGGTCCTTGTGAGCAACCTGAGATGGTTGTGCCTGGCTATCAGTGTGTTTTTTAAGTAGTTTAAAAGTGCATGCAGGGCTGTGCTCTATGGAAAAGAAAAGAATGAGAAGAAAAAAATAACACTGTGGCCTTTTAAAAAATAAAATGTGTTTGGAACTTATTTAATTTGGTTTTCTTTCATCTCCCTTAATTTGTGAACAATAGAAGATGAAGAAAAAAGAAAGAGAAATGTATTTGTCAAAATAGTGTTAATTATTGCATGTTAGAAAGAGTTAGGAAGGCTTATTGGCTTTGTCAGCTCCTGAACGAGGAGCACAGAGCGCGAGGCAGATTTTGGCCTTGATGATGAGGGCCAGAAAGGCTGGAAGGCTGGCTAGCAGCCCAGAATTCTTAGCTCTTGGAAAACTGTGAGAGTGAAATGCATTTCTGAACGGCAAAAGAGGGCCTCAAAAGGGGGTGGAGAGCAGGAGTTGTTTAGTTAGTTTTAAACATGACCTGTTGAGTGGATGTGTTTCAGTCCACAATAAAGAAAAAAAGGTTGTAGAACTCTGGGCTGGTAAGGTTTAGAATAACAGTGTGTGAATTTTTATTCCGTTCTGGAAGGGTTAATTAGAAAAGGGAAAATAGATGCAGAGCAGGGCAGATGGGACCTTGGTGTGATACCAGCATTCCAATGGGTTCGCAGAGCACAGGCAGCAGATTGGGGGGGGGCTAGGAGGCTCAGCTCTTGGCACAGACAGGCAGAGATACACAGTTGGAGCCATGTGAATTGTGAATTTGGAGCGAGTCTGCATAATTATGAGTGCAAACTGCTGATGGTTTAAACTAAAGTATAATGCAGTTGTTCAGAACACATGTGATTTAGTATTAGGAACAAAATTATGAATAACTTTCAACAGGTTATTCCATTTGGACATAGAGAATTACACTTTAAAATGGCCTAGTCTGAGAAAAGAAGGATTGTTTTGAGAAAAATTAATTTACTAAATATGTTAGTGAGTGTTTCAGATGCAATAGTTTAAGTACATGTTACTCCTATTGTTTGAATTGTATTCAGAATAAGTGATTGATTTGTGTGCAGTTTAATGGCAAAAAGAAAAAAGAGATTAATTGGTTGTCTGTTGTGTCCATTTTTGTTGTTGATTTCTTTTGTTTCACTGTTGGTCCATGTCATAGTATAAACATTTTCTATTTAAATAAATATTGAGTTGGGGGGTCTCTGATTGGCATACTGATTAGTGACTTTGCTAGTGGATCCCTAGTGGAGAGTACTGATCATGCGAGGGTAGGTAAATGCATAGCGCCTATTAGGTAAAGAATATTGATTGTGTTGCTCATAGGAGCGGCCTGGTGGGAATGTTTATATGTGTGTAATGTATATATGTGTGTAACAGTATTTGTATGCAGTTTGTCCATGGGACACCATTGTAGTGGGCCCAGTGCCCCACCCGCTGAGTGGAGGTGCAGAGTGCGTGTTTTGTGCAAATGTCTGCTAGTGTGCACTGGAGTATTTAGTATGTTCTGGGGGTGAGAATATACCTTTGGCAACAGGATTAAATGTAGTGAGATGGCACCCTTTTTGTTTACAGATGTGAAAGTAAATGTATATATTTTTCCCTTTTTGATGCTGCATTAAATGTCATTACAAGATTGTCACGTGATTTTCAATGCTGCTAAATGTTTTATCTTTTTGGCTGACGGTTAAAAGAGGTTAGGACTGTTTCTTGTCTAAGACAGCAGACAGGGTTTTCAAAACGGAAAGTGAACAGTTAATATATATAGGGTGATGATAGATAATATAGATGAACTGGTGTGAATGAGCTCCAAGCATAGGTTTTAAGGGAAGTATTTGTGGAAGGTATTTTTACTAAGTGGTTGCCTTTTTGTCCAATATTTTGTGTGTTGTGTTTTTTTGTGGTTTGATTTGTTTCGTTTCAGTGCAATGGGAAATATTTTTTTCTGTGTGTTACGATGAGTATTGATGCAGCTTTGTGCTAGACAGATTAAGTGTGCACTGACACTGTAGTGTAGTTCCTATATTCCCAATAGGCTCTGCGCATTGGAATAATATATTCAGCAGTGTAGACGTAGGACTAAGCATGGGCGTAAAATCCGTTCCGCTCGCGGATTTTGCGGATTTTTGGCAAATTCGCAATCCGCGAACTCTCGCGAACTTGCCGAAAATTCGTAAAATCCGTGCGAAGCGGATTTTTTGCTTGGTCGCACTTGCCAACTAGAATACTATACAATTTCGCGGGAGTAAACACTTGCGAACACGTAGATGCGGCGGGCAGCGACAATCTCGCAATTGCGAGATTGCAAAATTTGCAATTTCGCACAAGAAATCCACCAGCAGGCAGCATAAACCTTGAAAATTATGATTTTTATCAGAATAACTCCTCAGGTTGACATTTGCCTGCACTTTTTCTTTGCAAGGAGTCCATTTGGGGGGGGGGGTGGGAGGAAGGAAGTGCCCCACAGTCTCCAACTTCCTGTTCCTGTCCAGCAGGCTCCTCCCAGTGCTTTCTTCATGTGCTGGTCACTTTGATTTGGATCTTGACCTGGAAGGATTACTTTTTGTGGATGCTGCTGGATATTTGGATTTTTGCAAAACTGAAAGCACTCAGCAGGTGCAAAAGTTCAATCTTATCATTAGTAACCATTCCCTGTAGTGCTTCCTGAGGGTCCCCTTCAGAGTTCATTTGCCTACTTGCAACTATTCTATGACCCTGCTCTGACCCTCACAGCAGGCTCAGAGAATAGCTACAAGTATACAACAAAGGTCCTGTTAAAAAAATTACACTGCAACAGAAAGCAATTACAGATAAAACTGAAAGCACTCAGCAGGTGCAAAAGTTCAATGTTATCATTAGTAACCATTCCCTGTAGTGCTTCCTGAGGGGCCCCTTCAGAGTTCAGTTGCCTACTTGCAACTATTCTATGACCCTGCTCTGACCCTCACAGCAGGCTCAGAGAATAGCTACAAGTAGGCCACAAAGGTCCTGTGAAAAAAAAATTGCACTGCAACAGAAAGCAAATTACAGATAAGGAAGCAGGTGCCAGCCAGACTGGAAGTTTAAATCCAGTGACACATTAATCAACCCCAAATTAATTCATGTCAGTTGAAGCAGGGCAGGTGTGCTTGCTTTTTTTCACCCCCATAATCTACAGTGATAAACCAACCAGAGGGTGGCAGTGATGTACCAGAGGGTGGCATGGGTGTACCAGAGGGTGGCAGTGGTAAACAGAGGGTGCTGTGAACCTGTGATGATGAACCAGACGTAGAAACAACATAGTCGCGGCTGTTGCGAGCCGATAAGTAAGTTCGCAATTGCGAACTGGTTCACAACCCTCGCGAACTGGCAGAAACCCTTGCGAACACAAAAAAAACGCAAATTTGCGAGAGTTCGCGGATTTTGCGGATTGCGAATCCGTAAATACGCAAGTTCGCGGATTGCCAATTCGCAAAATCCGCCCATGCTTATGTAGGACTGAGGTTATCTAGGTCTCTACTGACTATATTATACTTAAGGTTTGCCAGCTAGCTCAGAGGTCACTAGAAACTTTCTCGAATAAACGAGAAGGAGTTTAACCTCCCTGGATAGACAAGAAGGGATTAGCTTTTGACAACCATAAAACATGACAACTTTGCTCTCCCTGAAAAAGAGTGTATCTCTAGAGTCGTGTGAAAACAAAAGACAGCTATTTCACTCAGTCAAATGTGCGTACTTAGTTTCACCAGAATGCAGAGAAAAGAGAGACAGGCGTTTTCAATAAAAGGTGTTATTTATTGAGCAGTCTCCTTCCTCATACAAGAGAAATGAATTGCCACGATTGTAATGCTCATGGTACAGTAAAGTGCGTACAGTAAAAGGAGGATTATAAAATAATACGGTAAAAGCATTGATATGGTTTTTTAGCCATATGATACTTTAAAATAGATAAAATAGATACATACATATATGCATTGACTAATCGTACTCAACTGGTGCTTCTAACTACGCCAACCCCGGTGTACCTGACCTAAGCCTAATACGTGGGAGGGAGTAAGTAAGTAGCAGTTTAAGTTAAGTTTGTTTTGCCAAGAATCTGACTCAAGAACTCTCTGTAAGGGTTTAGTCAGTTCCTTACCTGGGTAATAGAAAGCAGGAGGTCTGGTATCTCTCTCTCAGGACTCGATATCCCAGCAACCCGCAAGGGTAGGCTGGAAACGCCGGAGCTGGATTTGTCGGCTGGAGAAAAGACAGCGTCTTTCTCAGCGCGTCAAGGAGGAGGGGCAGCGTCCGTGGGCTCTCGCATCAGCTGGGCTTTCGGAAGTAGATAGCTGCTCTGCTCCAGAATTACCACCGCGTGTTTGCGTAAGGCAACGTTGGTATATTTATACCTGAAAGGTGCCTGGGTTTGACGTAAGGTTGGACATAAGACGTCAATAAAGATGTCACTAAGAACTGGCCGTTCTTACAGTGCTTTACTGGAGTTCTAGGACGAAATCAAAACAAAGGCAAGGGGGATTTCCCAGGTTGCTGGAGGCTTGGTTTTATTTAGAGAACTCGGTGTGCTTATTAGGGGGCCGGAGAAGTAGCCTTGCTTAATGTGACAGCATGTGCTACGACTGAATTATGGATATGATTATCATGCCGTTGTATGGATATTATTGATTATAACCGGACAAGGGCATAAAATAGGAATATCAATTCAGGTTTCCTAGATAACACACTACACCCACTCCACGAATGAATGTCCATCATTACTAAAACTTAAGCAATAGTAAACATAAAAGGTGCACGTGTATACCAACCCACCCCAAAATACATTTTTGCATTTGAAATGGTGTATGCGAAATACATGAAAATGATTATAGGTACTGTACGCGTTTCAAGCAGTGTAATCATTCATTAAAAAAGGATGCATATATATATCAGCATGAATGATTTGCGAAATTTACACATGAAATGGCTCTTAATACAGAAAAAAGGTGCGAGACCATTCCATCACATATAAATACAGTTGCTGTAAATCTGCTAGACGTGATATATTGTCTTTAGAGGTCCTAAAATAGAAGCTCTGTTCTCTAAGAAAGTTCTACTTCAAGCAGAGTACATGTGCCAAAAAAAAGGTAAATATTTTGGAATCGGGAAAAAAAATAATTTCGCTTTCAGGGGAGAGAGAAAAAAATATATAGTTCCAAATATGTTCAGTAGCTTTTTTTTATCAAAGCCGAAGGCCGAATTCAGAGTTCAGGGAACGCTGTGTACTAGTTTGCTTAAAAGTTATTCTTTTTGTTCGGGGGGAAAACATCATTTCAGACAGACTTTCAAAAAAGTGGTTTACCGCTTCAGGTGAAAGTTCGACCAAGTTGGAAAATGCCGCAACTGTGCAGTCGTGAGCATGATTGCTATCATCGATGACAGGATCAGCAGTGCTCACAAAAGGTCGTACCTGGGTGATGTTGCTCTCATCTCGTACTTCACTACCCTTTAATCGCAGTGGTGAAGTCTCAACGAATGCCGTCATCAGGATGGGTAACCGCTGGGGACAACACGATGCATGAGCCGTTACAGGACTTAGCAAAGTATCTGTATCCAATGGTACTTCTGATTGTAGTGTAAGACAGACGTCCAACACGCATTTTTCTCCGCATAGCATACATCGAAGCACAGGTAAGATACAATTCTGCCAGATGAGTCTGAATGAAAGAAACCAGGTCATATTCAGATCTCTTAGCCGGGCTAATCCAAGGACTTTAGTTATGCGGTCCCGATAGCGTATAGCTAGGATTGATTCTTCCATTGTTGCTGCAGTCTTGTCTGCGTTTTGGCTTGCCATAACGAAGCAGGAGAATCAAAAATAAAATGCCTGCTACGAGTCCCAACAGGAGTGGTAGGCCACCAAAGACAGAATGGACAAAATTAGGAAAAATGCCCAGAACTGTTGTGAAGGGTGTTAACAGTCCAGAAAAAATTGTCTTAAATACATGTGGGATACCTCCAGTATCGGACATATTTAGGATTTGGCTTAACATTTCTGCAAAATGTAGGGGGCAATTTGCTGATAAAAGGCTATGTATCTCTGCCGTTGTCCTTTCTACTTGCAGATCATACGTTTCTTTTGATGACGTCAAGGGCACAGTTGTCTGCAAAAGGACAGACTTTATTCTGCTTAAAGTATCAATTCGAATAGAAGAGATATTAAAAAATGGCCAAATGTTTTCCTCCCTGTCTGGAGTGCTGTTTGGAAACAATACTTGCATACAGCAAGTGACCATGGAACTAACGCTAACTAGATAAGCTTTTCCTGGCACCATGCCACAACATCTGTGGTCCACTATTAGAATATAGCTCCCGTTAGAAAGCCGTCTAAAGAATGGCTCTATTCGAGTTGCAGGTGTGCCATGCTGGTGACATGAAAGGTTATTTGAAGTCCCCTCACAGGCCCCATGCAGGTTAATACCTTGACACAGAAGTATACCACTTAGTGATCTTTTACAATTATTACCACTGAGAAATACATTCTCTTCCTTTTCACTATAACATGTGTGTGTGTAAGGTAATTTCCATGATGACTTAATGTACCCTTTACCCAACCTTTCATACTGGCCTGCTGGTATATATTCTTGACAGAATTTAAATTTGAAAGTTGTTATCGGAATAGTTATTATTCCGTGTATTATCCATTCAATGACAGGTCGTTCTGACATTGTCAATGGTAATCTCTCTAGTTTTTCAATGCTCAGAATTGTATATTCTGCTCCTTTCTGTGCCAGGCTGATTTGTGTATCAGTAAGGTTAAAGATAGAGAATAATGACGTTGTGTTGATTAAACGCCAAGGCACGTAGCCTGAACGCAGATTTTGTAATGTCCAGCCAAGCTGTACAATAGAACGTAATTGGGACTGACCATGTTGTAACATTAACAAGTCCTGCTCTATTATATCTATAGCAGATGATACAATACTGTCCAGTGAATATATTCTGGAAGACAGAGTCATTAACCCATTGTCCACAACAGAAAGTGATTTTTCCAAATTTATACGGTCAATTTCCCGTATTTTTTCTGCTGTTTCAATTTGCGTTTCTTTCCAAGCTTCGTTGTAAGCTGCATATATACCGGCCGCTATGAAACGTTTTTGACGCTATTTGCGTGGTCTCATTATGAAATCACGCAAGTCAGCACCGTCTTTAAGTAAAGTCAAGTGTTGCTTAATTTCTGCCAGTGTGGATTTCTGTAGCCATTCGAGGCAGAGTTTTCCTACACTGTATGTTGTTACTATCCCTGGATGTTGTCTCTGGGAGTATCTAGGGTCTGGCCTGGTCAATTTGAACCCCTGTATTTTGTTCAGGAATCTACCTTGACAGTTATTTGTGTCTGTGGGCCAGATCAACCAATTTTTTCCAATCAGGATGTGTTCTGTTTTGGGTAAAAATATGGGATACGTCTATCTCAACATCTGTAGTGCTATTACTGTCAGGTGTTGGCTTTGGAATAGACGGTTTGTTCAAGTCTTTAATTTTGGCTAGGCCAAGACAGGTTGTCTGTTGAATGGTATCAATCAAGAATATAATTTGTTCTGGGATCATGCAGGCTCTAAATAATGATTCTATACCTTGGACCTGCCAATCTTTGGTACCCCAGATGGTTTTTGTTTCAATATTGTTTTTCCAAAAATCAAAACCAAATGTAGTCATTTTTTCATAAAATGCTTCTGAATAGATTAATTTAGTGTTTGTCAGCATTGTTTTCATTCCTGTCTTATTTAACATTTTGAAATAAAAGGCTTCTGCTTCACTTGTGTTAAACCCTGAGAAGTATGGGAATTTCTCATAAAAAGTTTTTGAACTACCTTTTGGTGGAGTTGCACAATGTTCCCATTGATTATAATTTAAAACATTTCTAGGTTGAGCAGATTTATGCAAATAGTGGTGCGCAAAGTGGTTGTAGCAGTACAATTCGTCATAATTAGATGAACCCTGCAAGTAATCATGTTCTGTAAATTTTGCTGACATTACTAAATCTGACATCATATCATTAATACTTTCAAAGTCCCAATCATCAGAGAATGTGCTCGGTTTTACAAAGTCACTCAATGAAATTTTGAACTGGTGTGGATACTTAAAGAGCTCGACCGGGCCATAAATATCGTAATCTGTTTTGTCCCAAGCTACCCCAGAGGGTATTGGATTGGCTGTAACATTCACGGATGATAGTTCTCTTTTCTCGATGTGAGATGACTTGTGTGGCTTTAGGACCAAGTTGATGTTCTGACTTGCTGTGTCCATTGTACTGTATTTTCCCTCAATGAATTTTCCCAAACAAAGAACCATGATGAGCCAAAGCAGGAGGAAAAGTACACCTAACACAATCCAAAATGCAATCCATGGAAAAATCAGATAGGTTTCTTTGAGTTGATGAAAGAGTTCTTTTGCTTTGTCTTTAAAAGATTTTGTTGTTGGCTGTTCTTCAGGTTTGCTTGGATCCTCAGAAAAGTCTTCGAAATTGATGAAGTAGCCAGATGCAGTTCTGTCAATTGTTGGAATTGCTTCCGGATTTTTATTTGCTTTTGGAATTTTCTTTGTTTCATTAGCATAGTCTGTGGCTACATCGTTGTAGACAGGTGTTTCATGATGAACTGTTTCAATTTGGGCTTCAAGAGGCACAAGTTCCATGGCATTATTGCATAGTCCCTTTTTAATCACTGCAGGTTTATCAAATGTGATTAGTCTCTCAGTTTGAACCTCTTCGATTGTAGCAAGATTTGGTCTTCTGCTATTTCTTGGGAGTACACTGGGACAACTACTTATTATCGGCCACATGATTGTGGTTTTACCAGGTCGATGGATACAACTCGGTTCTCCTTTTTACCAGCAAGGGGCGGTAGTACAACTGATCTTGTTCCGTTGACAGCTAAGGCAGGTACTGCTTTTCTGTAAGAAGGCCCAAATTCCTTCTTTACCGCGATCTTCTCTCTGACCAGATCCCCAATCTTTGGAATCCAGGCAGGCCTTGCTGGGACAGGTGGTTTCTCTTCAGTGGCTGTTGGCTGGTGTTTTAGCTTTACGTTGCTCAGGTCTTTTCTTGTTTCATTTAAGTCCTGTAAAATAGCCAAACGATCTTTGATATCAAAGCATTTTTCTTCTACCACTGAAGTCTGACTATCGAGGTCCTGAATATGCATTCTAGTCCCGAACAATAGTTCATACGGACTGAAACCTTTTAGAGAATTTCTTGGCAGATTGTTAAGACTACGTTGGACACTTGTTAAATGTTGGACCCACCCAGTACCCGTACCTAATACCCTCGCCGTTATAGATTGCTTTATGTCTCGGTTTTTTCTTTCCACAATCCCGTTTCCCTCAGGATGGAAGGGACAAGAATACTGCAATGCAATGCCCATGCTGGTCATGGCCTCCTTATAAGCTTGAGAGCTAAAAGCAGGACCATGATCAGAATGTAGCATGCCAATTGCGTATATGCCGATATAGACTTGCAAATCTTTTATAACAGTTCTGGCGTCAGCCGAGCGCTGGTGTCCACATTTTAAGTGAATCTAGTTTTAAATAATATACATAGGGACGCATGTTTCCTGTTTAATCATGCGAATAGATCGCCTTATGCTTTCTATTAGGTGTCCTGGCACTATTTCGGCCGGTTCGCCACTGCGATCTCTGTTGCAGTTTTCACAATTTTTTGCAAATTTGTGATTATCCACGCTCATTCCCGGCCACCAGTATTCTGATTGTAATTCGGTCAGAGATTCCTTGATCTTTCGGTGCCCTAGACCTTCACCCATGTGTGCGTCTGCTATTAGCAAGACTCTCCTGTTCATGTTTAGAATTACTCTATCCCCCACTCCAGGGATTCGAGCAAAAGGAACGGAGTTTGCATCGATTATGTATGTATAATTGAGTGGATAGTTCACGGGTAATGCTGTACAGTCGCCTTTTGAAGACGTTTTTACCGCCAGCACTGTTTCCCCGTCTATCTATTTTTCTGAACGCTTTTTTGTGGCTACGGAAGCCGGCTTAGTTGCTTCCGCTGTGGCTGTCTCAGCCAATGAATTCCCTGCAGCGTGAACGCCATCACGCTGATGACTCAGTGTATGTATCACGTGAGTCTTTTGTAGTTCTTTCTGTAAAAGAACTACTTGTTTCCAAAGCAATTTTTGCTTGATTGTGGCACCTGTGTCATCTTTGTAACCGTTTTGAACCCATTTCTGCAAGTCAATATTGTATGATTTGACGCAGGAATGCGAATCGCACACTATTAGTGTCGGGAATTCGCGATCGGCAATGTCGAGCGCCATTTTTAAAGCTATTAATTCAGTTTGTTGACCTGAATTGTCTTTTACAGATTGTGACAATGTGACCAGTGGCATCAATTTACCTCCGCGCCACCGGCATTTGACAACCTCGCACGTAGCGTTATAACCTTGTTTTCCCCAAACTGAGGGTTCTACATAACTGTTTGTGTATATTACGCAGGCGTAAAGTTGTATGGGCAGAATGTCGTTAGGCAGAGGATATTCTTTTTCATATGTTAGATATTTCAATTTTTTCATTTCCGGGTCAAAATAGTATTTCACTTTTTCTGTAGCAAGAGAATTTTCCCATTGTATCCATTTTGGATCTAATGCCACGGTAGTTAAATTACATGGGCTTGTTAATGCCTCGAAGGCTGATTCTGCTGTTAAAACAGTAATCCGTCTGCCTTGGGCCTGGGCTCTTTCTTTTGCTACAGCTGTTTGAACCGCATTTACAACATTTTTCGCAAGACTGAATGTTTTTTCAGCCTGTGAGTACAAGTGTGATTTGTATGAAGACATGGCTTGGCAGTTCGGGCTGGACTGTTCCCATGAGGCACAGGGTCAGACTTGAAGACATGGCTTGGCAGTTCGGGCTGGACTGTTCCCATGAGGCACAGGGTCAGACTAGAAGACATGGTTTGGCAGTTCGGGCTGGACTGTTCCCATGAGGCACAGGGTCAGACTGATTTGGATATAGCCATGTCTGAAATGGGGTGACTGAGTGGGCTAAAGAATGGTGATGAATTAAACCCAGATCAGTTGACTGGGGGTGAGTGTTTGATTTGCTCAAACGCTCCGTCCATCATCCCCTTTTGTATCGCTTTGTTCGCCCTAAGTGTGGCAGGGTATGCTCAGACGTGAGTCCCTTGCTCACTTGGCCACTGGATTCAAGATAGCCTGGCTGATGAGGATTATTAATCCGAAACCAGTCCCAGGATGCTTGTTTCCGGTCCACGGAAGACATGGCTTGGCAGTTCGGGCTGGACTGTTCCCATGAGGCACAGGGTCAGACTGATTTACATATAGCCATGTCTGACATGGGGTGACTGAGTGGGCTAAAGAATGGTGATGGATTAAACCCAGATCAGTTAACTGGGGGTGAGTGTTTGATTTGCTCAAACGCTCCGTCCATCATCCCCTTTTGTATCGCTTTGTATGCTATTGGTACCTTTTCTCCCTCATTAGAGGTCAGGTATGTGAATCCGGATCTTCCTGGGATGACTCGGATTACAAGGTTGCGTGTATTGTCGTGAGTTTGCAATTTTGTTTTTGCTAACATGTCTGTTTGCAAAGATCTCAAAATTTCTGTGTGTTTTTGAGTCCAATTGATTGGTTTAAAATCAGGTTTTATTAATTCATAGAGAGGTTTAACCCTCTCTGCATAATTTAGAATGTAAGTTCTTCCGAAATTCAGGAAACCTAGTATTGATTTTAAGTTCCTCAGCGTTTTTGGTGCTTGGAGTACAGCACACTTCTCTAAGAAATTGTCTGCTAGGCTCTTGCCTTCACTTGATAATTCATATCCTAAAAACAGGACAGTCAGATGGGCAATTCGTGACTTTTTAAAGTTGAATTTGTAACCCTCTGCTGCGAACCCAAGTATTATGGTGTTCACTCTTTTCAAGTGAGTATCCAAGTCATCATCTGTTAGATAGATGTCATCGACATAAGATAATGCCTCATCATCATACATTTGTAGTAACTCTGTTACTCTTGCTGAGAATAATCCTGGGCTATTCTTGAACCCCTGTGGGAGTCGACAAAAAATTTTCTGCGTGCCCATTATTGAGAAAGCGGTCAAATACCTGCTTTCAAGTGCAATGTTTTGACAAAATAATCCATTAGAGATGTCTAATGTTGTTTTGAATTTTTTGCGCACGATGTTATTCATTAGTGCTGCACTGTGTGAGTTTTGTACTGCAAATGTCTTGCAACATGAGTTAAGGTGTCTGTAGTCCAAAACTAGACGATATGAATCGTCTGGCTTGGAGACAGGAAACAAAGGATTGTTCATTTGTGAGGTGCATGTTTCAATCACCCCCTGGTATTCAAGTTGATCTAAGATCTCCCTGACCTGTTTTTTAGCTTCTTGCTTAATTGGGTACTGCCTTTGTGCAGTTGGTTGACATTTTAATTGGATTTTGTGAGGAGGAGAGTCCTCATCCCATCCTACATGATTTTTATATAATGCAGGAGCTTGGGCTACTGCCCACTTTCTTGCAAGTGTATATTTTTTTATGAATTGGAATGTGATTTGAGAAGGCAGGCATAATCATTTCTTCGCCATGAGGGCACTCCCTGACAAACTCTGGTGGCCAGTCTTTTTCAGCTAAAAGGATGTCATAGCCTTTGGAAAGGTTATCCCAAAATAGACCCCTTATTTTCCTAGTCTTATCTCCCTCTATACGTAGTGTTATCTCGTATATTTTATGAGGTTTGCTAACTCTGCTGTCTGCAGGTTCCACTTGAATGTATTAATTCGTGTCCACTGTCTCCAGATGATTCATCAGGATTTTGCGAGCTATGGTCACTTCTGCTGCGCTGTCTAGCACTGTCTGGGCCCACTCTCCATTTTTCAGCTCTGTCCTCAGTATCCTCGGCATGTTTGACTATTTTAATGCTGGCTACCTTCTTTTTTGGAAATTGTAATTTTTTACTTTGATGACCAAGTTCCTTGTCTTTGGACTTTACGTGCTCTTCCCTTTGTTCTGACCGTCCTCTTCTTTCCGATTTCTGCGAGGAAGTCTGAAAAGATCGAGAGGGACGTGTATCAATATCTTGATATCTATCAGGTTTCTTCAGATTATCCCTATTTCTAAGGTTGTATCTTTTCTCAGAGGGCTCCCTCTGGGGAGACTTGTGTCCTTGGTCCGGAGATCTTTCTCTCCGCCGAGGAGAACTTCCTCTGGACTGGAATCTTTTTTCTTTGGGAGTGGATTGTTTATTTCCATCCCAGCTCTTTTTTGGAGTGTTTAGATTATTTTTAATAAATATTTTTTCAGGATTTTCAGTTAGTTGGGGTTTTACTGGTTTCCCACCCAAACTATCTCTTCCTAGTTCTTCATAGGATTTTTCTATGATTCTGGCAAGTTCAAATGGTTGTTCTGCTATATCTGTTTCTTTCAATTTCTGGCGGATCGCCACAGATGCTGCTTCCCCTTTTATGTTGGCCAATAATATAGCCGAGACCTGCTTGAAGTCTTTTAGTAATTTCATACCCAGAGTTAAAGCAGGTTCTGGACCGTATTCATTTTGAATCTGTCTTAGCACATCGGGTATTACCGCCATGGATGGAACACCATGTGTTTTTGTGTAAATGGAAGCAAAGACTGTGCCCCAAGTGTCACAGTCCTCCACATGTGGTGTGATCCCCATTGGAAGGCAGATAGTCAGAATTCTGTGTTTCTCAGTGGGGGTAGTATGTTCTGTGGTGTTATTTTATTTGTATTCCCCTGATGAGGGCTCAGCTGTGGAATGTTAATAGCTGGTTGGACTGTTGAAGTCCGCATTACATATTGGACTAATTGTCTATGAATTTTAATCAGTTGTTTTAGCTGTGCTAAAAGTTCTGGTATTGACATTTTTTCAATGTCTGGATGTGGTGTGTAGCTGGCTAGAACCGGCCACGTTGCTCCTGGTCTACCTAGTGGACCGAGCCTGGTGATGTGATTATTATGTTTTAGGGCGCCTTTAAACCAGAGCAGGTGCTCTTGGTATTTTAATGGGATTTCCACCTCCTCGAAAGGAGTGTATTCATCCGGTGGTTCCTCTATTTTGTAAAGGTGGAATTCGTGTGTGACAGCGTTTGCTGCTGGAAAGTTTATCCATGAATAGAATACCTCTGTCTGCCGATATTCATGTGCCTCAATTACGAATACGACTATACCACCTCTCGATGTTAGTCCATTCTCTATAAGTTTAAGAGTTATAGTTTTTCTTATGTTGATCGGAATGAGTATAGCATTCGGGTCGGTCTGCAGGAGACTTGTGTCATCCTCTAGGAGTTGAGCTGCTATTCTAGCTGTCTCCCTTTCTTCTTCACTTTCTGTCATTTTTACTGACAGAAAGGTTTTTGTTGCAGATCAAGTTTCAAGGAAACAAAGATTAGGTGCACAATATTTTTGGAACACTGTATCCTTCAACGTTGAATAAACCAAAAACTATACATAGAAATCTCTTCCTACTAAGTTCTGGCAGATTTTTAACCTTTTACCCACTCCAGACGTCTTTTGGAGTATTTACGGGAAAAAAGGGTCTGTGTGAAAAAGCACGACTGAGTTACTCTAACGTCTTGCGTTAGATTTATCGCCTTACCAAACGTTGGGCGCTATGTAGTGTAGTTCCTATATTCCCAATAGGCTCTGCGCATTGGAATAATATATTCAGCAGTGTAGACATAGGACTGAGGTTATCTAGGTCTCTACTGACTATATTAGACTTAAGGTTTGCCAGCTAGCTCAGAGGTCACTAGAAACTGTCTCGAATAAACGAGGAGGAGTTTAACCTCTCTGGATAGACAAGAAGGGATTAGCTTCTGACAACCATAAAACATGACAACTTTGCTCTCCCTGAATAAGAGTGTATCTCTAGAGTTGTGTGAAAACAAAAGACAGCTATTTCACTCAGTCAAATGTGCGTACTTAGTTTCACCAGAATGCAGAGAAAAGAGAGACGGGCGTTTTCAATAAAAGGTGTTATTTATTGAGCAGTCTTCTTCCTCATACAAGAGAAATGAATTGCCACGATTGTAATGCTCATGGTAAAGTAAAGTGCGTACAGTAAAAGGAGGATTATAAAATAATACTCTAAAAGCATTGATATGGTTTTTTAGCCATATGATACTTTAAAATAGATAAAATAGATACATACATATATACATTGACTAATCGTACTCAACTGGTGCTTCTAACTACGCCTACCCCGGTGTACCTGACCTAAGCCTAATACGTGGGAGGGAGTAAGTAAGTAACAGTTTAAGTTAAGTTTGTTTTGCCAAGAATCTGACTCAAGAATTTTCTGTAAGGGTTTAGTCAGTTCCGTACCTGGGTAATAGAAAGCAGGAGGTCTGGTATCTCTCTCTCAGGACTCGATATCCCAGCAACCCACAAGGGTAGGCTAGAAACACCGGAGCTGGATTTCTCGGCAGGAGAAAAGACAGCGTCTTTCTCAGCGCGTCAAGGAGGAGGGGCAGCGTCCGTGGGCTCTCGCATCAGCAGGGCTTTCGGAAGTAGATAGCTGCTCTGCTCCAGAATTTCCACCGCGTGTTTGCTTAAGGCAACATTGGTATATTTATACCTGAAAGGTGCCTGGGTTTGACGTAAGGTTGGACATAAGACGTCAATAAAGATGTCACTAAGAACTGGCCGTTCTTACAGTGCTTTACTGGAGTTCTAGGACGAAATCAAAACAAAGGCAAGGGGGATTTCCCAGGTTGCTGGAGGGTTGGTTTTGTTTAGAGAACTCGGTGTGCTTACTAGGGGGCCGGAGAAGTAGCCTTGCTTAATGTGACAGCATGTGCTATGACTGAATTATGGATATGATTATTATGCCGTTGTATGGATATTATTGATTATAACCGGACAAAGGCATAAAATAGGAATATCGATTCAGGTTTCCTAGATAACACACTACAACACCGCATGATGCATGACATGCATGAGAAAAACTATAGTCCTTTGAGTAACTAATATTGTGTTTTCCTTTTGTGGCCTTTGTGTTTGGTATATGTATTAATGCGTATTATTTTATGTATACGCATTTACCTATATTGTGTGTTTTATGTTTTCTTTGGCTTATTGTGCATTGCTTGTTCTGTTCTGCGTGGATGGTATGCTGATCGATCTTAAGCCTGACAAATTAAGTAGGCCAGCATGCTGGGTTTTGGGCCGCAGGCTCACTGTGCATGAAATGCATGGCATCGTGTTGTGTGTCACAGCTCATTTGCATGTGTTACTGTGATTTGTCTATGCTTTCTGTGCTTAGCACGGCAAGTATACCTGCTGGCTTGGTATGCTTGTTTTTATTTAATGTATGTTTCTGTTTTGTATTGTTTTGACAATTCTATTATTGATACTAGAACAAGCTCCTCTGTGGGGAATTTGTTCTGGTCCCTAAATTTCACAGACAACACTTCAGCAGTGTATGTCTATTTGGTCAAATGGTATAGAAGAAAAATACAAGAGTTCTACGGTGTACTCATGGTGTTGTGTCACAAGCCTGACCATCACCTAAGTAATTTTTGTTCTTTTATAGATTTTCCTTTTGCCGCCATTTCCCTAATGAATGTCGCATAGTGCCTAGTTATGGGGGACTTTAGCTGTGTCCCAGTCCCATTTCCTTTTCCTTACTCCTTCATGGGAATAAAAGGCCTCAAAAAGAAATAGTGTGTTTTGGAATAGATAAATAATTATAATGAATTTACCTTAGTTACATTTTATTAGATGTTAAAAGGCACACACATCATTTTGTGGCAATGACATTTGTACATGTGCTAACAGGCGTTCTAGCCCTCTCAAAAGTGCTATGTATCTCCTAGAATTTTGTTTATGCTCAGTGCTACACCCAGGGGTTGATGGTGTTGACTGAAGAGAAATATGTTTCAGGTTTCTTCCTGTCAAACTGGGGGAGGAGGCTAGCTCCCCGCTGGAAGCTAGCTCCCCACTAGCTCTCTTATAAATTAAAAATAGGTAACATGTATATTGCTCCCTCCTCTTCTCAAATTTTTATTAGCCTTTCCTGCTTTGATCTAAAAGGGGAATTAGATGTGGGTAGTTTTGTTCTACAAGTGTTGGGTAATAATACCATTATTGTAGTCTTGCAAGTACATTGCTAGTTCTTTATTAGCTAGTCTGTGAAAATAAACTGATAGTCTTTATTAGAGGATTATTTTAATTGGATAGGGATGAAAGGGATGAAAGGACTGGTAGCCCCAGACTAGTGTTTCCTTATTTGACCTTTGAAGGGAACAGCCCAGACTAGTGTTTCCTTATTTGACCTTTGAAGGGAATAATAGGTCGGTACCTTTTTTTGTTGTTTTGCTTCACATTCCTAGGTAACAACATCATTATTGTGCAGCACTAAGTAAAGGTGTACAAGTCTCTTGTTAGCCTGTATAGTTGAGTTGACAATCCCTATTAGAGCTGGTGAACAGGTTTTCCCCTAAATAAAAATGTTACATGGTCTTAATAGTGAGAAAGGTGAAAGATGCTTGTTTGATCCTCAGTAAAATATTTTTTAGAAATTAAAGATTTGTAGAAGTTAGTTTCCTGCTGCATCTATAATATGTGAGCATGGTCATGAGCAAAAATATAGTTGTTTTGAGTAAAAAAAAAAAGAATATTAGAAGTGTTTGACGTTTTTGCACCACAGTGAAGGTTCACAAAGTAGGCGCTGTGTGCGTGCTATAGGAATAGCGGATTGAAATTCCCTTTTTGAGGTGTCTCAAGTGAAAATACGGGAATACAATATGTCTGTTTTGTTTTATTTTTTCTCTTCTCTTAGAATTCAGTAAATGCATACGTCCGTCCACAGGTAATACAGTGGAAAAAGTCAGATATGTAATGTATTACCTATTGTCAGTGCACACATTTATTGATAGGCCCGAGATGTTTTCACCTTCAAATTCACACTGCCCAGCAAATGTGTGGGTTGTCCCGAGACCAAAGTGTTTTGCTGATATTGAATACACTTTGTTGACAGACTATTTGTATGCTTTGACTAAAGATCTTCGTTCCCTTCATCAGCAGGTAGCAGACACACTGAAGCCGCAACCGGAGGGGCCTGGACATACCATCCAACCCAGGGACTGGGTTGCTGTCAGAAGATATCAACGGAAGTCTTGCTTGGAGCCGAGGTGAAGTGAGCCGAGGCAGGTGCTGCTTGCCACCCGAACCGCACTCAGGATCCAGGGTCATAAGTCGTGGACTCACGTAAGCCACGTAAAGAGGGTCCCGCTTCTGTTGCCCTATGATGAGTGGGTGAGAAAGGGCGTCGTTGATCATGAATGTGAGGTAGTTCCTCGGTACATACCCTTCTCGGATGCTTTTGTGAGGGGTGAGGAGCCGGATAAAAGAGCGAAGAGGCCAGTTCTGATTGCAAGTGGTGAGGCCTCTCCTGATCACAGTGAGCAATCATCAGCGGATAAGTCCCTTGCTGTTGAGCCCCCCATTCTGTTCACAGATCCAGAGGTGCGAGGGAGCACTCGCTACAATCTGTGGCCCAGGAAAGGAGAGCAGGGCACCGGAAGAAGGGCTGAGTAAGGGAAGTAGGGAAGGACTAAAGAAAGTGGTAGGGATGGACTGCTGATAAGAGCCCTGGTGCACTGTCGAGACATTGTCAGATGGGACACTAGGATTGCGCCTGGGCCCGGATTAAGTGCTCCTGAGTTCGAAAAGCTGTGCGACTCCGTCGTGGGATTAGGGAACGAACAATAGAAGCCTGCCTGTGAGGCTTTAACGGACACAGGGAGAAGATCCCTTCTGAGGGTGAAGAACCCCCTGGCCGGCTTCAGTGTGACTGCGACTGTTTTATTACCTTTTTAGTTTAGTTTTGGACTTTTAGCTAGGAAAATGAGTCCCTTTGAATGTTCCTATTCCCCAGGAGGAGAAGCCTCTGCGGCTCCTTGTCCAGATGTCTCATGGTCTACAAATTTGATATTGTGTTTGTTTGTATCCTAACTATTACTTTCATATTTCTCTTTAGAGAATTAGTTTCTTGTTGCTTGGCGCATACCCTCATGAGTATTATTCCAACACCACCTGAGAATGTCATTAGTACCCTAGCTCCTCACGAAGAGGAGCACTGGGAAGTTCATTAGGATGATGTAGTATTCAAATGTTGCACCAGACACATGTTATTTATAGTACTGAAAATTATTGGGTGTGTGGGTCATTGCCTTCATACACACACAGGGGTGGAAAACTGTTGCTTGTATTCTTGCCCTATGGAAGTAGCTGTGAGGGTTAGTATACTTTGAGTAGTTTAGTAAAAACACATTTCTCAGCCCGGTAAAGATCTACTTCATGGATGTTAGATATAGGTCCTCGCTGATAATGCAAGTGAGCCCTCAGTATAGAATTCAATAGGGTGTTTTCCCTGATAATGGGCGTTTGATCTTATTTGCATTAATTCCTGCTCATGACTTAAACTGTGATGTATTTTTAAGTAGTCCGATCAAGACATAGTGTTATAGAGAAATGGTACCCCGAGAACATATGTTTAGATTAGTCAAAAAGGAGGGTGCCTCACACCCAGAGAATAATTATTGTCTTAGTAGGTATTGCAGGGGTTGTTCTTTTACTTGTTGCCTCTGCATTTCCTGCCCTATAGTATGCTGCACTACTTCTGTGATCATGCTCATCCTAGTATTTCATTTCCCGATACCAGATATCTTTTATGATGATATACTATTTGTTATTCTTGTGTTTTTTCTGTTTCCCTTTGATTGATGAGTGATGCCTTCAGAATTGTATAGTCCTTACCTTTAAACAATAAAGGCTGCACTTATGTTAGCCACAATAGTCTGATAGATAGTAATTGCCCTGTTGCAGAATGTTCTAATGATGTTATGAATATGTTAGCCTAATGTGTCTAACCAATATGCAGTTGCAGCTTATTATTCATGTGCTGCAACCCACTGAACTATTTTTGTAATATGCAAGCTTCAACTTCTCTCATAAGAGAGAGAGGCTTGTCTATGGCAGACGGACTTCTGATGCTGACATTTGCTCTGCAGCTCCAATCTCTCATGGTACAGTTTTCCCCCCTCCCTTATGAGCAGAAAATCCCAGGTTTCAGCATCTCTCGCCTTGGGTATTTTTTTCTTGCAGAAATGTTTCCATGCTCTGGAGAAGCCGAGTCTCTGCTCCGTGGCCTTGAGAGAAAATGTTGCTTTTACAGGTGCAGATGCTTCTTGTGTGAGGCTATTGTTCACCCTCTGCTGAGCCCAGTACTTTTCCAGTCTGGGCGTGTCCTTACCCTGCCATGCTATGTTATAATGTATTGTCATGATGGGATGGGTCAGTCCTCTCGGCGCACTCCCTGGGGTGTAGGCCTGGGCCCATCTGCAGATGAATCTTATGGCCTAATAAATATATTTCTAATTCTTCTCCACTGCCCGGCTGGCTTATTATATGAGAATGATGGATGAGTGAGGTAAGTCGCTCAGGTGGATTTGAGCCACGCTTATCAATATGATCGGGCAAACAGTGGAGTCTTAAGCAGTTTTCTGAACTGTGAGTAGGATGTAACTAATCTCATCTCCACGGGGAGAGAGTTCCAAAATTGTGGGGCTAAAACAGCAAATCTTGAGCCTCCAAGCTTCTCAGGTTTAAAAGAGGGAGTAACTAGCAGGTTTAAATGAGAGGAGCGCAGATCCCTGGAGGGAATATATTGTTGAATCCTAGAAGAGATGAAGGCTGGGCAATTGCCATGAAGGGCTTTAAAGATAGTACATCCCAGCTTGAAAGCCCACCTCCTGGCCACGGGGAGCCAGTGTAGATTTTTCATAATAGGTGTCACATGCTGCCACTTTGGTTGGTGAAAGATGAGTCTGGCAGCTTGGTTCTGGACCAGCTGAAGACGTCCCAGTTGATGCCACAATACAAAGAGTTAGCTTAATCCAGTCGGGAGATAACCAAGGCTAAAATAACCAAGGTCAAAGCTTGCCTGGACAGAAATCTTCTAATCTTCCTCATTCTCCGCAGCTGGAAAAAACTTGCGGAAACCACTGAACCAATTTTGGCATTCAATGACAGGTCGTTAGAAATCACAATGCCTAAGCTGTTGGCAAAGCTTGCAGGCACCGGTGAGTTGCCCAAAGAGGATGGCCAGAAGTTGGAATTCCAAGGATTGGCAGAGTCACCTGTGAGTTGGAGTTGGAATTGGGAGCGTTTGGGGTTGACGATGATGAGGAGAACCAGGTTCTAGAAATTTTTGTCAGGAGGGGATCCTTACGCCTAAAAAGTTTTTGACAGGGGAGTCTCGGCATCAAAAGGTTTGAAGACCTGTGTTCTAGAGCTACTTCATACGCCTGAAACAACATGTTTATATCACCCCCTCCTTACAATCTAGCACCAATTCTCTGGGTATATGGACTCTTATTTCTATATTGGACACAGTGGTTTTGCTCCCAACATTAGACTCTAACAGCAAATTGTTCTTCAAGTTCACCTCCTTGACAGATACTTCATGAACCAACATGACCCTTTTCTCCTCCAACGATCTCTCAGCCTCAGCTTTTCTCTCCTCTGCAGCCACCTGGGCAAGCTGCAGCCTCATGTCCCTCTCAGTCTGTCTGTCCTTGATCTCCTCAAGGGACAGGATTTAGGAAGAGATACTACGTTCTGCATTGAATCCAGTAGGGAACTTTCTCTCTATGGGGATCCCCTCTCTCCTCTGGAACCTTTTCCCAGAGTTTTTTCTACCCCTTTCTCTCCTTCTTAGAGCCAGCACCCTTAGTGGCCCTGACTCTAAGGCCAACTACATTCAGGGTTCTCTCTTCTCAAGAGTGCTGAAGCACTCATCTTAAAACTCTTCCTGGTATGCAGATTGAATTCTGCGGATGTCCTCCCAGACTGTAAGGGCAAACTAGTAATCAAACTTGGGTGTGCAGGTTAGTAAATGGGTTTGTGAAGGGATTTATGGGTGTGCGAGTGAGTGTGGCAGTCTCTTGAGTGATGAGTACATAAGTGCTTTTGTGGGAGTGCAGCTGAGTATGTAAGTGCCGGCCTGACTGAATGAGCCTATGCAAATTACACACTATAAAATTACATACTATAGGCAAGCACACACTTCTGATTTCAAAAACATTAATTTATACTGACTTAATGAAATTAATATTCATTAGGTATAGCAATTCCTCTTTCCCCTTTCCTGCTGTCTAGAACCTACACATTTTCTTTCAGCTTACATACACTCACTATTTGCTTTTCTATACATACTTTTATATTCTATAACCTAATTAAAATACCTGTAAAAGCTCTTTGCTGTTCTCTCAGTTTTATTTCTTTGTCTGGTGACATTTGTTTTCATTTGAAATCTCCAGTCAGAACTCCTCTCAGTAGAAAGCAGGGAAATTGGCTACCCCTCTCCATGTGCTCATACTTATGTGTATATATATATATATATATATATATATATATATATATATATATATATATATATATTAGTTATAAATAGGATATATATATATATATATCCAACTTTCCGTTCGGCGAGAAGCATTAGTGGCCGCTTGCAGCGGCGGGCCAGGACGGGAGCGCCACTCCCAACGAATTCCACCACACTCGTTCCCTTTTCATAAAGAACGATGTCCAGGCCATCAAACAAGTTCAAAAACTGGTGTTTTATTTCACAGCCCACTCCAGAGTGGGCTGTGAAATAAAACACCAGTTTTTGATGGCCTGGACATCGTTCTTTATGAAAAGGGAACGAGTGTGGTGGAATATATATATATATATATATATATATATATATATATATATATATATATATATATATATATATATATATATATACACGGTGGTGGTGCAGGGCGAAATGGAATAAACACATATCTGCACTTGAATCTGCACTTGAATCTGGGTCTGCGTCCGTCTTTAATGCATTGTACATTGCAAGCGGAACATTAATCATATATACATATATATATATATATATATATATATATATATATATATATATATATATATATATATACATACATATATATATATATATATATATATATATATATATATATATATATATATATATATATATATATATATATATATATATATATATATATATAGAAACCAAGTCTTCAAACACTGCAAAACACTCCTGCAATAGAAGACACGGACCCCAGGCTGCAGTAAGGTAGATTTTATTCTCCTCTCAGGTGACGCGTTTCGAGCAACACGTGCTCTTGATCACACCTCATAAGGCTCTGGGAGGTGGGCGCACAACCCTCCCCTTTTTAATTAAATTTGGCTCCGGGGGATGTGGTCCCCTGGGTCCAGGAAGGTTCGGGAAGGGGCTGCACACCCCTCCTTTTTAGGGCTCGGGGCGGAGCTCGGAGATCCTAATGTTAAAGAAAAAAAAAAGTTTCTTTAGGGCTCGGGAAAGACACATTCCTTAGTGCGCGAGTTTTTTTTAATTATCTGAATGGTGATTGGTCCTCGCGGTGATGTATTTTTAGTAGTCTTGATGCGATTGGGCAGATGTAATTGTCGGGCGCCATTTTGGGCATTATCTGTGCGGTTACGTGCTCGGCAGTGCATTAATTTTAATTAGGAGCTGTCAGGGTGGCCGTGTAATGCATTCCAGATGGTGTGCGCGCGTTCACCATAGAGCAGTGCGTTTGTCGGGCGCGCGTCCTCGTCACGTGCACACAGGCATAGCGAATCAGTGGCATTTCAAATGGAATCACCGGGATGGTTTTTACTCTTCCTCCGAGGGAGAGGTGATGAATCTGCAAACTTCGATCACTATTCCTCGCTGGACAGAGATTTTAGGCAGTATGTGAAAAAAAATGGCAGAAGTGCGTTGTAGGAGATAACATGAGGTCTTTTATTTCAGTATCGCTATGACGCTTGCAGAATCAGCACAGTCCTGCGGCAGGTGAGCTTTGTTAGGCACACACACAACACGAGGCACAGGCGCTACTGTGCTAGCTGCCCTCACGCTCACAGATATCGCATGGTCTGTATGGACAGCGATGGTGACAGCTGTGTTCACGCATAAAGAACTGGTACAGCAACGACTATGCAGTGTAGGCTTCTTCCCACGTTCTTCTACATACGGGAAACTGGTACAGTAGGGACACCGTCTGCGCAGGCTACACTCCCAGGGCCAGGACATGCAGCAGCAAGAAGCCTCGCATCCCCGCAACACAGGCATCGCAGTGCACGACACCCTCACGCATAGCACTGGCAGGAGCTGTGTAACACACACTTCCCTCTTTGTCACTGCAACACAGGAAGCAGTAGTACACGCTTTCCAAACATGCACACACAAACGCAGAGCCACCACAAACAACCCCCGTGCTCGAGAACAGGCTCCGGAGAACAAGCCTTTGGACTGCTGATTAAACAACATACTGCAGGCACTAGGCCTGCTGCACGGCATCACTTCATAACACAAGATGCTTCGGCTCCTGAAGACTTCTGTAATAGATCCCGCTCGATCCATTCATGGTACACAACACACACTGCAGCAGAATGCAAAAGAGGTGAGGGACTCTTTCACGAAACAAGAAAACAGCAATCTTGCTGTAACTCCTGTTGCCTGGCCCATCCACTTCCTTCCATCAATGCATCAGTAACCACAATTTGGCACTAGGACACCACTGCACCGAAACTAGGAATGACACGGCTCAAGCAATTGACTCAAACCAATATTGGCCCACCTATGTTTTTATTGGGGCTTGCTGTAGCACTTGAAAGTTATGAATGCTGAACGCACACAGAAACTTCAAGTTAAACTAAAGTTTTCCCTAAAGCTGCAAACACTTGACATTTCCAGTTTAAAACTGCGCTAAAAAGTAAAGTGTGCCTTCATAAAATGTCCTACGACCGAACATTTGACTGCAAGTGGTCAGTGAATCACCAGCAAACATTGGGAGAGGGGTGAGGGTATGTCTGTGGGCCTGATCATGTGAGGATTGTCACACTTTTAAGAGGAACAAATGTCAAATACAGGAATTTTACGAATGCTGTCCTAAACATCGGCTTCGTACAGAACAAACCGCACACAAAACAAAGATTGCAGAGTGACAGTGAGTGCAGAGTGACAGTGAGTGCAGAGTGCAGAGTGACAGTGAGTGCAGAGTGACAGTGAGTGACAGTGAGTGCAGAGTGACAGCAAGTGACAGTGAGTGCAGAGTGAGTGCAAAGTGACAGTGAGTGCAGAGTGAGTGCAGAGTGACAGTGAGTGCAGAGTGACAGTGAGTGCAGAGTGACAGTGCGTGCAGAGTGACAGTGCGTGCAGAGTGACAGTGCGTGCAGAGTGACAGTGAGTCCAGAGTGAGTGCAGAGTGACAGTGAGTGCAGAGTGACAGTGAGTGCAGAGTGACAGTGAGTGCAGAGGGACAGTGAGTGCAGAGTGCGTGCAGAGTGACAGTGAGTGCAGAGTGACAGTGAGTGCAGAGTGAGTGCAGAGTGCAGAGTGAGTGCAGAGTGACAGTGAGTGCAGAGTGACAGTGAGTGCAGAGTGACAGTGAGTGCAGAGTGACAGTGAGTGCAGAGTGACCGTGAGTGCAGAGTGACCATGAGTGCAGAGTGACCGTGAGTGCAGAGTGACAGTGAGTGCAGAGTGACTGCAGAGACAGTGTGTAAGGGTGCACATTGTGTGAGTGTGCAGAATGAGTGTGCAGGATAAACAGTGGACATTGGGAGTGTGCGGGTGAGCAGTGTGTGAATGTGTAGGGGCAGTGTGTGAGTGTGCAGAAAACACCACACACACATACCACACACACACACCATACACACATACACCCCACACACACACCACACACACATAACGCACACACAAACCACACACCTCAGTCTCTCAACACCACACACTCGTCACCACTCAACACAACACACTCACCACCACACTCACTCCCCAGGCTCACCCCCACAGACTCACCCCCACAGACTCACCACCACACACTCACCAGTACACAGAAAAGAAAACACACAACAACACACCCCCAGCCGTCAATGAATGCTTTCACCATGCACAAACACCAACAACCATCAGCCATCTGTGCACGCTTTTACCAAACACACACCCACCAGCCGTCAGTGCACCCTTCCACCAGGCACACACACCTCCAGCCGGCAGTGCACTTTTCCACCAAGCAATCGCAGTATGGTACACTTTACTTTTAAACATATTCATATAAAGCACAGCATGCCACCATTGGTAAAATTACAATTCAAGCAACATATTTCCACTACACACCACATGCACACACTCCATTCACATGGCGAAAAGACATTGCCATTTACAATGGCATTATCTCAAACTCAAATAAATCCGAGCCCGATTGCATTTCTAATGCTTGTTTTAATTGGCCTTGGCCTGGGGGATGAGGTTACCGGGGCCTTTTCTGGCTTAGGGAGGGGGCCGTGTAGCCCCCTCCCTTTTTAGCTTAAAGTGGCCCTGGGGATGGGGTCTCTGAGGCCTATGAAGGCTCAGACAGCCCCCTCCCCTTTTTTATTGGTTTGGCCCCGGAGGATGGGATCCACAGGCCTAATACGGCTCGGGGAGAAAGCCATGCAGCCTGCCTCCCCTTTTAATGGCTTTGACCCCGGGGGCAGGGACCCCGGGGTCTGATGTCATTTGAGGTATCATCAATGATGTCATAAATTACATCATAGAACATGTCATAAGTTCTGTAATATCTGAGGTCATAAGCAGTGCATGGCAGGGGCACAAGTTATAGCTAGCTCTGCTAACAATAACTGGTGAATTTCAGAGTTTCTTTTAGTTCAAAATGTTAATGTTGACAATGAAATACTCATTTAACTTTAACGTTACTTTAATCTTTGTTTTTTTCAGTGAATATCTCAGATTATTTTAAACAAAAACAGATCATTTTATCACATCTAACTAAAACCTTACTTTAACCTTTGTTTTTTCAGTGAATATATATATATATATATATATATATATATATATATATATATATATATATATATATATATATATATGTGTGTGGGTGGGTGTGTGTATATATATATATTTATGCACGAAAATTCCTCCACTCCTAGAAGAAAGCAGAAGCCCAGAGGGGAACTGGCTGGAGAGACTTTATTAAAACAGAACAGTCTGGTGGCGGCGAATGCATTTCGGCGCATTGCCTTCCTCAGCGCCCAACACCTGACAGGAATGTCCCGGTAAGTACCCCTGCTGCTTAATGTAGATGACGTACATCCGCTCCTCCCCCTAGCTGTGCTGCTCACCTGTTGTAGTGCGTTTCATCATCTTCGCACCACAACTCCCAGAATGCTTCATGATCAAACAGATTGGGCCGGTGTAATGGGGGAGAGTCCATGTTGAAATTGGAAGCGGGGATCAATAGCAGCGGGGCGCAATGTTCTTGTGTCTCAGTCCTGTGATGCCAAAGTCGCTCCTTGGGCCCCCTCGAACCATCACAGCCCCTCGATATATATATTTATATATATATATATATATATATATGTATATATATATATAGATAGATAGATAGATAGATAGATAGATAGATAGATAGATAGATAGATAGATAGATAGATAGATAGACAGAGAGAAAGATAGATAGACAGGTATAATTAAAGAATTATTTTCGCTCCCTCAGATTCGCCCACATATAATTCATCATTTATAGTACAGCAGCTTAAATATGAGTACCTTACTATGAGAAAGAAAAGGAGCATATCTAACAATTCTGTTTGATAAATCAAAAAAAACATCATTTACAACTTTGCGGTTGTAGACCATCACTTGCACCTGTGCCCATCCTTGGTTCTCTGTTAAAACATCCATTGACTATCCCCACATGCTCCTAACTTAACTATATGTTTCCAATTAGTAGTTCACTCATACACCAACAAAAACTGTATATCTATTTCCATTTTGTGAATTTGGCACATTTAATTGTGACGACGTTACACGCTCATTGGGTGTTGGAGTACCCCAGGCAACAAGATTTCGTGTTATGCTTAAAGCCCCTCAAAACTTAAGGCCCTATTCACAAAAAATAGGCAGTCTACGCATTGTAGATTTTTCTACATTTTCCTAATTTTCAAACTTCGCAAAATCCCACGAACATCTGAAAACTCTGCAGAAACTGAAGACTTCCAGACCTACTCCTCCTTGACTGCACTTATGCCTGTGGATTGTCCAGGCAAAAATGTGCAAGTTTTATTCATTTATTTTGGGGGTTGATTCACAGGACTGGTAGTGTCTGGTGTGAAGAACTTTTCACTATTGTCACGTATTGTGACTGGGTGGTGGAACCTCACTGGAAATGTTTGTGAGTACCAGTGGCGGCCTACACAAACAAGAAGTGATGAGGAGGGTGGGGGTGAGGAGAGCTGGTGGGGAAGCACGGGGGTAGAAGACTTACCTGAAGCTACTGGCCGCCTTGCACCTCAATGTTCATCTTCTTCCTGGTTGGTCCCAGCAGAAACTGGGACAGCACCAAATACTCCCTGTGTAATGCCCATGCTGCTTTCATACTCTGAGACCAATGCGGGGATTGTAAATTACATTTTTCTTTTGGTAAACAATTACCTTTAGATCTACAGTGATAATTTTAAATTAAGACCCTAGTCACTGAATGTATTCCAATTTCATGACACTTTCCCTGTGCAACAGATATAATTTATTGGATAGCCAAACAAGCTAATGTATATTGCACAACATGTCTTCTATTTTTGCAACGAGCAAGTAAGTCTATGAGTTACAATCTAGAAAACATGAGGCCTGGGAGAAGCGTGATATATGTGCCTCCCATGTCCATTAAGCATCTTGGCCTACTTTCAAGTTAGCACGGCTTAATGTTTTTTTTTCCTTTATAAATTTAGTGCCGGATGCTTTCTTTGCAGCAAAACACACATTTTTATTGCACAATTAATTTGATTTTAATTAAAACAAAACAATTTCTACAAGTAATGCATTACACACATTATTATATTACATTGTATAGCTCCTACTGCCTCTTCTTTTTCCAGTGTGTACTTAATACTCACCATAAAAAGATGTCTGAAAGTTTCGAAATGATAAGGACTGCGTTTGTGTTTATTCCCCCTAATGGCTTGTTTTTAATTGTTAGCATTGCTAATTTAATAAACACTGTAGCTGCCTCATTAATATTCGATTGATCTCCATCTTTGCGAAAAAATAAGTGCCTTGTTTACATGCTGTGCCTTCTGTTTCCAAACATATGTGAACCCATATCTTTCTGAATTCATAGCGTTGCACTTAAGGCCTATTAAAATAAGATGTTGGGGAACTTAGATGCATGCAGTATTGCAGTGACAGCTCCTCTGTTTTTTGTTCCGCCCAATGTCACCTTCCTCTCAGATCTGCCTGCTTAATTGGGTTACATCCACCTTCATTATGCAACCTTCCTGCTTCATTCATCTCTAATCTTTCAACTATCCCTCATACCCTGACAGTTTTTTTTATCGTAGATGATGTCTCCTCGTTTAATTGCTCGCTACGGTCAAGATGATATTTTTCTTCCGCATTTTTGTTTAAAATTACTGCTTAGTTGCTTGACAAGATAGTTGGATTTCTGTACACTTCCATTGATTTTTAAATGAAATATGAGTTGCTAAATCCCATAGCTTGTTTATCTGGAGTTATAATTTAATAAACCTTGCTCCCACTGCCATAGCTCAGTAGTAGTATTGGACTTTTGTGCCGCAGTTCATGTAAATTCAAAATTATAGAATCAGTGGTAGATTTAATTAGTTATTTGACATCAGTCCGTGTATTTTTTCTTTATTTTTTAAATGATATATGTTATTAATTTATATTTCATATAAGGATGATGATTTAGATTATAATCCTGCTCTTAGGCTACCCTTAATTTAGAGTTACATAGTTACATGCCCTTTTGATTAAGTCAAGTAGCCCCGTACTTGTCATTTCTTTACATTGACAATGATAGCTCATACATGGCAAAGGCGAGAACGTGATATAACAAAATTCTATTGACAACTTATGGAGCAAAGACTGTACAATTCACACAACATTTCAAAGAAGTAGGTTAACATAATATGTGTTTCAATGTGGGGTTAATTCGTTGTGTTGTCTTTTGTACTTTTGTCAAATGGCAAAACATAGCACAAAGGTGGTGTTAGGGTGTGGCAAAACCAGAATTGGACATGCGGGTGTGTACTGGAATACCCCTGCGAGAGTCACTCAAGTAAGGTGGCTGGCCAGCATCAAGCAAAGGCTAATAATAGAGCTCATGCATACGGGGTGGGGTAGCAGCTGACTATCTAGGATGGAGAGCAGGTAGGTTAGAGAGATGGGTTACTTGTGCCTCCTTCAGTTTTTTAAAGGAATTAGGTTGGGCAAACTAAAAATGCAATGTGAGTCTTTGTGTTAAATGTGCCTTTGATTATGGAAGGGGTTCTCCAAGAAGGAGGGACAGGTTGTGGTATTTTTATTTATTTGGGAGCAAGTTGCAGGACTTGAAGGCAAGGTGGATATGGTCCAAGAGGTAGAGACACTTTCTGCATCAGACTGCTGGGCCGGTTTTGACTTGTTGGGTTGTATTTTGGGGTTGCACAGTTTACTTTTGTAGTGTTTAGCATATGTGAGTGGATGTTTGAGTAACTCAGAGTGTGCAATCTCTCTTCCTTTTGAGCCTGATCTCTTGAATGTTAATCAGTTGGAGTTTGCAGTTGAATTGAATACAAGCTACCTCCACTCTTACAGTACAGAGGTGTTACCTTATACCTCTCACACAGCATAGTGTATTCACTGGATCTATGTAGAAGTGAGTACATGGTTGATGTTCTCTTTTGTGTAAAATGTAAAACTAACATTTTCCTCTTTTACTGCTATGTGAACTGATTTCCTTCAACAAACGCAATACCTGCACTGAAATTAATTCTCTCTGGAAACATATTAATGCAATGTAGTTAGCCCCGGATGGCTCCTCGCATTCATCATATTCCGTTTTCAATCTCCTTCTTGTCCTCTTAGTTTTGTGCTCTGACTCTGAACCCCCTTTATTCCCTTTTACACTACTCCCTCATCCCTTTCTTCTCTCTAACGCCTCTTAATAGCAAGGGACCACTGATGTTCTCACACATGTTCATTCCTACCATTCATGACTGATCCCCTGTCTCACTGAACGTGAACAGAATTGGCAACTGCAGCCTTTTTTCCAAACCAAAGAGAGTGTGAACACATGAACCGGAGGTTTGCGTGCACTGCATCATGACTTATCCTTCTCCCAGCATGCAAGCATCAAACCAGTAGGGAAGGGTGTAAGCCCTACTGGCAGTAGCGACCGCTCGTACTGTGAAGTGATGGGGCAGGGGACCACAAACAAAAAACACAGAATTATAAACACATAAAATAGCACTTACCTACTCCGATGACCGCCGCCTTCCTCCCGATCCTCGCCTCTGTCCAGAAACTGCTGCACACTGCACAGGCAGCCCACTGCCAATTCCAGTGTGGTTTTCATGCTGGGAATGTTATTCCCAACATGAGATCCAAGTTGGTATTGGTCTGAGCACCATGGTTCGGTGTTCAGACAGATACTGGGAGCCTGTGTTGCCTCTCCACCCGACTGTGCAATGCAGCTCAGGTTGGAGAAAGGCTATGTGTGCATGACAGTTTTGCCGGCCCTCTGGGTCAGGGCAAACCATCATGCACACTTAGCAGTGTCCACCACTCCCCCCCTCCCGCCATGGTGCTGCAGCGTCACCATGGATGTCCCGCTCCTATCTCGGCTCGGCTTGCAGCCTGCAAGATGAAAAATAAAATAATAATAAAAATGTTTTAATATCATTTCATTTATGTCCTTTGTCTATGCTGGCTTTATAGCTGTCACTGGGGATTTCCTAGATGTGCTCCCCCAGCCTCCAGTGTGGGCTGGAGACAAGCTAAAAGGCACACAAAGAGTTTTAGAGCAGAGAATTGCCCACTTTCTAGGAGAGGCATTTCTAAGCTAGCAATGACAAAACCACATTAACCACCGGAAAGGGTTTGTCATTGTGAATCCAATGATAGGTAACATGATGAGGCTGCTCCCCTGCAATCCACTACTGCAACTTGAAGCAATTCCAACCAGTTTCCCATGTTAGCCTATGAGAAGAGCAAACCTCATAAATGGTTAAAACATACATGGATATTCCACACTGCCTGGGCAGAGAACACACGTGTACCTGCCCGGCCTTTCACCTGCCACTCGCTTCACCCCATTAAGACGTACCCTTAGGGTGGTAGTGATAGTTCCTGTCAGGATGGCTAGTGATTTAAAAAGGCAAGCCTGAGCAGAAGCGTAATTGCGCGCACACAAACATGCAATGGCAGGCTGGGCACATGTCTAGAAACACCATAGTTGCAAGTGTGCAGACCTGCCTGCAATGGCAGGCTGGGCACATGTTTAAGCACATCATTGATGCCAACGTGCTCACAATTCTGCAATGGCAGGCAGGTTACATGTTTCACAAATATCAGGTAAGCACCAATTCCTAACATGGGTAGGAAGGGTGCACGTACCTTCACACTACATTTACTGTGGAAAGATGCCTCATGCCCTAAGACCGATACAAAACCCAATAGAAAAAAGCAAAAGGTTTAGGGAAGTGCTATCTGAAGGGTATCAGGTCTAACAAAGCTCAAATCTTCTTTAATACTCCACAATGCGTTGCGTTGTTTGGAACAGCATTTAGATTAGACCAAACACCAATTACATTTTCTGACCCCATTTTAAAAACTCTATCCTTGTCAACCTCTAACTCCCACTCCATCCACAACACAGGAACTTCTGCCTCAAGAGCATCACCACCTTCCAAAGGCCACCTGGAAAGGCAGCCCATCAAAACGTTCCTTTCCCCTGGTAAAGTCTCAACCTGGAAATTAAATTCCATGAGGTTCTCAGACCATCTTTTTACTCTGGAAGTGGTGTTCTCAAACTTACTACACATGAACATCTGGAGCAATGGCCAGTGACCACTTCTCACAATAGAGGGTAGATTCCACAGGTAAAACTTGAACTATTTCATAGCCCAGGCAAGTGCCTCTTGTTACGCCCTGAAAAATACTCCTCTGTACCTTTGAGTGAGTGTGAAGTAAATACTACAACTCTGTCCTCACCTTCAACCACTTGGGAGAGGACAGCTCCCAGCCCCTTCATACTGCCATCATAGGCGAGTACAGTTTTCCACTTTACATCAAAATGGCCCAAAGCAGTCATTTTCACAATTCTACTCCTTACTTCCGTGAAGGGTTTTACACAATCCAAATACCACACAAAGGTCACCCCTTTCTCCAATAGTAATCTCAAAGGTTGCATAACAGTTGCAAAATTGGGCAAAACTTTGAGTAGTACTCTGCATGACCAAAGAATAGCCTCACTTGATCCTTGTCACCTGGTGTAGGTGCAGCTGTGATAGATTCCGCCAATTGCAACTTCCGTCTGATGCCATCCCCTGAGACAGAGTGTACCAAACAACTCACTATCATTTCAGTGTCACAAGCCATGTCTTTATCTGGTGGAGACAAACAATTAGGAAGTGCATTTCCAATGGTGCTGCCGATTTTCTCAGTGGGTGATAATGTGTTTGCATTTGTAAAGTACTTCATGATATGCAAAAATATACATGTGTGTTAGATCTGGGGGTCTCTAGTTGGCAGAGGTAGGTACCACTGTCCAAATAGGGACCCTTGCTTCTAGTCAGGGTAAGGAGGATACACTCTTTATATAACCCCTGCTCACCCCCTTGGTAGCTTGGCACGAGCAGTCAGGCTTATCAAAGGCAATGTGTAAATTATTTGTACCAACACTCACAGTAACACAGTGAAAACACCACCAATGGACTCCACAACAGTTTAGAAAAATAGAAGTATTTAATCTAAACTAAACAAGACCAAAATGACAAAATCCAACATACACAGTTCAAGATGTGGTTTTTTAAAGAGTTCTTAATGGTTGCGTCAAAATAATCCACAGTTGTGTAAAAATAGTTCACAGTTGTGTCACGTTTAGCCAACAGTACCTTTAGATGTGACAAAGTTCCAAAACAGAAGCTGGTGCGGTGGAAAACAAGCGATGTGTCACTCCTGAGACTCTGGGGAGGCGATGCGACAGCCCCGCTGGACGCAGCGGGCGTGTTGCGACAAATCCAGTCTGTATGGAGAGGGAGGTGATACCTTGTATAGATTCCGATGCATAGGTTCCGTAGGGAGTGTCGCACAAAGGCACGATGCGACGATCTTCAGGACGGCGACGATCTCAGGTGCGGCGGCGATACGCGGCGCAGCGTCGATCTTCTCTCGCGGCCCCTCAATGCGATGGCTCTGCGACGATGTTTGCAGCAACGTGATGCAGTCCGTAAGCAACCGGTGCGGCGATCTCACCCAGCAATGACTGGCGCTGTGACGATCTTGATCTTCATGGCGACGGGTATTTCCTCGCACTGTCGGGGATGCGCTCCGCAAGCGAGCGATGCGTGAAGACTTCCAGATAGTCTTAGTTTCTTGTTCTCCAGCTTCTCAAACAGCAGGCCACAACTACCGGATGTCCCTCAGTTGGATTCAGCACTCAGGAAGGGCAGAACTCTCTCAGTAGAGTTCAGGGAAAGCTGGGATGAAGTCCTTTTGTTCCTGGGACTTCTTAACAGGAGGCCAGCTCACATCAGGCCCTTGGAGATCTCTTCAAGCAAGGGGACAAAGCAACAACAGAGTCCTTGGCAGCAAAGCAACTGCAGGTCAGCCCACAAACACACAGCAGGACAGTCCTTCCTCTTCAGTCTTCAAGCTTTTTCCTTGGCAGGGTTCCTTCTTGATTCCAGGATGATCTAATTTCCTGTAGTCTGGGTAGCACTTTTTTACACCAGTCTTTCCTTTGTTCTCTAGAGGCAGAGAGGCCTTGGCTTGGGCAGAACCAGTTCAGGTCAGTTCCTGAGCACTTTGTTTTTCTGTCTTCTCCTCTCCTTTCAGAAAGAGGGGCAGGGTCAACAGCGCCCTAGCAGGAGGTGGAGCCAGCATTGTGGGAGGTGGGCACAGCCCTATTCAGGACCAGGTGCTATCCCCTCCCACCACTCAAGATGCAGATGCAGTCATTCAGCCTAGGGCTGACTCATCCAGTCTCCTGGGGGCTCCCCAGCCCCTGTCACTCACAAACCAGACAGACAATTCGCAAACAGGCCAAAGCACATAGAAAGGTCAGACAAGAGAACAGCCACTTTCTAAAATTGTTGTTCTCAAACACAGGATTTAAAAAACATCTTTCCTAAAGGATGTATTACTAAAGTCTGAGTTCAGGGATACCAGACTTGTATGTCCTATCTTGCTCCTATGGGAAGATATGCAGGTAAACACTTACTCAGCATTCCCCATTATAGCCTATGGGCAAGATGGCCTTTCAATAGTGAAAAACGAAAATGGCTGTAATTCACTACCAGAGAATGTCACCCACACTGGTACAAGCTCTACCTTTCTCATACACTGCACCCTACCCAGGGGGGTACCTTGGGCCTTCCATAGGGGTGTCCAATGTGTACAGAAAGGGAAGAGTTAGGCCTGGTCAGTGGGGACACTGCCAGGTTGACATGGCAGTTCACAGACAGCGCACAGGCACTGTGGTGGCAGGCCTGAGACACCATTTTAGGGTTACT
Source organism: Lissotriton helveticus (assembly GCF_964261635.1). Taxonomy (NCBI): domain Eukaryota; kingdom Metazoa; phylum Chordata; class Amphibia; order Caudata; family Salamandridae; genus Lissotriton; species Lissotriton helveticus. Next base: position 167,748,551 of record NC_136065.1, on the reverse strand, counting down.
CATGTGGGTGGCACAATCAGTGCTGCCGGCCCACTAGTAACATTTGAGTCACCTGCTCTGGCACTCTCAGTGCACTATTCTAGGCACTTCCTGGTATCACAAATATGCCAATCATGGATAACCGATCACAATAACAATTTACCTAGGGAGCACTTGCACTTTGACACTGATCAGCAGTGGCAAAGTGCCCAAAGCATCTAAACCAGCAAAAACGAAATCCAGCACAGTGTCAAAAATACAGGAGGTAGAGGCAAAAATATAGGGGGACCACGCCAAGAATGCCAGGTCTAACATTGTGCATATTATCGCATGAGAAAATGGAATTCACAAAAGCATTACCAGAGGACATTTGGAAACATAGGACCGTTGCAGGCTTCCATGCATATTTCTGGAAACTTGTATTAGTTTGTGAAAGTTGTAAATCAACCCCATGCAATGTCATAAACCTGTGTGTGCAGATCTATAAATTTCTTTGAGATTTTGTCATTGGTAAGTATATGTTGCTGACTTTCACGTCTTTTCATTTTCTGCCATCTGTTCTTTTCCTCATTCACCTCCTGCTGTCTGTCATTTTGCTACGGAGATGAAATACCTACCTGCAAAGACGCTGGAAGTAGGGGTTCTGAAGTTCAGAAAATGAATGAGCAATAAAACGACCTTTAAATGTAGTGTTTATCTTGCACATTTGCTGTGGATTAACGTCAGAGATCAAATGTCAGGTTACGTCTTTTTGACAAATTGCTTATTAGTCTTTTAAGATGGATACTGGTGTTTACTTTTCTTTAAAATACTGCAAAGTGAGAGAATTTTGAAAAGTGTAATTTCTGACAATCTTACTGCAGTCTAGGGAATGACAATTTTATTCTAACACACAACATCAATTAAAAACATTTAGATTAACTTTACACATATTTCAAAACATATCAACCAGTAGGAAAACACTCTTGAGGTAGATAATTCTGAATTGTAATTGAAATAAAGATTTTAATAGGATCAAAATAAATCAGTACACTTGTCTTGTTCATGCACAAATGATAAATACTTGCTTAAACCCAATTTCCTCAATTTATCGTTTGTGCACTAGATAGATTTATAAGTAAAACTGCATATCTGTGCAAATGGTAGTGGCCATTTCAATGGAAAATGTGCTGCCTGTAAAGGACAGTGCGCTACTACGCCATGGTTTAGTATTGTATTTGCAACAGTGTGCTCAAAATGCACTATGGTCTACATAGTAACTAGTCAAAATATCAACTAGACATAATATCGAGTCAAAAATATAGAATAGACATAATATCGACTAGACATAATATAGACTACCAAAATATCGACGAGAAAATTGTAATATCGAATAGAATGGACATAATATCGAATCAAAAATGTAGAATGGACATAATATCGACTAGACATAATATAGACAACAAAAATATCGAATTTTATGTAAGTTAATATTAATTTTTATTTTTTTGTGTAATATAATTCTGTAGCGGGTTGTGGGTTTATAGGGGAATAGGGTGGGAAGTAATTTAATTATAATTAATTAAATGTGTTAATTTATTTATTGTTATTTATTTAGAATTAATTGTTAATTAATTATTGATTGGTAATTCATTAAAAAATAATTGGTAATTAATTTTAATTGATTAATTGATAAATAATTTTATTTTAGTAATTTATTTTCTGTAGCGGGTTGTGGGTTTATAGGGGAATAGGGTGGGAAGTAATTTAATTATAATTAATTAAATATGTTAATTAATTAATTTGTAATTATTTTGAATTAATTGGTAATTAATTTTTAATTGATAATTAATTAATTGTTGATTGATAATTAATTTTAATTAATTGTTTAATTGACAATTATGTGAATAATATTTTTTTTCTGTGGCGGGTTGTGTGTTTATAGGGGAATAGGGTGGGAAGTAATTTAATTTTAAATAATTAAATATGTTAATTAATTAATTGATTGGTATTTATTTAGAATAAATTGTCAAATAAGTTTTAATTGGTAAATAATTAATTTTTAATTGATAATTAATTTTTATTAATTGATTAATTGATAATTATGTGAATAATTTTATTTTATTTTTAGTAGCGGGTTGTTGGTTTATAGGGGAATAGGGTGGGAAGTAATTTAATGTAATCAATTAAACATGCTAATTAATTAATTGGTATTTTTTAAATAAATTGGTTATTAATTTTTAATTGGTAATTAATTAATTCTTAATTGGTAATTAAAATGTATTACTTGATTATTTTATAATTATGTGATTTATATTAATTTATTTTCACTACAGTGGGGATATTACAATTTACCCCTACGCTATCCTATGCTTTCCCTACTGTTGCACTCGCTGGAGTGGGAATAGTAATTTTTACCCCTACGCTATCCAACGGTTTCCCTACTGTTGCACTCTCGGGAGTGGGAATAGTAATTTTTACCCCTACGCTATCCAACGCTTTTCCTACTGATGCACTCTCTGGAGTTGGAATAGTAAATTTTACCCCTACGCTATCCAATGCTTTCCCTACTGTTGCACTCACTGGAGTGGGAATAGTAATTTTTACCTCTACGCTATCCAACGCTTTCGCTACTGTTGCACTCTCTGGAGTGGGAATAGTCATTTTTATCCCTACGCTATCCAACGCTTACCCTACTGATGCACTTGCTGGAGTGAGAATAGTAATTTTTACCCCTATGCTATCCAACGCTTTCCCTACTGTTGCACTCGCTGGAGTTGGAATAGTAAATGTTACCCCTACGCTATCCAATGCTTTCCCTACTGTTGCACTCGCTGGAGTGGGAAAAGTAATTTTTACCCCTACGCTATCCAACGCTTTCCCTACTGTTGCACTCGCTGGAGTTGGAATAGTAATTTTTACCCCTACTCTATCCAACGCTCTCCCTACTGTTGCACTCTTTGGAGTGGGAATAGTAATTTTTACCCCTATACTATGCAACGTTTTCCCTACTGTTGCACTCGCTGGAGTTGGAATAGTAATTTTTACCCCTACGCTATTCAACGCTTTTCCTATTGTTGCACTTGCTGGAGTTGGAATAGTAATTTTTACCCCTACGGTATCCAACGCTTTCCCTACTGTTGCACTCGTTGGAGTGGGAATAGTAATTTTTACCAATACGCTATCCAAAGCTTTCCCTACTGTTGCACTCTTTGGAGTGGGAATAGTAATTTTTACCCCTACGGGATCCAACGCTTTCCCTACTGTTGCACTCGCTGGAGTGGGAATAGTAATTTTTACCCCTACGCTATCCAACGCTTTCCCTACTGTTGCACTCGCTGGAGTTGGAATAGTAATTTTTACCCCTACGCTATCCAACGCTCTCCCTACTGTTGCACTCTTTGGAGTGGGAATAGTAATTTTTACCCCTATGCTATGCAACGTTTTCCCTACTGTTGCACTCACTGGAGTTGGAATAGTAATTTTTACCCCTACGCTATTCAACGCTTTTCCTATTGTTGCACTTGCTGGAGTTGGAATAGTAATTTTTACCCCTACGGTATCCAACGCTTTCCCTACTGTTGCACTCGTTGGAGTGGGAATAGTAATTTTTACCAATACGCTATCCAAAGCTTTCCCTACTGTTGCACTCTTTGGAGTGGGAATAGTAATTTTTACCCCTACGGGATCCAACGCTTTCCCTACTGTTGCACTCGCTGGAGTGGGAATAGTAATTTTTACCCCTACGCTATCCAACGCTTTCTCTACTGTTGCACTTGCTGGAGTTGGAATAGTAATTTTTACCCCTACGGGATCCAACGCTTTCCCTACTGTTGCACTCGCTGGAGTGGGAATAGTAATTTTTACTCCTACGCTATCCAACGCTTTCCCTACTGTTGCACTCTCTGGAGTGGGAATCGTAATTTTTACCCCCACGCTATCCAACGCGTTCCCTACTGTTGCACTCGCTGGAAATGGAATAGTAATTTTTAACCCTACGCTATCCAACACTTTCCCTACTGTTGCACTCGCTGGAGTTGAAATAGTAATTTTTACCCCTACGTTATCCAACACTTTCCTTACTGTTGCATTCTTTGGAGTGGAAATAGTAATTTTTACCCCTACGCTATCCAACGCTTTCCCTACTGTTGCAATCTTTGGAGTGGGCATAGTAATTTTAACCCCTACACTGTCCAACGCTTTCCCTACTGTTGCACTCTCTGGAGTGGGAATAGTCATTTTTACCCCTACGCTATCCAACGCTTTCCCTACTGTTGCACTCTCTGGAGTGGGAATAGTAATTTTTACCCCTACGCTATCCAACGCTTTCCCTTCTGTTGCACTAATAATTTGTATATATATATTAACGAGCTGTTTTTCCAGAACTCCCCTTGGTCTCTGAGTTCTCCTTTTGGTGGGGAACTGTTCAGTCATGTAATCTGCGCCAGCCTGCGACGCAGTACGGATGGCCCTGCTACCTAAAGAGTCCCGGAGTAAGACTGGCACCATGCTGCTTGCAGCATATACATGAATCGAGGGATCGATAACCTCCGGTGACCGCCTGGATTCACACAGCACCCGTGGGGAGATATTGGTATTTTACCGAATCGGGACTCCAGTCCGCATTGACTGCCCCTGCCCATTGGACTTCCTGTGTGATATTGCGGGCTGTAGCAGTTATGAGGGGATGAAGGAAAACGGCCGTGGTTTGTCCGGCTCTTTGGCTGCGCGCCTGCCACCACCTACCTGTATCCAGCGCTGACCTACTGTCTACTCACTCCCCTATGCCATCCACCCGGGGGGAGCCGCCACAGTGCTTCCTGGGACTTGTGGTTTGGATGTGACGACTTCATTAAGGGGAGGAGACCCAGGCGCTGGGATGTACTTTACACAGGTGGGATTGATATTTGTGGGAAGACAAGCCACAGTGATTGGGCGCTGAGGAAGGCCAACCAGGCCGAAATGCATTCGCCGCCTCTGTGAATCGGCCCGCCGCCTTTGTAAACCGGCCAATAAACGAGCTGTTTTTCCAGAACTCCCCTTGGCCTCTGAGTTCTCCTTTTGGTGGGGAACTGTTCAGTCATGTAATCTGCGCCAGCCTGCGACGCAGTACGGATGGCCCTGCTACCTAAAGAGTCCCGGAGTAAGACTGGCACCATGCTGCTTGCAGCATATACATGAATCGAGGGATCGATAACCTCCGGTGACCGCCTGGATTCACACAGCACCCGTGGGGAGATATTGGTATTTTACCGAATCGGGACTCCAGTCCGCATTGACTGCCCCTGCCCATTGGACTTCCTGTGTGATATTGCGGGCTGTAGCAGTTATGAGGGGATGAAGGAAAACGGCCGTGGTTTGTCCGGCTCTTTGGCTGCGCGCCTGCCACCACCTACCTGTATCCAGCGCTGACCTACTGTCTACTCACTCCCCTATGCCATCCACCCGGGGGGAGCCGCCACAGTGCTTCCTGGGACTTGTGGTTTGGATGTGACAACTTCATTAAGGGGAGGAGACCCAGGCGCTGGGATGTACTTTACACAGGTGGGATTGATATTTGTGGGAAGACAAGCCACAGTGATTGGGCGCTGAGGAAGGCCAACCAGGCCGAAATGCATCCGCCGCCTCTGTGAATCGGCCCGCCGCCTTTGTAAACCGGCCAATAAACGAGCTGTTTTTCCAGAACTCCCCTTGGCCTCTGAGTTCTCCTTTTGGTGGGGAACTGTTCAGTCATGTAATCTGCGCCAGCCTGCGACGCAGTACGGATGGCCCTGCTACCTAAAGAGTCCCGGAGTAAGACTGGCACCATGCTGCTTGCAGCATATACATGAATCGAGGGATCGATAACCTCCGGTGACCGCCTGGATTCACACAGCACCCGTGGGGAGATATTGGTATTTTACCGAATCGGGACTCCAGTCCGCATTGACTGCCCCTGCCCATTGGACTTCCTGTGTGATATTGCGGGCTGTAGCAGTTATGAGGGGATGAAGGAAAACGGCCGTGGTTTGTCCGGCTCTTTGGCTGCGCGCCTGCCACCACCTACCTGTATCCAGCGCTGACCTACTGTCTACTCACTCCCCTATGCCATCCACCCGGGGGGAGCCGCCACAGTGCTTCCTGGGACTTGTGGTTTGGATGTGACGACTTCATTAAGGGGAGGAGACCCAGGCGCTGGGATGTACTTTACACAGGTGGGATTGATATTTGTGGGAAGACAAGCCACAGTGATTGGGCGCTGAGGAAGGCCAACCAGGCCGAAATGCATTCGCCGCCTCTGTGAATCGGCCCGCCGCCTTTGTAAACCGGCCAATAAACGAGCTGTTTTTCCAGAACTCCCCTTGGCCTCTGAGTTCTCCTTTTGGTGGGGAACTGTTCAGTCATGTAATCTGCGCCAGCCTGCGACGCAGTACGGATGGCCCTGCTACCTAAAGAGTCCCGGAGTAAGACTGGCACCATGCTGCTTGCAGCATATACATGAATCGAGGGATCGATAACCTCCGGTGACCGCCTGGATTCACACAGCACCCGTGGGGAGATATTGGTATTTTACCGAATCGGGACTCCAGTCCGCATTGACTGCCCCTGCCCATTGGACTTCCTGTGTGATATTGCGGGCTGTAGCAGTTATGAGGGGATGAAGGAAAACGGCCGTGGTTTGTCCGGCTCTTTGGCTGCGCGCCTGCCACCACCTACCTGTATCCAGCGCTGACCTACTGTCTACTCACTCCCCTATGCCATCCACCCGGGGGGAGCCGCCACAGTGCTTCCTGGGACTTGTGGTTTGGATGTGACGACTTCATTAAGGGGAGGAGACCCAGGCGCTGGGATGTACTTTACACAGGTGGGATTGATATTTGTGGGAAGACAAGCCACAGTGATTGGGCGCTGAGGAAGGCCAACCAGGCCGAAATGCATTCGCCGCCTCTGTGAATCGGCCCGCCGCCTTTGTAAACCGGCCAATAAACGAGCTGTTTTTCCAGAACTCCCCTTGGCCTCTGAGTTCTCCTTTTGGTGGGGAACTGTTCAGTCATGTAATCTGCGCCAGCCTGCGACGCAGTACGGATGGCCCTGCTACCTAAAGAGTCCCGGAGTAAGACTGGCACCATGCTGCTTGCAGCATATACATGAATCGAGGGATCGATAACCTCCGGTGACCGCCTGGATTCACACAGCACCCGTGGGGAGATATTGGTATTTTACCGAATCGGGACTCCAGTCCGCATTGACTGCCCCTGCCCATTGGACTTCCTGTGTGATATTGCGGGCTGTAGCAGTTATGAGGGGATGAAGGAAAACGGCCGTGGTTTGTCCGGCTCTTTGGCTGCGCGCCTGCCACCACCTACCTGTATCCAGCGCTGACCTACTGTCTACTCACTCCCCTATGCCATCCACCCGGGGGGAGCCGCCACAGTGCTTCCTGGGACTTGTGGTTTGGATGTGACGACTTCATTAAGGGGAGGAGACCCAGGCGCTGGGATGTACTTTACACAGGTGGGATTGATATTTGTGGGAAGACAAGCCACAGTGATTGGGCGCTGAGGAAGGCCAACCAGGCCGAAATGCATTCGCCGCCTCTGTGAATCGGCCCGCCGCCTTTGTAAACCGGCCAATAAACGAGCTGTTTTTCCAGAACTCCCCTTGGCCTCTGAGTTCTCCTTTTGGTGGGGAACTGTTCAGTCATATATATATATATATGTATTAAAATTTTTAAAAATAATTTAAAGTTATATTAATTATTTTTTAATGTTACGTTTATTTAAGTATTTTAAATAAGTTAAAAAAAGTTTTTATTATTATATTACTTTTAAGACATTTTAAAAATTCGATATTTTGACAGTCTATATTTTTTACACTCGATATTTTGGAGTCGATATTTTTGTACTTACCTGTTTGAAGATAGGAAGTCGATATTTTGTAGTCGATATTTTGACCTCGATATTTTGTCATCTCGATATTGTGACTGTCGATATTCTGTCAGTGATCCGGTCTACATATATGATACCAGTTCAAATCTGCTACTGTATGGAGGTGGCTCATTTGCTACGCTTGTTCTGTGTGTTACGCTAATATTCATTTTGATAAAAATATGTTGGCTAGTGTTGATTCCAATGCCCAACATTTAGTTTGCCTCACTGTTTAACCCACTGTTTTGAAAACTCACCTTCAAAAAAGTGTCCCAGGTGATTGCATGTAATAAGAAACATTACAGTCTATTTGGGACTTTCATTTAATAATCAAACGCACAGTGCTTTGCAGTAGGAAAACCTGTGCTGGAACATAGTTTCCTTGGTGATAGGGGAACGTGGTAATCTCGAGTTCTTAGAAAACGTTTTATAATTTCTCAATATGAACTTTTGTTGATATATGGGTAACAATGAGTTGCAGGCATGTTTTCCACGAGGGATTCTGAGTGACATCACATAGACTTCTAGAGGGAATTTGTCTATGTGATGTCTCATAAACAACTTTGCTCTTGTAGGGATGGCAGGTCCTATTTTTTAATTATGGAAATTATTAACACAGCTGAGGGTTTGGGTAGTCATAAATGTTTTTAAGTATAACTGTCCTGGTTTCTGTTACTTTGGCTATTTTGTGTATGGATGGTATTTTATTAGAATTTCATCCCTACATCCCCTCATTTAAAACCTCGAATCCTACACCTATTTAGGCACTAAAAACAAAACAATATGTGCACTCTTTGACAAATGGAGGAAAAACCTGAACTCTGAATGTCTCTCATCCTTTAAACAAGCCCCACACACTATCAATATCACATTTGTCTTATTTGCAAATCTTCATGTTTACAAAATCTATTCTCACTATGAATGAATGAATGAATGAAGGGGCATTTGTAGAGCACGTGGCTACCCGGAGGCCTCCCAGCGCTAGGCAAAACTACTAAGTTAGTGAACAGAGCAGGATGATATATTACGGAAATGAAAGGGTTTTCAGCAGTTTCCTGAAGGCGCAGTGACTAGGTTTGTTTCGGAGATGGAGAGAAAGAGCGTTCCACAGTCTGCCTGCGTTCAGGGAAAACAGTCTGCCACCGCTTCTAGATCGTTTGATTCTAGGGGTAGCGATGAGGTGAAGTTCATTCAAGTGCAGTTTTCTCCTAGGTTTGTATGGTTGAATTATGGCTGAGAACAGGGGCGGACCTTTACCCTGAAGAGATTTATTGACGATGCAGAGTGACTTGAAACTGATTCTCTCTTTCACAGGCAGCCAGTGAAGGAGGCGCAGGGTGGGTTTTGCAGAAGACAGTTTGGGGGTTCCTGTCAGCAGTCTGGCTGCGTAGTTCTGGATGACCTGTAATCGGTTAATGACCGAAGTGGGGGCTCCCAGATAGTGCGCGTTACCATAGTCCAGTCTGGAGAGCAGGATGCCTGGACCATGGTTTTCTTGGCTTGGGGAGGGAGCAGGGGGAGGACTTTCCTTACTGTTCTGATCAGGCCGAAGCAGGTTGCCACTGTCTTGCTGGCTTGCACTTGGAAGGTCAGTTTATTATCTAGCCAGATACCCAGGCCCTTTATTTCTGGCTTAGGAATTGGGACTGGACCTATGCATACTGGCTAGATGGTTCTGAGTGCCGTGTTATCAAAGTTGCCCAGGGGCATGACCTCGGTCTTTCCTCCATTTAATTTCAGGTGGGAGGACCCCATCCAGTTTACCACTTCCGTGAGACAGGCTTTCATGGTCATGGAGTGAGGGGAGGATAGGTTTAGGGCTGCGACCAGTTGGGTGTCATCGGCGTAGGTAACCATATGGATCGCAAAAGGGACCACAATGGATGCTAGTGGAACCATATGCCCGTTAAAGAGCGTCGGGCTGAGAGATGAACCCTGTGGGACACCACACTTGAGAGGCCAGGGTTTGGAGCTCATGCCATCTTCAAAGTCCTGGAACGTGCGACCTTCCAAAAAGGAGCGCAGCCAACTCAGGGCAGTACCGGCAACTCCCAGCTCGCCCAGGCGGTAAATCAGAACCTGGTGATTCACCGTATCAAAGGCTATGATCTTCCCCTCATTGTATTGCCCTCATAACCACTATTCTTCTCTCCCCTCCTCAAGCACCAGTTACTCATTCTTCTCAGAGAGCCGAAGATGTGACATCTTACGTCTCCTCTACAATCTCTGCCATTTGATCTAACCAGACAACATTATTCTGAAGCGCACCTCATCCTAATGCACCTCTTAATTTCTGCTAAATATCTTCTCAAGCTTTCTATCTCTTGTCCCTTCTCCCATTGAACCAGCACACATACTCAAAGATGCCAGCCTGTCATGTGCTCACCTGATCCTTTCGACCCTCAAATCAGCAAACCCCTGCCTATCGCCTCCTAAGTTCTGTCTTGCCTGCCATTGCTCTCTGGTTACTTAACACAGGCATCTATCCACTTTCAGCAGTAGTTATACAGCTATTTCCAAAACCCACTGCTGATCCTCCTACCTTTGCCAAGTCCTGTCTTCCCAAACCTTTTTTCACAAAAGCTCTTACACAATTTGACTTCGACTTATTTTCCTCACTTAACATTTCCGTCTTCATCTTCTTCCTTCTGTTTTTCACACACTACAGTCAATTGAACCCACTTGCACACTACGTGCCAACTTCATAACTTCCGCTGTCCCAATCACCTTTCGTCTATCCTCATATTTCTAGACATCTCTGTTGCACATTTCTCTGTTGATCACCCCACCTTTTGCTCTGTGCTATCCAATGTCAGTTCCACGTACATGGCACAATGACTGGGTTTCATCTTACCTCTTTGAACACTCTTCATTTTCTTCGTACACCTCACTCTGTAACTTCCCACCTCTAACAATTGGATTCCCATAAAGCTCTGTCTTGGGACCTCTCCTTTTCTCCCTCTATGCCTCAACCCTCTGCAAAGTCATCACTTTGTTTGGATGTTTTATGTTCCCTATGCTGATGATAGCCAAATATTTCACTCTTTTCTCTTATTCACTTCCCACAAACAGACACAGGTCTTCAACTATCTGAAGGCTATCAGTCAATGACCGGTATTCCTCCAGATCAGAAATAATCTACTTCATGACCCTTTTGACACCTACCTCCCTTCCCTACATTATCTACTGTCCCCACTATTTCCCACCTCCCACACCCTCAGCCAGAGACCTTGGCTAGAAACACCAGTTACCACCAGATACAGAGCAGCAACATTTCACATATTGCACTTTAGAAAAATTATTTCATACATTTTATTCGACAGAGCCAACGTGGTGAGGTCCACACTTGTCAACAGAAAGTCTCAGTATTCCACCAGTCTTCTAGTGGAGCTCTCACTATACTGTACATGTTTATCCCATTAGAAAAGTTAATAAGGTGATTGTAGGTCAGAATATCATGTATAAACATATTGTATGACAAATTTTGTGCCTTAAATATAATTTACAAAAATATCACCCCATTAGGGGTTGATTTTCTATTACTAACTCCAGTGGGGTGATATTTTTGTAAATGATATTTAGGACAACATTGGAGCAGCATGATTTAGACTCCACCCTTACACATCACAGAAATACAATCACATACATGCACCTGACATTATATGTATTGTGTGCCTTAACTTCATTACCGTGTGTGATACATTTAAACGCATTACTGAAATGTATTCACTGTAGAAACTAGAGATTTACAGACGTGTGCACCAATGTTCAGTTTAAGCATGAATCATGTATTATTCATTCATGTTTTGCACTTACACTTCAAGTTATATTGCATATGTAAACATGTATTTTTTTATTCACATTTTACAATTCTTTTAAAGTTACAAGTGTGCATATGTAACCATGTATTCAAAGTGCACAATAAATGTTCATTTAAGTTAGCCTGACTACAGTCCTTAGTTTAAATGTATTTTGCTTGCCAGCATGCTTTTCTTTTCCTTGCAGGTTTATTACTTCGAAAAAGCTTATTGTTTGTACTAGACGCTGATAGAGGCCTGAGAGAGACTTGGCAGTGAACGTGGAAAAACATTGGTTGAAAGAAGCTTTCTGTTCCTGTACTAGGATGGTAAGATGTTCAAGGCTTGGAACCACAGCCCCAGTTTGATGCGTTGGTAATTCAGATCTATGTTGCAGATGCACTCAAGTGGTGCTCTTATTGTATCCTGGTGGTGTGAAGGAGATAAGACGTTTCTGAATCTCCTGTTACTTTTACATTGGTGTGCCCATAGTTTGAATTAGGAGAGATTCCCTTTAGACCAAAGGGGGTTATTATGAGTCTGGCGGTCCATGGACCGCCAGACTCGTGGGGCGTGACGGTGGCGCGATAGTGGCGGTATCCCGATTTACCTATTTTGATCAGGACAGTCAAGCTGACCTGGAACCAACGCAACCACCAGGGACCCGAAATCCTTGGCTGTGACATGATGGTCTGATGGTCTTGAGGCCGCAATATGCTTGGCGGGTCCGCAAAGGCCCCGCCAAGCATATTCCAAGGTTCCTCATGCCACACTTTTCATGGCCTGCTTGTGCCTCACACCCTGTGGATGCACACAGGGGGGCAGAACGTGTTCCCCCCTGTATGCATGAGCACTAGTATCTGCACGGTATGGACTTCAGCAGTCCATGCCGTGCAGGTACTGCCTTTGATATCCCCTCTGCAGTGCCTATAGGCACCGCCCTGGGAATGCCAAAGAACCGCCCGTCAGACAGGGAAAAACTCCTGGTCTGGCAGGCGGTTCATACATGGGTTTGGCAGTTTGCGAGCGGGGTGGCCCCGCTCCCGCACCGCCAACCTCTTAATAAGGCCCCTGAGAGGTACAGACCTCTATGTTTGCCCTATTCTTGCAAGTGTGAAGTTTTTTACTAAATCTTATTTCCTTTTTCTTTAGATTTCTACTAGAGTCTGATCATACTGACACCTTCTTCTTCTATGCTCCCGAATTAGAGACCCTTGATTGATTAATCCATATTTGATTCATGTTTAGAGTGGAGAAGGGAGGAATCTTTATGGAACACTTGTTCACTTTTATCTGTTATTGCATAATTGTAGCAGTCATAATTCTGTATCTCATTCTTTTGTGTCTCAATAAGCTGAGACATTTCACTTTGCTAATTGTACTAATTTACCTATTGCATTTGTAATTGGCTTGTATATTTACTAGGTTGAATGGGTAATCCAAAGAAAACCCTTTAATCATATTCAGCGATTCAATCAATCAATCAAGGGTTTGTTAAGCGCGACTACTCAACCGTAAGGGTCTCAGGGCACGGGGGGTGGGGGGGAGGGTGCAGGTTCCAGACCATCACGGAGGGGGTCTGTCGAAGAGCCAGGTTTTGCGGTTTCTCGTGAAGATGGGGAGTGATGTTGTCTGCCTAAGGTGGAGTGGTAGGGCATTCCTTGCACTGGCCGGGAGGAGAAGGAGCGGCCTCCTGATCTGTTCTTTCTGCCGTGGGGAACCATGGCGTAGGAGAGCTGAGCTGATCGAAGGGTTATTTGGGGTACGTGGAAATTGATTCGGCTGTTGAGGTATGTTGTGCTGGTGTTGTGGAGGGCTTTGTGTGCGTGGGTGAGGATCTTGAAGGTGATAAATGCCTCAATGGGGAGCCAGTGGAGAGTGTGCAGGTGTTGGGAGATGTGCCAGTGTTGTGGTAAGTTGAGGACCAGTCTTGAGGTGGCATTCTGGATGTTTTGTAGTTTGCGGGTGAGGTTTTTCTTTATTCCGGTGGAGAGTGCGGTGCCGTACTCGAGTGTGCTGTTGACGGGTTTTCTGTGCTGAAGGGGGATCCATTTGAAGGTCTTACGTAGGAGGTGGAGGATGTGGAAGCAGGAGGATGTGACAGAGTTGATCTGGCGGACCATTTTGAGCTCGGAGTCTAGGATGATTCTAAGGTTGCGTGCGTGGTCCTTGGGAGCGGGTGGGCTGCCAAGGGCGATGGGCCAACAGGTGTCGTTCCAGGCGTCGGGGTGTGGGCATATGATGAGTACTTCTGTTTTGTCGGTGTTGAGTTGTAAGCAGCTGCTTTTCATCCATTTGGCGACAGCATCCATGTCTTCTTTGAAGTCGTGTTTGGCTGCGTTGGCTGCGTTGGACAGGGAGAGGATGAGCTGAGTGTCATCTGTGTATGAAACAATGTTGAGTCCGTAGGTTCTGACGATGGTGGCGAGGGGAGCCATGTAGATGTTGAAGAGCGTTGGGCTGAAGGAGAACCCCTGGGGGGCTCCGCAGGGGGTTGGTGTAGAGTCTGAGAGGAAAGGGGGGGTCTGACCCGCTATGTTCTGCTGGAGAGGAAGGAGTAGATCCAGTCAAGGGCATTGTCCCGAAAACCTGTGTTGTGGAGTCTGCGTGTTGGGGTACGGTGGGAGACTGTGTCGAAGGTCGATGAGAGGTTGAGGAGGACGAGGGCTACTGTTTCTCCTTTGACCAGTAGGGACCGGATGTCGCCTGTTGCGGTGAGGAGGTCGGTTTCTGTGCTGTTGTTTTTTCTGAAGCCGGGTTATGAGGGGTCAAGGATGTTGTGTTCTTCGGTAAAGGTGGCGAGTTGGCTGTTGATGGCTTTCTCGATCACTTTTGCAGGGAATGGAAGCAGGGTGATGGTTATGAGGTCGGTGGGGTCCGCCGAGGGCTTCTTTAGGAGGGGGTTGATCTCGCCATGTTTCCAGTCATCGGGGAAGTAGGCGTTCGCCAGGGAAAGATTGATGGTGTGGCAAAGCATAGGTGCAATGGTGTTGGCGGCTCTGTTGAAGATGTGGTGGGGGAAGGGGTCTGGGGGGGCCTCGGAGTGGATTGACTTCATTGTCTTCAGTGTGTCTTCAGTGGTGAGGGTTGTCCAGCTGTCAATCATTGTCTTCAAGGCGTTGGGGTGGTTGCTGGGGGTTCTGTGTTTTAGTTGTATCGTCGAAGTTGTCGTAGATGTTCTTGATTTTGCGGTGAAAGAAGGTGCTGAGTTTGTTGCAGAGGTCTGGTGAGGGGGGACTGTCAGTTGACTAGCTGGCGGGTTGGGTGAACTCCTTGAGTTCTTTGATGTTGTGTGCGTGTGTGGAGATTCTGTCTTCAATTGCAGCTTTCCTCGTGTTTCTGATGAGCTTGTGGTGGGTGGTGGTGGCGGCTTTGAAGTTGTTGTGTGCTTCTGTGGATTTGGAGTTCCTCGAGGTATTCTTGAGGTGGCGGCAGGTGCTCTTGGGCTCTCGGAGTTCGGGGGTAAACCATCTGGCCTTCTTGGCATGTGGGTTGTTATTCTTATTGAGGGGGGCTATGGTGTTGACGCTGTCGGTGATCCATCTCTGTGGAGTTTGGGCGGCGGTGTTGGGGGCGTTGTCTTCCCCGGTGGTCGGGGTGAAGATGCTGAGTGAGGAGGTGAGCTGGTCGTCAGTAATTGTGGTCCAGTTTCTTCGTTTGAGCCGGTGCTTGTGCCTGTTGATGGTGGGTGTTCTAAAGGTGAAGTGGATGCATTGATGGTCTGTCCACGGGAGTTTGGTGGTGTGACCGCTCAGCCCTCCACAGGGCTTGGTCGCCCCACTCACTGCTGCCGCTCCTGCCTGCCTTTGCCGCCTCCTGCCTGCAGATTCCTTCGCTCGCTGCCCGCTGCTCCTGGGAATTTCCCGCTGCTCCTGGGAATTTCCCGCTGCCCGCTGCTTCTTGGAATTTCCCGCCGCTGCCTCCCTGCGGCCCCGCCCCCCTGTGATTCCATTCGCCGCCCCGCTCCCGCCACCCAGCTGGTCCTCCCTCCCGGCTCCTTACTTATGACGCCCCCAGAGCGACCGCGCAGCGCACGCGTGCAGCGGGAGCGCCGATTGAGCGCCGAAGGTGCGCCAAAGGTAAGCTCGTCTGCGCCCGTCCGCGCCTGGCCCGCGCCCAGCGCCAGGACCCCTGGCCCTCCCCGCCGAGGCAAGACGACCCGACTGACCTACGACACCGCCACTCTCAATGCACTCAATGCCGGCCGGACCCACGCCTGCTGCCGAGCCACCCCGAGACGCACCCACGGACCCTTCACCTGCTGCACCTGCAAGTTCACCTGCCTCCGAACCTGCCCCGCACCCGCCAAGACAAACACCAGCAGCAACCGCCTCAAGTGCATCCTGATCAACACCCGCTCCGTCCACAGACACGCCGTGGAACTCTGGAACCTCCTCGACGCTGCATCACCGGACGTCGCCTTCCTCACGGAAACCTGGATGAACGCCTCCTCTGCACCCGACATCGCCATCGCCATCCTGGACGGGTACAAGATCATCAGGAGGGACCGCATCAACCAGACCGGAGGTGGCATCGCCATCGTCCACAGGAACACCATCCGCATCACGACCGACGCCAACGACTCCTTCGCCGCAGCCGAACATCTCCACTTCCAGATTCACACCGACCCTAAGACGACCATCAGAGGCACCCTCGTCTACAGACCTCCGGGACCACGCACACAATTCAGCGAAGACATCACAGACTTCATCAGCCCGCACGCCCTCCCCTCCACTGACTACATCCTCCTCGGGGACCTCAACTTCCACCTGGAGAACAACAAGGACCGCAACACCACCGCCCTGCTGGAAAACCTTGCCAACCTCGGACTCAAGCAACTGGTCAACACCCCCACCCACTACGCCGGCCACACGCTTGATGCCGTCTTCTCTTCCAGCAATTACATCACCTTCAGCCACGCCACCGGACTCCACTGGACCGACCACAGCTGCGTCCACTTCAGCTTCAAAAGATCCACGACCCACCACCACCCGCAACAGGTACCTCACAGGAATTGGAGAAAGATCACCGCAGACCAGCTCACCACCTCCCTCAGCCAGAGCCCACCCGCCAACACAACGGACCCCAACGAAGCAGCCCGCAACTTCACACAGTGGCTGACCGCCTGCGCCGACGACCTCGCGCCACTAAAGAACCCTACCAGCAGACCCAGAAGCAAGAAGGCATCCTGGTTCACCGACGACCTCAAGGACTTCAAGAAGACCTGCCACACCCTCGAGAAAGCCTGGCTCCTCGACCGCTCCACCGCCAACATGACCGCCCTCAAACACGCTTCCCGCAAGCACCACCAGCTCATCCGCACCACCAAGAAGAAATCCCTGAAGGAACGACTGGACAACAACGCCCACGACAGCAAAGAGCTCTTCACTATCGTCAAGGAGTTCTCCAACCCCAGCACCGGCACCAACGACATCACTCCGTCACAAGACCTCTGCGACTCCCTCGCCTCGTTCTTCCACAGCAAGATCGCCGACATCCACAACAGCTTCGGCGCCCCACCCACGCACCCAACCGTCGAACCAACGCCCCCCACCGCCACCCTTCGCACCTGGACCACGGTGACCACCGAAGACACAGCCCGCACGATGAACACCATCCACTCCGGATCACCGACCGACCCCTGCCCACACCACGTCTTCAACAAGGCCGACTCCACCATCGCACCCCAACTCCGGAACATCATCAACGCCTCCTTCAACACCGCCACCTTCCCGGAGAGCTGGAAGCACGCCGAGATCAGCGCCCTCCTGAAGAAACCTACAGCGGACCCCACCGATCTCAAAAACTTCCGCCCCATCTCGCTCCTCCCTTTTCCTGCTAAAGTCATCGAGAAGATCGTCAACAGACAGCTGACCGCCTTTCTCGAGACGAACGGATCCCTCGACCCCTCGCAGTCCGGCTTCAGAGCCAACCACAGCACCGAGACCGCCCTCATCGCAGCCACCGACGACATCCGGACCCTGCTCGACAAGGGGGAAACAGTGGCCCTCATCCTCCTGGACCTCTCCGCTGCGTTCGACACGGTCTGTCACCGCACCCTAGTCCAGCGCCTCAGCAACATCGGTATCCAAGAGAAGGCACTGGAGTGGATCATCTCGTTCCTCGCCGGAAGAACACAAAGAGTCCGCCTCCCCCCGTTTCGCTCCGAGGCCACCGAAGTCATCTGCGGCGTCCCGCAAGGATCTTCACTCAGCCCCACCCTCTTCAACATCTACATGAAACCTCTCGCAGCCATCGCACGCCAGCACAACCTCAACATCATCTCTTACGCCGACGACACCCAGCTGATCTCTCTCTCACCAGAGACCCCGACACCGCCAGAACCTGCCTACACGAAGGGATGAAAGACGTCGCCGAGTGGATGAAGGACAGCCGCCTGAAACTGAACTCGGACAAGACGGAAGTCCTCATCCTGGGATCTTTGCCCTCCGCCTGGGACGATTCCTGGTGGCCCCCAGCCCTGGGCACCGCACCCAAGCCAACCGACCACGCACGCAACCTGGGCTTCATCCTGGACCCCTCCCTCTCGATGACCAGACAAGTCAACGCCGTCTCCTCATCGTGCTTCAACACCCTGCGTATGCTTCGCAAGATCTTCCGCTGGATCCCGACCGAGACCAGGAAGACTGTCACCCAGGCACTCGTCACCAGCTGACTGGACTACGGAAACGCCCTCTACGCCGGAACCACAGCCAAGCTACAGAAAAGACTCCAGCGCATCCAGAACGCCTCCGCCCGACTCATCCTGGATGTCCCCCGACGCAGCCACATCTCCAGCCACCTGAGGAACCTGCACTGGCTCCCTGTCGACAAGAGGATCACGTTCCGGCTCCTCACCCACGCACACAAGTCTCTCCACGACCTGGGCCCCAAGTACCTCAACGACCGCCTGACCTTCTACACGCCCACCCGCCAGCTACGGTCCACCAGCCTCGCCCTCGCAGCCGTACCACGCATCCGAAGAGCCACCGCCGGAGGAAGATCCTTCTCTTACCTGGCTGCCAAGACTTGGAACTCCCTCCCCATCCACCTTCGGCTGACCCAGGACCATCTCGCCTTCAGGAAACAACTCAAGACCTGGCTGTTCGAGCAGTAGCATACCCCTCCCCCCAAGCGCCTTGAGACACTCCCGGGTGAGTAGTGCGCTATACAAATGGCATGATTGATTGATTGATTGATTGATTGGCTGAAAATGATGGAGTTTCCTGTTGCGAAGAGAGGGTCGAGGGTGTGTCCCGCTGAGTGCGTGTGTTCGGTCATGACCTGGCGAAGTCCAATGTTGTGGAGGTTGTCTAGGAGGGATGCGGTGTTGGGGTCTAGTTGATTGTCGAGGTGGCAGTTGAGGTCTCCTAGCAGGGTATAGTTGGTGGATGTGATGGCATGCGGGGAGATGATGTCCATGATGGTGTCGGTAAAAGGTCCGCTGGATCCAGGGGGTCGGGAGATTAGGGTTCCCCGGAGGGTGGTGGTAGGGCTGGCCTGTATCTTGAAGTGCAGGTGTTCCATCAGGTCTGTGGGCTCGTCGGAGAGTGTGCTTAGGTGGAGGGTGGATTTTGGGATGGTGGCGATTCCTCCTCCCGAGTGGGTGGGACATTCTTTCCTGGAGATCTTGTATCCTTGGGGAATGACGATGGCGATGTCCGGTCCCGAGGTGGTGTCGGTCCAGGTTTCGGTGAGGAATGCTACGTCCGGGTGGTGCTTTCGAGGTGATCCCAGATTTTGGTGGCGTGTTTGTGGAGTGATCTGACGTTGTGGAGGATGCATTACAGGGTCTTCGGTTCGGGTGTGCTCTTGCTGTCGGGTTGTGCTGGGTCTGTGTTCCTGGCAGTGCTGAAGGTGTGCCGGCAGCGGTGGCAGCTGAAGGGTCCGTGGGTGACGGCTGGTGATGCTAGCTTGCAGTTGGTGTTCCTGCGATTCCTGCTCCTCATTGCGGAGTCACATGGGCTTCACCCGTTAAAAATGTATTGGTGATGTTTTCACCCTTTCAATGCTTCACGTCAGCTAACAAAGGTTCTCAGGACCAATGGGGAAAAATATTTGACAACTTGACTAAGAGATTACATTGTAAGGCCCAGGTCCTACAGCAACATATTAATGACAAAAGAGATTATAACAATGATATTTGGATACAATACCATTAGCATTTGCCACAAGAACCTTCATGATCCTATAAAAGCACCCACAATTCGAACTACCATCACTAAAACACCTTTGCTTAGCAGGCCAGAGCAACCAATGCCTTTGATCGTGGTTTAAATAACTATAAATGGTTCCTACTTGAGGAGCCTTCGCCTCATTCCTGTGCAGTTGCGCCACAATGGATAACCTACGCTCAGCCAACTGCACTCCATTGGCCCCATTCAAATCAATGGGTACAGAGGGAGCCCTGTGTTGGATTTCTCGGCTGAAATGCACTCTCTCTGTCTCTCTTTGCTCACCTTCGTCATGACTGCTGTCAAGGACCACATTAGAAGAATTCAAATTATCAACTGCAATATGTGTATAAAAGACACTTATTTCTGATGCCATGTCTCAGTCAGGCACCCAGTCATCCATTCTGTAACTCCCTCTCCTGTTGTCTTCCTGAAACCTGATAATGTACCTTTTTTTGTTGAATTGCTGTGTTGCTGCAGTAAGTAAACAAACAAACTATGGTATGTTTGTATGTGTGTTGTTGGTTACCGGATGCAGTATTGTCTCTCGCCTAAAACTCTGTGACTGGATAGGCCTGGGTGCGGCCCTCCCACCCCCTGGTCACGGCCATGGCAGGCGCCGCTGAAAGCTGATACAATTGAAACTGATGCGTTTCCTGTGCGGCTTGTGGTTACACAATTAAAGAACACGGACATTCCAACTTCATTATGATTTCGTTTCAATCCAGTAAAAAGATGTGTTCCCCATTAATTTTAATTATCACATCAGACCTAGCTTCTCAGGCGTGCCGACAGGCATTGGTTCACCGAACATTGCACAAGGGTGCGCGGGTCCGGTTTTAATGATTTTTTTTTCAACAAAGGAAACCAATCCGGGGAAGATATAAATAGCTGTCAGATAAATAAATATGGTATGAATTACACAGACTGCCTGAATTCATTAGTATTGATCAGCGGGGCTGTCCCCACAATGGTACATTTCACTCCATGCTCCGTTATTAAGTTAGAGACGCGTGAAAGCCAATGAAAGCGCAGAGCACAGCAAAGAATACGCCTACAAGAGCACTGTGCGTGATAGGGCACGTGAGGGTGGTCTGCGCCACTTCCGTCTGCTGGATAGCATTACAACTAACTATATTTGGAAAAGATTTGTAATATATGCGAACTCGCCCATGGAGGTTGGAGCGCTGTACACAAGCACCAGAGTAAATTATAGAAAGGCAGATTCACGTTTTCAATTACAGGGACATTCATTGTTTTGCCTAGAATCACAGGATGTTGAGCTGACGCCGGGAATCGCGCCTGATTCCCGGAGTCCGAAGCCTGCAGCTCTGGTCAGTTGAGCACATCTCCTCCCTTGACTGTAAACATGGTTATTCACTTTGCCACTTACCTTCCAATAGGTCTGGCAATGCTATTTGCTCCTGACTTAAAAAGCTAAACTTGACTTCAATGTCTAAAATAAGGTGTATTTCTAAAGTGCACGTTCACCCCCTCGGAGCATCTTGCCACTAAATAACAGGTTATTGTTGCCCAACTCAATGGTACTCCAGTTAGTGACCTCAGAAAGGTGGAAAGGGTGAGTGGATCAGCCGGGATAAAAGCCAAGCACCATGACGTCAAACTCAGATTAGTGGATGCATTTGTTCACTGAGTCACTAGACTTATAGCAAATTTCAACATAAACAATAATCACCTCCCCCTCCCGATGTATGTAGATGAGTTAATCACTACCCAATATAGAAATAACATAACAAGAATATGTCATAACAATCCCTTGCATAACATGTCATAGCATAATATAATATGAGAAAATAACATACCATAGCATAACATAAGTGGAATGAAATGCCCCTGTTTGCTTGATCGCCCACAAGTTTTGGACTGATGCTGCTGGTTTTTCGGCTGTGAAATTGCCGAGCCGCAGTGTCAGTGCTCTGACCCTTCAAAATGTATATGCCTAACTTGCTCACGCATAATTGGCATAAGTTACGTTACTTATAAGTCGCTATTTGATAGTAATAGAGGTACCGAGTGCCTGTAAGTTAAAGTGTCCCTCATGGACTGCAGCACTTATTTTGCCACAAGTGTGACAAAGCAAGGCTTGACTCCCAGTCCGCCATTGCTGGCTTGCACAACAGTTTACTCTGCTAACTCAGCTTTGCCATTTAAACCAATGGCAAAGCAAAGGCTTTCCTTTTAACGTTTCTAAGACATGCTAGGGCAGGCCTACTTAGCCCTAGAGGCAGGGTGCATGATTTTAAAAAGATGGACATGTGCTTTATTACCTTTACATGTCCTGACAGTAA
This sequence comes from Lissotriton helveticus, assembly GCF_964261635.1. Taxonomy (NCBI): domain Eukaryota; kingdom Metazoa; phylum Chordata; class Amphibia; order Caudata; family Salamandridae; genus Lissotriton; species Lissotriton helveticus. The sequence goes on along the minus strand of NC_136065.1, from coordinate 167,726,406 downwards.
AAATCCATCGCTTCTCATTGTGCACACAAGCTGTTGTCCTCAAGACAACCTTCTGTCCTACTGGAGGGAGGTATGAATGACTCTCAGGAAGGGACACAAATGATCTGCTGAGAGAACAGGTGTGACTTACTCCTGGCAGGTCGGCCAGTTTGGGTGTGAGCCTTTAAATGGGAAGCCGTCTTGATGGGCAAATGTTAGTCACATCGAGAGGACCTACTTTTAGTTTAGCAGACAGGCTGGCATCGCAGGGAGTGAGAGAGAAGCCGTTGTCAAACCGGTTTTTCAAGGGGAGTTTCACCCTCTAGGTAGCCACACCTCTGGGTTGGGCTAGGAAGATCCACACACCAAGAGAAAGGTTCTGCCAGGTAGGGAGTGGGAAGAATTGTGCATTCTGGCCTAGCTAGATGTCACACTATGCAGGACGTCATCATTTGGTGGGTGGAGACCTGAAGGCCCATTGACTAGTAGTAGCCATATCCCTTGAGGGCAAAGTGGCACCCTATAGATCAAAGCAAACACAATATATAGATCAAGTCTGTACTAGGAAGAGGACCAAAGAAAGACTGCCCTGCTGTTCTCTGGAACCAGCAAAGAAAGGCTGCACCATGGCTGGAAAAAACATACTGCATCTTGGGCCAGCCAAGAAAGGACTGTGCCTGTGGTGTCCTGCTCGAGGAAAAAGTTGTCCTAAGCCTCAGACAGAAGCTGACTCCGAGAGTCAGCTGGTTGACTCCCTCTTACAACCACTGGTCTATAAAAAATGAGAAGCCTGTTCCTGTGAAAGCCCAGTGCTAAGAAGTCTGATCACTGCTGGACTCCAATGTGCAGCCTGGAATACCGAGTTCTGACCCTCAAAGTTGCACCAGAGTTTGGTGGACCTGGGGGAGTCATTGGAGAGCAGTTTGATCACCCAGCATGGAAGCTACTGTCAATTAACATGAACTGCTGGTTTTGCTGTACCAGAGACCAATAAACCAGTGGCAACTGTATTTGTCCTGGACTTCACCAGGACTTTGTGGGACATCGACACCTGAGTCCAAAATCGCCCCTCTGTTTTTGTGAATAAAGGGGTGGTCGCAGGAAGACCTTCAATGACAGCTCAGCATCCTTGAGCATCTTCAGCAACCTGCATTCCTTGCATCAGGACCACTCTATTGATTATTATGGCAATTCGCCCATAGACTCTGGAATTGGACTGGAGACTGCTCTAACTGCAAGGTAACAGTTCAACTGGACCTTATTAGTCAGTGTGACTGTTTCCTTGTCAGAGTTGGTCCTCACAAGAGTGCACTTATAGCTATTTGTTGTTAATAACCCTAAATTACAAATTGTGGTAGATTTCAATGATTTATTATACTGAGTGAAAAGCTGTGATTTATTGTTTCTTTAAAAATCCATATCCCCAGAACACCACTGTGGATTTTTGCCAGTGTCTATTTAAAGATAAACTACAACCTATTTTTTATAAATTGGTGTTGGATTTTTATTGTGGTGAGTTTTGTTCTTATTTAGCTATTTTGGAACTTCTTGATGCTCTTCACTTGTTCCTTTTATAAAGCCTAACTGCTCTGGGCCACAACTACACAGGTCTGAGCTAAGGTTTTACAAACAAACGTGACTGGACCTGGCACAGAATTGTGCCTTTTTACACAGTGAGGTTGCAAAACAACACCATATATTAAACCACTTTCATCACAATAAGTGACATTGGAAGCTTCTTGGAATAGCACGATCCTGGACTCTTCGTATACTAATGTTTGCATGAAACTATATTTCAACCCAGAGAAATCTGGATATGCACAGTATTTTGTCTGCAAAGTATTCTGAACAAAACCTCAAAGTGTCCATTTAGGTACTATGATAAACTATTTAACTAAATTTGCAAATGTTTTATGGCAGGTGGGTCCATGCCTTATTTTCATCATATGCACACAGGCGAAACTTACCTACAATTAATCTAAGTGTGATTACTTTATATAATCAGTGGTTAGCTTGAAAACCTGACATGGATCTGACCCTTGTGGACCAACGTTGGGTACCCCTGCTTGACCACACTAGTGAGTTTGTCACGAATCCCTTTCAATGTTTCTTATCTCCTAAGTGGACACAGAGCGCTGCTGGGGAATTGATTGTCTGAGACAGAAGTGTATTAGTCCTTCTTTGATATCAGTGTACTTTATTTTCACAATATGCAGGCTTAGTTTCATTTTACTTTGAGGATAGAGTTTAAAAGCGTGTTCAGTTCCAGACATGCTCTTATTTTTATCTAGCCTTCTTGGTTATTATTTGATGACCTAAATGTCTTCAGCGTTTCCTATAACTTATTTAAGACATATTGATTTCTCTCGGTGCAGCTGCTGCTTGCTCGAAGGAAGTGAACTCGGCTTCTCTGCCTCCTTCCCGCTGTTTACATGTTTGGGACGTGTTTCCGCAGCGTGGTTCATAACCGGGAGAAAAAACATCTCGTACTACCTTTTGCACAAGTGTTAACAGAGGTGAAATATATTTGGAAGACTGCAATACATGTCTGCATATCACCAGGGTGTGATACGTGTATACCTTTACAGGACAGTCACGCTTTATGTTGTAAACATACAAAGGTGTGGTAAAAGACAGGATTCAAGCGAGTAAAGGCATTATTGGGTAATAGCAGAACAGAAAAAAATCAAACAATAAAAAACCCGAATCTAGGGAAAGATAACCACAATTGTCCATTACAGAGTCAAAGCAGCTGTTGATTGCTGTGGTTGCACGGTAATCAACAGAACAGAGGGTTTAGGACCTATGCAATTAACATGCCATTTACATCACCACAACCACAACCACAAGACTCCCTCTCCTTGAAAGGGAGCTGATCACTGCCTTTTGGAAACAATGCAAACCTTTCTGTTCCCATTGCTGGTTAGACCCTCTATGGCCATAACTATGAGTTGCATGGTATTGGGGAGAATTTGCAATTTCCATGCAGTAAAATTACCCTTGCACGTTGCAATTAGGACTAAAACTCCATGAAATTGAGAATTGCTTTGAGAGGTTCATTTTTCCGGAGAAAAAACACACAGAATTCCCTATTCCATTGGATTTTACCTCATGCATTTACTACCCGCTCTGGGCACGTGGTCCATGTACGCAGCACGGTTCGTGGGGTGGCGGGAGCAAGGGAGGGAAGGGGGGGCAAGCGCTTTGAAGCAGAGGGGAGGTGCTGTGTGCTTCTCCCTGTTAGAAAAATAGTTTCCTGAGGCCTGGGGCATACCTTTCATTTGTGAAGCAGGTGCAGTGGCACCAGGGCCAGCGGGGCCGTCTGATCTCTGATTATTGATGTATTTTATAATTCAAACAGCAACCGGGGGCCGGTTTCCTTCCTGGCACTAGGGCACGTGAAACACTGACTACGATACTGCTTGAGACTTGGATACTGATTCATGCAATTTTTCTGGGCTGAAAAATCGGGTCAGGTTCTCCACAGCTGCTAAAACCTGATGCAGAATAACCTTGCCACTGTTATGTAGGCGGAGTGAAATTAATGCACAAAGCATGCATTCATTTTGCATTCGGGCCTTATTCGGGAGTAATTATGGCTCAGATCGCTTGGGTTTTCATATATTGACCAACTGACTTTTTACCCCACTAGTTACACCAAGAAGTATAGGTGATCGGGCTGATGCACAGAGCAGCTGCTGGAGCCCTCCATCCTAGCAACCATGTCTGTGAGTGCCAATATCGGCCCAACCCCAGACCTTTCTTCATACAACACACCACTCCACCAATAACCGACACAACACTAGTTTGATGGAGAAAGTTGTTGCAGTTTTATTAGCATATACATTATGCTCGTCCTTGAGTCCCACCCTGTTTAACCTTTATGTTTCCCCGGTGGCCACCATTGTTGAACGCTATGGAATCCAGCTGGTGTCATATGCCGATGACACACAACTGGCCATTTCATTATCACGGGCGCCGGATGTTGCGGCGGTCAGCTTCAGTGCCTGCATGCAGGAGCTTGCCTCCTGGATGTCTGACAACTGCCTGAAGCTGAATGGGTCCAAAACTGAGGTGCTCCTGGTGGGGAATGGTCCGAGTGTGTGGTCATCGGCATGGTGGCCAGCCAGTTTGGGCTCTACCCCTATGCCTTGCCAACAAGCAAAAAATCTGGGGGTAATGTTTGACTCTGGTCTTACATTTGCTCCCCAGGTAGATCGGGTAGCCGGGATGTGCTTTGGCATTCTTAAAAGTCTACGAAAGATTCTAGATTTACTCCCGGTTGGAGCAAGACAGACTCTTGTACACGCCCTAGTGACATCTAGATTGGATTACTCCAATCTCCTCTACCTGGGAATAACAGCAAAAAGCCTCAACCGCCTCCAGGTACTGCAAAATGCCACAGCTCGGCTGGTACTAAGGCTCCCTAGAAGATCTGCCTCTAGTGCCGCATTAAAAACGCTTCATTGGCTCCCGGTAAGGGAGAGGATAACTTTTAAAGCTCTATGCGTATGTCACCGCATCCTTAATGGCAAAGCACCTAATCCCTTACGGTCCCTCATCATTCCCTATAGCCCTGGACGCAGGCTGAGATCTTCTGGTACCGGGCTACTTGTAGTCCCCAAAATACATAGGACCCGAATGGGAGGTAGATCCTTTAGATTATTGGCGGCGAGGAGCTGGAACATGCTTCCGACGGAGCTGCGTCTGGAACCCTCCGAAGCAAAATTCCGTAGAGATCTAAAAACACATCTCTTTCGCTCAGGTTCTGTGTAGCCTCCCCGCTGTGTCTGCTCACTCTCTCTCCTAGCGCGGGGACACGCCGGTGTGCGTAATGCCATGCGCTTTATAAAATTCCAAAATAAATAAATAAATAAATGCCACCATGTTGAGTTATCTTACGGGTCGATCCAGAGCAGGTCGCCTCTCGCGACCCGCCCACCTGATGAGCCATAACCACAGCGGTGTTAACCGTAGGGGCGTTGTCAGTTTTGGGGGGGAAGGTCTATCCCCTCCCCCGGCGAACCTCTCGCTCGCCCATTACTCCGCCCCTCCCTCTCGGGGGGCGGAGCGTTGGCAACCCCCGGTTGCTCAGGTCCACAACCGCCTGAAGGACTAACGGGGCGCCGTCACTCCTCCAGGGTCCAACCCAGCGTGGATCTCCCTGGGGATAATTCTGCTCTTGCACCCACCGGTGCTCCTGTAGAGGGTACCCCTCTGTACCTTTCTGCATTGGATCGCCCTGTAACTCCGGCTGCAACACAAAGACAGTAATATTAATAGCAAAACACCCCCCCCCCCACTTACTGCCCGAAAGCAGGGTAAGCGGATGGGAGGGAAAACAGCAACGGGCAGTCACCCGCTCTGGGTCCAGGCAGGGGAGGGCGAGGGTCAGCGCGAGCAGCGGCCAGGAACAAAGAGGGCGCTTGACCCTCGCCTCTGGGCTATATAGTCACTCCCCCCTCCCCCAAGACACAGGAAGTGACAACACGGGGGACCTCTAATCCCCACAACCACTAGACCGCTCAGGGTCTGTGCCATCCTATGGCACTAAGGGTGGCCGCCCTCGTAGGTGGCCACCTTTGGTGTCCCGGGGCAGCCAATCATAGTGCCAATATCGGCCCAACCCCAGACCTTTCTACATACAACACACCACTCCACCAATAACCGACACAACACAAGTTTGATGGAGAAAGTTGTTGCAGTTTTATTAGCATATACATTATGCCACCATGTTGGGTTATCTTACGGGTCGATCCAGAGCAGGTCGCCTCTCGTGACCCGCCCACCTGATGAGCCATAACCCCCGCGGTGTTAACCGTAGGGGCGTTGTCAGTTTTGGGGGGGAAGGTCTATCCCCTCCCCCGACGAACCTCTCATTCGCCCATTACTCCGCCCCTCCCTCTCGGGGTGCGGAGCGTTGGCAACCCCCAGTTGCTCAGGTCCACAATCGCCCGAAGGACTAACGGGGCACCGTCACTCCTCCAGGGTCCAACCCAGCATGGATCTCCCTGGGGATAATTCTGCTCTCGCACCCACCGGTGCTCCTGTAGAGGGTACCCCTCTGTACCTTTCTGCATTGGATCGCCCTGTAACTCCGCCATGGCTCTGGGTGTGGCCGCCGCCGCCCCAGAGTCCCCCCGCCTACTAGCTCCTATTAGTACAACCTGCTGCTCCTAGTGCTTTCCGCTATATCAACCAAATATCGTCATATCAACTTCGGGTAAATGAACCCCGTCTACATCAAAGCACACAGTGCATTTGGCAAGTAGCAACCCAAGCCTAATGAAACAAGTTCTCCTATGCTTCAGGCTACTCCCAAGTTGTCGGGCGACACTATCCACCTCTCCTTGACGCCAAGGACCTATTGCACTACAATTGCAATCACCGGCCTCCCTCGGCTCAGGCAAGGACAAGTCTGCTCTCTTCCTCCGCGCCGCCCAGCTGGCACGCAACCAAACTTCCTTCTCACTTCTGCCGCCCTCTGGACAGGGAACTGTGACAGTGATGTCCATGAACTTCACAACTAACTGCCAACTGTGCTTTGCAGGTGTCCATCTCGTGCGCCATCCCCCAGTCTATTCCTATTCTGTACAGCTGGCTGACCAGCAACCAACAAGCCCCTATCAGGTAAACAACACCACTGCCACTGGCATGGTGTCCCCTGTCTAGCATGTGGCCTTACACCCTTACTTAGACCTACTGGGGACATATTCACCATCAAGGTCACGCCAGGCGGCTCACTCCCATGACGCCGACCCTACTGTAGGCTAACAAACTCCTCGCATGTTTAGCCTCACTGGAAAGACACGTAACTTACAAACCCATGGGAACCTAATTGTAAGACCATCACCTCTCAACTATGCCTGCCAACTGCGTTCTGGTGTTGGCTTAAAACACTGTGTAGAGGATCTCCTCATGTTTGACACTTGTACAAGACGTCCCCCTGTGCCTGGCCTTCGATGGACCCTATGACGCTTGTAACAAGCCGCCTATACAACTGTATATACAAGTTGTGCAACTAAGTGAACTAATCCTTCCTCGCTCTTACTTCCTGGCATACTTACTGCCAAAGGCATCCCTACTTTAGTACCTGAAAACAACTAATTAAATACTATCTAGGTGAAAGCGTACCCGAGCACCAAGCCACGGGCCCTCCACTGCGTGTCAACCCCTGTTGTTGATTTTTAGTTGTTAAAATAGCCTGCCCACTACCGGACCCTTCACGTAAAACCAGCCAAACCAATCGCTTACCTGGCCACAAATGTGCCAACCTGTGTCCCATGAATTAACAAGTTAGAGGCTTACTGTATCAGCCTGATCCAAAGTGGAGGCAAAGCTGAGAGGTCTTAGTGGGATCAGACTGGAGGAGGTATGTGTGTGGCTAATGCAGGCCCAGAATTCTGTGCAACCTGATGATGCATCCCCATAGTGCCAATGGGCCAGAGTAAAGGAAACTGGCAATGCTGTGGTACAAGTATGTGATTGTCTCAGCGTGGGCCAGGATGCAGCAGTTAATGTGAGGCTTATGCAGGCCCAACTAATCTGCAGGGCTATCCAGCTTGTTCAGGTAATGTGCTGAATATTGCCTGGTATATAGCCGCTATGTCAATTGCCTCCCTGTAATTTACAAAAGGAGCACTACACTTACAACAGTCAATGCTGCTTAGTTGTCCAAGATAAAGAGCCACAGTTAAAGCTTTCTTGCATAGCCAACCACGAACTAGCCACCCCCTTCAGAGCTACACGCGTACAACTGCTATGTGTGACATTTCCATTATTTCAGTGCACGATGAGTGACATTGAAAGACTAAGAAAGACACTTTCTTGCTAGCACACAACGTTGAAGATGAGGGAGACCCAATGTCAGAATTACGCCCATCTGACCCACAAGCATTCTAGGCAGACCAGGGATATAAGGCTGCTTTTGTCAGACCTTCCATAGCTTGGAGTGTGCATGTGTGAGACAGTGACCTATGCACGAAACATTGGGAGTAAAATTGCCTGATCTTGAATGAGACTGCGTAGCTCAGATGGAACAGAGTATCACAAAATTACACAGTCAGTCAGAACTGCCTGGCCCCGTGAGACCAGAGATTTTAAGAGAAGTCCTCCATGTACCCCACAATGAGGACCCGACCATTCTTCTACCATTCTACCCATGAGGTTACTTGTCCAGTCACCTGGGAGCTGTGGCCCGACAGGAAAAAGACTTTGTTGCTGTTTGGTCATTGCCTAATGTTGTTAAACAATAACTGTGGGTATCGTGGACGAAAACAAAATTCCACCATTCTGAACTGATCAGCCTGTGCCAAGGGAGTAGTCCTAGCATGGGGTTTTCCAATGTGCTACAGGTATCGGAGCACCCACCCGCCCCTCAGTGGATGGGGCCTCAGTTGTTGAAACTGATAATAAAATTATTAGAGAACAAACGGCCCAGCAATCCATTAATGCACATGAGATGCATGATATGCCCAAATCAACCAGTTGTTTAAATGAAAATACATTTCCTATTATCTGTCCCATGAAATGCATGATTAGTCCTTGTTATGCCACTGCACCCAGAGAGAGCACCCCAATTATTGTGCCGTAAAACACATTGTCCAGACTCAACAGTAAGAGAGAACATCCAAATACTGCACAGGGCTACCTAATATGTCCCGGCTCCCAGTGAACTATCAATGTATTACTTACATGAGTGTAACCAGCGTGCGTCCCACACCACGGATAGTAATGACAACTAGGGAGAACCTGGGAGTCACAGACCCTAGCACACTGCCCCCAGTGTGCTATGATCATTATACCTGTTGATAATTCAAGGGGCCCCCCATGTGGGTAGGGCAGTTCTCCAGCGCGGTTCCTGCATTAGAGACAGAAAACCTTCATCAAAAGCACACACCCCCGATCCACAATCGGCATTCTCAGCAATGAGACATGGCCCTCAATGCCTCACACGCTACCCAGGCCAGTTGGAAGTTACGAGCACTAATTTGTCCGCATTACCTGCACACTTCCAAAATTAAAGTTGTCCTCTCTATTATTTGAAGGGAGACCTTTCAGTAACGAAATAATTCTCTCCTTGACTCTGGAGGTGTCTTCCCAAGTATTGATGCCTTGAGGGTCTGCCCATTATAGGAGTATAGGCCTCTAACCTAGTATGGTCCTCTAATGACGCATGCACCCGTCACCAATCTCTGGTAACACACATCTTGCTACCTGTTATAGTCTGTTTAGTTCCGGCGCTAGCACGAGTTGCACCAATGCCTACATAACGTTTGTTCTTACGTTTGACTGTCTGCCAAGATTGTACATGTACCTCACTTGTACTATTTACGCCATAGAAATTAGCACACATGACCCATTCTCCTCCTGTAGTGCCCAGATTAGACCTCTTCTACTGTCCTCTCATGTTGTCACATCGCTTCGCGTAACTTCGCGTTTGCTTTTATACTGAGATCACCTATGGTAGTGTCAGTTCTGTCCCCCTGTTACGTGTTCTGACCCCTCCGGCAAAGTCCGTGCTAACCAACGCCAGGAGCATAGAGCTGCAGAGACCTGCAGACCAGGTTCCTATCACCTCTGTATACTAATAAACAGCCTAATTGGCGGCGAGCCTCTACACTTGAATCATAGATCCGTCATTTAACGCTTTACTGATAGGTTAAATCTATGTTTCCTCCCCAAGAGTTCGGCTTCAAGATGTAAAGAGTTCATGCACCAATAACCATATGCAAAGCAAATACATCCATGTGGTCCCACACTGTTCCGGGTTAACTTTGATTCCTTGATAGCAATAATACCATCGCCTCAGCACATCCTGCCAGAAATGATGGATGAAGGCATATTTCCGACACCACCAATAATACACTCTTAAACTGATCAATGATGATACTAACCATCAGTTATTAACAGATCTAATCCAAAGTTATGCTATATTCATTGCATGGCTGTATGTGATACAGAGTAACTTCTTAACTCGTCCCCTTACAATTCTTCCCAGAAACACATCCTCCTCACGGGCCTTCCAAACTGACCTCAAAGTTATCCTCCTATAAAAACACGTCTCACTTTACTTCATGCCCTCTCCAATAACTGAAGGCAGACCTTTCATTAATGACACTATATTTCACTTTGACTATGGAAGTGTCAGCCCAGTGTGTTCATGTTGTTTGAGAGTCTGTCATTTATGGCAGTATATTCTTACTACCTGTGCTTGGTACACGTTTGTAACATGCACATATTACATTTCTCCTGTAACACACTGTATGCCACCTTTGACGATGTGTTTGCTTCCGGTACTTGCACAAGTGCCACCGTCACCTACGTAGCGTTCGTTCATGTGTTTTGACCGTCTGCCATGTGTCGCTGTAATTTACCTCTACTTGTACTTTCAACGCTTAGTTACCAGTACCCCTGTCACTTATCGCCTTGTGATGTAGTTTGGTAGCTCCTGTAATGTTACTCTCAATTATCACATTACTTATGTAACCTAGCGCTTACTTTAGTAATGTGTTCGGTGATAATGCTCTCATGTATCAGGTCTGTTCCTATTGTGAAGTGCTCTGCCACCTTTGAACAAAAGACTGCACTATAATAGGCAAAATTAAGCGTGAGTACATGCTTGCGAGCTGCAGCGGGATGCGGAGAGTCACTACACGACTCGAACCCAGTTCTCTCACATCAACTGACAATACGGGCACATTGGGGAACTACAAGAGGGTCACTAATGCTCTGCCGCCTAAAGGGATGGAGCAGCCGGATTGGCTCACTAGTCCGTCCCCCACGAGGCACCGCATCCCAAGGGTGCTGGAATGCCACCGCCGCTATTGGTTTGCGCGACCCCGGCCCACCGAAACTCAATACAACTAGCAACCCACGACCAGCCTAAGTCCTGACATGCTGAGTGTATGCCATTATTCGTTGTATTGTGTAACTGAAGGAAGCGGGCAGGGGTAAGGGGTAATGGGAGCCGGCACCGCGGGCAGGTGCTCGCAGAACTGCCTTGTGCTTGTCCCGGTCGTGCCGTTCAAATTCGCCCACAGGAAATCAATATGTCGGGTCACACGTCAAGGAGGCAGCAGACTCACGCACTAGCTCGCAACATGTTTTAAAGTAAAATTTGTGCATAGCACGTGATCAAACAGCTGTATGCTGTCCTGTCGCTGCAAGACTTAACCACACACCCACGACACAGTCTCCCAAGGTCTGCCGCTGATTAATGCCAGCACCCCCCCCCCCAAACTCAACCCTGCCCAGTAATTATGGCCCTATACCAGTTCCTTAAATCTTGCACAATATTGGTTGTCAATTGCATACCAGGTAAAGTTAAAGTTAAATAAAACACTATCTTGTTTTAATTAATACATCGCAATTCCTGAGCCACATCGTGTGTGGGCTATATATATCATGCGTCGACCTTCTCTGTTGAAGCTGCCCTGTAGTAAGACAAAACAAACAAATGAAAGTCCCCCAAAGCCCCTCCCACTCCTAACACCAGAATATTCTTGACCCCACGTATGCCTCATCAATGCTCAAACCCATAATTTGAGTCTATCATTGCGTGTGCCGCTCTTCTCATCCAGCTGTCCTGCAGAAAGACAAAACAAAACGTCAAAACCCCTACACCCCACCCCCCGCATCATCGTTGCACTGATGCATCTCAAGTCCCATGAATGCATAACTTCGCTGTCCCCCTCTAAAATTACTTCAAGTGAATTTACGTGTGCTTTAGTAAATTATACATGTGTAAAGAATTCCACCTTAGTGCTCCCACTCGGGCAAGAAGCCCTCGAGTGGCTCTGCGGTAAACAAAAGGCCAAAAGGAAACAAGCGCCTTTTACTTTGTGCAATCCCCGCCACTGAGGTAGCTGCGAGGAGGGATGGGGGGAGGGGCGGCAAGGGAACAAAACACGCATGCGCGTGCGACTGCACATGCACGAGGAGAAAGTCCATCCGAGTCCCCAAAATGTCCGCCCGAGACATCTATCACATAACCAAATACAAGACAAAAGCATTCCCGGCGGAATCGTCATCACACCGCAGCAAATAGCTGCAATAAGGCAGGATAAGCATAAGAAACGTGTGGAACGTGCATGCGCGAGCAAACGGCCGGACTACCGGCCATAGCAACTCCCCCAACGGAAGTCCAGCAGGGGCCCCAACTACGAAAACGGCAAGTCCGGTGCGGCCACAGGGCGCCGAAGCAGACCAGGCAGGAGGGAGAAAGGCCCCCCGTGCTCGACCGCAGAAGCCCCCCCACCCCCCGCCAGCCTGAGAGCCGAGGTAGGGAGCAGGAAGCCCCAGGCCCACGCCAACCCCGCATCCCCCCTCCGACCACCCCAAGGTAGGGACAGAGGCCCGGGGCCGGCGAGAGCAGAGCCAGCAAAGAGGTAAGCGCTGCGAGGCCGCAAAAGGTGAACAGGCAGAGGAGGCCCCGCAGGTGTAGCTGAGCACGAAATCGCTCAAACCCTCACGAGAACTCAGAGGGGGAGGGGAGGCTCCGGCCCAGAGCAAAGACGAACCTCCAGCCCGCTCGCCACACCTCACAGGAAGCCCGAACCCTAGGCTCCCTCACCACGCGCGGCTACTCTCTGCAAAGCCGCCCACCCGGCCCGCAGCGAGAACAGCAGGCAACGGATCCACGCTGGGCCAAGGAGAGACCTCTCGCTCCCTCCCACCAGCAAACGCAGCCCCCAGAAAACCTCCGACCCTCGGCCCCCGCGCGAGACCGGTCGCCCGCCACCCTGGCCGCATACCTCGTGTCCCTCCCCCGCACCCTCCCCCCCGCACAAGAGAGAGAGGCAGCAAGCGGCGAAACCGAGCCGCGAACCGGGGAACACAACACCAAAACAAGCAGAACCCCCGACCCCGAGAACGGCCCCCGCACTCCCCCTCCGCCCGCCAGCATAAAAACCACCAAAAACAAACAGCATCAACCCAGCCCACACACCACAAGAACGAGCCTCCCCACCTGCAAACATCGCCCAGGCCCAAAAAACAGCAACGGGCAGTCACCCGCTCCGGGTCCAGGCAGGGGAGGGCGAGGGTCAGCACGAGCAGCGGCCCGGAACAAATTGGGCGCTTGACCCTCGCCCCCTGGGCTATATAGTCACTCCCCCCTCCCCCAAGCCACAGGAAGTGACATCACGGGGGGACCTCTAATCCCCACAACCACTAGACCGCTCAGGGTCTGTGCCATCCTATGGCACTAAGGGTGGCCGCCTTCGTAGGTGGCCACCTTTGGTGTCCCGGGGCAGCCAATCAATGTTCAGGTTTGGGCCACTTTGTATGAGTTAACAGAAATGAGAAAAAGCAACCACATAGACAACCTCTAATATACATTGAAATCAAAAGAGCTCTTTGCAGCTCTATAGTCCCTCCATTTGCAGCAACGTCCTAGTCTCGTCACTCACCCACCATGACCAGAGAAGTACTGCACAGGATAGAGAAAGCAGGGACAGAGACCTGGTTAGTGGAGCTGCTCAAGAGCCAGACTCAAATCTAGGTGGCCCACATGCTCATGCAGGGGAAGATGAGGGGCTTCATTTACGAGGCCTGTTAGAAACGGGACCTCCGGCTGGCCAAGGCTTGCGCCAAGGTCAGTCAGGGATCACCATTTCTAAGGTCAGGGCTAGGGAGTCACACACCAAGATAACCCCCGCTCACCCTCTAGGTAACGTGGCGCGAGCAGCAAGGCTAATCTCAGAGGCGATGTGTAAAGCGTTTGTGCGCGCACCCCAGCGACAACAACCAAAGGCCCACCACAAAGGAAACTCCACACAAGGTTATATCAAAAATAGCCTTTGTATTATAATAATAAGAACACATTAGACAACACACACACTTTACAATGTGCCAACAGGCACGGGCAAGATTTACAAGGGATTATGTACAGGACAGGGCCACCTGGACCACTGTCAGGGGTATGCACTTGTTAGAAATAATACTTGTAGGTATAACACTTTAGCACATCAACATATAATTACTGTAACACAGAAATAGAAAATGTAGCATACAACCAGTAACTACTGGTAAAGAGAAAATACCTCCTACGCCACCCTAGTCTCTGTAGGGAAATCACGCAGGGAGCTAGGACCTATGGAAGGAAAACCTATCACCTACTACGCCACCCTAATCTCTGTAGGGAAATCACGCAGGGAGCTAGGACCTTATCATCAGGACCTATGGAAGGAAAACCTATCACCTCCTACGCCACCCTAGTCTCTGTAGGGAAATCACGCAGGGGGAAGGAAACCTAAAATAATCACCTAGGCAAGTAACATTTAGCAAAGGCAATTAAACATCAACATTCCTCTAAGCAGGTCACTTTTAGCAAAGGGGATAAACACATAAAGAATTACCTAAGCAGGTCACTTTTAGCAAAGGTAATAATAAACAAGAATTGCACATGTAACATTAAAACACATTCAGAGGTGCAGGTTAGAACTTTTGCGCAAGAATCATATAGCAAAGAAATCACAATGCGCAGGGTGCATGTAGCACAACACTCAAAATGTCCCTCAGGCCAACTGGCCTCGAAAGGGGCGGAATGCCCTGAGTCTCAGTGTCAGGGAGGTCTGCGCAGGCAGCACAGACACAAAAGCCTAAACGTAGCAACTGTCCACTAAGTGCTGGACAGTTGTGAATAGCAGGTAGGCAAACGTTGGAGCCAGGTGGGCTCAAGAACACAGGTGGGGAGACACAGCGTGGGAGCCTCGGGGCTACAACCAACTAACTGCCTGTGTCCCCCTAGAGCCTCTCAGGGCTCGCTAAGCAAGTAGGGCGCCTTAGAGCTTCAGCGCTCTTAAAATCATAAAAATGCCCCCAGAGCCTCTCTGGCTCGCAATCAATGAGGGCGATGAGCCTCGCTGGGCTCGAAGAACCACTGTGCCAATGAGCCTCGCTGGGCTCTCAATGAACAAATGTGGCCAAGGAGCCTCTCAGGGCTCAAAGACAATCAGGCCGGTCGTTGGAGCCTCGCTGGGCTCAGCACACCACTTGCCCCCAGGAGCCTCTCAGGGCTTCACCAAGAAATGCAGCAGCGTTGGAGCGGCCCGCTGCCAATCGGGGCCGCTCGAAGAACAAAGGACCCTGTCCCCGCACTCACCGGTACTTCGCTGGTGCTGCGGGGGCAGACACTGCCGGCTCCTCTCGCGCTGCTCTTCTCTTTCTCCCGGGGCTCCTCTCTCCACTCGGGGAGCCTCGGGGACAGGCGATGGCCGCTTCCTGCTTTCCGGCGATCTCCGCCTCCCCCGCGATGACGCGGAAGGGGCTCGGCCGGCTGGGCCAATCCCAGCGCGGCCTGGGCCTGAAGGCGGGTGCTGCTTCCTCCGGGCTGCGGCGGTGATTCCCCGGGCAAATGCGGCGTGGGCAGCCGCTAAAATTCAATGAAACGGGGCAATGCCGGGTGGGCACCCGCCTCAAATAAAATAGAAAGCGAGGTAGGCACTCGCTCGGCCTGGCAAAGCGCTCCAAAGCGCTAGAATCAAAATAAAGCGCACCCAGCGCTTAGGGGGAAAATAAAGCGCTCATCAGCGCTAAAAGCAAAACGAAGCGCTCCCAGCGCTGGGGACAGGGGAGAGCGCTCCCCCAGCACAGCAAAGCTTCCAGCAAGGTCTGGAGGCAGACAGGGGGGCAAGGCAGGGCCAGAGCCAGCACACTGGGTCTCCAGGCAGGGAGACAAGCCAAGTGGCGGTCCTCCTGGCCCCAGCAGCAGCAACAGCCCCCTCTGGCAAGGATCCACAAGTAGAACCATTTCTGTGGGGACGCAGCCCCATTTTTATACAGCGAAATCCTTTGTTAGGAGGTGCAGGGTGGGGGGAAACCAGTTGCAGCTGGCTTGGGAGTACCCTTGATGGCCCAACCACCCCTTTCATTCACTGGGGAGGCTAGGGTCATTAGACAAACCACAGGGGGGCGGAGCCAGCATTGTGTGGGGAAAAACCCAGCCCATCCAGGACACAGATCTACTCCTCCCACACATCACTCATGCTGATCTCACACTCACCACCGGGCAGACCCATCCAGACTTCCTGGAGCCTGGCATGCCAGCCAGCTCCAGCCAATCACGCTCCACTATCCTCACTGCACACATACATCAATGTCCAGAAGTAGCACTTCCCTTCTAGACACATACAAGCCGCACATACCATTGCGCAGCATTCATTCTCACGAGTTCATACATACTAAACTCGAGCCTGCACTCCCCACACATCAGGAACTACCAGGGCACACGCATTCCCCATGCATTCCTATGGGAGGGCAGGCCAGCCATACTACACGCACGCACTTTCACTCTGGGACACAGGGAAAAAGTGCGCCAAGACCCAAAAATCACTACACAGGGTCACAAATAAAGGCAAAAAGATTAGGGGTGAACCTGCCCGAAGGCCCAAGTCTAACACGACCCCCTTCCAGCCAAAACGCAGGGCAGACCGATCACCACCGTGATGGGCTTCCCTGCTTGGGGCGATAAAACAAGGACGCGGGCCCACAACTGCAGGGACACCCTCCTGTTTTACGCCACGGTGAACCCCTAGGGTTCCTTCTAAAACTACTGTAGGGACTAACTGGGGTACCCCACTGGTACTCTCCAGCTGCCCTCGGCGAGGACCAGGCCCTAGGCCATCCAGGTACCACTGGATCCTGCCTACTCACAAAGTGGGGGGTAGTAACCCCTGGCACATAATAGCCATGCTCCACTCTTCCTGTCCGCAAGACAGGGCTAGACTTCCACTGGTTCTCCAGCCTAGGGTCTACAACCTTAGGTGGACCAGGAGTCTCAGGGAAGGCTCTCCTCCCCTTACCTCTTCTCCTAGGGTTCCTCCTCCTCCTGCGAGGGGTCCCCTCTAAACAACATTCTCCCAACCTAGGGTTTAACCCCTCAGGTGGTACCGGGGTCAGAGGTGGGCTCTCCCACCCTCTGCACCCCCTTCCAGAGTCCTGCTCCCTCCCAACCGGGGCGGTACCTCTGGAGAAAGAACTGGTTAGGACACTGATTACAGTAGTCCCACCCTTCAGGTCAGGCTGATCCTGAACCTGGCCATCCAACCTCTGGTCTAAAACCTTCGGTGGAACCAATGCCTGGCACTCCAGGACTTCTGGGGACTCACATCCTATCCCCCAATCACTCCTTTCACTGGACTTCTGTACTCTCCCTCCTGGAGCGGTACTGCCAGCTTCTGGGACCATAGAAGCTCCGCTTACAGATGCTCCTGGTTCTCTACACACTAGGAGATCTCCCTCAAGTGAACTAACAGGCAAGTCTAGGTTCCTTTCCTGGTGTTCCCTAAAGAAACCATCCAGGCTCTGTGACAGGGCTTCGGGCATCTGGGGACTCTCGGTCACACACTCACTCCCGCTCCACTGAGACAGGCAGTCAGCCCCTACACCCTTCTCACTAACCAAGGACCTAGCTGGGCTACTCTCACCCTCTTCCACCACACTGGGCTGGAAGACACCTGACCCACTATTGTTGGAATCACTCACTAGTGACTCAGAAGAACCTCTCGCACTGTCCCATCGCTCTGCTTCCGCTGCCAGCTCACATGCGCCAGACAATCCACACCCCAACAGGTGTGTGCGCAACCCTGGTGAACAACAACTGAGCAGGTGCTCTTTGACAATCAAATCAAAAAAGATGTCAAAATCATCTTCCGTGTGAACCTTTACCCAATCAAAGAGTGTCCCACAACATTCGTCCTCAAAATCTTCCCAAGACTGGTGAGGCAGTTTTCTAAGATTCCTGAATCTCAACCTTAACTCCTCTTCTGGGAAAACAGGCACCATACTCGGGGAACTGAGAGTGGGACTGTCTACACTTATATTTAAAAAGCTGCCACCACTGGACTCCACCCTCTCTGGGGAATCCAGACAATTACAACTGTGCGCAGGGGAGAGTCTATCCTCTAGGGCTGCTCTCTCACGGATGATGGCCCTTCTCTCCACCTCTATCCTCTCCTGCGCTAAGAGTCTTTCGATCTCTAGCTGCGCCATAGCCTGGGCATGCTCTAACATGAGCTGTTCCATCGCTAACTGGTGCTCCCTTTCTTTCTCCCTATCTTCCCACTCTTCTGGGGACAGGACAAGGGATGGGGCGCTGGTACTGACACTGGGCCCAGCAAGGGACTCCCTACCTATGGGGTCCTCACTATCTGCTGGGGCCCAACCACTGTCATCATCCAACTCACATTCTTCATCAGAATCTTCAGGGCTCCCCACAGACTCACCACCCTCATGGCATGTGGCCTGGTCCCTTTCCTCGCTGCGCTCAAGATCCCTTTGATCCTTATACCATTGGATCAGGTGGTTCCTAAGTTGGTTCTCAGTATCTGACTCATCCACCCCTATGTCTCTCTCTCTACAGAACCTTTCCAACTCCTGCATACTGTACCAAACTAGATCACTGAGATCAAAAACAGGCTCCATTTTGGCAGACGTTCTAGAGACGAGATCACACAGGGAACCTGGGGGTCTGAGCTAAACAGGAGTATACAATCAACAAAATTCAGCAAGATTCCTATCTCAGAACTTGCACTCCACTGTCCAGCGTAACACACACTCATTCACACACAACCCTCCCCTCGGACTGGTAAGGCAGTTTCTACCACCCCTGATTATCTCAACCTGACCACTAGCGACACAGGTACCAAACTCTGGGAGCAGGGCGGGGAACAAGGTACTGGACAAAATACAAATGACACCTTTCAGGAGAAGCAAAACTGAACTTCCCTAAAAAACAATAATCCCCAAAATGCGGTTATCTAAAACTGTAGAGCTTTGTAGTGTGGCCTGTCGCCACTGTGGTACAGCGCAAACGCAAGTCCAATCCCACCGCTGCCACCAATGTTAGAAACGGGACCTCCGGCTGGCCAAGGCTTGCGCCAAGGTCAGTCAGGGATCACCATTTCTAAGGTCAGGGCTAGGGAGTCACACACCAAGATAACCCCCGCTCACCCTCTAGGTAACGTGGCGCGAGCAGCAAGGCTAATCTCAGAGGCGATGTGTAAAGCGTTTGTGCGCGCACCCCAGCGACAACAACCAAAGGCCCACCACAAAGGAAACTCCACACAAGGTTATATCAAAAATAGCCTTTGTATTATAATAATAAGAACACATTAGACAACACACACACTTTACAATGTGCCAACAGGCACGGGCAAGATTTACAAGGGATTATGTACAGGACAGGGCCACCTGGACCACTGTCAGGGGTATGCACTTGTTAGAAATAATACTTGTAGGTATAACACTTTAGCACATCAACATATAATTACTGTAACACAGAAATAGAAAATGTAGCATACAACCAGTAACTACTGGTAAAGAGAAAATACCTCCTACGCCACCCTAGTCTCTGTAGGGAAATCACGCAGGGAGCTAGGACCTATGGAAGGAAAACCTATCACCTACTACGCCACCCTAATCTCTGTAGGGAAATCACGCAGGGAGCTAGGACCTTATCATCAGGACCTATGGAAGGAAAACCTATCACCTCCTACGCCACCCTAGTCTCTGTAGGGAAATCACGCAGGGGGAAGGAAACCTAAAATAATCACCTAGGCAAGTAACATTTAGCAAAGGCAATTAAACATCAACATTCCTCTAAGCAGGTCACTTTTAGCAAAGGGGATAAACACATAAAGAATTACCTAAGCAGGTCACTTTTAGCAAAGGTAATAATAAACAAGAATTGCACATGTAACATTAAAACACATTCAGAGGTGCAGGTTAGAACTTTTGCGCAAGAATCATATAGCAAAGAAATCACAATGCGCAGGGTGCATGTAGCACAACACTCAAAATGTCCCTCAGGCCAACTGGCCTCGAAAGGGGCGGAATGCCCTGAGTCTCAGTGTCAGGGAGGTCTGCGCAGGCAGCACAGACACAAAAGCCTAAACGTAGCAACTGTCCACTAAGTGCTGGACAGTTGTGAATAGCAGGTAGGCAAACGTTGGAGCCAGGTGGGCTCAAGAACACAGGTGGGGAGACACAGCGTGGGAGCCTCGGGGCTACAACCAACTAACTGCCTGTGTCCCCCTAGAGCCTCTCAGGGCTCGCTAAGCAAGTAGGGCGCCTTAGAGCTTCAGCGCTCTTAAAATCATAAAAATGCCCCCAGAGCCTCTCTGGCTCGCAATCAATGAGGGCGATGAGCCTCGCTGGGCTCGAAGAACCACTGTGCCAATGAGCCTCGCTGGGCTCTCAATGAACAAATGTGGCCAAGGAGCCTCTCAGGGCTCAAAGACAATCAGGCCGGTCGTTGGAGCCTCGCTGGGCTCAGCACACCACTTGCCCCCAGGAGCCTCTCAGGGCTTCACCAAGAAATGCAGCAGCGTTGGAGCGGCCCGCTGCCAATCGGGGCCGCTCGAAGAACAAAGGACCCTGTCCCCGCACTCACCGGTACTTTGCTGGTGCTGCGGGGGCAGACACTGCCGGCTCCTCTCGCGCTGCTCTTCTCTTTCTCCCGGGGCTCCTCTCTCCACTCGGGGAGCCTCGGGGACAGGCGATGGCCGCTTCCTGCTTTCCGGCGATCTCCGCCTCCCCCGCGATGACGCGGAAGGGGCTCGGCCGGCTGGGCCAATCCCAGCGCGGCCTGGGCCTGAAGGCGGGTGCTGCTTCCTCCGGGCTGCGGCGGTGATTCCCCGGGCAAATGCGGCGTGGGCAGCCGCTAAAATTCAATGAAACGGGGCAATGCCGGGTGGGCACCGGCCTCAAATAAAATAGAAAGCGAGGTAGGCACTCGCTCGGCCTGGCAAAGCGCTCCAAAGCGCTAGAATCAAAATAAAGCGCACCCAGCGCTTAGGGGGAAAATAAAGCGCTCATCAGCGCTAAAAGCAAAACGAAGCGCTCCCAGCGCTGGGGACAGGGGAGAGCGCTCCCCCAGCACAGCAAAGCTTCCAGCAAGGTCTGGAGGCAGACAGGGGGGCAAGGCAGGGCCAGAGCCAGCACACTGGGTCTCCAGGCAGGGAGACAAGCCAAGTGGCGGTCCTCCTGGCCCCAGCAGCAGCAACAGCCCCCTCTGGCAAGGATCCACAAGTAGAACCATTTCTGTGGGGACGCAGCCCCATTTTTATACAGCGAAATCCTTTGTTAGGAGGTGCAGGGTGGGGGGAAACCAGTTGCAGCTGGCTTGGGAGTACCCTTGATGGCCCAACCACCCCTTTCATTCACTGGGGAGGCTAGGGTCATTAGACAAACCACAGGGGGGCGGAGCCAGCATTGTGTGGGGAAAAACCCAGCCCATCCAGGACACAGATCTACTCCTCCCACACATCACTCATGCTGATCTCACACTCACCACCGGGCAGACCCATCCAGACTTCCTGGAGCCTGGCATGCCAGCCAGCTCCAGCCAATCACGCTCCACTATCCTCACTGCACACATACATCAATGTCCAGAAGTAGCACTTCCCTTCTAGACACATACAAGCCGCACATACCATTGCGCAGCATTCATTCTCACGAGTTCATACATACTAAACTCGAGCCTGCACTCCCCACACATCAGGAACTACCAGGGCACACGCATTCCCCATGCATTCCTATGGGAGGGCAGGCCAGCCATACTACACGCACGCACTTTCACTCTGGGACACAGGGAAAAAGTGCGCCAAGACCCAAAAATCACTACACAGGGTCACAAATAAAGGCAAAAAGATTAGGGGTGAACCTGCCCGAAGGCCCAAGTCTAACAAGGCCCATAGCAGCATTTTTGCGCAGCCGGAGCATCACTTTTTTAACACTCTGGTGGTGCAACGTGCTGCAGCATATTTACAAGGCCACCAAAGCCACTTTACATGGCTTTTTATGGTCTTGTACATATGTGCTCCTTTCACGCAGAACACTGTGTGAAAGGGGTGTTCCATGGGTGTTGCTGTGGGTGTTCCCTCGTAACACCCATGGAATCTGAAGCATTCCCATATTTACGTGGAATCATAAACCTGGGAATGTGTCTGATTCCAACGGTATCCCAGAGGTGGCTTAAGGAGGCGCAACGAGGAGAAATATTCTTATTTGTCCTCATTTTTTCCCCTCTTTCTATGTGCGCTGCCTTCTGCATCACACATGGAAAGAGAAAAACACGTCTTGTGATTGTTTTTGTGCAGGAAGATGCCCCTTCCTACACAAAAGCAATTACTCCAACAACGCAGACACCTTTGCACCTGTGTTGGCGCCTGGCAGCACATTGTGTACAAGCACGGGGGGGGGGGAAAGGACAGGAATGCGCTGTACCTCATAGATACGGTGCAAAACTGGCCTTCTCTTTTGACGCAGGACAGCGCAGCAGGATTCCTTGTGGCGCTGCCCTGCCCCAAAACCTTGTAAATGAGGACCTCAGAGTGCACTCTGAGACACCACGTGATGATGAGCTTCAAACACGTGAGATAGACTGGGATAAAATCCATGAAAAGGACACTGGAAGCAATTTTCTTGAAACCAAAGATTGTTTGCAGGGAGCAACTCTCAGTAGGTACAAAACAATACCCACTGGGTTTCACAACCATTCACATTCAAGGCAATCTGCCAGTTCACAAACATGCTTAAAACACGTGCAGTGTGCTATGTCACCATTTTACCCACTCCACTGAAAATTCCAGCGGCCAGGGGTTTGTTTCCAAGCATTGCCGGGTTCTCCATTACAATTGGGGCAATTGGCTCAACACATCTCAGCATAGTTAAGGCCCTATGCTGACCACTTTACCTTTATTACAATTTAAAAAGTATACAATTCTCAAGCAATATTCGTGTTTATTACTTAGATGTCTTTCACCATCTACTCCAATGGCTCTTTCGGCTAAGAAACAATACAGTTCTATTGGATAACAGCAAGATAATGTGTCATAATAGGTGAAATAAGATGGGACATAAACGTGACACTACATTACTCGTCACTCATACACTAACACATTACTGTCATATCTGGATGACCAATGGCATCTGTTAGCCTCAGAATTAATGGTTGATGCTGTTCTATCAAAATTTCACCCATTAGGAGCTGTGGAAAAATAAATATGGTTCATGCTACGACTTAATTCCCCATCAAGAGGGTAGTTGGCCTACTGAAAAGGTGATTAGGTTGTCTGCATTACAGATTCTCAGGGGTGTCTGCCAATGACAGGTGCCAGATTACAGGCTGGCTAATGGTCCAATACATGGAATCGACTCACAAGTCCAAGTCCTGGTTAACCAGACTGCCGCTACTATACACAATGAGGCAAGATTATGGCCAACATCCACCTTCCACTATTTCTATGATTACCTGAAGAAGGAAAGAGATCCCTGACTAGTTTTCTGGCTATTGACACCGGATGCCCTGACACAACACACCATGCAATCTAAAAAATAAAAGTCCACTTAGTATTTAGAACAGGATGAGAACTGAATGCATTTGACAGAGAGACAGTCAGAAAAGACATCACACATACACCTCCAGGGCAAAGAGGGATGTGTATCCAATCATAAGAAGAGTAAACCCTCTTAATGACATAAAAGTTGAAACATCTGCCACTCCTGAAAATGGCAAAAGTAGGTGGAACCTCCTTAGACAACATGAATGTGATACATGGTCCAACTCAGTAGAGGATAGAATAGGTCAGCAGTAAGCACTACTACTGGACTCTCACTAAGAGGCAGAGGCATCATGGATTATACAAAGTATGCAGCTTGCTCAAGGAGACAGTGTAGAGATGTTTGGGGAAGTGAGTTGAATGAGTAGCATTCAGTTGCACTCTCAGTACAAAGGCACTCTGCTGTGGTGGGACCATCTAGACAATGTGTATGTTCCCTGACAAAGAGGAGCACAGCACACCATCACAGGCAGTTCCTATAGAGCTTGGCTTATCCCATTCTGATGATGATTCCCCCAGTGAGCCTGTCAGCCTGGTCATTCACATCAATTTGATAGTCTACCTGTTTAGACAAGTGCCCAGCCCTTGTCCTCTAGCGTAGTTCTGCGACCTCATCCCTTGCGGATAGAATTAGTCAGTCGCCAGTTGTTGGAAATTCAACTGCTGTCCTAAGATATGTCCAGTACTCTTCCTCGTGTAGGGCTTTCAGGAGTTTCTTCTTTAACAGGACACCAAGGCACTGTCAGCCAGTAAGGGGGGCTAGTGTGTCATTATCTGTGTGCTTTCACCTACTTCTTATGCAATACTCTTGGGTGACTCCTTGTCATTGTTCAGAGTCTCTACTGAGAAGTACCTCACTCACCTCACTATTGCTTCTCCCCCTCCAGAGTGTACTTGACACTGATCTGAAGGGTATGGCCTCTTTCCCTTAATGCTGCTCTTATCAATTAAGGTGGAAACAGACATCATTCAACAAGCCTTAGAGTAAACTCCATGTGATCAGGCCAACTAACAGTCAAAGGCATGATCTGCTCGAGCTCTCCACTCTCACTGAGAATATCCATCCAAACAGGTTTAACCAAATCTTCTCTGCCTCACCTCCATGCTTTCACCTTCTCTTCTACTTCATTGTATCCCTTGCTGACATACAGAGGAATGCATTTTAAATGCTTTCATTGAGCACTACTGTTAGAACTGGGGGTCTCTAATTGGCAGAGGAAGGTACCTTTGTCCAAATAGGGACCCTTGCTTCTAGTCAGAGTAAGGGGGATATACTCTTAGACAAACCCTACTCACCCCCTTGGTAGCTTGGCATGAGCAGACCGGCTTATCTCAGAGGCAGTGTGTAAAGCATTTGTGAACACTTACAGTAAACAGTGAAAACACTACAAATGGACACCACACCAGTTTAGAAAATAAGTAATCTTTACTAGACTTAACACAGGACCAAACGACAAAAATCCACAATAATGTAATAAAAAATAAGACTTTAAAATGGTAGAAATAGCTTAGTTCAATGTAGATGGTAAATGCAACACTTTACACTCAAAGTACCTTGGATGCGTCACGCAATACAAACAAAAGGGACGCAGGGAAGGTGATGCATTGGGTCCTTGCTTCGTGGGAGGTGATGCATCGGTTCCTTATGGGAGAGGAGGTGATGCGTTGGTTTCTTACTGCGTTCCAGTTATGATGCGACAAGATGGCACCTCGATGCGATACGACGATCCGGTGCGATGTGACAAAATGGCATCTTTGATGCGATGCGACAACGTGGATGTGATGCGTGCACACACGACAGCCGTGCGCCAAATCGGTAACTTCTGAGCTGCGACAGGCTCTGCCACACGCTTCTCCGGTGATGCGATGGCGACCTATTGCGGCAGCGACACGCTTCTCCGGGGATGCGACATGCTTCATCGGTGATGCGATGGCGAACAGCTGCGGCGGCCACACGCTTCTCCTCATTGCGTCACGCTTCCAGCTCCCAGTTCTCAGAGGTCCCAAACAACAGTAAGCACCTCTCTGCGGGTAGAATCCCCAGCAAGGGAATTCAGGGGAGCTGGTGGTAAAGTCTTGTATCCTTGAGGCTTCAGGCAGGAGGCAAGCACACTTCAAGCCCTTGGAGATTCTTCTTCGAGATTATGAAAAGTTCACCAAAGTCCTTTTCCTCTTTCCTTAGCAAATAAAGTAACCACTGTTGGCCAACCCCAGATATGGCACAGCACAGGGGCAGTCTCCTCCTTCAGCTTCTTTGGTTCTTCTCCTTGACAAAGGTTTGTCTTGATTCCCAGAAGTGATCTAAAGTGCTGGGGTCTGGGCCTCAATATTTATACCAGTAAATCCTTTATCCTCTGAAGGCAGAGGGTGCCTGTGCCCAGCCAAAACCAGTTATGTGCAGCTTCCTGGCAGGAGGTGGAGACAGAACTGTTTGAGAGCAGACCTGGCCCAGGTAGCTGAAAGGAAATCCCCTCCCCGACTCTCTATCCTATGAGGGCTCAGGTCAGTGAAAAGTAATCTCCGCCCCCGATTTTATTCTGCCCAGCCCTGACCAGTCAGACTGCTGGAACCAAGGCCCTTTCCAGCCCCCTGTCACTCACATACCAGATATGGAATACACAAACCTATCAGAGGCATGCTGGATGGTTAGGCAAGAAAATACTTACTTTTTAAAAGTGGTATTTTCAAACACAAAATGTAAAAATCACCGTTACTAAAATATGTATTTTAACATTCAGAGTTCAGGCATACTAAACTCAAATTTCTACCTAGTTCCCTGGGTCAGTTAGGATTATAAAATGTTATAATAAAACCGCCGATTCTGGCTTATGGGAACTGGTAGCCTTGCAAGAGTGAAAAACGAAATTGGCTGTAATTCACTATCAGGACATGCAACACACATCAGGTCATATCCTACCTTTTACATACAATGCACCCTGCTCATGGGATACCCTGGGCATACCTTAGGGGTGACCAACATGTAGAAAAGGGAAGGTTTAGGGATTGGCAAGTGTGTGCACTTGCCAAGTCGACATGGCAGCCCGAGGCTGCACACAGGCTCTGCAATGGCAGGCCTGAGCCACATTTTACAAGCTGCTTCTGTGGGTGGCACAACCAGTGCTGCAAGCCCACCATCAGCATTTGATTTACAGGCCCTGGGCACACATGGTGCACTGTACTATGGTCTGACAAGTAAATCAAATAATCCAATCATGGAGTCACTAATCCATTACAACAATTTACAAAGGACAGCATATGCACTTTAGCACTGATCAGCAGTGAAAAAGTGCCCAGAGTCATAAAACAACGAACAACAGGTCAGAAAAAATACAAGAGGAAGGCAAAAAGTTCAGTGATGATCCTACAAAAAGGGCCAAGTCCAACTACTACTATATTCTAACACTACACCTGCAGACGCATGTTTGTATACTTGCCGCTGAATTCTCCCTATAGGAGCTCACATCCATTTGCGCATGACACATCAATACATTCTTCTTGCATACAGATATATGGAAAAACATTATCTCATCAATTAGGGCTCATCTACTTATGACCTGACATTTATGCTTTTTCTGCTGTATCATGGTCAGACATGGACGAACATAATAGAGACAATTTCCATTTTAAATCAATGATATATGGGCACTGTAGAAACCTGAATGTTAAATTATGGGAGAAAGATGACTCTGTCTTGAAATGAGGAATGGTATAACAATCTAGGTCCTAGACCTAAACACGTTTATGTGAGAAATCCTTAGTAAAAAAGCACAACAAGTAAGGACTGCCTCAAAGATAATTGCACGTGGAGTTCGAACAGCAACAACAAAACATCATTACAAATAATAAATATATTAATTAACATTTCCAAACCGATTTTGCTGAAAAACGTAAACTCACATGATAAATAAGACATACAATTGATTAGAAATGGGTTTAAGGGACAGGAGTTATAAAACTCTTAACAAGTGTCAATAGAAAAATAATATGAAACTACAAATATGTTATTTTATTGAGGGCAATTAACCGGATCCTAGCTGCCCTCTGTGTTTACCAGCAATGGAGCAAAGTCAAGCAAGGTTAGCAGTTCGCTATGGTCAAGGGTTTTATCTTCATAGCTGGTCATTTTTACGGAAGGTAAAATTTGTCAGCAGGGAAAAGGTGGCACGCTGGGGTTCAGCAGAACTAGAGAGGACTGGGAAGGTTGCTTTTGCGGCCCAGCTGGAGCCTCAAACCTTGCTTGCAAATGTTAGGGCTGGGGCAACTGTGGAAATCATAGCTGCAGAGTTTTGTCCCCATCTTGAGGTTTACTATCTGATTTAGGAACTTGTCTGGAGATTGAAACCCATCAGCTGAGCAAGACTGGAAGATATGGTTAGGGAGGCTCTACAATGCCAGATACGTTTTGTTTTGCAGTTCACCTGGAGCCTCAAATCTTGTGGCAAAAATTTCAGAAGCAAAACAATTAAGAAATCGTGCTCGACATGGTCGCATCTTATTTTATTACACCTGTCAACCTGTCCAGGCCTTCCTAAAATTACAATGTTTTTAACTTTCTCCAAAGCTCTATAAATCTCATTCTGGTGTTTCCTCACTTCCAGGTAGGACCAACCAAAAGTCCAATCACCACCAGTCTTGCTGGTTTTCCTCCAGAAAGATGCATCTGTATCTATACCTTAGATCTTCAATACTTTTCTCTTTAGTAAAGACTTCAAATTCCCAACCTGTCCCGGCGATCCTCCTCGAATAGCACGTGGGCTGCTTTCCACATTTTTAGTGTAGAGATTAAAAATGAATGAAACATCAGCACTCTTTTTTTCATTTAATTATGTTTTCAGCATTGAAACAGATACAAAACAATAAGCCCGTGGTTATCGCATGGGGTAGTAACATGTCACATTGGTGGTACAGTAATAATAATGCCAATACAATAATATCTGCCCAGCCGCCACCTGACATTGCCTCCAATTTCACACTATACTTTACATCACGTCTGGTGTTGACATTAGATAGGTTGTGAGTGGACCCCAATGTCCCTTGGGCGCGGCTGCAGTATTCAGCGAATACTTCTAATTGTTCCTTACCGTAAGACATATCCAGTAGCCATGTTTGGGCTTAGGCACCGATCTCTTACCCCAGTGTATGGCCACTCTATGTTTTGCCAATAGCCGTGCCACCACTATAAAATTACCATTTGTTGGTCATAGCTGTTTAACTAAGCCCAGTAAATAAATCTGGGAGGTGTAGTCTATGTGTTCCAGTACCATGGCTGACACCTGTATACAGAATTGCTGAACAATGAGGCACAGCCACGCTAAATGTAGGAAGTCCGCTTCTAATGCCCACATCTTGAACAGTTTGTATCACCCCTAAGCCCATATCGGAACAATCTAACAGGAATGTAATACATCTGCTGCAAGATTTTGAAGTGGATGATATGCAAATTGCAATTGGCATTAAGCATTCCTGTCAGTGTGTAGCAGAATCCCAATCCCTCTGGTGTGAAGTGTACGTCAAGGACAGCATTCCATCTGCCCAGTGGCAGGTTTTTGGCTGACTGTCTATCTCCTTGAGCAACATTATACAGCATCGTAATGAGCTTTCTGCATGTGGGACTAGTTAGCAAAATTTGGAGTGCTTCTAGTATGAGAGGTTCTGCCAGGAAAGATGGATATAGCGCCTTCCAAACTGCCCTGAGGCGATCGTATGTGAATGTCAGCAGCAGTGTCTGCTGTAGCATGTATTGGACGTCTGACACAGTAATAAATTGTTAGGCTGGGTACACATCCCTGAAGGTCTGTAGCCCTACTTTATCAAGCACGGTGAATGCACCTACTTCAAGGGTGACTGATATGGGACACAAGTGATGAGAAGCAACATATAATAAAAACAGATCAGTTAAACATTATACCAACTTTCACTATGGTTAGCAAATTTATCCACAGACTACATTATAGTTTGAAGGTTCTTTTTTCTTTTCTTTTTTTCTTTCCAATCTAGAAGCTACTACAAACAGACGCCACCAACACGTTTCGCCGCAGGCAAGGGATTCTTCAGGGCACTGTAAGTCTTGTACTGGTGATGATAAAGGCAAAGGTCAGCAAACGTTCTACCAGAGCCCCAAGTTCCTCGCTGCCTGCTGTAAGTGTGCAAATCGAGAAGTTTAGGTGATCTGTAGCATCAACCAAGCAATGTGTTTACATACACAAGTAAGTATGGGAAACCGTAATCTCAGTAAAAAGAGTACATTGTTCGGAAACGCCATCCGACCCGCCGCATTTCTGTCTATGCCAACTAGTGATGATGACTGATATGCCTGGGGGAAATTTCAGGGGGAGTGCGAGAGCATACAAAGGTAGCTTCTAGGCTCATGTGCCTAGTGTTCTCCATGTACTTGTGATGCAGTTAATACTAATAATTCCCCCTCTAGGTACAGCTGCACATCTGTGCGGCAAGATGGCATTGAGTGGAATGGGGTGTGCATCATTGGCCTCTACTGCCAAGGTTTAGTGCATATCTGCCTTGGTCATCAGTCTCAGTGTGAGTGACAGTAAAAGGCACCCATTTTTTAATTAATTTGAACACACCCCTAGAGTGTGAGGAGTAGGAAGAGGTCAACCGGACTGCTGTCCAGTGGAAGCCCCCAGTATTCTCGGTGTGTTGTGTCAAGTGGATCTCTTTGAGGAGGGTGGTTTAAAAGAGGTGCCTGTCCAGGTAGGCTAGTGCCTGACATATTTTACAGGGGTTATGGAGCCATCTCACATTCCAAGTTAACAGGGATATTTGTTTGGGTGTTTGGGCCATTGTAGCATGGTAAAGGTACGAGTCATGCTGTATGGCATGTAATGCAACGGGTGTGAAAATATTGATGGTCAATAATGGTGCTTCTGTGGCAAGAGAGACGAAAAGCATTAAACCAGCCCCTCCTAATTCAGCATCCCAATTATGCCAAAGACTGCCCCAAAACCTGAAAGGAAAAAGCAGTTAACTGTAAATAAAAAACAACAATCTACAAAAAGTAAAGTAAAAGTAAAGTCCACATTTGTAAAGCGCACAATCACCCATAAGGGTCTCTAGGCGCTGGGGGCAGTCGGGAAGATTAAGCGAGCTATTGCCCAGAGTCACATGGTGCTGGGCTAACCTGCCGCCGGAGCCGGGGATCGAACCGTGGTCCCCAGATTCCAGCGTCAGTCGCCCTGGCCGCGGCGCCACACCTCTCCCTAATCTACAGCATCAAATAGGCGTAAAACTGCGTGAATTCATGGGGGGGTGTACCCTCATAGAGGTGGCCAGATTCCCAGTACTCTCTCGTTGACCAGGGGTGGCCTGGAGACACATGATGTACAGGTTTTTGCTGGTCTGTCTTGACGGGTCATGGAACCAGGCTGTATGAGGGAAAAGTTCTGGGTATGAAGTTCGGTGCCAAGTCAGTAGTAGGCCAGGCATGAAACAGCACTGAGTATCTCGGTAGGGTGGATGGGGGCCACAATCAGTCTTCCAACATCCACCCACTGCACCTTAGGTTCTAGGCAACGTCTTGGGAAATCAGATGTCTCAGTGTTTCTTTGAGCAACCAAGAACTACAAGTACAGAAGGTAAGGCAGTCTGTGAGTGCAGTGTTGTCCTGAGTCTTAGTAGCTCAGTCGTTCTCATTGTCGGTCTCAGCTTTGGGCCGTACTTGGGGGCACATTGATACCTTTTTAAGGAACTTGATTGCATCTTCAGATCATGTGAACATCTTTGTGGACCCGTGATGTTCTACATACAGGAGGGCTAGATACAGCATGTGTAGGGTACAGGTTAGAATTCCTTGCGAGCCTCCTGCTCCCACGCCGTAAGGTCCGGGAAGTATGCCACACAGTTCCCATGATAGTTGATGTCCTGCTTTTCATGCACCAGTCGGATTACTGTATCATGAACCCTATAGATGGGCAGCTTGGCTGATATGGGACGTGGAGGGGCCCTTGGTGACGACCACCAACATGCACAATAGGTTATCAGAGCCAAAAATGTGCATTAGAATAGTTTCTACATGAAGTTCCATCTTGCCAGTGTTTGTCGACTCTAGGACTACTACTGTGATATGGAGATTATTATGCCTGGAGTTGCCTATATGCCTTCCTTCTTGGCTTGGGTTATGGCTAGCACCTTTTCCATATTCAAGAATTTCGTGCTGATCACTTTCATGTCGTCTTCTGTTGTTGAGATGCTTTGCTCCACTGCCATTATACGCACTGTTTGCTTATGAAGCATGGTGGTCCATACGCAGATTCAGGGTGTCGACCTTGCTGTTAATAGACTGTAAACTCTGCTGCATTGTAAGCAGTGTGGCCTCAAGTGCCAAAGCACCCTGACTCTGTGCATCCATGTCTTGATCTGCGGCCACAGTTTTCGGGGCCAGATGGTCTGTCGTGCCTTAAATATGAGCCACAGTTGAGTCCTATCTGTTTTCCCCATGACGGCCTGTTCAGGCGAGTAGCTGATCGAACTCACCGGCCGCCTAACATCTGCACCACTCTGTCCTTCACCTGGCAGACACAAATTCTTCCAAACAGGTCATCTTTTTTTCTTCTCAATCCTGGCAGCGCTTTCCTTGAGAGTGGTTGCAGTAGTTTTTATAAAGCAAATATAAATGCGTAACACACATCTTCTTCTGCAAAGCAACTTAGAATTCCCAAATATTCTCTACAACTTCTATTTCCCAAGCATTCTTTTGTAGCATAGTGATCGAGTTCTGGTCTCACCTAGGCACTTTATGGGAAAAGTGTAGCAACTGTATACAACCTTTTGCCAAACAGTATGGATTCTGGACGGAGGCTCTGCGCCCTGTCTCCAGGGTTCCACATTCGGCTGTGCACAGACTTTCACTTAGAAACAAAAAAGGGATGGGTGGACTCTGGAATTCCCAGTCATCATCATCACATATAGCTCTGTGGAAGATATATTCTTAAGAAATATTCAAATATCACACATATATCCACATAAAACGCAGGGCCTGCTATAGAGTGTGGTAGATTGGATACTTTGTCATACACAGTGACCTGACCTCTGGTCACTCCCCACGCCGCACGGCTCCCCCTGGTTGCCCGTGACTGCCCGTGTCTGCCCCTGCTGCTGTTTCCAAGGGTTTGCCGCTGGTGTGCCCTGGTACCTGTCTATGCTGTTTGTTTCTTTGTATTGCTGATTGTTGCCCTGTTTAATTGCACTGCCCGCCACTGCTCCCCTGTGGCCCTGCCCCCTTTTGCCTTCTGTGCCCCGTGTCAGTCGCCCATTGGCCCCCCCGCTCCTGCCTCCCAGCTGCTCCTCCCTCCCACTTGGCCTCTTATGGAGGGCGCCACACGGCAGTGAGTGTGACCTGACCTCTGGTCACTCCCTACGCCGCACGGCTCCCCCTGGTTGCCTGTGACTGCCCGTGTCTGCCCCTGTTGCTGCTGCCAAGGGTTCGCCGCTGGTGTGCCCTGGTACCTGTCTCTGCTGCTTTGTATTGCTGATTGTTGCTCTGTTTAATTGTTTGTTGCCCCTCTGTTTGCCGCCCGTTCTGCGTCCTCACCCTATGTGCCCCCCGCTCCCCACTTCCCGCCACTGCTCCCCTGCGGCCCACCCCCTTTTGCCTTCTGTGCCCCGTGCCAGTCACCCATTGGCCACCCCGCTCCCGCCTCCCAGCGGCTCCTCCCTCCCACTTCGCTTCTTATGGAGGGCACCGCGCGGAAGCACGCAGCGGGCGCGCCGCTGGCGCGCCAGAGGCGTGCCAAAGGCAGGCCCGTCTGCGCCCGTCCGCGCCTGGACCGCACCCAGTGCCAGAACCCATGGCCCCAGCCGTTGCCAGGGCACCCGACTGTGGTACGACACCGCCAACCTCACCCCACTCAACACAGGACGACCTGCCGCCTGCCACCAAGCCACCCCAAAACGCACCCACGGACCCTTCACCTGCCAAGCTTGCAAATTCTCCTGCCTCCGAACCTGCACCCCGCTCACCGAACACAGCAACGACAACAACAACCACCTCAAGTGCATCCTGCTCAACACCCGCTCCGTCCACAAACACGCCGTCGAACTCTGGGAACTCCTTGATACAACAGCACCAGACGTCGCCATCCTCACGGAAACCTGGATGAACGCCTCCTCGGCCCCCGACATCGCCATAGCCACCCCGGACAGCTTCAAAATCACCCGGAAGGACCGCGTCAACAAAACTGGAGAAGGAATCGCCATAATCTACAGGAACACCATCAGCATCACGACCAACGCTGAAGACACACTCACCGCCGCCGAACACCTACACTTCCAAATCCACACCGACCCCCAGACCACCCTCAGAGGAACGCTCATCTACAGACCCCCGGGCCCACGGACACAATTCAGCGAAACCATCACCGACTTCATCAGCCCGCACGCCCTAGCCTCACCAGAGTACATCCTCCTAGAGGACCTGACCTTCCACCTGGAGAAAAACAACGACAACAACTCCACCACTCTGCTCGACAACCGCGACAACCTCGGACTCAAGCAACTGGTGAACACCCCCACCCACTACGTTGCCCACACGCTCGACCCCATCTTCTCTGCCAGCAGCCACGTTGCCTTCAGCCGCTCCACCAGACTACACTGGACCGACCACAGCTGCATCCATTTCACCTTCAAGAAGACCACATCCCACCACCACACGCTACAGATCCCGTGCAGATGCTGGAGCAAAGTCACCACAGAACAGCTGACCACATAGCTGAGCCTGAACCCACCTGCTGACACCAACGACGCAGCAGACAATCTCGCATAGTGGATCACCAACTGCGCCGACGGCCTCGCTCCACTGAAGAAACCCCCAGGCAAGACTAGCAACAGAAAAACCTCATGGTTCGCAGACGCCCTCAAAATCGCTTAGAAAGCTTGTATAACCCTCGAAAAAGCTTGGCGCCACTAACGGACTTCAGAAAACATGATAGCCCTCAAGAGCGCCACCCGCGAATACCACCAGAGGATCTGCACCACCAAAAGGACATCGTTCAAAGAGCGGCTTGACAACAACTCCCACAACAGCAAGGAACTCTTCAGCATCGTCAAAGAGTTCTCCAACCCCAGCGCCAGCAACAACAACATCACACCTTCGCAAGACCTCTGCGATTCCCTTGCCGCATTCTTCCACCGCAAGATCGCAGATATACACGGGAGCTTCAGACCCCAGACCCCGCCTCCAGCCACCAAACCAACGACCCCCACCACCAGCCTCAGCGCATGGACGCCCATCAGCACTGGAAACACCACCCGCGTCATGAACACCATCCACTCCGGCTCCCCCTCCGACCCATGCCCTCATCATATCTTCAACAAAGCTGACACCATCATCGCACCCCACCTCCGGAACATCATTAACAGCTCCTTCACATCAGCCACCTTCCCTGGAAGCTGCAAACACGCAGAAATCAACGCTCTTCTGAAGAAACCAACAGCGGGCCCCAAAGACCTCAAGAACTTTCGCCCCATTTCTCTTCTTCCCTTCCCGGCTAAAGTCATCGAGAAGACCGTCAACAAACAGCTGACTACATTCCTCGAAGCAAACAACTCGCTCGACCCATCCCAGTCTGGATTCCGAGCCAACCACAGCACCGAGACCGCCCTCATCGCAGCCACCGATGACATCAGGACCTTGATGGACAACGGAGAGACAGCCGCCCTCATCCTCCTGGACCTCTCGTCAGCCTTTGATACCGTCTGCCACCGCACCCTAATAACCCGCCTCTACAACTCTGGGATCCAAGGAAAGACCCTGGACTGGATCACATCGTTCCTATCCGACAGAACCTAGAGAGTCCGCCTCCCTCCCTTCCGCTCCGAGGCCACCAAGATCATTGGCTTCGTACCCCAGGGCTCCTCACTCAGCCCGACCCTCTTAAACATCTACATGAGCCCCCTCGCCACCATCGCACGCAAACACAACATCAATATCATCTCCTACGCAGACGACACCCAACTGATACTCTCCCTCACCAAAGACCCTCTCACCGCCAAAGCCAACTTCCAGGACGGAATGAAAGATGTCGCAGAATGGATGAAGCACATTCGTCTGAAACTCAACTCGGACAAGACGGAGGTCCTCATCCTCGGACAATCCCCATCCGCCTGGGACGACTCCTGGTGGCCCACGATGCTGGGCACTGCACCGACACCCACGAACCACGCTCGCAACCTGGGATTCATCCTGGACTCCTCCCTCATGATGACCAAGCAAGTCAATGCAGTCTCGTCCTCATGCTTCAACACCTTGCGCATGCTCCGTAAGATCTTCCAGTGGATCCCCACCGAAACCAGAAAGACGGTCACCCAGGCCCTCGTCACAAGCCGACTGGACTACGGGAATGCCCTCTACGCAGGAACCACAGCCAAACTTCAGAAACGGTTTCAGCGCATACAGAACGCCTCCGCACGACTCATCCTTGACATCCCTCGCCGCAACCACATATCCGTCCACCTGAGAAACCTGCACTGGCTCCCCGTCAGCAAGAGGATCACGTTCAGGCTGCTCACCCACGCTCACAAAGTACTCCACAACATGGGCCCCGAATACCTCAACAACCGCCTCTCGTTCCACACCCCCACCCGTCAGCTCTGCTCCACCAGCCTCGCCCTCGCCACCGGCCCACGGATTCGCAGAGCTACCATCGGAGGAAGATCACTCTCCTACCTGGCAGCCAAGACATGGAACTCCCTCCCCGCATGCCTACGACTGACCCAGGACCATCTTACCTTCAGGAGACACCTCAAGACCTGGCTATTCGAGCAGTAGCGGCACCCCCCCCCCCCTTCAGCACCTTGATACCCTCACGGGTGAGTAGCGCGCTCTACAAATGTATTGATTGATTGATTGATTGATTGACATCCCATCCACCTTATTACAAGTGCAATAGGCTATAATGTACTTGTAATAAGGTGGTCAGCAGCAATACATCTAGCATTTGAAAAACCTCTAGTGATTTCTATAGTTTCATGCACCATGATTTGAATGTCTGAGTCTGACAAAGGTGCCTTACAACTGATTACAGGTCTTGTGCAGAGTTCCAAATATAGTGCAGGTTTTGCGTTATGATGAAGGGTAATGAATGAATACAACAGATACAAAATAAAATGCAAGTGGCTGAAGACAGTCTATTAATGAATTCACTTTGGAGCTTTGTATAGCAGAGTGACCAATTAAAGACAGATTCTACATGTAATGAGCCAGTCACGGAACTTCGTGGATCGATGCTACCCATCAGATCTTATTTTGCCTTCTGAACAGGAATGGTGTGGCAAGCTTTGGTTTCTTAGACAAAATTATTTTTGTAACATATTTGTATCTTGCATATGTAATCTGGAGCCCCCTGCTGGGTGTGCCGTGGTACCACACACCTTAGCTCACCTTATGGTAGCGACTGCTGCGGCTCCTTGATGAGCGTGTCAGGGCTCCGCCCCTTAACTTCTCACACAAATAGCTTTTTTTCGTTATGTTTAAAGATTCTATGAGAAAAAAGGAAGGATGGTTACTACCTCACATTCACAATCCTAATTATCTCCCTAAGCGTAGGGCTCAATTTAGAGATTGTTAGCATTCCAGGAGGTAGTGCTAAATGTAGATTACAATCCACCAGTGGAATTTCCTTCAGCAGAGGGATAGACTGATAAAGGACATTCCACATGAGGCTTCTCCTTTGGTTTAAACGCTGCCTCAAAGCACACAATGACTTCTCGTTATTGTCTGCAGCAAAGCGATAAAGACAGAAGAAAAAGGGAAGGTTTACAAGACAGAGATATTAAAGAAAACTTCAAGGAGAGATACAAAATAACAGGAGGAATAAGGGCATGAGAGATATACAAATAACTGAAGAAAGATCCCACAGAGGAGACGGGAGTGGGAGAGAAAGGGGGATGTGTAGACAGAGAGAAAGATAGGAAAACAGAGAGGTGAAATATGAGCGACTGAGTGAGGCACATAGGTAGAATGAGAGACACTAAGGAGAGGAAAAGAAATAGAGTATGAGAGCAAAAAGAAGAACTAGATGTCACAACCTGTGCGTTCCTCAGAAGCAGTACCTCCAACAAGTCCACCTTCCATCAGCTTTGACTCAGGCTTAATTGCACTAAGGATCAAAGTGGCTAGACGGGTGGAATGTAAGTTAGGGAGGGTACTGCGGGGAGAGTGATCTGGAAAGAAATTATATTGCCTATTATTGTTATTCACTCTCTGATGGATAGAGTTATATGGTATGTATGGATATCAACACAGTTATACATATACCAACATATTTACATTGATTCTGCATACCTAAAAAGAAAGAAGGACTGTGGAATCCCATCGTCGATATAACATGAATGGTTGTTTCTGCCAGGTTCCAAAGCTTTACTCTTAAGGCTGATTAGACTCTCAATAATGTTCTTGCACTAAAGAAGTACCTTTAATTAAAATACAGAGTACCTCTTTGGTTTTTGGTCTTGACTCAACTCCTCTCTTATGTCACTAAACAATGTTCATTTTAATTTTACATACGTTCCAAGGCAGAACTATGGTAATGTTTCTTATCTACAAATCGGCATCCCACGGAGCGGTGTTGAATACTTGCAGCAATGCCCAGGGTGACCGCTCCCGTTGAGCGGTTTCAAGTCCGTGCGGAGAGAGTTTCGGGGCCACTCCCGATGAGCAGTTTCAGGTACATGTGGCGAGAGCCCAGGGCGCCGCTCCCAGGAGTGATGAAACTTAGATATGCAGTCCGGGCCTTAAATAAACAGACTGCCCAGCAAATAACAACAAGAAAGATCTTACCTGTGCTGTCCACCAAAGAGAGGACTCCAGAACGAATATCGAACACGGAGCAATAACGAAGACAGCCGACCACTTGCCAACAGCTGCTCACAGGACCTCAGAATAATCCGCCCTGGAGCCTGGGCGTGGCTGCTTTTTATGCTGTATGTGGATCCAAGTTGGCGACCCAAGTGTTTTATACAGGAACCCATTATTTTATGGCATATGATATGGTCATCGACAAAAACCATGCTTAGTCAGGATATCTTTAAGGATAGCTTAAAACTGGATGGGGCTCTAAATATCCCGTGGTTAAGGTCTGTTCGGGATTTCATGTGTGACCTAGTACTATGTCTACCATCAGAAGAAAAGAGTTAAAAAAAGAGGGTCTAATGCTACTAGAAGCACTTAGGGGGATAATCTCAAGAACGTGTGATAATCATCGCAAAAGTAACTTAATGCAACCTTCACATCGCAGTCTATTGCGGGAAAACAACGCTGTGTTAATATTGTATTCTCAACACGGCGGTACCATGTGATGGTCTTACGATAACACGTCAAATGTCCACGATAAAGTCACTGGGATGGCGATAAAAAAGTAAACCCCAACACAAAAAAAGTTGCGATGGAGCAAGTACGGAGGACACCCCGACCCCCAAAAGCCCCGTGGAGGACCAACCTGGGTCGTTGGGGTCACGGAAAGGCAAGGACAAAAAGAGTAGGAAGTAGCGGTTCAGTCCGCAGGAAAACATGATCCTAATAACGGAGGTGATAGAACACCAACAACTACTGTTCGTCACCTACACTGTGTCATTGGCAACAAAAAATGGAATACGGCAGTCTATCGTGGACAAGGTGAATGCAGTCAGAGTGCTGAAGAGGACCATGGAAGAGGTCAAGAGGCGCTGGAATCATGTGAAGCGCAAAACCAAGCAGTAACTCATCAACAACCGGAAGGCAGCAATGCAGATTGGAGGTGGGAGTCCAGCGCCATAGGAGGACCTGGACAAGAAGGAGGAAATGGTCTCCTGACAAGATGGAGGAAATTGTGTCGAGAGTCCTCTGTGGGGAGACAGTGGCAGGAGTTGGGGGACCGGACACTATTCACCATGACCGGATTCAACAGCACCAGGGTGAGTAAAGACCAGGGACTTGGGGGATGGAGGGATATGGGAACAATGGCACACATGCACAATTAAGTAGAGCACATCTGCGGACAAACCATGCCCCAGAACCCCCAAATCACACAAAGAGACCAATGTACCCAAGTATGCAACACCTCAGAACTGTATAAGCACAGAAGTCAAAGGCACACCGCATGAAAGGGAGAAGGGCCAGCAAAATCTGAGCTGCAGGGGCGACTCCCCCAAAATGCTGCACACACACACATAACAGGCAGAGCACATCAACTGTGACAACAATGTGGTACAAACCGCAACACGTCGACAACAGAACAGAGGACACAACTGGTGCCGCTTGTGTGTAGAAACTGGCCAATCACATCAGTTCCTCCCAAACAGTCACATTGTACATTGTCATGCAGTCTGTATGTAAACTTGTACAATGCGCCAACATACATGTGAACACAATGTAAAACATCATCTCCCCTTCACATTGCTGAGGGAAATTCAATGCCTCCTGCAGAGCAGGCCGAACCTCTCTTCTCTGATGATGATGTCCTACGACACCGGCGCCCTCCAACAGTTCATTGACAGATACGTCAACCCACCTCCAGCAGCAGGGCAGCCCAGCTGCATCAATGAGACCCCAACCCCTGCACAGGCCACACAGCAGGCAGCATCCACCACCACGGTTGCCTCCCAGGACCCCCACAAACAACACATGGCCTTCCAATGCCGTGTGTTGGGGTGCCAGGAGAAGCTGGCTGAACAGGTGAGGGTGGGGTTCGATAACATGGCAGCCAAACTAGATGCAATATGTGGGTGTCTGAGTCCCATCAGGGACCACTCACAGTCCCTAAGAGACACCCACAGTCCGCTCCATGCTTTCCAATGATCCATGGCTGACATCATTGGAGTCCTGATTCTGAGACAAGAACAACTGTCTAGTCGGAGTGGCTCCGGCGATGTCACCTGAAGTTGGGACACAAGCGGAAGATAATGGCGACCATGGAGCAGACGCAGGTGGAAAGAGCAGCTGCCACAGCTGCAAACCAGTGAAAGGTAGCTGGGTTCCTCAATGCCCTAAAGACCCTCCTCATGGCATTGCTGCCACAAGGTCTGGTGCTGATGAATGTTGCTGCTACCACTCCATCCACATCTACACTCCCTGAAATGTGGGTGCCACACAGTGCAGCAGACATTCCACCTCCGGCCCCTGAGGTATCACTGCCACACAGTGCTGGAGACAGAACACCACCGCACACAGGTGAGGCACATGAAACAGCAGAGGACGAAGATGAGGGTAAATCTGCCTTAATGGTAAGATGTACGCAGTAGCATTCATCTCCACCATATGGCCTGTTTCTGCTTGGTTCTGCCCTCTGCATCATCACCCTCCACTGTCACCGATACATTCTGCGACACTCACCTTGGACCTCGACATGGACTGCCATATTCTGTTTGGTTACCAATGACACACAGCAATCAGACTGAGGAGTGAACTCTTCCTCTTCCGATGAACTTGTCATTCCCTAGAGGACTCTGGCTGGCCCTCCCCGGGCCACAATGTAAAGTGGGGTTTGCATGGCCCTGTACTGCTCCAGCGACAACACTCCGCTGAATGGGCATTAAACATTCATTGTCATACAGATGTATCATGTCCATGATCATTCAAGTGTTGAAGTATGGATGAATGTAGGGTCAGTGATTCCCCCTTATGTCATGTAGCTCATGTTGTGGGACTTGAGTCACAGGGTGACACATTTCTGATAGCGGTCCAGGTTGGCCGACACCACAACAGAGACACACGCATTAGTTACTCCCTTGTCCAGCCCAGGACACAACAATGCCCAGAGCCCCGGGGTCATTGTTCACACCCTTACACTGGACTGGCATACACCTGGCCAGCCCACTCTGCTTGCGCTCACAGGGAGGAGCGACAACAATACATATCCCAGGTCTATCCTGCAGTGATCTGCTGATCACAGGTCTAGTTGTAAGCATGCCACAGCCACTCCCTCACGGCTGGTTCACACCCACACCACACCCTTCCGGCACAGGCGTCACAGGACATGTGACCCTGCCAATAAAAAGAGCCTGGGGCACGTGCTCGATTTCCACTCTCTATCTGGGTGTATCCGTGTGGTTATTATTCATGCATGAGGGTCCTACCACATCGCATCCCCTACTGCCGGAGGTGACATGATGTCGTCCACACCCTGATACTCAGT
Source organism: Lissotriton helveticus (assembly GCF_964261635.1). Taxonomy (NCBI): domain Eukaryota; kingdom Metazoa; phylum Chordata; class Amphibia; order Caudata; family Salamandridae; genus Lissotriton; species Lissotriton helveticus. Next base: position 167,684,960 of record NC_136065.1, on the reverse strand, counting down.
CAAGAGAGTCCATGACTAGCATTGCACAGAGTTGGTGGCACCAGATGCACTGTGGCCGACACGATCCCTGGTCTAAATGCTCCCATGCTCCTGTACTGGGCACGTGAGTCCTTGTTCTATCTTCACATCCACATATGTATCCTTCCCACACGACACTGGGTACTCCTACTCGGAACATCAACACACGCCGACCAAACCTAGCGCAAGTGTGCACTTTCACTCAGAAGTAAGTTCTTCTTTCACCGAGCAGGTCTCCATACCGGGACCGTTTTACTTACTATCAGGTTAATGTTTATTATTTTTCTCTTAAACCCCGTCCCTCTCCAACCACTCGGTTGAGCTTCCAATCACACTCCCGCACTACCCCTGACCTTTGTCTTCTTTTCACTCATTCACCTAGTTCACCACGCGTTTCACTGTTACACCCCATATTTACTGCTAGGCACCCTACTTTTCACCATTGCTGTTTGGCACGTAATATACCACTTCTTTGGTAATCACACCATTCTCGCCGTTTTTCGTTCACCCTGACGCAGGCTCGTCTCTTCTTTTCAGCTCTCCTTGACAAAGGGCTTCCCGCCCGAAATGCATCGGAGTTCTCATGTAACCATCAATGTGTTGATTCAACTTTGAGCTTTGCTGATATGATGTTAATATCACCAAGAAACTTCTCATGACAATTATCAAAGAATAAAAGTATTATTCTAAGAACTTTGGAATCAATTCTTTGACCCACCCCGGAGTGCCTCATGCAGGGATGTACACGCATGTCTATGCGTACACTACTTGCTTCATATACTCATAGGCGTTTGACGGAAACGCCACCTGCGAGTGCACCCATCCTCTAAAAACTACAAGATCCTCCTCATCCAACCAGGCTGTGCACCCCCTACTTTCCCTGTACTGGGCACCACAGTCCATCCGTGTCATAAGTTGGAGAGGTGTTAAAACAAATCCCCAGGTCTCCACCCCATTTTCATGCTCGACAAAAAGCTGATGTCTACTTTGGCTCTCCATGGGGGGCGTTAGCGGCTTAGTCATATGTAGGGGGTGAGTGCTGTAATTAAAATCCTCTCCCAGACATGTAACCTCTCCCGCCCGTCCACTGTGGGCACGGCCCACCATCCACACACTGATGTTGGGCCACACAGGTGGATGGAGGCTGCAGATCCGGTGATCACGGGACATCCGAGATAGCGTCATCCGGGTAGGGGTGTCCTGAGGGGGGGTGGCGGTATTTGTTCTGGCCCTTGTGTGTGTCCGAACTGCATGATTGTTGGCTCCATGGCATCTGTTGTTCTTCAGGTGTGGCTCTGGGCTGGGCTCCCTTTTCTGATGCAGGTTGTCGTCCGACTTTGCACCAGGTAAGAGCAGGTGTTCAATTCCCACTGCTAGCATGCCTTATCGCCTGGTTTGGAATCTTATTGCCCATCTTGCTGGTCGTTGAGAATGTTGTGGAGTGGTGTTCTTGCAGCTTTTTTCACGGGAACGCCTACTCTGCATCTCATTAGCGATAGTTGCCGGTGTCATCTGTGGCGATGTTTTTTGCGGCTGCTATCGCAGGTAAACTGGTGATATGGGCAGTTTGCACCAGCTTGTGAATGGGACGATAAATTTATCGCCACTTTGGCTGCGATAAAGTGTCGATAATTCGGCGATAAGTCCTTGAGAACATGCCCCACAGACTATCGGCAGAAATCACAAAGCTCACTGTGCTGTCCAACTAACTGATTTTAACAACTTTTAGCATTCAACCATACCTAAAAACTGTACCTGGTGGCTATGATAGGTTTTTATTGACCAGATTAAGACTTAAGATTCTTCATAGACTTGCAAGTTTCCCAAAAATGAATGACTGGTAATGAGTAATGCATTTGTGTCCCTGCGATAACCACTCAGAACAATCCACCATACATGTTGTTCTATTCTGTAGATTTTATGACAAATTAAGGATAAGGTGGATTGTACCAATTTTAGAATCCTTGGGTATCAGACAATGTCGTCCTGCGTTCATTGTATTACAACTTTTGGAAAACAAACACATACCTTGGAGGGTAGCAATGTTTTTAAAGAGTGTACTTAGACGCAGGAAATGCATTGTAATAAAAACGTCTAGCCTACCATGAAAAAAGGGACAGTAATTAAATGAACTAATTTTATACTCAATATTCTGTTTTATGTGCTTTAATGACTGTCTAAAATAGCAATCGAATAAAGGTTTTGTTTCTTCTTCTTCTACTGGAACCAAGAGGGGACAAAAATAATAAACAAGCATTGGCAGAAGGAAAAGAAGTGCACATGCTGTACTTGAAAGACATAAACAGAAGACAATAATGACAATAATAAAATAATATACACAATTGAAGGCTAGTCCATAAAGTCTTTGGCAATATGTATGGTAGTTCAGATTCATGAAAGTAGCAATAGTAACAATGTCTGTTCTGTTATCAGTAGGAGTGACTGATTGCATTTGAAATAATCCTCATAGTCCACCCCATCGAAAACATTGCCACTACTATTAGCTGTGGAGCCTCTGGGTGTCGTGCATGAAAGGCACGTTTTAAACATAGTTCACTAACAGGGTCACTTCGTTGCCATGAATCTTACTCAGGTCCATAGCCTTTCCAGGAAACCAAGTACTATAGGAGTCCTTTGGTATGTTTGCTGTTTTTGATGCTCTGAACTTCTTATTCCACCTGATCTCCAATAAGTAGAGGTGGAGGGCGAGATCAAACTTTTTTCCATGCAGGTTTTAATAAACCGGTGTGGAACACTGGATACATTTTCATTGTAGCCGGTAATTTCATTTTAAAAGAAACTGGATTGATACATTGTAGTACTTCAAATGGTCCCACAAATCGTGGATGAAACTTATATCTTTTCTTGAACTGAAAATGTTTTGTGGAGAGCCATACATATAATCTCCTGGACTATAAAGTGGTCCAGCCTGTCTTTTTCAATCAGCAAATTATTTGTAAGTGATTTTGGCTTCTGTCAAATTTTGTTGTAGCCTTTTTAGGACTGTGGTCATGTCTTGTAATCTAGAATTCAAAGATTGTATGTGTGTTTCAGGTTTTGGTAGCATCAATGGTGAGAAGTGTTGATGACATCCTTTATTAGCATAAAAGGGAAACATGTCTATTGATGTGGGTTTCAAATTATTGAATGCAAATTTGGCTTCCCAGAGGAGATCTACCCAAGAACTGTGGGTTTTAAAGAGGTAGCAACAAAGATATTGTTTGATAATCTCATTAACTCGCTCTGTTTGGCCATCTGATTCCGGATGAAAACTTGTGGACAGATTGCTTTTGATTTGTAAAGCTGTACATTATGCTTTCCATACCTTAGACATGAATGGTGCAACTCGATCAGAGATTATAGATTGAGGTAAACCATGTAATTTTACAATGTGCTGTAATAACAAGGTCACTAATTGAATTGCTGTAGAGATCTTTCCACATGCAATAAAATGTGCCATCTTTAATAATCTATCAACAGCCACTAGAATAGTGATTTTGCCTTGATATTTTGGTAAATCAGTAATAAAGTCCGTGGCTATATCTTCCCAGAGGTGTGTTGAGGTTTGAAATGGTTGAAGCCAACCTTTTTTAGAACTATGTTCTGTTTTTGCTTGGGCACACATATCACGTTGCTGGACATATAGCTGGGTATTTTTTTCTTCCAATTAGGCCACCAGAAATTTCTTTGAATAAGGTCTTGAATCTTGGCAATACCTGGATGTCCTGCTAAGGGTTTTTTATGACAACATAGTAAAACTTGTTTTTGTAATGATTAAGGGTGGGCGTCCGATTCGGCTACGCCCACGGAGTAGGCGTAGTGTTGCCTTCTACGCATTTTGCGTAGACAGCGTAGCCGGCAACACTACGCCCACTCCGTGAGCGTAGCCGAGTCGGCCGCCACCCACCTCCCTCCCGCCCTCCACTAGATACTTTATTTAAGCAATTACACTGATTAAAACAATTTTAAAGCACTCACCTTGTCCGGGGCTCGTCCGGGGCTCCCTCTTTGAATAGCGTCCTTTTCCTGGATACCAATGCGCATGCGCGGGCGTCCGCGCATGCGCATTTCTCGGGAGAAATGCGCATGCGCGGCCGCCCGCGCATGCGCATTGGTATCCAGGAAAAGGACGCTATTCAAAGAGGGAGCCCCGGACGAGCCCCGGACAAGGTAAGTGCTTTAAAATTGTTTTAATCAGTGTAGTTGCTTAAATAAAGTATGTAGGGGAGAGCGGGAGGGAGGTGCGTAGTGGGGCTACGCGGAGTGCGGGAGTGGGCGTAGCTTCTCGCCCTCTCCGCGTAGCTCCGCGGAGCCCCACTACGCCCCACTACGCCCAGGGTTAGTAATGATTTTGATGGAACATATAGCAAATTCTTTTGAAATGGCAATCCTGCTATGATGGTCCTGCTTTTCTCTCTTTATTGCCAATCTGATACCTCGTTTAGGGGCATCTTTTGTCTGATGGCTTGAAAAAACTGCTCCGACATAGTAGCTCCTATGATTTGTTTTGCCGCAATCATGGATGGAGGTGTCACTGGAATGTTAGGTTGGTCTGATATTGTCTTGTAACGGGACTGGGCATCTGCTGTTGGCATTTCCTGGTCTACAGGTAATGGTAAAATTAAACTCAGAACAAAACAATGTTGAACGCAACTGTCTAGGTGTCAATGCTCTAGCACATTGTAGAAATTGGAGACTTTGATGATCTGTGTAGACTGTGATGGTATGTTTGCCCCTAATAAGTAGTGGCTCCATTCTTCAAAAGCTAGCCAAATTTCTTGCAACTCTTTTTCTGCCACCGTATAATTTCTCTCGGCTGGTAAGAATGTATTTGATAAAAAGGCAATAGGGTGCAACTGATTGGTTAGAACATTCTGTTAGGATAAAATAGCTCCTATGGCAGTGTCAAAAGCTTCCCTATCTGGTTGACAAATAATTGGAGCTGCGGTAAATGCTGTTTTCAGCATTTGGAAAGCATGTTGTGCCTCAGAGGTCGTCCACTGAAATGTTTCACCTTTTTTTAATAATTGGGTCAAAGGACTCGCCTCTGTGAAAAATTGTTTGATATAAGTGCCTGTAGAAAAATGTGAATCCCAAAAAACGCTGAATGTATTTTATGTAAATTGGTTTGGGCCAATCTAAAATAGCTTGTACTTTTCTGGGTCCCATGGTTATTTCTTGTGGTGAAAATATGAAACCTAGGCACTCCACCCTGTATGTGTGAAATGTTCATTTTGATAGGTTGCAGTAAAGACCAGCTTGATGTAAAATGGTGTGAATGAATTTTACATGTCCCTTATGTTCTGTGACTGAGGTGAAATAAATTAGAAGGCCATCTATGTAGGCGATGACAAATCTATCAAGATAATCCCAAAGGACATCATTGACAAAGAATTTGCTGAGGCTGGGGCGTTGCATAGGCCAAAGGTCATTACACAGTATTCAAATAATCCAAAGGGAGTTCGAAATGCTGTTTTCCATTAGTCTCCGGCTCTAATGCATAGAAGATGGTAGGCGCCTCTTAAGTCTAACTTTGTGTGAAGAGTTTCTGTTCTTACTTGATCTAAGAGCACGGTAATTAATGGTACAGGATAATGTTTTTTATTGTGATGTTGTTTAACGCACAATAGTCAATACATGCACATAACTCACCATTGCTCTAAGGGACAAAGAAAAGAGGAGAGGCAGCCGGAGATTTGGATGGTTAAATGAATCCGTTCTTAAGGTATTTGTTTAAATAGTCATGCAGGTGAAGATTCTCTTGTTCTGTGAGCGCATAAATCCTATGGCACTGGATCTTAGCACCTGGCAGCAGATCTATTTCACAATCATACGCCCGGTGAGGGGGCAGGGTTTCAGCACTTTTTTCACTGAAACCGTCCTTAAACTCCTCATATTCCAAAGGTAATTCAATATCTTGTTCCGCAGATGTGGCAATATAGTGTGCATTGGCCTAAGGAATTGTTTCTGGTGAAAAACAGGTATCTTTGTTATGTGCTGCTAAAGATTCATACTGACACCAATCAGAATGAAAAGTGATACTTCTTTTGGCCCAGTCTATGGTAAGGTTATGTTCTGTCAGCCACGGCATGCCTAGGATAACGTAATTCAACAAAGGGATTCTACCATTATCTACATAAACATATATGTGTATAAGTGTGTGCTTAATCTTACTTCAGGGGTTTTAAATGATGGTGTCTGAAAAAACAAAAGACCTTCCCTTATTTGTAGGACGGGCAATGTTCAAAAACTTGTAAAATACCCCTCACACACTGAAACCTGATTCAGTGTCATGCTTCATCATTGAGGTCTTCCCGTCCCTCTATGGGACGGGCGTGCTACTACCTACGTAGACGCAGGAGCACTTAATTTAGTGATTGGTGTAAAAGTGTAGTGCGTGGGATCGTGAAATATGTGTGATGATTTAAAAAAATTCCCTGTCTAGTGGAAAGAATACACTTTATAAACTTTCCTAGCTGAGAATAGTAAAAATGTGAGGTGTAGATGGTGTACTTTAATGGGTCACTTTCTACAAGGTCAACATGTTTCAGAACCCATCCCCTTGGCTTTCTTCCTCAGGACTGGGGCGAGCCCTGTTTCACCTCACTGGGTGATATTGTAAATGTACATACGCCTACTGGTCACAAGTACTCTTCTCTGTACCTTAATAGGGCAGTTGAAACAATATACCGCTAGTATATCCTGTAAAACAACCTGAAAAGAAAAACATAGTGGATAAACAATGGCTTATATCATTTATCCCCTTATATATTCACATCACCATCATGTGGAAAGAAAATGCTATTTGTCACTTTGATATATTTTTCTCTTTTCTCACCCTATGTGGGTGTATATATGAGTGAAGGTCATTGTAAAACACCCACATTAGGGTGAGACAAGAGAAAAATGAAGCATGACACTGAATCAGGTTTCAGTGTGTGAGGGATATTTAACAATTTTTTAACATTGCCCTTCCTACAAATAAGAGAAGGTCTTTTGTTTTTTCAGACACCATCATTAAAAACACCCTAAGTAAGATTAAGCACACACTTATACACATATATATGTTTATGTAGATAATTATAGAATCCCTTTGTGGAATTACGATACCAAGAGGAGGACGATTCTACTTTTCCCTCTTCACTCCCCCCTTTGATATTTTTGATGCCTAGGATAACTCCATATTGGGGGGTGTCAATAACATCAAATGATGTACCTTAGATATGTGTCTGCACCTGGGTAGAACAAGTCATAGTGATGGTAATGGTAGAGTGAGTAATTAATCATGAGGTTAATTGTGTTCCACCAACAGCACAAACCATTTCTGGTTTCTGTTTTACCTGAATAGGAATCTTGAGTTGTGAAGTGAAAGTTGCGTCAAAAAAATTGCTGGTGGCTCCAGAATCCACCATTACCACCGCTGTTTTCTTCAAGTGAGGAAGAATAGTAAACTGAACATTTAACACTAAATGGGGGACTGAAATCTGAAGAGTATTAACCACTGATTGATCAGTATAGATATAGATAATAGAATCACCCGATGAAGCTCTTTAGTTTCCCTCTTTAGTGGCTGTGGACTCTCCTGGTGGTCCTCCCTTAGGACATTGCTAAACGTCCTTCGACAAAATTTCCCTTTTTGCCACAATACAGAGAGAGTCCCTTTTTGCAGCTGGACTCTTCCGAAGTCAAAGGTTTTCGTATGCCACCTATGTCCATGGGTTTACTGTTGTCTTGTGTAAACGTTCATGGTTTTCTTTAGGATGTACAGTTGTTCTAGACTCTACCCGTTTTTTGTCACCCAATCGATCAGCTACTCTGTGATCTAGGCGGAGGCTTAATGCAATGAGATCTTCACAGGTCCTAGGTTGAGGGTCAATAGGAGCTATAAGGTCCTTTAAGTCATCATGTAAGCCTTGAAAATATATTGCTGCTCGTTTTTCTTCCAGGCAGTTTGTTTCAGCAGCAAGACGGTTGCATTGGGTTAAATAATGGATCAAATCCTTGTTTCCCTGTCGTAGTTCAATTAATTCTCAATCGGTGGATCCAGTAATGGCTCGTCGATCTACTACTCTCTCAAATTTTTTGTAAGGGACTTCAACTGTAAAGTAACGGCTCATCAGATTGTACACGAGGGACTGCCCACATAGCAGCATCACCACTGAGCTAAGAAATCAAAAATGCTATGTGAGATTGGGCATCAGGAAACGATTTTGGTTTAACCATAAAATGTAATTACACCTGGGTTAGGAAGGTTTGGAATTTAATAGGTTCACCTGAAAACCTTTCAGGAGGGGCCAGGGGAACAGTGTAAGCAACTTGCACTGAAACGGTAGAGGCGGGAGAAGTAACTGTGGAACTCAAAGGTACTGGTCGCGTAGATGTTACCTGTGTTTATAATTGTGTTACCCTATTTACCAAGGCTACTGTTTCCTGTCTTGCAGCTGAAATCTCATTTTGCATATTTCCCACAATGGCACATAAATCTTCCAATGTGGCCATCTTGGAAATACTGCTCAGGAGGAACTTTAATTCAGGATGAGTACCTCCAAGGAGCCCACCTTCCAGCAGCTTTGACTCAGGTTTAATTGCACTGAGGATCAAAGTGGCTAGACAGGGGAAGGGAAGCTAGGGAGGGTACTGCGAGGAGGGAGATCTGGAACTAAATTATATTGTTTAGTATTGTTATTCACTCTCTGATGGATAGAGTTACATAATATGTACGGATATCAACACAGTTATACATATACCAACATAGTTACCTTGATTCTGCATGCCTGAAAGAAAGGACTGTGGAATCCCATCGTCGATATAACATGAATGGTTGTTTCTGCCAGGTTTCAAAGCTTTACTCGTAAGGCTGATTCGAATCTCAATAATGTTCTTGCACTACAGAAGCAGCTTTGATTAAAACACAGAGTGCCTGTTTGGTTTTAGGTCTGGACTCTACTCCTCACTTATGCCACTAAACAATGTTCATTTTAATTTTACATACGTTACGTTGCAGAACTATATCAATGTTTCTTATTTACAAATCGGCATCCCAGGGAGCGGTGTTGAATACTTGCGGCAATGCCCGGGGGACTACTCCCATTGAGCGGTTTCAAGTGTGTGCGGAGAAAGCCCAGGGGGTCGCTCCTGATGAGCGGTTTCAAATACGTGTGGTGAGAGCCCAGGGGTGTTGTACACAGGAACCGAGAGGGGACAAAAATAATAAACAAGCATTGGCAGAGGCAAAAGAAGTACAAATGCTGTACTTGAATAACATAAACAGAAGACAATAATGACAATAATAAAAGAATATTCACAAGTGAAGGCTAGTCCATAAAGTCTCTGGCACTACGTATGGTAGTACAGATTCATGATAGGAGCAATATTAACAATGTCTGTTCTGTTATCAGTGGGAGTGGCTGATTTTATTTGAAAGAATCTTGACACTAGAGAGGGGCAAAAAGTGATAGGGAGAACAAGAGAGGTGCCCACAGCAAGAAAGAAAGGGGTACGGAGACAGAGAGAAAGAAAGGCAATTGGAGTGAATTTCTGCAGCTTTTCTAGATTCAAATCAATTTGATACCCACAATAGAAAAGATATCAAGTACAAAGTTGTATGCAATCGCCACAGACATCGCTTGCAGGGAGGCTTCCAAATGAGGAAGACCCTTGGTTCCTTGAGGTTGAAAAAGATCCTCCAGACATGAAGGATGCACATGGCTCTCTGACTCATGGCATGATATAATATAGGATATTCAGGGAACTTTGGGGAACTCTGGGGGTAGCACAGACTAAGGGACCAAAAGGTGACTAACACATTCAGGCACCCAAAGTAGAGAAATGTATAGGCCTGAAGATCAGGTGAGGAGACCTGTGGGTGAGTTGCAAAGAAATAATGGTGTGACTCGTGGTGTGGTCAGTGTTGGCCCCAGCTGCTGACCGACCCCCCGAGTTTAGAAAGCTTAATCTATCAGAGATTTCTCCCAGAATTACTCCTGATATAAGCAACGTTCCATGGAAGGTCATTATCCACAAATGTTGGCTACTTGTTCTCCTGGTACCTGGGCCTAATTTTCCCAATCCGACCCTGTCCATATGTTTTTATGATTTTTTTGCATGCAGGCTCAAGTTCTATGATTGCGCGATGTAGATTAAATGCCTCGCCGTAGCATCGGACATTTGCACAGCGAGCGTGTGATTGGAGAGAGAAGCCAGCTGTGGAGAAGGAAGAGGAGGGGGAGATGGTAGTTTTATTTATAAACAGAAGCCAGCAAATCCCACTATGTAGGCCCAAGGTCAGCCTTTCTTCATTCATACTGTAAATGATTGATGGCAACAAGCAATCTCTTTTCCAATAATTATGTTTCATGCTGTCCTTGGATTACAATGCTGCATGTATTGTTTAAGGTACTACCGGTCTCCAGCTCCACTCTTACAGGAAAATTGTTTTTTTTCTGGAGCCAGAGAATTTAGCTGGAGAAATGTGAGAAAGTCCTTTCATTGAAAGAATGCGTTCTATTAAAATAAACCGTGTATGTATAACCCCCTTATTTGGGACAATTGTCCTGGCACCTGACGCCCCATGACTTTGAAACTTCAGCAGCTGCCACTGGTCGTCCTACCCCATCTTTAACAAAGTGCAACCTTTATCTCAAGGCACGAGCCGTCTGACATACTAAGTGTTAAATCTATGTTCTATTTTTTAACATGAATATGAGTTTTCTTTGTAGACGTGCAAAATTATTTAAAAAATTATATTTTTAATGCTAAATGTGATTTGCTGGTACTTTAACATTACGTTCTTTTTTTATATGAGTGTGCATTGCAAGCAAGAAAAACCTTGGTGCAATAGCCAGTCCGAGCAAGAGTATTTCTCAGCGCGACATTTTATGCGTGAACCAATCTCATTGGTGCAAACATTTCGTAATGCTAAATTTTGTGAAAGGTTGTGAATTTCAAGGGGTATATTTCAAATTCAACTAGGCTTATTTAACACCACTATTCAGGAATCCACATGAAAGTACAAAAATGCACTGCAGAACATTTGTTTCTCCATTTGTTTGGGATAAAGAATGTTTTTTTTTAATTATTGTTAGCATTTTTGAGCAAATGAAATAATATGGCACCCATCAGGGCTTTAAGTGGGACAAAAAAACTAGGGAAGGGAGGTCTCTCAAAGGGGTGTGGCCTATGTAATTAATGTGTAATGGAGTTAGAGCTACCTCTGTATTAAATAATTTTTCTGCACTGGGGAGTAGCCAGCACTCCTTTTAATTCACTTTTTACTACTGTTGGATACCTTTCCACTTTTTTCTCAACAAGAGCCCAATGAAGACAACTGGCAACCGACTTTCTGTTGGTGCCTGAGGGTTCCTTTTCTAGCACTGTGCATGTATCTGTTTAGTACTCCTACTTTGGTGGTAGTAACTTTTTCCCCTCTATGGTTTGCCCCCTCCTGTTCATTTGTTTTTTATGTCACTCTTCCGTTGATTTGTACCTACATCTATGTAATTAATGGCATGGCTTAATACACCTAAGCTAAACCCCTGTGCTTTGCATAGTGCACCATCCGACTGACATTTTGCTGCTTCTGTCATTGCATCCAGATATATAATACAACAATTAACAATTAACATTACACCTACAACAAGTCAGGATAATTGGCTTTGTCAATGGTTGTTAGGTGTGTAAGATAAATAAGCAACAACTATGGCTTTGTTGTATATATTATTGAAAATACTTCAGTTCTTAATTTAAGAGACTGTGAAAGACCTACAACGAGTCTCTTCGAAGTCACATCACAGGCAGTGAAGGGTAGAACTGCTGCAGAGTTAAGATTATTTTACCTCAAGGGTGAGGGCAAAAATGGACAGCCCGATAAGGAGCCGTCTCAGCAGCTGCTTTTTAGAACTAAATGCCGGTGCTGAGCACCGGCAGGACCCGGCCTACCTAAAGCCCTGCGCACATCACTCAAAATTCTGAGAGCAAACTCTCGGCTAGGATTTTCATGGATGACAGGCAGGCAGACTCGCAGTAGGCCGTGAACTAATTTCTGAAGGCCAGGAGTGGAACATACATTAGTGTTCATACTTGTATTGTGCAAGTTCACACCGGGGTGAATTAGTACAGAAAACAGAGCTTCGGCAGGGTTGCAATGGCATCAAATCAAAGCGGCTAGAGAAGCAAACATCCTTTCAATTCCAAAACATGCTCTCTGGCATTCGTTGAGCTGAAAGTCAATCAGTGCATGTGTGTTTTTTTAGCAGATAACTGGCTTTTGTCAAGTATTCCATTGTTTAAACACAAATTGCCCAGAGGGCGTAGCAAAAGTGATAGAAAAACAAATACCTAAAATGTACTAAGTTGGAAGGCGTTGATTATTCGCCTTAGCAAAAGGCAGGGACTGGTATACAATCCCCACACATGCAGCCGTTTTACGTCCAATGTGTTGCACAGTAGATAAGGGCCCGATTATTGAAGTCTCGGCTCAGCCACTTGCATCACCGTGTGATTTTGAGCAAATCGTTTTATCTCTCCTTGTCTCCGTTGCTGAATGGTTGCGAGCGCATGATAGATTCACAAGTACACATAAGTGCACTTGGAGCGCGCCTTCGGGGTTGATCAAGCGCTACGTACACCGGTGCGCTGCGATTCAATCATCCACTGGCTTACATCTCAACAAATAATCAATACAGAACTGTTCCCACTACCTGCACAAGTGCTGAGGGGAACAAAGAGTGCCTACGAAATGAAAAACTATGAACACTCGAGTCCTGCACCGCTGAGCCCGCATGAAAGGGAAGCAGGCGAGGCAGCCGAAAGGAAGCATCTCGCCCTGGAACGACAACACGAGTGTTACATTTATCTTGTAAGCTAGTCAAGATGTTCAGCCTTACCCAGCAAAGAGGGTGCTCAGTAATTCAAAAGGAAATGGTATCCACGTATTGGCCACATTTTTAGAATGCTTGTGTTCGAGCATTGTTCTCTTTAAATGTGCTATGTATAGTTATTCATTCATTTATTTATGAAGCTGTCACAAAATGGATTATTGTTTTAGAAAGGGTGAGCACTTAGCTAATGTAATAAACACAAACTAATCTGGCCATGGCCAAAAGATTTTTTTTGTTTAGAAAATGTGTGTTCCAGCACTTTGCATTTCTGCGTTATGCAAGTGTTAGTATACGGAGAGAATACATCTTTGCCTGTCTGTTGCTTAATATTCTTGTTGTTTACGTTATCCATGTGTCACACCATTCGCTGGTACATCCTAGTTAACTGGCCTAGAGTATTTGAGCTTAGAAGTAATTGTGCTCTTCCCTACAGAACCAGTTGTTGTTTTATACAATACGAGCACTGGCAGTGATTGATTCCTCAAGGCCTAGATCCGGGGACAAGTGTGCAGCTTTTGCACCTCAAAGACAAACTCGCAAAGTCACCTTATCACCACGCAACCCCCAGCCTTGCCTCCTCCCTCCTCCATACCAGCCAACTTATGAAATATTTTCACTGTGTGAGGAGTGGTCGGGGCCTTGGAGGAGGCGGGGCCTGGTGCCCAGAGCTAACTAAGAGGTACCCTGCTCCTCACCAAGGCCCCTCTATCCCTTCATAAAAAACCTAAAAAACAAAGGGTCATCAAGGCTGTCACTGTCTTGGGGTGTTTTGTTTTCTCACCTTTACGGACATGGCCGCGTACAGCCTCTGAAAACGAGCAGGAAATGCACTGTTTACAGTGGTTTTCAGGTCGTTTTCCCTGCCGCAGTGGGATTTCGGCTCCTCATCGTGTGACTGAGTGAAGAGAGCCAACATCAACATCGTGTGACACACGGTGGCCCCGTGTGAGTTGGCAGGTCTGCTTCTTCGACCTCCAGTCCTGGGCCTGATAGACATTTAGGCTGTCACAAGTCCAGTGCTTCAGTCACAGTGAATACGTGAGCGTGAGCCAAGCACAGTACATTTACGTATTTATTTATTTTTTCAGAGAGTTTACGACCAATAACTAATATAAACATCAGTTCTGCATAGAAGTACATGGCACGATATAAGAAGAAAGGAATAAGGTAGTGTTTTGTCAAATAGCACACAGACTTCACCATGGCAGTGCACAAGAGGAAAAGAGTAGAACGAGTTCCTACTTGTCCGAGTGTCAGTATACATTTATAGCTGTCCTATACAGACAGGTACACTTAAGCAGGTCAAACGGATCTCAAACATCACGGGCCCGATTCACAGAACTAACTCCTACAGTTAAGACTCCTAACTGTACTACTCCTAAACTGAGAATAATCCTAACTTTAAGACTTTCGGTATTCACAGAAGGCATTTAGGAGTCCTAAAGTTAGGGCTCCTAACTTCTGTGAATACCAAAATGGTAGTAGGTTTAGGATTTTGTCTTAAGTTAGTTCTGTGAATCGGGCCCATTGTTTTGCTCAGCAGTACGACATTGGTACAGTCATTGGCGGAACATCACTAAACTGAGTAAATTTAATAGCAAAAAAAAAATTAATTGGGGAGCTGGCAGCATCCTGCACGTGCAGGTGCATACATGGTAGAAATATAACCCAATGGTGGCTGTCATCCAACTCTCCCCCCTCCTTTACCTCTAGGCCTATATATACTCCATACTTCAGGAACTTGCTTTGAAAAATCGGTGGAAAATAACGTTGATTCATTTTATGAGCATTTTCTCATGTGTAGATATGAATTAAGGATTGTTATCATACCTGGGCTTGCTCTTGAAGAGTATAGCTTTAACCTACTCAGTGAAGTCAGTTTTTCGGCCATCAATCACTGTCCGGGTATCTATTTCAAATCTAGTGTACAGCAATAAAAAAAATATAATAAGCAAAATGCCCTTGTGCACTTACATAGCACAATTAAGGAGTTATATCTAAATATATAATATATGCTGTCCTGCATAGCAAAAACACTTTCTTTTCCATTAATCAATGCAGTGCTTTCAAAACTGCTGCCTAGCCAGTGTACAGTGGTGCTCCTGGCTGCCATATATTTTTGCCAGCGGGTAGAATAAAAGCACACTGCAGCCTACATACTAAATGTAACTCCCATGCCATAGATGCAGTTTTCATGCTATTTATTGTGGCCCTAAAGCAAAGATGCCAAGACAAATGGGATGAAAACTATTTTAACGGTATCAGTATAGGGCCAGAGCACACATACTATGGCACTTAACAGCACTGTCACAGTGCACACAGTCCTAATAAAAGGTTTCAGAACAAGGCAGAAAATCTATTGGGACTGCAGATAAGGGGGATTTCCTGCATGGAAACATCCAGATTTTAATCTGTCACGGAATATGAGGTACTTTACAAAACATGCATCACATTACATAGGTAAGCAGCTGTAACCTTTCTTTTCCTCGCCCTGAGCCTCATGGCAGCCATTGGGGCGTTGCCCCACTAACCACTTGGACACGGAGGAAGATTAACTTCACCGCCAGCGTCCTGGCTCGAGATCTGGCCGGCCGGAGTCAGTCAGGAGGACGCGTTGCTGAAGGGGGTGGTGCAGCACTAGAGGGTTGGGTTTGTTGTTGACATACAGACTGAGTGACAGCAGCAGGACAGGCCCAGTGCGTATGTTCAGGTTTGGGCTGGTAATTTTTGTGACCAGCCCGAACATGCGCACTTGTATAGCCTGCAGCGCCCTGCATTATGAGAGCGAGCGAGGGCGAGGGCTGCCACTGGCCAGTGGCTGCAGCCCCCGGTCTCCTATGGCAGGGACAGCCTATGCTCTAGCCAATCCTGGCGCTGCTGGAGCAGCGTCTGGATTGGCTGAGAGGGGTTGCCACGGTGCACCAGCCACTCACGAAGGAGCCAATGCGGCGGCGGACCGCGGCACAGGAACACACAGCAGAGGCGGCGTGGACCTGCCGGCCAGGTAAGTTTTCATGTTTTTTTAAATTAATCTTTATTTTTAAACCCCCCGGCCCCCCACCCGTATTGTGAGCCGCGACTGATGGCAGCACCAGAACTGTAGTAAGCCTCAGTTGACTGATTGCAGTTGGCACAAAATGGAAGAAAATGTCGAGTCTGTTGGCAATGAGGTCTTGTTCAGATATATAGATAACCTTGGACTTTACAAAAGGGCCTTACTCTTCATTTGCTGCACAAGGGTGAGTGTGTGAGGATGCCAGTGATATACCAGCCTCCCCTGTAAATGTGACGATCTTTCTCCCCAGGATACTGTACATTTTCTGCTTTTTTGCAGGTTGTTTTCTGTGCCTCGGAAACGGTTCATTACACCATTATTGAAAAAGTGGAACTTTAAACAACACAAACCTGCCCTATTATTCCTCCAAATGATGGAAACGCCGGAAACTATGTACTGTGTGGCCAGTTTCTTGGCAGCAGCTGTTAGATTAAGGAGGTCTGGACTGGATGTGTAATGCTGTATGCTATTTCCATTTAAACAAATTCTTGTACCTGGGAAATATGGCCTTGAAGATTAAATGTAATAGGTCCACTATTTTGAGCTTTTTATGGAAACGTATTTTGTATATAATTGTGTAATTTAAATTTTTCTAAATGTTTTTAATGTTTTTAATTGCTGCATTTTTTGTAGAGCATACTTTTATGATTTTAATTATTCGAATAAAGTGGATTTGACTTGATTTGACTTGACTTGATATACCAGCCTCAGTGCCAGGTGCGCAGCACCATTCAGAATAAGCATCATCACATCAATTTGGTATTGTGGTGGACATAAGGGAGAGAAGGCAAGGGTTAATGGTTCTCTTTTCCCAAATATTAGTCCATCCGCCCTGCAGCCACCCAGTTTTGGAACTTTTGTTTGTGTTCGTACATGATCTGCTTGTAGGCATGATTTGGTGAAGCAGGCTGCTGAAGGGTTTGAAGTATTAATACTCGCATCTTTTATGTAGGAGAAAAAGTGCAGCCAGAAGCTTTCGATGATTTTAACAAATGACACAAATGTAACTTTAAAGAGCATTATACTCAATAATTCATCCTTGGGGAACTTTATTTCTGAGAGATGTTTCTTCTATCCCAAACAATGATAGCTCAGCTCATTGGATTAGGTCAGGGAGAAGTAAATTGTAAACAGGTCAAATACTGTTTTCAGTTGCTGCCCCCCCAACCCTGTGCAACTTTAATCTACCAAATCTTCTTTAATCCCCACGAATGAAGGATAAACTGCTCCCAAATGCTTACTATCCAGAACTCTGCAAGTACGGAGCCTCGCCAGAGCACAGGAGCCGATGCTCCTTGAAACCAGACGAGGCGCTTTCAGAAACGAAGCAACTGTTTGTCAATAATTGATGGAGGACGTCACAGTTCTCTTTCCCTTAATTTATGGAGCTCCCCTGGAGAGGTTCAGTGAAAGGGAAACATCATGATGTCAGGATACTGTCTCTCTAAAAGGCCCCTGTACTAACTGTTTAAATGAAAGATGACATAATTGCAAATGGATCAGTGCTTAGCCGCTGCAGTGAAGACTGAAGAAAGAAATGAAAAATAAAAGGACGGCATCTACAACAATGCAACAGGGTCTTACAGAAGGTCACACACGTAAAACCTTCACTGGTGGCAGCTCTGTTCTTCTGGGATGCTTTAAGTGCTACCACAGTCTATACTGATCACTCACACACAGGATCACAAAATCCGGTTTAATAGAATTATTTTAACTAGTAGGAAAATTCTGGAGAGAGTGGGTGATATAGGTCAGAAAAATGAAGGGTCAACTAGTCCGGCCCATAGCTCAGTGAGCTAACACAGATCCCAAGACCTACTCTTCTTGGAAACCAAGGGGCAGATTTACAAGAAATGGAAGCATCTCTGTGTTATAGCCAAGATGCGTCACTTTCCTTGCACCATGCAAAAAGAAAAACTTACGCCACCATGAATGCGTTGCATTTACAATGCGGCGCACCATGGCGCAAGGATTGACAGATGCGTCACGGATCTGTTGGCGCAAAGGGCACGCATTGCTGGAGTCATGTCGCAAGTACAGTGCAACTCCAGCAATGCTCAGGAAGGCCTATACCTATTGTGCTGCGTCACTCCTTACGCCTGCTTCAAGCTGGCGTAAAGTTTTGATGCATTGGAGTCCTAGAAGTGGTGCAGTGAAATCTTGTAGATTTCACTGCGTCCCTTTTACGAGGCTTTCTTGCGTCGGAACGCCCACCCTGCGTACATTATACCTGACGCAGGTATAATGTGGTGCAGGGCTTTACAACGTGACGCATCTCCCTAGATGCTTCATGTTGTAAAAATGGCACAACGTGATGCTTTGTTTACGCCACCGCTGCGTCACAAAATTGAAGCAAAGGTGGCGCAAAAGTGTTGCAAGCGGCTTGTAAATCTGCCCCCAAGTAACTTGCTTTAAGAAACAAAGCAGCTGTTTGTCGTTAATTGATGCAGGACGCTTGCTCCCTTAAGTTATGGAATTTTCATTTGGCAATTTTGACGTGGAGATTGGAACACACCCCTTTGTCCACAAAGCATCCATGAATAACGATAGTAGCATTTTCCACATCCTTCGATCTGGCTCCTGGTCTTATTCAAACATTCCACTGAGGAAAAAGATGCTCAGAAGAGAATGTCCGGTGGACCACTTGTAAAAAGAGAAGCGGTAATCAATGAGGCCTGAAACCATTATCGCAGGCTAATGTCTTCATTACAGACAGGAGTTCACTCAGCCCTTGGTACTAGCTAGTGATTGGCACTCTGACTTTCATCTGCTTACAGATTTTACAGCAGCGCTGCTTGGTAAGCAAAAGTCTCTCATGGTAGGCCACAAATTGTAAAACCAGCTGCCTTACAAACCATTACTTAAAGACCATCATTCAGAGGGGTCACGTGGGACTGGAAACTCAGCTCTAATGGACCTGAGTAAAGCATCAGTGATTGGAAGAACAACGTCAATTCTGTTGTGTTACTACGAAGAAAGAGATTAAAGCTACCTGTGCATACACACTGCAGGACGTGCAGCTGAAGATAAGCTTATCTTTTAAATTAAAAAAAAAAGGTTAACTTGGTCAGTTTATGGCACAGAAAACAACTGGAATATTTGGTCTTAAAGGGGCCATCCAAAGTAGGGAAATAAGCTCTCTTTAGTCAATTCTGCATCTCCATCAATCACCTTCAATAGGCCTTTTAGAATGGTGCTTTGTTTGACTATGTCTTGTTGGGCTTTGAGATGGATTGTGACTAGCCGCGGTCCGTGCAAGTAATAGTGGTGGGGCAGTGGGGCCCAGGGGCGGGGATTTCGATGGACGATGCAGAGGGAAAATTAAATAAATAAATAATTTTCCCTCTGTATCGTCCCTCGAAATCCCCCGTGAGGGCCCACCTCCCACTGCACGGACCGCGGCTGATTGTGACATCATTCACCACATGACTTCTTTAAACAATGTATTGTAGCATTTACATAGCACTTACTACCCCTGCATGAGATGCTGAAGTGCTTATCCACAAGTATATAATGCTACACTGTGTCGATGTATGGTTGGCAGTGGTGGCTGGTGCAATACTAAAATGGGGGGGGCGGAACTGGGGAAATAGGGGGGAATTATAATTTTTTTAAAATGCACCTGACGAAGTGGTTGCCTCGACCTTTTCTCCAGTTCATCTCCCAGCATGCACTGGGGCACAGGCTCCCCACCCAATCCTGGTGCTGCTCTCAATTTCAATTTCAAAAGCTTTATTCGATCATTTGAAAAACAATCATAAAAGCACACAGAAAATACATCAATGTTACATAATAACTGTAAAATTTTGTTTAAAAGTAGAAAATGTCATGCAAAAAAGGGAGAGGTAACAAATGAACTAGTAGCAACTAATCTTACGGGAAACGGTTAATTCACAGTTGGGTTGTAAAGTCCATACTTTTCCTAGCGGACACGGATTTCAAAATAAATGTCGCTGTAAAAAAACACACATCAGGTACATCAAGTGCAAATAAAAGCCTCATGGCGGTTTTAACAGTAGACACAGAATATTTTTTAAAAAGTGGTTTAAGGTAGGTAGTACGGAGATACAAATACAAAGGACAAATAAGCAAAAAGTGCACAGTGCTCTGCTTCGTAGTCCCGTCACATGGACAGGGGATTGACGTAGGCTTTTTTATCAGGGGAAAAGCCACCAGATTATGAACAATGCCTAATCTTAGTCTGCTAAGGACATACTGGTGCGATTGCTTAGTGACCACTTTTAGATACTTCGAAAAGCCATAACATACCAAGTTATTTGAATGGTAAAATTGATGTGTGACAAACAGGCAGTTGGCTTCACTACGCAATTTTGCTTTGACCCCAAGGTAGACCTGTTTAAGCTCCTGTTTGGAAATATCAGTGGCACTAATTGGATCCGCAAGGACATCAATATCAAACATGTCTCTATATGATGTTATAACGTATTTGAGCCAAGGGATCAGACTATATCTATCCAAACGGAGGCAGTCATTGATGATTCTCCTAGTGAAACCGGTTTCATCCTTGGCCCAGATGGATCTCCAGGCCAATAGTGGTCTCAATCCTATTAGATCAGTCAAAAATTGCAACCCAACTTATTGATGGACCAGCTCATTAGAGGCTGAGGTTGGGAGACAAAGAAGCCTCTTTAAAAAATCATTTTCCGCCACTTGCAGATCCCCATGACGACAGTGTCCCCAAACACCCGATCCATAGAGTGCCGCTGGGGTACATCTATGTCGGTATACATACAACATGTCATATATACGACGACTTCCTATTTTTGAGGCAAATTTAAAAACACCAGAAGCACCCTTGCCCAGCTTGTCCCTAACATTAAGTATCGCCTGTGCCCACGTGCCACTGCTACTAAAAGTAATGCCTAAATAGCAGAATTTGTCCACCACTTCAATTTTTTTGGCCTCAACTGGAATGATCTTAACTTCCTTACCTTCTTCCCACAAGCCATAATAAAAGTTTTTGAGTTGTTAATTTCTAGTTTCCTCCCCTTGATAAAATCAGAAAAACTGTTCATTAATCTCTGCAGACCGACCGGAGTTCTGGATAGCAGAACTGTGTTGTCTGCATAGAGCAGTACGGGGATCGCTTGGCCCTCAATTATCGGTGCAACAGCTTTAACCAATTTCAACTCGGAATCCATGGCATTGATAAAAAGGAGAAAAGGAGTGGGGCAAGGACACAGCCTTGCCAAATACCTGATTTGACCTTGATGTTATTGGTACATTCCCCGCTTGGCCAAATCGAATCTGAGCTGACAACTTACTGTACAATCTAGCCAAAAAATAAATAATTGCAGCAGGGGCGCCCAGATCTAATAGTGTAGTCCACAATAGGGCATGATCCACCAAGTCGAATGCGCTGGTAAGGTCCGCAAAACAGAGGAATACCAAGCCCTGCTTGGCTCGGGTGTATTTGCCAATAATCAGATCTAAATTAATACACTGCTCGATGGTACAGAGGCCCCTGCGGAAACCGAATTGGGAATCCGCAAGGATGCCATTAGCCTCTGCCCACTCCTCCAGTCGCAGCAAGAGCACCCTGCTCATTATTTTCAGAGATGAGTCTAGAAGGGAGATAGGGCGATAGTTCTTAGCCTCGCCTCTATCTCCCTTCTTGTAAATAGGTATAATTATTGACTCACCCCATGTTGATGGAGTGCATTCCTTAACTGCCGCATTAAAAACCTGGGTCAAAAGAGGGCCCCATAGCAATGGATCCGCTTTATACAGGTCGACCGGTACCCCATCAGGTCCAGGAGCCTTCCCTCCCTTGCTATTCCCGATAGCATTATCAACCTCTAATGTTGTAATAGTGGGGGGTAAATTTGGGCCGAGGACTACATCCCTAGAGCATATGGAATCTTCTCCGCCCGGATTAAAAATACCAGTGAAGTGCAGAACCCAGCTTTCCTCACTGACCTGGGCAGATAATACAGGGAATTCCTCTTTCTGGAGGAAGGGGCTATTTACAGTAGTCCAGAAAAGCTTACTGTCCCGGAGCTCTGCCGCTTTCGAGAGATTGTCCCAAGCTTCCTCCCTTAACTCTTGCTTCCTACATTTCAGATGGTTTTTATAGGTTGCCCTAAGAGATTTAACAGCTTCCCTATCCCTAGGACAGCTTGAGAGGGCTTTCTTTAATTCTCGTAAGGACTTTGAACAGGCCCTGTCGAACCAGCCTACGGTCTCCCTAGTACTACTGGCCTTGGTGATAGTTAAGGTCCTTTTAATTATGTCATTTAATTTCTCAAAGTCGGCGAGAATACATAATGCGCCTGTATTAACATCTAGGCAGCGCTGCAATTCTGGGAGACTAGCTGCCACGATTCTAGTCAGCAATTTTTCTGAATTTTCCCCGGACCATTTGATCCTGATGCCGTTCTGTCTACAGGGAATTATTTCGGCAACAGTCCTTCGGGCAGCTTGATCCTTCCTCCCCCAAATTGACGTGAACATAGTAATGCCGTTATGGTCGCTAAGGGCCAAATCATCAATTTCCGGAATGGCACAGAGAGAGCTAATATTTACAGAGACCAACAAGTAGTCAATGACGGTGGCTGAGTTCTTCCCTACAAAGGTAGGGACAGGGTTGCCCTTGCTATCATTTGCCGGCTGGTGAATTAACAAATCTAGTTTAAGCATAACTATATTAAGGGACTCTCCATATGGGGTGTGAACAAAATGGGCCCGGTCCTCCCCTCTAGCCCCATCAAAACCACAAACGTTCATAAAAGAAAAGGGACACGTACTGATATTAAAATCTCCCCCCAGATGATATCAAAAGGGACATGGTTAGCCCTACAAATTTTATCAACTGCAGTCTCGAGTTCGTTAACTACTGTGGAGCAAGAGGAGACAAACACATTATTATAATGATTAATTAGCAGAATATTTCGACCCCCACTTTGCTGCAACCAGAGTACTTGTGAATGGAATCCAATAGTGGTATGAGATTTAACTCGAACCGGAAAGTTCACAGACAATAAAATCACCAGCCCACCTTTAGCCCTGCCCATAGTTGATTCCTGCGCCAAACAATTATAGGACACATATCCATCAAAGTGCATCTCTGCCGTAGACCACGTCTCTTGGAGGCAGAGTATGTCGTAATTAATAACAGACTCCCTCCAACCAAGAGTCTCTTCCTTTTTTCGCCAACCAGCAATATTCCAGCTCACTAGTTTATACCCAGTACCATGATGACCATCCTCCCCTCCTATAAACTCCCCTATGGGCATGAGAGGGGGTGCCTTTTGTGATAGGACCTCTGGACTATAGGATCGTTTAGCACAGCTTGACCTTGATTGGACTACGGCCGTTGACAAATGCTCTGCAGAGTCAAACTCTAATAGGTCAGTACTTCCCAACAGTACATCTTTATTCAAATCTCGAGTTCCTCCCATGGGTGACAACTGGACAACAGGAGGTAGTCAGTCTACTGCAACAAGGCAACTAAAGCGATTGTAGTCGCAAAAGGGAACACGGGTTGGCATAGGGGCTGGTCTACCATCAAATCTTCTATTTCTTCCCCTACGGTCAACCCTTGTCCAATCATCCGTGCCTCTTATATAGGCCATGCAGTTAGGTGGGAAAAAGAAGGACAATGGCAGAGTCTGAATGGTGGAATCAAATGACCTATTAAAACCAGCACATATATGGGAGACAGTTCGGAGGTCTCTAAAATTAACTGTTATACAGTCCCCATTTATAGTCTTAGCTGTCTTACCCAACCAGGGTAACCTTCTTACCATAATGATTTCACTAAGTAGGTGGGCCGGTAAAGGTCTATTCCAGTTTAGCCAGCTAACAACCTTATTTTTTAGCAAGCTAAAGGATTCTCCTTCCCCCTCTTCTAAAACTGGAGCACCCGCCAAAATCACCATCAAACGGTTAGCTTCAGGTGGGAGGTCTGGTAGTCGGGGTCTTTCACCGCTACACTCTTTTACTAACACCGGAGGTGCAAGGTAACAATCAGCAGTATTCCCCTGGTTATCAATACCACTGGACAAGGGGGCAGGGGTCTGCTTAGGGGGTGCCTGGTGTACAGGGTTAGCGCCAGATGTGCGAGGCGGTCTACAATTAAGAATGGGCGCTCTAGCATCTACAGAGGATGATGTCCCCCCAGTCTGACATACAGGGATTAAGGCTACGCCCGGCTTGTTGGCCATACTTGAGTTTGCTAATAAAGTAGATGTAACTTTCTCGATATTTGCCAATCTAAGTTCAATTTGTTCCATATTGGCTTCTAAGGGGAATAAAATAGATTTAAATAGCACTCCCAAGCTTTCAATGGATAAGTCGTTGCCGGGTAGGGTCTGCGAATGGATAACAGGGGGGGCATAGTTAAATCAACCACCCCATTCACTGACGCTTTTGGCCCCACCAATGGCCTAGCTGATGAATTGCTATCACTCTGTCGCTTTGCTATTTTAGCTTTACTCCCATCTTTCTTATTATAAACCCGTTTCCTTTTAGGGATGGCCCCTTCTTTGGTCCATTGAGGCGGGGTATTATTGATAATCACCCCGGGGTCAGAGGGTGTAGTTACATGATTATCGAGGATTAAATCAATTTCGGGTAAGATTTCATTAAGTACTGCAAATCGTGCCCCTCTACTCCAGAAGTAATGTCTTGCTCTGCTAAACAAGGGACTGTAATGGCGGTATCCAGATTCCTATCTGGTGTTTTGGCATTAGCAATTGCTCCCAGGGAAGATCTTTTATTTACTATAATCTCCTGTGACAAACATTTTTCCAAGGCAGAGATTTCAGTGTCAATTAGGGAGTTAGCTCTAATTAATTTTTTTTCCATACCTCCCACAATTGGGCCTCCAGCAATCGATGACTTACTCCTCAGTTCGCGGCCAGACATGGTCACAAGGTTGGTGGTAGGTTTACGATGCCTGGATCAAGAGGGGGGGCCCAGTCCGGTCCTGACCGGTCAGGAACGGGCAGAAACGGGCCCGCCCTTGGCCCGGCCTTTGCCCCGTGCTCCGTCCCGCCCGTGTCCCGCGTGCGCGGATAGGGAGGGGCTTATGAGAGCGGAGGACGGGGGCGGGAAGAGGACCAGCTGCGGCTAATGACCCGCCGCGCTGCTGGCTGGTCCTCGCAGTCCCGTAAGCCTCTTAGTCCTGGGCGTCTTCTCCTGTTCACTTTCACAAATTATCAGGCGAGCGGCTCCTGCGGAGCGGGGGCCGCGAGAGGTGGGGTGAGAACAGATACGAAAATCCAAACGTCCGATTTACTCCCCCAGCAAACTACGACAGACAGTCACGGCAACATCAGGTGTTCTGCAGAGATGGTCGATTTAACAGGCGGAGGACGGGGGCGGGAAGAGGACCAGCTGCGGCTAATGACCCGCTGCGCTGCTGGCTGGTCCTCGCAGTCCCGCAAGCCTCTTAGTCCTGGGCGCCTTCTCCCGGTCCCGTGCCCTCTTCCTCGCAAGGCACTTTCACGAATTATCAGGCGAGCGGCTCCCACGGAGCGGGGGCCGCGAGAGGTGGGGTGAGGTGGGGTGAGGTGGGGTGAGGTGGGGTGAGAACAGATACGAAAATCCAAAAGTCCGATTTACTCCCCCAGCAAACTCCGACAGACAGTCACGGTACTGCTCTCAATAGTATGAGAACAGCGCCAGTTTAGAGAAAGGGACTCTTTAAGACTTGAAGGGTAGACTATGTTAGAGTTGTTGGGTGACCAGCCATCTGTGGCATATCTCTCCTGTCTGCTTAGTATTGAGAGGTTAGTTGAGTGGACTGGTATATCCCTTATATATGTCCTCCAGTTGCCATCAAGGTTCCACAGGAGGTCCTTCCATACATTATTTACCTGTACCATTGACGATGAGAGATAATGTAGCGACCTGGGTCCTATTGTCATATGGTGACATGAATTATGTCAGATTTTTGATAGAGAAAGAACTCTACAACCCTTTTGGGACTAAGCTGTGACTAGGGGACGTCACCCAATCAAGGGTCACGCCGTTTCTTCTTTATACTAGTACTCCACGACGGAGAGTACACCCTAGAGCACGCAACAACTGCAAAAATCCTGATGACCCAGTGTGCAAGCGTAACAAAATACATGTGTCATTATGTCAGATTGTGACAGGGAGGTCAGTCAGAAAGTCAAGAGTTACCGCCATCTTACAATCAGAGGTAGGGGGTAGGACGTACATTGTTTACTATATTTGCCATGTGTGCGCGGACTATGATTGGAGTCGTTAATCTCATTCTGGGAGTGGGACTGTTGAGTGGGTACTTCTAATATTGAGAGAAAATAAATATTTTATGTCTGGCATAGTACAGATAGGACATCATATCAATATGTCAAGGTTATTGCTAGACTGTGCTGGGGAGAGTAAGGTGCCTGTATCTGTCATCTTGGCACAGTATGAT
Organism: Lissotriton helveticus; assembly: GCF_964261635.1. Taxonomy (NCBI): domain Eukaryota; kingdom Metazoa; phylum Chordata; class Amphibia; order Caudata; family Salamandridae; genus Lissotriton; species Lissotriton helveticus. The sequence goes on along the minus strand of NC_136065.1, from coordinate 167,658,598 downwards.
AGTCGGTACTGTTCCATCTCTCTGCTGGATTGTACTAACACTAGTAGGAGGTATTATTGGTCTGGGTTCTATTCTGTGGTAGTGGGTTAATTTAATTATCTTAGGAACAGCAAAGGGAGCATTAAGGCACAGTCACTGCAGGCCTTTGAGTCGCGGTCCTGTAGATTTGGGAGGAGGCATTTTATCTTGCACACAGTAGACTTTTTTGGGAAAAATTTAAAAGTACATTCTCGAAATACATGAGGGATAGCATCAGATCCACATCTGTTGGGCAGAAAGAAAGGAACGTATATGAGGTGAATGGGTAGCGCCTATATAGGGCACCACACATTACCTCCAGAGTGGAGGGATGCTGGTGTGGAGCTGCATTATGCCACCTCTCGGCGCTCAGGGCTACTGCTTAACATTTTCCAGATCCAATCTGACATCTGAGGGAGTATTCAAAATGTGAGGAATCTGAGGTTTGACGTCTCTACACAGTTTCGAATTTTCTTGAATGGTTTCATTCATGGCTGGAACTGGGTCCCAGAACTTGTCATTTTCTACTGAGAAAGTGGAGCATCCTAAAGATTTGATTTATAAAGTGGCATAATAATCAGTGGTGCCAACCTGGAGCACAGCATCCTATATTGTTTGTATTTCTTACATTTAATTTGCAGTATGTTGGGTCGTATTTTGTTTGCACCGCTTACATTTCATTTCTTGTTATAGTGGTATTTTTCCATTGGATGCGCTGGTGATCATGGGGTCGATTGTAAGCACTAAGATCTGTTAACCTATGTGAGCCAAAGGCTGCTTTAAAGGGAGCAATTGAATACATAGAATCATGATATGCTTACTAAGTTTTCTCTTGATTTCGTTCTATGTAAATTTCTTCTATATGTGTTTTTGCTATTTCCAGTCAGTTCACTGTTTGTGTTGCTGGTTTATGTAATGACATCACAATTGTGGATTTTTCTCACTCTGCATCGTTCAGCGGGTGGGCACCCTGTATATCGACATGAGAATATCGATGGGAAGTTAGCCCCCTGTCCGGAAGTTTAAAAAAACCAAATAAGTGGGAAGAGAAGGAAGAGAAAGCAATTATGACATCACTGATGACATCTCAAATTACATCATTCATCACATCACTGATTACATCATCCGATGAGTGTGTTAGTTTATTTTAAAGATTACATAGTGGTGGATAACTACAATATTACTTTTCTACCTAATTGTGTTCAGCCTGTGTCCAGCTAATGGGTGTCAACAGGTAAGTCTAGATTTCCTATGCCTAACTGCATAAAAATGTACCATATGTGTATATGTATATATATACATACATATATATGTATTACCTGCTGGTGGACACCAGTAGGTAGTTATAGTAAGGACCTTGTTTCTATTCAAAAAGCATTTTTTCTTTTCCCATTAACTTTTGTGCCAGTTGATGAATCTTCCCGAAATTTCCAAAACGTATGGCCCGTTACGGTCAGCTCCTATCCTGAAAGTTTCGGGGTGATTCGCCAAGGAGCGGGGGAGGAAGGGGGATCCCAAAACGTGTTTTCTCCATGTTAATTCTCATAGGAAACTTCAGACACGGATACCGCCCGAACTGCTGATCGGAATTACACCAAATTTGGAAAAAAGGTAGCCCTTGTTTCAGAAAGAACTCTTTTTGTTAACTGGTGTAAATCCGTTCAGTATTTCTTGAGAAATTCAAGAAAAAGAGATGAAAAAATCAATTTCCCATAGGAAACTTTAGACATGGCTACAGCACGAACTGCTGAACAGAATTACACCAAATTTGGCAAAAGGTAGTGCTTGGTTCAGAAAGGACTCTTTTTTTTAAATAGTGTAAATCCATTCAGTAGTTGCTGAGAAAATCAAAAAAGAAAAGTTTTGTTATAAAAAGGCACAGAGGATCCGCGGACCCTGTCGATCACGAGCTGCAATCTAATTGGCTGTCAATACTTCAAACCAGGAAGTGTTGGCAGCCATCTTCTGCCTTGGTAGAACGGAGGCACAAGAAAAGAGAAAAAGAAACGCGCAAAACAAGAAAAGGGGGCAGGGTAGAAACACCCTGACCCCCTAGGCCTGCTCAGGGCCCAAAAAAGAATTTAAAAAAACAAATCGGCTGAATTTACGCTGGGTGCGCGAATCCGGCAACAAAAATGAAAAAACAAAGAGCGGACTCCCGCGCTTCATGTTAATGAAGCCCCCAGGTGGGCCAGGTCCCGGGGGCAGTGAAAAAAAAGTGTGAGGGGGCCCCAGTCCCCCACACTGCCCTGGGGACCGCCACTGGGGCTTCAATAAATAGTTGCGGGGGGCATGCAGCGCCTCCAACCCGAGGGCCGCCACCCCCAGGGCTAATTTTAAAATGTGTGGGGGGCCTCAAAGGCACCCCCAAGCCCCGGGGACCGCCACCCCAAGGCTTTCATCAATTATTCGTGAGGGGCACAAGGCCCCCAGCAGCCCCGGAAACCGCCACCCCCCAGGCTTTTTAAAAAAAATGAAAGTAAACCTGTGTGGGGGGCTTGAGACCCCCACACTCCCCGGGGACTGCCACCTCCCCAGGGCACTAAAATGCAAATTAGGGGTCTGTTATGGACCCCGAGCCCCCGGGGACCACCCCCACTGGGGCTTTGCAATTGAAGGGAAAGAGGCCGCGTGGCCCCCCTCCTGGAGCCAGTGATGGCCCTAGGGACCGCCACCCCCCAGGGCCGGCACCTGCAGTGTTCTGGGGTACCAAGCCCCGGGACCCTGCTGTTTGCAATGACAGGGCAGGAGCCGCAAGGCTCCCGCCCTGTCATTGCAAACAGCTTTGCTTCATTGAAGCGAGAGCAGGAAACCTGGTGGTACAGGCCATGCCCCTTTTTACACCTCTCTGTAACGCAGCTCTGTGGCGCCTATTGGAGGTACCTGGTGGGCTAGTTGGACCCAGGGACCCTCAGGATTCAAGGGGACTTAATCCCCCAACTTAAAACACGCCAAAGGTGCGTTTGCAGAGTGGTGAAGGGCCTGAGGTGACATGTGTGCAAACACGCCCTGTGGCACGTTTTAAGTTGGAGAATTAATTTCCCTTCAATCCTGAGGGACCCTGGGGGCTAACTAGCCCATCAGGTACCTCCAAAAAGCGCCAGAGGCCTGTGTTGCAGAGAGGTGGTCCAGGCCACGCCCCTTTTTACACCTCTGCAACATAGCTCTGTGGCACATACTGGCGGTACTTGGTTGGCTAGTTGGACCCCAGGGACCATCAAGATTCAAGGGGACTTAATCTCCCAACTCAAAACGGCCAGAGGCCTGCGTTGCAGAGAGGTGATCCATGCCACAGCCCTTTTTACACCTCTCTGCAATGCAGCTCTGTGGTGCTTACTGGAGGTACCTGGTGGGCTCGTTAGACTCTAGGGACCCTCAGGATTCAAGGGGACTTAATCTCCCAAATTAAAATGCATCACAGGGCGCGTTCGCACAGTGGGGAAAGGAGGGGGCAGGGCCTGATGTGACATGTGTGCAAACACGCCCTGTGGCTCGTTTTAAGTTGCGGAATTAATTCCCCTTCAATCCTGAGGGCCCCTGGGGGACAACTAGCCCATCAGGTACCTCCAAAAAGCACCAGAGGCCTGCGTTGCTGAGAGGTGGTCCAGGCCTCGCTTCTTTTTACACATCTCTGCAACGTAGCTCTGTGGCGCTTACCTGGTTGGCTAGTTGGACCCCAGGGACCGTCAGGATTCAAGGGGACTTAATCTCCCAACTTAAAACGGCCACAGGGCGTGTTTGCACACGTCACCTCAGGCCCCCCCTCCCTTCACCACTGTGCAAACGCGCCCCGTTGCACGTTTTAAGAGGTAGTTTTAATCCCCCTGCCCTATTATGTACGAGGGCCTTAAAGAGGAGGTCATGCTAATCATAGGGGTACCCCAACGCATAGTGTTCCCTAGTGTATGTAGGTGTTTTCACTGTATTCTAAGTGTCTTTTAGCATAGCACTGGCTCTAGGCCTTGTTAGTCAGAGTCAGTTACCACCAGTACCTGTCTGAAAAAGTTGTGGGCACAGGATGATTTTGCAACAAGGCCTCTTTCTACTCCTCTGTTGGTTCTTCCTGCACGTGTCTTGTATCTTCCTGCACTTTTCTTCGTCTTTGTGGACTTCTGTTGCTTCTTTCCGTGCGTTTTTCCTTGTTTCTTCACATGTTCTACGTCTGTATGTATAGTTAGAAACTAGCATTTAAAAAACCTTTGAAATTCACTTAAAAAACATAGGTTTCTGGCACATTATAGTGAGAAATTAGCATTTAAAAACCTTTGAAATTCACTTAAAAAACCATAGGTTTCAGGCATGTTATAGTTAGAAATTAGCATTTAAAAAAACTTTGAAATTCACAGAAAAAAACATAGGTTTCAGGCATGTTATAGTTAGAAATTCGCATTTAAAAAACCTTAGAAATTCACTGAAAAAAACATAGGTTTCAGGGATGTTATATTTATTTGGACATTTCACTCGTACAAAACCAGAGAAATTCCCCCTTTATAGTTAGGTCAGCTAATTATAACTCGCGCCCCCGCAATGCACTGCTGATGACGTCACATATTACATCACTCATGACATGGTCAGTGACATCACTCATGACATCACTGATGACATCTCAAATGACATCACTGATGACATCACTGATGACATCACTGATGACACCATCCGGTGAATGTGTGTTTTTGTGAAATGTAAATATGTTTTATATATGTATATATATATGTTGAGGTTGATGGATGCCATTCTGTTATCCAGCACGGTTCACTGCTAAACAATATGATATATAACCATATAGAGAGTCCTAAGACCCCTTTGATTTTGGTAAAAGGATTCGAAGGTCTGTCTGATACCAAAAGCGCTACAGAACAATGCAAATGGTAGACCTGCTCCTTGCAGATATTAAGCCTTAACTTCAACATTCGTCTTGTTCTGCAGCCTTGCAAGAAGAACAAGATGTCAAAATACAATAAATATTTGTAATAAAACATTAAAAGCATTGAGCCAAGCACGTTAAGAGCTTTGATGCAATGTGTGTGCACATTAGAATAGTAGGCAGTAAGCCTTAAAAAAGATTTCAAAATTTAAGGACTTATGCCATCGAAGAGCACTTTTTAAGAAAACGCCCAGAGGAAAGCATGAGAAAGAAAAAAAAATGCTGGCTTATGCTGAGAAAACTCACATTTTTAAGGATTGGGACTAGCATTTTGCATCTCGGAATTTGATAAAAACTACAAAATAATAAGTCCCCCTTTGAGGATGGCATGGGGCTCAGTGAACAATTCTGGCCTACTCAGGGCTTCACTGCTTTCTTCAAACAGCTGAGCCAAGGGATCCTGAGGCCATAGTTAAATGCCAGACAGTCATCAGTAACTTCTTGATTAAAAGTTGCTTCCAGGTTGCTCCATATAGAGCCTCAAAGGAGAAGTGGGGCAAGACACACCAAGTTGGACACGTAGTCCAAACCAAGTTATTTGTACAAAGAATGTCTAGAGCTATCTAGGCTTAAGCATAGCAAACGTCTGCAAAAGAGATTCTCTTCCCTCTGAAGGGAGGTACAAACTGAGAATCCCCAGATTCCAGTCCCATCTGTAAGCACTGGGAGGCACTTCTACTTGTAGATTTTAACAGGGGTAGCACCGGTTTGCTGTTGACTTTTGCATATACACACAGGGCCCCAGCATCATGGTTGAAATGGAGACGATTACACAGACATGGCAAGAAGCTGCTTTGGGCATCAAAGGTTATTCTTAGGAAAGAGAATTCTTTCACCTGAGCCTCAAATGTATAATTTTCTTGAGCCGGCACAAAAAGTCACAGAATTACTTCAACTAAATGCTTTGTTATTGTGTATTTAACCTAAACAGATGTGGTTAAAGGCAATGCACAGGCGTATTAAAGAATGGGCAAAGATGGCAATTGCCGAGAGCCCCCACTTTCCAATGGGTCCATGGAAAGTGAACTTTCTCTCTAGCTCACTTCTGTGTATATCTGTAGCTCAGCCTATACTCTATAATCCAATATTTTTAAGCAATATAGGGCTTGATTTAGCAGAAATAGGGTAGTAAAATTCAAAAGTGTTCAAAATAGGGCTCCCAAAAAAATATTTCTTATCTGGGGCCAATAAAATCTCTACAATGACAGTGAGGCAAAGAATACATACAAAGAAAACTGATTTCATAGGATCCAGGACAGTAAATATGATCCTTTAAGCACAGAACCATACAATACAGAATGGAGCAATTATGAGCCTGCTCTTTGGTTATTCCTGTATTAAGTGCTTTTACAGAGCTCTGCCTGCCGGTTTTCGGTCTCTTAAGAATGCTCCAATTGTGCCAGAGGCTCTCGGCTGTGATGCCAGGGAACATGGAGTTCAGTCAGAGAAGGAAGGGCCCAAAGCCAATATCCTTCAATCAACGAGGAATTCAGCTGTGGATGAATCAGGACAATTTAATATTAAGGTTTTAGCTGTGTCTGTAAAGACACTTATCTAAGCAAGACATATGCTGTAAAAAGAGCAAACAAATTAAAACACACTGCAACTTTAATGTCTATACTCTCCAGTGACTCTTTGGTAGATTACAGAAAAGATTTACTTTTGAAAACCTTGTTGTTTTTATAACATAGCATATTGAAGTCATAAATTTACACCCCATGTCAAAAGAATGACTTCAAATCCTAGGCCTTAAATTGTAACAATACAATTATTATTCATGATTCACTTTAATATTTGAAAAACAGCAGCCTTGCATTATTAATGCATACATTTATATTTCAGTGGTTGACACAGTTTCCAGATGCAAAATAATATGTAATGAAGGATTAAGCACTGCACAACAAAAACTGAATTGTGTTTCTAAGAGATTGAAAAGGGTGGTAACGTCGGCCAACCAGTGGTGGGCTTGCAAGGTCACTGACGGCTAAAGTGTTGTCCATTAGGAGTTCATATTGTGGCCACACTGAGGTAATGTAGTTATTTAACAATTTTGGTTTGGGTGAGATTGAGGGCGCATGAAGGATCAGTGTACTGTGAGGGAGGTGGTTGAGAGTAGCTACAGGAATTTGCCTCTCCTATGATAAAAAGAGGTAAAGGAGGTACTGAGTACTGGTTTCCTATAAGTGTGCAGTAAACTGGCGTTAGAGTATTTACTGAAGTCAAATTATAGTAGAGTAAATGTGGGCAGTATTCTCACAGGGGCCTATATCATGATTGTCTGCACAGGCTCCGTGCAGAGCAGAGCGCATGTTTTATGCGCCTACCTGGCATAATGTGAATTTGTTTAAGCCAATGCTTCTTCGAGTCAGTGCTTTATTTTCAGATAAGACAGCTTGGAAACAATGGGCGAGGTGTGCCCCTTTCTGCTTATGCTGTCTAAAAATAAAACACTAAATCAAAGAAATGTCGGTCTAAAAGAATTTACTTTATGGCCTACAGGTGCATAAAACAGGAGTTCAGCTCTGCACTGCACCAGGAAAGCCCATTGTGATACTGCCCCTAGTGTTCATGAGAGGAGTTTGACAGTATATGTAAGGGCATTATCTGTGCTCTACAAAGGGTGTTCGGTTTCCAGTTGGTCAGTTTAATTTTAAAACCAATTTAAAATGAATTATCAGAATAAAGTTCAAAAGGGGTTGTAAGCAGGTAAACGGGTTAGGGTGAAGATACAATGGCTGTTAAATAGCATATGCTCAATGAATCTTTGTCCCTTGAATTATATTGCTTTGTCTGTTTCAAAGTTCTCATAAATGTTGGAATTAGAATTGATGAGTGGGCAGTACTTTATACATTGAAAACGTTTAATAATTGAAAGCGGTGTAATGTGTTTATGTTGCAATGATATCATTGCCCATCCTGCAATGCAATGTTTCAAATATTGATTTTTTTCAAATAGGCAAAGTGGAGAAACTATTAAAAAGTAGAGCTAACCCTAGAGTTGCTTTTAATTTCACGAGATCTCTTTCTCCTCAACAGAAACACTCAGGGCTGCAGGGACGTCCACGCCAAGGCGTATGTAAAAGGGAAGGAACCGTGACCGTGCAGCGTCTGAACTTTATGCCAATATCCTCCAGCTAGAAAGAGACCACTTGACTTTCCAAGATGCTAATAAGCAACGCCAGCTAAAATCTGATAGAGATACCCAAGGACTACTTAGATGAGCCTGGCTTTAGCGGATGGAGTCATGCACAATAGTCTACAAACTTGGGGACAAACCAGGGAAGCTATTGTACTGGCTGACCACATGGGACTCTATGTCCAGAGTTATTCCTAGCGTTACAGACCCCCAAAGCGAATGGAAGCTCTCCTTGTGGGAAACTGTGGAGACGTTTGCCATAAGACCCTGTATGCTCAGCAGAGCTGCCCTGAAAGGGAGGTGGAGCAGCTATTGATCAGGGATATCCCTCTGCCATCATTTTTGGCATCAGATCCTAGACATAGAAGAAATAGAGGAAGTTATTGACTAGATACATTCTGGCCAAAACTTGGGGCCTGATGGCTTTCCTATTGAGTATTAAAAAAATGTAAATTACTTCTCCCCTTCACTCCATCGTTTAAAACTGTATCAAGAGGTGGCGACCCGTGGCCAGTTCCCATTGTTTAAATCTGTCGACCAGAGTGGTACTCCGCAAACCTGGTCGCCCCCTGATAGCTGCAATTCCTACCACCCCATTTCTATTTGCAACTCAGAGATTAAGATCTAGGCCAAAATCCTGGCAAAACGGCTATGTTGGATGATCCCCTTATCGACCAGTGTGGATTTATCCCAGTCCGTAACATCTGACACTGCATTTGCAGAGTACACTTCACGCTATAGCAGGCTTCGGGCTTTGTAGTTATTCTAGAGGATATGGGGGGATGCATATGGGAGTACAGGTTGGTGGGCATTTAAACTCTAGTTGCAAAGTGGGACCTTGCTCAGAACTGGAAGTTGCCTTGCACCCCCCTCTAATCTCATCGCATGCTGCATGGAGAAAGGCTATGGACAAATGTACTAACCTGGAGTGAACTTTTTACACTGCAAGCGGTTGGTCTAAAAGGTATCACAAGATTTTCGGTAAATGAGGGGACTATTGTGATCTAACAAACTGCTGAAGTGAGTGGAGTATTAGTACCTCTGTATTATAAAATGTTGAACTTTGATTGCCCGGCGTTTTTTTTTACTTTTATGTCTCTGCTAATTGTCTTTTTAAAAATCAATTAAATATGGTTTATATAAAAAAAAGTCGATACAACCCTATAGAATATTGGTATTTAGAACTCAAGTAGAATCAACTGTTGGAATTAAAATGTTCAGGTAATTGAGAAACTGAGAGCCCCATCTCCTGTTTTCACCTCACCGTTCTAAAAAATAAATGTTTTTTAAGACACAGGCTAGAGTTATGATTCTTCCCCACTCTGATAAAAAACGGAATTGTGATATTCTGTTTATACATCATTCTTGCTAGCGTGTTTAATGTAGGTGTTTTGAGTTAACTTTATTATTACCCAACCAAAAGTGCTACTCCCAATTAAAACCTCAGAAGGATGAAGGGCTAATTCTAACTTGTCACAACTTGCAGGTACTTTGACCTCCGATACGCAGGTCACAGACGGTGTGAAAGTAACAACATGAGCTTCGATGCACTGTAGGTGAAACTACCCATCAAAGCAACGAGGGTGGGGTGACAGGCCTGGAGGGCTGGAGGATATTTCAGGGACATTGCTTTAAACCCTCTGGGGTAGATAAGCATGACACCTCTCGGTCAGTGGTCAGCTGTGGACACAATGAGTGTGGGAAAGTCCATACCGAGGTGTTGAGTTTTGCTGTGGAGGGCTAGGTATATATACAAGTCGGAATATTTACTGGTAAATGTATTTGCATGTATATAGGTGTGTAGATAAGGATTGCACCTGATTCTGACACTCAGGGGAGATCTAAGTCCAAGGTCATCTTCTATCATAATCCTCTATTGATCAAGGAGTCACTTTCAAGTATGGGTATTTGAGACAGGTTTAGTAGAAACGTGAGGTCAATAGTTAGGGTGGTCAGCAATCCTCAAGGCAACGTAATGGACTTAGACCGCCTCATTAAGAAATAGAGGCTGCAGTGCTAGGGATGGAAAATTGACCATTGTGAGAGTCAACGTGGGTGTGTCTGGGATGTTTGTATATAGCACAATCAAGGGTAGTCACAACATCACTATATATAAATCCCTTCCCAAAAGGTTTCATCTATCTGTCGCCTACAGGGGCAGATTCTGCACACGTGGTGTATTTCTGTAATATGGACACATGAGAGGGGTAAATGTAAGGGGGTAAGAAAGAAACCCGGGTTACAATGAATCAGGATGCCGACCTAACTCTTATACAGAAAGTGGTCTAAACTTTATAAAAGGATATTTGGGGGAGTGGCTTTCATTTTTTGAGTTGTCCACAGACATATGATCAGGTCTTTTCAGGCAGTTCAGCATCCCTCGAAGGCTCCAAGAATGATCAAAATGTGTCCCTCCTGCAGTTGTTTGCTATCTCCGCAACTGTCTTTATCAATCTGTCCCTTTAGCTCGTTTGCAGGATGGTTTGTCTGTCAATTTCCTCTGTTACGAGTTTTTAATTGAGATAGAGAGTGTGTCTCACTGACTGTCTGAAATCAGTGTTGGCACTGTCTCATCCATGGGGAGCTTTTCCAAGCTGGCTAAAACACGTTCATGTCTTCTGGTTCTGTATAGTCACCTGAATGACCATCCATCGTGAACCGAATTCTGGCAGGCTTTAGTGGGCGTTTGTCCCAGCAGTAAAGTCAGGGCCACTGATTATGCGATTTTGTGTTGTGACTTTTTTTTTGCATAATTGTAGATTTGCCTCATTTGCCACATAATCCATCATTTGATGCATAATCTGCAGATTTTAACAAAATGTGTTTCTAGCTCAAACGGTTGAAAAGTTACTAAAAAAGCAGCAACGCACGTTGCACCGTAATGGAAGACCCTTGGCAAAGCTTGACTGGTCCCCTTTCTGTTGCTTATTTCGATATTTTGATGTTAAACAGGAATTAATGAGGAGCAACCAATGCCCAGACAGTGTTACCAAGTGTAAAAATGACAGAATAATGAAGTAATACTTTAACAAAATGTGCAGCATTTCGTCTCCTAAATTGCCTTTTCTTGCTGCTTAATATACTCAACCCAGCCGCATTTTGTTGTCCCTACTGTGCGCCATTGTTCAATTGGCTCTGAGCATAGATGAGTCCTTGGGTTCAGGAAAGCTTTCGTTTTCCCTATAGTTTCTAGCGAGAAGTCTGCGTTCATCTGGATTTGATGGCTGTGAAGTGTGAATGTCCCATTTAGGGGTGCTGCTTGCATCACCTGCCTGGCTTGCTCATGCCTCAAGAAGCATGCAATAATGGGTCAATCAGCATGTTACTTGTTTGAATCCCTACAAGAATCATGCGTGCTCTTTGCAGCTCTAGTGGGAGAGAAAAGAGAATATTGAACAGATTGTTCAGGGTTTGGGCAATAAAGGAAATCCCATTGCTGTCCTCCATCTTCTCCTGAATTCTGTAAAAATGGACATTATGTCATCTTGCTCTATCCTCCAGCTTTGTAAGTTAGTGGTTAAGTTGCTGTTTGCTCGTACACCATTCTGGTGCATTGTTCAGGTAGTCAACTCTCTTATCACAGCATCATTCTTTGTATGGCATTCATGCAGGTCATCTCTGGTTGATTTGATTTCCTCAGTCTGTTCATGTTTTCTAGAGCCTACACATTTCAATTTGGTGCCAGCTCCCTATATCTCTTCCGTATTGGGTCCAAGGTGATGTCCTGCCAAGTATGAGCTGCTATCGGTTGCGTTCTCTTGTTGCCCCCAACATCTTCTATGAAGAGCTACTGTTGAGGTGCTTTTCCTACCGCCATAATTACTGACCAAGCTTGGCCCAGTTCATTGAATCAAACACCAGACTGCTAATGGCAGAGTCTAATCTCTTGCAGTGACTGTGCCAAGGGGTGAGTCGCTCCTTTGTTGTACAACGTACCACCAATGAGGGAAACCAACCCAAGACTGTCGTCTTTTCTTTCACCATCCGCCCATGGGAAGTTTGATGCAAAGATATTGTGTAAGTCATAGTCTCCTCAACTTATAATGGTCTATGTCTCAGTCCTCATACATAAGAGGCCATGAGCAGTAAACAGTACTGGGCTATAAACAATAATACTGAAAATAATAGTAGTAAGGAGGTAGTGCCACTCCAGTTGCACTCCCAAGAAGGTAGTAGTTGTCACAGTTATTCTTCAAGAAAGTTTTTGACCCCGCGTCTTCTAGGCAACCATGGTGCTCACACGGAGTTAGTTTCCTTCAGAACTCTCTGCGTGGTGCGTACAACAGCGTCATAAGGCGTGTGCAGTCTCAAGGTGAGTATACGAAGTATGATGGCCCGTGGTTGTAAAACCCAAAGCAGTGTATCAATATCAAGGCCTCAACAACCAACATAGGCTGCGGAATGTTTTGCAGTGTTCTCGCCTGCTCAAAGTTCTCTGGCTGTGTCTCACTTGGGGGCTGTGCCGGTAGGGGTCTTGTTTCCTGTACCGTGCTGTGGCAGTCAGCATCACACCCTCTTTACCATCTTTCCTCTTATCATTTCTCCCTCTGGGGTGATCCCTGTCTTTGGCTGTGCTCTGACACGCCTCTAATGCAACGCAGCCGTCAAGGCCTGCTGTGTTGCAGCCATTCTGGTCACCTGGGTGGGCCTGGCCTCACTGCCAGAATGAGTTCTCTGAAACCAACCTGCAGGAAGTGGAGCTTAGTCATTACTATCCCCTCAGCCTCCATGCAGGTTTGGTGCAGGCAGTCTCCCTTAGAGTGCACTGGAAGGGGCGGTGCACTTCTACTGTCGTAACTCGCCCTCAGTTGTGTCTCGCTCACATGTATGGTGTATGGTGTATGGTGTTGGAGGGGTTCTTCCATCCATTCGAATGACCAGCAGCTGCTCAGAATTGTGATCCATCGGGGAAATTGGTCTCGGCCTGGGAACCTGTGTGGAGCTCTACACAAAGGCGGCCATCTTCTCCGATGCCAAGCTCCTCCACATCTGCCTTGTTGCTTGATGTCAGCGGGGTCCCTCACTGGACACATTTCCAACTTCATTGCCTGTTTGTCAGTATAGGGAAATTCCTGTTTCAGCACCTATTAATTTAGTTCAATTTATATTTGTAGTGGGAAAAGAGGTGCAGTGTTCCCACAGGTCATATCATTTTTCCCTTCAATCCCATGTAGCTTTGATCACAGTTTGTGTTCCAAGCTACTTTGGAGGGTGCTTCCAAAGCAGAGACAAAAACCTGTTTCAGTTACCCAATCCTACATCACTGAAGAGCACCAAATACAGACATTCCAGACTGGTCCATTGCTTGATGATGTTTTCTGAAATCTATTTTGGCATCAATCTTCAGATGACCCTTTTAAAACATATCATTACATGACAGTGGTGGAATAGATAGAAAGTGTGTGAGTGCATTGTGATCTACATAGGATGTGTTTATGGCAGAATCTGCTCATAAGGTGTCTCAGAGAATATATAGCTGCCCTGGGGAGAAGGGGGCTACACTTGGGAGGGGCAATCTTTCAACAACTATAGCATATACTCTGTGGAGTCTATCTAAGCACACCCTGAGAAATGTAACTATACAACCAGACACGTTCTAAGTGAGGGTCCACCTGCTAGACCCGATGGTGCAACTCTTTGGAATGGGGATTGTACAGCCAGTCATGGTATATGCTTGGTGGAGTTCACCCAGGAGCATCAGATGAACAATCCAGATGTAGTGAAAATATAGAATCTTTCATTGTCTATGCTACAAGGATCCACCCAGGACTGGCAGTGGAAAAGCCTATTGGAATTGGAAATAAATAACCAAACATAGTATATGCCCCAAAGAGGTCAACCCAGGGATGAGAGAAAAGAAGCCCACGGACATGAGCAGCACACAGCTAGCTAGCTATTCTCAAAGCTCTGGCAAGTTTTTGTAGAAGCAACCCATGGGAATGGACATTATACAAGCAGTTATGGTATGTGCTTTGAGGACTTTGCCCAGGAATGGCACAAGGCAACCCATTAGAACGTGTATTCTCAAGCCAGATATAAAGTTTACCCAGGAGTGGCGGGGAGCAACCATTTTACATCCAGCCATAGTAAAAGCTGTGAGGAGTTTACTTAGGGGAACAGGCAGCAATGCTTTTGAAGGGGCATTTTACAACCAGTAGAGTCTACTCAGCACAGCCGAGGAGCATCCTATAGGAAGCTAGGTCTTGGAAACTGACGAAATGCAATTATTGAGGAGTCCTCCAAGGGTGGCCATGTGCATTCCCTAGCAGTACTGGTATGGAACAATTAGAGTTAGATGATTTTGAGGGAAATAGTTCGGGTAGGAGGAGCAAGTTGGAGAAGGAGAGAGTCTGACACATGTAGGGTGGATATATGGGGCCACCCAGGAGTGGGTTGGTGCAGCCCACAAACGTATTAATGGCCAGTAGGGGTGTGGGTGGTGACTATTCCTGTGGAAAAGAATAGTTACATTAGCAGGATGGGAGAGAATGACAAGAGAAGGGGTTCAAGGGAAGATATATGGGACGATAGACCATGGGTTCGAGTCGGAGGTTCAAACCAGCCCCTACAGGCCCAAACAAAAGAGATGCTGTTGGAAGATACCCTTAACTTCTCCTGATATGATTGTGGCAGGGAAGAGGCCCAGGTAGAAGCGGGCAGCAAAGCCAGGCGGTGGAAGCTGCAGGTCTTAGCCAATGATTAAAGCAATAAGAATCAACCAAACTCTTGGAGCAAATGCTACAATAGAGCAAAGCAACCGAATGTGCACCACAAAAACACAAACAAATAGTGCTAGGCCAAGGATGCAGGCGAAACTAGACAAGGCATCTTGAAATAAATGCATTATTAGCCAATCTTGTCACAGGTATAAGGCCCAGTGTTGGTGGATGTCAGAGGGTAGAACAATGAAGAGTGACATTCAGGGCAGTCGATTCACACCTCATGCCACTTCATCATGTTACATCTGATTTAGACGTGAACACTGAAGGTCAGGCCAGCTTAGGTTGAAGAGGCCAGATGTTAATGTGTATCCAAGGTTCAGGGTTTAAGAAATAAGAGCAGGCCAAGCATGTGGGAACAAATACACCAAGAAAGCAACCAAAACAAAAGGACATCAAAAACCCCATTAATGGCCTTAAGTACAAGCAGGTCACATGCCATAACCAAGGAAGATGCGGATCTCCTGATGTTGGACTTCTATTGGCAGAACAGTCCACATCTAGTATTGGTGCCAATGCTTTAGTTTACCAAAGAGAACAGTAAAAAGCAACTTAAATTCTCACATTTTAGTTGTTTTTTTCCAGTGCTCCAAATTTGTTACATATGCTTTCTACTTCTTGTAGTTTCCCCACAACCACATCCTTGAAGTTGCTGTTCTGAGGAGGCCAAAATACTAAAGTTACCATCTGACTTCTCCAACAATGTTCCCCGCAAAGCCCCTAAACAGCAACAATACCCATCGAAAAGCTTCACTGCACCAACTGATCTTATGCAGAAGATCACTCAATCTCAAACAGATCTGGCAATGCAGTGGGAGTCCACCTAACTGACCACTTTTTGAAGGAAGTTCTCTTCCACTAGGGATGAGTAAAGCCATGGTGCAGTTTACTCAACCTGCTTCACCATTATTTTCAAGGGGTTCTAAGCAAAGACACGGAGAGAAATATGGAATCATCAAGGGTGGAGGTCATTATGTGTGTCTTTGAGTACATGTCATCTTTGAGAGTGAAGGACACTTCATTAAGTATGACACCTTCTGAAGTTAAATCGGAAATATCAGAGTGTTGTTTGGCAGAAGATTAAGACCTTTCGTTGGAAAATCGAGAGGCAGCCAAATTGAGAGGGTGGTCACTCAATTGTGTCATAGGAACAGGAGTTTCTATAGTAAGTTCTCCTCTACTCTCTCAGGACCTATATTACTTGTAATAAAACAAGGGAAAGATTACAGGAGAACAGTCCACAGTAGGAAGACAGCATGCAAGAATATCATTGAATTACTAGAAGTACCAAACATCAAAGCACTATGAAAACAGAGCTCGAACGCAGTACAGATCTTGGATGTAGGTGGTTTTGGCTAGAACTGAACTTCTGAAAACACTATACCTGGATGGTGTATGAATTTCGTCTGAGGCAGGTGGCACTGAACACTGTCAGGGATACTGAGAGGAGTCTACAAGGCATGAGTTTCATTGGGAAGCAACGTGTCTGGATGGTCTGCTGTATGTGTATTGGGGAGGTTAGTGCTAAGGGCAGTACTAATAACTAGAAGCATCATGGGTGAAACAGTTACCACAGTTTTGATGACAGTACAGTTGTACACAGGAAGTACCCTGTTCTACTATACACCTCCAATGAGAACTCATTGGACAACTTCTGGAAGCTTGATGGCTCCCTAACCAGACAGCTAGATCCCTTTACCCAAAAATGGGTCAGAATTGGGCAGTATGGCTTTCAATAGCAGTGGATATTTGTATTTGGTTGCATAATGTTGTAACACACTGTTCCTTCCCAGAATCTTAATCAGACCCATTTACTTCACTAAAGATTATCTCATTAATTACCTTTTGGCACCCCTTGAATGCCTTGCTACGAGTTCCAGTCCATTCAGTTAGCAACCCACGCCGAAGGCCACAAGAGCTCCTTGAATCATCAGATGTCTACCTTCACCCATTTGTGCCTGCATTGCACCTGTGTACCTACTCTGTTCATCATTGTTCCTCGCACGTTCGATGTGGCCTACCACAGCAGGTTTTGATGTCTACCCACTTAAATTGGTGATGCAGTGGAAGGCTCCTCGTGGATGTGTGGCCAGTAGTTCTAGTGTTGGCATGAGCAAGATGCGGCTGACTGGGTCTTCCACCAAAATATGGAGTACCTAATAGTGACCTACTACAATACTGACTGCAGAATATATGAGTAAATATAGACTTACGTTTGTTACCTCCATATCTATGCACCTTGACATTAGGGGCATTGCCAAGGTTCATAGATGTAGCAATAAGAATAGTAAATCTATACTTACCTATGTATACTTACATTAGCGATATATTGGTAGTCGATAATCTGCAGTATATATTCCTGTTGGTCAATATTTGTGGCCATGATATTATGACGTACAAGTGCGGAGAGGGTCGGAGCCTGCCAATGGCGAGATTTTATAAACCCTGGAAGGACTGCTCCAAGTCTTGAGGTGAGGAACAGCAGCACATATGTGTCTGCTCGGCCTGTACTCTCAAGACACTGCAACTGCACCTTGCCTGACAAGTCTGTACACTATGTGTTCACGTCTTCCTTTTTCACTACAAAAACAAAATAAAGAAGAAAAGTGTGCATGTGTTGCATATGCATGTAACAGCTGCAGTCCTGTAGCCTTGATGCTAGACTATAATGTAGCTGTGATACTGCACAATCAGTGGTGTCTCAATGTACACTTTTCATCTGTCTGTGCGGAACGTTTTTTGTGTTCCCATTTTGTTGTGGACATTCTAAATACACACCATTATAGACCCTCCAGTTCCCCCAACGCCATTACCCTGTTCACCCCATCCGTGAAGGGTACAGGGTGGTACTCAAACAACGGATTTGTTGAAAAATGCAGCATGGCTACATGATAATGGTACCTATGATGCCCCTAGGTAGTGGGTGCCCCTGGGTGGCCCCTTTGTCCCCTTCCCAAAGAAATGGTTTACTACAAAAAACAGGAGTCCAGGACACCAACCACGTGAGCTTCAGAGGCACTGGCCTTTTGAGAAGATTGATTCCTTATCTGCGTGCTTTGTTATTCCTTAGTTTTGCCACCCCGGAGTGTCTGAGCCTGCGTGGTTAATGAGCCAGGAATGTGAATACCCCTCCACATCAAAATACTGACAGGGCTCTCTGCAGATACACCTAATTAATACACTGACTGTCCCTACACTCAGATCCTTACACATGTCTTTCCTGTCCCTATAAGTGACATCCTAAAGATTACAAAAACACTCCACATGGGTTCAGGCTAATCAGGTCAGTGAATGCTTCAGTTAGGACATTGAGTGCGTTTTCAGTTTAAAGCGGTCATTCTAGTGTATTATATCACAATAGACCTCAAAGAAATTAACATTCTAAATCGCCTATTGTTGGTGATTGTTGGAGATGGCTAATAACAAAAAATAGTGGTGGGTCAAAAGTAAACCGAATTTCTATGCAATTGACAATGCGTTGAAAAGAATATTTAGTGATAATATTTCACAAAAAATTATGAGGTACCTCATTCATGATTGAGGAAAATACCCATCAGTAGCTGTTCCTTGGCGCCCTTTTCATCATGTGGGTTCCTTCAGACCATGAAGGATGGTTGTTTGACTCCCGTTTAGTTCGTTTTTCACAGGACAAGAACCAATGACAACGTAACTGGGTCCCAGGGGGCTACTGTAAAGCAGTGCATATGAAATATGTGGATAAGTGCAAACAGTGAAGGGTTGTGCTCTTTGTGAATTTAAAATTAGATAAGCATGAGGAGAAACTATTTATTACAGACCTCGATGTTTCTAAAAAATAAAAAAGTAGTAGTAGTCACCTGGGTTCTATTGAAGAGGTTCACCTCCCCATACAGCCAGAGGGACGCTGGAAGTACCAACGGATAGAGCGGTGCTTCAACTACCTGCGCTGTCTGCCAGGTGAGGTGAGGCTTTACTCTCCTGCATTAATTGCCGGGAGAATGATTCTTCAATAGAACCCAGGTGAAAAATTTCCTTTTTAAATTCTCACATATTACAAGCAGTAGCGGCATAGGTCCTGAGGAATGCAGTGGATACCTGTGGGATCCTACAAATCTGCAGAAACATGTCGACCACAAATTATTGGTAGCTATTAGTTGAAACTACCAACTTTGCACTACTTTTTTATTTTTTAGAAACATCGAGGTCTGTAATAAATAGTTTCTCCTCATGCTTATCTAATTTTAAATTCACAAAGAGCACAACCCATCACTGTTTGCACTTATCCACATATTTCATATGCACTGCTTTACAGTAGCCCCCTGGGACCCAGTTACGTTGTCATTGGTTCTTGTCCTGTGAAAAACGAACTAAACGGGAGTCAAACAACCATCCTTCATGGTCTGAAGGAACCCACATGATGAAAGGGCGCCAAGGAACAGCTATTGATGGGTATTTTCCTCAATCATGAATGAGGTACCTCATAATTTTTAGTGAAATATTATCACTAAATATTCTTTTCAACACATTGTCAATTGCATAGAAATTCGGTTTACTTTTGACCCACCACTATTTTTTGTTATTAGCTAGTGTACCTTCGGGGAGTATAGTTGTGTGTGGTCGTTAAAGATATTCCCTGAGACCCTCGAATCCCTATTTTCATTAATGATTGTTGGAGATGAACATTCTAGATCACCTATTGTCGGTGAGTGTTGGAGATGAACATTCTAGATCACCTATTGTTGGTGATTGCTGGAGATGAACATTCTAGATCACCTATTGTTGGTGATTGCTGGAGATGAACACTCTAGATCACCTATTGTTGGTGATTGTTAGAGATGAACATTCTAGATCACCTATTGTTGGTGAGTGTTGGAGATGAACATTCTAGATCACCTATTGTTGGCGATTGCTGGAGATGAACATTCTAGATCACCTATTGTTGGTGATTGTTGGAGATGAACATTCTAGATCACCTATTGTTGGTGATTGTTGGAGATGAACATTCTAGATCACCTATTGTTGGCGATTGCTGGAGATGAACATTCTAGATCACCTATTGTTGGTGATTGTTGGAGAAGCAGGACTGGGCAAAGAGAACTATCACGTTTCTCTGCACTGGGCGACCCCTGTAGCTGAGCCCGTGTAAAAAGACTGGCAACAGAACATTTTGTCAATCAAGCCTGTGGGGAGCACATCCAAAGGGGAGTTCGAGTTCTTGATGATCATTAAAGTGATAATATTCCAGACAAGGCACCATAGAACAGGAGTAGTTTAAGACAGTAAACCTTGCCTGCACGTCATCCTCATTTTCAGTGATTTACTTCAGTCACTGCTGTGCTAGGCAACCAGTCACTGATACATCCATGAATTATTCATGTTCGTTGGTGTTGATTTCCTATCTCTGGCGTATTTAGACACGTTTACAGTCTCTCTGAAATAGTTCCAAAAATGGCATGAGATACACGTAGAAAACATATACATGGAAGTGAGCTTCTGCTTGGCGTCTAAACATAAACACTGCCAAATGAATAGTTGAGGATAATTTCCGAAGACAGCAGAAAATCTGCTTACAACAAACATTTCACGTTCATAAATACTATCCTTGTACAGTTGCTTCAGAATACTCTGTGCCAATGTTTGTAAGAAAACATGACCTATAAATCAAGACATTCTGGCAAACATTTAGTACACAAGTGTAAGAAAATGTAGTAGACAGAAAGACTTTCTTGTGACCTTTTTCGTCCCCAAAATGTATTAATAAAATAATACAATAACTGATAAGTTTCGATCAAAAAGAAAAACTTAAAGTCTCACATGGATGACATAACTTGTCTTTGCATGTATTGATACTTTTTCGCATGTGTTATCAACAAAATAACATAAATAAGTCTCCAACATGTAGAGTGCTCTTTTTAAACTTGAAACTAGGTCACACAAGTGGTGGATTTTATTATCACGCGGTGGATTGATATCACTGGGGTATATTTAATTTTTCTCCAGTTGTATGGTCCTTCATGTACCAAAGGGCCCTCTATGGTCGCGGCACATGATACTTCAAAAATTCATAGGTGTGGAAGATACGAATCCTGTCAGTCTGTTCTGTGGTTGTTCACCTGGTGAAGATATCTGTGCCCTTACCTGCACCGACGCATTTCGACTTTCAAATTCTATTCACAAAAACAGGGTTATCCTTCCCATCTCCTATCATTTCAGTGCAGAAATATCTGCCATGGTGGCTAGATGTTCATACATGTAGGTATACGTTTTAGTAGTAAATTTGGGATCGACATGGGAGAGTGGCTGGAAAATGGGAAATACTACTCAATGGGAGGGGCTTAAGGAAATGTAAGGAGCGAATAGGCCCATACTGCTTAAAAGGCCAGCTACTAGCTCGCAGTACTGCACTATAAACCAGACTCGTATTCACTCTAGTGCAGTATGCAGGTGACTTTATTACCCATTATTTAAAACAAAAGCAGATGAATTGAAGACTTGTGTTGTGATCAGGTGGGAGCTGAGGCTCTTAGGGATAAATACTGAATTCAAGCCAAGAATCCTAAATCAGGAAAAACTGTAGATGAAATATTTAGAATCCTCCCGCATCCGCTTCTAAGGTAAGAACTTAACTAAAGTTACTTGATGATTCAAGCCCTGGGCTTTTTGCATTGTACATTTTGGAATTTTCATTTCTAGCACATATCAGTTGAATCATAGACTAAAGCACAAATAGTGGTTTATAGAAGAAGATGTGGACTTGAATGAAGCTTATTAATGTAATAGTGTTACAAAGGAACTCGTTTATACACACTGTATATTGTTAAGTGAACTAAACTGTGTTGCTGGAAGTCACTGTTGTGTTGATGCTAACTCACCTTCATTCCTTTAGTGGCTCGTTCGTTTTGATTTAATATAATTTTGCTGATAATTTACTCAGACGTTGAACATTTTGCTTTGCTGGGATATCTTTTAGTTTTAGCTGGATATCCCTCCCTGGTGAGGCCTGGGATTGCTTGCTTAGAGTACATTCATTTTGTTTACACTGTACTAAAAGGACTGTGGCTGTAACAGCCAAGTCTGCAAGAAACATCAGTTCACGTGGCTACTGGAAATGAGTTATTGGGCATGGAATCCAGTGAGTGTTGGAAGGACACCAAAAACCACAGCTCAATGAAACCAAAAGCTCTGGCGATGTCAGGAGTGCGAATCGAAGAATATGCTGATATCTATCACAGAAGTTCTTTTCACATGGCTATGGATCCACATATATGTGGTTAAAGGGAGCATTGCTCTTCGGGCATTTCTAGTTTTGTGTATTGCAATCTGTTCCCTGGCAGCTCTGAATGACTTGGCGAATAAGAATGCCCAGTGCTGAATACCTGGTTCCAACTCAGTTACAGCTAAAGGGACAATTCTCACATAAACGACAAATACCACGAAAACACTCCCCCAGCTCATGTGAGTGAGCTTGCAAGCTCTTGTCTTTCAATATTTTCTATATTTAGGTCTGGCCTTTGAGACCGCTTTAGTTGTTTCACCAGACTATTTGTTTCCCCTAAATATCATTCATAATGTATCTATAGAGGCAGACTTTTGGTCAGCAGTCTTCTACCATTGGCCTTTTGAACTGTCATTCACATTTTGCTTCTGTATTCTACAGCATACAGAATGGACCAATGGATCAGCCCACTTTGCCTATTGGCTCCCTTCACTTTGGCTACCTGTGCAAAGCCTGTACACATTCTTCACAGCCGTTTAAAAGTAATTGTTTCTTTTCAGTGACAAAGCTGGTTCAAATTGAACATTTTAATTGTATTTACTTTTTTATTAACATTATATACCAGCTATTTGTTTTTGCCTAAACTCCTTTTTACAATTTGTTATGAAATGTTTAATTGACATTTTAATTTTGTAGGTGCCAGCAATTTGAGTGCTTGGTTAGGTGGTAATTTATTCTTGTCTTCTTCAAAAGTACAATAATGATGCAACTGAAAGGTTTGCTGTTTAGAACGAATGTATGATGTTACAACGCATACATTTACAATGCATGCCTTTACAACGCAGTTTTTACACCGTAACATCCATTACAACGCATACATTTACATTGTATGCCATTACAACAAATTTTGTAAAACTACATTTACAACGCATTCCATTACATCGCATTATACCTTTACAACGCATACCATTGCAACACATACCATTACATTGCATTTAAGGTAAGTGTTGGATAGTGTAGGGGTAAAAATTACTATTCTAACTCCAGGGGGTGCAACATTAGGGTAAGTGTTGGATAGTGTAGGAGTACTATGCATTGTAATGGTATGCGATGTAATGACATGCGATGTAATGCCTGTGTTGTAGTGTCATGCGTTATAATGTTATGCGTTGTAGTGACATGCAATGTAATGGTTGCATTGTAGTTACATGCGTTGTAAAGGATGTTGCGATGTAATGACTGCGTTGTAAATGTAGTGCGATGTGATGACTGTGTTGTAAAAGTTGTTTCCCGTTTAGAACACATCACTAGAAACACAGGCAAACCTGTGGATGTCCTTCAAATTTTATATTTTAATTGCAAACATATGTCAACCATATGTAAAAGGTGGCTTTTGTTTGTATTTATTTCTAATTGTCTTGCTTGCAAAACAAAAATACTAATGGCACGAGCCTGCAAGGCTAGACCTATTGGTTTTGATAGTGCTTGTTTTAAGAATTTAATAATTGAATGCCGGAGCACACTGCAACAGTTAGATCTGAATATGTCTACAATTTGCACAGTGTAACTTATAGTTTATAATTAAAAATGTTGGTTTATGTAGCAATATAAGTTACTGTGGGGCAGATGTATCAAGATAGCCATTTGCGATTTCTAAATAGCGATTGTTAAGGAATCGCTATTTAGAAATAGCAAAATGGCATGTATTAAAAAAATCGCAATTTTTTAGCGATTTCTTAATCTTCCTCATTTACGAATTCGCAATTTGCGAATTCGCAATTAAAGAATATTTTCCCATTCATTCCTATGGGCCAGGAGGCCCATAGGAATGATTGTGCAGTAATTCTCAAATTGCGAATTCGCAATTTGCTAATCGCAATTTGAGAATTATTTCAAGGGTGCAGGGGTGTCTCAAAGACACCCTGCTGCACCCCTGAAATGTACGTGTGTGTGCATATGGCGCACATACATGCCCTATGGGCATGTGTGTGCGTCACATGCCACCTTAAAAAATGACAAATTGTGCTTTATTAACAGAATTTGCAAATTACCATCAACAACAAGTTGGTGGTAATTTGCGATTTCTTAACCAAAATTCGCAATTTGAAATTGCTACATACATAGCATTTAAGGAATCGCAAAATTTGTGATTCCTTAAATGCTATGGCAAAATAAGGAATCGCAATTTTTTGCCATTCCTTAAATTGCGATTTTTTGATACATTCAAAAACATGCAAAAAGGCCGTTTGCGAGTCGCTAAGGTTGCGAGTCGCAAAAGGCTTGATACATCTGCCCCTGTGTTTGCATCCCACCTTAGAATGGTGACTTAGAAGAGAGCTGCTGAGATGATTGGGATACAGTTATTCATACCAACAAAAGCTAGCGATGCACATCTGGACCTTTGCGATGACTGTCTCACTGCTTACCAACTTAATCTGCAGCGGTACCCATTCAAATGTACGAGGGGCTACCAGGAAGTAGTGGGGAAATAATACAGTCAGGCATGGTATTACCCCAAGTGATGAGCTCTGCAGCTCCAGATTGGGAATAATACAGTAATATGAAACATTTTCTCTCTTTCTGAGCTGCAAATCTTGGAATCTTCCATGCAGCAAATCCGCCAAATTCTACCTGCCAAAGTATGTTTTGGGCAAATCCACCAACTGAGTCAGTGCAAAATCTGTAACTGACTTGTAATGGCTATTGGAGTTCAAAACTCTGGGCGTGATCACGATCTTGGTGAACGGGTTACTGGCTGAAATGTAAATCCTATTATATCCCATGGGATTTATAGTTTGGCAGATGGGATATCCATCACCGTTGTGACAGAGTAACCCATCCACTGAGATCTTAATCAGGCCCTATGTTTATACCTTAGTCTGTATCACCCCGCACATCAAAAGTGCAGTGACACTAATCATCCTCCTCATGATTTACATTCTTAAGACGTAAATCACATTGTTTAAATACAGATATTTAGCGCTCAACTAATACTTCTGAAAATCTATATTTCATCAACATACTTTAGGGTATCTTGGTGCTCTACCAGAACACTAAACCATTTCAATCTATTCCCATTGGCCTACATAGATATTAGATCACTCTTTTTAATTCTTAATTTTTTGTGGTCAGCATGAGTGGCGTGACCAGAGAAACAAAGGGATGTGGTTAGTTATGTGTGTTAGCTCAAGCAAGCCAAATGCTTTAATTAGGTCTTGATTGATAGCGCCGCTGTCTGCCAGACATAATCTGACTTCACCTTTCAACTATACATAGAGTGGGCTTTCCCTCTCCCTAGCAGTGTATTAATGTCTCACCTCATACTGTTGGCTATTCAGTGAATCATCCCGCCTTCCATGAAATGCCTCCATTGCTAAGCATGAGGTATTTTTTACATCTGAAAATTTACATTCGATCATCACACTGCTAGTCATATTCAAATCTTTATTTTCTGTATGCATTCTATTCAAACACAATACTTTTTGCTTTTTAAGCCAATAGGGCAGGCTTTAATGTGGAAAACAGCATTTGTGCACATGCATTGGTACATTACAGCAAGTCCTACTGGCTTTGCTAATGCTTGTTCTGAAATGCAGCCACGCCCCCGCCTTCAGTTCCAGGAATAACTCTCCTTTGTTCCTCCAAAGTGTCAGCAATACCATTCCCATTGCTAATCCCTTACCCTGCTAGAAAATAGTGACCATTTCCCACTACAAGCCAGACTTGGCGTCCTCAAGATTCAAGAGAAATGATACTGTCAAAGTTCCTAATCCCTCAGGGACTTTCCATTTTTGGCCTGGAGATGTATTGCAATCTGTCTTTTGTTCCCTAGGTGATGCAATGCTCGAACATCTGCTCACACGGCTGTCATTGCAATTAGATTAAGGGGTGTGCTCAGTGCGAGCGTTTCACTAAACAGCAGCATACAGTTCAATACTACTTTATTAAATATGGATACACACCGCTTCATATTCTGATTCTGGATGAAAGATGCCATTGTATGAAAAACATTTCTGTGAGATCTGGCATCTTAGTCGACAGGTCCAAACTACAGAGCTATCCTCTTCGCCTTTATAACCCGTTGGCTTTGATTATGTATGTGTCAGGAGGAGCAGAATTAGCACCTAGAATTTCCCAAAGTGCTGGCACACTAGACCTGATTTTACCGGGTTGTGATCAGTGGCATCGCAGAAGCCATCTTGGAACCTAACCGACAAACATGCTACCACTTGGTGTTGTGCGTCTCAGCAACCATGTTGGACCTGGCCCTTTTTGCAGGGTTATCTCTAAACTTTTTGCCGTCTTCCTCCTATTTTCTCTGACCTGTTCTTGTTGCCTTTAGGACTTGGGCACTTCCGGAAGGCATCTTGCAACCTAACCTGCAGGGATGCTACTACATGGTGCTGTGCGACTCAACAACCATACGCAGCAGTACATCTTCTACTCCCACTCTACATTGCAGAGGCAATGTGTGTCACAGCAGCTCCAAACTGTGACACAATACACAACTGTGCTTCAGGCCCAACAGCCACCAAATCCATACAAAACTGTATAACCATTGTTGACACATTGCCGTATGGCAATGTTCCTGCGGCAACAGATGGCATGTACATTGTTGGCAGTCAACTGCTGCGGTGTAACTACGGGCTTGATACTATGGTGACCTGTGGCTCCGTGAGTAGTGTCATCGGAAATGCGCATGTATAGTCTTATGAAATGTGCATGCCATCACAAACAGTTCTTGGTGGCACACACAAGTACCACAAGCAACGGGAGTGGGCAAACTGCAATGCATATTCATTCATACTGATGAATACTTACATGTATTGCACTTACATGGCATATCCTCTCCGTGTGGATGACAGTGCCCCAGGGAGGAGCCAGAAAATTCAAATACCCCACTATTTCGACCAAAGCGCTGATGGCACCAAGCACGTGAAGCAAGAGAACCCGACCCTCCCCAGAAGAGCTCCCATGTTTGTTTCATCCATGCATCTAGCCATTCATCCTTTATCCTTTCATCAACTCGCTGGTATTCACCATTTCACCTTTACATTCTGTCATCCATTAATTCTTTCATCCATTATCGAGTCTTTCACCATTCCATCCATTGATCCTTTCACCCATTCAAACACCAGCGTATCTTTCACCCATTCACGTACCCAGACATGTTTTCATCCACCCACGCATCCTTTCACCTACTCACACTTTCACCCATTCACACATGCTTTCCCCTTTCCACACTTTCACCCATCCTTTCCCCATCTATGCATCCATTCACCCATCTAGCCTATCACCCACATGCATCTTTTCACCCATCCTTTTACCCACCCCTGCATCCTTTCACACATCCGCTCTTTCACTCGTCCTTTCTCCCACCAAGCATACTTTCAATCATGCTTTTACCTACCCATGCATTCTTTCACCTATGCACCATTTCACCCATCTCATCTTCTAACCTTCCATCCTTCTTACCCTTTTCTATCAACCCATATTTCTTTAGCGTTAATTATGCGCTTTTGTCTACTGAACTGCAGACACAAGAGGCCCATAATAAACTCCACCCCCGCTCTAGCTGCTAAAGCAAGTGGGAGGAGGGGGTCACAACGCACCTGACAGTGCCCACAAGCTCTGCCGCTGGTTTGTCTCACAGTCTTACTAGAGATACAAAACAACACACTTGCAAACTGTTTGCATCATTGAGCAGGTCGACTCTTGAAGCCATGCTTTAGGTGCCAGACCCACGCTGGAGGAGCATTTCTGCACTCATAACAGTAGTGTGCAAGATGGTCTGGATCTTCTGTGTTCTGTACAATATTCAGTACGTCAGGTCATACATACTGACTTAAACTCATGACTTTACCCTCAATGAGAACTTACTCCCATTTTAGGTAAAAGGAACTGGGGAGTGGGTGCAAGGAACTCTTTGATGATATCTTTCTTCACATGAGATCTCCAAGTGTGAGATCCACCAGTGACACATACCACTGGTATGTCAGTGATAAGTGTCTTCTTCCACTATGATAGCCTGAGGCACCCGGTGCTTAATTTGAGCCGGTGGTTTCCGGTGCTAGGTACCGGCACTTAATTGTCAACACTGGTGCTTGTGACAGTCTGCCATATGGTGGCGCTGTCTGGCTAATTTGGAGATGACCACAACAACAGTCAATTATTATTAGAATATACATTAAAATGACTATTACTTGCTGCCCAAGCCATTCTTATAGCTTTGGGGGCCTGGTATAGTCCGAATCATCACACTTGTAGGAGTATGATGGTTAGTAGTTGTGTTGTTGCTATCATTGGCAGCATGGCAGCTTCAAGGTGGGGTGCATGCTGGGGTGGCCTTTTGACGAGAGCCTTGGCACTTTATTATTTACAAATGAAGCACTGCAGGTACCTATTTCATCGTGTCAAAGTACCCGTGTCAGAATGAGTAGTGCTACATTGTGTCACATAGATGGCTCACATGTGGCCTGGGGAAGACCCTGCAATAGATGTGCAGTTGGGGCCACTGGGGCTAAGGAACATAATTAAGTAAGTCATCAGACAGACACTTCTCTTATACTCAGCATGAACTATGCACACATCCCTCTATCAACCTCTTCAGCCATGACCGCAGACAGCATCTAAGGCACTACTCTCTTCCAGACAGCACTTTGCACCAATGTGAGTTGTTTGTCAGCTCTGACATGCAAATATCAAATGCTTATGAAGATACAATGGTGTGTTTACCTCTGTACATAGGCTATGTGTCTGTCCAAGTTACCCAAAGAAGGGGTACCTCTAGAGCAGGGGTCTCCACCCTTAACTGTAATAAGAGCTACTTATGCTCAATGAAATTCATCGAGGGGTACTAATATTGTTAGTGTTGTAATAAAGACTGATGCAGACAAGATTACATTGGTGGCCACCCTATGCAGGATTACGGGTAGTGGCCATCTCAGCACAGGGCTGCCAGCAATGATCACTACAATGCATCACATCAGGCAGGGGTGCCAGAAGCAACATAAAAAGGTTTTGTCAATTTGGAATGCCTTTACATGGGTAATACATAGCAGCCATAACTGTAACCCCTGGCACAAAGGTAATAACAGTAATATGTTTACCCCAGTGCCACAATATTAATCACTTACATTTTAGCATCATATATATTTTGGAAAATAAACCATCTTCAAACAAACTTATAAGTTCTGAAAAATACACGTTTTGTCTCAGATAAACATATTTTAATTTTTAAATACATATATTAATTCAGCCACACAAAAGCTTCAAATTTAGTAAACTGCACTACTCGCAGGAGAGCTACTTTTAGGTAGCTGGAGAGCTGTGAGTAGCTCACGAGCTACTCTTTGGAGTAGCCTGCTCTAGAGATGCCTGGTGTGGAGATGTGGAATGCAATTGCTCAAATGATTTGCATTCGTGATGTAAGTCACCAAGGAGCCACAGGTCATCATAGTTTCTAACCTGTGTTTTTCCCTAACTGCCACAAAAGCACATGTTTAATTGGCACTTACGGATTAGATGTCTGGTAGGGATCACTGAAATAATATCGAGGGACAGAATATCGACCATCAAAAATATCGTTGACAAAATATCGAGAGACAAAATATCGAGTTTCTATCTACAAACAGGTAAGTACAAAAATATCGAGTTAAAAATATCGTTTACAAAAATATAGTTGTAAAAAATATTGTATTTACTAAAAACAGTGTTAAATTAAATTAATATTAATAATTAATTACTAAAATATACTTAAAATTACTTAAATTAACTTATAATAATTAAATAATTAATGAAAGTTAAATAAATATTTTTTTATTTCATATTTATTAAAACATATATATATAGTAACACAATATAATAAAATAATACCCAAAAACTGAAAACTGACCCTGAACCCTAAAAATACCCCTTTACCCAAAAACCCAAAACTGACCCTGAACCCTAAAAATACCCCTTTACCCAAAAACTGAAAACTGACCCTGAACCCTAAAAATACCCCTTTACCCAAAAACTGAAAACTGACCCTGAACCCTAAAAATACCCCTTTACCCAAAAACTGAAAACTGACCCTGAACCCTAAAAATACCCCTTTACCCAAAAACCCAAAACTGACCCTGAACCCTAAAAATAAAAACGAATTTTTTTACTATCTATATTATATACTTACATATTTTTACTTTCTATATTATTTACAGTCGATATTACTTCACTTACCTTAAAAACGATATTTTGGCTGTCTATATTCTGTCCTG
The DNA here is from genome assembly GCF_964261635.1 of Lissotriton helveticus. Lineage (NCBI taxonomy): Eukaryota > Metazoa > Chordata > Amphibia > Caudata > Salamandridae > Lissotriton > Lissotriton helveticus. The sequence continues at coordinate 167,628,348 of NC_136065.1, read as the reverse complement.
TCGATATTTTGTCCAAACGATATTTTAAACTCGATATTCTGTCCAAACGATATTTTGGAGGCGATATTATGTCTGTGCACCGTCTGGTAGACTGACTGCATCTGGCATTGACCCATCTTCTTCTGTGTTCTGCTACGTTATTTATTTGTGAAGAAGAGTATCCTGACGCTAGAAACAAACGTAATCTAAATATATGCCGGAACAAAAGAATCAGTTACTGAGCAGTCAAAAGCAGTAGTCTTAAGGGGTTTCCTTAATCCCTGTTGGTCTGGTTCCTATGCAATGGCAAGTAGAATTGTGTTCCATTCTGAGCTGAGAATGAAAGCCCACCAAAGAGTTAATTTCTATATCAAAAAGTTACATAACACAAGAATTTGTAAAGAGCATGTTCACCCATGGGTACCTTGGGGCTGAATAACAGATGTTTATTGTTACCCTACTCAATGGTACTCATTTTATTGACATCAGAAGGATGAATGGACCCACCTGGATTTGAACCTGTGACCATGAGGTCGAACACAGGCCCCTACAGTAAACACATCAGTCCACTAAACCACTAGACCCAGCTTGTCTCACAAGCATCACAGGAGTGTAAGAGTGAAGCAATCAGTTAGTAGTGTAGTGTTGACATTTTTATTGCTGGTAGAATGTTCTTGATGTAAATCCCAATACGGAAGGCAAAACAGTTCAAATCAAATTCTTTTGCTGATAGGCAGCCAGTGTAGCTTGCTCAGGAAAGGCAAAATATGAATATGTCTCTGAAGACCAACCATTAGGCGTGCTGCCAATTTTTAACTATTTGCAATTTACTCAGTAAAAAGGCACTGCAGAAGACCAATCTGGATAAAAGTGTTGACTGGGTGACCACTTTCCAACAATGCTGGGGCAAATTGGGGAAGGTTACTTAGTTTCTTGGCGTAGAAAAGGGAAGGCAAAGTCACATTATTGATTTGAGGTTTAAGGGTGAGTGAACAGTCTACAATAACTTTTAAATGTTTGCCAGAGAAACAGTAAACAAGCAGAGAGCCTAAGTTTGAGGGGTTTGAGGGCCACCAATTATTGGATCAGATATTCTGGGAACCGCTCAAATGCCGATTTCTGTTTAATCTGGTTTTGGCTTTAGAGCAATCTTCCATCCATGAAGCAACAGCTGCAAAACAGTTTTTTAAATTGTCGTTAGAGCATCCCGCATGGTCATCTAACTCAATTGTCAATAGCAAATCTTCAGTTTGGATCATAATGGCAATACCAAAAGACTGTATCAGACAGACTAGGGTAGCCTCATCAATTAGAAATAAATTGGGCAGCCGCGGGCTGTGCAGGTAACAGCGGTGGGGCGGTGGGGTCGGGAAGGGGGATCTTGAGGGATGATGCAGAGTTAAAATTAAATAAATAATTAATTTTCCCTCTGTATCCTCCCTCGAAATCCCCCATTACAGTCCTGAACGGACCCCGGCTGAAAGTGGGGCTGAGCGAGGACCCCTTTAAAGCTTCCTACTTCAGTGGCTTACACTTTTGAGTAGTTAGAGGAGATTTTCAACACTTAGCTTCTCTCTAGTAGCTAGGAAGTGAGCAAGTCTCAAGCAATGTCCCTACTACCAATCTAGTGGATAGCCAATCTGAGTCATGAAATTGTGAAATTGTACATCATGGGCCTACACAGGCCTGGGACGTGTTTGTAGATAAGGGTAACGGTGCCCAGATGCCCTCAGTACTTCATGTTACTGGAATAATCATGTGTCTCCTCTTGATCCAACAAGCAAGGAGGATTGGTTGACATCAGCTGGTGCCACCACTGATGAAACAAGACTACATCACCCACTGCCAGGCATCTGACACTGTGCCAGCCGAGAGTTCATATCCGATCAACCTGAGACTATCTTTAGTGGGGAAAGGATGGATTCTGACACCAACTGCTTAGATCACAATGTTGTAAGTGATGAGGAAAAGCAGGCTATGTCTGCGCGGCAGGACCCAGCAGAAGACAACATCCCTCCCCAAGGCATGAGTACCACTTTTCGTATCCCTCATCCACCTGTCATTCCTTCGTTGCTCAAGAAAAAGACAATCTCTCCTTTACCTTAGGCACCTCCAAAAGCCTCCAGGTGGTTGCAACTGCGTAGAAATGACCCCGGCCACTAGTGAACTCCAGGCCAAATCCCCCCAGGTCATTGGTGATACTGGAGCTTGAGTAGCCAGTGGCAAATAGTGTAATGGGACTGGGGCGTACCTCTATATGAGGCCTGTGTGAATACATGATTCTTGGTGATTCACTGTTTGAAGCTTTGCTTTCCTCAGCCTGTGGTTCCTGATTTTTGGATTCCCAGTCAGTGCTGGGCTGGGAGTCAGATAATACTCAGCACTTTGTGCTCCAGAGATGTGAATCTGTGGTGGATCCTGGGACCACTCCGAAGCAATGCAGCTCCCACATGCATCCTATTCAGCTTCTCATTGATTGGTTGTTATCCACCACTCTCATCGCTTACTTCACTCTACTTACCATGTTGGTAACATCCTCTTACACTGCCTGCCTGATGGGATCAGAGTACAAGCGTGTAAGTAACCATAAGGCTCCATAACAAAGCTAACAATGATCTCAGCCTTCTTTTGGGTAAATGATCCTTCCTTTTGAGAGATATGGATCAATTCTCCTACAATTGTATTATAGGTGTCCCAAATCCAAGCACAGAGTCGATCATATGTACTTAGGAAGTGGCACTTGGCTTGCACGCCTTTGTATTTATAGGTTTTAGAGAATATCATGTAGATGTGTGTGAAATAAAAGTTAGGTCCTCTTAAGATATATTGGTAAATCTAGATTCTTCAGGCAACAAGAGTTGATAGCTGATCAGGACTATAAGCTGTGTGGGAACACTACTCTTCCTTGTTTTTTTCCCCATACAGATTTCATCAAGAAAAACCTGGTGCAATGTGTACAGGAAAATGTTAATGTTAATAGATTTGTGGAGTGCATGTATACCCAGAGGTGTCTTGGTGCTGACTTAGCATGAACAGGGCAGGAGGGGATTAGTTGTTGAACAGCCAGGCCTTCAAAAGCTTTCTAAAAGACAGCTGCGAGGGGGCGGCTCTAGTATTAGGGGGCAAGAGATTCCAGAGTTTGGGGCTCCTAAATGAGAGAAAAAACATACTGCAGTGGGAGCCTAAACACCCATTCCTACATTTTACCATCATTGTTGAGGGAAAACTCCAAATACTGTGTAAAAACTGCATTCTGGTATTATTGCACCCCTCACTGGCAGTAATTCTGGACGCAGAATCACTGGTGTGACATCCATACACAGCTCATAAGAGGTACCATAAGAAGGACCTTGGTGCACAGGTTTGGTTTTCTGCTGCTAATTTCTTAGGGTGGATTTTCTGCATATAGAATGCCTACACAGACTTCTCCAATATTTGCATTGTGTCATTGCACATGTGTACATACCGGCAATTGTGGTCCTTGCAGAAATAGCAAATATAGGCACATCGTTTCCCCACCACATAATTGATGCATGCCTGCTTCTGGCCCTAAGCACTTTTAGGTCTGGCTATCATGATGATGATTGTTGTTGTTGTTATTATTGTTTTATTGTTATTACTATGGTGAAATGTAGTTCAGCAGGGGAAGGCAGGTACTGCAGGTTTTTGTATCTGACTTGTTGTCTTGGTATTGTTTATTTTGCACAAATTCAGAGTGCAAAAACTGAAGTAATCCCCTCCGTTCTCTCAGCTGCTCCTCACCCTTTGGACATCATGGGCACTTCTATTGACCCGCGCTGAGATTTTGCTCCTCAGTGACTTTGTCCGCTGGCTTCTCCCTCTCTGCGGGCCAGATTTAATAATTTTTCATGCAACACAGAGAAAGCAGCAACCAAATTTGCTGAGCTGCGTTCTGTGAGAGAAAAAACAACGCCGAGACAAATCTACCAAGATTGGCCTGCTGCCGTTGTCTTTCTCTGCTAAGGTGCTCTAATTAGACGTCTGTGTGCAAATGCACATTCTTGCACCGTAGTGCAAAGATGATTGCATGCTGTCGACAATAGGTTTTGCACTGGAATGCTCAGGCAAACTTAAAAGGATCCCACGCAATGGCGCACTTCACCACACGTGTAATGCATGTTTTTTTGGGGGAGAAATGCGCTCATTTCGTCTTGTGAACAGCTGCTTCAAGGAGGCATTATTTTTTTATGCAAAGCCTAGTCTGATAATCTTAGCAGATCGGTGTTTGCATCAACATCTATAGATGTTTGCACTGATCTGTCAAAATAACACCGACTGATGCAAAGTGAACCAAAGTGCCGCGAAGCAGTCCTCAGTGGACACATACCTATTGCATTTGAAAGTAAATAACAATGCGCTGCTTTGGGTCACTCTCCGACTGAACAAAGCCTTATTTTTCGGTGTACACCATGTAGGCCGAACAGATCCCTGCCTGCCTGCCACTTGAAGAGCATCCCTGCTCTGCTGGCATCCTTCTGTGATAATAAGATGCTCGGGGCCTGTGTGCCTCCTTCCCCCGAGAGTCAGGCGGTTACTGTGTTTTTAAGAGGACTGAGCAAGCTCGGTTTAACCCGTTCACGTAGAACACCCTGCCACGGCTCTGGTAAACCGGGAATCCATGTTTCTTTTTTCCGCCGCTGTTATCCGTAAATAGCGACAAAAAACGGGAACAATATTTCCCTATCTTTTGAAGGCTAAAAAGAAACACGGAAGCGCGGCTGAAAGAATGCATCAGAAGGCGATATCGAAGGGGCGTTTGTCCAATCAGGTTTGTGCCGAGACTGTTAAAAAGGAGCCGAGCTCCGGGGAGCCTTGGACCCGTGACCCTCGCCGTCTCATCTCTCAAACTGCTCTTTAGCACGTTCGAGCAACTTACTACAAATTAAACAAACAACGCTCTGTGGACGCCCTTGGGGTAAAACACTCGGAAAGCGAGAGGAATCGTTTGGGAGCGAATGTTTTTGATGCTGTATCGATTGAGGGTTCGCAGAGATTGGCTTATCAAAGGCGCCCGCGCGCACAGCGTGCGCCCATTTTTGGTAAACAGATAAGGACGCTGCCGCTGGATAAACAAACACAGGGCTGTATAACAAGACCGTTTTAATCGCCACATTCCTAGCTTCTCCTTTTCTGAGAAAAGAACCCGCAGCAGCAGCTTTGCCAAAGGAGTACAATTGCAAGGCCCGTGTTGCTCGTACCCCCGGGGCACAGCCGCTCTTCCCCTGGGGCAGGCAGGAAGCAGCTGACTCTGCCTCCGTATTCTATCACTAATTGAAGCCTGACTAAGGGACTTCCGCCAAGGTCACATGGCTGTCGGCTCCCAAGGTTCATTCTCCAACCTGAATTATGAAAGAGAAAGCAGGGAGAGCAAAAAAACCTAAAATTTGAGACAATATCCTGTCTTTTTTTTGTTGCTAAGATTGCACTTACCATACATTGTACTGCAGAAGAAACAATGTGCTTTTAAGACACAGAAAGATCCCAATTCTCTTAATGCAGTAGTTATGAAGCATTTGCGTCAATTACCTTTACAGGCATAATTTTATTTTCACTTGTGTTGCTTCACTCAGTGATCTCATTTTGAAAGCTGATGCATATTCTAATGTTATTTACAACAAGGGGTGGTGATGGACAGAGTCTCTGAATTAAGCAGAGTACTCTCACCCAGTCAAGAGATCAGGGCTAGATCCAACACCGTTTTTTAGCTCATTGCACCATCCCAGTTTCAGAACCTGGCTGTATGCAAATTAGTCTGTCCCTGGCCCAGTGCATCATGGGAACAGGGCAGACCAGACTACAAAAGCCAATTCCTACACTGGGAAGAAAACAAGCTTCCGGGGACCGGTTTCTGCCATTTCAGGCGTCTTCGGCCCGGCTTGCTTGAATCCTGATGGTGCAATGAGCAAGGGACTCACATCTGAGTATACCCTTCCACGCTTAGGGTGGACACAATTATTTACAACAAGGGGTGGTGATGGACAGAGTCTCTGAATTAAGCAGAGTACTCTCACCCAGTCAAGAGATCAGGGCTAGATCCAACACCGTTTTTTAGCTCATTGCACCATCCCAGTTTCAGAACCTGGCTGTATGCAAATTAGTCTGTCCCTGGCCCAGTGCATCATGGGAACAGGGCAGACCAGACTACAAAAGCCAATTCCTACACTGGGAAGAAAACAAGCTTCCGGGGACCGGTTTCTGCCATTTCAGGCGTCTTCGGCCCGGCTTGCTTGAATCCTGATGGTGCAATGAGCAAGGGACTCACATCTGAGTATACCCTTCCACGCTTAGGGTGGACACAATTATTTACAACAAGGGGTGGTGATGGACAGAGTCTCTGAATTAAGCAGAGTACTCTCACCCAGTCAAGAGATCAGGGCTAGATCCAACACCGTTTTTTAGCTCATTGCACCATCCCAGTTTCAGAACCTGGCTGTATGCAAATTAGTCTGTCCCTGGCCCAGTGCATCATGGGAACAGGGCAGACCAGACTACAAAAGCCAATTCCTACACTGGGAAGAAAACAAGCTTCCGGGGACCGGTTTCTGCCATTTCAGGCGTCTTCGGCCCGGCTTGCTTGAATCCTGATGGTGCAATGAGCAAGGGACTCACATCTGAGTATACCCTTCCACGCTTAGGGTGGACACAATTATTTACAACAAGGGGTGGTGATGGACAGAGTCTCTGAATTAAGCAGAGTACTCTCACCCAGTCAAGAGATCAGGGCTAGATCCAACACCGTTTTTTAGCTCATTGCACCATCCCAGTTTCAGAACCTGGCTGTATGCAAATTAGTCTGTCCCTGGCCCAGTGCATCATGGGAACAGGGCAGACCAGACTACAAAAGCCAATTCCTACACTGGGAAGAAAACAAGCTTCCGGGGACCGGTTTCTGCCATTTCAGGCGTCTTCGGCCCGGCTTGCTTGAATCCTGATGGTGCAATGAGCAAGGGACTCACATCTGAGTATACCCTTCCACGCTTAGGGTGGACACAATTATTTACAACAAGGGGTGGTGATGGACAGAGTCTCTGAATTAAGCAGAGTACTCTCACCCAGTCAAGAGATCAGGGCTAGATCCAACACCGTTTTTTAGCTCATTGCACCATCCCAGTTTCAGAACCTGGCTGTATGCAAATTAGTCTGTCCCTGGCCCAGTGCATCATGGGAACAGGGCAGACCAGACTACAAAAGCCAATTCCTACACTGGGAAGAAAACAAGCTTCCGGGGACCGGTTTCTGCCATTTCAGGCGTCTTCGGCCCGGCTTGCTTGAATCCTGATGGTGCAATGAGCAAGGGACTCACATCTGAGTATACCCTTCCACGCTTAGGGTGGACACAATTATTTACAACAAGGGGTGGTGATGGACAGAGTCTCTGAATTAAGCAGAGTACTCTCACCCAGTCAAGAGATCAGGGCTAGATCCAACACCGTTTTTTAGCTCATTGCACCATCCCAGTTTCAGAACCTGGCTGTATGCAAATTAGTCTGTCCCTGGCCCAGTGCATCATGGGAACAGGGCAGACCAGACTACAAAAGCCAATTCCTACACTGGGAAGAAAACAAGCTTCCGGGGACCGGTTTCTGCCATTTCAGGCGTCTTCGGCCCGGCTTGCTTGAATCCTGATGGTGCAATGAGCAAGGGACTCACATCTGAGTATACCCTTCCACGCTTAGGGTGGACACAATTATTTACAACAAGGGGTGGTGATGGACAGAGTCTCTGAATTAAGCAGAGTACTCTCACCCAGTCAAGAGATCAGGGCTAGATCCAACACCGTTTTTTAGCTCATTGCACCATCCCAGTTTCAGAACCTGGCTGTATGCAAATTAGTCTGTCCCTGGCCCAGTGCATCATGGGAACAGGGCAGACCAGACTACAAAAGCCAATTCCTACACTGGGAAGAAAACAAGCTTCCGGGGACCGGTTTCTGCCATTTCAGGCGTCTTCGGCCCGGCTTGCTTGAATCCTGATGGTGCAATGAGCAAGGGACTCACATCTGAGTATACCCTTCCACGCTTAGGGTGGACACAATTATTTACAACAAGGGGTGGTGATGGACAGAGTCTCTGAATTAAGCAGAGTACTCTCACCCAGTCAAGAGATCAGGGCTAGATCCAACACCGTTTTTTAGCTCATTGCACCATCCCAGTTTCAGAACCTGGCTGTATGCAAATTAGTCTGTCCCTGGCCCAGTGCATCATGGGAACAGGGCAGACCAGACTACAAAAGCCAATTCCTACACTGGGAAGAAAACAAGCTTCCGGGGACCGGTTTCTGCCATTTCAGGCGTCTTCGGCCCGGCTTGCTTGAATCCTGATGGTGCAATGAGCAAGGGACTCACATCTGAGTATACCCTTCCACGCTTAGGGTGGACACAATTATTTACAACAAGGGGTGGTGATGGACAGAGTCTCTGAATTAAGCAGAGTACTCTCACCCAGTCAAGAGATCAGGGCTAGATCCAACACCGTTTTTTAGCTCATTGCACCATCCCAGTTTCAGAACCTGGCTGTATGCAAATTAGTCTGTCCCTGGCCCAGTGCATCATGGGAACAGGGCAGACCAGACTACAAAAGCCAATTCCTACACTGGGAAGAAAACAAGCTTCCGGGGACCGGTTTCTGCCATTTCAGGCGTCTTCGGCCCGGCTTGCTTGAATCCTGATGGTGCAATGAGCAAGGGACTCACATCTGAGTATACCCTTCCACGCTTAGGGTGGACACAATTATTTACAACAAGGGGTGGTGATGGACAGAGTCTCTGAATTAAGCAGAGTACTCTCACCCAGTCAAGAGATCAGGGCTAGATCCAACACCGTTTTTTAGCTCATTGCACCATCCCAGTTTCAGAACCTGGCTGTATGCAAATTAGTCTGTCCCTGGCCCAGTGCATCATGGGAACAGGGCAGACCAGACTACAAAAGCCAATTCCTACACTGGGAAGAAAACAAGCTTCCGGGGACCGGTTTCTGCCATTTCAGGCGTCTTCGGCCCGGCTTGCTTGACTGCACCATCAGGATTCAAGCAAGCCGGGCCGAAGAGGCTGAAATGCCAGAAACCGGTCCCCGGTAGCTTGTTTCCTTTCCAGTGTAAGAATTGGCTTTGTAGTTTGGTTTGCCCTGTTCCCATCATGCACTGGGACAGAAACAGACTAATTTGCATACAGCCAGGTTCTGAAACTGGGATGATGCAGTGAGCTAAAAAACGGTGTTGGATCTAGCCCTGATCTCTTGACTGGGTGAGAGTTTTCTGCTTAATTCAGAGACTCTGTCCATCACCACCCCTTGTTGTTAATTATTTTGTCCACCCTAAGCGTGGAAGGGTATGCTCAGACATGAGTCCCTTGCTCACTGCACCATCAGGATTCAAGCAAGCCGGGCCGAAGAGGCTGAAATGCCAGAAACCGGTCCCCGGTAGCTTGTTTCCTTTCCAGTGTAAGAATTGGCTTTGTAGTTTGGTTTGCCCTGTTCCCATCATGCACTGGGACAGAAACAGACTAATTTGCATACAGCCAGGTTCTGAAACTGGGATGATGCAGTGAGCTAAAAAACGGTGTTGGATCTAGCCCTGATCTCTTGACTGGGTGAGAGTTTTCTGCTTAATTCAGAGACTCTGTCCATCACCACCCCTTGTTGTTAATTATTTTGTCCACCCTAAGCGTGGAAGGGTATGCTCAGACATGAGTCCCTTGCTCACTGCACCATCAGGATTCAAGCAAGCCGGGCCGAAGAGGCTGAAATGCCAGAAACCGGTCCCCGGTAGCTTGTTTCCTTTCCAGTGTAAGAATTGGCTTTGTAGTTTGGTTTGCCCTGTTCCCATCATGCACTGGGACAGAAACAGACTAATTTGCATACAGCCAGGTTCTGAAACTGGGATGATGCAGTGAGCTAAAAAACGGTGTTGGATCTAGCCCTGATCTCTTGACTGGGTGAGAGTTTTCTGCTTAATTCAGAGACTCTGTCCATCACCACCCCTTGTTGTTAATTATTTTGTCCACCCTAAGCGTGGAAGGGTATGCTCAGACATGAGTCCCTTGCTCACTGCACCATCAGGATTCAAGCAAGCCGGGCCGAAGAGGCTGAAATGCCAGAAACCGGTCCCCGGTAGCTTGTTTCCTTTCCAGTGTAAGAATTGGCTTTGTAGTTTGGTTTGCCCTGTTCCCATCATGCACTGGGACAGAAACAGACTAATTTGCATACAGCCAGGTTCTGAAACTGGGATGATGCAGTGAGCTAAAAAACGGTGTTGGATCTAGCCCTGATCTCTTGACTGGGTGAGAGTTTTCTGCTTAATTCAGAGACTCTGTCCATCACCACCCCTTGTTGTTAATTATTTTGTCCACCCTAAGCGTGGAAGGGTATGCTCAGACATGAGTCCCTTGCTCACTGCACCATCAGGATTCAAGCAAGCCGGGCCGAAGAGGCTGAAATGCCAGAAACCGGTCCCCGGTAGCTTGTTTCCTTTCCAGTGTAAGAATTGGCTTTGTAGTTTGGTTTGCCCTGTTCCCATCATGCACTGGGACAGAAACAGACTAATTTGCATACAGCCAGGTTCTGAAACTGGGATGATGCAGTGAGCTAAAAAACGGTGTTGGATCTAGCCCTGATCTCTTGACTGGGTGAGAGTTTTCTGCTTAATTCAGAGACTCTGTCCATCACCACCCCTTGTTGTTAATTATTTTGTCCACCCTAAGCGTGGAAGGGTATGCTCAGACATGAGTCCCTTGCTCACTGCACCATCAGGATTCAAGCAAGCCGGGCCGAAGAGGCTGAAATGCCAGAAACCGGTCCCCGGTAGCTTGTTTCCTTTCCAGTGTAAGAATTGGCTTTGTAGTTTGGTTTGCCCTGTTCCCATCATGCACTGGGACAGAAACAGACTAATTTGCATACAGCCAGGTTCTGAAACTGGGATGATGCAGTGAGCTAAAAAACGGTGTTGGATCTAGCCCTGATCTCTTGACTGGGTGAGAGTTTTCTGCTTAATTCAGAGACTCTGTCCATCACCACCCCTTGTTGTTAATTATTTTGTCCACCCTAAGCGTGGAAGGGTATGCTCAGACATGAGTCCCTTGCTCACTGCACCATCAGGATTCAAGCAAGCCGGGCCGAAGAGGCTGAAATGCCAGAAACCGGTCCCCGGTAGCTTGTTTCCTTTCCAGTGTAAGAATTGGCTTTGTAGTTTGGTTTGCCCTGTTCCCATCATGCACTGGGACAGAAACAGACTAATTTGCATACAGCCAGGTTCTGAAACTGGGATGATGCAGTGAGCTAAAAAACGGTGTTGGATCTAGCCCTGATCTCTTGACTGGGTGAGAGTTTTCTGCTTAATTCAGAGACTCTGTCCATCACCACCCCTTGTTGTTAATTATTTTGTCCACCCTAAGCGTGGAAGGGTATGCTCAGACATGAGTCCCTTGCTCACTGCACCATCAGGATTCAAGCAAGCCGGGCCGAAGAGGCTGAAATGCCAGAAACCGGTCCCCGGTAGCTTGTTTCCTTTCCAGTGTAAGAATTGGCTTTGTAGTTTGGTTTGCCCTGTTCCCATCATGCACTGGGACAGAAACAGACTAATTTGCATACAGCCAGGTTCTGAAACTGGGATGATGCAGTGAGCTAAAAAACGGTGTTGGATCTAGCCCTGATCTCTTGACTGGGTGAGAGTTTTCTGCTTAATTCAGAGACTCTGTCCATCACCACCCCTTGTTGTTAATTATTTTGTCCACCCTAAGCGTGGAAGGGTATGCTCAGACATGAGTCCCTTGCTCACTGCACCATCAGGATTCAAGCAAGCCGGGCCGAAGAGGCTGAAATGCCAGAAACCGGTCCCCGGTAGCTTGTTTCCTTTCCAGTGTAAGAATTGGCTTTGTAGTTTGGTTTGCCCTGTTCCCATCATGCACTGGGACAGAAACAGACTAATTTGCATACAGCCAGGTTCTGAAACTGGGATGATGCAGTGAGCTAAAAAACGGTGTTGGATCTAGCCCTGATCTCTTGACTGGGTGAGAGTTTTCTGCTTAATTCAGAGACTCTGTCCATCACCACCCCTTGTTGTTAATTATTTTGTCCACCCTAAGCGTGGAAGGGTATGCTCAGACATGAGTCCCTTGCTCACTGCACCATCAGGATTCAAGCAAGCCGGGCCGAAGAGGCTGAAATGCCAGAAACCGGTCCCCGGTAGCTTGTTTCCTTTCCAGTGTAAGAATTGGCTTTGTAGTTTGGTTTGCCCTGTTCCCATCATGCACTGGGACAGAAACAGACTAATTTGCATACAGCCAGGTTCTGAAACTGGGATGATGCAGTGAGCTAAAAAACGGTGTTGGATCTAGCCCTGATCTCTTGACTGGGTGAGAGTTTTCTGCTTAATTCAGAGACTCTGTCCATCACCACCCCTTGTTGTTAATTATTTTGTCCACCCTAAGCGTGGAAGGGTATGCTCAGACATGAGTCCCTTGCTCACTGCACCATCAGGATTCAAGCAAGCCGGGCCGAAGAGGCTGAAATGCCAGAAACCGGTCCCCGGTAGCTTGTTTCCTTTCCAGTGTAAGAATTGGCTTTGTAGTTTGGTTTGCCCTGTTCCCATCATGCACTGGGACAGAAACAGACTAATTTGCATACAGCCAGGTTCTGAAACTGGGATGATGCAGTGAGCTAAAAAACGGTGTTGGATCTAGCCCTGATCTCTTGACTGGGTGAGAGTTTTCTGCTTAATTCAGAGACTCTGTCCATCACCACCCCTTGTTGTTAATTATTTTGTCCACCCTAAGCGTGGAAGGGTATGCTCAGACATGAGTCCCTTGCTCACTGCACCATCAGGATTCAAGCAAGCCGGGCCGAAGAGGCTGAAATGCCAGAAACCGGTCCCCGGTAGCTTGTTTCCTTTCCAGTGTAAGAATTGGCTTTGTAGTTTGGTTTGCCCTGTTCCCATCATGCACTGGGACAGAAACAGACTAATTTGCATACAGCCAGGTTCTGAAACTGGGATGATGCAGTGAGCTAAAAAACGGTGTTGGATCTAGCCCTGATCTCTTGACTGGGTGAGAGTTTTCTGCTTAATTCAGAGACTCTGTCCATCACCACCCCTTGTTGTTAATTATTTTGTCCACCCTAAGCGTGGAAGGGTATGCTCAGACATGAGTCCCTTGCTCACTGCACCATCAGGATTCAAGCAAGCCGGGCCGAAGAGGCTGAAATGCCAGAAACCGGTCCCCGGTAGCTTGTTTCCTTTCCAGTGTAAGAATTGGCTTTGTAGTTTGGTTTGCCCTGTTCCCATCATGCACTGGGACAGAAACAGACTAATTTGCATACAGCCAGGTTCTGAAACTGGGATGATGCAGTGAGCTAAAAAACGGTGTTGGATCTAGCCCTGATCTCTTGACTGGGTGAGAGTTTTCTGCTTAATTCAGAGACTCTGTCCATCACCACCCCTTGTTGTTAATTATTTTGTCCACCCTAAGCGTGGAAGGGTATGCTCAGACATGAGTCCCTTGCTCACTGCACCATCAGGATTCAAGCAAGCCGGGCCGAAGAGGCTGAAATGCCAGAAACCGGTCCCCGGTAGCTTGTTTCCTTTCCAGTGTAAGAATTGGCTTTGTAGTTTGGTTTGCCCTGTTCCCATCATGCACTGGGACAGAAACAGACTAATTTGCATACAGCCAGGTTCTGAAACTGGGATGATGCAGTGAGCTAAAAAACGGTGTTGGATCTAGCCCTGATCTCTTGACTGGGTGAGAGTTTTCTGCTTAATTCAGAGACTCTGTCCATCACCACCCCTTGTTGTTAATTATTTTGTCCACCCTAAGCGTGGAAGGGTATGCTCAGACATGAGTCCCTTGCTCACTGCACCATCAGGATTCAAGCAAGCCGGGCCGAAGAGGCTGAAATGCCAGAAACCGGTCCCCGGTAGCTTGTTTCCTTTCCAGTGTAAGAATTGGCTTTGTAGTTTGGTTTGCCCTGTTCCCATCATGCACTGGGACAGAAACAGACTAATTTGCATACAGCCAGGTTCTGAAACTGGGATGATGCAGTGAGCTAAAAAACGGTGTTGGATCTAGCCCTGATCTCTTGACTGGGTGAGAGTTTTCTGCTTAATTCAGAGACTCTGTCCATCACCACCCCTTGTTGTTAATTATTTTGTCCACCCTAAGCGTGGAAGGGTATGCTCAGACATGAGTCCCTTGCTCACTGCACCATCAGGATTCAAGCAAGCCGGGCCGAAGAGGCTGAAATGCCAGAAACCGGTCCCCGGTAGCTTGTTTCCTTTCCAGTGTAAGAATTGGCTTTGTAGTTTGGTTTGCCCTGTTCCCATCATGCACTGGGACAGAAACAGACTAATTTGCATACAGCCAGGTTCTGAAACTGGGATGATGCAGTGAGCTAAAAAACGGTGTTGGATCTAGCCCTGATCTCTTGACTGGGTGAGAGTTTTCTGCTTAATTCAGAGACTCTGTCCATCACCACCCCTTGTTGTTAATTATTTTGTCCACCCTAAGCGTGGAAGGGTATGCTCAGACATGAGTCCCTTGCTCACTGCACCATCAGGATTCAAGCAAGCCGGGCCGAAGAGGCTGAAATGCCAGAAACCGGTCCCCGGTAGCTTGTTTCCTTTCCAGTGTAAGAATTGGCTTTGTAGTTTGGTTTGCCCTGTTCCCATCATGCACTGGGACAGAAACAGACTAATTTGCATACAGCCAGGTTCTGAAACTGGGATGATGCAGTGAGCTAAAAAACGGTGTTGGATCTAGCCCTGATCTCTTGACTGGGTGAGAGTTTTCTGCTTAATTCAGAGACTCTGTCCATCACCACCCCTTGTTGTTAATTATTTTGTCCACCCTAAGCGTGGAAGGGTATGCTCAGACATGAGTCCCTTGCTCACTGCACCATCAGGATTCAAGCAAGCCGGGCCGAAGAGGCTGAAATGCCAGAAACCGGTCCCCGGTAGCTTGTTTCCTTTCCAGTGTAAGAATTGGCTTTGTAGTTTGGTTTGCCCTGTTCCCATCATGCACTGGGACAGAAACAGACTAATTTGCATACAGCCAGGTTCTGAAACTGGGATGATGCAGTGAGCTAAAAAACGGTGTTGGATCTAGCCCTGATCTCTTGACTGGGTGAGAGTTTTCTGCTTAATTCAGAGACTCTGTCCATCACCACCCCTTGTTGTTAATTATTTTGTCCACCCTAAGCGTGGAAGGGTATGCTCAGACATGAGTCCCTTGCTCACTGCACCATCAGGATTCAAGCAAGCCGGGCCGAAGAGGCTGAAATGCCAGAAACCGGTCCCCGGTAGCTTGTTTCCTTTCCAGTGTAAGAATTGGCTTTGTAGTTTGGTTTGCCCTGTTCCCATCATGCACTGGGACAGAAACAGACTAATTTGCATACAGCCAGGTTCTGAAACTGGGATGATGCAGTGAGCTAAAAAACGGTGTTGGATCTAGCCCTGATCTCTTGACTGGGTGAGAGTTTTCTGCCTAATTCAGAGACTCTGTCCATCACCACCCCTTGTTGTTAATTATTTTGTCCACCCTAAGCGTGGAAGGGTATGCTCAGACATGAGTCCCTTGCTCACTGCACCATCAGGATTCAAGCAAGCCGGGCCGAAGAGGCTGAAATGCCAGAAACCGGTCCCCGGTAGCTTGTTTCCTTTCCAGTGTAAGAATTGGCTTTGTAGTTTGGTTTGCCCTGTTCCCATCATGCACTGGGACAGAAACAGACTAATTTGCATACAGCCAGGTTCTGAAACTGGGATGATGCAGTGAGCTAAAAAACGGTGTTGGATCTAGCCCTGATCTCTTGACTGGGTGAGAGTTTTCTGCTTAATTCAGAGACTCTGTCCATCACCACCCCTTGTTGTTAATTATTTTGTCCACCCTAAGCGTGGAAGGGTATGCTCAGACATGAGTCCCTTGCTCACTGCACCATCAGGATTCAAGCAAGCCGGGCCGAAGAGGCTGAAATGCCAGAAACCGGTCCCCGGTAGCTTGTTTCCTTTCCAGTGTAAGAATTGGCTTTGTAGTTTGGTTTGCCCTGTTCCCATCATGCACTGGGACAGAAACAGACTAATTTGCATACAGCCAGGTTCTGAAACTGGGATGATGCAGTGAGCTAAAAAACGGTGTTGGATCTAGCCCTGATCTCTTGACTGGGTGAGAGTTTTCTGCTTAATTCAGAGACTCTGTCCATCACCACCCCTTGTTGTTAATTATTTTGTCCACCCTAAGCGTGGAAGGGTATGCTCAGACATGAGTCCCTTGCTCACTGCACCATCAGGATTCAAGCAAGCCGGGCCGAAGAGGCTGAAATGCCAGAAACCGGTCCCCGGTAGCTTGTTTCCTTTCCAGTGTAAGAATTGGCTTTGTAGTTTGGTTTGCCCTGTTCCCATCATGCACTGGGACAGAAACAGACTAATTTGCATACAGCCAGGTTCTGAAACTGGGATGATGCAGTGAGCTAAAAAACGGTGTTGGATCTAGCCCTGATCTCTTGACTGGGTGAGAGTTTTCTGCTTAATTCAGAGACTCTGTCCATCACCACCCCTTGTTGTTAATTATTTTGTCCACCCTAAGCGTGGAAGGGTATGCTCAGACATGAGTCCCTTGCTCACTGCACCATCAGGATTCAAGCAAGCCGGGCCGAAGAGGCTGAAATGCCAGAAACCGGTCCCCGGTAGCTTGTTTCCTTTCCAGTGTAAGAATTGGCTTTGTAGTTTGGTTTGCCCTGTTCCCATCATGCACTGGGACAGAAACAGACTAATTTGCATACAGCCAGGTTCTGAAACTGGGATGATGCAGTGAGCTAAAAAACGGTGTTGGATCTAGCCCTGATCTCTTGACTGGGTGAGAGTTTTCTGCTTAATTCAGAGACTCTGTCCATCACCACCCCTTGTTGTTAATTATTTTGTCCACCCTAAGCGTGGAAGGGTATGCTCAGACATGAGTCCCTTGCTCACTGCACCATCAGGATTCAAGCAAGCCGGGCCGAAGAGGCTGAAATGCCAGAAACCGGTCCCCGGTAGCTTGTTTCCTTTCCAGTGTAAGAATTGGCTTTGTAGTTTGGTTTGCCCTGTTCCCATCATGCACTGGGACAGAAACAGACTAATTTGCATACAGCCAGGTTCTGAAACTGGGATGATGCAGTGAGCTAAAAAACGGTGTTGGATCTAGCCCTGATCTCTTGACTGGGTGAGAGTTTTCTGCTTAATTCAGAGACTCTGTCCATCACCACCCCTTGTTGTTAATTATTTTGTCCACCCTAAGCGTGGAAGGGTATGCTCAGACATGAGTCCCTTGCTCACTGCACCATCAGGATTCAAGCAAGCCGGGCCGAAGAGGCTGAAATGCCAGAAACCGGTCCCCGGTAGCTTGTTTCCTTTCCAGTGTAAGAATTGGCTTTGTAGTTTGGTTTGCCCTGTTCCCATCATGCACTGGGACAGAAACAGACTAATTTGCATACAGCCAGGTTCTGAAACTGGGATGATGCAGTGAGCTAAAAAACGGTGTTGGATCTAGCCCTGATCTCTTGACTGGGTGAGAGTTTTCTGCTTAATTCAGAGACTCTGTCCATCACCACCCCTTGTTGTTAATTATTTTGTCCACCCTAAGCGTGGAAGGGTATGCTCAGACATGAGTCCCTTGCTCACTGCACCATCAGGATTCAAGCAAGCCGGGCCGAAGAGGCTGAAATGCCAGAAACCGGTCCCCGGTAGCTTGTTTCCTTTCCAGTGTAAGAATTGGCTTTGTAGTTTGGTTTGCCCTGTTCCCATCATGCACTGGGACAGAAACAGACTAATTTGCATACAGCCAGGTTCTGAAACTGGGATGATGCAGTGAGCTAAAAAACGGTGTTGGATCTAGCCCTGATCTCTTGACTGGGTGAGAGTTTTCTGCTTAATTCAGAGACTCTGTCCATCACCACCCCTTGTTGTTAATTATTTTGTCCACCCTAAGCGTGGAAGGGTATGCTCAGACATGAGTCCCTTGCTCACTGCACCATCAGGATTCAAGCAAGCCGGGCCGAAGAGGCTGAAATGCCAGAAACCGGTCCCCGGTAGCTTGTTTCCTTTCCAGTGTAAGAATTGGCTTTGTAGTTTGGTTTGCCCTGTTCCCATCATGCACTGGGACAGAAACAGACTAATTTGCATACAGCCAGGTTCTGAAACTGGGATGATGCAGTGAGCTAAAAAACGGTGTTGGATCTAGCCCTGATCTCTTGACTGGGTGAGAGTTTTCTGCTTAATTCAGAGACTCTGTCCATCACCACCCCTTGTTGTTAATTATGCATATTCTAATGTGACATTAATACATGCTAATTGTCGTCTGCGTCTTTTTAAAGGTGCAATTGGTTCTTGGCAGATGTAATACGACCTTTTAAAAGCTCTTCAGCTATGGATTACCTGTCCTCGACTTGGCAAGCTGGAGCGCGCTGTGTGAGGACAGCGAGGCACGAGCTCCATCTTCTCCGTATTGAAAGATCTTCATTAGAGAAAGCAATTTATTGCGTTGAAACTGTTGATAATTCTTATAATCAGTGTAGTTCTCAGCCCAGGAGCAGGTGCATTCACAGTGAGGGAAGCGGAAGGTGATTTATTATTAGTAAATCGCACACCTGCAGCTATGGGACCAGAGGCAAGTGACGGTAAAAGAGTATGTCACTGCACGTAGATGTTGCTGTGCGAGAGGCTAGTGTAGCTTACGCCCAGCGGCTAAATAAAGAATGGGCACAACATGGTTGTGGTATGGTACAGGCCACGAGGAAGAACCTTGAGGTCACTTCCTGGGCGCATTTATTACCTCTGGCCGGGACCATCGAACTCACATTCTTGGGGTCCAATTTCCAAACACCCCTCCGTGGCATCTCAACATGGGGTGGTCCATTCTCACAACATAACAGACGTCAATTAGTGATGGCAGGGTGGCAGCTCCTTGCTTACCTTTGTTACCCTTCCAAAAAGAACAATTGATGGACAGAATAAAGAACAATGTCATACATTCACCCCAGTACAAAGATCTGGGTCTAAATCCATTATTTTTTTGCTCATCATGCCATTTCAGTTTGAACCCAGCTGTTAGACCTAGGGTATCCTAGACTACATAGGGTAGCCTGGCACAGTAGGGGAACAGCTAAACTCCAAGGCGTTGGTTAAGTGCTTACAGGACCCACTCACAGTAACTCAATGACTGACCACTAAAAATAAAAGACGCTACACCAGTTTAGAAAAATACCAGTACCTTTTATAAAAATTCTCTTTTGTTCTTTTCTTAGGCAAAAGCAGTACACTTTTAGTTCAGTACAGATTTCATATATATCACATCAACTTCAATACTTTTCTCAATTCAGTGCAGATCAATCAAAGGTACATCACATTTGAGGTAAATTACTATCAGTTTCACAGAATGCTTCTTCACTTAGTTGTTACAGAAGGGAAAATTCGCTTTACACAATCTTGGCATGTACATTACCCATCTGCACTCAGGGCCCAGGTCAAGCTTGTCAGACTTCTACCCCCAGCAGCGTTGTTCACAAAGCCCACAGCCAACTATATAGTTAAAAAGGAGACAAGGTACATTAATTAGGCTTCCTTGGGACTATTCTACGGCTACTCCTCTCCTGTAATAGAACTGACTCCGAGTGATTAACTGCCTGGGAAGTTGTTGTGACTGAGCTCTGTTCGTTACCGGCACCCTATGGCCCAACTTGCACCACTCCTACGCAAGGCACAAGAACCTCATGCTTCGTTTCCCTTTGTCACTGCTCCCCCTGTTATTAGCTTGATTTTAACGGATACTAATATACTGAGAGGGTTGATGGCCAAGTTCCTCACGTTTCTATTCCTGACGGTTCATTGGTTTTTCAGTAGTTTTTCCCAACACTGCCGCTTCAATGCTCTGTGTCAGCCGGCTCTGCCGCCTCCCGCTTCCCCTCGTTTCTCCCCCGCTTACTTTATCTGAAGGCAATCCGGCTTGAGATGTCCTCGCGCTCGGTTGTTCTCTCCTAGCACTGACGGCGGGGCCTCTGAGGAAGTCGGCGTCGGGGCGGGGAAAACGGGAAGGGCTTACTCTAGCCGGGGACGCTCCTCTGGCGATTCCGTGGCGGCGCTTCTGCCTCCTTCCGCGTTACCTCAGGCCGAAGCTCCGCCTCGGGCGCACCTCCTCTGACGCGCCGGGTCCTTCCTCCTGGCTCCGGACTCCGCCTCACCTCCAACGACGACTCCTCCCGTCAACACACGGGACAGCTGGGCATTTCACTCGCGTGTGGGTCAGGCTTGATGACGGCGCTACACACAGGTAGGAGCCTCAGCCGATCTCACCGCCTTTCTCCACAGTGTGAGAGCTGGTCTCGAGTGGGGTGAATGTGGCTGTCCTCACTCCTCAGCCAGACAATACAGCTCTGGATCGACGTCCACCTGCTCCTCCCACAGCCTTCAGGGCAGGTGTTCAGATCACCCACAAGGGTCGCTTTACAGCAGTTTGCGAGGGTCTTTTCAACACATGACCCGGTGATTTGAAATCTGGTCACAATGTCTCTGGTCACAATTAATGGATGACGTGACAGTGGGGTTTGGTCAGCCTGAAAGGGGGCACTTCCCAATAACGCGACAGCCGGCCCACAGGTCGATCTGGTCACCACTGGTGCGCAATCCTCCTCCACAAGTCGCCTCTCTCCTCACTGGTCACTCCTGAGACTGCACAAAATGGCTGCTGGTCACTGGCCTTTTATAGAGTGGCCTGAGACCTCTGGAAGCCACTAGATGTTTCTGGAACCTTCCTCATGTTAGTCTATGGGTCTGTCCTCCTGGAATGTCCATTATGGCAGTTGGTGGACACCATTTTAGGTTCATGAGTGTCCCTAGATTTTCCAGGAGCTAGACTAGGCCTCACAGAGTATGAAGGGAAAATGGCGTCATAGTCAAGGAACACCTAGCCCCCTGACAGCACTGAAAAATCCTGGTGGACATAAAAAAAATAAAAATAGAAACACTGGGAGGCTAAGGGGGACAAAAATAAATCATGATGGTTAGAACACCCCCAGATGCAGACAGGTCTAACACGCGTCCCCCCCAGCTGAAAGTGGGGAGAGCTACCCAATCCCTTGGGAGTTCTCATCACTAAGGCGGAAATACCTGGATAGACCGTCTGCGTTGGCATGGTCCAATCCAGGCCGATGTTCCACCCGAAAGTCCATTCCCTGTAGGGAGATGGACCACCTTAACAACTTGGGGTTCTCCCCCTTCATTTGCATCAGCCAACGAAGGGGCCGGTGGTCAGTCTGAACCAGGAAGTGCGAACCAAACAAGTATGGCCGCAACTTCTTCAGAGCCCAGACCACCGCAAAGCCTTCTCGCTCAATGGTACTCCACCTCCGTTCCCTGGGGAGTAGTCTCCTAGACAGGAAAACCACGGGTTGATCCAAGCCCTCATCATTTAGCTGCGATAACACTGCCCCAATGCCATGTTCTGACGCATCTGTTTGGACAATGAATTCTCTAGCAAAATCAGAGGCCTTGAGTATTGGAGCAGTACACAATGCTTGCTTCAAGGTCATGAAGGCTCGCTGGCAAGCCTCCGTCCAGACTACCCGTCGGGGTTGTTTCTTGGAAGTAAGTTCAGTGAGGGGTGCCACAATGGTGCCATACCCCTTCACAAAGCGACGGTAGTATCCAGTGAGGCCCAGGAAGGCTCGGACCTCAGTTTGAGTCTTGGGGGGCTCCCAGGCTATGATAGCCTCAATCTTTGCCTGGAGGGGCTGCACCGACCCTCTGCCCACCAAGTGGCCTAGGTACACCACCGACCCCTGCCCGATCTGACACTTGCTGGCCTTGATTGTCAAGCCAGCCTGTTGCAGGGCATGAAGAACAGCTTGCAAGTGTTGCAAATGATCCTCCCAGCTGCTACTGAAGACAGCAATGTCATCCAGGTAAGCAGCAGAAAAAGCTTCCATACCAGAAAGGACCTTGTTCACCAGCCGCTGAAAAGTGGCAGGGGCGTTCTTGAGCCCGAAGGGCATCACACAGAACTGGTAGTGTCCCTGAGGTGTAGAGAAGGCTGACCTTTCCTTCGGCCCCTCAGTAAGGGAAATCTGCCAGTATCCTGAAGTTAGGTCAAAGGTACTTAAGTATTGGGCAGCTCCCAGCCGGTCAATAAGTTCATCCGCCCTAGGGATGGGATGAGCATCTGTCTTGGTTACTGAATTTAGTCCTCGGTAGTCCACACAGAATCTCAATTCAGGTGTGGTGCCCGGCGGGGCAGCTTTCGGTACCAAAACCACCGGACTAGACCAAGGGCTACTAGAAGGTTCAATCACTCCTAGCTCCAGCATCTTAGCGACTTCACTTTTGATGCTGGCCTTCACCTTGTCCGACAGCCGGTAGATCTTAGACTTCACAGGTGGGCTGTCTCCTGTGTCCACGTCATGGGTACACAGGTGGGTCCTACCCGGGACAAGGGAGAACAGAGAAGAAAATTGCTCCAGGATCTGACGGAAATCTCTCTGCTGTTCAGGAGTCAGGGATGGTGAGAGAATCACTCCCTCCACTGACCCATCCTTTTCTTGAGACGAGAGAAGATCAGGGAGAGGTTCACTTTCCTCTTCCTCTGCTCCATCGGTCACCATCATTAAGACAACCTCGGGCCTCTCATGGTGTGGCTTGAGGCGATTGGCATGCAGTACCCGGTGGGGCTGTCTCGGGGTCTTAAGATCCACCAAGTAAGTGGCTTTACCCTTTTTCTCCAATACCTCAAAGGGGCCTGTCCAACGATCCTGGAGGGCATTTAGCTCTTCAGGTTCCATCACCCACACTTTTTGTCCAGGCTCCAGTTCCACTGGGTGAGCATTGTGGTCATACCACTCCTTCATAACTGCTTGGCTGGCTTCCAAGTTGTCAGAAGCTTGCTTCCACAACTTGGCCATTTGGCTCCGGAAGGCCAGCATGTAGCTCACCACGTCCTGGGGAAGCTTCCTGGGAGTCTTTTCCCATCCATCCTTCACCAGGCTGAGAGGACCCCGTACAGGGTGCCCGTACAAAAGTTCGAAGGGGCTGAAGCCCACTCCCTTCTGTGGCACTTCCCTGTAGGAAAACAAGAGACAGGGTAGGAGGACGTCCCATTTCCTCCGCAGGCTCTCAGGCAGACTTCTTATCATGCCTTTCAAGGTTTTATTAAACCTCTCCACAAGACCATTGGTTTGTGGGTGATAAGGGGTGGTAAACCGATAGGTAACACCGCACTCCTTCCACATAGCCCGCATATATGCTGAAAGGAAGTTAGTCCCCCTGTCGGACACAACCTCCTTGGGGAAACCCACTCGGGTGAAGATCCCCATCAGGGCCCTTGCCACTGCGGGTGCAGTGATGGTCCTCAGAGGTATTGCCTCTGGGTACCGTGTGGCATGATCCACTAAAACCAGGATGAACCTGTGACCAGCTGAAGTTGGTGGATCCAATGGCCCTACAATGTCGATGCCCACCCTCTCAAAGGGGGTGCTAACGACAGGTAGTGGTTCCAGGGGAGCTTTTAGCTTCACCCCTGTTTTCCCACTGGCTTGGCAAGACACACACGTCCGACAATATGTATCGGACGCCACTCTCATCCGAGGCCAGTAAAAGTGGGGGACAAGCCGGGCAAAGGTCTTGTCCTGTCCTAGGTGTCCTGCCAATGGTATCTCATGAGCCAGTTCCAAAAGAAAGGCTCTAAAGCATTGAGGGACCACCAAGGCCCTGGATGAACCATGTCCAGGTGCCTTGGGCTCACTGTAGAGGAGTCCATCCTCCCAGTAAATCTGGTAGCTCCCTACAATGTTCCCTGCTGCCTGGGCTTTGGCCTGTTGCCGCAGCCCCTCAAGAGTAGGACACTCCTTCTGAGCTTTGCAGAACTCTTCCCGGGAAGGACCTCCCTCCACATGCCATTCAGTAGGGATGGGTAGGTTCTCCAAGGAAGCAACATTCTCCCCTGAGGACTCCAGATCCACCTCCGCAGGTGGCCTGTCTGTCTCACGAGGTGGAGATGCCGAGGCAGGGTCCTCCGGCCTCCTGTCCTTCTCTTCTCTGGCAGCTGGCTGGGCCATTGTTCCAGGCTCCAGCGTAAGTGAACTCCCCCTTCGGGTAGTCGCGGACCTTGTGCTGACACAGGCCCAGTCAGGGGGTCCCAACATCTCAGAATGAGTCTGGTACTCCACCCTCCTCCAAGCATTGTGCTCCATATCATTTCCTAACAGGCAGTCAACAGGCACGGCAGGGCTTACGGCAACTCGAAGTGGGCCTGCAACCCCTCCCCACTCAAAGGGAACCTCGGCCACAGGATAGTGGCCCAATCTGCCGTCAGCCATCACGGCGGGATGGAGTACATCTGGGATGACCTGCTCTGGAGACACCAGTTGACTCCTTACCATAGTCATACTGGCTCCTGTGTCTCTCAGAGCCTCCCCTCTACGGCCGTTGATGGTGACCCACTGCTCATACTTGGTA
Organism: Lissotriton helveticus; assembly: GCF_964261635.1. Lineage (NCBI taxonomy): Eukaryota > Metazoa > Chordata > Amphibia > Caudata > Salamandridae > Lissotriton > Lissotriton helveticus. The sequence continues at coordinate 167,603,896 of NC_136065.1, read as the reverse complement.
GTATTAGAGGGCAGTTGGGTCTTTGGCACCATCTCCTTATCACCCAGGGACACTAAAGTGACACCCGCCCGCTCCCCTCCGTTACCCAAAGGCATCTCCTCCCCGAGCACTACACTAGTTATTCCCGGGGCTTTTCCTCCAGTGGGAGGAGGTGGTCTTTTTGGGCATCTCACATCTCCTTTATAGTGTCCCACACCACCACACTCGAAACAATGAACAACCCTTGGCTGCTGGCTTTGGCCAGGATTAGGGTTGCGAGGGGGGTTACTCTTAGGGATGAATCCTCTGCCCCTTCCTTGTGAAGTATTTTGTGGACCTTTTGAGAACTCCCTCTTATTATCCCCGCCCTCTTTCTTCTGGGGGGCGCCCTGTCCAGACTTCTGGGAATCCCCTCCAGTCCCCTTAGATGACACCCGGGTACTAGCCCAGATGTCCGCCTCCTCAGCAAGCTTCCTGGGGCTGGTCAGCTTGCTGTCCACCAGATGCTGGCGCAGCTCGGGAAAACATTTCTCGAGTAGGTGTTCCTTGAGTATGAGGTCATATAAACCTTCATAGTCCCCTACCTCGCTGCCTTTCACCCAACCCTCCAAGGCCTTCCTGGCCTAATCCAAAAAGTCCACCCAATTCTGTGTGCCTAGTTTGTGGCTACCCCGGAACGTCTGCCTATACTTCTCAGGGGTTAGCCCAAACTTCCTTATCAGCGCCACCTTCATAGCAGGGTAGTGGGTTTGCTCACGCTGCTCCAGGGCCAACAAGGTATCCCTGCCAGCAGGCGGCATGTATTTATACAACCCACCCCCCCAGTGGGCTTCCAAGATCCCATGGGCCCTCAATGAGACCTCATAGGCGGCTAGCCATTTTGCAATATCATCACTTGGTACGTAGCTAGCCATGACATCTTTGGGTAAATAGGGTCTGGGTTCTCTGGTGTTCACCTTGGTTTCGCTGCCACCATTTGGAGTGATGTTAGGGGCCTGGAATTCGAGTTCTCGTAGCTTGAACTCGTGTTCCAACCTCCTCCCCTCCCTCCTTTCTTCCAACTCCATTTTTGCTATTTCCCACCTTAACAGTCTTTCCTCTCTCCTGTCAGCTAACTCGGTTTCTGACAACCCTCTCGATGACACACTGCTGCCCTCCCTTGAGGTTGCCTTGGGGCTGATTGACATCTCACCCACCCCCGGGGGACATTCCGCAGTCCTATCAATGACAGTACCTCTGTCCGATTCCTCCTCCTCTACCATTCCCTCCGTGTGCGCTTCCACCCAGGCTCGCAGACTAGTACCGAGCTCTTCTCTTTTGGCCCCTCGCCTAACGAACACTCCCCTTTCCTGACAGAAATCCTTGAGCTGTGCCACAGTATAGGTCTCCAGCTCTGACATTTCGAATTCCATCTTGTCAGTGAAAAGTGTGGACAACCACCCGAAAGTAAGTTACAAGGATAGGAAACTCTGAGGGTCACCTCCACCCACCACCAGGAGTACATTTAGAAAAACAAAATTCTGATTAGGAGGGCCGCAGGGAGAAAACTCCAGGTGTAGTCCCGTGGAAAGCACTGCGTTACTAGTGTAAGCACAAATCCGCAATCCCACCGCTGAAACACCAATTATGTTAGACCTAGGGTATCCTAGACTACATAGGGTAGCCTGGCACAGTAGGGGAACAGCTAAACTCCAAGGCGTTGGTTAAGTGCTTACAGGACCCACTCACAGTAACTCAATGACTGACCACTAAAAATAAAAGACGCTACACCAGTTTAGAAAAATACCAGTACCTTTTATAAAAATTCTCTTTTGTTCTTTTCTTAGGCAAAAGCAGTACACTTTTAGTTCAGTACAGATTTCATATATATCACATCAACTTCAATACTTTTCTCAATTCAGTGCAGATCAATCAAAGGTACATCACATTTGAGGTAAATTACTATCAGTTTCACAGAATGCTTCTTCACTTAGTTGTTACAGAAGGGAAAATTCGCTTTACACAATCTTGGCATGTACATTACCCATCTGCACTCAGGGCCCAGGTCAAGCTTGTCAGACTTCTACCCCCAGCAGCGTTGTTCACAAAGCCCACAGCCAACTATATAGTTAAAGAGGAGACAAGGTACATTAATTAGGCTTCCTTGGGACTATTCTACGGCTACTCCTCTCCTGTAATAGAACTGACTCCGAGTGATTAACTGCCTGGGAAGTTGTTGTGACTGAGCTCTGTTCGTTACCGGCACCCTATGGCCCAACTTGCACCACTCCTACGCAAGGCACAAGAACCTCATGCTTCGTTTCCCTTTGTCACTGCTCCCCCTGTTATTAGCTCGATTTAAACGGATACTAATATACTGAGAGGGTTGATGGCCAAGTTCCTCACGTTTCTATTCCTGACGGTTCATTAGTTTTTCAGTAGTTTTTCCCAACACTGCCGCTTCAATGCTCTGTGTCAGCCGGCTCTGCCGCCTCCCGCTTCCCCTCGTTTCTCCCCCGCTTACTTTATCTGAAGGCAATCCGGCTTGAGATGTCCTCGCGCTCGGTTGTTCTCTCCTAGCGCTGACGGCGGGGCCTCTGAGGAAGTCGGCGTCGGGGCGGGGAAAACGGGAAGGGCTTACTCTAGCCGGGGACGCTCCTCTGGCGATTCCGTGGCGGCGCTTCTGCCTCCTTCCGCGTTACCTCAGGCCGAAGCTCCGCCTCGGGCGCACCTCCTCTGACGCGCCGGGTCCTTCCTCCTGGCTTCGGACTCCGCCTCACCTCCAACGACGACTCCTCCCGTCAACACACGGGACAGCTGGGCATTTCACTCGCGTGTGGGTCAGGCTTGATGACGGCGCTACACACAGGTAGGAGCCTCAGCCGATCTCACCGCCTTTCTCCACAGTGTGAGAGCTGGTCTCGAGTGGGGTGAATGTGGCTGTCCTCACTCCTCAGCCAGACAATACAGCTCTGGATCGACGTCCACCTGCTCCTCCCACAGCCTTCAGGGCAGGTGTTCAGATCACCCACAAGGGTCGCTTTACAGCAGTTTGCGAGGGTCTTTTCAACACATGACCCGGTGATTTGAAATCTGGTCACAATGTCTCTGGTCACAATTAATGGATGACGTGACAGTGGGGTTTGGTCAGCCTGAAAGGGGGCACTTCCCAATAACGCGACAGCCGGCCCACAGGTCGATCTGGTCACCACTGGTGCGCAATCCTCCTCCACAAGTCGCCTCTCTCCTCACTGGTCACTCCTGAGACTGCACAAAATGGCTGCTGGTCACTGGCCTTTTATAGAGTGGCCTGAGACCTCTGGAAGCCACTAGATGTTTCTGGAACCTTCCTCATGTTAGTCTATGGGTCTGTCCTCCTGGAATGTCCGTTATGGCAGTTGGTGGACACCATTTTAGGTTCATGAGTGTCCCTAGATTTTCCAGGAGCTAGACTAGGCCTCACAGAGTATGAAGGGAAAATGGCGTCATAGTCAAGGAACACCTAGCCCCCTGACAGCACTGAAAAATCCTGGTGGACATAAAAAAAATAAAAATAGAAACACTGGGAGGCTAAGGGGGACAAAAATAAATCATGATGGTTAGAACACCCCCAGATGCAGACAGGTCTAACACCAGCCATATGCAAATCAGCCTTGACCCTGCACCCAATGGGAACAGTCCAGCCCGAACTGCCAGGCCAGGTCCTCCCTGGACTGGGAACAAGCATCCTAGGACCGGTTTCGGGGTTTCATCCCTCATCAGCCAGGATCGCTTGAGCCCAGTGGCATTGAGAGAGTGAAGGGTATGCCCAGACGTGGATCCTGTGCTCACTACACCACTGGATTCAAGTTAGCCTGGCTGATGAAGGGTGATGCCCTGAAACTGGTTCCAGGATGCTTGTTTCCGGTCCAAGGAGGACCTGGATTGGCAGTTCGGGCTCGACGGTTCCCACAAGGATTTGCATACGGGTGGGTCCAAAATGGGGTGATGTGGTGTGCAAAAGAATGATGGATTTAACCCAGATCCTTGTGCTGGGGGTGAATGTTTGCATTGTCCAGCATTCCATCCATCAACTGCTGTTGATTCTCGTGGTCTCATGTTCCATTAACACAGCGGCTGGGACAACAATCACTGCCAAAGCCAATAGGCCTGACTTTAAGATGCTGTTGCATGCAAATATAGGCATTCACCAAAGCTGTTTGCATGTGTTAGCACTTTAAAGTCATACCGAATGGTGTTCGCATTCTAGGTGTCCTAAGAGTGCGCAGCACAAGACAGAAGTAAAACAGGATGTTATTAGGAGTTCCAAGAGTGAGCAGCACAAGTGTGCATTACCACAGTTTATTACTAGGTGTCTCAACAACTAGCAGCACAAGCTTGCAGCACCGGAGGCTGCTGCTAAGTGTCCCGAGAGTGAGCTAGCACAAGCCTCCAGTACTGCAGGCTTTCACTAGGTGTCCTGAGATTAAAAAATATCAGCTCCTATACATTAAAATATACTAAAATAGCATTGAAAAGTAAATTATCAATAAAGAAATTACAAAGAAGGAGTCTGTGCATTATGTGAAAGGCTCCCAGTTTTCCGTTTTTACTGATTTTTACAGATAAATACAGACAGAAAAGAATGAGTTTCCTGTCTGTATTTATTTTTAAAATTGGAAAAATACTGAAAAGTGTGCTTCTTGTGTAAGATTCTCCATGCTGTATTTCATGAACTCCAGGCAAAAGCTGAACAGATAGACAGCATAGGGAGTTAAAAAACAGGATGAGATTTCCTTAAATACAGACATATGTTAACAAATATTTGTAGTAAAATGCTAAGATGTACATGTGGCTGTAGTGTTATGTTATATGTGACTTCTTCATATGCTAAAACGCGACAGGAATCCACATATGAGTGCATGAGTAAGAGTTAAATAAATGTGGAAATATACAATTTTGCGACTTCATTTATTCTCAAAACACAAAATAAATATGGATAAATACCAATAAGATATCCAAAAAATAAATATGGATAAATACAGACAGAAATGGTTAAAAATAATACCATAAAACTAGGAGCCCTAAATATGTGATATATTATTGTTGATATTCATCAATGGATTAATCAATCATCTTGGACAAATATTGGGTGTTGTGCTGAGTCAATAGTTAATTAAGTTTGTGAGGAGTTTCTCCTGTGTGAAAGGGAAAGAGGTTTGACCTTACTGATTCCTGCACTTCAGGAATTTTTATGATTACCCAAGAATGAGATAGGTGCTGTAAGGCATTCCCTCAAACTGTTTCTTTGTAAGCATTACAAAGAAACCATCATAGAATTTTGTAAATATTTAATAAAAGAAGCAGAATTAAAGGACCACAATGGCAGATTCAGCCAGTGCAATAGAGAAAGGATTCTAGCGGCACAAACAACCAACCACGTTGATGAAGGACCTGAACGTGACATAAAACAGCGCCATAGAATGAGGACCCTGACAGCACATCCAGTGTTGGTGAGGAGCATACTCACTTCGAAAACAAACCATCCGACCCAACTACAGGAATGAAGCAGAAACCGAGTAAAGTAATGATCCAGCTAATTAAGAACAGTATGTAAGTGCTGAATAATATAGCTCAGCTGTTATTTGTAAAGGAAATACTTTTCATGTAGAATTTTTAGTAACCCCCAAAAAATATTATCGTTCAAAATAAGCAGTGGCAGAGAGCTGACTAAGCCTGACTTAGAAAGTAAAGCGAAATCTGCTGAGTCATTATTTGCCCTTGCCCTATACTTTAATAAGCAAATCTTGGGTTGTTGAGGTGCCAAAGGTGGGGTAAAAGAAGAGAGCGCTGTAGGACAAAGGGTGCATTATGTCTCTTGCAGCCTCTGCTATTTTGTTGAATCAACATCCGTGCAATTGCAGTGTCTGAGTGTGATGTGTTATTCTTGTAAGGGCTGGCAAAGGTACACAACTAACCTGTAGTCTAATTAAGCCAAGGACGTGGCTATAAACATGATCATTCTTCTTTCAATAAACCGGAGACAATTTACATGATGAAGGCTATGCATGCAACGTAGGCAACAATAATAGTTACAAGTTACAACAGTTACTTTCAAAAGTTACAAAGTGAATTTTGTTCAAGAAATAGATTGATGGATGAATGTTTTAAAGGGCGAATCCAAAAAATGCTTATTTGAGAGGTGGTCCCCAATTTATAAAGTGTATGGAACTGTTTGATAGCCCATAATCAGAGTCAGATTGGGGACTTATTTAAAAGCCCTGTGCGTCGCCGGACCTTCACTTTTTTCATACTCTGGCGGCGCAGAGTGCAGACCCATTTCTATGAGGCCACGCAAAGCCACCCTGCGTGCCTTTTCGTGGCCTCGCAGATATGGTGTAAGGCAACGCTTTGCCGCACGCTGCGCCAGGGAGGCATGGCATGGGCACTGCGGAGGGTGTTCTCACGGAATGCCCGTGGATTTTGACACATTCCCAGATTTAGAGCAGAGCGTAAATCTGGAAATGCATCAAACCATGCTCCTTTCCAGGTGTGGCGTAAGGATGAAGACTAACTTTATTTCTCCTCATTGTTTCCTCTTTCTGTATGTGCTTCATTCTGCATACAGAGAAAGAGGACAACAACTCCATTGATTGTTTTTGTGCATGAAGGTATGCCTTCCTGCAGAAAAACAATCATTCCTACAGCGCGGACTCCCATGCACCATGTTGCAAGGGTGCCTGCGTTGCCTCAAAACAGCAATTTGTGAGCCAGCACAGTGAAAGAGGACAGGAATGTCCTATATCTCATAGATATGGCGCATTTTGCCCTTTTCTTTTGACGCAGGGCAGCACAGCAATACGCCTTGCGTCACAGCTCTGTGCCAAAATGTTGTAAAAGAGGCCCTTGGTTATTAACTCCCATTCCACATTTCACCTTTCTTAGAATTATATTTTGTTCATTGAGATTGTTTTTTGATATTGTTTTAAAGTCCATATGGTAGTAGCTGTGTCAACTGAAATATTTCAATATTTTCATTGTGTGCAAAGCGATTCAGCACCTCCATGTTGTTGTTGGCGTGGTCCCCACGGTATGCAACGTTTACAACGAAATTTTTACAACGCACTACCATTACAACGCAGGTATTACCACGCATACCATTACAACGCATTGCGCTGGGGGGGGCGCTCTAGGGTGAGTAATAAGTTTAATTTTCTATCCAACACCTTCCCTAGTGTCCACGGGGACTGGAGTTGGAATAGAAAATTATACTTACCACTATCCAGCACCTCTAAGCGCTATGCGTTGTAACGGTATTCGTTGTAAATACCGCGTTGTAAAGGTATGCGTGGTAAAAGTATGCGTTGTAACGTCATACATCCGGTCCCCACCCTTTCCACCTCAAGAAACCTTTGAAAACATGACACCATTATACATATTTTAACACAAGCTGTACAAAGTAATTGGTTTCAGAGACAATTCAACAAATCTGTGTATGTAGTCTGACGTGGCTTCATATGATTCTTTAAGAGGCACATACCATGTGTCTTCACGTTGGCGCAGCATAATTTAGTGTTTCATGCACATAAGCACCATGTATACTCATTGTACTTTAACAGTGGTAATCTGTGTGCACCATATTAAATTAATAACAATAGGTAGCTTCATGTATTCATATTAAGAGCAACACATGTATAATCATATTATAATCAATGTAAATGTGGGTGTACTTGTAAAGTGCACTGCAACTCCATGGAGTATCCTGGCGCTGAAGACCGCTGGGGAACCTGTCCTGGTTTTCCCTGTGAGATGGTCCCTTTCTGGGTATCTCCAAGGTGAAACCAGGCATACCCGGCGTCTGTTGGGGGCCGTTGTAGAGATGAGGCAAGCTTAATGCCCAGAGTTGCCCAGTGTGTTCCCTGGTGAGAGTAGGCACCGAGGCGAGAATTATCGAGTCCGTTTTGACCCTGGTCCACGACCCTGCCGCGTCGGGAATTGAACCCTGGTCCCGGGCCGTTCTCTGCTTATGGGTCTGCCGCCTCTAACCAGTGAGCCACACCACTCCACTCCACTCATGCTAACTGTACTCATGTGTTGCCATCTATTTTGTTTTCCTAAGGTTGGTATGACCTGTGCTTAGGCTTCAGCCACTCATATTATTTCTGAGATAAATTAATTGCAAGTTTCATGTTATCTCTCCTCTGCAGGTGCAGTCTGAAGACGTGTTCGTTAGTTATAATAAGTCTTTGTTTATTGTTGAGTGCTGTTAAGATGTATTTGCCTAATTGGAATTTGGCTGTGGACATGCAATGCATATACTGTACGACGACTATCGTCAAATATTTAGGTACAGAGAGATCCGCCGCATCAACTCCAATCGTCATCTTCCTTTCTTCTGTTAATCATGCTTATCATAGTAAATTCACAGTCATATATCATGATTGAGAATCTATTTGTAAACTAGCCCTAAAGGAAAGAGGAATGGCATAGCCGAATGGACATGTATTTTGGGTAAATAAATATATCTCCAACACCACTCCAACAAATGCTGATACTGTTTCTAAGTAAATGAATGGACCTGTATGTGGGGCAGAGAGAGTCATGTATGAAGCCTGGGGCTACCTCCACAAATTCTACAAAATGTGGAGATGCTGGATGTACTATTATAAATTGTGCAACACACCAGGAGATGTTGTGAACTCCAGGGATGAGACGGAGAAGAACGAAGAGAAGAATTGATACCCAGCACCCTCTCATGACCATGTGACACCAATCCTCGTTAATCAGCTTAATGACTACCTCTCATAAAGGCAGTGTCATATACAAATTAAAAGTGCCCATTTCCATATAAAAATGTGGTATTCTATTGCTGACATTGGTATGCTTTTTGTGTTGCATAACATGTAAAACCTATATAAAAAAATCAAAAAGAGAATCTACTTGGAAGGAAGGAAATGGGAAAATTAAACATAATACAGATCTCAACATAATGCCCTAGGTCACAGAGCTACCCCTCACTTTAGAGATCTTTCACAAAGCTCAGTCACTAGATGTTCGGCTACACAGACATATTATTGTGATTGCACCAATCTTACAAACATGCTGCACATGTCACTCTAGTTATAATAATGTCAGAAAACAATGTCTCTTATCAGGATTTGATGATCAAATGTTTCCATGCGAAGGAAAGTGCCCCCTTTTGACATGGTCATCCCCTATGTTTGATTGGTATCTGATGCAATTTTGACAGAAGTGCACTGGGTTCCTGCAATCCATGTCCCCGTGCCAGATCTCTTTCGCTAAAACTTCACAATTGTTTCCCCAGATGGATATACCTTTAGCCCCCCCTTGTAAGTCTCTAGTAAATGATACCCCTGGTATCTATGGAAAGGAGGCTAAATAGGATTTTCAAATAGATCCCCCGAATCAAGGAAAACCATCACCCATACACTCCTAACCAACAGACTGGACTACGGAAACGCCCTCTACGCTGGGATCAACAAGTCTCTGCTCTGCAAACTCCAGACCACACAGAACACCGCAGAACAGACTTGTCCTCGGTATCCCACGTCACGAACACATCACCCAGCACCTGCGTAACCTCCAATAGCTCCTCATCGAGAAAAGAGTGACTTTCAAGTTACTCACCCATGCCTTCAAATGCCTCCACAACACCGGACCCCAATACCTCAACGACAGAATCTCCTTCCCCGTACACAAGAGGAACCTCCAATCCGCTGAACTCGCCAAACCCCTGTGCATCCGTAGAGCAAGAACGGTTGGAAGAACCTTCTCCTACATCGCTGTCAAGTCCTGGAACGAGCTGCCGATTAACATCAGATGCGCCCTCACCCACGCCCTTCAGGACAACCCTCAGGACCTGGCTCCTCAAATGACGGGAGCTGCTCCCCCCACCCCCAGCGCCTTGAGACCCTCTTGGGTGAGGAGTACACTTAAAATTCCCCTGATTGATTGATTGAAGGGCTGCAGCATGTATTGTGCCACCCTTAGGACTCTTTAGCATCAACATGCAGACTGCCATTGCCAGCTACATGCTATGGTGCTGAGAAAGTGAAGACACGATATGGCACACCTTTTGTGTGCTACGCCTACAGACACTGCACGCTGTATAGGTAAGTCACCCCTACAGCAGGCCTTACAGTCCTAAGGCAGGGTGGACTATACTACATATGAGGACATATCTGCATGAGCAGATATACCTCTATGATATCTAAGTTGATTCTTGGATAAAGTGAACAGGGAAGCCATTTTAAGAACATGTGCTGAACACTAGTGTTTACGAGATCCCCAGCTACATGATGGATTCACTAAAACTAGAGATGTTTGGTATCAAACATCATACATAAAGAAATCTACACTGATTCCAGTGATGGCTTTATTAATACATTCACCCAGAGGGCACCTTAAAGGTGCCCCCTGAAAACCTGCTGACTACTAGTGTGCTGGCCTACTGGTGGAGATCAGTCTGCCACCACAGACAGGTTTCTTACCCCCTGCAGGTGAGAGCCATGCTCTCCGAGGGTAGAAACAATGCCTGTTCAGGACAGAGGCGTTGTCACCTCCTCCAAGTAGGATGGCTAAGTGATCAGCATATCAAGGCAGGAGGCTTCAAAGGCCTCTGCCACCTTTGATATGTGACCCAACGCCTCACCAAACAAGGGAAATGCCAACCCTTGCCCCAGGCCCATTTAGCATCAGGACAGGTGGGAAAAGTAGGTAGTCAGAAGGTGTATCCCACTCCTCAGGCTAGTACCACCCCTAAGGTGGGCTACCTGAAGTGGGCATGACTTTTAGAATTCCACCATCTTAGTTTTGGTGGAATTTGGCTCGCTGGGTTAGGGTTATGTCTACTTCTCCCATTAAGTGGACATATAGAGGGTGTAGACACTCTAAAGGTGAGTAGCCCATTGGCTACTACATGTCACTCCATGTAACACCCCGAAATTTAGTATTTATGTGGCACCCCTGACACCAGGAACTCAGATTCGATGGATCAAGAAGAAGAGGACACCGAGAGCCGCAAGAAAGAGTGAGAACTGAAGATTACTGTGGATTTTTGGTGCCAAACACTGCCTGCCCACACCAAGTCTCCACAATCATGACCAGTGACTAGTCCTGCCGCTGACCAGCTTCCAAGAACCTCAGGAGACTGCTAACCGCCGAAATTGCCAAGCAATGCGTGCGGGTCTCTTGGCAGTAGCAAGCTGGCTTCGCACCAACTGCCTCCAGTTGAATGCCACCAAAACGGAGGTATTGGTTCTTGGGAAGCAAGCTGAGCTATGGGGTAATCAGTGGTGGCCGTCAGAGCTTGGTGTCACACCTATTCCAGTGGCTGGAGTGAGAAATCTAGGAGTCTGGGTAGACTCTGCACTTTCCTTCAAGGACCACACCATGAAGGTGGCTGCCACATGTTATGGAATACTGCGTGGTATTAGGCCAGTCTTGAAGTACTTTGATCCCCCTACCAGACAGCTCGTAGTTCAGGCCTCAATACTATCTAGGCTGGACTACGGTAGCTCACTGTTGTTAGGGGTGAATCAAGCGGAGGCCTCTAGGCTCCAAAGAGTACAAAATGCCGCGGCACGAGCCATTGTGGGCCTTCCCAGACACTGTTCGGTGTCGGGCACCATCATGGCCTTGCATTGGCTCCCGGTCAGACAGCGAATCAAGTTCAAGGCGCTGTGTCTGGCCTTCAAAATTTTGAAAACTTCTTCGCCACCGGCACTTGTTACTCTGCTTACACCCTATGTGCCATCGAGATCTTTAAGATCGGAGGGTCTCCATTTGGCTGTCTGCCCACGCTTCAGGTTGAGCAGGATGGGTGGCCGTTCTTTTAGGGTTCTAGCGGCTGGCCTATGGAACTCGCTACCAGTCCACATTCGTGCTCTTGAGGATATGTTTGCCTTCAGGCAGGCCATTAAAACTTTCCTCTTTCCAGTTTCTGGCTAATCTTTTTAGTGTGTTATGTTATAGCATCTGTCAAAGCGCCAGGACGCCCCTTTGCTGGGGCAGCTGTGCGCTCTAGAAATTTTAATAACATAACATAACATAACAATCTCCCTTGGAGTAGAGAGGTTACTCCCCTGCAGTCCACAGGCACCAGTAAGCAAAGCAAGAGATGCCTGTGCTCCTGAAAGTGAGATCTGTCCCCCAACGAAGTCAGAGAACACTAGGACTAACTGGAGCTGCATAGGACCAATACCTGGGGTACTGGAACCCTTGCACCAAACAAAGACCGTGAGAGTCCAATCTGAGCTCCAATGACACCTAGACCAAGCACCCGTTGAGGGACATCAGAACTGCAGAGACCCATGTTGAGAGTGGACCAGCAGTCCTGATGGGTGCCACCGAACTGATTGTGCTTCCTTGTCTCCCAGGCCCTTGTGATCCAAGCTCCCCGTTAGGAGCTCCTGGACTGTCCCCATGTCCCCCTCTGCCGCCTGTTTCAAGGTGGCCTCCCTTCACTTTACCGACGTAGCGCACCCAGCTACCAACACAAACAGCACCTCTGCATCCGGACACACCTGGGCAAGTAACGAGTAAGTGCGGGTAGTACTTTGGACCTTGGCCTCCTATGACCCTAAGACCCGAAGGAGACCCCCAGAAGCCTACCGTAAATACCTGCATGCTATCTGTGCCTTTTCTCCCATAGGAAATCATTGTGTGTAAAGGCGCATTTAAGTAACTGTTTTACTTACCCACACAATTCTATATTTTGAAAGTACTTACAGTGCTATTGAAGTTCTTGGCATAAAAATGTATATAATATAATATGACTTATTTTTCTAAATTGATCTCGGGTTTATTCTTGAGTGTATGTCTCATTTATTGCCTCTGTGTGTGCCAACAAATGCTTAGCACTACTCTCTGATACACCTAACTGCTCACCCACCCTACCACAAAAGAGAGCATTTGGGATATCATTTGTGCCTCTGTAAACCAATTGGGGTTTGCCAGGACTCTTTAGACAGTGTTACTCGTTTTGCGCAACTATATAAAAAGGCTGCTTCCTAATTTGGTGGTTCAGTGGTGGGATACAATAGTTTGCATTTGCTGACAACAGTTGCTCAATAAAAGACTCCACAAGGTAAATCCACAATTGACTTTAGTTGAAATAGATTTGAGAATTGTTGTAGACTTTTCTAAATTTCTAAAACTTGAATTGTTAGGGCCTTGGTTAAGTCCCCTGTCCATTAATATTAGAGGTCTAAAACTATCCTCAATAGTTAGGCCTTTTCAACAGTATAGTATGCTAGATTTCTCTAACTTCTTTAAAAGGTCCCTACTGATCTAAATACCATGTCTGAGACAGAGGGTAATTCCCAGGCGCTCAACCTGGGTCCCTACAAGAAACTTAAGTTGACCCAACCTAAGAGCCTTTGCACAGCATGGAACCTAGCCATGGGGACTAAGGCCATGACAAGCTCATCTTCAGATTCTAATTGCTATGCATGATAGAGCCATGGCAATGGAGGGAAATTCAGTTGGCACAGAAGATGCAGGTGCCAGTGATGATGAGTCCTTGGACCCCCCCATCCCCACTGGCAACACCTCTACTCGAAGTAATACTAGTAGTACCCCAGATGAAGTTGAGGATGAGGATCCTGAACTTTAAAAACTAGCAAAGAGACTGGCTTTAGCAGCCAAAATCTTAGCCATAGAAATGGAGAGAGCTGAGAAGGACCTAGGGCCCATCTCTGGGGGCAGCAGAATTATAAATAGGGAGAAAGATTAAGCTTTTGACTCTAAAATCCCCAAAGGGATTGTCCCCAAATATGTAGAAGGTGATGATATCACAAAATGGATTATAGCCTTTGAAAGGACTTGTAAAATGAGGAAACTCAGCCAGCAGTATTGGGACTATCTACTCTGGGAGCTCTTTTCAGGAAAGTGTAGGGATAGACTATTGACACCGAATGAGGTGGATGCTGAAAGACCTCAGAAAAGATACCTTGATGGAGGGCTTTGGAAGTCCCACTGAAGAGTACAGGTTTTGTTCAGGAAAACTTGTAAAACTTTGAGTCAAACTTCGAGTCAGACCTGTGTAGATATGGTTGACTTCTTAGTCAAAATACTGGGTGGCTAGCTAAAAGGTAACAATTTGCAAGGCTTTAATGAGCTTTATAATCTTATGATGACAGAGTATCTGTTAAGTAACTGCATTTCTGAAAAGTTGCATCAGTACTTGGTGGACCTATGTCCAGCCTCTCCCCAAGAATTGGGAAAGAAGGCTGACCACTGGGTCAAGACTAGGGTAACCAAGACAACTCATGGTGGGAGTGACCAAAAGAAAGGGGTTAATGAGCCCTCTCCCCCAGGGAAAGATGGTGACCAGGCGAAAGACAAAAACATGTTCAGGAGGGTGGGGCCCGATACAATACACAGACAAAGATTGGGTACCAGGGTAAGACCTGGGACCCCAAGATTTCTGGGTGCTCTAATTGCAAAGTCAATGGGCACTGAACTGGATGCACTATCTGCTCCAAAAAGAATCCCCCTAGTGCACCTGCAGGTAATCCTGCAGTGGTAAGTCTTCAGATGGGATCCTTGGTGTGAGGATGGGGTGTATGTATTTGCTCTGGCTGTTTGACCCACTAACAAGCCAAAACACACACACAGCAGATTTTGAGTAATGAGATCAGAGTAGAAGCACTGAGATCACCATGGTGACTGAAAATCTAGTATCTCCATGGCAGTATCTGGCTGGACAGACTTGACCAATCATCAATGCTGATAATGTGACCAAGGTTAATTCCATGACTATGGTGTCCTTGGAGTGGTAGGGTGGAAGGGGTTACTGGCCAAAAGAAGGTGGTTGTGTCCTCAGCAATTCCTGTTGAATGCCTGCTAGGGAAAGATTTGAAGTTCTCAGCATGGGCTAAGGTAGAACTAAGATCCCATGCAGCCATGCTGGGAATCCCTATATGGGTGTGCGTAAAAACTCAAGCACAGAGCAAAGCTGGGGGTGAACAAGATGTTTTTGAGTCTGAAAGAGTGTCCCATGCCTCTAAGAGAAAAGGTAAGAAGTCATAAAAACCAGCCTCTGATCAGCCACAACCTCAAATCCCCTCTCCTCAGGGAGAAGACCTGTCAGCCCCAGAGGGAACTGAACCCCAGGAACTTGGGCCTTACCTGGCAGAGCTCCTAGGCTCAGGGGGACCCTCTAGGGAAGAGCCGTGCCAAGGACAGATGACCTATCCTACTTTTAAAAGCCTGGGACAGCAAGCTGATGCACAGGAACAGGATGTCAGTGGTTCCTACAGGACCTATTGAGAGGAGGGACTGCTGTACACTGAGGCCAGAGACCTCAAATCTTGTAGGAGAGTAGTAGTGCCTCAGCAGTAGAGATAGTTTTTACACTCTTTGGCCCATGACATCCCCCTAGCTAGGCATCCTGGCCAGAGCAAGTTGTGGAGTAGGCTAGTCAGCCACGTCTACTGGTCAAACATGTCTCAGAAGGAGGTTTGCAACTCCCATGTTACCTGCCAAGCCAGTGGCAAAGCAGGTAACCACCCAAAGTCTCCCTTAAATCCACTTCCAGTGGTTGGGGTTCCCTTTAAAAGGGTAGGAGTTTATATTGTTGGCCCCTTTGACCTTCCAACAGTATCAGCTAACAGATTCCATACGGGTAGTAGTGGGTCATGCTGCCAGGTACCGTGAAGCTATATCGAATTTGTAAGCACAGGTGCACCACATATAAGGATTGTGAAAACTAAGTCACAAGTTTGTTAAAAAGACACTAAAGAGTAATGTCCAATTTTAAAAAAAAATCCTCTTTATTGTTCCCTTTGTAAGAAAGAACAGCCAACGCGTTTCGTCCCAGATGGGACTTCTTCAGGGCTGTATTATAACAAAACAAAACATATAAACATACAATTAAAATCATGAACTATTTACATGCTCAGCCGAGCAACAATAGTCACAAATTAAAAAACATGGCTGCCAGCATTAAAATATCTAATTCAATTCTGGTACACACAAAAGCGCAAACAGGGCCAGGCCGTTGGCCATAGCCTCTCCAAACCCGTTACAACGTTGTATGGTAAATACTAACTGTTCACTTAGTCCCTATCTATTCCTATTTCTAACAATCAGGAGGTTAAATCTAGAAATAGGCATTTTGGAGAAGAATAACCATAGAGAGCCAATAGTGGAACTATCCTTTGCCCTTACAATTGTTACAAAAAAGACGAAAAAGTACATACTGAGTCATGGCAATCCTGCGGATAGAAAGTGGTATAAAAATAACATCGGGACCTACCGTGATAAGCTGACACCTCATGGACGATTCAGCAGGTCGTGTAAGAGTAGACAATCGTAGCGATAGTTGCTGTTTTATATACAGCCTAGATGTATCTATTCCCAAAAAAAACAAGACAAGGCAACAAAGTATGAGCCTTAGGACGGCACTTTGCATATTCCCCTCCCTATCCTAGTCGCACCCCCCTCCGTCATAAGTGATGCAGATGGTAAATGCCCAGAGGGAGGCAGAGATGGTCACTCACGTTTGTAAAGTTGTAGTGAGGTTCTTTCTATTCACTTTATCTTTGAAGGAGAAGTAGTTCCTGATCAGGATACGAAGGAGAGAGGGCTGTGGTATAGACTGAGGGAGACATAGAGGGTAGATAATGGATGTGTGAGTGTACATTAATGAAGTGGGGAGCCCTGCCCAAGATCACGAAGTAACATAAGATTGACATTATAAACCTCTTGCATGTGTCTAACGTAAGTATTATATTCGTCTGTGACCTAATCCCGTTCATGTCCATAAACGTAGAACAGGATTCACATATAATTTACTGGCTTTCCCCTAGGGGGAGCCCCAGCAATTGCCCATGCTACAATCACTCCTGTGTAGATGTGTCTAATGTAAGCATTATGTCCGTCTGTGATCTAGTCCCGTTCATATCCATAAACGTAGAACAAGATTCACATTTCGTTTACTGACTTTCCTCTAGGGGGAGCCCCAGAGATTGCCCATGCTAAAATCACTCCTGTGTAGAAAACTCCCAGGGTGTGAATGTGCCCTTTTTAAAATTTTGTTTAACTCCCATTTCTCCTTCTCTGGACTTTTAATTTATCGCCCTCCGGGCTGCGATGCTGCTTTTAGGGCTGCTCTCCCGGATTTAATCAGTACGGAGGCATTGGGATGTGCTAATTACATAGTCCTCGGTGACCTCAATCTTCATCTTGCCTGCCCGTCCTTGCCCCCTATCCGGAGCTTCTTGGCCGACTTAGAGGCACTGCAGTTCTCCCAGCTGGTGACTTCCCCCACACATCGAGATGGTCACACACTTGACCCGTTCTTTACCAACTTAGAGGGAATCAGAGCACTCTGTCCTATCCAGATGATATGGACCGACCATATGTTGGTGAAAATGATATATCCCATATCTGAACCTCCTTATATATCTCAAGACAGACCAATTCTTAAACGACATTGGAACAAACTAAAATTGGAGGACTTCTACCACTTGTTGGAGGAGGCACCCCCTGGGCCCTGTCACCAATGTTGATCACGGATATGATTCCTTTTGTGTGTGGATCTCCCGCGCCCTTGATTCCTTGATCCCCCTGGTATGGTCTAAGCAGTGTTCAAAACAGCGTAGCCCATGGTACGACAGTACCTTAGCGTCTCTTAAAAGAGCCTGTAGACAGGCGGAAAGGCTGTGGAGAAAGTCGTTTGATCCTGAGCTAAAGGCTTGCTACTCTGTTAAAACTAAGATCTACCACAGGGCGGTATGCAGAACTCGAGCAGCCTATTATGCTCAAGAGTTTCAGAACAGCTCCCACCCCTCGAAACTTATATTCAAGGTGTTAAAGGACCTTATGGCTAAGAGGACAACAGCAGCAGAAATATGCTCGGACTCCCATTGTGGCCTCTTTTTTCCTCGAGAAGGTGCAAGCCATCTATCGAACCTTCCCGATGGGCTCTTTAAATCCAGAGCGGGCCAGATGTATCTTGGGAGATAGCGAGTGTCTTGTCAGTCTGCCTTCCTTGGCCAGGGAGGCCTTTGATTCCTTGAGTCTAAAAATTAAGTCAGGTTCTCCCGCAGATCTGCTTAAACCGGCTCAGCTTAGGAATATGCCGCCTCTATGCCGCACTCCGGTGTTGTCTTTGATTAATCTGTCACTTTCTTCAGGTGTAGTGCCCATTAGGTGGAAGCAGGCCGTAGTTACACCTATTTTGAAGAAGGCTACCCTCGACCCTCGCAAACCAGAGAACTATCGCCCTATTTCCTGGCTTCCTTGGGCCACAAAAGTTGCTGAGGCCCATGTGAACGGCATTCTGGCAGACCATCTCACTAGGGCCAATATTCTTGACCCCACCCAGAATGGGTTCCGTGCGGGCCACAGAACCGAGTCGGCCTTACTTTCTATGGTCGAACACCTGCGTTCTGTGCTTGATGCGGGTCGGACAGCGGCACTATTGCTATTAGATCTAAATGCCGCGTTCGACACGGTCTCGCACAGGATTTTGCTCCAGCGACTCGAGGAAGTAGGTGTCAAGGGTTCTGCCCTTTGCTGGTTCCGATCTTTTCTTACGGAAAGATCTTTCCAGGTTGCAATTCCACCCGGTAAATCTAAATCCTATCCGTTGGCCCTGGGGGTCCCACAGGGTTCATCGTTGAGTCCCACTCTATTTAATCTTTACGTGAGACCGCTGGCTGCGGTCGTCAAGCAATGGGGCCTGACGATGGTCTCATATGCTGATGACACGCAGTTGGCGGTCACATTGAGTGGGGACTCTGATGTGGAGGCTCTCAGGTTTCGAGACGGTTTACGGGCTGTGGCCAATTGGATGAACTCCAACTGTCTCCAGTTGAATACCAAGAAGACAGAGGTCATGGTGGTTGGCAAGCAAGTGGGTCTGTGGGGTGACAAGTGGTGGCCTTCTGAACTGGGTGTGACCCCCCTCTCCTGTATCGGAGATAAAAAATCTTGGGGTCTGGCTTGACCCGACACTCAGTTTTATCTGCCACACCAAGAAGGTGGCGGCCTCCTGTTATGGCTTTATCAGAGGACTTAGGCCTATACTTAATTTTTTTGATGCCCCCACCAGACAGCTGGTGGTTCAGGCATCAGTGCTGTCCCGGCTGGACTATGCCAGCTCGCTTTTGGTGGGATTAATCAGTCAGAACTCATCCGGCTGCAGCGAGTGCAAAATGCTGCAGCCAGAGTGGTGATAGGTCTGCCTAGGCGGTGCTCGGTCTCAAAAATGCTGCACTCGCTCCACTGGCTCCCCGTAAATCAGAGGATCAAATTCAAGGTTCTCTGCTTTGCGTTTAAAATTCTCAAGGGTACTTCTCCCCAAATCTTGGAGAATCTTTTGACACCGTATGTACCCCCGCGAACCCTGAGATCCTTGGGGCAGAATCTGGCGGTGGTTCCGCGTTTCAGGCTGAGTAGAACTGGCGGCCGCTCCTTTCGAGTGTTAGCGGCGAAGTGGTGGAATTTGCTTCCTCCTGAGATCCGGGCTATTGATGACCTTCTTCAGTTTAGGCGCGCCATCAAAACCTTCTTGTTTGCTTAGTTTTAGGCTGTTCTCTGTACCTTCTTCTTTTTTTCGGTGTTGTGTTTGCCTTGTCATAGCGCCAGGACGCCCCTTCGCTGGGGCAGCTGTGCGCTGTATAAATAAAAATAACATAACATAACATAACATAATGCTTACCCTTATATGTCACAAAAACCAAGACGCTTGAGTAATATCCAGACGAGCACCATCTATCAGATGTGCCCTATAAACCTGAGAGGAGGGACGAGAAGAACACGAGATTTGCAAAAATTCAGTAAGTTGTGACCATGGGCATAGTGCATGGAAATGACCCTCGAGTTCTCAATTACCTGATCTCCAATTTTAAGGCTCAAATCGGCAATCCAAGGTGTCAATAAGAACCTTCCTATGTCCCTGGCCGACTCTAAAAAGAATAAGAGATAAAATTACATGATCGAAAAGAACTTTGAGTAAACTAGGTCGATGGACATGGTAAATGGAAGTACTGAATTACCTGGTCTCCAAATTAATGGCTCAGATCGCCAATCCAAGGTATAAATTCAAACCTTCCTATGTCCGTGGCCAACTCTAAGAAGAATACGAGGTGAAATTATATTACTGAGGGAATGATTACACTGTATAATTCTCAGATTAGACGCAACGGGGTATTTGGTTAGTTATGATTGGTATTCACAAACTACCGACAACCCCGCATAATAAACTGAGTGTCGTTGTGGATATACCATGCCTACGGTCACCCGGGATGTACCCCGTTTTTTATATATATACAATATCACTAGGGCAGGCAACTTCGAACGAGAGGGATTAAAAATTCAAGTCAACATAACCGCCCCACTTCGAACGAGAGGGATTAATAATTCAAGTCAACATAACCGCCCCATAAGGAGTGAGGCTTGTGAGTGAGGGGTTGGCCTAACGGCTAAGGCGCTCGACCTCGGACCTGGGGAACTTGGTTCGAGTCTCGGTAACGACGCCAATAACCCCCTGTGATTCTGGGCAAATCACTTAATCTCCCCGTGCCTAAAATGAAAGTGTGTCCTCATGTAACGTAACTGGTGCTATGTAAAGCGCTCTGATAACTGATTTGGTTCGGTTCTAGTTCGCGCTATACAAAACTCTGCAAAAAAAATAAAAAAATAAATATATATATATATCTTGCCCCCGATGAACCACAATAAGTCACCCTCTTAAGTTGATGTTGGCAGTGGATTAGGTTAACAAAGATTACAGTCCTGAAATGTATCTGAAGTATTAGCGCAAACAGGCAAAGGATTACTGTACACGAAAAGAAACGAAACAAAATAGCAGAAAGACTAAGTCCACATCCCAAGTGCCCTTAAAAGAGAGACCAAGTGTAACGCGTAACTCCCACCGGATACTGCATTAGCATAAACTCTTACCGCGGAAGGGTGGTTAAAGCGGCTCGAACTGTCTCCTTCGATATAAGTCTTCACGCCTCCAGTACGAATAGCACCTGGTGGAAGTGGGTCGTGTGGGAGTTGGTATATATATCCCCAACTGATTAGCTAATCAATTACACCTGTGTAAACCTAAACAGGCGGGTACAAATATTAACCTGTCAGCCCATGTATAACGCGGCCGCCATATTGGAATGTAGCGGATACTTATCTAGTGCGGCATGTAATCTTATGAATGAATGAAAAAAAGGGTATCGCACGTCCCGGAGAAGCAGGTAGGATTACAGATAAATCTTATGTCTTATGGGTAAAATTCTCCGAGAACACATGTCCAGAGTTGTAATCGTAAGGACCGAAGGTGTATCAGTCCCGGTACTAGCAAAACGCATTACAAATGGAAATGGTGGCCATCTTGAAATGGTCAGAAGCTAATCAAAAAGCATGGTAAACAAAAACACGATATGTACTCTGACGAGGAGTAAGTCTATGATAATTTTGAGCAATTGTCTTCTAAAAGAATCACGGTAAAGGGTCTCCACAGCGTGACGCAACCCCGCAGTATTGCCATAACTCAGCGAAGTTTGCATCGTTCAAAAATTAGAATAAAAATATGAACAATTGTTCTTCCTATGTAAAAACACCGGATAAAGTTACCCTGTCTGGTTAAATGGTTTCTTTTTGGCATATTTAACCTTGTAGTGAGAGACAACAATCAAGGATTATGCGATGGAATACACAACATAATTTTTTGGCCGCAATTGACAGATTGAATTGACAACAACATTACGTTTCCACAATAGGACGAATCCATCTTGGCTTGTTTGATCCTAGGATGGAAAAACGCACAGTTTTCAGAGGTTGAAGATGTTACTGCTTTTCCACAATGTATAAGGGTCTCTTGCATTTGTATACATTCTGGTCATTCTCTGAAGATCCTATACATTGTATACATTCTGGTCATTCTCTGAAGGTCCTATAGGTATGACAAATGACAAAACATTGTTTATACAAACAAGAGCAAAAGATAGCAATAGTGCAAAACATGAAAATCTATATCCAACTTTGGAAGGTCTATTACAGAGGATTTCATGTCAAGAAATAATGCATCTCATCGTCAAAATTATGGCCGAACTCTAGCGTTCTTAATCTACAGATCCAGGTCGCCTTCTTCTTTCTTATGGCTAGAAGTCTATCCCCACCTCCAGGAACATGGGGACACGGGGACATGATCTATACCCATAAACCATATGGTGTCTTCTGGTGTGTGTCTATCCTGCATATAATGGGTCATTGGGTACTTTAGATCACCGTTTCTATGTGCTCTGACATGTTCTTGTACTCTGACTTTCAGCGCTCGTTTTGTGCTGCCCACGTATATTTGTCCACATGGACATCCCAAAACGTAAACTACATATTCAGTATTGCAGTTAATGAAATGGTTAATCCTATGTATACGTGTGGTGTTGAAACAGAACTCCTTCATTTTATCTTTGCCTAGTTTGCACATATTGCAACCTCTGCAGGTATAGAATCCAACCAACTTGTTACATAGCCAAACTGTTTTTTTCTCCCTTGTGATGTAACTAGGGCAAAGAACGTTTCTCAGGTTGTGGCCTCGTCTATATGTCACCCTAGGTTTGGCAGGCAGGATCCCCTGTAGGCTAGGAATGGCTGTGAGAAGATGCCAATGCTTGCGGAGAGTATTGTAAATTCTACTGCTCTCGTCTGTGTAGGGTGTAGTAAACGCAACATATGGTTGCTTTGACTTTCTTTTTTCCGACGGGGCCAGGGTCACCTCCCTAGTTACTTTAGTAACTCTCTTGAATGCCTTGTTCAAGATATTAGAGGGGTATCCCCTATGTCGGAATCGTTCCGTAGTCTCATTGATGTGGTTTAGGAAAGTGTCTGGAGTGCTACAATTTCGTCGCATCCTAATCATCTCCCCATATGGGATGTTATTGATACCGTGACGGGGATGTGCGCTGGCAAAATGTAAAGTATTGTTGCAACTCATGGCTTTCCTATGGGTCCTACTGTTGATCTTGTTATTTTCAACAAAAAATGTCATGTCCAGGAAGTTAATCTCCTTACTGTTGAATTCCATCGTGAAGCGCACATTAAAGGGGTTGTCATTAAGGTATTCATAATAGGCCAGGAGATCTGGGGCAGGTCCATTCCACAACATAATCACATCGTCGATGTACCTGCCCCAGTATATCACATGATCTGACCACCGCGATGCCCGGCGGCCCCAGGCATGCTCCCGCTCAAACCAGCCCATAAAAAGGCCGGCGTAATCGGGAGCAAACCTTGACCCCATTGCAGTCCCCTGGGTCTGTTGGTACCATGTAGAGTCATGGAGAATTTTTTTTTTGGATAGAATGATATTAGTCATTTCTATCAGCATCTCATTGTTACCAAGGTGCTCCGCTGCTCTCTGTCCTAGATGGAATTCAAGGGCATTTATACAGAATTCCTTTTTTATGCACGTATACAGGCTGGTTACATCGAGTGCAACAAAGATTAAGTTTTCAGCCCATGTAAATTCCTCAAATTTAGCTAATATATCCTTGGTGTCCTTGATATATGCTGGGATATTTTGTACAAAGGGTTGTAAATATGCATCCACATATTCCGATAAACGTTCCGTTGGTGAATTAACACCCGAGATGATCAGGCGGCCAGGTGGAAAAGGGCCGCCCTTTTGGATTTTAGGTAAGATGTATATACAAGGGAATGTCGGCTCTGTAACCATAAGGTATCTGCATTCCTCCTCACTGATCAAGCCCACTTCACGCCAATCTGTAAGCCTCATGTTGATGTAGGCTCCAAGGGGGGCCATGGGATTGTAAGCAAGCTTGGTGTAACAAGCTGTATCAGACAATTGCCGGTCAATTTCCATAAAGTAATCAATTTTCTTCATCAGGACCACATTGCCCCCCTTGTCTGCCTCACAGATGACAATTGTACCATCTGTTTTTAAATTATCTAGGGCTTCCCTTTCCCCGATAGTGAGGTTATGTTGACGTGCTTTGGGGCGGATGGGATGATCCAATAGTTGATATAGGCCATGGGTTACTTTCTCCCTAAAGATGTCAATATTGGGATGAGTTCCTACAGGTGTAAATTTGGACCTGGGTTTCAAACTACTTTCTATCGTCACATCTTCAACAATTCCCATTTCTTCACAAATTAAATCCCTGTCCACAGAAGTATCAAATTCAACTGCCATCATTGATTCAATTACATTTATTTCAGTAGCCGTGTGTTCAGAGACAAAGTCAACATTACAAGGGGTGGTTACAGTAGGGGGGTTTCTGGCAAAATGGTCTTTGAGTTTTAGAGTCCGAATAAATTTAAACAGGTCCACAAAAACATCAGTGTCTCCACCCACTTGGTTGGGACAAAAACCCAGTCCCTTACTTAATACAGATATGTCATCCGTGGATAGTACCCTGTCAGAAAGGTTTAAAATAATGGATTTTTCACATTCCATGATAGTACTGGTGGTCACCTCTGTTAGTTCTTTGTTCTGTTCGACCTCGTCCTTTTTGCAACCGTCTCCACACCATGACCTTTTCCTTTGTTGTCGTTCCTGCCACCACCTGCCCCCCCTTCTGGTTTTGGTACTTTTGGTCTTGCCCCCAACCGTAACCTCTCCATTTCCAATAATTTTTTTTTATTATTATTGGGTCTTACTTCTCCCTCTACCGGTTCTGCCGTTGTCTCAATTGAGATTGAACTGGCTCCCGAAGATAATGATGTTATGCTACTGGCAGATGTCAATTCTGAAGTCTCTTCTCTGCGTCTCTTTCCCTCCCCAGTCATCTTTACATTATCATATTTATGTGAAAAGGTGTATATCCTTCCATCCCTGTAATCCTTGTCGTCCCGCTTGATCTTTTTAAGCTGAAGCTATATCCCTTAGGACTGTCACTGCTCCTGCAATTGCCAACGTCCTCTTAAGGTGGCAACAGGCAGAGGTAGTAACTTCATGTCCGGCAGCCTAAAAGCAATGTGGAATGGATGTGGTGTGAATTATAAGTTTACTAACCCATATCATTAAAAAAAAAGGTTTAGTTGAGAGATTCAACAAAGCCATGAAAGGTATGATCCTGGGACTCCCTGAAAAACTCAGAAGGAGATGGAATGTCCTTTTACCATGCCTGCTTTTCGCTTAAAGAGAAGTACCTCACAAGTGAGTAGGGTTTCCCCCCTTTGAACTTCTGTTTAAGCATCCTGTAAGGGGACCACTGTGTCTACTTAAGAAAGGCTGAGAGAGACCTCTCAAAGAGCCTGAACAAGATGTTTTAGGATGGCAGAGTGCATGGGAAAAGTATCCAAAAACCTTGAGGCCTGCCAAGAGCTCCAGAAGCATTGGCATGGCCAACACTCTGCACTGGTGGAGTTCCAAACAGGATGGAAGGTATGGAGTTTGGAGCCTGTGGCACCTAGGGCCCTCTAGGACAAACTGAGTAATCCCTACCCTATCCTTGAAAGGAAAGGTGAGGTAACCTATCTGTTAGACCAAGGCACCAGCAGGAGCCCTCACAGGGCCATCACGTTAACGGCCTAAAGCATTTCTAAGACAGGGTTGATGCAACTATGCTCATGGTCACTGATTAGGATCAGGAAATAGAGAGTAAACCTATCTCTGACCTCCTCTCCTACAGCCCCAAAGATGGTTCTGTAGATAGAGTAGTCTTCTCAGACACCCTCCCTCTCTGCCCAACAGCAAGCTGACTGAAGGCAAGTTTTGGAGCAGTATGCTGAGCTCTTCTCCCTAACCCCTAGTCAAACTACTTGGTGTACCCATGATGTGGACACTAGAGATAAATCACCAGTCAAAAACAAAATGCATAGCCAGTCTGATCAAGTTAAGAAGAGCATCAAGATGCTGCTATTGGGAGTCATTGAACCCTCTGAGAGCCCCTGGACCAGCCCAGTTGTGTTAGTCCCAAATATCATTCCAAGGTTGGAAAAGCAGAGGTTTTGCAAACCTGTATTCAAAACACATACTCATGCACACAGAAAAACATGAAAATAACACAAACATGCGGTCTACTCCAAAATGTGTAACACAGTTGAGATAGCTTAACACCACTGATCTATTATTACACATTTAGTTCTTCAGTTTCTGCAGGAGGTGAGCAGCCTATTGCGCCAGCTGGCATCACACCACATGGGCAATTGGTAGGTCTATAAACATTATATAGATCCACTATTACAAGGAGGAGGTGTAGCTGAAGGACTATACTAAACTTCAGCCAGAGGAAAAATTCTGCCTTTAAGAGTGTATGCCTGCTATTGACACTGCATCAAAGACACACAAACAGAACAGAACAGTGCTCTTCTGCAATCCTTTTTACCAAATCAGCAGTGGAAGTCAAGCGTAGAATTCTGCTAATGTCTCTTTCCTTCCCTAATCTGCTGTCAGACCTGACAACTCACACAGTGCCACCCGTCTGACACGATTTCGGCTCCCTTCACACGTCATCCCGTGAGGAGCTGAAATCACACAGTGGAAGGGAAAGCGAGCTGAAAACCACTGTAAACAGTGCATTTCTAGCTCGTTTTTGGAGGCAGTAGCTGCTGATGTCCATTAAGAAGTGTGAAAACAACCCAGGACATTGGCGACAGCCTCAATGACCCTTTGTCTTCTTGTTTTTTTGAGAGGGGTGGGGGCTTCATGAATGGCAGAGTTCCTCTTAGGTAGCTCTCTGCACAAGGCCCCTCTCCTCCAAGGCCCACCCCACCTCACGCTGTGCAATTAATTTGTAAGTTGGCAGATATGTGCTGTGTAGGCACCGCCCAGCACTTTCTATATAGCATTTTCTGCTTCATAATGAGTGTAGGGCCTAATGTACTAATCTGTGTAAACAATCCAAGAATATGTCAATTGCAAACTGACTCATTTGCATAAAGGGGTTCGATTTGTGATGCATCCTATGTATAAGAAGTTTCCATCGCAATTTTTGCATTCACAGAGTGTCCCAAAATATTCCTGACAAATGAATATTAATTAGGCATATGTCTATTTGTGACATCCTATGATTGCCTGCACATGCAGGGGATATGGCCTGCAAGGACCAGCAAACCACTGCCCTTCCATTTGGTTTCCCAAATGTGAAACATATTTTAAAGGGACAAGTGCAGACAATCCTGCGTCCCCTTCTGTAATAATGATAGCGCTGGCACACATGAAGCACCAGTGCTATCATTACAGGGCATTTTCCCGTTTGCACCGGGGTGTTGCCCGATGCAAATGAGGGAATCACTTTGTCTCTGGTGGATGTGGTCGTAGAGGCAAACATGCTGCGAGGTGGCACACTAATAGTGCACCACAAAAAGGGGGCACACTTTCAGTACACCTCCTAAAGGCAGCCCTCTGATGGGGGAGAAAAAGGTCCCATGGACTCCCCAGAGTTCCCCATTCAGGTGGATGCAGTCACGCACTGTACCCGCCTTCAAGGGGATCTCTCTCCCCTCTTAAAAGTGTAGGTGGATGCCTCCTGCTCTGTGAAACATGGAACAGTTTTTGAGCAATTGCTCTGTATTTCACTTGAATGCATTGCCACAAGGGCAGTGCGAGTTCATGGCTGCCCTGTGGAACAGCACATTATTTCTAATACGGTGCCTGTCCCTGTTTGCACCTGGCGCCCCTTTTGAAGAGTTGAGAGTTAAGTACATGACCCCTCTACCTTGCCTGATTAATTTTGTGCCACAACTGGGCCTGCATCACCTTCACCAAGCCATTCACAACACCTCTAAGTTTCAATCCTTTGAACATTGAGACATTTTCCTCTTGAATGACTTCCTGAACCAAAACAGATCTTGAGCTTAACATTCTGCGCCCCATAAAATCTAGTCACAAGTCCTGTTTTGAAGATGAATCTATGCTTGTCTTCCCAGCACACTCTACATCCGATCTGTGAACATATGATTTACTAAAATAAGCAGTAATCATGTGTTATAGTACTGTGTGTTTTCTTGTTCCATTACTCAGATCCTCCTCCTCCTCTGTGAAACCACAGAAACTTCATATTTTCTTAAATATTACAGTAACATGATGTACAATATTTTTGTTTGCAGGATATACATTTCGAATAAAGGCAACATAGACTTTCATCTGCATTAACCACTTCTACCTAGCCAGCCATGGCACACAGCAGAAGGCAACAGAAGAGAAACCCTGATTCAAGTTGGGCATCACAATTGGCGTCCACCGCCGCATTCCACGCACGTCAAAGGCCACCTCTTGGACCCTGTATTCAGTAATTGCGCATACCTTAAAGTGGGCTCCATCAGTCGTCTGCCTTGGACTGACCACTTTTTGATCTCTTTTACCTGGACTTCATCTAAACCCTTACCCTGCACCCCCACTCTGCGGAGAATGAGAAACTGGTCCAGACTTTCCTTGAACCAGTGGACCAATACTCTCGCAACCTCCAGATCCTCACTTATCGGGGATTCTTTTTTAGATAACAAGGAGTATGACAAGTGGAGTTCGGACTCACTTGACTCCATACTTCCCCTCCATAATATCAACTTAAAAAGACAGCAGAAAACTGCTCCCTGGTACTCGGAAGAGCTCATAGAGAAAAACCGCTTCTGTAGGAAGCTTGAGAGGAGGTGGCGCCTGGGATACGCTGCCGCGGATAAAGCCACATACAGGGAGGCTATCAAAGCCTACAAATTAGAAATAAAAGCAACAAAGTCGGTCTACTATAGCGAAAAAATCATGACGGCTAGGTCACAACCTAAAGAGATGTACCAAATAGTAAAAAGCTTGACTAGGCTTCGACCCTCCCTGGCTGCCAACTACAACCCGCGCTCTCGATGTAACGATTTAGCGGAATTCTTCTACCAAAAAATAAATAACATCTACCTATCATTTCCAGACTTGGAGTCAGACCCCACCACTCAGGGACCACATCTCCCTGTGGAAGCTGAGCATTTTTGTCAAAATATTTTGGATCATTTTCCCTTGTTAGACTTAGAAACATTGGAGCCGCTGTTACGCCAAGTGAAGTCAGGCTCCCCATATGATCCTGCACCCCCTCGTACGTTGGCTTTAGCTAGCCAGACCATTCTGCCCACGATTATGGAGTTATTGAACTCCTCCATAGCGACCAGCACTGTACCACTCACCTGAAAACATGCCATGGTACGAGCACTCCTGAAGAAGCCTACCCTAGACCCCGGCAACCTTAACAACTACCGCCCAATTTCTCTGCTCCCCTGGGTGAGCAAAATCCTCGAGAAACACATTAACATCTGTCTCACTAGGTTTCTCGAGAGCAACCACCTGCTAGATGTCACCCAGATAGGTTTCCGTCCCAAGCATGGGATGGAAACGGCTTTGCTGGCGGTCACAGAGGAAGCTAGGCGGATCTTGGATCAGGGAGGATCAGTGGCAGTTATCCTCCTTGATCTAAGCGCCGCGTTTGATACGGTGAATCATAAAACTCTATTGCGCCACCTCTAAAACTTAGGAGTGTCAGGGGAAGCTCTGGCCTGGCTCAAGTCCTTCTTAAGTGATAGGACTTTTCAAGTCTTTGAGGGATCTTTTGCTCCCTCAAGCAAGCCTTCGGGCTGCGGGGTACCACAGGGCTCATCTCTGAGCCCGGCGCTATTCAATGCGTATATGAGACCGCTGGCTAAGATCGTTCATCCATATGGCATTAAGATCATTACATATGCGGACGATACTCAGCTAGTGGTCTCTCTTGCGCAGAGGAACTGCCAGTAACCACAGACTGGTCTGACAACCTGTCTGGAACAGGTTAAGAGCTGGATGATGATGTCGTACCTCAAGCTTAACGGTGACAAAACTGAGCTTATGCTTCTCGGCCCACCAGCCCTGCCTACTATAGACCTGTTATGGCCCACTGGCATGGGTATGCCTCCCGCGCACAGAGACGACATAAAAAGTCTTGGGGTGTGGATGGATAAAATCCTGACCTTTAAACATCCAAGCAACTAAACTGTCAATGACCAGCTTTGGACTTATTCGGATGCTGAAGAAAATGTTCCCACTTCTACCTTTCGAAGCCAAGCAAGTCGTTATGCAGGGCTTAATTCAATCCTGCCTCGATTTTAGTAACGCCCTGTACTTAGGGGCGCCTGAATACTGTCTGCAAAAACTTCAGCGGATTCAGAACTGCGCAGCACGGACATTGCTTAGTCTCCCACGCAGAGCCTCGGCGGAGCCTGGGTTGAGAACTCTGCATTGGCTACCTGTTAGGGAGAGAGTCAAATTCAAGTCCATGTGCATCTCCCATCAAGCGTATTGGAAAACTGGCCCAGAAATCAACCACTCTTTGATCACTCCCCACTGTTCGAATAAACAGCTTCGTTCCGCTCATGCCTTTTTGGCGACAGTTTCCCGCATCAGAAGATCTAGAGCTGGTGGCCGGTCATTTTCCTATAACGCCGCTAAGTTATGGAATTCACTCCCCCTCCATTTAAGATCCAATCCCAACCTGACGACCTTTCGCAAACAGCTCAAAACCTTCTTGTTTAATACTGCAGACTAGCCCCTAGGTTACCACCCTGGGAGGTACCAACCTG
This sequence comes from Lissotriton helveticus, assembly GCF_964261635.1. Classification (NCBI taxonomy): domain Eukaryota; kingdom Metazoa; phylum Chordata; class Amphibia; order Caudata; family Salamandridae; genus Lissotriton; species Lissotriton helveticus. Next base: position 167,573,431 of record NC_136065.1, on the reverse strand, counting down.
GTCCTCAGCGCCTGGACGCCTCAGGGCAGCAGCCGCGCTCAACAAAATTCCTTTTCATTTCATCCGCCCCCACCAATTATATTGTCAGTGGGAATGATCTCACGCATATAGTTCTTGCAAAAGCAGCTTACAAGGCAGAAATCAGAATCTATAATTCTGGCTTTCACGACAAAACAAGTATTCATTTAAGTCAATTAAGTCAAGTCATACCTCACTATCCTGTGCCAGTTAGGCAAAGCACAGAGCACTTTGCAAAAAACAACTTGGGACTATGTCTTTGACAGGTGCAGCATAAAGAATGATGTACGAAATTGCATACATTTGTTCTGCAAATTAAGTGAAATGTTGAAAGAATTACCAGAAATTATGTAAAATACTCTTTAGGGTATCACAAGTCAAAACTGAAAGCCAGGGCATATCTTGCAATCAAAAACACTAAAAATAAGTGCTTGACAACTTATTCATGGAGAAAATGACTCTCCCAGCACATTTACTGCTTGAGTCAGACATTTTCTTCTCAAACTTATCCTCTGCAGCCAAACATTGGCAAATTACGTGCTCAACAGTCAGACAGTTAGCTCTAAGAAGGAAAAACCTGAACCCCTGATGCCTTGTAGGAGAGTCCTATTTGAGACAAGTAAGAGGAGATGGAATTTATCCCTTTTCAAGTGGAAGGAAGATGAAAGAGCAAAATGATGGGAAACTCAAACTTGGTAGCCATATACACATTAGAGTGCACCACTGGAGATCAGGTGAACCCTTAGCTATGTATAAAAATGTATGTGTTGGAAGACCACAGAAATACATTGAATGCTTTGTGAGGTGAGAGAAGAGCTTATTTATTTGAGTGCCCTGAGATGTGGAGTGTTCCCCCCAGAATGTCATTGAGTTGAATATTTATGGTTTACCCATCTTCCAGGACTACCCATGGCTCTGTTGGGCCTTTGCATAGCTGATGGCAAACACTGACATACGGCTTATACTTTCTCAAGTAAAACTGTACGGTTGTTGGACAACAAACATCAAAACTGTGGAAGACTGATTCCACGCACACATCCAGATATGTTGGCCTAAGTCTTGCTAGCTTACAGTGCACCATCTATACCCCTAACCTGAAAAGGTAACAAGTGGATGTGCAAACTCAGAGCATGACAAATCGGACTCCCCAAGGAAATCATGGTAAGAGATCTAGAACCCTGTTGCTTAGTTAGTTATGCATACCCAAATAGATACATAGTAAAGTGTTTCAATATTTATTGAAGCATTGTGATTCTTGTGTGGAAAAAGGGTCAAGCAGATCAGGTCGATTACCCCTTTTCAAGATTTGCCCGGCGTTATCCGCCTCTCACCCAACTCACTGTTACCAAATAAAGAGGCAGGTGCTGGAGACTGGAAGGCAGGAAACAGGAGTTTATTCCGACGGAGCAGAACACATCAAATCAGACAACAGGGTATCTTCTCGAGGTGCTCTAACAACATCTCTGAGGCCTGGCCTCTTATACACTGGTTTATTACTTTATTACATATCACACATTCTTGGTAATGCTTTGATGTACGGAAAGACATTCCTGGAATCCCCGCTTCAGGCCCATTCCCACACATATCTACAGTAGAGGTCCCCACCCAAACCTCAGCATGATGGCTGTCGCGCAGCTGGACATACCGCTGGGAACAGGAATGCGGGCGGTCGGTCGGATCTTGGGGTGTGAAGGCATTGATTAATCACCGCTCCTCTGATGTGAGGCGAGGTCCTACTGTAGGGAGCAAATAAACTGCATCTGTTGGGCTAGGTGATGGCCTGGGATCAGGCCGGGCAATCGGGCAGGGAGGAAGAGATTATCAAAGGGCCTGTTCTAAGGGTGGGATGAAAGAGCGAGGGGGTTCAGCACGGGATGTGGCTCTGAGACAGGGTCGTGTTTAGAGGTGCGTTTATGACCCAAGCAGGAGAGACCGGGGGCTGTCAGGGCGCGGGGGAATACTTGCGAGGCTGGGGAGTGAGGGGGAGAGACGCGCAGGCTATTGGCAGTGGGCAGAGAGGTCATGACACACAAAATGGCTGCCACCTATGTTCGTGATGGGGCCTAAAAGGGGACAAGATGGCGTGGCCACTGTTTCGTGACTTTCGCTTTACTTTCAACAGTGGCGAGGGTGAACATAAATGAACGCCGCTTATGTACATATACATTGTCATTTTCCACACTTGAGTAAAATACTTGTGCTGCAATAATCAGTAGAAGGAAGCAGAATAATGTGATTAGCATTATGAGAATGGTGAAAAAGATAAACAGTTTAACCATTTTGCTGATTACAGAAAATATACGCTTGCCTACACACACTGTGCTCCTACCTAGAACTTCCTAAACTAGTGTGCCTAGGATGGGGGTGAATCTTCAAAATCCCTGTAGGGTGATCTAACTCCATGTTACCTGTGGGTAGGTGTCATAAGGCTTGGACGAAAGCTGAGCAGCATCCCTTGCAAGAGGTAAACAGATATCACCTGGGCTGGAATTACGGCATATGGTTGACCTCTCAGTGCCAGCTAAATGCTCCCCTGCCTAAACAAAGGATTGATGTCATATATATATATATATATATATATATATATATATATATATATATAAATAATAAACATCATCTGTGTTGCCATGCCAAAGCCACAGTCAGGCCACATTTGTTTATTCTATTGTGATAGCTCTGTCGCCAAAAAGTCAAAACAAAGAACAGCAGTTCGCTAAGTGAACTTAGCCCTTGGAGAGAATGTTCAAGGTATCTGATAATGTGTCGAAGAAGTGGAAATATAAGCAAAGCTTAGTTCAGAGAATATTATCACGCACTTGCACCCAAGTGAATGTGTATCAAATGTCATTGTGTTTAAGAAAAGAAGGCAACTTAAACACATGAGCATGCAAAATGGTGTTTCCATCCAGGCCTACAATGTGACTACAAAACAACACAGACCTATGTCTACTTTGTCATTGCACATATAGATCAATGACCACAACTGCCAATCAGACAGAGACCTATGCTTGCACTGCCAAGGCAAACATTGATAAATGCCCTCACTGTCAGGGTAAACCTAGACCGATGCCAGCGCTGCGGAGGCAGACATAGAGCTATGCCTCCTGACTACCAAGGCAGACTTAGACCATGCTTGCACTACCAAGAAACACACTGATCAATGCTCATACTGCCAAGACAAACGTAACTTCTGCTCACACTACCATGGTATATACAGAGCTATGCATGCTCTGCCGAGCCACACGTTTGTCAATGCCCACAATGCCATGACACACACAGACCTATACTTGCATTGCCAAAGTACATGTAGATCAACACCCTCACTGCCAAGGAAAACCTAGACCTGTGTCTGCCCCGCCTAGACATACTCAGTCCTATGACTGCACTGCCAAAGCACATGTACATCAACGCTTGCATTCCAAAGACAGACATAGAACTATGCCTGCACTGCCATGATATACATAGACCCACGTCTGCACTGCGAGGGCACACATAGATCAAAGCCTGTACAGCCAAGAAAAACATAGGCCTATGCCTGCAATGCCATGACGCAAGCAGACCCGTCCCTGCATTGCCAAGGTACAAGTGGATCAAAGCCCGCACTATCAAGATAAGCCTAGACCTAAGCCAGCACTACCAAGGCAAACAGACCTATGCCGCAATGCCATGGCGCACACAGACCCGTCCCTGCATTGCCAAGGCACAAGTGGATCAACCCTGCCCTACCAAGACAAAGCTAGATCTGTGCTCACACTTCCATGGCCATCCTGGCCTGCATTAGAATGGAAGTTGTGATGGAGGCAATCCAGGTTCCTTGAAGACTGTCTTTTTGGTGGGACTGTTTAAAATGACAGTACCGTGACTATCAGTAGAGAGCTCCAAAGAGGGACATGAAATCACAGGTTACTGTGTGCCAGTACTTGCTGGCCCTGGAATAGGAATCCCCTCTTTCTAGTCCACTGAACAGGCCAGGGATAATTACGTGGTTGCAACATTTTGCAAGCACTGGAAACCCCCCCCACCACCCCATAAAAATGTTTGTAGAGCCAGTATCCCTGTGTCTGTCCATTGAAGAGGCAAAGAGGGGTCTCCAGGGCCATTGCCATTAATGACCTGAGGCGATGAACATATTCTGTGCTCTGCCACGGATACTGGGTGGCGTCCACGCAGATGAATTTGTAAGGATGGAACATGGCTGAAACCCTTTAGTATGGGCACTGCCCGGGCACAAGGATTTAGTTGTTGAAATATGATGAGAAGTGTTTAAAAAAATGATTGTTTCTTCCATTAAAGAGATTTTCCGGATTGGTGTAGCAGGTGGGACCAAGGCACGTCAGAATAATACCTGACAAAATTGTGGGGCATATTACCAACAACTAGCGATAATTATCGCTATGTTGGCTTAGCGGCAATATTTTTATCGCCGAGCTGCGGTGATTTTTATCGCTTAGGAACCTTGCTATTATCAAGGTTTATCTCCTAAGCGATAAAAATCGGCCGAAATGCATGAATATCGCTGAAAAGTCATGCAGTACCGAGCTAATACTCTTAGCCATGTTATCCACCTACCATTGGATAACATGGCTAAGGACTGCTCAGGGGCAGGTGTTAGCTTTTGGAGATAATCACGCTTAGCACGAATATCTCCAAAAGTTGGTAATAGGAGATAGCGATGTTAGCGACTGTTTCCAGTCGCTAACATCTTGGCGCGCCCACTTTGCATGTCATTAGTGATAAATTTCACTGACATGCAAAGCGGGGCCCAAGATGGTCGCTATCTCCTACTAGCTGTCGCTAACTGGTGTTAGCGACAGCTAGGTAATAGGGAGATGATTTTATCTCCGCTTTCTTGGTTTTTAAAGCCAAAAAGCAGAGATAAACCCCCTTGATAATATGCCCCTGTGTTCCATCGGGATATGTATGTAAACACATTTTTTTTAACATCTGTAATGAATCCGACCCTCTTAAACCTACATTGGTCAACCCTTCTATATTTAGAGGTTCAGGTTTTGGCAGATTCTGGCACAGCAACACTGTGGAAGCGGCTTATCTAACAAACAGTTAGTGCTAAGAGAGAAAAAGTCTCCAGACTGTGGCCTTTTTCGGTATGCAAATTCCACATACATACCTCAGAGTTGCAATAGCCTCTTCGAAGGTCTCTCAAAGTTAGGGTAGAGCCCTGGAAATTAATAATAACTGCTGGTCATTTTTATAGTACACAGTGCTACCTGAACTAACTCTTACCTCTGTGGCACTATCATACAACTCAATATTTACCAGCCCTAAAATGATGAAATGCTAAGTCAGCCCTGTGTGGTTTGAAAATTGTGAACTGCAGACTACACACGGATCTCTGCTGCAGAGGCTGAAAAGATAGGACAAGTTTAATGAAGCAACCATAGGTAAGACGTGCCCAATGGCTACCAGTATACTTTACCTAGATCCATTGTTACAACCTCCTCACACCGCAAACTCTGGAAATATGGCGGCTAACTAACGCGCCAACCAGACTGTCCTCTTTTTCTTCCTCTCTTTTCCCACTTCCGATTCCTCCCTTTGAGGGTAATACATAAGACCACCAATGGCAACATACGCCAAGATCGTGATTACCTACTCAAATATACGTGTGACCAACCTTGCTAAAGATATGCCTACTGTAACCCCAACGGCGTATAACGACACCAGTATTGCCTTCACTATATCTGTACTGTATATAAAAAAAATTCTCTAAAAAAATCGTTTGAAATAAAAAAAAAAGAGTACATGTTAACATAATACATTCATAAGTACATTTACTGCCCGACCGACCCTCTCTACCATGCACTATATAAGTGTCGCTCCCAGTGGGAGGTGATTCTGGAACATCCAATCATACACAACTTTTTTTAAAGGGAGGGGAGTGACATTCAAGGTCTCAGGCACCCTTCCTGTGGTACACACCTATGAGAAACAAGTAAGTCTAACAACTTGTTTGTGAAAGATGTATCACTGGTTTATAAAGAAGAACATGAGATCATTGTGTTTTCTATGACATAAAGCTAACTTGAGATATTAACATTGTGGGCAGACAAACTAGGGGCCTTATTGAGCATTTGCCGTTTGGGATGCTCCGTTACAAACGTGGTGGATGTTTCTTCTACCATATTACAAGTGCATTACAACCTGTGGCACTTTAATAATGGGATGTGCCAGGTGTGTGGAGAAGAATCCCGCCTGTAAACTCTAAATAAGGTCCACGAGCTACCTTGGTATGAGCTCCTCTTATATTGCTGAAAGGTCAGCTTTCCTCAAGGACAGATTTGTGTGACATATGTTCATAGGAATTACCCTTATGTCTATGTATATGTACAATGGACAGGATGTGGTGTAAGGGCCAGAGCTGCGACTTTGGAGCTGAGGAACAAGGTTCGATTCTCAGCATCCGCTCAAAAGTCAGTGATTCAGGGCACATATGCAATCTTTCCAGTGCCAAACAAAACCATGAATGTAACTGGTGCTCACGTTAAGCGCTTCAATACCTTTAGGTCGAGTTAAAACCACAAACAAAAAACATTTATAGGTGCGGTTTATTTATTAATATTCATTATTTAACTGTGTTTTTAACATGTTTGACTGGAGCATGGCACTAGAAAAGTTTTCCATACCATGGCTGGAGAGTAATGCATCTGGAGAGATCAAACATACAGTATGAAAAGAAACACATATCCTGGATGCCCAGAGCCTGGCTTTGTTCATGTTGACTTGTTCCATACTGGAAAAGCTCCTTGGTTTCCCGCCAGGAAGAAAGGCTGTGCAATGGAACTCCTCATGTTTAGATGATGAAGACATGCAGTAAACACCACAGGCAATGAAGAAGGTCAATCTGCCTGACTCTTCCTATTACTCGCCGCAGAGGCTGCAAAGCCACAAATATAGACCACTTTCTGGAACTAAAATCTCACAAGTAAACCAATGAGTCATCCCTGGCTCAGCTGCCACTGGTAAACCGCGCCAAAACATTTCCTCTGCAAGTTTTGAACACACTCCTCCAGAGTGCCGTGGTTTCCATTGGACTCTTCCATCACTCAGTCGTATTACTTACGACTTCTCAGGTGTGCTACAAACAGTCTGCATTGGACTTTCACAGAAGGGATTCAACTCATTGAAATACATTTTTAAGGCTGGCACTGACTACATGCCAGTTTATATTCTGCACACTTCTGTTCTTTGCCATCAATGCCCTCTACTCCTTTTTAGGTCTTGATTAGTAAGTGAATATGCTGTCTCCTCGAGACATGCTGTATCTAGGATATGAACTTGAAAAAAACGCCCGTCTTTTTCTTTGGTTCTTCTTGCTGTCTTTTAGAAATACTTGCTTTTCATTGATGGATAAACTTAGTAGTCCCTCCTTTTGAAATGTTGTATCCTCCCATGAGGACTGTCCCTCTTACATGTGTTCTTACTGTTCAGGTTATTTATACTTAGCGGGAACTCTTTTTTTTAGTTGGACTGCCTTTTTGCTCGATAACTGTTCTGTTTACTTGTGTAATGAAACTTCGGTCAATTCATTTGCTTGCCATGTGCCTTCCACTCACTCCTCCCACAACATTCTGCTTCGGTCTCATATCTCCTGTGCTCCCCCTCACCCCTTCTACAACACTGCTGGCAGGCCTCCACCACCTCTCTGAGGCCACTGCTGTTGTGCGCTTAATTTATGCAGTCTACCCCCAACCTCTTGCAGCGGACGGCTGTTTTGAATTCTTATGGTATTTTAAATGAGTTACTTTTCTTTATATAGCACACCTATCCATGCGCTCAAGTTTGAGCCACCACCAGACTGGAAAACAGATCCCCAGCTTCCCAGTCAGCAACTCTCATTGCTGAGCCATATCCTTTCCCTAGCTATGTTGCAGGATGCAGTACCAAATGTGCCAAAAAGAGGTCCCAATGGACACCTAGTGACAGCTTATGGTACTGCACCCCCATAACACTGCATATTTTTAGGTCAAGCCTAGCAGGGCGTATGCGCTACCCGAAAGACATGTTGTATTGACTATACAAGTGTAATCCGCCTGCTGCTTACAATTGACTGAGTCCAGTGTCGGTCTTCTTTGCTGCTTCCTAATTGGTTCTGAAGCCGATACCTCACTTCTGGTTTTTTATTCAGAATCACCGACAGAGGACAGTTTCCTTACGCTTCTATTGCTTTTGTACTTGTTGGCGGAACTCTTTTTTAACATTCATGATGATATTGTGTTCAAGTGGCTACGTTGTGTGTAGTCTTGTTATAATTAGTGCATCGCGGCATGCCATGCTTTATCTTCACTTGTAATTGTTGCAGTGTGGCATGCCACGCTTCCCCGGTATTTTAAATTGTTGCAGCGTGGTATGCCGTGCTTTATTTTTATTTCCTGTGATTCTGGGCAAATCACTTAGTCTTCGATCCTTTTGTTGCTCCAATATTGTTGACAAACTCTGATGAAAAATGAAATGAGGAGTGCAGCCGTAGCAAAATAGGGAAACACAAAGAAAAACCTCTTCAGGGCTCTCCCAGGCACAGCTGGAGAGCCGCTTCTATACAATTCACTGCACCATGGAGCCTTGCCCCATAATGCTTTGCAGGGCCTATTTATTTAAAATATCACGTTGCCCATATCTTTGCCTGTGGTGACCCTAGAATGATGGGACCACCGACAAACTGTTCAGTGTGACATGCTCAGATTTTTCTGATCATCTACTGGGTCCTCACCTTAGGTTGAGGAGGTCCCCAAAATCATCCCCTCCCCAGCTTTTTATAATGCAATTTGAATTTGTTCATGACTAGAGCTTTTGCACTACAGCTGGGATGAGGATTTTCTTTAAGGTTAATTTGTATCCCTGAGAATAACATATTTTATGCAGTTCTTATTTATCTTCAGAAAGGAATCTAAATCTTGCAACCATGTAAGTCATAAACCTCAATTTGACATCTTGTGGATTTATGGCTAATTTGTCTTTTCACCACATAATATTCCTAGTCTGTGCACAAAACTCATAACACAATACCCATATATTAATTGGAGATATTTTTTATAGCTATTTCTGTATTGCTTTTCACCTTTGCTTTATTTTTGTTTTACTCATGGTACAACAGTTATTTTTGAAAGCTTTCTATAGAGTATTCATGAAATGCAAAGCGCAAGTCAAGTCACTGCTTCCTACAGGGAATTAGAATAGTTGAATGTGTATTTTTTTCCAGCCAGCATATTACTCTTGTCTCCTCTCCCTCATAACCTATTTCCAATTTTCTGGTTCTCCAGCCCCGCAAGGTCACATGAATAGCAATAACACAATGCAAATATGATCACTCCACTGCATACAAAAAAACTAAAGTAAAAAACATTGTAATTTTGAACGCCAAGAGCTCTAACTTTCACAAATGCGAGACCAATTGCATTTAAAATGCTTGTTTACTTGTTCTGTCAGTCTTCATCTCCTCCTGCTTTGAATGATGGCCATGATGACCTCATAGGTGGGCGAGAAAGCACCATAATTTATTCTAGCACATATTGAGGGATCCGGTTGCACGACCTTCAATGTCAAACCTTTCTACTTTCCAAAATAATATTTTGACAAAGAACTGACAGATGATCTGTTCAACTATTTATGTGCAAATGTGCAAAACCTGGTGGTCTGCACTGTAAACTGATTACCCAAGATCAACAAAAGCGTGGGGAAAAAAGGACTGGTTTTGGATTTGCATTAAGAACTCAATTTCCGTATGATTATTTTATTCAGTAAATCATCCTCATGGTTCAATGGACGAAGATGGGAGTGAATAGGAGTTGTTGGTGGTTAGGCAAAGTAGCAAAAGATGTGATGTCACAGTAACTTATGATGAGGCATAGGTAGTATGAAACAATTACCACTCCCAACTGAAATTACAAGGAATATGATCTCCAACGATAACAATCAAAGCACAGGCTTCTACTGAACGCCATGCCAGACCTGCAAACTCACACGTTGCGACTATGTGTCAGACGGTATCGTGATATCAGAGCTCGTCACGTAGTCACCTGATGAAAAACCCATGTCACAAGGTGAGCACAGGGTGAGATGGCAACCCCTTCATGGAAGGGGTTTCTAGCCCATGCATGCTTGCTTAGGGTTTGCACGCACATGATTGATTATTAGAAGCCATTGCTTGTGTTTTGAGGGTGGTAAGCAGTGTATACTAAGGTAGCGCCCAGCACAAAGCCCTGTCCTGCTTCCTTGCCCCACCCACTCCCTAGCTATTTGACTGTGCTGGCCCTAAGGCTTCGCCCCTCCTCTGTCCGTCATCCTCTCTCACTTGGTAAAAAATGTTTTGGGGGGTTGACCGAACTGCTATACCTCTGCATTCACCTTCTCCAGAACCACTCATTCAACACTCAACGAAATAGCAGCAAATATCAAGAAATGTCTTGTTGATGTAATCAGCTCAATCAACAGTGAAGTAAACAACCTATTACCAGACTCACTCTGTTATCACAATGCAACATTCCAAGGAGGTCCTGGTGTTTACCCATTTACCTCACAGACAGCATGCGCCCACCACGACACCCAGCAGTGCTTGTCACAAGGTCAACGTCTTTCCCTTATCCATCATTAAAACACTTGTCAGCAATGATCTAGCATCCATTTCAACATTGCAAATGCCTTCCTGACAAGAGCCCTTTCACATTAGCTTCAACAACAAATCACATTCTTCCTCTCCAAAATCCAGGTACCTCAAAGTAACTCTTAAATTAGAACCCATCACGCATTTTCATATAATATATTTTAGAGAGCCATTGCTGCACAACTCCACACTTGCATAGAGCAGCCAGAACCTACTTACTGCAGGCCCATTAGACAGGGTACAGACACTGCTGCATCACCAAAGTAACTATCATCTAAGTGGTCCTAGAAATCCCACAAATCTTAAACAACAGTGACACTTCCCAATGATCCTGGTAGATGTACCATTAGCCTTTGATATTGTGTATAACTGGTTCTTCTTTCCATCGTATCCTCATATATTGTCATAAAAGTCAAAGTCTTGAATATGACACTTCCTTCCTGGTCAACATCTCCAATTTTTTCCAGATGAGCTGCACAAAATGCACCTGCTAAAATACATTAGGTAGTTTCAAGATTTTTTTTTTTTTTTAAATTCTTTTTATTGTTGCATCAGCAGTATCACCGCCAAAGAAAAGGTAGACAGACGGCAGGGCGTCAACATTCCGCCCTATCCGCCAGGAACGCAACTTTTCTCAGTAGTTACATCATGTCATATTCTGCAGTCATAGATTCGCATTCAAACTAGCAAGAGTAAGAACAAATAAACCAAAACCCAACAGAATCCCAGGAACAGCCGCCCGCCACCCCGCCACACCCCCCCCCACCCCTTGGTCCCACCCTCTCTCGGCATGTCTCAACCGACAATCTCGCACACAAGAGCAGGTATTAATGTAGGCATATGACACTCATGGGTCCCCACTGTGCACATCATCTCGTCCAGGTGTTCCCCTCCCACATTTTACTAGTCCACAGGGTCTCAATCTAGTCCATGGAATTGTCTCCATTTAGCCCATATTCTCCTGAATTTTTTGGGGCAGCCCCGTGCACGATAAGTAACTCTCTCCGCCGCCATGTACAGATCTAATCCCCTCCGCCATTCTTCCATGTTCGGCTTTCCGGGCGCTCCCCAGCATCGTGCGATGTCTCTTTTTGCTACTACTAAGGCCAGAACCAGAAAGATAGTCAAGGGGCGGGGCAGGTCCACCTCTGTGATTGTACCCAACAATGCCAGTCTAGGGTCACGTGGGAGGGCCACCTCTAATACATCCTCCAGTTCCCGGAACACCTCCTCCCAGTATTCTTGAATTATTTCACATCCCCATAGTGTGTGGAAGAAATCACCTGTGTGTCGATGGCATCTAAGGCATGTTGTGTCTGGTATTCTACCCATTTTAAAGAGTCGTACCCTATCAAAATAAGATCTGTGCAATATTTTGAATTGTATGAGGCGGAGTCTGGATTTAATAGCTACCTCCCGGGGGTGCATGAGGGCGAGTTCCCAGTCTAGATCCTCCATGTCCCCCACATCCGCCTCCCATCTATCACGTAGGGCTTGCAGGTCACCCAGCATATTGTTGGTTAGATTCTTATACGTCAGGGATATCGCCCCACCCTGTAGCTGTTCCTGCAGCAGTCTACCCTCCAGTGGTGCGTAGTCTGGGAGATCTGCCAGTACAATGTTTTGTGCGTTCCATGCATGTTTCAGTTGTAAGTATTTGTAGTACTGAGTGTTGTGTAGGCCAAATTCTGTTCTTAGTGTCGGGAAGGTCTTTAATTCCCCTTTTGCAATCACGTCTCCTACCGTGGAGATGCCTATGTCATCCCACCTCCTAAAACCTTTCAGTTTATTCAGTTCTCCCAGCCACTTGCAGCACCATAGTGGTGTCTGACGAGTGACCCTCTTGTCCCAACCCATTCTTTTCGTCGCCCTACGCCACGCTGTCAACGTTATCTTAGTGGCGGGAAGGAAGTGCTGGCCTACCGCTTCCCCATAGAGGTAATGCAATATTGATTTGTGTGACCATTGAGACCTTTCCAGCGCATAGGTGGGGTGATCGGCCGCCGCATGGAGCCACTCGTTGATCGGGGCGAGGTGCTCCGCCCAATAGTACGCCTCCAGGTTGGGAAGCGAGATACCCCCGCTATATTGGTGGCGCTGCAACGTGGTGAGGGCCACCCGAGGTTGTTTTCCCAGCCATAGGAAGGCGCGCAGGTCTGCATGTATTTTAGTCAGAGTCGCCAATGGAAGGGGATAATACTCATTCTGGAGTGCATAGAGAAACTTGGGTAGTAGGACCATTTTATATAGTGCGGCACGACCCAATAGGGTGAGCGGGAGTAGCCTCCATCTGTCCATTTCTGACCTTGTTTCCACCATTATCCTAGCCACGTTTGAAGTGTAGGAGCGTGTCTTATCTAGCGTTATATATACGCCCAGGTATTGGAAGCCGTCTGTCGTATGAATAAGCTGTCCCGGAAGGCACTCATGACGCTCTTTTCCGTGTGGGTCATAAAGGACCGATTTGTGCCAATTGATCGTGTGTCCCGCCCTCGCCCCGAATTCGCCTAGCTCCCCGAACAGTGCTGGAACTGTCCTGCCCGGGTCGGTCACGAACAATAGTACGTCGTCGGCGTACAGAGATATTTTTTCCTGTGTGCCGTCAATAGTACCCCATCTAAAACCTCTGATATCCTGGTTCTGTCTAATCCGTGTCGCTAAAATCTCAATCGTAAGGGTAAACAGGAGGGGGGATAATGGACAGCCCTGGCGCGTACCCCTATCAATGGGGAACTCACGGGACAACCTTCCATTGATCCGCACTCTCGCCTTCGGGTTAGAATACAGGAGCCGGACCCACTGCATGTATTTGGGACCAATCCCAAAACGTCGGAGGGTCTCCATCAGGAAGGGCCAGTGGACTGCATCAAATGCCTTCTCCGCATCCAATGAGAGGAACCAGTGGGGTTCACTCCTTTCACGGACCTCCTGGAGCCAGTTGTGGGTGCGACGGAGATTCAATTTGGTCGCCCTATCCGGAAGGAAACCTGACTGGTCCATATGCACCAACTCCGATATCACCTGTCGTAACCGTCTAGCCAGGACAGTGGCCAGCACCTTCGTCTCCGTATTCAGGAGGGAAATTGGGCGGTAGGAGGAGCAGTCGTTTTTGGGCTTGCCCTCTTTGTAGATTGGGATAATAGTGGCCAAGACCAGGTCCGGGGGTAAACTCCCTGCCTGGTATGCGTCCGTGAAGAGGTTTTTCACTTGTCGCTGTAACAGATCCGCCGTACGTTTAAAAAATTCTGCCGGGAAGCCATTGGGCCCGGGAGTCTTCCCCGGTTTCAACGCCGTCACGGCTTCAGAGATTTCGTCCAGCGTCAGATCCGCCTCCAGGGCTGCAGTAGCCTCCGCGGATAGTGTCGGCAGCTCCATATCACTTAAGTAGCGTTGGGCGTCCCCACAGTCGCCCAGGTCCCTAGCCCTGTAGAAGTCCTCGTAATAGGTCGCGAAGGCCTCGGCTATGTCTCTATCCGTGTGTACCTGCCTGTTTCCTGTTAACGAGATCTTATCCACCCATCTCGCTGCAGTTTCCCTCCTACTCAGCCAGGCTAACAGTTTGCCCGACTTGTCACCGACATCATATAGTCGATGCAACGTCGCCAGTGCCTGAGTGCGCGCCTCATCCGTGACTAATTCCCTGTAACGTCTCTGTGCGTCAATCAATTTCCTGAGGCGGGCCTCAGTCTTTTGCTGGTGATACTCCGTTTCTAAATTTAAAATGGAGACCTCTTCACTCTCTACCTGACCCTGACGCGACCTCCTAGCCTCTCCCAGCCTGGTTTGAATGCGGTCTCTTAGGACTGGTTTCATAGCCTCCCAGAGGGTAACACCAGAGTCCACCGAGCCCTCATTTTCGGCCATGTACACCCGTATGTCCGCACGCACGCCCTTAAGTATTTCCGGGGTTTGGACGTCCCATGCCGCTAATCGCCATTGTGACTGCCTCCTCCCTCTGTCTCGTCCCACCTGTACTAATAGGGGGGAGTGGTCGGAGATCCCCCGCGCCTTGTATTCTGCTAGGTCTCCAACCGTGATATCCTGTCTAGACATAAAAACATAATCCAGCCTGGAGAAGACCTTGTGTGCCCCGGAGTAAAAGGAATAGGCTACCTGTGTTGGATGGAGCCAACGCCATACGTCGGTGAGGCCGAGGGTATTCATCTGCCGGGCTAGGGCGGTTGTGGAACCCATTGGGTGTGAAGCCCCCGATCTATCTTGTGTGGTGCACATGACATCATTAAAGTCCCCCCCCATTACCTGAGTTGTGTCAGCCGTGTCCAGGAGGATAGTGGCAACCGCCTTCAGTGTGTGAGCCTGCAGCTTGGGTGGGGCGTACACTGATATTATCGTGAACCTACGTCTTTTCCACAACCCCTGGACTCCCGCATATGTGCCCTGAGGGTCCAACCAGGTGCGTGTAATCGTGAATGGCGCAGATTTTTTTATAAGGATCGCCACCCCCCTGGAGTCTGCCGTGTATCCTGCATGTGCCAGGACAGTGTACCTTCCCCGCGCAATAAATGCGCACTGGTTCCCTCTAAGGTGTGTTTCCTGGAGGAGGATGACGTCTGGTGCCAGTCGTCTGAGGTACGCATTAACTAAACCTCGTTTAATTTTCGACCCCAGGCCGTTCACATTCCAGCTTAGCACCGTGAACCCTGTGTCACCCGTGGGTGTAGCGTCTAGTGTACTTGCCATTGTGTTGCTCTGAACCTTCCCTGTGTGGGACCGTGACGTAGGGATGTCAGCAACTGTGGAGTGGCGTGTCTCTGCTGTTCCTGAACGTGATCCCCCCTCCCCCCCATAACCTTTGTGGACCCCAACCGGGGGTAATACAAGAACCAATTCCCCTCCGCTCCCCCCTCCCCACCTCCCTCCCCTTCCAGTTGCATCCCAACCCGGGCCTGAACTATCCAAGGGAGAAGGTCTGTCGCCCTCCCGCACATCCCTCCCCACGCTAAACAAGAACTAACACTGAGAACTTAAAGAACAGTAGGGGGGTGCGTGCCAACTTGCTTGCTCCGTGTCGCCGAGACTTCATCATCTCCGATCCCCCAGCAGCCCAGTTCACGAATGTGAGTCCTGAGTGTCCGTATTCATCCCTTGGCTTGAAGACTCTTGTTCCATATGTTGGATTACCGTGATCAGCGGGTGATCTGAGTTGTCCATTGGTATGTCTCCTTCTCCTCCAGACATTTGGGCTTCCGAGTCCTCCACCTCATCGCCTTCGGATCTGGTTCTATTCCTCAGGCAGCTGAATCTCGAGCCCACCACTAAGTCATTGCTCGGGGACGCCGACCTGTTGCCTCTTTCACCCTCCTTGTCTCGCGTGCGGTATGGCGTCGCCGGGGCTTTCTTCTGCGTCCTCCGCGCACCCCGTCGCTGTGGTTTCGGCACCTCCCAGAGAGGCCCCTCACGGATCGTCTTGTCCAGAGCAGCTCGGCCAGCCGCCTCTCTGCTGTTCAGAATGGGCCTCTCCTCGAGCCACTGCCACACATCCTCCGGGTGGGCAAAGAAGATGGATTTGTCTTTATATATTACCCTGAGTTTGGCAGGGAAGAGGAGCATGTAAGAAATGTTCAAAGACCTCAGCTTCGCCTTGACCGGGTCGAACAAACGCCGCTGCTTCGAGACCTCCTGACTGTAATCTGGAAAAATCATGATGGAGGTATTCTCCAGACGGATTTCCCCCAGCTTCCTGGCTTCGCGGAGGATCAGGTCTCTGTCCGCGTAGTTCAAAAAGCGCGCTATGACAGGTCTCGGCCGCGCTCCCTCCGGAGGTTTGGCGAGGAGCGCCCTATGCGCCCTCTCGATGATGAAGCACTGGGAGAATCGTGCCGCCGGGAAGGTAGTTTTCAGCCAGTCCAGGAGAAAGGCGGACATGTTCCCATCCTCAATCCCTTCTCTAAAGCCCACAAAGCGAAGGTTATTGCGCCTGGATCGATTTTCGGCATCATCCACCTTCCACAGCAGTTGGCGATGAGAGGCCTGCAATTCCGCCATATCCTTCTTAAGTGTTGTAATCGCCCCCTCATTGTCGGTCAAGCGAGATTCGGTCACCGTAACCCTCTCGGACAAGTTTCGGAAGTCCTGGCGTAGTAGCGTCACCTCGGATCTCACCTCTCCAATCTTCGTTTCCAGGGCCGTCCGAGATGCCTGAATATCGGTTCTGGACGCTTGAATGGCCTCCAGCAGCATGGCCGTGTCGTTGCGTGCGCCGTTCTGCTGAGATTGCTGTGCCGCCCCGGACCGCGTTGCGGTGAAGTCGTCCATGGGGCCCCGTTTCGAGGGCCCGGAGGTCCGGTCACCTTTCCCCATATTGATATCGCGCCTCTCTGGCACCTGCGGCGCAGATGTGCCCAGCCCCGGGCAGCGTGTGGCAGTAGAGTCCCTTTGGGCGGCCCCGTTTGCAGAGACTCTCCCGCGGGCCCCCCGGCACCTCTCTCGCCTCAGTCCTAAGGGTCCCCTGGCTGCTCACCGTGGTCTGGTGGTCGCCGTGTGTGGGATGGGGTCGCGCAGGCAGGATCTCTCCCGGGGCCCCAGCAGACTGTCTCCTCACCGGGGGGATCTAGGTCTCCTCTCCCCAGCAGTGGCCTTCAGGCTGGGTAACAAAGCAGCCCGGCCGCCATGTTGGTAAAGGCGGGCACCGAGTGCAAGTCAGAGGCAGACCCCCGGCTCCTGCGTGGTCGGCTCTCGGCTCCTGTGCCCCGGGCTCACCTCCGTCGCGGTCTGTCAGCGTCTCCCTGGCCGTCCGCCACTTGGGGTTGGCCGCGGCGGGGACTCCTCGTCTGTCTCGTCCGCTTCACACTCCGTCGGTCGCCATCTTGGTGTAGGCGGCCGGTCGGCTGCGCCCGCCTCGGATCACCCTCCTCTCTCCGGCGGCAGAATCCCGGTCCCGCCTGGTCGCCAGGGGGGGGTGCGGGGGTCCCGGCGCCCCCAGTAGCCGGGCACTGCGGGGCAGGATTGAAAGGTGAGGCACTAGGGGCGCCGCGTTGCACCGCGCGCCGCGGTCGTCAGCATGGCCGCCGGGAGGCTTCTGATGTAGAAATGACCGGCGCTCGGTAGAGACAGCTCCGCGCTATCGCTTGGGGGATTCCGCCGGGTATCAGGACGTCGGTCCTCCGTTTTGGCATGAGTTAGGGCCCATGGGCGATCTGCATCGTCGGATAATCGTGCTGCTCGGCCGGAGCTCCGGCAAGGCACGTCTAGTCGGCCATGTTGCTGGCCACGCCCCCCAGGTAGTTTCAAGATTCACATGTATCACGACCTGAAGATGCTTAATATTCTTGTGAAATATAATTAACCCATAATGAGCCCAGCCACCTGCTCTAACTCATTCTCATCCAAACCAGGATGTCTGCTGTCCACCTGAAGATAACCTGATTAAGACCGAGTTTGTGCTTCACACCAGTTACAAACATTACACACAAATCCGTGTGTACCTTCCCGCTAAGCATTTCTTGAATTTAAGATGGGACTCGTTCATATTTCAAATCACTCTTCATTGACCTGGTGGTGCAATGTCTTGAGAACCTCGTCTTCCTTCATCACTGCTCTTGTTCTGCTGGTGTGGTGCACCTTCTACAGAACTGCCCCATACACATTGAGCCTATTTGGCCACGCTCCAGATACACCGCCACCAGACACAAAGAATAATTTACGGATTAAATAGTTATCTAACACATAGTGTGGATAATCTGGGTCTTACTTCCATTGTACAACACTTTAACACTGTGGTGAACAAATCTACAAACTTGAAGCACTAAATCCACTTTTTGAACTAATTATGAATACATTATGACACTTACAGACTAATCATAAGAGGATACTGAGGATAATATGTAATGAATTACACTTTGGAGTGATCAAGAGTAGGTTAGGATTCTCAAAAACATATAAAACCTCGCTTAGGTATATTAATGCTATGAGGAAATGGAAGGTTTGAATTACAAGACTGAAAGCAAGTGAAGACCCCAGTGTGGAAGAGCATTAGATAAGAGCTGTATTTTTGTGAAAGCACGTTTAATAAATATTCATCATAAAACTATTTGAGTATGTCCATAGCTAAAGAACTCAAGTACAGAAGAACCGGGTACCTAAGGTCATTATTGGAAGCTAGAATAAGTGTGATCATCAAATATTTAATGTGCATTGTGCATTGTATTGTGATTAAATGTGATATATGTGAAGATGCTGATGGAGTTTAGTAAGTTACTGGCAGTACCAATGACAACCATGCTTAATCATTCACTGGAGACATGGGTTTTATCGTGAAGAGCAGTTAACCAAAATGAGATGCAAGGTAGACGTTTCCGAGCAAAAACTGCAGCTAACCCGACTTCGCAATATTTACAAGGAATTCCTTGTATGGTGCAAAACCCCCAAAACTGCCTCTAACTCCAGTTAGAGTCAGTTTTTTAAGACCAGAAAATAGCTGGTCTTAAAAATGGTGCAAACACTTGGGGCCTCATTTCAGAAGGTTTTGGTGCTGGACAGCGCTGCAAAGAATGTTGCTGCGCTGCCCTGTGACTAAAGTACAGGGCAGGAATGCACACCATCAATAAGATAGGGCATTCTTGGGCCTCATTCATGAAAAGTGTTGCAGCGCTGAGACAAAACGGAGTTGCAACACTTTTCACTACGCCTTTCTTGCGTCACCATGGATGTGCTGTATTCATTGCATGGCACTCCATGTCGCAATTAATGACAGATACGTCTGGAATCCTGATGTATCTGTTAGCGCTAAAGTCATGCATTGCTGTAGTTGTGTCACAAACATGACACAACTCTAGCAATGCATGGGGCCAGCTTATCCCTGTGACACTGCATCACCCTACGCCTGCCATGAGGCAGGCGTAAGGTACTGACGCAGTGGCATCCTACAATTGTTGCAGTGAAATCTGATGGATTTCACTGTGCCACTCCTATGAGGCTTTGTTGCCTGGGAGCGCCCACCCTGCACACATCATACCTGATGCAGGTATAATGTGGCACAGGGCTTCACAAAATCATGCATATGCCTGGATGTGTCACTTTGCAAATTCGGCGCAACGTATTGCAAGAATCACGCTGCAAGTAGGTCAAGAAAAATGACGCACTAGCGGTGTAACTGTCAGAAGGGGGTCATGAATAAGCCCCCCTGTCTTTTTCCCCTAGTTGGCGCATAATGGCTGCCATGCACCAACGTAGGTACCCTCTCGCCATGGTGTAAGGGTGACTGTGTTGCATAGTTGATTGATGTTGTGGCTCCATCTCTTCTCGAGATGTCTGCATGTGTGTCAGGATTAGTGGAGGGCGGGCATGAACCGGTTGGCCTTGTTGGAGTGTTGTTTGCCTGCTCTTTTCTTGAGGGCTGCCAGGGTGTTGGTGCGATTGGAGATCCATTGGTGGAGGTTGCCCACTGCGTGTTGTCATCTGTAAACGTTGGCGAAGTGATGGTGCCGAAGGAGTTGACTGTAGTGTGTTTATCTAGGTACCTATATTGATACTCCTATTTCTGACCCTTGTCCGGTTATTAATTCACTAATATCCATACACCGGCACAGAAGCCCGTTTTCAGATTGGGTCATAGCGCATGCTGTCACATTAAGCAAGCACTATCCCTCCAGCCCCCTAGAAAGCACACCGAGTTCTCAAAAGAAATCGAACCTCCAGCAGACCTGGGAAATCCCCAGCAGCTATTGTTTTTATTTCGCTCGAGAACTCCTGCAAAGAATGTAAGAACGACCAGTCCTTATGACATTCTTACTGACGTCCTTATGTCCATCCTTACGTCAAACTCGGCACCTTTCAGGTATAAATATACCAACGCTGCCCTAAGCAGAGACACGGTGGTGACGAGCTTGGAGCAGCGCTACTTGCCGGAGAGCCCAGCTGATGCAGAAAAGCCCACGGACGCTGCCCCTCCCTTTTGACGCGCGGAGAGAGACGCTGCCTTTTCTCCTGCCGAGAAATCCAGCCTCCGGCGTTTCCAGCCGCCCTCGCGGGTAACTGGGATATCGAGTCCTGTGACAGAGATACCAACCCTCCAGCCTTCTAAATCCCAGGTACTGAGCTGACTGACCCCTTACAGAAAATTCTTGAGTCAGATCCTTGGAAAAACAAACTTAACTTAAACTGCTACTTATTTACTCCCGCCCAAGTATTAGGCTTAGGTCAGGTACACCGGGGTAGGCGTAGTTAGAAGCACCAGTTGAGAGCGATTAGTCAATGTATATATGTATGTATATCTTTTATCCATTTTAAGTATCATATGGCTAAGAAACCATATAAATGCTTTTACAGTATTATTTTATAATTCTGTTTTTACTGTATGCACTTTACTTAACTATAAGTATTCCAATAATAGCAATTCATTTCTCTTGTATGAGAAAAGAGACTGATCAATAAATAACATCTTTTTATTGAAACACGCCCATCTCTTATTTCTCTACAAACTGGTGAAACTAAGAATGCACGTACTGACTGAGTAAAATAGTTGTCTTTTGTTTTCACACGACTCTAGAGATATACTCTTGATTAGGGAAGAGCAAAGTTGTCATGTTCTATGGTTGTCAGAAACTAAATCCCTTCTTGTCTATCCAGGGAGGTTAAACTCCTCCTTGCCTATTCGAGAAAGTTTCTAGTGAACTCTGAGCTAGCTGGCACACATAACTTTAAGTCTAATATCGTCAGTAGAAGACCTAGTTAACCACAGTCCTACGTCTATACTATTGAAGATATTATTCCAATGCGCAGAGCCTATTGGGATAATAGGAACTACACTACATGGCGCCCAACGGTTTGGATAGGCGATAAATCTAACGCAAGACATTAGAGTAACTCAGTCGTGCTTTTTCACACAGACCCTTTTTTCCCATAAAACTCCAAAGACGTCTGGAGTGGGTGAAAGGTTAAATCCGCCAAACTAGGTAGGAGGAGACTCCCATGTATGGTTTTTGGTTTATTAAACGTTGAAGGATACAGTGTTCCAAAATATTGTGCACCTAATCTTTGTTTCCGTGGAAACATGATCTGCAACAAAACAGTTCTTGACAGTAAAATGTCAGAAACTGAAGAAGAAAGGGAGACAGCTAGAGTAGCAGCTCAACTTCTAGCGGAAGACACAAGTCTCGTACAGCAAGACCCGGATGCAATACTCATCCCGGTCAGCATAAGAAAAACTATAACCTTAAAACTTATAGAAAATGCACTGACACCAAGAGGTGGTACAGTCATATTCGTAATTGAGGCACACGAATATCGGCAGACAGAGTTATTCTATTCATGGATAAATTTTCCAGCAGCAAACGCTGTAGCAAAGGAGTTCCATTATTACAAGATAGAGGAACCTCCGGATGAGTACACCCCTTTCGAGGAGGTGGAAATACCACTCAAATACCAAGAACACCTGCTCTGGTTTAAAGGCGCCCTAAAACATAATGATCACATCACCAGGCTCGGTCCACTAGGTAGACCAGGAGCAACGTGGCCGGTTCTAGCCAGCTACACACCACATCCAGACATTGAAAAAATGTCAATACCAGAACTTTTAACATAGTTAAAACAACTGATTAAAATACACAGACAACTAGTCCAATATGTTATGCGGACTTCAACAGTCCAACCAGCTATTAAAATTCCACAGCTGACCCCTCATCAGGGGAACACAAATAAAATCACACCACAGAACATACAGTCCTGTCTAGGTAAAGTACCCATTAAAAGGGAACAAATTCCATTCTGGTTAGCACAGAAAATCACTCAAATAGAGGCGGTATTTCCAGATACCACCCCTGTTGAGAAACACAGAATTCTGACTATCTGCCTTCCAATGGGGATCGCACCACATGTGGAGGACTGTGACACTTGGGGTACAGTGTTTGCTTCCATTTACACAAAAACACATGGTGTTCCATCCATGGCGGTAATACCAGAGGTGCTAAAACAGATTCAAAATGAATACGGTCCAGAACCCGCTTTAACTCTGGGTATGAAATTACTGAAAGACTTCAAGCAGGTCTCGGCAATATTACTAGCAAACATAAAGGGGGAAGCAGCAAATGTGGCAATCCGCCAAAGATTGAAGGAAACAGATATAGCAGACCAACCATTTGAACTTGCCAGCATCATAGAAAAATCCTATGAAGAACTAGGAAGAGATAGTTTGGGTGGGAAACCAGTGAAACCTCAACTAATAGAAAATCCTGAAAAGGTATTTATTAAAAATAATCTAAACACTTCAAAAAACAACTGGGATGGAAATAAACAATCCACTCCCAAAGAAAAAAGATTCCAGTCCAGAGGAAGGTCTCCTCGGCGGAGAGAAAGATCTCCGGACCAAGGACACAAGTCTCCCCAGAGGGAGCCCTCTGAGAAAAAAATACAACCTTAGAAATAGGGATAATTTGAAGAAACCTGATAGATATCAAGATACTGATACACGTCCCTCTCGATCTTTTCAGACTTCCTCGCAGAAATCGGAAAGAAGAGGACGGTCAGAACACAGGGAAGAGCTCATCAAGTCCAAAGACAAAGAACCTGCTCATCAAAGTAAAAAGTTACAATTTCCAAAGAAGAAGGTAGCCAGCATTAAAATAATCAAACATGCCGAAGATCCTGAGGACTCAGCTGAAAAACGGAGAGTGGGCTCAGACAATGCTAGACAGCGCAGCAGAAGTGAGCATAGCTCGCAAGATACTGATGAATCATCTGGAGACAGTGGACACGAATGAGTACATTCTGGTGGAAACTGCAGATACCAGAGTTAGCAAACCTCATAAAATATATGAAATAACTTTACGTATAGAGGGAGATAAGACTAGGAAAATAAGGGGTCTATTTTGGGATAATCTCTCCAAGGGCTATGACATCCTTCTAGCTGAAAAAGACTGGCCACCAGAGTTTGTCAGGGAGTGCCCTCATGGCGAAGAAATGATTATGCCTGCCTTCTCAAATCATATTCCAATTCATAAAACATATACACTTGCAAGAAAGTGGGCAGTAGCCCAGGCTCCTGCACTATATAAAAATCATGTGGGATGGGATGAGGACTCTCCTCCTCACAAGATCCAGTTAAAATCTCAACCAACTGCACAGAGGCAGTACCCAATTAAGCAAGAAGCTAAACAACAGGTCAGGGAGATCTTAGATCAACTTGAATACCAGGGGGTGATTGAAACATGCACCTCACAAATGAACAATCCTTTGTTTCCTGTCTCCAAACCAGATGATTCATATCGTCTAGTTTTGGACTACAGACACCTTAACTCATGCTGCAAATCGTTTGCAGTGCAAAACTCACACAGTGCGGCACTAATGAATAGCATAGTGCGCAAAAAATACAAAACAACATTAGACATCTCTAATGGATTCTTTTGTCAAAATATAGCACCAGAAAAGCAGTTCCTGTCTTGTCTGTCAACGGGACAAGATCAGTAGTACTACCGCCCCTTGCTGGTAAAAAAGAGAACCGAGTTGTATCCATCGACCTGGTTAAACCACAATCATGTGGCTGATAACAAGTAGTAGGCCAAGTGGACTCCCAAGAAGTAGTAGAACACCAAAGTTTGCTACAAACACAGAGGTTCAAACTGAAAGACTAATCACACCTGATAAACCTACAGTGATTCAACAAGGACTATGCAACAAAGCGATGGAACTTAAACCTCTTGAAACCCAAATCAAAGCTTTACATCAAGAAACTCCATTCTACAGTGAAGTAACCACAGACTATGCTAATGAAACAAAGCAAATACCTAAAGCAAAAAGGAATCCAGAAGCAATTGAAACAATTGATAGAACAGCATCCGGCTACTTCATCAACTTCGATGATTTTTCTGAAGATCTGAGTGAACCTGAGGAACAGCCGACAATAAAAACTTTTAAAGATAAAGCAAAGGAACTCTTTCATCAACTAAAAGAAACCTATCTGATTTCTCCATGGATTGAACTTTGGGTGGCACTAGGAGTATTCATCCTCATACTTTGGCTCATCATGGTACTATGCTTGGGACATTTCATTGAGGGAAAATATGCTACAATGGACACAGCAAGTCAGAACATCAACTTGGTCCTGAAACCACACAAGTCTTCACACATAGAGAAAAGAGAACTTTCTTCAGTAAACTTCACAGCCAATCCTATACCCGGTGGGGTAGCATGGGACAAAACTGATTACGAAATCTATGGTCCGGTTGAGCTCCTGAAGTATCCTCATCAATTCAAGATTTCATTAAGTGACTTTGTAAAACCAAGCACATTCGCTGATGATTGGGATTTTGAAAGTATTAATGATATGATGTCTGATCTAGTAATGTCAGCTAAATTTACAGAACATGATTATTTGCAAGGTTCATCTAATTACGATCAAATGTTTTGTTACAACCATTATGGTAACCATTATCTGCATAAATCTACTCAACCTAGAAATGTTTTAAATTTTAACCAATGGGAACATTGTGCAACTCCACCGAAAGGCAGTTCAAAGACATTTTTTTATAAATATTCATACTTTTCGGGGTTCAACACTAGTAATGCAGAATCATTTTATTTCAAATTGTTAAATAAGACAGGAGTGAAAACCATGCTTACAAACACAAAATTGATATATTCGGACTAATTTTTTGAAAAAATGAATACATTCGGTTTTGATTTCTGGAACAATAACATTGAAACGAAAACGATCTGGGGCACAAAAGATTGGCAAGTGCAAGGTATAGAATCATTATTTAGAGCCTGCATGATCCCAGAACAAATTATATTTTTGAATGATACAATTCAACAGACATCCTGTCTTGGCCTAGCCAAAATTAAAGACTTAAATAAACCGTCTATTCCAAAACCAACACCTAACAGTAATAGCACTACGGATGTTGAGATAGACGTATCCCATATTTTAAACCAAAAGAGAACACATCCTGATTGGAAAAAATGGTTGATCTGGCCCACAGACACAAATAACTGTCAAGACAGATTCCTGAACAAAATACAGGGGTTCACATTGACCAGGCCAGACCCAAGATACTCCCAGAGACAACATCCAGGGATTGTAACTACTTACAGTGTGGGAAAACTCTGCCTTCAATGGCTACATACATCCACACTGTCAGAAATTAAGCAACACTTAACTTTACTTAAAGAAGGTGCTGACTTGCGTGATTTCATCATGGGACCACGCAAACAGCGTCAAAAACGTTTCATAGCGGCCTCTATATATGCAGCATACAACGAAGCTTGGAAAATAACTCAAATTGATACAGCAGAGAAAATACGGGAAATTGACCGTGTTAATTTGGAAAAATCACTTTCTGTTGTGGACAATGGGTTAATGACTCTGTCTTCCAGAATATATTCACTGGACAGTATTGTATCTTCTGCAATCGATGTAATAGAACAAGACTTACTGATGTTGCAACACGGTCAGTCTCAATTACGTTCTATTGTACAGCTTGGCTGGACGTTACAAAATCTGCGTTCAGGCTATGTGCCTTGGCGTTTAATCAACACAACGTCACTATTTAATATCTTTAACCTTACTGATAAACAAATCAGTTTGGCACAAAAGGGTGCTGACTATACAATTCTGAGCATTGAAAAACTTGAGAGATTACCATTGACAATGTCAGAACGACCTGTCATTGAATGGATAATACATGGAATAATAAATATACCGATAACAACTTTCCAGTTTCAATACTGCCAAAAATATATACAGGCAGGCCAGTATGAAAGGTTGGGTAAAGGATACATTAAGTCCACATGGAACTTGCCCTATACACACACATGTGTCAGTAATAACGGACAGAGTGTATTTCTTAGTGGTAATAATTGTGAAAAATCACTCAGTGGCATACTTCTGTGTCAGGGTATTAGTTTACATGGGGCCTGTGAAGGGACTTCAAATAACCTTTCATGTCACTAGTTAGGCACAACCGCAACACAAATAGAACCATTCTTTAGAAGACTTTCGAACGGGAGTTACATTCTAATTGTAGATCACAGATGTTGTGGCTTGTTGCCAGGAAAACCTTATCTTGTAAGCGTGACTTCCAGGGTCATGTGCTGTGAAAGAGTATTGTTCCCGAATGATGCTCCAGACAGGGAGGGAAGGTTATGGCCCAGTTTAAAAATCTCTTCTATTCTAATTGATACTTTAAGCAGAATGAAGACTGTGCTCCTACAGACGCCAACCCAGTTGACGTCATCAAAAGAAACGTATGATCTCCAAGTTGCAAGG
The DNA here is from genome assembly GCF_964261635.1 of Lissotriton helveticus. Taxonomy (NCBI): domain Eukaryota; kingdom Metazoa; phylum Chordata; class Amphibia; order Caudata; family Salamandridae; genus Lissotriton; species Lissotriton helveticus. The sequence goes on along the minus strand of NC_136065.1, from coordinate 167,546,576 downwards.
ACAACGGCAGAGATTCATTCAATGTTATCAACAAATTGCCCCCTACACTTCGCAGAAATGCTGAACGAAATCTTAAATATTTCTGATACAAGTGGTATCGCAAGTGTATTTAAGACAGTTTTTTCAGGAGCTTTAACCCCATTCAAAGCGATCCTGGGTATTTTTCCAAATTTCATCCATTCCATCTTTGGCGGACTTCCACTCCTGTTGGGACTAGTAGCAGGCATTTTATTCTTGCTACTCTTGCTTCGTTATGGCAAACCTTGTCACAGACAAGACTCCAGCAACAATGGAAGAAACGATCCTAGCTATCCGCTACCGGGACCGCATAACTAAAGTCCTTGGCTTAGCCCGGCTACGGGATCTAAATATGACCTGGTTTCTTTCATTCAGACCCATCTGGCAGAATTGTGTTATGCCTGTATTAAGGTGCATGCTATGCGGCGAAGAATGCGTGTTGGACACCTGTCTTACACTACAATCGGACGTACCATTGGACGCAGATACTTTGTTGGGTCCAGTAAAGGTTCATGCATTGTGCTGTCCCCAGCGGCTACCTATCCTGATAACGGCATTCGTGGAGACTTCACCACTACGATTGAAGGGTAGTGAAGTACAAGATGAAAGCAGCATCGACCAGGTACGACCTTCTGTAAGCAGTTCTGATCGAGCCATCATTGAAAGCAATCATGCGCATGACTGCATGGTAGCGACATTTTCTAACCTAGTCGAACTTTCACCAGAAGCTGTAGACTGTTTTTTCGAAAGTCTGTCTGAAATGATGTTTTCACCGGAACAGAGAGAATGATTTTAAACAAACTTGCACACGGCGTTCCCTGAACTATGAATTTGGCCTTCAGTCTTTTAACAACAAAATGACTGTGAACTATTTTTTCTCTTCTCCCCTGAATAGCGAAAAAAAAAATTCCACTTCCAAAATATTTACCTTTTTGGCACTTATCTTCTGCTTAAAGTAAAACTATTCTTAGAGAACAGAGCTTCTATTCTCAGGAATTCTAGAGACATTAAATTACCTCAACCTCTAGTTTATATGCAATTAATTGTGTTTATATGTGATGAGATGGACTCGCAATTTTTTCTGTATCAAGAGCCATTTCATGTGTAATTTCGCAACTCATTCATGCTGATATAAGATGTGCAACTCCTTTTTGAATGATTATACTGCTTGAATGCATACAGTACCTATACTCATTTCGTGCATTTTGCATACGCCATTTTTCAAATACAAACAAAAAACAAAAATTTTTGTTTTTAGGGTGGTTCGGTATACACATGCACTGTTAGTTATGTTTACTATTGCTTAGTTTAGTAAATATGTACATAAAATCATGGAGTGGGTGTAGTGTGTTTATCTAGGTACCTATATTGATACTCCTATTTCTGACCCTTGTCCGGTTATTAATTCACTAATATCCATACACCTGCACAGAAGCCCGTTTTCAGATTAGGTCATAGCGCATGCTGTCACATTAAGCAAGCACTATCCCTCCAGCCCCCTAGAAAGCACACCGAGTTCTCAAAACAAATCGAACCTCCAGCAGACCTGGGAAATCCCCCGCAGCTATTGTTTTGATTTCGCCCGAGAACTCCTGCAAAGAATGTAAGAACGACCAGTCCTTATGACATTCTTACTGACGTCCTTATGTCCATCCTTACGTCAAACTCGGCACCTTGCAGGTATAAATATAGCAACGCTGCCCTAAGCAGAGACACGGTGGTGACGAGCTTGGAGCAGCGCTACTTGCCAGGGAGCCCAGCTGATGCAGAAAAGCCCACGGACGCTGCCCCTCCCTTTTGACGCGCTGAGAGAGACGCTGCCTTTTCTCCTGCCGAGAAATCCAGCCTCCGGCGTTTCCAGCCGCCCTCGCGGGTAACTGGGATATCGAGTCCTGTGACAGAGATACCAACCCTCCAGCCTTCTAAATCCCAGGTACTGAGCTGACTGACCCCTTACAGAGAATTCTTGAGTCAGATCGTTGGCAAAACAAACTTAACTTAAACTGCTACTTATTTACTCCCGCCCAAGTATTAGGCTTAGGTCAGGTACACCGGGGTAGGCGTAGTTAGAAGCACCAGTTGAGAGCGATTAGTCAATGTATATATGTATGTATATCTTTTATCCATTTTAAGTATCATATGGCTAAGAAACCATATAAATGCTTTTACAGTATTATTTTATAATTCTGTTTTTACTGTATGCACTTTACTTAACTATAAGTATTGCAATAATAGCGATTCATTTCTCTTGTATGAGAAAAGAGACTGATCAATAAATAACATCTTTTTATTGAAACACGCCCATCTCTTATTTCTCTACAAACTGGTGAAACTAAGAATGCACGTACTGACTGAGTAAAATAGTTGTCTTTTGTTTTCACACAACTCTAGAGATATACTCTTGATTAGGGGAGAGCAAAGTTGTCATGTTCTATGGTTGTCAGAAACTAAATCCCTTCTTGTCTATCCAGGGAGGTTAAACTCCTCCTTGCCTATTCGAGAAAGTTTCTAGTGAACTCTGAGCTAGCTGGCACACATAAATTTAAGTCTAATATCGTCAGTAGAAGACCTAGTTAACCACAGTCCTACGTCTATACTATTGAAGATATTATTCCAATGCGCAGAGCCTATTGGGATAATAGGAACTACACTACATGACGAGAAGTTCTTGAGTGGCCTTGATCCAGCTACGACAGTGGAGGGAGATAATGGCAGTGGTATACGGTGAGCATGGTGAAGAGGTGATTAATACAATGATGGTCAGTACAGGAGAGTTTGGTAGTGTGGCTGTAGTTGAAGTTCACGCTGGCGGAGAAGACAGTCTAGAGCTTGTGTCCGGAATGTGGGTTGGTGCAGTGACTAGCTGCTTGAGTCTGATGTTGGCGAGGTTCCCCAGGAGGAGGTGGTGTTCTGGTCAATGGGGTTGTCCAGGTGGAACTTGAAGTCTCCGAGTAGGATATAGTCAGTGGATGGAAGAGCCTGGGTTTCAATGAGGTCTACAATGGCACCAGTGAATGGGGGTTAATGGCCCGGGGGGCCTGTAGACATGGGTGTCATGGAGGGTGGTGTTGGGGTTGGTCCAGGTCTGGAAGTGGAGGTGTTCCATGGTCACTGTTGGGCCATTAGAGAGTGTGGTCAGTCGGAGTGAGCTTTTATAGACGATGGCAATGCCTCTTCCTGTATGGTCAGGGTGGTCCTTGCGGCTGATTTAGTAGCCGTCAGGGATGGCGGTGTCTGGCCCGGAGCAGAAGATGGTCTAGGTTTCCGTGAAGAAGGCGATGTCTGAAGAGGTGGCATCAAGGGGGTCCCAGATGTCTGTGGCGTATTTGTGGAGGGGCCGTTATGTAAAGAAAGGCATTACCACTTCAGTGGTGTGACTGTCCACATCTCACATTACCATCAATGTATTAGATTATCTGTGGCACCAGTGGGTTCTACACTGAGCATTAGAAGTTGATCTCAAAACTTGTAAACCATCCATGGTGACAAGCAGTGGGCAATGTCTTTGTCTCTGGAATATCATATGTTAATGTTGAACTTATTGCCGATCTCATCATTTGGCATTCAGATAAATCCAATTGCTTATTGATCTGATTAGTAGCTACGTCAACTGAGCTTACTATCATTAAATTATAGGATTTTAGACAAACTACAGTAGCTCAAAGTTTCCCTTCAGCATTCACAGGTAGATATCCACCACACAGAAAGTACCACAAGCTTTTTGCTACCAAAAGCGAACGGCGTGCCATCTGTCTCTCTAGCCTCTCTTGCTCTTTCTCCCTCTTCTTCTACCTTTTCATATTCCACTCCCTCTTCCTTTCCCTTTCTCTTCCCCTCCTTTGCCCCGTCACTTTCCCTCTCTTGTCTCTGTGCACATCTGGCATAAGCTAGACTGGACTGCCCGCTTCTAATCACTTTTCTTCAACGGCAGGGCCACATTACAGTTCGAAAGTCGAACCAACCATGATGGTTAAAGTTTCTTTCTCAAGAGGGGCTTTTGGGAAGGGCTAGCCTTAACCTTCCTTCATTATGAGGGAAGATATAGGGGGACAGAGAGAATGAATGAATGAATGAATGAATGAAGGTCTAGCGGATGTTCTCCTGTAAAGTTTACCACAGTCTAAATGCTAAATTATTCAGTTACCTTAAATACCAACTGCCTGTAAAAGCCTCATATTTTTCCTGGTACTGGTCAATCTGTGCAATGGGCAACAGCCTTTACAACAGGGGGCTTTACCACGCGCTGCCATTACTACGCTGCTTTTACAACGCAAGTCGTTTCAACGACTTGCGCTGGAGGGCGCTGTTGGACAAGGAATAGTTTAATTTTCTATTCCAACACCTTCCCTACTGTAACGTGGGCTGGAGTTGGAATAGAAAATTAAACTATTGCACTATCCAGCGCTTACAGTGCAAGTCGTTGTAACGACTTGAGTTGTAAAAACAGCATTGTAATGGCACGCGTGGTAATAGCCCGCATTGTGCTGACATACAACCTGTGCATTTAATCGCATTTCAGCTCTTTGTATCCCTTCAAAAAAGCAGAAGGGTTTCATAAAAAATGGTTATACATAGCTGCACTCACAGTAAACCGGACGTCGACCTTGACCATGGGCATATTGGGATGAGACAGTGTGGTTTGAAGGTCGGCGGGCAGAGACTTGAGCAATTACAATGTGCCGCTGGGGGAATGTACTGTGCTGGCGTGGAAGGTAAGTAATTAGGACCTGGGGCGGGAGATCTCACTTCACAGGATATGAGCTTTTGTCAGGTGCCTGGTGGTTTGCTGCAGAGGGCATCCCAAAGGTGGTCACCTAGAAGCGAAAATGTAGGAAGCTGCGGCCACATTCCATTCAAGTCCACTGCGACAAAAATATGCTTTAAAACCAGTTTCTAAAAACACTCATATAAATAAAAAAAAACGTAATCTACATCCTCGGCTCGTGCAATATACAGTGTTAGGAAACTCATTCACAACCCAAGAATTCCACTTAATTCATGAAGAAGTGAAGCTCAGCCTTGGATACTGCACGTCTGGACTCGCCCCCAGGCCCCAAGTATCAGTCCCAGTTCCAAATGACTTCAGGGAAAACCCCTTTAGAGTAATACACGTCTTTTTACATGAGACAAGATGCACAGTGGATTGTCAGATACAATTCAATCATAGACTCTAGTGAGATTGTGTCAGGGCAGTGCAGGGTACCTAGACATTTGTTGTTGTGGGGGTAGGTTTTTTAACATAATGCACACAAAAAAACACAAACCTTGAGGATCAAGATGAAATGTAGCTTCTATTTTTGTAGGATGATTTTGTATACCACTCGTCTGCTAAATGATTCCCAAAAGTATTAATTAATTAGAGGGGAGGGAGGCAGAAATCCATCCAGAACAAGGAGGAGGTGTTGTTTTTCCCAGACGTGATGGGGTATTTTAATTTGTCGATGGATGGATGGATCAAAGAAGGAGAGTTTTTAACCCTTGCTTTGGTTTGATGAAGATGTCGTAGACATCGGATTGGCTGGTAGCATTTGAAGACATTGAAGAAGTGCTCAGGGGCTAGGGAATGCAATACTATACAGATAACGAATGGGGAGCATATTTACAAGGCTCTAGTGCCACCAGAGCATCACTTTTTTGATGTGCTGGTGGCACTATGTGCTGGCGCATATTCACAAGAATAAACAAAAGAAGAGAGGTTGGAGTATCAAAACAAGCCACATAGAAGGAGCGAAACAACTAGTGGAATTCACACCCTATTTGGGTGAAAAGGAAAGCCCTCACACACCGACCTAGTCAGTGTCATGCTTCATCATTGGGCCCCACCAAAGAGGCCGAGTGCCTCTTTGGTGTGCTGCGACGCCAGAAGACTGCGGAGCTGGTTGTGTGAAGTGGGCGTGTTGTGAGATTAACTAAAAGTAAAAGTGTCTAAAGGGTATCTACAAAAACTTTTATTAAATGATCCCTAGGACACAGATAAAAGATTTATGTGTCTGAATTTTATTGCCAAAGGTAATGGATGGTAAATTCAGAATTAAGTATTAAGTCAACATGTTTCAGCCTTACGGGTGGTTTAAATTGACCTAGGCATTCATCAGGACAGAGATAAACCCCGGCGGTATGGACTCTCTAATCGTCCACCCTGACCTGGGGCGTGAAAGTGAAAAATTAACAAAAAGTGAAAAAGTGCATAAAAACGTGGAAGAGCGCAATGCTCATTCCAAAAATACTCCTAACTCTGGAGTGTATCTGCACCTGTGGAGTAAAAAAACACAGACAAACACATACGACATACAAACAATTAGTTGTAACGCTGTGTCATCACGTTTTTTGACCATGGTGCTTCATAGTAGTGGCATTGAACGTGTTTCCCAAATAAATGCTAGAATTAACACCATCCACACACCCTATAGGGATGATACCTCTAGCTCTGGGAAGTGAGGTGAAAATGGTGTTTGTATTAAAAGCCAAAAGAAAGGTTTGTTAAAAACAGGATATTGGTGCTTCAAGGGATCAATGGACCAAAGGTCTGTGACCCCCAATGAAAGGTTGCATAAATACCAACATATCTCACTTTAAAATATGGCGCTAATTGCTCCATGGGTCTCAGGAGGGGGGTAGGAGCGTCCCTGGCACATCCTAAAAGTAAAAACGAAATGCTAGAAATACACAGAATCGGAGTTAGACTTAGCTCGAGTGAGTAATATTTGTCCGGTCATCCTGGTGACGTTACTCACGCCCTCAGCGCTCGCTGCCCACTTCAACACCTGGTAATCCCTCAAACCGGACCCCGACGATGGGGAGCGGGGCCGGTAAATGAGATTAAATGCTCGTTTCTCCCTTCGGCGTTCTTCCGGGTGGGCGTGGCCTCGCGGAAGCGAGGCCTGGGACCGCGCCACTCCGGGAGGGGGGCGTTGTTTAGCTCCACAGCGAGGCTTGGATTATATCGCCTATGGGAGAGCTGGCTTTCAGAATAATAAGCAAACGCGAAGTAAAGCAGAAACGAAGTCTGTATACAACGATCGTTCGGGATGTTAGAATCTCACAGCATGTATGTATCAGGTACCCATGGTGAACAGATGGAAATGATCCACTAGAGTAAATCCATGCTGCTTACAACCTAGGATATCTGTCATAAGAGCTGGGAGGAAAATATAGTATTCATTTTAATTACTATTGATGAGAAGTAAAGATCACTGGACAAAGCAATACATCCTCTTTAGCAGCTGTTACAGAGACCTGGGTCACTGGGTGTAAGAGATAAGTAAAGGTGGGGATAGTCAGCGTCGAACAGTGTTCCATGGAATATCATCATTGAGCCCAATGATGTTGGTCCCCAAACGATACACCCAGCGCTGCTCTTTTTCAAAGAGCCTACTAGTGACATTTGTGGTACCTGTGATTGTCTCAATTATTGTCCATTTCATGTCATTGGTGGTATGATTGGACTCCAAAAAGTGCCTACTTAATTTCGTAGTTGCTTTTTTGCACCTTATGTTACTACGGTGTTCACCAATCCGCTGTTTCACTTTGCATGTAGTCATGCCAACATAACGAAGGGAACAGGGACAAGTGATTAGATATATTGCATTGGTGGAATTACAATTGGTATGGGCAGTCTGTGTCCAGGTTTTTCCTTGTTCCAGCGAGAGTGTTTTCGAGGCTTCCGTTAGGTGGCAGACACTACAATCTGCGCAAGGGTAGTGTCCTATGATTGGAGGCAAACCCCACGTAGTAGTGACTGAAGAGATTTTAGGGGGTATTTTCTCTTTAGGGCGAGTGTGAACTAAAGCGTCTTTTAAGCTACGACCCTTTTTGAAGGAAAAGAGAAGTTTTTCCCAATCCTTCTTTGCTGACGTTATGATACTCCAATGCTTGTTGATTGTTTTCTTCATGACGTTGGAGAGACCATTGAATGTAGTTACACAGGTGAGTGGTACACCCTCTTGATTGTTAACTTTTTCTTCTAGCAGGGCTTCTCTCGGCTGGTTTCTGGCTCTCTTGTATCCTTTGTTGAGGGTTGATGGTGGATACCCCCTCTCTCTCAGTTTGTCAGTTAGGCCTGAGGCTTGTTCCTTGAAGTCAGTTATTGTACTACAGTTCCGTCTCAACCTCAGGTACTGTCCATACGGGAGGTTCTCTTTCAAGGGGCGGGGATGGAAACTGTTAAAATTCAGTAGTTTGTTCTTAGCTGTAGGCTTGTGGTGAGTTTTCGTGGTTAGGCATGTGTTAGTTACTGAGATTACTACATCAAGAAAGACGATGTCTGTTTTGCTTGTGGTGTTAGTGAACCTCAAATTGTGGTCAAGAGTGTTAATCCACAGCAGGAAGGACTTAAGGTCTTCGTCACTGCCTACCCATAGAAGCAGAATATCGTCGATGTAGCGCTTCCATAAAAGCATGGAAGATCTGAATTCCGCGGTTGGTGGCAGGATGTGTTGTTCTTCAAAATCAGCCACATAGAGCCCCGCCACGCTCGGGGCAAAGGTACTGCCCATGGAAGTCCCCGAGCATTGGAGAAACAACTTGTTTTTAAAGGAGAAAAAGTTCTCCTTGAGTGCTATGGTTGCACATTCGATAATGAACTCCTTGGGAGTTTGATATTCCCACTCAATGGAGTCTAGTGCTTTTCCCAGGACTTTGATGGTATCGTCCTGGGGGATGCTTGTGTATAAACTTTCAACATCCAAAGTCACCAGAGTGACTGAGTTTTTTTCGAATGTGATGTCTGCGAGGAGACGTAGTAGACTCTTTGTGTCTTTGAGATAGGAAGGGGTTGCTTGTACTAGTGGCTTTAGGAATTGATCACAAAAGCGCGAAAGGGGCTCCAAGAGGGAGCCTATCCCCGACACTATGGGACGTACTGGTGGTGGCAGACGATTTTTATGCATTTTGGGTAATGTATAAAAATATGGAACAAGGAACAAGGCCACACAAAGCCACCTTGCGTGGCTTTTTGTAAATGTAAATTGATACTTGTATAGCGCACTACTCACCCGCTGGGGTCTCAAGGCGCTTGTACGAATACCGCTGTGGAACCCATCCTGGCTTTCCCAGTGAGGTGTCCACTCCTGGGCACCTCCAAGGTGGAGGCCAGGCATCCTTAGCGTTGTGGGGGCCGTTGTGGAGATTAAGCAAGCTATTGCCCAGAGTTGCAGAGTGGACTCCATGATTGGAATAGGCACCGAGGCGAGAATTATCAGGTCCGTGGAATTTTGAGCCCAAGACCCGCCGAGGCGGGGAATTGAACACTGGTCCCGGGCTAGGCCTCTGCATCAGGGTCTGCTGCTCTAACCATTGAGCCACACTTCTCCTCCATTTGTGGCCTTGTAAATACAACCCCTTTTCGTGCATCACTTTGCTTGAAAGGGGGGTGCAATGGGTGTTGCTGTGGGCGTTCCACCTCAACACTCATTGCATTTTGACAGTGCCCCAGATTTACAAGGTTATGTAAATCTGAGGCAGCCCCAAAAACTAACAACATTGAAAAGCAGGCATTAGAGTTGTGAAATGAGGAGAAATACTTTTACTTCTCTTTGTTTTTTGCTCCTTAAGGAGCCAATCACCTTTAATGGTTGTTTATGTGCAGGAAGGTGTCCCTTCCTTCACATAAACAATCATCCCTGAAATGCAGCCATCCTTGTGCATGGTGCAAGCGTGCCTCCATTGGCGCTAGGCAGCATCAGCGCAAGGGAAAACACAGGCATGTGCCATATTCTTGTAAATACAGTGCATCCTGCATTTTTAAATGATGCTCTGCGGCGCTGCTAAATCGCTTGCAGCGATGTGCTGCATCATTTCTTTGTAAATATGCCCTAGGGTGACCGTGCATTCCGGATTTTCCTGGTTGTGTCGACTAAACAAAGAGAAAGGCAAGTTTTCATGTACTCTATCTAGTGAAGGATTGGTTAGCAGGCACCATCAGATGATGCTGTGTGCAAACGTTACATTAATTTCCTTTAGTCCTGCATTGTGTGTGTTTTTTATGTATGTGGACACTGTTAATTAAGCCTTTTTGTGCCCCCCTGTCAATGCAAAATTGTAGTCCTTCTTCTATGCTTGTAGAGAGTCCCGGCATTCAAAATCTGGTCAAGCTACGTAGGAAGAAAGTTCTAAAGTCCACACCTACGGTGGCATTCACAGTGGAGTCAGTGTAACACAAGCTGCACCTGTTGAAGGCAGGTGGCATTTTGGGGAGATACCCCATCAGCAGTGCTGACATTGCATCTCGGGGGCAAATTAAATTGGGAATGTCCCATTGACCTGAGGCAGTGACAAACTCCCTGAGCCTTTGACATAGAGAAATGCACATCTTCTCCTTTAACACCTGGTTGTGACTTCAATACACAAAATAACGTTTTCCTACTAGGAACCTTAGATTACACTGACAAGTACAAAAGCCTTGAAGACACAAATGGGGTTGTTTTCAAGGCCACATATGTTAAAGTTCCTCTGAAGGAGTGGAGGTCTATTTTTTTTTTTACTGTCAATCTTCCTGGAAAGACTATCAAGTAATAATGAATGCTGCTTGGCTGTTAAAAAATAATCTGCATACAATGCTTGCCTTTTTCTCTAATACTTTGAACTATTTTTTTAAGTTTCAAGAATAAGTTTATTAAGATATTCAAGAAAATAATAGTAACATTGCTTCGTATAAGTAACCATGAAATATTGCAGAAATACAAGAAAAAGAGATAAGAGATGTTGATGATATTCAATTACAATTGGAATGATATAAAGGCTATAATAAGGAACATAAATACAATCAAAGTATAAAAGAAAATTCTGGTTCATAAAACATTATAACATAAGTATATTCGTTAAAAAGATACAATCCTATGCATATTACTGAAGTAGTAAAAGAAACTATGTCGTAATGAAAATATAGGAAGTCAAGGAGGCTTAGTGACTTCTTGTGTCCGGGGGATAGGTGTCGAGGATGTCTTTACACTGTCATTTAAGAAATTCGTAAAAGGATACCATAGTTGTTATCTCTTGTTAGCCAAAGACAAGGGATGTACCAAAACTGTATCCAGTCTATGATTATGACAAACAGCATACCACCAAGCTAGATAAGACAGTTTAGAAGCGTCCCTCCAAATTTGTGTTATCTGCTGAAAGGCAACTCCTAATAATAAATCTACAAGTTTTGTCTGTGAATGTCTGCTACTCCAGTCTGTAGATAGGCTTCCTTAAAAAAGGTTTGTAAAAGAGAGGGGAGCTTTAGTGTGAAAGATGGTGTTTATTTGGGACCAAACCTGTCACCAGAAGTTAAATACTTGTGGGCATGTAAAAAGCATATGTTTCAAATCGGCATTATCTTGAGAGCATGTCCAACAAGTAGTGGGATTTGTATTATGTATCTTGTACTTATTTACGGGTGTAAAAAATAGTCTGTTTTATGTGAAAATAATTGTTTGTGTTGTGCTTGCCACTCTAGAAGTCTTCCTGATGTTCAACAAAATTTTGTTCGAAAGAGAAATAGGCCAGACTGTTTGTAGATCATTTTCCCTTTAAAATTTAATTTAATTTTTGTCCCGGTTCGGGAGAGTGTTCATTAAGCGCCAAAAAATGGTACAGGCTTTGGGATGTATGCGTAAGGAAATTGTGCCATGTATATTCAGATTGGGGGCTAGGGGAAGGTATAGTTGGAAATTTGGCAGAGGCTCTAAAAATTGAATCCTGTAAAAGTGAAAATGTATGTTGAAAAGAAGAAGGTAAATGATAAAGGGCCTGCAACTGTATGAATTGGATAGGTGCGCCATGGTCGTATAGCTGATGAACCCAGATTAAACCCTTATTTCTCCATACCTTCCAAAATACAGATTTGTTGTTGATAAGAATACGTTTGTTATGCAAAATTGTGGACTTGAGAAAAGTGTCTAGATCGTGTGGGGCGAGACAAAGGGTAGCATCTAATAACTTGCAAGATTGTTTGATTATTGGGGTAGAAGTTCTTTGTGGTTTCTGGGTAGATGAAAGATATTCCTGAAATGAAAACAGGGATATAAACGAGGATTCCAAGTCAACCCATAGTGGCATGCCTATTGGATGGACTGAGATCCAAATCGATAATTGCCTTAACTGAAAAGCTCTATGGTATTTAGAGATATGGGGAAAGTTCACACCACCTTCTGACTTTGTTCTTTGCAGTTTCTGTACTGACTTCTTTGAATTATTTATAACATGCATTATTTTGAAATGTGGCATATTTTTGTGCTTCCTTTAGAAAGGCGATGGCACTGTCCTATTAAAGGTACAGTATTTGCACAAAGAAGAACAGTCACTGTCCATTACAATTTGTGCACTCCCGCAAAGAAATGCTGGTACTGCCTCCACTAACAATACATTTATGTTTGTAAATAGAGGTACTGTGCTAGCAAAGGCATAGCAGCAGTACTGAAGACTGCTATTACTTCTCCTTACAAACATAGCAACTCTGGTGACCAAGGCTTTTATTGCCCATTACAAGCACTGGCCCTGCTGAGAGGTGCTTGCCACCTCAAGTACTATTAATTACTAACATAGTAGATCTGTGAGGTAGACTCTGATTAAAATATAGACTGTGCTACAGGGGTGTACTGGCACTGCCCTACTGGTTGTATTGCAGGCCTGCTGAGAAGGCCTGGATTTGCACTCCTGAAAACTGCAGGTGCTGCAAATTAAACCTGCAGGAGGTCTGTTGGGAAGTGGCTCCAATGTCCTTTGTAAATAGCAGCCTCAAAAAGTGCCAAGCTATGAAGAGAGGTACTGTTGCAGGCCATTACAACTGTGGCTATTTTCACACTCCTTTTAAAGAGCCAGGAAGTACTCTGTGTGCACTACTCTTGTAGTATCCCTGCTGAGAACTGTTGCCAATATTGGTGATACCACATTAGCATACGGCAGTCAGTCCTTATGCCATGGCAATATATCGTATTTCTAAATAACATAACCAGGTAATCCTTCAACCTGCCTTGTCCCTAGCCCTCTAGTTGACTGTAAGAGTAATTGTCACTCTTAACATTGTGCAGCTGAAAGGTAGTCCAGCAGTGGCAGCTCCTCCAAAATAGGCAGGAAATGAAAAATGAAATAACACTTGTTTTATTTCTCCTTTCCTGCAGGGCGGGGCCTGGGCGGTGACAACCCTGAGGGGAATGGTAATGCACTCCCTTTACTGGGCATGTTGGTTTGGCTGGCCTCTTAGGCCGGCCAAACCGCCATGCACAGTGAAGCTCTCTCCAACCCTAGCTGCTTTTCTGGGGTTGGAGAGAGCAGTCACTGGCTCTTAGTCTCTCCAGGAGTGCTAATTGAGGGCGCTCAGGCCAATTCTGAAGCTGCTCTCACGTGAGAGCAGCTTCAGGATTGGCCGCAGGGCAGGCAGGGAGCCTGAGCCTGAAGAAGAGGAGTGCAACACAGCCTGCTGAAGTTACGTTTTTAAAAATTATTATGATTATTTTTTATTTTTGCCCCGTCCCTTCGCGACACCTATGCCCCCTCACCCCCTACCCACCCACCCTGCCACTCGTAGCAAGCATTGGCTGCTACTGTAGTCCATTGAGCAAAAAAGCAGCAGAACCCAGAAAAGAAATTACTAATGGCTCAGTGTACATTTTATGCATTCTGGTTGGCTTGGGTATGCACCTAAGCCAAAAGAGTCAGTCCTTTTCCTCTGTCACAGATAGAAGCAGCAACTGCAGGCTAACCCACTCCTCACACGGAAAAGGCAGTGCTACTCACACAGATCTTCTTGGCAGGGCCCTCTTGTTCTCAGATGCGATCTAAAGTTCTGGGGTTTAAGGTCCAATACTTATACCCCTTTTTTTCTCATTGTAACCTTTGTTTCAGAGTCAATGAGGTCAGTACAAACCAGTCCTGTCCTCCCTGATCCAGCTTGACCACGGGGGGTGGAGACAGCATTGTGCAGAGGAGACACAGCCTGTTCAGGTGCTAGTGATAAATCCTCCCACAACTCTAAAGGAAGAAGATCTTTTCAGCCTGGCTATGAGTCACCCAGGAAAGGCAAGATACACCTCAATCCCCCTTATGACTGTCTATAGTGAATGCACATCCCCATCTCCTGTCACTCCAAAAGCAGACGGTGAATACACAAACAGACTGAAGCACATAGAAAGGTAAGGCAAGAAAATGCTCTCTTTCTAAAAGTGTCATTTTCAAACACACACAATTTAAAAACCACCTTTAGTTAAGGGTGAGTTAATAATTCCTGAGTTCAGAGAGCCTACACTCAATTTCTCTATCTTGTCCTAATGGAAGTTTACTCTTGTAAGACGTTACAAGGCAGATCCCATGTTAACCTATGGGACAGACAGCCTTTTAATAGTAAAAAACAAAGTGCACAATATTTCATTATCAGGACATGAAACACACACCAGTACATGTCTAATCTTTAATATACACTCTACCCTGCCCATGAGGGTACCTTGGGCCTACCTGAGGGGTGCCTTACATGTAAGAAAAGGGAAGATTTGGGCCTTAAAATGGGTGCACTTGCCATGTCCCAGGGCAGTTTAAAACTGCACGTGCAGACACTGCAATGGCAGGTCTGAGTCACATTTACAGGGCTACTCATGTGGGTGGCACAACCAGTGCTGTAAGCCCACTAGTAGCATTTGATTTACAGCCCCTGGCACACTCAGTGCACTTTATTATGGACTTACCAGTAAATCAAATATGCCAATCATGGATAAACAATCATCATCACAATTTACACTAAGAGTATATGACCTTTAGCACTGATCAGCAGTGGTAAAGTGCCCAGAGTACATTAACCAACAAACACACAGTCAGAAAAATAGGTGGCAAAAAGCTAAATGTTAGTGGATAAACCTGCAAAAAGGGCCAGGTCTAGCTTTTCTCTACCTCTTGTCCATCTAGTCCCTCTCAAGCAGCTCAATTTATCTTACTCAACAGAGCCAGAGGTCACTCTGTAGCCAAAGAAGTGTACATAACAAAAGAGGAGATGAGACGAGGGATAAAGCAGGGTAAGAGAATTATGGAGAAAATGATCAAATTTCACCCATTAGCATGGTGAAAATCCTCAGAGCAGTGCTTTGATTTTCACTGTAACTATGAGAATCCCAGTAGTGAAGGAAGCTTTGTTTGTGTTTATGAACATCTGGTAATAAAATCTACAGTTTCAGATAGTACTTGAATACAACTTCTTTTAATGGTATGCAATATGTAAATCAAGTCGGCATTACCCTGTCTTTTATACAATGGGAGGAACAGGCTGATTTAGCACTGAAATACAGATAAAATATTGTTGCAAGACAAAACAAAAATAGACCCAAACACTTTTGTTTGCTATTATTTGTCTGGTATCCCCTGGGCAGGTTGAGCTTTTAGCTATTTTGGCGTGACCCTGTTTCTAAAATTTTAACATTTACTTCATTATTGATTGTCATCACCGGAGGTGATAATGGGTAATAAATACAAATTTGGGCCAAACAGAAGGCCTCAAAATATGTCTGGCCCAGGACAACCAACATCTATAAGATGGCTTGTGCTCTGTGCAATAGTTAGATATGTTGGAGAGAATAGAAAAGAAGGATAATAGGGGAGATGGCACAGACATAATTTGATCCTTTTCTGGAAGATGCAATCTTCAATTGTTTCTCAGTTACAGCTTTTATTGCTGTTCCATCTACAATATTTTTCCATTTCAATACAATTCAAAGAAATATCATTACAGTTTATACAGGTGCCACCTATGAGAGTGTAAGAGGGGACATAAAGTGGATGAGCGAGCATAGATGCATATAGTAGATAAGGGGACAGTAGGCGAGGGGGCACAGAGGGCAACGGGTAAGAATGTAAACAAAGCTTGTGTGATGCCTAGTGAAGAGGGAGGCACAATTAATAAGGGAACTTAATGGATAAGGTGGCACATAGTGGGCAAGGGCAGTGTGTGGGCTGCACAGACTACAGGGTGTGAAGGTACACACTCCTTTTTTTTTATTTCAGTAATTTTTTTTGAAAATAAAAAGCATATTTACATGGTGCAGAGTGAAACACATGGGGGGTGGGAAAAGACACGCCCCGGGGGGGGGGGAGGAGGGGGGCAAGCATTGTCTCGATTGGCTTGTGTCTGTTTGTTCATGTTCTCATGCTTGCTTCTTCTTCTTCTCGTCAATCCTACAGGCTTAGTCTGATTGTCTTTTCGCTCCCCTGGTGGCGTGAGGAGAAAAGAGAGGTGTAGAGATATATAGAGAAGAGAGAGAGAGGAGGCACATTGTGTCACAGAGTAGGTGATGCATGTTGTTTATGCAGTGTTGCCTAGTCTGGACGTTCAGGGTGGCTTATGAGAGGACAGGTAGTTGTCTAGCGACAGCCACATCTCGCTTTTTTTCCCTGAGTTCGGTAGGCTGTTGGTTGTTATGGTGTCGGCTCCTCTTAGGAGAAGGTACACACTCCTGAGAGGATATGTGAGTGTAGGCAAAGGGAGCAACAGAGTGGACCAAGGGGTATTGAGTGGGGTGACCCGGTGAGCATATTCCTCACCCTATACATCTTGTGAGGGGTTCATTATTAGCAGCAACCAAGATGCTCCAGGTTCCTTGATGAAGCCTGGCTCTCTGACCTTCAGCTGTCTTTGAAAGCTGTTTGCATTTCCCATATTCTATGGCTGACTGAGCTGAAAACACTGCATTATAAGCCAGGATCTATGTTTCTGTGCATCTATACTGCTAACCATTCCTTGGAGTTCTTTGTGATCTTTTTTGTAGTCAGGAAGAGATGTGCACCGTTATAAGCATCCTGCAAATCCCAGTCGATCACACACTCTGAGCTGAAGCAGACTGTTTTCTGCCTGCAGCGTCCCTGCAGAGCTCTCCTTAGATAACTTTCCTTTCCCTTTGAAGTCTCTCCTGCCTCCCCAGACTTGATACTCATTTACATCCCTTGCATAAATCGCCTCCTTCTGTCTGTGAATTGCAAAACAAACCCTGCTGATGGTGGGCAGAACCTGACTAACCATGTGCAAAGCCTGATGAGTGGTGGGCAAAGTGCAGCTAAGCATGTGCAGAGCATGGTGGCTGAGTGTGTGCAGAGCACAGCTGTGTAGCTGGAGACAAAAGCTAAAAATGCCCTGTTAACTGTGTTAAGCAATCTATAACCACGGTTAATCTGCTGTAGAAAAATGGAGAACTGAAGGCCTTATTTAGGAGGTTTTGGTGCAGCCCAGCGCCGCAAGTAATCTTACTGCTCTGCCCTGTATCAGAAGAAAAAAGCAGGAATGCATCATCTCTATGATATACAGCACTTTCTGTCCTTTTCCCCTGCCCTGGCGCACATTGGGCTTCCATGCGTGTCTGCGTTGTAGCTGTTAATTTTTTGTGCAGAAAGGGAAACCTTCCTGCACAAGAATATTCATGAGAGCTAGAACATATAGAAAGAGGATAACACGGGGATAAATTGGGCTATTTCTCTTTGTTGTGCTTCCCTAACACCGCCCCTGGAATTGGGTTAGAATCTGACGCATTTCCAGGTTTGCGATTCTTCGCAAATCTGGGCATGCTTCTGATTTCATGGGTGTTGCGTGGGAACACCAACAGCAACACCCATGGAACACCCCCTGACGCAGTGTTCAGCGTGAAAGGGACACATATTTACAAGGCCATGAAAAGCCACGCAAAATGGCTTTGAGGGGCCTTGTAAATATGCTGCGGCATATTGTGCCACTGAAGGGTCACGAAAGTGCTGCTTCGGCGATACAAAAGTCCTGCTAGGGGCCGTGTAAATGAGGCCATGAGTGTGGTAGGTAGATTCCTAAGGTACTGAATACACAGCCAGGTTTTCACCAGAGCAGTATCACTCACCCCGCAGTGACATAGTTGTTTGGAATTATACACAACGTAGTTGAGATGGGGCATTAGAATGACGTTCACATGTTCTCAGTCTTTCCTGCCAATAACAGCGGTACTACTCTTGGAGATGTCTTGAGCTCTCTGATTGACTCCTGACCTGTGTCAGTCTGCCGTATGTGCATGACCCGACAGAACCACAATGCAGAGGCCAGATCTGCGCACCAGGGGCGGCCCCACCATGTGGGCGGAGGAGCGCCACCCCACTGCTTTCTCGCAGTATGAGAAGCAGAAACATAAAATGGGATTATAAATACCATTTTATGTTTCTGCTTCTCGCACTGCGAGAAAACAGAAGGGTTTGGTTTGGGGCGGGGCATGGGCAGTCCTGCTCTAGGGCAGGGTAGGAGTGGCTTGCCCACTCTGAGGGCGCTGACAGTTTAGTCGGTCCCAGAGCCGACCAAACCAGTCATACGCACTCTGCCTTTTCTCCATGTAGGCTGCATGCAGCCTACATGGAGAAAATGGCCTCCCCATAGACGCCTGTGTGGTGGGCGCCCCAACCAATCACAATGCTGCCATTGAAGCGTTATGATTGGCTTAGGGGAGGGAGGGAGGCTGCCTGCTTCCTATGAGGAGCAGAGAACCAGAGACGATGCGGGACAGGACTGGGCTGGCAAAGGTAAGTTCACTTTATTAATATTATTTTTTAAATAAACCTATCAACCCCACCCGGGCGACCCACGAGTCATGCCAGCCCGACTGCTGCGCACCTGTGGCACGACAGCTCCACAATGCTTTGCGGTCTCAGTTCCATGTTCACAAAGGCTGGTCTCTGTAATTGGACAGCTGCACCGGGCGACCATGCCAGAGAGGCAGTGCTAAAAGGGATGAAAAGGGGAGGAGGTTGCTGGTTTGCATAAAAATTATATGGACTCACTGGATTAAGCTAAACTTATCACTCAGCGTTAGTCTAACAGGAGTTGTGTGACACTTGGCTGGGCTATTTTGCTGTGTGGACGATTACTGTTTTAGTCAGAGCTATAACGTGGATTGGAATTTGTTGCCTTAGGCCATCTTAAAACTAGCTCCCTTAATTTGTTTTTAGTTAAGAAATTAGGCTTTTGGTAAAGACAGCTTTGGATTCTTGTGAGTTCTAGTCCAGAATTTATCTGGCTTCCAATTTAACCTTTATGCCCAATCACAAGTTTGCAGAGAAACTGCTTGCCGGCGAGCTGTTGTCATATTATCAATAGAAGTGAGTATTCATTTCAGGGTACAGAATTTAATGACGCAAGAAATAATGACTTTTTTAAAACAAAAGCATTTTTTTTAGCGAAGGACCATTAACAACATAAAATGCGTCGAGTACCTGTGATATAACGTCCCATCTCCAAATATTGTCGAGGTTGAAAATGCATAAAGACGTGTTACTTTCTAGCAGTGCTGTGTTGTAAGAGCAAATTGATGAGCCATTTCCTTATAACAGTACAACATAATAGGCAAAGAAATAAAATAGCATAGCTTAATGTTTAAGAAGAAATCACATCACAGCATGAAACAGGTTTACTCCAACCTACTCTGCTCCATCTCCACAGTGTATCAGCTAGCTTGAATTTATTAACCCGCCATAAAAGAAAGAGCTGTAATGCAGTGAGGTTTAACATACTGAAAGATTCTCAGTGCAGGAGTACGCTTCTATTAAATTCCTTTGTTTTTTCCCATTGGGTGCTTTCTTTTGTGCTTTACTGATCACTTCCTGTTCTTGACAGTTTCCTGTTGACATCTTATCTTATCTTATCTTAAGGGGAATTTCTATAGCGCTCTGACACCATGAGTTTCCTGGCGCTGATTGGGTGCTGGGAGATACGAGGGAGGGGGTCTAACCGGACTGTGTGAAGAGACTAGTTTTCAGGAGTTTTCAGAATTCAAGAAGGGATTTAGAAGATTTAAGCAGGGGGGACAGCGGGTTCCAGAGTTTGGGGACCAAGTGAGCAAATCTACGGCCACCGAATTTTTTGAGTTTGATTGGGGGGGGGCGACTAAAAGCTAACGATGAGAAGACCGTAGGTTGCGTGCCGGACAGTAGAGGGTGATCAGGGATTTAAGGAAAGCGGGAGAGGTCCCGAACATAGCTTTAATTGTCAGGCAGCCGATCTTAAAAGCAGCCCTCTGTTCAATCGGCAGCCAGTGGAGTTTGCGAAGTAACGATTTCGCAGACTGCCACTGCGGGATTATATAGGCCAGTCTGGCCGCCCGGTTCTGCACAATTTGGAGCCTATGGAGAAGGAATTTGGGTAGGCCATGGTACAGAGAGTTTGAGAAGTCCAGGCGGGAGAGCACCAGGGTAATCAAGACTTGTATCAGGGCCTCAGATGTAAGGAGGTGGGCGACTTTCCTGATTTTTCTTAGCTGGAACATACATGATGACACAACAGCACCCACCTGGGGCTTGAGGGAGCGCTCAGTGTCAATGATAACCCCGAGACTCTTTCTCGACCTAGCCGGAACAGGCGGGGAGCCAAGCTCCACCGGCCAAAACTGTGAGCCCCAGTGAATGGGGCTGTTACCCGGGAGGATTAGCTCTGTTTTCCCCGGGTTCAGCTTGAGCTGGTTATGATTCATCCATTGCTGGATGTGTAACATAACCGCTTGACAATCGAGAGCTGCATTGGGGGTGTTGAGGGGGAAGATAATTTGCAGATCGTCCACATAGTTGAACACGATGATGTCCCACCTCTTTAGAGAGTGGATGAACGGTTGGAGATAAAGATTAAAAAGCAGAGGGGACAGGAATGATCCCTGGGGCACTCCGCAGGTGGATGGTTCCTTAGCGGCCGTGAAGGGGCCTAAACGGACCGCCTGGGTTCTGCCCGACAAAAAGGTTTTAATCCAGGCAGAGGCCAGGCCCCGAATGCCGGCCTGCTCGACACGGTGGAGAAGGATGTTATGGTCCACCGTGTCGAACGCAGCCGACAAGTCCAATAGGACGAGCGCCTGGGGTGCCCCTCTGTCGGCATTACCTCTCAGAGAGTCCATAACTGCCAGGATCACAGCCTCGGTGGAGTGAGCTGGTCTAAACCCGGCTTGATTAGGTTCGAGGTAGTTGGAACACTCGATAAATTGAGAGAGGCAGCTGGTGACATGTGCCTCTAGTAGTTTGGACAGATAGGGCAGAAGGGAGATAGGCCGATAGTTGGCAAGGTCCGCCGGGTCGGCTCCAGGTTTTTTCAACAGAGGCACCAAGACAGCCTCCTTAAAGGAGTTAGGCACCGTGCCTGTTTCGAGAGAGGTATTTACCAGAGGCAAAATGCAATCCGGCAAAGCGAGGCAGATGTCGTGGAAGACAGAAGGGGGACAACAGTCGTTGGGCAAGCCAGATTTGACTCGGGCAGCGAGTTTGGCCAGAGTGTCAGGGTCAAGGACGGGGAGATATGACAGTGAAAATGGGTTTCCAGGGGAGGAGGCTGATATGGCGGCGGGAGGAGAGGGAGGAATGGTGTTCTTGATCTTGATAATTTTTTCAATGAAAAAACTATTTAAGGCGTTGCAGGACTCTTGGGTAGGGGCCTGAGAAGGAAGGGTTCTGGCATCAGACGTGAGCTCACTCATGACTCTGAAAATCTCCTTGGACTTGTTAGGGGCAATAAGGATCCTTTCAGAAATAGGTGAGGATTTCGCTGCTATAATTGCACTTTTATATTTTTTCCGTGCAGTGACGTATACCTCTCTATCGATGGAAGAGTAATTACGTCTCCACCTACGCTCCATCTAGCGCAGTTCGAGTTGCTGCATTTTCAGTGACGTTTTAAACCACTTATGTGACTTGCTGTGCCGGGAGCGAGGGAATCTGGAGAGGGGGGCGAAGTGGTCGCTGGCTTTGGTGACCCAACTGGAGAAATCGTCCTCCAGTGTGTGGACAGTCACGACACTACGCGGCGGGGGCGAGTCTCAGCCAGGAAGGAAAGAAAGCCTTGGGAATCAAGGGCGCTCCATTTACGAGCGACCCAACCCACCAGAGGAGGGACCTTTACACGACCCCTGACTGTGATCGAGGTCTCGATCATGTAATGGTCCGACCAGATACAAGGAGTGATCACAGGACAACAAAGCGTGAGGTTGTGGGTCCAAATATGATCTAGGATGTGGCCCCTGATATGGGTAGGAGAAGTAACCAGTTGGGTCAGATTAAGGTTGGAAAGAACTTCAAACAGCTCGGACGCATGAGGGCCGGCGTCGCTATCATTGTACCAGTAGTTGAAGTCCCCGAGGATAGCGACTCGGGCAGATGAAGTAATCAGATTGGCTAGCTGTTCGCTAAAGGCGACAGGAAACAGAGGCATAGGATGAGGGGGGCGATAGAGAACAATAAGGGTAAGAGCTCCCTCCCCAGTTTCTAGACTGATGATAAGGTTATCCACATCGGCAAGGGTAAAAGAGGACATGGAGATGAATTTAAGCTCCTTTCGTATGACAGCTGCTACCCCACCACCAGCGCGACCCGAGGGTTGGTTCATATTGAGCATGTAGTAGTCGGGGGGCAATGCTGCCAGGATGTCAGGGAGAGTCAGCCAGATCTCGGTGATTAGAAGGATGTCAGGGCTTTCATCGATAAGAAGAAGAATGAGATCAGCCTGGTGTTTTACAAATGAGTGTGCATTTAAATATAATAAGCGGATGCGCGTTTCGCTAGTGCTGGGGCAGGCGGAGGGCTTACAGCTGGAACGTGGGAGAGATGCTTTACGCGCGATACCAAGTGATGAGATACGATATTGGCTCTCCGGAGGTAATACGCAATGTGCATATTGTAGATTCCTGAGGGCAGGGGGCGAATAGGTAAGAGGAGTAACAACATCCCTGGCCCCTGGTCCCGTCCGGCCGCAGACGGGCTGAACTTAGGCGCGACTTCGGCGCGCTGACGGCGTGCCCGCTGCGCCCGTCCGCTGCGCTCCCTGGGGGGGGTGGACCATTTTGTAGGGCTGAGGGCGGGAGGGGCCGAGCGCTAGTCCGCTCGCCTGCTCCTCACCCAAGATGGCGGGTGACATTGGCGTAGTGTATTTCTAAAAGCTCAAGTAACAGGGAATGGGTTGTAGTGGGGTCATTATGTTATGTTATGTAGATTTGTATCATTCGGCTAATCACCTGCGAGGGTATCCAGACTCTGAGTAGGGCAAGCCTGCATGGGGCGGAGGGGATCATGCCCGGTTCGTTTGGAAGAGCCATGTCTTGAGGTTCCTTCAGAAGTCCATGAGGGAGGGGGAGGTTCTGAAGTGTTTTGTGATGTCGTTCCAGGTCTTGGCTGCAAGGTATGATAAGGAGTGTCCTCTGCTTCTGGTCTTCTTGATGAGAGGGAGGTGTGCTCTTGCCTGGGACGCAGATCGAAGTCGTCTGGTGGGTTAGTAGAAGTTGAGGCTGTGGTTGAGGTAAGCTGGACTAATAGTGTTGTGGAAAGCTTTGTCCTTGACATCTTGAGTCCAGTCCTTGACCTTCTAGGTCTATTTTGCTGCTACCTGCTGTCGTTGTTCAGCTACTCCTGGCTCCCAAGGTCAGGTGACCAAACCGCGATCCCAGAGCTCTCTGGCTCGGTCCCGCTGAGTTGACATTGCAAGTTCATCATCTCTTGTTTTGACAGTTTTTGTTGTTGCCTGATTGCTTTAATCCTCCCACTTTATTTTGCTTTTATTTATCCTGATTGCTGCGTGTTGATTTTTGCTTACTCTGCAGACCTCTAAAGTATCATCTCTATATTGCATAGTGTAATGGCCTGAAAAGTCTGCCAATAATCAGGACATACGACCTCATCCCCTCTTGGGGGCTAAAAGGACACAATACTTTACCATAATCACCCAAGAAAGGAACACTAACACCACAAAAGCTTTTATAGTCTTTGCTGAAGGGCTCGCAACACTTTTCACCCTAAGCCTCCTGGTGACAGGCGCTGTGCAAGAGGCAAATAACCGTTCCTCACCTGACCACACAATACTCACCCAGGAAGGACTGCAAAGCATACCCTTCCAACAAGACTGGGGAGTGGAAGAATTAGAATTTCGCTCTTTGCTAAGGGCCAGGCAACCTCCCGAAACATCAACTACCCATTAGAAGGGAATTCACCCATCCTTCTATAAGCATTTGTCAAAAAGGAACCTGTTCTCCCTTCACAAAGAATACAGACAAATAATCATATGCTCTGGGGTTTCTTTTATTACACAATGATAGAATGACAAAGAAAGAATCACTACTATGTCACGATAAGCCTTCTTCATATATTAGCACCTAAGCAATTGCTAAACGCAATCAGTAAAACATATATAGGTCTTATATGTATATAAATGTATGGAACCTGAAAATAGAAGAAGATAGGCAAGAACAGTAGGAATATAAGTATTAGTGGAACACCTCACCAAGTATCTACAAATCCTGTTTCCACTTCGCCAGAGGGGAGTCCGTTTCTTTAGCCGAATCAGGATTCTGCTCCACCGTCACAGCTACACGTCTGTACTGTGATGAACTACCAGTGATCGAGACCCAAACGCCCGCTTTAGTACAAGTGGAAATGTAAGTCGAAGCTTCTAGTGAGCCTCGCCCCCTCGTTCTTATGAGAGCCGGCACCAGCTTGCTCCAAGACCACGGCATCGGTTGATCAGGCCTTTGCTATGGCTTCGGGACAGAGCCTGTACATTCCTCTGATAAGAACCAGTTTCTACCAGCATACAAGGTGCAGAAAACAAGTGAAAATCATAACATGGCTTCTCACCGAGAAAGGTTCAGAAGATGGCGACAGCTTAGAAAATGGAGTCGCTTAAGCATAGGCCACTACTCCCGTAAATGTGCGAAATTAGTATGCAAGGCGGCATAAGAGTATGCCAAAGCCAATAGGTAAGCACTACCACGAAGCAAGATAAAGTCGGAAACAGAGAAGGCATAATCAAGCCCTACTTTGTAGCTTATTCATACTATGCAGGCCTACACATCACTATATCAGGTTAAAATATACTGAGATGGTGGTGGGCAACGGTCATAATCGGGCCATTTAACCATTGTCCAACACCGTTGAATGTATAGAAACATTAAACAGAACGTAAATCATTACTTGAATAATAAGAAACATAACTAACAGATCTAGTCAAAATACCAGGTCGAAACATATTCAAAAGGTTGCGTACACATTGAATGCAACAGCAGATTGTAATCAGAAAGCAGAAAACTAGAAGTGCACCGCCTAAAATAGAACAAAGCAAACTAAGATTAGGTAACCACCCGAAGAGCCAATCCCACCATCCTTGATCAAACTTTTGTTGAACTTCTAAAGATAAATCGTGTAAAGCATTAATATGAGACTGGATAGATTTACAGTGGTCAGAAAGATCAAAACAACATAAACCTTAATAATCCGAGCATCCATGATCATGTTTGAGTAAGAGATAGTCAATAGCAGCTCTCTTCTGTAAAATAGCTCGGTGTTCACCTTGTGCATCTAATAAAAATTCTGATAAAGCAGTTGAAGTGTGATTTATCGACTTAGCCAGAAGACAAGCTAGTTTACTAATGGTTCTGAAATTGTAAATTGACAGTCCGGGAATGCCTACAATTGAAGCTGCTAAACTAATATATTCAGATTTAGAAAGTAAATGCAAATTAGATTCACAGTGTTCATCTAATAAAGGAGCTTCACATACAGTTCGACTATGGGTAGAAGGAAATAAAGAAAACATCATCAGACTGAGTCTGGTTAAAGCACACGGTCCATCAGAAATGTTTGCTGGAATAAAGGACCATGAAGTATTTCCACGCGAAAAGAGCCATCCGGTCAGCAATAAGACATTTCTATAATGACTAACTGAAAGAACTACATTTTTACACGACATAGAATTGTGAACCGAAGAACACATGTTGGATTTGCGATTATGGCACAAAATCCATATATACTGGGAAAGTGAGGAAACATTTTTTAATTTAGCTTGTGCACATTTGCCAATCAATTGTGGATCACATGTAAATGTATAGCATACATTACCTTCCGTGATGTTGTAAGTGGTAATAGCAAATGTTTGGAATGTATGAAAGTCAGTCAATACTGTGCAAGATCTACATTAATCGTAGGTGGACAAACGATTCTTCACGTTCTCAATGGTGGCACTTTTGTCGATGTTGGTAACGGTGAAGGCATTTATCAGAACAGCAGCAGACGGAACGGACACTAAACACATTGACAAAATGTCCAGGACACTCCTCATGTTCTCCATGCAGAAATAGGAATTATTCAGCACTTTAAGTGCAATATTCTCCCAAACATTCAGTTTATCGGTCAAGATTGAACTCATCCTGCGCTCTCGGACGATCGTCTTGCTTCGGAATCTCCTCGGCCCATCTCGGCCCCATGCACACCATGCCAAAAGTAGTCCAGTGACGACACATCCCGCAGCGACAATCCATACAGTTGCCTAAAGAAAAGGAGTCAAAAACAGGCATTTTCATTCTCAAGATAACATTTTTCAGCTGGGACACAGTCCCACTTTTCCTGTCCTGGTTTCATGACTAGTATTGTATTAGCCTTGCCAGTGGCAATTATTTCAGCCAGCTCAGGGGGTTGGTTGGGTGACTGAACCCACAGTCTAGCTCCTGGATTTTTATCAGTTGAGCCAAAACCTCCTTCTCCACGTACAGTTAGGAGGGTTGGGGCAGTCCCCTTTCTCACCACACCAACAAAGACTGGCATTATAACCAACTGGGCAACTCGATCTCCGGGCTGGACTATTAAATCCAGATCACCACTGTTCAACAGAATAATTTTGATTTCACCTTTATAATCAGAGTCAATTACGCCACCCAGCACCTGGATGCCTTTTAGCACTAGTCCAGAGCGTGGGGCGATCAAGCAAAAGTGTCCTGCTGGTATTTGGACACCAATTCCAGTTTCAATAAGAACAATATCTCTTTGTTTAAAAACATGCTGCTTCAGAGTATGCAGGTCTAAGCCAGCAGCTTCAGGAGTCGCTCTATGTGGAGCCAAGGCTCCAGGGGTAATTTCCCAATAGACCATGGTAGCCACTGCCATATGAGGCTTAACATTTACAGAAGGGGTCAACATTCGCATAAGGGGTGTTTCAGAGTTATTCAAAGGACGATTATTCAGAATATGTAAGGCATCAAATAAATGGTTTCTCCAGTTACGTAATGAACCATCAGACAGTTTTTTCAATTGATCTTTCAAAAGGCCATTCATGCGCTGAATTAAACCTGCAGCTTGTGGCTAATAAGGAATATGAAAAATCCACTCAATATTGTGTCTAACACAATATTCCTGTACCATTCTCCCTTTAAAGTGTGAGCCATTATCTGATTGAAATTGTAATGGATTTCCGTAGTACATAATCAGCAGGTCTAGAGTTTTTAGCGTATTCACCTGAGTAGCACGTTTGTAAGGGGATGCAATCAAATATCCTGAGTAGGTGTCTACAATAGTACATACATACTGACATCCTTTGCACATTGGTAAGGGACCTATGTAATCTATCTGCCAAATCTGCACTGGTGACTTACCTCGATGTAACTGACCTCTCACTATCTGTGGTATGTCTCGTTGTCGGGAATGCTGGCAAATGGGACACTGCAAAATTACGGTCCTAATCATAACATCATGGGGGAGATATATCCCTCTATCTGCTGCCCACCTGCTAGTGATCTTTTCTCCGAAAATATCCACACTTTTGATGTGCCCATCTCGCCAATCCAACCAGGTCAGAACTCTGCTTCTCCACCTATGCCTCAGAGATTTTAGCATTTTCGTCTGCAATGAGGTTAAACCACCTATCAAGTGAATCAATTGTAGAGTGAGCATCTACATGAAAAACTGACACAATACTTTGGGGAAGCATATCCCGCACCTCTTTCCACAGTTCTTTTCCCCCTACCTCTTTGGTATTTATCAACCAATTGTGCGCGTACCATGTGGGAAGCCATGTGACTAATCCGTTAGCAGTCGACTATGAGTCAGTATAAATGTGGCAAACTCCTGGCAACCCCTGTTTTAAAGCCTGATAAACAGCATAGAGTTCTGCAAACTGACTGCTCTTTCCTTCACCAGTTGTACTCAACAATTTGTGGGTAATAGGATTATAAGACACTGCTTTCCATAGCCTCTTTGCACCAACATACCTAGCTGAACCATCCGTAAACCACACATGCTTTCTGTCCTCCACGGAGAGATCGCTAAATGGCTTACCCCACTTAACAGGGGATTCCTGTACTACAGGTACGTTGTATTCCACATCTGTCTCTTCTTTTGGCGCCTGCGCCACCTGCTCATGTAACATCGCCGTGCCTTTAGGACCCACTCGAGCCCTGTCCTGTATGTACCACTTCCATTTGATTACACGGGCTTCCTGTGCATGACCAATTCTGTGAGTTTTAGGAGAGCTCATAACCCATTGCATGATTGGAATCTCAGGTCTCAAAACTACATCCTAAAGCCCTAAAGTCAATTGTTCCGTATCTACTAAAGCCCAATAGCATGCAAGCAACTGTTTCTCAAAGGGTGTATAACGCTCACCAGCGTGGGGCAACTTTTTCATCCAGAATCCTAGGGGTACATTTGTCTTGCCTTGCTTTTGCCATAAACTCCAATTCGCATATGGACCCTGTACAGACACATTCAAATCAACATCACCATCTCGCAACGGCCACAAATCCAAAGCATACTGAATAGCCTCTTTCGCCAGTTCAAACGCGGTCTGCTGCGATTCACCCCACTCAAACGCATTCTTCTTTCGAGTGATTTTGTACAAAGGAGCCAAAATCTGACTTAAATGGGGAATATGCTGTCTCCAAAATCCAAACAAATCAATGAATCTCTGACCTTCTTTCCTGTTTCGGGGGACTGCAAATTCTTTAATTTTCTGTCTCACCTGTGAAACCACTTCTCGATTTCCCTGATGCCACTGAATGCCTAAAAATTTTACACTTTGTGATTGACTTTGCAATTTATCAGGATTGATTTCCTAGCCTTTGCTCTGTAAATGGGTAACAATTCGATCTGAGTTTGGACTTGCTCTTGTGTTTCACCTTGAATCATGATATCATCAATGTAATGACAAATCTGCACTCCAGAAATTATCGGTACCTCATCTAAATGCTCTGTCACCAGCCGGTTACATATCGTCGGACTATGCAAATAGCCGTGAGGCAAACTTCGAAATGTCATTTGTCTGCCACCCCATGAAAAACTGAATTGTACTGTATCATAGAGATCACCTTAGTCGCCTGAGGCACCTTCACAGGAGGAATTTTCAAGCGACCTACTCTCACTGTGTTAGCTGAAATGTATTGTTTTGTTCCAAACTGATAGTACCCATCATTTAAACACAAAGTCATTCCTTTTAAAATGTCAATTCCAAGGATATATTCAGAAAGGGGCATAACTAATACACTATATTCTCTTTTTGGTATTCTTCCGATTTTTTATTGGAGATTAGCTTGTACTTCTGGGGTCTCTTTACCACCTAAACCTGTAATAGTAAAATACTGTCCTCTAAATTTCTTAGGATTTCCATATATCAAAGTGGCCTCCACTCCTGTATCTACTAGGGCTCGGGCACGTTGTGCATTAGGATGCCTCCAAAAAATTTCTATATCTACATAGGGTCTATGATCTTTACGAGCCCAATTCGGTACCGGAGCTTGACCTATTTCCTAGTCGTTTTTGTTCCTGTCTTGCACCCAAGACAAATCAGGGTAAAGGCTTTTCACATCATTTAGGAAGCACACATTCCTCGTACACTATCTCTTCATAATATGAATTTCTCATATTTCTGTCACTCTGCAATCTTCGATCGGGAGATCTACCTCTTTCATTTCTCATTTTTAGTTCCG
Organism: Lissotriton helveticus; assembly: GCF_964261635.1. NCBI lineage: Eukaryota > Metazoa > Chordata > Amphibia > Caudata > Salamandridae > Lissotriton > Lissotriton helveticus. The sequence continues at coordinate 167,516,889 of NC_136065.1, read as the reverse complement.
GGGATCTGCCTCTTTCATTTCTCTTTCTACTATCTGAAGATTCTTCCCTCTCGTGTCGTGTTTTATGTATAGTAGATTCTTCCCTTCTCCCTCGATATGACTCGTCACCACTTCCTTCTGAGTATCTCTGGAGTAGGTTCCCCATCTATTTCTTCTTTTCTCACTCCATCTTTCATTAGAGCCATAAACTTGTATCATCTAGTTAATCTGTTATTATCCGTGCGGGTCTCTGGTCTAGAAGGTCTTTCGACTTTCATCCACTCTCCCAGTTCACCCAATTCTTGAACTGCCTCAATCACTTGTGCTAAAGTATTTCCCGTCTGATTTATTAACAACGTCATCATCACCTGCTTATAAGCAGCAGGAGCAGTACGAATGATCTTATTTTGCACAGAAGTGTTAAGTAGTCCTTCCGTTAATCTGTGTGCTTGAGCTAGGAAAATAAGTTTTCATCACCTCTTCCTTTGACCTCTGTGTCGCGTCTCTCAAAGTATACAAAGGTTTCTCATTTACTGGCCAATCTGATTCAGTTGTGTATTTGTGACTACATCCGGCCACAGCCAGTTGTAACAGACTAATCTGGTCATTAAGGCCCAGATGCATCAAACAAAAATCCGCTCGCAAAGTGGCAGATTCTCAGAATCTGCCCCTTTGCGACCGGTATTTTTGCATTTGGCATGCATCATCCCAAATGCAAAAATCGCAAATAGAGAATTCGCTAAATTGCGATTATTTGCATTAAGGAATCTTAAATTGAGATTCCTTAAAGGCAATGCATGAAAGTTTTAAAAATAGCGAGTTCGCTAATAGGGCACGCAAATTACCATGAAGTACAACTTCATGGTAATTTGCATAAACTTTGAAAAATGCACTAAAGTGCATTTTTCAAAGTTTCATGTTGCACGCACGCATGCCCTAAGGGCATGTGTGTGCGCAACATATGTGCACAGATCAATTTCAGGGGTGCAACAGGGTGTCCTTTGGACACCCCTGCACCCTTGAAATCGCAATCTCAATTTGCGGTTCGCTAATTACGATTTGCAAATTGAGCTTGTCTTCCCATTCATTCATAGGCCATTATGAATGAATGGGGAGGTATTCCTTAATTGCGACTCGCAATTTGCGAGTAGCAATTAAGGAATTCTAAGAAATCGCTATTTTTTTCGTGATTTCTTGATGCATTCCATTTTGCTATTCCTTAATAGCGAATCGGTATTTTTCACTATTAAGGAATCGCAAAATGGGTTGTTGATGCATCTGGGGGTAAGTCCGTAATTTCTAAAATGTTCTTGTACTGTCGGGTCTGTGCTTAACGTACAAAATTTCAGTGCATCTTCTTGGTATAACATCACGCCTGCAGCACCCAAGTCATAGATGCGATCCATCTATGTAAGTAGATTTTCACCAGGTCTCTGCCGAAACCTGTCCAAGATGTCATTAATCTCTTGTTGCATAAAATCCTCCAAGCTATCTAAAGCTACTCCCCCTTGGGGATAGTGTGGACCACCCTGCAACTTTCTCCGATGTATCGGCTGCGCATGCACCTCTGTACGCTCCCAAATATTTCCATCCCACTTCTCGGGGCCCAGTTAAGTCCTGCCTTTGTATTAGCTGACTGTATCTTCCTCCTATTAATTCTCCCTCGCTTGTTTCTATATTTGTACTATGCAATGTGCACTGCAGCCCTTTCCGCTACGGTCTGTTAAGTCTCTGTCTTGTCCAACAATAATTTATTCTGACATGTTAACAACGTGGTGGCATTCTTTGCTTCAACATACTGTTCTTCCAATCTTTTACACTCACTCTGCAACTTCACATATTTCTCATGTATTATTCTGTAAGCATTTAATAAAATCCATCCTCTTCTTCCTAATGTAGGAAGCTCTTCTCTCTTTACCGGTGCTTTTTGCAGACATGCAACCACCTGAGCCGGTTCAGCTTCTAACAAACACACATTCCAGTTTTCACTCATACCAGCACATTTAGCCCATTCATGGGCCAATACTCCATACGGAGTAGATTCCCATCCGGGAATTTCCATTGGCAACTGATAATCAACCTTTGTTTTCCTAGAAAATATAACCCTCTTATTTCCCCTAGAATCCACCCTTCGATCCTGTGAGTCACGACGCCAAGATGTAATGGCCTGAAAATTCTGCCAATAATCAGGAGATACGACCTTATCCCCTCTTGGGACCCAAAAGGACACAATACTTCACCATACTCACCCAAGAAAGGAACACTAACCCTATGAAAGCTTTTATAGTCTTTGCTGAAGGGCTCGCAACACTTTTCACCCTAAGCCTCCTGGTGACAGGCGCTGTGCAAGAGGCAAATAACCGCTCCTCTCCTGACCACGGAATACTCACCCAGGAAGGACTGCAATGCATACCCTTCCAACAATTTTGCTCTTTGCTAAGGGCCAGGCATCCTCCCGAAACAATTAACTACCCATTAGAAGGGAATTCACCCATCCTTCTATAAGCATTTGGTCAAAAAGGAACCTGTTCTCCCTTCACAAAGAATACAGACAAATAATCATATGCTCTGGGGTTTCTTTTATTACACAATGATAGAATGACAAAGAAAGAATCACTACTATGTCACGATAAGCCTTCTTCATATATTAGCACCTAAGCAATTGCTAAATGCAATCAGTAAAACATATATAGGACTTATATGTATAGAAATGCATGAAACCTGAAAATAGAAGAAGATAGTTAGGCAAGAACAGTAGGAATGTAAGAATTAGTGGAACACCTCACCAAGTATCTACACATCCCATTTCCACTTCGCCAGAGGGGAGGCCGTTTATCCAGCCGAATCAGGATTCTGCTACACCGTCACAGCTACACATCTGTACTGTGATGAACGACCAGCGATCTAGACCCAAACGCCCCCTTTAGTACAAGTGGAAATGTAAGACGAAGCTTCTAGCGAGCCTCCACCCCTCGTTCTCATGAGAGGCGGCACCAGCCTGATCCAAGGTCGCAGCATCGGTTGATCAGGCCTTTGCTATGACTTCGGGACAGAGCCTGTAAATTCCTCTGATAAGAACCATTTTCTACCAGCATACGAGGTGCGGAAAACAAGTGAAAAGCATAACATGGCTTCTCACCTAGAAAGGTTCAGAAGATGGCGACAGCTTAGAAAATGGAGTCGCTTAAGCATAGGCCACTACTCCCGTAAATGAGTGAAATTAGTATGCAATACAGCATAAGAGTATGCCAAAGCCAATAGGTAAGAACTACTACGAAGCAAGATAAAGTCGGAAACAGAGAAGGCATAATCAAGCCCTACTTTGTAGCTTATTCATACTATGCAGGCCTACACATCACTATATCAGGTTAAAATATACTGAGATGGTGGTGGGCAACGGTCATAATCGGGCCATTTAACCATAAAATAGCTCAGTCACTACACATAGTGACGATTTTTCCTGCCAGTTTCTCCCCGCTGCCAGCAATCCCAACTCCCTGACAGCTCCTTCCAGGACTACTAATGCAGGCCGCTGCACCGCCGCGTCAGCGCCACACTGAATGCGCACCAAAGGCAAGCCCGTCTGTGCCTATATGGTCCTGGACCATGCCCAGCACAAGGACCCCTGCCTCTTCCACTCCACGAAGCTAGACAGCCATGGATCTTTGAGCCCTGAACCCCAAGCGCACCAACATCCAATGCTGCTGCATGTCCCCACACACCACCAAAGGACCGTTCTCCTGCTGACACTGCCACCTCACCTTCAGCACCGAAGCAACCGATGACACAAGAGACAATGCCAACACAGACACCATGCCGACCAATATCACAACAGAAAAATGTTAGTGCATTTTACTCAATGCATGATCAGACATGCAACGGAGATCTGGGACACGATCTCATCCCTCACCCCAGACGTCATCTTACTCACAGACACCTGGTTAAACCCCGGTTCCACTCCAGATATCACAATCGCCATCCCCGGAGGCTACAAAATAACTCACTGAGACCGAACCAACAAACACAGAGGTAGAATCACCATCATCTACAAGGGCACCATCCACTGCATGACATCCCTGAACAACCCAACCCCGTTAATGCACCTCAACTTCCAACTCCACAGAGACTGAAGAAGCACAATCAGAGGCACCCTGGCCTACAGATCACCAGGACCATGCCCCAGCTTCGGCAATGGCATCTCAGACCTCATCGCCCCAATTGAAATCGACTCAGAGCACTTCATCTTCCTAGGAAACCTCAACTTTCACCTTGATGACCCCAACGATGCCCACACCACCATATGTGGAAAGCATGAGCAACTTCTCACCAACCCTACCCACATTGAAGGACACATAATCAAACCCCATCTTCACCTCCAGCAACAAAGTCAAGTACACCCACGCCACAAAAATTACTTTGTCCGACCACTACAGTGTCCACTTCACCATTGCAGGACGCATCAATGCTGGTAACATGCCCCCCAGATCCACACACACAGACTGGAAAAAGATATCAGAAGACCAGAGGAACAACGCTATCTGTTCCCACATAGCAGACTCCACACCCGACCCAGAAAAGGCAAAACAAAATCTCTCCCAGTAGATCCCAGAATGCACGGACAGAATTGGCCTGCCAAGACTGTCAGAGGACCAACTCAAAGTGCCAGCTGGGCCATTGAAGAACAGCAATCTACCAAGTGCAACTGTCGACAACTAGAAAGAAAGTGATGCCTCAGCAAAAAGTCGGAAGACCACATCACATTCAGGATATGAAAGATACCAAGAAGCGCACCCTAGCACACCACATTGAAGCCTGCATGAACCACAGAATGAAACTCTTCACCATCGTAAAGGAGTTCTCCAACCCAGCAGCTACTGAGAACTACATTACACCCTCCCAGGAACCTAGCGACAACCTTACTGACTTCTTCCACAACAAGATATCGGTCAGCTACGAAAACTTTGAATGCCAACCCTCAGCCGCCGACAGCATCAAAAAGCTCCCACCCAGGAACACAAACCCGAACACCAGCACACCCACTGGGACCTCCTCACCACGCACGACGCTATATCCATCAAGAACTCCGTGAATTCAGAAGCACCCACAGACCCCTGCCCCACCATTTCTTTAACCTTGGAAGCAAGACAATTGGTGACAAACTCAGGAAAGTCCTGAACACCTCCATCATCTTGGCCTCCTTCTCTGAGGAGTGGAAGCACGATGAAGCGAAGCTCCTCCTGAAGAAACCATCCGCTGACCCAGCCGTACCTAAAAACTACCGGCCCATCTCTCTGCTTCCCTATCCAGCAAAGATCCTCGAGAAAGCAATCAAGCAGCAATTCACTCGACACCTAGAACACCACAACCTCCAGGACCCATACCAATATGGATTTAGGGTCAACACAGCACAGAAAAAGCCCTGATCACAGCCACTGACGACATCAGGGCCCTCCTGGACCACGGAGAAACAGCAGCCCTCATCCTCCTGGATGTGTCAGCCATGTTTCACACTGTTTCCCATCACATCCTGATCAATCAATCAATCAATAAATCAGGGGAATTGTAAGTGCGCTACTCACCCGTGAGGGTCTCAAGGCCCTGAGGGGGGTGAGGGTACGCAGATCTGTTTAGCCAAAGAGCCAGGTCGTGAGGGTCTTTCTGAAGGTGTTCAGGGAGGGGACGAGTCAGAGTCTGCCGGTAGCTCATTCCAGGTCTTGGCTGCAATGTGAGAGAAGGATCTTCTGCCTGGTCTGGCTCTCTGGATGTACGGGGTTTTGACTAGCGCGAGGTTGGAATATCGGAGGTTTCTTTTGGGGACATGGAAGTTGATGGTAGTTGGGTTTGTTGTTGTGTAGGCATTTGTAGGCGAGAGTGAGGATTTTGAAAGTGACTCTTTTCTCCATGGGGAGCCAGTGGAGTCTTCGTAGATGTTGGCTGATGTGTTTCTGCCGGGGGATGCCGAGGACGAGCCTCGCGGCAGTGTTCTGTATTGTCTGGAGTTTGCGGAGTAGGGATTTGTTGATGCCGACGAAGAGTGCGCTTCCATATTCCAGTCTGCTGGTGATGAGTGTGTGGGTGACTGTCTTCCTAGTCTCAGGGGGGATCCATTTTAAGGTCCTGTGGAGGATGCAGAGGGTGTTGAAGCAGCTGGAGGTTACGGCATTGACCTGTCGGTTCATGGTGAGTGATGAGTCGAGTACGATGCTGAGATTTTTGGCATGGTCTGAGGGGCTAGGAGGGCTTCCAAGGGCGGTCGGCCACCTGGTGCTGTCCTATGCTGAAGGGGTAGTTCCAAGGACGGTCTTCTCGGTGTTGAGATTCAGGCAGTTGTTGGTCATCCAGACTGCGAAGTCTTGCATTCCTGTCTGGAAGTTGAGTTTGGTGATGGTGGGGTCTTTGGTGAGGGAGAGGATGAGCTGGGTGTCGTCGGCGTAGGATACGATGTTAAGGCCATGTTGTCGGACGATGGCTGTGAGGGCGGCGAGGTAGATGTTGAAGAGGGTCGGGCTCAGTGATGACCCCTGTGGGACTCCGCAGGTGATTTTCATGGGATCTGAGAGGAAGGGTTGTAGTCTGATCCAGATCACCTGGCTTCTGGTGGTGAGGAATGACCGGATCCAGTCCAGGGCTGTTCATTGCATACCGGCATTGTGTAGTCTGGTGACTAGTGTGTGGTGGGAGACGGTGTCCAAGGCCGCTGATAGGTCGAGTAGGATGAGGGCTGCGGAGTGGCCTTGGTCCAGGAGGGTGCGGATGACGTCTATGGAGGCGCGTAGGGCGGCCTCTGTGCTGTGGTTGCTTCGGAATCCAGATTGGAACTGGTGGAGGACGGCGTTTTCTTCGATGAATCGAGTCAGTTCCCTGTTTACTCTTTTCTCTGCAACTTTGGCTGCGAAGGGGAGGAGCGAGATGGGCCGGTAGTTCTTGAGTTTGGTGGGGTCAGCTGTGGGCTTCTTGAGCAGGGGCCTGACTTCTTTGCACTTCCAGTCATCTGGGAAGGTGCCTGTTTTGAAGGTGGTGTTGATGGTGCGTTGTTGTTCGGGTGCAATGGAGGTAGCAGCTCTGTGGTAGATGTGAGGAGGGCAGGGATCAGTGGTGGCCCCCGAGTGGATGCCTTTCATGGTCGAGGCAGTGTCTTCGGTCGTGATCGGTGTCCAGTTGGAGACAGTGGTTTGACTTGTGTCTCTGAAGGGCGGGGTTGGCTGTGGCGTTTGGTGGATGGCCGACGAAGTTGTCATAGAGGTTTTTGATCTTGAGGTGGAAGTAAATTCCAAGCTTGTCGCAGAGGTTTTGGGATAGGGTGATATCTGTGGTTTCGCTGTGTGGGTTGATGAATTCCTGAATGACACTGAAGAGTTCCTTGGAGTTGGTGGAGTTGGCGAGGATTTTGTTGTGAATGAAGTTCCTCTTGGTGGTTCTGATTTGGTTCAGGTAGTCTGTCATGGCATCCTTGTAGGTGGAGTAGTTTTCGGTTGTTATGGTGTTTCTCAAGTTCTTCTCCAGGTGTCTGCAGGTATGCCTGACTTCTTGGAGATCAGTGGGGAACCAGGCGGCTTTCCTGGGCTGCTGTTTGACGGGGTTGCATGGCGGGGTGAGCTAGTCTGCGTAGTTGAAGATACAAGTGTGGCGTTCTCTGACTGCGATGTTTGTTTCGGATGCCCAGGTGTGGTTGTCTCGGGTGAGGGTGGAGTTAAGTTGTTCTTCGGTAACTTTGCTCCAGTTCTTCGTAATGGGCGTGGGGCTGGTTTGGGTGCCTTGGGTTTGTTGACGGTAAAGTGTACGCAGTGATGGTCGGTCCATGGCGGTTGCATTGTGTGGCTGAAGTGAACGCTGTTTCCTGCTGCGAAGATGGGGTTGAGGGTGTGTCCTGCTCTGTGGGTCAGTGTGGTTACAAGTTGTTTAAGTCCAATGTTGGCGAGATTGTCACGAAGGAGGGTGGAGTTGGGGTCGCTGGGGTTGTCGAGGTGGAAGTTCAGGTCTCCAATGAGTATGTAATTCATTAAGGCGATGGTGTAGGGCGCGATGAAGTCATTGATGGTGGTGGTGAAGGGTGTCCGAGGCCCGGGGTGTCTGTAGACAAGGGTTCCTCAGAGTGTGGCATTGGGACTGGTCTGGATCTGGAAGTGCAGGTGTTCAGCAGAGGGGAAGGTTTCACTGAAGGTGGTGAGTCGGAGGATGCTCTTGTGGGGGATAGCGAGTGGTTGGAGCGGTCTTTCCTCTGGATCTTGTATCCGTCCGGGATGGCGGGGTTGATGTCGGGGGTGGAGGAGGCGTTGGTCCAGGTGTCCGTGAAGAGGGTAATGTCGGGTGAGAGAGAGTCGAGTAGGTTCCAGATTTCCATGGCGCATTTGTGTATGGAGCGCACATTGAGGAGGATACATTTTAGGGTGTCGCCGGTGCTGGCGTCGGTGGTGTTGGAGGGCGGGGTGGTGGTGAAGGTCTGGCAGCAGTGGAGGCAGGAGAACTGGCCGTGGGTCGTGTTTGGTGAGGTCTGTTGGCAGTCTCTGAGTCTACCGGGGTTGAGTGCGAGGAGGGTGGCAGTGTCGTAGCGATGGATGGTCGGAGATCCAGGGTTTCTGGCGCTGGCCACAGTCGGGTCGTGGAGGGGCACAGACTGGCTTTCTTTTGGCGTGCCAGTGGAGTGGCTGCGCAGCGGCCTCCATTAAGTAGGGGAGGGGGAGGGAAAGCACAGCTGAAAGGCGGGAAGCGGCGATCGTGAGGCGGGCGGGGTCTCCAAGCACCAAACCAATGTAAGGGAGAGAGGGGAAAAGAATAACAAATAAACAATAAGGCAAGACCTAGAAGTCAACTGAAGTGAAAAACAATGCGAGTGAAAAACAATGCAGAAGTGAAAAGCAATGCCAAAGTGAAAAACAATTCCAAACCAGACACCAGGGCAGGCAACCAGGTCAGGCACAGAGAGCGGGTCAAGAGCGGTGTTGAATCCTGCTCTACTTAGTAAGCGGCGGTAACGGCCAGGCGGAGCTGTGTGGAGGGAGAGCGGTTCCCTGGCCAGAAGGTCAGGGCACTCACTCAATCCTCCGAGCAGTGGCCTCCATTAAGTAGGGGAGGGAGGTGGAAAAGCACAGCTGGGCGGCAGGAAGATGGCAAGCGGCGATCGGGAGGTGGGCGGGGTCTTCAAAGCAGTGAAAATGGTGTAAGGGAGAGAGGGGAAAAGAAAAACAAATAAGCAATAAGGCAAGACCTAGAAGTCACCTAAAGTGAAAAACAATGCCAAAGTGAGAAAAAATGCCAAGACCAGACACCAGGACAGGCAACCATGTCAGGCACAGAGAGCGGGTCGAGAGTGGTCTCGAACCCTGCTCTACTTAGTTAGCGGCGGTGATGGCCAGGCAGACCTGCGTGGAGGGAGAGCATTTCCTAGGCCAGAAGGTTAGGGAACTCGATCAACAGACTCCACCACAATGGGATCCAAGGAAACTCCCTCAAATAGATCTCCTCATACCTCACTAGTACCGTTCACCTCAGAGCCCAAGAAAATCCCCAAGAATTGTCCCTCAGCCCCACCATCTTCAATACCTACATGTCCCCCCTGACTGACACCATCAAATCACACAAACTCAACATCATCTCCTACATGGATAACACCCAGCTCATCCTCTCATTATCCGAAGACCACTCCACCACCAGAGCCAACTTACACAGATGCATGAGTGGATGAAAGACAACTGTCTGAAACTCAACACAGACAAGACGGAAGTCTTCATCTATGGAAAAAATATCTCCACCTTGCCATGGAACGATGCATGGTGGACCACAGAACTCATCTCTCCCCCCACTCCAACAGACCACACCAGCAACCGCAGCATAATCCTGAACTGCAAGTTTTCTATGAAGAAACAAGTCAATGCAGTCTCATGCACCTGCTTTCACACCCTCCGCATGCTCCGCAAGATCATCAGATGGCTCCCAGTCAACACCAGAAGGACTGTCACGCAGGCCCTCATCACCAGGGGACTGGACTATGAGAATACACTCTACATAGGCTTCACTGCACGTCTCCTGAAGAGACTCTAGACTATACAAACCTCAACATCAAGACTCATCCTCTACTTCCCAGAAGAACCCACATCACATCCCACCATAAGAAACTAAACTGGCTCCTGATCCAGAAGAGATTCCAGTTCAAGATATTTACCCATGCTTAAAAGGCCTTTCAACAAATGCCTGACCATCCACCAACCGGCCAGACACCTCTGATCTGCTTCCCTTGCAGACACCACTTGAATTCGCCGAACCAACAGAGGAGGACGCTCCTTCTCGCATCTGGTTGCCAAGGCATGGAACAACCTTCCCCTGCACCTCAGGACTGCACCTTTGCTCCTGCATTTCACGAAGGAACTCAAGACCTGGCTGTCCGACTGAACATCCCATCTACTTCTCTAGCACCTCGAAACCCTCACGTGTGATGTTTGATTGATTGATCTGTAGGCATGAGTGAGTAGCTTGAACTTATATCTTTCCTGGACTGGGAGTCAGGGGCGGTTGTTGTGGTGTGGAGAGATGTGGTTATATTGTAGATGTTCAGGATGTGTTTTGCGCGCGGCCAAGCCCAAATTATGATTTGGGAGGGGCAAAATTTGGTCTGGGTCGCATTTCTAGTAGGGCTGTGAGTAACTGCTGTTAATGGGGCAAATTCTGACAAACATCCCGAATACTGACCTACCAGTATTTTGCATAACTTTTTGTTGTTTTAAGAATATGCAGCCACGTTGGTTTGCTACCATGAGACTTGATTGGAGCAGGACTGTTTTTTGGATAAAGTGAAATCGGATGGTTGTCATGTGAGCTGCATTGCGCTAGCAATCTTCTCCATGTGACTTATGGAAAATGGAAGGATTTGGATGCGAGACTCGGTTGGGGCACAAATGGGTTGCCAGCTCAGTAAAACCACATGCTTGTTGCATCAGCTACAGTGTGCTAACAATATCCACCTCACAGCTTACAGAAAACAGATGGGTGGACTTGTGTTTTCCATCACCTCGAATTCAGTAATTTACCGAACATCTTGCTCTGAAGTTATACAATGAAAATCGCGGTCTCGCAAGAAAAGCATCGCAATATTCTCGAATTTCATTTCAGAAGCCCAGTTTCCTATAGTATGTATGATACTTGTATTTACTTTGCACATACAAAAGTCTATACATCTTGGCACATCCCTAGATTCTAACAATCAGAGCATAAGTTGGCTTAGAGGCACAAGTTACCTTTTTTTTACTCGTGCAAACCCACTTTTGCTAATCTCAAAAGTTAGTTTCGTATTCTAAAAGTTAACTGGCATGAATTATTGTCTTTGAGTAAATCTATGAGACTGCGTTATACGCTATAGAAAGTTCCTCCATGAGGTAGCAAAAAGTCCTGTGGCAACACACAGAGACTTCCCTCTTCCTCTGAATCCAGGCTGATTCTGAAGTGCCAATGCCAAGCAAGAGTTTTCATAAAGGGAATCTAGAATACATTTGGTATGTGACTATAATCTACTTCTTGCAATGTTTGCTCCTAACCGAAGCCAAGCCCAGTTGTCCAAAGCTGCCATAGTTCCTGTGTTTAGTGGCAGCAAAATTCTCCAGCCACCCCTTGCAAGAATAAATCATACATAACTGAGGATAAGCTTGTGTGAAAAAAAGTCTATGTTTGTTCACAACTCCGCTCACCAGAGACCAGCTTAGCCCAGTCCACATCAAAGATATTCCATTGCTCTGCTGGTGTCCGCATAGTATGAATAATGCATGATTACGTTCCTTGTTTTGAAGGGCACTTAGTATTTGCAGGGCTATACACTGGAAAGTATTCAGGCCATTAATTGAGGTGTATGTAGGTATATGTTATTTATTATAGCATGAGCCTAGCCAAAAGGCAGTGGAACACTGTTCAGGATCCAAGGCAAAGATATAGTCAACATGCTTCTTGTGAGCGTGGCCCTTTGAAGCATCAGCCAGGTTTTAAATAAGTCTTCCATCTCTGTTCTCTCTGCGGTCCACCTTTGGATATGTTCTAATTCTCTCCATCAGGGTAGGATTGGGACAGAAAATAGGATTGGGCACCATAAAAAAGTCCCCTCCGTTAGTGACTCATATAGTTAAAAGAGCTGTCCATATATGCATTTTGTGACAGTTTTGAACTTGTAAAGACTCAGGGCCTGATTCACAAACGTCTCCGCATTCTAGCGGAGGCCACGCAGTCGTCGGAGAATCTCCACCCTCAGGTGGAATTACCGAGAATAAAACTCTCATTGTGGAGATTCTGCCCTGAGCGCGGAGAGTCCCCCACTTCTGTGGGGCCTCTGCCCGGTGTGCGGAGGACAGTGGCGGCTCGCATAGGGCATGCTGTGGTACGGTGCAGGGTGGAGGGGGTAGTAAACTTGGACATACGGCGGAACGGAAGAACATAATATTTACTTTTCTACGTTCCATCCTATGTCTGAGTTTACTACCCCCCACCCTGCCCCTCCTCCACCTCACCGCTCCACAGCACGCCCTATGCGAGCAGCCACTGGGGGAGGCCCTTTGTGAATCAGGCCCACTGTATAAGTATTTTCCATGATATGGAAGACTGCATGGATTTGAGCTTGCTGCAGGCAATCTTTGTTGCAATATCAGGGAAATCAACAGTAAATACCAGCACAAAACATCACAAAAAAGCCCACAACCTAAACAAATGGCTGACAAAATGACTTTTAAGACCACCCCTGAGGTACATCCAGTTTACCCAATAGGCCAGTCGGACCCTGCTCTCCATTTCAACTTCTCCAAAACTGAAATTCTTTTCTGAAGCAACCCCTTTCTCCTGTCTTCCTGTGCACCTATTACTTTCCCTCATTCGTTCATCTACTACAGAAACTTGGTGTCATTTTTTCATCTGTGCCCTTCTACATAAACATTTTCTCAATCATGCAATTTTGTTACTTTAAACTCTGCAAACTTTGCGAATTCTGGCCTCTACTGACTGCCCTCAGTACTAAGAACCAGAACTCTACTCCAATCCTTTCCCGTGTGGACAGGCCCTCTTTCATTTTTGTGCTCCCAGCTTTCTCCTACTTTCTTGCCAACCTGCAGGGTCTCCATTAAAGTCCACCTCCCTACTTTCCCTACTTCACTGCTGTTGCCTCTGTCCACTGGCTTTCTCTCCCGCAGCTTATCCTGTTGAATTTTCTCACTATTGACTACAAATGCATCTGGGGCCTTGCTCCCCTGCGCCTCTCTTTTCTTGTTTCCCTGTGTGTTCCTACTTGTTCCCTTCATTCCGCTTCTCAGGTCTTGCCTACTGTTAGACCTGGCATCTTTGGCGTGGTTTCCCCCTATCTTTTTGCCTCTACCTCCTGTATTTTTCATGCTGTGCTGGATTTCGTTTTTGCTGGTTTAGATGCTTTGGACACTCTGCCACTGCTGATCAGTGCCAGAGTGTAAGTGCTCCCTATGTAAATTGTTATTCTGATTGGATATACATGTTTGGCATATTTGTATCACCATGAGGTCCCTAGTAAAGTGCACTGGGTGTGCCAGGGCTGGTGATGACAAATGCTATTAGTGGGCCTGCAGCACTGATTGTGCCACCCACATGAGCAGCCCTAAAATGGTGTCTCAGGCCTGCCACTGCATTGCCTGTGTGCAGTTTAGAAACTGCCATGTCCTCCTGGTCAGTGTCCCCACAGACCAGGCCTAACCCTTCCCTTTTTGTGCACATCAGTCACCCCCATGGAAGGCCCAAGGTACCCCCCTGGGCAGGGTGCAGTGTATGTGAAAGGTAGAGCATGTACTGGTGCAGGTAACATGTTCTGGTAGTGAATTACAGCCATTTTCGTTTTTCACTACTGTAAAGCTATCTTGCTCCATAGATTAACATGGGGGATGCTGGCTACAGTGGTTAACAGCATTTCTTCTCATAGGAACAAGATAGGACATAAGTATCTAGTATCCCTGAACTCAGAATTTAATAACACATCTTTTAGGAAAGGTTGTTTTTAAATCCTGTGTTTGAGAACAGCACTTTTAGAAAGTTGCTGTTCTCTTGTCTGACCCTTCTGTGTGCCTGGGCCTGTTTGTGTATTGACTGTCTGGTTTGAGAGTGACAGGGGCTGGGGAAATCCCCAGGAGGCTGGCTGAGTCAGCCCTAGGCTGAATGACTGCATTTGCAACTGGAGTGGTGGGAGGAGTTAGCACCCGGGCCTGAATAGGGCTGTGCCTGCCTTCCACAATGCTGGCACCACCTCCTGCTGGGCGGCTGAGGACCCTGCTCCTCACTCTGAAAGGAAAGAAGCAGCCAGCAAAACAAAGTACTCAGGAAACACCCAGAACTGGTTCAGACCGGGCTCAGGGCCCACATGCACAGAGAGAACAAAGACTTTAGGGGTATAAGTACAGCACCCTGACAACAGAAAATTAGATCATCCTGGAATCAAGAAGGAACCTCTGCCAAGGAGAAAGCTGACTCTGAAGAAGGAAGACTGTCCTGCTGTTGCTCTGCTGGACTTACCTGCTGTTGCTTTGCCTCCAAGGAGAGGGGAAGGACTTTGCTGTGTGCTGTGTCCCCTGTCTTGAAGGAATCTCCAAGGGCCTGAGAAGAGCTGGCTCCCTGTTTTGAAGTCCCAGGGACAAAAGGACTTCACCCCCAGCTTCCCTGAACTCTGCTGAGAGAGTTCTGTCCCTCCTAGAGTGCTTGATCCAGTTGTGGGGCCTCTGGAGGTTGTACCTGTGCTGGGAAGCTTGAAACTAAGCTTGAGAGACTTTTGAAATTGAAAAGTGTCGCATGTGTCGCATCACTCGCTTGCGGAGCGCATCCCCGACAGTGCGAGAAGTTTTCTGCCGCTACGAAGGCCGATATCGTCGCAGCGCCTGACGCCACTGCCAGAGCCGTCGCATCCTTCGTTTGCGGGACGCACCAGACCGGTGCGGGAAAGTCGAACATCGCTGCGAGTGTCGTCGCAGAGCCTGTCGTCGCTGGGTGAGATCGCCGCACCGCTTGCTTGCGGACCGCATCACGTCGCTGCGAGCATCGTCGCAGAATCATCGCATCGAGGAGCTCTGAGAGAGAGGATCAACGCTGGACCGCGCATCGTTGCCCCGGAGATCGTCGCAGCTCCTACGAGATCGTCACATCGTGCCTTTGCGAGAACAAACTTTCTACGGAACCTATGCACCGGAATCCATACAGGTGGCCTTCCTCCCCATACAGACCGGATTCGCCGCAACACGCCCGCTGCTGCAGCGGGGCTGTCGCATCGCCTCCCCAGGGTCTCAGGAGCAACGCATCGCTTGTTTTCCACCGCACCAGCTTCTGCTTTTGGAACTTTGTCACAACTAAAAGGTATTGTGAGTAAACGTGACGTAACTGTGAACTTTTCACGCATCTGTGGATTATTCTATCGCAACGTAGAGAATTTTATCGCAACCTTAAGAACTCTTTTCAAACCATATTCTTGAACTGTGTATGTTGGATTTTTGTTGTTTTGGTCTTGTGTAGTCTAGATTAAATACCTTTATTTTTCTAAACTGTTGTGGAGTCAGTTTGTGGTGTTTTCACTGTGTTACTGTGAGTGTTGGTACAAATACTTTACGCATTGCCTCTGGTTAGCCTAGACTGCTCGTGCCAAGCTACCTAGAGAGTGAGCAGGGGTTATCTCAGAGGGTTATCCCCTTGCCCTGACTAGAAGCAAGGGTCCCTATTTGGACAGTGGTACCTATCTCTGCCAACCAGAGACCCCCAGTTCTAACATTGGTGGTCAGGCGGTGGGATTTGAACTTGTATTTGTACTTGACCCACAGTCATTGGTGTACATCACTAGTGAGTGCAGACCACTACGCCACCGCATACTACTGGTTTTTGATTTTTGATTTTATTTTTGAGTAACTCTTCAAAGCATCATGTCTGCGAAGAGAAAGGCACTCAGTGAGGGGGCAGAAGTAGAGATGGAGTTTGTCATTGGAGATTTGTATTCATACAAAGTTGAGCATCTTAGGAAATTCTGCCTTGAGTTTGAGTGCCCCATAAAAAGCGCCTACAGAAAGGAGGAGCTGCAGAGAATCTTGAAGGCCCATTGGGAGGCACAAGAGGGAAATGATGATGTGAATGGAGAAAACAGTTTTCAAGGTGCAGATCTGCCAGTGGGCAGAGTAGGTGCAGGAGCTGGCAGCAACCATTCCAGCAGGGGCCTCTCCCCAGAAGAGTTACAAGAGAATCAGAGAGTGAGAGAATATGACTTGGAGGTCTTGAACATGAAAATGAAGCAATTGGAAGTAGAGAAGGCGGCGGAGGAGAGCAAAAATACCCGTGCCTTAGAGGAAAAGAAATTGCTTTTGGCTCATGAGTTGAGCATGAGAGAACTGGATATGAAAGCCAAGGAGGTGGATGCCAGTTCAAATGGTGGCAGCGCGCAGCCAGTGCATGGGGATAAAACATATATTCCAAAAGACCTGGTACAGAATTACCATAGGAGTGAGGATATTTATGCCTGGTTCACTTCGTATGAAATTGCATTGAAGATGAATGGTGTGCCTGATCAGCATTGGGGGGTGGGCCTGTGGAAACATTTTGAGGCTTCTGGGAGGAGTGCTCTAGAGCCCTTAGAGTTGGCAGGTGCCATGACCTACCCCAATATGAAGGAGGCCTTATGTCTCAGGTATGGCCTTACTCCAGAGCAGTATAGACTGCAGTTTAGAAACTCCAAGAAGAGAGAGTCTGAGACTTGGATGGAGTGTGTGAATTTGTACTCGCGTGCACTGGAAGGTTGGATGAAGGGCAGTAAAGTAACTGATTTTAAGGGGTTGTTGCATTTAATCAGTTGGGAGCACTTGAGTAGTCTTTGTGTTCCAGAGCTGCGCCAGCATCTTTTAGACAGCAAGCTGACAGACCCCATTGAGCTTGCTAAGGAGGCGGACCGCTGGACCAGTACCAGGGTCCACAGAGGAATTGTGGGTATCACAGCCAAAGTTGGGCAGGGTCTCCAGCGGAAGAGTGGGGGGGACAAGGGTAACCAAAAGGAGTTCTCAGAAGGGCCCCAAATAGTTCCCAGGGAAAGGAATCCCAACCCCCCAAACCTAAACAGCCATGGCCCTCTAAGGGCAGGCGGGACAATAGAGACAGAAGGGATAACCAAGGTCCCCCTACCTGCTATCACTGCAATGAGGTGGGCCACATTGCTCCAAAATGTCCCATGAAGAAGCCCGCACCCACTGGTGCTCAAGCCCCAGGGTTAGCAAGTGTAGCTTTGGGCGGGGATTTGATTTCTAATGGGGAGGTGGGCTTAGTAGTTATGTCCCTTGTCTCTCTAGGAGACCAAGAGATGGTCCAGGAAACCTTACTGCCCTCTAACACTAAGAAGTATGGGCAGAAGGTGACCATCAATGGGAGGGAGGTTGAGGCTCAGAGAGACACAGGAGCCAGCGTGACATCCGTGAGGTGTCAGTGGGTGTCTGAAAAGCAAATGATCCCTGGTGTACTCCGCCCTGTAGTGGCAGCTGACAGCTCAGTGCGCCTCTGCAAGCTGGCGCGTGTTCCCTTTGCATGGGGGGGAGTCTCTGGTCTTTTGGAACTAGTTGTCAGTGATGCCTTGCCTGTAGACTGTCTGTTAGGCAACAACCTGGAGAGTTCTCCATGGAAGGATGTGGAGCACAGAACTCATTTGGAAATGTTGGGTCTGCCTGCATGGATCTGCGTGACCACGCGTGCTATGGCAGCCAGTAAGGGTGATTCAGCAGAACTGGAGCCTGAAACAGTGACCCAGAGTCCTGCCAGGAGAGGAAGAGGCAGGGGGCGCGGGAAACCAGCCCCAGCCGTCCCCACGGTCCAGGAGGAACCAGAACCTGAGGGGGATGCCCTGGAACCTACAGGTGACCTGACCTGACCTGACCTGACGGTGACCTGACCTGACCTGGTCAGAGCCGGTCGCTCCACCCGCCGCGTGGCCCACCCTCAGTGTGCCCGGTCTCCGTTGCTGCCGCTGCTGCCCGTTAGTATCTGCCTCACTGTTGCCCCTGATCGCGCCGTACCTGTATTTCTATTAGTTTGCCAGTAACTGTATTGTATTGTATTGTGCCTGCTCTTGTATTCTCTCGCCCTCTGTCTTGCCTCACTGTTGTGCCTGTATCTGTATTAGTTTGCCAGTAACTGTTTTGTGCCAGTATTTGTCCTCTCTCGTCCTCCGTTGTGTCCCTGATTTTGTTTGTGTGACCCCATCACCGTTTCCTCTCCCGCTGCACTTCCCCGCTCCCTGCTCCAAGCCGCTGCTCCCGCGCGGCCCCACCCCCGTCCCCTCCAGCATCACAGCAACGCTCCCCTCCCCACTCGCCACCCCGCTCCCGCCTCCCAGCTGCTCCTCCCTCCCACTGGCTACTTAGGGTGAGGTCCGCGAGGCGGGAAGCTGTGACCTGACCTAACCTGGTCAGAGCCGGTCGCTCCACCCACCGCGCGGCCCACCCTTAGTGTGCCCGGTCTCCATTGCTGCCGCTGCTGCCCGTTAGTATATGCCTCACTGTTGCCCCTGATCTCGCCGTACCTGTATTTCTATTAGTTTGCCAGTAACTGTATTGTATTGTATTGTGCCTGCTCTTGTATTCTCTCACCCTCTGTCTCGCCTCACTGTTGTGCCTGTATCTGTATTAGTTTGCCAGTAACTGTTTTGTGCCAGTATTTGTCCTCTCTCGTCCTCCGTTGTGTCCCTGATTTCGTTTGTGTGACCCCATCGCCGTTTCCTCTCCGGCTGCACTTCCCCGCTCCCCGCTCCAAGCCGCTGCTCCCCCGCGGCCCAACCCCCGTCCCCTCCAGCATCACAGCAACGCTCCCCTCCCCACTCGCCACCCCGCTCCCGCCTCCCAGCTGCTCCTCCCTCCCACTGGCTACTTAGGCTGAGGTCCGCGAGGCGGGAAGATGTGACCTGACCTGACCTGGTCAGAGCCGGTCGCTCCACCCACCGCGTGGCCCACCCTCAGTGTGCCCGGTCTCCATTGCTGCCACTGCTGCCCGTTAGTATATGCCTCACTGTTGCCCCTGATCTCGCCGTACCTGTATTTCTATTAGTTTGCCAGTAACTGTATTGTATTGTATTGTGCCTGCTCTTGTATTCTCTCGCCCTCTGTCTCGCCTCACTGTTGTGCCTGTATCTGTATTAGATTGCCAGTAACTGTTTTGTGCCAGTATTTGTCCTCTCTCGTCCTCCGTTGTGTCCCTGATTTTGTTTGTGTGACCCCATCGCCGTTTCCTCTCCCGCTGCACTTCCCCGCTCCCCGCTCCAAGCCGCTGCTCCCGCGCGGCCCCACCCCCGTCCCCTCCAGCATCACAGCAATGCTCCCCTCCCCACTCGCCACCCCGCTCCCGCCTCCCAGCGGCTCCTCCCTCCCACTGGCTACTTAGGGTGAGGTCCGCGAGGCGGGAAGCTGTGACCTGACCTAACCTGGTCAGAGCCGGTCGCTCCACCCACCGCGTGGCCCACCCTCAGTGTGCCCAGTCTCCATTGCTGCCGCTGCTGCCCGTTAGTATATGCCTCACTGTTGCCCCTGATCTCGCCGTACCTGTATTTCTATTAGTTTGCCAGTAACTGTATTGTATTGTATTGTGCCTGCTCTTGTATTCTCTCGCCCTCTGTCTCGCCTCACTGTTGTGCCTGTATCTGTATTAGTTTGCCAGTAACTGTTTTGTGCCAGTATTTGTCCTCTCTCGTCCTCCGTTGTGTCCCTGATTTAGTTTGTGTGACCCCATCGCCGTTTCCTCTCCCGCTGCACTTCCCCGCTCCCCGCTCCAAGCTGCTGCTCCCGCGCGGCCCCACCCCGTCCCCTCCTGCATCACAGCACCGCTCCCCTCCCCACACGCCACCCCGCTCCCGCCTCCCAGCTGCTCCTCCCTCCCACTGACTACTTAGGGTGAGGTCCGCGAGGCGGGGAGCTGAGACCTGACCTGACTTGGTCAGAGCCGGTCGCTCCACCCGCAGCGTGGCCCACCCTCAGTGTGCCCGGTCTCCGTTGCTGCCGCTGCTGCCCGTTAGTATCTGCCTCACTGTTGCCCCTGATCTCGCCGTACCTGTATTTCTATTAGTTTGCCAGTAACTGTATTGTATTGTATTGTGCCTGCTCTTGTATTCTCTTGCCCTCTGTCTCGCCTCACTGTTGTGCCTGTATCTGTATTAGTTTGCCAGTAACTGTTTTGTGCCAGTATTTGTCCTCTCTCATCCTCCGTTGTGTCCCTGATTGCGTTTGTGTGACCCCATCGCCGTTAACTCTCCCGCTGCACTTCCCGCTCCCCGCTCCAAGCCGCTGCTCCCCCGCGGCCCCACCCCCGTCCCCTCCAGCATCACAGCACCACTCCCCTCCCCACTCGCCACCCCGCTCCCGCCTCCCAGCTGCTCCTCCCTCCCACTGGCTACTTAGGGTGAGGTCCGAGAAGCGGGGATCTGTGACCTGCCCTGACCTGGTCAGAGCCGGTCGCTCCACCCGCCGCGTGGCCCACCCTCAGTGTGCCCGGTCTCCGTTGCTGCCGCTGCTGCCCGTTAGTATCTGCCTCACTGTTGCCCCTGATCTTGCCGTACCTGTATTTCTATTAGTTTGCCAGTAACTGTATTGTATTGTATTGTGCCTGCTCTTGTATTCTCTCGCCCTCTGTCTCGCCTCACTGTTGTGCCTGTATCTGTATTAGTTTGCCAGTAACTGTTTTGTGCCAGTATTTCTCCTCTCTCGTCCTCCGTTGTGTCCCTGATTGCGTTTGTGTGACCCCATCGCCGTTTCCTCTCCCGCTGCACTTCCCCGCTCCCCGCTCCAAGCCGCTGTTCCCCCGCGGCCCCACCTCCGACCCTCCAGCATCACAGCACCGCTCCCCTCCCCACTCGCCACCCCGCTCCCGCCTCCCAGCTGCTCCTCCCTCCCACTGGCTACTTAGGGTGAGGTCCGCGAGGCGGGGAGCTGTGACCTGACCTGACCTGGTCAGAGCCGGTCGCTCCACCCGCCGCGTGGCCCACCCTCAGTGTGCCCGGTCTCCGTTGCTGCCGCTGCTGCCCATTAGTATCTGCCTCACTGTTGCCCCTGATCTCGCCGTACCTGTATTTCTATTAGTTTGCCAGTAACTGTATTGTATTGTATTGTGCCTGCTCTTGTATTCTCTCGCCCTCTGTCTCGCCTCACTGTTGTGCCTGTATCTGTATTAGTTTGCCAGTAACTGTTTTGTGCCAGTATTTGTCCTCTCTCGTCCTCCGTTGTGTCCCTGATTGCGTTTGTGTGACCCCATCGCCGTTTCCTCTCCCGCTGCACTTCCCCGCTCCCCGCTCCAA
Organism: Lissotriton helveticus; assembly: GCF_964261635.1. NCBI lineage: Eukaryota > Metazoa > Chordata > Amphibia > Caudata > Salamandridae > Lissotriton > Lissotriton helveticus. The sequence goes on along the minus strand of NC_136065.1, from coordinate 167,495,642 downwards.
GCCGCAGCTCCCCCGCGGCCCCACCCCCATCCCCTCCAGCATCACAGCACTGCTCCCCTCCCCACTCGCCATCCCGCTCCCGCCTCCCAGCAGCTCCTCCCTCGCTTCGCCCCCCCACTCACCATTTATGGCAGAGTCCGCACGTGCGCGCAGCGTTCACGTGCAGCGGGTGCTCCAATGGTGCGCCGAAAGCGCGCCAAAGGCAAGCCCGTCTGCACCCGTCCGTGCCGGAACCGCGCCCAGCGCCAGAACCCCTGGCCCCCGCAGATGCCAGCCCACCCGCCGAACCTACGACACAGCCACCCTCAACACACTCAACACCGGCCGGACCCACGGCTGCCACCGAGCCACCCCAGGACGCACCCACGGACCCTTCACCTGCCAATCCTGCAAGTTCTCCTGCATCCGGACCTGCACTGCATCCGCCAAGCCGAGCACCAGCAGCAACCACCTGAAGTGCATCCTGCTCAACACCCGCTCCGTCCACAGACACGCCGTCGAACTCTGGAACCTCCTCGACTCCACATCCCCAGACGTCGCCTTCCTCACGGAAACCTGGATGAACGCCTCCTCAGCGCCCGACATCGCCATCGCCATCCCTGACGGATGCAAGATCACCCGGAGGGACCGCGTCAACCAGACAGGAGGAGGCATCGCCATCGTCCACAAGAACACCATTCGTATCACGACCAGCTCCGACGACACCTTCGCCGCTGCTGAACACCTGCACTTCCAGATACACACCGACCCCAAGACCACCCTCAGAGGCACCCTCATCTACAGACCCCGGGACCACGCACACTATGCAGCGAAGACATCGCCGACTTCATCAGCCCGCACGCCCTCCCCTCCACTGACTACATCCTCCTAGGGGACCTCAACTTCCACCTGGAGAACAACAACGACCGCAACACCACCACCTTGCTGGACAACCTCGCCAACCTCGGACTCAAGCAACTGGTGACCACCCCCACCCACTATGCCGGCCACACGCTTGACCCCGTCTTCTCCTCCAGCAAGGACATCTCCTTCAACCACGCCACCGGACTCCACTGGACAGACCACAGCTGCGTCCACTTCAGCTTTAGAAGGACCACGCTCCACCACCACCCGCAACAGGTTCCCCGCAGAAGCTGGAACAAGATCACAGCCGACCAGCTCGCCACATCCCTGAGCCAGAACCCTCTCGCCAGCTCAGCGAACCCCAACCAAGCCACCAACAACCTCACAAGGTGGATCAGCAACTGCGCAGACGATCTCGCTCCACTGAAGACCCCCCCAGTCAGACCCGGCAACAAGAAAGCATCCTGGTTCACCGACGAACTCAAGAGCTCTAAGAAGAACTACCGAGCCCTTGAGAAAGCCTGGCGCAGGGACCCGACACCAGACAACATGACCACCCTCAAGCTCGCCACCCGAAAATACCACCAGCTGATCCACACCACCAAGAAAACCGCATTCAAGGAACGACTAGACAACAACGCCCACAACAGCAAGGAACTCTTCAACATCATCAAAGAGCTCTCGAACCCAGCGCTGGAAACAATGACATCACCCCATCGCAAGACCTCTGCAACTCGCTCGCCTCGTTCTTCCACAGCAAGATCGCAGGTATACACAACAGTTTCAGCACACAGCCGACGCACCCTACGACCACACCTATGCCCCCACCACCACCCTCCGCGCCTGGACCCCGATCAACACCGAAGACACCATCCGCACAATGAACTCCATCCACGCCGGATCACCAACCGACCCCTGCCCTCACCACGTCTTCAACAAGGCCGACTCCATCATCGCACCCCATCTCCGGGACATCATCAACACCTCCTTCGACACCGCCACCTTCCCAGAGAGCTGGAAGCACGCCGAACTCAGTGCCCTACTGAAGAAACCATCAGCGGACCCCACCGACCTCAAAAACTACCGCCCCATCTCGCTCCTTCCTTTTCCTGACAAAGTCATCGAGAAGACCCTCAACAGACAGCTGGCCGCCTTCCTCGAGACGAATGGATCCCTCGACCACTCGCAGTCCGGTTTCAGAGCCAACCACAGCACCGAGACCACCCTCATCGCAGCCACAGACGACATCCGAGCCCTGCTTGACAACAGGGGAACAGCGGCACTCATCCTCCTGGACCTCTCCGCGGCGTTCGACACGGTCTGCCACCGCACCCTAGTGCAGCGCCTCAGCAACATCGCAATTCAGGAGAAGGCACTGGAGTGGATCATCTCCTTCCTCGCGGAAGAACCCAGAGAGTCCGCCTCATCTCGTTCAGATCAGAGGCCACCGAAGTCATCTGCGGCGTACCACAAGGATCATCGCTCAGCCCCACGCTGTTCAACATCTACACGAGCCCCCTCGCGGCCATCGCACGCCAACACAACCTCAACATCATCTCCTACGCCGATGACACCCAGCTGATCCTCTCACTCACCAACGACCCAGCAACCGTCAGAACCAACCTACACAAAGGGATGAAAGATGTAGCCGAATGGATGATGAACAGCCGCCTGAAACTGAACTCAGATAAGACGGAAGTCCTCATCCTGGAATCATCATCCTCCGCCTGGGACGACTCCTGGTGGCCCCCTTCCCTGGGCAGCGCACCCAAACCAACGGACCACGCACGCAACCTGGGCTTCATCCTGGACTCCTCCCTCTCGATGACCAGACAAGTCAACGTCGTCTCCTCGTCTTGCTTCAACATCCTACGCATGCTACGGAAGATCTTCCGGTGGATCACCACCGAAACCAGGAAGACGGTCACCCAGGCGCTTGTCACCAGCCGACTGGACTACGGGAACTCCCTCTACAACGGAACCACAGCCAAACTTCAGAAAAGACTCCAGCGCATTCAGAACGCCTCAGCACGACTCATCCTGGACATTCCCCGACACAGCCACATCTCCGGACACCTGAGAGACCTGCACTGGCTCCCCGTCAGCAAAAGAATCACGTTCCAACTTCTCACCCACGCACACAAATCTCTACACAACCAAGGCCCTAGATATCTCAATGACCGCCTGACCTTCTACACTCCAACCCGCCAGCTACGATCAACCAGTCACGCCCTCGCCGCCATTCCCCGCATCCGAAGTGCCAAAACGGGAGGAAGATCCTTCTCCTACCTGGCGGCCAAGACGTGGAACTCCCTCCCCATCCACCTCCGCCTGACCCAAGACCACCTCTCCTTCAGGAAGCAACTCAAGACCTGGCTGTTCCAGCAGTAGCACCCCCCCCCCCAAGCACCTTGAGACCCTCCGGGTGAGTAGCGCGCTATGCAAATGCCTTGATTGATTGATTGATTGATTGGGGAACAGGTGGCCGAACTGGGGGACCTGCCTGAGCTGACCCATTGGCAGCAGTAAGGTGGTCTTTCTCCGGCGCAGAAAGAATGCCCTTCCCTCATTGGTCTGCGGCAACAGGCTGTAGATCAGGCAGCAGGTGGAGCAGCCAGAGATCACTTTATCTACTGGGAAGATGACCTACTTTATAGCGAGCCTAAGTTTGCTGAGCCCTGTGCAGCCCGTGTGCTGGTGATACCCGAGCGCTTCAGAAACTTCCTAATGGGTCTGGCTCATGACGTGCCTCTTGCAGGACATCTGGGGCAAGACAAGACCCTGAACCGGCTTGTCACCCACTTCCACTGGCCCCAGATGAGAAAGCACGTTGGTTCCTTTTGCAGATCTTGCCAAACCTGTCAAGCCAGTGGGAAGACTGGAATGAAGTTAAAGGCACACCTTCAGCCGTTCCCAGTGGTGAGCACCCCTTTCGAGCGGGTTGGCATAGACATTGTAGGGCCCCTGGACCCCAAGACAGCCTTAGGCAACAGGTTCATCCTGCCATGCCACCCGGTGCCCGGAAGCAGTCCCTCTCAGAACAATCACAGCACCCGTGGTGGGCCTTGCATTGATGGGGATCTTTTCCCGTGTGGGGTTCCCCAGAGAAGTGGTCTCCGACCGGGGTACCAACTTCATCTCTAAGTACATGAAGTCTCTGTGGGAGGAGCGTGGGGTAACGTATACGTTCACCACTCCTTACCACCCTCAAGGAAATGGGCTGGTTGAAAGGTTCAACCGGACCCTAAAAGGTATGATTTTGGGCCTAGCGGAGCCCATGAGACGTAAGTGGGATGTCTTGTTACCATGCCTGTTGTTTGCCTACAGGGAGGTGCCTCAGAAGTCCTTAGGGTTCAGTCCCTTTGAACTCCTGTATGGCCACACTGTTAGAGGACCTCTCTCACTGGTGAAAGAGGGTTGGGAAAAGTCCAGTGGGAAAACCCCCCAGAATGTGTTCAGCTATGTGCTGGCCATCCGCAACCAGACAAATCGCTTCAGGAAGCTCGCTCAGGCGAACCTGGAAGCAAGCCAGGAAGAAATGAAAAGATGGTACGACCAGAATACCACTCTGGTCGAATTTCAACCTGGGCAGAAAGTGTGGGTGATGGCGCCAGTGGAGCCTTGTGCGCTCCAAGACAAGTGGACTGGGCCATATGAGGTGGTGGAAAGGAAGAGTGAGGTAACCTACCTGGTTAACCTGAGGACTCCCAGGCAGCCCCTGAGAGTCTTGCATTTGAACCGCCTCAAACCACACTTTGAGAGGTCTGAAGTGGCTATGCTCATTGCTACAGATGCAGATATGTAAGATGATAGTGATCCTCTCCCTGACCTCCTGGCAGTTAAGGAGCAAGGTGGGTCAGTGGATGGTGTGGTCCTCTCGCCCACCCTGACCCCAGAACAGCAGAGTGTTGGGTCAGTTCTCCTCCCTGTTCTCCCTGACCCCAGGAGTCACCAACTGGTGCGTCCATGATGTGGACACTGGAGACAGTCTGCCTGTGAAACAAAATTTTTACAGGGTAGCTGACAAGGTCAGGGCCAGCATCAAGGAAGAAGTTTCCAAGGTGTTGGCGCTAGGGGTGATTGAGCCCTCCAGCATCCCCTGGGCTAGCCCAGTGGTCTTGGTGCCCAAGAAAGCTGCTAAGCCCGGTGGCCCTCCAGAACTCCGGTTTTGCGTGGACTACCGTGGGCTCAATGCGGTCACGAAGACTGACGCACACCCCATCCCCAGAGCTGATGAACTCGTAGATCGGTTGGGAGCTGCCCAGTATCTCAGTACATTTGATTTGACTTCTGGGTACTGGCAGATTGCCTTAACTGATGGGGCCAAAGAGAGGTCAGCATTTTCAATGCCAGAGGGGCACTTCCAGTTCCGAGTCATGCCCTTTGGGTTGAAGAATGCCCCTGCCACATTCCAGAGACTAGTCAACCAGGTACTGACCGGGCTGGAGGAATTCAGCGCCGCATACCTGGATGACATTGCTGTGTTCAGCTCCACGTGGGAGGAACACCTGCAACACCTCTGCGAAGTGTTGAAGGCTCTGCAAAGGGCAGGCCTCACTATCAAGGCCAGCAAGTGCCAGATAGGGCAGGGATCTGTGGTGTATTTGGGACACCAGGTGGGGAGCGGCCAGGTGACGCCCCTACAGGCAAAGATTGATACCATTCTAGCTTGGGAGCCCCCAAAGACCCAGACAGAGGTGAGAGCCTTTTTAGGACTCACCAGATATTACAGACGGTTTGTCAAGGGATATGGCACCATTGTCGCCCCCTTGACAGAACTCACTTCCAAGAAGTTGCCCAAAAGAGTTGACTGGACTGACGCCTGCCAAACTGCTTTTGATGCCCTGAAAACTGCAATGTGCCCAGCACCGGTGCTCAAGGCCCCTGACTTTTCCAGTGAGTTCGTAGTACAGACAGACGCTTCAGAGCATGGTGTGGGAGCAGAACTCTCATAAGTCACCGAGGAAAATGGAGACCAGTCGGTAGCTTTCATTAGTAGGAGGCTACTCCCAGGGAACAAAGGTGGAGTGCGATCGAAAGGGAAGCTTTTGCTGTGGTCTGGGCTCTGAAGAAGCTGAGGCCCTACCTGTTTGGGACTCACTTCCGTGTTCAGACCGACCACAGGCCCCTCAGATGGTTGATGCAAATGAAGGGTGAGAACCCAAAACTGTTGAGGTGGTCCATCTCCCTACAGGGAATGGACTTTTCTTTGGAACGCCGCCCTGGTACAGAACACGCCAACGCTGATGGTCTGTCCAGATTTTTCCGCCTTAGTGAAGAGAACTCCCAAGAGGGTGGGTAGTTCTCCCCACTTTCAGATGGAGGGGACACGTGTTAGACCTGGCATCTTTGGCGTGGTTTCCCCCTATCTTTTTGCCTCTACCTCCTGTATTTTTGATGCTGTGCTGGATTTCGTTTTTGCTGGTTTAGATGCTTTGGACACTTTGCCACTGCTGATCAGTGCCAGAGTGTAAGTGCTCCCTATGTAAATTGTTATTCTGATTGGATATACATGTTTGGCATATTTGTATCACCATGAAGTCCCTAGTAAAGTGCACTGGGTGTGCCAGGGCTGGTGATGACAAATGCTACTAGTGGGCCTGCAGCACTGATTGTGCCACCCACATGAGTAGCCCTAAAATGGCACCCGGGCCTGAATAGGGCTGTGCCTGCCAACCACAATGCTGGCTCCACCTCCTGCTGGGCGGCTGAGGACCCTGCTCCTCACTCTGAAAGGAAAGAAGCAGCCAGCAAAACAAAGTACTCAGGAAACACCCAGAACTGGTTCAGACCGGGCTCAGGGCCCACATGCACATCGAGAACAAAGACTTTAGGGGTATAAGTACAGGACCCCTGACAACAGAAAATTAGATCATCCTGGAATCAAGAAGGAACCTCTGCCAAGGAGAAAGCTGTCTCTGAAGAAGGAAGACTGTCCTGCTGTTGCTCTGCTGGACTGACCTGCTGTTGCTTTGCTGCCAAGGAGAGGGGAAGGACTTTGCTGTGTGCTGTGTCCCCTGTCTTGAAGGAATCTCCAAGGGCCTGAGAAGAGCTGGCTCCCTGTTTTGAAGTCCCAGGAACAAAAGGACTTCACCCCCAGCTTCCCTGAACTCTGCTGAGAGAGTTCTGTCCCTCCTAGAGTGCTTGATCCAGTTGTGGGGCCTCTGGAGGTTGTACCTGTGCTGGGAAGCTTGAAACTAAGCTTGAGAGACTTTTGAAATTGAAAAGTGTTGCATCGCTCGCTTGCGGAGCGCATCCCCGACAGTGCGAGAAGTTTCCCGCTGCTACGAAGGCTGAGATCGTCGCAGCGCCTGACGCCGCTGCCAGAGCCGTCGCATCCTTTGTTTTGCGAACATCGCTGCGAGTGTCGTCGCCGAGCCTGTCGTCGCTGGGTGAGATCGCCGCACCGCTTGCTTGCGGACCGCATCACGTCGCTGCGAGCATCGTCGCAGAATCATCGCATCAAGGAGCTGCGAGAGAGAGGATCACCGCTGGACCGCGTATCGTCACCCCGGAGATCGTCGCAGCCCCTACGAGATCGTCGCATCGTGCCTTTGCGTAAAAAAAACTTCCTACGGAACCTATGCACCGGAATCCATACAAGTGGCCTTCCTCCACATACAGACCGGATTCGCCGCAACACGCCCGCTGCTGCAGCGGGGCTGTCGCATCACCTCCCCAGGGTCTCAGGAGCAACGCATCGCTTGTTTTCCACCGCACCAGCTTCTGCTTTTGGAACTTTGTCGCAACTAAAAGGTACTGTGAGTAAACGTGACGCAACTGTGAACTTTTCACGCATCTGTGGTTTATTCTATCGCAACGTAGAGAATTTTATCACAACCTTAAGAACTCTTTTGAAACCATATTCTTGAACTGTGTATGGGACCAACCGCAAGGGACTTAAAACTTGGCTTTTCCAGCAGTGAATAGAAGTTTCCTTTCAGTAAAATCAGCATGCAAGTTTTTCTTCTTTAGTCTGTCCCTGAGCGACGGGAAACCCACTGCGGGTAGCTGTGCGCTTTATAAGTTTAAATAAATAAATAAAATAAATGTTGGATTTTTGTCATTTTGGTCTTGTGTAGTCTAGATTAAATACCTTTATTTTTCTAAACTGTTGTGGAGTCAGTTTGTGGTGTTTTCACTGTATTACTGTGAGTGTTGGTACAAATACTTTACACATTGCCTCTGGTTAGCCTAGACTGCTCGTCCCAAGCTACCTAGAGGGTGAGCAGGGGTTATCTCAGAGGGTTATCTCCTTACCCTGACTAGAAGTGAGAGAGCGTAATTTAAGAAAATGTAGAAGTGCATCATATTTACAAGCACGTTGTGTTAGTTTAGTATACATCACATAAGAGTGTCGAATTATAGAGTGACAATATATATATGAGTTTTAACTAGAGTGATAATACATATACCTGTGTGAGAAGCTAATATAGAATTGTGTAGTGTTGTTAGAATGATGCTAAAATCCTGTGTTGTGTGACCATAAGGGGAAAGTGTAATTCTGCTAAATGTAGAAATGTGTAGGCCACATGGCAGTTCACAGAGAGTACAAGAAGCTAATACATTTTCACTACATGGGTAAATGATGTTTATGCAAAGAATTACTGACTAATAGAACTGAAATATATGTTTAGATGCTTTATGTAACCTTAGTATGCTATAAGTTAGAATACTGTTTAAGTTAAGAAATTAATTGTTTGCAGGATGCATAGGCCCGTTTTCATGTAATCCTATTAGGCCTGAAAAGACAAAGTCATCTTCTTTGATCTGCATGTGCTCGTTAGAGAAATGTCGTGCTAGGCACAAACTGTGAAGCCTGTTGAATGTTTTACGACTTAGTAGATACAGTGGAGGTCAGAATCTGGGGCCCACAGTACGAGTGTCTGTTGCAGGTGCGAGCAGTGGGCCTAATCAGGAAAGTGATGAATAGACTTTTGTTCAAGAGAGCCTGGCACAGGCCTGTAGGAGTCTTCAGGAATTTCCTGGGGGGTACCGTCCTGCCGGAGAGAAGCCTGGGAAGCAAGGTCAACGCTAACGAAGGTCCAGAGGAGTACCAGCATGGAATTTGCCGCCAGAACCGATACCACGTGAGGGGCGTCTCAAGGGGCGTTCCTGTTGGAAATGTGATTTTGTATTAGGGACAGCACCCTGGGGTGGAGTTAGAGCAGAGGGTCTGAGGAGCCTAAGAGAGCGGATGGGTAGGCAGATAGGTGGACTGCAAGAGATCGATTCACAAAGGAGACTAAGGGAAGTGTGTGATCTTCTTTGGAAGTCACCACTGCTGACACCTTTTTAGGTTAAGATCTTGTTAAGTAGGGATGTCACTTAGTCTATTGTAGGGACAGTCTAACCTGTATTTTTCCTTTCTGTAAATGACTCTCAGGATGCAACTTGTAGCCATACTTGCAACTCTCATGACGTTCGAGTTACTCCTAATAATTTTCTTCTGTAGACTAAGAGCATTTAAAGAATTCTTGTTTGTAGTGATACCATTGAGAGAGCGTAAATTGAGAAAAAATGTAGCACCATATTTACAAGCACATTGCATTATCTTAGCAAAAGTACATATAAGAGTGTAGAACATATAGAGTGCAAATATATAAGGGTGCCTAATTTGAATAATAATACATATATTTGTGTGAAAAGCTAATATAGAAGTGTGTAGTGATGTTAGAATGATGTTGAAGTCTCCTGTTATGTGGCAGTATGAATAAGAAATGTAATTCGGTAAACCATGAAATGTGTAGGCCACATGGCAATTCACAGGGAATGAATAGTGCTGCTACACTGTCACGAGATATGGACTTTAATATTGGTATAATCTGATGTATTACTAAACATAGAACTGAAATATATTTTATAGAAGTGTTTTACTTATTTAGTGTGGTAGTTAGAATACTGTTTAAACAAAGAAATTAATGTCTGCAGAATGCATAGGCCCCTTTCATGTAATCCTGGCAGGCCTGAAAAGACAAAGTCATTCCTTTTGATCTGTATGTGCTCGTTAAAAGAAAGTCGTGCTAGGCACTAACTGTGATTCCTGGTACATGTTTTACGACCTAAAGATATGGTGGAGGTCGGAATTTGGGGCCCATAGCAGAAGTGTCTATCTGCAGGTGCGAGGAGCTCTAATCAGTATGGTGATGAATAGGCTCTTGTTCAGAGGAGCCATGCACAGGCCTGTAGGAGGTTTCAGGTATTTCCTGGGGGTACTGTCTTGCCGGAGAGAAGCCTGGGAAGCAAGGTCAACTTTAACGAAGGGTCCAGAGGAGCCTCAGCCTGGAATTTGCCGCCAGAACCGACACCACGTGAGGGGCGTCCCGAGGGGCGTTTCTATTGGAAATGTGATTTTGTATTAGGGACAGCACCCCGGGGTGGAGTTAGAACAGAGGGTTTGAGGAGCCTAAGAGAGCGGATGGGTAGGCAGATAGGTAGACTGCAAGAAATCAACTTGACTCAGAGACTAAGGGAAGTGTGTGATCTTCTTTGGAAGTCACCACTGCTGACACCTTTTTAGGTTAAGATCTGTTAAGTAGGGATGTCACTTAGTCTAGTGTAGGGACAGTCTAACCAGAACTTTTCCTTTCTGTAAATGACTCTCAAGTTGCAGATCATAGCTATTCTTGCAACTCTGTTAACATTTGAATTGGCTTTAGTAATATTCTTTGGAAGATTAAGAGCATTTAGAAAATATTTGTTTATATTAGTACCTGTGTATCTTTTGAATCTTATGCTGAGAATTTTGTATCTCCAGCTGTTTTTGGCTTTACAATAAACTTTTAAAACTTATTCTTAGTCAGTGGTTCTTTAGAGTGGTTTAAGTTCTTAATTGATTGATCTAGTAGTGGGTTGCCATTTACTCAATGACAGATACCAACGATCCAGTCGACCTGAGCTGGGATCTGGTAAGGTAACAACAGACCAGAAATCCCGCGTTAACAGTTGGTAGCAGAGTGAGGATGGTTATCATCTTGAGGAAGGTAACCTAGACTAGGTTAGTTTACCCCAAGGCCCCTAGAGATCGAGAGGTGGCCTGCCGAAGAAGGTGCTGACGGCGCGAGAGAAAAGCAACAGTATCGGACGGGAGAGAGTATAACAAGGGTCATGCGTGGACAGATTGCGGTGTTTTGTGTTGTATTTGTATTGTAATGTCATGCGGAGTTGAATGCCTGTAGTATGAATGTGAGAAGGTTGTGAGCGCGCGCAACCTGGTAAAAATCTTAAGTTCGGGGAAGAGCTTAAGTGGTCCGGGTGTATCGAACACCCAGAGTAGTTGTCGACCATAGTACGGGGGTCATGAGGTACCATTGATCGCCCGCGGAACCGAGATAGGGGGAACGTGTGAGTGTATGTGTGGGCAACGAACGCAGGTCGAAAGTTGCCGTGTGTAAGTAACCTATCAGAGAAGGCGATTGTCTGGACGTACACGGAAAGACATTTTGTCGGTTAAGGTGACAACTACAGTTAGGCTGTGGACGTACAGTCGAGGAAAGTGATCGCTTGGTCGAAGTAATCATTTTTCAGAGTATGAATGGGACGCATGCATGAACGCGAAGACGAGCTGAGAAAGGAGGGGAACTGCTGCGAAGGGGGACGAGTGACGTCGGCAAGAGCCGCGCTGAGATAGGGCGGTTAATGAGGAGCCGCGGCGTGATAGGGCGGTTGGTGTGACGTCAGGAGAAGCCGCGTAGTGATAGGGCAGCTAGCGAGAACAGTGCTGAGATTGGTGGATTGTCATCAGGAAGTAAACAAACCGAAGAAAATAGAAATTTGTAGATTTGAACATGAAGTGTTTTAAATGTTTGAGGGATATTTTTAAAAGGAAAAGAAGGGAATCTTATTACGGGGAAGAGGCACCGCCAGAGGGTACACCGGCTCACTATATGGCAGCGAATGTTGGTTTGCACACTATATTGTGGATTGGTGATTGGAGCAAGCTTACGGAAGGGAATGAGGAACTGCCGTTCCCAAAGTATGGGACGTTTAAGTTAGAGGTGTTACATCGGCTGAAAGCAACCATGTCCTCATTGAAACCTCCGCCTAGACCGACCCAGTTTGAGTACCTTAACGCATGGATTAGGGCGGCGCATGAGAGGAATATGAATAGGCGCCAAGAAAGGCTGACGCGATCGGTAAGAGCAGTGCGAGATTCCAAATGGGATGAAGACGCTAAGAGATGGAGGGTACAGACAATTGAGGTAGATAAGTTGTACCCAGTGAAAGAGGTGGCAGGAGAAAATAGGTTTATGGACGAGGATGAAGAGAGCGAGTCGGAGGACAATCTAATAAATAGATTATTGATAGATAGACCACCTCCAGAAAATAGGGAGACGGAAGGTGCGGGGCTCCCAAAGGAAGACAGGGTTGGCATAGAAGGGTATAGGCCATTCCCTATATCGGATTGGGTACCTATCAAAGATGGAGAGTCGCCTCAACCTGATACAGTACAGAGAGTGGTTGGAAGGATTGCAGTGCAGAAGATGCCAGCATCTGAGAGGGCTGAGACCTATGAATTACCAGATGCTCCTCAAGTACCCGTTACCATAGGACCTATACGGTCGATTTACCACCCAGAGAAGGGGAGAGAGGAGGAACAGGTACAGCTAGGCAGAGAAAGAGTTGAGATGGAAAGGAGGAATAACACGACAAATGCCTGGAGGCAATTGCCAGGACCAGTAACTTGGAACACCCCATTAGATACAACAGTGGGCCCCGTAATAGATCAGGGGGGGTCAAAGGGGACCGATGGACCTGAGGGGACCACGGCCGAAACCCTATTCAGAGCTAAGAGCTGACTTGAGAGAATGGGATGGGTCCACAGAAACACCGAGCAACAGGTCCAGAGTAGAAGCAGAATGGGGAAGTCGAGGCAACGGAACAGTATCTCACTGTGGGGCAAGTGAAAGCAGTCAGGAACGTGGGGGTCAAAGTCAAGAGAATAGGGGAGTTATGCGTCCTATGGACGGTAGAGACGGGCAGGAGCGAAATGGAGGAAGTACAGAGTGTGGAGAGATGTCTCGTCTCTTTGAAAAAGGTGGAGACCAAATGGTACTGGAGTATAGGGAGAGGTTTAGGTGCACTCATCACGCACCCAATGAGAATATACAGCACTGGAGTCGTGGGGACAGTGAAGGGTCTTGCCATGCGTCGAGTGTTCAGAGACCTCAGGCAAATGGGGATGAAATGGGGAATAATGGGATGTCTTGCCAACCATCTAGAGAAACCAAGCAGAATGGGGGATGTGGGACTACGAGAGGCAATGAAGTGTTTCATTATCCACCCAGAGGGGACGGAATGGCATGGGACCTGGAGAGGTGGGAGCATGGGAGGACTCCCCTTAAATCGCTTGAACCTAGACGTAGAACTAGGAGCTGGGATGGGAGAGAGATGAATGGACCCCCTAGAAATGGTGTACTGAAAGCTGCAGTGAAGGCCAAAAGACTTGATGTCATTAGCTTAAAATCTGATTTGGATGAGATCATAGATGGAACGCTACCCTTAGAAAGGATTGACTCATACGAACAAGATGAACTGTTGTTTATAGCGAAGGATGTTACTCGAAAGGCAAGAGCAGTTCACGAGAAACTGTCTGAACTGGCAGACAAGTATATGGTAGATTTGTCCAGAACAAAGACGCTACAGAGTAACCATAGGTTACAATATACAGATCAGGACTTAGACGAAAAGAGAACAACTGGATTGAAAACACACATAAGGGAACTGATAACAGGAATAAGAGCATGGAGAGATCTGGACAAATGGGAGGAGAGGTGGTCCAAAAGGGGTACTGTTAGATGGAGCACGAGTGTGATGGCTCCGGAGGGAAGGCTAATGCAGATGGAGGCATTCCCTTTGCGAGAAATATCGAATGGGAATTATGTACATGTGCCCTGGAGTAGAGGAGATTTGGCTGCATTTACCAACTCATTTCCGAAGTTAAGGGACAATCCAGTTGAGTGGTACAAGCAGGTAGAAAGGTTTGTGAAAATCTCAAAGGTATTGTGGATTGATTTGAACACCTTATTTGACCTTGTTGTCCCAGGAGATTTGTGGACAGCATGCAAGGTTAGTGTTGAATGGCCAACTGCAGAACCAGAAAGGAATGCTCAGACTAATGGACCGTCAGAGACGGTAATGCTAAAGTATGAAAGGGTAATAACTTGGCTGAAAGATAAGGTGCCACCACAAGACATAGATTGGGTAAAAATAGACCGAACAAGACAGGAGCCAAAGGAGACAGTTCATGAGTTTTATGAAAGATTGTTGAAAACATTCAAACAATACAGTGGGCTCGATGTAATGGACCCCAAAGATATAGGACAGTTTGTACCAAAGTTTGTTTTGGGGTTGAGACCTGATATTTGTTTGATGATTCAGCAACATTTAATTTGCTGGCAGAACAGACCACTGGATGAGATTTTGCGGTATGTGAGATATTGCAGTGATGAGATAGATTCCAAGACAAAGAAACTAAAAGAAAAGCTGATGGTGGTACAGATGCAGTCAGCTGGAAAGGGTGGACAGCAAAAACAGGGAATGGGGACAATGGGACGGAAATCGAATGGTCAGAATAAGGATAATGAGGAAAGCCAGAGACCTAGAATAGGCTTTGCCACGTTAAAGAAAACGACAAAGTGCCACCAGTGTCACCAGGTGGGACATTGGAGACGCAAGTGCCCTTATAACCCTGAAAATGGAGAACTAGAGTTAGAGGAGGAGGTTCAAGAGGTTCCAGTTCAAGGGGTGACAGTTCCAAGAAGCATGGTGGCCAAAGGGGGGACTTCGGCTCCGCGAGCTCAGTTTCCACAGCCACCAAAGATTGCGACAGGGGGAAAGGTCTATAAGCAAATGCCTCTTTTCATCGAGGAAGAAAAGGGTTACTACATTGATCCATTGACAGGACAACGTGTGAGCAGAGAAGAGGACTGCACCCTCGGGCAGTTCTAGAGGTGGACCAAAGAGGACCGTTTGTTGAGGCTGAAGTAGCAGGGTGTCCTACGACATTCTTGGTGGATACTGGAGCTACTCGATCAACTTTGAGGTCGGCAGTGGTTCCAGATCTACCAATGTCGGGGGAAACCATTCAGGTGGTAGGGGTTGCAAACAAAAGGATGACCAGCCCTTTGACAGAACCAGTGTCAGTGAAAATAGGAAACTACACAAATGAACATCAGTTTGTGGTATGTGATTCAAGTCCTGTGTGTCTGTTAGGAAGGGACTTATTGTGCAAGCTGAATTGCACCATATACTGCACACCTCAGGGTGTGGAGGTTCAGACTACAGATGATGATGCTACCTTTAAAATTACGAATTCGAAAACATGTATAGAACTGTACCCTACTCTGACTGTGGGAGACCTTCCTTGGGACTTAAGAGATGCTGTCTCATCTGAGGTATGGGATTTTACTGGGGAAGAGATAGGACTGATCAAAGGGGTGGAACCAGTGAAGATCATGGTAAAACCAAATGCTGAATATCCGAGAACGCCTCAGTATAAATTGTCCCAGGAGACGATTGCAGGAATAAAACCTGTGATTGAGTCCATGATTCAACAGGGAATACTGAAAGAAGTCGTGGTCAGTCCATGTAACTCCCCGATTATGGGTTTGCAGAAACCTAGTGGGAAGTTCAGGATAGTACAGGATCTTCGAAAGATTAACAACATTGTTGTTTCATGTTGTCCAGTGGTACCGAATCCATCAGTGATACTGTTTCAAATACCATTCCAAGCTGAGTGGTTTACAGTGATAGACCTTTGTCAAGCCTTCTTTTCAATTCCATTAGATGAAGAAAGCCAGTATCTTTTCGCGTTCAAAATGGAGAGTCGCGTCTTAACATGGTGTAGAATCCCACAGGGGTTCACAGATAGCCCTTCAATCTTCAACCAGCTGTTGAAGAAGAACCTTGAAAGTCTAGTACTACCACAGAACTCGGTTCTGGTCCAGTACATAGACGACCTACTTGTTGCGTCAGGAACAGAGGAAGCTTGCAAGGAAGACACCATTGCTTTGCTGAATCACTTAGCTGAAAATGGACACAAGGTATCCCCGAACAAATTGCAGTACTGTCTGGCAGAAGTACAGTACTTGGGTCATCGGATAGAGAAGGGGAAGCGCAAGGTGTCGCCAGACAGAATAGAGGCAATCATGAACATGAATGCCCCTACGACACAGAGAGAAGTTAGAATGTTCTTAGGAATGGTTGGTTATTGCCGACAGTGGATAGCTAACTTTTCACTGAAAGCAAAACCTTTACAAAAACTGACGCACAAGGAGGTGAGTGATCCGGTACCATGGGACAACGATTGTTTAATGGTGTTCCTACAGCTGAGAGAGGATTTGTGTTGTGCTCCGGCTTTGGGAATGCCAGACTATGAGAAACTGTTCTCATTGTACTGCTGTGAAAGAGAGGGATGTGCGTTATCAGTGTTGGTGCAGGTACATGGGAATGCCCGTAGACCAGTTGCATACTTTTCGGCTACATTAGATCCAGTAGCTGCAGCGTTGCCCGGATGTCTCAAATCCGTTGCTGCAACAGGTGTCAGCATTGAACGTTGTGAGAACATTGTGATGGGACACCAATTAGTGGTGTATGTGCCGCATTCTGTAGAACTGTTAATGACTAGAACCAAGACGCAGCACTTGACCAATAGTAGGCTCACGCGCTATGAGCAAGTTATTCTTGCTGCAGAGAACGTGACCCTTAAGAGGTGCTCTGTCTTGAATCCTGCTACGCTGATGCCACTTCCTAATGATATTGAAGGCGAAGACTGTGAAGATCACGATTGCCTTGATGTGACTGAACTATGCACGAAGCCCAGACCAGATATTGTGAATGAGCCATTGATCGACCCTGATGAAATTTACTTTGTTGATGGCTCATGTTTAAGGGACGATACTGGTCGGTTGAGAGCAGCTTATGCTGTTTGCACCATTACTGGAGTTGTGGAAGCCGCTTGCCTGGAAGGAGTACACTCCGCTCAGGTAGCTGAAATCATTGCATTGACACGTGCCTGTATAGCAGGTAGCGAAAAGAGAGTCACCATTTATACTGATAGCCAATATGGTTTCGGTGTAGTTCATGATTTCGGGCAGTTGTGGTCTCAGAGGGGTTACATGACTTCCTCTGGTTCGCCAATCAGGAACGGGGAATTTGTACGACTGCTGTTAGAAGCATTGCAGGGTCCAGCTGAAATCGCAGTAGTCAAGTGCGCAGCTCACACCAAAAATACTGATTTTGTGTCACAAGGAAATAGATACGCAGACGAAGTTGCTCGCTACTGTGCAGAGCAAGGGTGTACTTTCACGGAGGTGGAAGTAGGTGGGGCTAAGGAAAAGACAGAATTAAACATGATGTTAGAGACCGTTGATACTTGGGAAGATTTGAAACAAATGCAAGAAAATGCACCTGAGTCTGAGAAAAGGTCTTGGGAAACCGCAGGCTGTGTGAGAAGTGAAATGGACTTTTGGGTTTCAGCAGATGGAAGAGCAGTGTTACCGGAGGAATTAGTGAGCCCAATGGCACGACAGATACATGGTCCAACACACTTAGGAAGGGATGCCATGCTGAGGGTATTTAGGCAGACTTGGTATTGTCCTAAGTTTAGGATTGCAGCAGAAGCAGTCTGTAGGAGATGTGTTACATGTCAGCAACTGAACGTAGGGAAAAGAACACCAGTTACCATGAGTCACATTGGGAGGTCTGGGGGGCCTTTCAACAGAATGCAATTAGATTTCATTGAGATGCCAAGAGTCAACCGCCTCAGGTATGTTTTGGTGGTTGTATGCATATTTTCCAGATGGGTCGAAGCATACCCTACACGTAGGTGCGATACACTCACAGTAGCAAAGCTGTTACTCAGAGAGTTGATCCCGCGCTACGGGGTGCCAGGTTCTCTGGAATCTGATCGAGGAACACATTTTAACCCCTTCGACGCTCATGACGAGCTGGGCTCGTCATGAGGTAGCCTCCTCGCACGCTCATGACGAGCCCAGCTCGTCATGTAAAGTGCACTTTACAGATTCCCAGCGTACAGGCGGAATTCCGCCCGCACGCATGCGGTTAACAGTGAAATTGTGAAGATGGTCTGCTCTGCATTGAACATTGATCAGAAGTTACACTGTAGCTATCGACCAGAGGCTTCAGGTATCGTGGAGCAGATAAACGGGACATTGAAGTGCCGAATTGCCAAAGTGTGTTCATCAACTTCCTTAAGTTGGCCTGATGCTTTCCCTTTAGTGCTAATGAGCATGCGTAGTACACCCGACAGGAGGACAGGTCTCTCTCCTCACGAGGTGCTGATGGGGAGGGCAATGAGACTTCCGACTGTCCCGACAACTGCCTTGCTGAATATTACAGATGACCTGATCCTGGACTACTGCAAAGGACTGTCTGACGCCATTCATTCTGTGTCCTTTCAGGTGCAGGCTGCTGAGGTCCCATCTTCAAGAGATCTGTGCCACGACTTGTGCCCAGGAGATTGGGTCGTGGTGAAGAAGCACGTCCGGAAGAACTGCCTAGACGTGCGTTGGAGAGGACCTTTCCAGGTTATCTTAACAACGAATACTGCCGTGAAGTGCGGAGGATTGCCAAATTGGATACACGCTTTCCACACCCGAAGAGTTCCAGCACCCCTGGAAGAAACAGCTCCTCTCGCAGATGAAAATCCAGCCGAAGACGGAGAACCATTAGAGGGGATCAGTCAAGCTGTGGGGGTGTCTGAAGAAGTTGGGAGCGTTACAGATCCGGAAGAAGAAGGACAGGACGGTAGTGAAACTGAAATTGCTACAGAAGGAGAAAGTTGCTGTGAATGCGACTCAGAAACAGATCAAGTCCAGAGTGATCAAGGACCGAGTGAAAGGGCGAGAGATAGGAGAACAAGACGTGGAGCAGCTACTTGGCCCGAAAGAAGAAGAAGGCCAAGCTTGAAGCCAGCTCGAGAGGAAACTCTTGCTCCTATATCCGAAGACTCGGATCTGGACGAAGGTGCACAGGGCCAGGAACAGGAAGGTCCAAGGAGATCAAGGAGGGTGCGAGTGCCTTGCAGAAGATACTCTACTCCTGAGTGGACCTACCTTGCTACAGATGTCCGAAGCACGCAGAACCGGGAGGGTGAGGAAAGTGACCCTGACCAGAACTGAACCCATTATAACCGTGGAAGTAGAGTTGCTGATACCAGGAGTGGAGATCGAAGGGCTGCTGACACTCAACATCGTCTACCCTCCTCTCTTGAGCGGAATAAGAAAATTGATCCTAGAGACAGTTGAATTTCCGTGTTGCTGTTCAAGGTGTCCAATACTTGAGGGAATCCTTCTTCGTTTGGAAATATTCGAGCAAGTGGTGGGAGTTCTTGGAACACGCATAGTTTCGGATTACTAAAGATTTTGCAAAGAACTTTGTAAATACAGATTGAAAGATAACCTAGCGCCGAGTGGAAGAAGAAAGAAACTAGGGACTTCCATTTTAGTGGATGGAGAAGGGCTAGGGTTGTCTATTGCTACAGAACTCAATGACTGATTTGCGGAGGGAATTATCAGTTTCCAGGTGTGGTTCGTGAAGAGACATTGTGCAAAGCGAAAGAGACATTGTGCAAAGAAAAGAGACATTGAGGAGAAGAAAAAGACTTTGTGCTAAGAACGAAAAACCAGAGCTACACTGTTTTGAGATCATGGAGACTGGCAACCCGAACCGCAGGACAAAGTGCATTGTAGGCACACTTTTAGTGGGAGTGATTTTTCTTATAGTTTTAGTAGTAACTATATCATATGTAGTGGGACATGAAAACGAAGCAAAAGCAAGAAAAGAGACAAAAAGAGTATCGACACAAAGGCCTACCACTGTTGCTGGGGAAAAAGGGGAAAACACTGAGAAAGAAAAAGCTTTACTAGATGCTGAGGTTAAGAGATTACATGTCGATGAATCCCAAGGGAACTTCAGATCAAATGCTTATGCCAAATTGCTTTATGAATACATTGATGTCATGGAGGCGAAGAACTGTTATGTCTGCATGCAGTTGCCAGCCTCTGTAGACGAGGGCATCAGGTATCATCATCTTCCATTGACTTATGGAATATCATGTAGTTTGTTGTTGAGCATATTTTATGGACGTAAGGGGTTCGAGTATTACTTCTCGAACTTTGACTCGATATTGCCAGAGGTGCCAAATTATAAACACCTCAATAAGTGGGATTATTACAAGAGTGAAGACAGGTTACAGAAATGTTTCCTTCCATGGAGAACATTAGATACTTCACATGCCCGAAGAAATAATTTGACTTGTAAAGTGTCCGAAATTGAGAAAAAGTTTAAAGGGCAGGTGGATGATCGATACAGAAGACAAAAGATCCTAAAAGCTTCAGGACAATGGAAAACAGATTGGACCCAGGAAGAAAGGGAACACCAAAGAAAGGGTAGTAATGGTCCAATAGCTTTAGACCGAGAGAAAAGGGGAAAATTGTGTATACACAGAAGTCAAACATATTATGAGAATGTGTTTGTGGGAGAAGTCAGTTGTGAACATGCTTTCCAATTGGAGTATTACTCCAAGGACTTCTTGAAGGAGATGCAGGCAATCCCAAATGTATATTTTGTATGTGGAAGAAATGCATATGTGAAACTACCAGATAATTGGTACGGATCATGCTATTTGGCAATTGTCTTCCCCAAAATATACCATGCTGAGGATTTAGCTAAAAAGGGAGGAACGCCAACTAGAGGGAGAAGAGATCTAGGCGCTGAGGAGGTAGTTGGAGATATATTTGGCGCTACCATGCCTCTGTTGGGGATAATACTCAATGACATCAAAATCAGAAGATTGGCAACAGTTGTAGATAGGTTGTCTGCCAGCACTGCTAGATCTTTAATGCTGGTGGAGGGTGAAATGCAATCGATAAGGGCAATGGTTCTTCAGAACCGACTTGCTCTAGACGTTCTGTTAGCCAAAGAGGGAGGAGTCTGTAAGGCTTTGAAGGTCCAGGAATGTTGCACTTACATTCCAGACAATTCAAAACCTCTAGAAAAGTACATACGAAACATTACTGAAATACACCATGAGATAGAAGATTTGACCAAGATAAATGTATGGGAGAAAGTAGGTCAAGGAATGGGTAAAGTTGGAGGTTGGTTTGCCAACCTAGGAAAGAGTTTCATTTGGTACATATTGAAACCCATCATCATAATAGTGATTTGTGTAATCACTTTGTGGGGATTGGTGCGACTGTACCAATGGTATAGAGCAAACAGGTTGCAGAGATCTATGAGAGAACAGGAGAGAAGACTGACTGCGATGCAGGATACCCAGTATAGGAGTCTGAAGGCTCTAGAGACCATGAAACGAGGGGGTGTTGCAACAACTTCAGTCTGAAAGATTCCTATCTTGGGATGGTGTTTTGATAGTGATGACTCCTGAAAGTCATCAAAGGGGGGATTGAGAGAGCGTAAATTGAGAAAAAATGTAGAAGTGCACCATATTTACAAGCACATTGCATTATCTTAGCAAAAGTACATATAAGAGTGTAGAACATATAGAGTGCAAATATATAAGAGTGCCTAATTTGAATAATAATACATATATTTGTGTGAAAAGCTAATATAGAAGTGTGTAGTGATGTTAGAATGATGTTGAAGTCTCATGTTATGTGGCAGTATGAATAAGAAATGTAATTCGGTAAACCATGAAATGTGTAGGCCACATGGCAATTCACAGGGAATGAATAGTGCTGCTACACTGTCACGAGATATGGACTTTAATATTGGTATAATCTGATGTATTACTAAACATAGAACTGAAATATATTTTATAGAAGTGTTTTACTTATTTAGTGTGGTAGTTAGAATACTGTTTAAACAAAGAAATTAATGTCTGCAGAATGCATAGGCCCGTTTCATGTAATCCTGGCAGGCCTGAAAAGACAAAGTCATTCCTTTTGATCTGTATGTGCTCGTTAAAAGAAAGTCGTGCTAGGCACTAACTGTGATTCCTGGTACATGTTTTACGACCTAAAGATATGGTGGAGGTCGGAATTTGGGGCCCATAGCAGAAGTGTCTATCTGCAGGTGCGAGGAGCTCTAATCAGTATGGTGATGAATAGGCTCTTGTTCAGAGGAGCCATGCACAGGCCTGTAGGAGGTTTCAGGAATTTCCTGGGGGTACTGTCTTGCCGTAGAGAAGCCTGGGAAGCAAGGTCAACTTTAACGAAGGGTCCAGAGGAGCCTCAGCCTGGAATTTGCCGCCAGAACCGACACCACGTGAGGGGCGTCCCGAGGGGCGTTTCTATTGGAAATGTGATTTTGTATTAGGGACAGCACCCCGGGGTGGAGTTAGAACAGAGGGTTTGAGGAGCCTAAGAGAGCGGATGGGTAGGCAGATAGGTAGACTGCAAGAAATCAACTTGACTCAGAGACTAAGGGAAGTGTGTGATCTTCTTTGGAAGTCACCACTGCTGACACCTTTTTAGGTTAAGATCTGTTAAGTAGGGATGTCACTTAGTCTAGTGTAGGGACAGTCTAACCAGAACTTTTCCTTTCTGTAAATGACTCTCAAGTTGCAGATCATAGCTATTCTTGCAACTCTGTTAACATTTGAATTGGCTTTAGTAATATTCTTTGGAAGATTAAGAGCATTTAGAGAATATTTGTTTATATTAGTACCTGTGTATCTTTTGAATCTTATGCTGAGAATTTTGTATCTCCAGCTGTTTTTGGCTTTACAATAAACTTTTAAAACTTATTCTTAGTCAGTGGTTCTTTAGAGTGGTTTAAGTTCTTAATTGATTGATCTAGTAGTGGGTTGCCTTTTACTCAATGACAGGTACCAACGATCCAGTCGACCTGAGCTGGGATCTGGTAAGGTAACAACAGACCAGAAATCCCGCGTTAACACCTGTAAACCTTTTGAACCTTATTCTGAGATGTTTGTATCTCCAGTTATTTGTGGCTTTACAATAAACTTTTAAAACTTTTTCCTAGTAAGTGGTCTTTTAGAGTGGTTAAAGTTCTTAATTGATTGACCTAGTAGTGGATTGCCTTTTACTCAATGACAGGTACCAATGTTCCAGTCGACCGGAAATGGGGGTCTAGATCCATAACTGTATTCTAGGAACCCCGCGTTAACAGATGGTAGCAGAGTGAGGATGGTTATCTTCTTGAGGAAGGTAATCTAGACTAGGTTAGTTTACCCCAAGGTCCCTAGAGTTCGAGAGGTGGCCTGCCGAAGAAGGCGCTGGCGGCGCGAGAGAAAAGCAGCAGAGTCGGAAGAGAGTGAGTATAACAAGGGTCATGCGTGGACAGATTGCGGTGTTTTGTGTTGTATTTGTATTGTAATGTCATGCGGAGTTGAAGGCCTGTAGTGTGAATGAGAGAGGGTTGTGAGCGCGCGCAACCTGGTAAAAATCTTAAGTTCGGGGGAAGAGCTTAAGTGGTCCGGGTGTATCGAACACCCAGAGTAGTTGTCGACCATAGTACGGGGGTCATGAGGTACCATTGATCGCCCGCGGAACCGAGATAGGGGGAACGTGTGAGTGTGTGTGTGGGCAACGGACGCAGGTCGAAAGTTGCCGTGTGTAAGTAACCTATCAGAGAAGGCGATTGTCTGGACGTACACGGAAAGACTTCGTCGGTTAAGGTGACAACTACAGTTAGACTGTGGACGTACAGTCGAGGAAAGTGATCGCTTGGTCGGAAGTAATCATTTTCCAAAGTATGAATGGGACGCGTGCATGACCGGGAGACGAGCGGAGAAAGGAGGGGAACTGCTGCGAAAGGGGGAGAGTGACGTCGGTAGGAGCCGCGCTGTGATAGGGCGGTTGGTGTGACGTCGGCAGGAGCCGCGCTGTGATAGGGCGGTTGGTGTGACGTCGGCGAGGAGCCGCGCAGGGATAGGCCAGTTAGCGAAAACAGCGCTGTGATTGGTGGATTGTCATCAGGAAGTAAACAAACGCGGAGAAAATAGGAATTTTTGCAGATTTTGAACATGAAGTGTTTTAAATGTTTGAGAGAGATTTTTAAGAGAAAGAGAAGGGAATCATATTATGGAGAAGAGGCCCCGCCGGAGGGTACGCCAGCTCATTATATGGCAACGAATGTTGGGTTGCATACTATACTGTGGCTTGATGCTTGGAGTAAGATTACAGAAGGGAACGAGGAGCTGACTTTCCCGAAATATGGAACGTTTAGGCTAGAAGTGTTGCATCAGCTAAAAGCAGTCATGTCCTCATCGAGACCTCTGCCTAGACCAACACAGTTCGAGGCTCTTAATGCATGGATCAGGGCGGCGCACGACAGGAACCAGAACAGACGCCAAGAAAGGGTACGGCGATCAGTAAAGGCAGTGCAAGATGCTAAATGGGATGAGGAAGCCAAGAAGTGGAGGGTACAGGTGATTGAGGTAGAGAAGTTGTACCCCATGAGAGAGGTTACAGGGGGAAAGAAACCCATGGAAGAGGATGATGAGAGTGAGTCGGAGGACGGCTTAATAAATAGGTTGTTGATGGACAGACCGCCTCCAGACAATAGGGAGACAGAAGGTGCGGGGCTCCCAAAGGAAGATAGGGTTGGCATAGAAGGGTATAGGCCACTCCCTATAGTGGATTGGGTGCCTACCAAGGATGAAGGGTCGCCCCAACATGGTGCTGTACAGAGTGTAGTCGGAAGGTTTGTGGTACAGAAAACACCAACCATAGAGAAGGTTGAATCTTATGGATTGCCAGATGCTCTTCAAGTACCTGTTACAATAGGTCCTATAGTGTCGATTTACAACCCAGAGAATGGGAGAGAGGAAGAGCAGGTACGGCTAGACAGAGAAAGGGTTGAAATGGAAAGGAGGAATAACACAACAAATGCCTGGAGGCAATTGCCAGGACCAGTAACGTGGAACACCCCATTAGATTCAGCAGTGGGTCCCGTAATAGAACAGGGGGTCAAAGAGGACCGATGGACCTGAGGGGACCACGGCCGAAAACCTATACGGAGCTAAGAGCAGACTTGAGAGAATGGGATGGGTCCACAGAAACACCGAGCAACAGGTCCAGAGTAGAAGCAGAATGGGGAAGTCGAGGCAATGGAACGGTATCTCACTGTGGGGCAAGTGAAAGCAGTCAGGAACGTGGGGGACAAACTCAAGAGAATAGAGGAGTTATGCGTCATATGGACGGCAGAGATGGGCAGGAGCGAAATGGAAGAAGTACGGAGAGTGGAGAGATGTCTCGTCTCTTTGAAAAAGTGGAGACCAAATGGTACTGGAGTATAGGGCAAGGTTTAGGTGCACTCACCACGCACCCAATGAGAATATACAACACTGGAGTCGTGAGAACAGTGAAGGGTCTTGCCATGCGTCGGGTGCTCAGAGACCTCAGGCAAATGGGGATGGAATGGGGAATAATGGGATGTCTTGCCAACCACCTAGAGAAACCAGGCAGAATGGGGGATGTGGGACTACGAGAGACAATGGAGTGTTTCATCATCCACCCAGAGGGGACGGAATGGCATGGGACCTGGAGTGGTGGGAGCATGGGAGGACTCCCCTTAACTCGCCTGAACCTAGACGTAGGACTAGGAGCTGGGATGGGAGAGAGATGAATGGACCCCCTAGAGAGGGTGTACTGAAAGCTGCAGTGAAGGCCAAAAGACTTGATGTCATTAGCTTAAAATCTGATTTGGGTGAGATCATAGATGGAACGCTACCCTTAGAAAGGATTGACTCATACGAACAAGATGAATTGTTGTTTATAGCAAAGGATGTTACTCGAAAAGCAAGAGCGACTCATGAGAAACTGTCTGAATTGGCGGACAAGTATATGGTAGATTTGTCCAGAACGAAGACACTACAGAGTAACCACAGGTTACAATATACAGATCAGGACTTAGACGAAAAGAGGACAACTGGTTTGAAAACACACATAAGGGAACTGATAGCAGGAATAAGAGCATGGAGAGTGTGGTAAATAAATAAATAATACCCTATTTTTGAATGCTTGAATGAATAACAGATAGCTCAATAAATAAGAGTCAAGATTCGAGGTAGTAGGAGTTGTTGCAGGTTTATTACAGCATAAGGACAGGATCAGGACAACCTGCATAGGAATAGGACAATAAGGCCCGGCAGCTGCCGGGGCTGGGTCTGGGATGAGCTTGGAATGAGCGCGCGCCAACATTCAATAACAATGTAGGAACATATATACATAGCGCAAACACATAGCATTACATTGCAGTAGGCGTAACAGTGGGTGGAGTAGAAGGCGTGACGTGTAACAGTCGCGAAAGATAAGAGTAAAAGTAGGTGTAACTGGGAGTATACATAGACATGTGATGCGAACGTAACAGAATATGTCATGAATGGGCGGACACATAGGAGGGGGCTACCTAAGGAGCCGGGACCTCTAACCTAATGGTGCGCGAAAACTAGCAATGACGTATTACTAGGAGAAGCTGGGGGCTACGAACTCTGTGCTAGGAGTAGAGACTAAAGTCTGGAGGGTCGGAGCGACATGTACCTAAACCCTATCTGGTATCTAATGTTTAGGGAACGTGTTGATATAAACTAGAAGTCATGAGGGGAAAAGCTAACCTGATTCTAAGACTGGATCATGCATTATTCTACATGTAGTGCGTGAAGAATATAAAATGACCATTAAATACAGTATTTCTCTAACATGGAGACGAGAAGGCTAGACAATGACGGAAACTATTGATGCAGTTCAGTAGCTTAGGAATGCAGAGGAGGAGGACTGAACTGATAGCTGGAACTATAACATACTTTTGGCAGACTCAGAGGCAGAGCCGGGCTGCACCGGGCACTGCTAGGCAGGAAGTAAGTGAAGGGTCGAGGATACAGGTGGGGGCTGTATCGCTCCTTAGCGAGGCTTTCAGGAGACAGGAGCTGAATCTGTGGTCCGGGCCCTTTTTGAGGCCTGGAAACGGGAACTTTATAATTGAATAACGTGCACACTGAGAAACGTGGCAACATTACTTACATAGGCCTGATATTCGTAGTATTCACGAGGACTGGAAACTAATCATACTAGAGGTGGACACAACCATAATTGCGTCTTTAATCAGAAATGGGGAATAACATATGCATATTGGTCATGCACACATAACATATGATGGATGGGGCGTAGGGACACAGAACATGGCAAAATTTACTTTTCCACATTCCCTCCTTGTCACTACGTTTCCATCAGGAAACATCAATATTCATGATACCGTCTATCATTTCATACAGTACCATTTGCTCGTCTCGAATTGTCTTGGAACGGGATTTAGAACGGGGCTTGGGACTAGGAATACAAGAGGTAGCACACATGCTGCAAATCGCAGGGCCACATTGTATACAGAGGCAGCAGCTAAATATGATCGCTACTGCAATACCTAGGAAGGACAGGACTTTCCATCCCCATGCGGAAATTACATTCCAGAACCAACCGGACCATGTCCAGGTGCCTGGATCTTGGTGTAACAGATGGGCGATTTTATGGAGCCTGGTTATAGCTGAATAAACAGACGGCGCGTTATTTGGAATGAAAATGCAACAACTAGATCCGAGAATTCTACAGGCCCCGCCCCTATCGGCCAGTATGACGTCAAGGACGAGACGATTTTGCAAAACGACAAATCTCATAGCAGATTGTTCTTCGGTTAGGTTACCTAGAGCAGAGGCAGTCTCATTTACTACAGCTTCAAGGGTTCTTGTTAACCTACGGATCAGTTTACTATTCTGGACAGGTCCTATGAAAAAGAAGAAACCTTTATTGAAATCTGTATACTGTTCTAGAGTAGTTTCAGTTTGATCGACAATTGGGGACTCCCTCCTAGGTCTAGTGTGTACTAAGAAAGAATTCCTATGATAGTCAGGTGGGGCTAGAAAAACAGGTGGCAGTAGGAAGGCAATGTAACAGGTTCCCTCCCAATCGAGGGGCAGACGGACATATGCAGTTTGACCACAAACAAAATAAGAATGACGTGAAGCTTTAAAAATAGATTTCCTACTGTCACTATACTGGATAACAGTAGTACATTCACTATGACCTATATGTACAGAACCATAACTACGGACACATAATTCGCCTTTGACTGGTAGTACTGAAATAGCAGGTGAGTCTGGAGTAGTATCAGACTGAACATTCAGGACCATGAAATTCGACGAATAATTTCCTAAATTATATACCTCATTTTCTAAATCTAAACCTGTTCTGTGGGGAAAACCTTGTTTGTCTGGAAAACATGTACTGTTAAGAAAAGACATATCTGTGGAAGATGACGTTAACGTGGACCATGCTCCACACGAACCATTGTGTGAGAATGGATAAGGAAAGAGTGGCAGAACTCCCTTCGATGTCTGGAAAGGGGGGAGTCGACCACACACCCAACAATTAGTGGCATTGCTGGTCTGGTGTGAATAATGTAACATACGGATGAATGTGTTATTACGCATGGCAAGGCGGTATGCATATTCGTGAGGAGGCAGGTCACTAAACGTGTGCTCTACTGTAGCATTAGTAGACATATTTACATGAGGAACTGGTAAATACAGGAAAAATGCGTAGCTGGTGCAGGAAATCATTAAGCTGAGAAATAATATGAAACTCAGAAAAACGATGCATTGTAGTGAACTGCGACTGACTCTCTCACTATGGGGGTCTATTTTATACATGTCAGAAACAGTCTAACCGTTTCACCTAGGGGAGGACTTATACAATCAAACTGGCTGACTTATTAGACCTGAGCTTTAACTTATACTCCTGTTGCGGAGTTTTCTCTAACAAGGGAGGGGTTGTAACAAAGTCTGGTGCGGGACAGTCCTTTAAAACAATGTTCTGGCAATCCTTCGAATCCTGGGAAATGTTCTTGGCAATGTCTTTGACGACTGGCTTTGATCCTTTGAAAAGTTTTACGTGAGAAAGGTGGACCCACCCCTTCCTGCCTTCTAACTTGACGGCAGTTCGGGTGGTCAAGAGGACTTGACGTGGTTCCTTCCAACGTGGTTCCAGCGGACTTGATCTGTCAAAGTTGCGGACGAGGACCATCGAACCTGGAACGATTTCATGCGGTGCCACCTCGGTATTGTCTGGAAATGCGGCGGCAACCTGTGAACGACATGAGTTGAGGGCAGACATCAAGGAAGCTAGGTAATCTGTCAGCATATTACATGAAACATCGGTAATACTTCGGGGTCTAGGAGTACCCCACATATTAGGGGGGCGGCCGAATACGACCTCATACGGGGACAGACCTGATCTGGAATGTGCGACCATGCGCATGTAAAACAGAGCGACTGGCAAAGCTACTAACCAGTCTACACCTTTGTCTTTACAGACTTTTGCTATACGAATTTTCAGAGTCTGATTATGTCTCTCGACTAGTCCAGCTGCTTCTGGATGGCGTACACAATGAAACTTCCACTGGTACCCTAACAACAGGGAAACGTGCTTCATTAATTCGGATGAGAATGGCTGACCGTTATCAGAATATACGACTCTAGGGAGTCCATATCTAGGGAAAAATTCACGAACCAACTGCTTGGCAGTGGTCGCGGCTGTGTAATCTGGGACTGGATAGGCTTCTGTCCATCTGGACAAGGCGCATACTACTACAAGGACATACTTGAAACCTCGACATCGCTCCATTTGAATATAATCCATCTGGAGGACCTCAAAAGGGTGGTCAGGGGGCTGGAAACCACCTTGTTCCACCGGAACACTTTTACCTGGATTAAACTGACAACATATCATACAGGTACGGACTTTCTGCTTGGCTGCAGCTCGTAAATGCTTGTTGAACCAAATGTTCTGGATACTGTCTAACATAGCTTTTTCTCCTAAATGTGCTGGACTATGTGCGGTATTGATAATGACTTGAACCATAGAATCGGGGAGAAACCATGTGGCTCTACCCTTCGTTAACCATCCTTGATCTGTCTGGACCCCTCCTTGTACAGACCATTTCTTGATTTCATCGGGAGTAGCATGTAACTGGATATCTATGACATCTTGTGTAGGGTCCTTAACTGTCATGCATGTAATCAGATCTGGAGTATGTGTCTGATTAACTGGAATGTCTGGAGTCTGTGCTGTAAGCTTGGCTGTACGGTCTGCTAGATCATTACCTTGGGTAATAATGTCTGTAACTTTCGTATGTGCTTTGCACTTCATGATAGCGATAGATGTCGGTAAATGTATGGCATCTAACAGGGCTTGAATAAGGAGACCATGCTGAATCTTGATTCCATGAGAAGTCATAAAACCTCTCTCCTGCCAGAGCACTCCGAAGTCGTGTACAACTCCGAATGCGTAACGTGAATCTGTGTAAACATTAACTTTCAGGTTTTTGGCGTGTATACAGGCTTGTGTCAGAGCGACTAGCTCTGCTGCTTGAGCGGACAGAATATCAATACGGTGTGTTTCAATAACTTCAGTGTCAGTAGTCACTGCATACGCGGCGACTAGTTCTCCTGTACTAGTTCTCATACATGAACCATCCACATAAAGTGTCAGGTCAGGATCTGGTAACGGAATGTCTGTCAGGTCTTGTCTTGGCTTAGTCGTAATGTTAACTACTTCCACACAATCATGTGGATCTGGATTTGAATTGACTGATGGTAACAGTGTGGCAGGATTCAGGACGTTGCAGCGTCTAATTTCTATGTGTACCTGGAACAGTGTCAATTCATAACCTGTTAAGCGTGCAATTGTCAAGTGCTGAGTTTGTGTTCGGTTTAAAAGAACTTCTACTGAATGTGGGACTTGTACTGTCAGGGAGTGTCCTAAAACTATGGAATCACTTTGTCTGATAGCTAGTGCTGTGGCTGCAACTGACTTCAGGCACGCAGGCAACGCCTGGGCGACTGGATCTAATGTGCTCGAAAAATAAGCACAGGGCTTGTATTGACCTGCTTGATCTTGTGTGAGAACAGATAATGCTGTACCTTCGCGTTCTGTAACGAAAAGTGTGAAAGGCTTACTGTAGTTCGGTGTAGCTAGAACTGGAGCTTGACATAGGGCTTTCTTTAACTCGTTGAAACTAAGTGTATGTTCAGATGTCCAAGGGAGGACAGTCGATACGGCTGCCTCCTGTGTCGTTAACTGTATCAATGGCTTGGCTAGAAACGCATACTGGGGAATCCATTGTCTACAATAAGAAGTAAGGCCGATAAAAGCACGTACCTCCTTCTGGGTTCTGGGCTGGGGAAGACTCGCTATTAACTGGATACGGTCGGGTGTCAACTGCCTACCCCTCTTGGACAGCAAGTGTCCTAAGTATACCACTTGCTGGACACAGAATTGAAGCTTCGAAGGTGACACCTTGTGCCCCATCTCGGCTAGGAAATACAGAACTGTAAGTGATGCTCGCTCGCAGTCACGTTCAGAACGGGCTGTGATCAGTAGATCATCGACATACTGGAGCAGGGCAGTGTCAGTTGGCATGTGAATGTTGTCTAGTTGTCTCTTGAGTGCTTGACTGTAAATACTAGGGCTTTCTGTGAAACCTTGAGGAGCGCGTGTAAACATATAGCTCCTTCCATTTAAACAAAATCCGAAAAGAAACTGGCTGTCTGGATGAATTGGAACACTAAAAAATGCATTCTTGAGGTCAATAACAGTGAAAAACATGGCTTCGGAATCAATGGCTGTTAACAGGGAAGAGATGTCTGGGACAACTGGGTACTGAGGAATAATACATTTATTAAGCTCTCGTAAATCAATCACTAATCGATATACTGGGGGTGCATTCGGATCAGTACGTTTCATGACTGGAATGATCGGAGAATTGCATACATTGGAGTCAGTTTCTACAATTACTCCTTGAACCATGAGCTCGTCAATAATTTTGGATAAGGCTGCTACAGCCTCAGGTGGCAATCTGTACTGCCTGATTCGTGGTAACACTACACCTGGTTTGAGAGTCACACGATAGGGTGTGATTTGCATGTAACCTACATCAGTTGGACCTTGCGCCCATAACTGCTGCGGAACATTAGACAATCTTGAATCAAAATCTCGTAATACATAGTGACCTTTAAAGTCACGTAGGAACAGACGTATTCCCTCTGGGGAACAACAAATAATTGCACCTAGTTCTTTCAATGTCTTAATACCTAGCAGATTTTCTGGACATGACTTAGTAAGTAACAGATCAGTAGTACGGGACAATGGACCTACTTCTAGAGTAACTGGCTGCGATATTTCATTAACTATGGGTTTTCCTGAAAATCCAAGGGAAACATTTCTTGAGCCTGAGAGCGGAGCCCCTGGAACTTCGGCATGACTAATTGTGGTCCTACTTGCCCCTGTATCGATCAAAAACTTTCTGTCTTTCCCTAATACTTGACTATGGACATAAGGACCTTCTTGGTCTACAGGTATCTCGATGAGAGGCAAGCCAACCTCCCTCTCTAGGCTGTTTCATGAATATGACTGGTACTCTGGATACTCGGACTGTGCATACTGGTACATCTGCGATGTAACGTGCTGTGTTGCAGCAATAGGCTGCGGTACTGTAACTGTCTGTGGTGCATTCTGTGACTGAGGAGCCTGTGAAACTTGTTCTTGTCTAGGCGGACGTGGTCTTTCTTTAGTCTTACCAGTAGCTATGTTGTGCTTCAGAACTGCACACTCGTTTATAAAATGACCTGGCTGTTTACAATAATTGCAGTTCCCTTTAACGGGAGCCGCAGGATGACTGGCTTGATTCGGACCCCTCTTCTGACTATCTTGAGGAATAGATTGTGCAACTAGCACTTTCATTTTCGTGTCTTTCATTCGTTTTCTTTCGTGTTCTTGCTCTTCTCTAATTCTATTCTGGTGGTACTGAAGCATCTGGAGCATCTGGGACGGACTATTTGCTTGCCAGGTGCTTTCGACTTTCAAAACTCGGTTTTTAATCTGTGGACTTGAATTCTCGACTAATTTGGTAACGAAAAGATGTGGGTATGACTCACTACTTGTCTTGAGACCACTGTTAATACTGAAACATTTCTCGAATCTAGAATAAAAATCACTAATATCCTCTTCTTGTTTCTGTTTACAGGCTGAGATTGCATCCCAGTCTTCTTTTCTCGTTGTCAATAATCTGGGTAAAACTTGAATCAATAATTCTGGTAATTCTTTACATTTATCTCCAAGACCGGTACCTGGTACTCGTGCCTTGTCTTCAGCTTCTAGAGCTGTCCAATCGATCTTTTTCTCTCCCACCTCCCATTCTTTTTCCTTTAACTTTTCATACACCCCTGCGGGTAGCAGAACTTTTAACATTTTAATAATATCTGGGTAAGTGTATTCTCCCATACGGAGCATGTCTTTTAATTCTCTATGGAACCCCGCTGGATCTTTGTCATGACAGGGAATTAATTTCTTCATTTCGAGGAGTTCCATCTTTGATATCGGAGTGTATACAAACACTCGTTGCATTTCGCCACCCGTCCCTTGGACTGGGTGAACTTCTCGTAACGGATTCTGTCTGTCTATATAGAATGGTTTACTTTCTGGGGGTGAGACATGAACAAAATGCGGGTTCAGGAACGTTCTATACTTGTGACGCTGTTCTAGAATGACACTAATTAAATCGGTACCTAGACCTCTCCATCTATACTGGAGTAACTCGTTCAGGATATCATGTAACGGACCTGGATCAGAATGTTGACCCTCATACAGGGTAATGAGGTGCTGGATCATATACATACCCACCAGTCGTTGCTCGGCTGGGGGCAGTTTCAGAAACATTTGTGCCACTATTTCGTCTGGAAAAGTGGTAGAATCAGTAATCCATCGGACTGCTGATCGGGCTAGTTCTTGTTCGTGCATAGTACTTAGTTCGCTATAACCGACTCGTGATTTCAGAATATGATCGGTAGCTTGAAATACTTGTTCTAGAGAGCGAGGCTCTCGTTCTGGATGCTGAAAAACAGACTTAGGTTCTGGACGTAAATGGCGATCTGGAAATCTGGATTTTCCTACATACGCTATTCTGACGGGGTTCTCGTCTTCCTCTTCAGGATCAGAGACACTTTCTTTCTCACTTACTTGTGCTGCTTTACGTTGTTCGTGTAACCTTACTATTTCTTTACGAATTTTCTTGTACATACTCTCCATGGCACTAATTGTCTTGTGCTTACCCTCGGCTATATTATCACTCCACCTTGTTAGGATTCTCATTTCGGCGGGATCTTTAAACGGGTAATCTTGTTCTCTTATTAGACAATTGATCAGGAACTTTAATATCATGAGCTGAATCTCGGCTTTTCTTTGAGACATAATCTCGCCAATACTTTCTGGATCATCCCCTGTACGGATGAAACGATATATTCTGTCTAGATCTTCTTTCATATTCGGCAAGGTGACTAGATACTCGGTCACCCTTCTTACACGTACGGAATATAAAACCATATTATATTCCCCTGGAACTGGATCATAAACACATTCGGTAAGGGCTTGTCTGATTTCTGTGACAGACTTATTACTTTTAGGAGTACGCTGTGATGCTTGAGCATGTAATTCAAGTGCTGACAAACGCTTGTGTGGCGGCGGGGTTTGAGGAGGACCTCCTCCTGCGGCCCCTAGACTAGAATCGTCGACTGACATTCTTCGTGCTTGCAGGGTCGGTAATTGTAACGTGGGCTGAACTTGTATGGCAGGCTGACCCGGGGGTACCGTAACAGGTACTCCGGTGTCTGGGAGAACGGGAAGTGCCTGATTTACAGGGACAGGTGGAGCGCGAACTGGATTTGCATATTCTGGAACTGTGTCGTCCAAATAGGACGAAATAAAAATATCAGCTGCGGTCGGTTTGTGACGTAGCTTGGTCGGAACTAATGGCGGCGGGAAATTACTGGATGCCTCTGGGGTCGCTTTTGGCAAGCCTTCGGCAAGGAGAGGATACATACCCTTAATAAGGGCATGCCTCTGTCTGTCTGACTGTTCGGCTTTGACTTGTTCACCTATCTCGATTAATTCTCTTTCTTGGGCTCGTTCTTGGGATTCTCTACTTAACTCTGACTTTCTGACTTCCTTTTCCGTTCTTCTATGCGCTTCCTTACGCCATAACTCGATGGCATCTTTCTGCGACTGTCTGGCTTTCTTTTTCCATAATGCTTCTTCTACTCGCATGATACATTCGGCATCCCATGTACCCGATACGGGCCATCTATACTTTTCTTCTAACTGTTTGGTATACTCTACCCATAAATCTAGATACAAGATGGCGCTTATGCCATGTTTCTGATACATAAAGTGACCTGGACTGTCCCTAGGCGGAACAGGAACTGCTGCTTCCAGCAGACCCTTTCTAGTTTTTAACTGACGTAACTTTGAAAAGAGCGGCA
Organism: Lissotriton helveticus; assembly: GCF_964261635.1. Classification (NCBI taxonomy): domain Eukaryota; kingdom Metazoa; phylum Chordata; class Amphibia; order Caudata; family Salamandridae; genus Lissotriton; species Lissotriton helveticus. Next base: position 167,460,487 of record NC_136065.1, on the reverse strand, counting down.
TTCTAAACTTGAATCGGAACACAATACAATACACGAAAAACAATAACAATTGGGAAAACAATTCAGGCATACCACGACATTGAAAATACATTGAACAACATTATAAATAACAGTTCGAACAGAATACTACCTGAAAAATACTGAAAACAGAAACAGAACAGAATTCTCGAGAACGGAACAGACTAGAGTTACTGGATGCACTGCTGTAACAGTACGGAACATACCGGTCCCATAAAGGAACACATCAAGACCCGTATCCACCTAGGTGAACACTTCGTTTGTGGGCTTGGGTACCACCAACCCACGGACCAGAGTCAATTTAGACTGACCCTGTCGAGACACTACCCCAGCAATGGTACTCACCGGGCAGCACGGAACGGAAAGCCTCGGACGGGACTGGACTACGACGACGAACTTCGGACTTCGGACTTCAGTTACGGGTGGACCTCCGGATACCTCGGACCTTGGACTCTCGGCTTGGGCTCTGGTCGGGACTCGCCGCGTTCCTCCACCGTCTCGTTCGGATGCTGGACCGCCTCCTCCGTCTCCTCCGTGGGCCTGAGGGATACTTGGAGCAGAAATATCTGCCGGGTGCACGGTATGGTTCCGTCACGACTGCAGAGGGTCAGGGGGTCGGCGTGGCTTCACCGACGCGTGGGGAAAGGGCAAGTCCCTATTCGGGCGCCATTATGTGGTAAATAAATAAATAATACCCTATTTTTGAATGCTTGAATGAATAACAGATAGCTCAATAAATAAGAGTCAAGATTCGAGGTAGTAGGAGTTGTTGCAGGTTTATTACAGCATAAGGACAGGATCAGGACAACCTGCATAGGAATAGGACAATAAGGCCCGGCAGCTGCCGGGGCTGGGTCTGGGATGAGCTTGGAATGAGCGCGCGCCAACATTCAATAACAATGTAGGAACATATATACATAGCGCAAACACATAGCATTACATTGCAGTAGGCGTAACAGTGGGTGGAGTAGAAGGCGTGACGTGTAACAGTCGCGAAAGATAAGAGTAAAAGTAGGTGTAACTGGGAGTATACATAGACATGTGATGCGAACGTAACAGAATATGTCATGAATGGGCGGACACATAGGAGGGGGCTACCTAAGGAGCCGGGACCTCTAACCTAATGGTGCGCGAAAACTAGCAATGACGTATTACTAGGAGAAGCTGGGGGCTACGAACTCTGTGCTAGGAGTAGAGACTAAAGTCTGGAGGGTCGGAGCGACATGTACCTAAACCCTATCTGGTATCTAATGTTTAGGGAACGTGTTGATATAAACTAGAAGTCATGAGGGGAAAAGCTAACCTGATTCTAAGACTGGATCATGCATTATTCTACATGTAGTGCGTGAAGAATATAAAATGACCATTAAATACAGTATTTCTCTAACATGGAGACGAGAAGGCTAGACAATGACGGAAACTATTGATGCAGTTCAGTAGCTTAGGAATGCAGAGGAGGAGGACTGAACTGATAGCTGGAACTATAACATACTTTTGGCAGACTCAGAGGCAGAGCCGGGCTGCACCGGGCACTGCTAGGCAGGAAGTAAGTGAAGGGTCGAGGATACAGGTGGGGGCTGTATCGCTCCTTAGCGAGGCTTTCAGGAGACAGGAGCTGAATCTGTGGTCCGGGCCCTTTTTGAGGCCTGGAAACGGGAACTTTATAATTGAATAACGTGCACACTGAGAAACGTGGCAACATTACTTACATAGGCCTGATATTCGTAGTATTCACGAGGACTGGAAACTAATCATACTAGAGGTGGACACAACCATAATTGCGTCTTTAATCAGAAATGGGGAATAACATATGCATATTGGTCATGCACACATAACATATGATGGATGGGGCGTAGGGACACAGAACATGGCAAAATTTACTTTTCCACAAGAGACCTGGACAAATGGGAGGAGAGGTGGTCCAAAAGGGGTACTGTTAGACGGAGCACGAGTGTGCTGTCTCCGGAGGGAAGGCTAATGCAGATGGAGGCATTTCCATTGCGAGAAGTATCAAATGGAAATTATGTACATGTACCCTGGAGTAGGGGAGATTTGGCCCCATTTACAAATTCATTTCCAAAATTAAGGGAAAATCCTGTTGAGTGGTATAAGCAGGTAGAGAGGTTTGTTAAAATCTCAAAGGTATTGTGGATTGATTTGAACACCTTGTTTGACATTGTGGTCCCATCTGATTTGTGGACATCATGCAAGACTAGTGTCGAATGGCCAACTGCTGAACCAGCAAGGGATGCTCTTACTAATGGACCGTCAGAAAGTGTAATGCTAAAATACGAAAGGGTGATTGCATGGTTGAAGGATAAGGTGCCACCACATGATATAGACTCGGTAAAGATAGACAGAACAAGACAGGAGCCCAAAGAGACAGTTCATGAATATTATGAACGATTGCTGAAAACGTTCAGACAATATAGTGGTCTAGATGTAATGGATCCCAAGGATATAGGACAGTTTGTGTCGAAGTTCGTTTTGGGGCTGAGACCCGATATTTGTCTAATGATTCAGCAACATTTGATTTGTTGGCAAAACAAACCGTTGGATGAAATTTTGAGGTATGCAAGATACTGTAGTGATGAGATAGGATCTAAAACAAAGAAATTGAAGGAGAAGCTTATGGTAGTGCAGATGCAGTCAGCGGGAAAAGGCGGACAGCAGAAACAGGGCATGGGGACAATAGCACGGAAGTCAAATGGTCAGAATAAGGACAATGAGGAAGGCCCGAGGCCTAGAATAGACTTTGCCACGTTGAAGAAAACGACAAAGTGCCACCAGTGTCACCAGGTGGGACATTAGAGACGCGAGTGTCCCTATAACCCTGAAACAGGAGAACTAGAAACAGAGGAGGAAGGTCAGGAGGTCCCAGTTCAAGGGGTGACAGTTTCAAAGAGCAAGGTGGCCAAAGGGGGGACTTCGGCTCCACGAGCTCAGTTCCCGCAGCCACCAAAGATTGCGACTGGGGGAAAGGTTTATAGACAAATGCCTCTTTTTCTAGATGAAGAAAAGGGTTACTACCTCGACCCATTGACAGGACAACGTGTGAGCAAAGAAGAGGACTGTACCCTCGGGGCAGTTCTAGAGGTGGATAAAAGAGGACCGTTTGTTGAGGCTGAAGTAGCAGGGTGTCCTACGACATTCTTGGTGGATACTGGAGCTACTCGATCAACTTTGAGGTCCGCAGTGGTTCCAGATCTACCAATGTCGGGGGAAACCATTCAGGTGGTAGGGGTTGCAAATAAGAGGATGACCAGCCCTTTGACAGAACCAGTGTCAGTGAAAATAGGAAACTACACCAATGAACATCAGTTTGTGGTATGTGATTCAAGTCCTGTGTGTCTGTTAGGAAGGGATTTATTGTGTAAGCTGAATTGCACCATATACTGCACACCTCAGGGCTTGGAGGTACAGACCACAGATGATGATGCTACCTTTAAAATTACGAATTCGAAAACATGTATAGAATTGTACCCTACCCTGACTGTGGAGGACCTTCCACGAGATTTACGAGAAGCAGTGTCATCAGAGGTATGGGATTTTACTGGAGAAGAGATAGGACTGATTAAAGGGGTGGAACCAGTGAAAATCACGGTAAAACCAAATGTTGAATATCCAAGACCGCCTCAGTATAAATTGTCCCAAGAGACGATTGCAGGAATAAAGCCCGTAATTGACTCTATGATCCAACAGGGAATACTGAAAGAAATCGTGGGAAGTCCATGTAACTCCCCAATTATGGGTTTGCAGAAACCTACTGGGAAGTTCAGAATAGTGCAGGATCTTCGAAAGATTAACAACATAGTTGTTTCATGTTGTCCAGTGGTACCGAATCCATCAGTGATTCTGTTTCAGATACCATTCCAAGCTGAGTGGTTCACAGTGATAGATCTTTGTCAGGCTTTCTTTTCAATTCCATTAGATGAAGAAAGCCAGTACCTTTTCGCGTTCAAAATGGAGAGTCGCGTCTTAACATGGTGTCGAATCCCACAGGGGTTCACAGATAGTCCTTCAATCTTTAATCAGCTGCTGAAGAAAAACCTTGAAAGTCTGGTACTGCCACAGAACTCGGTTCTGGTCCAGTACATAGACGACCTACTTGTTGCGTCAGAAACAGAGGAAGCTTGTAGGGAAGACACTATTGCCTTGCTGAACCATCTAGCTGAAAATGGACACAAGGTATCCCCGAGCAAATTGCAGTACTGTCTGACAGAAGTGCAGTATTTGGGTCACCGGATAGAGAAGGGAAAGCGCAAGGTGTCGCCAGACAGAATAGAGGCAATCATGAAGATGAACGCGCCTACGACACAGAGAGAAGTTAGGATGTTCCTAGGAATGGTTGGTTATTGCCGACAGTGGATAGCTAACTTTTCACTGAAAGCAAAACCTTTACAAAAACTGACGCACAAGGAGGTGAGTGATCCGGTGCCATGGGACAATGATTGTTTGATGGCATTCCTGCAGCTGAGAGAGGATTTGTGTCGTGCTCCGGCTTTGGGAATGCCAGATTACGAGAAACCCTTCTCACTGTACTGCTGCGAAAGGGAGGGTTGTGCTTTGTCAGTGTTGGTGCAGGTACATGGGAATGCCCGTAGACCAGTTGCATACTTTTCGGCTACATTAGATCCAGTACCGCAGCATTGCCCGGATGTCTCAAATCCGTTGCTGCAACAGGTGTCAGCATTGAGAGGTGTGAGAACATTGTGATGGGACATCAATTAGTGGTGTATGTCCTACATTCTGTAGAATTGTTAATGACCAGGACCAAGACTCAGCACTTGACCATAGTAGGCTCACGCGCTATGAGCAAGTTATTCTTGCTGCAGAGAACGTGACCCTTAAGAGGTGCTCTGTTTTGAATCCTGCAACATTGATGCCACTTCCAAATGTTATAGAAGGCGAAGAATGTGAAGATCTCGATTGCCTTGATGTGACTGAACTATGCACGAAGCCAAGACCAGATATTGTGGATGAGCCATTGAACGACCCTGATGAAATTTATTTTGTCGATGGTTCATGTTTAAGAGATGATACTGGTCGGTTGAGAGCAGCTTATGCTGTTTGCACCATTACTGGAGTTGTGGAAGCCGCTTGCCTGGAAGGAGTACACTCCGCTCAGGTGGCAGAGATCATTGCATTGACCCGTGCCTGTGTAGCAGGTAGCAAAATCAGAGTCACCATTTATACCGACAGCCAATATGGTTTCGGTGTAGTTCATGATTTTGGGCAATTGTGGTCTCAGAGGGGTTACATGACCTCCTCTGGTTCGCCAATCCGAAATGAGGAATTTGTGCGACTGCTGTTAGAAGCACTACAAGGTCCAGCTGAAATTGCAGTTGTTAAGTGCGTAGCCCACACCAAAAATACAGATTTTGTGTCACAAGGAAATAGGTATGCAGATGAAGTTGTCCGCTATTGTGCGGAGCAAGGGTATTCTTTCACGGAGGTGGAAGTAGGTGGAGCTGAGGAAAAGACAGAATTAAACATGATGTTAGAGACTGGTGATACTTGGGAAGACTTGAGAATCATGCAGGGGAATGCACCGGATTCAGAGAAAAGGGCGTGGGAAACAGCAGGTTGTGTGAGAAGTGAAATGGACTTCTGGGTTTCAGCAGATGGAAGGGCAGTGTTACCTGAGGAGTTAGTGAGTCCAATGGCACGACAGATACATGGTCCAACACACCTAGGAAGGGATGCCATGCTAAGAGTATTTAGGCAGACTTGGTATTGCCCTAAGTTTAGGATTGCAGCAGAATCAGTCTGTAAGAGATGTGTTACTTGTCAGCAACTGAACATAGGGAAAAGAACACCAGTTACAATGAGTCACATTGGGAGGTCTGGGGGGCCTTTCAACAGAATGCAGTTGGATTTCATTGAGATGCCAAAGAGTAACCACCTTAGGTATGTTCTGGTGGTTGTATGCATATTTTCCAGATGGGTTGAAGCTTACCCTACACGTAGGTGTGACACACTCACAGTAGCAAAGTTGTTGCTTAGAGAGTTGATTCCGCGCTTCGGGGTGCCAGCCTCTCTGGAATCTGATCGAGGAACTCATTTTAACAGCGAAGTTGTGAAGATGCTTTGCTCTGCATTGAACATAGATCAGAAGTTGCACTGTAGCTATCGACCAGAGGCTTCAGGTATCGTGGAACAGGTCAACTGTACCTTGAAATCCCGCATAGCCAAAGTGTGTTCATCGACTTCTTTAAGTTGGCCTGATGCCTTGCCCTTGGTGCTCATGAGCATGCGTAGCACACCCGACAGGAGGACAGGACTATCTCCGCATGAAATTTTGATGGGGAGGGCAATGAGGCTTCCAACTGTCCCAACTACTGCTTTATTAAATATTACAGATGACCTGATCCTGGATTACTGCAAGGGACTGTCTGACGCCATTCATTCTGTGTCCCTTCAGGTGCAGGCTGCTGAGGTTCCATCGTCCAGAGATCTGTGCCACGACTTGTGCCCAGGAGATTGGGTAGTGGTGAAGAAGCACGTCCGGAAGAATTGCTTGGACGTGCGCTGGAAGGGGCCATATCAGATCATCCTCACCACGAATACTGCTGTGAAGTGCGGGGGACTGCCGAATTGGATCCATGCCTCCCATACTCGAAGAGTTCCAGCACCTCTAGAAGAAACAGCTCCTCTCGAAGATGAAAATTCCACAGTGGACAGTGAACCACTAGAGGGGATCAGTCAAGCTGTGGGGGTGTCTGAAGAAGTTGGGAGCATTACCGATCCAGAAGAAGAAGGACAGGACGGCAGTGAAACTGAAGTCGCCACTGAAGGAGAAAGTTGCTGTGAATACGACACAGACACAGAACAAGTCCAGGGCGAACAAGAACTGAGTGAGAGAACAAGAAATAGGAGAACAAGGCGTGGAGAAGCTACTTGGCCTGAGAGAAGAAGGAGGTCAAGCTTGAAGCCAGCTCGAGAAGAAACCCTTGCTCCTATATTCGAAGACTCAGATCAGGACGAAGGTGCACAAGAGCAGGAACAGGAAGGTCTAAGGAGATCTAGGAGGGTGCGAGTGCCTTGCAGAAGATACTCTACTCCTGAGTGGACCTACCTCGCTACAGATGTCAGAAGCACGCAGAACTGGGAGGGTGAGGCAAGTGACCCTGACCAGAATTGATCCAATCATAACAGTGGAAATAGAGTTGCTGATACCAGGAATAGAGGTTGAGGGTTTGCTGACACTCAATATCGTCTACCCCCCTCTCCTGAGTGGAATAAGAGAATTGGTTCTAAATAAAGTGGAGTTTCCAGTTTGCTGTTCTAGGACTCCAATACTTGAGGAAATCCTTCTTCGTTTGGAAATATTAGAAGGCGTGATGAGAGTTGTTGGTCCACGTATAATTCCGGATTGTTAAAAGACTTTGCTAAAAGACTTTGCTAAAAGACTTTGCTAAAAGACTTTGCTTAAAGAAAAAGACTTTCGAGGAACTTTGAAAAGACTGTGTGAAATAAAAGGATTGAAAGACAACCTAGCGTCAAAGTGAAAGGAAAAAATCTGGGACTTTCATTTGTGAGCAGGAGAAGGGCTAGGGTTGTCTGTTGCTATGGAACTTAAAGACTGAACTTGCAGAGGGGATTATCAGCTTCCAGGTGTGCTTCCAAAAGAGACTTTGTCCAGAGAAAAGAGACTTTGTGCTGTGGAAGAAACCCGGAACTACACTGTTTGAAATCATGGAGGCTGGCAACCCGAACCGCAGGGCAAAATGCATAGTAGGCACACTTTTAGTGGGAGTGATTTCCCTTATAGTTTTAGTGGTTACTATATCATATGTAGTGGGACACGAAAATGAAGCGAAAGCAAAGAAAGAAACAAAAATTGTGTCAGCGTTGAAACCTACTACTGCTAGTCAAAAAGGGGACAACACAGAGAAGGAAAGAGCTTTACTAGCAGCTGAGACTCGTAGATTACACACAGACGCATCAAAAGGGAACTTTAAATCGAATGCATATGCTAAACTGCTTTATGAGTACATCGATGCCATGGAGGCTAAAAATTGCTACGTCTGCATGAAGCTGCCAGCATCTGTAGATGAAGGCATTAGGTACCATCATCTTCCATTGACATACGGAATCACATGTAGTTTGTTGTTGAGCATATTTTATGAACGGGACGGGTTTGAGTACTATTACTCGAACTTCGACTCTGTGTTACCAGAGGTTCCAAATTATAAACATCTGAACAAGTGGGATTATTACAAGAGTGAAGACAGGTTACAGAAATGTTTCCTTCCCTGGAGAACTTTAGATACTTCACATGCCAGGAGAAATAATTTGACTTGTAAAGTGTCAGAAATTGAGAAAAAGTTTGTAGGACAGGTGGATGATCGATACAGGAGACAGAAAATCTTAAAGGCTTCAGGTCAATGGAAAACAGATTGGACCGAAGAAGAAAGGTCACACCAAAGGAAAGGTAGCAGTGGTCCAATAGCTTTAGATCGAGAGAAAAGGGGGAAATTGTGTATACATAGGGGTAAGACCTATTATGAGAATGTGTTTGTGGGAGAAGTAAGTTGTGAACATGCCTTCCAATTAGAGTACTACTCTAAAGACTTTTTGAAGGTAAGGCAGGTGATCCCAAATGTATATTTTGTATGTGGAAGAAATGCATACGTGAAACTACCAGATAATTGGTATGGATCGTGTTACTTGGCAGTTGTCTTCCCCAAAATATACCATGCAGAAGAAATAGAAATCATAGAGGGAGGAAATCGAGCTAGGAGAAGAAGAGATTTGGGCAGTGAGGAGGTAGTTGGAGATATATTTGGCGCTACCATGCCTCTTTTGGGGATAATACTAAATGACATCAAAATAAGAAGATTGGCAACAGTTGTAGATAGGTTGTCCGCCAGCACTGCTAGATCTTTAATGCTGGTGGAGGGTGAAATGCAATCGATAAGGGCAATGGTTCTTCAGAACCGACTTGCTTTAGACGTCCTGTTAGCCAAAGAGGGAGGAGTCTGTAAGGCTTTGAAGGTCCAGGAATGTTGCACTTACATTCCAGACAATTCAAAACCTCTGGAAAAATACATACGGAATATTACTGTAATTCACCATGAGATAGAGGATTTGACAAAGATAAATGTGTGGGAGAAAGTAGGCCAAGGAATGGGTAAAGTTGGAGGTTGGTTTGCCAATCTAGGAAAGAGTTTCATTTGGTACATACTGAAACCTATCATCATAATAGTGATTTGTATAATCACTTTGTGGGGATTGGTGCGGCTGTACCAATGGTATAGATCGAACAGGTGCAGAGATCCATGAGGGAGCAGGAGAGGAGATTAACTGCAATGCAGGCTACTCAGTACAGGAGTCTGAAGGCTCTAGAGATGATGAAACGAGGGGGTACTGCAACGACTTCAGTTTGATTCAATCTATACCTTAGTAATGGTGTTGTGGTGGTGATGACTACTAAAAGTCATCAAAGGGGGGACTGAGAGAGCGTAATTAAAATGTAGAAGTGCATCTTATTTACAAGCACGTTGTGTTAGTTTAGTATACATCACATAAGAGTGTCGAATTATAGAGTGACAATATATATATGAGTTTTAACTAGAGTGATAATACATATACCTGTGTGAGAAGCTAATATAGAATTGTGTAGTGTTGTTAGAATGATGCTAAAATCCTGTGTTTTGTGACCATAAGGGGAAAGTGTAATTCTGCTAAATGTAGAAATGTGTAGGCCACATGGCAGTTCACAGAGAGTACAAGAAGCTAATACATTTTCACTACATGGGTAAATGATGTTTATGCAAAGAATTACTGACTAATAGAACTGAAATATATGTTTAGATGCTTTATGTAACCTTAGTATGCTATAAGTTAGAATACTGTTTAAGTTAAGAAATTAATTGTTTGCAGGATGCATAGGCCCGTTTTCATGTAATCCTAATAGGCCTGAGAAGACAAAGTCATCTTCTTTGATCTGCATGTGCTCGTTAGAGAAATGTCGTGCTAGGCACAAACTGTGAAGCCTGTTGAATGTTTTACGACTTAGTAGATACAGTGGAGGTCAGAATCTGGGGCCCACAGTACGAGTGTCTGTTGCAGGTGCGAGCAGTGGGCCTAATCAGGAAAGTGATGAATAGACTTTTGTTCAAGAGAGCCTGGCACAGGCCTGTAGGAGTCTTCAGGAATTTCCTGGGGGGTACCGTCCTGCCGGAGAGAAGCCTGGGAAGCAAGGTCAACGCTAACGAAGGTCCAGAGGAGTACCAGCATGGAATTTGCCGCCAGAACCGATACCACGTGAGGGGCGTCTCAAGGGGCGTTCCTGTTGGAAATGTGATTTTGTATTAGGGACAGCACCCTGGGGTGGAGTTAGAGCAGAGGGTCTGAGGAGCCTAAGAGAGCGGATGGGTAGGCAGATAGGTGGACTGCAAGAGGTCGATTCACAAAGGAGACTAAGGGAAGTGTGTGATCTTCTTTGGAAGTCACCACTGCTGACACCTTTTTAGGTTAAGATCTTGTTAAGTAGGGATGTCACTTAGTCTAGTGTAGGGACAGTCTAACCTGTATTTTTCCTTTCTGTAAATGACTCTCAGGTTGCAACTTGTAGCCATACTTGCAACTCTCATGACATTCGAGTTACTCCTAATAATTTTCTTCTGTAGACTAAGAGCATTTAAAGAATTCTTGTTTGTAGTGATACCATTGAGAGAGCGTAAATTGAGAAAAAATGTAGAAGTGCACCATATTTACAAGCACATTGCATTATCTTAGCAAAAGTACATATAAGAGTGTAGAACATATAGAGTGCAAATATATAAGAGTGCCTAATTTGAATAATAATACATATATTTGTGTGAAAAGCTAATATAGAAGTGTGTAGTGATGTTAGATTGATGTTGAAGTCTCATGTTATGTGGCAGTATGAATAAGAAATGTAATTCGGTAAACCATGAAATGTGTAGGCCACATGGCAATTCACAGGGAATAAATAGTGCTGCTACACTGTCACGAGATATGGACTTTAATATTGGTATAATCTGATGTATTACTAAACATAGAACTGAAATATATTTTATAGAAGTGTTTTACTTATTTAGTGTGGTAGTTAGAATACTGTTTAAACAAAGAAATTAATGTCTGCAGAATGCATAGGCCCGTTTCATGTAATCCTGGCAGGCCTGAAAAGACAAAGTCATTCCTTTTGATCTGTATGTGCTCGTTAAAAGAAAGTCGTGCTAGGCACTAACTGTGATTCCTGGTACATGTTTTACGACCTAAAGATATGGTGGAGGTCGGAATTTGGGGCCCATAGCAGAAGTGTCTATCTGCAGGTGCGAGGAGCTCTAATCAGTATGGTGATGAATAGGCTCTTGTTCAGAGGAGCCATGCACAGGCCTGTAGGAGGTTTCAGGAATTTCCTGGGGGTACTGTCTTGCCGGAGAGAAGCCTGGGAAGCAAGGTCAACTTTAACGAAGGGTCCAGAGGAGCCTCAGCCTGGAATTTGACGCCAGAACCGACACCACGTGAGGGGCGTCCCGAGGGGCGTTTCTATTGGAAATGTGATTTTGTATTAGGGACAGCACCCCGGGGTGGAGTTAGAACAGAGGGTTTGAGGAGCCTAAGAGAGCGGATGGGTAGGCAGATAGGTAGACTGCAAGAAATCAACTTGACTCAGAGACTAAGGGAAGTGTGTGATCTTCTTTGGAAGTCACCACTGCTGACACCTTTTTAGGTTAAGATCTGTTAGGTAGGGATGTCACTTAGTCTAGTGTAGGGACAGTCTAACCAGAACTTTTCCTTTCTGTAAATGACTCTCAAGTTGCAGATCATAGCTATTCTTGCAACTCTGTTAACATTTGAATTGGCATTAGTAATATTCTTTGGAAGATTAAGAGCATTTAGAGAATATTTGTTTATATTAGTACCTGTGTATCTTTTGAATCTTATGCTGAGAATTTTGTATCTCCAGCTGTTTTTGGCTTTACAATAAACTTTTAAAACTTATTCTTAGTCAGTGGTTCTTTAGAGTGGTTTAAGTTCTTAATTGATTGATCTAGTAGTGGGTTGCCTTTTACTCAATGACAGGTACCAACGATCCAGTCGACCTGAGCTGGGATCTGGTAAGGTAACTACAGACCAGAAATCCCGCGTTAACAGTTGGTAGCAGAGTGAGGATGGTTATCTTCTTGAGGAAGGTAACCTAGACTAGGTTAGTTTACCCCAAGGCCCCTAGAGATCGAGAGGTGGCCTGCCGAAGAAGGTGCTGACGGCGCGAGAGAAAAGCAGCAGTGTCGAACGGGAGTGAGTATAACAAGGGTCATGCGTGGACAGATTGCGGTGTTTTGTGTTGTATTTGGATTGTGATGTCATGCGGAGTTGAATGCCTGTAGTGTGATTGTGAGAAGGTTGTGAGCGCGCGCAACCTGGTAAAAATCTTAAGTTCGGGGTAGAGCTTAAGTGGTCCGGGTGTATCGAACACCCAGAGTAGTTGTCGACCATAGTACGGGGGTCATGAGGTACCATTGATCGCCCGCGGAACCGAGATAGGGGGAACGTGTGAGTGTATGTGTGGGCAACGGACGCAGGTCAAAAGTTGCCGTGTGTAAGTAACCTATCAGAGAAGGCGATTGTCTGGACGTACACGGAAAGACATTTCGTCGGTTAAGGTGACAACTACAGTTAGGCTGTGGACGTACAGTCGAGGAAAGTGATCGCTTGGTCGGAAGTAATCATTTTTCAGAGTATGAATGGGACGCATGCATGAACGCGAAGACGAGCTGAGAAAGGAGGGGAACTGCTGCGAAGGGGGACGAGTGACGTCGGCAAGAGCTGCGCTGAGATAGGGCGGTTAGTGAGGAGCCGCGACGTGATAGGGCGGTTGGTGTGACGTCATTGTGCTTCTTACAAAATGTGAAAATGTGTGAAGTACTTCATTTCAACGATAGATCTGAAAAGGTGGCTTAGGCCACAGTTAAACAATATCATGTATATCAAAGTAACAAAACTAAAATATAGGTAGATTAAATCTGATTGTAGATTTGATATTTTATCATCCAACTATATATGCAGAATAAATGCAGTGTTGATCACATATATCAAACCCGCAGAAACAAATTAACACAAGGTCTCAGTGGTCGGTGCATTTACTAAGCTGATTGGCTGGTTGAAAACGGTGGGGTAGCTTTATCCAGATCCCAGTTAACATGCGTGATTGTTGGCGCTCATGACAGGTTGTTCTGCACTGCCACTGTTTTCTTGTGGCAGTTATTAATAGTTTCTCGGCTCCCAATGACAGCTCGGTGACAAGACACCGAGACAGGGGAGGCCTACAGCTATACTTGCTGCTCAGCAAGACTTGGGCACGCTTTTTTAGCAGAGCACATGGGATTGGATATGTTTACCAGATGTCAGTCTGCAGTAGATTTAAAATATATTGACTTCAAAACCGAAAACAAAAGATACAGGTGGCAACACGCAAAAGCAGATGGACTTCCCCGTGGTCCCACTTCGTTTGTTCATCTATTTCACTAATGATGTGCAGTTCTAGAGCAACTATAGTTCAGGAATTCACATGTTGTTAATGTTTTTCATCTCTGTCTTGCACTCCATCATGGTAAATGATCAGTTTCTCATTACCTTTTATGTGTGCCCTAGTATCCAAGCTACCCCTCACCGACAGGCCTAACAAGGCTGAAACCAGTCTGGGCATGTTTGTGTTCCCTTCAGGAGGGGGTCTCACATGGAAGGTCTAGATGGACTATTCCCATGAGGAGCAGGGTCAGTGCTGATTTGCAAAAGGCGGGGCTTTATCTAGAGAGGCGAGGTGGGTGAAGAACAGTGGCTGCCCTGGGTGATTACCGGTGGTTAGATAGACTACTTGCAAGCATTCCTCCCATCACCTTTTGTATGATTGTTGTTGATCTGCAACATGCAGTATTCAGAGGTTACTTCTCTCTTTACCATAGGAAGAGCATCATAAATGGAGGCCTCTGACTTTACCCCCACAAAGAAACCTATCTGCGGCGGTTTGTAGACTCAACTCTACCTCAAGGTTGCCTCCACTCATGATCTCTCCGTCCTAAGCTCATCTCTGGACTCCATTCAAAACTGGATGTCAACACATCAACTGATTCTGAATCCCTCCAAAACTGAATTCTTCCTCCTCGCCTCCTCACTTTCCCCTCCCCTGGTTCAATCATGGATGGACCAGATGACTACTGAACAATAAACCCATCATTGTCGACAGCGCAAAATCCCTTGGTGTCATACTGGACACAAAACTCAATCTACTCTCCGACATTAATTCAATTGCAAAGTCTGCTCGATACCAACTGCGCCTTCTTTTGGGGAGTCGTCGCTTCTTCCCGGAGCATGACCTTAAAACCCTGGTCCAATCGCTGGTTCTCTCCAGACTTGACTACTGCAATTCTCTTCTTACTGGCCTCCCCAAATCCCACCTGTCCCCCCTTAAATCTGTTCGCCATTCAGCAGCTCGTTTCATTTATGGGGCCAAAAGAAGTGACCACATCACACCAGTGGCGTAACGAAACGTGAGGGGGCCCCCCTGCAAACTACATGGAAGGGGCCCCCTCCCATCCTCCATGCCAGTCTAGAGCTCTCAGGCCAGCGACCCGCAATACTGCAGGGGATGCGGGCGATTGTTACGCCAGTGTCACCAATCCAGCCATTATAAGTAATACTGGATGGTGGAGTTAAAGGCTGGGCTTAGTCTGCCCGCAGGTTATCATAGGTGATGGTTCATTCATTACAGGGTCCCTGCCATCAGTAGACCGGGATAGTTTGCCCAATTTTAGGTGGGTTTCCTGATGCAGACGCCTGTCATGATATACAACATCGGGCCCACTCATCGTTCAGTTTTGACAAAAGTGCATCCACTGCTCCTTCTCGTTTCCGTTTTAAAACATTAGACAAAGCGACAATGCAGTATTTCAAAAGCAGATGTAACTACAAAGAGCACATTTTGATAATACATTTTTATTAGTAGACAATAGCAATCTTAAGAGGCATTGCATAGCTTCATACACACTGTGACCCCAATTCCATCACAGTCTCTCTCTCTCGCTCTCTCTCTCTCTCTCTCTCTCTCTCAGTGAGTCAGTCTCTCTCTCAGTGAGTCAGTCTCTCTCTCTCTCTGTCATTCAGTCTCTCTCAGTCAGTCTGTCAGTCAGTCAGTCACTCTCTCTCTGTCAGTCCCTCTATCCCTCTCTTTCTGTCAGTCTCTCTCTCTCAGTCAGTCAGTCTCTCTCTCTCTCTCTTTCAGTCAGTTTCTCTTTCAGTCAGTCTCTCGGTCAGTCAGTATTCAGTCTCTGAGTCAGTCAGTCTCTACTCTCCCTCCACTCTATCTCTCTATCTCCATTCTCTCTCTCAACACTGTCCACTCTATCTCCACTCTCTCTCTCTCCACTCTCTCTCCACTGTCTCTCTCTCTCAACTGTTTCTTTCTCCACTGTCTCTCTCTCCACTTTCTCTCTCTACTCTATCTCCTCTCTCTCTCTCTCTCTCTCTCTTTCCACACTCTCTCCACTCTCTCTCCCTTCCCTCTCTCTCTCCTCTCTCTCTCTCTTCACTCTCTCTCCTCTGTCCCTCCACTCTCTCTCCACTCTCTCTCTTTCCACCCTCTCTCTCCACTCTCTCTCTCTCCAATCTCCCCACTCTCTCCACTCTCTCTTCACTCTCTCTTCACTCTCTCTCCCCACTCTCTCTCTCCACTCTCTCTCCACTGTCTCTCTCCACTCTCTCTCTCTCCACTCTCACTCTCTCCACTGTCTATCCATGCTCTCTCCGCTCTCTCTCTCCACTGTCTATCTCCACTCTCTCTCTCTCTCTACTCTCTCTCCACTCTCTCTCTCTCTCCACTGTCTCTACTCTCTCTCTCTCCACTCTCTCTCTTCACTCTCTCTTCACTCTCTCTCCCCACTCTCTCTCTCTCCACTCTCTCTCTCTCCAATCTCTCCACTCTCTCCACTCTCTCTCTCCACTCTCTCTCTCTCCACTCTCTCTCTCCACTCTCTCTCCACTGTCTCTCTCCACTCTCTCTCTCTCTCCACTCTCACTCTCTCCACTGTCTCTCCATGCTCTCTCCGCTCTCTCTCTCCACTGTCTATCTCCACTCTCTCTCTCTCTCTACTCTCTCTCCACTCTCTCTCTCTCCACTGTCTCTACTCTCTCTCTCTCCACTCTCTCTCTCCATGCTCTCTCTATACCCTCTCTCCACTCTCTCTCTGCTCTCTCCCTCCACTCTCTCTCTGTTCTCGCTCCACTCTCTCTCCACACTCTCTCCCTCCACTCTCTCTACTCTCTCCCTCCACTCTCTCTCTCCACTCTCTCTCCACTCTCTCTCCACCCTCTCTCTCTTCTCTCTCCACTGTCTCGCTTCACTTTCGCTCCACTCTCTCTCACTCTCCTCTCTCACTCTACACTCGTCCCCCTCTTTCCACTCTCTCTCTCACTCCACTCTCTCTCTCCACTCTCGCCCACTCTCTCTCACAAAGCAGTGTGCGTTGCCATGGGCGTCTGCAGAAATGTTTCGGGGGGTGGGGGGACACATTTTTAACTTCATCACCATATCCCTTGCACCCTTCTCCCGTCTGCCTTGTACCCTTCTCGCCCTCCCCCTTGCACCCTTCTCCCCCTCCCCCTTGCACCCTTCTCCACCTCCGCCTTGCACCCTTTTCTACCTTGCATCATTCTCCCCTCTGCCTTGCACCCTTCTCCTCTCTGCCTTGCACCCTTCTCCTCTCTGCCTTGCACCCTTCTCCCCTCTGCCTTGCACCCTTCTCCTCTCTGAGTTGCACCCTTCTCCTCTCTGCCTTCCACCCTTCTCCCCTCTGCCTTGCACCCTTCTCTCCTCTACCTTGCACCCTTCTCCCATCCGCCTTGCACCCTTCTCCCCTCTGCCTTGCACCCTTCTCCCCTCTGCCTTGCACCCTTCTCTCCTCTACCTTGCACCCTTCTTACATCCGCCTTGCACCCTTCTCCCCTCTGCCTTGCACCCATCTCCTCTCTACCTTGCACCCTTCTCCTCTCTACCTTGCACCATTCTCCCCTCTGCCTTGCACCCTTCTCCCCTCTGCCTTGCACCCATCTCCTACCTACCTTGCACCCTTCTCCTATCTACCTTGCACCATTCTCCCCTCTGCCTTGCACCCTTCTCCCCTCTGCCTTGCACCCATCTCCTATCTACCTTGCACCCTTCTCCTCTCTACCTTGCATCATTCTCCTATCTACCTTGCACCCTTCTCCTCTCTACCTTGCACCATTCTCCCCTCTGCCTTGCACCCTTCTCGGGCCGCCTTGCCCCCCACCCCCACGGACGCCCACATGGTGCTTCTAACAAGAGTGCTTACCTGAGGGCACCATTTTGCTGCCTCATCCCTTCTCATATGAGCTTTGCCCTGGAGAATGCTGTCTCTGGGGCCCCGACCCCCATCCTTTGGGCGGGCTCTGACTGAAGAGAAACAATGTAAGTTGATACATTGTTTCTCTTCAGTCAGCGGGAGGGGCTCAGAGCAGGGAGAGAGGCTTGCTTTAGAGCAAAGCAAGCCTCTCTCACAGCGCTCACCGAAGAGCTGAGCAGGCCGGGGCCCCCTTCATTTACTGAAGAGAGTGGGACCGCCCGCACCGCGGGGGCTCCCGGGGCGATAGTTATGCCCCCGCTCCTACGGTACTCCTGTAGTATTCCTGTAGTACTCCTGTATTACTCCTGTAATACTCCTGTAGAACTCGGGTGGTACTCAGATAGTACACCTGTAGTAATCCTATAGAACTCCTGCGCTACTCCTGTAGTATGCCTGTAGAACTCCTGTAGTATTGCTGTAGTATTCCTGTAGAACTCTAGTGGTACTCCGGTAGTACACCTGTATTACTCCTATAGAACTCCTGTAGTACGCCTGTAGAACTCCTGTAATTCTGCTATAGTACTCCTCTAGTATTGCTGTAGTACTCCTGTATTACTCCTATAGGACTCCTGGGGTACTCCTGTAGTACTCCTGTATTACTCCTGTAGACCTCCGGTTGTACTCTGGTAGTACACCTTTAGTACTCCTGTCGTACGCCTGTAGAACTCCTGTAATTCTCATGTAGTACTCCTGTAGTATTGCTGTAGTACTCCTGTAGTACTCCTGTATTACTCCTGTAGAACTCCGGTGGTACTCCGGTAGTACACCTGTAGTACTCCTATAGACCTCTGGTGGTATTCCGGTAGTACACCTGTAGTACCTCTGTAGTATGCCTGTAGAACTCCTGTAATTCTCATGTAGTACTCCTGTAGTACTGCTGTAGTACTCTTGAATCACTCCTGTATGACTCCTGTAGTACATCTGTATTATTCCTGTAGGACTCCTGGGATACTCCTTTAGTACTCCTGTATTACTCCTGTAGTACTCCTATAGAACTCCGGTAGTACACCTGTAATACTCCTATAGTACGCCTGTGGAACTCCGGTAATTCTCCTGTAGTACTCCAGTAGTACTGCTGTAGTACTCCTGTATTACTCCTGTAGGACTCCTGGGGTACTCCTGTAGTACGCCTGTAAAATCCTGTGGTACTCCTGGAGAACTCAGAAAAGCTTTTGTGGAGGGGCCCCTATGAGCTCAGTGTGTTGTCAGTCTGTAATAGACACAACTGGGGCACGCTTCGAGGAGGGGCCCCTGGATTCGCCAGGGTCAATCCAGACTAAGGCTTGATTTGTGGATTCACTGAAGAGTAAATCCAGTCAGGTCTGCAGGGTATCCACAATTACTACTTATAAAATGAATTCACAGATGATTCATTTTAAATGAGATTATTTGCATATTTGATAGCCATCCTGAAAGTTTAACTGAAATATGCTCAATGTCCATTTGACCCCCGGAGCACGTTGACGTTTTGACTGCGCAGTCCATGTGACATGAGGGAAGCACAAGTCTCTGTGGCCCCTCCTGTAGTTACCCAGGACACTTTTAATATGGCCCCCAGCGCCCTCGTAAAAACTGCCCTTTTATAGGCGCAATAGTTTGCCTCATGTGCACATTTTTGGATTCCACATCTTAACTGAGACTGAGGTCCCCCTGATCCACGACTGTACCCTCATAGAGCAGAGGTCACCTGCTTCAAATGGGCCCCCACCCCCATCCTCTTTCCCCCTCGTGCTCTAACTGAAGAGAAACAATGTCACTTGAAACATTGTTTCCCTTCAGTCAGTGGGAGGGGGGAGGGGCTCCGAGGAGGCTGCAGCCTGCACCTGCTTCAGACACAGAGGAGAGAGGCTTGCTTTAGCCAAAGCAAGCCTCTCTCAGAGCTCTCAGAAGAGTTGAGGGGGGCCGGGGCCCCCTTCATTTACTGAGGGGAGTGGGGCCCCCCCACACCGCGGGGCCTGCGGGGGCGTTTGTTACCCCCCTGCATCACACCCATGCTACCTCTTACATTTTGCTTGCTTTCGATACTTGCACAAGTACCACCATTGCCTACGTAATGTTTGTTCTTGTGTTTGAGTGTCTGCCATATATTGCAGTATTATACCTCTACTTGTACTTTGTACGCTTTTGTAACCTGCACACGTCACGTTTTCCTCCTGTAATGCACCGTTTGCTACCTCTTGTATTTTGTTTGCTCCAATTGTCACTTTTGCCTCATGTAACTTAACGTTTGCTTTTGTAATTTGTTCACTTGTAATGTTCTCCTCATGTATCATTTCTGTTCCTATTGTGAAGCGCTCTGACACCTTCGGGTGAAGTCCGCGCTAGGTAAAAACGCATTAAATAAATAAAAAAATAAAACACTATGCCACTATAGCATGGTTAACAGTGTTGGTCTGCAATGTTAGTACATCCACTAGCTCAGGCTAACCAGTTTATTGCTGCGTTACTGCATATTTAATGGATCCTAACAATCACTTAACTAGACTCACCCTGTGACTTAGGGCCATATGTATCAAGCTAATTAGCATTCGCAAAGGCCGAAATTCTGCTAATTTCGGCCTTTGCGAATGCTAATTTGACAAATGGTATGTATCAAACATGTTTGATACAAAATAAGGAATAGCAAAATTTGCAATTCCTTATTTTGCGATTGCACTTAAGGAATCGTAAATTTTGCGATTCCTTAAATGCAATGTATCAAACAAAAAATATTCAAAAAATGCCATTAAGGATTCGCAAATTACCCCCAACTTCTAGTTGGTGGTAATTTGCGAATTCTTTTCAAAAAGCTTTTTTCCAAAAAACAAAAGGTGCCATATGACGCCCATACATGCCCATAGGGCATGTATGTGCGCCATATGCCCCCAAATATCTTTTTCAGGGGTGCAGCAGGGTGTTCTTGAGACACCCCTGCACCCTTGAAACGATTCCTAATTTGCGATTAGCTAATTGCTAATCACAAATTGCACCTTCATTCCTATGGGCCTCCTGGCCCATAGAAATGAATGGGTAATTTGCAATTAGCAATTTGCTAATCGCAAATTAGGAATGGTAAAGAATCGCTATTTAATAGCGATTTTGTACATACATACCGTTTTGCGAATTGCAAATAGCGATTCTTTCAAATTTGCTATTTGGAATTCGCAAAACGGTAGTATGATGCATATGGCCCCTGGTGGTTAGACCGGTTGTGGATACAATATTATTGTCATGCAATATATCGTATACGGTATAGTAACAATCTACCTTGGGCTCCGAGGACACGCCTGGCACTGTGGCCGTGCAATTTTCAACCATTTGGATAGACAGCGCCAGTGACATTTTGCACTTTCATTTGCAACAACATTTAGACTATCTGAATTCTGGAAAGTTTTTTTCCACTAATCAGACAAGCAAATGTGTCTGCACTTGTGAGGTGCAGCAAGCCTTGCGCACAGGCGCAATCTGTGTAAAACTGAAATGGGAGCACACAATTCCATCAGCGCAGGTGCAGTTTATGGAATGTGTTCTCAGAATTGCAAGGTGCAACGACAACAGATGCCACAGTTCGACACATTTTCTTTACACCTACACGGACCGTTTCCACCAGCCCCTCAGGCTAACAGCTGACCCAGGAGCCGCTGCAATGTTTCTCGCAGATTGCATTTCATTACACAGCCGTAAACGAGAGGCCCGGCTGAACTGAACCAACAATTGACTGGGCCGCGACTTGCCATAACTCAGTGTAATAGAGGGAAGTCTTGCCTCTCACGCAGCGAGCCCGCGCCCGCTCTCGCTGCCATGTTTGCACATTTAAGATTTACGAGCCGGCGCCGCCATTGGATGGAGCTGGGATGGATGCCGCGGCGGCGCACGGATGTCTCATAGAGTCGTCGCTCACCTCTGCATCTACGCTCCAGAAGAGACATTCGGCTCAAATGCACCGGCCCGCGGCCCCCCTCGAGACTTCAGAGAGCATCAGGGGTCGGATTCCGTCCACGTAAATAATACATAACTCGGTGCTAAACTCGGTGCTTTCCGGCTGCCTGAGATGAACTGGTCCCTCGGTGCACCCTGGGAGGAAACGTTCACAGCATCATTTGCAGTTGGAGCTGATTTCGGGAGCTAAAGTCCTATAGCCCTGCTTTCTGATAGCGTCGGGATATTCTTCCAGTTTAGACTTATGTGACCCCCCTGGTTCGTGCCCCCGCCGCAATTGGGCCAACATAACAGGCATATTTGTAGAGCACACGTCCCACCGCAAAGTAGCCTCTTTGACACTGCTGACAGAGAAGAGATGGTTAATGACACCTAAATGAATGCTACGCGGCTCCTTTTCTGGAACTCCGAAGGATAAACAGTTGAATGGACCCTCTGGAATTCAAACCTATGATGAAGTGGTCAGACCGAGATCTCTGCGGTGGATGAATTATTCCACTGAGCCAGCCACCCAGGTGGATAGGGCTCAGGAAGGTCATACACGTACTCTGTATTCTCACATTGCGATTTTTGAATCTTTAAGTGCAGAGTCATGAAGACTTGATGTATCCTCTGGTCCCATTTCTCTTGTGTCCTTGCATGGTGAAGTCACCTCTGACTGTGCTGCACTCTGTAAAGACAAAGGGATTGTTGTGTAGAAGACCAGAAATGACGAATACCACACAGGTCAGACTGTTCAACTTCCTGGTTACACCAGGACCTTTTTATTACACCAAGAAACCCCGCCCCCAATTAACTAATTAACTACTAACACTATATATATCACATGTGTGGTGACGCGATCCCCTTTGGGACCGTCAGTCAGAGAAGGTAAGAAACATGCACACATCACATTCCTCCAAAAACACACCAAAATAAAGCACAAATGATTAGTTATTTTAAACATGTTACATAATCCCTTAAACGGGTAGAACGAACAGGACAGGGATTCAATTGATATCTCCCCACACCCCGTTGTCGACCATCAGGCGCTGGTAACGAGGATTCAATAATGGGAGGCACAGGGACCGAACCAGACTCCATGGAAGATGGTGACACAGATGGAAATCCGCCACATGGACTAGTAGTCACATCATCTGCCA
Source organism: Lissotriton helveticus (assembly GCF_964261635.1). NCBI lineage: Eukaryota > Metazoa > Chordata > Amphibia > Caudata > Salamandridae > Lissotriton > Lissotriton helveticus. Next base: position 167,438,016 of record NC_136065.1, on the reverse strand, counting down.
ATGGAACAACAAAAGGAGTTGGACAAATATCATTGAATTCATCATCTGAACATACTGAGTCGGCATCATATGGAACTAGATGTCCATGGTTCTGGGTCGGAACAGGAGCCCGGAATGATTTAAAGAAAGAAACATTACGTGAAATAACCACATCATTCTGAACAGCAGTAACCTTTGTTCCAGCAATTGATTGTACAACCCAAGGTTCTGGCTCAAAGGGCAAACTAAACTTCCCTTTACGATGCAGTGTCTTCACCATAACAAGATCACCCACTACAAAAGTCAGGGGTTTAGCTCCACATTGAGATGATACTTTATCATTCACCATGGGGAACAACCTTTACAACGCAACTTTTACAACGCACTACCATTACAATGAAACCTTTACAACGCAACATCCATTACAACGCATGTCTTTACAACGCAACCATTACAACGCATGACACTACAACGCATACCACTACAACGAATGTCATTACAACGCAGTCATTAAAAAGCATACCATTACAACGCATAACATTACCATCCAACACTTACCCTACTGTTGCACCCCCTGGTGTCAGAATAGTAATTGTTACCCCTACACTATCCAATACTTACCAAACATGCAATGTAATGTTATATGTTGTAATGGTATGCGTTGTAAAGGTAGTATGCGTTGTAAGGGAATGTGTTGTAAAGGTAGTTTAACAATATTCGTTGTAATGGCATGCGTTGTAATGGAATGCGTTGTAATGGATGTTGCATTGTAAAAAATGCGTTGTAAAGGTATGCGTTGTAAAAGTATGCATTGTAACGTCATACAACCTTCACCACTTGCCGATTCTTCAACTCCCCAGCCACAGTTGCATATTGTGCCGGGCTTGCTTCCATTCTGGGCACAAATTCCTTGATGGGACGATTCATACAAAGAGACATTGGACTGACTTTGGTGGTAGAATGAGGGGTCATCCGGTATTCCTTTAAAAACAAAAAGATGGCACAATCCACATCCTGATGGTCTGTAAGGGCAATCCTAATGGCTTTATTAAGTGTTCGCATGAAGCGTTCAGCTTCCCCATTAGCCTGAGGCCATAAAGGTGTAACTCTACGATGCACAATACACCTCGAGTGCAAATAACTCAAAAACTCATAACTAGAAAAAGGGGGTCCGTTATCTGTGCGCAGTTCGGATATCAAACCATGAGTCGCCATGATTTTGTCAAATAACAGAATAGTACGACATGTGGTGGTGGTGTCCATAATTTCTACTTCAGGATATTTCGAAAAGTCATCTATCGCCACCAACATATGCCGCTCATCAGGTAGGCACCCAAAATCAGCACTCGCCCTCTGCCACGGGAAGGAGGGGATTCATTCTGTGATGATGGGAGCAGGAACATCCCCTCCCCCAGCAGCCTGACACAGCGCACAGCCCAACACTGTGCTCTCAATGAGTGCATCCAGTCCAGGAAACCATACCTTGGATCTCAAACGAGATTTGATCTTCACCACCCCTTGATGAACCAAATGAGCGAGATCCACCACACGCTGTTGAAGACAGGAAGGAATCACCAACCTTGGTACCCTCATAAGACATCCCTCAGGGGAACGAATCAACTCACCCCGTACCTGAAAGAGGGAAACCAACGTAGACCTCGCATCCACTATACGACATTTAGTGAAATACATCAACTCAGTCCATATTCCAGTACCAACAGCGGACAGGCACAGTTGAAGGCAATCATCCCTAGTCGTGGCACTCAAAATCTCAAAATCTCAAAATCACTCAAAATCTGGACCGTTCGACTACCAGATGTACATACTCCTCAACTTCTTCGGCATCATTTTCATCTGCAACAGTAGCAGGACGAAAGTGCCTAGAAAGATAATCAGCGGGATTCGAAACCCCAGGACGGAAAATCACTGTAAAGCTATAGTCCTGTAACTGCAAAATCCATTTTTCAATACGGGGAGGAGGTTTTGAGGAAGAACCCATAAACAAATGTATAAGAGGTTTATTATCAGTAAAAACAACAAAAGGCTGGCCATACAAATATAAATGAAAATGACGGCATCCCCAATGCACTCCAAAGGCCTCCTTCTCAATGTGAGAATACCTCTGTTCAGTGGCAGTTAAAGCACGACTAGCATTAGCCACCGGAGCCAATTCACCATTCCCCTGCCGCTGGGAAAGAACTGCCCCCAAACCCCCCGGACTGGCATCCACAGAAAGCTCAGAGTCCAGCAATGGATTGAAGTACATCAAAGTAGTGTCAGCAGATAGGGCCTGCTTAGTTGGTCGAAAAGCAGACTCTTGTTCCGGGCCCCAATCCCAGGCAACATTCGACTTGGTGAGTTCCCGTAAAGGAGCCGTCAGTTCTGATAAACCACGGAAGAATCGGCCACAGTAGTTGACCATCCCCATGAAGCTCCTTACACCAGACACATTCACAGGAGCAGAGGCGGACTGAATATCACGCACCTTTAGAGGATCAGGGGACACATCATCCTGCGAAAACCGATAACCGAAGAACGAAATGTAATTCCTTAGAAAGTCACATTTCTCTTTATGCAGGGTGAGGCCATGATCTAACAACCTCTGAAACAAGTCTTTAAGGTGGCTGAGATTTTCATCAAAGGTCGGGGCATGTACCAAAATATCATCACTGACATTTATTACCCCGTTCAGCCCAGACAACACCCCACGGATAGTGTCCTGAAAAACCTACGCGGCACTCGAAATGCCAAAGCTAAGGCGCTTGTAACGCCGTAGACCCACATGAGTAGAGAATGTGGTAATCGCTCTGGAAGCAGGGTCAAGCAGCAACTGCTGGTAACCAGCACGGAGATCCATCTTAGAAAACCACCTAAACCCGCTTACTTCCACCACAATATCATCAATTGTAGGGGTGAGGTGCCGTTCGCGTTTGATCGCCAAGTTGGGCAAACGCATGTCCACGCAGATACCGACCTCCCCAGGTTGTTTGGGCTTACGTGCGATCACAATAGGTGACACCCATGGAGTCGGGCCCTCCACCTTCTCGATAATATCAGCCTCCTCCAGCTTTGTCAGTTCAGCCTCTACCTTTGACCTGAGATGAAATGCCACTCTCCGATGACGTAACGCCACAGGCTGTACTGTGTCATCGATATGTAATTTAATCATCCGATCCTTCAGACAGCCTATGCCCTGGAACAAAGAGGAAAACTGGACCATCAAATCATCAATAGTCCATTCATGTACAGCCAATGCAAACACAATCAGATGTAATGTCTCAGCTGTCTGGCAACTTAACAGCATTCCTTGGCCTGTCTTGGTAACATTCACCAGCGTGTTCACGACATGAGGACCATGTGAAATTACAGCCGTAAAAACACCAGCCAGTGGAAGAAGTTCACGAGCTCCAAAAGCAAATATTCTGGTAGAAGTTCCACTTAAAACAGGCATAATTGGCAGCCCCTTCATCATGGACTCGGCCATCACATTGATGGATGCACCAGTGTCAATCAAAGCAGACACCCAGTGCCCATTCACCGAAACACAGCATTTGGGCAAACCTCTCCTTATAGTACCTCCAGGTTGTAAAGTATGTAAAACATGCACAGTCTCATCATCATCCATATCCTGCTCCGCCAAATCTGGAACAGTTGAATATACCTGGGCAGATGAAGAAGCCAAAGATCCTCGGACAGGAGCAGAACGACACACTTTTGCAAAGTGGTTCACTTTATTACATTTGGAACACCGCTTCCCAATCGCAGGACAAACCCCTTTATGAGGAAACAAACCCCCACACCCATAACTAGTCCAGGGTCGTTCCACTTTGCCTCGATACTGCATCTTTGGTTTATTAAACACTCTTGCTGAAACAGAGTGTACCGGCTCCATCTTTACAGCATGTTGAAATGCAGCATCCATATGAGCAGCCCTGACCTTCGACAGCTCCTTGGACCTACCTCGGGTCAGCATATCAGCTATTGGCATGTTTGGCACCTGTAATATGGCTTCCCGAAGCTTGCTGGAATAACATCCCTGTATGAATTGAGCCCTTATTTCATCAGCAGCGTCAGGCAATCGACAGGTACTAGCCAGAGTACGCAGCGGAGCAAAGAAAATGTCCGCGGACTCATCAGGCAACTGTCGAGCCTGACGCAATAGGAACCTCTCATAATCTGGGTTTGCCAAGGGTTCAAAGTGGTACAAAAGGGGGTGGTGATGGACGGAGCATCTGAATCAATCAAACACTCACACCCAGTCAAAAGATCTGGGTTTAATCCATCACCGTTCTTTAGCCCACTCTGCCACCCCAGTTCAGACATGGCTATATGCAAATCAGTCTGACCCAACGACGTAGCTAGGGGGGAGGCGAGGGGGGCGGTCCGCCCCAGGCGGCACTATTTTCGGGGCGGCGCGTCACTGATGGCCCAAGGCGGCGACCTTTATAATTTATTTGCGGACAATGACAGTGTCCGCAAATAAATTATAAAGGCCGCCGCCGTGGGCCATCAGTCCTGCGAGGGCGGGAGCGCCGCGTATGTGAGTCCCAGAGCCATCATTGGTAGCGAAAGCGCTACCAATGATCGCTCTGGGAATCATTTTTGACCAGCCCCCCTGCGCTGAAAGCGCTGCAGTGACGTGCACCATCACCACGCGCTCTCGAGTCTGGAGAGTGCAGGCATATTTGCAGCGCCTGAACTTGTTGTAAAGAAGAACCAAAATAAAGTCGTCAAATGCGTGTTTTAAGCACATTGGAGCCAGTGCATTTCTTTTTCCTGCTGAATACCTCGAGGCCTGCTTCATGATGTCAGGGAGGTCACGGCGGCAGAGGGCGGAATGTGTATTCAACGCTACGAGGCACGGTTGATACTGAGTGAGTTTATTTACCATAAAATAAACCCATTGATTGTAGTCATGCTATGCTGTGGGTTGTATTTATGTAGCTTGCAATATCCGTTCAGGAATGTCTGGGAGCATTGCTAAGTCTGCATCAGAGGCTAATAACGCACATAGTACACTTGGCTGAATGTGCACTTTACTAAAACACATGTTTTGTAACAGTATGTTATGTCACGCAGTAAATCTACTCGAGGACAATTAAAGGCTGAGCTCATAACACAGAATTCGAGTCTGTAGGTTAGATGGTCCACGCTCGCTCGATTTGTGGGGTGCATGTTATGAAGCTCACATTGTGTACCATTGGAAACAGAAGTCCTTCATGTGTACCATTGGAAACAGAAGTCCTTCAGTGGAAACACATGTTGAAGCAATCGGGGGAACCTACTTCAAGGTTTCTGCCTGTACATACTTTCTGTTAAAATATTAGATTTGCTTTGATCTGGAGGCAAGGCCTGCTGGTTTCCAGAAACCCAGGTTTCTCTTTGGAGGCACAGCGGCCAGCTCTGGGTGCAAAGAATTTGTAGGAGTTACATGTCTGGCCCGCCTAGTGGCATGAGGGCATAGTGCAGCTTGAAGGCACACCTGAGGCAGGCGGAGAGGCGAATCATCTGAGGGGGTGCTGGACCCCATCCTCCTTTGGGAGAAAAAGTCATCCATGCACTTTGGGAGTGCAAACTCTGCACTGTCTGTCTGCTCATGTGTGTAACTCACTCCACAGCACTGGCATAGCTAGGGGGGGTGCGGAGGGGGCGGTCCGCCCCAAGTGGCACTATTTTCGGGGTGTCGCGCATCACTGATGGCCCAGTTCTTCTATTTTGCCTTTTCTCAATTTGCTTAATGACACTTATTGCATTGTAAATGCATTTATATAGCGCTTACTTCCCTTGAAGAGGCGTCAAAGCGCTTTTCGGTGAGTAGCATGCTACTCTGGAACTTAAACACTATTAGTTGATTTGGTGTAATGAAATTGAAAGTAATTTGAGCGTGGACATGTTAGAATATTATTTGCACTGAAAAGGAATAGTGGGGGATATGTAGAGTTGGACAAAAGGAAGTCATTGGGCCTCTTTATATATTTAAAACCTAAGTTTTGTTGGAACTAATATTTTTTGTATTTCAATTGCAAACAGCGTGCCAATTGCAGGCTGTTTAGCCTGCTTCGAGGTCACTTAAAACATTGATTTAAAGTCTTCTGCTCTTTAAGTGTCTTGATCCATAATGCCTGTCAGAGTAGTATGTATGTGAGGGGGTTGGGAGGGCAGCTGCTGGAAAACGATTCCTTGCACTGTTGTAGATTTAGGTTTCTCTCTGAGTTTTCCAGATCCAAGCGTGAGGCGCTCACTCAGTGCATTTTTCTTTCCTTTGCATTCTGGAACTTGTAGTGTTGGGTTTTTGATGGGATGAACAGGACTGGAAACCCCTGAGTGCAATAAAAACATATGGACGGGATGAGCTACTGAAGCTTGGAAATGGAGAACCTGAGAGGTCTGTGGTTTATCAGAGGAGCCTGTGCCACCAGAAACATCTTGATCCAGTCCTGAGCTTTCCTTTTAGAAATCATTGCCATTTTTTACTGTAGTCCAGTAGGCTCAATTCAAGTGAATCACGACTGCGACTCCTTACATTCAATAATTTGTTCCATAAAGAGCAGAGACCCGAACATGGTGTCCCAGTGAGAGGATATAGCGTTAGGGCCAGTCTCCAACAACTATGAGTGACACTTCCGCGCGAGCAAAATCAAGCAATGAAGAGGAGGGAAACTTATAAATATTATAAATTACATCCATTTGAACAAGGATAAACTATAAGAAGATCTTAAAATGGCTGGAAAGCACCAGAAATGGACGGACACGCACATAGCTAGGGGGTCACAACCCAGGCTGGAAGGTACTGAATGTGGTAATGGGGAATAAGGTTAAAAATACATGATAAAGGGATGGAATAATGTAGCATGTGTAACGTTATGATGTAAAGCGTGCCAAGAATGTCAGAAAACAAAAGGAGTGTGTGATTTCTCTGTCACTAGGCCTTGTGTGAAATGAACTTCTATATATCAATAACAAGCTGGAGGTTTTTGGCGCGACAATGCCAAGCTACATGGTTGACTTCATTGGGGCTCCGGAGCAAATACGTCCTTTTTTCTGTAGTCCTCTCCCCTCCCCCTCCCACTATCGGCCAGGGGCGGCAATCTGAGAGATAGCCCCGGGCGCCAGAAGCTCTAGCTACACCTCTGATTGTGGAAAAAGGGCAAGCAGGTCAGATCGATTACCCCTTTTCAAGGTTTGCCCGGCGATAGCCGCCTCTCACCCACCTCAAGGTTACCAAATGAAGAGGCAGGCGCTGGAGACCGGAAGGCAGGAAACAGGAGTTTATTCCGACGGAGCAGAACACGTCAAATCAGACAACAGGGTATCTTCTCGAGGTGCTCTAACCGCACCTCTGAGGCCTGGCCTCTTATACACAAGTTTATGGCTTTATTACATTTATGACATCCGTGGTATTGCTTTGAAGTACGAAAAAGGCATCTTTGGAATCCCCGGTTCAGGCCCATTCTCACACGTATCTACAGTAGGGGTCCCCACCCAAATCTCAGCATGATGGCTATCGCGCAGCTGGATATTCCGCTGGGAACAGGAATGCGGGCGATCGGTCGGATCTAGGGGTGTGAAGGCATTGATTAATCCCTGCTCCTTTGATGTGAGGCGATGTCCTACTGTAGGGGGCAATAAATTGCATCTGTTGGGCTAGGTGATGGCCTGGGATCAGGCCGGACAATCGGGCAGGGAGGAAGAGGTTATCAAAAGGGCCTGTTCTATGAATGAGATGAAAGAGTGAGGGGGTTCAGCATGGGATGTGGCTCGGAGGCAGGGTCACGCTGGAGGTGCGTTTTGGCCCAGGCAGGAGAGACCGGGGGCTGTCGGGGCGCGGGGGATGCTTGCGAGGCCGGGGGGTGAGGGGGAGAGACGCGCTGGTTATTGGCAGTGGGCAGAGAGACCATGGTTTTCAAGAAAATGGCTGTTGCTGCAAGTGTGCGCGAGTCTGAAAGGGGACAAGATGGCGCCGATAATGTTGACATCGCACACCAGATTTTAACATGGTCTGACCCTGTGCGTCATGGGAACAGTCCAGCCCGAACTGCCAAGCCATGCCTTCGGTGGACCGGAAACAAGCTCCCGAGGACCGGTTTCTGGCATTCCAGCCGTCTTCAGCCCGGCTTGCTTGAATCCAGTGGCAAAGTGAGCAAGGAACTCACGTCTGAGCATACCCTGCCACACTTCTGGTGGCCAAAAGTGGTAAAAAAGGGGGTGGTGATGGACGGAGCATCTGAATCAATGAAACACTCACACCCAGTCAAAAGATCTGGGTTTAATCCATCACCTTTATTTAGCCCACTCTGCCACCCCAGTTCAGACATTGCTATATGCAAATCAGTCTGACCCTGTGCCTCATGGGAACAGTCCAGCCCAAACTGCCAAGCCATGCCTTCCCTGGACCGGAAACAAGGCAATCGACAGGTACTAGCCAGAGTACGCAGCCGAGCAAAGAAAATGTCCATGGACTCATCAGGCAACTGTGGAGCCTGACGCAACAGGAACCTCTCATAATCTGGGTTTGCCAAGGGTTCAAAGTGGGCAGTCAGTGCTTGTTTCAAAGTATCATAAGACTGTGGAGTACCTTCCATCACTGATCGCCCCAAACGATGAATCGCCGCCCCGCCGAGATGCAGTAACATTGGACGCCTCCTGTCCTCCACCAAGTCGATGGCGTCAAAATAGTTCTCCAACCTGTCCACCCACTCCTTCCAGCAATCTGCCTGGGCCGAGGGTGGGCCATCCAACAGGAAATTTTCCACTGGTGGTATGGCAGTCATATTAATCTCCTTATGTAAAGAACACAGCAGCCAGAACCCTCAAATGACACACTGCTTCAGCACCACGTACTTGGAATGGGTAGCCACAAACTATATCTTCATAGACATCTACAAAGCATCACAAAGCATCTCCTGCCGGTGCAAAACCCAACAGACTGCTGACAGTATTCACAGTACTTGTGAAACATGAACAGGGGACACAGCCGCCCTGTCTTCTTAATTGCCCTCAGAGCGGCCCCAAAGCCCTGCCTCGATCACTGCCAAGATCAAGCAAGTGAATCGATATTTTATTAAACTGTGCGATTACTTAAAATCTTTACAGTATAAAACACGAGGAACGTCACCCCCCCCGGTGCACCCATCACCCGGTAAAACCATATGTACAACTTTAAAATAGTATACTGAATGTTTTTGCTTCATTTTGTCCAATCAAAGTTCTGTTAAAAAAAAAAGAAAGGATTTTGTTTATTCCTTAACTTCATGCCTTCTAGAGTCTAGGGGAAGTGTGGAAGTACGGCATGATCATTCTCACTGCACAGTCAGTTGACAGTAGATGGATTCTTATTTGGACCCTTGTCCAGCCCTGATTTAATTTCTGGGTCCAGTAGTTCCAGTTAATTTACGGGAACTCCCTAAGTTTAACTGTAAGCGGATATCGTTAGGGCACCAGATGGCGCTTCTTGCACAGTGTCGAGACTCTTAGGATCTGTGGCCTTTTGATGGTGGTCGAGTGTCATTTTGACTTGATGGGTGAACTTGCCGACCCTAGCTGATAAACAGGTCGTAGTTTCTGAAAAGCATCAGTCCGAGGCCTCTCTGCATGTTCTATGGCCTAGAGTCCGTAAGGCCGGGCGCAGCAAACGATGACGGTTGCAGACTAACTTTGTACAGCAACACAGCAGGTGTAACCAAGACTCTCTGTGGTAGTTGCATAATCGGCAAGCAGTTGCACCGTCCATTCGTGCCCATTTTGGGTTAAAGTCCGCGATCATGAGGGCCAAGAGACGGAGGTACAGGATTTTCTTTCTCGCATGGGTTGTTAGCAAGTGTATGCGCTGCAACCGCCGTGAGCCAACCGGCTTCCCACAGCAGCGCGCCACAGGGCGTAGACTGGCCACGCCCCCAAACACCGCCGGAGCAGGCAAGCGGCAACAGGACACCACGAACCCACCGGAAAACAGGAGGACACCGCTCTCCTTCGGCACAGGAACCACAGCAAAATGGCACGCCAGCACGAAAATAAACGCCCCAAAAGCGTCGCAGCTCCGCACCAGCACCGGAACGAACCAGGAGTGGGGAGAACAGCACACAGTGGATCCCACCTTCATCGCCAAAGATGTTGTGTAGAAGACCAGAAATGACGAAACCACACAGGTCAGACTGTTCAACTTCCTGGTTACACCAGGACCTTTTTATTACACCAAGAAACCCCGCCCCCAATTAACTAATTAACTACTAACACTATATATATCACATGTGTGGTGACGCGATCCCCTTTGGGACCGTCAGTCAGAGAAGGTAAGAAACATGCACACATCACAGGGATGACACAAGGGCGAAATGGGTCTGTATGCTCACAGGGTGTGTATCATACACCGGGATGTTGCGTGTGGTTGCTAAGAGGATGTGTTGGTTGGTACAATAGGATGTTGGATGTACCTCCTGGGGCGGTGCTGCATCATAGCTCCAGTCAAGGGTTCTAAACACCCCCTACACATCCACCCTGCCTGGTCTATGTGCCCAGCCCACAGACCCCAACATTCCCTGCATAACCACCCACAGCATTCTCCATCATGACCATGTGGCCCAAGCCTCTCCTGGAGGCTATGTCTATGCATCCCTCACCTATATTTGTTGCATCCACCAATAAGTGAGTATGCCTTTTTGTCCTCCATCGTTGCATTCAGGGTTGCCGGTGTTTATTGCAGCTTCAAAGGATGCAGTGAAATGACGGGGACACAATGCAAAGGGATTTCTATTGCATAGCTGAGAGCCTTTCTTCATTGTAAAGTGAGGGTGGCTACAGGTTAATCAAATATTCCTTGGTATTTGTTTTCTTTTGCCTTCCAGTAGCTCTTTCTCCATGCTGTTTAGCAATTGATACTGTCAGGTGTGCCTGTTGGTATCTTCCAGGGTCTCAGTGTTGGGTTGAGGACAGATATCAATTACTAACATTATAAACATTATTCATTGTTTTCATTTACCCCCTGTAATGTATTCAAAAGTATATAATCTAAAGATTTACAGGGCATTAATAAAATGCCAGGAATGAAGCCTCAAGTTTGTGAGCTGAGATGGCCACATTCATTGAGCACCTACCTCATGGTGGGAGCTATCTTGTCGAAAGATGTTTTTGATATTATGGTCTAATAAGCTGTCGTCTGTGATACTGGGAGGCCTGAGCTGTAATTCCGACTACCCCACTTGATCAAACCGTGTGATTTATGATTGACATAACAGAATGCTCACAATCACACAGAGCTCTATTGCCCCCATTTAGACATGGTTGGGAATGCACACCATTCTGCCTGGGTTCTTTACTTGAATGCCTTCGGTTTCGTATACAGGTAGTCATTCCTCCATGCATAATGGTACTACATTTTACAGATGTCCGAAGATACGTTTTTAAACCTTCTCTCACCTAACTGGGGATAGTACATGAAAGGATTGTGGAAACACAATTTAAAATAAGGACCAAATGCTTGTTAGGTGACTTAACTTACCTAATAAGTAGGTAACCTACAGTCAGTGGTGGTTCCTTCTAATGGGCGGAGGAGTGTTGCTCTGCCTCCTGCCAGTGCAGCAAGCACATATAATGGACCATTATTACTATTTTATATTTCTTACAGGCATATTCGCACTGTTCTAGTGGTGATTGACAGAGTGTGAGGGTGTGGCAGGGCAAAAGGCAGCAGCATGATCAGGCTGTTTTGTGAACCTGGCTGCCAGTGCACATGACTGATTGGCTGACCACTTTGTGACGGCCAGCTCGACATGCGCACTTCTGACCGCACAACGCACAGCAGTGTTAACCTGCTAGGGATTAGAGGCAGAGGCACCTGAGCTCAAACTGAGCGCTGAGTTAGCCTGCTCAAACCAATCATGGCGCTTCTCTCATGCCTGAAACAGCACAATGCATTACAGGTGCAGAAATCCATTATTTAACCTGCAATGTGTTTCATAGCACGATATAATTTTGTGGCACTCAAACGTTATGGTGTTAATATAATGCCGTCATAAATCAGTAGCACATTTGTGCAACAATGAGAGGGCATAGAACTAAAAGATGAAGGCCTCCTCCAAATCATTTTTGGCGATGACTTTTCAGTACTTTTGATACTCCTAAAAGTGCTGTATGCAGCATGGGGTATTTCACTGCTTTATACGCTTCGGAGGTTCTCGGGAATCATCTTTAGTAGTGCACAGTACAAAAACAGACATGACAAATGCAATTGTAGATCAGCATCCGAGGATGAAGCCTGCTGTTCTAGAGTACTTGACCACTGCACTTCAAGGCTAGCAGCTCCATTTCAATAGACATTTGAACAGCCAGAGTGTAGTAGCTAGCTGCTGCTGGCGCTGAGCCCAGCTGGACAGCTGATGCCTGCACTGGTACTACAAGAGCAGGCGGTGGGAAGGTGGGAGACCTAGGACGCACCAGACACTGGGCAGAGGGAGGGGAGCCACCGCCTGAAGGGGAAGGAGATTTGAGCGGGTTAGACTTACAGGAAAGTGACCGAGGGAGGGAGCAGTTTATTAAGAAGTTACCGCTGCAGAAAAGCCGACATTAGGCGAAGGTGGAGCGAAAGAAAGGAAGATGAGGCTGGCACCATAGGAAATCAGAAAGATCCTCTGAGTGAGAGTACCGGTGCAGCACCACTGCATGCTGCAGCAACCGGCTGGTACCACTTCCCAGGGAGAAAGGAGCCAGGAGAGAGAGGGATGCATGAGCTGGCATGGCCAGGCACCCCCATTCCACGCAGCATCATAGTGACTCACAACTGCATAATCATTTAATGAAGCAAAGGCTGATGAGGCAGTCTGATGAAACCATTTTAAGTAGATAGAAATACTTGTTCATTCAGGTATAAATGATTCACAAATCGTTGATAATTGCACCAGAACAAATCTATGATATGAAAACTACATGACAGCAATTACATATGTATAATTTCCGCTCTTTGATTATAGTAATTATATAAAAAGCTAATGAACGGAATGAACGAGTAACACCAACATAAAAAAAACGTAGAGCATAACTAAAATAGTTTAGAAATGAAACGCTTTCAATTAATTATTATGTATTGTAAAAGCTTTCTACATGAGATTTGCCTTATTGGATGGAGCCTATTCAAAAATCTACTTTGGAGTGCGTAAAGTAGTACTACTTAACACACTTCAAAATGCAAATCACAAACCTCCAGCAGTGGATTTCTGTCCCCGCCTCTCCTATATTTCTTGTACGGAGATTGCCAACCCTGTTGTGCTGTAACGGGGAGATCACTGCACACCTACGTATAGGATTTAGTAGTAAACGTGAGCAGGACAAGCATGAGGAGTTAGAAAATGGGACTCCAAATTAATTACCACATTATGTATGAGGTTAAAGGAAATTGAATGTGGCATTTATGGATGTGTATTCAAAACAAACACCCACATAAGGGTAAGACAAATGCAAATATCAAAATATTCATAACCTACTAAAATATTGCTATTAACAAAACAGGCTCAAATGTAGTCCAGCTCATTTTTGGATTAAATAAAGCAACACACTCGGCTAACTAATGGCTATGCAATACCCTCCCATAGACATCAATGGTGGGAGGAAATAAGACTAACACATAGTGAAACATATAAAAGACATAAATGAACTAACATATTCAATTAAACTTTACTTACATCATTTTTAAGTTTATTATTAAATGTTTAAATTTTAATTTAATGTATTTCTATCTATTAACCCTTTTAATTAAATATATTGTAAATAATAGCTTAACATATTCAATTATTTTAAATTGCAATACTATGTTAAGTTTCAGTGCAGGTGACTTGTCTCGTTACTGTGTTATTCCGGAGTGAATAAGAGTCATGGAAACGTGTTTTAATATTTTTTATTTTAAAAAAAAGTAAAATTTTTTTGTAAAACTTAAAATGACTTTTCTTAAACTGTCCTATTACCTTCTATAAGGACATCACTGCCATGGTGGCAGAGTTCTATATGAACAGTAAGAATGTTACTAATAGTCATAAATTCAGTCTCCCCCTTGGAGATCTCCAAAACAGGAGCAGAGAAATCCCTATAGAATGTAATAGCAAATATTAGGAAACTTAATTTATGGTGGCTCATATGTTAACATCTAAGTGCAAATATACACATGGAAATGACAAATTCCATCTATAAGAAGATTTACACCAAAGTGAAGGTGAAGATCCACATGTGAGGAGATCTACACAAGCAAACTTATCCTTAAGAATAAAACCCAAAAAGAAGGCAATGTCTTAAGAGCATTCCAATATAAACATCATCAAATAATCTCCTCTAATCAAATCTTTCCTTGGTATTATTACATTTCTTATTTGCATGCTTTCAGTGACTGGTCATTGCCACAGAGAGTTGGAACTTTGCTCTTTACAATGAGATCATAATCTTCAAATGTACGAGGTAGAAGAAAATAGCTTACTTGGCTGAGTAGGGAAGAATGAGAGAGTACAGCTTACATGTCACAGTTGAGCTTCTCTTATACCTTGTCTTGACTAGTCACATCCAGTGATGATCCATGTAGCTCGGCTGAACTCAATACTTGAACCCTGTAGGACAAAAATGAGCGGTGGGAGCTACAAGATGAACACCATTGAGCCTAGCAGCTAAATGTAGCATAATTTCCAGATATCATTAGGTTGGGAAAACCAAGAAATAATGACAGGACTTACCGACAGTTCATAGACAGGGATCAGCGGTTACCATTAAGAGTAAGACACCAGGAGAATTGGAGTCTGTGGCATTCAGTACACAGATGCAGAATGGGAATTTATGGTCAGTTTGGTTCCCATTCTAAGATGGCTGCCTTATTTATAGCATCACTGACTGATAGTACCCTATTGCTCGATCCAAGATGTCACCCATCACTGCAGGTCATGCCATCACTTCCTCTTCTGGATCATTTTAGGAGCTGCACTATAAAATGCAGCAATAAATAAAACTCAGTTGCCTTACAAACTTTCATCCTGCTGTGTTCTTCGACCCTGTCATTAGTTCACACCCACCTAGCTGCACCTTTGTTGTTTTCTTGGCTCCCCATTTTAGTTCCACTACGTTGTGCATGTCCAGTGTTGGATCTCTTAACTGTAGTCCTTCTTTGTTTTTGTTTTTTTTAACACATTCACTGAACCAATCTCCATGCCACCTTTAGGACCAGAAACCCCCAGGTTCTGGTGGAGGAGTAGTGTGTTCAATTGTGGGTGGATCTCTTGTATCCGTGCTTATCCTTATTTTGTTCCCCCTGTCTCTGAGACCGTTCCACTTGAACATTGTTTTCTTACTAGTGCTGCTGAGGTGTTGGGATTAGGGAAGTTATGGGTTTGCAGCTGGAAGTCTTTAGTAATGCTTGTGATCAAGACCATATCGGAGCAGATTAAAAATAAATTCAACCACCTATCAGACATGAAGTATGAAGGACTTGTGATAAAGTTTCTTGGCAGCTGATAAAGTTTACGACAATGGAGAAAAGTCTTAAATGTGATTGTTTTCATAGGCTTTGTTGGCATAAACTAGGGGAGAATGGGCCTGGTGGGTTAGCAGAAGCAATCGGTTTCTTAGAGCAGATTTATCTTCAGACTTTGCTATGTGACCAAGTGAAGTTCCACTAAGTGGCAACTAGGGTTCAGGATAGAACAGGTGGGCCGTCAGTTTGGCCTACGGCTACTTCACCACATTTGTGGTGGAGTACCCTGTCCACCACACTCTAAACAAGGCAAAAAATATGTTACTTTCTATAGAAACTAAATATACCCGTCCTATCCTGGATGGTGGTCTGCTTATGGATGGGTAAAAACTCATCGGAAAGCTTACTCATTCAGTCTGTTTATGCTGATACAGCTATGATGTGTAGTCAGCTAAAGATGAGATAGATCTAAATGCAATCTTTGGTCACCAACAGAATGGACCATAGGCTTTCAGGCTGTGAGCAGTGTTAGTAGCTCATTTATCCCAGACTTTTCATTCTGGTACTTATAGTCCACACTATTCTATTATAAATGTGGGGCTACAAGTATCAAAATGAAAACCAAAAACATTACTGCATGAACTACTGATTCTTGCGCTTGGACATTTTTAGAGTTCTGTATTATTTCTTCCTCCATCAATCACCTTATCTTTGAGGGGGTAAAGTTCAGAGGTTTGGTTATTGTGTGACAATAGCAGTTGTTACACTACTCCTGACACCTACCCAAGGGCTTCCTCTGAAGGGTGGAATCAAAGTTAGCATCACCCACATCAAATGTACTTTCTATAGTCTTTATCACTTTATAACTTCTCAGACCGTTACTGTTCTATCGTCTAAAAGAGCTCCATGCTTCTCTGATGGCTGCCCCAACTTTGTCTAGGATAGATTACTTCAACAGCATCTATGTGGAGATGTCATCCTGTGTCTTGCAACATGGTAACGAGTACAAGGCTCAGCAGTTCAGCTGATCCACTACTTGGATTCATATGATCATGTGTTGTGCCCCATGCATAAACAGATATGCACTGGCTGGCTGTGAAGCAGGGCATTTACTATATATTGTATTGTAATTGTCACTGGTGCATAAAGCTTGCACACTTTACTTTGGCAACCCGCTTCTGCTCTTATGTTACAGCATGCTCTATGGGTGGAGACTACGAGCCTCATTGCAATATTTTTATGCAAAACTTTAGAACGTGAACCGTCGCACTCGTTGTTACTAGAGATTGTAAAACAGTACTGAAAGGTAATTAGGTGCTAAATGAGTTCCTCTTTCTGAGTCTTGGAGGCTAAAATGATGAATATGATAGCGTCATTCCAACCGGGAATGATGTCCTCAAATGCACACAACACTGAATAATTTCCTTAATGCTTTGTACTTTCAAATAAAGTTTTATTGAAACACTCGATTTAGTTGGTTGTAATTATTATTTTTGCACAATGTTACTGATGTTCAAATGTCAAAATTATATTTGGCCCAATGCATTTCGGGCATTGTGCCCTTCGTCAGGGGCATTAATTCTCTGTCAAGGAAAATAAACACAACTGTCATATATTCGTAGCCATAGATACACGACTGTCATATATTCATGACCATATTTACAAAACCATATCTGCACATTGTTTTTACCAAACAAATTGTAACCCATATTATTTTAAACACTTTAATAATGCACTGCAAAAAACGCTTCATGGCGTGTACTCTCTCATGCCTTCTTGTGAATTAATTAAATTAAAACAACCTCTGCACAATTGCTGCTATTTGACCTCCACTCTTTAGAAAACACCATTGTTCGACATTTAGTAAACAGAAATCGTACCTTCTAACACTGTCGAGAGTTTGAAAAGCAATTAATATTGTCCGCTCGAAGCATGCAACCCCGCGTGTGTGACCTGAGAAAAATTAAGTGATCGTCGTGCTCTTAATTTACTACATCTAGATTGCGTTCTGTAGTAAAAGTTATCAATATCGTAACCACAACCATACCTGTTGTGTAAATATGCCTGAATCAGGTCCAAGAGGTTTGCGATGTCGTCAGGGTTCACAGACCGCGTTCTGGAAAAAAGGAACCCAGTGGTAACTAAGTACCAGTATCCGATCGTGTGAGCTCAAAAATGCTTGTAACAGCATTGTCAAAGAGTTCCGTCATGAACGGAGATACAGTCACCTAGTTCGTAAAGATTCATCGGGCGGCTTAGAGGAATCACCATGCCGCAGGTTCGAAAAAGTGATGTGTGGTGTTTTCGACAGTGCCGGGTGTTATCACTCCTAACCCGGAAGTGATACGCGTTGATTACGAATGGCAAAAATAGAAAACGGAGTAGTGTGTAGTTTCTTAACATAGGAACAAAAAAGATACTATGTGCCGAATCCTCACTCGGAAAGTCAAATGTACTCAAAATAAGGTGCTGCCCTTTATAATAAAAAATGCTCGAAAAGCGGTAAATTAAATGAGCGGGTCTAAATTTTTAAGATGGTGCCAGAAGCCTGTGTTTTTTGCGTACTTATTCCTAATATGTCAAGTACTCATAATCAATTCATGAACAGTTCATAACACACCCTAAATACAGTTGATTCTTGTAAATCATTGTAACCTGAAAAAAACATGAAAAAAACATAAAATATTACCGTGCTCATTATTGTCCATAATGACTTATGCTCAATGTGAAACCATTCAGTCCATTAGGTTTTCAGTTTACAAGAAGCAGTTCAGATCAATACGATCATTAAGACCCTTCGGTTGTGCTGTATTAAGATGGGTAATCCAAAAGACTTCTCTGCGTAAAAGATATTGAGCGTTATCTCTTCCTGGTAACACCGGTACAATTTTCAAAATAAGAAATCGCACCTGACTGGGGGAATGATTGTGATTATTGAAATGGGATCGCAAAGGAGATTTCACATTCTTGTTCCGAATATTCCTTTTATGTTCAATAATGCGTGTTTTTATTTTGCGTTCCGTTTTCCCAATGTAAGCTAGGCCACATGGGCATTTAATCAAATAAACCAAGTTTCACCTGTCACATGTTGCAGTGACTCGTAATTTGATGGAAAATCCTTGGCTTGAGTGTTTGATTTCATTACCTTTTATTATAGCGTTGCAATTTCCACAATTGTGGCAGGGTAACGTGCCTTTGTATTTGTCGATGTGAACTTGTGTTTTTTTATTCAACATTTCCTTGATATTTAGGGATCTCTGGAATGCAAATCTTGGATTGTGCTGAAAAATGTTATTAAAATCTTCCTCCAATGTCAGTAATGACCAGTTTCTCAGTATGATTCTCTTGATTTTTTCACTCTCAGTTGAATATTTGGAAACAAATACCATTCTGTCCTCATCTCGTGTCTTTGGTTGAGTCTGTAACAATGATCTTCTATTGATTTTCCTCATTTTGGTTTTAGCTTCTTCTAGAATCCCCATTGGGTATCCTCGCTCTTGAAATTTGTCAATGCAGGTTTCCTGCTTTTTTTCAATGACTCCTCAGTGGAAGAGATCCTTTTTATTCGCAATAACTGTGAATACGGTAAGTGTCTTTTTAGAGAATGCTGGTGAAAACTTGAAAAGTGTAATAGATTGTTTCTGTCTGTGGTTTTGGTGAAAACACTGGTTTCAAGTTTGTTTTGGGTCTTCTGGATGAGCACATCCAGAATCGGTAACTTGTCTGTTTGAATGTTGTGAGTGAATTTAATTCGGTCGTTTACTTGATTCAAATCATCAATAGCTTGCTCCAACTCCATCTGTGTTCCCTTCCACAAAACAAATATGTCGTCAATGTATCTCTTGTATGTAATGAGATTTTTGGACCACTGTTCTTTGCTCAAAATGTTATCCAGTTCAAATCTATGCATGAAAAGGTTCGCGTAGGCAGGTGTTTTTTTCAGGTTACAATGATTTACAAGAATCAACTGTATTTAGGGTGTGTTATGAACTGTTCATGAATTGATTATGAGTACTTGACATATTAGGAATAAGTACGCAAAAAACACAGGCTTCTGGCACCATCTTAAAAATTTAGACCCGCTCATTTAATTTACCGCTTTTCGAGCATTTTTTATTATAAAGGGCAGCACCTTATTTTGAGTACATTTGACTTTCCGAGTGAGGATTCGGCACATAGTATCTTTTTTATTTCTATGTTAAGAAACTACACGCTACTCCGTTTTCTATTTTTGCCATTCGTAATCAACGCGTATCACTTCCGGGTTAGGAGTGATAACACCCGGCACTGTCGAAGACAACGCGCATCACTTTTTCGAACCTGCGGCATGGTGATTCCACTAAGCCGCCCGATGAAACTTTACGAACTAGGTGAGTGTATCTCCGTTCATGACGGAACCCTTTGACAATGCTGTTACGAGCATTTTGAGCTCACACGATCGGATACTGATACTTAGTTACCACTGGGTTCCTTTTTTCCAGAACGCGGTCTGTGAACCCTGACGACACCGCAAACCTCTTGGACCTGATTCAGGCATATTTACACAACAAGTATGGTTGTGGTTACGATATTGATAACTTTTACTACAGAACGCAATGTAGATGTAGTAAATTAAGAGCACGACGATCACTTAATTTTTCTCAGGTCACACACGCGGGGTTACATGCTTCGAGCGGACAATATTAATTGCTTTTCAAACTCTCGACAGTGTTAGAAGGTATGATTTCTGTTTACTAAATGTCGAACAATGGTGTTTTCTAAAGAGTGGAGGTCAAATAGCAGAAATTGTGCACAGGTTGTTTTAATTTAATTAATTCACAAGAAGGCATGAGAGAGTACACGCCATGAAGCGTTTTTTGCAGTGCATTTTTAAAGTGTTTCAAATAATATGGGTTACAATTTGTTTGATAAAAACAATGTGCAGATATGGTTTTGTAAATATGGTCATGAATATATGACAGTCGTGTATCTATGGCTACGAATATATGACAGTTGTGTTTATTTTCCTTGACAGAGAATTAATGCCCCTGACGAAGGGCACAATGCCCGAAATGCATTGGGCCAAGTATAATTTTGACATTTGACCATCAGTAACATTGTGAAAAAATAATAATTACAACCAACTAAATCGAGTGTTTCAATAAAACTTTATTTGAAAGTACAAAGCATTAAGGAAATTCTTCAGTGTTGTGTGCATTTGAGGACATCATTCCCGGTTGGAATGACGCTACCATATTCATCATTTTAGCCTCCAAGACTCAGAAGGAGGAACTCATTTAGCACCTAACTACCTTTCAGTACTGTTTTACAATCTCTAGTAACAACGAGTGCGACGGTTCACGTTCTAAAATTTTGGTTATCTTGTCTTTCTGAGTTAAGTGAACCACGCACCACCAGCTAATCAAAATGCAATTTGAGGATATAATCAAGATAACTGATGAAAGAGCACATACTCTCAGATTTACGGAGGATGATACACAACGAATATATTCGTTAATAGAAGAAAGTGAAACCTTATTACCCAGCACAGGATCCAAACAAAGTAACATCAAACAACTCCTTTATATGTCAAAGAAAATAGTCAATCAAAAATTACACGCAAGTACGCTCATACGTTATCACAAAGTTCAAAGAATCCCCCGAGGGTTACGCATCTCGCTCAAATCCACACTGTGCAAAAATAATTCAAAATTCACGGAAAGATGGCATGCAATATTAAATAAGTGTTCTCTTGACCTTATACTTTTGATTGTAGAAGAACTGGCCAAATTAATTGAGGATTTAACAAAAGAAACACAACAACTAAAATAGGACCTAAGTAACATGCTTACAACTGAGGAAATGGAGGACATGTTAAATGACATTACAAAACAACTGGAGTCATACACCAAGGATATAAATGAAAGAAAAATCTGAAAATTCAAACGTGATACGCTTGATTACAAGCTTGGAGAAGTTTATAATTGGGCCGACATATATGCAAGGAGAAGACAACAAACATCCACGTCCAATAGACCATCAGATGAAACATCATCTTCGGATGATTCTCAATCCAGGAGACAACCATCAAGATTCAAACAAACCACGAAAACAACACAAGAGCAACCAACTACATCTAGTGGTACAAATAACACAGGGAATACTTTTTGGGAGAGAGGCCAAAAATCATCCAAAGAACCAGGAGGGGCAAAAGGTCAAGTAACAGAGGACTCAATTTCAAGAAACACCAGGAGTCAAAAACCCTAGTTATCAACCTTTCCAAACAACAAATATCACGTTCAGAAATCAATGTTTTACAAAAAGGAACTACGTTTGTATCAACATTTCATTCAAAACTTCTGGATGCACAAGTATGCATTCACAAGTTCATGAGAAAATTACGATTACGACACTTCTTCAGTAACGTCATCCCAGTAGCAGATGAATCACCTAAGGATACTCTAAAGGGACTTAGAAATAAAAGTAAATTTATCCCTCCGGTGAGTCACAAGGTTCTGGACGCATTTGAGAAAGTTATCAGTAAGGAGGTGGAGAAAATTTATAAACAGCCAAAGTCAACAATCACTAACCTTTCCAACAAAGAACGAAACATCCTCAAAAAATTGGCTGAAAATTCAGAGATTACCATACGTCAAGCAGACAAGGGGGGAGCCCTTGTTATTTTGGATACGGCTTATTACAACAACCAAGTAAACGAACATGTTAATGACTCAAACATCTATTACAAAATAGAAAGAGATTCAACCAAAGAATTCACAGAGATACTTTCCACTCTAATAAACAAAACAATTGACTCAGGTGTAATTGGATTAAAGGAGAAACTATACCTCATCAAATCAAATCCATCAGTACCATATATTTATATGATACCAAAAGTTCACAAACATCCGACCCACCCTCCCTGCAGACCCATAGTATCTACAGTTAACTCCATTCATGAACCAATTGGCAAATACATTGACAAACATCTACAGCCACTAGTACAATTAATGACCACGTACATCAAGGACACAACTCACTTCTTAACTATACTTGAAGACCAGGAAACACAATTTACCAGCGACATGATACTCTGTACCATTGACGTACAGTCATTATATACTTCAATTCGTCATAATCTAGGACTAGACGCGACTGCGTCATTTCTAATGTTGTCAGAGATGGAAGAAGGCCAGAAGGTATGTATCATGGAACTTCTGAACTTCACATTATACCACAGCTACTTCTCATGGAAAGAGTCATTCTACATCCAAAGCTCGGGTATGTCCATGGGCAATTGAGCCGCACCTGCCTACGCGAACCTTTTCATGCATAGATTTGAACTGGATAACATTTTGAGCAAATCTCATTACATACAAGAAATACATTGACGACATATTTCTTTTGTGGAAGGGAACACAGATGGAGTTGGAGCAAGCTATTGAAGATTTGAATCAAGTAAACGACCGAATAAAATTCACTCACAACATTCAAACAGACAAGTTACCGTTTCTGGATGTGCTCATCCAGAAGACCCAAAACAAACTTGAAACCAGTGTTTTCACCAAAACCACAGACAGAAACAACCTATTACACTTTTCAAGTTTTCACCAGCATTCTCTAAAAAGACACTTACCATATTCACAGTTATTGCGAATAAAAAGGATCTCTTTCACTGAGGAGTCATTGAAAAAAAGCAGGCAAACCTGCATTGACAAATTTCAAGAGCGAGGATACCCAATGGGGATTCTAGAAGAAGCTAAAACCAAAATGATGAAAATCAATAGAAGATCATTGTTACAGACTCAACCAAAGACACGAGATGAGAACAGAATGGTATTTGTTTCCAAATATTCAACTGAGAGTGAAAAAATCAAGAGAATCATACTGAGAAACTGGTCATTACTGACATTGGAGGAAGATTTTAATAAAATTTTTCAGCACAATCCAAGATTTGCATTCCAGAGATCCCTAAATATCAACGAAATGTTGAATAAAAAAACACAAGTTCACACCGACAAATACAAAGGCATGTTACCCTGCCACAATTGTGGAAATTGCAACGCCATAAAAGGTAATGAAATCAAACACCCAAGCCAAGGATTTTCCATCAAATTACGAGTCACTGCAACATGTGACAGTCGAAACTTGGTTTATTTGATTAAATGCCCATGTGGCCTAGCTTACATTGGGAAAACGGAACGCAAAATAAAAACACGCATTATTGAACATAAAAGGAATATTCGGAACAAGAATGTGAAATCTCCTTTGCGATCCCATTTCAATAATCACAATCATTCCCCCAGTCAGGTGCGATTTCTTATTTTGGAAACTGTACCGGTGTTACCAGGAAAAGATAACACTCAATATCTTTTACGCAGAGAAGTCTTTTGGATTACCCATCTTAATACAGCACAACCGAAGGGTCTTAATGATCGTATTGATCTGAACTGCTTCTTGTAAACTGAAAACCTAATGGACTGAATGGTTTCACATTGAGCATAATACATTATGGACAATAGTGAGCACAGCAATATTTTATGTTTTTTTCATGTTTTTTTCATGTTTTTTTCAGGTTACAATGATTTACAAGAATCAACTGTATTTATGGTGTGTTATGAACTGTTCATGAATTGATTATGAGTACTTGACATATTAGGAATAAGTACGCAAAAAACACATGCTTCTGGCACCATCTTAAAAATTTAGACCCGCTCATTTAATTTACCGCTTTTCGAGCATTTTTTATTATAAAGGGCAGCACCTTATTTTGAGTACATTTGACTTTCCGAGTGAGGATTCGGCACATAGTATCTTTTTTGTTTCTATGTTAAGAAACTACACGCTACTCCGTTTTCTATTTTTGCCATTCGTAATCAACGCGTATCACTTCCGGGTTAGGAGTGATAACACCCGGCACTGTCGAAAACACCGCACATCACTTTTTCGAACCTGCGGCATGGTGATTCCACTAAGCCGCCCGATGAAACTTTACGAACTAGGTGAGTGTATCTCCGTTCATGACGGAACCCTTTGACAATGCTGTTACGAGCATTTTTGAGCTCACACGATCGGATACTGGTACTTGGGTTCCTTTTTCCAGAACGCGGTCTGTGAACCCTGACGACACCGCAAACCTCTTGGACCTGATTCAGACATATTTACACAACAGGTATGGTTGTGGTTACGATATTGATAACTTTTACAACGGAACGCAATCTAGATGTAGTAAATTAAGAGCATGACGATCACATAATTTTTCTCAGGTCATACACGCGGGGTTACATGCTTCGAGCGGACAATATTAATTGCTTTTCAAACTCTCGACAGTGTTAGAAGGTACGATTTCTGTTTACTAAATGTTGAACAATGGTGTTTTCTAAAGAGTGGAGGTCAAATAGCAGCAATTGTGCAGAGGTTGTTTTAATTTAATTAATTCACAAGAAGGCATGAGAGAGTACACGCCATGAAGCGTTTTTTGCAGTGCATTTTTAAAGTGTTTAAAATAATATGGGTTACAATTTGTTTGATAAAAACAATGTGCAGATATGGTTTTGTAAATATGGTCATGAATATATGACAGTCGTGTATCTATGGTAACGAATATATGACAGTTGTGTTTATTTTCCTTGACAGAGAATTAATGCCCCTGACGAAGGGCACAATGACCGAAATGCATTGGGCCAAGTATAATTTTGACATTTGAACATCAGTAACATTGTGAAAAAATAATAATTACAACCAACTAAATCGAGTGTTTCAATAAAACTTTATTTGAAAGTACAAAGCATTAAGGAAATTCTTCAGTGTTGTGTGCATTTGAGGACTTCATTCCCGGTTGGAATGACGCTACCATATTCAATATTTTTATGCAGTCAGAGCAGCACGTCTTCCTGGTGCACTACAGTCCTTCAAAATAAAAGTGCAGGAATGCGGCGTATCTACAAGATACGCCGCATTCCTGTCCTTCTCCCCTGCACCAAACAGCAGCTGTGTGCTAGCGCCGACAGTGGGGATTAAAGGCATTTTCCTCTTCCTATGCATGCTGCAGAATGCAGTACGTTTCTGCAGCACCCATCGAAAGAAGAAAAAAACATTTCTCCTTGTCATGCCTCCTCACGCCAATCCTGAGGAGGCTTAGGATTCCGACGCATTCCTAGCTTTACAAAATGTTGTAAATCTGAGAATGCGCCAAGTTCCATGGATGTTGCGTGGGAACACTCACTGTAACACCCATGGAACACCCCATTCATGCAGAGCTATGTGTGAAAGGAAAACATACAGGATGATTTTACATGGCCGTGTAAATATAAGGAAGCCCATTCCGAAGCTGATGCGTCAATAAAAGTGACCCACTGGTGGAGCCATGGGCTTGTAAATATGCCCCTATGTTGTTATTGAAGGTGCCAATGATAAAACAAGATCATTTCAGAGAGATCTCAGCCTGCTGGGTCATACACGCTGCCTTTGCCGCAAACTTGTCAGAAGTTCTTGCGAGTCTTGTGGCCAAAACTTAATGCAAGACCATCTGGTTGCATCAGAGTTGAGTTAGCAGTTTATGTATGTTGCTGCTTCGTCCCTAATTTAAGGTCTGTGTGTCAACAAAAAGAAACCTGGTATCCACTGTACTGTATAAAAAATCTCATCAAATCAAAATCTTAATATTAAGTTGCATCTGTTTGGTGCATGCACATTTGTGAGAAACCCCACATTATTAATTTATTATTTATAGACCATTCCACAATATTTTCGCAGCAATGCAGACATTCCCGTGAAATGTACCCAAAATTTGTGTGCATGACAGATAGTTTTGTGTTTGTGTGCTCCTACTGAAAACTAATGTATTCCCAGTCATTTCAGTAACTAATTGTCATTTAACCCTCTTGACGTCGCTGTAATTAGCAGCCATATGATTTTGATTAACCTTGATAATTGAATGACTGCAGATGCCTTTTTTTGTCTTTCTTCCTCTGCTAAAAACATCTGCCTCTTAATTATAGCATATTTTCCTTTAGCACTTTTAGATTGCCAGTTTCCAGGATTTTATAATGTGTTATTCTAATTAACATATAAAAATGAATGTAGGTGTATTTCACAAAGTGGAGTGTAAACCACAGGTCACCCGTGGGCACGTTCCTACATGTTTTTGTAACTTCCAGGGCAGAGGTCTTCAAACTGTGGGGTGCTCCTCCCTGGGGGTGTTAGACAGTATTCCTAAGGGGGTGCTAATGCCTCAACAAGTTCTTGTAAATGAAGATGGCCTGGTAGCACAACTTTTTTTATTTGAGGCATTTCCAGGCTGTCTTCATTTACAAGCAGCGATTGAAGTGCTTATGAAAACTACAGGCACTGTGATCCCGAGTGCCTGGTGGGGGTCAAACATGTATCATAGACTGGGATTCAAGTCAAAAACCTACTCCTCGTTTGTCATACTTTCCATGTGTGCTGCAATGTACGGCACACATACAAAGTGGTTTTTGTACTGGAAGATGCCCCTCCCAGCTCAAAAACTATGACTTAGAGAGCGCAGATACCCTTGCAATATGCCGCAAGAGTCTCTGCGGAGGCACCACATCTTAGCAGATATGGCGCTGTTCTACTATTTCCCTTTCATGCAACGCAGCGCAGCAACTTTAATTTACAGAAACTTTAGCCGCTGCGCTGCATTGCACGCCTTCTTAGTAAATCTGCCCCTCCGTGTTTAATATAAAACAAGTGATGCAATTAATATATTTTAGTAATGGCAAACACATGAAGAATTGAGGAATGTGACAGGCACTACTGTAAGGTCTTGCTTAAATCCAGAGAGTGATCAATTACATTTGAACTCTATGGTGAACAGGGTTTAGACAGTATATCATTTAAAAAGTAGAATAGACAGACATTTCTGAAATTAAATAGCCTTACACAAATATAGTGATGCACAAATATTGTTGAAAAGAATATAGTTTTTGAGGTAAGTAACATTGTTGTAAATAATATTGATGTTTTAATACCACTTTAACTATTACATGTGCTAAAAATATTGCTTTTCAATTATTTTAATGTGTTTTGGTTTATTAATTGTAGGTGTTACTTTTGTTTATATAAATGTTATTAATTATTTTTAAAATATAGCTTGTAATTTTAAGTGATTTAGATTTTTTTATTAAGTAATACATAATTGAGAATTGTTTAATGGATTTCATTATGTCATTTATGTAATACTGATTTATTTTTGTTATATGTAATTTATGGGTTTTTCCGTTTGTAGGGGTACAGGGTGGGAAGTTAAGTAAGTAATAGCTCATTAACAATTAATTATTATTTGTTAATCAATTATTTAATTGGTTTCTAATTATGTAATTTTTGGAATACTTATTTATTGTACCTATATTTTAGTTGTGGGCTGCTAGGTTTGTAGGGGTGTAGGGTGAGAAGCTAATTAAGTAATAATTAATTAACAATGTATTATTAAGGGGTAATTAGTTATTTAAATGTTTTGTATTTATGTTAAATATGGAATACTGATTTATATTACTTATATATTAGCTGCAGGAGGCTAGGTTTCTAGGGGTATAGGGTGGGAAGTTAGTTAAGAAATTAATTGACTATTAATTATTATTTGTAAATTAATTATTTATTTGATTTTTAAATATGAAATTGTGGAATGGGAAGTTAAATAAGTAATGATTAATTAATAATTAATTGTTTAATTTATTCAAAATATGTAAATTATGAAATAGTTATTGTTTTAGTTATATTTTAGGTGTAGGCTGCTAAGTTTGTAGGGTTCTGAGTGGGAAGCTAATTAATTATTAACTGAATACCCATTATTTATTAATTTATAATTCATTTTTTATTGAGTGGTAATTATGTACATTTATTAAACGTTGTTACATATATATGTATTTTATGCTAATTAATATTATTTTATTATTATTTTAATTAACAGTTTAATATTTTTTCTACTCCTATGGGTTTACTCATATATGTAATGTGTTTGAAATTGGTTTTTTTCCCTACTCTTTCTTACACTGCAGTTGTCATAGTGAAATGATCCTCTTTGCAGTTTAACACTTTCCCACTGTTGCGTTGTTTGGAGGGGGAATAGTAAATTTCACTACTACGAAATCCAACACTTTCCCTACTGTTCCAGAGGCTGGAGTGGGAATAGTATATTTTACCATTCCAACACTTTCCCTACTGTTGTGCTGACTGGAAAGGGAATAGTAAATTTCACCTGGACGAAATTCAACGGTTTCCATACTGTTGCACTGACTGGAGTGGAAATAGTACATTTTATTCCTCCAAAGTCCAACACTTTCCCTACTGTTGCACTGTTTGGAGTGGGAATAGGAAATATTGCCCCTCCGAAAATCAATGCTTTCCCTACTGTTGCACAGACTGGAGTCGGAATACTACATTTTACCCCTCCAAAGTACAACACTTCCCCTACTGTTGCACGGTTTGGAGTGGTAATAGTAAATCCTCCCCCCCGAAATCTAGCGATGTCCCTACTGTTGCAGAGGCTGGAGTGGGAATAGTAAATTTCGCCACTCTGAAGTCCAATGCTTTCCTACTGTTGCACTGAATGGAGTGTGGATAGTAAATCTAACCCCTCTGAAGTCAAACAAATTCCCTACCATTGCATAAACTAGATTGTGAATAATACATTTAATATTCTTAGACTCCAGTAGTTTTCATATTATTTTTTAAAAAGATGTTATAGCATTAATTGTTCTATATTTTATATTATTTGTTTTTAT
The DNA here is from genome assembly GCF_964261635.1 of Lissotriton helveticus. Taxonomy (NCBI): domain Eukaryota; kingdom Metazoa; phylum Chordata; class Amphibia; order Caudata; family Salamandridae; genus Lissotriton; species Lissotriton helveticus. The sequence goes on along the minus strand of NC_136065.1, from coordinate 167,408,877 downwards.
TTTTTAATTTATTTGAATTTTTATAATATTTTTTGTATATTTTATTTATTGGCTACATTAAACAATATATATTTTCTTATTTAATTGTTCATATTATGTATGTTTTTTGTGTGTATGTAAGATATATATGTATATATATATATATATATATATATATATATATATATATACATATATACTTATTTTACATTATATTAATTTTATTTATTTTATTAATATTTTATGTAAATATTTTCAAAAAGTAAAAAATTTACTCACATTTATTGCTGCAAATATATATATATTTTAAAAATAATCAATATATAGAGCAAAATAAATAATTGTATTAATTATATTTTATTTTATCATTATTCATTATTTAAGTTTTATATAGCACTAGCTCAAACCGACATCTCTGCTCTTACTTTCTAAAAGCATATGCTTCTAGGCATTCCTGCATGTTGTCAGGCTGAGCCTGTGTGAGCCCAGACAGCATCTGGTTTTCCATGACTACTTAGAATATATCCTGCAAAAGCCATCTACAGGATTGCAACACCTCTGTAAACCAAGGGTACACAGCCAGAATGCCTGTGTCATTTATCAGCTTTTGAGTAGAAGGCTCAGGCAAGTGCTCTAGATGTAAGAGGCTCCTATGAAGCATTTATTGCTAAGAATTGCAATTCAGTCAGGGTACATATAGGAAAAAAGGTATTCATCAAGAAAGGGTGTCCCGTCCATCAGAACGTCAACCGTACCCACTACCTTCATACAAGTTAATCTTCTCATATAAGAAGACTCTGGGGCCGATTTCGATCAGAAGGGCACCGAACGTGATACTACGAGCTGTATGTGTGTTTTCCGCCCGACTCGTACAGCTGTGTGAGTGAGCTAGTACGATACGAGCTACTTGAAAATCACCGACCGAGTCGTTCCCGGGTCAGAACCACCCCGTACAACTTGGCCGTAAGCTAACCCCGTACAACTTGGCCGTAAGCTAACCTTGGCTGCGATTTACGACCGAGCCAGTACGATGCACACGTCAGAGAGCCGGTGTGAGCCGAAGTGTCCAACTCGCAAAATGTCTGGGAAATTGCCTTTGGGGGTCCACGTCGGACCCCCTGTCACCCGCAGCCCTACGACTCGGACACAGGGGGAGACCCAAGAGTCTCCCCAACACAGGCATGGTATGGATGGCACCGACGCATACTCACTGTAGGGGGCGCCCTTGCACGAGACAAACCCATTCAGTCAATGGGAGCCCATGGGAACCCTTGTACGCATCGTACGACCGGCTTCCATTGACTTCAATGGGAGTCCGACCGAACCGAGTCCGGCAGCATACGGCCGCATCGTACTCGCTCGGTCGGACTGCAGGACTCCGGCTCGGTCGGAAAACACTCCGGATCCGGCTCGGTCAGGAAGCTTTCCGACCCAGATCGGAATCGGCCCCTAACAGCCTAGCCTGCCACTGGACTTTGAAGCTTGTTTCTAAAGGCTTAGAGAGTCTTGTGTGAGCTTCTGTTTCCTTAAAGATTGGCCACCAAAGGTAAACAACCTTTACAACGCAACTTTTACCACGCAGTGCCTTTACGACGCAACTTTTACAACACAAACCATTACAACGCATTGCGCTGGGGGGCGCTCTAGGATAGGGAATAGGTTTAATTTACTGTCCAACACCTTCCCTACTATCCACGGGGACTGGAGTTGGAATAGTAAATTAAACTATTCACTATCCAGCACCCAAAAGCACTATGCGTTGTAATGGTATGCGTTGTAAAACTCGCGTTGTAAAAGCATGCGATGTAAAAGCATGCGTTGTAATGTCATACATCCACTACCAAAATGTGCTCTTCTGCCGAAGGTGCCAATCCAGTCAAGAAATCTAGCAGGGTCCTCAAGTGTCAGCTTATACTTCAAACCGTAAGAACATTCATTTTCCTCCATTTGAGGATCGTGCATGAGCCTTTTAGAAAGAGGAGAACCCACAATTCATCACCTGCTCTACTACTATTGCCTTGTGTGGGCACTATGGTTCGGGCTTCTCCCAGAACAAAGAGTCCAAGCCACCAATTTTGCAGTAGATGAACCAGAACAGTTCACCACAGTCAGAAGTTGTCAGATACTAAATACTGCAAGATTGCCCACTCGCCTTGACTAATGTTGTCTGCTGTAACAACCACAAGGTTACAGTACACCTGGTATCTAAGAGCAAAAACCCAGAAAGCACTCTTCATTCGTTTGGTAATTTACAGGAGTTCAATTCTGCATCAAACAAGACGGTTCTGGAATGGAAGGAGTATATGTACTAGACTGGTGGAATTCTATATTCTTTTTGGAGTGTTTAAAGATTGTGTAATGCCTTATAGTAGCCAGGGTCCTATTAACCTCTAGAGCAATCTGGCAATGCCCAAAGGGCTAATCTGACAGGGCAGTATATGGGCCATTTATTTTTACTTTTGCTGATTATGGGTTTTATATTCTTGTGGGCCATGTTTCATTGCCGTTTCCCTGTTATTACTACAAACATTGCCTGCCGCAAACATAAATGCAAGCAGTCTTCCATACCTTGCAAAACACTGATACAGAGTGAATTTACAAGTTCAAATCTGCCTTGGATTGAAAATGTGGGCCTCATTTTTAGCTGTTGGCTAATTGGGGCACTCTTAATTTAGTGCCCAAGTCATACATGTAGAGTAAGAAAGCAATCAGTGATAAGTAAGCTAGAAAACAACTGCAAAGTAACAACTGATTAGTTAGGTTCATGATCCAGAGATGTCTACATGAGAATAGTCCAGCTGAGTTCCTCAGGATTGTTATTGGAGCTATTTGTTCATCAGAAGCCTATCCACTTCTTTTTTGAAGGAGGTCGTCAAGGGATTAGACCTGATAATGGGTGGCAGTGCCTTCATATTCTTGGGGGGGGAGGGGCTCAGCCAGAAAAGAAGTGGTTGTAAGTTATCTTTTTGGTGAGCTTCTACGGTTTCAGTACTAGGGAATTACCACTTCTTGAGGAACGACTTCCCCTGAAAGTTCTAGTTTATTGGTCAGCGTTGGAAAGCGCAGTATCTGTGAGGCCTGCACAAATAACATGTCACATTTGTACTTCACTGTGAACCAAACACCCCAGTGTAGCACCTGACTCTCAGAGGGTGGCGTTGCAGAGCAGTCTAAGGCTTACTCAAGGGAGGTGGTGTGGGCTAGTAATCAGCATTTACAGGTACGCAGAAATAACACTCAATAATTTATTTTCCAGTCTGTACTTTGCTTTATAAAAGTAAGGGTATATTTATTAGACACACACACTACTCAATACTATGCACCAATTTACAATAATACATAAGCTGTTGAAATTACTTTTTGACATTGCATAACATCTCCACCCCTCCCGCAGGGGGTGTGGGGTCTAGTACCACCACTCCCATGTTTGCACATCATCTTGCCCCCTAATGCAGTTAGTTGAACATTACCTGGAGCGAGGGCCCTGCTCACTGGCACCATCCCAGTGGATGACCCACCCCATTATCTCAACCAGCATTTAAAATAGGTACACCTACTGTGGTGACACATAACCCTAACTGAGCATCCCATACTGACCATGAAGTATACGCCTCTACATCTTAGGAGCTAACAGTCTGGGTTCTTCTTCACCTAACGCAGCAGCAAGAATTCATGTTTAGGCATCCCTTTAAAATGAGGTACTTATTAGACTCAATAACATTTATAATGCATTGCAATTACAACCTCTAAAAGGCATCACAGATGAAATCACAGGATTAAGCAGAGCAGAAACAGACACCAAACACCAGACATCAGACACCTAAGCAGGAATGTCTAGCAACATAACCTCTCATTTCTTATGACTTCCCATTTAACATGTGACTTACAGTCCCTCCATAGAAATAATATTAGCAAATGCACTTCTCATGATGAAATCACAGGATCAAGCATGTACAGCCAAACACCCTAGCAAGAATGTCTGGTAACATAAACCTTCAGTGCTTATGTCTTCACATTAAACATGTGGCTTTCAGTCCCTCCATAGGAACAACCTTGGCCAATGCATTTTGTAAAAATTGCATTAGTAATACACTTCCTGTGCAATTGCATCTCTTCGCCTCCAGGGGATGCCCTTTTCCAGACATCCCCAACTCAGCCCTTCATCCCTTGGTGCACTGACTGCACTCCTCAATACACCCCCAGCCGATGAACAAAAGTTCCAGCCCAGGAGGTGATTCAATGCTGGCTGGGCCCTTGAGGGGTTATTCCTATTAAGCCCCCGGAGACTTAGGGCCCCATTACGATGGCGGTGGACTTAGTCCACCCACTACCGTCACAGAAAACAGGAACGACCACCATAGGCGCGGAGGTCCCGCTGGGGCAATCAGGATGCGACTGTCACCCTGGCGGTCGCACCCCCATCTTTTGCATTGCAGCAGGCGGTGCTGCAAGCAGCACCCACCACAATGTAAAAGTGGCATGTCGTGCATTGACATGCACAACGTGACAGGCACAGCGTGGTGGCTGCCACCTTGTGCATGCCAATGTAGGGGGGTACCATGGGTACCCCCCAATACCCCGGGGGCCCGCAACGAGCCCTCAATGCAAAAGACCGCATACCTTTCCATGGTGACATTGCCGCCATGGAAAGGCCCTAATCTGCCCACATCATAAAATGGCGGGCTGTGCCTGCTAGGCACCGCCAACATATTACGGGCCAGGACCACATGGCAAGCATTTGTAACGATTGCCTGCCGGTGGTAAAGCGGCAGACGGTCTTTCCGTCCGCCGCTGTACCCCCGCCAATGTAGGCGGGGGTAATTGAAGGGCAGCCGGACAAAGATGCTAGGTGGATCGCCACCGCTGGTCGGGCGGTGGCAATCCGCCTGACATCATAATGGCCCCTTTAGTGAGAGAACTTTTCCTCGTGGTGCTGGGGGAGACTGCGTTGCTCCTGCAGCTCCTCCTGCCCCTGAGCACTCACTGGGTGGTGACCCCTTTCTCCTGGGGTCACAACAAACAGAGAAAAGGTGTTTTTTCCCCCTGCAGGCAGGTCCAGGCCTGCAAGGCATTATGGGGCAATTCCTCGTTTTAATGCATAATAGATGAGCGGCTCTCCCGCTGTGCTGGGCGTTGGTGATGCTGATGGTCTTCCACCGCATTCTTGCCTTGTTGGGGGACCGGGTCCCACCTGGACCCCCAGGTAAGTCAACGTGGCCTGAGGAGCCCACCCCTGGCTGCTTCTGCTGCCTCTTGGGGGCACCCCGCTATCAGCATCGTTGGGGAGCAGCGCAAGGAGCCCACTGCGGCATCTCCCGCTGCCCCCCGACCGGCCAGCACCCTTGCGTGCTGCCGCAGGAGCCGGAGCACTTCTGGTCAGACACTGAGATTCCTGCCGGTCCAGGGGGACCTCGGGGGAGTGCGACGGCACTCCCCCTGTCTTCTTCTAGCTTCGGGGGAGTGTGGCGGCACTCCCCCCTCCTCCTCCTGCCAGCAGGGGCCCAGAGATGGGATCTTGGGCCCCCACACCAGCTTCACGAGGAGCGTGCCGGCGCTCCCCTACTTGTGTTCTTTTGCGGGGGCCAGGGTGGGCTCCTGGCACCCCGCGTGCACCTCTTCATGGGGAGCATGACGGCGTTCCCCGGCTTTGCTTCTGGGCATCGGACCCAGAGTTGGGGTCCCGGGCCCCTACAGGCTTCCTTTCAAGGGGGGCGACGGCGCTACCCGCCTCCTCCTCCTCACACGGGGCCCAGAGTTGGAATCCTGGGCCCCTCCCCCGATCTTCATGGGGAACGCGACGGTGCTCCCCGGTTTCATTTTCGGGAGGGGCCACGGTGGGCTCCTGGCACCCTGCGTGGGCACCTTCACGGGGTGACGGCACACCTCGACTTCACTTCTTCTGGGGGCAGCCCCCGGGACCTGACCCACCCCAGGGGCATCTTTGAGACCGGCGGCAGAGCCCCACGTGCTTCGTCGTCGGTCGGCCAGAGGTCAAAGGTCGCCTACCTTCTGGGGGGCATATCTCAGCCCCAAGGGGTCCGATCTTCTTGCTCCTAGTGGCACTTAACAGCCACCCTCCTTCGCCCTCCTTATCTCAAAGAGGACGCATGCAGCAGGGATCTGTCTTCACTGGCTCCCTGAGCCAGTGTTTCACCTGGTTCTCCTCCTGGGCCTCTCTTATCCTTGTGCAGAGGCCTAGACTTCTGCTCACTGGTCCTGGACTCCTCTCCTGGCGCTGTTCAGGATCCTGGGATATTCAGGGGGTTCCTCCATGCCGCCAGGCTCCAGCACCCTCTGCCTCAGCAGACCACACCCCAGAGAGCTTCTCTTCCTGTAAAACACTTTTTAAAGAATGGGGAAGTGGCTGGAAGTAAGTCTCTGTTTGTCCTATCAAACAGTGACACATTACTTCACTGCCCCTGCTCCCTCCTTACTGCCCAGGCTTCTGGGTTGGTTCAAGATGGCGTTGTCCGGGGGTTTCCTGCCACATGATCTCTGAAAGCCCCTTCTGCCTGTGCTGCCTTCTCTCCAGTGCAGCTTGATGCCTTGCACCAGGTGACAGCTGCTGATGGATTCCCCTTTAGCTCCACGCATCTTTTCTTCTTGGAGAGGAGGTTTTCGCCCTTGGAAAGAAGGTCATTAATATAGCCTGTCTGCCAGGGTCCGCCCCAGCCAGGCCCTGGTTATGAGCTGGGTCAAAGCAATATGACAGTTCTGGATGACAAAAACAGTACAGATATCTTGGACTCTGCAGAATACTTCTTTTCACACCTGTTACAGCGAACTTTAGTGTGTGTCTGGGATTTGTAGGCCTTAGGAAAGTGAAACAAGCCCATGTGCTCTACATCTCCATAGGAAAATAATAGAGTGAAAAACAGTAAAACCACCTGACGTTCCCTGGCATGTTTCTTTCCGCTGTATAAAGCCTATTCAATGTCACCACCCAGCTCTGCATAAGACCTGCCACACCATTCCATTTGTACCCTCTCCCGGGCTGCGCACACCATGAAGCGCATGTGTGCACACCCATGTACCCATGTGCCTAATATGTAACCAGCCCAGTGCCCCTTACTCCAGCTGCAGCGCAGCGGCCTAGTCAAGCCAGGGGGACACCAGTAAAATACACATGCAGTCCCTTTCATCATGAGTTCCCTGTGGGTGAGTCCCAACTTATGAGGCTCTCCCACAGTAAAAGCTCAACAAATAGGTGTCCAAAAAGGGAACAAATCTGGGCAGCTTAGATGGTCAGAACCACCTTCTAACAGTCAGGTAGACAGGAGTATTGTGGTGAAGGGCCTTGTGTGCCATGTAGGCAATTTTCAGCTGGATCCTTTCTTTAAACAGGAGCAAATTGAGAGGTTTTAGGCCTGGAGTGATGTCATCAAATTTTCTGGATCCTGTGATGAGCCAAAACACTGATTTCATCACAGCCCTTAGCAGTGCTAGCCTTGCTTTGGGTAGACCTGCAGGAGTAGCACTCCCGTAATCTAATTAGGAAATGACTAGGGATTGGACTGCGAATTGATCATCAGGGGGAAAGAAAGGATAGATTTTCCTTAGAATGTTGAGTTGGTAGTTGGCTCCCTGGTTGGTCGCGCTGATATGATCTTGCATATTCAGGTATTTGTCCAATGTTATACTAAGTAATCTAGTAGAGTCAATGATGTTGGGGGTGCAATTGAGAGATATAAGTTGTTTGAGTCCTTTGTCTATGGGGGCTGAGTGATTGTGGTGGGGGATCAAGAGGAATTCCGTTTTGAGTGTGTTGAGCTTGAAAGGTTGCAGGTTAACCATTGTTGGGGTTTTTCAGCAAGGTGCAGTTGAGAGTATTAAAAGTCATTAAGTGATTATATTTTCAACTATAATTGTGAATCATCAGCATACTCGTGATAAATATTTGAGTGCTTTAGAATTTCATTGAGGAGTTCCATGAACAGATTGAATAGCGTAGATGAAAGCGTGGATCTTTGAGGCTCTCCATTCGAGACTAGAGTAATGTCGGAGGGGAATTGATTGACTTTTATTCTTTGAGTTCTGTTATGTAAGAACGAAGCAGACCAGTTTGAAAAGGGACCAGATAGCCCCATCCTTGACTCCAGAAGGGCAACCATGCTGTCATGTTTGACCGTGTCAAATGTAGAAGAGAGATCAAAAATATAAGCAGGCATATGTTCTCATCAGGAAAACTCAGGGCATCATCTACAATGCGGGTTAGAGCTGTTTCAGTACTATGTCCTGTTCTGAAGCCAAATTGGTAGTGATCCAGGAGATTCAAATTTACAATGTGGTCACAGTGTTGCAGGTGTATGCATTTTTTAAGGAGCTTTGCTAGTGTCGGGAGGTTTCTAATGGGACAGAAATTATTGAGATTAGACTGGTCAGAATTTGGCTTTTTTAGAATTGGAATGACCTGTCCTATCTTTAGACAATCGGGAATCAGGCCCCGAGAGAGATGCATTAACAATCATAGTCCAGAGCGAGAGAATGGAGGATTTAAGCTCTTTGATGCAGGCAGGCAGAGGATCATTGAAATGGTTGGACGGTTTTAGTGATATTATTATCTTGAGTATGTTGGCTTTGTCTGGAAATATGAAGGCATTCCAAGTAGCATTGTTCTTTTTAGTAAAGCTGGATTGGGAGTTCTCACCAGATGTTGTACTGGGAGGAGACTTCGATGGGAATGGTTTAGTAAATGCTGGGAGGCAAGCTGCTGTTCTGATTCGAGCTTCTTAGTCTTTTCCATGAAATGGGTGGATAAGTTGGTTCCAAAGAGGTAATGCTCCCTTACCTTCTTAATGGGAATTAGAGTTGTAAATTGCTTGTTGTTTGATGAGTTCAAAACTTTTTATGGGTCTTTTAGCTTTGTCCAGTTGTGTCCTAAAGTATTCAGTTTTAGATCTTCAGATGTTTTTATTGCAGGTGCTTTTAGTCAACCTTAAGCGCTTGAGGTATGTGAAGGAGGGAGAGATTCTCCAAGATCTCTCAGCAAGCCTTAAGTTACACCTTTCCTCAATAAGGTTACAGTTGAACCAGGGTTTTGAGTATATATTTGGTATTCTTTTGAGCTGTTTCGGTGCAATTATATTGAGTATGTCTGACATGGATTGGAAGTAGTGATCTGTAAGATCATTAACATTCTTCATGTTTATAAGGGGTTGTAGGAGGTTGCTGCTAATAGAAGATAGCTCGTTTAGGTTGTTATTTCTATGGTCACTGTTCATTGGCTGGTTTTAAGCGATTAGCCGTGTCTAATCAGCATCTTTTCCAAGATGAGGAAGGAGATTAGTTAGTGATCAGACCAGTTGCAAGGGATATGGATTTCAATTGTATGACATTGTCTTTGGCGATGATAAGGTCGAGGGTGGAACTTTTATTACGTGTTGAGCCATTAACATGACTGGGTGAGGTTGACGTCCGAAAGAAAGGCCTTGAAGGTGTTCAGTATGTGATCATTAGAATTGTTCCTGTGAATGTTGAAATCACTCAGGAAGAACTAGTTTGTGGGTTGTTCAGAGTTTGATGAGATGGTCTCCATTAGTTGTTCACTGAAAAGTAGATTATTGCCCGTGGTGGTAGAGAGTGTGGAGAGTGCACACAATCGTATCATTGTTCCATATATCATTTCCTAGATATTTACAAGAAGACATTGGAGCAGTTTGTGCTTGGTTCAGGGCGATCAAGGAGTGCTAAAATGTGTGATATGCTGCCCCCAACCTTTCAATATCTATCCAATCTGATGATGTCATAGTTGGGTGGAAATAGAATCTCCACAATGGTAGAGGAGGTATGATTGAACCAAGTTTCCATTAAGATTAAGAGATTAAGGTCTTGTGCAAGGATGAGATTAGCGATTTCCGCTGCAGTTTAGAAGCATAGACCTGTTTATCAGATTTGGTCACTATTGGTGTATTGTCGGAACCTGTAATCATTTGCACTTTTTCATAGTTCTAAGCTTGAGCCTAGGTTCTCTGAGGGTGTTGGAGGGGATGGTCTGGATAGTGATCCGTAAGGGAGGCGAATCATCAAGAGTAATGTATTTTATATTATTTTTATTTTGAAGTTTTTGTAATGTTGTGAGGTAATAGAAGGGAGTCAATGTCAGCCTTTGATAGATGTTCAGTAACCCTCTGAGCTCTAGTAGAGGGATTGGGGTGAGGTTTAGATGTCCAGTGTATGATAGTAAGGTTCTCAATGATTGATGTCTCATGACAGGAGTCCAGTGGCCTTCCCACAGTGGGTAGTTGTATTGAATAGAATGTGGGGTTTGTTAATCTTAGTGGCCAGGATGGGGTTTCAGAGCTTCTTAAGCTTCGAGGTGGTGAGTATTAGGTTTTGGAAGTCCTTTTTGACTATCTGGAGGTCTCTATTGATGGCATTGGGTTTGTCCTTCAGGGAAGAGGATCGTAATATAAGTGTGAGAGTAGCTTGGTCGAGGGATGAAAGACGTGAGAGATCTCTCCAGGGTGAAGTGCCAACTGTAAGCGCTATTGTTGATGAAGGAAGAAATTGGAGCACTGAAGGGAGGATGAGGATAAGTGGGTGGGAAGCTAGGAGTGATGATAGGTAGTGGGAGAGGTTTACTAGGCTCGTCGGTGGTGGATCTCATGTGTTGCTGGGAGATCCTTGTGACCAGGTTAGGTTAAGTGGTCAGGTAAATTGCCCATTGAGTTGCAGAAGGAGTGGGGGAGGGAGAGAACTTGAACAAGGGAAGGCAAATAGTGGTCATGAATAGCTCCAGGTTGAGGCTGTTGACAGATTCAGAGTATGATGCATTAGTTTCAACCCCACTATGAGTTAAGTGAGGGGGCAGGACAGATTAGTGGATTGTGGGGGAGGGGCAGGAATCAACACTAGGAATAGACAATCTTGAATTAACAGCATCAGTTCTAGTGTTGCAAGAGAGAGAGTGGTCGAGAGGAGGTATAGATGATAAGATAGAGTTGGGACTAGGTGATACCAGTTTTTCAGTTGGAGAGCAGGAGGAAAGACTTCTGGGAACAGAGGCTGTATTAATCAACACAATGTTTTTGATCCTCAAGAAGATTTTGTCGAACTGCTCTAGATTCCTGTCAGATCACCGGATGAGAACGTTTCCGTTGTTTTAGAGTGACATGGTTGCTTCAGCCTTGAAGATCAGAGAGGGTATAATGGACATATGTAGACCATGAGGTGTTGTCTTGGAAGAGTGAATTCGGAGTATGGATGTTATTGCTCTCCTCTATTGAGCTTGTCTGTTGGTGAAGATTAGGTCATGAACCAAAATACCTTTTTGGGGACAAAAGTAGTAATCAGAGAAGTGCATTTCAGAGTTCGCTTTAAGTAGTTTGTATTTGAAGTTCTTGGTTGCGTTTTTAGATAGGTTAGGAGGGTAGAGGAACTTTAAAGCATTGCAGTCCACCTGTGCCAGTAAGCTATTGCTAGTACTGCAAGTGTATTGCTCCTTGGTGGCTAAAGGTACAGAGGGTTAGTGGAATAAAATAAAGGTCTGAGTGTTTCAATATATCTACTGGGAAGAAAACCTACTGCAGAATAAATGGTTAATTTATAGGGAGTAGATGCATAAGCGTGAAGCCGTCAGAGGATGTATATAGGGTGTAGAGGGAGGAGCGTAGGACCCTGAGAGATCTCCTAATGCAGAAAAAAATGTGAACGCAACAATGGAGACTCATGAGTGGCTGTGAAAAGGTTGTCTTATTAGGGCATGCAGATCCCTTCAGATAGATTAGTGGAAATCACCGTACCTTTACAAGATGGCTGCCACATTAGGGATACTGTTGTGTGCATCGAAGTCCTTCTTTTCTTTCAATGTGTTGGGGTGCCTTAAGTCCTATGTTGATTGTGTTGCCTGTGAGGGGGCCACAATTTTAGGGAAGGGAGCTTCTTGCAGGGAAAAAAAGAGATAGGTGGATCCCCAAAATAGAGGCCTAGCCAAGCCCAGTGAGGTCAACACTACAACCATCAAGCTCTGAACACCATCATAGCAACTGAATTAGGAATGTGTAAATTGGGCATAACTGAAAGCGCAGAGTAGAGAGGGCTCTGTGAGTCTGAGGTAGGCAGATCTTGAAAAAGGTGAAGGCTCCGTCATTATAACACCAGGGCAGCAGCGTCATATTAGATAAACAATTGCAGTGGGAGAGCTCCTATGTCGGCAGAGAGCAGCGTTTGAGCTCCGCAGGACACATGATAGCCAAAACAGATCTGCGGTGGGCGGCTGCAGCTCTTGACGAAGGCAGCTCAGGCACAAGCCAGCCCTCACCACCAGTCAGCTCTGGTGGGGGCAGTGGTTCTTGGCAGAGACAGCCTCGGGCCTAAGTTAGCCTACCAGCCCGCCCAGGTCAGCTGCAGCCAGAGTCGCCGGCCACAGAGGTGCCCAACTCACCCTCCGATAGTGATGAATAGGCCCAGACAGCCCTCAATGTCAGGTTGATCCCAGAGGGGAGCAGGGGTGCTCGCCAGATTTAACTAAAAAAGTTGTATTAGCTTTCTTTTGTGTTCACGCAGTCTTCAGGTTCCCAAAATGCAAGAAGCAATCAAAATGCAGTGACCTCTCCGTACTTGTTGGTGTTGGCCTCCTTCTCACGGATAATGCATTGCCAACTTCTTCTCTCATACTGACTTAAGGACATCTCACAAAGGAGTATTCATCCCCTCAGTTTCTAATCTCATGCAGGTGCTGAAAATGACTGTCCTGACTAATTGCTACACTACATCCTTCAAATAGTAAGCTAACAAAGCATGCCCTTTCTAAATGAGGACACCATGACTAATGCCTGAAACAGAAAAGAAAATTATGCACAGCAGGCAGAAATACAACTTTCATTTTAAACATGGAAGTGGGAACTATAAAACACTTGTAGTATAATGTATGAAATGATGTGTAAATGATTAATAAATCATGTATAAATAATGTAGACTATGGTTATGCGGGTTACAGATTAACACTTCATTAAGCACAAATAAATGATGGTGACTCTGCTTCACCAGTAGCCTCTGGTCTTGCAATACAATTGGAGAGTTCTCTGCAGGGAATTCACTGATGGGCAACACACTGATGAGAATTTGTAACAAGGATATCACGTTAGCAGAAGTATTGTATTCGGCATCATTACTCAATATAAAAAGTGAATGATTTGGTATTAATTAAAACATGTATCAGACACTTTTTGTTCTTTTTCTGCACACCTAATAAGCTGTGATTCGAATACTAGAAAGCAAGGTCATCAGAGCTTGATGATGCTGCGAGGGAACGATGCAGTCAGTTTTATTTCACTCTCTGTACTGGGTCACAAGCTCTGGGAATTCATTTGCGAATGAACCTCAGGCGAAATAATTCCATCCGCAGAACACTGTGCACTATTACTAGAAATGGCAATGCTGTTCTGCTCTGCAGATTAAATATGGTCGCCTTACTATTTGTGTCATTACACAAAAGTTAACAAACTGCACATAAAACCAGATCTCATTAGGGCTCTACAGCAGCGAGATAATGAGAATGGTGCAGACAGTTAAACCCCCCACTGCTGTGCCTACACTGCCCTGCAGATAACAGAGCATCATCACAGGAGCACCAGAATGCTGATCTGAAAGCACTTATAACCAAAAAAGTAATGGTTCTGATGGAGTGATCCACTGGCCTCCAGGTCTCAGGACCTGCCCTTCCACCACCACTCAATCCAGGAAGCTGGGCATACAGTTTGTGTCAGAGCTGTTTGCTCCACGAGTTAAGGCAGGGCTGAAAAGGTTCAATCTCTAGACTTCCTCACTTCACTAAATGTCCCCTTTATTCCAAACTGACCATGGGCTGGAATTAACCAAGGCCATTTACAGATCCCACCCAGGTTATTTTAAAATGTTCTGCTTTTGTGTCATAAAATGCTCATTGCCATGCTGCAAAGACTATTGAACCAGCCAGAATGTTCCTTAGCCTATGTATTTGAGACCACATATTCCCTGCCATTAAAGCAGCTCGCTGGCCTCCAATCGCGGAGTGTTGAACATTGCAACTGATCTGAGTTTAATCCATCATCATTCTTTAGCTCACTCCCAGACATGGCCATATGCAAATCAGTCTGACCCTGTGCCTCATGGGAACAGTCATGTCTTCCCTGGACCGGAAACAAGAATCCTGGGACCGGTTTCGGGTTCATAACCCTCATCAGCCAAGCTATCTTGAATCCAGTGGCAAAGTGAGCAAGGGACCCACGTCTGGGCATACACTGCCAACTTAGGGCGAACAAAGCAAAACCAAAGGGGATGATGGACGGAGTGTTGAACATTGCAGGCACTCACCCCCAGTCAACTGATCTGGGTTTAATCCATCATCATTCTTTAGCTTACTCTGCCACCCCAGTTCAGACATGGTCATATGCAAATCAGTCTGACCCTGTGCCTCATGGGAACAGTCCAGCCCGAACTGCCAAGCCATGTCTTGCCTGGACCGGAAACAAGCAACCTGGGACCAAATTCAAGATTCTCTGTATCACCCACAAAGCCTACTGAAAGAAGCCCAAAATACTTGACCTAACACAATACTATAACCCAGCCAGGAACCGTCTGTTGATTGATGGCGAACCTCATCCAGCAATAACTATTCAAGTGGGTTAAATACCCTCGGCCTTTCCCAAATATCCAAGCCCAATGACATAAGCTTCAGATAACTCCTGAAAACTGAACTATGCAGACAAACTTTCTAAACACTCTCCAGACTCTCAAGGGGTTTTAATTGAAGAACATCAGGTATGAGGACCGAAGATATTGGACATAGTGTTGCTCTACACCAGATTTTTAAGACAGGACACAGCCCCTGTCTGCACATATGGAATATATACGGCATGTTTTGAAACTCCTAAATAAATAAACCAACATACAAATAAGCGCATAGCATAAATAAATAAATACATTATAAAAATGAACCAGTTACTTATTAGTAATATTCATAATTCTAAGCTACTTCATATTCAACTTTTAGCCACCACCTGTGCCATACAAGAATGAATCCTTACCTTGAAGACTCATGGGGGATATTCATAATAAAATGTCAGAGCGCGGTGTTACTCCAAAATTGGTAACACTGCTCGGAATTTTTTTTTTAAGCGCAGGGATGCACCATATTTTCCAAGAACGATGCACCTCTGCATTTCCCTTAGCGCTGGTGCTAAAAAGGCAGCCTTGCACCAGCGCAGGCACCCTTGCACCATTCTCTAAGGGTGCCTGTGCCGATGGGACACCTTCCTGCATGTAAACAATCGTTAAAGGCGATTTGCTGTTTCTATGTGTGTTGCAGAATGCTGCACACATAGAAAGACCAAAGTGTGTAGAGAAATGAACAATGTCTCATTGTATCTCACCATCCTAAGACCAGGTTTTACCTGGTCTTAGTTTTTGGCACTGCCCCATCATTGTAAATAAGGGTCAGCGTCAAAAAGCAATCGGTGTTGCCGTGGAACGCTCACAGCAACCCCCATTGCCCGCCACTTTGCCTCAGCAAACTTCAGCGGTAGGGGCATATTAAGAATGTGGGGTTAATCCACCTAAAGTGGCTTAACGCCACCAGGTAAATATGGGGTAGAGAGCAACGCTACCGGAATGTCAGAAAAAGTGATGCTCCAGTGGCGTTAGGGGCTTATATATATGCCTTAAAGTTCCTTTAGCACTTTAAAGAAATTAGGAAGCATATCGGTGGTCTTGTGTAATTTACCCTAAATCATGAGGACCTACCAATCTTCCAGTGTTTGGAAAGCTTTCTTCTTCTCAGAATGAGGATTGAGATGAAAGGAAGACTGATGTTCGGCTCTTTACCATAAGCTGAATCCAGACCTTGATGGAAACCCACCCCATACAAGAGGATCCTAAGGATGGCTTAGTGATCAGGTTCCTTCATTTCCCTAATTGCCTAGCAGTTGTAAGAGCTGAAGTCATAGCCCATCATTAAGGGTGGAAGAGCGCAGCTTCGCCACGCTTTTCCGACACAGGAATAGTGTCTGTAAGGCTGAGCAAAAATGAGACACTCTTCATGTTCGGGTCAGGCAGCCAGGCACTGTACATGTGCTAAATACTCAGGTGCCTGGTGTCCTGAGTAAATATTTGCTTGGCTGAAGATTTGAAGGATTCGGGAAAGCAGCAAACTGTGCAGGAATAGAGAGACAACCACAATTTAAGCCCAGAAAGACCTCTATCTCCTTAAATATATATTCTGAATCAAGTGACCTGACTCTGTAAGAGCTTCGTAACCTGGGGGATGTTAGAACTGGGGGTCTCTAGTTGGCAGAGGAAGGTACCACTTTCCAAATAGGGACCCTTGCTTCTAGTCAGGGTAAAGAGGAAACCCTCTGAGATGACCCCTGCTCACCCCCTTGGTAGCTTGGCACGAGCAGTCAAGGCTTATCAAAGGCAATCTGTAACGTATTTGTACCAGCACTCACAGTAACACAGTGAAAACACCACAAACTGACTTCACAACAGTTTAGAAAAATAAAGGTATTTACTCTAAACTACACAAGACCAAAATGACAAAAATCCAACATACAGAGTTCAAGAATATGGTTTCAAAAGAGTTCTTAAAGTTGCAATAAAATAATCTACAGTTCCGTTAAAAATTCACAGTTGTGCCACGTTTAGCCAACAGTACTTTTTAAATGGGACAAAGTTCCAAAACAGAAACTGGTGCGGTGGAAAACAAGCGATGCGTCACTCCTGAGACCTTGGGGAGGCGATGCAACAGCCCCGCTGGATGTAGCGGGCGTGATGCGGTGACTCCGGTCTGTATGGGGAGGGATGCGATACCTTGTATGGATTCCGGTGCGGATTCCATAGTGAAAAAGCTTGCAAAGGCACGATGTGATGATCTTTGGAGTTGCGACGATCTCCGGGGCGACGATGCACGGACCAGCGGTGATCTTCCTCTCGCAGCTTCTCGATGCGATGGCTCTGCGACGACACTCGTAGCGACGTGATGCGGTCTGCAAGCAAACGGTGCGACGATCTCACCCAGTGACGACAGGCTCTGCGACGACACTTGCAGTGATGGTAATCATCCCACACCGGACTGGTGCGTCCTGCAAATGAAGGATGCAACGACTCTGGCAGCGGCAACAGGCGCTGCGACGAACTCGGCCTTCGTAGCGGCGGGAATTTCCTCGCACTGATGGGGATGCGCTCAGCAAGCGAGCGATGCGACAAAACTTGCAGAAACTCTTTAAAAGCTTGGTTTCCAGCTTCCCAACACAGGTACAACTTCCAGAGGCACCACAACTGGCCCAAGCACACTAGGAAGGACAGAACTCTCTCAGGGAAGCTGGGGGTGAAGTCCTTTTGTTCCTGTGACTTCTTAACAGGGAGCCAGCTCTTCTCAGGCCCTTGGAGAGTCCTTCAAGCAAGAGGACACAGCACCAAATCAAAATCCTTCCCCTCTCCTTGGCAGCAAAGCAACAGCAGGTCAGTCCAGCAGAGCAACAGCAGGACAGTCTTCCTTCGTCAGTTTCAGCTTTCTCCTTGGCAGAGGTTCCTTCTTGATTCCAGGATGATCTAATTTTCTGTAGCCAGGGCTCCTGTACTTATACCCCTAAAAATCTTTGATCCCTTTATGCAGGAGGACTCTGAGCCCGGTCTGAACCAGTTCTGGGTGTTCCTTGAGCACTTTGTTTTCCTGGCCTCTCCTTTCCTTTCAGAGAGAGGGGCAGGGTCGTCAGCCGCCCAGCAGGAGGTGGAGCCAGCATTGTGGAAGGCAGGCACAGCCCTATTCAGGCCCAGGTGCTACCCTCCCCCCCCACTACTCTAGATGCAGATGGAGCTATTCAGCCCAGGGATGGCCCACTCAGACTCTGGGAGCCACCCAGCCCCTGTCACTCACAAACCAGACAGTCGATTCACAAACAGGCCAAGGCACACAGAAAGGTAAATCGAAACGAGGTAAGAGGAGCACTCAAAATGTATTCTTAAAGTAAATATTTTAAGACTATCTCATCAAAGGATGCATCACCACGGTATTGTGTTGGCTGCACAATAGTGAAAAGGAATGATAAAGTAGAAGAAATCTACTTGTGGTGAGCACAGTTCCTACTGGGAAAGAGCTACCATTTCCAAAATTTTTTAGAAAAACGACTACTCATGACTTGATACAAACAATGAAAACCAAGTTGAAAATACACTTACTGGTATTTAATACTCAAACACAAACATTTATATGGCATGGATGCATTATTACATTGTGGTCATGTGACCTATGCATACATCTGTTCTATCTGCTGAGTGAAAAGCTATATTTGTACATAACCAATTAGATTTTTACTTATAACAAAAAGACTTCTTTTTGAATAACGACAATTTAGTAGTAGAGTTTGATTCTGTCTGAAATAATTTTCTGAAGACACGATGCCCAATGCATTTCGGGACCAAAAAGGTACCCTTCTTCAGGGGAGAAATCCTAAAACATACAAAGAACTAATCAGTAACATCAAAGAAGCGAAATGTTTTGAACATGATATGATCTATCTAAAAATAATGGACACGTCAGGGGGAAAAAAACAGACATAGTAGATCCATTAAATCAGACATAGTGTAGAGAAAAGCTCCTATGTGCATGTGGTTTAACAAATCACGTAAATGTTCTATACCATCCGGCACATAACAACATGTATTAACCTAACTGGACCTCATGATGACAATATATGTGTATATTACAAACATTTATATAAACCCATAAAACTAAAAACCATGACCGTAATCTGATGTGATCAAAAATAAATCTGGACCAAATTATACACGAAACATGCATATAAAAAAATGGTATATACATCCTTGTTTATACGGTTTAAGAAACACTTTAAATGCTTATATCACCTTCTTGCTAGCATTCTGTATAGAAGACCTTGTAAATTGGAACATGTCAACAATAGAGTGGATATCATGACATCATAATCTACAACATTAATAGTTTATACATATTATAACTGGTGCACTGTAGCTATTTACAATCATTGTGCTACGCTCATACCTTGTATCTGAATGTATTGCACTATGGGTGAACTCCTACTGAAATAACCACTGACGTCAGCTAAACTGGACTCGATAATAGGGAACCGCGCACACTTGATATCTAAGTGGATGAGATAGTGAGAAACCACATTATAGAATCCGTTTCTCTAAGTAAATGGTGCAAATCAAACTACACGATAGAATAGTTAGGTACCTGCAACACTCGACGTTGTTTCCAGAAAAAATCCGGTACTTTATAAAGATATCAAATTTTGCGTGTGCGTATTACTGTCTGGAAATCTGTCTCAATCTGTAAAAACAAACAAATATCACATACGTCGTCGTGTAACTAAATGTGCGTTACTACGAGAGAACGCATCATGGCTGCAGAATAACCTCAAATTTACGTACCTACAAATGTGTCACAGGATTCCCAAAAACAGGGTCTATCGTTACTGTGTGATGGTTAGAAAAGAAAATCTTGCGCGTAGAGGCGCGATCCTCTGTAAAAGTGCCACTAAAAAACAGAAAAACAATCTGTAGTCTTTTACTAATGAATACGTACGCAAAAGCATGCGAGTCTGAACTCAATTAACTATACAAAATGTACCTCCAAAAGATCATTAAACTAGCGGTAACGTGTCCAGTGTCTTCCGTCTAAATGGATGTTCGAAGGTATATCAAACCGAATCTACAAAAAATAATGAGTAACACGGAGTAAATTGAAAGATTTATTATCTCCTCAGTTTTTAAGAAAAAAATGTTAAAAGTGGAAAGACACATATCTTTCTGTTCGTAAAGTAAAAGATTACCTCCGCTACTAGATTTCCAACTGTTCCTGCAAACGCCAGTCCTTCTGCAAGTATTCAGGTAACCGTGGAAGGTTACAACACCGATATATTAAGAGTCCCCTCATTACAAAAAAACGCTAATAATTGTGGGAAATGAAGTCCCATGGTTGGTGCTTATTATAATGCCGTACCTAATACCGATGTTCAGGTTAAACACTACCATTAGTGAGTGTACATAACAACTGCGTTTGACAAAAATCCACATGAGTTACTACTGTTCGTGGTATTACCACAATGAATTGGTAATTGAGTCATCTCAAATTGTGGAGAGAAAGAAGGAAGGGAAATGTATGTTAACTGCAGTCAAAAATCGATGTATAAATGCTAGGAGATTCACTGCCGGCTCTTGGCACTGTAAATTATAAATCATGACGGTGCTAACTGAATATTTGAGCGTCATATGAGAAGATGCTTCCGATTGTTCTTATCATGGATATGTCAGCACTTCAGCCAGAACCTGTTCAAAAGAATAGCCTGAAAATATGATGCTCATACTAAGTGCGTAGGAATGAATTAGGGTTGTGTCTGTTACTGTTCTCATATCAGAGACTGTTACCCAGGCTAATAATGTAACCATAAAACATGTACACACTCACTAGTGAGTATAGATTATTTAAATCAAAAAATCTGTTAGGAATCTATTTACTACATAAATATTGTGGCTGCCCGAGTACATGTGTCTAATTGCGAAATAAATTTGCAACTTTACATGGTTATAACAAAAATTGTGTAATAACATTATGTTTGACATGCTTAAAAAACATGATCACGTATCATATTTGGAAATATAGGTATGCAAAGAAACCAGAAGAATTAGAGTACATGGTAAACAATGGTTGCCTGGACACAAGCCAGTATCATGAACTTAAAAGTGCTGAACTGATGTAGAGGTCCTTATTCTGGTCAGGAAATTTATACATGTCTGTTAGATACATACAAGTTGCTGAAATGACATATAAATCATAGATAACATCCCAGATCAATACGGTCGTTAAGACCATTCAGAATGACTGTGGATAAAAAGTCTATCCAGTAAATTTCACGCTGTAATAATTTGGCCGAATTGTCTTGACCCTCCTTTTTCGGTACCACCTCAATTATCTGTGCACGTAACTGCGCTATATTATGTTGACTTTCATCCCAATGAATGGCTAATGGGGTACTTTTGTTCTTCAACCGAATGTTGCTCTTGTGCTCTGTGAGCCGGATTTTAAATTTGCGTTCAGTTTTACCCACGTATAGTTTCCCACACGGGCATTTGAGACAATAAACCAGATTGGTACTATTACAATCCGATGTGTGTTTGAGTGTAATTTTCTTGCCTGTCATGGGGTGAGTTAGAATGTTGCCAATGATGATATTATTACAGTGTATGCAGTTTTGACATTTCATAGTTCCTTTATGGTCAGATTGGATTTGTAAGTTGCTGGGTGACCGGATTAAATCCATCAGGTTGCGGCCTCGTGTGTAGGCAAATATAGGTTTCTCCCAAAAAATTCCTTTAAATTCATTTTCATTTTGGAGTAATTCCCATCTTTTGAGTATAATATGTCTAATTTGATTAGCTGCTGTGGAGAATTTTGAAACAAAGGTGAATTCATGAGTGGATGTTTTGGAGCTGGGGGTCAACAGAGATTGACGATCAACTATGGCTAACCTGTCAATACATTGATCCAAAATTTCTACTGGATATCCTCGTTGATCAAATCTTTTACGATGAATTTTTATTTGGTCATCAAATATCTCTTGGGTGGCACAGATTCTTTTTATTCTCAAGAAGTGGGAATATGGTAAATTTGTTATCAGGCTCTTAGGATGAAAACTGGTATACATCTGAGTGTTGTTCCTATCGGTAGGTTTGGTATAGACATTTGTTATCAGTTTATTGTCTACCAAATCTTTGGTGACTAGTACATCCAAATAATGCACTGAGCTGTGGCTTATGTCATAAGTAAACTGCATCCTTGGATTCTTTGTGTTGAGGTCCTCTATGAGACCTACCAATTCCTCATGAGTCTTGGACCATATCACGAAAATATCGTCAATGTAACGACCATACATTACTATCCCTTGGTTCCACTGTTGATTCATCAGAATGTGGTCATGCTCGAAAAGTGACATGAATATATTCGCATAGGCAGGAGCCCCTGAGAATCCCATGCTTGTTCCGGTCATCTGTCCAAAAAATTGGTCTTGCCATTTGAAATAACTGTTATTTAGGCAAAAGTGTAGCAGTTTCAAGATGAATATACTTTTTTCTTCACTTAACTCCATCTGTAATAATGCCCATTCTGCTGCCTCCATACCTTGTTGATGGTTAATGGATGTATACAATGCTGTGACATCAATCGTACACAGTATCCAATCTGTCCTAAAATGATCCTGAATAGCTTCTAATTTTGAAAGAAAATGGGTTGTATCCTTAATATAGGTACACCATGATTGCACAAATTCTTGGAGAAAATGGTCGAGATATTTCCCAATAGGGTCAAAGATGGAGCTGCACCCAGAAACAATAGGTCTAAATGGAGGATCCGTCGGATGTTTGTGGATCTTCGGAGTCATGTACAAGGAAGGTCTTCTAGGATTCAAAGTAGTTAGAAACGTCTTTTGTGTGTCAAAGATGATTCCCGCGGTGCAGGCTTCTTGGAGCAGGTCAGATAAGGCCTTTTGTAATAGAATGGTAGGGTCATGATCCAATGGTAAGTAAGTTTGTGTATCTTGAACATGCTCAAGCACTTTCCTATTATAATATTCTGTGTCCATAATGACAAGTGCGCCGCCCTTATCTGCTGGTTTCAAAGTCAGTTGGGAATTTTGGGCAATAGTTTGTACTGTGTGGTAATCATGCACTGTAAAATTCTTACTTTTCATAGATGTATATCTGATCTTGGATAAATCCCTCTTAACAGAGTCTTAAAAAAAATCCAGAATCTTATGCGACGTCGGAGCCATGTATTTGCTTTTAGGTTTGAACTTGGTGACTTCCAATGGCGATTCAGGATCCGCTTGACACTCCATTACATTCTTGTAGTAATGACAAAGTCTCAATTTACGCATGAATTTGAAAAATGCCACATTAGTTTCAAGTGCTGAGGTGTTGTTCGTCGGTACGAAGGACATGCCTTTGTTAAGGGTCATAATCTGTTTCTTGGATAACTCCACAGAAGATATGTTTATGACGAGGGTAGATTCTTCCCACTGCGAAGTGACCTTCCCTTGTCCTCTCCTTGTGGGACGTTTGCCTGGCCTTGTGGTGTTTCTGCTACCTGCGGTGGTGGTTGACCTTCCGTCATAGCCTGTAACAAAAAAGATCCCGTTGTTGTTTTGTTAGCTTCCTGAATGTTAGGAACTGTCGCAGATGAAGATGTGGAAGCACCTGCGGATTTCGCTAATGGTTGCCGAGATTCAGATATATCTTGTTCGGTGGTAATACTTTCCTCACTGGAAGTGATCTTTTTGTGAGGAGTAAAACGTCTTTTAGCATATATCTCGGCCCACGTGTAGACTTCATTTAATTTATAGTCTATAGTATCGCTGCGATACTTCCTAATCTTCCCTTCCTGTAATTCACGGTTGTAGCGATCAAGTTTGGCATTCAGTTCTTCCAAAGTCATATCCCAAATGGTTGGATCAATTACAGTTGATAGATCCCTTTTTAAATTAAAAATGTCCTCATCCAGGTCTTTAATAGTATGTGACAGTTCTTCTATGATGGGAAGAATCAAATCTAGGGAACATTTATTTAGTATGGCGAACCATTTGTCCATGAACTCAGGGTTTAGGTGAAATCTGAATAACATCGGTCTGAGTGCTATCCAGAGTCCCCTCGGAATTCTTTTTGCTCGGTGATATTGAACAAGCGTGGATGCATGAAGACATTGATTTAGTTGCCTCCTTGTCAGGTATTCCAATTGTTTAAGGCGTTGGATTGTGGAACCCCCTTTCGTGTCTACGAGTTGGATTTCGTTAATCAGAGCATATATATCTGTCGCTTCTTCTGCTGTATATGCTAGGGTATTAGCCCTGTTCTCTGTTATGTGTGTGATACTATCAAACGATGCCATATTGGCTTTATTATCTCAAATTTTTTTACTAATATTCCGTTCGTTGGTGCTACCTCAGTGGGCCAATGTGAACAATAGAAACGAAGTAAGAGGAGCACTCAAAATGTATTCTTAAAGTAAATATTTTAAGACTATCTCATCAAAGGGTGCATCACCACGGTATTGTGTTGGCTGCACAATAGTGAAAAGGAATGATAAAGTAGAAGAAATCTACTTGTGGTGAGCACAGTTCCTACTGGGAAAGAGCTACCATTTCCAACAATTTTTTGAAAAACGACTACTCATGACCTGATACAAACAATGAAAACCAAGTTGAAAATACACTTGCTGGTATTTAATACTCAAACACAAAAATGTATATGGCATGGATGCATTATTACATTGTGGTCATGTGACCTATGCATACATCTGTTCTATCTGCTAAGTGAAAAGCTATACTTGTACATAACCAATTAGATTTTTACTTATAACAAAAAGACTTCATTTTGAATAACGACAATTCAGTAGTAGAGTTTGATTCTGTCTGAAATAATTTTCTGAAGACACGATGCCCAATGCATTTCGGGACCAAAAAGGTACCCTTCTTCAGGGGTGAAATCCTAAAACATACAAAGAACTAATCAGTAACATCAAAGAAGCGAAATGTTTTGAACATGATATGATCTATCTAAATATAATGGACACGTCAGGGGGGAAAAAAACAGACATAGTAGATCCATTAAATCCATAAACTTTCTAAAAGTGCTGTTCTCAAACACAGGATTTAAAAACAACCTTTCCTAAAAGATGTGTTATTAAATTCTGAGTTCAGGGATACCAAACTTTTATGTCCTATCTTCCCATGGGAAGATATGCTGGTAGCCACTGTTGCCAGCATCCCCCAAGATAGCTTATGGGGCAAGATAGCCTTACAATAGTGAAAAACGAAAATGGCTGTAATTGACTACCAGAGCATGTCACCAGCACAAGTACATGCTCTACTTTTCACATACACAGCACCCTGCCCAAGGGGGTACCAAGGGGGAGCCTTCCATAGGGGTGACCAATGTGTAAAGAAAGGGAATGGTTAGGCATGGCCAGTGGGGACACTGACGAGGAGGACATGGCAGTTCACAGACTGCACACAGGCACTGAGGTGGCAGGCCTGAGACACCATTTTAGGGCTGCTCATGTGGGTGGCACAATCAGTGCTGCTGGCCCACTAGTAGCATGTGTTATCACCAGCCCTGGCACACTCAGTGCACTTTACTAGGGACTTCAGGGTGACACAAATATGTCAATCATGGATAACCAATCATAATAACAATTTACACAGGGAGCACTTGCACTTTGACACTGAACAGCAGTGGCAAAGTGCCCAAAGCATCTAAACCAGCAAAAACGAAATCCAACACAGCATCAAAAATACAGGAGGTAGTGGCAAAAAGAAAGGGGGGAAACCACGGCAAAGGCGGCAGGTCTAATAGGGGATTTCTGGCAGTAAATGTGTAATATGCAAAATTTCATATGTAACATGTGCGACTGTATAAAGATCTGTGAACATGACAGACTGCCTTTCATCCACCACATATATCTGTAGGACTTTTATAATGTGGATGCGAGCGCTGTTACACATTGCCTTTCATCCACAACATATAGGTGTATGACTTTTATAATGTGGATGAGATTTCTGTTCTTTAAAGTTGAAGACTAAGACATCTGCATTTACCCCAACAAATTCTGATATGAATGGCCCTTGGTTAGAAGTGGGTACTAGGGAACAGTACTATGCAGTTCAGTCCTTTTCAAATGACTGTATTACTCCAACACTGTAGCACAGGGCCTCTTTAATCATATACACCCTATGTATTTGCAAACTGCAAGGAGCAACAGTGTAACCACATTATGCATTTATGTGTTTGTCTATTTCTATATTTATGCAGTTATATCTAGCATGTGTCCGATTCAGGGGTGTCAGAACTCTTTACAGAAGGGTTGCTCATTATACTAGCAGAAAGTATTAAATTTGTAAAATAATGAATGACAGCGCCCAAATTGCTGCTCTGACTCCCGCGTGTCACTATTAAATGTCAGCTCGCCGAATACCAAGGATGTATGGTCCTGAATCCACCTCAGGCCTCTTTAAGTCTCTGTTAGAAACTTCCTTCCCCTTTCTCTCACTTTTGCTGGTACAGATTTCTCCCTTGGTGAGTTATTCCATTTTCTCTTCCTCCGTCTTTTCCACTTGTGTGTAATTCCCTCTCTTGCTCTTAGTGAAATGTCTGATGAGGAACAATAAGTGCCGGTCACCAAAAATGATGTACTGATGGTCCCACCAGCAACCACCGGTCCAGGAGCACTCCTTACGCATGTGGGATAGTAAACAGCTATTCTTAGGTCTCGCCTACAGGCATTGCACATGCGCTGTCGTTTGGAGACAATCTATTCTGTCTAAAAAAAAGACTCTAAAAATGGGCTACTAGCCAACACATCACTTAGCATTTGTTGGCACCATTTCCACTCTTCTTTGGTGCCTTTTAATTCTGCAGTGCGAGTGAGGCGTCACTTCCTGTTTCACTTCCTTTTGTTTGTGTGGAGCATGAACCAAGTCCAGATTAATTTCTTAATTAGTGTTCATCCGCTTTTTCGCGCTTTATTTACTTTCAGCCATGCTGCACAGCAGCCACGCAGCTGTATACCATGAGTTAAAATATATTGAAAAGTCAACCAGCAGAGCTACTTAGCTTTGTCAATGTTTTCTAGGCTATGTTGTACAGTTGCATGGCTTAAAGTGAAAAAAAGCAAAATGCTGTAAAGCGGCCAGCGTTGACCACCTCATAGCTCTTTTTTAAAAAACTTTTAACCATGTTGCACAGCAGGTAGGCTGCTGTCCAACCTAGCTAAAAAACATGAACAAAGCCAATCGATCTCGCCTAGCCATGCTTCACTGCAGCTGCCCTGCAGCACAACATAGCAAAAAATAGACATTGACAAAGGCAATAGATCGCGCATAGGCGAGACCTAGTGGCTCTGCCAATGCTTGTTTACATTGAAACCTCTATGTGTAAGAAAACAAAACAACAGACAAGTGAGAATTCGGCTAGGAAGAAAAGGAAACCTATTTTGTCCAGCGTTCAATGTCGAGGCGAGAATTGTATTGATTAATTGAGGGGTTTACCTTGTAGAGAACGCTGGAGCAGATGTTGCTTCAGGGCCTTTTTCCAATGACTCAAACAATGGGGTAGTAAGCATTGAGGGGAAATCAACTTCCATATTTTTAGGGCATTGCCTGAAAAGGAGAGAGAGTATTTTTTTTTTTTTAATCTTGGAAGTTTCCGGAGCATGGATTCCACCCAACACAGGATGCCACTGCCCCTGATGGAGTTGTGTGCCGAATATCTAGGTCAACCACAGTGCATGGCTTTCAGTGCTATGAGGGCTATTTTGAATATGCTTCTAGCTTCTCTGCTGCATTGATGTGCCTAACACCATCAATACAGAGAAGATACAACTAGTGGTGTGCCATTTAGGAATAAACAAACACAAAAGAAACACAGCAAACTCTTTCTGAACAAGGTTTAGGTTATTTTCTATGTTCATGACATTTATTGTATATATGAAGGGCTCCTGAAAGTGCTCAAATACAGGGAACCAGTCTAGGGTACACACAGGTAAACAGTGTCTGCCCACTCTTTTCACAGGGTGGACGTCGCCTACCCTACCAAGTGGTCGGCCCCATAGAAATATGCTAAACTTGTCGTGTGTAATTTTCCGACACCAGGACACATTCAACAGCACCTGCACATTGTCTGTTTTGGTTCAGGAGCAGCAAAGTGCAGGCAGCGAGGGGGCTTAACAACAAACGCAATGGAGGGGGAACAAAGGCACACAGCTTATCACTTCACAGGTACTTAAGAAATTTAAATTCCACTATTTTGTTTTATTTCTTTTATAGCGCTATAGTGCTACTCATCCTATTGCAGTGTGTCACAGCACTTTACATCACAGTTACACACTATACATTGACAACAAATCATATGTGTGCAAATCAATGTACAGGGTGTGTTACATAAGACAGTTATGATTACAAGGTGTGGGGGGCTCAAGTCCTTCATAGCTTACTGTGCATAGTTTACTTTGCTGGATTAAAAGGCTTTCAATTTATGAACTGTAAGTAACAAAAGGATAGCTGTAAAAAGCTGTAACCCACTTACCCATTTACATAAATAAATAAAAATCTGTTATTTTTGGGTTACGTAATGTGCTATGCAGTATACATACTAACCCTTTATGCACCTTTCATTCAAAACTGTGACTAGACAAAACACAGACCTTTCCAGCATATAGTTATTTTACCATTATTATTTTTTCCTGAGATTTACCGGGCACATAAAGTTCTCTGCGGCAGGTGTCTTAACCCCATCAGATATTTTAAAATTCAGACTTTGCAACCATTAAGCAGACCAAATTTACTGACTTGTTTTACCTTTTGTGTCAATTTATTTGTGGCAGGATTAAAAAAAAAATGCATAAATTGAGGCCCAGATTTTGCATTGGGGTTGCATCACTTTTTTCGCACAACCCTGAGGCAAAATCTCAATTGATAAATATTGTAATGTGCTCAAGTGTATTCATGATAGGCCTGGTAAATATATGTGTGAGGTCTGAAGATATGATGTCACTTCTTGTGAGGTCATGGGTTGCAATGCCACTTCCTGTGATGTCACATGCAATGTCACACGCTGTGAGGTCACACACTGTGACGCCATGTGCCATGATGTCATTTACATACTGCCTAACTTGGTTAGTCCCCCCTCACTTCTTTTTTATGACGTGCCCTGCTCAAATACATCCCACTTGTTGGAGGAATGATTTGGATTAAACAAAACATCTGAATGTCTGCCATTCTAGACAAAATTCAATGTTTAGGGGATGACAAGTATCCCTGATATGTCTATTCATTTTCAAATACGTTTTCATTTTAATGTTGAGACCCTAAAATATGTCTGTGCCAATGGCCCTTTAAATCCTCAAGGCAGCTGCGCCCGGCACTGCATATATCGACGAGGTTTCACCTGGAACAAAAAAAACGAGACCGCAAAACAAACAAAAATTCACAACATTCTTAAATCAGGATTCCTGTTTTTGGGCGATTCCTAGTTTTAGTAATGCCTGCGCGACATTCATGAGAAGCTGTGGCAAAGGGGCAGCAATTTGAAGCACATTGGAACCAAAAGATTGGAAAAAGCCAATAGGATTTTAAGGCATATGTACGTGAGTTACTGGCATTTTCCACTAAACGAAGTTTGGGGTAATATGCGCATCAAATAGGGTTTTTTAGCGCCCCCGCCCCAAGGGAGGTGTGGGCATTTGTGTGTCTGTGTCTCTGCCTGAGGAAGCAGCTTCCTTCCATCGGACAGCCATAGTTACTGTTCAACTCTTTCATTGGTCATACACGAACCATTAAAACATCAGTACACATTAGCTACAAAGTCAGCACCTGCAAGGCACAAAAAACAGCCCACGCTGGAGTTATGGACGAGGCCTTCTGGCAATGCCCGGTCATGTCTCTGTCTTCCACCATCTTCCAACTCCTGCCTTTTTATTATGTCTTTCTTCCAGCTTCTTTCGAATCCCTGGTTTCTTCAATTGGCTCGGTTTTCTTTTATTCTTCACCCCCCATCGTTCTCACTTTCCTATTTACATTTCTCTTGCCCTGGGTGAGGGTGGGCTCATTCAAAATTAGTTTCATTTTCCTAAAAACAAATGCTGGTGGTGCGCACCTGCACAAATTAAATACCGGGCTCACATGACCGGAGGCACTTCTTGGAAGAGGGAAAAGGGTACTTCTTTGTTGCTACTTGTAGCACCGAGAAGAATTGTATTTTTTCTATAGAGGCCCCACGTGATTGTCTTCATTGTGAGCCCTAGCGCTTTTAATGTTGGTTGCTACGAGGTGGTAATGTTTGTCCTTTTCCATCAAGAGAAGGTGAAATTTCACCCCCGCAATGAGTAATTCATTAATTTTTCGTAACTGTTTGCTGAATAGAGGACCGAATCCTGTAGAGCAAAAGCTTGTTAGCTGCGGGGCGAGAAAGGTCTGCAGAAGCCACACAATTAGCTGTAAAAGCCTGCAAACTGAACATATACAATTACAAGGCGGCCTATAAATAAAATAGCACCGCTTGAGAAGCTCCATGGAGCTATTAAGTGGCAATTGGCAGCCAGGTTCACTTTCCTTTGCCAAAGCATGTTGTGGGCACTGTTTAAAGGTTGGTACGCGAGTCTAGCAGCAGAGTGATTGTTTCATAACAGCAGGCCCGGCCTTGGAAATGATAAACAATGGAGTGAGGGTGAGTGGGCGTCTGGGTGGGGGCCGTGGTGGCGTGCCCAGGACTGTTACAGTGCCTCAGCTGTGCACTGCAAGCGAAGAGCTAAAAATAATTCCATTTTAAAGTGAAGCGAAATGACGTTTTAAATTTTTAATGAATTAGAAGGAAATAGGCGCACCTCCCTATTTAACATGCTAGCTTACTTTATGCAACAGCTCAATTACCAGCATTCAAGCGGGTGAATGCTGCCACAAGGGGACCAGCTCTCGCGATGGCGGCAGCCTGCGCCTCCATTTTGTAAAACAGAAGGCCCAGGATAGCGGTGCGAAGCCAGGTTTGATTTTTTTGAGGAGGAAAGACGTGTCTCGCTCAATTTTCACAGATGAATGCCCAAGTGTCTCTTAATAGTTTCATGACACTGACTTTCCTGGCGTAGTTAAACCAATAATAAAAAAAAAAATTGTTGCTAAACACTGTAGCTGAAAATGTATTATTAATGATTTCTGCCTGATTAGAAGCTGACATGCATGAACACACAAAGAAATTACATTAGAATAGCCCTGGGGCCGCCTGATCATGAGTTTGGAGGACAGGACAGGGTACTCCAACACTGCTATAATTCTGATTTTTCCCTTCCAAGCAGTCTCCTTTTTTAATTACATAAATTGATTTGATATATATGGCAAATATAGAACGTACGTTTTATTAATATTTTTTATCATTGCAATGTTATAATCAAGTTTGCTCAAATATTCTCACACTATTTAATCTGAATGTAAGGCTCTGTTCTCAACAATAGTTAAATGATTTCGGTTACTATTGAGCTCAAGGTTTCACGGAATGACAGGCCCAGGTGCCACCTGGACCGCTCAATATTAGCACAACAATAATGTGTTAGCGAAATAGAGCTCCCATTTTTTTTTTGGGAGGCGTTCAAAGCTACCACTAAGGGACGGATTATTGCCTTCAAGGCATTCCAACATAGATAATATCATCAAAAGATTGCTCAAGTTGAAGGATGCCGTAGACCAGGCAGCACAACTTGGTAGACATTCTTCTGCCTATACAAAAGCCAAACAGAATTTAAGGGATTTTTTCACATTACAAGAAATCACTAGCTCCAGGGCTTATCAACAGAAACTATATGAAGAGAGTCAGCAGATTGGGAGGTATTTGGCTTGGTCTACCAGTGTAAAGCAAGAGTCTGTGTATGTAAGGAAACTGAAGAACTCGGCTATGGGTGATTTGGTTACAGACAAGGATACAGTATCCAGGGCTTTTTTCGAGCACTATAAATCCATCTATGAAACTGCTGATCCTACTTCACAGCTAGGAATAACCCTATATTTTCAAACTATTATAATACCAACTATAGAAGACATCCAGGCTCATCAACCTTTGTCAACTATTACAGCTAAGTAATTAAATGATGTCTTAGCCTCAATGTCTTGCAGTAAAGTGGCAGGCAACAATGGATTTTCAGCCGAATTTTGCAAAACGTTTGCTGCCGAATTACTCTCCTTTCTGACTGAGCTATTTAACATTATTAAGGATGGTGGTGAAGTATCATTTCAGTTTAGGGAATCAACAATAGTCAGCTTCTTGAAAATAGGTAAAAACCCTGAGGATGCCAACTCTTATAGGCCCATTAGCCTCCTTAACGATGACTATAAGCTTTTCCTGAAGGTTTGGGGAATTCGTATTAGTACACTGGCCCAGGGTGTGATCCATAGGGACCAAACAGGCTTTGTCGCTGGGCGGCTGATGGCTGTCAATATGAGTTTCTTTCTCAAGGCAATTGATTTTTTCTCAGTTAACCAGACGAAGGCTATGGTTATCATGTTGAACCAGAGAAGGCGTTTGATCTGGTTAACTGGGAGGCGTTGTTTTTAGGCCTCCAAAGGTTTGGGTTCCCTTTAGTCTTTTGTGAATATGTTATCAAAAGTCTATCATGGAGCCAACCCTCAAATTCTTGTCAATTCTTGTCAATTCTCATCTAGCTGACTCAACTGCAATAAAGAAGGGGACCTGATAAGGGTGTCCTCTTTCGCATATATTATTTAAATTGTTTATAGAGCTTTTAGCAATTAGGTTTCGGGTTCCTCATGCTTTAGATGCACCACTTTCAGGTATGACCAAGTTAAACACCGGCAGATGATATTATCTTGAACTTGAAACCAGAAAGGGGAAATATTCAGCAGGCACTTGATTAATGTTATCAGTTTAAGAATATCGGAGGCTATAAGATCAAACCAATAAGAACAGAAGTCCTGCTTTTTAATTCTCCTCCTGAAGTTCTTCAAGAACTTCTGCACTCTCAGGCAAGACATCAGAGACCTATTATATTTGGGGATATATGTTACTCAGGATTATTTGAACCTTTTCCAGCTAAATTATCACCCAATGTTTTAAGGTAAAGGGGCTGCTTGAAAAATTGACTCTACTCCCTTTGACTTTGGTAGGCAGAGTAGCCCTGATTAAGATCTCTATTCTTCTGCTCTTAATATTTCTTTCTTCAAACGTCCCCATTAAAGTTAAGACAAGTTAATTTACAGCTGTAGATGTGCTTTTAAGGCATTTTATTTGGAGTAATAAAGCATGAAGGGTTAAATATTCCACCCTCCAGCTGAACATCCTTCAGGAAGGGTTGACTGTTCCCAATTTTAAGGGTATTGTCAAGCGGCACTTTTAGGTCTCTGTGTCAGAGCTTTGAAAGGTAGCAGAACAATTGACTCCTTCTTTATGGATAGATTGTTGCAGGATGCTGGCACACATTTGCCAGTTTTATTAAGAGTCCTACATTTCTGAAAAGAACCAGATATACTGTCCTAGCAGATATCAGTGATATGCTTTTGAGTCTATATCGTTGTTACTAGTGGGCTTCCAGCACTGGTTGTGCTACCCACATGAGTTGTCCTGTAAACATAACTCAGAACTGCCACCGCAGTGTCTGCAAGCGCAGTTGTAAACTGCCATGTTGTCCTTGTAAGTGCATCCACTTGTCAGGCCCAAACCTTTCTTTCCTTACATGTAAGGCGCCCCTAAGTAGGACCAAGTTAGCCTCATGGGCAGGGTGCAGTGTATGTGAAAGGTAGAACATGTACTGGTGTGTGTGACATGTCCTGACAGTGAAATACTGTGTATTTTGTGATTCACTATTGAAAGGCTGGCTGTCCCATAAGCTTATCATTGGGGCTGCACTGTAACATTTTACATGTGTGGTTTCCATAGGGGCAAGATACAAAAATAGAGATTAGGCTCTCTGAACTCAGAATTTATTAACGCACCTTTTGGTAAAGGTAGTCCCCTCCCCACCCGCGAACCCCACCCGCATCAACCGCCTGACCTCCTGGACCGACGTCAACGACGACGAAACCCGCAAGATCATGAACTCCATCCACTCAGGATCACTGCCAGACCCCGTCTGACCTCCTGGACCGACGTCAACGACGACGAAACCCGCAAGTTCATAAACTCCATCCACTCAGGATCACTGTCAGACCCCTGCCCTCACCACATATTCAACAAAGCCGACGCAGCCATTGCACCCCAACTTCGAAAAGTGATCAACATCTCCTTTGAGACAGCCAATTCCCGGAAAGCTGGAAGCACGCTGAGATCAATGCCCTTCTCAAGAAACCGAAGGCGGACCCCAAGGACCTCAAGAATTTCCGGCCCATCTACCTGCTCCCATTCCCGGCGGAGGTCATAGAGAAAATCGTCAACACGCAACTTACCCGCTGCCTCGAGGACAACAACATCCTGGACCCGTCCCAGTCCGGATTCCGAAGAAGCCACAGCACCGAGACAGTGAGATCAATGCCCTTCTCAAGAAACCGAAGGAGGACCCCAAGGACCTCAAGAATTTCCAGCCCTGCTCCCGTTCCCGGCGAAGGTCATAGAGAAAATCGTCAACACGCAACTTACCCGCTGCCTCGAGGACAACAACATCCTGGACCTGTCCCAGTCCGGATTCCGAAGAAGCCACAGCACCGAGACAGCCCTCATCGCCACCACAGATGACATAAGGGCCGAACTAGACAACGGCGAAACAATGGCCCTCATCCTCCTGGACCTGTCAGCCACCTACAACACATTCTGTCACTGCACACTAAAGACATGACTCTAAGAAGCCGGCATCCAAGAGAAGGCCCTGGACTGAACCACGTCCTTCCTCTCCGGCAGAACCCAGAGCGTCCGCCTCCACCCCTTCCGCTCCTCAGCCGCCGACATCATCTGCGGCATACCCCGGGGATCCTCCCTCAGCCCGACGCTGTTTAATGTTTACATGGCCCCTCTCGCTCAAGCCGCCTGTCAGCACGACCTCAACATCATCTCCTACGCCGACGACACCCAGCTCATCCTCTCCCTCATCAAGGACCCGCACACCGCCAAAATCAACCTCCACGGGGGAATGACGGCCGTCGCCGATTGAACTGTCCAAGGCTGTTGCAGCCCACATGGAGGCGGCCCTCCATGTCCCGGTGAAGACAGAACCGGTGAATGCGGTCACGACCAAGACCCCAATGAAGTGGAACAAGAAGGGACCCGGGACAGCGCCGACAGGACAAGCGAAGACGTGTGGGTACTTTGGTGGGTCTCCACACCCAGCTGCAGAGTGCCCGGCTAAAGGAAAGAGGTGCCCAGGATGCGGGCACTTCAACCATTTTGAGAAAGTGTGCAGGGCCAAACGGTATCGCCGCCCGTGCCAAGTGGTAAATACCCTGCCGGAGGGCGAGAAGACACCCAGTGACATAGACAATGATGAGGAGGAAGAGCGGGTAGTCCACAAAGTACACATGATTGGCACTGCTTCACGGAAGACGCAACGGTTGCCGGAGTGCAACATTCATGTGGGGTCCCAGGATGTCATGGCTGTAGTGGACACCGGGTCCACCATCAACATCATGGCTACCACTCTCCACCGAACCCTGCATCCAGCACCCCTGTTGTGTCCATCAGCAATAACGGTATTGCGCTCCAAAGAACCAGTTTTAATTCGGCAAGCAAGGAATAGTTATAATCAGATCTTAAGGATAGAGCGCAAATGCGGGGAGGATGTTGGATGGGAAGATTTGTTAGCTGCAGCAAGGGCGAGAGACCATTCACTATTTTGGTGGATTATCGCAAATGGTACTAAACTTAGTAAGCCTGCCCAGGACTACCACCTGGCTCCCACTATTTGGTTTAATCATTTTGCACAGTTATATGCACCAGAGGAATTGACACTCAGTCAGAACCCAAGTCCTATTAAAGAACTGTTAGAATCTAATGAGATCGTTCCAATATCTTTTGCTATCTCAGAAACTGAGCAGGCAATAGCATAAATCAAGGCATCGAAAGCCCCAGGGCCTGATAATGTACCGGTACCTTTTTAAACATGATCCAGATGTATGGGCACCGTACATGAATCTACTGTGTAATACGATAAGCAGTGGTCAACCCATCCCTGCTTCATGGAAGGGGGCGTTGATTGTCCCTATACACAAGAAGGGGTGTATAGACAATCCCGCCAACTACAGGCCGATTAGCCTGATAGACATTACCCAAAAAATATATGCAAAGCACCTCCTGTAAAGGTTAAATCATTGGTTAACAGAGAGTGACATTCTGTCCCCTTACCAGGCTGGGTTTAGAAAAAGAATCAGCACCATAGACCAGGTGTTCAGACTGTTAACCATTGCCTGGAAATATACCAAAATAAAATCGGGTAGTCTGTACGTGGCCTTTATCGATTTTAAGGCCGCATTTGACCTAGCCTAAGAGATTTACTTTGGGAAAATTTGTTAAAACAAGGTGTCCCCAAAAATATCCTGGTGCAACTGATAAGCCTTCATGAAAATAACTACGCAAAAGTTTGTTGAGGGACAGGTGGGAAATTAACTGAGGAGATCCCGGTGAGGAGAGGTGTGCGCCAGGGATGTGTCCTGGCGCCAACCCTCTTCCTCATTGATATTAATTATATGGTAGACTCCCTATTGAACTCAAAACATGACTCGCCTAAATTAGGTGACTCCACGTGTGCGCCCTTACCTTTGAGGATGATACTATCTTGGTTTTGTAGACTCCCAGGGGGCTCCAGAATCTTCTAAACAAGCTGGAGGGGTACTGCACAGCAAAGGGCCTGGAAATAAATCCTTCAAAAACCAAGCATATGTGTATCAGGCCCCACAAAAGTTTTAAAAGCAATATCACACTCAACGGTGCTGCAATAGAGCGGGTTCACAACTTTGTTTACCTAGGCGTGACCCTAGACTTGAAGCTCTCATGGCGTCCTCATATTAAAAAGTCAGAAATTGTTTTAACGCAGAATTCGGCGCCCATATTGAAAAAACTCCATGCCACTTATACTAAATCTATTACTCCGGCATTGGAGGTATATAAATCAAAGGCTCAAACTGCCGCTCTTTATGGGTCCAAATTGTGGGGTGGACAGCAAATAACTACATTGGTCACGGGGGAAAACAGGATCTTACGAGCACTCATCCCCGCCCCAAAAAACACCCCGATGATTCCGTTCACATATGATCTAGGATTAAAGCGTATAGAGGACAGAGCAGTACTGATGACCCTACTATACTGGGTCAGGTTATGGGCTACTGAAGAACTTTTCATGTACAGAATGGCACTGAAAGAATTAATTGCACTAGATACACATGCATCCTTCCCTTGGCTGGTTAATGTGCGCAGGTGGTTAACAGACTTAGGGCTTAGCGAGTGTAGGTTCCACCCAGAAAACTTGACCCTTAGTTCAAAAAAAGAACTCAAGAGGATCTTTTGGAACCATGTTGTTTTAAAAACTGTATCGAATAGTAGTGCTGGCCCACTAACTAATGACTACCTGATGGTTAAACCCGTTCCATGCTTTGAGGTTTTCCTTGATCAAATAGAACCTCAACTTGCAAAAATATTGTATTTAAAATTAAGGTACGGGACCCTTTTAGTTAGATCCTTTACAGCCAGGTGGGGACTTGCTTGTAATGAAGAGGAAGAATAACAAGTGCAAAATGTGCCAGCTGTCAACAAGGGAAAGTATAGCCCATGTTCTTTTATTCTGTCTTACTTATAAGAAAGCTAGAGAGAAATGGATTGCACCGTTAGGAAGAAAGTTGGATGTGAGAAGGTACATGGAAATGATGCGTATTCTGAAAACTGAAAATAACCAGCTTGTTGTGTTTGGAGCCTCGACATTTTTACTGGCTGCCAATTATATTAGAATGAAGAATGGTCAGAAATTCTAAGTAGGATCTCGGTCTTAATATATTTGAAAACATTAAGATTGTACCTTTTTAAACTTCACTTTTTAAAGTTCACAGTATTTATATTTTTACAAATAATACTTTTTTAGCAATTTTTAACCCTTGTGTAAAATGTTTTAACTAAATTTACTGTATCCTATTCACTGACTAGTATTTCTTGTGATTAGATGGCATTTGCACTTTAGTCTGGAGTTTACATATTTGTATAAATGATTTTCCCTAAGACCTATGATTCATGTATAATACCACAATGGTTTCTAAGAACGCGTTCTTTTACGAACTGCATGGATTGTTATCTAAACCTGTATTGTATTTATTTATGTAGCAATGTAATCTTGCAGAAACTGGCACCTTATAATTATGAATGCACTTTATGCTGGATTTGCTTGAATATTTTACGCTCTGTTTTCTTTTATGGTTCTTTGAACCGAATAAAGATATTTTGACTGACAATAACGGTATTCGCGTATGGCCAAAACACGCCTCTGAAAGTCAAGGGTCGCTTCAGAACATCCATCTCCCATGGGGACCACTCGATCACCACCAATATTTATGTCACTGAAGATGGCCAAGGGATGCTGCTAGGGTGCTGTGCTGCAGTGGACTTGGTTGTTGTAACATTCGCATTCAGCGTGCATCACGAGTCGATCCAACATTTGCTAGAAGAATTCTCAGAAGTTTTCGAAGGAATAGGACGATTCAAAGGCAAAGAGATCCTGCACATAAACTGAACAATCAGACCAGAACAGATTACATAGGTCTTGTAGAATATAGCTGTGAAGCCATGTTTAGGTTGGTATTGCTACAGATTACTTCGTCTACTAAAATTGACCAGTCAAGATAGTCTGAATGTTTAATCCTGGCTGGAGTGATTGGGTCAATTGCATAGAATTCTTGATAATGAGTTGGCTTATTTCCCTTTCCTCATAATGTAGTGTGCTAGATGAGCCTCTCACTTCTGTAATTCGGTCTCTTGTTATATTCGCCCGTAATTTATATGCCAGGATCACGTCAGCCTTATTACCAAAACTGTTATAATCTAATTAAGGAATATGCTGACTTGTCTATGTCTTGGGCTCTCAGCTGCGTCCAGAGTGCTAATAATTTTCTCCACATTTTAGATGGATTCCCTAACTTGTTAAAGACTTTGATAAGACTCACATCTATGCTTAAAAGGGCTGAACAATTTCAAGACCAGTTGGCCCCTAGTCAAAGTTCTCAAGTCATCCCAAACAGTTCAAAACAGTTCCAGTCCCCACTGCCCAAATGCCATTCTCTGTTAAGGTATTTATTATTGTGCTGCTGCTGCCTAGCTCCCCGGGTAGTGGTGGATCCCTCAATGAGTCTTATTTTAGCTTCTGGTGTCTATGCATTAGAGATGCAACTTGCTAAGCTATATTTATTCAGACAGGTACGTGGTCTGAGAATGCAATATTATCAATGCCCAAATATTTCACTCCGGGGGAAGCAATGCTCAGGCAAGGAGATGGTCAAGCCAGGCTTTGGTCTTATATTTGGCCATGTAGAAGGAGAACACCAAGGAACTGGGGAGCTGTGACTGCTGGACATCTATCTGTCCAACTTTGTGCATGCATTCCCTTCCTCCCTTTGGTATCTCATCAATATCGCTCAGCCTCAGTTGGGATCCATCCATCATGGAGTCCATGAACATATTAAAATCCTCCTTATAATTCGGCACCCTTCCACTTTCTCTAATATATCCCCAATGGATGTCTTAATGGTTTTCTCTCGGTTAAAATTGAGCATGTCTAGACTACAGATTGTGTAAATTGCAAATTCAGAGTTAACAAGTTGCCTGCCTTATCTGAAATTACATCAAGTACTTTGCAAGTGTTAATGGATGCTATAATTACAGCCACTGTCTCTTTTTGGATAGACTGGGGGAAACTGAAACCACCTTAATTAAAGACAGAACCATACTTTTTTAAGAAGGTGAGTGTCTTGACTAAGGCAGACCGCCACACGTTTACTCCTTTGCACATTTAGGATAGCCAGCCGCTTGGCCAAAGTGTGCAAAGCCTTTGCCAATACAGCTGAACCATCTTCGGCACAGTGAAAAAACAATCCTAATCTTATTAATCATTTGGCAAGGTTGAAGCACAAGATGCAATTCTGGAAAGACCAATATTCTTCAATGAGCAAAATCAATTTCAAAATCTAAACTAATGGATCTCCTAAATAAAATGTTGCGGGAATCCCCTCCTCTTCTCAGAGTCAAACGTTTCCGCATAACCGCTCATCAATCTAACCTCTCAGTGACTAACCTCCCCAGTCCCCAAGCATGGAATGAATGATAATTTCTCACAATAGTCATGTTCAAGGTTCTTCTTCTTCCTCATTCCTCTTCTGTGAGGTGTTGCAGGCTCTTAAGTGTTAGATCACACTGGCACAAGAGGCAGCTATGTCACTGGGTGGAGATTTTTAATTGTTCATTCTAAATCATGCCATAAGCCGTCTCAAGTCACCTGCCATCAGTCTATTGTCCATGGTGGGATTTTCTGTCACTTCTATCAAGCTTAGGATTTATCTCATTGTTTTCATGGTTCCATTTACTACCTTTTTCTGTTGCTGCTCAGATATGATGCTAAAAGCGCTTCTTTTGATATGGTGTCTGGTGTTCACACGGAAAGTCTCTTATCTCCTTGAACTCATTTCTTCTACATAGCAATGATAGTTCCTGCATTTTGTCGGACATAACCAGAAGTTCTTCCTTATCTTGGAAAAATGCGCCAGTGTCATTATTTCAGATTGTAGTGCTCTAGGCCACCCACTACGGCTCTGTGGGTATTGTCCAATCGCAATGGGAGATCACCTAACCACCCTTTATAGTGTGTAACAAATCTCTAATGACTCCCTGAATAGCTTAATCTTCTGTTCTATATGGGATGCACTGTAGGTGTTGTGGGTCTTCAATATGTTCTTGTTATTACTTATTTTGTTCATTTTTATAGAAGTTCATGTCAGTCTAAATTGTGTCAATTTCTGTGTTAATATCCTTTAGGAATCAGTGAAAAAATCGTTGCATGATTTGAAGTTTTTTCTCATCAGTTGATTTGGCCAGTGGAACCTGTTGTTTAGGCGTTTAGCTGTATGTCAATTTTTTTGTTTGCCGAACTTGGAGAAGTTCTTTTCCCAGTACCTTTCTTCTGCTTCTGTTAGTTAGCATCTTCTGTTTTGTAAAGTTAGTTGGTGTGTTTCCAGGTGAGGAGGTTCTGGTTTATATCCCTTAACCTTACATTTTTTACATGTCTCCACAGATTTCAATACTCACCGGTTGCTTAATCTGGTGGTGTGTGAGTTACTATGCTTAATCTGGTGGTGTATGACTAACTACTTCCCGGAGTTTGTGGGTTGATGCAAGAGATCAGTTGTGTCATGTCACTGTAATTTGCTTCTGAGGCAGTTCTTGTCAATGCAAATCAAAGGATCAATGAGAGAGCCCAATACTTGCTAGGCCTCAAGAGATTTAAAGCAAGAGGAATGTGCTCCCAGGGTGTATTTGTACTGTCCAAATTATATCTTGTGAATTATACACATTGTCAGTCCAGTAGGTAGGGTCGGTGCAAAATGGGGTGGTGATGGACGGAGCATCTGAACCAATCAAACACTCACACCCAGTCAACAGTTCTGGGTTTAATCCATCACCGTTCTTTAGCCCACTCTGCCACCCCAGTTCAGACATGGCCATATGCAAATCAGTCTGACCCTGTGCCTCATAGGAACAGTCCAGCCCGAACTGCCAAGCCATGCCTTCCCTGGACCGGAATCAAGCTTCCTAGGACCGTTTTTTGGCATTTCAGTCGTCTTCAGCCAGGCTTGCTTGAATCCAGTGGCAAAGTGAGCAAGGGACTCAACGTCTGAGCATACCCTGCCAACTTCTGGTGAACAAAGCGGTACAAAAGGGGGTGGTGATGGACGGAGCATCTGAACCAATCAAACACTCACACCCAGTCAACAGATCTGGGTTTAATCCATCACCGTTCTTTAGCCCACTCTGCCACCCCAGTTCAGACTTGGCCATATGCAAATCAGTCTGACCCTGTGCCTCATGGGAACAGTCCAGCCCGAACTGCCATGCCATGCCTTCCCTGGACCGGAATCAAGCTTCCTAGGACCGGTTTCTGGCATTTCAGCCGTCGTCAGCCAGGCTTGCTTGAATCCAGTGGCAAAGTGAGCAAGGGACTCTACGTCTGATCATACCCTGCCGACTTATGGCGAACAAAGCGGTACAAAAGGGGGTGGGGATGGACGGAGCATCTGAATCAATCAAACACTCTCACCCAGTAAACAGATCTGGGTTTAATCCATCACTGTTCTTTAGCCCACTCTGCCACCCCAGTTCAGACATGGCCATATGCAAATCAGTCTGACTCTGTGCCTCATGGGAACAGTCCAGCCCGAACTGCCAATCCATGCCTTCCCTGGACCGGAATCAAGCTTCCTAGGACTGGTTTCTGGCATTTCAGCCGTCTTCAGCCAGGCTTGCTTGAATCCAGTGGCAAAGTGAGCAAGGGACTCAACGTCTGAGCATACCCAGCAAACTTATGGCGAACAAAGCGGTACAAAAGGGGGTGGTGATGGACGGAGCATCTGAACCAATCAAACACTCACACCCAGTCAACAGATCTGGGTTTAATCCATCACCGTTCTTTAGCCCACTCTGCCACCCCAGTTCAGACTTGGCCATATGCAAATCAGTCTGACCCTGTGCCTCATGGGAACAGTCCAGCCCGAACTGCCATGCCATGCCTTCCCTGGACCGGAATCAAGCTTCCTAGGACCGGTTTCTGGCATTTCAGCCGTCGTCAGCCAGGCTTGCTTGAATCCAGTGGCAAAGTGAGCAAGGGACTCTACGTCTGATCATACCCTGCCGACTTATGGCGAACAAAGCGGTACAAAAGGGGGTGGGGATGGACGGAGCATCTGAATCAATCAAACACTCTCACAGAGTAAACAGATCTGGGTTTAATCCATCACTGTTCTTTAGCCCACTCTGCCACCCCAGTTCAGACATGGCCATATGCAAATCAGTCTGACTCTGTGCCTCATGGGAACAGTCCAGCCCGAACTGCCAATCCATGCCTTCCCTGGACCGGAATCAAGCTTCCTAGGACCGGTTTCTGGCATTTCAGCCGTCTTCAGCCAGGCTTGCTTGAATCCAGTGGCAAAGTGAGCAAGGGACTCAACGTCTGAGCATACCCAGCAAACTTATGGCGAACAAAGCGGTACAAAAGGGGGTGGTGATGGACGGAGCATCTGAACCAATCAAACACTCACACCCAGTCAACAGATCTGGGTTTAATCCATCACCGTTCTTTAGCCCACTCTGCCACCCCAGTTCAGACATGGCCATATGCAAATCAGTCTGACCCTGTGCCTCATGGGAACAGTCCAGCCTGAACTGCCAAGCCATGCCTTCCCTAGACCGGAATCAAGCTTCCTAGG
The DNA here is from genome assembly GCF_964261635.1 of Lissotriton helveticus. Classification (NCBI taxonomy): domain Eukaryota; kingdom Metazoa; phylum Chordata; class Amphibia; order Caudata; family Salamandridae; genus Lissotriton; species Lissotriton helveticus. Next base: position 167,365,969 of record NC_136065.1, on the reverse strand, counting down.
ACCGGTTTCAGGCATTTTAGCCGTCTTCAGCCAGGCTTGCTTGAATCCAGTGGCAAAGTGAGCAAGGGACTCAACGTCTGATCATACCCTGCCGACTTATGGCGAACAAAGCGGTACAAAAGGGGGTGGGGATGGACGGAGCATCTGAATCAATCAAACACTCTCACCCAGTAAACAGATCTGGGTTTAATCCATCACTGTTCTTTAGCCCACTCTGCCACCCCAGTTCAGACATGGCCATATGCAAATCAGTCTGACTCTGTGCCTCATGGGAACAGTCCAGCCTGAACTGCCAATCCATGCCTTCCCTGGACCGGAATCAAGCTTCCTAGGACTGGTTTCTGGCATTTCAGCCGTCTTCAGCCAGGCTTGCTTGAATCCAGTGGCAAAGTGAGCAAGGGACTCAACGTCTGAGCATACCCAGCAAACTTATGGCGAACAAAGCGGTACAAAAGGGGGTGGTGATGGACGGAGCATCTGAACCAATCAAACACTCACACCCAGTCAACAGATCTGGGTTTAATCCATCACCGTTCTTTAGCCCACTCTGCCACCCCAGTTCAGACTTGGCCATATGCAAATCAGTCTGACCCTGTGCCTCATGGGAACAGTCCAGCCCGAACTGCCATGCCATGCCTTCCCTGGACCGGAATCAAGCTTCCTAGGACCGGTTTCTGGCATTTCAGCCGTCGTCAGCCAGGCTTGCTTGAATTCAGTGGCAAAGTGAGCAAGGGACTCTACGTCTGATCATACCCTGCCGACTTATGGCGAACAAAGCGGTACAAAAGGGGGTGGGGATGGACGGAGCATCTGAATCAATCAAACACTCTCACAGAGTAAACAGATCTGGGTTTAATCCATCACTGTTCTTTAGCCCACTCTGCCACCCCAGTTCAGACATGGCCATATGCAAATCAGTCTGACTCTGTGCCTCATGGGAACAGTCCAGCCCGAACTGCCAATCCATGCCTTCCCTGGACCGGAATCAAGCTTCCTAGGACCGGTTTCTGGCATTTCAGCCGTCTTCAGCCAGGCTTGCTTGAATCCAGTGGCAAAGTGAGCAAGGGACTCAACGTCTGAGCATACCCAGCAAACTTATGGCGAACAAAGCGGTACAAAAGGGGGTGGTGATGGACAGCGCATCTGAACCAATCAAACACTCACATCCAGTCAACAGATCTTGGTTTAATCCATCACTTCTTTAGCCCACTCTGCCACCCCAGTTCAGACATGACCATATGCAAATCAGTCTGACCCTGTGCATCATGGGAACAGTCCAGCCCGAACAGTAGGAAGGGTCAGCGTGGAATTCTCTTGCATTACAAAGGCACTAGAGAAGTTTGATGGTAGCAGGTAAAGCCCACTCTCAAATCAGCAGGCCTGCCAAGTTTGGCAAAACAAATCATCACCTCAGTCCTAGATGTCTGTCTGCCGGTATTACATTTCACATACACTGAACCCTGCCCTTGGGGGTTCCTTGGCCTAGGTTAGTGGTGCCTTACATGCAGTAAAAGGGAAGGTTTGGGCCAGGCAAGTGGATGCACTTGACAGGTCAATATATCAGTTTATGGTTTAAATCTTTTATTGGTTTTCAAACAGAGAAAAGGAGAACAGGACCTCCAGCTCCTTAAAGACAATGCAATACAGACATCAACTTCAGCCCTGGTAGCATTACCGAGTAAATGCTGGGAGCGGGTCCACAGGAGGAAACCCTCAGAAGAAGGAGAGGGAACCAAGTAACAGATACTCCCCAAATCCACCCCACCCCCTGTCCACAAACCATAAAAATAGGATAAAAAAAGGGAAATAATGCCAGATGTGTGTGCGTCGCCGCGGTCGCCTGGGGTTGCGCTTCTCAGGGATCTGCGTGCCCGCAAGGCGAAGGAGCCTTAGGTATCGGGGGCAAGTCTGTTCCCGGAACTCCATTGTAAGCAAAGTTAAGAAGGGACGCCACAGCTCAGGAAATTCGTCCCCTTTGGCCACCAGTGTGAGGGATAGTTTCTCCATGCCCAGTACCATCAAGTCACTGTGGCCAGCCCGAGTGTGGTGGGGACCTGGGGGGAGCGCCAATGTGTCAGTATGTTCTGAGTGGCTGCCCCTAGGGCAATGGCGATGAGACGGCCTCTCCGGGATTTCAAAGGATATGTCAGCGGATTTAGTTAGCCCTAGGAGGATGTATGCTGGAAAACGTGGGAGTTGTGTGTCGAGATGAGAGTCTATGTCATCGAGAATTGTCGCCCAGTAGGGTTGGATTCGGTCACAGCTCCACAGAAGGTGCTCCAAGGTACCCACCACCCGACATTCCCTCCAACACCGGTCGCTAATGTGAGGGTCAAAGCGATGGAGGCGCTCCGGTGTATAATACTAATAGGTGGCAACCTTGGTCAGTGTCTCAGTGAGCCCTGTGTGATATGCCGAGTTTCGAGCCCTATAGTATATGCTGCCCCATTCTTTGTGGGATAGAGTCCTGCCCAGCTCCCGTTCCCAACGTGCTCGTCCAGCATTGTATGTAAGGGTAGAAGCCGCTATTAGGTGTTTATAAAGATCAGAAATTATTTTTTTATCGGAAGACCGGGTGATCAGCCACTTCTCATATGGGGTTAAAAGGCGCTGAGCTCCGGGTTTGATTTGCGGTTGAAGTGCCCAGTGTCTGAGTTGTAAATAGTGCATCCTATCTGTCTCCAGGATACCATAGTCTGTTATAAGTTGTGGGAGCAGGATGATGCCCTCTAAGTCAAATAAGTGTCCCATCGACCGGCATGAGCAGAGGCGCCAACTTGTAAACGCCTTAGGATCCAGTCCTGGACTGAAGTCAGGATTATTAAACAATGGGGTCATACGGGAGGGAAATGTTGTCAGCTCATGTATAATAGTGGTGCGGTCCCACGCCTCCAATATTGTACTCGTGATGTGAGATGCGTAAAGGTTGGGTGGTCTGGCTTCTTCCAAAGAATGGGGAGCCCTGTAGGGGCATTGCTGCAACTGCCTGATCCTGGAACAGCCAGTGTTTTCGGATTCCAGGCGGTGCCATTCCACCAAATAGCGGAGCTGTACCGCATAAAAGTATAGTTGCAGATCCGGTATGCCGAACCCTCCCTGTTCCGGAGGTAGGACTGCAATCGCCAGCTTGAACCATGGCTTGCGGCCCTGCCATATGAAGTGTGCTAGATCTGACTGGGTTTGTTGGATCCAACCTGCGAGAGGGCACATAGGGAGGGTCTGGAAAAGATAAAGGATCTGGGGAAGAATGGTCATTTTAATGGCTGCTATTCTGTCCTGCCAAGAGAAGTGGTAATGTTTCCATCTGCTTATTTCCCTGCAGATTTGAGTGCAAAGCCTGTCATAGTTAGCTGTGGTGGTGGCTGGTATAGTGGGGCCTAGTTGTACCCCCAAGAAAGGGACCATGGTGGCAGACCATTGGATAGGGTGCTCTTCCTTTATATGGGCCAAAGTGGTCGCTGACAGTGAGATATTAAGGGCAATCGATTTGTCCATAGTGATCTTGAACTCCGAGGCCTGCCCGAAGTCATGCAATTCAATAAAAAGAGCCCGCTGAGACTGGACAGGATCGGTGATGGAAAGCAAAATATCATCTGCGTATAGGCTGATCGTGTGTGTGTCTCCCCCAAATTTAATACCTGTGACAAGGGGGTGATGTCTAACTCTCCGCACGAGTGGCTCCATGTACAGCATGAAGAGGAAGGGAGAGAGAGGGCACCCCTGCCGAGTGCCCCTACCTATGGGGAAGCGGGAGGACGTCTGGCCGTTGACCCGGACTGTGGCCTGTGCCGAGTGATAACAGTTTAGGATATGGGTGCGCAGAGTGTCCCCAAAGCCAAACCGTTGCAGGACTTGTTCTAAATAGGGCCAGTGAACCCTGTCAAAAGCTTTTTCTGTGTCAATAGCCAGTAATATATATTCCCCCTGTGTACGGGATGCTTTTCTATGAGATGTAGTACTCTCTTTGTGTTGTCACTGGTTTGCCGCTGGGAAATAAAGCCGCTCGGCCCGGTTCCACCAGTTGGAGCATATAAGGAGCTAGTCTTGTCGCAAGGATGCTCCTATATAGCTTAAGGTCGATGTTTAAAAGGGAGATCGGCCTATATGCACTGCAGCTAGTTGTGTGATTTCCGGGCTTCGGGATAACTATAATCGAGGCTTCCAACATTTCCTCCGGGATTGCTCCAGATTGTGCAAACATATTAAAGAGATCACGCAGCAGGGGGGCCACCTGGTTGCAAAATGCTTTATAGAAGGCTGCGGAGTAGCCATCTGGGCCAGGTGATTTCCCAAGCCGGAGGCATGAGATAGCCGCGATAACCTCCTCCAGCCCAATATCCCTGTCTAGGTGGGCAGCTTGAGCAGGATTCAAAGTGGGCAGCTGCGCAGCTTCTAGGTAGTCAAGGCTGTGCAGCATGTCGAGGGACTCACACAAGTATAGCTTAGCATAGAAGTCTCGGAAGGTTTCTGCTATGGCTACATCGTCAGAGGTGAGATCACCTCCAGGTGGTCGAATGGCTTTCACCCCTTGCCGCTGTCTCACTTCCCGTAGCTTATGAGCTAAGAGACTGCCACACCTATCGCCTCCGGTGTAGTAGGAGTGGTAGAGGCGGAGGGCTGCATACTCAGCCCTGTCCTGGTCAAGCGCCGCGAGTTGAATCTGCTCCGTGCAGAGTTGGCGCCAGGCCCTGGCTGCCCCAGTGCGTTGGTGCATCTGTTCTAACTCCGCAACCCTCTGTGTGAGCTCAGCCCATTTCTGGCTGCGTTCTTTGTTGATGGCAGTTGAAATGGCTATGAATTCTGCCCGAAATATAGCCTCAAGGGCAGTCCATTGTGTCATTAGTGTAGTGTCCGGGTTAGCATTGAGGGCTAAATAGTTCGAGATAGTGGATTTGATTTGGTCAGTTATGGAAGCCTGACTTAAGAGTGAGTCGCGGAGGTGCCAGTCCCGCAGTGGTAGCTGTGTGCGTGGAAGTAAGAAAGAGGCTGTGACTGGAGAATGGTCAGATAAGGACGTGGTGAGAACATCGGCGTCGGTAGCTAGTGCGTCCAGCGGGGTGGAGCACAAGAAGTAATCTAGCCTGGCGTAGGTCTTATGGGCTCCTGAATAGTAGGTGTTTGTTCAGCTGTGGGGGTGAAAGTGTTGTCAAGGGTCAACAAGGCCCAGGTCTCGGATACGAGCCAAACCAGACTGTGAGAAAGCCCCTACCTGGCTAGTGTGTTGGCAGGAGCGATCAGCAAGGTTGTCGAAGACAATATTCAGGTCTCCCCCTAGCAGTAGGCACCTTTCTGAGTTAGCCGTTGCTACAGTGAGTGCGCTATGGAGGAATTTGTCCTGACCCTGATTGGGAGCATACACCGAACCTATTATGAGGGACACCCCAACCACTAGAAATTGGTACGTGAGCAGGCGGCCCTTGAGCTCAGCATCTTCCTGGAGTACCTTGCTGTGAAAGGAGCAGGAAACAAGTATTGCTACCCCTGCAGACTTAGTGGAATTGGAGGAGAACAGCTGTGTGGGGAAGGATCAGGATTTCATCCTGTGTTGATCTTTGTGCAGCAAGTGGGTCCCCTGAAGGAGGCAGCTATCGGCTGTCTAATATTCCAGATAATTAAGGCCAGCCCTACGTTTGATGAGGTTATTCATGCCGGGACATTAAGGATTCAAAACCTTAAGTGGTCTCTGTGAGATCTAATGTACGAGAAAGGGGTAGACTATAATAGGCGCCATGCAGACAGGGCATGTGGGTAGTGCAAGAAGAAGATGGTGTCAGCCCTTGAGGTGGTCCGCACTGGCAGGCGAAAAGAAAATGTGGACAAGCGAGACCCACCCAGAAGAATGAAAAGAAGGGGAAAAGAAAAAAGAAACCCAAGGTACCATAACAAGAAAATCCCAATAACCTGTCCCCAACGGGAAAAATAGTCCATAGCCCCAGGGCAACTGGTCAGTCAACAAAATGGGGGCCGTCATGTGGCCAAAAGGAGAGCTATCACCTCCCGCCGCCCCCCACACCCAGCAAGGATGCAAGTAGTAGGTCCGGCAGTTCAAAGGTGTTCATTTGGCAGTCGAGTCCTCTCTGGCGAGGGCCTCAGTGGCAGCAGAGAGGGTTGCTTGCTGACCTCTGGCAATCTCTGATCTGGGAGGTCGCCGGGAGCATCGCCGCCTGCCCTGGCGCTGCCATACCGACGGGGATATTTCGGGTCTCGAGGTGGAGCTGCGGTCGTCATCATCTTCAGTAGTCTCCGCCAGGCCTAGCAGGCGGCAGGCTTCTATGAGCGAGTAAATCTGCTGGAGTTTCCCATTGTGGCGAAAGATGAGGCGAAAAGGGTGTCCCCAGGAGTATGAGATCCCCTGCTGCCGGAGATGTTCCGTAACCAGGCGAAATTGACGGCGTCTTTGCTGCGTGATCAGGGCTAAGTCCTGTAACAGCACCGGAGAGTGTCCCTGGTAGGAGATGGGGTGGAGGGACCATGCTTTAGTGAGTATGGCCTCTTTAGTCTTAAAGTCTTGGACACATACCAGGATGTCCTCTGGCAGTGCTTTGGGGGCTCGAGGTGGTTCTACTCTGTGCGCCCTGTCCAAGACAACCTCGAAATCATGCGCATCTCCCAGGATGTGTCGGAAAAGGCCCTGAGTGAATACGAAAAGGTCGCGGGGGTCCTCTGAGGGTTTGACCCCTCGGATCTGAATGTTGTGCCACCGGTATCAGTTTTGTAAGTCTTCCATCTGGATCTGAAGGTCAACGTTTTGATCCTGGAGCCGGATTACCTCCTGCTGCATCATAGTTAGGTCCGATGTCGTAGCATCGCTTCTCTCCTTGAATGAGGCCACCCGTTCCCTTATGACATCACTGCATATTTCCTTGACCTCCGCAGCAAATTCAGTTTTAACTGATTGAATGTCCTATCTGAGTGAGGAATAGCGATTCAAGGAAGGCTTTCGTAATTGGTTCATCTCCGGTGGATGGGGGACTACGCCCTGCTGCAGCTTCTAGAGTTGTGGCCGCCATGTTAGGGTTGGATTGCGAGCGGCCAAAGATGTCCTTGAGGGGCTTTACTTTGTTGGTTCTAGCCTTGGACACCCTGTCAGCCCTCAGCAGGCAGTTATTATGTGGGCTCCGAGATCAGGGTGTATGCTTCTGACGAAGGGGCTACTGGCACCAATCAAGCCAAAGTTCCTCGCTGGTCCCCTCAGAGCATAAGAGGCCCTCCCCACCCAGGCAGCCACCTCACAAGTCACAGCACTGTTGCGCAGCGCTTGCTCTCGAAGCAAAATGCCAGCCCTACTTCTTCACGGGAGGCATAAATATGGCGTCTGCCGGTACCCCTTCACCTCTGGTGCCAACAGCGTCCTCAGATGCTAGGGTCCCACCGTTCCCGGGGCCTAGGGGAAGTCCCCCTGTTGTCTGCTTGGTGGTTCGGGTCCGAGCTGCTCCCATGGGAGGGTCCCACTGGGAGGGTCAGGAAGGTGTCAGTGCTCCGCCGCGAGTGCTGGGTATGACTCCGGGCAGGGATTTGTGTGTAGACAGTGATGAGAAGACCTGTGGGGTCCCCACTTCCCCCTCCAATCGTCTAGACAGAGCCTAGTAGCTGCTGTGGGCCCAGCTCCACCCCCTCAAAGTGCTGTATTACTCAGTCCTGGCCCACGGGTACCTCCGAGCCACAACGGTGGCGTGTTGCCTTCTCTCCTGGACATCGGCCTCCACCGGTCCAGGGGCTTCCTCTGCACCTCTGGTGCAAGCTGCGCAGTGCAACCACGAACCCCCAGGTGGCCTGTACTAGGCCGTGATCCTTTACTTTAGTGCCTTGTGCTCTGCGGGGTCAGTTGGCCGCTGCGAGGGGCGGATGAGCGCAGCTAGAGGCGGGAGGGCCCCCAAGGATCACGATCCACCGCAGACGCCTGCTGACACAGAATCAGCGGTCTCTCCCAAAGCATGCGGGTACGGTGCGCCTTTGGCAGGTCCAGGGTCACTTGAGGACGGGTATCGCTGCAGCCTAGGGTGCCGTGCAGGCCCAGGGCCCACCCTCTGTGCCGCTGACAGCCGCGGTCACGTATCGCGTGGGTCTTCTCTATAGCCCCGGGGGGCACCTGGGGTGATGCTTGCGCAGGGGAGCACTCACGCTCCCGACTAAGGCAGTTGCAGAGCCCACCGGCAGCGTCCGCTGTGATTTCACTGGGGCAAGGTCCAGCCTTCCGTCGCTCTACCCTGGCTGGTCAGTGGGACAGGAGACCGGTGGTACAGAGGGCGGGGGAAGGGAAACTGGCCTCAGTGATCCGATCCCGGACCACCGCGTTGTCGAGGCCGCACCAGCGTGGGCGGCCGGGTCTGCCTCCCTGCGCCTCCGATCTCACCTCCACCATCACTGCTAGGAGTCAAGTTCCGGGCTCAAACTGGGTCCAGTGTGTGCGGCCAGAGTTCAGGGGTCCGGACCTATGCTAATCGGGCACCCTGGGAGCCATGCTATGCTGTTGCGGGAGGGCGACGGGCCAGAGCCAGAGAACGGGTTCCTACCTCGCCGCTCTCTTGGCCACGCCCCCCGAAATAGCAGTTTAAAACTACACTTACCAACACTGCAGTGACAGGTCTGAAACATGTGTTTGCAAGGCTACTCATGTGGATGGCACAATCAGTGCTGCAGGCCCACTAGTAGCATTTGATTTACAACTCCTGGACACACATGGTGCACTTTACTTACCAGTAAATCAAAGATACCAATCATGGATAACCAATTACAATCACATTTTACACAGTAAGCACTTGCACTTTAGCATCCATCAACAGTGGTAAAGTGCTCAGAGTTCTAAACCCACAAAAACGAAATGCAGCATACAGTGAAAAACAGGAGGTCAGAAGCAAAAAGACAGGGGGGCAATATGCAAAAGATGACAGGTTTAACACTCTCCAAGATCATAGTTTGTATTATTCACTGGTCATGATTAAGATATGTTTTATTATTTATGTTGTTTTCATCTGTTGCTAAAATTTCTTTCTTTTGTCTTTTTTTGTCTTTCACTGATGTTGAGATAAGTCGGATCACTGACAGAATATCGAGGAGAAGAATATCAAGCTGCCACAATATCGAGGTAAGAATATCGAGTGACAGAATATTGACTTCCTATCTACAAACAGGTAAGTACAAAAATATTGAATTCTAAATTTCGTTGTTAATAATATAGTTTGCTAAAATATCACATTTTTTAAATGTCTTAAAAGTAATATAAAATGAATTAAATAAATATAACTAAGTAAAACATACTTAAAAATGATTTTAAAAGGTTAACATTAATAAACAAAAAATAAACATTCATTTTTTTATACATAGTAACTTAATAATATTAAAAAATAATTAATAATTTTAATTATACAACGTTAAAAACATAATTTCAAATATAGTTACATATATATATAAACAAACCTATAATATAAATATAAAAATACATTATATATAATAAGTTAAAACATTCAAATAAATATATATTTTTTTTAATAATGTTTTACACTACATTAAATATAACAATATTTAAAACATTGCATAGCATAGGGGATAACATTACTATTCCCACTCCAGCGAGTGGTCCAGTAGGGAAAGTGTTGGATAGTGGGTGGCTAAAAATTACTATTTCCACTCCAACAAGTAGAAGAGTAGGGAAAATGTTGGATAGTGGGTGGGTAAAAATTGCTATTCCCACTCCAGCGAGTGCAACAGTAGGGAAAGTGTTGGATAGCGGGTGGGTAAAAATTAACATTTCCACTGCAGCAAGTGGAACAGTATGGAAAATGTTGGATAACGGGCGGGTCAAAATAACTATTCCCACTCCAGTGAGTGCACCAGTAGGGAAAGTGTTGGATAGCGTGTGGGTAAAAATTACTATTCCCACTCCAGTGAGTACAACTATAGGGAAGGTGTTGGATAGCGGGAGGGTCAAAATTACTATTCCCACTCCAGTAAGTGCAACAGTAGGGAAAGTGTTGGATAGTGGGAGGGTAAAAATTACTATTCCCACTCCAGCGAATGCAACAGTAGGGAAAGTGTTGGATAGCGGGTGGGAATAATTTCATATTCCCACTCCACCAAGTGTAACAGTAGGGAAAGTGTTGGATAGTGTAGGGGAATAATTTAGTATCTTAATCACCCCAGAAAAGATGGAAAATAAAACTTTGTGGTAGTGAGAAAGTGTAGGGGAAAATACACATGGTTTATAAAACTGCCCTCACACACAGCAAGCTGTGTCATGCTTCATCATAGGGTTGCTAACACACCTCCGTGCAAGCCGAGCTTGGAGGTGGAGCAATAGGGAGGGGGAAGACAATACAACATACATTGTAGGATCACATGCGAGAAAAGGTGTGCAGAAAAAATGGTAATATAAAACTGGTGTCAGGGAGTCCCATTAACAATTTTAATATTGGGCACCCTGTCCAGGTTTAAAATGAAGGAAATGTGGATGCTGGGTTGGGGAGTTTATAATGAGGCACCAACCCCTCCACTCTTCAAAAGCGTTGACATGTTTCAGCCGGCAAAATATACTACCCCGGCTTTATTCAGGACTCTCAATGTTGTGATCCCTCAGTGCTTATCCTACCTCCTTCAACTCCAGGAGTAGTGGGAAGATTGCCCTACCGAGTCAAATGCTTGGTTGAAAAGTAGTTGAGCTCATTGCTCGTTGAAGAGAAACCTATAAAAAGGTTAACAAACAGAGAACAAGTGAGGTGCTAAGTGATATGTTCTTCATACAACAAATAAATAAAGAAACAAATGCGTTGTATCGACTCCATAACTCTCTCCCACCATCCTTCTATGCAAGGGCACACCCACTCGAAAATCTGAGGGTAATGCCTTATGCCATTAAGACTCTCCAATTAGTCATATTCAGAGCATGTCCATTAATCATGAAAACATTGTTTATTTAAAAGGAAGACATGGTAGAGCAAAGATTCTTCAAATAAAATAAACATTAATTTTAAAACAGTGATGTTATACGAGCATCGCAAGGTTAGAGACAGCAAAATACCATCACCAGTCAACTCATATTCTTACCAAGTTTATTAGAATTCCAAACTCGAACTGGCAGGGGAGTGAGAACAGCTCCCTGTAATCACACTCTGTTTGACGAAGAAAACAGAGAAGAGTTAAATCTGGTTTTCAGAAGGAGTAGGCTATATGCAAAAGATAACATTAGAATTTACATTAAAATTGACAAAAAATGGAGGCGAGAAAGCAACGCCATCTCAGTGACCCTCTTTCCCCCGTAATGAACGCGGATCAACAGCCCAGCTGTAGGTGTCGGTTAGAAGTCAAGTTCATAGTGCATACCGCGTCAAACACCCGTTTGCAAAGTTACACAAGCGGTGTATAGAAGCCTCAGGCATAATTTTCGTCGGATCGAACCCCTTCCCTTCTGTGTCCCCACTTAGTGTCTGGAAGGTAAGCTGTCGCTCGACACTCTTTGTCTCTCCCTGTCGCCGCGAAGAGCTAACTAGTGGTGCCATTGGGGCTTCTCTGATTGGGTCTAACTCCTCTTTCTCGCTTGTCATCTGTCACGTGATCACCATCCCCTGGGGGCACACAACAACTAGAACACTCTCTTTGTTTTGATGTTACCCTCCATTATGATGATGACTTCAGTAATGAATTTAAAAACGGGACCAGCTAATGTGTCTGAATTTAACAATATTCTCCTAGGGAAAATGTTCATTTGTTAAACAAACTTAATTCAAATTCATTAAATGTCTATATCGAACCTTTTCATTATGTGTAAATAAATTTCACCTGTCTAAGTAGGCCTATTTATTAAAAGTCCTGGAAACTGGCTGCAATGGTCACTATCAATATTGGTGTTCACATGAGAGTGGGTCAAAACAGGACCACCGGGCATAATTTTAATTTCTACCCCAACTGCACATAAGGTGACCCCCTTAAACAGAAACAAATTGTATCAAATTGTCAGAGAGGCTGGTCTCAAATGGGGTACCTAAATAGTGCTACTAATGTTCTGCGGAGTGGACTCCACAGTGGTTCAGGAATTCTGGAGGCTGTACCAGGGGCTGTCATCATTTAAACCCCTGAAGTGGCTGCGAACCCTCTAAACCCACTTCTGTTCTCGTACAAATAGGGCTTTTTCAGGGTTACCCAAACTCAAGTTGATGTTAGGTTTATGGATGACAGTCCAGAAAAAATCCTCGGCCGAGTAATTCTTCTCTTTAAAATGATTAGTCAGTCTGCTCACAGTACGTTGGCATCTGAATGTTGATCTATGTTCCATGATTCTAGTTTTAACCTGTCTGGTGGTCATTCCCAGATATATAAGTTCACACAGGCATCTCAGCATATGGATAACATATGATGAATTACAATTTGTATGCCGCTGTTGGTCCCATGGACCGGTCAGTCCAATATCCACCAATTTAATGTTGGCTGTCAGATGGCATACATCACACATCACACATCTCATGTGACCAGTGACTGGAAGAAGGGACCAAGTCAATCTTTCCTCTTCTTTGCTCTCCTGTCTCAATCTGGGATTTCTCAGTCTGGTATGAACCAACATGTCTTTAATATTTTGGCTCCTCTTAAATGAGAACAGGGGTTTTTCAAGCCCTAGTCCATTGGAATTTAAAATCTTCCAATTACGTAGAATGATTTTCTGAATACAGCTGGAAGCTGTATTAAATGTAGTGATGCAAACTGTTCTTTCCGTTGATGGTTTGTCTTTTGGCACGAGGAGTGTTTCTCGATGGCAGTTGCTTGCACTCTTGTGTGCCCTTTTAAAAATTCGTGGGGGATAGTTCCTTTGTAGAAGTTTCTTCTGTGGGGTTCAGCTTCCAACCTATAGTCTACTAGGTTTGAACAATTGCGCCGAAGACGCAAAAATTATCCCACTGGGAGATTCTCCCTAAGGGATTTAGGAGGAAATTTTTTGAATGAGAGTAGACTATTCTTGTCCGTTGGTTTATGAAACATTCTTGTATGTAAACCACCTTGCGCTGGAAAAATGGTAAGGTCCAGAAATGGGAGATTCTCCTTGGTTACAGTTGAAGTAAACAGTAGCAGGGGAATACGGCTATTGAGCCATAACACAAATTCATCTAATGATTATCTATCCCCCTTCCATATCAGAAGGACATCATCAATAAAACGTCTCCAGACTTTTATAATGTTATTCCAGGGACCTCCATGGGTGTAGATGTACTGGTCCTCAAACGCCGACATGTAAAGCCCAGTTAAACTGGGGGAAAAGACACTCCCCATGGAGGTCCTATGTGTCTGGAGGTAAAGGGTCCCCCCAAAGAAATTCTTGGTCAAGGCAATTTCTGTAAAATGTAAAATAAAAGGTCTTGGAGTACAGTATTCCCAATATATGCATAGAGGATATCTTCAACCACTCGTAGAGTCTCCATCTGTGGTATGTTAGTATATAAAGACTCTACGTCAAGCCCCATTAAGAATTCCTCAGCAGGGTCAAAATCCAAATCCTTAAGTAGAAGAAGGACCTCTGTAATGTCCCTGAGGTATCACAGTCTTGATTGCACTATAGGTTTAAAGAAAAAGTCACAAAATTGTGACAAAGGCTCCAATAATGACCCGATCCCCGAGACAATAAGCCGCCCTAGAGGAGGACTGGTAGGTTTATGTACCTTTGGGAGGGTGTAAAATATGGAGTAACTGGTTGGGGTTGACACAGGAAACTTCCCCTTAGAGATTTTCAGACTACTGCAACTTTAAACAGGGATCATCTAACATGCTGAGCCCCCACGCAGCTATGGTCTTGGAGGATTTAGTGGGGCCTTATCCATTGAGTGACAGTAAACACTTTTTGGGCTTTAACCTTCCTTATTTCTCTTTGTAAATATGTTTTTACTCAGTTAACTTACCTTTCCTTCCCGCAGATTTCATTCCATTTTCCTCTTCAACCTCATGCAACATTTGTTCTTCCTCTCCTCCAATTTATCTAGTCTATTTTTCCACTTTGTTCTATGCCTAGTTTGTATTTCTCCTCCCAATCTAGACACGCCTAAACAAGGGTGTGGTCAATATAAAGATTTTTCATCCCAATTCCTGATGGTGTCTTTTAAACCTACAGACATGTTGTATGCATTCTGTGACCAGTATGTTACTCTTAATGTGTGTGTCTAAAGCAGAAGGATACAGTCTAAATTAAAGTAATTAATCACAGAGATGTGGGGCCCTAACCCAGAAGCAGTTTTGGCAACCCCAGCAGTAGGCAATATATATATACATATATATATATATATTCACTGAAAAAACCATAGGTTATAGACCATATATAGTTAGGAATTAGCATTTAAAAAACCTTTTTTTACTCACACAAAACCATTGAAATTCCATATATAGTTAGTTAGTTGCACTAACTATATATCGCGCACCCGCAATCCACTGCTGATCATGTCACATATTACATCATTCATGACATGGTCAGTGACATCACTGATGACATCACTGATGACATCTCAAATGACATCACTGATGACATCACTGATGACATCATCCAGTGACTGTATGTTTCTGTAAAGTTAAAATATGTCTTACATATTGAAGAATGAGTGGAAGTATACGTGTCTGGACGAAGGATTTAGTAGGTGCATGACTGAATGTATGAGTGAGTGATTAAATGTGTCTCACTGAGTGCATGGGTTAGTGACTAAACTGTCTTAATTTGTGCATCATTATGTCTGTTGTTCTGTAAACTGCTGCATGTGTTGATCAGTAGCTATATGATTAACCATATGGGTTATTGATTCATTGTCCAAGTATTTGTATGGGAGACTGAGTGTGTGTGTGGCTGGCTGGGAGGTGTGTGACTCTGTGCAGATCAATGTGTACTTGTATCAATGATTGTATAAGAGAGTAAGTATGTGTTAGTATATGTTTGAAAATGTAAGGTGCTCTATGTTTAACTGTATGGACAAGAAAATGGAAGTGTGATTGATTCTTTACAGGACTGACTAGGTGTGTGAGTAACTCCATGGATGAGTGGCAGAGTGTGAGTGTCTGTATAGGTGTATGAGTGCATATGATAGTGTTGTAAAGATGAGTGATTGTATGTATGAATGATTGTATGGGTGAATGAGTGAATGTGTGTGTAGACGTAGGAATCAGTGAGTGCGTATGTAGTAACTAGTATTGGTGTGTCAATGGTTTCAAAAATTATACTCTGTATTTAACACTGGGTGTAACAGAGGTTATATTAAAATGTGAGGAGATGCATTGTATTGTCACATGAATGATATCATCAGTAATGTGATCATTGATGTCAAATGAGATGTCATCAGTGATGTCATCAGTGATGTCATTTGAGATGTCATCAGTGATGTCATCAGTGATGTCACTGACCATGTCATGAATGATGTAATATGTGACATGATCAGCAGTGGATTGCGGGTGCGCGATATATAGTTAGTGCAACTAACTAACTATATATGGAATTTCAATGGTTTTGTGTGAGTAAAAAAAGGTTTTTTAAATGCTAATTCCTAACTATATATGGTCTATAACCTATGGTTTTTTCAGTGAATTTTCAAGGTTTTGTAAATGCTAATTCCTAACTATATATGGTCTATAACCTATGGTTTTTTCAGTGAATTTCATTGGTTTTTTAAAAGCTAATATATATATCTGTAAAATATATTCTTTTTTACGTGACGTATCACGTAGCCACGTGAGACGCCTCATGACACGTCGCATAACCGTGACGTATCGGCTCTGCAGCGCAAACAAAACCCGTAACGTAAGCGCGCCGGAGCACGCTTACAGATATATATATCTTTTTTAACCTTAATTAGACAAAATCCACACATGCACATATCTTGAGGCCTTGCAAAGGCACATCAAACAAACAGTCCCTACAATTTTTCAAAGTTTTCTTGATAATCTATTCCATAATTTTTTTTTTTACTGTTTCTCTTGTTACGCTTACCAGGACGCTACCCGGTACGCGAACCGGACGCTCCAAAAACACAAGATGGCGGACTCCCGTTACGCTGCCGGTTAGCTGCCCGGTTCGCGTACCGGGAAGCGCCTCTACCGCGAAACATGAGTTTGATTTGGACTACCAATCCCAGGATACATTGCTGATACTCACCTGAGTTTGATTGTATTGATTGTAAGCAAAAGTAAAGGGTATTTATTGGCAAGTCACGCGTTGGCACTTCTTTGTTTGCAGCGAACCTCTGATGAAGGCGGAGCCAGAAACGCGTCAGGTGCTGCGGGCGCAGGCTGTGTGAAAGACCTTCCCTGACCCTATGAACGCCTAATGGGAGTGCTCCCTGCAAGTGGCAGTTCTGTGGACCTTAATGTATTCCGGCCAGCCAGGTCGGGGGGAGCACCGCCGCACAACATGCGGTTCCGTGGCTGTCTTTGGTGATAGCATTACGGGACTACCAGGCGAGTGGCAGAATGGGGGAAGCCACCTTTGACACACCCATGTAAGATAAACTTTATTGAACAAGGAAGTGCTGCCAGCTCACATGAGTTTGATTTGGACTACCAATCCCAGGATACATTGCTGATACTCACCTGAGTTTGATTGTATTGATTGTAAGCAAAAGTAAAGGGTATTTATTGGCAAGTCACGCGTTGGCACTTCTTTGTTTGCAGCAAACCTCTGATGAAGGCGGAGCCAGAAACGCGTCAGGTGCTGCGGGCGCAGGCTGTGTGAAAGACCTTCCCTGACCCTATGAACGCCTAATGGGAGTGCTCCCTGCAAGTGGCAGTTCTGTGGACCTTAATGTATTCCGGCCAGCCAGGTCGGGGGGAGCACCGCCGCACAACATGCGGTTCCGTGGCTGTCTTTGGTGATAGCATTACGGGACTACCAGGCGAGTGGCAGAATGGGGGAAGCCACCTTTGACACACCCATGTAAGATAAACTTTATTGAACAAGGAAGTGCTGCCAGCTCACATGAGTTTGATTTGGACTACCAATCCCAGGATACATTGCTGATACTCACCTGAGTTTGATTGTATTGATTGTAAGCAAAAGTAAAGGGTATTTATTGGCAAGTCACGCGTTGGCACTTCTTTGTTTGCAGCGAACCTCTGATGAAGGCGGAGCCAGAAACGCGTCAGGTGCTGCGGGCGCAGGCTGTGTGAAAGACCTTCCCTGACCCTATGAACGCCTAATGGGAGTGCTCCCTGCAAGTGGCAGTTCTGTGGACCTTAATGTATTCCGGCCAGCCAGGTCGGGGGAGCACCGCCGCACAACATGCGGTTCCGTGGCTGTCTTTGGTGATAGCATTACGGGACTACCAGGCGAGTGGCAGAATGGGGGAAGCCACCTTTGACACACCCATGTAAGATAAACTTTATTGAACAAGGAAGTGCTGCCAGCTCACATGAGTTTGATTTGGACTACCAATCCCAGGATACATTGCTGATACTCACCTGAGTTTGATTGTATTGATTGTAAGCAAAAGTAAAGGGTATTTATTGGCAAGTCACGCGTTGGCACTTCTTTGTTTGCAGCGAACCTCTGATGAAGGCGGAGCCAGAAACGCGTCAGGTGCTGCGGGCGCAGGCTGTGTGAAAGACCTTCCCTGACCCTATGAACGCCTAATGGGAGTGCTCCTTGCAAGTGGCAGTTCTGTGGACCTTAATGTATTCCGGCCATCCAGGTCGGGGGGAGCACCGCCGCACAACATGCGGTTCCGTGGCTGTCTTTGGTGATAGCATTACGGGACTACCAGGCGAGTGGCAGAATGGGGGAAGCCACCTTTGACACACCCATGTAAGATAAACTTTATTGAACAAGGAAGTGCTGCCAGCTCACATGAGTTTGATTTGGACTAACAATCCCAGGATACATTGCTGATACTCACCTGAGTTTGATTGTATTGATTGTAAGCAAAAGTAAAGGGTATTTATTGGCAAGTCACGCGTTGGCACTTCTTTGTTTGCAGCGAACCTCTGATGAAGGCGGAGCCAGAAACGCGTCAGGTGCTGCGGGCGCAGGCTGTATGAAAGACCTTCCCTGACCCTATGAACACCTAATGGGAGTGCTCCCTGCAAGTGGCAGTTTTGTGGACCTTAATGTATTCCGGCCAGCCAGGTCGGGGGGAGCACCGCCGCACAACATGCGGTTCCGTGGCTGTCTTTGGTGATAGCATTACGGGACTACCAGGCGAGTGGCAGAATGGGGGAAGCCACCTTTGACACACCCATGTAAGATAAACTTTATTGAACAAGGAAGTGCTGCCAGCTCACATGAGTTTGATTTGGACTACCAATCCCAGGATACATTGCTGATACTCACCTGAGTTTGATTGTATTGATTGTAAGCAAAAGTAAAGGGTATTTATTGGCAAGTCACGCGTTGGCACTTCTTTGTTTGCAGCGAACCTCTGATGAAGGCGGAGCCAGAAACGCGTCAGGTGCTGCGGGCGCAGGCTGTGTGAAAGACCTTCCCTGACCCTATGAACGCCTAATGGGAGTGCTCCCTGCAAGTGGCAGTTCTGTGGACCTTAATGTATTCCGGCCAGCCAGGTCGGGGGGAGCACCGCCGCACAACATGCGGTTCCGTGGCTGTCTTTGGTGATAGCATTACGGGACTACCAGGCGAGTGGCAGAATGGGGGAAGCCACCTTTGACACACCCATGTAAGATAAACTTTATTGAACAAGGAAGTGCTGCCAGCTCACATGAGTTTGATTTGGACTACCAATCCCAGGATACATTGCTGATACTCACCTGAGTTTGATTGTATTGATTGTAAGCAAAAGTAAAGGGTATTTATTGGCAAGTCACGCGTTGGCACTTCTTTGTTTGCAGCGAACCTCTGATGAAGGCGGAGCCAGAAACGCGTCAGGTGCTGCGGGCGCAGGCTGTGTGAAAGACCTTCCCTGACCCTATGAACGCCTAATGGGAGTGCTCCCTGCAAGTGGCAGTTCTGTGGACCTTAATGTATTCCGGCCAGCCAGGTCGGGGGGAGCACCGCCGCACAACATGCGGTTCCGTGGCTGTCTTTGGTGATAGCATTACGGGACTACCAGGCGAGTGGCAGAATGGGGGAAGCCACCTTTGACACACCCATGTAAGATAAACTTTATTGAACAAGGAAGTGCTGCCAGCTCACATGAGTTTGATTTGGACTACCAATCCCAGGATACATTCCTGATACTCACCTGAGTTTGATTGTATTGATTGTAAGCAAAAGTAAAGGGTATTTATTGGCAAGTCACGCGTTGGCACTTCTTTGTTTGCAGCAAACCTCTGATGAAGGCGGAGCCAGAAACGCGTCAGGTGCTGCGGGCGCAGGCTGTGTGAAAGACCTTCCCTGACCCTATGAACGCCTAATGGGAGTGCTCCCTGCAAGTGGCAGTTCTGTGGACCTTAATGTATTCCGGCCAGCCAGGTCGGGGGGAGCACCGCCGCACAACATGCGGTTCCGTGGCTGTCTTTGGTGATAGCATTACGGGACTACCAGGCGAGTGGCAGAATGGGGGAAGCCACCTTTGACACACCCATGTAAGATAAACTTTATTGAACAAGGAAGTGCTGCCAGCTCACATGAGTTTGATTTGGACTACCAATCCCAGGATACATTGCTGATACTCACCTGAGTTTGATTGTATTGATTGTAAGCAAAAGTAAAGGGTATTTATTGGCAAGTCACGCGTTGGCACTTCTTTGTTTGCAGCGAACCTCTGATGAAGGCGGAGCCAGAAACGCGTCAGGTGCTGCGGGCGCAGGCTGTGTGAAAGACCTTCCCTGACCCTATGAACGCCTAATGGGAGTGCTCCCTGCAAGTGGCAGTTCTGTGGACCTTAATGTATTCCGGCCAGCCAGGTCGGGGGAGCACCGCCGCACAACATGCGGTTCCGTGGCTGTCTTTGGTGATAGCATTACGGGACTACCAGGCGAGTGGCAGAATGGGGGAAGCCACCTTTGACACACCCATGTAAGATAAACTTTATTGAACAAGGAAGTGCTGCCAGCTCACATGAGTTTGATTTGGACTACCAATCCCAGGATACATTGCTGATACTCACCTGAGTTTGATTGTATTGATTGTAAGCAAAAGTAAAGGGTATTTATTGGCAAGTCACGCGTTGGCACTTCTTTGTTTGCAGCGAACCTCTGATGAAGGCGGAGCCAGAAACGCGTCAGGTGCTGCGGGCGCAGGCTGTGTGAAAGACCTTCCCTGACCCTATGAACGCCTAATGGGAGTGCTCCTTGCAAGTGGCAGTTCTGTGGACCTTAATGTATTCCGGCCATCCAGGTCGGGGGGAGCACCGCCGCACAACATGCGGTTCCGTGGCTGTCTTTGGTGATAGCATTACGGGACTACCAGGCGAGTGGCAGAATGGGGGAAGCCACCTTTGACACACCCATGTAAGATAAACTTTATTGAACAAGGAAGTGCTGCCAGCTCACATGAGTTTGATTTGGACTAACAATCCCAGGATACATTGCTGATACTCACCTGAGTTTGATTGTATTGATTGTAAGCAAAAGTAAAGGGTATTTATTGGCAAGTCACGCGTTGGCACTTCTTTGTTTGCAGCGAACCTCTGATGAAGGCGGAGCCAGAAACGCGTCAGGTGCTGCGGGCGCAGGCTGTATGAAAGACCTTCCCTGACCCTATGAACACCTAATGGGAGTGCTCCCTGCAAGTGGCAGTTTTGTGGACCTTAATGTATTCCGGCCAGCCAGGTCGGGGGGAGCACCGCCGCACAACATGCGGTTCCGTGGCTGTCTTTGGTGATAGCATTACGGGACTACCAGGCGAGTGGCAGAATGGGGGAAGCCACCTTTGACACACCCATGTAAGATAAACTTTATTGAACAAGGAAGTGCTGCCAGCTCACATGAGTTTGATTTGGACTACCAATCCCAGGATACATTGCTGATACTCACCTGAGTTTGATTGTATTGATTGTAAGCAAAAGTAAAGGGTATTTATTGGCAAGTCACGCGTTGGCACTTCTTTGTTTGCAGCGAACCTCTGATGAAGGCGGAGCCAGAAACGCGTCAGGTGCTGCGGGCGCAGGCTGTGTGAAAGACCTTCCCTGACCCTATGAACGCCTAATGGGAGTGCTCCCTGCAAGTGGCAGTTCTGTGGACCTTAATGTATTCCGGCCAGCCAGGTCGGGGGGAGCACCGCCGCACAACATGCGGTTCCGTGGCTGTCTTTGGTGATAGCATTACGGGACTACCAGGCGAGTGGCAGAATGGGGGAAGCCACCTTTGACACACCCATGTAAGATAAACTTTATTGAACAAGGAAGTGCTGCCAGCTCACATGAGTTTGATTTGGACTACCAATCCCAGGATACATTGCTGATACTCACCTGAGTTTGATTGTATTGATTGTAAGCAAAAGTAAAGGGTATTTATTGGCAAGTCACGCGTTGGCACTTCTTTGTTTGCAGCGAACCTCTGATGAAGGCGGAGCCAGAAACGCGTCAGGTGCTGCGGGCGCAGGCTGTGTGAAAGACCTTCCCTGACCCTATGAACGCCTAATGGGAGTGCTCCCTGCAAGTGGCAGTTCTGTGGACCTTAATGTATTCCGGCCAGCCAGGTCGGGGGGAGCACCGCCGCACAACATGCGGTTCCGTGGCTGTCTTTGGTGATAGCATTACGGGACTACCAGGCGAGTGGCAGAATGGGGGAAGCCACCTTTGACACACCCATGTAAGATAAACTTTATTGAACAAGGAAGTGCTGCCAGCTCACATGAGTTTGATTTGGACTACCAATCCCAGGA
Organism: Lissotriton helveticus; assembly: GCF_964261635.1. Lineage (NCBI taxonomy): Eukaryota > Metazoa > Chordata > Amphibia > Caudata > Salamandridae > Lissotriton > Lissotriton helveticus. The sequence continues at coordinate 167,344,245 of NC_136065.1, read as the reverse complement.
TACATTGCTGATACTCACCTGAGTTTGATTGTATTGATTGTAAGCAAAAGTAAAGGGTATTTATTGGCAAGTCACGCGTTGGCACTTCTGTTTGCAGCAAACCTCCGATGAAGGCGGAGCCAGAAACGCGTCAGGTGCTGCGGGCGCAGGCTGTGTGAAAGACCTTCCCTGACCCTATGAACGCCTAATGGGAGTGCTCCCTGCAAGTGGCAGTTCTGTGGACCTTAATGTATTCCGGCCAGCCAGGTCGGGGGGAGCACCGCCGCACAACATGCGGTTCCGTGGCTATCTTTGGTGATAGCATTACGGGACTACCAGGCGAGTGGCAGAATGGGGGAAGCCACCTTTGACACACCCATGTAAGATAAACTTTATTGAACAAGGAAGTGCTGCCAGCTCACATGAGTTTGATTTGGACTACCAATCCCAGGATACATTGCTGATACTCACCTGAGTTTGATTGTATTGATTGTAAGCAAAAGTAAAGGGTATTTATTGGCAAGTCACGCGTTGGCACTTCTTTGTTTGCAGCAAACCTCTGATGAAGGCGGAGCCAGAAACGCGTCAGGTGCTGCGGGCGCAGGCTGTGTGAAAGACCTTCCCTGACCCTATGAACGCCTAATGGGAGTGCTCCCTGCAAGTGGCAGTTCTGTGGACCTTAATGTATTCCGGCCAGCCAGGTCGGGGGGAGCACCGCCGCACAACATGCGGTTCCGTGGCTGTCTTTGGTGATAGCATTACGGGACTACCAGGCGAGTGGCAGAATGGGGGAAGCCACCTTTGACACACCCATGTAAGATAAACTTTATTGAACAAGGAAGTGCTGCCAGCTCACATGAGTTTGATTTGGACTACCAATCCCAGGATACATTGCTGATACTCACCTGAGTTTGATTGTATTGATTGTAAGCAAAAGTAAAGGGTATTTATTGGCAAGTCACGCGTTGGCACTTCTTTGTTTGCAGCGAACCTCTGATGAAGGCGGAGCCAGAAACGCGTCAGGTGCTGCGGGCGCAGGCTGTGTGAAAGACCTTCCCTGACCCTATGAACGCCTAATGGGAGTGCTCCCTGCAAGTGGCAGTTCTGTGGACCTTAATGTATTCCGGCCAGCCAGGTCGGGGGGAGCACCGCCGCACAACATGCGGTTCCGTGGCTGTCTTTGGTGATAGCATTACGGGACTACCAGGCGAGTGGCAGAATGGGGGAAGCCACCTTTGACACACCCATGTAAGATAAACTTTATTGAACAAGGAAGTGCTGCCAGCTCACATGAGTTTGATTTGGACTACCAATCCCAGGATACATTGCTGATACTCACCTGAGTTTGATTGTATTGATTGTAAGCAAAAGTAAAGGGTATTTATTGGCAAGTCACGCGTTGGCACTTCTTTGTTTGCAGCGAACCTCTGATGAAGGCGGAGCCAGAAACGCGTCAGGTGCTGCGGGCGCAGGCTGTATGAAAGACCTTCCCTGACCCTATGAACGCCTAATGGGAGTGCTCCCTGCAAGTGGCAGTTTTGTGGACCTTAATGTATTCCGGCCAGCCAGGTCGGGGGGAGCACCGCCGCACAACATGCGGTTCCGTGGCTGTCTTTGGTGATAGCATTACGGGACTACCAGGCGAGTGGCAGAATGGGGGAAGCCACCTTTGACACACCCATGTAAGATAAACTTTATTGAACAAGGAAGTGCTGCCAGCTCACATGAGTTTGATTTGGACTACCAATCCCAGGATACATTGCTGATACTCACCTGAGTTTGATTGTATTGATTGTAAGCAAAAGTAAAGGGTATTTATTGGCAAGTCACGCGTTGGCACTTCTTTGTTTGCAGCGAACCTCTGATGAAGGCGGAGCCAGAAACGCGTCAGGTGCTGCGGGCGCAGGCTGTGTGAAAGACCTTCCCTGACCCTATGAACGCCTAATGGGAGTGCTCCCTGCAAGTGGCAGTTCTGTGGACCTTAATGTATTCCGGCCAGCCAGGTCGGGGGGAGCACCGCCGCACAACATGCGGTTCCGTGGCTGTCTTTGGTGATAGCATTACGGGACTACCAGGCGAGTGGCAGAATGGGGGAAGCCACCTTTGACACACCCATGTAAGATAAACTTTATTGAACAAGGAAGTGCTGCCAGCTCACATGAGTTTGATTTGGACTACCAATCCCAGGATACATTGCTGATACTCACCTGAGTTTGATTGTATTGATTGTAAGCAAAAGTAAAGGGTATTTATTGGCAAGTCACGCGTTGGCACTTCTTTGTTTGCAGCGAACCTCTAATGAAGGCGGAGCCAGAAACGCGTCAGGTGCTGCGGGCGCAGGCTGTGTGAAAGACCTTCCCTGACCCTATGAACGCCTAATGGGAGTGCTCCCTGCAAGTGGCAGTTCTGTGGACCTTAATGTATTCCGGCCAGCCAGGTCGGGGGGAGCACCGCCGCACAACATGCGGTTCCGTGGCTGTCTTTGGTGATAGCATTACGGGACTACCAGGCGAGTGGCAGAATGGGGGAAGCCACCTTTGACACACCCATGTAAGATAAACTTTATTGAACAAGGAAGTGCTGCCAGCTCACATGAGTTTGATTTGGACTACCAATCCCAGGATACATTGCTGATACTCACCTGAGTTTGATTGTATTGATTGTAAGCAAAAGTAAAGGGTATTTATTGGCAAGTCACGCGTTGGCACTTCTTTGTTTGCAGCGAACCTCTGATGAAGGCGGAGCCAGAAACGCGTCAGGTGCTGCGGGCGCAGGCTGTGTGAAAGACCTTCCCTGACCCTATGAACGCCTAATGGGAGTGCTCCCTGCAAGTGGCAGTTCTGTGGACCTTAATGTATTCCGGCCAGCCAGGTCGGGGGGAGCACCGCCGCACAACATGCGGTTCCGTGGCTGTCTTTGGTGATAGCATTACGGGACTACCAGGTGAGTGGCAGAATGGGGGAAGCCACCTTTGACACACCCATGTAAGATAAACTTTATGAACAAGGAAGTGCTGCCAGCTCACATGAGTTTGATTTAGACTACCAATCCCAGGATACATTGCTGATACTCACCTGAGTTTGATTGTATTGATTGTAAGCAAAAGTAAAGGGTATTTATTGGCAAGTCACGCATTGGCACTTCTTTGTTTGCAGCGAACCTCTGATGAAGGCGGAGCCAGAAACGCGTCAGGTGCTGCGGGCGCAGGCTGTGTGAAAGACCTTCCCTGACCCTATGAACGCCTAATGGGAGTGCTCCCTGCAAGTGGCAGTTCTGTGGACCTTAATATATATATATATATATATATATATATATATATATATATATATATATATATATATATATATCAATCAATCAATCAATCAATCATAACATTTGTATAGCGCGCTACTCACCCGGAGGGGTCTCAAGGCGCTGGGGGAGAGGGGTCCGCTACTGCTCAAAAAGCCAGGTCTTGAGTTGCTTCCTAAAAGAGAGATGGTCCTGGGTTAGCCGGAGGTGGATGGGGAGGGAGTTCCATGTCTTGGCTGCCAGGTAGGAGAAGGATCTTCCTCCGGTGGTGGCTCTGCGGATGCGTGGAACGGCGGCGAGTGCGCGGCTGGTCGATCGTAGCTGGCGGGTGGGAGTGTAGAAGGTCAGGCGGTTGTTGAGGTACCTGGGGCCCAGGTCATGGAGAGCCTTGTGTGCGTGGGTGAGGAGTCTGAACATGATCCTCTTGCTGACGGGGAGCCAGTGCAGGTCTCTCAGGTGTCCGGAGATGTGGCTGTGTCGGGGGATGTCCAGGATGAGTCGTGCAGAGGCGTTCTGGATGCGTTGGAATCTTTTCTGAAGTTTGGCTGTGGTTCCGGCGTAGAGGGTGTTTTCGTAGTCCAGTCGGCTAGTGACGAGTGCCTGGGTGACCGTTTTCCTGGTTTCGGTGGGGATCCACCGGAAGATCTTTCGGGAGCATGCGCAGGGTGTTGAAGCACGATGATGAGACGGCGTTGACTTGTATGGTCATCGAGAGGGAGGAGTCGAGGATGAAGCCCAGGTTACGTGCGTGGTCCGTTGGCTTGGGAGTGATGCCCAGGGCAGGGAGGCTCCAGGAGTCATCCCAGGCGGAGGGTGATGATCCCAGGATGAGGACTTCCGTCTTGTCTGAGTTCAGTTTCAGGCGGCTGTTCTTCATCCACTCGGCGACGTCTTTCATCCCTTCGTGTAGGCTGGTTCTGGCGGTGGCGGCGTCGTTGGTGAGGGAGAGGATCAGCTGGGTGTCGTCGGTGTAGGAGATGATGTTGAGGTTGTGTTGGCGTGCGATGGCTGCGAGGGGGCTCACGTAGACGTTGAAGAGGGTGGGGCTGAGTGATGATCCTTGTGGTACGCCGCAGATGACTTCGGTGGCCTCGGATCTGAACGGGGGGAGGCAGACTCTCTGGGTTCTTCCGGCGAGGAACGAGATGATCCACTCCAGTGCCTTCTCTTGTATTCCGATGTTGCTGAGGCGCTGCACTAGGGTGCGGTCGCAGACAGTGTCGAATGCTGCGGAGAGGTCCAGGAGGATGAGGGCCGCTGTTTCCCCGTTGTCGAGCAGGGATCTGATGTCATCAGTGGCTGCGATGAGGGCGGTCTCGGTGCTGTGGTTGGCTCGGAAAGCGGACTGCGAGTGGTGGAGGGACCCGTTCGTCTCGAGGAAGGCGGCAAGCTGTCTGTTGACGATTTTCTCGATGACTTTGGCAGGAAAAGGGAGGAGCGAGATGGGGCGGTAGTTCTTGAGGTCGGTGGGCTCTGCTGTTGGTTTCTTCAGGAGGGCGCTGGGCTCGGCGTGCCTTCAGCTCTCCGGAAAGGTGGCGGTGTTGAAGGAGGTGTTGATGATGTCCCGGAGTTGGGGTGCGATGATGGAGTCGGCCTTGTTGAAGACGTGGTGGGGGCAGGGGTCGGTTGGTGATCCGGAGTGGATGGTGTTCATCGTGCGGGTGGTGTCTTTGGTGCTGACCGGGGTCCAGGCGTGGAGGGTGGTGGTGGGGGGGGCGTTGGTTCGGAGGTTGGGTGCGTGGTCTGTACGCCGAAGCTGTTGTGTATGTCGGCGATCTTGCTGTGAAAGAACGAGGCGGGTGAGTCGCAGATGTCTTGCGAGGGGATGATGTCGTCGTTTCCGGCGTTGGGGTTGGAGAGCTCTTTGACGATGCTGAAGAGTTCCTTGCTGTTGTGGGTGTTGTTGTCCTGTCGTTCTTTGAATGCTGTCTTCTTTGAATGATATCTATAGATATATCTGAAGCCGCCTGCATGCTGCACGGTCTCTTTCGTGGCATAACCGGTATAAGGCTGCCTCTATTCTTTCATAACTTGCAAGCTCTCCTACAGTTTGCCAATCAACAGTAAAACGTATCTATGAATTATACAGAAGCATGATTAAAATCACTGTGCTGCTCCGACAACATCACCCTGTACTGCGACTCAAGCCAATCATTTTATTCACCAAATGTTTTGAAATTCCGACAGATAAACACTAACCCTAGATGGATTGCTTTCCACCTTGACTGCCCCAATATCACAGTCATAGATGATGAAATAATATTCCTCTTGTGGACCCCTTCGCTGTTTTTAAAATCAAATGAGTCACTTTTTGAGGAAATTACTTTACGGTCAAACTTGTAAAAAAACAGTTGGTGATGGTAACCAACTCTATGTATTAATGTTTCCATTCAGTTGACAACTAACTAATTCTATCTGAAAATTTCATCCACAATGACAGAAGAATATGTAAGTTCCAAAGTTGAGAGGTATTGTGAAAAGATTAGCCCATTAGTGAAATATTGCTAACAAAAAATGAAGACCACAAAGCTCCTTCCCCACTTTTGACTTGTAGTGCCCTACAGTTCATGATCCTGAGGAGAGCCCCCACGTCTTGGGTTTGAAACGTGATGATATTTTTTTTAAAACAGAGAGTCTTTCTGAAAATAACTAGGGAACCTCCCTTTGTTGAGAAATACATTCCGGGTCTCGGTGTTTTGGTGTATGGCCTGCAAAGGAACTGATGTTCTAACCCCTGGTTTGGGTCACTGAGAGAGCCCACATTAATGTCATAATCAATCATGTCTCCTCCTGTTTTCAAAATTTAGGACTGGGACACATTTATTTTTTCTTGTGTTTTTGAGTTCATGTCCCGTATATGAAATATTTCATTGTCATACTGTATATTCTGCTGTGTTTGTGAATTGCACGGGTTAAAAAATTGAGATTTCGTTCTGTTGTATGTTGTTTGATGCTCCAATGTTTATGACAGATTCAGTTAAAAATCGCAATAGTGTTTTGAAAAATAAGTTGCAAATAAAATGTGATCAATATCAGTACTGGTTCATGTGTTTGCTCTACTTTTCGAAAGTGGACATTTCTCTGCTCTCAACCTAACTCTGTGTGCCTGCAGCCTGTCTCCAATACATGTGTGGGCTGGGTAACAGCTACACTTTGTGCATTCCTTCCAGATAGCCACAAACACAGGAAGGGTGGGTGTGACAGAGAACTCATCTGCATTCTGATAGCCTTCCTGGGCAGGATTGGGGAGTGGGAGCTGACACTTGCATCTGAATAGGCTGTGTCCTTTCCCCACTCAAAGGACTGATTACCCCCACAGGTAGCTTGGTAGACAGAGCTGGGATTAAAGGGGACCTGTGCACTTCAAGGAGCTGGTTTGAAGTGACCCCCACTTTGAAGGCACATTTGGGTATAAGTATTGGGGCTCTGACCCTATCAAATTAGTACACTACTGGACCTGTGAAGAACTCTGCCAGAAGTGTAGGACTGCTGTGCTACAAGGATTGCCACTCTGTGTGACTGACTGTTCCAAGGAATTGCTTTACTGCTGTACTGAGCTGCCCCTTCTGCCTGCTGATCTCTGCACTGCTGAGGACAAGGACTGGAACCATCCCACTCAAACCCAGAGTAACTCTAGGGGCTTGCTGGCTTGCCTCCTAATTTTCCACCCTTGAAAACTGGAATCTGATTCAGTGTGTGCCGATGTACTACGCATATTGTTGTTCTGGCAGTATTCTCAATTTGGTGTCCATTTCTTGAGCTGTCTGTGTATAATTTTGGGGTTAAACGACTGATGACTTTACAAATTGTTCAAGTATCTTCTAGGACATTACATTTGTACTGCAGTATTAGTGTTTGAATAAGAATCCAGTCAGTTGGCTTAATTGTGTGCCAACAGATTACCACACATTTCACTTTTTACTGCTGTTCTCTGAATGAGGGCCTTTGTTTTCGCATTTGGAATTTGCTTGATCTGTTCTGTAAAGATGCACTCTGGCTGTCATGTTCTTTTTCACATTAGCTCAGATAAATGTATGATTTGTTTGAGTGGCATGTTTTTGTTTTGCCCTTTAGGCCTGGAGGAGAATTTACTTTGTCAGGCAGAGAACATGATCTGGCAACCTCAGATGCAGGAGAGAAGAGAACATGAAATCTTTGCACAGCCAAAACGCATCAATGGCTTTCTTATTTCATGCTGAGTATGGATTTGCTGCATTTCTTTCTGGATATCAATATGAGTTAAAAGAGGCAAGTCTCTTTTCTTTCACCTCCCCTGTCATTTCCTATCATGATGTCTGGCTTGACTGGGCTGTTACACATAATCTAATTAACAATGATGGAGGATAATTCACACATTCAACCTTTTTGTTTTCGTCAGTGTGAAGCCCTAATTGCAATGGGTATGTCCAGATGTGGGTTTCAAGCTCAGTCTGCTACAAAGTCTAAAGGGGGAGGCATAGTAAGGTCGTAATTGGACTGAGATTGCTTGTGCGTGTTCTCAGTTGTAGTTAACTATAACTGGTGAATTTGAGTGCTTTTTGGAGATTAAACTGTAATGTTGTAATTAGCATTATCACCTAACTGTATCAACAATTTCTAAGTTTTATTTAATGTAAGACACTGTCAAAATATAAAAGACAGGCCTATTAGTTTTGCTAATAGATCATTGCAATGCCAGTTAATAAACATTAAATAAAACATTTGTAGTCAAAACAATATTAAACAATCATGGAACTGTTTCTTTTACAACCCTCAAGCCACATAATTCAGTCATAAAACCAACCACAAGAAATCCCTACAATCCAAACTTTGAGGAAAAAAACTCCAACTTTAGGAATGCTTAAAAAAATGGTCAACCTTTTCTGGGGTCATGTTATATAGACCTCAGGAAACATAGGATTATTTTTTTAAGGATTTCTGGAGGCTGCTGTACTCACTAAAACCCCCTACAACACTTTAAAAAACTGCTGCTGGTGCCCCTGCCCGGATTAGGGACCACATGCATGAAAACATATTGAAATTAGCCTATGAAGGGCATTATGGAGCACTCCTTGGCAGGAGCGGTAAATGATAAATGAACAGCTATGACAATTCATTTATTAATTTTTAGCCTTAATCTATCAATTTTTAGCAATTTTTTGTGGGGAGTCCCGATATTACTTGGGACACTCACAGCTTTTTGTGGGCTACAGGGGGATCCCCAGGGCTTCTGCAGCTCCTAACGCTCCCTGGTCAGCACCCATTGTATGTGCTGATGGGAGTCGGTCACTTTGTTTTTAGGTAAATGGCCTGGTGCTCACTCAGTGCATTCGTATATTTCAAATATGTAGGGGGCTGTGGGGGTAGCACCGATGCTGATTCCCCAACTAGCAATCATCGTGGGTGCTGGCAGGAGCCTGCAACAATAATACTCCATCCCTGCAGCAGCAGATTTTTACTCTGCTCCTCCAGCACAAGTAAACATTTTTCCTTACCCTAACTCATGGACAGGGAAACAGGCAAATGTGTACTCCCGCCTGGCGGCCCGAAGCCATCCCCCTTAAATTTAAAAATCAGCCTTGCGGGATGGGTCCCAAAGACTCTATAAGGCTCAGTAAAGGGTTCCTCATGCCCCTCCTCTAAATGTAAAAAATCAGCTTTGGGAGATGGGATCCCTGGGATCTCTATAAGGCTCGGGGACTGGGGACCAAAATGCCTCCTACAACACAGGCGTACTTTTGAAAAGGCCATTTGTTTTAGTGGCACCGCAGATCCTCTGGGGATCTGTGTTACCCATAAAATGAAAACATTTAGTTTTTGGCTCTGTGGGGGAGGGGGTACTCTTGGACCGGGCCTACAGTGGCAGGATATCCCTACCCTGTCCCCTATAAGTTTTCTTTACTTATTTTTTCAAGACAAGGGGAACTGAGTCCCTTAGTCCTAAAACGTTGTTGATGTAGTGGCAGCCAATCACATCTCATCTTAAGATCTGTTGGTTTACATTTTGAACATTCATTCCTCAAAAACTCCTGAATGGATTTACATCAAATCCCAAAAAGCACTCTTCCTGGATCAAGATATAGCTTTCTGCCAAATGTTGTGCGATTTCGTTTTGTCTATAACTGTGCTTAATTTTCCTATGGAAAATTGCATAGGGAAAATGTGTGAAATATCAAATGTATAATATACTTAACATGTGTAGTAAGGGCATGCGTTTTAAAGGTATATGAGGTAAAGGCTGCATTGTGAAGGTATTACATGATAAAGGCATAGTTGTAAAGGCTGCTTCCAGCTGACAAAAGTAGTATACAATGGTACACTATGGTTCTCATTACAAGTGGCTCCAATAATCGGTGTAATATTTATCACACCCTATGGCACCTGATAAAATTTGACTTTGCTGAGTTTTTGGTGGAATAACTTGAATTTTGGTGCTCGCTGCAGCATAAATCAGCATATTCCGGTAAATACTGAATATTTTGCCCCCTATAATTACTGGCCGGTTTGACCAGTCGACATTTATTTCAAAACATATACTTGGGATATGTGCGGTAACAGTAATTACTGCACATACTGCAATTTACTGGGCTGTTCTTAATGAGGGCCTTGGTAAATATTACCAGGTGGAGTGGAGAAGGAGAGGGGAAGATACCAAGGTACAAGTGGGGAACAAGGAGTGAAAGGAAGAGACAACCTTGGTAATGGAAGTTATCATACATCTAAGCGATAAAACAATATGAAGACTACACAGCTGCCTCAGGCTTTCAACCTTTTGAGTTGATAAAATAATTGGGCCTTATTTATGAAAAGAGACGCAACGCTGCGTGAAAACAGCGATGCGTCACTTTTCACTGCGCCCTCCTTGCGAGACCAATGATGCGTCATATTTACAGTATGACGCATCATGTCGCAAGGAGTTACAGATACGTCAGTATTACTGACGTATCTGTAAGCGCAAAAGTCACGCATTGCTGGAATGTGTCACAAAAGTGACGCAACTCCAGCAATGCTTCCTTTCACATGGGGAAAGCCCCATGTGAAAGGGCTTGCGTCAGTCTTACGCCTGCTGTGAGGCAGGCGCAAGATTTTGACGCAACAGCGTCCTAAAAGTGACGCAGTGAAATCTCATAGATTTCACTGCGTCACTAATACGAGGCTTTTTGCGGGTGTACGCCCCCTCTGCATACATTATACCTGACGCAGGTATAATGTAGCGCAGGGGTTTACAAAGTGACGCATCTGCTTAGATGCGTCACTTTGTAAATAGTGCGCAGCAGGAGGCATGTTTTACGCCGCCGATGCGTCACAAAAAGTGACGCATCGGGAGCGCAAAACTGACGCAAGGCCTCATAAATGAGGCCCAGTATATTTAAAGGTCTCAATTCCTCATATATTCATACTAAACACTTAGGGCCTTATTTATGAAGGCCTTGCGCCACCAGTGCGTCACTTTTAAAATGAGAAAAAGTGACGCACCGGTGGCGCAAGGCCTTCATAAATAAGGCCCTTAATCAATTATTTTTGACACTGTGGTGATATTAGGTGCAAAAACTACACTTGTCCTTGGTGCCTGCAGTGGTTTTCAGCCTGATTCACTAAAATGACGAATACCATGAAAATTAATTTTGGGCCTATTATCCACATATTATTAACAGATTCTTGGAGTTTTGTTTTCACTGTTAGCACCAGCTCAAAGCCGATTGCAGGAGCAAACTTGAAAAATCGGCAAAGCACAAATAGCTCTCACCCCTTAATTGGAGCTAATGCAAAAATAGACGTAGTAATTGTAATTCTCAAACCTGAAATATTGCTCAGCTACAGATGAGCGTATTAAACTGGAGGTACCAATGAACAATATGTTTATTACTGGTGCACAGTATCACTTTCAGATTTAGCACATAACTCTAAAATGACCCCAGCAGACATCCAGTACATATCTAGGGGTGCTATCATAATATTTCAGTCTTCTAGATGATACAGAACTAGCTCTAAATCCTCCTTATAAAATACCGAGAGTCTGATTGGGACCACGAGAAGCAGGTGATGCTCCCATTCAGGCCTGCTTGGACCTTTTCACACAGCAGGACCAAGAAAAGAAAGAAAGGCCACAACATAACAGAAAGGAACCAGTGATGTGTCTCCTGCTTCCTGAAAGTTGTTTGAAGTTCTTGCTCGTCTGCTGTTCTTTTGAAGTACAACACAGGCATTTGTATTTTTATCTACACGTGATGACAAGTATAGCTATAAATACACAGTCAAAGGATCCTGTCTGTGTTGTAAATCCTTCCCTGTAGAAGTTCCTTTAACAATGTTTGGTTTGCTTTTAGCCACCTTTGTTTGACAGTCTCCTTTCAGACTTGCTGTAACTGGGAACAACAACAAATTTATCTACAACGGTGGAGAAATCAGCTGTTGACCTTTGAAACTATTCCAGGTATATATAGGTTGCAGTTATACATGATTATTGGCTGGAATATGTTGATTTTGGTTTATCCGTTGTAGTAATGCTTGTCTCCTATTTTATGAATGTATTTTCTGAATTTTTACTGTGTTAAGTGATAATTGTGAAGAAACCGCTGAAGTGTTTGTTAACATGTCACCAAGCTAGCATCACTGAAAACGACAATGCTGTCAACCAACGTGCTTTTTTTAGTGACTTCTTTAATAAAGCAGGGTTTTTCGAATTCCAAAATAAATACAATTTCATGAATAAACTCTCAAAGTTGGAGTTCATTCTTGAAGAAGAAGTCACTCAATGATCCTTAAAACATGGATATTTCACTGTAGGCCTGGGGGTCTCTGATCTTGGTCACAGGCAGGGCTGGCTTCCCTGTTCTAAGTAGGGCGGGATGACAGTCCCTATGGCCTGTGGGCCCTGTGCTGGACAGGCCAGTGGGTGGTGGGCACTGGGATGGAGGTTTAGCACAGGACACCTTGCCCGGGGATCCATGGTGGAAACCCAGGGCTTCCCCTCACTCTAAATAGAGCTGGAAACCCCTAGGGGCATATTTACAAGCCTCTTGCGCCACTTTTGCATCATTTTTACAATGGGAAAAGTGGCATATGGGTGGCGTAAGGGGCTTGTAAATAAGCCCCCTAGTTTGGTGAGGCGGGAGCACTGCTGATTTACTCGGAAACTTTGAATTACCGTCTTAATCCTTTGTGGTTAGTTATTATTGTTTTCCTACCTTTTGCAATGTTGTTCCTTGTTTCTTGAGAACAAAATCAAAACATCTAAAGATTTGGAAACCCATCAATCTCTATCTGTAGTATTATCCGCTTTTCTGACAGCACTTCCCCCTGACCTTTCCGTCCAAACCTATAGAAATATAAAGCACATTTGACATCTTCAAGTGCCTAGAGGTGATTCACCTGACTGTGATGTACACCATCACTCACTCTGTCATATGCTTTGTTATTAGTGGCATTTTTCAGTACTGGAGTGCAGTGTCTGGTGTTCTTCCCCAGGCAGGGGCTGTTATAATGATAAAGAACCATTCCTTGTTTTTATACTGAGCTTCATATGACTATACTTCCATCATTTAGCAGAATGAATAAGCATTTTTACTATTACTAAACTTAATGGTACTCAGTAACGCTAGACACTTAGTACAAATGTAGGTTTTGTTATCTCAATGTGCTGCTTTGTTCTTGCATTGCCTAGAGGGTGATTTTCAGATATCACTAATTGGATAAAGCATTTAGGGCCTGATTTAGACATGAATTTACTCCATCAGGGCGACGGAGTAAAGTACTCCATCGTCCTCAATGAGTACTAGCTCCCCAATTCAGAGATATTCGCCCGCCCGTTGGACATCTCTAGCATACATAGGAACCGCCATCACAATGGTTCTAGTAAATGCTTTGAAAGTTTGATGGAGGCCAGACTTTAGATTTTTTTTGATGTTCAAAATCAAAATCCCAAAGCGTGATTTTATTTTTAAAGACCAAAAAAAAAAAATCAACAAACCCACTCACCATGGATGTTTTTTCCCATGGTCTGGTGGTAATTTTATAGTTTTCACAGTAATTTACTGCCAGGTTTTACCTGGCAGTGATGGGCAGTGAAAACTGACAATGTGTTCACCCCCTCTAAATAGGGCAGACAGACATATGGCCAGACCTCCAATTGCCCTCCCTCATCAGGTCATTGGAGGTGTTTGTAGATGGTGGAGAAGGAGTAGTCCACCGTCTACAGACAGAAGTGGGTAGACCTTCGCCTTGTTGGAGAGGGTACTTCGCCGCCGTTGACACAGTCAATGCCCATGAGTTGAAATTGGGTGGAATGCCATTATCATGCATCCTCTATGTTGATGACATTGCTCTGTTGAGCCGAACCAAAGTAAGCCAACAAAGACTGCTAAAATCTGTGGCCAAACACACCTTCTAAACATGTCTTGAAATCAATCTTGAAAGGACTAAGGTCCTTATGTGTTGGGGCACTGCCTGTTACACTATGAGTAAAGAAAGATAATATTCCTCTAAAATGTGCCTGTGTTGCACTTGATAAAATCAACAAAAGCTTGTCTACCTGCCATGTTGTGGTGAACGTTACTAGAAGCAGGGCATACGGCGGAAGCTACCACTCTGCCTAGAAAGCTATGGTGGTAGCCCCATTGGAACAAGAGGCAAGTCTTATCACATTATGGCTCCAGCATGAATGTTAAATGTCGTATACTTGTAAAGCGCACAGCTGCCCCAGCAAAGGGGCGTCCCGGCGCTGTATACCGCTGGGGACCCCGTCCTGGCTTTCCCTGTGGGATGATCCCTACTGGGAATCCCCAAGGTGGAGCCAGGCATCCCCGGCGTTGATGGGGCCGTTGTGGAGATTAGGCAAGCTAATGCCCAGAGTTGCTGAGTGGGACCCCAGGTTAGAGTAGGCACCGAGGCAAGAATTGTCAAGTCCGCTGACCCTGGTCCATGACCCTGCCGCGTCGGGAATTGAACCCTGGTCCCGGGCCGACTTCTGCTCCCGGGTCTGCCGCCTCTAACCAGTGAGCCACACCACTCCATGAGAGAACCGGCACCACAAAGAAAGCCATTAGATGCCCTGTACAGCTCCAGAAGGCAGAAAAATGAGATACAGCAGAATCATTACATTTTTGGGTGGTGGTGCTTAACCGAAGGGTTCCTTGGGGAGGCATACTTTGAGGCTGCATCAAAACTTTCCTGAACTTCTCGCTTCGAATTACGGGTCCCACTGAGCCATGCTGGTGCATGTAAATTGTGTGGAGCATTCATGGAGCTGCCCATATCTTCAGGGGAGTGGTGTTTGCATTACGGTCACTGCTATGTAGAGATGGTGGGCATCCATAAGTGAGAGAGCCATGACAGGTGTTTATAATGCAGTGCAGACTGGTGGTGGCTTTGGTAAGTGGCCCAGCAGTGCATGGAGAGACAAATAAGTGAGGTTGTACCAATTGGTGTCCTTAGGAGGGATCTGCAGATTTAGGGGGGTGTTTTTACACTCTTTATATCCCTATGAATCTGGACACTGTTGGACCCAATGGTTTCAATAACCAGCCCTCTTCTAACCTCCACTGTGTATTTGTATCCCCACAGGGGTTTTTCAGAAAGTTGTAGGATGATAGGTTTATATGGCCTCACCAAGGCAGGAAGGATTGCCAAGAATTTAATTTGCATATTCATAGAAGAAATTCCCCTCTAACTTGCACCTGCTTTTAGAGAGATTGTAGCCTGGATAGATATGTGCTATGACCCTCCTTGCCAGCCAGGCATGCACACCCCAGAAGACTCTTTGATATTTGTTCCCTGATCCACTTCTAAGGTCCTTGTGCTATACTCTCAACCCCCGTCACCTTTCCCGCAGAGACAAGTTCACACTTGAGGTCTTCCACTTTCTCATTAACTGCTGACTCTCCACATACAAGGTTGTGAAGGTGATCTTACTACCTAGGCCTGGGCTGACTGACCTGAAAATAAAACAGCCTTGTGATGCACCTGCCATAAGTGATTCATGTAAAACCCCCATCTAGTACCTACCTTCATGGCAAGTTCTGTCGAAGGGAGAAGGATGTATTTATTGAAACAATATTATTTGAAATAATAAGAATTTTTAAAGTTTTAGTGAAAACAATGAATAGTTTTGGTTTTATGAATAAATATGTTTAAAGATAAATCATTGACTTTAGCAAATTGCTCAAGACCCAGAGTTCTAAATGGTGAAATGTCTTCCCCTTGAGGTAGCGAAACATAGCAGATTTCCCCACTTCATGCAAGGGATGAACACTTACGTTTCTTAATTTTACCCTCTCCATTTATTCTTGGATTGCTCATAGTGTCAGCACTTATTAAATTTACTTTCACTGCCATAGTGATGTTGAAAATAATAGTTGCTTGGGGGCATAATGTGTGGCAGGAGAAATATGAATTGATGATGGCAAGGCGGGAATGCACAGTATTGCCTGAAATAGATTACTAAAGTTGTTTGAGGACCATGGCCAAAAAATGCACGCTACCAACTACGCCTTCTCAAGGGTATCTGATGTTTCATTCCGAACAAGACCTGAAAAAACATTGTTCCATCTTTGGTCCTCCCCAGACTTGACTACTGTAATTCACTCTTTGCAGGTCTCCTCAAGATCCACCTTTCTCCATCCTTCATTCAGCAGCGTGCTTTGTCTATGGGGCCAAAACAAACAACCATATTACTCCTATGCTGATAACTCTTTGCTGGCTTCCTGTTGAAGCCAGATCAATATGTAAGACTGTTTGTATTACCCATAAAGCCATTCAAACTTGCACCCCGTGCTATCTAACTCACAAACTCAAAATTTCAGGTGGATCCAGACCCTCACATAATGCTGAAAACCTACTGCTTGAACCTCCAACTTTCAAAAGGGAAAGACTTATGGCGCAATCTTTCTCAGGAAGTGTGACCAGAATTTAGAACTCACTCCCTCCACATCTTTGCACTACCACCTCTTTCCACATCTTCAAAAAGTACCTAAAAACTCTTCTATTTTAAATACACTGCTAACAATAATTCTTTGACTCTGACTGTTTCATGTTCCACACTGGAGAACTAGTTTGACCTCCAGTTTCAACTGTGGAATATGTACTTTTGTAACCCTAATTTCTCCAACTTTAAATTGCAATGTGTAATTTTTTGTGAATTTATATTCTGTAAATATGTAACCATAATGTCTGATCCTATATACTTTGCTGTATTGTGAAGTTCTCTGCCACACCTGGGTAAAGTATGCGCTATATAAAAACACATAAATAAATAAACCATGGAACAGTGACAGGTGCTAATGGGATATAGTATGGGGGATCTTCCTAAACTAGTAATATTCAGAATTTGTTTTAAAGTATTTAAAAATGAGGATTAGTAGTCCGAGTGAGTCTGTGTCTACAGAAAGAGACCAATGCAAAGACCTTTCGAACTTTGTTCAGAAAGGAAATATTTCCACTTTAAAGGATGTTACCCATTAGACTGTTTTTGAAAACAGGTTTGTGCAGTGCAAATAATAGAACCTGCTGATGTTAATTTTCAAATGCTGTGCATTGAAAATGAATTGGTTCTCTCTGCTTCACTTCTCAATGCAAAACATGCATTTGCAAATCTATGCCTCAAATGAATTCATTCAAATGTATTATTTTTCTCACATTCGCATTCTGATGTTTCACCAAGAACCACTTTGAAGGCCCTGCGAATTACGTCACCTCTAGTGACACAAAAGCTTGCAATCTTTAATGATTGTGAGTCGCATTTATATTTCTGCCAGTCAGGTGTTGTCTAAAAGGTAATGTGTCAACCAACAGAACAGAAATGAAAACAGTAGTTTAAAGTAAAATAGCAATTTAAATTATTATTGAGTAGAAAGTGCTCTCAGTCATCACTATCATGTGAAGACAATGTATTATCTGAAGGTGTTGCAAAGTTTTTTAAAAAAAACAGAAATGAAGAAACAAGATTGACGCTCCTCATTTCCTCATCGCTTTTGGTGGAAAAAAATGGTCAGTTTTCTGCTCAGAGCATCCGCATTATTTACAAGTCAAAGGGTTGGTAAACGAAAATCCTAGTTAGCGAGCCTTTAAATGTCAGAGGACAATTACTGCAGTTTTCAAAGTTAAAAACTATGCTTTAATGGTAGAGAATGTTCATGACCTTAACCCAGAACACCTCAGCCCTAGCTGTGCAAATAGCTTTCACTTGTGTGAGTTCTTCTAAAGCCGCAGGGGTAGCATTGCCAGACAGACAGCTGTGTTAGGTGGAGAGAAACAAGTTATGCTACCACAAAAACGCATTCTCAAAGAGACTCTGTCGCCTTCTCTGAACAACAATAGAAACCTACAAAAAACAGTCACGTGCAGTCACTGTGCTCCTGAATTCAGGCCTTCAGTTCAGATAATGAACTGTACATGGCTGGAAGGCAGCTAAGTCTTCACCCTCTTTCCACATACACTGTGCAAGGAAATAAAAACCCACAGCTTTATTAATTTATTTAGGGTGTGGGTAGAACACCAAAAGTCCATTCCCGGTCACTAGAATGCACAAGGAAAAAAAAGTGGACTGGATAGTCCGAGGTTGTTAGAATTCATTCCAATGTGAGTTGCAGACTCGATCAGATATCCTTCAATCACCATCCATATCATAATAGTTTTCTTGAGTTCTCTGAGACGTAGTGGAGTGGTTTCTAGTTGGGACTCAAGCATTGCAGGTTCAGGGTCCATGGATCCATAAATGTGATCTGAATCGAACTTCCTGTTGTCTGAAAGTTTATTGATGAATCGTGAGTTTGCTGATCACAGGTTCCTGGTTAATATTTCGTGAAGCATCAACACCTGCAAGTGTCAAGTAGCCAGGGCATTTGTTCTATAGGTCTTTTTGGTGGTTTAAAAAGATTTAGGAAGTCAATGTACAGAAGTAGTCGTTTACGTACTCCTACATGACTTTATATGTCCCCAAAACATCTAAAATGGGAATAAACTGGGAACATTCATGGAATGTTCATATACACTTACAGATAGGACTGTACCATCTTTGCATTTTTACTATTAATGAGTTGGGTGTTTCATAGCTGATTCACAAAAGCCTGGAAGAGTATGCAAAAAGAACTCCTGTAATACTACTTCTCAGACTCAAAAATGCTTTTCTGACTCCTTAATCTTGAACCTTTATTGCAAAGGGTGTGAGTGGGCTGCTTTCAGACCAGCTTTCCTCTGACTCCAGTTAAGGAGGTTAAGGCAACCTTGGCGTCTTTGTTTGGGGCCTATGTAGCATAGTATTTTTTCTTAAAGTCACAATGTGAATGCTGCTTGTATAGTGCATAGGGCATAGCACACAACCACCTTCAGAATTCCGGTAATATGTTTTCTGCTTAAATCAAGTCTCCTGGCGCCGGTACTCCGGCCAACTTCTTCCATATGGTGTCGCCAGTGGCGGCCAGTGACTTTTAAAAGTGATGGGGCGTAAATGTATTGTGTGACTTGCCCGCATTCGAACTACCTTTGCATTAACCATGGTGGGACAACACAATAACACCCTGCTCACTGCTGACATGTTTTATTTGCCCCAAATGTAACCTGCACCAGGCATCATGACAGGGTGAATTGTTTGTATAGCGCTCTGTCGCCTGAATGGGCAATGGTTGGTTTGTAAGTACACTGAGTATATGGCAACTTCAGACTGTCTATAAACAAGTAAACAAAAATATAGTTGCTGTCACATCCGTCCTTGAGGATAAGTCTATTGTGTACATGTTATGTGCTATGCTTTGCATCAGGCGCATTGACCCTCTGTGCTTGCTGAGTCAAACCTGTGATCATGCTGCGCACAAATCACCCTAGCAAGTGCACAAACCAACATCAATTCACTGCCATTACACCCTGGGACTACTGGGGTGTAAAATGTGCCCTTCAGCGGGTGCATTACCCTCATAAAATATTTTACTAAGCAATCTGTCTGTAAATAAGCCAGAACAGCTTTGCTGTTACATTTGTCAGTAGGGACAACGTTTGTAAAAACAGAAATGCATAAACGAACAGTCAGTCTCTGCATTTCCTGCACTGCTTCCGAGCATGTTCTGCAGCTCTAAAATGTAAGCATCATATGCCTCATTTATGAGGCCTTGCGTGAGTTTTGCGCTTCCGATGCGTCACTTTTTGTGACGCATCGGCGGCGTAAAACTTGCCTCCTGATGCGCACTATTTACAAAGTGACGCATCTAAGCAGATGCGTCACTTTGTAAACCCCTGCGCTACATTATACCTGCGCCAGGTATAATGTATGCAGAGGGGGCGTTCACCCGCAAAAAGCCTCGTAATAGTGACGCAGTGAAATCTATGAGATTTCACTGCGTCACTCTTAGGATGCTGTTGCGTCAAAATCTTGCGCCTGCCTCACAGCAGGCGTAAGACTGACGCAGGCCCTTTCACATTGGGCTTTCCCCATGTGAAAGGACGCATTGCTGGAGTTGCGTCACTTTTATGACACACTCCAGCAATGCGTCACTTTTGCGCCTACAGATACGTCAGAAATACTGACGTATCTGTAACTCCTTGCGACATGATGCGTCATATTATAAATATGACGCATCAATCATGTCGCAGGGAGAGCGCAGTGAAAAGTGACGCATCGCTGTTTTCACGCAGCGATGCGTCACTTTTCATAAATGAGGCCCCATATATTCAGAGGTGAGACCAGAACTCTTAGAAATTAATCTTTTACACTGACATCAGAAGTGCAAGTCAGTGCACACTATAGTAGGTGCACCGTGTACTTCCAACCCCACAGATGTGCCGGTACAGTATGCGCCATAGTAACCATACCCTTGAACCCTCAAACACACACACGGAATAGCAAGTGAAGCCACTTCAACAGACCGAAAACTCTTGAAGAGCCGGCCTTTGACCTGAATGCTAAACCACATGTAAGGCACGGAGTGGCGTGCTTCCACGGCCGAGAGGCCTGACAAACTTTAATACTACGGGCATATAGTTCCTTTGCATTATACACACACACAGGTGTTCTAACACTCTTATGATGCACCGCACACCTGCTTTATAGCTCATAACCATACATTACAGGCATTCCAAGTCACTCACCTTTATGCTTCCCAAGCAGATTATGGCCTCTAAATGTTCTTATAATTTCCTCTACTGAAATACCTCGGACACAAATTCATTTAATCATCGTTCCAGCATACATACAGTTAATTATTACACTTTCATCGAGCCCCACGTTAAGATAACTCCCTCAGAGGCGTGAGGACATCGCAGTGACGCATCAAAATATGATTCCTTTCAATAGTGACCATTTGCCCAGGCATAATAGAGGATGGGCCAGAGCCAAGATTGTTGCACAGCGCACAGTGACAAACTATGAAAAATATCTGTTTCTGCAGGGTTAAATAGCGCTAATTTGCGCTGAATGCATTGAAGCGTTTTACATGAGCCCCAGGTACCTTACAAACAGGAAAGGTCACATTTTTGTTTGTTAGGCTCCAGCATTAAGTGATTTGCGCAGATTCACAGGATGTTGTGAAACGTCAAGAGTGAGACTGCTATCCCCTGCCCTCCGCCGTCACGAAGTTGCACCAGTCTCTGCCCAGTCAGGTTAGTTCAACCTCTGGAATCGCGCGGGGATGGGGGCCCAGGAGGTAGTTTTAAAATAAAATAAATCTTTCCTACCTACGCAGGTACGCGCCGCCTTGGGTCCCTTCGTTGGCGCCTAACACCCGGATCACTGGCAAGTGGCAACTCCTCTCAACCCCTCTCAGCCAATCCTGGCGCTGCTCCAGCGCCAGGATTGACTTAGAGCAGGGTTACGCTCTGCCCGCCTGCCCATTAGGAGATCGACCCTCGCTCTCCTTATGGGCATGCGCAAGACACTAGTGCGCATGCGTGGGCACGGAGGAAAAATTCGCCTCCTTTCCCACTCATGCGCACTTGTGCTGCTGCTGCATGCTACCCCTGTTCTGACTATCGTGATGATGTCACTCAACATGACGCTGGACTGCCCACTCCCTTCAGAGTCTGAAGGGGGTGGGCGGTCCAGCGTCATGCTGACTGTCTGACATGATTGACAGACTAAGTTCTCCCTCGCGTCTCTGAACTTAAGTAAACTGAGAGTTTACTTAAGTTCAGAGACGCTGAGGGAGCTGCGGGCGGAGACGGCTTGTGGGGCAACGCCCCAACGCCCTCAATGGACGCACCGCCACTGGGTGTCGCTGTGCCCGGCCTTGGAGTCATTCTGGAGAGGGGTGGAGAGTGAGCTGACGAGTGTGTTGGGTTGGGTGGTCCCTCATGACCCGAGACACCTGCTTCTAGGAGTGTTTGATGGTCTAGAGGGCTCCAGAACCGATAAGCGCCTCTTGGGGACGGCGCTGGCAGTGGCGAAATGGGACATTGCTGCCAGATGGTCTCAGGCAGAGGCACCAACCCTGGGGAAATGGAGAAGGGGGGTAGATTGGTGTGTGATACAAGAAGAATCTGTTTTTGAGGCACGGGGTTGTTCAGAACTCTTTCACAAAATATGGGGCAAATGGTTTGGGTTGGTTCCACCGTGATGACCTTGATATATTATTATGTTCGATGGGTACCAATGGCTTATTCTACTTATCCTGATTTGCTATGTGGTGTCATGGGGTGGGGGCAGGGGTATTTTATAGGACTATGTGACTTGTTACGTAAGATTTTCTTTGTATTGAAAACTTTAATAAAAATTGATAATCAAAAAAAAATCAGGTCTCCTGCAAGGAAACGTTATGTGATATGCTCAAGCAAACAGAAAAGAAGAAATCCCTCGTTATATGCATAGCTCAGTAATCGATAATTACACATGATTACTCTTGTGTGAAAAAATATGCAGTAGGCAGAATCAATATCTGGTTTGACTTTGTTTTTTAAATAAAATCACCTACTGTACTCTCACTCTCACTCTTGTGACAGGAAAAGCAGGTCTACCTGAAAGGGCTTGTAAGTTTCTCCCAGAAGCTTGAGGAAAAAGTTTCGGCTTCATCTAGAGATTTGTGGAACAACCATACCTACTATACCCCATGGCATGGATGTGACCAGCAGCACCAATCTGAGAAAACAGCAGTTCACACTAAGGAAGGTTAGAGACCACCTGTGGTAGCAGAAGGCAGATCAAAAGGTCACAATAGAAGATGTACAAGTGCCAACTACTCTAGCCAGCTTCTCATAGAGCCTATCACACATTAGCTTTCAAGTATAAGCTGATAGTAAACACACTTCCTTGGCGAGCAAACAAAACAATTACCATCCCTGAAACCCAGCTGTTGACCTGGAAGTTGCACTCCACTTCCAATGCCCCAAAGCCCAGATATCTCTGGCATCTACCTGCTGATTTTGTTAAGAGCCTTGTGATAAAGGCAGCATGTCATTAGCCTCAGCTGTGCAGATAGCATGTATTCATGAATGGTATTTTAAATGCCAAAGTGCAGAACCGTAGCATATCAGCACCATTAGTGCCAGTATAGTTAATGCCACTGTTACTAAGTCGCCAAAAATGTAAGTAGCAGTGGAGCAGACCCCTTAAAAACATAGCTACTTAGAGTGTGCGTGCCACCAGTGAGAACCCATGCCACCATAAGTACCCCCGTGATACAGTGCAAACCTTAGTCATCCAGAAATAATTTCTGCTAATACCAGTGTAAGTCCCTATCTCCTCCAACTTCAGTCTCAGTATCTATATTGCAAGGTCGGCCAGTTTGTGCTGTTAGCAGCACCACAACACCACCTTTTTATGCCTTAGTAAATACTGTCACCATGAGTGCAAGTGCCTCAATGTATGCCTCACCATTTGCATTCAGTATCAGACCAAAATCTAAAACCTAGAGCCCGACTTTGCCCTGAGGTGAGAAACATCCCTGTAATTCACTTTTTGATCATCCATAAACGTACGTTATGTATTGGCCCCAAAATCTCCTGCCCCTGCTTTCAGCTGCTATGCTGTGGAAGGGGAGTAGTGGAGGAGTGATATATAACATGGCCTCTGTTATGTATCCCTGTCCAAGAGTTTAAAAAGAAATATACCTGCCAGACTTGCCCAACCTCCAAGGGCTACCCAGCCTTCCTTCCCCTTCCTGGCTCTGTGCTTTCTGATTTCATTCAAGGCAGACAAATAGACAGTAGCGGCCCGAGGTGGGAGTGTGTTGTAATGTAACTTGTCTTGTACATCCTCCCTATGCATACCCCTACTCTACTGCTTAGCCCTTTATGCAGATCTTGTAGTGACATTTTGTATGGTGTTTGGGAGTGTTTAGCTTTTAGTGCTCTGCTCTGGGATGGTCGCATATTACTTTCTTCCTGTTACAGTTTATATTGAAGCAGTGAAGAGTGTTTTGTGTCTAGTCACTCTAGTGTGTGTGGTATGAATAGTTGAGAGTTTGAGAGTTTTGTGCTCTCATTTGGGTAGTGTGTAACTTAGTCGGTTACCCCCATAGGCTATGTGCCTGAGAGTTTGAGAGTTTTGTGCTCTCATTTGAGTTGTGAGTAACTTAGTTGGTTACCCCATAGGCAACATGCCATTATCTTGGTTGGGCATGACAACATAAGTATGTCACCCCATTGGTTTTTCAAGGTTTTTGTTGAGAGTCTGATTGTTTTGTACTCTCATTTGGGTTGTGGGTAACTTAGTTAGTTACTCCATAGGCTATGTGCCATTTCCTTGGTTGTGGGTGACATAAGTTTGTCACCCCATTAGTATTTCAAAGTTTTTGGGAGGTGTTTTCCCCAATAAGGAGGTGTTTTGCCTTATACAATATTTTTTTCAAGGTTTTTGGGAGGTGTTTTTTCCCAATAGGGAGGTGATTTGCCCTATACAATATAGTTCAAAGTTTTGGGGGGAGGGGTTTCCTCTAAATTTTTGTAATTTCCTTTGGGAAGGAAGTGGGGTGAGGATGACTTACCTCCGTGTTAGATGGTTTAAAACTTGGTTATATAATTATTTATTAATGTGTTTGGTATGTTAGTAGGTTTAGTACTTGGATGTTAAATCGCTGTGTTATTTAGCTCCTTGTTTCTGAATCTTCTTAACATTCTCTTTGTGCTTTTTCATCCTTTTACTTCCTTGTGAATTATTTTGCATGTGTGCTTATGATTCATTTGTTGATTTTGATAAAAGGGGGATGTGTTGTAATGTAACTTGTCTTGTACATCCTCCCTATGCATACCCCTACTCTACTGCTTAGCCCTTGGTGATGTCATTGGAATGTTGGGATGGTTGAACAGTAAGGAGTTGTCAGTTGGCATGAAGGGCTGAGCAGTGGAACTGCTCCTGGTGGGGTCTCTAATCCATCTCTACTCTAACTCATGGATCTAAAGAAGAAATAAAGCTATGATCCTAAACTACACTTACAGACTATGGATCATTCATTATTGTAACAGAGTGCTGCTGGGCGGCGACGCGGGGCGGGGTCGGGGCAGGGTCGGGGCTAGTAAAATCTGGAATATGGCCCCACAGGGGTAAGTAAACAAACAAATAAATAAAACGAATTTTATTGCATCGCCTGGCGTGGAAGACCTTTATTGCATCAAAAAAAGTGGGTAACAGTTTTGTTATCATCTGTTGCTATGTCATGGAAGTGGATTATGAGAATCAGAAACTGAAATAAATGATAGAGGCTCTGTATGACAGCCATATATAACACAATCCTTTACCCATAGTTGTGAAGTTATAAAAGCCTTCTAGGCCAGGCTGCCAGGGCTCTCTGAGAGCCTATCAGCACAATGCTGCTTGTCTGCTTCACTGGAAGCAGAAAGCACAGATGAAGGAGGGTGAATGAAAGCAGGGAAGGTGGTGGGGGCTGGTTAAGGATGGTAGGTGTGTTTTTTTCTTCTTCACATTTGAGTGAGTGAGCAGAAGCCAAGTTATGTATGGCTCCCACTTACCTCCTCTGCCTCTATGTAGTATCACAGACAACTTGAACTTTGCTCTTAGTGTTTATTTCAAGCCACTCAGAACCCCTCATGGAAAACATTTGTGTACATTACCGTTAACCATATATAATTCTACATGATGTTGTATACTGCTTAATCCTTACAACATTTCTGATTGAAAAATGTTCTTTAGGAAGATGTTACTTGGGTCTGCTGTATGCCGATAACTTAATGCTGACCAACATCAAGTTGGTCAAATTCAGATAAATATTAAAAATAAAGGAAATTACTTTGAACATCTCAACTGTGTTTTCTGATTGAAAGGATTTGTCACAATATACAGACAGTTGGCAAAGCCAATGAAATGAACATAGCCGTGGTCTTATTAAGTATCAGCTCATTATTGCACACCACTGTATGGATCTCAGAAAAAGTTGCATGGATGAATTGATAAATCCTGAGCCTAGGCAGATTCAACATAAGATGTTTTATTAAGAACTGAAGAAGCGGGGGGCGTGGCTTGGACGCCGGCCAAGATGGCGGCATAGACCAGGAGCTCCGGCATCGTTCCTCATCATCACCACATTTGGGACGGCTTGCCTACGACTCCAGCTGCAATGGAACGTGTCCCGCGAACCGGAACGTGAGGAGAGCCTAGTGCCCTCATTGTTTCCCGGTTTTGCGACTTTTAATCGGCGGCTGCGAGAGAGTCCCGTTTTCGTGGCTGCGGACGCCATTTTGTGCGCCGGCTGCGATTTTCTGAGGCGGCCGGCTTATATGCCTATCAATTTACTTACTTCTTCCTCATTCAGCAGATGACTCTTGCTGCACGGACTATTACTGGTGAGCCGCTTTCAGCTGGGAATTAATTTCTGAGGCGCTCTCTTTCTCGCGCATTTCTCAATGGGATTTTGGGCGCCATTTTGTGATTACTGCAACTCACCTCATCGCCCTACTGCTTCACTACTTCACTGCTTTGCCTTTCTACGTCACAGCTATGAATTGAACTATCTTGAACACTTGCAACGCTTCTTAACATTTGAATTTACCCTCTCGCTTGCCATGCCAGACCCCCCTGACACCCGCAAACCCCTCTCCACCCGCATAACGTACGACGCCACTTCCCTCCTTGCCCTCAACCCCGGTTGCACGCCACTATGCTGCAAAGCTACCCCAGGACTCACCCATGGACCATTCGCCTGCCACTCCTGCAAGTTCACCTGCATCAGGAACCACACCAAATCCACTTCCCCCAAACCCTACCCCGACCCTAACCACCTGAAGTGCATCCTGCTGAACACCCGCTCGGTCCACAGACACGCCACTGAACTTTGGGACCTACTTGACACGGCATCTCCGGACATCGCCTTCCTTACAGAAACCTGGATGAACACCTCATCAGCGCCCGACATCGCCATAGCCATCCCGGACGCTTACAAGATCATCCGAAAAGACCGCACCAACCAAACAGGAGGAGGCATTGCCATCGTCCATAAGAACACCATCCGAATCACGACCAGCTCCGACGATAACCTCGCTACCGCCGAACACCTCCACTTCCAGATCCACACCGACCCCAGGACCACACTTAGAGGCACCCTCATCTACAGACCACCAGGAACACGCACACAATTCAACGAATACATCACTGACTTCATCAGCCCACATGCCCTCAACTCCGAGAACTACATCCTACTGGGAGACCTCAACTTCCACCTGGAAAAGAAAAACGACAGCAACACCACCACCCTTCTGGATAACCTGGCCAATCTCGGGCTCAAACAACTTGTTGACACCCCCACCCACCTTGCCGGACACACGCTCGACCCCATCTTCACCTCCAGCAAGCACATCTCCTTCAACCACACCCCAGCTCTCCATTGGACGGACCACAGCTGCGTTCACTTCAACTACAAAAAGACCTTGACCCACAACCCCCCACAACCTGCTCCTCGAAGAAACTGGAACAAAATCACCACCGAACAACTCTCCAAATCGCTCAACCAAAACCCTCCTGCCATATCATCGGACCCAAACCAAGCTGCCACCAAGCTCACAATGGATTACCCACAGCGCTGACGATCTAGCACCCTTGAAAAACCACCAAATCAAACTAGGTAGCAAAAAGGCCCCCTGGTTCAACGATGACCTTAAGAAATCCAAGACGTTATGTCGCACTCTCGAGAAAACCTGGAGAAAAAACCCAACCACCAACAACCTGACCACCCTCAAGACCGCCACCCGCAAACACCACCAATTGATCCGATCCACCAAGAAATCAGCAATCAAAGACTGACTCGACAACAACGCCCACAACAGCAAGGAACTATTCAACATCGTCAAAGAATTTACCAACCCCTCCGCCGGCACGAACGACATCACTCCCTCCCAAGACCTCTGCGACTCCTTATCCTCTTTCTTCCACAACAAAATCGCCGACATACATAACAGCTTTGGAAACCAGTCCGAAAAACAGTCCTCTCCACCCACCCCCGAACCAATACAGAACTCTCACAACCTTCGCGCCTGGAACCCAATCACTACTGAATACACCATCCGCCTGATGAACTCCATCCACTCAGGATCACCTACCGACCCATGTCCCCACTACATTTTCAACAAAGCAGACTCCATCATCGCACCACATCTCAGCGATGTCATCAACTGCTCCTTCAACTCCGCTACCTTCCCAGAAAGCTGGAAACATGCCGAACTCAACGCCCTCCTGAAGAAACCCACAGCAGACCCCTCTGAACTTAAGAACTACCGCCCCATCTCACTCCTCCCATCCCTGCCAAAGTCATTGAGAAAGCCGTCAACAGTCTGCTCGCCGCTTTCCTTGAATCCAACAATTCCCTCGACACCTCACAGTCCGGATTCCGAGCCAAACACAGCACCGAAACCGCCCTCATCGCAGCTACAGACGACATCCGAACGCTACTGGACAACGGAGAAACAGTTGCCCTCATCCTACTTGACCTCTCCGCCGCATTCGACACAGTCTGTCACAGCACCCTCATACAACGCCTCAGCAACGTCGGAATACATGGAAAAGCATTGGACTGGATCATCTCGTTCCTCGCTGGGAGAACCCAGAGAGTCCGCCTTCCCCCATTCAAATCAGAGGCCACCGAAGTCATTTGCGGAGTACCACAAGGATCATCACTCAGTCCCACCCTCTTCAATGTCTACATGAGTCCCCTCGCCTCCATCGTGCGACAACACAACCTCAACATCATCTCCTACGCAGACGACACCCAGCTGATCCTCTCCCTCACCAAAGACCCAAACACCGCCAAAACCAATCTACACGAAGGAATGAAAGAAGTAGCCGAATGGATGAAGAACAGCGGCTTAAAACTAAACTCGGACAAAACGGAAGTCCTCATCTTAGTATCATCCCCCTCTGCCTGGGACGACTCATGGTGGCCCCCGGCCCTGGGTACAGCACCTACACCTACAGACCACGCACGTAACCTGGGCTTCATCCTAGATTCCTCCCTCTCAATGACAAAACAAGTCAACGCCGTCTCATCCTCATGCTTCAACGTACTTTGCATGCTCAAAAAAATCTTCCGATGGATCCCCACTGAATCAAGAAAGACAGTCACCCATGCACTGGTCACTAGCCGACTAGACTATGGGAACACCCTCTACGCCGGAACCACAGCCAAACTACAGAAAAAACTCCAACGCATCCAAAACGCCTCAGCCAGACTCATATTGGACATCCCCCGTCAAGCTCACATTACCGATCACCTGAAAGACCTCCACTGGCTCCCCATCAACAAGAGAATAACATTCCGTCTCCTCACCCACGCACACAAGGCCCTCCATGACCTAGGACCCGAATGCCTCAACACACGTCTGTCCTTCTACACACCCACCCGCCAACTACGATCATCCAATCATGCCCTCGCCGCAATTCCGCGCATCCACAGATCCACCATGGGAGGAAGATCCTTCTCCTACTTAGCGGCCAAAACCTGGAACTCTCTCCCCACTCACCTCCGCCTTATACAGAACCACCTTTCCTTCAGAAAGCAGCTTAAAACCTGGCTATTTGATAAGTAATGAACAACCCTCCCCCAAGCGCCTTGTGACCCTCTGGGTGAGTAGTGCGCTATACAAATTCCTGAACTTGAACTTGAACTTGCAGGTCCTTTCAGCCGCCAAGCTCAAAAAGCAGATTATTTGGGAAGGTCACCGCCTTTATCTCTCTCAGGATGTCTCCAAGGCCACCGCAGATCGGAGGAAAACATTTTTGGACTTACGGCCGCAGTTAAGAGCCCTTGGTGCCAGGTATGGTCTCTTACATCCTTGTCTTTTCAAGGTCACCTATAAAGACAGAACAACCACGTACGAAGATCCTGCGGCCTTGCAAGCTTTCCTTCGTCAGCAGAGCCCAGATGTTATGGACACCTCCAGGCCTGGATGAGTGACTTTACTGTTCATTGCCTAATTGATTTAACTACATAGCAGCTCTGCTTTCTTCTTTGACGTTGCTTGATCTGTTTTCCTTCCGTTTCTGTTAGAATGATTGTCTTTTGTTGTAGACCCTTGTATTTTCCCTAATGTTTTCTCTCATTTCTTCAGATATGTCCCTTCTCATCTTTATCCTGATGTCTCCTACTGTTTTCCTATCTTGCCCATTGGATTTATGGTAATAGAGGTTCGATGTCGGCTCTGGTTGTTGTCGTCGTCGTCTCCCGCCACCACCATCCCCATCCGTGTTCTGGATTTTCCGTTTCATAAGTATGTTTTTCAGTTGTTCGTTTTGGACTTGTACTGTCTCTTTGTATATATTTGTCTCTGTCCTCTTTCTCTCCCTCTCACTTTTGAACTCTCTCTTGCATTTATCATGGTCTCTTCTTTTTTCTTCTTTTCTCCCTTCTTGGATTCAGTCTTATCTTGTAACAGTTTTTTCCTCTTTCTCCTTCCTTTCTCGTCTTCTCTTTTTCTCCTTCTTTGTTCTCTTTTCCTTTCCATTTTTCTCATTTTTCTCCATTGTATTTCTTATGCATTACTGAGCATGTTGCACTCAGCTGTTTTTCTAAATTGTTTCGTTCCGTGTAACGACATGGAACATTAAGGGATTAAATAATCCCATTAAAAGACAGAGGGTTCTCTCACATTTAGCAAGACTTAAAACTGACGTTGCCCTCCTTCAAGAGACTCATCTTGCTGAACCGGAGGCTTTAAAACTTAAACGTTGTTGGGTGGGTCATGTTCTTTGTTCTCCTACGACGTCTAGGAAGAATGGTGTTGTAATTTTGTTGCATAAAAAGTTAAATGTTTCCTCGATTACTCATGAATGTGATGTTGATGGTCGTTGGCTCATTGTTAATTTACTCATCGATAACATCCCACTCACCCTCTTTAATGTGTATGCTCCTACTGGAATAGATAGATCCTTTTGGCCTGCTATCTCTTCCAAGTTGTCTTCCCTTTCTGGAGATTACATACTTCTCGGTGGAGACTGTAATCAGATTGTTGATCCCTTCCTTGACCGACACTCGAAAGTTACTTTTGTTCCCTCTAGAATGCACACACAGTTTGTGAACTCCTTTCAAAACAACGCCTTAGTAGATATTTGGAGACTGTGTAATCCTGATGTTAGAGAATATAGTTTTTTCTCCCCTCCCCATCAATCCCAATCCCGCATTGACCATATCTTTCTCTGTAAATCCCTATCCCGACACGCTATTCGTTCTGAAATTGGCTCCATCTTACTTTCCGACCATGCCCCAGTTTTTGTAGACCTTGACCTACTCCCATTCTCTCCCCACTCTGGCAGATGGCGATTTAATAATGCTTTACTTTTGGAACCCACCTTTTATACCGAATTCACTGCCTTTGCCAAGGAATTTTTTCTTTTAAATCAAACCCCTGACTCCCCTTCTGTTATGGTTTGGGATTCATTCAAAGCAGCCTCTAGGGGTTTTATTATTATCTTTGTGTCTCGGCGGAAGAAACTTCAAGAAGCCAAGTCTGAGAAAATTTTAGCTGACATTAAAGCTTTAGAACTTGCTTATTATACTTCTAAATCTGATTCCTCCCTTAAGGCTCTTATTGAAGCAAACATTTCTTTTAACAAATTTACAACAGACGCGGCTTCTAATATTCTGCTAAAATGTAATTCTAGATACTATGGGGGTAGGAATAAAATGGGGAAGCTTCTGGCCAATTACTTAAAGATTCGTAAGGAACGCACAAAAATTCAATCTATCAAAACTTCTTCCGGTGAATCCACATTTAAGGATAAAGATTTCCTCACTGAATTTGCCAAATTTTATGATAATCTTTATACCCCGGAACAGGTTCCAATGTCTGATGATCTCCTCTCCTACTTTCAATCTCTTCCATCTAACAAGGTTTCACATGTTGACTATCACACTTTGAAACAGGACATTTCGCTTTCTGAAATCTTCCATGCTGTATCTAAACTTCGTCGTGGTAATCTTCGGGCCCTGATGGGTTTACTATTGAATTTTACAGCCACTTTGCCTCTTTCCTTCTTCCTAACCTCTTACTCTTATTTCAATCTTTCTCTGATGCTGGTTCCTCTAGCGGTTCTTTTCAACAAGCCTTAATTTGCTTAATTCCAAAGGAGGATAAGGATCACTCGCAAAAATTATAGATCAATATCTTTGGTTAACACTGATTACAAAATTATAGCGAAGATATTAGCACTACGCATGGACCCCCTTTTACCGGATATAATTGGCCCAGAACAATCTGGTTTTGTTAAGGGGCGTCTCTCCTCTGATAATTCCCGGGTTTTTCTTAACATTCTTAGCAAATCTTCCTCCTTGACTCTTCCTTTCGCAGCTATCTCCCTAGATGCGGAGAAGGCTTTTGATAGGATTGGGTGGAACTTCATGTTTCAAGCTTTACTTTGGATTGGTATTCCTCCTAAATTCATTTCTATTGTTTCCTTACTTTACTCTGATCCTCAAGCTTCTATTTTTATTAATGGGATGTCCTCGGATTATTTTTCTTTACATAGAGGGGTTCGACAGGGTTGCCCCCTATCTCATTACTTTTTGTTTTAGCCTTAGAACCCTTTTTTACTAAAATTTGCTTAGATGACACTATCTCTGGTTTTCATTTTGGTTCCCAACAAGTCAAACTCTCGGTTTATGCAGATGATATTCTTTTTTATTGTTCTGACCCTGCCACCTCTATTCCCTCTTTTCTTCAGCAGGTCTCTTCCTTCTCTGCAGTTTCCAGATATCGCTTGAACGACGACAAGTGTGAAATTTTACCATTGAATCCTCTTTGTCAGAAACATCTCTTTTCTTGCACAGGTTTCTCATGGCAACCATCCAAAATCAAATACCTAGGGGTTTGGTTTGCTCCTCTATTTCCGATACTCTCAAACTAAATTTTGATTATATTTACAAGAAAATGGACACGGCTATCACTCATTGGCATCCACTCTTTTTGTCCTGGTGGGGTCGACTCAACTGTATAAAGATGATGCTATCCCCCTTGCTTCTCTATACTATTTCCATGCTTCCTTTCCACATTCCTCTTTCTTTCTTTAAGAAGATTGACTCTTTATTACTGAAATTCCTATGGAACGGTAAACGTCCTCGAATAGCTCTTGCCTCTTTGCGTAAGGATAAAGCTCAATCTGGAGTACGCTTTCCTGATTTCAAACATTATCACCGTGCTTTTTCGCTGAAGCAATCGACTCGCTGGTTTTCATCTAATCTGCCTCATTATCCTCCTGTCTGGCTAATTATGGAATCCTCTTTCATTTCTCCTTTTACCTTCCATGAATTCTTGTCCTTTATGTCTTCTTTAACTCGTCTTCGCTCGCCTATTCTTTCACATTCTCGTAATCTTCTTTCTCCCTACTTAACTTCATCCTATCCATCCCTCCTCTCCATTCACGAACAACCGATTTGGAATAACTCTCTTCTCAAAATCCGTAATCGTACCATTTATAGGAAAACTTGGCATTCTCGAGGAATATGTTGGATTTCTCAATTACTTTCTCAGGATACACCTCTCTCCTTCCAGGATCTTCAATCTCTTTTCTCTTTGCCTGCTTCTGCCCGATCGCACTACACTTCCCTTTATCCAGTCTTGCTCTCCTATCTTCAATCTCTTTCATCCTCCAACGATGTTCCTTTAGATCGCAGATCCACTTCCCTTTTACTGGAGACTTCTCCTTCTGCATCCGCTCTATATAATTCTTTCCGTTTTGCTACTGATAGGTTGAAATCTCGCTTGAACTTGCATGGGAGTTGGATTTTTCTCAGAATTGGCCTGTACTTTTTGGGATAAAATTTGGACTAAACTTCATAAAACCTCTAGAGCTGCTAACACTACCCAAACTTTATTTTTCATTTATCACAGAACTTTATTTACTCCACTTGCTTTATCCCGTTTTTCATCAGACACTCCCCCTACCTGTTGGTCTTGTCCCTGCCCTTCTGCTGATCTTAAACATATGTTGTTTGAATGCCCTCCTACTTTCCAGTTCTGGCAGTTGGTTTGGCGACAAATACAAAAGATTTTCCAGCTTCAGGTTCCCTTTTCACCCTCACTAGTTTTTCTTGGCTCCCTCTCATCGGACCTCCCTCATTCTCCCAATCACTACCCTTTACTTGACCTTTTCATTGCTATAGCTTTTCATATTGTCACTTCTAACTGGAAACAGGCTGCAAATATTTCATATCAGTCTTGGTGGAATGCAGTCTTTTTTAGCCATCGTTTAGACACCAATTATGTATCTCCCATCTCCCTAGCTATCAAACGTGACCTGATTTGGCTTCCTTTGGTAACATACCTCTCTTCCCCTGCCCCTGTTCATCCCTCTCCTGATTCTGAAACAGTTGAAGTTCGCAAACCCCCGTGATTTTCTTATTACCTGTTTTTTCTTTTTATTTGATTACTATAATTATTAAGTCTCAATATACTGTGTTTTACTTATTGTATTTGTACTCTTATGATGTGTTCATAATTCTTCATGCTTGTAATGCTTACTTTTTATGAAATTATTGTTATAATGTTTATTTCTTCCATCCGCTTATTGTAACTCTTCTCCTTCACCCCCCTCCCTCATTCTCCCCTTTTTCAATAAATCAAACTTAAAAAAAAGAACTGAAGAAGCATCTGAAAGCAAAAGCCTTGAGGCCTCGCAAATCACCAAAGCTGGCTTTGAGGTGCCACCTAGGTATTTCCTGAGCCACCTAAAGCTAAAGAAATAGACAAATGATGGTGGCGTTATCTGGAATCCCACCAATCTCTTCAACTGTACGGCTCAGGTGACCTCCATGCTGCTGTGGGGTCACACACAGAATCATAGCTTTCATGAAGACAATAGCTAGAACCAGTGGTTAATTTGTAAACAAATAAGTGCTGGGGTTCTCGTCAGGAGGCAGCTTGCACCAGCCCACTTCTCCTGTTAGCGCCAGGTAAAATAGGACCAACTACTAACCATGAAAGCGGTGAGAGGATGTGGCGTAATGACCAGAGTTGCCTACTTCGGTGCTGGGGAACCAGGTTCGAGTCTGAGTATTGGCTGAACACTCTGTGATTCTGGACAAATCACTTAACCTCCCTGAGCCTCCCATAAATTAATGTGTCCTTAATGCCAGTGTTGTAGAGTAAGTGGCGGTGCTGGGTACTGGAAACCACCGGCCCAATTTAAGCACTGGCTAGAACTAAAGTTTAGACATTAGAAATGGCTTCTTCTGGCAACATGTTGCTTCAAGTGAGAGCAAAAGACATACAATTGATGGACGGAATGCAGAACAAATAAAAAAATTCACCCCTAGTCAAGAGATCTGGGTTAATTTGGTCATTCTTTTGCTCATCATGCCACCCCAGTTTAGACCTGACCATATGCGTCAGTCCAGCCGGAACTGACAAGCCAGGACCTCCCTGGACCGGAAACAAGCATCCTAGGGCCGGCTTCAGGGTTTCACCCCTCATTAGCCAAGATCGCTTGAATCCAGTGGCACAGTGAGCCCGCGGCCCACGTTTGGGCATACCCGGCGCACTTAAGGCGAGGAAGCAAAAGACACACAATTGATGGATGGAATGCAGAAAAAACCAAAACATTCACCCCCAGTCAAGAGATCTGGGTTAAATCCATCATTCACCATGCCACCCTAGTTTAGACCTGACCACATGCAAATCAGTCTTGAGCCTGTACCTCATGGGAACAGTCCACCCCGAACTGCCAAGCCAGGTCCTCCCTGGACCAGAAACAAGCATCCTAGGACCGGTTTTGGGGTTTCACCCCTCATCAGCCAATATAGCTTGAATCCAGTGGCACAGTGAGCCCGGGACACACGTCTGGGCATACCCGGTGCACTTAGGATGAGGAAGCAAAAGACACACAATTGATGGATGGAATGCAGAACAAATCAAAACATTCACCCCCATTCAAGTGACAGTCAGCTAAGATGAAGCTTGATCCAAGAAGTACCTAGAGTGGGATAGTAGCCACGTATTCTAGTATCATCATCTGAAGTGACTCATTAGTTTACTAATTCAACTAAATTACAAGTACTTGCTAGGGGATGAAACAGAGAATTGTTAAAGTATAATCTTTCCCAAAAAAACGGAAGAGGAATGTTGCACATCTCCAACCAGCAAATGTATATTTTATGTTGGCTTGTGTAGTCAATGCAAGATCTGGGACATGAGTGCATTTTTGCCTGTTAAGGAAGGAGAATGGGTTGCAACAGAGTACAAGCCAAAAGGTGGTCCCTGGACCAATCGAGGTGGCAGAGGAAGTGGTTTGAAACGATAACTGACGCACAAATATGGGTTGGGACAGTGAGGCAGGAAGGGTTGCAAATCTGTGTCCTGAATTGGTAAGCCCTATCATTTCACCTGAATGTCCTGACATTCTCAAACATACCAGAGGGCACATAAGGCCCTTGGTGGTGCTCCGCTTGAAGCGTGTACTCAGATTGCAGCCTGCAGGTGCTGCAGGCGTCTGCCATTGTCTGCTTGCTTTCCCACTCAAAAACTTACCCACCCATGTCTCTGGCACAAGGCCACATGCTGCAGGCGGGCAGCCAGCAGAAGAGACTGGCTTGTTTCGGTGCGGATGCGATGACTGCTTACTAAAATACCCAAATGCACACAATTCCCCCTCTTATAGAGGTGCCATCCTCTGAAATGCGTCCTGTGACATTAACCATTGAGTTGCCAAAATTGAAACCCTTCCCCCATCATCATTGAGGGGGTGTGGCCTTATTCCTGACTGCTTCCCACCAATTCAAACACAGATCCTCGTCCAGCCAGCATACTTTTCAAATGGGGGCATTTAATGGGAAGCTGATGGAAGCAAAAGAGTACATTTGCTCAGTACATTAGTTTCTCTGGGTTCAATGGTAAGCAAACCAGAAGGCAAACACCAAAGCCTTTCTATCATATCCTCACCTTGGGCAACTTAGCAGGTGGGACCTTGCTCCTTCCTCCCATCGGTTCGTTTTGCATTTAAAAAAAAATAATCTTCTTATATATGAACTCTGAGCTCAGACAAATTTGATTTATCAAGTCCATAAGGCCAAAAAAAAGGAAAAGATTAAACAAAAAAAAAACCGCAAGGCAAACTTCTGTATGATGTACAAGGACTCTCAAAGTCAAAGGAAGCAGCAGGGACTCTAGTGCTGACAAGAAGTGCTCAGAATGATTCATTAGTTTAAAGCACATGCCTTGGAAAGGAGCCAAAATAGACTAGCAGCTCTGCAAATTCAGGGAGAAGAGGGAAGGGAGTGGGGGGTTTAGGGTGAAGAAAGATTGAAAACAATAGCTAGGAAGGGCACAGCTCGATGTTCATGCCTTTGCTTCCATCTTCATCTGTATAAAATACACTTTACTGAAACCAATACACTTTGTATGCAATATGGATGATGTTAAATACATGTCAATGGAGCATGATAAAATATGTTATATAGCTGAAAATACATTTATTATGCAGAATGCGCTTTTAGCCAGTGGAACACTTCTGGATATCATAAAAAATTATCTCCAATGACTGTGCTTTAAAATTCGCCAATATATGCTTGAGGCGGCAATGCCAGTCCCCTGGCATTGTGCACGTGCTCCTACCCTTTCCATAGAGGCTCATCAGACTAGACGAAAAGGAAGAGTGGGGGGGGGGAGAAGGGCTCGATGCCCTCCACAATCTTCTGTGGGTCACAGGGGAGGAGAGAGCGCTGGATGAGAGCTAAATAAATGTTGGCTGAAAAACTAATAACTACAGGAGGAGAGTGGTGGGAGGGGACTTACAAAGCAATTCTGCTGCACCTCTAGCAATTTATTTAATTAGATTTGAGCAGGAATGCTCTCAGCGAATGCAGTTCTTTGCAAAATCTGGATGTTCTACCGAATGCCCTTTCCTCGGGCTAAGCGCAATGACATTTTCATACTTAAGAAATATATGCATTGATGCCATATCCACAAGAAAAATGTACCTCAATACATGAGGTTCTTATAGCAAAGTCTTGTGTTCATTTTCACCATACGCCCTTTTTCTATTTTTGACAATCTGGTGTTAATAGTGCATAACCTGAAAACTGTGTAAAATCATATTGATTCTTTCTCACACAGGAGTGGGGCAAGGGCTTACTAGTTCAGCAAGAATTACAGTACTGATGAGACACAGATTTCTCCCCAAGCAGCACTGACTCTTTGGATGACCCATGCAAATTAGACCCAATTCACAGTCATAATTTTGTAGTAGGTAAGTAATACTGACTTAGTATGTCTTACTTACTAAGAAATACAATTCACAAACCTACCAGTGTAAATCTCCACTTCCACCTCTCCTATCTTTTTTATAGGGAGATACTCATACATGTAAGTTTACTACTAAGGGCCTGATTCTGATGCCGTTAGGAAAGCATTCCCACCTAGGGCCTGATTCTGATACGGTTAGGAAGGTCTCCTAGCAGCATTTGCTCCTTCCAAATCGGATCGGAAACAAGTCTTCCCGACCGAGGGCCCAATTATGATGCGGTTAGGAACAAATGCTCCTATTGAAGTCAATGGGAGTCCAACCAAATCGTATCGGGAAGTATCCGGATGCATCGTACTCCGTCGGTTGGACTCTCCCGATCCGAGTGGGTCGGAAACCATTTCTAAACCGATTCAGTCGGGAAGCTTTCCAACCCGCATCAGAATCGGGCCCTTAGTAGTAAATGTGAGAGTGATCTGGGGCAGTGGCTGAAAAAAGGGCATAATTACTAGTAAAAGATATAAGTTTAGGCAGGAGAAAGGAGGGGTTAAGGATGGTACGTGCACCCGCCACAAAAGAGTAAGCCCCTTGCTATTCAAAAACTGCACTTCTAAAGTTACTACTGCCAAAAAGTAGACAAAACAGTTGTAAATGTCAGTCATAAAACTTTATTTTGGACCTCAGACCATAAAAGTGTAAATGCTTACAATTCATACAGAGACTAAAGTACATACAAAACATACAAAACACATTAATGTACTTCCAATTCCATTTTAAGTGAAATATTATTGCAAATTAAATGTATATATTTATTTTAAATGTTGAACAAAATATAAATATGCTATAAAACTGTAAACCTAATTTTGAATTAAATATTTAAACTTAAATTAATGTTATGTTTCTGAAATTTAAAAGTAAATATTCCCACATGAAGTAAAATATGTATTTTAATAAATATACTTTATTATGTGTTAATAATGATTAAAAGTGCTGTATAAAATTAATTAAAAGTAATCTAATTATGTTTGAATAAAAATTAATGTGACATAAATGTTTAGTTAAACGGGTTATTAAATAAAATATGTTTTAAATATGTTTTTAGATCAGATTTTAAACACTAAATTAACATTATTTATATTTGTAACTATTTTACATCATTTAATTTAATTGAACATTATTTCCTATGAAGTTTAATTTTTAGTTCTAATCTCCATTATTTTCTACGGGAAGGTATTGCAGTACCAGTGGTGGCTCTTGACTTACTACTGCAGCAGTAACTTTACACTCATAAATTTGGCTCTACCCCTGTTTCAGGAGGTGAAGACACGTAAGTCTACACTTTTGCGTCAATTTACACAAGTAGTAAAGCTACACTTGAAAATTTACCTTGGTGATTAGGTCCTATAGTGTGCGTGTTTGCTGATTTCCCACAAGGCCCTGCATTTATATTTGAATGCATGTAATCCAATATTATCCATCAAATGAAAAAATGACAAGTGGCTTTACCCACATTTGGTTAGATCAGGAACATCCAGCCTAGGTCCAGGTGAGGAAGATTCATGCAGCGTTTTCAGGATAACAGTTAAGTACATCATTCCCATTCAGATTGAGGGTCTACAATTGTATCTTTTAAGAATATCGTGAAGATCAGATGCATGTCACAATACCCAGCGACAAAATATCATCTTATTGAGAATGTCGACTACCACATTATTGTGAAGGTTATATACATTTATCTAATATGTAGACGTTCAGTTAAGGATAGTAAATCTATGTTTACCTAAATATAGTTGTATCATATCAGAGAGGTAACAATCAAAGCGTTTAGGCCAATCAATCAAAATTCAGAAAGTTGTTCCAAACTAGTTCTTTTGAACAAATTCTTTATTCATCATTTCTTCATACAGGACCAGCCAAAAGAGCAGCTGTCTGTTCCTTTGGCTGTTTCAATATTCTAAAGTTGCATCAGTGGTGCAGAATACAAGCAACTTAATAGTAGCACCCCTTTCAGAGAATCTGCCTGTAAGCCCCTTGAATGATGATACTACAGATTACAAAAGGTGGGAACTAAACATCGACTCTGCTCCTTTCATGTCTTGCATTTTGTCAATATGTTCCTCATCAATCCCAAAGCATACTCCTGCAAAAGCGTTAATGTACAGTAGATGCAGAGATCCTGCTAGACCACTACTCATACCACTCTGAACTCCTGAAAAACTAGTCAATGGCCTGTGTCAGGTCTTAAAGATTCTATTGGGTATTAACAGATACTTGACTATTACAAAACACTCTCAGAAAAACTAGTTAGACATACTGAGACCCTGTGTAAAAAACCACCCAATGTGATCGGCCAATCAGATTGAACAGCCTTAGAAAGACACTGAAGTTTTGCATTCAAGAGCATTCTAGGGTCATACAGGAGCCAGGCACCCACTGCCTTTCACTATTCTAGATAACACTGAGTCATCTGGACCACAGTTCTGTGATACTAACCAAGTGAAACAGCAAACCAGACGTGGCAACAGAAAGCCCAAGCTATGCACAAGAGAGTGCATACACACTCTGAGATCATATACAGTAGGAAGGCCCTAATATGTTCCTGACATGCATGCTTGGCTGTCAGAAT
This sequence comes from Lissotriton helveticus, assembly GCF_964261635.1. Classification (NCBI taxonomy): domain Eukaryota; kingdom Metazoa; phylum Chordata; class Amphibia; order Caudata; family Salamandridae; genus Lissotriton; species Lissotriton helveticus. The sequence continues at coordinate 167,303,785 of NC_136065.1, read as the reverse complement.
ACCTATTTTCGCCTCCAACATAAGGTGTATTCAGTGATACACCTTAAAAAAACTGTTTGTGCTGGAGGTTAGGAAGATATAATGTATGTAGTTCATAATATAAGTCTTTGGGGAAGCAGAGAAAAAAGAAAGCAAGACAAGCTTATCTTCCCCCATGTTTGCGCACAGAGTATAACAAAATAATGTCCTCTTTTTTTATCATGAGCACTGTCATGAATCCAGGAAGTGACACAGGAGACTCAAGGTTAAAGCACACTTCCTTCGATTAAGTGCTTGAGTTGACAGCATGATATGACTTATCTTAATTATTTAGACCCTTGCTGCAATCAACTAGTGGAGTCCAGCATCAGCATACATGACATTTAAAAAAAGAATAACAATTGATCAAAAGTACAGAATACATTTACATTAAGTACTTGAATTTTGAGTCTTTTTTCCCACTTTAAAACATCATCCATCTTTTCTGGTAATATTTTTATAAAGTTCAAGCAGTCCATCATTGATATTTATGGACAGGCATGATGTTCATGAATACTTTTCTGACTACACCAATGATGTAAAAATAAATATGGATCACAGAGGAGAAACAGTCACTCACATTTTCAGGGACCATTACACATATTAGTTAGAACTTGTTAGAACAGTCAGCATTAGGAGGACTTCCCCCAGAATTTTTGCCTTCACCCTTCCTATTTTTGCTGATCTCGTTTATGTTGGTCCCAAGATTATGCACACTTTGCCACTGCTAACCAGTGCTAAATTGTTTGTGCTCTTTCCCTAAAACATGGTCAAATTAGTTTATACCCACCTGGCACATTTAATTTACTGATACATTCCTAGTATAGCGGTGCCATATGTACCCAGGGCCTGTAAATTTAATGCTACTTGAGGGGGGTGTAGCACTGATTGATCCACCCACTTAAGTAGCCCACCTAAACGTGTCTCAGGCCTGCCATTAGTGCAGTTTGTAAACTGCCATTTCAACCTGGCAAAATAAACTTTTTGCCAAGCCCAAACCTTCCTTTTTAAAACATATAAGTCACACCTAGCGTAAGCCCTGAATAATCCAGAGGGCAGGGTGCAGTGTATTTAAAATGTGCGACATGTACTTTTAAGTTTTACTTATCCTGGTAGTAAAAACTCCCACATTTATTTTTCACTACTCCAAGGTTACTGTTAGATTTAGGGGTCTCTAGTTGGCAGAGTTAGGTACCTTTGACCAAATAGGGACCCTTGCGTCTAGTTAGGGTAAGGGGGTACACTTCAAAAATAACCCCTACTCACCCCCTTGGTAGCTTGGCACGAGCAGACAGGCTTATCTCAGAGGCAGTGTGTAAAGCATTTGTGAACACATATAGTAACCCAGTGACAACACTACAGATGGACATCACACAAGTTGTAGTATAAAATTAGTATTTTTATATAGACTCTACACAAGACCACAAACAACAAAAATCCACGATACTGTACTTTGAAAATGGTAGAAATAGCTTAGTTCTCTTCAGATGTAAAATGCGACAGTTTGAGTTCAATGTACTTTTGGATGCATAACGCTATACAACAAAAGTGTTATGGAAATGCTAAATTGGGTGATAGATTCTGCAGAATAAATGCTGGGTTCTACAAGTCACCAAAGGCAAGAGTTTTAGTGAATGGAGCATTAACATCAGCATTCACTTTAAGGAGAGGGACAAGACAAGGATGTCCGCTGTCTCCACTATTATTTAATCTATATATGGAACTATTGGTAAAAAAACTGAGGGCAGAGACGCAGATAATCCATTTCCAATGCAACGATTGGGTTAAGAATCTGGCGTTATATGCTGATGACCTGTTGCTATATACCGCGGACCATGAAAACACAATGAAGTATGTAGTAAAAATTGCAGAAGAATTTAGGAAAGTATCAGGGTACGAGATAAACAGAGGTAAATCCGAGATTATGGTGTAGAACCTAGATTAAGGGGCAGAAAAAAACACAATTGAAATGAGATATTTGAGAGTGAGAGTGACTCAAGATATCAATCAGTTAGCAGACACTAATTTCAACAGGGTGAAAAAAGAACTTAGTGATTTAATGTCAAGTTGGATGCACTTACCCCTGACTATCTTTGGCAGAGTGAATTTAGTGAAAATGATTTTATTACCAAAGTTACCTTTCTATTCAACACTATTCCTCTGCCGTTTAAAGAAGCGGGGCTTATGACGTCGCAGTGTAAGATTGGCTCGTTTATCTGGGCAGCAAAAGGTCCCCGAATATCATGGAAAAAGTTGCAGAGGAGGAGAGAGAAAGGGGGACCGGCTCTGCCAGATTTGTAAATATTGGGCCTATGCATCAAAATTCGGTAAAATGAGTCCTTATTAGCGATAAATAAGGAATCGCAAATAAGGATTAGTTTTCCGCGATGCATCAACAGATTCAGTATTTTTTACTGAATCAGTGAAAATCGCTAAGAAACACCAAAAGCACGATAGTGAGCGCTCAAAATAAAGATTAGCAAATACCGAATTCGATATTACCGAATTCGCAAAAAAGGGGTCGCTTTGGAAGCAGGCTGATGACATCACAACCAGGAAGTCATCCAGCCCATGCTTCATTCAGTGCCCTGAGGAGCTCAGAGGAGGAGGCAGAGCACAGGGGCTGAGCTGAGATACTCAACTCTCACAAACCAGCCACACAACAGCAATCCAGGATGGACACGGATGCATCCCAATCCTCAGACACGCCCAGAAAGAGGAAGAGAAAGTTCTCTGACAAGGAACAAGAACTTCTGATAGAGGGGGTGAGCAGCAAGCATGACAAGCTGTTTGGAAAGCTGTCACTCAAGGTGCCTGAAGCCGAGAAGCGCAAGATCTGGCTGCGCATCAAGGAGAGGGTAAATGCGGTAGGAGTCACGCACCGCAGCATAGACAATTTTAAAAAGAGGTGGTATGACCTCAGAAAAAGGGCGAAGGAGCAAATCACTGAAAGGGTGAAGGATGCAGGTGCCACAGGTGGGGGGACATCCAGTGTAACTCCCAACACAGCCCTGGAGGACCTCGTTAAGGGGACCATTGAGCCCGAGGCAGTCGTGGGAGTCATCCACATGGACACTTCCGGAGCAGCGACCATAGAACAAGGTAAGATACATGCCTGTGCTGATAGGCTGCGTATTGTATACCCATGCTCATCCCCCCAGGCTAATCACAGTGTACAGGAAGAAGTGCCTAACACATATACCCTCACAGAAGTGTTGCATCATGGGAGTTGTAGTCATGTCATCCAAGTGTGCATGTATGATCCCCAATGTGCAAGAAATGAGACCAGCAGCACAGGTCTAAAAGTCTGTCTAAATATGCAATTTATTAAGTACAAAGTATGCAAAATGAATAACAGATACAGTTAGAAATAAAAATTAACAATGCACTGTTTCACACACAGATGCATCTCCCGTAGATCTGATGACAGGAAACTCCTCATCATATCCGAAACACCAGCAGGGACCGATGAAGAGACTCCGCAGGGACGTCAATCCACACCACCACCACCACCAACAACAACATCAACACCATCACCACCACCACTGACAACCACACCAAGATACAGGGCACATGTCCCCTCCCTGCAGGTGAAAGAGACGGAGCAGAGGCCAGCACCCACAAGTGTTCTCCGGCAGTCACATGTCACTCTGCCAGCTCCAACACCAGCACGTGTCCGAGTCAGACAGCGGCGCAGGCCCCTGGGAAGACTTGCTGAGGAATCCGAAAAGCCTACACATGGCTGCGGTGGGGTAGAGTCCCAGATGCTGCGTGATCAGCGCCTGCAGGGGACACACGTAGGAACAATGAACCTGAACATCTCCAAATTGGCAAGCAACATGTGCACAATGAAAGACGCTGTGCGTCAGCTAATCACAGTCGTAGCAGAGGGGAATTGAGACATCAAGCAGTGCCTACAGGAGCTAACCCGTGCCGTCCTAGCAGGGCAACACAGCGAGCGCAGGAGGCATTGTCAGAACTTGCTCCATTCAAATGCTTCGACTCGGGCCATCACCAAGCTCTGCAACAGCACAGCTGTATTGTCACGCAGATCAGTGTCACTGCAGATAGACATGGGTCATTACTGTGGTAATGTGGCCAAGGCCTTAGGCCAGGTGACTACTGCAGTAGAATATTTGCAGTCTGGCACATTTAGTGCCAGCAACTTGGGAGTGGAGGAGGGGAGTGAGGTGGCATCGAGCGTCAGCAGCGTCTCTGTGCCGGAGACCAGTGAGAGGAGGCGCAGTTCACGCAGCTCTACAGCCACCGACACACATCGCGGTGATGTAGAGGAGTCACACGACAGGAAGCTGGGGGTACGTGGAAGGCACAAATAGACATGCACTACCGGCTATTTGTCCATGGTGATGTAAGTGTTGCAGGGAAGGTGATGCATCGGTAGCTTACACGCAAGAACGGTGATGCGCCGAGTCCCTAATGCTGGGTAGGGGATGCGTCGGTTCCTCCTCCACGTGGTGAGGTGATGCGTCGGTTTCTACTGCTCTTCCGTGGCGATGCAACCAGCAGCACCGTGATACGATGAAGATCTGGTGCAATGAAATAAAATGGCATCCTCTTCTTAATGCGACAATGATGCGTGCACGCGCGACGGCTGTGCGGCGACTCCAACGATTCTTCTGAGTGGCTACAGGCCCTACGACACGATTTTCCAGTGATACGGCGGCGTCTGCTGCGACGGTGACACTCTTCTCCGGTGATGCGAGGTACTTCGGGTAATGCGATGGCGACAGCGGCAGCGACGGCACACTTCTTGGATGATGCGACGGCATCTGCTGCAACGGCGACACTCTTCTCCGGTGATGCGATGACACCGGCTGCGGTGGCGACACGCTTCTTCGTCTTGAGTCGTGCCTCCAGCTCCCAGCGACACGCAGTCTCTCAGAAGGCTCAGTTCAACAGCAGGCACTTCAATTCCCAGCAAGGAAAGGCAGGGGAGCTGGTTGGTGAAGTCTGTTGTCCTTGAGACTTCAGTAGGAGGCAAGCTCTATCTCAAGCCCTTGGAGATCCTTTACACGTTGATTTGAAAGTAGCACAAAGTCCTTTCTCCTTTCTTTGGCAGTCAGGCAACCACTGCGGGCCAATCCCCCAAACAGCATTCAGCTTAGGGATAGTATCCTCCTCAGTTTCTCTGGTTCCTCTCCTCAGCAAAGGGTCTTCTCGTTTCCCAAAAGTGATCTAAAGTTCTGGGGTTTGGGTCCCCTCTTTTATACTCATTTTCTCTTTGTTCTCTGAAGGCAGAGAGGCCTTTGCCTAGTACAAACCAGTTCTGTGCAGTCCTGGAGAACTTTGTTGACAAGACTCCTTCTTTCCTTTGACACCGTGGGCCAGGGACATCAGACGCACTACAGGAGGTGGAGCCAGCATTGTTGAAGGCAGGCACAGCCCTATTCAGGTCCCAGGTGCAACTCCTCCCACCCATCTACAAGAAGATAGCTCTATTCAGCGCTGTGCTGACTCACCCTGTCTCCTGGAATCCCCCAGCCCATGTCACTCAAACTCCAGACAAGGAATACACAACCTAGCAGATGCAGGCTTGGATAGTTAGCCAAGAAAATACCTACTTTCCAAAAGTGGTATTTTCAAACACAGAATGTTAAAACCACCTTCACTAAAAGATCTATTTTATCATTCTGAGTTCAGGCATACTAAACTCAAATTTCTACCTGGTTCCCTGAGTCATTTAGGATTATAAGATGTTATAATCAAACTGCCAATTCTGGTCTATGAAGAACGGGTAGCCTTGCAATAGTGAAAAGCAAAAATGGCTGTAATTCACTATTAGGACATGCCACACACACCAGGGCATTTCCTACCTTTTACCTACAATGCACCCTGCCCATAGGGGTGACTAATATGCAGAAAAGGGAAGGTTTGGGGACTGACAAGTGGGTGCACTTGCCCAGTCAACATGGCAGTACCAGACTGCACACAGGCTCTGCGATGGCAGACCTGAGACACACTTTTACAGGCTGCTTCTGTGGGTGGCACAACCAGTGCTGCAAGGCCACCAGCAGCATTTGGTTTACAAGCCCTGGGCACACTCAGTGCACTGTACTAGGGTCTGACAAGTAAACCAAACCAGCCAATCATGGAATCAATAATCCATACATCAATTTACCATAGGGAGAGCATGTGCACTTTATCACTGATCAGCAGTGGTAAAGTGCCCAGAGTCATAAAACAGCCATTGACATGTCATAACAAGTACAGGAGGAAAGCAAAAAGTTCAGGGATGACCCTGCAAAAAGGGCCAAGTCCAACAGTTACTATTGGGGTTCCCATATTACATTTAATAAGCTGTAACCTCCAATTGGGAATAGGTGGACTGGTCAAGTTCCGTGTCTAAAGAATTGTAATTAAAAACCCTCTTTAATCTTTTCAATCTCAATTCTAAAAATGCCACTTTTAGAAAGATAGCAAACCCAACAAGATGATGGATGGAGTGCTGAAACTTTCCAACCACTCACCCCCAGTCACAGATCTTGGTAAAATTAAATTGTTCTTTTGCTCACTATACCACCCCAGTTTGAACCCAGCCATATGTAAATCAGTCTTGACCCTGTTCTTCATGGGAACAGTCCAGTCCGAACTGCCAAGCCAGGTCCTCCATGGACCTTAAACATGCACCCTGGGACCGGTTTCGGGATATTACCCATCATCAGCCAGGCTAGCTAGAATCCAGTGGTAAAGTGAGCAAGGGACCCACATCTGGGCAAACACCTGGCCATTTAGAGCGAACATGGCAAACACAACAAGCTGATGGACGGAGTGCTGAAACCTTTCAGACACCCACCCCCAGTCACAGATCTGGGTTGAATCCATCATCGTTTCTTAGCTCACTATACCACCCCAGTTTGAACCCAGCCGTATGCATATCAGTCTTGGCCCTGTTCCTCATGGAACCAGTCCAGCCCTAACTGCCTGACCAGGTCCTCCCTGGACTGGGAACAAGCATCCTGGGACCAGTTTAGGGGTATTACCCCTCATCAAGGCTAGCTTGAATCCAGTGGAATCCGGCTGGACTGTTCCGATGGGGTGCAGGGTCAAGGCTGATTCGCAGATGGTTGGGTCTAAACTGGAATGGAGTGGCGTGGAAAAAAAGATGGATTTAACCCAGCTCTGTGACATGGGGTGAATATTTGATTGGTTCAGCATTCAGTCCATCATCTGTTCTTTTTGTGTTTGTTGCCCTAAGTGGACAGGGTATGCCCAGACCTGGGTCCCTTGCTTGCTACACCACCAGATTCATGCTAGCCTAGCTGATTTGGGGTGAAACACCAAAACCGGACCCAGGATGCTTGTTTCTGGTGCAGGGAAGACCTGGTCTGGCAGGTCAGGTTGGATTTGCATATGGCTGGGTCTAAACTGGAATGGTGTGGCTTGCAAAAAAACTGGATTTAACTCTGATCTGATGTAGTTCAGCATTCCGCCCATCATCTGTTCTTTTTGCAATTTTAGAATTATGACACTTTCTTGTCCCAACTCTGTTGTGTCTGCTTCTTGTATCCTGGGTTACATGAGTAGGTGTAATTGGCAGTTAGTCTTTGTGTATTGCTCCCAGACAGTGAGACAAAGGGAAGCTAGGTGTTGGCGGGATGGGACACACTGAGCTAATGAGGAAGAGGGGCCTACCACACTTGCACTTCATAAATACCCTGACTAAGCACTCTCACTAAGGGGTTGAGCACTAGTCAATTATGACCCCAGACAATATGGGGACAGGGCAGAGAGGCAGGACATTCCAAGCACCTCTGAAAGCTTCTCCCACTTCATAGTGCGCACCAGGTATAAATATTGAACCTCAGATGACACCAACTGTTCAATATACTTCTGGACCTGTGGATTCTGCGAGGAAGAAGGACTGCTGTGCTGCTTAAGGCACTGCCACCCTGCTGGACTGCTGCTGTGAAGGACTACTGTTGTGCTGTGCTGCCCTGCTGCCCCACTGCCCTCTTGCTTGGGTGAAAAGCACTGGACCTGTATCTCCAAACCCAGGACCCCAGAGTGACTTATAGGGCTAGGTGGCTGGCCTCCTGATCAGGGACATAGCAGACTTCCATCAACCTTGAACTCAGCTCCGGAATTCTGGGTATCTGTGACTCCTAAAATGCCAAGTGGTGCTTCCCCAGTTCTGGATTATTGGAAGTGGACCTGAAGGAGCCCTGCCAGCCCATCTGTGGACCTAGAAGAACTGATGCACCTCCTCTGCTACACGGCCCAACCCCGAGCTGCACCGACGCAGTTCCTCTGCTGTGTGGACTTTCTTGGCACAAGGACTTTGCATTATCTTCACAGTCCGCAGCTCCTCAGAACTGATGCTGCACGACACATCTCTGACCTGGACCTCCCATCACCTCAGCTGCGCAACGCATCCTATACGGGGGACTCTGCAACCCTTTGCAGCCAGGTACTCATAATCAGAAGGCCTAACTTGATCACCTTGTGGTAAATAAATAAATAATACCCTATTTTTGACTAGACTTATAGCATAACAGATAGCTCAATAAATAAGAGTCAAGATTCGAGGTAGTAGGAGTTTCTGCAGGTTTATTACAGCATAAGGACAGGATCAGGACAACCTGCATAGGAACAGAATGACAGGGCCCAGCAGGACAACTGGGGCCCAGCAGGGGAAAAGAGGCCCAGCAGGGGAAAAGAGGCCCAGCAGGGGAAAAGAGGCCCAGCAGCTGCTGGGGCTAGGTCTGGGATGAGCGCGCTAACATTTAATAACAACATTGACTTATATACATAGCGCAAACACATAGCACTACATTGCAGTAGGCGTAACAGTAGGTGGAGTAGGAGGCGTGTCGCGTAGCAGTCGCGAGAGATAACAGTAAAAGTGGGTGTAACTGAGAGTTTACTTAGACATGTGATGCGAACGTAACAGAATATGTCATGAATGGGCGGAAACATTGGAGGGGGCTACCTAAGGAGCCGGGACCTCTAACCTAATGGTGCGCGAAAACTGGCAATGACGTGTTACTAGGAGAAGCTGGGGGCTACGAACTCTGTGCTAGGAGCAGAGACTAGAGTCTGGAGGGTCGGAGCGACATGTACCTAAACCCTATCTGGTATCTAATGTTTAGGGAACATGTTGATATAAACTAGAAGTCATGAGGGGAAAAGCTAACTTGATTCTAAGACTGGACCATGCATTATTCTACATGTAGTGCGTGAAGAATATTAAATGACCATTAAATACAGTATTTCTCTAACGTGGAGACGAGAAGGCTAGACAATGACGGAAACTATTGATGCAGTTCAGTAGCTTAGGAATGCAGAGGAGGAGGACTGAACTGATAGCAGGAACTATAACATACTTTTGGCAGACTCAGAGGCAGAGCCGGGGTGCACCGGGCACTGCAAGGCAGGAAGTAAGTGAAGGGTCGAGGATACAGGTGGGGGCTGTATCGCTCCTCAGCGAGGCTTTCAGGAGACAGGAGCTGAATCTGTGGTCCGGGCCCTTTTGAGGCCTGGAAACGGGGACTTTATAATTGAATAACGTGCACACTGAGAAACGTGGCAACATTACTTACATAGGTCTGATATTCGTAGTATTCACGAGGACTGGAAACTAACATATTAGAGGTGGACACAACTGTAATTGCGTCTTTAATCAGAAATGGGGAATAACATATGCATATTGGTCATGCACACATAACATATGATGGATGAGGCGTAGGGACACAGAACATGGCAAAATTTACTTTTCCACATTCCCTCCTTGTCACTACGTTTCCATCAGGAAACATCAATATTCATGATACCGTCTATCATTTCATACAGTACCATTTGCTCGTCTCGAATTGTCTTGGAGCGGGATTTAGAACGGGGCTTGGGACTGGGAATACAAGAGGTAGCACACATGCTGCAAATCGCAGGGCCACATTGTATACAGAGGCAGCAGCTAAATATGATCGCTACTGCAATACCTAAAAAGGACAGGACTTTCCAACCCCAGGCGGAAATTATATTCCAGAACCAACCGGACCATGTCCAGGTGCCTGGATCTTGATGTAACAGATGGGCAATTTTATGGAGTCTGGTTATAGCTGAATAAACAGACGGCGCGTTATTTGGAATGAAAATACAACAACTGGATCCGAGAATTCTACAGGCCCCGCCCCTATCGGCCAGTATGACGTCAAGGACGAGACGATTCTGTAAAACGACAATTCTCATAAAGGATTGCTCTTCAGTTAAGTTACCTAGAGCGGAGGTAGTCTCATCTACTACTGCTTCAAGGGTTCTTGTTAACCTACGGATGAGCTTACTATTTACGACTGTACCTAAGTAAGGGAAAACACCTTTATCTATATCAATGAATTGCTCTGCGGCAGTTTCAGTATAATCGACAATCGGGAGATTTCTCTTGTGTCTAGTGTGTACTAAGAAAGAATTCCTATGATAGTCAGGTGGGGCTAGGAAAACAGGTGGCAGTAGGAAAGCAATGTAACAGGTTCCCTCCCAATCGAGGGGCAGACGGACATATGCAGTTTGACCACAAATAAAATAAGAATGACGTGAAGCTTTGAAAATAGATTTCCCACTGTCACTATACTGGATAACAGTAGTACATTCACTATGACCTATGTGTACAGAACCATAACTACGGACACATAATTCGCCTTTGACTGGTAGTACTGAAATAGCGGGTGAGTCTGGAGTAGTATCAGACTGAACATTCAGAACCATGAAATTCGACGAATAATTTCCTAAATTATATACTTCATTTTCTAAATCTAAACCTGTTCTGTGCGGGAAACCTTGCTTGTCTGGGAAACATGTACTGTTAAGAAAAGACATATCTGTTGAGGATGACGTTAACGTGGACCATGCTCCACACGAACCATTGTGTGAGAATGGATAAGGAAAGAGTGGCAGAACTCCCTTCGGTGTCTGAAAAGGGGGGAGTCGACCACACACCCAACAATTTGTGGCATTGCTGGTCTGGTGTGAATAATGTAACATACGGATAAATGTGTTATTACGCATAGCGAGGCGGTATGCATATTCGTGAGGAGGCAGATCACTAAACGTGTGCTCTACTGTAGCATGAGCAGACATGTTTACATGAGGAACTGAAAAACACAGATAGAAAGCATAGCTGGTGCAGGAAATCATTATGCTGATGAATAATATGAAACTCAGAAAAACGATACATGTGATTGAGCTTTGACTGACTCTCTCACTATGGGGGTCTATTTTATACATGTCAGAAACAGTCTAACCGTTTCACCTAGGGGAGGACTTATACAATCAAACTGGCTGACTTATTAGACCTGAGCTTTAACTTATACTCCTGTTGTGGAGTTTTCTCTAACAAGGGAGGGGTTGTAATAAAGTCTGGTGCGGGACAGTCCTTCAAAACAATGTTCTGGCAATCCTTCGAATCCTGGGAAATGTTCTTGGCAATGTCTGGTTTCGATCCTTTGAAAAGTTTTACGTGAGAGAGGTGTACCCACCCCTTCCTGCCTTCCAACTTGACGGCAGTTCGGGTGGTCAAGAGGACCTGACGTGGCTCCTTCCAACGTGGTTCCAGCGGACTTGATCTGTCAAAATTTCTGATCATCACTAGGGACCCTGGAACGATCTCGTGCGGTGCCACCTCGGTATTGTCTGGAAATGCGGCGGCAACCTGTGAACGACATGAGTTGAGGGCAGACATCAAGGAAGCTAGGTAATCTGTCAGCATATTACATGAAACATCGGTAATACTTCGGGGTCTAGGAGTACCCCACATATTAGGGGGGCGGCCGAAAACGACCTCATACGGGGACAGACCTGATCTGGAATGTGCGACCATACGCATGTAAAACAGAGCGACTGGCAAAGCTACTAACCAGTCCACACCCTTGTCTTTACAGACTTTTGCTATACGGATTTTCAGAGTCTGATTATGTCTTTCGACTAGTCCAGCTGCTTCTGGATGGCGTACACAATGGAACTTCCACTGGTACCCTAACAAAAGGGAAACATGTTTCATGAGTTCGGATGAGAATGGCTGGCCGTTATCAGAATATACGACTCTGGGGAGTCCATATCTAGGGAAGAATTCACGAACCAACTGTTTGGCAGTGGTCGCGGCTGTGTAATCTGGGACTGGATATGCTTCTGTCCATCTGGACAAGGCGCATACAACTACAAGGACATACTTGAAACCTCGACATCGCTCCATTTGAATATAATCCATCTGGAGGACCTCAAAAGGGTGGTCAGGGGGCTGGAAACCACCTTGTTCCACCGGAACACTTTTACCTGGATTAAACTGACAACATATCATACAGGTACGGACTTTCTGCTTGGCTGCAGCTCGTAAATGCTTGTTGAACCAAATGGTCTGGATACTGTCTAACATAGCTTTTTCTCCTAAATGTGCTGGATTATGTGCGGTGTTGATAATGACTTGAACCATAGAATCGGGGAGAAACCATGTGGCTCTACCCTTCGTTAACCATCCCTGATCTGTCTGGACCCCTCCTTGTACAGACCATTTCTTGATTTCATCGGGAGTAGCATGTAACTGGATATCTATGACATCTCGAGTAGGGTCCTTAACTGTCATGCATGTAATCGGATCTGGAGTATGTGTCTGTGTCTGATTAACTGGAATGTCTGGAGTCTGTGCTGTAAGCTTGGCTGTGCGGTCTGCTAAATCATTACCTTGGGAAATAATGTCAGTGACTTTCGTATGTGCTTTGCACTTCATGATAGCAATAGATGTCGGTAAATGTATGGCATCTAACAGGGCTTGAATAAGGAGACCATGCTGAATCTTGGTTCCATGAGAAGTCATAAAACCTCTCTCCTGCCAGAGCACTCCGAAGTCGTGTACAACTCCGAATGCGTAACGTGAATCTGTGTAAACATTAACCTTCAGGTTCTTGGCATGTATACAGGCTTGTGTCAGAGCGACTAGCTCTGCTGCTTGAGCGGACAGGGTATCAATACGGTGTGTTTCAATAACTTCAGTGTCAGTAGTCACTGCATACGCGGCGACTAGTTCTCCTGTACTAGTTCTCATACATGAACCATCCACATAAAGTGTCAGGTCAGGATCTGGTAACGGAATATCTGTCAGGTCTTGTCTTGGCTTTGTCGTAATGTTAACTACTTCCACACAATCATGTGTGTCTGGATTTGAACTAACTGATGGTAACAGTGTAGCAGGATTCAGGACGTTGCAGCGTCTAATTTCTATGTGTGGCTGGAACAGTGTCAATTCATAACCTGTTAAACGTGCAATTGTCAAGTGCTGAGTTTGTGTTCGGTTTAAAAGAACTTCTACTGAATGTGGGACTTGTACTGTCAGGGAATGTCCTAGAACTATGGAATCACTTTGTCTGATAGCTAGTGCTGTGGCTGCAACTGACTTGAGGCATGCAGGCAACGCCTGGGCGACTGGATCTAGTGTGCTCGAAAAATAAGCACAGGGCTTGTATTGACCTGCTTGATCTTGTGTGAGAACAGATAATGCTGTACCTTTGCGTTCTGTAACGAAAAGTGTAAAAGGCTTACTGTAGTTCGGTGTAGCTAGAACTGGAGCTTGACATAGGGCTTTCTTTAACTCGTTGAAACTAAGTGTATGGTCAGATGTCCAAGGGAGGACAGTCGATACGGCTGCCTCCTGTGTCGTTAACTGTATCAGTGGCTTGGCTAGGAATGCATACTGGGGAATCCATTGTCTACAATAAGAAGTAAGGCCGATAAAGGCACGTACCTCCTTCTGGGTTCTGGGCTGGGGAAGACTCGCTATTAACTGGATACGGTCGGGTGTCAACTGCCTACCCCTCTTGGACAGCAAGTGTCCTAAGTATACCACTTGCTGGACACAGAATTGAAGCTTCGAAGGTGACACCTTGTGCCCCATCTCGGCTAGAAAATACAGAACTGTAAGTGATGCTCGCTCGCAAGCACGTTCAGAACGGGCTGTGATCAGTAGATCATCGACATACTGGAGCAGGGCAGTGTCAGTTGGCATGTGAATGTTGTCTAGTTGTCTCTTGAGTGCTTGACTGTAAATACTAGGGCTTTCTGTGAAACCTTGAGGAGCGCGTGTAAACATATAGCTCCTTCCATTTAAACAGAATCCGAAAAGAAACTGGCTGTCTGGATGAATTGGAACACTAAAAAATGCATTCTTGAGGTCTATGACAGTGAAAAACATGGCTTCGGAATCAATGGCTGTTAACAGGGAAGAAATGTCTGGGACAACTGGGTACTGAGGAATAATACATTTATTAAGCTCTCGTAAATCAATCACTAATCGATATACTGGGGGTGCATTCGGATCAGTACGTTTCATGACTGGAATGATCGGAGAATTGCATACATTGGAGTCAGTTTCTACAACTACTCCTTGAGCCATGAGCTCGTCAATAATTTTGGATAAGGCTGCTACAGCCTCAGGTGGCAATCTGTACTGCCTGATTCGTGGTAACACTACACCTGGTTTGAGAGTCACACGATAGGGTGTGATTTGCATGTAACCTACATCAGTTGGACCTTGCGCCCATAAATGCTGCGGAACATTAGACAATCTTGAATCAAAATCTCGTAATACATAGTGACCCTTAAAGTCACGTAGGAACAGACGTATTCCTTCTGGGGAACAGCAAATAACTGCACCTAACTCTTTCAGTGTCTTAATACCTAATAGATTTTCTGGACATGACTTAGTAAGTAACAGATCAGTAGTACGGGACAATGGACCTACTTCTAGAGTAACTGGCTTTGATATTTCATTAACTATGGGTTTTCCTGAAAATCCAAGGGAAACATTTCTTGAGCCTGAGAGCGGAGCCCCTGGAACTTCGGCATGACTAATTGTGGTCCTACTTGCCCCTGTATCGATCAAAAACTTTCTGTCTTTCCCTAGTACTTGACTATGAACATAGGGACCTTCTTGGTCTACAGGTATCTCGATGAGAGGCAAGCCTACCTCCCTCTCTAGGCTGTTTCATGAATATGACTGGTACTCTGGATACTCGGACTGTGCATACTGGTACATCTGCGATGTAACATGCTGTGTTGCAGCAATAGGCTGCGGTACTGTAACTGTCTGTGGTGCATTCTGTGACTGAGGAATCTGTGAAATTTGTTCTTGTCTAGGCGGACGTGGTCTTTCTTTAGTCTTACCAGTAGCTATATTATGTTTCAGAACTGCACACTCGTTTATAAAATGACCTGGCTGTTTACAATAGTTGCAGTTCCCTTTAACGGGAGCTGCAGGATGACTGGCTTGATTCGGACCCCTCTTCTGACTGTCTTGAGGAACAGATTGTGCAACTAGCACTTTCATTTTTGTGTCTTTCATACGTTTTCTTTCGTGTTCTTGCTCTTCTCTGATTCTATTCTGGTGATACTGGAGCATCTGGAGCATCTGGGACGGAGTATTTGCTTGCCAGGTGCTTTCGACTTTCAAAACTCGATTTTTAATTTGGGGACTTGAATTCTCGACTAATTTGGTAACGAAAAGATGAGGGTATGACTCACTACTTGTCTTGAGACCACTGTTAATACTGAAACATTTCTCGAATCTAGAATAAAAATCACTAATATCCTCTTCTTGTTTCTGTTTACAGGCTGAGATTGCATCCCAGTCTTCTTTCCTAGTTGTCAATAATCTGGGTAAAACTTGAATCAATAATTCTGGTAATTCTTTACATTTATCTCCAAGACCGGTACCTGGTACTCGTGCCTTGTCTTCAGCTTCTAGAGCTGCCCAATCGATCTTTTTCTCTCCCACCTCCCATTCTTTTTCCTTTAACTTTTCATACACCCCTGCGGGTAACAGGACCTTTAACATTTTAATGATATCTGGGTAAGTGTATTCTCCCATACGGAGCATGTCTTTTAATTCTCTATGGAACCCTGCTGGATCTTTGTCATGACAGGGAATCAATTTCTTCATTTCAAGAAGTTCCATCTTTGATATCGGAGTGTATACGAACACTCGTTGCATTACGCCACCCGCCCCTTGGACTGGGTGGACTTCTCGTAGCGGATTCTGTCTGTCTATGTAGAATGGTTTACTTTCCGGGGGTGAGACATGAACAAAATGCGGGTTCAGGAACGTTCTATACTTGTGGCGCTGTTCTAGAATGACACTAATTAAATCGGTACCTAGACCTCTCCATCTGTACTGGAGTAACTCGTTCAAGATATCATGTAACGGGCCTGGATCAGAATGTTGACCCTCATACAGGGTAATGAGGTGTTGGATCATATACATACCCACCAGTCGTTGCTCGGCTGGGGGCAGTTTCAGAAACATTTGTGCCACTATTTCGTCTGGAAAAGTGGTAGAATCAGTAATCCATCGGACTGCTGATCGGGCTAGTTCTTGTTCGTGCATGGTACTTAATTCGCTATATCCGACTCGTGATTTCAGAATGTGATCGGTAGCTTGAAATACTTGCTCTAAAGAGCCTCGTTCTGGTGCTGGATGATGAAAAATAGACTTAGGTTCTGGACGTAAATGGCGATCTGGAAATCTGGATTTTCCTACATACGCTATTCTGACGGGATTCTCGTCTTCCTCTTCAGGATCAGAGATACTTTCTTTCTCGCTTACTTGTGCTGCTTTACGCTGTTCGTGTAACCTTATTATTTCTTTACGAATTTTCTTGTACATACTTTCCATGGCACTAATGGTCTTGTGCTTACCCTCGGCTATATTATCACTCCACCTTGTTAGAATTCTCATTTCGGCGGGATCTTTAGACGGGTAATCTTGTTCTCTTATTAAACAATTGATCAGGAACTTTAATATCATGAGCTGAATCTCGGCTTTCCTTTGAGACATAATTTCGCCAATACTTTCTGGATCATCCCCTGTACGGATGAAACGATATATTCTGTCTAGATCTTCTTTCATATTTGGTACGGTGACTAGATACTCGGTCACCCTTCTTACGCGTACGGAATATAAAACCATATTATACTCGCCTGGGACTGTGTCATAGACACATTCGGCAAGGGCTTGTCTGATTTCTGTAACAGACTTATTACTTTTTGGAGTACGCTGTGATGCTTGAGCATGTAATTCGAATGCTGATAAACGCTTGTGTGGCGGTGGGGTTTGAGGAGGACCTCCTCCTGCGGCCCCTAGACTAGAATCGTCGACTGACATTCTTCGTGCTTGCAGGGTCGGTAATTGTAACGTGGGCTGAACTTGTATGGCAGGCTGACCCGGGGGTACCGTAACAGGTACTCCGGTGTCTGGAGGAACGGGAAATGCCTGATTTACAGGGACAGGCGGAGCGCGAACTGGATTTGCATATTCTGGAACTGTGTCGTCCAAATAGGACGAAATAAAAATATCAGCTGCGGTCGGTTTGTGACGTAGCTTGGTCGGAACTAATGGTGGCGGGAAATTACTGGGTGCCCCTGGGGTCGCTTTTGGCAAGCCTTCGGCAAGAAGAGGATACATACCCTTAATGAGGGCATGCCTCTGTCTGTCTGACTGTTCGGCTTTGACTTGTTCACCTATCTCGATTAATTCTCTTTCTTGGGCTCGTTCTTGGGATTCTCTACTTAACTCTGACTTTCTGACTTCCTTTTCCGTTCTTCTATGCGCTTCCTTACGCCATAACTCGATGGCATCTTTCTGTGACTGTCTGGCTTTCTTTTTCCATAATGCTTCTTCTACTCGCATGATACATTCGGCATCCCATGTACCCGATACGGGCCATCTATACTTTTCTTCTAACTGTTTGGTATACTCTACCCATAAGTCTAGATACAATATGGCGCTTATGCCATGTTTCTGATACATAAAGTGACCTGGACTGTCCCTAGGCGGAACAGGAACTGCTGCTTCCAGCAGACCCTTTCTAGTTTTTAACTGACGTAACTTGGAAAAGAGCGGCATTCTAAACTTGAATCGGAACACAATACAATACACGAAAAACAATAACAATTGGGAAAACAATTCAGGCATACCACGACATTGGAAACACATTAAACAATATCATAACATAACAGTTCGAACAGAATACTACCTGAAAATACTGAAAACAGAAACAGAACAGAATTCTCGAGAACGGAACAGACTAGAGTTACTGGATGCACTGCTGTAACAGCACGGAACATACCGGTCCCATAAAGGAACGCATCAAGACCCGTATCCACCTAGGTGAACACTTCGTTTGTGGGCTTGGGTACCACCAACCCACGGACCAGGAGTCAATTTAGACTGACCCTGTCTAGACACTACCCCAGCAATGGTACTCACCGGGCAGTACGGAACGGAAGGCCTCGGACGGGACTGGACTACGACGACGAACTTCGGACTTCGGACTTCAGTTACGGGTGGACCTCCGGATACCTCGGACCTTGGACTCTCGGCTTGGGCTCTGGTCGGGACTCGCCGCGTTCCTCCACCGTCTCGTTCGGATGCTGGACCGCCTCCTCCGTCTCCTCCGTGGGCCTGAGGGATACTTGAAGCAGAAATATCTGCACTTGGCCAGTATGGTTCCGTCACGACTGCAGAGGGTCAGGGGGTCGGCGTGGCTTCACCGACGCGTGGGGAAAGGGCAAGTCCCTATTCGGGCGCCATTATGTGGTAAATAAATAAATAATACCCTATTTTTGACTAGACTTATAGCATAACAGATAGCTCAATAAATAAGAGTCAAGATTCGAGGTAGTAGGAGTTTCTGCAGGTTTATTACAGCATAAGGACAGGATCAGGACAACCTGCATAGGAACAGAATGACAGGGCCCAGCAGGACAACTGGGGCCCAGCAGGGGAAAAGAGGCCCAGCAGGGGAAAAGAGGCCCAGCAGGGGAAAAGAGGCCCAGCAGCTGCTGGGGCTAGGTCTGGGATGAGCGCGCTAACATTTAATAACAACATTGACTTATATACATAGCGCAAACACATAGCACTACATTGCAGTAGGCGTAACAGTAGGTGGAGTAGGAGGCGTGTCGCGTAGCAGTCGCGAGAGATAACAGTAAAAGTGGGTGTAACTGAGAGTTTACTTAGACATGTGATGCGAACGTAACAGAATATGTCATGAATGGGCGGAAACATTGGAGGGGGCTACCTAAGGAGCCGGGACCTCTAACCTAATGGTGCGCGAAAACTGGCAATGACGTGTTACTAGGAGAAGCTGGGGGCTACGAACTCTGTGCTAGGAGCAGAGACTAGAGTCTGGAGGGTCGGAGCGACATGTACCTAAACCCTATCTGGTATCTAATGTTTAGGGAACATGTTGATATAAACTAGAAGTCATGAGGGGAAAAGCTAACTTGATTCTAAGACTGGACCATGCATTATTCTACATGTAGTGCGTGAAGAATATTAAATGACCATTAAATACAGTATTTCTCTAACGTGGAGACGAGAAGGCTAGACAATGACGGAAACTATTGATGCAGTTCAGTAGCTTAGGAATGCAGAGGAGGAGGACTGAACTGATAGCAGGAACTATAACATACTTTTGGCAGACTCAGAGGCAGAGCCGGGGTGCACCGGGCACTGCAAGGCAGGAAGTAAGTGAAGGGTCGAGGATACAGGTGGGGGCTGTATCGCTCCTCAGCGAGGCTTTCAGGAGACAGGAGCTGAATCTGTGGTCCGGGCCCTTTTGAGGCCTGGAAACGGGGACTTTATAATTGAATAACGTGCACACTGAGAAACGTGGCAACATTACTTACATAGGTCTGATATTCGTAGTATTCACGAGGACTGGAAACTAACATATTAGAGGTGGACACAACTGTAATTGCGTCTTTAATCAGAAATGGGGAATAACATATGCATATTGGTCATGCACACATAACATATGATGGATGAGGCGTAGGGACACAGAACATGGCAAAATTTACTTTTCCACAACCTGTAGCTGGTCTGTGCATCGCATTGAGCCTGAACTCATGACTTTGTCCTGGTGTAGCACAACCAGATATCCACAGTTGGCGCTTTGTGCATTTAGGTGCTATTTTTACTTAAATGTTTAAAATTGCACATCTCTGGCTCTGCTGATTAAATTGTTGCCCTTTTGGTCTTAAATTATTTATTAATTGTTTTATCTTTCTAAATTGGTGTGGGATTTTTCTTGTGTGTTGTTTCCCCTTTTTTTACTGTTTGAAGTGCTGCATAAATTCTTTACACATTGCCTTTAAGTTAAGCCTGACTGCTCTGTGCCAAGCTAATGGGGGATTGAGCACAGGTTAATTTAGGGTTTGCTTGTGACTTGCCCTCTTACAAGGATTGTGGTTTCTGCTTGAGTAGTGTCTCACCCCCCTCAAATAGTAACACAATTTCTAACAGTACTTAAAACAGAATCAAAATACTTGCTACATCTGTTGTGGATCTAGCTTTGCACATGTTCTCACATTTTTCCGATATGAGACATGTGTTTGTTTCTTTGTGATGGGCTTCAGTATTTTCAAATTCATCTGTACACCTAGCAACATTTCAAACACCCGACTCTGAATTTCAGCAGAACTCTGTCTTGGGGTGAGCCTGAAAACATGGCAACCTATGTCCTACCACTTGCCAAGTAGCTCAGTCTTATATCTATGATAAAGATAACATGAGCCCTCAAAAATTCTGCAGTAGACATTTTTCGCAGCAACAGTGACTGTAACTATAAATATAGGCAAGACTCAGCAGAACGATTATTTGAACACATATTGAAATAATGCTTACCTTAGCCAGTGCTTCTATAAATGTAATCAATTGCCTAGTACAATTTTTATATAATTCTGAAACAACTTAGAAATTAAACATATCCTTAAGGTGAATAGCAGTGTTTTTTAACTTGTTGGAACTCCTTTTATTCATTACTGGAAACTATGGACCCCCAAGTGAATCATTATCGGAATCCGGGACTCCTACTGGGTAATTACTGGAAGCCAGGGAACTGGGACTAAACATTTTTGATAATTTGAACAGCTAAACAATACATAAAAACACAGAAATAAGCATTCATCAAACAAGTATACACATGTTGAAATATTTTATTTAATCCACAAAGAAATATAAAAAATCCAAAATTTTAATTTTAATGGGAAGGTTGGAACTTTTCTAAATTCAATTGAGACCACTCATCATCCATACTATAGTCTGTTTAAAGCACTTGCATTGCTCCCATGAATCAATTTGAGGATACTAACATTGGGCCGATTCACAAAGGGTAAACTTAGACCTGAAGTCTAAGTTTACACCTAAAGTGTAAGTTTAGGCCTGAAGTCTAACTTTATGCCGAAAGTCTAAGTTTTGACCTGAAGTCTAACTTTTGACCTGACGTTTAAGTTTAGACTTCAGGTCTAAAGTTAGACTTCTGGTCTAAGTTTACCTCTGTGAATCGGGCCCTTAATTTTTAACCTTTATTTTCAAATTCCATCACATTTACAGAATGTTTCTAAAATTTTCAATTGTACATTTTGCTTCTTCATTTAAATACACCCTAATAATCTTTTTGAATCGACCGGAAGCACCATGATTTTTTTTTGCTTGTTCCACACCAATTGCAGAGTTGGATAAGGGGTGGATTCCTTCCCCTCCCTTTTTGAAGCCTAAGGAATAAGCACAGTGACATTGTGCTTCCCACATGTATCCTATATAGCTGGGGACTTCGGAAACTTTACAATTGTCTCTTCAAGCCCTTGGGCTTAATGAATGGATCGCTTCTTGAGGAATTGATATATTCCCAATGATCTAAGATGAATGGACCTCAGTAATTCCTCCTCTCATGTGAGGATGGATACTCCTTATTCTTTCTTGTGCACTGAAGAAGTCCACATGTATGTGGACGAAACGTGTTGCCTGACCCTATTTTTGATATATATTGAGAATGCAACAATAAAAAGAAGAATCTCAACTATTCCCGGAATATTGTGGATATATCTCAAATTAGACTTACATTTGTAGAAGTGGTGCGCCTTGGCTTGCTTTGTTTCTGTTTTCACCTAACCTAGGTTGGCACTCTTTGGGGACAGGGTGCTTGCAGTGTGTGCACACATTGTCATATTTAAATGATTGGTTCCAACAGATTTTTGGCTTGGGAGGTATCAGTTGTTTTTGGTTCACTGCCTGTTAATGTTGTCTTGCATACACTCTAATAATCTGTTGATATCATTTAATTTTGTAAGCAGTCGCAAACCCCCTGAGCATTCTTCATGGACCCCCAAGGGTCAACGGACCACATGTTAAGAACCACTGGTGTGTAGCATTGATATTAGCTGTAAGCACCCAAAGAGCTCTAGAAGCAAAGAAATGCTACCTTTTCCTTTGCAATAAAGCAACTAAAAACCCCAGCCTAACCGCCTGCCTTCCTTCAAATGAACGTATTAATTACGATAATTATTGGTTGGAAAATACAGCCTGATTGTGCCAAGAATGTGGTTAGACATGTGAAGCAACCGACTAACATGGAGGTGAATTGTAACCCCCCACGGACAATCAACAAAATGCCTCACTCTTTCAGGGCACCTCTATTCCTGCCTCACAATAGAGAAGGCTCACTAAGTCAGCAAAGTCCCTTTCCCTCAAAGGAAAGATGTGTAATGAAACCTACTGGCTGGGATTTGGCAACTGACATCTCAGTTCAGAGACAATGAGGTACAAAAAACAGAAATTATTTTTGAGTCACAGTAAGCTCAGCTAGAGCATAACACTAAGACACCAGATCGGACTGGTGAAAAGTTTAGGAAGTGCAAAAGTGAAAAATCCAATGTGTATGTTGATTTTATTTTATAACATAATACAACAGCTGCGATGAGGGCTTTACACATGTGCATTAGTTACAACCTCAAGTACTCTAATGTTTGTGGTGTAGACACTCAGCTCTCAGTGGTCCATTGCTATAGGCCACTATTACCTGAAGCAAATTATTAATAAAGAGTAAAGAGCGTCTTCTTAGTATGTACACTATATAAATGTTTCAATTACATAAGTCCCAAGAACAATCCACAGGGCATGTTGCAAGTATGAAGTAAACTTGTTTCACTTTTATTTCAATATACTCAACAACATATTTTCATATTCCCTATACAATAATCTTGACAGCCAAATCCAATATATTCAACAACGCATTTTCATGTTCACTATACAAAGATCTTGACAGCCAACGCATTTCGTCCTTTTGCTGGACGTCATATATATATGTACAAATCAACATTACTCTTATATACAAAAACAATTCAAATACATTGTTGTACATACATCTTATATACATGAAACAATTCAAATTCATTGTTACACAATGACTTGCTTATATCCATTCTATAAACTTAATAGCCCAAGATAATGACATTTAGGTCTAGATGTAGGTAATGTCTATTTACCGTTTCCTAAATACCAAATTTTACAGATTCGGTATTTAAGAATCGGTAAATAGAATGTAGGTTAACAATTGGTAAATGTTACCGATTCGGTAATATTCGTTATTACCGATTCGGTATTTACCGAATCTGTAATAAGGAATACCTTCCCATGCTTCACATTTTCAGGAAGCTATTTTTTGAGTGGACTGATCTGGATATGTATTAGTACTAACAAAATTGTTTTGAACAATTCAAATATTACTTTGTGTAGGAGGATAATCTTGATGTGGAAGTAACTAAATGTCATTATCCTGGGCTATTAAGTTTAGAATGGATATAGGCAGGGCATTGTATAACAATGTATTTGAATTGTTTCTTGAATATAGGATGTATCTACATCAATGTATTTGAATTGTTTTTGTATAGAAGAGGAACGTTGATTTGTACATATATATTTTTTTCTTTGCAGCCCTGATGACGTCGAGCAAAGGGACGAAACGCATTGGCTGTCAAGATCTTTGTATAGTGAACATGAAAATGCGTGGTTGATTTTATTTTGTTTGATTATCAAACATACTGAAAAAATTATATTTATCCCAGTTATTTCCTACTACATGAAATACATCCTTAAGCCAAAAAAGTAATGGAAAAACGTTTTTCAGTTTTAAGAACAAGTGCATGCAATTACTAGCTGTCTAGTAGGTCTCAACTGTCTGCAGAGGAAAACATCAGGGGGCCTATTATATCTAGGGTGCACTTTCCCTGTTTGCTCCATGGTGCACCTTCAAATAGGTACACCATGTGCAAACAGAGAAAGTGTGCCCTATTATGTTGAATGTGCTGCCCTAAGGGCAGTCGGGAATTCGTGCTACCCTCTGCAGCACATTCAAGTGAAATACTGAGCAGCTGCTTCCTAGCCGCTCTGCGTTTCATTCCAACCCACCTGCAATTTTAAGAGGGGAGAAAGACCCCTTTGCAGGTTCAGTGAGTGACTGCATCCACTTGCAAGGGGATGTCTGGGGTCAGGACCCCCATGCCCCCATCTAGAGGCCTGCCATCAGGGGTGCACTGACCATTGCCAACTTGACAATCAGTCGTTTCAGAGCAGGGTGGGCTTCCATCTTTCACCCTTTCCACCACTGCCTCATTCTAGTTGTGAAATCTGGGGTGGAGGACTCGGTTCAACATTATTTCAAGAGCTGATTTGGGGCTCCATTCTAGCACTGGGTAAGAGCAGCAAACACTGAAATCACTGAAGCATCTAAAGGCTGCAATGTATACCACTCCAAATCTTGTAATCCTTAAACAGCAGACAAGCACGCCTCGAGGTATGCTTAGACGCCATACATTCTTTATTTGAACAGTACCTTGTTATTCAAGTGCAGGCATCATTTTGACCAGTATAAGCACATCACAGCTGGAAGCATCGCCTGGAAAATTAAAACAAATCATGTGGTCTCATCTTCAAAGCTATACAAATTACATGGGTTGCTCAAACTGAAACATCAGTGCACTTTCAAAGTAAGCAACAACAAAAGCCAAGGAATCCCACGTGACCACAGCGCAGTACATTTAATAATGAGGTTCAGCTACTCTGAATTTGGTAATTCTTGCTCACTTTTAAGTCTGAGTACAGACTTATTTGTCTGCAGAAGCTCATGTTGTCAACACATGCAAATATAGAGCTCTCTTTCCACCACTGCCTTGTTTGGTTTCTTTTGCATTTTAAGTACCCACCGGAGTGTTATGCATTTATACATTTTCTAGTTGTGATTGGAAAAGGAGTCAATTTTTAGCATCATCCAGGATGTATGGAGACAAGCTACAATGCTATATATCGGTAGAACTCTGATAATTAAGGTTTCATTTTCACAATAGTTTAACACGTGGCAACATTGAGCACAGAAGCTGCACTGACCATGTCTTTTTCACCGCTTGCGCCTTTCAGATACATCATTTCTGAGGATAAATGACAATTGAAAATAGCACAAGTGTGCGATCTCAGTTCAGGGCATCATGGGTATGCAACATGTCACAAACCCGTTATGCGTCCAGTATAGTGGGCCTAGCGCACAGGGCTCATGTCACGTTACCCCTATGGTGTTATGGAGCTATGACAATTTGCCTTACTTTCCCCAAGACCACTAATTCCATTACCTTTAATTCTGTGTTGTGTTACTTCCCAAAACCATGATTGCCCTAATCCATGACTCTGTGTAGTCTAATGGCACACTATGATTCCATGCCGAGTTTCCACTTGCCCCCCCCCCGATTCCAGTACGCCTGAGCTTGCCAGCACTCCCTGAATACATGAACCAATGGCTTGCCTTGCTCCTGCAGTTCCTGGAGTCTTAAAGTGTTTTTACCTTGTGCAAGTTTAGAAAAAAGGAAACATTTTTTTCCTGTTAAGTGGTTCCACCATCCGTTAGTTTGTACTTGCTCTTTCTGAAAGGTTAAGCCTTCCTACTAACAAGCGTTTCCTTCAGGAGTCTTGGAGAGACTTCCAGATTGCCACAAGCGCCATGTGCCATACTTGATCCCAGTGTATTCATTGGACCCTGAGCCAGTATATGTACCATGCCCTATCCCGAGTTCCTTGCTTGGCAAATGCTCCCTTTGGAGGAACCTTCCTCCCTACCCTTTCACTTGAAGGATCGACCGTCCCTGCATAGCACTCTTCTCGGCTGCAGTTCAAGTTCCTCTGGTGATTCCCTTGTCTCCAGTTCCCTGAAGCATCCTTTGTCTCTGCCTCCTGCTCAGCTACTCTATTTCCTCTTTGACTTTCTGAGTCAAAACCTCAAGTCCTTCTTCAGACTTAGGACAAGTTAAAGTACTAGGCTAAGTACTTGATATCAAGTTAGTGTGCACTATTCTTTGCAGCAGTAAGCAGGTCAGAGTATCGATTTCAAAGACTAGAGACTTGTCTCTGTATTCTCCTGATGAACAATAGCGTCTAGAGAATTCTCAGAGCTCTTGATTCTTGTGTGATCCTTGTATCAACATCAGTGTGCCTAGTATACCTTGGGAGTGTCGTACTCCAAACCTCGTGCCTAGTTTTGACCTTGGGAATGTAATGCTCCAATCAATGTTCCTAGTGTACCTTGGGAGTGTAATACTCCAACCCTTGTATCTAGAGTGCTTGTAACTCCAGCCCATGTTTCAAGTGTAACCATGGGAGTGCCAATAATTCCAATCTATATATACACCTACAGCCATACACCCATTCATTGTACCATGTACGGAACCACACACCAACCAATTCATCCACACATCTATGCAGGTTTTTGAGTGTCAAGGGATGTTGAATCTGTGCATATGGGTGTCTGAATGTGTGTTTTCAGTTTGTGCACCCATACATATCATACAATAACATACAGCCTTTTCAACACAGTGAAAATACACCTAAAACAAACCAGATGCATTGACTTTGCCAATGTCTGTTCAAGTAGTGTCTGGATATCTGAATATGGAATGCTTGATGTTATACAGCTGTTAAAACAACTATAAATATAAAGTTTACATAGAAATCACAGTATTGTATTGGGAGCACTTTTTCATTGTCAGCATTAATAAGTGAAAAAAGTGAATTTCATTATGATCAGAAATAAATAAATGAATATTGTGGAATGTAAAATGAAAATAATTTTGTATATGAATGCATACTAATGCACATATGAGGCCTCAGAAACTATGCACTTTCCCTATATATATCAACCTCAATATCAAATATCTACGCACAACCTTTCAGCATGCACAGCGTACAGTTGGTATCTCATGTCGAGGTCACACTCAGACAGATTTACTGACTTTGCCAAAGAGTAACAACAACAAAAATTAAACGAGAGCCTGTTGTCTTTCTCAAGAGGAGTGCATATCAATATATATAAAGCAGATCTATCATCTGTCTCCAAATATCACCAATCTTTTCAATATAATGCATATCTCAGTCATTCACAAAATGGAATGTTTAATAATAGCGATTACTATAAAAAACGTTTCAAAAAGGTTTAATAAAAAAACATGTCTGTGAGTCTTTCTTTAAACCTAGTTTTTCATATTGCATTTTGTGGGATGAAAAAAGTTAAGAGACAGACTCAGAGACATATTGTTTTATTTTTTGAATATGAAACCAACACATTGCTGAGATTTTTCAAAAACATTTTTCATACCTCAAAAGACAATCATAAACACAACTATAAGAGGGCCTTGAATTCTAGCTGAAGAGGATAGTGCTTGATAAAAATATGATAAATTCTCCTTGGGTCGTGGATTTAATGACACAAGAGACAAAAAGTATTTTTTTTAATGTTGCTGTGTGGCTACTAAAACCCTTGCAGCCCCCAACAACTTAAACAAAAATATTGGTGGTGCCTCTGCCCCTTGTAGGGACACGACCAAGTTAAAAACAAACAAAATGCAAATAGCCCTCGAAAGGAATTATGGGGCGCTCCTTTACAGAGCAGTGAATAATAAATGAGTGGCTACTGCTGCTACTTTATTATTCATGTTTTTAAATACATTTTTTAGGTGTCCCGATGCCCACTCGGGACACCCACATCCTTTATTTTATTTGGGAGCTGTGGAGGGAGCCCCAGGGCTTCCGTTGCCCCAGCCAGCATACATAGGGTGTGCCAGAGCTGGCACATCATTTAGTACGTGGGTGTCTCGAGGACCACCCGGGGCACCCACAACTCCTTTTCTTTTATTTTGGGGCTGTGGGGGGAGCCCCAGGGCTTCCGTTGCCCCAGCCAGCACACATAGAGTGTGCCAGAGCTGGCTCATCATTTAGTACATGAGTGTCTCGAGGACCATCCGGGGCACCCACAACTCCTTTTCTTTTATTTTGGGGCTGTGGGTGGAGCCCCGGGGCCCCAGCGGCACCAGTTGCACACCTCTATGAGATGGCCATTTTATTTTATAGGTGGGTGCTACGGTGGGCACCCACAATTTAGGGGGTCATCTGGATGGGTGCTGACATGGGGACGTGGCCACGTGGCCCACTTCCCCTTCTTTTAGAAACTTGGCCCTGGGGTATGTTGTTCTCGGGGGACTAAAAGTGGCTTGAGGAGGGGGGTCACATGCCACTCACAATTTTTAAAAGAAATTATCCCCAGGGAAGGGGTCCTCGGGCCCAATGGTGGCTAGGGGAGAGAGCCTGCATTTGCCCTCCCCATTATTTACTAATCGCCCCTGGGGCATGAATTACCAGGGGTCCAATGGTGGCTCAGGGAGGTGGGGTCACATGCCATCCCTCGCCTTTGTTGTGAATTTGCCCCTGGCCCCAAAAGAATCTCATGAGGTCCACTCACACCCCTTTCCCAAATATTATAAAATAAAGAGCCCTGCGCCATCCCAGGGGTCTAATTTTTATCATAAAAAAGAACACCAGCATTTTCCTTTTTTCATGTTATGATCTCTTGGGACTCCTCAAGCGTTTCTCCGGTATCACAGCACAAAAAATGTTTTTTTTTAAATAAATTTGCGCAGGAGATGGGTTCCTCTGAGACCCTCCACAAGGGCTAACTGGACAGGGTATCCTTACGCTGCCCCTTTATATATATTATTATAGTTTTTTAATAAACTAAGTCCCCGAGTCCTGGCTGCCTACAACATTTTTCTTTATGTTGCGTCCATTCATTCAGACTGCCCGCTGCCGCAAGAACCTTACCATGAAAGCAAAGTTGGTCCAGGGGACATAATCCCCCTAGGCTAATCCTAATACCCATATTTATTTTAATTGGGTTTGAGGGACCACTTCACAGATCACCCCAAAACTTTCCAGGAAGAAGCGGATGAAAAAAAATTCCGGGATGTTTCATGAAGATTACATTTTTTGGGGACAGTTTGGTGAAGATTCATCAAACTGCACCAAAGTTATGAGCAAACCAAAAAATGTTTTTACTATGGAAATGAAGACCTAACTATAATTACCCAGTGTCAATTGCCACTCGATAATATATATTGTATGTGTGTAGTAAGTAGCAGGAAGCTGGTAACATTTCTTTCAATATATGAAGGCTCTTTGTCCTAAGTGTAAGACTGAGGCAGGAAATGAGTATATGGGGGAATTTAAAGCTTTCTTAGGGCTGTGTATAAGAATGGCAAGATTCTCGTTTGAGATACCCTTTGTGTTGCTGAAGGCCACCGAAGTAGAAGAGCCACCTTCTTACTGTGTAGGATCCACACCCATCCAAACTGCCATGCCTCACTAGCATATAAGATTCCTTAATTGTCCTTCAATTCTTCTTCACTGGAGCAGAAGGATGTGCTTCTGTCGGATTACAAAATTATCAAGCAGGCTGCAATAGCCAAGGCTCTTCAGGGCAGGCAGCATCTTCTTTCAAAATGGATCTCTCAGAAAATGTATGTACAATGCAATATGTTGGGCAAAAGGCCCTTAAAGTCCTTTGTGCACCACTTTGGTGAAGTTGCATATTTTGAATGTGGGTCCCCAATTTTTCCCACATATGGAGACCCCATGCCCCATCCCCAAATTATGTTGGCTGGCTAACCACCCATAGCAACATAGAACACTGTGAGTTTACACTTTCTACAGGTTATCAGAATAACTTCACCAAGTAGCTGGAAATGGCACATAGTCATCCCTAGATGCCACATAAAGACACTACCATCCAAGCGGTCCAAATATTTTCAGTGCATGGTACCATATATATCAGAAACCTAGGTCTCATTTAAAAACTAGTGTTAATGTTAATGTTAGATTTGTAAAGCGCACGTACACCGGGTGGTTTCATGGCGCTATGAAAGCTCTGAGGTTATCAGTAGACAACTTTAGTTATAGGCTTGTACAAATAGCCACGTTTTAAGGGACTTCCTGAATTGCAAGAAGTCAGTGCAGGTACGGGTCTCCAGCGGGAAGGAGTTCCACAGTCTAAGGGCAAGTGTGCCAAACCTTCGGCCTCCCTGTCATGCTCGTTTAAATACTGGGATGGTAAGGAGTGAGAGGTGAGAAGAGCGTGGGTTCTGCGAGGGAGTATGCCTGAATATCAGGCTGTTAATAAATTTGGGGTGATTGCCACACAGGGATTTGAATATAAGGCAGCCCACCTTAAAAGCACAGTGTTGAGGAATTGGGAGCCAGTGCAATTTCCTCAGCAGAGGGGTTGCTGGCTGCCATCTAGGTTGATGAAGGATCATTCTGGCTGCCTGATTTTGGGCCATCTGCAGCCGTTTGAGCAAGTAGATTGGCATTTCCAGATACACTGAATTAGCATAGTCCAGAAGAAACAAACAGTGGCTACTACCGCTTGGATCAGAGCTTCCTGTGTAAGAAACCGGTGTATCTTCTTGATCTTCCTCAGTTGAAAGAAGCATTTAGAGATGACCGTGCTTACCTGAGTTTTCAGTGACAGGTCATTGTTGAGGGTGACTCCTAGTGTTTTGGCCGGTGGGGAGGGGGAGGGAGAAGGACCTAGCTCTGATGGCCAATAATGTGGGCCCCAAAATTTATGGCTGTCCCCAGTAAGAACAAGTTCCATTTTACCAGGGTTTAATTTAAGATGGTTGTGGTCCATCTATTGTTGGATATGTAGCATGGTGGCCTGAAATTCGGTGATGGAACTGTGTGAATTATTGACCGAGAAGACTAATTGCAGGTCATCTGCATAATTACGGACCGTCACATTCCTGTCTTTAAGGGACTGGATCAAGGGAAAAATGTACAGATTAAACAAATGGGAAGAGAGAGCGAAGCCTTGCGGGACACCACAGTTGGTTTTACATGGTGTGGCCAAAAAATGGCCTTGGCGGACGACCTGGAAACGATCCTACAAGAAAGAGGAGAGCCAACGAGCCGCCACACTTAGATTGCCAGCTTGTTTGACACAGTCGACCAAAATAGTGTGGACGACCGTGTCGATGGCGGCAGACAGATCCAGTAGTACCATTGCTTGTGGGGAACGTTTATCCACGTTGTCACAGAGATTGTCCAAGACAGCCAAGATAACAGTTTCAGTAGAATGGGCCAGCCGGAAACCTGCCTGATAGGAGTTGAGATATTTAGTTTCCTCCAGAAAAGTGGACAGGCATTTGGCTACATGGGCCTCTAACACTTTTGCCAGAAACGGGAGTAGGGAGATGGGGCGGTAATTAGGTAGAAGTGTGGGATCAGCTCCAGGTTTCTTCAGTAGGGGGAACAATATGGCTTTTTTAAAGGCTTTAGGAACTTGACAGGAGGTGAGTGAATCGTTCAGTAGCGTGAGTGCCGGACCCGGGTAGACTGATAAGCAGTCTTTGAGTATGTGGGGTGGGCAGCAGTCAGAAGAAGTTCCTGATTTAACTTTGACTAGGGGCTCCTGAAAGATCTTGGTGCTGATGGGGGGAAGCAGCTGAGAGTACAATTGTTTCTGTGCATGGTAGCGGCGGGCAACATGGGGGGGATGCAAAGGAATGCTGGCTTTGATGGTGATGATTTTTTCAGTGAAATAATCATTTAGAGAGTTGCACAATGCTTGAGAGGGCATGACCTTTGTGAGGACCCTGTCTGGGTTGGTCAATTCATTCATAATGACAAATATTTCTTTAGAGCTTTTGTTAGAGTTGAGAATACGTGGGGCGTGGCTTATGTGCCGGAGAGCGAGGACGGATTCCCCGTGAACTCCGTGGTGACCTGACCCGCGGATGCCTTGAATACCTATTTCACCACATTTCTGAATGGACTTCTACTCAGCAACGCCGGCGGAAGGTGGGAGGAGCATGTAGAGACTGTCGGTGGCTGATTCCATGCCGCACGTCGTCCTCCTTGATAGCGGTAACTTTTTGTCTCGGGAGAAGCAGGTGGCCGCCATTTTTAGCCGCCGTACCCGCGTCTCACATTAATCCTGCTATGAGCTTTACCGCATCGTATTTCTGCCGCAATTTTTACACAGATGGGTAGCGCTGATGTATTTTCTTCGTGTGCCTCATCCAGTGTTATTTTCTGCTGGTTTCAAGATACTGTTCAGCTTTAAGCAGCTCTCTCTTCATCTTTATGAAGTAATACGGTTGCCATTTTAGGTATGCTTTACCCGACGAGTCTGTGTGGCCTACTCTTGTCATTGCTTTTACAATGAAGCTATATGTGGATGCTACTACAAAGATGTGCTTATAAAACGTTTTGGCTCATGAAGGAGTCTCTTGTCAAGGTTCTGTAGTCCATCTCAGATCAATGTTGTGACGAAGAATCCAGTTATCTCAATCCAGCGCTCTCACTCCTATTCAAGTGCTTTGCCTGCAGTTATATCATCTATCATTATTTCCTGTACTGGGTTCTTGTGCCCCTATGACTGTTTTAATTTTTCTGAGGCTGTGAAGATTACTCAAGCAGTATAGGTTATGGTGGCTTCTGTGCAGTGTACATCTCAGAATTTCTATAATTTCTGCACTTTTTTTTTCTGGCACATCATCTTGATACCAAAATGGCGAATGATTCACCTACTTCAAAATTATCTCATACTGGAGCCAAGCCGAAGAGACCCAAAAATGATCCGCCTTCCCCCATTCAGTCTTCTTCTAACCCTATCCTGGACTCCATTTTGGAAGAGGTTCGTGGTCTCCAACCGTTCATGTCTGCCACCAACGAAAAGCTTAAGCAGATTGAGGAACGCTGGGTTGTTATGGAGAGCAAGGTGTTGAATTTGGAGCAGCGCGTAAGCGATATCCAGGATGCTTCTGCCAAAATCCCTCTGTTGGAACAAGAGATCCACAAACTGAAACTACACACGAGGACCTTGAAAACCGTAATCGTAGGAACAATCTACGCGTTTATGGTATTCCGGAGAATGTGGAGGGTCCAGACATGGTGTCTTTCATACGTAAATTCCTACAGGAACTTTTGGATCTCCAGCCTTCTTCTCATCCACTAAACATACAAAGAGCCCACCGTTTAGGTTGTCTGAACTCCAACTCTTCCAAGCCTCGTGGCATTATTATGCTCTTCCTTGAGTTTACTGAGCTTATGTCTGTCTTGAAGGCAGCTAGGCTTAAATGGCGTCTCCAATGGTCTGGTCACAACTTTTTTATCTCACAGGATCTTTCGTCTGCCACGAATGCCCGACGCAAGGAATTCTTGAATCTTCGGCCTACGATGAAACAGTTGAATATTCAATAAGGAATTCTGCATCCTTGCTTCTGCAAAATAACGCACAATGGTCGTACCCGCTCTTTTGACGATCCACAAAAGCTTCACACAATTCTACAGAGTGTCTCTTCATCCAACATGGACACTGCTAATTAATGTCTTCCTTCCTATGGCCTTCATTGTAGTGTTTCTTGTCTTCTCATGTTGGATTTTTTTCCTAGTTACTGACTCCTTTCTTGAGGTTCAGCCTTTGTATCTTTTATGTTTTTCTTATTCTTTCTGTCCCTTCATCGGTAGCTCGTGGGTATGTGTCCCCTTTTTGTTGTACCTTCGCCCCTGTTGTCTCGGTTGCTTTTCTCTTCTCCGATCAGGCACTTTTGCCTTGATCTGCTTACTCTTTTCTTTTTCCTCTTTATCTGTCTTCCTTTCTTTTTTTCTGTCTTCTGTTCTCTCTTTATTAGGCTTTTTTGCCTAGTCGTCTGTCTCCCATGTTTCTGTATTCCTGAACGGTTTCTCCTTCTTTTTTTATTCTGGGTGTTGTTATCCTTTCTGACTTTAGATGCATTGTACTTCAGTGTTGTGAGTATTTTGAGAGTGTTCTCCTCATGTTCAATACTTGTTTGCTGTTTCCCTTTTTTTAGTTACCTCCTTGAAGTGTGTCTACTCCATTTGTCGCCCATTTTCCCTCCTACCATCATGTGTAACTTTGTATCGTGGAACGTACGAGGTCTCAGTCATCCTGTCAAGTTTCAAAAGGTATTGTCTCACTTGTCTAAACTTAATTCGCAGGTTGTTTTTTTTACAGGAAACGCATTGTTCTGACGTTGAATCTCTTAAGTTGAAACGGCAATGGGTGGGGCAAGTAGTATTCTCTCCTGCTGTTAGTAAAAAAGGGGGGGGTTGCTATTTTATTTCACAAAGCGTTAAATGTTCAAATTATTTCCTCCCAGAATGATAATGAAGGACGCTGGGCGTTGGCTAAGGTTGTAATCCAAAATAAAACATTGGTTTTACTAAATATGTACGGCCCGGTTCGTCCGGATCTCAAATTCTGGAAAGATATTAAAGTCCTAATATCGTCCATTGATTGTCCTGACTTTGTAATTGCGGGTGATTTTAACCAATGGCTAGACCCTTTTTCAGATAGATTATCCTCCAGTAAGTTTCAACCTGACAAATCTCATAAGAGTTTTCAATCTGCCATTGCCTCTCGTCCTTTATTTGATTCATGGAAAATGTGTAATCCTGACTTGCTAGAATATACTTTTTTCTCTAATGTACACCAAACCCGCTCAAGAATTGATTACATCATGGTCAGTAAATCTCTACTTCCCACTATTCAGAAATCTGTGATTGGTTCCATATTTATATCTGACCATGCTTCTGTTTATACTTCCCTGGACCTATCCCTCGTCTCTTCTAAATTTAGTCGTTGGAAATTTAATTCTTTTGTCTTATCTGATACTGTCTTTATGAAAGAAATTAAGGAGTTTTTTAATGAATTTTTTGACAGTAATGATCCTTTGGTCACCTCTATCCCTAATAATTGGTATGCTTTCAAGGCTGCTCTCAGGGCATTTACTATATCTTTTGTCTCAAAGACAAAGAAACTTAACAGGATGAAGTACGAAGACCAACGTCGGAAAATTAAAGGGCTTGAGCATTCTTACTTCTCTTCCAAATCCCCATCTGCACTTCAGGATTTAGTCCAAGCTAAAGCTGACCTAAATAAAATTATCACTAATGAAGCTTGTAATACCCTTATTAAAATCAAGTCCAAATTTCATGGTGGTCAAAATAAAGCGGGGAAAATGTTGGCAAATTACTTAAAAATTAAATCAGAACGTAAAAATGTAGGCCCCATCTACAATGATTCGATCAATAAACTTGTTTCGTCAGATGAAGATATCGCTGACGTGTTTCATAAATATTGCCAATCTCTGTACACTGATGATACCCACCCCTCTGAGATAAACTTAACCTCCTTTTTTGACAACCTTCCCTCACCTCCTTCCCTTACAGATGAATTTGCGCTATTGGAGAGGGATATTACTCTCCAGGAAGTTACTCGGGCCATAAACTCACTTAAAAAATCAAAAGCGCCAGGCCCGGATGGTCTGCCTGTTGGATTTTATTCTGCTTTTCATGCCTTTTTTGCTCCAAAACTCCTACAATTGTTTAGTTCCTTTATTGCAGATGCTAGGGCTTCTGGGTCCTTTCTAGATGCGCTCATCAAAATAATCCCTAAACCTGATAAAGATCATTCACAATGCAAAAAATTTCGCCCTATTTCATTAATTAATTATGATTGCAAAATCTTTGCTAAAATTCTGGCTACCCGTCTCGACTCCATTATTCCACGTCTAGTCAAAACGGACCAAGTGGGGTTTGAGAAGGGTAGGCTACGCTCAAGCCTGGTCCATACGTATAGGGAGGACAGGCTGGAAACGCAAAGAAATCTGTTAGGCGATAAAGCATTAGGCAATTTCAAATGTGGCTCGTGTAGTGTGTGTGAGCTCTGCCTAGAAACCAAAGAAATCACTCTAAATTCTTCTAAACACAAAATTACCACTCTCAACAATTGTAGGAGCAAAAATGTTGTGTATTTAATCCTATGTCCCTGCGGATGTGGGTACATAGGGGAAACGGGTAGAGAACTAAGACTTAGAATAGATGAGCACAAATCAGCCATAAGAACCAACAAAGAGAATGCACCCTTAGTAAACCACTGGAAGCAGAAAGGCCATAAGATTGATGATATAAGATGGGTGGTTCTGGAAAAAATTATAGAACAGACGAGGATGGGAGATAGCAGAAGGAGACGTAAACTGCAAGAACAATGGTACATTGTTAAATTTAACACTATCAAACAAGGTCTTAATTCAAAAGAGGACTGGGAAACTCTCATCTAGCTATAGAGTGCAAAGGAAGGAAGTGAAGAATCCCTTTTTAAAATAAAGAAAAACTACAAAGAAAACACATCAATAAAAAACAAGATAGTCCTTCTGATTTCATAGGCCTAAAATGTATATACTCCCGATACCGTAAATTCCACACACATGAACTAATATAATATCGGCAAGTTACACTATCCCCCGAAACATGAAACGAGCAATCTGGGATAGTAACTCAGAAGGAGGAGGGACGCATACCATAGTATCGTGTGTTTGAAGCACTTACCCCCTAAAAATATTAACCACCCTGTACTTAGTCATCAAATGGAATATTTTTCTAAACAGGGTAATATACCTATAGTAAATATAGCGCCCGGATATAGTTCCAAGCTGGGGGCGATATATACATGAAGAAAAGAAAGACACGCGCAGGTGTAGAAAAATATCATAATCACACCGAACAAATTGATATCACAAAGGGAGACGTGTAAATAACTTTGCGCAAGAAGGTCCCAAAATATATGTGTAACGCACACACGGCATAATACCATATCGTTTTTTGAAATAAACAACGCGCTTAAATACTAAATAAACGATTCCAACAACAATGCCTAAGCGCGATGAGGGTTTTTTTTTTAAATAACATTTGCGTAAAATAGAGTACACACTAATCCCCTGGACTCTCCGAAAACACTAGTAGTATATTTAGGGAGAGAGTCTGATAGTAAACAAACCGCCGATATACACTCTAAGATGGCGGAGCTAAAAACGGATAGGGAAGGTAGATATGCGCATGCGCTAAAATAATTCACACACCGGTGAGCAATAAGGTAGTTCCACGCTCGGTACAAATAGAGGAGGCAAATCGTCTAGAAACATACAGCGAAAAAGACGAGGCAGACGAGGTGGACGCAAGCATTTACCAACATTCAGGTAAGGGGGAATTGGACTGAGGGGTTAGAACTCTGGGGCAGACAAAAGACCTTAACAAAATAACCAGGGTCTACCCCGAGTCTTAGAGAGAGCGGGTGTCCCTTATAACATGTATAGAATAATGTCAGCTAGCACCAACAACCTATGCACCCTCCAAGAGTTTTAGAAATATGTTTTAAATAATAATAACCAACAAGGACACTCTTTTTAGAGATGGCCGGTGGTGGGGTCATTGTATATAAAATAATGGCAACAAACACCATTCAACCACCCTTGCTCCATACGAATATTATAAATTTATGTAGGTAAAGAATACTCTACAAGTATACTTAAATAATGGAGGGCTTCCCTGTTATTCCCCCGCAGAACATATCCAGTTCTTGGGAATGCAACAAGAAAAACGCTACATCTCGTTGTGATGAATTCTTACATTATTAAGGTATGAACCACCCTACGGGTAAACAATATGTAAAAGAAGTAATAGGAATGGTACTAAAACAGACGTTGTCCATTACTTACAGAAATAATTTTATCAAGCCAAAGACCACGCAGGAAAGAAACCCAATTAGGAAATACTGCTGAAACACGAATAAAGGTAAATGTATGCCCAAATTGTGTTTGCAGGCAAAAAAGGAAATCACCGTGCAGACAAATAATATTATATAATCCGCCTGTTATCCCTGTCTTTTAACACCTATAGCGCCAAAAGCAAAGAGAATTTTATACTGCAAAATAGAAATGTAAAACAAGACGCTCACCTGTGGGATGAGAAGGAAACAAGTGAAAGCGTGCAGAGTTAGACTAAGGTAAAAACCGAAGCTATGTAGATTATGGGAAGTAAGGGACTTAGAAACTCACCCTTTAAAGAAAATATATCTTGATCCCACAGGTAGATCCACCTGTCACACTACGGCAGGGGACACAGAACAAAATCAAGGATATATCCTCCTGATAGCAAGGTAAAAATCTTTTTACCTTTCCCTGCGAATCAAGGATGTAAGGCATGAATGAAGGAGAGAGAATGAAGTCACAAGTGGGAGGAATGAATGAGAATCCAACACCCAAATATAACGGAGGTACATTTGGCAACTGTAGGTCCAATGTAATGTTTGACTCCTTTCTTTTTTTAGGGAAAAAAATCTCCCTAATACAACATCACTATAGGTGGACAAAAAGATATTACAAGTAAAGAAAAAAATGTTGTTTTGTCATTAAAGATGAAGGAGTGAATGGGGAGCATAGAAGCCCATGAGCAATGAAATTGTGGTGAAACACAGTACTTGAGGGATAGGAAGTTAGTGGAACCGGCCATAGGTCCGGTATTAATAAATGCTGCGAATAAAAACTAAATG
The DNA here is from genome assembly GCF_964261635.1 of Lissotriton helveticus. Classification (NCBI taxonomy): domain Eukaryota; kingdom Metazoa; phylum Chordata; class Amphibia; order Caudata; family Salamandridae; genus Lissotriton; species Lissotriton helveticus. Next base: position 167,265,209 of record NC_136065.1, on the reverse strand, counting down.
ACAACTAAAGGTTTTCTAACTGTATATTTTTGTTTTGCACGCAGTTAAAGATATAGAAAAAGGATGAACCCCACATATCAGCAGTCCTGATGAAGGTGTAGACATACCAGTTGTGAACACCGAAACGCGTCGACGCATTTTTAATTTAGAACCCAGTTAGATCCCTAACAGAGAACAGATATACCTGGATTGTGGTTACTGTGATCTTTATCATCAAATGTATATCCATGTGTGACATCTATAAGAGGATTCTGGGTCAGGTTTAAACAAGAATAGGGAAAAAGTTCAACCTTGAGTGGGGAAGAGGTTTACTCCATGCAATTTAGCAGCATATATTGGGTGCAATCTTGACAATTATTGTTTGTATTTATTTCTTTCTGATTTATAGGAATGTACTTTTTCGCCGCTGTAATTTGCACATGTATATATTGACATGTATTTGAGTTGATACAACTGCATTACCAATTGTTTTAATGTCTCACAGACACAAGTCTGTTTTTAACTTGTAGTACAAAAGTTTTTAATAAAGTCACAAAGATTGTAAACGTCATATTTTGGTGTTGGTTTGATAATGTATGAAAATGGTAAGGCTTGACTGAGGTGAATGTACGCAGAGAAAAGATACGGTACATATAATATACAGTCCAGGGATTTCCCTTTGACTTAAATTGCTGCTGACAATGCCCGTATGTTTTCCACTGTTATTGCTCATAGTAAAAATCTTAAAACCCCAATGGCAGCTTTGTCCTTAGACGCAGAAAAAGCGTTCACCCGCATTAATTGGCAATTCATGGTCCCGCACCCTACAATCGTTTGGTTTTGGTCCCTCTTTCATTTCCCTGGTTAAACTCCTATATTCCTCTCCCCGGGCCAGCATTTTTGTTAATAATCAATTTTCTAAGTTCTTTTCTCTATCTAGGGGCACACGGCAAGGTTGTCCTCTCTCTCCCCTTTATTATTTATTTTATGTCTGGAACCTTTTTTAGAACGCATTCATTCCAATCCCATGATTCTTGGCTTCAAACTCCCATCTACGGAGATTAAATTGTCTGCGTATGCGGATGATGTACTGGTATATATGGCTGACCCTACTTCTTCCCTTCCACACTTTTTGGATGAGGTGCGCTTGTATTCCTCCATATCGGGATATAGGCTCAATCTATCCAAAACAGAAGTTCTGCCCCTAAATGCGACCTGCTATCAGTACATGTTTAGTCATACTGAATTTGCATGTGTCCCTCCAAAATTAAGTACCTTGGTATATGGTTCTCATCATCCTTAGTTGATACACTTAAATTTACCTTTGATTCCCTTTTAAAGAAACTCCTGTCTCTCCTTCAAATTTGGTCCCCCTTATTCCTTTCCTGGTGGGGTAGATTGGATACGATTAAAATGATGATTACTCCCCATGTTCTTTATACTGTCTCTATGCTCCCTTTCAAAATCCCTAATTCATATTTCTCCCGCATTAACTCGATTTGTACTAAATTTTTGTGGAATGACAAACACCCTCACATTGCTTTACATAAATTGACCCGCCCTAAAAATGAGGGTGGTGTTCGTTTCCCCAATTTTAAAACTTACCACTCCGCCTTCTTGATTAAACAGTCCTTTTCTTTAGCTTATGATTCCATAAATAATCCTGTGCCTAAATGGGTTCTCTTAGAACGTTCCCTTTTAAACGGTTTTTCTTTCCAACATATTGTATTTATGACAAACTGCTCTTTTTTGACTAAATTCCCTATTTTGAGATACTCACATACACTGCTTCATAATGCATTTTCTTCTAACCTCTCTCCTTTCCAATGTTTCTTATCCTCCGTTGTGTGGTATAACAAATTCCTTAAATACAAAGGCAAATCGTTTTACTTCAAATATTGGAAAGAGAAGGATATTTTGTTTGTCCGTCAGTTTTTTTATGGTAACGCTATCATCCATTTCCATGTGCTGCAAAATGTATATCACCTGCCTTCTTCTTCTCTTAGCAAATACACTATTATAACGTCTGCTATTCAATCACACTTAGCCTCTCTTTCGTTACCTGATGCCTTTCCCATTTATACTCCCACCACGCAACTGTACCCTTTATTTTCCACCCACCAGCCTAAGGCTGCTTTTGTTTATACAATTTTGTTATCAAATGTTAAGGATCGCCTTAAATCAAATGTAGAGACTGCTTGGGAACATGATTTTACTATCTCCCTTCCCGTCTCGTTGTGGGATCGTTTATGGTCCAACCTGTTCAAAGTATCAATTTCTGCTCGTATTACTCAATCTCTGTTTTTCATTTATCATAGAGTTGTTATTACTCCTGTTAGTACTCATAAGTTTTCACCAACTTCCTCTCCGTTGTGTTGGTCATGCTCTAAAGATTTAGGTACACTTAAGCATCAGTTATATGAATTTCTCCCAGTTTTGTCATTTTGGAATGATGTTTGGAATATTTGCATGCCAATGTTTCACTGTTCCACCTCATTGTCTCTATTGAATGTTTTTCTAGGTTCATTATCAGCTGATATTGATATTGTATCTTCTTCTGCTAGACTGTTGGACCTGTTTATTGCTCTCGCATTTAAAGTTATTTTATCGTGTTGGAAGGATAACTCTACAATTTCTGTACATACATGGTGGAATTTCATTTGTGTTGAACATAGAATTGCTATTGCTTCCTCCTCTTCTATTCCCCTAAAAATCAAATCTGATCTCCTCTGGCTTCCCTTTACTACGTATATTTCTTCCAACTCTCCTAGCTGATTGAGTTACCTTTCTTCCCACATGTCTTAACCGTACTGCATCTTACTTTTCCTTTTCTTCCTTCTTTCTTCTTTCCTCTATCCTTCTTTCTTTTCTTTCCCCCTTGTGTCTCTTCTCTCTCCTCTTTCTCCTTTTCTATACTTTCCCCTCTCTTAATACATATGTTTTAGGTTCCATGTTCTTTTGTGATTTCTATCATTATATATGACATATGTATGGTTTTTAAAAAAAAAAATTATCAATAAAAATTTCTTAAACAAAAAAAAGTGTTGAGAATACGTGAGTAGAAGTGAGCGGCTTTCGCTGCGATGATGGCCTTCATATATTGTTTCCGGGCTGAGATATACAGAGATTTCTTGTCACGGGAGTATTCCCGACGCCACTGCCTCTCTAGTTGGCTCAAAGCTAGTTTCTGAGTTTTAAGTTCAGAAGAGAACCATATTTGGGCATCGGCACGTCAGGCTAATTTGACTTTCCTAAGGGGTGCATGCTTGTTACTGGCCTCAAGATGCTATTGGGATAGGTTTGCTTCAGTGTCATTGATGTCAGTGCCAGGAGACGGAATACTGTTGGTCCGGGTGTCATGAAAGTCTTTTTTTATTAATAGCATTCCATTTCCTGGCAAGGCCGCCTTCGACTGTGCTAATTTTACGGAAAGTCAGAAGTATGAGTGTGAATTTTAGGAGATGATGATCGGACCAGACACAAAGGACAATTGTGGGGATTGAAGTAGCCATGACACTGGTCCAGACTTGGTCTAGGATGTGCCCCTTCAGATGGGTGGGAGAGGAGACCTGCTGGGTGAAATTTAAGTTAGTGAGGAGGTCAGACAGCTCAGCAGATTGTGGTCCTTCGTAAGGGTCGTTGTACCAATAGTTAAAGTCGCCTACGAGGAGGACCTTGGCGTGATCAGTGGCAAATTTCGCCATCTGTTCGCTAAGTGAAAGGGGGAAATGAGCCATCTGATGCAGTGGCCTATAGTCTAATACACAAACGAATGTGTCGGTGGTGGATTCAAGTTGGATTACTATGTTTTCCACCTCATTGAGGGAGAGACTGGACAGGGTGCTGAACCTGAAGTTGGTGTGAATAATGGCTGCAACTCACCCTCCTGATTTACCTGATAAGCGGTTGGCATGTATGATATAGTAGTTAGGTGGTATAGCAGCCAGCAGATCAGGGACGGAGTCCGAAGTGAGCCATGTTTCTGTCAACAGTAACATATCAGGTGTATCAGTGAGTAGGAGGAGAAAGATGACACGTTCTCTTGTCAAGCTGATGTTTGACAAGAGAATGTGTATTGAGATAGTAGATTGAAAGAGGTGTGGGCTGGGGTTTAGCCGGGTGAGGTAGAATATGCCTGGGGGTGGTGGAGATCTGTATTTCTGGGAATGCACATCTTTTGGTATGGATTCCTTGCTCAGAGATCAGTTTTCTTCGGGTGAGATTTAAAAGGGGGGAGCGCATCAATTTAAGGGTATCCAAGGTGCAGGTGATCAAACGGGCATGGTGCCTGGACCCTGGACCCATTGGGCGCAGACGTGCGCAGACGGGCTTGCTTTTGGTGCGCTGCCGGCACGCCGCCGGCATGTCCACTGCGCTCCCACGCTCCTGGCTACATTTAGTTCCTGTTCCCGCCCACAGCTCCGCCCTCTCACGGCCTGATTGGCTGCTACAGAGGAAGTCTCTCGGGGCAACAGGGAAGCCGGAACAGCCAACATGTCAAATTAGGATGACGGAAGGAATGACCCTTGTACATAGTATTTATGCCGGAAATGTTCGGCCTGCTGTCCAGCTGTGATTCCAAGAATCCTTATGCATAATAAATGAGGCTTAGGCCTTTTGGAGAACACCCCAGGTCCTCTAGTCATTACCTCAACTAGGTAAAAGGTCAATCCTAAGAACCGTTATGTAGTGGAATATGAGGGCAATACTGGGGTACCTATATGGTACCTATATGGAATATAACACAGGTAGCTCAACCTCCGATGAGTTAACATTAGCTGCTTGGGTGCATCTTTTTGACAAAAGCAAGAACATCCTTCAAAGGGGAATCACCATGCACCCATAAGTCCTCTTTAATGCGTGTATTATTAGTGTGTATAATAATTTGATCTCTAATTAGGTCATCATGAAGGTTACCAAGATTGCACATTATAGCTAACTCCCTTAAGTCGGAAACAAAGGTGCACATGCATCAATAAAGGCAATGGCGATTATTAAGGAATCGCATGTAGGAATCGCAAAAAAAAATTGCGATTCCTACACATTCCTTAATTGCGACTCATAAATTGCGAGTCGCAATTAAGGAATGGCTTCCTATTGATTCCTATGGCCCTAGAGCTAGAGGTCCATAGGAATCAACGGGAATTGAATGCGCAATTTGCGAGTACCCAAAAGGACACTCTGATGCACCCCTGAAATTGCATTGTTATCACTTGTTGCACACACACATGCCCCAAGGGTATGTATGTGTGCAACGTGGTACTTGGAATTGATGGTAATTTGTGTTTCTTAATTGCAAAATCACAATTGTTTGTTGTTAATGCATTGCATTTAGGGAATCTCAATTTGCGATTCCCTAAATGCAATCACAATTTAAGTAATCGCAAATTTAGTGATTACTTAAATTGCGATTTTTGCATTTGGGATGATGCATCCCAAATGCAAAAATTGCGGTCGCAAAGGGGCAGATTTGCAATGATGCATGCGCCCCAAAGTCTTCCACAGTTTCATTCTTGTCCTGCTACCTCTGAAAATTATCTATAGCTACACAGGTGGAAAATAAGCATCCAAATTCTCCACTGCATTTTTTAAACATCTGATTCTTCACTCAATATAACTTTCTTCTCCATTTGCTGTAAATCCTTAATCCTTCTGGATCTCATGTGTTCAGAAGAGTTTCTTCTTCCTTGATTTAGAAAATGTTTTTTCATTTTCATCTTTCATTGTGGAGCTGTTGTTCACAAAGTATCTTTTCCATTTTTGCCATTTCATCACTGGTTCACCTACCCCAGGTAAGAACGCTTGTGGAGGAGTTAAAGAAAAAAGTTTGAGAACAGAATGTTGCATTGTAAATGACTCACTGTACTCAAGGTACTGTGGCGGGCCACAATGCTGGTAGATTCAATGCTGAGTGTATTGCCAGCTGCTGTCTGTTGCCCAAAACGGTGGGCTAGAAAATAAATGTCGACACTCAGCATAATTACACTCCAATGCTAAGTGAACAAATTGTTGTTGATAGTCTAGATTGAGCCCAAAACAATATTGCGGCACACAGTGTGATTACGTTCAAACAGTGCCTGCACAGAGGTCTGTAGATAGTTCCCCAATCTAAAATGTCAGACACACTTCACTCATTCTCAGGTGACCCAAGTCATATTGGAGGGAGCACTCATGGAGAAGTAATTTGCACACCCTCTCTTTAGTTTGAATAAGGGACTCACAATTAGTTGTGAAACTCCACAGGTCTACTAATATCTTGCCATGGCAAGAGGAAGGCCGTAGAAATCTAGTTCCAAAGTCTGTCCCCAGCAGAGACAGTGATGACCACAAGCTGTCTCTTGCCTGTGGGTCTGCTGACCGTGTTGCTCTAGTCGTTGCCAATTTATAGGCTAAGAGTGGATCACCTTAGTATGACTTCTTTTAATCCTTCTTGTGTGTGGCAACACAACCGTGCCTTCATCATCCCTTCACTCTCTCCTAATGTTGCTCTGAAATTCCCAGGCACTCACATTCTACATTACCTCAACCCCTTAACATTCTATGAAAGTTGTACAAAAACAACAAGTGCCCCTGCTCTAGGAAAATATTATAAAGACTCGGTAAGTTCAGGTTGTGGTACAGCAGTAAATTGCGCACATCAATGATGTTTCAGAATCCACAGTAAGAAAGTTCAAAGGGGTAGAGTCTTTGTTATAGAAAACAAATTTATTGTTCCTCTTGTTCTGGCCAACACGTGTTTCATCGCAGGGAAACAGACTGCGAATCTTCAGGGCCTTTGGATAGCAGAACCGGAAGTAGTGTTAAGGCCAAGAGTATTAATATTGCGCTAAAAAAGCGTGGTCACAACATTTACACCACTTTGAGGCTTCGAGATATCAGAACACTCTTACAGGCTGCCAAAACGTTACCAAAACTTGAATTTTAGAAATTCCACTGATAGATTCATTTTACTGTGTACTCTCATGTTTTTTAAAACAATTGAATTGAACTTGCGCGCAAGTCGGCTGTTCCAGCTTCCCTGTTGCCACGAGTGACTTCCCCTGTAGCAGCCAATCAGGCAGTGAGAGGGCAGAGCTGTGGGCAGGGACCGGAGCTAAAAGCACCCAGCAGTGCCTAAAATTGCACTGATGGATTCATTTTACTGTGCAGTCTCATGTTTTTAAAACAATTGAATTGAACTTGCGCGTAAGTCGGCTGTTCCGACTTCCCTGTTGCCCTGAGTGACTTCCCCTGTAGCAGACAATCCGGCAGTGAGAGGGCGGAGCAGTGGGCGGGGACCGGAGCTCAAAGCACCCAGCAGCGCGGGAGATCGCTATTAGGCTTCGAGATATCAGAACGCTCTTACAGGCTGCCAAAACGCTACCAAAACTTATATTTTAGAAAATGCACTGATAGATTCATTTCACTGTGTACTCTCATGTTTTTAAAACAATTGAATTGAACTTGGGCGTAAGTCGGCTGTTCCGGCTTCCCTGTTGCACCAAGTGACTTCCCCTGTAGCAGCCAATCAGGCGGTGAGAGGGTGGAGCTGTGGTCGGGGACTGGAGCTAAAAGCAGCCAGCAGCACGGGAGATGGCTATTAAGCTTTGAGATATCAGAACGCTCTTACAGGTCGCTAAAATGCTACCAAAACCAAAATCTACCATCCTTTAACTCTGTTCGTGCATATAATCATCTATTTCTGTAACTGTCTGATGATTGTGTCAGAATATGTATTTTACACTAGAATGAAGCTGGCTCAATAAATACTTACCTTATAGGGTTATCATGTTTGATAGTTGCCAAGAACTATTCTTTCCTTGGTAAAAGGGGTTTCTAGTGGCACTCTGAGCTAGCTGGTATACAGGCTAACATACTAAGTGGTGGTGGCTGGAATCAGTTTGGATACCAAGCCCGCAGTGTATGTTGTTTAAACGTGCAAATCCTTTATAGGTTTATAGGAACCACACGACACATGAAGTAGCAAAGAAGAAATCCCAGACACAGAATAAGAACGCCACTGCTAGCCATGCTTTTAAAACCTATCAAGAACCAGTCTATTAACATGGTTTCACGATCAAAAACAAAAGATTGTTACCATTGAGGTTGCACTGAGCATTTGGCTTATGACAAAATGTGTCCCGCTGTTAAACAAAAATGTTCATACTGTGGGATCATGGGTCATTATCCCAGGGTGTGCAAGAAGAAAATGTCATCTTCTAAGGTTAAATGAGTGCAGAATGAGTTCAAATCTTCAGATGTAGAAGTGAAGTTGGGTGACTCTGTACTAAGCATTGAGTCTGATGTGTTAAACGTCAACTCTCATTTGAGAAACAAACCTTTATGTAAAATTAAATTTGATTGGACCATAATAAATATTGTAACAGATTCAGAGTCACCATACATGATTATACGATTATCAAAAAAGTGTTTTTTGAGAAGAGAAGATCATTGACAGATTAAGAACACACCTGTTGCCCACTGCCATTTGTCCAGAGAGTTTCACAGGTGAACCTATCCCCATCAGGGGTACAAGTTGTTAAATCTCAAAGTCAAGGGTAGAACAGCAACTGGGAAACTGTATGTTGCTTAAAAAGGTCCTAGGGTGTTGGGGTGGATTGATTAATAAGGTTTACTTGTTAAGCGCGACTCCAACAGCTCAGAGCAAGTATCACTAGTTATTCAAGATTATCTCTTTGTGAACAATTTAAAGACAATATTTTCTAAAGTTTTCTCAGGTAATGTGTGTGAACTTGTGGGGTTTTCCCATAACATTAAAGTTAAAAAGGATGCAGTACCAGTCTCACACAAAGTATGAAATATTCCTTTTACTGTCAAATGTGAAGTAGAAAGTGAACTGAATAAGTTAGAAGAGGATAAGATAATTGAACAGGGGGAATCTTCGGAGTGGTTGGCACCTTTAGTGGTGGTGGGACGTCAAATGGGAAAATCAGATTGTGCATTGATCTGAGAGACCTTAATAAGAATATTCAAATAGACAAATTTTGTTTGCAAAGCATTGGAGAATTGTTGGTAATGACCAAAGGGGTGAAATGGTTCACAACGTTAGATTTTAAAACAGTGTATCACCAGGTAGTTCTTCATCCTGATAGTAGAACTTTGACAACCTTTATTACACCATGAAGCTGTTATCAATTCTCCCACATGCTTTTTGGTCTAGCATCAGTGGCTGCAGTGTTTCAATGCCTTATGTTAAAAAAAACATAAAGGTCTGGAGGGTTTAACATTTTTCCAAGATTAAATTTTAGCCATGGGGAAGATGAGGAAGGAGCATGATTCTAGATGACAACATTTCATTGAAGTTACTTGATAAGGGTTTGACAGCAGAGTTTTTCAAATGTAAGGGGCATATTACCAACCAATAGAGATAATTTTTGTCTCTAACTTATTTAGAGACAAAAATTATCGCCGCAAATCGGCGATTTTTATCGCAGATAAACCTTGCTATTAGCAAGGTTTATCGCAAATGCGATAAAAAACGGCCGCAATGCATGAATATCGCTGAAAAGTCAGCGATATTCATGCATTATCGAGCAAATGCTCTTAGCCATGTTATCCACCTCCCATTGGATAACATGGCTAAGAACTGTTCCTGGGCAAGTGTTAGCTTTTGGAGATATTCGCGCTGAGCGCGAATATCTCCAAAAGTTGGTAATAGGAGATAGCGATGTTAGCGACTGTTTTCAGTCGCTAACATCTTGGCACGCCCACTTTGCATGTCATTAGTGATAAATATCACTGACATGCAAAGCGGGGCCCAAGATGGTCACTATCTCCTATTAGCTGTCCCTAACTGGTGTTAGCGACAGCTTGGTAATAGGGAGATAATTTTATCTCCGCTTTCTTGGCTTTTAAAGCCAAAAAAGCGGAGATAAAGCTCCTTGATAATATGCCCCTAAATTTGCTCAAGAGTCTATCACCTACTCAGGACATTTAGTTTGTGAAAAAGGAAATTTGCCAAAACCAGGACTAGTGGAAGAGATCACTAACTCCCTGACATCAAAAAACAAAGATGAAGCAAGATCCTTTTTAGGTGTAGTGGAATTCTAGGCAAAATGTGTGCAAAAGTTTGGGGAGAGAACAAATGGTATCAGACAACTACTACATCTACTAAAAAAAAGAGAATTTTGAATGAAACGTGAATTTTGAATATAACAGTTAATCGCAGTTGGATATTGATACCATGTACTGATATAAGTAAAGCTACCCCTTTAGGTGGGTTTGACTCATCGCTTAAAGTGGTGAAAAACTGCTGACGCCTGTAGTGGAGTTTTAAGGGCAGTACTTTCCCAAGTTAGAGATGATGTTAAGGATGTGACAATCGTGTGTGCGTCAAGGTTGCTCATTAAGCCTGAGGAGAGGCTTTCTGTGATTAAAAAAGAGCTAATGGCTTGCATGTGAATTATTTCAGATTGTTTATTTGGGGAGCAACGTTAAAATTGAGGACAGACCACAAACCTTTGGTTAAATTTCTCACAAGTAGTGGTGTGACAAAAGTCATGCCACATACCACCCGGATGTCTTTACAATTATTGAACTCCAGTTATACTTTGGATTATCTTCTGTGAGTCAAAAATCATGTGACAGAATTCTTAAGCAGTTGGCAAATTAGTTTCTACTGGATATCAGGATGTTATGTAGAGTGAATGCTGTGGGGCGGATGTTTCTTTGCCTAATGCATTTCCATTGAAGAATGGGAATCTGCTTACAAGGATGACACTATCTTGTGCAATATCAAAAGCCAAGTTTTCGCCCCTTGGGAAAGTAAAGATAGTTTACACCAAGATTTAAAGTGTTTTTGGGAGATTAGGCATGAATAGTCTGTTGATGATTCAGGTCATGTGTTATGTGGTTATGTATCATTCCTTCAGTTACAGTAACAAAATAAAATATTGATATTAATCATGAGGTACATATGGGCATTGTGAAAATCAAGAGGAGGATTAAAGCGATGTATTAGAGGCCCTGTGTAGATATGGAAGTTGAGAAATGCGTCAGTGATTGCAGTGACTGTGCTAATGCTGATGAGTCACAAGTCACATTTGGACTGCCTTTTTGTCCTATGTAGGTAGTGGAAAATCCTTGTGAAATAGTATGCCTGGACATTGTACTTTCCAGTGCGTGATTTGGGTTACAAGAGCAAATATGTTTTAATAGATATGTTTGTGAAATGGCCTGAGATCAAAATTGTAACTAAGGTAGGTTCTATTTCTGTGGTGCGGTTTGTGTATGAAATGTTTTTTAGGGAGTGGTTGCCAAGGAGAGCGGTGTCTTGGTGGTTTTGGGATGTCTGATTCGGAGAGTAATGATGTTTGCCACCCTTAGGGGAGAAGGGTGTGTAAATGAGGAAGTTATTGTAAAGGCTGGAAGTGGAAGTATACGTGGAAATGAAAGGAAGCAAGGAGTAGGTGGTCAGTGTTATGGTCCAGTATGTTGAAGATTTTCTGTGTTAATAATTTATTGGGTACTTTTTGGCCCTTCTATAGTCAAATGTTATAGTGCAATATCTTTTAATTTAGCTTAGCGTTAGGTCATCCAGTAACTATTTACGGGTAATAGAAAAAATGTGTATGCTGATTAAAATAGATATAGTTTTATCTATCATAGAGTGTTTAATATATTTATTATTGCTCACTTTTGTCGTATTGAAAAGGAGAAGATATGTTGTGTCTCCTTCCTCTTGTAGAATCATACCGGTTGAGGTAACGTAGATTGTGAGCACCTGGGAATTCCAGAGCCACAGTTGGAGGAAGTGAAGGGAGTGAAGGGAGAAGGGAGGCGCGGTTGTTTTGCCATGACATAAGAAGGAACAAAGTAAGCCATATTTACACATAATGGAATGACCTGCCTGCGGATATTAGGACCTGCGTGTCCGAATCTCTGTTCAGTAAAAAATTACAAACGTGGCTCTTCCTACACCCTTTTGGGGGACGGAAGTAATATTTCTTGACTTCTTTTGTTTTGTTAGCTATATGTGCAGGAAGGGCGTTAGTTCAGGACAGTCGCTGGGGTTTTGTTGATGTTCTGGGGCGGGGCCGCTCCGTTGGAGTAACCAGGCGCTTTACAAGCTAATTAATAATAATAATAATAATAATAATAATAATCAGGGTTCGGGCTCTTATCCCACAGGCTGGCCTGCTGGCTTCCTTTGGCCACGTACCCTAAATCGAAAAAAAGCATGGTTCTGAAGAATTTCAAACATACATCTTGAGCAGCCTCCTTTGGGCCCATGTACCAGCCTGAATATTTTTCCATTCAAAGCATTGGCATGCATTTATTTACCATACAATTGACTCTGACTCTTTAGTTTTCATAAAAGTCTTTCATTTACTGCTGTCTCCATGCAAATAATTTTTTTCCGGAAAAAGTAGGCTGACACTTTTAAACTCGATATCACATATTTGGGCACATTCTTCATAGAAAACATTGTGATGCTGTGCCCACAATAGACACTGTTCCCATGCCTTAGTTCTGCGCACACATCATCTGATCCTCTGTGAGCTAGCATTTTGATGACTAATATCTGCATGCAGAAAAAGCTGTTGCTTTTAATCTCCGCACAGTGTTAATCGCATTTATTCTTTTTAGACGTTATTATCATGCTTTATCCCATGACACATTTTTCATTATCTAAAGTGGACTGCGCGGTTTTGTTAATAATTTAGCAGGTGAGTGAGCTAACACTGATTTTTTCACTTTCTGTGGTGAAAATTAGCCGAACATTTCATCATGTGGGCCATACACTGATGGAGAGAGGGATCTTTTGTGATGAAAAGTCACCTGCAGCACTAAAATAGGACTCTCTCTAATACAGTAGTTGTCAAAAAACCCTAAAAAGCATTTTTTTGAACTAACAGAGCGATAATAACTTGTTGGAAAAGGTACACTACACAGCTTACGTGAAACAGTCTCTTCTCTGCAATGTGTGAAGACCTTTACGGATAACTTTATTCAGGTAATACCCAGCATCCAAAAATCCATGTACACTAACATTCCAGAATTTTGGGCAAAATTTGTTATAGGTACAACCCGGGTTGGCAACTACAGTCTGACCATTTTTTTTTTTTAGAATTGCCAAAAGTTTTTAGGTCAACCTATGGAGATATTTCTTTCTTTATTTTGTAGCAGTGATAATCTTGAGTACCAAAAAGTCTACCATCAGCTCAGAAAATCCCTTTCAATGTATCTCTTTAACCTGAAAAGACTATTCACATTGTTGTTTCCGTTTAGTCTCTTAGCATTAAGAAACTTCAAGGGTGTATTGTGCTTTACATACAACCTAACCGTTAGAACTACCCAAACATACCTAATCATAAACCCTCATCATGGCCAAAGGGTTTGTTATCTAGTAGGGATCAGGCATTCTCATCAGTTATCACAACCCTGAGAATCTTCATCACATCCACTTTGCTCTGAGCGTCAGTACCTGTGAAATGAGTACCAGTCTACATGACTCTTTAGTACGTTTCAGAGGTATGGCCAGGCCCATAGATTTACTGAACTCTGCAGCCACTGCATTTTCCGCATAATTATGGATTTGCCTCGCTTGTCACATAATCCACCATCTGCTGCCGAAGATGCAGGTTTCAGCCCAATTTCTTTTTAGCTCAAACGGATCACTGGTTACTAAAAACGTGGCATCATGTGTCCCTGCAGAGGGGATGGCCCTTCACAAAGGCTGACTAGTCATCTCTCAGCTGTTTATTGTTGTATTTGGATATTAAACAGGTACTAATAAGGTAAAATATTTTCTCAAGTAGTTATACCATGTATAATAAAAATGACAAAATAATGAAGTAAAGCTGCTAAGAAATGTGCCCTACTAGGCTGCATAATTTGCATATTCTTACTGCATACTTTAGTCAACACTGCTGCTTTATTTGATCCTCCCCTGCCACATAATTCCAATGGACCTGGGTATAGTGTGTCTGAAGAATAAAGTAGTGCGAAAACAAATGTATCACACAGTGGTCTCTAGCCCTTTGCCATTAGTGTGTCGCATTCTACATTGCCCTTTCTGGTCACGAAATGGCTAACATAAGTGGTGGCTGCTCTTACATTGTGTTGCTTTGCCTCCATCAGCAGTCTCTCCAGCAAAGTACAGCTATAAATTAGGAGAGAAGTCTAGTTTTTTAACTTTAAGAAAAAATATTATTTAAAAGAAAATGGTCAAAGATATACGAACAATTGTAAAAACATAATGTTCATACAAATTGAGACTGTTAATAAAAGACAGAGGATGCAATGAAAATGAATGGATATAATCGACATTATTGTATTCCTTTAAGGAAATAAGCATAGTTGAATCAGGGCTTTCCATGCTTACCTGTCCGCACCCCCTAGTGTTGTCGCTGAGCACTATATGTGCTGAATGAGATGAAATGTTCCATGCCTTTGTGTGTGTAATCAAATCATAATTATGAGAGACATTCGCTGATTCAAAATTCATTAATTCTGACAACCTGATAATACCCTGTCAGACTCTGGTGTAAAACAGTATTGCCTGGAGATGCGTGCGAGATATGCTTTAATAAAGTTAATTAATAAATACTACTGCGTGTTAAACCCAAACAATGTCACCCTGAGAGTCTGCCTTTGTATTAAACAAGCAGCTAGGCATTCTGCTTGAGCAATTTATTGGAGAGTGTGAGATATGGGCTATTGCGTGTGTTGATAAATGTGTTTTTGATTACTTATGTTAATCTAGAATACACATTATTCTTAGCGCAGTGTGTCCCTCAGGAAAGTAAACCTTAAATCACCCTGCTTCTCCAGGCCATTACTTTATTCTCTGACTTTTTCTCAATGTGCAAAGAACTATCCACAGGGAGTGCCTGGCGCAACCTGTGATGCCATTTGAAAGGGCAAGCGCTACAACAATGTGATCTTTCATCCTTGCCAGGTATTGATTGTTGAATTCTGCCATAAAATTGTTTCTTCATTGTGGGAAAGTAGCATCTGCTTCTAATGGTTACTCCCACTTTTTTGCTGATGTCACACTGTTGTTGGCCTAGTCTGACTGGGATCCGGCTGTCTTGGACCCCAGTCTATCAGTTTTCTCCCTTAAATTGATACACATGGGAGACGCGCGAGCGTGTCAAGCAAGATGGCCGCCGCCACCGGAGCTCCGTGAGTAAAACGGCCCGACTTTGCTTTTAACGATGATTTTTGTGTCAGCAAGTTGGCGAACATTGCGGCGCTAGCCTCTACATGCTATTACCCACCTGTGCAGTGTTTATTGGACGATTTCGCTCGGCGGAAGTGCTTTTTTCGGCTCCATGGTTCTTGCTCCCAGCTTCACTTGCTGCTATTACCGGCTTTGAGTGCCTGGAGGCGGAGTGATATCTCTGACAGAGCCTGGCTTGGGCCTAGCCACGCCTCCGGTCCAATTTAGCTGCTGCACCTCTAGTTTTGGGGGGATTTTTGGTGTTTTCTTCGCTATTCACATCATTTTTCTCCCATTTAGAGGTGGTTTTCTTCATTTTATTATTTTTACGTAATATTAAATATTTTTTCACCTCAGAATGGATTCCAAAAACTCAACTACGAATAAAAGGAAGCAGCAGGTTTCTCCTCCTCCAACCAAATCTAAGGTGGTAGAATCATCAGAACCTTCTCTTGCATTAATTTTAGAGGAAATTAAAGCATTGCGTCTGAACACTGATACTATTGCCTCAGAAGTAAAAAATGTACGTAAAGATATGGCCTCTATATCTATGAAGGTCTCAGATAATGTCATCAAAATTCAGGATAACAAAACTAAGCTTGACGCTTTCACACCTTTAGTGGCCAAAATAGTTCCAATGCATACTCAACTGTTGGACATGGAAAATCGTAATAGGCAATATAATCTTCGAATTTTTAATTTGCCTGAAGATGTTGAAGGGACAAATTGTCGACTATATCTCGAATCTCTTTTACCTGGTCTTTTGAATATTAAGTTCACAGAAAAATATGAGATTGACAAAGCTCATCGAGTCCCGTCACATCGGAATCCTCGTCATACTAAACCCAGGCAAATGATATTCAAAGTTCTGCGTCATCATCATTTGGTTCTCATTCGAAAAGTTGCAAGAGACATTCCCTCATTATTGGTGAATGGAACCAAAATCTTTATTCATCAAGATTTTGCTAAAGAAACGGTGGCTATTCGTAGAGAGTTTTCTTCCCTTCGTCCACAGCTGAGGAGCCTTGGTTTCAAATATGGACTTTTTGACCCTTCTACTATGCGTGAGTGGAAAGATAATGTCTCCAAATCTTTTCAACGACCTGAAGATCTTCGACTGTTTCTTGACCAACAAGCTCCTTCTTCCATGGATACCCAGGATCCGTATCCTTGAGTTCGTCTTGTCTGACTTAATTTGACACATTTTTGCATCATCTTATATTCATGGGCTCCAACGGTTAATGGCCATGCTTGCGGAACGGGTGTGAGTTTCCTTGCTTCTATTTATGTTTCTTGTTTGTTCGTTCCTCCTTCTTTTTTGTTTCTCCCTCTTATATTTTCTGTCTAGAGTTATTCCTTTTACCTGGCTATTTCTTCCTTCTTCTTGTTTGGACTCCTTTCTTTGCTTCTTTCTCTACTTTAATGGCTAACATTCATAGTTTCAAAATTGTTTCTCTTAATGTGAAGGGTCTGCGGCATCCAATAAAGGGTACGAAAGTATTAGATTATCTAAGTGGCTGCAAAGCTGATATTTGTTTTGTTCAGGAAACACATGTTGAAGATAAAATTTTACAGTACATGAATAAAAAGTGGGTAGATACTATTGCTTCCTCACCTGCCAAAGGTAAGAAAAATGGGGTCGCTATTTTCTTTGCTAAAAGATTACATTGTCAAATTCTTAGTAAGATTTCAGATTCTGAAGGGAGATATATTATAGTTAAGATCAAAATTCATGACTCTGTTTTCTTTTTGTTTAATATTTACGGCCCCACAGCAGATGATCCTGTATTTTGGGCTACAGTTACTACTGAAGTTTTGAAGTTGGGAAAAGTTCCTGTGATTGTTGGGGGAGATTTTATTGTTTTTGCTGACCCCTTGCTAGATAGATTATCTACCTCTAGATTCCGGCCATCCCAGGTTTTCCATGCCTTTAAAACTTTTCTTCATACCACTAAGTTAGCTGAGTTTGGAGACTACACTATCCCACTGGTAAGGAATTTTCTTTTTTCTCCAACCCTCATAATTCTCATTCCAGAATTGATTATTTTTTACTTTCCCCTTCTCTCAGTCAATCAGCAACTAACCCTACCATTGGTACTATTGATATATCAGACCATGCCATGATTTCCTTTGTTTTAAATGTCTCGTCCTCTTTTACTAAGCAATCCAGATGGCGTATGAATACTGACATTGTCCTTAATGACACTCACAAGCCCAAATTATTACAAGCGATTAAGGATTATTTTATATTTAATCCGGAAGGCACTACCTCTGTTATTAATCGATGGGATGCATTTAAAGCTTTTATTAGAGGCTCCACAATTTCTATTATGGCACATGAAAATAAGAAATTTAATTCTACAATCAAACTTCTAGAAAAACACATAGCCCATTATGAACGTTTATTTATTTCTTCTAGTGATCCTCAATATAAACTTAAATTACAAAAACTTAGATATGAATTTAATGCTATTCTTAGTACTAGGGCTGGGATCCAGCTTTCTAAATCCAATGCTAGATTCCGCTTTAATTCCAATAGGTCTGGTAAACTCCTCGCCAATTACTTGCGTATTAAAAGGGATAAAACTCAGATTACATCGATTCAAGGCCCTCAAGGTAAAATTGCACTTTCCCACAATGATATTGTTCAAGAATTTCTACATTTTTACTCCACTTTATATGATAAACCAGATCTTTGTGATGACTCTGTAATTGATGCTTTTTTAAATTTTTCTAATTTACCTCATATTTCTCCTTCCGATAGACTTCGGTTAGACTCCCCAATTACTACTGATGAAATCCTGAATGCCATCAAATCACTCCCAAAAAATAAATCTCCTGGTCCTGACGGCATCCCTGCTGAATTTTATAAAGAATTTCAAACTCATCTATTACCTCATTTGTACCAGATTTTTTCTCACTTTTGTTCCTCAGGTACCCTCTCGGGGTCTTTTTCAGAAGCCTTAATTATTGTACTTCCCAAACCTGATAAAGACCCTACCCTTGTCTCTAATTATCGTCCCATTTCTTTGATTAATCAAGACTGTAACTTGTATGCTAAAATCCTTGCCTCTAGATTAGCTCCTGTCCTCCATTCTATTATTCACCCTGACCAATCTGGTTTTATGAAACATAGGTACTCCGCTAACAATACTAGAAGGTTATTACATGTCATTGAACAAAGCTCCGCTCTCCTTGTCCCTGCTGGTGTTATGGCTTTAGATGCGGAAAAAGCCTTTGATAAAATCCACTGGCAGTTTTTATTCAAAACTTTATTATCCTTTAATTTTGGACCTTCCTTTATTCGTATGGTTTCGGCTTTATATTTTGCCCCACAGCTAGATTGTTTATTAACGGTCAAATTTCTAACCAATTTTCCCTTGTTAGAGGTACACGTCAGGGATGTCCCCTCTCCCCTCTTTTATTTCTGTTGGGAATAGAACCGTTTCTTAACTCCATTCGTAAGTGTGAGGATATTCAGGGTATTACCATCAAAGATGTTACTGTTAAAACCTTGGCATATGCTGATGATGTGTTATTATTTATTAGTAATCCTACTTTATCTGTGCCATTTTTGCTTGATATTATTTCCAAATATTCAACTGTATCGGGATATAAATTAAATGTTAGTAAAACTGAATTTTTCCCTTTAAATATGCTTTGTACTCCTGATATGTTACCTTCACCGGATATTGTTTGGCAAAAAAGCAAGTTGAAATATCTTGGTATATTATTTTCATCGTCCTTACATGCTACCTTGAAATTCAATTGTGATTTTATACTTGATTATGTTAAGCAGAAAACTTCCAAATGGTCTTCCCTTCATCTTTCCTGGTGGGGGAGAATGGAATCTATAAAAATGAATATTGCCCCAAAAATCTTTTATTCCCTTGCAATGATACCCACTCAATTTCCACTCAAATTTTATAAAGATGTTGATAAACTATTGTCTAAATTTCTTTGGCATAACAAACCTCCTCGGATTGCTTATAAAAAATTGAAAATTCCTAAATGCCAAGTTGGTTTTGCCCTACCAGATTTTTGTCTATACCACAAGGCTTTCATCTTAAAACAGAGTTCGTTGTGGTTCAATATTTCACCTATTATTAATCCTCCTATATGGTTTCATATTGAAAACTCCCTGGTAAAGCCTTTTCCGTTGCCCTCCTTGTTAACTATGTCTCATACCTCTAAGGTGGTACATTCCTCGTCCATAATCAAATAATCCAGATTAATTTTTAATGATTTGGGCTCTAATTTTGCATCTCCTTTACTTACTACGGTGCATTTGTTGTTATGGCATAGCGCCTTAATAAAATTGAATAGAAAGGTCTCTTTTTGGTCTTCATGGATTGATAAGGGCATTTTTTATCTTAAGGATGTTTTCTTAGATGGTGCGTTTATTTCATTTGCTCAACTTCAATTAAAATTCAATTTACCAACGTCTGATTTGTTAAAATATCAATTTTTGTGTAATTCCATTTTAGATTCCTTCCCAACTGGTATTCCATCTATTTCCTCCGCTGATTTTTTAATTTACCTTGCTACTGTATCTGTATCTCCTAAAGCAGTTTCTGTATTTTATAAAAAAACTTACCTTTTCATTAGGCTCCAATGTTGATATAATTTCCACTTTTTGGAATACTGTACTTTCCATTTCCTTGTCAACTGACTCCTGGTCATTAATTTGGACTAATAACATTTCAGGATGGTTACCAGTTTCACTTTATCAAACCAATGCTTACATTATGTTTAATTCTTTATGGACTCCATTACGTTTATTTCAAGCTAAATTATTACCTTCAAACCTATGTTGGCATTGTAATTTACATCCTGGATCTTTACGTCACATGTTATTTGATTGTCCTATTATTCTGAAATTCTGGTCTGATGTTTGGAATGTGATATTGAAAATGTTGCCTATTTCTGATCCGCTTTCTTATAAATTGTTAATTTGTAAATCAGTTGTTTTGATTCATCCTCTTGATGATGCTAAAGCAAAATTATTTAATTTTTTGGTTTCGGCTGCGTTCAAATCAATTACGTTTTGTTGGAAATATGCTACTTCTCTTTCAGTCCATGCTTGGTTGTCTTGGATTATCTTTACAAGAAGAGGTGCTCAGTTATCGTTACAAGGTGTTCATCATAATTCTTTGCATTTTCAATCTTTTTGGTCTCCTGTTGACTCATATTTAAAGTTATGATCCATGTTTTTTCATTGTTACTATCTCATTTCTTAATTATTATATGCTTTTTTAGCTTATTATTGGTAACTCTATTCATGTAATTTATTATGCTATGAATTGTATCCTTCCCCTATCCCTCCTTCCTTCCCTTCCTGTTTTCTGTTCTCCTTTGGTTGACAAATGTATTTTGCTTTGTACTTTTTATGACTGCTTATTCATGCTTTAATTTTATTCACTTGCTTGTAAATTAATGATGGATCTTCTACTTTTTCTGTATGTATCTTTGTGTTTTTTCTCTGCTAAACTTCAATAAAATCATTTTGAACTTAAAAAATTGATACACATGTAGTTTAGGTACACTCCAGATTGGATTCTGGGGTACCCTTATCAGTCCCTAACATATGGCACCCCATGTATTAGGGCATAGGTCCCCCAGAGGACTCCCATGGGCTGCAGCATGTATTATGCCACCCCTGAGAAGCCATCCAAATTGACACAACCAGCCTGCTACAGCAGACTGCGTAAGCTGGTGCTTTCACCACTTACTTAAGATATAGTTTCACTATATCTTTTTAAAATCACTACACTTAAATACCTATGTTATGTTATGTTATATTATGTTATTAGCACTTATAGAGCGCACGATTACCCTTGGGTGTCCTGGCGCTAAGCATAGGCCTCCTGAAGCTAGCTGAGGTATCATTGTTAGAAAAGCCACGTCTTCAAGCTCTTCTGAAACATGAGGAGATTTGGAGCATTTTTTGAGAATCAAAGGAAGCTCGTTCCAGGCTTGTGAGGTGCAATAAATAAAGCTCCTGCCTCCCCAATTGCGTTTTTTTATCCTGGGAATTTGTGTTAATTTGGCACTGGCAGATCTCAGTGTCCTCCTGGGCACATACCATTGGAACTTATGCCTGAGGAATTCTGGACTAGTACCTTTGATAGCCTTAAAGACTATACAAAGAGCTTTAAAGCGAGATCTTTGTTTTATGGGAAGCCAATGTAGCTTCCTGAGCTCGCCTTTGACAGAGGCAAATTTAGGGATACCAGACATCATCCTGGCTTCTGCGTTCTGGACTAGCTAAAGTCTATACATCTGACATTTTTGCAGTCACCCCTATGGCAGGCCTTAACAATCGTGAAGGCAGTGTTCTGGGTCTTACATGAGAGGATGCTCCTGCATGAGCAGAGCCCCTCTGCAGCCTTTGGAGACCATTCTCTGGGGTTTTCTGTGATGCAGCCAGACATATATGTTTAAGTGCATTATAACCTCACGGTAAATGCTAACTTTAAAACGGCTGCTTATAAACATGTCGTGTTTGGTGTCAAACACCTTGGAATCATACCTTCACACCAGTAACTGGTGTGGGAGGTATGATTCCACCCTTCCAAAAGGACATATGTGGGTCACCAGTCTACCCGGTACCAGGCTTCTCGACCTGGGCAGCACAAAATGGACACTGCCAGCCACAGACACGATTCTGCTCTCCTGCTGCTGAGCCAAGCTCGCACAGAGGAAGGCATGAAAGTAGGCATCCTGTCACAGGGAGATATAACCACCTCCCAGATGGGATTTAGTGTATTGGGATTGGGTGGGTGCACTCTGACAGTGCCAGATAGTCGGCACTGGGGGCACATTTAGTGTCATTGTGCATTGTCCATCTCAAACCAGTTCTAGGAGCCATTTGCTCCTGCTCTGGTGCAAAACTGGACTAAGGACATGGGTGTAGCCACCCCTCTGTCCTGCCCCTCCCCTTGGAGTGTCCACAGAATCTTTCCAACCCCTTCCCATGGGTATAAAGTGAGTTACCTGACTACAGGACTTTAGATTTTACCTGAAAAAGATTCTGCTCAGAAGAAACCAAGTACTTCGACTGCCTGCACGATGCTGGACGACTAAAGAATCTCCCTTGGAGTAAAGGAGTTACTCCCCTGCAAAAGCAGGCACCTAAGTGCATCTGACCGGTTTGCTTCTCCCACGCTCCTGAGAACTCTAAAGATTTCAGTGACACAAGAGGTGGGTTTCCAAAGGTCCCTGAAGTCGATCTGCCCTCTCAGTGGTTCCGAGACCAGTATCTCTTGTGGGGTGCGTGCAACCTGACCCCTGTGCACCGAGTACATTTGCAGTTGCATGTGCTTAGTGACAATTCCTGAACCTGTGCTTTGGACTCTGTGTAGTCTTGATCCCAAGCAGTAATTGTACTGAAGATTTCTGGCCCCCACTCCACGAGTGTCCTGTGGGCTGGTACTTTGCAAACTTGCTTGAGATCTCCTTGCGATCCTTGGTCTGTTGGCCTGTGGGTCCTGGCGAGGGTCACCTTGTTATTTCTTGGGCTTACCTGGTTGCTCCAGACGTGCCCTGACTCTCCATTGCTTGGAGAGTCCCCTGGACCTGGCTGGGCCACACCGTAACCTGTTTCCTCTGACCGCGTGGGTTACATTTGCCATGGCTTGTTGGTGCTCAAGCCGGACATCAACCCCTCAGCACTTGACATCCTTTGTGGTACAGCTCACCTCTGGATCCTGGTAGTCCGCAACATCTCCTGTTCCCCGTGGCTGCAGAGTCAAGCAACCCTTCTTCGCTCCTGAAGCACCCGACATTGGTGGGCATTCGACTACCAAGCCCCTGGTCACCTGAAGTGACCCAGACTCTGTCCTCTCTGCTTTCAGGTTCTTCACACCTTGAATCCAGGCTTGGATTCCACCAGACATCCTTCGTCCTCCTGGCAGAAGGGATTTCTTTGCAGCTCTCTATTGAAATCGACAAAGGTTTCCGACATCACTTGACCCCTATGCACCCGGCTCCTCTGGGATAGATAACACGGGTATTTTGGTACTCAGTGGGGGGTTGGCCTTAAAGGGTTTGCTCGAAGTCCTCAACTTGTAATTTTCCAACCTCGACTTTCTCATAGAAGTAGCACGCATCTGTGTTTCCTCACTGCACCCGTCCTCCGTGGGCTTCCTGTGTCACTCCTTTGGGTGGTTCCTTGGGGTCAAAGTGATTCTACATGCCCTAGGCACTGTGTCTAGTGAAGTCGTTGTACGATTTTTTTTTTATATGGTTTGGTCTACCCCTGGAGCCTGCTGTGTATTTTGCTATTTATGAATGTTCTATTGATTCAATATTGTTGCTTTGCGCCCTAGTCTCATATAGAGACTAGTATGTATGTTTATGTATGTTTTGGATTTATATAGCGCTTATAACCCAGGGGTCTCTAAGCGCTTTGCCTTGGGAACCCGTCCTGGCTTTTCCCTGTGAGATAGCCCCTACAGGGCATCCCCAAGGTGAAAGCCAGGCATCCCGCCGCAGGGGGACCGTTGTGGAGATTAAGCAAGCTTAATGCCCAGAGTTGCAGAGTGTGAACCCATGATTAGGTCAGGCACCGAAGCGAGAATTATCAGGTCCGTGGACATTTGAGCTCGAGACCCTGCCGCGTCGGGAATTGAACCCTGGTCCCGGGTCTGACCTCTGCTTCAGGGTCTGCCTGCTCTAACCAGTGAGCCACACTTCTCCACTAGTAGAGAGTGATATATTAATAAATACATATTTTTATATAAACACTGTGTGGTTCTCCTTTCATTTAGTCATTTAGGAGGTTATATTCTGGTAAAACAAGCTGCTTTACATTCCTTCAAGATTAAGCCTAAAGGCTGCTCTCCATAGCTACCCCTAGGACAGCTTTCAACAAGGTTATCTTTGGCTGCTCTTACATTGGGTTGTTTCACCTCCATCAGCAGTCTCTTCAGCAAAGTAGAACTATAAATTGGGAGAGAAAGTGACAGAAGTCTAGTTTTTAAGTTTAAGATAAAGGTTTCTTAAAAAGAAAATGGTCAAAGATATACAAAACATTTTTAAAATATAATGTTCATACGAATTGAGACTGCTAATAAAAGACAAAGGATGCAATGAAAGTGAATAGATATAATCGACATTAATATATTCCTTTAAGGAGGAAAGCATCAGGGTCTTTGATGTTTACCTGCCCACACCCCTAGTGTTGTCGAGGAGCACAATATGTGTTGAATGAGATGAAATGTTCCCTGCCTTTGTGTGTGTAATCAAATCATAATTATGAGAGACATTCGCTGATTCAAAATTCATTACTTCTGACAACCTGATAATACCCTGTCAGGCTCTAGTGTAAAACAGTATTGCCTGGAGATGCGTGCGAGATATGCTTTAATAAAGTTAATTAATAAATACTACTGCGTGTTAAACCCAAACAATGTCACCCTGAGAGTCTGCCTGTGTATTAAACGAGCAGCGAGGCATTCTGCTTGAGCAATTTATTGGAGTGTGTGAGATATGGGCTTTTGCGTGTGTTGATAAACGTGTTTTTGATTACTTATGTTAATCTGGAATAAACATTATTCTTAGCGCAGTGTGTCCCTCAGGAAAGTAATCCTTAAATCACCCTGCTTTTCCAGGCCATTACTTTATTTTGTGAGTTTTCTCAATGTGCAAAGAACTATCCACAGTGAGTGCCCGGCGCAACCTGTGATGCCATTTGAAAGGGCAAGCGCTACAAAAATGTGATGTATCATCCTTGCCAGGTATTGATTGTTGAATTCTGCCATAGCATTGTTTCCTTATAAATTACCCAAAATGAAAAGCTCCTTTTAATATCCACGAAACCATTTACGTTTTTACTTTACATCACAATTTGCATACCTTTAAAATCATGTATGTTATATATTCCATTTCGTGCACACTCTGCACTTACTTTTTGTGAAGCTATGTCAGTCTGTCCGTTTTTCATTCGGAAGCACACAGTGGCTGGGATTAGATTGTAGAGGTGTGGAGTTTAAAGTGTGGATCTGCGAAGCAGGTGTTAGATTGTTTTCTTTCTTTTTTGGCTCATCTTTTCATTCTGTGCTCTATTAGGTAGACATCATCATGCAAATATGTTTACCTTAAAGGAACTTAGCCTACTTTTGGAGTTGAAAAAGAAAGCGTGTTCAGCAATGGCTATTGTGAACAATACAATCATAGAGTGGTCTTTGGGTCACACCCCTGATGAGGATTGTCTGATTTTCTTGTCTAGCTCTCTTCCCTGCTCCTGATACAATTACTTTTCTCTCTATTCTTGTATTCGGTCCCGCTGTGCTTTTATTTTTTTTTGGATGGAGTGCATCCTTCCATGGCTGATATCGAATATTAAATTACAGTGCAGCTGAAGGACTATTTCCTCTCGCTCTCTAGCTCCGTGTGCCCCACCTGCTCCCCTTTATTAAAAACCTAAACCCCCAGTCCCTGCTTGCCTTCCCATCTCTATTGCTGCTGAATCAGTGGATGGCTGAAAATGGTTAGAATTAAAAGGATTTTTAACCATTCCAAGATGGCTGATTAAAACGATTATTAACTATTCCAAGATGGCTGATCTTTCTGTGCTCACATACAAATACAGGGGTTATCTTTGGAAGATATTTTTTATTCTTTAGGAAACTCCATTGAAAGGTGATTGTAGCTGGTGGCAATTCAGTGTGTTTTTTAACCATTCCAAAATAGCAGTGTGTGCATATACATGCTTTACGAAAGAACTTCCCAATATAGCCACCACAAAAACACGTGCATCTATGTCAGGCATCTTTAAATGCATTTTATTACAGCATAGGACAATTCATTGAAAGATGGCCATCAAGGGAAAAAAAATTATCAGAGGCAATATGTTTCACTGGCTAGGCCAATAGGTTTTGCCAATGCTTGTTCTTCATGATTTGCTGTTTGTATTCTGTGTGCAGTGTGGGTTTGGGGCTATGGCTGGCCTAGATAATCTGTCATCACAATTTTTAGTGATTACAGATTTGCTCAATTCAATTATTTTTACAATTTAGCCACACCAGTAGAGTCATTTCTCTTGAATTTCAATGTATCTTTATTGTTTGATTACTTAAAATCATGACAATCGAGTCAATACTTCTTATACACCAAAAAGTTTAAAAAGTAGGTTATTAATACAAAATGCTTTAAAAAGGAGTTGTGGTGTTTCTAAAATTCATTGGGGCATGCTGTCCTTAATATTAAACGTATGGGATTGTCCAACTTCATAGTTTGTCTAATGTAAAAATGTAGGCTAACAAGGGCAATATCATCGTTATTAAAAACAAGAGAAACAATCGAACGTTGCAAGCAGGAGCAGGCATTGGTTATTGTCTCTGAAGGCTCAAAAGTTTATGAAGGCTCAAGTATCGTCACAGGTGTGCAGGTTGTGGCAGGGGTGGTTGTGGCCCTGTCATTCTAAAATTCTTGGCCGCTCTTGTGACGAATTTGGTGAACTGGATGTTGAACATCGTATTTTTTGGATTCATGGCCGCTATGTTGCCTTGACAGCACGATCCAGCTCCGTTTTTGTTCCATTCGCCCCACAACAAAGTCCTTCTTTCATTAAGAAATGCGGGGCAGACACAGACCACATTAGCTAAATTTTTTCCACAGCATTTCTTATTGTGTAGGGAAGCAGCTGTCCAAGTAGTCTCTGAAGTCCGACTCTTGTGTGGCTAAATTAAAAGAGGGCGTCAGCGTAGAGCAAATTACTAATACAGGATCCACCTAATGGTGGGGAATGGGAGTTGAAGTTATCCATTAACTGAGATAAATCCGAGATAAAAAGATTAAAAAGGAGAGACGCCAGCACACATCCTTGTTTAACGCCACAATAAGTCTGTATTTTTCTTGAGACGTGGGACCCCTCTCCCAGCTTTATATGGATTCATGTGTTTGAATGGAGTTGGATTATGGCCTTTAAGAGGATGGGTGTATACCCCAATTCTGCAGTTTGTACCATAGCATGCCCCTGGGCACCCTATCAAAGGTCGCTTTAAAATTGATGAAGCAGCAGTGTAGTGGTATTTTTGATACTGCCGCTTTCTCCATCAATACAGATAAGGCGAGTAAGTTACTGGCGGTTCCTGATTTGGCCACAAAGCTGGTCTTATTGAAGGGTAGACCTGGGTTTTATATGCCCAGGACGGCTGCTCTTTGAGCAATGAGCTAGCCTAATATTTGGATTCAACATCTAAAAGAGCTATTATCCGATAGTTTTTAAGATCGGCTCACCTGCCTCCTTTAAAAATAGGGTGGATTATGGCTCCTCTACACGACTCTGGCTAGTTGTAGTTGAGCCAGCAATATGAAAGTAGGGGGGCCAAATGTTTAGAGAGCACAGCTTAGAGTCTTCTTTGAACAGGGCATGGGGGAGACCATTGGGCCCGGGTGCCCATCTGACGGGGGTTACTGATGGTGCGAGCTATGTTTTTTCTCAGAGCTTTAGTAGCCATCAAGGTCTTTGACAGAAGGCCATCTTGCTGATTCACAATATCGCTGATGTTGATGGGTGGAGCGTGAGTGGCGGAGTTATTTTGCAGGATTAGCGTATCATCACACATGTTTTCTAATAATATCTGCACGGGTTCAAGTGATAAATCTCTCTTGATTGTGATAGATGTGTCTGCATATCAGAATAGATCTCCTATTCGTCTTGATCTATCAAAATGACCCTGAAAACCACAAATACTGATCCCTGACAGCTGACTTGGTACCTAAATCAGTGGCAAATACCTGCATAACATATAAGGTTTCATTAAGACTGACTTACTCATTTTTTTGTTAGTATTTGGTGTCCTGGAATGATGCACTATGCTTTCTTCTTATAATTCTCGAAGAGCACAAATTTCCTTATGGAAATAATTTACTGTAATATATGAGAGCCTATAACCCCTGTATAAAATCCTGTTTCTAATTTCCCTAATAGAGGCGACTTGCGATGTCTCTAGCCACCTGTAATAAAAACATGACATAGGTGCTCAACTGTAATAACTTATTAGAGTTGTGTTCTGACTTCATAATCCCTGCTGCCAGAGCCAGAAGCCGAGGGGAAAAACAGGCCTGGGAGCATAATTAAAGCTAAAGTTTAAACAACAAAATGAAACATGGCTTTTCCTTCTTATGATTTGTTTTTGTAAATTAACAGCAATCAGATCAAATGAGATATTTATGGTAATATATACTTTTTTCACACTTCATGTAACTATAGAAAAGAGATAATCTCTATGCATGTTTCCAGACATTCTGAGAAAGAGTGTTTTTTAACTCTGACTTACATTACACTGGTTCTAAATATCTTTTTTTTTTTAAATATCTTACTGCCTTTTGGTCTGTTTAATTTTCCATGAGAGTTTTCATGGCTGCAAACATCCTATCTCTTTCATACAAAAGAGAAAAATGCTACGTGGTAAGATTGATGTTGGGACCATGTATTATAAGGTATAAAGTACCCCCACCATACATTAAAAGGATATTGCAGGTTGTCTTGGAGTTTCTTTACCTTATAAAGAAACTCCTCAGCGACTTGCAATATCTTTATAGTGTGCAGCAGGAGTTAATATATACCATGAATCTCAGATTACAGCAAACAGACATGAGAGCTGCACATTATTCCATGTGAAAATGAAAACGTCATGATCCAATCCTCAAATACCAACCACTTTTTCTTCACATGATTGGTTGTTACTCTGAAAGACCTAATCTCTTCCATGGCTAGGGGTGATAATGAGGATACAACTCTAGCCATTCTTTTGTGATGTGGAATGAAATCAGACAGGATAATCTCAGTATAAATTGATGCCACTGTCATGGACCAAAGCAGCAGCCCGCCCAGTATCTACTACCGGCTTCTTTCTGCCAATCAAATTACAGGTCTAGTGTGTGCAATTACACTCAAAACAACAGAACACAAACAAATTCAGAGAAGGTTTGATGTCTTGTTGATATGGTTCATATGAGAGGATGGATTACATGCTTCATACTTCATTACAGCGACATACTACAGACCACAGCACAAGTCTCTTATCCAGCCTTCCAAAATTATCTGTTTGACATCAAACTGCAGTTGGATCACTTGCATGCAGTAATACAAAGTCTGCAAACAACGCCCAAAAGCTCTCCCCCAAGAGCATTACCCTTCTTGTAACTGATCTCTCAATTATATACACCAATCCCAATGCTTCAAAACATTCTACCGTGCACATTACCTTAACACCCCATACATGCAAACACTTTGTGATCATGATCCCACAATTCCACAACACATGTGATTTCTACAATCTCTCCAGCTAGACATCCTAACCTAAACACAATAAAAGATCAGTCTGCCCAGGCAACCTCAGACTAATCACTTTCTACCCAGTGATCCATCTTCTACACATCACATCAGAGCTGCTCTCTGAACCAGACTTCTATACGTCTGAGATCTCTAATGAAAAGTACATATCCGTCCTGATCCAAGACTGTGACCGTAACATTATTGCACTCACTGGAACCAGGTTCATCTTATCATCCATAACAATATCTCACCTCTACGATAAGACATCCTTTGCCTCAACAGAATAGAAACAAGCATTTGCAATGCAATAGGTCTCGCATTTGCGGGAGTTTGAGCTATGGACATTGTTAGTGACAATGCCTTTTGGTTATATATTTTGAAAACCTGCAAGCGGTGCGTAAATACGCACTTTGTACTTATAGTCGTTGCTTACGAGGAGCAAGGCTGGCGGTAACTGCACCTCTTTTACTGCTCGTAAGCAAGGACTATAAGTACAAAGTGCGTGTTTACACACCACTTGCATGTTTTCAAAACAAATAAATAAAAGGCCTTGGCATTTAAAATCCCAACAACTCAAAATATCGCTAATGCGAGACCTATTGCATTGTAAATGCTTGTTATACCTGGAACAAACCCTCCCACTGCAACTGGTAAAGGGGATTTTGGACTAAATTCAAAGCACCTTGAATAACTTTAATCAAATTAATCATTAGTCCTCCTCTGATGTGAGACGTTACTGGCGTGTCCATTTTGACTCCACTCAGATGTACCATGGGGTAGGGTGGGATATATTCAAGTTATACATTTCATATCATTTATTATCACACAAACTGACTGCATTTAAGGATTAGAGGCAGGGGCACTAGTTGTTCTATAGGCGTTTCTGCCTTTCTCTTTGCCCTTCAGTAAGCCACGCCAACCTTGAGATGAAGATGGGTATACGTATCTTTATAAATTGTAAAAAATAATGTTAATTCCAAAATTTTGAATGTTCATTTCAGGTATCGGTGAGGGCACTAGGGGTATTTAAAAGCAGAGCCACCGCAGTAATGGGGAATCGCAAAGATCGGGACAAAAGAGTTCTGAACTTGAGGTAATGAAGACGTAAACCAGAAAATGAGATCTACCAGACATGGTGGCTTGCAACAGCATTTTACTTACATCTGTATCCTCCATAATTATTTCAAGTTTACCGGAACTAAGTGCCTTAAATACAACATTATTAATATGATATTTTAACCGGGATTTTGCGTAGACAGATGGGGAGAGGCATATCTGGGATAGTTATGAAGATGCTACATAGCTATGACTTAGAATACCACAAAGATAGAGAGAATAGAAATGTATCAAATAACATGGAAAAAGACAGGGCAGAGATGAATAGAATGTACTAGGATTCACAGGCACGACAATAGCTGCAATGTGGTCTAAAAGTGAAAGTTTCGGGTTTACCCTGGGTATCCTTGGTAGGCTGAGTAGGGAGGCCCCTGGGCCTGTGAAGGCGCAGCAGTAGTGCTAGGCGGTGTAGTCATTGGGGCAGATGCAGGTGCTGCTTTATCTCCCGGAACCGGATGTGGGAAAGAAGCATCCGCTCCTGATGGGGGATTCGAGGGAGGTGAAGGTTGGGCAGGTAGCTGTGGCTGAGCTGAAAACAATACTTATGGATATACATTAAAACTGAGTAACGTAAAATAAATCCAGTATCAAAATACTTATACATGCATCTTAAATTCAAAACATGGGTAAACTAACGTCAATCTAATAGTTTAATTATTGTGTTAGATAAATTAAAGAACACTTATACTCTTGGTAACATTACAACACTGCATGCATGCAAGTGCAGCAAGAGGTGAAGATATGCAACAGTTTAATGTGTGAAATGCTAATAAATAAAAACAGAGTCAAAATCAGAGTACCCATGTGAATTTCAGCTCACACAAGAAATATAATGTTGTAGTGGGTGAGGTAGGAAGGTTGTCGAGGAAGGCACTGCGCAAACTAGTTATTTTTATATGTAACTCTGCATTCCGTATGCTACAGAATTTTTCTTTGTGCCATATAATCATGCACGCCAAATCACTCAAAACGTCAACGGTCACTGTAATTCTACATAGATTAACTGCGCTAGAATTTCAATTATCCCATATGTCACATACAAGTTATAAAGATTACATCTATTTATACAGTACTCAAAACGTTTTTTCTCTGGTCAAGTAGTTGCGGGTTTCAATCATAATTCCAATCAAAACTATCCCAAAACATACTATTTAGAAGCAACTCAGTTTTGCGACTACAGTAACCTTGTGTCACTTTGTATATCACTGTGATAGCTACTGCAACATGCAACATCAGGAGATGAAGAAGGCATGAGTAAGTACATTGTGCTTTACCGGTGCGCCTCATCTTTGAAAGGATGAAAGGTCTCAACTGCAGGAATGAGACAGGGGGCTGAAAAGAAGAGTGGTGCTGGAATGAACCAACGGTAAGCAGGAGGTGGGAATAGAGTTTTTTTTTATTAATGACAGCAGATCTTGCAGTCAGCGCATGCATGCTGACAGGCTAGATCTAAAAAATGGTGGTAGGTTGCCCTTATCTTCAAGTGGCCACTTCAATGGCAACTTATTTTATATTTCTGTCATCTTTCTTCTTTTCAGTGGATACAAATCAAACTTTCTAAGATATTCTGCAAAATACACACATACATTCTAGAAGCACAGAAAAAACTAAAAATAGGATCAAGAAACATGCAATACCAATGTTGTATGTAAAATATGCTGAACCTCCCTTGATTGAGAACTTCATTTTGAAAGATCTTCCTTGCCATTCGGTTCTCTCATTATCTTTAATCTATTGATGGTCACAATCGCTGTTGAAGCATGGAGATTTTTTCCTAGTGACATGACCTCTCACTGGAATGATGTGAAGGGCGCTCTGTACATTGTGCATGTGCCAACCCTAAAAGTTTGGTAAAAGACCGTAAGCCTCTTTGTCAAAGCACCATTAAGCAGTGAGCCCCTCAACCCACTAATTAACAAGCGATTCTTCACACTTAAACCAGTCTCTCTCTAACTACAAGCACTGCACCACAAGCTGCTCCTAAGAAGATTCCTGCTCTCTGAAGACTGTAAAACAAAATATAGATAGTAGTGCCTGGAGGCTCAATTTTGCAAAAATATTTACATCAAGACAAGTGGTGCCTTAAACATTTTTATATTTTATGGCTGCTTTTAGTGTACCATCACTATATTGTATGCAATATATAGCATGACAAAAATGTCATATCCTCTAAATCAACCTGATCATTGTGTTGCCTGAAAAGCCCCACTGTTTCTCCCTGGGAGAATGAGGAGTGCTATGACGCTGCTTATACAAATGCTTCCCCATGATAAACTAGTTTGAACACCACATACCAGTAACCCTTAAACGTATTTCCAACTCAAGGTGGTCTGGGAGCAGCCTGACATCCATGCACACATATGTTAAAGGTTCTGGCTCACAAGGAATACTTCTTGACAGTTTCTTAACAAAGGCTGGCTAGGTCCTGTACCATGCTCCTCCTTCTTAGGAGATACATTATATCAGGTACTTGTGAAAATAAATAGAAAGGGATAAGGAGAATCACTTTTGTCCTCTTACCTGACATCTTGACCAGAAAGGTCAGCCTCTCAGACTGTCACCAGATGTAGGCTCTTGGAAGCAGGACTACTTGAGGAAGGCATGGGCCCATATTTGATAACTGAAAGATCTAAACTGCAAACCTCCAGGAGCATAAGGGTATTTAGGTTAGACCTGGCATCCTTAAGGTGGTCTTTCCCCAGACTGTATCCCTTTTACCTCCTGTTTTGCCGTTGGCCTTAGGACTTGGAGCACATTACCATTGCTAACCAGGGCTAAAGTGCATTCTTCCCTAAACATGTTTGTGATGGTGTATACCTGATTGATATATTTAATATACTTGCGAATCCTTTGTAAAGTTGTACCCCATGTACCCAGGGACTCAAAGTTAAATGCTACTAGTGGCCTGCAGTAATTATTGTGTCACCCACAGAAGTAGCCTTTCAAACCTGTCCCAGGCCTGCCACTGCAGTGCCTGTGCATGCAGTTTTCTGCCATTTCAACTTGACATTGAAAACTACTTGCAAAGCCTTAAACTCTCTTTTTATTACAAATAAGCCACCCCTAATGTGGGCCCTAAGTATTCCCAAGGGCCGAGTGCTATGTATGTATTTTTATCCTTTGCTAGTTCTGGTAGTGGCAAATAGCCTATTTTGATTTTCTCTACTGTGAACCCTACCCCTCGAATAGGTAAGTATTGGGAAATCCCTAGGAGCACCAGCGCATCCTCAGTGCGCCACTCTGCATCAGGAAGGATTTCACTATAAAGAAATGAGCTCCACACTTCACCGGTGTTAGGTGCTCTCTTTTTGCTGAAAGTATCCTGTTGAGCGGCACCCGCTGAGTAAAAGCAATGCCTTGGGCCCAAGCTGATATCGCTGAGTTGAGGGAAACCATTCCAGCATGACCCCGGCGTTGCCATAACAACCAAGAGTCCCCGAAGTGACGCTCCTGCAGAGGCCATGCTACTTGCCATAGAGGAGATCAGTGGTACTTCGCCAAGCCTATCGCGACCGCCCGAGTCCCGCCCTGCCCGGTCGGACGCCACACCCCAGGGCCATGAGGACCGCTCCTGCACCAAGAGGTACTCTGTCCGTCCAGTGCTGCACGGTGGCCCAATCACTTGGCCACCCATGGTCCAGAGAGATCTGTGACTACATCTTGGTTTGGGGGTACCTGGTAGCCTGCATGGCACAAGATGCATACCTGTTACCCCCTTACTCGGTTCCCTGTTATTCCCCCCCGGTCCAGCATGACCGCAACGAGCATTGATCACGAGTGCTCTGCCAGCACTCTCCACGGAACACTACTGTAATTACCCCAAGAGGAATGACCGTATTTCTGTCAGCACTGTCATTCTACATGCATACTTCAACTACATAACTTGAAAAGCATACAACGCAGTTTTATCGTTTTGGTCTTATGTTGCTCCTAATACACACAGCATTTATTTAGAAACCTGTGTAGAGTCTTTTTATGGTGCATTCATGCTTTATTGTGTGGGTGTGTTGCACAAATTCTTTACATATTGCCTCTTTTGATAAGCCTGCCTGCCTGCTCTGCGCATGCTACCATAGGATGAGCACAGGTTATCTGAATAGTGTATCTAGTTTACCCTGACTAGAGTGGTGGGTTCTGCCTGCTTTGGGTGTATACCATAGCCAACCAGAAGACCTCATTTCTAACAGTGGGGAAACGAAAAAAACAAGATGCCATGAAGTTGCATGTCAGACCCAGTTCATGGAAACTGGGTTCATTTTAATTTGTAACATAATTCCAAACAAAAAAAGGCCTTTGATTATTGTTTCTAAACTAGGTGGCAAATGTACAGGCTTAATTTCAACTTACCACCTTGAGACAGGATACTTGGTGAACTGTAGCCAAGAAACACCTTAGTATTACATGAGGATAGTGTGTTTTGGGCAACAATTGGTCCTGTGAGGCTCACATTTGTTGTTAATGGGTTCCAAATTTCTTTTCACTATAAATAGACACACTCAAGAATGTACACAAGAAATATATTTTATGATAATCAATCAAAATCCTATTCTAGTGCACATAATGTATATAGTTGTAAATATAAAGATAAAATAGTGGTAATGAAAGCGATTAATAAACAAAATATTAAAAAGAATTGAAACATTGTAACAGTTTTCTATAATTTACCTGCATGAAATGATGGCGTTGGTCTCTGTTCCCCGATCTCCTCCTTTCTTGCCTCCAGCTAAGCTGCCTTAGCACCAAAAGAGCCTGTACAGGTTTCTAAGGTGGACTCTCATCCACATACCTTAGTTGAACAACAGAAGTTGTTCTCTATGGATAATGTGGTGCTCTCAGTAGCTATGGTGTGCCCAGCAGGACGATAAGGCCAGGCCGGCTCCAAGGTGCCTGCCTGTGACATTCATAAGGGATGTTTGTAGCTTCTACTTGCTCGATCCCAGTCCCCCAGGAAGGTAAAATTCCTCTCTGCCTTTTACTTGTCTGTTCCCAGCTAAAATACACTTTTCTAGTTATTTTGAAAAGGGCGGGCATCACATCGCATGATGTCTAATGCAGGAATTAAAATATTAATCTTCTTGCATCTTTATGCAGCTCTATAAGGCATTTTAAATCATGTGAATACAAATATGAATTATTGCGGAGCTATCAAACTATAATAAAGCAGTTAATATGTGGTATACATGTGATAACAATACTAAAAGTATTATGCATTTATAAATGATAGACATGCAATCAAAATAAATGACCATTTGAAATTCATGATTGCAATGGGGGTTCGTAAGCAGAAAATGCAAAGATTGCACCTGTTTGCCCGGCGTATGTCCTACGATGGGTCTGCAAAACTGGACCAAGTACAAACCCTTCAGCACTTGACTTTCAGTGATAGTGATGGCAAGCAGTTGCATGCTTCTTAGGGAGGTAGTGTAGGGGTGCTCAAACTCAGGACGCAACAATCACTCAGGTGTACAAAAATGGATTGTCTAACCAAGTCCTTTACATTAATGAAGAAAAGTACTTTAATATAGAGAATACTCAGTACTTGACAGAACAAGCAACAGGTATAAATGCTTCACTATTTTTGGGCAACTACACTTTGGGTCCTGAGCCCTCCCACTTATCTCCTCCTGGGTGTCCTTACCATGTAGGCCAGGTAAGGATTTCCCTTTTCTGGGTTTAAGTTCTTTCTGGGTAGGTATCAAGACATGGGTGGAGACTACCTCTTTTTACTATCTCATTTCTTGTTTCGGATGGGCAGTACTTGCGAAATACCATGTAGTTACATGAAAACTCCACAAGATTCCGCGAATGGGCAAAATTAGGCATGTTGCGTTGCTCTCACTGATTGTTAGCACCGGAAGTGTTGCTGCTTCTCTAGATAATTTTGCTGCTGCTTGAGTAGATTTTTCCACTTGAGTGGCAGCCTTGTGACCGCGAACGGTCGCAACTGCCTGCGTTAGGGAAATCTCGCTGGGTGCCCTCCTAGTGACTGATAAACACACTAGGGGAAGCAAAATTCTGCTTGCCAACCTACTGAGCCAAGCGCGTGAAAAAATTGTTGCGTGTGGTTTCAGGAATTTGACCAGATCTACCCCACCCCTAATTTTGACTGCTGGTGAAATAGGTGTGTGTGTCATGGGGTCAGAGATCTCAGTCTGCCTCCATTCAGTCACTGGGGCTTGACAATAACACCCATGATACAGTGGCACAGTCCTCTCAGGCACCATTCATTGTACAGCGTCACATTCTGCTTGGGGACAGTGTGTTTTTACAGTGGCCTAGTCCGCTCAAACACATTTTGTTGATGTGAAGGCACAATCCATTGGGCACACTTTGTTCATGCAGTGGCACAGTCCATTCGGCCTCACTTCATCAATGCAGAGTCTCAAGCTGTTGTAGCCACAATTTCTGATTGGATTGGCTCATAAGGAGAGACTGTACTCACATTTCCTCTAGCTTGTAGATCGCTCTCCTCAGCCTTATTGTTTAGACGGACCCTGACACCACGTGGCTTAAGCTGTACCTGTTTCAGGACTGTCACACCTCCAGTAAGGTTTGCTTGCTCTTTCCATCTCTCATCATGCAGGTTGGCATCCAGACACTTCAGGTAAGGTGAACAACTTCTTCCTTCCAGGTAAGGCTCCAGGTGTTGTCCCCTCACTTCTGGGAAGCTGGCTGTCAGGCAGACACTAGCTCTGCCTGACCACAGTTTTCTGAGAAATCTGAAGATCACTCACTTGCTTGGTGAAAGAGACCTTGGAAATGAAAGACCAAACCAGTCAGTCGCTCACACTTTTATACGGTGAAAATAAACAGGGCATGTTATTCTTTTTCTCCACTTTCAGAACTGGTTTAGGGTGGGTCTTCTTACAAGTGTCCACTCGAGGCTATTCACCGGTGAAACCTTTGTGTAGAGTGATGGTCCTCACAACAGTATAGTCTTCAGCCTGGAGTACCCATAACAGAGACACTTAGCTATCAACAGCCACAGGAAAGAAAGCAATGATTGGCCTCACCTAAAAGGACTCTGCTAACCCCAAACAATGGAGCCTGCATTACCAGCTACCAAATGGCTCAAGAAAACTAATCAGCGGCTCCTCTAAGAAAAAGGACCTAATGAAATTTCAAAAGGATGCCTGACTCCTCTTTCCCTCCATCAGGGTCTAAGTCTTCTCTCCAGGAATGTCAGCACTACACGTTTACGACCTAGGAAAATACTTCACCTCCATCTTGTGCTTGGGAACAAGCAATGCATTTTGAAACTACAGCTCACATGCCTCTATTACCCTGGTTCTCTCAAACACACTATACATGTACCATTCATACCATACACACACATAACATCCTTTGGGATATTACACCTAGGATCTGGGTTAGCACATAGAAGGTGAATTTTACATCAGTTGGGCAGTAGGCCTCCACTCCAGTGACAGGGATTAAAACATTTTTCACAACTACTGATTTATTAATCACAATACACTGTCACCAGTGCTCTATATGCTACAGGGATGGTAATCTACTGCCAAACAAATGAGGGCAAACTTAATGACTCCCTCCGGGTCACAGGCCAGGACAAGGACCTCACTCATTTTAAGGGACAGACCTAGCATGAGGCTGGGACTAAAATCAGAAACCAGCATACTAGATACTCACAGTCAGACAATCAGAGCAGGGGAACATGACTGTATTGCGGTCAGGGGACATACAACAAGGAAATGGCATTTATCCACAAATATTGATATAAACAAAGAAAGGAGGGGAATAAATGAGGTTGTGGGTCATGGGGCTTGTCATTATCACAGTTACATCAAGCATGTCTATTAGATATTTACATTACAATTATTATCATAATGAATATACAAAAATAAGGGAGATGATCTCTGATGTCCCCAACTTCCTTGATCAGCGAAGAAGGCAGCTTCCATTAAATTTAACATTAAGGTTTCATTGTGCAACGCCATCTAGTTTAGACAACCTGCAAATTTCACAAAGGGATTCGTTGAACAAAAGGTTGGCAGTAAATCATGCAGGCCTGCAAATGACTTGATGGAGCTTTTCAAGTTTTGATCTGATCATGCAAGCCCACCTCTGCCCATTTTGACCATTTCCCTTCAAAGGGCACCAAGGCTTACTGACTCTGAGACTAAATCTTTTCTCTCTGTTAAGACAATATCAGTTCATATAATATCTCTTCAGTATATTAGGGAATTGCCCCATCTGGAGGGTCCATTGAGGAATACCCAGAACAATTTATTTTA
Source organism: Lissotriton helveticus (assembly GCF_964261635.1). Lineage (NCBI taxonomy): Eukaryota > Metazoa > Chordata > Amphibia > Caudata > Salamandridae > Lissotriton > Lissotriton helveticus. The sequence continues at coordinate 167,226,406 of NC_136065.1, read as the reverse complement.
ATTCAAGATGATTTTTAGTCACACTTGTGCTCAGTGTGAAGAACTTTGGATGACTGCCATCGTCATATCCCAATATAATACAATTCAATGGTTATTTAAATATATGTTATGATGTGGGACTTGATTATGCTCCTACCAACCTTATCATGCAGCTGTACCAACATTGTGTTCTTCAAGATGTATCAGGGTTTGGTTCCAGAAGGTGTTTGTAATTTGTAATTGCAAAGATTTCTTTTCTCTGGATTATACACCTTAAAGTGGTTAAGTATTATAGTTGGCTTTTGGGTTTTATTTTGGATACAGTGTCAGAGGCATTATTGCACTGGCTTTCTTTATTATTCCTTCTGTTCATCACACCAATATCCCAGCATCCTATATCTGACTCGCTGGGCTTATGTTTCCATGGAATTTGTAAGGTCTGGTTGTGGGCCTAAAAGAATGAACTGCAGGATGTTCACATTAGTCTGGCCACTAAAGAGTAAAGCACTTCGCTGGTAAGAAGAGGAGAGCATCATCACGTTTGCTTTGGTGGTGGCCACGCCCTGGACAGACAAAAGGGATCTAATGAGTATGACTCCCAATTTTGCCCCCACTTTGAATAGACAGCAAAGGATTGATTCTCACAGAGTGCCGCATTTATGAAAAGTGTTGCATCGCTGTGGTTAAACAGCGATTGCCGCACTTTTCAGTGCTCCCTCCTTGCAACACCATGGATGCGCTGTGTTTACTGTCCGGCGCTCTATGTCTCAGGGATTGACAGATAGGTCAGGAATCATGACATATCGGTCAGGGCAAAAATGGCTCATTGCTGGATTGTTTCTGGAAACAGATGCAACTCCAGCAATGTGTAATTTCACATGGGGCAAGCCCCATGTGGAAAGCCCTGCATCACCCCTTACGCCTGCTTCAAGCAGGCGTAAGGATTTGATGCAGCGAGGCTGTAGAAGTGTAGCAGTGAAATCTCTGGGATTTCACTGCGATACTTCTACAAGCTTTTTCTGTGCTAGAATGCCCCTCCTACATACATTATACCTGTTGTAGCGCAGGAGTTTGCAAGTGAAACATCTGGCTAGATGTGTCACTCTGTAAATATGGCACATTTTTACGCCGCTGCAGCGTCAGGAAAAGTGATGCAACATCAGCGTAAGGGCCTCAGAAATAAGGCCCTCAGTGTGGAATTGCGCAACTTCTCACCATAAATTCCTCATTTTTAAGATTGCGCAACGAAACTGTGTGTGAGACGTATTTGGACACAGAGCCACCAGGTTAACAAATTTCCTGGAGTTTAACAAGCAGGGGGTACCGTTTGTTTCTGCCAGTCAGCCAATGGAATGTGTTGGTGTGAACAAAGAAGAGAGAGAAAGGATAAGGGAAACCCGTCTGCTTTTCCTGGTATTGTTTCTGGGACAGAAAAAAAGCATTTTTGAGGCAAAAAGGTGGACCTGGAAGCAGTCACAGGTGTAACACCCCTTTCTTCTCCTAGCACAGGAAAAGATAGTTCATATTTGTGTGTCCATCCTGAGAACGGTTTTCACACAGCACTTGTATGAGACCAGAAACATTTCAGCATTAGGTTTATGGATGCGAGATGCCAACTTGCTAATATGACATTAGGGCCATGCTTCCCTGATCAGTATTCCTTCCGGCTTCCCCTGCCATATTTATGAGGACCATCTAAGCTGATTTGCAATGTGCAGAAGATTTAATGGGCAGCACTTATGACTCAACTGAGTGTCCTTGAGAATGCTGCAAAAATAAGGGCATGCGTGATAGATAGTCCTTCAAACTCCCTGCTGTTTTGGGCCAACTTCAGTCTCTTCTGCAACTCCAATGATTCTTTAATGTATTCTGCATGCATCATTGTAATATGTCATTCGTGGTATGTTTTTAGGACAAGCGGAAGTCGGAAATAAATTACACAATTTTTACCGGTAGGAAAGAAGTGAGAGGCATTGGTGAGAGGCGGTGGGGGGAAGGAGGGGCAGTGGGGGGCTGATAATCTGTGTTTCTCACTATTGACCCCTGTGTGTTTCCTGAGGTAATTGGTTTCAATGCTGGCAAGTCGACTTCATGTATCACCTTCCCAAGGGCAGTAAGAAAGTACCATTAAGATGGATAATTGTAGCATTTCAGCTTGATTCCTGTATCCCAAGGTAAGGAAAGAACACATTAATTAATTAATTAATTAATTATGTGCTTATATAGCGCTGGAATCACTCCCGAAGGGGTACCTCCGCGCTTCGACCGCTGCGAAACCCTTCCTGGCTTCCCTGAGAGATGGTCCCTTAATGGGTATCTCCAGGGTGAGACCAGGCATCCCCGGCGGTCTGGTGGGGCCGTTAGTGAAGATGAGGCAAGCTAGTGCCCAGAGTTGCCGAGTGTGATCGCTGATCAGAGTGGGCACCGAGGCGAGAGAATTATCGAGTCCGCTGACCCTGGTCCAGAAACCTGCCGCGTCGGGAATCGAACCCTGGTCCCGGGCCGTCCTCTGCTCTCGGGTCTGCCGCCTCTAACCAGTGAGCCACACTACTCCAATTGAGCCACACTACTCCAATACATGGATGGATGGGCGGTCGTTTCATCATTTGTTGCCCAAACTATTCGGATCCACCAACCATAAGCTCAGACTGATTGACAGCCTTAAGGCACCGTGTGCTGTTTAAATATAATAAATACAATCAATTACTTATTATTTGCATCCTGCTGTACAAGGTCATCGAAGGTAGGGCCCTAACAAAGAGTCAGGGCTCCGTCCTCCTTGTTTCCTGCCCCTTTTTTTCTATTATACTATTAGGGAATAATAGGCTTTATCAGCATTTACTGAATGTATTTAAATTGCATTTTCATAGTCTGAACCTAGACAAAAAGAGGCAGCAATGTACATTGGGAGTGCATTGAAAATGCAGCCTGTTGTGAGAGTCCAGCTGTTCGAGAGGGTGAATCTTTGCATTGGCTTGTGCATGTGCATAGGAGTGCCTGCATCACTTATAACAAAGATTGTGAAGTCACAAGCCTGGCATCCGAGTCTTGTGGAGCCCAGAGGGCACCCCATTTATGACATGCTGAAGCATCACATGTAAAGGCAGTTACAGACTCTTTACATTCAACTCTGTAGTGCAGGGGGAAGGCACCTCACCTCACCCTATCGCATTACAGGGGGCGGTGAATCTCACTGACTCACCCCACACCACAGCAATGTGATGGGATGCAGGCTTGGGTGGTAAATTCTGTTCCGCCCGCAGAGAACAAAGAATTGCCCAAAATTCCATGATCCGCGGCTTAGCGGAATTTTTTGCTTGTTCGCAATTTCAAAATGAGTGTCTGCAAGATATTTCTCCCCGAGCAAGCAAACAGCGTTTGCAAACAGGAAAAAAGCACTGTGAACGGGCGGAACAAGCAATTCCTTTTTTTTTTCTTTTTCAAAACCAACTTTATTGGCATTTCAAACATGGATTGCGGAAACATTCACAGTACTCCAGACACTGGAGAGACCGTAAGCAAATAATCATAAATCACAGTTGCAGCAATCAGCGTAGGAAATCGGATAAGACAAATGACATTAACCTCCCGGATCCCCCCCCTCCAACCCCACAACATCCCTCCACCCGGTTCCCACCCCCACCCCGTTCACAATGGTCACCAGAATCTAACAAAACGTAAGCTGTACTAAGATGTCTATGCACTCTCACTCTTGCCCCGGTACTCATGACATTTGATCCACTTGTGTATCCTGCTGCGATGGCGGCTCCAGCCACAGCCCCCTATATTCTGCCCACCTCTTCCAGATTTTATAATGTTTTCTAGGGCAGCCTCGGGCCTCAAACCCGGGGCGTTCCAGTCCCATGCAATAGTCCATGCCCCGTTTCCAGACCCCAATCGGGGGCGCCCCCGGATCCTTCCAGGCAAGGGCCACATCCCGCTTAGCCACTGTAAGGCCCAGGAGTAGGAGATGCCTCTTATAGATGTTGCCGCCCACCTGCTCCAAGACATGCAAAAGACCCAGCTGCGACGTGCGCGGGAGCTGCCAGCCCAGGACCTCATCCAAGCAGTCCCAGACACGCTTCCAATATCGGGCTATAGCTCCACACGTCCACACCGTATGTAAAAACGTGCCCATTTCCCTACCACACCGCAGACAGTCAGGGGAAGCAATCAGTCCAGCCCGCCATAGCCTCTCTCTCATGTAGTAAGCTCTGTGCAGGTATTTGAATTGGATAAAGCGCAGCCGCACGGCGACAGCTGCCTCTCTCGGAGCCGCAAGAGCCTCCCTCCACCCTTCCTCATCAATCTCACCCACATCTCTCTCCCATTTGGACCGCAGGCCATCCAATGAGGACGCACAGTGTGTGACTAGGGATTGGTATATGCATGATATCTTCTTCTCAGTCAGTTCACCCATGAACAGTTTAGCCTCGATGGGACTGAACTCCGGTAGCGAGTCCATCCCCTCCAAAGCAGGGGAGATAGCATGGCGAAACTGCAGGTATTTGAAGAACTGGGTGTTCGGCATTTCAAACTCGTCCCTCAACTCCTGAAAGGACTTAAGGGCCGTGCCCCTCATAACGTGTCCCAGCGCCGAGATTCCTATCGAGTCCCAGTCACGAAACCCCCTCAGGGTTGACAAGGCCGGCAGGCGGCCATTCTGCCACAGCGGGGTCTCCCCATTCAGCCTATTCCACCACCCCATACGACTAAGCGCCCGACGCCAGACCTGAAAGACAGTTTGCGTAACCACCGGAAGCTCCCTCCGTTTCCCAGCTGAGTAGAGAAGTGTGTGCAGGGTGTCGGGTTCCATTAAATACCTCTCCAGAGCATACGCCGGGTCGCCCCGGTCCCCATACCACCATTCATTAAGTATCAATAGATGGGACGCCTGGTAGTAGGAGAGAATGTCCGAAGACGCCAGACCACCGCAGTACGTAGACATGAAGCAAGTGCGAAGGGCCACGCGCACCGCCCCCCCAGCCCACAGGAAGCGGCCCAGTGCCGAATTGACTTGGCGAAACCATTGTGGCAAGATAGGGTATGGGTGGTTCTGCAGTTGGTAAAGCAGGCGCGGGAGGGCGACCATCTTAAAGATGGCCGATCGGCCGTAGAGATTCAAAGGCATACGGGACCACGTCTTCATGTCCGATCGGACTCTGTCCCAAACCGGAACAATATTACGCTCCCACGATACCCCAGGGATGTCAGTCAGGAACACCCCTAGGTACTTAAGGCCTCCCGTCGCTATTTGTAGAGCCGACGCCCAGGCACCGGGAGCTGCCCCGCTGCCCAGGATCCACAAGACTGACTTTCTCACATTGAGATGCAGCCCTGACACCTCACCAAACACCCTCATAATCTCAAGTATTCTGGGACCCGACCTGTCGAGCTCTGTAATGAAAAACAATACGTCGTCCGCGTATAGCGCGATGCGGTCCGACGGCCCAGCCTCCCACTCAAACCCCTTCATTTGTGCATCAATTCGCACCCAAGCCGCAAGGGGTTCCATTGCGAGAGCAAATAGGTAGGGCGAGAGCGGGCAGCCCTGCCGGGTGCCCCGCCCGATGGGAAAGGCATCGGAAGTCGCACCCGCCACCCGCACGGACGCCGTCAGGTCAGTGTAGAGCAGTCGCACATACGAGAGGAAGTGAGGGCCAAGATTCAGGCAAGGTAGAAGTGCCTGTAGATACGTCCAGCTCAGCGAGTCGAATGCCCTGTCAATGTCAGCCAGTAGGAGCGCCGCCTGGGTGCCAGTGGCCTTCATCATTTCCAGAGCCACTTGAGCCCGCCTGATGTTGTGCCTAGTGGCCCTGTGGGGCATGAAACCCGCCTGGTCCGGATGGACCAGAGTGGCAATGAGAGGCAGGAGACGATTGGCCAGCGCCTTCACCAGGATCTTCGCCTCTATATTCAGGAGAGAGATAGGGCGGTATGACTCGTGTTTATCCGGCGGTCTCCCCGGCTTGCAGAACACCACTATCTCAGCATGTCTCCAATCCGACGGTAGCCGGCCTCGCTCCCTTGCAGCATCCAACGCCTTCTTGAAATGGGGCCCTAACTGAAGGTGGTATTTCCGAATGAACTCGCACGGGAAGCCGTTCGGCCCAGGGGCCTTCCCGGCATTCAGCTCGCCCAATGCTTTGCCCAGTTCCTCCGAGGACAGAGGGAGCTCTAGATCATCACGCTCCTCATCGGTGATCCCCCGCGGTGGGAGATCCGCCAGAAATTTGTCCACATCTGCCGCCAAAAGGGAGTCTCTGGGGGCGTATTGCGCCTCATAATAGTGCGCAAAGCTGGCAGCCATGGTCCCAGGGTCCGTGATAGGGGTCCCGGCCTCATCCATCAGGGCCGGTAATGTCTGAGCCTGGAGCGCGCCCTGGCACAGCCTGTATAGCATAGAGCTGGATTTATCCCCCCACTGGTAAATTCTACTCTGCGTTGCCAGCCATATATGGCGTGACTCCTCAAGCAATAGAGAAGCAGCATCTTTCTGCGCCTGCAGGAGCCGCCGCGTATCCTCCTCCGCCCCCGTCTCCGTAGACCGCGCTTCCAGAGTACGGACGCGATCTTCCGCCTTTTCCAGGTCCTCCTTCCGGGTTCTACGGGCCCTCGCACACCAGGCTATGTCCACACCCCTGAGTGTTGGCTTCATGGCCTCCCAGAGGGCACCGCATCCGAGCCTGGCCCCTCGTTCTCTTCCCAATAGTGAGCTATGGCTTCACGCATATGGGATTGGTAATCATCTCGTTGCAGATGCCAGGTAGAGAGGCGCCATCGAAACGGCTGTCGCCGCCTGTCAAGGAGAATATCAACCGTGATGAGGGAATGATCCGAGAGCCCCCTGGGCAGAATAGCGGTCGACGCCACCCTCCCGATGACGGCGCGCGGGACAAACAGATAGTCCAGCCTCGAGAAGGAGCGATGGACCGCCGATACGTAAGTGAATTCCCTACAGTGTGGGTGTTGGCAGCGCCAGGCATCCATCCATCCCATACCTCCGACCATATCTCTCAGCTTCGTGGGGGCAGCCACCAGCTGTCCGCCATCAAGCCTGAAGCGATCCGCAGATCCATCCATCACATCATTCCAGTCACCACCTATCACAGACAGGACGTCCGGTACCTCGGCCCAGATCGCAAACAGCTTCTCCACTAAAGACCATTGCAAGGGGGGGGGAGCATACACACTACCAAACACCACTTGTTCCTCGCCAATCGTCCCTTTGATGAAGACATACCTGCCCTGGGCATCTATCCACTGCGAGGAATGGGTATAGGAAACCCTTCGGTGGACCAAGACCGCCACCCCCGTTCGCTGAACTTTTGAGTGCTCGCGGAGATTTTTTACTGTTTCACGAAGCTTTGCGTAGCACGACTATGCAAATTCCGCCCACCCCTAAGATGGGAGAGGGTGAGGCGAAAAAGGAAAAGGCTGGCCTGCAGCAAGAATCTGAAATGTTGGTCCTGCAGTGTGCATCAACATGGACGGGTCTTCGCACGGTCACATGCTGCATGCCTCAAGCCTTCAGTAACCTGCTTGAGTCTTACACTGTCAGTTCTTCTCACAAGCCTCCTCACCAGAGCTACTTTCTCTAGTACAGAGATGAGCTCAAGCCTGGATACCAGAAGGTCCTAAGAGCACCAGGTTTCCTGGTGGAGAAGGAGCTGAAGTGGGAGATGAGGGTAAGTAGTAAAAACAGTTCTCAAATGTATGTTTGTGCATGTAGGTGAAAGCATACAAGAGCTTGCTGGCTCCTGGAATAGTGGTGATAAATCTATTTTTTTGTTAGCCATGGTGCCATTACTGAACAAAAGTCTTGCCCTGGTATGTTGGTGGTAATTCTTTGCATTATGGGGTGACGCAAGGTAAATGTGTAGATATTTCTTGCATTTTGGGTGTATTTATGACAGGATGGTGCTCTCACAGAACAAATGTTGGCCCTAACATGTTGATGGTAATTTGTTTCAATTTGTGGCCATTCAAAGGCATCCTGGTGGCAGTTCTTGGCATTTTGAGGGGTGTCCAGGACTGGATGATATCTTAATAGGATAAAGTGCTGGCCAAGACACCTTTGCAGAAATTCGTAGCAGTTTGGGGCCACCAAATGCAAATGTGTGGTAATTCCTGTCATTTTGGAGACATCCATAGCAGGATGGTGCCCTCACAGAACAAAATGCTGGCCCTGAAGTTTGGCAGTATTTATTTGCATTTTAGGGACATCCAAAATGAAATTGTGGATTTTCTAGGGTAGATATGCCTGAAGCAAAACATCAGAGTATTGTCATGCTCAGTTTACACTCCAAAACAGTACTGGAGTATTTAACGAGTGCTCTTTCAAAGCTTTTGCTCTATAGAAAATATCAGCCCTGATTTTTCACACTAAGGATTCATGAATGCCTAGAATTGGCCAATATGTTTAAAACAAAAACTGAAACTACAAGCTGCTTAGCTCATCTAGTCCAGGTGTTGGCCTGGGGTATGCTAGCACTTATTATTTATCTGTCGATCCATCTATCTATCTAATTGACAATTGTCTTTAGAAAGCTAACATCCTGGGGGAATGTATGTGCTTTACATATCAAACAATAACTGTTACAGATTACAGACCATAGAACGAGGGCTGGAGTTAACAATGAGCAATTGATAGGTTCTAAGTACAAACCTTCGGACACTAAATTCCAGGAAAAAAGCTGGAAGAGAGGACCAGAGAAGGGCGTTTAGGAATTATTTCAGGAATAGCAAAATAAGTGTGTCCTGAGATGTATCCTGAAAGAACAGGGAGGGGCATATTATCAAGCCCAATTTTGCCGCTGTAGCTGCCGTTTTCGGCTGAAAAGCGGCAATTTAAATATTCCTCTATTATCGAGGACACACTAACGAGTTTTTCTTTGAGTTAGTAGCCGTCTTTTCTCCACTTTGCATGTCAGCGATATATATTGCTAATGACATGCAAAGTGGACGTTCCTCCCTAAACCTACATGGAAACAGTCGCAGACACAACTACTCACTATTTACAATGCAGCCCCGGACCCGCGACACGATAAAAAAAGTCACGCTAAGCGGGGTTATCGCAGGATTTTAACATCTGCTTTATTCTTGACTTAACCATCATTTGCATGGGAGGTGGATTGAATGGTTAAGTGCACACTTTGCTATTAGCAAGCTGTTCAGTACCGATGTACAATTATCTCTGCATTTCAAAAGTTTTTGCCGGTTATCGCAGGATTTTACATCGATTTGTGAGCTAAGAATTGCTGATACGCTGTTAACACGGCGATGTATTCCAGCAATAGACGGCCATAATGAAAAATGCGCTAAGACCGTTTAGCGATAATTATCGCTTGTCCTTGTTAATATGCCCTTTTAGAGCACTGGGTTCTGGTACTTGGTGTAAGCGACTTCCAGGCGGCTGCAGTGACTGAAGCAAAGAATGTTCTGAACCTTCGAAGCTCAATCATTAGGCCTTTCCAGGTTCATAGGTTCTTTTGGCCCCTTTAGCATTGACTGCATGGGTAGGACTACAGAGTGCCAAAAAGTTAATAACCTTTTTCCATATTTTACATTAAAGAGTTCCATTATTCTTGAAGTCTATTTCCTTTCAAGCCTGGCAGAGTTTTGAAAGGTCCTATTCTCAATCGGCCAGAAGCTGCGATTCCAAAGACTCACCTTACAAACGAACACCTCAATGTTTAATTTCAGTCTATTTTCCAAATTTCTGTTTCACTGAGTATCCCTTGCATTGTCTCAAACAACACTGTGAGTGTCTCGTTGAGGTTGTACTTCATTTTCTCTCTGTGTACTCCAAAACCTCAACTACAGCAAGAACAAAAAAGTGATGAATGGACTGTCTGAATTCATCTCATGAGCTGCATCCCATTGTATTGTATTTTAGCTCATTGTGGCATTCCATACAGGGATCAGCCTTATGCAATTCAGAGTTGCTCCTCCTAAAGTAGGAAGCAGTGAAGCCCCAACGACCAGGCTAGTCTTCTCTGAGCAGCATACAAGCAGCCTCAGAGTGGCTTCAGCCTTGTTGGGTCTCTTCTGTGAGCTATTACTTAAGTCCTATGGCACAGTGAGTATGTGTCTTACTCCTTGGCATAATGATATTTGTCTCTTTTAAGGCATCTCACAGATGAATACCAAAAAGACTAAAACTGAAAATAGAATTTTAAAAGCAAAGCTACAGGTATAAGAATCAGAATGTGTAACAAGTCATTTTCTTAGCTAGATTGCAGCATTTTAGGAGCATACACATCATCTTTAGAGTTGACTGAGGAGAACGCCATACAGCCTCACAATATTTACAATGGCTAGAGTTTATCTACGCAAATTATAAAAGATAGAGATCATTTATCAGTGTGGGGTCTTACTTTATTTGACCAACAAAGTTTATGTGCATTCAAGTTATTCTAATTATCACTACACTTTTTCCTGTCTGTGACCGCTTGAAATCAGAATGGGCTCTTTGCCCAGATGAATGTGGAAGCATCCTGTGCACAGGTTGGCTAGATCACTTCATGTCAGCAGGCCCTGCTTCCTGATCTGCCATTTTCGTTGGCACTATTGTCAGGTGTGTTGGTGCCATTGTTGTCATGGCTTTATTTGAAAACACGAAGACTATACAACCATCAGTATGTGCTCATATGTTAAAGCTCTGTGCTGTCAGCCTGGTGTCTGACCAACATGGAGCTTTCTGGCAACCATAATTATGTGGTTCTGTTAATCCCCCTCCAACCCCTTCTCTGGTCTTTTCCTTTATCACTTTATTCTGAAGTGTGGAGGGCAGCCATAGAAACCTTATACTGTGTTTAAACTTAACTTGTTTCTATTAGAAGTGTACAATGTTTCTGCAGGAGAAGATGTCTGAACTTCCCAATGTATGCATTTTATCAGGTTTGCAATGTTTCCCGATAATACCTTTGCCCAAGTAAAATGTTCTTTCAAGGTGCAAAATAATTTTCACTGCATAGTGAGATTATTTTCACTCTAATGGAAATCAACCCACTACCCGATGTTAGAGTGGGTTGTCCCCACCACTTAATTTGTTTTCAAATAAATATGTCCACGGCTGTCTAGTGAGCTCTTGCCCCCTCCCCCACGGAGGGTGATTGGGGTTAACCTCCCTAATCATCCTCCCACGAGGGCAGAAGGAGTATTTGCCCCTTTTGGACCCAATATCAGGTTGGGCCATCTTCGCCACTTCTAATTTTTTTCTTTTTACACGATGGCTAGTGATCTTCTGGTGCTCGTGGCGGTAGATTGTAGTAAATCACAACAATCAGTCCCCGGGGGGGGAGGGGGGCAGAAAGACTATAGGAGCTATTTTGGACTGGGTGCACTGTTCGATGCTAGGGCAGACACCATCACACCTTCTTTTTTTATAAAAAATATATCACTGGTCGTCGAGTGGTCTTTTTGCCCCCCCACTCCTCGGGAAGGTGATTGGGGGTAACTCCCCACAAATGGTCCCACTGAAGATGGCAGAAAGACAGTTTTGCCCCTTATGGGGTAGCGGGCATGGCTTGACACCAGAGACTGCATCCAATACTTCTTTTTTGTTTTCCCCTGATGTCTAATGTGCTTACTGCTCCCCTGGGAGATTAGAAGAGGACTGGGGATAAACCATATCAATCTGAAACTTTTTTGCTCCTTTTGGGGTGGAGGAATGGACTGGTGTCTGGGTGGCAAAATATATCCCTGGAGGTCAGGCAGGCTTTCTGATCTCCTTGTCCCCCAGGGAAGCAATTGGGAGAACTCTCCAAATTGCCTCCCCAGGTGAGCAGAAAAACTGTTTTGCCCCTTGTTTTCTAAAAAAAAACAAATTATATGACTAGTTATCTTGTGGGCATTTTTCCCACCTCAGGGTGGGGAGTTGGAGGTAAAAGATTGAATGTGTTCCTGTTTATATCATTATAAAATCTAGACTGCAAGTCCCCAAATACAAAGTATAACACCTGGAATAAATGAGTTTAGAGTGCTGGACATGAGAAGCTTGACAGCTCTGTATTTTATCTCAAGTTTTCCTACTTATTTTCTTTTCCTTTCTAACTTATTTTTTCTAGGACTCGCCTATCTTCTTAATCTACTGACCACTAGAAGCTAGTTACTTCTATGTTAAAGACCGTAACATCACTATTGAACTACTGTCACCTATAACCGTTCATTTCATTTTTGGTATTCAATTTGGAACTAACAATAGCTTGGAATCAGACATATTTGGCCAATACCTTACCTAACACTTCCTCCAAACACACATCTACTCACACACATGATAATCCTCAAGACCTAGGGCCTTATTTATAATATTTTGCTGTAGGGCGGTACTGCCCTACGACAAAATAAAAGGGCAGGAACCGACCATATCTCTCAGATATGCCACATAGCTGTCTTTTTCCCATGCACCAACGCAGGCCCCTTTGCAACATAGTGCAAGGGTGCCTGCATTGCAGTGATGACTGTCTTTGCTCAGGAACGGAATCCTTCCTGCACAAAAACAATCACAAGAGACTTTTTCCTCTTTCTATGTGTGCTGCAGAATAAATGTATTTCTGTTCCTTGCGACTCCCTTATGCCTCCCCAGGGAAGGCTTACGTTTTTAGTGCTGTCTCAGAGGTATGATTCCTCGTAAATCTGGGGCAATGTCAAAAAGATTTGGGTGTTGCTGGGAACAGCCACAGCAATACCCATTGTACGCCTCTTTAACACAGAAAACTGCATTAAAGGGAAATATATTAACAAGGCTGCATTAAGCCATGCAAAGTGGCATAGTGCTGCCTGGTAAATACAGAACAGGTCCACACGCCACTGGAGCGTCGCGTCTTAATTGTAAATGCAGCCCCTAGTCTGCAAACTTCTTCCGACACCCCTTTCACCACCTACCTCTCCTCTGACCAAGTCGTAATTCACTTGTTACCCAATTTCTTTTCCAATCCATTGTCTTCAAAAAGCACCATTTATACTAAGCAAAAACAGAAACCATGTGCTATGTTTCATTCCTAAACATAATTCATAAAAGTCTCGACCTACTTCTTTATCATACATCTTTTGACGAACAGAATAACTCATGGAGAACAGCATTCAACTCCTCCAGCCCAATCACCCAGGGCCTCATTTATGAAAAGGGACGCATCACTGCGTGAAAACAGCGGAGCGCCACTTTTCATCGCGCCCTCCTTGCGACACCAATGATGCGTCATATTTAAAGTAATTTTAAAGATCAAGGGTTGAGGCAAAACAGAACAGCACCTACTTACACCTGTGACTTGAGAATTATGATGATGGTGCTTGTGACTCCAAGGAACACAACCCCGTTTGTTCCTTCAAGGGCAAAGCCCAAAAATTACAATGAACAATATGGAATCAGCACCCATCTGAGAAATGTTAATTAGCAGTCTTTGTTCTTCTCAGTAAAAGTTCAAAATCTTATAATAAATAAGTCCGGACCGTTGTTGAGTTTTCTGATTCAAATTCTTTATTGTGATAATCCAAGACAGGCAAAAAAATCGAAGAACATCTGTGGATTTCCCTTCTTAGCCAACGCGTTCCGTCTCAAACACCGAGACTTCTTCAGGGCTCAAACATTAGTTTTAGTTCAAAAGTTTATACAGCACACTGAGATTCCTTGAAAATAGCAGGTTAATGATTCCTCTAGTTCATGAAGAAATGTGATAGAATGGCTTTCGCAAAGAACAACTGTGTATATTGTACTTTTTCAGGTTGTGCTGTATATGTCGTACTTAGTCTTGTTAGGACCTGTGACTTGATAATTATGATGATGGTGCTTGTGACTCCAAGGAACACAACCCCGTCTGTTCCTTCAAGGGCAAAGCTCAAAAGTTATAATGAACAATATGGAATCAGCACCCATCTGAGAAATGTTAATTAGCAGTCTATGTTCTTCTCAGTAAAAGTTCAAAATCTTATAATAAATAAGTCCGGACCGTTGCTGAGTTTTCTGATTCAAATTCTTTATTGTGATAATCCAAAACAGGCAAAAAAATCCAAGAACAACTGTAGATTTCCCTTCTTAGCCAACGCGTTTCGTCTCAAACACCGAGACTTCTTCAGGGCTAAGGATAAAACATAACATGATTACACACCGTTAACCTAAACAAACATCTTTTTTTGTTAATTATTCTAGAAACTAAAGAAACCAGAATAAAACATTTTTTATAAACACAATTGCACATGCATATAATATAAACTTCAATCTATCCGAATTGGCTAACACTTAAATTCACATTTTAGTATTTTTGACAATACAAAAAACACAGCGATATTTACAAAGAGAGATTTCAATCTATTGTATAGCAGTATCCTGTATGTCCCCAGAGGATACTCTAAATTTGCATTTGGTTTTACGAATTCTTATTTTTAAAGCAATAATTTACATACAAACTATAAAGTATGCAAATATATATACTTGGCCGTCTTGAATATTTTGCACATTGCAAGCATCCCTGAATTTTGTCCTTCCTGATAGGGACAGTTTACATTTCCAATACACATGTTTTTATAACATATTCAGCCTTTGGTTCATACTACAAAATGACTGCCATTTTCGTTACTACAAACCAAGCAAGTCCTTGATACTGCATGCACTAGGTTTTAAATTGAATCCAGGTGCAGCCAATTGTCTTATTAGCACAGGTATATAAGGAAGAGGCCTGACAGCTCACAATTTAGATGCTGGTCTACGTATGACATGTGATTTTCCTGTTGGCTACCATGCCTATCTCTGGTGAGTTTAGCTGCAGACCCTGCTCTTTTGTACACCTTTAAATGTACTATTTAGCTTAAGTCTTGTTCCTTAAGAGACTTTTAATACGAAGATCTTATCCTTTTTTTTTTTTTTGCCTCTAAGAATTATTCATTATTTCTCAGTTTTGGAGTATTTTAATAACAAAATATATACAGATCTTATAAAATGAATTACTTCCTTACTCTGGGCTGTATCACTTATATTTTGGGGATTTTTTAACTTAGTATTATACATTTTGTGGCGAGTCAAAGTACCTTGTTCAATGTCAGTAAAAAAACGTATGTGATGTTACTGTAATAGGTTCACTATATAAGAACTTATCTGAAACAGCTTGTCAATAGAATGGTATTCTTAGGACAAATTTGCACAAGTTAAATCAAATGTATACACATGTGCCAAGACATTATAAGCGATACTAGATATATTTTATTAGAGATTTTAGGATGAGTGTAACCCGTGTAAGAAATAGATTGCATATAAGTCATCACCAATAATGGAGGTATGATGAAGAATTAGTAAAAAAAAATGGCTTTTGCCCTTTTTTTTCTCTTCCCTGGTACGCTTGACAGCCTAACAAGACTAAGTACGACATATACAGGTACTTTCCACACTTATACACGATGTTGTAATTCGGCTTTTTTAAAGTAAAGTCAGTAGTTTTATTTGATAATGAACTAAGAAATAACTTGTGTCGCAATTGCATTTTTTATGTCTTGTCTACAGCACAACCTGAAAAAGTACAATATACACAGTCGTTCTTTGCGAAAGCAATTCTATCACATTTCTTCATGAACTAGAGGTAAAAAAATATTAAATATAGGCCTTTTTGTTAATTAAATATCAAGTTCTTAAAATGATGGCTCAACAATACTCCATAATGAAAAACTATTAGAGCATGCAGAATTAGTCCACACTATGGACTCTGCTCGAGGCCTTTGTTCACAGATGTTATGGAATTTCATTTTTCAAATTCCATATCTATGTGTTACAAGTATGATACATCTATCTCTGTAGGACATTTTTTACTTGTATGCAATAAGTGCACAAAACACGTAGGACTATGTTCTTTTTGATGATTGCCTAAATAACAGCACAATGACTGTCATAAAATGAAATATTTTTTTAATATATCTCTTTAGGAATCATTAACCTGCTATTTCCAAGGAATCTCAGTGTGCTGTATAAACTTTTGAACTAAAACTGATGTTTGAGGTATGCGCGATGCTCATAAATTTCCTTGGACCATCTACAGCTCAATCTACATATTTTCTAGGAGGATTCGGTCATATTGGATCCTTTTACAATGAACAATTTAGAGTATCCTCTGGGGACATACAGGATACTGCTATACAATAGATTGAAATCTCTCTTTGTAAATATCGCTGTGTTTTTTGTATTGTCAAAAATACTAAAATGTGAATTTAAGTGTTAGCCAATTCGGATAGATTGAAGTTTATATTATATGCATGTGCAATTGTGTTTATAAAAAATGTTTTATTCTGGTTTCTTTAGTTTCTAGAATAATTAACAAAAAAAGATGTTTGTTTAGGTTAACGGTGTGTAATCATTTTATGTTTTATCCTTAGCCCTGAAGAAGTCTCGGTGTTTGAGACGAAACGCGTTGGCTAAGAAGGGAAAACCACAGATGTTCTTGGATTTTTTTGCCTGTCTTGGATTATCACAATAAAGAATTTGAATCAGAAAACTCAACAACGGTCCGGACTTATTGATTATAAGATTTTGAACTTTTACTTAGAAGAACAGAGACTGCTTATTAACATTTCTCAGATGGGTGCTGATTCCATATTGTTCATTGTAACTTTTGGGCTTTGCCCTTGAAGGAACAGACGGGGTTGTGTTCCTTGGAGTCACAAGCACCATCATCATAATTCTCAAGTCACAGGTCCTAACAAGACTAAGTACGACATATACAGCACAACCTGAAAAAGTACAATATACACAGTTGTTCTTTGCGAAAGCCATTCTATCACATTTCTTCATGAACTAGAGGAATCATTAACCTGCTATTTCCAAGGAATCTCAGTGTGCTGTATAAACTTTTGAACTAAAACTTATGTTTGAGCCCTGAAGAAGTCTCGGTGTTTGAGACGAAACGCATTGGCTAAGAAGGGAAATCCACAGATGTTCTTCGATTTTTTTGCCTGTCTTGTATTATCACAATAAAGAATTTGAATCAGAAAACTCAACAACGGTCCGGACTTATTTATTATAAGATTTTGAACTTTTACTGAGAAGAACAGAGACTGCTAATTAACATTTCTCAGATGGGTGCTGATTCCATATTGTTAATCATATTTAAAGTATGACGCATCATGTCACAAGGAGCTACAGATACATCAGTATGTCTGAGGTATCTGTAGGTGCAAAAGTGACGCATTGCTGGAGTGTGTCACAAAAGTGATGCAACTCCAGCAATGTGTCCTTTCACATGGGGCAAGCCCCATGTGAAAGGACTTGCGTCAGTCTTACGCCTGCTGTGAGGCAGGCGTAGGATCTTGACGCTTTTGAGTCCTAGAAGTGGCGCAGTGAAATCTCATAGATTTCACTGCGTCACTTCCATGACCCTTTCTCGCGTCAATACGCCCCCCTTGCGTACATTCTACCTGGCGCAGGTATACTCTGGCGCAGGGGTTAACAAAGTGAAGCATCTACTTAGATGCGTCACTTTGTAAATATGGCACAACAAGGCGAATTGTTTACACCATTGGTGCGTCACAAAAAGTGATGCACCAGCGTAAAAGTAACGCACAGCCTCATAAATGAGCCCCCCAGAGTCTACAGCCCTACATTACACTCGGTGTCAAAGGTATGAAAGCAAACATGTGCTTCTCTATAAATGTTGCAGACACAGGATTGCAGAGTATTTGCACAATTGCAAAAATGCTCTGATTGGCTTGACAGTGGCACTGAACACAACTAAACGGAACTAGTTCTTAATTTAATCTCTTTATGCTTTATGCTCACATCCTTTTTCTTTTTTTAAAGTTAACTTGATTGGCATTTAGATTTCATAAAGACAGTGTTACAGCCAGAAGTTGAGACAACAAAGCGGTTCCTCATTTCCCTTTATTCGTCATCTCATCTGGTTTCGTTCCATCATCTTCAGCATTGCAATACATTATCTGAACAATGCTCACATCCTTGATAAATAACCAAGACCACTTGCTACTTTCTCTTCCCACCTCACACTTCCCACTTCCCTCTTCAATCTCCTATCTCTGCCTCTGACTTTGCTTCATATTCAGGAACGTTGCTACCATTGGTGCCGAAGGTTTTAGGACAGCAGTGTCCTGAACTCTGAGGGACCCATTGAACCCTGACAATACTGTATTTTGCTACCACAACAGCCGTCAAAGGGGCCATTTTCCTAACTTGCACCAGAGCCCATTGCTTTCTTCCTATGTTACTACTTATACTTCTGTGAAATTGCAATAATCAGGAATATCTTTGCCACACTACTGTTAAAGCTACCCCTTCCTCCTACCTTCCCTTTTTAACCCCAATGAAGTCCACTAAACTCTCTGCACTGCAGCCCACAACGCCAGGTGAAATGATCCCCATCCTGAAATCCACCAATCCCTTTTGTGATTGTCAAACCCTTTCACCCCTATATTGTCATGGTCTTGTAACATCTTGCCTTCAATGGTTTGACCTCGTTTCTCTTCCCCCACCCTATTAAACCCTATAAAATCAGATTTCCGATCCCTTCCATCTCGGGACACAAGTTTCACATGCTGATAATTGTATTATATCATCCCCTCCATAATAATCAATCCTCTGTCCTCATGTGTCTAGACCCCTCAGCTGCGTTCCAAACCATCAGTTACCACATGCTGCTATCTACCCGTCCCACACTGGGCATCACTGACAAAGCATGCAACAGTATCCTTTCTTTCTTTCCCATGTCTCATGATGTCCATCACTCTCACCATCATCTCAATTACCAGTGTCCCACAGGATTCAGCCCAGAGCCCTATTATTTTCTCTCTGTGTACTATTCTCTTGGTAATATTATTTGCTCTCTTGATTTCTCAAGTCATCTCTCCTCAGATGGTAACCATGTTAATTCCCTTTCAGGCTTTTGTCCCTACCCTTCAAGTTTTGGTCTTTTTTATTGCCTCAAAGTCATCTGGCACAGGATGGCTCTTTCCTCTTTCATGCTGAACTCATAAAATGAGAAATCATCTACTTACCCACTAAGACTGCACATACATCTGTTATGCACTCCATAAATTGGCTTAATTTTCAACCCTACTGTGCACTTCAAGTCCTTCATAACACCCACAGTCACTGCTGCTATATATCAAAAACTAAACATCTGCAAAATGCACTTTCCCTCCTGCACTACTAAAACATTGATTTATACTGCACTAATCTGTAGGATTGGCTAAGACCACACTCACTTTAATCACTGAATAAGATACTGCACTATTGGCACCTGGCTTGGTGGCTATCAGCCAAAACCAGAGTCTTGTATGAATTTCTAGTCCAGGGGCCGTGTTACAGAAGTGTCCTGAGAGTGCAACTGGCATTTGTGTCGGCTTTGTGCACCCCTAGGCCACTTTGGTATTAGAGAAGGGGCCGCAGATGCTTGTATGGCCCCTTCTGTAATACAGATAGTGCTGGCGCACATGTAGCACCAGTGCTATCTCAAGGGGGTGTTCCCTGATTTGCATGGGGGTGTGGTCTCATGCAAATGAGGGAATCTCTTTACCTCTACACCCGTACCACATTATGGACGTGGGCGCAAAGGCAAAGAAGCTTTCAGGAGGCGCACTGACAATGCACCACACAAAGATGACACACTGTCAGTGCGCCCCCTGATGGCAGCCCTAAGGAGAGGACCAGACATCTCCTTGCTGGTGGGTGCAGTCACTGACTGCACCCGCCTGCAAGGGGATCTCTCTACCCTTTCAAAGGTGCAGGCGGTTTGCAACCTCCACAGTGAAACACGGAGCAGTTTTGAAACAGTCACTTCGTATTTCACTTGAATGCGCTGCCCTAATGGCTGCCCTGAGGGCAGCGCACTCAATATAATAGGGCACACTTTCCATGTTTGTGCATGGCGCACCTGTTTGGAGGTGCACCATGGCGAAAACAGGGAAAGCACACTCATTACGTAATAAGGCCCCAGTTCTTCAAATCTATGAACAGTTTATTTCCCTACCTAATTGGCCGAAATCCTTGGCAGGTACATCCTCTTATAATGTTCGCTCAGGAGCCAAACTCTTGTGGCTACGCCCACACCTCCATTTGTGAGATCACAGTTCAGGCATTCAATGTAGTTAAACTCACTCACCACTGAATTGAGCTCCCCTCTCTTCTCAATTCAATCTGCTCCAGACACATCTTCTCAAACAAGAAGTAATGATTTACTGAGCCTCCACCAATTATCCCATTTCACCCCCGCTCTTCACCCACGTAAATATATGTATGGTAATATATACTAATGCATGTAGTCCCACTATGCTTTTTACGCTGTACCACAAGGTGTGCATTTTTGAGCTCTGAACCGTAAATCTTGTTTTTTGTAAAGCACTATGTTTGCATTCAAAAAGTAAAACAGAGCTCTATGTCATCAGGAATATGATGTGGTAATCCTTGGTTTGCTTTTATTCATCTCAATTGAACATCTCATCCCTCATCTCATCTCAACTGCATAATTTTGGCCATAACTTGACTGGGATATGGTATTCCTGCAGACATGGATTCACCTGGCAACCTTAAATTGTAGTTAAGCCTAAAGTTACTAGATGACCATGTGACACTGTTACCAGCCACGGCCGGCAGTGGGAGTACCTGCAGGGCGGTGATGTGGGGAGGGGGAGGGGCAGGGTGGGGGTAGTAATGTATGGATTACGGAGTTTTACAGGTAAGTAAACATTTAAATAAATAAAACGAATTTCGTTGTGCGCACTGCATTACATTTGGGGATGCAGTGCACTCAACGAAATTCGTTTTATTTATTTAAATGTTTACTTACCTGTAAAACTCCGTAATCCATACATTACTACCCCCCACCTCTCTCCCTCCCCCACGTCACCGCCCTGCAGGCACTCCCACTGCCGGCCGCGGCTGACTGTTAACAGTCCTGGGCATTCCTTCTTTAACCCAATGTATTCTGAGAGTTGTAGAGCCGGCTCAACTCTAATTAACCATATTATTAGATTGCAATAGTTTATAGAAATTCTGAACTTCACTAAGGAGTCATTGATGGTATGGAAGATGCAGGTGACCATACACATGTTCCAAATAATGCCTCATTGAGTCCCTCCTAGAAGCGGTCCAAATGTTACCATGATGGACGTGCCCTTCAATTCTAATTCTTCCTTCTAAAGACCATTGTGATCTAGAACGTTGGCTTATTCATATGATTGACGTACGTTCATAAAGTAATCCAGAATGCCTTGTGTTGTTAGGGCCAGGCCAGGAAAAAGAGTTGTTGGATCGCACGTCCACCACATGAACCTCATTTGACACTCTTCAAGTGCAGGCTTCTTGCTTGAAGGTGGGAGAGTGACATCACTTCTCTACTTCTAACATCTTGCAACATGAACACCACTTAACTACAGTTTACTAGATGTGCTGAGAAACAGGCTGCAACATCTGAAAACCTAATTAAGAGGGTAAAAGTTAACTTTTGTTGAGTTGGGCATCACATCACTACTTTTCTAAGACTCAGTTAACTTTTGCAGACACTGTTAATCCAGGGACTATTTAATGCCGTTCTCTCAGGTGGTCCAAAGACCGGTGGGAGACGCTCAGCCAGCCTTGGCGCTGTATCACATTTCACTGTTCAATCTAACACTAACACTCCTACATTAACATTAATAAAGAGGTTCGACTACCACAGTGGTCTTCAACTTTTGAATGCTGTGCCCCACCTCGTGTAATTTCCATTAGGGCCCACAGAATAATAACCATATTTTTTACAGTTATTCTATAAAGTTGACAGCGCTGAACATATTTTAACAATGCAAACTTTGCAGTTATATTCAGTCATTCATTATAAAATAAATCAATTACATGATGGCCAACAAGCTAGTGGCAGCCTGGTCTCCCTAAATAGTAAACATATCCACATTGTGAGCCTATATCAGATTGAAGGAAGTGGGGCATTAAGAGTTATTTGAAGCCCCCCTCCCTTTGACACCTATTCCCAGACCAGATATGAGTGACATGAGATGATGTTGATGGCCCATTGCAGAGTGTCATATTGACACTCTGGTTTCTTCACTAATACAGAACTGCTTTCAGTCTGATGCTCCTATTGGCCAGTGTCTGGAGCCCCATAAGATCGATGCCCCAAAGGGCCCATCTCCTCCCTTGAAGACCTCTAGACTGCAAGTAACTGAATGCAGTGCTGTGCGATTACTAGCAGGACTCTCTAGGCGCTTCATGCTTGCATAAGAAATGTGGAAACTCCTTTATTATCCAGTAGAAATGCACAATCAAATGTAAAGCTGAAATGAGGGCTCGGTTAATGGAGGAAGGTTATTTTATTGACGCTTTAATAATGTTGCTAGCCATGTTGTTTCTAAAGGACAGCTGTGGAATTATACACATCCCTGCTCTCACAACTGGAGCCTGAAATCATTTTACATGAGAAACAACCCAGGAACCAAAGTCTGCCTTATTCCTTACTGAGTATCACAGATGAAAAACCTGGGAAGATAAATACAAAACACAATACGGATCAAAATACAGAATGTGGTACAGTATGTAAACAGTCGTCTGCCTGCTTCAATGACTGGAAGGATGTGCGGTGCGGGAAAAACCAAACGCTGAGGTTTGCAAAATCCCAGAAAAGGTAATATCATATTGCACTAACAACATATTACGAGGAGTTCGCAGGAAATTTAAAATCAATATTGCCGTTGGATAACAGAGCTCATAATGTGCTTTTTATATTGCACATGACATAAATGGTGATTTTTTCTCATCATTTTATTCAACATATCTTGAAGATGTCTAATAATAACAAATCAGTTTTCCTATAGTGCTTTATTCTACGCTGTTTTTCTATTTAAAGTATGCATACTGTTAATTTCGGTTCATCTGTAAAACACTGTGTCCAACCTTTGGATGTCCTACACGCTATAAAAACAGAACAACACTTCTGCTACTTCGATATATTACAGGTATCTCTATTACTAAATGTAATGGTACCTAGGGGCCTATTAGGATGACGGGCAGACTTTGTCCGCCCGCCATCCTGTCGGACAACGGGACCGTCCCCCATAAGGGCGGGGGTCCCGTCCTCGGAATTAGGATGCACCCGCCACAGTGGCGAGTGCATCCCGCATTTTTAACATTGCGGCGGGCGGTGCTGAAAACACCGCCCGCCGCAATGCTAAAAAAGCATGTTGTTAGTTTCAAAGCACAA
The DNA here is from genome assembly GCF_964261635.1 of Lissotriton helveticus. Taxonomy (NCBI): domain Eukaryota; kingdom Metazoa; phylum Chordata; class Amphibia; order Caudata; family Salamandridae; genus Lissotriton; species Lissotriton helveticus. Next base: position 167,203,250 of record NC_136065.1, on the reverse strand, counting down.
CATGACAGGTACCGCGCGGTGCCTGCCATGTTGCACTTTGAAATGCGGGGGGTACCATAGGTACCCGCCATATGCACCCCCCACCTGCAACGGGCCCCCAAAGCAAAGACCGTATGCCTTTTGCTGCCGTGGAAAGGCATAGGACCGCAGGCATCGTAATATTGTTGTCGGTGTCTCGCAGAGACACCGCCAACAAAGTGGGCTTTTTCCTGCTTGGCTCCTATCTGTGCCTTGATTCGTTGGTGATATTCTAGGGGAAAAGGCTGTACAATGTTGGGATTTAGGTGTTAATTGTATGATTTATACTGCCGTGTGCAGTTCATGGGTTTTGTTAAGTTTTAAATTCAGCTTCTTTTGTACTGAGGTACAGTGAGGCACTAGTTGAGATGACGCCAGTTGCATAATACACAGTGCAAACTGCAAAAAAAATAACATACAATAAGAGATAAGGGGCCTGATTACAAGTTGCCTGTAAATTCTGATGGGAGTGGTAGGGGGAGTCAATTCTAGAGTAAGGGAAATAACAGTAATTTTTCCAGGCCAATTGTAATCCAACCCACAGTGATAGTCTGGTTTACCAGATGACTCCATGCCAAACACTGTGCCTCCAACCATTCTGGGAAAGCGCAACAGCAAGCTAGTGGATGGCATAGCATGTCTGATGTGCACAATAACATAACAACTGGGCTAGAAGTAACAATAAAATTGGGGACACGAGGAAGGCCCACTACAAATGTGATTAAATAAGGCTGAAACGTCATTTATTTAATTTGCCATTTGTTATGGTCCAAAGACAGTGTTTGATCACTCTCTTGTTCTTGCTTTACATGACAGCCTCCATCAAGGACTACCAGAGTACCACCTAGGGAAATAGCCAATCCACCATGAAATACCCCTGCACAATCATGGTGCCAGGCTCTGCTTGTTAATGATCACAGTACTGGTCACCACTATAAACTGTAATTGACACACCCCTGAGACTTCGCCTAGGCCCTCGATTCTATAATGTGCTGCCCAAGGGAAGAAGTGTTGGTACAACCAAGTAAGGCTTCTTATACCATCACAGACAAACTAATCAGCTCAGACTTTCTAAATAACTAGTCTCCTATTACTATACCTATACACTATTTTACTGAATTAACTTTATTCTGGGGCCTAAAAGACAACGCACACAGAAACACATGACTCCTCTTAAAGAGTAGCCCATACATCTGCTAGAGTTACAAGCAAAGAAAATTTGACACGAGTCACCCAAATGTCCACTATCGGTGCAATTATATTTTTAGACCCTTTCAGCGAATTCATGATCAACCAAATTTGCAGCATTATCCTGTTGCAATATTCCACCATAACCATATGTTCTGATGGGCAGCTGCTAGTGAAAATGCACATAATGCCTATTAAGTGGTGGCCAGTCAGATCCAGGAGGTAGCGGCATAGTGGCTTTTGCTAAGTAGTGGGAATCCTTTGATTATTCAGTGATAGGTGGTATACTCATTGATTTTAGAATTGGGATTTCAAATAGAACATCTGGTTGATGTTCTCCTACCTGATTCCAAGAGGCACAGCCACTGTTATCACACTGATACAGATGGAATGAATGCCAATGTTTGCTTAATAGGCAGACCTAAGTTAATCAATGATTTCCTCAGCATGATATCCAATTGGCACCTGTGAGAGGCTTGCCATCTCTAATGTAGAAGAGGACCCCCAACTAGGCCAACCTTGAATGCCAAAAACAAGTGATAGTCACTTTTGAGGAATACAGCTTCATGTGCGAAATCCTTAGTAATTTCCGTGGTATCTGATGCGTTAATGTATGGCCATGTGTAAGGCAAGAGTTCTCGATTATGTACCGATATGGGAGTTATAGCTTTGACACAGACCCAAACAAAATATAAACAATTCAAAATAGCAACAGTACAACAAATCACAGCACATTAATCCAACATATTTATAGAACAACACAACACTACTCAAAATACACCACAAAAAATAAGTCTAATCAATTGAACACCACATAAACACAACAAGACAAAAACATAACTCGAAGGAATAGGAAAAGAGCACACTACAGCAACAGAAGTAACACCACCGCAGAAAAACCACACAACATAACAGTGCAACAATACAGTTTTTTACGACAATTCGTACCACAACTCAATGACGCAAAATGCAAAGAACCCAACAAAACACAACTATCCCACCAGAACACAATATCAGATAGCATCCCAACCACATAGTTACAACACACAACATAACAAATTGCAATACAACACTACAACAACACTACTTAGCACAATACAGAAAAACATGGACAATGGACAGTACTTAAATGGAGATTCTTTTCAAGACAAAATTTAGCACACAGTGTATCAGGAGATATGTAAGTATACAACAATTTGACCTACTAAGAAAAAGAAAAGGTAGCCTAATTTATAATAAATATAAACACATACATGTATACAGTGAAAACCCACAAAATTAGAGATCTGCGTAGGAAGCTTTTTCTATATGGAGAATATAAAACCTTTTCCTGCAGTGCGCTGGGGCACTTTCTTCTGGAAGTAGCTGTTAGGGCTCTATAAACTTTTCAATGAAATCATCAAATCAAAATCTGTGTTTGTCACAGGGTTTTTAAAGCAACCACCATCCCTATTGGGCTTGTCACTGAGTTCCTAATTCAATATGCTCACAGAGGCCACAATACAGTAAAACCCCTTCCCGAGGTGTATCATTAGAGTCCACATTGTCAAACCCTTTCCTATTTCTTTTGGCATTTCTGAATGTAAATCCTCTACCTTTTTTCTTGTCATAATGCTCACAGTATAAAACCGATTGCTACTCTATTTGTCACAGGGTTACAGCATGCAAAGCCCCTTGGACTGGATTTGACCCAGGGATTGCCCTAACTAGGCCTCTGTCAGCTTTTGGCGATGAAAGTACTTCAAAGGCACATTAATGCAACCCTGCCCAATCAAATGCCTGTAAAAATGAAGCTCAACAAAGGAGGGAAGCCAAAAGCACGCTCTCCCCTTTCACTATTGGAACCAAAGAAAACACCTATTTAGCACTTGACCCTCAGGATATTAAGGCTGAGAAATCCATTGCTTACTCATCAAGTGGTGAGGCTTAAAGGTATTCCAGGGCTACTCTTGTGATGTCCCCTCCAACATTATTTGACACGGGGGGGGCCTGATTCACAAAGGTAAACTTACACTTTTGTGTACATTTATTTATTTTTGGGTAAATTTAAAATAGGACAGGTCTATCTTATTGTGTGCGGAGTCTCCACAGTCATAAGAATGCGATTTGTAAAATTCAACTCGTAGTTGTGAACACAATCATATTAGTAAACTTATACAATAGTGTACGTTTACCTTTGAGAATGAGGGCTTGCGTTCTGCATTAACAATGTCTCTATGAGTTGTGAACAAAATAACAACTTCATAGATCACAGGTGGGTTAATGTAGCCGATGCCCAATCAAATGTCCCTAACAAAGAATAACAAACATAGGGTTGCATCCAAATCTCCTCCCTCTTTACTGCTTTTTAATTCTTTTCTGGCATTGCATGAGCTCGGGCAGATAGTAAAAGCTGTCTCTACCAGTCCTAGACAGTGTAGACACAACACTGAAATAGGCTTCTAAAGTCTCACTTGGGCCAGCTTTTAAGCTCTGCCTATCCGCTTTCCTGTCCTACAAATGCCGAGGTGATTGTTTTTTCCTTTGCAGCTTTATGCCTACATTTTTTTTTGCTCACTCTTACCCTAATGACGGTGTTTCAGTATAGGAGGCCCCTCCCTCCACACAGGCTCCTGCTGTTGCATTGATTACCCTGCTTGCATCGTCTGTCTCCTCTCTGAGGCTGCATCCGTCCCACTCCCCCGAGCCTTGCTGCTGGGAGCCACTCATCCCCACAAGCTGGTCTCTACAAGTAATTGCTACTGTGCGTTTCTCCCAAAACCGATCATTAATCCTGCGGCGCAGGCAGTGCACGAGAAGCCGGCTGGTCATTTTGAAGCCTTCAAGTATTGACACAAAGTTGGGAAAAGCAACCTCTGTACTCTTTTTTTTCTCATTTATTTGCTCATTTGTTATTCTGCGATTTCTCTTCCTCGTGTTCTCTGGTCAATTACAGTTCATCTAACATACATCAGGATGTCTCTGGCCATGCATTCAATAAAGAAGAGATCCCATCGATTTTGTATCGGATTTTCACATCCTTTCTGGTGTTTCTCTTCCTACCACCCAGGGAGCGCCCCAAAGTGGATTAGATAGACTTTTAGGAGACGAGATAGCTACATGCGAATAAGGAAGCAGTGTTTGAGTTTTGAAATTGTGTTGCACAGCCTTGTAAAATTTAGGAGTTCTGGTCGTGTTTCACTTCAGCAGGACCAATCAAACTAAGACACCTGAAAACAATTCTTTGAGAGAGAAAGACCCAGGAGGGCGACACTGGGGGCAAAAGTGGAAGTTATGATAGAAAACCATTGTAGTGTGTAAAGATCGCAAATTTTAGAGATAGATCAACACATGTTAACAATTTAAACTTTGCTGCATCAGGTTTTGCCTAACGCACCCGTGCTTGTCCCCTCGCACCTTCTGTCTGTACTGCTTAAGTCTGCGCTCACACCTGTGACTCACTGCTATCTATTAATTATATATATTTTTTACTTTGAACAATCAACTATTCTTTCAACGAGAACCAAGATTTGGAAACCTAAGTTTGTGATGCCTCACTGTCCCACCAACTTTATCACTCCCAATATCCTGCTCACCTCTCCCCTCACATTCCCCACTTCTAATTCGCCCTGTAACACTTTTCTTATATGCCAGTAGCACTTCCAAACATTTTTAGCGAACCCTTCTCAGACCTCGGTACTTTGCTATAAGTCTTGTACATTCCTGTTTACCAGAAGCACCGATATATCTTGGTCTTTTGGGGGCTAGCAAGGACGGCAAAGCAGCTTCCTCCCATGTATATTGCAATCAGGGTTTCGTATTCTTTCTTCCTTCTGATCAACCTGCAAATTCTCGTGGTCCAGGGGAGAAGGACACTATCATCTCTTAGTTGCCACAGGGGGCCTTGGTAGGTGTTTTGATATGAAACCTTTTTAGTGTTTAAAGCCAAGGTCGCCATTTATTGAGGTTGATTAACACAAGTCAACAACCTAAACAATTAAGTACTTCTCGCAAGCCCTTTGCCAGGTGACGTCAAACCAAGTGTAACTTCCACACTCTTCTAGCTCCCTCTGAGCGTCTCTCTGTCATTGCTTAAAGTCTGCGCTCATCCTGCCTTACCTGGGGTTCACTGCTATCACCATTGTTGTCCTTACCATTTAATATTTAACTCTTCTTTCAAATGGATCCAAAAATAATCTTGAAAACATATTGTATTTCTTTCTACTTAGAAATATCTCTCTGAAGAGCTGCCCAATGACTTCTCAAAAGTTCCACAAAAGTTTGTGTACCTAGTAATACTTAAACATTCAGGCTTCCATTTTCTATGCTGGGGTGACTTGGGACATTAATGCACATCAAAATCCTATAGTCTCCCCATTCAATTCTATTCTTGCACCATCTATGGCAGGGGGGGTTTCTAGCTCTCACCCACACTCCTCTGGGCAACAACCTGGTTTAAATCCCCTTTCATAATGTTTATCAACGCCTAGCCCATTAATTGGGACAAGTCATTTTTTTCCCTGTGAATCAATAGCAGGTCTGGGGGTCTGTCTGCTTTCTCATTGCATTGGAAACAATTGTATGCATCTCATAAAACTCCTTCATGAGGACATCAATTCCACTTCCCTCTAGGCATCCTCAGGTGCTGACTGTATTCCCTGCTCCTGGCCTGTTCTTTTCCTATCCGTTGCAATACGTATCGGCCAGGTTACATATCCATATCTTCAAATGTCCGTCCTGTCTTTCACCCAACTTGCAGTTGCAACAACAAACAAATGACATCAAATCCACCCCATCATTCCCAATCGCCCTCTCACTGACCGCCACCTCCACAATGGAATCACATTCAGCCTGCTCAATCATACATCAGTGCAGAAGGAATGGGCAATGCAACTCAACTTTGGAAAACTGTACTACTCTAGGCACTTCCGTAATGTTATCAACAACTCTCCCTAGTCACTCTCTCACCTGTTTCATGCACAAAAAGGTGCCCTCACACCTTCCCCTGTGCACAACAAATCTTGCCAGTGCCCTGAATGGACACACTACCTCACTCTCAAATCTCTTTAACCATAGCACTGTTATGTACATAAAGTAGAAGGTGCTATCGACTCCTCCACCAATTCAACCATTCAATTGTCAAAGTCTCAAAATCAACATAACATAACAACTTTAAAAAGATGCATATCAGGCTGTGCCAGCACCCTCAGTGCTTAATTTGTGCTGTTGCCAGAAGCACACCAATCAGAGGAGAACTAACAAGCAAGCCAGCTGGCACACCTCAGAGAGCCAAAACGGTACTACAAATGCCTGGAGAGGAAATTGAGAGCCAGCTGGGACACCACCAAAAGAAACACATACAAGACCGTGCTCAGACGCTACCACCACCAAATCAGAGAAACAAGAACAAATGCCCGGCCTACAGATAGAAACCCGCTCAAACAGCTGCAAAGAGCTTTTCACCATCGGCAAAGAATTCTCCAACCTCGCAGCTGCAAACAACATCATCACGCCTTCACAAGAGCTCTGCAGCACCCTCTCCAACTTCTTTCACAACAAAATCACAAAGATCTACAGCAACTTCAACCCCAATCCAACCCTGAAGGCATCAATGACCAACTACCCACCACCACAAGTGATAACAATCACCTGACTGGCTATCTCTCACCAACTAGGACACTGCCACAATCATGAAATCCATCCATTCAGTAGCCCTTCGGACATCTACAACTTAAGAGGATACACAATCAGCTCTGCGCTCACATCCATCATCAGACACATCCATCAAATGTGCGATCTTTTCAGACAACTGGAAGTATGCAGAAGTCAATGCCCTCCTGAAGAACGCAATCTGATGACCGAGCAAACTCACCAACTACCAACCCATCTCACTACTACCTTACCCTGCCAAAGACATGGAGAAGGTGGAAGGTGATCAACAAACAAAACCTTGAGCATCACCAACTACTGTACAGCATGCAATCAGGTCTCATCAACAACCACAGGACAGATAAAGCCCTCATTGTGGCAGCAATGACATCCAGACTATCCTTGACCACAGAGAAACCGCAGCTCACATCCAGATCAATCTCTCTTCAGTGTCCGACACGTCTCTCACTACACTCAAGGCTACATCACACCGGAATGCTAGCACTAGCTCTAAAGGTATAGCCTCCTTCCTCACAGGCAGAACACAGAGTCAATAACCCACCATACTCCTCAGAAACTAAGAAAATCATCTTCAGAGTTCCACAAGGATGAACTCTCAGCCCAACATTCTTCAACATCTACATGGCACCCCTCACAGGCATCATCAGAGCCCACAAATCCAACACCGACAACACACAGCTTATCTTATCCCAGATAGAAAACTCCAACATCACCAGAAAGAACATTATGCCTGAAGTTCAACACAGAAGTACTGATCTTGGGAAACAAGATTCAGCCTGGCACTCCTCCTGGTGGCTAGTGGAAGTAGGAACCACACAAATCCCATCAGAACAAGCCAGAAACCTAGGGCCTCATTTATAAGGCCGTGCGTCAATTTCACGCCGCCGGTGCGTCACTTTTTGTGACGCACCAGCAGCGTAAAAAATATGCCTTGTTGCACCATATTTACAAAGTGACGCATCTATGTAGATGCGTCACTTTGTAAACCCCAGCGCTACATTATACCTACGCCAGGTATAATGTATGCAGGGGGGGGGGGGGCGTTCTGACGCAAGACAGGGTCATAGAAGTGACGCAGCGAAATCTATAGGATTTCACTGCGCCACTTCTAGGACGCAAATGCGTCAATTTCTTACGCCTGTCTCACAGCAGGCGTAAGACTGACGCAGGCCCTTTCACATGGGGCTTGCTCCATGTGAAAGGACACATTCCTGGAGTTGCGTCACTTTTGTGACACACTCCAACAATGCGGTCACTTTTGCGCCATACAGATACGTCAGACATACTGACGAATCTGTAACTCCTTGCGCCATGATGCATCATACTGTAAATATGACGCATCATTGGTCTCGCAAGGAGGGTGCAGTGAAAAGTGACGCATCGCTGTTTTCATGCAGCGATGCGTCACTTTTCATGAATGAGGCCCCTAGTACTCATCCTGGACAATAAACTCACCATGGCACTTGAGGTAAACACTGTCATCACTTCTTGGTTCCTCATCCTATTAATGCTAAATAAATCTTCAAATTCCTACTCCAAACCACCAGATGCACCATCACTCAAGCCCTCATCATGAGCAAGCTGGACAATGTAACACACTCTATGCCAGGATCCCAATCCACCTCACACATAGACTCCAGACTATTAAGAACATCATCGCCACACCCACATCTTGCCTCAACTCCAAGAGTGCCACTGGCTCCCCATACAGAAACGCTACCAATTCAAGTTGCTCACGTATGCATTCAAGGCCTTCCACAACATTGGACCTGCCCACCTCAACCACCATTTACGCTTCTACCAATCCACCAGACAACTGCAATCTACATCTCTCTCCCTCTCACACACATATCCCATGCATATCCCATGCATCCACAGAAGCAGAGCTGAAGGTCATGCTTTTTCCTACATCGCCGCCAAGATCTGGAACAACCTCCCCAACACATCAAGACCTCGTCTTCACTACTTGGCTTCCGCAAGGCCTGGCTTTTCAACCAACCGTGTGAATCTCCTTTGGATGACCAACACCTACTCTTGCTCAACCTACACACCTTCTCAATCACCTGGAAACGTTCACGGGTGACAAATGCGCTCAACAAATCTTCATAGCATTAACATGATATGATATGACAGTTTCCCTGACATCACTGTAGGCTTCTGTGGGTCTTTACTCCTAAACCACAGAGCCTCTTCTACTGCAAACAAATCAGAGCATTGGCCATTCTGCTGGTGACACCACAAACATGTCTTGGTATCAGCAAAATATTCAATTGATGGCACATCAGCACAATTGCCCCTCGCCGTTTACACAAACACCTCTCACTCTGAACCTGTTGATCACCTGCACAACCATCTTGCAAACAATCTAAAAAATCACTCATGAATTGCATAAAGCATCCCCATATGGTGAGTGTTACTACCACCACAAAGATCTCCAAGAAGGCGGTGCCATGGGGTCTGATTTTCATTCCTCTGATCTTATAGCTACACACTTTTACCCACCCTACAAAAACCAAATATAGACATGCCTGCTGCGTTCGAATTGCTACGTCCTTACTTCCTTGTCCAACCCTTTGCGTTGCTCACTGAAATTGGATAGAAATCTCTCCCTTACCATCAAATCGTCTCTCGTAGATCTGTTCAACCATAAATGGTTGTGTCGCTTTCATCCTTGACAAATCAGCACCATTACTATTTACTAAATGCCTTACCTTGCATGACAACTTTGTATACAAAATATACATTTCACAATACATCTTTTCATCTCCTTTCTCTCCCACCAGTATCTTCAGTTTATTAATCTTGTTTTAAAATAATCTGTATTTTATCCCTTTGATATGCACAAACAATATCTTTGTTGATGATTTTTTTGTCTTTTCATCTGCTAAGGACAACTCCACCTTTTCAATTCCTTCAAAAAGTGCCCACACTGGCATTACTGTCAGCTGCTTTTCACAAAGAAAAAATGCTTGTTGTAAAAAACAATGTTTATGCCAGCTTATTGACCAGTCCAAGAAAGCTCTGCAAGTAATGAACACCCTGCAGGACACAGAGGACCATTGGGCAGAGCCTTGTGAAAATCTATCCTCCTTTCCATTTGCCTTCCCAACAAGCAAACATTATTTTTGTGTACAGGTAGTAATCTAAATGCAGATTTAGCCAACTCTGCACTTTTTATGCCATGAACCAACTCGACTGCTTAATCACACTCAAACGCAAACGGATTAATCACACGGTTACCGCCTGCAAGTAAAATCAATGAATGATCCTCAGTCCAATCATGACCGATTATTGTTCAGCACGCGGAGTATCAGTCTGAGGGAAGACAAATTCAGGAGTACCCCGGGTAAGTCGTTGTTGGATCCTGCAATCCTCAGCACATGCACGTCTTTCATCAGTTTATGCAGACCCGCTCTCGATGTACTGAGACTGAGCTGGAGATTTCCACCCATCTGTACTCTCCTGACAACTCTCTCCAAATTGCAATGGTCTTTCTCTATCATGATAATGTGACAGTCACTCCCCTTCTGAATGCGTTAATTAACCATAGTATTGACCCTTAAGGAAAGTTAACCACAATGCCCCTTTTGCAGAATTTCTTGTCATAGTTGGACCATGCAGTTTCCCTTAAACTGGCCTGTGCCTGTGTGATCACGTCCATATTTTTCCACAAATAGACACTATGTCCCAGAGTCTTCTTGTATAGGACACGGGCATATATGGAATAAATTGTCTCCCAGTTCTCTATCATGGCCAGAACTCTAGGTCAGTTTGCCTAGATGTCATTCTTTTTGTAATCTTCTTTTGCCGCAGTCTCCCTGTGCACACAGTTCAATATATCCACACATTCTCTTGCCCATATCTTCTTCATGACAGTCATTAGGTGGGAGCCCAAAGGCTTCGTGAAGCCCAGATACATAGTGAAATTGCCTGCGGCCACTCCACTCATGCTCTTAGCTTTCGTTCCTGCTGTTTGGCCTCCCACGGCAGCAAACGTTCCTCCCAAGTTATCTGTATTTACTTCTTTTTTCGTTTGTTTCTCCTTTTCCTAGAGTCACAGTGGTTGACTCTACTCTCTCACTTCTAGGACTCACCCACTTGTTCCTACATCTTGATGCAACCCCTGTCACTTTTTTCTGAATTCCCCTCTGCTAACAGTTATCCTCCTGTCACTCTCCTCTTTGTGATGATATCTTGTCAACCACATTTCCCGAAATCGGTACTCATGTCCACTCTTGCTTATTCACACCTTGCACATCCCTTCTACATTCACTCACAAATCACCAGCTTCTACTTCTCGTATTTGCTTCCTTGCAGCCATCTCCGGAGACAATCACATCCCTCCTAAATCCACATACTTCAGAAGTCCCACATGTGCTCTCCTTACAATTACTCTCCCTGGTACGCTGCCGCTCCTGTTCTGCATGCTACCAGCTGAACCTTTGCTCTGTCCCTGCCCTCATAGGCTCACTCAGAGTATTCAACCACCCTTTCAGTGCTGTCTTACTTTCTTCATTACTTGATCTGTCCAGAAATATTTAAGGCATGCCCAAAGTGGCAGTTGCCCAGGGCATCCACCTTCCAAAGGGTCCCTTGCTAAAACGAATGAGACAGTTGAAATTCCCGTCAAAAAACATTGCTCATAAACACCAGCTTATTTTTCTAATTTAGCATCTGAGCATGTTTAACAGAAACTTAAAATCAGATTTACTAAGGTTTGTGCCAGTGCAAAAAAAAGAAAACAAAAATTTAAAGTCATGCAAAACAGCACAAACGCTTGCAAGGATATTTATTTTCCAGCGTAAAAAAGTGTTTTGTGCTGGAAAAATTACATTTTCTCAGTGGAAATAGGGATTTCTGCTGCTTTGCACCACTTTGCATCCCGGGGGCGCTACTTGTGTGTAAATTGAGTGATTAAGCATTTATAGCTTTTTTGTTAAACTTTCTTTATTGAGTTTTTCTTAGGGCGCAGTAATACACCACGAGGACGTCAGAAGTAAGCATCTGATTGCTAATAGTACAGACAGTATCCAATATGTAATGAGATTTTCCTTGTAGAAAGACATTTCAATGAAAGTGCTGTCATCAAACGATCTGTCTCAATGAATCATAACAATTGCCCAAAATAAATCCCGCCTCCCCCCAAAAAACCTTAAACTATAAACCATTAGTGAGAATAAAAGGGCTGTGTATTGTGTGGGGGGTGTGGGTGAACCAGGTCCAAGGGGGCCTTTCAATGGAACTGCAGGTAGTCACTGGGGGCCAGATGTATGACCCATCATTTGCGACTAGCAATTTCCGACTCGCAAATTGGGATGTATAACAGTGGGCCATATCTATCAAGCAAATTCGCATTCGCAAAGGCCGAAATTCGCAGAGGGTGCTCTTGGAGTGCATCCTTGACCCTGGGGGAACCCTTGTTCTAACCCCAGAAACCCAACTCTCAAAACCAAGTACTTACCTGTAAACTGATAACTTAATTTCCTCCCATAAGATTGCATTGACTACTTTTCTGTGAACAAAGTTGCAAGTGTGAAGTTGGAAAGTGTGTTTTTATAACAAATTGCATTGCTTACCTTTATCCAGAAAATGTCCCAGTGTGGTATCTAGGCACACCACACTGAGTACGAAAAGTAATCTGAAAAGTAGTCCAACAACTACTCACAAAGTAAATATAAAGTAACTGTATACTAATTTCAACTGTTTATGAACATTTGACTTACTTGTAATCAAACCAATTGCATTCAACTGCATTCAATCGTATTCAACTGCATTATTCTTGCAAAGTACTATTACACTTACCTGTGCCAGGCCGTGCTTGGTTCTAGAAATAAAATACAACTAAATAATATTTTTTAACAAAACAAATTGGTCAGAGTTCAGTCTTTGAGTGTAGGAAATCATTTCTTTCCTGAGTGTGTACAATAAATGCTAAACACTACCCTCTAATAAAGCCTTACTGCTGGCCCACACTCCCACAAATAGAGAGGAAGGTATTATCTACTTTTACCTCTGTAAGCCTTTGGGGATCCACTGGACTCTGTGCACACTATAACTTACTTTGATATAGCATATACAGAGCCTGCTTCCTACACAAAGTCTTGTTGGCAATTTTCAAAATTAAGAATATACCATCCATGGAACAAGTCAGAGACAATAAGACACCCTCCCTGCAGAGATCAAAAGGCCCCAGTGTGAGTGCTGGAGGAAAGTCAGGGTTACAATTAATAGGGGTGAATGGCGAGGGCAAGATGGCCCATGCAGCAGTGGGGTTCACGTCATTCCAGGCTTTAAGAGTCGTTTTGTAGGTGTACAAAGGTATGCATTAGGTGATCGTTCTGCTTTCGGTTTCCATAAAATGCCCCAGACATAGTGGCCCACCACCGCCCGATCCAAATGGAGCTAGTGTTTATCTGGTACTCTCAGAGACCACTCAGATACCACTCTCAGCTGTGCCACCTTATAGTAAGCGGGAAGTCCCTGAAATAGATATAAAAACCATGGACAGACATTTCGATTGCATGAATACAGTCAAGCTAAGATAAATACATGGGAGCACACCTTTTGAGATGAGCTATAAGTTGTTGAAGGATAGAGGGGACATTGGCCCTGTAGAACTCTGGGGTGATTTTAATCCCCAAATATTTAAGACATTTTGCTATCCGATTGCTTTTATCACTTTAAAAGACCGCAATTTTGCTACAACATCTCTGAGTCATTAGCCTTCACCAGCTTGTAGAAGTCCTACTCAGTGAACATGTTGTAGTTTGGTCTCAGCATGCTTGTCCCCAGGGAGCTCAGAAAACACATCTGCCACAAATTTCTCCAGGTCCAGGCTCTCCACTCCTTCCTCCAGATTCTGTAGGCACTTGTTATCCCTTTGAGAACAGTTTTCTAGGTGTACACTTTTTTAAGAGCATAGCATGTAAATGCTCATGAAGTTGCTCGGCAGAGCCCTCCAATCAGCCCACATGCTGTACCAGAGTCTGGCATTTAGTTTCCAAATCAAGAGTACGTGCGCCCACAGAGTCCACATCTTGTCGCAGTATCGAAAGCCTGTCATTAAGGTCTGAACGAAGAATGTCTAAAGAGTTAGCCAAGTCCACTTTCAATTCCTCTCTCAGCTCCTTCCTAAAGTCTTGTAGAGAAGAAAGAAGGTCTTCCTTTGTGCACGCCATTGCGTCTCTAACAGTAGAAGGATGTAAGACTATAGACTCCGTTGGTTGAAAGTAGCTGGACACTCTATTCAGTTGTGCCTTTTTCAGAGACATGTAGGCTACAGTTATGGGCCTGGATAAGTGACTCAGAGAAAGAGGTGACACAGTGCATCTCTTAGTAAGCTGCTGAAAGTTATGTAACCCTTTAGGTTTTCTTCAGTAAACTTTGCCATGAATGGTGCGATGCTGGGGTGAAACAGGATGCTACAAAGCGTGGGGCCCTTTTAATGGAGATGTCTATGCACTGCCACACTCATTAATCATCGAGGGCCAGATGTTAGCTGGGGTGGTACAGCGTGAACTTGCTAGGCCATCAGGCCATGGTTCTGAATAGTATTCTCATCTGTGTCCTCCTTTGTCATGTACGCTGATCCTTGTAGCCCCTTCATTCAGGCCACAGAGCAGTACTGTTGCCCCTTGCAGTACAGCCCTTAATGCCAGGAAGGGCCACTCTCCCGCAAGGCCTCCAAGAACTCCATATGGAGCAGGCCTGAGGCCACAGATGGTGTGTGCTATTGCTTCTATACATGGGGCTGCTGGCCAGAATTAGCGAGTAAGCTCAAATACGGCTGAGATCGGGGATCAAGGTGTGTTCCTCTGTCCTCGCAGAAATAGAATAAACCTGCTCCTAAGGATGCATTTCTGGCCTGTCAATGGACAATCATCACACTTTTAGCCAGTTGATTCTCTTTAAATTGAACAATAATCCTTCTAAGTGATTACTCTCTCCTTACTTCATTTCTTCTATCTTAACCCTCTCTCTTACCTCTTCTCTGTCTACCCCCAGGCTCTCTATCTCAGCTCTCTCTACCTCATCTCTCTCAGTACACCCAATATAATTCACTTGACTTCATGTTCCCCTATCTCCCACTCACACCGTATCCCACTTTCTATCAATCTCTGTTCCTAAATCTACATTCCTCATCTCTATGTTTGATCCCCTTTTGCTACTTCAACTCTCTACATTTCATACCTCTCTCTGTATGCCACTACTCCTTTTCCATCTGACCTCCCTCTGGGGGAGACTAAACTTACCTCATAGGTTGCTTTCAAGGGGGTGTAGGACTATGGGAGGTCAGTTCTGAAGCCAACAGGGTATCCCTCCCTAGGTGATGTGCTTCACACACTGCCCACCAAAACCTCCTCTGGTACCCTATGTATTCTAAGGGTTACCTGATAACCTGCAAACCACTTCTCAATATCATCTTCCACCTCAAAGCTGAGCACCAGGTCTTTAGTTTTGTGGAAGTCTTGGACTCTGAGGTATCGCTGCAACCATTCCTGCTGATTTCTTAAAGCTGTTTGGCTTTTAAGTCCAGTTCCTTTAGACTCAGTGCATGAGCCAACATAATTTTTATCTCCTCCAAGATTCTTTCTGCCTCAGCCTTTCTCTCTTCTGCAGCCAGTCAGGCTAGCTGCAGCTCCAGGTCCTGCTCAGACTGTATGTCATTCAATTCTTCAGGAGACAGGTTGCCAAAGGATGCACTGCTTCCAGCAGGGGACCTAATCTCCGTGTGCCCTACTCTCCTTTCTGGAGCCATTGCTAAGTAACTTGCCACCTCCTCCTCATAATCCTTACCAGGGCCATCACCCTCTTAGTCCTCCGGTGAATCCTCCCACCAGTGTGCTTCTTCAAAAGCATATGGGGCGTCCCGAAGGTCCTGCTTAGTAGACCCCTTTTTCACAGCTAGCCTCTTCTCCTAGGAGAACTCCTGTACCCCAGCCCTGCTGAAATCATTAATGTGAACCAACTTCATCATATTGTAGTCTGATAGGCAGTTGGGATCTATTTCCATTCTGATAAGGTATCACAGGTACAACAATAAAAGAGTTCCGGATGTATGAAGGTGAAGCACAAATTACATTTGGGAAAATGACCAATTTGAGAGAAATAAGAATTTTAAAAAACTCGAATATGATATCAAATTAATTATCTAGGAGTTTTAGCATAACACAAAATCACTGATGGCACTGCACAAACACAAGTCCTAATCCTCCGCGCTGAACACCAATGTAGGAAATTGGGTTACTGGTTGTAGGGGGAGAAACCCTACTCAAGCAGAAACCAAAATTCTCTCAGGGTGTAGTCAGAAGCAGGTCCCAAATTAACCTGTGCATAACCCTCTGGTAGCTTGGCCAAATCTCATTTTGCAAGAATAACATGAATTTCACAAAATGTAGAATTACACAATTTTACATTATATTGTGCTCACCAAGAGATATTTTCTTCTCAAATGCAGCATTACTGGTGCCTAATAGAGTGTGTTTTACACGAGAAATACATTTTGGGGAAAATGTATTGTGAGATACCACCAAATCACATTTCGATCCATTTATATAATTTAAGCAATTTTACTTCATTTTTGTTTAATTCTGCAGAAATTAGAAAAATGTGCACACCCTAGACCACATCCTATTCTTATTCTACCCCAGCAAGAGAACTTGCTTAGAAATGAAAGTCAAAAGAGTTTGCATAACTTATTTGTGTGATTATTATTGGAAAATGTGCTCACATCAAAATTGTATTGGACAGAGCTAGCCACATGTTGACAGGATATTTAGGACTTGTAAGAGCCAGATGTTGATTAACTTTTGACAATGGTAGTACATTAGTTGGCTTCTTGATTGCTGGTTTACCAGGCATTGTGTGTGCATGTGTTTCATAGTTATATGTACATCAACTGAGTTTCACCAGACTTCCAGAAGTGAATGTTCTGGTTTTATCAACTCCTCTCTCTCTTTCTCTGTCCCTGCCACACAAACAGAACTGTCCATTGCATGACCTCAATATAGCTGCTTCTTTTTTTGTGCACCATAACCCTCTGTTGTTCCCGACAGTCTGGTCCACTCGACCAGCCCATTCGATTTTTCCCTTTTCTTCAATGGCCTTGCCTTCCTTCCAGCTGTCAACTCCAGGTTTGAAAAACACGGCCCTGAGGTCATTTGGCTGTTGGTACTCAAATGATCAAATTAGCTCTCATCGCATACTCTCTGGGTTAGTTCAAAACGAACTATCTTGTGTTATTCAATCACTGCATCCATCTACCACTTGGGCAACAATTCCTGCTTGTTCCTGCTGTCTCCTTGTCCTGTCCTCCTAAACATCTTCCCTTCACAGCCTCTTCCATGCTCTGCAGCTCCACCAGCATCTGTCATGTTCCTTCCTTGCAAAATCAGACTGTCTCATTGTGCCATCTCCATTCTGCGTTTTATCACCTACACCTTTATCTTCTGCTTGTATCTGCAGCTGCCAATTTCCTGCATGTTCAAAGTTCCGCCTAAAACTGTTCTCAGGACCCCAGACCAAGCTCATCATCGTTCCTTACATTGTCATAGCTGTCAAGTTCGGTGCACAGTCTAAATATCGAGTTTCAAATATCGACCTACAAAATATCGAGTTGGAAATATCGAAGGTACAGAATATCGAGGTCAAGAATATCTTTGGACAGAATATTGACCCTAAGGTAAGTAATATCGATTTTTTTTATATCTATGTACGTAATATCGAAGTTAGTAATATCGATAGCATATATATCGATGTAACTAATCTCGATGTTACTAATATCGATATTTGTATTATTGTTACGTATTTTATTATGTATTTAATATGTATGTGTTATATGTTTTTTGTTAAGTATTTTACTTGTTTTCCCGCAGGGCCGGTAGAGGTTTACCGTGAGGGAAGCTGTTCCCGCTCCAGGAGGAGCCCCGCACCACTCGCCTGATTGACGCACGGGACTCGATTGCCCAGGAGCCCGTGCAAAGGACCAACACAGCGTAGAGGCACGCCCACCCGCTGACCGGTGCACAAAACACCTCGCCGGACCCGCTGGCGCGGGTCCCGCAGCGCCGGTAGAGGTTTATCGTGAGGGAAGCTGTTCCCGCTCCAGGAGGAGCCCCGCACCACTCGCCTGATTGACGCACGGGACTCCATTGCCCAGGAGCCCGTGCAAAGGACCAACACAGCGTAGAGGCACGCCCACCCGCCCACCGGTGCACAAAACACCTCGCCGGACCCGCTGGCGCGGGTCCCGCAGCGCCGGTAGAGGTTTATCGTGAGGGAAGCTGTTCCCGCTCCAGGAGAAGCCCCGCACCACTCGCCTGACGCACGGGACTCCATTGCTCAGGAGCCCGTGCAAAGGACCAACACAGCGTAGAGGCACGCCCACCCAAACACCGGTGCACAAAACAGCATCAGGTTGACGCAGCGCGGAACGCAGCGCGGGACCAACGCCGGACAAAGCCCGGGCAAAGGGCGGGCCCTCTAAGGCCCTCAGAGCCAGAAGAGGCCGGGACGGGCTACTCCACCTGACCTTTCCATTGGATGAGGTATTGAGACGCACTTTACGTTTTGACTTGCTCTGTACTGCTTATTGTCGCTTTTCGGGGGATCGTATACTAAATATGTCCGTTTGGGAGGAGCTCAATGCCCTGTGTGGCACCAAGTATGTCCCGGATGCATCACCCCCTCCAATTATTACAGTCGTGGGCAATAATTTTGACAATGTAACCGGTACTCCGCGAGACCTACCTCTACCCTTAAACAAAGACAAAAATGAGCCCATTGCTCTGTCTCGGGGTTTCAATATTAAAAGGAAGCATGATGGGGCAAATGTCAATGAGAACCGACCAAAAACTCAAAAGGTATGCACCAGCCCCACATCATCCCCCTCTAATCCAACCACACCAATGGCAGATATGGATGTGGACATAACAGATGACCCTGCACCGTCCTCCCAACTGACTTTGCTGGCTCAGCTCGAGCAATTGTTCCTATCTGTTATATCACCTTTGGTAACAAAACTTAATGACTTGGGGGACAGGCTGACTAGCATCGAGAAACAAATTAAAAGGAATTCCTCACCAACCAATAAATTGGTAACACCCGCTTATCCCAATCCTCCCACCACCCCTGTAAAGTTCAAGTCAACTACACGTAAGAATGTCCAAACCAACATACTTCCTCTTAACTCACCTACCGCAACAGGTCCCAAAGTGGCATTGAAACCTTTGTTAATCAATTACACAGTGGCCAGAGCCGATCCAGTAAGAATGCCACATATTAACTTACCTCCTGAAGCCGCCCCATACGTGACTGTCCTCTCTGGGGTTCCCCCACTTAGCCAGGGAAAACCCGAAACATACCAGGACCTGCTAAATAAGGCTATTTTTTGGTTACAGAATAAAAGACCTTTGCCACCTGATCTAGACGGTGGAATCCTGAGCGTCAGGAGGGTGGGGTGGATAGGTATGTTGCCCAAAAACACCTCTGGGGACCTGGTGTTAATTAAATTTAAGAATAAGAACACCACCCCATACTTACGATCCTGCCTGCCCAACAAAGGAGATGGCCCCATTTGCATTTGTGACTTGCATGACTTTTACCCAAGTATCCCACACATTCCGCTACCCAGATTAATGGCAAAGAAATACTACCCCTGGGGAAGGGGACCCTGTGCATCTAGCGCCACTAACCATCTAGCCTCTAACAGATTTGAACCACGGCTTAAAAATTGTATTTTCTGATAACCAAATTTTAAGAGGCCACTCATGAGTACCAGCTCAATTGACACGGTTGTATGCAAATAACAAGTAAAGTGCCGACATAGGTTGCCCGACGTTCTTCCCCTAAACATTAGCTATTTTGTGGCACCGTATGCATGACCCTTCTTGTTTCTTTTAGAGCTGTTATGAAATGTTTTATATTGATTAGCTGATCCGTCATAGCCATTTAATCCTGTTTTAATAGTTGATATTAACTTTGTAATGAAACGTGGTAATGAAATGTTAAGGTATTTATTTTTGCATTGTTGCTGCTTTTATGATTTTTAAACTAAAATCGAATAAAGCTAATCTGATTGATTGATACTTGTTTTAAATTATATGTGTACTATTTTTATATGTTAATAATGTTATTTTTAAGTCAATTTTATGTTTTAGTACCGGAGCGGGTTGTGGGTTTATAGGCGAATAGGGTGGGAAGTAATTTAAAGATACTAAATTAATTATTAATTTTTAGGAATTATGAATTAATTTTAATTAATTTTTGTGTTTATTTCTGTAGCGGGTTGTGGGTTTATAGGGGAATTGAATGGGAAGTAATTTAATTGTAATTAAGTAATGATTTATTTGTATTTATTGTTATTGATAATTATTGTATTTTTAATTATTTATGAATTGGCAATTAATTATTTTAATTGGTAATTAATGTGTAATTGGTTATTAATGTTTTTAATTGGCAAATCATGTTTTTAATTGGTAATTAATTTTTTAATTTGTAATTAATTTTGTTAATTGGCAATTAATATTTTTAATTGGTAATTAATTTGTATCAATTGGAAATTATTTTTAATTAATTGGTAATCAATGTTTCTTAAAAAGTATTTTTGGTATGAAATTCTATTTTTGTTTAATATTTTTTAAGTGTTAATACATTTTCAATAAGTAATATTTTAATGTAATGGAAATATTTTATTGTTCAAAATTTATTATTTGGTGACTAATATTTATTAATTAATATTTATTGGTATTCATTGTTAATTTATTGTTAATTAATTATTCAATTGTAATTATGTTTTTAATAACTATTAATGAGTATTTGTAAATGATGTAGAGTTATTTAAAAATTAAATTATTTTTTATTTTAAATACAAATTATTGTGTGTGCATGTGTCAACTGAGTTTCACCAGACTTCCAGAAGTGAATGTTCTGTTTTTATCAACTCCTCTCACTCTTTCTCTGTCCCTGCCACACAAACACAATTGTCCATTACATATCCTCAATAGAGCCTCTTTTTTTTTTGTGCACCATAACCCTGTTGTTCCCGAGAGTCTGGTCCACTCGACCAGCCCATTCGATTTTTCCCTTTTCTTCAATGGCCTTGCCTTCTTTCCAGCTGTCAACTCCAGGTTTGACAAACACGGCCCTGAGGTCATTTGGCTGTTGGTACTCAAATGATCAAATGATTATTTATAAGTATGTTATAATTAAATTCTATGCTATCCAACGCTAGCCCTACTGTTGCACTCTCTGGAGTTCGGAATAGTAATTTTTACCCCTACACTATTCAACGTTTTCCATACTGTTGTACTCTCTGGAGTGGGAATAGAAATTTTTACCCCTGCGCTATCCAACGTTTTCCCTACTGTTTCACTCTCCGGAGTTGGAAATAGTAATTTTTAGCCCTATGCTATCCAACGCTTCCCCTACTGTTGCACCCTCTGGAGCTGGAATAGTAATTTTTACCCCTACGCTATCCAACGTTTTCCCTACTGTTGCACTCTCTGAAGTGGGAATAGAAATGTTTACCCCTGCGCTACCCAACGTTTTCCCTACTGTTTCACTCTCCGGAGTTGGAATAGTAATTTTTACCCCTATGCTATCCAACGCTTCCCCTACTGTTGCACCCTTCTGGAGCTGGAATAGTAATTTTTACCCCTGCGCTATCCAACGCTTTCCCTACTGTTGCACCCTCTGGAGTTGGAATAGTAATTTTTACCCCTACGGTATGCAACGCTTTCCCTACTGTTTCACTCTGGATTTGGAATAGTAATTTTTACCCCTACGCTATCCAACGTTTTCCCTACTGTTGCACCCTCTGGAGTTGGAATAGTAATTTTTACCCCTACGCTATCCAACGCTTTCCCTACTGTTGCACCCTTTGGAGTTGGAATAGTAATTTTTACCCCTACGCTATCCAATGCTTTGCCTACTGTTGCACTCTCTGGAGTGGGAATAGTAATTTTTACCCCAACGCTATCCAATGCTTTCCCTACTGTTGTATTTTCTGAAGTGGGAATAGTAATTTTAAGGGGCCGATTCCGATCTCAGTTGGAAAGCACTCCCACCAAGCCGGATCCGTGGTGTTTTCCAACTGAGCCGGACTCCTGCAGTCCGACCGAGCGAGTACGATGCGACCGTATGCTGTGGGACTCGGTTTGATCGGACTCCAATAGAAGTCAATGGGAGCCGATCGTACGACGCATACATGGACTCCCATTGACTGAATGTTTATGTTATGGACAAGTGCGACCCCTACAATGAGTACGCGTTGGTGCCATCTGCGCCGTACATGCCTGTGTTGGTGAGACCCATGGGTCTCCCCCTGTGTCCGAGTCGTAAGGCTGCAGGTAACAGGGGGTCTGGTGAGGACCCTCAAAGCCCAACTCCGGGAGCTATTGCGAGCCGGAAGCTCTAACTCGATCCGGCTGTCCGAATCCAGCATCATACTGGCTCTGCCTTCATTGTGCGCCATGGTTAGCTTACGGCCGAGACGTACGGAGCGGTTTGGACCCGGAAACAATTCGGACGGAGATTTTGCGCTTGTTCGCATCGTACTTCGACGTCCAGACCCGTGTACGAACCGGACGGAAATTCAGCCTCCAAATCCGATCCGCTAATGCCGAACCCGATTCTGTGCCCTTCCGACGTGATTGGAATCGGCCCCTTAATGTTACGCTATCCAACGTTATCATTACTGTAGTTTTTTTTGGACTTTAAACAGTAGTTTTATTTATTTAGCTATTTAATATTTTTTAAAATATTTTTGATAATGTAGAATATAAATAATTTTGAAAATATTGAAAGTATATTTAGGGGTCGATTCCGATTTGGGAAACAAATCCGTACGATGAATCATATTCGTAGCCGTTTCCGTACGAATTGTACAAATCCGTCCGAATCGCGTAGTACGATCCGTAGGAGAAGAATACGTATGAATGTGTGCGAACGTTACAAAAAGCAAGGGTAAATCCGTACGATACAGGACCCTCACGGTGAACTGTACGAATCGTAAACATGCAGCACCATCCGACAAGCATGATCCGGACCGGGGAACGAGAACGCGTTTTTTACGGAAAACGTCGTATGAGCAATTCGTACGGAGAACCACTCATTCACATACGCACCGTACCCCTGCAATCATGTGGGTACGCACCGTACCCCTATGCTCTGTCCCTCTACGCACCATACCCTGATGCACTGTACCCCTATGCACCATACCCTGCGCACCGTACCCCTACGCACCGTACCCCTGCAATCATGGGGTGCGCTCGCGTACCCGAGGGGTCCGTGTCGCAGGCGGTTCGAGTCGAAATATGCTTTTACGGACGTTTTAAACTCCCGTAGGAAAAGAGTCGTACGGAGTGTTGTCGTAACGAATCGTACTTGCTGGTTCGTGAAAAGCTGCTTCAATCCATACGGACGTCACGTACTGCGTGTTCCGAATGCGATTTGTACGTATTTTTAAGTCGCATGGTCTTTTGTACGATTCGTACAGAGATCTGCTATGGGTTCGGATCGTACTTCATCGTACGTACGGGGACGTTGAAGGTGTACGATTCGTATGGGAAAAATGCTCCGTACGGCGATTTGTAGGGGATTTTACCGAATCGGAATCGACCCCTTAATGTTTTCAATTTATTAAATATAATTATTTACTTTTTATGTATGTTATTGTTTTATGTGTGTAGATGTATTTGTAATTTATAATATTTTTTTATAACTTATAATTTATTAAAATATTTCTTAAAATGTATTATTGAGTATATATTATATATTTTATGTATATGTTTAATTAATGTTATATTATTGTATATGTATTATTTATTAAATTTAAACATTATTAAATATTTTTAACTATGTTTATTTTGTTTATAAGTATCATTTACTTTATTTTACACTTTCTTTCATTACAAAAAAAAACGATATTTTCAATAACGATATTTTTTAACATATTTTGGTTTTGATATTTTTTTACTTATCATGTTGTAGATAGGATGTCAATATTCTTGCCTTCGATATTCCAGCGTCGATTTTTCTGTAGGTCGATATTTTGTCCGTCGATATTCTGTCAGTGATCCGTCAAGTTCCCCTATCTATGAGTGAAGACTCCGTCCAGTATCGATTTCTTCTTAGAAACCTGTGAATTGTAATCCTGGTTTTAATCTGAGTTAAATAAGACTGTAAGTTCCAGAATTTTAACAAAAACACAAATAGGAGTGATTTTAATGGTCATGCATGGACCTGGCAGGTATGCATTGTCCCCTTGATGGCATTCACAACCTGTCATCGCCACCCAGTAAGTCATCAACACAGCCATATTTGTCACTGCGATGGTAGCTACAGTACTATCTCCTGTCTCCCACTACTCTCATCTCATGTGGCCCACAGTTTCACCTCTCTGCAACCACAAGCTTCCCCGATTCAGCATCTCATGCATTCCCTTTTTTTACTGTGTTGCTGCTTCGTAGGCTCTGCGGTGGCATCTCAAAGCAAACTGTGATTGCAGCTCGCACTCCTTCTGAAGCCACTGTCCTCAGCACCGCCCACCTCGCATCTCTGGTAGGGGCCTGCAAATCTCGCTCTTTGTCTTTATCATGAGGTAACCCCCAACTTTCACCCATCCGGTTGCATCACTCTTCTTCATGTCTTACACCCATGAGCTCCTTCCATCCCCTCCCCCCCACTCTCCTGCCCTAATATTCCCTAGCAACCTGTCCTAAACATGGTGTCCAATGGGAAAAAGGTCCTTTACGCTGCCTCCAAAACCACTCCTCGACTACCGGGTGAGTGGCAAACAGACCAGCCTGCACACCAAGGGCATCAGCCAGAGAGAGGCTGACACTCTCTCTGAACTCCTATAAGTAGCCCTAACTATACCCTCCACCGCCCACTACCTGACCTATACTGTCCTGCCACGTCATTCTTCCCCACGAACGATCCCATGGGAAGACGAGGCTGCGCCCAGCTTCCCATGGGACCCTCCATTCTGCCACAACACCCATCTCACCTTAGCCTCACATGGCTGCTATTATTCATCCCCATCAGGTAACCCAGAGTGGAAAATGTATAGTTAGATTTGACCACAGGTTTCTTTCTATTTGCTGGCAGCTCCTAATCATAATGACTTGTTGGGTCGATCTCCCATGGGTGTGGCAACTGGGGTTTCCCTTTCGTTTTTCTCCTCTCTAACCTCATGGTCACAGACAGTCCTCCGTCTGGCCTCTAATGCCATGGCCTTGCTGGAAAAGGTTCGTCTGTTCATCTTTGGTGTATCACAGTCACCAATGCCTGCGTTTTATCTTCTATTTGCATTGCAGTCCTCCTCCAATCTCTGCAACCTGATTCTTGCATACGGGTTTCATACTTGAAGTACTAAACCATGCAAAACTTGGTTCCTTAAAATTGCACATGAGCTGTGCAACCTGATCTTCCAACTCCACTTTAATCTGGAAAACCCACCAGCTAGTACTAGCTTTCATAAAATAACTAGAGTTGTCATCTGACTCCAAGCTGTTAGGGGGTCATATTTCCAGCACAGGGTCTACCTTTGATAAACGGATGTGTTTTCGGAGTTGTAGTGTAATGCTGGTTTGCTTATATTTAACCAATTGCGCTAGCACTTCTGATAACAATGATTTCTAACAGAACAGCCCACAGCATTTTTAACCCCTTCTTACAATGTTTCAGGTTGCAAAATTATTACATGTCATCAGGGGACACCATCCCGAGTACTCAACCTAAAGGATTTTCGGGAGTTCCTATATCAGTCCATCTGAATTGAACCAATTGGACTAACACACCCCAAAACAGGTGGAAGAAAGTCAAGGACCAGATCATAGTTTTTTGATACACATCTTTGAGAATCTTCAAAGCAAACTATAGGCCCTTAAGACAAATGTGCTGTTGCAACAAAGTCAGTACTGGCTGAATGTGACACACGTGATGTATGCTCGTTTGACTGCGATTCTCCCAGGGGAAAGGATAGGTTAGATGTCTGCAGGTTGCCACATAAGGTTTGTAGCTGCATAGCTGCCGCGTTTACCAGGTCCTCGCATGATTAATAATATCCGTCCCATGTTTTTTGAATTTTGGAACTTGTAATCTTATTTAACCCAGTATATAACTAGGAGGACTACAAGTCTGGGACACGACTAGCACTCACACATGGACCTGGGAAACTTAGCAGCTATGTAGCTGCTAATTGTTGCATAGAAGGTGCTGTATTTGTGTGCCACAGTGAGCCAACTCCTAGCAATACTAATAGTAAGCCCCTTCTTTTGCGGGTATGAGATGCCCGTGAACTGGAATTTGCGTGCCAGGCATAAGTGGCTAATTCTTTTTTTTTCGTAGCACTCTCGCACATGGTCTTTTGTTTTACAATTATAAACACAGGGTCAGAAAAAGCAGAATTATATCAAAAGAAGAACTTCCCAAGCCTCTTCTGTCTAAATGAGACCTCTGATGAACTCTTTTTTGGCCTCATCGTGTAGCTTATGTTTTGATAAGATTGTGTGGTCATTTAAGGCTATTACATTGTGCTTTTGTTTTCCTCCCTTCATGTCATCGGGGAACTGTGTTTCAAAGTCTTGGCTTTACTATTACATTTAGCATTGCCAAATCACTTTAGGTCATAAGAGCACAGGACTCCGCTCCAGGGCTTTCATTTGGCATCCGAATGCCGTCTGGAAATTGCAGTCTTGGTTTCATTCCATTGAAACAATTGAACTCACACACCTTATTACAATGATTTATAACAGAAAGGACCAGTACTTGAAACTGGTGCTCTGATAACATTGCACTACCTGGCAAATGTAGTTATAAGCAATGCTTTAAACTGGATAGATGTGAATAGTACATATCTCTGTGTGACACTTTCAGGTAACGCTGACTTTTTAGTCAAAAACAGAATGCATAGTCAGATTCCTAACTCCTCATTGGGATAAAGTGAAAGTACAAGTCCCAGAATGTAAAGTGTTGTTTGCAAAAATGCCAAGGAAGCCTGAGGGCATCACACAGCTGCTTTAATCCAATCGGTTCAACAGAAAATAATCAAGACAACATCAGCAAAGCATTAGGTTGTCAAACGAAAGTCTAGGACTGAAAATATTGTGACTGTTAGCACCCAAGGATTGGTAAAATCAGGTCTAAAATCAATCACCTCAAACTTACAGCTTGGACCCTCAAAATCCAGATGGCGCGTCACAGGTCGGAAGTACCTTTTCCCACTGTTTTTCAGTTGGAGCTAAAACAGAACATACAAGTGAGAGAGATGGGCCCACTCAGACATACCAACTCAACCATATGGCCTTTCTAGCAGCTTGAGAGGCAAGAGGGAAAACTCAATCACAATTTATAATTTCAATATAGATTAACCAAAATTTGGTCACTCATTAATCCAGTCCACAACTGAATATAAGATCAGTTAGGTTTCATTATAAATATAGACACAAATCAATATAAACAAGCATCAATGTCATCATATAGAAATACAGAACGAACAAAATGAGGCAGAATCTCCTAAAGGGATTCAACCTATATAACAAAAAGCAGATAACTAGTTCTATAATGACAATGCAAGTAATCCAGAAAAAGAATTGAACATTAAACTGCATCAAATGATTCTAAAATGTAAGCATGGGCATGCTATCTCTGCCTACACTGCCTTAAAGGGACAACCCTAAACTAAGAAGCACTGAATAAAGGTGAAATTAGAAAGCTGTCAGATGTCAGAGTCTTCAGTAGAAGCCACTCTAACCATCGGTCACGTAGCATAAAGCTACAGAAGCAGAAGCATAGGTTTGCTTCCTGTGAAGTCCTAATTTTTCACTCAGACCCTCACTAAGTTACAGCATAAGATATTAGTTGCATTTAAGGTAGACAATCCCATGTGACTTACTCCAGTACTTTTCCATGATTCTGGCACAAATTGGATACTTGCACCATCTTTCCCACATCGATAGGTTGCAACTTCATTCATCCTTGGCCATTCTTTTCCTCCGCGGGTCTGTGTTGTGACTAACAGGAACAAGTCAAAAAGCACAACGAAGTATTAACCTGAATCCAGTGAAATAAAGTCCTATTTAAGATGACGGAATCCCATCACCCACGAGGTGGCATGCTTCATCATCTGGGATCTTCTCTTAGTTGCAAATCCTAGTGCAACCAAGGGCTGCAACCCTCTCACTATGAGGGGGGAGCTCATTGAGAGGGTTGCAGTCCTTGGTTGCACTAGGATTTGCAACTAAGAGGAGATCCCAGATGATGAAGCATGCCACCTCGGTGGGTGATGGGCTTCCGTCCTCTTAAATAGGACTTTATTTCACTGGATTCAGGTTAGTACTTGTTGTGCTTTTAGACTTGTTCCTGTTAGAAACAATACAGACCAGCACACTTTATATGTTTATACAGTATTAATTTGGGGATTGGGTCCGCGCTGGTCTTGTAAAATTTCTCCCTACGAACCTCTACCAATTGTTATGTTATTCATTCTTTTCCTCCTCCATGAGAACGTGCCTCTTTGCTCATTACCATGTTTCTACTTGCCAAACTTCGTCTTCTCATACCCTGCTATCTAATGAAAACAAAACCTTTCTATACTAACTAATTAGGCTTTGGCTACACCTGCAGTGGAAATAAAATGAGAACAAAAACATTCCACATTGAATGTTAAACACAAATCAAATGTTATCTGCAACTTAAACTTGCACTGAAATTAAACACAGGCCTCAAAATTAAATCAATTTAACAGTGCACTGGGTAACACATACATGCACAATTGTATATTTGTAACCGATTACGTTTCTTAACAAATGAGTAATGCAAAAAGACTAGTAGGAAATATTAATTTAAATACACTGAAGTGAATATTATGTCATGTTACACATGTACCTCTAAAGATTATTTGCATACATTTTGTCTCATTAGCCTCATAATAATTCATGTTAGGAACTTAGATTTTCCTTTATAGCATTAATGAATAAGTACATCAATCTCCTCTATTGGTCACATTTCTTAAACACGTAATTTATAATATTGTATCAGTTACACACAGAGCCCTTTAAATGTACAGTACTGCATCTTCTTTTAGTAATGTTAATCACACAAAATATTTTTGAGTGCTGAATACTCTTGATTATGACAGACTCCTATGGTATCTTAGAATGGAATGAAAATTATACTGCTCCATAGGTCATGCATATCATCAACTGCCAGGTTCTTAATTTTCAGTCAATGACGAGAAGTTGTAGGCGTTTCCAAAACCTTTATTTATCTTTTAAGGAGTTAGTATGGTTCATCATTTTTATTCATATTAGTCCAATTACAGAAATATTGAGACAAGGTTAACTAATGGCAGCATAAATCAAACAGAGTGTGCCATAAAGGAACAGTCCCTATTCTATCATAGAGTCTAACCTATGCTAAAGAGATCCCATGAAGAGTCTCTTCTGGAAATAACAAGATTTTCGGAGCGTAGATTAAGGGCCTCATTACGACATTAGCGATGCATCCGACGGACCGTCAATGCCGCAGTCGGGTGAACACTGCAATGCCTGCGGTGTTCAGACCGCCGGATTACTGGAGGACCACTGGGCCAGCAGTTCCACCGTGGCAGCATGGCTCGCCGATTAAGAAGGGCGGCAGCAGATGCTGCCACTGTGCAGTGCCTTCTACACGTCATGCAATGTGTGCGACGCACCATTTAGTGCATGGCACACAGTGCACTGATGAAGGCACATTAGAGGGGACACAGCAGGTGCCCCATGCCCCACGCCTGGGCTAAATCATCATGGGGTCTTGTTTGGGGTCCCTTCCTTCCCTTTCCACCATTCTTTTCATGGCAGGGTTCCCGCCATGAAGAGGCTGCACAAAAGGGAAGTCGGAAGCTTGACGGCAGGGCCTACCTCAGCACTGCCGCAATTTAGCACTGCCTTCACATCCACGACACTGCCGGGATCCTAGGTCCTGGCAGTGTTGGCAGTGTTGTGTCAGGCTGGTGGCAGTACGACCACCAAACTTGTAATCAGGCAGGCAAACCACCTGGGTTGTGGCCGTTGGACCTCCACCACAGGTACGGCAGTCTCAAGGTTGCCATCCTCATAATAAGGCACAAAGTCTTGAACTTCCCCTAAAGGGTCATTCTGGAAAATCAGCCGAGTTCCCCAAAGCTGCAGTAGCAACTGCTTAAATAAATCAGTGATAGAGGAATGATCGCTGCAGTAGCATTGATCAGAAAGTGTCAGAGTGAAAGAGTAAGTCACTGTCACTGTTAGCTTTCGGTAACATGGACAGAGGTCAGAATAGCGAAAATAATAAAGATAATCTCCACTCTCTAGCTAGGAACACTCAATTATAATATGAAATTCACAATAATGTAACAGAAATTAGTAGGTATAAGTTGTATATAGCCAAAGGAATCCACTCATTCTATGGTGTTGTTGACATCCGTTGCTACTCCTCCTGATATCCAAGGTAAACATTTATGTTGGTGCATAGTTGATTACTGTTTCAATGTTTGGATACATGGAGGAAAGTTCTCATGAGAATCTTCATACATAACTTTTTGCTGCTTTCACTGTTCCATTGAGAATACAAAGGGCTAGTCAAAATGCAATGAAACAAATCTATGGACAATCAGGCATATGCATCAAAGTAAATACCGGGAGCAAATGGGCAGATTCTCAGAATCTGCCCCTTTGCTCCCGGTATTTTTGCATTTGGGATGCATCATCCCAAATGCAAAAATCGCAATTTAAGGAATCTCTAAATTGAGATTCCTTAAATTGCGTTTGCATTTAAGGAATCTCAAAGTGAGATTCCTTAAATGCAATGCATGAAAGTCATAAAAATAGCGAATTCGCTAATAGGGGGAGCAAATTACCATGAAGTTGGGCTTCATGGTAATTTTCTAAAACTTTGAAAAAAGCACTTTTGTGCATTTTTCAAAGTTTCATGTTGCGCACACACATGCTCTTAGGGCATGTGTGTGTGCAACATATGTGCATAGATCAATTTCAGGGGGTGCAACAGGGTGTCATTTTGACACCCTTGAAATTGCATGAGCAATTTGCGAGGACCTACTGGTACTCGCAAATTGATCATGCAATCTCCAATACATTCCTATGGGCCTGTAGGCCCATAGGAATGAATGGGACAGCATTCCTTAATTGCAACTAGCAATTTGCGAGTAGCAATTAAGGAATGTTAAGGAATCTCTATTTTAATAGCGATTCCTACATGCATAGGCTTTTGCTATTCCTAAATAGAGATTCCTTAAAAATCGCTATTTAGGAATAGCAAAAGGCTACGTTAATGCATCTGCCAGAATGTCCTGTTTAAGCATATATATAACATCAATTTTTTTCTTTATTCATTATAAATCCACAGCGATTTCATTGTTAAAGCAGGGTAAGCTAATGTGGTGTGATCAAGCAAAAGAACATAATCTTAAAAGCAGCACAATCTTTAGTAGGATGCTGGTGCTAGGCAACATGTTCTAAATAAATGTCTATTTAGCTGTGGGCAACAGTCAAAAGAAATTGGTTTGGGCCTAGTTAGAGAAGCCCATCGAAAATGGTAACCTACTAAATTGTTTTTCAAATACATTTTCCTACACGTTTAAAGCAAACACAATTTTCATGTTTGTTTTATAAATGCAGTTCCCCATAACAGAGTTTTAACTGCATTCTAAAGTGATTCTTACATGTTTAAAGCAAGATAATTTGTCCTAAATTTTATTTATTCATGCACATCTTTTTTCTGAGGTTTAAATGCATTCTAAAGTGAAATTCTAATTCTGCGTGCAAGATTAAATTTCATATAAAAATGTATATCTATCATGACCCAATGACAGTGAGTGAGGAGAAACCTAAACCAACAAATCAAATATTTGTGATGATAAGAAGCATGAGTGAGAGGGGCCTATCTTTCAAGGCAGTGCTATTAGGATTTAGGTAGTTCAGGATTGTTTTCCTACTTTTTCATACATTTAGGGTTTTATATGTGTTGTCTTCAAAGTTTCTTAAAGGCCCTGTGCCTGGATTGTGAGACAAACAGACTCAAAATAAGCTAATGAACATTTCTTCAACACTAATAACTTTTAAAATAACTTCTATTGCCTAGGGACCACATAGGCCTGAATTACTGCACTCTCACCACTTACTTGGGCGGCACAATCACCACCATGATTAAAGATAATTTCTGCTGTTGTTCCTCAACTGAGGAGTTACCTGACTGTGAAAGTATGAATTTTGCACTAGAAATAGCACCTACGGTCACCTTCTCGGGCCTGTTACTCTATCGGCCCCCAGGACCGATGGGTCAGTTTCTCAATAGTGTGCCGACCCTTGTTGCCGATTTAGCATTAACTCCTGCAAGCTTTACAGTTCTCGGAGATCTAAATATTCATTTAGATGACCCTCTTGACCATCAGGCAATAGACCTACTATCCAATCTCACTGCTTTTCAGATTGCACAGAAGGGATTTGCCCCCACTCATATTAAGGGTCACCTTCTTGATGCTGTGTTCAGAAATGATCCGAAGCTCCACGTAGGTACTCCAATTCCTCTCCCTTGGACGGACCACTCACTGGTTCCTTTGGAATGGGAAACCACAGCCCCCTCTTGTGTGCCGAGCTCGGCCCCACGGCTGGAAAGGAAACGGTCTAATCTTTCTGTTAGCCAGTGGTCCACCTTACTAACTGCCACCATTCCTACTTCTGATCCTGGTCCTGAAAAGGCCAACATTAAGTTTAATTCCTGGATAAACAATTCTCTAGACTCACTTCTCCCAAAGAAACTATCATATAATAAAACCAAACAAAGAGTGTCATCTTGGTTCACACCCAAACTAGACTGCAGACAGCTCCTAGAAGTTGGCAGGAGGCATGCCTATAGAGATGCTATCAGGAATTATAAGTCAGAAATCAAAGCCGCGCAATCTGCATTCTATGAGTGCAAGATTAGTGCGGCCGCCAATTCACCTAAGGAGATTTTTCGGATTGCTAAATCCCTGGTCAGTATTCCTCAAACCCCCCCCCCAACCCAATAGACGCCCAAGTTCGCTGTGACAATATGGCGGATTATTTCCATCAAAAAATTCAGCTTATTTCCCACTCCTTCACTCCTTCTCAGGACAATCCCGCCACTGTGTGCACTGAGAGTACCCATTCGAATCCACAGTACTCCCTAACAGAATTTCCCCTGCTCGATGAGGAATTACTGAACACCCTGATGTCAAGAGTAATTTCTGGCTCTCCCACCGATCCTGCCCCTCCGCGCCACCTCACGCTAGTCATGCAGGTCATCCGGCCAGTGATCCTGAACGTCCTTAACGCCTCCATCATCTCAGGAAAGGTGCCACTGGTGTGGAAATGTGCCCAAGTAGAGCATTACTGAAGAAACCCAACTTGGACACTTCCAACATGGCCAACTATCGCCCCATCTCCCTTCTTCCCTGGCTGGGTAAGCTGCTTGAGAGACATGTTAACACCACTTTGGTTCACTACCTGGAGTCCAACAACCTTCTCCATGACTTCCAGGCAGGCTTTTGTCCCAAGCTTGGGAAGGAAACAGCCCTTCTGGCAGTGTCAGAAGAGGCTCGGAGGCTCCTGGACTAGGGCGGCACAACAGCAATCAAATTGCTGGATCTCAGTGCCACTTTTGACACTGTGGATCATAACATCTTGCTCACCCAACTGAAGCATCTTGGTGTAACAGAGTTGGCTATCACCTGGTTCCAGTCCTTCCCGAAAGACCGTTTTTTTCAGGTC
The DNA here is from genome assembly GCF_964261635.1 of Lissotriton helveticus. Taxonomy (NCBI): domain Eukaryota; kingdom Metazoa; phylum Chordata; class Amphibia; order Caudata; family Salamandridae; genus Lissotriton; species Lissotriton helveticus. The sequence goes on along the minus strand of NC_136065.1, from coordinate 167,169,627 downwards.
TCGGAGGATACCACTTCATCTAACAGATGGCCTCTTAGCTGTGGGGTTCCACAGGGCACTTCCCAGAGCCCCACGCTTTTTAACACCTATATGGAGCCATTGGCTGGGATAGTGCTCCCTTTCGGTATCGAAATGATCACCTACGCAGATGACACCCAACTGGTGGTGGCACTAAACCACCCTGAGGAGTCTTCTAGCACCTTGGGCATCTGCCTAGAAGCGGTAGTCGAATAGGTGGCACTATCCTACCTCAAGCTAAACGGGGACAAGACAGAACTGATGTTCCTGGGTAAGTCCCGTTCACCTAGCTGGCTCTGGTGTGGCCTACCTGCCTCGGCATTATGCCGGCCCCTAAAGATCAGATAAAGAGTTTGGGCGTGTGGCTGGATAGTGCTCTTTGCTTCAACTACCAAGCCACCAAACTCTCCCCCATCTGTTTCGGCTTGATGAGACTGTTAAGGAAAATTCTGCCTTTACTCCCCTTTCAAGCCCGAAGGATCATGGTTCAGGCCCTTATCCTATCCTGCTTAGATTACGGGAATGCTTTGTATTTGGGCGCCCCACTGGCCACCATTAAAAAACTACAGGTAACTCAGAACTGTGCGGCCCGGCTACTCCTGGAGCTTCCCCGAAGGCAATCAGCGTCATCTGCTTTGCAGAAGCTCCACGAGCTGCCAATTCAGTCCCGAATTTGATTCAAGGCCATGTGCTTAGCCCACAGAGCCATGTGGAAATCAGGACCCGCAATGATTTGCTCTCTTGTCATCCCCTATCAACCTCCTAGAAATCTACGTTATAGTACGACCTTCCTGGCTACCACTAGGAAAGTAAGCCGAGCCAGATGGGGTGGACGTTCATTCTCATGGAATGCCTCAGTTTTTCTGGAACTCCCTGCCTCTCGCTCCTCGCAGTGAACCCAACTTACAGATCTTTCGGAAACTCCTGATCACTTATGATCTGGCTATGCTCTCCGCCCACCCGGTCCTAGCGCTAAGAGGCCTCAGGGTAGAAGTGCGTTATATAAACCCAATTTTCATTTCATTTAATTTCATCAATGACAAGATTATCCTCAAGAAGGGATATTGTAGGAGTGGGAATGGTGGTTATAGTACACAATGTTGAGACAATCTGCTCCAAGATCCTGATATCACATACTCCACATTCTAATGTGTCCTTACCTGGTGTGATACTGAGGCAAAATTGTCTTGGCTGTGATTTACCACCCCTAGATTGTAATTAACCCTTCCTGGGATGAATTCCTCCATCTTTCCTACCCCCACACATCCTGGCCCAAATACGAATAACAGGGGAATTTAAAGAAATTTTAACAAGCAGCAGAAACAATAGAAACCTGACATGCCGTTAGTTTTGTACAAGTAAATGGTGGTCCAAAGGACACAGAGGTGCATATACGTCCAAACATAACACAGAGGCATTAAACCTATCTGTTACTGTTCAAATAAGAAAACAGCATTGCTCTCGCACCCAAAACACATAAAGTTCGCAGAAGGTGAACAATTGAATTGAAAGCACCACAACAGTATCATAAAAGGAACAGATGCAGATTCTTGAGTGTGTGTTTCAAGAAGAGTTGTTTAATCGGTCCACAATCAGCCACAATCAGCCGACACGTGTTTCGTCGTGTGAGTGTGGTTCACAACGACTCTTCAGGGCTGGTGACAGAAGATACAATGTGTGTATAGATTATGTTGATAATTACAGCACATTTCCAAATGAAATTGGTGACTCTTTGTGTCTATTTTGTACTGCTGTTTGGTAATACAGCACTTACCAGACCTTTTATGTGTTAATACATGATTTAATAGAAATATGATATAGAAATATAAAATTTTGTCATGTAGGTGTCAATACAATTTTAATGTTTTTTCGCGAATAAAATCACCACAGTCACATATAATACCCTCTCACTTTTTAGACCCTTGGAGGTATCTGGCACGGCATGGGGGTATAAATAGACACAAACAGTCACCAATTTCATTTGGAAATGTGCTCTCAAGAATCAATTCAATTGTTCACCTTCTGCGAACTTTATGTGTTTTGGGTGCGAGAGCAATGCTGTTTTTTTAGTCTTGTGAAATTCTTTTGATTTTCATATTGAGTGGTTACGGGCTTCTCCGCTCGCTCTGTACGCACCTCACTACCACTCAGCTTTCAACATACCCAGACGTACACACCAGGCAGAGCGCCTCATTCTTACTGAGTTTTTCTAAAAAACCCTCTTCGCTGCAACTGTTCAAATAAGGTCAGGTCACTTGCTGAGTGTCCTCTACAAGGTCAATAAGGGAATACATGGCATCGGCTGGGAGTAAAGCACTTCCCCAAATTAGTCAAATTAGACAGTTTAGGAAACTAGAGAAGGCAAGGATTCAACTGACGTGTTCTAGTGTTAGGATTAATGAGACAAAAGTGTTTATCCTCAGTATATCCTCTCTACCCTATACCTTAACATTTCAAATAAATGTGACAATATAGCACCCCAGTAAAGGATCGAAGTGAAGCGAGAGTAAGAACATTGGGCCAGATGCATCAAGCATCCATTTTGCGATTCCTTATTAGCGAAAAAAAAGGAATCGCTAATAAGGAATAGCAAAATGGAATGCATCAAGCAAACACTACAAAAATAGCGAATCCTTAGAATTCCTTAATTGCGACTCACAAATTGCGAGTCGCAATTAATGAATACCTCCCCATTCATTCCTATGGGCCCTGAGGCCCATAGGAATGAATGGGAAGACAATCTCAATTTGCGAATTGCAATAAGCGATTCGCAAATTGAGATTGCGAGTTCAAGGGTGCAGGGGTGTCCAAAGGACACCCTGTTGCACCCCTGATTTTGATCTGTGCACCTATGTTGCGCACACACATGCCCTTAGGGTGTGCGCAACATGAAACTTTAAAATATGCACAAAAGTGCATTTTTCTAAGTTTTTGCAAATTACCACGAAGTTGTACTTCATGGTAATTTGCGTGCCCTATTAGCGAATTCGCTATTTTTGAAACTTTCATGCATTGCATTTAAGGAATCTCAATTTGAGATTCCTTAAATGCAAACAATCGCAATTTAGCGAATTCTCTATTAGCGATTTTTGCATTTGGGATGATGCATCCCAAATGCAAAAATACCGGTCGCAAAGGGGCAGATTCTGAGAATCTGCCCCTTTGCGACTGGTTTTTAGCTTGATGCATCTGGCCCATTGATCAATAAGTGATGTTATGCTAACACTGCATAATCCTATGCTAATGCCCAATAGAAACAGGATAAAGAGGAATCTATACCACTTGAAACTTTGGCTTGCAGGTTCGAGGGAATCTCCAAAGGCCCTCCAGCTTGAGCCCCAAAACAATGTTAGTGAATGTGCTGAATTTGACATTATAAAAGTTGCTGAGGGCTCTGATGCGGCTAGGTTAAATGCACAGAATAAATTACACAAGTCTCTCTTCAAGTCCTTCGCAATCCACCCTGGTTCTCACTTTGGTACAGCCAGTCCTGTCATAAAGAGAAGCTGGATCAGTCAGTCCTGTCTCAAGAAGTGACTTGCCCAGATATTTTTAACTGTAATGAATAGGTTACTTATCTTTGGTGATCATATTTCTGGTGCACACGTTACCGTCCTGAAGATCCCTCACCTCACAAATCTCTCCAGGCACTAGACTGAATCCAGAAAAGTAAAAATAGTTGTCCGGTACTGGTAGGTGGCGCCTTGGCTCTCACAAAACTCCATTACCCCATCCCATCCGAAGTGACGTCATGGTGCCATTTATGGCGACGCCCTTTTTGCTCTGACATAAGCTCCCATCCATTTTACCATATCCCGAGAGTCGAAGACAAGACTTACAAGAGTGACATCAGTGCAGTGCAAAAAACATAACATGGAACCTTTTAAACACCACAGGGTATGAGGAGGCATGCAGGTCATGATGAACCTGAAGATAGAATGAGTTTCCACCAGCAACATTGTTAGCGATAGTAAGTAACCTTTTCTGTTGAATAATAATTCTTCCTGCAGATTCCTCTCCTCATGAATCAATACCAAATCATTAAACCCCATGATCAGGGTCTTAGGAGAAACTCAATCAAGAATTGTCCCAAATTGAGCCATCTAGGAAATCAGATCTGCAAGTCCTAGGTGGAAACAATGATGTGTTACAATTAACAGCTTATTTATTTATTTATGCGATTTTATATAGCGCAAACTTTACCCGAAGGTGTCAGAGCGCTTTACATAAGGACCAGTTGAAAAACATAAGGACTTAGGATTACATGCGTTATATGAAGGATACAAACAGAAAAAATTGCAAATGTACAAGATGTAATGTCACACAAGGAGGAGATACAAATGGATATACTCTAAGAGTCACATAGGAATGGTATATAGTACAAAGGTCTACTGCATATACTAGTGATTAGAGTTATCTCTATTTACATAGGGAAGGGATATGACTGGATATACTCTAAGAGTCACATAGGAATGGTAGAGAGTACAAAGGTCAACTGCATATACTCGTGATTAGAGTTTTCTCTATATACATAGGGAAGGGATACACATGGATATACTCTAAGAGTCACATAGGAATGGTAGAGAGCACAATGGCCTACTGCATATACTAGTGATTGGAGTTATCTCTATATACATAGGGAAGGGATACACATGGATATACTCTAAGAGTCACAAAGGAATGGTGGAGAGCACAGCGGTCTACTACATATACTAGGGATTAGAGTTATCTCTATATACATAGGGAAGGGATATGACTGGATATACTCTAAGAGTCACATAGGAATGGTAGAGAGTACAAAGGTCTAATGCATATACTAGTGATTAGAGTTATCTCTATATACATAGGGAAGGGATATGACTGGATATACTCTAAGAGTCACATAGGAATGGTAGATGGTACAAAGGTCTACTGCATATACTAGTGATTAGAGTTAACTCTATATGGGGTCGGAGGGGGGATGCAGTCACAGCAGAAAGGGAGGGTGGGAGGTTGCACACAATAAAACATTACAAAACAGGGGGTAGGGAAATGAGAAAACTCGAGGATGGCGCAGGGTGAGGTAACGAAAAGCAGTGGGATGGTTACAAGAGAGGCTGAAAGTAAGAGACAAGAACAATTTAAGGGGCAGGGGAAGTAAGAGGGGGGACAGAGAGAAAGGGAAAGGAAGGCAGAAAAAGGACAGGAAAGCAAGAGCGAGACAAAACTAGCAAGACAGCGAGGGGTGGTTCGGAGGCACAGGAGTGACAACAGAAAGGTCGCTGGGACAGAGGAAGAGGCCAGAGATCGCCAAAATGGCGGATCAGGAGAGGGGCGGAGCACCAAGGTCCAAGTCCGACATTCAAGGTGGAGGGTCACCACAGCCAGCAAGTCCGGAGGGAGAAAGGCAGTCGGCCCAAGTCCACAGCCGCCCCATCCATGAGCAGCGGGGGCAGAGGTGTTAAATCCAGAGACCAGGGGTCAGGGAACAAAGGCAGCTGTCCGCAGAACGGGAGGCGGCAAAGTCTCAAAATAATGTCAAAGGAAAGCAGGAAGGAGCATCTCACCAGGACGAAATGCAGAAAAATAGGCTCAAGAGTGGTTGCGGAGAGCCGTACAGACTCTGAACCTCCCCCGTGACCCAAATCGGCCCAAGGTCTAGCAAAGAGGCGAGCGCCGAAGCTAGAAGTGTCGGAGGGGGCTCCTCTCCAATACGGTTAAGGAGTGAAGAGCGGCGCCGGCACCCTCTCACCTCGGTCGTGTCTGCAAGTCAATCCATCAGTCCCGCGACGAGGCAAAGCAGGCAGGCCGGCTGAAGAGAAAGGCAGTAGCAATCGGGCTGCCCAGAGACAGGATGGGGAGTCTCCGCCCGGCTCCTCTGCAATCCTCCGGAGAGACGAGTTTAGTATCGGGCTTCGGACACAGAGCCACAAAGCGAAGGGGCCCGTCCAGTGCTCCAAACCGGGCAATGAAGAGGATATGGCGGGGAGGGGGGGAGAAAAGACTAGCAGCGGAGTCTGGAGGGGAGCATTGCCCTATGCCCGGCTGGGTAGGTGTCGGTCGCGGCAAGATACCTGGGCCGGACAACCCGAGCAGAGCGGCTCCACTGGACATCGGCCATGCTGGCTCAGGAACTCTGCAGGAGAAAAGCATCAAGCCTCAAGCGCCAGCTCCGACGATCATCTCGGGCTCAAAAGCGCTGGAATGGCGTACACTCCTGATGGCGTGTCTTCTAGATACCTGTAAAGTACAGGGTCTGCCCTGACAAGTGACCTCATGTCGCGAAAGCACCCAACATAAGGGAAACAATCTGTTTATTCCAGCCTTATTCAATTAAACCACACCATACAGACCATAAGTGTACAGTCTGTGTATTGTTAAAAGGAAGCAGATGTTATACAGCCTATGGTTGGTCAACCATCCCTGATAGGTACCAGCGTGTTCAACAATATCCTGCTAATTGAAACAATGCTAAAGTGAACATCACCATTTGCAACACTGTGTAGGGGTGGGCAGAACAATTTTCCATGTCAACCTCGTTTCCATTAAAAATGGAAGCCAAAAACACTGAAGAAGCAAAGAAAGAAGTGGAACAGAATAGACATAAACAGTGTTTACATTTTCAATTGGAGAGTCTCAAGTACTCTTCGATGAGAAAAGTATGTCCGTTTCAAGCACTAACCATTATGCCTCTAAATATGGTTTGGATTACAAACCCAACCCAAAACGTACAAATGTATAGGCATGGTCAACCTGGAGGATATCACAGAATGTTCCTGAGCAAAGCATACCTCTACTGTTGTGCTAAAAAGGCATACATACAAATAGTATCTGTTAGATCATACATATTTCCATACGCGTACGCCGCGATTTTTCTTTAAAAAAATAAATAAAAAATAGAGCCTAAACATCCATGTACGACCCCCTGAGCAAGCCTAGCGAGTCAGCATGTCTCTACCGTACCCCCTTCCCTTATTTCTGAACTTTGTTTCACTGTTTTCTTGTGACTCGGTTTTAGCGAGGCACAAGATGGCCACCAACACTTCCTGGTTTCGAGTGTTGACAGACCGTTCCCAGCTAATCAGCATGCAGCTCGCGCTCGTAATTGAACAGATTTCTGTACCCGTGCTGAACTCCGTCTCTAGATATCGCTATGATTTTACTTGCAATTTTCTCAGAAAACTACTGAACGGATTTACACCATTTAACAAAAAGCACAATCTGCGAACAGAACTACTCTACCTCTCTGCCAAATTTCGTGTAATTCCGTTCATCCGTTCAGGATGTAGCCCTGGCTAAAGGTCCCTATGGAAAATTGCATGGGGAAAACATGTTTTGGGACCCCCCTTTTGTCTCGGCCCCAACTTGACGAATCACCCAGAACCGAGCAGGCCATTTCTTGGAGAAATTCACGAAGATTCGTCCACCAGCGCCAAAGTTATTCTAAATAGAATGTTGTGGATTTCCTATGGAAACTAGGTCCTAGCTATAACTACCTACTGGCGACCGCCAGTAGGTAATGTATATAAAAAACAATTGGGATGATTACTAAACAATTGAATAATTAATTAGCAATAAAAAAAAATATTTATGAAATACTTAAGTAACTTCCTTCACTATACCCCTACAAACCTAATAGCCTACACTGAAAATATAACTAAACTAAATAAGTATAACACAATTTACATAATTGATGCTCAATTAACTAATTAATTAAAAATTGATAATTATTTGTTTCTCAACTATTATTTAATTAATGTTGCACCCTATACCTCTACAAGCCTAGCAACCTGCAACTAAAATATAACTAAAATAAAACAGTAGTACATATTGTATATAAATTATTACCAATTAAATATTTAATAATAATTGTTAAATAATTATTACCTACTTAATTTCCCACTATATATATATATATATATCCTTTACGTAATTAATAACTCAAATATCTCTAAATTTCATATATATATACATATACATATATTTTTATATATATATATATAAAAAAAAAAATATATATATATATATATCAAACACACAAGTTTGCCTGTCGAAGGAGGGAGACACACCACAGGTAGGTATTTCGCCACAATAATTTATTCATGGAAGCAGAGGCAAGTGAGCATCTCGTCCCACCAATTCAAATGCCAGTCCCAACGGGTTTCGTTTTACACTTGTTCGGGGGAAAACGGCAGCAAAGGCAACAACAGGACAATGTAGGCGGCACTTTTATAAGTTTCAGGTATCCGGCCCTAGTGGGCGTGGCCCTCTTCTGAGCCTTCTGGTACATGTAGTGCCTCACCATTCCCTGCAGTGAGCAGCCTGTTGTTGACCTTCAAAATCACCTTAATAATATCCAAGTTGATCGTGGCACCAAAGAATGTTCACAGCCACTGCACAAACTTCACTTGAATAAAAGGCACCCCTGCCATCTGCAACTCAGCCGGTTGACGGAGTTGCTGGAACGCTGCAAGGCGTCGGGCTCACCTCCGCGGTTCAGGCCAACCGCTACAATAGGGGGCGTGATGGGGGAGTGTTCACCATGATATTGCCTTTGAAAAAGTGAATAAACAAAACGCGTCAGGCAAAAAAGTGATTTGCATTTATTTCTGCTTGCAGGCGGATGCTGCCCGTACCAGTGATTCAAGGAACAGGTTGAGCCTTACGCAGCTGCTCGTGTGCTGTCCAAATGGAGCTGTGGTGATTTCTGGAAGATGGAGTGTTCGAAATTAATCCTCAGATGGAAGCAAATTTCTTCGGACAGCCCATCTGGGCGTGGCAGATGTTGAAAAGACGTTAAAAGCGATGGGGGAGTGTTCACCATGATATTGCCTTTGAAAAAGTGAATAAACGAAACGCGTCAGGCAAAAAAGTGATTTGCATTTATTTCTGCTTGCAGGCGGATGCTGCCCGTACCAGTGATTCAAGGAACAGGTTGAGCCTTACGCAGCTGCTCGTGTGCCTTCCAAACTGTGTGTGTCAACCAGGAGCTTGATATTTTGGAGGCTGCACGGCCGTCGGAACGGCACCACCCCGTGAACACTGGGGGCCATGGGGCTTGGTATTTACCTACCTGATCATGGGGCAACTGTGCTGGATTGAGGACAGTGACGCTTGTGGGGGCTCATTCAGAGCTTACAAGAAATTTGCTTCCATCTGAGGATTAATTTCGAACACTCCATCTCCCAGAAATCACCACAGCTCCATTCGGACAGCCCATCTGGGCGTGGCAGATGTTGAAAAGACGTTAAAAGCGACGGGGGAGTGTTCACCATGATATTGCCTTTGAAAAAGTGAATAAACAAAACGCGTCAGGCAAAAAAGTGATTTGCATTTATTTCTGCTTGCAGGCGGATGCTGCCCGTACCAGTGATTCAAGGAACAGGTTGAGCCTTACGCAGCTGCTCGTGTGCCTTCCAAACTGTGTGTCAACCAGGAGCTTGATATATATATATATATATATATATATATATATATATATATATATTACACGCTGAATCCTGACCGCCAAAGGTGACGGTGACAACAGGCGTGGACCTCGTCTTCGATCAAGTGTTTAGTTAAATCGTAAACACACAAGAAAGCCACATCACAAGAGTCATTGCCAGCAATCCATTTTAATTGCGTTTAAAGTGCAAGAGCGAGTGCTCTCCCTGACGCGTTTCGCTCCGCAGGCGGAGCTTGATCACATGACGCGTCAGGAGTAGGCCGTGCATTAAATTAAAATTAAAAGCCCAAGCGCCTAAAGAAACAGGACGCAAGGGTTGCAATAAAGCAAAAAGGCATACAATTTGTGATTAAAATAATGATGCAACTCGAATTGTGTTTTTACATATATGTACAAGGGGACAAAAATAAGAGCATAGTGCTCACATGTCATGTCAAGAACTGAACGTTGCATAAATCAGTAGAATGAATAATCATAGGGAGTAAAAAACTAATTATGCATTAAACTTATCAACCTAAGGACTATAAGATGAAGATATAAAAGAATGTAAACCACAACTGATACATCACAAATGGAAATAAAACAGTGTGTTTAAACAATCAAATGCAAGTGCATCCGAAACATTCTATTTATCATCAGTCACAAAAGAGCTGAATATATTCTCACTGAGCAAAGTTATTGACAACCCCCTGTCAAAAACAACAATGTAAGTCAAGTGATGGAAAAAGTGCCTAAGTGCTAAAGTGCAAGTGCTTTAAAATCAATTTCATAATCCAATGAAATACATTATACTAGCTGCGGAAGACCTGGTTTGAAAACTATAAATGTAAAAAAGAAAGATACAGTAGAAACACTTCAAAATATCCCGCCCTATTGTTAAATCAGGAGACAGAATCATCACGCGAAATGTCAAAAACTAGCAACAGAAATTGCTCTTTCCACAAATGACAAGGTCAGATATATACAAATTATAGAAAATGATGTAATTCATCAAAAGCATTGAGCCCATTGGGGGCCCGGGTATCAAGCAACAAAATGAAAAATGCCTCTTTTTGACGAAGCAATTTTTTGCGATCACCACCTCTGCCTGGATTGGCTACGGAACTCAACAGAGTATATTTAAGATCTTTTAATTTCTTGTCGTGTACCGCTTTGAAGTGGCGAGCCACCGGGTAATTCATATCTGAGTTAACTATAGCTCGAATGTGCTGCAGAATACGCTGGTGTGCAGGAAGTTTTGTACTCCCAATATATGACAAAGAACATGTGCAGGTCAGCTGGTATACTACATAATCACTGCGACATGTCAAATGTTCTCTTATTGGGATCAACCTGTCATTAAAAGCTGATGTATAATGGGTCCCATTCACAGCAAATGTGCAAGCACGGCACGAGGTGCACCTAAAGAAACCAGATTTATTAAGCCAATTAATTTTAGGGGGCAATTCCGGTTGGGTTCTGTCAAGTGCATCTTTCATAGAAGGAGCCCTCCTAAAAGTTACGGCTGGTAATTTAGGTAAGAATGGAGCTAGGATAACATCAGTTAATACAATTGGCCACTCCGATCGAATGATGTTGCTGATCTTGGATGACTGGGAGCAAAAGGTGGTAATGAATCGAACAGAGCCCTGTTCAATAGATTCTGAGATCTCCCTAATTTTTGGGATTAAAAGATCCTCGCGAGAGCGAGCACGTACCTTAATCATAGCCTGATCTAGAATGGCTCTGCTGTAGCCCCGGCTAAGGAATCTAGACCGTGATTCCATTAAACATTGATCTAAAATGTCGGGGCTGCTACAGATACGTTTAAGCCGAATGAATTCACCCAAAGGTATGCTATTGATGGTATGAAATGGATGAGCACTGCGGGCATGCAAGATGGAATTACCCGCAGTGCTTTTTCTGTGGAGTTTAGTCTGTAAGGTGTCATGGTCAATGTAAACCTGGACATCTAAGAATTCAGCCGAATCAGATGTAATATTGGCAGTAAACCTTAGATTTCTGTCATTGACATTAATATCACTGACGAATGACGCTGCTTGTTCCTTTGTGCCTCGCCAAATGATGAAAATATCATCAATAAAGCGCCAGTAATGCACTAGGTGAGGGAGCCAATGTGCGTGGGTGACCCCAAGAACATGCCTCTCCCACCAGCCAACGTGAAGACAAGAATAGCTGGGGGAGAAGCATGAACCCATGGCCACCCCGCGTTCCTGGTGGTAAAATTATTTTCCAAATTGGAAATAGTTGTTAAAGAGGCATATCCGTATCATTTCCACAAGCATGAGGTTATGATCTCTAAATCCTGCCTCACGTCCATCCAGAAAGTATTTGACTGCCTCAAGGCCCTGGTGGTGGTTGATTCTGGTGTACAGTGCCTCAATATCCATCACCAGGAAACAAAAATCAGGACACCAAGTGATATGACTGACCTTAACCAAAAAATCAGTAGTGTCTTTCAAGAAAGAGGGGAGAGAAAACATATGTGATTGAAGAAAAAAATCAACATATTTAGAAATGTTCTCATTCATGCTGCCCTGAGCAGAAATAATAGGACGGCCCGGGACAGGAACGGTGCATTTATGAATTTTGGGTAACAAATAAAACAGTGGAGTGATGGGGTGTGAAACATTCAAAAACTTAGATTCTTCCTTTGTTAGTAAGCCATTTCTAAACCAGAGATTGATGTTTTTTCTCGTATTTTCATGACTCTTTAACATCACAAATTTAGTGCATTTTGTGTAACAAAAGGGATCACACAGTTGCCTGTTCGCTTCAGTGATATAATCTGTTTTAGCCCATAACACTGTGTTACCCCCCTTGTCGGCACTCTTCACTATAACCATGTCATTACCCTGAATTCTCTTCACAAGTTTGGTATATTGTGTATTATTAAAATCAACCTGTTTTTTCTTTTTCAGCACCGTTCTGTTAAGGGACTTCAATTCTGTTATAATCCTATCACTAAAGACATCTAATGCGTCTTTAGGCATCAAGGGCAAGAAAGTGGATTTGCCGCGAAAGGTGGTAGGAGGAGAGCAGTTCACCTTGATAGCTTGGCTCACTGTCAAATCAGTTTGCGTATTGTTTTTGTTATCAAGGGACTATAACGTCTGTAGACCCTGCAGATGTTTCACCTGGAGAGATTCGGCATTGGGTGTAACAACATCAGATTCAGCACTTGATATTGCATTATCAGGATGTAACAAAAAATATTTTTGCAATTTGATTTTCCTAATAAATTTAAAAACATCAATTCGTGCTTGAACATAAGAAAAGTCATTAGATGGACAATACGACAGTCCTAAAGAGAGGAGTTGTTCTTCCGCCCTAGACAATGTCAAATCTGTCAGGTTGATCACTGTGTTATCTTGCTCGCTGGTTAGTTGTTCCAGTTCTTGCGAGTTTTGCCTCGCCTTCCACCTCTTTTTGGCAATACGTTTCCTGCAGTGTCGTTTTTGGCTGACACTTTGTCTGCTTGGGGAGGAGTATTCCGTGAGCGCAGAGAGTACCTCCGGTCCTCGCTGACAAAATTTAAATCGTCAACCACAGAGAATTTGGTTAAGTCAATTGAAGTTGCATCAGATCGTGGTAGACTGTCTTCGGAGCCACTGAAAGACGCTACTGATAAATTGTCTTGATTTATCAAGGTAGGGCCCAAATTTGCCCCTGGATCAGTAGTGGTAGTTGTTTGCTGCTGAGTAGACATGGCTCTGCGCTTGTAGGAATCGTACTTGCGTGAAAAAGTAAAAATACGGCCTGTCGCATAGTCCTCTTTGTCTCTCATTCCACGTACCCGCCAGACACATTTGCTCCGCCCAACGGGCCCTGGCCACCTTCCCACAGATCCACAAGACCAGATCCAGGGAAAGATCCTTCTCCTACCTCACCGCAAAGACCCGGAACACCCTGCTTCTCCACCTCAGGCAATCCTCGTCGCTAGCCCAAGTCAGGAAGGGTCTCAAGACCTGATTCTCTGACTGAACCTCAGCACCCAGACGGATCAGCAGCCCAGCCTCTTCCTCCTCAGTGCCTTGAGACCCTAATAGGTGAGTAGCTACACTCTACAAAATCCCTGATTGTTTGATTGAATAATCAATCAAATAATTAATAATTAATTGTTAAAGAATTATAACTTAATTTACTTCCCACCCTATACCCCTACAAACCCATCAGCCCACACCTTTAAGAAACTAAAAAATATAACTATGACACTAGTTAACTAATTAATAATCAATTAAATAATTAACTGTTTATTAATTATTACTTAATTCATTCCCACACTATATCCCTACAAACCTAGCAACCTGCTCCAACACTAAACATTTCTATTAGCAATTAATTAAAACAATATAAATCACTTAAAATGACAATCAATATTTTAAAATGTTATTAACAATTATACAAACAATAATTATACATAAAATTAGTATATGAACTAAAACACATTTGGATCATTTGAAATACGATATTTTTTTAAACTCTATTATTGATTATTATCTGCTTGCTGCTGCGTGGACCACTTAGCTAGCGCAATTTGAGAATTTTTACTGTGTGTTGTATAATGTGTTTTCAAATAACTTACCCGAATCGCGTTTGTGTCATTGAGAACCAAACTCGAACACTGACTGATCCCCTCCCAGCGCCCTCAGCCAATCGGCCAGAGCGGGGCGGAGCATAGAGGCGGGGTCAGGGTACTTATGCATACTAGCATGCGGAAGCGCAGGGGACGCGCGCAGCTGGCGCGCTGGCGGTGCGCTGACGGCGCGGCACAAGCAGGCCCGTCTGCGCCCGTCCGCGCCTGCCCGGGACCAGGGGTCATAACCCTGGCCTAATCACTGTTTATTCGTCGGCTGATCTTAGAGCGCTGGATCAACATAAAATTCTGCTACCGCAGGAAGTTATCGACTGTATTAGGGTTCATGGCATATCCCACGAACAAGTGGGCTATTTGTCTTCCTTGCCAGAGGTGACTTCTATGATATCTATTGATCCTCCGACCAAATTTAACGCGACCACCCTCCGGGTTCTGTATCTCAACACCCGTTGGCTGGTGAGGCACCAACTCGACATTTTCATGCTACTGGTGTCGGCTAAACCGGATGTCCTTTTGCTTTCTGAGACCTGGCTCACACCTGACTCCACTCCAGACATTTTAGCAGCACTTCCCTCTGATTAATATATCTTATCAGTAAACAGGCCTGCAGGGAAGATGGGAGGGGGAGTTGCCGCTATTATAAATAAAAGCCATAAGTTTACTTCGCTGACTCTTCCAGAATTAGAGAACATTGACATTTTTATAAACTTCGACACAAACTCAGGTTCGCTGGCCTCGGTGCTTATTTATCGCCCTCCCCAGCCCATGCCCTCCTTCCCTCTCTCTCTTAGTGAACAGATAGCAAATCTAGCCATGAACCATACTAGAGTCATGCTTATTGGGGACCTGAACTATTGGTTCAATGATGAAGGCGGGGGCCTCAGTCGGCAGGACTCAGTGAACTGCTCTCTAATATTAACTTGGTCCATCACATTACGGCTCCTACACACATCAACGGCCACAAACTGGACCAAATATGGTTGCATAACTTAGAATTGTCACCACCTCTCATTTCCCCATGTATATGGTCGGACCATAACTTAATTGAATTTACAGCCACCTTCCAAGGCAGGGTCAGATCTCCGAAGGTAGCAGGAGGCCTGACGAGGAAGTGGAGAACACTTGATACTCAGGAATTCATCGACACACTGGTCAGTTCCCTCCCTCTTGCCAATCCCAATTCTAACTCGAACGTCGACTTAATAGAAAAAGATATCACTGACTGGCTATTGGCGGCCAGTGATATTCATGCCACGCTTATTAAATTTTCACGGGCTAGACACTCTGAAGCCCATAAATGGTTCACCACTGAACTCAAATCACAAAAATTATCGCTGCGTCAGTCTGAAAGGAAATGGAGGCACAGTTATGCCAGTGAAGAAAGACAGCTCTATCTGTTAGCTCGCAGGGTCTACAAGAAAGCCCTACTGGCCGCTAAGACCTTATTCTTTTCTTCAAAGGTTCTCGCTGCCCCTAACAAATCCAGAGAAATCTTTAGGATTGTAAACGACCTTAGTAGCGATGACAGAATTTCACCTTGCCTGGCCCCCACCCAAGAGCGATGTAACGCATTGAATAGTTTTTTGTGGATAAAATAGAAACCATTAGGGCCAGTATCCCCTTTTCAGTGTATGGGGAGCCTTTAGATGACAATTCTTATAATCCATCTACTATGGATCAATTTACGAACATAAGCCCTGATATATTACTAGAACTAATGTCCCGAGTTAAGTCGGGTTCTCCCAAAGACTGCTGTCCTCCCTCGATCTTGAGGGAAATATTTTCGGTCTTACCTCACAGCATCCTTCCCTTTCTTAATGAATCTCTAAGTAAAGGGGAAGTACCCACTGCTCTCAAAAAAGCTGTACTAGTGCCTCTTCTCAAGAAGCCAGGAGCAGATCCCTCTGTTTCCTCTAACTACCGGCCGATATCCCTTCTCCCGTTTTCCTCAAAAATATTGGAGGCTCATGTGGCCAGGTGCCTCTCCAATTTTATTGAAAACTCAGATTACCTTGAACCCAATCAAGCCGGATTCCGACCTGCCCATTCTACAGAGTCAGTTATTTTGGTGGTGATGGACACCTTGAGGGCAAACGCTGACATGGGGACTCCACAGGCACTTGTGCTCCTGGATCTGTCGGCTGTGTTCGACACGGTCGACCATAACATCTTGTTGTACCGTGTCGAACAAGCAGGGATCCGGGGAACAGCCTACAGGTGGATAAAGTCTTTTCTAACTGGCAGAACCCAAGCAGTGCGTCTTGGGAATTATACTGCCCCCAACCTGCCCACTTCATGTGGAGTCCCACAAGGCTCGTCCCTGTCCCCACTATTGTTCAATCTGTATATCCGCCCTCTGATTCATTCACTTAAAATCATGAAAACAACTGTCTTCAACTATGCTGACGATCTTCAGCTGGAGTTCAAGTTGGATTCTTTAAACGCAGCCACCGAATTTCAAGCTATAATGCTGCATATCCAACGCTGGATGGACCTGAACCAATTGAAGCTTAACCCCGGCAAAACAGAACCGGTGCTGCCGGGGAAGAGCGCCATCTGTTGGGGACCACATTGTTGGCCGGGCGAATTAGGCCCTCCCCCTGTCCCGTCTTTATCAGTAAAAAGTCTTGGAGTGACTATAGACTCTGACCTTTCTTTGAAGGGACATCTGGGTACTGTGGTCTCCTCCTGTCTTTTTCAATTACGCAAAATAAGGAAAATCGCGTACCTGCTGTCTCACCAAGCTTTGATCCAGGTAGTGATAGAGTTGGTGCTGTCTCGCCTCGATTTTTCCAACTCCCTTTACACCGGCCTCCCATTGGGCCTGCTAAATCGCCTGCAAATCATTCAAAATCAAGCGGCGAGACTGATTTATAAACAGGCGAGATGGCAATCAGCCAGGCTGTTACTGCGTAAATTATATTGGTTGCCCATAGCACAACGCACTGCTTTCAAGTCGGGATGTATAGTCTTTAAAGCCCTGCACTGTACGAGCCCTGAATTTCTTAACATCCTGATCACCAGACATGTTCCCATGCGCAATCTTCGTTCCAGAACGACAGGGTGGTCGTAGGTTTTCTTATCTGGCTCCTAGGCTCTGGAATTCACTTCCACTCTCAGTCAGGAACTGTGATAATCTTTGGGCTTCAGAAAGGCCCTGAAAACCTGGCTCTTTGCGCAATTGTGCTAATATGGTCTTCCGCAGCTACTTGTGTATGTTTTAGCGCCATGAAACCTATGGTGTACGTGCGCTTGATAAATTCATCTTAACATAACATAACATAACATTGAAAAAGATATTAACAACGATATTTTTTAGCAGCAATGTTACTTACCTAAAAAAACAATATTGTTGTATCTCTGCATCACAGCATTTTTGTATCATGACATTTCTTTTCCGATATTTCTGTCTCCCGAGATTAAAAACTCAAAATGTTGTCCAAATACCCCCTAGTGTAGGCCCTAAAGGTTCCTAGTGCATGGTGTACTGTATTTAAAAAGTAGGAAAAATGTACTGACGTTTACTCATGTTGTGGCATTGGGTTACCTTATTACACTTACTCAGCGATAACTTCAGTTGGGGGACAGATAGAAAAATACTTCTTCTACACGTTTGAATTGTAATTTAAAATTCTCTTTAATGGTAAAGATGAATTTATAGTTCTATCTTGATAAAACCACTATAAGAAATTTGACATTTTCCTGCCTAAACCAAATATGCCTTTCAGCCAGTGTCCAGGGTCACATTACTGCCATTGCTGTCCTGTGGTGTGCTGTTTATTCCTTCAAGAGAGTCAACAGAAGAGCCTGAGCAGGATAGGTTGGAGGGTTGTACTCATCCCTTCCTGAACTTCAAAGCTGACACCTGGACTTGCTTGCTCTTTGTTACCCTAAATAGGTTGGAGAACATTCGATGGAATGGGACAGAACTGACCAGAACATGTTTAGGGTTAGACAAAGAGATAGACCACACACATTGGATGGCACTGGGAATAAAAGTGGCACCATGAGAACCTCTCATCAAAACACTTCTGGTTCTGTGGAAGATTCTGAAGAAGGCTTGCCCTGCTGTCTGAAGAAGGAAGAATTAACCTGCTTACCTTGCCCCCTGGATCCCCTGAAGTGACACAAGTGTAAGTTGACTGTCTTCCTGTTTGAGCTACGAGGAAACAACAAGCTTCCAGAGGCCTTTCAAGCTACTGACCAGCTAACCAGCACCAACTTGACCTGCCTGAATCCTGCGACTGGCCTCTGCTGGAGTGAATCCTGGTCACCAAGAGGGGACTCACCAAGTCCTGGACCCTTGACCGGCATCAGAGTGTACTCCTCCTACTTTAAAACTGCAAAAACGGAATTACAGGTAGAAATGTAGTAGTTTTGGGCTCTACACGACCGCGAGCGGACTTTTTGCTTTAGCAACAACCACGCGTACCTCTCGCCAATGTGAAGCTCTGACGATAGCCTGCTCTTTGCTCCTCTAATGGTCTTTTCACAGCCCCTGCCAATGTGAAGCTCCATTTGAGGCTACTCGTGTGGGACAGGACTAAGAAGAAGATACACTCTTCACTGGAACCAACTTGGCCCTGTAACTGACTCAACTCCATCACGGTCAGACTGAACTTGTGACTTTGGCCCAGTCAACTGTGAGCAGATAACTGCAAGTGGAGCTTTGTGCTTCTTGGTGCTATTTTTATCTGAAACTTTAAGAATTCATGACTTTGGTTCTACTTTTTGGATTTTTTTAAAATGTTATGTCATTTGATTTATTTAAATATATTCTAATTTTTTTAATTGGTTTAGAATTATTCTTGAGTTGTGTTTTCACTTTATTACTGTTTGAGAGGTGCATAAATATGTTGCACATTGCTTCTAAGTTGAGCATACATGCTTTTGTACCAAGATACCATAGGATGAAGCATAAGTTTATACTGTGACTTTTGTGGTTCACCCTGGAAAAGATTGTGTTTATTACTTGACTAAGGCTCTCACCCCTATCAACTAATAAGCCAATTTTTCACAGCATTGTACGCCCCCTATTGGTGTGGCAATCAAGCTGATGACCCATGCTTTCTGCAATATCCTAATTTGTTGTTACCCCTACCTAGTCAATGAAACCAGGTAACAACAGTATAAATGAACAAACCCTCCAAACAAAGGAAAATCCCAGGCAATTAAAGTGTAAACAAAAAATGCATATAAAAATAGTAGAACTATGAGATACTCAGCCCGTAACTGTGGAGCAAGAATTTTGACAGTGTCCCTGGGTGAGTGCAAGCACATAGCACTTTACCTCGGGTGCCTGGAGGGGCTTTAAAAGATCGGTGGCGGTACCGCGACGCGGGAGACCGTAACTGTCGAGCCAGAACTTTGACTGTGTCCTTGGGCGCAAGCACATAGCACTCAGACCATAAGCTTGGCCCGTGGAGACGACTGAACATTGACATTGCAAGTATTTGAATTTGCAGGATTCCCGTGTGCGGAGTGTGCGGAGTGTGCGGCGCAAAAGCATATTTGAGAAGTATAAATACTTGTTATTTCTGAACTTTGGATTTAGATAACACTGTTGGTGCTGTAATTACCTTTTGCATATTATATCTTATATACCTCGCGAAAACTGCTAGTATGAGGAAGAGGAAAATGGCGAGTATTCAGAATAATAAATTACATAAACTAGGGGAGCATCCTCATCAGTCACTACTAAATTACCTAATTGGTGCTATGGGCGCAATTGAGGGGTAAATTATAACTGTTGAAGAGGCACTAAACCCAGGTACGGATGAGGGTGTACTAGTGGGAATCAGTTTCACCAATCCAGTAGCAATACATAAATGTTCCCTGGGCACAAATGGTTGTTTGGTAAACATCTCTGATCATATATCTGGTAGTGAACAGGAATATGATGCACACATCCACCGACCAAATGCACCAAGAACCCTGATACTTGCTCCCCTATTACTGAGGGACCAGGCTCAAAGACCAGGAAGCCCCCTCTTAAAGCATGCAAAAAGGCCCCCCAAGGGCTTAATCCTTACCGACCCAAAAATTTGAAAATTGGGAAAAATCAGTAGTTAGGTCCAACAGGCGCACACAGAGTGAGGTTGGAAAGTTAAAAGTAAAGATAGAAGGTCTAGACACATTTATTAGAGAAAGTTTAAATAGTTTGACATGAAGAATTGGCGCAATGGAGGTATCTTTAGCTAAATGTCTGGATAAACTCCAGTCCCCAGTGCAGGAGTGTGTGTCTGCTCAAGCGAGTAACCAGGTTGCCCAAACTAACAGTATAAGGTCTAACATCGCCGGCCCTGTCTCAGTTACTCATAATGATGTAAGACATGCACCATCAAACCCAACCCAACAGATCTCTACTGTTCACACTGGGGTTCCTCCATCTGCCATCCCACTAGTTACGACATTGCCTTTGCCTATGCACAGCCCACATACTAAAAGTTTTAATGATGTGTATGAAAATAAAAAGGATTGGAACATAACATATCTGGACTTACCACCAGCTTCCCCGCCGTATACAGTGGTTTTAGCTAATGTCCCTAAAGTAGAAAATGGGACAGATGAACCATGGGAGATCCTAAGGAATACATCTCGACATTGGCTTGGCGTCAGGATGGGCCTCACCGGGAAGTTATTGTATGAGTTTAAGATGGTAAGGCAAATGGGATGGATAGGTAGAGGACAGAAAAACCTCCCAGGGATTGCGTAGTGTTGACATTTAAAACCCTCATTTAGTAAATTCGATTTTGAGTAGAGTGGGAAGTCTTACAAGGCTAGGAGAAGGTGTTAACGCAGTCCCTTTAGGTTATTTTTATCAACCTGAACATAGAAAGAATGCTAGGACAAATTGGGAACATCACACTCCGCTCTATAGGAGACAGCATAATATTCAAACTCATAATCGCTTTGATCTATTTGATAATATTGAAGCAGTCGATTGACTGAAATCAGAGGATTTCACCCATACAGTAACTTCAAGTTGTATGGCAAACTTTTCTAACACTGGCCCACTAACGACTCACACCAGTAATTAGATAGCAAACACACATGCTGAAATAATTGTGGAAAACGCTAAGGCAATTAACGACATAGCCCTAGACTCCACAGCAGCCCCATCTCAAACCTCCATGTCACAACTTGAATCTACAACTTTGCAGGCAGAAGGGGGTTTGGGAGAGGTACAGCTCCATAGGCAGGAAAGACAAATGCCAGTTTCTGTGCTGGAACATGCCTGGTCTAAAATCCAAGATGACTAACAACATGTGGGTTGACTTTGTGAGTAATTATGAGATCTTTAGCTTGCAGGAAACATGGACAGAGGACCCAACTCATATGTGCGGTTACAAAACCTTAAACACCCCAGCAGTTAGATCGTCTCACGGCAGATTAAAAGGGGGTTTTGGACATATATTTCTAATCATTTAAACATGAGGAAAGTTGAATTAACTCTCACTAATCAGTAGTACCAAATTATAAGCCTACACGTAGACCAGGGATTCTGCATGGTTGTAGTATATTTTTATAATAATGCCACACCAGAAATGTTTGAAGGGATATTGAGAAATCTAAATAGAGATTTAAATTATTTACAGTCCCACTCAGCCAAAGAAGTCTGCATTATATGGGGCGGAGATTTTAATTCTTCTATATGCAAAAGGAGCAACAAGGGGTCTGTGGAATAACATATGAAAAAGGTATCAGTCTCGCTCATTTTCCACACACACCATATGGAGATCTGTTGAATGACATTATGTTCTCAAATGATATGTGCTTTGCAAACAATTTATGTGCACCAGCGGTCCCTTTTAGTCCAAAGTTTAGTGGATGAGGCATTTTTTCTACCATAGATTACTTACTGGTAACGAGCAGGCATTCCACATGTGTTAAGGGTTTTACTACCCATGATATCGTTTTAAGCGGTCATTTTCCTTTAAGTATTGATGTAATGATGTATAAACAAGATTTAAACACGTGGGTAATTCCACCCAGCTTCTGAAGAACATTACTTTGAGAAGGCAAAATGGGTATGCATTGAGATGGTCAAAACTGGATTCTGAGGAATTTGTTACAAAAATAGTATTGAAGTGCAAGAACATGTTTTTTTCCTGTCTCAATGAAAGGTCTTCTCACCAAGTAATCATAGATAGTTTTTTAGTCATCTCTAACCAAATTAAAGAGACATTGCGTGTTAAGGCAAAAAGGAATGATACACAAAGTGAAGGTTGGTTTGACTCTCAATGCACAAAGGCCTATACTAAACTTAAACATGCTCTTCATGCTCAAGTGAAGGATCAGGTCTACATTAGGGAAGCCAGAAGAAATTATAAGAGGGCACTAAAAGAAAGGAAGAAAATGCTGAAAGAGGAAGCCCGGAGAGCTTTACGTGAGGCTTCCCTTAATCGAGATCCTACTGCTTTCTGGAAGGCGGTTAATGCACCGTTTCTGGCAGAGAATGATAAAGCAACCATAGAAATCGCAATAACTGAAACAGAGTGGATATCACACTATTCAAAGTTGTATAATAATCCACTGCCAGTTGACCAGGGAAATGTGTTTAATGGGGTTGATCTTGAGCTCTCTCCCACTTTTGAAAAATTATCATTGGATTTTACTTTTACTTTGAGTGAGGTTAATGCGGCCATAAATGAAAGCCTGGGTAGTAAGCCCCCAGGGCCTGACGGCATACCGGTTGACCTATTTAAATTTAACCTAACACTGAGGGGACCACTATTAACACACGTTGCACAAAGGGGTTTTTATCAACTTGGTAGGATTCTATAATTGTCCCCATTTTTAAAAAGGGAGATAGGGTGAATCCAGTTTGCTTTCGCCCAATTTCATTACTGGATTCTACAGTCAAGATTGCAGGACGAGAGATCTTAGAAAGATTGCAGTCCTGGGCAGAGGAGCAAGCAATAATACGACTTTCGCGAGGGCCTGGGCACAAAGGATCAGGGACTGAATCTACACATTTTATTAGATAAATATACCAAAGCGAAAAGGGAAAGGTTGTTTTTAACTTTTGTTAATTTCAGGGCAGCATTCGACTGCGTCATTCATGAAAAGTTATGGCTGATCTTAGAGGGGCTGGGAGTAGATATTTTATTAATCTCTTTTTTAAGGCAGCTTTATTCAGGAGCAAGGGCAAGGCTGCGTTTTGGGCTAGGTGGGGACTGCACTGAGAACTTCAGAGTGAAGAGGGGTGTATGGCAAGACTGTGTCCTTGCCCCATTTTTATTTACAGTGCACATAAATGGCTTAGAAACTGCCTTGGTTAAGGAGTGCAGAGATTAACCAATAGCAGCGACTCGCTCTATCCCTGCACTCCTGTAAGCAGATGATGCGGTCCTCATGGCTCGCACGCCGCTGGGTCTCCAAAGGGTAGTCAATTCTTTTACAAATTTTATGTCCAACTTGGAACTTACAATTAACCCCTTCCACGCTCATGACGAGCTGGGCTCGTCATGCAGTAGCCTCCTCGCACGCTCATGACGAGCCCAGCTCGTCATGAACCTATGAGGATCACGAAATCCCAGCACAGCAGGGGAATTCCCATAGCATCCAAGAGGTTAACTGTTCAAAAACATTTGTAATGAACTGTGGGAATGGACCCACAAAAAAGAACAACACTCTATTTATTAATACTAAGGCATTAGAGTGCACTAAAACTTTTTCCTATTTAGGAATTTTATTCGACCAATCAAGAGCTTGGACTCTGGCAGTTAAAGCCAGAAGGCTTTTGTTTAGCAAATCATTGATGGTACTATCAAATTTCAGTAGAAAATTAGGAAAACGCTCACCGGGGGAATTGTTGCACATTTATAGGGTGAAGTGTGTTGCGATTGCTATCTATGGAGCTGAAATCTGGGGATTCGCCAATGTAAGCTCACTTCAGATGGCATGTTTCTCAGGTTCCTCCTGGCAGTGCTGGACAGTACGTCTACTTTTGTACGCACTGAGCTTCATACGCCATACTTTGAGGATGTGATTAAGACTCAGCCCCTCCTCCTGTGGCACAGGATATGGACCATGGAGCAGTCGGCTTTTAACCGTCACATATTGAAGGATGCCCTTGGGCTTGATGGGGATAAACACATAAGATGGCTAGAGTATGTTTCAACATTCTTATTTCAATTAGGTCATCAAGAATAGTATAATGACCCCCAGACAATGTGTAATGTGTCTAGAAAGGATCTTAAAAGTAACTGTATGCGATTTCTGAACGAAAACAGAATTATGACTGAAATGAAAAAAACAACGGTCCAATCTCATCATCTTACCCTGGTATCTGTGACTATGCAACCATATATTCTGTTAATCGCCGGAGACTGACAGATTTTTGCTAACACGCTTTAGACCAAATATTTTACACAGGTCCTTGAGTTTCCCCAAATTAAATTATTGCTCCAGAATACTATGTAAGTGCCCATGTGATGACGTATCTGTACAGTCATCTATACACATATTGTTTTTTTGCAAACTTTACTCTATCCCTAGGAAAAGATGGATTGTGCCAGTGTTAAGAAAATTGGGTTTGAGAAAATGCCGCCCTGCATTCCTGGCACTACAATTTTGGGACAATGAATTCATTATTGCCTTTTAAAAAAATGTTTTGAAATTTTGTAAATCAATTGTGATATTATACCTATAACTTTTTAACTTTTGCCAAAAGTATCTGATATCATTGTGGCCCTCCTTTTCTAAATTGTCCTGGTAATTTTAATTGTGTGATATTTGAACTGTGCTTTTATGGTTTACTTTGTATAGTAACCAAATAAAGTTCTTTGAATTGAATTGAATTGAGATACTCAGCCACAGCCTTTCAAATCAAGAGGCATGCTTTGTAAGCTGAAAGTAGGCCAGAGACTTAGCTCTCCCAGCTCATCAAAAAGGGTGCTTACTGCTGGCTCAGCGTTTTTGCATATAAAACTCTAACCGAATTACATAAACCTTTTTCTAAGAAAGGATGAAGAAAACATAGAGCTGCCTGCCTTGTAATTCATGAGTCAGAAAACTTCATTTAATAAGCAGGCTGGCAAAGTGTTTTCAGTTGCGGCAGGCGTTACCACTGTTGCTGAGTGTATTTTACCATCACAAAATCATCTTTGCTTTTTCCAGTGATCTTGCTTTTTTAACATTGGACAGTTTGTTCTGTGGGTCCATCTAGGCATGACATAAGAATGTGGGAAGCTGCCCTTCCCATTGAAAAGAGAAATGGATTCTAATTAATTTGTTTTTGCTACCTTTTATCTTTAATTATACTGATTAGATATTCAGGGCCATATTTACTTACAATTCTTGCAACACAGTGCAGCAAATTGCTGTACAGCTTTGCATGAATTGAAGAGAAAGTGCAATATCTACTATGTTGAGACGCTCATCAGCTCTCTCCCTGCGATGGTGTACTTAAGGCTGCCTAGCGCCAACGCAGGCACCCTTCCATCACGGTGCCTGCATTATGAGCAAGATTGTTTTTGAGGAGGAAGGGATAGTGTCCTGCATTAAAACAAACCTTAGAAGTAATCAAAAGAAATAAAGATACTTCTCCTTGTTACGCCTCGGTCGGGTAGGCACACCACTTGGCACAAATCCAGGTTTTCGAGTCATTGTAAATCTGGGTTTGCGTCAAAATGCATGGGTGGATTCACGGGAACACCCGTGCTCTGCTCATGTAATGCCTATTAGATGCAGGGTTACGCACGGTAGCACTTTGTGCTGCCTAGCTTTACCTTGTATTTTCTCAACTACGCAATGTCACGCTAAGTGGCTTCGCATACCCTTGTAAATGCCAAAAATGATTTTGCAATGTGGCTGCGCCACAAAAGTGATGCAACCCCGGAGCAAAATCATAGTAAAATCTGCCCCCAACCTATAGTAAAGCCTGTGATATGTATGGCAATTTCATTTTAAAATGTATGTTAGTCAATCTCTTTTTTATTTATCATGCATAGTTCATTAAAACCATTACATGTACGTTCAAAACACATTAATAACAGAGCAATTCAACATACAATCAAGTTGAACTGAGCCTGATTAACAATTAAAATAATATTGTATAGAGGTCGGTCGCAACGAGCTGAACTCGAAAATGAAAACTGTTGGGGACAGATGTTCAGAACCCACCGGAGCTTGCTCAATGAAATCCCCTTTACATTGCTTATTGCTTCCTGAATGAATTAAATTGTTATATCTGTTAAAGCAGTAAAGTGCTTATCATACTGTGCAAACATCATGGATTAAAGTGCGTGCCTTGCAGGAATTGTGTTACCTATTAAATACTGCATACACTCTATTACACCTAAACTCAAGCTATAGTTGAATTATTCTATGGCATGCTCACTTAATTTGTAATTTCCTGGTAAACTCTCCCAACCGGCTATAAAGTGCTTAGCATAACACTCCCTCCAAAAAGCATCATTCTCACTCAAACAATAGATGATGGAATTCCTGAGAGGAGTACAGTCTTAGCCAAAGTTTATAATTTGGCACTTCGCTTGATGCTTATGTCGGAATATAAAATGGGAGATTGTTAAAGGCCTTAGCAATATGAGGTAGAAACATTGATGCATAAAATCAGCAAAAGACAAGAGATAAAATGAGTCCCAATCTCAGTGAGTTGAATATTAAAGTGCAGAGCTAAAATCTGAGCTATGTTAGGGAAGTCTAAGTTTTAGCAGCAGTAAGTAAATACAAACAGCATCAGAGAGAATGGAAGCAGCAGCGTGGCGTCTTTGGTCTGCCTGGTTAAGCCACTTTGAAACAGTAATTGTGAGATGTAATACTGGCTCGATCATGGCAATCAAACTCGGGGGCAGATTATTACTTCTGGCGCATCTCTGCTAATCAGAAGGGATTCCAAATCAGTCCAAATTCCAGTCTTATCAGGCAACTCCGAAGGTATACAGGGAGGCTGAAGACTCTTTTGTAAGCCAAGACTTGATATTTCTCCAGGTTACATACTAACTGACCCAGATAAGCTTCTTGACCCTAAGTAATCGTTAGCAACAGAGTAGCTGCCGGAACCCATCTTATTGGACCAGTCGACAGACTTTCAAAATCGGTGTTTAATGAACTCACAGTGATAATGGCTGCCTCCACTTTTGTAGTGGCATGTCTCAATCACTTTTTATGTCCACCTTTGGTGGTGAACCATACACCCAGGTAGTTGAACAGTCGGCATTTTCGATTTGTAATGCCCCCAGGCTCCAACTATAGTTTGGCTTGGAAAATTTTGCAGCCATTTTATTAGCTATAATGTTATTGTGCAGTGCATTTAGAGCTCTTTGTAGGCCAGTTCTCGAATGGTCCAGATGGATGATATCGGCAACGTATTGTTGTATGGGTGCCTTGGTTCTGCCGAACTTCGGAGGGATAAGGTTGTCATATTTCAACACAGCACCCATGTCAGCCGTGTAAAGATTAAAAAAAAGGGATGCGAGCACACAGCCTTGCTTGAGGCCGTTGTCAGTTGTGATCTTCTTAGAGGCAGTTTTGGGTGTTAACTTGATTTTGAGCCAGGTCAACATATATAAAGATGTATGGCTAGGAGCAGGGTGTTCGAAATACGTCATTCTCTGAGCTTTTTCCATAAGCTGTTTGTTGTATTTTCTCCTTTAAATACAGCATTCTGTGTTAAGAATGCTGGATTAGTCATGGGGGAATGTTGTGATTCAAGTGGGGAAGTTGGAACTTGGGATTTGCTGGACTGGCTGCTGGAAGACTTGCCTCCCTGGTGGGATCAACAATAAAGCTTACTTGTACCACTTATATGGATCAGCGTGCTTACATTACTGTTCCTATCTTTTTGCTGTTTGTGACAGGTAAGAAAGGGTCACAATGTTGTCCAGTGTAGAAGAGTTTGCCCTAAAACCTGATTGCGTGAATAGAATCATATCATTAGCTTGTGCCCAGTTTTCAAGTTTGTTGAGTAGGATAGACGTGTATGCCTTAGCTTCAATATTCTGAAGGGCGATGAGGCGGTAGTTGGACTGATCCACCATCACCCTTCTTGTGGCTGGGATTCAATATTGATCCCCTCCAATTCTCTGGAACCTGCAAAGTCAATTGGCAAGTTTGGTAGAGGGGGGGTCAGTATTGAAGTCCACAGCGTGAGGTCCCCTTTGAAGACCGCTACTGGTATCCCATTTGGGCTGGGTGTCCCCGTGGGTCTGATCACTTTCAGAATTCTTGAGATGTCAGGCCCAAAATGCGGTGACTCCTAGTGAAAGGTTTCAGGGCTGTTAGTTTGAGGCTCCGAGTCTTCATCTGGTGATTTCTCGGCGCACATGAGCGATGCATTTGGATTCAGGGACAGCATTAACTCTTGTTGTAACAGGACATCATTTGTTCTTGAGATACCTCCACAGGCCGGCCTCCCCCCCCCCTGTTTGCCCATCAACGAATATACATGCAGCCATAATGCCTTGTCTGTTCGCACTTGATATCCCACACCATTTGTTTGTGCTGCTTTCTAAGGGCTTGCAGTCTTGTAACTAGTTCTACGTTAGCTGAGACTCTGCAGGGGCGGCCTTAGGCATGTGCAAGCTGTGCAACTGCACAGGGCCATCATGCCAATATATATCCTTAATATAATAACCCTCTGAGGATGGATACATATTTGCGTGGCGGCCCCTGGCAGGGATTTGGTGGCCTCTGGCTCTGTTTCACTTCCAAACACCCTGACCCCCCCCTCTTCACGGGCATCTGCGCCTGCGTTCCTCCGAGGGCCATTTACCTGTTCCTCCGGGGCCCCCTACCTACTCTCCCTGCCCAGGGCCGCCATGAGCCTAGAGCCGCCCCTGGATTCTGTGTTCCCATTGGCAGATTTTTTGGAGCCTACGTAGACTCAGTTTGCTTGTTGTGATGCGAGGGTTGAGTGCTATCCTTGGGGTTTCGGCAATGTCGAAATGGGAGCGTGAGTTGCCACCAAACACACTGCGTAATTCACTATCATTACGGTGTTCTAGTATAACCCTTTATTTATGCAAGATTTGTGGTAATCGGTTAGAATGACTGTTTAGGAACATGAAATTCTCAAAAGTAGAACGCGAAAATCTATTGATTGCCCCTTTATTCATTATGCATAAATGGAGATACATTCAATCATTCCCATTTCTGCTTGGGGAAAACAATGAACCACATCCGACAGGTCCCCTTGCACACTCAGCAATAGTGGGAGTAAATGTTTTTAAAGCGCTGGCATGCATTTATAGATTTTGCTGATAAATTATGAAGTTGTAAAAGAGTAATTTCTGCATTCTTTTCTGCTACAATAAGTCTTTCGGCTTCTGTTCTCTGTTGTGCCTGAACATTTGAAGCTTGCTGTGTGTGAAGATCGAAAGTTGTTAATTGGAGGCCGGATCTTTTCTCACTAAATGCTAACAAAAAACATTTTACTTCCAGTGGTTGTATTTATAAAGATGTATTATCGTACGATGTACCTGCAATCATGCTCTAGTCTTCAAGGATGCCAAGTGAAATGCCAAGTTTTTACTTTGTCTTTTTGTGAGTTAATTTTGCCAAATGCATATGTAGCCTGAATTGTGGTGTTTGCTGCCCTAAATATTTAAGTAAACTTTGCGATTTATAAAGTTTATTCGATATAACGTGGGAAGGCTTGGGACATGTACGCAATAAAGGGGAGGAAATGGGATTTATTATATAAAGATCCCTAGTCAGCTCCACATAGCTGGTCTCCCGGACTGTGCCTATGTGCACCATTGCCTGCTGTTGCCTCGTTCTGCCTGGTACTATCTATAACTGTACTGCCTGTTAGCTCTATGTTAATAAAGTATTCTGCTGCCTGGTAGCCTTTAACTGTCATTTTGCCTTTAAGTTTATCTCTGCCGACGTTAAGTTTTCTCTTGCCACCGTTGTTTGCTCTTGCCGCCTTTAAATTTATTTCTGCAGCTGTTAAGTTTATTTTTTGCCTTAAGTCGATTTCTGCCTTTAAGTTTGTGCACCTCTTTATTTCGGGTTTCTCCTGGACCCAGTGGCCTAACGAAATTTGAGGGTGGCCCCTGCAAGGTACATGGAGGGGCCCCCGCTTCGGATTTAATCAGGAGCTCTCTGGCACAGTACTGTGGAGATGGGGGCACCACTCTCCGCAGTGGCTGTGGGGGCCTGTGTTACGCCATTCCCTGGACCGCGCTGTTTAAGAGCTGCTTGCTCCTTTTCCACCCGTTTGCCAAACTGCTTCCTGCCACCCAGCGCCCTGTCCCCCTCCCAGGACCTACTTAATGGAGGCCACAGCGCTGCACCTCAGCGGATGTGCCGCTGGTGCGCCGAAGGCAGGCAAAAGACAAGCCAGTCTGCACCTGTCTACACCTAGACAGCACCCAGTGCTAGGAACCCTGGCCCTCTGGCCACCCACAGATACTCCTTCGCAGAACTCTGAGCCCTGGATCTCAGGCGCTACATCAGCTGCTGCCTCGCATCTCTTAGATCAACGGCAGAACCATTCAACTTCTGTTGCTTTCTCTTCACCTGCAACTCAGGACCTCCCGCCCTCATGGAAAACTGTGCCACTACCACTGTGCCGACTGCGACTGCCCCGGAAACGCTCTAATGCCTCCTGCTCAACCCCTGATCCCTCTGCAAACATGCTACCGAAATCAGGGACATCATCACCACCTTCGATCCAACATGATTTTCATCCCAGAGCTGGCTCAACCCTTCCTCTACCCCTGACATTGCCACTGCAATGCTCAACGACTACAAGATGACACACAGGGACCGTACCAACAAACACGGAGGAGGCATCTTCATCATGCACAAAGGAACAATGCACTGCACCACCAGTGAAGTCAACACCACACCTATCGGTGTACAGTCATAATATCGAGTCAATTATTTCGACTGGACAGAATATCGAGTAAAAAATATAGAATGGACATAATATCGACTAGACATAATATAGACAACAAAAATATCGACTAGAGAAAATTAATATCGAATAGAATGGACATAATATCGATCAAAAATATAGAATGGACATAATATCGACTAGACATAATATAGACAACAAAAATATCGAATTTAAGGTAAGTTAATAATAATTTTTATTTTTTGTGTAATATAAGTCTGTAGCGGGTTGTGGGTTTATAGGGGAATAGGGTGGGAAGTAATTTAATTCTAATTAATTAAATATGTTAATTTATTTATTGATATATATTTAGAATTAATTGTTAATTAATTATTAATTGGTAATTAATTAAAATATAATTGGTAATTAATTATAATTGATTAATTGATAAATATTTTAATTTTAGTAATTTATTTTCTGTAGCGGGTTGTGGGTTTATAGGGGAATAGGGTGGGAAGTAATTTAATTATAATTAATTAAATATGTTAATTTATTTATTGATAATAATTTAGAATTAATTGTTAATTAATTATTAATTGGTAATTAATTAAAATATAATTGGTAATTAATTATAATTGATTAATTGATAAATATTTTAATTTTAGTAATTTATTTTCTGTAGCGGGTTGTGGGTTTATAGGGGAATAGGGTGGGAAGTAATTTAATTATAATTAATTAAATATGTTAATTTATTTATTGATATTTTTTTAAAATTAATTGTTAATTAATTATTAATTGGTAATTAATTAAAATATAATTGGTAATTAATTATAATTGATTAATTGATAAATATTTTAATTTTAGGGTTCAGGGTCAGTTTTCAATTTTTGGGTAAAGGGGTATTTTTAGGGTTCAGGGTCAGTTTTCAGTTTTTGGGTAAAGGGGTATTTTTAGGGTTCAGGGTCAGTTTTCAGTTTTTGGGGTAAAGGGGTATTTTTAGGGTTCAGGGTCAGTTTTCAGTTTGTAGGTAAAGGGGTATTTTTAGGGTTCAGGGTCAGTTTTCAGTTTTTGGGTAAAGGGGTATTTTTAGGGTTCAGGGTCAGTTTTCAGTTTTTGGGTAAAGGGGTATTTTTAGGGTTCAGGGTCAGTTTTCAGTTTTTGGGTAAAGGGGTATTTTTAGGGTTCAGGGTCAGTTTTCAGTTTTTGGGGTAAAGGGGTATTTTTAGGGTTCAGGGACAGTTTTCAGTTTTTGGGGTAAAGGGGTATTTTTAGGGTTCAGGGTCAGTTTTCAGTTTTTGGGTAAAGGGGTATTTTTAGGGTTCAGGGTCAGTTTTCAGTTTTTGGGTAAAGGGGTATTTTTAGGGTTCAGGGTCAGTTTTCAGTTTTTGGGGTAAAGGGGTATTTTTAGGGTTCAGGGTCAGTTTTCAGTTTGTAGGTAAAGGGGTATTTTTAGGGTTCAGGGTCAGTTTTCAGTTTTTGGGTAAAGGGGTATTTTTAGGGTTCAGGGTCAGTTTTCAGTTTTCGGGTAAAGGGGTATTTTTAGGGTTCAGGGTCAGTTTTCAGTTTATGGGTAAAGGGGTATTTTTAGGGTTCAGGGTCAGTTTTGGGTTTTTGGGGTACAGGGGTACTTTGTAAAAATAAAGTAAAATTACATTTAAATTACATTTATTTAATAAAATTAAATTATATTAAATTATATTATAATATTTTTTATTAATTTATATTCAAAAAATTATTATATACTTACCAATACTTATGTTGTAATGGTATGCGTTGTAAAGGTATATGCGTTGTAAAATCTTGCGTTGTAAATGTATGCGTTGTAAAAGTTTTTGCGTTGTAAAAGTTTTGTTGTAATGGTAGGCGTTGTAAAAGTATGCGTTGTAACGTCATACATCCCTGGAGTGGGAATAGTAATTTTAACCTCTACGCTATCCAGCGCTTTCCCTACTGTTGCACCCACTGGAGTGGGAGTAGTAAATTTTACCTCTACGCTATCCAACACTTTTGCTAATGTTGAACTCACTATAGTTGTAACAATAAATTTTAAACATTTTCTAAAATGTTATATATGTTTATTTAATAATATGTTTAAATATATATATATATATGTGTGTGTGTAATTTTTGGTGATATAATTTTTTTTATTATATAAATTATTTATTAAAATTATATTTTTTTAATAATTATTTCTAAGTTTATATTAAATATATTTATTACTATATTAGTTTTAACTTAATTTTAAGACATTTTAAAAAATCGATATTTTGACAGTCTATATTTTTGTAAGTCGATATTTTGGAGTCGATATTTTGGTACTTACCTGTTTGAAGATAGGGAGTCGATATTTTGTCAATCGATATTTTTGACTCGATATTTGTGTATCTCGATATTTGTGTCGTCGATATTATGTCAGTGATCCACACCTATCATGGAACATCTCAACTTCCAACTCCACACCGATGGCAAAGCAATCATCAGAGGCACCCTCGCCTACAGACCCTCAGGATCACACCCCGGCTTCTGCGATGCCATCACCTACTTCATCGTCCTACTAGCTATCAACTCCAATCAACTCAAAGCACTACATTTTCCTCAGGACCTCAACTTCCACCTCCACGACCCCACAGACACCAACTCCACCAACCTCCTGGAATGCATGAGCAACATTGGCATTCACCCAGCTTGTCACCGACTCTACACACAGTGCAAAACACACGCTTGTCCCGATCTTTACAGCCGGTGACAGTCAAATACAGTCATGCCACAGAACCCACCTGGACCAACCAAGCTATTGTCCACTTCACCATCGCAGGATCCCCATGCACCACCACCAGGTCTCCTAACTGGAACAAAGTGAGACAGACCCAATCGAAGGACACACTCAAAACCAAACCAGCCCGACACATCAACTAACTTGGAACAGGACATCCAAAACTTGATCACCTGGTTGACCAACTGTACTGACAGAGTTGCCCCCATCGAACCAGCCATGACCTGCAGACGCACCAAACAAGTCAGCTGGTACACACCAGAATGCAGGACAATGATACACAGCTGCAAATCACTGGATAGAAGATGGTGCACTAGCAGAGACTCCACAGATCGAGCCACCTTCAAGTCAGCACTCAACATATACCACCAACACCTCAAAGACGTGAAAAAAGAAGTCCTGGCTAACCGCATTGAAGCAAGTGCCGACCACACCAAGGAACTCTTCAGCATCCTCAGCCACCGAGAAAATGATCTCCCTGTCGAAATCTGGCTCTGTATATGTATAGAACTAGGTGTTTTTTTCATGCACAGAGTCCTGTGATTCCCCCAGAAGTGTACAGAGCTCAATGCAAACCCAAAGAGCTCTATTTGTTGTAGTGTGGGAGAGCAGTGTTAGTCCTAAGACAAAGGAGTGTAAGACATTTTTTGTGCACACATTGACCAAAAAATGACACAAGACTCAAAAAGGAGATCCACACCAATTTTATAAAAATAAGCTTTTATTAAGATTTATTTTAAGACCAAGTTCTTTGCAAAAAGGTAAGTACATTTTTAAATAGAAATACTTTTCAGTTTTAAAATAGGATTTTCATTGTTTGCAATGTTAACTTATGGAGAAAAACAATAATGCAGCTTTACTAGTAAGGAGGCAACTTACAATTCTAGTCTTCGGGGATCACGATCAGCAGAGAGAAAGGTTCAGGCAAGGACCAACACTGCACCACCAGCAGCACAGGGGCGGCCGTGTGCAGAAGTCAAATCTGGAGGTCGGGCTCAATGTTATCCAATGGAGACTGTGGGTGCTTGAAGGCCTGCTGCTTACAGGTAAGTAAAGCGGCTGGTGGGATCAAGCAATGCAGCACCTAGCATATACCACCAACGGCACAGGGGTGACCAGGTGCAGGGTAAAAACTCGGGGTCAGATGCCCAATGCAAGTGAATGGGGGAACTTGGTTTTGAAAACAGGCTATAGGAGTCAAACCGGAGGCTAGACGAAAAACAACAGCAGAGATAAGTTGGGATGTTGTAGGTCAAGGGACACCATCAGTTAAGCTCCTCAAGGCCCAGGGACTTCAGGTGCAGGAGTGTCCTTTGATGTCGGCTTTCTCGTACCGGAGCTGGTGGCAGTCAGGGGAGCCTTTGGATTCACACTGCAGGCGTCGTCTCGGAGTCCAGGAGGAGTAAGCTAATGCTGTACCTGGAATTCAAGATCGCTGGGAACCTTCTCTGAATCCGTGGGCCACCTGGACACAGGCCGGAGGATTGGGTGCAGAGTGCTCAGGACTTGCGGTTCAAGATGGTTCCTGAGTCCTTTGTGTTGATTTCTTATGGACAGAGCCGCTGCCCTCAGGAGTTCTAGTTTTTTTCAAAGGTAGGCAGTTCTTCCAATGGGTTTTGGAGGTTTTGGAGGTCACTTGCTGCAGGACAGTTGTTGTTCTGTTAGCAGGGTCTTCAAGGCCAGCAGGGCTAGGGCCAAGTCAGTGGTCATCGTCAGTCTTCCCTGCACTGCGTCTTCGTCGTCCTTTTTCTTCTTAGGTCAGCAGGAACTACTTTTAGGGTCTGGGGGAGCCACTAAATACTAGATTTAGGGGTATTTTAAGGGAGTGACAGGTAGGACCAATGGTCACCTTACCTGGGGTGTCTTCACCCTCAATTATGCCACCCACCTGTGGGAGAAGGGCATAGTCCTAGCCCTGATTGGAGCAGTCCCACCATTTTAAAGTTGGTGGGTACTGAAAAATGTGTTGCACCTCGTCTTCTGCACCTTAGGGGTGGAGTTAGCGGAGGTGGGCTCACCTTCTGTTCTTCCTAGTTTTTACCACCCGTATCCCCACCCAAAGTGGGGGTCGAAACCGGGAGATGCCTTTTTCTACTAGCAGAAGTGGCTGGGGGGTCATATTACAAAGGAGGCAGGCCTTTGAAGCGTCCCCTGTCGTGCACCGAGCCTACCTGGGGAGGAGGAGTGACACCTATGCCCAGGATTACCTTTATTTCTGGACCCAGAGAGCAGCAGGTTCTCACCCCATGGGTCAAGAAACATGTCTGGCAGTGGCAGGCTGACTTGAGCTGGTCAGTGACCACACCAGGGTTGGAAAGTTTTTATGGGGCACCTCTAAGGTGCACTCTGAATATATGACTTACTAAATCTAACACTGGCATCAGTGCTTGTTTATAAAAAAGTTGCTTGATACTAAACGCTCCTGTGTAAAGGGAAGCTATCATGGTGCTAGGGAACTCTAGTTGTCGAGTTTCCAGCCCATGTACTTTCAATGACTCCTTGGCGCTTACAAAATATAAGAATAGACTTATATATTGTATGATTAAAATAATAAATTACACAGAAAACAAATATAACTGATATTGAAAAAAATATGAAAGAAACAATTTACTGAGATAATAAGGTAAAATGACAATACAACAATCGACTAAAGGTGCTCATACAGTTACACACCAAAGATTTGAAAAGAACACAATTGACAATGTAACCAATAAGACAATGGCAGAGGCAGATAAATTTACATGAAAACTGGTCCGACAAATCACAAGAACAGAAGTGGCAATAGATGCTTCCTCTTCAATGCAGGCCAAAGATCAGCGTCTACGGCGTATCGACCAGAATAAATTAATATGGTCACAATTAGGACAAACATAACAAATATCAGAGCTTCCAAAAGACAATTTTGCTCACCCGAAGTGGATTATCATGTAAGGACATGAGAGTATTTGTTGGAGGCCAAAGAGAGAACATCACAACCGGAGTTTTTAAGGAAACCCGGAGTCCGGCCTTAAATATGGTGGGAAGGCGTGTGAGCAAATCACATAGGAACCTGTGCAAACTTAAAAACTGTCCCGAGAAGAATTTGAAGTAATTTTTCTTCAACACATAGCTTACCTGCCCAGCAAATCAGGCATGCATCCGCTTTGATCACCGTACATAGCTGCTCATGCAGATATACCCACACCTAAGATATAGTGCACCCTGCCTTAGGGCTTGTAAGGGCTGCTAGAGGGGTTACTTGCCTATACCTGAGGCAGCTGTTTGGCATGGCACATAGTCCAGTGCACCATGTAAATGTTGTCATTTTTCTCTTCACCCAGGCATTGAGGCTGCAGTGGCAGTTTGCATAGCCTGAGTGAGAGATCCCTAGGGTGGCACAACTGGTGCTGAAGCCCTAGGGTGCCCTCACTAGTCTCAATGCCCTAGGTACGAAGGGTACCATTTACTAGCGGCATACAAGGGTCGCTGAAGTGGTGTCAATCAAGGTACAAGTTTAGGGAAAGCACCAGATACCAGGCACAAAGTGGGGAGGGTTATTGCAACAGAACACCATTTTCTCACATTTCTCTTCCCAGGAAGTCTGTGACACACTAGCGTACTGCTTTCACATCAAGATATCCACAATCTACAGGAATTTTGAACCCCAAACCACTGACCTCAACAGCCTCCCCTCACCAACTGATTCCACACCGACCATCTGATCAATGCATGGGAACATCTCACCACCCAGAACACAACAGCCATCATGAACTCTATCCACTCTGGAGCACCCACGGACACCAGCCCTACCGCCTTTTCAACCTTGGAAGCAAGGAAATCAGTTGCCAACTTGCCACCATTCTCAATGCATCCATCACAAAAACCACCTTCCCCGACAAATGGAAACACACAGAAGTCAGACCCCTCTTCAAGAAACCCTCTGCCAACCCCAGTGAACTCAAGAACTGCTGCCCCAGCTTGCTCCCATTCCCTGCCAAAGATCTCGAGAAGGCCATCAACTGTCGGCTAACCGAGCACATGGAGAGAAACAACCTGCTCAAAACCTCTCTATCGGTTTAAGCGCCAACCATAGCACTGCGACTACCCTGATCAACACCACCAATGGCATTCGTACCCTCCTAGACAAGGGAGGATCAGTGGCCCGACCCTCCTCTTCCTCTCAGCAGTCTATGATACCGTATGTCAGCATACACTCATTAAGAGACTTCACCACATCGGAATACAGGGTGACACCCTCAGATGGATTGGATCCTTCGTCATAGGAAAAACCCAAAGAATCCACCTTTTATCCTCCGCCTTGGAATCAAAGAGCACCATCTGCGGCATCCCTCAAGGTTCAATAATCAGCTCAACCCTTTTCAACACATACATGACACCCCTGGCGGACATGGCAGAACTCACACCCTCAAGACCATATCCCATGCCGACGACACCCAGCTCATCCTCTCACTTTCTGCAGACCGCTCCACCATGAGGACCAACTTCCACAACTGCATGACAAACATCGCTGACTGGATGAAGGCCAACTCTCTGAAGCTCAACACTGACAAGACCGAAGTGCTGATCTTTAGGAACAACGCCTCCTTGGAATGACACCTGGTGGCTCCCAGAACTCTAACCTCTTTCCACAGACCATGCCCGCACCTTGGAATCACACTGGACTGCAAACTCACCATGAAATGTCAGAACAACACAGTATCCTCCGCCTGCTTCCAAACTCTCTGAATGCTCCAAACGATCTTCTGATGGCTGCTCATCAGCAAAAGGAAAACCGTCACTCTAGCCCTATTCACCAGCCGGCTGGACTACCGCAACGCACTGTACGCAGGAACCACCTCCCAACTCATGAAGAGACTCCATGGAATACAGAACAAACAAATAAGTTTTGCTTCACATGTGCTTTCTGAACTGTTTATATATTCTGAAACACATGTGCAGTTCATTTTCAGGTAAATTGTATTAGGTGTTAGAAAAAATAACATATACTGTACCCCTGTAAGTCTACTAAATAGTTAATGTGACAAAATAATCTGGCTTTGCAGTTGGAGAAAAAACACCAATCTCCAAGTTAAAAAGAAAAACAGCTATTGGCCAGAAGTTATTACCTGGCATTTGCGCTCTGTCTTTGAAGCACAGCAAATGTTACCAGACCAAACACAATGTAAAGGCATCTTTGTTGCTCATTCACCTTCTGAACTCCAACATATTTGTTGTGGGGGTTTTGCTGCACCCCCTGCAACCCTACTTCCAGGCCTATGCCCATATCTCACAGATATTCATTGGCCTTGGATGAATGGGCCCCCTGGATGGGTGGGGCATGGCTGGAATATGCTATGAAAAGTGCAATTGCTGAAGTAGTTAATGTTTCTGACTTATTATTCATGGCTGTAATTAGATGACGTAATACAAAACCTTTGCTATTCGGTGGAGCCAAAGACGACTGGAGCTGTTTCAAATGCACTTCTGCCCTGGTATAATGGCCTTGCTGTGCTGCCCGGCAGAATGTCTCTATTATAGTTAGGTGGGTGAAAAAAACGGGAAGAGTCGTTTGAGTGGATCCATATTTTTTCTTGAACTATTTTCGTCTTTTACGCTTCACATCCCTTTGATTAATTTAGAGATTCACAAGCTGCCAAGCAGCCTGTGTTCGAAAAGACCCACATTTTCATTACGGAAGAGACTGTGGGGAAGATCTAGAAGGAGGTGCCGCAGTGTGGCACCGCAACCCCCTTGGCTGCGCCACGCTGCGGAACTTCCGATGCACAGGGATGCGACATATTTACCAGAATATGTCGCATCTCTGTGCTTCCCCGGCGCTGGTGCACAAACTGCAGCCATGCGCTGGTGCAGCCACCCTTGCACCATGGTGCACGAATGCCTGCGTCGTGGGGAGATTGTTTTTGTGTAGGAAGGTGCACCTTCCTGCACAAAAATATTCACGACAGGCATTTTCCTCTTTCAATGCATGCTGTAGAATGCTGCACGCATTGAAAGAGGAAAAAACAAGGAGAAATGAAAACATTTCTCCTCGTTGCGCCTCGCGAAACCACCTCTAGGGTGGCGTAGCATTCAGACGCATCTCCAGATTTACGATATCTCTTAAATCTGGAGATGTGTCTTGTTCCATGGGTGTTGCATGGGAACACCCACAGCAACACCCATGGAACGCCCCTTCAACGCAAAGTGCTGCTTGTGAAGGGGCCGTATTTACAAGGAGAGGAAAAGTAACACAGGGTGGCTTTTCCTCTCCTTGTAAATGTGGACGTACTGGTGGCGCTGTGGGCTTGTAAATCTGCCGCCAAATTTTTAAAAAAATCTAATTTTTAAAAGACCGCAGTTTCAAACACTTCTCCTTTACGTCGTTCTTTGCCATGATTTTCTTTAGCTACGGCAAATGCATCTCTGACATACGGTACAAATGATGAAAGAGCATTTGTATCCCGAACTATTCATCTTACATATCCCCCATACGACTGATGCACTTGTCATCGCATAGAAAACACAATGCATCTCCTACCCTATCTCAATCTGTGGGGACCCCAGCTGCATTTTCTGTTGCTAGTTGATGGCCTTAATGTATTTTGCCAAATATAAATGCCTACGCCATGAATTATTTGTTAAGACCCGTTACCATATTAATTTAATTTGCTTTAATGCACAAAGTATAGAAAATTCATATCATATAACTGTATCCACATACGGACAATTACATGATTGTCGTGCCTAATATATTTTTGCAAGAGAAAAAAATATTCTAATTGATAGGGAACCCTGAGGAGATAAGCAGGTCATATTTCTTGCTGAGTGTGCTTCTTTCTTTAACACATGCTCTGGAATTCTCTAAGCAAAGCTGTTCCCAGGAGATCTTCAGGAATGGAAGGTGAATTCACAATTAGTTGTATCTTCGTTTCCAATTTCCTCCAT
Source organism: Lissotriton helveticus (assembly GCF_964261635.1). Taxonomy (NCBI): domain Eukaryota; kingdom Metazoa; phylum Chordata; class Amphibia; order Caudata; family Salamandridae; genus Lissotriton; species Lissotriton helveticus. The sequence goes on along the minus strand of NC_136065.1, from coordinate 167,129,078 downwards.
TTCAACCTGAGCTTTAAAACTCTTGGTTATCTGCTAAGTTGCTCCCACAATGATAGCTGCTATTATATTCTTTTCTTTCTTCACAGTCGTCTTACAAGATGAACTCTCAAAAACTCTTGCTATGCCAGTTAAAAACAAATGAAAATCAATATTGAGAGAATGAAATATTGTATTTTTCAGAAGGGCAGCAAGGCAGAGCTGAAGCCTGCTGTGACACTATCACGCCTAATAGCCACTGAGGACACAATAACAGAAAATGGATGTTCGATCCAGTCCTATAGATATTAATTGAATAAGAGTCTTTATATTAATATCTAGCTTCATAGCAGGTATTGTTGATTATCATTAAGCTTTCTTTTTACTGTATTACGTTTATGCAATCTCCCTTTGGGAGTTCTTCTAACGTCTCTTGACATAATTTTATTATAAAAAAATTGAAGAGTAAATATTCCAGTCATGTATCTGTTAAAGGCTGCACAGGGTCGCTGAGAGATTCAAATACTCAACACGATTGCTTCTGACTCATTATCTACATGTCTAAATGCAGCCTACACAGAGTGACATGTCTCAACAAGGGTCTGGATAAAGTAAGTACCAACACCATTACATCTTCCTTCAATCCTCTTATAAATGAGGAATGTGAAGCTCTGGAGTTCTGTCTTCAGATTTCACATCAGGAGTCCTTTAGAGGCTCCCTTATCTACAGGCCCCCAGGCCCAAGAAAACATTTTATAACCCAAGTTGGCAACATTTTAGAAATTGGGCTCAACACTTCCTCATTCACAATTTTAGGCAATTTTAATTTCCATCTGGAGGCAGACCTTGACCGAGACACAGCCAACCTTCTGGATCTTATGTTAGGTGGAAATCAAGAACAATTAGTTTCCGAAGCCACGCATCAAGCGGGTCACACTCTTGATGGGATTTTTTCCAATAACCCCTTACTTTCTTTGAAAAAATTCACTCCCTCTTACTTGGTCGGATCACTCGGAAATACTTTTCAAGCTTACCATTCCCAGTCACCCAGGCACTAAACCCTCTAATAAATACGTTGAATCCAGAGCCTGGAAAAGCATAGCAGAGGAGGAGCTACATAGCCTCCTAACAACTACTGATACCCCGTCTCCCACGAACCTGGATCACACTACTAAAGCCTACTCAAAATGGCTAGAAGAGGCAGGGTATAAGCTAGCCCCCTTAGAAACAGTTCGCCTCCATAGAACATGACCCTCTGCACCTTGGTATTCACAGGAGCTCAAAGACCAGAAACGTATCTGTAAACACTTAGAAAGAAACTGGAGAAAGGGTTACAAGGACAAAGACAAAAAGGAATATAAAGTTTAGCTCAATATAAACAGATGCTGCAAAACAATAAACAAAAATACTACACAGACAAGATCCTTGAGGCCAAAAACTCGCCTAGAATACTTTTCAAAATAGTGAATACCCTTGCCCACCTTAGAGCTCTAGCTATCCCGGCAAGCCAAGACTTATGCAATAAAATTGTTAAATTCTTCTTTGATACAGTTAATGTCATCTTCTCAACTTTTTCAGATTCATCCAATGGAATGACATCTGACCCCGCCACCTGCCCAAGGACAGACTCAAATCAAAAGTTTAATTTATTTATAAAATTTCTAGAGCGCACAAATACCTTCCGGTGTCTCGGCGCTAGAGTTCGTCAAGATTGCAGAGGGCTCCTACAGACTTGTTGGTTGAAAAGCCACGTTTTAATGTGCGTCCGAAATATAAATAAGGAAGAGCTTGATTTAATATTAAGGGGGAGCTCATTCCACAATTTGGAGGCAGCAACTGTGAAGCGTTTGTCGCCCCATGTTGCTTTCTTAGTGCGTGGAATATCAAGTAGCTGAGATGCCGCAGAGCGTAAGGAACGATTGGGTTTATAGAGAGTGATGGATTTTTTTAAGAAGTCCGGTCCAGTATTGTTCAATGTTTTATAAATGATGCACAAGGCCTTAAACTTTGTGCGGCTTCTGACAGGCAGCCAATGAAGTTGGCGAATGATGGGAGATATAGATGAGAATTTGGGTGTGCCGGTTAAAATTCTTGCAGCAGCGTTTTGCACTAGTTGTAGTTTATTCATGACTTGTTCCTGTGCATTCAGCAATAGTCCGTTACAATAATCAATCTTTGAAAGGACTAGCGTAGACATTAGGGTTTTGCCTGAGTTTGGAGGTAGGAAAGGGAGAAGTTTCTTTACCATTCTCAAGGTAAAAAAGGACGCTGAAACCACTGCGTTAGCATGGCTGTGGAAGGTAAGCTTATTATCGAATAGAACTCCGAGGTTCCTAACTTTTGACACCGGGAGAGGCGGATCTCCCAGCTCTGCAAACTTACCTGCTTCAGCCCCCTCTCGGAAGAGGACACTTACAATCTCCTGGTTAAAACTAAATCAGGTTTCCCCTACGACCCATGCCCGATAGAGGTATTAAAACTGGAGGGACACACTGTGTCATGTAAACTCATTGCCATCTTTAACCTTATGTATAACGATGGATATTTCCCAAGGGACTGGAAACAGACTTCCATTCTACCACTACTAAAAAAAACCTATTTGGACTCCAATGACGCGAATAACTTCAGGCCCATATGTAGACTTCCCCTCCCATCAAAATTAATAGAGAAAGATATGAATAACCAGCTTAACCAGTTTCTTAAACTTGCTCAGGCGCTTGACCCCGCCCAATATGGATTTAAAGAAGGCCATAGTACGGAAAGAGCTCTTATCAAGTCAACGGAATAGATCAGAGCCGTTCTAGATCAAGGAGGTAGGACCGCCCTGATCGTGTTGGACCTGTCGGCAGCATTTGATACGGTCCACCTTGCAGCATTGGTGGACCGTTTAGATGAGATAGGAGTTAAGGGCAAAGCCCAAAAACTCCTGAAATCCTTTCTTCTAGAAAAAACCCAAACTGTCAAATTAGACAAATTTGAGGCGGATGCCTTCTCTCTACCATGTCGAGTCCCGCAGTGGTCTTCTTTGAGTCCAACACTTTTAACGTTTATGTATCCTCTCTTGCCCCCCTTATTGAAGCCTAGGGTTTTAATCTGACATCATACGCCGACAACACCCAAATCGTCGTGGCTATTCAACCAGAACGACCACATGACACCACGGCCAAATTTCATGACGGAATGTACACGGTAGGACACTGGATGGCACTAAACTATTTGAAGTTCAATTCCAGTAAGACCGAGGTTGTGCTATTTGGGAACAACCCCGCTTTCTGCACACCCAACTGCTGGCCGAACTCATTAGGACCACTGCCAGTCCCTTCCAGGAACGCAAAAAACTGGGAATCTGGATCGACGACACTCTTAGTTTCAAGGACCAGGTGAACTCAGTGGCATCTTCTACCTCATTCACCCTTAGATCTTGCAAAAAAATCATGTCTCTAATTCCTAAAGAAGCACAACAAACGGTGGTAACAGCAGTAGTAATGTCTAAATTGGCTACTGTAACAGTCTCTAACTCAAGTTACAAGAAGGCCTAATGAACAAACTACAGATTCTGCAGAACGCAGCTGCCAGACTTCTTACTGGAACGCCTAAATATGCATCGATCACAGGATCGATCAAAAAGCTCCACTGGCTGCCTATGAGGAAGAGTACAAAGTTCAAGGCCTTGTGTCCAGTTTTCAAGGCACTGCATGGAACAGGACCAGAATTCCTAAAAAAACACTTCCTATGGTACTTGCCTAAAAGAACACTCCGATCTTCGGATGCCAAAATGGTTATTACGCCCTGGAAGAAAAAAATCAACTGTGGCGGCAGAAGTTTTATTGCTAATGCAGCCAAAGCCTGGAACTCTCTCCCTCCGCATTTAACACACTTGTCCAACTTAATGGCATTTAGGAAGGCCGTAAAAACATGGCTTTTCACCAATAAGGTGCATTCATAACTGATTCCCAGCTCCCTCGTTAGGTACTTCACTCTAGCCCCAGGACACCTTTGGGTAGCAGCAGCGCTTTATAACATTAACCCCAACACTGAAAAAACTACACAAGCTCTCCCTACATGGACATATCTTCAGGTTGAGTTGTTAGACCATCACAAACAATTATCCTTATGTACCCAGCCAAACAACTAACCATTTTTGGCAGGCAGAACCACAGAAGGAACCAGGATATCACCAGACTGGAGACAAACAAATGCAAGAAGAAAAGAACCAGAAGACATGCTTTGTCCATGTACACACCCAGGTTCTGGAACTATATCCCCATTGACATCAGAACTTCTCAGAGCCTCCTACAATTCAGGAAGAAGCAGCCAACACACCTTCCTAAAGAGCGGTATTGCCCCAACACACAAGAATGTACCTGTTGGCTACCTCTTGCATGCTACTTTATCCCTTCTTGAGTTCCAGGCCAGGTCCACCAGCTCATTACTTCCCAGATAGGTTGCACTATACAGATATCAAAATAAGCATACATTCATATAAGGTTTTGGGATTATGAAATTCCTTAAGGCTTTGCACATGATGATGGAATGTATCTATCCCACTGTAACCTAAAACTAAGCTGTCCATTTGTCTATCTTTCCAAAGGTTTGTCCGCTGTGTATTGCTGCTTGAAGAGTATGAAATTAACTAACATTTGCATAGGGCATCTATTTATTTCAAGGAAAGTTACAAGGCACATATTGCATCATTCCTTCAATGATATTGCCTTTACTGTTTCTCTAACGTTTCATGTGTTGTGTTCATGTGTTGGGGCAAGATGAGTTCAACCTACATCTGTATCGCTCCAATTTTCACAGGCTATAAAAGGGTCTAACATTTAGGTCTTTTCTCGTCACTGCTGTCACACCTCTTCCATATATTGTCCATATATTTTGACAGATCCCATTAGAAAATAACCAAATGTTACATTATTATCTGCATTGTTACCTTAGAAAATCACAGAATGTGTTAGTGGATCACCCTTTCATCATGGAATCCTCTCCTCTACCCATATTTGCTGCTATTGTTTAGCGAATATTGTATACAGCCAAGATAATGACTGACAGTGGCTATTGGAAAACCCAAGATCAATCATGAACCGAAAGCTCGTAGGCTATCCTTTCCCTGCCTGTGTATGTATGTATGTATGTATATATATATATATATATATACCTACCTCTCCCTGCATTTTCCTTCGTCGAGCCGATCTTAGGGCTTGTACGAGGCAGGAGTGGGCGCCATCTTGGGGAGGAAGGCAGGCCGAGCGCTTTAGTCGCTGGCTGACTCCCACCCTCCTCATCTGCTATAAATGTGCTACATTTTCCGACGGCGCAGCGAGCGGGCGCGCCGAAGGCGCGCCAAAGGCAAGCCCGTCTGCGCCCGTCTGCGCCCAGCCGGGCCCGGGGCCACAGACCTCTGTCCTTTTTCCTGGGAATTCAATCAAATATTCCTCACTAGCACTACACACGCTTTGCAAACAAGCCCATGAGAAATGCACTATTTTTAATAACGAACGTTTAATTCCCGCCATATGCCCCACATGTAACTTGAAATTGGATGTACCTCAGCGATGTAGACAGGTTATGCCGAATAAAAGCGCCACGCAGTCATGGAAACTTGCGACCCTAAACTGCCGGTCACTCTGTAAACACAAACTGCATGTCCATGATTTACTAGTAGACAACACACTGGATGCCCTGTTTCTTACTGAAACATGGCTGAATGACAGCTCAGGACCTGAGATTGCACAAGCGCTTCCTCCGAATTATGCCATACTTAGACTCAATAGGCTCAAAAGATTAGGAGGTGGAATAGCGATTATCTATAAGAAATCATTGAAATGTAACCTCGAACCCCTTTCCTTGAACGCCTGTGAAATCGCCTATTTCAAACTGGCCTTGCTTCCCACTTTTACACTCTCTGGCCTATTGGTTTATAGACCACCTGGTCTGGCAACAACCTGGACATCGCAGTTCTCGGACCTAGTTGGCTCCCTTTTGATCGACGCCAGCACCTTTCTGATTGTAGGTGATCTAAACATTCATCTAGACGATCCCCACAATACGGCGGCCAACAACCTGCGTAATGACCTGGCGGCCATGCACATTATGCTTTATAATCAGGGGGCCACTCACAGAGATGGCCATTTGTTGGACCCCATCTTTGGCAATCTTTCCCAGATCAATTGTCTTCCGTGTCTGCCCCTCCAATGGTCGGACCACTTTTTAACCTACTTCTATATCCCTTGTGGGAAAGCCCACTCCCCGACCTATCTGTCATCCTTCCACGGTCACAGGAACTGGAAGAAACTTGATCTGATCCAACTGAACACAGCATTGGACTCTATCCCGGAAGATCTGATGAAGGAAGAAAGTAACATGGAGGCTTTAGCCGCCTCTACGGACAAATGGCTCAGGGGAGCCATTGATGTCTGTCTGCCAATTACTAGCAAGAAAATCAAACCTCATAATATCCCGGCACCATGGTTCAATGAGATACTCAAGAAGGCTAAGTCCAAATGTAAACGTCTTGAACGTCTCTGGAGAAAGGACTATTCTCAGCTTTCAGGAGAAACTTATAAAAAAGAACTCAAACAATATCACAGGGAGTGCACTGCTACTCGTGCAGCCTATATTAGCCATACTGTCACGGCGGCTTCCAATAAATCCAGGACTTTGTTCAACATAGTGAAAGAACTGGCAGGATCCAAAACCACTGCTGATCCCCCTTCCTTGAATAATGTGCAATGTGAAGAGCTAGCTCAGTATTTCACAAATAAAATTGAAAGTATCCATAAGGACATTTTTGAACAACAACTAGGTGAAACTGACTATAAGTCCTCCACTAACCATCTTCATTCTCTTCATACTCAAGGGCAATTGACTTATCTCCCCCTTAATGAGTGGCCTGAGATTACAACCCAAAATATTCAGGATAGTATTGAGAAATTAAAATCAGGTTCCCCTGCAGATTCTTTGCCTGTATCAATCCTGAAAAAACTTGATACTTGGCACATATCCGTAATCTGCAGAATTTTAAACCAATCCTTGGACTCCGCCATTGTTCCTACTGCATGGAAACATGCAAAGGTCACACCACTGCTAAAAAAAACATCGGCTGACCCCAAAGTTTTGGGTAACTTCCGCCCAATCTCCCTGCTACCTGATTTCTCCAAACTCCTAGAAAAGCATATTCACATCCACCTGGCCCACTACTTGGAGACTAATAACATCTTTCATCCCTCTCAGTCGGGTTTCAGACCAGGCTACTCTACTGAGACCACCCTTTTGGGGGTCGTAGAACATCTGAGGAGCCTGGTTGATAGGGGTTTCTCTGCTGCACTGATATTGCTTGATCTCAGTGCAGCATTTGAAACCATCTCCCACAGTATTTTACTGGACTCCCTCTCTGAAGTGGGCATAAGGGGAACTGCCTTAGCATGGATTAGTTCTTTCCTTAGCGAGCGGTCTTTTCAAATAAAGTCCAATATTGGCACCTCTGGCGTCCATCGCTCTCCCCATGGTGTCCCACAGGGCTCAGTGCTTAGCCCTTTGCTTTTCAACCTATACGTGGCTCCTCTTGCTCGTATAGCGGAGGACGAAGGCTTAACCATGTTTAGCTACGCCGACGACTCCCAAATAATCTTCTCATTGACCAGTGCGGATAAATCTTCACCTTCACCTCTGAAATCAGGCCTTGCTAGGATTGCAACCTGGATGCAGGCTCATTTGCTAAAACTTAACGGGGAAAAAACCGAGGTGCTTATCCTTTGTCCCAGACCTGATCTCTGGAATAGCTCCCACTGGCCCTCCATCATGGGCCCTCTTCCCACCCCATGTGTCCAAGCTCGCAATCTTGGCATCATCATTGACAAAGGACTCACGATGCAGCCTCAATTCAGTAAACTTACAACCACATGTTTTACTGTCTTGAGATGGCTGCGTAACATTATTTGGATGTTCCCGGAAGATACCAAGAAGTCCGTAGTCAATGCCTTAATCACCTCAAGGCTTGACTATGGCAACGTTCTGTACCTTGGGACAACCCAAGCTGTTCTGAACCAACTTCAGCGGGTACAATATGCTGCGGCCCGTCTTCTACGCAAATGCCATAGAAGAGAATGCATGACAGGACATATGAAAGCTCTGCATTGGTTGAAAGTTGAGAGCAGAATACAATTTAAAACGCTCTGCTTCATGCATAGGATTAAATTTGGATCTGCCCCGAATTACCTTAAAAATCTAGTGCATATCTATCTACCTACCCGTAACCTTAGATCCTCTTCCCAAGGCCTTTTTAATGTGCTTAAAGTCCGGCTAACTAGAATGGGAGGTAGATCGTTCTCATATCTAGGTCCCAAGTACTGGAATTCAGTCCCTTTGGCAATCCGTACTGAATCCAATTTTGTCACTTTTCGTAGATCTTTGAAAACCTGGCTGTTTGACCAGTAAGCCACGGCCTGTCCACTCTAGTCATCATGTCCCTCTGCACTACTTTTTCTATCAGCGCCGGGAAACCCTGTTGGGTAGCTGTAGCGCTTAACAAGTTAAATAAATAAATATATTTCAACAACTCGGGTCCACCAGCCGTTGCACCACTTCGTCGCGGGTGCTGCTTTGCTCCCAGTGGAGTGCACTGCAAATTACTCACACTCAGTCCGTGATTCTGCCGAACCAAACAATAAAGCGCACTCATGAAGCAATATCGAGTCCCAAGTCTGGAGTTTAAAGGTAAGGATTTATTCCATTAATCCATTATCATTCGCTGCAGAAAACAAATCGACAAACGCGTTTCGGCGTCACTGCCTTCGTCAGTGTCAATTCATTATTTGCATTTCATGAGTTTAGATAAAGTTGTGCACAAACCAAACACAACCGAAATAGAAAGTGTCTTAGTGCAACATAAACAACCACAATCAACGTTTCTGTGGTGGCTATTTTAGAATGTTTTACTCATACGTTATTCTGAGTGAGTTATTTGTAATTCATTTCCAAATTCAACATAATTAATTAACTCAATCAATTCTTTCTTGCAAATATTGTCATCACACTGGTACTAATATGTTTCTCATTAGTTCAGTGTAGAAATGATTGATCACCCAGAAACGAAAGATTTTTTATTCAACATTGTATCGTATTTCTGAAGGTTCTAATGGCTATGTATCGCCACATCCTTGATTATGCACTGAATGGGCTTTCGAAGCAGAAGTATTTTAGTACTATTTACACATTTTCAAATCTTTTTAGTGCTATGGTCATTTAGTACATGGGAAAACAGGCTTTATAGATGTTTAGACCTCTATCGCAGTTAATTCACCAATGCTTAACAATTTATTTGGCAATAGGAATTTCTGGTTTTTATCTCAGCCTACGTGAATCCACATCTCCTCTTCATTATTCAACCCCCTTGGAGTTTTAGTTTGTAATTTGATGATATATTTCGACTACAATGTTCTTAGCCTTCTGACCTTCCACCCCTCTCTTTCTTCTCAATTTGATCTAAACAGAAAAATTTGAGGAGGCTGCCATTGCTCTGATGTTCTGCCTCGAAGTGTCGTGCTACGGGATAATTAAAATCCCTATTATTAATTGCCCTTAAATGTTCTAATATGCGCTTTTTAGTGGGATGGATAGTGCTTCCCTCATATTGTTTCCCACATGGGCATGTAAGGCAATAGACAGTATGATCTGAATTACAGTTGAGGAGCTTAGAGATGGGGGTCTTGGTTCTATTTCCAGGGATTTGATCATCTTTCACCTTATGGCTGTTTCTACATGCCTTGCATTTCATACAAGGAAAGAACCCTCTAATCGGAGATTTGGTTTTCTTTTTAGATTCAAAGTGGCTGTTGACTAGATGGTCCTTCAAAGAATACCCCTTTCTGTACGTGACCAGCGGTCTGTCTGGCAATAGTTTCCCCACAACATTGTCAGTTTTCAATATTTTCCAATTCCTTCTCATGATTTGGAAAACCTCAGGTGATTTGTCACTGAAGCTAGTGATGATTCTAATTTTCCCATTTTCGGTTTTTCCCTTGTCCCTCAACAGATCACCTCTTTCTATGGATTCACAGCGAGCCTCTGCCTGATCTAAGACACCCTTACCATAGCCTCTTCTCTGAAAACTTTGTTGTGCCTGAACTATTGCTTTTTGGCATTCTGTGGTGGTAGAACAATTCCAGTTCATTCTCAGCAAATTCACCAAACAGAATATTGTTTACCACACTCCTTGGGTGATAACTGCCAGCATGCAGGATAGTGTTCCCTGCGGTAGGTTTCGTGTGAAGTGAGGTTTCGATCTTATTTCCCTCAACATAGACTTTGTGGTCTAAATAGACCACTTCTTTAGAGCTAATGCAACTGGTGAATTTGAGATTTATATCATTAGAATTCAGGGCTTGTATGTATTTCTCATCTTCACTCTGTGGACCACGCCACACAATGAACAAATCATCAATGTACCGGGTCCACAGAGCAACGCTATCCATCCATTTTTCATTATCCCCCGCCCAGGCCATGTGCTTCTCCCACCAGCCCACGAACAAGTTCGCATAGCTGGGGGCGAAGCACGTGCCCATCGCGGTGCCTTGTTGCTGGAGGTACAGTTGCCCTTTAAAAGGTAAAGATGTTATTATTGAGGCAACATTTTGTTACTTCAATTAATAACTGATTGTGTTTCCTATACTTCAGTGATCTTGTTTGTAGGAAGAAACTCATAGCTTCCAGTCCTTTATCATATTGGATTGCTGTATATAGACTGGCTATGTCTAAAGTTATCAGTAACATATCTGAATCCCATCTTATTCCTTCGATGATACGTAGGAAGTCTTTAGTGTCCTTCAAATATGAACTCAAATCTTTGACCATCGGTGAAATTAAATGGTCTATATAGATAGAGGCATTCTCCAAGAGACTGTTCTTCGAGGAGACTATTGGTCGTCCTGCTTTTATGTACCTTTGGCAGATGATAAAATGTGGCTAATTACGGATATTCACAATGCATAAATTTCCAGTCCTCTTAATCCAATGTTCCTTCATCTCTCCATTCATCTAACAAGTTTTGAAAATATGTGATGCTTTTTTGATAATCAAGTCTATTAATTGGAGTATAATGCTCTCTTTTCTTCAATTGTGATAATGCCTCATCTTCATATTGTTCTTTATTTAGGATTACAACGTTACCACCCTTATCAGAGGGTTTTATGATGATTGTATTGTCCTCTTTTAATTTCACAATTGACTCCCATTGGCTCTTTGTCAAATTTCTTTTCTTAGAGTTAAAACTCTCATTTTGTAAATTTTTTAATTCCTCTATGACTACCTCTTGAAAGGTGTCAATGGCATCAAAGGTGTCCTCGGGATCATTATTGATTGAATATAGATTACTCTTACATCCCTTTTGTTGGATGGCAGTCTCTTCCAACATTTGAGTGGGATTTACATCTGAGATGTTCTGAAATTTGGAATCATCATCCAAATCATGGAGTATTTGTATAGCTCCTAGCTCTGCTCCTGTTAGTTCATCCATTACATTTGTTTCTTCTCCTCAGGTGTCACCACCTTTTTTGGGATGTGGATGATGAATTTTCATTAATTTTACTTTTCTGATGAAGTGATACATATCGATTCGTGTCTGAGTATAATCAAATGATGGGGTGGGGCAAAAGGTCAGGCCTAGCCTCAGTACTTTAAGTTCCATTTATGTTAGTGTTTTATTCGACAGGTTGATTACTGTTTTTTCTGTTGCTAGGTCCATCGTGCTCCCCGTTTGCTGCGTGTCACAATTGGAGTGCTGCGTTCTGATTCTGCCTTTTATGCCCCTCCTCGTTTTCCTCCTTTTGGCGGAGGGTGCGTTCACGGGGCTGGTCATTGTCTCAAACCCCGCATTAACTCGTACTACTGAAAAAAAGTTGTAGGATTACTTGTTCCCCTCCGTTGCTTTGTTTTGTTCTCCCTCAGACACTTCAACCTCAGATTCTGAGGTGCTTAGCTGTGTTGGGGTTTTCTGTTTTCCCACTCTGAGCTCCTTCCTAGGTGCATCATATTTCCTGGCGAATGTAAGAATCTGACCATTCGCATAATCGCATAATCACGTTCATCACGTAAAAATGTTGTCTGTTTTCTTGTCTTAATTGTTGTTTCATATTCGACAAGTCGTTTTTTCATGGCCTGTCGTAATTCATCACTTTTTTTGGCATCCTTTTCACCACTTCGGAAGCAAAATAAGTGGTGAAAAGGACTCCAAAAAAAGTGATGAATTACGACAGGCCATGAAAAAACGACTTGTTCAGTTCTGGTGAGCACACCGAACTAAAGGATCACATTGGAGGCCATATATGTGTATTAATATATATGAAATTTGCATTAATTATACTGAACACTTTTTTAGAATTTCATGCACTTTACACTTTTGCACTTTTGGTATCATTTTGCACGTCATGTTTTTTGCTGCTAAGCATTTATGCACTTTTTTCCTGTGTCCCATCAGAATTTTAGAGGATTGATTACGACAATATTACAATATTACAATAAGACAGAATTCATTTTATATTTTTTATTTTCAAACATTATAAGTGTCACTAATTATACATTTGGGATTTATCCCCTGAAGTTAAATGGTTGATAGTTCAGTCCCTAGACTAGAATAATACCGTACACAAGAGGTATGGGCTAACAGTTTGGGCTGAGTAAAATGTAAATGTAAATGTAAATTCAGTATTTGTAAGCGCACAGCTACCCGGAGGCATCCCGGCGCTGGGGGCTGTTGGGAAGATTAAACAAGATATTGACCAGAGTCACATGGTGCTGGGCAGACCCCTGCTGCCGGAGCCTGGGATCGAACCGTGAGCCCCTGCGTTCAGTGTCAGTCGCCCTGGCCGCGGCGCCACACCTCTTCCCCACCAGTGCCAGTACAAAGAAGGTGTCAATACAACACAGTAACAAACACACAAAATAACAACAAAAAAATGTTTTTTTTCTATGTATTTATACAAAGTAGAATTGCGACCTTATATAGATGTATTTATTTATTTATACATTCGAAATATGTATTTATTTATTTATACATTGAAATCGCTTTTTGTGAATACATTAGCAAGAGTAATGTGATGTTGTGTTTAGAAACATTTGGATTGGGAGTCTGTCTTTACTATTGATGGTCATGTGACACGGAGCCTTGGAGATAGCTGTGCACTTAGTAAACATTTAAACCCATCATGGCTTTTGGAGCCCGAAATTCGTCATCGTTCGTGGGAACAAGGTTTAAATAAATTCATCTTGCCTGATACTGCGGGGCCTGTGTCTCCTTCATCACTGCCCGGAGGTTGTGGGAATTCGAGTCTTCTTTATATATATATATATATATATATATATATATCACCTCCACGTTGGTTCACAGCACGGGATTTCTGCAGCGCTCATGCATGTGCGTTGTCCTGCGGCTGAACCCACGCCGCTCAATTATGCCAGAAACTTTTCCTCATCAAAGGAAAAACGGGTCGCACAGCCAGATTTGATTATAACAGCAATCTTCTTTTATTACTAAGTATCACAGGGCAATAGCGCAACTGATCTACGCGTTTCGGTGTCTCTCCACCTTGCTCACGATCAACAGGGTTGCCCCACCCCTTTACTTTTTAAAGATTACATTTTTTTCTTGCTCTCATTTCCTGTCACATGTTGTCCCAAGGATTCTGGTCCTTGTAGTTTACAACTTGTTATTTACAAAAAAAGTCAACCTTAATAGTGTTCAAAGTGATGTTATTAACCAAACATCTTTATCTTAGTTCTTTGTTTGTCCAGTGTATGTTGCCTTCCAATAGGCCGTGTTTATTATTTTTATGCCTTCCAATAGGCTGATTTTGGGTTTATAGCCACTGCTGGACAGTTGTGTGTTTGAATTCTTTTATACTATTTCTGCTTCATAGGTGCACATATAGTTCCTCCGATTGGTTTAATCCATTTGGATGCAGGCTCCTCAGATTAATGATAAATCTCGATTCTGCTTGCCTCAGTTTTCTCTCCCGATCACCTCCACGTTCTCCTTTTGGAATTGTTTGTATGCCATAAAATTTGAATGTCCAGCATGTCTAGCTTAGCATCTTCAACGGCATCTATGGAACAAGTACAAAGTGATGAGATTGATGCAAACAAAAGGATTCCTTTTTTAGGGGATATGCGCCTCGTGCTGCAACAGCGATACTGGGAGCAGAATCGACCAACCCCACAGTTCCAACCGCGAAGAGGAAGAGGAAGGGGAAGGCAATGGGCCAAAAATACAACAGAAGAGGCAAAAGGAGCAAGCGGTGGAACAGAGAGAACAGGGGTGGAAACAAGAAACATGCGGCAGAGACAGAAATAATACTTGACGAACTACAAGTAATAAACTTATCAAGCAGACAGCTAACAGACACAGAAACTATCTTATTAAAAAGGGGCATAAACTTCTGCCCGAAAAGTCACATGAACTTGGCCCAGGTCAGGATTGACCTATACCTGTACATCAGGAAAATCAAATTGGCAAAGGTTTTCAAGGAGAATATACTAAAGGAGAAAAGACCCAACCAAATGGACACAAATGATGAAACGTTACAAATAAAAGACGCAGAAGGTCTGTTGACCCGTTTTTCCTTTGATGAGGAAAAGTTTCTGGCATATATATATATATATATATATATATATATATATATACATACATACATACATACATACATACATATATATATATATATATATATATATATATATATATATATATATATATATATATATATATATATATATATATATATATATATATATATATATATATATATATATTATTATTATTTTTTTACCGGCTGTTCCCAGTCGGGAAGAAAGCCCACTGCTGGAGTGCGGGGTCCATGCAGGCTCCTAAACGGGTGTCGAGCAACACCTAAGAAAGGTGAGCTGGCGCTAATACAGGGTAGCGCTCGCTCAATTCACAAATGGCAATATTAAAGCAGGACAGTGAACGGACGGTTTCTCACATCTACCCACTGGGGATTAAAAAGTGTTTATTATTCTATTTTAAGAGCGCTCCCACTGGGGATGAATTCAAGGACTACTATATCCAGAAGGCCGTGCTGTCGGCCACGCCCTGGTCGGCAGGTGGTTTATATTGAACTGTGTGAGAGAAACAACGCTTTTAATTTAGTCATGACATAACACCACTGAGGAAGGGAATATTTGACTCTTGAAACGTGTCTGGCGTGGGATCATTGCTGATGTGACTTTCCGCCATGTAAACTGTCAGCATGCTGCCATTAAATGATGTGAAAAGAATTACTTCCAGTGGCTTTCTTCGTATTGGGTTTCCTGGATTGATGGATATATATATATATATATGCATGTGGGTTTCTTATGGTGAAAACCTAGCTGAAAGGCAGTAGAGCACTCCATAGGTTCAATGGCAAGAACGCAGCCAAGATATCATAGGAGAGGTAGTTGGTTGAAGAATAGTTTCTGCATCATGATTTAGTGTTCTTTATAGAAGTGAGTCTGCAGCTCTTTTGTGATTTAGAGCAGGGTTGCGGCATTCCTGAATGAATATTAATCATAAGCAATGCCATACAAATGGACTTTTTAATATGCCAAGAAGTTGCCTATCAATTGACTCTCCACTTATCAATTCTCAATCCAATTTATATTCTCAGCTCCTTCTGTATTTTATTTTTCCTATAATTTCTCTCTATAGTCCTATGCCTCATCTATGATCTTTTAATTGCAATTGTAAAACTCCCCTAAGCTTCAATTTTTACAACAAAGCTCATTTAAATGATTGATTCATTTTCTGTAGTTGGTTGCTGACTTTGAACTAGTATCCTAATATTCTTTTATATATTATTATGTTTTTGATAATTCAAAAGATATAATGTGACTATAACGTTATCAGCATTGAATAGAAAAGAGAAGATTTAATAAGAAAAATAAATCAACAATTTAAATCACTTCTGGACTACTGTTTGAATTTATAAAACTTTATTGAGTGAGTGCAGACTGGGGACGCTTTCCGCAATTTAGGAAAACGCTTTGTACTTTGAATTTGTTTAAAGGAAGCCATGGTACTGCTCAATGGCCTTCAAGCATTTCTCAAATACCCCCAAACATGTAAACTTTTTAAAACATTGAATTTAACCTATGCTGAAGGTTTGTGCCCAAGATTTTTATTTCATTTTATTTTATTTAGGTAAAACATTTATAAATACCAGGTTTAGGATTTTCACAGTTTCCAAATATAAAGACAAAGGGGGTAGTTCAGAGGTGGAAGGAAATGGGCATTCCACTAAAAAACAAAAGAGACACCCCATTTTGAGTGTGCCAGATGTCCCGCCACTGGACCTCTAGTGTCTCTGCTACCAAGTCTACAATGTGGCATTGTTGGTGGAGGATCAGTGGCCAGAGAGGGCGGAAGTTTTTCTCTGAAACCTAGAGCACATCCCCCAACATGATTGGAAGCAAGCATGTTAGAGAGTTAGTCAATATATGTAGTAAGAATGAGCCCCACATACCAGGTATGTTCCCGATGCTGATATATGATTGTAGACATTCCTCCATCCACCACCATGGCCATGTTGAAATTTCCACCAAAAGCTTTGCTACAAAGGTAGCTCTTCCCATTAACTACTTTAGGGGTTAGACAATCTGTCCATGGTGAACGTCTTGCATTACAATGGGGTTTCTTCCACCAGTCCACTACATTAGTGAGCAGGAAATACACCATGTAACATTTAAACAAACCCCAAGTTTGCTTGATAGCATTACGCAAGGCCCCAACCACATTAATGATTCTAGGAATATGATAACACTATATTGTATACCTTTTTACACAATATTTAGAAAATACAGTATTATACGCATTACCACTCAAATTAATGAATTTTCTGTGTAGCATGTGCAAGTTGGGAAGAGAAAATCCAAGTCTTGCTTGAAAAAGCAAAGGTACACCTTTTGTTCTGCTGGAAGCAGGGGACATCTCATACCCCAGGGGAATCACAATGGAAACATTTCCACAGAGCTAAACACACATTCGCATCTTCGCAGGATGCATACTTCAATAAGAATATTTATTTAATATCCAGGATCATAGCAGATATTGTTGATATTCATTAGGTATGCTTTTTCAATTCAATTCAGTTAGCTTTATTTCGACACTACATGTCATAAAAGTATTGTTACATAAAATGCAGTATAAAAGATAAACTGATAGATTAAAATATTTTAAAACATGTGAAAGTAGCTTTTTATCTATGATCTAACGATGTCTATCTACAGCGCTCTGAGGCCTCCGGGTAGCCATGCACTACATAAAATCCAAAGAATTTAAATTTGACTGTATTGAATATGGAATATCACTTTGGATGTTCTTCTAACTTCCCTTGACATAATTTTATTATAAAGAATTTAGTGGCATAATATCAAGAAACAGCGTTAACATTATCGCCGCTTTTATCGGCAGAAAACTGCCGCTAAAGCGGCGATAATGGGTTTGATAATACGCCCTTGTGAATTCCCATAGAAGCCCATGTTCTGCTGTGAACATGGGCTTCTATGGGAATTCTCTGCGGCGTATTATCAAGCCCATTATTGCCGCTTTAGCAGCAGTTCCCTGCCACTAAAGTGGCGATAATGTTAATGCTGTTTCTTGATAATATGCCCAGTAGAGAGTAAATATTCCATTAATAGGATGAGGAGACAAAAGAGGAGATGATGTTTTTTATCTTATTTGGAAAGGAAAGATGCCCAAGAGCACTACATTACACCTTAAGGCCCCTTAAGTAATCCTCCAGAAGTCTACTTGGGAAAAGTCAAGGGAATTTCAGAAACAAGTATGAGGTTTCTTTAGGTAAATGTTTTTTTACTTTCCTCTAGTCGGTTAGTTTCCTTTTAGGCTTCAATTTGTGCCAATCTAACAGTTTACTTTGTGTGTAAATGAGCCTGCCTGGCCGACACTCTTATTGTCTTGACCCCTGTGCCAACAAGACCTTTTACCGGAGAGTCTTTGTAAGGACTAAGACTATTTCAGGTCAAATTCTGTTTTCCACAGCTGTTTGGTAAAACATTTTATCTGCCTGCACCTGCCTCTGAATTTGCTATCTAGTTAAAGCCAACACTTAAGGAACAATTTGTGTTATCGCCTTCAGTACTTAGACGCTCTTGCAGGGATGAGAAGAAAACAGTACCAGTCAGAGTTATGGATCATCTTTGTGAGATCTATCTCCAAAACTCTCTAGCTGTCACACAAGAATCATGAAGCACGAGCAGTAAGATGCACAGACGTGTGGCAACCACTATTTAATAAAGGGCCACTCCAATGCCTATCTTTGATATTTGACTCTGATCTCTGTTGGAAGGCTGAAGGCAGTGTAAATATCTCAGAATTACAAGCCTAAAGGTAGATAGATGCACTTATTTTGTCCTGGTGTCTATGGAAGGCTAAAGTACAAGAATTTTAAAAGAGGTACTATGAGCAGACCTCAAGGTTAAAAGAAATTTTGGCCATGCACCATCAATAATATGAGCAAAAGACTTTCCTTACACTCTCCCAGCAAGAGCACAAGACAAATCATATACACTTACACACTCACACGTATATTTTCTTACAGATTCACTATTTAAACATGTGCAAACCAACTTTGTAAATTTGAGACTTTTTTCTTCACTCCAATCACACATTTAGAAGGTGGCGGTCAAAAAAGTGTCCTGTGGTTCTGAACCCTGGTCAATTTAAAGAACTTTCTGCTACTAACTTATACTTTAATGGACTATCAGAAGCATCTCTTAAAGCACGTCAAGCGTTGCTCCTATTTTATTCTGGTTGAATTTGTGATACTTTCTGCCAAACCTACTTAGCATCTAGTAATGCATTTTGTTATTTATTTTTTTTCCTCTGTCATTATATTTTGAGTTATTTTAAATCGTATTATGGTTTTTACAAACGCTACCAAATTGTGAACCAAATGTGTATTGGACTTAACAGCCCAGGAATTGTAAGAGGTTGGATATGAGACGTGCAGATGTTCTTTTTTATATAATTTTGGTAACAATATTGCTGGACACGTTTTCTATTATCTGAGTGTAAGTCCAGGTATTCTTTAGTATGAAGATTTAAAATCTTGAAATAACAATATGGCTTGCGCACACTTGGATAACTCCTCTAGAATATTTAATTTTGTGTGGCCAAAGTATTATGGGAAAAATATTAAGGACAAAAGTATTGTGAAAGTTGTTTAAATAGGTAAGGATAGGTGCAATCTTGGATAACTCTTGGGTATTCCCCCAGAATATAAACAACAGAATTTCATGTCACCAAAATATTCTGGGAAATACATTAAGGACAAAAGTATTGTGAAAGTAGTTTAAATAGGTAAGGATAGGTAAGTTGGATACATAGGTAAGAATAAGGATACCTAACTCCACATATATGTACCTTGATGATATGTACATCTTCAAGGTACTTGGATGTGGAAATAAAAAAGTAAATCTATATTTACATATATGCCCGACCTTTTTAATGTTTTGGTCCTAGTTATTTTCGCCATAACATTTTTGCTCCACAATTTTGCTGCCATTGATATTCAATAATACAAACAATGCTTGAAGTTATAAGTATACTTGGCACTGCCCACTTTTCCTGCTGTGCTGTGATACTCTGCACAACATCCCTCTCCCTCATTTCACCATAGAGTTTTTTTCACTGCGGAATTCCTCATGCTGCCAATTCACTTGATAGTTGAACCGCTTCATTGCTTGATAGTAAATTGCAAGAAGTCTTTACCAGTGTTTCATTTTTATTACCACAGTAACCTGATCACTTGGCAGAGTTATTCTTCTTCATGGTATCAAGTGAGTGATGTCCTTAACCAGCCAATGTCTTTTTGTCTCTTCAGTAGTGTCTGTTCCTGAACATTGATTGCAGATTATTTCACTTTTTGAGCTTGACAACTCTCTCTTTGTTCACTTTGTCAGAAAACGCTCCTACTCAGGGTCCAAATTAAATTTTTTTCAGAAATCTTTTGATTTGCATTTTGTTTCTGCATAAAAAAATTAAGATCTCTCAAAGATTTCATTTTCACAAAGGTTACATCACTGTCATTTTACTGAATTCGCAAGTTCTAATATCACATGTCATATACCATTGATTATTTGTATAGTCATTTTGGTTTCACTGGGTCAGTGGACTGTCCCAACTTTGTACTATACTTTATCAGCTACCACAAGTGAACATTCCATAAATAGTTTCTTACATCATGTAATTTCAAGGTCATCTCTTGTATCCAACAGAATACTTCCGGGTGATAGTATGCTGGGTGTGTCTAAGATCCTGAGTTTTTACTGAGTCACCTTCCCTCTTAAGGCCAGTATCTCAGGACGCAGGCATAGGATGTGGTAGAAAGTGCCTTCTTGCATAAACAGGATGAGGATGTGGTCTATCTAAACGTCTCAATCTGGATAGATGAATAATAGGCTCTATGTAGAATCTTTAGTTGGATCAACTGGAACCTTGCCTTTCTTACAACCTCCCTGGGATGAATAATGATATCACTCTAGTCTTTTTCATTCAACTCATCTACATATTTTCTATTTTGATATCAATGTAAGTAGAGAGTGTAATGCTTTATTGATCAGCGTCTCATCGTTTCAGTGAGAAATTGGTTCTCCAAGCCGAAAAATCATGCAATTCCATTCCTGCTTTCATATTTAGACAGTTTATATTCCACTCTTCCAGTATGGCAAAAGATAATATCTTATTGTTCACCCATATCTCCCTTATCTTTGTAATACCTACCAGGTTGTTTTTCTTAAAGCCTTCTCGCTCAAGGGGTGCATTTGTCTTAATCTCATAAAACATACGAACGATTATGGAAACAGAACAGGAGCAGCAATTTTTATTGTTCATTAGAGATTTATTTAGAAAGCATATACAGGAAAAAACAAGACTCCAGCATATATGGACATGTAACTTTTGTCTTGGGTTAGAGGAGCTGAAAAGATTCTTCTCAAATGAAAGCATGGCAGCAGTTACACTCCCTTGATGGGGTGGAATCCAACCTGAACTTGGCTGTCCATTGTCAAGAGGACTTGATGTCAAACCAACACTGAGGGGTACAGAGATTGTAAAGACCAAAGTCAGGATGAAGACCACCCTGGTAACATGTATTTTGGGCTTTTCCGTACTGCTGTCACAGCCTGTCATACAGATAACTATGTTGGCTTGGTGTTGCTGAGAAAGCCAGGGAAGAGGAGACTTTTTGTTTTCTTCTACTTCACACCACTACAAGAGCAGTGACTTCCTAAAACTTGCCTTTCTGGAAGCAGTTTGGGTTAATTCCATGTTTCATATTAAGGTGATTTGCAGCCTCATATAGCATCAATTCCATGGCTCTCTTGGTGCTTTAAAAAATATTTTGATTTCACTATTCAACTTAGGGGCAATATTATGTCCCATAAAAGGGAATGGATAAGAAAGTGTATTTAAGTTAGGGTGATGCATTTGCTGACCCTTGAAGGCCATGTCATGGCACAGAAGAGATAATACATTGTTATATGGACTCAGGGTTCACTTTTATAGAGTGTGTGAGCAAACCTTTGTGCTTATTGTCATTGTAAGGAAGACCATCATTTTTGTCATGGTACCACACTTTTCCTGCCTAGTTTTATTGCTTTTATAACTCTGTGCCACTAGTACATAGTGTCACGTCATGCATCCTTTCACCATAAAACTTGCACTGTGTATTGGTTTAATTTAATTGGCTTATTTTACTTTCATGGAAGGCCATGGTAGATGGCATAGGAATCGCACCAATGACATGGATAATAAATGTCATAGGCAGACTGCAATGTGTATTTACACCATTCACATCTATGCAAAAAATGTATCGCTTCAGGAACCTGCATTGTCCTCTGGCTGGGATGGTGTTTTAAAGCACTACAATGACATGGCACACAAAGCACCTTTACCATGTAGAAAAACACAGTTTTATATTTTACTTAAGTCATCCATCAAGGGTGAACTGTAAGCCCACAAAGAAGTATGGATGTTTTATAAGTAAAAAAGTCACATATTTGGAAAAGTATGCCCTCACAGTGAACAATCACGCCAAAACAGTATTCACTGGGTAGGTAAAGTTGCATATCTCAGGAGTATGCCTAAATATGAATACAATCCCTTTTCCAAATCTAAAAGTGGAAAATGCTAGTGATGATTAAAAGTTATTTTCCAAATAGTTTAAAAAATCTAATTCAGTGGTGAATGTAGATTATTAATTACTGCAGTAGAAAAGTACAATTGAGAAAATTGCTTTAGAAATGGGTTGTTTCTCTGCCTTACTTCCACATGGTCAATACATAGTCTTGGCTGGTTTGCTATTAACCTCCCTCCTAGAACACAATGTCTTGGCTTCTGGTTGCAGGAGGGTAGAGGAACTGTCAGCAAGTGGCAACTTGGGGCCTTATTGAGAGTTAGGTACAACCAGACCCAGTGGCGGCCGGCACAGGTAAGAGCGGTAGGGCAGGGTGGGGGTGGGGTAAGTCAACATATGATGGGTGGGAGAAGTAAAATTACATTTTAAAAAAACTTACCTTGTGCTCACTGCATTTCCGCAGGGGTAAAGCAATCCTTTGAGAAAACTGAGCACTGGTGCCTAGAATCTTTCCCTCGGGACCTAGGTGTTGCAGAAGTGACCAAAAGGAACTTTACCAACTTTTTAAAAAGGACTAGGCCTGGACAGCTTGCTGAGTCTTCCAGAGAGTGAGACAACGTTGGTGAATACGAAATCCAGATTCCTCCAGTTTTGAGCTTTTTGCTACATTGAAAACTCGTTCAGCGGGACATCACTAGATAGGTATCCTGCCTCGTGGAGCCCAGCCTGACTAGAACTTCCAGCCTGCCTTTTGGCGGTGAGTTTTAAGAATTAAAAAAGTGACTAAGTCTGAAGATAAAACCTTGTATGGGGATCTGGCTGCAAATCTACTGCCATGGTGAAACAACCAAGATGGCTACAGAAGCCAACGTTGACCAAAAGGTGCCACCAAAATCAATGGGTTCAGCAGAAGCAGGACAATGATGGATCCATCTTTGAGGGACCCTTACCGCCTTAAACTTTGACCTTTGCCCATTGGAGGACTTTGAGCCCTCAAAAGTAGACTAGTACCCAAGATAAATTCTTTGACTGGTTCCACTCCTTTAGTCTATCCAACCTCTTCTCCATCATGGTTGACCTGAATTCACCATTAGGTCCTGGTTTCTATGGCTCTTTGTATTTGTTAGATAGTTTGTGCATCAAAACTTTCGGAATTCATATCTTTGGTTTCCCCTATCTGATTTTAACCATTTTGGTGTGTTTTTGGGATCACTGAAATATTATCGACGGCCAAAATATCGAGTTGCCAAAATATCGTTGACTAATTATCGACTACAAAAATATCGAGTTTATATACTTATTTAACTAACTACAAAAATATCGAGTAAATAATATCGAGTCTATAAAATATCGACTTCAATAATATAGACAAACAATATATCGACTACAAATATATCGTTTGTAAGCTAAATAACCCTAACACTATAAAAATATCGACTACCAATATATAGACTACTAAAATATCTTTTTTGTGATTTATCGACTTCGGATTATACACATTATATATGTAAAATGATACATAAATAGTCAAGTAAGTATTGTAAAGTATATATTAATTTTTTTAATGTAAATTAATTGAAATTAATATAATTTAATTTAATTTAATTTAATTTAATTTCATTTAATTTCATTTAATTTATATTTAATTTTATTTTATTTTTACCCTGTACCCCTGTACCCCAAAAACCCAAAACTGACCTGGCCTGAACCCTAAAAATACCCCTTTACCCAAAAACTAAAAACTGACCCTGAACCCTAAAAATACCCCTTTACCCAAAAACTAAAAACTGACCCTGAACCCTAAAAATACCCCTTTACCCAAAAACTAAAAACTGACCCTGAACCCTAAAAATACCCCTTTACCCAAAAACTAAAAACTGACCCTGAACCCTAAAAATACCCCTTTACCCAAAAACTGAAAACTGACCCTGAACCCTAAAAATACCCCTTTACCCAAAAACTAAAAACTGACCCTGAACCCTAAAAATACCCCTTTACCCAAAAACCCAAAACTGACCCTGAACCCTGAAAATACCCCTTTACCCAAAAACCCAAAACTGACCCTGAACCCTAAAAATACCCCTTAAAAAAAACCAAACATATTACATTTTAAATATAATTATATACTTACCAATACTTACGTTGTAATGGTATGCATTGTAAAGGTACCTACGTTGTAAAAACATGCGTTGTAAATACATGCGTTGTAATTGTTTTTGCGTTGTAAAAGTTTCGTTGTAATGGTAGTGCGTTGTAAAAGTTGCGTTGTAAAGGTTATTCCCCATTATAATTTACTATTCCAACTCCAGTCAGGCATATATCAGGGTAGGTGTTGGACACTGATTCTAAATAAATGTTCCCACATATTATTTGTGATTTACACTATATATAATATATTTGATCATCTAGTATTTTTTTATATAAAAACGTTTATTTTTGGTAATAATTTATTTTAAAAATATTACTTTTAATTAATATTTTTATTCTAAATGTTTTAAATTTATGTGCAAATTTGTATCTTGTATGACCTATTTTTGTAATTATTTTTCACATATTTAATTATTTTATTTGTGTTATAAAATAATATTTATGTTATTTTCTGATATTTTTTATTTGTATTTTTATCCTTTTTATTTGTTTATAATCTGTTTTTTAATGTATCTGTATATTGTTCTAAAATTAAATAGATTTAACTATTTCTTACATATTTTATGATTGTAATTCTTATATCGTTTTTCTTCTTCTTTTATTAGCATTTTTTTTTATTAATATTTGATAAAATTATTAATTATTTTTCAATACTATTTTATTTTATAAATATTTGATTAAATTAATAATATTTATTAAAAAAATTGAAAGTATTTGATTAAATTATTAATATTTATTTATAAATATTAAAATAAAAAATAATTTTTTTTGTAATAATTTTTTTTTTAATTAGGTATTTTACATATAGTATCCCATATTTATCTATTTTTTTCCTATTTTTGTGAAGATGTTTATATAAAAGTTTTAATTTTTAATAAATATTTTATATAAAATAATTATATTTATAAACATTTGTATTTTTTTAATTTTATACTACATTTATAGATTTTTACACTTTTTATTACATATTTTTAAATTACTCCCCACCCTTATCCCCTATTAACCCAACATCCCGCTCCTAAACATTAACATTAATTTCTATATTTATGTAAATATATATCTAATTTTCTAACATATATTTTATTATTTTTTTAAGTTTTTTTCCAATTTTTGAGTAGATTTTTATATTTTTAAATAAAAAAAATTCTGTAATTTTTTTTTTTTTTTTTTTTTTTAAATATACAAATATTTTATAGATTTTTACACTTTTTATTACATATTTTTAAATTACTCCCCACCCTTATCTCCTATTAACCCAACATCCCGCTCCTAAACATTAACATACATTTCTATATTTATATAAATATATATATTATTTTTTATATTTATTAATAATATTTTATTAACATTTTATCTATACTTTTTCGATATTTTTTACTATTACTACATATCGCTATTAATACTACTCGATATTTTTGACTCAATATTTTTGTACTCGATATTTTTTTCACATTAAATAATACGATATTTTCTACTTCGATATTCTTTTTTTCGATATTTTCCTATACTCAATATTTTTGACTCGATATTTTGTCCTTTCGATATTTTGGAGTCGATATTATGACTAGTTACCGTGTTTTTGTTTACTGAATGTTTGTCCATGTTTCTCAATTGAGTTGAAAAAGTTATTGTTTTTTCTTGAATTTAGAATTGTTGGTATTGTTTTATTTAACTTAATAAACATTTTTCTGCAGAATTGGCTGCTACTTGTTCCACAGCGCAAAAGGGTAGAAGAGAATTACCTCTAGAATTGATTCAAAATCTAACCTGGGTGTGCTTATGAAGATGCTATGGGTACCCTTTCCCAAATAAATAACTCACTCTCTATCAGTCATGGCATTTAAGTTTTTTGATGAATGCAATCAGATTGTATGTCACTATGTCACTACATCAAGCTAGATAGTATCACCGTACACAAGTTTTGCATCTGCTGCATTGCCTGCCACTACCTCATCCAGGTAAATATTTCTGCTATTCGTAGTTTCACATCTACTTACCTAATGAATATACTTGCTGCAATATTCTGCTAAAAGGTTCTTCTGTCTTGCACTCGAAACGTCATACTGGCATCTGGAGCATTTCATAAAGAGACACGTCTGTAAATGTCTTGTTTGGGATGATTCTATAGGTCCTAAACCTTCCTGTTTTCCATTATTTTTAAATATATTGTTTTACAGACTAAAGTACTGTTGCTCCCTTTTAGTGAAAATTTACATTGAGAAGCGCGCCCATTACAAAGCATTGTTCAATTGTCATATGGTGTCCTTCTACTCAAATCCCCCAGTTTCTTTCCTTCGGAAAAGGCGTTTGTCTTACTACCACTTTCTTGAATAATCACATTGGAGCAAATGGAATATTTTATAAGCCTGACACGTTCTGCCCCTTTTATCAATGGCAGCTTTTATATTCCGCTTCTTGAGAGGGAGCGTCGGAGAATAGGGTATAATTTGTGATGTTGCTTTTTAAGTCTTCCAGAATATGTTTTGCCTGTTCTGTATAATTTTTCAGTGTCTCACAAAAGACACTATGATTAAATGATTAAAGAAAGATGCCATGCTTTCACTCGCTACTCTTAAACCACTCTTCATAAGTGGACATTTTCTTCTAATTCCATGATCGCGATCATTTTAGCTGACCTGCCAGTTTTCTAATTGTGCTCCCTTATTTCCCCCTAAGCGCTATGGCTGTTTGCTCACTTTTGTTCTTGTTTGCCCTGAAAAAAAAAATACAAAAATGCAATCTTTTTGTTGAAATGTGTGTTTCTTTCAGCCCATCCGGTGCATTACCTACTGCAATTTTAATGTTAAGTAGAGAAACCCGGTGCCCGAGGTGAATCCTTCTCTGCAGTGTCAGTACTTGTCAGAGCTGCTAACAGAGCAGAATGAAAATTTTCCTAGCTATCGTAATGGAAAATTTCAATTCTATTAAGGACTCGGAGGCGAGGATTATGCCTTCTCTCTTCGCTTTATTCAAACAGCAGCCAACGAAGAGAAACAAGACTACTTTTTCCATGAAACACCGGGAAAAAAGTAGTCAACAAAAGCAACCGATTACATCAAAGCAAAAGTCTCTATGCCCAATTAGGGCGCAGCAGTCCCAACAAGGGGCCCTATTATGATGGCGGACGGACTTGCGTCCGTCCGCCACCCCTGAGTAAGAGGGACCGTCCGCATGGGCAGTGGCGGTCCCTCCATGGCAATTAGGATGTGACCGACACCCTGGCGGTCACATCCTGTATTTTTTACATTGCGGCGGGTGCTGCTTGAAGCAGCACCCGCCGCAATGTCAAAAATTAAAGGAGTGCATTTGCATGCACAAAGTGGCAGGCACTGCGCGTGCCTGCCGCTTCGTGCGCGCAAAGGCAGGGGGGTACCATAGGTACCCCCCATGTGCACCCCCCACCCCCCCTTCACGCAGGGGGCCCGCAACAGGCCCCCGAAGTGAATGTCCCTATGCTTTTCCACTGCGGAAAAGCATGTGATTCCCTCCATCCTAATATGGCTGGCGGTGTCTGATAGACACCGCCAGCCATGTTAGAGCTTTTCAGCTGCGGTCGGAAGGCGACCGTGGCGGAAAAGCTGCGGACGGAATTCAAGACCCACCAGCCATTCTAATTTGGCAGTGGGTCTTTGGAGGCTTCGCAGCGGTTTTCCCGCATCCTCCGGGCCGGCAGTGGCTTCCGCCGGCCCGGAGGATGCGGGAAAACCGCGATCATAATCGGCCCCATATTCTGCTCTCAGTGTCCCCTTGTCCTCTTTCTGAGCGTCCAGTCAGCCGAAGATCCAACTTCAAGCGTCTTGTTTACCCACATCTGAACCTAGGAGGAACAATAGAGGGACGTCAGATACAGAGAATACTAATGCCATATTGTATGCTATCATCAGAGAAATTATAGGCAGCAATGAAGCATATGCAAAACTGAAAACGGCAGAGGCAACCATGTAGCAAATACAAAGACACATGAGAAAACGTGATTAAATAGCCCAACAACCACAATGCAGGTTACAATGGCGTAACACAACCCCATCAAGAAGCAACATATCTTACTTACTTCCATACGGGGGAAAGAAGCCTAGCAAACTCTAGGGCGGCATTATCCTTGCCTCCGAGTCCTTAATAGAATTGAAACTTTCCGTTCCGATAGCTAGGACATTTTTCATTCTATGTCAGGACTGGAGGCGAGGATTATGCTAGTTCAGAGCTTGCCATGTCTAGCACAGGCTTAAAATAAAACCTCTTAAAGGTGGATTCGGAAGACCAATCAGCCGTGTTCAGGATATCTTCCAGGTGCACGCCCAAGCCAAAAGCTTTTGAGGCCATCGCACCGCGAGCTGAATGGGCACCAAAGTCCTTTAGACTAATGCCCGCTTCCTGCATAACTCACCGAACCCAGCGGCTATGGTGGGAAAGGAGACCGCTTTAAAGGGCTTCCTGAGAGCAATGAGCAATTGCTGATCACCAGGAGGTCTGAACTCCTCCGGCATCTCCTCATAAGCCTTCAAGCATCGTGCCACACACAACTTAGGAGCATCTGGAAACTCTAGGTAGGAAATGGTCCTGGTGTTGCATTTAGTGCGCCTGTGGAGAGTAAAAATAACTCCAGATGGAGAGAACATCCTGGACGTAATGTCCAATGCCCTGACAACCAACACTCATCAACATGAAATAAGGCAAAAAAGCATGGCCAGCTTAGCCCAAAGCTGCTTCTGAGAAAGAAACCTATTCGGCTGCCAGGAAAGGAACAAATTGAGGACTTGATTCACATCCCAGAGCGCCGAATCATGCGGTTCTGGTGGTAAGGACAATCGGATGCCCCGAAGAAGTTTGCATACCAGAGGATGCGCGCCAACAGGAGAGCCGTCGAGGGACAGGTGGCCCGCAGAGATAGCAGAACGAAAGGCATTGATGGATCTGTAAGTCAAACCATTGTCTGATAAATGGGCCAGAAAATTCAGGATGTAAACTACATCAGCTTCCATGGGATTGACACCCCTTCGCATACACCAACGAGACCAGCGGCCCCAAGCAGATCTGTAGCACTTTACCGTGCTGTCTGCCCATGCACGCGACATAAGCTCGCCAGTCTTCGCCGAAAGGCGAGGGATTTCCCAGCGTTGCTGGTAATCCTCCACGCCATGAGTTGCAAGGAGTTCTGCAGAACTAGAGGATGAGCTACCCCGTCGGGACTGAGGAGGAGAGTCAGAAAGAGGGGGAGTAAGATTGGAGAATCCCAAGAAAGTTCCAGAAAAAACGGAAACCAGACTTGAGACCTCCAAAGAGGGGACAGGATAACAATGTCCGCCTCCTGCCTCCGCACCCGAGCAGTTACCCGCGTGATCATCGCAAAGGCAGGAAACGCATAACCATCCTCCCGGCTCCAATCCTGCAGGAACGCATCCGTCGCTTCCGCCAAGGGATCTGTCCTCCAACTGAAGGACCGGGGAACCTGGAAGTCCAGCCAGGAGGCAAAGAAGTCAACTGAAAAAGAACCCCAAAGCTCGGTCAGTGAATGAAAAACCGTGGCATAGAGCTTCCACAGACCGGAGTCCGTGAAATGACGCGACTGGAAGTCCGCCACCTGATTGTCCCTCCCTGGAAGGTATTCCGCTGTTACTGAAACCTGGTGGTCTAGACAGCATTGCCAGAAACTGGCCGCGAGGTCGGAAAGGGCCTTGGACCGAGTTCCACCCAGGTGATTGATGTAACGGATCGCGGAAATGTTGTCCATTTTCAACAGGACTGAAGAATGAATGGAATCTCTCGCCCAACAACGAACTCCGAATGAGCCCGCCATGAGCTCCAGACAGTTGATATGTAATCTGCGTTCGTCAGTAGACCAGAGTCCTCCGGTAGAAAAACTGCTGCACCTGGCCCCCCATCCCAGAGTGCTGGCGCCCGACTCTATGACTAAATCAGGAGCGGACCCGAAAATAGCGCGGCCATTCCAGGCCTCCATGTGATGAAGGCACCACTGGATTTCATCCCGAGTGTACACAGAAAGGGACACCCTGTGAGAATAAGGGCGGCCGGCCTGGAAATGCTGGGCCTTGAGGCTCTGCAGCGCCCGATAATGAAGAGGCCCTGGGAAAATCACCCGAATAGAGGCTGACAGCAAGCCGACTACCTTCGCGAGGTCCCTGAGAGAGACTTGACCCTTGTAGAGAATTCTCCGAAGCTCGTGATGAATCTTCGCCACTTTTAGAGCCGGGAGGCTGAGAGTGGAGAACCTTGAGTCGATCTCGAAGCCAAGAAACGTGATACACTGGGCTTGTTTATTACAAAACCCAGATCCCGAAGGAGATTCACCGCCATCTGAAGATGAGACAGCAGTTGCCTCGGGCACGCATCCATGAGGAGGATATCGTCGAGGTAGACAAACATCCGAACTCCCCGCTCACTGAGCCATTCCACCACCGGCTTGAGAACCTTGGTAAAACACCAAGGGGCGGAAGACAGGCCGAACAGAAGCGAGACAAACTCGTACGGCTGACCGCACCAAAGAAATTGACGGAAACGCCGATGGGGGAGAAACACAGGAACCACTAGATAGGCGTCCTTCAAGTCCAGGCGAACCATCCAATCCACCGGACGAAGAACACCTCGAAGGAGGTGAATACCCTCCATCTTTAAGTGGCGATAGACAAGCCACTCATTGAATTCGCTCAAGTTGATGACCGGGCGTTTGCCCCCGTCCGGTTTTCCCACTAAAAATAGATTGCTGACGAAACCCTGGGGTTGCAGAGAAGTAGGTACAATCGCTCCTTTCTCCAGAAGAGCTGCAACCTCCCCGTCCACCAGAATGGT
The DNA here is from genome assembly GCF_964261635.1 of Lissotriton helveticus. Classification (NCBI taxonomy): domain Eukaryota; kingdom Metazoa; phylum Chordata; class Amphibia; order Caudata; family Salamandridae; genus Lissotriton; species Lissotriton helveticus. The sequence goes on along the minus strand of NC_136065.1, from coordinate 167,098,005 downwards.
GTCTTGTTGGGAAACGACAATAGGATGAGGTCTGGTACGCTGATAGGAGGCATTTTGATACTCTATGTGGAAGCCCCGAACAGTCTGAAGCACCCACTGGTCCCCCGTGACTGAAGTCCATGCTCGGGAAAAATTTGCCAGCTGCCCCCTGATTTTTAAGAGGGAAGAAGGAAGAACACTCACCAGAGGAAGAGGCCGCCACTGCACGGTAACATCGTCCTTTCCCTCGGCGACCCCTGGTGGGGTAAAAATTTCCGAATCGACTCTGGTCCTGGTATTGACCTCTGGAGGAGCCTTGACCGCTTGATTGCTGGTTGGAACCAGGGCAGGCCAAGCGGCCCCTACCTCGACCGGCCCCTCTGAAAACCCGGGGAAAGACTTTCTTTATGGTGGACTGAGCTCTATCTAGAGACGTAAAGGTGTTGATGAATTTGCCCAACTCTTTTATGAAAGGTCCCCAAAGAGACCCCCTTGACCTGCCTCCGATTCCGCCAAATCCCCCAACTTGGGATCCACTTTAATCAATAAAGAGCAACGGCGCTCAGTGGATAATGCACAGTTTGCATTCCCTAAGAATACAATGGCTCACTAAGCCCAGCCGGACAGACAATCAGGAGACATGAGCAAGCCTGAAGTTTTAGCCTCCGTGGCCATATCAAGAATCTTCATTAATGGGCCTAGGACATCCAGGAGCTTATCTTGACAGGCCCTCCATTACCTGTCAATCCCTTTCTTGGGATCACGTATAAATTTCTGCCAGAATGTCGCCATTCTATGGTCAATATCTGGCGTTAGCGCGACCTTGTCATCCAAAGAGGGGCAGGGACACATACGCGCATCCTTGTCAAGGGGCTTACGGATGCGTAACGCCACATATTCGGCGACTTTGTCTGCAGGCGCCCATTCAGACGAACTTGGATGTATGATTTGATCAGGATCAAACATATCCGAAGAAGGAGGGGTAGCAGGAGCGGGTTGGGAAGGGCTTTGGGAGGAGGCTGAGATGCCAAAAAGGCCTTCTTAAGACGCTCAAATGCGTCAGCATCATCCCAGGCGCCCAAGGGCGTTTGGCCGGGGGTGGATTGCTATCTGGAACCAGCCCTTGTGGAGCTGGGGCAGGGTCTTTCCGCACAGGCGCCAGCGGGGGTGCTTTAAGGCGCGCCAGCGCCTGATCAATCTTCTGCATAAGGAGCTTCTCTAATGGGGACATCGCCTCCCCCACCGCCCTGTAAATGGACTGTTCAACAGCGTCATAGAACTCATCGTCCCACTGGAGGTCGGACAGGGAGTTCTCACCTCCTTGGTACTCGTCATCCTCATATCCATACTCCATGACGCAGAGTTGGAAGGAAATGCACAACACTATGATGAGTATAGCAAGCCTGGGTGTCAGACTGGCCCACCACAAAGCAAACAAACAAGGCTGGGTGTCAGCCTAACTGGAAGAGCACAGCTCTAGAAATGGGGTAGTAAGCCCCTGGGCACACTAAGTCTGGTGAAAAACAGAAGTCCAACACACAAAAGCACAAGCTGGCCTGGGAAGTGCCCACACGCGAAACGCGCTGCAAATAACGCTCTCTCGAGCGATCACACAATACAGGACTCCGTTGAGTGCCAAGGAGCGTAGACGCAGACCGCTAAAGATCCGAGTAACAGTCGCCCTGATGACACCAACGAGGTGTTCCGCCTCAGGCCAGCACTCGCTACGGGAGCCCGCACATCCCCTTCAAGGGATGATTGCGCGCCCCGTAAGCCAGGCCCAACCCCGCCCCCTGCCGTCAGCACAAGGGAAGCTGCCTCAGCGATAAAAACAACCGCCGACTTGAAGTTGGATTTCCAGCTGACTGGACGCTCAGAAAGAGGACAAGGGGACACTGAGAGCAGACTATGTTGGGACTGCTGCGCCCTTATTGGGCATAGAGACTTTTGCTTTGTTGTAATTGGTTGTTTTTGTTGACTACTTTTTTCCCGGTGTTTCATGGGAAAAGTAGTCTTGTTTCTGTTCGTTGGCTGCTATTTGAATAAAGCGAAGAGAGAAGGCATAATCCTCGCCTCCAGTCCTGACATAGAATTGCATCAGATTCTTTGCAGATGTGTTTATCATGAGGCTGAGACGCTTCTGTTTTTCGAAGTCTGTGTAGGAAAGCTGCATTGGACTTTTAAAATGTAATTGTTTCATGAGTGATGCATTTGTTATCTCAAAACCACAAAGGGCACCTATGTCAGTAAAATCACTTATTAGTACTTGTTTTAGAAATGGGGGGTCTCTAATTGGCAGTGGGATGCACCCTGTCTAGTCAGGGTAAGGGAGTTACAAACTTTAGTTAACCCCTGGTCACCCCCTTGGTGGCTTGGCACCAGCAGACAGCCTTATCACAGAGGCAATATGTAAAGCATTTGTACATAACACACACAGTAACACAGTGAAAAAAACTACAAATAAATGGACACCACACCAGTTTACAAAAATAACCTATCTTTATCTAGAACAAACAAGACCAAAATGACAAAAATCCAACATACATAACTCAAAATATCACCTTTACAAGGCTTAAACATTGATATGACTTTTTCTTTGAAAGTTCTTTCTTTCAATGTCAATGGTCTTAATAATGTGAAGAAACTCCGGACAATCGAAAGCTCGATTTTAGCTGAGAAACTGGCAGTTGTTTTGATTCAGGAGATGCATATCCCAGTCACAAAACTGTCAGGAGTTACAAGTCAAAAAATGGGCCAGTTGTAGATGATTTTAGTCCTCCCAGGTGGCTCATCGTGGCACAGCTGTTTTTTTTAGCAAAATGGCTAAGTGGAGAAGTAATTAATAGTGTGAGCGTTACAGAGGGTCGTTGGTGCTGGGTTAGCTGTCAAATAGGGGGAAAACCCTATACATGTGCTAGTTTTTACTCACCGGTAGAAGATTATACCACTCCTTTGTAAAACAAATTCAGTCGCTTATGCAGAATCCAGGAGGTCTGATTATTGACGATGATTTTAATGTGTTACAAGATCCAAGATTGGATTATTCGGTTCAAGCTAAAAAACAGGCAAAGCCAAACTCTCTGAGAACTATTAAGAATTTCAAGGACATTCTAGCTCTAATCAATCCTTAGAGGACGGCACCCCCACCAGAGGCGAAATATACTTGTCTCTCTGGGAGGTTCCATTCATCCTCTCGCGTAGATTTGTTTTAATATCCCAAACCCTTCAATATAAAATACAAAGTATGATTTCTAATGGGTTCTCTGATGACGCAATGCTTAGGCTTGAGTTGGAAGTTAGTAAACCTCCTCCAGGTCCTAAACAATGGCTACTAAATAAACAATATCAACATATTCTGTCTAGATTTGGCATTCCATCCCATATCACGGGGTTTATATACAATATGTACTATAAACCCGAAGCTGGTATCATCATTAATTCGTCCGAAGTGGGACAAATAAAGGAAATACGAGGCGCAAGGCAGGGATGCCCACTGTACGCTATTCTTTTTGCCTTTTTTATTGAGCCCTTAGCTAGAGCATTTCGAGCAAACAAGAGTATTCAATCCCCAATTCCACAAATGGATAAGATTAAATTATACGCGGATGACATTATGTTGATCATAGATAGTCAGTTGGAGACTCAAATAAAGCTTTTTGAGATCTTTGCTCAACATGAGACACTCAGAGGGTATAATATCAATAGGAGGAAGACAGAAATTATACTCTGTGGATACACTCCAGAGGCCTTATTGCCAGACTTTGCCGGGTGTTTTAATTCCCTCCCAAAGAGATATTTAGGCATACAGTTCTCTTTGAGAATTGAGGATTTGTTCAATATCAGTTTTGTTCCTCTTCTCATAAAGGTACAACGCTCATATTCTAGATGGATCACAATCCCTCTGACCATTCTAGAGAGAGTATGTCTTCCCACTCTTCAATTTTTTATTCTCTGCTATTCCATGTGTATTAGTAACATCCTTTTTTTTTTTTAGAAGTTGAGTCAATGTTTTCATCTTTTATCTGGCAAAAAAGGCACCTAGAATAGCACCTAGTACTTTATATGAAACTTGTGAGAACAGAGGTTTGGCCCTTCTTAATATTAGAGATTATTATAATGCCTATTTTGCACAATATTTATCTAGATTTAATTCAAAGGATGTCAAAGGTCTTTTTGTAAATAATTTCATGTCGTTGATTTTTAAGGAATTAAAATTTTGGGATGTGGTGAAGATAACCAGACTGCCTAAAAAGTATGGCATCAAGAAACACAGGGATTTTTACAAAAAATATTCTATCCCTCAGGTACATGTGATGACTCCCCTGGCGGTTGCCGATATAGGTTTAGAGGCAAGGCTGTCTCCGGAAATAGTTCAAAGGTGGGGGCGAGCAATATATCGGATAATAGGGGACTTCCTTAGGGGAGCTAGATGGCAAAGTTAATGTGAAGTAAGACAGTGTAAACAAGAGGATGTCCTTCTTGCCGGGACTTGTAGCAGGCTTAAGAAAGTTTTAGAGGATCTAGATTTGGGTTCGGTCCTTATTACTAGGGAGGTGGCATCAGCCCTAAGTAGTAGCAGAGCTCTGAAACGGCCAGGGGAATGGAAGAGAATCCTCTCTAATTGTACAGGCCCAGAGTCCATCCAAAAAGTGATAAAACATGGACGAAAGACGAAAGTCTTGATATGACAGAAAAAATGTGGAAAGAGGTCCATATAATAAATCTTTCTGTTTTAAGAGGGGCCAATTGGCGACACATGCTCTTCTTTTTTAAATGGCTTTTATATAGAACCGCGGCCTACTTAATGTATATTAAACACACTATCCCAGGTTTTTGTCCCTGGTACCTAAGACACTCCCCAGCAAATTGGACTCATGTGATTAGCCAGTGCATACTCATACAGGGATTCTGAACCGAAATATGCCAGTATCTGGTTAACGTCGGAAAAATTAATGTGGCCCTAACTATTTGTCTGACAGTTCTGGGGTACGACTCTGGATTGGGACTTTCTAACAAATCGGTAAAACTAGTATACCTCGCACCTATCCCTTCTACTCCAACATTGGCGAAACCAGATAATTCCCTCATGGAAGGATTGACTACAAAAAATGAGACAAGTTAGAGCAAGCAAGCAACAATATGCAATTCACACTGTGGGAGTCAGGAAATTTGAGAAACTTTGGGGGAATATTTCCAACTGGAAGATGCGGGAGCAGCTTAACAATGGATTAAAAGCATTGAGATGTCCCCTCACATCATTTGGTAGACTTTGGATATAGTTGTTCCTTTTATGTGATTTTAAGTCAACTGCATTCTTTTTTTTTTTATAAATCTTTTTAACATTGCTCATATCATCAAACAAAGCAGGACAGTCATGATAGTGCATGTGGTAGGAGCGCAGTCTATAGTACCGCATGGAATCTCCAATGGTACAGGTAAGGCAAACAATTATTGGCGTCACACTCCTGACCCACCCCCGTCTCTCTGTACTTCCTCCATGGCCCCCAAATGTTCCGCCATTTCTGAGTGCATCCCCTGCTTTTATAAATAGTTTTCTCAGCCCTTTGACACCAGTCCAAGTCACGCACCCACTGGTCCCATTGTGGCGGCGTCGGTGAACCCCAGCCCCTTGCAATGTTTCGTTTGGCCACCCCTGCCACCAATGCCAGCCATATTTCCTTATATCTAGTCCACAACTTCCAGCTGGCATCATCAGCCGGTCCACTCTATACGCTGTTTCCGACTGATCCGTATAAACCCAATCATATACCACTTGCAACTACGAAGCCCAATAATAAAGCTTGACGTCTGAGAGGGCCAGCCCCCCATTGTAAACTCACCTCGTCAACTTACGGAGTGCTATCCTAGCTTGTTGTATTCGAGCAAATATGTAATTTGGAATCGGAAATGGCGTATTTTGCAGGATGTAGAGCAAATGCAGCAGAGCCAGCATTTTAAACAATGCTGCCTGGCCCATGAGGTAGAGTGGCAGCTTCCTCCAATGGCTCACGTCAGCTCGGGCGCGCCAGTTGCGGTTCTATATTCTTGGCGAAGAACTCCACCCTGTCCCTTGTGATGTACACCCCAAGGTATTTAAAGCCTTTTAAGGCAGTGGATGTGGGACACCCGGTCGGAATCCTCGGTGGAGGCCCCGAGAGTGGAAAGATAACGGACTTCGCCCTATTGATGGTATAACCTGAGTAGCTGCCAAACAGTTCAAAAAGGTGCAGGGCCCGTGCTATTGACTGGTAGGGCCTGGCCATATATAGCACAATATCGTCCGCGTATAAGGAAATACGCTTCTCCCAGTCATCGTTCAACGCCAAGCTCCCAGTCATCGTTCAACGCCAAGCCAACGTCCCTCCTTATCCAGTGAGCCAACGGCTCCAGAGCTAGTGCAAATAGGAAGGGGGACAAACGGCACCCCTGTCTCGTGCCCCTCCTCAGGGGGAAAACCCTAGACACCGCACCATTGACTTTCACTCTTGCCACCGGTTGCTCATATAGAAGCCACACCCAGCTGCAGAACTTCGGACCAAACCCCAGTCGCTGAAGCACCATGAACAAATAGGGCCACTCAATACTATCGAATGACATTGAGGCGTCCAGCGCCATCAATGCCGTCTGAGCGGACCCCACATCCTCTGTCATATAAAGCACTCCGTAGAGACGGCGTAAATTGTGTCGGTGCTCCTAAATGGCATAAACCCAGACTGATCGACGTGGACCAGGTTGAGCAGAACCACTAAGAGTCTGTCCACTAAAGCCTTCATCAGGACCTTTGCCTCAACGCTAAGTAACAAAATTGGGTGATAGGACGAACATTGATCAGCAGGCTTCCCTGCTTTGTGAATCACGACCATCGTGGTCTCCCGTTGGTCGGGTGGAAGCAGTCCTACTTCCCGCGCTTCGAGATACATCTGGAGGAGAGGGCGGTAGCAATGTTGGCCTGGCGCTTAAAGAGCTCTACTGGGAGTCTGTTCGGCCCCTGCGCCTTTCCAGATTATGTCGTCTCCTCTAAGGTCTGCCTCCAGACAGTCTCTTTGTTCTTAGGATAGGGTAGGCAGCGTGAAATCCCCCCAAAAATAATCCGCGCAGTCTTGCACAGAACGGGTGCAAACCGGGGTATAAACCTCTTCATAGTACCGCAAGACCTGCTGGACGGGAATCTGGGGCGTGCCCTGACTAACCTAGCTGCACGGGTGCAATTCTGGAATACTCTACTGCTATCGGTGGCAGGAAGGGTGGCTATATCAAAAATGGTGGTATTGCCGCGCTTGTTGTACTTCTTTACGATTCTACCAGTCTCTATCCCTATGACCTTTTTTAAGAAACTTAACACTCTCCTACTCGAACTAATATGGGGAAAGGGCAGGAGACGCATAAGCATGATCAGACTGCAACTACCCACGGATAAGGGCGGCTTGGGAGTGCCTGATTTGTTCGCTTACGGCTGTGCGTGCCAACTGCAATGGCTAGCTTATTAGGTGGCCGGTCGCAATTTACACGAGCTGAATATGATGGAGGGTGATAGACGCCGGGGAGATGTCCATCGACTGTTACTGCCGGGGGCCAAAACACCGACAACGACTCCACCCCTTCTCAAACTGGCTCTTACATACTGGAAGAGGGCGATCAGGTATACAAATAGACGTTCGATTTATGCACCCTCGATACCACTGTTGGGCATCCCACTGGGGACAGGCCCGATGACGGAACGAAGACTGCAGGTGTGGCAGGAGGCGGGAATAACGCAAATCGGGGATTTCTTCTCGGATAACAGGCTACTGCCATACGAGGAATTCGCCAGGCTCCATTGGGCGCCGAGGGCGCTCTTTCTGCAACATGCACATCTGACTCACTACATAGGCACCCACTGGTTGGAGGATGGGGAGGAGCCTACCACTAACACATTGATCACTATGCAATACCTCATGGGGACGGGTAGTCACTTGACAAAATGGCTGACTGCTGGGATACGGGAAGGCAGGGCTGACCCCCTACAACACCTGAAATTGCGATGGGAGGTGGATCTAGGGGTGGCATTGAGCGACAAGGAATGGGACCTGATTTTGAGATTGCCAAAGAAAGTATCTCGGAACCCTAGGTTTAAATTTATACAATTGATGATAATACACAGGGCATATTTGACTCCCCACAAGATACACATAATGTTCCCGACTGCAGCTGATACTTGTCCCAGATGCCAGCAGGAAGATGCAGGTATGATGCACATGTTCTGGGAATGCTCTAAGCTGGGACACTACTGGGGTACAATACACCACATATTGAATGACATAGCACCAGGTAGACCCTACACATCCGCCTCTTATTGCATGCTGGGGATAGGCCACAAAGAGAAGAAGAGGAGTGTGGAATCCAGATTTGTGGATTTGGCGCTGCTACTAGCGAAGAGGTCAGTGGCGATGAGGTGGAAATCGGCAAGGCCGCCAGACGTAGGGACCTGGAGCGGGGAGGTGATCAGGTGGGGCAAGGCTGAGGGACAGGAACTAGGCAGGGAAGAACGCAGAGGCCTCAGGAAACATCCCATCTCAATGGAATGGAATGCCCTACTTATAGCGTTCGAACAAGGTGTGCAGGAACGAGGGGACTAGTATGAGTCTGCCGACCGTCGTAGGGGGACACAATACCCATGGCCGAACATACACGGGAACTGAGATGCAGACACACACAATGGACTAAATGCTATACATATATGATGTAAAACGGGGACCGGTACCCCTATCGGATGCTGATTGTAATGTGCACAATGACACAAAACCGTCATAGTGTTGATATGTGGAAGAGTAAGTGCTGGGAGGGGGAGGGACTAGGGAGGGAGTCAGGGAGTTGGGAGGTTGCTATATGCAGAAAATGGAAAAAAAATTATAATTGAAATGCATACTGAGATATATGTCAAGATACAGTGATACACTATATGAACGTCTGTAAAATATGCAGTGACTTATCTTGCAAATAAAGAAATTTTCATAAAAAAATAAACCTCTTCATAGTAGTAGGCGAACGCTTCCGCTATATCTGCGCATAATGAGGCTATTGAGCTTGCCTTGTCCCTTACCTCGGTCACCCATGAGCGCTCCCTATCTCGCCGCACAAGCCACGCCAGGAGCTTGAGGGCTTTATCCCAACGTCGTAGATCCTATGTTGGGTGGCAATGGAGTAGGCGCTCGCTTCGCTCTCGGCCAGGGCCCTCAGCTCCTTTAGCTTAAGGGCCAGAGAATGCCGAAGATCGTCGGAAGGCGCAATTCCCGCTTCTCGTTCCATCTTTCCTATCTCCTCCTCCAAGTGACTGATTTGAAGAGACTCCTCTTTCTTTTGGGTCCCGATCAGTGCCAGAGCTTGGCCTCTAGCACCGTCTTAAAAGCCTCCCAAAGAATGATATCAGAGTTCACCGAGCCCCTGTCCTCCTCAAAGTACAACTCGGAACTCTCCCGGAGCTTATCACCTATGGTGTCATCACGAATTCGCCATGGGTCAATCCTAGGGAAGGATGCCCTATTTGTCACCCGGCCCTTGAGCGTGACACCGACCGGGGAATGGTCTGAGATACCGCGGGCCAGGATATGAGGTCCTACATAATCACCCAGTTGATCGGTAAGCGCGAAGAAGTGGTCCAGGTGGGAAAAAGGCCCATGTCTTGCGGAGTAGAAGGTGTAGTGTCTCTGCGCAGGGTGGTGCGCACACCAAATGTCACTCAGTCCCAAGGCTGTAATGAAGTCCGGCAGCCCATGCTCCCCCCTAGATCCCTGCCCCCCACCTGACCGGTCTAGAACAGCATTCATCCGGCATTTACATCCCCACCCAACAGGAGGGTACCCCATGGAAGTTCAGTGAGGAAGGAGCCCAGTGTGAGTACGTGGAAGAGTGAAGACCAGGCGGAATGTAGCAAGAGACCAGAACTATGGTCTGCCCCTCCCACCTACCGGCCGCCGCTACCATACAGCCCGTGTCGACAGTCCATGTGCGGAGGACTACTATCGGCACGGAGTTGCGGATTAAAATTCCCTTCCCCTGGAGCCCGATGTAAACCCTGAATGGGCCACCATTTTGTTCCCATATCTGTCAAGGGCCTTACACCTGTTACCCCGCAAATGTGTCTCCTGGAGCAGGACCACCTCGGGGGAGTGTCTCTTCAAATATTGTAGCACCAGTGTGCGCTTAATCTTGTTGCCTAACCCGTTCACATTCTACATCCATATTTTAATGCTTGTCTGGTCCCCCATCCTGTATATCTTGCATCCCACACTTCTGCTTATCGGCGCTCCATTGTTCTCCCTCCGTCCCACCCCAACATGCAAAAGTGCAATAATGATAATGAGAAGAACATACCCCTATCTTAACAACCACCCTCCTCCCCCCAACCAACTCCACCCTCCCTGCCTCCCTGCGTGGTGGGTCCCCAACCTTCCACCATCCAAACATGCAGAGTGGCTGTCGTCCCATCCATCCCATGACAACCTGAAAAAGAAGCATGGGCCAAAAGTCAGCAAAAGATGGTATACATATCTGACGGAAGTAAAAACCCATAACGATAGAAGCATTCAAGCAGCACACCATCAACCGCACTAGCCCCTCCTCCCCCCTCAAATTGCCACAGATTGACCATGTGAGAACTGCGGCCGAGGATGAATGTCAAGCCCATCATAGACCCCAGGGTCCAAAAAATCATGGCTTCCAAGGGCAGCCGTATGCAGCTGTCAGTCCCAGGGGACCCCGCTGGTCGGTCCGTCTCACTGAACAAAGCACGCATAAATGAAAAAAATCACAAAGCTGAGGAGAAATCATAAACATAAAAAATATATATCAGTAGGGGCCCCTACTTAAAGCTTTTTTATACAATTAGTTCCGTTCCTTCCACTTAGTAAGTGGATTCCATATCCGTAACCCTAACAGATTGCCTTTTTTCCCTGTCCGGGCATAGATTGCCTTTTCTAAGTTATATGAGCTTAGTAGCCTCGCTAACCATTGATGTTCAGTGGGTGGTAGCGGATCACGCTACGCTGCAGCAATACAATTCGAAGCACTGCCATGGCTACAAAAAGAAAATACTCATACTCATACTGACACTGCTGTGGATCCTCCCCTACCCCTAATAAGATCAAGTCTCGTGTTAACTTAACATCTATTCTTAAGCTTTTTTTCAAGAACGTTTCGATAGGCCAAATAGTGATTGTAGCTTTGTGGTAAATAAATAAATAATACCTCTATTTTTGACTAGATATAACAATAACAGATAGCTCAATAAATAAGAGTCAAGATTCGAGGTAGTAGGAGTTTGCAGGTTTAATACAGCATAAAGGACAGGAACAGGACAACCTGCACGGGAACAGGATGGCAGCTAGCTAGCAGGGGGGCCCCGACAGCTGTCGGGCAGGATCTGGAATGAGCGCGCTAGCTTTTAATAACAATACACAAGTATATATACTAAAACAATTGCATTACAATACATACAATAGGCGGAACAGTGGGTGGGGCCTGTAACAGTCGCGAAAGATAAGGGTGAAAGTAGGTGTAACAAGAGGCGTGTACATAGACATGTGATGTAAACGTAACAGAATATGTCATAAATGGGGCGGAAACATGGAGGGGGCTACCTAAGGAGCCGGGACCTCTAACCTAGTGGTGCGCGCAAGCTGACGATGACGTGTTACTAGGGAGAAGCTGGGGGCTATGACTTCTGCGCTAGGAGGGGAGACTGAAGTCTGGAGAGTCAGAGCGACATGTACCTAAACACTATCTAGTATCTGATGTTTAGAGAACATGTTGATAGAATCCAAAAGTTATCGGGGTAAAGGCTAACAGACACTAAGACTGGTGCATGCATTATTCTACATGTAGTGCGTGTTGAGGAATATTAAATGACCATTAATACAGTATTTCTCTTACATGGAGACGTAAAGGCTAGACCATGACGGAAACTATTGATGCGATTCAGTAGCTTAGGAATGCAGAGAAGGAGGGCTGGACTGATAACTAGAATCATAACATACTCTTGGCAGACTGGCAGGCAGAGCCAGGCTGGGCCGGGCACTGTGAGGCAGGAAGTAAGTGAAGGGTCAGGGATACAGGTGGGGGCTGTATCGCTCCTCAGCGAGGGTTCAGGAGACAGGAGCTGAATCTGGTGTCCGGGCCCTTTTCAGGCCTAGAAACGGGGACTTTACAATGAAATAACGTGCACACTGAGAAACGTGGCAACGTAACTTTACATAGGCCTAATACTCGTAGCTTTCACGAGAACTGGAAACTGGCATACTAGAGATGGACACAACTGTAATTGCGTCTTTAATCGATCACGGGGAATACATATGCATATTAATCATGCACATACAACATAGGATGGGGAACACGTAGGGACACAGAACATGGCAAAATTTACTTTTCCACATTCCCTCCTTGTCACTACGTTTCCATCAGGAAACATCAATATTCATGATACCATCTATCGTTTCATACAGTATCATTTGCTCGTCTCGAATTGTCTTGGAACGGGATTTAGGACGGGACTTGGGACTAGGAATACAAGAGGTAGCACAAATGCCGCAAATCGCAGGGCCACATTGTATACAGAGGCAGCAACTGAATGTGATCGCTACTGCAATACCTAGAAAGGACAATACTTTCCATCCCCAGGCAGAAATTATACTCCAGAACCAACCGGACCATGTCCAGGTGCCTGGATTCTGGTGTAACTGATGGGCAATTTTATGAAGTCTGGTTATAGCTGAATAAACAGACGGCGCGTTATTAGGAATGAAAATGCAGCAACTAGATCCGATGACTCTACATGCTCCTCCTCTATCGGCCAGTATGACGTCAAGAACGAGACGATTTTGGAGCACGACAAATCTCATAGCAGATTGCTCTTCGGTTAAGTTACCTAGAGCAGAAGTAGTTTCAGTCACTACTACTTCAAGGGTTCTGGTCAATCTACGTATCAATTTACTATTCACGACAGTACCTAAGTAGGGAAAGAAACCTTTATTGAGATCTATATATTGTTCTAGAGCAGTTTCAGTATAATCAACAATCGGGAGGTCTCTCTTGTGTCTAGTATGTACTAGGTGGGAGTTCCTATGATAGTCAGGTGGGGCTAGGAAAACTGGTGGCAGTAGGAAGGCAATGTAACAGGTTCCCTCCCAATCGAGGGGCAGACGAACATATGCGGTCTGACCACAAACAAAATAAGAATGACGTGAAGCTTTGAAAATAGATTTCCCACTGTCACTATACTTGATGATAGTAGTACAATCACTATGTCCTACATGTACGGAACCATTATTTCTGACACATAATTCGCCTTTGACTGGTAATACTGACATAGCAGGTAAATCTGGAGTAGAATCAGACTGAACATTCAGGACCATGAAATTCGAAGAATAATTACCCAAATTGTAAACTTAATTTTCTAGATCTAACCCGGTTCTGTGGGGAAGACCTTGCTTGTCTGGGAAACATGTACTGTTCAGAAAGGACATATCAGTTGAAGATGACGTTAACGTGGACCATGCTCCACATGAACCGTTATGTGAAAATGGATAAGGAAACAGTGGCAGAACTCCCTTCGGTGTCTGGAAAGGGGGGAGTCGACCACACACCCAACAATTAGTGGCATTGCTGGTCTGGTGTGAGTAATGTAACATGCGGATAAATGAGTTATTGCGCATAGCAAGACGATAGGATAGTTCATGAGGAGGCAGATCACTAAACGTGTGCTCTACTGTAGCATTAGAAGACTTATTTACATGAGAAATTGGAAAACATAAATGAAATGCATAACTCGTGCAGGTAACCATCAGGCTGAAAAATAATATGAAACTTAGAAAAACGATACATCGGATTGAGTTTTGACTAACTCTCTCACTATGGGGGTCTATTTCATACATGTCAGATACCTATTTAACCGTTTCACCTAGGGGAGGACTTAGACAATTAAACTGGCTGACTTATTTTACTAGACCGTAATTTCTTCTTATACTCCTGCTGCGGAGTTTCCTCTAACAGGGGAGGCTTGGAATCAATGTCATTTGCGGGACAGTCCTTAAGAATAGTATCTCGGCAGTCTTTAAAATCTTGGCAATCCTTGGAAAAGTTCTTGGAAACTGTTCGTGGTCGGAGTCCGTGAAATGTCTTTACATGCGACAGGTGGACCCACCCCTTCCTGCCTTCCAACTTGACGGCAGTACGGGTGGTTAAGAGGACCAACTTTGGCTCCTTCCAACGAAGCTCCAGCGGACTCGAACGATCAAAATTCCGGACGAGAACCAAAGAGCCAGGAAGGATCTCGTGTGGCTTGACTTCAGTATTGTCGGGAAATGCAGCGGCAACCTGTGAACGACAAGAGTGTAGGGCAGACATCAAGGAAGCTAGGTAATCTGTCAGCATATTACTGGAAACATCTGTAATACTTCGGGGTCTAGGTGTACCCCACATATTCGGGGGGCGGCCGAATACGACCTCATAAGGGGACAGACCTGATCTGGAGTGTGCGACCATGCGCATATAGAACAGGGCAACTGGCAGGGCAACTAACCAGTCTACACCTTTTTCTTGACAGATTTTAGCAATACGGATTTTCAAGGTTTGATTATGTCTCTCTACGAGACCGGCTGCTTCTGGATGTCGTACACAATGGAACTTCCACTGGTACCCTAACAAAAGGGAAACGTGTTTCATGAGCTCAGATGAGAATGGCTGGCCGTTATCAGAATATACGACCCTAGGGAGTCCATAACGGGGGAAGAACTCACGAACCAACTGCTTGGCAGTGGTCGCGGCTGTGTAATCTGGGACTGGATATGCTTCTGTCCACCTGGACAAAGCGCATACAACTACAAGGACATACTTGAAACCTCGACATCGCTCCATCTGAATATAATCCATCTGGAGGACTTCAAAAGGGTGGTCAGGGGGCTGGAATCCACCTTGTTCCACCGGAACACTTTTACCTGGATTAAACTGGCAACATATCATACAGGTACGGACTTTCTGCTTGGCTGCAGCTCGTAAATGCTTGTTAAACCAAATGTTCTGGATACTGTCTAACATGGCTTTTTCTCCTAAATGTGCTGGACTATGTGCGGTATTGATAATGACTTGAACCATAGAGTCGGGGAGAAACCATGTGGCTCTACCCTTCGTCAACCATCCCTGATCTGTCTGGACCCCTCCTTGTTCGGACCATTTCTTAATTTCTTCGGGAGTAGCATGTAACTGGATATCTATGACATCTTGTGTAGGGTCCTTAACTGTCATACAAGTAGTCTGTTCTGGAGTGGATGTCGGTGTCTTGTTAACTGGTATGTCTGGAGTCTGAGCTGTAAGCTTGGCTGTTCGATCTGCTAGATCATGAGAAATAATGTCTGTAACTTTCGTGTGTGCTTTGCATTTCATGATAGCGATGGATGTCGGTAAATGTATGGCATCTAACAGAGCTTGAATAAGGAGACCATGCTGAATCTTGGTCCCATGAGAAGTCATGAAACCTCTCTCCTGCCAGAGCACTCCGAAGTCGTGTACAACTCCGAATGCGTAACGTGAATCTGTGTAAATATTAACTTTCAGGCTCTTGGCGTGTATGCAGGCTTGTGTCAGAGCAACTAGCTCTGCTGCTTGAGCAGACAGGGTGTCAATACGGTGTGTTTCAATAACTTCGGTGTCAGTAGTCCCTGCATACGCGGCTACTAGTTCTCCTGTGCTTGTTCTCATACATGAACCATCCACATAAAGTGTCAGGTCAGGATCTGGTAATGGAATATCTGTCAGATCTTGTCTTGGCTTAGTCATAGTGTTAACTACTTCCACACAGTCATGTGTGGCAGGATTTGAATTAACTGACGGTAACAGTGTAGCAGGATTTAGAACGTTGCAGCGTCTGATTTCTATGTGTGGCTGGAACAGTGTTAGTTCATAACCTGTCAAACGTGCGATTGTCAAGTGCTGAGTCTGTGTTCGGTTTAAAAGAACTTCCACAGAGTGTGGAACTTGTACTGTCAGGGAATGTCCTAATACTATGGAATCACTTTGTCTGATAGCTAGTGCTGTGGCTGCAACTGATTTGAGGCACGCAGGCAGAGCCTGGGCTACAGGATCTAATGTGCTCGAAAAATAAGCACAGGGCTTGTAGTGTCCTGCTTGATCTTGGGTGAGAACAGATAATGCTGTACCATCACGTTCTGTGACAAAAAGTGTAAAAGGCTTACTGTAGTTCGGTGTAGCTAGAACAGGAGCTTGGCATAGAGCTTTCTTTAACTCATTGAAACTAAGTGTATGTTCAGATGTCCAAGGGAGAACAGTCGATACGGCTGCCTCCTGTGTCGTTAACTGTATCAGTGGCTTGGCTAGAAATGCATACTGAGGAATCCATTGCCTGCAATAAGAAGTAAGGCCGATAAAAGCACGCACCTCCTTCTGTGTCTTGGGCTGAGGAAGACTCGCTATTAACTGGATACGGTCGGGTGTCAACTGCCTACCCCACTTGGACAGTAAGTGGCCTAAGTAGATCACTTGCTGGACACAGAATTGAAGCTTTGTAGGGGACACCTTGTGCCCCATCTCGGCAAGGAAATACAGAACGGTAAGTGATGCTCGCTCGCAAGCACATTCAGAACGGGCTGTGATCAGTAGATCATCGACATACTGGAGCAGGGTAGTGTCAGTTGGCATGTGAATGTTGTCTAGTTGTCTTTTAAGTGCTTGACTGTAAATGCTAGGACTTTCTGTGAAACCTTGAGGAGCTCGTGTGAATTTATAGCTCCTTCCATTTAAACAAAAACCGAAAAGATACTGGCTGTCTGGATGAATGGGGACACTGAAAAATGCGTTTTTGAGGTCTATGACTGTGAAAAATGTAGCCTCAGAATCAATGGCTGTCAATAGAGATGAGATATCTGGAACAACTGGATACTGGGGAATGATACATTTATTGAGTTCTCGAAGATCAATCACTAATCGATATACTGGGGGTGCATTTGGATCAGTACGTTTCATGACTGGAATGATCGGAGAATTACATACATTGGAGTCAGTTTCTACAACTACTCCTTGAGCCATGAGCTCGTCAATAATTTTGGATAAGGCTGCTACAGCCTCAGGTGGCAATCTGTACTGTCTGATTCGTGGCAGGACTATACCTTGCCTGAGAGTCACACGATGGGGTGTGATTTGCATGAAGCCAACATCAGTTGGACCTTGCGCCCATAGATGCTGTGGAACATTAGACAATCTCGGATCAAAATCTCGTAATACATAGTGACCCTTGAAGTCACGTAAAAACAAACGTATTCCCTCTGGGGAACAACAAATGACTGCACCCAATTCTTTCAGTGTCTTAATAGCTAACAAATTTTCCGGACATGACTTCGTAAGCAATAGATCAGTAGTTCCGGACAATGGACCTACTTCTAGAGTAACTGGCTTTGAAATCTCGTTTACAATAGGCTTTCCTGAAAATCCAAGGGAAACATTTCTTGAGCCTGAGAGCGGAGCCCCTGGAACTTCGGCGTGACTTATGGTAGTCCTACTTGCCCCCGTATCAATCAGAAACTTTCTGTCTTTCCCTAGTACTTGACTATGAACATAGGGACCTTCTTGATCTACAGGAATCTCGATGAGAGGCAAGCCTACCTCCCTCTCTAGGCTGTTTCATGAATACTGTTGATACTCTGGATACTCAGACTGTGCATACTGGTACATCTGCTGTGTAACATGCTGTGTTGCAGCGATAGGCTGCGGCGCTGGAACTGTCTGTTGTGCATTCTGTGGCTGAGAAGTCTGTGAAACTTGTTCTTGTCTCGGCGGACGTGGTCTTTCTTTAGTTTTACCAGTGGCTATATTGTGTTTCAGAACTGCACACTCGTTTATAAAATGACCTGGCTGTTTACAATAATTGCATGTCCCTTTAACGGGAGCTGCAGGATGACTGGCTTGATTCGGACCCCTCTTCTGACTGTCTTGAGGAACAGATTGTGCAACTAGTACTTTCATTTTTGTGTCTTTCATACGTCTTCTCTCGTGTTCTTGCTCTTCTCTGATTCTATTCTGGTGATACTGGAGCATCTGTAACATCTGGGACGGGGTACTAGCTTGCCATGTACTTTCGACTTTCAAAACTCGATTCTTAACTTGTGGACTTGAATTCTCGACTAATTTAGTAACAAAAAGATGAGGGTATGACTCGCTACTCGTCTTCAAACCACTGTTTATGATAAAGCATTTCTCAAATCTAGAATAAAAATCACTAGTGTCTTCGTCTTGTTTCTGTTTACAGGCTGAGATTGCATCCCAGTCTTCCTTTTTAGTGGCTAATAATCTAGGCAAAACTTGTATTAATAGTTCTGGTAATTCTTTACATTTGTCTCCAAGACCGGTACCTGGTACTCGTATCTTATCTTCAGCTTCTAGAACTGCCCAATCGATCTTTTTCTCTCCCACCTCCCATTCTTTTTCCTTGAGTTTTTCATATATGCCTGCAGGCAACCGGACCTTTAACATTTTAATAATATCTGGATACGTGTATTCTCCCATACGGAGCATGTCTTTTAATTCTCGGTGGAACCCTGCTGGATCTTTGTCATGACAGGGAATTAATTTCTTCATCTCTAAGAGTTCCATCTTGGTAACTGGGGTGTAAACAAATACTCGTTGCATTTCACCATCCGCTGTCCTAACTGGGTGTACTTCTCGTAGCGGATGCTGTCTGTCTATGTAAAACGGTTTACTTTCTGGAGGTGAGACATGAACAAAATGCGGGTTCAAAAACGTACTATATTTGTGGCGCTGTTCTAGAATGACACTAATTAAATCGGTACCTAAACCTTTCCATCTATACTGGAGTAACTCGTTCAGGACATCATGTAACGGACCTGGATCAGAATGTTGACCCTCATACAGAGTGATGAGGTGCTGGATCATATACATACCCACCAGTCGCTGCTCGGCTGGGGGCAATTTCAGAAACATTTGTGCCACTATTTCGTTTGGAAAAGTGGTAGAATCAGTAATCCATCGGACTGCTGATCGGGCTAGTTCTTGTTCATGCATGGTACTTAATTCACTATAACCGATTCGTGATTTCAGAATTTGATCGGTAGCTTGAAATATTTGTTCTAGAGAGCCTTGTTCTGGTGCTGGAAGATGGAAGATTTTCTTGTGTTCTAGGCGTAAATGTCGGTCTGGAAATCTAGATTTACCTACATACGCTATTCTGGCGGTATTCTCGTCCTCTACCTCTTCAGTAAAAGAGTCATTTTCTTTCTCGCTTCCTAGAGCTTCACTGCGTTGTTCGTGTAACCTTATTATTTCTTTACGGATTTTCTTGTACATATGCTCTATACTATTGAGTGTCTTGTGCTTACCCTCGGCTATATTATCACTCCACTTTGTCAGGATTCTCATTTCGGTCGGATCTTTAGTCGGGGAATCTTGTTCCCGTATTAAACAATTGATCAGAAACTTTAATAACATATACTGGGTTTCAGATTTCCTGTGAGACATGACGTCAGCAATACTTTCTGGATCTTGTCCTGTACGAATGAAACGATACATTCTGTCTAGATCTTCTTTCATATTCGGTAGGGTGACCAAATACTCGGACACCTGTCTTATACGTACGGAATATAGAACCATACCCTCCTCGCCTGGGACTGGATCATAACAGCATTCAGTAAGAGCTCGCCTGATTTCTGCAACGGACTTAAATTTGGGCGTACGTTGTAACGCACGTTCATGTAACTCGACTGCTCCTAAACGCCTAACTGGCGGCGGGGTACCAGGAGGACCTCCTCCTGCGGCCCCTATACTGGAATCGTCGACTGATACTCTTCGTGCTGGCAGAGTGACTGATGTGGCGGGAATTTGTACTACGGGCTGGACCGGGGGTACCGTAACAGGTGCTGCAACAGGTGCCCCGGTGACTGGAAGACCATGAATTACATTATTTACAGGAGCTGGTGGAACAGGATTTGCATATTCTGGGACTGTGTCGTCCAAATAGGATGAAATAAAAATATCAGCTGCGGTCGGTTTGTGACGTAGCTTGGTCGGAACTAAAGGTGGCGGAAAATTACTGGATGCTTTCGGGGTTGCTTTTGGCAAGCCCTCGGCAAGAAGAGGATACATACCCTTAATGAGGGCATTCCTCTGTCTGTCTGACTGTTCGGTTTTAACTCGTTCACCTATCTCGATTAGTTCCCTTTCTTGGGCTCTTTCTAAGGATTCCCTACTTAATTCTGACTTTCTGATTTCTTTTTCGGTTCTTTTATGAGATTCTTTGCGCCATAACTCGATGGCATCTTTCTGTGACTGTCTGGCTTTCTTTTTCCATAATGCTTCTTCTACTCGCATGATGCACTCGGCATCCCACGTACCTGATACGGGCCATCTATACTTTTCTTCTAACTGTTTGGTGTACTCCACCCATAAATCTAGATATAATATGGCACTTATGCCATGCTTTTGATACATAAAATGACCTGGACTGTCCCTAGGCGGGACAGGAACTGCTTCTTCTAACAGACCTTTTCTAGTTTTTAACTGACGTAGTTTGGAAAACAACGGCATGACTGAACTGTAGTCTAGACACAATACAATACACAATGAACACGATAATTACACCACTTTCATACCACGACATTAAAATACATGAATGACATTTAAAATAACAGTTCGGACAAAATACTACCTGGAATACTGAAAACAAAATACATGAATTTCTCGAGAACAGAATGGACTAGAACAGAAACTAGATGCACTGCTAAAACAGTACGAAACTTACCGGTCTCATAAAGAGACACGTCAGGACCCGCATCCACCTAAGTGGACACTTCGTGTTGGATCTGTGTACCCAAACCCACGGACCAGAGACAATGCAATTGACCCTGTCTAGATACTACCCCAGCAACGGTACTCACCGGGCAGCAAGAACGGAAGGCCTCGGACTGGACTGGACTGCTACGACGCCGGACGGACGAACTTCGGACTTCTGTTACGGGTGGGCCTCCGGATACCTCGGACCTTGGACTCTCGGCTTGGGCTCTGGTCGGGACTCGCCGCGTTCCTCCACCGCCTCGTCTGGATGCTGGACCGCAACCTCCGTCTCCTCCGTGGGCCTGAGGGATACTTGAAGCAGAAATATCTGCACGTGGCCGGTATGGTTCCGTCACGGCTGCAGAGGATCAGGGGGCTTGCGTGGCTTCACCGGCGCGTGGGGAAAGGGCAAGTACCTATTCAGGCGCCATTATGTGGTAAATAAATAAATAATACCTCTATTTTTGACTAGATATAACAATAACAGATAGCTCAATAAATAAGAGTCAAGATTCGAGGTAGTAGGAGTTTGCAGGTTTAATACAGCATAAAGGACAGGAACAGGACAACCTGCACGGGAACAGGATGGCAGCTAGCTAGCAGGGGGGCCCCGACAGCTGTCGGGCAGGATCTGGAATGAGCGCGCTAGCTTTTAATAACAATACACAAGTATATATACTAAAACAATTGCATTACAATACATACAATAGGCGGAACAGTGGGTGGGGCCTGTAACAGTCGCGAAAGATAAGGGTGAAAGTAGGTGTAACAAGAGGCGTGTACATAGACATGTGATGTAAACGTAACAGAATATGTCATAAATGGGGCGGAAACATGGAGGGGGCTACCTAAGGAGCCGGGACCTCTAACCTAGTGGTGCGCGCAAGCTGACGATGACGTGTTACTAGGGAGAAGCTGGGGGCTATGACTTCTGCGCTAGGAGGAGAGACTGAAGTCTGGAGAGTCAGAGCGACATGTACCTAAACACTATCTAGTATCTGATGTTTAGAGAACATGTTGATAGAATCCAAAAGTTATCGGGGTAAAGGCTAACAGACACTAAGACTGGTGCATGCATTATTCTACATGTAGTGCGTGTTGAGGAATATTAAATGACCATTAATACAGTATTTCTCTTACATGGAGACGTAAAGGCTAGACCATGACGGAAACTATTGATGCGATTCAGTAGCTTAGGAATGCAGAGAAGGAGGGCTGGACTGATAACTAGAATCATAACATACTCTTGGCAGACTGGCAGGCAGAGCCAGGCTGGGCCGGGCACTGTGAGGCAGGAAGTAAGTGAAGGGTCAGGGATACAGGTGGGGGCTGTATCGCTCCTCAGCGAGGGTTCAGGAGACAGGAGCTGAATCTGGTGTCCGGGCCCTTTTCAGGCCTAGAAACGTGGACTTTACAATGAAATAACGTGCACACTGAGAAACGTGGCAACGTAGCTTTACATAGGCCTAATACTCGTAGCTTTCACGAGAACTGGAAACTGGCATACTAGAGATGGACACAACTGTAATTGCGTCTTTAATCGATCACGGGGAATACATATGCATATTAATCATGCACATACAACATAGGATGGGGAACACGTAGGGACACAGAACATGGCAAAATTTACTTTTCCACAGCTTAGGGCAGGTAGCGAATATATGTATTATATCTCCTTCTGTACTATCACAGCGTGGACAAGTAACCCCCTGTGTGCCCCCCCCATTTAGCAATTCTTACAGGTGTGTAATAGAGCATATATATGGTTTTAAAATGCTGAGCTCGAAGGGCTGCTGAGCAAAGAACCTCCTGACTTAATTGTAGTGATGTCTGGAATATCTCTTGTTCAGTTCCTATCTTATTTATCCATTTAGTTTCATATTTTTCTAAATCGTCTTCTCTATTTACAATAAGCTCCGCATACAGCCTTTTAATTGAACACCCCTGCTCCCCCTCCATAATCCCCAAAATTGTGTTGGCTTCAAACCCTTTTGGTCCCCCCTTTTTGCTGGCCAGGAAACTTCTAATCTGTAAATACTTTAAAAAGTTACATGAGCCCATGCCAAATGTACCTTGTATTTCAGAAAATTGTCGTATTCCTGCCGACCCTATCATATCACCCACTTTCCTCACTCCCAGCCTTCCCCATTCCAAAAACGTCGTGTCTGCAAAAATCTCATGAGGCAATGTGGGATTCTGGTGTAACCTAGTGTAGGCATTGAATCTCCCCAATCCAAAACTTTTCGTAAAAGCCTTCCAAACCTTATATGCCGCATCCACTGTTTTGAACCTAGTTCTCTTGAAGTAACTAGGTTCCGTATACTTCAAAAAGGCATTCTCTACATCATCCCCAAGCACTAAACCATAGATAGAGACTGACCCTGATTGTCTCCCTGGTTCCGCCTCCGCTCCTCCTATAAGGCCCGCCATTTGCTGAAGAGCTGCAGCCCAGTAATATAACCTCAGATCGGGCAGTGCCCATCCTCCTCTATCCCTAGGTTATGACAAGAATCTCAATGCTCTTCTTGTCCTACCATGAGCCCAAATAAACCAGTTTATTATGTGCTCTACTGTAGTAAACCAACTAGCATTAAACAGAAGGGGGATTGTTCTGAATAAATATAGGAATTTTGGTAGCAGGGTCATTTTTACAAAGTTGACCCTTCCTACTAGCGACATATGTAGGTTATGAACCCTATCCAGGTCTTTCTTCGCCTTGTTGATTATGGGGCTTATGTTTAACCCTACCAGTTTGTCAAGCTCCGCCGTGATGGTCACCCCCAAATACACCCCAGTCTGTACCACCCTTGAATCCGTGCATATTGCCTGAGTATTTTTAATAATTTGAGTTTTAGCTTTATTCAGGGCGTATCCTGCAACTTGTCCAAAGTGCTCTGCTTCCTCCTCTACAGCCCTGATAGCCTCTGCGGGCAAAGGTGTAATACCCGCCACATCATCTACATAGGCGAGCACCTTCCATGATCCCCTTTTAGTTATTAATGAGGGATCCGGTTATTTTGCTCCAGTTTCTGGATCATCGGGTCTATATACATTGCAAAAAGCAATGGAGAACATGGACATCCCTGGCGAGTGCCACGCCTTATCTCAAAGGGAGCAGTGCGACCAGCATTCACCCTAATGCATGCTGTTGGATCTATGTACAGTGTCTGAATAGCCTTAATAAAACCCTCCCTGCACCCACCGCGTCTTAACACTGCCCACAGAAAATCCCAGGAAACTCGATCGAATGCCTTTTCGGCGTCCAGAAGTAACACTGCCATTGGGTTTCCTGGGACCTCCTGTGCGTCAAACATTGTGATCACCCTCCTAATGTGCTGCGTAGTACCTCTTTGTGGTATAAATCCACGCTGGTTTATATTTAGCAGTGCATCTATGACCCTTGAGAGCCTCACTTCCAGTGCTTTTGAGAAAATCTTCACGTCAGAATTTATCAAGGTGATTGGTCGGTAGGAGCCCGGCTCGGTAGGTGGTTTCCCTTTTTGAAGAATAATTATAATATCTTCCCCTGCCCAGCTTGCACGAATGAAGTCCCATAGCTGTGCTTCCTTGATTGTCCTCACTAAATCCGTTTTTAATGCCTTGAAAAACACCTTATAAAACTCTCCCAGAATCTGATCTGGTCCTGCCGCTTTACCTGAGGGTAGGGTAAGCATGGCATTCATAATCTCCTCTTCTTCTAAATGCCCCTCCAATGATTCCCTGTCTGCATCTGATAATGTGTTACTGGGTAAGTCCTGTAGGTATCTCAAAATTTCTTCGGGTTCTCTATCCTGCTCTTCTTTATATAATTTACAATAGAACTGATGGAAAACCTCCCTAATATCATCTGTGTCTGACACCAAATTCTCCCTAGAATCCTTTATCTCTTTGATTTCTCCCAGGGCTACTTTCTGCCTTGTCCGTACTGCTAATGTGTGACCCACTCTTTCACTATATTCGTAACATTTTTCTCTTTGTGTCATGAACATTTTTGCCGCTCTTGTGGCAATTCTTTCCTCTGCCTCTGCTCTTGCCACCGCCACCGCCACCGCAATCAACCTCTTGTCGATAAGAGCTCCCATTATCGTAGCCTGTGCCAGCCAATGCTCTGCTTCAAGTAGAGCGGTACTGTTCCGTCCTTGCCCGCTATTTTTTTTGTTTAGACAAACTGAAGCTAAGTTTCAGTTTGTACTGTACCCCCGCATTGAAGGCGTCCCAGGCATTCCCTGATGCCGTGTCACCTCTATTAATTTCCCAGAATTCTACTATCCATGTGTGCATATGTTCAACATACTCCGCATCCAACAGTAGCCCCCTCTCGAATGTCCACCCCATTACCTGTCTACGTACCCCCTGCCTTTAAGTTGCCTGTTTGCCTGGGAGCCTGTTTGCTAAGTTGACCGCCCGAATTTACGAGGGAAATCCTGAAGACAGCGAGCCTTTCTTCTGTGGTGAAATCATGCAGGAAGCGCACTACCAGCATCATTTAGGACTGTTGGTCCCCCTCGCCGCCGCTCTCTGACACCGAGTGGCCGCCGAGTGGGGGGACTACAGTTCCCACAATTCCTGCTCTGTCCTGCCCCGCCCACCAACCAGCACTTCCGTGCCCGGAGGCACAAAACACAGCAGCTCCCTCCGCGTCGCGGGACGAGCCCGGCCAAGCCCGGGCAAAGGGCAGGCCCGTTTAAGCCCGTTCAAGAACGGATAAGGACGGGACGGGCCACCCCATTAACATCTGACTCAGCTGCTCAAGGTTAGTGACACAGAGTAAGATATTTGGTCCAGTACTACTTGAAATTAAAAAAGTGCAAAATAGTAATCCGACCGCAGAAAGCATGACCACCTCACCAAATGCAGTTTCAAATGGCAGGAAATCTACGGGAGGCACATTATTGGGGACATTGGATAATTTCCTTATCAGGGTATCGACAGTTCTGGCCAAGGATATTGAACTTGAAGAAAAGAGACTATCCCTGGACATTCCCTTTGATAAGAGATCGTCTCTGGGAAATCTGGCGAGGGCTAGATCACCATTAAATCAACAGGCCGATTCCCAGGGAACACTTCCGCCATCGGGGGTGGTGGAGGGAAGCTTATCACCACAACCAGTGATCATTCATGAAGCAAGTATGATCTCCCCGAGGGGTATGGCCTCACATAGCGCTGCAAGAAGAGTCCCCTCCTCTAATATTAAAACTCCCTCGGCTAGCAATCCAAAGTCTGGGGCTACTCAGCTTGAGGGGGGAGCGCTAGCAAAAAGTAAACGCCCCGGGGCACCATTGCAGGCGGGCGGGGGGGAGGAAAGTGAAAATTGCTAAAAACGCTGCATCGACTGAGGACCCTGTGGTTATGTCATTTACTAGCCCTACTCGGCCCGTATTACAACAAGTAACTGTGGGGGAGGAAGCACATCCTGACCTGGGGCCATTGTTTTGGAAAAGACTGGAGGGAACCTTCAAGAAGTTGTGTCATCCAAAATATGATCGGTTGGACTCTATTGAAAACAGACTGGTGTGTTTGGAACTTTCGCTAGCATCAGTTCAAAAGCAGTTGGGACTACGGTACAGTGCACCTACCTGTCAACAGAATACAACAATAGCTCAAAGTTCAACTGAATCTACTAATACTGCGCACCAAGGGGGGGGGGGGCAGCTCTGCTGCGTCAGCTACTGTGGCGCCCTTTGCGGCTCCCCCGCCTCCTATATCGACAAGGGCTGGGAATATAGTTGTGGGCGAAGGGACGCCCCAGGTTGTCGGGAGAAGACCGGCAGATAAATTGCAAAAACTGCCATTGCTCCCTACGACATGTAATGTGGCTACCCTACCTACCATTGATCTTCCCCCTGAATCAGCCCCATTTGTAGTAGTTCTGGTGGGCATACCCACCCCTGGCCCAGGAGAAGCGGGAGTCATATGTTGATCTTAAAAATAAGTGCACCTTCTGGCTCAATAGGTATCGACCTCTGCCGATTAACATACATGCAGAAATGTTGTTTGCCAGGAGAGTGAAATGGTTAGGGAGGAGCTCCAAGACAGTGGTAGGGGACTGTGTCATTATTAATTTTAGAGATTGGTGGTGTGTTAACCACATCTGTGACTGGCCCCAAAATGACCGGTCCTCGGGGATACAAGCATTCCCCCTATCCTATTTTTATGGCCCTCCCGTTCCCATGGACAGGGATACTTTTTCATTGGGAAAGGTACCTAACCCTTGCCCTCAGGGGAATATAATGCTGTTTAACAGGTTTGATGCTGTGTCCGGGTTGGGAGATTGCGACTGACAGCATGTGTCCCAAAGTCCCGTCTTGAGTGGTATTGCCTCAGGAAATGGGGAAGAAGTAGATAGGGAGGTAGCCCAAGTGACCATTCAGTAGTGTAGGTATGACGGGAATGGTGGTTGTAGGCAAACCAATTCATGTCTTGGTAATGTAGAGGTGGCTACAAGAGTGTGTCCATCGGCCATCCAGAGTAATGCATACCAATCCCCCGTGGCATGCCCTGTGTTGGGTGAATTCACTTGTGGATCTGAGGGGTCAGTATGCCAGACATCAATTATTTCATGGAATGTTGCGGTGTGGGGCCTAAACTTAATTCACCTGCTTGGATGGAATTTATTGATGAATTTGATATTTGCCTGTTACAGGAGACTTGGGCGGTTGAACCCATGTTTAAAGTGGGTTACTTGAATTTTTCTGTCCCTGCAGTTAAAAAACAACTGGGCCGCCCTATGGGTGGATTGTTGGTTTGGGTTAGGCAGAGTCTTAAGTGCCATAGCCAATTACTTCCTGTAACAAATAGTGATATCCTCACTGTTAGGCTTAGTTTTCCAACAAACTTAAAAATAAATATTTTTAATGTCTATGCCAGGGGCCTCCCAGGAGGTAGGACGTTGTAACAGCTCTGGATGCTATGCTTCAGGCCTCCCCAGCAAACATCCTACCGCTAATAGCAGGAGACTTTAAAACCACCTTTGAGCCACTTGGCGCCTATGATACGTACCTAACAGATGATGAGGACTGTAGATGGGGAGTCCCCCAACTGGATATTAACCCTATAAGAAAATGGACAGAGGCTGCAATTCAATTGAAGGGCCTCTGTGTGGGGCACCAGTTGAGGGCTGCCAACGGTCGAACTCTGTCGGATAGGATGGCCAAGAAAATATTTGATAATGGTGTTAGGGCAAGTAATATAGATTATTTACTTGTCCCCCTTAAGTTGTGGTACACCTTACTCGATATGGAGGTAATGGATTATATTGAGAGCGATCACAATCCCATTGCCGCGGTGTTCAACCTGGGCCTAAATAATGCCAACGAAATGCCCAAGGGACCTACCTCACTTGATTTAGTACTAACAAATGATGAGCGTCACCCTAAGTGGTGCCAGGTTGTAGAGCACCAGAATACTATGACAGACATTGAGTTAGATCTGGAAGGTGTGTTAGCTATATTGGAGGTAGATTCAACGCATGGGCCTTTGCATAAAGCTTTTATGGATGCCCATGATAGCTTCTTCAGCAAACTAAAAACGTACTTCTGTAAACCTTGCCAAGGTAAAAGAGTCCAAAACCAAAAAATGGAGAGTTGGTATGATGGCTCTTGTCGACAAGCCAGGGGTGAGCTGTCTCAAGCATTAAAAACAAAAGATTTTAGCAAAATAAAGGCGGCAAGAACTAACTATAGGCATAGGCAGTTCATCGCTAAAAAAGCTTGGGAAGAGAGTAGGTGGCAGGACCTTAAAGCTGCATGTGACTCCAAGAACCAAAAAATCTTTTGGAATCTTTTTTAAATGGGACAGGGGTGGGCATCGTGAGAGCCCACATAATAATGTTGCCCAAAGCTCATGGGTTGAATATTTTAAACCACAATACGCTAATAATGAAGCTGGCAATAGTGAGGGGACTTACAGCCCTACTTTTTATAAGGAAGCCGTCTTCACTGTGAGAGATGTTGATACCGCCTTAAACACAGTTACTGAGGGTCGCGCTCCAGGTATGGACTGTGTTCCCGCCGATCTATTTCTAAACGACAAAAATAGATGGCGGCTTTATATTATGTACCTGGCAAATGCCATAGCCCAAGGGATGGAAGTTCCCCACTCGTGGAAGGGCGCCGAAATAGTGCCAGTTTACAAAAAAGGGGACAAGTCGCTAGCAGGCAATTATAGGCCTAGTAGCCTGATTGACTCCATCCAAAAAATTATGGGCCAGTTGGTATTGGGGAAAATCCAGACCTGGATGGATGATGAGAACATCTTGAGTCACCTCCAGGCTGGGTTTCGACCCAAGACCAGTACATTAGACCAGGTCTTCCGGTTCATCATTTTATACTGGCGCACTGTGGTTTTGGAGAAGGGTACCTTATATGCCGTTTTCGTAGACCCCGGAAAAAACTGTGGCGAGTGCTGGAGGAGCTAGGGATGGCCCCTGAACTGTTGAGTCTGATTGTTCGCTTACATGAGGATACGTTTGCTCGGGTTCGGTGGGGTCACCAGGGAGAGGTTACGGAACCCTTCCCTGTTGAGCGGGGAGTGAGGCAAGGTTGTGTCATGGCGCCTACCTTGTTCTCGCTCTTCGTGAACGGGGTGGCGAGTTTCCTCTACTTGGTCCCGACCGACGCCCCTGCGATGTCTGGTGAGCGAGTTCCGATCCTCATGTTAGCGGACGACACCCTGATAATTTAAAAAACGCCAAGTGGGCTTCAGGGTGCCTTAAAGAGCTTCGAAGACTTTTGTTCGGATCGGGGATTGGAAATAAATATAGCAAAAAAAAAATGTATGGTCCTTACCGACCGAAAGCCCCCTGGGTCTGTTAAACCTTTTAGAGGGAGGATATACATGAATGAATCCCCGCTAGAGCAGGTTGACGCCTTTACTTATCTGGGGGTTACCCTGCAGAGAGATCTGGGATGGAACAGCCAATTAGATTTAGCAGTGCTTAAACATCACCAGCAGGCAGGTATCCTTCTCAAAAGGTTTAATTCCTCTGTATCAAAACCCATTAGCCCTTTATTAGAAATATATAGAATGAAGGTCCTAAGTTCGACTCTCCATGGAGCTGAACTTTGGGGGTTTGAAAACCTAAGAAATTTGACGCTAGCAGAAAATGAATTCTTGAGAAAAGCCACTAGCGTTCCGTCAAGCACCCCGCTGATACCATTAATGTTGGACCTTGGAAAAAAATCCATTTAAGACTTTGCTTCCCTACCCCCGCTTTTGTATTGGCGTAGGATATGGACCACAGAAGAGCTCCAGCATTGTGCAGGGGGTCTAAAGGAAATTATTGCCAAAGATTCCTCCCATAAAATCCATTGGCTAAAGGCCATAAGGTCCTTGTTAATTAGCCTGGGAATGAGGGAACTTTGGGACGATCCTGCAAATGCTCTATTTCCCTCCAAAAAAATGATGAAGACAAAATATTGGAAGATGGTTAATCTTAAAGTATCTTCAAAGGGTCTTTCTTCACATCTTACAGGTCGCTTTCTGGAATTTAAGTCCCATTCTAAGCTGGAGCGATATTGGGATGCCATAGAAAAGCAGCATGACCGTAAACTCTATTTCCAACTTAGAATAGGATCCCTTCCAATAAGGTCATTTACAGCTAAATGGGCAGGTGAAAACGACAATGATAAATGTACTTGTGCTGGGACGAACAAGAGTCTATAAATCATCTTCTCTTTTTTTGTCCCCTCTACATTGCCCCTAGACTGATGCGGGTTAAACCGATGTGTAAACTAATTGGTACCCGCAGACATGAAGAAGCACTAAGAATTTTATGCACAGACCCTAGCTCAGTTTTTAAAATGGGCATGGGTAATTCGGGCAAAAGAATTACGACAAAGCAACATGAACTTTACTCCATTTGTTTAGCGTAGTTGTAAATATAGGAGACATATTAGCTATTTGAGCTTTGTGTAAATTTCACCCTGGTCTGTATATTTGATGATTTTTATGGATTTTTATATTGTACGATATTCGACAATCAATAATAGCTTCGTGTAGTTTAATCCTTTTTAAAATATTTATTGTATACATTTTATTGATGTTTCGTACTGGGAAATGTGTATTTTATGTACTGCTTTTATGACTTAATTGTCGAATAAAGTTTATGAATGAGTTATTATCAGTGGATTGTGGTCAGAGACAAGTCGTGGCAATCTCTCCACCTGCAAGCTAGGGAGTAAGGAGCATGAAACAAAAGAATAGTCTAGCCTGACACATAGTTTGTGTGGGGCCGAGCAGTAGGTGAATCCTGGATCATCTGGTTCTAGCTTCCCCCACACATCCAACAATGCATTGTTCTTGGCCATGCTCAAAATTGCTCTGCACACTTTTTTCTTCCGCCCTTGATAATGCCCTCTAGTATCCATGCCTAGACCTGTTGCACCATTGATATTAAAATCCCCTGCTAGGATCACCTTTAGAGCCCATGTAGCCAATTCTAAGTCCAAAAAGTCAAACACCTCTGGATCATCTTCAGTAGACCCATATATTGAGCCCAATGTGACCCAATCTTCTCCGATCATACATTCTATCAACACCCATCTACCCCATTTATCCTCTAGTTTCTTCCTTATCGCAACATTACTACACCGTGATAAGATGGCCACCCCCCTTAGTTCTTGCCCCTTGTCTTGAGTAGGCTAACAGGTGAAAACCTAATTGTTCCAGTAAGAAAACCTTGGTGCCCTCTATATGGGTATCCTGAAGACATACAAAATCTGCCCTCGTATTCTTGAGCATCAGTGCTACACGTTGCCTTTTCGCCCTATCGTTGAGCCCACATACATTAAGCGTTATTATCTTTACATTTATATGCACTTAAAGTTTGTCAATTGTATCCCCTGCTTGCCAATCCGTTGCTTCATCTCTGCCTGAAGTACCCCAACTTTATTTCCTTCCTTCTCTTACTGAGTTTCCCATCTGTCTTACTGCCTTTACCTGCAGTTCACCTCTTCCCTCCTTAACACCTTTGGTCCCTTCTCCGCGTATTATCTTCCAGACCAACCATGCCCTTACCCTATGCCCTGTACCCCCAACTCCCCTCCCTCCCCCCTCCTGACACCCTCACCCCTTCCCCCCCTACCGGCAAATAGGTCAATCCTGACCTATGTGTGTCCGCTTCGTAGCCTCGTTAGAGGTCGCCCCCCCCCCCTCTCCCCTCTCCTGCATCCATAATAAAAAATACCCTCAACTGTGGAGTCTATACTGGTTTAGTGCACCAATTCTTACTACATATTGAAATAAACCCACTAGTACCCTAAGACTAGTGCTCCTGGATTTCTACTTCAGCTCCCGTACAGATTGCATGGTCCTACCCTGGCCCCTCTTTTCCTTTAGTGCTGTCAGAAATGTTTGTGCTTTAATCTCCGAAAAAAACATCCTAGTCTGGCCGTCTATGATCCCTTTCAACCTGGCTGGGAACAACAGGTACGCTTCACATCCCAACTTTTGAAAAGGGTCAATCATTTGCCTTAATCTCCACCTCCTCTCCACAGTGACGTGGCAAAAGTCTGGGCGTGCAAAGAAGGATATCCCATTAAAACTGCGTCGGGCGTGAGGTTTGGCTCTATCCATGACCTACTGTCTAGCCAGAAAATTCCCTACAAATACCAACATTTCTCTAGGCCTGTCTGGCTGGGAAGTAGCATATGTTTTCTATTGCGTAAGAGGGAACCTATGCGCACGTTGGCCCTCCAGCTTCCAGTCCCATACAGTCAGTTCTGGAAAGGTCCCCTTTAGCAATGTGATAACGAAGGCACGGGCATCCTGCCCCTCAGCTCCCTCCGGAATACCCAGGAGTCTAATGTTATTGCACCTCTGACGATTTTCAAAGTCCTCAATCTTCCATTGCATGTCTTCCATTGCCTTCTCCCGGACTTCTTTAAACTCCTGCCAACACGTCACCTCGTCCTCCAGCTTCCCTGTCCTCTCTTCCACCTCCGTGACTCTTCCTGCCATCTCCGCATATAGTTTATTCATTTTGCTTAGAGACCCTTGAATTTTCTTATTCGCCTGTTTGGCCCTTTTGCTCTCGGTTCTGGCTTCCCCCTGCATCTGCTCAAGGGTAGCATAGAGAAGGTCCATTGTTGGTGCTTGAGCCTGTGAAATGACGGGTGTCGTCTGCGTCTTCCGTTGCTGACCGCTCATCTCAGCCACCTCCTGATATAAGTTAGAAGTGGCCGAGTAGTCCCATGCTAGCTTTTTGGCCGTTTCTGCCTGCATGGTGCTGCTGAGGGTTTTATGTCTATGTTGCAGACGACTCTTCTGCTGTTTACTCTTCTGATTTATAGAGGCCCGCTGGATTGTATCGTCAGAAACAGACTGATCTGGGTCAGAGTCCAAATTTGAACTGCCTGCATGGCCACCCTCTGAGTCCGAACCTTCTGAGGAAGTGCCCGTCTCATCATTGACTGAAAAAAAGCATTCGTCGCTTGGAGAGCCCGGGGCTAGCGATCCTGCTTTGGCTATGGCCAGAGGTGAATAATCTTCCTGCCTTACAAGTGAGCCTCCAAACTCTAGCTCTTCCTCCAAGTCTGACTCCTCTGCCACCTCCTTGTCCCCATCATCCACTCCCCCAGTAGCCTCCATTACTCCTGATGCTCCAAGTGTATTTGAGACAGTTAATAGATGTCTATGAGACCCACGAGCCATAACCGGTGCTGATGCTGTTTGAACTTGGCCCCCTTGCTCCGAAGCAGAATTGCAGATCTCTATAACTGCCACACTTAAGTCAATTTGCCCATTCATGACCTTGTCTACCATGTCTGATCCTGGGCTGGAGTAGGTGCCATTATGCTCCTTTTCATTTGACAGCTCGTCGTGGCTTACCTCGCAGCGCGCATCCTCATTCACCTCCTCCTCGCCTACGACCGCTCCTGTCTACAATACTCCCGTCACAGCTCCCGCCGAAGAACCTGGCTGCTCTGCATCTGTGAGGGCCCTGCTCGGTATTCTCTGTACGCGTGCATCCACCAGTGATGGATTACCTGGATGCGAGGGAATGCTTAGACTGTCGTCGCCATGAACCACAAGATCTATGCGGTTACCAGCCGCCCCCGAGAAGGCCTCCTCCAAGGTGGGTTGTCTCAGCGTATTTCCCCGTGGCGCTTTAGCCAGGCTGTCTTTTATGGCGTTTCTTTAATGTTCGTCTTTGCGGCTGCCGCGCTTGACTCGGTATCTTTCTGTTTCGCCGCCATGCTTTTGGTGCCTGAGTCCACTGCGGTGTCTGTGATTTTTGCCGCCTGCTTCCTGGTAACTGCGTGGGCATCGGCCAGTTTTGCTGATTCTCCAGGTACCTTTGTTTCCTTAATATCCTTTATCTCCTTTATCTCTTTGGGCTTCGAACCTCGAGGAGGCATGGCACCTTTAATGCATACAATTCTCGATGCAGCCCAAGATCGCTGAAAAGCCTTACGTAGTACCTTTAGGCGCAGCAATGCCAGTAGTCCGGAAAATGCTTCTTTTAACCAGCCAAGTTCCCTATGCATTCTTCACCGTATCCACAGTCATTATTATCCCAGGAGAGAGCGGTCAGTGCGACTTACTCCAACGGCTGGTCAGCGGCCATCTTGCAACTGCATTCTTAATGATAGTTTGGTTTACAAGAATTTACGCTATGAGTATTCATTTTGTTTACTATATTTATTGTACTTATATAATGAAATTATATGTGCATGGAAAAAATGGTATTCATCACCTATGTGGAATTTAAGTTATATTTATGATACTGTTACACCTGGATCACAATTTGAAAAAAAAAAGGTTTAAGCAATTCTGCCATAGAACTCTATGGATGCATTGATTTTAGCACAAAGTACCTTTAATGCATCAAAATCCAAGATGACAAACTGCCAAAAACTAGGAAAGCATCAGAAAACACAGTGATGCGTCGTTTTTTGAGACCCAGGGGAATGGAGGCGTCAGTTCTGTTGCACGCAGGAGAAGGTTTGCGTCAATTCCTTACTGTAAGGAGAAGTGATGTGTCGAATTCCAAATGCAACTCATTTCTGTAGGGTGATAAGTTGTAACTTTGGATGCATTTATATCCAGCTGTGCTGCTGGTCGATGTGTCGGCGGTGTGTTAGTTTTTCAACTGCATGGCAAAGCTTTCAGTGGGAAAAACGGAAAGGTGACGCGTGGATTTTCAAGTCTTGAAGCAGCAGACCCACCTCCAAGCACCCAGAACTGGATTTGGCACACTTGGCAAGTCAGAACTCCCAGCAGTGGAGTTCAGGGATGCTGCACGGGAAGTCTTTAATGGTCTGAGACTTCCAAAAGGAAACAAACACACACAATCCCTTGAAGACCCGTTGGAAAGACAGGATTCAAGAAAGCAAATCCCAGTTCTTTCACTGCCCACAGACAGAAGCAGCAATTGCAGGCCAACCCAGAAGTGTAATACACAGCAAAGGGTCAGTACTCCTCCTGACAGCTCTTCAGCTCTTCTTGGCAGAGTTCTCAGTCCAGAAGTGTTCTAAAAGTTTGGGGTTATAGGCCCAACACTTATACTCCCTTTGACCTTTGAAATAGGCATACTTCACAGGAAAGTCTTTGTTGTGCACAAGATCCTGCCTTGCCCTGCCTTGGCTCCAGATGTACTACAGGGTGTGGAGACACTATTGTAAGAGTACAGGCACAGCCCTATTCAGATGTCAGTGGTAACTCCTCCTTTCACTCTAGCTCAGGAACGCCCATCAGCATGGTGAAGGGCAGTTAGAATATTCAGGGCACACTGGTCCCAGGATGCTTGTTTCTGGTCCAGGAAGGACCTGGCCTGGCAGTTTGGGCTAGACTGTTCCCTTGAGGAGCAAGGTCAAGACTAATTTGCATATGGCTGGGTTTAAACTTGAATGGTATGGGGAGCAAAAAATTACGTAGTATTTAGGCCCAGACCCAGATCTCTGTACTGCTGTTAATGTATGACATTGTTCAGTATTCTGTCCATCATTGTTTTTATGCACTTTCTGAAAGTGGCATTTTCAACCACACAATTTAAAAAACACATTCCCTAAAAGATGTGTTTTTAAATTCTGAGCTCAGAGCACCCAAACTCCAAATCAGTAACTGTTCCCTATTGAAAGTTACTCTAGTAAGATGTTAGAAGGCAGCTCCAATGATAAGCAAGGGGAGAGCTAGTCTTTGCAATAGTGAAAAACAAAATTAGCAGTATTTCACTATCAGGACATGTAAGACACACTAGTACATATCCTACCTTTCACATACACTGCACTGTGCACATGGGGGTAGCTTGGGCCTACATTAAGGGTACCTCACATGTAGTAAAAGGGAAAGGTTAGGCCTTGCAAGTGAACAAGATATGAGTGGTTTTCACAGACAGAATGCTGCAACAAATTCCCAGTGCACAGAAAGGTCACACCATTTATCCACACATTAGTACCACCATAGCATTTTTGTAATACGTGTGTGGAGAATGGATATTATAGAGTGCAAAATGCTGGGAATTACGGCAAAATAGCAGAAATATAAAAACTCAGCAGAGAGATTGAGGGCCTTATTTATGAGGCCTTGCAACACTTCTGCACACTTTTTGTGATGCACTGGCTTCTTAAAAAATGTGCCACGTTGCGCCCTATTTACAAAGTGACGGATCAAGGCAGATGCATCACTTTGTAAACCCCTGCGCCACATTATACCTGCGCCAGGTATAATCTATGCAGGGTGGGCATCCCCCTGCAAAAAGCCTAGTAGAAGTGGTGCGTTGAAATCTATAGGACTTCAGTGCAGCACTTCTAGGATGCTACTGCGTCAATGTCTTACGTGTGCCTCACAGCAGGTGTAAGACTGACGTAGGCCCTTTCACATGGGGCTTGCCTCCATGTGAAAGGACACAGAGCTGGAATTGCATTTGGTTTCAGACACACACCAGCAATGCGCCACTTTTGTGTCTACAGATACGTCAAAAATACTGACGTATCTGTAACTCCTTGCAACATGGAGTGCCGTACAATAAATACGGTGCATCCATACTGTCACGAAGAGGACGCAGTGAAAATTGTTGCATCGGTGTTTTCACGCAGCGATGTCAAAGTTTTTATAAATGAGGCCCTGAAACTTAACTTTAAGGGAAACACCACTGAGAATCAGGGATTCATGCAGTTTGACCAAACAGATTTGAGGTTCAGAGCTGAAATGTGAAATCCAAACAACATTTAGATATAAGAATTTGTCTTTAAATAGCTGTTAGCATCAAGGTAAAGACTTGAATATTAGTGCATGTTAAGAAGATTTGCGGAATAGCCTACACGGCGAAAGTGAATATACAACTCTATATTTGAGACAGTGGGTCATTTCAGAAATAGTTAATCTACCTACCTAAAATAAATGTCCAGGCTGAAGCCTTCAGAGCCCTGGTTCTCCAAGATCTTTCCGACAACAAATGCTCCACTCAAAGACAGGAAAGAAAATGTAAGAACAAATAAACCTCTGATGAAAGATCTCTCACTTCTGTTCATCGTCGTCCTCACATCCCACACTCAAGGTATCTTCCATGAAGATGCGAAGGCAGGCCAAATCCTTTCACTCCTGAAGAAAGCAACACTATGGGCCAGATGTAGGTCGCCCAATACCGGTCGGTAACGGCCGAAATTACCGAATTTCGGCCATTACCGACTGGTATTTGTCTTTTGAGATGTAGGTGGCATTCCTGGATTCGGTATTTTACCGAATCGGTAATTTAAGGAATCAGTAAATTACCGAATTCTTAACATACCGATTTGGTAAATTACCGAATCCGTAATATAGGGAGCACTCAAGTTAGTGCATTCCCGAGTTAAGGATTTGTTATTTACCACCAACTACAAGTTGGTGGTAAATATCGAAAACCTTTGAAAAAGCAATTATTTTGCTTTTACAAAAGTGCGATGTTGCAGACATACATGCCCTTAGGGCATGTATGTGTGCCACATGTGCACCCATGCACTATTCAGGGGTGCAACAGGGTGTCAATGTGACACCCTGCCACCCTTGAAAATGTTCCCCCTATTACCAATTCGGAATTTACCGAATCGATAATACTGAATGGCTTCCCATTCATTCCTATGGGCCTGGAGGCCCATAGGAATGAATGGGAATTACCGAATCGGTAAATATCGATTCCTAATTACAGAATCCTACCGATTTGGTAAAATTTACCGAATAATTATCTACATCCTATTTACCTATTCTTAAATACCGAATCGGTAAAATTCGGTATTTAGGAATAGGTAAATTGAGATTACCTACATATGGCCCTAAGTCCTGATGACCTGACCAACAACCCCATGTCATTTACCTACAGGTCATCTGCAAGATCTTCGGCACTCTATGCACAACTTCAAGATTGTATCATCTCCAACCATGTCCTGCATGACTATCAATCCAGATTCAGATCACGCTGGAGCATGAGATAACAAAGACCCCTTCCTCCTGATATTACTGGACTACTAAGCTACTGAGCATTGAGATATTCACCACTGATGTATTTGATCCAAATAGTAGGGTGTTTACTCAACAGCTAATCTTTATTTACCGTTGCTAGAATGCCTGATGATGGCAATGCTCCTGGGAATATTTGCACTTAGAAATTGACAATGGTGCCTATTTTTGAAAAAAAACATACAAATATAGTCCGAAATGTACAACCCGAGGGCACTTTTGCACTCTTTTTATTCACAAACATTCCCAGAAGTCCGCTTGTCAGGTGGAAGTCTTCAGGCCTACTTCTGGGAATGTCGTGACATGTCCCAAGGGCTCTTATTCCCCGTTAGTGATGCATAACTGGTGAACTTCAGTGTTTTGTTTTGTTTAAATCTTAGTTATTTAATATTAGAAGATCTACATATAACTCCACTTTAACCTTTGTTGTTCTCAGTGAATTTCTACATTTATTTAACACAAGTTAAATTATTTTTCTTTTAAATTTCTTTATTCATTTGTTTAACATTGACAAATGCCAAAGCTGTTATTACAATATTCCCACTTGAGGGACTGCAAAACAATATATTGAGCAGTCAATGGTCCTCCAACAGTAATACACATAGCAGCAGATACTGTTTCATGCTCCACAACTCATCTGATTTGATAACATTAAGAGGGTGCAATGTCGGTCATCGCATGCCAGTACTGGATATAGTCAGTGGCTTTTAAGCCAGTTCGTACATTTTCAAGGGGAGAGAGGTGAGGTGCAGCAGCCAGAGCAGCTGACTCTGGAGTGTGGGCTCATGGTTCGATCGCCAGTGGCAGCTCAGCTCAGCATCATGGGACTCTGGGCAAAAGCTCACTTAATCTCCCCGACGGCCCCCAGCGCCTTGATATCCTTAAGGATTATTTGTTCGCTCTTTACAAATATGAATGATTATTTATTTTTGTGCACATTTCTTTGGCCAACAACCATTCATGGGCATCTGTGTACCACAGCCTTATTGAGATATTTCTAGGATGTTTCCAATTCATCATTATTCTACATTTTGATAAATGCAGTGTGAGGAGGTGGTTCAGACCATCTAATCCACCTTGATTTTTCATTTTATGATCACCTGAGTTTTTGCCTTTTACTGTGGGAATGCCTCCTAACCTGGGACTCACCCACGGTAAACTCATGGTAAAACAGACTGCTTGTGTTTTCCAAAAGTGCCCGCCTTCTGAGATCAGG
Organism: Lissotriton helveticus; assembly: GCF_964261635.1. Classification (NCBI taxonomy): domain Eukaryota; kingdom Metazoa; phylum Chordata; class Amphibia; order Caudata; family Salamandridae; genus Lissotriton; species Lissotriton helveticus. The sequence continues at coordinate 167,058,554 of NC_136065.1, read as the reverse complement.
CCGCTGTGACGCAGCAAGGGTAAGGGTCACTTGCTGGTTACATGTGGACATGTGTGTGCACACTTGTGAGGGCTGTGCGTGGGAGAAGCCTATCATGTGGAGCCCAGGAACTGTGCACAAGTAGCGTGGTGCAGAAGGGACGATGCAGAGTTGGGTAGTGACCTGGTATAGGTCTTATAATGGGGGTTACACAAGTAGGGAAAGTCAGTGTACTTTACTTTCTTAAATGTAGTAACACTCCATTGTTCTCTAATGGGAAAGGTTGCCATAGGGAGCAGCTTCAGTTCCGTTTGGTCCACAAACTCCAGGGACACACCAATGTACACTGTATCCTGTGTTAAAATAACAATTCTGTAAAATCCAGAAGCATATCTATACAGCTTATGGGTCATCCAGAAACGTCATGTTTCTCTGGCTCAGTTCATGATCAGAGCCCAGGCCTTTTGTAACCCTGCTGGGCTGTGTTATTTACTCTTCTTCCCAACTGCAGGAACAAAGTGCTTAAGTCAACTCTTAAGGAGAAAGGAAGTGAGTGAAGCGGCTCTGCATCAATCAGCCCACTATCCACCTGTGCCAGGGGTAGGGTCTGCCAAGGCCACTCCACAAAGGTGAGAGTCCAGATCACTGCAGCCTGATCAGAATTCGGGGCTCCTTTGAAGATTTGCTGGGGGAAGGCCCTGGCAGTGATGTCAGCAAGGGGAGAGCTGAGACCCCCAAAGTACATGTGGCAAGTGACTCCTTGGTGATGCCATCTTGAAGTGCCCCAGAAGCCAGTGCCGGAAGGTTGAAATAGGGGGGGGGGGGAGAGGGGACGTGGTACCTCAGGATAGTCCACAGGTGCATTCTTGCTGGCACCTCCCGCCCCTCCTTAAAAGGTCTTGCACAGGGGGGGAGGGCTCTCTCTTGAATGTGATTTTCTGAGGAACACTGAGACTGGAAGCTGGCACCATGAACTATTAAAAGGAGGTACCCCCTGACTGTCCCCAGGACTAAGGACTCTGTCTCTGATTAACCACAGGGCCAGTGGGGGAAAGATTGGGCTTCTGCAGAAGGAGGAGAGAGGCCCAGAAGGAGAGAAAATTAAAAGGCTAAGGCAGGGAGTCAGTGGAAGCAGTCCTGTGCAAATTATGTCACCCTTTTAGGCCAGGAGGCCTGATCAAAGTGTGCCAAGTGGCTAGGGCTCGCAACCAGGAGCAAAGGGAGCCCATAATTGGCCAAATTGGCCCAACGGGGCCCACGATATCCCTGTGTAAAGTTTGGCAATCTTTGATCATTGGGAGGATCGGTGACGGAGAGCTTGGGGCTCCACCGCCGATTTCAGCTTGGCCCTCCGGGTGGGCCAGGGCCTGCCCCCAAGAAGAAAACATGCCAGGAAGCACCATTGTGCGCCCCATGGCAAAGAATAAGAAGGCAGGGAGGGCTGTTGAGGCCTCGCGTAGCTGCCCAAGGGCCCAAACCCCATCAGTGGGCCCCAGCGAAGAAATGGAGCAGGGAGCTCAGTCTGCTAGGGGGCCCAGGACCCCATCTTTAGGCCACAGCAACACCAATGAGGAGGGGCAGTGCCGCTGTGCTTCCCATGCACCCGCTCTCCCTGCCGCACAGCACACCTTTGCCCACCGGCCCGGGCAGACCAGAGGGAAGTGCCAGCTCCCGCATCAGCACACGAGTGTGTTGGCCGTGCAGGGAGCTGGTTAGAACAGCTGGGGTGGGCTCCCTGTGCTGCTCTCCAACTCTGTGACTGCACGTGGGGTGCCCGGGTGGGACCGGGAACTCCACGTGCAGTCACAGAGAGGAAGAGCAAGAGACCCACTGTTTAAAAATTCACTTAGCTCACAAGTAGCACCCCATAATGACCTGTGGGGCTTGTCAGTTTCGCCCACAGTTAAAACTGGAATCACTCGTTTATGGCTTTGATGACCCCAGGAGAGTGGGGTCACCACCATAATGACGTTAAAGTGCTGGGGAGCTGCAGGAAAAGCTCAAACTCCCCCTAATGATTCAAAAGCCCCACCACCCTAGGTTTAGGGTGACCACAAATTGATAACCCCTCAAGGCTTTTGATGGATTATCAAGCACTACATATGTTGGGAACTTTTGTTCTTTAGCGTTGGAGTGATATGCCTTCTAGAGGCAAGGACTATGGCACAGTGCTTGCAGCCTGAAATGGCGCAATGTGAATATTCATGTTGAGAGACAACCTCTAGGGGTGAAAGGAGGTAATTTCACATGTGTGTAGTTACAAAAGGGAAGTCCTTTAGAGACTATGGGGCATAATACCAACCATTAGCGATATTTATCGCTAACGAGGGTTAGCAACTAATTTTTTATCGCTAAGCATCGCCGGAAATTATCGCAGAGATAACTTGTTATTAGCAAGGTTTATCTCAGAAGTGATAAAAATCCTCGCGCAAACTGCCAAATGAGAGATTATCGCTGGAAAACCAATGATAATCTCTCGAAGTTTGGCGTTAGCTTGATGATAGGGGCTCACAAACTTAGCCATGATATCCACCTTCCATAGGATATCATCGCTAACCCCAGTTAGCGATGCTTTTTTTATCACTAACAGGGTTAGCGGAATCCTTGATAATAGGAGAAATGTCGCTTAACAACATTTCTCCTATTATTTTTCTCTGGAACGCCCCCTTTGCATCTCATTAGAGATGCAAGAGGAAGCGTAGATAAAAAGGTTGCTAACATGCGAATTTGTGTTAGCACCCTGTTGCTGATAGGGAGATAATTTTATCTCTGCTTTCTTGGCTTTTAAAGCCATAAAAGCAGAGATAAATCCCTTGATAATATGCCCCTATGTTTAAAGTGCAGTATTCTTTTTATTTCTGATGAAAGTGTTTACGCTGCAAACATCCTCTAAGGGTGAAGGAGTATAATGACATAGATGTAATTATAAATGTGATTAAATTGCGTTATTCATTTTGACAATTATGATGAGCACACCACACTCTGATAGAGCTACTGCCCATAGAATTAAGACTCCCGCCGGAGTCAAGCAAGGCTGCATTCTGGCAGCATTGCTGTGCAATCTCTACCTGGCCGACATCAACAAAGCAATAAGAGCTGCAAATGCTGTACCCCTGAAGTTTGCTAGTCACCACATACACTGTCTCCAATATGCAGATGACACGCTACTTTTTGTTCATACAGATGTGGGACTGCCGCATTCATTGGTGGCTCTAGCTGGTTACTGTGTAAGAACAAGTTTTAAATCAATTACGGCAAATCAAAAATAAAGTCCTGTGAAATGAGAAATAAATGGCCGGCTTAATCCAACTTTTGCATAAACAATGTAGCTCTTGAACAAGTGACCTGCCTAAAATATTAGGACATTTATTTCAACACCAAAGGCTCAAATGTTACACATTTAAAGCACCGCAAAGTGTCCGACTTGTCAATAACAATGAAATTTAAAAAGCTAGCTTGTACAATAAACTGGTGTGATTTTACTGGTTGATGTAATGTAATTAATGTCAAATGTATGCCCACTCTCACGTATGGTACTTTGATTTTTAATGACAATATTACTGGCTGGTTGGACAAAGCCCAATTGAGGTGTTGTTACACATTACTTTTTAACCTTCCCAATGCTGTTCGATCTTCAGAGATTCACCTGGAATTCAGCCTTTCCAAACAGGTATTAAATGCAAAAGCCTGATTTCTGGTATACCCAGGGTCACTTAATGAAACGATTGGTCGATGTTTCCTTCACAAAATGACATCATGGGAACACTACCTGAGGGTTGCAATGAAAGCACTGGAGACTGTTGAGTTGCGCTCTAGTGTTCCTGTCACCACATGTCAGGAAACACTGGGAGCGCAGGTGGCCATCATTGCCATTGATAGCCAGCAGCGTTACGGGCTGGTACTGCTCCGGCACTCTCCATTGAGTAAATAAATATCATAAAGCAATACACGGTGTCCGCCTCATTTGTTCCCCTGGCGCCTCACTACAAATTGGCGATGAGGTTGGGGGGGGCGGACACCGACCGTTAGTGCCGCGGCGCATCATGAGCACGAGCTGATACCCTGGGGACAAGTTGAGAGCGCGGCAGAGGAGCCGCCACCTGTCTGCAGTACGGCGCGGAGCGCCCAGCGGCAATTCTGCATCCCGCAGTGAGCCAGCGAGACACCTCGCGGCCGGCCGCCCCCGTTCCAGAAGACACGAGCGGGCGGCCGCACCGCGAGTGAAGCGGTACCCCTCACCCCACCACAGAGGTGAGCAAAGCGCGCAAACAGAGGGTGCGAGGATGTGCACCCACACTTAAGGGGCGTGGGAGAAGCCAGGAAGAAACTGCCCCGGCCAGCACCTACAGGTGCATAACTAGAGTGCAGGAGCCTGAAGAGCTCAGTGGGGGCCTTGAAGTGCACAGCCCCAGCCAGCCACGTCCTAGGCCTGCCAGCCCTGCAGCATCGCATAATCAGCGTGCATGTGCCTGCCATAGGCCAGGAGTGCACAGAGGGCGCCTTGAGGTGCACAGCCCCAACCAGCCACATCCCAGGCCTGCTAGCCCTGCAGCTTCTCACCAAGTAGCCACACAGGTCTACCAGCATTGACTAGCAGCCTTCAAAACCCTACCCCACAGACACCCCAAGAGGCATACCAAAGGGACGCAAGAGTCTTCGCTGAAGCTACACCAGGTGCCCGAGCCCCGGAGCTCCAAGTGAGACAAGCAGGCGCAGGACACCTGACCCTGGCGCACCAAGGACAAGGCCATTTGGGCGAGAACCTCACATCCCAAGCAGGGGCATCTGGCCAGCACGAGCAAAGTGCACCGGGGAGCCCTCCACCCAGGATGAAGCACCACCAAGGAGGCAAGCCGTCAAGCCGTCATGTGGGCACAAACCTTCTCCCTCACAAACCTGGTTCCCTTTCTGCTGAGACCAGTGGAACCGGCTATGAAATGGGAGGATTGGAAGGAGTACTTCCTGAACTATCTGTAGGTGCTGGAGGACAAAGGGAACAAGGTTTTCCCGAGCAAGAGGAAAAAGAAGATTCTGCTGCACAATCTGGTTCCAGAAGGCATCAGAGTATACATGAAGTTAGTAAAGAAGACCAGACCTCAAGACGACGATGACGTGTTCCAACACCCCATAGAAGACCTGGACAGCCATTACCAGCCGGTGGTGTGCACCGCAATAGACCGCTTCAATTTCAGAGACCCCGATCATTCCATTCCCCAATTTTCATCAAAAGCTTCCAGGAAAAGTATTGCTAAACTCGTCAAGGTTACAATCAAAGGCCTAAGATATGTCTGGGAAGGCTCATGTCAACTTATGGGACTCACTATATCAAGAGCCAGGGAGAGCTGCGTACTTAGCCTCCCATATGAAAATATCAGTGAAGAAAGAGTAAATGAGATTGAGATGTGGGCTCATTCCTTTAAAAGCCTACAAATTTGGAAGACTAACTGGGGCTCTAGATCAACCCTGTTGGTTATGTAATTTCCCGGAAGAAAGCTTGACGCATATGATATGCGTTTGTCTACTTTTAATTTTTTTTCAATGTTTTTGGTTAAAACCGCTGTTTTGTAATCGGAAGGCAACACAGCTATTCTTGCTCTCCTGAGCTGCATGAACCAACAGCTAACTGATCAGGCATGAAATATGTTAAAGAAACTCAAAAGTATTGGCTCTAGTACCAACACATTCTTAAGTATTAATGCCTTTAACAGGGACTTGGTCCAAAACCTTTTTTTGGGTCTGGTTTTATCTTATTTTTAACCTACACAGGGGACCGAGCGCTGCACTTTGCCCTTTATGGAACCTGGTCTTTGTCGGAGTTATTCAATAGATCTCTTGCACTTTTGATCACCTGTTGTTATTATGAAGTATTACTATTTTTTTATTGTGTTAAATATTGTGACGGTTTTTAACCCTTTGCATGCGTCGGACAGCCAAGGCCGTCTGAAGTCACAGTGGACGTGTGCATTAGACGGGTGGGGGCCATCCGATTTACGCACACGTGGAAGTCGCCTGCACGGCAGGGGAATTCTGGCAGCGCCCAAAGGGTTAATAACTTGAAACAATAAAATCTATCTATCTATCCATCTATCTATCTATTGCACTCCCAATCATGCTTAGATATTGATTCTTGCTAATGCTTTATTTGAATAATGAAACTGACAGCCACTCGAGATTAAAGTTGCATGGTTAATTGCCAGTATTAGGTGCATTCATTCATGGTTATATGTAATTATTGCATCTATTCCTATCGTGAAATGTTTGTTGAAATAATGATGTGGACAGCCACTCGCTTTGGTGCTTTATGTTCAACCTGTGGCATAATGGGGCAGATGTATCAACATCGAGATTTGCGAATCTCAAATAGCCATTTTTTAGAATTTGCTATTTGAGATTTGCAAATTGGTATGTATGTAGAAAATCGCATTTTTTTTGCGATTTCCTAAAATTCCTTAATTGTGATTAGCAAATTGCGAATCGCAATGAAGGAATAATTTCCCATTCATTTCTATGGGCCAGGAGGCCCATAGGAATGAATGTGAAGTTATTCTCAATTTGCGATTCGCAATTTGAGAATCGCAAATTGAGAATAATTTCAAGGGTGCAAGGGTGTCATAAGGTCACCCTGATGCACCCCTGAAATGCACATGTGTGGGCATATGGCGCACATACATGCCCTAAGGGCATGTATGTGCGCCACATGGCACCTTCACAAATGCAAACAAGCATTGGAAATGCAATAGGTCTCTGATTTTTTTGAGTTAGAGCTAATGGCATTGTAAATGGCAATGTCTTTTAGCCATGTGTTGTGGAGTGTATGCATGTGGTGTGTAGTGGAATTATGTGGGTTGGATTGGAATTGTAGCAATGGTGGCATGCTGCTTTTTAGATGAATATGTTTAAAAGTAAAGTGCACCATACTGCGATTGCTACACTATTTAATTGTGGATGCTTTAACAATTAATGTGTGCACTGATGGCTGGTGGTGTGTGTGCCTGTAGAAATTGTGCCCTGATGGCTGGTGGTGTGTGTGCCTGGTGGAAGCGTGCACTGCTGGCTGGAGTGTGTGTGCCTGGTGGAAGCATGCACTGACGGCTGGTGGTGTGTGTGTGTCTCCTGGTAAAAGCGTGCACCGATGGCTGGTGGTGTGTGTGCCTGGTGAAAGCGTGCACTGACAGCTGGTGGTGTGTGTGCCTGGTGAAAGCATGCTCTGACGGCTGGCGTTGTGTGTACCTGGTGAAAGTGTGCACTGATGGCTGGTGGTGTGTGTGTGTTTGGTGAAAGCGTGCACTGACGTCTGGTGGTGTGTGCCTGGTGGAAGCCTACACTGACGGCTGGTGGTGTTTGTGCCCGGTGAAAGCGTGTACTGACGTCTGGTCGTGTTTGTGCCCGGTGAAAGCGTGCACTGACGACTGATTTTGTGTGTGTGTGGCTGTGTGTGTGGTTGCATGTGTGGTGGTGAGTGTGTGCTGGTGAGTGTGTGGTGGTGAGTGTGTGGAGGTGAGAGGGTGTGTGTGGTGTGTGTGTGGTGTGTGTGTGGTCTTATGTGTGTGGTCTTATGTGTGTGGTGTTATGTGTGTGTTGTTATGTGTGTTTGTGTGTGGTGGACTTAGTTTGAGTTTTTGTACCCTGCATACTCACACACTGCCCCTACACACTCACACACTGCTCACCCTACACATTCACACACTGCTCACCCTACACACTCACACACTGCTCACCCTACACACTCACACACTGTTCACCCTGCACACTCACACACTGTTCACCCTGCACACTCACACAATGTTCACCCTGCACACTCACACACTGCTCACTCTACACACACACACACACACACACACACACACACTGCTCACCCTACACACTCTCACACTGCTCACCCTGCACACTCACACACTACTCACCCTACACACTCACACACTGCTCACCCTACACACTCACACACTGCTCACCCTACACACTCACACACTGCTCACCCTGCATACTCACACACTGCTCACCCTGCACGCTCACACACTGCTCACCCTGCACGGTCACACACTGCTCACCCTGCACGCTCACACACTGCTCACCCTGCACGCTCACACCCTACACACTCACACACTGCTCACCCTAAGTAATGCAAAAAGACCTAGCTCTGCCCTTTGGCCTGTGTTGTAATCGTACAGTAGGTTGTGAGTAGTTGCGCTTGATTGGTTGGGGAGTCCCCTCCTTGCTGCTCCCAAGACACGTGTTCAGCTGTTCTTTGTTTTAGCTCCTGTGTGTCAGTGCACCGTGTAAGCGCACAAGCATATCCTGCTCTCTCTGGAACACTCACACTGCTGAGTCTCTCTCACTCTGCAGTCACTCTCACTCTGCAGTCACTCTCACTCTGCACTCTCACTCTGTAGTCACTCTCACTCTGCTGTCACTCACTCTGCTGTCACTCATGCTGTCATTCTCACTCTGCTGCCTCGCTCACTCTGCTGTCACTTATGCTGTCACTCTCACTCTGCTGTCACTCATGCTGTCACTCTCACTCTGCAGTCACTATCACTCTGCAGTCACTCACTCTGCAGTCACTCTCACTCTGCAGTCACTCACTCTGCAGTCACTCACTCTGCAGTCACACTCACCCTGCAGTCCCTCTCATGCAGTCACTCTCACTCTGCAGTCAATCTCACTCTGCAGTCACTCACTCTGCAGTCACTCTCATGCAGTCACTCTCACTCTGCAGTCACTCTCACTCTGCAGTCACTCATGCTGTCACTCTCACTCTGCTGTCACTCATGCTGTCACTCTCACTCTGCAGTCACTCTCACTCTGCAGTCACTCATGCTGTCACTCTCACTCTGCTGTCACTCATGCTGTCACTCTCACTCTGCAGTTACTCTCACTCTGCAGTCACTCTCACTCTGCAGTCACTCACTCTGCTGTCACTCATGCTGTCTATCACTCTGCTGTCACTCATGCTGTCACTCCCACTCTGCTGTCACTCTCACTCTGCTGTCACTCATGCTGTTACTCTCACTCTGCAGTCACTCTCACTCTGCAGTCACTCTCACTGCTGTCACTCTCACTCTGCTGTCTCTCATGCTGTAACTCTCACTCTGCTGTCACTCATGCTGTCACTCACTCTGCTGTCACTCATGCTGTCACTCACTCTGCGGTCACTCTCACTCTGCTGTCACTTTTGCTGTCACTCACTCTGCTGTCGCTCATGCTGTCACTCTCACTGCTGTCACTCTCACTCTGCTGTCAGTCATACTGTCACTCTCACTCTGCTGTCACTCTCACTCTGCTGTCAGTCATGCTGTTACTAACTATCTGTCATCGCTTGTCCCAAGTGCTGGAAGGAAAGGAACGAGGACAGGGTCTATGCCTTATACAATATTCCTCTCATCCTATAGATTGTTGAATTTCAGGCCCAACTAAATGTCACACAGAGTAAATAATAAATATTATGTAGAACGTGCTAAGTACCCAAATTCAAACAATCATTGTCGTTGTTTCCACCCTGCTAATGGCAGTCACTATGATTGTGCAATTTTCTTAGGTCCCAGAATCACTTATCCTGAGCACAGCTGCCAAAATCTGATTATCAGAGGAGTGAGACTCGAATACTCTCCAACTCGAGAAATACATTTAGGGCAAAAGAGGTTTATGAAGAAAGAGGTGTAAACAACGTGTAAGAAAATTTTATTTTTGGTGCTTACGACGATAAGGCCAGCCCCCCGAGTCTGTGGCCATCACATGTCGACAAAGCTGTGGAGCGTGCCCCAGAATGAAGAGCCACGCGAGAGCCACCAGGCTGCTGCTTCACTGACCTTGGCCAAGGTGAAGGGTCGTGACCTGCATGGTACTTACGAAAGCATCTTAGTTTGGGTCTGTGTCACATCACAGTACCGGAAGGCAATTAGAGAACGTAATTACATGTACTTGTGGTCTTAAACACAAATGTGCTGTGGCCATCAAGGTGAGTGACATTTATCAAATGTGCACTGAAGAAGTTTCTAGGGCCTTTCCTCAATAAAGCAACCCAGAGTGCCTATATATTTAAATATTGCTGACTCTATAAACATCAGGTACTCTCGGAGTACACAGAAGTGGAATATGGTACAGGGATACATTTGTAAAATAAATAAATAAATACAGGGCCACAAAGTTTTTCTTAGGAACCCAGAGCCGGTGCAGCAACACTGGCTGTCTCTTTATCTTACTATTGCAGGTTATTTTTCAACCATTCGCACCCCTCTGGTCTATTTTTCGCTTCCTCTTCCATTCTCTGCACTTGCTAGTGGGTCAAAAATAAGTGCTGTCGGCCCAGCACCAGCAACCATGGTCACAAATTAAGCACTGTTTGTAGAGTGCATTGGACAGTAATAAACTTCAAGAAGGCGAGTAGGATGGAGAAAAAGCAGAACCAAAAATACTAGCATTGAGATGAATTTCCATTCTGTGATTCTGAAATGTCTCTTCTGTGTTGCAGAAGGCTTTCTATTCTCATTCATTTCTCGATCTTGTCAGAGTCTATGGCAAATCGTGGAGACAATATTGTCGCGCTGTTTCTGCATCACAAAATAAAAGATGTATATCTTCCATCCCGAAATCTTAGATTACCAACAAACAATGTTTATCCAGTAGCTGCTTGACACTGCTTAAGGGGCCGAAGGGTTCTTGCTGTCCAGGCCTATGCACTGTCATTGGAACGACAAAATCTGCAAAATACCTCCTAATTCAGCGAGATGTGTAAACCTGGCAATTTTCCCCCTAACGTTGTGTTCACGCTTAATCGTAGTGTAGTGTCTAGAAGCCCTGCATGGCTATAGAGAATGAGAAGAGTCTGTTTATCATAAACTTTATTTCCATCTTGGCTCACCTTTCCTTTCCGAGAATAGAACAGTTTTGTCCCCAGTTTCATTTGTTTCATTTGCTATGTATTTTGGCACTGGTGAAAGGTACTAGACTGTTAACCTTGGAAACAATACAAACAGAAGTTGTAACTGTTGGAAAGTTTCCAATTTAAGACCTCACTAGCAAGGCTATCTGTAAACCCCCACCCCTCGATCTAATCTAAAAAAATAAATACAAAGTGGTGGTCACTTTAAAAACAAGCAGCGTGATCGCTTTTGTAAAAAAAAAAGAAATAATGGTGCGTGGCGCGCGCGCGCCACTGCCAGCATATGTATTGAATTATCGTGGCTGTCAAGCCGCGATAATTCAAAACATATGGCCTCTGGTGCGCGTAACAGACACCAATAGGCCATAGGCGGAGCTACGCGACCGCCTATGGCCTATTGCATGTTCTGTTTAAAAACAGCACGCACGCCAAGGCCAATGAAAATGGACCTTGGAAATCCACACGCAGGAGCGTGTGGAATTTTAAGGTTCATTTTCAAATCGCCCGGAATAGGACTCGGAGCTGTGCGACACTGCTGCGCAGTGTACGCAGAGCCCGAGCCCTACAAAGTGCTTTTGTGAAAGAAATCGCAAATTACCACCAACCTCAAGTTGGTGGTAATTTGCGATTTCTTAATGAGAAATCGCACAACTTGGGTGCTTCATACATTGCAAGAAATCGCAAAATTTGCGATTCCTTAAATGCAATCGCAGAATAAGGAATCGCAAATTTGCGATTCCTTATTTTGCACTCAAATTTGCTCCATACATACCATTTATCGAAAATGAGTTCGCAAATGCCGAAATTCTGCGAATTTTGGTGTTTGCGAACCCATTTGAGCTTCATACATCTGCCCCTTAGAGACTAAATAATGTCTAAACGTGAGTTGTGGTACTAGACCCACTCCCTCCCTTGGGAGGGGTAAGAATGATTATGCAATGTTACAGAAAAGTAATTCCATAAGGTTGTGTATATTTGTAATCTGCTGCATAGTATTGAGTAGTGTGTGTATGTGTGTAATAAATGTACTTTTCCTTTTTCAAAAGAAAAAGCACAGACTAGGCAATCATTTATTGGGTGTTATTATTGTTTAATTTACTATGGTGATTGATAGGTCACACCACCTCCCTTGAGTAGGCCTTGGACTGCTCTGCAACGCTAGCCTATGTGAGACAGACACTACAATGGGTTGTTTGGAACCCAGTGGAGGACAAATATAGACCCATTACTTGTGCAAGCCACACAACTTATGACTATTTTCCAACAAGTATCACCAGTAACGTCAATCTATATTGAATAATATTCTTTTTTGGTTTGGGATGTAAGCCCAGTATACACTATTTCAAAGAGCAGTCAACCCTCAGTGATGGTGTTGCAGTCAGATCCTCTATCACCAGGCTCCAAAATTTACTAATTATCAGCAGCCATACCATCTGGAGAAGCTCTTCCACAGTTTGTCTTCATCTAGAACAGTACCCTGTTTGCATTGGGTAAGTATGTCTGGGATTTGGCAGGAATGATGAAGAATTTTAAGTTGTACAAGTGAAATCTACATTACTGGATACACCCTTATAGTACTTCCGCATTTTGCTCCACTCCAAATCTGTGATTGGCGACCAATGTCGAGCATTGTCAGGGCGTCATGTAACCTATCTTGCAATATCCTCTTATGGATCAAGGAGACACAACTGCCTCCGTCTTGTAGGCTGGTATTCAGTAAGCGTGAATCTGCGAGTGGTCCAGGAAAGTGCGTCCAACATCTCCTCACAGTTATAGTCAATTTAGCTAATGTCAGAAACTGACCCATGCCAACCTTGAATTTCTTACTGGCCTACTCAAATGTCACACACACCTCCTCCTCATACAGGTCTCTCATCTTTACACTCCCCTCAACCCTTCTTGTTGTCTATGTTACTCTTCACAGGCTGCGAAAACCCAGGTCAGTCCATATCTCCATGGCAGACACTAAAGGGTTGCCCCTCCCTACATACATGCAGAAACAATCCCATACATCAGTGCTATTATCTATGGCACCACCCAGGATTCACGTCTCAAAGTCAGGTGTGCCACACTTAGGTCTCCTGAGGGGATGGCACCCCACCATGGGTCCCCACCATCGACTGTGGTAGGTGCTGCAGCTGTAGGCCCATGTAATAGAATTCAAAATCTGGGCGTGCGCAGTAGCCCTCCTTGTATGGAAGTTTAAGTGCACTCAGTTTAGCCCGAGGGTGGGTCTCATCCCAAATTAAGTGTCAATCCACAAAAAAATGGATTGGGCAACTGGCACATCATGCCCTTGAATGCGTATAAACATCGAGGGAGTATATTCATTTTACTGATGGCTACTCTGCCCACAAGGGTTGAAGGCAATTTCTGCCATAAATGCAATGAGAATTCCAAGCTCCTAAGGATGCCCTCATTATTCAGGTTAAAATCCACTAGCAGTGTGTGAGATATATGTTTACCCAGATATTTTAAGACCATAGGCTATCATGTCATTCCAAGGTCTGTAAGTCTCTCCAACCATTCGCGTGATGCCCATAAGGAATAGTCTTGACTTAATTCAGTCAGTGGCCAGTACTCACATCTGTTTCAAGTCATCTAATAAATGAAACAATCGAGGAATTGGTTCAGCCTTGCCTTTAATATAGACCAAGGTGTCTTCTGCATACATTGCAACCACATAGATTGTATTTCATATCTAGATACCCCAATCTGCCATCTACCTAAGCAGTATGTTTGCCAGCGGTTCAATGGCCAAGTGAAACAGCAGGGGTTACAATGGATGCCCCTGCATAGTACCCCTCTCCAGTTTCCACCTGGGCAATCCCAGTCTTCTCATTTTGACTCTAGCCTCAGGGAGTGTGTATAGTAGTCTTATCCACCGGAGCATGCTGGCTCCATAATTCATTTCCTGCAAAACACTTAATTTATAATCACTCTCAATTATGTTGAAGGCCATTTTAATGTGACGTGAGACTACATCATAATTACCCTTCTCTATATGTAAATAATCTTCCACATGTGCTTGTCTATACTGATTGAAAATTGTGCTTCTGTGAGGAAAGAACCCTGTCTGTTCCTCATTTAAAAGCAGGGGTATAATCCTTGTTGCAATTTACTAATGCAAGTTAAAATATTACTACCTTAATTTAACCTGGCTTTTTCGGTGAATATCTATTGCCCTTTTAACGTAAATTAATATCTCATCACAATACATATAGAGTCAACTTCCTCCTGGCCATGGCCTTTGTTTGACCAGAGGGTTGGCCGCAGGACCTGACCTGTAGTCAGGCTCTGTAGCCAACCCCCCTTCTGGCGGCTAATCCCCAGTGAGCAGCTAACTGTCCACAGACCACTTCATAATCTCCATTTTTGTTTTTAAACTGTGATGAACACAATTCTTTTTTCTCATTTTGTGCCTAGGGAGGCACACAGGCTAGGGAGTCAGAGTATCCCTACCCTACTACTTTTTATGCTATTTGATTGTATTATTCCAAACTCAGGATGGAGTCCATGAGTCCTGAATTGTGAGTGCAACATTTTTCATTATGTTGCAGCCAGCCAATCACATTGCTTGGCCCTTGGGGCTTCAACGGGACCAGCCAATGAGAATGTTTTTTGTTGTTGTTTTTGCCTCAGGAGTCCCTTAGCAACAAATATCGCTAATATTTTAAACTTTCATTTCTCTAAAAGAGCAGAACAGATTTACAGCAAATCACAAAAAGCTCACTTTCTGACTAAATATCTAGCTTTCTGCCAATTTTGGTGTCATTCTGTTCAGCTGTTGTTTTTTCTGTGTTCCTGTTGAAATTGCGCAGAGAAAAAAGTGCTTGGGACACTACTTTTCCTAAGCCTGTGCATATTTTCAATTACAGCATAGTAATCTGTAATTCTGTGTTACTCTTTGACTCATAATTACCAATAATAGCCCGATTACTCCTGCTCACGTAATTAAAAATAATTTGGGAGAATCCAATCCTATTTCTATTCGTGTTCTCCTGCATTTAGCTCTATTTCTTAGCGCAAAATGCATCCCCATGTCCATTTTGAATGCAAGGGTGAATTATGCGCTAAGAAAATAGTGCTAAATGCTGGGAGTACGTTGGTGGAAAATCCTACCCTAAGAGCACACATAGAGCTATTTCCTATCGCAAAATGAATTCTCGTGCCCTTTTTGGACATGAATGGGCACTTTGCATTAAGAAAAAAGCTCTAAATGTGTGGAGTAAGTTGGGGGAAGTGCAACAACAAGAGCACAATCAGTGAATGAGAGCAGCTACTGGCGCTCTCTATTTGTGTTCTGTTGCATAGTGCAAAATGCATTCTCTGGCTCATTTTGGACACGAGGGGCCATTTTTGCGTTACGAAATGCAGAATTACTCTTCTTGTGTAATTATATGTATTCTTGCATAATTATTAGGTGATTCCACATGATTATGCTCCATTGAATCACATAATTTACACCCACCCCTACCTTTTTCAGCCCCCTACTTGATGAATCACCCCAAAACTTTCCAGGAGCTGAAGTGCGTGCATAGTGATTCACAGATATCGACACCGTGACCACTACCACTGGGTAGTTATAGTTAGGACTACTTTTCCATAGGAAATAGATTTTTTGGTTTGCTTATCATTTTGGAGCTGTTTTGCAAATATTCATGAAACGTTTGAAAAAAAGTCTCATTCACCTCAGCTCCTTCTTGGAAAGATTCAGAGTGATCCACCAAGCAGAGGCTAAGAAAAATGGGGGGGTTGGGGCGGATCCCACAACACATTTTCGCCATGCAATTTTCCATATTTGAACAGCGGCACAGAAAAAATGGTGGATGGGATCACACCACATTTAGCATAAAGCATGCTTTTTAGGTCGAGCCTAGCGCAGTACGCATGCACTGCTCTAATAAAACGACCTCTTGGAATCACTCTGGACTTTTCACACACGTGTGTGTTTTTGTTTTGGCGCATTTCTCCTGTTGGGCTTTGCGTGCATCTTTGTAAAAAGACAGCACGCAATTGGGCAAAGGCAGGTGCATATCCCACCTTTCCCAGGAAATGCATCCGCCCACGGCCTACGGCTTGCGGTTATGAGCAGCGGCGGGTAGTGTGCCATCTGTTATGTGTTAGATTTCATACGAGCACGCGCGCACCACTCGCTGGACACTGCAACTGCATTCCTCCTTTTTTTATTTGGTCACAGTTTTGTGACAATACATTGTCATGGTAGGACACTGTTATAACAGAAACGTCCGACTGCAGGTGTGAATTCTTTTTGCAGTATGCAAATTGTTGGTAATAACCGATAATGCATTCTGTGGTTTTTAAACTCTTTAATTAACCGACCACGGGAAAGTTTAGGCTTCCCTTGTATGTTTCCTCTCCTCTCCCTGTGTTCACCCTCCCTTTCTTTTAGTGCTCCGAGGCCTCTACACCACCCCTCCCCCTTTTTATCTCTACTCCCCTGCGTGCTGTGTGTTTATTCAGCAGCAGAAAAATCGGGGCTTGTTTAGCGCTGGGGGCCCAAAGGGGCTTCACTTTTAAAGTGTCATTCCCAAACTGCATCTAAAAACATAACAACTGATTACATCGCTGGCCTAACGATATTTGTGCAAACCATATCATCTTTTCAATTTGAATATCAGTATGTCTCTACATTTATTTTAGGGGCTTTCCCACGTTAAGAGCACTTTATACATTTAACTAAGTTCCTCAGGTCCAATGTAGGGGCATGTATCTGATTTTTTGGGGGGTTTGGAGGGATACCTTGCAGTCACACACAGAATTTTATAGTGCTGTTCACATGCATGGAGGCATTTGTCTTTCTGTCTGTTCATTAAAAAGCCTTGGAATGTGTCTATAGATATTTCCTGTGGCAAGCATGTATTCCTGCATCAGACTGCGCGACCCAGTGTGTAGTAATTGTATAGCTCTTCAGTCCCTGATGGCACATCACCCATAATATTATGCTGCATAGCTAAACACTTATAAGGTCCCAAGCTAAGCCAAAGCTTGTTAGGATTTGGTGTGAATCTGTTTTAGACCTGCCATCCTTGGCATGGTTTCCCCAGACTTTTTGCCTCTTGACCTCCTCTTTTGCTGACTTAATTTTTGCTGGCTTTAGGATTCTGGGGCTTTTACCACTGATAACCAGTGCTCAAGTGCATATTCTCTGTACTCTGAACATGGTAACATTGACTTATTCACAATTGGCATATTTAATTTATGTATAAGTCCCTAGTGCACTATATGGGCGCTATATGTGCCCTATATGTGCCCAGGGCCTGTAAATTAAATACTACTGGTAGGCCTGCAGCACTGATTGTGCCACCCAGACAGTAGCCCTTAAAATATGGCTCAGACCTGCCATTGCAGAGCCTGTGTGGGCAGTTTTAAACTGTCATTTCGACCTGGCACGTTAACCTATTTGCTCCTTCCTTTTTACTTTACATTTTTATTGACTTTATTACATGTAATTCACCCCTCAGTAGGCCATAGATAGCCCCGTGGGCAGAGCTGAGTGTTTTTAAAAAGTATAACTTGTACTTTTGAGTTATACATGTCCTGGTAGTGAAAAACTGCTTCATTCGTTTTTCACTACAGCAAGATCCATCTCTCCTATAGGTTACAATGGGGGTTGCCTTAGAGTATCTTCTAAGTGTAATTTCAAATTGGGAGCAGGTCGAAAATTTGGAGTTTGGTGTCTCTGGACTCACGAATTAAAAACACATATTTAAGTAAAGTTGTTTTTTGAATTACAGGTCTGGGAATGCCACTTTTAGAAAGTTTCAAGTAAAGTGCCTACAAGGAATATTGTTTAACCATAAATTATATTTCTTTAGATAATGTTTATGAATGCCCTCATATTAGCATCCTTGCAAATACATTTCCAACTTAAATACAATAACTTCATGATGAATTAATCTTTAAGAACAAAAGAAACAAAGTAGGGTGTATTTCTATTTTTGTATAAATTTATATTCCTATATTAAGAATCAAAGGGTACATAATATCTCATCGATTCAAGGGTGATAGAGACAGAAGTTTGTGAACTAATTTATCCTCATCACCACTGTAATAAACCCCATTTCAAATGTAATCCTGATGAAAACAACCTATACATTGGACATAATTTTCATAAGTATATAGGTTCCTTGGTAGATTGAAAAAATTAGTTGGCGTGTCGGTTTCGGTCTTTTGTGTAATTCATCTATAAGACCATCTTCAGGACATTGCAATCCATATGACTAACACAGACCCTTTGGTAAAATTTCAGTCGCACCCCTGCTTTAGGTCAGTGTGTGTGGAAATCTTGTGGGTGGTTCTTTCACCATCGCCATTGCCATTGCCGATTTTAACTTGTACCCAGGTGTCTGAATAAAGATTGATCATAGTCTCCAGTAGTTTCAATGGTACAACCCAGCTGGCCATTTTTGCCCAAAGTCGGTCTCTGTGTACCCTGTCGAAGGCTGCTTTCAGGTCAACAAAGAAAGCATAGAGTTTTGAGCGTTTTGTGTGGCTTTTTCGACAAGGAGGCTGACCATGAGAAGGTTGATCGTTGTATTCATGCCAGCCCTGACACCCATCTGCACTTTCGGGATGATATTTGCTGAGGAGACCCAGGCTTTCAGGTCTACTGAGAGATTGGAGGTGAAGAGCTTGGCTTCAACATCAATGAAAGCGATCAATCTGTAGTTGGCTGGGTCGATTGAGAGCCTGATTTAAAAATGAGATGCAGAATACTTCCTCTCCAGGATGCTAAGATAGAGTTGGTAATGAAGGCCTGGTTGAACAGTGCAGTGAGGTACATGGCCCAGAAATGCTGATTGTGCTTAAACAGTGCGTTTCGAAGGCTGTTTGGGCCAGACGCCCCGTCTGATCTCAGTCTCTTGAGGGTGAGCCGGACTTGCAAGTCGTTCAACCATGGGCTTTCTGGAGGTTTTGGTGGCAGAGCTTATGAGAGAGTGCTTTCCACATTTAATGTAGCAATCTGCATCTCATTGTCAGGGAGATCCACTGAGTATTCAGCTTTTATGTGAGCTATCCAGTCAGTTTCAGAGTTACTGGCATTATGGAGGCAAAGTCGGTTGTTTGCGTGTGTGTCAATTTCGGCCCAGAATTTCTTGCTGTTTTTCAGTTTACTTGTGTGAAGGAGCTGAAGCCAAGGGCAGGGGTGAATGGAGCCGGGTGAGAACGCTGCCTCGAGACAGTGAAATTGAATCCATTGGGGATTTTTAAAAAATCTGTAGTTTTTGGCGTCCTGGGTCCATTTATCTTGATGAAGTATGTCGGATTGCTGCTGTGGCTGATGAAACTTCGCTGTTACAGGAAGATTTTGATGTTGTTAAATGCATTATTGGTTTCAGGTCTATTGATTTGGCTTTGTCCTTGGTCCCACATTTCTTAGCAGGTTTGACTGTGCCGCGGACCTTGCAGTATCTCATAATGGTGGGGGTGAAGGAAAAATAGCAGTTGATCAGTCTCAGGCATTGTTTTAATGATCAACAATTCAGTCGTAGCCTTGCCCTGAGCGGCTGGGCCCAATGAGGATCACAGCCCTGTGGCCATGTTCTGTTGCTGTGTCACCTCCTGTGCCTCCTGCACCCTCAGGGTTCCCCGTGGGGTGTCTCCTAGTAGAAGGGTGAACTCTGGCAAAGGTGAATGGATTCTGTGCGGTGGTATTTGTTGTATCTTAACATGATCATAATGATGCTGTAGTGTTCCGAGTGTCACTCTGTGCTCACTGGATTCCAGAGTGTGGAATCCAGAGAGCAGACCAGAGAGAGAGACGGTTGCAGAGGAAGCTGTCCATGAACATATCTGGGGTTGTTATATTAAATAAAATACTTCTCCACTACAACCACTGTGTACCTGATCTTTACAGTGGCCACGAGGATGAGATACATCAAAGCATTCAAAGAAGAAAAAGAATAAAATTGAAAAACTATCCTATAAGAAGTTTGCAGAAAAGGATTTCATCTGTTGAAGACGTGGTGTTTGGAGAAAAAGATTTCATCAATTGAAGACGTGGTGTTTCTGCAACAACCCCAGATTGAAAACAAGCACGGTATGAACTTTTAAAATAATTGAAAACTAAACATCCACGTCATTTTGAAAATAGCACAAGTTTTATAACAATTTTGAAACATTAATCCCACTTCCTGAACTTTAAGACCGTAAATACGCTTCACCGCGTTTTAGTGGAGATTTTAATCTTACACCTGTAACCTCAATAATATAAATAATTGTCAATCCACATGAAATAACACGTTGGCACCTAACTGCGCTACCTCGCGCTAAACGAAGCATTGAACTGTTGTACCTTTTAAAAAATGCCGTATTGATCTCCGGACATCCCAGCATCGTCACGGAAACGCACAGCTCGTCACGGCTCTCTTGCTAACACAACGACGCCCTACGACACCGCGTCATCACGTCATTCACGCACGACGGCGGCCATCTTAAATTTCCATGGAAACCAAATAAACACATCGTCGGCTGTTTTCAACTAATAAACACGACGATAGTTTATGAAAGCGGCAACGATCACAGGAAAACAACCAAGAAGCAAATCCACCTACATAACAGAATAATTAAGGACAATTTATACAGATAACAAAAACGAAAACATCCTTAACACCAACCATCAATGAACTGTGGATAAAACAAGATATCTTCAGCAACAATTGAACAGTAAGCCCTAAAAATCAAACACTGACAACGGTGACTACCTTATTTATTTTATTTAATATTAATTTATTGCATAAATAGTGATATATTACACACATTTCAATTCAAATACAAACATGGATGTTTCTTCTTCTGTGGTTGCTCCTCCTAAATTTTTACAATGTCCAGGTCCCCCTGCCATGAATTGGGAAGATTGGTCAGAGTCTTTCGAAACTTATTTAGAAGCAATAGGGGGTGATGTATTTCTACCATCAAGGAAATTAGCCCTATTGAAACACAATTTGGGAGTAGAAGGTAGGAAAGTTTTAAAAACTTTACCAGTAAACAATCGTGTTGTTTCAACGGTTGCTGACAATGATCAGTCTAGTGAAACAAGTGAAACTAGTTCAAATGATACATCCATAGATATATATTCTGAGGCTTTGAAAGCGTTAGAAGAAAACTATGGTAAGAAAACAAGTATAGTAGTTGAGAGACACAAATTCTTCTCCAGAGCACAAATGCAAGGCGAAAATGTACAGCAATATGTAGCTTGTTTAAGAACCTTAGCCATTACTTGTAAATTTAAAGACTTACATGAAGAAATTATCAGAGACCAATTTATAAATAGAATTAAAAATATAAAAATCCAAGAACGCTTATTAGAGCTCAAAAATCCATCCTTGCAGAAAACACTGGACACTGCTAGAAAAATGGAAAATACTTCCCACTATGTTAAAGAATTGAGCTCTGTACCACAAAAAGACAAAGATGAGTCTAGTAGTGTAAATGCTTTAAGTGGTGGTTACAGAAAAACAGAATTTAAAAATGACAATAAAAATATGAAAACTAATATTTACAAAAGTAAAAACAGTTTTAATAAAATGATATGTTTCAGGTGTGGGAGTCAAAAACACACTGCAGAATTCATTAAATGTCCTGCTAGTAAAGTTACTTGCATTAAATGCAAAAAGATTGGTCATTTTGCAAGATGGTGCAGAACAGGTGACAATAGCAATTGGAAACAATCTGTTAATCTAGTAGAATCACAATTAGATAGTGATGATGATGAAAATGATAGCAATGAAAATGATATTGAAGTAATGGTACTGTATGATGATTCTGTAAATGATATTTCTGAAGATTACACACCTCCGAAATGTGAAGTATTGATAAACCAAGTATATATGTCTCTTTGGGCAGACTCTTGTTCGCCATATACCATCATAGACAAAAGCATGTGGGAAAAGGGTAACAAATACACCTTGATATCGTCTGATGTTCGACCAAAAGGATATTGTGGAATAAAATTACCTGTAATTGGTTATTTTGAAGCACAATTAACCTTTAAGGGAAGATCTTGTTCAACCAAAGTATATGTTGTTGAACAAGGTCGACCATTATTGAGTTGGAAAGATCTTAAGAAAATGGGATTGTTATTAAATCCGAACCATCCTGATCAAGTAGTATTATATGAAGATTTTTATGAACAAGTATTACTAACTAATGGGGAATCTTCGTCTAAATGGGAATCTATTTTTCCCCAGTTGTTTAGCAAGGATTTAGGATGTTTAGTCAAATTTGAGCATAAGATAATATTGAAAAAAGACAGTATACCAGCAGTACATAAGGTAAGAAATGTACCATTTGCCTTAAGAGAACCTTTAAAAGAAGAATTGAATAGATTATGCAAAGCTAAAGTCATAGAACCTATTGAGGCCTCAGATTGGCTTAGTCCCGTTGTTTTGGCCCGTAAATCCAATGGCAAAATCAGGATGTGTGTGGACCTGAGAGATTTAAATAAAAATATTTGGGTTGACCGACATCCCTTACCACACATCCATGAAATGATATCCAGTATTAAAGATGCAATGTACTTCTCGTCAATAGACTTATCAAATGCTTATCACCAAATCAAATTACATGCAGAATCCAAGCATTTAACGTCTTTTATTACACCTGAAGGTGCTTTTCAATATCTCAGAATGCCATTTGGGTTGGCATCTGCGTCTTCTGTATTTCAAAGAGTCATGTGCAATATTTTGAAAAATGAACCAAATGTTAGGATATTTCAGGATGATGTTCTCATTTGGGGCAAAGATGCATGTTCTCATGACAAAGCAGTACACAGTGTTCTAAAAAAATTACAACAGGCTGGTTTGACTGTAAGTGGTGAAAAATGCAAATTTGGAGTGAAAGAAATAGACTATCTAGGACATACAATTTCCAATGAAGGTGTTAAACCTAAAATAAAATTATTGGATGCCATCGAAAAAGCACCTCATCCTATCAATAAAGACCAATTACGGTCATTTTTGGGACTTGCAGAATACTATTCGAAATTTGTCCCGAACTTTGCCGACAAAGTATATACTTTGAGGATGTTGATGAAAAAAGGTATTTCTTTTGTATGGTCCACATCATGTCAACAAGCATTTGACAATATCAAAAAAGACATCTCTAAAGCAGTTGCTCTTAAGCCATATGATCCAAATCACACTTCCATAATTGTTGTGGACTCTAGTGCTTACGGTTTAGGCGCTGTTCTAATGCAAAAGCATAGTGGAATTGAACGTATAATAGCCTTTGCATCTCGCACACTGAGAGGTGCTGAATCTTCGTATTCGGTAATTGAAAAAGAGGCACTGGCATGTTGGTGGGGTGTAGACCATTTTAAAACTTTTATATGGGGAACTGCATTTGAATTGAGAACAGATCACAGGCCTCTTATTGACATTTTTACCACAAAAGGTGCCTCAAGGGCTACACCTAGAATAGCTAAATGGTTATACAGATTACAAGGATACAATTTTCAAATTAACTATGTTCCTGGTCACAAGAATATAAATGCAGACTGTTTGTCACGTCTTCCTTTATCCAACGACGATAATAATACAGAAGAAGATAATGATGAATGGTTAGTTGCCAATATAGAAGAATCGTGCAACAATGCATTTAGTAAACAAGAATGGGTTCAGGCAGTAACTAATGACATTATATTGCAACAAATCATTAATAATCTACACTTGGATGTTGATTTATCAACTTTAGATAAATCCATTTTAGCTGATTATAAAATGATTTGGCATGAATTATCTTTTGATGAAGGCATACTTAGAAGAGGCGACAGATTAGTAGTACCCTTAACACTACGAGACAAGATGCTGTGTTTATTACATGAAGGTCACAGTGGAATGACTAGCATGAAAAGGAGAGCTAGAAATGATTTTTGGTGGGTTGGTATGGATAAAGACATAGATAGATGTGTTAGGAATTGCTTAGCCTGTATGTGCAGTGATAAATCTCACAAATCTCAAGAAACCACAATTTCGGCAACTGTTTTTCCAGATGGACCTTGGGACAAAGTTGCCATAGATATATGTGGTCCATTTCAAGTTAAAGGAATAGAAAATAAATTTGCTGTTGTATTAATGGATTTTTACTCCAAATGGCCTGAAGTAGCTTTTCTAAAAGATATTAAGGCTTCCAACATAATCGAATTCTGTGAGGAAATTTTTCGTAGAGAGGGCTATCCGAGCATAATCTTATCAGATAATGGCCCACAGTTTATAGCTGAAGAATTCTCTGTATATTTAAACCGAAATGGAATTAAACACATTACAACTTCTGTATACAATCCAAGAGAAAATGGTTTAGTAGAAAGGTTCAACCGGGTGTTGAAAGAATGCATTCAACTCTCCAACAATAATGATGAAAACTGCAAAAAAGCAGTTAAAGAAATGTTATGGTGTTATAGAAATACTCCCCATACAGCCACTGGAAAGTCTCCTTTTTCTTTGT
Source organism: Lissotriton helveticus (assembly GCF_964261635.1). Taxonomy (NCBI): domain Eukaryota; kingdom Metazoa; phylum Chordata; class Amphibia; order Caudata; family Salamandridae; genus Lissotriton; species Lissotriton helveticus. The sequence continues at coordinate 167,034,229 of NC_136065.1, read as the reverse complement.
TAAAAGGACGTGTAGCTGGATCAAAGGTCAAACCAAAATGGATGTCTAAAGATCTTATAGAAAGAGTTGATAGTAAAGAGTTAGTGAACAAAGTACAACAATATCAAAAAAAATATGTACAAGAACACAATGTCAAAATTAATCAAAATGTCAGAGCATTTAAAGTAGGTGATTGGGTACGGTCACAGATGATGGGGAATCGAAAACCAGGTTCATCCAAGTGGTCCAAACCCAAACAAATCAAATATGTATGTGGAAATATAGTGAAATTGGATGATGGGAAACAATGGAATATAAGAAGTGTAACAAAATGTAATGATCTGGAATGCAAACAAATTAATGATCATTCAAAAACATTTTCTGTAAAGAGAGAAGATGTGCCTATTAATACAAGTGTTTCTTCAACCAAGCCTAATGATATTTCTTCAGCCAGGACCAAATGCAAACCATTATGGATGAAGGATTTCGTATGTTCGTAATTTAGCACACTTAAGATGCATATAGGTGAAATTTAATTTTGTATTACATTAGTATTAATTTTCTTTTAAAAATTGATCCTACACATATGTATATAGTTGTTTTGTATAATTCATAGGAGAGGAGATATGTTGTATCTTAACATGATCATAATGATGCTGTAGTGTTCCGAGTGTCACTCTGTGCTCACTGGATTCCAGAGTGTGGAATCCAGAGAGCAGACCAGAGAGAGAGACGGTTGCAGAGGAAGCTGTCCATGAACATATCTGGGGTTGTTATATTAAATAAAATACTTCTCCACTACAACCACTGTGTACCTGATCTTTACAGTATTGAGTCAGGCTGGGCGGCTGGATAGTGGTGGATAAGCCTTGCGTTACTTGCACTGCTTTAAGGAGTGTGCTGGGGACTGTGAGCTCCCCTTGTGCTCAGTGCACAGAGCAAGGCTAGTACACTGCCTAACGTAGGTAAGGCATAAGCTGCATCAGCCTAACGCCAGCCGACTCTGTGCCTACGGACTATAGCTCAATAGCCTTTTCACCACTTGCTGCTCATTTGAAGACCTTGAGCAGGGCGTGTGAATGGCTAGCCATGGAGGCGTCCACCCGCTGGTTGTCAGGTGGTGGGCTGAGCGCTAGAACTTCATCGTCTGAGGCTTGGTTCGAGTTAGGTGTCAGGCCGTATCAGTCGTGTGGGCTGCTGATGCGGATGAGAACAGGTGTGTGAAGTCAGAGATGATAGCAAGGTTGATCCGCAGACCGCCACAGATTCTGACATACCCACAGAAAATTTAAAATGGCTAAAGTGGTTTAAAGGTAACCTTAAACTAGTCAAGGCTTGGGGGGGCTGCTGCAGAGGGCAGAGTGGACTCACCCCTGTTAGCTCCAAGGCCCTGAAGCTGCAGAAGCTGCTGAGGATGTTGCCGCTGGTAGGATTGCAGGTGAGGCCAGCATGAAAGTAGGTGACCAGCACATCCCCAGTGACTATGATGGGTGGCCCCCGTTTCAGCTCTGCCGGTGGCTTCCGCTGTCTCAACCGTCTCCTTCCTGATGGCTGCCGCACCTCCCGGCTGCTCCTTTCCATGTCATTCTGTCTTGCTCTGCCACTGCCTGCGTGTGCGCATCGGAACCAGAATCATTGGGGGTGTCATGGGTCTAGCATAAGTACTAGTCCCATGAAAACCCCCAAATTAGTTCACTTTGGGGTCCTAAGGAGACTCTGCAACTAAGAGGAGCTATGCTGTCAGGAGGGACTGCCACTTAGCCACATGCTTTGCTGTGTTGCCCTGCTGCCTGCTACCTCTGTGGAGAGGAAACATTTAATTTGCCATCTGCAGTCTCTTTAACCCAAGAAACTCCAAGGGATTGATGGCTTGCCCCTGTTGTCGTAGTCTCTGGGACATAAAAGACTTCACTATACTCAGATTGAGCGCCACACTCTAGGGGGGTCCAGCTCCTGCTTTTGCTTATCCACAACTTCACCTTGCAACAAGCAGCGCTCTGTGCAGCTCCAGATTGCCCTCTCTATGTGTACGTCAATGCTGCAGCGCCGAGGAAAGCCAGCGAGCGTGGACGCGAGTGTTGCCTTTGTGACCCTGGATTCCCTCTGAGATATCATCTTGAGAGCAGACCACTCTTCCTGCAAGCTGAAGCCACACTCAGGAGGGCCACACTACCCAGGAGAATAATCACCCCAATGAGGTCCTTGTTCCAATCGGGCTGCCGGGTCTGTGTCGACTCCGACCCACCAGCTCTGCATAACTTTAATCAGTCTGTCTCCCAGCATGGGGAGCTCCCTGTGTGGCTGGCCCCAATTGAGGAGTCCAACATCCCTGCTACTCCCACTGCACCCCAGGTATGAGGGAGAGTGAGGCTCTTGTTGCAAATTGGCATACCACAGGCAGCTGTGGGTGCAGCTTGAACACAGTCTTACACCCCTCTTTCTCAAATATGATCACCAGGTGGCTCCCCAGGACTTTTGGAGCCCTGCTTTCTTGCTCCAGCGCCAGGGCAGTCCCATTCATGAGTCCCTGATGGTGACCATTTTAATTGGGTCAGATTTACTATAGTGAACTGAAGAGAAGTGCAATTGTTATTAGGCACTAAATTTGCATACCAGCTTTAACATACTATAAATTAAGAAGTCCTGATTGGATTTTTGGTGTTTTTGTCTTGTTCTCCTCAGTTAAATATTATTTATCTTTGTGAGGTATTGTACATTAAATACAATAATACCTTCACCACACCCCTTTTTAATAATACCAGCATGAAGACCGAATACATTTTTTTCAGCACTCACATGCCAGGTATTTTTTTAAACACTCACACGTCATTTCACTTCTGACCCCACCACTCACATATTGTCCAATACCCTCACGCACCACACATAGAGTTTACATCAGTGCTCCCGCGTAGTCGCTGGTTAGTAGCACGCCGCATTCCGTAGAGGGATGCGAAGACCCCTATGATGAAGCATGACACCAAGGGTCCTGTTGGTGTGTGAGGGGTTTTTAAAGAACACTGTGTGCTCCCCACCACTGTAGGGACCATACCAAATACTTTTCTGTGGATTCCTTTTGTTTATGTATATTGCGGCCGGGGATACCGAATCCACAATCTCTCCACTCCCTCTTTGTTTTATTTTATAGCCTACAGAGGTACCATGTGCTTTGCAGGGGTGCACTCTGAAGTTTCATTACACTGTCCTGACCACTGGCACACGGTCACTCCCCCCGCCTCTGATCATCCCCTCCCTAGGGCACAGCCACAGTCACCCTCCCTGGAGTCCCTGCTGCCTGCGCACATGCACTATTACTGTCACCAATGCAGTGTGAATGTTACTATGCCCACCTCATCATACCCTCAAACTTCCTTCCCTTTCCCCTATGCCTCAGGTACCAACCTCTTTGGGGAGGACTGACTGGTGCAGCCGCACCTGATGCTGACCTGGGGGGCACTGTGTAAAGAAATAACTTATGGGTTTAATAGTACCTTGTGTGTAGTGTGTCCAGCATTTTTCAGGCAACAATAATAATGCCAAGTTAACTCTAGTGGTTAATGTTCCTGCTGGAGAGAGATCAGAGTTTGGGCTAGTGACAGTTTTGACTCATCATAAAGTAACCAGGTTAGTGAGTGAGGGCTTTCTTAAGAATCAAGTTTGATTATTAATGCTTGCTCTTCTCCTAAGGAGGCTCACTCTTTTATTGTTTTGACTCATCATAAAGTAGCACAACAGGTTAATATGCCTGCTGCAAAGAACATGTACCATGCAAATCACATAACTATATTTTATGTGCATAGCTCAGTGGGTTACTGCTTTTGCCACAGAGATGTTTTTGTAACCAGCAGTTCCTAAATAACAATCCTAATATAGCGCAATGACCAATGAACTGTCATCAAAGATCTGCAGGCTGTAGGTTACAACATTATTTTCCCCCCAGTTTTTCATTATCCAAATGATACTAAAAAAAGTCTGTTTGGGTAGAAATATATTCTTAATGGTAAAGCCAACCCCCACCACTGAGCTACATTTTAAATCCTGAGTTTGTGCTTCTCCAGAACACACATTCTTAAAATGTACTGCCTTACAGTATGGATGATATGTGATTCCTACACCCGGCAATTCACGTTGGGTTATGTATTATTTCCTATAGACTCATTTACACACGTATAATTCATTGTCTCTATTTATAATGTGTGTGTGTGTGTTGTAAAGTGTTCACACAACCTACACTGGTGTGAGTAGCGCTATAAAACAAATTAAATGCATGTGATAGTGGCTATGCAGAGAAGAAGGGCACTGTTGGAGGGTGTTGGCGAGGGATTCCATGGAGAAGGAGATGATGGGCTGTGCCAAAAAAGGCTGTTGCCCCTGGCGCTACCAGCGCTAAAGCCGGCTCTGCCTACTTCATGTCAGAGTTTACTATTTGTACTCCTTTTCAAAGGGATACAAGACTGGGTCCCTGGAATTCAAACCCTTGCTCTGAACCTTTGTACAATTGTTTGAAGTTAAGTGCAGTTTTAAATGTCTTTATACTTTTTTATATTAAGAATAAATTGGATATATTTAAATTCATGTTTCATGCTCGGAATTTCATTTTTTAGTGTTCTCTGTAGGAATGTCTGTGATTTATGACTGGGTTTACTGGTGCTCCATAAGGTAATCATTTACTATGCTTTAAAAGTTAATACAATCTAATATGTAATGAAAAATGTGTTGAAAAATGCATTGTTTTGGCCTTACTGTCTTAAAAAATTTCTTGGGGGGAGAACCCCCCCAAACTCCCCCTAGTAGTTGTTGCTTTCTACGCTTGCTCGCTACACACCACATGGGAGCTGGTCTCACTTTTACTTTGTTCTCTCTGGTTCACTACTCGTGTCTATTTTTGGTGCTTTCTGTAAGAATGTCTATGAGTACAACATATGACTGGGTGGGTAACCTGGTGCTCTTTAAGGTCATCATCTACTATTTACTGTGCTTTGAAAGTTGATACAATTAAATATATAATGAAAAATGTGCTGTAAAATGCACCATTTGGGTCTGTCTTTTTCCGAAATTTTCTTGGTGGGAGAACCCTCCCAACACCCCTTAGTAGTGGTCGGGCTCGCTCGCTTCACTCGCCTGAACCAAGCAGGACGGGGGCTGGTCGGGCAAATTTGCCAGGGCTGCTTTCAGTTCCCAGTCCGGCACTGAGCAAAAGGTTTGCCTCTTCATCCGATCGAAGATTCATTCTTGTGACTTATGCTGAATTCTTATGTGTTGTATATGCCATCATTTAAGTCCCATTTTTACTGTAGATGTATGTATATCCTATTGAATTATTATGAAAGTATTATGTACCCAAAAGTATTGCTGTAAATTGCCACCCATATTGTAACAGTGATATTTGTATTTTACTATACCTAGACTCCTCCTACACCAGTTCCTACAAGCATAGGCTTCGCTGCTGTTCCACATCTATCTGGAGACTCAAGAGATACATACTCTGATTTGTAGAGGCCTGGTAATCACCCATGAGGGTTTCCAGGCGCTGTCTATAGGAGCTTCATGAGGGCAACCTTCTGTCTCACTCTGAGTACCCTGCACCCTGCTAAGTTGGAACACCTGCCATTCTTACTGTTAAAGTGATTGGTGTGCCCTGCAGCTGTGGATACAAAGAAAACACATGGCATCCACTCACTCCAAAAGGAGAATTGGCTGGAACTGAGGAGGAAAAATACTTGCTTCCCTGCTGCAAGAAAGAATTCCTGACTGCTTGCCTGGGTAAGGGAAAGAGTTGTGCTCGCTTAAACATTTCTAAGTCCAAGGGTAGACCTTTGAAAAGGAATAACTAGCAATTTACATCCGTCTATTTGCACTTGTATGCCTTGGTGCAAGTCAAAGCACGGCTTGCATTTTGACCCTTCCCATAGCATAATACTCAGCACCTTTGTCCAAAGTTTTTTTCTCCGTTATATCATTTGACCCCTGCAACTAATGGATTTAATTAATTTAGCATATGTATTTTTAACTTTTGACTTTGACTTTTTAAGTTCTTCATTTCACACCTGTATTGTTGATTGCTAGCTGTTGGACATGTGCACAGGCGCCTTATGCATTTTCTGAGGGGAAGGTCTTGCTACTTGTGCATAACTAGTACAACAGTGAGCCTGGGTTTCCTCGTAGAAATTAGTTTACCACCCTTGGTCAGATTGTTTGGTTCTCTCGGGAGCTCAATAACTGGGGATTCCAAGACATTGGCCTCTTCCCCTCTTGCGAACAACTTTGATTCAGTGCACTGTTCACTTCGCAAATAAGTCACAGATTGGCCCTTTCCCTCACTCTTAACCTAAACAGTTTCCTACCTCATACCGCTGTAGGTAACCCCACATAATAACCCTTTCCCCAGATACACTCTCACCCTAAACCAAAACTTTAAAAACATACTGTAGTATCCTCAGGTTATGTCTTTATGTTCCCTTTCACTTTGTAACTAGCTGCTCAGCCAGTGTGAGTGTTCCGGGTAGAATTTTAGTGTGATTGACATGAGTGGATTGCTTGGGTGCCTGGTGTGAGTGTTGTGAGTTGGAAGATGGGCTGAGCAGATAGTAGGCTGCTCCTGGTGGGGCTTGCAGTAACTTTTACTTATGGACCTAATAAACTACATCAAACTCAACTGGTCTACGTCTACTATGTCTCCTCAACACTACACATACTTAACTGTAACACATTTAGGTGTTTTTGCTTTGCCTTCAGTACTTTTGATAACGCAGGATCTGAGACACATTATCCAAACCTAGGTTCGGTCCAGGACCTTAAAATCAACCAATATAAAATTAGCACAAGCTCCCAGAATCAACTGAGCAAGGGGGGTGGGGGAGTGGGGGAGGTGGGAGGGATTTACATCCCCGTTACTTGGAGGCCCTAAACTATGGAATTCAATATAACTACATCTAAGCCAAAGCCCAAATGAAAGGATCTTTCAGAAGCATCTCAAAACATGGTTCTTCTAATCACGTTGACCTCTTTGGCGCTGCAAAGCGCTAAAAGCGCTGCAAAGCCCTCTTAGGGACAGACATGTATAAATTCTGTTCATGTAACATAACGTAACATAACATAGCTCTAGCCATACACTGTTGACTACCCTATCTTAACCTAAAACATTGACTTTTTCTACAAAGAATATTATTCATTGAAAGTAGTGAATTATTCATTGTATTTGATATTGGTTATTTATAAAGGTTGTACCTAGCCCAGAGGTCAGCAGGGCACTGCTATGGTATTCTCTGCCATCACAATATCTTGGCTAATACCCCTGAGGATAGTTCATGTCTCAAGGCCGAAATTACAACCTTTCAGATTAAACCTGATATTCAATCAAACTATCAATTCAAAGGAAGGCTGACAGGCATCAAGACAGCTTTACTCTGGATAAAGTGCATACTGGACCACATGTGCCACTGGGTGGCTTTATCTGAACAGCTAAGCAAGAATATCAATGCAACAGCGATTTCAGGAAGCATCAGGGCAAAATACATCAGACAGAGGGAGAACCGACACCTCACCAGTAGTATATCTGTAGCTTCTGACAATTAACATCTTCTATCCGATAACTTGTTTAATGTTATGTGAATACATTATCTTTTGGGTTCCTTCCTTGTTAAGTGTTCTTATGCCCCTGGGCTCTGTGCATTACAAAAAGAATTTTAAAAAATGGAAAACTCTGAGCAGCAGAATCTAATGTGCATTCATTCTCTGAGCAGTTAGGTGCAGAAAAAGGTGGAGGGAATTAGAAAGTGACACCTTTGCACAATGTGGTTTACAGAGCGAAGTCTGGGAGCCCCTCAGTTTCATGCACAGCCTGTCACCTCCTGGTAAACTGCTGCAGTTAAAGACTCAACTATAACCCAATTTTATAGAAGATAGCTGCTCTTTATTGACGCCACGAACATGCTACTGAATGGACATGAAATAATAAAAACGGAGGAGAGGGGGTGACAATTCTGATGTCAGATAACATCTCAGTGCACAAACTTGTTTACAGGCCCGTTAAATAATGCCCTAGACACAACACTCACAGTGACACTATACTGGCTAAATGACTCCCTTTTAAATAGAAAATGACGACAGACTGAGAAAAGACCAGCAGCATTCCCTGGTATAGCTGCAGCTGCATATCTTCTACTTCCATCTTGGCCGGCCCATCTCGATGCCTTACACATTGCGAACAAATGAAAACGCATGCTAGGTTTTTGCTGATAGCTTTATGCCTAAACCTTTTACTATGGGTAGGAGGTAGCCAGTTGGCCACGTTCATTGGGCCAGTACAGCCATTGGGGGTTTCTACCTAACACTAATACTTTGGTCTTGTCTGAGTTTAATTTGTACCAATTGTGACTCATCTATGATTTGATCTCACTCAGATTGCATTTTAACTTGCGCAATGAGCGCTGGACAGGGGTCATTTAGTCTAAAAAGAAGTTGTATGTAATCTGCACAACTGTAAAATTGTAAGCTAGGGGAGTAAATCAAGAAGGCTAGCGGCTGCAAGAACACATTGAAAAGGTAGGGTGATGAGGCAGAATCCGCTAGGCTTCAATTGATGGCAAATGGTTGAGAAAGGAAGCTCCTGAAAAAGAGTTTTTGGGAGGGATTATTAGGAAACCAACTGAACCAGGATAAACTTGTCGAGATGCCAATATCTGCAAACCTGGAGAAGAACCGTATCATCCAGATTAACAACCTGTCTTCAAGACAAATAATATGCGTGCGCTGGCAATGCAGATATCTGCAGCGCACCCCAGCATCATTTGTGGCTGCAGAGAGCATTAGCTTGGCTCCTTGACCTGGTCTGAAACCCTGCTGGTCTTTGTCCAGAGTGCTCTTCTTGTAGTTTCTCGTGATGTTAAAATCTAAGCTGCCTTCTTTAAAGGGGCCTTTATACACCTTCCTTAAGCCCACCATTTACAATACCAGATGATAGAGAGGTGTTAATAAGGATGGTGATTGGCTCTGCTAATAGTGTGGTGAGCACTTGAAAAGTTTTAATTGGGAGGGGATCAGACCGCAGTACGAGGAAGGACCAAGCCACACACGAAGAAACCACACAGTGCTCGGTCTCAGCAGACAAGAGCTGCTGGCTTGTCATAAGGAGTTCGAGCACGGGCTAAGAGATGGTTGGGGCTACATTGAGTGGTGGGTGCTAACAGCAATGGGGTCTGAGCTGTTTATGATGATTCTTACCAGCACCAATGGCCGCATCACTCTTTACCCTTTCCAGAGTCCTCCAGTGCTTCTGTTTTGGTGTTCAGGGGGGCATGAGTGGAGGATGCAGTGATCTGAAAGTTGGACTCAGATTGCATCAGGCCTCAAGGAGAGCTGATTTCTCATCCTGAACCTGGAAACAAAACTGCTGCTATTAGCAGTGTCTTCTTGCCCTCGTCACTGCCTCTCTGACAAACATTGGGCAAGTGCAATTGCTAAAGATATAAATCTTTGCATGCCTGTAAGACATTGGGTTAATTGTTGAGCGGAGTTGAACCCTTACTTAAGCAGCAACCACAATCCTTAGAAGAGGGAGGCACATGCAAACCGCTTTTAACCTGTGCTCAACGTACTGGTAGGGTGGCGCAGAGCAGTCAGGGTTAATTTAGAGGCAATATGTAAAGTATTTATGAAGCATTTCAAACAGTAATTACGTGAAAACACAATGCAAGAAAAATCCCTCACTAAATTAGAAAAATAAAGTACATTTTAATAAATAAATAGAGAATAAAACAACAAGAATCCTATAAGTAGATATGCAAATTTAAAGATTTCAGTAAATATTGCACCAAAAAGCACAAAGTGGCTGCTGTGGTTTTCTGGTTGCGTTGGACAGGGACAAACTTACATGTTCAGGTTAACTGCAATAAAGCGTCGGCTGGCTACAGCGACCCAGTTAGGCCCGCTGAAAAAGAGCACCTTAAATCCTGGTTACGAAGGGGTGCAGATGTGTTGCGCAACAGAGGTGATGCGCAGTCCGGGTGAGGAGATGCATTGCCTCAGCGGTGGTTCCGGGAAGCTCTGAAGGGAGAGGCGATCTCCTTGCATGGAGATGCGTCGCACAGTATCAGTTCCGAAGACTGCATTGGGTGAGGCGATGTACTTGTGTGGAGATGCATCAGCTCCAATGAGCTGCGATGGGAAATGTGCAGTCCTCACATAGGGAAGTCAGCAGAGCAGAGGGGATGCATCAGCTCTGGGGATGATGCGTTGAGCACTAGAGGTGATGCACCAGTTCTGTGGGAGATGTGCCATGAGCAGATGCATCAGTTCTGCTGGATCCACAGATGGATTGGAAGGCCACCTTCAGGCTCACTTCCAAAGGTCCAGGACTGGGTTGACACCACTTAGTATGGCAGGAATCACAGATGGCAGAGTCCAAGTACTGGGTTCAAGGTTGTTAGAAGCCTGTTATGTCCCTGAGGCTTCTAGTCAGGAGGCCAGCCAACTAGGCCTTGGAGTCACTCTGGGTCATGGGATCAGAGTTGCAGGTCCAGTCCTTCTCAACCAGGCAAGAAGGCAGCAGGGTAGCAGGCCAGCACGACAGGGAGGAAGTTCTTCTTCAGCAGTCCAGCAGCTTGGCATTACTTTTAGCAGCAAAGCGGTCCTTCATCCTGGCAGAATATACAGTTCCAGAAGTGTACCGTAGCGTTGGGGTCTGAGGTCTAATATTTATACCTGGTGCCCACTTTGAAGTGGAGGAGGCTTCTAGAGGTTTCCACCCCCCACGAGGTGTCAAGCATTCCAGCTTGCCCTGACCCCAGCTTGACTGAGGTCACAACAGACTAATGACATCCCCTTTGTGAGAGTGCTCAGACAGTGCCTTTGCGATGTGCAAGTGTGTTAGGAGCCAACTCCTCCCCCTTATTTAATCAGAGTGGACCGTCCTGTCAAAACTTATCTTTGCTTTGTCTCACTGTCTAGGAGCAATACACGAAGATAAACTGCCAGCTACATCTAGTCATGCCTCCAAAGAACAGTAAACAGACACTAAGGGGTCCATTACGATCCACCCGCCACCGTAACTGTACAGGTGACCAATCGCCAAAGGTGAATCGGTCTCGCCATGGCAATTAGGATGTCACCGCCACGGTGGCAGTGGCATCCCGTATATATTGTATGCCACAATGCAATATATGTATGTTGTGCATTGGCATGCACAACGTGCCTGCCACCTTGTGTATGCTAATGTTGGGGGGTACCATGGGTACCCCTCAAGTGCATCCTCCCAACCCCCATCCACCCCGGGGCCCACAACGGACCCCCAAAGTAAACACTGCATGGCTTTTCATGGTGGAGTCTCCGCCATGGAAAGGCATTAAACCGCCACCACCATATTGCAGGCCTTTTCCGCCTGGTAGACAATCGTAACGATTGCCTACCGGAAGGTCTTTCTGTCCAGCGCGGTACCCCCCGCCATGCTAATCTGGCGAGGGGTAAAAGGCCGTCCGGCGGGGTGTTTTGGTGGGCGGATCGCCACCGCTGGTAGGGCAATGGCGATCCGCCCGCCATGCTAATGGGCCCCTAAATAGCTAGTACAAAAAAAATGCCAACTTTCTAAAAGTGGGATTTTCAGAACTGTAATTAAAAAAATTTATTTGCAATTAAAGAGGGCTTTTAATTACAATTCTTTAGACCCCAAACTCGACTTGTCTACATGTTCCTAATTGAAATTTATAGCTTATTAAATGCAATAAGGTAACTCCAATGTTATGCTACCTGAGAGGTAGGCCTTGCAGTCGACATGTTATACTACCAGGACATGTAAAACTTCAAATTTCATGTCCTACTTTTTAATTACACTCCACCCTGCCCTTTAGGTTGTTAAAGGCTTACCCTACAAGTGTTGTATATGTAATAAAAAGTAAGGTTTGAGACTGGCAAAAGGTTTATTTGGCCAGGTCAAAATAGCAGTTTAAAACTGCACATATAAGCTACAACGGGAGGGCTACTTAACTGAGTGGCACAATCAGTGCTGCAGGGCCACTAATATCATTTAATTTACAGGCCCTGTGTGCATGTAGTACCACTTTATCAAGGACTTACAAGTAAATTAAATGTGCCAATTAGGTGTAAGCCAATTCTACCATGTTTAAAGGAGAGAGAACAAGCACTTTAGTATTGGTTAGTAGTTATAAAATGTGCAGAGACCTAAAGTCAGCAAAAATGAAGTCAGCAAAACAGGGGAGTTGAAGACAAAAAGGTTATGGGAGAATCACCCCATGGTTGCCAGGTATAACAGTGCCAAACGCTTTAATGATGATAAGTGGAGTAGATTAAGTTTCTGAGTCACCAAAGAAAGCATCTATGTTTGTGCATCAATATTTTAATAATTTATCTATGTGTAGTTTTAATTTAGCACCGTATGGTTGATTCATACATTTTTCTGACCTACATGTGTGTAAGCTATGCATGATGTAGTGTGCATGTGTAAGCATGTGGAATATATATTTAAAATGCTAATGTATGCCTGTTTTGCTAAACGTTGTGATTACTTTATGCATCGCACAAACCATGCATGTTTAGTTGTAGAAAGTTCGGAATTTTGTTTTTATTTTAGGAGCTTTTTTATTTGTATTCTTATGATAAACATTTTTTAAGCGATTGTCCTCTCTTCATATTGTGCATGAGACATTTTGGTGCACTTTTCCATATGTTTTTAGCAATTACTTATGGGATATTTAGGTGCAAGTACATTTTGTAGGTAAGTGCATATACTTGTAGATACTCACTCAAAATTACAAACCTTGCTTGATTTGCAATGAACGCAACACTGACACTCCGCATGCAGACACACACTGGCACAAAATGATATGTGTCAGTGAATATGATGTGTGTCAGGAAAGAACTTTGCTAGTTGACTCACATAGTTGTATTATGTATACTAATTTATAAACCTCTGCCTTCGTCATGCATGGATGGAACAGTCTTGCTTGCTTCTATTTAGGAGAAAATGTGCTTGTTTTTTTCTGTAATACCTGGCAATTCTACAAGGCTGTTAGTTTGCCTCTTGAATTTGCAGCATAACCATCTGTTACTTGGCGATGTTCCTTTAAGTGTAGCATTAGAGGAATTAATTGCGCTCTTATCATTTTCTGTCTGGTTGTGCATCAGCCTGCAGGGAGTTCTCTGTATAATTGTAGAAGTAAATCCACTTATTTCTTGCATTAACGGAGCATTAATGTTGCTGTTTGCAACTCAACCGCGGCTGCAATGTAATGCAAAATGATGTGATGTTTTACCTGCACTACGCCCCCCTGGTCCATACACAGATACAGGGGTCACGATGCCCTCTGTCACACCTACCCTTTGTCTCGTTGTATGTTTATTTTCTTCTGTTGTTTTTGGCAATGAGCAAATGTATTCAAATATGATTAGAACAAATGTCTTGCACAAAATCAGAGGTGCTTAATTTAGGGTCTGCTACTGTAACCTCATGATGAATGAGGAAAACAGGTTGTCAAGCGCTTCTAATTGCATACTTGTCAGAATCCTATGCACCGGAAGCACTTGGTCAATATCACACAGGCCCATTCCATGAGATCACAGCAAGAAGCTGCCAAAGCAGACCAGATCCCTGGAAGGTCATCGGAGCTCCTGCAGTCCAAGGGCCGGACCAAGGACTACATTTACATTGGTGCAAATTTGCACCAACCTACCACTAAGTGAGCCATGCAAAAAAAAAAAAAAAAACAACAACTACATGCATTTTTACAGATTAGTTCAGGGCTTCCAGTGGGCCGGGTCCTGCCGGGTCTCAGCAGTCTGGCAGTTCTTAAAAGCAGGTGCCGAGACGGGTCCCTACCAGGCTCTCCATTTTTACCTTCAGGGTGGGAATAAAAAAAAGCTTAACTATGCAACAGTACCATCTGTCACTGCTTTTTATGTAACGAAAAAGAGACTCATTTTTCAGTAGCGCAAACATGAGCACCAGTTACATTACACAAAGACACATTCATGTCTTGAATCACAGGCTGTTAAGCCGTCGTGAGGCTCAAACCTGCTTTTTCAGTTCTAGCCTTAGCCACAACCTCGCCTACAAGATTGGCAGCATGTTCAATATTATATACTACGAAGTCATAGTTGTTGCTTATTTATCTTATGCACATTCGGTATCAAACTGTAAAAATGCAGTATAATGTGTGTCTTACTGTCAGTGTGTGGTGTGCTTCACAGATTCCATAACATGCAGATGCAATGTTTGTTTCGTTGCTGGTGACCTTTTAAAAAGTTCCATATTTTTGCCTGGTTTCTCCTATTCACCTTCGTCCGTTAGTGCAAGGAATTTCTGTGCATTACATGATAATTATTACTGCGTAACAAGATAATTTTCACCTTTATCAAACCGAGCTAAACTGGAAATTGTGTGAACACAAAAATAGCTGTCGAGAACTGGACACTGATCGAAATGGTATGATCAAAAAGAGGCAGGGCTTTTCTAGTTCTCGAACCACTCATTTGCATAATGATGATGTGACTGCAAATAACACCACAGAAAGCTTGACTCAAAGCTTACATAACCAATAAATGCTATGGGACATGGTTCAGTGTTACTGGTGGATGACATCTTTCTCTGTTCACCTCTCTTCCACTTCAATTTTTTTTATTGTCCTCACCCCTCTGTCCTTTCTCTCTTTCACTTGGAAGTTCTCTCTACTTCTATGCCGTCTTTTCAGTCCCTCTCTGTCCTACCTTGATTCCGTTCTCTTTTGACATTTCTGTCAGCACTACCTTCTCCTCCCAGGAGACCCGTCTCTCCATTCCTTTGTCTCTCCATCTCCTCCTCACTTGCTATTGGCTCTGCATTCACATTCTGTACATGGTCTGGGACTACCGGCCACCCCCCTCCTTAACACACTGACATGGATTACCTAATTCAACCATTCAACACATGGGGTCTTTGGAAGTGACCCCCCCCTGGCCGTATTTATTAAAATATGAAAACAAATAAAAAAATGTAATACAATAAACATTTAGACAATTATTAAATGCACATTTCAGAACATTAGATTGACATCCGTTTTGACATGTTATGATGGGCTAACCTTAACAAATATCTAGTACAGCGTGTTTCCTAACCGAATCTAACATCCTGATAATTAAAAATTGCATTCTAATAATTAAGTCGTACGGCAAGGTCGCTAACCGGTGGCAGATCCTTTTACAGCTGCGCTCTCACGTTCGAGATGCGCATGCGCAACCCAGGGCACGTTTCACCCACGTGCGCTCCCTGAACTCCATTTAACCATAACAGGAGGGCCCTGACACTCGCGCACCTTGATGACGTCATAGTGTCTGTGAGGGGTGGCTACCAGCCTGAGGAAAGCGTAGACTCCCTCCCCCGCACCCTTTTAAATAATGGATATCATATCCTGCCCCTGAAGTTCTGAGAGAGACCAATGGCCCCTCCCGACGGGCGGCCTCTTTCGTGAATGGGCCCGCCCCCCCCTAAGGACCTTAAAAATGCTGCTCACCGATTATGACCTTACCGCCAGACCCACATAATAAATACGACATTGCTATACTAAGAGGGAAAAAAGGCCTAAGGAGAAAATTAGTTAAGACACCGCAAAGCACAACACATATACATATGTACATATTCCTGTAAACGGGAAAAATGCCTAAGGAGATAATTAGTTAAAGGACCACAGCAAAACACAACACGTCTATATCTGTTCATTCCTCCAGTACACGGGAAAAAAGGCCCAATGAATTAAGCATATTATTCCTATTAACCTGCACATCGTTAGACAGTATACCTACCATTGCCTGTCCCAAAACCGCTAATAAAGGGGATGGAGAGTGGGGAAAATTAAACAGCCCCACGGTGGGGGGCGAGGAGCGAGCCTGGGAGCGCGGGCACAAAGAGGGCGCTTCCCGCGCTCCCCAGGCTCTTAACCCCTTCGTCGTCGCGGCCCCGCCCCCTCGCCCCGGAAGCGCACAACTACTTCCGGGGCGGGGGCGGGGCAAGCGACCCCGAAGGGAAGCGGGGTATGGGAGGGGCCGGGCCCCGCCATGCCTGCGTGGGGGCCGATTGGCCCCCCCTTTCCTCATGGTCTGGGACTACCGGCCACCCCCCTCCTTAACACACTGACATGGATTACCTAATTCAACCATTCAACACATGGGGTCTTTGGAAGTCAGGGGGTCAAGGGCCCCCCCCTGGCCGTATTTATTAAAATATGAAAACAAATTAAAAATGTTAATAAAATAAACATTTAGACAATTATTAAATGCACATTTCAGAACATTAGATTGACATCCGTTTTGACATGTTATGATGGGCTAACCTTAACAAATATCTAGTACAGCGTGTTTCTTAACCGAATCTAACATCCTGAAAATTAAAAATTGCATTCTAATAATTAAGTCATACGGCAAGGTCGCTAACCGGTGTCAGATCCTTTTACAGCTGCGCTCTCACGTTCGAGATGCGCATGCGCAACCCAGGGCACGTTTCACCCACGTGCGCTCCCTGAACTCCATTTAACCATAACAGGAGGGCCCTGATACTCGCGCACCTTGATGACGTCATAGTGTCTGTGAGGGGTGGCTACCAGCCTGAGGAAAGCGTAGACTCCCTCCCCCGCACCCTTTTAAATAATGGATATCATATCCTGCCCCTGAAGTTCTGAGAGAGACCAATGGCCCCTCCCGACGGGCGGCCCCTTTCGTGAATGGGCCCGCCCCCCCCCCCAAGGACCTTAAAAATGCTGCTCACCGATTATGACCTTACCGCCACAGGCCAGATAGTTGACCGACAATCTGGCCCCCCCCAAAACCCCCCTGTAGAAAGGTCATACTCTCCCTGCAAAAACTTCAACCCATGCCAGGATATTTCTTATAAAAAGGGCATTCCCCGCCTCTGTTAAGTGGACCCCGTCCCGCAGGTAGAAGTGCTCACCCCAGATGCAACCGTGAGGAATGGTCTGTAAGACCGGAGTTCTAAATAACTTGTCTAGCTTGTTGTTGACCCTCTTTACCGAGTTATTCAACGCGCTGACTGAGTCCCCCCCTCTCCATTGCATTCTCGGTATCAGCTGTGACCATACAACCACACTCCCCGGTAACCGCTTCGCTAGCCACCCTGCTGCAGATATCATCTCTTCCAGGAGGACCCTTCTACCCAGACCTGTCAGATCATTCCCCCCCAGATGAAGAATCACCGCCGAGGGAGGTGCAGTATGTCTTTTTAATAAGTCCGCCATATAGTCCCTGAACAGATTGAGGCGGAGCCCCCCTTGCCATGAAAGGAAACCGTGCACCCCCTGCTCTCCACCCTCTGTTTACCTGATCCTGCAAGAAAATTAGAATTAGCACGCTTAACATACGAGTGCCCGACCACCCAAACTACCACTGTCTTCTGTCTGTCCTCCTGGTTCTTCCGTGATGTTGATGCGTTGCTCTGATGATCCATGGGTAATTTCCGTCCTGCGTTGCAGGCCCGAGAAACTGTAAATAACCAGAAAAACAGCAGATGTTAGCAATACTCCACATGGCGACAGCTCTCACAACATGTGCAACCGCACATAACGTTTATAGGCACTTGAGGACCATCTCCCAATCCTTTGCACACTAGTTGTGGTCAAACCCCTGGCCGTTGCTTCTGTGGCTGCCCCTATCCGGAAGGAGTGCGTTCCAAACTCCTTGTGGTTATAGCCAGCCCTAGCCATACTCATGGCTAGTACCCTCTGAAACTGAAATCTGGTCAAAGGAGTCCCATCCCCATGCATCAGCAGTGTCCCCCCACACTCCTGCGCCCGCTGTCTTATCAGTTCCTCCACATGTGTCACCGGGCAGCAGGGATTGTTCCTCGCCCGATGTAACGCCAGGCTTTGCCCCCTAGCTTCCTGATCAGTTTTTGATTTCCTGATTATAATCCACATAGTGTCGCCCTTTATGCTGACATCACGCAGCTGAAGGCCGCCTACCCTATCACCTTTGTTGGCCGCCACCAGTTCGCCCACCCTGAAGGCCCCATAAAAGGCTAACGAAAATGCTGCTTTAAAGAGGCCCACCTCGGACGCAGAGCTACATGTGTCCGGCAGAGCGAGGAGAACTGCCGACAAGCGATCAAAACCTATTGGTTTCCTACAATCTGTGGTAGGTGGCTGCATGCGCCGCCATCCCTTCAACGCCTTCTGAGCTAAGAAACTGTTCGTAGGGTCCCTTACCCCTTTTGCACGTGCGAAAAAGGAGATAGCCGCCTTGTGCCTATTGGCTGTCGCCGCCGTGCGCCCTTCTCTGTGTAAGGTGCTCATGTACCCATTGAAGCTAGTTTCCAACGTCCATCTACTCTCCCAGCCCTGGCCCAGAAAGTGACAGTAAGACCTGAACGCCCCTTCATATGCGGTCCTTGTCTTGGGTGCTAGGCTGGCTGCCACGGGGTCATGTAGCTGGGGGCACCAATCTGCCAGAGAGTTGATGGGAAGTGGGCCGGTGTCACCTCTGCCTCCGGCAAGTGATCCCTGAAAACCTGCATCTTAAAGCGAGAAAGGGCATCAGTTGCATTGTTTAACACCCCCGGGACATGCTTCGCCCTGAAAAGTATATTCATTGTCATGCAACACAGCACAATCTCCTTCATCAGGCGTAGTATGAATGGACACCTTGCAGCTTGTTGGTTGATGCATTCCACCACTGTCATATTATCTGACCAGAAGATTACAGATCGGTTGGCCAGATCTGCAGGCCACACTTTCAATGCCACCCAGATTGGGAAGAGCTCGAGGAAACCAATGTTCGCCGTCAGCCCGCTCTCTTCCCACCAGACGGGACATTTTTGTGCCACCCATTTCCTACCAAGGATTGCACCAAAACCAATACTGCCCGCCGCATCAGTCCACAAACCCAGGTCCTCCGAGGACGACGTGGGTGCACCCCACAGCACTCTGCCATTGAAGTCCTCCAGGAATGCGATCCATATCCGCATGTCCTGACGAACCTCAGCAGATAGCCGTGTCCGGTGATGTTTCTCCTGGAGACCCCTCATGGCCTGTGCAATTGAGCGTGAAAAAGGGCGTGCCATGGGTATTACCCGCAATGCAAAATTTAACTGCCCTACTGTCTGCTGCAACATTTGTAGAGTCACTTTCTTAGCTTGTAGGCATAGTCCTAGGGTATTCTTGAATCTTTGTATCTTTTCCATTGGTAGTCGAAAACAGCCCTCCACTGAGTCCAGTTCAATTCCTAAAAATTCCAGGCATGTTACTGGCCCGACTGTCTTCCCCTGTGCCAGCGGAACCCCGAAAGAGCGCATGAGCACGCAAAATTCCTGCAATGCTGACGCACACTCCCGTGAACCCGCCGGACCTAGAAACAGAAAATCGTCCAGATAGTGCATGACCCACTGGTGACCCGTACCTTGTCTTAGTGCCCATTCCAGGAAAGAGCTGAACTGTTCAAAATATGCACATGAAATTGAACAACCCATGGGCATACACTTATCCATGTAGTACTTCCCTTCAAAGGAGAAACCTAAGAGGTGCTGGTCCTCCGGGTGAACAGGGAGCAATCTAAAGGCTGACTCAATATCCGACTTAGCCATCAGTGTTCCCGCGCCCAAACACCTCAACATGTCCGCTGCTTGATCGAAAGATGCATATTTAACGCTGCAAACTGATTCCTCAATAGCATCATTCAAGGATAGTCCCCTAGGTGCAGACAAGTTGTGGATGAGCCTATACTCTCCCTTCTCCTTCTTTGGTACCACACCCAAAGGAGAGCATACAAAATTCTGAGTAGGAATGACATGAAAGGGACCCGCTACCCTACCTAAACGCACCTCCTTCCCTATTTTGGTCGCCACCTGCGAGGGATTGGAAGGAACTGACAGCTGATTTCTGCACTGTGGTGTCCCGACATAACCCCCAGCTGGAATTCGGAAACCATGGGTGAAACCCTCTTGCAACAATCTAGCAGAAGTGTGATTGGGGTACATATTAAGCCAGGGGATCATAGCCGACAACAGAATGGGTGAATGTGCTATGATGGGATGGATCTTACTATTCAGGTTTCTTCCTCCCCCTATTACCGGACCCATTGCCTTTATTCCGGCATGTTGCCTCTGGATGGGAAGGGTGGCCGCATAGGTTGCACGCGTGCCTGAACTTACAAGTGCCCGGTGCCCTGCTGCATGTCCGGCTGTTAAAATCCCAGCATACCCCCTTCGCCCCTCCATTGCCTCTAGGTTTCTGGCCTGGCTCCCCACCCTGCGCTGATCGAAAGGGCTGCTGGAATGGCTGTTGTGGCCTGGGAGAATAACTTTTGCTCCCGGCAGCGCTAGTGCTTGCGCCCGGCCCCTTCTCAAATTGCGAATGCCAGGAAATCGAATCCACCATGTCCCATGCCAAAAACTTATTAAACTCCCTAGACTTTCTGAAAGCTATGTCATATTCTTTCCACACATCACCCACATGATTCTCATGGTACATTGTGATTCTACTCTGATAACAGCTCATAACTGATTGCATTCCTGGAAAACGTTCACCAATTACTGCACTGTACACCGCAAAAGCCCTTACCCAATTAATGATGGTTTCTTCCACCCTAAATTTGTACAGTTTTGTTCTCCATTCACTAGGCAACAACATATCTTTCTGTGATTGTGCATATTCCCATTCCCTGTTATCTATTAGTAATGAAAAAATATTCACATATTTGTCCGCCCAAATCATTTCTTTCACACTTTGTGACACATGTTGCGCTAGGCACTCTCCCCTGGAGGGTATCACGCCCTCGCCCAGCAGTGGCAATACAATTTCTTTACCAGTGCCGTTGAGAGACGTTGCTTCCACGGTCTTGGCTGCCCCTCCATCGTTCACTGGACCTGTTTGGGGAGAAACAGGTACAAGCGGCACGCTGCCCCGACCACTAGCTATCAATATCTGGGTGACCAATGTCTGCTGTTCTGCTGTAAGGTTCGTGTTGGCCGGCAGCGCCCCCCCCCCTAACCAAGGCAGGACAGCTGCTATCTGGGCTGCCAGTTCCGTCGGCACTGAACCCGACGCGGGCAGAGGATTAGGGACCGCACTTGGTACCGGGCCCCCCACGGGAACCGGAGTGGGCGGTGGGACCACAGGCGCCACTGGTGCTGCTACTGGAATGGCCGGCACTACTGGCACTGCCACTGGCAGCTGAGGTGGCGGGACTGGTGTAGCTGGGGGTATATTGGGAGTTGGGCTCCGTGAACGACCCCCCACCCTCTTAGTTCTTGCCCGCTTACGTGGTGTCTCAAACACACCCCTCGGTTTGGGCGGTACTATCGTCCGCTTAGGTCTACCAGATGGACCGGCCTGAGCATCTACTTTAGCACCCAATTCCGCTACGGTCTTACCTAGTTTGTCCACCTTGCCCAGTCGTTTATCCATTGCAGACATTCTGCGCATCATCTTTTGAAACATTAAACTCACACTCGCATTCCCATGCCCCCGTCTTGCAGACATAATGCTCTTCCCTTAATGTTCCACAAACGTTTCACTTATGAGCACACCGTGCTCCGTACCTGACCAAATAGCGAGGCACCCGCGCTGAGATCCTCCACACAGAGATCCTTGACTTTGTCCCCCTGGAATAGAAAATACGTTAAATTTCCCAATGTGGCTGTTAATGCATGAGAGACTCTTCCCAGCTATAACTGGCTTATTTACTTGACTGTCCAATCACTATTGAAGTTCAAACAGCAATAATCATCTCCGCTGTAATCCACTATAACATCACCAAATGCCCAGGTATATTTAAACACTCCCAGGTGTAGAGCCCATGCGTACCCTGGTAGCCTGCAAAGCGGAGCCTCCTATAACATTAAAACATTAGCCTTTTTTAGACAATAGAACCTCTGTTCGTGCAACCACCCATCAACTATACTCCTTGTAGGTATCAGAGCACTTTACATAGCACCAATTGCCCTACGTGGAAACACATTCACCTTCTCAATTGCCCTCCACTACCTTGTTGGCGCTAAACCTATTGGACACGCAGAGACCTTCTCTGGTCTCCCCTCTGCTTTCTGCCCCAGTTGCTTTATATTTGACAAACAAAACGATAAAAAGGCTTTAAAACAATTGTGGAAGCCGGTGTAGATCAGGCCTTTTCAGATCTCATATATGCATTCGGCCATTCGACTTACTTGGGACGTCGTGAAAATTTAAAATTGCCCTCACAGAGGCCCGAACTCAGGACCTTCGTATTAAGAAACTGACGCGCTGCCCACCGCGCTACAACGGACCGCGCACAAGACTCACTTCATACCGCTCACAGCCGTTCGTTGTGGCCCGTTTGTCTGTGCCTCTGCCGAGCCCCCGCCCGCCCCGCAAAATACCTTGAGTCCTCAGCGGCCCGGTTGCGTCCTGACCCTCCGTTCGTTGGCGCGCTCTCCCCGGTCTCGCTTTGTTCACCGATCCGCTTGGCCCGCAACGACACTCGCGTGAAGCCGGCTCCCCCTCTACCACGCACTCGCGTCGTCTCCTCAGTCCTGCGCCCGATCCCCAGTCGCTGTTCGCCTTCCTAGAACCCGCGTCGTCTCCTCAGTCCTGCACCCGATCCCCAGTCGCTGTTCGCCTTCCTAGAACCCGCGTCGTCTCCTCTGTCCTGCACCCGATCCCCGGTTGCTGTTCGCCTCCTAAAAAGAAAGAGAGAGAAAATTAAACAGCCCCACGGTGGGGGGCGAGGAGCGAGCCTGGGAGCGCGGGCACAAAGAGGGTGCTTCCCGCGCTCCCCAGGCTCTTAACCCCTTCGTCGTCGCGGCCCCGCCCCCTCGCCCCGGAAGCGCACAACTACTTCCGGGGCGGGGGCGGGGCAAGCGACCCCGAAGGGAAGCGGGGTATGGGAGGGGCCGGGCCCCGCCATGCCTACGTGGGGGCCGGTTGGCCCCCCCTTTCCTTTCTCTCCCCTGCTATCCTTCTCTACGTTCTGTTCCACGCTGAGAGTCTCTCTCTGGTAAACACAGCAGGTGCACCAGCCCCCTATGTCTAGATGAGAGGGAAAGTGTTCTCAAGTTCCATTGATTCCTCCCTGTGCCCCTCCAAACTTACTCATCTGTCACCCACATGAGGAGCATGTATCCTGCTCAGTGGAATTAAGGGTGCAGAGATCCTGTATCTCAGGCTTAGGGTGTAATCATTAAATAACCCCCACCATGGGACCATTGTTCGTTAACAAGAATTTAAAATCAACAAACATTTACCTTAAACTTTCATACAAAAGGTATCTATTTAACCTTTCTAATAGTCAATAAAAAGAGTTGGCATGAGTTGCTGGGTTTTATTAACAATTCTAGTAGATTTAACTTGTTTTATTGAGTAAATATTAATCTTTCGTCATCATTTTTAAAAATTAAAATAATCCATTAGTCGGTATTTCAAAACAAGGTAAAATACCAAATTAGTTATACAAAACATAACTTTTTCACATTAAGCAGAAACATTTTCAAGCTGGAAAGTATTCTCAGCTATAAATCAGCAGACATCTTTTGAACGAAACAAAGCAAGAAAAAAAAGAATCCCTCCTGAAGGTAGGTAACCAGGTACTCTTGAATGCCAGAAGCCAGGGTGGCAGCCTACTTTAGGGACACACACTAATATAAATGTGTTAGAACATCATTCGAAACAATTGACACATTCCCCGTTCACTGCATCCAATTGGATTTTAACAAACCCTGGGAGAAGGTAAACTCTCTAGTTTCTCAAGTCTTTACAGTGGAACACAGAACCAAGTCCTTGAAAAGATACTTCGTTCACATCTTGCGGTTTAGACGGTTCTTTCCATGAGTCATATTTCCTGCCATCTCTTCTCCTTCTGGTGAGAATATCACCATCAGTTGTCTAATACATAACAAATGCAGATTGCCACCAAGTAACAGAAGGCTTCTGGAAAGTTACTGCATCTGCAGTGGAAGAGAAAAACATCTTCCGTAAACAGCAGAACAGTGTGAAAGCTAACTTAAATCAGTACATTATTTCTTTTGTATGCTTGAAATTGCCTAAGTGTGACTACCTAATACAAATTTTGCATATACAATGTATGTTATTTTGCATAAAACTGTACACTTTCTATTTGAATGTGTTGTTACTTTTTAAATTGAGATTTACTCTACCAGAAGGCGCTACCAGTACTGATATCTACCTGGGTGGGATCACTGACAAAATATCGAGGAGCAAAATATCGACCTGCCAAAATATCGTGGACAAAATATAAAAAGCCAAAATATCGAATTCCTATCTGCAAACAGGTAAGTACAAAAATATTGAATCCAAAATATCGTAGTAAATATTATAGTTTGTTAAAATATCGATTTTTTAAAATGTATTAAAAGTAATGTAAAATTGATAAAATAATGAATATAAGTAACTAAAACATACTTAAAAATATGTAAATAACCTTAAAATTATTAAATAATTAATGTAAGTAAAAAAATTCCATTTTTATTTTTTAATACAAATATATATTAACTTAATATTAAAAAAGAAATTTAATATTTTTAGCGTAGGATAGCAGGAGGGTAAAATTTACTATTCCCACTCCAGTGAGTGCAACAGTAGGGAAAGCGTTGGATAGGGCAGGGGTAAAAATTTCTATTCCCACTCCAGAGAGTGCAACAGTAGGGAAAGCGTTGGATAGCGTAGGGGTAAAAATTACTATTCCCACTCCAGTGAGTACAACAGTAGGGAAAGCGTTGGATAGCATAGGGGTAAAAATTACTATACCCACTCCAGAGAGTGCAATAGTAGGGAAAGCGTTGGATAGCGTAGGGTTACAACTTACTATTCCCACTCCAGAGAGTGCAACAGTCGGGAAAGCGTTGGATAGCGGGAGGGTAAAAATTACTATTCCCACTCCAAAGAGTGCACCAGTAGGGAAAGCGTTGAATAGCGTAGGGGTAAAAATTACTATTCCCACTCCAGTGAGTGCAGCAGTTGGGAAAGCGTTGGATAGCATAGGGGTAAAAATTACTATTCCTACGCCAGTGAGTGCAACAGTAGGGAAAGCATTGGATAGCGTAGGGGTACAAATTACTGTTCCCACTCTAGAGAATGCAGCAGCAGGGAAAGCGTTGAATAGCGTAGGGGTACAAATTACTATTCCCACTCCAGTGAGTGCAACAGTACGGAAAGCGTTGGATAGCGTAGGGGTAAAAATTGCTATTCCCACTCCAGAGAGTGCAATAGTAGGGAAAGCGTTGGATGGCATAGGGGTAAAAATGACTATTCCCACTCCAGAGAGTGCAACAGTAGGGAAAGCGTTAGATAGCAGGAGGGTAAAAATTACTATTGCCACTTCAGAGAGAGCAACAGTAGGGAAAGCGTTGGATAGCGAGGGGTAAAAATTACTATTCCCACCCCAGTGAGTGCAACAGTAGGGAAAGCGTTCGATAGCGTGGGGGTAAAAATGACTATTCCAACTCCAGAGAGTGTAACAGTAGGGAAAGTGTTGGATAGTGTAGGGCAAAAAATTACTATTCCCACTCCAGTGAGTGCAACAGTAGGGAAAGTAATGATTTAATATTTAAATAAGTATAAATTATCAATACCAATAACAAAGGAGTTGAAATTAATTACCAATTACAAAATATTTAATACAAAAATAATTATAAATACCAATAAATAACATTTATTAAAAATTATTACCTATTAACTAATTTATTTTCAATGCCAAAAATGTAATAAGTAATACAAAATTGCCAATTAATAATTAATTGACAATACATTCATTATTAATACACAAAAATAATTTAAATAATTACTTAATTACAATTAAATTACTTCCCACCTTATTCCTCTATAAGCCCACAACCCGCTCCGAATAATACATTAATTGATTAATTAACAGTTAATCAATTAATAAAAATTAATTACCAATTAATAAAAATTAATTACCAACTAATAATGGATTCACAAATTAATTATCAATACAAATAAATAAAATTAAATATTTACTTAATTACAATTAAATTACTTCCCACCCTATTCCCCTATAAACCCACAACCCGCTACAGAACTAAAACGCAAAATTAAATTAAAAATAATTATTAATTCCTAAAAATTAATATACTATAATTAAATCACTTCACACCCTATTCCCCTATAAACCCACAACGTGCTAGCAGCCGCGGTCGGTAGTAGGAGTTTCTGCAGGGCGGTGATGTGGGGAGGAGTGTGGTTCCGTGAATTCTGAACCCGATTTATAAATAGCATCGTTTTGTCACAAATTTTATAGTAGCGAACCGTAACTGGTGAGTTCGGCAAGTATGAGTGATTTCGTCATGCTAGACCTACAGAATCACCATGTATGTGAAGATTTCGTTCCGAACCCTGGGCTCCATTTTGTGTGTGGCAGCCATTTTGTGTGGTTGCCCTCACATAGGCCGATGACTGTGGTCGAGCGAGTCTTTAGTACACATACACTTTAGCTGACTTCTGAAAGACCTTAGTGAACTGACCTCGCTGTCTTAAGCTGACCTAGTTGAACTAGTTCCTTGCCCTAGAGCTGATCAAGATTTAGGATCAGAGCACAGGACATTGTAAAATTTGATATGCACACACACACCTGCTTTATCTTGTTCTATACCTGTTTCTGTTCTTCCTTTATGGCCTCTTTTATGACACGGGTTGTGGTCTTTTTATTATGGGTGTCGTTCGATCATTGTGAGAAAGAATGTTGGGCTTTCCTGTATAATTAATGGTGGGCTGGGCAAACTGAAAGGTGGGTTCGTCGTTATACAATGCCTCGAGTTGTGGTAACATGTGGTTGGTTGAACTGTAAATAAGGAATGTTTGCCTAAAGCACAATATTTGGTATAAAAAGGGATGACTCGCTTTGTAAAGTTGAGCAGTCTCCTACGAATATACGCCATTGTACTTCGTGGACCTCTGTTTTTGGTTGCAGCCAATAAATTTGATCTTTGACGTCACCAAGAAGTTTCCGCGTTTCTGTATTCTGAGACAGGTGAATCCGAAGACTTTGGGTGTGTCCCTTGGCACCGCTGGGTCTTAAATAACACGGTTCTTCAGTTGGCGCCCAACGTTGGCCGACTTCAACGGTACCTGTCCAAGCCTGAGGTTCGTGAGGAGCTTCGTGAGGAAATTCTGGAGGAAGGCCGCCACTTCATCGACCCCTGTATGTCGACGTGGACCAAAGGTGTTCTCTGCGAGGCTTCCCGCTTCCCAACGGCTACGAAGGACTGCTGCCCTGGCTGTCGCCCTGTCTTGGACCCTTGATAGATCCTTTGTAGAGCAAGACGATAGACGGTCTTCTGGTGGCGTGACAGATATTTGGTTAAGTATAAGTGGGTCGCTCCCACTAATTTGTTTGGTTCTTGGTTTGGTTCTTGGTTTGGTTCTTGGTATTGGTTCTTAATTTTGGTCCTTGGTCTTGGTTAATTCGACTGCTGCAGTAATCGAAGCCGAGGGGCTCGTACATTTACGAGTATATGGATAATCGATAACCCCTTGAAGTTGGAAGCTAGATTAGAGAGCGAAGATGCCTGGTCTTAGCAAGATTAGAAAATGGTTCAGCTGTAGTTGCAACAAGGATTCCCGATTGGAGGACTCGTGTCCGATACCTCCGGTTGGAACTCCGACTTATGAGCTCTATTCGAAACATGGTGTGGGTCCTATTACTTATAATGAAGTTTGGATCCACTACACTAGGAAAGTGTCTTACGATGGCCCCAATATGGTAGTTTTGAATTAAATATTCTAGATAATTTGGAAGCAGCGCTATTTAAGAAGAAAGCCCGGCCGGCGATGTTTGACTCTTTCCGCCTTTGGCAAAAGGAAGCCAAACAGAGAGAAATTGAGCAAGCGAAAAGAGATAGGAGTGAGAAGAGTATGTCAGTGTTACAAGCTGCTAGACAGTATAAGGATGATGGAGAGGAACGAGCTAATGAAGTTTTAGACAGACAACGTTGCATGGCCATAGATAAATGTTATCCGGCCTTGCCGTCTCCTCCTCCGAAAACGATAGAAGATCTTGAAAAAGATTCTTTCATTTCTCATTTATTAAGATCGCCACCTCCTTATGTACAAGGTGTTACTGCGCCTCCATTACCACCTGTTGTTCTACCCTTTGTTGTTCAACCTCCTGCTGTTGTTCAGCCACCCAGTGCTTCACCAATAGTTTTGCCTTCCCCTGTGCAATCCGCCCTAGGGTCGCCATCTTTGCTACCAGCTTTGCCTCAAACTCCTTTGCCTTCTACTTCTACTTCTGTTTCTCCGACTCCGACTGTTTTCATGCCTACATCTTCTCTGCCTCAGAATACTTGTTCTCCTGTTCTTATGTCTACTTCTTCTCCTTCTGTTCGAAAACAAATGACTGAGACTGTAGTGAATTTATTATCTCCATTGTTTGGATCACTGAATATGACCCCTGTTTCGGAACGTAGGCAGAGTCGTAGTCAGCTTCCTAGTTCCGAGGAGCGGACTGCGTTGGATTTGTTGGCTCGTAGGTGGATTTCAAATGCTCCAAGGTATGATTTGCCAGCAGTTATGGATGTTTTCTTTCAGTGGGAACCGCCTAAACAAAGGTATGTTTTCGATGTGATGTGTTCTTTCCTGATTCAGGAATGGGAAGATAATGAGCGAGGTCCGATTCCGCAGGATGTGCTTGATGTTCTGTCAGATTTTGCTAAGGGGATGATAGTGGACACTGATGTCACAGAAGCTGTAGAGACTATACTGGATTTTAGATCTAGACTTCCGTCTCAGATGTTGTATGAACCTGATTCCTCTGTTAGGAGGAAAGTGAGACAGTATCCAATGAGAGAAGTTCCTCCTGTATGGAGGGAAGCGGTTCAGGCTAATGTAAATCAGGGTATTGTTGCTGCACCGGCATATTTTCAGCGAATATGGGTACATGTCCCTTGGAAGAGAGCAGAGGACTTGGCTCTTAAGCAGACCTTACCTGACACTCGTAAGAATCCTGCTGGCTACTATGAAGAGTTGTCTCACACAGTAGATGCGTGTATAATGAATTTAGCCGACATCAATATGTTGCTGGGTAATGTAGTTCCGCAACCTTTGTGGGCGAAGATTCTTCATGAGGATCATGCAGTGGAGTTAGGAGATACTTGGGCGAATATTGCTGCTGCAGATGGTAGACAAGAGGGAGGTGCTAAACCTGAACCTTTAGTTGCAGATTTACCTGGTAGAAATATTACTCTGATGAAGACGATGATGCCTGCTTTACGAGTGAATTGGGATAAGTTAGCAGCATGAAAGCAGAAGAAAGACGAGAGTGTGTCTGACTTCTTCACTAGGTTCGAAGAGACGTTTATCAATCATAGTGGTCAGGACATGAGTACGGAAGGTGGTCAAAGGTTGTTCGTGGATAAATTTGTTTTTAATTTGCTTCCCGAACTTTCTAATAAGTTGAAGGATTCTGAGAGTTCATGGGCCGTTTCTTCGTCAGCCCAGATATTGGCTACTGCCCAATATTACGAGGATAGGGATAAAGATGAGAAAGATAAAGTAGAGAAGAAAACGAAAGATTTAAAGACGAAAGTTCTTTTGCAGCAAGCTTATCTGCCTCGTCAGAATCAGCCTCAGTTTCAGCAACCTCTGCAATTTCAGAGATTGTTACAGAAACCTGAACATTATGTTCAGCGATTCTTTCCTGGTCCTAATCAGTGTGCCTATTGTAGAGAGGAAGGTCATTTCAAGATTAATTGTCCGGCTTTGTTACAGCTTACGAATGGTGCACCTGGTCAGAGAGGTCGTGGTGGTTTTCAGCAAGCGCCTAGAGGAAGAGGTCGTGGTGTGATTCCCCAGAATGAGCGTTCCTCTTCCCTACAGAATTCTGCGAATTATTTCGATAGACAGAATGTTCCGAGTGGTCAGTCTCCTCAGTACTATGTTGAGGATTACTATGTTGAAGGTGAGAGTGTTGGCTATAATGATAACTGGGACAGCCATGGACAAAGTAAGGGAGTAGTGTCAGTTCCAGTAGATCAGAGTGGACCATATGTTGAAGTGGTTACATCAGGTGTAGTAGAGCCGTTTCTTTTGGATACTGGTGCGACAAAGAGTTCTATTATGCATTCTAAACTCCCTGGCGCACCTTTGTCTGGCTTAACAAATGTTTCCGTAGGATTTTCAGGCGCCTCAGTTTGTAATCCGGTTTCTAGTCCTTTGTCTCTTTCCATTGGCCCTTGTGAATTGGAAGCTCCACTTATTCTAACGACTGGTTGTGGTGAGAATCTGTTGGGTTTGGATTTGCTGAAAAGATTGAATGCCACACTGCATTGTTCTCCTTCGGGAGTACAACTTACACTTGGTAAGAAAGTAATTTCTCCAATGTATTTGTCTAAAGACTGTTTGCCACCGGAATTGAGTTCGCTTCCTGAAACGCTTTGGGCTACAGGTCCGAATGATGTTGGTCTTTTGCAGATTCCACCGTATGTTGTTACGCTAAAATCGAATGCTAAGTTGCCTTGTATACCACAGTATAAAATCTCAAGCGATGGTGAGAGAGCTCTTTTGGCAATTGCCTATGATCTGGTCGAGAAGGGTGTGGTTGAGGAAACGAGAGGTAACGTGTGCAATAGTCCGGTTTTGCCTGTTCTTAAACGTACGGATGCTTCTCAGCCACCTGTGTACCGGTTTGTGATCGACCTTCGAGAGGTCAACAAGATTGTCGTGCCACAGTTTCCTGTGGTACCCGATATCACTGCTTTATTGACTCTGATTCCTGCTTCGGCAGCCTGGTTTTCTGTCATCGATTTGAAGAATGCTTTCTTCAGTATTCCTATTGCTGAGGAGAGTAGGGATATTTTTGGCTTCTCATTAGGAGGACGAAGCTTCCGGTTTAAGAGAGCTCCACAAGGCTATTGTGAAAGTCCCTCAATTTACAGTCAAGTGTTGAAAACTCAGCTTGATGGGTTTGTGTTACCAGTTGGTTCTACTCTTATTCAGTACGTCGATGATTTGTTGATTACTGCTGATGACGAAAAGATTTGTAAAGAGGCTACTTTTTCGTTGTTGTAATATTTATCTGACCTTCATCATAAAGTATCGCCTTCGAAATTGCAATATTGCCGCCAAGAGGTAACCTACTTAGGTCATCTCTTGTCGAAGGAGGGAAGGAAATTGACCCCAGAAAGAATTCAAGCGATTGCGCAAATGAGTGTGCCGACGACACAGAGAGAAGTTCGTGCCTTTTTGGGTATTACATCGTATTGTAGGCAATGGATCCCTAATTTTTCTTTGTTAGCGAAGCCTCTGTTAGCATTGACTGTGAAAGATACTCCGTATCCTCTTCCTTGGTCTGATGAATGTCAGAAAAGTTTTTCGGAATTACGTGACGCATTGTGTTCGGCTCCTGTGTTGTGTACTCCAGACTATAGCAAGCCTTTCACGTTGTATGTCCACGAGAGAGAGGGATGTACGTTGTCAGTGTTGACACAATCTTTTGGGGACAAGCAGCGTCCATGCGCGTATTTCTCAGCAACGTTAGATCCAGTTGCTAAAGCATTACCGAGTTGTTTGAGAGCTACAGCCGCAGCTGCCGTTTCTATCCGACAGTCTGCTGGTTTGGTGTTGGCCAACACGCTGATTGTGATGGTTCCACATGCAGTGGATACCTTATTAAACAGGACTAAGACACAGCACCTTACTAGTGCACGTCTTTCAGGCTATGAGTTGACACTGTTGGCTAGCCATGTTCACATTAGAAGGTGCAACGTACTGAATCCAGCTACGTTATTACCGATCTCTACAGAGACAGATGCTCAAGAACAGCATGATTGTTTTCTTCGTACAGAGGAAGAAACAAAAGCGAGAGTGGATCTGAAAGACACTCCTTTTGAGAATGTGGATGGTACTCTGTGGGTTGATAGTTCGTGTTTTAAGCTTCCGAATGGTGAGACGACTGCAGCGTATGCTATCACAACTTTAAATACAGTTGTTGAGACAGCACGCATACCACAGAATTCTGCGCAAGCAGCAGAATTGATTGCATTGACTAGAGCGTGTGAGTTGTCAGAAGGAAAACTAGTGAATGTTTATACTGATAGTCATTATGCGTTTGGTGTTGCTCACAGTTTTGGGCGTTTGTGGAGAGAGCGTGGGTTCCTTACTTCCCATGGAACTAAGATTCAGCATGGTCAGTTAGTGAATGAACTTTTGGAATCTCTCACTCTCCCAAAGCAATCGCAATTGTGAAATGTAGTGCGCATAAGAGAGTTGTGGACGATGTTGGTCAAGGGAATGCATTCGCGGATGAAGTAGCGAAGGAAACAGCGAAGGATATGATGAGCCGTATGTATGTTGCAGGACCAGCGAGATGGGTTATGGCTGGTGGAATGTGTGAAGATACGATAGAAAGTGTGACGACGATTCAGGCTGAAGCTACAGAAAAGGAAATGAGTGTCTGGAGAGAGAGTAGGGGTATGTTGGATTCTACAGGTTGTTGGATTGAGTTGTCGGAACATCAGCGATGGTTGCTGCCAGATGCGTATGTGCTTCCAGTGGTTACAATGGCTCATGGGTTGGCTCACATAAGTTCGAAAGGGATATGCAAGTTGTTGGCTCCAGTTTGGCAGAATGCTGGAATCCCAAAATGTGCAGAGAACGTGGTGAAACATTGTATGATTTGTCTGCAATATAATCGTGGTAAGGGAACTCCAACTCCAGCTGGTCATTTTGCTCCTCCGACGTATCCGTTTGAGGTGATACAGTTAGACTATATTCATATGGAGAGGTGCAACAATTTGAAATACGTTCTCGTGGTTGTTTGCGCCTTTTCAAGATGGATAGAGGCTTACCCTCTAAAAGATAATACTGCCTTGTCTACAGCCAAGGTTTTGTTGAGAGAGTACTTCCCTAGGTATGGATTGCCAAGAAATGTGTGGTCGGACAATGGGAGTGAATTTGTGGGTGAGATTATGAAGAAAGTATGTTCTGAATTAGGCATTAACCAGAAGTTCCATGCAGCGAATCACCCCCAATCTGCTGGACTTGTTGAATGTTACAATGGTACGCTTACGCTTAAATTAGCTAAGGTACAAGCGAGTACTGGTCTTACATGGCCAGATGCTTTGCCATTGGCTCTTTTGTCAACTAGGACGACTGTGCATTCTCGAGTGGGACTTAGTCCGTATGAGATAGTGTTTGGTCGTCCGGCGAATGTTTGGGGAGTGCCTCGTCCGAGAGAGTACAGCAGTATTGAATACCCTATGTTGGTGGATTACTTACATGACTTGACTGCTAAATTACGTGTTCTCCACCAACAGGTCTATGACACTTTGCCGACAGCTACGACAGATCCAGGCCACATGCTTGAACCTGGAAATTATGTTCTGGTGAAGAACATTCAGCGCACGAAGAATTTGCAGCCAAGATGGACAGGCCCCTATCTGATTTTGCTAGTTACTAGAACCGCTGTTAGAGTAGCAGGCAAAAAGAACTGGGTGAATGCCACCCATTGCAAAAAAGTTCCTTTGCCTTTGCCATATGATCAGTGGGTAAGGGATGGTATTGCCGATTCAGATGGTGAGAAGGTCCCTAGATTTACCCCGTTTAGCGATGCTCATTTGACATGGACAAGGTCTGAACGTGAGGATGACGACGTTCTGCATGCTGCTGTGCCGCCTCATCTGAAGATTGACACCACCAATCCGGATTTGTTATTTAAGGACCAGACTGTACCAGACAGATGATTTGAGACCGAGAAAGACTGTACATATGGACAAATAAAATTTCTTTTTATATAGTGAATCTACATTTTGGCAGATCAAGAAACTTTTTATTTTTGTTTTTCGAACTCCCATCCGAGTTCAGCTGTAGCGTCGCGGTATAAAGACTTTGGAGTGCAGGCTGTGTAGACACAAGGTCAGCAGTTCTGGTTGGTTCAAGGGAGTTCCCTAGACCGACAGGCGCATTCCTTAGTAGAATAACAACAACTGCCGTGAACGGCAACGGTTAGAGGATGGAGTTTTTTGATGCTGCCCAGAATGTTAGGAGAAAGGACTCTAAAGTTCGAATATGTACATTGATTCATAGCAAATGTTTTTTAACAATGTGTATTCTAATATTTTTAAGTATTGTATTAGCCTGTGTGGGTTTGGTTTTATATGCCATACAACAGCCGTTTGCACCTATTTCACAACCTATGTCTTTTCCTACTACTGTTTCTCTACATTCGTTTCACCCTTTACCTGAACATGAATTGATTAGAAGGTCAGAGTTCGTTAATAACTCGTTTGTGCAACTCCTTCATCAACACCAGTTAGTAGTGAATACCACTAATTGTTGGGTGTGTGGTCTTATGCCACATACAATGGATAGAGGTATTCCTTATCTGGTTCTGCCGTTCAGTTATAATGGGTCCGTATGGGCATATCAGACAATGTTTATATATGCCAACGAAGTCTATCCCCTGCGTTCCATGAGAGACAATGCGAGAAATAGTGCCTTAGTGAAGGGAATAACAGATATGATTAGAAATATCGATACATATGAGACTATTCCCAAAGATGAGGTGTTAGCTTATATCGGATGGAACGTTACTGGATATAGTGTTAGTCTGAGTGAAAAGCAGAGACGAAAGAGGTCACCTCCAATTTGGATCATACCCCATCATGGTCATTTTTGTCTGCAAAGGAAGGGCAAGAATCCGAGAGCTCAGTTGGGGAAGAGTGTTTGTACTCAGACATATGTTTTTGCTTCCCAAACTTCCCCACCGTTCTTAGCAGCTAAGGGCACGTATTTTGTCTGTTATGATAGAGCGTACACATGGTTTCCCCCTGATTTTTTGGGAACCTGTTATGTTGCATACCTGTTACCCCCTACGTATACTGCTGCCGTAGATAACCACAGAACGAGAGTTGGTAGAGGTGTCTTCAGTAAGGAAGATACTGTAGAACAAGAAGTGGGAGACTTTTTCAAGGGTTTCCTATCGTTTTGGGGACCTATGGCTAACAGTAGAAACTTGCGACAGTTGACGCGAGTGGTTGAATCCACCATAAATGAGACTGCCGGTGCCCTTAGTAATTTGACTGCTGAGCTTCAAGCGGATCGCCTTATGACGTTACAAAATCGTATGGTTTTAGACGTTATACTCGCAGATCGAGGTGGGATATGCAAAGTGATTCAATCGAGTTGCTGTGTTTTCATACCAGACAATGCTCCTACAGTGTACCAGGCCATTTCCAAGCTACATAAGATCTCTGAGTCGATACATGAGGATAAAGGAGATTGGTAGTTGATTGGATGGTTTTGGGAACTGTTATCGACTTGGGGATGGAAGATTCTGACGATCATTGGGATGGTTTTGGCGATTCTACTCTCATGCGGTCTTTGCATACAGTGTGGCCCTGCCATATGTGGCCTCTTTGCTAGTACGTGTGTGAGAGGATCGGTTTCAAGAGAAGTCCTGAGTAATAGGATGATGCTCCAGCAACATCTTGATGATCTGATGAATATTGACATCGATTCAGATACATATTGAGTGATTGCCTATGTAAGGGCAAAAGGAGGGGCTGTGGTTCCGTGAATTCTGAACCCGTTTTATAAATAGCATGGTTTCGTCACGAATTTTATAGTAGCGAACCGTAACTGGTGAGCTCGGCAAGTATGAGTGATTTCGTCATGCTAGACCTACAGAATCACCATGTATGTGAAGATTTCGTTCCGAACCCTGGGTTCCATTTTGTGTGTGGCAGACATTTTGTGTGGTTGTCCTCACATAGGCCGATGACTGTGGTCGAGCGAATCTTTAGTACACGTACACTTTAGCTGACTTCTGAAAGACCTTAGCAAACTGACCTCGCTGTCTTAAGCTGACCTGGTTGAACTAGTTCCTTGCCCTAGAGCTGATCAAGATTTAGGATCAGAGCACAGGACATTGTAAAGTTTGATATGCACACACACACCTGCCTTATCTTGCTCTATATCTGTTTCTGTTCTTCCTTTATGGCCTCTTTTATGACACGGGTTGTGGTCTTTTTATTATGGGTGTTGTTCGATCATTGTGAGAAAGAATGTTGGGCTTTCCTGTATAATTAATGGTGGGCTGGGCAAACTGAAAGGTGGGTTCGTCGTTATACAATGTCTCGAGTTGTGGTAACATGTGGTTGGTTGAACTGTAAATAAGGAATGTTTGCCTAAAGCACAATATTTGGTATAAAAAGGGATGACTCACTTTGTAAAGTTGAGCAGTCTCCTACGAATATACGCCATTGTACTTCGTGGACCTCTGTTCCTGGTTGCAGCCAATAAATTTGATCTTTGACGTCACCAAGAAGTTTCCGCGTTTCTGTAGTCTGAGACAGGTGAATCCGAAGACTTTGGGTGTGTCCCCTGGCACCGCTGGGTCTTAAATAACCCGGTTCTTCAGGAGGAGGGTCAGGGTGGGGGGTAGTAATGTATCGATTATGGAGTTTAACAGGTAAGTAAACATATAAATAAATAAAACAAATTTTGTTGCATGCACTGCATCGCATTTGGTGATGCAGTGCGCGCAACAAAATTCGTTTTATGTATTTATATTTTTACTTACCTGTTAAACTCCGTAATCCATACATTACTACCCCCCATCCTGCCCCTCCCCCTCCCCACGTCACCGCCCTGCAGGAACTCCTACTGCCGACCGCGGCTGCCCGCTAGGGAATTAAATAATGCAAAAATTAAATGACATAAAATTCATTACTTTAAAAAAATTAAACATGCATTTCAAAAATAATATAGACTTTTAATACATATACTAACAAACAAAACACTTAAAAAAAATCGATATTATTAAAAATTCAATATATTTTAATGCCTATTTTATGTACTTCGGATATTTTGACTGTCAATATTACTTACCTGCATTTCGATATTATTAACCACTATGTTATGTACATTCAATATTATATCCTTTCTATATTTTGAATTCGATATTTTGTCCATTCTAAAAAAGGTTTTCGATATTTTGTCTAGTTACCACCTGGGTGCTCTCCAACTCCCCTATATACAGATCATGGTCTGATTCTTGACCTGTAAATGAAAGGTCCCATTGATGCCACCAAGAACAGACAGAAATAGTTTGTTGACTTTGAGTCAGTGTCAGCACTTGCACTAAAAACTACATGTATTTGTGAAGTTTCCTCTAATCTCTACATCCTCAGCAGGGTACAAAGCAGGAGGCTGTGGTTTAATAATTTTAGTGCATTGCTGGTGGGCAGACAAGGCAGAATTGTTAGTCCTCCAGTCCTGGAAATTCCAAAACGGAATATTGTGCTGAACTTCTTCAGAGCTTTGTAGCACACCAGAAACATCACAGGCTCCACCCTGATGGATGGTCCGTTAGCTCCTGAGGTAGTGGCCTTACAGCTGACTGTACAGATCCGATCGATCAAAAGCCAGATATGTAACTGCAAGCTAGATTACCCTGGGCTAAAAACATTTTTTTACAGAGTTTTAAATAGCACAAACTTGACCCGAATCGAGTATCAGAGCGCTATACATAGCACCAGTTGCATTACATGAGGACACATTCATTTTTGTTTGGCATGGGGAGATTAAGTGATTTTCCCAGAATCAAAGGATGTTCAGCGTCATTGCTGAGCCTCGCACCCAGGTCTCCATATTCAAGGTCGACCGCCCTAGCTGTTAGACCACCTCTTCTCCCCTGCCAGGACCCTGCCACTGTTTGCAAAACAATTAGCTGAGAAAATTGCAGAGAGAAGTGTGCTTATCTAGGGGGGGGGGGGGGGTGAAATTATGCATGGTTACAGGAAATGCGAATATGCCATTTAGCTCTGTCATTTAGCATGCAATGCATCCCTGTGCCAATTTTTGATGCAGGGATGCATTTTGCAGTGAAACAAATAGCGCAAAACGTCAAAGGCACTGTGAGGAACAACCACTCACCTTTTTAAAGTAGATTTTAAGTGCAAAATGGCTCACTCGTAGTACATTTTTACAGCAAATGGTGCATAATTATGTGGAGTAATTGCATAATTTCGTGAATTTCACTTAATAAGCGTTACACGAAATTTCCAAAATAACACAAATTACACATGCATCATTTTAATTAAGCCTAAACCTAATATGCACTGGGACTCTGATGAAAGCTGTAATTGGATTGCAAGCTAGCTGCAGGAATGAAAAAGCCATAGACATGGGGTGCAAAACTGGTAGGTGGTTAAAATTGCTAAAGAGCAGAAGCCTACCACCTAAGCTACTATTGACAGGTTTAGAACAGTGAGTACAAATGTGTAATTCCATCTCATATGATGCAATATCACTTACTGTCGTGACCTTTATGTGTGATTGTGGTTCACACTTAAATTCCCTGGAAACATGATCTAGGAGGCACCAGGAAGTGGGCAATGTGGTACTAAAATGCACAAATATGTTTCATTTTCAGTGAAATACAACATCAGGGACCAGACACGTCCATGGGCTTCTCCCCTGTAACATGGTCGCACAATGCCCGTTACTTATATACCTATTCAATATTATTGATAGCAGTCATGTTTATTACCAATAGGAAACTAGCCCTCATGAAAATAATTACCAGCATTGTAGGATCCAAAGAAAAATGTTAATGTAATCACTGCCTCTAAGCGTTTTCTTACAAACTACAAACATGTATTCTCACATTTGCTCTGCAAATTTGGCTTTTGTGGTGCTTTCGTGTGCATAATGGCAAATGTATGCCACTTTTTCCTACGTATAATTGTATTGCACATGAGATGAGCACTAAGGGCATGATTGCGGCCTGATGGGAATGAGGTGTTTGCTGCAACTGGTTCAGGTATTTATTGAATGCTGTAAATTTATCCTATTCTAAGTTTTTAAATGTGAAACAAGGTAAGACATATAGAATCATTATTTAAGGAACCACGGACCATATTAGCAAGAAGCTCGTTAAAATTATCGCCGTTTTAGCGGCAGGAAACTGTTGCTAAAGCGGTGATAATGGGCTTGATAATATGTGCTATAGAATTCCACTAGAAGCCCAGGTTAGATGTGCAGGACAGTGAGGGTGCGATAACTATTGTGCAACTTAGAATTCGTATCCCTTGTAAATGCAGGTTTGTACATGGATCAAAATGTGACCTTTTGGCAAAATAAGGGCCTATGCTCTCTAAAAAGTACATTTTATGTAGTACCATTTTGTTGGTGTTAAATAAGGATATGTGTAACATAAATTGTTGCAAAAAATTCTGGGGCATATTAGCAAGAGCGTGCGATAAATATCGCAAACCGCGCTTAGCGCATTTTTTTTATCGCTGTCTTTCGCTGGATCCTATCGCGGAGATAGCACGTTGTTACCAACGTGTATCTCCAATGCGATAGAAAATCCAGCGATAGCGGCAAAATCCACCTAAAACACAAGTGAAACAGTGATAAAAAGGTTATCGCTAACCTAAAGCTTGCTAATAGGCGGGGGGATTCAGCCTTAGAATCCACCTCCCATTGAGGATAATGGCTAAGTCAGGAATTTAGCAGGTGTAAAAAATTCCTGCGATAACCCCGGTTAGCATGACTTTTTTCATTGCTAACCTGGGTGGGGTCCTCATTGATAATAGGTGTAAGGCTTGTTAGCGGCTGGTTCCGTGGTCTTTTGGTCGTGAATGCCTACTTTGCATGTCATTAGAGATAAATATCGCTGACATGCAAAGCGGCCCCCAAAACAGTCGCTTTCGCCAGAAAGCTGTCACTAACAGCTGTTAGCGACAGCTTACTGATGGGGCGATTAAAATATCGCCGCTTTTACGGCAAAAAGTGCCGCTAAAGTGGCAAAGACGCCCTTGCTAATATGACCCGTTGTTTTTCATACCGATTTGGCAAAGCTCTGTCCTAGTGTCCTCCAGCTGAGGGGCGCTGCGTGAGCTGCTGTGCTGCTATGCCCAATCCATGGGCAATGGACATGCTGCTTGCAAGGTTCACTTCAGAAGCTACACGCATTTCTACTGGAGGAAAATGTTCTCTCCAGTTGTTTACATATTATTGGCTGTTTTGGGCCTAGATAAACAAACTAAGAGTTACAATTTAATGTGTCTTTGTTGTCCACAGTATTAGGTGCTTTTATACCACAGTAATCATGTTTTATCTTCAAAATTCATAAAAACTGTAAATGTAGGTCTTAAAGTCTTGGAAAACTCTGTTGATGCAAATATAACTATGGAAAACATGCAACCACAATGACTGGTGAGCCAGCAGGCGAGCTGCCAGCTAATATGCGGCTACTATCAAGTTAGTCAATAACTGGCTCTTACAAGGAATAAATACCCTGTCAATTTGTGGTTAATTGAGCAGGGGCGTAGGGAACCCACCATTTAAGAAAATTAAGCGGGGGCTGCCACTGGGTACCATGGGTTGTGAAACAGGCCCCACTGAATATTAATGAGCGTTTATGGGCCTTCGCTGACTGCAGCTCTGGCACAAAGTGCTCATAAATGATACTGCTGGGCAATGGATGACGGAGAGGAATGGGAGGTGTGAAGACATGGACAGCAAAGGAAAGAGAGAAACAAAAATAGATGAAATCACAAAAAATTGTGGAAACGCAGAAAAATGTAAACACGAGAAAAAGGTAAGAAAGAAAAAGTAACCTTAAGTGCCAAAAGATGGGTAAATAGAAGGGAAAAGAAATAATGTGAGGAGAAAAGAAGAACCAAAGAAAGGAAAGAAAGGTAATAGGATATAAGGAAGAAAAGGTGAAAGGTCAGATGGTAGGGTAAAAAGACGGATAGATGGAAGAGTGAGAGGATGGATGAAAGAGCAGAAGAATCAATGGATTATAGGGTTAATGGGTGGAAGGCTAGGACTGGAAAAGTGAATGGATCTGTGGGTGTAAGTATGGATAAATGGATATGTGAACGTATTGATGGGCGGATGCCTCAAAGGACTGATGGATGAATGATCGATTAGAAGGAGAAGGTAACTCTCCTAAAGAGGGTAGGGTTTTTGCCCCATGTACAGTGTGAGTAGAGGTATCATTCTAGTGTGGTTATTTACATTTTCTGGCTACTCTCCTATAGTTGAGTCCAACGAAATTTTGATAGAAGTTTACATTTCTAATGCTAGCACATGGCTCATCTGAAAACCCATAGCCTCTCAAGATCTGGAAACCAATGGTCATATTTTCCTATAAATTAGTGTCATTCAGCCTCCCCAAGATTATCACATTTCAGAGGTGTTTGTAAAGTTTTTGAACGGTTTGGAGACCGTAAGAGGGTGTTTAACTGGAGTTAATATCCCAGCATTAATCCCACAAATAATATTGAGTTATGCAAACTCTATTGATACATATTTGTAAGCAAGACCTCTTGCTGGGGTTGAATAAGAATTAGGATATGGTTTAGGATTGTGCAAATATGTATATTATTTTCTGCTCAAATTTAAAATAGTAAGCAAAATTGCATGAAATCACGTGAATAGCTTCAAACGTGATTTGCTCCTATCTCACATGAACTTTTCACACATCTTGTGTAAAAAAATACAACTATATTTGGCATCAGCATGTGATGCATTCGAGAAGAAAATGCGTCTTGGTCAAAAGCAAAATATAATGCAAAATTGTTCAATGCAACATTTAGTAAAATTCATATTTTCTTACAAAACGAAATGTATGATTTCTTTCACACATTTTGCAAGTATAATTAAAATATTGCATGTTAAGCCTGGTTCATTCCCTTGTGAAAAAAACACGTATATCTGACGTTGGTAAACAAGGCACACGTGACACCTGCTGATTGTGCTGCTTTGCACCTCTCAGGATTTTCAATTTAAAATACCTCAACTCAGGTGCATTGACAGCCTGCACTCTAAAACATTAATTCTGCTGCGCAGCTGCTGTAGCACATTCTCATGTTAGTGTGCACTACTTCCAATTTTGATTCTACACCTGTCTCCACTGAACTTTCATCTCTGGCAGTAGACCAGTTTTGTCATGTGAAGGAGTTTTAGATATGTCCGTCGAGGGATTGTGGGGCATATTAACAAGCTGAAGTATCGCCGCTCTCTCGGCACAATTCGCCGAGAAAGCGGCGATACTTCCAGCGCCCTATTAACAGGGGCATTGCAAAGCCTGCCTCAAGCCCACTTTGCATGTCAGCGAGAAACATCGCTAATGACATGCAAAGTGGGCGTTCCCACATCCAAACACATGTAAAATGTGGTTGGAGGTGGGAACACCCTATCACCAAGCAGGCGTTGGGAGGAAAAGACCTGCGATAAACTCGTTTATCGCAGGTCTCCCAACGCCTGCTCTGACCAGGCGTTAGGCATTGATAACATGGGGTTGTGGATCATAAAGCTGAATCCACCACCCATATTATCAAAGTGCGTGAAAACAACGCTTGTTTTCACGTGCTAATGTTCACTATCGCGGCTATCGCAGGATTTACTGTCGCCTACGTGTGCGCGTTGATAATAACGCGCTAACACGGCGAAAAATTCTGGCGATAGTGAAATGTGCGATGTGCGTTTTTTAACGCACATCTTGTTAATATGCCACTGTGATTGTGTTTCACCTCTGCAGGCTCACTAACCGTGTGTGTAATGTTTGGATTCTGCATACTAAAATCTAGTGAAATTATGGGAGAAAAAACGCCGATTGATATTTTGTTGAATTCAATCTTTTTTATCAGCAATTTATTTTCAGAAAATAACTCTACAAACTGACTTTTTCCAGGGCAAATATTTTGCACAAAAATAGAACGAATCCAACAGAGGGCTAATTAGAAACAACATTTCAATTTCACAAAAATCTCTAAACGATTAGTTTTTTCCCAAATTGAAATGGTGCAATTATATTTTTGTGCAACCTCCATTCTGGAGTGAGTGTGAATTTGTAAATAGTTTTTTGTACTTCCAGTAGATTACAGAGACACGTTTTATTTACCATTTGGGCATTATGTGAAATGAATAGAGTTGCTAAACTCCATTACTGGTTAGCGCTAGGGGCAAGGATTCTGATAAGCTTTAGTGCAGTATTAAAATCTAAACTCAACTCCAGGTAATCAACATTTTCATGCCTGACAGAATTTTTTCTGTACTATGGCGACTTCATAAAGTCTCATTTATCTCAAAGCTATGATAAGAATACAAGTCTTCATTTTATTTCCCTCTTGTGATATGCTTATGAAGAACATGCATATTGAGTCTCAAATTGGCACAGTGTACGTGCTTAAAATTGTATTCCCTAGATTATGACAAGTTATATATTTTATACAACCTTCAACGATTTTTTTAAAAGAGAACTGCGTCAGGTGGCCTTTGCAGTGACATAATGCACAGCCAGAAATGCAAGGCTATTTTCATCAATAGTAAAACTTTATATTGACCATATCCTACAAACATTGAAAGCAGATATCAAATGTCATAATTTCTATTCGGGAGTTTGGACAAGAGGACATGTCAAAGATTCAGCACTTTAGAATTCCTTAACACTTATTATATTATTGTGCAGCAAAGCATCTGGATCTATCATCTTGCTACCACAGAATAGACAGTGTTCTTATTTGTTGAGGAAAAAATGCCCCAGATAGAAGTCCCCAAAATGCAGTGCCCTGTATGGCGGTTTTTGAGCATGCACGTGTTGGGAATTACCACCAGACTTTCAATCAAAGTAGAATATAGGAAATTAATTCAAGAGCTTGAAGAGGAAGACTCCAACGAGAATCAATTAATTACTTATTTAGTTTTCGATCGCCGACTGTTGAAATACCCC
Organism: Lissotriton helveticus; assembly: GCF_964261635.1. Classification (NCBI taxonomy): domain Eukaryota; kingdom Metazoa; phylum Chordata; class Amphibia; order Caudata; family Salamandridae; genus Lissotriton; species Lissotriton helveticus. The sequence continues at coordinate 166,990,570 of NC_136065.1, read as the reverse complement.
CACCCGGCCCCACCGCGACACCTCTCTTACCTGCATGGGCCTCAACTCAAGCACACACAGGTAATGTAAATATAGGCACCCATATGTATGGAGGTGCACTCCCACTTGCACAGACACACACCCATAAAGCCACATGCGTGGTGACATAGACAAATAGACAGGTGGATAATTTAAGGATGAATGGATGGATAGAAGTCTTTGGGGTGATGCAGACTCCGTGTACATTCAATGATTACGTTCTCTGTGGGGAAAGTCAGATTCAATATGAAAAGGGGAATGCTTTCAATCGTTGACCTCTCTCTGGACATAGCCCATCCCCTGGGTGATAGAATACTTCAGTCGCCATCCTTTTCAATTCTTGCTTACTATGAAAATATCTACCGTATGGAAATGCACTCTTCTAGTCCATCCTTGCCCTTTCTACTGTTATCATACATAAATTGCATTAAAATTAACAACTTGCACTGCTGTGGTTGCAAGATTTCTCAATATAATTTGTTAGTTAGTTAATTGTCAATATCACCATCAACTACTCAACTAATGGTCCATCAACCAGTGGAAAGAGTGTTGATCTGTGAAGATTAGTTAGGTATTGAAATATACTTTGATTGTCATTAATCAAGTTGCAAGCTTTCTTTTTACGAATCGTTGTCATCTGGGATATGTGTACATTTGGTGAAGGAAACCAAGAAAACTCCTAAAAACTTCAATAATTGTTTTAATGAAAGCCCAGTGCTTTACAACATAATGCTTTCTGTGCATGGACAACCTGGTAACACACATGTTTCTGCAATGTGCCTCAATGACTTTAACTAGAAAATTAATTTCTAACACAAAACATACACTATATTTCTTTACAGTTTACTGCTATCAAATTAATGGAATATTTTTCCTTTAGTCAATTAGCACTGTAGAAAAGCATTACAAAGCAGGAATGACATTGCTATTGTTGCCTTTCATTTTCATTGTCCTGTTTATATTTCCCTGCACACATTCCTGGCTCCAAAATAGTTCCTTTGAAGAGTGCAGTAATGAAACCAGCAGATGCCACATTAATATTGTATTATATGCAGTTTGGATACCTTGCGTTCTGCTCTACTGGCAGGCTATAAGTCAACCTAGCCTTGAGATTTACATTTTAAGAGTCCAAAATATGTACCATGAATAAAATCTCACAAGCAGCATTCACTGGATTGGTGTCACTACAACGCATGTTATTACAACGCATGTTTTTACATCGCATTTTTTACAACGCAAAGTCTATTACAACGCGATTTTTTACAACGCATACCACTACATCGCAATATAATGTTATTAATGAAAAAGTACTAATACAACGTATTCTATTACAACGCATACATTTACATCGAATTTTAATATATTTTTTTTTTTTGTAATATAAAATCTGTCACGGGATACAGGGAAAATAGGGGTTTTGGGTGGGGAAGTGTATTAAAATATAGTGAAAAACTAGACGTAAAAGTAACAATATTTAAATAAATAATTTAAACGTATACCGTTTTTTTTTTGTAACATAAAATCTGGCATGGGATACAGGGAAAATAGGGGTTTTGGGTGGGGAAGTGTATTAAAATATAGTGAAAAACTAGACGTAAAAGTAACAATATTTAAATAAATAATTTAAACGTATACCGTTTTTTTTTTTGTAACATAAAATATGGCACGGGATGCAGGGAAAATAGGGGTTTTGGGTGGGGAAGTATATTAAAATCTATAAAAAAATCTACACATAACCATACTTTTTTGGTTAGAAAATTAATAAATTAGCTTAAAATATTAAAATTTTAAATTAATTAAATTAATAAATTAAATAAATAAATAAATAAAATAATGGCCAAAAATCATACGGAAACACTATGTAATCATCACAGTATTAACATTAATACTCGAGTATTAAAATAAATACTTGAGTAACAATAAATAAATTAAATTTTTTACAATTTACAGTAGAAAACAAAGTAAATTCGTTAAATTATTTCATATTGTTACATTATCTTTAAAACAAATATTTATAAAAACTATTATTTAGATTTTTAAAAATAGATATATATTTATTTATTAAATAAAATAAATAATTAATTTGTATTATTTAAATAAAATTAAAAAAAATAGACGTGTTGGTTGTTAAATTATTTCCATACAAAAACGATTAATATTTTTATTATTCAAACAACACAGATACAAAGCAAATGCATAAAGATATTCTAATTAAAACGAGAATAATAAAGAACGTAAATGTAAATGTAAATGTATTTCGATTTATATAGCGCACGAATCACCCAGGGGTCTCAAGGCGCTTGCTTAGGGAACCCGTCCTGGTATTCCCCTGTGAGACACCCGGCAGGGTATCCACAAGGTGAAAGCCAGGCATCCCGCCGCGAGGGGCCGTAGTGGAGATTAAGCAAGCTATTGCCCAGAGTCGCAGAGTGTGACCCCGTGAGTCGAGTAGGCACCGGAGCGAGAATTGTCGAGTCTGTGGAATTTTGAGCCCGAGACCCGCCGAGGTGGGGAATCGAACCCTGGTCCACGGCCGATCTCAGCTTCCGGGTCTGCCGCCTCTAACCACTGAGCCACGCTTCTCCACTGAGAACGTACTCGATAAATTTTACAAACTAGTTATACTAATGAAAATTATTATATATCAAGAAAATAACGATGTATTGAAACGATAACGAATAAATTATTAGTAAATAATTGGTTTTTAAACTTTATAATCAAAAACAACACATTAACGAGGAAAGTAGCGCCATTTTACACACAGCAAACTAAAATGAAGTCCATCTACAATTTCCATGACCTAATATATCAACAAGACTTTCAAGATGGATGCCAAAATGAAACGAAAATATGAAAAGTTTACTTTTACGTAACTTATTTTAAATTATATGTTTCCACATGAAATGATAAAAAATAAATTTAGAAACGTAACGGTATAATTTACTCCAAAAATAATGATAATAACGAAAAGTTATAAATAGAAGAAACCCACCATTTTGAAACCAGTTGATTATCAACTAACAGAGTGAGCAGACGTGAAATCCTGACCCTCTGACCTCTTGAATTAATTGTGAAGGGAAAAGGAAACTTGACGCATTTCTTTTTCACATTGAAGTAAGTGAAATGAAATAAGAATTAAAATTATGTAGTGCTAACATATCAGCACCAATATATTTAAAAAATATTTTTTTACATAGATTATTTAATATAATAATAAGCATTTAGAAAGAAAGTATTAAAACGCTTAATAGCATCAAGATGTATGCCCAAATGAAACGAAAATATGAAAAGTTTACAAGCAACATTACTAAACGTTCCCTCCCTCTCCCCCACACCCTTCGAGAATTAATCGAAAATTTAATATGTTTAAAAAGTAAGACAGAGACATAATACAGCGTAAAAATAGATGTAAACTAAATGTTAAAATAATTAAAAATAAAATATGAATATGTATTTATTTCCTTTGCATCTCATACAAATCAACATTTATTTTTAGATATTTCTTTGTATGTTGTGAAGCAGTATATATTTTTAAAAAAACCTGAAAGGCCAATCGACTCAACAAAAGAATAAAAAATATAAGAAAAATAAAGGACTATCAGCAAGGTAAATACTTAACAGTTTTAATGTACCAGTAGAATATCGTTTTTAAAAAATATACATTAGTATAAGAAATAGATTAATTTCTTGAAAAAACTTTTCATAGTAATAAAACTCGCATGTATTATGAAGTAATATATGACACGTTTTGAAATGGTTTTTTTACAGGAAAACGATAACAAGCAAAACCGAAAAAGCGACCAAAGCTCAGTCAATATCAAAGCAATTTACAAGACTTGAAAGAAACCCACAAATCAACCTTCCAAACTCAAAGGTAACTGTCAAATAAGCACATTTGCTTTTCTGCTTATTTTGTGTACTATATATAAATGTAACGCAGAAAAAATTCACAAAATTGAAAAAATGTCAATTACTATTTAAACTGCAAGTAAATGCTTGATACGGAAAAGTGCTATATAGTATTAAAATACGAATTACTATTCTAACTCGAGGTAAGAGCATGATTAGATAAAGTACTGGATACTTTAGAAATGCCACTTACTATTCCAACACCAATAAAGTGCATGATAAGAGAAAGTGGTGGATAGTGTTAAAGTGCCACTTACTATGCAATCTCCAAGTAAATACATAATTAGTGAAAATGCTGGATAGTGTTGAAGTGCCACTTATTATTTTCACTCCAGGAAAGTGCATGAGTAGGGAAAGTGCTGTATAGTGTTGAAGTGCCACTTACAATTCCAAGTCCAGGTAAAGACATGAGCAAAGAAAGTACTGGTTAGTGTTCACATGTCTCAAATTTATAATCATCAATAAATGTAGAATATTTTTTTCAACGTTTATAAAAGAAATAGAAAGAAAACATTCTCAAACCGTATAACACTTTTTTAAATCTTTTCATTACAGCCAAAGAAGAAAAACCAAAACCGAAAAAGCAATCAAAGCTCAGCCAATATCAAAACAATTTGCAAAACCTGAAAGAAACCCACAAAGCAACCTTCAAAAGTCAAAGGTAACTGTCAAATAAACACATTTTATTTGCTGCTTACAGTGCATACAAAAAATAATTTTACAACTAAAAAAGTGCAGGATAGTAAAAAAATTTCAATTACTATTCAAACTCCAGGTAAGTGCTTGATTATAGAAAGTGCTGGATAGTGTTGAAGTGCTACTTATTATTCTAACTCCAGGAAAGTGCATGAGTAGAGAAAGTGCTGGATAGTGTTGAAGTGCCACTTACTATTCTAACTCCAGGAAAGTGCATGAGTAGGGAAAGTGCTGGATAGTGTTGAAGTGCCACTTACTATTCTAACTCCAGGAAAGTGCATGAGTAGGGAAAGTGCTGGATAGTGTGGAAGTGCCACTTACTATTCTAACTCCAGGAAAGTGCATGAGTAGGGAAAGTGCTGGATAGTGTGGAAGTGCCACTTACTATTCTAACTCCAGGAAAGTGCATGAGTATGGAAAGTGCTGGATAGTGTGGAAGTGCCACTTACTATTCAAACTCCAGGTAAGTGCTTGATTATAGAAAGTGCTGGATAGTGTTGAAGTGCCACTTACTATTCTAACTCCAGGAAAGTGCATGAGTAGGGAAAGTGCTGGATAGTGATGAAGTGCCACTTACTATTCTAACTCCAGGTAAGTGCATGAGTAGGGAAAGTGCTGGATAGTGTGGAAGTGCCACTTACTATTCTAACTCCAGGAAAGTGCATGAGTAGGGAAAGTGCTGGATAGTGTTGAAGTGCCACTTACTATTCAAACTCCAGGTAAGTGCTTGATTATAGAAAGTGCTGGATAGTGTTGAAGTGCCACTTACTATTCTAACTCCAGGAAAATGCATGAGTAGGGTAAGTGCTGGATAGTGTGGATGTGCCACTTACTATTCTAACTCCAGGAAAGTGCATGACTAGGGAAAGTGCTGTATAGTGTTGAAGTACCACTTACATTTCCAAGTCCAGGTAAAGAAATGAGCAAAGAAAGTACTGGTTAGTGTTAACATGTCTCAAATTTGTAATCATCAATAAATGTAGAATATTTTTTTCAACGTTTATAAAAGAAATAGAAAGAAAACATTCTCAAACCATATAACACTTTTTTAAATCTTTTCATTACAGCCAAAGAAGAAAAACCAAAACCGAAAAAGCAATCAAAGCTCAGCCAATATCAAAACAATTTGCAAAACCTGAAAGAAACCCACAAAGCAACCTTCAAAAGTCAAAGGTAACTGTCAAATAAACACATTTTATTTGCTGCTTACAGTGCATACAAAAAATAATTTTACAACTAAAAAAGTGCATGATAGTAAAAAAATGTCAATTACTATTCAAACTCCAGGTAAGTGCTTGATTATAGAAAGTGCTGGATAGTGTTGAAGTGCTACTTATTATTCTAACTCCAGGAAAGTGCATGAGTAGAGAAAGTGCTGGATAGTGTTGAAGTGCCACTTACTATTCTAACTCCAGGAAAGTGCATGAGTAGGGAAAGTGCTGGATAGTGTTGAAGTGCCACTTACTATTCTAACTCCAGGAAAGTGCATGAGTAGGGAAAGTGCTGGATAGTGTGGAAGTGCCACTTACTATTCTAACTCCAGGAAAGTGCATGAGTAGGGAAAGTGCTGGATAGTGTGGAAGTGCCACTTACTATTCTAACTCCAGGAAAGTGCATGAGTATGGAAAGTGCTGGATAGTGTGGAAGTGCCACTTACTATTCAAACTCCAGGTAAGTGCTTGATTATAGAAAGTGCTGGATAGTGTTGAAGTGCCACTTACTATTCTAACTCCAGGAAAGTGCATGAGTAGGGAAAGTGCTGGATAGTGATGAAGTGCCACTTACTATTCTAAATCCAGGTAAGTGCATGAGTAGGGAAAGTGCTGGATAGTGTGGAAGTGCCACTTACTATTCTAACTCCAGGAAAGTGCATGAGTAGGGAAAGTGCTGGATAGTGTTGAAGTGCCACTTACTATTCAAACTCCAGGTAAGTGCTTGATTATAGAAAGTGCTGGATAGTGTTGAAGTGCCACTTACTATTCTAACTCCAGGAAAATGCATGAGTAGGGTAAGTGCTGGATAGTGTGGATGTGCCACTTACTATTCTAACTCCAGGAAAGTGCATGACTAGGGAAAGTGCTGTATAGTGTTGAAGTACCACTTACATTTCCAAGTCCAGGTAAAGAAATGAGCAAAGAAAGTACTGGTTAGTGTTAACATGTCTCAAATTTGTAATCATCAATAAATGTAGAATATTTTTTTCAACGTTTATAAAAGAAATAGAAAGAAAACATTCTCAAACCATATAACACTTTTTAAAATCTTTTCATTACAGCCAAAGAAGACTAACCAAAACCCAAAAAGCAATCAAAGCTCAGCCAATATCAAAACAATTTGCAAAACCTGAAAGAAACCCACAAAGCAACCTTCAAAAGTCAAAGGTAACTGTCAAATAAACACATTTTATTTGCTGCTTACAGTGTATACTAAAAATAATTTTACAATTAAAAAAGTGCAGGATAGTAAAAAAATGTCAATTACTATTCAAACTCCAGGTAAGTGCTTGATTATAGAAAGTGCTGGATAGTGTTGAAGTGCCACTTACTATTCTAACTCCAGGAAAGTGCATGAGTAGGGAAAGTGCTGGATAGTGATGAAGTGCCACTTACTATTCTAACTCCAGGTAAGTGCATGAGTAGGGAAAGTGCTGGATAGTGTGGAAGTGCCACTTACTATTCTAACTCCAGGAAAGTGCATGAGTAGGGAAAGTGCTGGATAGTGTTGAAGTGCCACTTACTATTCTAACTCCAGGAAAGTGCATGAGTAGGGAAAGTGCAGGATAGTGTGGAAGTGCCACTTACTATTCTAACTCCAGGAAAGTGCATGAGTAGGGAAAGTGCTGGATAGTGTTGAAGTGCCACTTACTATTCTAACCCCAGGAAAGTGCATGAGTAGGGAAAGTGCTGGATAGTGTTGAAGTGCCACTTACTATTCTAACTCCAGGAAAGTGCATGAGTAGGGAAAGTGCTGGATAGTGTTGAAGTGCCACTTACTATTCTAACTCCAGGAAAGTGCATGACTAGGGAAAGTGCTGTATAGTGTGGATGTGCCACTTACTATTCTAACTCCAGGAAAGTGCATGACTAGGGAAAGTGCTGTATAGTGTTGAAGTACCACTTACATTTCCAAGTACAGGTAAAGACATGAGCAAAGAAAGTACTGGTTAGTGTTAACATGTCTCAAATTTGTAATCATCAATAAATGTAGAATATTTTTTTCAACGTTTATAAAAGAAATAGAAAGAAAACATTCTCAAACCATATAACACTTTTTTAAATCTTTTCATTACAGCCAAAGAAGAAAAACCAAAACCGAAAAAGCAATCAAAGCTCAGCCAATATCAACACAATTTGCAAAACCTGAAAGAAACCCACAAAGCAACCTTCAAAAGTCAAAGGTAACTGTCAAATAAACACATTTTATTTGCTGATTACAGTGCATACAAAAAAATAATTTTACTACTAAAAAAGTGCAGGATAGTTTAAAAATGTCAATTACTATTCTAACTCCAGGAAAGTGCATGAGTAGGGAAAGTGCTGGATAGTGTTTAAGTGCCACTTACTATTCTAACTCCAGGAAAGTGCATGAGTAGAGAAAGTGCTGGATAGTGTTGAAGTGCCACTTACTATTCTAACTCCAGGAAAGTGCATGAGTAGGGAAAGTGCTGGATAGTGTTGAAGTGCCACTTACTATTCTAACTCCAGGAAAGTGCATGAGTAGAGAAAGTGCTGGATAGTGATGAAGTGCCACTTACTATTCTAACTCCAGGTAAGTGCATGAGTAGGGAAAGTGCTGGATAGTGTGGAAGTGCCACTTACTATTCTAACTCCAGGAAAGTGCATGAGTAGGGAAAGTGCTGGATAGTGTTGAAGTGCCACTTACTATTCTAACTCCAGGAAAGTGCATGAGTAGGGAAAGTGCTGGATAGTGTGGAAGTGCCACTTACTATTCTAACTCCAGGAAAGTGCATGAGTAGGGAAAGTGCTGGATAGTGTTGAAGTGCCACTTACTATTCTAACTCCAGGAAAGTGCATGAGTATGGAAAGTGCTGGATAGTGTTGAAGTGCCACTTACTATTCTAACTCCAGGAAAGTGCATGAGTAGGGAAAGTGCTGGATAGTGTTGAAGTGCCACTTACTATTCTAACTCCAGGAAAGTGCATGACTAGGGAAAGTGCTGTATAGTGTGGATGTGCCACTTACTATTCTAACTCCAGGAAAGTGCATGACTAGGGAAAGTGCTGTATAGTGTTGAAGTACCACTTACATTTCCAAGTACAGGTAAAGACATGAGCAAAGAAAGTACTGGTTAGTGTTAACATGTCTCAAATTTGTAATCATCAATAAATGTAGAATATTTTTTTCAACGTTTATAAAAGAAATAGAAAGAAAACATTCTCAAACCATATAACACTTTTTTAAATCTTTTCATTACAGCCAAAGAAGAAAAACCAAACCGAAAAAGCAATCAAAGCTCAGCCAATATCAACACAATTTGCAAAACCTGAAAGAAACCCACAAAGCAACCTTCAAAAGTCAAAGGTAACTGTCAAATAAACACATTTTATTTGCTGATTACAGTGCATACAAAAAAATAATTTTACAACTAAAAAAGTGCAGGATAGTTTAAAAATGTCAATTACTATTCTAACTCCAGGAAAGTGCATGAGTAGGGAAAGTGCTGGATAGTGTTTAAGTGCCACTTACTATTCTAACTCCAGGAAAGTGCATGAGTAGTGAAAGTGCTGGATAGTGTTGAAGTGCCACTTACTATTCTAACTCCAGGAAAGTGCATGAGTAGGGAAAGTGCTGGATAGTGTTGAAGTGCCACTTACTATTCTAACTCCAGGAAAGTGCATGAGTAGGGAAAATGTTGGATAGTGTTGAAGTGCCACTTACTATTCTAACTCCAGGAAAGTGCATGAGTAGGGAAAGTGCTGGATAGTGTGGAAGTGACACTTACTATTCAAACTCCAGGTAAGTGCTTGATTATAGAAAGTGCTGGATAGTGTTGAAGTGCCACTTATTATTCTAACTCCAGGAAAGTGCATGAGTAGGGAAAGTGCTGGATAGTGTTGAAGTGCCACTTACTATTGAAACTCCAGTTAAGTGATTGATTATAGAAAGTGCTGGATAGTGTTGAAGTGCCACTTACTATTCTAACTCCAGGAAAGTGCATGAGTAGGGAAAGTGCTGGATAGTGTTGAAGTGCCACTTACTATTCTAACTCCAGGAAAGTGCATGAGTAGGGAAAGTGCTGGATAGTGTTGAAGTGCCACTTACTATTCTAACTCCAGGAAAGTGCATGAGTAGGGAAAGTGCTGGATAGTGTGGAAGTGCCACTTACTATTGAAACTCCAGTTAAGTGATTGATTATAGAAAGTGCTGGATAGTGTTGAAGTGCCACTTACTATTCTAACTCCAGGAAAGTGCATGAGTAGGGAAAGTGCTGGATAGTGATGAAGTGCCACTTACTATTCTAACTCCAGGTAAGTGCTTGATTATAGAAAGTGCTGGATAGTGTTGAAGTGCCACTTACTATTCTAACTCCAGGAAAGTGCATGAGTATGGAAAGTGCTGGATAGTGATGAAGTGCCACTTACTATTCTAACTCCAGGTAAGTGCTTGATTATAGAAAGTGCTGGATAGTGTTGAAGTGCCACTTACTATTCTAACTCCAGGAAAGTGCATGAGTAGGGAAAGTGCTGGATAGTGTTGAAGTGCCACTTACTATTCTAACTCCAGTAAAGTGCATGAGTAGGGAAAGTGCTGGATAGTGATGAAGTGCCACTTACTATTCTAACTCCAGGAAAGTGCATGAGTAGGGAAAGTGCTGGATAGTGATGAAGTGCCACTTACTATTCTAACTCAAGGAAAGTGCATGAGTAGGGAAAGTGCTGGATAGTGTTGAAGTGCCACTTACTATTCTAACTCCAGGAAAGTGCATGAGTATGGAAAGTGCTGGATAGTGTTGAATTGCCACTTACAATTCCAAGTTCATGTAAATGCATGATTTATAAAAGTGCTGAAAAGTCTTTAAGTCCAATTTATTTATTTAAACAGAACCAACATAATAATTTATATTTCATGTTTCTTTTTTTCCACAGAAAATGTCAAGCAATACAACAGCAATTTATACAAAATCAAGAAAAGGAAACAGACTTCTAAAACACTGTGGGTATATATATTGTAATGAGAGGATAAGTGAACCAAGGAAACATTGGAGGTGTGTTCAATATTATTCTTCTTGTTGCAGTGGCAGAGCGGTTACTGTTGGTGACAACATAATCAAAACCACTGAACATAACCACTCTGCCTCTGCAATGGAAATAGAAATACGCGATACAATCAACCAAATGAAAGATATTGCATCCACCTCCAATGCAACTCCTGGTCAAATTTTAAGAGAGGTTGCACAACATGTCCCTGGACATGTTGCTTGTAATATGCCAACAATCCCTAATTTGCGTAGAATTATTCAACGTAAAAAGCAGGCAAGTAACACACAAACAGTTACTCCACAAACTTTTGCTGACATTGTTATTCCACACGAATTAACTCTTTCTTTCTCTAATGAACCTTTCCTTCTCTATGATAACCAAAACCCTCTCAAACGCATATTAATATTTAGCACTCCCCGTAACCTTTACAAATTAGAGAATACTGAAATTTGGATGATGGATGGTACGTTTAAATGTACGCCCCATCCTTTCACCCAAATTTACAGCATTCATGCACAAATAAACAATAATGTAGTTCCCTTAGTATATAGTTTACTACCAGACAAGCAATCTGCAACCTATACTGAATTTTTATCAGTAATTAAAGAGAAAACATCAGCAAAAAGTCCTAGGAAAATCATTTTGGATTTTGAATTGACTATGATGAATGTCATCAACAAATTGTACGTGGATACCCAAATTCAGGGATGTTTTTTTCATTTTTCCCAGGCATATTGGCGTAAACTTCAAAAAACATCCCTGGTTACAGATTACTGCTCTGATAGCAAATTACAAGTTGAATTAAAAAAATTAACTGCCCTTTGTTTTGTACCACCTGATAGTGTAGATGAATACTACACTGCAATTTCAGAATCTGATTATTTTATAGAAAATGAAGAAAAATTGGCTCCAATTTTAAATTATTTCGAGGACACATGGATTGGACGTCTAGGCAGATCAGGTCGCAGGAGGAAGCCACGTTACCATGTGCAGTGGTGGAACTGCTACTCAACCTGCTTGGAAGGTGGTGCTAAAACAAATAATGCCATAGAGGGATGGCACAACTCCTTCAGTCATACAATTGGCAAACATCATCCTAATTTTTACTCTTTTTTGAAAACTTTGAAGAAGGAGCAAAGTTTTCAAGAAATGAGACTTGCACAAGCATTTTCAGGTAGTCTGAATCCACGACCTTCAAGACAAACAAAGGAAATGTCCAGGAGACTATTGGGTGTACTACAACAATTTTCGTTGTGTGTGGCATCAGACTACTTATAAAATGTTGCTAACATACTACATTTCTAAAATCTAAACCAAAACTTACTTTCCTGCTTTGCCCTAAATTTATTTTTATATATTGAATTCAATTGGTTTTTTTTTGTGACAAACATTTTAAATTATAAATCGTCGGGCTCCCTTACCTTTTGAAAAGTTATCCTTTTTATCTGCACATTTTTGAAAAATGGAAAAATCCATCCCCTTTCTTTGTACAATTAAAAACCCATAGAAGGCATGTAGAAATTATTTTTCTACGTAAAAAAATATTTCTGATTAAATTCCATACTAATTGTAATCGAATATTTTTCCTTGAAGTAAACATTTTGAACGTTGGTTTTAAAGTTATATTGAAACACTTTTTTCCCCACTTACTATTTCAAAAATGATACTGGCTTGTGTAAAATTTTTCTAAAAACTGGTTGATATTACAAATTTCTGTTCTCTTTCAAACAGAAAACAAACAAAAAAGCACCTTTACTGAAATATTACCCATTCTTCTATTAATGTAACATTTCTTCATGTAAAAATGTGATGTAAGCAACGTAAAATAATTTTTTTATGGTTAAGTAAATTCACAACCTAACTGTATATAATCTCACTTACTAAACATAGTAATAAATTCTTCCCTGTAAATATTTGCAAGATTTTTCCAACAACACATCCTAACTGCAATTTTTCTCGCTAACTAAATTTTTTAATTTATCAAATATTACAATTTGTAAAACACACACGCAAAACATGTATTTTGTAAACATGCTTTTTGAAATATGAAAAAAAATCAACCAATTTAAGCAATTATTCGTAATTATAACTTGCATCCATGAAACCACTCGAAAGTAAGCATTATCAAACAACAAATCCAGCCCCTTATTTCAAAACATCAACAAAGAATACCGCACATATATTGCTTCGATTTCAACAAGCGAAAATTCAAAAACCAGTTTTCTTTTAAACAATGCATGGCCAAAAGTATCATTTTTCAAATAAACGTTGATAACCTTTCGATGTTGTACAAACTTACCAAAGAATACATTTCCATCTCAACACAAAACATGTAACGTTCAAAATGATTACTTTTTATTAAAATAACTTTATTGAAAAATATTTACCCTTGACTTTTCCCGATACATTACCCGACGAAGGCATATACAAGTGAAATGTTCGGCGACATGTTCAATTTCAATCAAAAACAAATATTAGTTTAAAACGCAACCTCTCCTTATCCTCTCGTTACAATATATATACTTTTTTAATGTATGTTACTGTTAATTAAGTTGTAAAAGTTTCCTACCTTGAGCGCAGATCAGCTTCCAGCTGCTTCCAGCAATCGATGAAATCCAAGATGGCGTCTAACGTCGACGTTAACGTAACGACGTGATAAAAAAGCCGCAAAAAGAAAAAAGGACTATTTTAATATAATGTATTTTTTTTTGTTATAATACATTAAAATAATCATTTAAAAAGTGAAAACATTTTGAAAATATTGTAAATGTTAAATAAAAATTATATATTTTTTTTACATGTTATTTTCATTAAATAATAAAATATATTTGAAAACAGAAAGACTTTTTCCATTATTTTTGTTAATTTATAACGTTTTAAAATAATGTTTATATACCAAAAATAATGTTTTTAATCACTTACCATTATGCTACCCTTGTATCCTTCTTCTCCATCCTCCTTCTATTCTTTTTCATCCATAATAAACCGTCCCGCGTATTCCAATGGAGTATTCATAGAAATAAATAAAGGACTAAAACCTTCATTGAAACCAATGGAAAAGCGTGAGAAAATGTACAAAAATACATCTATTAATATTCCAATTTATTTGTAAAATATTTATATAATATTTTATACCTAAGTTATTAATAAAAAAATTTTTTTTAATATATTTTACCTTCTAAACCATGTAATTAATATTTTAATATTTTTAAAAAAAATCATAATCTCTTTTCTTTCTCCAAAAATACTACAGTATTTTTTTAATATAAATAAAGTATCTAAAATGCTTTCAAAATACCAGAGTATTATGACTTATTTTTATAAAAATTATTTACCAGAGTATTAATAATTATTTAAATAAATAATTAAAAATTACTACAAAAAATACCAGAGTATTAATACTTATTATATTTTAATAAATTATACAAAATTGCCTGAGTATTACATAATTAAATAATTAATGTATTCCATACATACATAATTAAATAATAAAATTATTAATACTTATTTGTATAATCATTTTTTTATTTAAATAAATAATTAAAAAATGCTATAAAAGATACCTGAGTATTAATATTTATTATATATAAATAAATTATACAAAATTGCCTGAGTATTACATAATTAAATAATTAATTTATTTCATACATACATAATTAAATAATAAAAATATTAATAATATTTTTATTAAACATTATTTTATTTAAATAAATAATAAAAAATTGCTACAAAAAATACCTGAGTATTAAAACTTATTAGATTTAAATAAATTATACAAAATTGCCAGAGTTTTACATAATGACATAATTAAATTATTCCATTTAAATAAATAATAAAAATTTGCAACAAAAAATACCAGAGTATTATTATTTTCAGATTATTAATACTTATTATATTTAAATAAATTATACAAAATTGCCTAAGTATTACATAATTAAATAATTAAATTATTCCATTTAAATGAATAATAAAAAATTGCTACAAAAAATACCTGAGTATTAATACTTATTATATTTTAATAAATTATACAAAATAAAATAGAAAATGATAATATTATGATAATATTAAATATTATTTACAACAAAAATTAAATATTATTATTATTATTATTAAAAAACCCACAAAATAACATTTAACAATTAACCCACAAAATAACATTTACCAATTAACCATATACCATAATTACGATGTAAAAGCATGCGTTGTAATAGTACTTGCGTTGTAACACCATGCGTTGTAAAAACATGCGTTGTAACAGAACCTGCGTTGTATTACCTGCGTTGTAATAGCACTACGTTGTAATACTTGCGTTGTAATGGATGTTCCCCGCATTCACTAAGCCAGGCCTAAAATGGATAGTTTGATTTGACCAATTGTCTTACATTTAAGATGTTCAAACAGAGGAAAACTGCTAAAATATACAGGTTTGTTCAAATAACAATACTGCACTACAATTGGTTTTCCCTGGCATATTTGATTTACTGGTAAGTCCCTAATAAAGTGCACTGAGTGGGCCCGGGGCTGTAAAGCAAATGCTACTAGTGTGCCTGCAGCATTGATTGTGCCACCCACATGAGTAGGCCTGAAAAGGTATCTCAGACCTGCCACTGCAGTGTCTGCGTGCAGTTTTAAACAGCCATGTCGACCTGGCAAGTACAACCACTTGCCAGGTCCTAACCTTCCCTTTTCTTATAAGTAAGACACCCCTCAGGAAGGCCCAAGGTACCCCCATGGACAGGGTGCAGTGTATGCGAAAGATGGGGCCTGTTTTGGTGTGTGTGACATGCCCTGATAGTGAAATTCTGCCAATTTCGTTTTTGACTATTGAAAGCTATCTGTCCCCTATGATAGCATGGGAGATACTTTGTAACATCTCACAAGTATAACTTACCATGTGGTCGAGATTGAGAAATTAAGTTTAGGCTCTCTGAACTCAGAATTTAATAACACACCTTTTAGCAAAGATGGTTTTTAAATTATGTGTTTGAAAATGCCACTTTTATAAAATAGGCATTTCCTTGTTTAACCATTCTGTGTGCCTTTGCCTGATTGTGGATTGACTGGCTTTGGAGTGACAGGGGCTAGGGATGTGCATTCCCAGTAGACAGCCCATGTGGGGGGTTGAGGTGTGCCAGGCCCTTCCTGGTTGACTCAGAGCTGAGTGAATAGACCTTGGTTGCATTTAGAGTAATGGGAGGGGTCTTCCTTGCACCTAAATAGGGCCTGTCTCCATTGCACTATGCTGGTTCCATCCCCTGTGTTCATACTGCACCAGTGAGGACAGAACTGGTTTGGACTGACCTCAGAGACACTTGCACAAAGAATAACAAAGACAAAATGGGGTATTAGTAGAGGACCTTAAACCCCAGAACTTTCAATCACTTCTGGACTCAAGAGGAACCTTTGCCTAGGAGAAAAGCTGGAGAGCTGTGAGGAGAAGTACTGCCCCTTTGCTATGAGCTGTGTTGGGTTGGTCTGCAGTTGCTGTGTCTGCCAAGGAAAGGACAAAGACTGGAACTTTGCTGAGAACCTGCTTGAAGAAGAATCTCCAAGGGCTTGTGTGTGCTGGCTTCCTGTTCTGAATTCTCAGGGACACAAAGACTTCACCCCCAGTTCCCCTGAACTCTACTGCTGGGAGTTCTGACTTGCCAGCGGGTGCCTGTTCCAGTTTTGGGCCTCTGGGGGTTGTTACTGCTTTTGGGAGCTGGAATGAACTAAAGAAAATAAGAAAATCGACACATCGACCTTCTTGCAGCTGTTCTTTCTGACGCAGCCCCGCCATGCGGGAAGAATCTCCATGCACCACCACCGCACCACTGCAGAGACGACGTAGCGCCTGCAAGAACCAATACTTCATGGATTGCGGCTAAAGAAAGTGACACAGCTGCTTGTTGCCGCCGCATCAATCGTCAACACATCTCAGATTATCACGCATCCCACCTCTGCAGTACGTTTTCCTAATGCATCACCCGCAGACCAGAACCGTCTTGGAATCGACGCATCACTTCCCCCTACAGTCCGGATTCGACGCATCACTTCTCCTGCGTGCAGCAGAACTGTTGCCTTGCCTCCCCAAGGACTTAGGAACTGATGCATCCCTTTGTTTCACGATGCTTCCCTTCACTGCAGGTGTTGGGCCATGTCATTTGTGACTCATCTACAGGTACTTTGTGAAAAATCATGCATCCATAGTTTCCTATGGACCACGTTTCTTGAAACCTTTCAAAAGTCATATTCTTACTGCATGTATGTTGGATTTTCGTCACTTTTGTCTTGTTGAGTTTAGATAAAGATACTTTATTTTGCTAAACTGGTGTGGTGTCCATTTGTGGTGTTATCACTGTATTCTTGTGTGTATTGAGTACAAATATTTTACACATTGCCTTTGGGATACCCCTGTCTGCTCAAGCCAAGCTGCCAAGGGGTGAGCAGGGGTTATCTAAAGTGTGTATCTCCCTTACCCTGACTTGGACAAAGGTACCTACCTCTGCCAACAAGAGACCCCCATTTCTAACAACAGGACTCTGTATAGATACTAAAGAGTCAACTGTCTCCTGGTGAAAGCTGCAAACAATGTAAAATGCAACAATATGCTTCTTCTAGTACCAGTGACTGGTAAAATGTGAGAGGATGGGATACATTTGGAATAACGTGTTTAAAAAACGTTATGTCCCCTGTGTTGTCCAATCTAAAATGGCTGTGTTTCTCATGTTACTTACATTCACTGATTTCCCAAGGCATAAGTATATTGAAATCAGACAGACTCTGGACCACCCTTTAAGTAACTGAAAATATATGCTTTTGAAATTGAAAATGCACACTAAATCAAAACTGAACATTGGACAGTTTTACTTACCTGGTAAACATTTTCCAAGATGGGAACAGTTTTAAAAGCAAATATTTAATACATACTATGGCAGGTATTCATTAAACATGTAAATTGGGATTGGTTGAATACTTGTAAAGAGTCTAACCTTTGGAAATTTCTCTTTGTACCATTCAACTTCAAGTTCTTTTGTCCACTCTACCACTCTAGACAGAAGCCCACATTATGCAAATAAGTAATGATCCTACTCCTTATAGATGCAATTCATCCTGCACTTCCAGGTGACTCACACTCCAGAAGGAACCACAAGCCATTCCAGCTTGGATTTGGCCTGGTAAAGCCTTGTATGTGATGTATAGCTTTAATCCTGTGGCACAGCAAGCAAGGGACCTATGTCTGAGCATACCCAAGGCCACATATGGTGTTACACCGAACACTCAAAAGGTGATGAGATGAATGCATGTATAACCACCAGCAATTGCTATGCGTAGCATTCCAACCCATTGTTTCTCATCAAACCATTCACTAACAGACAAAGATTCATTTAAGGCAAACCTATAAAGTTGGTAAAAAATAATAATGCATGTTGCTAACTTATGTGATCAGTGGCATTATCTTTAGGGCAATGCCCTTTCTAACTGATAAGTAACAATTCACCAAACAGGGAAAGTAGCAACATAATAATAGTTTACTGGTAGACAAATAATGCACTCTCTACAAGTTACTGAGCACACGGTCTACACAATTTTTTTTTAACAAAATAGATGTTATTGAATTTTTCACTTAGACAGGGCATGCCTGATAGGACACAGAATACAAGCAAGATAGGCAAGGCATTATGAGGTGAGCCAAAAACAAAGTACACTAGGAAAAATAAAGTAAGATTTGCAAGAGCCTATTAGTATGTGTTGGAGGAATCTCGATAGTTTAGGCATGACATGAAGGACTGATAAGAGGAAATGTAAACTATCTCTTCAATTGATATATACCGTAGGCTTACCTAGTGAAAGCTTGATAATACACTTGAAATAACAAAAGTCTGATTGTTTGATATTTGTAAAGGGCACAGATGAGCCTTTTACAATTAGAATTTGATATAGCTATGGCTTTGATATGCAACGCTGGTGAAAGCTGGCCCCCTGAGTACAACAATACAGGCCTGGGAATCCAGTCAAGGACCTTTAAAGGTGAGAATTATCAATGAAAATCATGTTGACAACCATAGCTTTTGCTTAGCGAAATAGATTTCCCAACTTCACTAACAGATAGCACAAATGCAGAACAGGCAGCAGTTATGCAAGCATCCCTCGCACACACAAATACACACACACATACATTCAAATATACCACACACACGCACACACGCTCACACACACAATACACAGCAATACACAGATCACTAACAAACATGGGTAACAACACAGGTCACAGGTAGCAGGCGTGCACTCTTTGTGTATAGTCACCCATATCCACTATACAGCATGAGCAGCTGCAGTGCAAGCTTCGTTAACACAAAGCACATGTATTTTGTAGGCAGTAGTTAAGCTAAGATCTTAAACACATACAGAATGGTTACAACGCCATTAGCATTAGTGCACATTTATTATACACACACCACACACACACAAACACACACACACTTACACACATGCACACAAACCACGCACTTACACACATGCACACATACCACACACCCACACACCCACTCACACCCACACAGTATATGGCAGTGCAAAGATCCCTAACACACACGGGTCACAACACAGGTCACAGAATCAGTATTCGCTCTTTGTGTAAATATATACACCCACCACCACAATCAAGCATGAGCAGCTGCAGTGGAAGCTTCTGTAACACATAGCCCAGGCACAGGCTAGGTAGTAATAAATCAAAGACCTTTAACACATACAGAATGGTTACATCAGTGCACATTTATTATGCACACACACAACACACACACACCACACATGCTCACACACATGAAAACATACCACACACACACTCACAGACACAGGACACAGCAGTGCAAAAATCATTTACACACATTGATCATAACACAAGTCACAGTGCACATGTATTATGCACACACTCACCAAAGCATGCTCACACACATGTAGACATACCACACACATACATACATGCTCACACATACAGTACTCAGCAGTGCAAAGATCCCTAACACACATTGATCACAACACAGTGCACAGTTAGCAGGCATGTACTCTTTGCGTATAGACACCCACAATGAAACATGAGCAGCTGCAGTGCAAGCTTCGTTAACAAAAAGCACAGGTACCGGGAAGGTGGTAGTAGCAAGAATCTCTAACATATACAGAATAGTTTAAACCCCAGCAGCATAAGTCCACAATTCTTACTAACACACACACATTTACACACACACACACCTATACATTACACTAATCCTTGTCCTGCTATCTCTTCCACTTCCCCAGGGGGTACTACATGTGCAGCAAGAGTACAGTATGTGATTAACTTGTGTATGTGGGGGATGTGAAGATTTGAGTCACAATTATGCATGCACATACAAATGATAGGATAACACATGTAGAAATGAAAGCATGAGGGAAGAAGACTTCTATTGTAGCCTTCATGTGTGTTTAAACCCTATCTTCATTTGCTTATAGATAATATGTGTTCCGTGAAGCAGCAGAATACTAAGGGCCAGATGTAGGTAAATTTTATTTTACCACCTCTTAAATACCGCATCATACCGACTCGGTATTTAAGAAGTGGTAAAATAAAAGTACCGAGATGTAGGTAAATGCAGATGTGCATTTACCGATTCGGAAACAATCGGTATTTACCGATGCGGTAAATACCGACCGGTAAATGCCCATGCATTCCTATGGGCTTTGAAGCCCATAGGAATGATTGGGCATTGACCGGTCGGTATTTACCGCATCGGTAAATACCGATTGACACAAGGGTGCAGGGGGTGTCACTTTGACACCCTCTGGCACCCCCAAAAGAGGCTCGGGTGCCATGTGGCAGGCATACCTGCCCTAAGGGCAGGTCTGCCTGTCATATGGCATAGGTGTGCATGCACACGTGCATGCACACCGGAATCGGTATTTTACCATCAAATAGTATTTGATGGTAAAATACCGATTTTTTAATGCTTGTGGGACTCAGAAGAGTCCCACCTACATATCAATTTTCCCTAATCTGTAAAAATACCGACTCGGTATTTTACATAATCGGTAAATTTACCGATCGGTAAAATATAGGGCCCTACATCTCAAATTGCATTTACCAGTCGGTAACGGCCGAATTCGGCCGTTACCGACCGGTAAATGCCTACCTACATCTGGCCCTAAGACTGAGAGCCTACACCCTCATTTCTTAAACTGCATTTTCGTAACGAAAACTCTCTTGAAAAGGTCTGCATGAGCCAACGGACTGAACATTCTTTCTTGTGGGGGGCCTGAGATGGTTACTTTGCTGGAAGTAAATGAAGACATATGGAGGCATCTGTTTTGGAAGTGGTGGAGTGGGGCGTTAGGTTTCCCTTTTTTAACGCCTCACTCCGCCACCAGAAATCCAGGGCTGCATCATATTTACAAGAATATGGTGCAGCCTTGCGTTTCCCCCTGCGCTGGCGATACACTTAGCAGCCTAGCGCCAATGCAGGCACCCTTGCCTCATAGTGCAAGTGTGTCTGCATGCAAGGGAAGATTGTTTATGTGCAGGAAGGACCCCCTTCCTGCACATAGCCAATCTTTAAATGCTGCTTTGTAACTTCTATGTGTGATGCTTGATGGAGCACACACAGAAGTTGCAAAACAGAATTAAAAAAAAATTATATTGTTTATGTGCAGGAAGAGGGACCTCCCTGTACATAAACAATCATTGGTATTTTGCTGTTTTCAATGCAGCACACATGAAAATAGCAAAAACGAGTAGAAATTAAATAATTCTCCTTGTTGCGCTAGGGTAAAACCAGGTTTCCCCTGGTCTTAATTCTTTTGCGGCCTCCTATTTACGCCTCCCTTGTAAATATGAGGTAGCGTCAGAATCAATGGGTGTGGCGATGGAAAACCCACAGCAACACCCATTGCCCTCCCCTTTCACATTAAGTATAACGTGAAAGGGAGCCTTATTTACAAGACAGCTTAACGCTGCCTTGTAAATAAGGCGAGGCCCCTATCACCATCACAACATCGCTGAAAGTGACGTTTTGATAGTAATAGAGGCTTGTAAATATGTCCCATGGTATGTCTCTCTATAAGGGGGTGGGCACTGGGCGATCCCTACTGTGAATGGAAGCTGTACCAGGGTGTATGGGGGGTAGGATTTTTCTACCAGAAGGTGATACACCAAGAACATCATGAAATGCCATGGCTTTGAATATGTCTGGGTGAGGCCAGTATATCATTAAGACTATGCTACGACATGTTGAGTTTAGATGAATACATGTTTCCCCCTCATGGCAGTGTTCTAGGAGCTGATGGTTAGCCCTCTTTGGCCCAGAGCCTCAACAGCAACTGGCAGATAGTATACCGTGGTAACCTCCTTCCAAGGACAGTCTACACTTGGGAGTCTCATAAAACAT
This sequence comes from Lissotriton helveticus, assembly GCF_964261635.1. NCBI lineage: Eukaryota > Metazoa > Chordata > Amphibia > Caudata > Salamandridae > Lissotriton > Lissotriton helveticus. Next base: position 166,968,328 of record NC_136065.1, on the reverse strand, counting down.
TTCCAAAAGCTGAAATTGCATTATTTACCCTATTATTTATTTTATTTCAAATGAATGACAGTTGGACAAAAGGGTTGAATCAAGAGAAGCAATGTCACAACCCTAACGGAGCAAAGTTCCAATGGGTCTGCAAAGCTTCATATAAGTGACTTCGTCGTTGCAGACAAAGTTCTGCAACCAGACCCGGGTGGAGGGCTTGATGGCAAGTCAGGTGTGACCACGTCTATTACTGTTTGACGTCTGTGGAAGCAGGTGCAGCAATCCAGAAAGAATTGGCCTTGATGTGCTAGTTACTTGATATGAAAGAGTCAGCAGTTTCATGCACACTTCATGAGAGCTCATTCAGCAGAGCCGCCATCACACATGCACAAAAGGATTTTCTGTTGTTTGACAAAAGAACCAATTTTTTATGACACTCGCAGGGCCTCCAAAAATGTGCAGGCTCGACAGAAAGAATCGCCTCCACCCATAAAAACTCAGGCAAGGCACGGTACATGAGAAGCAGACACTCCGCAGGGATGCTTAGCTCAGTGAAGGGACAGTCTGTCATTTTGAAATGCAGTCCTCATTTTGAAATCTTTCTTTAGGCCCCCATCAAAGCACTCTAGGTGACCTTTGATACTGCAGACGAGCACTTAGGGGGGCGTTAATCATTACAAGCTGAAGAGGAAGATGTCAATTAAGGAAGCTATTGTTTACAGCAAGTCTGACACAGCTTAACCCTAAATAGTAGGAAAACTCAGACCTATGGCGAGAGACAGAGGCGCAAGCGAGATTGAATCAGTAATACTTGACAACAAAGTACCTTTAATTCCCATAAACATTCATGAATATACATTGTTTCTTCTATAGCACATCATATCCACATTTAGCCCGTGAATACCCCTCACAGACCTTAGCGGGTTGAGCACTGGCTGTGGAGAGCTAGGTTCCAAATGTAGGTCTTACGTTTCAAAAGCAGGAAGACCAACATTTTGCATTTAGATACGGCTAGAAAACGCATTGCTTTAGGTAAAAAAAAATGCTACTGTTTACAAATCACATTTGCAGTGTGTACCCCAGAAATAGATTACATAATTTTGGATGCACCAAAGGTTTGCAGATGCAGAAATGACACGACACGCCCGGTCACAGGCCATTAAGTGCTAATATATGCATTAGCAAGCACATGCATCAAAGCTTTTTGTGATCGCAAACGGTGCGAATCACAAAAATCGGCCGTTTGCATCAAGGGTGAAGGCCTTCGCAATTTGAGAATTCGCAAATATTTGCGAGTTCCCAAATTGCAATTGCATTTTTAAGAAATCGCATTTTGCGATTCCTTAAAAGCTATGCATGAAAGATTTAAAAATAGCGATTTCGCAATTAGGGGGAGCAAATTAACATGAGGTTGAACCTCATGGTAATTTGCGAAAACTTTGAAAAATGCACTTTTGTTTTTCAAGTTTCAGGTTGGGCACACACATATGTGCACAGATTAATTTCAGGGGTGCAACAGGGTGTCCTTTGGACACCCCTGTACCCTTGAAAGCCCATTCTCAATTTGCGATTCGCTAATTGCGAATCGCAAATTGAGAATGTCTTCCCATTCATTCCTATGGGCCTCTAGGCCCATAGGAACCAATGGGGAGGTATTCCTTAATTGCGACTCACAATTTGTGAGTCGCAATTAAGAAATGTTCAGAAATCGCAAATTTTTCAGCGATTTCTTCATGCATAGGCTTTTGCGATTTCTTAATTGCGATTCCTTAAAAATCACAATTAAGAAATCGCAAACGCCAACAATGATGCATGTGCCTGTAACTCCGGCTAATGCACGTTTTTATATTTTGAGTTACCAGTTGTAATGAGTTAGCATTCCAGCTACTCACCGGCCGGATATGTTGCACCCACATGCTTATGCCGGTGGGCGGAGCGCGGAGAATAAAAGGGAGCGTGACCGCATGAGGTCAGTTGGCACCCAACCAGCATACTGTGTGTGTGTCACATTTATTACTGTACACTGTGTGCGTAAGGACCAAAGTGTCTGGGAGGCAGCACTTTACACTGGCGATGAGCGGGGAGAAGAACGTACGCTCCCGTACGCACACCGTGCACCTGACATTGCGCACAACTGCCAAGCAGCCTGACGGCACTGAAGATGAGGGGCGGAAGTGCCATCCGCATTCCCTGTGCAACGGGGCTGGCGGAATCAGGTACGAGCACCTGCTGCAGCCACAGTGCAAGATCCAGAATTGCCGGTAAAAGCGCGGCCCCCACATGCATCCAGAAGCCCACATAGAGCGCACCCACTCACTGGACAACCACACACATTCATTGTCCACATAGCCACGAGGGGCCTTGCCCACATAAACAAAAGAGGGCACCAGCAGTGGAAGGATACAGGCCATAGGCATGAGGCCGAAAGCAACGCTGCTGTCAGGAAACACCCCCAAGGCCCAACAAGGAGGCGGTAGCGCTCCCCCACTGTGCACACACACACGTGCAGCAAGACAAGAGCGCTCACAGGGGATACATAACAGGACTAGAACACATCACACCCCTGCAGCACCAGGACATCACTCTCACGGCACGATGGGCGACAACCCTGATGAGAACCAGCCACCAGTCCAAGTCATCACGCAACATGCACCCACAGGCATACTTCCCCCTTTCAGTGAGGTGGCTGACCCCACCACTGCATCCCCAGGGTGGAAAACACAGTTGGGACATTTGGAAAAGTACTTTGTGGCAAGCAGGGACACAGACTGGGCAGTGAAGCTCTCACTACTTCTCACTAAGCGGGGGAAGAACTATACTTGTTATTCAAACACCTTCCAAACGCAGAAGCCCCAAACAACTATGACGCTGCAGTGACGGTGCTCAATGCACACTCAGACACACAATTTAACCCAGATTTCGAGAGGTTCAAATTGCGACAAGCCCAGCAAAGTGAGGGAGAATCGATTGTCGCGTTTCATGCGAGACTGAGAGAGCTGGCAAGTACATAAGCCACCGAAGACAGAGCTGCAGAGGAGATTTGTGCTCAGCACATTCAAGGGGTATGCAGCGAGATACTGTGCAGACTGATATTGAGGCAGCCGAACATTCCCCTCAATGACATACTAGTTATGGCCAGGGCACATGACCTATCAGCTGCCAGAGCAAATGAGATGGACTTGGCGCTGACACTAACAACAGAAAAGAGCGCGACCATCAAGACAGAGCGGGCTGACTCTCTCAGGACCTGAGACAGAGGGAGCAGGTAGCGAGGCTGTCCAGACCCCGAAAGCCCAGCACAGATACTGCGGCACGAAGAGCACCCAGCACAGGCATGCCCCACCCATGGGGGCACGTGCTCCCAATGTGGCATCCCAAATCATTTTGTGTCTGTATGCCGGAAGAAAACCAAGCACGAGGACAGCAAAGGAGCAGACCAATGCAAAGACTAGTGCGCCAGCTATTGAGCGCCTCTCCCGTGTCCTCACGAGATGAGAACAAGAACGAACAAGCCACCTACCGAGTGGAAGACACATCAACTGAAGACGAAGTAGGAGAGACATACCTAGTTTCGTTCACACAGGAGTTTAAGAAGTGGAGGAGACCACAGCCCACGTGCACGGTGAGGATCGCTAGGCCGGAAATCAATGCAGTCATTGATACCGGCACATCGGTTAACTTCATGGGAGTCCAACAGTACAATCCAGTGAGACCCAAACCAGAACTAAAGCCTTCCAAAACGAAGATTGTTGCATATGGAAGTGACTCGCCCCTGCAAGATGACCATACCAAAATGGTGAGAAGACAATGAAATCACCACCGACATTCACGTCATCAACCAAGATGCCAACACATTACTTAGCAGCCATGCCACCTAAGATTTGGTCCTGGTTATGTTTGTGAGGGGTGTACAGGCGAACCAAACCAAAAAACTGCTAAATCAATTTGCAGACCTGTTCAAGGGCCTAGGACGCATTAAGCAGACCCCAATCAAACTCTATATTGACATGTCTGTCGCCCCAACAGTGCTATGCCACCGGCGGATCCCTTTCCACCTCAGACAGCTAGTGGTACAGAAGCTACAAAAGCTAGAAGATCGAATGTTCATCGGGAAGGTCTCTGGACCCACGCCATGGGTGTCCCCCATAGTGATAGCGGAAAAGCCACAACAGCCAGGAAAGATCAGGCTATGCATCGATATGCGCTTCCCCAAAAAGGCCATCCGGCGGGAACGCCACATCACACCAACGATGGACGACATTGTGGCCAATGTCAATGGGTACTGGTGGTTTTCCAAATTGGACCTGACCGCAGGTCACATCCATTGGTCCTGGCCAAAGAAAGCCACCACATTGCCACGTTCAGCACTCACCTAGGGTTGTGGAGATACAAGGACCTCAATTTTGGAATATCGTCCGCAGCAGAGGCATTCGGGGACGCAGTGCGAGAAATCATAATGGGTCTGCCAGGGGTGTTGAACGTGAGTGATGACATCCTCATCCACTCCAACACGGCGGAGGAACACTACAGACATCGGAGGGCATGCTAAAGCAACTCCAAGAACATGGCGTCATCCTGCATAGGGAAAAGTGCCTATTCTTCCAGAGGCAGTTAGAGTTTTTCGGCTATCTCTCCAACCAGGAGGGGATCCAAGTAGATCCGTGGAGGCCTCAGGCCATCAAAGACGTGCCGGCCCCCTTGACAGTGTCCGCAGTGTGAAGCTTCCTCAGGATGGCCACATACTGTTGCAGAATCATTCCTGACTTGGTCACCATCGGGCTCCCCCCCGGAGCCTCACTCGCGCAGATGCTATGTGGGAGTGGGGGCCCCAGGAAGAGACAGCATTCCAAAAAGTAAAGAGCACTCTCCTTGACCACACCACGTTAGTGTACTTTGACCCCGCCAAACACACCGAGATACTTGTCGATGCCAGCCCTGTGGGCCTCGGGCAGTGCTATCCCATGAACAGGAGCCAGGAAGGTGGGCGGCACTAGCGTATGCCAGCAAGGCACTCTCGTCCATGGAGACGCGCTATGCGTAGATTGAACGTGAGGCCCTGGCCATCATGTGGGCATGCCGACATTTTCAACTGTACATCTGCGGCCAACCATTCAAGGTCGTCATGGACCACCAGCCGTTGGTACCTTTGTTCAAGGGGTCAGCATCGCACCCACCTCCGAGGATAGAACGATAGGCCATTGGGTTCCTGCAGTACGAGATAAAAGTAGTATGCCGACCAGGTGCCAAGAACCCAGCCGATTTCCTCTCTCGATACCCAGTCCCAAAGGAAGGTCAAGGAGAAGACCCAGAAGTCGACACACTTGAGGCTCACCTGAACATGATCTCAACCATCGCGTGCCCGAAAGCACTGACGTTAGCGGACATCGCCGCTGCAGTGGAAGAAGAACCAGTGATTGCCAAGGTGCGCAACGCCGTCCAAGGGGGAAACTGGCACCAGTTCTTACAGTCAGCAAATGATTAGTCAGCACCCGAAAGGGAATGCCTCATGAAGATGTGGAAGATCAGGAATGAGTTAAGTGTGTCCCAAGGAGGAATTCTGCTGAGAGGATCCCGCATCATCATCCCCACAGCCCTACAACACCAAGCACGCAGCTGGCTCACGGAGGACACCAGGGGATCGAAAAGATGAAGGGCCAGGTGCGGGAAAAGGTCTGGTTCCCAGGGATGGAAGCTCGAGTGGAGGAAGCCATAAAATGATGCCCAGCCTGCCAGCTGACCAGCGGCCCAGAATGAACGGCGCCCATTCAAATGGAAGAGCATGGGAAGGCCAGGTGGAAGAAGGTGAGTATTGACTATGGGAGTTTTCCCAATGGCTGAACGACCATAGCCATGGTCGACAGCTACTCCAAATACCCCGTAGTTGAAGTCATCAGCTGTACAGCATTCTCCTGAGTTGTCCCGGTACTCGAGAAAACATTTGCAATGTTTGGGTGTCCAGAAGAGATTAAGAGTGACAACGGGCCCCCGTTCCAAGGGGGGAGTTCCGTGACTTCCTGCAACATCATGAAATATGACATCGCCACATCACCCAGCAATGGCCTAATGGAGAAATTGAAAGATTTATGAGAACTCTAAACAAGGCCCTACGCATTGCCGTGGCAGAGAATGCAGATCCAGAATGACACCTGCAATTGTTTCTCCTAGAGTATCGGAGCATGCCACACAACACCACCCGTCAAACCCTGTGGGCGCTGATGTTCAACAGACCCCAAGGTGACACCATCCTTGTCTGCCCAGGGTGGGCTCCGCCGCCTTACAATTAGGAAGACGCCCTTGGGCAAAGGGAGAGACAAAACCTGGGTGCCAGCCGGACAAGAAGAGCCAGGACCTGCAAGAAGGGGACACAGTGATAATGAAAGACCGGCGACCAGGAGGAAAATCCCGAACCATGTACGAGTCAGGTTACTGAACAGTAGTCGGTGTAAAAGGAACCATGATAACATATGTATTTGTAAAGCGCACGTTCACCCCTGACGGGGCATCTTGGCGCTGATGAACAGATGTTTATTGTTACCCAACTCAATGGTACTCATTTTATTGACCTCAGATGGATGAAAGTGAAAGGGCGAGATTTTGATCGATACCTTATATCTATTGATCCAAACCTCGATCTGGTCGACTGAACCTTTGTTGCCTGTCTGTAAGGAAAGAAAGTGCACCTATTTCCAAGTTAGTTCACCCATTAAAGGACTCTGCTCCCAAAGATCACAAACAACTTCTAGCTTTCAAAAGTTTATTGTAAAGATATGATAAGTTGCAAATACAGACATCTCAGAATGAGATTCACGAGATACACAGGTCCAATTACATACATGTGCTCTCGAAAAGCCCTCAGACGAGCAACAGAAATCACTAACACAAGTTCTAAGAATAATAAAGCTATCAGCATAGACGCATATCTCTCCTTCATTTAGGTTGGAGGAAAACGCAAAGGTTAGGCTGTCCCTACCCTGCTCTAGATGGTATCCCTACTTAACCAAATCCCAACCTAACAAAGGTGTCAGCAGTGAATGACCCCCAAGGGAAGTCACTCACTCTAAGTCTCTTGGTGAAAACCTAAAGTTCTCCAGTCATGACCCCTCTCTGCCTACCCATCCGCTCTCTAAAGGGTCCTCAGGTCTCTGCTCTAACTCCACCCAGGGGTGCTGTCCCTAATACAAAACAGTCAACAACATTTGAGACGCCCCTTGCGGAACGCCCCTCACGTGGTGCAACTTCTGGCTTTTTCCATGATGCTTTGTCTTGGGCCTCATGCGTTAGAGTTGACCTTGCTTCTCAGACTCTTCTCCGGCCCGCTGATACCCCTTAAACATTCCAGAACCCTCCTCCATGTCTGGGCCGTCTACTGAACAGACCTCTATTCATTCATTTATAATTGGATCCCCCCTCTTCCTTTGCAGACAGATATTTGTAGCCAAGAACCCAACTCTCATAGACTTCTAAAAAGGCTTGCAACATTTCTCAGCCCAGACATGTACGTGTAAATCAATGCTAAAACATTTCAGGCCTACAATATTTCTCATTATGATTATAGCATTCAACTTCTTCATTTAATTAAAGCATGTTAATACTCTTATTCTATTATTAAGTAAACATTTCTATAAATCATGGCCTATTTAATGCAATGACAAAAAACCTTAATACAATCTGTGTCGTGAAAAGAACCACCTTCCCTTTCCCTCCAGCTCTGGCCCTGAGGCCTACCACGTTCTGCTTTTAACCACATACCATCTTATGTTTTAGCAGCTTCACGACATGGATTCAAAAATAATCACGTCTAATAAAATCATATAATGTCACACATTTCTGTATTAGTTCCACTTCTACTTAAATCTCTACATTAGCTATACATTCAGAATATAATTGCAGATACTATTAGCACTCATGGCATTTCTCCTCATGATTTGTGCTTACTACAGGTAAGTGTGATGTACTCATACATTTAAGTCAGTTGCGCTCTCTCAGTTCCCCCCTTTGATGACCTCTCGGGGTCATCACTAACATTTAAACTGCAGTTATTGCTGGCATTCTCTGCGCTTCCAGAGCCCTCAGGCTCCTGTACTGATTATCTTGTATGGCAGCCAATCTCCGCAGCTGTTCTCTTTGGGCCCTTTCTGACCTTCTTGCTCTGTACCATTTGAATACCCTCACCAATCCCCACAATATTATCCCACAGATCAATATTATGATGATAGGCTTTAGGATATACCATACAAAGCTTTTGCCTAAGGTGGAAAACCACCCTCCAACTGTACTCATTCCGTGGCCCACCTTTTCCCAGACATTTTCTCTACTCAAGTCTTCGATCTCCTTGTGAATATTAGTTATGTTCTTAATAACTTTCTCAAGGGGCTTCGAATTGTCTGGAATGTAAGTGCAACATTCCTGGACCTTCAAAGCCTTACAGACTCCGCCCTCTTTTGCTAGTAGGACATCTAATGCAAGACGGTTTTGAAGAACCATAGCCCTTATCGATTGCATCTCTCCTTCTACCAGCATTAAGGACTGTGCAGTGCTGGCAGACAACCTGTCGACAACTGTTGCCAGTCGTCTAATCTTAACATCATTAAGGATTACTCCCAAAAGAGGGAACATAGCTCCAAAGACATCTCCAACCATTTCTGCATCGCCTACATCCCTCCTTCCCCTCGATGATGTCTTGCCCTCAATGATCACTAAGTCTTGTGCATGATATATTTTGGGGAAGACAATTGCCAAGTAACATGATCCATACCAGTTGTCAGGTAGTCTCACGTAGGCATTTCTTCCACATACAAAATACACATTTGGAATCACTTGCATTCCCTTCAGGAAATCCTTAGTGTAGTACTCTAAATTAAAAGCATGTTCACAGTCAACTTCACCCACGTATACATTTTCATAATACGTTTTGGCTCGGTGAAGACATAGCTTTCCTCTCTTCGCTTTATCTAAAGCTATTGGACCACTACTACCCTTTCTCTTGTGTGACTTCTCTTCCTCGGTCCAATCTGTTTTCCACTGTCCTGATTTTTTCAAAATCTTTTGTCTCCTATAACGATCATCCACCTGCCCTATGAACTTCTTCTCGACTTCTGACACCTTGCATGTCAGGTTATTTCTACGGGCATGTGAAGTATCTAAGGTAATCCAAGGAATGAAGAACTTGGCCAATCTGTCTTCACTCTTCCAGTAGTCCCATTTGTTCATCTGCTTATAATTTGGGACTTCTGGCAACACTGAATCATAATTAGAGAAATAGTATTCAAAACTATCTCTCTCATAAAATATACTAAGCAATAAGCTACATGTAATGCCATATGTCAGAGGGAGGTGATGGTATCTAATACCCTCGTCTACAGATGCCGGCAACTGCATGCAGACATAACAATCCTTAACCTCCATGGCATCCACGTATTCATATAAGAGTTTAGCATAAGCATTTGACCTAAAGTCTCCTTGGGACTCGTCTACGTGTAACCTGCGGGCTTCTGCAGCCAATAACGCTTTCTCTTGAGTGTTTTCCCTTTTCTCACCAGCAACAGTAGGTGTAAGCGTTTCTACAGAATTCACATCAGTTACCTTTACCTCTTCCTCATGTCCCTTTACATAAGAAATTGTTACCACTAAAGCTATTAATATTATCACTCCTACTATTAGTGTACCTATTATACATTTAGCTCTGCGGTTCGGGGTGCCGGCCTCCATTTCGTCAGACAATCTGGCTCTCTCTTATCTTAGCAAAAAGTTCTTTTCTTCTCGTTCTTTTACAGTCTCTTTTCAATCCTTTTGTCTTTAGAATCCACACAACTGGAGGCTGACAACCTTCTTCGCAAAAGTCCTTTAACAGTTCAAAAAGACAACCCTAGCCCTTCTCCATCAACTCAAGGGAAGTTCCCTAAAATTCTCTGCTTCCTGGGCGCTAGGTAATCTTCTTTTTCTGCTTGCTTTATTTACAAAGTTCTTTAACAGTCTACTATCAGATTTGTGGTTGCAGCTTCAATAGCATAGTTCAGTATTTCCAAACGAAGATTGTGTTCTTCATGTGCTGTTATCGTTGTACCAAAGTCGGGGAATTGCAATTCTGAAAGGAACATGTGTTTTAACTTGCTGAGGCGGGGAGGTCTAGGGAGCATGAATGTTAGTGACCCTTCTTGTTCGACACCGGGTACCAATAGTCTTATTTCCACGGTGATAATGGGCTCAGAACTGGACACCACCACCGCTCGGATCCTCCCTGTCTCTGGTTTCACAGACATTTGTCGCCAGATATGTCCACTCAGGTGTGGAGTATCTTCTGTTAGGCACACGCACTCTTCTTGACCTTCTTCGGTCGGGTGCTTCAGCGCCCTGAGCACCTTCTTCTGGGTCTGAGTCTTCTGATATCGGAGGAAGGGTTAACTCTGGAGTTGACCTCAGGCTAGAGCTCCGTCTTTGCGGCCAATTAGCTTCTCCACGTGCCCTTCTACTCCTTCTCCTTCTGGTCTGTTCTCGCTCTCTTTCAGACCTGTCAGGGTCAGACTCGTACTCCCAGCTGCTTTCCCCTTCTGTAGCGTCTTCTGTTTCGCTGTTGTACTGACCGTCCTCAGCCTGGTCAGACTCGTTCCCTGCTTCCGCTGGCACCTCTACAGCTTGGCTAGCCCCCTCTATGGCTTCTCGGTCCTCTGCTGGACGTCTATCCGAGAGAGGAGCTGTTTCTTCCAGAGGTGCTGGAACCCTTCGCGTATGTGACGCGTGGATCCAATTGGGCAGGCCTCCCACCTTCACAGCAGTGTTCGTGATCAGGATGACCTGGAAGGGTCCACGCCAACGAATATCCAAGCAGCTTCTTCTCACATGTTTTTTCACCAGGACCCAGTCCCCAGGATACAGGTCATGGCAAGGGCCCTGGCACGCTGGAACCTCGGCAGCCTGTACCTGAAGAGACACAGAATGCATGGCGTCAGACAGCCCCTTACAATAGTCCAGGATCATATCATCTGTGATATTTAACAGTGCAGTAGCTGGGACAGATGGCAGCCTCATTGCTCTCCCCATTAACACCTCATGTGGTGACAACCCTGTCCTTCTGTCTGGGGTACTACGAAGGCTCATGAGAACTAATGGCAGGGCATCAGGCCAACTCAGAGTCGTTGAGGAACAAACTTTAGCTATTCTGGACTTGATCGTGCCATTGATCTGCTCCACAATTCCTGAGGCTTCTGGTCGGTAACTGCAATGTAACTTTTGGTCGATATTTAACGCTACACAGACCATCTTCACAAGCTCGCTGTTAAAATGTGTTCCCCTATCTGATTCCAAAAAGGCCGGCACCCCGAAGCGAGGAATGATTTCCCTGAGCAGTAACTTGGCCACTGTGAGGGTGTCGCACCTACGTGTAGGGTATGCCTCAACCCATCTGGAGAACACACAAACAACCACCAGGACATATCGGAGGCGGTTGCACCTTGGCATTTCAATGAAATCTATCTGCATTCGATTGAATGGACCTCCAGACCTTCCTATGTGACTTAGTGCAACTGGTGTTCTTTTCCCTACGTTCAGCTGCTGGCAGGTCACACAACGCTGACACACTGCTTCTGCTGCTATTCTAAACTTAGGATTGTACCAAGTTTGTCTAAACACTCTCAGCATAGCATCTCTCCCTAAGTGTACGGGACCATGTATGAGTCTAGCCATTGGACTCACCATCTCATTGGGCAACACTGCTCTGCCGTCTGCTGAGACCCAAAAATGGGTCTCACCCATTACACATCCTGCCTTTTCCCATGTTTCTTTTTCAGAATCAGGAGCATTTTCTTGCATGGTTGACAGTTCATCCCAAGTATCAACAGTTTCCAGTATCATGGCTAATTCAGTTCTTACATTTATGCCACCCACTTCCACCTCTGTGAAAGAGTAACCTTGTTCCGCGCAATACCGCGCAACTTCATCAGCATATCTATTGCCTTTCGAAACAAAGTCCTCATTTCTGGTATGTGCGGTGCACTTTACAACTGCGATACTTGCTGGGCATTGCAATGCCTCTAACAACAGGCGCACAAACTCTCCATTGCGAATGGGAGAGCCTGAAGAAGTCATGAACCCTCTTTGAGACCATAACTGCCCGTAATCATGAACTACCCCATACCCATATTGGCTGTCGGTGTAGATGGTGACTCGAATTTGATTGCTTGCCAAGCAAGCACGTGTCAGGGCAATAATCTCGGCTACCTGAGCGGAGTGTACTCCTTCCAGGCACCCAGCTTCCACAACTCCAGTAATTGTACATACAGCATAAGCTGCTCTCAACTGCCCAACTTCGTCTCTTACACATGAGCCATCGACAAAGAAAATTTCATCTGGGTCAGTCAGTGGCTCATCCACAATGTCGGGTCTGGGTTTGGTGCATAGTTCAGTCACATCAAGACAGTCATGGTCTGTATATTCATCATCATCCTCAATATCATTTGGAAGTGGCATCAAGGTAGCAGGGTTCAAAACAGAGCATCTCTTGAGGGTCACATTCTCTGCAGCAAGAATAACTTGCTCATAGCGCGTGAGCCTACTGTTGGTCAGATGCTGTGTTTTGGTCCTGGTCATCAACAGTTCAACAGAATGTGGCACGCACACCTCTAACGGGTGCCCCATGACGATATTTTCACATCTCTCAATGCTGACACCCGTTGCAGCAACGGATTTGAGACATCCGGGCAACGCTGCGGCTACTGGGTCTAAAGTAGCCGAGAAATAAGCAACTGGTCTACGGGCATTCCCATGGATTTGGACCAACACAGACAACGCGCAACCTTCTCTCTCACAACAGTAAAGAAAAAATTGTTTATTGTAATCAGGCATTCCCAATGCCGGAGCACGACACAGGTCCTCTCTCAGCTGTAGGAACGCCATCAAACAGTCTTTGTCCCATGGTACCGGATCACTCACCTCTTTGTGCGTCAGTTTTTGCAAGGGCTTTGCTTTCAGTGAAAAGTTCACGATCCACTGTCGGCAATAACCCACCATCCCTAGGAACATCCTGACCTCTCTCTGTGTTTTAGGCGCATTCATTTTCATGATCGCCTCTATCCTATCTGGTGACACTTTTCGTTTGCCTTTCTCAATTCTGTGTCCCAAGTACTGCACTTCTGTCAGGCAGTACTGCAATTTTCCCGGGGACACCTTATGCCCATTGGCAGCTAGGTGATTTAACAAAGCAATGGAGTCTTCCCTGCAAGCTTCTTCTGTTTCTGACGCCACAAGGAGGTCGTCTATGTACTGGACCAGAACTGACTTCTGGGGCAGCACTAGACTTTCAAGATTTTTCTTCAAAAGCTGATTAAAGATCGATGGGCTCTCTGTATACCCCTGAGGGATACGACACCATGTTAGAACGCGATTTTCCAGCTTAAATGCGAAAAGAAAATGGCTTTCTTCGTCCAGAGGGATCGAAAAGAAAGCCTGACAAAGATCGATCACAGTGAACCACTCAGCTTGGAATGGAATCTGAAACAGTATCACTGATGGATTCGGTACCACTGGACAACACGAAACGACTATGTTATTAATCTTTCGAAGGTCCTGTACTATCCGAAATTTCCCATTTGGTTTCTGCAGACCCATAATCGGGGAGTTGCATGGACTACCCACGATTTCTTTCAGTATTCCCTGTTTAATCATGGACTCGATCACGGGTTTTATGCCTGCAATCGTTTCTGGAGTCAATTTATATTGGGGTGTTCTTGGGAACTCAGCATGCGGTTTCACTACAATTTTCACTGGGTCCACCCCTTTGACCAATCCAATCTCTTCCCCAGTGAAATCCCATACTTCTGGTGCCACTGTCTCTCTCAAGTCCCAAGGGAGCTCCTCTACTGTTAAAGTAGGGTACAGTTCCACGCATATTCTAGAGTTTGCAACTTTGAAATCTGCATCATCATCATTGGTCAATACCTCCACTCCCTGAGGTGTACAGTATATAGTACAATTCAATTTACACAACAGGTCTCTTCCTAGCAGACACACAGGACTTGAATCGCAAACCACAAACTGGTGCTCATCACTGTACTTCCCTATTTTCACCTGCACTGGTTCTGTCAATTGGCTGGTTATTCTCCTGTTTGCGACCCCTACCACCTGTATGGTCTCTCCAGACATGGGCAGGTCTGGAACTGCAGCTGATCTGATCGTGGATCTAGTGGCTCCTGTGTCCACCAGAAATGTCGTAGGGCACCCTGCTACTTCTGCTTCCACATAGGGTCCCCTCTGATCTACCTCCAAGGCTGCCCCGAGGGTGCAGTCTTCTCTTTCCACTCTCTGTCCGGTTAATGGGTCCACATAATAGCACTCTTCCCCTTCCACAAACAGGGGCATTTGTCTATAGGTCTTACCCATACTCCCTACTCGAGGAGGTTGCGGGAACTGGGCTCGGGGAGGAGCCCCCCCCCCTTTGAGCACCTTTCCTTGGTATGGCGTTACCCCTCTTGTAGGCGCGCTCTGGACCTCTTCCTCCTCTATCTCTTGCTCTCCTATCTCTACATTGTAAGGGCACTCGCGTTTCCAATGCCCCACCTCGTTGCACTGGTGGCACCTAGTCGTTTTCTTCAAGACAGCTATGTCTATTCTGGGTCTAAAGGTGGAACTCTCCTCATTGCCCTTGTTCTGACTGTACTGCTTCTTTCCTCCTGTACCTGTTCCTTGCTGCTGTTGCTGTTGTCCCCCCTTCCCTGCTGCCTGCATCTGTACCACCATCAACTTTTCCTTTAGTTTCTTAGCCTTGGAATCTATCTCATCACAGCAGTACCTGGCATATCTCAGTATTTCGTCTAGGGGTTTAGTTTGCCAACAAATCGAGTGTTGCTGAATCATTAAACTAATATCCGGTCTCAGTCCCAGGACGAACTTGGACACAAATTGCCCTATGTCTTTTGGATCCATTACATCCAAGCCGCTATACTGTTTAAACGCCTTCAGCAATCTCTCGTAATATTCATGAACTGTCTCTTTGGGTTCCTGTCTTGTTCGGTCTATTCTGACCCAATCTATGTCTTGCATTGGCACTTTCTCTTTCAGCCAATTCATCACTCTCTCGAATTTTGCCATCACAATCTCGGACGGCCCATTAGTCTTGGCATCTCTTTCTGGCTCCGTTGTGGGCCACTCAGCGCTAACCTTGCATGCTGTCCACAGATCGCCTGGTACTACAATGTCAAACAGCGTGTTCAGATCTATCCAAAGGACCTTTGAGATTTTTACAAATCTCTCCACTTGCTTGTACCACTCCACTGGGTTCTCACGTAATTTGGGGAAAGAGGTGGTAAAAGCAGCTAAATCTCCCCTACTCCAAGGGACATGTACATAATTCCCATTTGCAACTTCACGCAAAGGGTAAGCTTCTATTCCCTGCTGTCCTGGTGTCATACCAATCATGCTTCTCCTGCCGGTCCCTTTCTTGGACCACCTCTCTTCCCACTTATCTAGTGCCCTCCATGTCCTTATTCCAGTAATCAGTTCCCTTATGTGTGTTTTCAGCCCAATCGTTCTCCTCTCATCTAGGTCTCGATCTGAGTAATGTAGCCTGTGGTTACCCTGTAATGCTTTGGTTCTTGACAAGTCCACCATATATTTGCCTGCTAGTTCGACTAACTTCTCATGGACTGCTCTCGCTTTTCGAGTAATGTCCTTTGCCATATACAGTATTTCATCCTGTTCATACATTTCCATTCTTTCTAAAGGCAGGGTACCATCTACCATGTCATCCAGGTCTGACCTTAAACTGGAGACATCGAGTCTCTTGGCTTTTATCTCAGCTCGCAATATGTCTTTCGAAGGGGGCTCACTGGTCTCCCTACCATCCCAACTTCGAGCTCTGCGTTTGGGCTCGGGAGAGTTAATGGGTGGTCTCCCTCGCTCCCATCTCTCCAGGTCCCATGCTCGGCCATCCGATCTAGGAAGGTGATGGAACACGGGCCTGTTACCCCCACTCTCTCTCTGCCCACTCTCTTCTTCTTCTCTCCTCTCACCGCACACCTCTCTGTTATTTTCCCTCTGTTCGCTACTCTCTCTTTGCCTCGTATTGCTCAGTACCCGATACGATCCTTCCTGGTTCCCCATATTCCCTGGGCTGCGCTCATTGCCGTCATCACAGGGACTATGGTGCGACCTCTCACAACTCCCATTCAGTTCTCTGGTGCCGGGCACACAGTGTGGACATTTAAAGCTGTTTCTGTACTCTTGTGCTCTCCTCTCCCCTTCACTGAGTATTGGGCGCGCCACCCCTTCACTCCCGGGGCCCCCGTTTTCCAGGTCTGTTCTACCTCCATTCCGGGCCCAATGGGTGACTCCCCTACTCCCTCTACAGTCCCACTCCGGGCTACTCTCCCCAGCCCCGCAGTGAGTCCGTGCTCTGCTGTCCTGACTTTCCCTTTCTGCTTCTGCAGCATTGATGCTCTTTTGAGCCTTCACTGCCTCATCCCACTGCTTCATGTACTCATTTAGCTCCTGAAAGGATTTTCGTCCAGATCCCCTCAGATCCATTGGCCATCTAGGGCCCCCAGGATCTCCTCCTGGGTCCCCTGCTGTGTGCATCGGTGTACTCCACTCTCTGGGTATCGGCATCTGACTTGGGGAATTAGTGGTATCGTTCCTCCTTGCCTTCTCTGCTCTTTCTCTGTCTTTCCGTACCCGTTCTTCCCCTCTTGCTCTCTCTTGGTCATATATCGATATTATAGGACCTATGGTAACAGGTACCTGTAGTGCATCTGGTAATGGGTAGGATGTGGCGCTTTCCGTTTCCGGCGCTCTTTGTACCACAAACCTCCCGACTACCTGTTGCACCTGACTAGGCTGGGACAGCTCTTTCTTTGGCTCAGGATCCCACTCTGAACTGGGAAGCGGTCTATGCTCTCCTGCATTGCCCCCCTTTTCTCCTTCTCTCTGCTCGACCTCTCCCCCTCCTCTATTATACGGGGGTGGCCTGTCTGTCAGTAATCTGTTTATCAGGCTGTCCTCTGTTTCGCTCTCATCATCTTCTTCTAGGGGGGTTTTATTTACGGGCGCCTCTAACACTGGGTACAGTTTATTTACTTCCAAGTTATGCACTCTCCATCTTTTAGCATCCGCATCCCACCTGGCATCCTGCACTGCCCTTACCGATCGTTTCACCCTTTCTTGTCGTCTGTTCATATTCTTTTCATGCGCTGCCCTAATCCATGCTTCAAGGGCTTCAAACTGGGTCGGTCTAGGCAAGGGTCTAATTGAGGTCATAACTGATTTTAATCGATGTAACACCTCTAATCTGAACGTCCCGTACTTCGGGAACGTCAGTTCCTCATTTCCTTCAGTAATCTTACTCCACTCTGATATCCAAAGGATCGTATGCAGCCCAACATTCACTGCCATATAACGAGCTGGCGTACCCTCCGGCGGGGCTTCTTCCCCTTCATACGATCCCCGCTTCTCTCTTTTAAACACCGCTTTCAGCCATTTAAAACACTTCATAATTATGCGCACAAAATCCAGCCTCGCTACTCTGTTTACTTCCTGATGACAATCCACCAATCCTGTCGCGGCTTTGCTAGCTTGGCCTATCACAGCGCGGTCTTTCTCCTGTCGGCCAATCACGTCGCGACCCTGTCTGACGTCTTCGCTAGCTGGCCTATCACAGCGCGGTCTTTCTCCGGCCGGCCAATCACTGCGCGACACCACCTGACGTCACTTTTCTCCGCTTCGCAGCAGCACCCCTCCTTTCTCAACTCGTCTCCCGGTTATGCATGCGTCCCATTCATACACCGAAAAATGACTACTTCCGACCAAGCGGTCACTTCTCTCGACTGTACGTCCACAGTCTATCTGTAATTGTCAACACAACTGACGAGATGTCTATCGTCTCTCTGATAGGTTGCTTACACACACAGTAACTTCCGACCAGCGTCCGTTACTCACGCACTCACTCTTACGTTCCCCCTATCTCGGTCTCTCGGGTGATCAATGGTACCTCATGACCCCCTTCACACTAGTTGACAATTACTCTGGGTGTCCGATACACCCGAACCACTTAAGCTCTCCTTGAACTTAAGATTTCCACCGGTTGCGCGCGCTCACAACCTGTTCCACAGTCACTCTACAGACATTCAACTCCGCCAGACATTACAACATAGATACAATACAAAACACCGCAATCTAACACGCATAACCCTTTATACTCACTCTCAACCGATACTGCTGCTTTTTCTGTCTCACGTCATCCGGATCTTCTCCAGCGGGCTGTTCTTCCGATCATCGATCTCTAGGGGCCTTGGGGTAAGCTAACCTGGCCTAGGTCACCGTCCTCAAGAAGGCAACCATCCTCTGCTACCAACTGAAAGGGCGAGATTTTGATCGATACCTTATATCTATTGATCCAAACCTCGATCTGGTCGACTGAACCTTTGTTGCCTGTCTGTAAGGAAAGAAAGTGCACCTATTTCCAAGTTAGTTCACCCATTAAAGGACTCTGCTCCCAAAGATCACAAACAACTTCTAGCTTTCAAAAGTTTATTGTAAAGATATGATAAGTTGCAAATACAGACATCTCAGAATGAGATTCACGAGATACACAGGTCCAATTACATACATGTGCTCTCGAAAAGCCCTCAGACGAGCAACAGAAATCACTAACACAAGTTCTAAGAATAATAAAGCTATCAGCATAGACGCATATCTCTCCTTCATTTAGGTTGGAGGAAAACGCAAAGGTTAGGCTGTCCCTACCCTGCTCTAGATGGTATCCCTACTTAACCAAATCCCAACCTAACAAAGGTGTCAGCAGTGAATGACCCCCAAGGGAAGTCACTCACTCTAAGTCTCTTGGTGAAAACCTAAAGTTCTCCAGTCATGACCCCTCTCTGCCTACCCATCCGCTCTCTAAAGGGTCCTCAGGTCTCTGCTCTAACTCCACCCAGGGGTGCTGTCCCTAATACAAAACAGTCAACAACATTTGAGACGCCCCTTGCGGAACGCCCCTCACGTGGTGCAACTTCTGGCTTTTTCCATGATGCTTTGTCTTGGGCCTCATGCGTTAGAGTTGACCTTGCTTCTCAGACTCTTCTCCGGCCCGCTGATACCCCTTAAACATTCCAGAACCCTCCTCCATGTCTGGGCCGTCTACTGAACAGACCTCTATTCATTCATTTATAATTGGATCCCCCCTCTTCCTTTGCAGACAGATATTTGTAGCCAAGAACCCAACTCTCATAGACTTCTAAAAAGGCTTGCAACATTTCTCAGCCCAGACATGTACGTGTAAATCAATGCTAAAACATTTCAGGCCTACAATATTTCTCATTATGATTATAGCATTCAACTTCTTCATTTAATTAAAGCATGTTAATACTCTTATTCTATTATTAAGTAAACATTTCTATAAATCATGGCCTATTTAATGCAATGACAAAAAACCTTAATACAATCTGTGTCGTGAAAAGAACCACCTTCCCTTTCCCTCCAGCTCTGGCCCTGAGGCCTACCACGTTCTGCTTTTAACCACATACCATCTTATGTTTTAGCAGCTTCACGACATGGATTCAAAAATAATCACGTCTAATAAAATCATATAATGTCACACATTTCTGTATTAGTTCCACTTCTACTTAAATCTCTACATTAGCTATACATTCAGAATATAATTGCAGATACTATTAGCACTCATGGCATTTCTCCTCATGATTTGTGCTTACTACAGGTAAGTGTGATGTACTCATACATTTAAGTCAGTTGCGCTCTCTCAAAAGGCTGGTGGATCCACCAGGATTTGAACCTGTGACCATGAGGTCCAACACAGGCCCCTGCAGTGGATGTATTACTCTACTGAGCCACCAGATAACAATGGAAAGAGAAGGAGAAGAGGTGACCACACACATCTCATGGTTCAAAAAGGTGTCAGAGCCTTTTCCTGCCGTGGAAGTAGATCCCCGGAGCAAGCGAAATGATTGACGGGGATCCTGAAGAACACCCCCGAGCACGCCACAGCATACACCCTCAACGGCGTCAAGTGAAGCCCTCCAAGGAGGTGAGACGACACTGCGGGGCTCTGGGGAGCATACAGAAACATCCAGGGCATCGGAGTCCCCACCCCTCGCCCGGGGTCATCACACCAGATATGGATTGAGAGAGAACCCGGTTTCGAACTACCGCCTGCGGACTTTGCTTGCCAGGTGGTGAGTCAGAGGGCAGCTCGCAAGGAAAAAATGAAAAGAGACTGAGTTGGGATGGGATGTAATGAGTTAGCGTTCCAGCTACTCAACCAGGCACAGGCCGGATATGTCGCACCCACGCGCTTAAGCCGGTGGGCTGAGCGTGAAGAATAAAAAGGGGCGTGACCGCACTGGGTCAGAAGGCACCCAACCAGCATACTATGTGTGTGTTACATTTATTACTGTGCGCTGCACGCTTTAAGCCCAAAGTGTCTGGGCCAGCCAGTACTTTACACCAGTTAGCACTCCGCAGTGTTGGTATTAAGTGAGTCAGCTAAATGCCTCATCTCGAACCACCAGCTATTGATCTAGAGAAAGTGTTCTTCCCCTTGTCACAACATTTGTTCAAGAGACAAAACGCGGGATTCAAACTCACGTCTCCGGAAATAACTCTGGCAAATTACCCCATAGCCCATACTGCACGAGGTATTCCTCCAATCAGTGAAGCGGAACGCACTCTGACACAACGAGACTTGAGCGTTGCTCAAATTTATGGAAGGAAACAAACTGCTGATATTCTGATGCACATGGCGGCCCACATTTAAAAAAAATCGTCGAGTTGGAAAATTCAGCCTGATGATGATTGACGTCTGGCTTCTATAAAATGCAAGTGAGCGAACTCTGTGGGTCATTTATACGCAAAGAAGCTCTTGGCCAATTATCAACCGGCGACATGCAGCGTGGCCATTTTCGAGCCCTTGCTCATTGACCTGTGTGACATGAAAGCAGAAAGCAAATGCAGTTGTCACCGACAGTATTGCTTGCCCTTGCATTAAAAAATGGATCTCGTCCAGCCTTTGAACGCAGAGCACTTCTGAAGGTGTTGTCAAAAATAGTTCAAGCCCAAACACGGCATGCCTCTGCCAAAACAGGAAGAGGCACGCGCCAGCAGGATACTGCAGGCAGAGCAGGGGGAAGGGGCGCGCTTTATTGGCAGCAGACAATGAATAAGTGATGAGAGACCGGAATATAGCAGTGCAAATATTTTAAATTGGATGCATTTACATGTATATTTGTAGCAGCTGTTAGATGGGAAAGTATATCACCAGACCAGCCCAATGACCTTACCTTGTACTCTGTTGGATATCAAAACAGGCGAGGGAGGATCTGAAACATCACAAATAATCTAAAAGAAAAGTCAATTTATTTTAAATAATCTAATTTTATTTTGTGATAATCTTTCTTTTTCATCAAAAAGTTAGTCGGTGTAACCATGGATGTGTACAGTAGGTTCAAAATGACTGTATCGAGCCAAGATTTTCAGGATAGACACAGTGGGGCAGATTTACAATAACTGGCGCATCCCTGCATATCAGCAGGGATGCGCCAGTTATTGTGCGTCACGGCAGACAACTCTTGCGCCACCATGGATGCGCTGCTTTTACAATGCGGCGCACCATGGGGCAAGAATAGACAGATGCGTGACGCATCTGCTGCCGGAAAGGTGACGCATTGCTGGAGTTGCATCGCAAGCGCGACGCAGCTGCAGCAAGGCACGGGGTGCCCCTATGCCTAACATGCTGTGTCAATTCTTACGCCTGCTTCATGCAGGCGCAGGGTTTTGACGCAGCATGGCCCTAAAAGTGACTGAGTGAAATCTTATAGATTTCACTCAGCCACTTTTAGGAGGCATTCCTGCGCCGGAACGCCCCCCTGCGCCGGAGCGCCCAAATGTGGCACAGGGCTTTACAACGAGACGCATCTCCCAGATGCGTCACGTTGTAAATATCACGCAGCATGGCGCTGGCTTTGCGCCGCCGCTGCGTCACAAAAGTGACGCAACGGCGGCGCAAATGTGGCATATGGGGCTTGTAAATCTGCCCCGGAATATGTTTACATGTAATTCATCTAAATGGACATACAGATGCAAACAATAGAAGGCCAATTGCTATTTGAAGAAAATATACAATGATGTGAAATGTTACACAATTCATACTCATTTATTAGAATTATCAACAGGGCCGCTTCTGCCATTAGGCAGGACTAGGCGGCCGCCTAGGGCGGCAAAATGGTGAGGGTGGCATTTTGTTGTGTGTGGCACTAGTCTGGAAACAGGAAATCATGCAGTGGAGTGCACTGTGCAAGCGCACCTGCTGTTTGCAATTGTTTGTGACATCATGATGTTGCGCAGACAGTTTAGAGCCCAGCGCCACACCCTAGAATAGTGGCGGGGGCTGGGGGCGGCGCGCACCCTAGATTAATGGTGTGTGTGTGTGTGTAGAGCGGGGTGCGGGACACACTAGTGTAAGTTAGTGAGAAAAGAAACCTGTGCACACACAAAAATACACAATTATAATAAATTCTGGCGCAATAAACAATATTGCTGCATTCACCAACTTTCCTTCAGTTTTGTTGCGAAATTAAGACCAAAGAATTTATTATAATTGTGTATTTTTGTGTGTGCACAGGTTTCTTTTCTCACTAAATTACATGTAGGTGCTCTGCACATTACATTGTTCAAGGGGTTGTACAGGTCACCCCTGTTCCTAGTAGCACCACTCCAATATAATTATCATTTAGACCACACCAATAATCCGGTGGTGCGCAAAAATCTCCCTTCAGCTAAGTACCTGGACCACTGTTCACACTAGTGTAAGTGTGGGTCCCCAGGGCCGTCAATCTTGTAGCGCTGGGGAACATTTTTGGCCAATCCAGTGCTTCATCCAGGGAGGGCAGGCCAGTGACGGAGACGCTCACGGCGCACCAGTGCCACCATCTCTCTCGGCGCGCGCGGGGGACGGTCGGACTGTGTGTGTCGGCTGGCGCGCTGCTCCCCCTTTGATGGCTGTGAATTTACCATCATTTAATTAGTATACTGCAGCTGCCACCTGCCAATGCCACACAGTCTTGTTGTCCGGTCCCGACTCCGTCTCCCGCCGGCCCTCTTTTTTTTCCTGACTCCAGCACAACGAGCCTGCAAACAGCCGTGGTGGTGGTGGGGACGTACGCAGGTCATGACTTGAGCAGTGCATGCACCGGTGAGTCAGTCAGAAGGCCGCTGGCTGAGAAAATAAATATAAATATATATTTCGGATCGGATGCATTGCATGCAAATTCAATTGCAAATGAATCATGTGTAATAATAATTATGTTCATCGTCATTCATCACTCAGGCCTGCTATTGCTAATGTTGTAAATGAGGCGGCGGCGGGAGGGTGAATCATTATCTGTTATCTCCAACTCCGAGCCCGTCCTCATGGTCATGGCCGGAGTGGCGCAAAACACTGAGTGAGCAGGTGTTGGGTAGCAGCACTGTGAGGGGTGAGGTGACGCCGGATGTCTGAGTTAGGTTTGGATGGTGGCACGGGCGGGACGGGTCTGTTTCTTGCAGCAGGCCAGGCAGGCTAAAAAGATCTGAGAATGAGATCATATTGATGGCAGTGGTGGCGGCCCCATGTCCAGGCCTCCGGCTTGTGACTGAAGTGAGGTGATGATGGAATCTATCTCCCTGCATGTGAGCGAGGCTGGAGCCTGGAGGAGTAGTAGGACAAGGGAGAGGGGGTCAAGGAAGTACGAAGAGAGTGTGCAGAAGAAAGAGCAGAGGACCCCTTACCTTATTTATGCGTTTTTATATAGCGCGGACTTTACCCGAAGGTGTCAGAGTGCTTCACAATAGGAACAGAACTGATACATGAGAACATTACAAGTGAACAAATTACAAAAGCAAACGTTACATTAAATGAGGCAAAAGTGACAATCGTGAGCCAACAAAATACAAGAGGTAGCAAACGGTGCATTACAGGAGGAAAAAGTGACATGTGTGCAGGTTATAAAAGCATACAAAGTAAACATAGAGGTATAATACTGCAATATATGGAGGACACTCAAACACATGAACAAACGTTACGAAGGCACTGGTGGCACTTTTGCAGGTATCGAAAGCAAACAAAATGTAAGAGGTAGAAAACAGTGTGTTACAAGAGAAAAGTGACGTGTGCATGTTACAAACGAGTACCAAACACAGGTAGAAGGATAATACTGCAATAAATGGCAGACTATCTAATGCATTTATTCTTCTAGCCTGGATGACGGGGGAGAGAGTGATGGTAGAAAAAGGGAGGGAGCGGCATTTTTTAATTCTCGCCTAGGGCGGCACAACACTTAGAAACGGCCCTGATTATCAAGCACATATAATGAATCGGCTAACATATTAGAAATGCAGATGGTATGATTTTGATATACTCCTAGAGAACAGCAGGAATTACTGTGATTATAAATTCAGTGCAAATTTATTCTTTCTCAATAAGAAGACTCTTCTGTAATGTAGGCGTTTCTGCATTGACGGGGAGGGTTCTCAGCTCCATTTAAGAGAGGTGAAAAGTAGTGCCGGGGGTGACAATGCCAAGCTCCTCTTTTAGAATAGTGAAACATCTCTTAAAGTAGTTCAGTCTATTGGTATAAATAATTACACATCTGGTGGCAATACCTAATTACTGTCTGAGTTGGGGCTTTGTCTTGTGGCATGATTCACCTGACCCCCTGTTTTGACTTTTATGTAAAACCAGAGAAAGGGACACAAAATATGTGCAGCATATTTAAAATAATGTGTCCAGGTGTGGAGTTACAAACGTATTCTTAAACTGAACGCTTCTTTGAGACCTCTTTACATTCCCTCGCCTCAGACTGAGACTGTTTCAAATGATATTGACTGTGTAGCTTTTCTTCCTTGTTACAGACATAAAACAAGTATTTACAATGCAATGGTCTCGGCATTGTTAAAGTTAGAGCTATTGGCATTGCTCATGACATTATTTTTGTTAATGTTTTTAAAAAATATAAATATTTGGCATTGTCATTTACAATGCCAATAGCTTAATATCTCCCAAACGCGAGATCTATTGCATTTGCACCCACACACAGAGCCACACACACAGAGCCACCCACACAGAGCCACACACACAAAGCCACACACACACAAAGCCACACACACACACAGAGCCACCCACACACAGAGCCACCCACACACAGAGCCACCCACACACAGTCACACACACACAGCCACACACACTGAGCCACACATACACTGAGCCACACACACACAGAGCCACACACACACAGAGCCACACACACACAGAGCACAGACATGCACACTGATTCAGATCTTTAGGCACACAACTTGCACATTCCTACAGTCGATTGTAAGAACCATTGCACATCCGTTTCTACAGCCCTTTGCCCAAAGTCAAGACGACAGGTATAGCCATGTACAAATGGGGGTGCGCAGTCTTACAGCCTTTTGCACACACTTTTTTAGCCCTTTAAGTACACGTATTAACATTTTTTAAGCCCATTACACACACACACTTCTAATAATCTATTAATTAGCCGTTTACTGAAAGACATGAACTTTTGCATTTTTTCACACACCTTAGTCCTGAATCGCGTACCTCTAGGCATTTGCTCACACTCATGCACATCTATACAACCACTTATCCGTAGGTATATGCACACACTCTTTCCTTATAAAAAAATGGCAACTGTACACTGGCATATCTACCACCCTCCCTTTGCCCACCTTTCTCGTTTCCGGTCGCAGCTTTTCTCCCCTACATTACTTACGTTTCAGTAAAACCCCAGCTCTTGCCCCTCCACATCCCTCCTTCCGATGTCCCATCTCCCACACTCCGCGAACCCATCAATCATGTACCATCCACACCCGCCATCCATGCCCCTCCTACGCACATCCTTCATCCCTGCCAAGGCATTCCATCACACAACAGGGAGCAGCACTAGGACCTCTCAGGTGGTGCAGGACCCCTCCACAAACACCCGAGCACAGGAATGATGGACCCCTCTGCACTGCCCCCAACTACAGAAGTAACAGACAACCTATAGTTCTCTATGTCGATACCATGCAATCTGGTTCAAGTGCACACACCCAAATCACGAGTAGCCGTATACTGCACATACACGCCCACTATTTTCCCGGTTAAAAACAGAATTGCGCATTCACCCATGCAGAGAACCATCTCCTCCCGAATCACGCGCTGTCTCCCTCACACTGCACCGAGCTACCACCGCCTTGCCCATGCACACTTAACATGCAGTCCACCGCACACAGCATCCTTCGCAGACAGCAAGTAAACATCAACAACACATAATTATCTAATTATGCCCGTAGTAAAAGATATGGTGGAAAACGTAACCGCAAAAAGATGTTCGATGCAAACATTTAAAACAACTTCAGAAAAACTATTTGTGCATCTCTGTTTAAACACTATGGAAGCTGTATAATTGCCAAGACCATTCTCCAACTCTATAAGAGGATGCTCGATCCCTAGTAATCGACATTTTGCAGGCACATGGTGGATCAACATGAAAATGTACATCTTGTAGACGGGGAAGGAAAGCTTATAAGAAGCAGAAGTGTAGACATAATTCGGGAGGAACGTACAAAGCTGCATCGCACAGAAGTAAGATTTACTGGCATGAGTATTACAGTCACAGATCCTTGCATTTAGGGCCACCAGAAGCTTGGGACCGGTCTTCTAAACTGTGAACTCCCCCCCACTCCACCTGCATGTGCTGGAATCAGAAACAGAGTTCAAGAAAGCTTTAAAAACCTTGCTCTTCAGGCAGGAATAGTTAGCCCACAAGAGAGCTCTCATGTAGCGCCAGGACCCCTCCACTAAGGTGGCTGTGCGCTCTTGAAATCCTCATTCATTCAGACTAAGATTACGCTCACCCCTGCTATTAACAAATACTCCCCCAGATCACTTACAGCACATACCACTTTACAAACTGGCCCCGCTCTGCCACCAGAAAAACAACAGCAAAATCCCCATGCATTTTTGGTTTAACAAGACTGCAGATATTTGCGTAAAGACCTGCATTTACGATCTAACTTAGCCGTTTTTGCAGATTGTTGCACTTGCACTGTCACAACAGCTGGATACTTTCTCAGACATTTGTTTGCATAGTCATGCCACATGCTATTGTGCCCTTAGGTCTTATCCTAAGTACAGTGTACATCTATTTATGAACTGGCTGTCAATACAGCGGGGTATTTCGTTATATAACTATTTACATTCACCATATCCCCGCCCCCCTCCCCCCGCCTGGCGTAAATCCGTTTATGATTTGTGCCACCTATGGAGCTTTTATGCCTTTTTATTCATTGTATTAATTTTAATTACAGTTGCACTACACTGTTCTCGCGTTGATTAACTGGAGTGTTTAAATAAAGTATGATTAAACTTGAAGCCTAATTCAATACAATAATTTGCTGTGGGAAACAGGCAAATCATAAGTACACCAAAATGTGTAAACGAATAGGTAGACAGGAAACCTGGTACCCCAGTTGACAGAAACAATGCCACTGCTCTTGGGTGATATCAGTCTTCACTTGCCGAACAACAATTGTGAGCAAAGACGTGACCCCAGTGCTCTCATCAACGGCTCCTCCGTCCCCGTCACTTAAAAAGTTTATATTATCCTCCGAGGATCAATGATGGCAAGAAGGTTGGAATGGGTCGTGACTCTGCAGTATCCCGGACGAGGCCGCAAACTGTTAGTACATGTATCAGCGAAGCAGCGTTAGCTGTATAGATCAGACGCAGGTAAGCTGCCCACTTACTCTCCCCCATGCCCACGACACCGGCTACAGCCTCACTGTGCTTACCTGAAAGTGGTCAGAGAGAAGCTGTAACCACGTTCCGCTGCCATCTTCTCAGCAGTAGTGAATGTGAAAACCAGAGAACCCGGCTGCTACAGCGTGGAAATAGATAGAGGACAAAAAGGAAGTATCAACTTGCGAAGAAGCAGCCTCCATATTGGAATAACATTTACGTTCCTGGCCGTTACAAAATCCTCAGAATATCCGTTTATATAATTTGTCAATGATATTTACAAAAATCTTCGAATTACTATATTATACTATTTCTCTCCAGTGGGGGGTGCCGCAGGGCTCGTCCTTGAGCCCGACATTATTTAATGTCTATATGGCCCCCCTGGAGGATGTGGTGACCCCTTATAACATCAAAATCATCAGCTATGCTGATGATACTCAGCTGGTGGTCGCCCTTCCTCAACTGGTGGAGAACCCTGACTTGTTGCATTCATGTCTGGCGGACGTCCATACCTGGATGAGCAGTTCAGCCTTGAAGCTGAACGGCTCTAAAACAGAGATTATGTTGCTTGGAAACAAAGCGCCGCCATTGTCACCATCATGTTGGCCAAGCTGTATGGGTGACTTCCCAACCATGAAAGAGGAGATTAAGAGCCTGGGAGTCTGGCTGGAGCAAGACCTTTCCCTCAGAACTCACGCAAAAAGAACTGCGGGAGTCTGTTTTGCCCTGCTGCGGGCTGCGCGTAAAATTCTTCCGCTTCTTCCTTTTCCATCAAGGAAGCTGTTGATTCAGGGTTTGATAACATCTCGCCTAGACTACAGCAATAGTCTGTTTCTGGGCGCCCCTGAATCTACTTTTAACAAACTTCAGCAGGTGCAAAACGCGGCGGCCAGACTCCTCATGGGAATTCCTCGAACAGAATCTGCCAGACCCGCTCTCAAGGCCCTACACTGGTTACCAGTGCGGGAGAGAGTGAAGTTTAAAGCACTTTCCATCGCTCACAAAATTCTTCAGGGCGGTGGGCCTCCTCTCTTGGGGAGTTTGGTAGTGCCTTACAAAGCGAACAGAGCGCTGAGGTCTGACCAGAGGTGTTTGCTCAAGGTCCCGAGAGTAAAAAGATCACGCACGGGCGGGAGGCGATTTTCTGTGCACACAGCAACGCTCTGGAACTCCCTCCCCTTAAAACTTCGTGCTGAGACCTGTACCCTGCGTTTTCGCAAAGGTTTGAAAACACATCTGTTTCCCCTGTGAGTCGTTACTTTTATTCATGGTCCCACGGTTGATGCACTGTTCATAGCGCCGGGATGCCTCAGGGTAGCTGTGCGCTATATAAGTTTTAATAATAATAATAATAATAATAATAATACCACTTCAGTACATTAAAAAAATTACATACATTTGCGTTCCGAAAAAGGCGAGACGAAAAAGAGGCGGGGTTTGCTTAAGCCATAGATAGCACTTCCAGCGTAGAGAGAATCGACTGAAACAAGCCCCGTCCTTTTCAGATTGGGGGGCGTGTTTTTGACGGATGATGTCACGGATAGAAAGGACAGCCAAAAACATACCCCTCAATCCAAAACGGACGGGGCTTAAAGTGACGGACACAGCTCTTCTCCAATGGCTGGCCGCTGTTTAGGAAGCCAGCCAATGGAGAAGAGCTAGCTCGTTTACCTCCCTACTAGAAGACATAAGATCTCGCTAGCGAGACTGCGCGTGCGCAGCCTACGCTAGCCGAGACCTAAAAAGCCCAGCATGTCCCTCCTGGCATCGCCCTTAACCCCTTCCATGCTCATGACGAGCTCAGCTCGTTATGCAGTACAGTGCTCCTGTGCTCATGACGAGCTGAGCTCGTCATGACCACACCCGTTTTTATTGCTGTCCCGCACAGCAGAGGAATATGTGCAGCAGCCATGTGGTTAACAATGAATTCCCATTTTTAGGTCTGGCTAGAAACAGCTTTAGTTTTGTTGTTTTTTATTTTGTAAACACAACAAATATATGCACATAAACAAAGAATCGGTACATAAAATGTCTTTGGGTTTCGTATGCTGGTTGGGTGGTTTGACGTGCTGAACATGCTTTGAAAGATTCCGCAGGGAGTTTTATGTTGGTGAAAGTCAAGCTATGCAGTTTTGCCTGTTTACAGCCGCTGACATTGTTCTTGTTTTTGTATCACTTCACCTGGGGAGGATATCTTGGCAAATTCTTTTTAAACAGTTTTTTTTAATTATGAATAAAGGGGACCATTTGTCCCCTTCAGTCATCATTCACATGTCGGGTTGGCCAAGGGGCAGCATACAAAGAAAGAAAGTGGCAATGCCTGTGAGTGAACCATAGAAAATGCGGCATGGAAACACATATTCCACTGAGCATTGAAATTGCCTAACCTGCAAACCTGATTGGACTGTGAGAGGAATTCCGTTATTCAAGACTGCTACCACATGAATGTGATGAAGCAGGCAAAATCAGAGATGAGGGAATTCCCCTCACAGTCTGATGGACTTCACCCACTGGACCATTTCACTTTTTCCTGCCTCCATTCGTAGAGGGATTGCCAAGCCTGGAGTTTTGAAGCCCATCATTGACTGTGTGGAGGCCTTGGTGGGGAACACAAGCATTGCACCACTGCCACCCTATGCAGAATTACCTTCAGTAATAGGGGATACCAGCAAGAGTTGCCCAGAGCAGTCCCCGTTCCCTAACCAGGAAAGAAAATCCATCCTCTAGCCTTGGTCATGTTTGGAACTTCCAGTGCAGCCCTGGGTAATGCTGGGCCAGCAGCACCTGGTTCTTTGACAGAACCTTGTGGGGGGAACTTCTTTATAGGACAGAAGTCTGCACCCAAATATAAACATGAGGACTTGGTGAGATATTTGTGGCATTGTTTTGTGATGCATCAAACCCAGCTGTGCAACATGGCGCCCCAGTTTGGAAATGTTGACCTGGTGACTTATCACTTGTCCTTCACTACTATAGTGATCTGCAGGGCACAAAAAAACAAGCAGCAGAGTTTGCTAATTGAACGTTATAATAAACCCAAAGGAGTGGTGTTGATACAAGGTTATAACTGTGTTCACATTAAAAAGATTATTTTAATCTACTAAGTGCAAAGGCTCAGATTTACTAACACTTTGCGCCAGGTACACATTACTTTTGTAAAGCAAACCCAGAGCAATATGTTGTGGTGGTATCTACTTTCCAGCGCAAATCAGAATTTGTTTTGGAAAGTAGGCCAAAGTAATACAGTAATACAAAGCTTTGCTCTACTTTGTGCTACTTTTGTATTTAGGCATACCACATTACCTGCTCAAACGGCTGCAGATGACCCAGAACCATGCTGCCCGACTGGTTTTTCGACAACCTATATGGCAACCAGCAACCCGTCTGCTGAGGAAACTGCATTGGCTCCCCATTTCCCAGCGCTGTGCCTTTAAACCTGCGTGCCTTTTTTAAAAATCCCTGCACGGCATCAGCCCCACATTTATTAACAACCTGATATTCAGGGATACTCTCATGCGCAACCTACCGTCTGCCAATCTCTCACTGCTCTCCACCACGGTGTTCAAACAGGTACGACAAGGAGGCTGCAGATTTGCCACTTTCGCCCCTAAACTGTGGAACTCCCTTCCGCTGGAAATACGGTTCTGCACAGACCTTCTGCAATTCAGGAAGTCCCTCAAAACCTGGCTATTTGCACAAATCTAGATTCAATGTCCCTCTTCGACAGCACTCGGAGCCTTTTAGTGCCATGAAGCCACCCGGTGTACGCGCACTATTATTAACATTAACATTTAGTTGCTTTGTGTCAAGGGGAGTACCATGGGTTGTACATGGACACTTCCATGCAACCACCCAGGGATTTTGATGATGTAGATGGTTCAGAAGAAGTCCAAGACTCAATCCACTTGAACTCCCTCTTTTCACCCATAGCATCTATGACTGGTTCGAGTTTCCTGAGACTCCTCTGAGTATAAACTAATCATGGTTCGAGCCACATTTAGAGACTACCGCAGAGTGGTCTTCCTGCAACAGTAAGTTGCTAACGTAGCCTTGGGTGTATACCCTACTGATGATCTGTATGGGGCCCAAGAGCCAAGGACAGCCTTCACTGAATGTCCTTTTTAGGTAGACATGGTTTGAGTGAACTGTTGTTCACTATTAAGGTTTTATCAATTCAACTCATCCATGACAGGCTGTGGTCTTCAGGCAACTACCACCAGTGGCGTAGCAAAGGGGGGGGTGCAGCGGCCTCTCCCCCTGCTATTATTTGCAGCCATCGTGGGGGAATCACCAGCACCCTCGCCGGCCCTGCTCTTAAATTCGGCCGCCATGGGCGGCCTTAGGAGGCAAAAGGCCTAGCTACACCACTGGCTACCGGCAGCAGCGGCCAGTGCAGTTAAGCACGGTGCACTGCTTGGGGGATGTTGACAGACGACTGAATAGGGCAAATTAAATAAATACGAAACTCCTATTCTGTCATCTGTATACATCCCTGTAGAGCCCAGCCCCGCCCCACCGTGCTTACCTGCACTGGCCGCTGCTGGCTGCCGGGCAGGCTCACAGATCATTTGAATGACACGGAGTAGGGTGGTCTGTCTAAACTGACTCTCTTTATGCCTTGCACACATGAAAGAACTTTGAAACCTTTAAAAGAGGCGCAGATTGCTTTGTAAACTATGAAATCCGTTCATATGAATTTGATTGCTCAGTCCTCATTTCCAGATCAAAGAGTTTCCTTCAGCATTGACACAAAAGTTTCCTTAGGGTATCTATGTATTCTACAATCAATGGCAAGTAGTACGTTTCAGCCACATGACAATTAGGCTCTCAGGATTTACCTTTTGGAAGTGTAAATCAAAAAGAGCAAAGATAACAAGAAAGATGTTTAACATGGCCATCTTAAAGTTGAATACATTCTCGGTTTTTGATAGCTCTGTTCACATTGAAAGCATTCAATTGTGACACAACAAACATAGATGCAAAGTGAATGTGGGTTTTGGCTTCCAAGATTTCTAAATTTTAAAAAAACTCTAGAAGTAGTCCCCCCTAGAAGCTACCATTTATTCAATGAAAAAATTTAAATGATATCAAAGTAAAATAGGTGTTCTGAGGATGTTTTTTCGGAAGAAATGCGGCTTTCTGAGTCAACAGCATTTCCTCTTCCTAAATTCCGTGCAGGGCGACAGTACAAAGAGTAATCCGTCTCTGGCTTGTTGGACCGTGCCCACTGTGCTAGTACAACACCAAGTGCTGATAGGACTTTTGCTCAATACAAAGTCTTATGGTGACCCCCCAGAATCAGTGCCCCTTGATCTTTTCTTAGAGATTTTTTGGAGTTCTCTAGAGCACCTGGATCTACCAGCATTTGTCTCTCAGACCCACCAGTGTCCCTCTAAAACCACCCCATGCAAGACCAGCATTTGCAGATCTTATTCTGGGTTGAGTCCAACCTGGCTTTTTTCTGGCAATGCAATGACAACTTGCCAGAATGTGTTGGCCTTTGCATGAGACATGAACCTGCTCCAGTTCATCTGTACACTGGCGGTGACAGCCATTGTGGGCTCTCAGAATGGGACTCCCCCTGGAAGAACATCCTGTCCGTCTTCTCTGCTCATTGTTAATGGGAGGCACAGTACAATCCAGCAATACTTTACTGCCCTTTATATGATGTGACAGCCAGAGCCCAGAAGTGAAGTTATAGGGCCGGATTCACAAGCCTATTTCTTATGTAGTCGTATTTTGCATGTCCTAAACCATCTAAAATAGGAATAGATGTGAAATACTCAGGAAATATTCATATACAACTAGTACAAATAACAAGGGCTGTGCCCTTTGCATTTTTACAAATAGGGAGCTGGATTTGTTTGGCTTGATTTACAAGAGCATGTAAAAGTACATAAAATAGTACTCCTGTCATACTACTTCTTGTAGTCAAAAATGCTTCTGTAAATTGGCCATCTGATATAGATGCACATAAAATACCTCACCAAAACGTTATAGCTATCTACATTTATCCTGTAGCAACAGAAGCATCAATCCTAGAAATGAATGTAACTTAACGATCACAGAATTTGGCTTCAAAATGTAAACACTCAATCTTGCTAGTGCAGGCACAAGAATGTGCTTTAGCAACTTTAGATTGTCTGTTATGCAGCTGGGGCAGTACTCAATTGCCTATCAGAAGCATTTTACCTATTTATTTATTTGGTACCGCAATAGAATTATTCAATGAATGCCAGGATGCCAGAATGCTTCAAATGAAATGAAATACAATGTGTGAGGGTCAATTGACTTAATACGGCAAGGAAACAAGTGCTTAATTTGTACAAGAATGAGTGCTGGTGCCCAAAACTCTGCTCATAAACCCAGGGCTGGTGCAATTGAAGATTGCCATGTGGTACCCCAAGGCTGCCCTGTCTTAAATCCACTTAATGTTGTTTAATTCACAGCCAGACAGTCTCTGCCCCTTCATCTCATTCTTTCGGTTTCCTGCTTTCTTTCCTTGTGATGGTTTTCTGTCTTTCTCTTCCTCCGTCTTTGTACCTTGTGTGATTTCCCCTCTTGTCTCAGTGAACGTATGATGCAGAAAAATAAGTACCGGTCCCAAAAAATGAGTGCTGGCAGCCCCCACCTGCAACCACCAGCTCAAATTAAGCACTGAAGGTAATGTGAATTATAATTTACAGTCCCCATCCACAATAAATTGATAAAATAGGTTTGCAAAATGTCCTCAAAAGTTATCAAATTACCAGGAAGTTTGTTAGAGAAGTTCAATTCATGATAGAGAGTGGAACCATTCGGATGGAGTGGCTCTGGTTAAAGTACAACCAAATCCCCCAGAATAATCTATACTTTTGATGGAGCGCAATGGTGCTTTGTAATTTGTAGGGGTGCATCATAATCACGGATAGTCCGCACCCACATATACGCTTATGTTGTATTAACATTTGGCCATTAAAAAGTGTTCAGGAATAAACTGTGAAAGTGTAAATGGTAGGAAGTGTCATGCTATGTAAAGAGACAATTTAGCAATTCATGTTATAACATTGTAATCCATAGTATTTGATGTCACTTACCTAACAAAATGGATTATATGTGATGTTATGTGTTTGATTTAAACGTGCACCATGTTACAGTTGCACATAGACGTGACTAAATTGCA
Source organism: Lissotriton helveticus (assembly GCF_964261635.1). Classification (NCBI taxonomy): domain Eukaryota; kingdom Metazoa; phylum Chordata; class Amphibia; order Caudata; family Salamandridae; genus Lissotriton; species Lissotriton helveticus. The sequence goes on along the minus strand of NC_136065.1, from coordinate 166,933,412 downwards.
TTTAACGTGTAGGATTTCATAATATGCTCATAGTTAACATGAATTTGGTGTGCTTCTGCAATGTAATGAGGTATAAAGGCCTAAATGAAATGTTCATTCATGTGTTTATTTGAAAGGCCTATGTGGTTCACTCTTATGTTGGCCGATTTCTGTAGGCCTGAATTGTATTTCCCTCAGGGCTCTGAACAGGGTTGCTCAAAATGTCATGTGCATGTTGAATTTGTTCTGTTCTGACGTTTCTGTTGCAGGTGGAGAAAGTCATCTTTATTAGTTAGAATAACGTCTTTTATTTGGGAGAAGTTAGGCTCGGTAGGATGTGATACATTCTGGTGAGGAGAGCTGATAAATGGGAGCCAGTGTTCTTTCTCATTGAGGGAGGCCTGGGAATCAAGGTCATCAAGCCAGGAGTTGGGAGCACCGGCACCGCATGGAAAATCACCTATGGGAAGTGTTCAGTGAGATGAGGTGATCTGTGGGAGTGTTTTATGTTTTGGGGTTTTGTATTAGGGATAGTGTCCTAGGGTGGAGTCTGGAGAAGGGGTGAGGAGATCAAGGGAGAGAGAAGGTGCATCTTACAACAAGCTCTGTAGCTTTTGGCTACTTGACCAATACAGCGTGAGTGTACTTCTTAGGAAGTCTTCACACGCTGACACCTTTTTCCTGATCTTGCCTGGGAAATGCTAAGTAGGGATGTCACGATGGTGGTTGTGTAGGGACAGATAATGTTTTTTATTCATTTTCCGCAGATGAAGACCAAACTTATAGTCGGGGCAATCATTGCCTACGTTCTGCTTCTGGAGAATGTCATTCTGCTCATGATTCATCGTGTAAAGTTAGCCCATAGGTTTGGATTTATATTAGTTCCCATGTATTTCTACAACCTTGTAACGAGGTGCTTGTACATCCAGTTGTTTTTGGCTTTGTAATAAACCCCACTAACTTGGAATCTGGAGTCTGTGATTCTTCAGTGCCATAGTTTTGATAAAATGTGATCCTATCCAAATGAATTGTTTCTCCCCTCTACACTTCTCAGCAGGCCGTGAGTTCCACAGTAAGTTGGTAGGGAGGAACTCAGCCCTTTCACTTTTTACTCCTAATTTTCAGAGTATAGCGAGATTCTAGCTCTGTGGGAAAGAGTACTTCAGAAAACGTTTTTGTATTCTTTTTATTTCATTTAATAAAAACTGTGAACGTTTGAATGCACTTCTAAAATCACACTCTTTCAGCTTCATTGTTATACATTGTAAATTAAATGCCAACCCATCAGAAGGCTGTGTGAGGTAGGTGCCTGTCTCTAACTCCAAATCAGAGGGTTGTGTAAGTAGGGATGATAGAGTTTAGCAAGCAAGGGGTTGCAGGAGTTGGAGCAATGGCCTGCTGGCAGGGCTGGACTGGCCATAGCGGGCACCGGGTGTTTCTGGAGCCATAACGTATGGTATAACATTGGTGTAATAGTTGATGGCCAATGTATGCCTTATTCCATCATTCCCCTCGCCTCCCATATGCTATTTGTTGCTGCCAGTAGACCCAACAAGTTAAAAAATAAATATGATTAAAGGAAAAAATTGAGAAATGCCTAGTGAGTATAACGTGCCGAAATAACCAGGCGCTGAATATAAATATAATATTAACGTTAACAAATCCATAAAGCAAGGAAATTACTCAAAGCTAACATAAAGCTGGCAATGCTCAGATTTTAAAATAAAAAAGCTAATTTGGCATGCAAAGATGTTTTCTCTGTCACAATAATGCATACAATTACAAAAACAATTTTAGCACAAAATGGAACTGTCAATCACTTCAAATACATAAACAAAGAATGCACACTGTAACTCAGAACCATTATGCAGTTATCTATTTTTATACAGCTGTCTTTTCCGATACTTGATAGTCTTACCGAAAAATGCAATGATTTAGAAAACAGTATTTTGAGTTTCTTTTTTTCTGGTTCTTTCATGTACAGTGATTTTTCCCTTCTGGACGTACATGACCACCAACTTGTTGAGACATCCGAGTATACGTTTTGAGGATGCTTCTCTCAGTACACGGTCTCAAGTTGTTTAGTGATGTTTTGTCACCAAAACTATCATCGATAGCACTCCCTACAAGTGTAGCTAATACCGAGACTTGTTACAGGGGCATCTGGTGAATGATATCGCAACAGTTCTTAAAACCCCAGCTGACTTCATCAAACATGCCTTCTAAATTGCCTATTGCTGTTGATAGCTGTTTTTTATCTCTGCACTGCCTCATTACGATTAGGCTTGGGTGGAGTTTGCGTAGAACTCCGCGAAGTGATCAAAAAATTCTGCCGTGCTACGCAGAGTTCTGCAAGCTGCGTAGTGCGATACGTTGCACCGTTCGTGCTGATTTTTAGTGCTGGCTGTTTGTCCTGCGCTGGACTATCAGCGCGAATGGCACCACGGGCAGCGCAAGAGCGCTCTGCTTCTTTCAGCTGCTTGAGAAGATATTCTACTCTAGCAATAGTTTCCTCAATGTGAACAGAAGGTTTCTCAAAGCCAGCTGTAGCAACCATTCGCGACCGCACGCGTTGATAAATCTCAGTGGGAGGTGGTTTGAAGTAAGATTTTCCTCGCTCATGCTCACCTACTTAACGTTGGCGAGCTCAAGCATGGAATCAATCAATCAGGGGAATTGTAATTGCGCTACTCACCTGTGAGGGTCTCAAGGCGCTGGGCGGAGGAGGGGGTTCGCTGGTCTTTTTAGCCGAAGAGCCAGGTCTTGAGAGTCTTCCAGAAGGTGTTCAGGGAGGGTGCGCGTCTGATGTCTGCCGGTAGCTTGTTCCATGTCTTGGCTGCGATGTGAGAGAAGGATCTTCCGCCTGCTCTGGCTTTGTCGATGCGTGGAGTTTTGGCCAGTGCGAGGCTGGAGGTTTCTCTTGGGTACGTGGAAGTTGATTCTGTCGTTGAGGTATTCGGGTCCGTTGTGTAGGCATTTGTAGGTGTGGGTGAGGATTTTGAAAAATGTCTTCTCTGCGCAGAGTGCAAAGTGGGAACAACTCTGCAAACTCCACGAGCTGAGGAGAATTTTCCGCCAAGGCCTAGTTGAGATGGCCAAATTAAGCAGTACAGAATGTGGCCACAAACTCCTGAGGTGTTCTTTGCACTTTGAGTTTGTTGTGCACCTTCTCCACTTCCTGGAATTGGCTAATGTTTGGTTTCATAACTGGTTAAGTTGCAGTATTTGGCCTTTGATGTTCTGTACAGGTACTGCCCTTAGTATTACATTCCAAGCCCGGATTACAGTAAGTAGTAAGAGGAGCAGATGGTATATTCCATCATATATGCAGCACTTTCAATTAATTACTGTATTACCAATGGGCGTACTGTAAATGGAATGATGTGGTGCCAGCACTATTGTAAGGGCATTGCTGCATTTGTATGATGACCAATAACATGATGATAATGAACTATTTACAAAGCACAGATGTCACCCAGCAGGATATCGTAGCACTGAGGAAATTAATGGAAAGAGCAGTTGTGCATCTGAATTAGGTAATGGCTTGATAGAAGTTGCTCTTAAGGGTTAACAGAAGAAGATATGATCATTTATTAATTTCTTTATTGAGCATTACAAATTAACCTCAACAATGTATGCACATCACACATGTAAGATGATAAGAAACAAGGAAAGCTGACCACTCTACCATCATATTTGAACATGTATCACTCCATTTACAAATATTTCACAGTATTAACTATGCATCGGCAAAAGGTCAGTAGTCATAGGGAAATATCAGGTATTAGGTATTGCAGTGACATATATAGACTGACATGAATAGTGAATTGTATTACATTCTGTGTCATCCCGCTCTATAGATGATAGGCAGGCACAGAAGGGGGACCAGAAGTCTATGGGGCCTGAGTTCAGGGGTTCAATCAGTGCATAATCCTCGCCCACTTTCTTGCAACAACACATACTTTCAAGCCATCCCGATGCAGTGAGGGGGGCAAGCACTGCCCCATAGCAGTGCTATTTCTCTTTTAGCTAGCAGCAGTGCCATGGACACCAATCTACGGGTGCTGCTTGGCACCTCAAGGGTATATCCCAATAATGCCTTTAAAGGACAAGGTGTAAGCTCCGCATCCGTCATAGCTGAGATATGTTCAAACACTGTCACCCAGTAAGTATGTTTGACTGAGCAAGTCCAGGAGAAGTTTGCGAAGTCAGCTCCCACACCGCGGCACCTAGCACAGGCATCAGGTGTGGTATGGACGAACTTAGCAATATTCAATGGGAATAGATAATATCGATGTATACATTTAAAGTGTAGCAATTTGTGGCGTTGACAGATAGAAATGAGTTTCGTCTGTGTGCAACAATATGCCCACATTTTGTCGGTTATTTCTACCCCGAGTTCTGACGCCCGAACCTCTTGCACTCTTGTGGTAGTGTTGGGTTTCAGTTCGAGACAGGATTGATATATTCTATAAACCATACATTCTCCTTCTGTAGTTGATACTGTCAGAGTCAGTGGGGCAAAATCGTCAGGAGGGAGAGGATTGGAAGGGAGGATCCATGATAACGTGTTGCGTAGCCTCCTGAAAATCAATTGGTCCATGTATGGTATATTCCTGTCCCATGGTTCCTCCAAAAAGTGTGTAACTTGCCTATCCAGGAACAAATTCCCCCATAGTGCATAGATCATATCTGTGAAGGGTGCATTGAACTAGCTTATCCCTGGTGAGTGGTTGCCAAGGGAGAAATGATCATTAATGAGGTGCATCTAGATAGGAATCAAATCCCAGATATTGACCAGTAGAAAGAAGAAGGAGAGTTCTATGATGCGCGAATAGAAAAATCTGTGGATTGAGAGTAATCTGAGTAAAGTGGAGAGTAAGGGACATGAAGGGAGATAATGGTAAAACAGTTCTTGAGTGTATAGGGGCCCTTCATTGAGAAGCACCCAGTGCTCCAGGCAGAGAGGGTTAAACAATGCATTTAGGAACACTGAGCCAATGTAGAGAAGACATGAAAGAAGAGAAATAAGCCTGCTTGGTAAAATTGAAAATTAAATGGACATCAGCAAGCATCCAACAAGCTGGATGAAGAGGAGATGATTGAGTGCATACACTGGGATATCGAGGTAGTGAGAATTGCCATGATCAAGCGGCCCATATGTTGTCTTCTGGCCAGAATTTGTAATGAATATTTCATTAATTTCAGTTTGGAATTGTTAACGAACTTTGGGGCATATTACCAACAACTAGCGATAATTTTTGTCTCTAACTTGTTTAGAGACAAAAATTATCGCCGCACATCGGCGATTTTTATCGCAGATAAACCTTGCTATTAGCAAGGTTTATCGCAAATGCGATAAAAAACGGCCGCAATGCATGAATATCACTGAAAAGTCAGCGATATTCATGCATTATCGAGCAAATGCTCTTAGCCATGTTATCCACCTCCCATTGGATAACATGGTGAAGAACTGCTCAGGGCAGGTGTTAGCTTTTGGAGATATTCGCGCTTAGCACGAATATCTCCAAAAGTTGGTAATAGGAGATAGCGATGTTAGCGACTGTTTCCAGTCGCTAACATCTTGGCACGCCCACTTTGCATGTCATTAGTGATAAATATCACTGACATGCAAAGCGGGGCCCAAGATGGTCGCTATCTCCTATTAGCTGTCACTAACTGGTGTTAGCGACAGCTTGGTAATAGGGAGATAATTTTATCTCCGCTTTCTTGGCTTTTAAAACCAAAAAAGCAGAGATAAACCCCCTTGATAATATACCCCTTTGTTTTTGATTGTTTAGTAGACCAACATTGTTTTTACATTCGTGGCTGTTTACTCAGTTGCCTCTGTCTAAGGTATGAAAAGCACTTGGAGTTTGATGTTTGTACTTGTGTAATTCTAAATTACTGTATTAAAAACCAATGTTAATTTTTGATTTGTATACGATCAATCAGTCTGCACTGTCCTGATGAGATTCGTGGATTAGTTCAGTTTGGGTCGAAATGTCAACAACACACAGGGATATCTGATCAACAAACCTTTGAAATTGGCACATATTCTTGCTAATGTTAAGATTCATTGTGGATACCTTCTGTCTTGTGGGCGTATATATGTAGTTTTGCACTGAGCAACTTTTATTTGCACCTCACGCAGTCTGCACGGTTGCCACTATTTCATGATGTCATAATGCTGTAAAAAAATATATATATCACATTAACATTTGATTATGGTCCTCTGACTTGTTTTATTGCTATACTATCACACCTTGAGTGGATCAGGTATCCATGGTGTGGCAGATCTTTGGGAAAATTGTACCAATTGTTGTGCACTTCTTGTATTACATTGACCTGCGTTCTGTACTGAGTGTTTGGGTTGGTCCTTGTCTCATTATATATTAACCTGCTTGTGACAACCCCTCTGTTGATAGGTTGTTCCTGGTTTTGACTCCTGGGTGGAACATGAGCCTTCTTCAGTGTCTGGTAGGTCCTTGCCTACGGTTGTATGATAGAATATCATGGACAGAAATATTCGGAGATACACATATTGTGTCAAAATATCGTTTGGCATATCATCGTCCTCCTATACTTATAATGGGAACAAGCAAAATATTGTGTCAAAAATATTGTGGAAGAGAATATCTACCAGAAACAGGTAAGAACGTTTTTTTATATCTATATCGACTTTAAAGTTATTTACTTTAAATAGTTAAAATTATATAATGTTAAATAAATAGTTGCAATTGATTATTTGAGTGCAGTTAGTGTACATAAAAGCTGAGAAAGCCTAAACACGTCTGATGTCACTTTGATCTGCTATGAGTGCTGATTTGCAATCAACAAAAATAAAAGAATATTTATCGCTAACCGGAGTGGCATTTCATTAATGATTGACAGCAGAAAACTGTACGCTATATTGACATTATTACACTTAAAAAAAAATCATTAATACATTTTTTTAATTAATTTAATTTTAGACATTAAAAGTAAAATATAGAGTAAATTACTAAACATACAATCAACAAAAATATCTAACCTAATTTAAGTATTAAAATAAACAAATAGTTTTATTTAATACTGTACACTAAATATGGAAATAATAAACGCATATGTTAAAAGCATAGCAATAATTTCAATTTTTAACATGTTTAAAAATACCATTAACAAACAAATTTATTGTGTTGAGTAACAAAGCAGACTACAGTACAGTACACGACCACAGTCGTGAGGTAGCGGTCCAGTCGGCAGACCCTCCCGCCTCCCGCTGGTACTTAAGCCGCGCTATTCGACCAGCGCGCTGCTCTTTGTTTTAGATGCTGCACTTTACTCCTGAGGCGGAAGCCGGGAGTCTTTGTTTTAAAACCCTGTTTGCTTTTATTTTCCCTCACTGCCACTCACTTCTTCCTTCTCCCTCCTCCTCGCTTCGGTCCCTGCACTGCCGATCTTGAGGCTACTGCAGGGGACCAGGTACAGCGACTTTAGCCGCCATATTGGAGGGAGGGAGTCGTGAGGTAGCAGTCCAGTCGGCAGACCCTCCCGCCTCCCGCTGGTACTTAAGCCGCGCTATTCGACCAGCGCGCTGCTCTTTGTTTTAGACGCTGCACTTTACTCCTGAGGCGGAAGCCGGGAGTCTTTGTTTTAAAACCCTGTTTGCTTTTATTTTCCCTTACTGCCACTTACTTCTTCCTTCTCCCTCCTCCTCGCTCCGGTCCCTGCACTGCCGATCTTGAGGCTACTGCAGGGGACCAGGTACAGCGACTTTAGCCGCCATCTTGGGGGGAGGGAGTCGTGAGGTAGCGGTCCAGTCGGCAGACCCTCCCGCCTCCCGCTGGTACTTAAGCCGCGCTATTCGACCAGCGCGCTGCTCTTTGTTTTAGATGCTGCACTTTACTCCTGAGGCGGAAGCCGGGAGTCTTTGTTTTAAAACCCTGTTTGCTTTTATTTTCCCTCACTGCCACTCACTTCTTCCTTCTCCCTCCTCCTCGCTCCGGTCCCTGCACTGCCGATCTTGAGGCTACTGCAGTGGACCAGGTACAGCGACTTTAGCCGTCATCTTGGAGGGAGGGAGTCGTGAGGTAGCGGTCCAGTCGGCAGACCCTCCCACCTCCCTATAGTATAAGATGTTGCCTACTTCCCGGCCGCGCAGCGGGTGCCGGCGGCGCGCCAAAGGCAAGCCCGTCTGCGCCCGTCTGCGACCGGCCGGGACCCGGGGCCAGTCATAATGCCCAAAAATACTCCTATTCCTCAACACTACTACGGGCTTGCCAGGGCAACTGGTGCATCTGTCCTTCTGTCCAAACCCGCATCAATACTCTTGGAATCTCCCTTCTTACCCCCGCGGAGCGTGCTTCCTTTGAAGGACATCCCCCTCAGCACTCGGCAACTCCCCCTCCTCTTCAGGCAAGTGCCATCCTCCTGAATACCCGCTCTACTATGTCCTTCGAGCGGACCGCCCAGATGGGAAAGTCGGTGGCGGAGTAGCCATAATCACGCACTCTAGACTCCAGTTACAACTTATACCTCTTCCCCGCATTCTCTCTGTAGACTTTCTGGTCGCCCGCTCAACCAAGCTCGCGGTGCCTCTGACCTGCTTACTATTATACCGTCCCCCTCAGTCCATGCCTCATTTTATCACAGCTATTCAAGACTCTTCCGTACTTATCCTAGGAGACTTCAACTTCTGGCCCCATGATCCCCGAGAAGACCCAATGTCCAAGGAATTCACTGAATCCCTTGGCTGTCTTAATTTTACGCCTTTGATCCACCTCCCCACCCACTCTGGCGGTCATATTCTGGATCAGATCTGGGTTGCCAACATCTCCATTTCGTCTCTGTCTATTTCCCCTTGTATCTGGTCCGACCATTCGTTGATCTCATTCTCCTTCGACTTAGGAGCTGTCAATAAAGAAACTGGAACTTGGTGGATATGCCTGCCCTGTGCGCTTCCCTCGCGGCCTCTTCTCCCTGCCTGCCAGCCTCCCCTCTTGACTCACAAGTTACCATCCTAAATAATCGGCTCTCCGCAGCCTGCGAGGCAGTAGCTCCTCTCAAGCTAGTGAGGTCTTGTCGCCCACATGAGGCTAACCGGTGGTTTACTGAAAACCTTAAAACTCTCAAACTCTCCCTAAGACAAGCCGAACGTCACTGGAGACGCACTTACTGCCCTATTCTCAAATCTCAGTACTCTACTCTCCTCCGCAACTATAAAAAGGAGATCCTTGCGGCTAAGACGGAGTACTTTTCCACAAAAATTCTCCTAGCTAGCAATAAGCCTAAGGAGATTTTTGCCATCGCCCATAATTTAGCAGCTTCAGACAGAGTTCTACCCAAACCGGTTCCTTCCCAATCCCTCTGTAAATCCCTTAACTCCTACTTCATCGAAAAGATAGCTAACATCAAACTCAATATTCCCCTGCCTTCCCCTTCTTTCCTTCCCCCCGCATCCGCCCTTCCCACCCTTTTTCTTGATTCATTTCCCCTACTTTCAGAAGAGACCTTCCTTGGCCTCTTAACAAAGGTCAAATATGGATCCCCTTTAGACTGCTGCCCTCTCCGCATACTTAAGGAAGTCTTTTCTAACTGTCCTGGACCCCCTCTTACTCTGTTAAATACATCTATTCAGCATGGCATCGTCCCAGCCTCTTTCAAATCGGCCATCATCACCCCCATCCTAAAAAAACCTGGGAGTGATCCTTCCTCCCCTTCCAATTTCCACCCTATCTCTCTACTCCCGTTCCTTGGAAAGATCCTGGAGACTCACATCACCCACTACCTCTCGACTTATATGGAGGACAACCAACTCCTATCCCCCCTCCAGGCCGGTTTCCGTCCAGGTCATTCAACGGAATCCGTGGTTCTATCTGTCCTGGATGAACTCAGGCAACGTGCGGACTCCAACTCTTCCCAGGCCTTGGTTCTCCTCGACCTGTCCGCTGCCTTCGACACGGTCGACCATTCCATCCTCATCGACCGTGTCGAGGCGGCGGGCGTTTGGGGTCTGCCTTGGCCTGGCTCTCTTCTTTCCTAGAGGGCCGGACTCAGTCTGTCCATCTGGACGGCTTCTCGGCTGATCCCTGCCTGATCTCATGTGGGGTCCCTCAGGGCTCTGCTCTCTCCCCCCTTCTTTTCAACCTATATATTTACCCCCTTATCCTGGCTCTACATAACATGGAGGTAACAGTTTACAATTACGCAGACGACCTCCAGCTTATCTTTAATCTTTCTTCTCCCCCCGCTTCCAGCTCTAACCTCTGCTGTCCTTACCTTCATATTTGACTGGATGAATTCCAACCAGCTCAAATAGAACCCGGACAAAACGGAGATATTACTTACCGGAAATCTCCCCAGTCCTTGGTCCTCTGCATTCTGGCCTCCTGTCCTCAGTTCCCCTCCCTCCCCTTCTGCCAAAGTAAAAACCTTAGGGATCCTAGTAAGCCAAGATCTGACTCTGCGCCCTCAGATAAGCGCGGTTGTCTCATCTTGTTTCTTAGCTTTACGCATCATCCGGAAAATCTCCCGCTTCTTTTCGACCGAAGCCCTTAAGCTCATTGTCATGGCCATGATTACCTCCCGCCTTGACTACGGCAATGGGCTTTATGCAGGAATCCCGGCATACGAGCTCCGGCGCCTACAGCTTATTCAGAACCAGGCTGCACGCCTGATTTTCCAGCTTCCTAAGTACCATCATGTCACTCCCCTCCTCAAATCCCTTCACTGGCTTCCTATCTCCCATCGCTCTCTCTTTAAGTTATGCTGCATCACTTTTATGGCTCTTGCAGGCACTGCTCCCAGCTTTGTCAGATCCAAAGTCCAGCCCTATCTCCCCAAAAGAAACCTTTGCTCTTCCTCCCTTATCCTCCTGGTAGTCCCTCGCTTCAAGAGGAAAAAACACGGTGGCCTTCGTTTCTCCACTCTTGCCCCCACTTTTTGGAATAGCCTTCCCTTTCCTATTCGGTCCATAACAAACTATATGGACTTCCGGAAAACTCTTAAAACGTATCTTTTTTCTTTGGCTTTCTCTCCACCGTAACCCTTTCTTCTTTCACCCTCTCTGCCTCTTTTTTATGTCTGAACTCGGGGTAAAGCGCCATGAAACTGCTGGGTGTTAGTGCGCTCAATAAATGCCTTTCAACTTCAACTTCAACAGTAGGTACAACTGCTCTGGAGATGCCTGAGAAAAGTAATGTAGTGTAGTTCTTATATTCCCAATAGGCTCTGCGCTTTGGAATAATATACACTATAGATTTGACATAGGACTGAGGTCATTATGTCTCTATCGAGTATACTAAACTTAATTGTGAGTGCCAGCTAGCTCAGAGGTCACTAGAAACTTACTCGAATACACAAGAAGGGATTAGTTTCTGACAACCGAATAAACATGACAACTTTGTGTCCCCAAGAATAAAACGTATCTTCAGAGTCGTGGAAACAATAGATAACTATTTCACTCAGTCAATCGTGCATGCTTCGTTTCTACAGAGTTGCAGAGAAAATAGAGAGACAGCGTTTCAATAACAGGGTTTATTGAACAGTCTTATTTCTCATGCAAGAGAGATGAACTGCTACGATTGACAGAATGCAAAGTATAATGCGTACAGCGTAAACAGTAATATAAAATAATACTGTAATAGCATTGTCTAAAAATACATAAATAAATAACCCAGGCTAAAATACTCAACTGGTGCTTCTAAAATATGCCTGCCCCAATGCACCTAACCTAGGTGTAGTACGAGGGAAGAAGTAAGTGTGGTCTTTAGCATAGGTTTAGTTTTGCCAAGAGTTGCCAAAAGTTTCTCTAGGTTCTAATCAGCTGCATACCTTAAAATGAGAGTGGTTGGTATCTCTTTCACAGACTCGATTTCCCAACACCCCTCAAGGGGAGTCAGAAACACTGGAGCTGGAATCTCGGCAGAGGAGGACAGCTTCTAATCAGTGCGTCACCTGGAGAGTTGGCTTCCTTCGGCACTTGCTGTAGCGAGCTGCGTTGTGCTAGTAGGTAGTCGAACTGCACCGAACCACACCGTGCTTTGCCATAGCAAGTGAAGGTATATTTATACATTGAAGGTGTTTTAGGAATGCCAGCTTTGACGTAAAGTTAGGCATATGAACGTCATGAATGAACCCCTAAGGAATAGATGTTCATGTAAAATAACTGAGTTCTTGCAGAAATCAATATTCAAGCAAGGGGAAGTTCCTAACAGCTTAAGAGTCTGGTCGTCCAAGAATTCATTGTACGGTGATGAACGGATGGAAGTGGCCATGCCTGTATTGCGGATGCATGGGCTATTCCTAAATAAGGACTGGATTTCTATGCCTATTTAAGGGCAACGTGAATTGTACCTATAAAGGGCATGAATCGGGAAATTCAATCAGAATCTAAAATCACACACAACAGTAAGTTCCCATAGTCTAGACTTGAGAGAACCAATGCCTGAACAACGGATTATAATCCCTGTTCAGGAATGAGATGACTGAACCTCCAGAGTGGCCTTAATTGGCACCGGGCACTTTTGACCATGGCTGCGATTTGACTCTCGGGGTTGAGTCGGTTGTTAAGGATGAACCAAAGCGACTTTGCAAACTGAAGTGTAGTAGGTTGGCACTCCAGGGGAGAGGGATTCTATCCATCTTTAACCAAGTAGGTTTGATGTCAGAAGGAATTCTGTTTACGCAGGGTTAAGTTAAAGGTGATATGTTGACATCCATGTTTCAATGCTTGGCCAGGTGTTCGAGCGATATTTAATGTTGTCCAGGGATGAGACCTACTGGTAGATCTAGGTATCATCAGCATAGATGTGAAAGAGGATCCCAGAATCCCTGTAGCCCTCACAAAGTGGCTTAAGATGGAGGCTAAATAAGTGTGGTGAAAGGATCGACCCTTGAGGAACCCCTTGTTGGAAATAAATATATGAAAATCAAAATGTACACAATAAATGCACGTTGGATGTTGCAGAATCAAAAATTAAATGATACAATTGCCATAGTAATTAAAGGAGTGAATATGTTAAAGTGGTAGCGTGGTGACACAAAAAAAACAATGACTTTTGAAATGACTTTAGCATGTTTTCTGTTTCCTTCCTGAAAGAGATTTGTATTAATAATGATCATGAGGATCATAAATGTTGTGCTAAGGCCACCCGCAGGGAACCAAGTAGTGATGATTGTCGGCTATTAAGCCTCTCATAGTGGCACTGCGCACCTCTTCCTTTCCACCAAAGCAGAACACATCTGCTTTGGTGGATATACTGAGGGGCGTATGTGCAAAGAAGTAATGGAGCGCAGCGTTAGCCTTCTTGTCATAACACTGTGCTCCGCCACTCATGAAACACAGGACTGCACTGTATTTACAACAATTTGATGCAGACCTGCATTTCCCTTGCAATGGCACTAATTTCAGCTGCCTAGTGCCTACGCTAGCACCCTTGCATCATATAGCACCCTTGCATCATAGTGCAAGGGTGCCTACGTTGTGAGGAATGATTGTTTGTGTGCAGGAAGGTGTCTCTTCCTGCACATAAACATTATTAAATGGGGATTTGTAACTTCTATGTGTACTGCTTTGGGAGGCACACATAGAAGTTGCAACTCGTCATTTTTTTAATGATTGTTTATGTGCAGGAAGGGACACCTTCCTGCACATAAACAATTGTGCATGAAGTTTTGCTGTTTTTATATGTGCTGCACAATGCACAATGCAGCACACATAAAAACAGCAAAAACGAGGAGAATTAAAACATTTCTCCTCATTGCATCCCGTTAAGACCAGGTTTTTCCTGTTCTTAATTTTTGGGGCTGCCCCAAATTTATGCCACCCTTGTAAATATAGGGTAGCATCAAAATCACCCATTGCCCACCTGTTTAACGCTAAGCATAGCGTGAAAGGGTGCCTTTTTTAAAAGGCAGTTGTAAGCTACGTTAAGTGGCTTAACGTTGCCTTGTAAATAGGGCGAATCCCATCTCGCTACCACAACGTCAAAAGAAGTGACGTTCTGGTGGCGATAGGGGCTTGTAAATATGCCCCAGGGTATTGGATGGCCTCCCTCACAATGGGAAGAGAGAGGAAGCTGCTCTAGCAACACAGGTATGCTTTTGCCTCCCATTGTGATACACTCAAAAAGATATTTTGGAAGTACCAAATTGGTTGTCTGTGCATTTGTGAGGGGGAAGCATACTGACTGGACGCCAGGCTGAGATCACTAATATTATTTCAACTGAGACAGGGATCGAGCTTGTGCATTTTGAGATGATAGTCTCATAACAATGCAAATTTGTCTTACAATACCAATCAAAACAATTTACCATAACACCCCATTGCTTAATTTATTATTTCAATTCCAAAATTATGATTTGAAGTATACCATAATTCCAAACAAGTGATGTAATATTAAATAAAACAAGACTTGGCAAAACTAATAGGTCGCGGCCAATAAACACAATCAATCAATCAAACAAGAGGTACTTATATAGTGTAGTTTATCACCCGAGAAGGTTTTAAGACACTGTGCTGATGGTATCAGTCAAAGAGCCAGGTCTTGAATCTTATCCTAAAGTGAGTCAATGAGGGTGATGTACGGAGGTGGAGGGGGAGGGTGTTCCAGAACTTGGCCACAAGGTCAGAGAAGGAGCATCCTATGGTGCGTCAGTGGCAGATGTGTGGTATCTGTGAGAGGGTTAGGTGAGTGGAGCATAGGTTCCTGGGAGGTACGTGTTAATTCAGGCAGCGTTTCATGTGCTTGGTCGTGGAGGACTTTGTAGGTGTGAGTCAGGAGCTTGAAATTGAATCTTTTCTGGATGGTGAGCCAGTGGAGGTCTTTCAGGTGCAATGTCTTTGCCAATTATATTTTTATCCTAGATGGCCACTACAAATGCACTCACATTTGCAGAGCCATCTTTGAATGCAGTCTGTTACATTTTAAGAATACTCATACAAAGATGTTCACTGCGGATGAGCGTGCGTGTGCGGGGTCCGTCTTTGAATGTACAAGATATAAATATTGGAAAATACAAAGATGATCAATATGGTTGCATGTGCATGGGCCGCACCCATCCTTGAATGCATTTATTTATTTTCTCAAAAGCCCCATTCAGAGATGCATGCAAACCTGCGGTAGCTGTGTTTGAATGTATGAGATATAAATATAAGAAAATGCACTAAAGGGTGGCTGCCATTGATGTGCAATAAAGAGAAAGGGATGAGGAGAGGGGAGCAGTGAGAGAGAGATTGGAGAAAATAATCCCTCATAAGCACTGCAATGTAAGGTGTGATGTTAGCTCATTATCAGACCAAAACACTGGAAGACCAAAATGCTGCCAAGCAGGATAAAGTAGAGATGAAAGCCATCGAATCAGGAGTAGTGAGTGAAGTGAGATGGAGAAGAACCCTATCCAATCAAGTGCACGTGGCTTAATCGATGCTCACTCTAAGTACATGTAATGTAATGGAAACAATAGTTCTTATTTAACAGACAGGTAAAGGAGTCTGCAGCTAAGAATTAAAAACAACAAAAAACAAGTGGAATCTACCTTCTTAGCCCCAATCCATTACAAAACAAAAATACATTTGTACATTTGAAAATTAAGAGAAACGTGTTTACCAAGATCGTAGTAATAGGTCGGCAAAAGCACAAAGCACGCCTCACATGCACCATTGGAACCAGGAAAATTAATTCAGTGCAGAAATACAAGTACCTGGAGGTCTGGTTCACAGAAACTGCGAGTCCCACCGCCCACAAAAAAAGATCTGACTAAAAAAGACAGCTACTATAACGTATAGTTAAATAAAACTGAACAACAAGCTAAAAAGTCCTTCAGCTGAGAGTATTAGGAAAGTTACTCAAACTGTGCTTCTTCCAACACTTGCATATGGGCATTATGCGTTCCCAGGCGCTTGCTCAGAAACCCTGGAGCGGGCCCAATGTGTGGCCTACAAAAAAATCTTTCAACTCCCTAAACAAATTTACAGGGCGAGACTCAGGTTGGAGCTTGGACTGGTCAAACCGTCAATAACCCTCAAGGCTGACTACTTCAAATTCTATAGTGGAATCTTAAAAATGCCAGGAGAAACCTTAAAGAGCTGCCTCAGAGATATATTTGAAGAACCAGACTCGTAATGGAATACGCAACTTATGAGAGCTCTGGCTTCCACTGAAATAAATGAACCAGCACTTGCCTTGCCTCATATCTCATACGCCGCTTGGAAAAATCAAATAAACAAACAAGTACAACTATCTTCATTCCAGCAAAACCGGGCATCATTAAAAACATTAGCCTTCCTTACGCCGCTGAATGATTCATACACGGTAAATAAAATGTAGATTTACCCTGCCCCACTGAACCCCAAAGTCAGAAGAGAAATCATGTATATATGACTGCTGGCACTGCCAATTACAGATTTCAGCCAAGCTTGGGCAAATCAAAATACAGGATGGGGCATGCCGTCTGTCTGATTATAAACAAGAGTCTTGGCTACATCTCCTGTGCTGTAGCCGGGCCCTAGCAACCGAAAGGAGGACCCTTCTCAGGCAACTATGCCTAAGAGAAAAAGCAAACACCTGCCACGAGACCTCTGCTGTATGTCTCACACAAAAATAACTTCACATTCTGGCCCGCTGTGGACGATTCGTCTATTAAGAGCGCCATTTACCCCCGCTCTGCCAGTGGACCCTGCTCTCGCACAGTCCAAATGCTGATCCTGGATTACTACAAACACAGGACCTTGAAAGAGCACGGACCGAGCACAGGAAGCATCAACTGAGCTCAAAGCTCCCTTCCAACAGTTCTTTCATATTGAAAACTGCAATACATCCATTCGCACTGTGCTAGCTGTGCAGACTACAGCCAGCAAAGAATGGTACCGTAGGTGTCGGGGTCAACCGAAGAAAGAGATAGGCGCCTTCCTCCGGGGACTGGTCACAGCCATCGGACAAAAGAAACTACGAGATTATGGCCCTGTGTCCTTAGACGGCTCACAACAATTGTACGTAATCTATTACAAATCTGGCACATCAGCTCATGAAGTAACAAAGCACTAGCACCTTACATGAGAAACAGCTCCAAATGTGAGGAATGGTAACAAACGTAGTCCTGGAACATCAAACACCCTAGGTGGTGATTCCAACCTGAAACACCAGCTCATGAATTAGCAAAGCACTACCACTTTACATGAGAAACAGCTCTAACTGAGAGGAATGGTAACAAAAGTATCCCTGTGTGAGAAGTTGGCCTGGCATATGCTGTCCACTAGTTATAGTGGACACCTTGCACCAGTCCAAACAGCCCCTTAGAGGTGATAGGTTAAAGACAAACTTTAGTGAAAGCTATCCTAGCGGTAGCGATGGAGAGCAGCCTTCAGGCTACGTCTTGAAGGAATGTAAAGCAGCTTGTTAGATAGAGAAGAATTTCATAAACTGGCTGTGTGAATCTGCCTAGTGGCGCCTTATACCTATACTTGATACCACATTTTCGGAACAGTATACTGCTTGTTTTACCAGTCTATAATCTTGTGAATGACCAAATGAAAGGAGACCCACACAAGGTATATATATAAAATATGTGTATTTATTCTAAACACACTCTACTAGTCTCTTTATGAGGCTAGAGGTCAAAACACATAAGTTACACTTAATATCACACAGTAAATTAGCACAATATACGTTGAGCCCTAAGGTGTACCAAACCATATATTAAGAAAGTGGTATAAGAACCACGACTTGACTATACACAAGGCCTAGAGCCTGTAGAATTGATGGACCCACAAGGAACCACCCAAGATAGTGTCACAGGGGACCCACGGGGGACGCGTGCAGTGTGAGAACACAGCCGCAAGACGCCGTTAGCTTCTATGGGGAAAGTCGCGGTTGGAAATTTAAAGATTAAGGAAACTTAGGAGAGGACTTTGAGCAAACCCCTTTAGACTTAAGGGGTTCTAGGGCCAACACCCACGGGAGCACCGGAGTACTCAAGTTACCTCACTCAAGGAAGCTGGATGCATAGGCGTCTTTTGGTGTCGGGAATCGTCGTCATTTTCAATGGCGATCTGCTGCAAAGTGCTGCTGCCGTCGAAGTGGAAAGTATCCGGTGTGATCGAAGCCAGGATCAAAGATGAGAAGAACCTGAAAGCAGAGGGGACAGAGTCTTGGTCACTTGCCAGTGACCAGGGGCACGATAGTCAAATGCCCACCAATATCGGGTGATTTCAGGTTGAAGAGGTGAAGCTTGACTCTGCAGCCACGACGACCAGGAGGCGTCGACGACAACCAGGAGCTAAATTCAAGCTGTCCCACAAAGGATGTCGAGTGCTGCGGCATCAGTGACCGGATGGACCCAACAAGCTTTGGCAACAACAACCCATGCAGAAAGTGAAGAAATGCTTCGGTACGGACCAGCAAGGTCCGAGGGACTCACCAAGTGGCGGAGAGTCAGGGCACCTCTAGAGCAACCAGGTAAACCCACGGAAAGTCAAAGTTGCCTTCTCAGGGACCCACCAGTCAACAGATCAGGGATTACGAAGGTACTTTGAGCGGAAATGCAAACAGCGGGTTCAGGTTTCAAATGAAAACGAAGACCTGATACGAACGGACGCTTTTGCTGCAGCAGGGGATACGATTATACCATTTTTTAAGAAACTACCCCAACGCTCACAAAAGTAAAGGCAGCTCACCGCGCCTTTATTATTCCTTCGACTGCGAGATCTCTTTTTGATCATTATAGAGAGACTCGTTTTGATCATTGAAGCCAACCGCCATTGATCTTGATATTCATCCCCGCTACAAGTTAAGAACAACTAAAGAGTAGTGACATAGAAGTGTCTGAAGATTTACAGATTTTAAAAAAAAATTCTAATCCTTATTGGATAGGAGAATCATCAGTAACCTCCAGATAGTTACCGCCCAATAAGAATATCTCCTCACATCTTGAAAGAATTTTTATCTTCTACATAATAAGGAATCCCACCAAACAGGACAACCATAAGGATCCAGTAACACGACAGACAACAAACCAATAGTCTTGATAAAGGTGGCACATAATAATACGCAAACCACCGAAACGCGTCGACGCAATTTTCTGTACAATTCATCTTTTTTCCCCCCCGGTGTATATAAGATTGTAAGGTTATAAAACCAGGGGTTGTTGAAATTTTAATTGTGAATGTACGCTCTGTAATCTCTAATTTGTATGTTTTACAATTGAGTTCTGTCTGTCCTTCATTTTTGTGCTGGTCACAAAAGTATATAGTATTTTAATTGTTTCAATTGTTTTTTAACATTTTTTCCAGTGTAATTATAAATTGTCTTTTTATTGTCTCAATAAATTGTTATGTAACTTCATTTTTGATCAATTTCTTTAGTTAATGTGTTTATATTTGATTGTGGTTATAGCTAATTCCAAGCTTCTTCTGTACACGACCCAAGGGAATCATTTTGTTTGATTTATCATATGGTATTGCAAGTCCCTAAGGAGACCTGTGAACATATAGAGGGACAAGGCAGAAGGATGAGTTCCTTTACAAGGTCATGGAGCTCCGAGGTGACCTGCAATATCCTTATAATGTAACACAGGGTTACTTCATTCAGTGTAATACATGGACACACCACACCTTTCCCTTAAGCCGCTTAATTCCTTGGGGCCTCATTTACAATGAATTGGCATGGGGCAGTGTCACAAGTCTTTTTGCTGCACTGCCCTATGCCAATTCGCAAGGGCGGAATGCATCGTACGTACAAGATACGTTGCATTCCTGTCCTTTCTGCCTGTGCGGGCGCACAATTTGGTGCCTAGCAGCAACGCAGGCCCCCTTGCACCATGGTGCAAGGGTGTATATGTTGGCAGGATTATTTTTGTGCAGGAAGGGACAATTCATGGAGTTTTTTCCCTCTTTCTATGTGTGCTGCAGAAAACCAGGAAACATAAGGATATTTCTCCTGTTTACGTCTCCCCTGGGGAAGCGTACAGTTTTGATGCATTCACAGGTTTGCAGATACTTAATCTGAGAATGTGTCAAAACACATGCTTTTTGCATGGGAAAACACACCTCAACGGCCATATAACGCCGCCCCCTGACAGTGTAAGGCAAAGCAGTGTTTGCACTGTTTTGCCTTACACCATATCAATGAGGCCATGAAACTCCACGCAAAATGTCTTTGCGTGGCCTTGTAGATATGGGTCTGAACCCTGCGCCGCCGCAGTATCATAAAAAGTAACGCACCGGCAGCGCAAGGGGTTTGTAAAGAAGTCCCTTTGTCTCTTGCTCGAGCATAATTATTACAGTCAAGAAGAATAAAAGCACAATCTATACCTAGAAATAAAACACAACAAAAAGAATTCAGCAATGTGTTCAAAAAGATTTTAGAATCAGTTTAATGTAAGTCAGATTAAAGAAATTGTTGCTCACATTGTTTAGAAACAACTGAAGATTCTTTTTTCTTTTAATTATAGTGTGAAAAAATAAACATGATGCATGAATATCTCCTTTCAATATAATTTTCTTTGTTTAAAAAGTGACAGTCATTGCGCTCATTACATGCCTTTCACCATGGATGATGGCTCTGGCAGGAGGCATTGTGACGTCAGAACTCAATTGTAATAACCTTTTGCAATTAAGCAGCTATCACTTCATCATTACAGGTGACTAGAGACGTCACAAGTTGCCTTTAATAAGGAAATTAGATACATACTTTTATACTGGGATTGCAGGGTCCCATGTATTATAACTAATACATATTCAAGTTTACTGAGTGTTCATCCTTACAGTTTACATTACTTGCTTCAGTTAAAATTAGCCCATATCCAGCTTTGTTGGAGGAAATGTAACTAAGCACACTGGTTCCCACTGTTAGTTTCCCAAGTGGGGCACACTAAAGCCCTGATTATAGGTTTGGTGCAGTAGGCAATACCGCATGCCATTGTACTGTGAATTCACTGTCGCGTCTGATCACGAGTTAAAAAACGCATATGATAAATAATGCATATCTGTGGTACATGTGTACTATTTAGCACATCTGCCTATTTGCCGTATAAAAGTTAGTTGAAAATCAGTGGAAAGTACCTCCAGTCAAAAGCAGATGGAAACATTCCTGAGAGTGTAGGGAGTGAACAAAAAGCTATAAAACAATACAAGAAACTAAGAAAAACACAATAATGGAAAAATCGTAGCACATGCATTGTTTGAGCTGAAAAAATTAAATATTGCACACACCTGCACAGAGCGCCAGACCTACTTAAACAGCCATGGACAGGAAAACATCTCACAGGTTGAATGCAGCAGCCCAAACATCCATTCCACCTTACTCCACCTTAGATGCAGCACTTCTAGGCCACTATATCATGCTATGCTAGATATATTTTCTTACACAATAAACCATGCAGCAGGAGCATGAAAACCAGGCCACCAGTCAGTGACCTTAAATGGTGCAAAAATGCAGGATGAGAGCCAGGATTGACAGAGTAAGGCTGGAACCCATGCACCCGATTCTGCTTGAGATACAGAGGTCACACTGGGTTTATATGTGCACCATACAAAACATATTTTCATAATAACGGATGCCTTGGAGCCCAAACTTAGGGATTCACTGCTATCGCCCAATCATGAAAATACTAGTAGTACTACAATTCATTGCAACCGGCACCGCACACAGGACAGGTGCATGGCATTTCGCAGTCAGTCTTCAGTAAAACAGTCTGCTAAGTGATAGATGCTTCACTGATTGGGCACCACATGCTGTTCCCCACACAGACAAAGCAAACATCTCTGTTACAGCAGGATTTTGTGACATTCCAGGGTCAATTGTACACCTGTTGGCCTCCCATCAACAGGAACAAGTGTGTTGCAACCGTAAATGAAGCACAGTATTAACATGCAGATGCTACGTGATAAGGACCTGTGCATATGGGACTGCTCTGTTAGGTGTGCTTGATCAAACTACAATGCCATGGTCCTGGAGAAAACCAACATTAGTTATACTGTGGTGACGCCTGAACCTCAACGTACTAGGCCAATAAATGCTGATTACAATGCATTATGATTCTTGTAGTTTAAAGTCATAACATGTCAGAAGGCCACTATAGAGATTTTAACCCCTGAGGCAGAACATACATAGTTCAATGCGAATAAGTGTAACAAATGGCATCAGTCACTCTTTCCCATTGATGATGATTCTCAGCCAAGTCAACGTTTTAACAAACGTGTACTTCCGTAAGAACTCTCATCCAACTTGGATTCCTCCAACCTGGAGGCCTGCTTTCTTTTGTTCAATTTCCAGACATGTTGAGGGTAGTCATAATGTTTCCATGCCATGGCTTGAGGTGAAGAACTACCAATGGATGAAATATTTGAATGCTTGTGCTTTGCAACTCGTTCAAGTACCCAGCATTTCAAGGTTTGGAACCTGATTTTAATGTTCAGAACATCAAGTGGATATCTGGATACACTATTGATTTTGTCCGGTATCTCTTTCTTGCCATCTTCTTGTTTGTTTTTGGTGGCATCTTCAGCGTAGGATGGCACATTAGATCAGTGGCAGTTCGTGACATATGAAAATGGTGAGGCGAGCAAAGTAATTATTTTGACGGGCACTGTGAGAAACCACCAATGGCTCACCATCAAAGCTCTCAATCGTGGCATGTTAAGCGTTTTGTCTATAATGGACCACAACTCAGATCTCTGGAGTTTCTCACTGTGCATGAGTAAAAAATTGCAACAAAGAGCTTTCAAAGTATTCACTATACAGGGTACTCGACCCTAAGGCATTGAGTGCCTAACATGAGCACCAGAGTTACATTATACAGATTCACCTTCACTATTTACTGGCACAGGGAGATTAAGTGATTTGCCCAGAATCACAAGATGTTGAGCCGATGTTGAGACTCAAACCTGCTTCCCCGGCTCCAAAGTCGGCAGCTCTGACCGTTACGCCACACCATCTTCCATATAAAGGTAATAGACTATTTGGAAAAAACATGCTGGAACAAGCTAAGAGAACTGCAAGATGAAATAAAAGGCATAAAATATAAACTGTAACTAATATTTTGCTGAAACAGTAAATTAACATTTTATAAAGAAAAATTAAATGTTTACTTATCAATTATTAGCAGCATGTCCTCGATGTTCTCCAGTCCGTTGCTCTGAGTGAGAGGTCCTGTAGCCAACTCCCTTAACCAATCCAGACGCTGCTGTTGGGATGTTAGTAATGTTAATGTTAGGATTGGATGAAGAGGACTCACTCAGTGCTCCTATTGACGCCGGGGGTCTGTGCCTACTCTCCACCTATCTGCTTAACACAGCTCGGGATGAAGTGCACATGTTGGGCTTGCTGTCTGTCACAAGACAGCCAACCCAACCAACATGCACAATTCAAACTGAAGTGGCCACCACTCCTTCCTGCTGCCAATCATTTAGCAATGGCCCATTGGCCCCGCCCTCACACTCATCTGGGGCAGCCAGATTAAATAAGAAAATGGTAATAAAACCATTTTATTGGTCATGCTTTCTGCACCTGCAGTGGAGGGGGGGGCAGCACTCCTCTGCCCTTAGCATCATTGCATTAGATGGTCATGGTGTTATACAACCTCCTGGGCCCGAACCACCAGTTCAGGATCCATACACTTGTATTTCCTTTCCCTGTTTCTGTTTGTGATGACTGAGTGATGTCAGAGGATGGCAATGAATTCTGTTTGCCTTGTTTCAGAGGATGGCAATGAATTCTGTTTGCCTTGTTTCAAGGTGCTTTGCCCACACAAAATGAATGCCTGCATGCATACTCCCACACAGGATGGAGTTTATGGTGTACTTTGGGGGGAGTCTTGGGGTCCTTTTGTGTTCTGCTCTGGCTTGGTTTGCTCTCTAGGGATGGATTTTTCACTCCAATGTTTGAATATGGGCACTTCCTGATGTTTTATGCATGTGCTACTAATCAGGTACTGCATGTACCATATGTGCTAAATAGTAGACATTCAGGGCATATTTATGAGAGTCTTGCATCATGTTTGCACCACGCAAAAGAAGTACATGCGTGACGCAAGCCTCTAAGTCAGATTTATGAAGCCACACAAAGCACCTTTGAATGGCTTCAACAATCTGTAGTATGGCAACGCAGTGCAAATCGCTGCGTTGCTTTACTCTGTGCAAGTGAGGCATTCCGTGGTGTTTCCATGCAACTCTCATGGTTTTTGACACATTCCCAGATTCACAAGGACTTGTATACCTGATAATGCCCCACAATCTTACTGCGCCCCAGGTGAGGAGTAATAAGGAGAAATATCTTTTTTTCGCCTCATTTTTTCTTCTTTCATTCTCCAGCACACAGAAGAAGGAAAACGCCTCTATGTATTGTCTTTGTGCAGGAAGGTAACCCTTCCTGCACAAAAACAATCCCGCATGCTGCAAGGGAACCTGCATTGGTGCTAGGCTGCCAAAACAGCATCAGGGCAAGAGAAAAGGACAGGAATGTGTCTTATTGAATACATCCAGCACATTTCTGCCCTTTCCAAGTGACGCAAATCAGCGCAGCAAGGTGACTTGCTGTGCTGCCCTGCGCCCCTAATTTCCTAAACATGCCCCTCAGTATTGAACACATGCGGTAAATAGAGTGTAAGTAAGTGTTAATGGCAGAATGGATTAAAACTATGTACATAACAAGTTGTAGGCCTGTGTTCAAAGTAGGAAAGTACATTGCATGTCCAGGAATTATTGAAGCACTTTTTAAAAAAAATAAAAAACTAGTACATTGCAAAAAGACGAGGAAGAGCAACAACAAGGAAGAATACATTTATTTATTTATTTGAAAAGTTTTATATAACGCTGGCTAGACCCGAAGGTATCAGAGCGCTTTACATAAGGTCAGCAAAGAAACAACAATAATAACAATTACAATTTACATCAAATGTATGAGACAACATTAACATTATATGAAGGAGAGAGAAGTAGAGAGGAAAGGGGGAGGGGGAGTTAGATGGGAGAGGACAAGGGAGAAGAAGGAATAATAGAGGGAGAGGAAAGTCATCCCAAAGACCGCATGGGTAGGTGACGGTCAGGGAGTTAATCCCAGGTCAATCTCCCAATAGCTCACAAGGAGGCATCAATAGGCATTGGTCAGGAAGATGGCTAGAAAGAAGACAAGGAAAATGCAGAAAGGCAGAAATAAGATGAGGGGAGGGGAGGGCGAGCCAGGTAGAAGGGGAGAAACTGTGTCCAAGGTCAGGCTGGGCAGGTGACGGCCAGGGGTGAACCCAGGCCAATCTCCTCATTAGCTGAACAGAGCAGCTCCACCGGGCGTCGGACATAATGCCCGGACTTCACTAACAGGAAACAGGTCATGTGCACTTGGGAAATGTCAGAAAAGTGTGGGGAGGGGAGAGGATCCGTGGTCCGATAAAATTCCAGATGTGCTCGAGGTCAATCCCAGTTCTGGTAGAGTTGAGTATTAAAAAGTCAGGCATCCTGGAAGGGTTGAGGCAGTAAAAGTTCAGTAAGGGGGATATGGAGTCACCACTGTCAGCCATTTTGGAGTCAGGCATCCTGGTACCCTAACCCACACCATGAGAGTGTCGAGCATGAAAGAACATTACAGGGTGGGAAGGGCCAGTTCATTAGGTAGGACATTAAATCTCCCCCGGCGTCCCAAGTAGCTTGAGGTGTGGCGCAGACCCTGTACACGTACTGGAACACAACTCCCATAACGGTAGGAAGCGCGGTGGGAGCCGCCATTTTGCCTCGGGTAGGGAGGGGAGGGGGGGCTCACCTCGATCTTCGAATTCCAGTGTCTCTGTGTTCTGAGCAAGCTATCCGACCTGTCCACTGCGGCCAAGGGTTGCTTATCTCACAAAGCGGACGGGTCACACCAGCGGACACGGGCGGATGGTGGCTCGTCATGATCGAGTAATGAGTAGGTCCAAAGTGCGGGGATGTGCCTGCTGAGTAGCTGGAAAAGTACAGCAACAGATGTCCACCGGGGAAGCTAGATGTGGAGCCCCCAGTTGCGTCGCAATCAGGGGAAGGTACCAAGGATTAGCTCTCTATGATGCAGTCTCCGCTCCGATAATGCTAAATGCGGGTCTGTTCCATCACAAGCGCCATCTTGATGCAGGGTCGCCGGGCGAGAAGTTTTGCTAAAATACTGGCGTTGCAGCGTCGGGGAGGAACTGCTGCCAGATCAGCAGACGCACCAAAACTTCCGATGTCGAGGAGGTGGCTCAAACAAATGGGTGAAAAGAGTTTAAGCACCGCTCTGGACCGGTTGTAAGCCCACTGGATTGTAAATAATACTTCTTGCAGCACAGCGCATATGCTGCATAGGAGGGACCTAAACATGAGAATTTGAAATTACTTGTCAGTGATATTCAAGAATGTAAATAATGTGGAGTGTTCCAATTAAGGTGTCTGAGCAAAATCTCTCTCAGTGCTAAAAGTCACCCACATTGAACTTCAAAGACATCACCCATCAATCTGCAGAGAAATAGGAATAAACGTCCCGCACAGCTATAGGAAACAGATACATTAGCAAGACTCAGGTAAAGAGAACAGTATGACACATTGGTTAAGGTCTTGTTCATTGGCTGTGGCACAGGACAATCTGTTTCTGCTCCTAATACTCCCCTGTGGTGCAAATGCTATGGAAAGGATGAAAAATGGCTCGATGTAGCATTCGTCAGTTAGATTTACTTACAGTAAATTAATTTGTATCACAAATGACTTCAATACCAACATATAATTTAACAACTAATAACTTTCTTTCAAGTACAATAAACCAATTCTCTTCACATTTGGGTGTTTCATTTCCAAGTTTATAAGGCTCCTGAATTCGAAGTATTGGCCTGGCCCTATATATAGCTAGCCAATTTCCACTAACCTGGCAATTAATATATCACAGTGGACGATCACACCCTGGAGGCCTGCCAAGTGTCAAGACAGTGCCATGAAAACAGAAGCTGCACCGGATGATAGGAGAATGCCACTTAACACAAGCATATTGGTCTTATACCACAGTAAGGTTCATAAAGCAAAATAAAATGGGGGATACACCATGGAAGGATGGAATTCCTATAGCCCCATACTTATGCCATCTCCTATCTCTATAGAAAAGGCTAAAATACAGACTACTTATAAAAAAAACAACATAGAAAATTCAAAACCGGAAGACCCACATTGAACCCACAATACTTCAGTGACCCCTTGTCGAACAAAAACTGTTATGCCCCAGCTATCACTATGTACTTCCACTAACTGATCTTCTGCAAAGAACTTTCACATCTGACCTTTAGGTGTTATAAGAAAGTGAATTATTAATTGGGGTGAATGGAAATTCATCATAAGCAAGAACGGGGCCATATTTAAAATTTTGCTGGCGACACGTTATCTGACGGGACAACAGAGTAAATTACCTGTTGCTCTGACAGGGGTGACACAGGCCAAATTTAGAAATATCAACTGCCCCAGTGAACACTTTTATCATTTACAGGAATGCTGTTACAGGGGTTCATATCAGTACATTGTAAGTTTGCTTTACGGCCTTTTCTACTTGATAGAGCCTTACAGCAAACTTACAAAGCCTTCTTTATTTTTTATTTTTAAAAAGACAATCTTGAAGCAGGGTTTTCGTTTTGAAAATAAAAAAAAGACAATGCAACCCTCTCCATGGGAGATGTTTCCCATGGCGATGGGGCCATTAAAACTGGCTTGAAAAATAACTGTATGTCCTCCCAGTCTGCCCGACTCTTAAATCTGAAAGGCGGGATCATAATGTTGGCGGGGCAGGAACTCCACTGGAATTGCGATGAGTTCTCTCTCTGTCAACTTTTAAATGGTGCCAGGCTGGCTGGGGGAACAAAGGGTTGTCTTCTCCGGGTCACACCTTACATTTACCTGTGAATACCCCTTTAAAAGGTAATGAAGTTCCTTGGTTCACCATAATTGGTCTTCCTGCCATGGGAAGGAAAACACCTTTCCACACTCAGGCTCCAAACTCTGGGAGCAGTTATCATAGCTCATTAAAGTAGTGTCTGCCCAGTTGGTGGATGGATAATGCAAATAAACATTCAGGAGCCTTAGACAGGGAAAATGTAACATTCTATAATTTACATTTCCTAAATATTTATTAATAATCCAACATCACCATTGAATTAGGCTTTTAATAAATAATAAAAATTGAAAATTATCTTTTTTTCTAGCTGCTCCCAAACCTGAGATAGCAGAATTAATATTCTACAACAGCCAGAGAAGTCTACAGTGAAAAAGCTTTTGGGGCCTTTTTGCTGTAGCCACAAGATAACATTACATTTCTACATGCCCCACTTTTTAAATACCATGCACTCTAACTTGTGGGCTACAAGACTTACCTAAGGGTGACAATATTCAAAAGACAGGTTTTTCCCTGTCAAAAGGGTTATCTTGACAGATCAGTCTGCAGGTATTAAACTAGGGGTGGGCAGATCTCACGGAGTTTCACTCCATGTAATTCCCCGGAATTACATGAAAACTCTGCCGGATAATGCAGAATTGCTCGAGTGGACGGAAATCAGCACATAACACCCCTTACACTGATTTTTAGCACCAGGAGCATGTTCCACACTGCAAAATCAGCACAAATGGCACCACTCGGCGAAGAAGAGGGCGCAGCTTCTTTGCTGCTGCTCGAGTGGATTTTCTACTCAAGCGGCAGCTTTCTCACCGTGAATGGTCGCGTTGATAAAATCATGCTGGGTGCCCGACTTGCACCTGAAAATGGAGCTAGGGACTGCCAATTCCTGCTCGCACTCAGCACCTTACGGTTAGCGAGCTGTGCAAGAAAATAAACTCTGCCACACTGTGGTTGGCGGAATTTGGCCTGAACTCCACCTAACAAGCATAACGTGGTGTGACCAAACCTCTACAAACTTCCTGGATGGAACAGAACTTATCACCCACCGCTAGTATTATGTGCAACGGTCACACTGCAACTAGTAGGCCTGATGCCGTGTTTTCTGTGTCACCCTAATGAGTGTCACAATAAGGGCTGCAGTTCACTGTTGACATTGATCTTTTCATGCCATGAGTATAGTTGTTACGCTATATATTAAGGCCTTATAGGAGAGTTGAAAAGGCAATCAGCGATTAGCCAATTTTTATATGTGTTAAGTGTCAGGGCATACACACAGAGCACTGGACTACAAAAGGAGCATTTTCCCATAGGTATTGTTTGCAACTGATCCAGTAAATACAAAGAAAATAATGAAAGAACATAATCTCCATGCATTAGTAACGCTATGGATTACAAAAATTTGCATACAAATAGCTTAAAGGAGTAGCAATTCCATATTCCAAAACAGAAAAGATATGTTGGGCCAAAAATACTTATTAGATTACAGAAGAGGTGAACAAAATTATATGATGTCACTTCTGTACACAAACAAATTCTGTAAAACATTGCAAATTTCATCAAATTAGCAAACTTTTTAAAATAATAGGGTTATAGAAAACTTCTGACAAGCAGATTTCACTGGATAAAAAATGCGCTGTATGTCTTCTTTTGCAGATTTACAGCGATCAATGTGGGAAGGTGGTTGAAGATGTTGGGTACTGGCACTTGTTTTGCGGGGGGGGGGGTCCAATATCAACCTTTGAAACAGGGCAAGAGAGAGAAGACAGAAAGGGGAGAAAGAACAAGGAAGTGGCATCATTTTTTAAGCGTAAATACCCGTAATTAAAACAAAAATACTCGGAATTATACATAATTGTGTGAGAAGTATAATCCAGCATTTAGTACTTTTTTCTTAGTGCAAAATTCACTGTTGCATCTAAAATAGATCCATTTGGCACTAAGAAAATAGCACTAAATGCTACAGGACACAAAAACAGCAGTAGCCAGCAGCCACTTGTTCTTTCTCATTTTGCTAGTGCTGCGCTCCTGTGGTAGGATTTCTGCCCCAAATTACTCTTAACTACTCAAACTGGCGTAATCATGTAATTTCAGTAATTTTGCATCACAAAAATAAGGCATAATAATAACTGAAATTTCTCAGATTTCTTCAACATAATTAAAATTTCTCCCGGGCCTAGAAATCAGTGACAAAGTGAGAAAGAAGAAGGGTGCAAAGGAGCCTGGAAGAGTGAAATAGAGATGGGAGGCACATAACATCAACCAAACATTGTTAGCGCTAAGTTTACACTTAGGGCCTGATTTAGATTTCAGTGGACGGGATATCATCATCTTTGTGAGGGAGTGTGGACGCGTGGGCTGGGCAGACCGGAATAACAGGCGAGGAGGCCGGATATAATGAGCTATGCTCAGTAGTTGTTTTATTGCAAGGAGTGAACAAAGTCTTAAGGGGTGGTGGGCTGCTTTCTGGGTTCCGGCGGGACGTGTAGGGTGGGTCTGCAGGCTGATAATACGGTGTGATGAGGCCGTAGGGGATCCGGTCTTCTCCTCCGGACGGGTACAGTCTTCTCCCACTTGGGTACAGGGACTCCTCGGAGGCTTGGAAAAGGAGAGAAGTCTACGGGCGTTAGTCCTGATCAAAAATGGACTTCGGAGCACTTCCACCCACACCAGGGAGTGAGGAAACGAGAAATGGGCCGTGCGGTAGGGGTGGTCAGGGAGGTAGGGCAAGGCTAGTAAGAGAGGGTTGGGGAAAGAGGGGATGACGGGTGCTGGGGCGGTGCTCGGGCTCTTTACAGTGCACGTGAAAAGAGATCAATATACACTGCTTGTGCTCGTGCCGCTTTACCTACAATATCTACAACTATATACAAGGAAGGGGCACTGAGAAAGGATGGTGTGTACTCACGTGCCCCGCCGCAACTCTCCTCCGAGTTGCGGCCGCTCTCCAGCCACCTCCTGAGGACGCCACCAGTCTTCAGTCCAGACGTCCTCCTCTTCCTCGTCCTCGATTCGGTCTTGCCGCGCTGCTCCGCTCACTGTCGGTGGTTCTTCGCTTCCCGCTGTCTCCTGCCACGAGTCGGCTGCTTGGAACGCCTCTCCTTCTCTTCCTCGGTCTTTTCTACCTTCCGGGTCGAAGTCCGTCCCATCACTTCCGGGGTCAGAGGCGGCTGTTTCCGGGTCGTCACTTCCGGGGTCGCGGGAGATCGCTTCCGGTTCTCCGTGCTCTGTTGTCTGTGTCGGTGCCTGCAGGGGGAAAAAGAGAGAAGATGTCCGGGGTGACCGGGACGTTATGTGACCGGGTGCGGGGGGACAGGACCCCCACGCTCGGACGTCGCTGTGAGGAGGTAAGGGCAGCGACGTCTCCACATCCCCTTTCCCTAGCAGTCTTTCTTGTAGGGGTTGTGGGAGATGGATACCGAGAGAGGTAATCAGCATTGCCCTGTTGCAATCCCTTCCTGTGCATCGTCTTGAATCGGAATGGCTGTAGGGAGAGAAACCACCGGAGTACTCGGTCGTTGTGGCCCCTGTTTCGAGCCATCCATTCCAGAGGAGCGTGGTCGGTGTAGAGGAGAAACTCACGCCCCTCCAGGTAGTATCGAAGGCTTTCTACCGCCCATTTGATCGCCAGGGCCTCTTTCTCTACTACTGCATAGTTCGCTTCTCGGGGAAAGAGCTTCCTGCTAAGGTATAAGATTGGCTTTTCGACCCCTTCTGGGTCCTTCTGTGAGAGGACAGCCCCCAAGCCCTGGTCGGATGCATCTGTTTGCAGGATGAAGGGTTGTGTATAGTCCGGACTGATGAGCACCGGCTCGGAGATCAGGGAAAGTTTCAGTTGGTCAAAGGCGCGTAACACCAGGGAAGAGGGGTGTCGGAGTTGCTCTTCTGTCTTTGTGGCCTTTTTCAACAAATCGGTCAGAGGGGCTGCGGTTTGTGAGAAATTCGGGATAAATCTCCTATAATATCCCAGCAAACCAAGGAAGGCACGGAGTTCCTTCCTGGTTTGTGGGAAGGGGATGGCTTGGATGGCCTTGATCTTGTTGTCCTGAGGACGTATGAGCCCTTCCCCCAACAGGTATCCCAGATACTTCACGCTCTGTGCCGCTAACGTGGTCTTGGAGGGGTTGATGGTGAAGCCATGGTTCCCCAGAGAGGAAATGACGGACCGCAAATGGTATAGATGCTGTTCCCAACTGTCACTATAGATGACGATGTCGTCAAGGTATGCCCCGGCGTAATGTTTGTGGGGTTGCAACACCAAGTTCATGGCCCTTTGGAACGTAGCCGGGGCTCCGTGAAGCCCAAAGGGCATCACCTTAAACTGAAATAAGCCCTCAGGGGTTGAGAAGGCGGTTTTGGGTTTGTCTCCTTCTCTGAGGGGAATTTGCCAGTACCCCTTGCATAGGTCAAGGGGGCTTATGAACTTAGCCCTGCCTATGCTCTCAACCATCTCATCTACGCGGGGCAAGGGATAGGTGTCGAAGGCCGAAATTTTATTCACTTCTCTGAAGTCTATACAAAATCTTGTGGAGCCATCGGGTTTGGGCACTAGAACGATAGGCGAATTCCAGCTGCTGCAGGAGGGTTCTATGATGCCCATTCTCAACATCTGGTTCGTCTCCTCTTTGATGATGGCTCTCCGTGCTTCAGGGATACGATAGGGTCTTTGCCTCACTGTTTTCCCGGTTCCGTGTGGATGGCATGTTCAACCACGGTGGTGTGTCCCGGCAGGGATGAAAATACCATTTGTACAGAGGACAAGGCCCTTCTGAGGTCCTGTTTGTTTTGTTCCGGGAGGTCAGGGTCAAAGCAACCTTCGAAGGGAGTGGCGGTCGCTGTGGACAGGACAGGACGGGGCCCTTCCCACTTCTTTAGGAGGTTCACATGATAGATTTGGGAGGTCCCTCGGGTGGGGTCTGTCTCCACTTCATATGTAACAGGGGTCACGGGTCTTAGAATAGAGAAGGGGCCCTGCCACTGCCCTAATAACTTATGGTCAGAAGAAGGCAAAAGCAATAGTACAAGATCCCCAGGTTTGAATGTACGGGCTTTGGTTCCCTTGTCGTACTGCCGTTTTTGTGTGACCTGAGCGGCCACCAGGTACTGCCTCACGATCTCCCTTATCTGTCCCAAGTGGGTCCTCAGATTGTCCACGTATTCGGGCAGGGGCCGGGTTCTGTCGGGTTCGGCTTCCCAGGCCTCCCTAGCCATGTCCAATAGGGTCCGAGGGGCTCGGCCGTATAACAACTCATACGGTGAGTACCCAGTGCTGCTCTGAACCTTACACCGGATGGCAAAAAGAGCAAGGGGAAGCATCTCCTCCCATCTCTTGCTCTCTAGGCCTAAAAGTTTCTTAAGGGTTGTTTTCAGGGTGGCATTATAGCGTTCCACCAACCCATCGGTCTGTGGGTGGTATGCCGCAGTCCTTATCTGTTTTATGCCTAGGTGGGAACAAACCTGGCGCATAAGGGACGACACAAAAGGCGTCCCCTGATCGGTCACTATTTCATGAGGAAAACCCACCCTCGCGAAGATGGAGATGAGGGCCTTGGCTATGTTTTGGGTGGTGGGTTGGCGCAAGGGAACTGCTTCAGGGAAGCGAGTGGCATAGTCCACCAGTACAAGAGCATACCTACTCCCACTCCTAGAGGGTAGCAATGGTCCTATAATGTCCATCCCTACTCTGGTGAAAGGGACGTCAATGAGAGGGAGGGGTTGGAGAGGGACCCTGGGGGGACGATACCGGCTGTTTCTCTGGCAAACCGGGCATTCCCGGCAGTACCTTTTTATTTGCCCATGCACACCCGGCCAATAAAGGTTTTCCAGTATCGCTTGTCCGGTTTTCACATTGCTGAAATGTCCCCCTAGTAAATGGGTATGGGCCAGGAACAGTACCTTATTTCGAAACAGTCCGGGAATAACCAACTGGGGAGACTGTTGGGGTCCTCCCTTTCGGTAGAGTAGCCCGTTCTTCCTAAAGAAGTAAGGACCTACTTGCAGCGGGTCCTCAGCATCCAGGGCACGGGCCCAGGCCTCCTGGAGCACCGGGTCTTCTTGCTGGGTGGCGCGGAACTCTCTGTCGGTTTCCCACGGATGGATATCCACCTGAGCGGGGAAGGCCATAGCAAAGTCCCTTTTTTCCTTCTTCTTCTGCCTTCTGGATTTGGACGGTTTGTCCACAAGATTCGCAAGAGGAGGGTCATGGGGAAAAGGAGCCTCGGCCCACCATTTTTTTAGGGAGTCCGTGGTGTCTTGCAGGAGATGGGGCAGACCGCTATAGTCGCTACCCAATATTGCTTGTTCAGGGAGATTGGGTATCAGGCCAACTGTTAACAGGCTTCCCTCATCTGTAGGGCGTTGTACCCGGACTCTGGCGGTCGGATAATTCTTGGTGTCGCCATGGACACATTTAATGGCCACGGTGCCTGTCACCGGTCCGACGGGGTGTGGCAGCTCCTGTGGTCGTAGAACGCTCTGCCTACACCCGGTGTCGGCCAGTGCCATCATTCTGTGTCCCTCAATCCGCACCGGACACCGAAAAGGGGGAGGGGTGGCTTCGGTGGTGAGACATACATAGTTCCTGGCCAGTCCTATGTCCATGGGTTCCTCCTTTTGGGGGCATATGCGTGCAATGTGTCCGTACCCACCACAATGAAAACATTGAGGTCCTGGCGGGGTTGGGCGAGGCATGACAGGGTAGGGCATCAGTGGAGCGAGCTCTGGTTTTCTGGCCACGGGAGGGGGCCTTTGGGCCCGGGGATGACTGCCATGCGGTATGCGGGGAGGATGCTCCTCCTTGGGTCGCTGGGATTCTTGCGCTCTGTTGTATGCGCTGGCAATTTTGACGGCGCTGTCGAGTGTTAGACGGGCGTGTTGGCGCACCCACTTCTGGGTGGCCGGATGCAGGGAAGCTAGGTACTGCTCCAGATATATTTTGGACATGATGTCTTCTTTGGTGGCTGTGGCGGGCTTCAGCCATCTGTTTGCCAGGTCCTGGATGCGGAAGGATAAAGCGCGAGGCGTTTCTTGGGCTCCTTCCCTTGCCTGACGGAGCCGAACCCTGTACGTCTCGTCATCAATCCCCAGACGCTCCAGGATGCAAGTCTTGATATCCTGGTATGGTGTTTGTCCCTGGATGTTGGCCTGCTGGTAGGCGGCTTGCAGCTCGCCGGTCAACAGGGGACCCAGGTAGTGGCCCCATCGGTCGGCAGGCCATGCAGCGGCCTGGGCTAGGCGCTCAAAGTTCGTGAAGAAGTAATCGGGGTCTTCGCCTGGCACGTATTTCTGCAAGACTACGGAAGGAAGGGTGGTGACCGGTCTTTGTTGCCCCATAACGGTAGTGAGCTTATCCAGGGCCTGGTCCTGAGCGGTGCCCTGGCCCTTCAGGACGTCGTGCAATTGTCCCCGATCGTCCTCCGCCGTTTTGAGGAACCTTTCCATCATCTTTCCTAGCTGTTCTTGGCATTCCGCCAGCGGTTTGACTGCGGCCTCCATGCTTCCGGGGTATCCCACTTCTGACACCACCTGTGGACGCGTGGGCTGGGCAGACCGGAATAACAGGCGAGGAGGCCGGATATAATGAGCTATGCTCAGTAGTTGTTTTATTGCAAGGAGTGAACAAAGTCTTAAGGGGTGGTGGGCTGCTTTCTGGGTTCCGGCGGGACGTGTAGGGTGGGTCTGCAGGCTGATGACACGGTGTGATGAGGCCGTAGGGGATCCGGTCTTCTCCTCCGGACGGGTACAGTCTTCTCCCACTTGGGTACTGGGACTCCTCGGAGGCTTGGAAAAGGAGAGAAGTGTACGGGCGTTAGTCCTGATCAAAAATGGACTTCGGAGCACTTCCACCCACACCAGGGAGTGAGGGAACGAGAAATGGGCCATGCGGTAGGGGTGGTCAGGGAGGTAGGGCAAGGCTAGTAAGAGAGGGTTGGGGAAAGAGGGGATGACGGGTGCTGGGACGGTGCTCGGGCTCTTTACAGTGCACGTGAAAAGAGATCAATATAAAGTGCTTGTGCTCGTGCCGCTTTACCTACAATATCTACAACTATATACAAGGAAGGGGCACT
Source organism: Lissotriton helveticus (assembly GCF_964261635.1). Taxonomy (NCBI): domain Eukaryota; kingdom Metazoa; phylum Chordata; class Amphibia; order Caudata; family Salamandridae; genus Lissotriton; species Lissotriton helveticus. Next base: position 166,897,525 of record NC_136065.1, on the reverse strand, counting down.
GAGAAAGGATGGTGTGTACTCACGTGCCCCGCCGCAACTCTCCTCCGAGTTGCGGCCGCTCTCCAGCCACCTCCTGAGGACGCCACCAGTCTTCAGTCCAGACGTCCTCCTCTTTCTCGTCCTCGATTCGGTCTTGCCGCGCTGCTCCGCTCACTGTCGGTGGTTCTTCGCTTCCCGCTGTCTCCTGCCACGAGTCGGCTGCTTGGAACGCCTCTCCTTCTCTTCCTCGGTCTTTTCTACCTTCCGGGTCGAAGTCCGTCCCATCACTTCCGGGGTCAGAGGCGGCTGTTTCCGGGTCGTCACTTCCGGGGTCGCGGGAGATCGCTTCCGGTTCTCCGTGCTCTGTTGTCTGTGTCGGTGCCTGCAGGGGAAAAAAGAGAGAAGATGTCCGGGGTGACCGGGACGTTATGTGACCTGGTGCGGGGGACAGGACCCCCACGCTCGAACGTCGCTGTGAGGAGGTAAGGGCAGCGACGTCTCCACAGGGAGTAACCCGTCTGCTGAAATCTAAATCAGGCCCTAAGTCTCTGTCAGAGTTTCAGACTAACTGGTGTCGTCAGTAGTTGAAGAGCTGGAGCAGTGCTATATTACAACTTTAGACAGTGGTAAATGATTACTTGTAGAGGGAAAATACAAGGCATGTGTTACTTTGGGCTGAAAGTTTTGCTACACTTATTGACATAAGTAAAGTAAACAACATAACATGAATCAATGCGATCATCCAGCCCAAATCTACAGCAGTACAAAAATGTAACACATCACAACCAAAGCAAAGTGCCACAGAACAAATATGGACAAACATTCTTTTCACACATTACCACTGCCACAAATCTTTTTAGGTCTCAGCTCTAGATATCGCATACACTGTCTCGAAAGAGACATGTTGTATATACTTTGTGGGCTTATGTCTGCCCACTGGCTTCCCATTTTCTGACTCCATCATCGCTCTCCTAATCTTTATCCCCATTTGTCCACGGCATGCATGTGCCAGACTCGTCCTCGGAACCCCACGACACGAGCACATGACCCAACACCTATGAGACCTCAATTGGCTTCCTAACGAGATGAGAGTAATATTCAAGCTACTCACCCACACCTACAAATCCCCATGCACCTGCAGAACAAGAGCAGGCAGAAGAGCCTTCTCCTACGTCACAGAAAAGACTTGAAACGAGCTCCCAGTCAACATCAGACGCTGCCTCCCTCTGCACACCTTCAGGAAGAGCCTCAAGACGTGTCTCTCCGACTGATCCTGAGCTGCACCCCTCAGCGCCCTGAGACCGTCACGGATGACTAGCACGCTTTCTAAACCCCTGATTTATTGATTGATTGATTTATTGATGCCTCTTCCTGTGCTTAGCCCTCCCTGTGGGCATGAACCAATTTCTACTATCCATCTACTCATCTCATTCAATTACCATTTTAGGAGCTTCTTGTTTCTTTGTTTAAGAGCCCAATGTCTTTGTAAACAGGCCTGTAAATCATGTTTCTATCCTGTACGCCAATCACCCTCCTTCTGCTGCTGCTTTCTCCCTCCCACATTCCCATGTCTGCTTTCCCTGTGCTTTGCCAACCATCGTGAAATTACTCACCTCCACTCTGCATTTTTTCTTATCTCATCCCCAAATCAACCTCCTCCTGCTCTCTCCCACTCCCCCGTGGCTGCTTGCCCTGTTTTTCTCCAACCGTAATAGAACAGGCCTGTAAATCATGTTCCTATCTTTTTTTTCAAGCCACCAGGAGAGCATTTGTGGAGAGAGAGGAAGAAAGTGAGTAATTCTCTCCAATGTCTCCATTGTCTTGCAAGGTCACGGGACTGCTTCGTTTCAGCTGCCCTCCACTCACTCATTCTCACCCTCTCCTCACCCCAGAGATAGTTAGAAAAAACAGGAACAAGTCATTACAGGCTTGCTGGCTACTAATAAAACAGGCTGCGGGAAGAGGTTGTTTCAATTCACTGCATGGGGATGTAGGACGTTACAACGCATACATTTACATTGCGGTACTTTACATCGCGGATTTAACAATGCAAGCTGTTACAATGACTTGCGTTAGAGGGCGCTGGATTTAGGAGTAGTATAATTTACTATTCCAACACCAGTCTACATACAGTAGGGAAGGTGTTGGATAGTAAATTACACTATTCCTTGTCCTAGAGCGCCATCCAGCGCAAGTCGTTATAACGACTTGCATTGTGAAAACCGCAATGTAATAGCATTGCAATGTAATCCCCGCATTGTAAATGATGTTCCCCTGCATGGTCATTGTAAAGTGCCACATGCCACCAACTACACTCCTACGCGCTGGAGCGCATTTGTATAGTACGCGTATTGTGGTTTTCATACACAGCGCACAGTACATCAGCAACCCCTTCCATGATCTCCATTGCCGTGCAAGGTCACTTAACCCGTAGTTTCAGCTGCCCTTCAATCACTCATTCTCACCCCATCGTACCCCTGGGGTTGTTACAGAAAACAGGAACACATCATAATGGGCTCGCTGGTTACTAATGAAACGGGCTGTGGGAATGGCTTGTTTCAATTCACTAGATGGTTATTGTAAAGCGCCACATGCCACCAACTGCACTTCTAGGCACTGGAGTGAATCTTTATAGTAAGCATTTTGCATTTTAGGCTACAGCGCACAGTACATCACCAATACCCTCCATAGTATCCATTGCCTTTCAAGGTCACATGATTGTTTCATTTTAGCTGCACTTCACTCACTCAATCTCACCACCTCCTCACTCCTAAGATAGTTGTAAAAACAGGAACAGGTCAAAACAAGCTCATTGGTTACTAATAAAACAGGCTGCAAGAGGGCTTGTTTCAATTTACTGGATGGTCATTGTAAAGTGCCACATGCCAACAACTGCACTCCTTGGTGTTGGAGTGTATCTTTATAGTAAGCATTTTGTGGTTTAGAATACAGCACACAGTACATAAACAAGCTCATAGTGTGTTATGTTGCAGAATTCCAAGTTAAAAGCAAATTGTCGGTAAAAGGCTTACTGCAACAGTGGTAAAAAATAATACAATACTATTACATAACATTTTAAGGCTGACATATCTACGTACTGCAAGAATTAGTTCTGTTACTGTTACACAAATTAACAGATTCATTTTATCAACCTCAGAACGTCCAAAGGCTGAGTTTGCCCTGCCAGGAGCCTGCCACGTGACCAAGTGATACAAGTAGAGTGGCCTAATGAGCTGGCTTACCACTTTCTTGGAATGGCCTTGATATCTAGGTGGTCGTTGAAAATTAAATTCACTGACTGGAAGGGAGGTATGGTCAGACTATGCCATATTTATGTCAAACCAGATAGATACAACAGTGACCCACAAAACACCATGTAGTAGGAAGAGGGAATAGATTTAATAAAGGATTCCTGAATTTGGCTCTTCGAATGTACTGATATCTGCATTTTAATGATTAATGGCTGTGATGCATCTAGCCAGTTGGATAGCTCAGTGGGTTGAGTGCCTGCAGCAGGCATGTGTGTGTAAAATGCAAGTCACAAATTTGAATTGCAGTAAGGCAGACGTACCTTCTGTTCGTGAGAGATAAACAATATAATTATCATGATTTTACTAGGTAGTTTTGGCAGCACTCGTTAACCCCTTCCATGCTCATGACGAGCTCAGCTCGTCATGTAACGCTGCTTTTCGCAAAAAGCCGCACAGCGCGAAAATAGCGGCCGCACGCATGCGGTTAAAGAGAATCGACACATTTTATATTGTGTTTTGTTCTCTATCAAATGGTAAATTTAATTTGGAATGCCTTGTTCATGTATACCTTTGGTTACACAAAGGAGTAACAGCACATTGGCTGCGGGTGCTTGGGGCCTGCTTCTGCCCGGAGAACACTTACCATCTAGCCATGCAATGTTGAAACACATTGATGTTAATAAAGTCAATAGCTCTCTCATTTCCGAGACCGATTGGCTTTGCTAATGCTTGTTTGATAACACAGTGAAAAAACTGCCTTAACTTAGCACCGACTACATGAATAGCACCGGTCAAATATATTTTATGATCTGCACCCTAAATGTTTGTCAGTGGAACAAAGGGGCCTGACCAGGGTGTCCTGGAACTGCACAAGGTTGGTGTTCTGGAGCATCAGCAGTGGGCTCCTAAGAAATACTTTGAGCCCTTGTGTTTATACACTTTTTTTGTTTTTGCAAATTAAGCGCTGCAATTTTACCATTCAGAAAAATAAATAAGACACTAATAGAAAATATTTCAACGTATTTTACTGAATGAAAGAAACCTGAAAATCGACTTTCACTCAAGCACCTTGCTGCGCTGCCCTACGCCAAAGTGAAAGAGCAGGAATGCACCATGTTTAGGCAATATGGTGCGTTCCTGTCTTTCTGCCTGCTCCTGCACCGTTTTGAAAGCATAATACCAATTTAGGCACACTTGCACCAAGGTGCAAGGGTGCCTCCACATGTAAAGAGGAAAAACAAGTCATAAGTCATAAGTCATAAGTTCTTATATAGAGCACGATTCACCAAAAAGGTCTCAAGGGGCTAGGCAGAAAGAGACAACAACCATGAAAATTAAAGAAAGTGACGCTGGTTAGTTAGGGAAGAGCCATGTTTTCAAGCCCCTCCGAAAGGCCAAGTGGTTGGATATGGACGACAGATGGGGGGGCAGTTTGTTCCAGAGTAGGGGGGCAATGTAAGAGAAAGCCCGGCAGCCGTTTCTCGTGGTCCTGGCCCTAGGCTGGACCAGGAGACGTTTAGAACTGGATCTTAAGACTCTGGAAGGATTATACCAGATGAGTTTCTTAGCTAGGTAAGAAGAACCTGTTCCCGTAAGAAGTTTATGGACGATACTCAGTATCTTAAAATGGCTTCTTTGAAGAAATTAACATATTTCTCCTCGTTATGCCTCACCTCTGTAGGCGTAATGATTTGATGCTTCCCCAGGTTTACATCACTTTCTAAATCTGGGGCAGCGTCAAATTCCATGGGTGTTGCGTGGGAAAACCCACCGCAACACTCATGGACCGCCTCACGGGCGCAGAGTAAGGTGACACAACGATTTGTGCTGCGTCGCCTTATTCATGATTTATGAGGCCACTCAAAGCCACAGAGGGAGGCTTTGCGTGGCTTCATAAATCTTTATGAGAGCCCTGCATCACATATGTACCACTCTACATGGTGTATCATAAATAAGCCCCGTAATTTTATAATTTTTGGAAGGGCAAAATTATGAATTCCACCTATTTCCTATGGCAAAATGAAAATGTTTCTCACCCTCACTATCAGATATTTGCCACTACTCATCACTTTGGAGAAGTGTGGCTCACTGGTTAGAAGCGGCAGACCCTGAAGCAGAGGTCTGACCCGGGACCAAGGTTCAATTCCCGATGCGGCAGGGTCTTGGGCACAATGTCCACGGACTCGATAATTCTCGCCTCGGTGCCTAGTCTAATCATGGGTCCCACTCTGCAACTCTGGGCAATAGCTTGCTTAATCTCCACAACGGCCTTGAAAGTGCTAGGATGCCTGGCTTCACCTTGGGGGTGCCTAGTAGGGGGCATCTCACAGGGAAAGCCAGGAAGGGTTCCACAGCGGTATACAGCGCCAGGATGCCTGAAAGGTGATAGTGCGCTTTAAAAGTATACATACATACATACATTGTAATCACCTTAAATTAAATCCGGACAAGACGGAACTCGTTGTCACTGGTAGCCCTCCCAGCCCCATGTCCCCCAATTTCTGGCCCCCCTCCTTGGTTACTCCCCCCTTACCTTCACCCTGAGTTAAAACACTTGGCATTACACTCAATCAGCACCTCACACCCCACTCCCAGATCAGTTCAGTTGTCTCTTCCTGTTTCTTTGGTCTTCGCACTATAAGGAAAATTTCCCGTTTTTTCTCTCTCCCTGCCTTAAAACTGATCCTTATGGCTATGGTCCTATCCCGTCTGGACTACGGGAACATAGTGTACAACGGCTTCCCTGCATACACCCTTTGTCGCCTTCAGCTAGTCCAAAATCAGGCTGCCCGCCTGATTTATGGGCTGCCCAGATTCCATCACTCCACTCCGTTATTGAAATCTTTACACTGGCTGCCAATTAAAGAACGGGCCCTCTTCAAGTTGGGCTGTACCACCTTCCAGGCTATCGCGGGGACCGCTCCCGCGTTTATCTCATCGGCAATCAAGGTCTATCGTCCCAATCGAGAACTCCGCTCCTCTGCTCAATTCCTGCTCTCTGTACCCCGTTTTAAGAAATGCAGATCAGGGGGTCTGAAATTTGCTGTTATAGACCTGACCTTTTGGAACTCTCTCCCCCTGCACATTAGATCGGTCCCTTCCTACCTTGAATTCCGCAGGGCTCTTAAAACTTTTCTTTTCTTACAAGCTTTCCCACCACTGTAAATACTCCCCTCTAACTCTTGGTCTAAGCAGCATCCTCTAGCGCCATGAAACCGCCAGGTATACGCGCGCTTTAGAAATTCCTTTAAATTCAAAATTCAAATTCAAAATACATACATACTTTGATGCCACAGAGTTTGACCTCCTGTGCAGTAAGACTTAGGTAACTTAAATGATAACCTATTCTCCTCTGACACGAAACTGCAGCTGTACAAGTGCAATCACAATGTAATAAACAGTGTTACATCTTGGGAGTTGGCAATCAGTGCCCTTGTTACAAAACCGAGGATTCGTTTCATGTGTGGCACTGATAGATGAACATATGTTTTAACACCCTAAAGTTAGTGTACCCAGTGAAGGGCCGATGCACAGGCTGTCAGCGCTGTGCATCGACCCTTCACTGTCTTTCAGCGATGACACGGCTAATGGTCACCTTTGTACGTACACCTCATTGAAGCCCTTAATAAGGCATAAAAGCGTTTCCAACTGTGCAATTTTCCCTAATGGATTTGGCGGCCAGACTGACACAGTTAAGCGATTATATCATTTTTGTACAAAGAAGTGTAATTGTAAAATTATATAAAGTCTGGTACTCGCTTTTGCCTGTGAAGAATCTATTTGTAATTCACAGGAAATTAGACTTCAATTGATTGTAGGGAAACATGTCAAATTATCTGTCTGGCTAAAGAGACCTGAATAAAGCAATTTATAATTGTGCGACTTTTAACACGATTCAGCAGTTAGGAGGCAATCTAAGGACCCCAGCACGGCGGTAGATTCACTGGACGTTTGCACAAAAGGCAGTTTGGTCTGCTGCTTGTGCAATTAATTATGCAATTCTGAATGCTTTTTTACTCTAGTATCACAAGTACGGATGTGTGTGTATTAATACATTTGCTCTAAATAACGTTTTATTTAGATTGAGTCAGATTTATTTTCACTATCATATATTTATTCATATATGTATTACATAGTGGAAGTCGCTAGTACAAGGATTCCATTTGAAAATGATTTTTTTGTTCACTAAAAACTTTTGTCGTGAAACTTTAAAAAAAAAATGAGTTCATTGTCTTCAGCCTTTTTTTTTGTGGAAAGTTTAGGGGTGATCCGTCAAGCGGGAGCTGAGATAAAGAGGGGGTCCCAAAACACATTTTCTCCAGGCAATTTCCCATGGGAAAATTGAACAGACAAAACGGCTGAACATATTTACACCTAATTTGGCCAAAAGTTAGGGGGCACATTTACTAAAGTTTTGCATTGGGTTGCGTCACTTTTATGGAGCAGCCCCAATGGAAAATCCTTTTTGGCATTTACTAAGCCACACAAGGACACTTAAATGGCATTGCGTGGCTTAGTAAGTACAAAGTAACACAAGGCAGAAAAAAGCGATTGTGTTACTGTGTATCGGGGAGGCGTTACACAGGTGGAGTATGGGCAGTCCCATGCTTCCACCAATATATTTGAGTGCATTGCCAGAATTACAAAGACTTGCAAACCTGAGAATGCGTCAGAATGCTAAATCTTTCTGAACCAGGAGTAACAAGACAAAATATCTCTATTTCCCCTTGTTGCTTCCTTTTTCCATGCCTGCTGTATTCTGCAGCACACATAGCAAGAGGAACATGCCTTGGACGGCAGAGCTGATGGCTGCCTGATCCTGCCGATCCGCCAGAATGGAGCTAGCAAGTCAAAATTCTCCATGTAACCTCGAGGCACGGCGCACAAGGAAGACACCCCCGAGCATCTGAACGTCAACACCAAAGAATGCAGCCACCCCAGAGAAGATAAGTCACATAGAAGAGGAGGAAGAAACCCCCCAAAAAAGTGACCCGCCCACAGCCAGAAGGAGCCAAGATGGCACCCGGCACCAAACAAAGGAACCCGAGCCACCCTCTGTGAAAGAGGCGAGACAGACACGAGCGGGCCGCAGCAGATCACACGGAGGAAGCCACACTGAGGACGGATATCCAGAAAGGTAGAAAGCGGAGGGGGAAGCAGCACACGCGCTTAGCTGCGTCGGAGGTGAGAGAGTGGAGCGAGGGGCGGGGCACCAGGAGACGGGAGAAGAAGTGTGCGTGAGAAGGCTGGAGGGCTGTCGGAGACACAAACAGCGGCTCAGAAACCAGCAACTACCCACCACTAGTGTCCGAGAGCACCCAAGCCCCCCTTGCCCCCCCAGCCCGACCCAGCGCCAGCGAAGACCCCCGCAGCTGAGGTTCCGTGACGATTTTACTCGTGTTTGTAACATTGTCGTAAATACATAATTTTGGTATCAGTAAACCGCAAATGATCCATTTAGTATATCCTGGTGTTTTCGCTATGCTACGAGCAAGAGCACTCCAGTTACAAACACATTTCTGTTCTACCCGTGGCATCCATCTTAGAACACGGAAGCCATTTTGTATTCCTTGCCCTCACATAGTCAATAGGACACGCAATGACCTCTTTCTTTTCTTCATTTAAAGGACACGTAGGCTTTAACCGGCGATTCACCTTGCTAGTGACACGTGCACCTTAGGCCAGCAACGCTGTAGCAGCATGACTCGGCAGGAACTGCCTCCCCAGCCTGAGGCCAGTCCTGCTATTCTGGTTCTTGTGTTTGTTGGCCTGATCATGATTAGGCGGCCGAAGCTGGTAACCGTACCCATTTACGACCCACAAACATTTCTTATCCTGTCTTTCTCTCTTCTGCACCTGGCTCTGCTCCTTTCCTTCTGGGCCTTTATTAGGGGGAGGTAACGATATTTACGATGAGGCGGTCCGGGTCTTGAATGAAGAATTGACATGGGATTATGATGGACTAGTGGGAACCCCTCATTTGTAATGTTTTGACATCAGATACTGTTGACGATCCCTGTGCAACGCCAAATATTTATTGTTTAAGACACGAATGTTTAGAACTGTGGTAACATGTAAAGAATTTGCCTGAAGCCCAATATTTAGTATATAAGGAGCAACCCTCTTTGTACAAATCGAACAGGCTCCTAGATACTGCCCATGTGTAGTTTCTGTGACTTCTGTGTCCCTGCAGTAATAAACCTTTGGTCTTTGACGCCACCATCGAGAAGCCCGTATTTCTGTTTGTTTGTGCACCGAGACAGGTGGAACTCCGGGGTCTTCGGGTGTTATCCCTGACACCTCTGGACGGAACCAAAAAGTCCAGAACTCCAATTGGCGCCCAACGTGGGGCGACGTCATTCGGTACCGGTCCAAAAGCCTGAAGAGTTCGAGGAGCTTCGTGTGAAGATTTCAGAGGGAGGCGCCCCACTTCATCGATCCCGGCATATCGCAAAAGTGGCCCCGACGTTCTCTTCCACGAGGGTTCCCGTTCAGACGGCTGCAGTGGTCCGTTGCCTTGACCGTCGCCCTGTCTTGGACCCGAGGTGCAGTCCTCAGTACGGCGAAACGTGACGGGTTTCTCCTTGGTGACGTCTTCAGTGCCTCAGTTAAGTATTCAGTGGTTGCTAGTTGGTTATTTCGTAAGGGTTGCTCCTATTTGGGTAATCCTTTTAGTTCTCAGTTCAGTTCAGTCCTGTAAGGTTATCACTGGTTATTCTGGTTACGATAATCATTCTGTTCAGTTCAGGTATCGATACATTTGTCAGTTCTGGTAGGCCTAAGTTCTTGGTTCGAGTGCGCATCTTTTCTGTTTGTGTCTTGTTTGTTTTGTGTCCTGGATTATAAAATGGTAAGTCGGAAAAATTGTATGTTGTCTTGTTTTAGTTGCAACAGTGATTCCCAGTTGGAGGACTCGTGTTTGGTTCCTCCGATTGGAACTCCCCTTTATGATCTTTATTGCAAGTTTGGTGTGGGCCCTATCTCTTATAACGAGATATGGATCCACTACACAGAGAAAGATGGTGTCCTTAGTTGGCCACTACATGGTAGTTTTGAACCTGAAGTTCTCGATAATCTAGAAAGAAGGTTGTTTAAGAAGAAAGCCCGGCCGGCAATGTTTGATTCTTTCCGTTATTGGCGAAAAGAATCTAAACAGAGAGAAATTAAAAAGTTGAAGAAAGAACAGAAAGAGCAAGAGTTGACTTTAGAACAGTCTGCTAGACAGCTGCAACTCAACGAGTCTGAGAAAGCGATGGAGGTGGCCGATAGAGAGCGTAACTTAGCGATAGACAAGTGCTATCCTGCTTTGCCATCGAGTACGGCTAAGATAGTAGAGGACCCTGAAAAGGATCCCCTGTTGTCTTACTTGTTACGATCACCCCCACCGTATGCACAGGGTGCTACGGCTCCACCTATACCGAATGTTCAATTACCGGTTGCTGGACAACCTGGTGTCCCTGTTCCCGCTCCCCTGAATCAAGTTCCTGTACCTCCTGTGGTCAATATTAATGTTCCTTCGACAACCCCTCGTCTAGGGTTGCCGGCTTCTTTACCTATGCCTGTGTCGCTCACACCTGCTACTCCGGGGCAAGCTATTTTTCCTGCTACTCCTGCTGTTCCTGATCTATCTGTTCCAACTGCTACTCTATTCACTGCCTCTGTTAATATTATGACTCCGCTTTCTGTTCGTCGAAGAATCACTGATTCTGTCTCTAATATTCTATCTCCCTTCTATAAAACTCTGATTAAGACTCCTACCTCTGACTCTGTACAGAGACGTAGTCAGCTTCCCAGTACTGAAGAAAGAGGAATATTAGATTCCACTGCTCTTAGATGGGTTTCGAAAGTTGGGAGATATAATGTACAAAATATATTAGATACATTTATGCAATGGAACAAACCGACACAACGATATGTGTTCGATGAAATGTGTTTCCTTCTACGTGAGGAATTGGAAGAGGATGACCCTGAATCAAATCTAGGAGAATTAATTAATGTTCAGAAAGAGTTTGCTGCAGGTATGATAGTTGGACAAAATATAAAAGAAGCGATGGAACTGATTTTAAGTTATAGGAATGACTCATCCCTTCGTTCACCGAGAGAATTAGAGAAACGTAGTACGAAACGAAATCGTCAGTATCCAATGAGAGAGGTTCCACCAATTTGGCGTGAAGCTGTGCAAGCTAATGCAAACCTTGGTATTGCAGCCGCTCCGGCCCAATTCCAGAGAGTCTGGATACATATTCCATGGAAGCGAGCTGAAGTATTAGCAGTGAAACAGGCCTTGCCAGATCCGCGTAAAAATCCTGCAGGGTACTACAAAGAGTTGGCTCAAACAGTTGACGCTTGTGTATTGAATCTTGCTGACATAGATTTGCTATTTGGTAATGTAGTACCGCAACAAATTTGGGCTAAAATTCGTAAAGAGAATCATCCAGTTGCCCTAGGTGGTGACTGGGCAGCTATAATTGCAGCGGATGGTCAACAAATAGGTGGTTCCAAACCTGAACCTTTAATTGCTAATTTGCCTGGTAGAATAATCGATTTAATGAAAACCTTGATGCCAGCATTGCGCGTTAACTGGGACAAATTGTCCGCGTGCAAACAGAAGAAAGACGAAAGCGTCTCCGACTTTTTCACAAGATTCGAAGAGACTTTCGTGGATCATAGTGGTCAGGATATGAGCACAGAAGGAGGCCAGAGATTATTTGTTGATAAATTTGTGCACAATCTGTTGCCAGAACTTAGTGGTAAATTAAAGAATTCTGAAAGTGCGTGGGCTGTCTCTACGACTGCGCAAATACTTGCGACTGCTCAGTACTATGAAAATAGGGATAAAGAAGAGAAGGAAAAATCAGATAAAAAGACGAAAGATTTAAAAACTAAAGTACTTTTACAGCAAGCTTATCCGCCTCGCATGAATCAAACTAATATGCAGCAAGGGTCATATCAAAGAACGGATTACAATTTTCAAAGGCCACAATACCAATGGAATCAATGTGCTTATTGCAAAAAGGAAGGTCATTACAAAAGTGAATGTCCAGTTCGAACGCAAAATAATGCTGCGGCAGCTCAGGGAGGTCGTGGTAGTTCTATGCAAAACTCTAGAGGTCGAGGACGAGGTGCTATGCCTCCGCAGACGAGTGATCGCCCCTCTAATTATTTCGATCAGCGAAATGGACAATCTGCCCAACAGAATAGGTCTCCACAGTATCATGTCGAAGACTATTATGAAGCTAGTGAGGAAGTTCAGCAAAATGAGTACTAGGACAGCCATGGACAAAGAGAGGGAGTAGTATCAGTTCCAGTAGATCAGAGTGGCCCTTATGTCGCAGTAGCAACATCAGGTATAGTCGAACAGTTTCTGTTGGATACTGGTGCAGCAAAAAGTTCTATCATACATGCGAAACTCCCTGGCGCACCTTTGTCCGGCTCAACAAACGTTTCAGTAGGTTTTTCGGGCGCCCCTGTTCACAACCCTGTTTCTGGTCCTTTGTCTATTTCTGTTGGACCCCGTCAATTGAAAGCACCCCTGATTTTGACGACAGGTTGTAACGAAAATCTGCTTGGTTTAGACTTGTTAAAACGCCTGTACGCGACATTGTACTGTTCTCCAGCAGGAGTACAGCTTACGTTGGGTAAAAGAATAATCTCCCCGATGTACTTGTCGATGGATGCGCTCCCACCAGAGCTGCGTTCACTCCCTGATACTCTTTGGGCGACTGGCCCTAATGATGTAGGTCTATTGGAAATTCCACCCTATGTAGTAACTTTAAAAGCAAATGTCAAACTTCCACGAATTCCACAATACAGAATCTCTAATGAAGGCGAGCGTGCGCTCCTACTGATAGTACAAGACCTGATCAAGAAAGACGTTATAGAAGAGACTAGAGGAAATGTCTGTAATAGTCCTGTACTGCCTATTTTGAAACGAACTGACCCTACAAAGCCTCCAGTATATAGGTTCGTAATTGATCTCAGAGAGGTTAATAAAATTGTGATCCCACAGTTTCCTGTGGTTCCAGACATTACTGCATTGTTAACGTTGATTCCTGCTACAGCAGCATGGTTTTCGGTTGTCGACTTGAAAAATGCCTTTTTCAGCATTCCGATAGCCGAGGAAAGCAGAGATATCTTCGGTTTCTCTCTAGGAGGACGAAGTTTTAGATTTAAACGCGCTCCACAAGGTTATTGTGAAAGCCCATCCATTTACAGTCAAGCATTAAAAAGCCAGTTAGATTCCTTCGTACTTCCTAGTGGTTCTGCTTTAGTACAGTATGTCGATGATCTTCTAGTGGCTGCCGATGACAAGGAAACTTGCAAAACAGCTACGATTTCTTTATTGCATCACTTGTCAGATTTGAATCACAAGGTGTCACCTTCAAAAATGCAATACTGCTGCCAAGAAGTGACCTACCTAGGTCATCTCTTGTCAAAGGAGGGAAGGAAGTTGACCCCAGAGAGAATAAAAGCAATTACACAGATGAACGTTCCTAGCACGCAGAGAGAAGTACGTGCCTTTTTGGGTATTACCTCATATTGTAGGCAATGGATCCCAAATTTTTCTCTTCTAGCAAAACCATTGGTAGCCTTGACTGGGAAAGGTGTTCCGAGTCCGGTACCATGGTCTGCTGAATGTCAGCAGAATTTTTCTGAGTTACGAAATGCACTGTGTTCAGCACCTGTATTGGGTACACCCGACTACAGTAAGCCATTCACGCTCTATGTCCACGAGAGAGAAGGTTGTGCATTGAGTGTTTTGACGCAGAAATTTGGTGATAAACAACGCCCTTGTGCGTATTTTTCATCAACATTAGATCCAGTAGCTAGAGCATTGCCTAGTTGCTTGAGAGCTACAGCCGCAGCTGCAGCTTCCATTCGACAATCTGCTGGTTTAGTAATGAACAACATGCTAGTAGTTATGGTTCCTCATGCCGTGGATACACTCATGAACCGAACCAAGACGCAACACCTTACCAGTGCTAGATTATCAGGTTATGAACTGACACTGTTAGCTAGTCATATTCAGATCAAAAGATGCAATGTATTGAATCCAGCAACATTGTTGCCGACTAGCGAAGAGTCGAGTGATTCCGAACCACACGACTGTTGTTTCAAAACTGAGGAAGAAACAAAAGGACGAATTGATCTAAAAGACACTCCGTTGTCAGAACCAGATGGCACGTTGTATGTTGACGGGTCTTGCTTCAAATTGGAGAATGGTGATGTGACTGCTGCTTATGCAGTAACAACTTTGAGTACGATTGTGGAGACTGCAAGAGTGAGTCAGAATTCTGCCCAGGCTGCAGAATTGATCGCGCTAACAAGAGCGTGCGTTTTAGCTAAGGGAAAGAGAGTGAATGTGTTCACAGATAGTCAGTACGCGTTCGGCGTGGCCCATAGTTTTGGCCGTTTGTGGAAAGAAAGAGGTTTCATTACGTCCCATGGGACTAAGATTCAACATGGTCAGCTAGTTAATGACTTGTTGGAATCTCTAACCTTGCCGACTGAAGTTGCGATTGTGAAATGCAGTGCTCATAAAGCAATCACGGATGATGTTGGTCGTGGGAATGCTTTTGCTGATGAGATCGCAAAACAGACAGCTAGAAATATGATGAGTAGAATGTATGTTGCAACGTCTGCAAGATGGATTTCTGAGTCTGGAATGTGTGAGAACACAGTGGAAAGCGTGAAGGAAATTCAGAAAGAGGCGACTGAGGAGGAAAAACTTGCATGGAGAGAGAGCACGGGTAAATTGGACTCGAGTGGGTGTTGGATTGACTTGTCGGAACAACAGCGTTGGATGTTGCCTGATGCGTATGTGCTTGCAGTAGTAACGATGGCACATGGAACAGCGCACATCAGTTCAAAAGGGATTTGTAAGATGTTGGCCCCGGTCTGGAAGAATGACGGGATTAGTAAGTGTGCAGAGAGAGTGGTGAGAAATTGTATGGTATGCTTGATGCATAATCCTGGCAAGGGAATCCCCACACCTGCAGGTCACTTCGCTCCTCCTTCCTGCCCCTTTGAGGTGATCCAGCTAGACTTCATTCACATGGATCGTTGCAATAATCTGAAATACGTCCTAGTGGTAGTTTGTGCTTTCTCCAGATGGATCGAAGCATACCCACTGAAGGACAATACTGCCTTATCCACTGCCAAAATTCTTCTTAAAGAATACTTCCCCAGATACGGAATGCCACGGATTGTATGGTCAGACAACGGAAGTGAGTTCGTAGGGAAAGTTATGCAGAGTGTGTGTGCCGGCCTAGGGATTAGACAGAAATTTCATAGTGCGAATCATCCCCAGTCCGCGGGTTTAGTCGAGGGTTACAATGGCACCCTTAAACTGAAACTCGCTAAGATACAAGCATCCACGGGTTTGTCCTGGCCAGACGCATTGCCTCTGGCTTTGCTATCAACAAGAGCAACTGTACATTCTAGAGTAGGGCTTAGTCCTTACGAAATAGTTTTTGGCCGTCCTGCAAATGTTTGGGGGGTACCTAGACCGAAAGAATTTAAGCAGCTGGAATACCCAATGTTAATTGATTACCTTTTCGACTTGACTGCTAAATTGAGTCTTATTCACCAACAGGTTTTCGATGCATTGCCAAAGCCACCGGAGAGTCCAGGCCATCAGCTGAAACCGGGTGATCAGGTGGTCATCAGAAATTTTGCAAGAACAAAAAATCTTCAGCCCAGATTCATTGGCCCTTTCCAAGTCCTGCTAGCAACGAGAACTGCTATTCGTGTGGCCGGAAGGAAAAATTGGATCCATACGACACATGCTAAACGTGTGCCTCTGCCACTTCCTTACGACAACTGGGTAAAGAAAGGAATCGGTGCCTCTGAAACGGAACAAGTCCCCAGGTTCATACCTTTCAGCGATGCAGAACTGATCACGGATTCACCAAATTCTGACTCTCCTCCTGAAACTGCTCTTTTGAACCCTGAACATTTGTCATCCACACCCAATGAACATTTGCCATCTGCACCAAAAGAACATTTGCCATCTGCGAACGTGAACATTGCAACGTTAGCTGAAAATACATTGTTTCCAGATCAGACAGCTCCTGCAAAACTGAGATACAACTTACGTTCTCGCAATATGGACAAATAAAGCAGGAAACTGCCTATTTTCAGATTTGAATTTGCTATACATTGCCTCCAGCCGGGAAGTTTGCTAATACTTTGTATTGTTTCTTTTTGTTTTTAAATTGCCTTGCCGTCTGGGTAGCCGTAGGGTCGTGGCTGTGTGCCTAGTTGAATCTGCGGGGGTCAGACACAAGGTCAATCTTTCTGTTAGTTCTGGGAACTCCCAGGGCTGATAGAGGCATTTTCATCTACGTACACATCATCAGTGGTCGCGAACGGTCGTAGAAGATGGAGCTTCCTGAGCTACAACGAGAAAATGTAATTTATGTTCGCAGAAATAGACTGTACAGAATACTACACAGCAAATGCTTTCTAATGCAATGTGCAGTTACATTTTTAATTGTTTTGATAACGTTGGTGGGTGGAATCGTCTTTGGTGTACATTTGATTTTTATGCCAGTAACTACAGTACCTTCCCTTGATCCTACTACTTCTACGGTTTCTTCTATGCATTCTTTTCACTCATTTCCTGAACACGAACAAGCTCGACGCTCAGAATTTATTAACAATACATTTGTACAGCTCTTGCATCAACACCAACTGATAGTTAATACTACAGACTGCTGGGTGTGTGGCTTGATACCTCACACTATGGATAAAGGCATTCCCTATCTAGTCTTGCCTTTCAGCTATAATGGATCATTTCAGGCCTTTCAGACCATTTTTTCATATGCCCTTGAGACCTATCCTTCGCGTCCACCACGGTCCACTAAATACAACTCAGCCAACAAAGCTTTAGTCCAGGGAATTATTGATATGATTAAAGACGTCAATAATACTCCATCTTATCCTAGAGATGAATTACTGGTGTATTTGAGTTGGAACTCTACAGAGTATCGCCTTAGTTTGGGAGAAAGCAAGCGTAAAAGCTCCATTTCAGTTTGGGTCGTGCCTCACCGAGGTCAGGTCTGTTTGCAAGGAAATGGGAGAAATCCGAGAGCTCAGCTAGGGAGGAGTGAGTGCGTTGAGACTTACGTATTTCCGTCTAACTCCTCCCCTGCCTTTCTGACTGCTAGGGGTACCTACTTCATTTGTCAGGACAGAGCATATACATGGCTGCCTGCTGACTTTTCAGGTTCATGTTATATTGCTCGATTGTTACCCCCGACATACACTGCTTCTTCAGATTATCACAAAACCAGAGTAGCAAGAGGTGTCTTCAGCAAGGAAGATACCGCTGGTCAAGAAGCTGGAGACTTCTTCAAAGGTTTTCTTCCGTTTTGGGGGCCTATGGCCAATAGTAGAAACCTTCGTCAACTAACACGGGTAGTTGAATCTACAATTACAGAAACTGCTGGTGCCCTTAGTAACTTAACAGCTGAGCTTCAGGCGGATCGTCTCATGACGTTGCAGAACCGTATGGTTCTAGACGTAATACTTGCAGATCGAGGTGGGGTATGCAGAATGATCCAATCAAGCTGCTGTGTCTTTATTCCAAATAATGCTCCAACAGTCTATGAAGCAATCTCTAAGCTACATAAGATTTCCGACTCTATACACGTAGATAAGGGAAACTGGTCCTTCATGGAGTGGTTTTGGACTCTGGTATCAGCGTGGGGATGGAAGGTTCTGATGGTCATTGGTGTCATCCTAGTATTGCTGTTCTCGTGCTGTCTTATTATCCAATGTGGTCCCGCTCTGTGTAGCCTCTGTGCTGCAACCTGTTTCAGAAAACCACCTGCATTAGGAGAAAAGGCACGAGACAGGATGATGATACAACAACATGTCACTAACCTAATGAGCATAGAATTAGACTCTGGCTCTGATATAGACTGAGTAATTGCCTATGTAAGGGCAAAAGGAGGGTCTGAGGTTCCGTGACGATTTTACTCGTGTTTGTAACATTGTCGTAAATACATAATTTTGGTATCAGTAAACCGCAAATGATCCATTTAGTATATCCTGGTGTTTTCGCTATGCTACGAGCAAGAGCACTCCAGTTACAAACACATTTCTGTTCTACCCGTGGCATCCATCTTAGAACACGGAAGCCATTTTGTATTCCTTGCCCTCACATAGTCAATAGGACACGCAATGACCTCTTTCTTTTCTTCATTTAAAGGACACGTAGGCTTTAACCGGCGATTCACCTTGCTAGTGACACGTGCACCTTAGGCCAGCAACGCTGTAGCAGCATGACTCGGCAGGAACTGCCTCCCCAGCCTGAGGCCAGTCCTGCTATTCTGGTTCTTGTGTTTGTTGGCCTGATCATGATTAGGCGGCCGAAGCTGGTAACCGTACCCATTTACGACCCACAAACATTTCTTATCCTGTCTTTCTCTCTTCTGCACCTGGCTCTGCTCCTTTCCTTCTGGGCCTTTATTAGGGGGAGGTAACGATATTTACGATGAGGCGGTCCGGGTCTTGAATGAAGAATTGACATGGGATTATGATGGACTAGTGGGAACCCCTCATTTGTAATGTTTTGACATCAGATACTGTTGACGATCCCTGTGCAACGCCAAATATTTATTGTTTAAGACACGAATGTTTAGAACTGTGGTAACATGTAAAGAATTTGCCTGAAGCCCAATATTTAGTATATAAGGAGCAACCCTCTTTGTACAAATCGAACAGGCTCCTAGATACTGCCCATGTGTAGTTTCTGTGACTTCTGTGTCCCTGCAGTAATAAACCTTTGGTCTTTGACGCCACCATCGAGAAGCCCGTATTTCTGTTTGTTTGTGCACCGAGACAGGTGGAACCCCCCCCCCCGCACTGCGGCACCAGGATAGAACTGGATGGAACTGAAGGAAATCGAACCCCCAGGGAGCCAACACATCCACAGGCACATAGAAGAGGAAGGATAAACCCCCAGCAAAAGCGAAAGCAAAAGTGACTCGAATGCAGGCAGAAGGAAACAAGATAGCAGCCGGCAACGAACAAAGGGACCCAATCCGCCCTCTCTGAAAGAGGCGAGACAGAAGTGAGCGGCCCGCAGCAGAGGAGCTGGAGGAAGCCACCCTGTGGCTAGATAACCAGAAGACAGAAGGCGGAGGGAGAAGCAGCACAAACGCTTACCGGCGCTTAGCGGCACCGGAGGATAGAGAGTGGAGTGAGGGGTGGGGCACCAGGAGACCGGGACACCGGAGAAGAAGAGTGCACGAGAGGGCTGGTAGGCTGATGGAGGCACAAATAGCGGCTCAATCCAGTATCTAACCAGCACTAATACCCAGGTTTCACCCAGACCCCTAGCCTGACCCAGCGCCAGAGAAGGTCACAGGTACACCCGTACCGCTACACCAGACCAGTAAGGACGGAGAGTCACACGACCGCTAAGCAGGAGCGTGTAGAGACCCCACACCCCCTAAGTGTGGACCACAGGAGACGCCGCAAGAGTCAACCATGAGCGTGGCTTAAATGAATAAAAGAAAGGGGACACCACACTAACAGACTGGACGCGGGAGATAAATATGAGAGGAGACTCCTCTCCCTCACAAGATTCGGGCTCCCAACCCTCAAACAGTGCCTCCCGCCAGCTTGTCACACCCAGCGGAGGCCAGAGGCCAAAACGGGAGAGAGGAGGAAGCGGAAAGGAGGCGCCCCTTGTAAACAAACTTAAACAAAGAGGCAAGGGACCAGCAACCAACAGGCATCAGGAATAAACTGAACAGTCTACATCAAACTTTTGCAGATGACTGAGGGCCCACAACCAAAGGGGAGCCCACACTGCCTAACACTCTAGGGGGCATCTCGACACACCAGCGGGAAGAAGCAGGAGAAGTAGGCGCAACTGCCACGGGGCATTAGCCGACCTAACAAGTCCAACGCAAAGCACAAGGCACAAAGCCAAGCTCAGAAGGGCGCACAAGCGAGGGTACAAAGAAGGGATCACGCCTACGGTAGAGAACAGGAGCACCACGCATAGCCCAACCCAGCAGCACAGAGAGCGATACAGCGGTGTAGTGCAGAGAAACAAAGGAACGCAGAAAGTGAAGAAGGGGGTTGGGGGGTCCAGCTTGGTGAGGAGAAAGGCCGGCAAGCAAACCTACAACAAAGTCAAAGAACGGAAGCACGCAAAAAAAAAACAGGCGAGAAAAGAGGAAAACGGGCGTGTAAGAGGACTAGACCACACAGAAAGTACAGGGAATAACCCGGGTGGCAGACAAAGAGACTGGATAGCAACAACCGCACCTGAAGTGCACATGTAAGGTGAGCCAATAAAGGGAATCAGGAGGGGGTGTAAAGCTGCACTAGTCGCACGTGAACAAGATCAACACTCACCCCCGGGGGATGCAGAGCAAGACGGAAACAAGGAGCCGCGGGAGGAAGACTGAACCTGAAGCGACTGGACAACATAAGCACCGAGGAGAGTAGAAAATAACCAGTAAAGAGGAAACACCCAATAAAAGATCTACAAGGAAAATGGCCGACAGAGAGATAAGACTGCAACAGGAGCAAATGAAGAAGAGCAAAGGGGAACCACAGATATCAGACTCTCAGATTAAACAAAAACCAGACATAAATAATACCCTGGATTCGATTAAAAAACTAGCGGAGGTGCATGACCGGGCAAAATCAACAAAACTCACCACTGAATCAATCCAACTAGAGATCGCTGCAGTCAGAGCAGACTTGAATACGGTAAACATCAGACTGTCAGCAGTGGAACAACAGATCAGTGATTCTGAGGATGCGAGCCAAAGCACAAGAAAGGAAGTGAAGGCACTCACAGTAGCACCTGGCTCACTCCAAAAACAAAGAGCGGAGATGGAAGACAGGAACCGCAGGGAGAACATAGGTATACTGGGGATCCCAGAAGGGGCAGAGGATGCGGCTGGGTCATGCGCCACAATCCTGGAAGATTTAATTCCCAAGATGACAAACCTAAAGTTCGCCCGCCAATTCGAGCTCGACAAGGCCTAAGCACCAACGTCACAATTCGCAAGGCCTATCATATGCAAGTCCTTAAGATCATAGCATACAGAGGATATTTTCAACTTTGCACACAGGAATCATCAGATCAACTGGAAGGGCCACAAAATTATCTTGATACAGAATTACTCAAAGCCCACAGAAGACACCAGGAAAGGCTTTCTTGCTCAAAAACAGAGATATCCAATTCTCGTTTGTTGCACCAGCTAAATTTAGAATAATGGACAAGGGGAAAACCCACTTCTTCACAGACCCTCAGGAACTGCACCGATACCTAGAGGGGCCACCATTACAGTCTATGGACACCATGGTGCATGGCACGGCTAAAAGAGGCCCCTCACCAGACCCGAACAACGAGGGAGCAGCTGAATGAAAAACCAAAAAGCCGCCTTAATCGAGTACGACAAACTATACAACAGTGCTACCTCACAGAAAAGAGGGGCTGGACCCCAAAAAATCCAGTAAGGCTACCTCACATCCACAGAAGAAATCACAAAAGAACCAACAGAGCTAAAGACTAAATCAGAGAGGGAGATAGAACAGGACAATCGAAAACCTCAGGGACCACAGCGTATCCTTTTAAATCTATTGTTATTCCAAATCGGGGGGGAGAATTACGGTCAAGACTCTGATCACACTAAGACTTCGCTAAGACTTAAGGAATTGGGAGATTACAGCTTATTTTTAAGAGTCTACTAAACTGCGGGAGGCGGAATGGCGATCCTGCCATCGCACCTTCCGTATTCTAGTGATGGAGGGGGGAGTGGCGGGTGGGGGGAACGGGGGGAGCAGAGGGGTGGACAGCGGTAGGTATTCTCAGGAACCTAATCTCTTCATTTTCCATTCTTTTCTTATTCCAAATCTTATATGCCAGTGAGCGTGACGGAACACACTGCTGCAGAGCCATGAGTGTTGGGCACATACAACTCCCACACCATGTGAAGGGGAATGACTAGTAACAGTACTCTCACACTTGCGGAGGACCTCAAAATAACTTCACTAAATGCCAAGGGCCTAAACCATCCCATTAAACGCAGGAAGATAGTAGAATACCTAGCAAAGATGAAAAGCGACATAGTCCTGCTACAAGAAACAAAACTAGACGAGGAAGGCACTAAGCTAGTCAGAGCCAACTGGATAGCCCAGTGTGCGAGCTCACCAGTGGAAAAAAAAGAGAAGGGGGGTTCTGACCCTACTCTCTACAAAGTCGAAACTAACAATAGATTCCCACACACACGACAAGGAAGGCACTCTCCTGGTAACAAACACTTCAAGAGGGAAAGAGCAATTCCACATAGCGAATCTGTTTTAGAATACCCAACTTTTTGGGCAGAAGTAGCCAATACACTGGCCAAAATCCCACAGGACGAGCTCAAGATTATAGCCGGAGACTTCAACATACCACTAGACCCACTGATAGACAGACAATCTTCCTGCCAATACCATCCTAACAACTACCACGCGGCACTACGGAACATATGCTCCAACTTCTTAAAGACGCATGGAGGCTGCAACACCCTGACACGAGAGAATACACTTTCTATTCCAACCCTCACAAATCACACACAAGGATAGATTACATTCTAATGACAGAGAGCCATGCACACCTGATTGAAGAATCCACGATTAAACCAAAGCTGGTCTCGGACCACTTAGCAATCAACCTAAAATTGAGCGGCTGTCACAATGTAGCCATTCCCAGAAGGTGGCGTTTCAGGAACGACAACATCTCGAACCCGACTATATAACTAATAATGACAACCAGGAGGTCAGTATGATAAAGATCAATTCAAAATGGTCAGGCGATTTCAGTAGATGTTTCCTAAGTTTAATTTGCCCGGCGTAAGACGCCTCTAATACCATACGAAGTTATTCAATAAAGAGGCAGGCGCTGGAGACAGGAAGACAGGAAACAAGTTTTATTCCGACGGAGTAGAACACATCAGATCGGACAACAAGGTATCGTCTCGAGGTGCTCTCTCAACCTCTCTGAGACCTGGTCTTTTATACACTGGTTTAAGACATGTGAACGTTCTTTATTACAACAAGGGCATTGTGAAGTATGAGAACGACATCCCTGGCACCCCCCCAGTTCCGGCCCATTCCAACACATGACAACAGTAGAGGCCCTTTCCCCTCATATGATTGGGAGGGGCTATCACGCAGCTGAGTGTTCTGCCGATTCCTTTGGAATGTGTGCGCCTGATCGAATCTCAGGGGGTGGGGAGGTCGTGATCAATAGTGGCTCCTTTCAGGAAAGGCGAGTGCATA
The DNA here is from genome assembly GCF_964261635.1 of Lissotriton helveticus. Classification (NCBI taxonomy): domain Eukaryota; kingdom Metazoa; phylum Chordata; class Amphibia; order Caudata; family Salamandridae; genus Lissotriton; species Lissotriton helveticus. The sequence goes on along the minus strand of NC_136065.1, from coordinate 166,873,994 downwards.
CAGTAATGGGCAATAAACTGTATCCTCGGGCTAAGGGATGACCAGCGGTTCGTACAGGCAGTCGGGCTCAGAGGAAGGGGTCATCAGAGGAGGGGTATTCATGGACGGAAAGGAGGTGTTGGTCAGGCGCGGGGTGTGATTCCCTGAGACAGAGTCATGGGAGGGGAGGGTTCATGACTTGTGCATGTGAGTGCGGGGGCAGCCAAGGTGCGCGGGGAAGGCTTGCAAGGTTCAGGGAAGTGTGCTGACGGGCGATCGTGAACAGGGAGACCATGGTACCTAAAATGGCTGTCGTGTATGTTCATACGTGAATCGGCAAGATGGCGTAGATGATGTTTAGTACACGAACTAAAATTCCACAGTCCTCCCTTTAACATGTCTCGCCAGCTTGTCAGTTCGGATCGATCCGCATGAGACCACGCACCTCTATCTTGTATAGGGGACTCATGTGCTCAAGTTTAAAGTTCAAAGTCTTTGGGCACATACAGTTGGAAATAAGTGCACATAAAGGTGGTAAACATTGAATACCTAGGCAGCACCCACACAGTATCATGATTGGTATCAATAAAAACGTGAACAATCTCCATCCCCAGTTCTTCAAAGTGTCCCAGAACCAGCCTCCAAGCGACCATCCTTCCTGCTCCTGGTGAACCTCTGAGGACAGTCTGTGGAGGTGTTCGATTGCTTTGTAGACTGAAGGTGAGTTATCTGGCACGTAGGTGCAACAGCTGGAGCCGATGATGCGGCATGCTCCTCCGCGGTCGGCCAGAACCACATCTAGAACAAGACGGTTTTGAAGAGCCACCAGGCGGACGGCCTGAAGCTCAGCCGTGTTGTTGGCGAGGATGCCAGCGGTGATGTTAATGGTTGTTTCTAATGCCTGAGTCAGGTGTCGGATAGCGCGGCTATTTGCCATTGGTCCCCACAGAGGAACAAGTCCCTTTGCTGCATCCAGGAACTGTGCTCCGGTAGAGTCGGCTTGTTCAACATCTCCGGCGCGCTTTTGCCGGTGGTGGTTGGCTGGAGCCACATACGTGGGAGGAAGAATGAAGGCGATGTAGCACGTACCCCTCCAGCCTCTTGGGAGCCAAGTGTAAGCTTTGGTGCCACAAACAAAGTACATATTCGGGGAAGCAACAAAGGAGGGGGGGTCAGCTGAGACCAATGTTTTGGTGATGCGACAAGAACTGTGACCCACCAGCTGCGTTCCTTGTCCTTCGAGGCATATGAGTCCTGTGACATTGATGACAGACAGGGCCACGGTCAGGGTGGCAGCCGTTTGTTTCCGCAGGTGGGAGAAGGTGGGTCTGGCTGGATTGTGGAGCACTTGCATTTCGACCCTTTCTTTGGCAGGGATGTTCGTAAGGAAGGTTGAACCTGAAATTGCAGGACAAAAGGGCTTTCCTGTTTTGTTCAGCCAGAACCCATAGTAGAAGTGTGACACTGTCTGACCAGAAGCGGCGTTGTCCTTGTGGCTTTCCTGCATGAGGATCAACCAGCGAGGCAGGAGCCGTGAACTGAGAAAGGAGAAGGGATGAAGGGGATGGAGTGTCCGGTAGCATGTGGGAGCAACCCACAGATCCAGCAGTTCGTGGCATTTGCAGCAAGGTTGTGCTGGTGCAACAGTTGTACGAAGGAATTGTTCCAGAACTCCCTACGCCTTTCTCGGAGCTGAGGTGAAAGGGTGATCAGGTGGTGCTCTTTCATGGTGGTTGGCTGGACAGTGGTTGGCAACATCTGGTGAGCGGGTGTGCTTTCCTCCAAGATCCAGAAGGAAGTCATGAGGAGGAGGCAAAAGAGGAAGACAATGAAGAAAGCGATTGTCTTTGATTTGTGCAAATTGTCAGTCTTTGGATTCCTGTAGTGGATATTTCCTGTTGCTTCCGACGTCTTCTTATCTGGCGCTTCTATCATCTTCTTATCTGGCGCTTCCATCATCTTCATCTTCAAGGTGCTCGGTAGTGGGCAGAACCACAGACTTTGTTTAGCTTCTCTCCGGGTAACCCTTGGTTGCTTTGGGTCACCGTTCTGAAATTTTTAACTTAGTCAGTGGCCTACTTAGCCGAAGCTCCCTCCTTTCGACGCAGGAAATACCCTTCTCGAGATGGCACAGTGGGATCAGAGTGTTTTGCAAGTTCAAGTGCCTCGGTATCAGGATAGCAGTTCAGTGATGGTCGGTCTTTGTTCAGGAGCTCTTCTTGGGTGCTGACGTTGTCTGTCGTGGCCAGGGTCGAGGAAACCTTTTTGCAGTGGTGGGCGTGCAGCCAGTGGTTCTTCCCCTCCACTCGAAGAGCCGTCCGAGTGGTGATCAGTACTTGCCAGGGGCCCGTCCACCGGGGTTCCAGACTCTTCGCTCGTTGAAAGTTCCGGACTAGGATGTAGTCCCCCGGTTGGATATCGTGACCGGGACCCCTGGAAGCATCGGGGATGGCCTGCTGCACCTGTTGATGAATGACAGACAATGGTTTAGTTAATTTGTACAAATAATCTGACAGCAGGACGTCGGGGACGTCGTGAATGGAGGTCGGTTTGGGGGCAGTCCAGAGGTTCATAGGCCGCCCAAACACAACTTCGTAGGGGGTCAAGTGGTGCTTAGTAGGAGTGGAGCGCATCGATAGTAATGCCAGTGGAAGGGCATCTGGCCACTTAAGTCCTGTGGTGGCCACTATTTTTGACAGTTTCAGTTTCAGTGTAGCGTTGTGTCGTTCAACCAGGCCAGCGGATTGGGGGTGGAAGACCGCATGGAACCTTTGTTTTACCCCCAACCCCTTCAGGATTAGTTGGATAACTTCAGCTATGAAGTGGGGGCCATTGTCGCTCCATAAAATTCGAAAAAGGCCGTAGCGAGGGAAAAACTCTTTTAGTAGTACTTTGGCAGTAGTCATGGCAGTGTTATCACGGGTCGGATAGGCTTCCACCCATTTGCTGAAGGCACATACAATGACCAATACGTACTTCAAGCCTTGGCACCTCTCTAATTGGATGTAATCCTTCTGGAGGACCTCAAAGGGGTGGTCGGGGATCCCAAACCCTCCCCGGGGTACCACAGTTCCTTTCCCGGGGTTGTGTTGTAAGCAGATAAGGCACTGCTGGACTAGGCGTTTGGCCGAGTCGGGGATCTTGTTGTTGTGCCAGACTTTGGAAATGAGTTCAATCATGGGGGCAGAACCTATGTGTGTAGGGGAGTGTGCCATTGTCAGTATGGGGATCAAGTATGCATCAGGCAGCAACCATTTGTTCGTGTCTTTTGTCCGCCAGCAGCCTTCATCGTCCCTTAGACCCACCCGCGCCCACTCAGTCAATTCGTGTGGTGTGCTGGCCGATTGGATGTCCCTGATCGTTTCCCTAGCGTCGGTCCATTTTTCTGCTTGTGACCTGGTCACATACATGCGTGTCGTTGCCCTATTCTCAGCGGAGGTTCGGGCAGTGATGTCGGCTAGTGCGTTTCCCTGTCCAACTAAATCTGTCACCTTCTTGTGTGCCTGGCATTTGATCACTGCTAATCGTTTGGGGAGAAGAACTGCTTCAATCAGGGCGGAGACTAAATCTCCGTGAAGGATGGGCGTACCGTGGGACGTCAGGAATCCCCTTTCCCTCCACAGGAGCCCAAAATGATGAACCACCCCGAAGGCGTACTGGCTGTCCGTGTAAATGTTTGCCGTGGTTCCTGCTGCTATGATACATGCTCCTGTGAGGGCAATTAGTTCTGCTGCCTGTACGGATCGTTGTGTGATGCGAGCTGTTTCAACTACTGTTCGAGCTGTCGTCACCGCATAGGCAGCAGAAGTGGTGCCGTCTGGGAGTTTGATACAAGAGCCATCTACCCATAGTTCTCCATCAGGATCTGTAAAAGCAATGTCTCGGAGGTCAATTCTACTCCTAGTCTGTTCGTCCGTGAGGGTCACACAGTCGTGTATAGGGGGCACATCGGGGTCATTTTCGGGCAAGGGTAACAGTGTAGCAGGATTCAATGTCATGCATCTCTTCAGGGTGATGTGGGGTGCAAGTAGAGTCTATTCGTACCCTGTCAGTCGTGCACTAGTCAGGTGTTGAGTCTTGGTCTGGTTCAAAAGGGTGTCAACTGCATGGGGCACTAATACTGTGAGAGAGTTCGAAAGCACAATTCCCTCACTCTGGCGGATAGAGACAGCAGCAGCGGCTACTGCTCGAAGGCAGGCAGGTAGAGCTCTGGCGACTGGATCAAGAGTGGCAGAGAAGTAGGCACAAGGGCGTTGTTTGGCGCCGATGGGCTGTGTTAGAACAGACAATGCGCATCCCTCCCTTTCGTGAGTGAAGAGGGAGAAGGGCTTGGAATAATCTGGTGTTCCTAGAACGGGTGCCGAGCAAAGGGCATCCCGCAACTCCTTAAAGGATGCTTGGCATTCGGGAGTCCACGGGAGTGGGAACGGAACATCTTTGGCCAACAGGGAAAGTAGGGGTTTTATAATGAGACTGAAATTTGGTAACCATTGTCGGCAGAAAGAAGTAAGGCCCACTAATGAACGGACTTGCTTCTGCGTTTTTGGAATGGGGGTGTCTAGGATGGTTTGGATTTGGTCGGGCGTAAGTTTCCTCCCTTCTTTGGACAGGAGGTGGCCTAGGTATGTTACTTGGGGCTGACAGAACTGCAGTTTCTTTTTGGAGACTTTGTGGCCATTCTCCGCAAGAAAGTGCAAGAGTTGGATAGTGGCTGTGATTGCAAGTGGAGTGGTGTCGGCCGCCAAAAGGATATCGTCAACATATTGGATCAACACCACTCCATCTGGTAGCTGGACAGCGTCCAGCTGTCTTTTGAGGGCCTGGCTGTAAATGCTGGAACTTTCAGTGTAGCCCTGGGGAGTTCTACAAAATCGGTATGAACGGTTTTTTAAAGTGAAGCCGAAGAGATAACGGCTGTCTGGATGGATGGGGATAGAGAAAAATGCATTTTTAAGATCAATAACGGTGAAGGTGGTGGCTGGTGACGGGATGAGAGTCAGGATGGTGGCGATGTCTGAGACTACGGGGTACTGTGGCACCACCACTTTGTTGACTTCTCGCAGGTCGATGATGAAGCGGTACGCTTTCTCATCTCCCTCACCTTGCTTCTTAACAATGGGTAGGATAGGGCTATTGCAGACATTACTAACCACTTCCTCTACCACTCCTGCATCCACCAAGGACTGAATAATCGCTACCAATGCCTTCTCGCCTTCGGGCGATATCCGGTACTGTGGGAGTTTCGGGAGTATTGCATCTGGTCGAACAGTTATGTGTACAGGATCGATCATCATTCGTCCTACATCCGAGTCGTTTCTGGCCCATAGGTACAGGGGTAGGGTATCGAGCAAGGATAGGTCAGCATCTGTTATGGCGTACATATGTCGTGCGGGGTAGGGTCTGGACATGCTCGGGTTGTCGTACAGGATGACTCGGACTCCATCCGGGGAACACCTAATAGTAGCTCGGAAATGTTTCAGTAAATCAATACCCATAATGGCGTCAGGAGAGTTGGAGGAGAGCAGAAATGTTGTGTCAGTGGGATTGTTTCCTAGGTCAAAGGAGATAGGTACAGACAGGGGATTAGTGGAGGGCGTTCCATCGAAACCTATCGAGGTAATGTGTGAGCCAGACAAGGGTGCCCTTGGAATCAGTCGTTTTGATAATACACTACGTGTCGCTCCAGTGTCTACCAAAAATGGAGACTTTGTACCCAGGACCTTAGCGGTGACGTAAGGACCTTGCTGGTCAACACAGAGCTCGACTGGATCCCTCCCTTGCCCCTGGCAGTCCTATGCAGAGTCGTGAGCATTGTTGCAGTCGGACTGTTGGCACTGATTCTGTCGGGGGCGGTCAAATGTGTTTGGTCTGCCAGATCGGTCATTGGTGGTGTCGCGGGTCTGCCCTCGTCCCTGCCCTCCAGTTTTGGAGCTATTTGTCATGTCCCTTGTCTCTTTATTTTTAATCATTTCCCGAAGGGCCAGGCATTGAGACTTTCAATGCCCAAATTCTTTGCAAAATGCACACTGGTTCTCATCGAGGTCGGTTCGTGGAGCGCCAGGTGTGGCGTTGCGGTCTCTAGGGGCCGAATTCCTAGGGGCATTCGACTGGTAGTTTCCCCTATATCGTTCCCTTCCTGTAGTCACTTCATGCAATTGGGCAATCATCACTCGTTCCTTTAAGTCCTTTTTCTTTTTCTCATTCGCCCTCTCGTTCTCGTTCTTTTGGTGTTCATGATACTGAGCCTTCTGAAGGATAGCTGCAGGTTTGGAGGCTCCCCAACTACTCTCACTCGTCTGTAACTTTTGGGAGACCTCTTGCGATAGCCCTTTTACGTAGTTTTGCACGAATAGGTGTTGTCCGGTTGCGGTGGTCATGTCTTGACCACTGTAGTCGGAGAACACTGTTTCAAATCGGGAGAAATATTCTGATACATCTTCCTGAGGTTTCTGACGACAAGCCGTGACTACCGACCAGTCTACCTTCTTTTCTGGGATCAACGTCTTTAGCTTCTGTACTATTTTGTCGGGGAGTTCCAGTATGTCTTTTACAGGTTTCTTTCCGGGCTCTCGCTGCCTATCTAGGTCATCGAGTTGTTTCCAGGTGTGTCCGAACAGGTCTGTGTGGTCGGCTTTCCGGATTTGCTTCCACACATCAGCCGGCAGACACAACCCGAAAAACAAATCAATGTCCGATAGAGTCATTATGGTTGAGCCCAAGGCTGTGCCTAGTTCTGTATAAAATGCTGTAGGGTTCTTTCGTAAATCGGGCAGGGTTTGTCTAAAAGTTAAAATATCTTGCCGATCCCATGGTTGGTAAACCCAGTTGTACACAACCCTCCCTTTTGCATCTGCGTGGTTGATATCATCGTTTGTTCCCTGACCTCTTGGGGGAACCCAATAGGGGGCGGCTTCTCTGATAGGCATCATAGTGTTGGCTGCTCCTAATGAGGGCTCAATCGTCTCAGGGACTGTGATCTTGACCTCTGGTTTCTGTTCCGCGAGGTGGCGGAAGACCTCAAGCGTTTGCATGAAGAGGTCCGTCACATCGCTCTCAGTCCCATCTCCAACATCGACCCTTCTATATAGAGTCGTCAGTTTTGCAGGACCCTTATACTGGTACCTATCCTCATATGCGTTCAGGGTGTGGTAGCTGAACCGTAAAATGAAATGCCGTCTGTGACTACCGGCATGTGAATTGGGCATATTCATCGTATATTCTTCGCTCTCCTTCCGTTCTACCAATGTTTTTGCTATCTTGTCGATTCCATCCCGCTCATCTTTGCTCAACCTATTTGGTCTGGCTGTTAGGTGCCTGCTAGTCTCATGTTCATCTGCTGTTGTTACCAATGCGGCTGGTGCGAAGGCCGTAAGAGCCGGGGCACTAGCGCTAGGGTCACCCACACCTGCACTTTGAACTGGTGAGTGTTGTGCTAGAGGCTGGCTGGGAGCATAAGGAGGAGGCATGTAGATAATTGGAGGACCGAGCAGTAACTCGTCATTTGCCCGCTGTTTGGAGGGCATCTCCGGGTAGAGCGCAGAGGTGGTCCTGACAGGGCATTGGCCTGCCAGTCCTGATTCTTGCGTTTGTTTAACTTCCTCTCTTCTTCTTATTTCTTCATCTAGTTCTTTTGCGGCCAGATGGGCGGCTTTTCGTAACTCTTTCACTATTTTCGCTTCCTCTCTTTTCCTGCGATGTTCTGCTTCTTTGCGCCACATGCCAATACTATCAAGCATAGTGGGCGTTGCCTTGTTTATTTTTACAGCTGCTTCTAGTGTTTTTATTTTATTTTCATCAAAAGAACCTATCAGTGGCCACTGACTTTCAGGATCCTTTTTTGTATATTTATGCCATAACTTACTATAAGCTATAGCGACTAGTCCTTGGTTAGTAAACATGTTCTTATTAGGGGTGCCTTCCAGTGGAGCTGGATGGTTCATCTCTAATAAGCGGTCCGGGTTGACCCAACTATTAACCAATGGGGAGAAGATAGGCATGACGGATTACAATGGGGGGCAAAAGCCTGCACTACCTATCTTTTCACTATTTGCAAAGACTGGACAGAATATTCTATTCTACGCTATTTGCAAACAGAGAATACCTCCAGAAAGAACCAATTCCAAACAGTCAATGTTTGGACAAACAATCAATCAATGAGGAATGAAATAGGCACGACGTGTTAAAGGCTTGCGTTGCCTACCCTTCACTATCTACAAAGGGAGAGAGAATATTCCTATTCTTCCCCGTTTGCAGGCAGAGAAAATCCTTAAGAGAACCAACTTCGAACAATTCAATGCTCGATTCAATCAATCAATCAATGAGGAGAAAAGTAGGCACGACGTGTTAAAGGCTTGCGTTGCCTACCCTTCACTATCTGCAAAGACTAAACAGAGTATGGCGATTCTGTGCTTGTTTGCAAATAGAGAATTTCTCAGAAACAGTCAATAAGTAATACTAGTATTTTCAAACAATCAATCAATCAATTTCGCAATTTGTCGTATGTCACGACCTTACCCGGACCACATGGACAGGTTCTCGTCTTCCGCTTCCAGCGCCCGATTGTCCTCTATTCTCTTGTTGCTATCGCGGCACACCTGGTGGTTCCCAGTCAGGACCGTAGATCACTCGGGAGAGGTCTGCTCGGAATCAGTGAAGTTCAGATGATCGGCTGTCAGACGAGGGTCTATCGGACAGGAGCTCTCCCGATCGTTGCAGTTGTTCACTCTGTCGTCGGGACCTCTCCCACTGGATCCACGTGTCGCTGATGGGCCCCGCGTTTGGGACGCCAATTGATAAAGATCAATTCAAAATGGTCAGGCGATTTCAGTAGATGTTTCCTAAGTTAAATTTGCCCGGCGTAAGACGCCTCTAATACCATACGAAGTTATTCAATAAAGAGGCAGGCGCTGGAGACAGGAAGACAGGAAACAAGTTTTATTCCGACGGAGTAGAACACATCAGATCGGACAGCAAGGTATCGTCTCGAGGTGCTCTCTCAACCTCTGTGAGACCTGGTCTTTTATACACTGGTTTAAGACATGTGAAGGTTCTTTATTACAACAAGGGCATTGTGAAGTATGAGAACGACATCCCTGGCACCCCCCCAGTTCCGGCCCATTCCAACACATGACAACAGTAGAGGCCCTTTCCCCTCATATGATTGGGAGGGGCTATCACGCAGCTGAGTGTTCTGCCGATTCCTTTGGAATGTGTGCGCCTGATCGAATCTCAGGGGGTGGGGAGGTCGTGATCAATAGTGGCTCCTTTCAGGAAAGGCGAGTGCATACAGTAATGGGCAATAAACTGTATCCTCGGGCTAAGGGATGACCAGCGGTTCGTACAGGCAGTCGGGCTCAGAGGAAGGGGTCATCAGAGGAGGGGTATTCATGGACGGAAAGGAGGTGTTGGTCAGGCGCGGGGTGTGATTCCCTGAGACAGAGTCATGGGAGGGGAGGGTTCATGACTTGTGCATGTGAGTGCGGGGGCAGCCAGGGTGCGCGGGGAAGGCTTGCAAGGTTCAGGGAAGTGTGCTGACGGGCGATCGTGAACAGGGAGACCATGGTACCTAAAATGGCTGTCGTGTATGTTCATACGTGAATCGGCAAGATGGCGTAGATGATGTTTAGTACACGAACTAAAATTCCACAAGTACTAACAAACTGTGGGAGGCACTAAAAGCAATGATCCGGGGGAAATAATAGGTATCACAGCAAGGATAAACAAGAAAACGAACCTCAGAATAACCCAACTAGAGGAGGAGATAAAAAAGTTAGTACTCGAGTACATAAACAACAAACATGACAATACAATACTACACAACCTAACAAATCGCAAATACGAGTGCAACAAAATCATTAGCGAGAGAGCAGGTTTGTGGTTCAATAAATGCAAAGCCTTATACCTATACGAATCTAATAGAGTAGGGAAATTCCTTGCCTCATATCTGAAGCACAAGGGCAATCAGGTAGCAATCTCATCAACCACTGACTCAAGCAACAAAACACACACTAGACACAAGGGAAACCTCAGGTCGTTCAAAGAATTCTACTCAGACCTATACAAAACAGATAAGACACTGGACAAGGAGTTATGCAAAAGATACCTAGAAAGACTGAACCTACCCAAACTAGACCAAACAGATAAAACAGAACTAGGAGGACTAGAGCTCAATAGCAAGGAAATAACATAGAAATAGAAATGGCAGTTAGGTCTCTAAAAAAAACAAAGCCCCCGGCCCACACGGATACACGGCCGACTTTTGTAAAGCCTTCCTACCCCAACTAGCCCCAACTATGAAAAACATATTAAACCAAACAGCATCCTGAGGGAAGGCCCCACCATCCATGACAGAAGCGACAATAATAGTTATCCCAAAATAAGGCAAAGACCCCCAGTTCCCAAAAAACTATAGACCCATATCACTCATCAATTTAGACTGCAAAATCTACGCCAAGATACTAGCGGCCAGACTAAACAGGGTCCCACCCAAACTAATAAGCAACACCCAAGTTGGCTTCATGCGAGGTGAATGGATAGCGACAACATGCACCTACTCTGCCACATACTGGAACAAGTATCAACAAGCCTGACACCAGCTGTAGTCATAGCACTAGACGCAGAGAAGGCCTTTGATAAGGTATCCTGGGCCTTCCTAGAGCAATGCATGCACACATTTAACCTAGGGGAAGATTACATCAGGATGACAGCGGCCCTGTACCAGTCCCCCTCTGCATGTATCTCGGTAAATGATTCCTCTTAGACCTTCTCAAACTCCAGCAAGGAACTAGGCAAGGGTGCACACTATCACCCGCACTCTTCCTCCTAGCTCTCTTCCCCTAATTCAGGATATAAAACTCAACGACAATATATACAAGGGATAGACATTAATGGAATGACAGTAAAGTGGTCGTATACGCGGATGACATTCTGATAATGAAGCGACAACCAAAGGCCTCAATAAAGGCACTAATGTCCACAATAAAGGAATACGCTGGGCTATCAGGATACAAACTGAACAATGGTAAGTCCGAATGTAAACCATTAAACGTCCACCGCACCAAGGAAATGCTAGGTGAGTCAGGGCTGGCCTGGCATACGGGCCACATCAAATACTTAGGTATCCTATTCGGCAGCGTCCTGATAACTACCCTACGCCACAATGAGAAACTCCTACTAGAGAAAGTAAAGAAACAATTAGAAGCGTGGTCACCTAAATTCATGACATGGTGTGGACGAATCGAAACACTAAAAATGAAGATCACGTCCCTGATAAACTACCTGACAGGCATGCTCCCAATCCTCCTAACAGATGATGTCCACCAAAAAATAGCCAAACTCTGCACCAAATTCCTGTGCCGCGACAAGAAGGTGAGGATAAGCATAAAGAAACTAAGACTCCCAAAGACACAAGGAGGGGTGAACCTAGCGGACTTTAGGCTCTTCTAGCTAGCCTTCCTAGCTAAACAAGGAACATACTGGGTCGGCCAGATACTGGGGTATACACCAATGTGGCTGCAGGTAAAAAAATTCACAGGGGGTTGCCACGTTCACACCATTTTTTCCTCTTTTGATTCTTATTTCGTTATGCTTGGTTGATCATGTTTGATTTTTTCAGCGTGCAGCCTGGGAAATGTGGCCTGCCCGAATGCCTCGTATATGAATACATATCAAAAAGCTGAAGCGACATTCCACTCCATCCGGACGCACAGCTTATATTCCATAGTGTCTTCATTCAAGTACTCCACAAAGTTATCCATGTTTACGTGTTTTTATTCAATAAGTTTCAATTGTTCACTTTTATCTCCATCGTTAATTCTGGCACTTGCAGGGCAGTATATGTATAAAAGCGTTTCTGATGCAGGTAGAAAACACCGTACTGAACAATCTGAACCCATTAGCCTTACTAACAGCTAATGCAAACCCACACGCGAATAACACAATCTTGAAATACACCAAGATACTGCTCCTAAAACTGGACAAAAAAAAATGGAGGCCAGCATCAAGGGGTCTAAATCAGAAGCTCTATGGGCAAATAGCAATATAAAATACAAGGGGAAAAGCCTCAAATTCGACACCTGGATAGAACAGGGCATCTCACACCCTCACCAACTGGAAAAGGACGCATCACAGCTGACTTTCAGTAAGCTGAAAACATCCCAAGAACTAGACCTCTACTGATTCCTAAACATAAAAGCACCCCTATCAAAGTCAAAAATAGCAAATACCCAACCCTCGATCTTCCAGTACGTGGCAAACTTAAATAAATTAGGACACCAAGCATCGCACATATACAAGATACTCTGTCCACAAAAGTCCAAACTCAGCAACAAAACAAAGGAATTTTGGGATAAACGTACACAACCCCCACTAAACGACCAAGAGTGGAACAACTTATGGTCATCCATCACTCGTAATAAGATTACCACAGTCCTAGCTCAAACTAAACTCTGGCTACTCCCCGAAACATTCTGGACCCCTCACCACCTACACACACTAGGCCTCAGGGACACCCAACTTGCTGGAACTTCAACACAGGTAAAGGGGACTTGGAACATCTCATCTTTCTATGCCCAAAACTCAAGGGGTTCTGGGGCAGGGTGTTTGATTTCATAGACAACAAGTTCAAGTGCAAAATTGCTTCACTCACCACGGCATTCATCCGAACCGAACTCCCCTCGGAGGGAGAGAGGGAACTAATGGACCTACTCCTGACAGTGGCAATCAAACTAGTGATAACAAACTGGAAGGATTCCAACAAAACTACGTACAAGGGATGGCTCAACTGGGTCACCCACCTTAGAGGAGCGGACAGTCTAGTGCTGAAATACTCTCCCTGGAAGGCGTCCTCCAGGGGCCTGTGGGAAATACTGGACAAAAATATGATCCCGTTTGAACCACCATAAGGAAACCCCGCACCGTAAGCGGAAACAAGCAAGGCTCCTAGTGAAATCCAATAAACCTGGTCAGAGGATAGAATTTGCCCCCGCCAAGACGGAATGGTATAGTTCGACATAACTCTGTCCTATCCTTCTCCTACACTTATTCCTAACTATCCTGTACTCTTAATCCTACCCTCAAACTATAGCCAGCACAGGGAGACTCGCCGAAAATGTGTGTTTCTGCTTTCATACATTGTATTAAAAGAGGCAGGAAACCCATGTAACAATTGTTATGCTGTATGAATATAAAATCACAAAAATTAAAAAAGAATTTAAAAAAAGGAATGATTTTGTGCTGGAAGTTATCCCTTCCTGCGCAAAAATAAACCTGCCTTTAACGCAGGCACCCTTACACCACGGTAGAAGGGTGCCTGTGTTCTCGCTGGCTGAGAGAGCTGAAGAACACCATATCCTAGCAGATATTGTGCTTTTCAGCTCTTTCCTATTCATGCAACGCAGCACAACACCTCCCTTGCATTGCTGCATCATGTAAGTAAACATCCCCCTAGATCTTTATCCAGAAAGCATGCTTTTGTGATTTAGTGTAAATCTGTTCAGTTTTGTGAGAAATGAAGGTTCAAATGGGCTTATTTACAAGCCCCTTGCGCCGCCGGTACCTCACTTTTGTGATGCACCAGCAGCGCATTTTGTTGCCCCTTATTTACAAGGACAAGCAATGCCACTCTGAGTGGCTATTCGAGTCCTTGTAAATATGACCCCTTTTCCCTCAGCACTTTGCGTGAAGAGGCGTGTCATGGGTGTTGCTGTGGGTGTCCCACCCAGCACCCATGGCTTCTGCCGTATTTCCATATTAACGATCTTTTGTAAACCTGGAAATGCGTCAGAATGCTATGCCTTTCCAGGGGAGGCATAGGGAGGCGCAACGAGGAGAATATGTCTCCATTTCTCCTTGTTTTTTCCTCTTTCTTTGCATGCTGCATTCTGCAGCACACATAGTACAAGGAAATCACCTCCCGTGGTTGTTTTCGTACAGGAAGGTGTCCCTTCCAGAACAAAAACAATCTCCCCTGAAACACACCCACGAGCCATAGTGCAAGGGTGCCTGCATTGGCGTATGGAGGCAATTTGTTGCCAGCGCAGGGGAAAGCACAGGGATGCACTGAGTCACTTTCTTGTAGCTAAGGCCCAAGATATATAGATGTATAAGGCTGAAGTAGTACAGCGGGAAAGGCAGATCAAACAGTACGATCAGATTGGCTGTCTCACAACAACAAAGATGTTTAGCAGTCATTTTAGGACTCCGGTACTGAGTACCATATACTGAAAAAAAATTTAATGAAATAATGGGGGGCAGGATAAATAAACCCTTACCCTCTAGGACTTGTGGAGGTCCTAAAGGGACCATGCAGGTCTAAAATTCAATATAAAAAAAAAGGTACTGCTATGCTGTGGTAATATTGCAATACTTTACTAAAATGTATTTTTTTAAACAGTGTGGGACCAACCTTTTCAATGAAAACCCTCCAGCAGGATGGACCAGAGACTGAGGTGCTAGATGCATCATGTGTTTTTTAAATAGAGGGGGCACATGGCCCCTCTTCCCAAGCCATTTAATGGCCCCGGTGGCACCATTGTCCAGGGCCTGAGCCATTTTTAAATTTTAAAAGGGTAGAGGGGCATGTTCCCCCATGCCCGAACTATTTAACAGCTCATGACCCCACCCCAGGCCTGATTTCTTATGTGAGGGGGAGGCATGGGCTCCCTGCTCCATGCCATAAATTGCACCTAGGTACCCTTTTTCCAGGACCCCAAGTCAGCCAGTATCACAGGGACCCCATCCCATGGAGGTAGATCTTGGCAGTGGTCACTGGTGGAACAATGTGTGCTTGCATACTTGAGGATATTTTTTGCATAGGTGGCACCTGCAGCAAAATACTGATGTTGGCATATTTGAGTACATTCTTGGCATAAGGGAGGACAACCACGGCATATCTCAGTGGGGCATCCATGACAAAATGCTGACCCCCAACATACTAGACTTAACCTTTGACATAAGGGTCACCTACAGTACATGAACTGCAGTATTGTCAAAATTCTGATATATTGTATATAATATTTGGGCAAATGGGGCATCCATGACAAGAATCTAGCACTAGATTGGAGGCAGTTTTGACATATGGGGGTACCCATAGGATATTTTAAACACAAAATGGTGTCAACTCATTGGAACTATCAGGTTTCATTAGCTTGGCCCACCATTAAAAGACTTAAATGTTTAATAAATGTCTTCAATGCCTACGGCTTCTTTATAAATTTAAAGCACAATTTTCACTTAAAATTATTCACGCCTTTTCTAAAGTTTTCTTGGCCGAGAAACCTTTCTATCACCTTGTCCCCCTGCACTCATTAGAAGATGATAGTCATACTGGTATTATGGAACTTATTAATTATAGTGATGTCATATGACCACACTTCCTGAGAAGGTTTGGGGTGAAAGGTCATATGCCACAACTTCCTATGACATCATTAAAGTCAAGAGAGTTTGGTAAATCGATATCCACATCCCACAGGGACCCCCAGGCCCCCCCCAAAAAAGATAAATATATATATATATATTATATATATTACCTACTGGCGGTCGCCAGTAGGTATATATAGTTAGGATTTTTTCTCTATGGGTTTTTTGAAAATTCTATGTCTAATAACTTTGGCGTTTGTGGACGGAATTGGCTGAAATTTTCAGGAAAATGGCACATTTTGTTTCTGAGCAGCCCTTGAAAATTTGGGGGGGGTTCGTCAAGGGGGGGCCGAGAAAAAAGGGGGGTCCCAAAACGTGTTTTTAACATTGAGTTTTCCATAGGGCGGTTGGCCTCACTTTTAGCCCGAACGGCTGAATGGATTTGCACGAAACTTGGCAAAATTGTAGGGACTGGTAGCCCGATGTGCCTTTTGTAGGTCTCAATATATGTGCTCCAGTGGATTTTGAGAAATTAACGTTTAAAAAAAGATATATATCTGTAACAGCGGACCGGGCAGCGTCCCAGGACGCGTACTTTTCGCGCAACGGAGCTTTGTGAAGCGAAGCTGATTGGTTCTCCGGCGTCTGTCAACATTCCAAACAGTCCGTAGCGGCCGCCATCTTGTCTCTCGGTAGGATCGAGAGACAAGAGGAGGCGAAAGCGAAGGGGCAAATGACCATAAGGGGGAATAGTAGATCCTCGCTGACCCCCTAGGTTTGATGTGGAGGTTTTAAAAGGGCCCCGCGGGGCAAAAAAAAATAATAATAATAATAATCGAACGGCTGAATGGATTTGCACGAAACTTGGAAAAATATTAGGGACTGGTAGCCCGATGTGCCTTTGCTAGGTCTCAATATATGTGCTCCAGTGGATTTTGAGAAATTAACGTTCAAAAAAAGATATATATCTGTAACAGCGCTCCGCTTCGCGTACTTTTCGCGTTACGGAGCTTTGCGAAGCTGATTGGTTCTCCGGCGTCTGTCAACATTCCAAACAGTCCGTAGCGGCCGCCATCTTGTCTCTCGGTAGGATTGAGAGACAAGAGGAGGCCAAAGCGAAGGGGGAAATGACCATAAGGGGGCATAGTAGATCCTTCCTGACCTCTTAGGTTTGATGTACCATTTTGCCAAGTTTGGTGTAATTCCGTTCAGCCATTCAGGCTGTAGACGTATGTAAATGTCCTATGGAAAATTGCATGGGGAAAACACATTTGAAAGTGTTGAAATTTAGAACCAATTAAAATGTTACTTTGGTTTTGTATTTGTGTGTGATGAAAGTTAATTGGTTATGTATATATGTCAAATGAGAGGAAACCACAGCCATTTTGTGATACTACTGTCTGAGGTACATTTGTGAGGAATTTTTGGTGGTGAATTTCTGGTGTTTGATTTACACAGTACTAACACTTCTGCTACTTTTAAAAAGGTGAGTTGTTAATTTGTAAGGGGAACTATGTTGTACACTTGAAGATAATTTGAAAAATGTTTTCTGTTATTTATTTGCAGTCCTTCTGTTATACTAAATACTTGATGAAGTTAGTTTTATATTATGTATTACTAAAAACGATAAATGAAAGTGATTATTTTTTTCTGCAATTTACAGCAAGCAATTTCAAAATAAAATGGCTCACAATGAAGAGACCGTGGCAATTTCTTTTGAATTGTCCACTACATTGATTGAAATTGAGAGCACCAATAATGAAATATTGTCACAAGGAGGACATGACTTGTATGATTCCATTAGATTGATTGAAATGGACAGCACCAAGAATGAAATATTGTCACAAGGAGATGACTTGAATGATTCCACTACATTGATTGAAATTGAGAGCACCAATAATGAAATATTGTCACAAGGAGGAGATGGCTTGTATGATTCCATTAGATTGATTGAAATGGACAGGACCAATAATGAAATATTGTCACAAGGAGGAGATGACTTGAATGATTCCACTACATTGATTGAAATTGAGAGCACCAATAATGAAATATTGTCACGAGGAGATGACTTGAATGATTCCACTACATTGATTGAAATGGACAGCACCAATAATGAAATATTGTCAGAAGGAGGAGATGACTTGAATGATTTTTTTGATCAATCTCTTGATGGCGAATTTATCGAGTGTTTGGAGACCATAGAGTTACAAGAATCATCATTGCAGACTTTTAATGAGGAGATTCCAGATGAGATGATTGAAGAGGAAATTACTGATGAGGACATGTTACTAGTTGTTTCAAATTTAGAAAATTCTGAAGAATAAATTTATATTTAGAAATCAAAAATTGTTTGAGACATTATTTATTTTTATTTTTAATTTATGAGGTTGTAGCGAAGTGATTGTAGTATAAAATGAGACTTATAGTATAGAGTGCAACATTTTTATGTTACATGGTAAGTTTACTCATATTTACTTCCCTTCTGCCACTATATTATCTCCAATGTGTATTTGACATGTCTTCTTCATCTCCGGCCTCCTTTCTCTCACTGTGTGTCTCCGATGCATCTTATCGCTGGTATTTTGTGTAATTACAGAAGAGAGTAAAATAAAATAGTTCGGAACGTGAAAAGGGGGCAAAGTAGAGTACTCCTCACCCCCTAGGCCTTTTTAGGCGGTCCCAAAAGGATCAGTTTCTGCTTTCCTGAGAGATTATGGTATGAGTTCCATATACCACAATAACTTGCATTACAACATGCAAGATATCTATCTCCTATTACCAACTTTTGGAGATATTCGCGCTAAGCGCGAATATCTCCAAAAAGTAACACCTGCCCTGAGCAGTTCTTAGCCATGTTATCCAATGGGAGGTGGATAACATGGCTAAGAGTATTAGCTCGGTAATGCATGAATATCGCTGAGTTTTTAGCGATATTCATGCATTGCGGCCGTTTATTATCGCATTTGCGATAAACCTTGATAATAGTAAGGTTTATCTTCGATAATTTCTGACGATGCTTAGTGGTAAAAAATTGGTTGGTAAGCATCGTTAGCGATAAATATCGCTTAACTTTGGTAATATGCCCCAACGTCTGTTAACGTTCGATTCGAAGGAAATGAGGAAGTGTTGAAAAACATTGTCTGCGCCATCTTGCCTTTTTTGAAATGCCACACTTTTGTCGTGCACGGCAGCCATTTTAGATGTCTTGACCAGACCCACTCTCTGCACGCTGTCGATTCGTAGCATGGCTCCTCACCCTCGCAAGCATCTTCCCCAGGCACTGGTCACCCCCGCTCTCTGTCTTATGCATGGGCAATAAACCTCCCCCCATCTGCGCTGCTCTTCCCTGAGAATCACACTGTGCCCGCCCGACACCTCCCTTTCGCCCTATTCACTACCGCACCCTGTGACACTCCTCTTCCTCTGTGTCCGATTGTCCAGGCTATCAGCTAGCCCTGCAGATGTAGTTTATGGCCCCAGCTGTAAAGAATCACCCCTCTTCAAAGGAGTTATAGTAGATCAAGGCCCACACCCGATGAGATCCGTCACACCACACGTGTTCCTACTATCTGAAAACTATCCTGTATTGTGATTGGGGAGGGGACCGAGCCTGAAGCGGAAGATTCCAGGAATGACTCTTTGTACATCAAAGTTTTTACAATTATGTGTCACATAAAAAATATATATATCACTCCAACAAAGTAGTAGGAATATAAAACTTTAATAACATATAAATATATACAACAAAACAAAAACAGTAAAAACATTTAAACAACGAAGAGACCGTGGCAATTTCTTTTGAATTATCCAATAGATTTATTGAAATTGACAGCACCAATAATGAAATATTCTTGTCAGTAGCGGTCTGTTGTGCGAATAGTTCCAAGGCAGCAGAACGCGCTGAAATCTGGATGTCACGAAGGTGATGTCTAGCAAGTTGCCGCCCAGCAAATAACGGCGTGGGGCGCCGCGGGGGTGAGTGAGTCCAGTAGGCACCACAGCTATTCTTACCGGCATTGCAGAATTACTGCTGGGGACAATGCCTGTGCTGGAGCAGGGTCACAGCAGAAACAAAAAGGATTCTGTTGAAGATGTTGTTGGTTTTCAATTTGAAAACAGTTCTGGTGTCAACTGCTATGCTAATGTAGTGGTTAATGTTTTGTTTTCTCTAGAAAATGTAAAAGAGGGGGAGGCAGTCCAAAGTTCCGTTAAAAGGGCAAAGGAAAGGATCGGTGGTTTGAACTATCAGTCAAAAAGGGGAGGGGGTGCAACAATTTTTCCTACCGGGTCACACTGTGCTTTCACCGGAAGTGAGGTCTGCAGGATTCTAGTAATTCAAAGTGAGGCTGGCGCCGACGTCCCGCGGATACAGTTTCGTCACTCCACGGGTGATCATGGCAGTCATTCCCCATCGGGGGTGGGAGACTCCCGCGGCTCCTCTAGAATCTTCAAGGTCGTGGAGGACTACGGTGGTGGAGTCAACCAGTGACCGGGCCATTTCTTTATGCTGGGCCCGCTCTTGCCAGGTCGACCGCCATTTTGAGAGTTCGGTAGCTACTGGCGATCGCGGGGTCAAATGAGCGGACGGGCTCCACCCTGCCGGGCGAGACGTTGCAGCATGGCCACAGTGGAAGAACTCTTTTCCGGGCGCCTGGACCGCTGAGGGTGCAGCTGGGAAGCCTCCACTGGGGAGGCGGGAGAGGCCTGTTCGCACCGTCTCTCCCTCCCAGTGCACCCCACGGCGTCTCGCTTGAGATTTGTTATGGCCGGACCAGGCGATGAGGACGAGGGGGGGGTCGGAGGCATGTGCAAGACATCCCCCCCCAGTGTTGTCGCAGCCATTATAAAAGAAAGAAGTGTCCCGTCCGTCTTCGGGCCGGGCTTCCGGTGGATGTCGGCCGGACGCCCCTGGCTCTGGCCCCATGAACGGGTTTCTTGGTTTATCGGCTGCAGCCGGATTCCGTCGGCCTCGGCCCCCCGACCGTTGGTGGCCGGACCGGAAGAGCATGTGGCGGGACTACCTGCAACTCTCAAGGGCCACCGCGGCCGGACTGGGAGAGAGAGGGGAGGGTCGAGGAGACATTCCCCCCCCCTGCAACTGTTCAGCGTTGTAAAGGCAATCCCCTGGCCGGGTCCCGTTGGTCTCGGCCTCTCCTCCGGCTACACCCTACGTTAGGATCTCCTGGCCGAGGCGTGGCAGCAGGACCTGCCTTATATGGGCTGCTCCCGGCTGGGCGTAGCCGGAACCCTGCCCCACCTTGGAAGTTTCCAGAGTGGGGGCGGATGTTCTACTGACTTGCATTTTCCCTAGTCTATCGATTTTTTTGGCGTGGCAGGCGGTGGGACAGCGAGGGGTGATTTGGTTTCTCTTACTGTTTTTCTGGTCTCTCACCACTGGCATATTTTAACGTTTTCTTGTTTCTAGGACATTAATAGGTTTTATCATTACGTTATGTTATCGTTTCTTTGTTCGTTGTTTAATAAAAGTTCATGTTCATCAGTGGCCTACTGATTTTCGTTTTCCTATTCTTTTCTTTCCAGGTTGTTTCATGCTAAAGTTTCTGTTAACAGGATACAGTGATCACTTCGTTATTATTGCATATGTCCTTTTCACTAGGGGTGCTCTCTGGTCGGGCCAGATGACGTATGTCTAGTAAATGGTCCGGGTGAAACAGGTGCATCAATCAGTGGGGAGTAGATAGGCATGACAGATTACAACGGGGGAGAAAGGTCCGCATTACGTACCCTTTCACTACTTGCAAAGATTTTCCTACGTTTATTTGCAAACAGGGAATACCTCCAAAAAGAACTAATTCCCAAACAGTCAATGTTCGGACAATCAATCAATCAATGAGGAATGAAATAGGTACGACGTGTTAAAGGCTTGCGTTACCTACCCTTCACTATCTGCAAAGGGAGAGAGAATATTCCTGTTCTTCCTCGTTTGCAGGTAGAGAAGATCCTTAAGAGAATTAACATCGAACAATTCAATGCTCGATTGAAACAATCAACAAGGGGTACTGTGAACACAAATGAACGCCGCTTATGTACATACGCATTGCTATTTTCAACAGGTTGTTCCTAATGTTTCTATTTTAGCGAGGTCAAAAAGAGATCCCATTAGTGGCCTACTGATTTTGCTCGATTCCTTTTGTTTTTTTACACGATTTTTCGCTATCTGCAAAGACTAAACAGAGTATTGCGACTCTGTGCTTGTTTGTAAATAGAGAATGAACCAAAGAGAACAATCAATCAAATGGAGAGAGAAGCAGGCACGACGGATTACAAAGGGGGAAAGGGCTGCGTTAACTACCCTTCACTATCTGCAAAGAGAGAGTACTCCTAATAGAAATGAGGGGTGGGGGGCAGCAATCAAAGCAGATCAGTGTGCATAAACACGAAAAAAAAAATTCTTACCACGTACTTGACATTCGACAGCTTATGATATTTGCTATTAAAAAACCATTGAAATTCACTGAAAAAACCATAGGTTATAGACCATATATAGTTAGGAATTAGCATTTACAAAACCTTGAAAATTCACTGAAAAAACCATAGGTTATAGACCATATATAGTTAGGAATTAGCATTTAAAAAACCTTATTTTACTCACACAAAACCATTGAAATTCCATATATAGTTAGTTGCACTAACTATATATTGCGCACCCGCAATCCACTGCTGATGATGTCACATATTACATCATTCATGACATGGTCAGTGACATCACTGATGACATCACTGATGACATCTCAAATGACATCACTGATGACATCTCATTTGACATCAATGACCACATCACTGATGATATCATTCATGTGACAATACAATGCATCTCCTCACATTTTAATATAACCTCTGTTTCACCCAGTGTTAAAAACAGAGTATAATTTTTGAAACCATTGACACACCAATACTAGTTACTACATACGTACTCACTGATTCCTACGTCTACACACACATTCACTCATTCACCCATACAATCATTCATACATACAATCACTCATGTTTACAACACAATCATATGCACTCATACACCTATACAGACACTCACACTCTGCCACTCATCCATGGAGTTACTCACACACCTAGTCAGTCCTGTAAAGAATCAATCACACTTCCATTTTCTACTCTATACAGTTAAACATAGAGCACCTTACGTTTTCAACCATATACTAACACATACTTACTCTCTTATACAATCATTGATACAAGTACACATTGATCTGTACAGAGTCACACACCTCCCATCCAGCCACACACACACTCAGTCTCCCATGCAAATACTTGGGCAATCAATCAATAACCCATATAGTTACTCATATAGCTACTGATCAACACATGCAGCAGTTTACAGAACAACAGACATAATGATGCACAAATTAAGACAGTTTAGTCACTAACCCATGCACTCAGTGAGACACATTTAATCACTCACTCATACATTCAGTCATGCACCTACTAAATCCTTCGTCCAGACACTTATACATCCACTCATTCTTCAATATGTAAGACATATTTTAACTTTACAGAAACATAGTCACTGGATGTTGTCATCAGTGATGTCACTGACCATGTCATGAATGATGTAATATGTGACATCATCAGCAGTGGATTGCGGGTGCGCAATATATAGTTAGTGCAACTAACTATATATGGAATTTCAATGGTTTTGTGTGAGTAAAATAAGGTTTTTTAAATGCTAATTCCTAACTATATATGGTCTATAACCTATGGTTTTTTCAGTGAATATATATATATATATATATATATATATATATATATATATATATATATATATATATATATATATATATATATATGTATATTACCTACTGGCGGTCGCCAGTAGGTATATATAGTTAGGATTTTTTCTCTATGGGTTTTTTGAAAATTCTATGTCTAATAACTTTGCCGTTTGTGGACGGAATTGGCTGAAATTTTCAGGAAAATGGCACATTTTGTTTCTGAGCAGCCTTTGAAAATTTGGGGGGGGGTTCGTCAAGGGGGGGCCGAGAAAAAAGGGGGGTCCCAAAACGCGTTTTTCCCATGTTAATTTCCATAGGGCGGTTGGCCTCACTTTTAGCCCGAACGGCTGAATGGATTTGCACGAAACTTGGCAAAATTGTAGGGACTGGTAGCCCGATGTGCCTTTTGTAGGTCTCAATATATGTGCTCCAGTGGATTTTGAGAAATTAACGTTTAAAAAAAGATATATATCTGTAACAGCGGACCGGGCAGCGGCCCAGGACGCGTACTTTTCGCGCAACGGAGCTTTGTGAAGCGAAGCTGATTGGTTCTCCGGCGTCTGTCAACATTCCAAACAGTCCGTAGCGGCCGCCATCTTGTCTCTCGGTAGGATCGAGAGACAAGAGGAGGCGAAAGCGAAGGGGCAAATGACCATAAGGGGGAATAGTAGATCCTCGCTGACCCCCTAGGTTTGATGTGGAGGTTTTAAAAGGGCCCCGCGGGGCAAAAAAAAAAATAATAATAATAATCGAACGGCTGAATGGATTTGCACGAAACTTGGCAAAATTGTAGGGACTGGTAGCCCGATGTGCCTTTGCTAGGTCTCAATATATGTGCTCCAGTGGATTTTGAGAAATTAACGTTCAAAAAAAGATATATATCTGTAACAGCGCTCCGCTTCGCGTACTTTTCGCGTTACGGAGGTTTGCGAAGCTGATTGGTTTTTCGGCGTCTGTAAACATTCCAAACAGTCCGTAGCGGCCGCCATCTTGTCTCTCGGTAGGATCGAGAGACAAGAGGAGGCCAAAGCGAAGGGGCAAATGACCATAAGGGGGCATAGTAGATCGTCCCTGACCCCCTAGGTTTGATGTGGAGGCTTTGAAAGGTTCTCGCAGGGCAAAAAAATATATACCGTTTTTTTAGTTTTTTTGCGTGGAGTGCGCTCGGTTCGCGAACCGGGAAGCGTTCTGGGGAGCGTACTTTCTTGAAAATTAGTGAAAAAAGTTAGAGTACAATAATAATTGTGAGTGATCAGATGTAGGGTAGCTCTGAGAAGAGCTTTTGGGTTTATGGTACATTTAGGTACTTATAAGTAGGTACCAATGCACATTCTTAAATTCAGAGTGAAAACTCTGTTGCCCTCATCTGAGAAGTGAACTCCATCTCCTCTGTAGATATCTTGCATGTAGTAACGCAAGTTATTGTTGTACAGGGAGCCCATTCCATGGTCTCTCATGTAAGCTGAAACAGATTTGTTTACATGCTTCCTCGATTTCTCAATTTGTGGACAAAATTGGTTCGACCACCTCCATTTCTGTCTTTGGCATATATTTGAATATACCAAGGCAGTCTGAGGAAAAAGTGCCATCAATTGCTTAAAGGTGTCCTTTAAAAGCATTTCCAGACCTACCCCAGTCAAAGTGCCCAAATCATTACCTCCACAGTGCACAATTAACAGGTCAGGTTTTGGCAAATGCATAAAGGTTTTCACCAATGGTATCAATTGGTGACATTTTAATCCTCTGTGGCCAAACCACTTAATTTCCACATCTTGTAAATTGAGGTTAGGTAAATTCCTGTTTTCAGCGTACCTTTGAGCCCAATAGATGTAGCTATGTCCAACAATCCAGACAGAAAACATGGCGAGAGAAGGTTCTCCTGCAGTCAGATGAAGTGTGGCAATGAAATGGCAGTTGAAAAAATGAGAGTGTAAAATGAAAAAAACTGAGGAGTTTCTGTGTTAATGAAGCAGTAAGAGTGATTGGTGGATTTTGATTGCTGAAAACAGAAAGTTAGTGTGCATGGATGAGTTCGTTGAAAGATGTATTTTGAGTGGCGAAGAAAAAATCATTAAATGAAAGAATGCTTTGGATATGCAGGTGCACTGAGAGTTCAGAGTTCAATTGCAACATTGTTGTGTGAGAGGTCTTGCAAGAGGTGGTTGCTATGCAGAAAAAGCAGAGAGGGGGCAGAGGGGGGAAGGGTTTTGCTTTGAAAAAAAGTGAGGGAAGAGTTTTGATTGGGTGACATGAGAGATCTGTGTGAGGAATTACAGCATTTCTGTGCTTTTGATAGCTGCAGACTCTGGAGTGCATACCTTTTGCTCTGCTGAAGACAAATTGGTGTGTTTCTGAGACTGTTTTGAAACTCAAAGTATTTGCTAAGGTGAGAAAAAATTTCTTTAATTTAGATAGAAAATAGTGTGCTTTAAGGAGAAAATTATGAAGAAAGTTGTGTTTTTCAAATGTTGCTTTGTCTCAAGTGTTTCACAAATAGATTTTGTTTCTTTGAGAAATTGTAATTGGAGAAAATGTGAAGTATTAGTACTGACAGGGCTTTTATGTGCATAGGAGCTGTGGAGTGTTTTCAAATTATGACTTGTAAATCGTTTTTGAGAAAAAGCAATGGTTTTAATATTGATGAGAAGGACATAATGGTCAATACAGGAAGGGAACTAGGTTAGGACAATATTTTACGGGGTCCAGTGTACTTGTCCTATAGACTAATGACACAGAGGGATGTACAAAAGTTCCCCGGGAAGAGTGATAGAGGGGTGTGTGTGTGCTAGTGAGTGGGGGGAATCCCCTAGTTGGAACTAGAACCCTCACACACCCAGCAAGCTAGGTGTCATGCTTCATCATATGGGCTCTGCTCCTCGTCAGACTGGCGCTGCAATGTCTGACGGGCTCCCGAAACAGCTGCTCTGCGCCATTACCTAGACGCTGTACGTGGGGTAGGTGACACCATTTGGACTGCTGACGCCGGAGGTACTACACCTCCCTAGCCAGTCCCACGGGAGCAGACTGAGGGGTCCACCAGGGATCCGGGTAAGGGCTTTGCAAACTGCAGCAGGACTGACTAGCCTGCATCTTGGTATTTCTGACTATAATACGGTCATAGACATACCTGCAAGTTTCAACCCTTCACTTTTATGTATATATATTTGTCACTAGCATTTTCACAGTGTGGTACGATCATATTTAGGTCCTGAAGAATTGCCATCAGGCAAGAAACATGTCGACCAATAATTGAGGGTAGCAGTCCAATAGACCCTAATAGTACTGGGGTCATTGTTTCTCCCCTCCCACACCACTTTCATTTGTTTTTAACCAAGGGAGTCTACTACGAGAATAAATTCTTTATGTAGACTGACTCACCTTTTTTAACCTAACACTCACGTCACGACCACACTCCCCAGGCCCTCTCACACACATGCACCATATGGCGGGAACAAAAGATCTCCGATAAAGAGCCCCGGTTTCGGGAGCCCGTCAGACATTGCAGCGCCAGTCTGACGAGGAGCAGAGCCCATATGATGAAGCATGACACCTAGCTTGCTGGGTGTGTGAGGGTTCTAGTTCCAACTAGGGGATTCCCCCCACTCACTAGCACACACACACCCCTCTATCACTCTTCCCGGGGAACTTTTGTACATCCCTCTGTGTCAAAAGGACATAATGGTGTCTGCTTCTTTATAAGGTAATTGAGAGTCTCTGATGTTATTTTTCCCATTTCAATGTAAGAAGTTTGTCTGTGGAGCAAATTGCTTGTAAATAT
This sequence comes from Lissotriton helveticus, assembly GCF_964261635.1. NCBI lineage: Eukaryota > Metazoa > Chordata > Amphibia > Caudata > Salamandridae > Lissotriton > Lissotriton helveticus. The sequence continues at coordinate 166,847,132 of NC_136065.1, read as the reverse complement.
GCTCCCACCTGTGCATGGCAAATTTAGATTTTGAATGTTTCCGTTACATAGGCATGTTAAAGGTGACTGAAACATGCTGCAAAGGCAATCAAAAAATGCTTTTATGTGTCTTAAGGACATTTTAAGTCATTTCCCCATGTGCAGTGTTTTCAAATTATGAGTTGAAAATCGTTTTTGAGGTAAAGGAATGTTTTCAAAATTTATGTGCGCCATATGACCCCAAATTTTTTTTTCAGGGGTGCAGCAGGGTGTTCTTGAGATACCCCTTCACCGTCGGAAAAATTCGTAATTTGCGATGAGGTAATTGCTAATCGCAAATTGCACCTTCATTCCTATGGGCCTCCTGCTGCATGGAAATGAATGGGTAATCTTGCTGAAATGCAAAGTCGAATCTGTATTTAAAAGGGTCTGCACCTCTGTACGGGTGTTCGCTATGTGAAGCACGAAAGTTTCACGGGCCGAACTCAAGGCCACCTCTCTCTGAGACAAAAGAGCTCTTATTCTTGCTATGCTGTTGAAATGTGCTCCCAAGGTTGGTATTTGTGGCCAGATTGAAAACTCCCTATGTTCATGTGTGGGAGGAAATAGAACATTTCTGCAGCAAATAACCCGTTCATTTACTGTTACGATAAAATGAATACTTTTAATTAACCCAGAACAATCTTCATTATTGAGCATCAAATAACTACCATTTTCCAAGAACTTGAACGTGGGGATGATAGCAGGAACTGGCGTGCCTTGCAACACGCAAGCCATATTTGGTCGGTGTTTGTTGCATGAACCGTGTAACTGTCTGTGCCTACACATTAGTGAATGATCTGGCGTCTCAGTGCATTCCTCTCCATTCAGATAAAGTTCTTGATCATCTTTGAAAATCTGTATGTGTATGGAAGCGACCAGACTTGATGAAGAAAACCACTACCTAAAGGTTAATAACGACCTATTGGTATATATTTCATACAATTTGAAAACTTATATAAAGCAAAAGGCAGCGTTATTAAACCGTGGATAAGGCACGTTGCCAAAGCAGTCAACCTTTTGGATTTATACTGGAAATGTTAAAGGAAGAATTACGGAGTAGGGCCTGTAAATCTTTAATAGACAACGAGTAAAATTACTCCAACCATCGTATTCCTCTAACTCCGGGATAGTAGGGGTGTTTAATTTTTTAGAAGTAGCCAATCCAAAGCATTTGGTCTGGGAAATTGTTTCATTCACAAACAACATATGTTTTGGGAGGAGACATGCACGGTGGAAAGCCTCAGTGCCTTGTACCTGCCAGGTTCGTGAACCCCAAACTGATGTAGATCCTGGATATTTTTACTCTGTATTACGTTAGCATGGTCTCATTACTGGTTTAAACGCCATTTTTCCTTTTTTGTAACTTCTGCACACGACACTTAGTTGTTGCTTTAGCTTTCAGCCTACCTGCGTCAAGATCTATGCCTGCTTCAAGCAGGCGCAGGGTTTTGATGTAGCTTTGTCCTATCTGATTGTAAATGCGGCACACCGTGGGTGGCAGAGCAGCGGTGCACGTTAACTGGTGCATCCCTGGGGATGTGCTAGTTAATATAAATCTGCCCCTTTACATTTAATTATGTGCAGGGGACACAGAGTAGGTGAGGTTTATCCAAGGTTAAGAAGAGATGAGTCCTGTTCAGTGAAAAATTGGAGATAGGCTTCAGTATATTATATACTTAAGTAGTGTGTTAAGTTTTTGATGACTGTTATTAATTTACTGTTGGGTAATAGTGGTTAATAACATTTTTTATTATATTTTACCACAGATTCAACTGCAGATTATTTCAAGATTTTAGGATGCCTAGCAAAGAAAGAGTAAGAAAGGCTGGAAAACGTCAAAGACAGCAGGAGCATGGAATATTGCAGCAGTCCTCTAACAAAAAGATTTGTCAAGTCACCAAGAAAGCACCGGGTAAGAGTCGAAAAACAGTCATAAGAAATATGTGTAGTAAAAAAAATATTACTACAGAAAATGTTTCACTCCAGAAAAGGAGAATGAATTCAAATGGTAAGGAAAGGCCAATGAGAAATGTTACTGCTAGAGTAAGAGATAACTCTATGCATGAAAGTAGAAGGAAACAACAGTTTAGGGATATTCGTAAACGAATGTTCCGCAACAGGATAATTGGGAATTTGTTAAAAAATATTAAGAAAGGTCAGCAGAAAGTGGTTTTTTATAAGAGAAAAAAAATAGTTGAGAAAGTTATTGATCAGGCATTTGAAATTAAACGTAAGTTATTTATTTTGACAATCAATAGAATTAGGAAGCTAAACAAGGTAATTTATGATTTCAAAAGAAATAGTAGATGGAAGAGAATAGTTAATCGTAGTAATTTTTGTGAAGTTTTTTCTGGAGAATGGATGCATAGTTCAAGCTCTGAGGCATTTTTTAATGAGGAGAGTTATTTCCAGGATAATGATTTGGTGCATGCAGTTGACACCAGTGGTCGAGCTTATGAAGTCAAAGATGGTTGTCCAGTTGAAAAAGAAAAACTTGTGAGAACAGAGATAGAAGAGGTGTTAGGTAATGAGGTTTTAGGGAGACGTCCTAAGGGTCCTGTGTACACCTGGAAGTGTAGTAGTATTTGCAGTGTACGACAGGATTCCATCAATTTGCTTTGTGATTTTATACGGTCATTTAGTAAGAAAAGTTTGAAGCAGAAAATGAAGTGGTTGCAAGAATTAGATCCTTGCAGAGTGAGAGAAGTGATAGGTTTGCATGGTCATTCACTGGCTTGTCTTTCCAGGAGAGTATGCCAGAGTGTTTTTCATCATTTCAGGATGCTAGCAGTGCATCATAATAAAGTGAGGAAATTAGTTAGAATGTTGTATTATGCTAAGAGTCCAGCAATTATGCTTAAACAATTATGCGCTGCTCTTTTGCATGGTTCTGAAATAGATGTGAAGAATATATGTGAAGAAATTGAGTTTTGTTACTTTGGAAGTAAAGAGGAGAATGTTGAAATTGACCAAGAAGAAGAGAGTAATGTGGAAGATAGTGTACAGGTTTCCAGTACAGATAATTTCCAGAGGGAAATTGCGACGTTTGAGGTGAAATCAAGTGAGAGGCCAAATTTCACTTGTGTGTGTTGTCGACGCACTTATTATAAGAATCAGACTAAGTTAGTGGATTTATATGGAAAAAGTGAAAGGGAAAATAATAGTGAATGGAAGGATTTTACAACATACTTGATGGTAGAAAATTGTTTTGATTTGGGATTGGATCAACGTGTGTGTACTTATTGTTGTAACAAATTAAATCAAAACCAGATGCCTGCTAGAGCAGTTCATAATAATCTGGAATTGGTTGAAATTCCTTCTGAATTGAAGGATTTAAATACTTATGAATCTATTTTGATTCAAAGTATCCATCCCTTTCAGGCTATTGTAAGAATGGAGCCAAAGACAGGGAAATTGCCTCCATCAGATTTACAGAGAGGATTAAAGGGAAGAGTTGTTTATTTGCCTCTAGATTTGAAGAAAAACATTAACACAATTGGAGTAGAAAAAGTGGAAGAGGAACCTCTGGTTATCTTAGTTAATGGGGTTCCGACAAAGAATAAGAAAATATGGCAAGATTTAGTAGATGTTAGGAAAGTCAAAAGGGCAACATTGTATTTGAAAAAATATAATAAATACTATAAAAATGTATATGTTGCAGAAGAGGAAGTAAGTGAGGAAGAGGATAGCGATTTGTGTGCTGGTCAAATTGAGAAAGTAGAACCCTCTACTAGTGAAGAAATATATGAACATTATAGTGTTCATCCTTTGCATTCCAAGGAAGTCATGGGGAATGCTATTGAGTTGTTTCAAATGAAACAAGCGAAAGGGAGTCCCATTAGTGTTTGGGAGGAAAGTTTGGAAGCTCGGTGTTTCCCACAGCTTTTTCCAACAGGTCAGGGAGGAAGATATGATGAGCGACCTCATCAAATTCCTGCTTCTGAATACCGGACTTTGCGATTGTATGCAGGAGATCCTAGGTTTCGACAATGCATTCCTTATTTGTTTCATCTCCTGTTTGAAAGCAATCTGTCTGGACTGTCATATGCAGTGAACCACATCTTGAAAAGTGGTATACACATGCAAAACATCTCGGCAAGTGACTTTATGGATAAAGTCAATGTCCAAGACAGTATTTTGGATTCTCACCTGATTAATCTCATGGCGTGTCAGCGTGGTACTAATGAGTACTGGTACCGTCGTCATGGTGATTTAAAATGTATGCTGAGGAACTTAGGAACTCCCACATGGTTCCTCACTTTGAGCTGTGCTGAGTATGGCTGGGAAGACTTACTTGAATTTCTACGAGAGGCAAATGCTAACGTAGAAAACATTGAATTCAAGACACCCGGAGAACTGTGCTCTTTGGATCCAGTCAATGTATGTAGGTACTTCAATCATAGATTTGAAGGTATGATGTCTTTCATCATGAATAAGAAGAATCCACCTCTTGGAGAGGTGTTGGATTTCTTCTGGAGGAAGGAGTACCAAGCAAGAGGTGCTCCTCATATACATATGTTGCTGTGGATCAAGGATGCACCTAAATTTGGAACGGATGCAGACGACTCAGTGATGAGTTTCATAGAACAGTATTCTACGTGTGCTGTTCCAAACGCAAAGGAGAAAAAAAGCCTAAGAGAAAAAGTTCTACGTTTCCAAAGCCATCGATGTGGAAAGTACTGTCGTCGTAAATTCCGGAACAAAGACAAGTTCTACACCAAATGTCGTTTCGGCTTTCCACGATCGGTGATTTCTAAAGGAAGAGTGAACAGTTTGATGTCTTCGCTGCGACATAATGTGATGAAGAAATCACCTAAAAACACATACAATTTGAAGAGGAACGAAGAGTCTAAGTACATCAACGACTACAACCCGGTGATTTTGTCCATGTGGAATGCTAACATGGATATACAGTTTGTGGCTGATAACTGTATGGCTGTGGCTAGGTATGTGACATCTTACATCACCAAAAAAGAGAAGACAGAATTGAAGGATATGTGGGAGGACATTTCCCATGAAAAGAGCCTCAGCAAGAAGTTGTACAGTTTCAGTCTGAAGATGTTGTCGCATCGAGAAATCGGAGCTTACGAATGTTCTGACCGGTTGTCTTCAGCAAGTCTCTATGCCAAGTCCAGGAGTATCGTTTGGGCGAGTGTTGGTCTTGCTGCAACGCGTAATCGAGTTCTGAAACCTGTGCGGGAAATTGAGTATTTGGCGGAAAAGGAGCCAAACAGTACCGACATTTTGAAGAGCAACATGTTGGATACATATTATCCAAATCGAAGCAGTCACCTCGAGAATGTTTGTCTGTATGAGGTTCTGCAAAATTACATATTCAAGAGGAACATCAAAGAAGATACTGAGAAAGGAGTGTATGCTGTAATAGGAAGTGAGGGATGTCTGGTCAAGCAAAGAAAATGCCACTTGATAAACCATCGAAAATTGAGTGGCGAATCTCCTGAAAAAAAGGAGTTTTTCTATTTAGCACTTTTGCAACTTTTTAAGCCTTGGCGTGCAGAAGAGGAACTGCTTGGAGATTTCCTCTGTTACGAAGACTCTTTCAATGCTGCCAAGGAGACCATAGAATGTCCTGCTTTTCCCAAATATGTAGAAATGTTGAATGTGGAAATTGAGCAGGAAGCAACGATTGCAGCCGAGATTGCCAGAGACAGTTCTCAGGACAGTCAGAGTTCTGCTTCATTGAGTCAGGATCCACTAGGAGGACCTCTTATCGAAAATGAAGCTGCCACTGCTATGAATGAAGTGGAAAGAGCCATGGCACATGCTCAGGAGGATGCGGTTAACTTAGAAGAGTTGGAAAGACAACTCAACGTTGAGCAGAGGAAAATATATGACGAACTTACCATGCAAATTGATCATGGATTAAGTCATGACAAGAAAGAGTGCTCATGTACGTCGTTGAAGCCTGTCCGACTGTACGTGAGTGGAGAAGCGGGAACTGGAAAAAGTTTCCTTATTAAAGCAATTTCATGTTATTTGCAAGAAAGGACAGAGTCATCGCTGTCTTGTGTTGTCACCGCTCCAACTGGACTGGCAGCACATAACATTAAAGGGATTACTTTACATCGTTTACTGATGCTGCCAGTGGAGCATGACAACAAATTAGAATATCACAAGCTATCTGGAGATGCTTGTTTTGAAGTTTCAAGAGTCTTGAGGAAAATGAAACTTCTTATCATTGACGAAGTAAGCATGGTTTCCAATGTCATGCTTGCCTTTGTGCATTTGAGAATGCAAGAAGTTCTCAAAACAGAGTATGATGTGTTATTTAGTGGCAAACACATCATTGTTTTTGGAGATCTTCTGCAGCTGACACCAGTGAAAGGGCAACCTGTGTTCAAAATGCTCACGCATGAAGATACCAGGAAGTGCTTAGGGAGTATTGGCAACGTCAATATATGGTTAAACTTCAATTATGCTGAACTGCATGAAAATATGCGTCAGGCAAAGGATGAAGTTTACAAGACTATTCTACAAGATGTTAGAATTGGAAAAGTGACCGAGCATGGGAAAGAAGCTTTACATGCACGATTACTGACAAATTTATATCCAGACGAAGATGTTGTGCCTGAGAATATTTTTCAGAAAGTTACTGAGAAAAAATCTGGAATATGTTTGATGCCAACTCTTGCAGAATGTGCCAAATTCAACAACAAAATGTTGCATTTAGAAAAGCAAGAGATTGTGAAATTGGAAGCTATTGACAGAGTAGAGCATATGGGATCAACAATTATTTTGTCTGAGAATCTGAAAACAAAATTGGATTCATTAGAGAAGAGTATATCTAAAACTGCGGGTTTTGAAAAGACTCTGAATGTGTGCTTGAACTGCCGTATAATTTTAAGAAGGAATTTACATGTTGAAAGAGGTCTGGTAAATGGATCAATGGGTAATGTTGTTGATTTTGTGAAATACAGAAATAGAGATGGAATTGAATTTTTAAAAATTAAATTTGATGGCATTGAGGAAGTACAGCTAATTGCTCGTTGTTCTGCTAGATTTTTGCTTGTAAAAGACTTATATGTTCGTCGTAAGCAGTTTCCTGTTTGCTTGGCATATGCGGTGACAATCCATAAATCGCAAGGTTTAAGTGTAGACTGTGCATTGGTGAATATTGGCAGTTCTGTGTTCAAGGAGGGTATGGCATATGTGGCATTGTCACGAGTTAGGACTTTATCGGGATTGTACTTGATTGAGTGTGATGTCACAAACATTTGTGCGGATCTAGATTGTGTTAAGGAATACAATAGGTTGAGAAGAGAGTATGCGCCACATTTGCCTCAGTATCCTTTGTTTGAGAAACGTGTGGTAGGCCGGAAACGAAGAAATGTGACCAATACTGGGGAGGTTGTAGCAAAAAGACGAAAAGTTGATGAACCTGAAATTATAAGCAGAAACAAAAAGGATTCTGTTGAAGATGTTGTTGGTTTTCAATTTGAAAACAGTTCTGGTGTCAACTGCTATGCTAATGTAGTGGTTAATGTTGTCTTTTCTCTAGAAACTTTAAAAGAACAGATTGTGGTCAATTCGGATCAAAGATTTTGCAGTTTGTTAAATTCTGTGTTAGAGAAATGTAGCACTGATAGAACAAACATAGAAAGTGTGTCTGAAATTCGAAATCTGTTAGACAGATGTTCAGGCCAAACACAATTCTCTCAAAATAGTCAGCAAGATTGTCAGGAGTTTTTAATGTATATGCTTGATGTATTGCATGATGAAGGTGTAGATGTAGATCCCCTGTTTGGGCTTTCTTATCAATGGCAGCATGACTGCGAGAACTGTAGGGTATCAGCTACTACTAGTGTAGACTCAGAAAGATTTATATATTTAACTTTGCCAGACAGTAAATCAGTCTCTTTTAATAAGCTAGTAAAAGCAGCTGATCACAACATGGAGTGTAGCCAATGTAAATCTGAAATGATGTCCACATTATTTATACGAACATATGGCCAGTATGTCATTTTAATGTTCCAACGATGTAGGCCTGATGGAACAAAATTGACAACTTTAATTAAAAATTTTGTGGCTTCACAGTTGTCAATATCAGGAAGGACTTTTGTAACTGTAGCAATTATATATCATGATGGTCCTTCAATAACATCAGGACATTATACAGCTTATTTAAAGTGTAGAAATGGCTGGTCATTCTGCAATGATTCTGTTTTAATTTTCAAAAAAAAATTGCCATATGACCTTAAAAACTCTTACCTGGTGTTTTTAAAACCAAAATTTTAGGGAAAGAATCTCGGGATGTGCTCTGAGGAATTTCAAGAAGTTCTCATGGCTCCTACACTATTTGGCCTTGAGGATAAGTGTAGTACAGAGACATAACTTTTTACCATAACACTGGACGTTATTGAGAAATACGTGCACTTTGAATGAGTTCAGAAAAACTATTTCTTTTTATAAGCTAATTGAAGCAGCGAATCAAAACATGGAGTAGAGGGAATGTAAGTCTGCAATGCTGTCTACTGTTTTACATTGCTTTGTGATTAAAAGTGATGTAGAGAATTAAATAATTGTACTAGTCATAAAGGTAGTGTAAGTCTGCTTCATAGTAAGCAGTATCAGTGTGATAGGAAATGTAGAACATGATTGAGCAAGAAGGGGAAGATATTACTAGTCCAGGATTGTGTAAATGATCTTCAACATTTTAATTCTGAAAGTTGCGGAAATGCGAAAAGACGGGATTGGCTTACAAGAAATCCAAGAGTTATACATGGCTCTGACACGATTTGGCCTTGTGGAATCGTGTGGTAGAGAGCGAGAAGTCATTTATTGTATGTAACATGTTTTTGAAAACGATGGAGGTTTTCTTTCAGAAAGTGGCGGGTTGAAAGTAATTACATCACAACAGAGTGTAAGCTGTTCATAGAACATCCTTGGCCGTCATGGAAAGTAAGTTAACTTTAAGGAGTTCTGAATTCTGATTTGTAATGTATGGGTTTTTTAAACACAATCATTTTGATTGTGTTTTTTTTTCCCCGCTGTTATATGATGAATACCTTCAAGTCACTGTTTTAGTGAAATTTGATACATTCTGAGAACAGCAAAAATAAACCATTTAACATGTATAATTAATTCTGTTCTGTTTGCATTTATGATGTACATGTAGAACTGTGTAGGAGGCATGGAGAAGGTGAGGCTTCTGTCAGTGTGAAAGTTGTTGCATACAGTGCTCATATTCTACGTAGTCTTTTATATTTCATTACTTTCACTGTTTCTGACAGATCTAAAAAAATTTTTTTTAAAAGAACAGTAAGTATAAGGGAAGGAAACAGACAGTTATGTTAAAAGAAACACAGCTATAGGGAATAAACTAGGGATACTGTTACCCACAATCCTCTGCTGATGATGTCACTGAGCATGTCATGAATGATGTAATATGTGACATCATCAGCAGTGGATTACGGGTAATAGTATCTCTAGTTTACTCCCCTATAGCTGTCTTTCTTTTAACATAACTGTCTGTTTCCTTCCCTTATACTTACTGTTCTTTTTTTAAAAAAAAATGTTTTGGTTCGCTTCCGGTTCGCGTACCGGGGAGCGAACTGGGAAGCGAACTAAGAGAAATAGAGGTTGGCACAGTTGCAAATATTGTACCAATTTTTTTTATAACGGGGAGGTAGTTCTGAAAAGAACTTTTTTTTAAATTGTTTTTGTTGTTTTATATTTTTTTTATTATTTTTCTGAACATTTTTTAACTTTTTTTGAATTTTTCTGAACAGGATTATATTTTTTTTGTTTTTTTTTCGGAGGGGGCAACGAAAACGATTCATTGTAAAGGGCTCAACAGGAGGAAGAAAACAAAAAAAAGAATTTATTGTTTGGGGAGTTTCGGACAAACATGAGCATGATTGTTAATAGCTCTGTTGATCAGAGTGATGCTACTTTCTGCGTAGCAAATGATTCCACTGCAATGTACGCAGACTTGTTTTACTTCACGAAATCTCGTTTGTATATTTGGCACCATCTCCCTGCCCTCTGGTCCCGTTACTTCCGGTACAACAGATCTTCTGGCCATAATAGGGAGATTATCTAGGTCGTCCTGTTCCTCTTCTTCCTCTTCTTGCTGAATTATAACTTTAGCAGGTGGTCCACTCTTCCTTGGATGTGGTGGAGGTGGTGGGGAAGCACCAGCTGAAGCTAGTAAAGAAGCCATTGCTCACTGGTAACAAAGGGTCTTTCTCTCACAATGATGAAAGTCAGAGTGAGGAAAGAAGGAGGGATTTTCACCATTTGGGAAAAAAAATAGTTCTCAACCAATGAAAAGTGTTCATTTTAGATCATATGACCTAGTCTTACATCATTAGGAAACCGAAAGTGAAATGAACCAATGAAAAGTGTTATTACCAAGTCACATGACCTGCTGTGTTTACGTTACGCACTTTGCAGGGCCTCCCGGTTTGCTTCCAGAAACCTGTGCTTTGCGACTCGGTAAGCGTACGAGTTCGCTAACGTAGCACGTCATATGACGTATCACGCGACAACGCGAAACGTCATGCGGACGGGAGGCGTCACGATGTTGTTTTCTAACGGGGCAGTTGCGGTAAAGAAACGTTTACCGGCTCGCGGTCTATTTCGCGGCATCAAGGTCAGCTAACGGGAAGCTTCCCGATTCGCGAAGCGGGAACGAAGAAAAAAAAATATTTTAAAAAAAAATTATTCATAAACATATAAAATATATTTTTGGATTTAAAGAAGAATACATTTTACAGCTACAGATATTAGCTGTTAAAAAACCAATGAAATTCACAGAAAAAACCATAGGTTATAGACCATATATAGTTAGGAATTAGCATTTACAAAACCTTGAAAATTCACTGAAAAAACCATAGGTTATAGACCATATATAGTTAGGAATTAGCATTTAAAAAACCTTATTTTACTCACACAAAACCATTGAAATTCCATATATAGTTAGTTGCACTAACTATATATCGCGCACCCGCAATCCACTGCTGATCATGTCACATATTACATCATTCATGACATGGTCAGTGACATCACTGATGACATCACTGATGACATCTCAAATGACATCACTGATGACATCACTGATGACATCTTATTTGACATCATTCTTGTGCTAATACGATAAACCTCTTCAGACTCTAATATAACCTTAGATACACTCAGTGTATACAGACACTCACACACTGCCACTCATCCATGGAGTTACTCACACACCCAGTCAGTCATGCAAAGAAACAATCTCACCTCCATTTCTTCAACTATACAGTTAAACACACCTTACTTATTGAAACATATACTAACACATATTTACTCTCTTATACAATCCCTGATACAAGTTCACAAGGATCGATACAACCACTCACTCATTCAGTGGCTCTCATGCACAGTTATTTATATATGCCAACTCTCACATGTACTGTGTTTTACATATGTACTTACTATGACATGTAGCATTGAGATATCCATTCACTCATCAATACACTCATGCACACAGTCAACTGCCCATGTAGCTGTTTCCACATGCACTCTTGAACTCATACACCTAGTGAATAAACTGCTCACACATCTATGCATAGAGTCTCACACCTTCCAGCCACCCCCACACAAACTCAATCTCCCATAGAAATACTTGGGCAACCAATTAATAACACATATAGCCTCTCGTATAGCTAATGATCAATACATGCAGCAGTTTACAGAACAACAGACATAATGATGCACAAATTAAGACAGTTTAGTCACTAACCCATGCATTCAGTGAGACACATTTAATCACTCACTCATACAGTCAGTCATGCACCTACTAAATCCTTCATCCAGACACTTATACATCCACTCAAGACATATTTTAACTTTACAGAAAAATACAGTCACTGGATGTTGTCATCAGTGATGTCATCAGTGATGTCATTTGAGATGTCATCAGTGATGTCATCAGTGATGTCACTGACCATGTCATGAATGATGTAATATGTGACATGATCAGCAGTGGATTGCGGGTGCGCGATATATAGTTAGTGCAACTAACTATATATGGAATTTCAATGGTTTTGTGTGAGTAAAATAAGGTTTTTTAAATGCTAATTCCTAACTATATATGGTCTATAACCTATGGTTTTTTCAGTGAATTTTCAAGGTTTTGTAAATGCTAATTCCTAACTATATATGGTCTATAACCTATGGTTTTTTCTGTGAATATATATATATATATATATATGAAAACACAAAGTTTGCCTGTCAAGGAGTTGCTCCACACCGAGTAAGTATTCTGCCATGCAGAAAAAGTGTTACAGCGAGGTGTGTTTGCCGCACATCATTCAACCCACTGGGGTAAAACTTTGAACTATGCAAAAGCTTTGTCGACTCACTAGAGTAACACTAAGGCACTACATGGTCCAGGAGGCCAAGGGGTGGCCGCGCCCACTGGGGCGGGACGTTATGATTTCTATAAGTGGTGCCTTGATTGAACGAAGTGCGCGATGTTTCCAGTGCCTTTGAAGAAGTGTTCCTTAGACACGAAATGCGTCAGGCGCTTACTGGACTACTTTGGAGTGATTGATGGTGTTCACTCTTTGCTGTACCTGCATTAAAGAAGTCTTGGCAGAATACTTACTCGGTGTGGAGCAACTCCTTGACAGGCAAACTTTGTGTTTTCATGTTGAGCGGCCAGCCTGAGCCGCGGAGAAGCCCCGGTGTTGGTTTCAACACTCCAGCGGTGACGTGTAAACCGCCACCGCATTTGGAACGAGTAGCCTGTTTTGATGCAGAAAAAGTGTTACAGCGAGGTGTGTTTGCCGCACATCATTCAACCCACTGGGGTAAAACTTTGAACTATGCAAAAGCTTCGTCGACTCACTAGAGTAACACTAAGGCACTACATGGTCCAGGAGGCCAAGGGGTGGCCGCGCCCACTGGGGCGGGACGTTATGATTTCTATAAGTGGTGCCTTGATTGAACGAAGTGCGCGATGTTTCCAGTGCCTTTGAAGAAGTGTTCCTTAGACACGAAACGCGTCAGGCGCTTACTGGACTACTTTGGAGTGATTGATGGTGTTCACTCTTTGCTGTACCTGCATTAAAGAAATCTTGGCAGAATACTTACTCGGTGTGGAGCAACTCCTTGACAGGCAAACTTTGTGTTTTCATGTTGAGCGGCCAGCCTGAGCCGCGGAGAAGCCCCGGTGTTGGTTTCAACACTCCAGCGGTGACGTGTAAACCGCCACCGCATTTGGAACGAGTAGCCTGTTTTGATGCAGAAAAAGTGTTACAGCGAGGTGTGTTTGCCGCACATCATTCAACCCACTGGGGTAAAACTTTGAACTATGCAAAAGCTTCGTCGACTCACTAGAGTAACACTAAGGCACTACATGGTCCAGGAGGCCAAGGGGTGGCCGCGCCCACTGGGGCGGGACGTTATGATTTCTATAAGTGGTGCCTTGATTGAACGAAGTGCGCGATGTTTCCAGTGCCTTTGAAGAAGTGTTCCTTAGACACGAAACGCGTCAGGCGCTTACTGGACTACTTTGGAGTGATTGATGGTGTTCACTCTTTGCTGTACCTGCATTAAAGAAATCTTGGCAGAATACTTACTCGGTGTGGAGCAACTCCTTGACAGGCAAACTTTGTGTTTTCATGTTGAGCGGCCAGCCTGAGCCGCGGAGAAGCCCCGGTGTTGGTTTCAACACTCCAGCGGTGACGTGTAAACCGCCACCGCATTTGGAACGAGTAGCCTGTTTTGATGCAGAAAAAGTGTTACAGCGAGGTGTGTTTGCCGCACATCATTCAACCCACTGGGGTAAAACTTTGAACTATGCAAAAGCTTCGTCGACTCACTAGAGTAACACTAAGGCACTACATGGTCCAGGAGGCCAAGGGGTGGCCGCGCCCACTGGGGCGGGACGTTATGATTTCTATAAGTGGTGCCTTGATTGAACGAAGTGCGCAATGTTTCCAGTGCCTTTGAAGAAGTGTTCCTTAGACACGAAACGCGTCAGGCGCTTACTGGACTACTTTGGAGTGATTGATGGTGTTCACTCTTTGCTGTACCTGCATTAAAGAAATCTTGGCAGAATACTTACTCGGTGTGGAGCAACTCCTTGACAGGCAAACTTTGTGTTTTCATACGATTGAAAGCACTGTTCTACTGCGCACCCTTGATTAATCACCTGCCGAGGTGGGCGTTGCCGACCCCACGGCTTTCTGGTTGTTGTGGTGCGCTGTGTCAAAACTCCAGTGAGCGCGCTATTCAATGTCCCAATAACATAAATCAATTGTCCCAAGTGGGTTTGATGAAAGCACCAACAGTCGCATGCCCCGCTTTGTTGCTGTCAATGTGAAAGGACAGGCACCACCCTGCAAAGGTGCCTACCCGTCTTCCTCCTCGTAATTCAAGCACCATGATGGGCACTTGACAAGACCCGCACAGCGGCGGTGGACCTTCTTTCACGACCGGGACCGGCCGTTTTAAATCCAAACCTCGCAGGAAACCCCTTTGAAGAAGGCCACAAGAAGAATTGAAATCATCACTTGGTTTATTGACAGCATGCAAGCAGGCGACTTGGAGGAGCATGCATCACAGGATCCTTACGCCAGACGCGTTTCGAGAGTCTCTGCCTCTCTTCTTCAGTGGCGCGCTGTTTGCAGACGATTGAAAGCACTGTTCTACTGCGCACCCTTGATTAATCACCTGCCGAGGTGGGCGTTGCCGACCCCACGGCTTTCTGGTTGTTGTGGTGCGCTGTGTCAAAACTCCAGTGAGCGCGCTATTCAATGTCCCAATAACATAAATCAATTGTCCCAAGTGGGTTTGATGAAAGCACCAACAGTCGCATGCCCCGCTTTGTTGCTGTCAATGTGAAAGGACAGGCACCACCCTGCAAAGGTGCCTACCCGTCTTCCTCCTCGTAATTCAAGCACCATGATGGGCACTTGACAAGACCCGCACAGCGGCGGTGGACCTTCTTTCACGACCGGGACCGGCCGTTTTAAATCCAAACCTCGCAGGAAACCCCTTTGAAGAAGGCCACAAGAAGAATTGAAATCATCACTTGGTTTATTGACAGCATGCAAGCAGGCGACTTGGAGGAGCATGCATCACAGGATCCTTACGCCAGACGCGTTTCGAGAGTCTCTGCCTCTCTTCTTCAGTGGCGCGCTGTTTGCAGACGATTGAAAGCACCGTTCTACTGCGCACCCTTGATTAATCACCTGCCGAGGTGGGCGTTGTTTTAAACATCCGAATGCGTGCTGGGTGTGCGAATCTGGCCAAAAAAATGTATAAAATGAAGCGGGGGCTTCACCACTTCATTTAAATGATCCCCCGGGTGGGGCAGGTTCCTGGGGCAATCCTATAATTATATTGCGGGGGTCTGCGGGACGTCCGCAGCCCTGGGAACTGCTACCTCTCCAGGGCTATGTAAATTAGGTGCGGGAGGGCACACAGCCCTTCCGTAGCCCCGGGGACCGCAACTTCCCCGGTGCTTGTTTTGTAATTAGTGGGGGCCTCTGAGGCCCTCCTAAGACCTGGGGACCCCCTCCGCCCCGGGGCTTTAATTAAATATGCAGGGGGGCCTCGTGGGCTCCCCAAACCCCGGAACCGCCACCTCCCCGGGGCTTTCAAAGTACAGGGAGGGGGGACACAACCCCCCCTCCTGGAGCCTTTTATGGCCCTGGGGAACACTATCCCCCAGGGCTGGCTCATGCAATGTCCCGGGGTACCCACCCCCAGGACATTGCTGTTTGCTATAACAGGGCGGGAGTCTTGCGGCTCCCGCCCTGTCATAGCAAACCCTGCTTTGCTTCATTGGAGTGAGAGCAAGAAATCCTGCTCTCGCTTCAATGAAGCAAAGCAGGATTGCTTTTTAGCAAGGGGAGCTGCATGTCAGCAGCTCCCCTTGCCCAAAAGCAAGGCGGTTCCCACAGGAGGCAGGTGGCCGGCGGGGCTGTGGGGGCATTGGGGCTCTTCCCACGGTCCCCAACGAAGAGGCCAGGCCCCGGGATATAGGATCCCCAGGGCCAGAATTGAAAAGGGAAGGGGGACCACACAGCCCCCCTTCCTAATGATTAGTAAAAACATTCAAGAATTGGGCAGGCCCCGGGGTTGGGGTCCTCGGGCGAATATAAATTAATGGAAGTTGACCTTTTTGTTTTAGAAAAGTTTGGAGCGGCGATCCTAACACGGCACTCAGCATGGCCCCCTAGTGTGAACTCGCTGGGTGCCAGGCTATCAGCGCGAACCTCTAGTGTGAACAAGCTGAATGCGTAGCTCTCAACGCGCCCCCCTAGTGTGAATATGCTTGGTGCGTGGCACCTGAGTTTTAAAAAAAACATTTACCTGTTAATGAGGCTTTGTTGTGTTTTCACCCCTTCTTAGAGCTCCTACATCTCCACGCCTATGACTGGAAGAATTACCCCCCCCCCCGCCCCAAATTTTTATCAGCCTCCCCAGAAAGTTGGCTCTAGTTGCGTCCCTGACTGGCGTACGCCTGCTCTGCCCACTCCGCTCACGCTTAAAGAATTCCATAGATTCTATCCGCCGTATGTCAATGACCCAGCTGTGAGGCTAGGAATATCTTGCAGACAGGATTCTGGGCTTTCGCTTATCCGTGCTCCATGGACCCAGGAGATCTCTTTAGCGCATCCAGTGGAAGGGACTCCGGGGATCCAACAATCAGAGTTCCTTGATCCAGAGATCCAGAGATCAACGACCTGGGAGGGTATCCACTGAATGAGAAAGCAGTATACCACAATGAGAATCCCAAGCTCCTGGACTTGGTTTCCCAGGCATCCATGCGGTATTCCCGCTAGCCAGTGGCCAGATTTTAGTGGGCGGGAACCCAGGGTACTAGAGCAAAGGCTTTGAGGATCCCTTAGCAAAGAAGGCAGGCGCCTAAGGAACAAGCGAGGTGCCTGCTCACGCTTCGTGAGTAGCGTCGGTTCTCCAGAGGCTTGGTTTGGAATTCTGATGCTCCACTGGGGTTGCCACTGGTTGGCAGCCAATTAGAGCCAAGCTCGTGCTCTGGGGTTAGGCTCTGCCAACCTGACCAAGATCCAATCATGCTTCCACCACATTCATCTTAAACTCAACCCTAAAAAAACGAAATCATTCTCTTCGCCCCTA
Source organism: Lissotriton helveticus (assembly GCF_964261635.1). NCBI lineage: Eukaryota > Metazoa > Chordata > Amphibia > Caudata > Salamandridae > Lissotriton > Lissotriton helveticus. The sequence continues at coordinate 166,829,996 of NC_136065.1, read as the reverse complement.
AAAACAACCCTCTCCCCATACAAGACTGGATATCCAATCTTAATGCCCTCAACTGCTCTTTTACCACTTCCAATTCACTTAAATCCTTAGGCATTACCATTGATTATTGCCTTGCTCTTACCTCCCACATAAAAACCACAGCCAAAGGAGCACTCTTCACTCTCCGTCATCTCAAAAAAATAAACCCTTCATTCCGGCTGATGATTTCAAAACTGTTGTCCAATCGCTGGTCCTGTCTAGAATAGACTATGGTAACGCTATCCTCGCTGGAACACCTAAAGTCCATCATGCACCTCTCAAATCTGTGCTCAACCTAGCTGCAAGACTTATTTTTGACTACAAACGGTTTGACCACATCTCCCATGCACTTAAAACACTCAAGTGGCTGCCCATCGAAGGCAGATCCACCTATAAGATTGCATGTATCAAGCACAGAGCACTTCACCAAAACTCCCCACGTTACCTCACGTAAACTCCACAAAGCAGGCTGCACCTAACCCTCATACTTATTCCCCCTCTACTAAAAAAGAAAAGCACACAGGCTTGATCCTTCTCTGGAAACGCTCCTTCCATCTGGAATTCCCTGCCTAAAGACCTACGCTGTAACCCTTCTTTCATCAACTTCAAAAAATACCTCAAATTGTTTCTCCTCAACAAATATTGGGGTCAATAATACCTACCTCAGACACCGTCTTCCGCTTTTCACCCCATCAGGCTCCCCTCTTTTGCCCTCCTACTCTCTCCCCTCCCCTTTCTCCGTCCTATCTCCCCTCCCTCACGCTTCTACTTCCCCTCCCCTAACCACCCTCCCTGCCCCTACCTTTAAGTATGACATCTAGCCTCTAACATGGCCTCCCACTGATCTCTCACTCCCCTATTCCTCTATCTCCCATTCTCCATATCTCCCTCCTTTATCTGCTCTCTTTCACCTCCATCACGCCCACCCTAATCTAAGCACCCTCTGCCCAATCAGCTTATCATTGTACTCTTGTAAATAGCACTCATATTTATCTACCTTCACCTGTTATATTGGTTCGTATGGCGATGTTTTTGACAATATGTATCAATTCTGTACCTCCTTGCACTCCTGTAAAGCGCTCTGATACTGTAGTGTAGTTCCTATATTCCCAATAGGCTCTGCGCATTGGAATAACATAAACAATAGTTTAGACGTAGGACTGAGGTCATCTAGGTCTCTATTGAATATGTTAGACTTAATTATGAATGCCAGCTAGCTCAGACGTCACTAGAAACTTTCTTTAATGAACAGGAAGGAGTTAACTTTCCTGATTAGACAAGAAGGGATTAGCTTCTGACAACCGCATAAACATGACAACTTCGCTCCCTCCAGGACGAGGAGTATATCTCCAGAGTCGTGTGAAAACAATAGACAGTTATTTCACTCAGTCAATCGTGCATGCTTAGTCTCACCAGAGTGCAGAGAAATAGAGAGACGGGCGTTTTCAATAAAAGGTGTTATTTATTGAGCAGTGCTCTTTCTCGTGCAAGAGAAGTGAATTGCCACAATTGCAATACTTGTCATAAAGTGCGTACAGTAAAAGGAGTATTATGAAATAATACTGTAAAAGCATTGATATGGTTTCTGAGCCATATGATACTTAAAACGGATAAAATATATACATACATAAAATCATTGACTAAACATACTCAACTGGTGCTTCTAAGATACGCCTACCCCGGTGTACCTAACCTAAGCCTAGTACGTGGGAAGGAGTATATGAGCTGCAGTTTAAGTTAAGTTAGTTTTTGCCAAGAATCTGCATCAAGAATTCTCTTAAGGATTTAATCAGCTCCGTACCTTGGGTATAGAATGAAGGACTCGATCTCCCAGAAACCCGCGAGGGTGACTGGAAACACTGGGGCTGGATTTCTCGGCAGGAGAAAAGACAGCGTCTCTCTCAGTGCGTCAATGGGAGGGTCGACTTCCTTCGGCTCTCGCATCAGCTGGGCTTCGGGCAAGTAGATAGCCGCTCCGCTCCAAACCACCGTGTGTTTGCTTAAGGCAACGTTGGTATATTTATACCTGAAAGGTGCCGAGTTTGACGTAAGGTTGGACATAAGACGTCACTAAGAATTTACAGTTCTTTCTGGACTCCAGGAGTTCTTGTTCAAATCAAAACAAAAGCAGGGGGATTTCCCGGGCTGCTGGAGGCTTGGTTTGTTTAAAGAACGCGTTGTACTTTCTAGGAGTCTATGGGAGTAGCCTTGCCGTATTTGGACAGCATTGGCTATTACGAAATATGGATGTGATTCTTATGCCTTTATAAGGATATTATTTGTTATAACCACATAAGGGCATGAATCGGGAATATTTAATTAGGGTCCTAGATACATTGGGTCTAGCCAGCGCTATATAAAACCTTTAAAACAAAATAAATAAATAAATAAAATATGTACCTATCCAATAACTCCAAGCACTTATAAATTCACTAAACACTTTCCTTGCAGTACTCTAATCACCTAGTCTCTACCCATGTACTCATACAGACAAAGTTACATAATCAAGGTCTTCCCCACTGCCAGAGGTAACATGGTTGCGTGCGCAGTCAACAAAACAAAGTAATGTGGTAGGGCCCAGGGCCATAATGAATACATAATGAACACACAGACACAGTTAGATATATAGTTGAACTGGCTACAGGCATGTGCGCTCGGCCACTTTTTATTACCAGGGTCACATGTCCAGTGACGTCTGTGCTGGATGAATGTGGGGTGAGTGTAAGCCAGCTCTCAGGGAATGTTTGGTGCTGGAAACAACTATAACAGTGATCATCGGATCACACACAGAGATTCAATCATAAAGGGTCCATGACTTGTGGTGCACTAAGGTAGGGGCACCAGATCTGAATGAACACACAAAAGATTCTATCGTAAAGGGTCCATGACCTGTGGTGCGCTGAGGTAGGGGCAGCAGATCTAAAATCATACACAAAAGATTCTATCATAAAGGGTCCATGAGTTGTGGTGCACTGTGGTAGGGGCACCAGAGATGAGCGTGCTCATGTGAAGAAATTGTTAATGTCCCTTCGGAATATTCCTGCTGCCTGAGGTGACATTGTTGCGCCCGGTGTCTACAGCATGAATCATAAAGGGTCCATGAGTTAGTATGTATAGAGTTCGTGGCGCCTGAGGAGCTCAGCGTGTGCGCAGCCAGTGATGATGGCATGTCGTTGCAGGACAGGATTGGATTGGATATGTGTGAGACCTGCTGACTGCATAGTATGCTGGAGGCAGCAGTCAGCAAGGGCCGACAACCACGTGGTGTTGACTTGTGGTGCACTGAGTTAGTGGCAACATAGGCGCACAGCATGGGCGCAGCCAGCGAGGATACGCGGTTCGGGTGGGCTGCATTGCGAGTATTGTCTTTTGCCTAATGAATTCTGCCTCAATAAGGTAATGGGCGGAGACTTGTGGTGCACTGAGTTAGTGGCATCAGAAGCATTCAGTGGGCCGCACTAGGAGCAATGTCTGTTGCCTACTGGACAGCGTCATCTGCAATCGCGACTCGATCTGAATTGTGAGCTCTGTTGTTCGGAGTGTAGATCAAAGGCAGAAGTCAGCACAGACATCGAGAAATGCTTTTTGTCACATCTTCTAGACAAAATCCGAGGACTTAGGGCTAGATGTAGGTAATTCTCATTTACCGACTCTAGAATACCGAATTTTACCGATTCGGTATTCTAGATTCGGTAAATGAGATGTAGTTAAAAATTCGGTATTTTTTACCGAATCTGTAGGATTCTGTAATTACCGAATGAAGCCCATAGGAATCAATGTCAATTACCGAATCGGTGAATACAGATTCAGTAAAAATACCGAATTTGCAAGGGGGACAGGGTGTCACTTTGACACCCTGTTGCACTCCTGATACTGGCTTGTGTGTGTCACATGGCACAGGTGTACATGCACAGATGTGCATGTACACAGGAATTCGTTATTTACCATGGAATAGTATTCCTTGGTAAATAACAATTCGGTAAGGGCCTGTGGCACTGATTACAGTGCCACCTACATGTAGATTTACCGATTCGGTAAATATACCGATTCGGTATTTTACCGAATCGGTAAATTTACAGAATCGGTAAATATACCGATTTGTAACATTTTCAGGCCCCTACATCCCCATCTGCAAATACCGGTCGGAAACGGCCGCAATCGGCCGTTACCGACCGGTATTTGCCTTCCTACATCTGGCCCAGACTGAATTTGAATTGTGAGCCCTGCTGACCGCAGTGTAGGCATATGGAACAAAAGATGAAATATGTATGGAATACATTGTCAAAATATTCAGGTTTCAGGGACGTTATAGTTAGTTGCCTACTGGACTCTGAAATTAATGAATCAAGACTTAATTTGAATTGTGAGCCCTGCTGACCACAGTGTAGGCCTGAGGCAGCGGTCAGCAAGGGCCCACAGGCATGTGGCATTGATTTCAGCTGCTCAGTTAGTGGCACTTAAAGCACGCAGCGTGTGCACAGCCAGCGATGATGCGTGGTCCGGGAGGGCTGCAGGTGTAGTAATGTCTTTTGCCTACTGGACTGCGTCATCTGCAATCGCGACTCGATCTGAATTGTGAGCCCTGCTGTCCGCAGTGTACATCGAAGGCAGTAGTCTCTACAGACATAACTCTGCAGTGCTGTGCCGCTAGGTTTGCATGGGGGCCTGTGTCGAAGAGGCCGGCAGTCACGGCAACCGCCTCGTGGCAGGGTGAGGGACGCCGCTCTGGCAGACGCATTGGCCTTCTTAGAAGTGAACCACGCCCAGAGCCCCGGCCTATTTATTCACACTCCTACGCTGGTGTGGCCTATGTTGGACCAGCCCACTCAGCTTCCGCTTCGGCTTTCAGGGGGGGATCACACAGCTACATGACCGAGATCTTCCCCACTGCCTGAGGTAACATGGTTGTGTCCACTGTCCACAACACTACAAGCACCAGCAGTATATGTCCACATGGAGAGGTCTGTGCTCTGCATAGTGAGGTCTGTCCAGCACATCACCGCTACACTTGGCATTGTGTGCATTCTTATTCATAGTTGACTTGTCTCCTTCACACATACTTGGTTCCCACCTCTTCCAATATTCAGCTATTGTGTGGATGAGGGGCCATGCCATTTTTGGAAGGTCCGTTGTCCTGTTTTGCGCTGCCTCTGTGGTCTGGGGGAGGTCCGGGGGATGGTGGCAGTGGGTGTTGTGGCCTTCTTGGGTGTCGGAGCTGCATGATAAGTAGCTCTATGACATGTGTTGCTCTGGGCTGGGCTTCCTTTCAAACTGTAGGAAGTCGTCCTGCTTTACACCAGTAAAAGACAGATGTTAAATTCTTACTGCTAACGCGGCCTATCGCCTGTTTTTGGATCGCATCGCAGATTTGGCTGGCAGTTTTTTGCGGACGCTATAGCTGGAAAACTCCTGATATTGGCAGTTTGCACCAGGTTGAGACTGGACTGATAAGTATTTTGCCACTTTTGCTTCGCTAAAGTGCCGATAACTCAGCGATAAGCCCTTGAAAATACGGCCCATTATTTTTTTGGGGTTTTTTTTCGTCGGGATTCACGTAACCCGCCATTTAAAAAAAAAATAAAAAAATACAATTTGGGTCCTGGGGGTTTTTGTGAGATCCCCTGAGCAGTACCAAACACAAGGAAATTATAAAGAAAATAAAGAACTTTTTACAAAGACATCTGGTTGGACTTCTTTCACCTGGTGCACCTCCATTAGCTTCATATATCCAGGACCTGTTCAACAGTGGTACTGAAAAACGTCAGGTGCCGGAGGATTTGTGCACAGCACATTCTACTTTCCACAATACTAATTTGTGAGGTGCAGAGTGGACAGTCCACCATTTGTATAATATGCTTTCTCTTCCCAGCATGTGGTATTATTTTCTCACCTCGGTATATAGTGCCTCCTTGTGTGTTCAATTCAATCCTTACTTCACACACTTTGTACATCTCAAAAGGAATTCCGTGGTGGTACTTTGAATGAGTTTTTGAGAGCTTACCCATCTCATCCTTTTGCATGCAATTTGCCATTCATACACTTCTGGTGGCACGACAATAGGCGGACGATAGGTCCAATACACAGAAACAACTAGCATTCTTGATTAGGGTTAAGACCTCATGAACATGGAGAAGAGGATGTATGTCAACCCATATATTTGCCGGTCCTGTAAATCCACACACAATCTGATGTCATTTCCTGATGGTATGGTGGCAATAACAGCTGGGGCTAACCATTGGGAGCTCTAAATGGGCACTATAACTCCCTACTTTAGCAGCCTGTTTAATTCTTTTCTTAAAGGGTCTTGCATTAGGTGGGGCATTAGTCCTAATTTATGAGCCACGTGTTTGGCCTTGGGTGTTGGTAATTTTTCAACATACCTAGATCCTCAGAAAAAACACCAGGGAAGTCATTGCATAATTCACTACTAAAAGAACCGGATTAGAACTATTGGGGTCTAATTTGATACCTGTATCTTGATGCTGCCACTTGAGTAGATTGGAACCTCTTTTGGTTATGTTATGTATACTTTGCCAATGGTGTCTATCCCTTTAAACCTAATTTTCACAGTGATTATACCCTCTAAGGGAATGGGGTCCTCATTATGCCCCCCAGGTTTATTGTCTGGTTCGTCTAGTTCTCCTTCCTTTTCTGTGAATAGTTTATAAAGCACATTACTGTCAACTAATTGATAAGGACAGCAGGAATTTGCACACACTGTGAGAGGATTGCTATCTAGACTAATATCACAGGAAGGAAATTTTACATTTTCTGCTTCCCCTCACGACTGGAATATAATTTTCCATTCTTCCTGTGATTCTGGTTCAACCACTAGAAATGGTTTGTTACGCGAATCCCGGCACACTTTTTGCCACATACACAACAACTAGCTTGATAATTAGCGTTATTAGCCATGTGTCCAATAGTACCACACCTGTAACCCTTAGGTTTATCTTTGCTGAATATCTAGTTCTTGTGTTTGGTGTCATTGCTGCTCTCTTGTTTATGAACCATATAGCTTCTGGAATAGATTCAACACATACCTTAATCTCTTCAATACAGTCAGTTGCATGCTCTACACTTATAGATATATTTGTGGCTTGTTTCAAAACAAGGTTAACTGCCAGTAAAGCACTAACTTCTCTTGTATTTTAGGATTTTAGTACACCTAACTAGTTGCTCCCGTATGAGAGAATCATATAGTGGGCCAAAATCACAAGCATAGGTGAGGCAATTCAGGGCAGCAATGTATGTGTTAACTTTCTCTATTTTCCTTTGAACTGCAAATAACGTGTGTCTCTCCTGTACCATATTTAACTTTTTCCCAAAATCCTGCTATGCATGTCAAATGTTTTCTGTTACAAATCCACTGTCTTATTTCCCTCATCATCCCCATCTTCCTTGAGTGTTTCAGAAATGTTGTCATGAGTTTTTCCATTCTTCCACAACCAAATTGTGAAGCAGTATGTGCTGTTTGCCATGGGAAAAGGCTGCAGCACCTGCCTCCACCTTACAGCACCTCCAGCACATTCGTGGAGCGTGTGCCATGCATCATGTGGTGCATGGCACATGGTGCAGAGAGGTTAGTGGGGGCGCATGCGCGGCCGCCTGCTCGTGCGCATTGGATATCAAGATGGCGGCGTGAACGAGCAGAGGGAGCCCCGGAACGCCGCGGACAAGGTAAGTGCCTTTGATTTATTTTTATGTGCCCATTTACCAAAAGTAGGTATGTAGGGGAGGGGGGCATGTGGCGCGTAGTGGGGCTACACGAAGTGCGCCGGTGGGCATAGTTTCTCGCCCACTTTGCGTAGCCCCACTATGCACACTACGCCCAGGGTTAATTGTAATACTGACACCGTTTCCTGTCTTTAATTTTCGAATAATATGGATTTATGAAAATGTTTTTTTTCTTATTCAAGTTGTTTAAATATAGTTTTTTATATGTAGCAATATTATTTTTTAGGTGCAGGATGTTGGGTTTTATAGGGGAGAAGGGTGGGAAGTATTACAGAATAATAATGTATTAGTGTATATTTTTTGTGTTTAAAATGTTCTTTATTTTATAAAACAAGCATTAGAGGGGATAAGGGTGGGGGAAATTTAAATAATATTTAATAACATTATTGTTGTATATATATTGAATATTATAAAGTAAAATGTATATATTTTAATGAAAGTTTCAATAAATATTTTTTTTTCATTCAGAAATGTAAGCTAGAAGAGGGTTATTACGATGGGGGAAAATGTAAATAATATTTAATAACATTATTTTCGTATATATATATTGAATATTGTAAAGTAAAATGTATATATTTTAATGAAAGTTTCAATAAATATTTTTTTTTCATTCAGAAATGTAAGCTCATAGAAGGTGATTACTTCAGTCCGTCCGGCATCATGTCAGGAAGTGGGACCGGCTGCCTACAAGGGGGGCGGTCACACCCGAGGTATTACGATGCCACCTCCACCGTGGTGGTTGCATCTACTATCTTTAACCATCATCTTAATCAGCCCCATATTTATTAAATATTGTTATTTTTTGTTTGAAATATATATAAAAATGTCAAAATAGTGATTTTAGAAAAATTAGAACATTCTGTAAAAGTATTTTAATAAATCTTAATTTTTATTTTTTTATTGGGAACATAGTAACATTTATTTAAAATTTACAATGAATTTTCATTTTTTAATAGTTGAACTTTTTAAACAAAAGAACACAATATATTTTACTTTGGATATAAACTACATAAAAATTTTATAAACTATTTACATATTTTATTAGCATATTTTGCAAAAGTCTTGACATTTTTGGAAAATGTATCAAAAATAAAATGATTTAATTTATTATGGTGTGAAAAAGAATTATATTTAAGGATATTTAATTTATTTATAGTTAATTATTTATTTGTGGTAATATTTTAATATATGTTTCATTATTTTTTTTCAAATGTGGTGGGAATGCTCAATATATTTTTAGAAGTTTGCAATGTTTTTTCCACCTAACTTTGTGGTAGTTTGGGTATTGTATTTGCTATTTATTTAGTGTCCTACACCTTCCCTGGGTTATGGTGTATTGGAGGGGGAATAGTCAATGTAATCTTCGTACTGTCCAACAACTTCCCTGAGTTATGTTATATTAGAGTGAGAATAGTAACTGTAAACTTCTTACTGTCCAACATCTTCCCTGTGTTATGTTATATTGGAGAGGGAATAGTAAATTGAACTTTGTTAGTGTCTGATGCCTTCACTGAGTTATGTTATATTGGAGTGGGAATAGTAAACTTTGCCCCATCAGTGTCCAACACCTTCCCTGTGCTGTGTTATATTGGAGTGGGAATAGTAAATTTATGCTTAGTCTCAACTGTTGTTTTTGTACGAGCGATATGCAAGTCACAAAGCAAGGTCCCAACTTCCCTAACCCACCCATTATGCCCAACGAGAACAAAGCAAAAACTGGTGAGATGGTGGAAGAGGGGAAACAAGAGAAGATAAAAAATGACGTATCCAATAAAGAAGTTAGGGTTCAATGTAGTCTTTCGTGTTCCCTGCATGTAAAGAACAGAATAGTAATATTAGAGTCTTGTGAAAGAACTTTAATAAGAAACACAATGGTTTTCTAAATAAATCTATATTCTAAATGCATTTGCTACTTGTTTAATTCCCCTCTTCCTCATATAAAGCAGTTACTGTATATTTAGGAGCAATGTGCAATCTATAAAAGTAGAACTGAGAAGTATTTTGTCTACATAGAACAATAGTATAAATGGAAAGGTAGAAATGAAAGGAACAATGCATGAAAGGAACAATGTTAACACACACCTAAAATTATCAGGTTATAGTAGGGAGTCAAGAATAGCGTGAAGAAAAAACACATTAATCCATAAGAGGAATAGAGGAGGCTATCCTAGCTTGAATTGTTCCACTTAGTCAAAACAAAAGTAAACACACACAAATGTGCAGAGCTAAATATTAAACATTTCCTTAAAACTTCAGGAGAAACTAATGAGCTGTTTACTGTTTTACAGCTTCCTTCAGAATGCACACACTGAGAATGAGATATCCAAAGCCGTGGGAACAACAATCACATAAGTATCAAGCCTATAATGAGCTAGCTCATAGCGCATTACCACTTTGCAACAGACATTGATACTTTAAATGTTCTTTTCTTCTCTTTCTTAGTTTTTTGCAGAATTGTGACCGGAGCAGGATATTCAAACAACTTTGTAGAGGGGAAAGAGGTCAGAAAACAGGGGCCAGAAAACAGGGTCCAGAAGGAGCTGCCGAACTGCAGCCCGATGAGGACACTAACTGCGATGCACTGTGACCCAGAAGAGGAATGTGAGAGAACTCAGATTGAATGAGACGAGCGAGTAAGCTACAACTCGATGGGGGTTTTCCACTCTTACAGGCTAGCTTTATGCCCACATCGCTCCGTCCACACAACAGAATAGGCTGGTGTCGGAGCAAACCTGACAATTTAATCCTCTTACTGTCCAACACCTTTGCTGAGTAATGTTATAAGAGAGGGAATAGTTAATGTAACCCTCTTACTGTCCAAAACCTTTGATGTGTTATGTTATATAGGACTGGGAATAGTAAATGTATCCTTTTTAGTGTCAAACACCTTCCCTGAGTTACGTTATATAGGAGTGTGAATAGTACATGTTGCCCCCTTTAGGGCCGGATTCTGACTGGGAGTGGGTCGCCACTCCAGCGCCTCACTCCCGGGCCGCCTAAGTCAACCACCGCCCGCCCTTCGAGATTTCGAGTTTCCTTGTTGTCTGGCGGGTGGGGCAGCGGTCCCATTGCGGTGCCTATTCAAAAGGAGTCGCAATGAAAGCACCTAAGGCCGTCCCTGCACGGCATGGACTGTGCAGTCCATGCCGTGCAGGAAAGCGGGTTCATGGAGGCATGTAACATCTGCCCCCCTGCATGCACCTCTGTTTAGAGGGGCAACAGGTGATTCCCAACCGCCAGTCTTTTCATGCGGGCTCAACACCATGAAAAGGCTGGAGGTGGGGAAAATATGCTTGGGGGTGCCGCAGCTGCACCATCAGGTATATGGCCTCCCCAGACCACCACGAGACAGCCAGGTTGTGACCTATTATTTTGACTACAGGGTAGTCGAAATACCTGACCACCACCACACTTCCACCAATAGTTTGGCATTCCTATGGACATCCAAACTCGCAATTGGGCCCTAAGTATCCAGCTCCTTCTCTGAGTTAATTAATATTGGAGTGGGAATAGCAAGTGTTTTGCTTATATTATGTTAGATTATGTATGAGTTGTGTTTTGTATTGTATCCATTGTATGTATTAGTTGTGATTTGTAGGACCTGATTATGATTGCGGATTACAATACCAGCAGCCAGACCCACAGTGGTCAGGTGGAAGACCACCACCTTCGCCAGTATCAGTGATCCTGATAGGGCGATGGCCTGATTCGTAGTCCCGAATGTCAGCTGTGTCAAGGCAGGCCGTGTCATCGGGATTAGGATATCCCTTTCCGACAGCCTTTTCATGGCGGGAAGACAGGCATGAGAACTCTGTTCGAAACAGAATTTTGGGGCACCAAACAGGGCCTCCATCCGTCGTGGGCCTCTGTGAAGTGGCCCCTGGGGAACATGTAGTGACCGCACGCACCTCCATGCATCATGTACCACGCACCCCATTGTGCATGGCACATGGTCAATGTACATGCAGGAAGTGCTCCTTTTCATGGCAGCTTAAGCTGTGGCCCTTATCCTGGGCCGCAGCACAAGCCGTCATGAAAAGGAGCACTTTGCAACGACCAGCCTGACTGTCGCATCGTAATGCAACGGTTGGACCGCCGCCTGTTTGTCTCCTGACTGCCGCAATAGCGGGCAACACTCTGACCTCCCGCTTTCATAATAACCACCATAATGTTTCATTTTTACAGTATTTTTATTTATACATTAATAAATAGAATAAAAACAAAATACATATATATATATATATATATATATATATATATATATATATATATATATATATATATATATATATATATATATATATATATATATATATATATATATATATATATATATATATATATAATTTAAAATAGCACTTTTTGCCATTCTTTTAGTACATACTAATAGGTCTTGTAAAGTTAGACTTTTGGTCTAAATTTAAACCAAAAGTTTAACTTTACTACTAATAAAGTTAGACTTTAGGTCTAAACATAGGGGCCCATTACAATGTCAGGAGGATTGCCTCCGCCAGGCTGGCGGTAGCCACCGCCTGCCTGGCGGAGGCAATCCGTCCGACACTGTTTCCTTAATTCCCCCTGCCATATTAGTATGGCGGGGGGACCGCGGCGGACGGAAAGACCTTGCGCCGCTTTTCCGCCCCGGTCGCCTTGCGACCGCGGCGGAAAGGGCATAATATGGTGGCGGTGTCCAATGGACACCGCCAGCCATATTATGATGCGTGCAAATAGGTGCCTTTCCGCGGCGGCAGTGCCGCCACGGAAAGGCAGGCGGTCTTTGCTTTGGGGGGCCCCTGTGGGCCCTCCTGGTGAAGGCCGAGTTGGGGGTGCACAGGGGGGGTACCTATGCATGTGTAAAGTGGCAGGCAAAGCGCGGTGCCTGCCGCTTTGTATATGCAAATGCGTAAATACATTTTTAGCATTTTGGCGGGCGGTGCAGAGTGCACCGCCCACCACAATGCTAAAAATTAAGGATATGCCCGCCACAGTGGCGTGCACATCCTAATTCCCCCAACGGAACACCCGCCCTTATGGCGGGCGGTCCCGAATACCGATAGGGTGGCGGGCAGACAAAGTCCGCCCGTCATCCTAATGAGGCCCTTAGACTTCAGGTCTAAACTTGGACTTTTGGTCTAAATTTAGCTTTGTGAATTAGGCCCTATTTTGTTGCCCATGTATAATTGCATCCTAGGCCTCCCAGAGGGCTCGACCGGACAATTGACTTGCCTCTTACTTAACTATTGCCATTTTTGTCAAGGTGGTAGGAGTCATGAATGCTTCTAGATTAATTTTTGAAGACTATCACTTTAAAAAAAAATGCTTCTCAGTGCATTTATGTAATTTAGTGCTTTAAGATGAAACACTTCTGTATGTTAATGAAATAAACTTTCTTAAAGAGAATTTATCACTTTTATACATGAATCTGTTCCTAAAATGATGCAGGATGCCTTATTTGTTTCTTTTTTTCTACTTCAGTTATGTTGTATATAAATGCTTGCCTGTTTATTTAACATCTTTCTAAAATGTTAGAGCTGTCTCAAGTAAACAGCAGCCCAGTGCAGTCATACAGCAGGGTGCTGCATGTGAATGTCTGGAGGGCTAAAAGTGGCCCACGCGCCGTACTTTAAGTATGACAGGTTTAGTATATATGTGTTGTTATTGTTAATAGCTCTGTGTGTTTTAATGTATTTTTAATGCTATATGTGGTGTGGTGTTTTAAGTAGATATTTTCAATGGAAAGTAATTTGTAGTGTTAGTTACTATTAATGTTGCAGTTGCTAACTAGTTTTGTACAGTTGAATTGTTTATATGTTTGAATTTGGGAATGCAGTTGTTTGTATGGGAGGGTGTTGTCTTTATTTGTTACAGGTTTGCTACTCGTGGGTGTTCCTGAGGAAAGCAAGACCTGGCGTTTTTTTAAAAAGGAAATATGTATTGTTTTTTACGCAATTTTTACATTTTTATTTCCTTGTTTTTACAGTTCCTGTAGAGGTTCTGTTTTTAAAGCTTTTTTGTTTTTTTTTAATTGAAACTAAAGACTGGATTGTGTCGAGGGAATACTGCTACTTTTTCTTCTTTTCTGCATTTTTTAGGGGGCTTTTTATTTTTGTTCTAAAGAGTTTTTGGTGGAGTACTAATTGTTCTATCTGAATTTGGATGCAGCTCTGCAGCTACAAAATTATAATTTGTATCTATTTATTTTCTGAGGGGGGAAATGTGATATGCTTTTGAAAATATTCTGTCGATCTATTTAATGTGTTGGTTTGTTGGAAATATGTGCTGTAATTATATTAATATGTGTATTTCGTTTTTTAATTAGTTTCATGTGTTTAATAGTTCAATATATTTTTTCAAGTGCTAATATTAATATTTTTATTATATCAGTGAGCAATGTATATTTTAGTATTACTTATTCATTGAAATAATAATACAAATGTTTTAGTAATATTAAAAATAAATATATTTCATTTTTTGGTTGTAGTATAATGAAATTCCTGAGGTTTGTGGTAGGATCTATATGTGTGTTATAGGATAGATTTGGGTATGACTTCTAAGTAGTTTAGCATTAGAGAAAAGGGGAAAGCCAGTAACCCAGGGACCTGGTTCGGACAATTATTATTAAAAAAAGGTGACCTATGGGGGAAGTGTAGCCTTGGACATCCATGTAAATAACCTTATTTGGGAAATGCTAATTAAAATGTTTATTTAGTAATATATTTATTTGTATTGATTTTGTATTTGATATTATTTGTAAAATATATTTTGGAGGTGATTTATGTTAAAATTATTTAAGGTTAAGTTTTTATTGAATTAAAATGGTATTTACATGTATACATTTTTGTTATATTTCAGCATAAATAAATTGTTTGTTTCAATAATGTATATTTAGTCATTTTTAATTGCATTTATTTGTCGTCTTACTAATAATTATGTAGTCAATATTATTGTTTATAGATATTTTTGACATAATATATGTTTATTTATAAGTGGCAATATGTTTGTTACTGTTATTTTTATTTTTGATAGGTATATTTAAATATTTTTATTTTGATATTTATATGTGCAATTTAAGTGCCTTTGATATTTTTGTGAACGATATTAAAGGTTAGATAATTTTTTGATTCAATATTTATTGTCTCATTATAATGTCACTGGTCTGTGCAATTCCCCTCAGCGCAGTCTGGGCACATTGACCAGCAGAGTATGGCGTTCCATTTCTCCAGAGTGCGAGAGCTGCAAGGAGGCTTCTGGAGGGAGTAAGTCAAAGAACAGCTTAATAATTGTATAAGGAGGGAGTGCTGCACACTCACAGTACAGAAACTGAGCAATGAGTGCGATGTTTATTCAGAGTGAAGTTTCAGTTTTGGCCACTGTTAAGAATGCTGAGTATGCAATGTACCTGCTAACTTGTATAGTACATAGCACACAGAGATATATTACTATGCTGAAGTGCCATTGAGAACAAGTGGGGTATGGCGATTACCCTCAGTGCATGGTCTTATTGACAGCACGGCATCCAAGAAAAGGATGCCCCCTCGCTAGGTAAGGTTGATGGAGAGTGCACTGAGCAGATGTAACAGAAAATAATTTCTTGTAACAGAGTCTGGTTCAAAAGGTATAAATCAACCCAGTACACATAGCGGTCCTGTTGTCAAGTTACCTTATGGAGTAGTTGGACAACACTTCATGCAGAATACTTCAGAGACCGTGGAGTCATTCTTGTCTATGTGAAGGTTGCCGTGCCACCAACTTCAGCAGCTGTACCTAGCAGTACCAGCGGCTACCACTAGTTGGGGGGTGATGGTCCTGCTGTCCCCACACAGCATTTAACACTCTTCACCAGTGTTGTAAGAATGTACTCAACAAGAAGTAAAGGGTTAAGCAACTTTAATAGTACATGGCATGCACCTCCACAGTTCCAGTCAGCTGAGTCAGCTGTGCCAGTACAATGGAGGAATCTTTAGTTTGGCAGTTGAAAATAGGGAAAGTTCCAAGGTGAGGAAAAGGGAGGGGGGAAACAGGAAAGGAAGACACCATTGAGGAACATTACAACACATACCACTGAGTTCCCGTTTTTTAGGAAATAAAGCCTTATAATAAATAGTAACATTTAACCAATCAAAGGAAGAACGGCCCTGAGCTTAGTATAAAATAATGTTAAAATCAAGCCAACTCTCCCTACCTGAACACACTGTCAGGTATGGCAATTATAATAATTTATAACAGTTGAGTGCACTATTGCCCTGAGATGTGTCCTGGCATTGTGGTGGACCAATATATTAAAGGAGGAGGAAAGCTAAACTGTACACTGTTTATGGAAGGGAAGATGATTGGGTTGCTGACTCAAGCCAAAGGAAGCTGATTTCATTGTTTGGCACCTAGGTATGAAAAGGAACGTATGAATCTTTGAGATTTGGAGACGATTGGAAAACAGTGAGATGGTCTATAGGGATCAAGTTGTTTTGTGGATAGAGGTGTCCTTTCCTGCAGCAGCAGCAGTTCAAAATCCAGATCCAATAAAGATTATAAAGATGAGAGACAGTAGAGGCTCAGCGAGGAACCCCCAGAACAAGACAGACACTCAGGGGTCCATTAGGATGTAGGGCGGATCCCCACCGCCCACATAACAGTGGCGATTCACCCTAAATCCTAGCCCACCCGCCACCCATTTCCCCCGCCATATGGCGGGGGACCGCGGCGGACGGGAAGATCGTCTGCCGCTTTTCTGCCCGGGCGGAAAAAGGTTTAATATGGTGGTGTTGTCTGCTAGACACCGCCATCCATATCAGGATGCAAGTGGGGCAGCCTTTCTGTGGCTGCCACCTGTGGATTTCGAGGTTGGGGCCCCATTGCAGGCCCCCAGGATGTTGGACAACATGCATTTTTGGCATTGCTGCGGGTGCTGCTAAAAGCACCGCCCACCGCATTGTTAAAAATACAGGATGAGCCCGCCATTGTGGCGGGTGCATCCTAATCTCCCCTACGGGACCTCGCACATATGGCGGGCGGTCCCTTTTTATGTCAGGGTGGCCTCAGTTCTTAATCTGTAAAAAGCATAAGTGCCAGGGCCGTCGTCAGGAGTCCACCACAGCTTGTAACACACATTGCCCTACCAGCATTGCCAGTGACATACCTACATAAGTACTAAACATCACAGGACTACAAGTCTGACAAACTGTTTGAGGCCCCCAAAGCTATAAGAATTCGCTTGGGAGGCAGGTATTAGTTGTGTTTAATGTATATTTAATAATAAACAACTGCTGTTCTGCTTATCTTCATATTACACGAACACCATCTCCATGTGGCAGCTGTCATAAGTGCTGGTGGTGTTGACAGTTAAGTGCCGGGGCTGAGCACCAGAAACTACTGGCTGAAGTTAAGCACTGCAGGCACCAGACCTTCGAACTATCTGCAGCAAGCAATTAAGATAACAAGAAGACCCAAGTGTAGGCAGTGCCTGCAGTCCAGCTTGTACAGGATAACAGATTGAACCACAGTTTCCCAGCACTACAGAAGAAGAAAAGCAATAATTTTCGGGAACATCTGGAAATAGAAAAAACAGCTGGTGTGTCTATGATTTATTTGAGTTGCAAATAGGAGCACACACTCTGAGGTAGGAATGGCCACCTAACGCTAATGAGAAGAACATGTCACTACCTATTACATTTTTACCTTTATTTGAGATGTGGATAATTTGTAGAGCTGAGATAGAACTTGCTGATGTGAAAATTAATGTAGTGTCATAGTGGCCAAAACATCAGAAAATGGTGTACAACACTGGTGCTATTTCTACCACTGCCAGTAATTCCTATTTACACTAATTCAATAGTGCTGTAGTAGTAAGGAATACCAATATCATGCCATTACCACCCGAATGAGGTATTACCAGTGATTTACCTCCAGCCGTTTAACTTTAGGAATAAGCCATTGCATCTTAAACACAGCATTTTTACATTTTGTTATCTACAGAAGGTATGAATGTTTTCTTCTGTAAAGTACTGTACAGTCACACTAGCCAAAAAAAGCTTTAAATGCATTATTTCATAACAAATGGAACACTGAAAATTCTCAATATAAAAGCTAATGTTAGAACTTTTGTTTGGAATTGTTACATAATTCGTGATACTGTCTTCATAATGCTCCTGTATTACCGTCGGGGATTGTGGACCAGCCCTGCTGTGTTGTTGTTGCCTTCTTAAAGGGATTAGGAGTTGTTGTCCGGGCTGCTGAAGGACGTGACACTTCAAACAACTACTGGGGAATCGCTCTAACCTGCACATAACAGCAAGAAAAACAAAATGACCTTTAGAATGGTAATAGCCTCTCTTCTGGGTGTGCATGTCCTCAAGCAAAATACTGAACGGTCAGGATTTTTTAAAGTTCGAAAAGCTCAAGACTCATTATCGTTTGCACTGGGCATTTCCACAGATTTTACTGTAAATGTTTAAGTCCACTTAAAACTTTAAATGGACTGAGGCGTTAAACTAGCTGGATTCAGCTGAGTCGAGCACCGATTCAATATTCTTCAATTGGATGAAGGTTTCTAAGCAGCAGTTGTTTTGTTTACTTAAATCATCTATACTACAATTATAAAGGAAGAACTTTGAGGCTTTGAGGCGGGTAAACTCGGGAACCACAGCGCCAATCCACACACCCGATACATCGTTGTAATCCTCAGGGTGTGCAGATGGACATAGGCTATATAAATTAAAAATAAATACGTTATTAAAAAATATAAGTAAAAAAAAAGTAGTCCCTTCAAAGTAGCGCCAGCCGCTACGTGCTTGCTGACATCAGGAGCGGCGTACACGCGAGGAGCGGCGTACAGGAGCGGCGGAGAACAGCGTGGGGAGGAGCGGCGGAGATCAGCGCGGGGAGGAGCAGTGACGAGGAGCGGCGAGATCAGGGGAGCAGCGGACATGACTGGCGGACAGGCGGTGAGGATCGGCGGGCAGACAGTGAGGGGCTGCAGAGATTGAATATTCACTGTACTGTACGGCTCTAAAAATTTAGTGAGAGCTGGTACCGGGGCCTATCGGAGGAGCAGCACTTGCTCTCCTATTAAAGGGCCTGCACCGGGGTTTTTAAGGTTGCAAACACTGCGACCTCTTACGCTTTCTTCCCCATGGCAACCACTGTACCACTGCCATCTTTTCAGCCCCCCGCTGCAGCCGTCCGGACATCGCCACCAGTGCTGGGAAGGTACAAGCATGCCATCTCTGCATTGTTTTGGTATGCTGTTTTATGTTAAGGTAGAGGCTGTTTGTATAGCACCTGTGGCAGCCATGGATTGCTTCTAACTGCTGAAAATCATGTTGAATCGTCAGGTGTGTGCCAGAGTGGAGCAGCTGCCGTGTTCTTCTCGGATGAGAGCGTAAGGTGCTGATAACATGGAATTGCGAAATGCGCAGAGCACTGCTATCAGGCCCATGAGCACAGTGAATATAAAGCGTGTCTGCTGTTCAAAAAAGGCATTTCTTTTGAAATTGAATCAATTAGTTGTCGGGGGAAGTGACGGGACAGTACAGGAACTTCTGAGGGGCAAGCAGGTACTCTGTGACGCTAACTACCTGCACTTTTTCCATTAAGGAGACATAGGAGGCTCAATAAAAAGAGCATTTATAAAAATAAAAAAAAAGCAAAGAATGTATAAAGAAAGAAAGAGAAAGTACACATAGACAATCTGTTCTGTTATGTTAATCACTGGCAGGTGGATGGGTAATGTTCAACACAATGAAAATAGAGGGGATTAAAAATATAAAAAGGTAGTGGACACAGCCTGTGCGTCACGCAGAGCACCCGGGTCACCCCTCTGCGGAGAACAGTCAACAAGTCCTAATAATGTGTCTTGTGGGCAGGTACCAAACGGGGCATTACAGCAGGAAAAAGTGACATGAGCAGTGACGTGGGCAGGTTACACAACGTCAGGGCGGGCAGCGGCCCTGAGCCATGATTGCTCCCGGACAACGTCGGGACGGGCTGCTAGTTGTATATGAAGTGTGTTTTGCACAACTGTTCAGCAACAGTGGCAATGTTCCGCCATTCATGTTGAACAGATAAATCATTTAAGAAACAGGGACTGTATTATGTTCCTGTTTGCGGCATGACGTACCTTTCAAACGGTGTGTTGGATGCCAGCAGCGGCTGCTGCAGGTAGGAGCAGTGGGGTGGTGGGGCTGGCTGGGGGGTATTTCGGGAGACGACCACAAGGGAAAATTAAATAATTGATTTTCCTTTGTGGTCGTCTGTTGAAATCCCCCCCAGCCGGCTCCACTGCTCTTACCTGCAGCAGACAAGGCTATTGGATGCTATCAGGGACATTGCAATTTACAACAAGGGGTGGTGATGGACAGAGTCTCTGAATTAAGCAGAGTACTCTCACCCAGTCAAGAGATCAGGGCTAGATCCAACACCGTTTTTTAGCTCATTGCACCATCCCAGTTTCAGAACCTGGCTGTATGCAAATTAGTCTGTCCCTGGCCCAGTGCATCATGGGAACAGGGCAGACCAGACTACAAAAGCCAATTCTTACACTGGGAAGGAAACAAGCTTCCGGGGACCGGTTTCTGCCATTTCAGGCGTCTTCGGCCCGGCTTGCTTGAATCCTGATGGTGCAATGAGCAAGGGACTCACATCTGAGTATACCCTTCCACGCTTAGGGTGGACAAAATAATTTACAACAAGGGGTGGTGATGGACAGAGTCTCTGAATTAAGCAGAGTACTCTCACCCAGTCAAGAGATCAGGGCTAGATCCAACACCGTTTTTTAGCTCATTGCACCATCCCAGTTTCAGAACCTGGCTGTATGCAAATTAGTCTGTCCCTGGCCCAGTGCATCATGGGAACAGGGCAGACCAGACTACAAAAGCCAATTCTTACACTGGGAAGGAAACAAGCTTCCGGGGACCGGTTTCTGCCATTTCAGGCGTCTTCGGCCCGGCTTGCTTGAATCCTGATGGTGCAATGAGCAAGGGACTCACATCTGAGTATACCCTTCCACGCTTAGGGTGGACAAAATAATTTACAACAAGGGGTGGTGATGGACAGAGTCTCTGAATTAAGCAGAGTACTCTCACCCAGTCAAGAGATCAGGGCTAGATCCAACACCGTTTTTTAGCTCATTGCACCATCCCAGTTTCAGAACCTGGCTGTATGCAAATTAGTCTGTCCCTATCAGGGACATTGCGCCATGTTACACAGAATGTGCTACCCCAGGGCTGCAAAGGGCAGCACATTCAAGTGAAATAAGGAGAAACTGCTTCAAAGCCGCTCCATGTTTCACAGTGCACGTGGCAACCCTCTGGCACTTTCAAGAGGGAAGAGATCCCCTTGCAGTCGTATGCAGTGAGTGACCCCTTTTCTCTCCTGCAGAGGGCTGCCTTTAGGAGGCACACTGAAACAATACTATCTTTTTGAGGCGCACTTCCAGTGTGCCTTCTAAAGGCATGCTTTCCTCTGCACACGTATCCCTAATACGACGCGGGCGCAGAGGCAAAGTGATTCTCTTATTTACATGGGGCCATGCCCCATGCAAATGAAGGAATACCCTCTCATGATAGCGCTGCCGCTACACCGGTACCAGCACTATTAGTATTACAGAATGGGATGCACAAGCATCTACAGTCCCTTATATAAACGCATTGCCCCCTAGAGCACCATATGACCCCTGAGTTTAAAACAGCATTTACAAGCCACCTCTTGAAACATGAACATGGATGTTAACTGTTTCCAAACAGACCAAGCAGTGCAAATATGTCATTTTGGAATGTATACCTGAAGCAAGCCAATTACGATTGTGTGCTGTGTATGCTTCTGTTGTACTGTATTTGGCATTTAAAGGTTTTTCCTCTCCTTAAACGTCTAGTTTATAACATACTATTAAAACCTCATTGGTTTATGTAACTCCAATCGGTCTGTTCACAGTTCTGTGGACTAAATGGTCTTTCAAATGGATGCAGGCTTGGGGGTGGTTTCCAAGTGGTATTGTGAAATGGAGGCAGGGCAGAGGGAGGAGGAGGTATAATGCGGCACAGGTAAGTGGCTCTCGGGTCTGCACCCAGACGAGAAATTGTCCCAGTGTCTAGTCCCTGCTTCATATCCAGTCACAATTTTCGATGTCCAAGTCTCAATATGAACACAATGGTGACACCAAAAACTCATTGATGTGGGGGGACTGTATCGACCACCTCCCCCCCAGGGGAGAGAGAATTTGGAAGTCACTTTTTGTTTTACTTCTACTACTCAGGGAATTCTGGCACCCCAGGCAGCATAGTAAAAGAAGAAAAGGGGCATTGCTCTCAAACGTTATACCGTGATGGGAGTAGGTAAAATGTGAATTTCACAATAACTGACCAATGGCTGAAGTGGGCTGACACATTGCTCTGTGCAGTGGTGGGGGCAGGCAAAGTGTGAATGGCTGTATTTCCCCATTGGTATTTGCTGAGCTGGGTGAACTAAATGTGAATGGCACAAAAACTCAAAAACTGATAAGTGACTGAAGTGGTCTCATCTGTTTCCCCATGATGTATGTTGTGGTAGGTGGAAGTGAAATGCAAATGGTGCAATAACTGCTCAATGGCAAAAATGGCAAAAATGTGTTGATACATTGACTTCTGATGTGCAGAGGTTTTTAAATTATAGAATGGGTGCCTTCTGGACTAAAGATTTCACTTCATTACGGGAACAGACATGGACAAATAAGACCTGTAGACTTTTTGGGTACCAAAACGAATCAATTTTGCACATTCTCTGTAACTCTCCACACCTATTGGATGCTCGGAAATCATTATTACAGCCATGCATTTCAGCTTTAAAAGTCCGTACATGTCGACAAGCATTAATCCAGTGCCTGAATAGTAAAAATACTCAGCTTAAATGTCGATTCTAGCAACTGATTTAAATGAACTCATTGTTTATAGATGTAGGACATTTTCATGAATGTTTTTTTTGCTGTAGCCCATATCTTACTACAAAGGCTATTAACACTATCTAAAGTGTAAATTATGTACAATGTTTTAGTCACCATTTTAAAATTATCAGTTTTATACTTAATGTCTTGTTAAATTATATAAGTGCATAAATGATGAGAATTTGTAATGATTTTAATTAATCAAACTGTAAAGAGTTTGAATTGATTTTATGAGCTGGTTGGAATTACAATGAGAATGGCATCATAACTGATCAGTAGCTGAAGCGGGCTGGCACATTGCCCTTTGCTGGGGTGAGAAGAAGCAAAATGTGAATGGCTGAATAACATATTAGTGGCTGAAGTGGTCCATCCATTGCCCTGTAACTTATGCCGTTCTGAGTGAAAGTAAAATGTGAATGGCACAATTACTAATTAGTGGCTGAAGTGTGCTGATGATTGTTTGTCTAAATATCAGGAACAATGATGTTGTGGTTCACAAATACTGCAATAACAATATTGTGAGCCATAATATTGAATTTGAATATTTTGTACATAAACAAAAAAAATCTCGAAAAGAATAGTGGACCAGACTATTGTCCAAAAAAGGTAAGTATATTGAAATATCTATATATATATATTACATTATATTTAATTTATTATAAATCTTGAAGTTTGGAAAAACATAATTAAAAATATTTTAAATCATTATTGTATACTCAAATGAAATATATATATATATACATTAAATACATAAATGTGTAAACAATTAAAAAATAATGTACATTAAATAAGAACAATATATTAATAATAATACACAATAGCAACAATACTACTACTACTACCAGTAATAATAATAATAATAACATTAATTACTATTCATATTTACTGTTGATGTTAGAATTATATAGTCAGAATATCAATAATAATAATACTAATATTAACTAAACCTAACCAACACACACACATATATACACATACATACACACACACACACATATATATTACCTACTGGTGTTTGCCAGTAGGTAGTTATAGTTAGGGCCATATACCTATAGAAAAAGCATTAATTGACTTGCCTATATATTTGGCGTTGTTTGAGGAATCCTCACAAACCTTTCCAAAACCAGTGTCACAGTGAGTCTTTTTGTGCATAGAAATTGCAGGATGATCTGTCAAGCGGGGACCAAGAAAAAGGGGGATAAACAAAACTATAGCCTGAACTTCTGGATGGAATTAAACCAAATTTGGCAGTAAGGTAGATTTTTGTTCGCAGATTTCAGTTATTTGGTCTAAATCCGTTCAGCTATTGTTGAGAAATATAAGGGAAAGCAAATAAGGATATCTGGGTGGAGCCTAAGCACAGATCTCATGGTGAGATCTAAGTGGATGTCAGCACTTCAACTAGAGAATGCTGGCAGCCATCTTGGGACCAATATACATATTAGCACCCCATTGAAATACATTGTAGTGAATGGCAGGTTTTGAGGGTCACAAAAAAGAGAAATCATTTGTTGATGGTCCCATTATACTAATTTTGGGAATTGTGGCGTAATCTAAGGTGATTTTACCCTGTGAAAAAGTTTTCTGCTGGGTGTACATCAATCATCTTTGAGAGAAAACAGTTGTCTCCTGATTCCCATAGATGTTATAGAAGGCGCTCCAGAAGCTAAAATTAGAGCATTGTTTCTGTAAATCCACACTATATTTCTCAACCATATGAGAATGAAGTCTGACATTCTCAGTAAACCATGTGTTTCCAACAGGAGCAGCCTGTCAGTTGATTCCTGTGTGTTCTAATGCAGTCTCCCAGAGTGTTCTAAAGAACACATAGAGTGCTAACAGTCGAACCTTTGACACAAGTATGTCACAGCTGAAGTCATCCTGATTGAATCTAACTGGTTAAACTTAAAATATTTAATTTAGAAAGGAACACAATGAGGGAGTTCATTTTATCATAGTAATTATGGTTAGAGCTGTAGAAAGAAAAATTAGCACATGTTTTACGTGAGTTTTCAAATATTCCTCTTCTATTTCATTAAAACATTGTGACCTATAGACTGAATATACACTTTCAA
Source organism: Lissotriton helveticus (assembly GCF_964261635.1). Lineage (NCBI taxonomy): Eukaryota > Metazoa > Chordata > Amphibia > Caudata > Salamandridae > Lissotriton > Lissotriton helveticus. Next base: position 166,805,258 of record NC_136065.1, on the reverse strand, counting down.
AACCAGTAGCAGACTGCCAATTAACTCCATAATGATCAGCAGTTTACTACAGTATTCTGATCAGCAACTAGAGTGCTAAAATTCTGAATCTATGCCAAACGTGTGGCACATCTGACTGCTATCTTGATGAAGTGGAAAACTGAAAGCATTTTCTACTGATGATACTGCAGTAAATGAGCTTCATAACAAATAATTCTCCCAAGATTGCCACCAGTGAGGAAAGAGCCCGTATGTAGCACAAATACCATCCAAATGCAGCCCAAGTATAGCCCAATGTCAGAAGTGTGCAAAACCCCCACACGTATTGGGTTTCTTTATAAAAATGCATGAAAAGGTAAACACATACAAACCATTCAGGAATGGAGTGCCAACATAAAAATAATTAAGATATGTTTTTATTTGTTGCCTTCCGCATTATCAGAGGGTGCCAAGCTGAAAATGCTGCCATTAATAGTTGCTTTGTTTGAGAGTGGAGTGCCTTTCTTATGCGTAGTTTTCAAATTTCCTGACAGTATTGCATCTATCTGATAAGAACAAAAATAATATTTGATCAACAAACTCAATGTGAATTACATTTAATTTGGAGAAAAAAATGATTGAAAATATATATGTGTATATTGGAATGTTATAAGTGTATGATTTTGTGAGTGGCTTTGTATGTTTAATAACACATGAGGTTGTATGTTCGAACAACGAGTTCCACACCACGACTTCCCTCACAACGAAGTCGCAACCACAACCTCGTCTAAACCACGACTTTTTTTTCCACGCATTCCTTTATCACGTTTGCGTGTTTTAAACAAATGCTTTACATCTAGTACCCCAATCGCTCCACTCCTTATAAACTAATTGCACCCACCCTAAAAATAAACACGATTACCCACACACACCTGAGGCTAAGCTGGTGCTAATTTCTACTTTCTCCTCCTCGAATATCCCTCACCGCCCTTCCTTCCCTTCCGCGAGAGAGATCTGGGTACAGGGCTTACTGTAGAAGCCTCACTCACAGTTGTCCGTAATAAACTGGAATTTGATGATCTTTTGCTTTTTTTGAACAAAAATACTGATTAATCAAATTAGCCCGACTACAGTGCTAGAAACTGTGCTGTGCATTTCTTCGTGTCAACAGCACTCACGAATATACAAGAGGCTAAACTCCTTTGCCCGGTTGCTCTGCCCTCCTGCCAGGCACAGTGCGTTGCTGATGAATTTTGAACAGACTAGCAGCACAAGAAACACTAACAGGAAATACTGCCATAATTGCTTGAGAGTGAGACGCATCCCATTTCCGTGGATCAATTGAAAAGGCCTCCTTCGCCTGCTCATTTGCACATGCCCTGGCATAGGTTGCAGCTGGTGAAAGGCACAATCCGTGAGGAGGGCTAGGTGTGATGATGACTTCACTTGCCTAAAGAGAAACATGAATTCCGAATTTGCGTTCCGGCCAGTTTCACTTCTCATGATTGGAGAGTGTCTCCTCGCACACTGCAAACTTGCGCTCTAAAAAGATGTGATACGTGCCAGCTTGACTGATTAAACCAGGTGACCCTGCCAGCCCTGCGCGCACGGAGAGGGAGCCACACATGGTCATCTTCTGGGGAAGAATGTTGGCACAGAATAGGGCGTAGAAGAGTGACCTTCCTTAGCAGCAGTCCGGGGGGCGGAGAGGAATTGCGTTTCCAAGATTGAAGAGTGCATTTCTAGTCCGGGAATCGTTGTTTAGAAGAGTCATTGTTCATGCTTTCGTTGTTCAGCATTTGTCGTTGTTTGCACTTCGTTGTTCAGGTAAGTAGTAATTAAAACTTCGTTGTTTAGGATGTTTCCCAACACATGAGTAAGACGCTATATGAGTGTATGAGAATGTGACAGTTTGTCTGATTTGCAGATTAGGTGTGTGAGAAGTTGTTTCACAATCTGTTGCTTTAAATAAGTATGTTGTACATTTACTGAATACTACATGGTGTAATTGGTAGTAAAATAACAGTAAATTTGGAGTTAAACTTTTAGTTAGCAAGGCATTCCAAGATGTGGAAATATTTACATGTGTATATATGAGGTGCTGTTCTCAAAGAGTGTTTACTTTGAAATCTGGGTGTTGTTGTTCCGTTACACTGCTTTGTCAGACAGCTGCAGAAGCAGGTATACAGTCAGTCACTTACTCGGAAACTACTTGTGCATGCAGAAGATTCAAACATAGTTGTAGTCACATTTATGTTGCTCTCTTTTCCAAAACACAGGCACTGAGGTGTTTGTTCATAGCCATTTCCATAGATATTTAGAGCGTCATAGAGATACTAAAATAGACAGTCATATACTTGCACATTTACTGAAACATCTCATGGCACTGCTACAGGTGTACTCTTACAATTTCTCAGATATTTTGGCAAGTACTGACACAACCTTCTCATTAATGTAGAGAAATACTCTTTCAATCATAGACGATGCTTGGTAGTACAGGTCCCGTGTGTGTACTTTGCCTTGTAGCTTGATTTGCCATGTAAAAGCTGTTTGTCAAGTCTTACATCCAAGTGTCAGTATGCACAAGTCACATGAGAGAGATGCTATAGGTGTGCTGTAAATCATATTGATTTGTGGTTTAAAGATGAGAGATGTTCTTTTCAGTTCACTAAGTTACTTGAGCATTGGCATGCCACTATGACAGGTACTACATAGAGTATGCCATCCCTAAAGCAAGTGACAAACATGTTCAGAAAAACATAAAGCCTCTGTTTCAACTATTGAGACAGTGACAGAAGCACTTATAGATCCAGCTACTCACCAGAAAGTATTAATCCCCGCAGTAAACTCAAATGTAGTTGCAGTCACACTTACGTATGTCTGTATTGCTGAACACAGGCACTGAAGTATTTCTGTAGCCACTTACTTACACATTTAGACAGTGATGGAGGTATTAAAGCACACAGTAAAAAACCAGCATATTTACATAAACATCTCATGGCACTGATAGAGGTGTACTTCTTCACTCTCTCAGATGTTTAGGCAAGTACTGACACAATAATCTCAACTATGCAGAAGAACAGTATTTAAAAATGGATGATGGCTACTAGTGCAGACCCTGTCTGTGCACTATCACTACACGCTTCATTGGCATGTTATAGGTGTTTCTGAAGTGTCAAACCCATGTTTTAGTGCACATAACACACTTCTAAAATATTCTTTACTTATGTCATAAAATAAACTGTTTTGGGCATAAGAGATCAACAGGTGTCCTTTTGAGTTGAATAAGTTACTTGGGCACTTGCAGGCCCCTATGCAAAGTACTACATAGAGTATGTACCCCTAAAGCAACTGATATATATGTTCATAAAAGCATAGATCTTTTCTGCAACCTAATCAGAAAGCTAAACAAGCACATATACAATCAGTCACTCACTATAAACTACTTATGCCTGCAGTAAACACAAAGTGAGTTGCAGTCACATGTTCATAGCTATTTCCTGGTGGTGTTTAGTGCTTAAGAGTTTGAGAGATGTCCTTTTGAGTTAAATGAGTTATTTGTGCACTTGTAGGCCTCAATGCCAAGTACTACATAGAGTATGCCATCCCTAAAACAATTGACATAGAAGTACACAAATGCATAGAGTCTCTCTTTCAGTTACAGAGACAGCTACAGAAGCACTAATACATTCAGTCACTCACCAAAAACTTTTCATGCATGCAGCAGACTCAAAGATAGTTGCAGTGACACCTTCATAGCTTTCTATTGCCGCCACTTACTTAAACATTTAGGCCGCCATAGAGGTATTATGGCAGGAAGTTACAGACCAACACATTTACGTAAACATCTCATGGCATTCCTACACTCTCTGAGATATGTAGGCAGGTACTGACACAACTGTTATATTCCAAGTCTTGTACTGTATCTTTAATCTTACTCTTACATTCTGTTGCCATTGCATCTGTGAGGTCATCGCATCTGTCCCACTGTAGAATTGTATGTTTCAATACTAAGAGCAAACTGACTGGGACAGATGTGACTAGCAGATGACAAGCTGTGTAGTATTTTGAGAATTAAACCTCTTTGATTCAACCATCTGTCTCCTGGAATTACTACATAATTTTGGCGACGAGGACCTACACAGCTGAATCCACGCATCAATTTAAGCTCTACAATCAAGATTTTCGTCCCTTTTGAAGTCATCTGCCTCAGCTGTCACATCCTCATGTTTCATCAATGCCATCTCTTCAATCCTCATTTTTCATCAATTTAATCTCTTCAATTCTTCTGCTACGCGTCAATATTTGTGATGGCACACTCGACACTTTGAGATAAGTGACTTTCAATTTCTAATATTTTCAAGTTCATTAATCTCATAAACTGAGACTTTATTAACTTTTGTCTACCTTGCTGCTGCTGTACTTTTCTTTGTCTGAGATTATAAGCAGACAGCGTAGACACTACCTTTACTGTGCATATCGCTTGCTTTTCTATGCACATCATCAGTGTGTATTTTTAAAATTCACCATCAACCTGCATGTTACGGAACTCTACCCCTGATCTAGAGCGTTTCCATTTAAAAAGTTTTTTTTTATTATTATATACATAGAATGTATTTTTTTTAAATAACATTAACTTCAGAGGCACTTACTCAACTGTTGTTTTCTGCCTCGCGCGCACGTTCTCCTGTGAGCATTTTTTTTCTCTCAATCGCGCATGATTACCGCGAGTCTTTCCCGACTTTTGTTATTGAGTCAGGGCGAGGTCTGAGCCTGTGCGTGTACTGGATTCCTCTTCCCGCGCATGCTCTCTATGTTGCCAACCAATTGAATGCTCATTCTGCTAACCATTCAATGGAGGATTCACGCTGCCAACCACGTTTTAGATGAATCTGAGGTTGCCAATCACGCATATCTTTTACAAACTGTGACATCACGGAGACTGTGTCTTTCAGCATTGCTTCAACATTCTACGATCTCTACGATGTTTCCAGTGCTTTGCTGATTGTCTGTGGGCATTCTATTATTCCACAAAGAATATTCTGGGAAAGGACAACATTATTTCTTTTGTTACAGAGGAAAGCATTCTTCAATTGGAATTTTTAATCTTTATTCAGTTCTAAAAGCAGACATTACAATTCTTGCTGTGTTTCACCTTTCATATTTTCAAATATGGATGCAGATATTTTATTTTTTAATCCATACTGACTTCTACAAACATCGGATTTATTATACTTAGATTGCACGGTGTTTTTTTTTCTATATATTTTTTTTCTATTTTTAAAAAAAAGTCATCTGTGATTCGCACACTTTCATCTGTGATTGGGAAACAATTTTACTTTGCGAATTACCAACGTAGTCCTATAGAATCTATGTGATTTTTATTACTGTCTATTATTGTCAGAATTCAGATTGTTTTATATTTTCTGGATTTCAGATCTTATTTAACGTTCATTATCTACAAAATTTCAAAATGTCTTCTCTACAGTCTATTAATGCTCCTCCTTCATTTCTTGATACTCCAGGGGATCCCCCGGTGAAGTGGGATATTTGGTTCAATGCTTTTGAGACTTATCTAGGTGCTATTGGAGCTTTGAGGTTTCGTCCTGAAAGAAAGAAGTGTCTTCTATTGCACTCGCTAGGTTTCGAAGGGAGGTCGATTTTCAAACATTTACCTGACCCCCCTGGTGATAATGAATTAATAGATGAATATCAAATTACTGTCACTAAACTCAAGCTTAGAGTTGATAAGCAACCTAATTTAATTGTTCTCAGACAAAAGTTTTTCAAAAGAAAGCAATCTGAAAGTGAGGACGTCGATGCTTATATTTCTACTCTTAGGAAGTTATCCTCTGTCTGTCTTTTTGAGAATTTTACCAAGCTATTAATTTGTGACCAATTTGCTGGTCATTGTAAAGACAAGCAGATCAGACAGAAGTTGCTTTCCATGGACAATCCCCTGCTTGATGAAACCATTAAAGTAGCAAAGAGCATCGAGACATCTCACATCTCCCTTAAAGAGTTGGAGGACAAACCACCGGATAGTATCAATTTTGTTGGTAATTCAAAGAACTTTAAAAAAAGTCTGTGAAGAATGGGAGCAATTTTTCCCCAAGATTCAAAAATGCTAATTCTATACCTAGTGATGTTTGTTTACGTTGTGGCAGTTCAATTCATGGTAAAGGAGCGAAATGTCCAGCATTGAATGCTACGTGTAACTATTGTAGTAAAATTGGACAATTCGCAACTCTTTGTTTAAAACAAAATTAAAAAAGAAAGCGATAGCTTGTGTTGTAGAGTCAGAGGATGATTCTGATACAGAAACTATTTCTGTTGTCATGGATCACACTGAGTCTAGTAACATATCGATACCACTTGCAGGTGATCCATCAACGTGTGTCGACCCCATAGTTGAGATACTTGTAGGCGATAAGAAACTTAATCTTCTAGTGGATTCAGGTGCTAGGATTACCATGATAACGGAAAAACTGTTTCATCAAACATGGGGGGAGAGAGAGTTGTTCCCTCCAGACAGATCTCCCGTTTCTTACGAAGGACGAAGAATTTAATTATTGGGTTTTCTAGAAGATTACCTAATATTCAAAGGTAGGAGAATTAGGGGTAAAATGTACGTAGCAGTCAAGGGATTGAATATACTTGGGTGGTGTCATCAAGGGCTGTTTGGCATGCAACTTAGACCAGGTGCAAAAGAACAAGTTTTGCTGGTCTCTTGTGTAGAAGAAAGCACTAAATGGATCAATGAATTTCCTTCTGTCTTCAGTGATGAGTTAGGAAAAATCACGTGGTTCAAGCATAAAATCATAGTTAAGGATGGAGCAACTCCTATTAAGCATAAACTTAGGGGTGTGCCCTTCAGCATCAGGGAGGATCTTAACAAGGAGCTGTCAATGCTATGTGAGAAGGGAATTATAAAACCTACTGATTCTTCGTTATGGTTATCTCCCCTTGTGGTTGCACGCAAACGAGATGGTAAGCTAAGGGTGTGTGTGGATCTCAGATCTTTGAACAAGGAGATTTGGGTTGATTCTCACCCTTTACCTAAAATTACGGACCTATTTGCCAGTATAAAGGGAGCGAACATTTTTTCTAAGTTGGACCTGGCTAGCGCCTATCATCAAATAGAGCTTCACCCTGAGTCACGTTCCTTGATGGCTTTTGTATCTCCACTTGGAACTTTCCGGTACAAAAGGATGCCGTTTGGCTAGCCTCAACAAGGGGTGGTGATGGACAGAGTCTCTGAATTAAGCAGAGTACTCTCACCCAGTCAAGAGATCAGGGCTAGATCCAACACCGTTTTTTAGCTCATTGCACCATCCCAGTTTCAGAACCTGGCTGTATGCAAATTAGTCTGTCCCTGGCCCAGTGCATCATGGGAACAGGGCAGACCAGACTACAAAAGCCAATTCTTACACTGGTCTTTTGACTGGGTGAGAGTATTCTGCTTAATTCAGAGACTCTGTCCCTCACCACCTGTCAGGACCCCTCAATTGCAAGTTGGAGCGACAGGGCAGGAAGAACTTGGTAATAACCAGACGTGCAGCATACAAATGAACTGGTCCGAACTGACTCGAAGATGGCGCCTGAATAGGCCGCCAGAGTCGGGTCAATGTTAACATTCTAGTCTTGCTGCCCGCTCTACTGTCTCTTGGTAAGGCGCGCGCAGCTGACAAGCCGCGCACTTCACTGAGAATTCGACCGAGCACAGCAGCGCCCTACAGAGTTCCTGGATTCTAGTCAAAAGTCACAGCCGGTGTAATTATAGTTTTTTCAGAGTTAGAAGCAAAACGGAGAGGCGAGTGTAGTCACGCAGTTGTTAGTGTCCGAGAAAGAAGAAACAAACGGAATTCCTGAGGAGTCATGGAGATCGTGTGAGACACGTCTGCAGAAGCTCGTTTATGAGAGAGATGAGCAGAATATTAAGCTAAGTGGCAATCTCGATAAAATAAGAAAACGTAAAACGTTCATTGTATTATTTAAGCCAACGTCGCAAGTTAGAGTCAGCAGATATGCGTAGCGTATAACATTTCTGTCAGAGGCAGCGAAGGAAAATCACAGCGTGAAGGAAAATACTAAGACAGTGCTTGTCTGCAAAAGACGACACAAGGGTATATAATACCTCAGTCAGAGGCTATTTACAAATCCACAACGTCAGAGAAGGCAACAGTTCAGATCTCAGATCAGATCTCATCTACAGAAAAGGATGCGAAGTAAATGTTAGATTAATAAATGAGGAAAGATTAAAGCTTACCGAGTTGAGGGTCCTCATCAGCTAGGTATACAGAGTAGCGTCCTCCAGTCAACCTAAGAAAGAAAAGAGAAAGCATATATAAATTAACAGCGCAATAGAAGGAAATCCATTAAGCATACAAGGCAAGAACACAACAAGAAAATAAACAGAGAATACCATTAAAAAGAAATCCACACAAGAAAAATGAGAATGTAAGTGAAATAAATAGGGAGGGGTTAGGGAAAAAACAAATAATAGGTTATTGTGACTAAAGTATATTTTCAACCTTGCAGACAGACATCTCAACCTAGAACAAGCATACCCATAGAAGATGTCCTAAAAGAAAAGATAAAGAAAAGTGTAGAAGAGAAGCTGAGTCCTGAAGGCTTAGGGTAAGAAAAGGCGCAGTTAAATCCTAGAAGTGGTGTAGCGTAGTGTAGTCAGGAACTCATGATTTTGTAACTCATTTTCCCCACAGGTGATCTCGAGTAAATAGAAGTCTGCTGGACGGACTGACGAGGAAACCCATCAGGACGGCCTCTTCTCTCTTTCTCTCTTTTATTATTTTATCCAATATCCCCCTTCCCTTAGAATAGCCTCTCTAGAGACTTGTGACCTCAAGCTCTGGGTTGCTGTTTTGAGTGGACTCGGGAATCAGCATCTCTGTTCCTGTGTAGTAGAAAGTAATACAGCATCTGACAGAGTGAAGTGCCCAAGTTGCATTTTACACCCGAACAGAGATGGCAGAGGGATTAGACTTGCAAGGGTTAGGAGCTATTCTAGATACTATACAAAAGGAGTTGAGCGCAGTTAGGGAGGAGAATCAGAACCTTAGAATGGAAATAGTGAATTCAAGAAAAGAGACCGCGGAATTGGCACAAAGGGTTAGACAACCTTTTGGTTCAAGCCCAGGTACTCAAACCCCATTAGTAGAAGGGACAAGCAGAACAACAACCCAAGTGATCCACTCCTTATCTCCCGTTATTCCTTTAGCAGCCCCCGAACGCTTTAGTGGTGATCCACAAAAGGCCCAGATATTTATCACCCAATGCTCATTGCATTTCCTGTGTCGTCCATCTATTTTCCCTGACGCGCAGTCTCGAGTAGCATTTGTTTTGTCGTATTTAAGTGGAGATGCAGCTTCTTGGTCTTTGCCTTTGATAACGAAGAATGATCCAATATTGAGAGATTACGAGAATTTTAAGGAAGAGTTCCTTCGTATATTTGACAGACGACGAATCTCTCAAGCAGTCGACAACGAGCTACTAGATCTGAGACAGGGGAATCGTGATGTGGTCTCGTATCTAGCTCAATTCAACAAGCTTGTGGTGGAGACTAACTGGCCAGAGAGTAAGAGGGCTGCCGTCTTTTACCGTGGTTTGAAGGACGAACTGAAAGACGTTTTGGCCGGAATACCGAACCGACCCACGGAGATCTCTGCGCTAGTAGACTTGGTTTTAGAAATCGATTTTCGTCAAGGGGAAAGAAAAGGAGAAAAGAAGAAAGACTACCGAGCAGTGGCGCCAAGGTTTGACCGAGTCAGATCGGAAGGAAGTCGGAGTTATGAAACACCACAGGGCGTAGAACCAATGCAGATTGGAACAATCCGAGGTCCTCTCACTAAGGAGGAAAAAGAAAAACGAAGAACCAGCAACCTTTGCATGTACTGCGGATCCGGAGGCCATTTTGTAAGAAATTGTCCGAAGAAACCCAAGGTAAACTTCAAGCCGAAGGAAAACTAGCAGCACCATCTGTTGGAGGAGTTGGACAGGTGGATGCGGTTTTAGATCAAACTCCAGGAGAGCATCGAGTGGCAAATACCCTGCAATCAGCGGCTCCCCATTTAATTCTATCCATGGAAATCAGGTTCCGACAAGTAACGTTGATGGAAATCTCAGTAATGATTGACTCCGGAGCCACCGGGAATTTTTGCGATCTGAAATTTGCAAGTAGAGTGGGAATCAAGGCCATCCAGAAATCGAGAAGTGAACCTGTCAGAGCTGTGGATGGCACCAATTTATCTTCAGGTCCGATAGTCAGTCACACGGAGATAATACAGTTGATTTCAAATGAGGGGCATGAGGAGAAGATTCAGTTTAATTTAATTGATGCCCCCCAATTTCAATTAATTCTAGGACTCCCATGGCTCACCGAACATAACCCGAGCATTAACTGGAGTACAAGAACAGTGGAAATGGAGTCGAGTTACTGCCTGGAGAATTGTTTTGGAAAATCAAAGACAGAACCAGAGGAAAATCCTGCACATTTGTTATGTCAAATCGAAAGATCTATCTGTGCAACCCAAATACAAGAAGTACCAGAGGAATATCAAGAGTTTGAGGATGTCTTCAATGAAGTAGAGGCGGAACAGCTACCACCACACCGCCCTTACGATTGTAAGATAGAGTTGGAGCCAGGTTCAAATCTGCCCTGTAGTCGAGTATATGCACTCACAGAGAAGGAGCATCACCATCTAAGAGAGTATTTGGATAAGTACTTAGCGAATGGTTTCATCCGCCCTTCACAGTCTCCCGTCTCCTCGCCTCTGTTTTTTGTGCCTAAGAAGGAGGGAGACCTGAGGACTTGTATTGACTACAGAGCGATTAATAAGATCACCAAACAAAACCGTTATCCTCTACCATTGATATCAGTTCTGCTAGATCAAGTAAAAGGAGCGAAGATCTACACCAAATTGGATTTGAGAGGAGCCTATCATCTGGTGAGGATGAAAGAGGGAGACGAATGGAAAACGGCTTTTCGGACGAGATTCGGCCTGTTTGAATATCAGGTTATGCCCTATGGTCTATGTAATGCTCCTGCTGCCTTTCAGCACTTCATAAACGATGTGCTAAAGGAGTTCATCGATCAGTGTGCCATCGTGTACATCGACGACATCCTTATATACTCGGAGGATGTAGGGCATCATCAGGATCAGGTTAGAGGAGTCTTGCAAAAACTAAGGGAAAACAGGTTGTTTGTCAAGCTAGAAAAATGTGCCTTCGGCGTATCCCAAGTTGAATTTCTGGGTTTTGTAATTTCTCCCACGGGAATACTAATGGACCGAAAGAAAATCGAAGCAGTCACCAATTGGAAATCTCCAGAGAGCGTCAAGGAGGTGCAAAGCTTTATTGGATTCGCAAATTTCTACAGGAGATTCATTAGTGAGTTTTCACATAAAATCTTACCACTCACTCGACTGTTGAAGAAAGGAACCAAATTCGAATGGACCACTGTGGCGGAGGAGGCTTTTCAATCTTTGAAGAAAAGTTTCACGTCAGCACCAATTCTTCAACATGCAGATCCGGCTGAACCTTTTTACGTGGAGACAGATGCATCTGACCAGGCTGTTGGAGGAGTTCTATCACAGAGAAGTAAGATAACTGGGCAACTACATCCAGTGGCTTATAGGTCCAGGAAATTGAATCCAGCCGAAGTCAACTATACAATCACTGAAAAAGAGCTATTGGCGATAAAAGATGCATTCAAAGATTGGAGACATCATCTGATGGGTGCGCAACATCAAGTCACGGTGTACACAGATCATAGGAATTTGAAATTTCTGAAAACAGCTAGAACCTTAACCCCCAGACAATTACGATGGTCACTGTATTTTGCTGAATACGACTTCATCATCACCTATCGGCCAGGAGCCCAGAATGGAAAAGCAGACGCACTCTCCAGAATTGACACAGAGAATCATAAGACGCCGATAAGAGACCAATCAATAATCCCAAAGGAAAAAATCATCGGAGCTACCACTACAATAAACTTGGAGAAAGGCATTTGGGAAGCAATGAATGACAGGGCCATGGAGGATTGGGCGAGAAAGGAAGGAGGAGAAATTCATCATCGGTTGCCGTATTATCAAGGGGCTCTGTATATTCCTACCAAAGAATTACAAGAACAGATTATGAAGGAATGTCATGATGCAAAATTGGCTGGACATAAAGGTGAGGCAAAGACCAAGGACTTGATCCAGCGCCATTATTGGTGGCCAGAAATGTCAAGAGACATTGAGCAGTACGTCAAGACTTGCGAGATATGCGCTCAGGGAAAATCAGAAAGACAGGCTCCAAAAGGGCTGCTTATGCCTTTGCCCACTCCACCTTATCCCTGGCACACAGTTACACTAGACCTCATCACGGATTTACCTCTTAGTCAGGGTTTTAACACTATATTAGTGGTGGTGGATTCCTTTTCCAAAATGGCTCATTTCACCGCTCTGAAAGGAGTGCCAACGGCAAAGCAGTTGGCGGCTCATTTCAGCGCTCAGATTGTAAAAATCCACGGAATTCCAAGGGTGGTAATAACGGACAGGGGCCCACAGTTCATTTCCCATTTCTGGAAGTCATTCATGGAAGGGTTGGGCACAGAAGTTCGGTTTTCCACCAGCTATCACCCAGAGACTGATGGTCAAACTGAGAGGGTGAACCAAGAACTTGAACAGTATTTGAGATTGTTTCTTTTGAAACAAGAAGGAAATTGGTCAGATTATTTGTGGGCAGCAGAGTTTGCTCATAATAATGCAAAAAATGTATCGACTGGGTTTTCCCCGTTTTTCATGAATTACGGTAGACATCCAAATTCAACTCTAGGGCAAGTTGATATTTCAGTCCCAGCGGTTGAGGAGATAGTTACACAATTAGAACAGGTGCATCAGAGTGCAATAGAGAATCTCCAAAAGGCAAAAGAAAAGTATAAGGTTTATGCAGATAGGAAGAGACGTGTAGGGCCCCTGTTAGAAATAGGGGACAAGGTCTGGTTAAGCACTAAGAATTTGAGACTCAAAGGCAATCGAAAATTTCAACCAAGGTTTATAGGGCCTTACAGAGTAGATGGAAAAGTGAACCCAGTAACTTATCGACTCCAGCTGCCATCAAGGTTGAAGATCCATCCAGTCTTTCACATATCTCTACTAAAGAAGGCCCCCGAGAATTTGCGAAAAGAGTTGCCACCAAGACCTCTACAATTCGAGACAGGTACAGAATTTGAAGTCAAAGAAATTCTCGATTCGAAAAGATTAAAAGGAAGACTATATTATCTCGTGGATTGGAAAGGTTATGGTCCCGAGGAGAGATCTTGGGAGCGAGAAGAAGATGTGCATGCTCCAAGACTGACCAAAATCTTTCATCGACGTTTCCCAACTAAGCCCCGGAAGGGAGAGTCTACCTTGTTGGAGGGTACTGTCAGGACCCCTCAATTGCAAGTTGGAGCGACAGGGCAGGAAGAACTTGGTAATAACCAGACGTGCAGCATACAAATGAACTGGTCCGAACTGACTCGAAGATGGCGCCTGAATAGGCCGCCAGAGTCGGGTCAATGTTAACATTCTAGTCTTGCTGCCCGCTCTACTGTCTCTTGGTAAGGCGCGCGCAGCTGACAAGCCGCGCACTTCACTGAGAATTCGACCGAGCACAGCAGCGCCCTACAGAGTTCCTGGATTCTAGTCAAAAGTCACAGCCGGTGTAATTATAGTTTTTTCAGAGTTAGAAGCAAAACGGAGAGGCGAGTGTAGTCACGCAGTTGTTAGTGTCCGAGAAAGAAGAAACAAACGGAATTCCTGAGGAGTCATGGAGATCGTGTGAGACACGTCTGCAGAAGCTCGTTTATGAGAGAGATGAGCAGAATATTAAGCTAAGTGGCAATCTCGATAAAATAAGAAAACGTAAAACGTTCATTGTATTATTTAAGCCAACGTCGCAAGTTAGAGTCAGCAGATATGCGTAGCGTATAACATTTCTGTCAGAGGCAGCGAAGGAAAATCACAGCATGAAGGAAAATACTAAGACAGTGCTTGTCTGCAAAAGACGACACAAGGGTATATAATACCTCAGTCAGAGGCTATTTACAAATCCACAACGTCAGAGAAGGCAACAGTTCAGATCTCAGATCAGATCTCATCTACAGAAAAGGATGCGAAGTAAATGTTAGATTAATAAATGAGGAAAGATTAAAGCTTACCGAGTTGAGGGTCCTCATCAGCTAGGTATACAGAGTAGCGTCCTTCAGTCAACCTAAGAAAGAAAAGAGAAAGCATATATAAATTAACAGCGCAATAGAAGGAAATCCATTAAGCATACAAGGCAAGAACACAACAAGAAAATAAACAGAGAATACCATTAAAAAGAAATCCACACAAGAAAAATGAGAATGTAAGTGAAATAAATAGGGAGGGGTTAGGGAAAAAACAAATAATAGGTTATTGTGACTAAAGTATATTTTCAACCTTGCAGACAGACATCTCAACCTAGAACAAGCATACCCATAGAAGATGTCCTAAAAGAAAAGATAAAGAAAAGTGTAGAAGAGAAGCTGAGTCCTGAAGGCTTAGGGTAAGAAAAGGCGCAGTTAAATCCTAGAAGTGGTGTAGCGTAGTGTAGTCAGGAACTCATGATTTTGTAACTCATTTTCCCCACAGGTGATCTCGAGTAAATAGAAGTCTGCTGGACGGACTGACGAGGAAACCCATCAGGACGGCCTCTTCTCTCTTTCTCTCTTTTATTATTTTATCCAATATCCCCCTTCCCTTAGAATAGCCTCTCTAGAGACTTGTGACCTCAAGCTCTGGGTTGCTGTTTTGAGTGGACTCGGGAATCAGCATCTCTGTTCCTGTGTAGTAGAAAGTAATACAGCATCTGACACCACCCCTTGTTGTAAATAGTTTGGCTAGCCTCAGCGGCATCAGTATTCCAAAGGGTTATGCAAAACTTATTGAGGGATGTAGAAGGTGTTCTTGTTTTCCAAGATGATGTGTTGATTTATGCCAAATATAATCAGACACATGATCAGATTATTACGAAGGTCTTGGAAATATTTAGGGATAATGGAGTGGTACTCAAAACTGAAAAGTGCAAGTTCGGATGCAAAGAAATAGAGTACCTTGGTCATCTGCTTTCTCTTGAAGGGATAAAGCCAAGGCAAGGGTTGATTGATGCAATCATGGATGCACCTGTACCTAAAGACAAATCTGGAGTTAAGTCATTGCTAGGTTTGTTAGAGTACTATTCTAGATTTGTTCCTAACTATGCATCCATGGTTAGACCCATTAGCAACCTTCTCAAAACGTCTACCAAATGTTTGTGGTCAACAGACTGTGAACGTGCATTTATGGAGGTCAAGGATGTTTTGAAGGGAAGTGACGCCCATACACCACTTGATCCTGACTTGCCATGTTTTATAACTGTAAATACGAGCAAAGTAGGTTTAGGAGCTATTCTCACTCAACGTTCTGGTAATCAAGAACACACAGTTGCGTTTGCGTCTAGGGTTCTTAGGAGTGCTGAAACTCAGTATTCAGTTATTGAGAAAGAACTATTAGCGTGTGTGTGGGCCATTGATAAATATCGACCTTATGTTTGGGGAAGACACTTTAATCTAATCACAGATCACAAGCCACTGGTATCTATTTTGTCTGCTGGACCTAGCAAATGTTGTACACCCAGGATCACTAGGATGGTTAGTAAGTTGCTGCAATATCAATTTGAGGTTACACATATTGCTGGAGGGAAGAACTCACAGGCTGACTTTTTATCACGTTATCCCCAGAGTGGTGATTTGAGTGAGGGAACAAGTTTTCAAGACTTAAATGATGAGGATGAGAAGGATTGTTTTGTGGCATCAGTAGATGTACCCATCTTAGCGGTTGGGTCTGAAGAAGTTTGGAGAGCTTCGCTTTGGAAGGACAGGGTGTTACAAGAGGTCTTCAACTTTATCAAGAATGGTTGGCCTAAAGAGAAGTCGTTGTCCTCTGAATTACAACTGTACTGGAAGATTGAATCAGAAATTTCTATTGAGGATGGTTTAATAATGAGGTGTGAGAAATTAATTCCACCTCATTCTCTTAGATCTATCATTGTAAAGGAAGCCCATGAAGGGCATTTGGGTATCTCACTTACTATACGTCGTATACGGCAAGATTTTTGGTGGCCAAGTATGGACAATGAAATCAAGATGTTTATTGAGAATTGTCCTGTGTGCAGTTCTTCTGAAAAGACACTTAAGGTTGTTGTTCCACCTCTGTCTCCCATTGAGTGTCCATCTAGTCCGTGGCTCAATGTAGGTATTGATATTATGGGTCCCTATGAGGTTTTACCTTTGAGGATGAGGTTTATTTTAGTTTTGATGGATTACACATCGAAGTGGCCGGAAGTAAAAGTCGTCAAGGAAGCTAGTTCATCTAGTGTAATCAAGTTTCTTAAAGAGGTGTTTCTGAGGGAAGGATTTCCTCAGTTTATTGTCTCAGATAATGGGACTCAGTTTTTAAGTGATGAATTTCAAACTTTTATTAAGTCCAGTGGTATCAAGCATCTTAGAAGCTCACTATACTATCCACAGACCAATGGTCTGGTGGAAAGGATGAACAGGGTTATTGGTGATTGCATTAGGTGGGCAGTAAAAGGTGGGCATGATATTTTTGCATCTATCGAAAGTATGCTTTGGTCCTACAGAACAACACCTCACTCATCCACTAAGGTTTCACCTTTTGAAGTGCTAAGGGGACGAAAAGCGAATACTAGTTTTTGACCTGGATGGATGTGCAAGTGGTTTGATTCGTTGGTTGATGTTGAGTTACTTTTGGAGTCAGTTAAAACTAATTCTGAAATTACACAAGTTAAAGAGAAAGAATGGTTTGATAAAAAGAAGAATGTAAAGATGGTTTCGTTGTGTGTGGGTGATTTTGTTAAAATTAAGAGTTCTGTACATACCAAGAAAGGGAAGCGTAAATTTAGTGAACCTATCAAAATTACAAGAATTGGTAACAATGCTGTCCAGGTAGAAGTTGGATGTTGGCGGAATCTTTCAAAAGTTGTTAAAGTGAGGACAAGATCTTCTTGTCCTGATAATAGCAGTGGACGGGATAGCGATATAAATTTATCTCGTAGGAGGAGTACTAGAGTATCCATTTTACCTCGTAGATATCGTGATTAAGTACTGTTGTATTTATACTTTATTATATATTTGTTTGCAGAAAGTCATTGCATTACACTGTTTTTCTGTTTTGGTATTTATATTTCTTGCAGAATGTTATTACAGATGCAATGTTATGGTTAAATTTAGTTACTATGTACAATGTTTGTTATCTTGTTTTTGTTTTTCTTATGTTATTTTTGAGGAAAGGGAGGTATGTTATATTCCAAGTCTTGTACTGTATCTTTAATCTTACTCTTACATTCTGCTGCCATTGCATTTGTGAGGTCATCGCATCTGTCCCACTGTAGAATGTTATGTTTCAATACTAAGAGCAAACTGACTGGGACAGATGTGACTAGCAGATGACAAGCTGTGTAGTATTTTGAGAATTAAACCTCTTTGATTCAACCATCTGTCTCCTGGAATTACTACAACAACCTTCTCAACCATTTACAGAAATAATCCTTCAAACATGGGTTATGGCTACTGGTGCAGACCCTGTATGTTCTCTCTCACTGCAAGCTTCACTTGGCATGTTATTGGGTCTTTTCAAGTGTCAAATCCATTCAAAAACTCATGCACCCAGTCACTGACCCACTCAGACACTCATGCACCCACTTAGACATCTACTCAAACAGTCAGAGACTCACTCAGATGGTGAAGCACCTATTCACATACCCAGTGAGACACTTATGCAGATAGTCCCAGACCCGTTCAGACTTGCAAACACCCAGGCACACACCCAGTGAGACACTCATACACTCAGTCACACATCTACTGATGCACTCTTGCACTCACTAACAGTATCATGTTCAAAGGTTACAGGTTACAAGTAGGAAATAGAATCTAAAAAACACGTAGAAATTCAATGAAAAACCAAAGGTTACTGAAACGTTGAAGTTAGGAAATAGAATTTAAGAAACCGTAGAAATTCATTTAAAAAACCAAAGGTGACATGGATGTTATAGTTGGCATCTAGAATTACACAACCTTGGAAATTCACTGAAAAAACGAACTTTACAGGTATTTTATCTTTAGGCTCATATTTCACTTATACATCCCCTGTGAAATTCAGCAGTTATAGAGTTACCTGTGGGTGTCTGAGTGGCTCTATAGGTGTGTGAATGGGTGTATGAGTAAGTGGGTGGCTTATTGAGTGGCTGTCTGGGTGAGTGAGTGACTGAGTGACTGTGAGAGTGGATGTGTGGGTGAATGAGGTAGTGTCAGCGGTGTACAGGTTAGTAAGTGGGTATGTGAGAAGCTATATAGATAAATGATGGGGTGTGTGATTGGCTGTATGGGTGAGTGAGTGGGTGCATACGTAGTGCATGGATGAGTGCATGGGTGTGGGAGTGAATGTGAGTTGACTGTATGGGTGAGTGTGTGCTTGTGTCAGTGACTGTAACAGTGAGTGAGTACATGTATTAGCATCTGTATAAGTAAGTAAGTGGGTGTGTGAGTAACTTTATGAGTGAGTGGCTGTATGAGACGGTATGGGTGAGTGAGTAGGTGTGTAAGTAGCTGTATGGGTGACTGACTCAGTGTGTGAGTGGCTGTATGGATGTATGAGTGGGTGTATATACCCTTAGATGTGACAGTATTGCACTTTACAAATGCTGATTGATCTACTGATTGATTGCTCTGCACTTTTTTCCTGTGTTTCATGAAAACAATAAAATGACATCAATTTGGCATGGATACCTTATGTGGAAAAAGATTTTAAAGCGTAAGCACAAACTATCCCAGACATTCAAAAAAGGGCTCAGCACTGAGGGTTGACAAGCCTTAGCAGTTAATGAGTTAAAGCTTCTTTCACAAGCAACCACTCACCTCTGTCTGAAATGATAAAATAGTGCTGCTCCAGCTCTTCAATGATTTAAAAGACATTCAACCAAAACTGTAGCCGAGACAGTCAGGGCTAATTATAAAATTAACTTACATTTGTGATTATTTTCCATGTGTAATGTACACGTACGCTTTTGAGTAACTTTAATACATTGAGCTACTCACAAAATCTGAGTGTAAAGTTACTTAAAGGATAGCCTTACACATCTTTACTCCCTGAAAAAGGGGGTGGAACCAAATGTATGTAGGTTACTAGCAGCAAAAAGAAGAACGTCCAGCACCACGCATTGCTAACCAGTGGTACTTCAACGCCCTCACATAGAAAGTAACGGAGGTAGGGCCTTAACATAGAACCCTATTGGAAATAATATTAAATTAAAAGTTTACAATTGTTAAAAAATAAATACATATATGTTAATGTAAAAAAATATCTAAAAATAAACTGCTTTTTTTTATTTACTTGTGAAATATATTACACTTTTTTGAGTTTACAAATTAATGTAGCATTAATCCTTCATTAAAATATAATTAAACCACTATTTGCCCGGGCCTGTCCATCTGCTCAGGCCAGACTCACATACATGGGCCTGAACTTGGCAATATATGCACCAACAGGCAAAGCAGAATATTGAGGAAGAGG
Source organism: Lissotriton helveticus (assembly GCF_964261635.1). Lineage (NCBI taxonomy): Eukaryota > Metazoa > Chordata > Amphibia > Caudata > Salamandridae > Lissotriton > Lissotriton helveticus. The sequence continues at coordinate 166,785,657 of NC_136065.1, read as the reverse complement.
TCAAGAAATCTGGACTACACCTTCCGTAAAGCTATACGTCTATTCTTGATAAAGGAATCTAGACCCAGTGCAACACTTGTGTCTTTATTTATTTGGGGCTTTCTTATAGTTAATTTCCTATGTTACCTTCATGTCTCGATAGATAATGATCATCAAATATATACTCTTGTCAGTCTGCCTTTAAAAGCCAAGTTCTCCACCCACCTCCTCTTTGCTGTCACTTAAGAGCATCAGTCAGATTTGTTCCAATTTATTTTCAGGCCCTAATAATGGCCAAGCTCAGTTTTTGCCGCATTAACAGGAATAGATTAACTGCTGGCTTTTTGTCATAAAGTAGAACGTCATCGACGCACCTATGTAGAAGTTCTATACCTGTATGACCTGAGTCCTCTGTTTATTGCTCCTCTGGCAACAGCTGTACAAGCAGTTCTATGGCCACAGCAAAGCAAAATGGGGAGAAGATAGCCCTGGCTAGTTCAGAGGTGGATCACGAAGTTCCCTGACATCTTGTTAGTATGGACTCTAGCCACCAACTGCTTGCATAGCAGGCAAATCAACATAACTCTGGGGCATATTACCAACCAATAGAGATAATTTTTGTCTCTAACTTGTTTGGAGACAAAAATTATCGCCGCACATCGGCGATTTTTATCGCAGATAAACCTTGCTATTAGCAAGGTTTATCGCAAATGCGATAAAAAACGGCCGCAATGCATGAATATCCCTGAAAAGTCCGCGATATTCATGCATTATCGAGCAAATGCTCTTAGCCATGTTATCCACCTCCCATTGGTTAACTTGGCTAAGAACTGCTCAGGGCAGGTGTTAGCTTTTGGAGATATTCGCGCTTAGCGCGAATATCTCCAAAAGTTGGTAATAGGATATAGCGATGTTAGCGACTGTTTCCAGTCGCTAACATCTTGGCACGCCCACTTTGCATGTCATTAGTGATAAATATCACTGACATGCAAAGCGGGGCCCAAGATGGTAGCTATCTCCTATTAGCTGTCGCTAACTGGTGTTAGCGACAGCTTGGTAATAGGGAGATAATTTTATCTCCGCTTTCTTGGCTTTTAAAGCCAAAAAAGCGGAGATAAACCTCCTTGATAATATGCCCCTCTGTTTTTTAGGTCGATGTCAACAAATGCCTTCTAAGCATCTAATTATCACCTGCAGCGCATTAATGTCCGTGTTTACTTGGTGGAGTCCGGAAAATACCAACTAAGGCTATTGGACATAGATTGCATTGTAAAACAGTCTGGTCCTGTAAGACCAATTGCAGCATCTGGGGTAGCAGCCTGTTGGCTAGGACCTTAGCATGTATTTTACCTCCCAAGTTTACAAAAGCGGTGACCTCTATGACCATGCATACCCTTCACCTTATTCGGTTTAAGGTGCAAGATTATCAAGGCCTCTCTGGTCATGGCCAGCAGTCTGCCATACTCTATATCGTTTCTTCACACATAGCTACTAAGTGTGGAATCAATAGCATTGTGTTCTTCTGAGAGGAGGGATTCAGTTTATTGTGTGCACTTTATACACTGTCATTTTTATTAACACAATGATGCACGGCTTCATGTGTACTTTGGTAGCACTGCAACGGTACTTCAGTGCCTGTTCGGCTTAATTTACCACACATAATACACCTGCATGCATTAAAAGAGACACTTTAGGGACAATACTGTGATAAAAAGTAATCTGTGGAGTTGATATCCAGGATTCTTATCTCAAATGTTCCCCACACACTGGGAATTTAGGGCCAGATGTATGACCATTTTTAAGCAGTCCCAAACAGAGAATCAGGCCATTTCCGACCACTAAAATGGCTATACCAACCCTATTTTGTGAGTAGTTAACCTATAACAAACTCGTAAAATAGGGTTTGCGAGTTGCTATTAGGAAGGGCCCTTTCAAGCACATCCCTTCCTAAAAGCGAGTTGCAGTGGCGTGTATGAATGTTTTGCGACTGGAATGTGGTCGCAGAACATTCATATTTTACCGACTCCGTGAACGAGGTGGGAACCCCTTTGCAAACTGGATGGGGTCCCCAAGGAACCCTTTCCCCTTTGTGAATGTGGACGTCAATATTTTTTTAAGAGCAGGCAGTGGTCCCATGGTCCCACTGGTGACTTGCCTTCCAGAGCTCAGTCTGAGTCAAAATTTGAACTTAACTCCTCTCCCCTCCCCTTCCCTCTTCTGCTCCCCTCCCCTCTCCTCCCCTTTACAAAGTCCCTATCCATAAGGTTTAGGTTGGGAACCCTACGACTCGCCTTGGTTACTTGTAACTGGAGGGGTTTTAATGAAGGTAGTAAAGTCTGCTGAGCTAGCAGGAGCACAGAAGAGAATTATGCCTACCTTTTGTTATTCTGCCCTTTTTATTCTAGGCATTATTTTTATTCTACACATGCAATGGATAGCGCCTTTATTTCAAAATCTGGGTATTCGATAATACAAGGTAGCACTCAGAGACGTCAGATACCGCATTGCCTATTGTATTTTCTGTTGCAAATTACCTAGAATTTATCTGGCCTGCCTGATCTAAAATAATTTCTGGTCCAGCCATGTCTTAATACTCTTGCCATAATGCCCTGATAGCTGGGTCCTATAGGACACGTGGATGAGACTTTGAGAGAGAATAGCCAACCTGTATATAGATGATAGGATTATTTTTTATATTTTAGTTTAACAAAGTACCTTATTATGGTTGTATAAATATCAAAAATGTTTACTGGATTTTTAACCAAATTAAAATGATATTTTCTTTTATGATTAATTTTGTTATTGTTATTAACCATGTTGTTTTTAATATCTTTGACTGGAATAAACTGCTCTGAAATTAGATTATTGCTCGTCGTCAGCTTTTAAAAGTATGTTGCATGGTTATTTGTTGCCTTGTGCTGTTTGTGTTTGGGACTTTTTAAAAGTTTATTGTAATCCTTTTTTACTGGCTCCATGTTGCTGTGATGTTGAATGTTTCGTTGATGGTTTACAGGTGGTGTAATAGGCCCATGGATAGGCCCAGTCATACTTTGGGTGGCTATTTGAGCAATGTTTTACAAGTAACTTTTTGTTGGTGGAGGAGGAGGACGGAGCTCCAGCCAGGGTAGGGCTGGAATGATCTATTTGTTTGCCATACCAGATATTTGGTGGACCCAGAGAGTGAGAGAGAATGTGTGTATGTGTGTGTGTGCGCTCATGCATGCGTGTGTGTGTGTGTGTGTGTGTGTCCTAGTCAGCCATTTTGTCTTTGTCTTCCATGCCTCCTTCCATGCTGGGCAATGCCATTTGCTGAGTGACTACCATTTTGTGGAGCAAGTATGTTGCTGATTAATAATTATTTTATTCCACAAATAAAAGCTATATGTTTTTATTTCCTAATATATTATTCCTGATATAATAATTTGTCCTAGTGGCTGATTGTTGTAAATTAAATATAAACAACAACTTTGTATTACAGACTACTTCTGTAGCTTATAATTAATTTATCCTCATGGGCCCTAGTGGGACTCCAGGTGTTTTTATATTATTATTTTTTTTTGCCTGTTCCCTGCCTCCCATTGAGGGGTGGTGATGGTTAAGGGCATTGGAGGGTTACCAACTTTTTAATAATTATTTCTGCGTGCCTCCCAATGGGACCCCATGAGTACTAATAGGACACCAGTCACTTTTATATTAATGTATTTTATGTTTTTCCTCTTTACTGATAAATCTATTAGATGTTTTGCCAGCCCCCACCGCCTTCCATAGAGGCCTTTATATAAATGTATGTTTTTTTATAATATTATAACTCTCCTGGTACAATAAGAAAACTTGAGACAGACAGGTGCAGTTCACTCCTCGAGGAGAGCGTGATTCTTTTCTGCAGCTGTACTTGGAAACCCAGCATCTTCAATTATCATCTACACACCGGGTAACTAATAGACGGATTGGCGTCATGTTCTTGTGAGGCTTACTTAGAAACCAGTCCCTTTACCACGGGAATTCATGACTACAACCTATCGCCCTTTTGAGCTTATTAAGGCTTTTTATCTTAAACCATCCTGACTGCCAGTACCCTCCCCACTATAAGTGCCCAGCTGGACACTATGTGAGTACACTCTTTCCTTTTTCAACTCCACATGGTGCACACCACGTTACCTGACAGTCATCCCCAGGTGTCCCTTCATTGCTAGGTCCTGATGAGACCCCACATTGTCAAGTGGGTCGAAATGTTGTCGACTAAATGAAGCGAACGATTTATCAGCTACTATTATTGCATTAGTAGGCTGCGAGCACTCATTATGTATTGAGTTAATGGCCGCTTTTTTGCATTTTTGATGAAACCTTGTTTTTATGTCACTATGAGTCACAACCTTGAAATGTAGGTTTCACAATCACTTGGGACACAATGCACTGGAATTAAAATAATGTATTTACATTATTAAAGTAATGTATTTTCGTACCAAATTCGTGCTATATGCCTTTTCTCTTTCCAAACATCTGTACCTTCAATTATTGTGATTGTGCTAATATGTATTAAGTATCATTGACTGATTGTCCACAGGAACTGTTGTTTTCTGTTAAACTCAATCTTTTACTGGCATTGTGGTATACCTGCTACACACTGCAGTGGCTAGAATAGAAGCTATGGCCACCCTTGTACCACCAACACCACCAAAACAAGAGCAGACTTCTCTCAGCACTGCAGTAACTGATGTCCTGGTTGATAGCAGTGAACTGAAAATCGAATTGTCCCAGCAGCAAACAGAATGTTCACTGGAAATTGAACAGCAACCACAGACTGCTGCACCTAGTCTTCTGGAGGTAGGAGCAGAGCATGAAGTTGAGCTTGCTGCTGAGCATGATGCCTGCCAGCTAATGTGCACTTCAGTAGACCAGTGTTGTATATAGTGGCAAGCTATTAATAGAGGCTTTATGCATTCACTTGGGAAAGTTATGTCAGATTCTAGTATTGTTGCCGTGACTCCTACACCTCATAATCCTCATTATCTTATGTAACATTTCGGATACACTGGTTACACATGTATGATTTATTGACTCTGTATAATGTGTGTGATGTAAAGTGCTCTGACACCCTACACAAGTATGAGTAGCACTATAAAATAAATGCAAAGCATATTAAAGAGGGGCTATGGAGAGATGAGGGACACTAGTGCAGCATGGTAGTGAGGAGATCCATGGAGAAGGTTTTTTTGGGGGGTATCAACAAGGATTGTCATACTACTTGCCACCAGTGCTAAAGCAGGTCCTCATGTTGCAGATTATTGTAGTAGGCAAAGGTATTGGTTTTGGTGATCCACGCAAATATGTGGTGCCCCTACCTAGATTGGGGCATGCCCATGCAGCAACATATATGTGCATTAGCCCATGAAGGGCATTATGGGGATCTCCTTCCTTCGTTCATTTATTATTTTTCCTCTGTGTTTTTTTTTTTATTTACAGGTGGTTGGCAGTTTTCTTCGTCAAAAACACTCTTTAGATACATGCGGCAGACGCAGAGTCAGCTGCACGCCGCCAGCTGAACCGCGTAAACACTAACACGGTCCCACCAATTCTTAAAAGATCTTGCGCAGATACCAATGTGTCCTGCTCACAAAGATTTATTTACAATGCTGATATGATGCATTTTGGGCAGTCCTGGCATTGATCACATACGTGCTACGTTCATCAAAGACAAATACTGTGCAAATCACCACATATAGTGCAAAACTTGCTTACATTCTTTTGATTAGTTTTTTTCTTTTTCATTCTTTTGTGCAAATGACACAATAATAACAATTTGATGGGTTGTTTCTAAAAAAACCTCAATATTGATGTCATTATTAACTTGCTCTTGCCTTGTTTATTCAGTGAATTTCTTAGGTTTTTTAAATTCTATTTCCTAACTATAATGTCCCTGTAACCTTTGTTTTTTTCTGTAGATTTCTATATTTTTTTAAAGCTATTTCCTAACTGAAACGTCCCTGTAACATGCAACCTTAGAGGATGGGTGTGTGAATGGCTGTATGTGTCATTGAGTGGATGTGAGTGGCTATATGAATAGGCCTGGGTGGTGAACTTCACACCGTTTGTGGAGTTTGTATAGTTTTCTGCACTCTGCACTTCGTGGAGCTTGCAAAGTACAGGAAATACGATTCGCGATGTGCAGAAGGGGTTTATTCCCCGCACGCGAATGCGAATGGTAAGTTTGCGAGTGCGAGCTGCCGCTCGGGTAGAATATTTGCCTGAGTGGCAGGAACACCAGCACAAACTGCAGTTCGCATAGTTTTTTGTAACTTTGCGGAGTTCTGCATTGCAAAACACCGCGAACTACAGCCAGGCCTATATATGAGTGCGTAAGTGGATGTGTGATTGGGTGTATGAGTCTATGAGTAGGTGTGTAGTGGTTGTGTGAGTGGGATAGTGGGTTTGTGAGTGGTATATGGGTGTTGTTGAGGGGGTCTGAGTGGCTGTATAAGTACGTGAGTGGATGTATGGTTGGCTGTATGGGTCCATGAGTGGGTGTGTAGTGGGTTTGTGGGAGTTGGTTAATGGCTTTGTACATGGCTCAATTGGTCTGTGAGTGGTTCTATGGGTGTGTGAGTGGCTGTGTGATTGGCTGTAGGGGTCTATGAGTGAGTGTGTATTTTCAGCCTCACCCCTTTTCCCAAACACTGGTCCATTTCCCTTTTAAATCCTTTTTTACATTTCTAACTTTCATGGATACACAAACCAGGAGCACACATTCAATAAAAAGCAGCACATTAAGGTTTCAATTTTATGGGTTTGTGAGTGGCTATATGACTATGTATGTGAGTGGGTCTGTAAGTGGGTGTGTGAGTGTGTGGGTTGGTTTGTGAATGGGTGTGCCAGTGTCTGTGAGGATGTGTGTGAGCATTTGTGTGAGTCTGTGAGTGGGTGTGTGAGTGTCAATGAGTGGGAGAGTGAGTGTCTGTGTGGTGCTGCGAGTGGGTGTGTGAGTTTCTGAGTGGGTATGTGAGTGTGTGTGTGAGTGTCTGAAGAGGTCTGTGAGTAGATGTCTGAGTTTCTCTGTGGGTCTGAGAGTGGGTGTGTGAGTACTTGTGTGGGTCTGTGAGTGGGTGTGTAAGTGTCTGAGTGTGTGTGTGAGTGTGTGAGTGGGTGTGTTAGTGTCTGAGTGGTTGTGTGAGTATCTGAGTGGGTCTGTGAGTGGGTGTATGAGTGTCTGTGAGTGTGTGTGAGTGTCTTACGGGGTCTGTCATTGGGTGTGTCACTGTCTTAGGGGGTGTGTGAGTGGATGGGTGTGTGAGTGCCTGAGTGGGTCTGTGAGAGGGTTTGTGATTGTCTCTGTGGACCTGTCACTGGGTATGTGAGTGTCTGATTGGGTTTCTCAGTGGGTGTGTTACTGTCTGACTGGGTCTGTCAGTCGGTATGTGACTGTCTTAGTGGGTCTGTGAGTGGGTGGGAGAGTGTCTGAATAGATCTGTGAGTGTGTGTGGAGGGTCTGAGTGGGTCTATGAGTGGGTGTCCGAGTGTCTGTGTGGGTCTGTCACTGGGTGTGTAGTATCTGTGTGGGTCTGAGAGTCAGTGTGTGAGTGTCTGTGGGTTTGTGATTAGGTGTGTGGGTGTGTGAGTGGGTGTGTAAGTGCCTACATGGGTATGTGAGTGGGTGTGTGATTGTCTGAGGGGATCTGTGAGTGGATGTGTGTCTGTCTGAGTAGGTTTGTGAGTGAGTGTGAGTGTGTCTTAGTGAGTGTCTGAATGTCTGTGTGGGTCTGTGTTTGTGCGTTTGTGTTACTTGTAATTTGGCTTTGAGTGAATACATCACTCTCTGCATGCATTGGGCCCCATGGTGAAGTTCAATCATCCGTTCCCGATGCCGCATGAAGCTTGAATACAACAACTGTGTTATCATGAGTAAGGCAGTAACACAACAGGTTTTTGCAATTATGGTCAGAGGTCACACTTTGGAGGCCGGGCTATCAGCTCGGGAGAGCTGGAAACGGGACAATGGCAGTCATCATTTTAGTATAATTAGTGACATTTAGCAGCATCATTCTTAAAGTATGTTTTACAAAATTTTGTAAATCTGGCAATACAGTTTGAAGAGTTTGGCGGTGCAAAGTTTATAAGCCAATCTTTTACCACGGTGGATGTTTTCATAATTCACATGTGCATTTAATTATTGATACTACTTGCCATAACGATTTTTCCAGCTTAAACTCAATATTGTATTATACAATGTATTGTATCAATGTATATCTTACCTGCAACAACGCTGGTTTTTAGCTGTAGTATATTATGTTATGGAGCATTCAGAGTTGCACGCTGACATGAGAGTATGCTTTCTATGTTCACTAAGTCATCCAATGGCACCAAACCAGATTGATGAAGGCTTCCTGAAAGCTGAAACGCGTATCTCTTTGCCTCTGGGATTGAGGGAAACCTAGCTGAATAAATTAATGGTGAATTCTAACACCTCGAGTCCATGCCTTCTGCCACAGAGTTTCTGTGGCAGCTGGATTCTGTGTGTATATATATATATATATATATTTAGACCCACGAGTAATCTCATAGTGGATATATATATATATATATATATATATATATATATATATATATATATATATATATATATATATATATATATCTAGATATATATATATATATATATATATATATTCACTGAAAAAAACATAGGTTTCAGGCGTTATATAGTTAGGAATTAGCTTTTAAAAAACCTTTGAAATTCACTGAAAAAAACCATAGGTTTCAGGCGTTATATAGTTAGGAATTAGCTTTTAAAAAACCTTTGAAATTCACTCAAAAAACTATAAGTTTTAAGGGTGTTATAGTTAGCTGGACATTTCACTCATACAAAACCATTGAAATTGCTCCTATATAGTTAGTTGTACTAACTATATTTTGCGCACCCGCAATCCACTGCTGATGATGTCACATATTAGATCATTCATGACATGGTCAGTGACATCACTGATGACATCTCAAATGACTGAAACCATTGGTTTTTTCAGTGAATTTCAAAGGTTTTTTAAATGCTAATTCCTAACTATATAAGGCCTGAAACCTATGGTTTTTTCAGTGAATTTGCAAGGTTTTTTAAATGCTAATTCCTAACTATATAAGGCCTGAAACCTATGGTTTTTTCAGTGAATTTGCAAGGTTTTTTAAATGCTAATTCCTAACTATATAAGGCCTGAAACCTATGGTTTTTCATTGAATTTCGAAGGTTTTTTAAATAACAATTTTTAAATCTATTAATTGTTATTTTTTTATACTGATTTACTAAATTTTTGCAGGCAGGTGTTCAGAGGGCACGCCCCCTTTTTACAACGTTCTGCAGCGCAACCCTTTGGCGCATTTGCAGAGGAGGAACTAATTCCCCTTACATACTGGGGGTCCCTGGGGGGCAACTAGCCCACCAGGAGCCTCCAGTATAAGCCAGGGAGCTGCATTACAGAGAGGTGTAATGAGGCCACACCCTTTTTTACACCTCTCTGCAACGCAGCCCCCAGGCGTGTTTGCAGAGGGAGAACTAATTCCCCTTGCATACTGCGGGTCCCAGGGGGCCAACTAGCCCACCTGGAACCTGCAGTATGCGCCAGGGAGCTGCATTGCAGAGAGGTGTAATGAGGCCACACCCTTTTTTACACCTCTCTGCAGCGCAACCTCTGGCGTGTTTGCAGAATAGGAACTAATTCCCCTTGCATACTGGGGGTCCCTGGGGGCCAAGTAGCCCACCAGGAGCCTCCAGTATGCGCCAAGGGGGTGTGTTGCTTTGCCCCGGGGGCAGCGGTCCCCGGGGCAGTGTTGGGGGGATTGTGGACCCCCCACACTTCTTTATCACTATGCCACCGCGATTTGGTCCCCCTGGGGGGTTTTAAAAGAAATGTGGGCCTTTTTGGTCCTTGTGGGACCACCTGGGCAGGCCTAGGGGGTCAGGGTGTATCTACCCTGCCCCTTTTTGTGTTCTTCACGTTTGTTTTTCTGCTTTCTTGTGCCTCGGTCTATCTACCCGCACACATATACACATATATATATGCATATATATGCATTTATATATATGTATGTGTATATATATATATATATATATATATATACACATACATATATAAACATATATAATCTGCATATCTATATAAATACAAATACAAATGCATGCATACATATGCATATATGCATACATATGCATGTTATTTACATGAAAGATTGAAAAACACTATTAAAAGCAAAGCTAAAAAGCCACCTCCTTACAAACAGAATGGCTTTAACTTAAACAAGGGCGAGATCTATTGCATGTTCAATGCTTGTTTACATTGGTTCCATCAAGAAGGCATTCAGATGTGTCACACATCTGCCATAAATTCTGAATGTTAGCACTCTAGTTGCTCATTATATCACTGTAGTAAAGCTACTGCTCACCAGGGAAGTCTGCTGCTGGTATTCAAAGTGCATGTTTCAGTCTGCATGTCAGAATTATTTTAATGAAATAGAAGAGGATTTGAGAAGTCACTCAAAATGTGCCCTAATTTTTCTTTCTGAAGCACTAATCATACTTTCTAACGGCAAAATGAGCCCCCTCATTTTGTTCCTTTTTAAATTAAATGTTTTCAGACTTACCACTTCATTCCAATCAAGATGGCTTCTGTTGTGCCATACTTTTGTCATAAGTAAGACTGTTAGCGCTCTAGTTGTTCTTTAGAACACTCTGGGACATTCTGTCATTGGGCTATACTTAAGCTACATCTGGGTGATATTTGGGCTACATTTGGGCTCTTTTGTCTCTGGTGGCCATCTTGGGAGACTGCATGTCAGAATTTTTTAATGAAATAGAATAGGATTTGAGAAGTCACTCAAAATGTGCCCTAATTTTTCTTTCGGCAGCACTAATCATACTTTCTATGGCAAAATATATCCTCATATTGTTCCTTTTTAAATTAAATGTTTTAAGAGTTACCACTTCATTCCAATCAAGATGGCTTCTGGTGTGCCATACTTTTGTCATAAGTAAGACTGTTAGCACTCTAGTTGTTCTTTAGAACACTCTGGGACATTCTGTCATTGGGCCTCATCTGGGTGCTATTTGGGCTACATTTGGGCTCTTTTGTCTCTGGTGGCTATCTTGGGAGACTGCATGTCAGAATTGTTTAATGAAATAGAAGAGCATTTGAGAAGTCACTCAAAATGTGCCCTTATTTTTCTTTCTGAAGCACTAATCATACTTTCTATGGCAAAATGAACCCCTTCATTTTGTTCCTTTTTAAATTAAATGTTTTCAGACTTACCACTTCATTCCGATCAAGATGGCTTCTGGTGTGCCATACTTTTGTCATAAGTAAGACTGTTAGCGCTCTAGTTGTTCTTTAGAACACTCTGGGAAGCTGCAGTAGAACACAAAGGAATCAACTGACAGTCTCTGTCCTTGTTGGATGTACATGTTTTACTGAGAATGTCAGACTTCATTCTCACATGACTGAGAAAGATAATGTGAATTTACAGAAAATATGCTTTCAGTTTAGCTTATAGATCCCCTTCCAAACCACTGTGGGAAAAGCATGAGATAATAGTTTTCTTTCAAGCATGATTCATGATATCCCAGCAGAAGGCTTTTTCACATGGTAAAATCACCTTAGAACCAACCACAATTCTTAAAATGAGTATGGTACCATCAACAAATGATTTATAATTTAACTAAAGTCCTAAAACCCTCTATTAACTACAATGCTTTCTAATGAGGTACTATCATGTATATTGGTCCCAAGATGACTGCCAACACTTCTTGGATGAAGAATTTGAATTTTGAAAACAATTTTTTTTTTGCCTTGGGGGTCCTTGTGGGACCCCCTGACCAGGTCTAGGGGGTCAGGTTGCTTCTACCCTGCCCCCTTTTTGAGTTCTACACGTTTGTTTTTCTGCTTTCCTGTGCCTCAGTCTACTGAGGCACAAGATGGCTGCCAACACTTTCTGGTTTGGAGTGTTGACAGACATTGGCAGCCAATCAGAATGCAGCTCATGCTCGGAAAGGTAAGCTTACAGTAAGCTTACACGTAGGCTGCTATAGATATATATATATTTTTTCTCTTTTGATTTTCTCAGGAACTACTGGAGGGATTTTCACCAAATATAGCAAAGGCACATCTGCGTACCAGTCCCTACAATTTTGCAAAGTGTGGCGTAATTCCGTTCAGCGGTTCGGGCTGTAGACTTGTCAGACCGTCCAAAGGAAATTAACATGGTGAAAACACGTTTTGGGACCCCCTTTTTTCTCAGCCCCCACTTCACGAATCCCCCTAGAAACTTTCAGAGAAGGAGCGCAGCAGAGCTGGCCAAACTTTTGGAAAATTACACACAAATTCCTCAACCGGCGCCAGAGTTATTCCCAATAGAATGTTGCGGATTTCCTATGGTAGCCAATCCTAACTATATATACCTACTGACGACCGCCAGTCGGTAATATATGCAACCTACAATATATTGGGAGCACGAAGCTCCAGGTCTTTAATCGGATCTTACAGCATTCAAGAGCCATAGTTAACTCGAATTCAAATTATCCAGTGGCACACCATTTTAAACTAGTGCAGCAGAATAATCTTAAGGATTTAAGTTGTTATGTTCTTGATGCTGTCCCTAGCTCGAAGCGAGGTGGGGGCAGAGAACGTAAACTAAGACAACTGGAGAGCCACTATATTTTACTACTCTATACAAAAATTCCCAATGGGCTGAACACGGGGGACGATCTTTACAATTTTTTGTGAATTTTCTATGAATGCTTTATGAAACTTTTTATGAATATTTATAGATTATTTATAATTATTTATTGTATCTCTGTAACCAGTTTTGAATCTGATGTAATAGGTACCAAGTGGTTGCCCTTTAATCTATGCACTTTATCCAATATTTATCAAATTGGACACAAACTACATTTGATAACATTTCTACTTTTGGCTGAAATATTTCATACATTTTTTTTCATTATGACTTGATGATATTTATGATGGGGATTGTTGGTAATATATTGACTGTAAAGGACTGTTGTATATATATTGAGTAGTTGATATAATCAATTATTGTGGAATTTTATCTATTGAGTATAGATTTATTCTTGGATTTAACCATGTATTTGATATATAACGAATTTTTCTATTTTTCCACTTGTTGGGATTTGATACCACTTAGGTCGTTTTAGGTTATGTACCCCTATTTAGGCATTATGCACTTTAATTATGGTTCATTGGACATCCGCTAGATGAATATTTGAGTATGGATTTTGTACTCAGATTTTAATTCACTTTTTGCACTATATTGTTATTTGCACATTGTCCAAACCTCCATGGACTTTGAAGACTACATGAATACCTTCACATATTAAGGGAATTGTTGTAGATTAGATCAGATGTGGGCACTTGCCCTATATTCTTTTACCATCTCATATTTTCTTGATATCATATTATCTTTTCTCGATATTACTTTTCATTGAGTGTGATTATCTGATTGTTTACAGAAAAAGTTACAAATGTTATTGTTGTAATATTTATCCACTCTTTATATTGTGATTTAATAGATATAGTTTACATTTAGGTATTATTTAAAGGTGGGATGATGAAACATTTTGTTAAATAGGAGTATGTCTTCTCTTTCTATGCTTGTGGAGGTGGAGCTTATGTGTACACTCTGCACCTCAAAACTTGTTGATCTCTGTGAGCACGTGTGATCAAGACCGGGTTGCCCCGGTCGAAACGTGTCATGCTGCCGGAGTGAAAGAGGAATAAAAGCACTTTAAAAACTTACACGGAGTGGTTTGTGCCTGTTTACTGTCGGAGGATTCGACTTCAGGATTCTTTCTTGATATATATATATATATATATATATATATATATATATATATATATATATATATATATATATATATGCACAAAGATACTCACCAAGTAACCTCCAATCCCTTCGATCGGCGAGGCATAGAGAGCAGACAGACCACAGGATCTGGCCTCAGTTGTTTTTAATGGCACAGGTGAACAGCAGCAGTAAGGACCCTTCTACTTGCTGCGCAAGCTTTGCATCTGCTACAAGGATAGGATCCTTTCATGTCTCTTAGAGTGCTCTTTCTGGGTGAGGGTTTAGAAGGGTCCTTACTTACAATCTGCCTGATACAGGATATGGTTCATCACATGTAGTACATCCTTTGCAGTGTACTGTTTGGTCTGCCCACGTGGCTTACGCTACATAGGCAGTACCATTAACCAGTTGAAGATCAGAATCCTAGAGCACTTGTGGGCTATCGATAAAGCAGATCCTGCATACACGGTAGCCCGGCATTTTGCTGATTTTCATAAAAGGGATAGGAAGAAACTGCAATATTTTGGATTGGATTACATACCTGCAATTGTTAGAGGAGGGGACCGGCTTAGGAAATTGCAAAGATTGGAGTGGAGATACATTATCGACTTATCGATTAAATTTCCAAAGGGTATGAACAGTGGGGAGGAGTTGGGAGTGCATCTGGGGAAGTAATTTTAGAATGCTAGTTGGGTCTGTTTTTACTGAGTATCGTGATTTATGAAATGTTGAATTTATGAAATGTTGGATGAATTCTATGAGATAAATAGATAACTATGGGTGCGATTAGGTGTAGCTGTATTTGCTGATCAATTAATGAGTGTGGCAAAGATTAATTAAGTTTTTTGTGATGATGGTGGTTTTTCCTTGAGGGACTTAAACCAGTCCACGGCGTAATCTAATGTGATACCCATGTATGAACTTTATACCCTCTGTAATCATTTTGTGTGACCAAAAAGTATGCCGATTTATGGCTTAATATCATTATTGTGTGAATGCAAATAGGTTTGTGTAAAGTGAAACACATTCCAAGATGGCACATGTAATGAATGGGGGGGTTGTAGTCCCTTGTTGATTACCACTGAATCTCGAAAACGTTATCAGCCTGTCACGCGCATGGTGTCATGAACACCGACGAAGGCTAGACGCCGAAACGCATTTGTTCGCTTGAATAAAGAAGCCTGTTGAAATTTGCCCCCTCTGGAGTGCTGTTGTTTGTTCGTGATTTGAAGAAACTTTGAGCATTATGTAATGCGGCGTTCCACAGCCACTAACAGCACCCACCTCTGAGTGCACGGGATTATTGGTGGAGAACGAGCATGAATATATATATATATTTTACCTACTGGCGGTCGCCAGTGGGTAGTTATATTTAGGACCTAGTTAACATAGGAAAATGACAACATTCTATTCCCAATAACTTTGGCGCAGAATGAGGAATCTTCGCAAAATTTTCAAAGCTAATTTTTTGTTCATATCTGCTCCTTTGTTGAAAGTTTGGGGTGATTCGTCAAGGGGGGGGGCAAGAAAAAACGGGGGCCCCAAACATGTTTTCTCCATGTTAATTTCCATAGGAAACGTTAGACAAGGCTACAGGTCGAACGGGTGAACAGAATTACCCAAATTTGGCAGGGAGAAGGGTCTTGGTCTAGAAAGCAAGCTTTTGTTTATTTGGTGTAAATTTGTTCAGTAGTTTTGGAGAAATATTTGTGTCTTATGCTGTGAAGTCATGTGCCGTGGCCGCTGCACTTCACTTGTGGAAGTAGTGTCAGCATGTGTTTATAACTACTAGGATGAGCTACTGACCCTTACTGGTCTGAATGTCCTGGGGTACGGAAAATATGTGAGGTACTCTCTAGAGTCTCATGCTGCTAAGCTGAGCTGCTGCCGGACTCCGGGTTGAAAACTTGAGTCCAAACTGTGTGTCATATGCTGTGAAGTCATATGCTCTGGCCGCTGTGCCACATCTGTCCAAGTAGTGTAAGCATGTAGTCATAGCTACTCGGAGGAACTTTTGTTTCGAACATTGTAACTTGTGTATGGTGCTTAGTGGGTGTTATACAGGGAGTGTGAAAGTACATTTGCGCGTATCAAATTAATTCGGTATTTGTGAAGTGCAAACTAATCATTCATATGGGTGTGGTGGCGCTGGGGGCGTAAGCTGAGCTGCTAAATGAGTCGGGGTAAAGTCGCTGAACTACTGACCCCTACCAGTCTGAAAGTGCTGGGTACGTAAATTAAGTGAGGTATTGCCTACACTATCATGCTGGTAAATTGAGCTGCTGCTGATCTCGGGGATGAGTCCGTGAGCTCAAACTGTGTGTCCTATGCTGTGAAGTCATGTGCTTAGGTGGTGTTGTATAGGGAGTGCGAAGGTAAATCAAACAGTGTTTTGTAAAGCACAAACTACTGACCCCTATGGGCGAGTAGAGCCGGTGATCAAAGCGAGAGCTCTGTGCTGCAAAGTGAGATGCTGTGGCCGCTGCACCACAGCTGTGTGGAGAATACATTTTAGCAAGGGTCCGGGAGTTACCGTTACCTGGCCGTAAAATACCAGGGCTAAGTTGTAAGTTATAGGGTGGCTGTAAAAAGAGCCCTTGTGTTCATTAGTTGGAGCTACATATAAGTGCGGATGCACAGCTTCAAGTTATTCAGGAAAACTCGATTTCTCTGATATGTGAAGTGTACTCCATCACTTCTGTACATATCAGCCCTATCAAAACGTAATTTGTTGTTGTAGATGGACCCCATGTTGTGGTCTCTAAGGTATGCAGATACAGCTTTGTTGACTTTCTTCCTAGATTTTTCAATCTGAGGACAAAACTGTTTTGAACATTTCCACTTCTGTCTTTGGCATATATTGGAATATACAAAGACAGCTTGAGGCAAAAGTAACATCAATTGTCCAACATTTCCAAACCTACCCCAGTCAATGTGCCTAGGTTGTTTCAACCACAGTGCACAATCATGAGTTCAGGGTGCTGGAGATACAAACAGGTTTTAACCAAAGGGAACAATTGGTGTCACTTCACTCCTCCCTGTGGAAACCATTTAATGTCCACATTTTGGTAAACCTAGGTGTAAGTCAATATGTCTCTGTTCTGCATACTTCTTGCACCAGAAAACATAGCTATGTGCAACGATCCACACTAGCAATTTGAAGGTATGGCAGAAAGGTATGGAAAGATGTCTGTAGCTCATTCAGTTCCTACGTAGAATAAGAGATATGTTTGAAGATGGGGAACTAGTTTTTTTTACATACAAAACGATACCTGATTGGGAGATGTAAAACATTGTTTTTTAAAAGTAGGGTGCACATTCGTTTTGTGGAAAAGCATGTTTGTGATTAGTTAAGAAAAAGCAGTTTGAACGTGGAGTACATATTATAGGACAAAATTTGCTCAACTCAACCGCACCTGCTACTTGCATTTGGAAGGCACTGTTCGAACTTAAAACAATCATGAACTTTTAAACTGCATGTGCCGTTAAATGTTCGGAAACATATTGCAAAAAAATATTGTTAGGTTTAAAAAAAATTATGAACTTTTAACCTGCACATGTTGTAGAATGCTCTAGAAAGTGTGTTGATAGAATACGTCATATGGAAAATGAAAAAGAAACTAATAGAGAGAAGTTTTGAAACGTAAAAGAATCAAAGAAGTATTCAAATTTGTTCATTACTTGTATTTATGTGTGGAGGAACAAAATTATAGAAACAGCACCAGGAAGAGGAAGAAGCAGGGAGTGGGGGGACAGGGGGAGATGGGCACACTGGCACACATGTACAATGAAGTATAGCACAAGTATAGACAAAGAATGGGCAAAATGAAACACACCAACAAGGAGCATGTGTCACACAACCTGGCAACATCACACCACTGAACAAGCATAGAAGTGAAAATCATGCTGCATTCATACAGGATGTGTAGAAAGACCAGTTGTGGGTATTGTGGGATGTCTGCGACCGTGGTCATCATGGATGAGATGCCCAGCCCGTGGCACATGGGCGAGTTCACTGTGTTACGTTGCCAAACAGCTGCTCCTCCCTCCCGCGAGCCCCCACACTTTCTTTTGCCGTGTGCTGTTGCATCCCGTGCACCCGTACAGCACAGCATTGCAATGTCTATTCCGGTATGTCCTGCGGCATTCGAACTACACCATGAGAGTGCCATTTGGTGGTGGTGTATCCCACTTTACTTTTTATCAATGGTAATCTCTTTGGGGGCGCAATCCTGCTTTGCGCTACGTCCTGAAGCGCTGGGTAAACAACAAAGCCATCACTGATATGGGTTGTCACGTATTTTCATGATACTGTGTTCGTTTTGGGTGCTCGGTCCGTTTAACATTGTCTGTTGAAATAACTACACAGCATGTTATGTTATGTTAAAATTCTTATACCGCGCACGTTCACCAAAACGGTTTATTGGCGCTCATAACAAACACAGCGGACAAGGGTCGGTGGTTACTAGAAGGGAGCTTTAAAGAGGAACGTCTTTAATGTATTGCGGAAAGTCTCATAGGAAGGGCAGTGATGAAAGGAAGGGGGAAGGGAATTCCAAAAGGCAGGGCCTAAAAAGGAGAAACGTAGACCACCATGTTTCTTGCGGTGGATATGAGGGATGCACAAAAGATTGTCGGCGGAGAAACGTAAGTTACGAGTTGGTAAATACCGCTTTAAATTGGAAGAAATAAAAGCGGGTGCCAGATTGTAAAGTGCTTTAAAATACTAATGACAATTCTTTTGATGTTTAACATTTTTAGAAAAGAACCCCTGACGAAGGGCCGGTCAGGCCCGAAATGCATTGGGTCAAGCTTTTTCACAGTTGCTAAATGTACTGGGAATTTCGACATGCTGTATTCAAGGTGCTTGAGCATAATGCACGCATTTGAAAATTGAAATTACCTCGTTCTGCAACCTCAACTCACAAACAATAAAAATCATGGAACATTGATTGAATTGACTTACGATGATTCTTTCATCTTACATGGCGTGATGCATCCTGGGACTGATATTACCCATATCAGTGATGGCTTTGTTGTATCCCAAATCTAACACAGTATTCAGAAGTTGGTGCAAACTGCAGAGATCCCCGGTATTACTGCGATAAGTGCTCCAAAATTTAACACCATGGTGGATGCCAGCAAATAACAGTAATAAGAACAAGAAAGAGTCACACATCAGTTAAACATATATAAACCATAAACTATTTTTATTTGTTTTTTATTAATATATTTATATAAAAAAATAAACCAATAAACACAATTTTACAAACATAATAGCAAAGAACAAGGTGGAAGACCAGGGATGTCGACGACAGAGCCTGGAAAATAAAGCACAAAATACGGATATTTGTAATGCGCATATCAAAGGACTGAGAGAGAGAAACAGAGAAGGAAATACAAGCCAGAGAGAAAAAGAGAGGGAAGGAAAGAAAGGGTGTGAGAAAGGGAGAAGGGAGAGAGAGAGATAGAAGGATAGGAATGAAGAGAGTGAGAGAGAGAGAGAAGAGAGGTAAGTGAGAGAAAGAGAGAGAGAGCGAGAGAGAGAGAGACAGAGAGAGAGAGAGAGAGAGAGAGAGAGAGAGAGAGAGAGAGAGAGACTGTCGCCTCTGCGCATCCGTGAGCAAATAATTACCTGGTGCCAGCAGAGTGTGGAGCAGTGGGCCGAGTCCACATGCTCATCAAAACCCCGCCGATCTCAGATGTGTTGCTGAGTCCTGAGACCCGAATGGCAGAGACTACATCAGATACTCCGCCAATCTCAGATGTGTTGCTGGGTCCTGAGTCATGAATGACGGAGACCACATCATATTCTGCGCCGATCTGACAGATGTTGCTGAGTCCAGGATGGCGGAGACCACATCATCTACTTCGCGGATCTCCCAGATGTCGCTGAGTACTAAATGGTGGAGATGACTACAGCTTCTCCCTGGCCCTGCAGATCTCACACATGTCACTGAGGCCTGAGTCATCAATGGCGGAGACCACCTCAGGGTTTGGTGCCACTAAGCCTGTGAAACTCAAGTTCGTGCCACGTGGTGGTAGGCTCCTGATGGCCACATGAGTTTGGGGTGGCACTAACCCTATGCATATGAAGTCCTCGCCAAGGGGATGCTAGGCCACTGACGGCCATACAGCTGAGGGTGCGACTAACCTTCTGTGCAACTTTGTATGGACTCTTTATGGTTGAGACCCGTTGAGTGTTCGCCAACTAGTCAGCACTGGCAATAACGGATGTGACGTTGTAGATCTATTATATTTGCGTGGTCACATGGCCTGTGCCGCATGTGCCGGATGGCCGTGAGATGTTGAGAACTAGACCACTGACCTGCACACCAACAGCGAGTACGCCTGCGACAGGTAGCTATGTGGGGCCAACGTTGGAACTTAATCGGAGTGGTGCGCCGTGGCTTGGCATACGATGGAACAGGGCAGGAATAGACACAATGACTCGGACAGCTCGTAGTACTGTGTCTGAGAGTCGAACGGACGGGCCACAGCTGTCCCTCTGCGAACCTGGGTCTAAACTGTTCATAAGTCACACTATATAAGTATTGAAAAAACATTTTGTGATTCAGTCCGTCAGCTGGCATCTGTCCGAGGCATTTGTGAAACCATATCGGAGTTATTTCTGTGAGTAATACTCATTTGACACTCCCTCTCCCCACATTAGCAGGTAGCATACCCTCTTCCCACCTTACCAACATACCCCCAACAACCTTCTTGGGCCCAGACGTGTCTCTGTGCGGTTGAAGAAAGAAGAATCTTAGTCATGTATAGATTTACATATAAAAAAATGTATTTGAAGACAAGAACAACAAAAAATACTGAAGTGAGTCCGGTGCTGTGGTTGCTGCCATGAAGTTGGGGTCACTGTCGTTCAGGACTCAGGACACAGTTGCACATGTGAGATTGGTTTGTGTTAAATAGGGTTAGTGGTACTAGAAGCATTGAGACTATATGAGCCTGTGATGATGGTTGATGTGGACGGGTCACTCTGGGAGCAATGTGTCTTGCCTACTGGACTGCGTCTTGTGGAATCTGGACTTTATCTGAATTGTGAGGCCTGCTGATCGTAGTGTAGGCCAGAGGTAGCGATGAGGAAGGGCCCACAGGCATGTGCATACGTTGTTGGCACCACCAGCCGCGTAGGGCGGGTTCAGAGGCACCACTTGTCGGCAGACTTCAATCTGTTAATACTCCTCACTAATCGAAGGGAGTGAGGTGCTCTGATCGCTGCCACGAAGTTGGGCTCACTGTAATTCAGGACTCAGGACATACTTGTGTTAAAGAGGGTTAGTGGGACTATGTGTAGCCGGCCTTGCATATCGAAATATGCCTCACTGATCGAAGGGAGTGTGGTGATGTGGTCGCTGTCACGGACTTGGGATCAGTGCGATTCAGGACTCAGGACATAGTTACACATGTAGGATCGGCTTGTGTTGAATAAAGTTACTGGCACCACGTGTCGCCGCTGTTGCATATGTTAATATGCCTCACTGATTGAAGGGAGTCTGCTGCTGTAGTTGTCTCACAGAGTTGGGGTCACTTCTATTCAGGACTCAGGACACAGTTACACATGTGGGATCAGCTTGAGTTGAACAGAGTTAGTGGCACCACGTGTTGCCGGTCTTCCACAGTGTAGGTCAGAGGTAGTGGTGAGCAAGGACCCATAGCCATGTGCATACGATGGTGGCCCACAGGCCTGTGTAGTACAGGTTCAGTGGTACCACGTGTCACTGGCCTTCCATATGCAAATATCCTTCCCTGATTGAAGGAAGTCTGATGTTGTGTGCGCTGCCATGAAATTGGGGTCGCTGCCATTCAGGACTCTGGAACCAGTTACACATGTGGGATCGGCTTGCGTTGAACAGGGTTAGTTGGCACCATTTGATGCCGGTCTTCCACAGTGTAGACCATAGGCAGCGGTCAGCAAAGGCTCACAGGCAGGTGACGATGACTAGAGCTGCACAGATTGGGAGCATTTGGTCTTCTTAACCCATTTTAGTCTCTTACACAATTTACTTCTCTACTAATCTTGAATTGTGAACTGGTTAACCCCAGTGTAGGGTGCAGGCAGCAGTCAGGATGGGCACACAGCCATGTGGCTTTGAGTTGAGCTGCACAGTTAGTCGCACCTGGAGCACTCAACCTGTGACACCCTGGGATGAAACGTGGTCCCGGCGGGCTACACTGGGTTCAATGTCTTGCACGTGGAGATGACTTATGGTGCAGTGAGTTAGTAGCACCTGAAGCACACAGCGTGTGCGCATCCTGAGATGAGGCGTGGTCCCAGCGGGCCGCACTGGGAGCAACGTGTCTTGCGAACTGGACTCCGTCATCTGCAATCGCCACTGTATCTGAATTGTGAGCCCTGCTGTCCGCATTGTAGATCGAAGGCAGTAGTTAGCATAGACATCAAGGAATGCTTTTTGTCACTTCTTGACAAAATCCAAGGACATAGAGTACAATTCTCTGTGCAATTTATAAATCAAGGCTGAAGTTGAAATGTGAACTCTGCTGTCCGCAGTATAGATCGAAGCAGTGGTTAGTATAGGCATCGAGGAATGCTTTTTGTCACTTCTTCTTGACAACATCCGAGGACATAGAGTACAGTTTTCTGTGCAATTAATAAATCAAGGTGGAATTCAAGTTGTGAACCCTGCTGTCCGCAGTGTAGATCGAAGGCAGTAGTTAGCATAGACATTGAGGAATGTTTGTTGTCACTTCTTGACAAAATCCGAGGACATAGAATACAATTCTTTGTGCAATTAATAAATCAAGGCTGATTTCAAATTATGAACCCTGCTGTCCGCAGTGTAGATCGAAGGTACTAGTCGGTACCGACATAAGTCTGTGGTGCTATGCCGCTGGGTTTGCAGGAGTCTTGTGTGGAGGAGGCCCGCGGTCATGGCGGCAGCCACGTGCCAGGGTGAGTGCCTCCGTTCTTCCCCGAAGTGAACCACACCCAGGGCCTGGCCTATTTATTTATACTCCTACGCTGGGGTGGCGTACGTTGGACCAGCTCACTCCGCTTCCGTTTCTAGGGGGGGCATCACAGCTACATGACCGAGATCTTCCCCACTGTTTGAGGTAACATGGTTGCGTCCACTGAGCACTACAGTACAAGTATCAATAGTATATCTCCACATGGAGAGGTTTGTGGTTTGTATAGTGAGGTCTGTGCAGCACATCAGCGTTACACTTGGCATTGTGGGCATTATTATTGATGGGTGACTTGCCTTCTCCTTATATAGTTGGTTGTCACATCTCCCAACATTTGGCTGAGGGGTCATGGTATTTTGGGAAGGTCCGTTGTCCTGTTTTGTGCTGCCTCGGTGGTAGTAGTGGGGGGTGGTCCGGGGGAGGTTCTGGTGGCCGTGGCGCTGGGTGTTGTGGTCTTGTTCGGTGTCGGAGCTGCATGATCAGTAGCTCTATCACGTGTTGATCTTTAGATGTGGCTGTGAGTTGGGTCTAATTCAGGCAGTAGATAGTCGTCCTCCTTACACCAGTTAAAGGTTGATGTTAATTTGTTACTCGTAAGTCGGCTTATGGTCTGCTTTTTGGATCGCATTGCAGATTTGGCTGGTTGTTGAAAATATGGGGAAGTGGTGTTTTCGTGTTTTTTTTGCACAGGAATGCCTACTTTTCATATCATTAGCGTTAGTTGTGGCTCTCGTTTGTGGTGATTTTGTTGGCGGAAGGTATCGATGGAAGAGTGGTGAGATTTGCAGTTTTCACCAGGTTGAGAATGGGATGATAATTAAAAACACAGGAAAAAAAGATATGTTTAATGAACATTATAATTAGAAATTAGCAATTAAAAAACATTTAAAATTCACTGAAAAAACCATAGGTTTCAGGTACGTTATAGTTAGAAATTAGCATTTAAAAAACCTTTGAAATTCACTGAAAAAACCATAGGTTTTACAGACGTTATAGTTAGGAATTAGCATTTAAAAAACCTTAGAAATTCACAGAAAAAAACATAGGTTTTAGGGACGTTATAGTTAGTTGGACATTTCACTCATATAAAACTATAGAAATTCCGCTGTTATAGTTAGTTGAGCTAACTATTACTCGCATCCCCGCATTGCACTGCTGATGATGTCACATATTACATCATTCATGACATGATCAGTGACACCACTGATGATATTACTGATTACATCTCAAATGACATCACTGATGACATCATCCTCATGAAAATCTGATGCACCTCCTCACACCTTAATAAAATCTTTGATACACCCACTCTAAAATATAGACTACCATTTGCAAAATAATAGAGACACCAATACCAGTTACTACATATGCACTTACTGATTCCTAGGTGTTGGAAAAGGCGACCCCAGGGGAGACAGAAGGTGTCTGACTGTCCGCCCCGAGGCCCACCTCTCTGTATGGAATAGGCCGAGCACCGTAGGGAGGCCTCCTTGGCGAGGCTCCTCTCCTACAATCGTAACAGCAGGGTAATCACACTACTTACAGATAGACACTACACAGGAAGGAGGTTCACAAGAATCTTTATATAAGTACTCAAAGCAAGATCTTGGCAGGATAGCGGCAAGGATCGAGGGATCCGTAATGTCTTGAGTTCGGGGAAAAAGGGGGTAGCGGGACAGTCTTGGCACCCACTGGTGCGTGGATAGTTCAAGGGTTCAGGCCGCGACAGCGTCAGCAGGGCCTCGAAGATGGTTCAGCTTGGTCAGGCCGCGACAGCGTCAGCAGGGCCTCAAAGGTAGGTCAGCTTGGTCAGGCCGCGACAGCGTCAGCAGGGCCTCGAAGGTGGTTCAGCTTGGTCAGGCCGCGACAGCGTCAGCAGGGCCTCAAGGGTAGTTCAGCTTGGTCAGGCCGCGACGGCGTCAGCAGGGCCTCAAAGGTAGTTCAGCTTGGTCAGGCCGCGACGGCGTCAGCAGGGCCTCAAAGGTAGTTCAGCTTGGTCAGGCCGCGACAGCGTCAGCAGGGCCTCGAAGGTGGTTCAGCTTGGTCAGGCCGCGACAGCGTCAGCAGGGTCTCAAAGGTAGTTCAGCTTGGTCAGGCCGCGACAGCGTCAGCAGGGCCTCGAAGGTAGTTCCAGGTGCAAGAGTACGGATCAGGATCAGCCGCGACGAGGTCAGCAGGGCTTCGACTCCAGATACAACTGCCGTCCTGATCCAGGGCTGGCCCAGATATAGGACTGGAGTCCTTTGATGTCCGGACCCTCGCGCCTGGGGGTCAGAGGGGCCGGGATGAAGGTGTCCAGACACCCAGCAGGGGGGTGGAGCCAGCGCCCAGGGAGGCTGGAGGGCGATCGATACCAGGCGTCCGGGGACGGCTGGAGGGCTATCGAAACTTCCCGCCTCTCGGATATGTCAAGTGGCCACTCGACCACCTGGGAGGATCTTGGTGCCCCGATGTCGGGCTTCGCTGGGGCCGGGGCCAGGGTGGCGGCGGCCACGTGATCGGGACGTGATGGGCCCAAGATGGAGTCGGGCCAGAGATGGGGCCAGGCATGGTTGCTGGACCGGCGGCGTTGGCGAGCAGGGCCCGCCGGGGGCCAGGAAGAGGGAGAGCCGTAGGTTGCCAGGGGGCGGCCCTCCTTGCGGGTTCGGGAATGTTCGTGTCAGGGGGGTCGACAGCAGATCGACGGCGGCCCGATGTCGTCCGGGGCCCGCCATTTGGGAGGGGTAGGCCCACGCCACGAGGCCGTGTCCAACACTAGGCCTATACACACATCCACTCATTCACCCATACAGTCACTTGTGCATGCAGTGACTCATCAATACAACACTATTATAGGCACTCAAACACTCACACACCACCACTCATCCAGAGTTACTCACACATCTAGTCACTCATGCAAAGAATCAAAAACACTTCTATTTACTCACCTACACTGTTATACACAGACAACCTCACTTATTCATAGAGATACTAACATATACTTACTCTCTTATACAATCACTGATACAAGTACACACTCATCCATACAGGCACTCTCAGAATCACTGACTCTCACGTATAGTCATTTATATACTCCAACTCTCACATGCACTGTGTTTTATGTATTTAGTTACTTGGATATGTTGCACTGAGATATCCATTCACTCACCAACAAACCCATATAAACAATCAACCACCCATACAGCTGTTTTCACATGCACTTTTGAACCCATACATCCAGTAAATAAAGAACTCACACATCTATGCACAGAGTCACACACTTCCCACCCACCCACCCACCCACACACTGAGGCACCCATACAAATACTCAGGCAACCAATCAATAACCCACATAGACACATGTAGCTACTCACCAACCAATACAGCGGCTTACACATCAACAGACAGACTGATACATATAGTCACACAGTTTAGTTACTAACCCATTTATTCACTAAGACACATTTATTCACTCATTATACAGTCAGTCACGCACCTACTAAATCCTCTATCCAGACACTTATACACCCAGTCATTCTTCAATACACCTTGGCCAATATGTATATAAAACATATTTAAACTTTACAGAAACAACTGTCACTGGATGATGTCATCAGTGATGTCATTTGAGATGTCATCAGTGATGTCATCAGTGATGTCACTGACCATGTCATGGATGATGTAATATGTGACATCATCAGCAGTGCATTGCGGGTGCACGAGTTATAGTTAGCTCAACTAACTATTGCAGTGGAATTTCTATCATGTTGTATCAGTAAAATGTCCAACTAACTATAACGTTCCTAAAACCTATGTTTTTTTCTGCGAATGTTAAGGTTTTTTTAAATGCTAATTCCTAACTATAACGTCTGTAAAACCTATGGTATTTTCACTGAATTTCAAAGATTTTTTAAATGCTAATTTCTAACTATAACGTACCTGAAACCTATGGTTTTTTCAGTGAATATATATATATATATGTGCCACACCAGTGAATATGGCATAGCTTACACTGCACTTGCCCACAGTATTTCTTTCCATCCTGGAAGGTGTAGCCCGTCCCAAGCCAGTCTTCTGTTGCAAAAATGAGGGGGAGGTGTAGCTGCACTAAACTACACACAAGTGCTACCACCTGCTTTTCAGAAAGCAATATGGCACCGGGCAACTCCCTCAAGCCTAGTTCTCCTGAAGCATTGGTGGCACAGGCACCCAATCCCCATAGTTTAGTGCATGAGGGTAACACACAAACAATTAAAACAGACAGATAGGTAAAAATAAAACATAAAAGCACAGAGGTGAGTAAAGAAGACGACAAAAGTGAAAAGAAAATTGAAAAAATTGTAAAGATAGGCAAAATCTGGATGGCTGGTGTTGGATTAGGGAACACAGCTAGGAATATCTAGGAGCAAGTTTGAAAAAGTTGCTTTTCCTATTATTTAAATTTCTGTTTTATGTTATTTCTTATGCAAAATGAGTCTTCACATCAGTCATGTGCGTGAGATTAATTTCATGTAATTATGCAATTTTGCATAATTTTTAGAAATTTTCCATAATTACTTTAAAGTAAATTACGTGACTTTTGCACACCCCTTGTGATTCTCCTTTTTAGGTTTCGACCTGGCGAAAAGCTGCGCAAGCAGCGATTCGTGCAGGCGAAATCTTATGTCTTAAACTGTGTGGCTGGGAATCCGCCCCTCTGTTCCATTGGCTAGCTCCATAAATGGAGGCTAGCCATTGGAACAGAGATCTGTCCGTCAATTGCGGAGCAGATTTAGGGGCGTTCCGGCCATTTTTACTCATCCCGCCCCTTTGTTGCCGTCATTGCAGCCGTGGGTGTAGTCTTATTTTTTTTTCGACAGGATGTTTGTGCCGCCATTTTTTTCTAGGAGCTAGGGCGAGCGGGTGGGTTCACGTAATGCTCCTTTCTCGTCAGGAACCTCCAGCAGCCTCTCCCTGCCCTGCCAGTGCCGAGTACACGCAGCCGCAGCATTTCTCCCCGTTCCTTCCACCCCCCTCCCAGTCCGATGCCTTCTTGCTGATCACGCAGCCGCGGCATTTCTCCCCGTTCCTTCCACCCCCCTCCCAGTCCGATGCCTTCTCGCTGATCACGCAGCCGCGGCATTTCATCCTGTTCCTTCCACCCCCCTCCCAGTCCGATGCCTTCTCGCCCATCTTTTGTCATGCAAAAATGTGTGCTGCGATTGCCCGTCTTGCCACGAAGGACGAGGAAAAGAGCTGAAGCAGGCGCCGCGCCTGACGGTGGGCGGGGCCGGCCGGGACAGAGAGAAGTGCCTCTCAGGCTCCATTTCCGTTTCCCCCGGTTGGGAGGAAGCTATTGGCCAAGAGAAAGGCAGGAAGTCCACGGGAGCCTACCCCGCGCTCCTCCACCACCGGAGTGTAGCCAGCGTCTCTCCCCGAGGCTCCCCCAGCGAGAGGCCGGTGAAGGAAGCAGACCGGCAGCCAGAGAGTCCCGCATGCCGGCAGCAGTGTGACCCGATCGGAGCGGGACCGGAGCAAGGAGAGAGGATTCCCCCCCCCACGGAAGCCGGTGAGTCGAAGCCGACTGGGGGGGAAAGGGAGGGAGGTGGCACTCCGCCGGTGCCTTCACCACGAGCGGCCCCACTTGATGGCGGGCCGCTCCCACGGTTGCGGGGCATTCTTGTTTCTAGAGCCCCGAGAGGCTCAGCGCCGCAGTTGTTTCTTCGGGTCCCCAGGCTCTAGCGCAAGCGGGACTCCAACGAGCGGAAGCATTTGTGCCGGACCCACGAGGGTCCGGGGGCATTTTTATTACCGAGCCCAAGAGGCTCCTGGCCCACATTTGTTGCGAGAGCCCATGAGAGGCTCAAGGGGCATAATTGAGTGAGAGCCTGAGAGGCTCCCAGGGGCATTTCTGATTTAAAGCCCACAAGGGCTCCACCTGGGCATGGTTGGTACCGAGTCCCCCGAGGAGGGACTCCCACATCTGGGCATAGTTGCTTTAGAGCCTGCGGGCTCAAACACAAGTAAGGCCCACCTGCACCCTAAGCCAATGAAGACTTACACTGAAGGGCATCCTGAGGTTCTTTACTCCTCCCTTCGGTACATAGGTGAAGATGATGTTCTTACAGTCATTAACCAGTGATGGTAACTTTAATTGCGTCATGGAATATTTTATTTTTAGTATTTTATTTTTAGTTTCCTGCCCCCTCGCTGTGCTTGCTTCCCTGCCCCCTCGCTGTGCTTGCTCTCCTGAGTGTGTGTGTGGCTCTGGGTGGGTGTGTGTGGCTCTGGGTGGGTGTGTGTGTGTGGCTCTGGGTGTGTGTGTGTGTGCGGCTCTGGGTGTGTGTGTGTGTGTGTGGCTCTGGGTGTGTGTGTGTGTGTGGCTCTGGGTGGGTGTGTGTGTGTGGCTCTGGGTGGGTGTGTGTGTGTGTGTGTGGCTCTGGGTGTGTGTGTGTGTGTGTGTCTCTGGGTGTGTGTGTGTGTGTGTGTGGCTCTGGGTGTGTGTGTGTGTGTGTGTGTGGCTCTGGGTGAGTGTGTGTGTGTGTGTGGCTCTGGGTGGGTGTGTGTGTGTGTGGGGCTCTGGGTGTGTGGGTGTGGGGCTCTGGGTGGGTGTGTGTATGTGGGGCTCTGGGTGGGTGTGTGTGGCTCTGGGTGGGTGTGTGTGGCTCTGGGTGGGTGTGTGTGGCTCTGGGTGGGTGTGTGTGGCTGTGTGTGGCTCTGGGTGTGTGTGTGTGGCTCTGGGTGTGTGTGTGGCTCTGGGTGTGTGTGGCTGGCTCTGGGTGTGTCTGTGTGTTGCTCTGGGTGTGTGTGGCTCTGGGTGTGTGTGTGTGGTAGTAATTGCTGTCTGCTAAGCGTGTCCGTAGGGTACAATAGGTCTCACATTTGCAAGAGATTAAGCTAATGGCAATGCAAATGACGATGCCATTCATTTATCGGTTTTCAAAACCAACACATAAATATAACATTTGTCATTTACAATGCCAATAGCTATAACTTTTCCAAAGGCGAAACCATTGCATTGTAAATGCTTGTTATATTGTTTTAAGAAAATATATTTGTTGTACTTGACGTGGGTGGTTCTTATGTGCGTTTGCAATTTAAGGGGTATATTTACAAAGGAATGCTGCGCCATTTAAAAAATGCAGGGATGCTCTGTCTTTACAAGAATACGGTGCACCCCTGTTTTTGTGTGTGGCTCTGGGTGTGTGTGTGTGTGTGGCTCTGGGTGTGTGTGTGTGTGTGGCTCTGGGTGTGTGTGTGTGTGTGGCTCTGGGTGTGTGTGTGTGTGGCTCTGGGTGTGTGTGTGTGTGTGTGTGGCTCTGGGTATGTGTGTGTGTGTGGCTCTGGGTGTGTGTGTGTGGCTCTGGGTGTGTGTGTGTGTGTGGCTCTGGGTGGGGGTGTGTGTGTGGCTCTGGGTGGGTGTGTGTGTGTGGCTCTGGGTGTGTGTGTGTGTGTGTGTGTGGCTCTGGGTGTGTGTGTGTGTGTGTGTCTCTGGGTGGGTGTGTGTGTGTGTGGCTCTGGGTGTGTGTGTGTGTGTGGCTCTGGGTGTGTGTGTGTGTGTGTGTGGCTCTGGGTGAGTGTGTGTGTGTGTGTGGCTCTGGGTGTGTGTGTGTGTTTGGGGCTCTGGGTGTGTGGGTGTGGGGCTCTGGGTGTGTGTGTGTGTGTGTGGCTCTGGGTGGGTGTGTGTGTGTGGCTCTGGGTGTGTGTGTGTGTGTGGCTCTGGGTGTGTGTGTGTGTGTGGCTCTGGGTGTGTGTGTGTGGCTCTGGGTGTGTGTGTGTGTGGCTCTGGGTGGGTGTGTGTGTGTGGCTCTGGGGGTGTGTGTGGCTCTGGGTGTGTGTGTGGCTCTGGGTGTGTGTGTGTGTGTGTGGCTCTGGGTGTGTGTGTGTGTGTGGCTCTGGGTGTGTGTGTGTGTGTGGCTCTGGGTGTGTGTGTGTGTGTGTGTGTGGCTCTGGGTGTGTGTGTGTCTCTGGGTGGTGTGTGTGTGTGTGTGTGTGCCTCTGGGTGGGTGTGTGTGTGTGTGTGTGGCTCTGGGTGGGTGTGTGTGTGTGTGTGGCTCTGGGTGAGTGTGTGTGTGTGTGTGGCTCTGGGTGGGTGTGTGTGTGTGGGGCTCTGGGTGTGTGGGTGTGGGGCTCTGGGTGGGTGTGTGTGTGTGGGGCTCTGGGTGGGTGTGTGTGGCTCTGGGTGGGTGTGTGTGGCTCTGGGTGGGTGTGTGTGGCTCTGGGTGTGTGTGTGTGGCTGTGTGTGTGTGTGTGTGTGGCTCTGGGTGTGTGTGTGTGTGGCTCTGGGTGTGTGTGTGTGTGTGGCTCTGGGTGTGTGTGTGTGTGTGGCTCTGGGTGTGTGTGTGGCTCTGGGTGTGTGTGTGGCTCTGGGTGTGTGTGTGTGTGTGGCTCTGGGTGTGTGTGTGTGTGGCTCTGGGTGGGTGTGTGCGTGTGGCTCTGGGTGGGTGTGTGTGTGTGTGTGTGGCTCTGGGTGTGTGTGTGTGTGTGTGTGTGTCTGTGGGTGGGTGTGTGTGTGTGTGCCTCTGGGTGGGTGTGTGTGTGTGTGTGTGGCTCTGGGTGGGTGCGTGTGTGTGTGTGGCTCTGGGTGAGTGTGTGTGTGTGTGTGGCTCTGGGTGGGTGTGTGTGTGTGGGGCTCTGGGTGTGTGTGTGTGGGGCTCTGGGTGGGTGTGTGTGTGTGGGGCTCTGGGTGGGTGTGTGTGGCTCTGGGTGGGTGTGTGTGGCTCTGGGTGGGTGTGTGTGGCTCTGGGTGTGTGTGTGTGGCTGTGTGTGTGTGTGTGTGTGTGTGTGTGTGTGGCTCTGGGTGTGTGTGTGTGGCTCTGGGTGTGTGTGTGGCTCTGGGTGTGTGTGGCTGGCTCTGGGTGTGTGTGTGTGTTGCTCTGGGTGTGTGTGGCTCTGGGTGTGTGTGTGTGGTAGTAATTGCTGTCTGCTAAGCTCGTCCGTAGGGTACAATAGGTCTCACATTTGCAAGAGATTAAGCTAATGGCAATGTAAATGACAATGCCATTCATTTATCGGTTTTCAAAACCAGCACATAAATATAACATTTGTCATTTACAATGCCAATAGCTATAACTTTTCCAAAGGCGAAACCATTGCATTGTAAATGCTTGTTATATTGTTTTAAGAAAATATATTTGTTGTACTTGACGTGGGTGGTTCTTATGTGCGTTTGCCATTTAAGGGGTATATTTACAAAGGAATGCTGCGCCATTTAAAAAATGCAGGGATGCTCTGTCTTTACAAGAATACGGTGCACCCCTGTTTTTTCCCATGTGCCTGTGCTAAAAAAGCTACCCAGCACCAAAGCAAACACCCTTGCGCCATGGTGCAAGGGTGCCTGCGTTGAAGGGATGATTGTTTATGTGCAGGAAGGGTTACCTTCCTGCACAAAAACAATCGTTAATGGCAATTTGTGGCTTCTATGTGTGCTGCATAATGCGCACACATGGAAAGAGCAAAGAATTAGGAGGAATGAAAGTACTCTAAAGCCTGATTTTCAATGGCGTTCGTTTTTGCGCTGCCTCAGATTTACACATCCTTCTAAATCTGGGGCAGCATCAAAAATCAATGGTTGTTACGCTGGAACACCCACAGCAACACCCATTGCACGCCCCTTTTATGCAGATACCTGCAACAAAGGATACAATATTTACAAGGTGGCGTTAAGCCAAGCAAAGTGGTTTAGCGCTGCTTTGTAAATACGGAGCAGGGCATTGCGCCACAAGTTAGTTGGAAAAAGTGACACTACGGTGGTGCCATGACCTTGTTAATATTCCACTCTGTGCTTTTATGGCACTGAAAATAGACTTAGGAACTACAAAACAAATTAAACACATTTAACAACTTCAAATATAAGATGTATACCTATCATACAGATACAACCACAGTATATTGAATCTATTGATGTTGTATAAAAAAAATCATTTTATTAATGGTTCAGAAGAAGACTTCGACTCAAAATAATGGTAATATAATTTATTTAAAATCAATCTCAAATGTAAGAATGGCTGAGGTGACAAATATTTCATAGATGACATTTCTGCATTAACGCAATATATAAGAAATCTTTAGAAGTGCCACCAGTTTGGGATGTATAACTCAAAGGTGAAATGGTTTTCTGAATTTATGTTCATGTGATTTAAGAGCACTCTAGTGATGGCTCCTACGCTATAAGCGTCGCCCCACTGCTTTTAAGCAGTGCAAATAAAGTAAACATAAAATCATAATACATTTGAGTTATTATCAATCAATATGTCCTTGCTGCTTTGCAGGCAGGTGGTGCTGCTCTACTCTCGGAGCAGGGCAGGGGAATAATGGTTTGCCCACTCCTACGTGCACATGACTGCCCGTCCCTCTGGGACTGGCCAAACAGTCATGCGCACTTTCCCTGTTCTCCAGGAGAATATGCCCAGGCCCCCATTCCCTAGTCGAGTGCTGCATTGCAGCATTGTGATTGGTCAGGGGAGCCTGACTGTGCTACCTTTTCCTGGGTTCTGACAGAGGAGAGCAGGAGCAGAAACACGACACCCAGGGGCAAAGTAAGTTTTTTTTTATTTTTATTTTTACATTGTCCACCCGTCCACCCCCCTGGGACAGCCCCCCGTACATGCCCGCCACCCGCGAGCCATGCTGGCTGCAACTGGAGCACTACATTATTCACATAGAAACAAATTTAGTTGAGCAAGGGTGTAGATAAATTAAAAAAATATATACATATATTGAGAGCAAACTATAGGAAAATAATCAGAAATTCAAAAGGTTAAAAAATATCAATCCTGATTATCTAGATATGCAAAAAATAATTCTAGGTCAATGGAATGATCATGTCATAAATGATGTTCATGATCTTTATTTTTAACCTCAACTCGCTCACTGCCTAGTTCCTTATTTTAGTTACAGGTTTGATCAACCCTTTAGACTGATTGGCAAATTCTTCACTAGTGCTTATTTAAGAAACGTTGTTCACAGACACATTTTTTAAACCCTGATCTCCAGTTTGCTGAATGATTTATTGAGGGCATTTTCACGGATCACTGACAGAATATCGAGGAGCAAAATATCAACTTGCCAAAATACAGAGGAAAAAATATAGAATGCCAGAATATCAAATTCCTATCTACAAACAGGTAAGTAAAAAAATATTGAATCCAAAATATCGTTGTAAATAATATAGGGGCATATTACCAACAACTAGCGATAATTTTTGTCTCTAACTTGTTTAGAGACAAAAATTATCGCCGCACATCGGCGATTTTTATCGCAGATAAACCTTGCTATTAGCAAGGTTTATCGCAAATGCGATAAAAAACGGCCGCAATGCATGAATATCGCTGAAAAGTCAGCGATATTCATGCATTATCGAGAAAATGCTCTTAGCCATGTTATCCACCTCCCATTGGATAACATGGTGAAGAACTGCTCAGGGCAGGTGTTAAGTTTTGGAGATATTCGCGCTTAGCGCGAATATCTCCAAAAGTTGGTAATAGGAGATAGCGATGTTAGCGACTGTTTCCAGTCGCTAACATCTTGGCACGCCCACTTTGCATGTCATTAGTGATAAATATCACTGACATGCAAAGCGGGGCCCAAGATGGTCGCTATCTCCTATTAGCTGTCACTAACTGGTGTTAGCGACAGCTTGGTAATAGGGAGATAATTTTATCTCCGCTTTCTTGGCTTTTAAAGCCAAAAAAGCGGAGATAAACCCCCTTGATAATATGCCCCTGAGTTTGCTAAAATATCAAATTATTAAAATTTCTTAAAAGTAATGTAAAATTAATGAAATAATACCTATAATTAACTAAAACATACTTAAAAAATACTTAAATAACCTTAAAATTTATAAATAATTAATGTAGGTTAAAAAAAAATAAACGTTCATTTTTATTTTTTAATACATATGTATATATTAACTTAATATTAATAAAAAAATATTCAATATTTGTAGCGTAGGATAGCGGGAGAGTAAAATGTACTATTCCAACACCAGTGAGTGCAACAGTAGGCAAAGCGTTGGATAGCGGAAGAGTAAAAATTACTATTCCTACTCCAGTGAGTGCAACAGTAGGGAAAACGTTGGATAGCGGGAGGGTAAACATTACTATTCCCACTCCAGTGAGTGCAACAGCAGGGGAAGCGTTGGATAGTGGAAGGGTAAGAATGACTATTCACACTCCCGTGAGTGCAACAGTAGGGTAAGCGTTGGATAGTGGGAGGGCAAAAATGTATATTCCCACTCCAGTGAGTGCAACAGTAGGGAAAGTGTTGGATAGCGGAGGGGTAAAAATTACTATTCCCAATGCAGAAGGTGTAATAGTAGGGCAAGATTTGGATAGTGTAGGGGCAAAAATTACTATTCCCACTCCAGAGAGTGCAACAGTAGAGAAAGTAATGATTTAATATTTAAATAAAAATAAATTAATTATCAATACCAATAAAAATGTAATTAAAATTAATCACCAATTACAAAATATTGGAGCATTAATTAATTAATTAAAAATGCCAATAAATATGATTTATTAAAAAATAATTACCTATTAATAATTCATTAACAACCAATTAATTGTCACAACCAAAAATTAATAAGTAATAAAAAAACAATTCATATTTAATTAGCAGTAAATTAATTATTAAAACACAAAAATAATTTCAATAATTACTTAATTAAAATTAAATTACTTCCCACCCTATTCCGCTATAAACCCACAATCTGCTCCTAATAATAAATTAAATCAATTAATATAATTATCAATTAATCAAATAATACAAATGTATTACCAATTAATAAAAAATTATTATCAATTAATAAAAATGTATTACCAATTGATAATGAATTAACAATAGATTAATTATCAATAACAATAAATAAAAATATAGAATTACTTAATAAAAATTAAATTACTTCCCACCCTATTCCCCTATAAACCCACAACCCGCTACAGAACTAAAACACAAAAGTAAATTAAACATAAATAATAATTCCTAAAAATTAATATTTAATTTACTACAATTTTACTTCCCACCCTATTCCCCTATAAACCCACAACCCACTACGTAATTAAATTATGCAAAAATTAAATAACATAAAATTCATTACTTTAAAAAAATTCAAACATACATTTCAAAAATAATACATACTTTTAACACATATACTAACACTTAAATCACTATAAACGAATTCAATATTTTTGACAACTATATCATGACTGTCGATATTACTGACTTTGATATTATGGAAATCGATATTTCTTACCTGAATTTCAATATTCTGCACCACTATATTTTTGCAATTCGATATTCTGTCCATTCTCTATAAAAACTCAATATTCTGTCCAGTCAATATTTTTTTTCGATATTATGACTGTTCACCGATTTTCACATGTGTACTCCGGAAAAGCAGCTATCAATTTTAAAACTTGATGAAATGGCCTGAAATCAAGAAGGTACTGAAAAGTCAAGTTAACAATACATGGGAAAAGCAGCAGTGATGCCTTCATTGGAAGAACATGCATGATGGATTAAAACTAGAAGGAATTAACATTTGATACATATATTGACACTTTCCTTCCCATGGGTGTTTTTTTTCCTCTTTATTTTGTACATATAGGTGAACAAATCTGAACTTTTCAGAACCTTTCAATATTTTAATTTATACAAGTTAAGGCGTTTGTTCTGGTTTGCTCTTATCATATAAGTATAGATTAACAAAGCTACATATGTACCCTTGATCAATTAAAGCTCTTTAGCACCCTGGTCGGGGTGTGCTCTTTCACAGCTATGAGGGAATGTGAGGCAAAACTAGTTAATACAACAATACAGTTAAAAGATAATTCACTAAAGGGCACAAACCACGGATTTATAAACAATGAGTGAATATTTTAGCTGGATCCACAGGATTTAAGAAAATACCTCTACTGGGTGTAGTTTAAAACTGCTTATACTATCATAATTTATCATTATAGAATGGTAACCTTTATAGGGGTATATCCATTACACTGCACTAGTTATAATAATTCACACATCCATTCTTTAGCTTGTTGACATGTTAAGTATTCTGTCATATTCAAGACAAAGTAGGCATTTGCTGAGGGAAGGATGAATGAAACAATCACACCTGCCTTTTTTTCAAACAGCAAAACAAAGAACAGGTTTTCTTGACCATAAAGTACAATCAATCTCAATCACCAACATGTCTTTTTTACACATTCACCCCAGAACAACCGGTTAAACTCTCCAACAGCCAGGCAGACACACAAAGACTCCAATAGAAGTAACAGTAAATTTGTGATGGGTCAGGGAGAACATCACAACTCAACAAGACAATAGACTGACTACGCCTCATTTCAAAGGAAAACAAACGAGACAATGACTAGGTTGTGACTAACATTGCACAACAGTCTTAGAACTGGAAGTCTTGCAACCTTCTTGAACATGAGGCACTACCACCATGTCTGCAAATTCACAATGACGCCACACAGTCTTCATGCACGCAGAACGTGTAGTCACGGGTGCCCAGTCACAGGACAGCCAGGGCACGGATTCTGTAAGCCTTCTGACCCAAGTCTACGAACTTGAGGCACAAAAAATACAACAACTGAAATTTTAAATGCACATGACCTCAACTCAAAACTCCCTTGCCCAGATTCCAAAACAAAACCTGCTATCAAAGCAACAGTCATACATAATGTCTCCTGACATCTATATAACATTAATACATTTTCCAGGCAACACAGATGCAACAAACACTCATACGCAATCTCCATCCATATAGAACAGAAATCTGTACCTGTCTGACATGCCCTCATGTACACAACAACACAGATCTGCTTCTGAACACATGCTCCCTATGTGCAAAACACAAATATGAACCAGTAATCAATCTCTATAAGTACAGTACATTTAAGCCCAATTGGCCACAATCTTTATCCATACATGACATCTAAGCCAATCATACGCAATATCCATACACAAACCACATTTGGATTTGTATGCAACATCCATGTGTGAACATAAAATAGTGAAGCCATTCGTCAACACAAAAATCTGTAGGTACTCTCCTGTACACATGGCAAATTATTATAATCATCTCAGACATTTCTCCCAGCAACTAAGCCGCTTTGATATAAATAACTTCCATGCAAGGATGTACAAACATTACACATCAGAACACAAACTCATTCACCAAATTACTTCACAACTTATAGGCAGGTACGACTTCAACTTCCATGCGTTGCATATTAATTCCTGCAAACCAAAATACCTTAACTCCCATATGCATTACAATACATGCACATTTGAAATTGCAGAACCCAGACTGTCCCAAAACATCATAACCCCTGATGCTAAGTATAATATGCCATAACTATGAAAATATCTATTTCCAATGAGAAAACGTTATACATATGCATTGTCACAGAGTGCTCTGAAATGACCTACTTTCTCACAAACTACATTTCGAGCATGTTCCCCAATGATCTTAACAATATTTCAGGATACAACATGAAACATTTATCCTTCTTCCCTACAGTTCCAATTCCATCCTTTTCGTTAAACAGTACCTCTGTCTCAGGTATTTCTCTTAACTGAACTGCTGGAACACTTCTACGCTTTCTCTATTGATTAAACGAGCAGCATCTTGTTTTAGGGCTACTTACTGTCGTTCTTATCTCTTTGGTAAGTAGACGGTACAGGGAAATGCTCACCTGAGTCCTTTTTCACTGACAGTTACTGACCCTTTTCACTTTTTCCTCACATTTGGCAGTTTTTTCCCTCTTTCATTGACCGGAGAGATCTCGAGGTAGGAATTCCTTTGGTGTTGTGGATGAGTCAGGAACCTAGGTACCTGTTGGACATGATGGTGCAGATTACCAGTAACTACTGGTCACATTCAAACACATGCACAAACTTGTAAGCTGCTAAACACACTGCTACCATTGCTGAGAAGTGACACTCAATGGGAGAGCAAAAAAAAACCTTCATATTTTTCAAGAGACTGCAGTACATTGAATCCAATTAGCCTGGCCCAGCCACCATGGTCTTGAAATGCACCAAAACAAATCTTCTCAAGATTGCACTGCTCTTATTCCACATCCAGTGTCTTCTCTCGTCTTGTTGTCCTTTAAGAGTTGCACACACCATGCATTACCTTGGTGTACAGCGAGCAATCTCTAGGGGTGGGCAAAGAAATCTGCTCCCCCAGCAGAGTTTGCAGAGTTTTGCCCACTCGGTGTGGAGTTCCGAAAAACTCTACAAAATGACGTGGAGCAGAGTGTTTTTCTCTCAAGTGGCTCGCCAACATTAAGTTGGTGAGTACTTGCAAGAATAAATGCTCACCAGACCTCCTCCCAGCAAGATTTCTCAATGCAGGTGGTAACGCTGAGAAAGCTGCTGCTTGAGTAGAGTGTTTACTTGAGCAACAGAAAGCCACTGTGCCCTCTGGCTCAATGCTTAGTGCAGTTTGCAATGATTTTACAGCACAGAAAAAACTCCTGGTGCTAAAAATCAGTGCGAGCAGAGCAACTTAACAGACTCCGCCGATGGTGGAACGCCGTTGAGGATGTCAGAGTTTTTCTGTCACTTTACGGAGTTCCATGGAGTAGAACTCCGCCCAGGCCTAAAAACCTCCACCATTAATTGTCCAACAGATACGGCACATAATCCTCAACTTTGTCCAAAAGTCCAGAAGTGCGCTCTCCTAGCCAAGCTTCTTGAAACAATTCATTGGGAAATAGCATTACCTTTAGCTCATAGGTCTCTAACTTGGCAGTCCTACCATTGCCCAGTGGCCTTTCCCTCTTCTGCTACCCTCCACACTGGGTCCTCCTGCCTACCAACCAGCGTTCATGCCAGCTTGCCCGCAGATTTGAAAGTGGGCAGCCCTAGATTCGTTTTTTGTGGATACACATAACTTCTGCCCAGTCAAATCATCTACTCCTGGTTCTCAACATGTGGGTGGAGCCAAAAACCCTCTCTAGTGATGGTCACATAATTGTCTGGTGACAGCTTCCCTGTCAAGCCAGACCATAAAAACCTTCTCCATCACAGATTGGCACAATAGCACAGTTTAGCACTGAATAGGCAAACAGGCAGTCCAATGAATAATTATTTGTTTTTATATATCACTTCATGTGCACTTCTTTGTTTCTAAGGGCCAGATGTAGGTAAATACTATTTACCTATTCTTCAATACCGAATTTTACAGATTCGGTATTTAAGGATAGGTAAATAGTATGTAGGTAATTTTTCGGTAAATTTTACGGAATCTGTAAAATTCGGTATTTACCGAATCGGTATTTACCGATTCGGTAATTGCCATTCATTCCTATGGGCCTGGAGGCCCATAGGAATGATTGTCAATTACCGAATCGATAAATACCGATTCGGTAAAAGGGGGAAAACATTGAAGGGTGGCAGGGTGTCACTTTGACACCCTGTTGCACCCCTCAATTGTGTATGGGTGCACATGTTGCAGACATACATGCCCTAAGAGCATGTATGTCTGCAACATGGCAAAGTTGGAAAAGCTAAAAAAAATGCTTTTTCAAAGGTTTTCATTATTTACCATCAACTTGTAGTTGGTGGTAAATAACGAATCCTTAACTGAGGAATGCACTAACTTGAGTGCTCCCTACATTTTACCGAATCCTTAAATTACCGATTTGGTAAAATACCGAATCCTACAAAAATGCCACCTACTTCTAAAAAGCCCAATACCGGTCGGTAACGGCCGAAATTCGGTAATTTTGGCCGTTACCGACCGGTATTGGGCGACCTACATCTGGCCCTAAGTGCTGTAAGTAGACAATGCTATTTTTTATCCACTTTACTTATTTTACCTATCTCGAAGGAAAGGAGGGCTATGTTGCCTATCAGGGATCTGAACACATGACCTTCTGAACACTGCAGATTTCCGGATTTAGGGAAAACTCACTGAGCAATTTTGCTAACAAGAGAAGGTGCATCTATATTCTGAATTAAAGTTTAGGGCTGTGCTAAATAGCATGTGTGGAAACAGCAGAGCACTCCGTTGCTTTGGAACTAGGTTTGTATTTCATAAATCTATATGGATGCATTCTTTCATACAAGGGCAAATGAGAATAGTGCAAAACACAGAATCGAATTTAAAAGCGATAAAAGCACTTCAGACCACATTAGAAAATAGAGACAAGTCATTGCAGCGGAAGAATTGTCTTTTAAGCAGCATTCTTGGCACTTTTCCCATTCTCTGTTCTGGCCACAAAGTATAAGGGTGGATGTGGTACTGTAAAGGTCACGTGATGAAGGACAGGTGCCTGTAAAAAGCTAAACTCAGTCTAATGATCGTGTTCTAAAGTGATAGCAACTCAGGGGCATATTAGCAAGGGCGATATCGCCGCTTTAGCGGGACTTTTTCCCGCTAAAGCGGCGATATTTTTATTGCCCTATTAGCAAGCTGAAGCTAACAGCAGTTAGCAACAGTTTGTAGGCGATAGCTACAGGTTTGGGGCCCGCTTTGCATGTCAGCGATATTTATCGCTAATGACATGCAAAGTGGGCATACCCAACCTGTTAGTGACTGAAAGCAGTCGCTAACACAGCTATCGCCTGTTAGCAAGGCAGGTGAAGCACCAAACTAAATCACGCTAAGCGCGATTATCGCTAGAACCTAACGCCTGCTCAGACCATGACTTAACCTGTATATCCAATGGGAGGAGGATATTCAGGTTAAGTCCCCATTAGCGCTAATGCCTGAATATGGCTGGATTTCCAGCCATATTCACACATTGAGCCGCTATCGCCGGATATTTTATCGCTTTAGAAATAAACGTTGCTAATAGCACGTTATCTCTGCGATAATATCGGGCGATAGGCAGCGATTAAGAAAAATTAGCTAAGGGCATTTAGCGATAATTATTGCTATTTGCTGCTAATATGGCCCTCAGTCCCCAAAGATGAATGCTGTGGACCCAGGCAGGTCCCGCCTCATTACTTGGCAGCAGTGAACAATGCTTGTTTACTGCTAACCAGCCTCATTCCCTGACATATCCTCATGGCAACACAAAGCACATCATAATAAAACACTGTGAGCAAGAGCAGAGCGAGCAATATTAATTGTTGGAAAAAGAACAAGAACTTGTTATGACACTTAAATATGAAAACAATGTCCAGCCTTTCACATACGCCTCTGGTGGACTTGGACCATTGCTCGTTGTCATTTCTTTGCTACATCCAGTCTCTTCCAAAATACCGATAGTTTACATTGCCCTGGCCTTACTGCTTAATTGAAATAAAGAACAGGGGTTCAAAGCTGTCTCTGGGAAAGACAAGGTACCTCAATTCTGGGGCTGCCTAGATTTGAGTCTCACTTGTGCATCTTTTTTTCCACTACCCTACACTCCTGTACAGGTGTGCAAAATTGTATACTGTTTTTTTTTTGCAAAGTTATGCCAAATTTCATACAAATTTACAACAATATACTTCTAGAACGAAAACTGATTGGCAAATGTCTTGTTTCCATGCAAGCACAAACTTGGTGTGAAAAAAGTGTCTTGCAAGGTAACAGCAGTTTGAACTAAAAAGGTGCCTCTGCGATAAAAATTCTGCACCAATGAGCCTCAAGCATGCAAACAATTGCAAGAAGTTGCGTAATGCAAAATTCGAAGAAATGTTGCCTATATTACATAATGCAAAATGTTGTGAATGGTTTGCAGCATAATTAAAATTCCACCCAGGCCAACTCTTTACTCCATTCTTGCATGTTAATTGTCATCTCTGCTTTCCCCAGATGCCACTGTTTTCCTTTCTGTCTCTTTCTCCTTCCTTCGTCCCTTTCTTCCTTTCTTGCTTTTGCCATGGGTTAAAGTCTGATGATAAAATATATTGTCCCGCTCCCTGAAAAATAGTGCCGGTGTCCACCACAGGCAACCACAAGCACAGATGAAGCGCAGACGGATTCCAATTTGTTTGATCTTATTGGAATCAGGAGACTGCAGACAAGGGCACCAACCCAGCCACCTTTCGCCATCTATTTTTAGCCCCGCACAGACAGACACTCCATCCAGCAGGCTGCACATCGACTCCCAGTGTGCCTCTGCACTTAACATCGCTGCCACCGGCTGCATGTTTAAAGGATTTCTGCAAAGCACGCACTGAAGACAGTTCATGTGCAGCCTATTAATGTCTGGGGATATTCTGTTCAGACTTTGACCGATATCCGCGGGGTATTT
Source organism: Lissotriton helveticus (assembly GCF_964261635.1). Taxonomy (NCBI): domain Eukaryota; kingdom Metazoa; phylum Chordata; class Amphibia; order Caudata; family Salamandridae; genus Lissotriton; species Lissotriton helveticus. Next base: position 166,742,734 of record NC_136065.1, on the reverse strand, counting down.
ATTTAATCCCTCAAGGCTAACGTTTGCACAATTACTTTCCGTACTCAATTATTTAAGCTGAGGGTGCAGAATTGTCTGCTAGGTTTCAAAATGTCTTGCCTGGCACATTTTCTACAACCTTTCTGCGTACACTTTTTTTTAAAAACAATGTTTGCTGCTTTCTTTCTGGCAGGTTGCACATTGGTACTCTGCAGAGACAAGTTCTACCTCTCACTGTTTGAGATTTTGTCCCACAGTAGTCAAATGCCTCGTAAGAAGCTACTCTGCTACATGATTCTGGCATAAGTGCACATAACTCGCCACAGTAAATGCAAACAGGGCCAGGGTTGGTGGATACCACGACACTCGGGGCTGCAATGATAAGTAAAAATATTACCCAATACTGTCAGGGGCGACTACTGCATTATGGCAGGGGTCCGTCGCCCTACTGAAAAATAAAATGATCATAAAACAATGTTATAATCATTTTATGTTTCATTACTGCCAGCCGAGGTTAGTGTGGGCGGGGCCATCCTGCCACGTGTCAAGTTTTAGGGAGGAGTGTTGGGCACTTGTAAGTGCGCATGTATGTTTGGCCGGCAGTCTTAGGCTGGCCACACTGACAAGCGCACTCATGTATCTCCAACCCAGCTGTGTCGCATAGCCAGGCTGGAGAAAAGCCCCAGGCTCCCTGGGCCTGAGCGAGCGTCAAGTCAGCCCGCTCAGGCCAATCACAGCACGGCTCTCATGCTGGTACTACCAGCATGAAAGCAGCTCTCTGAGGGGGCAGGAGCAGGGACAGGTAAGGGTATTTTTAAAACTATTTTCCCCTCACCCCCTCACCCTCCGTTTGAGTTTGTAGTGTCTCACCCCCAAATTGGAGCAGCCGCCACTGCTAGGGCTCCGAAGCAGTGCGAAGCAGTGCAGTCTTCACCTCAGCACCTCAATCATATATAAAGGGTGGCATCATTCAAAACATCACCAAATCTCAGACCTGCTATGGCCGGGGGCCTTGCAAGGGGGTAATGGATCCTGACGCAGGGAATAGAAATTGACCCTCATCACCTGGTTTGGCAGTCAAAATGAAAAGGGGGGGCCCTCGGCCCCCCCGCCCACATGGCGGCGCGGCGACCGCTTCCCCCCTTCCCCCCTTTGTGCCTCTCGGTGGTGGGGGCGGGCCCTCGGGCGCGACCCACCACCGATTGGCCGGCGACCTCCCTGACCCGGATATCAGTGTAGAAGGTCCGGGTCAGGGGGGATGGGCTACTGGAGGGGTGGGGCGGGGGGGCGTTGCCCCCCCGCCTGGCCCCTTAGGAATAAAGAGGCGGGGAGCGCCCAGGAGACCCCCTTGTCCCTGGACGCTCCCTCACAGCACGGTGTGCCCCGCGCTCAGGGCTTCTTGGGTACGGAGGGATCTCAGGAGTGTGCATGGGCATTGCAGGAATTTTGCGTGCTTATGCGGGCTTTTGGTGTACCGCTTGCGCCGGGGAAGACTGTTGGCCCGGCCACCTGCCTGGAATTTCTTGGCATCGAGATTGATTCAGTGGAGGGATGTTTCAGATTGCCTAGGGACAAAGTGGACAAATTCAGAACAGCGCTACGTTTATGCCTACGCAAAGATAAGGTCACCCTGCAGCAATTACAGGAGGTGGTAGGGCAACTGAACTTTGCACTGAGGGTCATCCCCATGGCTCGCCCTTTCTCTCGCTCCATTGCCCAAGCAATGAAGGGGCTAAGGGAGAAACATCACCGCACTAGGCTGTCGTCTGAGATTCGCCAGGATATGCTTATATGGATGGCATTCCTGGAGGATTTTAATGGCAGGGTGGTCTGGCCCGGCCCTCCCACAACATCAGCAGAGTTGGGCCTATGGACGGACGCCGCTGGTAGTGTGGGCTTTGGCGCCATCCTAGGGAACAAGTGGGTCGCGCAACGGTGGCCGGAGGTATGGAGAGCATGGGGTCTGACCACTAATATTGGCTTCCTGGAACTCTTCCCAATATGGGTGGCATTGAAGGTCTGGCCCGAACACCTATGTAATCAATCAGTGGTGTTTTGGTCAGACAACATGACAGTAGTGGAATGTATAAACCAACAGGGGGCACGATGTCCTTTCATACTTCGTCTGATAAAAGAAATTGTGTTGCAGTGCTTAAGATGGAATGTAGTTTTTAAGGCCAAGCATGTCCCTGGTATTCTGAACAATGCAGCTGACTCCCTCTCTCGCTTCAAAATGCAGGTTTTCAGGGAACATCTTCCTACAGCAGACCCCTCGCCAGCGCACTTCCCAGCAGTGCTTTGGCAGATTGGTGCCCAGATTACAGGACCTCGTGGTTGCTAGCTTAGCCCCTAGGACCAAGACGGCTTATGAAGGGGCGTTTTTGTCTTACTGTGCTTTCTTGGGTCAGCAATGGGAGGTGCTATGGGCGCAGGAAGATGGCTTTGCGGCCTATTTAGAATGGATGCATAAGGAAGGACGCTCAGTGGCAGCTGCAAACAGGCATAGGGCAGCGGTATCATTCTTTGCTCAAGCTATGGGCTTGCGTGATCCCACTAACACCTTTATGGTGCGTAAGGCTTTGAGGGGTTGGCGCCGTTTACAAGGGCATCATAAAGATAAGAGAAGGCCCATCGGGCTAGCACGGCTGGCGGCTTTACTGGGCGCGCTGGACAATGTTTGTAGCTCGGAGTGGGAGGTACTTCTTTTCAAAGCAGCATTTTCCTTGGCATTCTATGGGGCACTGAGAATTAGTGAACAAGTGGCAGGGTCCAAGTCAGACCTACAGGGCGGAGTACAAAGGGCGGGTGTAAGGATAAAGGAGGACACCATGTGGGTGACCATTCTAAAGTCAAAGACCGACCAGGAGTCACGGGGTCACACCATAGTGCTCCACCGGGCCCCCGCCAACCCTTGCTGCCCAGTGAGGCACGTGGAATTATTTCATGGGCGGCTGGGGGGCGCAGCGGGCAGGGCACTGCTCTGTCACGCCGACGGTACCCCCTTGACCAAGTACCAGTTCAGGAGGGTATTGGAGCTGGTGGTCAGAAAAACAGGTCTTGACCCTAAAGAGTTTGGCTCTCATTCCTTTAGAATTGGGGCAGCAACAGAGGCGGTAGCAGGGGTCCTCCCAGTGGAGAGAGTGAAGAAAATTGGGAGGTGGTCCTCAGAATGCTACAAACGATATGTGCGAATTGACATGTTGTGATTAGATGGTACTCACGCCTGGTTTGTTTCCGCTTTCTTGCAGTTTCTCAGACCTGTTACGCAGGGGAGGAATTTGCCGTCGGGCAGCAACGACCTACACCGGCGTGGACCAACGATCAGGATAAACTCAGAAAAATTGTTTGGATTGTGGGTCATTCCTATGTGAGACGGGCCGAATGTGTTTTTATTTCAGGTGACCGTAGAAAAAGGGCTGCACAACTGGGGTTTGACATCTCATTCTTCGGGAGAGGGGGTTTATGTCTCAACCAGTTTAGGGACTTCTTCCAGGGACTGTTAGCGCGCCGGCAATTCCCCCCGTCAGTGGTGATACTTCACCTGGGGGAGAATGATTTGGCCAAACTGGGAAGGCGCATTCTGATTGAAGAGATTATCTCAACTGCGGGGTGGATAGCCAGGACTTGCCCGGGTTGCACGGTAGTATGGTCGCAACTCATACCCCGATGGCAGTGGCGGGGGGGGGATTCGGTCAGGGCGTTGAATCACTCGGTAAAGAGGATCAACACACAGTTGGACAAGCTGTTTCGAGCCCCCCTGTTACAAACGATACCTCATGGGTGTATCAGGGGTGAACGGTATTACTTGGGGGATGGAGTTCACTTGAATGGAAAGGGGAATGTCTTGTGGTCTGACAATATCTGGGCCTGGTTGGAGGGATTTGCCAAACAGGCGCGTTCCTGAGGTAGGGTCTAGAGGGGGGGAGGCCAGATCGTCGGTTAACAATGCTGGCCTGTGGCGGTAAGGTCATGACCGGTGAGCACATATTTAAGGTCTGAGGGGGCGGGCATCATCCTATGGAGGTTCCCGCCCAGGGGGAGGGGCCTTTGGGCCACTCCTAGAACTCCAGGGGCAAGGTAATTGATGCTTCAAAGGGGCGCGGGTCGGAGTAGTCACGCTTTCCTTAGGCTGGTAGCCACCCCGCGCGCGTATACTCATGACGTCACCGGATGGCGCAGAGTAAGGGCCCTCCTTTAGTGGGTAAATGGAGTTCACGGCGTAGACCGGGCAATTCCCGGGGCACGACTGCGCATGCGCACAGCTCTAGGTGAGGCGCAGCTTGTAGGACCTGACACCGGTTAGCGACCTTGCCATATGGCCAAAAATGTACAGAAATCAAGATGAGGATGTTAGATTCGGTTAGGAAACAACATGTATTAGAGTTTTGTTAAGGTTAGCCTCTCAAACTTGTTGACGAGATTTGTATCTAATGTCCTGCTGATTTTTGTATAATTGTTGACCATGCAATTAAAACCTTTTTTAATTTCTTATCTTAATAAATACGGCCGGGGGACTAGCCCCCGCCTTCCAAAAAGTAAAGAAGTCTCATGTCCACATTTCTGGGTGTTGGGTGCCGGATTGGGGGGGGGCGGCAGCCAGTCGCTGACCATGTAGTAAAAATGGGATCCAATGGGCCACTCAGACCCCTGGGCCCCAGTGTCACTGCACCTGCTACATTATTGATAGCTAAGTGATTGGGGCTAGGAGTGCGCAAAGCTGCAACATTTTCTTTTGCTACCATCACGTGGAAAACTTTTAATTTGCAAAGTTTTCTTATTTTGACACATTTGTGTGGAAATTGAGTATTTTGAATGTTTTTTCAGGTAGCTTTATTCAACCCAAACAAAATTGTTTTGCATTAGATATACACTGCAGAAAGCAGTATTCTTCCTGCTCAGTTCAGTGGTTCCCAAAAGTGTAACCTCTGCAAAAAGGGAAATTTGCAGATAAACTCTCTGCATACATTTTCAATTGTGCATAGAAAAGCTCTACAAAAAGTAAACTTGCACCAAAACGTCTACATATACTGTCTAACTTTGATAGATTCTATTAGACACAAAAAACCCCAACCTCATGCTCAAGCCTGCCATGTTCCTGCGCACCACCTACAGGAAGATATTCTTCCAAAGCTGGAATGTGCAGTAGTCTTAACATGTCAGTATGGTGTGTCTGCTAGAATGAAAGGAGATAGATCCTGTGACCTTCAAGTGGGACATTGGAATTTTTTGGAAGAGGAGAAGTGCCAAGAACTGTTGTCCTGTGTCAGTTTAGTAATGTGGCTGGCTATTCTTTAAATCCCAATAAAACTTGGGATTAATACACTTACATTCCTTGGTATCGATCCCAATTTGTACCAAAAATGATTACATTTTTTTAATGTATTATTATTTTACTGCAAAAAAAATGCTGCACATTTTCATCAGGGCTTAAATTGCATCAAAACCCTATACTCACTGTCTTTTTGTGAGTCAAAAAGTAGTGTCTCTGGAGTCAATCAATCAATCAGGGTTTTATAAAGCGTGCTACTCACCCATGAGGGTCTCAGGGGGGGGGGGGCAGCTCCGGCCAAGTTGAAGAGTCAGGTCTTGAGGTCCTTCCTGAACGTGTGCAGGGTCGGGGAGTGTCTGATGTTCACAGGGAGTTTGTTCCAGGTCTTGGCTGCGATGTGGGAGAAGGCTCTCCCGCCTGTTCTGTTTCTGCGGATGCGGGGGACCTCTGCCAGGGCGAGGTCGGCAGATCGGAGGTTCCTCTTGGGTGTTTGGAAGGATAATCTCTCGTTGAGGTATTTAGGTCCAATGTTATTGAGTAATTTGTAGGCATGGGTGAGGAGTTTGTAGGTGACCCTCTTCTTGACGGGGAGCCAGTGGAGGTCTCGTACGTGTTGGGTCAGGTGTTCGTGACGTGGTGTCCCGAGGGTGAGTTTGGCTGCAACATTCTAGATGGTTTGGAGTTTGTGTAGAAGGGTTCTGTTGATACCGGCATATAGGCCATTGCAGTAGTCCAGTCTGTTGGTTATGAGTGCGTGGGTGAGGGTTCTTCTGCCGTCGGGGGGGATCCATTTGAAGACCTTGCAGAGGATGCGTAGGCAGTTGAAACTGGTGGAGGCGATGGCGTTGATCAGGCAGTGCATGGAGAGGGAGGAGTCGAGGATGATGCCGAGGTTTCGTGAGTGGTCTGTGGGGTGGGTGGGCTCCCCATGTGTAGTCCCAGGCAGAAGTGCAGGGTCCGAGGAAGAGGCCCTCGGTCTTCTCGAGTTGAGCTTCAAACAGCTGTCTCTCATCCAGGCTGCCACATTCTTCCTTCCTTCCTGGAAACAGAGTTTGGTGTCTTCGGGCTTCTTCATGAGTGAGAGGATGAGCTGAGTGTCGTCGGCGTAGGATATAATGCTGAGCACATGCTGTCTGGCGATAGCATTAAGAGGGGCCATGTAGATGTTGAAGAGCGTGGGGCTAAGCGATGATCCTTGGTGAACTCCGCAGATGATATCGGTGGGTTCGGAAAGAAAGGGAGGGAGTCTGATCCTCTGGGTTTGGTTGAAGAGGTAGGATTGTATCCAGTCGAGGGCGGTTCCTTGTATCCCCGTGTCGTGAAGTCTGGCTGCAAGTGTGCGATGTGAAATGGTGTCGAAGGCTGCGGAGAAGTCCAGAAGTATGAGGGCTGCGGTGTGTCCCTGGTCAAGTAGTATACGGATGTCGTCAGTTGCGGCGAGGAGGGCGATCTCGGTGCTGTGGTTGCTGCGGAATCCTGACTGGGAGGTGTCCAGGATGGAGTTTTCGATGATGAAGGCGGTCAGTTGGGTGTTTACAAGTCTCTTGGTGACTTTTGCAGTGAAGGGGAGGAGAGAGATAGGCCGGTAGTTGTTCAGGTCCGTTGGTCGGCCGTGCACTGAAATGTTTCATATCGGAGCCCCATATTTAATAATCAGTCATCTTGTACCCCTCGAGGAAAAGTCAAGCCAAAGTGATGTCAATTTCAGCCAAGCAAGAAGCAGACAGACCTGTATATACCACCCTGCCTGGTCTCTCAAACATTTTTGTTTCTCTGACTGGGTTGTGTACTTCCTAAAAATACATGGGATCAACACATTTACATAAACTAAGGGATTGGTGTCTAGACTGATTCCGGACACTCCCGAAGGATATGTTAGCCCTTTAGACCAGCTAGCTCACAGTGCCAGTATAAGCCCCCTAACCTTACTAAGGAGCTAATCGATTCTGGCAACCATCGAACATGACAACCCTTGATCCTTCAGGGATCGTGGAAACTGAACAGTACTTTTTGCTCAGTCACCTGTGCTCACTTAGTCTCTGAGAGATACAGAGAATAAATATTGGGGACGTTTTCAATACACATTTATTGAACCAGCATCATTCTAGTATAAAACATGTGTTGCAACACTCAATAGACAGAAGCTAACGTAAGAGATTACAAGCACCAACAGAGTAAATAGAATGTATAATTCTACCATGGTGCTAAAATAGTGGATATATGCAGGCATATAATCATGACAGTAATCAAGCGTACTTCTACTTTGCAGACCCTACCTAAGTGTACCTAGCATGTATGTAAGTGTAAAGCCAAAAATCCCATAGGAAAGAGCCAACTCCATTACCTGATGGGGGAGAATGAAGGACCCCGTCTTGGTCTCGAGGTGGACACCCCGCAAGGGATGTCAGACCCCTGCATGTGGAAGATTCTGCTGGCCGGGGCCTCGTTGTCTTGTGTCAGCAAGGAAGCATCTCCTCTATCTAGTGAAGGTATCACCAATCAATCAGGGATTTGTAAAGCGTACTACTCAACCGTAAGTGTCTCAAGGTGCTGGGAGAGTGGTTTCGGGCAGCTACGGTAATCCAAAGAGCCAGGTCTTGAGGCTCTTCCTGAATGCTTGCAGTATGGGGCTTTGTCTGATGCTGAGGGGGAGTTCGTTCCAGGTCTTGGCTGCGATATAAGAGAAGGATCTGCCTCCCATGGATGAGGATATGGTTCTTTTACACCATAAAGATTGCCTCTGGCTTCCTACCACAATCTAAATGTTGGGAGGATTATTATGTAAATGAGCCTACATCAATACCTGCAATTATGCAAGTAGTTCTATTACCCTTGGACAAAGATGACCATGCCTTTTATCCAGAGTATATTAATCCTGTTATGCGTGTCATGTGCAGGGGACTTTTCTAAGAATCCTCATGCGTAATAAATGAGGCACGTTTCGAGGAAACCAATCAACATTTATTCTGTGCATAACTTGGTAAAAGGTCAATGCTAGAAACATGCAGAGCAAGGTAGGACAAATGTAGGTTAACGGTCAATTGCTACTTAGGCCTAGGTTGGGGGTACCTAACAACTGGCAGGGGCGGCTCCTCTGCTTAGGTGGAGGAGCATTGCCAACTGCTTCTCAGCACTTCAAAAACAAAAAAGAAAATGATAGTAACACAATGTTATTATCGCATGATTTTTCCGTGCTGAAGCAGTTTTGCGTGGCGTGGTAGGACAAGGCGGAGCGGATGTATGTCATTACCACGCATGCTTTTACAACGCATGCCTTTACCGCGCAACTTTTACAATGTAAGTCGTTACAACGACTTGCGTTGGGGTGTGCTGGATAGTGAATAGTTTAATTTACTATTCCAACTCCAGTCCCCGTGGATAGTAGGGAAGGTTTTGGATAGTAAATTAACTATTCCCTATCCTAGAGCGCCCCCCAGCGCAAGTCGTTGTAACGACTTTCATTGTAAAAGTTGTGTGGTAAAGGTACTGTGTTGTAAAAGTTGCGTTGTAAACGCTGTTCCCCAGGCGGAGCTGGGTTGGGCAGAGCAGGGGAAAGGAGTGGTGACACTCCCGGTTCAACCAGAAGGAATAGGATGGAGAGGACGGAGGAGAGGTGGTGGCTGGCCAACTGTCCGGCAGGCAGGAAAGTGATTTATTTTTTTAAACCCACCCAGCCCCACTACGGCTACCTGGGAGCAGCCACCACTGCTGACTGGAGTGGATGATGGCAGTCACAGAGGGAATTCTATGCTTACTAATCGACATAACCAATGCACAGTTCATATTGTATGATAATACATATACACTTCTAGCCAAAAATGCAACCTTGTATGTCATCTCTCAGAACCACCAGGCGCGTCTTACTAGATATCCCTCTTTAGACAGATGTAAGTGCTTGAAAAGTTTTTCACAAATTTGAGGAAAGATTGCTATAACCTTTAAACTTGCAGTCACACTTTTGCTACTGTAATGATTTGTACTTTGTGAGAAAAAGACCCTTTTGTCATGGTCTACCCCATTTTTTGTACAGAAAGTTAATTGTCATCTGTGGACTCCAGCCTAACTCACTAGGCTGACAGTGAAAACATGGTTTCAGGCCTACATGTGTAGACTGACTGTTGCAGTTTTTAAACTAGGAGTGTGCGAAGTTTGCATAATTTGCTTCTGCCTAATTACATCTTCCAAGACCTCCGATGGTTCAGGGGGACCTTGCCACAAAGGTGTCCAATTTTAAACGGGCTTTTCTCATACACTTTCAGACTTTCTCTGTTGGAAAATTCAGAGTTCCAAAAAAAAGACTGAGTTAAAATTATTATTGACCAGGTGAAGGTGTGAAAATCCCCCCACTCCTCTCCCGACAGAAAGCTTTGTGGCCATAAAAAGTAAATTGTTTTGCTCAGAGTGTAGTGTAGTTCCTATCTTCCCAATAGGCTCTGCGCATTGGAATAATACCTACAGCAGTAAAGGCCTAGACCAGACGTTAACTAGGTCTACTACTGTCGATACTAGACTTAAGTTTTGGGTTTGCCAGCGTAGCTCAGAGTTCGCTAGAAACTTTCTCGAATGTTCAGGAAAGAATTAACTCCCCTGATTAGACAAGAAGGGATTTAGTTTCTGACAACCATAGAACATGACAACTTTGCTCTCCCCTAATCAAGAGTCAATCTCGAGAGTCGTGTGAACAAAAGGCAAATTATTTTACTCAGTCAGTACGTGCATTCTTAGTCTCATCAGAATGTAGAGAAAAGGAAGAGACGGGCGTGTTCAATAAAAAGGTGTTATTTATTGATCAGTCTCTTTTCTCGTACAAGAGAAATGGATCGATATTATTGCAATACTTATAGTTAAGTAAAGTGCATACATTAAAAGCAATAGTATAAAGTAATACTGTAAAAACATTGATATGGTTTCTAAGCCATAAGATGTTTAAAATAAATAAGATATATTTACATACACATATACATTTGACTAAACGTACTCAACTGGTGTTTCTAAATACGCCTACCCCGTGTACCTGACCTAAGTCTAATGCATGGGCGGGAATAGAAAGTTACAGTTTAAGTTAAGTTTGTTTTTGCCAAGTGAATAACTAAAGAATTCTCTGTGAGGGGTTATTCAGTTCTGTACCTGGAAGTTAGGATGAATGAGGAATGGTATCTCTCTCTCTGGTCTCGATATTCCAGGCGGCCTGCGAGGGCTGCCCAGAAACGCCGGTGCTGGATTCTCGGCAGGAGAAAGCAGCGCGTCTCTCAGCGCGTCAGAAAGGCGGGGCTGCTGCCAGCGGGGTCTGCTCTGCTCTCGGCTTCGGCAAGGATGGCTGCTCCGTCTCGTCACCACGCGTGTGTTTTGCATAGGGCAAGATCGGTAATATTTATACCTTTAAGGTGCCGAGATTGACGTAAGGATGGACATAGATACGTCAATAAAGATGTCATACGACTTGCTCGTTAGCACATTCTTTTACTAAAGTTCTCTGTGAAATCAAAACAATGGCCGCAGGGTTTTGCCCAGGTTGTCATAGGTTTGATTTGTTATGAGAACTCCGTATGCCTTATCAGGGGCTGGAGGAATATCGCTTGTCTAATTAGATCGCAAGCGTTATGACCTAATCAGATAACACGTTCCTGTGCCGTAGTGTGACTGCGTCAGATAACGGTATCTGCATCATGGGGGTTTTCTGCCTCATGGGCTGACTGCTAGTTAACTTGTTGGTTTGTTTAACTAGAATAGGGTCAGGAATAGGGGGATCGATTCAGAACCGATAGGAATACATGACACCCACTCCACGCTAACTATGGACATATTTACTAATCTAGGCATAGTATAACATAGTACAACATACTATAGAGTAGTGTGTATACCTTACCACCCCAAAATACATAAATGCATTTTGAAATTTTCAAATATACTGAAAAAAAAATTGCAGACATATATATATGGTATGCACTCAAGCTGTAGAAAAATGCCAAAGTAATTGCATTTGTATACATTATTGCTTATTTGGTATATGAGAATTACACATGAAATGGTTTCTGACAGAAAAAAGTTTCGAGACCATTCCATCACAGAATAAAATATCTTTATGAACATGCCAGCGGGCAGCTAATGTCTATAAGCTATCTAAAATTTAGAAACCTTAGTTCTCTAAGAATAGTTCTTACTTTAAGCAGAAGATAGTGTCCCGAAAAATATGCAAAAATATTTGGGGCTGCTGAAAAAACTGCTGTCCGTGAACTGGAGCGAAAATGTTCATGTGACTTTATTTTTAAAGTTGAAGGCCGAATTCAGGGAACGCCGTGTGCGAGCTTGCTCAAAAGTCTCTATTTCTGTTCGGGTGAGAACATCATATCATTTAGGCTTTCGAAAAAACTGTCAACAGCTTCCTGGGAAAGTTCCACTAACTCGGAAATAGGTGTAATCATGCATTCATGCGCATGATTGTCTCCATTGACATTCTGATTTGCATTACTGACAGAAGGTCGTACCTGTTCGATGCTGCTTTCATCTTGAACTTCACTACCCATCAATCGTAGTGGTGAAGCTTCCACGAATGCCATCATCAGGATTGGTAGCCTTTGAGGGCAGCACAAAGCATGAACCTTAATCGGGCTCAACAATGTTTCTGCATCCATCGGCGCATCCGATTGTAGCGTCAGACAGGTGTCTAACACGCATTCTTCTCCGCATAGCAGACACCTCAATACAGGTAAAACACATCTTTGCCACATTGGTCGAAATGATAGAAACCAAGTCATGTTCAGGTCTCTAAGCCGGGAGAGTCCCAGGATTTTTGATATCCGGTCCCGGTATCCAATGGCTAGGATTGTTTCTTCCCTTGTCGCAAGAGTTTTGTCTGTGACATGGGTTGCCATAACGAAAAATTAGGACTAAGAATAGGATTCCTGCAATTAGTCCCAGGATCAGGGGAAGTCCGCCAAAAATCGAATGGACGAAATCTGGAAAAATACCCAGTATGGCTTTGAATGGTGTTAATGCCATCGAAAATACTGTCTTAAATACCTTTGAGACCCCATTGGTATCAGAAATATTTAAGATTTCACTTAGGATTTCCGCGAAATGTACGGGGGAATTAGTTGATAATAATGTATGTATCTCTGCAGTCGTCCTTGCGACTTGTAGATCATACGTTTCTTTTGATGACGAGAGCCTGGTAGGCGTTTGAAGAAGGACTGTTTTCATTCTGCTTAAAGTATCTATTCGAATAGAAGTAATTTTCAAATCGGGCCATGCCCTTGCCTCCCTGTCTGGGAAGGAGCTGGGGAACAATGAGCGTCCACAGCACTTGACCTTCGCAGTCGTAGTAACTAGATAAGGAGTCCCGGGCATAAGACTACAACATCTGCGGTCTACAATAAGAATGTAACTCCCATTATAGAGTCTTTGAAAGAATGGTTCTATTTCAGTTGCAGGTGCGCCTTGCTGGTGACATGAAAGGTTGTATGAATTCCCTTCACAGGCTCCATGCAAACTAATTCCGTTACACAGAAGCGTGCCGCTCAGTGACATCGCACAATTGTTGCCACTAAGAAACACTTTCTGGCCTTTATTACTGACACATGCATGTGAATAGGGCAGGTTCCATGTTGTTTTAAGGTACCCCTTTCCCAATTTCTCGTACATGCCAGCCTGTATATATTTTTGGCAGTATTGAAACCTGAAGGTTGAGATTGGAATATTTATGATTCCGTGTATTATCCATTCACTGACAGGTCGTTCTGACATTGTCATTGGTAATCTTTCTAGTTTTTCAATGCTCAAGATTGTATAATCAGCACCCTTTTGCGCCATACCCATTTGTCTATCAGTAAGGTTAAAGATTTGGAATAGTGACGTTGTGTTGATTAAACGCCAAGGCGCATAGCCTGAACGCAGATTTTGTAACGTCCAGCCAAGCTGTACAATAGAACGCAATTGTGACTGACCATGTTGTAATAACAGTAAGTCTTGCGATAATATATCGATTGCTGAAGACACAATGCTGTCCAATGAAAAAATTCTGGAGGACAGAGTCATTAACCCATTGTCCACTACAGAAAGTGATTTTTCCAAATTGATACGGTCAATTTCCCGTATTCTTTCTGCTGTTTCAATTTGATTAACCTTCCAGGCCTCATTGTATGCTGCATATACAGAGGCTGCTATGAAACGCTTTTGACGCTGTTTGCGTGGTCCCAAAGTGAAATCACGCAAGTCAGCACCATCAGTAAATAAAGTTAGGTGTTGCTTAATTTCAGCCAGTGTGGAAGTTTGTAGCCATTGAAGGCATAATTTGCCCACACTGTAGGTGGTAATTATCCCTGGGTGATGTCTTTGGGGATATCTAGGGTCTGGCCTGGTCATTTTGAAACCCTGTGTTTTGTTCAGGAATCTGTCTTGACAGTTATTAGTATCTGTGGGCCAGATCAACCACTGTTTCCAATCAGGATGTGTTCTGTTTTGGTTTAATAAATGGTTTACGTCTATCTCTTCATCTTTAGAAGTGTTGCTAAACATTGTTGGCTTTGGAATAGACGGGTTATTTAAATCTTTGATTTTGGCTAGGCCAAGACAGGTGGTTTGTTGAACAGTGTCATTTAAAAATATCATTTGTTCTGGGATCATGCAGGCTCTAAACAAAGCTTCTATACCCTGTACTTGCCAATCTTTTGTACCCCAAACACTTTTCAATTCAACATTTTTGTCCCAATAATCAAATCCAAAAGTATTCATTTGTGCAAAAAATGAGTCTGAATATAACAATTTTGTGTTGGTTATCATGGTCTTGGTTCCTGTCTTGTTTGACAATTTAAAATAAAATGTTTCAGCATTACTTGTGTTAAAACCTGAAAAATATGAATATTTGTCGTAAACGGTTCTTGAGCTCCCTTTTGGAGGTGTTGCACAATGTTCCCATTGATTATAATTTAAAACATTTCTAGGTTGTGCAGACCTATGTAAAAAGTGATTACCATAGTGGTTATAGCAATACATACTGTCATAATTTGTAAAACCCTGCAAATAATCATGTTTGGTAAATTTAGCAGACATTACTAAGTCAGACATCATATTATTATTGCTTTCGAAGTCCCAATCATCAGCAAATGAGTTTGGTTTTGCAAAGTCACTCAATGAGATCTTAATTTGGTGTGGATATTTCAGGATCTCGACCGGACCATACATTTCATAGTCAGTGTTGTCCCAGGCTACCCCACCAGGTATCGGATTGGCTGTGAAGTTGGCTGAAGAAAGTTCTCTTTTCTCGACGTGTGAAGATGTGTGTGGTTTGAGGACCAAGTTGATGTTCTGACTTGCTGTGTCCATTTTAGCATATTTTCCCTCAATGAAGCGTCCCAAAGTAAGTACCATGATGAGCCAAAGTATGAGGATAAATGCACCAAAACCCACCCAAAATTCAATCCATGGGGAAATCAGATATGTTTCTTTCAGTTGTTTCAAAAGTTCCTTAGTTTTGTCTTTAAAGGATTTTGATGATGGCTGTGTCTTTGATTCACTGAAGCCTTCAGAGGAATCATCGAAGTTTATGAAGTAGCCGGATGCAGTTCTGTCAATTGTTCCAATTGCTTCAGGATTTTTGTTTCTTGCATTTTCACTTGGTACTTCATTATAGATTGGTGTGTCTCTGCTAAATGTTTTTATTTGGGTTTTCAGAGGTCTGAGTTCTATTGCATTGTTGCATAGTCCTTGTTGTAGTTCTGTAGGCTTGTTGTAGTTCTGTAGAAGCTCTCCCTGGTGAGGGGAACTGGGGCTGCGAGCTGCAGAGCAATTGTACTTCATGTCACTTCTGTTTTATGTATTTAAATAGCGTTTCTGGAGCGTTTGTTACAAATTTTTAAATCGCCTTATTTTTAACTGTGGGGGACTTCAAGCTAATTTTTAGGCACTCTGACACCCTGAAACACATTATCTGCTCGTGCCCAGCCGCTTCTCTTAGCCTTTCCCGGCGGCGGTGGGCGCCATCTTGTGTGAGGCTGGTGGGGACAGCGCTCAAGTCGGGCCGTCCTTCCCGCCCTCTTTTTGTATTTAGATCAGCCCATCCGCAGCGCTCAGCGCCTTTAGAAGCTCTCCCTGGTGAGGGGAACTGGGGCTGCGTGCTGCAGAGCAATTGTACTTCATGTCACTTCTGTTTTATGTATTTAAATAGCGTTTCTGGAGCGTTTGTTACAAATTTTTAAATCGCCTTATTTTTAACTGTGTGGGACTTCAAGCTAAGGGGAATTATTTTTAGGCACTCTGACACCCCGAAACACATTATCTGCTCGTGCCCAGCCGCTTCTCTTAGCCTTTCCCGGCGGCGGTGGGCGCCATCTTGTGTGAGGCTGGTGGGGACAGCGCTCAAGTCGGGCCGTCCTTCCCACCCTCTTACCTCCCTATAAATGTGCTTAGCAACCAGACGGCGCAGCGGGCTGGCGCAGCGGGGGCGCCGGATGCGCGCCGAAGCCGCGCCAAAGCCAAGCCCGTCCGCGCCAGGATCGCGCAGGGTGCGGGCCATGCTGTCCTAAATCCTCCCACTATCAGGTATGATTCCGATGCCCTGCTCCAAATACGCTTGACCAGCCCCAGCCATAGCTGTAAGGCTCACCTCTTAACTGAGCATCTATGGGGCCCTTTTTCATGCCGCCTCTGTAAATGGGCATCTCTAGGACCTCCTGACGCAATCTCTCCCCCTCCCCCTCCTCATAAAACTGTCACTCTCAACTGTGGCCTCATCAATGCCAGATCCCTAACATGCCACGCGCAGGATATTCACGATCTTATACTGTCGCATGGCCTCGACGCCATCTTCATTACCGAAACGTGGCTAAACGATACATCTAACCCCGATTTAGCAACCACCCTCCCCACTGATTATTCCATCCTTAGGCGTGATAGACCCTCTGGTAGGGGTGGGGGTATAGCCATTATCGTCAGGTCGTCCCTCACGTGCCATGCATTTGACCTGACCTTTATCAAGCACTGTGAGGCTATAGGATTTGTTATTCAAATCAATCCATCCACTTCTTTCTCAGGTGGACTCGTCTATCGCCCCCCTGGGAATGCCTCTTCATTTCTGGATTCCCTGGACGAGACCCTTGCCACTCTCCTGACCCACTACCCCACCTTCACACTTCTTGGTGATTTCAATCTCCATCTCGAAGCCCTTTCAGACCCCCACACGCTGAGTTTCCAACACTCCTTGGATACTTTTGGCCTCACCCAACTGGTTTCCCCCCCCACTCACCGGGCCGGCCACACGCTGGATGGCATCTGCACTAACTTGACTGCCCTAACTGTCTCGCCCCCTATCCCACATATATGGACGGACCACTGTTTCATCCCCTTTTCCATTGCAACACAACACTCTGCGCAATCTAACACCATGCGCTCTCCGGCACCCTTCCCGACTAATTGGAAGAAAGTCGCAGAACGTATTATGCTAAGTCCCCGGCCCACTGCCCCTCTTCCCACTCTTGTCAGAGATGTAACTTTAGATTCTAAAAATCTTCACATCTGGATTGACACTATGGTCACATCCTTCTCCAACCCAACCAGCTTGAAATCAGCCCGTCGCGTAAAAAAACCCAATGCCCCTTGGTATACCCAGACCCTTGCCGAATGTCACCTCAAATGCAGGGTCCTGGAAAGAGAATGGAGGAAAACATACGATGATACTTCGAGATCCCTCTACATCTTACAGAGGAAACAATACCTCTCCAACATAAAAATAGCCAAAAGGGAGTTTTTTACCTCAGCTATAGAAGCAGCCAAACAAAAACAACAGACCATTTTCAACATAGTCAAGTCCTTCACCCACCCCAAGGCCCTGATAACGGAAATTCCCCCATCTCAAGCACTCTGCGATCAAATTGCGGATTTTTTTATTGACAAAATTAACACCATTCACAGAGACTTTCCCCCCCCCCTCAATTCATATGCAAGATGCCGGCCCCATACTACCTTCACTCGACAACTTTTCTGTGGTATCCCTGCTACAGACACAGAAAGCCATTATGACTTGCAAGTCAGGAGCACCCACTGACTCCTGCCCTCCGATTATTCTTCACCACCTCATTGAAGCCGTCAACCCTTCCATCAACGCCATTATTAATGACTCCCTCAGCACTGGCATTGTCCCCGCTGAATGGAAGAAGGCAATAGTCAAGCCCTTGTTGAAAAAACAAAACAAATCCCCCACAGACTTAGCTAATATGCGCCCCATTTCTCTACTCCCTGTACTAGGCAAAATTACCGAGCGGCTGGTCCACGAAGAATTAAAAGCCTTCGTGGAAAACAACCACATCTTGCATCCACAGCAATCGGGTTTTCGCCCTGGCCACTCCACAGAAACCGCACTGATTGAGCTATCAGACACCATCAAGTTCCTGCAGGATGACGGAAAACATGCCGTACTCATCCTACTCGACTTGACCGCGGCATTCGACACCATCTCTCACGCTATCCTTGTTAACAGAATGCGTGAGATTGGTGTGTCTGGTACTGCTTTAACATGGATTACATCATTTCTATCACATAGAACACAAACAGTCTCGCTTGGACCTTTTCTTTCCAGCGAAAGACCCGTCACATCCGGGGTGCCCCAAGGATCCATACTTAGCCCCCTCCTTTTCAATCTATATATGGCCCCCCTCTTAACATTGATTGAATCCCACAACATCCTCGTTACTTCATACGCTGACGACACTCAACTTGTCGTCACCATTGATAAAAAATACCCCGACACAGCTCTCAGATTCCAGAACTGCCTCTCCCAAGTCTTTTCCTGGCTCAATCTTAACCACCTAAAATGCAACAGTGCAAAAACTGAAATTATTCCACTGGGCAAAGACGTCCTTTTCTCACCAAAGGACTGGTGGCCCCAAAATTCTGATGTACCGCCTTGTGCGGTTTCCTCGGCCCGCAATCTAGGTGTCCAATTTGACTCCTCCTTGAGTTTCGATGACCATGTACGCATCACAGCTGGGTGCTGCTTTAACCTCATTCGACAGCTGAGGAAATTCTTTGACTTCCTCCCTATCTCCGCCAGGAAAACAGTCGCGGTGGCTCTAATCCTTTCCCGGCTGGACTATTGCAACGGCCTCCTGGCGGGAATAAAAAAGTCTTCGCTAAAGAAATTGCAAAGCGTCCAACACGCTGCAGCCAGATTAGTTCTTAAACTCCCAAAAAGGTCCTCGGCCTCTGCAGCCCTCAACACGCTGCACTGGCTTCCCCTTCACAAAAGAGTCCTTTTTAAACTCCTTATCACGGTCTTCAAAGCCACTAGGAACACCGGCCCTCTTTATCTAGCCAAACGCTTTCAGCGCTACATTCCATCGCGCTGTTTGAGGTCAGCCGAAGCAAATCTGATTGTAGTACCTAGAATAAAACTAAAAACAAAAGGGGGAAAAACTTTTTCATTCCTGGCATCGAAGGCATGGAACAGTCTCCCCTTTAACCTTAGGCACGTCCCCTCGGAAAGCCAGTTCAGGAAACTCTTGAAGACCTGGATTTTCCTCCAGCCCGACTCAGCAGTTCTTGCAGCCATCTGATACACTCCTCGCCATGCTGGCTCTCTGATCGCTTAGCGCCAAGATGCTCCTTCCGGAGCGATAGCCGCGCTCTACAAGTGTCAATAAATATCAAATATCAAAATATCAAATATCAAATAGGCGTTTCGAATGTGATGAGCCTCTTCGTTAGGACCTCTGTACTGGTAGCAAACCTTGGTGTTCTGCTACTTATTGGGAGTCCACTTGGCCTACTGTTTGTTATCGGCCACATGTTGTGGTTTTACCAGGTCGATGGATACAACTCGGTTCTCCTTTTTACCAGCAAGTGGCGGTAGTACAACTGATCTTGTCCTGTTGACAGACAAGACAGGAACTGCTTTTCTGTAAGAAGGCCCAAATTCCTTCTTTACCGCGATCTTTTCCCTGACTAGATCCCCGACTTTTGGAATCCAGACAGGTCTTGCTGGGACAGGTGGTGGTTCTTCAGTGGTTGTTGGCTGTTGTTTCAACTTTATGTTGCTCAGGTCTTTTCTTGTTTTGTTTAAGTCCTGCAAAATAGCCAAACGGTCTTTGATATCAAAGGTTTTTTCTTTCACCACTGAAGTCTGACTATCAAGGTCAGAGATCAACATCCTAGTTCCAAATAATAATTCGTACGGACTGAATCCCTTCAGAGAATTTCTTGGCAAGTTATTGAGACTACGTTGGACACTTATTAGATGTTTGACCCACCCAGCTCCCGAACCTAATATCCTTTCTGCTATAGATTGCTTTATGCCTTGGTTTTTTCTTTACACCATCCCGTACCCTCAGGAAGGAAGTGAGAAGATTCCCGCTGGACTGTGCTCATTCGGCCAAGTTTCCCCCCAGGCTGGTGGGCTTGAGTGAAAACAATGGTCAAACGTAGCATGCTCTTAGCGTATATGCCATTTAGACTCGCAAATCTTGTATAACAGTCCGGACGTCAGCCGAGTGCTGGTGATCTACATTATAAGTGGAACTAGCCTGTATATGTTAATCGCAAGCCCTGCTTTTTACTGGTGATATTATCTGCCGTAATACGACGAGGTATCAAACTCTTTCTCTCCCCACTGCGATCTCTATTGCAGTTTGGGCAGCGTTTTACAAACATGGTGTGACGCAGGCTCATGCCTGGCCACCAGTACCGTGATTGTAATTCTTCCAGAGAATCTTTTAATTTAAGGTGTCTGAGACCCTCGCCCATATGTGCGTCTGCGATTAACAAATTTCTCCTGTCCATGTTTGGAATCACTCTATCCCCCACTCCAGGGATTCGAGCAAAAGGGACGGAGTTTGCATCGATTATGTATGTATAATTGAGTGGATAGTTGATCGGTAACGCTGAGCAGTCGCCTTTTGATGACGTTTTCACCGCCAGCACTGTTTCACCGTCAATGTATTTTAATGTACGCTTTTTTCGAACTACGGGAGCCGGTTTAGTGGCTGCCGCTGCGGCTGTTTCAGCCAATGAATTCCCTTCAACGTGAACGCCATCACGCTGATGACTCAGTGAGTGTGTCACGTGAGTCTTTGGTAGTTCTTTTTGTAAAAGAGCTATTTGTTCCCAGAGCAGTTTCTGCTTTATTGGTGCATCTGTGTCATCTTTGTAACCGTTTGGAATCCATGTCTGCAAATCCTTGTTGTATGATTTGACGCAGTAATATGAATCTGACACTATAAGTGTCGGGAATTCGCGATCCGCATTATCTAGCGCCATTTTCAATGCTATTATTTCAGTTTGTTGTTCTGAATTAGTTTCTACTGAGTGTGATTTTGTTAATAGAGGTCTTAGTTTACCTCCGCGCCATACTTCTTTTGTAATCTCACATGTGGGGTTGTATGCCTGTTCTCCCCAAACGGAGGGTTGAGCATGTCCGTCTGTATAGATTACACAGGCGTAATGTCGTAGAGGCAGAATGTCGATTGGCAGAGGGTATGTTTTTTTTCATATTCTAGATTTTCCATTTCTTCTAGTTTTTAGAAAATTGTCAGCCAGGCTATACTTGATAATTCATATCCTACGAATAGGACTGTCAGATGGGCAATTCTGGATTTTTTAAAGTTGAATTTGTAACCCTCTGCAGCGAACCCAAGTATTATGGTGTTCACTCTTTTCAAGTGAGTCTCCAAGTCATCATCTGTTAAGTAAATGTCATCGACATAAGATAATGCTTCATCATCATATAGTTGTAGTAATTCTGTTACTCTCGCTGAGAATACCCCCGGGCTGTTCTTGTACCCCTGGGCTAACCGACAGAATTGTTTTTGAGTGCCATTTACTGAGAACGCAGTTAAATATCTGCTCTCTGGTGCTATGTTTTGACAAAAGAATCCATTGGAGATGTCCAAGGTTGTTTTGTATTTTTTGCGCACTATGTTATTCATTAGTGCAGCACTGTGTGAGTTTTGCACTGCAAAAGTTTTGCAACATGTGTTAAGGTGTCGGTAATCCAAAACTAGACGATATGAATTGTCTGGTTTGGAGACCGGAAACAAAGGATTGTTCATTTGTGAGGTGCAAGTTTCAATCACCCCCTGGTATTCTAGCTGATCTAGTATTTCATTTACCTGTTTTTTAGCTTCTTGCTTAATTGGGTACTGCCTTTGTGCAGTAGGTTGTGATTTTAACTGGATTTTGTGAGGAGGAGAATCCTCATCCCATCCTACATGATTTTTATATAAAGCAGGTGCTAGAGCCACTGCCCACTTTCGAGCAAGTGTGTATTTTTTATGAATTGGAATTTGATTTGAGAAGGCAGGCATAATTACTTCTTCGCCATGAGGGCACTCCCTGACAAACTCTGGTGGCCAGTCTTTTTCAGCTAGAAGGATATCATAGCCCTTGGAGAGATTATCCCAAAATAGTCCCCTTATTTTCCTAGTCTTATCTCCCTCTATACGTAATGTTATCTCGTATATCTTGTGGGGTTTGCTAACCCTGGTGTCTGCAGTTTCCACTTGAAGATATTCATTCCACTGTCTCCAGATGATTCATAAGGACTTTGCGAGCTATGCTCACTTCTGCTGCACTGTCTAGCATTGTCTGAGCCCACTCTCCGTTTTTCAGTTGTGTCCTCAGTATTCTCGGCATTGTTAACTACCTTGATACTGGCTACCTTCTTTTTAGGAAATTGTAATTTCTTTTTTAGCTGAGCAGGTTCCTTGTTTTTGGACTTGGCGTGCTCTTCTCTTTGTTCTGATCGTCCTCTTCTTTCCGATTTCTGCGAGGAATTCTGAAAAGATTGAGAGGGACGTGTATCAATGTCTTGATATCTATCAGGTTTTTTAATATTATCCCTATTTCTAAGGTTATATCTATTCCCAGAGGGGTCATTCTGTGGTGACCTCTGTCTTCGGTTTGGAGATTTTTCTCTTCGCCTAGGAGACCTTCCTCTGGACTGGAATTTCTTTTCTTTAGGATTGGATTGTTTATTTCCATCCCAGTTCTTTTGTGGTAAATTGTTATTAAAAAATATTTTTTCTGGACTTTCAGTCAGTTGCGGTTTTACTGGTATTCCACCTAAACTATCTCTACCTAGTTCCTCATAAGATTTTTCTATGATTCTGGCAATTTCAGCTGGTTGGTCTGCTATATCTGTCTCTTTTAACCTCTGGCGGATCGCCACGTTCGCTGCTTCTCCCTTTATGTTGGCTAATAATATAGCCGAGACCTGCTTGAAGTCTTTTAGTAATTTCATACCAAGAGTTAAAGCGGGTTCTGGACCGTATTCGTCTTGAATTTGTTTTAGCACATCTGGTATCACCGAAATGGATGGAACACCGTGCGTTTTTGTGTAGATGGAAGCAAAGACTGTACCCCAAGTGTCACAGTCCTCTATGTGTGGTGCGATTCCCATTGGAAGACAGATAGTCAGAATCCTGTGTTTTTCTAACGGGGTGGTGTCAGGAAACACCGCCTCTATTTGGGTGATTTTCTGTGCCAACCAGAATGGTATTTGTTCCCGTTTAGCCGGTACTTTACCTAGGCAAGACTGGATGTTCTGTGGTGTAATTTTATTTGTGTTCCCCTGATGAGGGGTCAGCTGTGGAAGTTTAATCGTTGGCTGAATTGTTGAAGTCCGCATTACATACTGGACTAATTGTCTATGAATTTTTAGTAATTGTTTTAGCTGTATTTACAGCTCTCCTGTAGACATCCCTTCGATGTCTGGGTGTGGTGTGTATCCGGCTAAGACCGGCCACGTTGCTCCTGGTCTACCTAAAGGACCGAGCCTTGTGATGTGATTGTTATGTATTAGGGCGCCATCAAATAAGAGCAAATGCTCTTGGAATTTGAGTGGTACTTCCACCTCCTCGAAAGGAGTGTAAATGTCAGGTGGTACCTCTATTTTGTAATAGTGGAAGTACTTTGTTACAGCATTTGCTGCTGGAAAATGTATCCATGTATAGTATACCTCTGTCTGCCGATATTCGTGTGCCTCAATTACGAATATGACTGTGCCACCTCTAGGTGTCAGTCCATTTTCTATAAGTTTTAAGGTTATAGATTTCCTTTTGGTGACCGGGATTAGTATTATATCCCCGTCTGCGTCTTGTAGAGCAGTATCAGCTGCTGCTATTTCAGCTGCTAATCTAACTGCCTCTCTTTCTTCATCATTGTCTGACATTTTACTGACAGGATGGTATTATGTTTGTTTGCAGATCAGGTTTCTTTATGGAAACAAAGATTAGATGCACAATATTTTGGAACTGTTTATCCTTCAACGTTGACTAAACCAAGAACCATACATAGGAGTTCCCTCCTGCGAGGTCTGGCGGATATAACCTTTCACCCACTCCAGACGTCTTTGGAGTATTTGGGAAAAGGGGTCTGAGTGAGAAAGCACGACTGAGTTACTCTAAATGTCTTACGTTAGTTTTATCGCCCTTTCCAAACGTGTTGGGCGCCATGTAGTGTAGTTCCTATCTTCCCAATAGGCTCTGCGCATTGGAATAATACCTACAGCAGTAAAGGCCTAGACCAGACGTTAACTAGGTCTACTACTGTCGATACTAGACTTAAGTTTTGGGTTTGCCAGCGTAGCTCAGAGTTCGCTAGAAACTTTCTCGAATGTTCAGGAAAGAATTAACTCCCCTGATTAGACAAGAAGGGATTTAGTTTCTGACAACCATAGAACATGACAACTTTGCTCTCCCCTAATCAAGAGTCAATCTCGAGAGTCGTGTGAACAAAAGGCAAATTATTTTACTCAGTCAGTACGTGCATTCTTAGTCTCATCAGAATGTAGAGAAAAGGAAGAGACGGGCGTGTTCAATAAAAAGGTGTTATTTATTGATCAGTCTCTTTTCTCGTACAAGAGAAATGGATCGATATTATTGCAATACTTATAGTTAAGTAAAGTGCATACATTAAAAGCAATAGTATAAAGTAATACTGTAAAAACATTGATATGGTTTCTAAGCCATAAGATGTTTAAAATAAATAAGATATATTTACATACACATATACATTTGACTAAACGTACTCAACTGGTGTTTCTAAATACGCCTACCCCGTGTACCTGACCTAAGTCTAATGCGTGGGCGGGAATAGAAAGTTACAGTTTAAGTTAAGTTTGTTTTTGCCAAGTGAATAACTAAAGAATTCTCTGTGAGGGGTTATTCAGTTCTGTACCTGGAAGTTAGGATGAATGAGGAATGGTATCTCTCTCTCTGGTCTCGATATTCCAGGCGGCCTGCGAGGGCTGCCCAGAAACGCCGGTGCTGGATTCTCGGCAGGAGAAAGCAGTGCGTCTCTCAGCGCGTCAGAAAGGCGGGGCTGCTGCCAGCGGGGTCTGCTCTGCTCTCGGCTTCGGCAAGGATGGCTGCTCCGTCTCGTCACCACGCGTGTGTTTTGCATAGGGCAAGATCGGTAATATTTATACCTTTAAGGTGCCGAGATTGACGTAAGGATGGACATAGATACGTCAATAAAGATGTCATACGACTTGCTCGTTAGCACATTCTTTTACTAAAGTTCTCTGTGAAATCAAAACAATGGCCGCAGGGTTTTGCCCAGGTTGTCATAGGTTTGATTTGTTATGAGA
Organism: Lissotriton helveticus; assembly: GCF_964261635.1. Lineage (NCBI taxonomy): Eukaryota > Metazoa > Chordata > Amphibia > Caudata > Salamandridae > Lissotriton > Lissotriton helveticus. Next base: position 166,717,913 of record NC_136065.1, on the reverse strand, counting down.
ACTCCGTATGCCTTATCAGGGGCTGGAGGAATATCGCTTGTCTAATTAGATCGCAAGCGTTATGACCTAATCAGATAACACGTTCCTGTGCCGTAGTGTGACTGCGTCAGATAACGGTATCTGCATCATGGGGGTTTTCTGCCTCATGGGCTGACTGCTAGTTAACTTGTTGGTTTGTTTAACTAGAATAGGGTCAGGAATAGGGGGATCGATTCAGAACCGATAGGAATACATGACAAGAGCTTTTCTCATAAAAACTAACAGTTTCAGCAGGACCTAGTGCATTGGCCGTCTGACTTGAAGAGAACTGCCTGCAACCTTGCCCCGCCGGCGGATTTCGACTTCAACAAAATGGACTACATCAGAAGGTAAAAACTTTCACCAGGATGACCTGTTTGGTGTCTGACCTCCCATTTATCAGGGGGCAGCCTGAAATTGCACCTAGTTCCTGGTCAACTGTGAGTAGATATTTATGATTGTGGTTTACTTTTCATTGCCGCTTTTTGCCTCAAAAATTTACAAATTGATATCTCCAGTCCCCACTGTTGAATTTAAGTTACTTAGGTCCCATTTTTCTTCACTTTTAGAAATTGACTGTGGGACTTTTATTGATTTATGTTTTGACTTTTTGAATGTTTGAGTGTTGCTAAATACTATGCATATTTTCCTAAAGTCAAGCCTGTCTACTCTGCTGTAGGCACTAGGAGCTGACCCCAGGTTTAAATTATTGAAATTATGTGTTTGACATTGATTTTGGGACTGACTTACTACTTGAGTAGGACTCAAATCCTCATCCTTATTCATTTAGACACACGGGGTTCATTTCTGTTCCGTGAATGTAACATAGTACAACTATGTTGTACTTCCAGCCTCCTTGCTCTATTTGAATACATTATGTAATCAAGACACCCATCTTTTTAGGAAGGCTATAGGGATGGCATAAAAATCGTAATGAAATGCATAGAAACTGTGTTGTAAGACAGTTCTTTTGGGACGTGCTATATGCCTCTGCAATGACATGTATAACATTACATTAGAAAACCTGATATATCCTTAAAGACAATGGCAGACAAGACCTGTGAAACACCTACGCACAGTGCATTGTTTTTCTTTCATTCATGCGTGACTGCATCTGTGGGCCAACAGAGTATAGCTTTCAGCTTGGCAGGATAAGCCCGGTCAGGAAAGAAGTCATGGGTTAAGATATTGCAACTGCTTTACATTAAAATATGTCTGCTCTATGTTGTGGTTACCAAGTGGAGATCGTGTCTGTTTGCCCATACCTAGCTTTTGGAAAAGGACTCAGCTTACTGCTTTTAGTTGGTCTTGCCACAAGCACAGATGTTTGTATGTTGGATTTTCTGGAAATGCATGTAGTAGAAAACTTTTATGTCAGATTAACTTCGCCATGCACTCAAGGTCATCTTGAGTGCTTGTATGCACATACACAGATTTTTGTCACATATTTGTCATGTGTCACAATTCTAGCTGTGGCTCACCACCAGGGAAATGCTCAGTGGAAAAAAGGCGTGTCCAGCCCTCGTACAATATATGACTTCATGACCCACTGACAGGCACAGTATTAAACACGCACATCCTTTGGCCTCAACTCGTGCTCTGTCATGAACACCCATCCATCCCCTAAAATCACCCAGGCACCTAGAAGTGACTCAGTTCTACGTATGAGGTCTGCAAGAGTCGTGTGTTGCATGAAAAAGAAACACAATTGTAAAATGAAAACAATCTTAGTGGATGCAAAATGAAAGTGTGAAAGGTATGCACAGCTGACGTATTATCTTGAGAAATCGATCAGCGTTTTTGAGTGTAAAGTTAATGACATGAATATAGGGTTGGGTACAAACCTGTTCCATTATTAGTTTTTAGGTCTGGAATTAGCCAAGACCTTTTGATTTGACTAAACTTATATGTATAATATATTTAATTAAATTTACTATCAGCCACCTCTCTTCATCCATTGGTCTGTTGTTCTATCGTTCACATTTTGTTCCCACCCTCTGCAGCGTATAGCATGGATTAATCGGTTAGCCTACATCGGTGACTGGTTAACTTAATTTTGAGTGACTGTATTTTGCTCTTTCACAATGAGCACATCAGAACACAAGGTAGTTCCCTTAAGTGCCAGTGTTTTTTGTTATTTTTACTTTATAATTACTTTAATGTTACCCTTGTGTTAAGAGCTTGAGGTGATAGCAGGATGCTTTCTACCACAGTAGAACACAGGTCACATGCAAGATTTATCAGCTCCTGTCTCCTACCAATGCTGTTGTAAATTCAGTTTGAAGTGTCCTTTGTTTACCTGACTGCTGGTGTTTAACAGCAGGAGGTCTAGCAGGTCCCTGTAGTGTTGTGAGTCTAGGTCAGTGGTTATAAACGCCGTAGTAAAGGTGGGGAATTCTGGCCTTAGTGTGCACCCCAGCATTTTTTTTATAAAAGTGAATATCTCCTCCCAGAACCTTCTAACTTTAGGGCAATAGAAGATGCGGTGTGCTAGGTCCCCCCTGTTTGTTGCAGAGCCCCCTTTTCGTTCTCGCAGTTTCAGCATATATTGTTTTCCCTGAGGCCTAGTGCTGCTAGTCGTGCTGGGGTCCAGAAAGTTTTGTATAGTAGCCAGAATTACAATTCTTCAGCACACGTTTACTCTGGACTAAATTTCACCAATGTTTTTTTAATAAACCTTGTTCAGGAAGAAAATCAACCTTTACTGTATTTAATTTGCAGCACTCTTTAATTTATTTCCTTATTTCTTTGATTTTTGTTTCTTTCCTTCTTCCTTTTTTTTAAATGTTATTCTTGTTTTACTGCGTTCTATTCTCCCACTTGGATTTCCCTGCGGCAGACCAAGGGAAAGGAAAGATTTCTAGTTGCTGGTCTTTTTAATTGACAAACAGCTGCGGCTATCTTAATCTTTCTCTTGGGGTTATATGATGTATTTTTCTGCGATGTGCCAGTGCAGGAGGGCCTGTGCATTTGTTTTAGGGTGTCTTGAGTGCATGCATTAACTCAAAATGTCTCCAAGTTACAGCATGTTTTGCTGACAGGAGAGCTTGGAAAGATGAAGAGGCAATTTCTGCCCTGCATTTCCGAACTTTGTTGTCAGCAAAACATGCACTAACTCGAAGATATTTCCAGTTAATGTATTTGCTAAAGATGCCAAAAAGGAACAAACAGATCCCTTCTGCGCTGCTGCAGCACAGACAATAAGATCAGGATGCGGAGCAAGGTGTACGGAGTGGCGTGAGAGCCCCCACACAGGCTCAGAGCATCTTACAAAGCTCCCAAGAGTGTGTGCTTGTTTTAAACCCTCGAGCTTGGTGCCTGGTGCGGTACCCCCACACCACCCCCAAAAACTTGCCCTGCTAACATATTTCAGTATTCTAAGGTACAATGACTAACACCTAACAGTAAACACTCAGTACTGAACTAAAGGATAGAAATCAAAGTAACAGTTTATTTTATTTTTATTTATTGGCATTTTCTATGGCACACTATAACACCAAGGGAGTCTCTTGTGCGCTCCTACTGAAGCAATTTGGCTCGGAAAATGTCGGTTTTTAGAGCTTTCCTCAAGTTTATTATTTTAGGGATGGAATTTAGGTCAATAGGGAACCTCCCTGATCCTGAAAGGCTCTGACGTCCCATTCGGCCTCCTAAGTGCAAGGGACCACTAGATTGGCCCCCTTGTCTGATCTGAAGGGGCGGTTGACTAGTAATTTCTCTATGCCAGTAATGGCTGCTAAAAAAAACACTTTCAGAAACTCAGCAGAAAGTCACTAACACTTTGCTGGTATAAAATTACGCATAATTAAGCTTAGAGATCTCATAGGCAGACTAGTAATTCTAGTAAAAGAAAACAAAGACTACAGCGCTGATATTAAAGCACCTTCAACAAAATGTCAGAGCGTGGTGTTACGCCAAAATAGGTAACGCCACGCTCCGATATTTTTAAAACTCAGGGATGCGCCGTATGTACAAAAATATGGCGCATCCCTGCGTTTCCCCTAGCACTGGCGCTACAGAAGCTGCCTAGCGCCATCTCAGGCATCCTTGCACCATGTTGCTAGGGTGCCTGCGCTGCAAGGGCGATTGTTTATGTTTGGGAAGGTGTCCCTTGAAATGCAATTTGCTTTATGTGTGCTTCAGAATGCAGCACAGATGTAAAGAGCAAAAAACGAGGAGAAAGTAATAATTTCTCCTTCTATCGCCAGTCCAAGACCAGGTATTCCCTGGTCTTCGTTTTTGGTGCTGCCCCATCTTTGTAAATATGGGGCAGTGTCAAAAAACAATGGGCGTTGCGGTGGAATGCCCACTGCAAAACCAATTGCAAACCCCATTCACGCTAAGGGAAGAGTGAAAAGGGGCCTTATTTACAAGGAGGCGTTAAGCCACATTAAGTAGCTTAATACCGCTTTGTAAATAAGAAGTAGGGGATACCGCCACCAGAGCGTCGCTAAAAGTGTCATTCTGGTGGTTTATCCCCTTGTAAATATGCCCCCTTGTCCTTTATCTAGAGTGTTATAGATCTATATAGTATGCAATAGTAATAATATGAACAATTGGATGTTACCATAGGCTTTACAAAACAAGTGATATTTCAATTGTATTGCCATTAGAGTCCCTAGGATGTTGGACAAGGTGCATTAACTATAATATACCCCACCAGATTTGCCACAGTCCATAGGGTGAAGTCACACACATGAGTACATCACATGGGTGTGGGTAGTCACAAAAATGTTCAGTAGATTCATCCATATCTGTTATAAATGTGACTTAGTACAAATCATTTTCATTTCCATAGTTGATGTTGCTGAATTGGATCTATAGCTTAGGCAAAGCTCTCAAGCAAACCAGGGTGAGAGTGAAACATGTGTCAGCTAAGTATATATTAAAAGTCACATAAATCAAATATGTGTTTGGATTACATCTACAAATCTGACTAACAATGTAAAACAAGAAGTCAAAATTCAAATAACAAGGTACTCGTAAAACTGTAATCATTGCATCATTTTGACTTCCAGGGCCAACCTCTGAGATACACAAGTACACCTACAACGGGTAATAATGATAGGCAGTGCTTGCAATTTACCAATTACCCATGAACACGCATTATCAAGTAAATATTTTTAGTCATGAAATTACTGGTTAGACATACAAACACCATCTGCAAGCTAATTAAACTTACATCTACAGCTATGCACCACCGCCTACAGCCCACACCCATTAAACAACCACCTACAACAACAATCAAACTTTACAGATCCACCCTGCTCACTTTCTTTTTTTTTTTTTAAAGAATTTTTATTATTTTCAGCATCCACATCAATCTTCAAACAGACACCTCTTTCGGGACCATCACGCAGATGGCCCAATAATCACTGTAAATAGCAGGAGAAATCAGCTATCAACACTCTCCCCCTAAGTTCCCAGCCCACCTCCCTCTCTACCCCTCCCCCACGTCAGTGTGCCCTGGCCTACCCACCCAAATCAAAGAATACAAAACTCCCCTCTCTCTGAACTGTCCATCAAAAGAAAAGGGGAGAAGGAAATAAAAAAGCGAACGGAGAAACAGGAAGTTCTGTTGACTAAGTGTACGTTCCTTGTGCTCCCGCTCTAGCCCCATAGTGCTACTTAACCTAGAATGTGCAAGATAGCCACTCTCGTGATGCGCCTAAATACCCCATCCCCACTTTACTCCTCAGTGTTCTGCCACTTTAGCCCCCTCGCCCTGATCTACTTCTGTATCATCTTCATCCTCTTCATCCTCCCCGGTAGGTACCTGGAGCCCTGCCACCAAAGCCCCCCATGCTCTCGCTACCTCCAATCCCTTGTCATTAGCAGTGTGCCTGGCTAGTTGTAGACGAAGCGTTCCTTCGCTACCCGCCCAATTTAAAAAACTTGCTCTCCATCTCTGAAAATTAGGCCCGTTCTCGATTTCCAATGCATGGTAAGCTCCCTCTTCGCCATTATCAGCCCCAGATCATAAAATTTGCTGGTAATTTTAGTGTTGGGAGTGTGTGGAATCCAAAGCAAGAGACAAGTCCCCATCTCCGCCTCCAATGTACGCCCCGTCACCTGGTTTAAACATGCCACCACTTCCGCCCAGTAGGAGCCTAGTCCTGTGCAAGTCCAAAATATGTGACTAAAATCGGCACCGTCCGCGTTGCACCTGGGGCACGGAGATTGAGTTCCCCCAAAATATTCTAGGGTTTTAACCGGTATCAAATAGGCCCTATGTAAGGTAAAGAATTGGACCAATTGAAACCTGGCATTGCGTGTACCCTTCCAAGCCCTCTTCAGCAGCTGAGGCCATGTCATCTCAGGTATGGGTTTGCCAATGTCCGCCTGCCATTTGCCTTTTAGGGCATCAAGGGGCGGAAGCCTCTTGGTCGATAGCCGCCTATACAGACACGTAATAGCTTTAAACGTGCCCGCCGCCATGGTAATATACTGGCAGCCCAGCGATGTCGGGGGTTCCAGCAGTCCCATCTTCCACTGTCTCTGAATTGCTGCTACAAGGGCAGCGTGTAACAAATAGTCTCCCCGCGGTAATTCAAAGGTGCTCTGCACATCTTGGAAAGACAATAGGGCCCCATCTTTATACAAGTCCCCCAGCATATGGACCCCAAGCTCCTCCCAACCAGCCAGCGCAGACCAATCCCCTCCACGGGATCCACACACGAGGCAGCGTACGAAAAAAGTAGAGCAACCGTGGGAGCGCCACCATCTTCAGCAGTGCTATCCTCCCAGCCACCGATAGGGGAAGGGTCCACCAGAACTCCATGCTACCTCGGAGCCCCCTCAGCGCCCTGCCCACATTACCTTCCAGTAGGTCGGGTTGAGTGTGATATATGCGGACACCCAGGTAGGGAAGACATTGAGACTCCCACCGCAAATCCTCCAACGTCAGGGGCTTCTGGCCATCCGGGACCAAAGGGAACAAACATGTCTTACCCCAGTTTACCCGTAGCCCTGAAAAGCGGCCAAACTCTCGAAGAAGGGCTCTGGCACCCTGCAGGGATTCATCCACGTCCGCCAGATATAGCAATAGATCATCCGCATACAGGGATATGTAATGGATCTCCCCGCGTAACAAGACGCCTTCATAAGACCGTCCCCGTCTAGCATGTGCCGCCAATGGTTCAATCGCTAGAGCGAACAATAACGGTGATAAGGAGCAGCCCTGGCGGGTACCTCTCCCCACCTGATACGCTGCCGATATGGCACGCCCCGTACGAACACTAGCTGTGGCAGAGCTGTATAACAGTTTAGTCCATCGTATAAAGTGATCCCCGAGGCCAAATTCCCTCAGTACCTGGAACAAGTATGGCCATTCCACGCTATCGAAAGCCTTCTCTATATCGACCGATAGCACTACCGCTCCCGGTGACCCCTCACATCCATCCCCCATAATCCGAATCATCCGCCGTTTACACGTCGCTGTGTTCCTGGTGGGGATGAAGCCCGCCTGATCCGGGTGTACTAAAGAGCTCATGTGGTCCAAGAGTCGCGTGTCCAAAATCTTGCTCAGGACCTTGTAATCCACCGCGAGCATTGAAAGCGACCGATATGCTGACCTAGAAGTGGGATCCCCGTCTCGCTTCAACAACGGCACTACGGTCGCCTCTCTGGTAGAAGGCGGTAATCTACCCCGTTCCCATGCCTCTCTGTACACTGATTGCAAATGCGGAGATCTATATACATTGCATAAAACTCAAATGCGGAGATCTATATACATTGCATAAAACTCCACTGGGAGGCCATCCGCCCCCGGTGTCTTCCTCCTGGCCATATGTTTAACCACTGTTCGGATCTCTCCCAGTGAGATACCCTCACCAAGCTTGTTTCCCTGGTCAGGGTCTAACCGTGATAGCTGTGCTGCCGCTAAGAAATCACCAAGTCCATTGGGCATATCCCACATCCTGCTCTGGTAAAGTGATGAGTAATAGGCCAGAAACTGATCATTAATCTCTCTCTGCGAATGAACTAGATCCCCCGTCGTCGTAGTCAGCGACACAATCGGAGAGCCCCTGGCAGCCGGATTAGCCAGCCAGGACAATAGCCACCCCACTCTGTCCCTTTATGCATGGGCTTGTACCATATATTCTTTATAGTCAAAGCAACGAAGCCGCTCAACCTGAGTGGCCACCTTCTCGCGCGCTGTCATGACTGCCTCCTGCCCCTCCACGTTCGTATGACTTTCCGTCTCTGCCTGACGCAGGCGGGCTTCCTCCTGCTCTATCTCTCGCAGCAACGTCTTACGAGTTCCTGTGGTGGATGAAATACACACCCCTCTCACCACAGCTTTGAAAGCATCCCACTCCTGGGCCCTGCTCGATGTTGTCCCCAAATTCTCCATAAAGTAACGTTCAATGCCCCCTCTGACCTCTGTGCTGAAAACTGGGTCCTCCAGCATCACCGGGTTCAAGCACCATGTAGGGATCGGCTGTCGCTGCCTCGACCACTGCACTGTTATCAGGCAGGGGTTGTGGTCAGAGATTGTCCTCGCTAAATACTTGCTATGGTGAGTTAGCTCCTGGGCTCCCGGGGAGCACAGAATACTATCAAGTCGTACGTGTAGGTACGTGTAGGTCATGTGCTACTGAGTAAAAAATATAATCCCTATCCGTGGGATGATGCGTCCGCCAGGAATCTAAGGACCCCCAGGTGTCCTGCCACTCCCGCCTCACTTTAGCTACTCTATGCACTGCTGATTGGGCTAACGGGGGATGGGACCGATCCAGCTCCACATCTGTAACGGAATTAAAATCACCCCCCAGAAACACCGTACCTGCCAGGAATTACGCCAGCTTCCCAGAAAGCCGTGAAAAGAAAGCGGATTGATCCATGTTCGGGGCGTACACACTGCAAAATGAAATGAAATGAAACATGATTTATAAAGCGCATGGCTGCCCGGGAGCGTCCCAGCGCTAAAGAACAAGGACAGCTGAGGCGGGCCCTAGCCTTTACGCATCCTGGGGGAACATCCTGGGGGAACAGAAACGTTTTAAGGAGTTTTCGGAATCTTAAGTGACTTCGTTCAGTGCGAAGCCTAACAGGGTCCACAGGGTCGCCGTGTTAACCGAAAATCGACGTCCCCCGTCCGAGCCTTCTTGACTCTTTGGACTATAGCCAGGTTTCCGAGGTCAGAGCGCCTATAGGGGCGGATCAGGCACCCTAGGATAGGAGGTCCCTTATCCTGTAAGGATCTGTGAGCAATGCACAGGGACTTGAATTTGATCCTGTCCCGTATTTGCAGCCAGTGGAGAGCTTTAAGGGCCGGTTTAGCCGACACTCTGAAGGATGTACCGGTAAGCAGCCTGGCCGTCGAATTCTGAACGCGTTGAAGAGTGTTAATAGTCGATTCTGGGGCAGCTAAAAAAAGGGCGTTGCTATAATCTAGTCTAGACAAAATTAACCCTTGAACAAGTAGCTTCCTTGATTGGGGCAGTAGTAAGGGAAGGATCTTACGGGCTGACCGCAGTAAGCCCACGCAGGTGCCTGCAGTCTTTTTTGCTTGTGTCCTAAAGGAGAGGCCCAGCTCAAGCCATACCCCAAGACTTTTTAATTCACACTTAGGGGTGGGGGGCACCCCCAGGCACGAAGGCTAGATGGATTTAGGGAGAGCTGTTGTCTGCTGGCCTAAGAGCATAAGCTCCGTTTTTGCACCGTTCAATTTGAGACGCAAACTGCTCATCCAAGAGTAAGTTTCCGACAGGCAGCCGTAGAGCTTTTCTGTGCAGTCCTTCTCTTGGGAGAGCGAGACGACAAGTTGGGTGTCATCTGCGTAGGTTATTACTTTAATCCCAAAGGGAGTGACCACTTCCTCCAGTGGGGCCATATACACATTGAACAAGGTAGGGCTCAACGATGAGCCCTGTGGGACCCCACACTGGAGGGAGGTTAATTTGGAACGTGCGCTGCCTTCCCAAACTTGGAAAGTTCTGTTCCTCAGGAAGGACGTGAACCACAACAGCGCTGTACCCGCTACTCCAAGACTAGATAAGCGCTGAATTAAGATCTTATGGTCCACCGTGTCAAAGGCCGCACTTAGATCCAGGAGGATCACCACCGCTGATCCTCCTGAATCCAAGATGCACCTTGCTTCCTCAACCACCGCTATCATGGCGGACTCAGTCCCTTGGCCTGGGCGGAAACCCGTTTGAGAGGTGCGGAGTAGCCTATTGGTTTCCAAGAAGCGGGAAAGCTGCTGGTTAGCAATCTTCTCCGCGATCTTGCTAAGGTAACAGAGAGATTGGTCGAAAATTAGCCATCTCCAAGGGATCGAGTTCTGGCTTTTTTAATAGTGCCTTTACAATGGCCTGTTTCCAACTAGGTGGAACAGAACCCTGTGCAAAGGAGGCATTGATAAGGTCCGTAGCCAAGGGGGAGATGGTAGATGCCACGTGTTTCTGAATATACATAGGCGCAGGGTCATTGGGGGCTCCACTCTTAATGGAGGACATAACTTTTTGGAAGTCTTCCCTCGCTACGCAATCCAAAGAGTCTAAAAGAGTCTAAAAGACTCTGTTACATCTCTGCCATCTAGGCGCCCCATCACAGCTACAAACCTCCCATCTGGGTCTACCACCGTGGTCAAAGGCTGAAAGGGAACACCCGATCGCACCCAAACCAAGGTCCCCCTGGCAAATGCAGAATAAGTGGTATAAAACAGTTGTCCCCTCCACCTTCGCTGTAGTGCTCGCCCCTCAACTTGATCAATGTGTGTTTCCAGTAAAAAGGCAACCTGAATCCCCCTACGGACTAAGTAAGCATGCACCTTATAGCGTTTCCTCATGGAGTTCAGCCCCCGCACATTCCAGGTGATACATTTCAACTCAAGTCGGGTCGCCATATGGGAGCATACAACAGAACGCAACCCCGCTCAGCCTAACGGGCACACTGACGAATCCCTGAAACCCAGAACATCCCCAACAAACCCTCATCCCTCCCGTCCCCAGAACAGGTGCTAAACCATAGTCCCACAACTAATGTGAGGTAGAAGGGGTGACTCTACACCAGGACAAGCTGGACAACGATCTCACTACTTTTCCCTGTACGCTCAGCCTCTTGAATGAAACCCCCCCCGGCAGTGCCCCACCCCAGAGGAGCCCCCCCCTATTCGGCACCGCCCCCCATCCCCAGCCCATGCCTCAAAAGAATAGACCTCCCGCCATCTCCACCAAATCCACATCCGCACCCTCTATCACCACAGGACATCGTTAGGAGCACACCCTCTTACTGTATACAGACTGGAGCCAAACATAGTCACTCATCCAAGAGGCCCTCGGCAGTCCCTGGGGTAACCTGAGGCAAGTTTCGAGAGGCCTCCTCAGAGCCCTCCGACGCCATCTCCTCCGACCCCTGCTGAGAACCTGAGTCCTCCAGTGAATTAGCGACCGCCGCTCCCGATATGGCGGAGACCGCTTGTAGGGCCGCCTGCCTTTCCAGTTCCGTCTGCGATGTTGCCGGTGACTGTTTGTTCGCTGAACGTTTCCTAGGGCGACGACTCCTGCGGGGTTTCGGTCGGGCCTCTGCAGTCTTCTCCGTCCCCCTGAAACCATCAGTTCCAGCACAATACTCTTCTAGCCAGTGCCCCGCGTCGTCAGGCGTGTCAAAGAAGGACATCTTCCCGTCGATCATCACTCTCAAGCGAGCCGGGAACAGAAGAGAATACTGTATTCCCTCCTCGCGAAGGACCTTCTTTACCGCCAGGAAAGAAAAGCGGCTGCGCTGAACTTCATAGGAATAGTCAGGGTGGATGGAGACTGAGGCATTGTCCACCTGATAGGGGCCCGATGCCCGGGCATTCTGTAGGATAACGTTGCGGTCCTTGAAGTGCAGCAGGCGTGCCACCACCGGTCGAGGGGGTCGGCCCAGAATCGGCGGGCGGGCCGGCACGCGGTGAGCCCTTTCCAACTTGTAGAACTGCGTCAAGTCCTCGGGTGCGACCACATCACGCAGCCAGGCCTCTAAATAGGAGATCATACTGTCCCCTTCAACTTTTTCGGGGAGACCCACCACCCGTATGTTGTTGCGCCGATTGCGCCCTTCCGCATCTTCGGCTCTTTTTTCCAACTGCTGTACTTTTCGTAGTAAGTCTCCCACCGCTGCATCTGTCGCCTTTTGGGCCGGCTCCAGCACCTCTAGGGAAAGTTCCGTATGTTTGACGCGGTCTGCCAGCTTACCATGATCCGCCCGCAGAAATCCCAAGCTCGTCGATACCTGCGCTATGTCATGACGCAATGCCTCCTTCATGTCCGAAATGGCTTCTAGTATCTGGTCCATCTGCAGTTGTTGCAGCCCCGTTGGCGGAGGCCCAGCTTAGCTCTGGTCTTGGTTCTCCAATAGGTCCACGGTGGGGTCAGGGGGTGTCGCCCCAGGTTTCGGTCGTGGTTTCCCCATGGTTCAAATCCCAGCCCCCAACACAGGTGATCGGGAGCCGAGAGCCTGCGGTGGTGATCCCCGGAGGCACAGATACAGGCACAGGCTGTCTTCAGCTGCCTCCTTACCCCAGGTGGACGCCGTCAGTGCCGGGTAACCCCTCTGTCCATTGGCTGCAAGCGGGAGTCCCAATACGCCAGTCTCCACCGACCAGGGAAGCAGCCCCTCCAGTTACTGCCCCCAGCTCCACCAGAGATTGGGTCCTTCTAATCAAGGTGTTTCCCCAACTGTAGAGCTCGTCCTCACAACAGCCAAGCTGGGACGGTCCCAAGTGCCGCAGCTCGCCGCTCTAAGTGCTGCTCTCGATGTGCGTCAGCTAGCTCCGCCAGCGGTGCGTGTTTGCCGGCCGGTATCGCCGCCGTCCCCGACTCCTGCCAGTCAAGCCCGTCTACAGTACGTCATCCCTTAGGTTAGGGGGGCGTCACCATCACTCCCCCGTCCGGCCCGCCGCTCCCTTCTTGGTCGCCTCATCCACTCTGGGAGACCCCCATTGCTTCAGTCCGATAAGGGTCAGAGCCACGTGTCCCTTAGATCCTGACCCGGGATGATGGCGCCTCCACTTCCTGCAACTTCATTACATCAGGGGCACCTCACAGCACCGGTGTGTGGGGGGAAAGGTTCCTTCAGTGCCCCCACAGTCCAGCATTATCTGCCGTCGCTCCCCCTTACGTCATCCCAGCCTTTGCGCTCAACTCATGCCACTATGTCCCAGCGTGGCCACAATTCACGCCCGGGAAAGGCCTCGCCGCTGCCGCTGCCAAGCCCCCCTCGTGGGGGTAATTGTGCTGCTGTCCGAAGCCGCCGATCCATCTCCACACGGGCGGCAGTCGTCACCGCAGGCGCACAGTGCTCCGTGTCGGTCCTCTCACCTTTCCGCAGGACCACCAGAGTTCTTCGGTAGCTAGGGCCTTCCCCTCACCCAGTGCCGGTAGCGCAGTTCGGCCCGCAGCTCGCAGTATTCCCGCTCCTGGTTCGGCAGTCACTGACACCACACCCCGGTGCCGAACTCCGTCGTAGCCGGTCCACTCCTCCTCTCCGGCGGCCTCCCGCTCACTCGAGGCCGGGGGTGATAGGCTCGATGCAGGCCTCACCCAAGATGGCCGATCCCTTCCAGGTAGGCCGGCACCAATTGTCGGGTAGACGGTGGTAGCAACCACCTCTCGGCTCCGAATCGGCGCGCGGGGCACTCCGCAGTCCTGGGGGCCCCCCTCAGAGCCGCGAACACCACCAGAGGAACCATGCAATCAGGATAATTATCGAGGCAAGCGCGGAGCTTTCAGCTCACGCGTCCATGCCCGATGGCGTCCAAGCCACGCCCCCCTCCACCCTGCTCACTTATCACCCCAAGAATATGTACCAATCTTTCACAATTGCAATCTACCCACAACAGCTATATCCAGCACTTCACTACATCCTATACCACCTATATCACAACACACACATCTACTGTTGGACCAGGCCCTTTTTGCAGGGTTAATCCCAAAATTGTTGCCTTCTTCTTCCTATTTTCATGACCTTCTTTTTGTTAGCTTTAGGATGCTGGGCACTTTACCACTGCTAATCAGTGCTAAAGTGCATGTGCTCTCTTCTCTAAAACATGGTATGATTGGTTTACACGTATTTGGTATATTTAATATACTTTATAAGTACCTTGTACAGTTGTATCCCATATACACATGGCCTGTAAATTAAATGCTACTAGTGGGCTGGCAGCACTGCGTGTGCCACCCACTGACAAAGCCTTTCAAATCTGTCTCAGACCACCCACTGCAGGGCCTGCATGTGCAGCTTACAGCCACATTGACTTGCCATTTAAAAATACTTGCCAAGCCTTAAACTCCTGTTTTACTACATACAGGTGATCACTAAGGAAAGTCCTAGGTAGCCCTATGGGCAGGGTGCTGTGTAAGTGAACGGTAGGACATGTGTCTTTATTGTGTGGCATGTCCTGGTAGTGGAAAAAAACCTATTTTGTTTATCACTTCTAGAAGGCTTACTCATCTCATAGGCTAACATTGTGAATTCCCTTATATAAATTTAAGTAGTAATTCCTGATCTGAAAGGAGTAGCGTTGACATATTTGGTATGTTGAGAATGGAAGTGATAAGTCCTGCTTACTGGTGTAGTTGGATTTTACAATACTATTTTAGAAATGCCACTTTTATAAAGTAGAGAACAAGAACAAGGGACACCCTACTCACTAGGAGCCAGGGTAATTCGTATATATCAGAAACAACGGTTCCTGCGGAAAGATATGCTAATATATAATGGTAATAGTATGCACAATCGCAATCATAAAGGGTTATAATGATGTCAGAAGGAAAGGAGACCATGTAGACCTCTGTTTGTATTTACAATAATTCTTTTATATAATTCAAAGAATATACAAATATGTACAAAAAGGAAAACCAGTAGTGCTTTGTGTCCCGAGTGTGAATGGAAACATAAAACAAAAAGAGTCAAAATTGTGACCTATACAACTTGGTTTCCACAATTTTTAACTATTACCATTATAGATTAGCATATCTTTCCGCAGGAACCATTGTTTCTGTTATACTTTTAGAAGGTAGGCGTTTCTCTGCGCTAATAACTCTTGTGCCTTGCAGCCTGTCTTCAATCCACGGCTAGGGCTGGGTGACAGATACCTGTTGAGCATACTTTCTAGACAGCCATCACACAGGAAAGCGTTGGGTGTAGCAGGGTTACATCTGCATTCATCTGCATAGTGATAGTCTTTCTGTGCTGGGAGAGAGAGGGGTGTTCACGCTTTACATTTGTATAGGTTGTGTCCTGCCCTTACACAAAAGGGCTGATTTACTCCCTACTGATGTCTGAAGCCATGGCTGGGGTTAAAAGGGAGTGTTCTTCACTTCTAAGGTTTCTTCGGAAGTCACCCCTAGTTCAAAGACAATTTTTAGTATAAGTACAGGGGCTCTGACCCCATGATTTTAGACACTGCAAGGGACTTGTAACCAGCCACTGCTGGCTGTCCACCAGCACATTGCCTGAAGGACAGCTGTGCTGCTTTAAGTAGTTAACTTGTCGCAGGGTTTCTGTTCCCACACAGAACTGTGCACAGAGGAGTGGAACCTCGGCGAATTAGGGTGTCCCAAAACTCACCTTAGTACCCAACTCACCCCTTACCGAGCTAGCTACAGTGTCTCATTGGACATATCAAACTCCCAATGTTTAGACAAACCAGAACATGAACTTACAGTACCTCAGGGTACGTGGGACTCATGAACACTCTTTCGTTATATTATCATTACAAACCAGAACATGGAGTAAAGAAGACACATGTGCATTTGAAATGTTTATTTACTAATGCCGTCTTCTCAGGCGCAGTATCTTAGATAATACAAGTATACTTATTATCAGTAGCAAAATTACCAGCATAGTTACTAAGACATAAAAAGCGAATGGTGACAGCATGTTAACATACTGTAATGAATAAGAGTTAACAACACTTATATCTCACCCACCCTAACACATATATTATATTATTAGCTAAGAAGGTCTCTTTGGGTTGGTTTAGGGCGGGCCCATACCTTAGTGTCCTAGCATGAAAGAATCACATCAGCATACACCAGCTCTCTCTGCATGTGCACCGCATCAAGTGTGTTCTATGTGCCTCGTGCAAAGCAATATCAATCCCGCCTGAAGCCAGAGTTGGCAAAGGCTGCACTTGTGTTATGACTATGAAGGCGTGGAGATCAGACCTCATAACAATTCCATATCGTGTTGTTCCTGAAACTTCAGCACTCTTCGTGCAGACATAGTTTATTAAACAAATCTGATATCAGAGCAATAACATATTATTCTCACATAATCCACGGCAAACTACTGGGCTGAAAGCTAAGTCAACAATTAAGTGTCGTGTGCAGAAGTTGCAAGAATAGAAAATGGCGTTTAAACCTCAAACGTACCTATGCTAACTTAACACGATATAAGGATATACAGGAGCTACATGACACCCCCCCATGATCCGAGAACGGACTAAATATGATAACAGAAGTGCCATCTCATGAGAGCAGAACTCAACAGTAAACGAGCATGATCCGAAACTAAACATTAAAAAATAATGCTAAAAAATAGCCCAAAAATATAACGTGGCTCAAGCCAATAAGCAAGGAAATAATAAAAAAAATTGACAAATAAGTCAATAAAATCAATGAAATGCTATTAATCAGCACGTCAATCCGAGGCAGTGTCTATGACAAAACTGTATATGCAAAGTAAGTAGCAACAGCCTCAAACAGGAAATCACTGTCGTCATCCGAAAACAGTTCAGCCATCCAATTTAAAAGATGAAAAGAACATACGTGTCCTCCCAGCACCGGATCCTCTATAACCATCAGAGGACAGCTCGGTGGGTTTTCAAGAAAACTTAGTTCCAAGAAATTCTGTGCTGCCGACAATACATCCCAGGGACCAATTAGTCCATGCGCCACTGCTAAGGCCATAATCCTCTCGTCAGAACAAACCAACTCGTGAGCAATGATAGGACTCATCAGCTGATTAAAATCGACGTCAGGAGAAACCGGTCCGCAGAGACACAAATCAATGGCCCAATGGAAATCACAGGTCAGGCAGTGAAATACAGGCTGGACACAGGTGAAATAGGAGAATCGAAAAGATAATCCATATGCCGTGCTTAATGTCGCTAACGGCAGTGTGCCATAATATTCAAGCATGCGGTTGCGAAACCGCGTCAGTAGCTGTTGCGCGGGGTCTTGCACAGGAAGGACATCCATATTTAAAAAGACAGAAAACCACTAGAGCGCCAGCTGCTAATGCAAGTAAAAACGGGAACCCTCCAAACAAGGATGAAAAAATAGAATGGAAGAAAGCAGGCATGACTCCAAAAATCTTTTCAAAGGAAGTCACGAGACCACTGCTAACAACTTTAAAAAAATGCGCTAGGCCCTTTGTGGAGGATGCGTTAAAGATAGTACGAACCATCGCTCCGAAATGCAAAGGCAAATCAGTATTCAAAAGAGCCTGAACCTCCGTACGGGTGTTTGCAATGTGAAGCACGAAAGTTTCACGGGCCGAACTCAAGGCCACCTCTTTCTGGGACAAAAGAGCCCTTATTCTTGCCATGCCGCTGAATTCTGCTCCCAAGGTTGGTATCTGTGGCCAGATGGAAGACTCCCTATGTTCATGTGTGGGAGGATAAAGCACATTTCTGCAGCAAATAACCCGCTCACTTACTGTTACGATGAACGGTATACCTTTAATTAACCCACAACAGTCTTCATTATTGAGCATTAAATAACTACCATTCTCTAATAATTTAAACGTGGGGATGATAGCAGGAACTGGTGTGCCTTGCAAAACGCAAGCCATATTCGGTCGGTCCTTGTTGCATGAACCGTGTAACTGTATGTGTCTGCACATTAAAGAATGATCAGGCGTCTCAGTACACTCCTCCCCATTCAGATAAACTTCCTGGTCATCCTTAAAACATCTGTATGTGTATGGGAGTGACCAGACTTCATGAAGGAAACCGCTACCTAAAGGTTCATAACGACCTATTGGCACATATTTCATACAATTTGAAAACTTATATAAAGCAAAAGGCAGCGTTATTAAACCGTGGATAAGCCACGTTGCAGCAGTGGCTTCTGCCACGGAAAAAGGTAAAGATTCTAACCTTTCAATATGTAACATAGAAAAAGAAGCATCACGCATTGAAAGCAAGCGTTGTTTGTCAGTCAAATTAAACGGGGCAAATAAAGAAGAAACATTCATGTACCCCCAGGGAACTTTACCCATTTTCAGAGTTTGAAGGGTCCATGCAAACTGCATGATTGATCGTAATTGATTCTGACCATGGTATAATACTGACACTTCATCATGTACAATATCGACAACTGACGACACAATATTATCCAATGTGTAAATTCTAGAGGAAAGCACGTTAATGCTATTGTCAACAACTGCAAGCACTTTCTCAAGATTCGCCTGATCAATAGCCCTAAGGCGCATAGCAGCCTCAATCTGTGATAGTTTCCAAATTTCATTGTAAACCCCATATAACCACCTTTTCGACCTGCCACTAGCCGGGCCTTTAATGAAATCATTCAAGTCCACGTCTGCATTTAGTTTAGATAGGTGATCCTTAACCGCAGGTAAAGTTGAATGTTTCAGCCAATTTTGACACAATTTGCCTACAGAATAAGAGGTGACAGTATGACCCAAGTTAAAACGGGGATCAGATCTAACAGTTTTAAAACCGTCAGTTAAATTCAAAAATCTATGTTGGCAAGAATCAGCACTACGGTGCCAAAGCAGCCAACCCTTAGGATTCATACTCGAAATGTTAAAGGAGGAATTAAGAAGTAGAGTCTGTAATTCTCTAATGGACGACTGAGTAAAATTACTCCAACCATCATATTCCTCCAACTCCGGGAAAGAAGGAGTGTTTAACCTTTTAGAAGTAGCCAATCCAATGCATGTAGTCTGGGAAATCGTTTCATTTAGAAACAACATATGATTCGGGATGAGACATGCACGGTGCAAAGCCTCAGTGCCTTGTACCTGCCAGGCCCTTGAACCCCAAACTGATTTAAGGTCTATTGTATCCTTCCATAGCTCATAGCCTCCAGTAACTAATTGATCAAGGAAGGCCTTCGAATACAACAATTTAGTATCGGTAAGTCTAACCTTGGACATTGGCATTTTTAGCAATTTAAAATAAAAGGACTCGGGATTGGACTGGTTAAAGTCAGTGAAGTAAGTATACTTTTTCAGAAATGTTTCAGAACTCCCCTGTTGAGGTGCTGGGCAATGTTCCCACTGAGTAAAGTTAACAGTATCCCTTCTGGATGATGTTTTGTGTAAGAAGTGATTGCCATAATGTTGGTAACAGAATAATTCACCATAATTAGCAGATTCTAAATATAAATCTTCAGCATCAAAGGCAGCATAGTATTGCAAATCAGAAAATAAACTTTCTACAGCATTGACATCCCAGTCATCAGAACGAATGTTTTGTTTCACCACATCCCCCATATTCACTCTAAGTACATTAGGAACATTAACGACTTCCGTTGGGCCATGAATCTGAAACCGAACTGCATCCCACACGATTCCATCAAGGACAGGCCATGCTGTGATGTTAACCAAATTCAAGTCTCTTTTAAACCTGTGTGTAGAATGTGACGAGGAAAGCGGGGCCAAAGTTCCATTTAGATGAGTAATGCATGTTCTTTCCTCGAAATAGTGTCCATTCATGATTCGAAAAAAATAAAACACAAAACCAATTGACATAAAAAGGTAAACTGAAAAAAGGACCAGCCAAATGTATGTCCAAGGGGGTATCAAAAAATGTTTTTTAAACAGGCTCGCATAAACTGCAAAACGAGAGGGTTTCTTTGAGGCAAGGGAAACAGAGTCAAATGAAAATCTGGATTCCGTGGCTAAACGTGCTTGCAGGTCAGGTATGGACAGATCAGTGGGGTAGGCATAGTCTATCTCATCAATGTTAGTTCCGGGTAAATTATTTAATAAAGGACAGGAAAGAGCAGGTAATTCGATGGCCACCTCAGGTTCAATATTCGAAGCAGTGGGCATAACTAAATTTCTCACAATGGAAGGACAGGAAACCGCCGGTGTCATGCTAAGAAGAATCGGCCACTCTGTGTATCTTGACATTGTCAATAGAAATAAACCTGTTTCCCTTACGACCAGGAAGTGGTGGTAAAATGACTGTTCTTGTGCCCTTCACTCCAAGGACTGGAACCGGAGCTCGATAGGAAGGACCAAATTCTTTCTTGTTATCGATCTTCTCTCGAACCAGTTCTCCAACTTGGGGTAGCCAGCCAACTACCGGGATCTGCAACGCATCCTCCGATGTGGAGGGCAAATGTTCCTTTGCAAGACTGTCTCTGGTCTTTTGTAGATTCTGTAAAACATTGCAATGTTCATCTGCGTCAAAGGAAGTGGCGCGAACCACACAGTCTAGACCGTCAAGGTCAGGGACGTACATCTTGATGCCAAAGAGCATTTCGTATGGGGTCCGCCCACCCAGAGACCTTCTAGGGAGATTATTAAGAGCACGCTGCACGCCATAGAGGTGAGCCAGCCAGTTTCTGCCAGTGCCTATAACTCGGGCTGTCAAAGATTGCTTTAAAGCACGGTTCATTCGCTCAACTACACTGTTACCCTCAGGTCTGTAGAGAGACGAAAACTTGACTTGGACCCCCATCAAAGTCATGGCATCCTTATACGCCTTAGAGGCGAAAGCCGGACCCTGATCCGAATGGAAGGTACCACAGGCAAAAATCCCTATAAAGATACGCAAATCTCTAATGACAGTCCGTGAATCAGCGCTGCGATGTGGCCATACCCACACAAAGCGTGTGCATGAGTCAACTGCTACTAAGATGTACTTGTACGCAGTATCAGATGAAAAAGGACCGCAGTGATCTAAGTAAACACAACCTAACGGTTTATTACAAAATATACAACTGAGTCTGTGGCGGACGCGTAGCAGTTGAAGGCTTAATCTGCTGGCATATGTCACAAAGAAGGACATAATCACGCGTCTGTTTGTACAGTCCCCGCCACCAGAAACGTTGCTGTAATTGAGTTACAGTGGCAGAGACGCCCGCATGCGCAGACGCCACACCTTCATGTGCCGCTGTAATCAAGTCTGCTCTGCGATCCGAGTTGGGAATCAGCCGTTCCCCAACATCAGGAATTGTCACAAAAGGAACCTTTTCGGGACTTAAGTGGCATTTGTACTTCGAAGGGAATCCCGCAGGATGCTTACTTCCCTTCTCAGAGGCAGCTACCGCTGCCAAGATGTCGCTATCAATCTTGGTTTTTGACCTAGTAACCGCTGCAACTAAGTATGTAGATACTGCTGATTTCGCTGCCTCATCAGCAAGCGAGTTGCCAACAGCGTGAACTCCTACGCGCTGATGACCGAGAGTATGAATTACAAAAACGAGTGGCAACATAGCCTTAAGCTCTGCCACTCGAACCCAGATCATTTTATGTTTTATTGTGCTACCCTTGGAATCATGAAAATCATTTTGAATCCAAAAGAACAAGTTTTCATTGTAAGACTGGACACAGTAGTAAGAATCACTTACAATCAGAGTAGTAACACTTGGATCAGCGTACTCCAACGCTAGTAAGAGAGCACGAAGCTCTGCTAATTGTGCGGTGCAATCGCCCAGGGGCAACGTGTGCACTTCCCTGGAAACGAACTCATCATTCAACATAGCACCGACCACAATGGCGCATGCGGAAACGTAGGCATGTTTAGAGCCATGCGCAACCTGCGCCGACCCATCAGTGTAAATGATGCAATGGAAGTCCTCCAAAGGTCGCATAGCCAGAGGAGCAGGATGAACGAATTCATACTGCAAGTCCTCTTGCGACCGTAAGGAGGCGTCAAAAATAAACGTGACATCCGTGGATGTCAATGACGCAGCCCACTGAATCCACCGAGGGTGCAAAGCTTTTGAATTTGGTACACTGGCTTTCGTGACTGCCTCCAAATGAGGACAGGGTGTTACCACTAACATGCGTTTCCCCTGCGACAGTGCTCGTTCCTTAAGAATCGCCATCTGTACAGCAGTTAAAACCTTCTCCACAGTGGGAAACCGCAATTCAGCCGAAGTGTACAAGTGTGACTTGTAAGCAATAGGTACTGTGTCACCTTCATTAAAAGTGAGGTACGTGAAACCCACCGTCCCAGGAATTATTCTTATTACCAGGTTGGTGTGGTTATCACGAGTCAGTAAATATTTAGAAGCGAGCAAATCAGCCTGCAAGGATTGCAAAATGGCTGAATGCTCAGGCAGCCAGCATGATTTTGAGAAAGTTGGTTGTATCAAAGCATACAAAGGCTTGATACGCTGGGCATATTCCGGGATGTATGTCCTGCCGAAATTCAAGAAGCCCAGCAAAGACTGTAATTTTTTCAGTGTTGTTGGAGCGCGAAACTGTGCGCATTTCTCCAAGAAGTGAGGAGCCAAACCTCTACCTTCATTGTTCAGCTCATAGCCGAGGAACAACACTGTGTGTTCTGCAATGTGCGATTTTGCAAAATTAAATTTGTAACCCATATCTGCAAAGACACAAATGATGGAATTCACTCGACATAGATGCATCCAAATTTCGTCGTCTGTGAGATAAATGTCATCCACATAAGAACATGCATCTGGATCGATACTCTCCAATAGAGTGACTATTCTGGAGGTGAAGACTCCAGGACTATTTTTGTAGCCCATCGGGAGTCGCCGGAAGCGTTTTTGCACACCAGCGGACGTAAAACGTGTCCATTGGGAGCTAAAGCTATCCAGTCTGTGGGCATAAAAACCGTTGGAAATGTCAAGCGTTGTTTTGAAACGCACTAGACTATCCACTAGGGCAGAGCCGTGAGTATTCTGTACTGCACAGTTACGGCAATGCGAGTTCAAATGCCGGTAATCCAAAACCAAACGATATGATCCGTCAGGCTTGGTCACAGTAAAAAGGGGATTATTCATCGGTGACACACACGTTTCAATAACTCCCTGATATTCTAATTGTTCAAGGATTTCTGCGACGGCAGCTTTAGCTTCACGCCGTATGGGATATTGAGGCTGAGGCTGCGGCTCAGACCGCAAAGGAATTTCGTGGCAAGGAGACAATTTATCCCAACCACATTGGTTGCGGTACAGAGCCGGCGCAAGAGCCCGAGCCCACTCTTCTGCAAAGTGCTGCGCATGCTCAGTTGAGACAGTGTTCGCGAAACTGGGAAGGATTACCTCCTCCCCTCGCGGCGCCGCGAGCACAAAAGGTGGGGGCCAATCAGCCTCCGAAAGCAAAATGTCATACATAGAAGAAAGGTTCTCCCAAAATACCCCTCTGACAGTACGCTGTATGTCACCTTCAATTAACAGGACAATTTCAAAAAGTCTTTCAGGGGGAGCTAATCTCGTATCGGCTGTTTCTATTACAACGAACACTTCAGTCGCTGTCACCCTCAGTAGTGGACGGAGCGCCTCTCTGACTATGGTAATCTCCGCCGCGCTGTCCAGCAAGGTCAGAGCCCACGTCAGATTCCGAAGCCGCGTTCTCACTATCTGTGGCATATCTATGCGCTGTTAAGGCTGCGACTTTCTTTTTCGCAAACTGCGGTCGCTTAGGCGAAGAATCCTCCTGCTTCACTGCGCCGTCCGTCTGGCGGGACTGACCACGTCCTTGTTGGCCACCACGTCCACGTCCACCCCCTCCTCCACCGGTCTTCGGGGCCGATGTTTCCTGAAAGGAACGAGGAGAGCGTTGATCAGAACCCTGAAATCGATCAGGTGATTTAATCATCGCGCGATCGCGCAAATCATAAACTTTTTCTGCCGGCGCAGGAGCTTGTATTGCAGGAAAAGAATCCTGAGTCTGTTTATTCTGCCTCCCCTGTGTCTGTTTTTTAGGCCAATTTTGTTTTTTGGACTTGGGCTGGGCATCTGTCACTGCAGATTGTCCCTGAGGTTGTTTTTTCTCCTTCACTGAAAAATATTTCAGACCTCTACTTGTGCGGCCAATTGTCTTATAAGCGGCCACAACAATCTTTGCTAACTGACGGGGTTTGTCGGCATCGGGCAGAGCAGCCAAAGCATTCGACACCTGAAAGTTCACAGCATCTCCTTTAACATTGGAGAGTATGAGATCACATACAATCTCAAAAGAACCACACAGGCGCATACCCAATTCAACCGCTGCCTCAGGACCGTGATCATTCTGAACACGCTTAATGATGTCAGGCAGGGCATTCATAGACGGGGTGCCGAAGCACCTCGTATAAACGGCCGCAAATGTTTTTCCCCAGCTTTCACAGTCAACAAGTTCAGGAGTTAAATCCTTGGGCAGAGTGATCGTCAACATTCTATGCTTATCAGCAGGAGTAGAATTCGGAAAAACCGCCTCCAGTTGATCAAACTTCTCTGCTAGCCAGAACGGGAAGTCATCGTTGTCAACTGGACGTGCACCAAAAACCGAATTTACCATTACTGGATTGAGACGCATACCGCCTCGATCCATGGGAACGGCCGCACCCCCCTGGGGACCACCAGGAAGATGTCGACCGATGTATTGCACTAAGGCTCGAATCACGGAAATAGACACAACATGTAGCCTGCGAATTTCCTGAAGGGTACAAGCGCCGTGATTCGGGTGCGGGGTAAAACCACCCAACGCAGGCCAGTTTGCACCTGGAATTGAGAGTGGACCTAACCTCGCAGCGGACAAAGAGTGGGGGAGGGCGCCATCAAACCAAACTCTATGCTGCCAATGATCAATAGGTATTTCCAGTGCCCTGTACGGTGTATATTCAGCTGGGACAGCTGTGGCGGTGTAGGAGTGGAACAAACCAGAAGTTGCGTCCACTGCCGGAAACGTAACCCAAGAGTAAAACAACTCAAAAGGGTAAGCCGGATCTGCCCCCACCACCAAAATCACTGCCATCCCATCCACCGGTACTTGGTACGTCTGGAGATGTGTGCGCACCGCTACGCGACTATGCTGCGCAATGGCCACCGCCGCCATGACAACACTGGAAACAAGAAAATACAAAGAATACTTTGTAGCACAACTGGGTAGTAATTCAAAGAAACCGTTTAAGAAAGAATCAAGCTTGACAAAGACCTATTTCAAAAAATAGGTAGGTTTCACCGACACCCCGTTTTCCGGAAACGGAGGTGAAGGGGTTAAGGTTTGAACGATATACTAATCGAGTGTCATGATATAAGACCACCGAAACCGTTGGGCGCCATGTCGCAGGGTTTCTGTTCTCACACAGAACTGTGCACAGAGGAGTGGAACCTCGGCGAATTAGGGTGTCCCAAAACTCACCTTAGTACCCAACTCACCCCTTACCGAGCTAGCTACAGTGTCTCATTGGACATATCAAACTCCCAATGTTTAGACAAACCAGAACATGAACTTACAGTACCTCAGGGTACGTGGGACTCATGAACACTCTTTCGTTATATTATCATTACAAACCAGAACATGGAGTAAAGAAGACACATGTGCATTTGAAATGTTTATTTACTAATGCCGTCTTCTCAGGCGCAGTATCTTAGATAATACAAGTATACTTATTATCAGCAGCAAAATTACCAGCATAGTTACTAAGACATAAAAAGCGAATGGTGACAGCATGTTAACATACTGTAATGAATAAGAGTTAACAACACTTATATCTCACCCACCCTAACACATATATTATATTATTAGCTAAGAAGGTCTCTTTGGGTTGGTTTAGGGCGGGCCCATACCTTAGTGTCCTAGCATGAAAGAATCACATCAGCATACACCAGCTCTCTCTGCATGTGCACCGCATCAAGTGTGTTCTATGTGCCTCGTGCAAAGCAATATCAATCCCGCCTGAAGCCAGAGTTGGCAAAGGCTGCACTTGTGTTATGACTATGAAGGCGTGGAGATCAGACCTCATAACAATTCCATATCGTGTTGTTCCTGAAACTTCAGCACTCTTCGTGCAGACATAGTTTATTAAACAAATCTGATATCAGAGCAATAATATATTATTCTCACATAATCCACGGCAAACTACTGGGTTGAAAGCTAAGTCAACAATTAAGTGTCGTGTGCAGAAGTTGCAAGAATAGAAAATGGCGTTTAAACCTCAAACGTACCTATGCTAACTTAACACGATATAAGGATATACAGGAGCTACATGACAAACTGGACTGCTTTCCTGCTTGTTGCCGTCCCCCCTGCTGCTCCCTAACCCAGCTCTTGTGCCCCCAAGTGTTCTCCTAGGTCTTGGTGGCCTGAACCCTGTTCATTTTTGAGGTTTCAGGAACAGTGGCAAAAGACCTCACCCGCCAAGGTTTATATCTCTGGTTTTAACTACTGTGCTGTCCGTGCTTTGAGAGCACTTTTCCAACTGCCTGGGACTGAGGAGCTGTGTGAAATCCATCTACCTGCCCTGTCTGGTCATCAAGGTTCTGTCAATGTGTTGTTGGCGCCCATGATTGTAGAGGCATTTCTTGCTCCGGACAGCGGCCGCAGCATTGTGTGTTGATTTACCTTATTTGGACTTGAGCTTTCCCAACAACAGAATGAAGCACGCCTCAGAGTTGAGGGAGGATTGCAAAGGTATTTCTTGCCTGGCCCAATGCTGCAGCGGTCTGTGATGATTTAACTCATTCAGACCCCTGCGGTCCCAACGACTTGCACTCCTCACAGTGGGAGCTCGCTATACTCCATTTCTCACCCAGGCAGCCCCGATGGAACCCAGTTGCCAGAAGCTTCACAATAAGAACTGCTTGGTCCCAATGTCCCCATGTGTCCCTACCTCCATTGCTGACTAGGGGGGCATTCTGGTCTCCTTGCAACGATGGGGAGATTCAAACACGGAAACCAGTCACTGTACTTGTCTTGTAAAAATCACCATATCCCTTGTACTAGGTGCGCAAGCGCCCTGTGGCCTACGCTCATACCAGCAAGCCATTTTTCTCGTCAGGACATCTAAAGATTACCGTAACCAAGTTAAAAGGGGCACAGCGTTCATTTGTTTACATGGGCTTACTGGCGCTGATGTGTTTAGTGTGATAGTTTGTGATTTCTGTACTATTGGTGTTACTTGGTGATTACGTGATATGTCTCTAACCGAACTGTTGCATTTCATGCCCTGATGTTCTAATATATGTCATTTTGATTCGTGCACTCGCAGGATAGTGAGTAACATCTCAGGATTTGCATAGTATGCACAATATTTATGGTCTATGTTTTATGTACAATAAACACTATATATTTTTACACAATCCTGTGTGGAATCTCTTTTGTTGTGTGTTCATTGTGTTAATGGTGTGAGTGTGTTGCGAAAATGCGTTACCCATTGTCTCTGATGATAAGCCTGCCTGCTCTGCGCCAAGCTACCAGAGGGTGAGCACAGGTTATCTTTGGTGTTTGACTTACTTGCCCTGACTAATGTCAGGTAAAGTAAGGGTACTTACCCTTACTTAGGTGTATACCTCGGGTAGGCACGTTGGCAAGGTGCAAACCCTGGCCGGCAAGAAGCCCTATTCCTAACATCCACCTAAGTTCTTCTGATCAGCCTTGAACCATATAACCAAAAATGCACTTTACTGCACCTTAAAACACCACCTCATGTCTATATCCACATCTACTGTTTGCACTCATACTACCACATACACACGTGCCATCACCTACACCCAAGACCACGCCATCACTCCATACCAATCCTATGCATCTACACTACCACTTAACATGTAGGCCAACCTACGCATAAATCACCTATGTTGTACAATGCTGTTGTGGAGTTCAACAGGGCCCACGCACATAAGCCTCAGTGTTGTAAGACAAGTTTAAACTTGACATCTTTTCAGATGGTAACGTTTTACATGCTTTGCACGTACATGGTAACGTACTTAGAAAATGTATTGCTTGCAGCACATATCTTTGTAAGCATTTTTTCATGACACTTGTACACTCTGTCTTCGGCTAAAAAACACTGAGCACATTGCCCTTCCAATTTGTTATCCGGTTGGAGACAGCTCTGAATCGGAAAGACAAACAATCACATCAGCATTGCACCTCTGACACAGAGTGAATGGAACCATGCTTTGATTATATAAAATGCCCCGGAGCTAGGTTCCCCAGAGGACCACTTCTATGGATTTTCCTGCAAAGTCCGTCCGTTACTGAGATGCAGTCCTGCTGACTCCAGTCTCTATCCTGCAAAGGACAGCTGCCTGTTCTACACCAGACTGGATTCCTGATACATCTTATATTGGTATGGGGAGTTGGGTTGTCCCAAGCTATCTGGCAGACAGTACTCTCATTATGTTCTTGATCGTATTAGGTAGCGGTATTAGTAATGTATTACATATATTCAATAACTCATATCATCACTGTGACGTTATAATGGTTGAACTGTTTACTTCACCATTCTCGTAATACTGGTTAAAATTCTTTGTTTCCTCCTGCTAACAATTGAAGCTCATGTTTTCTCCAAAAGAATACAATTGCTTCAAAACCTTTTGAAAGGCCAATTCATATATTCCTTGTGTCTCCCTTTGGGTATGCCTAAGTAATAGCAAAAGGGTAGATCTGTTTCCACAATTTCCTTGGGGTCATGTTCTGAGGTTGCAGATACCATCCATTAAGTACCCTGTAATGTTAGGGGTCCAGATGGCACACTGTGTGCTAGCTAGGAATTGGGTCAACATAATCTGATGATATGATGGACTCAGTCCCCATATTCTGACGCTTATGTTGTCCAGATACACATTCCTAATTAATTATTAGGAACCGAACAACAGTGCTTCCTGTACCCTACACAATCACCTACATCTAGGAGCCCTGTCCTACACCCCAAAACCGTGAGCTATACAACAATTTACATCCTTTCTAAAACCACAGAGCTGTCAGGCTTAACTTAGAGTCAATGTGTAAAGGATGTCTGCAGCAAATCAAACAGTAATAAAATGAAAACGCAACATAAAATAGGTCCCCATTCACATCATAAAAATAGAGTTGATTTTAATAAATAAAACAAGACCAAACCAACAAAAATCCAATCAGTAGAATCGGAGAGATGCAATTTTAAAGATTTAAGTGAAAATAGCACCAAAAAGCTCAAAGCGCCACTAGTGCCATCTGGTTGTGTGAGACCAGGAGAAAGTCACAAGTTCAGGCCGACCACGATGGACCGACCACAATGTCAGATACAGGGACCAGGTTAGTCCCACTGAAAATGTTCCTTCTCACTCCAGCGCAAAGATTCCCATCCGTGAGTAGTAGGGAAGCTTTGTGGGCTGTCATCAATGTAGTGCTAATAGCTTGCCCGGTGTCGCGGACAGTCATTGTAGTGGTGCAAAGAGCCTGTTGTTGTTGTGAACGGTTGGGCTGCAGCTTCATGGTGCTGCTTCCCACGAGTCGTCGTGCAGTAGCATGAAGGGTTGAGTTGACGGAACTTCCTGTTGGCTGACAGCGCTAGCGACAAGCTTTTGGTGCCAATGGGTCTGTTTGTGGTTGTGAAGGGCCCAAACACTTCAATTCAGCTCCACTGAGGCCACACTAATGATCCAGGACCTGAGGGGCTCCACTTGGGATCAGGAGCTTGCTCAAACTGGATCTGGGTGCTGGTTCAGGTGGGTGGGAGCCAGTTATGTATCTGTGGCTCTAAACAGTAGGCCAGCAGACTAGCCCTTGGAGTCACTCTGGGAGTCCTGGGTTTAGGTGCTGGTCCAAATCCTTCTGACTCAGGCTACAGGCCAGCAAGGGAGCAGGGCAGCAATCCAGCAAGACAGCAGTCCAGCAAGGTAGTAATCCAGAGGGGCAGCATTCCAGCAGAGTGATAGTCCTTTCAACTGCACAGCAGTCCTTCATCCTGGCACAGTCTCCACAGGTCCAGAAGTATACTGAAGAATTAGAATCTGAGGTCCAATCTTTATACCTGGTACCTCCTTTGAAGTGGGAGAATATTCTAGAGGTTTCCCTATGCGGTGCACAGGTTTCCTGCCTACCTTCCCTGGCTCCAGACTAACTACAGGTGGTATGCGTCCCTTTGCATGGAGTCAAGACACAGCCGATTCAAGTGTAAGCTGAGCTGTGCCCAGCTCTGCCCTCCCATACTGCCAGTAATGGACCATCCAGGCACACCTAAGCACTCAATTGTGTGTCGCTGTCTAGGAGGAATACACAAAGCCCACCTGTCAGCTGCATGCAGTCACTGGACCCAGAGGCAGGCTGCAAGCACTAACAACTGGCTAGGGCAGGAAAATGGCAACTTTCTAAAAGTGGCATTTCCAATATTGTAACAACAAATCCAACTTCACCATAAGAGAGGATTTTTCTTACAATTCCATAGACACAAATCATATATTGGTTAACTGTTACAATTTGGAAGTTATAGTTTATTAAATGTAATAAGGTAATTCCAATGTTATTCCGTGGGAGAGGCAGGCCTTGCAGGAGTGAGGATTAAAGAGTTTTTCAGAGCTCAAAGGTACATGTCCTACTTTTTAAATACACTGCACCCTCCCATTTGGGCCGTTCAGGGCCTACCTTCGAGGTGGCATTAAAAAGTAGGGTTTACTTTGCCAGGTCAAATTGGCACTTCAAAACTGCACACATAACCTGCAATTGAATGCCTGACGCATGTTTAAAGGACTATTTAAGTAAAGGACTATTTAAATAGGTGGCACAATAAGGGCTGCAGGCCCACTAGTAGCATTTACAGGCCCTGGGTACATGCAGTACCCCTTTACTAGATACTTACAATTAAATTAAGGTGCCAATTGGGTATACGCTAATTTCACCATGTTGAAAGGAGAGAGCACAAGCCCTTTAGCACTGATTAGCAGTGTGCAAGGTCCTAAGACCAGCAAAACGAGATCAGCAAAAAGCTTGTAGGAAGACCACCCTAAGGCTGACACGTCTAACAATCATCTATAGTTTAAATCACATCTTACTTATGTTATATACCTCCACGATGCTCTTTCACCTTATACCCTACATTAACACCAGTCCTACCTCCTATATCCTACACCACCATGTATGCAGTGCTTGATTTGTTAAAAACTAACCCCCAGATTCATCATTGTCCCGTTTTGCGAGTCCTTAATAGCGATTATTAAGGAATCGCTATTAAGGACTTGCAAAACGGGATTCATGTAGAAATCGCAATTTTATTTGCGATTTCTACAGCTTCCTTATTTGCGATTAGCAAATTGCTAATCGCAAATAAGGAATGACTCCCCATTCATTCCTATGGGCCTAAAGGCAAATAAGGATGCAATTTCAAGGGTGCCAGGGGTGTCCAAAGGACACCCTGTAGCACCCCTGATATGTGAATGTAGACTGATGTTGCGCACACACATGTCCAAAGGACATGTGTGTGTGTAACATACAACTTAGAAAAATGCACTAAAGTGCATTTTTCTAAGTTTTCGCTATTTACCACGAAGTCAGACTTCGCGGTAAATAGCGGCCAAAAATAGCAATTTCGCAATTCAGAAATGGTTCATGAATTGCATTTAAGGAATCTCAAATAGAGATTCCTTAAATGCAATTCCTCCCAATTTAGCGATTTCGCTATTTGCGATTTTTGCATTTGGGATGATGAATCCCAAATTCAAAAATTGCGCTCGCAAAGGGCCAGATTCTGAGAATCTGGCCCTTTGCAAACCGATTTTTCGTTGATGAATCTGCCTGTAAGGGGCATATTATCAAGGCGGGCGATATGAGATTATCGCTGCTTTAGCGGCGGTTTCCGCCTACAAAGCGGCGATAATTTTATCGCCCTATTCGCAAGCGACAGCTTGTAGGCGATAGCGAGCGGTTGGGGCCCGCTTTGCATGTCAGCGATATTTATCGCTAATGACATGTAAAGTGGGCGTACCCAACCTGTTAGCGACTGAAAGCAGTTGCTAACATTGCTATCGCCTATTATCAACGCAGGCGTAGCGATGAAAAAATTTGAGCTAAGCGCGAATATCGCCAGAACCTAATGCCTGCTCAGACCACTTCTTAGCCTGTATATCCAATGGGTGGTGGATTTTCAGGTTAAGCCCTTTTTAGCGATAATGCCTAAATATCGCTGGATTTCCAGCGATATTCATGCATTTTGTCGCTATCGCCGGATATTTTGTCGCATTGGAGATAAACGTTGCTAATAGCACGTTATCTCTGCAATAAATCCAGCGATACGCGCTGATAAAAAAAATGTCGCTAAGCCTATTTAGCGATAAATATCGCTAGTTGTTGATAATATGCCCCTTAGTGCTAGGGCCCTCGTCAGAAGTCTACTGCAACTTGCAACATCACATTGCCCTTGCAAGCACTGACAATGACATTACCAATACAACTACTAACCATAACACTCCTAAGTGTGACAATTCAGACTATTCCAAGGCCCCAAAGCTATAAAAAGGTTTGGACGGCAGTCTGTAGTGATTTTTTAAATTTAGTGAATGAATAAACAGCTGTTGTTGGGCTCATTTGTAAATTAGGTAAACAGTACCATCATGTGGCAGACTGTCATAAGTGCCAGTGTTCACAACTAAGTGCTGGTGCCGAGCACCGGAACCCCCGGGCTCAAATTAAGCACTTCATGCACATATCTTAACCTACCCCCACACCCTACACCCAACCACAATTCACTGTATCCTACACAACCTATACCCCCTACCCTCCATTATGACATACCCCCATAAACTGCAGTTTTATTCCCTTAACCATCATCTACACCGTATAGCAGTACCTAATTAACCCTGGGCATAGGACTAAGCTACACTCGCTTAGTTTGCGCAACTATGCGCTACGATAATTGCATGTAGCACAGTGCAAAAACACATAGCAGGCATTTTTTGCTGACTCGCGGCCCTCAGCGTCAAGTTGGCGACTCGAACGAGCAAAATAACATCCCGGCAAGACTTTTTCCTTGTTCACGATCCGCAACATCAAGTTGCTGATCGCGAGCGTGGAAAATAAACCTCCCGGCGAGATTCTCAACGCGGGGAGGTCAGGTTTCTCATTGCGAGTGGTCGCGTATGCTCGCGACCGCTCGCGATGAGAAACTACCAATCCGCATTGAGAAAGCTGCCGCTTGAATACAAATCTACTTGAGCGGCAGAAAACGACTGTTTGCAATGATTGCACAGTGCGGACAAGCATCCGGCACTGTGCAATCAGTGCGAACAGCATTTTGCACAGTGCACTACGCAGTTCGCGTAGCTACATGTAGCTTGCGTAGTGCGAAGTGCACTTCGCATTGATACGCGTAGCGCTACTACGCGAACTATGCCCAGTGTTATACCTAATCCACTTTTCTCACATACACCACCTCCATCATTCTTTTAAGAATCTGTTGTTTTTCGGTTCTGCATAATTACAGAGTTTCCGAGAGCTCTGCACCAGTCAATTGTCGACAATTGGGCACTATAATAAAAAAAACTCACTAGCAGTCAAAATATAGAACCAGCTCCCAGAGATGATGTTATATTTTGAAACTTTAAATCACCTGCATTTGTAGATAGCTAATTTCAAGTATTTCAGAAGTGAGAATTGAAGTGTTTTAAGCACGGCTACGCACCGATCCGTCGGGACCTCCCTTGCCATAGTCCTGTTGTGAGAAGCTGGTCTGGTATATGATGTCCACTAATGTAAGTGGGCACCTTGCACCAGTAAAGACAACCCTTATGGTGATTTAAGAGTTCTTAGACAACCTTAGAAAGCTCTTTAAGTGGTAGCTGGGGAGAGCAGCCTTCAGGCTTAGTCCAGAAGGAGTGTAAAGCAGCTTGTTTTACAAGAATGCAATCTTACACTATAGATTAAGTGAAAAAGAACCACACCAACTATTTATAAAAATAAGTATTTATTATATAATACTCTCTAATATGTTCCAATATCTCCAACATGGAGATAAACACAATGCAGACAATACTTTATCAAAGAAACACAGGAAATTGAAGGAAATACACAGACCCTCCAGGATTTCGCGATTTGGCGGCAAACCGCTAAATTGCCACTTTTGAAAAAATGCAGCGATTTTTACAAAAGTGCCCGCAAAATCGGCACTTTTGTAAAAATTCCTCGATTTTTACAAAAGTGCCCACGTAATTGAAGGAATGCAGGGAAAAGGTTTATGAGGGGTCATTAGGGCTTCATGTAAATAGGCATTTTGGTATCTTTATTTTGTTAGAGTTTAAGTAAAGTGACTTGGTTTTTGCAGGTAACCCAAATGGGACTTATCCAATATCCCACTGAAAGTAATGCACTAATTTGCTGAAGTTTGTTTCCTTTGTACTGAGCATACTCATATAAAGAAGTGATTGCCCCTCGAGATGTTCATGTGAACAGTTTATTGAATTTTCAATGGTTTTCTTATTTGTAATTCAAAGGGGGGGGCCTTTATTCTTGATACAGAGACTTTGTGTGGGAAGGCATGTGAAGGCTGCACACATCACCCTTGCATAACACTACTTACTTCCACAAATCAGGCACCAACATAATATTCTTTCTTATAGCACAGATTGGTTCTAAAGGGGTCAGGAATTACAGCTGCTCCAGAGAAAGGAACACCAACAGAAATCAAGGGCTGCACCTTCAAGGAAGGTTGAAGGCTACCTGAGAGGAGATTAAATGGAGGTGAAAGTGGCATAGGTTGTGGAATGACAGGTGTTCAAACATGGAGAAAATATGTGTTATGAGTTTGTTCTAAAGGCAAGATGCAATTAGAGATAAAAGCAGGTGCTAAATCTTGATCTGTATATAACGTTTGTCTCTTCATGACATTATAGGAGCAGAATATCAGTTTGGAGAAATGTTTCTGGGGTAAACCCTACAAGACTATAAATGGTATGCAACTAAAGCACCGCTCCCATTGTGCTCACAGCTCAGGTACTGTGTAATTTAAAAATTATCTTCGGAGATTGTGGTGTTTTTGTGTGGATGTGTATATGTAGGTGGCAGAAAAATAAAATCCAACACAAAGTCCAAGGGTGGGGAAGGAAAACAGTGTCCTATCACAGTCTTTTATTTTGGCTCCAGGACTTCAGCTTCTCTCCACACCTTTGTAGTAATGCCCCCCTCTTATGGCATTATATACACACAGAGCAGATAAAAGTCCTACTTTTTGGACCTGGCTGGGACTTTTATGGGGGCAAAGCCTGGGTCTACTGGGTAGGAATGTTAATGAAAAAAAAAGAGAAATGGGGAGGTTTAGGGGTATGGGATACCTTAGGGAGATGTGGAATATTTGAAGGAGGTGGAGGAATTAGGTCACCAGAAGACATTAGGTGGGACACTATGAGTGCTTTGAGTGGGGTCAGGTGGCGGAATGAGGTCATAGGTTGGAATGGAGGTACAAGGAGGAATAGGGACAGGTGTGCTGGAATCACTTGTGTCAGAGGAGGTATTAGACCTCCCTGTGTGGCAGACAGGACAGAGATCTTCCAGGATGGTAACCAGTTTACACAGTTGCTGAGTTAGATTTGCTTTAATACACTTGGAAATTGTGGTTCGTCATCCTGTGATTCTGGGCAAGTCACTTAATCTGCCTATGCCTATAAACAATGCAGGTGTTTGTTTTGTAATTGTGTAGTGTGACTGGTGCGCATGTGAAACGCTTCAATACCTTTGGGTCAAGTTGGAGCTATAATTTAAAAAACCACAGAAGAATGCACTAGGAGGTTAAAACTAAAAACAAAGTCTTAACATGAGGAAAGACAAATAGATACCCACTTACTTGCTGATTTGTACGGAGTGAAACCAGAAAATCTGGATAAAATCTTGGCTTCCATGCTGAAATTGTGTGATCTTAGGCAAATATTTAATTTCACTAAGGTAGGTTCTGGAATGCCATTTACTATGGGATGCTACCAGGCCATCTTTGATGGGCTTCTCAGAACCTATACTAAAGCAAATGGAGAATTGCATTTCCAAGGGATAACAGCCTTCACCTGTGGGCTGCTTCCTCTGTTCCATATCCCAGGTTATCTATTTCAAAGCGGAATACTCTGCTAAAACAGTTTCCATTGATTTAAGGCTGGAAATGAAAGATTATGAGTAAAATAAAGTGCTGCAAAAATGCTGCTAAATTGTTATATTTGTTCAGCTAAATTTCCATATTTGTGCCGCTAAATTTGCTAATACAAGCCGCTATATCCTGGGGGGTCTGAATACGCAGTGGCCTCCCTGAACCAGACCACAAGCAACTAAGGGCCAGTTTTATCCTAGTTATGGGCTCATCAGTCAGGTACAGCTATTATACCTAGCATGTTTTGCACCCTCCATTTCACTACCCCAAGCAGCCACTTATGTTTAACATCACTACATCCACAACATACACTGTACCACCACCTTCTTCCTTTCCATTTCAAACTATGCCACACACATACATCACCTGCACTCAACCCAACCCCAATTGCACACTACAATGTTATCTACATACTACAACACCACCTACATCCAATATCCTATATCACTACCTACATTGTGCCTTCCAAAAAGCACCTACACTACTTGCACTTTGCTTCACTAACTCTCTACCCCACCACTTACACCATGTGCACTATTTACTCCGTATAGTAATTACATCATTGCTTACCACTTACATCCTAAACCAAGTACAACTGCGCCACATCATCCTCACCTACATCACCTACACATTGTCCAACGCCGTGTAAACCATCTACTCCCTACATCTACACCACCCATATCCTCATGTCAACACCACCTACTCCGTGAACCCCATGCACTCCAAACACCACTTACTATACCCGCATCTGCACATGAAAACACATACCACCATAGAACCTATAAGATAAAATCCTCAGGTCAAAACGTGCACTATTGCATGAACACAGACACATTCACTTTTTCTTTTAAAAATCTAAAAAAGAAAGTAGTGTGTTTTAATGTTTGTATACATTGTGTAATTTATTACGCTGGTCATACAGGATTTACTGCTCACGAACGAGCAGGGCACCAAAAGTTAGGATGGAACCTATGTTTATCCTTGTTATTTAATGCATACATTTATGATTTGTATTGATTTTCTTGTGGTTTAGCACTGGCTGGTATTTATACAATGTGCTGTAATGTATTACTGTAATTTTAATGTTGCATTATGTATATTGTCGAGGCTATGCTGAGAACAACGAATGCATAAATATATCTAAGTCGTGTTTTGTTTTTATTGTATACAGTTCAATGGCTTCATAAAAGAAACTTGGGTTTGCAGAGGGTTCCTTGAAGAGTGCCTATAATGATCATTTCAAGATGGAAGACAGATAAGAGCTGCTAAAGCAAGCATTAATTAACTGCAGTTCCCTCTCTAGCTCTTCTTCATTCGCAGATACCCCAAGTATGTCTGTCCTCGATTGTTAAGCTGCAACTGTGGATAAGGCTTTGCCAGACTAAATAAGGCTGGATTGCTGGTATCTAATGTGAAACAAATATCTGGCCATGCACAGGGTTTTGAATGCATTTCCTGACCGTCCACCACAGTAAGCATATTTGTCTTAAATGTATACATATATAGATAAGGAGTAGTGCACAGCAGAAGAGAACCCTATGTGGCACCTTCTCAGTCATTGATGGGTGCACTGTAGAAGTGAAAACCCTCATAGGAGGATAGCTCCTTCAAACACCAACCTACAGCACCATTATAAGTCTTTACTCCTAACCTCAGCTCACAAACGTTCCTCCAGAAGCAAGACTTTTCTAATATATAAACAGCTACTGTTTAAACAGCTACTGTTCAGTTTCTTACTCAGTCTGTCTGGCAGGTTGCAAGTTTTGTTCTTTGGTACCCACATGTGCAAGGTCTTTCTACAGGGTATTCCTGTCCCATTTTGATTGCTCCTAGCACTGTGAGCGAAAGTTGCACTAGTGATGCCCTTGGGGTGTGGCGGGTCTGAGTGAGGGAAGCTTGCACACCTTCTACATGTTTTGTGTAAGTTATTGTAATTGCAATTGCATTTATATGGCACTTACTACCCCTGACGAGGCATCAAAGTGCTTTTCAGTGAGTAGCACGTTACTTCGGAACCCAAAAAGGATTAGTGGTGAATTAGTCTAGGGAAATCTGAAATTAATTTGATTTGAGCGGTGGATATGTTAGTCTGTTAGTTAGATTGAGATGGATAGTTGAAGGATAGAAGAGGGAAAGATTTGCATTTATATAACGCTCACTACCCCTTATGAGTTGTTGAAGTGCTTTTTGGCAGGTAGCACCCTACCCGGAACCCAAACAGGATTAGTGGGGAATTAGTATGGGGAAATATGAAATTAATTTGAGCGGTGGACATAATAGTATGTTATATGGATGGAAAAGGAATAGTGGAGGGACAGAAGACAACCTGCATCTCTGGGTTTGGTCAAGAATGCCGAAGAGAACTTTTCAATATACATAATTCACTGTAATTGTCTTTGTCAGGGTATATGGTTTTTGAGCATCTCTTCACAGAATCTCGAACTTCCATCACATTGATCCTGGAGCTCTGATTGACGCAGGCTTGGCTCGAACCTCCCACTGATCGAAAAGTAACTATGCGACTTCCGGCCAAACCACAGTGAATTTACTCCCTCCCCTCAGCATCAATCACCCCGTAGTCGACGAATGTATAGTGATTTATCATGTAGTGCAGAGCGAGGTGTCCAGCAGCTAATCTATTTCCTGTTTCATTTCGCTGAGCTGCTTTGTTTAACTCCACGGAGCTGGATGGAGGCATTTCCAGGAAGAAAGACTTCCATTTCAGACTTTTTCTAACTCTGTGGGACAGAAGAGGTTGTGTATTGAGCACTCTTCATTTTAATACACCCAGTACAACTCTCCTGCTGAGGCAATGTACCATGTTGTTAATGGATGAACTGAGTGCCGCATTCTTATAAAAAAGACTCCTGCTATTCAAGTCAGCTTTGGAGGCGTGTGTATCGATTGCTCCTCACTGTTTGTATTTAAGTGAGAAAATACTCCAAAAATACTGCAAAATGTCTTAAGGGGCTGGCTGCTACGGACAGAAAGGCTTACCCAGTCCCTACCTACACTGGAAGACTGGGAACGGAAAGAGATGTCATGTTGTTCAATATTCTATATAGACAACAAGGGTTCGAGGTAATAGATGACAGTCAAAAAATTTGAGAAACACCACAAAAATTATAAAAATAAAGTGCCCGTACAATAATTTAAAAAACTCATAGTAAGTTAATATTGTAAATAGAATTAGGCAAAAAATAAACAAGACATAAATAGAGGTTACATAAATACTTAGGGGCATATTTACAAAGAAGTGACATAGCGCAACTTTAATAGCCCTGCAATTTCCTCTGCGTTGGTGCCAAATTGATCTACCTAGCGCCAACTGAGGGACCCTTGTACCGTAGTGCAAAGGTGCCTGCATTTTCGGGAATGATTGTTTATGTGCAGAAAGGTGTCCTTTACTGCACATAAACAATCTTAAATGGTAATTTGTGACTTCTATCTGTGCTACTCTGTGCAGCGCACATAGAAGCTGCAAATATTAATTTTTAAAATGACTGTTTATGTGTAGGAAGGGACACCTTTCTGCACATAAACAATCATGCATGGCGTTTCGCTGTATGGAGAAATAAAGCATTTCTTCTCTTTGCGCTCTGTTAAGAGCAGGTTTTCCCTGGTCTTAATATTGGCACTGGCCCATATTTACGTCACTCTTGTAAATTAGGCGAAGCCTGAATCGCCACCACAACATCAAAGAAAGTGACGTTCTGGGGGCGATAGGGGCTTATAAATATGTCACAATGTGCTCAACTGATTAGAAACAAAAACAATTCAGACTGTACATAACGTGTAACAAGGAAATAAACACTGGCATTAGGAAAATGAGCTTTTAGTGTAATCTATAAATGAAAATAGAAAATTGCAGGTTGTAATCCCTTCCCAAGTGCCAGAAGCGTTGACAGCGTTTTGACCCGCCAAAGTCAAAGGATCATCATCAGGACAAACCCTGATATTTAAGCAAACCATAGAATATACAAAAACTCTATAAGTAGGCTTATTTGAGTAGGTCCAGAACCAATCATGCCAACAAAAGGCCAGAAGGGAATATAAGTTCACGTGGCTTCAAATGAAGTGACAGAAAAGATCTTGGTCAGGCACGGCGCGTGCCGGGCGTTATACTTGAAAAACAACAATTGATGGACAGAATGCAGAACAATGTCATACATTCACCCCAGTACAGAGATCTGGGCCTAAATCCATTGTTTTTTGCACTAAACACCACCCCAGGTCAGACATGGCCATATGCAAATCAGCCTTGACCCTGTGCCTCATGGGAACAGTCCAGCCCGAACTGCCAAGCCATGTCTTTCCTGGACCGGAATCAAGCATCCAAGTACCGTGTAGGAGAGTAGGGTCTGCAATCCTATGATCACCCAGATTTTTGCTTTTTGCTGCACTGGTTTACGACTTTCCCTGGCTGTGGGCCTGCTAATCAGACCCACAGCCTAGCTGTTCTCTCTATCCAAATTGTACTCAGGTACTGAATTGGCCCTGGGCCCTCTCCAAGTCCCTGTACCCAGGGCTGAGGTGCACCCAGAAGTCTCCCAGGGGCTGAAGCATGTATTGTGCCACCCCTGGATTGACTAACTAAAACTGACACAACTGGCTGCACGACAGCTGGGGCAAGGTGGTGTACTCACCCTTTGCTTTAGATATAGTATACCTATATCTAACCCTAAAATGGACACACAGATCTCCTATCAGTCACTCCTATAGCAGGCCTTAACAATCCTGAAGGCAGAGTGCTTGGAATCGTGTGAGATGGTGCTCTAGCATGAGCTGAGCCTGTCTGCGGCTTTCGGGATCCATCCCTTAGCCGTTTCCATGATATCGCATACCATATACTCTTAAGTGCATTATAATCCTCGCGGTTATGTGCCAACTCTGGTATCGCTTTATCAAAACATGTCGAGTAAGGTGTCATACGAATTGGAATACTAACCCCTCACCAATTCTGGCGACGGGGTTAGCATTCCACCCTTCTAGAGGGACACGACATGCCTGTAACCTATAACCCGGTTAAAAGTCAGACAGAGCCTTAGCATCCACAAAATGGATGCTGCCACCGAGACACAAGTCTGCCCTCCTGCTGCTGGGAGTCCTCCCAGAGCAGGAGATAAGGACAAAGGGTTTCCTGCCAGGGGCGGTGCCAGCACCGTCCCAGACAGGGTTTTGTGTATTGTAGGTAGGCAGGGCTTTAGAGGAAGGTGACTGCACGTGGCACCCCGGTGCTCACTGTGCATAGGCTGGCTGGAACCAGTTCCAGGGTCACTCCAGACCCTGTGCTGGGGAAAAGCCCGCCAAGGAAGTGGGTGTAACCACCCCCCTCCTGGTCCCACCCCTAGGGCAGGACCTAGTCGCGTGCCAGCCCCCTTTTACAGGATAAAGGTAGAGACTGGCCCCCTTCCAAATCAGATCATCTTTGAATCCTGAAACTACTTTCTGCGAAAGGAACTCAAGACTTCTTCCTAAGATTTCTCCCTTGTGACTAAGGAGTAGTCACCCTGCACCCGCAGGCACCATCTAAGAACACTGCGGTCTGCTGTAAGTCCTTCCTCCGGAATCCGACTGCCCAGCTCGACGAGAACCGGCTTCCCTGGCACCTCTGACCTCTACCCACCTCTACAGCCCAGCTGA
Source organism: Lissotriton helveticus (assembly GCF_964261635.1). Taxonomy (NCBI): domain Eukaryota; kingdom Metazoa; phylum Chordata; class Amphibia; order Caudata; family Salamandridae; genus Lissotriton; species Lissotriton helveticus. The sequence continues at coordinate 166,676,281 of NC_136065.1, read as the reverse complement.
GAACCGTGGGTGCGACGAGACCTCAAGGGACCGGCCATCTGCAAGACTGCACGACTTCTTTCCAGCAAGCCCGCCGAGTAATCTACTGGTGAGTGCTTTGGGGTCCGAGAAGCCCCGACTCTGAGCAGCTCCAGCTCCGAAGTGCAGCCCCCCAGCATCTCCACGATCTGCGTGGGGCCCTTCTGCTTTCCGCTGCTCACCGCGTTGTTTGGCTACTAGCCCGTTGGCTTGTGGCCTCCCTGACGACGCCCGACGACATTTCTGCTGCTGGTCTGGTTGCTCCAGACTGGCCCTTGCTCCCTTCCCGAAGAGGAGCACCCTGGACCCTCCTGGTCCACTCAAGACGCCATTTTGAGTCCACCGCGTGGGCTTGAATTAGCCAAGGCTTGTTGCCCAATCCTGGGTAACTTCGACGCCAACGACTTCATCCTTCGTGGGACAGCTCGCACCTCCATCCTGGTCGCCGACAACGCCTCCTGGTCCGAGAGACTGCAGAGCCCAGCAGCGCCCACTCACCTGACTGCGGTGACTTCGCCCGGTGCCATCCTGGTGCCCACTTAATCACTGGCTAGTGATTCAAGAACTTGGTCCCCTCTGCTTTCAGGTTTTCTTCTTCCTTGATCCAGGCTTGGATCCATCGAACTTTTCTTCACTGGTCGCCTGCCAGCAACTTCTTCCTTCCAGGCTCCTGGTCCGGCAACGAGATCCCCGACGTCTTTTCAGACCTATGCAGCTGCAGCCCCTGGGCTAGGTAACTTCGGCACTCCGGTGTCCCAGCATAGCCTCACTATCCTAGGGTCAGGATCCACGGTCGTTTCTTCCCACCAGGTCGGGTTCGCCCGTGAACACTAACTTTGTGAATTCTAGCTTCCATAGACTTTGTCCCGCATCCCGCGTGAGAGTGCACACTCTGCACCCGAGTTCCCTAGGCCTCCTGCTAGTAATCTAAAGGTTCAGTAGTCCAGTCCTAGCGATCCCAAAGCCTCTGAGAATCGTTACTTACCTGCTAGTAATTCGCATTCCACTTTTAGCGTATATGGTTTTTCGTGCCCCTCGGGCATTTGTGTAACGTGCTAACTTAAAAGTATTTTCGTAAGAGTTTTGTTGTGTGCTTAGCACCCTGTCCTCATAAAGAGTACAGGGTTGTTGTGATTCTAATAAATACACTGTTTATTTTCATAACACTTGTGTGGTGTCCTTTCACTGGGTGTTCAAGGGGTAATGTGATGGTAAAACAGCTGGCTTAACACGCCCTCTAGAGTCTTAGCCTTAGACTGCTCGTATCCATGCTACTAGGATAGCTGGTCTATAAGGTTGACTTACAACCAATCATCAATAAGGGTTGTTTGGACTGATATATAGTGATCACTAGAATAGTGAGCACTGCACATCAGGCCAACTTCTCACATTGGTGAGCAGCGGTTGGGATTTGAGCTTGCTGTTGTTTTACCACACATGCCCTAAGAATATCTTGTGAAAGATCACATAAGTACTAAAGGTACATATAACTTAGCTTAGAATACTCTGAGTTCTACTGAACCAGCTGTTGTAGCTCCTAGGGCCTAGCACACCCTAAACTACAACTCTAGCAAGGGATCAGTAGGCAAACATATAGTGTAGGTAAGTGCACCACTTACACCTCACTAGAAAAGCATGTCGACTCAGGGGGACTCTACTGAGACTCCCCTGGTCAGTGTTGACCCTCCACAGGTCACTTCAAGATATGCAGCTCTCAATTTTCAGGAGATGAGACAACTCTGTGTCTCCAGGAAACTGAAGCAGGGGTCTAACCCCACCCTTCCCTTTCTGATAGGTCTCTTAGAGACATATGATGCCAGAAAGCTCTCTCAGTTACATGAGAGCATGCCAGCCTTAGAGGGAACCTCTGGGGATCCAGACCTCCCCAACACTGATTCAGCAGTTGAGGAGGAGGATGAGGAGGTACTCTCTGGGGATGAGGTAGACAAGGGTCTTGAGGTAGTCAGAAGGCTAACTAGGACCAACTTAGACTTACTTGGGCTAGGATCTGGGGGCCCCCCAGTACTAACCCGAAGTGGGCCTAACCTTGGAGTTAGGAGAGATAGATCTCTTTCTAGGGACTCCAATAGATCTCTGCACTCTAATGCCTCTTCTCAGGGGAGAAGGAATCCTCCACAGAGGAGATTTACTTCCCCTCAGAGAAGGGAGCATGAGGCTAGGATGAGACAAGCTGAACTGAGGATTGAAAGGGAAGAAATTGCCCTGGCCAAAGAGAAGCTTGCCCTGGCAAGAGAGCAGCAGATGAGTGGGCTAGCTCCCACTGGTGGCAGCAATCTCCCAAGAGATAGAGAGAAGGGTTTAGATACTAAACACCTGACTAAAATAGTGCCCCCCTTTAAGCAAGGGGATGACATCCAGAAATGGATGGCTGCTCTGGAGAGGGCCTGCACTGTGCAGAACATTCCCCAGAGTCAGTGGGCAGCTATACTGTGGCTCTCCTTTGATGGTAAAGGTAGAGATAAGCTCCTCACTACAAGAGTGGAGGATGCTAACAATTACCAGGTCCTGAAGAATACACTGGTTGATGGGTTTGGTTTAACCACTGAGCAGTACAGGTTGCTGTTCAGAGACACCCAGAAAACTCAGTCTCAGGACTGGTCTGATTTTGTGGATTGTGCCACTAAGGCTTTGGAGGGCTGGTTGCTGGGTAGCAAGGTTACAGATTACACAGGATTGTATAATCTAATGATGAGAGAACAAATTTTGAACAATTGTCAGAACCAGTTGCTGCACCAGCACCTTGTTGATTCAGATCTGACCTCTCCCCAAGAATTGGGAAAGAAGGCAGACAAATGGGTCAGGACAAGGATCAAGCAGAACCAGAACCAGAACCAGGGTGGTCAGAAGAAAGCAGACCAGAAGGGTAATGTTAAGAATGAGCAAAATGACCAGAAGTCTTCACCAGGTCCCCAACAAACCAAAGAGGGTGGGGGTCAGGCTTCCCAGAAAAAGAAGACTCAAGAAGGCCAGTCAAAAAGGTGGTGCCAGTACTGCAAAAGTAAATCTCACTGGTTTAGTGAGTGCACCAAAAGAGGAGGAGGACAAACTCCTGCCACTACAGCTCCTAAAGCAACTGCACCCCCTAGTACAGTCAGTAGTGGTAGTGTCACTCCCAAGGCATTAGTTGGGTTAACCTTGGGTACTGAGGGGTCTGACAACTTAGTTGGCACACTCACTCAGGCTGTCCTTGTCTGTACAGGGGATATGGATATGTCCCCTGAAATAAGTCCCAATACATTGGGCAAATACAGGCAGACACCTTTGATTAATGGCAAAATGGCTCAGGCCTATAGGGACACTTGTGCCAGTGTCACCATGGTGACACCTAACTTTGTGGACCCTGGACAGATCATGCCAGGTACTGATTTCCTGGTGACCAATGCCAGCAATGTCACTACTAGTCATAGTGTGGCAATTGTAGCTTTCTCCTGGGGTGGAGTGAAGGGACAAAAGAAAGTTGTAGTCAGTTCAGACCTCCCAGTTGATTGTTTGTTGGGCAATGATTTGGAGTCATCACAATGGTCAGAAGTGGAGCAGAGGACTCACATGGAGATGTTAGGCTTGCCAGCACATGTGCTTGCTGTGACTAGGTCACAGGCCAGAAGATGCCCCACTGAACAGGTGCTGGATCCTGAAATTATGGACCAGACACCTCCCAAGAAGAAGAGCAGTAAGGGTAAGGCTTTGCCTTCCCCCTTGCAACAGGTTGAGGATCAAGTCTCTGAGGAGGCTGATCTAGAAGAGCTGAGGGAAACTGAGCCTAAAGAGCTTGAACTTGATCAAGTTGAGTTTCTGGGCTCAGGGGGACCCTCCAGAGCAGACCTGGGGAAGGAACAGTTGAGCTGCCCTTCCCTTGAACCCCTCAGACAGCAGGCTGCTGCTGAGGCTGCAGGGAATGCCACAGGTGCCCACAGGGTATACTGGGAAGATGGACTCCTGTACTCTGAGTCAAGAGACCCCAAGCCTGGTGCAACCAGGAGGCTGGTCATCCCCTTGTCTCTGAGAGGTTTCCTTCTCACCTTGGCCCATGAGATTCCCCTTGCAGGTCATTTAGGTCAGACAAAGACTTGGGACAGGCTTGTCTCACACTTTCACTGGCCCCATATGAATGAGAATACCAAGGAGTTTTGTCGCTCATGTGTCACTTGCCAAGCCAGTGGTAAGTCAGGTGGCACAACAAAGGCCCCCCTCATACCACTACCTGTGGTGGGGGTTCCCTTTGAAAGAGTGGGGATTGACATTGTTGGTCCAATGGAACCCCAGACAGCATCAGGACACAAGTTTATACTGGTGGTGGTGGACCATGCCACCAGGTATCCTGAGGCTATTCCCCTTAGGACCACTACAGCCCCTGTAGTGGCAAGAGCCCTAGTTGGAGTGTTCTCCAGAGTGGGTTTCCCTAAGGAGGTCGTTTCTGACAGAGGTACAAACTTCATGTCAGGATATCTGACTGCCATGTGGAAAGAGTGTGGTGTGAACTACAAGTTCACCACACCCTATCATCCACAATGCAATGGGCTTGTTGAGAGATTCAACAGGACCCTGAAAGGGATGATTCATGGACTACCTGAACCTCTTAGGAGAAGATGGGATGTCCTGATCCCCTGCCTCTTGTTTGCTTACAGAGAGGTCCCACAGAAGGGGGTTGGCTACAGCCCTTTTGAGCTTCTGTATGGGCATCCTGTAAGGGGACCCCTGTGTTTGGTGAAGGAAGGATGGGAGAGACCTCTCAAAAAGCCTGCAACCAACATAGTGGACTATGTACTTGGTCTCCGCTCCAGGATGGCTGAGTATATGGAAAAGGCATCTAAAAACCTTGAGGCCAGCCAGGAACTTCAAAAAGCTTGGCATGACCAAAAGGCTGTACTGACTGTGTACCAGCCAGGACAGAAGGTGTGGGTGCTGGAGCCAGTGGCCCCAGCAGCTCTGAAAGACAAATGGTCTGGGCCCCACACCATCATTGAGCAAAAGGGAGAGGTTACCTACTTGGTGGACCTTGGAACTCCCAGGAGCCCTCTCAGAGTGCTCCATGTTAACAGGCTCAAGGCATATGTTGACAGGAAGGACATGAGCTTGCTCATGGCCACAGATGAGGGACAGGAGGAAGAGAGTGACCCTCTCCCAGACCTGCTCACTCAGAATCCTGATGATGGGTCAGTTGATGGTGTTGTCTTTTGTGGCAGCCTCACTGAACATCAGCAACAGGATTGCAGGCAAGTTCTGCAATCCTTTCGACATATGTTCTCTCTGACACCCAGCCAAACTGATTGGTGTACCCATGATGTTGACACTGGAGACAGTCTGCCTGTCAAGAGTAAAATCTACAGGCAGCCTGATCATGTTAGAGACTGCATCAAAACTGAAGTGCAGAAAATGTTGGAACTGGGAGTCATTGAGCCCTCAGATAGCCCTTGGGCTAGCCCAGTAGTTCTAGTGCCAAAGCCTCACACCCAGGGTGGTAAGAGAGAGATGAGGTTTTGCGTAGACTACAGAGGCCTCAATGCAGTCACTAAGACTGATGCCCACCCAATACCAAGGGCAGATGAGCTTATAGATAGATTGGCTTCTGCCAACTTCTTAAGCACATTTGATTTGACAGCTGGGTATTGGCAAATCAGGTTAGCTGAGGAAGCCAAACCTAAGACAGCATTTTCTACCCCTGGAGGGCATTATCAATTTGTGGTAATGCCCTTTGGACTGAAAAATGCACCTGCCACCTTCCAAAGGTTGGTGAATCAAGTCCTCACTGGGCTGGATGACTTCTGTGCAGCTTATCTTGACGATATTGCTGTCTTTAGCTCCACCTGGGAGGATCACCTGGTCCACCTGAGGAAAGTGTTGGAGGCCCTGCAAAAGGCAGGCCTCACTATCAAGGCCACCAAGTGCCAGATAGGGCAGTCACAGGTTGTATACCTGGGCCACCTTGTAGGTGGAGGCCAGGTTCAGCCACTGGAGAGTAAGATACAGGCCATCAAGGACTGGACTCCTCCAATCACCCAGACTCAGGTTCGAGCTTTCTTGAGCCTGACTGGGTACTATAGGAAGTTTGTCAGAAATTATGGGTCCATAGTGACCCCCCTTAATGACCTGACAAGCAAAAAGATGCCAAAGAAAGTTCAGTGGACAGCAAGCTGTCAGAAAGCATTCAATGACCTAAAGCAGGCCATGTGCACAGCACCTATCCTCAAGAGTCCAGATTACTCCAAGCCATTCATTGTCCAAACAGATGCTTCTGAGTTGGGTGTGGGAGCTGTTCTGTCTCAACTGAATTTTGATGGTAATGATCAGCCTATTGCTTTCATTAGTAGAAGGTTGACACCCAGAGAGAAAAATTGGTCAGCTATTGAGAGGGAGGCCTTTGCTGTGGTCTGGGCCCTGAAGAAGCTGAGGGCCTACTTGTTTGGCACTCACTTCACCATTCAGACAGACCATAAGCCCCTCTTGTGGCTAAATCAGATGAAGGGTGAAAACCCCAAACTGCTTAGGTGGTCCATTTCCCTACAGGGGATGGATTTTACAGTGGAGCATAGACCTGGGACTGATCACAGCAATGCTGATGGGCTCTCCAGGTATTTCCACTTAGAGCAAGAAGACTCACCTGGTCAAGGTTAGCTTATTGTCCCAAAGTTTGGGGGGGGTCATGTAGGAGAGTAGGGTCTGCAATCCTATGATCACCCAGATTTTTGCTTTTTGCTGCACTGGTTTACGACTTTCCCTGGCTGTGGGCCTGCTAATCAGACCCACAGCCTAGCTGTTCTCTCTATCCAAATTGTACTCAGGTACTGAATTGGCCCTGGGCCCTCTCCAAGTCCCTGTACCCAGGGCTGAGGTGCACCCAGAAGTCTCCCAGGGGCTGAAGCATGTATTGTGCCACCCCTGGATTGACTAACTAAAACTGACACAACTGGCTGCACGACAGCTGGGGCAAGGTGGTGTACTCACCCTTTGCTTTAGATATAGTATACCTATATCTAACCCTAAAATGGACACACAGATCTCCTATCAGTCACTCCTATAGCAGGCCTTAACAATCCTGAAGGCAGAGTGCTTGGAATCGTGTGAGATGGTGCTCTAGCATGAGCTGAGCCTGTCTGCGGCTTTCGGGATCCATCCCTTAGCCGTTTCCATGATATCGCATACCATATACTCTTAAGTGCATTATAATCCTCGCGGTTATGTGCCAACTCTGGTATCGCTTTATCAAAACATGTCGAGTAAGGTGTCATACGAATTGGAATACTAACCCCTCGCCAATTCTGGCGACGGGGTTAGCATTCCACCCTTCTAGAGGGACACGACATGCCTGTAACCTATAACCCGGTTAAAAGTCAGACAGAGCCTTAGCATCCACAAAATGGATGCTGCCACCGAGACACAAGTCTGCCCTCCTGCTGCTGGGAGTCCTCCCAGAGCAGGAGATAAGGACAAAGGGTTTCCTGCCAGGGGCGGTGCCAGCACCGTCCCAGACAGGGTTTTGTGTATTGTAGGTAGGCAGGGCTTTAGAGGAAGGTGACTGCACGTGGCACCCCGGTGCTCACTGTGCATAGGCTGGCTGGAACCAGTTCCAGGGTCACTCCAGACCCTGTGCTGGGGAAAAGCCCGCCAAGGAAGTGGGTGTAACCACCCCCCTCCTGATCCCACCCCTAGGGCAGGACCTAGTCGCGTGCCAGCCCCCTTTTACAGGATAAAGGTAGAGACTGGCCCCCTTCCAAATCAGATCATCTTTGAATCCTGAAACTACTTTCTGCGAAAGGAACTCAAGACTTCTTCCTAAGATTTCTCCCTTGTGACTAAGGAGTAGTCACCCTGCACCCGCAGGCACCATCTAAGAACACTGCGGTCTGCTGTAAGTCCTTCCTCCGGAATCCGACTGCCCAGCTCGACGAGAACCGGCTTCCCTGGCACCTCTGACCTCTACCCACCTCTACAGCCCAGCTGAGAACCGTGGGTGCGACGAGACCTCAAGGGACCGGCCATCTGCAAGACTGCACGACTTCTTTCCAGCAAGCCCGCCGAGTAATCTACTGGTGAGTGCTTTGGGGTCCGAGAAGCCCCGACTCTGAGCAGCTCCAGCTCCGAAGTGCAGCCCCCCAGCATCTCCACGATCTGCGTGGGGCCCTTCTGCTTTCCGCTGCTCACCGCGTTGTTTGGCTACTAGCCCGTTGGCTTGTGGCCTCCCTGACGACGCCCGACGACATTTCTGCTGCTGGTCTGGTTGCTCCAGACTGGCCCTTGCTCCCTTCCCGAAGAGGAGCACCCTGGACCCTCCTGGTCCACTCAAGACGCCATTTTGAGTCCACCGCGTGGGCTTGAATTAGCCAAGGCTTGTTGCCCAATCCTGGGTAACTTCGACGCCAACGACTTCATCCTTCGTGGGACAGCTCGCACCTCCATCCTGGTCGCCGACAACGCCTCCTGGTCCGAGAGACTGCAGAGCCCAGCAGCGCCCACTCACCTGACTGCGGTGACTTCGCCCGGTGCCATCCTGGTGCCCACTTAATCACTGGCTAGTGATTCAAGAACTTGGTCCCCTCTGCTTTCAGGTTTTCTTCTTCCTTGATCCAGGCTTGGATCCATCGAACTTTTCTTCACTGGTCGCCTGCCAGCAACTTCTTCCTTCCAGGCTCCTGGTCCGGTAACGAGATCCCCGACGTCTTTTCAGACCTATGCAGCTGCAGCCCCTGGGCTAGGTAACTTCGGCACTCCGGTGTCCCAGCATAGCCTCACTATCCTAGGGTCAGGATCCACGGTCGTTTCTTCCCACCAGGTCGGGTTCGCCCGTGAACACTAACTTTGTGAATTCTAGCTTCCATAGACTTTGTCCCGCATCCCGCGTGAGAGTGCACACTCTGCACCCGAGTTCCCTAGGCCTCCTGCTAGTAATCTAAAGGTTCAGTAGTCCAGTCCTAGCGATCCCAAAGCCTCTGAGAATCGTTACTTACCTGCTAGTAATTCGCATTCCACTTTTAGCGTATATGGTTTTTCGTGCCCCTCGGGCATTTGTGTAACGTGCTAACTTAAAAGTATTTTCGTAAGAGTTTTGTTGTGTGCTTAGCACCCTGTCCTCATAAAGAGTACAGGGTTGTTGTGATTCTAATAAATACACTGTTTATTTTCATAACACTTGTGTGGTGTCCTTTCACTGGGTGTTCAAGGGGTAATGTGATGGTAAAACAGCTGGCTTAACACGCCCTCTAGAGTCTTAGCCTTAGACTGCTCGTATCCATGCTACTAGGATAGCTGGTCTATAAGGTTGACTTACAACCAATCATCAATAAGGGTTGTTTGGACTGATATATAGTGATCACTAGAATAGTGAGCACTGCACATCAGGCCAACTTCTCACATACCGGTTTCTGGCTATCAGCCTTCATCAGCCTGGATAGCTTGACTCCAGTGGTGTGGAGAGCATGGGACTCACGTCTGAGCATACCCATCCCACTCGGGGTGACAAATGCAAAAACAACAATTGATGGACAGAATGCAGAAAAATGTCATACATTCACCCCAGTACAGAGATCTGGGCCTAAATCCATCATTTTGTTGCACTCCACACCACCCCAGGTCAGACATGGCCATATGCAAATCAGCCTTGACCCTGTGCCTCATGGGAACAGTCCAGCCCGAACTGCCAAGACATGTCTTTCCTGGACCGGAATCAAGCATCCAAGGACCGGTTTCTGGCTATCAGCCTTCATCAGCCTGGAGAGCTTGACTCCAGTGGTGTGGAGAGCATGGGACTCACGTCTGAGCATACCCATCCCACTCGGGGTGACAAATGCAAAAACAACAATTGATGGACAGAATGCAGAACAATGTCATACATTCACCCCAGTACAGAGATCTGGGCCTAAATCCATCTTTTTTTTGCACTCCACACCACCCCAGGTCAGACATGGCCATATGCAAATCAGCCTTGACCCTGTGCTTCATGGTAAGAGTCCAGCCCGAACTGCCAAGCCATGTCTTTCCTGGACCGGAATCCAGCATCCAAGGACCGGTTTCTGGCTATCAGCCTTCATCAGCCTGGATAGCTTGACTCCAGTGGTGTGGAGAGCATGAGACTCACGTCTGAGCATACCCATCCCACTCGGGGTGACAAATGCAAAAACAACAATTGATGGACAGAATGCAGAACAATGTCATACATTCACCCCAGTACAGAGATCTGGGCCTAAATCCATCGTTTTTTTGCACTCCACACCACCCCAGGTCAGACATGGCCATATGCAAATCAGCCTTGACCCTGTGCCTCATGGGAACAGTCCAGCCCGAACTACCAAGCCATGTCTTTCCTGGACCGGAATCAAGCATCCAAGGACCGGTTTCTGGCTATCAGCCTTCATCAGCCTGAATAGCTTGACTCCAGTGGTGTGGAGAGCATGGGACTCACGTCTGAGCATACCCATCCCACTCGGGGTGACAAATGCAAAAACAACAATTGATGGACAGAATGCAGAACAATGTCATACATTCACCCCAGTACAGAGATCTGGGCCTAAATCCATCGTTTTTTTGCACTCCACACCACCCCAGGTCAGACATGGCCATATGCAAATCAGCCTTGACCCTGTGCTTCATGGTAAGAGTCCAGCCCGAACTGCCAAGCCATGTCTTTCCTGGACCGGAATCCAGCATCCAAGGACCGGTTTCTGGCTATCAGCCTTCATCAGCCTGGATAGCTTGACTCCAGTGGTGTGGAGAGCATGAGACTCACGTCTGAGCATACCCATCCCACTCGGGGTGACAAATGCAAAAACAACAATTGATGGACAGAATGCAGAACAATGTCATACATTCACCCCAGTACAGAGATCTGGGCCTAAATCCATCGTTTTTTTGCACTCCACACCACCCCAGGTCAGACATGGCCATATGCAAATCAGCCTTGACCCTGTGCCTCATGGGAACAGTCCAGCCCGAACTGCCAAGCCATGTCTTTCCTGGACCGGAATCAAGCATCCAAGGACCGGTTTCTGGCTATCAGCCTTCATCAGCCTGAATAGCTTGACTCCAGTGGTGTGGAGAGCATGGGACTCACGTCTGAGCATACCCATCCCACTCGGGGTGACAAATGCAAAAACAACAATTGATGGACAGAATGCAGAACAATGTCATACATTCACCCCAGTACAGAGATCTGGGCCTAAATCCATCGTTTTTTTGCACTCCACACCACCCCAGGTCAGACATGGCCCTATGCAAATCAGCCTTGACCCTGTGCCTCATGGGAACAGTCCAGCCCGAACTGCCAAGCCATGTATTTCCTGGACCGGAATCTAGCTTCCAAGGACCGGTTTCTGGCTATCAGCCTTCATCAGCCTGGATAGCTTGACTCCAGTGGTGTGGAGAGCATGGGACTCACGTCTGAGCATACCCATCCCACTCGGGGTGACAAATGCAAAAACAACAATTGATGGACAGTATGCAAAACAATGTCATACATTCACCACAGTACAGAGATCTGGACCTAAATCCATCGTTTTTTTGCACTCCACACCACCCCAGGTCAAACATGGCCATATGCAAATCAGCCTAGACCCTGTGCCTCATGGGAACAGTCCAGCCCGAACTGCCAAGCCATGTCTTTCCTGGACCGGAATCAAGCATCCAAGGACCGGTTTCTGGCTATCAGCCTTCATCAGCCAGGATAGCTTGACTCCAGTGGTGTGGAGAGCATGGGACTCACGTCTGAGCATACCCATCCCACTCGGGGTGACAAATGCAAAAACAACAATTGATGGACAGAATGCAGAACAATGTCATACATTCACCCCAGTACAGAGATCTGGGCCTAAATCCATCGTTTTTTGCACTCCACACCACCCCAGGTCAGACATGGCCATATGCAAATCAGCCTTGACCCTGTGCCTCATGGGAACAGTCCAGCCCGAACTGCCAAGCCATGTCTTTTCTTGACCGGAATCAAGCATCCAAGGACCGGTTTCTGGCTATCAGCCTCCATCAGCCTGGATAGCTTGACTCCAGTGGTGTGGAGAGCATGGGACTCACGTCTGAGCATACCCATCCTACTCAGGGTGACAAATGCAAAAACAACAATTGATGGACAGAATGCAGAACAATGTCATACATTCACCCCAGTACAGAGATCTGGGCCTAAATCCATCGTTTTTTTGCACTCCACAACACCCCAGGTCAGACATGGCCATATGCAAATCAGCCGTGACCCTGTGCCTCATGGGAACAGTCCAGCCCGAACTGCCAGGCCATGTCTTTCCTGGACTGGAATCAAGCATCCAAGGACCGGTTTCTGGCTATCAGCCTTCATCAGCCTGGATAGCTTGACTCCAGTGGTGTGGAGAGCATGGGACTCACGTCTGAGCATACCCATCCCACTCGGGGTGACAAATGCAAAAACAACAATTGATGGAAAGAATGCAGAACAATGTCATACATTCACCCCAGTACAGAGATCTGGGCCTAAATCCATCGTTTTTTGCACTCCACACCACCCCAGGTCAGACATGTGTGGCAGGGTATGCTCAGACGTGAGTCCCTTGCTCACTTTGCCACTGGATTCAAGCAAGCCGGGCTGAAGACGGCTGTGATGCCAGAAACCGGTCCTCGGAAGCTTGTTTCCGGTCCAGGGAAGGCATGGCTTGGCAGTTCGGGCTGGACTGTTCCCATGAGGCACAGGGTCAGACTGATTTGCATATAGCCATGTCTGAACTGGGGTGGCAGAGTGGGCTAAAGAACGGTGATGGACCAAACCCAGATCTTTTGACTGGGTGTAAGGGTTTGATTGGTTCAGATGCTCCTTCCATCACCACCCCCTTTTGTACCGCTTTTGCCGCCATAAGTGTGGCAGGGTATGCTCAGACGTGAGTCCCTTGCTCACTTTGCCACTGGATTCAAGCAAGCCGGGCTGAAGGCGGCTGTAATGCCAGAAACCAGTCCTCGGAAGCTTGTTTCCGGTCCAGGGAAGGCATGGCTTGGCAGTTCGGGCTGGACTGTTCCCATGAGGCACAGGGTCAGACTGATTTGCATATAGCCATGTCTGAACTGGGGTGGCAGAGTGGGCTAAAGAACGGTGATGGACCAAACCCATATCTTTTGACTGGGTGTGAGTGTTTGATTGGTTCAGATGCTCCGTCCATCACCACTCCCTTTTGTACCGCTTTTGCCGCCATAAGTGTGGCAGGGTATGCTCAGACGTGAGTCCCTTGCTCACTTTGCCACTGGATTCAAGCAAGCCGGGCTGAAGACGGCTGTAATGCCAGAAACCGGTCCTCGGAAGCTTGTTTCCGGTCCAGGGAAGGCATGGCTTGGCAGTTCGGGCTGGACTGTTCCCATGAGGCACAGGGTCAGACTGTTTTGCATATAACCATGTCTGAACTGGGGTGGCAGAGTGGGCTAAAGAACGGTGATGGACCAAACCCAGATCTTTTGACTGGGTGTGAGTGTTTGATTGGTTCAGATGCTCCGTCCATCACCACCCCCTTTTGTAGGGCGTTATACTGGGGCGGTGACGTCAGGCAGGGGAGTGTCAGGGTGGGGGGTTGTAAAATGCGGGATATGGACCATTAGAGGTAAGTACTGATAAAAATAAATAAAACGAATTTCATTGCCCACGCTGCATCACATTTGGCGATGCAGCGTGGGCAACGAAATTCGTTTTATTTATTTTTTATCAGTACTTACCTCTAATGGTCCATATCCCGCATTTTACAATTCCCCACCCTGACCCTCCCCTGCCTGACGTCACCACCCCAGTATAACGCCCGGCACGGGCCGTGCCTGATCTTGGTGCCAAACAATTAATGCACGTTTATCCCGGTAGCTCCGTTAATACGGTGCCTCTGGAGCGTTTCTCAATTTGGTGCAGACACTGTGGCTGTCGCATTAATGCTACTTTTTAGGTTGGGCATTAACTGGGTTTTACAGCAATTCATAGCAAACGCTTTCGGGATGCTTCAGTGAAGAAAGCAGTTAGGTGTTTGGGATGCATGATAGATTATTAGGGTAGAAGTAGCATGGTATGTTTGTAACGTATGTATGTATGTATGCATGTATGGGTAGTTATAGAGCGCAAAACTACAAAAAAGCAAGGGAGTGCTGGATATGGGTAGAAGCCACTTGGGTGTGAGTCGGAAATATTGCAAAAGGAATATGGATTGGTCTCAATGTTGTGAACAGAGTATCGAGGACCAAAATATAACTCCTCATCTAAGTAACTTGAAGATATATATGTCTTCAAGGTAAGTAGATGTGGAGTCAAGAATAGTAAATCTATACTTATGCATTTGCACTTACCTGCTCGATATTTTAATTTTGATATGTTAGTTATGATATTGCAGCCATTCAATATTCCTGCCACGATATTCCAGACCAACCCTCGGGTGGTGAGGCCTATTGATGTAATGTAGTCTGAAGACAGCAGTCATTAAATGGTTTCTGAATTGTAGGAGGGTTGGGAGAGTTCAGGTGCTGATGGAATTGTTGCTCCAGACCCTGTGGAGGGCTATGAAGAGGGCCTAATATGTGGCCTGTTATTTGGTCTTCCTCCTTTCCTTTTTGCAGTTCATCCTTTCCAGGATGGAGATGTCCTAGTTTATCAAGTGACACCAAGTAAAAGTGCTCATATTCTCAGCCAGGGATGGAGGCATGTCATTCCCAATATCTTCTATGTATGCAGCTGTTTGCGAAGATGATGTAGACTTAAAGGGGGAGCTAAAGTAGTTCCTTGAAGGTGGTGGTGTAGTTGGATCTATTCAGACGAGACAGAAATGATAGCAAGAGTTTAGCTCTTGCACGAGTAGCATTTGTCATGTTTATTTCACTGGTGCATGATGTTGAAGATATGACCAGGTCCTCACAGTGGTCATGATGGGGTCAGCTATCGGCAGACAATCTCTAATACTTCACCGTCAGTGTCGGGAAACTTTGCCTTCAGCACAAAAAGTTGAGTGTACCCTCTCGGCTGCTGAATGCTGAACGGTTTTCGGCTTCAGCATGTCTCACAGGCGGAGTATCCTGAAATAGGAAAGGGTGGTTGCTACCTTCCCCATAATCGCACAAGGCCGTGGCTGCCTGTGAGCAAAGGAGAATATGTCATTTGGCCTCATGGTGGGGGCCCTTTGGGGTGTGGCTGGTGGAAGGTGGAAGCAGAGAGCTGCTACAGAGCAGAAGCAGTGAACTTGTGGTATGGATTATTTATCACTACCGCAAAAGGGCCACTAAAGCTGTTCTCTGCAAAGTTGAGACTGAGAGTGGGGCATCTTAAGAAATTCACACCCCACTAACGCGTGCACTAGTGTAAATCCATGTGTGCAGTGCTCTGCAGGGCTTGCCTGAAAGAATCGCCGCGTGTGTTTGTTCCTCAATGCATCCTAAGAGCCGCTCCAGTGTTTGTAAATGTTCCTGCCCCGGTCCCAGCAGGCAGGGTCCACCCCCCACCCCATCCTTTCCACAGAAGCTACAGACACCAGTAGTGCAAACCCTTACCTTCATGACCTCTGTTCTTTACACAGTTTGTTAGTTTTGCCACGTAGCTGGCATTCCTTACCATTTCCACTACACCTTTTCTTGCCAAGATTATTCATTTGTACATGCCGCATCTCTGCTCTCTCAAAGGGGTGGACATGACCCCCAGCTCTCCAGTGAGAGAGCAGCAAAGACATCAAAAAGAGCGGGGGTCTGTATGCGTGTTTTGGTGGGAGTGGCTGCCTATAAGTCTGCTGTAGTATGCATGCCTGCACTTATGTGTGTTATTTATGGGCATGCGTGTCTGTATGCTGTGTGCCTCTACCTGCATGTATCATTAAAAAAAAGAAGCCGAGCCCATTGGTTTTGACAATGCTTGTTCCTTTGGAGCTCTATGATTTCATCATGGCGCTTGTCATCTCTGTGAGGGACAGGGAAGCTCCTCTGTGCCTCAGGCATGAGGAGGGGCAAGGAGCGTGCAGGCGGTTGTCACAGAGCAGACCTCCCCTGACCTGCCCCTCCATTCAGCTGCAGAGCAGGCGGCAACTCCCTCTCAGAGGCTCACTCTGGTGTAGGGAATGTAGACCGACCGGATAAACAAGCGCGCACAGGCAGCCCAAAGGCTGGGAACGGGCTCTGCTTACTCCAGAGGCGTCACAAAGCCTTTGAAGTCTGGCATTCTTCAGCATTCAAAGCTCTTTCTGACCTGGCGTAAGCCCTGCTTCCGCTAATCCTCTGGGTGGGGTCAGCGCAAGGGAGTGATCATGTCTTCCAGCCTTCTTGTAGCCAAGGCCGGATTCTTGGTAGCCCCATTACTCTTGTACACACATCCACGTGATGCATCCTGCAGGGAGACGGAGCCATTTCTGATCTATCACGAGTATCTGCTGATGCACACGTGACTGTAGTGCTATAATCCAGCTGTGAAGTGAATATCTACTCATGTGTTAAGTTATTTGCCCCAGGATGTTGGTGGGTCAGAGATGTACAAGGGGCGATGCCAGGCTCAGTCGCTTGCATCATCACACACCATAGTAGACACATTCCTTATGAAATTGTATTTCACCTGGCAGCCAGAGGATGAGGCACAACAAAAATTATAATGGAGCTGAATCTGGGGGAACAACTTGAGAGTAAGTTAGCATTGCCACAAATGCAAATAATGTAACTGTAACAAGAGCGGAGCATGGGGCAAGAATTGGTAAAATACTTCACATTTTCTGCTCAACAAAATATCGGATTTATTTACAGGGCCTCGCGCAGCAGTGCCTATTGCTGTAAAGTTGGCACACTAGTCTTGTTTAATGCAATTCGATGCTCAACGAGAAACTGGCAGCTTTCTTACTACATTCTTGTAGCAGAAATACCCTTTCAGGAAAAAGTGACTGGTGCCTTTTCACGATGGAGCCTATACTTTCATAGTGCCCACACTCCCAGCGCTCACTCCCCTCTGCGCCCCGTCAACTCACATACCAAGGAAACCATGAGACAAATTAGTGGGAAAACCGTGGTGCAGGTTTATTTTGCACAACAAGTGGAAATAAGGTGGGTCATCTTACGGGCGATCCAATACGGCAGCCCCTCGCTGTCCCGTATGCCTAATGAGCCATTCTTGCACGGTGAGTCGATGCTCTGACGGTGCAGTCCCTTCTCACTTTCTTTCGTTCACTCCTGCCCCCCCTGTCAGGGCGGAGCGATGAGGCACACCCCCGGTCGGTTCAGGCCCCCCGACCGCCCGAAGGACTAACGGGGCGCCGACGCTGTTCGCTGGAACCCCCTCGGCTCCAGGTTCTTGGCTCAGGCACCCCTACTGTGCCAGGCAGAGGTATTGACTGTGTCCTTCTGCCGCAGAGGTACCCCTACTGTCCATCTGCCTCCAGATCGCCCTGTGACTCCGCCTGCAACACAAAATTAGACCGTTAACAGTTCCAAACATGCCTGCCTGCCGCTCTGCCGCTGGGTCTGGGTCAGGGAGGGAAAAGCACAGAGCAGCCCGGAGCGACGGCAGGAAAGGCCGAGCCTCGCTGCCGCGCTGGATTTAAACCCATCAGGGGCCGCCCCTCGCACCTGGGGCCCGCGCCCATAGGCCAAGCATGAAAGGGGGCGGACCAGAGCTGGCGTGCGCGCGGAATGTGGGACTAAGATGCTGTCTTCGCTTAGCTCCCCTTCGCGTCGCGCGGCCAGCGGCATTGCATTGGTTTTCTCCTCTAGGAACCTGTTTGAGGATATTGGATGACAACTGACTTGGGTACAAGACTGCACTAGAAGAGACTTGGTACCATACGGTGTACTCGCACAGCTGGTTTTACTATGAGGACTGGATGCATTTCTTCAGTGCAAAATGCTTTTACGGGAGCCGCAATGGGTTTCAGAGAGCTTCGTGTATGCTAGGTCTTGCAGGTACATTACCCCCAATGGAGGGATACCCATGTTATTTTAATCAGGAATACGTGTATGTTTCTAACAAGTGAGCTACCCTACAATATCTACTTAGAGAACTAGAGGCAGGTTGAAACTGTTCTTATACCTTTGTGCTAGTCTTATTGCATGATATTTGCGCCCTTCCATGCTATAATCACCAACTTAAGGGGTTACTTAGTAAGGACTCTCCTTGACAATTTGTGTTAGTACACGAGGTATGTGGCAACATTCTTGCGATGGATGTCTTTTTAATGCATTTGGCATGAAACCATGACTCTGACATTAAAGCATGTGGAAACTTCCCCTTGACTGCATCAGTAAGGACTGACCAGGTTTAAAGCAAAGGAACATTACAGTAGGTTGAAGTCTGCTAGTCTCCATGTTCATGTGTGTGGTAATAATGAGTTCATTCTGAATTATTAAACCATGGTATCTTTTAAGCTGTTTTATTTTTTATTATAGAATGAACCTTTATTAATTTGCAGTGGGGTAAAAAAGTCACCATTTGAACATATCTCTACCCAATACCACAAAAACCAGTGCATTTCCAGCATTTCAACTCAAAATCGCCACAGTGTATGTCGTATATATTGTCCTCAGCTGTAGGGTCCAGGTGGAAGCAGGTCCCTCTCCATTAAATGGTTTCTTAGAGCTCAGGGGCCCCTCACCTACCAAACTAGGTAAGGTTGGCATTGTAACTCCCATCATCTGATGTAAAAATCTGTAATAGCTGCAAATGTTATCAGAGGCACCATCTTCTGTCAGGTGCAAATGTGGATTCAGCTCTTTGGTCAAGAATTCGTGTCAAGCTTTTCGTAGCACATTAGTGCTTTTTTTCTTAATTTTTTCTTAACCATTTGCGGCACAGCATACATGATTGAATGAAGTGGTCCCTTGAGGTGGGTGAGCTCACTGAGACTCATCCATAAGGCTACGCACTGAGTGTCTCCGCTACCACTGCAAAATCGTGCTGTGTACCACTGATATGCATTTTGTGCATAGGATGAAATTGCATAACCCAGAAAATGGCTGCCAGTGGAGAAAGGGATCTGTGGTGGTTCCTCTGGTCCTTCTGTACTATGCCGCTCGCCATGGCCTCCGTGGGCTGGAGCTCCGGGGAGCAGGTGAGAACAGCACTCATTCTAATACAGGGCGGGAGAAGAGCCCCTTTATGGGTTTCGGAGTAGCGTGCTACTCGCCGAAAAAGTGCTTCAACACCTCATCAGAAGTAGCAAGCTCTATATAAATGGAAACCTTTTTCCCTCTTCTATCCCTCCACTATCGTTCTCAATCCAAAGAACTGACTAACATATCCACCACTCAAATTAATTTCATATTTCACTATACTAATCCACCACTAATCCTTTATGGCTTCCGGAGTAGCGCATTACTCGACGAAACAGCACTTCAACACCCCATGTGGGGTAGCAAGCGCTATATAAATGGAAACCTTTTTCGCTCTTCTATCCCTCCACTATCCTTCTCAATCCAAATAACTGACTAACATATCCACCACTCAAATTACTTTCATATTTCACTATACGAATTCACCACTAATCCTTTATGGGTTCCGTAGTAGCGTGCTACTCGCCGAAAAGCTCTTCGACGCCTTGCCAGGGGTCGTAAGCGCTGTAAAAATGCAATTACCATACAATACTTGCTGGTAGTTCTTAAATAAACACCCTGAACTGTGTATACACATTACATTTGTGAATGTCCACGTGAAAAAGATACACACAATATCTGAAGTGGAAAGCTGCCGATGTCCCATACCACGATGCAGATGTCAGCAAAGGTGGCAAAAGGTTATCCTCTCCTTGCCTGCTTCCTTATGCGCCCTAGCCACCCCATGAGGCTGCCAGTCGCCTAACACTGCAGTTGGTCGTTTACCCAAGCCCTCCACCAGGACAGAGCTGTGTAGGGAAGGAGCATGCTCCTGTCCAGCTTTGCTTTCCATCCACAGCTGGGGATTTCTTCCTCTTCAGTGTGAAGTTTCAGCAACCAAGGAGTCAACCATCAGCACATCAAAAGGCTTTCCCACAATAAAGGTGTGTGTCAAGTGTGTCCCACATTAAGCCTGTGCAGCATGGGAAAAATCCTGCTCTACTATAATTCCGTGTCCTCCCCCCCACCCTTACCTGGAAAAGAAACTTGTTTTCCTTGATCTAGTTTGGTCTAGTTCAGACTGTTTCTTCCTTGGAAAGGAGAAAGCAGGCCTGCTCTGTTGATTCAGCCTGTACCATTGCTACTGCTCTGCAGTCTCAAAGACTGCTGCTACTGTGAAATCTGTGTGCTCAATGTGCAGTGTCCAAACAGCTTATCTGCCTCCTGCTATTGTAACTCTAAATCTGCAATGATTTCTTCCCTTCCAGTGTTTGATTTATAATGCATGCTTAAAGTGCTTTTTTGCAGCACTCAGCATTGCATTTTTTTCATTGCTACCAGATGACTCCATGTCACCAAGAACACAGTGCTCTGCTCCTGATTTTCATTTAAAAGCCAGGTGCATTTTGGGAGTTGTGTGGTCCTGGTTCACTTCAGTTAATCCATTTTAACTAAGCCGCCTGAAAACAAAGATTTGTAAATGAAAAGCCAAGGACAACAGCTCTGTGCATTTCATTAAGTGGAGTTATTTGCTAATCTTACCTTTATGCCACCCTGTGGAAAGGAAGATTTGCACCGGTGCTGCTAGCTATGTCTGGTGCCATGCGAGGAAAGTTTAAAAAGTTGCTTTCTGCGCTGTTTCAGTTAGGTGAGTGGGGATGAAGGAAGATCGCCAGGCTATTGCTCAGCAGTGCAATGCCCCTCTATGCTTGATTTGAGAGGGGCATTCCACTCCTCTCTCTACTGACCAGTTATATATGTATGAGCAAACGAAGCTCTGCTACTTTGCATGCTCTGTCTGTCCTTTGTCTTATCAATCAATTAATCAGTCGGTATTTGTATAGCGCAGCTTATCGTCCCGGGATAACAAGGCGCTTGGGGTGGTGAGAGTTAGTTGAAGAGCCTGTTCTTGAGTCCCTTCCTGAAGTCGGTGAGTTATGGGGAGCTACAGAGGTGGAGTGGGAGGTCATTCCAGGATTTGGCAGAGCGGTAGGAAAATAAATGACCTCCGCAGTGGCTCCGCTAGATGCGGGTGTCGTCTGCGAAGTGGTGGTTGATGTAGGAGGGTTCACAATTGTGGAGGGCCTTGTAAGCACGAGTTAGCAGCTTGAACTGGCATCTCTTCTGAACGGGGAGCCAGTGGAGGTGCCTGAGATAGGGGTTGATGCTGGTCCATTTGGGAAGTTTGAGGATAAGTCTGGCTGAGGTGTTCTGCATAGTTTGTAGTCATTTCAGGAGCTGGGACGTGGTTCCGGCATGGAATGCAATCCAGTTGGCTCGTGACAAGGCCTGGGTCACTGTCTTCCTGGGGCTGGCCAGGATCCACCTGAAATTCTCATGAAGAATGCGGAGGATATGGAGTCAGGAAGAAGCACCTGCATTGATCTGGCACTTCATGGAGAGGTCACTGACCAGGATGATGCCCAGGTTACGGGCGTGGTTGGTGGGGGTAGGTGAGGGTCCGAATGCCATAGGACACCGTGTGTTGTCCTATGGGGAGGAGTTCTTTCTGAAGACGAGCACTTCTGTCTTCTCCGTGTTCAGCTTCAGGCAGTTGGATCTCAGCCAGTCGGAGATGATAGTCATGGCACTTTGGAAGTTGAATCTGGAGGTAGCGGTGTCTTCCATGAGAGAGAGGTTGAGTTGGGAGTTTTCAGACTATGAGATGATGTGGAGTCCGTGGCTGCAGTGATGTTAGCCAATGGAGTCATGTAGGAATTGAAGAGGGTGAGGCTGAGGGAGGTTCCTTGGGGGACTCCACAAACGATGCTCTTGGGTTCGAAGGTGAAGGGTGGTCAGTGGATTTTCTGTGTGTGTCTTGTGAGGAAGGATGTGAGCCACTTGAGGACATTTCCTCTGATGCTGATGTGGTAGAGTCTGGTGATGAGGCTGTGGTGGGATTAACCCTGGGCATAGTTTGCGTAGTAGCACTGTGTGTAGCTACTCGAAGTGCACTTCGTACTACGCAAGCTACGCGATTTGTGTAGTGGGGCAGGGAAAATGCTGTTCGCACTGATTGCACAGTGCCGGGTGCTTGTCCACACTGTGCAATCATTGCAAACTGCATCTTGCACAGTGCAAGCGGTTATTTTCTGCCGCTCGAGTATATTTGTACTCGAGCGGCAGCTTTCTCAACGCGGACTGGTAGTTTCTCATCGCGAGCGGTCGCGAGCCTACGCAACCACTCACAATGAGAAACCTGACCTCTCCACGTTGAGAATCTCGCTGGGAGGTTTATTTTCCACGCTTGCGATTGGCAACTTGATGTTGCTGATCGCGAATGAGGAAAAAGTCTCGCCGGGATGTTGATTTTGCTCGCTCGCGGTCGTCAACTTGACATTGAGGACCGCGAGCAAGCAAAAAATGCCCGCTACACTATGCGTTTTTGTACTGTGCTATGTGCAATTCACATAGCGCGTAGTAGCGCATCCTCCGCGAGCGTAGCGTAGTCCTATGCCCAGGGTTAGATGGGATATAGTGCTGAATTCCGCTGAGAGGTAGAGGAGTAACAGGGCTGCTGTCTCACTCTGGGGGAGGATGACTCTGATGTCGTCAGTTGTGGCTATCAAGGCTATCTCAGTGCTGTGGTTGGAGCAGAAGCTAGACTGGGTGGCATTGAGTAGGTTGTTTCCTTCCAAGTGGTCTGTTAGCTAGCAATTGATGGCTTTCTCCAGGACCTTGACCGGGAAGGAGAGCAGCGAGATAGGATGGTAGTTCTTGAGCTCGCTGGGGTTGTATGAGGTTTCTTCAGGAGGGGTTTTACCTCTGCGTGCTTCCAGGCATCAGCAAAGGTGGCCGTGAGGATGGATTAGTTGAGGATGTTGGTGATTGCGCTGCTGATTTCCTTCTGTCCCAGATTGGAGGCATGGTGGGGCCAAAAGTCTGTCAGTGCTCCAGAGTGGATGGAGGTCATGATTGTTGTGGTGACTGGCGTGGTGAGCAGTGTCCACTTGGTTAGGTGGTTGTGGGAGTTATTGGTGTGCAATCGCAGGTAGCTGAGATCGGTTGGCTACAAGGTTGAAGTTGTCTGCTGTCTTGTTATGGAAGTAGTCCTCCAAGGAGTCGCAAAGTACTTGTGAACGATGAATCTTTGCCTTGTAGACAACTGGCAGGAGAATTCTCTGATGATACTGAAGAGTTTTTTTGTGTGATTGGTGCCTGGGGTGATTAGGGTGTGCTTTTTGTTTTCCTTGAGGCGCAGGTAGTATTTACAGAGGGTAGACTTGAAGGTGGTGAGGTCTGAGGAGTTCCTGCTGGAGGGCCATCATCCCTCCAGTCACGTTTGAAGGCCCGGAGTTTGGGGGTGAACCAGCTGGCGTGTTTGCTGGGTCTTGTGGTGCTGGCTGTTTTTATGGGTACAATAGTATCTGCACAGTTGGAGATCCAGTTGGTGAAGTGTTGGACATTTATCTCAAGGTTGCTGATGTAGTGGGGTCTGGTGGTGTTGAGGAGAGCAGACCATTAGGCCTCAGTGATCTTGTTCCAACTGTGGCAGATTTGCTGTGGGGTTGGCCATGGTTGTGGTAATCCTGCAATGGCAAAGGGAACGATACCTTGGTCTGTCCAGGTGAGCTCGGTGGCATAGCTGTGAAGCTGGCTCTCATTGGATGTGAAGATTGCGTCCAGGATGTGTCCTGCATGATGTGTGAGGCTAGTGTCCAGTAGCATGAGTCTGATGTTGCTCATGCTTTCCAGGAGGTTGGTGAGTTGGTGTCACTGGGGTAATCGAGGTGGAAGTTGAGGTCACCGAGGGAGATGTAGTGCTTGGAGTCTATTGCCATGGGGGCGATGAAATTGGAGATGACATTTCAATAGCTGAGGCGGGGTGCCAGGGTCTGTACGTGAGGGTTCCGCTGACGGTGGTGTTCACGTCAAATCAGATTTGGAAACTGAGGTGCTCCATGATTGATGTGGTGTCGTCTTTGGTGGTGGTGAATTGGAGGGTCTCATTGTGGATGATGGTGATGCCTCCTCTGTGTTTGTTGGCGCAGTCTCTTGTAGCTGTGGGGTTTTGCGGTCACAATGTTGGATGCTGAGGACGGTGTAGGCCAGGTCTCAGTGATGATCATCACGTCTGAAGTAAAAGCCGTGTTTGCTTAAGGATTTTTGGGGCCCTAGGCAAGATATATTTTGGAAGGCCTTGTTCAGAACAACTGTGAATTTTACGATCCAGAAGTGTGGGTGAATCAAAAGCAGTAGAATTATGTCTTTCCAGGACCTTCAAAGTTCTTTAGATCAAAATGGAAAAAGAAAGGATAAGCAGAGGTAGGCAGAGACGAGAGAAGTTGACATACATGAAGAAATAGACAGTGAGAGAGAAAGTTCAGTTTACCTGTGTGACACTCTGGAAGGTCGGGGCACTGGGCAATTTCCCACTTTGCCCATACCTGAAAATGTATCCGGGTAAGAGTTCATTGCTCATGTTTCTTCTGTTTGATCAGTAGAAACGTATTGTTATTTTCTGTGCTAAACATGGCTGATTGTGAGGACAAGTTGAACTATAGCTGTAGATGCTTTACACAGGGCCTGATCTATAGTTTATTGGATGGTACTCTGTCTGTCTGTCCCAGTGGCAGAGTATATAACATTTGTCACCCTGATGGACTACCGGCCATAAAACATAGAGATCACAACCAGTGCAGCAGTTATCTCTGTACCTTGATATGAACTACAGTTATAGTTCACCGCCATCAGCTTTGATGGCCACCATCTGTTTTGATGCCCAACCACCATAATTTAGCCAAATTTTTGATTTTCAAAAGTAAACTCCCAAAGTTATTAAAAAGAGAATGACCCCAACCCCAAGGAGTTTTTCCTACTGAGTATAGGTGTCATTATTTGGGGGTTTTCTGCCCTTCCATGGCAAGTTTTACCTGCCAGTGAAAAAAAAAATCACACTGTCCACCCAAATTAAGATTGGGTGGTTTAATGCCTTTCCTTCGACGGCCCATATGTGTGTCACTTCACCGAATTTGAGATCATTCTTCTTTTGATTCCTTCTCTCCCCCCATGAAAAGATAGGAATGACCCTTCCCTATCACAATAACATCTCAGCATCTGTTTTTTCAAGTGGGAGAATTGGGGAAGAGATAGAAACTATTAAAAATAAAGAACCCTCTTAGAAACCCATTTTCTGTCTTTTCCTGCTGCTGTCTTCATGACCTTGAGACCACGAACGGAAGGGTCACAAAGGGAAAGGTGGACTTAGCATCCTATTTGAAGACAATGAACTTGAAGCCTTTTCAGCTTGCTCCTTGTCTCTACTTCCATCTGTCTCTGTGTAGCTCTTTCTCACTTCTCTACTGTCTCTCATCATCTCAGTCTTTCTCTCTCATGTGATTCTTTGGCATCTGCTATTATTCCCCAAGACAGGTTCGTCACTCAATGCAAACCTAACCTCAAAGGAAAGGTGCAGCACCAAATACAAAGCCACATCGCTGCAGCGGGCACAAAACGAAAACCTCTGCTGTGCTTGCTGCTTCGGTAGATAACACCAGGTTTGCAAAACTTGTTTCAGACAAGGCCAGCGTTTGAACTTCAAAGGAAACTATAATGTAAGGCAGAGGAAGGCTTTATACAAAGGATCTCTGCATTGAATAGATGTGTGTATCCTGTGCCCTTTTATTCGAAGCAGGACTTGACATTCACATTTGCAAACAATCTGCTCCTTATTGTGTTACAGCACTGATACCTCTCCAGTGGTGCTTCTGAGCTACAACCTTTCATCAGGCGTTTTTAGGTATATCAAGAACTATGCGAATTATGTAGGACACAGGTTACACCGAACAAGGTACATGGAAAAACATCTGTGACTTGTTCACTGCAGCCCAGATCACTTTATGAAGCAATGGACCTCTCAGTGTCGCCCTCATCTGTGCCTTGTGCTCTGCAGCCCAGATCACTTCATAAAGCAATGGACCTCCCAGTGTCGCCCTCATCTGTGCCTTGTGCTCTGCAGCCCAGGTCACGTCATAAAGCACTGGACCTCTCAGTGTCACGCTCATCTGTGCCTTGTGCACTGCAGCCCAGATCACTTCATAAAGCAATGGACCTCTCACTGTCACCCTCATCTGTGCCTTGTGCACTGCAGCCCAGATCACTTCATAAAGCAATGGACCTCTCACTGTCACCCTCATCTGTGCCTTGTGCACTGCAGCCCAGATCACTTCATAAAGCAATGGACCTCTCACTGTCACCCTCATCTGTGCCTTGTGCACTTCAGCCCAGGTCACTTCATAAAGCAATGGACCTCTCAGTGTCACGCTCATCTGTGCCTTGTGCACTGCAGCCCAGGTCACTTCATAAAGCAATGGACCTCTCAGTGTCACCCTCATCTGTGCCTTGTGCACTGCAGCCCAGGTCACTTCATAAAGCAATGGACCTCTCAGTGTCGCCCTCATCTGTGCCTTGTTCTCTGCAGCCCAGATCACTTCATAAAGCAATGGACCTCCCAGTGTCGCCCTCATCTGTGCCTTGTGCTCTGCAGCCCAGGTCACGTCATAAAGCACTGGACCTCTCAGTGTCACCCTCATCTGTGCCTTGTGCACTGCAGCCCAGGTCACTTCATAAAGCAATGGACCTCTCAGTGTCGCCCTCATCTGTGCCTTGTGCACTTCAGCCCAGGTCACTTCATAAAGCAATGGACCTTTTAGTGTCACCCTCATCTGTGCCTTGTGCACTGCAGCCCAGGTCACTTCATAAAACAATGGATCTCTCAGTGTCACCCTCATCTGTGCCTTGTGCACTGCAGCCCAGGTCACGTCATAAAGCACTGGACCTCTCAGTGTCACCCTCATCTGTGCCTTGTGCACTGCAGCCCAGGTCACTTCATAAAGCAATGGACCTCTCAGTGTCACGCTCATCTGTGCCTTGTGCACTGCAGCCCATATCACTTCATAAAGCAATGGACCTCTCAGTGTCACGCTCATCTGTGCCTTGTGCACTGCAGCCCAGGTCACTTCATAAAACAATGGACCTCTCAGTGTCGCCCTCCTCTGTGCCTTGTGCACTGCAGCCCATATCACTTCATAAAGCAATGGACCTCTCAGTGTCACCCTCATCTGTGCCTTGTGCACTGCAGCCCAGATCACTTATGAAGCAATGGACCTCTCAGTGTCACGCTCATCTGTGCCTTGTGCACTGCAGCCCAGGTCACTTCATAAAGCAATGGACCTCTCAGTGTCACGCTCATCTGTGCCTTGTGCACTGCAGCCCAGGTCACTTCATAAAGCAATGGACCTCTCAGTGTCACGCTCATTCGTGCCTTGTGCACTGCAGCCCATATCACTTCATAAAGCAATGGACCTCTCAGTGTCACGCTCATCTGTGCCTTGTGCACTGCAGCCCAGGTCACTTCATAAAACAATGGACCTCTCAGTGTCGCCCTCATCTGTGCCTTGTGCACTGCAGCCCATATCACTTCATAAAGCAATGGACCTCTCAGTGTCACCCTTATCTGTGCCTTGTGCACTGCAGCCCAGGTCACTTCATAAAACAATGGACCTCTCAGTGTCGCCCTCATCTGTGCCTTGTGCACTGCAGCCCAGGTCACTTCATAAAGCAATGGACCTCTCAGTGTCACGCTCATCTGTGCCGTGTGCACTGCAGCCCAGGTCACTTCATAAAGCAATGGACCTCTCAGTGTCACGCTCATCTGTGCCTTGTGCACTGCAGCCCATATCACTTCATAAAGCAATGGATCTCTCAGTGTCACCCTCATCTGTGCCTTGTTCTCTGCAGCCCAGATCACTTCATAAAGCAATGGACCTCTCAGTGTCACGCTCATCTGTTCCTTGTGCACTGCAGCCCAGATCACTTCATAAAGCAATGTACACCTCAGTGTCACCCTCATCTGTGCCTTGTGCTCTGCAGCCCAGATCACTTCATAAAACAATGTACACCTCAGTGTCACACTCATCTGTGTCTTGAGCACTGCACCATAGATCACTCCTTAAGACAAGTGCTTTGAGCTACAAATTGCCAGTGCCAATTATATCCACACATTGAGGTAGTTTAGCATGACTAATCTTTTAAATTCTCTTTATGCATAAATAACCTAATCTTCCTTGATCTATGCTCTGTCACAGAAGCTTCCGATGGAAATCCCGGAAATGTTATGTTGTTGTAACTCATTAAATTAATAAAATAAATAAAGTGGGTGCGTCAGTCGGTTATATCAGTGACTCAGCCTTTGATCCTCTATCATATAGTTCACACCGGTAAACAGCTAATGCACATGAACATGTGATCTGCTTGATGGGCAGCATGCCCACGTCTTGTGGAGGCATGCAATGTGCACTGGAGACTCTTTCGATTTCCAGAGCAATGTGAAAAGTGTCTCCACCAGAGTCATATGATAGAGTAGCTCCACCTTGGGGACAGTTTCACTATGCTTGGATGACCCAATGTATAATTTAGTGTTTTTCAGGTCTCTTGGACTAGGGGGGCATATTTACAAGGGGGTTGCGCCACCGGAAGGTCACTTTTTGCGATGTTCCAGTGGGAACAATGCCCTGCTCCATATTTACAAAGCGGAGTTAAGCCACTTTGCATGGCATAATGCCGCTTTGTAAATATGGTACCCTTTCATGCAGTTTTCTGTGTGAAAGTGGCATGCAATGGGTGTTGCCGTGGCCATTCCACCGCAACACACATTGCTTTTTGATGCTGTCCCAGATTTACAAGGATCTGTAAATCTGAGACGGTACCAAATACTAACTCCATGCAAAAGCAGGCATTAGACATTCATGCAACGAGGAGAAATGCTTTAATTTCTCCTTGTTTTAACTTTTTTTATGTGTGCTGCATTTTGCAGCACACATAGAAAGAGCAAAACACGTTTAATAATTGTTTATGTGCAGGAAGGTGTCCCTTCTTGCACATAAACAATTATTAAATAATGGCGATTGCTACATCAATGTGTGCTGCAGGATGAAGTACACATAGAAGTAGCAAATCGCTATTATTGATTCTTCCTGCACATAAACAATAATTTCCTGCAACTGATGCACCCTAGCACTAAGGCACAATTGTGTCTGTGTTGGTGCTAGACATCTATTTTTTGCGCCAGCGCAGGGAAAACACAAGTGTGCGCCATATTGTTGTAAATACAACACAAACCTGTGGTTTTTAAATGAATCAGCACGGCGCTGCAAAAATTTGCCGCTGCGCCATTTCCTTGTAAATATGCCCCTAGGTTGTACAAGACATCAGCTCTTGATGTGTGCAGCAATCTTGACAATCTGAAGTTGCATAATGCACACTAAAGATAAACTACAGCTCCCTAATCCATGAAACTCCTTCAAGCGTTCAGTTGTGGCATCGGTGTGCATCTTTTAACAATTTGGTTGTAACATAATACCAAACAACTACAAGCTTGAAATTACCTTTCATGTGGGAGTCAAAAGTAATCCTGGACAGTAAAACCTCTCTGTTCGCAGAGTTTGTGGAGTTTTCCGCACTTTCTCGCCAACTTGATGTTGATGAGAGAAAGCGAGGAAAATCCATCTCCCTCACGAGATTTTTCCTCGCTTGCTAAGGTCTAGTTGGTGAGCGCGAATGAGGAAAAACAATCTCCTGGCGGGATTTCTCAATGTGGCAAGTCAGATTTCTCAATGTGAGTGGTCACGGTAGGTCACGACCACTCGCGTTGAGCAACCCGTTCACAATGAAAAAGCTGCCACTCGAGTAGAAAACCTACTCGAGCAGCAGAAAGGAGGCTGCCCCTCTTGTGCCGCCCGGAGCTCAAAATCAATGTGAACGGCATGACCCTAAAGCACTCTGCCGCTCGCAGAACTCCGCAAAGTGCGGAATAGTTTTTTGTCACTTTGCGGAAACTCCGCAAACTCCACACAGGTATAGTCAAAAAAGAAAAAGTTGAATAATGGGTGAGGGTGGGGGGTAACTGTTTGACCTGGCCCTCTCTGCAGGATCACCCCCAAACTTTTTGCCTTTTACCCTCCACTTTTTATTGAATTTTCTTCTGTTGGCCTTATGACTGTGTGCGCTTTACCAGTGCTAACCAGTGCTAAAGTGGTAGTGCTTTCTCTCATAAACATGGTTTAATTGGCTTAAACCTGAGTGGCTTATTTAATTTACTTATAAGTGCCTTGTAGATGGATATACCAAGTACCCAGAACATATAAATCAAATGCTACCAGTGGGCATAGAAAGCAAAAGACATGCAGCACCTATTATGCCACCGACTTAAGTAGCACCTTAAAACATGTCCGATGCCTGCTATTGCAGCCTGAATGGAGTTTTAAACTCATTTTGACTTGGCATTAAAACCCCGATGCCAAGTCATAAACACCCACTTTACTACATGTAGGTCACCTCTGTGGTAGGCCCTACGTAGCCCATGGGGCAGGGTGCTGTGTAATTAAAAGGTTGGACATATATTGTTAAGTTTTACGTGTCCTGGTAGTGAGAAAATCCTGAATTAATTTTTCACTGATGTGAGGCCTATCCCTCCTCTAGGATAACATTGGGGATTCCTTATTACATTTGATAATATATAATAGGGAGCAGGCAGCCACATCATGTTTGGTGTCTTTGGAATCGTGGTGAAGAGCCCTATTTAAAGGTAAAGTTTGGTTTTTGATGACGATTTTAAAAATGCAATTTTTAAGAAAGTTAGCAAATGTAATGCCCAGACGTGAGTCTCGTGCTCTCCATGCCACCAAAGTCAAGCTAACCTGGCTGATGAGGGATGAAACCCCAAACCGGTCTCAGGATGCTTGTTTCTGGTCCGGGAGGAACTGGCATGGCAGTTCGTGCTGGACTGTTCCATTGGGGAGTAGGGTCAAGACTGATGTGCATATGGCTGGGTTTAAACTGGAATGGCATGGGGAGCATACAAATGAGGGATTTAGGCCCATATGTCTGTACTGGGGGGAATGTTTGACATTGTTCAACATTATGATCATCAATTGTTCGTTTTGTATTTTTAGAAAGTTGGCTTTTTTCTATCTTAAGCCCTCTTCTACCTGTAGCCTGGCCGTGGCCACATGACTGGCTGTAACTGACAGTTAGACGTTGTGATTTTCTCTCAAACAGTGACACAACAGAGGAATTAGGTGTGCCTCAATAGGCCATCTGCTGGCAGGGTGTGTGTGGGAAGGAGCTCAGCACAGCCCCAAGTGCAACCTAATAGCCTGTGCTCTGCCTTCAAATAGAGGACCCAACAACCTCACATTGCCACTTCAGCCAGCTTGGAGCCAGGGCAGGGGAGGCAGGAATTCCATGAACTTCAAAGTCACTGTCCAATGGCTGCTAGAAGGACTGCCACTCTGCTGGACTGCTGCTCTGAAGGATAGCTGCCCTGATAATCCTTCTGTTCTTCTACCTTCTTTCTGGGGACAAGGACTGGATCTTCAACTGTCCCAGGACCTCTAGGGTGGCTCACAAGGGCTGTGTTTTGTTATTAATTTGATGTATGTCTGATATATGATTTATGTTATTTGTTTTTTGAGGTCTTAATATATTGTCAAAAATATATTGTCAATAATGCAGTGTTTGTCTTAAGAATATGGAAAGTGTTTCAATGTGTTGCTTAAACTAAGTTTTAACTAAATAACTATGAGGTCAAGAAAATTAAACACTTGATCACTTTCAGAAACTGTGTAGATAAAATAATTGTTAAAAATATATATATTGTTTGATTTACAAGTGGCCGAGGCCTTGCTGAGAAAATAGGCCCATTCCCCCAGTTCAGTACTTTTAGGAAGTTGGCATTTTTCTGCCCTTTTGTACCCACAGCCTGGCCTGGATCACATGACTGGGTGTAACTGACAGTTAGACTTTATGAAGTCCTCGTAGACAGTCACACAATAGAGGGATTAGGGGTGCCTCGATTGATCATCCGCTGGCAGGATGGGAGCAGAGTTCAGAACAGCCCCACTTGCAACTGAATAGCCTCTGCTCTGTCTTCACACAAAGAGCCTAACAAAACCCACATTGTCACTGCAGCCAGATTGGAGCCAGGGCATGGGAGGCAAGAAATTCCTTGCACTTCAAAGCCAATATATAGAAGATTCTCTCACCTTCCAGAACCAGGGCACCAGGGTATAAAAAGGGGACCTCAGACACCAACTCTTCAGTACAAGTCTGGACCTATGGATACTCTGCCAGGAAGAAGGACTGCTGGAAGGACTGCCACTCTGCTGGGTTGCTGTCCTGAAGGACTGCTGCCCTGCTAGATTGCTGCTCTCATTGTTCTGCTCTGCTACCTTCTGCCTGCTGACAAGGACTGGATCTTAAACTGTCTCAGGACTGCCAGAGTAGCTCACAGGGGCTAGTTTGCTAGCCTGCTGTTCAGAGCCAAAGGACCCAGCCTGAGTAAATCCTGACCCTCCAAGTGGTGTCCCTCCAGTCCTGAATCCTTGGATGTGGTGCTAAAGGTGCTGCCTATGTAGGCAAAATCCAAAAGTGGGGACTTGGAACTTTTTTGGCTAAAAACTGCTCTGAGAACCAGCAGGAGAATGGGACCAACCTACTTGCCTATCCGTTCAAGGTACATCACCTGTTGGATATACTTTGCGACTTCTCCAGCTATGTTCTTCTCTGTAGCAGCAAATACTTTTCAGCTGTCTTTCGCCAAATGGTATCCGACTTCGTGGAACTGTCTTCGGCTACAGCATTCTGCCTTATCCCTCAGAGATTTTCCACTACGATTTCAAAGACTAAGTCCAAACGTTGAAAGCTTCACCATGGCTTTGACCCAAGGCTATTTAACAATGACACTTCCTTCTCGGAAACCTTCTGCAGCCTTGGCCCGCTGAATTTTACCATCACAGAACATTTTTCTCAAGAATTTTTCTAAGCCTGAAGTAAGTGCTGACCGGCCCAATCCACTCCTTGTATCCGAACCGCGCTCTATTGCGGTTGGCCATATTTGTATCGCATGACTAGATGTCCGTGGTTGCCACTTTGATCTTATAGGTGCTAGTTTTTACTAAAAACTTTAAAAAATAATTACTCCATTTCTACTGATTGGATGTTTGTTCTTTTGGTGTCAAATAATTTATTTAAATGTACGCTGTTTTTCTAAGTTGGATCTGGCTTTTTCTTGTGTTGCATTTTCACTTTAACAATTGTTTGTGTACTAAATAAATACTTTACACATTGCCTCTAAGTTAAGCCTGACTGCTTTTTGTGCCAAGGTACACAGGGTTAGGCACAGGTTAATTTAGTGACTTTTTGTTATTTACTTTGCAAGGGATTGTGGCTGTTGCTTGGCCAGGTCTCACACCCCAATCAACCAACAACGCACTTTCTCACAGTAACAAACACAGGAAATCATTACAAAGGGTACTTCTGGGAACATATAAGGAGTAAGTTACACATAAGGAGCGAATAGTCTTTGGGCACAAATAATACCATATATAAGGAAATAAAAAGAAATTGGAGAAAGAAAGGCAGATAATGTAGAGAAACCAGGGAGACAGAAATGCAAACTCTAGGAAGGAGACAAAAGAACTACCTAGAAAAGAAGTTAAAGGAAATTTGAAGAGAGGAAAGAGACAAAGCAGGAAGATCAAGCACGTGGGACAATCAGCAATTTAAGTGGCAAAAGATGATAGTGAAGATCAGAGTTTTAGTTGATTCATTGCAGTACTGTCAGATATGTGGAGAGAAAGTGATAGGATTATTCAGACATAGGTAGACAAAAGAAAACAGACTCGGGAGAAGGATAATGGATGCTGAATGTAGACAAGAAGAAGGTGAGGGAGCTGGGATTCTATGCAAATTACTTAATCTCTCCGGGTGATAAATTGTTATAGAAATATGCTTCAGGAGTAAAAGGAATAACTTTATAAAAATATAGGGGCATATTATCACGGGGGTTTAGCTCCTCTTTTTTGGCTTTAAAAGCCAAGAAAGCGGAGATAAAATTATCTCCCTATTACCTAGCTGTCGCTAACACCAGTTAGCGACAGCTAGTAGGAGATAGCGACCATCTTGGGCCCCACTTTGCATGTCAGTGATATTTATCACTAATGACATGCAAAGTGGGCGTGCCAAGATGTTAGCGACTGGAAACAGTCGCTAACATCGCTATCTCCTATTACCAACTTTTTGAGATATTCGCGCTAAGCGCGAATATCTCCAAAAGCTAACACCTGCCCTGAGCAGTTCTTAGCCATGTTATCCAACATGGCTAAGAGCATTAGCTCGATAATGCATGAATATCGCGGACTTTTCAGCGATATTCATGCATTGCGGCCGTTTTTTATCGCATTTGCGATAAACCTTGGTAGTACCAAGGTTTATCTGCGATAAAAATCGCCGCAGCTCAGCGGTACATTTTTGTCTCTAACCAAGCAATAGCGATAATTATCGCTATTGCTTGGTAATATGCCCCATAGTTCCACCAAAGCAGATGTTGACATTATTTTGGCGGAACCAATGAGATTCCAGTAAAGAAAGAAGGTGGGATGCAAGTCCCTTTTTATTTTGCATTGTAAGCAATAGACTTCACAAGCACAGATGAATGTCAAAAGTTAAATGGCAAAGATAACACATAGCCCCTTTCTCTAAAATAACATAGTTTATAAAAATGTGTTTATTTATTTTCTTTGTAGTTCAACACCGGCATCAGTCTAGAAATCCGACTTGGTCCTGAGCATAACCCATAATAAGGGACATTTGAAATACGTTGAACATGCTGCACAAGGGACTCAGTGATAATTAATAACCACACAAAGGAAATCCAAAAAGGAACATTGGATACCTTGCTCTAGCCAAACAAAATGGTGGTATAACCCCTCTAAATGCATATAAATAAGGAGTTTGCTTACAAATAGGGCAAAATAGGACATCTCCATTCATTTTTTGAATGAATGACTGGTATAATGTAATTATGTTTATAGTACTGGTTTTGTTATTAATTTGATATATGATATATGATTTATGTCCTTTGTTTTTTTAGTTCATGGGCTTCAAATGTTGTCAAAAGTGTGGTGATGTCTTAAGAATATGGAAAGTGTTTAAATGTGTTATTTAAAATAACGAAAGTTTTAACTGAATAAATTTGAGGTCAAGAAAATTAAAAACTGTGTGCACACTTTTTGTATCACTGATCATCGATTATTGACACAATAAATTTTGAGTGAATTTTTTGCTCAAAGCACCGTTTCAGGAACATTCTTGGAGCAACAGTTTTTCCTTTTTTCTTTATGTTTTTTACAGGGGAAGTGGCATAGAAAATAAGGCTAGTACACATACGGTAACAAATTCCTTCTCATATCCTTCAGACACCTCCTTGTCTTTTGTTAACTCCATGATCAATTGGGGTTAGAACACTTAGGGCCCAATTCCGATCCTGTACGGAAAGCCCAACGTACTTTCCGGACGAAACGTGCTTCAGGAGTCCGAGCGAGCGAGTACGATGCATCCGTTAGCATACAGACTCGATTCGCTTGGGCTTCCATTGAACTCTATGAGAGCCTGCATACATACGCGTACACAGGCTTCCATGGCAAAAAAGGGGTGTGTGGGGAAAAGCGTACACCTGTGGTGGACCCCATGGGGACCGCCCAACTGCGCTTGTTTGGATTGGGGGACCCATGGGCACCCCTCAATGACAGATTCGCTGGATCCCCAGTGAAGGGGGGCCTGCTATGGCCCCCCGAAGTATGCTTCCGACAGCCGTTTTGTCTCACTGAGTCTTAGTCGAAGCGGCTGTCCAGATTGTGTACCGTACTCTCTCTGTCGGAATCTGGCTCCATTGCGTGGCACATTTCATCTACGTACGAGTCGTAGGGACAGGGTTCGGTCCTGGAAACTATTTGGTCGGTGCGTACGCCAACTTCGCATCTTACTTGGTCATTTGGATCAGTGTACGATTCGGGTGTAAACAAGGGCTACAAATCCGATCCGGTGAAGCCAATCCGGATTGGAGGACTTCCAATTGACATTGGAATCGGGCCCTTAGAAGGAAAGCATGACTTGTCTTTTGTCTGCAATCTCTGTTGTAATAACCAGACTTGCAGGGATAACCACAAAGGTAACTTACATTTGTGAGAGACTTACACATGTAATTTACTCTTACAAATTTGAGTAACTTTACTACTTTTGACTATCCAAAATTTGAGTGTAAATTTACACAAAAATGTAGACTTACTCGTCTCCAAACCCTGAAAAATGAGATGGAGCCAAATTTCCGAGTGTAAGTCACTACTGCCAAAAAAGAAACCATAGTAAGTCCAGTACCACACTTGGCCAACCACTGATCCTGCAACACTCTCCAGTAGAAAATAATGGAGGTAGA
Source organism: Lissotriton helveticus (assembly GCF_964261635.1). NCBI lineage: Eukaryota > Metazoa > Chordata > Amphibia > Caudata > Salamandridae > Lissotriton > Lissotriton helveticus. Next base: position 166,640,001 of record NC_136065.1, on the reverse strand, counting down.
GACTTAAAGTAAATCGCAATACTAAACACTGGTTAGTGAATTTAGATTATTTAAAATAGTTAGAAATAAAGTAAAAAAAACGTTAAAAAGTACATATTTAAAATTTGATTATACAATGCTTTAACAACTTTTTTAATTTCAAAAACTTTATACAACATTAATATTTTAAGAAAATATAATGAAATTGCTTACAAATAGGTCTATACATCACTTTCAATAAATATTAATCCATAATAAAAAAATCTTTTTTTTTTTGTTTAGGTGGAAATTTATTTTTCAATTTAAACTCCAGAAAACAAATTTGTATTGAATTTAATATATCTCAATTAGTTAAAATGTAATAAAAATAAAAATGCTATAGCATTATATTTTGTTCTACATTTAAAATAAATATAGACTATTAATTTACATTGTTATTTAGATTTGTCACTGACTTTGCCATCTTTCTTGTTACTGCAAAATCATTTTACTAGTTTCCCTGGTAGAAACAAGAAATCCAATTTCCTATGTCATCTTCACTTTTGCAGCCATTTAAGGGGCTAGTTTGGGCCAAATAACCACTGTTCCAGCACCACACTATGTCTAGTTAAGTGTTCTACCCATGGAGGTCTGGATTCCCCGAGTCTCTGCATCTGATTTGTCATTCTATATCAGATTCCTCTCAATACACTGCAATGTTATATTTTAAACTTTGCAAGTTTTACAGTTATGTCCTTGGTGTTAGAGGTCGATGAGCATAGTGGGCATAAAGTAGGCTGAATTGTGAGGCATTGCTTCATATGCCCTTCAGATTCTCTCTAAAGTATACAAAAAATTGATGGATGCAATGCTTGAATTATTCTCAGCCACTTAAATTTCTCGGGCCTCATCCAACTCATCGTTATTTTGCATACGTCATCTGAGCTTGGGCATAGCTATATACAAATTAGTCATGACCCTGCTTTACAGTCCAGTCTGAGCTGCCATGCCAGGTCCTCCCTGAACCGGAACACAAGCAAACCAGGCCTGGTTTTTCCCGTTTATGGGATCATCAGCTGGGTACAACTTGGTTCCAGTGACACAGTGTGCATGGGCCCCACGTCTGGGCATACCCGTCCAATTTAGAACAACACACTAAAGTATATAAAACAGTGATGGATGGAACGCTTGAATTATTCTCAGCCACTGGTAAATAATCGGTTTGTACCCCAATCCATTATTATTTTGCACACCATCCCACCTCAGTTTAGACCTCCCTATATGCAAATTGGTCCTTCTCGTGTCTGAACAATAAAAGACACCACATCTACGCTTGACTACTCGTGTTACATACTTGTTATACATGTTCTTGCACTTACCTTTGTCTCCATAGAAACTGTTAACCACGACTACGATGTTTATCTTTATCATTAGAGTGTGCATGGGCGCCCTGTTTGTTTGGCAAATTAGTCGTGACCCTGCTCCAATCGGAAGAATCCAGCCGGGTCTGCCAAGCCAGGCCCTCCCTGAACCAGAACACAAGCAACCCCGGACAAATCAGCTGGGTACAGCTCGGTTGCAGCAAAACAGTGTGCATGGGACCCATATCTGGGTCTACTCATCCTATTTAGACGTGGGTCCTAGGCTCACTGTGCCACTGGATCCATGCTATACCTGGCTGAAGAGGCCTAACAACAGTGAAGCCAGTCCTGGATTTCTCGCGTTCTGGTTCAGAAAGGATCTGACCTGGCAATTTTGGCTGGGCTATTCCCATGAGGAGCAGGGTGAAGACTGATTTCTTTTTTTTTTTAAATATTTTTATTCTTGTTTGCCGGCTGACAAACAAACCCAGAAGATATACATACATAAATGGTTTCATACATGTACATAGAGACACCAGAGTATATATGTTGTAAACCAAATAATTTGATATATGGGGACAGTATAAGAGTTCCTGTTACAAGATCAAACTATAGACAAATTCATCTTTGTAAGGAGAAAAGAAATAAAAAATAGAATTAGCAATTATGCGACATTTAGATATTCTTTTACTCTAGAAAAGTACCCCAGTTTCTATTAAATTTAATCAGTGAGCGTGTTCCCCTGAGATTAGCTAGGGCTAGCTCCATGGCGTGTATCTCTGTTACTAGTGTCCACCACTTCCAGACCGTCGGGGGTTCCAAATCGGTCCAAGCCCTAGCCAAGGTTAGTTTGGCACAGGAAATAAGTATGGTGGCTAAGGCTGATTGTGAAGGTGGGAAAGGATTAAAATCTAGTAGAACCGAGGCCGCTGTAATGGTAGGTAACGAGATATTTTTTAGTCTAAGAACATTCTGTATATCCCCCCAGAAGGTCTTGAGCTTGGGGCAGGAATACAACATATGTACTAGATTGGCTGCCTCGGTTAGACATTTAGGGCATTTAGTGCGGTTACTAAAAGAGGCATTAGAGGACCATCTAGAGATTCTTTCAGGTGTGTAGTAAAGCATACAGGTCGTTCTAAATTGTTGTAGCCGAAGGCTAGATGACCGTACAAGGTTGTTAATATTAGCCAAAGAATGCTCAATCTGATTTGAAGTAATATTTAAACCTAATTGAGTACCCCACTTCATGGCCAGTTTATCGCAGTCGCCGGTATTAAAGGTACTGAGTGTTTTATAGGCTTCGCTAATAACTGATTATTTTTGTTTGAATAAAGACAAGTTCATATATCACTTTCGGTGATATTTTGAATCTTTTTGTTATTAATTAAATAGTCGTGTATTTGCAGGTGTTTATACCTTGTGGCTTCCGGTATATCATATATCTGTTTAAGCGTATTGAATTCTAAAAAGCCCTGCGTGCCGTACAAATCCGCCAATACCCTGATCCCTAGTGAGGCCCAATTATAAGTAATAGTATCCGTAAAAATGGCCGGAAGGCCTGGGTTACCCCACAGCGGCAATTTCGGGTGGAAGAAAGTTGTTTTACAAAATTTTAGTACATTACCCCAGATCCTAACAATATCTCTAGCAGTCTTAAATCTCACCCGCTTGTAATAGTTCGGGTCATTAGCTCTAAACAGAAAAAATTGTGAATCTTGTTTCAACATAAAAGAATGAAAAAAAAGAGCTCTGTCCCCATACAATAAGGAACGTAGACGTGTAAAAAACGCAGACCAGAAATACAGTTTGAAGTCTGGAAAGTTCAGCCCTCCCTTGTTTGTATTATTTTTCAACATTTTTAATGATTTTCTAGCCTTCTTGTAGCTCCATATAAAGCTACTCAGAATCCCATCTAGGTGCTGAAAATTTTTATTATTTAATGCTAGTGGGATAGATCGGAATAAAAAAACACATTTTGGCAAAACCTTCATCTTAATAAGATTAATTCTGCTAATCAAATTCAATGGCAGTCTGTTCCATTTTTTCAGTAGAAGAGTGTTTTTTTTAATCAAGTCATTATAATTTATGTTATTAATATCTTGTAGTCTAGCCGTTAATTTAACCCCTAAGTAGATTGCATCTTTACAGATCTCGGGGATAGCCGTATTTGGGGAGTAGTTAGCTACAATTTGAGTCTTCTGTCGGTTAAGCTTGTAAGCTGACACCTTCCCAAATTTCTCAGCCTCTATAAATATTCCTTTCAGCGCATCGGCTATTTCGGTAGTATATACGGCGATGTCATCCGCATAAGCTGTCATTTTCAACTCCTGTGAGCCGGAGCTGAAGGGCACAATCAATATTTGAGAGTGGAGGGCTAACAAAAATGGTTCTAATGAGAGGGCAAATAAAAGGGGTGAAAGGGGACATCCTTGACGAGTCCCACGCATGATGGGGAATTCTGATGAGGTCAGGCCCCCATAACTAATGCATGCAATTGGTTTGTCATAAAGTGCTTTTATACCCTTCAAAAAGTTTCCCCCAAAACCCATTTTAGACAGCACACTCCAGAGATAGTCCCACCCCACTCGGTCAAAAGCTTTTTCAGCGTCTAATAGAATCATGCCGAGTGGGGTGGACTCAGTCTCCGCGACATCGAACGCCGTAACAGCCATATTTACATGTATAGTTGTATCTCTCCCGGAGATAAACCCGTGTTGTTGTGGGTTGACTATTTTGGGCATAACTGGGGCTAATCTGAGTGCCATCATTTTGGCGAATATTTTCCCATCAGTATTTATCAGGGAGATGGGTCGGTATGACCCTCTCTCCTCCTTGGGCTTACCTTTCTTTAAAAAAAAGATTATTTTTGTCCAGTTCCTGGGAGCCGTTCCATTTAGCCCAATTGATTGCATGACTTCGAGTAGTAGCTGTTCTAATTCCAATCTACACATTTTATAAAGTTCCAAGGGTATCATATCCTCTCCTGCCGCTTTTCCAGACGGTAGGGAATTAGTAGCCTGATGTAGTTCTGCCAATGATATGTCGTCAGAAAGTAAGCCCAAGCCTAATAGATTCTCTGTACCCACTGGATGTTCATCAACATATTCCTGGACTAAGTCTGTATCTACTGCGCTGTCTGGAGTATATAAGTTTCTATAATAGTCAGCAAATTGCTCAAGTATATCTTGCGGCTGATTATATAATTTGTTCCCTTGCCCTCGAATATTAGAAATTAGGGTGTCTGCTCTATCTTCGGCAACTTTATAGGCTAACATTTTGCCTATTTTATCCCCCCCCCCTCATATTGCGCAATTTTGAATTTATGAATCCTTGCGCTACTTTTTTGAATGAAGGTAGATTTTATGTCATTTTTCAGTTCGCTAAGTTTTAAATTAATTTCTATAATTGCTGGGGGGTTAAGCTGTAGAGCTGTGGCCAGTAGTTCTTCTTGTTCATTTATGTTTGCTAATAATGTGGTCTTGTGTTGCTTTCGTTCTGCATTTTGCCTGATCACATAGGCCTGCGTAAAACCCCTGACGCTTGCCTTGCAGGAGTCCCATACCATACAACATCCAGTTGAGTTCTTATTAAAGCTTATAAATTCATTGAGATGGGCTTTAAGCTGGATCACAAAACTTGAGTCTGAGATTAGGTGTCTAGGGAAAGAGAATGGTCTGGGAGGTGTCCTAATGCTTAGGGTGTCAAATGTCAAAATTAAAGCATTATGGTCGGAGTTTATTCGGGGGCAAAGAGTCATGGAGCCAGTCTGCAGTAGCTTATCGCTGGCTAAAGCCATGTCTAATCTGGTGCACATTTTGTGAGGCGCTGAATAATATGTATACCCCGGTATATTTGGATTCAGATATCTCCAAGCGTCTTTGATATTATGTGTCTGACATAGGTCCAATATGGATATCCTGGTCTTGTGCATCCTATGACGAACATGCGACTTAGTTGTATCGATTTTATAGTCCATGATGCAATTAAAATCCCCCATTATAATGATTACCCCCTCCCAGTCCAAAAGCTTCATATTTAATTGGTCAAAATAAATTGGTTCATCTAGGTTTGAGCCATAAACCACACATAGAACATACTTGTTGTTTGCATACTTGATTTGTGCGATAGCCCATCTACCGTCCTTATCGTGAGCAGTTTGCATTACTTCAACCCTGAATCGCTTATCTTTAAGGATAGCAACGCCTCTTGTAGGACTCTCAAAAGTAGAACAGACCAAAGTATCATACCCCATTTGACTTAATAATTTCCTATCTTTCCATATGATGTGGGTTTCTGATAATAAACAAAAGTGAGGATTGTGAAGTTTCAGCTCTTCAGACACCAGAGATCTTTTGTTTTTACTATTGAGACCTGCTACGTTCCAGGCTAGGCATTTTATTACATGCATTTAAATGTTGGTAGAAATACTAGGCCCCTCTTCAGATAGTCAAACAATAAGTCTTGGTCTCTTGGGCATCTAAAACAATCAATAAACCATTCAATAAACAGTGATTTAAAGTCTTTATCAAAATCTTCGCCGAGTTTACCCCTGTCAGCTAGCAAACATTTTTTAATAGATTTCCCCCCCCTAACTCTTCTTGCTCCCAACTTGCGGAGAGGGAGTCCCCCCCACCTCCCACCCCCCCTGGCTCTCACCCCAGCCGGGGAAGAACCACCCTCCAGTGATAGCTGCCGTTGGTGAGGCAGCACGTGTGGTGACTTACCCTGAAAAACTCCCCCCCCCCTTTTTTAACAAACATCGTTGTGCATACCAAACAGTAAATTAAGTGTAACATAAAATTCTTTCTCTTCCTTTTTCTTGTTTTTCCCCCTTTTTTTTTTTTTTTGGTCCGCCTTTGCCTTCCCCTTCTTTGTGTGTTTGTGCTCCCCGACCTCCCTTAATATAACTTATTAACCACCCTTAGGGTAAGTAATAGTTGTTTTAAGTCTAGCTCTGGCTCTGGCTAGAGCAGATGCTAGAAAGATAGGCCTCTGCTTCATTAACATCGTTGAAAGTGTGGGTCCGCCCGTTCCTCGTAACCTTAAGACGAGCAAGTTCTTGGAGGAACACCTGCCCTCCACAGGCCTTAATGGGATCCATCAATTTACGGAGCTGCCACCTCCTATCCATAGTGTCCCTACTGAGGTCAGATCGTGCAAAAAACGAGAGCTCTCCTACAACTATTGGAGAGTTAGGGCGGGCTCTCTGCCAGACCTCTTGGCGTAAAAGAAAGTTACCAAAATAAATTAGAAAGGGGCGTGGGAACTGATTTTCTCTATTCCTTTGAAACAGAGGCAGACGATGGGCCCGCTGAATTTGTGAGTCCCAGTCCCAATCTGCCAGATCAGGAAAGGCCTTCTGAAGTACCCCTACAATGTATGCCCTAGGATCTGAGCCCTCTGATCTCTCTGGGATGCCAAAAAGTCTTAGGTTAGATAGCCTCTGCCTGTTCTCCAAGTCCTCGACCTTTAGTTGTAATATCTTCAACTGATCGTCATGTTTTTCCACTGCTCCTGCCATTTTAGTACTTGCTCCTCCACCTGTACCACTCGTTGCTGTAGTTCCGTGGTTTCCTGTGAGATCCCCCCAATTCTAGTAGTAAGGTCAGTTAGAGAGGATTGCATCTTGTTATTATCCTCCCTAAGTTGAAGATAATATTCCTGTGCTTCCGCCCGCTGATTGCTCAATTGCTTGCTCAGAATCATTAGTATTTCATCCAAAGAGGAGGTATTAGTTCCTTCCCTTCTTGGCTCTGAGTCTGAAGTCAATGGTTCCTCATCTGGTGAGTTTCCCCTGTTTTTTGTCGTAAGAGATGAAGGAGATGAAGGAGAGACTAAAGCGGGACCGGAGGGAAGGTCCGCCAAAAAGGGAGGGCTAGCTATTGCATGACCGGATAGTTGAATAGTTGGATGTATAACAATGTTTTTATGCATCGCTGTTAACTCCGGAGTATCAGGCGAACCGTTATCCAGCTCTTGAGATTGAGATTGAGATAGCACTTCTTCTCTCTGGTCCACCAGGGGTGTACTATCCGGGTCAATCAAGATGCTCTTATCGGGGGAGATCAGTGTTAATGTAGAATCTGTAGGGCTTGCTCCTGATAACCTTAGCGTCATGGTTTTAACCAAACCTTTTGCTTCGATCCATTTTCTAAGCGGGCTCTTGTCTGGGATATTCTTCCTTAAGGCTAAGTTATTATTTGGCTTTAGCTTTGGCCGTTTAGAGATAGCGCCAGCCTTGTTACTTTTCTTTGGTTTTTGTTTGCCCTTGGTTTTAATCTTAGAGAAGCTCCCCCCCATACGATGATAGGCGGGCAGGTCATCTTCGGATTCAGTTTCAACCTCACAGTCCTCATATGAGTCCAGCTCAATATCTGCTGAGACCGTTGTAAATACTGCGGTTTCGTTTGACGTCCCGCATTCAACGCCCTCCGGCTGAGCTTCCAGTGTCCCCTCTAAACTGTTTAGGGTTAATTCGCAGAATGCTGGCCGAGTAGCATTTGTAGAGTCCAGCTGTAATTCATGAGGTGTGATAGAGGGGTTACTCCCTTTAGGCAATAATTTTACCGTTTCTGCATTACTGTCACCTTTGCTGACCTCCCCTACCCCCATCACAAGCTGTGCACTCGAAGGGTCATTAGGGGGTTTTTCCGCACCAATACCAATTTTGACGTTGATATCAACATCTCGGCTGCTTGGGCTCATTGCTGTTTCTCCCCCCTCCTGTATCGCGCTGGGATTAGTAATAGCTTCTTTCAGAGGTTGTGGAACAGTCTCTCCCGCTCCTCCCCATGTTTTAACTGACTTAGGGTTCGAGCCCTTAGTTTGTGACCCCGCAGAAAAAATAGGTGGCCTCAGTACCTGTTTGGCCGCTGTAGTTGTGGTTTTCTTTCTCTCCGGTAGAACAGGGCCCCCTGCTGCTCTCTGGTGAGATGTCCTCGGTAAGCGCTTCCGCGCTCGGCAGTGACGAAGCCACAGCTGCCGTGGTGGACGCGGGTGCTGTTGCTGTGAGCATGTTGGCGGCAGCTGCGGGAGCTACAGGGGGGGCCGCCACCACCACCGCTTGTTTGCTGTTCCTTGTTTGACGCGGCAGGGTTGGGTTCGGGTTTTTTGAAGACATCCCTCTAAGCCACAGTACGCCAGCAGTCACACGCCGGCAGAGGGTAGGACCAAACCAGCCGATCCCTGAGTTGCTGATCCGTCCGCGTAACAGCCGTCGGAACAGCCAAGCCGAGTCAGAATGCAGAAGCATTCGCTTGCTGCGGGGAGACGAGCAGAGTAGGTCAAATTTCTCACAAAAGAAGAAAGGTCAGCAATCCTGGTGAGTTTATTTTTGCGTGCACTACTCAAAACGATGTGATTCCATTCGGCATTGTTAGCTTTCGTTTCGTGACATTTTGCTTCACAATAAACTCTGAAGAGGGGAGGAGAACGGAGCCTCCAGGTAGGTCAACCGGCACGGACCCTCACTCCGCCATCTTGGATCCGCGAAGTCCCTCCCATCTTGGATCCGCGAAGTCCCAGGGTCAAGACTGATTTCAATGTAGCTGGGTCCAAACTGAGGTGGAATAGAGGCCAAAAATCGATGGATTGTGATGCGACCCAAGTAATAGCTAATGGCTCAGATTAATTCAAGCATTCCATCCATCATCTTGTTCTTTTTTCATTTGACATCCTAAGTGTGCCGGGTATACCTAAACGTGGCTCCCAGGCTCACTGTGTCACTGGAATCAAGATATACCTGGTTGAAGAACCCTAATAAGGGCAAAACCAATCCTGTGTTTCTTGTGGTCTTGTTCAGCAAGGACCTGGCCTGGCAATTTGGGCTGGACTATTCCTATGTGGAGCAGGGTCAAGAGTGATTTCAATGTAGCTGGGTCGAAACGGAGGTCGCATGTTGGCCGAAAAATTATGGATTGGAATGCAACCCAAGAAATAGCTGGTGGCTAAGATTAATTCAAGCATTCCTTCCATCACCCTGTTGTTTTTACACTTGACACCCTAAGTGTGCCGGGTATGCCTAAACGTGAATCCTAGGCTCACTGTGTTACTGGAATCAAGATATACCTGGTTGAAGTTCCCTAATATGGGTGAAACTGGTCATGAGCTCCTTTTGTTCTGGTTCAGGTAGGACCTGTCTTGGCAGTTTGGGCTGGAAATTTCCTATTGGAGCTAGGTCAAGACTGATTTGCATATAGCTGGGACTAAAGTGAGGGGGCATCATGTGCCAAATAAGGGTGGCTTGGGATGCAGCCCAGAGCGATTGCCAGTGGCTTAAATTAATTCAAACATTCCATCCATCACCTTGTTTTTGCTTCAGATTCTCTCAGCACGGCATGTGCCCTTATATTGTTCACTTTGCAACATGAGCAGTGGAACTTTTGAGGTTACAACTATAAGGCCTTTTAATTACATTACTTCAGGTCCGTTAACTGCGCGTGCCATCAATACAAGGTGGGATCTCGCTGGAATATACCTGTTCTGCTGGAAGACCTCTTCTCAGGACAAGCATTCCCATGTGGAAACCCTGAAAGCGTGTAAGGTTAGATCTTCACACATCGTATTAATAATGCTTTCTGTCTATTTGAGCTGTTGAGGTTTGTTTCTTTCAAATTAATTGCTGCCCTTTGAATTCTTCCTTCTCTGTCTCCTCAGAAAATCATGGATTCCTGTTATACGGTGGATCACGTGCAATATCTAAACTCTACGTATTACCTCAGTCGTAGGTGTTTTCATATCTCCTATCGTACCTGTCAGCCTTCGATAAAACAGGTCTTTCATTGTCTGTGGGCTCTTATGCCCTAGTCCATTCTCGGATGCTGCCACGGATGCCTGTGACACCTTCCAACCCAACATGCACACCTGGTGCCTGGTTCACCCACGAACAATGCACGGTCCACTGCCCCATGGCAGTCTTCAGCTCCTCCTCTGGGTCATAGCTGGAACTGCTCGTGCCTCTATCCATTTTAATTGCGACCAGTGTGACAGGCCCCTGCCTCCTCCCATTGCTGGTCTCCAGGGCCTTATCAAGCCTACCTTAATGGCTGCTTGCACAGAGGCGGCTCCTCCACTATGGCGGAGGAGCGTCACCTCACTGCTTTCAAGCAGTGGAAAGGAAATATAAAATGATAATAACTTTAAGTTATTATCATTTTATGTTTCCTTTGTGGGTGGGTGGTCGAGGCTGCTCTGCTCAGCTCACGGAGCAAGGCAGGAGTGGTTTGCCTACTCTTATATGCGCAAACCAGTCATGCACACTTTCCCCGTTCTCCTTGCAGGCTGCACTACAGCCTACGTGGAGAACAAGTCCAGGTCCCCATTCCCTGGTTGAGTGTCGAACCAGGATGCTCAAAACCAATCATAATGCTGCAATGCAACATTGTGATTGGTCAGGGGAGCATGGGTGCTTTACCAGTTACAACACGGCCGCCACTGTGCTTGCAATTCCTTCTCCAGCATTAACAATAAGCATTAATTGCCCCTGCCTAACCTAGATGTTCTATTACCAATGCTGGTCACAAGACATATTTGTTATATTGTTTCGTGTTGGTTTCAGAAGTCAATAACTGAATGATTGCACCTCTATAAGCATCTGCGTGTAACCACTGGGTGTAGTATTTTTATGGTGCCTGAGTGGGAGTACTTGTATTGGGTTAAATGTGGATCTCAGGCATTTCATGCACTCACATGATGGGTGGGTTCAGAGGCAAAACAAGCTGTACTTCCAAAATGCAGATGGGGGTTCTTAACACTTCAGTGGGGTTCTTAATATGAAACATGCATTGGCAAAGCAAACAGGTCATGCTTTAGACAGACCTAAAAGTTTTGTGAATGCTTGTTAATTTTAGTTTTTCTTTCAGTTCTAAGGTAATAATTTTTCCAATAATTTTAAGTGGTGCCAGTTCTTACTATTGTATCAGATTTAATTTTCCAAGAAACATTTAAACTAACAATGGTTACTAGTATTTTTCTTTTGATGTATTTTCAGTTTTAACTGCTAATTGTTGATTTTAAAATTACAATTGTATCATTATTTAACATTTGGTAGCATTTTTATTATATGCACTTTTTCTCTAGAAACACAAAATGCAGCATTTTCACATTTATTTTTGAAGTTGATTTAGAATATGACATTTATTTACCACTGCCTTTATTAGTGTTACTTTTCAATTACCTGTGATTTTGCAAACCCTTTCCCATGTTTTTATGTTAAGCTCATTTTTCTTATTTCGTTTTAAAATATGTACTAGAACAAATTAGGAACAATGCAATAATTGTTACTACAATGCTGTAATATTGCAAAGTTAAGCACAGGACCTACATGCAGAAGCGGCCGCTACCAGACGGGAGTGGTAGGGTGGGGAAAACAATACAAAAAAAAACACACTTACCTAGAATTGCGCCGCCACCTCTGCCTGGTCCTGGGAGCACCCGGGCTCCCAGGCTCCGCACCGCCAATCACAATGCTGCAATGCAGCGTTGTGATTAGTCTGAGTGCCGTGGTTCAGCGCTCAGACAGGCAGTGGGAACCTGGGCATGTTCTCCAACCAGGCTGTAATGCAGCCTGGGTGGTGAAAATGCAAAGTGTGCGTGATGCTTTGGACAACTTGAGACGCCCGGCCAAAGCATCATGCGCACTTACAGAGTGCCCAACACTCCTCCTCCTGCAGTGTTCTGGTGTCACGGATCCCAGATCCGCCCGCACATAACCAACTGAGCCACTGAAGTAGGAAAAATAAAATGATAGTAACGCTATGTTATTATCATTTTATTTTTCCTCCTTCAACTGTTCTGAGAGCAGTGGGGAAATGATCCTCTGCCTTAGCAGAGGAAACACCGCTGACTACATGCCTTTCTCTGTCGTGTACCTTGTTGTTCAGTCCGGGATACCCAAGATGAGTGAGCGGTACCTTCCCTTCAACATATTTACCTCTGTGCAGTTAATGGTGGGAATTTGATTAATAGACTAGCTTTTCTCAGCAATGCTCTCTGTTCATCAGGGTAGCCAGATTATGTCCTTTCTCCAAAACCAGGTTTTATTCCTGCTATAAACTATTCTTTATTGGCTCAGGTACACATTGTTACATTAATATTTTACCTTGGATATTACATATTTGTCTCTTCCAAGCCATTAGTAAGTGGTTATGCTGCTTGATTTCTAATTAATGGAAAACCTCGACCTGTTGCTGTACAGTATGTTCCAGTATTATTACACTTTACCCCTGCTAACTCGTGACAAACTACATGTGCTCCCCTTTTCGACATGGTGAAATGGGCATACCCCTAATTGGCATATTTAACTTATCTATATGGCCCCAATGCATGGTAGCACAGTGCAGTGTACCCAGCGCCTTTAAGTTGACTATCACAAGTGGATGGCTGAACTCATTATGCCATACATTATAGTGCCAAAGTAAACGAGACTGCAGGCCTACCTCCAGTAGCCTAGCTGTGCAGGTCTAAACTGCAAGGTTGACCTCTCAAAATAACCTCTATTCCAGGTCTAAACCCTCCACTTAATATACAAATAGGTCGCCCCTAAGATGACCTAACATGCCAATAAGGCATGGTGATGGTATTTAAAAGTAGTATGTGTAAAGGTTTAATGTTAAACATATCCTTACTAGAAGTGGGCGAAGTTTGCAGAGTTGCACTACATGGAATTCCACGAAGTTGGATAAAACGTCTGTGGATTTCAGCAGAGTTCTGCTCTGCCCTACTTTAGAGTACATACAGAAAGAGGTTGTTACAAATCCTTGCAACCTAATAAGCCACATAGCCCGTTATCTCAACATATTTTGCATGAGTTTAAACGTATACATACTGGGGCAGTTTTACAAGCCCCTTCCAACACATTTATGCTGCCATTGCGCCACTTCTGTAATGCAGCGGTGGCGTAAACCATGCGCCATTTTGCGCCGTATTTACAATGTGACGCATCTAGGGAGATGCGTCATGTTGTAAAGCCCTGTGCCACATGAAACCTGTGTCAGGTTTCATGTGGGCATTCCGGCGCAGGGTGGGCGTTCCCTTGCAGGTACACCTCGTAAAAGGGACGCCTTGAAATCTACAAGATTTCACTGAGTCACTTTTACGGCCATGCTGCATCAAAACCCTGCGCCTGCTTGAAACAGGCGTAAGGAGTGACGCAGCATGTGAGGCAGAGGGCGCCCTCCAGCCTTGATGAGCCATGTCACGCTTGTGACGCGACTCCAGCAATGTGCCGCCATACGCCTGGGGATGCAGACGCATCTGCCCATCCGTGCGCCACGGTGCGGCGCATCAGTGGTGGCGCACGGGTGCTTTTGCGTGTCGCAAGTGTTCTGGCGCATCCCTGCTGATTTGCAGAGATGCGCCAGACCTTGTAAATCTGCCCCAGTGTGTTCTAGGTGACACATTAGGTAGATTAGCAAAGGAAAATAGATGGCCAGAAAATAGCTTGCAACATATATGGGCTTCAGTAAAATCAGGCTGTCTGTTGTCCACTGTAGCTCTAGTACCATCATGGCAACAGGCTCCCACCCCTCTTAGCTTGCATCCCGCAAATAAATACACGCCACAGAAGTGATAACTTGGCAAAAACTGCTGCAGGTTTATTACATACAACGTTATGTAATCATTGTGGGTTAGCTTACGGGCGACCCAAGGGCAGGCAGCATTCTTGCCACCTGCCCGCCTGATGAGCCAAGAAGCACCGTGGCGAACCACCTATGTACTGCCCCTTCTGGTAATCCCTTCCAGGATCACATGACCATTGGTCCCTTATACTCACGCCCCTTTCGGGGCGGAGCGTAGCTAGGCAAGTCCCCGGTTGCTCAGGCCCACAACCGGCCGAAGGACTAACGGGGCGCCGACACAGGTTCCAGGAACCTCCCATGAGGCCCCTGGGGTTAGGCTCTGGCACCCCTACGTGCCGCGCTGAGGTACCCTTCTGTACCCAAATGCTTCCAGATCATCCTGTAACTCCGCCTGCAATGATAAAGTAAAACATTAAAAAGTTCTAGCGATATCCTTTTACCCGACACGCTGGGTAAGCGGTAGGGTGGGAGACAGCGTGTCCACCCCCCAGGCGTCCACGGCGCATCCGGTGCATCAAGAGGCAGGGAAAATGGCAAGGGGGACTTAAGTTCTCCTCGCCCTGCCTGGTGCACCGAACGTGACGTAGCACGCCCACAACCACGACCCCCAAAGAGACTCCTCCTCTCGCCAACCCCCCCCCTTGGGGTCAAGAAGGGTGGGGGAAGGGGGAAGGGAAGCCCAATGGCACTAGAGGGCCGCCCTCCTGAGTAGCCCCCTATGGTGGCCTCGGGGAGCCACATTTTAACAGTTGTCATTTTTGCATACTTTTACCACTTCAGGGTCATATAACAACCAATACCCCGGCAAAACATTTTCTGGGAGCCATCCGCGAGTGGGAGGTACTGCTAATGTGCAATGTGACCAAAGAATAAAACCAACCAGGGCACATTATCCAATCCTAGTGCCCCATCCAGAAGTCTGGAGTGCTTATTGGCTATGGAGCCAGCACATGTTTTGTCCGAGCCATCTGATTCCTCCTCTGGTCAGTGGCGATTGCCTTCCTGCTCAGCACAGCTAGACTTCGGAGGAGTTCTTTTGATGCCTTCTACACTGAAAGAAAAACTTCCTCTGTGTTTTCAATGTGTGCTTTGTGGATGTTGCAATGGAGAAGCAGGCTTCGTATATGTTAGAACTTCACATCCCTCACTTGTCATACTTTCAGAACCCACTCTGTGCGGGTCGGTGTTAAGTGAAAGGAAACCACCCCCATGCCCTACATTCAGAACTGCCCTCATGAATACAAGGTGGATTGTAGGTGGACTGTCGCATAGTTGAGCCTTGCTTGAACGTGTGGTTTTGCAGCAATGACACGCCCACACTTAATTTTCTTGTTCTTTTGGATTACATTTCTGGTTTTCAATGCCAATTAGGTGCATGTTTTCTAGGGGAGCAGTACTAAGTAAATGTGTAGAAGTGTCTCCAAGATTTGAGTTTATCCAGTTGGATGTCACCTTCTTCCACTGGGGTACTCCTCAGAGAGCAATGCCGGTATGTTGTTCCGGTAATATACAGCGTGTCCATGAGTATTGTACATTTATGACACACGGAAGGTCTAAAATAACTATATACAAAGGGTGCATCGTTTCCTCAGAATGTCCACATATGACTTGACCTCACCAATTACCTGAAATAACAAACTAATACACAAGGAAGAAAACGTACATGAACTGTACCTGATTATATTACAAGTAGGGGTGGGCACCGGGTGGCAGCTGGGGTAAACTACGCCATGCGCTGGAATGAGTCTTTGTTGCTGAACTCCATGCTCCCGGCAGAGTTAGGATTTTGCAAAACTTTGCAAACTACGCTGGCCATTAATCCTTCCAGTGAAAATGCATTCAAATCTATTGTCACTGTATTGTCACTGTAGCAGGGTTAACTGTTATATAGGAAAGCATTGGGATGCAATATTAGCGTTGATATGTCTTATCTCTGCTCAGGAAGGAGCTACAAAGCTCATATTTGGACTTTTAAGAATATGTATTACAATCCCAATGAATTTGTAAAGTCAGCTTTGTAATAAATATATTAGAACAGCTACTATTCAAAAATTGTTGCTTGTTACCGTCTAAAGCCTCTTTTAGTGCATTTGCATGAGCTTCCAACTGTCACCCACGAGCTGGATGGTCCTTAATGATCTGTGAATTTGATCCCAGAATTGAGACAAAAGCTTGGGGAGATGCTCTGTACTTGAAACAGGATGACATTCTGGCCTGTGCCCAGGAACTTAATTAACTTTCAGGGGTTCTGCCTCCTGCGTCTGTCCCCCTAGCCAGTCAGGCACTAGGCCTGGTGAGAAAGCAGTTGCCCCACAAAACGGCTATGAATGTCTTCAGAGGAGTGATTGCTCATTTTCCTGGCCATAACTCGGTGGGGGGGGGGGGTGTTCACAGGAGCTGTACAAAGAGGAAGAAAGGTTCTGCCATTTTTGTTTTGGGGAGAGAGGGGCACTGTGGGATTTCTTACATTAAAACACACAGGAAGACCTGCAAAAATGGGTAGGGTAAACTCTGGGAACTTTTATCTCATTGGTTAATGAGTGGGCAGGAGCTTTCCCTACTCACAGTCTGACAGAGGGCATAAAGGTGGCTCGCACAGCACCCTGCTCAGATCACTCCTAGAGCTGTGGAAGAACAGAAGAGGATTAGACCTTCTGTCTGTGACCTGTCTGCTGTTTGTGACCTGAGAAGGACCTTGAAGACAAACCTGCTCTCCTTCTTTTACCCAGGACAAAGAAGTGGGCATCAATGGTCATTGGGCTGACCTCGTTTGGATATCAGGGGGCAATACAAGCTTCAATAGGCCTTTTCTTACATTCTCAACAGATCAGTCCCCACTTGGACCTGCCCTGGACCTGCTGCTGGTCTCTGCTGGAGTGAGTCTTGACCCCTTTGGCTGGTGTCTAAGTGTACTCCTACTGCCAAATTCTGAAACCTGGAACTCTCTTCTCCGCTTGTCCAATCAATAAGGGGTAACCCTGTATTCCTAAGAACCTGGCTAACTACTAATTAAAAAACAGTAGTTCTTTTTTATGAAGCCAAGCCAGCCTTTGCCTTCTAGGCAAAACTCATCAATAATCCAGTAATAAATGTTCTGTTACTTGATTTAATGAGATTACATATATACACCTAACACAATAATGTAAATGAACTTTGTCATCACAAAAAAGGCTCCAATGAATGCGTAGTGAATCGTGACACAAGTGAGATCAGGTGTGCAATAAATGATAACAGAAAAATAATAAGCATTGGAAAAGCCAATAGGTTTCTCCTTTGCAAGATATATTGGTGTTGTCAGTTTTTTTTACATGTTGCACACCTTGCATGCTACAGTCAATATTTTGATAATATAAATGATATAGCATGCATTAGGATATTTAATTAAATTATGGATTACTTTGCTCAAACCATTGCAAAAAAATGCATAAAGCCATCTTGTTTTGCCTAAGTGCAATATAAGTTAGCCAGCTGCTTTAGATCATCGGAACTTTTAATACGCTGGTTTGAGCTTAACAAAGTGCTGACACTGGATGGCCATTGGAAGTTCCCACCAAAAAACAAGCAGGATGTGGCTGCACACCACCAACCCATGAGCATCTGGATCAGGCACAAGGAGGGACATTCCTGCAGCCGCTGCAATGGGAGGTGCGCTGGCTGTTATGGGATGTGCAAAGTAAGCCAGGAAATGGGCACATTGTACACTGTCACCGTAGATATGAGGCCCAGTCTTTCATTATCCCAATGTTGCAAAATGGGTTCATTTGGGTAGAAAACAATTAAAGGGTTAAAGAGTGGTTGTGAGGGAATCCGTGGCGGAGGTGGTCATGGGGGTAGCCAACAAACATTGTCGCACCAGGCACTGCCAGCGCTAAAGTTCCACTGCATCTGGTTCTTCCTCAATACACAGCTGGCATAGTACTATCCTCTTCCTGGTTGCTTTTTAATTTTTTTCTGTAGTATTTATATAGCATGAAGTGAACTCGACCCGAAGGTATTGGAGTGCTTTACACGAGCACCAGTTACATTACACAAGAACACGTTTAATTTATGGTATACGGGGGGAGATTAAGCAGGGGACAGGAGGCAGATGCTGTGAGATTGTTTTGTGGGTTAATGCACCTCCTCGAGAGATCTCCATTCGACTTGCTGATCCAATTATAGTAAGTACTAGCAGCCCGTCCCGACGTTATCCGAGTATGAATTGCTGCCGGCCAGTAGTATATTGTTTTGTAGGATTTTGATTTTAGGCCTGTGAAACGCTCCGATTCACAGTGGTACAAAAGGGGGTGGTGATGGATGGAGCATCTGAACCAATCAAACACTCACACCCAGTCAAAAGATCTGGGTTTGATCCATCACCGTTCTTTAGCCCACTCTGCCACCCCAGTTCAGACATGGCTATATGCAAATCAGTCTGACCCTGTGCCTCATGGGAACAGTCCAGCCCGAACTGCCAAGCCATGCCTTCCCTGGACCGGAAACAAGCTTCCGAGGACCGGTTTCTGGCATTCCAGCCGTCTTCAGCCCGGCTTGCTTGAATCCAGTGTCAAAGTGAGCAAGGGACTCACGTCTGAGCATGAAAAAACAATGAAATATTGGGCACAAAGCTCGCTTTTTTTCCCCGTAATCCGTGCCCCGCACACGCCCACGCCCACGCCCCCAGCACACGCCCACAGCACACGATATGAGACACGGCATGAAGGGCGGAACGTACCACACGCCCCCAGCGTTTGTCACGCCCCCAGCACACCCCACAGCACAACGCAGACACGCCCACAAGGGACTACTTTGCTGGCACGGTTCTTTTACCTTTTAAATGTATATGGTGGGCGTCTACATAGCCTATGTCCTTCTGCTGCAACTGCCCTTTCCAACGCTGTATTGGGTGTTGTGATTGGTGCTGTGGTTCCTGAGATTACCCGCCTCAAATGTTTGGGCTCTCTCTTTATTATATTAGTATAGATTTTACTGCAATGTACTGTGTGCCACCAGTAAGGTCAACAGGCCAGGGGCATCAGTAAGAGAGAGACTGCTCAGCAAACAAGGAGCCTGCTGCAAAGGTCAAGATGCAAACATTTGAACCTTAGTAAAATAGAGTATTAAATGGACTAATGGGTGTGCTGCAGAGATATAGAAATCGGCAAATTGTAAAATGAGTTCCAAGTAAGATAGCTTAGTGGGTAAAGACACCTTCAGCAAAGATCCATGAACAATATCACTGATCATTTGAGAGAGATCAAATTGCCTTGCATTCTTGTGTGAATATGATATTTTTTAACCTTATTGAGAGTTTCTGGAAAGAAAGAAAATGTGCATATTGGTTGTGAAAACCTCAGTTCTTGTGGTGGATAAAAGTCAGGAAGCAGAAATTAAAAAAAAAAAGTACAATGAGAATTCATTCAGCTCTCGACAGGGTTAATTTCACAATGCGAAGGACCTGAGATACTCCCTAGAGAGAGAGAGAGAGAGAGGGAAGGCAGGGGTTCCTTCCAGTTTGTACCAGTATTTATTACTAGCATGCATTTTTTTCGCTACTGATATTGTGGTTTCAATATTTTGGCCATTAATCTTTCAAATTACTGAGATTGTGCTCTGCATTCATTATTAAATTCTGTTAATATTAGTACTTTTCGTTCATTATTTATAATCTGATTGTTAATCGGCAGTGCCCACTGATGTACCTTCGCTTTTGAGCTGAAAAAGGGTGACTTACCAACATGTGGGGATTGTTCGGTGCGAGGTCGGGGCCTCGCACGTGTCCAGTCAAAGGCTGTAGTAACGACACGCACACTACAGTTAGAGGGTATGCCGGAAAGACCCCGAGCGGTCTTCCGCCTTTTTATTATATACCTCGGGGCGTGCCCGTCCCGAGGGTGTATGCATGCGTGTGTGTGTTTGCTACATTGTTGTTGAGAGGCCGGGTGGCTCTCTACATCCCTCCTTCAATTTAGTTCACTTAACGGGTTACTTTCCACTTGGCTAAGGAGATGTCCACACAAAGTCTCGTAGCCTCTGACTGGGGCCGGGATTGGGCCGTATGTGATTCCGGTGATTGTGACGGACAGGAGAACCAGCAGCCCCGGCCAGGGTTGCGTCACCGTCTCGGGCTGAGGGTGTGTGCTCAGATGCCTCACCTCGGGGAAGGATGGGTTGACTGATGTTTTCGCCCGACCTGTCGGGGTTCGGGCGGGACGCCGAGTTCTGGTCCCAGGGCCCTACTTCGTCCTGACAGCCAGATTCTGCCCCAGTTGCCTCTTCAGTGTCCCTGGGATTGCCGTCCGGTCTCCCTACTCTTTTGAAACAGGACACATTGCGGGTGACAGTCTGTTGTCCTAGGCGGGCGGTCACCATCGTTCCTCGAATCTTTTCAACTGTCCATCTTTCCGGTTCAAATGGGGTTCTAAATTTCCACCCTGGGTGGCGATCTTGTACCACCACGTTGTCTCCTTCCTGTAGCCCAGGTCGTCTTGCATGTCGCCCCTCACTCGCCTTTTGATTGGTGACGGTTCTTCGTGACTGGCTCGCGTCACTGTCTCTTATTTCCGGTGTCCAAGTGGAGGACGTTGGAATGTTCCCCCTTGGGGCTCTTTTGAACAGAACATGTGCGGGTGCGCATTTGGTGGTACTATGGGGAGTCTGTCTGTATGCACTTAGAAATTGGTCCAATGCGGCCTCTGGGTCACTTCCGTTGTCTACAGCGATGCGGAGGGCCCTATTGAGGGTCCGCATGAGTCGTTCCACTTCGCCATTCGCTTGCGGCCACAAAGGAGTGATTTTCCGGTGTTTTATCCGTAGTCCTTCCAGATAAGCTTGAAATTCTCTCCCTTGAAAGGGCGGCCCGTTGTCCGATTTCACTTCATCTGGGAGCCCCATCGTGGCGAAGATGTGATCCAGCGCTTTTTTGACTTGCCCGAACGCTGTGGAGGTGAGTATTTCCACGACTGGGAATTTTGAAAAAGAGTCCAGTACCACCAAAGTGTGTCGACCATCCGGGAAGCTCCCGAAATCGATACTCAGCTGAGTCCAGGGGGTTGTTGCCGCTTCTTCCGTGATGATCGGGGCCGGAGCTGGATCCGACCCGGTGATGGTGCAGGCATAACATGATCGCACCATGTCGTCCACCATGCGATCCATGGCCGGAAACCACACTTTGTTGCGCAATCGGGCTTTCGTTTTGGCCATCCCTTGGTGGCCCACGTGAGCTATCGTGAGCATGTGTTGCTGGAGACTTGCAGGCACGACGATGAGGTGTCCTCGCAGCACGATTCCTTCATCTCCGACGCTCAACTCATGGCGGATCTGCCATAGTTGCTGCCGTGCGTGGCTCACTTCTGGTCGCAGCCCTTGCACTCCATCAAGGAATCGAGTCCAACTTCCATTTTCAAGAGCTTTCTTGACCCGGGTCAGAGTCTCGTCGGCAGCGGTGGCTTCCCCTATCTCCGGCAGAGTTAGCGTGTCCGGGCAGGCGGCCAGGGATATCATGTGTACAAACTCTTCCGCGACCTGCCCATCTGCAAGCGGGAGCGCCTTCTTGGTCACATCCGGGTGCCTGGACAGATAGTCTGCCGGATTGTGAGCGCCCGGCCGAAAGACCAGAGTAAAGTTGTAGCCTTGTAGCTGGACTGCCCACCGCTCGATTCGCAGGGGAGCGAGCCTGGAGGATCCCGTGAATAGTGGCAGGAGTGGTTTGTGGTCAGTCACGATGGTGAAGTTCTGGCCGCAGAGGTATAGGTGAAAGTGGTGGCAGGCCCACTTGATGGCTAGCGCCTCTCGCTCGATCTGAGCGTACCGAGTTTCAGTGTCTGTGAGGGCTTTGCTCGCATACGCCACAGGCTTCCACTCATCCCGGCCATATTCTTGGAGCAGAACTGCACCGAGGCCTACAGGGCTGGCATCTACGATTAGTTCGGTTCTCCTGCGCGGTTGGAAATACGCCATTGTGGCCTTATCCAGAAGGCCCGTCTTGACATCCTGGAAGGCTTGATTCGCCGCGCACGTCCATTCCCACTCCTGATCTTGTCTTGTGAGTGCTCGGAGAGGCTCGGCCAGATCCGCTAGATTGGGTATGAATCAGCCACAGTACGTGGCCATCCCGAGGAAGCTTCTTACTTCGGACGGGTTCCGGGATGTGCTTGCATTTCGGATGGCTTCTGCTTTCTTCGGGTCAATCCTGAGCCCTTCGCGCGTGAACATATAGCCAAAGAAGTCGACGGCTTCCTGATAGAATGAACATTTCGCCCGGTGGAGGGTCAATCCGTGTTCTTGGAGTCTCTGTAGGGTGGCACGTAGATGGGCATGGTGTTCCTCCAGCGTGTTCGAGTAGATGAGGATGTCATCGCTCAGATTGATCACCCCGCTCAGCCCTGACAGAACTTCTCTGATCGCGTTCTGAAACACCTCGGCTGCTGATGACACCCCGAAGCTCAGCCTCTTGTACCGCCGAAGCCCGACATGAGTAGAGAAAGTCGTGATATATCGGCTTCTTGTTCAAGTTCCAACTGGTGGTATCCCGCGTTGAGGTCTAGTTTGGAGAACCATTTCGCCCCGTTGAGTCGGCGATGATGTCATCCATTGTGGGCGTGATGTGACGCTCCCTTTTCACGGCGGCGTTCGGCAATCTCATGTCGACGCACAGTCTGATGGCGCCGGGCTGCTTGGGTTTGGGGGCCACTACCAGCGGGGATACCCAGGGAGTCGGTCCCGACACCTTCTCGATGACGTCTAGATCTTCAAGTCTCTTGAGCTCCGCTTCCACCTGAGGGCGGAGATTGAATGGCACCCTTCTGTGTCTCAGGGCGACGGGGCGTATGGAGGTGTCTATGTGTAGTTTGACTTTCTTGCCTTTGAACTTTCCGAGGCCACTGAACAATTCGGGGAATTCTTGTAGCATGTTGTCGGCGTGTGATTGATGAACTTGGTTGGCGAAGAAAACCAGTCCCAGATCTTCGGCAGTATGACAGCTGAGCAGCGTGCCTTTCTTTCCTTCGGTAATGTGAAACCGTGCCTCCGTGGTATACTCTCCATTGCTGATAGTAGTGCTGATGACTCCGCGCAGCGGCAGGGGTTCCGTGCCCCCGTAGGTGTATTTCCGGGCGTTTGACGGGGCAAGTGGAGGTCGGGGCGACATTTGTTCATACTGATCGGAGTCCATTACATTCACTGAAGCCCCGGTATCAATGAGCGCTCTGATTTCCGAGCCTTCCACTGATATTGTGCACATGGGGGGTGGTCTCTTTCGGGTGGAGATCCGGCTAACGTACGATATCACCTACACTTCGTCGTCGTCCTCATCTTCGTAGTGCGGCTTTCTGTCTTGGGCGTGTGTGTCGGGAGGTGGGTGTTCTGGTTCCAGCGATAGTTGTCTCACCCTTGATGTCAGTGACCGAGGCCCATATCCGCCTCGCGACCTGGGGGCATTGGGCCTATATCTCCCTCCTTGACACACGGCGGCAAAGTGATTGAGTCTCCCGCACTTTGAACAGGTCTTTCCTTTTGCGTTACATACTGCTGTCGCCGCATGGTCTCCACCGCAGTACGCGCATTGAGCATCCCGGGATTGCCACTGTCGTGCGCGTCCACCCACCGGCCTCCTTTGTATTGCGTCTACTGTTTCTTCCTTGATGTGCGCCATTTTGGGTGTGTCTGGTGGGGCCATGGGGGACCGGAGCGCCAACTCCATTTCATCCGCTCTTGAGTCCGACAGTTCATGAGAGCGAGCGAGGACAAGGATGGCGTCTAATGTGATTCCCGGTTGTCTGAGGATAAGCTTTCTGAGTAGTTTGGACCTACAACCCACGATGATTTGGTCCCTTATCTCCTCACGCGGGTCGGTGAATGGGCAGCTGCTGGCCAGCCGGCGCAGCCTAGCGTAGTACATGTCCACTGACTCAGCCTCGGTTTGCCACGCCCGTTTGAATTTAAACTTTTCATAGTCGGTGTTTACTTGGGGATCAAAGTGGGCATTGAGCGCGTTCACCGCCGCGTCGTAGTCATCTTCTTCACCAGTGTTCGGGAGAGACTCGAAGAGGTCATATATTTCCGGGCCCCCATAGAGGATCAGGAGCGATCTCTTTACGGTGTTGTCCGTTTCCCTGGTTCCTTTGAAATATAGATTCAGACGCCCCAGCCACGCCTTCCACCGCGGTGCCGCGGTTGAGAGATCTGCCGTTTCACTAAAAGGTGGAATGGGGGCCACCCCTGTGTGGGCATGACTGATTATGTATGCGTTAGCATCGCGGCGTTGAGGTAGGCCAGCGGGTCCTGGTTGGGCTGCGTTGGTGGCGGGCACTGCGGCCGCGCCCCCCGTAGCGTTGTCTGTCATTCCTGTGCTCCCTCTCTGGACTTACTCCCTCTTTACACCGGGCCGTGTGACTTGGTATGTGGGCAGGGAGTAGCGTCGTGGTAGGCGACTTATACACTTTTCCACTGTAAGCCTCCTGTATTATAGTTTCAGGGAACGTTGGTCTTGCCAGTGCTTATTGGCCTCCTGTTAGCGTGTGAAAATTTGCCTCTGTTCTGTTCATTTCTTTTTTTTTTTTTTCCAGAGTATGGAAACAACTCCTGTGGAGTGGCGTGGGCGCAGGGCCTGAGGGTACCGAGGTTCTGAAATGGGCGCTGGTGGCTCCACGTGGTTGCAGGCCTGGGGTAGACGTGCAGCGTCTCCCCTCTTCACCTCTACCCCGCCGGGGCAGTGCGCCCAGAGGAGCGTGCGCGCGCGCGCTACGCGCCAGAGCGCAGGGTGAGCTCCCAGGCAGTGACGCGCGTAGCGCGGGGGGGCCCAGGCCGGGCCTGCAGAGACAGCGCACTCACCCGGTCACCGGGAATGGCAGCAGGCACAGCTCCCGCCGGCTGAACACGCTCCGCGACGGGAGGCGCGTGGGCGGGAGCTTCCAGCGAAGCGCTGACGGGCAGTGAGCAGGAGCACTAGGCCGGCGGACGAGCTCCGCGGCCAGGGACAGCGCCGGGCAGCCACCGCAGGCGGATACCAGCAGGTAGGGAGCGGACAGCTCCAGCAGGCGGCCAGGCACGCGCGGGGGCGGTACCGGCCTCGTCGCCAATGTTCGGTGCGAGGTCGGGGCCTCGCACGTGTCCAGTCAAAGGCTGTAGTAACGACACGCACACTACAGTTAGAGGGTATGCCGGAAAGACCCCGAGCGGTCTTCCACCTTTTTATTATATACCTCGGGCGTGCCCGTCCCGAGGGTGTATGCATGTGTGTTTGCTACATTGTTGTTGAGAGGCCGGGTGGCTCTCTACAGGGGTTGGTACTCGGTGTGAGCACTCCATCGAGTGGCTACAGTCTGTTGCCTGGCAATCAACAACTCGCTTAAGAGTCCCAAGATGGGTTGTGAATGGGCTCTTCCCTATTGAACAGACAAAGGGGCGAGGGAGAGAGGAGGTCAGGTTGTTGGTATCAGGTGGGGCACGTAGATTAAACATTGTGACTAATCAACTTGGAAATTTCTGTCCAAAATCCCTGGTTTGTTGTGACTGATTTTTATTATTACTTTGTGTCATTTACAGCATCTAAATACACAATTTATACATCATACAAACAATTAAGTATTGCGTCACAAACAGTGGTGGCTGGCATCTACTTGGTGGGGCAGGAGCGCACTCAAGTAATATAAAAAATACTTACTTTACAGAACACAACGTGCTCCAGTCGGGACCTGCTCTTTCAA
Source organism: Lissotriton helveticus (assembly GCF_964261635.1). Classification (NCBI taxonomy): domain Eukaryota; kingdom Metazoa; phylum Chordata; class Amphibia; order Caudata; family Salamandridae; genus Lissotriton; species Lissotriton helveticus. The sequence goes on along the minus strand of NC_136065.1, from coordinate 166,614,417 downwards.
TGGAACTCTCTTGGCCAATCCTGGAGTTGCTTTCATCAGCATCAGAGCAGTGCTAGGATTGGTGGGAGTATCCTCACTCGGTGCTCATGCAGCCGACAAGTAGCAGACTTGCATAAAAAAAAGTTCCACATAAAAGCGGATTAACATAGTAATTTGGCCCAAGGAACGGATAAGAGCCCCTTTTAAGATATATTAAATTTAATAGAATTCACAAGCACAGCAGATGAAATCTAAAAATAAGCACATAGAAAGGCCTGCACAAAGTCTTATACGTGACAGACTCAAATTTGGAGTGATGCCAATACAAGTTTTTCTGCATGCTTTAGCATCTGCGTTTCAACCCCTTTATTGTATCAAATTGTAAATGTTCTAGGTACAAATATTGTATCAACCACCTTATTTCATCATAACGCGACTAATTTGGATTCACTGAAGAATTGGTTCACCAATCATTGGTGTGTACAGGAAAGCATTAATAAATGACCGTCTTCTTGGATCGATGATTCTGCTGACCAGAGAATATAAGTCACATCATGATGATATAAAGAGGTGGCTGATACATTTCTCTGACCTACAACATTTATTATTCTTGGTACTACCATTTTGTCCTGACAAAGACTTTGGTGAAATTTGATACATAAAAGGGTCAAAACGTTGATTCTAAAGCATGGCTAAAGGTTGGCATTTAATGCTTTTTTCATTTTATGTATTTATTGTCATTTCCAAAATATACAGACAAACAACAACATGAGCACATCGGTAATATCTCAATATCATTTAGGAAGCAATATGCACATTACAGCAATTTAGGTCATATACATTTTAAAATCCTAGTGCTATAACTCAGGTGATTGGCTAATGAGTTGCGCTTTCGGCATGTAATGCTTTTTGGCTCTATTTGTAACCTTAAACTTTATAAATTAATATCTCTGAATCTACTGATTGGATTTTTGTTGATCAAGTGTCATTTTATTTATTAAAATATACTCTATTTTCCTGTTTCGTTTTCTTGAATTGTGTTTTGACTTTATTACTGTTTGAGTACTGCATAAATACTTTACATATTGCCTCTAAATTATTCTTTTCTGCTCTGTGCCACGGTTACAGGGGGTTGAGCTTGGATTAATTTAGCAAGTCTAGTGGTTTACCCTTATAAAGACTTTGGTTATTATTTAAGGAGGGCTCTCACCTCCAATTTTGTGCAGGGAGCATTTCAAGACTGTACATAATAGTTCAGCAACTGGAGGTGAAATTTTAATGTAATAATGAAGTATGAAGGGGAGAGATTGAGTCATTAGCCCAGCAATATGACATTACAATATCAATATTTTATGGACTGGCAGAGGGTTTCCTTGAAATTCAAGGATTTCGACGTTTGAATAAAGAAAGACATTGATGATCGTAAAGGGTTTTTCTTGGAGCAAAAGAAATATAATTTGAGGTGCTTTTGAAGCAGTGGTGTAACGAAACTTGAGGGGGCCCTTAAGTCAGGGTACCGTGCTGAAGGGTCCTGGAGCTTGGGGGTCCCCCACACTGCGGGTCCTGTGGGGGCCTATGTTACACCACTGTTTTGATCATGGCTTTAGGTCAGGCAGGAGCTATTTCACAATGGGGTTTTGTAGGTACTACCTGGTATGGCAAGCCAGTGGTGGATCATTGTGATGACAAAGGCCGTTCAAGTGGTTTATTGCCTGGGTCATGCCCAAAGCAAATGTGAGAAGCAGGCAGGCAGGCACTACAGGAGTACCTAAAGCCAGATCTTCTGTGCATAGTGCCTATTGTTGTGTAATGGCCAGCATAGAGTTTTCTATGCTATCAGTGCAGAGACAGAATATCGACATCTAGAGATAGCGATTTACATGAATATCAAGTCAAGAATATTGATGGTGCAAAATATCGAGGTATGTTTTTCATTCTTAAAAATGTCGATTTTTATGTAATGTAGAAATATCGATTTTGTAAATATCAACGGCGAATATATAGTAGTTGAATATATTGTTTTTTTAATATTTTTATTTCTGTTGTATTAGTTAATATAGATTTTTTTAATTTTCTTTTTTATGTTAAAATGTTTGTATTTATTGTTTTTTAATTAAGTTTTAGGAACGGGATGTTGGGTTCATAGGGGATAAGGGTGGTGAGTAATTAAAAAATACTTGATTAAAATGTAAATACTTTTAACGTTTTTGTTAAATTTTAGGAGCGGGATGTTCGCTTTATAGGGGATAAGGGTAGGGATTAATTTAAAAATATTTATAGTAATTGTTTGTGAAAATGTAGTAGTGAAATGTTGGTTTTATAGGACATAGGGGTGGGGAGTAATGTTAGAATGTTGTTTAAAAGTACATCTTTACTAAAATAAAGAAATATTGAAATATAAAAAAAGGAGGGATTTTGGGGGATTATATATATATTTGTTTATGCAGAATCAATAACATATTTGTATTATTATTTATTTAGAATAATGTTTTATAAAAGTATATAAATAGTTTATGAATTAAAAATTTTATATTAAAAAAATGTTGCCCAAACTTTTTTGGTTTAAAAAACAGAATGGATTTGTAAACATTTTTTTAAATGTAATTTAGAATTTAATATTTTTATTTTTTTTAAAAGTGGTGTCTCAAACGAAATAGTTTTTGTAATTATTTTAATTCATAAGAATTATTTATTCAAAAATGTTTGTGGTACATTTTCAATTTTGTTTATGAAATGTACATTTTTATCAATGTTTTATTGCTTTTGGTTTCAAATAATTTTTAATTTTCTACATTTTGTATTTTTTTATAAGTAACATTTTTTTTTTGTCCTGGAGTTAGCAATAGGACATTTTTTGGGGTTTATTTCAAGCACTTGCCATGAGTTTATTTTCAATTTCGAGTTGGAATAGTAATTAATATGGTTTATTAGCCATCAATTTTCCCGAGTTTAGTTGGTTTTGGAGTTGGAATAGTAATTTTTTGGGTTTTATTATCCAGCACTTTCCCTGAGTTTATTTGGTTTTGGAGTTGGAATAGTAATTTATTAGTGTTTATTATCCAGCACTTTCCTTGAGTTTATTTGGTTTTGGAGTTGGAAAATCCAGCAATTCCCCTGAGTTTAGTTGGTTTGGAGTTGTAATAGCAATTTGTTTGGGTTTATTATCCAGCACTTCCCTGAGTCCACCTACCGAATTTATATGTAGGGGGACCTTTGGCGTAACGACAAAGGAGACAGCTTCATCCCCACCATAGTTACACTAGGCCTGGGTGGTGAACTTCGCTGGTTACGCGGAGATCGCGGAGTTCCCAAAAACTCTGCTTCACGGAGCAAAGTTTTTTTTCCTTGCTCGCGTTCACAAACACCAAGTTGGGGCGCGAGCGAGGAAAATCAACTTCCCGGCGAGATGTATTCTCATTCGCGATTGTCAACATCAAGTTGGCGTGCGTGAATGGGGAAAATAAACCTCCCGGCACGATTTCTCAAGGTGGGGGGATCAGGTTTCTTATTGCCGGTGGTCGCGTATGCTCCCGAACGCTCGTGTTGAGAAACTGCCCATTCGCGTTAAGAAAGCTGCTGCTCGAGTAAAAATCAACTCGAGTGGCAGAAAAGGAAAGCCTGCTCTGTGCATGGTGCCGTTTGCGATGATCGCACAATGCGGACAAGCATCCAGCACTGTGCAACTTTGCGAACAGCATTTTCTATCAAACTCCGCTGCTCGCGGAGATCCGTTTAGTGCAGCTGAGTTTTTTTACCACTTCGCGAAGTTTTGCGGACCGCAACTCTGCGAACTCCTCCCAGGGTTAAGTTACATCTCTCAGAGGACCCGACAGAGTAGTAGCCCTCAGAGTCTGACATCTATATCCGCGCACCTAATTTAGATGGGCAACTCTATATAGGTTCATTTTCACTGCCGTTTACAGCCTGGTAACTCCCATGGCAAGGGGCACATTTTTGGGGGGTTTCATAAAGAAAATCTTACCTCAGGAAAAACAAATAGGTTTGATGGAGCCATGCGCCAAATTTTAAAATGCAGTGACAGGAACCACTGTGATTGTGGTTCCTGCCAATGCTTCAGAAATGACCACCGGCTTGAAGGTCATTCCTAAATTTTGGCAGCTGGTTACTCCATCAAGGCGGCAGAGCAATTTCCTCCATCACGCTCACAGAGTCAACTCCACCCACCCTGATATAAATCACCCCTTACATCTGATAGATGTCAATTTTAGAATAGATCTGTCAATGTACCTAAATGTCAATACTAATAGAAGCCCTACTCTTTTGTATTCTGTCTTAGTACTCATCCAATATGTACACATAATTATTCATCCTTGTTAAGGCCATTCAGGAATTTCATATTCAGGTCCAAAATCAAACTTTCAAAGCAGCCTTTCTTTATCACCACCTTGAATATTTTCATGCAATCCTGTCAAGATCCAAAACCTTAACCAATTCAGCAATACTCCTATGAATTCCTCAAAGAAAAAAAGAATATATATATATATATTATACATATTATATTTATATATATCTGTACTAATACAATAAAGAGAGAGCCCAAACATTTGAGGCGGGTAATCTCAGGAACCACAGCACCAATCACAACACCCAATACAGTGTTGGAAAGGGCAGTTGCAGCAGAAGGACATAGGCTATGCAGACCCCCCACCGTAGACATTTAAAAGGTAAAAGAACCGTGCCAGCAAAGTAGTCCCTTGTGGGCGTGTCTGCGTTGTGCTGTGGGCGTGTGCTGGGGGTGTGGGCGTGTGTGGGGCGTGGGATTACGGAAAAAAAAGCGAGCGTTGTGCCCAATATTTCATTGTTTTTTCTTTCCAGGTTCTGTACATTCCAGCTCCGGGTGTCCACCCTGCTCCCTTTAAATACCCCTGCACCCCATAATCATAACCCACCCTTACTCCTTAAAATACCCCAACACCCTTAAACACTAACCCATCTTAACCCTATAAATATACCCTGTTCCCCAAAACCCAAACCTATCCCTAAACCCTAAAAATACCCCTGTACCCCAAAACCCAAACCTAGCCCTGAACCTTAAAAATACCCCTGTACCTCAAAACCCAAACCTACCCCTGTACCCTAAAAATACCCCTGTACCCCAAAACCCAAACCTAGCCCTGAACCCTAAAAATACCCCTGTACCCCAAAACCCAAACCTACCCCTGAACCCTAAAATACCCCTGTACCCTAAAACCCAAACCTAGCCCTGAACCCTTAAAATACCCCTGTACCCCAACACCCAAACCTACCCCTGAACCCTAAAATACCCCTGTACCCCAAAACCCAAACCTAGCCCTGAACCCTAAAAATACCCCTATACCCCAAAACCCAAACCTAGCCCTGAACCCTAAAAATACCCATGTACCCCAAAACCCATACCTATCCCTAAACCCTAAAACTACCCCTGTACCCCATAACCCTTAAAATACCCAAACACCCCAAAACATATACCTCAGTACCCCAAAACAGATACCCCTATACCCATACTTACCTTATCCAAACATAAAAAAATATGCTTTTACCATTCATGCATTTACAACGAATTTCGTTGTAAATGTATGCATGGTAAAACCATATAAAATGTAATGCCATGCGTTATAATGGCATTGTGGAGTCATGGCACTTTTGTAATGAAAGTATGCTGAGTGATGGTATGCAGAAAGAAAGTTGCGGAATAATGGGTGTTTACCCTCCCTGGTAAGTACATTGGTAGCACGGCGGCCCACATTTCCAGCAACATAGTCATATTTTTTCACCACCGATTTAAAAAATGCACAGGTCTCTCTCATTGATGGCCAGCACCGACATACACTTTTAGACACACCTCCCGCCACAAGTTCTAGAATTGCGAACTTTAGAGCTGGGGAGCTACGTTCGAATCTCGGCATCAGCTAAACATCCTGTGATTCTAGGCAAATCGCTTTGTCTCCCCGCGCCTACCACAAATGAATGTGTTCTTCTGTAATGTAAATTGTGCTCATGCCATGTTGTCGAGTTCGCGCTATATAATATTGCAAGGAAAAATAAAGTAGGGAAACTCGAGTTCACACACTACTGAACACGCACTCTTAAGTGCATCAGCAGTGTACTGTGAATCGGAGCCTTTCATAGGCCTGTCACAGATAAGAAATGCTATGAAAACGAAATCCTACAAAGCAATATACTACTGGCCGGCAGCAATTCATACCCGGACAACGTCGGGACGGGCTGCTAGTATATATATATATGGTTCTCAGACTCCCTCAGACTCCTTAGGCAAGAGGTGAGGAGGAAGGAGAGACTCTGGCACTCTAGCTGGGACTTCAAAAACAAGGAAGCCCATAAAGCTCTGGTGAGGAGATATAAAGCTGAAATCACTCAGGCCAAACAAGATCACTTAGTAGCCTTAACATCTTCGCTTTCCTCACCAAAGGAGCTTTTCAAAATTGTAGACTCATTAGTCACTCTACAAGCCCCTGATACTGTTGTCCCATCGCAAGACCTATGTGACCGGATCGCCTCCTTCTTTCACACAAAAATCCAGGACATCCACACGGCTCTTGAGGAACAAAGAGCCTGTATCAGTGCACCCTCTGCTCGGGTTGAGATGATTACGATCTCCCCTAGCACCCCTCTTTCGAGCACACTGGACTATTTTCCCCCGCTGGCTTTGCAAGACCTTGAGATCTTGCTCACTAAGACCAAATCTGGCTCCCCCTTGGACATCTGCCCTCTAAAAATTATCAAGCAGTGCAAGGTGACCCTTCTACCTCCTCTGCTAGAAATCATGAACTTGGCGATGAGAGATGGCATCTTCCCCCTGGAGTGGAAGAGCGCAGTGGTTAAACCTCTGTTGAAGAAGGCATCCCTTGACCCGGAGGTCCTAAAAAACTTCCGCCCAATCTCGCTGCTCCCAGCCCCCGCGAAGATGCTTGAGCTACATCTTAACAAGCATCTTGCTGCCTTTGTCGAAGGCTCGGGCTGTCTGGACTTTTCCCAGCATGGATTCAGGAGGGAACACAGTACCGAGTCGGCCCTCACCATCGTGCTTGATAAGATCCGCACTACAGTGGATGGGGGCCAGACTACCCTCTTGGTCCTGCTGGACTTAACTGCGGCCTTCGATACCCTCTCTCCCTTAGTACTTACATCTCGGCTAAGGGAGGTAGGGGTGAGGGACGCAGCTCTGGACCTTCTGACCTCCTTCCTCGCGGGCAGGACACAAAGAGTCAAATTGGGGGAGTTTCTATCTCCGTCCCGACCTGTGCGATGTGGGGTCCCTCAAGGGTCGGCTCTCAGTCCGACCCTATTTAACATTTATGTGACCCCACTAGCCAGATTAATAAGATCTTTCGGGATGGAGGTAGTCTCTTACGCGGATGATACCCAAATCCTCGTCTCTCTCTCCCATTCAGATGTACCTACCGCCTCCAAATTTAGATCTTGCATGGAGGCGGTCGGTCAGTGGATGATCATGAATTCACTTAAGCTTAATGGGGAGAAGACTGAGGTGATGGTATTTGGAGGGAAAGAGAACATCTGGTCTGCCAGCTGGTGGCCCGACTCCTTAGGAGCCTGCCCTTCCCCCACTACATCGGCTAAGAACTTAGGGGTGACTATAGACCCGGCCCTGGATTTGGGCAAACAGGTGAGTAGGACCATCTCCACCTGTTGGGGCCTAATCCACACCCTACGAAAGATCAGGAAATACCTTTCCTTGCAGTCCAGAAAGCAAATAGCGGCTGCACTTATTGGCTCACGCCTGGACTACTGTAATGCGCTGTATGCGGGGCTCAATAGGAGCCTCCTGCAGCGCTTACAGGTGGTTCAGAATGCCGCAGCCAGATTTGCACTGGATGCCCCTCAGATCTTTACCTTCCCTTCTGAAATTTCGAAAGGCTTTAAAAACTCGCCTCTTCCTACAAGCCTATGTGTAAGGATGGATGTTTTAATTTTGATGTGATTGTTAGGCGCCTTGATACCTGCGGGTTATTGTTTTTGCGCGTTATAAATTTTATTCAAATCAAATCAAATCAAATCATATATATATATATATATATACCCGCAAATACATACATATGTGTCCAAATAAAAAAAAAATATATATATATTTATTCACTGAAAAAACACAAAGGTTACAAGTACGTTATAGTAACTAAACACAATTTAAAAAAACATAGAAATTCACAAAAAAAAATAAAGGTTACAGGGACGTTATAGTGAGGGTCAGATTTTAGAAACCAGAGAAATTCAGCAGTTATAGTTATCTGAGTTAACTATAACTCACTCTCCTGCAATGCACTGCTTATGACTTCACATATTACATCACTCATGACATGGTCAGTGACATCACTGATGACATCTAGCATGACATCACTGATGACATAATCCAGTGACTGAGTGTTTTAAAAATTCTGAGTGCTAAATATATACACCAAGGTGTATTGGTGAATCAGTGGGTGTATGAGTGACTGTATGAATGACTGAGAAGGTGCATGATTGACTGTATAAGTGAGTGATTAGGAATCTCAGTGAATGTATGGGTGAGTGACTGGTTGTGTGAATGTGTGTATCTGTCTGTCAGTTGCTGTCTAAGTGGGTGTATGAGTTTGTTAGTAGGTACGTGAATGGCTATATGGGTAATTGATTGGTTGTCTGATTATTTCTATGGTTGTCTGGGTGTCTGTGTGTGTGGGTGAGTAGGTGTGTGACTGCCTGTATGGATGAGTGAGTGGGTGAGCCAGTTTCTGTATATTGTAGTGAGTGTGTCTGTGTGTGAGAAAATGTATGGGTGAGTAAGTGTCTGTATGGCTGTGTCAGTGATTGAGTGCTTGTGTCAGTATGGGTGAGTAATTGGGTATGTGAAAGGCAGTATCTATAGGTGAGTTACCGGGTATATAAGTGACTGTATGCATGAGTAAGTGAATGTGAAAGCTGCTATATGGATGAGTGCATGGTTCTGTCATTGACTGTATAGGTGAGTGACTACATGTTGCTATATGTATGATAAGTAAGTGGGTGTGTAACTGTTTTGATGAGTAAGTGGCTATGTGATTGACTGTATGGGTAAGTGTCCAGGTGTGTGAGTAGTTCGATGGCTGACTCATTCAGTGTGTGAGTGCATGTTTGGGTGTATGAGTGGATATGTCAATGGTTGTATCAGTTAGTTAGTGGATGTATGAGTGGCAGTATGAGTGAGCGAGTGGATGTGTGTGTAGATCTATGAATCAGTGAGTGGATGTGTAAGTACAGGTTTGGCTCTGTGAATGGGTTTGTGAATGGTTGTGTGGGAATGGCAGTGGGTGTGTAAAAGATTCTATAGGGGTGTGAGTGAGTTATGGGTGGGCGTAAGTCGCGTAGGGGGTCTATGCGGAGAGGCACGGAGATGGAACCAATCTCCGCACTCTCCGCATAGCTCCGCTATTCACCGCCCGCCTCCCTCCCACCTCCCACCCGCAGTATTAAAACTTTACAACACAGTCTCCATCGCATCTTCTTCTGGGACACTGTGCATGCGCGAGCACCCGCCCATGCGCAATTTTCCAGAAGTAGTCACGATGGAGACAATGAAGAAGCCCGGGGATGCCGCCGATAAGGTAAGGTAAATTAAATTGTTATTATAATGTTTTGTAAAGTTTTAATACTGTGGGCGGGAGGCCAACTCCGTTCCGCCCGAGTGTGCGGAGATTTGCCGGTTTATCCGCGTACATTGCAGAAGGCGGAAGGGGCAAATCTCTGCACATTCCATGAGCGAAACGGAGTTGTCCGCCCACCCCTAGTGTGAGTGTGTCAGAGATGCTGTAGATGATGTCATCACTCATGTCCTCAGTGATGTCATTTGAGATGTCATCAGTGATGTAACTGACCATGTCATAAGTGATGTAATATGTGAGGTCGTAAGCAGTGCATTGCGGGGGTGCAAATTATAGTTAACTCTGGTAACTATAACGGCTGAGTTTCTCTGGTTTGTATGAGTAAAATCTGACCCTAACTATAACAGCCTGGTAACCTTTGGTTTTTAGTGAATATCTAAGTTTTTTTTTAATTCTATTTGCTAACTATAACGTGCTTGTAACCAATGGCCTTTCAGTAAATTTCTAAGGTTTTTTAACTGATAATCATGTTTGCTGAGTGGTGGAGAAACGGGCTAGGCCTCCGACCAGCTTTCAGGAAGTCACTGAAACTTAACTGAATCGGTGCAACGTTTAATGTGTCGGCACAGAAAAGTTTTTGTTTTTCGAAAACAAACTTCAAAAGCAGGAGTTAGTTATTGAAAAATGAAAATTAAATGTCCCAGACATGCAGGAGTTGTCTCCCAGTGTGTGTGGGATTACTTTCTTTTATTTCCTGTTTGGGAAAACCAGCCTTTTCTTGGTGGTGTCAAAGGGGAAAAAGGTATGCCAGACTGTGCACCTCAAAGAGGGTGGGTTATCTCACATGCATTGACCAATAACCCAATGGCGGGAGTCTCATCAGCCACAGTTTTACATTGGCTGAGTCTACCAATGTCTGTCGTAGGAAACATAGTGCCTCCCCCGACTTGAAATAGAGCAGTACTAGACCTCTGCCAATGTTTGGTAGATGTCCTGTAACTGGTAAACTCTAAAGGAAGCCATAAACCTGCATCTTTCAGGGCTTTACCATCCACCTTCGCTAATATCTTTAAAAAAACTATAATTTTTTAAGGTTAGTTCAAACATAAAATATTACATTTCTTCTTGATTGTGCATCTGAACTTTGTTATATCTATGTTAACTATGATTTCTACTTAATTATTGCCATTCTGTTCTGTTATGCGGCGTTGAGGAATTCCCATATAGTAAATCGGTCAGAGTTGTTGTTTTTTCAAAGTTTCCAATTCCACTTAAAACGCTAATTGTTGAAAGCGTATAGATTTGGGCCAGACTGTGACTTGTAAGCAGCCATGGCCCATACAGGTAAGAGTGGTGAGGCCAGGTTGGGGGGATTTGACAGATGATCCACAAGGGAAAATGAAATAATGAATTTTCCCTTGTGGTCATATGTTGAAATATCCCCCACCCAGCCCCACTGCCACACCGCTCTGCTTCTTGTAAGTATCAGCTTTACATAAAGTAAATATACAAAATTGGCAGGTCTTTAAGTGGGCCCGGTCCAGCCGGTGCTCAGCACCTACAGTTCTAAAAAGCAGGTGCTGAGACAGGTCTCTTTCGGGCTCTCTATTCTGGATGGCACCCTCAGGACGAAAAAAACCTCAACTCTACAGCAGTACCACCCTAAATTGCCTTTGATGTAACTTCGAAGAGACTTGTTGTATGTCTTTCATAGTATCATCATTTCAGAACTGAAGCATTTTCAATATGATATACTACGAAACCATGGTTGTTGCTTATTTATGTTATGCAACTAACAACCATTTACAAAGACAATAGTGCTGGCTTGTTGTAGGCATCATTTTACTTGTTCTATTATATTTCTGGATGCAATAACAGAAGCAGAAAATTACCCCTTGGGCAGCACACAATGTTAAGTACAGATTTTATAGCATACTTTTTAAGCCAGACCCTAATTGTTATGTTATGTTATGTTATAGAAATCTTTTATAGTGCACGGCTACTCCTAGGAGTGTCCCGGCCACTCACATTTGAGAGACTCTGCACATTCAAGTCATGTGAAGGGGCTCTGCAGACTCATAAGTTTGGAAAAGTCATATCTGTGGTTTTGCCCCTTCAACAAAGTATCAGCTGCACATAGCATTAGATCATGTTCAGATTCATGGAGGTATAGAGTGTGGTCTTCAACCATCTCCGTTCTTGTGCACACACTCTGCCTCATCCTCTATTGATGTTTAGTCCATTCTCTAGTGATGATCAGTGATTTCATTTGAGATGTCATCAGTGAGATCATTGATGGTATCATTTGAGATTCCATCAGAGCAGAGGCAAAATCTGATACTCCTGCATCCAATTGATAGCAACCCCCTGCTTCAGGGCCTCACAGACTCCACAAAGACCCCACTTATAGGACATACTGTATGCAGCAGCACACCTGATTAACTCACTCCCCTTGCCAAACAAAACTATCTTCAAAAAACAGCAGCACTATCTACAACATCATCATGAGCAACACCACCACCTATCTGGCTAACACGCTCATTATCTGTGGTACTTGTCGGCACACTCACAGCCAGAATCTTATCATGCCAGATATAAAGAAGTGCAAAAATTTAAAATAATAAGGGTTCTCCACCTATGCACCCAGGTTCTGAAATATATTCATCAGGTCTGCCCTTAACCTGCTCCAATCAATCAAATAATCTTTTTCGGTATACAAAAAAGTATAACCATAAAAGCATACATCAATAAAATATGTTAAAATCTACAAAATCAATGATAATTTCAAACAGGGTTAAAATGGCAGGATAGCCAAATTATCAAATCCAAAAAAAGTCCTCACAGAATCTTCATTCTCCATAATCAAAAATAAAAAAAGTACTTAGTGCAATGTAAACATCAAAGGTTAGACTTTGCTCAGTAAAGTTACAACCTGTCCCTGTTGAACAGCTCCAGTTAGCAAATTATAAGAATACATTTATTTACTTCCCCACTAGTTTCCTCAGACAGGTTTCAGTAGATAAATATGTATAAACCAACAGACAAATAAACTTCGAATGTAGAAGTTGTAAGCAACACAACGTGGATCTATAGCTTCTGATTTTCAAATGTCTCAATAGAGGAATCAGGAACTGTTTTCGAGGGACAGTATATAATTTTCAAAATAAGAGAAAATGTATAAGAGACTGGGAAGATATTGAATTACAAGGACAAGATTCATGACATGCTGTACTAGGCTAGGAAACCAGGACAGGAAGTGAGCTATGCCAAATCTAAATCTGATCAGGTAACATCTTTATATATAAGAGAGGGGAAACATAAGGCATGGTCCCTTAAACAAGGTGGTAATTAGAGGGAGAAATTCTATTACCCGCTTCTTTTTTAACCCTTTTGAGCAGTTTTTTTGGGATAGACACTATTAGTGTTAGGTTTATATAACAATCTTCTCTCCCAAATAGGGCCAAATGGTACTTTACATAGGATAAAAGCAAAAAGAACAATTGATGGACAGAATGCAGAAAAATATCATACATTTACCCCAGTACAGAGATCTGGGCCTAAATCCATCGTTATTTTGCTCACCATGCCATTCCAGTTTGGACCCAGCCATATGCAAATCAATCTTGAACCTGCACCCAATGGGAACAGTCCAACTCGAACTGCCAGGCCAGGTCCTCCCTGGACTGGAAACATGCATCCTAGGACCAGTATCGGGCTTTCAGTCCTCATCAGCCAGGATAGTTTAACTCCAGTGGCATGGAGAGCACAGGACCCACGTCTGGGCATACCCGTCCCACTCGGGGTGACAATTGCAAAAAGAACAATTGATAGATAGAATGCAGAACAATGTCATACAATCACCCCAGTACAGATATCTGGGCCTAAATCCATTGTTTTTTTGCTCACTATGCCATTCCAGTTTGGACCCAGCCATATGCAAATCAGTCTTGACCCTGTGCCCAATTGGAACAGTTCAGCCCAAACTGCCAGGCCAGGTCCTCCCTGGACTGGAAACAAGCATCCTAGGACCGGTTTCGGGCTTTCAGCCCTCATCAGCCAGGATAGCTTGATTTCAGTGGTATGGAGAGCACGGGACCCACGTCTGGGCATACCTGTCACACTCAGGCTGACAAATGCAAAAAGAACAATTGATGGACAGCCACAGGATATTCTGTGCTTTGTATAGAGATTTACAGATATTGATTGAGGCCTGATTAAACAGAGTTGTTTGTTTAACCCATAATGATCTCCATAATCATAGGGTGGCTGTTTTAACATAGTCTGCTTACGGGATAAGTCCCGATCCTGCATGGCAAAAATATTTAGGAAGACTATTAGGGATAGGCATCAATTTTCAGAAAAATGTATTTTCTGACACCTGAAGTGCATCCGCATTACAGTAACCCCACACCCCTGCTCCAAATGTCGCTAAGGCAAGACATTGTACATTATATATATTAATCATGGATGATATGGTTTTGCTATTTAGCTTCTTTGCAAATCTAAAAAGTGCTTCAGTAGATGAGAAAGAAGAGACACATGAACATTTTTCACCATTTATATATTGGGGCATAAGAGCCGAGCGAGTCTTTCCTATAATCATAACATGCAATTTTGTAGTATTTGTCTGTAGGCCCAAATCATTCATAAAAAGATGGAACCTGTTTAGTAATCTTCATAGAGATATTCTCATCCTTCAATTAAAAAACAGTCATTGGCATATAAGTGAGCGGGTAGCATCCTGGAACCAACCTTTGGGACATCAACAACTTCATTAAAAAGGTATCCTATGACACGTAATGTAAGACTTAATCAAATTCAAATTGAGTAAAATGTACTTGGTCTTTAAAACCAAGCCTTTGAGTATGTTATTCAGTTATTTTATATCATGACTCACCATCTTTGACTAATACTCTTTTAATCTGAAGGTGTTGTGAGCCTACCATTGAAAGGGCTTGACTCATGGTAGGCAGTTCGGATTGTGTTGAATGTAGAGAGTGAGTCAGGCATCCATTCCTGCTGATCACTTTCAGGCCTTTTGAACGGATCTCAAAGCATTATTTGGTGCAAAACAAAGTCAATCATCAGCCATTCATGATATGTTTCAATACATTTTTATTAAAACAGATTCTATAACACTTTAGAAACCTATCAGGCAAAATAGTGGCATGGAAGAAATTACAGCCCATTACATAAGGAATAGGCACTGTGCAGAGGAGCACTAGTTTCAGATTCAAACGCACGCACTACAGGCGTAGCAAAAAACACACATGTTACTCACTGGTCTTGAGCACACAACTCTATCTGCCACAGCCAGCACTGTGATCCAGTCCTGGATCCCCAAACACACAACTACAGTATCACATATACAACGCAAATGAAATATTTCTATCTTCCGGAGGGGGGAAAAGACAATTATTAAGCAATACGGGGCAGATTTACTACTTCTAATCAGCAGGGATGCGCCAGAAGAGTTGCGACGCATATGCCCACCCGTGCGCCACCACTAATGCGCCGCATTTACAATGCGTGGCACCGTACGGATGGGCAGATGCATGTCGCATCCCCCGGCGGAAAGGCGGCACACTGCTGGAGTTGCATCGCAGTTGAGTACGGCTTGGGGTGCCCCTATGGCTAACATGCTGCGTCAATCCTTATGCCTGCTTCAAGCAGGGGCAGGGCTTTGACGCAAAAGTGACTCAGGGAAATCTTGTAGATTTCACTCAGCCACTTTTGCAAGGCGTTCCTGTGCTGGAACGCACCCCCCCAGTGCTGGCCCACCCACATGTGGCGCAGGGCTTTACAACGTGACGCATCTCCCTAGATGTGTCACATTGTAAATACCCCGCAGCATGGCACTGGCTTTGCGCCACCGCTGTGTCACAAAAGTGACACAACGGCGGCGCAAATGTGGCGTAAGGGGCTTGTAAATCTGCCCCTAAGTCTCTCATTCAACCTGCATTTAGTTGAAGATCTATGATAGGTCCAAAAGAATTAGTATTGTTTCAGTGTATTTTCACACAAAGACATATTAACTTTGTATTTACAACTCTAGTCTTATGTACGATATGGAATATAATAAATTGAGAACATTGACTGCCTGTACAATATTTCATTCTTTTTTTTCCGAATGGAATGTACCCAGAATCTTTAAACCCTGTACGTTGAATAATGTGTTCACACAGTTACACTCTATCAACCTCTAATTAAATCAATGATTTCCAGACATGCACAGTACCCAACAAAAATTATAGTGTTCTGTATCTATTTCAAATGTATCTCACACTGTTGGTCCCAATCCGAGGAACCCATCATAGGCAGTCAATGCACATTTCAGTACAGGGTTCAGGGTTTCTCTTATCTGCAATAAATTAATTTAGCTGTCCACTATGTAAAATGTATGTTATCATTGATAGATCATACATCATTATAACTATCTATTGTACATTGTTCCAAAAGCAGCTCACAACATACAGCTTCAGAATAACACACTTTATCTGTCTGCCATTGTGACCCATCACCGCATGTGTGTACAAAATAATAAAGCCTACCCCACCATTGGTGAAAAATACAACAGAGAAACAAAGTGTAAAGTACGGACTACCCAAATTCAAACCAATAAGGAGTAAGCATATATTTATTCACTTCACAGGGGTTCTCGTAATAGATTTCCACAACACTCTTTCATCTAAAGATCTCATGTAGGGATTCAAAATAAAAGATACCAACTGTATGAAGAAACAGACTTAAAGCCAGATTTATATATTGACGGACTAACCCCTGTTTCACAATTGGGATGGAGTAAATGACTTCATCCCCATGACGGAGAGCCCGCCCATCAAATTTATGAATGATCGCCAAGCAGGCGGTTATTTGTAATACTTTGACAGGAACCACTGTCATGGTGGTTCCTGTCAATGCATCTCGCTGTTTGGTGCAGGGCTGCATCAACATGATGTAACACTACACCAAAGAATTTTCTTTTTCATTTTCGAAAAGAAAATCTCAAATCAGGATTTTTTTTTTAAATGGTAATGCTCCCCTTAACATGGGAGTCATCTCCAATGGCTGGGGGGATTTGCTTTTACTGTCCCTCAAAGCCAGTGGTTGCTTGGCGGTGACAGAAAGTAGAAAAATGGCTACATGTTTGGCCATCTGACTCGATGGGCAGACATGTAGCCATTTCTCCAACAATCCTTACTCCATTTGATCTTTGGAAAAGTTTGGCTATGGCAGTGACGGAGTAGTCACAGCAGTGGTCGAACCTATGGTCCACCGCAATGAAAATAGGGCGGGAACAATTATGCTTGTGTGTAAACTCTGTTGTCATTGCACTGGAGTATACACACTGCCAACATATAACTTGGACCCTTCGGGCCATAGGTATCAAGCAAATTCGCATTCACAAAGGCCAAAATTCAAATGCGAATTTGCTAAATGGTATGTATAAAGCAAAATCTGGTGCAAAACAAGGGATCGCAAAATTTGCGATTCCTTATTTTGCAATTGCATTTAAGGAATCCTAAATGTTGAGATTCCTTAAATGCAATGTATGAAGCAAAACAAATTTGCAAAATGTCCTTAAGGAATCGCAAATTACCACCAACTTCTAGTTGGTGGTAAGTTGCGAATTCCTTGAAAAATTGCTAATGCTAATCGCAATTAAGGAATACTAAGAATTCGCAAAAAAAAAAGCAAATTTGTACATACATACCAATTTGCGATTCTGAAATAGCGATTTCTTAAAAATCGCTATTTCAAAATCGCAAATCGGTACCTTCATACATATGGCCCTTAGTCACCTATCAACCACAATACCACTGTATGGCTGCAATTGTTCTTTAGTGCACAAATGCAGCACTGTGTGTGCTTGACTTGAAGAAAGGTGTGGAGGAACCACACCACTGGCAGATAGTAGAGATAGCTCTGAAATGTGGCACCTTTTACCATTTGTGAAAAGGGTTTACCTTCTGTTATTCCTTTCTTTCATGCATTATGGTCCCAGTACTTTACATATTCACACTCCAAACGTTATTGATCTGCATGTAGGGAGAAATATAGTGGAAAAAAGGAAGTAAGGAATTATTCAGCAAAGTCTACATGTCCTCTAAGGTCCTTATCTAACTGACAAAAATTAATGTAAGGAGCGTCTAAGAGTTGTACCTTTCATATGTGAAAGTTTTGTTTTCAGTAGCATTTTCTGGACCATTATGATCAGTAATGAAGGTCTTGCATACAGTTGTTGCACTCCTGTCTTATACAATTAGTCTGTTCCATCAGTAATGCTTACAAAATCTATACTGTAATCAAATTTCACGTTGAGCTTGTCAAAAAGATACATTGCAGTGACAATCTGAGTAAAAAGAAGACTTGAATGTATTTTCCTTAAAAAATTGCATATGAGCTTTGAGGGCACAATAATACATTGATCATGGGAATCCAGCAAACACAACTTTTCATCCAGATTTTTGTTTGTGCCATCCTAAGAGCAAGGGGAAATACTGAACAAACTTCTGGAGAAACAACCCATTTGCGACCAAAAAATTGGTCTGCCCCATGTACAAACCCTATTTTGCGAGTCAGTAACCAGTACTGACTCTGAAAATAGGGTTTGTGACTCGCTATTAGGAAGGGGCAAGGGCCTCCCTTCCTAATAGTGAGTCTCACTTAAATGTATGATTGTTTTGCTACCCCAATTGCGGTCGTAAAACGCGAGCAGTTTGAGTGTGTGCGAAAATATTTTTTAGGAGCAGGCAGTGAACCCAGGGATCACTGCCTACTCTTAAAAAATGAAACAGAAAGGTTTCATTTTTCTTTCTAAATGCATCCTGTTTTCCTTTGATGAAAACGGGCTGCATTAAAAAAAAAAGAAATATGTTATTTAAAAAGCAATCACAGACATGGTGGTCTGCTGACCCTGGCAGGCCACCATCCTTGGGAGTGCTAGCCATTCCTAATGGGGTCGCAAATTGCACCTGTCTCATGAACATTAATGAGGCAGGCAATTTGCGCCCCATTAGCAATCGCAAACAGTGTCTGAGACAATGTTGTGAATTCCTATTTGCGAGTCGCATATTTCGAGTTGCAAAACGACGCAAAACTTCTGGCCCTTAGAGTGTTAAAATAGCTCCAAATTAACAAAAGTTGAGGGGGCCCCCCTGCAAAGTACATGGAGGGCCCCCCCTCCCGGGGCCACCACCTACCACTTTTGCAGAGGAGGCCCCCAGGAGCCCGAGGACCCACCATGCACCAAGGAGGCTGCGGGGGCTTATCTTATGTCACTGTGAAGATGCCAGAAATGCCTCTTATTTCAGTTATGGAGCTATCTCATTAGAAGAACAACAGACCTACAACTTCATGACATCCACTTTAACACCAGGTAAAAACAGAACAAATTTATTTTGCACTGACATAGCAACAATAATTAGCCCATAGTAAGCTTATTCTATTTTGGCCATAGCACAAAAATAGAAAAACGTTCTCATGTGCCCCGGCGGTGAGGTCTGTGGGACTGGCAGGTTTTTGTGCCCGGGGAGGTCTTTGGGACTGGCAGGCTTCTGTGCTTGGGGAGGTCTGTGGCATTGGCAGGTTTCTCTTCTTGGAGAGGTCTGTGGGGATGGCAGATTCTGTGCCTCTGTAGCCCTGTGGGAATGGCTGGTTTCTGTGCCTGGGGAGGTCTGTGGGGCTGGCAGGTTTCTCTGCCTGGGGAGGTCTGTGGGACTGGCAGGTTTATCTGCCTGGGGAGATCTATGGGGCTGGCAAGATTCTGTGCTTGGGGAGGTCTATGGAACTGGCAGTTTTCAGTGCTTGGGGAGGTCTGTAGGGCTGGCAGACTTCAGTGCCCGGGGAGGTCTGTGGGGCTGGCAGGTTTCTCTGCCTGGGGGAGGTCTGTGGGACTGGCAGGATTCTGTGCCTGGGGCAGTCTGTGAGGCCGGTAGGTTTCTCTGCCTGTGGAGGTCTGTGGGATTGGCAGGTTTCTCTGCCTGAGGAGGTCTGTGGGGCTGGCAGGTTTATCTGCCTGGAGACATCTTTTTAGATGACAGATTCTGTGCCTGTGGAGGTCTGTGGGACTGGCAGTTTTCTGGGCTTGGGGAGGTCTGTGGGGCTCGCAGGTTTCTGTGCTTGGGCATGTCTGTGGGACTGGCAGATTTCTGTGCCCTGGGAGGTCTGTGGCACTGGCAGGTTTCTGTGCCCGGGGAGGTCTGTGGGACTGTCAGGTTTCTGTGCCTGGGGAGGTCGGTGGTACTGGCAGGTTTCTGTACCCTGGGAGGTCTGTGTGGCTAACAGGTTTCTGTGCCTGAGGAGGTCTGTGGGACTGGCTGGTTTCTGTGCCCGGGTGATCTGTGGGGCTGGCAGGTTTCTGTGCTTGGGGAGGTCTGTGGGGCTGGCAAGTTTCTGTGCCCGGGAAGGTCTGTGGGACTGGTAGGTTTCTGTGCCTGGGGAGGTCTGTGGGACTGGCAGGTTTCTGTGCTTGGGGTGGTCTGTGAGACTGGCAGGTTTCTGTGCCCGGGGAGGTCTGTAGGACTGGCAGGTTTCTGTACCCTGGGAGGTCTGTGGGGCTAACAGGTTTCTGTGCCTGGGGAGGTCTGTGGGACTGGCAGGTTTCTGTACCTGAGAAGGTCTGTGGGGCTGGCAGGTTTCTGTACCCTGAGAGGTCTGTGGGGCTAACAGGTTTCTCTGCCTGGAGAGGTCTGTGGGACTGGCTGGTTTCTGTGCCTGGGGAGGTCTGTGGGACTGGCAGGTTTCTGGCCTGGGGAGATCTGTGGGACTGGCTGGATTCTCTGCCCGAGGAGGTCTGTGGTACTGAAATTAAAATGAAATACCAGTATTTGTAAAGCGCACAGCTACCTCCAAAGTGGCGTCCCGGCGCTGGGGGCCGTCGGGAAGATTAAGCGAGTTATTGCCCAGAGTCACATGATGCTGGGCTAACCCGCCGCCGGCACCGGGGATCGAACCGTGAACTCCGTAGTCCGGAGTCAGGCACCCTGGCCACTGCGCCACGCCTCTTCCAGGTTTCTGCCCCCGGGGAGGTCTGTGGGGCTGGCAGGTTTCTCTGCCTGGGGTAGTCTGTGGGACTGGCAGGATTCTCTGGCTGGGGAGGTCTGTGCAACTGGCAGGTTTCTGTGCTTGGGGAGGTCTATGGGGCTTGCAGGTTTCTGTGCCCGGAGAGGTCTGTGGGGCTGGCAGGTTTCTGTGCCCAGAGAGGTCTGTGGGGCTGGCAAGTTTCTGTGCCTGGGGAGGTCTGTGGGGCTGGCTGGTTTCTCTGCCTGGGGAGGTCTGTGAGGCTGGCAGGTATCTGTGCCCAGAGAGGTCTGTGGGACTGGCAGGTTTCTCTGCCTGGAGAGGTCTGTGGGGCTGGCAGGTTTCTCTGCCTGGAGAGTTCTGTGGGTCTGGCAGGTTTCTGTCCCGGAGAGGTCCATGGGGCTGGTAGGTTTCTCTGCCTGGAGAGGTCTGTGGGGCTGGCAGGCTTCTGGGGCAGGATGCTGGGTGATCTTGTCACACCCACAGGGTCAGGGATTTGGAGACATTTATGGACCAGTACCATTGATCCTTTTACTGCTACTGAGCGGAGTACAACGGCTTCAGTGCAGAAAAGTGCACGAAGCACCCCGTAGTTCAAAGGTCGCAAGTGATGTAGGCTGTGCTGGTGTTAAAAAAAAGTCCAGAAAGAAAAGAGAGTTACACGCGCTGGTGCCTGTTTCCACGAAAGTCACATGCAACCTCTGGTAGAAAATGCTTCGTAACGTAGAAAGGCTGTAAATGTTATTTTTTTCTTTTCATATCAATGGGGTAGGATTGGTGGCTCTTAGCAACAGCAGTAAACAGAGGGGAAGTACATGGTATGCAGTGCCATAAGAATTATGCTGAAGGTACTCAATTATGCAGCAGGAAAAGGCAAATTATGCGTTCTAATGCCGCACATTTTGTGATACTTATACTTAAGTTTTTTGTAATTTTTACACCTTTTAAGACTGTTCTGGCAAACGTTTCACCTCAGTCTCGGTTTAACAACCAAACAGCAAAGAGTAACTGAAAAGTGGCCCGTACATTTTAGCGAAGGGCATTCGACTGTGCAGCAATGCATGTTGCTGTATTTTAGTAACTTTTATCTGTCTCAGCTAGAAACCATTTTTTTCTGCAAGCTGCAATTTATGTAGCACCACTGCCACCACAGCCCCAATGCTCACCCTCTCTGCCCCAACCCTCCCCCCACTCCACCAACTAGAAGTCAACGACAAAAGAAATCGGGTCAGTTTTGGGGGGAAGTGGGTACCACTTTGCCTTGAGAAAGTCGGGCGAAACAGGGAAACTTCTCCCAAAGTCACAGATGAAGGTGTAAATTCATAGGTGAAGGGTATATTTTCTTGCGCCCACAAACTTCAATAACAATTTTTGTGTTTCCTGTAATATCCGCAAATGAACATAAATCACAGGTGAAACTGATGACACACACTTTTAATCTTTAATGTGTAACATACCCCCCTCTTTTCCAAACAACCTTCATGTACCAAAGGCGCCTTTCTTTTACTAAATGACTTCACTGTAAACTGGAGACCTTACGCACAAAAGTGGTCGTCACAATGAATTTTGGGTGGGGTGCACTTGTCTGCAGGGGGTGGCATAGACAGGGGGAACAGACAGACTCACCTGCGCAGGCCGCAGAAGACAGGGCAAACAAGGCTAGCCAGAGAAATAGTTAAATTATGGCTGGCGGTTGCCGTCGCACGTTATCTCTCAATTGTCTCCACTCTGGCCTCTGGGATGCCTCCTCGCTTCACCAGTCAGCAATGCGCATGACAATTGGTCACCAGCCCCACCCAAAGGGTGAAGAGTAAGACCGCGCAGACGCAGAGGTGGAGACATATGCACGCTGCGCAGTGTGCACCATTACCATTTTTTTACATTTTACCATTTAATTTATGAAGAAAAGTCTAGAGAGAGCGTAAGTTACAAAACCTACCTATATTAATTAATTACCTATCCCAGACAGTCACTGATGTGTAGTGCTTGCTGGCACTGCTGAGGGGGCCCCTGGAGCGCAGGGGCTCCCGCAACACGGGGGCTGCGGGGGCCTGCGTTACGCCCCTGGGGCCTGTGTTACGCCCCTGCTTATAATTCCACGCCACACAATTCAACTATAAATAATTTAACCCTACAACATTCCATACCACATAATTACAATCCTAAAAATACACATATTTCCACTTCACTCCATACCACATAATTCCACATCACAGAATAACATTCCACACAACTTAATACCACTCACAACCACATAATTACACTCCACACAACTCAACGACACATAATTCAACTTCAACCTATATAATTACACTTCAAACAACATATTTACACTCAACTCTAAAACACATAATTACCCTCCACAAAATACAACTCTGCAACATGTTGCATAATTCCACTCCGCATAATTATACACCCCGCCACATGATTCCACACATCACACAATTCCACAATGCATCCCCACACTATTTATCACACAGCATAATAGCACTCCACATATACCACTCAGCTCCACATAATTAACTACCACATAATTTTGCTCTACTCCATACTGCATACATTACTCCACATAAATCTAGTCTATGCCACGTAGCAACACTCCACATAGCTATACTTCACACCATGCCTCATAATACCACTCAACTTAATTTCACTTAACACCGCAACTTCCACGCCACACAATTCAACTCTACACATTTCCATTCCACACCACATAATTCACAACAAACTACATAATTCAGACTAACACCACAAATGCACAACACACCACATACATCCAATCTACACCACAAAATTCCACATCATGCTACAATATTTAACAGCACACCACATAAGTAAACTCTACTACATACCAGTCCACAACACAAAATACCATTCCAGATAATACCACTACAAGACACACAATCCTACTCCACTCAATACCACATAATTACACTGCACACCATGCCACCTTATTTCACTACACAGATCCAATCAACGCAGCGCTGTCTCTGGGGCCCCCATCCTTGTTCCTGTCCGCTCTCCTCTGCGCTGCCTCCTGTGCTGTCTCTGGTGCCCCCACCCCCATCCTTTCTCCTGCCAGCTCTCCTCTGCGCTGCCTCCTGCGCTGTCTCTGGGGCCCCCACCCCATCATTTCTCCTGTTAGCTCTACTCTGTGCTGCCTCCTGCGCTGTCTCTGGGCCCCCCACCCCCATCCTTTCCCCTGTCAGCTCTCCTCGGCGCTGCCTCCTGCTTTCTCTGGGGCCCCCACCCCATCCTTTCTCCTGTCAGTTTCTCCTGTCAACTCTCCTCTGCGCTGCCTCCTGCGCTGTCTCTGGGGCACCCATCCCCATCCTTTCTCCTGCCAGCTCTCCTCTGCGCTGCCTCCTGCGCTGTCTCTGGGGCCCCCACCCCATCATTTCTCCTGTTAGCTCTACTCTGTGCTGCCTCCTGCGCTGTCTCTGGGGCCCCCACCCCCATCCTTTCCCCTGTCAGCTCTCCTCGGCGCTGCCTCCTGCTTTCTCTGGGGCCCCCACCCCATCCTTTCTCCTGTCAGTTTCTCCTGTCAACTCTCCTCTGCGCTGCCTCCTGCGCTGTCTCTGGGGCACCCACCCCCATCCTTTCTCCTGTCAGTTTCTCCCGTCAACTCTCCTCTGCGCTGCCTCCTGCGCTGTCTCTGGGGCACCCACCCCCATCCTTTCCCCTGTCAACTCTTCCTTGTGCTGCCTCCTGCTCTGTCTCTGGGGCCCCCACCCCCATCCTTGTCCTCTCCCGTCTCAGAGGCTGTGCCCCGTGGGGTATGCTGTCTCTGGGGCCCCCACCCCCATCCTTTCTCCTGTCAGCTCTCCTCTGCGCTGCCTCCTGTGCTGTCTCTGGGGCCCCCACCCCCATTCTTTCTCCTGTCAGCTCTCCTCTGCGCTGCCTCCTGCGCTGTCTCTGGGCCCCCACCCAGGGCTTAATTTGAAACGGTGCTTGCCGGTGCTGAGCACCGGCACTTATTTATCAGGGCCGGGTCTAGCTATCAGGGCGAACGCACATCAATGACTGCACAACGTGCGTAGAGTTAGACAACGTACTTGATTGTGAAACTCCTGCTGAAGAGCTGAGTTGAGCGATAATAAATCTATGCCTCCCGTCAGTGTTGCCGGTGGGGGCTGGATTTCATTTAGTCCTGTGCAACCACCGCAGCGCTGTGTACATAACCGTTTAAAATTTCATTTGCCGCCAGCCAGCTGTAGCGTCATGAGGCACGCACGCACGCACTACGCACCAGCAGTCCGGAACCATTAACTGAAGAAGCAGCATGAGTGTCATGCAGTGTGTAGCAGCATTCCTCTTAAAAAACAGCCCTGCCAAGTGTCACATTATTTACCGCAAGTAAAAATACCAACGCTTAATGTGCAGAGGATCACAATGGGCAGACTTTGTATGTCGCATTGGCTTCCTCCGCTAGAGTGGGACCGATAGCGCCTGTCAGGTGATTCACTGTTCGCCGTGCAGCAGGGTCCGGACTCGGCTAAGGATTCAGCACAATGATGTTTTTTTTTCCTGCCAAGACCTGGCCCCCAGGAACAGCTGTCACAAGTCGGGTGTTTGAACTGAACTCTCTGATCTCCACAGACTTCAGGGCAGCCAGCACAGAGTTGAAGGGCCTGGGCCTGGCTTCGCTTTCTGTGAAGCTTGATGCAGGCTTTCCTCGAAGAACAGGGGCCAACCGTTTCCCATAGTGTTTATGCTGTTTCGACTGTTCTCAGTGTCCGGTAGGAAGGTTTTTTTTTTTGTTTTTTTTTTAAAAGAATGCAGTACTGCTTGTTACAGCTCTTGTGGTGCAGGGGCATGTGCCTTGCAATATAGGTCAGGTTTCCCTCTCCTGAATGTGTTTTCAGTTGGCTTTTACTTTACGCCAATGCAGTGCTGAGGCCCGTGTTTTCTGTATATTTATAAGCAGTTCAAGCCACTGAGCGCTATTATTTCCCCTCAGACTTTCATTATCCTAATGTTGCTAAAAGGTTTAGTTTGGGTAGAAATCTATTATTTTAAGTAAAACCAACCATAGTGGCATTCTCCTCACACCCTACATTTCACACCTGCTCCACTACACTTGCTTACAGTACCACAGACAAATCACATTGCTGTCTCCAGTTTCAAAATTGCCAGACCATTTTTGGCTACATACACTTTACAACAATATAAATTAAGTCCTGACTCCTTCTGAAACCATTTAAATGTCACACACAATGAATCTGAAAACTTGGCAGCTATGATTGGTGTTATTTCTGATATTTATCTGTTTTCCTCTTCTTCATTGCTTGATATTGCTCGCTAGAAAGTGTCACTCATAGTTGTTGAATGTCACTCATAATTAGACTGAAATTATGGAAATGCCACACATAAGCAATCTGAAACCTTGGCAGCTATGAAAAAGGCAGTAAACATAGTAAGTAACCAACTCTGCTTTTACAGTGGAATCTGCTTATTTTTAAATGTTTTCTGACCGCAGCTTCTTCGATGGCATCTGTTTATTTTGAAATGTTCATGTCTCTTAAAGTCAATGAAGGGGTTGATCAGTTTATTCTGGAAGCTTTGGTGTGCGGCTGTCGCTGGGTGAAGCAAGTTCGTTTTGCCCAGTGTGACGGGACAATTCGTTGCAACGACAAATGATTTAATTGGTGTATTGCTGGAACGAGGTATTGAATTTATGTGCAAAAGTATGATCTCGGGCACTCGGGCGACGAGCACGATAAAGAAAGATAGAAACAGAGCGATGGGAAGTGTAGGGTGAGGATGGGTCCTTGCACTTCCCTGGTGCAAGCTCCTTGTGGCTACCTCTGGTGCCAGCCTATCACACTGCGCACCTGTGATACCTTGTCGCACTGCTTATCAATGCTATACAAGGGAGTATCCAGAAAATAAAAATATCTCCCTCCTGGACCATCCCTGTATTCGCCAGTGAGCGAAACAGGACACCATCCCTAAAGGTTTAAAGGGGAGTTGGTGCTCAAGAAACCTTTTTTAATAGCTAATGATAAAATAGGGTTTTAAAGTGATTCCACAAACAAAAAATGGCTTCTGAATGTGTGCCAAAGGAATAATACAAAACTTATTTCCAGTTCGCTGAGCCTGACATAAATGGGGTTTCCTTCCCTTAGACACCCTTTCTCCACTTTTCCTTCCAATAATGTTTTTTTCCTTTTCTCACCTCCATACTTTTTGTTTCCGTTTTGAAAATCCCAACCTTTTTGACAGCAAAACTCCTTCATAAATCAGCCTTATGTGGGTAAATGTAAAGTCTTGAGTACTAATAAAAACCAATGCTGATGGTGTAACCCCCGATGTAACGCCAGGAAATATTCCCAGGCCTCAATTCAAATATTCAATTGATTCAAACACTATGTATTGAAGTTAAAGTGGAATATGTATTTTATGGCACTCGAACTTTGATACAGAGTAAATAACAAATGTCTTGTGTTGGGCTGCAAATAATGACCATGGAGGGAGCCAGTAAGTGCATATTTTGTTACATTTGTCATCATTGACCTCAATTTAACAAGCTCCTTTATGCCTTTCAAAAACATAAAAGTCACATACACAATGATTAGCATTCAGCACATCTTAAGTTAGCTACCTTTTAGGATTGTCTTGATCACACGTGCACCATTGATACCAGATTTTTACATATGATATACATGAACAGACTAGGACACAAATTTGTAGAATTGCTTGCATTTCTTAGAAAGAAAGATATGTGATTATTCCATACAGTTGTTACAGATATGTCAGCACAGAGGAGCTTGAGGACACACAGGATGTTGTTACAACTAACTTTCTCAACTAGAATGACACTGAAGCCTTACTGGACAATCTATACTGCAATAAATCACTGCTCTCTGTCATGTTGGCCCCATCCAAAACTAGAAATACTAAATTTGGCATTAAACCCACAAAAATGGTCCAATGTGGCGACAGTGGAACTGAAACAAACCAGTCTCGACCTCTAATGCAAGTTGCACAAGACTATTTTGACTGAAGATAGCCCCTCTCTAAGAGATACCTGTAAGGCCTCCAAAGTGCCATAAAGAGAGCCAAAAAGTCTTAATTTACAAAATTAATCTAACAGGTCTGACTGAATAAGAGAAACCTTCAACAGCTTTTAAGAACTGTCTAATCCAGATGCCCAGAAGAACAACCCCTGCGCATCAAAACCATATTGTGACAAACTCCTGGATTTCTTTTGTTCAAAATTAGCACCATCCCTGACTCCAACTTCACATGCCCTGTACCATCTGTCTGACACTCTCTCTCCTTTCTTCACATCGTGAGTCCTTTCTCTGCCTCTGTCTACATGGCTATTGCTCCACTGCCAGCACTCAACCCTCCCTAGTAGCTCTGCCATGGCATTTTGATGCCAATAAATTTATGGGCGTAGGCATAAACAATAGGAAGACGGGAGCCAAAAAGGTAGTAATTATAGGTGTCCCCTTTCAGTGCATTAATCATTTCAGCCAATTTATTCTCAAATTGTGTTTTAAATGCACTTTTTGAATTCAATTTTTTCAAAATTTTCTCGAGTGGAGGAACTTTCTATCAAGAACCTTTATTTGAGGAAGACTCCCTTGCTGAAATTCAGACCGGGTATTACATCTGGCTTTCAGCAGTGCCAATTGAGAATGTGGGTGGAGACGAATAAGTGGGTGGAGCCAGTGGAGGAAGTAATTTTTGTAATTTAATCTTTATTGTTTAGTTAATTAAAACCATAACAATTTGAGGAAGGAAGTAGGTGGAGCCAGGTAAAGTGGGTGTGGTCTCCTAAAAAATTTGAGCACCTGCACTTAATATTTTACAAATTAAGCACTGCCCCCACCCCATCCTTTCTCCGGTCAGCTCTCCTCTGTGCTGCCTCCTGCGCTGTCTCTGGGGCCCCCACCCCATCCTTTCTCCTGTCAGATCTCCTGTCAGCTCTCCTCTGTGCTGCCTCCTGCGCTGTCTCTGGGGCCCCCACCCCATCCTCTCTCCTGTCAGCTCTCCTCTGCGCTGCCTCCTGCGCTGTCTCTGGGTCCCCACACCCCATCCTTTCCCCTGTCAACTCTTCCTTGTGCTGCCTCCTGCTCTGTCTCTGGGGCCCCCACCCCCACCCCCATCCTTTTTCCTGTCAGCTCTCCTCTGCGCTGTCTCCTGCGCTGTCTCTGGGGCCCCACCCCATCCTTGTCTTCTCCCGTCTCAGAGGCTGTGCCCTGTGGGGTATGCTGTCTCTGGGGCCCCCACCCCCATCCTTTCCCCTGTCAGCTCTCCTCTGCGCTGCCTCCTGTGCTTTCTCTGGGGCCCCCACCCCCATTCTTTCTCCTGTCAGCTCTCCTCTGCGCTGTCTCCTGCGCTGTCTCTGGGGCCCCCACCCCATCCTTTCTCCTGTCAGCTCTCCTCTGTGCTGCCTCCTGCGCTGTCTCAGGGGCCCCCACCCCCATCCTTTCCCCTGTCAGCTCTTCTCTGCGCTGCCTCCTGCGCTGTCTCTTGGGCCCCCACCCCATCCTCTCTCCTGTCAGCTCTCCTCTGCTCTGCCTCCTGCGCTGTCTGTGGGTCCCCACACCCCATCCTTTCCCCTGTCAACTCTTCCTTGTGCTGCCTCCTGCTCTGTCTCTGGGGCCCCCACCCCCATCCTTGTCCTCTCCCGTGTCAGAGGCTGTGCCCTGTGGGGTATGCTGTCTCTGGGGCTCCCACCACCATCCTTTCCCCTGTCAGCTCTCCTCTGTGCTGCCTCCTGCTGTCTCTGGGGCCCCCACCACCATCCTTTCCCCTGTCAGCTCTCCTCTGTGCTGCCTCCTGCTCTCTCTGGGGCCCCCACCCCCCATCCTTGTCCCCTCCCTTCTCAGAGGATGTTCCCTGTGGGGAATGCTGTCTCTGAGGGCCCCCACTCTCACCCTTGTCAGGGTCCTGAGCAGTGCTCTGTGATGCCTTCTGCTCTCTGGGGCCCCACCCCATCCTCTTTCCGGGCTCGTGGCTCTGACTGAAGAGAAACAATGTAACTTGTTACATTGTTTCTCTTCAGTCCTGGGTCACAGCCAGGGGCTCAGAGCAGGCTGCAGATACTGCAGCTGCTTCAGAGCCTCTCACAGATCGATGAGCTAAGGGGGCCTCCTTCACCTACTAAAGACTGCCCCCCCCCCCACGCACCGCAGGGGCTGCGGGTGTGTTTGTTACACCCCCTGGGACCAGTAATCCTAGGCCAAGGAAGTAGGTGAGGAGAGGGGTCACTGCAGCCTCCCCCCCCAGAAATACAATGCTAGAGTTCAGAAAATGAACAAGCTACTTTAGAATTTTGTGTTTATATTGCCACCTTTGCTGCATCCCAAAAAATACAGCAGCAATTTGTCAGAAGACATAGCCTGCCATTTAACCTCTTACTCTGAAACTGGTGTTTACTTTTATTTCTCTGACTGAAAAGTGGGAGGATTTTGTAAAGCAAACTATCTGAAAATCTTGCTGAGGTTCAGGAGGTTAAAGGAAAGGCTGTAGGATGTCAGTTTGTTTTCTAACACATAACAACATTTAAATATTTGCAAAATACCTATAGCCATATTGCAAAATAAATCAGCAATTAAGAAAGCAAAAATGAGTCACATTTTTTTGTAAATCTGAACTGTGATGGAAGCAAAGATTTTAAATGGAGCACAACAGACAAGACACTTTACTTAGTGATGTGCAAATGGTACATAATCGCTGAAACCTGATATTCACACATTATCATTTGTGCGCTATATATTTTTACCAATAAGAAAAACTGCATTTCTGTGCAAATTTGTGATAATTTCAGCAGAAATGTGGCCTGTAAAGGACAGTGCATTACCTCATCAGTGCTCCAAAATGCACTACTGGCTACACACCACACCCTCACCACTCTCCTGATCAATGGGTGTGGCACATTTGCTACAATTGTTTTTTGTGTGATGCTTGATTTTTCACAATGAATCAGTGATATCACTTTGATGGTAGCAACCCTCCTCAGAAAATTGCTACAGCACTAGTGGACCAGTTTTTTTCCATTTTGTCAAATTTTAACTCAGTTCATATTGTGTTCTCCTGTATTTTGCACTTCAGATTTTCATGAATATTCAGAGAGAGTTCAAAATGTTAACAATAGGCTAATAAGAAATGTAGGCTTTTTTTTTCCAGAAGTAATTTAAACTCTGCACTTTTGATACCTGATTCTTCAGATCAGGTTTCAATGACCGCATCAATGTGCATCCATGGAAACGTGTGCGAAATTATCAATATGACAACAGCAATCTTTAATACTCAATAATGGTAGAAAGATTGCCCTCATATTTATTCAATCCTCATTTTCCTTTTTGGGCACGGCAATTTAGTTCAAAGTTATTCACCATGGAATTTGCAGCCCGCTCCAGAATCACTCAAACCCTACAATGGAACATTTTGTAGTTCGCAACTTCAGGCTGTCACTCACTGATGGCCCCCGGTTGGCAGGGCTAGAATAAAGCTAATGACCTCAACTTATGGCAGCACTTCAAGGAATCTATGACACTCTGTATCCCGAACCGTCCATCCTCGCCCTCTCCCCTGAAGTGATTAGATGTGTCTGTGAATTTAACACTCCCCATACTAAGGGGGCCATTGGATGCCAGACGAAAAAGCCTTCCGACCGCTATGGTGTCGGAAAAAATCCCCACACATGGGCCACTGCATGTCCATCAGTCAAATTACGATGCAACGTACGCAAAAACAGACCGCGGCGGACGGATGTCACAAAACACCGTCCACCATGGTTGGAAAAGCTTCAAATCCAACTGTGGAAGATGGGGAAAGCTGTACAATGACGTGAAAAGGCTGCTCCTGCCGTGGCATGACTGCACGGCCAACTGCGATGAGAATGCAGAGCTGGCGGAACGAGCACTGCCATCCGACAGCCTCGCACACACACAGGCCAAAATGAATGGCGGGCGTAACCAAGCCCACAATAACGCCGAAGTGTGCCTGTACTCCCTGCCGCCCTCAATCACAACACACATACCACAATGACACACCCCAACTTGCGCCTGGTAGGGAAAGCCATGCGCAGCATGGAAGAGACATCTGGAGGTCAATACCCATGTGGACAGATGACAACAAACCCCTACTGGACCACCAGCCTCTGCACACCACAAGCCGAGACAGAGAGACAGGACATCATTGACTCACACTGCACAACATCACACCCACCTATGTCCACACAACACTACTTACACCCACACACCTCACACACTACACATATCACCACCATTACCTTGCACTCTGCACCCCTCATCCATTTGCACCATGCCCCCCCAAAAATGCCTAACTTCACCGACTAAGGGTTGAAAGTGATGGTAGACGAGACAATCAGGGCCGAGCCAAATTTGTTTGGGCACCTTGTCCAACACACCCCACCTACACGCAAGAATGATATGTGGTCCAGGATCCACAGCAAAGTCAAGTCCGTAGGGACTCCCTTACACACTGTGCGTGACATCAGGAAGCGGTGGGGCGACCTCAAGGGCCGGGAAAAGCATCCGGCCCAGGGGAACCATGCGGAGGCCCAGAGAACTGGTGGCAGCCCCCCATTCCACCACCAACCTTCCCTGAATGGGCTGAGAAGATGCTTGCCATAATGCATCCAGAGAGTCTCATAAAAATCGAGGGGGTCCGGAGGCTGGTAAGTCCCACCAAAATGATCACATCACACTACAATACGCCGTTTTGCACGACAAGTGAGACCCAATCGTCCGCCCACATTAAACTCATGTGGAATGCACGCTTACAATATGAATGGATCACAAGGACAGCATCTCTTTAATCAGCTCAATCTCAAAAGTAGGTGGTCAGCTCATGCACCCATGCCTCCCTCCCAAACAGCATGACTCACCCTCCCCACAGCCATGTGGCAGCTAACTCCATCGAGAGTGCCTCCCAACAGGTATCTAGGCATCTCACTGGGGAGGGAGATGTCAAGCCCTGACAGCAACACCACAACTCCCACATGGCCCTCTGTCTCCCATCACAAACTGCATAGAGCCAAATTAACCCTACATCCCGCACTTCATAGCCAACTCCGGAAACCCCTATCAGTTAATAGGCCGTGCATATACAGAGCAATCCGTCCAGAGGCCACATGATTCACAGTGTCAGTGATGAAGGAACATGCAACAGAAAAGCAGAACACAAGGAAGCGACCAGGAAAAGCCTATCTGTAAGTCCCATTGCCTCAAAGCAGACAATCTCGGGACAACATAACAAATGCATGGAAACGCAATACAAAGCATAAAGTGGCAGCAGAGGAGTCAGATATACATAGAAAAGCCACAAATGTCCAAGCATCAACTGAATCGGATGAGCAACAAGTCAGTACCAGAGGACATGTCCTCGTAAATTCTACATCGGTACATATGAAATTGGCCCTTTAGCTATGTCACATCACTAATGAGCAATGTAGGTACCCAGGGCTTTAGGTGGGATGAAAACACTGGGGGGTCGCTCAAAGGAGCCTGAACAATATAGTTAAGGGCATGGCCCAAAAACAGCAGACAATAATCTTGTCTTAGCAGATTGGGCTATCCCACCAACATTTCCCTGTCACTTCCATTACACCCAGATACATGAGACAACAAGGAACATGATATCTACCACAGCTCCGGACTACTGGCCTTGGCTTTGTCTGTCATGTGCATAGGATAAGGAATCTGCAACTATGGCTTGCATCTAACGCTGGAAAATATCACACTTAAATCCCCGATGACACCACAAGAACGACGCTGCTCATGAGTCTTAAAAAAAGTGATCTGCAGAGACAAAATGAATGCACAAAGGATTTCACTTCCACACAACGCTCACCTGTCATGACGTTATGCCGTAACTACGCCACCAGTGAAAAGTGAGGAGTCGGAGCATGCGCACATCGATGTGCCTGCTGGCTATGCATTCCAACAGCAGGGCACAAAACAGAGCATGAAAGAGACCCGTACTGAAGCACACTCAGAAAAAGGGACGGTGCACAGCACCGGTGAGAACGGGCACGCCGAAAACCCTGTATGTACATCAACACCAAGTGTGACTGATGACATTCTGAAATGAATGCCCAGTAAAGCCAAAGCAAAAGTCATGTCACCTCACTTCATATGTGGCAAACATGAACAGCTTGTGCTGTGTGCAGAACATGCTGACAAAGGTTACCTAACTCCAAAAGGTGACTCGATAGCAACAGAAGGTGACCATGCTATGGACGAGCCCAGCCAGATCTCCCCCGGATGTGAAGCCTTGGATGCATAGTCCCTGGTCTGTTCAGGTAAGGAGGACATACATGGCCCCTCCTGCGTGCACAGGCCAAGCATTAAGCATATGGTACCAGTTGCACAACATGTTATTTCTGTGCCAATGTTCTGCTAACTCTCCTAAAGTGATTGTGGATAGTGAATTGTGGCCTCACATTCCCACAGCTAAAGCATACTACCATGAGTGTGAATGCACAATGGGCCTCTGATTGGCCAAGTAGTCGCTCCCATACCAGCCCAAAGACCTTCGGATACCAGGTGTCTTCACCGTACTGTGCGATTCAGCCAGTGCTGAACATGGCTCACCCACTATTTTTTTGTTTATATTTCTTTTTATTAAGTATCATCAACATAACATACCATACTTAACATGCTAAGGAGACACCGTACATTTCAAGTATATTAGTTCTGGATTACAGAGATTCAAATCATAGTGCACAATGTGTAACAATTAGGGGGATGTAAGACTCTCATCTTCATCCAAATGTGCCGGTGGGGTACAAATATCACCTCGGTATGAGTTCCAAGGCCCCCAAACCCTGTTCCATTTTCTGGGATCGCCCACTATTTTCAAGGTGAACTGAGACACAGAGTATTGTTAGCGTCTGATACTGAAGGTTATTGTGCACTTTTATCAGCCTTGTGGGCACTGGCCTTGTCCCTTCCTTCCATGCTTTACCTAGAGTAAATCCGGGTGTCAGTTCTTCGATTAACACACCGCATTTTGCGCTTTCTGATCATAAGTTTGGCTGTACAGCTTAGCGCTGGTTCTAAATTTGCGCTCACGCCATGTCTGACCATCCAGTTGGCCAGGCACTGTACTGTGACGGCATGCAGCTACTCTTTGGATGTGTCCCACTGGCTGTGCTCGGCATCAGTTATGGTCTAACGTTCCACCATGCATATTTCACCTGCCTGAAACTGGTCTTTTCCTGCCAAAGATGTCTGTTTTAGTGGGCCATGGATGTCTGCCTTTCAAACACATCCCTTGCTGACCTGGATCATGAGCTGTGGGTGACTCCATTGGTGGTCCACATGCAAGACTACTTTGATGAGACACGTTTATGAGATGCATTACAATGTGTCAGACAAGCTGACAGCTGCACATGTGAGTTTGCGCAATGGCTCCTGTGCAATGCCTACATCGAACCTCTACCAGGTTGCGATGGGATGCACCCTGCAACCTCGTGGTGCAATGAGCATATCTGTTCCTTCATACTGCTGGATTGGATGGCGGTCCACTTTACCGAAGATGAACTGGATCATCTCTTGGAACTGATTGCCTTCAAAGCTGCCTGTGCCTTCTTGGAGTCGTCACTACTTCACAGCAAGAGGAACTGTCAGTGACTAATGCAATCATCGTTTCCCTTTCTTCACGCCTCCTCACAGGAATTGGCAACCAGCTCTCTGACTCTGGCCCTGCCAGCATTGGCTTGGACTGTACTGTGCTCTGTGGTTTGTTTATCTTGGTACCACAGACCCAAGCAAGGGGAGGCTGTCAGTTGACCATCGTGGACATTGTCGTCTGGCATGAGCCCGGGTTCCATGATGCAGCTGTAGCGCACGAAGATTACATGGTGCTGTTGTTTTGCAAGTACACAGGGCTTGAGTCGGGGGTAGACGCAGCTACACGGTGCCCCCCCATTTGCACAGGGTGGACGCCCCCTGTCAAGACATTGGTCCACACATGGATATGCTTAACTTGGATATGCTTAACTTGTCCCGGTGTACCCTCCAGATACTAGGGAACTTTCTGCAGCACCTGCACGGTGACTGATGTCCGTTCCCAGCAGCAACGTGCAGGTGAGGGATAAAAAATGTATTTCCCATGCATTAGGATAATCTGACCTATACTATATTTGTATGATGCATCTATTCGTACCCACTTTTTCTTAATATTATATATATACATCTATATGCGCTTGTAGGGGAGAAAACATTTATTCACTCCTTGGGTAGCTATTGCTAACCGAGTAGTCCGAGAACCATACAGACGCCATTTTCGAATCTATGCTCGAACACGGGCTGTGATCACATGTTAGTCTCCGGTGGTTGTCAGGCCCCTGTTCATCTAAATTACTGGGAGCAGCTGAACGTAGGCTGTTTACTCGACTGTCCTGAGACTCAAGGTCACATCTGGCTTAGGGTGCGATAAGAGCATTCCTGGAGGCGCCGTGCCTACACTCCCGGGCATCAAGACGAAAGGGAGTCAAACATCCTGACCTCCCCAGTAATAAATAGCTAAGCTTTGAACTAATCATGTGTGCCATATATGGTCCTTCCCTGGAGCTCGGGGCCCAACTGGTGTTTTTCCTTTTACAGTGATTATATGTGTTGAACTGAAAAGTATATAACCTCATGTTTAAATGCAAGCCAACAGACTTCTCCACACACCTGATGGGTGAGGGTTGGAGAGGCTCCTCTATAGAGTATTTTGCTTAATAAATGATTGAACTATTCTTCACTGCCAACTGACTGATTATTTGGTAATGGGACTGGGGCTATTGGTAAGTATAGCCCTTTATGTTATTTTTTATGGTACTTCACAGGCAGCGACTGAGCCTTTTCTCACCTCCAGCCGGGCCGAGGTAAAGGGGACATCCGGCCTCCTTTTGTTTGTACATGCTGACTGGGCCCTTCCTTGGACCTTAAATTTAGATGTAGATGCCACAGAGTGAAACATATGCACACACCTTGCCGGCTCTTCACGGGTACTTAGGGGAGGCACGCTTTTGCCACTGTACAGTCCCTGTATATCAAAGCGGACGCTGTTGGACTGTTAGATGGGTTAGTCTGCCCCAGGATTTGCACATGTCATGTTATTCGCACTATTTAGCTTCTTTCATACCACTACGTCGTGACGTCGTGAGGTCATTTGCATTTTGTCTTATTTGGTCATTCCCCCTACTTCATTGTTTGGGAGTTGTGCCCTGCAAGTCCCTTAGTACATGTCTGTCACATGAGAGGTGTCCGCAGACCTTGTTCTCAGCGCGGTCCTGGAGTACTGTCTGGACATTCTGTCTGTGGTCGGAGAGCCTTGGCTATTGTCATTCAGTTCTGTTCAGGCCCTAGCACCCCGACATAGTCTCACAGTCACAGTGAGGTTCTGTAAATTACGAATTCGTTTGTGCTCAGCCTCCATTTTGTAATCGCCGCAATCTTGTGTTGTCCTCACTCAGGCAGCGTGGCGAACGCGATGTTTTTGTCGTTTCTGCATTCACGTGTCAGGTGGCTTCTTCGCTTATGTTTACTAACGAGTGTCAGGGTCTGGCCGAGTACACTAATTCCTGTCTGAGCTGATCAAATTCCCGTCCGGACTATTTGTTGGCTCACACCATTCTTTCCTCCAAGTTATCTTATCTGCTGTCCTTCGCTACATGCCTCATGTATTCTCCTGTTTCACGACTATTCTTCTAACACATACAGACAGCTGTGTTTTCTCTGCTTGTAAATCGAATTGTGTGGATTCACTCGATAATTTACTCAAGGGGTCGAGTAATAAATACAACCGGGAAACTTGAGTTACTTTGGGCTTAAAGCATTGTCTATAACGTTTGTTTATGTCTCCTGTTCTTGTATGATTGCATTTTGCATTGTGTTGTACCATATATAAACCTGTGCACCACGGAGTTAAGTGGCAGTCTCTTTTGAACCTCGTTATACTGACGACTTCTAGGACCACTGTACTAGCTGCAGCTAATAAATATCATCTTCTACGCCAGACGAAGAGTCCGTATCTCTGTATTTGACAAGGCAGGTGAATCCCGGGGATTTTAGGCGTACCCTGCGCCACCGGGCCTTAAGGCTGCGGTTCTCCAACTGGCGCCCAACGTCGGGCGACTTCAGAGGTAGCGGTTAAGCCCGAGGGACGTGAGGAGCCCCGCAAGAAAACTCCGGAGGACGCGCACCACGTGATCGACCCCTGTATGTCGTAAGTGGACCGAAGGTCTTTGACAGCGCGGCTACTCCTTTCCGACGGCTACTGAAGACTGCTGCCCTGACTGTCGCCCTGCCTTGGACTCTTCTGATGATGTTTGGTAAAGCGAGACGATAGACGGACCTTCGCTGGTGTAGGACGATCCTTAGTTAAGTATTTGGTGGGTCGCTCCCACAATCCTTTGTTTTGTTTTGTTTTTGGGTTTTGATTCAGTTATTGCAATAACTGAAGCCAAGGGGTAAGTACGTTTGTACTGTTTCATTGATTTATACCCATTGTTGTTTGTGAATAGTCTAGAGAAGTAACAATGCCTGGATTGAGTAAGTTTAAAAGAATTTGTTGTTTAGGTTGTACGAGGGATTCCCAGTTGGAAGATTCATGTCCGACTCCTCCAGTTGGAACTCCCAATTATGAGCTCTATTCTAAACATGGTATTGGTCCCATTACCTTTAATGAGACATGGGTCTGATACACGAAAAATAGTGGAGTTTTGAGATGGCCCCCAAATGGTAGTTTTGACTCCGCTATACTAGATAATTTAGAAACGATTCTGTTTAAAAGAAAAGCCCGGCCGGCAATTTTTGATTCTTTCCGCCTTTGGCGTAAAGAAGCCAAACAAAAGGAAATTAAGCAAGCGAAAAAGGATAAGAAGG
Source organism: Lissotriton helveticus (assembly GCF_964261635.1). NCBI lineage: Eukaryota > Metazoa > Chordata > Amphibia > Caudata > Salamandridae > Lissotriton > Lissotriton helveticus. The sequence goes on along the minus strand of NC_136065.1, from coordinate 166,575,965 downwards.
CACAAAACATGTCCATTATAGAGGCCGCTCAACAGTTTAAAAATAATGAAACAGATGGTGCGAATGAAATATCAGAAAGACAACATCGCAAGGCGATAGATAGATGCTATCCGGTGTTGCCTACTTCCTCTTCAAATAAGAGTAAGGAATTAGAAGAAGATTCCTTAATGTCTTGTTTATTGAATTCACCTCCGCCCTATGCCCAAATCCTACTGCACCTTTGTTGCCCCCTCCTATTGCTCAACCAGTGGTTGCTCAACTGCCGATTATTCAGCAACAGGCTCAGCCCGTTAATGCTTCCCTGCCTGTTTTTGCTCCGTCTTTACAACCTACACTTCAGCCCCCACCTTCTCTCTGCCTGATGCCACTTGTAGGACCTTAGTGTAATGTGTGTGTAGAACTTAGGACACCCTTTTTTTTTCTCCCCCCCCAACTCCTCCATCTGAGTTGTATGAGCGCCAAGATACTCCTTGGAGTGAAAGTTGCGCGGTAGAAATGTCCTTTACATTACATTACATTACCAGTTCCCACTTTTGTTCCTCAGCCGACTACATTTCAGTCTCCATTACCTTCTGCATCTGTATTGCCTCCCATTCTCTCGAGGGATTCCCCTACGTTGCATAGGAGATTAGCTGATGCTGTCTCCAATTACTTTTCTCCTCTTCTCGGGTCTTTGAATCTGTCTCCGGCTTTCTCTAGATGACAATCCCGTTGTCAACTTCCTCTTCTGGACGAGAAAGTAGTTTTGGGTTCCCTCGCTCGTAAATGGATTGAGAGAGGACTAGACTATAGTGCAGAAGATATTATGAGTTCTTTTCACCAATGGGTAGAGCCCACACAGAGATATGTTTTTAATGTGATGTGTCAGACTCTTATTAAAGGTTGGGAAGATATGGAGTTAGATATAGTTCCTTCTGAGCTATTGAAGTTACAAGCCAACTTCGATAAAGGTTTTATTGTCGGGTCACGAGTCGCAGACGCGGTGAATAAACTCATTGCGTTTCGAACGCAGTTTTTGTCTTTGTCCCTTTCCGAGACTGATCCTACCAAAACCAAAGTTATTAAGAATTATCCGATGCGTGAAGTTCCTCCCGTATGGAGGGACGCAGTAGTTGGTTCGCCTGCTGTCCCTGCTCATTTCCAGCGTATATGGGTCCACGAACCCTGGAAAAGGTCTGAAGTATTGGCACTTAAACAAACTCTTCCGGACCCGCGTAAAAATCCAGCTGGATATTATAAGGAATTGTCTCAAACAGTTTACGCTTGTATTATGAATTTGGCCGATATTGATATGTTGTTTGGGAATGTTGTTCCACAAGCATTGTGGGCACGGATTCGTAGGGAAAATCATAATGCTGAGTTAGGTGGTGATTGGGCTGCTATTAGAGCCGCTGATGCAGGTCAAGTGGGTGGAGCGAAACCCGATGATCTAATTACGGCCCTACCAGGCAGAATAATTGAATTGATGAAAACCATGATGCCCACGGTGCGAGTTAATTGGGATAAGCTGGCCGCATGCAAGCAAAAGAAAGATGAAAGCGTTCCGGATTTCTTCACCCGTTTTGAAGAGACGTTTATTGATCATAGTGGTCAGGATTTGAGTGCAGAGGGTGGCCAGCGGTTGTTTGTGAATAGGTTTTTATACAACTTGCTTCCTGAATTGTCCAATAAACTAAAGAGTTCTGAAAGTGCATGGGCTGTCTCTTCCCCTGCTAAAATACTGGCTACTGCACAATATTATGAGAATAGAGATAAGGAGGAGAAAGAGAAACAAGAGAAGAAAAATAAAGATTTGAAAACGAAGGTTCTTTTACAGCAAGCTTATCCTCCGCGTTTTGCACAGCCTCAGTTTTCTCAACCCCCACAGTTTCAGAACGTGCTCCAGAAACCTGAGTATTTCACTCCACGTCTTCCGTTGGGTCCTAATCAATGTGCGTATTGTAGAGAAGAGGGACATTTCAAGAATAGTTGTCCGGTTTTATTACAGCGTAATAATGGGATGCCTGCTCCACGAGGACGTGGAAATTCTCAGTCAGGATCTAGAGGTAGAGGACGAGGTGTGTCCTCTCAGGAACAGCGTTCTACTGTTCCATCTACTACAAATTATTTTGATCAACAGAGAGTTCAGTCCACGCAGTATTATAATGACGATTATTGTGAAGACAGGGCTGATGATTTTCAGACCTAATAGGACAGCCATGGACAAAGTGAGGGAGTTGTGTCGATTCCAGTAAATCAAAATGGGCCATATGTCACGATCAATATTATGGGTATTTCAGAACCGTTTCTTTTGGATACTGGTGCGATGAGAAGTTCTATTATGCATGCTAAACTCCCTGGTGCACCTTTGTCTGGCTTAATAAATACTTCTGTAGGATTTTCTGGCGCCCCAGTTCATAATCCGGTTTCTTGTCCCTTGCCTGTTTCGATTGGCCCCTATGATTTAAATGCTCCGCTTATTCTGACAACTGGTTGCGGTGAGAACTTGCTGGGTTTGGATTTGTTAAAAAGATTACATGCAACATTGTACTGTTCCCCTTCGGGTGTGCATCTTACGTTGGGAAAGAAAATGACATCTTCCAAGTATCTGTTTCGGGACGAATTCCCATCTGAGTTGCTTTCTCTTCCTGAAAGTCTTTGGGCTACAGGCCCAAATGACGTGGGTTGTCTTGCAATCCCACCGTATGTTGTTACAATTAAAGAGAATGTGAAGATGCCGTGCATTCTCCAATACCGTATCTCCAATGATGGCGAGAGAGCACTTTTGGCTATTGTTGATGATTTCATTCAGAAAGGTGTGGTTGAAGAGACGAGAGGAAATGTTTGTAACAGTCCAGTTCTTCCGATCCTTAAAAGAACTGATCCTTCACAGCCTCCTGTTTATCGATTTGCTATTGACCTTAGAGAGGTCAATAAAATTGTTGTGCCACAGTTTCCTGTTGTTCCGGACATTACAGCTTTGTTGACGATGATTCCTGCTTCGGCAGCTTGGTTTTCGGTTATTGACCTCAAGAATGCTTTCTTTAGTATTCCTATTGCTGAAGAAAGTAGGGATATCTTTGGTTTCTCTCTCGGAGGCCGAAGTTTTAGATTTAAGAGAGCTCCCCAAGGCTATTGTGAAAGCCCTCTATCTATAGCAAGGCTCTTAAGTCACAACTTGATGCTTTGTCTTTGCCTCCTGGTGCTACACTTATTCAGTATGTGGATGATTTGTTGGTGGCTGCTGATACGGAAGATGTGTGTAAGGAAGTGACTGTTGCATTGTTACATCATTTGTCTGCTCTACAACATAAGGTGTCTCCCTCTAAGTTGCAATATGCCCGCCAAGAGGTTACCTATTTAGGTCATCTCTTGTCGAAGGAGGGAAGGCGATTGACCCCAGAACGTATTCATGCTATTGCACAGATGTCTGTACCCACCACGCAGAGAGAAGTACGTGCCTTTTTGGGTATCACTTCCTATTGTAGACAATGGATTCCTAATTTTTCACTTTTGGCTAAACCATTGTTGGCATTAACGTTGAAAGATATGCCACATCCGCTCCCTTGGACGGATGAATGTCAGAAAAGCTTTGTTGACCTACGTGCTGCTCTATGTTCTGCTCCAGTGTTGGGTACCCCAGATTATAGCAAGTCCTTTACGCTATACGTTCATGAGAGAGAGGGTTGCGCATTGTCAGTTTTGACACAGTTATTTGGAGATAAGCAGAGGCCGTGTGCCTATTTCTCCGCTACATTAGACCCAGTAGCTAAAGCTTTGCCCAGTTGTCTCAGATCTACAGCAGCTGCAGCGATTTCTATCAGACAATCTGCCGGATTAGTGTTGGACAACACACTCATTGTTATGGTTCCACATGCAGTGGATACCTTGTTGAACAGAACTAGAACACAGCATCTTACGAGTGCTCGTTTGTCTGGATACGAGCTGACACTTTTAGCGAGTCGTGTGTACATCAAAAGATGTAACACGTTAAATCCAGCTACACTGTTGCCACTGCCAGATGAGAAAGACGTCCAGGAAAAACATGATTGTTTTCTTTGGACGGAAGAAGAAACGAAGGGTAGGATTGATTTGAAGGACACTCCGCTCAAGGACCCGGATGGGACCCTATGGGTGGACGGTTCTTGTTTCAAGCTTCCAAATGGTGAGACTACTTCTGCTTATGCTGTTACCACCTTATGCACAATTGTCGAGACGGCACGTATTGGACACAATTCAGCCCAAGCAGCTGAATTGATAGCCTTGACTAGAGCATGTGTGTTGGCAAAGGGAAAGAGAGTGAATGTGTACACAGACAGCCAGTATGCTTTTGGCGTTGCTCAAAGTTTTGGCAGGTTATGGAGGGAGAGAGGATTCTTTACCTCTCACGGGACAAAGATCCAGCATGGTCAATTAGTGACTGATCTTCTTGAGTCACTTACCTTACCTGCACAGATAGCCATCATAAAGTGCAGCGCACATAAGAAAGTTACAGATAGGGGAGGAGCTTGGCGGGCATCCGAGATGGCCGCGTGAGCACAGCGCTCTCCGGACCCCCGCCACTCCCAGCATGATATCCTGAACATATCCTGACTTTTCACGAGGATTTGTGTAGAGGACGCTGGGCTGATCGTCCTGGAACTTTCGGAATTTGATTCTGACCCGGGGTGCCGGAGTTACGGTGATTCGAACTTTTGGGATCCACCCTTGGGGTACGCCCGGGACTGGGTGAGGCTCTGTGGCCGTCTTGGAGTTGAACAACAGCGGCAGGGGGATTTGACTTGTGGGTCCCCCTCTTGAGTTTCGGTTTCGATTCTGCCTCAGACTGAGACATCTGGCAGGGGAGTCTGGCCTGGGCTGGGTCCGGGGCACGAGACGGCTGTCGGGCCTTGGCTGGCTTATTCTCCTATCTGACTGGCTCTACCCTGGTGGTACCCTTTTGGCGGCTCTTTGATTCCGAGGCCTTATTTTCCTGTGCCCATTCCATCGAGCCTGGTGAATCTCTTTGTGACGCAGTTTCCAATATGGCGGGCAGGGGGGACCGAGAGACACGGAAGACCAAGACACCCCTGCGCGGGGGCCCGGTCCAGTCTAACGTTATGGACCGTTACACCCACTTGAAGGGGTCTCCCGGAGCCGCCCTGCCCGGCCCAGGTGCTGCCGAACAAATCGTGGACGCATCAACGGAGCCGTCCTTGCAGGACATCATGGGCGCCATTTCTAGCATGAGGGAGACGATAGGCCAACAATACGAAGCCTTGGCCCACAAAATCGACACCGTGGCCATTGATGTGAACTTGATTCGAGCCGACCTATCGAAAACCAATGAGAAGGTGAAATCATTGGATCTCAAGTCATCCAGCCTCACGACGGACGTCTCGGAGATACAGACGGAGATTGGTAATCTCCGTAGGGTGAACGAGTTCATGACCCGGCGCCTGGAGGACTTTGAGAACAGGGCACGTCGCTGTAATGTGCGCGTGGTTGGCGTTCCGGAGAATCCAGAACCTCACTCTGTTGATCTCCTGGTTGAGGACCTGATCCAAAACTATCTCTCTCCGTCTGGACTGAGTAAATTTTTCGCAGTGGAGCGTGCTCATCGAGTTCCGGGAGGCCAGGGTAAGCCAGGTGCCCCGCCGAGGCCTATTGTTGCGAAACTCTTCCATTATAGGGATCGGGACGCTATCCTGCAAGCATCACGTGTGAAGGGCCCGGTGGCCTTTGAGAATGCCACGGTGAACTTTTATCCGGACTTTTCTCAACAGGTCCAGAAACAGCGTATGGGCTTCCGTGGTGTCAAGAAGCGTCTTCGGGACATGGAGTTACGCTACGCTATGCTGTTTCCAACCAGGCTGCGAGTGGAGTACAATGACCGAACTTTTTTCTTTGATCAACCAGATTCGGTGAACGACTGGCTGGACTCTCTGCCTGACTGGCCTCCTGCGACTGAGTCCGACGCCCAACAGGGTGGTGCTGAGGGTGGTGTGGAGAGCTGAACAATTCGTCTAAGCCTGGGCCCTCGTATAGAGTAAACTCTTCCGGGATTCTATGCCTAAGTACCTCTACTGTTATGGTGTTTTCCTCGTCATCTGTTTTGATCGGGGTGGCGGGTGGGCCAGAGCCTTTCCTCCTCCGGGGTCTTTTTGTAGAATGGGGGTTCTTGGGCGACAGGCACACTGCATGTTGGGGTGGCTTTTTAGCATTTTGCAGGGGTGCAGGGTGGGGGGTGTTTTCTTGATTGTTGGGGGGTGGGTGGTTGGGAAGTTCGATGTTTGTGTGTTATGTTCTCAAGGCGACTTTATCTTGCTACTGATGGTTTTTATGTCGTGCTCATGGTGGAGGGGTTTCGGCGTTGCTGTGTGGGATGGGGGGTAGCGGGTTGAGGTTTGTTTCGTGGAATGTTAATGGTCTGGGGGATCGTATTAAGCGGAGTGTGGTGTTGAAATGTTTACGACGTTTATCTCCAGATATTGTTTTTCTGCAGGAGACTCATTTGGTGGGCAATACTTGTCGTGCGATGAATAGGTGGGGCTATCGCCTTGCCGCACATTCGGGGTTTACCACGGGTTCCAGGGGGGTGGGTATCCTTGTTCGGGCTTCCCTCCCCCTAGCTGTTGATGATGTGATCCTTGATGATCGGGGGCGATATGCTGTCCTCGTGGGTCGTTATGAGGGTCGTACCCTCTCTTTATTCGCTGTTTATGTCCCCCCCGGCCTGCAGACTTCTACCTTTTCCGATTTGGGCCGTGTTTTGTTGGACCTCCCTAATAGTACTCTTTTCATAGCAGGTGACTTTAATTCTGTGTTCTCCGGTCTACACGATCGCCACCCCCCTAGGGACACTCCTTCGGCCCAACAGTGGCTGGGTGGGTTTCTAGACACGTTTGGTTTGGTGGATTGCTGGAGGCTTATGCATCCTACTCAGCTTCAATACACTTTCCACTCTGGGGCCCATGGGAGCTTGTCTAGACTGGATTATTTCCTGATGCCTGCGGCCCAGTCGCCGGCGGTGCGTGAGATTAGACACCTCCCCCGGGGCATTTCCGATCATTCTCCGCTCTGGCTTTGTTTTGAGATGGGGGTGGAGGCGGCGGGCCGGGTTGCTCCTATCAACCCATGGTACCTTACCTCCCCCGAGACCCGCACCCTTTTGACGAAGTCTTTGGACGCCTATTTTTTGGACAACGAGGGATCCGTTTCCTCTGCGATATCTCTGTGGGAGGCCTTTAAGACAGTGATTCGTGGACAGGCCCTTTCCCTTATTGTTGAATCCAAGAGGGCGAGGGATCGGGAGGTGGTGGACCTTGAGAGGGAGATTGCTGAAGGGGAGGCTGCCTTAGAGTCGGAAGTCACACCTGATAAACTCCATGCCCTGGGTCTGAAACATTTTGCCTATAAGTCTTTGGTCACGGATGCGGCCAAACAGATGTTCCGGGAGCAACAGGGCCGTCTGTATGATGTGGGGGACAAGGCGGGCAAATTATTGGCGTGGTTGGATAAGAAGGAGAGGGCGAATCGTGTGGTGCCTGTGATTCAATCGTCGAATGGTGTGGGAGTGACGGACCCGATTGGAATAGTTGCGTGTTTTGCTGAGTATTTTCGTGTGGTCTATACCCCTGTGTCCGGACGGGATGTTGCTGACTCTCGCCTTCTGTTGCGCGATATAGCCTTGCCCAGTGTCTCCGATTTAGACTGTAAATCGTTGGAGTCCCCTTTTACTATTGACGAGATAGCTACTGCCATTCGCTCACTCCGTTCGGGCAAAGCCTTGGGCCCGAACGGGTTGCCAATTGAACTGTACAAGCTACGTCCTGATAAGGTGGCGCCCTATCTTCGCGACATGTTTTTGGAGTCCCGGGAACGGGGTGTTCTCCCGTATGATCAGCGTCTGGCTACGATAGTCGTAATTCCCAAGGATGGTAAACCGCGGGACCTTTGTTCGTCTTATAGGCCCATTTCCTTGTTAAACGTTGAGCCCAAGGTCCTGGCTAAGCTCCTGGCGACCCGCCTCTTGTCGGTCATTAGTGACTTGGTTCATCCGGATCAATCCGGATTTATCCCACATCGCAACACGGCTCTTAACCTACGTCGTCTCCACGGTGCTGTTGCGAGGGCGGGGCTTCTGACGGAACCGGCCATTTTGGCCTCGTTGGATGCCTCGATGGCTTTTGACACAGTGGAGTTGCCCTATCTTTGGGCTGCTCTTGAAAAATTTGGTTTTGGTCCTGAGTTTATCGGTTGGGTAAAGTTGTTATACGCTGAACCCTTAGCGCAGGTAGTGGTGAACGGTAGAGTTTCTGTCCCCTTCTGCCTTGGTAGGGGGACCCGTCAGGGATGCCCCTTGTCTCCGTTGCCTTTTGCGCTCGCCCTGGAACCGTTGGCTGCGTGGCTTCGATGGGAGCCTTCACTCAAGGGGATCCGTTGGTCACCGGACTTTGAGGACCGCGTCTCACTTTACGCGGATGACATTCTTTTGTATCTTACTTCCCCGCGTAAATCTCTCAATGTTTTATTTGATGTTCTTACCTCGTTTGGAGCTAACTCTGGCCTAGTTATTAATTGGGCTAAGTCCTGCGTGTATGTTCTTTCGGGTGTTTTGCCCCCATTGCCGGACAGATTTCCTATCCAGGTGGTCCAGTCTGGCTTCCAGTATTTGGGGATCTTTATTACGCTGGACTCCTCACTCCGATTCGAGCGCAATCTCCTCCCCCCGCTTCTTAGACTGCGACTAGATGTGGCCCTAGGCGTAAGCTGCCCCTGTCTCCTCTGGGCAGGGCAGCCCTTTTTAAAATGATGTCCTTGCCGCGGTTCCTCTACGCACTTCAGAATTTTTATGACGACGTTCCCGCTACTTATTTCCGAGAGATCGAGAGTCTTCAAAGACAACTGATCTGGGACGGGCGTCCGCGTATTGCCCTTGCGAAACTCACCATCCCTTGGTATGACGTGGGCATGGCGCTCCCCGACATCAAGAGATATTACTGGGCTGCCCAGCTGTCTACCATCAACCACGCGATGTATTCACCGGGTCGGGATCCGGCCTTTGAGATGGATAGACTCCAGCTGCCGGGAGGGGACTTTAAAAGAGCGCTTTATTCTAGATCGGCCGGGCGCCATCTTGTGGGCCCGTCCAGGATCGCAGTCACCGTGTGGCGCGCCGCGCATGTGAGTTTGGGCTGGGAGAACCGACTGACACTAGCGACGCCGCTTTATGCCTCTGAACGTTTGGGGTGTCTCTGGTCCACTAAGGGATTCGACCGCTGGGATATGATTGGGATATGTAAGGTGGGTGATCTCTGTGAGAAAGGTAGCGTGAAGTCATTCCAGACCCTTAAGGCGGAATACGACTTGAGTGAAAGAGAGTTTTTTCGGTATCTGCAGGTCCGGCATGCCCTGGCCTCGGTTCTAACTCCTGGTGTGACCCTGCCCGAATCTTCCCCCCTTGAAGATCGTATACTAGATGGACACCTGCCTGATAGTACTATCTCCCTTATTTATAAAAAATTGATTCATAGTCGCGCTGACCTGTTGCTCCGCCTTAGGGAGCTGTGGGTCGGTGACGGATTGGAATTAGATGACGAGGATTGGCAGTCAGCACTCTCTTCTCCTAAGGAGGTAGCCATTCCCGCCCGTCTTCGTTTGGTGCAACTTAAAATCCTCCACCGCGTGTTTGTAACTGGCCCGCGCCTGGTTGTAATGGGTTTTTCTCCGGATGGCTTATGTAAGCGTGGCTGTGGGATGAGTGGTACATTTATGCATATACTTTGGGAATGCCCGTTGGTAGCAGCCTACTGGATTGATGTCCTTGATGTGATGACTGTTGTGACTGGTGTTGCCTTGCGGCCTGAGGCCCGACGATGCCTGTTGAACGTGTGGGAACCCACCGATTATTCTGTGGCCCAGACCAGATGGGCAACCCTGGGGTACATGGTCGCGAAGCGGGACATTGCGCAACTTTGGGGCGCACCCAGACCTCCGGACGTTTCGGTGTGGGAGGATAACATGGACTGGTCCATGTTTCGAGAGAAGACCGTCTATGTGGCTAGGGGTAGACCCAGGGCGTGGACTAAAATTTGGGGTCAGTGGAATGCCTATCGTGGAGACATTTGTTCCCCTCCCTTGGTTGACACATCCGATGTTGCTCTGTCTCCCTAGGCTGACGTTCCCGAAATCTTTCATTCTCTTTTTAGGATTTTCCTGTCCTCCCTGCTGCCCCCCCCCCCCCCCCCGGCCTTGCCGAGTCTCTTTGATTTACCTTTATCTTCCTGATTAGTGTACTTCCCCTCTGTCATCTGGGCTGACGTGATTGCTACATTCGCCTTGTTTTGGTTTGTTATTTTAATGTTTAAGACAAAATTGTTGTGTCCTGTCATATGCTTTGCGCAATATTTAATCTGTGATTTGGGCCTGCCCACGGAGATTAATGTTTACTGCATGTTACGTGCTTTGCGACTTAGCGGCCAGCCCGTGTGGTTGTAGGCCCATCTTTGTACTTTTTATTTGATTGCTCAATAAAAGTTTTTAACCAAAAAAAAAAAAAAAAAAAAAGAACGTTACAGATGATGTGGGTCGTGGAAATGCGTTTGCAGACGAAGTAGCAAAAACTACAGCTAGAGATAGAGCTAGTCGAATGTACGTGGCAGGTCCTGCAAACTGGGTTAGGGAAGTTGGAATGTGCGAAGACACAATTGAGAGTGTGACAACGATTCAGGGAGAAGCAACTGAGAAAGAATTAAGAACGTGGAAAGAAAGTACGGGAATGTTGGACTTGGCGGGTTGTCGGACGGAATTGTCGGAACATCAGCGATGGTTATTATCGGACGCTTATGTATTGCCGGTTGTAACTATGGCTCATGGTCCAGCTCACATTAGTGCAAAAGGCATTTGTAAACTCTTGGCTCCTGTATGGCAGAATGAAGGAATTCCAAAATGTGCAGAGAACGTGGTTAAGCATTGCAATGTTTGTCTAATGCATAACCCAGGAAAGGGTACCCCAACCCCGGCAGGTCATTTTTCTCCCCGTCATATCCTTTTGAAGTGTTGCAGATTGATTACATTCATATGGATCGATGCAACAACCTTAAGTATGTTCTGGTGGTGGTATGTACCTTTTCCCGCTGGATAGAGGCCTACCCCTTGAAAGATAACACGGCTCTGTCAACTGCTAAAGTGTTACTTAAAGAGTTCTTCCCCAGATTTGGTTTGCCGCGAATTGTCTGGAGTGACAATGGAAGTGAATTCGTGGGTCAAATTATGCAGAAAGTATGTTCTGGTCTTGGTATCAGACAAAAATTCCATGCGGCAAACCATCCACAGTCAGCAGGTTTGGTTGAGTGTTACAATGGTACACTCAAACTTAAACTAGCTAAGATTCAAGCCAGTACAGGTCTTGCTTGGCCCGATGCCTTGCCCCTAGCTCTTTTGTCAACCAGAATTACTGTACACTCTCGTATGGGACTTAGCCCATATGAAGTGGTATTTGGACGCCCAGCTAATGTTTGGGGTGTCCCTCGCCCCAAGAGATATTCTGACATACCATATCCTCTGTTAATTGATTATTTGCATGATTTGACTACTAAATTAAGTGTCATTCATCAACAGGTACAAAGTGCTTTGCCAGAGGCCTCCACGGATCCAGATCACACCATTCTGCCCGGTGACTGGGTCTGCATTAAGAACTTTCAACGGACTAAGAATCTGGAGCCTCGTTGGTCTACACCTACGCAAGTTTTGCTCGTCACCCGCACGGCTGTGAAAGTGGTCGGCAAGCGAAATTGGGTACATGGCGTGCACTGTAAAAAAGTGCCATTGCCATTACCCTTTGACCAGTGGATTCGCAGTGGTATAAGAGAATCGGATACTGCAGCCGTCCCTTGTTTTGTTCCCTTCAGTGATGCTCAAATCTATGGAACTCAGTCTGAGAAAGCAGATGACGACATTCTTCAAGCTGCTGTGCCGACGCACCTTCGAATAGACACTACGGATCCAAAAACGCTATTTAAGGACCAGACAGTGCCGAGCAAAACTCGCTACAACCTAAGGTCGAGAGCTGACCAGAAGAACTGAATATTTTGAACACCTGTTTCTTTATTACTCAAAGACATTTTTTTTATATATGTACTGATCTCTTGCCTCTTTGTCTTCTTTTTTTTGTGTGATATTTAGTATTAGATGTGCCATCCGTCTCCGTCGCAGGGTCACGGTGGGAGACTCAGACTGTAACCTGGTTTTCGTTCTTTTAGTAAGTGGCTAGCGCCTCAGGATATACAGATGTACATAGCTGAGTGATTGAAGAAGATTGCCGTGAGCGACATTTTTTTTAGATAAAGATGGATGGTACAACAACCATAGGTAGGGAAAATAGAAAACAAGAAATGAGATTGAAATATTGTAAATCATTGCGTAGTCGATTTGGCGTAACTTTGTGTATCTTTATGTTTTTGTGTATTTTATTAGCTTGCATAGGTTGGATTGTGCATGTTTTTCACCCGAGAAATGTTGCTAATTCTACAACTTCTTTGCCCGCTCGTATTTCTGTCTTTTCACATAAAATGCATACTCTAATCCCTCATGAACAGATAAGGAGAGTTGAATATATTAATAATACGTTTATTCAGTTGTTGCACCAACACCAATTGGCTACTAATATGACTGACTGTTGGGTGTGCGGTCTTATGCCACATAATACACAGAAGGGAATGCCTTATTTGGTCCTCCCTTTCTCATATGAAGGTTCGGCTTGGGCTAATCTGACTATGTTTTCGGCCACATACCACAACAAACTTAGAAATCCTGTAAAGACTTCTGGGACTGGATTGGATTTTAGCCACAGCTCTTTGATCAAAGGTATATTGGTGATGGCTAAGATTGTAGAAAAGGGAAAAATTCCGTTAGATGAGAAGAGAGCTTATGAAGGATGGAATGTTACCCACTATGTTTCTAGTCTTGGTGACAAAGCTAAAAAGGGTGAGTCTTCCCCTGTATGGACTGTACCCCATCAAGGTAATCTTTGTCTCCAAGTCAACAGTAAGAAACTTGACAATAAGCAGAGTTGTTTACACACCTACATTTTCTCGTCCCCTGATTTTCCTCCATTGGTTCCATCACAAGGAACATATTTTGTTTGTAAGGATAGAGCTTACACCTGGCTCCCTTCCAACTTTTCTGGAACTTGTTATGTAGCCTTCGTTCTTCCCCCTACATATTCAGCTCCGTCAGACCACCATAGACTTAGATATAGTCGAGGTATATTTGATGCCAAGGACACGGCAGCCCAAGAAGGAGGGGATTTCCTTAAAGGATTTCTTCCCTTTTGGGGCCCGATGGTTAACAGCAGACACATCAGGCAATTAGTTTGTGTGGTCGAGACCACTATTAATGTTACTGCAGGAGCAATAGGTAACATCACAGCAGAGCTTCAGGCTGATCGTCTTATGACGTTGCAAAATCGAATTGCGTTAGATGTGATCCTAGCAGACCGAGGAGGTGTCTGTAGATTGATCGGATCTAGTTGCTGCATTTATATTCCAGACGATGCTCCGGCAGTATACCAAGCCATTTCCAAATTGCATACCATCTCCGAGTCGATTCATCAGGACGAAGGGGATTGGTCTTTTATGGGATGGTTTTGGAGAATATTGTCAACATGGGGATGGAAGATTTTGACTTTCCTGGGAGCTATTTTGGCCATCATATTTTCTTGTTGTCTGAGCGTTCAATGTGGTCCTGCAGTGTGTGGCCTACTGGCTACGTTGTGCGTTCCACGTCCTGTAACTCAGAGGACAGAGAATATTAGGATGATGGTGCAGCAACAGCTTGAGGACTTTATGAACATCGATGCTGATTCCGACTCAGATTAACATGAGTAGGTTTGTTCTTGCCTGAGTAATGGCAAAAGGAGGGCTGAAGTTCTGTAAATTACGAATTCGTTTGTGCTCAGCCTCCATTTTGTAATCGCCGCCATCTTGTGTTGCCCTCACTCAGGCAGCATGGCGAACGCGATGTTTTTGTCGTTTCTGCATTCACGTGTCAAGTGGCTTCTTCGCTTATGTTTACTAACGAGTGTCAGGGTCTGGCTGAGTACACTAATTCCTGTCTGAGCTGATCAAATCCCCGTCCGGACTATTTGTTGGCTCACACCATTCTTTCCTCCAGGTTATCTTATCTGCTGTCCTTCGCTACATGTCTCATGTATTCTCCTGTTTCACGACTATTCTTCTAACACATACACTGTGTTTTCGCTGCTTGTAAATCGAATTGTGTGGATTCACTCGATAATTTACTCAAGGGGTCGAGTAACAAATACAACCGGAAAACTTGAGTTACTTTGGGCTTAAAGCATTGTCTATAACTTTTGTTTATGTCTCCTGTTCTTGTATGATTGCATTTTGCATTGTGTTGTACCATATATAAACCTGTGCGCCACGGAGTTAAGTGGCAGTCTCTTTTGAACCTCGTTATACTGACGACTTCTAAGACCACTGTACTAGCTGCAGCTAATAAATATCATCTTCTACGCCAGACGAAGAGTCCGTGTCACTGTATTTGACAAGGCAGGTGAATCCCGGGGATTTTAGGCGTACCCTGCGCCACCGGGCCTTAAGGCTGCGGTTCTCCAACAGGAGGACACGGATCCCCTTTGAATGACATGCGTTTGCGACTCGTGTCACTGAATAAATTCCGGCCCCTTTGGTGGTGAAGCAAGTTCTGTCGTATGTGGGTAATAAACTATGTCCACAGGGGTCAGTTAGTGCCTGGGACCGGATTGAGTGGCCAGGTGCAGTGGAGGAGGTTATCAAAGGGACCTCTCCGTGCGCAGGGGATGAAAGGACAAGTGGGTTTGGTGCGGGAAGTGACTCCGGGGCATTGTCATGCTGACAAGGTTTTACGACCCTGGTACATGTGTTCAGGCTTGGTCAGAGCGCGGGGGGATGATAGCGAGGTCGGGGTGACTCACAGGTGACCAGCAGAGTATGAAATGGCCGTGATGTCTAAAATGGTTGCTGCTTCGCGCACGTAAAGGCCTTCGCTAAGCAAGATGGCACCGGCAATGTTCATATTTTTCGTTTTATTTTCTACAGCAGTCAGCCAATTAGAGCGTGTCTCCCTTGGGGGCCTTTTTGTCCCAAGGGAAAAAATCCCCCTGGGCCAACCTGGAAGCTTTATTTTTTTTAAATGGGTTCAAGGGACTCTCGTCCCTCGAACCCAACCCCAGCATAATATCTCCAAAACTACTGAATGGATTAAACCAGATAACAAAAAGCAGGCTTTCTGCACCAACATCTAGCTTCCTGTCCAATTTGGTGCAATTACTTTAAGCGTTACCAACATGTCTATGGAACATGCATGAGGATTTTTTTTGGGGGATCCCCTTTTTCTCGGCCCCCGCTTGCACAAACGAGCCAAAAAGAACAGTTTTGGAAACATTTCATGGAGATTCATCAAATGGCACCAAAGTTATTAGCAAACCAAAAAAGACATTCCCTATGGTAACGCTGACCTAACTGGCTACCATTGGGTAATATGTATGTGTCTATATTGTGCTTAATTTGCATAATAATGAGTGCCGGTGCCCAAAGCTCTGCTCAGTAGCTGCAGTCAATGCAATTAAATATCGGCATGCCAAATACAAAAGCTGTGCAGTCCTAAATGCACCTCATGCCTCTTTAATCCAGTGCCAGACAATCCCTTTGTGAAGTTTATTTCTTCCTTTCTCGTCCTCCATCGTTTGGCTTTCTGAGGCATAGAGAGACTTTGGATCAGCTCTGTTTAGCTGCTGTGCCATTGGTCTATTTAAACACAATTTACTACTTGCTCCTATCTATGATAGCATAGTGCATTGGGCAATGTTTCAGTCTACATCAGTCATTGGCTCTCTTACCCTCTGAATGATATCATTTTCTGATCACTTGTGTACATCCACATTAAAATTAATATTCTTAAGTGTCAGGGCTTGCTGATCATGTCTTTAGTTTTTAATGTTCTCCCTTTACAGTTCCCCTTTCATTTCTTCGATTCACCTCTTTTTATTGTAATGTTTCTTAAGAAGATAGTCTGCAGCTCTGCAGGCAGTGGTAATGTCTCACTTGCTTGGTGCTCATTCCTTCTGTATTGTACCTCATCTCATCATCATCATCAAATATTCTATATTCGATTACTCAAAACCATAAAAGGTATAATCAATTCAAAAAAGAAAACTTGCAAGATGAACTGAAACAACATTTCTCATTCGATAATGACATAATAATAATACTCTCCTTAATTCATAGTATTAACTACCCTCATAAAGAGTACAATTAAATTGTGATATTGAAAACTTTCTAAAATTAAAAAAAAACATAAAACGTCCACTAATAATAACAAATCGACTGCTGTTATTGTCTTAAGTGTGTATCTTGTTTCTGTGTATGTCTTAGGGTCCCAATTAAAAAACTGGCTACATTAAAACACATACATTCATTAGGCAGCATTTGTAAAAAGGATAATGCAGGTCTAACTTGAGTAAACTTTTTCCCTCTCAACTAAGATAAAATACACCGTTGTGGTAGAGATCTATAGTGCTCAGAAACCCTTGCAAAGTGCATGGTGTATTGGTCCGAAAAGGAATAACAACTTCAAGACCCTATATTTTCTCCTTTTTTCCAACCCAGAGGCATTGTCAAAAGCCAGTGCAATAAATGTAATCTAAATCTTGCTAATAGGAAGTGATGATGAAGTTTTGTGACCACTTTAAGAATGGGTTCAATGGTCATACTTGACTATAGATCAACATAAGCTCATACCCAGGCGTTTCTCATCTCCCTCATCTCTCTCTTTACTTGTGCTGGAGCTGTATATTATCTCTTGACCAGCAATAAGTCCTCACGGACAATCCTTTCTGGCAACTTGCATAAATCAGGGTGTCCTAATTTTGCAAATAAGTATTTAAAGTATCTAAGACAGGGAATAGAACCAGCCTCTCAAGTTTCGTGCAGTCCTTCAATAGAACCTGGTTCAATCCCAACTCTGTACTTAACCATATTGAGATCCACTTAAGCATGGGTTGCATTGTTAACAAATTTGGTATGTATCATATCCCTATTTCTTCATGCAAGATAAAAGAAGGAGTAGATTGGGGCACAGATAATAAGCAGCTCATAAATTTATTTTTAACTTCTTGTAGGTTTATGGCCTCTTTGTAACCCCAAATATCGCTACCATAACTTGTGGTGGAGATGCATTCAGATTGATACATTTTAATCAGTGCCTTAATAGGCTTTGCTAACAGACATGAAGCAAAATCAAACACAGAGGCAGGCACTCTGGCCATAGCACTTCTTTTAGCTTCCACCAAAGGAGCCCAAGAGCCTTTATCATCAGATAATCCCCCAAGATATGAAAAGGTCTTTACTCAGGTAATAATGAATCCCTCTAGGTTACATTTTCTATGTCCCTTACCTCTAGAGCCCATAACCATTGTGTGGGATTTGTTATAGTTGGTACACAAATCCAAACTGTTCATAAAACTGACGAAAGACTTAAGGATTTTCTGTAGTCCCACAGACAGCAGTTCTCACTAACAACACTGCATCGTCAACATAGAGTAGGGACAGGTTAAGATGAGGCCGTTCCCATGGGATATCCTCACAAGTGACAGATAGTGTTGGGCCCAGATGGTTAATATATAATATAAACAAAAGTGGGTCCAAGATGCACCCCGTCTTACTCCCCCGCCCCCCTGGGGAACCTTAACATGTGGGGTAGAGCTCCCATACTGATCATAACTGACTACAGCAGTCAGATCCCTGTGTAGTTCATGCAAGAAGTTCACAATATCCCTGCCAATACCCATTTTAAGGAGGTTTGTCCACAATTTCCTCATATTAAAAAGCTGACATGAGAGCCATAAAGGCTAATTGTGATTGTGGATTTTCCTGGTATCATCTCTAGGTTAAAACATAGGTCTAGGGTACCCCTGTCAGACCCAAAACAATACTTCAGATCAGATAGTACATTATTTTCATCCATCCTCCTATTTAATCTAGTAAGAATAACTAGCCCCATAACCTCATCCACTGAATCTATAAGCGATACAGGCCTATAGCATTGTGGGTCATTTCTCTGCCCTGTTTTAAACAAGAGTATAATTATTGGCATGGACCGTGATGGAGGAATACCCACTTTACATGCAGCATTTAACACGTGAGTTAATCCATTAAACACATTTTATGCAGGTCAGCAGGTATTCTGTCGGGCCTGGGCCTTATTTTTGGACATGTAACTAATTGGGTCATTTGCCTCCTCCTCAAGGAATTCCGTATTAGATTTACCATAGGGGCCCTCCCTATTGGTAATCATAGCTTCAACGGTAACTGAACCATATATCCTTTTAAAACGTTGTACTCAATTATCAGGAGAAATATGACACTCTACTGCTCCTTGCCATGTCCAGTGAAATAAGGGAGATTTGCTATTTCGCAAAATATGGCACTACATTTTAGGGTATTATTTAGCTTAACGAATTTGTTCCCAAGCATCTTTTCTAATTTTATCTTTTTTGTTCAGTTATTGTCACTTAGTATATATTCTGACACAAAGTGACCTCAGTGCTACTGCTCGGAGTTTTCTTGAAGGCTGTCAGCAAACTTTGATGAGCCTCTGAAAATTTGTGGTCAAACCATCTATTAATAGGCTCCTTATTCTCACTGCCCACATGGTTTTGACTCTTTGAAACCTGCTTACAGACCCTGTTAGAGGCTGTTAATAATGCTTCTAGTTGTAAGGTAACCTTTAGACAAAAATGTATGTCCTGACCTCATGCAGTATATAAATTGACTAGAGAAGACTCTGAGGCCACCTTGTTCCATTTTAATCTGCAACCCTTATCAATAGGCTTGATATCTTGTGTCTCCGGCCCTTCTTTAGTCACTACTTCCTCCTCAAGTCTCAAATCTATACCAAGATGCAATGGGTCATGATCACTAAACTGGTTCCAGGTAACCCTATATTGCTTAAGAACATAAACTAAATAGGCAGAGATAAAAATACAATCAATAGTGGAATTGAAACCTCTGCTGATTATTGTGGGGATAACTGCAGAGGGACCTGAACTTTTATTGTTCTGATCTGTAAATACCAGATTGTTATCAGCCAAAATGGTACTAAGCAAATCCCCTTGCCTCGTGTGTTCAAGGTGCCGATATTCATCTAGAAGACACTCATCAATAACTTGACATGGGGAAAGGCAGGGGTGTATGTTAAAATTTCATAATAAGACCACTGTACTCGAAGAGTGTTGAATTTCCGCATGGACATCCAAAATGACCTTTAAGACTAATAGGTGCTCAGAGGTTTTGATCTGCAAATATGAATTATAGAACGTAAGCACTAAAATACTAAGGTTTTTTTTTAAACTAGCTTGACCGCAAGCAAATACTGTGATCTGGTATTTACTTGGAGCATCTTATAGGTGATATCTAAGGAAGTCAAAGTGATTTGGCCACCCCTGGCTCTACCTGCTGGGGAGTGCTGGAGAGAAAAACGAAAAATATCCATCCATGTAGAGGGAATTAGCTACATTCCATGTTTCCTGGAGTCCAACAATATGATGACCTTTGATAAAGTTACACCTTCTATCATCAGATTTATTATTATCTAAACCAGTAATGTTCCAACTCAAAATCTTGATGAGAGTACTTGGCTTATACACTGTGACAAAGTTTTGACTTGTCATCTGGCCAGCAACTACCGCCTGTAAGGGAGGACGTGGTCAGTCAATCATTGCAATCAAGTGTGCTAAGAAGATTAAATATGTTTGTCAACTGGACAGCCATAGTCACATTCTGATGGCCTGTATGTCTTCCTATCAGCTTCTTAGAATCTCTAGCGTTTGGGTTAATACCCGGAAGATAAAAGTAGCCTAAAGTAGTACCTTAATCCTTGTTGAGGGGGAATTAATCTGGGAAACTTGATTTATTAAATAACCAGCAATATCTGGTTGGTCAAAGTCAATATTAGCGCATCCCCTCTCCCAGGTTTTCTACCTATTGCCCACCCACTCAATTCTTCTGACCATGTTAATATGAGCGTTTAGAAGGTTTCCTGCCCCCATCTGTCTGTCACACCAATGAATAACTTTATTTTTTAGTTGAAGGGTAGTTTCTCTCATTCCTGGTCTCAAGGACTGGACTCTAGTAAAGACAGTCACCAAAGGGGTGGTTTCTGGGGGAGGCGTGGCCTATATTTAGGACTTTATAGTCTGTGAGGAAAAGTGATAGGAAGACTACCATCCTCATCCCAGGTTCTCAAAATGGCTTCATCCCGCTGAATAATGGGTTTCAGGGTGAGTGTTTTTTTTTACCATCTCAGAAGTCAAATCCCTTTCATCCGCAATTTCAGTTGGGATATTCTTGGGTCTACCTGCTTTGACCAAGGCGTTTCTATATGGTGGTGGTACTAGAAAGGTCAGAAAAGTGTTGATTCTGAATCAAATTGCTGTGATTGCCACAGGTTGGATTTGTCAATTGTAAATGATAATGTCTATTTTTCGGCCCCTGCTTTTGTTTTCTCTGTTAATGAGAGGCCCAGGTTTTTAATAAAGGATTCTAATGTGGTTATTTTATCTTATAAACCTTCCACAACACGTTAATCAATATTTCAACTCTCTCATACAAATTATTCAACAGAGGTTCAATGCACATCTTTAAGCTACTCAATGTTCGAGTTGAGTTCACATTCGTATCATGGTTTTGTTAGTCCATAATTTCCAAGTGGCATTACTACAGTCAGTTTGGCTAGCCCTCCCAATTGCTGGCTCCTTATTAACAGACACATCCTGCTTTTCCTTTTTCTTTGCAGCTTTGGCCGACCCAAAAGAGGAGGTACCTGGGTCATAATGAATCTTGGCCACTGTGACCACCAACTGGGACTCTATCCCAAGGGGGAGTCCCAAGGATTCTCGAGCACCAGGCCTGATTCTTATCTTCTCTTCTTCTCCTTGGGTTGGACAGCAGTGGCAATTAGAAGGGGTTCCCCCTAGTTCTAGTCCTAGCCCTAGTTCTTCCTCCACACACTGAATATCTTCACCCCACTGCTGAAGTAAGAAATTAAATGATTGAAGGGCAATTCTGCGATCCCCTTTGGGCAGCAGGGCCAGTGGGGCAAGGGAATTTTTGCTTACCAATTTCACTCCTTGAGACACCAAATGGTAATGGGGTAGCCCGCCCTGGTTTGCATAGGCGCAAACGGGCTGCTCTGGGACCAATCTTCACCCGGGCATGCACCCCGTAGCGTCCAAATCCTTTGGACAGACAAGCGACATTTTATGCACCTGACTGGTAGCAGGGAATTATGAGCCTTGTGGTCCTGCCACAGGGATGCTCCAAATGTGTCCCACACTGCAGGCAGACAAGTGGCGTTTTATTCGCCTGACTGGCATCCGCAGGCAAGCCCCTCCACTGGGGCGCAGTAGAGAATTGTGGGCCTTGTGGTCCTGCCACCAGTGTTGCTCCAAGTGTGACTTCATCTCATGTAGACAGTTCTTATAAACCAGGATGCCATTATTGGAATGCTGCTTCCATAGTGTATTGTTGTTTTCTCTCTCTCACATGGCCAACATGTTATCTCTAAATGTGGCAACCATGCTGCAACTTTAATAGACTATTTATAATACCTTTCCAAGATGGACACCCTCTTTTAGGTGTAGGTTTGTTATTGCAAACGTATGCCCACAGTGTTTAAATGGTAGCATTTTTCTTTTTTCTAGTTGTAGCATTTTAATTTATCTTGCATATGTTTTTGTTTTGGATGCGTTGTATTGCAGTTGTGTCAAAATAGAATAAACAACAACCCTGCCAGAATGGATATAGTGGTCCCACAAGGGATCCTTTGTTTTAGATAAAGGTGACAAAATTAAACATCAGAGCCAAGTATACATCACACAGTTTTCATTTTGTTATTTCTTATTTATTTATTGATCTGTTTAAATATTTTCAAATAGCATGGGTCACAATCTGATCCCTATGCAATATTAGATAAAAAGAGGAAGGAAAAACCTCTCATAGGGTAAATTTACAATATATATACACATGTCCCATGCATTCCCAGGCAACCATACTAGAGTCACACTCACTTTCACACTAATAAAACCAATCAAATCCATAAACATTTATACATTACATTCATACTGGTACAGCCGGGCCTGCAGTAAGGATGAAATTAAGCTGCATGGGCAAAAATGAGGCTGTGGAGGCAAGATGCGTAGAAGAAGATGGTTGACAAATACTAAGCTTCTGCCAACCACAGCCACCACGCCAACGCGCGTTTTGGTGTACGGCCTGTTCAGACCACACCTTCTTCAGGGCGAACATGCCAGCACTATTTGAGAACCGTTCTGCTACCCCGCGGTCCACTTGGAGCTCGCCTTTTTCTCGGGGACCTGCTTTTCACCTAAGATAGATGCCCTACGTTGGACCCCATATGCTGTTTATTTGATTTTATCTGCTACTATATACGGAACCCGTCACTTGCGGAAACCGCGCCATCCCCTACTGTTATTAACGAGAATCTATTCTTCTGAGAAACCTTCGTCGCCATTATTGAAACCTTAGCGAAAGGCCCCGTTGAGTAAATGTATTTTGCCCTGAGCCGACAGACCCTCTGACTGGGGTATTCTGAATCCTTTCGAATGCATATTGAGCTTGGCACATATTAGATTGTGGTATATTAAGGCTTTCTTCGTGCTATCTTATTTTGACTTGACGAATTGGAGCTCCAGCTGGAGCTTCCCTATACCTGACGCATCATTGCCAAACGTATTTCCTGGTACATGAAAGAGTACCATAATTACAGAAAAGAAACCCCAGAATTAAGCCTTCTGAAAGGCCCCCCTGCCATCGGTATACTCTCTTCATTAATGTGTTTCTGTTTGTGAGTCCCTAATCCCATGGTACATCTTCGCCCTGAAGAAGGTGTGGTCTGAACAGGCCGTACACCGAAACGCGCGTTGGCGTGGTGGCTGTGGTTGGCAGAAGCTTAGTATTTGTCAACCATCTTCTTCTACGCATCTTGCCACCACAGCCTCATTTTTGCTCATGCAGCTTAATTTCATCCTCACTGCAGGCCCGGCTGTATCAGTATGAATGTAATGTATAAATGTTTATGGATTTGATTGGTTTTATTAGTGTGAAAGTGAGTGTCACTCTAGTATGGTTGCCTGGGAATGCATGGGACATGTGTATATATATTATAAATTTACCCTATGAGAGGTTTTTCCTTCCTCTTTTTATCTAACATTGCATAGGGATCAGATTGTGACCCATGCTATTTGAAAATATTTAAACAGATCAATAAATAAATAAGAAATAACAAAATGAAAACTGTGTGATGTATACTTGGCTCTGATGTTTAATTTTGTCACCTTTATCTAAAACAAAGGATCTCTTGTGGGACCACTATATCCATTCTGGCAGGGTTGTTGTTTATTCTATTTTGCTGTTATTCTCCCCCTTTTTTGCCTGCCAGTATCTTAAATCCCAACGGGGAACTCCCTTCTATTTTGTTGTATTGCAGTTTTGTCAGAGAGTGAATGCAGGAATGAGTCAGTGGATGACAGAATGGAAGGATGAATGCACAGATGAGTGACAGAGTGCATGTGTGATGATTTATTGAGTGGTGTGTCCCAGCAATGATACAAAAGACACTTTAATTTATAAACCTGACCTATTTTTGTTGTCAATGCTTGTTACATCTTGGGCAGACGAGCGGATTCATCAATATCAGTCCTTATTTATAGAAAATAACCAGACGGGTGTTCACATTTAACTGTGTCATGTGTTGTTTCTTTACAAATCTCGCTAGGCACAGATGGGCGGCCACAGATGCACAAATCACAAACAGGCAAATATAGTCCTGGAAAGTATAATCTGAGTACAGCTGTGTCAGCTCTAATACCAGTAACTGGGAGCGAATGCTTTGTGAGATGTCATGATAAAGTTCACAAACATGTTATTACCAGTTATTCAGCACACGGAGAGCAGCTTTTTGGAAGCAATTGCCCGTATCACAGCTGCTATTCACAGCAGTGAGGTGCTGCTGAATGTCTAGATTGCCTTGGAACCAATAAGTCATCAAGTGAAGAGGAACAGTCAGCTGAACACATGGAGCCAGGCAGCAATTGGCGAGGCTCACCAGTAGGAGAGAGAGGGGAGAAGGCCAAGAGTGTGTGTAATCTATAGTGTTTCAAAGCCAGCAACCGCATTTGTACAACGAAGGAATGAAAGAAGCAGCATGCAGATATCATAACAATGTGCCCAAGTGAACTGTTTCTGCATCTTATACCTGGGCAAGAAGTTAAAGAAACTGGCAAACAGGCCGAAATTCTGCAGCATCAAACCCCCGACCTTACTTCATGCGGGCACGAAAATGTGGGTTTAGGCAACAACTGACTTCCCAGTTTTAAATCCTGGAGCCTGTGCTCTGGCATAGGTTTGTCTTTATATTTCACGCCAGTATTGGGTTTTTTTAATTCCCTTTTTGTCATATTCCTATGCGTTGTTTTGTGTTTTGAATAGTTTTATTGGTTTTGATCTGCAGTCCATTGTTTACGCTATAGTCTGCCTCGTGCAGTCCCTTTCTAGCAGGATCCATGCTGCTGGCATAGCTGCTGTTATGGGTGATTGAGGTATGACAAGTGAGCAAAGGAGCATTGTATGGAGTAGGCAGGAGAGCTTGTTGGGGGATGGCGGGTGCTTTAGGGGGTTTTAGCACTTGCTGTTAATTCAATATATGCATTTGTCGTAGCTGCTCGGTGGGCGTGGTTGCTTCTCAAATTCCTTGCATGTTTATGGCTTCATCTGGTGCCTTGCAAGGATGTGCTCTTGTGTGATTGCTATTCGTGTGTCTGAGAGTGACTTCTCCTTCATGCAGTCAAAGTGCAAAGAAGTTACATGATACACACCAAGGAGCCTCCAGGGTGTGTTTCATGTAACTGCTTCATAGGATCACATATGACTTTTTCTTTGTGGTGGCTGTTCGTGATAGCTCACCACTGTGACTTTACAGTACTTCCAGGTGACTTGTGTGACTCCTTAGTGATAGACAAGTGTGTAACATATGCCTAATGTGCCCATGTGTCCCTTTCCCCTCGAGTGCATGGGGTAGCGGTGTGGCGCAGCGGCCAGTGCTGCCTCCGGAACACGGGGGCTCACGGTTCGATGACTGGCGAGAGGTTAGCCCAGCCCCATGTGACCCTGGGCAATAGCTCGCTTAATCTTCCCGACGGCCCCAGCAGCTTGACACCCTCGGGTAATTATTTGCGCTTTACAAATATTGGTATTATTATTACCAATTTCACGGTTATAAGTTGGTGTGGGACTGCCCCATGATGTTCCACAGTCACCGTTCATTAGCGAGTTCATGTAGGCTGTGGTACCAGAATATTGGGTCTGACATGTCTATTTTTATGTGCAAAGTTCTCCCTCCCGACTGTGGTGCCTCGGCTGTCGTTAATTTACCATTAAATCAGACTTTGTGAATTTCAAAACAAATGTAAACTTACACAAAAGTGTAAGTTTACCATTGTGACTTCGGCCCATTGTAACTAAAATATTATTTGACGGAAATATTGTGTCCTAAATATCACCCAATTGGAGCTAATATTGGAAAATCTTCCCTCATAGCAAAAGCATTTTTTTAAAGGAAATACAATGTATGTCTAATGATAATTTTGCTTAGGAAATTCTAAAATGCAAACCTGGTTGGCTACCCCACAATAAAAGCTGTATATCACTGCTTTCTGTTGTTCCTGGGTGGTGTTCCTTTAAGTGAATAATTTATCCACAATATTTCATGTATGTTAGTGTTCCACATTAATGATCACTTGTTTAAATGCTGCTTCAAACCATACTTTTGATGCCTCTCTTAATGACAGGTTTTGCTGTTAACCTATCTAATTCTGCTTAATTTACGTACCTTCATCGGATGAAGTCTGAGTTGACTGTACCCGCATTCCATGATATGACTCTAGAGGTGTGTATGAGGGTGACCACTAAACAAGATGCATGTGTGCCATGATGGTCTCGACTGCTCCCTTATGTTCCTATTGATTCATGTTATGCTGAGTGCAATTGCCCCAAGTGTGCTTTTGGGTCAGCTCCAAGAGATGCTGTGCATAACTACTTTTTTTTATTGTCCATATATGGTTTGATAGCCAGCCTACAAATGCACCTTCTTTGGGGACTCAGGCTTGACTGTAACGGATATGTAATATTCCTGGAGGGCCGCCTCTACTGTGGGCGTTCACGAGACTGTGCCTTAATGTGGTGTCTGTGACTTTGTCCTTAAATGCCTTTGAGAGTCTGAGACATGATGTGTCTGTGTAGGTGCTCCATTGTACCTGTCTCTGAGTTTTTCCAGTGTGTCAATGTTTCACTGCTTCTGGATGGTCCTATTTCTGACTGGTCAATAATATTATGGCACACCACTCAAGCTGACAGCTATCTCACAAATCTTGCAAGATTCAATGTAGCTGCCTTCAACAGCCTGCTCAAGGTGTTGTGCATGGGAGGACTGATTCTACTGGCTTACCAGCATTGGCCGCTGACAATCCCAGGACTTGCCCGCTCGCTTAGGATGACCCGGAGCCAGTGGACTGCTCATCCAGGCCCTGATTCACAAAGAGCCTCTGCTCTTGGAAAGAGGCTCCACAGTTGTGGTGGGATCTCCATACTTGTGGTGGGATCTTCACAATGGGAAACTGCAGTGCGGAGATCCTGCCACGAGTGAAGAGATCCCGCTCTAACTGTGGAACATCCGCCTCAAGTGCAGAGGCTCTTTGTGGAACAGGGCCTCTGTGAATTTGGTTCATTGGTGACTTGCATCAACAGTGATCTGAATACTCATTGGGTGGAGTCAGTGGACGGAGCGCTTCACTGTGGCAACTATGGGGGTTACCAGCATGTTTGGTTGTGAGTGGCCCGTTCAATGGAGGGATCTTCTTTTGCTCTAAATTCCAAGTCATTTACAGAAAGTTCAATTCACCCTACTGCTTAAGGCTTTGAAGGTGTCCCATTCCCACCCCCTTCTTCAAGCATTACATTTTAGCATATTTCTCATTAACGGGTGGTTTTGTCAGCTCTGTGGAAGCTATGTCAGAAGTACTTGTGGGGCCCGCGTCATCATACCTGTTTCAACGTTATAAATATGCACTGTAGGGAAAGAGAAAACATGGCACATTAGCAACTGGTCCCAAAACATGAATTGCCTTGGGTTAGGGAACTTGCATGTCCACCTCCCTTTCAGGTCATTATGGACACTTTTTCCAGTGCTGCACTTTCATATGATAACCTAATGCATTCTGGTTGATGCAGTCTTATTTTGCTTCTATTTAAGTGATTAGGCAAACACTTCTGAAATCAATGATTTGTAGATGAAACTTTCATGGCCAGAGTCAGGTTGTCACTTACTCTACTTTGAGTTTTTCGATTAAATAAAATGTCATATAAAAAAAACGTATGCTCTGCATTTTCTGTACAATCACAACACTTGATAAAAGGAGATAAAACAATAAAAAGTCAACAGAAGTTTGTTGCAGATCCTGCTCCTCACTCCGACAGCTTGTGATAACAAGCATTGGCCAAACCACTATGGTGTGCTTTCGTTCTCTGCCAGCTTTTTTCACAATGCAAAATATTTAATAAAATAACAAAGCAACGCATGGCTAAAGAGGAGCTGTGGCGCAAAGGGCAGACCTATTGGCTGTGCCAGTGCTTGTTTTGCAGTGATGGTGATCTGACATGGCTTTAACACGTCACTGCACTCCAAAGGCAACCCCACCCTTCTCAGTCTAGAATGCCTTTCTTAGGACAATAAATGCCCGTATCACCTCCACCACCGTTCATGTGCCTGGCTGTGCTGTGGTGTGGTATCTTGCTTGTAAAATCTGGGTCAACTCTGTTTTTCTCATTCTGTATAAACAGCCCGGCTGCTTGAGGCCTTTTTGGCATATTGCAAGTATATAATTATGTTGTAGACGTGTGTTGGTTGCGGATTGTTTCACCTGGCATTTTACACTATTGTGACGGAGCATTCTTGAAATTTTTCGCATAGCACTCGGATCCGAAGTGAGCGCATTCATAATTATCGACTAACTCTCCGGAGTTTCCCAACAGAAGACAACAGACCAACACAACACAACAACCGCAATTAACAATGAGAACTCCCTGCCCTGTAGACATCAAAGGCAATAAAGGCAGAACGACTGCTGCGGGTCCCTGGCGTCCAATATGCGAATTACATCACGCATCCACTTTTATGAAATATCCGAAAACAGGAAGTGCATACAATATGCGCATATGAAATTAGTCTCTCTCACCAATTTCCATTATAATAAGGATGCACGGACTGTATATTTGGTAGATACTGTCTCTCCCATGTAGATGTCCCTGGAGCCCAAGTCCCCGGTTGTTTAGATAAATAAATGATGAGATGATGCGGGCAGGGAGCTGGCAGCGCTCGACAAAAAACCCAAACACAAGTAAACAAAAGCAAGCGATAAAAATATATAATATTATATTAATATTAATATATAATACATAAACCGCGTGAACCTGTTTGTCTATGAACCAGCTCTGTTTGCATTATAAAAATAAATCTTGTCCGTCTTTGCTACAGCAGCGTTAATTTATGTTTTTTTTTATAAACATCTTAATTTATTTGGTTTTACAGACATTACATCGTTTACAGTCGTTATTCACTATCTCTGCAGTTATATTTATCATTCGTTGTAATGAAGCATTGACATATATCGTTGTCACACCGACAGTATCAGCGGCATTCACATCGCCAAGGTCAGCTGCATTTTCTGTATACCTTACATGTGCCCCAAACTATAGTCAGGGACACTGGAATTATGAGGCAAGGGAGGATCAAATTATGTAGCAAGATTGGCTAAATTATGTGACAAGAAGGAACATTTTGTAGCCTAATGTGGCACATTTTGAAGGAGTATTACTTCATTATTTTGAAATTTTTACACAGGCTAACACTGCCTGGGCATTTTAGAGCGGTTCATAATAACGGACCTTGTTATCTCCAGGGCTTTAAGTGGGATGAAAAAACTGGGGGGTCTCTTAAAAGGGTGTGGCCGATGTAATTAAGGCGTGGCTTAAAAACACGCAAGCTACAAATCTGTGCTTAGCATAGTGTGCCGCCCGACTTGTACTTTGCTGTTTCTGCCATTGCATCCAGATATATGATACAACAAGTACCATCATACCTACAACAAGTCTGGACTATTGGCTTATTCAATGGTTGTTAGTTGCATACGATAAATAAGCAGCAACTATGGCTTGTCTATATATATAAAAACCAAAGTATGTCCGTTTGTCCTTTATGCATTACTACACCATTCATCCGATCGGCATGAAACTTTGGGAAGTTGTTGAGTACACCCCCGCTAAGGTTTCTGGCTAAAAAAAAAAAGAAACATTTGTTAAATATCGGCCCCCCGGCCACCCAGGGCCCTCATAATCTTTCCAATACTGAACGTTTACACTTTCCGGTGCAACTCGCTTTTGCACTGATCATCAAGAAAGCACAAGGACAATCGCTGCAAGTGTGTGGACTAGATTTGGAGAATCCATGCTTCTCACATGGACAACTGTATGTGGCCAGCTCACGTGTCGGAAAACCTTGTGATTTATTCGTCTAGACACCAGACGGAAAACCAAAAAATATCCTGTATCCACAAGCACTCGAATAAAAAAACAGAATTAAAACAACACTTTGTAAGGTTTTCCATATTAAAAAGAATACGTTTCAATAAAAATGACACAATGTAAATTGAATGTTATCATAACAAGTTTCCTTGAATTTCCTTTCTTCTGAGATCGCAGCAACGTGCGACGCGTAAGCTAGTTGTATATAATATTGAAAAAGCGTCCACTGAAAGCCCTGGTGGCATCATGACAATGTTGCTGCTCCTGCTTTTCAAAAAGAGAAGGGAAATCCAGAGAGAAAATGACTCTCTTTACAGGATTTCCCTTCTCCTACCACGCTCACCTGGCATGACATCATGCCTTAACTTTTCCACTAGTGAGAAGTGAGCAGTGTGAGCAGGTACACATCGATGTGCCTGCAGGCTGGAAAAAAATGAACAGACTGTGCACAAAACAGAGCACGATAGAGACACGTTTCGAGGCCCCATTTAAAAGACTGCCAGTGCTCAGCACCGGTGAGACCCGGCCCTCTTAAAGTCCTGGGTATCTGAGAGATAGAATTCATGTGTACACCCTACTAGAACACTACGATCCCCAAATACATTCCAGATGGAAGCCCCAGATTTCACTGTGCTCATTTACCCGTACCCCA
This sequence comes from Lissotriton helveticus, assembly GCF_964261635.1. NCBI lineage: Eukaryota > Metazoa > Chordata > Amphibia > Caudata > Salamandridae > Lissotriton > Lissotriton helveticus. Next base: position 166,545,641 of record NC_136065.1, on the reverse strand, counting down.
CTCCCCCATTCCGGAATCACTGGTGTAATGAAACTTGAGGTGGCCCCCCTTCAAGGCACATGGCGGGGCCCCCTCCGGGTTCAATTTGGAGCTCTCCGGCCAGAGCACTGTGCTGAGGGGGCCCCCTGGAGCTTGGGGGCCTTCCGCACCGCGGGGGCTGCTGGGGCCTATGTTACGCCACTGAATGTCTAGCCTTTAAAAATCTGTGAAGCTCCAAACGTATTCACTTTCAAGACACATTTGAAGACCTGGTTGTTTGGTCAGTCTAGTTAGCCCTGGTAAAGAGAACTCCTTAAAGTTTGTCAGCTCTGGGACGTCCGCCAGATAGCTGTGACTTTTATAAATATTTTATTAATTAATTCATTCATTAGTACCAGCTTAACACCAAAATGCAGCAACAATTACCAGAATGGGGACCAGTCAGTCTTCTACAGCCCTGCACCGTGCCACCGATTTTTTAGTATTTTATTTTTCCATTTGAGCTAGAAACAAAACATTTTTTTGTAAAAATCTGCAGATTACGGAGCAGATGACTGAATATCAATCAAGCAATCATGGGCATTTGTTAAGCACACTGCTGGTTCGGGTGAAGTGTCCTGGGGTTCAAAGCAGAGACTGAAGACATACCAGGTCATCAAAGATTAATCTTGACCAAACAGCCAAGTTTTTAGCTCTCTTTTAAAGATGTTAACTGACTAAACCCTAAGAAGCTTGAGCAGTAATGTGTTCCAAAACTTGGCTGTCAATACAATGAATCACCTACCCCTGTTCCAGATTTCGGAATATTTAGGAGGAGGTTATTAGATCTCTCAGCAATCTCTCTTGCTTGTACAGGCCGGATCTTTTCCTCAGGTAAAGAGGGCATTTGTCTTCGAGAACTCTAAAGACAAGTGTGAGGGCCTTAAAGTTGATTTTTTACCATTGGGAGGCAGTGTAGCTACTTTAAGTGAGTTTAGAAAATTTGGCGAAAAGAGACATGCTGAATTAGCCGAGCCACAACCTTCTGAATGATCTGGAGTCTGTGGGTCAGAAAGGCAGGCAGTCCCAGATAAATGCTGTTGGCATAGTCTAAATGTGAGGTTACCAGTGACTGAACCTCAATTTTCTAGGTCTTCTCAGAGACCAGATTATCAGCGTCCTTAAAGTTCTAAGATTCAGAAAGCAGGTTGAGGAGATCTGTCTTTTTTGAAACGTGAAGGAGAGGTCAGAGTTTAACATGAAAGCCAAATTTCTAGCTGATGCAGTAGGAGTTGGTGTTGGATTTAGTTCTAAAGGCCAACAGAAGTTCGTGGGTGGTACTGTGGCTGAGAAGAAAACCTTGTTCTTGTCCGATTGTAATTTAAGGAAATTATACTCCATCCAAACAGATACACCTTTAAGACATTTTTTAAATTAGAGGAGTGCCACCTCTGAGTTCTCTTGAAAGGAAAACAGCAGTCGTGCTTCATCCCTGTGGGAGACCACCTTCACCCCATGTTTTGATCAGACTGGCCAGTGGAGCCAGGCAAAGCTTTTAATTGTTGGACCGGAAACATGCGACCCAGGATGTTTATTAAGGTATCAGCTTTGGGGATATCTGTTTTGTAACTTTGACCAACGGGTGATGTTGCCATAATTCATTTGGGTTTAATATTGTGAACAAACAAGAAAAAGTTGACCCCATATGACTATTCAACTACTAAACCAATTGATGAGGACTCAACTACCTAAAGGGAATTGGTTTTATGATTGCAAGATATAATGAGCCCTGATGAAGTTCAAATGAGTTTTTGTTGAACAAAACGTGTTGGCTGAAAGTTTGTTCCACAAACAAGATTTTTCTTGCATAAGGATTTGAGTTGAAGATGAAATAAAAACAGACATCTTGCAATACTTATTGGATTTCATGGACTCAAATTGATTTCTGGGTGCACCTTTCCATCTTTAATTACAAAAGGTTGAAAAGTAGTGGACTCAATGCTGGTCCCTGAGGCACTCCGCAAACAAGATGTTTGGGGGATGAGGAAAAAGGGTGGAGATAGACACACTGGAATCTGTCTTCCAAGAATGATTTAAGCCAGGAAAGAACTGTGCCCTGGAAGCAAAATTGGCTTAATGTATTCAGGAGAACGGTGTGAGAGACCATCTCAATTGTTTCTGACAGGTCTATAATACCACCATGGCTGAAGAGCCTCTAGCTAAGTTTTCACTTAAAGACTCAGAATTTCCAGAAGTGCAGTTTCAGTGTTGGACCGTGCTCGAAAACCCAATTGAGTATCATGGAGAAGACTGTTAGCCTCAACAAAGGAGGATAGCTGATTATTTATCAATTTCTCCAGAATCTTAGCAGGGGAAGGTCTGAAATTGTTTAGAACACTTGGGTCAGCATTGAGTTTCTTAAGAAGCGAAAGAAGGAATGCATGTTTCCAAGTGAAAGGGAAAACGCCAGATTTCAGAGACAAATTCCAGATTTTATTAAGAAATGGATTGACAAAATGGGACATAATCCTGGAAATAAGAGGAGGGCAGAGAGCCGGACTTACATTTCAGTACCTCGTAGAGTGATTCATCTTCTGAAATAGTGCAGAACTCGGAATGAGCCGACTTATAGCTAGACGTAGAAGCCTGTGTCGTTTCCACACTGGATCCATTTGGGAAGGTGGAATACAATTTATGGATTTTCCAATTGAAAAAAATCAATAATTTGTTACAGAGTTTTGGGAGAAGGATTAAAACACTTTTTACAGAATCAGGGAAGAGTTAGTGCTTCACTATATGAGGTTCTTCCTGAAAGGGATTAAAAGCAGCGTCAATTTGTGACGAGAAATGCTCTTTACTAGTCTTATGTAAAAGTTTACAAAATTTGCAGAGAGCTGATTCATTTAGCAAATTCGCCTTAGGATCATAAGACCTTCTTCAACTGTGCTCTAACTTTTTACACACGCTTTTCTTTTCCCTGCTCTTAGGGTGGGGGATAACCAGGGAGCAGAGGACTTTGATCTTTTAGTTATATGTACTTTCAGAGGTGCTAGAAGGTGCAAGAAATTGGTAATCCACTGATTGAACAGGGCAGCATCAGAATCTGAAGAGTGGAGAGAGAGCACAGAGTTCCGCCCTGATATTCTGTCATCTTCTCTTCATCGCAGGGGGAGGGGGCTTTATCTTCTTCTGGTGACAGGCTTCATAAAAAGGAGCAAAGAAATAGCCAGTCCAGACTAGACGTTCAGGGGAGCTGACCTGTAGACAAAACATGTTAGAAAACATAAGGTCCAGCATGTATCTTGCTTTGTGTGCAAGCAACAGGATGTGTTGTACCTAATTCAGTCCACCAAACTTGGCCCAGCTGGGAAGCCTGTGTGCACTTAAGCTCATCTGCATATTAAAGTCCCCCAGGACACCGAAGTTAGCATATTGCAGTGACAATTGAAGTATAATGTCACACAATTGGGGAAAGCACTATTAAGGCGGTCCAGGGGCTTGCATATCATCATGCCCCTGAAAGTGAGACCCTCTAAGTTCACAATTTGGCTCAACAAAGATTAGGAGCCACAAAATGTGCCCGTAAAGATAATGGCGTCCCCTCCTCCAATTTTATCATGTCCGATTAGCACACACACAATCTGGACTGATAGCCAAGTCAATCTTATGTGGCAAATGCGTCAAATGTAAAATTTTGTGGAAAATGCAAAAGCTACAAAATTGCATAATTCCAGTAGCCCTGAGTATAGTTTACTCATCACAGGTAGAAGCTGTATCAAATAGGTCGGAAAGTTGGAATGTTTTAGGGATATAGTTGTCTCCACCTAACTATGATTCCGTCCGTTTCATGTAGGTTTTAAATGATTGCCAACCGCTCTTGAATTGATGTAATCTGTCATGTACTAATGCTCACAATCTCTCCGTGGAGTATATGTTTCATTCATTTAATTCATTTTTTCTTTATTTCGGTTAAAATAACCTTAAAAGATTACATATTTAATACAATTATTCCACAGTACATCCATGAAAATTAAAACACAATACAACAGTATTCATTTTGGAGCGAACCTAGTTCAAAACCGACCAAATTGACGATGTTCCTGCAGTATTACAAGTTACAAAAATATTAAATAATTAAAAATTTTAATAACAACAAATTTGAGGAACAGCACTTTCAAACCATTCTAAAATAAGGGAGTAGCTATACAAGAAAATAATACCAATAAAATACATTTTTAAAACAAGCATTCTCATAATCAGATTTTTTATAGTATACAAAAAATGTGTCTTTCATATTATTCCAGTAAAGTGCACATGCCAAAATCAAATATCTCCCCATTCGTTTTCTTAACCTAGAGTTTCAGACCTACCCTTTTTCTTATCAGGATCACGCCAAACAAATATCGACTGACACTAAAAACCACAGTCTGCCTGGCATCTGAGCGTAATAGGCTCTCTGCTTCAAGGCAGGATCTAGTACCAAGCAGACGGCAAATAGGTTTTCTCCATTTCTTCCTAAAGTGTGCATAGACCAGGCAAAAAAGCATCAGATGTGCCTCGCTCTCCATTACACCTTGATCACACGAAAGACATCTATCCTCCTTGTCATTGCCCAACGCCCATTTCGATGTATTTGACTTTATTTGTAGGATGTCATAGTGATATTTGAGATATAGAGACTTAGCCAGTTGTGGCTGTATTTAATCTATTAAGGGTTTAAAATTCCAATCTATTTTCATTTGAAGGAATCGTGTGGTCAAAGACCCAGCCGTAGAAGAATGGGACATGGACTCATGTATAAATGACCAGTAATTATCCTTTAAAAGCTTTTTTGAGGCCGATGTCAGATCAGACGGCTCATCCCAGTATGCCTTAATCCCAATTTAAAAAAACAATCATGAATATGTTTTAGCCAAGGCAACCCCACACCTTCATTTAACCCCAAAATTTCTTCTAAACCTTCCCTATAGTGGATAAGCACTTCTGTGCTCCATAAGCGAACCCAAAACAACAACGGTCTAAGGTTAGCCTGGTCGTCCACCCGTTTAAAATTTAAGTCCATCAGTACAGGAGTCAAAGGTGTCCGTGTGGGCAATTTTAATATTTTCCTAAGAAACGTATTTTCACCCACCTTGAATGGTTCATTTACAACGGGCCCCACAGCTTTGCCCCATACAATGAAGCCAACTGTGCTTTGTATTTATACACTTCAAGAGCGGGTGAAATTGCTTTGAATGTACTACTTTAGATTTTCCTTATCAATTGTTTCATATTTTCACCCACCACTGGCCCAATGGCAAAGCTGATTTTTTTTCCTGAAGGGAGCTATGTATGTTCAATCTATCTGATAACAATACTTGAGTTAATATGTTACGCACTGCAATTTACTGCACTTTTTAAATTTAATTTTACATTTGAAGGCATGAACCTAGACTCATGATTCAGAGAAGGACTGTACGTAGACTAAAAGCTGTGTTAAAAAAGAATGACTTGTAGTTACAAAGTGGAGTGAGAGATTTGGGAGATAAGGTCTGCATTGTAGTGGTAGAGTCGAACAGTTTTAGCACACGAAAATATAGTAATCAACACATTTTCTTTTATGCTGAGGTTCATTGGGCATATATAAGTAAACTAGTTCTAGTAAAGCTAAAACATCTGGCGTTTTAAAGTGAAAGTGGTTGTTAATTGATTTTCAAATTTGTGATCATATTTTATGTGGGATTGTACAGGGTGGGTGGGGTCTAAGTGAGAGAGTGAGAATTACTGAATGTGAGTATTGGTAATACCTAATGCAGGGAATTAATGTTTGAATGAAAAGGTAGTTCATGGGTGAACATGACCCTTGGTATGTTGTGTGCACAGCCTCTAGGCACTAAGCAGGAGCAGCTGGGAGTAGCAGTCAGGAGCACTGGAGGGCGAGGACCATCACAGGAATACATTAGCCAACAGCTGTTCACATCACCCTTACCTCTCATTTGGTTGGGCAAGGCATCAAACGTGTTTACTAATTATCCATTGTCCGTGCCAAGTAGCACTAACCAGGAAATATTGCCATTTTGCATCATAAAACAACACTTGGGCATAAGCAAAGGAAAAGTAGGACATATGAAGCAGAGCTTTCCTGGTCATACATACAGATTCAAGCCTGACTGTATGCCAACTTTGAGATGCACAAACTATTGAGTGTGTGTATGTGTGGGGCAGTGTAATTTTGCCTCCACCCTTACAGGCATACATCATCTGCGGACTTGTTATCAAGGTTGCAGACTGTGTGTGCCATCTTTAGTGTATTGAGCCCATGGTCTAGCTGTCGTGGCCACAAACTACCACTCACATTTTAAGTGGTGGAGTCTGCAGCATCAAAAGTAGTCCACGGACTATCATGCAATAACAATTGTTTTTAATGGCTTGCTTATTATGGAACACATTTAAGATTCCTCTACTATTGTTTGGGGATCAGGAGGTGCTTACATTGCTCCCTTATGTGACCTTTTTATTAATAATGTTTTTAATACAAGGATCATGTACGATATTTTGTAATGGTGGCCACCAGAGTAAGTTTTCTTTTCTTAAGGCGCTTTGTTGTGTGTGGTGATATGTATGGGAATGTCTGTGCATGTATCTGATGGTACAGTAGGTATGCTTGAGTAGATGAGTGAATGTATTCTGTGCCCTCTTTCATTATTACTGGGTGTCCTAGTTTTTATATTGTAATTTTGTACTTGATTGAGAAACGTTTTGCAGATGTCACTATATTGTCTAAATGAAATTATTTTTGCATGACAATGATCTATTCATCTATATATATATAAAAAATTAAAAATAAAAATCTTTTGAATATATTTGCTTTTGTATTGATTGTGTGGGCAAGTTGAAAGTGAAATTAGACATTTGTTTTCCGGGTATTCAGGGAACATCCCTTTTCATGTCTTCCTCGTTCTTTTCTAGCCAGCCAATCAATGTTGTTGTTTCTGGGACCTCTGATTTATGTCTTTGGACCAGAAGTGATCAACAAGAATACAAATAACTCTCTCTCAATAGGAGGTGAAGTAATCAACGGAATACAAAGAACTCTCCATAAATAGGAGGTCTTTACCTTTTCTAATTTCAGTCTAATTTCAGTCTGCGAATGGTCCTCAGACCTCAGACCTCGTCCATAAACTTCTCTAGACTATAACAGCCAACATATGCAAACGTTTTAACCCTTTCAGTCCCACCACACACTTTTATTTAACATTAATCAACAAAATGAGACTTTTCAAGTGAAATTTTACTTCCATGCTAATTTTGAGGTAAGTTCATTTTGCGGTGTTTGCTGTAGGCTCAAGTAAAATTTCTAATGTAAGGTCAAGAGAGTGGCCTGAAAATTAAAATGCCCCCCACTCGAAACATACCTCTAATCAGACCAAGTGTGTGAAGCGAGCAAATTGACCCTCCTAAAGAGAGTTCCTTTTAGTCTCCAACTATCTATCCATCCCATTATCCTTCCATCTTTTTGCCTATCTGTAATAATCCAGGAGATAGGTAAAATTGTAAATATGTTTATTCAGCAGCACAGCATCATGTGGTCAGCATCAAGTCCAATAACAACTGACTTTGAGATACAGAATGCATCATAAGGAAAGTTCTGAGAACCAGAACACTGTGCAGAAGGGCTCATGCACTTAAAGGGAAAGTAATAAATGACAAGGGAACTATGTAGGATGTAACACATCTCCCCTTTAAAAACTGGAAATGAAACTTATATACTAAATCATAAAACTGTGAAACATATATACAAAATTATGAACAGTCAAAGTAATATTTATACATAGTCTCGTAGAGAAATGGGTGTCTTGCGAGTGCGGGAATTTTCTTTAATTCTGGAGGCAACAGAATCAGGAGGAAGCTTTGAACACAAATCTGGTGCAGTATCAAGACAATTATGAGAATCAGAATGAGTATTAACATTATGGGTATTTACATCAAATTGGACAGGGCATCTTGCAACTTTGCTTACATTCCAGACTTTTCCATCTTGTGTGACAATAGAGTTATTAAAAACATTTTTAATCTGGATAGGTCTGCTATATTTGCTCATTCCCTTATTGACAAAAGAAGGTTTCAAAATCTTGACCCAATCACCCACAGCCAAGCCATGCTCTCTTACTTTCCACTTTTTGTTATACCATTCAGCTGATTTCTTTTGTTTACAAGAAACCTTGTCTGCTAGACTCTTAACATCTACAGTATCTTCACCAAAACTTTTGCACTTCTCCTTGAACCACCAAGGACAGATGACAGATGCTGGATCCCTGCCCTTTAATAGTTTAAAAGGACTTACTTCAGTGGTAGTGTGAGGAGTTATTCTGTAATTCCAAAGTTTCTCTCTAAGAGCATTTAACCATTTACCTTTTTCTTTGATTGAATCTACAATAAAGTTTTTCAACACTCGATTAAAACGCTCAACTTGCCCATTTTCGTGCGGTTCATATAGGGAAGTTCTGACATGTTTGATATTACATGAATGTAAAAATGACTGCATTTCTGACGAGACTAATTGAACTCCGTTGTCTGACACCAACACAGAAGGACAGCCCTCTCTGGAAAACACTTCTTGAAAAAACATAATTATGACCTCAGAAGTGATCCTAGATACAAATTTCACTTCTGGCCTTTTGGAATGGTAATCTATAATTACCAGAGCAAAACGAAAGGACTCAGGTAAAATGTTGAAAGGACCAGAGATGTCAAAAGCAATTTTTTTCCATGGAAATTCAGGCCACGCTACAGATTTAAGGGGGGGAACAAAGACCTTCAACATTTTATCTTTGTCACAACATTCACTGCACTCTCTAACTACACGATCCACAAACCTGTCTAAACCTGGCCACCAAAAGTTCAATCTAATATGGCGTTTCATTGCAGAAATTCCTGGATGGGTCTTATGTGCTAATTTGAGTATCAGATCCTGAACTCCAACAGGAGGAACACACTTGTCACCTTTAAAAACTAAACTCCCTTCACAAAATAACTCATCATCAACATTAAAGAATGGCATAATATCTTCTCTGATATTAGCTTTATTGGGCCAACCTTCCAACAAATATTTCTTTAAAGTATTCAGTCTATCATCTTTTTCCTGACATTTGAACCAAAATTGTTCAGTAATTTCTTGATATTGTGTGCCAATAAAATCTTGCAAATTAGACACAAAATCCACAACTTTATCTTCAGATACACCATCAACCACACTGAGACATGGAAGGCGTGATAGGCAATCAGCCGTTACGTTTTTCTTTCCTGGTATATATTCAACTGTGAAACTATACTCTTGTAGTCTTGATGTTAACCGTGCAATTCTCGCAGTGGAATTCCATCCTCCACCCACTGAAAGAATATGAATAAGGGGCTTGTGATCAGTTCTTAATATGAACTTGCTTCCCCAAATATAAATCCTATAGTGTTCAATTGCCCACACACATGATAGTAGCTCTCGCTCGATAACTGCATATCTGCGTTCCGTTTCATTCAAGGTCCTGGAAGAGAAAGCAACATTCCACTCTGACATACCATCACTCTGAGACAAAACACACCCTAAGCCATATAAACTCGCATCTGTAGTGATAATACACTCTTTGCCCATCCTAAAAGGTCCTAGAGTTGGTGAATTTACAATGTCTCTTTTTATCTCAGTAAAAGCCTTTTCTTGTTCTGAATTCCAAACAAACTCATTCTTTTGTCTTAATAATTTTCTTAAAGGCTCCATTTTAGTGGCAAAGTTAGCAACAAACTTGCTGTAGTACTCGCACATTCCTGAAAAAGATAGAAGTTGTTCCTTAGTACTGGGAGCCGGGGCATTGAGAATGGCTTCAACATTAGATTTTTTTGGTATTAAACCTTTTCCTGAAAGCGTATGTCCCAGATATTCAACAGATTTTTTAAATAGATTGCACTTATGTGCTATAAGTGTAAGCCCATGCTTTTGCAATCTGGAACAAACTTCATCAAGATGTGCAGAGTGTTCATCAGTATTTTTAGAAAAGATCAAAATATCATCTTGAAAGCACTTAACACAAGTATCAAGATCCCTAAATATTTGAAACATTACACGTTGGAAAACAGAAGCAGCCGAAGCTAAGCCGAATGGCATTCTTCTGTATTGAAATAGACCCAGAGGTGTAATAAAGGCAGTGAATTTTCTGGAATCTTCTGTCAGCTCTATTTGATGGTACGCTGACCTAAGATCTAAAGTAGAAAAAATCTGCGCACCATCAAATAGAGAAACAAGTTCATTAATATTTGGGAGCGGATGGCAGTCTATAACAATATTAGAATTGAGAGCTCTCAAATCAATACAGACTCTCAACTTTTGATCCGATTTGCGTACGAGAACTATGGGTGAAACCCATTCTGAGGATTCTATAGGTTCAATGATGTTATCTTTTAATAGGTCATCCAACATATCTTTTAACTCAGACCTGACATTTAAAGGTACGCCTCTTAATTTCTGCTTAACTGGAATGGCTCCATCTTTTAGTACTATTTTGTGAGCAAATCCTTTCAACTTCCCCAGTTGATCACAAAATACTTTATTAAATTTACTGCTCCACAATGAAGTGGCATCCTCTCCCCCATCACTAATGGTGTTAACCATTTCTTGGTCGCTACAAAGCTCAATAGGATCTTTGGCACGTGGATTCAACTTGATGCCAAGTTCCCATTGATCTTGCCACCCTAAAACATTTATACCTTTTATAGCAATGTATAGTTTGATGTGAGCCAACCTACCCCTGAAAGTTAGAGGGACACACAAAAATCCTTCAATAGAAATGTCACCTCCGTTAAAACTTTCTGCTAGAATATCAGATGGTTGTAATTTGGAAAAATCACATATTCCATGTAACATTTCATTAAAATATTGCTTAGTAATAATGGTCCATGGGGATCCTGAATCCACCATCAGTTCTACTTCAATACCCAAAATGTTAAACATACACTTAGGTGATTTCCTATTAATTGAAACAACAGTACCTCTTTGGATGATAGAGACAACATATCCTGTTTCTAGTTCTTGTGTTGTGGTCTCAGGAGTATTAATAGAAGAGACTTTGTTGGAAGTGGAAGTGGGAAAATTTGATAAGGTACGTTGGAACCCTGTTCGCCCTTGTGTATTGATGCGTTTTTCTCTACAGACATTCGCAAAATGACCCACTTTCCCACATATAGTACAGGTTCTATTTAGAGCAGGACAACCTTGGAAAGAGGCAATATGGGATCTGTTTCCACATCTGAAACAAGAAATTGAACTATTGTTATAATCAGGTTTTCTAAATCTGTTACTTGACGTATTTTTGATATTCCCATGTGTAGTAGACCAATCTCTACTTTCATTTTTGGGCTTAACAATGCATACTTCTTCTTCTACATTGGTTTTACTGGAACTGGTATTTTGTTTTTCTACAATATTCATCCATTTTTCAGACATTTCTGTTGATTTAGCAATGGCAATACTCTCTTCTAGGGTAGGATCACCTAAGCACCACAATTTATCTTGGACGTTTTTGTTTTTAACGTGAACAATAATTTGGTCTCTTATCATCTCATCGGCCATTGTACCAAAATTACAGCGTAAAGTTAATGCTCTTAGGGCAGTGAGAAAATCATCAAACGATTCATTCTGTTCTTGTGCTCTGGTATAAAATTTGAAACGATTAAGAGCGATATTTGCGGTGGGTTTAAATCTTTTCTCTAGTCTGGCAAGTGCTTCAGAGTACACATTAAGATTATCTCCACTTCCAGAAGGTAGGACAGTGAGGGGTAAAGTTCTAAAAATTTCCTGCCCTTCTGAGCCCAAACAGTGTAACAAAATACTTTTCTTTCTCTCTGCGCCCATTCGCTCTCCATCAATGGCCTTCATGTAATTGAAAAATTCTTCTTTCCATCTTGCCCAAGGCAATGGAGGATCACCCTTAACTTGTAAGAATTTTGCAGGGGGATCAAATTGCATATTAGTTACTTCAATGACAGTAAATTATAAAATAAAGCAGTAAAGTTATGGACTGTACTGAAATATAAATGTAAATGATATTATGAATGCATTGTAGTAAGTTATATGACATATACTGTAAATATTTATGAAGTAAGTAAATACAAAGATTAACTATGGTTGAAGCAATCGTTGTAAATAACGCTTAGCAGTAATGTTTTTTTTTTTTTTTTTTTTTTTTGAAAACTTTTTTTTGTGTCCTCATTAGCCATAAAGTCGATCCAACTATGCTCTTAGCCTCTCAGACACGAGGACCGTCCCCCCCATAGCACCAAGGAGCCCAATGCTGAGCCCCAGGTGCCCAGAGAGCCGGCCCCCATGCTTCCAGCAGAGCTTGAATAGACGTACTCCCTTCAGACCAGTTCGGCCAGATGTCCTGTTGCTGTACGATACCACCCTTTTGGACAGAGAGATTTTAGGCCTAATCATCGGACCCGGGGAAAAAAAAAAAAAAAAAAAAAAAACCCCGGGTAGGCTAACTATCCCTCCTCCAATCGATCAAAAGGTGCCAAAATGTAAGAGATCGAGGGCTGCATGTTCTCATTAAGTCCATCTTTGAGGTTGCGTATAATGAAGACAGCCACTCTGCATGCGTTGGGGGATTTATGTTAATCCAGTTTTTACAGATCTCTCTTCTAGCCAGTAAGATGGCATAAAACAGAAAATCTCTCTCTGATCCCTTGATGTTATGATTTAATCCGAAGATGACCAAAGACCATGACCACGGGATAGTGACACTAAGAATAGATTCGAGTGTTGTTCTAACTTCATGCCAAAAGGTGGCAATACTCGGACAGTCACAGAACATATGCAGGTCTGACGCTGCCGGTAAGGAACATTTACTACAGCACTTCCCTGTTTGGAATTTCGACAACCGTTTAGGAGAGTAATATGCTCTATGAAGTGTGAAGAAATGATTGCGCCTCAGCCATGCTGGCTTGACGATTTTATAGAGGAGGATAAAAGATTCCTCCCAAATATCTCCCCTATCTGGTTCTCCCTCAGCACCCCAAAGTTTTTCCGGGAGGTTAAAGTCTCGCTCTCCATCCTCTATAATATGCCAATAGAAGAGCGCAACTTCTTTTTTCCCCGCCGGTCTATCCACTAGGATATTCTCGAGAGGGCTTTCCTGTCCCATCATTCCTTTCTTCTTAATTTGAGTTCGAATCCAACTTCCTATTTGTAGATATACTATCCAGGAGAGTGGTGATGTTACTTTAAGCTTGAAGATATCCCAGCCCAAGATTGTTCCTTCCATCAGCAGATCCCCCCACTTTGTGATCCCTGCGTCCAGCAGGATTCTTTTGACTGTGTTGGCTTCCTGTGGTGCTAGTCCAGGTAGGTCCCAAATTGGGGCGTGTTCGGATAAGTGTCCTATCCCGATCTTAGATTTTATTTGGAACCATTCTTTTAAGCTACTCAATAGTGTCTTTAGTCTAATTTTTTTAAAAAACTTCTGGTGGCCGAACTTGAAGAGAAAACCATTCACTGGAAGGTCCGAACCCAATAACATTGCCTTGTACATAAGCCCATTTGCATTTTCCCAGGGGAGCTTAAGTAACATCCTAGAGTGGGTCAGATGAAATGCCCAGGCATAATATTCTAGGTCTGGCAAAGCGAGCCCCCCTTTTTCTCTTCTCCTTCTCAGCTTTTTCCAAGCTAATCTGCTGGATTTATATCCCCAAATGAATGAGTTAATGTTTTGCTGGCATTTTGCAAGCTGCTTGGTGTCAAAAATTAATGGAATGGAATTAAAAATAAAAGTGAATTTCGGGAGAATACTCATTTTTATCAGGCTAGTTCTCCCATAAATGTTGAGCTGGAGAAAAGACCAGGCTTTCATAAGAATTTGGGATTCTCGGGAAATACGGGCTAAGTTGTTTTGAGCCAAGTGATCCAGATCTTTAGTTATTGTGATGCCAAGGTACCTCATTGAGGATTTTGTCGGAAGTTGAGAATTGTGAATGTTCCAGACCATAATTTCGTTTTTTCCTGCGTTGATTTCGTAACCAGAGAATTTCCCAAAATTTTCCGCTTTCTTTATAATGATGGGAAATGCCAATGTAGGATCAGTTGTGTATATGAGAATGTCATCGGCATAGAGGCCAATCTTCTTTTCCCAGCCCGAAAAATTAAAATGTGGGATGTTGGTATCCTCCCTAATGGATTGTGCAAACGGTTCTACATATAAATTAAAGAGAAGGGGGGACAGGGGGCAACCCTGTCTTGTTCCTCGGCTGATTTTAAAAGGAACTGTTCGTGTACCGTTTATTAGTAGAGATGCTCTGGGGTTGCTATATAGTAAGCCTATAGTCCTACAAAATTTGGGTCCCAAGTGAAATTTGGTCATTATTAAATTTAAGTATGCCCAATTTACCCTATCGAACGCTTTAGTGGCGTCGAGGGTCATGATAGCCAGGGGTAGGCCGAAGGTTGAGGCAATATCCGAGGCTCCCACCAAATCATAGGTTAAATCAGCCAATTGCCGACCTCTGATAAACCCCTTTTGATCAGGGTGGATGATCGAACCAATCTCGCTTCCCAATCTCGCAGCCAAGATTGAAGTAAAAATCTTGTAATCATTATTGAGAAGCGAGATTGGGCGATATGATCCACATTCGGCTGGGTCCTTGCCAGTTTTTAATATTAGAGCTATATTGGCTTCCCCCCAGGAGCTTGGTGGTGTCTGCCCTCTGATCATTATGTCATTAAAAAGATTTGTAAGGACAGGGGTAAGGGTGGAATTGAGTGTCCTATATAATTCCCCAGGGAGGCCATCTGGTCCCGCGGCTTTGCCCTGTGATAATTGCTTAATGGTGTTATAGACTTCTAATTCAGTGATCTCCTTATCTATATTCTCTGTTTGGGAACTTTCCAGTTCCGGGAGGATTATATTATTCAGCCATTCGTTCCTTTCATCCTCATTGACATTCAAATCCTCTGTGTATATGTTCTGGAAGAACTCCCTAAAAGCTTCTCCTATGGCTGTGGTTGTTGACCTACTGTTAGCTTCCCCAGTGACCCTCACTTCTTTAATACAATTTCTTGATTGGTCCGCTTTAATTTTCCAGGCCAACAGTTTTCCTGCAGATTCCCCATATTCGAAGTGTGCAAGTTTACTTGCCTGCCATCTTTTATTAATTCTCTCCTGCAATAGTGTGTCTAGCTTGGCTTTTAATTCGACTTTCTCCTCTTGATTATCTGAGGGGAGCTGTTCTAGTGATTCTAAAAGAATTAATTCTTGCTCTATATTTCTTATTCCTTCTTCGTATTTCTTTCTCCTGTATGAGGCCCTCCCTGTAATGCACCCCCTGATGAAGGCCTTCCAAGCCTCCCATACTATAACCACGGAGGTAGAACCTAAGTTTTGGTCTAGGAAGGAAGCTGTTTCCTGCGTCAGATACTCTTTCTCCTCCTCCTCCAGTAGAATTGTACGGTCGAAAGACCAAGAATGGTGGGTAGGTTTCTGATCTAATTTTACAGAGAAAAAGATGGCAGAGTGGTCTGACAAGTGTAGAGGGAGGTATGTTATACTTTTAACCAGGTCTTTGATAGATCGACTAAATAGAGCATAATCAATTCGTGATTTATGTCTGTATTTATAGTTGTGGTAAGAGACTCCCAAAACCTTGCCGGACCTTTGTCTCCATAGATCTATTAGGCCAAGGTTCGACATACATCTGAGCAATGTATCCCTCATATTACTATGAACGACCGCTCTAGAAGTGGGAGATTTGTCTAGCTTTGGATCTAGGACAAGATTAAAGTCTCCCACCCATATTATGGGATCGGAACAAGTAATCAAGTGGTTCTGCAGGATGTTTAAGTAAGAAGGGTCGTCCTGGTTAGGTCCGTAATAGCTGACGATGGTAACATCCTTCGAATGTAATTGAGCTTTGACTATCAGCCACCTACTGCTTAAATCTGTTTCCCAGCTCGTGATCTGGGCCCTTGCCGCTTTTTTGAAAATTATGGCTATACCACGAATGCTAGTGTTGTGATCTGTAGTTATAAATATGTCAACCCATTTGAGCTTCTTAAGTATGTCTGTAATCTCTTGTTTGTTCAAGTGCGTTTCCTGGATCGCAATGATCTGCGCGGGTGAGTCCCGTAGGTACTGTAAAATTCTATTTCTTCTAGCCCTGACACGCAGACCATTTACGTTCCAGGATAAAAATTTGATGTCCGACATTAATATATAGGGGAGTTGCCCTCCCCTCTCCTCTGATACTTTTTTTTGCAAAAATGCCTGATGTTGATTGTAACTCTTACTATTTTGACCAAGCAGCCGCTTTGAAATACTGATGGATCTATATCCTTTATGATTTTAAAATTCGGTTTATGAGGACTTTCATATTTTGCCTTCCCACCCCCCCCTCCCCTGGAAAACCCCCCCCAACTTACTCTGGCTTGATGTGTTGCCAGCTTGTCGTCTCTGGCGTTTTCCTGCTCCATGCCCTATTATCTATATTATTGGTCACTATGTTTAAGATGAAGGCAGTAATGACTCATAAGGCCCTATTTTAGATCTTTTGTAAGGTGATTATACTATTAAAGATGCTTAGGTGGCCAAGGGTAATTTAGAGCTGTAGTGTGGGAGCTAGAAGTAAGACCCAGTACGCTTTTACCCCCAGACTATTGAGGATAAGTATGCTAGGAGTATAAGTTCTGTGTGAGATTCCATGTTTAATAAACTTGTACTTAATTGTCTCGTCCTAATGTTTAGTTTTCTTATGTTTTTAATAACAAAACTATATATATATTATATTCCTCATTTTTCCTTATTTCTTTTTTTTTTTTTTTTTTTTTTTCCCTTTTTCCTTTCCTTTCTTTTTCCTTCCCCTTTTCCTTTTTCCCTTCCACATCCCCACCTTTTTATCCCTTTTTTTTTTTCCTTTTTCTTTCCTCCTTCCATCCTATCATTTTTTCTTTTCTTTTTTTTTTTTTTTTTTTTTTTTCCATTTATCCTTCACCTTTTTATTTCCCTTCTTCCCACTTTTTTTTCCTCCTTTTTCCTTCCTTTTCCTTCCCTATTTCCCCTTCATGAGTTTTTATTCATTTTCCTATTATTTCCTATTCTTAACCTATTTTTATTTATTTTATTTTTTTTTTCCATTTTTACTCTTCTTATTTTTTTCCTTTTCCTTTACCCCCCTTTCTTAACTCATTGAACAGATTGCTCTATTATTTATTTAATTATTTATTATTCACCCCTGTTCCGGAGGATTCGCGTGTTCGCTAATAGTCACAAGTAACTCATCAGCTTCAAAGGGAGACTTGACATTGTACATTTTATTATTGTACATTACCCTTAGAAAGGCGGGGAATCTCATTTGGACAGTAGCTCCTAAGCTTCTGAATTTATCCATCCGTTGACCTAGTTCCCACTGTCTATCCAGTGTAGTTTTGGACAAATCCGATCTCACTTCAAAAGAGAAATCTAGGGTTTTCAAGGTCTTAGCTTTCAAGGCTAAAGTCAAAATCCTTTCTTTCAGGGAGTATGTTAAGAAATTTACCAGTATCTTCCTTGGTTTATCTCTACCTTGTTTAAGGCGGAACGGATCTCGGTGTACCCTTTGAATGTCTGTTTCTATCTCAGACAAAGGTTCATCCATATTTAGAGAGTCCTTTAATATAGTTGCGACAAAGTTCTTTAGATCTCCTCCTTCTTTTCCCTCCGGTATTTTAAGAAGCCTTAAGTTGTTTCTTCTGGAGAAATTTTCTAGAGACTCAACCCTCTCTTTGACTGTATTGCCTTCTCTTCTTAGTGACTGAATCTTTCCCTCGGCAAGCTCCAGTTTTGCCTTGAGTTCTTCAACACTATTCTCTAATCCCCCAGTTCTTAGTGAGAGACCATCCACCTTGGACTCCAAATTTTCACACATTGTCCGGATCTCTGCTTGAGTGAGTCTGGACTCCTCAAAACATCTCTTTGATTCCTCAAATCCGTTTCTGATCTCTTTCCTCATACTGAGAAGTATGGCTTGAATGGTATCGCCACTGCCGTTATCTTCGCAACCCCCGCTGCATTGATCCAAGCCATTTGTGTTACTTCCCGCTGCTACAGTGGGGGCTTGCTGATCTGGAGGAGAGGTTGCGGTTGCGTCTGCTGGATCCCCCATCTCTATGCCCCCGGCTAACTCTCCTTCACCTACCAGTTTCCCTTCCTTATCTCCCAGATTAGCAAGTATAGCTATGGGAGGTGTAGGAGATATAACAGTGGTTATATGTGTAGCCTCTTCCACTAATGAGAGTGCAGTCTGGGTACAAGGAGGTTTTTGAGCCTCCTGATTTATATTTAAGATCTGGGGTAGGACCTTAAAATAAGACTTCAGTGAGGGTGTGATTCGGGAACTTTTACTAGTTTTTGTTTTGGAGCCCCCCTTAATCAGAGTGGCCTTATGTGGCAGCTCTTTTGGGGCGATATACCGCAGCTGATGTTCCTTACCCCTCTTCGCTGACCTTAAGACAGGGGGGTTAAACGTATCAGTTGCGGCCTCGTAGCTAAACTCAAACTCCGAATCTTTGAGGGGCTCCCCCGCTGGGCTTTTTTCAGTTCCCTGTGCTTGGGCTGTCTCACTAGCACTTGAAGCAACCACTAATTCCTTGTTTTTATTGCTACCCTTTCCCTTCCCCCTTGCTTTCCGCTTCCCCAGGGTTCTAACGGAAGTTATATGCGTATTCTCCTTCACAAACTGGCTAGAGGTAGAGGTAGAGGTAGAGGTTTTTTGTGCGTTGAATCTAAAGAATTCAGATGCAGGGCCTGGATTCTGCAAGGAATTATATCCCTGTGTGTCTGCGAGGTTCTGACTGCAAACAGGCTGTAACTCACCTCCCAGAGCGGATAACACCCTCTCCCTTTGCTGGTCCCCCTTACCACCCCAAGTGGCTATTGCAGCTTTTTTTGTTGATATGCTGCGCACCGCTGCCCTTCTGCTTCTTCGGAGCTCCACAGCTGCGTCCCCCCAGCGGTAAGGTGCGGGAAGAAAGGGCTCCCCCCAACACATTGGCAGTTCTATTCAGTCTTGTTTTTTAATGCAGCACTGATACTGTTCTCCGTGTATATGAGGCGTCTCAACTCAGGCAGTATGGCTAACTTTATTAGATTTCTTAGATTTTATTAGATTTATTTTTTTTATTTTTTTTTTTCTCCCCTCTCAATAGGAGTGTCTGCCCCTCTTTCAATTTTTGATTTTCAACAGACTTGTCCCTGCTGACCTGGTCTAAGGGCCAAGATCTCCCCTGTCAGAGCGCCCCTGCAGCTCAACCGGCTGCAGCACACCCCAAACACAGCTCAGATTTCCTGGAACTTGGGACCGGAAAACTCCACTCGCTTCTCCCCTTTCCCTCTCACCTCCTCAGTCAAAAAACCCCCGGAGCCCGCTCCAAACCTCTAGATGAGCAGTCCTAGTGAAATCTGTCTGCACCGTTCTCGATCTCGATCTCCTGCAGGTCAGGTCAGTGATCCGCCGCTCCCAAGCTCCCCGCGCCGCTCTCAATCACCGCAGGTCAGCCGCCCGCAGCTGCGCCTTCTCCCTTTCACTTCCCTTGTTGCGGAGCCAACGGAGCCTGCTGCAGTGGAGCCTGTTACAACACCCGCTCAAATACCGAACGTACTGGTAAGGTTCCGAGATCTTCTTCCTCTGCTTCCTCTGCTTGCACACACAAAAGGCCAATGACCAATGCTACTAACGCATAACGCTCGGAGCTTTCGCCAAAGACGAGCGCACCGCTCTAACTAGCGGCCGCCATGTTTTCCTCCCTTGGCAGTAATGTTATACTACTGAGGAATGAAGTTCCTGGATATTTTGTTGATAAATTGTACCTTTGTGTATAGTTAAAACAAAGCGGTTCCACAATTCAGGAATAAGTTGTTTGTGAGGCTCTGCTTATTAAATATGCTAAACGCTGCATACATTTTGAAGAAACGCTGATTTAAAAGACTTCTTCGTTGTGGATAAAACGGAGAAAATCGGTTTCCGTGTGAATTCAGCGTTGCTAGGATACTCAAGTAAACAAAATGGCTGCACGTTGAACGCAGCGTCCGTGCGTGTGACGTCGTATGTGCTGCGTGTGACGGCGATGGAATTAGCAGAGAGAATGCAGCACGTAGGTGACGAGCAGGTCACTGGATGACGCAGGGTTGCTACAACGAGGCTTAGGCGTCACGGAGCTTGCTTGGCAACGGTATCCGAGCAGCAAGCTGGAACTCCGTGTGAAGTATGTCCCGCAGCTGGGCAGCCGGTAGCAAGCTTGGAATCTTCAGCGAGGCTTGAGCGTTAGGCAGCGTTGAAAGATGCAGAAGTAGTATTATGTGTAAAACAACACATAGATTCTCTCAGAAGGTGGGAAATTAAAGGTACAAATCCAAGGAAGTAATATAAAATCTTTGAAGATTGTTGAACGAATTTTTCTTCAGGGAAGGCAAACAAAATTTTAAAATTGCCATAAAAGTGTCCAAATTGAAGTAAATTAGGGTTCACTCCGCTCCTGTGCTGTAGATGGCTGGAGTCCTCGTCGCCAATTTTGTAATAATCCAGGAGATAGGTAAAATTGTAAATATGTTTATTCAGCAGCACAGCATCATGTGGTCAGCATCAAGTCCAATAACAACTGACTTTGAGATACAGAATGCATCATAAGGAAAGTTCTGAGAACCAGAACACCAGAAGGGCTCATGCACTTAAAGGGAAAGTAATAAATGACAAGGGAACTATGTAGGATGTAACACTATCCATCCACCCATCACTATGTTGATGTATCCATATGTGTTTTAACCAGCCAGCAAACCATCCACTCTTCTTCATCTGTGCATTCATCTATACTTCCAGCCATTGACACTTTCACCACTTAATCCTTTCACGTTCCCATCCGGTCATTCATTCACTGTTTCATCATACCTTTCACTTTGTTCCAGCTTTCCATTCATGTTTCCTTTCTTCCTGTCACCCTTTATTTCTCCTTCTGTTCTTCTTTCCCTTTGTATCTACCCATATATTTTTCTCTCATCCTTATTTTTTCATGTTTTCTGTTATGTTTGTTGTTTTCCAATATGTTTCTCTCTCTCTGCATCTTCCACTATTTAGTTTTTTCCTTTATGTATTTCCTTTCCTGTGCATGCCAGCTGAAGCTTCACAACCCTCACTCATGGTATTTCCGAGCAGTGCAATTTATCAGCATTTTGTCTGCAGACATAGGCCCATGAATAACTAATTAATGTTTATGTGAATCCAGTTCACCAGCTTCTCAGTGGGAGCCCCCGCTGAAGCTGCTACAGGCGGGGGTTCCCTACACCCCTGTGTAAGGTAAAAGGGGAAAACACATCGTTCTTGACCGAACCTGTACGTTTTTCTCCTGCAGAAACTGTTTAGAAATGGCTATGCCAGACCTAATATAACTATGCTCTGCGACTGCCAAGTTTGATGTAGATTCAACCATGGATGCCAAACTTAAAGGCAAATAAAAAAATGCCTTTTAAATGAAAGTGTAGCTGAACCACAACTACACAGTGGTAACTGTCCCTGTGGTATACATTAAAGAGTTGTGAAAGGAACTTGAGAGTCACTTTGTGACTCATCTCCATTCAGAAGCCCTTTTTAGTTTGCTTTCATCTCTGGGTCGCTTGATAAATCTGCAAGGCTCTTTCCAATTAAATGGATAAATCTCACACACAGCATAGGCCTGTCAAGGTTAGTGCATATCTGCCCAGAAGTGGCAAAATAAATTGATGGAACTGGTAAAAAATGTTTTCATTGTCAAGTTCAATAAGAAAATGTGCTTTCCACTACAGCAAAGAAACAGATTTACACCTAACTTGGGGCCCTAATTAGACAGGACCTATGATAGATGGGACAGCCAGACAGGCTGCCAGCAGTCATGTACTAGTCATTTACAAAGCAGCCACCACCAAGGCAGTTGCCATGCCTATTTTTTGCATTGCAAAAACAACAGCTGATGGACAGAATGCAGAACAATGTCATTAATTCACTCCAGTACAGAGTTATGGGCCTAAATCCATTGTTTTTTTGCTCACCATGCCATTCCAGCTTGAAATCAGCTATATGCAAATCAGTCTTGACCCTGTGCCGCATGGAACCAGTCCAGCCCGAACTGCCAAGCTAGGTCCTCCCTGGACTGGAAACAAGCATCCTAGGACCGGTTTTGGGCTTTCAACCCTCATCAGAATAGCTTGATTCCAGTGACATGGAGAGCACGGGACTCACGTCTGAGCATACCCGTCCCACTCGGGGTAACAAATTCAAAAACAACAGTTGATGGGCAGAATGCAGAACAATGTCATACATTCACCCCAGTACAGAGATCTGGGCCTAAATCCATCGTTTTTTTGCTCACAATGCCATTCCAGCTTGAACTCAGCTATATGCAAATCAGTCTTGGCACTGTGCCCCATGGGAACAGTCCAGCCCGAACTGCCAAGCAAGGTCCTCCCTGGACTGGAAACAAGCATCCTAGGACCGGTTTCGGGCTTTCAGCCCTCATCAGTCAAGACAGCTTGATTCCAGTGGCATGGAGAGCATGGGACTCACGACTGAGCATAACCATCCCACTCGGGGTGAGAAATGCAAAAACAACAGTTGATGGACAGAATGCAGAACAATGTCATACATTCACTCCAGTACAGAGTTCAGGGCCTAAATCCATCGTTTTTTTGCTCACCATGCCTTTCCAGCTTGAACTCAGCTATATGCAAATCAGTCTTGACCCTGTGCCCCATGGAAACAGTCCAGCCCGAACTGCCAAGCCAAGTCATCCCTGGACTGGAAACAAGCGTCCTAGGACCGGTTTCAGCTTTCAGCCCTCATCAGAATAGCTTGATTCCAGTGACATGGAGAGCACGGGACTCACGTCTGAGCATACCCGTCCCACTCGGGGTGACAAATGCAAAAACAACAGTTGATGGACAGAATGCAGAACAATGTCATACATTCACCCCAGTACAGAGATCTGGGCCTAAACCCATTGTTTTTTTGCTCACTATGCCATTCCAGCTTGAACTCAGCGATATGCAAATCAGTCTTGACCCTGTGCCCCATGGGAACAGTCCAGCCCGAACTGCCAAGCCAGGTCTTCCCTGGACTGGAAACAAGCATCCTAGGACTGATTTCGGGCTTTCAGCCCTCATCAGCCAGGATAGCTTGATTCCAGTGGGATGGAGAGCATGGGACTCACGTCTGAGCATACCCGTCCCACTCGGGGTGAGAAATGCAAAAACAACAGTTGATGGGAAGAATGCAGAACAATGTCATACATTCACCCCAGTACAGAGATCTGGGCCTAAATCCATCCACCCTCCGCAATGCAAAAATGGGACTCATTATATATCCCTGCACTACCTGGCAGGCACCATGCGGTGCCTGCCACATGGTGCAGGGATATGTAGGGGGGCCACAACTTAGGGCCGGGGGGCCCGCTACGGGTCCCCAAAGTCTCTTTCCACCTACCTGTTAATAGCAGGTTAACCGCCATTAACAGGCGGGAGGAAAGGGACATCGTAATCCCTACTGCGGTCCCTAGTACGCATCGCCGATAGTGTAGGGACTGAGAGCACCTCCGCCGTACCGGTGGGCTTAAGGAGCCCGTGGGACGCATGTCGACCGGTCTTTCCGACCTCCAACACAATGCCCGCCATCCTAATGTGGCAGGTGGTGATTCAGTCACCCATGGCAGTGTGACCACAGTCTCACTGCCATCGTAATCAGGCCTCTTGGTATGGAAATAAACCTTTCCTTTCAGGTGCATTTTTGCTGGTTTATTGTAGATCTATTAATTTGAGAAATTTGCATTAGACAAAGGTGTCAAGTGGACTTCAAAGGGTTAATCTGAGAAAGATATTTGTATATCTTGACCATTAATTTGCAGACAGCTCCCAAACCGCAGCTCAAACGCGGTGATTCATGGTGGTCCCAGGCAATGAAATTTAGTGACTTCTACTCCATCATAAATAACGGAGGTGACTGTCAACATAACCTGGCGGTCCAGTAGTGAATGGGCCACTAAAACACGAGTTTAACCTGAATGCTGTCAGAGGATGTGCAACCAGCATTTATCCCACATTTTCTGTGCCTCCAAATAGGGCAATGGAACCACCAGTTTGATGGGGCCAGTCAACTGCCAATTTATGATGGTTCGCCCCTCTGCCTAACTCTAAACAATAGCCTTTGTGGCATACTTCAAATCTTTGGATGCCTGGAACTCAACACTTTCTAACTTTGCTTTGTCCATAAATGGATCCGAAAGCATCAACCTGCGATTTTCCAGTGACTTCGGTCCTGATTACCAGTGCTTAATTTGTAAAATAGTAAGTGCCAGGGCCCTCTCAGAAGATCACTGCTGCTTGGACCACACACTGCTCCTACCAGCGCTGTCAATAACAGTACCAACACACCTACAAACCACCACAAACCTAGCAGTGTGACAATTCTGCCTATTTGAGGCCGTCTTAGCTATAAGAATGGCTTGCGCCAAATGTTTTAGAATTATTTTTTATGTATATTGAATTAATAAACAAATGTTGTTTGCTGATCTCTAATTTAGGACACTCTGCCACATGGTGGCGCTGTTTGTCTATGTGCAGGTGCTGACAATTAAGTGCCAGTGCTGAGTACCGGAAACTACTGGCTCAAATTAAGCACTGCTGATTACGATACCATAGAGTAGATTATTCATTGGATGTGATAACACCGATTACTCGGTGGAGAATAACATACTGAATTCAGTGTTTAATGCACCGAAATCTGCATGATACAGTAAATACAGTATGCTTTTCCCCCAGCACGTTTGACCTGCTTAAATTTAACAAAGGTTCAGGTATTTAATGTATCTGTTAATTATCGGATGCATTAAAAAGCCTAACAACAGGGGTATAAGCACGGGTTCGGAGGTATACCGACCAACTCGCAATCAGGGCCTTTGCCGTCGAAACCTGTGTGAACAAAAAATGGTGACTTATCAGTAATTTTGATGCAGCTCCACAAACTACAATTTGTATGCTGACATTAGTGAATGTTCATCTTGTGTGCTGTATTAGCTGCTCTGAATTCATGCCTTCAGAAATACTGCACGAGTTATGGTTTCAGAATAAATGAATGATTGTGGAACATTTAAACAAAAAAAATCGAAGCAAAATAATTTGAAACTGTTATTCCCACCGGTTGTCGAGAGGAAGTTTTATCAGTTTTGTTCTTTTTCCGACCAGCTGGCAGCCGCCGCACTTCTGTAAAGTGGTTATTGAGAACTGACGACAGCAGGTGCTGAGCTCAATGTGTTTACTGAATGTTGCTCGAGTAGCGTTTAACTGCAAGATTTTCCAAGCACGCCTCGTGCCAGGAAATGCTGTAAATTGGAATAGATTGTCTCTTTTTACAGCGGTATACGTACGGTTGGCCTCACAAAAATCCAAACTTCTCCTCTATTGGAGGGGCCCAGTCA
The DNA here is from genome assembly GCF_964261635.1 of Lissotriton helveticus. Lineage (NCBI taxonomy): Eukaryota > Metazoa > Chordata > Amphibia > Caudata > Salamandridae > Lissotriton > Lissotriton helveticus. Next base: position 166,520,206 of record NC_136065.1, on the reverse strand, counting down.
CTACTGGAACCCAGGGCCCTTTTCAGGATGCTCGTGTCTGAATAACGTGATATCGTTTGCGGAAGCATTACAGAGAATACTGTAATAATCAGCCAATCAAGGAAATGTTTATTTAGGCCTTTGGTCCTTAAACACATATCATATACAACAGTCATAATCGCTTTGTTTTTTAGGGGAATCTTGGGTCATTATTTAACAAAGCAGGGCCAACCCCCTTTGAATTCATCTTGCAAGCAGCCAGACTGTGGGTTTAAAGACCACAAAGCCATAAACTCACAGATATTAATCCCGAAAGAAAACAGAAGTACCAATTGCAGAGCATAATTGGGCTTAAGACCAGCAGGGCTCATTAACTGCAGCCATGAAAACAAAAACAGGGCGAGGTGGAATTGATACAGCTCCCCTCCAATTTATTTAGGGCCGAGCTTTGTCTGGAGGCTTATTTATAAATCAAAGGTCATTAATGACGTGAGGCGAGGGAACCCAGTGCATATCATGACCGAAGCCTTTTGACGGAGATTAAGGTTCCTTAAAAGAGGTAAATGAAGTCAAACGGCCTAATTTAGAATTTGGTGGATGGGTTACTGGCAGTCTCGGCCAGCATGGCTCATGGGTTGGGGGAGTGGGGAGTGGGGGGCGGTACAGGCGGGTAGTCGCGTGGGGGGTTTAAATAATAATAAAAAAAGTACCTTTCTGTGTTTTTCAACCTGTGGCTCCCGCTTTCCTCCCTCTGCAGGAACAGGAAGCAGGCAGCCTTCATCTCGTAAGCGAATTACAATGCTGCAATGGCAGCGTTGTGATTGGCTGGGACGCCGATTGCACAGTCCTCTATGGGGAGACCATTTTGTCCATGTAGGCTGCCTACATGGAGAAAGTGGGGAGTGCGAATGACTGGTTTGGTTGGCTCCAGAGGGCCGACCAAATAGTCCCTGCAACGTTGGGTTAGCCACTCATTCCCTGCCCTCGAGCAGGACCACCCACCCGCCCGCCCCTAACCAAACCCTTCTGCTTTCTCGCAGTGCGAGAAGCAGAAACATAAAATGGTATTTATAATACCATTTTATGTTTCTGCTTCATGCACTGCGAGAAAGCAGTGGGGCGACGCTCCTCCGCCCACATGAAGGAGCTGCCCCTGGTTACTGGATATCCCTTCAACCTTACCCTTCCTCCTTATTGCAGTGCACTATATCCTATGGCCTTGTAATCATGCAGAGTGGATATATGCCACCCTCTCAACTCTAAACTTCTGACACAGAGGGTAGACTTTCGAACTGTGAACACAAAATAAAGACCAATATTAACAATACTTATAAAATAGTTGCTTCAAAATCACTTATAGCTCATTTGTGTTCCATATCTCTGCAACTACTGGTATTAAGTCACAGGCCTCATGAATCAAGACTTGTCCTATAAAGAACAAACCTAACTATAACACAAAGAAATTGGTAAACAATGCAAGGATCCGAAAGATGGTCACAACTGCAACATATTTACTTTCGTAGTTTACTTGCATCTGAATTGTCCTTGAATAAGTGTGCCTTAATTTCTTTCAGGATGGAAGGTGAATGGAGTTTGACCGATCTCAGCTGTGTTGGAGCTGCAGATCTTTGGCCCACAGAAGTAGAATTCTTGCTGTCTGGTCATCTTCTTGTACTTTTTGGTCTAATGCTTGACAATGTCATATCTGCTTGTGTTGCTGTTGGCCACTGGAGATCTTGGGCTTGTCAGCCAAGTTTGGTGTCATTTTGGATGCTGCTGCTGTAAAAGTGAAGTAACAGATAGTTAATGTGATATAGATGTTCACGGGAAGCTGTTGGGGTTTCTGATATGTGGATGTACTGTAAAGAAAGACAGCAGCTCATGTCACAAAAGTGAGATAATTGGTGTATCGCCAATAACGAAGATGCTATTCATCGATGGGTTCACCGAGCCCCAAAGTGAATAGCATCCTAGATAGTCACATTTTTTCTATCTCCGTTTTGATGTTGTATGTAGTTCCCCAAAATCAAATGCCTCAGTGCTGCCAACATATAAACAGAGGAGTACTGGTGCTGCTATTTATATTATGTATTATAATAAGGGTAAAACAACCTAGTCTCCTGCCACCATCCCTCACCGCCCTTGAGATACTCCGCACTTTCCTCAATTGGAAAATGAAAATCTGACCTCCTACCACCCATCCCACCACCTTCTGCATGACCCTCCCCCTTGCAAACTGAAAAAATGCCTAGTCTCCTGCCACCCATCCCTCCGACCCTCAGCAAAATTCCCACCATCTGTAAGCCAACAGCAGTGCTCCCTGCTCTTATGATGAGAGTGGAGTGCCAACAATGTGCTGACAGTGATTCAGTAAGAGCCAACCGTCAATTGGTTCCTTCGTTTTCTTTTTTTTCTATATAATGCTTTTTATTACTATTTCAACAAAGCATGATGAGGCAGTGTGAACGCTGACACGGGGCATCGCAGTGTCTTTCTTTAAGTTTGAGGTTGGCAGTCCCTCTTCCCTCCCTTACTCACCTCCTCCTACAGTTTCCCGCCCATACTTTCACTAAACCTAGCCCAGACTGCTACAAGTGGCTAGAAGTGCGTTCACCATTTAGGGGTAGTGCAAAAAGTTTTCAGTGTTACAGGCAAGAGAGAAATTGAAACACTTGGACCAGGTAGTCCAACAATAGGACTCACACTCAACAAAAACCCTGTCATAGGACTTTGTGATTCCAACATCATTCTTTTATCGCTGACAAATACAAAAGGCGGCCCAAGTTGGAATTCTGTGTTGGCAAGTCATCCCGCTGTTTGCCTGATGTTTCTTGTTTGTGAGCCAAGTTAGTTGCATGGCTTGTTTCAATGCTGTTGCCGAGAGACCATTGGCCATCTGGACCAATAGACCAGAGAAAACCGCCTCCGGTGCGGTCTCCAAAGATGCTTAGTATGTGGTACACTACATACAAAACTTCTTGGCAAAAAGACACCCCCCTGCCATCTCCAAAATACATGCAGCAAGGTAACCTCCCCTGACACCTCTCCCAAGACTGATTAGATCTGGATTAGGCCCATTTATGGAGCTTTGACGAGATATAGTGCCTGTCTTATTTATTATACGTCCATGGTTAGTATTAAGGGACAGCCTTCTTCTAGGTTATTTGGGACTGTTTTCAGTTCAGGACTTTTGTTGACAGAGTAGTGCATTCTGGGTATGTAGATTGATTTGCCATGGAATTAACTACTTAGATTTAGGCATCTAAAAAAATGTTTTGTTGCCAAAGGAAGACATCTGACAAACTCAAGCCCCAAACAAAACTGAAGCGAAACCATGGTTTACATCTTTTAATTTCACAAAAGTTTTTATTGGGAGTTTTCAACATAAAAAACAATACATACATAAATCATGAAAATTATGAAAATATAAGAATCGACAATACATACATCTGCAATCATAATTAACACAAATAGAAATAATAATAATAACAATGCAATATATCAGACGTATTGATGCAGAGAACATCTTGATATTTTGAAATGACTAACTTAACAATACAGACCTAGAAAGCATAATAACAAAGAAAGCAACTACAAGCTCATTCACATTGCATTTATTAGACTTTCAAATTCACTGTAAATGTGGCTACGTCAATGTAAACACATGAAACGTAGCCACATTTACAGTGAATCATGCCGGGTGGCGTTTTATTCATGGATAAGGCTCCCAGCCCCTCCTCACATCCCATCATACGTCTCTCATAATTATCTGCTCTGAGAAGCGAAACTCGCCCTGCATAAACCGTAAATGCTGGAATCAGCTGTTATGAACAAGCTGCCACACGCCCAACATCCTCTGATGTGAGGGCGTCTGTTCCCGCGCTCCTCGCTTCACACATCTCCAGTCAGTTACATTCTGATAATGTTCGCTGCTTTTCATGAGGAATGACTGATGCTTTTGGCAGCTCGCTTAACCAGTTCAGCCAGCCATAGTTGTTATGCATCGTTCTTTCCAATTAAACAAGGATTTAGCAGTAAACGGCGGCTGTAAAGACGCCGCGCCGAAACTTTTCTGACTGAACACGCTTGTTGAGAATGTTGAGTCTTTGTACTTTGACCCCCTTCAGCGTAATAAAAGAACTCACGCAATCCCATGCGCAGGTCACGTCATACCTCATACACAGTTAGGTGCAAAGGCATTTTTCGTCGTCATGTCTAGCTAAAGAGAGCTTTATGTGTCTGATGCAAGATCATACTGCTTATATAACATGTCAATAATATCGACTGCGCATGCATGCATGTTTTATTAATTGAAATTGTCGGAGCTTGTTATTGGTGGTTTTCAATGCAAGCCTTAAAAGAGAAAATATATTTTTAATGGCTCAGGCAGCAGCTATCTTCGCACTTTACAAAACCATTCCAGTCAGAATTGAGTTTGAACTGCTGCTCAAACCCTTATACTCTTGCACCTGTGTGGTGGAAATGCCCTGCTCCAAGCTTCCCAGACTCGCCACTCGCCCCTCTTAAGATCATCCTCAACGCCTCATCTCCAAAACCCACAGCATCTTCTACAAAGCCATCACAACCGGTGCCTTCCCTCCATCTTGCTGACAAGCTCACCATTGCAGTTGGCTCTTGGCCCAACCACAGCCGGGACACCAGTACACTGGACGAAGAAGTGTAAAAAAGAAGCTATCAAGACTGTTCCAACTCTGCTTCAACTCCAGGGAGACCTGAAGATACATCTCTTTTTTTTTTTTTTCAAATGATTTTATTAGGAACATTTTATATATACAGTAATGTAATGTAATGTACAGGTATACATTACAGATATAGAGAAGGCAATACTGGTGAGACCGTGCGCCGGTGGGGTTACGTTCAGAGTGTCATAGGCATCATCGTGGCACAAACAGGAATTGCTAGGTAATCACGATCTTAGCGCATATTGTCATAAGTGATCTTGTGCATTGCCCTCGAGGAAGTAAACAAAAGTGGGAAAGGAGAGGAAAGGAAGGTAAAGAGGACAGGATTGTTCGAGCTGCTGTTGTTAACCCTTAAGCTACCCAGTCCACGCTACGTGGGGGTTGGATGAGGGGGGGGTATCTTGCCTCGGTGGTCTGCCTAAGGTGGTTTGTGTGAGCTCAAGTAGTTGTCAAGGGAGAGCCACATCTCGCCTTTTGTGGAGGCGTTAGGTGAGTTTTTGGATGTTATGTTGTCAGCCCCCCTTAGAAAGGTGATCCAGTTGAGCCAGCTTTTGAAGGATGCCTTCCCTGTGTCTTTCCAGTTCGTTAGGATGGTTTTGACAGCCGCCGTGAGGAGGAGGTCAATCAGATGGCTGTCGTTTTTGGACTGGATTTCAGGGGCAGTAAAGGTGATGACTAACCCTCTGAAGTCTAAAAGAACTCTACATCACGATGCCGTGACATTCCATCCTCGTTCCTAGAGCCAGCTACCCCTTCCATCAAAAGTTGCTTGAATCTTTGCCTTTGACCCTGCGCCGCGCTATGATCCCTTTCGAGTAGGCTAGCATTGAACAAACACCACATAACTAAAAATGTGTGATTTTATTTATCTACTGTTTTATCAAAATCAATTACACGACATCATCCATACATTAATGATGGATATAATGAACCAATTAGCATAAATGTTTCTACATCAGTCTATGCATATTAATTGCAATAATAGCATAGTTTTATAATTATTTAATAGGCATGCTTTTAAAAAACAGTGCAAAGTGGTGAAAACACATTGCACTTTTAACGAACATTGGCAAAGCCAAAATGTCTGGCTTTGGCTGCCAGCCTTTTGGCAATTCTTGCTTTCTTTTGTCATAGTTTTATCAAAACTTTCTGCCACATGCATCAAAGTTCAATTTTGTGATTACCAAATAGCTATTTTTAAGGAATCGCTATTTGGTATTGCAAATGTCAATGCATCAAATATTTTTTAAAATATTAGCGAACCAGTAAAAATCGCAATCGATATTAGCTATTGCCAAATACCAAATCGCAAAAAAGCGAATACGCAATTTGCGAATCGCAAATAGCTGCATTTTGGATGCAGCATGATGACATCACAACCAGGAAGTGATGCAGCCCATGCTACCACCTGTGTACCGAGAGAGACAAAGGAGGAGGCAGACTGTAGGAGCGCAGCAGAAGGAAGCATTTTCTCACACTGAACCTGTGCAAGGAAACCAGAATGCCTTCTGGAAAAAGTTAGAAGGTGGCAGGCAGAGGAAGCTGAAAGTTCAGAGAGAAGGAGCTTGAAGTCCTCATTGAGGACATTGTAAAGAGCTATGACAAGCTCTTTGGGAAGCAGTCACTCCACGTCCCTGAGTCTGAGTAAAGAAAAATCTGGCTTGGAATACAATTCAGGATCAATGCAGTGGGGGTCACACAGTGTTCGATTGAAGATCTGCGCAAGCGCTGGTATGACCTGTGGAGCGGTGCCAAGGAAAAGGTTGCTGCCAGGCTTGCAGATGCAAGAAGACTGAAGGAGGACAATCCACCCAAACAGACAATGTAATGTAATGTAATGTAAGCACACATTTTTATAGCGCAACTATCGCTCCGAGGAGCATCTTGGCGCTCCACACCCAACCCTGATGAAAATGAGTTGGTAGACAGAAGGCAGTAACACACTGTACAATTCTTACACCAATGCTCTGCAGGCTATGTCTGAGAGCGAGAAGATCCATGTTTTCAAAGATTTTCTGAAGTCAGTCTCCTTGACTATGCAACGGAGCTGTGCTGGCAATTTGTTCCAGGCTTTTGATCCTAGCACAAAGAGAGACTTCCCTCCCTTAGTGGCTAATCTAAATCTGGGAACAACTAAGAGGTTTTGATTGGCGGACCTCAAACAGCGTGTTGGCATATAGCGTTGAAATCCCCTCAGAAGATATCTAGGGCCTTGAGACTGAAAGGCTCTAAAGGCGATCACAAGAATCTTAAAAAGTACCCGTTTATGAATGGGCAGCCAATGTAAAGTTTTTAGTGCCGCCGAAGCAGATGATCTTTTCGGCCAGCGTAAAACCAGACGGGCTGCAGCATGTTGAACCATCTGCAGTCTATGCAGCACCGCTTTATTGGTGCCTGCATAAAGACTGTTGCAGTAGTCCAATCTAGATGTTATAAGGGCCACTGCAACAGTCTTCCTGGCCGCCAGGGGCAGTAAATCAAAAAACTTCTTCAGTGATCTGATAATCTGAAAGCACGAGCCCGCTACAGCTACTGCCTGCGGTTTAAAAGAAAGTTGGGCATCAAATTTGACTCCAAGATTTCGTGCAGAAACAATAGTGTTAGGGGGAGCTTCAGCACCCTCAGGCCACCATTGTGAGGGGGAAAACATGTTTAGAGGGCCAAAGGATATTACTTCTGTCTTCCCCGAGTTACATTTGAGGTGATTGTTAGTCATCCACTCAAACGTAGCCCGGAGACAGTTCCTCAGGTTTTCTTCTGCCCCCGGCAACTCCCTATCCAGCACTAGAATCAGCTGAGTGTCGTCAGCGTACGCTATGACTTGAATCTGGTAAGACACAATCAACTCTAACAAGGGGACCATATAAAGATTGAATAAAACAGGACTCAAACTGGCGCCCTGTGGAACCCCTGAGTTGATGGTCTTTTCCTCAGATTTATAGTCACCTAGTACTATTACCTGACGACGCAGAGATAGGAAATTAGTAAGCCATGCCAGCACCGTTCCACCTACACCTGCATTCTTCAAACGGTCGGTCAAGATTGAGTGGGCGACCGTATCGAAGGCCGCCGATAGATCGAGTAAAATCAAGACGGCCTTCTTCCCCTGGTCCAATGCCATACGTAATGTCTCGGCTGAGAACAAAAGGACGGATTCAGTCGAGTGCTTGGACCGAAACCCTGATTGGTTAGAGTGGAGAATATTATTTTCCTCTAGGAAATTTGTCAACTGATGATTGACAAATTTCTCTGTCAGTTTAAAAACTGCCGGGAGTAGGGAAATTGGTCGCAGGTTAGACAGGGTGGTTGGGTCTGACAGGGCTTTTTTTTGCAATGGCATAACCGCTGCACATTTCCAATCATCTGGAATAACAGCAGTAGCCAGCGAGGAGCTAATGATACTGTTAATCATTGGGTTTAAATCCGCAGCCAAGGTTCGAAGAACTATGGGCGGACATGGATCAAATGGAGAACCCGATTTTATAGTCGAGATGGCTTGGTATGAGTCCTCCAGTGAAACCTGTGCAAATGATTCCAAACAAGAAGTCCTGGATGTCAAGGCGTCTATCCTCATTTTGTCCGAATCAACTAAAATGGGGAAGCTCGATGGAAAATCCCTGACAATATCCAAGATCTTCTTTTCGAAATAATTAGCTATATCATTACACAATGATTGCGAGGGGGGGATCTCCTGGGAAAGCGCGATGGGATTGGTGAAACTCTTAACTATCTTGAAGATTTCCTTCTGTCCCCCTTCAGAGGAAGAGATAGCCTCCAGATAGTAGGTTTTTTTAGCCAGCTTGATTGCCGCATGATAGTTCTTACGTGCAGCTATATAGATGTCACGAGCGGCTGGCTCATATTTCCTTCGCCATCTGCGCTCTAGGGATCTTACTGCACTCAATTCTATTCTCAGAGCTAATGTAAACGAGGGGGCGCTCTTTTTATTTGTGGAACCATGTGTGTGACCACACTTCTTCCTTACATCTAAGGATGAGCCAAATGTTGCTAACCATTCGCAATATTGCTGGTTATCTGTTAACGTACATCCTGTTAAACCGGGTTTGCTAGACCTCAGCTTCTCAATGAGCAGCGGGCGCGCCAGGGCATTAATCCAATCTGGCTTATAGCCGGCCATGTTCGAGTCTGCCTTAAGAATCGGAACCTTCTGTTTTACAGAAAGATTGAATGGGATGAGTTTGTGATCTGACCATGTCAAGGTATGTGGGGCCTTAACAGACAAACCCTCCATATTAGTACAAATGCAGTCCAGGACATGGCCTGCTGCATGCGTGGGTTCCGATGTCAGCAGAGTAAGGCCGAGTGTGTTTATGATGTCCATAAAATCACTGGTTCCTGGCTCTTTGATGGAGTCCAGATGAAGGTTAAGGTCTCCCAATACTGTACAATGTGCGAACCGAAGAGTAAGCTCGCTCAGAGTATCTCCCACACTATCCAGAAAGACTGTCCGTGGGCCAGGTGGGCGATAAATTAAGGCACCAGAAAAAGAGAGGGTGTCATTGATGGTAAGACAAAAGGCCATGGCCTCAGCTTCTTTAATGTCAGGCAATTCAAATGTAGAACATTTGAAAGTGGTGCGATAAATAATAGCCAGGCCGCCTCCCCGCTGCAATGGTCTATCCAATCGTTGGATTGAAAAGGCGGGAGGCAAAGCTACAGCTAGGTCCGGATTGCACCACGGCCGAAGCCATGTTTCGGTGACAAATAAGCAATCCAGGTCCATTTTGATGATCAAATCATGGACATGCTGGGCATTTTTACATAGCGATCTGGCATTAAGAAGCCCCCCTCGAAGGACAGTAGGATGAGGATGAGCATGAGAACTTAATACCGGAATAAGCTTAGCTCTACAGTGCAGACATACCACTGTGTCCTTCCAATTATCTGGGGTCAAAAGATTGTAACAAGAGGGAGAGTGAGTATTAAAAGAGCACAACCAGTCCCTGGAGTTCACTACAGGCATCGGTATGGAGGCGGCCTCCCTTACCCTCGCCGCGGCCTCGTCGCGGACGAGCGCAGACGAGCCGGACTCTGGCTGGACTCTGGCTGGACTCCGGCGTGAGTCCGGCTGTCCCGCTGCGCGTTCCCGCTGCGCGGCATCAGGCAGGTTTAAATAGGTCCGAGTTCAGCCAGGCAAAAGACTGGGACGCTCACCAAAATGGCGCCGCGTTTTTGTCCCTGCCTACCACCAAGATGGCTGGGTGCGTGGGTGTAGGGAGCTAAGTGGTCCGCCAAACAGCGGTGACTTTTACCATTTAAGTGCAGGTAAGCGCTATGTGTGCTTTAAAAAGAGTTATTGCGGCAATTTCGTTTTTTATTTAAAAAAAGATTAAGCGGCGATTTTAAAAGCGCATACTAGCCCAATTTACACAGCGAGGCAGCGCGTCGTGTACAGCAGCGCAGCGTTGCTACTAACCTTGTCCAGGACCGAGCAGGCTTTACAAGCGTCTTAAATAGGTCCGAGTTCAGCCAGGCAAAAGACTGGGACGCTCACCAAAATGGCGCCGCGTTTTTGTCCCTGCCTACCACCAAGATGGCTGGGTGCGTGGGTGTAGGGAGCTAAGTGGTCCGCCAAACAGCGGTGACTTTTACCATTTAAGTGCAGGTAAGCGCTATGTGTGCTTTAAAAAGAGTTATTGCGGCAATTTCGTTTTTTATTTAAAAAAAGATTAAGCGGCGATTTTAAAAGCGCATACTAGCGCAATTTACACAGCGAGGCAGCACGTCGTGTACAGCAGCGCAGCGTTGCTACTAACCTTGTCCAGGACCGAGAAGGCTTTACAAGCGTCTTAAATAGGTCCGAGTTCAGCCAGGCAAAAGACTGGGACGCTCACCAAAATGGCGCCGCGTTTTTGTCCCTGCCTACCACCAAGATGGCTGGGTGCGTGGGTGTAGGGAGCTAAGTGGTCCGCCAAACAGCGGTGACTTTTACCATTTAAGTGCAGGTAAGCGCTATGTGTGCTTTAAAAAGAGTTATTGCGGCAATTTCGTTTTTTATTTAAAAAAAGATTAAGCGGCGATTTTAAAAGCGCATACTAGCGCAATTTACACAGCGAGGCAGCGCGTCGTGTACAGCAGCGCAGCGTTGCTACTAACCTTGTCCACTCCTGGAGGGGATGGTGGAGTCAACCCTTCAGCCTGAAGCTGTAGTTAGAGTCACAGAGATAGACACCTCGACAGAGGCCACTTCACTAGGTAAAATTGCATGTAAATGTCCATTCAATGCAAAATATAAAAAAAAAACTTAAGTCAGATCAGGCTTAGTGTTGCAAATCCTACTCCCTTTCACATTTTACTGGGAAACATTGTTTACCCTGCATTTTTTATTCCGCATGGCTTTACCCCACATTTTTTACTCCACAATAACTTTTACAACATTGGGCTGCACACCGCAAAATTGTTACAACGCATTACCCAAACTCACGCCCCCCTGGAGTAAGAATAGTAATTGCGTTGGAATGGGGAATGCATTGTAATGGATTGCATTGTAAAGCCCTGCTTTGTAAAAGATTTTGCGGAGTAAAAACTGCAGTGTAAAAGCATGCGGGGTAAATGCATGTGGGGTAACGTCATATAACCCATTTTACTTGCTACACACTATGGCACCAGCAGACAGCAACTCCAATAGGAAAGGCAAGGAGGGCTCAAACCAGCATAGGTGCTTTCAAGTACAACATGCAAATGAAATATCTAGACACTGTGTATTACTTAATAAATGTATTAAACCACACAATGCGCAATGTGACATACATGTTCAACAAAAAGACTGAACTTGCACTGTTTCACATCACAGATGCCGCTGCACAGGAGTCTGATTAAGGTGAAGGCCATGACACCCTGGAGACTCATACCCGGTCAGGAGATGAGACACAAGTGACCCCAGCAACCCCAGTACCTGCACCCACAAGACACAGGACCACAGTGCCACCACTAAATGCCTTTGAAACAGAAGAAGAAAGCCAACCTGACCCTCAGGCATCACAGACTGGGAATACCCCCACACCAAAACCTCAATCACTGTTGCGGTGCAGCAATATCCCCAACCGGAGGCTCAGGGCAAGGGCTCAAGTGGTAGCTGCTGAGGATGACGGTTTCAAAGTCTTTGGTGGGCTGGAGAGCCAAATGTTGAAGGTGCAGCACCTACAACGCAAACATACGCAACTAATGCAGGCACAACTTGGTTCCCTAGCTACAAACATGGCAGACATGAGGCACAGCATGAGAGAGCTCACTACAACAGTGGTGGAAGGACAAAGGGGCATCCATGAGTTATGCAAGGTGTTGCTGGAAGATCATGTGTCTCACTCTCAACTCAAAAGGCACCATCAGTTGATAGGGCACTTAAATGGATACACTAGGGCCATCAAACGCCTGAGCACAACCACAGCTCTGCTGTCCCTTCATGCTGTGGGTATGCAGGTGGAAAAATGCTGATGGGATGTGGCCAGGGGACTCATACAGGTCACTAATGCTGTGGAGCAATTACAGAATGCTGCAGTTGGGGGCAACAATGTAATGGATGGAGGGGAGAGTGAGGAGGCCTCAAGGCTAAGTAGTCTCTTGGCACCAGTAACCACATGCAGGTAGCGCAGTACTAGGGGCTCCTCTGCATCAGAAGGCACCACAAGGGATGTGACAGAGCGCACAGAACGGTCCACGGCAGTATGTGGCAGCAGAAAGTAGTGTGGCGTAGAAAGTAAAACTGTAATTTGGTGAGGTAACTAGTATTGTGCCAATTGTCGGGGCTGAAATTCAAGTTCCATGGCAATGTCATATTTTTTAATTTTGACTGTTACATTGTTGATTGTCCTGGCTGATTGTCATCTTCAGGCTCGCTGTCTGACAGTTCCAGGGGTATGCCTCTTGAAGTTGCAATGTTGTGTAACATGGCCCAATTGGCCACAATTTTGCAGCAGGTATCTGGCCTGTACTGCAACTCCCCAACAGTTTTGTGGAGGCAGCGGAACCTACTTTCAAGTAAGCCGAAGGTCAGCTCAATCACATTGCAGGTGGAAATATGTGCTGCATTGTTTTGCTGTTCACTTGGGGTACTTGGATTGAGGTATGCGTCAGTATGTTGGAGCTCACAGCGTATGCGCTGTCACCTACAGGGTAGATAGCAACAGGTTGCTCACTGCTATGTGTCACTATGACCAGCGAGTCTACAAGACAGTGTTACATATATTTACCAAGCAGGTATCCTTCGCCAAATTCACCCCCAAGAAAACAAGTGTGTATGCCACTGTTTCGAAAGATGTAGGAATCATGTGTACTGCCAGGGAAATTATCCACTATGTCCCTGATGATGTGTTTGGAATTGCAGATGACTTGTATATTTAGTGAATTGTATGATTTCCTGTTTCTGTAAATGTACTCATTCACTGAGGGGGACATAGGGCTACATGCATCTATTCAATGCAACCAATTACGTGGGGAAATAGGGCTATCTGATAGAAATCAAATTTGGTTTACTGCAATTCCTGTGGTGTTGTAGGACACCTTATGTGGTGGTGTATCCTCTGCAACATGGCATGAAGGAATGTGTTGAAAAAACTGCAATAGGGCATATTGGGAAACCCCTCCAGCTGCAGCTATTATACCCTGGAAGCTACCTGACTCTAGGAGGTGCAGTGATTATAGGACCTGCACATGAATGGGGATGGCATGTGTCCTGTGAGTCTGACCCTGCAGTAGGGGATCTAATTCAGCTATCAGATCATAGATCATGTCTGCATTTAACCTATACTTTTCATAGATCTTTTCCTCTGTCTGCCCCAACAATGTACTGCACACTCTGAAAATGCGCTCCTGTATCCTCTTTCATTTCTGCTCGTAGCCTTATCTTGCTCGCCATGACGTAGAGTGCTGCCATTGTGAAGCATTCTGAGGCCTTTTTGGCCTGTTTAAATACTTTTCCAATGGTTCCCACCTGATTAGATAGTTTTCACCTGGTTACCACCTGCTTTGATTTGGGGTTATTTTGCAAGTCCAAAATGGAAAATCCCAGCTCATTCTCAATTTGCTAATTTTTCATGCATAGGCATTTGCGATTACCAAATAGTGATTGAGTATTACAGAGCCACTATTTGGAATTCGCAAAATAGGTAATCGCTATGTTTGCTAATACTAGGGATATTCTGCTAATTTGTTTGATGCATTGCTTAGGGCTTTTTGCGATCACAAACTGACTATTTATTCAATTTGCACTGTTTGCGATCGCAAAATAGCTTGATGCATGTGCCCCTCTATAGCCCAGGAAGCTGCAAGGCTTTCTTCAATCTAAAAAAAAATATTGGCTTAATGCAAAAATGTGCTGCTTATAAAAGGGCAGTGTGACATAACTCATAGTAAAGTCAGCCTTTTAGAAAGAAGGCGAGAAAGAAAGAAGGGAAGAAAGAAAGAAAGAAAAAAAGAAAGAAGGAAAGAAAGAAAGGAAGAAAGAAAGAAAGAAAGAAAGAAAGAAAGAAAGAAAGAAAGAAAGAAAGAAAGAAAGAAAGAAAGAAAGAAAGAAAAAGAAAGAAACAGAAAAAAGCAAGCAAGCAACATAGAAAGAAAAAGGCAAGAAAGAATGGAAAGAAACTAGGAAAGCCAAAAAATAAGGAAAGGAAGACATGAAGAAAGGAAAAAAAGAAGGAAAGTCAGAAAATAAGGACAGGAAGAAGGAACAAAGAAAAACATTTCTGTTATGGCTGCAAAGATAGAGCACACTCATGAGCTTACTTTCAGAGTTTGTGTGTGCTGCTGTTTGTATTACTGTTGTCATTCAAAAGGCTCTTTTCTCCACATCCTTTTCAGACTAATTCCATAGCAGCAGTCAGATAAACAAAGGTCAATCCAAAAGGAATTTACAACAGCAATTACAAGAGACAGGAACTGATACTCCTGAAATGTGTCCTGTGGTCACATCAACAGTATCCTGCTGTCACATCAGGTTCTAAAAACAAAGGCAACACCTAAGTAATTATAAAGTGAAAAATAAAAAGACTAGCGGTGAAGGAAACTAACTTCTGTGTGTAGGAAAGTGGGTTTCTGTTGCAGTAACCCCTCCCACTTTATGCCAGATTTCGGATGCACTTTGAATTGATGTACCCTGCGTCCCTGCCAATCAGGTTCCCGGGGCCTGTGCTCTTTCCCAAAACTGTACCTTTTTACATTCAGTGGCCCTCTCTGGCCACATGTAAGTCCCTTGTAGAAGGTACCATGGGCACTGTGACCAGGGAAGGACTGTAAGGGATGCAGCACATATTGTGCACTACTTAGAGGTCCTGTACTTTAACACACACACACTGCCATTGCAGGCTGTGTGTTTTGGTGCAGATAAAAGTGAAGAGTCAACATGGCACACATACCTGTGTAAAACATGAAATAATAGATCAAGCAGAGCAATTCCCTGAAAGCACCGTGTGCTCTACTAAAGAAATGCTTTAACAATTTTTGTAACAATTTTGACCATCAATGACACAATATTCAACCATGTACACACAAAGGAACCATGTAGTCAAACGTTTATACATAAGTATTTTCATTGCTTCATAACACAAATGAATTTCAATTAGAGAAACAACAATTCCAATTGAATTACATCATGTATTAAACTGAGTTTCATACATAGTACAGAATCATGAACTGAAATACAATCATCTTGATTCGAGTTTCACTCAATTGTGTGATGCCCTATGCATTTCGGGACAAATCTTTCCTTTTTCAGGAGCCACTGTAAAAATAAACAAAAAGTAACCTCTGATTACTACCACGTTACTATGAACTACAACCAATAGCTACCCACTTATGTGACACCCTCATCTGGGTGAATCAACAAGTGACAGATTAAACGTTAGTGACATGCAGAACCCCAGCATGCATACCAAGCTTACAAAAAGTGATTAAAATGAATAACTGACTGCTGCAACCAGTCTCTGCAGCAGCGCGTTAAACATGCTGTCGGTGCTCAATGGAATGTGAATCACGGTCATAAAGATACTCTAGCGTACCATTAAAACAGTGCTCACCTGATGTAAACACAAAACATAAATACCAGCAACGTGTCAAGCATTCCTAATGCGTAAATAAACATACTAACAGTGCGTTTTTTTACAGGGTGCGGGTGTCGATCAATACTCACTGTCACACGTGGACTGCGTAATTTTTTTTATGAATAATGTCTTTCTAGAAACACAACCACATAATCACAGGTTGTCAAAGTACTGTTATCTGCTAAAAAAACAAATTACCGTGCATGACTGAATTGTAAAAAAGTGCTCGAAGAGAAGATACCTTGTCTTATTGGAATTGTTGTCCCATTGGCTACCGACCTCGAAACCCCTAAAACGTCCCCTAAATACAGTGTTTAGGGGTAGCCCTGAACAAAGAAGAGAGATTCCCGCATCCTACGAAGAAGAAGGATGAAAGGTGATGCCCAGCAGAGGAGACTGCAGAGAAGAACTGACTTGGCCCCAGCCTTAACGGCCCGTCTGGAGTTTTTTAGAGATTCTGCCCAAAAGTCGCCTTGTCCTGCAGCCAGCATCCTCCAGAACCCCTAGGAGGATTCACTGCCTTCATCAAAGACCTGATCGCGTGTGAACAGCAGCTCTGCTCAAAAAAATCAGTGCCTGCTGAGGACAAAAAAAAACAACGCCTGAAACCATCACTGCACCCACCGCCTACGGCCCTAGTCTGTGTGGCCACCTGGTTCCAGCGAGGTCCCCCTGCGCCCCAGAGTATGAGTCCACCATGGGTTGACCCCACCAGGACTCCCCGATGTCACCTGCAGCCTCTGCACAGAGAACACCCAACCGTGTGTGGCCCGGTAAGGTGAAATCCAACCTCCATAGACACCCCTGCAACCAGCTGCCCTGCGTCATGGAGAAGAGGACCTGAGGTGCACCTAAGTCCCCGAGCCCTTCAATTTACCTGCCCAGCTGTTGGTTCCTCCCAGAAGACTTCCTGGGCCGAGCCTGCAGCCAAAATCCCAAACCGACAACTCCAGTTGAAAACAACTAGACACCTGGCGCCAAATCAACACTTTGCACCCAGCCGCCCCTGTTCTGCTCCGGGTGCACCTTGTGTGCTAACTCGCATCCCCCTTTGCCCCGAGCTAAACCCTAGAAGCTTTGATCCTACATTCAAGATGCCTGCCCATGAGCGCCCACCAACCGTAGGCCTCCTACGGTTGGTGGCCGCTCATGGGCAGACCCGGTGGCAGAGGGTCTTACCTGGCACTGCCGAGGAGCTGTGGACACAGTCTCCGCTTTTAAGCTTCATGCGCTGCTGATTACGAGTTGCGCATTGTTTTAACTGTCATTTGGATTTTTTTTTTTCCCTTAACCCCGTGTTTAAAGTTAACAGGTTGCCTAACCTGCATTCACGTTCCTAGGGGTCTTGGAGTCCGCTGTGGGCTGTGTGCAGTGGGAGGGACACGATCGCGGGCGCCATCTTGGCTTGGGTTCCAAGCCCAGTGTACGTCGGAGCCACTCCCCCCACGCTGCTCCCTACTTAGTTGCTGTCCCCGCCCTCGGCAGGTGATAGCGACCGACCCGGTGGCAGAGGGTCTTACCTGGCACTGCCGAGGAGCTGTGGACACAGTCTCCGCTTTTAAGCTTCATGCGCTGCTGATTACGAGTCGCGCATTGTTTTAACTGTCATTTGTATTTTTTTTTCCCTTAACCCCGTGTTTAAAGTTAACAGGTTGCCTAACCTGCATTCACGTTCCTAGGGGTCTTGGAGTCCGCTGTGGGCTGTGTGCAGTGGGAGGGACACGATCGCGGGCGCCATCTTGGCTTGGGTTCCAAGCCCAGTGTACGTCGGAGCCACTCCCCCCACGCTGCTCCCTACTTAGTTGCTGTCCCCGCCCTCGGCAGGTGATAGCGACCGACCCGGTGGCAGAGGGTCTTACCTGGCACTGCCGAGGAGCTGTGGACACAGTCTCCGCTTTTAAGCTTCATGCGCTGCTGATTACGAGTCGCGCATTGTTTTAACTGTCATTTGTATTTTTTTTTCCCTTAACCCCGTGTTTAAAGTTAACAGGTTGCCTAACCTGCATTCACGTTCCTAGGGGTCTTGGAGTCCGCTGTGGGCTGTGTGCAGTGGGAGGGACACGATCGCGGGCGCCATCTTGGCTTGGGTTCCAAGCCCAGTGTACGTCGGAGCCACTCCCCCCACGATGCTCCCTACTTAGTTGCTGTCCCCGCCCTCGGCAGGTGATAGCGACCGACCCGGTGGCAGAGGGTCTTACCTGGCACTGCCGAGGAGCTGTGGACACAGTCTCCGCTTTTAAGCTTCATGCGCTGCTGATTACGAGTCGCGCATTGTTTTAACTGTCATTTGTATTTTTTTTTTTCCCTTAACCCCGTGTTTAAAGTTAACAGGTTGCCTAACCTGCATTCACGTTCCTAGGGGTCTTGGAGTCCGCTGTGGGCTGTGTGCAGTGGGAGGGACACGATCGCGGGCGCCATCTTGGCTTGGGTTCCAAGCCCAGTGTACGTCGGAGCTACTCCCCCCACGCTGCTCCCTACTTAGTTGCTGTCCCCGCCCTCGGCAGGTGATAGCGACCGACCCGGTGGCAGAGGGTCTTACCTGGCACTGCCGAGGAGCTGTGGACACAGTCTCCGCTTTTAAGCTTCATGCGCTGCTGATTACGAGTCGCGCATTGTTTTAACTGTCATTTGTATTTTTTTTTCCCTTAACCTCGTGTTTAAAGTTAACAGGTTGTTTGAAAGGAAGAAAATTAGGAACTAGTGTTTGAAGACCATGGACATAAACGGACTAGTGACAGCACAGACTATAGTGAGACAGGAACCATGATACAAAATTATTTTATTGAATTTTCATTTTAGTAAAAAAGCACAATTAAATATACATAATTATTATGTGCATGCCTTCATTAAATATGTGACTTGTTGTCTACATATATAGACTACTGTTGTCTGATCCTATACAATTTTTTATATAGTGTAGTTGGGGTTAGGATCTATACAAGGCTGATATTAGAGATATACATTAAAACATGGCTGTTTTAATGTATATCTCTAATATCAGCCTTGTATAGATCCTAACCCCAACTACACTATATAAAAAATTGTATAGGATCAGACAACAGTAGTCTATATATGTAGACAACAAGTCACATATTTAATGAAGGCATGCACATAATAATTATGTATATTTAATTGTGCTTTTTTACTAAAATGAAAATTCAATAAAATAATTTTGTATCATGGTTCCTGTCTCACTATAGTCTGTGCTGTCACTAGTCCGTTTATGTCCATGGTCTTCAAACACTAGTTCCTAATTTTCTTCCTTTCAAACATTGTACTTATCCCGTATTAGGAACTCTAGTCGGGGATCCCCCCTTTTTCTTACAAATAAAGTTAACAGGTTGCCTAACCTGCATTCACGTTCCTAGGGGTCTTGGAGTCCGCTGTGGGCTGTGTGCAGTGGGAGGGACACGATCGCGGGCGCCATCTTGGCTTGGGTTCCAAGCCCAGTGTACGTCGGAGCCACTCCCCCCACGCTGCTCCCTACTTAGTTGCTGTCCCCGCCCTCGGCAGGTGATAGCGACCGACCCGGTGGCAGAGGGTCTTACCTGGCACTGCCGAGGAGCTGTGGACACAGTCTCCGCTTTTAAGCTTCATGCGCTGCTGATTACGAGTCGCGCATTGTTTTAACTGTCATTTGTATTTTTTTTTCCCTTAACCCCGTGTTTAAAGTTAACAGGTTGCCTAACCTGCATTCACGTTCCTAGGGGTCTTGGAGTCCGCTGTGGGCTGTGTGCAGTGGGAGGGACACGATCGCGGGCGCCATCTTGGCTTGGGTTCCAAGCCCAGTGTACGTCGGAGCCACTCCCCCCACGCTGCTCCCTACTTAGACGGGCAGTATGTGTCAGCGCAGCGGACGAGCGCAGCGGGCGCGACGAAGGCGCGCCGGAGTTGCGCCTGAGTTAAGCCCGTCTGCGCCCGTCCGCGGCTGGCCGGGGCTAGGGGCCCGTCTCTCTGCTCCTCCAGTCATCAGTTACCTCCCGGCCACTATGCTCTCGCTCTGTCACCTGCGTCCTCCACCTCTCACAGTGTTAGAGCGCATCATCTCTCCTGGGCTATGTAGGTCCCCCTCTACACAGCCATGTCCTGATTTGCTATCTCACCAGCTGCTTGATGCCCCACCTCCCTCTGCTCACTTGTCACCTTCCCTCGCTTCCATCCCTCTTCTCACCCCTAAGTCCACCATTAATGCGATCCTTCTGAACACCAGGTCTGCGGTCGGGCATCAGCTTGAGCTATTTCACCTGCTCGACTCTCGTCAACCCCACCTATTGTTTCTTACTGAAACTTGGTTCAGGGATGACTCTCTTCCGAGCCTCTTAGCCATGCTGCCCCCGACTTATTCGGCCATTAGAATGGATCGCCCTGGGGGAAAGACAGGAGGAGGCGTCGCCCTGATCACCCACACCGACTTTCATTTCCAGACACTTCCCTTCTCCCCTATTCCCGCTGTGGACTGTCTAGTAGCCCGCTCTATTTCATTTGGGGTCCCCTTGACCTGTGTTCTGATTTATCGTCCCCCTCAGTCCACTCCCCAATTCCTCAGTTCCATTGAGGACCTCTTGGCCACCTTAGTAGTGAACAACTCAGCAGTCCTGCTCCTCGGGGATCTAAACTATTGGCCAAATGACCCGGCTGAGGATGCTAGATCTAAGGAGTTTACTGCCCTGCTCACTAGTCTCAACTTCCTTCCCCAGCTTTCCACACCCACCCACACCCTAGGTCATCAGCTTGACCAAATATGGACCCTCAATATTCCTACCAACTCCCCCATCATTTCGCCCTGTCCTTGGTCAGATCATTATCTCATCTCCTTTGCGCTGAACCTTGGACGTCCGCCTAAACCCCCCCTGCCCAAAAACACCTGGTTTAGAAAGTGGGACAAGGCTGACCTCCCTGATGTCTGTTCCTCCCTTGCGGCATCCTGCCCTGAGCTCAGTGATCTACCCCTCCCCACTCAGCTCACAGCCATTAACACCTGGCTGCAAAAGGCATGTAACAGCATTGTTCCCCTTAAGAGAGTGGCCATTAAGCGTGCCCACGCTGCCAACAGATGGTTCTCCCCCCTCCTTAAAGACAAGAAGTTGGCGGCGCGTAGAGCAGAACGAGCATGGCGACGCACCTACTGCCCCCTTCTTAAAGCTAAGTACTGCCTTGTACTCAAGGAATACAAACGAGATATACTAACTGCTAAAGCTGAGTACTTCTCCGGTAAAATCCTGGCAGCTGAAAATCAATCGAAGGAAATATTTGCCACGGTACACGAGCTTGCTGCTTCCGACAGGGTGGTCTCCAAAGTCCCCCCGTCTCAATCACTATGTAATTCCCTCAACTCCTTTTTTATAGAGAAGGTGGCTCTCATCAAGGCTAACATCCCTCCCTCACTTCCTATTCCGTTCACTGTTGAACCGCTCCCTGCTGCCCCACTTCTCACTCACCTCCCCCCTCTGACACGGGAAACTCTTCTCCCCTTACTGGCTCGGGTTAAATCGGGCTCACCTCACGACATCGGCCCGGCTTTTGCCCTAAAAGAGATCTTCTCCAGTTGTTATTCCCCGCCACTCACACTAATCAACCACTCCCTTACTACTGGCATCGTCCCAATTGCCCACAAATCAGCAGTTATTATTCCTATTTTAAAAAAGGCAGGCGCTGATCCATCTCTGCCTGCCAACTATCGCCCCATCTCCCTGCTCCCTTATTTGGCGAAGGTCTCAGAGGCTCATGTCACCCGGACTCTGAGCTCCTTTGTGGAGTCCACAGGCCGCCTCTCCTCTTGTCAGGCAGGTTTTCGCCCGCTGCACTCAACCGAGAAGGTGGTAGTGTCGGTGATGGACAAACTGAGGGAGGGCATTGACATCTGCCTCCCCCAGGCCCTGGTCCTCTTAGATCTGTCCGCCGCGTTCGACACGGTGGATCATGACATTCTACTGAACCGTGTCGAGGCGGCGGGCATTGGGGGCACGGCCCACGCTTGGCTCCGGTCCTTTGTAACGGACAGGGAGCCGGCTGTCCATCTGGCAGGTTTTGCCGCCCCTCCTCGCAGAGTGACATGAGGCGTTCCCCAGGGCTCCTCTTTGTCCCCCTTGTTATTTAATTTATACATCTCACCCCTCATTTTTTCTTTACAGCAGATGGAGGTCTCGGTGTTCAACTACGCCGACGACCTCCAACTTATCTTTAACCTTTCCCATTCTCCTTCTTCCGCCCAGAATTTTCAGAGGGTGATGCTTTTCATCCAAAATTGGATGAACTGCAACCACCTCAAGTTAAATCCCGACAAAACAGAGTTGGTTTTGACTGGGAGTGGTTGCAGTCCTTGGTCCCCGTCTTTCTGGCCCGACTCACTTGGTCCCCCTCCCCCCCCGGTCCCCAAGGTCAAAACCCTAGGCATCTTTATCAATTCCCAGCTTTCGCTCCACACACAGGTTCACTCGGTGGTGTCCTCCTGCTTCTTTTCCCTCCGCACTATCCGCAAGGTTTCCCGTTTTTTCTCCGTCCCTGCCCTTAAGCTCATCCTCATGGCCATGGTGCTATCGCGCCTTGACTATGGGAATGTGGTCTATAATGGCGCCCCAGACTACCTGATTCACCGACTCCAGCAGATACAAAATCAGGCTGCTCGCCTGATTTATGGACTCCCCAAATTTCACCATGCCACCCCTCTGTTGCAATCTTTGCATTGGCTACCGGTGAAGGAGAGGGCTCTCTTCAAGCTGGGCTGTATGACATACCAGGCTAGGTCTGGGACTGCCCCTGCCTTCCTTTGCGAGATCATATCTCCTTACCTCCCGGCTAGAGAGCTTCGCTCCTCTCACCAGGCTCTCTTGACAGTCCCCCGCTTCAGGAAGAAGAGGTCTGGGGGGACGAGATTCGCGGTCCTAGCTCCTTCCTTTTGGAACTCCCTTCCTTTTGCCCTCAGAGCTTCCACTTCTTATGTGGAATTCCGCAAACACCTCAAAACCTTCCTGTTTCCCAGATCCCTAGCAGTTTAGCCTCCGTCCCGACCCCACCGGTTCACCGCTGCCTAGCGCCAGGAAACCGTCTCGGTAACAGTGCGCTCTAGAAATTCATTAAAATTCAAAAAAAATTCAAATCCTATCCTCCATTGGATAAAATTGGCCCTCGGCACTCTGCACCCGGCCACCCTAGTGTCATTGAGAGTGCATCCTTGACCATGGGAGAACCATAGCTCTAACCCCAGAAACCCAACTCCCACAAACAAATACTTACCTGTAAATTGGTAACTTAATTTCCTCCCGTAGGATTGCATTGACTGCTTTTCTGTGAAAAATGTTCTGTGTGGAGTTGGAAATTGTATGGGAACTGTGTGTTTACAAAAACTGACTTACTTACCTTTTATGAAATGTCCCAATGTGATATTTAGGCATATCACACTGAGTAGTAAAAGAAATCTGAAAAGTAATCTAAAAAGTAATCACAAGGTAATTGCAAAGTAACTGAAAAGTAATTTCAACAGTTTCTGAACATTTGACCTACCTGTATCTACATTCAACTGCATTCAACTGTATCATCAGAAAAGTACTATTTTTACTTAACTGCACCAAGTCTGGCTTGGTTCTAAAAGTGAAATACAACAAAGAAATATTTGTATACAAAACAATAGGTCAGAGTTCAGTCTTTGAGTGTGTGAAATAATTTCCTGCCTGAGAGTGTACAATTTATTTATTTGAAGGTTTTACAGAGCGCGGACAAGACCCTTGCGGGTATCAGAGCGCTTTACAGTAAATGATTTTAGTTATGTCATACATAAAAGATATGAAGGACCAAGATACATAAACATAATAGTGAAAACAAAAAGCAAATCAAACAGGATGCAGAACCGGAGAGGCCTGATGCGTTATGATAGTACCATAAGGATAAGTAAGTCAAATATATAAAACATCAACTGAGCAGACAATGAGCAAAGCAATGAGGTACGTATTGGACATCAATTGTCTAGGCAAAAAGCAAAGCAATGAAGTCCGTAGCAAGGGCGAACTGTTGAAGAATGGTAATGTCCATTATTTTTGTTAGATTGACAAGTTTGCTGAAGGGTATGGAAGTTCTCGTGGAAACATGGTACTTTGTTTAAGTGAAATTTGCCATTAGGATGCTTTTTACTTCCAGTTTTAAGGATGAGGTGGAGGAGTTCCGTCTTATTTCCGGGGGGAGGGCATTCCAAATCGTGGGTGCCATTCCTGATAAAGGATCGTTTATCAGTTTTTCTCTTGTAGAATTTTTGTGGCTTCAGGAGGAGGTTTTCGGCACTTCTTATGGACCTTATCCCACCTGATATTGTGAGTTTTTGTGTGAGATAGCTGTGTGCATTGTGATGTAAGGCCTTGTGCGTCATGCATGCTATTTTCAGGTGAATTCTGGCTTCAAAGGGCAGCCAGTTTAGAGATTTTAGGTCAGGGTAGATGTGGGTCCTTCTTTTCGAGCCAGTGATGTGTCTCGCTGCTGCAATGGTTCTTAAGGGAGCTGTAGTGGCTTTGGGGAGACCACATAGTCCAGCCGAGGTAGGACTAGAGCTTGAACCGCCATCTTGAAGTCATTGGCAGGTAGGAAGGGTTTCAGCTTCCTTAGTGTATTAATCTGAAAGTTTGCTCCCTTTGTTGCACTACTAATGTGTTTCTGCACATTGAGGTTGCAAATGCTTAACACTACCCTTTGATAAAGCCTTCTGCTCACCCACACTACCACAAATAGGGAGTAAGGTACTTATACCTCTGTAAGCCTCGGGGATCCACTGGATTCTGTGCGCACTGCACCTTACTTTGGTATCATATATACAGAGCCAGCTTCCTACAGTGTGTGGATGTGCTCGTTGTGAGAGAGGAAAATGCAGTCACACAAAGTGAAGTATTCCAGTGGCTTAAGTAGGCTGACCCACCGCCCCATATATATGCTATAGTTGAGGGAATTGAGATGTGAATGATCTAATAGCAGACCGATGGAGGAAGAAAAGAGGCGGAATGCCCTTTAAGTAAGCATATTATACAAATAATTTTAGTAAAATCAAAAGGCCTTGGCTTCCGCCTGACCTAAAAGTGGCTACCACAGATGAAAACTGCAAGTATGAAGTAAACCATGCTATTTCACAATGTTACTTTATCTTACAATAAGTGTGCCAAGTTGGTGCTATGCACATGCTTTTGAAAGGCTTTAGGAATTCTTCATCAGGTGGAAGTAACACGTTAAAATGGAACAGCTCTGAGCAACACTTTTGGTGCACTCAAAAAGTGCATGAACCATGGCTGAGCCCTATAAAAATAGAAATAATAACAGTGAAGCTGAGTGTTATGTAAAGCATGCAGTATTTGGAGAGGCCACTCTTAACACAGCTGTTACAAATCTTGAGACCTGTTCTAGGTAGATGAATCAGGTTTTAAGAGAACTAACAGCATTCAAGGGAGATTGAATGTATCTATGTAATGCAAGTTTAAAAATCAAAGGTTAAAGATATCAGAAATGTTGCTGCTTTAACCCATCACATCATGTACTAAACCTCTGCGCCCAATGAAAACATTAATTTGAAGCATATTGTGATTTACTTCATGCTCACAGATAAAATGCTCCAGAATCTTTAGGCGCAATCTAGAAAATGTATAACTTTAAAATGTTGTGTTGTCTGTTACAATTTTGTGCAGATGACCTCCCTATCATTTGCAATGATTTTAGTTCACAACTAAATTTAATGTGTCACTTGACACGCCTATGCAGAGTGTGACATGCAGAGTGTGACATGCAGAGTGTGACATGAAAGATTAATACGAGTGATAAATATAATAGAAAACAATTGCTAACTGATTAATACAAACACAATCTATTGAGTTAAAGCTTAGTCACACATTTTCGATAATCAAATTATTATGATGCATAGCACAGTATAAACATTAGGGGTGGGAGGTGAACTCAGCTCCACCAGCGGAGTTTGCAAAGCTTTGCCCATTCCGTGTAGAGTGGGGAGTTCCAAAAACCTCTGCAAAGCAGTGCGCAGTGAACTTTTTCCTCTGGCACGGATTACCAATGTTAAATTGGTGAGTGTGAGCAAGGAGAAACTTACGCCAGACCACTGCCCGGCAGGATTTCTCAATGTGGGTGGTCGCTGCAGTTCATTACCGCTCGCGTTGAGAAACCTGTCACTCCTGTTGAGGAAGCTCCTGCTTGAGTAGAATGTCTACTCAAGCTGTGGAAAGAAGCAGCGCCATCATTTGCTGTGTGTGGTGCCTTTCTCACTTATTTTACAGTACAGGACAAACTATTTTGTTTTTCACTACTGAGAGGCCTACCCCTCTCATAGGCCACCATTGGGAATTTCACATCATACTTTTAAGCTGTAATTCCTGATCAGAGAGGAGTAGCTTTTTCATACTTGATATATTTGGAATGGTAATGATAAATCCTCCTCACTGGTGAAGTTGAATTTAGCATTACTGTTTCAAAAATTGCACTTTTAGAAAGTGGATATTTTTGTGTACTTACTGCTGTTTGAGCTAGACAGCATGTCTCCAATACACGCCTGGGTTGGGTGATAGCTATACTTTGTGCATTTCCTCTAGACAGCCACAAGCACAGGAAGGGGAGTCTCATCTGCATTTTGAGCACTCATCTTCATTCTGATTAACCCTGGGCATGAACTCCGCACTCTGTGTAACGTGGCGATCATGGAGTTCCAAAAACCAGTTTTTTTCTGCGCTCCCATTTGTCAATTTCAAGTTGGTGAGCGTGAGCAAGAAAAATCCTCCTCCCTCTTACTTATGGGTCCAGGTGTCCCACATTGGAGAATTGGCGTTTTCAACCGTGATCCATTCTATAAAAAACACCTTTGGCCAGTTTACTCTTAACAACTTTGGATGGACACTGCGGCCTGAATACTTTGCTAGACCCGGAGGGCGCCACTTGTAAACTTAAGTACTTTGGTGTAGAGTACCTCTTCAGCTTACCTGCCTTATTCTCCTGCGTCTTATCTGTAATTCTATTCATTTACCCTATTTTAATTTTACAGACTATCAATACTTCTCACCAGTAGTTCCCTTATTGACCACGCTGTATGTGGCTTTTTATTATATTGGCAGTTTACGGAGCAGGAGTCTCGGCTGGGACGCCTGTGTAAGTTTTGTACTGATCTTGTAATTCTTTTTGTCTGTATATCAGTCCACGCTTGATTCTATCCTTCATTTTCACTTTTTGAGATTTTTTACTTGAACCCCTCATTTATACATCTTGGACCTTGAGGACTTACTATAAGACATGACATTGGGTCCAGACGGACCATCGGTTAAGCGCCTCCATGGAGGCGTTTCAGACTCGTAAGGTTTAGATACGTTTAATTGTTATCTTTTAGTTGTTTTAGTTGTTTGCTTCATTTGTCAACTTGTCTACGGCACAGGCAATTCAATTCATTCTATCTCTAGGGGCTTACGTGACCTCCCTGGTTTATGCCCTTGTTACCTGCTCACTGTTGGTTTGAGCTTAGTCAAGTATAGGACTAGCTGTACTTTACTTATTACCTATGCAGGATCGCCTTCTTCCGGAATGGGGGACACCTTATGGTAAATTGCTTGTCTTGTGCATTTACTTCTCAAGGCGCCCAAGATTGCATCGCACTTTATTGTACTTAGTTTCATCTGTGCCCTCTCCATTATTAGAACCACAGACGCCTTTAGGGAAGGCCACCCGGGCATGCATTACATTGTTTTCATGAGAAGAAGTGACTTTGGGAAGATCCCTACGGCAGAGCCAGCCTTAATTCCTACCCAGAAAGTATGTTGACTTATATGTCTTTGGTTCTTTTCATTCTTCTCTGTTCATTTCTAGAACCTTGCTTCCTGCTTTTTGGTGATAATAGATTGGGGCCACACCTGTATTTTTTTTTCTTTGATAATTGCATAGATTGGACTGTTCCCCACTGCTAAACACTTTATCAGTGATAACTTCCAGATCGCTTTCTTGGGTTATCTATACTTTCCAATGCTCCGATATGTGTAATCTTTTTTATGAATATATGATGTTTTGTTGTTCCTACAGACCTTTTGGCGACATGTATTGACACAGAGCCCCCAGCACTACATAGTCAGCAACAGTGCACGTCATACAAATGGCTTTCTGCCACTGACCTAGTTGTATTCTCAGCGCAATGTAGACATTTTCTATATATGTGCCACTTCTGAAACGCGAGTCTGCGCTTTTCTCTTTGAAATATGTGTGAATTAGCATTCAATTTATTGAGCAAATATTGTATTTTGGTTTGGTGTGTGTATGTATTTTCCTTTTGTTACCATTATTTGAGGTTCATTGTCTATTTATCTTGACAATCTGTTATGTTTCTTGTCATGTCTCATTTTATTGACCTACATATGTGGAATTTTAGTTCTTGTATTGAACATCATCTACGCCATCTTGCAGACCCACGTACGAGCATACACGACAGCCATTTTAGGTACCATGGTCTCCCTGTTCACGATCGCCCGTCAGCACACTTCCCTGACCATGCAAGCCTTCCCCGCGCACCCTGGCTGCCCCCGCACTCGCATGCACAAGTCATGAACCCTCCCCTCCCATGACTCTGTCCCAGGGAATCGCACCCCGCGCCTGACCAACACCTCCTTTCCGTCCATGAATACCCCTCCTTTGATGACCCCTTCCTCTGAGCCTGAACGTCAGCACTGACTGCTGGTCATCCTTTAGCCCGAGGATACAGTTTATTGCCCATTACTGTATGCACTCGCCTCTCCTGAAAGAGGCCACTATTGATCATGACATCCCCACCCCCGGAGATTCGATCAGGCGCACACATTCCAAAGAGATCGGCAGAACACTCAGCTGCGTGATAGCCCCTCCCAATCATATGAGGGGAAAGGGTCTCTACTGTTGTCATGTGTTGGAATGGGCTGGAACTGGGGGGTGTCGGGGATATCGTTCTGATGTCATTCTCATGCTTCATAAATGCCCTTATTGTAATAAAGAGCGTCCACATGTCTTGAACCAGTGTATAAAAGACCAGGTCTCATAGAGGTAGAGAGAGCACCTCGAGACGATACCTTGTTGTCCGATCTGACCTGTTCTACTCCGTCGGAATAAAACTTGTTTCCTGTCTTCCAGTCTCCAGCGCCTGCCTCTTTATTGAATAACTTCGTATGGTATTAGAGGCGTTTTACGCCGGGCAAATTTAACTTAGGAAACAACTACTGAAATCGCCTGACCATTGTAAATTGATCTTTATCAATTGGCGTCCCAAACGCGGGGCCCATCAGCGACACATGGATCCAGTGGGAGAGGTCCCGACGACAGAGTGAACAACTGCAACGATCGGAAGAGCTCCTGTCCGATAGACCCTCGTCTGACAGCCGATCATCTGAACTTCACTGATTCCGAGCAGACCTCTCCCGAGTGATCTACGGTCCTGACTGGGAACCACCAGGAGTGCCGCGATAGCAACAGAGAATAGAGGACGATCGGGCGCTGGAAGCGGAAGAAGAGAAACTGTCCATGCGGTCCGGGTAAGGTCGTGACACACGACAAATTGCGAAATTGATTGATTGATTGTTTGAAAATACTAGTATTACTTATTAACCGTTTCTGAGAAATTCTCTATTTGCAAACAAACACAGAATCGCCATACTCTGTTTAGTCTTTGCAGATAGTGAAGGGTAGGCAACGCAAAACTTTAACACGTCGTGCATATTCTTTTTTTCTCCCCATTGATTGATTGATTGGATCGAGCATTGAATTGTTCGAAGTTGGTTCTCTTAGGGATCTTCTCTGCCTGCAAACGGGGAAGAGTAGGAATATTCTCTCTCCCTTTGCAGAGAGTGAAGGGTAGGTAACGCAAACCTTTAACACGTCGTACCTATTTCGTTCCTCATTGATTGATTGTTGGCCCAAACATTGACTGTTTGGAATTGGTTCTTTCTGGAGGTATTCTCTGTTTGCAAATAGCGTAGAATAGACTATTCTGTCCAGTCTTTGCAAATAGTGAAAAGATAGGTAGTGCAGGCTTTTGCCCCCCATTGTAATCCGTCATGCCTATCTTCTCCCCATTGGCTCATAGTTGGGTCAACCCGGACCGCTTATTAGAGATGAACCATCCAGCTCCACTGGAGGGCACCCCTAATAAGGACATGTTTACTAAGCAAGGACTAGTCGCTATAGCTTATAGTAAGTTATGGCATAAATATACAAAAAGGGATCCTAAAAACCAGTGGCCACTGATAGGTTCTTTTGATGAAAATAAAATAAAAACACTAGAAGCAGCTGTAAAAATAAATAAGGTAACGCCCACTATGCTCGTTAGTATTGGCATGTGGCGCAAAGAAGCAGACCATCGCAGGAAAAGAGAGGAAGTAAAAACAGTGAAAGAATTACGAAAAGCAGCCCATCTAGCCGCAGAAGAACTAGATGAAGAAATAAGAAGAAGAGAGAAAGTTAAACAA
This sequence comes from Lissotriton helveticus, assembly GCF_964261635.1. NCBI lineage: Eukaryota > Metazoa > Chordata > Amphibia > Caudata > Salamandridae > Lissotriton > Lissotriton helveticus. The sequence goes on along the minus strand of NC_136065.1, from coordinate 166,490,032 downwards.
ACGCAAGAATCAGGACTGACAGGTCAATGCCCTGTCAGGACCACCGCTGCGCTCTACCCAGAGATTCCCTCCAAACAGCGAGCAAATGACGAGTTACTGCTCGGTCCTCCAATTATCTACATGCCTCCTCCTTATGCTCCCAGCCAACCTCTAGCACAACACTCACCAGTTCAAAATGCAGGTGTGAGTAACCCTAGCGCTAGTGCCCCGGCTCTTACGGCCTTCGCACCAACCGCGTTGGTAACAACAGCAGATGAGCATGAGATCAGCAGGCATCTAACAGCCAGACCAAACAGGTTGAGCAAAGATGAGCGGGATGGAATCGACCAAATAGCAAAAACCCTGGTAGAACGAAAGGAGAGCGAAGAATATACGATGAATATGCACAACTCGCATGCCGGTAGTCACAGACGGCATTTTATTTTACGGTTCAGCTACCACACCCTGAACGCGTATGAGGATAGGCACCAGACTAAGGGTCCTGCTAAAGTGACGGCTCTATATAGAAGGGTTGATGTCGGAGATGGGGCTGAAAGCGATGTGACGGACCTCTTCATGCAAACGCTTGAGGTCTTCCGCCACCTCGCGGAACAGAAACCAGAGGTCAAGATCACAGTCCCTGAGACGATTGAGCCCTCATTAGAAGCAGCCAACACCATGATGCCTATCAGAGAAGCCGCCCCCTATTGGGTTCCCCCAAGAGGTCAGGGAACAAACGATGATATCAACCATGCAGATGCCAAAGGGAGGGTTGTGTACAACTGGGTTTACCAGCCATGGGATCGGCAAGATATTTTAACTTTTAGACAAACCCTGCCCGATTTAAGAAAGAACCCTACAGCATTCTATATCGAATTAGGCACAGCCTTGGGCTCAACCATAATGACTCTAGAGGACATGGATTTGTTTTTCGGGTTGTGTCTGCCGGCTGATGTGTGGAAGCAAATCCGGAGAGCCGACCACACAGATCTGTTCGGACACACCTGGACAAAACTCGATGAACTAGATAGGCAGCGAGAGCCCGGAAAGAAACCTGTAAAAGACATATTGGAACTCCCCGACAAAATAGTGCAGAAGCTAAAAACGTTGATCCCAGAAAAGAAGGTAGACTGGTCGATAGTCACGGCCTGCCGCCAGAAACCTCAGGAGGACGTATCAGAATACTTCTCACGATTTGAAACAGTGTTCTCCGACTACAGTGGCCAAGACATGACCACCGCAACCGGACAACACCTATTCGTGCAGAACTACGTAAAGGGGCTATCGCAAGAGGTCTCCCAAAAGTTACAGACTAGCGAAAGTAGTTGGGGAGCCTCTAAACCTGCAGCTATCCTTCAGATGGCTCAGTATTACGAACACCAAAAGAACGAGAACGAAAGGGCAACTGAGAAAAAGAAAAAGGACCTAAAGGAACGAGTAATGATTGCACAACTACAGGGAGTGACCACAGGGAGGGAACGGTATAGGGGAAACTACCAGTCAAATGCCCCTAGGAATTCGACCCCTAGAGACCGCAACCCCACCCCTGGCGCTCCACGAACCGACCTTGATGAGAACCAATGTGCATTTTGTAAAGAATTTGGACTTTGGAAGTCTCAATGCCTAGCCCTTCGGGAACTGATTAAAAATAAAGAGACAAGGGACATGGCAAATGGCCCCAAAACTGGAGGGCAGGGACGAGGACAGACCCACGACACCACCAATGACCGATCTGGTAGACCAAACACATTTGACCGCCCCCGACAGAATCAGTGCCAACAGTCCGATGGCTACAATGATCACGACTCTGCATAGGACTGCCAGGGGCAAGGGAGGGATCCAGTCGAGCTCTGTGTTGACCAGCAAGGTCCTTATGTCACTGCTAAGGTCCTGGGTACAAAGTCTCAATTTTTGGTAGACACTGGAGCGACACGTAGTGTGTTATCAAAACGACTGATTCCAAGGGCACCCTTGTCTGGCTCACACATTACCTCGATAGGTTTCGATGGGACGCCCTCCACTAATCCCCTGTCTGTACCTATCTCCTTTGACCTAGGAAACAATCCCACTGACACGACGTTTCTGCTCTCCTCCAACTCCCCTGACGCTATTATGGGTATTGATTTACTGAAACATTTCCGAACCACTATTAGGTGTTCCCCGGAAGGAGTCCGAGTTATCCTGTACGACAACCCGAACATGTCCGGACCCTACCCCGCACGACATATGTACACTTTAACAGATGCTGACCTATCCTTGCTCGATTCGCTACCCCTGCACCTATGGGCCAGAAACGACTCGGATGTAGGACGAATGATGATCGATCCTGTACACATAACTGTTCGACCAGATGCAATACTCCCGAAACTCCCACAGTACCGGATATCGCCCGAAGGCGTGAAGGCATTGGTAGCGATTATTCAGTCCTTGGTAAATGCAGGAGTGGTAGAGGAAGTGGTTAGTAATGTCTGCAATAGTCCTATCCTACCCATTGTTAAGAAGCAAGGTGAGGGGGATGAGAAAGCGTACCGCTTCATCATCGACCTGCGAGAAGTCAACAAAGTGGTGGTGCCACAGTACCCCGTAGTCTCAGACATCGCCACCATTCTGACCCTCATCCCGTCCACTGCCACCACCTTCACCGTTATAGATCTTAAAAATGCATTTTTCTCTATCCCCATCCATCCAGACAGCCGTTATCTCTTCGGCTTCACTTTAAAAAACCGTTCATACCGATTTTGTAGAGCTCCCCAGGGCTACACTGAAAGTCCCAGCATTTACAGCCAGGCCCTAAAAAGGCAGCTGGACGCCGTCCAGATACCAGATGGAGTGGTGTTGATCCAATATGTCGACGATATCCTTTTGGCGGCCGACACCACTCCACTTGCAATCACAGCCACTATCCAACTCTTGCACTTTCTCGCGGAGAATGGCCACAAAGTCTCCAAAAAGAAACTGCAGTTCTGTCAGTCCCAAGTAACATACCTAGGTCATCTCCTGTCCAAAGAAGGGAGAAAACTTACACCCGACCGAATCCAAACCATCCTAGACACCCCTATTCCAAAAACACAGAAGCAAGTCCGTTCATTAGTAGGCCTTCTTTCTGCCGACAATGGCTACCAAATTTCAGTCTCATTATAAAACCCCTACTTTCCCTGTTGGCCAAAGATGTTCCATTCCCACTCCCGTGGACCCCCGAATGCCAAGCATCCTTTAAGGAGTTGCGAGATGCCCTTTGCTTGGCACCCGTTCTAGGAACACCAGATTACTCCAAGCCCTTCTCCCTCTACACTCACGAAAGGGAGGGATGCGCATTGTCCGTTCTAACCCAGCCCATCGGCACCAAACAGCGCCCTTGTGCCTACTTCTCTGCCACTCTTGATCCAGTCGCCAGAGCTCTACCAGCCTGCCTTCGAGCAGTAGCCGCTGCTGCTGTCTCTATCCGACAGAGTGAGGGAATTGTACTTTCGAACTCTCTCACAGTATTAGTACCCCATGCAGTTGACACGCTTTTGAACCAGACAAGGACTCAACATCTGACTAGTGCACGACTGACAGGATACGAATTGACTTTGCTTGCGCCCCACATCACTCTGAAGAGATGCACGACATTAAATCCTGCTACACTGTTACCCTTGCCCGAAAATGACCCAGATGTGCCCCCTATACACGACTGCGTGACTCTTACAGACGAGCAGACTAGGAGTAGAATTGATCTCCGAGACGTTGCTTTCACAGATCCTGACGGAGAACTATGGGTAGATGGCTCTTGCATCAAAATCCCAGACGGCACCACTTCTGCTGCCTATGCGGTAACGACTGCTCGAACAGTAGTTGAAACTGCTTGCATCACACAACGATCCGCACAGGCAGCAGAACTAATTGCCCTCACACGAGCATGTATCATAGCAGCAGGAACCACGGCGAACATTTACACGGACAGCCAGTACGCCTTCGGGGTAGTTCATCATTTTGGGATCCTGTGGAGGGAAAGGGGATTCCTGACGTCCCATGGTACACCCATCCTTCACGGAGATTTAGTCTCCGCCCTGATTGAAGCAGTCCTTCTCCCCACACGATTAGCAGTGATCAAATGTCAGGCACACAAGAAGGTGACAGATTTAGTTGGACAGGGAAACGCACTAGCCGACATCACTGCCCGAACCACAGCTGAGAATAGGGCCACGACACGCATGTATGTGACCAGGTCACAAGCAGAAAAATGGACCAACGCTAGGGAAACGATCAGGGATATCCAATCGACCAGCACACCACACGAACTGACTGAGTGGGCACGGGTGGGTCTAAGGGACGATGAAGGCTGCTGGCGGACAAAGGACACAAACAAATGGTTGCTGCCTGATGCATACTTGATCCCCATACTGACAATGGCACATTCCCCTGCACACATAGGTTCTGCCCCCATGATCGAACTCATTTCCAAAGTCTGGCACAACGGCAAGATCCCCGACTCAGCCAAACGCCTAGTCCAACAGTGCCTTATCTGCTTACAACACAACCCCGGGAAAGGAACTGTGGTACCCCGGGGAGGGTTTGGGATCCCCGACCACCCCTTTGAGGTCCTCCAGATGGATTACATCCAATTAGAGAGGTGCCAAGGCTTGAAGTACGTATTAGTCATTGTATGTGCCTTCAGCAAATGGGTGGAAGCCTATCCGACCCGTGATAACACTGCCATGACTACTGCCAAAGTACTACTGAAGGAGTTTTTCCCTCGCTACGGCCTTTGTCGAATTTTATGGAGCGACAATGGCCCCCACTTCATAGCTGAAGTTATCCAACTTATCCTGAAGGGGTTGGGGGTCAAACAAAGGTTCCATGCGGTCTTCCACCCCCAATCCGCTGGCCTGGTTGAACGACACAACGCTACACTGAAACTGAAACTGTCAAAAATAGTGGCCACCACAGGGCTTAAGTAGCCAGATGCCCTTCCACTGGCATTACTATCGATGCGCTCCACCCCCACTAAGCATCACTTGACCCCCTACGAAGTTGTGTTTGGACGGCCTATGAACCTCTGGACTGCCCCCAAACCAACCTCCATTCATGACGTCCCCGACGTCCTGCTGTCAGATTATTTGTACAAGTTAACTAAGACATTGTCTGTCATTCATCAACAGGTGCAGCAGGCCATCCCCGATACTTCCAGGGGTCCCGGTCACAATATCCAACCGGGGGACTATATCCTGATCCGGAACTTTCAACGAGCGAAGAGTCTGGAACCCCGGTGGACGGGCCCCTGGCAAGTACTGATCACCACTCGGACGGCTCTTCGAGTGGAGGGGAAAAAGAACTGGCTGCATGCGCACCACTGCAAGAAGATTTCCTCGACCCTGGCCACGACAGACAACGTCAGCACCCAGGAAGAGCTCCTGAACAAAGACCGACCATCATTGAACTGCTATCCTGATACCGAGGCACTTGAACTTGCAAAACACTCTGATCCCACTGTGCCATCTCGAGAAGGGTATTTCCTGCGTCGAAAGGAGGGAGCTTCGTCTAAGTAGGCCACTGACTAAGTTAAAAATCTCAGAACGGTGACCCAAAGCAACCAAGGGTTACCTGGAGAGAAGCTAAACTAAGTCTGTGGTTCTGCCCACTACCGAGCACCTTGAAGATGAAGATGATGGAAGCGCCAGATAAGAAGATGATGGAAGCGCCAGATAAGAAGACGTCGAAAGCAACAGGAAATACCCACTATAGGAATCCAAAAACTGACAATTTGCACAAATCAAAGACAATCGCCTTCTTCATTATCTCCCTGTTCTGCCTCCTCCTCATGACTTCCTTCTGGATCCTGGAGGAAAGCACACCCGCTCACCAAATGTTGCCAACCACTGTCCAGCCAACCACCGTGAAAGAGCACCACCTGATCACCCTTTCACCTCAGCTTCGAGAAAGGCGTAGGGAATTCTGGAACAATTCCTTTGTACAACTGTTGCACCAGCACAACCTTGCTGCAAATGCCACAAACTGCTGGATCTGTGGGTTGCTCCCACATGCTAACGGACACTCCATCCCCTTTATTCCTTCACCTTTCTCAGTTCACGGCTCTTGCCTCGCCTGGTTGATCCTCATGCAAGAAAGCCACAAGGACAACGCCGCTTCTGATCAGACAGTGTTGCACTTCTACTATGGGTTCTGGCTGAACAACACAGGAAAGCCCTTTTGTCCCGCAATTTCAGGTTCAACCTTCCTTACGAACATCCCTGCCAAAGAAAGGGTCGAAATGCAGGTGCTCCACAATCCAGCCAGATCCACCTTCTCCCACCTGCGGAAACAAACGGCTGCCACCCTGACTGCGGCCCTGTCTGTCATCAATGTCACAGGACTCGTATGCCTCGAAGGACAAGGAACGCAGCTGGTGGGTCACAGTTCACCAAAAACATTGGCCTCAGCTGACCCCCCCTCCTTTGTTGCTTCCCCGAATATGTACTTTGTTTGTGGCACCAAAGCTTACACGTGGCTCCCAAAAGGCTGGAAGGGTACATGCTACATCGCCTTCATTCTTCCTCCCACGTATGTGGCTCCAGCCAACCACCACCGGCAAAAGCGCGCTGGAGATGTTGAACAAGCCGACTCCACCGGAGCACAGTTCCTGGATGCAGCAAAGGGACTTGTTCCTCTGTGGGGACCAATGGCCAATAGCTGCGCAATCCGACACCTAACTCAGGCATTAGAAACAACCATTAATATCACCGCTGGCATCCTCGCCAACAACACGGCTGAACTTCAGGCAGTCCGCCTGGTGGCTCTTCAAAACCGTCTTGTTCTAGATGTGGTTCTGGCCGACTGTGGAGGTGCATGCCGTATCATCGGCTCCAGCTGTTGCACCTACGTGCCAGATAACTCACCTTCAGTCTACAAAGCAATCGAACACCTCCACAGACTGTCCTCGGAGGTTCACCAGGAACAGGAAGGATGGTCGCTTGGAGGCTGGTTCTGGGACACTTTAAAGAACTGGGGATGGAGACTGTTCACGTTTTTACTAATACCAATCATGATACTATGTGGGTGTTGTTTAGGTATTCAATGTTTACCATCTTTATGTGCACTCATTTCCGACTGTATGTGCCCGAAGACTTTGAACTTTAAACCTGAGCACATGACTCCCCTATACGAGGTAGAGGTGCGTGGTCTCATGGGGATCGTTCCGAACTGACAATCTGGCGAGACATGTTAAAGGGAGGACTGTGGAATTTTAGTTCGTGTATTGAACATCATCTACGCCATCTTGCAGACCCACGTACAAGCATACACGACAGCCATTTTAGGTACCATGGTCTCCCTGTTCACGATCGCCCGTCAGCACACTTCCCTGACCATGCAAGCCTTCCCCGCGCACCCTGGCTGCCCCCGCACTCGCATGCACAAGTCATGAACCCTCCCCTCCCATGACTCTGTCCCAGGGAATCGCACCCCGCGCCTGACCAACACCTCCTTTCCGTCCATGAATACCCCTCCTTTGATGACCCCTTCCTCTGAGCCTGAACGTCAGCACTGACTGCTGGTCATCCTTTAGCCCGAGGATACAGTTTATTGCCCATTACTGTATGCACTCGCCTCTCCTGAAAGAGGCCACTATTGATCATGACATCCCCACCCCCGGAGATTCGATCAGGCGCACACATTCCAAAGAGATCGGCAGAACACTCAGCTGCGTGATAGCCCCTCCCAATCATATGAGGGGAAAGGGTCTCTACTGTTGTCATGTGTTGGAATGGGCTGGAACTGGGGGGTGTCGGGGATATCGTTCTGATGTCATTCTCATGCTTCATAAATGCCCTTATTGTAATAAAGAGCGTCCACATGTCTTGAACCAGTGTATAAAAGACCAGGTCTCATAGAGGTAGAGAGAGCACCTCGAGACGATACCTTGTTGTCCGATCTGACCTGTTCTACTCCGTCGGAATAAAACTTGTTTCCTGTCTTCCAGTCTCCAGCGCCTGCCTCTTTATTGAATAACTTCGTATGGTATTAGAGGCGTTTTACGCCGGGCAAATTTAACTTAGGAAACAACTACTGAAATCGCCTGACCATTGTAAATTGATCTTTATCACATATATTATGTCAGCTGTTCATCATGTTGGTGGGGCTCCTCAACATTTGATGTGCTAATAATTTATTCTTTAAAGTATGTTGGTGTAATTTTTATAATTTAATGTATATGTATGATATCAATGAAAAACATGATTTATAAAAATGATATATATTTGTGATAATAAAAGTGGAAAATCATTACACCAAATAACTGATTTGGGAGAAGTATTCGCTGTTATATACCCTGCTCGAGTAAAACTCTACTCAAGCAGCAGAAAGGAAAGCAGCGCCCGCTTGCGATGTGCATGGTGCCGATTGCGATGATTGCACAGTGCGGACAACCATCCGGCATCGCAAATCACAGCGAACTGCATTTTTCTTTTGCACTTGGCCGCTTGCGGAGCTCCGCGTAGCGCAGCAAAGTGTTTTTTTCCACTTTGCATAGTTCCACAGCGGAACTCTGCGAACTCCACCCAGGCTTAATTCTTATAGCCTTCCTGGGCAGAAAGAGGGAGAGGTGGCTCAACTTACATCTGAATAGACTATGCCCCGTCCTCACACAAAGGGCAGAGTTACCCACTACTGATAGTCTGTGGCCAGGGCTGAGTTGAAAGGGAACTTCAGAGAGTTCCTCTGAAGTCACCCCCTACATCAAAGCCACTTTTGAGTATAAGTACTGGGGCTCTGACCCCATCTAATCAGACACTTTTCGGACCTGTAACCAGACATCTCTGGCTCTACTACTGCACATTACCAGAAGGAACTATTGTGCTGTCAGGAAGGACTTCTAACTTGCTAACTGCTCTGCTGTGTGGGCTTGCTGCTTGTTGAGCTGCATGATGGACTGCCACATTGCTACCTGCCTTGCTGTTCTGGCCTGCTGCCTGTTTATTCTGCACTGTGACTGACTTCAAGTGTTCTCCACTTGTTGGCTTGCCCTCTGTTTTGAAATCTCAGGACCATCAAATATTTCACAGACACACTACTGGGGTGGGACTCTGTCACACATGAGTTTGGCAGAGGTGTGGTGACTGGGAGCTGTTAATGATCTCTCCTTCTGATAAACCTTTTCAGATAAATAAAAGCCTTGGGTAGAGCGTGGAACTGGATGAAGGTGCGCCCTCCCTACACAAGTCGCAGGGGCCTTTGATACTTAGCTAGTCCATATTCATACAAAAATGTATTTACTGAAACAGAGGGCAAACAAAGCAAGAAAATGATGGACGGAGCGCTGAAACTTTTCAGACACTCACACCCAGTCACATATCTGGGTTGAATCTATCATCGTTCTTTTTGTCACTTCGCCACCCCAGTTCAGACCAGCTGTATGCAAATCAGTCTTGACCCTGTTCCTCATGGGAACAGTCTAGCCCCAACTTCCAAGCCTGGTCTTCCCTGTACCAGAAACAAGTATCCTAGGACCGGTTTTGGGGTAACTCCCATCATCAGCCAGGCTAGCTTGAATCCAGTAGCAAAGTGAGCAAGGGACCCATGTCTGGGCAAACCCTACTAACTTAGGGCTCTGGCAGAGAGGAGGAGTCAGTGTTGAGTTCAGGGATGAAGGATTTAGTGCTTGGGGTGGGTCAAATTCCAATATGGGGGCTTGATTTTAGGGCTCAGGGTGCAGAGGGGCTGGGGTGTTTTAAGGGCTGAAGTAGGCTTCATATTTAGGGCTGGGGACTGCTTTTAGGTTTTAGGGCAGGGGGGCTGGGGTGTCTTTAGGCCTGGGGTCATAGGTCAGAACAGGTGGGTAGGTTTTAGGGCAAAGATCAGGGCTAGGGAAGAACCTTAATCATGCCTTTAACAAATATGTAATTACAACCTAATTTGTTGCAAAGGCATGCGTGGTAAAAACATACATGGTTAAGACGCAGTTGTTGTTAAGACTGTGTTGTTCAGCCACGCGTGATTGGGGATAGCGTTGTAGGAATAAACAATGATTTTTATGATATCTTTATATATGTACTGTGGAATTTTTGTGGTTTTAGTCTTCTTCTGTTAAGATAAAGATGCCCTATTTTTCGAAACTGGTGTAGTGTCCATTTGTAGTGTTTTCACTGTGTTACTGTATGTGTGCACACATTCTTTACACACTGCCTCTGAGTTAAGCTTGTCAGCTCGTGGCTAGCACCAAGGGATTGAGCAGAATTGTCTAAGGGTGTAATTCCCTTACCCTAAGTAGAGGCAAGGGTTCCTACTTTGACAAAGGTGCAAACCATTGCCATCTAGAGACCCCCATTTCTAACGTCAGTGGCAGCGGTGGGATAGGAATTGCGTTTGCAATTGACCTACAGTGATTGGTGTACACCATTACCATATCACACTCCATTACGTACCACATACTGTCTTTGCCTGTTTGCTTTCTGGAAGTATTGTTGAGAACTGGAACTCTGGTCAGTTGTTGTGCCTGTGAGGACTTGACAAAATGGAAATCAATTTTTGTCACTTGTACATCTACACAATGAAGGAGCAGTCTTCTGCAAGGAGATGGGGTTGCCTGTGAAGAGATCCCCCAAGAGGGATCTTGAGGCAGCCCTGTTTTGTTATGAGAAAACACATTGGGTAGCAGCACTACCAATGACTCAAAGGAGGAGTCTAATGGGGTGGATCCCCAGCCAGAGTACCAGCAGGAATAAGGAAATATGGGAGAGAAAAATGGGCTCATGAAGAAAAGAGTAGGATCCGAGCTCGTGATCAGAGACTGAGAGAGTTCGACCATGATTTCAAGAGGGCTGAGGCTCAGAGAGCTTTAGCGTACGAAAAAGAAAAGTATGTTGCTCAGTAACTGACCTTGGCTGGGCTTGGGTAGAAGCCGGGAGAGTGGAGTTCAGCTCAGAGGGTAGCTGCAAAAAGGTGTTATTTAGCAACCAGGGAGACGTACACAAACTTGGCGCCCTGCTACAAGGATGGGGTTGACATAAAGCAGGGGGTTCAGGATTGTGAGGTTACTCCAGTAGTGTGTAGTTTCCCTGAAATGGGTGGGGGAACTGGCAGAGGGGATCATGTTCCTAGTGGTGGAAGAACACTCTACTGACTCTAGATGAGCGGTGTAGGGAGAGGGGTTGTCCCATGGTAGAAGCCATGGAAAGTGAGTATGGAGACCACCCAGAAGAGTATGGGTTGAGTGACAGCAACACTGAGACACTGTCTCGCCAGTCTTGTGAGGGTGACGTAGGGTGTCTTTCTGAGGCACTGGATGGTTGCGTGAAGGGTTGTTTGGTTGACACAAGTGAGGGGCTGTGTAACGTGAATGCTGGAGATTATGTGTTCAGTCCCTGTTTTCTGGAGCTATGCCAACACCCAGTGGAGTCTGAGTTCTCTGTCCCCAGGGAACTTGCACTGGAGGAAGACCTTTTGGTGGATTCCATAGAGTCTGAATAGGCTTTTAGTGGTGATCCTGAATGAGGTGGCTTAGCTGTTCCACAACCAGGTAAGGTAGGGGAGGTTGGTAGTGACCCAGATAGGTCCCAGTTTAATGGGAAAGGTGAGGGGTCCTATGTCCTGCCTCTTTGTAGAGGAAGTGGTAGTGGACTAAGTCACAAGGTACTGGAGACCACGTCCCAGGACCTGGTTTGTTCCATGAGGGATCACCAGGAGGGGGGCCTGGTCTGTACTGAGAGGCCATGCCCTGAGTGGGATCCCAAACTGTCAGGGGACTCTTGTAACAAGCATACCACTAATTCTGGTGTCTGGCAGCACCACCTCCGTTGGGAGGGTGCATGAGTCCAGAGCAAGGGTTGGGGGAGACAGTCCCCATTGGAATGACCAGTGGGTCAGAGGTTGCAGGACCCCAGGGGGGAAGACCAGGTGTGGGTAGCCCACCCCAGTGTCCTGGTCAGCTTCAGGGTACAGACCCTGAGCTGAGTAACCAGTTACAGCATAGCACCCCTGAACTGGTGGGGGAACTGTGCAGGGCATTTGCCATAGGTGCCATGACAGTTCTGGAGTCTGGGGGTTCCTCTCCACAGAGGAGGGTAATGGATCCCCCTGGGGAGGAGAGGGTGTGGGGGAGTCCACCCCAGTGTGGCCAGCCGTGGCTGCAGAGACTAGGCTGGTTTACCAGTTACAGGATTGCACCCCTCTGGTGGGAGAACTGCGCGGGACTCCTGCCATAGGTGCCCTGACAATTCTGTAGTTAGGGGGTATCGCTCTAGGTGGGACGGTGGAGAGCCCCAGGGAGGAGAGATGAGGTGGGGTGAGCCCACCCCACTCTCCTGTCCAGCCTCAGGGTACAGACCCCGGGCTGGTGGGTCAGTGTCATGATGCCATACCTGACCTGACAAGAGTAAGAGTGGACAAATGGTGTCAAGCACCTGGAGCTACCGGCCCCCACTCTCTAAAACCACAGAGGTTAGAGAGCCCTGAGAGGCATGAGGCCTGGCTCTCATCACGGACAGCTGTCAGTGGCCACTGTGGCTTGCTGTCCTAGTGGAGGGGACCAGAGTCACACCCTGGGGGTGGACTGGGCCACACCACTGTGTTGGCCATGTGGGTACTGTCTGCCTGCTGGGACACACCTGTGAGCAAGCTAATGTTAGGTGCTGCACAGATGGGGTCCCCAAGTGAGGAGAAGTTTTCCCCATGGATTAGCTTACTGGGCCCTTAGAGTATTAACAGAGAGATCCAACTGGGTTCCTCAAGGTATAGACCTGCACATGCCCCCGCTGTGATGGGCCAGGTCTATGTTCTATCGCCCCAAGCAGGGAAGTCCATCAATTTATTTATTAGTCTACTCTTGCTTTAGGCTGGGAGGGGGGTGTTAGACTTTGCTTTTTCAGCAGGTTTACTCCCAGGCTTTTAGCTTTTGGACTCCTGTGTATGTCCCTGTTTTTGTTGGTTTTAGGACTCTAAACATGTTACCCCTGCAATTTAGTGCTAAAGTGCATATGCTCTACAGTTAAATTATGTTTATGTATTGGTGTTTCCATGTTTGACTTATTTGATTTACTGCTAAGTCCCTAGTATAGTGCACTATGTGTGCCCAGGGCCTGTAAATCAAATGCTGCTAGTGGACTCTTCAAATCAAAGGGTTCTCAGACCTGCGATTTAGGCTCTCTAAACTCAGGATTTAATGACACATCTTTTAGTAATGATGATTTTTACATTGTGTGTTTGAAAATGCCATTTTTAGAAAGTGGACATTTTCTTGGGGGCTGAGGTGTGTCTTGCATTTCCTAGATGAGTCAGGACTGGGCTGAATAAACCTGAGCTTTATTTAGAGAAGGGTGAGAAGATTTCCGTGCACCTGAATAGGCCTGGCCTGCCTTAAACAATGCTGTCTCCACCTCCTGCCGCGAAGCTGGACCAGAGAGGAAAAACTGGTTTGGACTGAGCTAAGAGACTCTCTGCTACAAGAGAACAAAAGAAAATGTGGTATAAATATTGGGGCCCAGACCTCAGAACTTTAGATTACTTCTGGACTCAAGGAAACCTCTACCAAGGAGAAGTACTGCCCATCTGATGTGTGCTGTGAGGGGGAGTCCTGCAGTGCTGTTTCTGCCAAGGAGAGGACTAAGACTTTGCTGAGTGCTATGTATCCTGCTTGAAGAAGATCTCCAAGGGCTTGGTGTAGAGCTTGCTTCCTGTTCTGAAGCCTCAGGGACACAAAGATGTCCTCCCTTCTGTCTTCCTACAACTGGGACTGCTGTTTCAGCTGCCACAGAGGGAAAAAGGAACACTGACGCCAGTGAACGATGGCGCGACCTGCACAGAAGCCCTGGGCACCACTTGGGAAGTGCATGACCTACTGCCCGACTTGCACCAAAGCCCTGACTCCTGCCGATGCTCCACAGTATTGACTCCGAAGCTGTCACTGAGGCCGCTGCCTGCATTGGAGCCGAGGGGACCACTCGTGGCACTCACGATGCACCGCCCCGACCTCACCAAAGCTGGTGCTTAATCATCGCAGAGTCTGTACTTGATGTGGGTGACCTCCCTGGAAGCAACGCCTCACCTCCTCCACATCACAGTAAGTTGCATGTCGAATTCCACAGAGTAGCTGCCAGTCCATGACGTTGCTACACAACAACCTTATCTACGTGTTATTATCTTCAAAGTTCACAGATTAACAGTGGAGTAATGCTGCATGTTATTGTTGGGACTCTTCTCTAACTGGATGCCCAGACTTCAGATTGGCATGTCTCCAGTTGTTCTGTTTTGGAAGTATTCAGACAGTGTTTGTCAATTCACGTGAGAAATCGCTCACATGAGGTGTTGCTGGGTCTGGATCTGATACAGTACCTTTTTATACAAGAGGAAAAGAACAAGAGTTTGCCTGATTTAGTGTACATTTTGGAGACATGTTCATTACTTGCATATTTGTTTCCTTTGTAATGCAAGTTATTTTTTCTTGTTTTCAATCCATAACATTGTTTTTAGTAGTAAACTACATTTTTATTTAAATCATGACTGCTATGTTTCTGTGTACGGCTGCATCTTTACTGGTGCGCAAATGTAATGTTTGGGCATTTTCAGCGTGATTTGTTTGTGCTATTTCTGGTCTGGGAGATTTCGTAAAGTTGTCACCTATGTCTCTGCCAAGTTGCATTTTAACATTTTCTCATACTACACCATATTGGTTTGTGGTTTAACTACATTAGCATGGCTGCATTTTCATATTGTACGCTACGTTAGTATGCAGCCAACATGTTTTAATGGTGAATGCTTCCCTACGCTGACAATGGTTACTCTGCGAGGGTGTCTACTTGATGTGCCGTGGTGGGAAACTTTTTTTCCAGTAGTCTTCGCTTATTGCACAGTTATGTTAGAGTGCCACATTTTCACAGTTTACACTACGTTGGTAAGTTGACATTTTACATGACACTTATCTAAGTCTCTACATTTACCTTTACAAATACCTTACCCGTGGGATTGCGTTATAGGTGGGATTTGCCCATTTCTATATTTTAGCCTACATGCCCTTACATGAGGGATGTTTTAGTGGGTGGTGGTCACGCATTTCTAGGTTACATGGTACACGCCCTTACATGAGGGATGTCTAAATGGGTGAAAGTCCTATTCAACAATTTACAATACAGACCCTTACATGAGGGATGTCTAAATGGGTGAAAGTCCCATTTCTACAACTTACATTACAGACCTTTACACGAGGGATGTCTAAATGGGGTAGTGTCCCATTTCTACAGTTTGTATTACAGGCCCTTCCATGAGGGATCCTTGGACGGGCTGCAGTTCACCCGAGTCTACATGTTTTACTTGTTCCCCTTACATGAGGAATGGAGATTTGGGGGTGCATGTCATCCGTGGCTACAAGTTACATTATTTGCCCTTTGTTGGGATGTTTCATCTGGTGTTTCACACCCATTTCTTCTGCGTATTCACATGTTTTTGTGTGATTGTGTTTCCTATTCGGAGTTTGCTTTGTGAGTATTGCTCAGTCTGCTGTCTAGTTACGTGTGATGTGGAAGACAATATTGTCTCACCAGTGTTGTTCTGTACAGGGTTTATTTACAAGCCCCTTGCGCCACCGGCGTGTCACTTTTTGTGATGCACTGGTGGCACATATTACTTTTATATATTTATAAGGACAGGAAAAGCCACCCTGCGTGACTTTTCCTGTCCTTGTAAATATAGCCACTTTACAGCAAGCACTTTGCGTGAAAGGGGTGTTCCATGGGTGTTGAAGTGGGTGTTCCCATATAACACCCAGTGAAACTGACACATTTCCAACTTTACGAGAAATCGTAAACCTGCAAATGCTTCTAAATGCTGCACCTCCCCGGGGGAGGCGTAGGGAGGCACAAGGAGGAGAAATGTATTAATTTCTCCTTGTTTTTTTCCTCTTTTTATGCATGCTGTATTCTGTATCACACATAGATATGGAAATCACCTCTGGTGATTGTTTATGTGCAAATAAATAATCATTAAAAGTTCTATGTGTGGTAATGCAGCACACATAGAAGTTGAAAAACACAATTTCTCATTGTTTATGTGCAGGAAGTGACACCTTCTTGCACATAAACAATCATCCCTGTGACGCAGGCATCCTTGCACCATGGTGCAGGGGTGCCTGCGTTGGCGCATTGCAGCCCATTGTGCACCAGTGAATGATAGTGCACAGGAATGCAACATATTATTGTATTATTATTGTCGCTTTCCTATGATTTGAAAGTGCTGCAGCATGGTGCAGCCAAACGGCTTGTGGTGCCGCGCTACAGCACTTTCTTGTAAATGAGGCCCTCCATTTGTATCTGTTTTCATAGAGGGGGGATGGGCGATATTTCTTATGTATTTATTTATGCATCCTCTCTCCTATCTTTATTGTTAGTTCTTCACATGATGTTTTGTTCTATCTTGCATTTGTGTGTATTGAACACATTTCTCTTTACTTGTATATATATGTAAATAGTTGTTTCCACCTAGTATCCTAAATTTTAGTTTTTTTTAAAAAGGGGGAAGATATGTGATATCTTGCTTATGTATTCATGCATCTCCCCTGTTACCTTGGGTCCTAGCTGCTCAACATGAATGTTCTGAGTGGAATGTTGGTGTGGTGATGAAGAATTGAATGCTTGGATGCCTGTTTGGTGAGGTGTGACAGTTGGAGTATGGGCTGAGCAGCAGGCAGGCTGCTCCTGGTGAGACTGTTGCACTTGGATACCATTCTGAAACTAAGACTAATACATAATCTCCAAAGATACTCATCGGCTTCTAGTCTTTCATCACAAAATAATTTCATGTCAGATATTGCTGGTAGGTGCAGATGATACTGTTTAGGTGATTATGTAAAGTGCAGGTGTATGTATGATGCAGGTGTTATTGGTGAAATATGTATGTACTGTTATAGTTGCAGACCATGTGATACAGGGTAGTGGTGATGAATGCTAAGGTTGTAATGTAGAGTGCAAGATAATGATGCATTGTGTAGGCTTTTGGCGGTTTTTGTGGTAGTACAGAGTTTAAAGTGCAGCTGGTTGAAATTGTTGGCAGTGTATGAGGTGTGGAGTGTACCAGGTCATGGACGTTATAAGTAGTATAGACAGTAAATGTTCAGTTAAGGAATTAGATGTAGGAGATGGTGTAGGTAATAATGTCACTGGTATTACCATAGGATTCCATTGCTAGAATTGTGGTAAGAACATAGGGGCATATTATCAAGGGCCTTATCGCCGCTTTAGCTGGTCTTTTTCCCGCTAAAGCTGTGATAATTTTATCGCCCTATTAGCAAGCTGTCGCTAACAGCAGTTAGCGACAGTTTGTAGGCGATAGTGAGCGGTTTGGGGCCCGCTTTGCATGTCAGCGATATTTATCAGTAATGACATGCAAAGTGGGGTTACCCAACCTGTTAGCGACTGAAAGCAGTCGCTAAAATCGCTAGCGCCTATTATCAACGCAGGCGTAGCGATAAAAAAATTCACGCTAAGCGTCAATATCGCTGAAAACTAACGCCTGCTCAGACCCCTTCGCAACCTGTATATCCAATGGGAGTTGAATATTCAGGTTAAGACCCAATTGGCGTTAATGCCTGAATATCGCTGGATTTCCACCGATATTCACGCATTAAGCCGCTATCGCCAGATATTTTAATCGCATTTGAGATAAACTTTGCTAATAGCATGTAATCTCTGTGATAAAATCCAGCAATGGAAAAAATGTCGCTAAGCTTATTTAGCGATAAATATCGCTATTTGTTGATAATAGGCCCCATAGTTGTTGGAGAGGTGGTGATTGAGAGTGCTGATGCATTTGAGGTGGTGATATAAGGTAGGATGTACATGGCTGTGTGGGGTATATGTAGTGTAGATGACCAGAGATGTAACTTGAGGGAGTTACGTCCTGCTTCCTTTCCCACGTCATGGGGACCTTTGGGTCAGAGTAAGTGGAGGGTAGAAAGCAACATACACTAGCAACTGTAGGGGGCTATGTATAGCATAGATGTGTATAATTTACGAGTAGGCCGGGATGAAGTTGCAGGGTATGCAGAATCTAGATGATGTGGCATAAGTAGCTTAAGTAGTGTAGGGAGTAAAGTGAAGGTGGTATAGGGTGAAGTGGTGGAGAGTCTGTGTGGTGGAATTGGGCGTAAGTGACCTAGGCCCAGATGTAGGTAATAGCAAATTACCGAATGGTAAATACCGAATTTTACCGATTCGGTATTTACAATTCGGTAATTGCTATGTAGGTAAAATATTCGGTAAAAATGCTGAATCTGTAATATTCGGTAATTACCGATTCGGTAATTACCGAATCGGTATTTGCCATTGATTCCTATGGGCCTTGAAGCCCATAGGATTCAATAGCAAATACCGATTCGGTAATTACCGAATCGGTAAAATTACCGAATTTACAAGGGGACAGGGTGTCACTTTGACACCCTGTTGCACCCCGAATTCAGGCTTGTGTGCCATGAGACACACATACATGCCCTTAGGGCATGTCTGTGTGCCACATGGCACAGGTGTACATACACAGATGTGCATGTACACAAGAATTCGTTATTTACCATGCAATTGTATTACATGGTAAATAACGAATTCTAAAGGCCCTGTAGCACTGTTAGAAGTGCTACCTACATAGGAAAATACAGATTCGGTAATTTTACCGATCGGTAAATTTACCGATTATGTAAAATTACCGAATCTGTAAGTTTTAAGTGCCCCTACATACCAATGTCAAAATACGGTCGAAAACGGCCGAAAATCGGTATTTTCGGCCGATTCCGACCGGTATTTTGACACCTACATCTGGCCCCTAGAGTGTAAGTGGTGTTGAGGTATGCAGCCATGGCCCATGCAGGTAAGAGCATTGGGGCGGTGGGGGCAGGTGGGGCCGGGTAGGGGAGAATTTTGACAGACGAAGATGAGGGAAAAGTAAATAAATAATACATTTTCCCTTGTCATCGTCCGTCAAACCCCCCCCCCGCCCCACCCGGCCCTTACCTGCACAGACCGCACAGGCCGCAGCTGGGGGTTAGTTCATGATATGGAGGACTCAGGACAGTGTTTTAGTGCCTAGAGAAAATCCCATAGCATTTGACCAAATGTCTCCTAGGATGTATTCAGCCCATTTAGATATGGAAAGATTACTTTCAAAATATTCACATGATGTTTGGACCCCAACATGGTACAGTGAGTTTTAACAATGTAATACAGACAGTTTGTCTTCTATGAAAGCTCATCCTATTCAACAGTATAAAAAAAAATTTCTGCTAGAGGGCCCAAGCTCAGACATAGCTGTCAAAGTTTCAAAACAGGGGTGCTGTAAAGGGTAGCAGTGAATAGTAGAGGGTGGAAAAGTCTAGATCTGGGGGAACCTTTAAATACACAAAAGTAATCAGAGAAATTTCAGTAATTACTCATTAATCTTGTGATGTGGAATTACTCGAATACACCACCTTGGGTAATTCAGAGTAATTTGATGCAAAAATCCTACCTTAGGAGCACAGAAGCATTGAATTAAGAGAGAGCGAGAGGCTGCTGGCTCCTGCTGTTAGTGTCCTGTATTACTTGGTGCTATTATGTGAGCACAAAATGCATCCTCTGGCCCATTTTGAACACAAGGTTGCATTTGTACTATGGAAACAGCATTAAAAGCTGGATTATGCTTTTCAAACAGTTACACATAATTATGAGTAATTATGCAGTAATTACGATTGAGAAAATTGCACCAGTTATGCTTGCCCCTAGAAAAGTCTGACAGCGGTGTGACGCAAATATCCGGTACAAATTGCACTCAGTGGGAGAGCGAACTGAGGGAACCATGATTCCTTCATAGTATTTGGAGTACGGGACTGAGAGTGGTCTCCCCACCATAATACAAAATGTAAAAATGAGTCAAAATAGAATCTTTCAGGGAATAATTTGCACCTAAACGTGATAAGAAGACAGAGATTTTGGAGAAGCACTCTTGATCTATACATTCTTTGTGTGCCAAGGAAGACACACCCTCATTTGGTGTGCTTGGGTGTTAACCTTTTCAGAAAACCTTTGACAACTGGTATTTTCAGCACTGTTTCACTACAAATGCTCATGATGTGCCAAGAATTGCCACCAGCAGTATATCAGTAGTACATTTCATCAATCCAGAGAGGATCCAAGACCAGCTGGCATCTGTCCGGGCATGCAATGGGCAACTAGCGGAGTACAGGAACTGTATAGAGATTGTGAAAGGTAACGAGTGTAACAGGTACTGGGAGGGTGACAGGGATGGGGAAAGTGACAGGGACTGGAAAAGTGATAGGGACTAAGAATATGACAGAGATGAAGTGGATGACAGAGTTATGGAGGGTTTCAGGAATTAAAAGTGTGACAGGGGTGGGAATGGTGATAGGGAATGGGAGTGTGACAGTGATTGAGACAGCGACAGGGACAGGCTTTGAGATGGCGCGTGAGATAGGAATGAGGTGTGACAGGGGTCACAACAGTGGAAGAGATGTGATTGCGACAGTTGTTTGGAGTGTTGTAGGGATTGGGATGGTGAGCAGGACTGGAAAAGTGACAGGGATTCTGAATGTGACAGAGACATGGATGGTGAGGGTACATCGACTAGGAGGGTGACAGAGTTGAGCAGGATGACAGGGAAAAGGGGGTAACAGGCACTGGGGGAATCAGAGGAAGGGGAAGGGTTACAGAGTCAGGGGTGGCAGGGACTGCGAGGATGACAGGGTGAGGAAGGCTGCCAGGAACTGGGAGTATCACTGGGTTAGGAATGGTAAAAGGGATGAACTTATGAATGTGATAGGGATTGTGATGGTGAGAAGGACTGGTAAAGTGACAGGCATTGTGAGTGAGACAGAGATTTGGAATGTGAGAGCTACAGAAGGGCAACCACGATAGGGATAGTGAAAAACATGGGGAGGGTAGCAGGGGTTAAAAGGGGACCGTTCAGCTCCACCCTGCCCTCTGCCATATCTTGACCCTGCCTGGCCATGTGCACTCTGAGGGAAACCCATAACAGACACAAAGAACTGCACGGCGTTGGCCTGAAGATCCAAGCAATTCATATGCAAAATTGATGTCGCTTGTAGGAGAACTGAGCCCATTTCGGAAAAAAAGGGTTTGCATTTTAATCCTAAATCTATGCAATTTCCTATTTTAATTGTCCCTTGCACACCAGCCCAGGGGTGCTCTGGGAGACTGCAGAAACAAAACTCAAGCTAGAGGCCCGGGTCATCTTTAGTCCCTCTCTTACATGCCTCACTGATCATAATCACTGTAGCAAGTCTGCAGACTGTCACGTGAACTCTCATGTTTTATTTAAAGTGCATTTGGGAAAACTCTTGATGTGAGCACACTTTCGTTTTTTTCTCATTCCTTCAGGAAAACTAATGTTATTTTCCTCTTACTCATCATTTAATCAGCAATGTTCTGTTCTTTAATTCATCCTGGTATGGTAAAACCTTAACTTCCAGGTCAAATACATTCATAATTCATCTACTCAGAATGGCTTTTTATCTGCTAGCTCAGTGTGCAAATATGAAACTTTTCTCTCTGTGATAGAAAGTGATGTTCAAAGCAGCTTTGTATCCCCCATTTTTGCACCACCACAATATATATGAGCAAGGAATTGCTGCTCGACCTTCCCTGGGAGGGGTGGCGGGGGCACCGTTTACCGCTTTTGTTACAGGGGGCTGATATTGCAGCACTGCTGCAAAACTGCCCCCCAGAGACAAAACAGGCCCCAAGCCCTCAAGCCCACCGGGGAAATGCCCGGTGCCTGCTACGGCCACTCCGTCCCCGAACGAGTCTGTGTTACTCAGAAAGTTTATGCATGCACCATGCTTAGCATTTTGTGTCAATACCTGTGGTTTTTCATTTGTTCACTGAACTAACACATATTTAGATGAACACACAGATTGTCATACATAGCAAACCAGATCTTGGCAGCCGACAAGTGCCATCAGATCTATGCAGCGTGCAGAGTTAGTGCTCCAGTGCCTTGTTCCTTATTTAGCCTGCAGCTGTGCTTTTTCGCTGAGACTATAAATGTTGTGACTAACCTTGAAAACCGATGCCATTATTATAATTATAAAATGTCTCCAGGCACAACTGTTAACATGAAATGTGCTTCTTACACAAACATAATCATAATCTAACCAAACAAAGCATGAGACGCCCCTTTTGCTCAACACAGAGCTGATTTTCTCTGCAAAAAGAAAAGCCAGATCTGTTTAGTCAGCGGTGATTCGTCTGTGAGAAAAGGTGAATCACAGCATTGAAAGGAGCTCTTTATGGGGGAGTCAAGGTCTTTCCCCAAACAGGCCTAAGTGGCCTAATGGTACACCAAGGACTGCAGGTTATCAAAGCGCGCCCTAACGGTTGCTATTAACTCCTTCGACGCTGATGATGGAACGGCGCGTTCTATTGAGGGGGCGGGGCCATGACGGAACCGCTCCATCATCAGCACAGCTCACCCGAGGCTGGTGACGGAGCGGTTCCGTCACCAGCGCGTGTGTGCCGCGTGGACCCCCCCCCTTAGCGCTGCGGCGGAATAGCCGCCGCAGTGAAGGTGTTAAAGGTGGGACTAGACCTTCAATCCAGGAAGCCAGGGCTTCTGACAAGTCCACATTAGGCAAGGCCAAGTGGGATTATGAAATGGCCAAATAGAAGTCACTACTGCTAGCTGTAAAAGGGAAAAATCACTGTTCTTTTCGGCACATTTTGGCTGATAGGGTCACAGAACCTGCCGCTACATTGCCTAGCTGCCGCGTGGGTTGATAATTTCATAGGCTTTTATGCCTGTGACTTGGCGTCATAGGAATTGGACAATTTACCAGCTGCTGGTGTTGTAGTGAGACCAGCTAGTGAGGTGTCTGAAGTTGTGTCTTTGTCCCGCTATGAAGGTGGTATGGCTGTACCTTCAGAATGGGCAGAGGAAGGCCAAATATAAAGTGTTCCATCTTGGGTTGCCTCTTTCAGACAGGTCCCTATCACTGTGACTAAAATTGCCAATGCTATAGACTGGATTACCCCAGGGAAAGCGCCAGGGCTGAGCAAGGTACCGGGGGATGTGTTTAAATCTGAGAAGGAGCTATGGAACCCCTACTTTGCCTTGTACTTTAATAGCATTATGGATGGGTTCCCATGCCACGGGCATGGGCATGGCCTGAGATAATTCCAATCTGCACAGAGGGCCTAAGGTCCCTTCCATCCAACTGTTAGCCAATTAGCCTTATTGACAGCTCCTAGAAGCTTTTAAGTTGCATTTTGCTGAATAAGCTACAGGATTGGATGGATGATGGAGGCGCGTTTATCCCCTGCAAGCTGGGTTCAGGTCAGGGACTAGTACTACTGACCACGTACTCCAATCGCAAAGAAACTACTGGAAATATGTTACACTGGGGGGTGGCCGCCTCTATGTAATCTTTATCAACCTTTGGTTGGCATATGATATGGTTCGATGGGAGACCTTATGGAAAGTTCTGACCAACATGGGTGTCCTGAAATATTTGGTAGAAGTCAACAGCGGGCTCTATTTGAGCAACTATGCACAGGTCTGGTGTGGCCCCCATGGGGAGCTGACAGATCCCATTCCAGTGACTCGGGTTGTATGACAAGGGTGCATTTTAGCTCTGACTCAGTTTTTTTTAATTTATAAATGATTTGGTAGCTCAACTGGAGCAATGTAAGCTTGATTCCCCAAGTCTGGCTAATAGGAAAGTCCCAGCGCTCCTGTTTGCGTATTCCATCTTTCTAGTGTTGAAATCCCTCATGGGCATGCAAAACCTGTTGGACCAGTTCGCTGTCTTCTACAGGTAGAGGGCAGGAGATCAACCTTCATAAAACCTGAATCCCTGCCATTTGACATGATTGCATCCAGTCGTCAATGGCATTCCCTTGGTTGTGTGTTTATAGCTTTGAATATCTAGGGTACAGTCTCAATGAGCACTTTGGCTGGTCTTCCCATATTCAGAAGTTCAACCTTAGGCTGGAGCGCTACACAGGAGGTATTCTGAGGGCTCTGCAGGGTTCCAGCTTTCATCTAATAACCTCTGTATTGCAAATGTACAGATTTAAAGGTCTGTGGGGCCTTTACATGGCGGGGACTTCTGGGCCATGAGAATGCAAGCAACTTGGAGCTGGTGGAGAATCGTTTCATATGGCTTCTCACGAAATTCCGTGCTATTCCCTTGCTTGACCCCCTCTGGCTAGATCTAGGTCTCAGACCCCTTGTTCACAGAGCAAAACTGAGACCCATGTTCTACTGGAGGAGGGTCTGGACCTCTGCAGATATGGGGCCAGATGTAGGAAGCCTAATTCCGGTCGGTAACGGCCGAAATAACCGACTTTCGGCCGTTACTGACCGGAATTAGGCTTTTCAGATGTAGGTGGCCAAATTGTAGGATTCGGTAATTTACCGAATCGGTAACTTCAGGAATAGGTAAATTACCGAATTCTTAGCATACATGCTTAATGTATAGAGCACTCAAGTGAGTGCCTTTTACATTTAAGGATTCGTTATTTACCACTCATTGTTCTTCAGCACGTCCTCAGAGCGCAAAGCCCACAACCAACTATCTCATCCAATCAAGATGCCGTTGTAAAGTGTCTTGATTGGCTGGAGCAGGTTGGTTCAATGCTTCAAAAGGCACTGTAGACCTGTGCCTGCTATCCAACCCAGCTGTCCAAAACTGCCCAGCTGGAGAGTTTTGAATTGCACATGTCAGTTTGGCTGTAGCAAGGTAGGGACCAGGTTGGCAAGTCGAGTTTGCTGTCTAAAGAATTGTAGTTAAACATCCTCTTTAATGGTAACGTTGGATTTTTAATCACAATTCTGACAATGACACTTTTAGAAAGTTGGCATTTTCTTGTCCTTAACATTTGGTGCCTACAGCATGTGTTTGAGTTGCATGACTAGGGGTATACAACCTTTACCACGCAACTTTTACCATCACCTACCTTTACCACGCAACTTTTACAACGCAGGACCCTTTACCACGCATACCATTACAACGCAGGTATTTACAACGCAGATACCTTTACAACGCATACCATTACAACGTAAGTATTGGTAAGTATATTATTTTATTTAAAATATTTTAGGTTTGGGTTTTGGGTAAATGGGTATTTTTAGGGTTCAGGGTCAGTTTTCAGTTTTTGGGTAAAGGGGTATTTTTAGGGTTCAGGGTCAGTTTTCAGTTTTGGGTAAAGGGGTATTTTTAGGGTTCAGGGTCAGTTTTCAGTTTTTGGGGTACAGGGGTATTTTTAGGGTTCAGGGTCAGTTTTCAGTTTTTGGGTAAAGGGGTATTTTTAGGGTTCAGGGTCAGTTTTCAGTTTTGGGTAAAGGGGTATTTTTAGGGTTCCGGGTCAGTTTTCAGTTTTTGGGTAAAGGGGTATTTTTAGGGTTCAGGGTCAGTTTTCAGTTTTTGGGGTACAGGGGTATTTTTAGGGTTCAGGGCTGGGTTTGGGTTTTGGGGTACAGGGGTATTTTTAAGTTTCAGGGTTGGGTTTGGGTTTTGGGGTACAGGGGTATTTTTAGGTTTCAGGGCTGGGTTTGGGTTTTGGGGTTCAGGGGTATTTTTAGGTTTCAGGGCTGGGTTTGGGTTTTGGGGTACAGGGGTATTTTTAACATATATATTTAAAAATTAATAAATAAATAATAATATAAATAATTAAAATATTAAATATTAAAATAATAATTTATTAATTAAAAAAAATATTATTAATAATTACATTATTTTACCATATTATTTACTTACCTATACTTACGTTGTAATGGTATGCGTTGTAATAGTACCTGCGTTGTAGTGTATTGCGTTGTAAAGGTATTCGTGGTAAAGGGTCCTGCGTTGTAAAAAATGCGTGGTAATGGTCTGCGTGGTAAAAGAACGCGTGGTAACGTCATATATCCATGACTAGGTGTAGCTAGCAGTTGGTCTTTGTGTATTGCTCCTAGACAGTGAGACAAAAGGAAGATAGGTACTGGCAAGTTGGGCCACTCTGAGTTAATGAGGCGGAATAGCTGTTACCTACCACACTTGCACATCACAAAGGTTCTGCCTTAGCACTCTCACAAAGGGTTTAACACTAGTCTATTGTGACACTAGGCGAAGTGGGGCCAGGACAGGGAGGAAGGGGATGCCCGACACCTCTGAGGGAAAACTCTAGAAGCTTCTTCCCACTTCAAGGGAAGGCCCAGGTAGAAATATTGCACCTCAGGCACCAACACTTCATCACACATCTAGACCTATCGATACTCTGCCAGGAAGAAGGGGTGCTGTGCTGCTGAAAGGACTGCCATTCCACTGGACTACTGTTCTGGAGGATTGCTGCCTGCTTCCCTCTTGGCTGGGTGAGAAGGACTAGACCTGCATCTGATGAACCCTGGACCGCAGAGTGACTTCAAGGGCTAGTTGACTGGTCTCCTGACTAAATCATCAGGGACAGAAGGGTCCAACAACCTTGAATTCAATACCTGGGATTTGCCATCTGGGAGTCCTACCCTGCCAAGTGGTTCCGCCTTAGTCCTGGACCCTTGGACATGGGCCTGAAAGTGCTCTGTCAGCCCATCTGTGAATCCAGCAGGACAGACGCATCACCTCTGATTTGTGGCCCAACCCGGAGCAGAACCGAAGCATTGCCTCTGCAGTGAGGATTCTCTCAGCCAAAGACCTCATGTCAGCATCAGAACCACTGCTGTGAGAAGCTTCACTGACGTAGCCCTCTGCATGGCAAATCTATCATCGATGGTTGCCTTGATGACGGCGCACGTTCTCTCATCGCAGCCTCGCAGCTCTTCGGAACTGATACATCACCTTGTCTGGGTGATGCATCCTTGCGCTGGACTTCGCGTCACAAGCCCTCGTATACGGGGTTCCCTCATAATGACAAATGACCTTGAATTGCAGTTTCGCAGCTCCTCGGTACTGACACATTCCCTCAGCGATGAGATGCACCCTTGATGCAGGACATCAAAGAGCTCTGCAACTAGGATTTAAGGTACTCGTGTTCAGTGGACCTGACTTGTCCCTGAGCCTGCCTGCACTCCATTGCAATCAGTCTGAACTTGTGACTTTGTCCTGGTCCGGCGAGGCCAGATATCCACAGATGGCGCTTTGTGCTTTTTGATGCTATGTTAATCAAATCTTTAAACCTGCATATCTCCGGGTCTATTGATTGGATGTTTGTCATTTATTTATTAAAATGTACTCAATTTTTCTAAATTGGTGTTGGTTATTTTTTCTTGTGTTTTCACTTTATAACTGCTTGAGTGCTGCATAAATGCTTTGCACATTGCCTCTGAGTTAAGCCTGACAGTGCTACACCCAGCTATTGGAGAGTTGAGCACAGGTTAATTTGAGGGTTGCTTGTTCCTCACCTTAACAAGGATTGTGGTTGCTGCTTGAGTAGTGTTTTACCCCCAGTAGAAAAGTGCCTTTTATGAATGGTCACCCCCCTTTTTTACTCCTGATGCTGTGTAATAGAAGTGTAAGTGCACTGGGACCTGTAACACAGGCCCCAGCACCAGTGCTCTTTTCATCAAAAGGTAATGTTAATTGGTACACCCAATTGGCAAGGTGCTTTAAACCTCCCGCAAGTCCCTAGTATATGCTACCAGTGGTACCCAGGGCAGGGAAATTAAAGGGATCACCAGGGCTGTAGCTCTATTTGTGCCACCCTGAGTGACCCGAGTAAAAGTAAGATCTGCAGGGCTGAAATCGCAGCCTGCACGAGCAGCTTCCCTGTTTGAGATCGACCTTGCAATCACCATGTGTGCCAGGATCACCTCACTGCCTCACTGTAAGTAAGCCACTCTTGAGGTGGGCATCCTATAACCAAGGAAGCAGGATGCATTATTTTAATGGTGTGGACATGTATGTGCAAGCATACATGTCCCTACAGTGAACTTTCCATTAAAGATCAATGTAAGTGGAAGGTGATCAATAAGTTAACATGGAGTGGGTACTGGATGACCCCAAGTTACCCAGCTCGATTATGGTACCACTGATTTCAGCCGTGTTTGGTATCAAACACTGTTTTTTCACCCCTGACATGACCCTTGTGTGAGGGTGAGCTGGCATGTACCTGGGTGGCATCCTTTGAGGTTGCCTCTGAGTTGATGCCTCCCTGTACTTTGGTGGACTTTTCAAGTCTGACCTCCTACTGGGCTGTGCTATCATGCCCTGAGGATGAAGACAAAGGCCTGGGCAGGAAGGCGGTTACACCTCGGCCCTCTCAGTCTGGCTAGTTAATGGCACATCAAGGCAGTGAGCTTCAAAGGCTACACGGCCTCTGATATGCAAGTGATTTGTCCCCAACTCGAAGACAATGACCCTCCTGCCCCCAGGCACTCTTGTTGATGTGCAGGCAGGAAAATTAGCCAGTCAGGAGGCGTACGGACCCAAAGGCTAGCCACACCTCTAGAGAGAGCTATCTGGTCTGTTCAGCTGAGGATGACCTGTACCACCTTATACAGTCCCAAAAATAGTGGGTTCTGGGTAGGAAAATGACTTACACCCATCAGATGTAGTCACTCAAGGGCGGATAAGCCACTGTAGCCCATTGGCTACTAGACCTCACTCCCCTAATCACCCCCTAAAGCTCGGATTTAAAGGGCAACCCTGGCACCAGAACTCCAGATCTGCTCTGAAGAAGAAAGGACAAAGAAGAGACCTGTGTCTGCACATGGCAGGACTCTACCAAGACATGGTGCTATGTTCTGTACCTACGGCAGCCCCTTACACCCGCTGGATTACGACTCGTCCCAGACCAGGGACCAGTTCCAAATAGAAGGTGAATCCCTCTGCAACCAAAAGACTTCACCAGGACTCCCTAGGACTAGAGGAGCTAGTCCGCTGCAGTCAGGAGGCACAAACGTAATTATTACGAAGATCAAGAAGAACTGTCTGCCGGACCCGTCAAAGACCAGCCCGAAAGTAATTGGCTGGGGCCAAGGTTTGTTGATGGTCTTGCTGACTATTGACTACTTTACTCGGCGCTTCAGGAAGAGAGAATTGTCTGCTTCATCAACCTCCTGATTCTGTGGCGCAGTTGTCTAGTACCTGCATCCCAAACAAGTCTGCATTGGCATGCCTGGCAAAGCAGCCCCTCCAGCTCCCGCTCAGCACCACGGATAGCGAGGGTCACCTCTGCACCCAAGACACCCAAGCTTGGTAGAGCTGTTCTGCCTGGTGATTCCTGGTCCTGGACCACTCCAAGCTTAACCTCCAAGGGGCTCACCTAAACCTAACCTGCAAGTGACCGAGTGTCTCAAGAGTGCTTTTGCAGCAACCAGGGCTCCTGTTCTTCAGCACCAAGGACAGCCAAATCACCTTTGCACCAGGACTCCCTGGGCAAGGTAACATTGTTTAAACTGTTGAAGCTTAGTCTAGGGACCCGCAAGACCTTACCTTCAAGTAAGTTCTGTTGAACTCACCCCGCAAGTGACCAAATGTCAACTGAGATTTTCCCCATGAACCGCCATGGTAAAGTTTGACAGCTCTGCAAAGTACTGATTTATTGAAGACTTTAAAATCAATAACTCAAGTCATATGCCTTGTATTGATTTCATTTTCGTGTATACATTTATATAAAAGTAAGGTCTATTTTTCAAAGATGGTGTTGGATTTATTTCTAGTCGTGTCTGTTACTTATTGTCCATGTTGGCACTTTGAACTACTTAACACATGTTCCTTTAAGTAAGCCCGACTGCTTTTTGCCACTCTACCAGGACTGAGCTAAGGCTACATAATATTTCCACCTTGCCACACCCCCCTTAACCAGTCACACAATTTCTCACAATGTCATACCAGAGACTGTATATGAAACCTAGTCCATGTACCCATCTAACCGGTCCCTTCCCTGAGGTATAATATTTAATATTGCTTCCAAGTGTTTTTCTGTGGGCCAGTTAGTCTTTCTACGGTGAAAATAGCGTTTGGGGGCAGTCACTGTAAGACCATTCTAACAGAATTTCTACATGTCCTACTTTTAAATATTAGGCACCCTGTCTGGTAGGCTACAAGGCCAATATAGAGGTGAGTTATTAATACTTAAAAGGAAGGTTGTTACCTGTCATAAGGGTTTATTTTGACATATTGAATTGCAGTTTTTGCACTACAACAATTAGGCTACAATGGTGGTTCGGAATCCATATTTCTACTGCTACTGTTGCCCATAGCACAATCCATTTGTGGCATTTAACTTCCGGAACCTGGGTACATTTTGCACCGTATACTCGAGACTTATAGGCAAGTTGGATATACTAATTAGGAGTGTGCCAATTCGACCATGTTAAAAGGGGGAGCACAGGCACTTTACTACTGGATAGTAAAGTGCACAACACTCTAAAGCCAACAAAAATATAGGGTCCAGCAAATGGTAAAAAATGTGTTGACCACGCATAAAAGGTGGATTTCCTACAACATTCACTCTAAACTGATGGATATGGTCACATATTAAACATGTTATGGTTAATGCTTGCTCTTGTGTCTCCATGTGACTGTTGAACCTGACATTACATAAATTAAATCAGAATCTGCAGTTGTTGTCTGTCTCTTGAAACCCTGATGTAATAGTAGCTAGATGTAACCACAGTTTATAAGGGATACAGATTAAAACAAAGATGCAGGATCAAAAACAAACCGATTAAGTGGAAAGGCATTTGAGGTGAGTACACATGACAGCAAAAGTAACAGTCCATAATAAAACAATACATGTGCTTTTTCTCTCACCATTTCCTGGATATTGTTACTGGCATAATTTTATATAGTGAGTGTAAGAAAGCCCATCTTTTTTGCGGTTGGTTTTGCTGGCATTCTGATTCTGAGTACTCTGAGAATGCCATTTAGTCTCCTTCTGCATGTGCTGTTACTCCCTTACATGATGCAAAATTGTCTAAACAGAATTGGCTATTTATGTTTTCAGTAGGGCGCATTGTAATATGGTGCAGAAAATGAAATAGTTTCATAAATGTTAAATGTCGTAGGTGGGGTGATATTTACTTTTACACTATCCACATGTATTAATGTAGAAGACAGGTCTCATCATTGTGGCCTTGCTGTTGAATGTTTAGATTATTTCTACTGTTTTACTGTAGCCTTAAGACTGCAGTGGAACAAGTGAAAATGTGTTTACATGTAGAAAAATATATCTTCTAATAAAATAATTCTCCCCCAAGGTGTGTGTCGTGGTCCAGATGGCTAGATGCTTAAGGCATATAAGTGAGACAAGCTAACTATTACAAATAGTGCGCCTATACTAAGTACAATGAAGTTGACTTCAA
The DNA here is from genome assembly GCF_964261635.1 of Lissotriton helveticus. Classification (NCBI taxonomy): domain Eukaryota; kingdom Metazoa; phylum Chordata; class Amphibia; order Caudata; family Salamandridae; genus Lissotriton; species Lissotriton helveticus. Next base: position 166,458,811 of record NC_136065.1, on the reverse strand, counting down.
CAAACAATATGTTCGATTGGAAAGTTAATATTGAAAATGTTTTTGGGAAAATGCACAGCTACGTTACACTTGATTTGTCAGGCTGTTTTTGTTTTTTTGGGTTCTCCAAAGGTGGCGTCGAGTGTCCCACGACGTCGGACGTACATTACTAGATGTGATGCCAGTGAATCACTAGCTTCATCCCTTTAGGCACACACTAACGTCTTTTTCCAAGAAAGAGACTTCCAATCTTGTTTTATCAATTTAGTTCATTGATATATCTTTATTAGTTTATATTTTCATTCCTCTTGTAGTTTCATATTATCATCATCATATGTTGATTTTATACATATTTTTCATTGCAGGCGATGTCTTGTAAACAAATCCAATGCATTTCGGGCACTAGTTGGTGCCCTTCGTCAGGGAACAGACACTACAAGAATATGTGTAAACAAAACATTAGGGTGCTATTTCCGTTGCAATCATTTAAATAAAGTGCATTACAAACTGGTTACATAAATCACTGGGGTTTAGAAGTAGTGTTGTGATATCACCTTGTGTGACCCCTAAGCCCGTGAGGTTACGAGAAAACATACTGGGGATTAAAATGGCGTGTCACTTACAAGCCTGTTGTCGTATGGTGAGTCTACGAATGAATCTGAGAAATGAACGGAGAAAATCAATATGAGAGTTTCGTTAAGTTAAGTCTACATGTTAATCACGCAGAGTTTCCGGGAGGGTATCATTAACTGACCTTGTTGTAGAATCGAGCGTGTTCGATTACGCTGGCTCCCTTGAGAAACGCCGGCATAGAGCTGGTCTAGCCGAGTCTTAAAAAGATATGAGCGAAGTTGCGATCACGTGATCATAAAGTTAAACAACAGACTAGGTTGAATGGTAGGATCGGTAACTGAGCCATTTACCGCGTAACTGTGAGGCGGTAGCAAGTATGTATTGTAAATACGGAAGTGTCATACTAGCGATAATTGTGGAGGCAAGGATTATTAGTAGGGTGAAATAAAAAAAGGGTGAAATAAAAGTGTGATTTGACGGCAACGTGTATTATAAAGATACGAACTCGTGGGTCCGGTGTGTTCACGCAGCCGCTCGTAGCATCTGAGCTATGGGGCTGCCTGGGGATCAAGGGGATCTGTGTATATGTGTAAATTAGTGCTTCGAACAAAGTCTGTTTGGTTGCTTGTTCACATTAAATGAAAATAAACAAAGGTGACATATTATGGTGGGTCTGTTTGAACAATCACAGTATTTACAATATGGTCCATAGAACATTCCTATAGATAGCATGACATTTCTATCCTATCATTTAGGCCAAAAGGCTTCTGGGTGGAAAGTCTTTGTATCCAAAAGTTTTCTCTTCTTAATAGATGTTTCGTATTGTCTCTTCCTTCTATTTTGTTCACAGTTTCTAAAATGGTAAATTTGAGTTGGGAAATATTGTGTTGTTCTTCCACAAAGTGGGCTGATAGCGATGACTTCATATTTTTTAAGCGGATATTTGATTTATGTTCAGTTAATCTCACTTTGATACGTCGTTCCGTTTTGCCCACGTATAATTTGCCGCATGGGCATTTTATTGCGTATATCAAATTGCTTGAGTCACAAGTAGCATTAACATGAAGTTTGATTTCGTGTCCCTTCATGGGATGGTTGATCTTGTTCCCCTTGATTACACTGTTACAGTTGCCGCAATTTAGACACGGTTTGGTTCCTGAGTATTCAACAGGTGGCCTGGGTTTGTTTTGGAGAATTTCCCCCAAATTGCGTGCTCTCGTGTGTGCAAATATAGGTGGAAGGTTGAAAATCTGTTTGAAATCGGGTTCGATATTTAGAAGTGGCCAATGATTCAGAATTATTTTCTTGAATTTCTTGCTGGATGTTGAAAATTTAGAAACCACCACTGGTCGAGTTTGTTCTGTTTTGACTTTTGGTGATAAAAGTTTTGTTCTTGTTATGTTTCTAATCCTTTCTTTGGATTCTTCGATCATAAGATGAGGATACCCTCTATTAAGACATTTTTGAGCTGTCTCGTTAATTCTTTGATCCACCATGTTTGACTCAGAAGTGATTCTTTTCACACGTGCCATCTGTGAGAATGGTAAGTTTCTTTTGAGGTTGGGTTCATTAAAGCTACTGAATTGTAACATGTTGTTTCTATCCGTGGTTTTTACGAACAGATCTGTGGAGAATCCTTCTGTGGTTACGGAAACTTTGACGTCCAGGAAATTCACTGAGGTTTCGGATATTTCCCAAGTCAGTTGTATACGTTCATCTATTTGGTTGAATTTAGGGAGCACCTTTTGTAACTCCACTTTGGAGTTTGTCCAAATGATAAATATGTCGTCAATATATCTGATGATCAATTTCAAATTATCTGTCCATTCTTTTTTGGCGAAAATGTGTTTATTCTCATACCATTGCATGAATATATTGGCATATACTGGTGCCGCCGAGGTGCCCATAGCCATTCCGGTAAGTTGTTGATACCATTTATCCTGGTATTTGAAATAGCTCTGATAGAGCGTGAAGAGCATGAGTTCCATCAAGAATGTCTGAAAACAAGAATCCAATTCTGTATTGAGTAGTGCTTCTTCCATCGCTTCTATGCCCAGCGTGTGGGGTATGCTGGTGTATAGTGAACGGACATCCGCTGTACAGAGTATGAGTTTCTCATGAGGTTCAACTCTCACCTCTTGTAGTTTGAGCAAAAATTGTGTGGTATCCTTAACATATGTTTTCATGACTTGCACAGTGGGTTGAAGATACTTGTCTAGAAGTTGTCCGATCGGCTCGTGGAGACTACCGCAGGTGGAGACAATGGGTCTCATCGGTGGATCCATTGTGTTTTTGTGTATCTTTGGCACCATTTGTAGAGTTGGGCTTCTTGGATTTGATTTAGTAAGGAAGTTTTTTGTTCTGTCAGTGATAATGCCCTGTTGGTGAGCATTTTCAATGATGTTGCGTAGATTTTTCGTGAATTCTGCTGTCGGATTGTTATCCAGCTTTATATATGTGTTTGTGTCTGCGATGTGTTCCATCACCTTCATCTCATACATGGAGTTGTTCATAATTACTAGCGCTCCGCCTTTGTCTGCCTTTGTGCAGATGATGTCTTTGTTGGCTGCTAGTTTGTGTAATGTGTCTAGATCTTTTTGAGTTACATTCTTCTTTTTCACTTTTATGTGTTTCATCTTTGTTAGGTCCTGTTTAACCAAATTTTCGAAGATGTTGAGTGTTTTATGACAAACAGGTGCTTGAAAACTGCTTTGGGCACGTAGGCCTAATAGCTGGTCTTGCTCATTCTTTGGTTGTTCTGGAAGCACATTATCAAAGAAGTGTCGTAGCCGGAGTTTTCGCATGAATTTGAAGAAGCTAACTTCTAGTTCCAGATTGTCCGTGGTTGTTGTGGGTACGAATGATGTTCCCTTCTGTAAGAGTCGCAGTTCATGGGGGTTAAGATGGTAAACACTTATGTTGATCACTAGTTGTTCTATGTTTGATTCTTTTTCGGTTTCTTCTCCTTCTCTTTGTTGGTTCCTGTCACGCTCCTCGTGATGGGTGGCTCTCTTTCCTTTTCCCTTCCTTTGTCCTCTCCTGGGTCTCCTTTTTGTGCTTGGCCCTGATCTAAAAAAGGGTTAGTTTCAGTTGGTGCACTTGTGGTAGGTTGCTCTGCTGGAGTGGTGTCTGGTGTTTTTCTCATCGGTTGGGTTTTCCGTGATCTTTGATTGGTGTCACTGTCTGTTGATGATGTATCTGTGTTAGAATTATACGGGCGGTTCCTCCTTTTTTGAGCATATATTTCAGCCCATGTATAGACCTCTCCTAATCTATAATCAAGGGTGTCCCTCTTGAATTTACGGATTTTGTGTTCATTTATTTCCCTTGAATGTTTGTCCATTTGTGTTTGAATGTCTTCCAAAGTTGTTTTCAATTCATCTTCTGTCATCATTTTGGATAGCTCGGTTGACACCTCTTCTATTTCTTTGGTCAGATCATCCAATATTGTAGATAGCTCTTCGATGATTAGTAGGATGAGATCCAGGGAACATTTATTGAGTATTTCAAACCATCGTTCTTGGAATTTATTTGAATGTTTACATAGGGATGGTTTGAGAGCAATTCTTAGGCCCCGGGGTATGCGTTGGTTGCGATGATATTTTATAAAAGTACTCGCATGGAGCTGTTGATTGATTTTTCTCTTGGTCAGATATAATAATTGTCTTATGTTTTGCTCCTTGGACCTGCTTGTAGTTTCCTGTGTTAATTCTTCCCTGATAAGTGAGTATATACGATCTGCTTCGTCTGCTTTGAAAGCAAAGGTGGAGGCTCTGGCCTCGGTGCTTTTGGATATTTCCTCGTAGTTGCTCATTTTGATAAGTTCAAAGTAATTTTTAAGCGTGCTATTTGTCCCTTGTGGACGCTAGAGAGGATAACATTGAAAATGTTTTTGGGCAAATGCACAGCTACGTTACACTTGATTTGTCAGGCTGTTTTTGTTTTTTTGGGTGCTCCAAAGGTGGCGTCGAGTGTCCCACGACGTCGGACGTACATAACTTATGTACGATTGGAAAGTTAGGCAGTGATTGAGTCAATTCAGCTTGGCTCTCATTCCTTGGATAAAGTATGATAGTATTCCCTTCCCAGGGGCAACAGAGTGACATTGCCAGTAGGAAGGGTAGGAGGAGTAAACACTGGCCATGCATCCTGGGATATGGAAGAGGGTAATGAACAAAATGAACACAGATGGTATCACAGACGGTCAAATTGAGCTTGGCCCTTCTCATGTTTACTCAATACAGGTTCCAATAGGAGGAAACATTTTGAAATGTGAACCATCATAGTAATCTTCTGTTTGTTCACAATCTGAGGTGGGGACTGGTTTCTGCCAGCAGTCAGGAGACATTTGGTAGGCGTGGATCCTCATTTCAGAGGTCCAGGCCTTAGGTGGAGTCTAGGAGATCTAGACATAGTGATAAGTGATCTGCCATATTGAACAACTCCTGAGGTGGGTACTCCAGGATAGTACAGGAAGGCTGTTACTGCTGAAAAGTTGAGAGGCAACATTGAGGGTATAAGATTTAAATTGAGGGCGAGGATTTCACTAGTTAATGTGCATTATAAAACTATCTTCCCACTACCAGGGTCTCAGACCACAGCTGAACCTGGTGAAGAATCCGAAGTGGACTAAGGTGTGACCTTCTATTCACATGTATCCACAGACTCTAAGCGCTTTCCAAGGTTCAATTGGATGGCCTGTAGCCTCTGGGACAGAAAAGCCAGTTCTGTCAGTTGATAATGAATGGTGCTTGACCTTGCTGGAGCCCTTGCTGAATTGAAACTTAAAGCCATATGTATAAAAAACGAATTTTGCGAATCTCTAATTGCAATTTTTTTGCAAATTACAATTAGGGAATCGCAAATTGCAATGTATGTAGGATTTGGAAAACATTTTGCGAATCCTACGTATTCCTTATTTCGAATCGCAAATTGAGATTCGCAAATAAAGGAATACCTGCCCATTCATTCCTATGGGCTAGGTGGCCCAAAAGAATGAATGGGAAGACATTATCAATTTGCGATTAGCAATTAGAGTTTTGCAAATTGAGAATGCAATTTCAAGGTTGCAAGGGTGCCAAGAGGACACCCTGTTGCACTCCTGAAATATGCATGTATGTGCGACATATGGCACTTTTTAAAAATCAAAAAAGTTATTTTTTTAAGAAAACTGCAAATTACCACCAACTTGAAGTTAGTGGTAATTTGCGATTCCTTAAGGCCAAATCACACTTTTTTTGTGCTTCTTACATGGCATTTTTGCAATTCCTTAAATGCATTCGCAAAATAGGGAATCGCAAATTTTGCTATTCCTTTTTTTGCGAGTGGGTTTTTGTGTGATACATTGCAAACCGCTAAATTGCAATCGCAAACGCTGAAAGTCTGCGAATTTCAGCATTTGCGATCGCAGTTTCGCTTGATACATATGGCCCTTAGTACCTAAAAGCCTTCCCAGGTGATTTGTAAAAATAGCTAGGAAGAAAATTCCAAGAACATACAAAAATGTGAGGCTTAGGGACTGATATAAGGTTTGGGACACAGGTACTCTGCCACACACATGACAGATATTTCATCCACACTGCAGCACAACCATGACAAATATCCCATCCTCCTTATTATAAGTTATCTGTAATGTTTATGATGGAATGCCTGCCCACCAGTTTCTAAATCAGGCACTTAATAGTTTTTGGAACTCTTGTGGACTGCACAAGGTGTAGAGATTTCCCAACTTAGGGGCACATTACGATCGTGGACGGACTTGCGTCCGTCCGCGAGCCCTGAGTAGGAGGGAACGTCCGCATGTGCTGCGGCGTTCCCTCCTGTGCAATTAGGATGTGACCGCCACCCTGGCGGTCACATCCTCTATTTTTAACATTGCGGCGGGTGCGGCTACAAGCTGCACCAGCCGCAATGGTAAAAACGCATGCATTGCATTTACATGCACAAAGAGACACCGCCACCATATTAGAGCTTTTCCGCCGCGGTTGTAAGCCGACCGCGGCGGAAAAGTGGCGGACTGAAACCAAGACCCACCAGCCATCCTAATTTGGCGGTGGGTCTTTGGTGGGTCCGCAGCGGATTTTCCGCATCCTCCGGGCCGGCGGTGGCTTCCGCCGGCCCGGAGGATGCGGAAAATCCGCGATCCTATTCAACCCCAAAGTTGTGATCTCAGCAGCTAGAGATCCCACTCTGAGCTTTTTGAAACAAAGTTCTAGCCTACAACAGAACCTCTAAAATGAATTAGCCAACTTGTGAGTGCCTTGTCTGAGACAGTATCTTGCGTTCTGTTAGAGGATTTTGTGAAGCAAAATAGTGACCAGGGACCTCATTTGGGTATTGATGAAGAGGGATGACCATGGTAAAGTGGTAGTGTGACCGCTCCATCAAACCTGCAGTTCCACACCCCATATAGAGCTGGGTTGCTATTCCCAAAGTCGCTGCTGGGTGCACTTACGGTAACCAATGAACGAGTGGTCCATTCATCTCAGAGCCATTGGGTCAAAACGCTTGCAACCCTACCCTATATAGTACAGGTGAATTATCACTGATTTTCGCTTCCTGTGTCTGATATGGAAGGCGAGGTGGACATAAGCAAGGAACATGTTAATTACCATCCACACACAGAGATACCACTCCCTGCATGTTGTGGCCTATTCTTTTCTGCTTAGAGAAAGCAACTTCCTGTTGTGAGGGGAACCATTATGACTCCCCTCACACTTACCGTCGTGGCAGGCATGGGTCTCTAAATAGGGCAGACTGCTCATTGACAGAGTGGAGCAGTCCATGACCTTTCTACCCCTGGTAGACCGGCTGAGCCTTAATGTGTCTAGATAACCCCTAAATCCAAAAGTAAAACCTGTGATAGAGACAATGTGGAAAAGGTAAACCAGCAGTGAAGTGGCATTGATGGCTACAAAATAAATTGTTGTACTTCTTGGAACTGCCTGTGGCGACATGCCCTCTTCAGCTACTGAATCATGCTTCACGCTACTAGAGAAGATGCGACTTTCAGACAATAATGATACATCACAAGGTAACATTCAAGGCGCCTGTCTCAGTCAGCCCAAATCACAGTCATTGGCTTTGTGATTTTTCCCACTTTTTTTCTTAAAACTTTAAAGATTTGGACAAGAAAGTGCTACTTTATTGAAAGGGTACAAAAGATGGTCTGTTCTACATAGGAATGAAAGTAGGGCCATGATTCCTTGTCGCTGTTTACCTTCCTCGCTAATTTCGTGACAGGATTTGCTATCTTTAATGTGTCAACATTAAATTCTAGCCACAAATAAATCAGTGTGACTCTCCATGTCGAAGCTACCAATTACAAGTAGCTGTGTGGGTGGAATTCATTGGAGATGTTTGGGCGTCATTGCTGTTTTCACACTCACTGTTTTATGAGTCACGGGAACTGAACAAAGCATGTTTACGTCTTGGCCGCATAAGCTGATAATAGTCCCGAGAAAAGAGAAAAAGTAAGCGACAATGTCAAGAGGACTGCCAGAGAAAAACACTGAATGTCAGAACTTAAAGGATCCCCATGACATTGCATGATTTAAAATGGTACAAAACAGCATGGTTTAAGTACTGTCCAAAGCATCCCCTTACAGCTGCTTCATAAGCTCACACTGGTGGGGCCCCCTCTGATTAAATGGAGCAGTATGTGTGCAGGATGCTTTCTTGACATTTGATTTCAGAGAACATGATTCGGAAATGGGAGACACTTAAACAATGTATTTTTCGCTTCTTTTTCCTTCACACAGTAAGTGAGTTTTCAGGAAAAGTCATTACTTTATTGCCTTCTGACCTCCTGTTTTGCTGACTTCATTTTTACTGACCTTAGTAATCTGGGCACTTTACCACTGCTCAGTGCTAAAGTGCATGCGCATGTGCCCTAAAACTTGGTAACACTGCCATATCCAAAATTGGCATATTTAATTTACCTATAAATCCCTAGAAGTGTGCACTACATGTGCCCTCAGCCTGTAAATTAAATGCTACTAGTGGGCCTACATCACTGATTGTGCCTCCCACTCGAGTAGCCCTTTAAGCATCTCAGGTCTACCATTGCAAAGCCTGTGTGTTCAGTTTTAAACTGCCATTTTTGACTTGGCAAGTTAACCCTCTTGCCAGGCCAAACCCTTCCTTTTTAATACATATGCCACCCCTAAGGTAGGCCCTGGACAGCCCCTGGGCAGGGTGTAATGTATTTAAAAGTTGGACATGCACGTTTAACTTTTACATGCCCAGACAGTGAAAAACACATACATTTGTTTTTCACTACTGCAATACCTATCTCTCCCATTAGTTAACATTGGGTTTACCTTATTACATTTCATAAGTGTAATTTCCATTTGGCGCAAGATGAATATTTCAATTTTGGTGGCTCTGGGCTCACAATTTAAAAGCATAACGTATGGTAAAGTTGGATTTTAAGTTGTAAGTCTGAAAATGCTACTTTTAGAAAGTTGTCATTTCTTACTTTAACCATTCTGTGACTTTGCCTGTCCCTGAATATCCATCTGGAGCGGGTGGAAGCTGGGATTTGTGCATTCCCTCTAGATTGACACATACAAAGAGCGCCTGGGTGTGCCTGATGGGATATCCACATCCTGTTGGGCCATCAACAGGATGATAGGCCATCCTGGGCAGGATGGTAGGAGGAGCTGACACTGCACCTGCATAGTGCTGTGTCTATCACCATAACAAATAGCTGCATACTTCCATGTAGTGAGACTGGAGCCAGGGCAAGAAGGGCAGGGACCTGGTGCACTTCAAAGACCTCTCTTTGAAGTCTCCCCCACTTCAAAGTCCCACTGGGGATGTGTACTGGACCCCTGACCCACCAACTCAGTACACTTCTGGACCTGAGGACATTCTGCCAGGAAGAAGGACTGCTGTGCTGCTCAAAGGATTTCACTCTGCTGGACTTTACTGGACTCCTGCTTTGCTGTACATGCCCTGCTGCCCTCCTTGCCTGGGAGTGAGAAGGACAGGACCTACATCCCCAGAACAAAAGTGACTCCAAGGGCTTGCTGGCTTGCCTCCTGTTCTGAAGTCTCAGGGACATCTAAGACTTTCAGAACTGACACATCTTACCTCGACGCATCCCAGCTGGGGAGAAAGACAGTGCATTGCCAGCTGCGCAGCTCAACGACGAGACATTACCTTCCTTGTAAAGAGTTCGCCAATGACACATCTCCAACTGCGCAGATCAGAACCGATGCATTGCCTACATCCACCTGGATCAACGACAACACATCACCTCCTCTACTCCTCGAATGGGGTCTTCGTCGATGATGCATCCTCCATCTAAAGGTATTTTTTTTCAGTGGAACAAGGATGGTCCCTGGGTCCGACCTGCACTCCATTGTGTTTGGCCTGAACTTTTGGATTTACCTCGGTCAAGCCCGTGCAGATATCACCGGTTGGTGGTTTATGTCTTTAAGCATGATATTGCAATTTAATCTTTGAAAAGTCAGAACTCTGGTTCTACTTATTGAATTTTGTTGTTTTGGTGTAGTACTGTTAATTAAATTAAGCAATATTTTTCTAACCTGGTGCGGATTATTTTGTGTGGTGTTTTAACTGTTTTACTGTATTAAGCGTTAAATAAGTACTTTACACATTGTCTCCTGAGTTAAGCCTGCCTGCTTTGTGCCAGGTACCAGAGGGGGCGCACAGGTTCATTTGAGGTGTGTATCTGATTTACACAGATTTGGATTGTGGGTCCTACTTGGACAGGGTACATACTTATGTCAACCTGAGATCCAGTTCCAAACACTTGCCCTTTGTCTTTATTCAAAATATAGGGGTCTATTCATAAATTGTATTTCATAGTATGTTTTGCATTTCTACAATAGTACTACCAATGTATTACGAAATGCTATTCACAAGTTTACGTAGAGAGGTTATGCCTCCGCCGCTCTGATCTTTTTCTATGAGGAGATCTTCGACTGCATAAGGAGACGTTTTAGTAGTTAATGTGGAAGGGAAAAAGGGTAGTGGCTGGAAAATGGGGAATTCTTATGACTGCAGATGAGGGGATTAGGGAGGAGTGAGCTTGTGGAGGGCGAGTGAACCCACACACAAAAGAGTAGGCCTATTGCTAGTCACAAACTGCCCGTCTAAAGTTACTGGAGGCAAAAAGGAACCCAAAACAAAAGTAAATTACTCGTGCTCAGAGATGAAGTAATTCCAGCAGCACACATGCTTGTGAAATTACTACATACACTTCATACAGCCACTGCTACTGCAACACCCTCCCATGCAAATGGATGCTGGTAGAGACTTAACATAAAACCCCTCAGGAAATATTGTTAAACTAAACTTCAATATTTAAAACAGTTAAAAATAAAAATATATATGAAATAATAAAACAATTAAAAAGAACACATATTTATTAATTATGAAATATCAACATTGTTTATTTGAAAATGTATTTTAAGATCATATTTTAATATCATATAAATTAACTTTAAGTAATTCTATGCAACACTTTTAAGAATTATTAATGCAGAATAAAAAAAAGATTTTTCATTTAGGTGGGAATTTATTTTTTAATTTGAACTCCAGAAAAATAATTTTAATGTAGTGCAATATATTTAAAATAATGGAAGAGTGAATCAAAACAAAGTTATTAATCTAACAGAAGTTTGAGCAAGGCTCCTTAAGTGGTTCCTAAAACCAGAGGTTTTCAGAGGAGGTACCTCTTTGGCATTTCTATGTAACTTAATGTTAAAAGAAGAATAACAATAATAAAAACTCACCTATGCATCTACTTCCATTGGAGCTTGATCTGGAGGGGCAGAATGGCTGGCAGTTGGCAGTGTTCATGAATGGCATAGTGCAGACTGGCTTTACCTAGCCACAAAAATATTGGCTAACATTACTTCATCTGTGTGTCAATATTAATGTTTCCACTAATCTGACACAGTCACCCTGTCTATAACTTTCATGCATCCTATTCACCTATTCATAATCCTGTACTTAAGCATATATTTTAAACTTACCCTGTTATCCTTATAATTCCCTCAACCAATGCATTACTCTTACATATACCTTTGCTATATCTGTAATCTAAACCTTTCCCTTACCACAACCCTACCCTTTGCTTAATCCTAAACCTTTATGCAGACTTAACCTTTACACTTACCCATAGCTTGTTAAAGAAATCCATCGTCTCTGCCTTTGTAGCGAAAGACCTTCCTACATCCTCAAATGTCCATGGCAAAATGTCAGCAATTGTTTTGATGAAAGTGCCTAGGCAAGTGGAGAAGAAGCACTTTCAACAAAGGTAAATGCTGACACTTTTGACAAGATAAAATGCCGATTGGCTGCTGTGACACAGTGGCCACCCTCTCCAAATTGCAGGTTTGATTCAGTAAAAAAAAAAAAAAAATGGCCTGGAGAGAACAATAGTCTACTCCCTATGAGTGAGGGCCACCATTTGTTTTCCCCATCGTGTGATGAACTCACGTCCACCATGCCTCACAAGGCAGACTTTCACATGGAAAATCTGTATCAGGAACACTGACTTAAATATAGTGGATATTGTGCTGCATGAAACAGGGTGTCCTTGTGACCAGTGGGTTTCTGCCTTTGACTGACCACTCATAAAGCCAGTGGTGGATACACAGAGGTTTATCAGCAAACTCACCACATCTAAATAGGGTGGGGAGTTGTGAGGTTAGCAGTGAAGATGAACTGCTAATATACATCTGTTCTTTCAATGCATCAAACTTTGAATGATCCCATAACGCGAAACATTTTTTTCAGTCATATCCTTACTCATACTCTAACACAAAATCTGTCCCATACCTCCTACCCCTTAAGAAAAAGCCCAATGTTGATTTAGGGGAACTGAATAATTATAGACCTATTTCCCTGCTGCCAGCACCAGCTAAAATGCTAGAAAAGGTCACGCATTGCAAATTGGCCAATTTTATCGAGAGCCACGGTATCCTGCATGACACTCAATCCGGTTTCCGTGCTGGTTTCAGCACAGATAGGGCGTTATTAGAGGTGGCTGATTCAGTGAGGATGGCGTTGGATTCAGGGGCATCAGCTATGCTGGTGCTCCTTAATCTATCAGCGGCCTTTGACACGGTAGACCACTCAATACTGGTTCAATGTCTCGTGGACATCGGCATTGGGGGACTGCCCTGGCTTGGCTGAAGCCATTCATCCATAAGCACACACAAAGGATGGCTTTACAACTATATCAGTCTGATCGTAAGCACTTATGGTGCGGGGTGCCGCAATGGTCAGGCTCTAGTCCATTGTTGTTCAACATTTATTAGGCCCTATTATTTTCACTGATAGCCAACTGGGGGGTGAAGGCAATTTCCTACGCCCACGATACCCAGTTGGTATTTCCGTTTCACGACTAATCGGAAGACTCTTTTAATAGCTTTAAGGGCTGTCCAAAAGGGGAAAGGACCTTTACAACGCAGCCATAACATCGCACTACCTTTACATAGAAGTCATTACACCGCAACATCTTTTACATCGCATGTCACTACAACGCAGGCATTACATCGCAAGTCATTACAACACGTACCATTACAATGCATAGTACCCTTACACTATCCGACACTTACCCTACAGTTGCACTCACTGGAGTTAGAATAGTCATTTTTACCCCTACACTTTCCAACACTTACCCTACTGCTGCACTCATTGGAGTTAGAATAGTAGTTTTTACCCCTACACTATCCAACACTTACCCTACTATTGCAGTCACTGGAGTTAGAATAGTAATTATTACCTCTATACTATCCAACACTTACCTTAAATGCAATTTTATGGTAGGCATTGTAATGGTATGCGTTGTAAAGGTATAATGCGATGTAATGGAATGCATTGTAAAGGTAGTTTCTGAAAATGCGATGTAATGGCTTACTATGTAAAAGAATGCGTTGTAAAGGATGTTGCGATGTAAAACCTGCGTTGTAAAGGTATGCATTGTAAATGTATGCGTTGTAACATCATACATTTGTCTAAAAGATATACAGGTAGATTCATCAAGCATTTTTGCGAGCGCAAACGGTGCGAATCAGAAAATTCTGCCGTTTGCGCCCGCAAAAATGGCATTTGAGATTCATCAATGGATCTTGAACTCGCAATTTGAAAAATCGCAACTAATTGCGATTCACCAAATTGCGATCGCATTTAAGGAATCTCAATTTGAGATTCCTTAAATACTATTCATGAACCGCTATTTTTGGCCGCTATTTACCGCGAAGTCTGACTTCGTGGTAAATAGCGAAAACTTAGTAAAATGCACTTTAGTGCATTTTTCTAAGTTGTATGTTACACACACACACATGTCTTTTGGACATGTGTGTGCGCAACATCAGTCTACATTTACATTTCAGGGGTGCTACAGGGTGTCCTTTGGACACCCCTGGCACCCTTGAAATCGCATCCTTATTTGCGATTAGCAAATTGCTAATCGCAAATAAGGAATGACTCCCCATTCATTCCTATGGGCCTTTCGCAAATAAGGACGCTGTAGAAATCGCAAATAAAATTGCGATTTCTACATGAATACCGTTTTGCGAGTCTTTAATAGCGATTCCTTAATAATCGCTATTAAGGACTCGCAAAAAGGGACAATGATGAATCTGGGGCATAGCCCTTTTGATAAACAGCAACTAACTTAAACTTAATCAGCCCCATGCGGCCGACTGGTGGTGGCCTGTGAAAATGGGCTTTCCACCCACTCCAGCATGCACTGCCAAACGTTTGGGAGTAAAGTGGGAGGGTGACCTATCCTTTTCGGCTCAAATTCAGCAGATGACAGTGGCCTGCTTTAGCAGATTGAGAAATCTGCGAACATTTTTACATCTGCTGCCGGAGGATTGTCGTTGTGTCGTAGTCCATGCCACAGTGACTTCTCGGCGGGACTACGTGAAGGGCCTCTACTTGGGAGTGCCGGCCTAACTTGTTAAGAAACTCCAAATGGTTCAAAATACGGCTGCGAGATTGATCAGACATCTTCTATTTCAGCATCATATCTCTCCGCAGGTTAAGTAACTGCACTGGCTGCTGGTAGCCAAAAGAATCAAATATAAGGCCCTAACCCTAGCTTTCCGGGCAATCCATGGAACGTGCCCTAGCTACTTGAAACAACGGCTATGCGCCTACAAGGAGACTCGCTCACTGAGGTCTAATTTTCAGAATTAGGAAAGCTTGGTTGGGTGGCAGCTCTTTTACGGTCGGGGCATCCATGTTATAGAACTCCCTGCCTAATGTTTTGCTCCAGATTGTGTCTGAATTGCAATTCAGGAAAGCAGCCAAAACATGGCTTTTTAGCATAGGCTAACTTTCCAGGAGCCTTGCTGCTGTGCGACTCATGTGTGCCACCTAGTGCTATAGCACCAGGACACTTCTATTGAGGTAGCTGTTCATGCTCTATAAATGGCTGTATTATTATTATTATTATTATTATTATTATTATACCCTGACCCTAATCTAAGCATAAACCTTTCCCCAAGTCTAATGATATCCTGTACTATTACCCTTATCCAGTCCCTAATCCTAACCTTATCCCTCCACCTATTTACCTTAATTAATTTAAGCGAATATTGCTGTAATGGCGAGGTAATGCTTCCAGGTAAAAATAACTAATGAGGTACAGGTTT
Organism: Lissotriton helveticus; assembly: GCF_964261635.1. Taxonomy (NCBI): domain Eukaryota; kingdom Metazoa; phylum Chordata; class Amphibia; order Caudata; family Salamandridae; genus Lissotriton; species Lissotriton helveticus. Next base: position 166,443,614 of record NC_136065.1, on the reverse strand, counting down.
GTAGAGGTAAAGGAAATGAAGGAATTAGTGCACCTCTTCCAACTTGTATACAATTTGCATACAATATACACATTTACTTCAATTTGTATAAAGTTTGAGTAAGATTCTGACTTTTTTAAGGAAATTGACAACAATCCCCATAACTAAGGATGAAAATTGTGAAAAGCACACTCCTCATCGACACTTACCTCTTAAGAATTTTCTGCAGGACAGACTTTTAGCATGAGTAAGCTTTGTTGAGATATGCAATCTGCATGCGCAACCGTTTAAATTTTTCCCAGTAGGAACATAATATGCAATGTTCCTGGCATTGCCTCATGCTCTTTCATTCTTTTTCTGTAAAAAAAGTTATAGTTATCTTTTGTAAGAGTAAGTTACCTGCATTTATAGGTTTGGAATTGCTATTCCAAATGAAGCTCTAAATGTGGAGATGCTCCATCATTTTGTGGGCATTGCCCTTGAGCCACGCAAGTGGGCACAAGGGAGACACAAAACCTAAGTCAGACTTATCAACCCATGCAAGACCACCTTTAGTGGCCCTGCATTGCTTGATAAATCTGGAGTAATGCAAGGCAACGCACATCGCTGCCTTACGCTACTCTGTCCGAGGAGGTGTTCCATGGGTGAAGTTTGGTTGTTCCCACACATCCACCCATCGATTTTGTGCATTCATAGATTTACCGTTAGTGGCAGGCTGGGGAATGCATCAAAATACAGGTGAGGTGTAACAAGGAGCAAATATCTTTATTTCTCCTTGTTTTCCTCTTTCTATGTGTGCTGCATTCTGTAGGAAAATGCCTCTGAGGATTGTTTATGTGTAAGAAGGAATCTCTTCCTCCACAAAAACAATCCTGCCTCCAGCACAGGCACCCTTGCACTGTGACGCACGGGAGCCTGTGTTGATGCTAGGCTGCTAATTGTATGCCAGAGCAGACAGATCAGAGGAATGCACCATATTTAGATAGATATGTCCCATTCCCACCCTCCCTCTTTTACTCAGTGCAGCGCAGCAATGTGTGTCACAGTGCAAAGGTTTGATAAAGATGACCCCTAGTCTTTTAAGTTTGTGATAAAAGTGCCAATGTGTGACCTTGGCATGGTAAAATCACACATTTTTTTGTGGCAACATTGAAAGATGCATTTCGCAATTTCCTCCCAAGTAATAATGATATTTCTGGATGGTTCCTGCTCGGCCTTTGTTACTGGCTCCTGCTTACTGATTCCACTCTCCTGGGGAGATTATTCATTATTTGTTCTGATACTAAGACTGCAGTGGTGGCTGCTTCTTAACGAGGGTGTCGGGCAGGGGGGATGTAAAAATAAAAATCACTTACTTGCAGGCCGGCTGCTGCCTCAGTCCTCCATCTGACTCCAGAAGCAGGAAGCAAACAGGCTCCCAGACTCCCCTAGCCAAGTACAACGTTGTTGTCACCAGCATGACAGTGGCGTTATGATTGGTCTGAGTGCCGTGGTTCAGGCTCACACAGGGACTGGGTGCCTGTGTATGTCCTCCACCCAGGCTGTGCAGTACATCCAGGTGGAGAACATGTTAAATGCGCATTACTGTTGAGCCGACCCAAGACGGCTGGCCAAACTGGCACACTAAAAAGAGTGCCCACCATTCTTCCCACTGCGACAGCCCAGCCCCGCACCTAAAATTTAAACAAGCTGAGCCAGAATGGAAAAATAAAATGATAATAAACATTTCATTATCATATTTTTATTTTTCCTTTTTGAACTGCTCACAGAGCAGTGGGGCGACGCTCCTTCGAGTAGGCGAAGGAGCCGTCGCTGTATGACTGGCTGTGATGGTGCTGGAACAATTTTCTGAGTTGGGTGCTGCCATTAGTGTTACATCACTGAAGTCATGGGGCATGTGGAAAATCTCTGGGTTTCACAAATCACAAGAATAGCAATGGGCCACGCCAATTCAGCAAGAGAGTGGTAAGTGTTTGGCATGTAGCCAGTGGAGCATTTTGGAGCGCAATGCTGCAAATATATTACAACAACATGGCCTGCTAGCACATAGTCATTTAAAGACAGCACATATTCCACTAAAATGACCACATCGTTCGCAAAGTCATGCGGTTTTATTGATACAAGCGATAATGTGTGGAAATCAGGTTTCTGCAAATATTTACTATTTTCACATCACCAACTAATGTGTCTTAGTTTGCTTTGATCCTTTTAAAATCTCAGTTTCCCTCACACTTCAGAATTACACAAAATGTGCATCATATGTGCTTTCTTAACTAATTTTATATTTTGAAATGTTTGTAAAGTTAATTTACAGGTATTTAAATTTTGGTGTGTGTTAGAAAAAAACTGACACCCTACAACTTTTTGTTTCTCACTTCCTGCACCGAAGAAAGATTGGCAGATAGTATAGTTTGCAAACTATTTAGACTTTGCAGTGGAAGAAAGAACTATAGACACTAGTCCCCATATTAAAAGAATAAGCAGTAATTTGTCAGCAGACAGCCTGACATTTAACATTTGTCTAAGAACACACATAAAATGCGGCAAGATAAATACAAAATTAAAGGTATCTGTATAGCTCATTCATCTTTGGAACTCCAGCATGGTTATTGTGGGGGTGCTGCAGCACACCAGCACCCTTACTTTCAGCGCCTATGAATGGATGAAAACTAGAGCGAAGATACATCTGACCAGAGGAGGTTATTAGAGCAACATGTCCAAAAAAGGACCGTATTAGTCAACCACAAGTGTGGCGAGCATTTGGAAAAGCAAACAGAAATCTAGGTGCTGGAAGCCCATTGCTGGGTCTTAGTTCCATTATAATGCTTTGTTATGCGCCCTTACGAACATTGAGCCACTGGATGACAAAGGTCATCACAGGCTATTGAAATAAAATATTCTTCCAAAAGGCAATTTCCTCAAGGGCAAGTGATTTCACGACTTTTGGTCTAGGATCTAGGAAGAACTTGTTTTATATAAAGCAGCTGGGATTACCAACAGCAATTGGTCGGCCCTCTCAGAGATCGACTGAGAATATAAAAAGAGGGGTGCGAAGTTTTGAAGTTTTTTCATCCCTAACTTGGAGAAGCTTCATTTAAAAGTTTGCAAACTTCTCAAGATTGCAACACTTATGAAGTTTAAACTGTCAGAAAGAAAATCCGCAAAAGTAGGTTTGTCCGAAAAAAATCTCATCACAAACTCACTTTTATTGGGATCATTTTCAGTTTTTGTAATGAAATTCTTACACAAGTTTTACAAAACTGACAATACGACTAAATTACATGTTATCCATTCCACGTTTGAAGAAGAAATTCAGTAATTTCGAAATCAGTGTTAAAAGCGTCTAAGCTTTGAATAATGGTGTCCCACTCTGAGGTCAAACTGTTGTAAACCAGACATGTGAAAAGTTGCATATAGAAAGTTTCTCCCACTGCTATTTAGTGAAGTTCATTTTAGATGAAAAGGAAGACTCAAAATACCCGTTAATTGCCGAAGTCAGGCTTTAACGAGCTGCAAAGACCCTAACGCTCGAAATATGTGAAGACAATCACAAGTTCAAGTAAGTGCTTGAAGTATAAAGTATACAATGGCCAGAGTGATTGGACGTGCAACTTAGGCTCTGTCTATTGGTGGGATAAACTGAGAAGAACCATTACAATGTTCAAGTGTTTATAGAAAAATGATTACATTAACTGTAAGAATTTGTGTTATTAGTTGAGAGAGAAGAAAGCCCCACTCAAACTATAAACACAATCAGGGTGAACCATAAGAGTCACTAAATCAACCTGTGCTTAATGCTCTTGTAGCTTGTCACAAAAGCAGTCAGGCTTAACTTAGAGGCTGTGTGTAAAGTATTTATGCTGCACTCAAACAATAATAAAGTGAAAACACAATATAGGAAACTTCCCAAGTCAATTTAGAAAAATTGAGTACATTTTAATAAATAAATGACATCAAAACAAAAATAATCCAATCAGTGGAACCAGAGTTATGGATTTTTAAAGTTTCTAGTTTAAATAGCATCAAAAAGCACAAAGTGTCATCTGCAGTTATCTGGTCGTGCTGGAACAAACTAAAAACACAAGTTCAGGCACACTGTGATAGAGTGCAGGCCGGGTGCAGGACTGAGGTTGACACGCTGGGATTGTACCTTTTTGTCCTTGGTGCAGGGGCGGTGTAGTGCTGCAATGTGAGGTCCTGTGCTATTTCGCACCATGCTGCGTTGGTTCTGTCAGATGGAGTCACTGATCTGCGATGTGCTGCAATGAGAGGTACTGCATTGGTCTGCAGTGCGTTGCGTCAGGCCCAGTGAAACTGCAGATCAGGGGCTGTGAGGTGCTTTATGTGAGGTCCTGTGTCGGTCTGCACTGTCCTGTGTTGGTTCTGATGACACCACAGGTCTGCAAGGTGCTGCAATGCGAAGTCTTGCATTGGTCTGCCCAGCACCAGTGAAAGCTTCTGTTGTGCTGGGAGGTGTACATTCCAACTCCAGCCAAGGACCCAGGCCCTTGAAGACAGCACTTGGGGGTCAGGCGTCACTCCCTCAAAGGCTAGCAGCACAGGACCTGGTCAGGTCTAGAGGGTCTGGTCAGTTGGAAAGTAGAAAGACTTACCTTTTTTGGGTCTGCATCAGGGGTGCCTTAGACCCCCTATCGCTCTTGCTTTCGCAATTTGGTAATTGCAAATTGCGAATGCTTTCTCATTCATTCCTATGGGCCTAGAGGGGAATGGGAATGCATTCCCTAATAGTGAATCGCAATTTGCACTTTGCTATTAGGGAATGTGTAGGAATCGCTATTTATTTTGCGATTCCTACGTGCATAAGGAATTGCGACTCCTAAATAGCGATTCCTTAAAAACGATATTAAGGAATCGTAATTCCTTATCTTGATGCTTGTGCTTCTATATCACTGGTTAGCAGAGGTAAGGTGCACAAAGTCCTAATGCCAACAACAACTAGTTGAGCGAAATAGGGGAATGAAGGCAAAAAGTCTTAAGAACACAAACCCTAGGATGTCAGGTCTAACACTAACCAGAATGCAATGGTACACTTTAAGAGAAAAACAATTATTCCATCTTTACATAATATAGACTTCAACCTTTAAAACATTCCCTCAAAAATGGCATTTAAATCAATGCTTGGAAGCTTACATATGATAAATATTAATTTGCTGCTAATGTGTAGGATTAAGGCTGACACTTCTTTTGATATATTTGAATTCTGGTAAATCAGCAAACTAGCTGGAAAAGCACCAGGAGTGATTTACCTTGCAGGCAAATGAGTGTGAAGTTCCTGCAGAATGAGTTTCAAGTTTTTTAGTCACTGTAGTGTTTCCTTTTTGAATTTTAATTTTATATGGCAAGCATTGGCAAAACCAATTGGTCTGCTTTTACAGTGGTAACTCATTAAAGTATACGCATTACAAATCATGTTAACATGCTTTAGTGTCAGGCTAGTTGGTGTTGCCAAAGTTTGCCTGTCATTGCTTGAAAAATTAAAACTGATGCAACCATATAATACCATGCAGAAACAGGCCAGTGTTTGCACAGAAAAAGACTTGCAAATGTAGTGCTGTTCACTTCCAGCAATGTATGCAGTGTCTTCAAGGCTCCTGCATCAATACAGACAGTGAGTTCATCACTACACAGTGCATTCATTTGAGAGTCCCAAGTTCATGTCATGGATAGGGTAAATTCACAATTTAATTCTTCCAAAGTCAGTGAATTAAATATGATAACTTAGATAACACCAATATCAATACTAATACTAATTATTTACAAATGGCACAATTGTGTCAGGAAATTCTGCATGAAAACAAGAGTCTATTAATACTAACATGACAGGAATTTGAGGAACAGCCGAGGTAAGACACAGAAGCGTGTTTAATATGATGAAGCAACAAGAAAGTATTTCTATATTATCACATGAGTTGCTCTGTGCTTAATAATCCAGGATGTACAAACAACACTTGTTAGATGAGCCTGGACTCTTGCAGCACTTACAGGCAGCAGAATATACAGAATTATACAACTATTCTTATTATTAATTATAATTAATGATGATACTACTACTGCTCCAATTATTATTGTTACTATTTTTATTGTTGTAAGTAATAATAATAATAATAATGTGAGAAGCAAAGGAAGAAAAGAGTTGCTCAAACTAATATATGTGCAAATGTGCAAAAGAACATCAATTTCTATATTGATCACATACTGAATATACTCAAATGTTAAAAAACTGAGCAATAAGCTCTTGTGGCTTTGTCTCAATAAGGCTTGCATTATTAACAAGCTAAAGTCAACCCAAATCCATAAAACAGGCACTCTTGAATCAACCTGTCAGCCAAGAAGAGATCAGAGTGGTAATAGGCTGAAGTAAAGGAGGTAAAGCGACAGGCCCAGATGGTATACCAGTAGAATTATATAAAGCTCTTGGGGATTCTTTAATTCCATTTATGACAACTATGTTTGAGGAGAGTCTAGAGAAGGGTACGCAGTTGCCAAAATCCTGGAATGAAGCGGCAGTTACGCTAATCCTGAAACCAGCGAAATAATCTATGTGCTGCGAGTCTTTAGAACAATTTCAGATCTCAATTGTGATTATGAAATGTTCACAAAGGTCTTGGCTGAGAGGTTGAGTAAAGTAGTTGGGGGCTACTACATGGAGACCAGAAAGGCTTTGTAAAAGGTAGATATCTCCATGAATTAATGTACACCCTTATTCGGTCTATAGATTTTGCTGCTACTTATAATAACCTCTTCGCTGTTGTAAAGATAGATGCAACAAATGCCTTCAGTAGGGTACTTTGGACCTAACTCACTACCATCCTAAAACAACTAAAAACTGGATGCAAATGTTTGTAGAACAATTAAGTTATGAGGACAAGAATTCTAGTGAATGGGAACTTAACCTCAACTTTTAAAATGTATAGAGTCACCAGACAAGGCTGACCCCTATTCCCGTTATTGTTTAAACTTTATATTGAGACTTTAGTAGCTTAACCTAGAAATTAGACTACTATTTCCCCTTTTTGTTGCAATGAATGGGAGAAGAAGGTGTCCCTATATGCAGATGATCTTATGGTCTTTACATCTGACCTAGCCATGGCCCTCCCTGCCATATTGCAGATATCCACATATTTTTGTAAGGTTTCAGCCTACGATATGAATGCAGAGAAAGCTGAGATTATGGTTTGGAACCAGAAGAGGGATAACCCCCTGATTCAAAATGATATGAGATATCTGTGATTAAAAATTATGCAGGACATCAATGAAATTTCAGAAGTAAATCTTGTGAAAGCATTAGTGAAAGTAAAAGCTCTGATGATGGGGAGGGCACCCTTGACTATCTTTGGCAGAATCAATTTAGTAAAAACTAGCAGCCCGTCCTGACGTTGTCCGGGTATGAATTGCTGCCGGCCAGTAGTATATTGTGTGGTAGGATTTCGTTTTGATAGCATTTCTTATCTGTGACAGGCCTGTGAAACGCTCCGATTCACAGTGCACTGCTGATGCACTTAAGAGTGCGCGTTCAGTAGTGTGTGAACTCGAGTTTACCTACTTTATTTTTCCTTGCAATATTATATAGCGCGAACTCGACAACATGGCATGAGCACAATTTACATTACAGAAGAACACATTCATTTGTGGTAGGCACGGGGAGACAAAGCGATTTGCCTGGAATCACAGGATGTTGAGCTGATGCCGAGATTCGAACGTAGCTCCCCAGCTCTAAAGTTCGCAATTCTAGAACTTGTGGCGGGAGGTGTGTCTAAAAGTGTATGTCGGTGCTGGCCATAAATGAGAGAGACATGTGCATTTTTCAAATCAGTGGTGAAAAAATGTGAGTTTGTTGCTGGAGATGTGGGCCGCCGTGCCACCAATGTACTTACCGGGGGAGGGTAAACACCCATTATTCCACAACTTTCTTTCCGCATACCATCACTCCGCATACTTTCATTACGAAAGTACCATGACTCCGCAATGCCATTATAATGCATGGCATTACATTTTATATGCTTTTACCACGCATACATTTACAACGAATTTTTAGGGTTCAGGGGTAGGTTTGGGTTTTGGGGTACAGGGTTATTTTTATGGTTCAGGGCTAGGTTTGAGTTTTGGAGTACAGGGGTATTTTTAGTGTTCAGGGGTAGGTTTGGGTTTTGGGGTGCAGGGGTATTTTAGGGTTCAGGGGTAGGTTTGGGTTTTGGGGTATAGGGGTATTTTTAGGGTTCAGGGCTAGGTTTGGGTTTTGGGGTACAGGGGTATTTTTAGGGTTCAGGGGTAGGTTTGGGTTTTGAGGTACAGGGGTATTTATAGGGTTCAGGGCTAGGTTTGGGTTTGGGTTTTGGGGTACAGGGGTATTTTTAGGGTTTAGGGATAGGTTTGGGTTTTGGGGTACAGGGTATATTTATAGGGTTAAGATGGGTTAGTGCTTAAGGGTGTTGGGGTATTTTAAGGAGTACGGGTGGGTTATGATTATGGGGTGCAGGGGTATTTAAAGGGAGCAGGGTGGACACCCAGAGCTGGAATGTACAGAACCTGGGAAGAAAAAACAATGAAATATTGGGCACAACACTCGCTTTTTTTCCGTAATCCCGCGCCCGCACACGCCCACGCCCCCAGCACACGATATGAGGCATGGCATGAAGGGCGGAACGTACCACACGCTCCCAGCATTTGTCACGCCCCCCAGCACACGCCCACAGCACAACGCAGACAAGGGACTATTTTGCTGGCACGGTTCTTTTACCTTTTAAATGTATATGGTGGGCGTCTGCATAGCCTATGTCCTTCTGCTGCAACTGCTCTTTCCAACGCTGTATTGGGTGTTGTGATTGGTGCTGTGGTTCCTGAGATTACCCGCCTCAAAGGTTTGGGCTCTCTCTTTATTATATTAGTATAGATGAAGATACTTCCTAAAATCAGTTTTTATTCATCCAATTCCTCTAGATTTCAAGATTTCAAGAAGACTTTAGTAGAAAAAATACAGCAGGCTATACATTAGTTTGTCTGGGCATACAAGGGGTCAAGAATCTTTTGAAAGAATTTGCGTAGAATAAAAGAAAACGGGGTAAAACAAAGTTAAAAAACAACAGGTGCAAAATAGTCTCAAGTGCCTTGGCAGGTATAATGGGCGCCTCAAGTCCTGATATGCCCACTTGCACCTACGCAATATTGAAGGATTTCATCATGATCATTTGCCAGCCCTGATTTGTTTGGAACGTATGTGCCACATCCACCTCATAAATTTAGCCACCGGGATAGCGTACCGGGTGATGGATTAGAGCAGAGAATTTGCAGGGCTATGTTGTGTGATCTTGTGTTCTTAAAGAGCTGGGCCAGCCAAGACTTCCGCGGGCCAGAGTAAGCAGGGCGGGCAAAAAGCACATGCACATATGATCCTATGTATTTGGGGGCAAAGATCCTGATTTAATTTGGAAGTAGAGTTTTCGATCCAAAGGCTTTTTAATAATATCCCAATAGGGCTCGAGTCTCAGGCATGGTTTGATCTGAAGGAAGAGCTCAGAGAGTGAAGTAGGATCATAGCGCCTAAACTCTTCATGTCCAACCTTTTTCCAGTAGATCTCTTTGAGGCTATTTTTTGACGGGGACATTGTGGTGAATGGGGAATTCCACAGGTGCGATAGGCCCATTTCATTCATACTTCAAGTAAGCACATTGTTATAATGTAGAAGGTGTAACCTTTAAAAAGGAACACCTTATTGTCAAGATGGTTTTTACTTGTACCGAATATTCCTGCACATTATGAAAGCAATGAGCTTCATTAATTGCAAAGGAATGGCTTCCTAGGCGATGGAGTAATGCACCCAATAGCCAAAAGAATGATAAAGAGACAGAAATACTCCTTTCAGCTGATCCAAGATGTGATTCACACTGTCCCAAAGCAAAGGGTGATGGGTGCTTCTCCAAACTAGCCAACCAGTGAAGTGAAGTTGGCCCACAGTCCAACATCTGTGCATTTTATGCAATAGGGTGGCATGGTCAGATCAATAAATGGAGCGAGGTGAAAGAGTGCTAAGATTGCAAAGGATAAAAAGAGTACATAAACCCAAAAGAATATGGTAACAGCACAGCCATCCACAGACGTATCTCTCACCGGGCCACAAATGGGTCTGCACCATGGGCAGTGTGGTGTGTTTGGCCAGGAAATAGCACTATGATCTAAGGCCAAACTGTCCAACAGTACACACACACAGAAGAAGGTCGGAGCTGGCTTGAGCACTGCAACAAGAGGGACTCAAAGCAGAGAAGTTGAAGCATTGCAGGTGGCCGTTGTTGAGCCTGGAAAGGGAAAGCAGTTCAGCACAGGTGATTTACTAATGGCAGATGTGCCAGAGTGAATTCATCTGGCTATATTCACAGATAGGTGGATGATTGTTAGAAGCTAAGGATGGTGTCTATCGCTATACTGCTATTGCTATAGTGTATATTTAGAAAAACTCTAAGGCCCATATTTATGAGACCTTAGGTGACGCAAGGACAATGTAAAAGTTTCAGTAATATTTACAAAGTGACACAAGGCCTGTCTTGCATGACTTTGTTAAGAAATGTAATGCTATGCATTGTATTGTGTTACATTCCCACTTGTAGGCCTTCCATGGGTGGAGCATGGGCTTTCCTGTGTATCAACCCATGAATTTTGGTGCATTTCCAGACATACAAAGACTCGTAAATCTGGGAATGCCTCAAAACGTTAGGCATTCCTCAGTGAGATGTAATGAAGAGAAATATCTTTATTTCTCCTCATTATTTCCTCTTACCAAGTGTGATACATTTTCAGCACACGTAGAAAGAGGAAAACACAGTTAATGATTGTTTTTGTGCAGAAAGGTGTCCTTTCCTACACAGCATCAATCCTGGCTGTGACATGACACTCTTTGACTATGGTGCAAGGGTGCCTCTGTTGGTTCTAGGCACTAGGAAGCAGCAGAAATGCACCATACCTTAGTTGATATGACACATTTCTGCTGTCTCCTTTTCACACAGCACAGCAGCTTTGCTTGTTGCCCTTCAATGCTTGACAAATTAGTAAATCTGCCCCTGAGAATATGTCATTATTAATTGTTTATTCAACGAGGTTGTGAAATGCCAGAAAATGTGGAAATAGAAATTCACTGGATATCAAAAAGCGCATGTTTTGTTTAGTTTATATTATATGTTTGAGGACGTAAGCGAGCTCTAGAAAAAAAAATCCCTAGTTTTTTCTGCTTTTTTACCTTTTGGTTTGAGCCTGTGCTGTGGTTTGAGGCTAGAGCCTGTGATTAGATTCTACAAACATATTCTCTGCTCTTCTACAGGTTGAAGTAACACTAGACTGCCACTAAAGGAGTATATAACCTCTAACTAACATTTCTGTCAAAATCTCACGGGGCCTGCAAAATCTTAAAGAATACAATCAGTTAAGTCACTCAGGGCCAGATATAGGGAACTTCAATTTACCGACTCATAAATACCGAATTTTACAGATTCGGTATTTATGAATCGGTAAATATGAAGGAGAGAGATGTAGGTAATTTTTAAAATTGAATTACCGAATCGGTAACATTTGGTATTTACCGATTCGGTAAATACCGAATCGGTATTTCCCATTGATTCCTATGGGCTGTGAAGCCCATAGGAATCAATGGGAAATACCGAATCGGTATTTAACGATTCGGTAAATACCGAATGTTGCAAGGGTGCAGGGGGTGTCACTTTGAAACCCTCTAGCACCCCAAGTAAAGGCATGTGTGACATGTGACACACAGACATGCCCTGCATGCACACCTGGATTCGGTATTTTACCACACAATAGGATTGTGTGGTAAAATACCGACTCTTAAGGGCCTGTGGCACTCTCAGGAGTGTCACCTACATTTGGATTTACCGAATCGGTAAAATTACCGATTCGGTATTTTACAGAATCGGTAAATTTACTGAATCGGTAAATTTACAGATTCTGTAAAATATTGGCCCCTACATCTGAAAATCCAAATACAGTTCGGTAACAGCCGAATTCGGCCGTTACCGACCGGTATTAGGGCTCCTATATCTGGCCCTAAGTAACTTAATATATTATTGCAATGATTCTGAATTATGGGCCCCATGCATCAAACCAAAAACTGTCCGCAAACGGACAGATTCTCAGAATCCGCCTCTTTGCCCCCAGTATTTTTGCATTTGGGATGCATCATCCCAAATGCAAAAATCGCAATTTAAGGAATATCTAAATTGCGATTCCTTAAATTGCGATTGCATTTAAGGAATCCCAAATTGAGATTCCCTAAATGCAATGCATGAAAGTAAAAAAATTAGCGATTTCGCTAATAGGAGTAGCAAATTACAATAAAGTTGAACTTCATGGTAATTTGCAAAAACTTTGAAAAATGCGCTTTTGTGCATTTTTCAAAGTTTCATGTTGCGCACACACATGCCCTTGGGGCATGTGTGTGTGCAACATATGTGCAGAGATCAATTTCAGGGGTGCAACAGGGTGTCATTTTGACACCCTTGCACTCTTGAAATTGCATGAGCAATTTGCGAGTACCACCTGGTACTCGCAAATTGCTCATGCAATTTTCAATTCATTCCTATGGGCCTGTAGGCCCATAAGAATGAATGGGACAGCATTCCTTAATTGCGACTAGCAATTTGCGAGTAGCAATTAAGGAATGTTTAGGAATCGCTATTTTTATAGCGATTCCTACATGCATAGGCTTTAGCGATTCCTAAATAGCGATTCCTTAAAAATCGCTATTTAGGAATCGCAAAAGCCCACGTTGATGCATGTGCCAGTATGTCTCTGTTATTTTGTAGATGATAAAGTTAACTGTTAGCATTGAACAAAGTGGTTTCATATCTCAAATAATTACCAGACAGGAGTAGGAAGGCATTTTCTGGTCGCAAACTCTGTATTTCGGTAAATCACGTTTGCGACCAATAAATGTGTTTTTTCAAATGTAATAAACCCATTTAGCAATTCTGTAACCATTTACGAATTTCTAAATGGATGTAGGAAACTATACTGTTTACGTATTTGGAAGGGGCGTTAAACCATCGCATCAACAAACAGATTCCTTATAGTATATTGTAATGTTTTGCACCCAAAATCCCATTACACAACATTAAGCCAGTAATATTTTTAAAGCTACTGAAAGGTAGTGGTACCCATTTGCAAATGGGAAGGGGCCCCTTTGTGAATGGTCAAAAAGAAATTTTAGAAATATGTAGTGGTCCACCGGACCCTTTTCTACTCGTAGAAAATGGTTTAAAATCTTTTATTTTTCTTTAAATGCAGAGAAAAGAGTTGCATTTAAAAAAAAGATGCATTAGGTAAGTCGAATTCTGAACCACGACGTTTCAGATTTTTATTAACTGACCTGGTAGAACATAGGTCGGTTCAAAAAAATCTTTACTGGTTGCAAAAATACTGGTTACAAATTGTGACCAATATCTTGCAACCAGTAAAAAGTGCATACGGCTATAAATTGCTAATGGAAGCAATGATAGGTTTTATTTCAGACACCTCAGTGCAGTTTCTTCTGAAAGAAAGAATTTTCCAAATGGATTTAATATTTCTTTTTTTTACTTTTAAGACGTGGGCAAATTTATTTATCACATGTTTCCTTTGTAGGCTGTAATCTTTGAGAAAATTATATCTCACGCTGGGAAAAAGGAAATTTAGCCTATTCTAACATGGCTAAATGTGCATGTGGGTGGATAAGCTAGCATCTAGCAAAGTCTTTTTAGGACACATTTTCAAAATAGGAGGACGTGTCATTAAGAAATGTATTCTTTAAGCTGCTAGGAAAAGCCTGCACTGGCTTCTATTGAGTCCAGGATTGTCTTTAAGATTGTTTGCTTGACCTATGGGGCACTTGCTGGCAAGGGGGCCGGTGGTGTGAGGAAATTGTTGCTTCCTTATGCACCGGGCAGAGACCTCCGCTCCTCAACTAAGAGCTTGTTGGTGGTGCCTCGTGTTGGAAGAAGTAAATGGGGTGGGAGGGCGTTTTCAACGGTAGCCCCCAAGCTGTGGAACAGCCTTCCCCTAGAAATTAAATCCCAATTGTCGGTCCTGAAGTTTCGGAAAGCTCTTAAAACGTGGCTATTCTCAAAGGCATACCCGTAGTGCTGGTTATCTGGTCATTTTGATTTCTTCTATGGTAGGCGCCTTGATGCCTTTGGGCTTAGTAGCGCGTTATAAGACTCACTTCATTTCATTTCATTTCATTTCAAGGTGTAGACCATCTTTCTAGACTAGCCCATTTTCTCTGCGGTGGTCTGCCTGAGATGTAATTACTTTTAGGAACCAAAGGGGCTGACTTGTGTCTGTCCCAAGACCAGCAGAGTGTGTTTGTACTGTTTGCAAAGTAACTGGATTTACAGCTGAATTTGTTTGTGGGAGGAAGAGAGAAATTCCCTGTATTTTGTTCCTTGTTTCTTTTTAAAGAATTATATAAATGGAAGTGCTGGGACAGGAATATCAGGAATATCCTGTGCATGGTAAACAGACATATGCCCATGACCTGAGTGGCCAACTGCATGCAAAACTGTTACAGTGAATTTTATTTAGGCCCTATCATTACATTAACCTGGAGTGTGTGAGGAGTTCTAGGTCTGTCCCTGACGACTCAAAGGTCAGGACCTGTTTGTGACCTGGAGAGGCACGCCAAGTGTTATTTCATACTACACAGTGGTCTAATTTTCCCTGCCCTGGGTACAACACTTAAGGTGGTGATGGCAATGCTGTGTTTTGTGAGGGTGTCCACTAGAGGGTAGAAACCAGACACCGAAGTAAGGAGGATTGGGGCAAGGCTTACTTTAGAAATCTATAAAGTTCTTGTTAGCAAACAGCTACCTATTAGATCTTCCTGAGCACTGCCATTTGGTGTCAGAGATGGAGGGACTGCAGTTTCTGGTCATCAGACTGAGGACGTTTCTAGGATGGTCTTGTTCATTAGCTCGTCTCTGATTACTGCTACAGACATGCAGATGATAGCCAGCTGCAGTTAATGTATACTTCAATATGCCCACGTTTTGAGTAGTCCTGCCTAAAGCCAGTCGCCTGCTACCTGCTGTGGGAAACATTACTTTGCACAAAGGCCGTATCTCGAAAGAAAACAACCTTAAACCATTTCTAAAGCCAGGGACAGTGGATGCACATCCCCTGTTTAGAAAATGTGTATAGAAGTGGTATCTAGATCACCCCACTTAGTTCCAGTCCCACATTCTTCTTGACCAAGTAGTAGAGTCCCCTGCAGAGCATTCAATGAGCTTCTGTGTAATCTGAGCTGGTGTCTGACTGACAGCCCATTTCCCACAGGTGAGGGGGCATTTCCTCATATAAGGATATATATATATTTTTAGTTGCTTAAGACTTTGAAAAGGAAATGACATGCAAAACAGTCCCTGGACACCTATGGAGAATCATTGGGATTTGTCAGACCCACCAAGTGAATTCTGTTTCTGGACAAGACTTACTCCTTAATTGGAACCTGTCAACTTTCTTAACTGGTTCCCAGATAAAGTGGGCCTATTGTCTTGTGTGGATAGTATTCTTTTTGTACCAGAGAATATTTGCTTCTGAAAACTGTGGCTCAGAGCGGGTCCTGTGAAATCAAAAAATACTGCTGATCTGTGTGGGATTCCCATTCAACTAAAGTGCAGGATCCTAAAACTGAAATGAAACCAATTATGGGGATGAACTGGTTCCCTGGGGGCTGGAACCTTTGTTTCGCACCAAGTTTTTGAGTATGCGGATTAGGTAACTGAAGACTTTTGTTTAGGAATTGGGAAGTGATTGGTGAAGTTTAAAAAAATATTTTCCTTATTTTAAAATCTGAAACTTAAACCTCCTTTAGTACCAAAACGTTAAGCCACTGAGCCCAAGACAATCACAACTTGACTTTTAGTTTAGTTCTCATTGGAACTTTTTTTTAATAAGATAAGATAAATTTTATTTTGTATAGTTAATTAAAACCAATACAATCGATGCATTTAAAACAATTTCATAAAACATGGTGAGAATAGTCTGTGTAATTGTCCTTATCAAAGTCCATGCGGTGAGGGACCGAGAATAATTGTCTAGCAGAGTTCCCTGAGCCCGGCCGGCGTTTGTAGCCCAAATTTCGTCAGCTAGGTGCCAGAACCCGTGCTAGCCACAAGTTGTAGATTTGGTAGTCTTTGCTCTACCGTGGTCAAAAACTTAACGTATCTACAATTCAGTTTTGTGTTCGCAGGGTTCAAGCATGCAAGCACAGCCTTCCTGCGCTTGCTGGTCCCTATCTGCTTGAGCTGGTCCCTTAATAGCTGTCGGCAGACTTGTCGAAGCTCTTCGCAGAGACAGGTCGTGTGGAGTATGTCTCCATTTGCTAGGTTGCAGAGCGGACAGACTTCCTGACCATTACTCCTGAGCCATGGTGGTTGATGCTCTCTGCTGGGCAGGATCCCTAATCTGTATTTCAGAAACTTCAGTTTGATGGTTTTGGAATTGCCCTGGCTGAAGTAAAGTTGTGGTGTCAGGAATTTAACTTGAAAGATCACAGGTACAGATTCACAGGAAACCATGCAAATTGTGTCCAACTTCATGGTGTCCGAAGCCCATTGCAGCTTCTAAATTTATCAAGACCTCACTTTTGCCAATTGGACCTTGTTTGAGCATGACCCTACCCGGCAACTATCCAGTCCTGTAAAACCCAAATTTGTCAAAGACTCAAGATTGGCCCCTCTCAACATTGTGAGTTCCTTAAAAGTTTCTAAATCCGAAGTTAAAATCCTTCAGTGATATAAATCTCACCCTACACCCAACACAAGCTCTCAAAAGTAATCTGAAGAGGTTGCCATGTCCAACTATTTAACTATCCTATTTTTAACTGTTTCTTTGTATATTCTATTTTTGTTTTTTCCGATTGAAATACTAGCATTGTGACTATTTTCATTTTCAATGGGGAATTTTTTTATATGAGGATTTTATTTTTGATTGCTTCACACTGAATGCAAAATTGAATTTCAGAATTATTTTTTATGTCTCATTGTTTGATAATAGTCCTTCCTTTAGGGTTTGAGGTTGGTTAGTTACAGTATGACTCTGAAAGCAGGTCCCCCTCGTTCTGTTCCACTAAGATAGTATGTTCCTGCAACCATACCACGTGTAAAGAAAGTGTGTATGTCACAAATGTGTATTGACCATCATGGTTCTGTAGTTTCAAACTGAAGAAATACTGGTAATGATGCAAACATTATTGCTTTCGAACATTACTATGAAATCTTAAATGATGAGTTATTTCCTAACAAAATACATTAGCCCCTTATCTAAATAAAAATATGTATATTTCATCATATATGATGAAGGCACTCCATTTTAAGTTATTGGAAATAAGAAACATTCATGAAATAATAAACTCATTTTATGAGAAAACAGTCTCTCTCCCTCCCTCTCTTCCCATGTCTCATCCATTTCTCTCTCTCTCTTTTTTTCTTCCTCTCTTCCCTTCTCCCCCTCTCCCTCTCTCCAAACTACTCTGAAATAGCTTTAGAAAGATTTTCCGAAGAATAATGAAGATGCAGCTTTCCTATAAAACACACAGAAATGTTTGCGGTGTATAAGTCCTCAGCGTGGGCGGATTTTCTCGTTTCAATTCCACTTTTTAATGAAAATCTGTTCATATCATTGTTAATGCTTTTCATTTATCTTGTTCTAGCGAGGAGTCTCAGATATCATCAATAACAGAAAACGCCTATTGCGGCTCTTCGCCTTTTTCTGTTCTATGATCCAGACATTACTAAAACGATACTTTGTTTTGTGCCTGAAAAAGCGAGTTTTCCCTGCCAGAAAGAATGTTAAACATATGTGAAGAGATGTTTCATACGTGTAACATATGAAAAAAGTGCAATATGTTTCATTTGGAGATTTAGAGATTCCATTCATAAGTTTTTGCAAGCTCAAAATTGTAAGTTATCATGAATTGGTATAGAAGTGTACATCAATATGATATTTTTTCTTTATTTCTAAAGATTTTATACATTTTTAACATGTACAGCCATTATTTGCATAAATCCGTCATTCACGTAAGGAAAGGTGAGAGATCACAACAGAGCTGTGATTTCCAAGTGTTTTATGCCCAGCCTCTTTGAGTTAAAGGACATTTGTTTGCCCAACTACCAAAGAGATCGAATCTGCTAAACTGTTTAACAGTGAACATTGAATAGCCACTGTATTGAGACAAGTCAACATATTGATGTGGCGAAACTCTAAGAAAGCAGGAGAAACATTATGTTAAATGGAGTATTTTTCAACGTTTCCCTCAAAACAATCAAGTTATAGTGTATTCAATAATGTATACCCCATGATGGGTGGCCCTACAGGTCAATAATTATGCCTAAATTGCCATCTAAACCATGATTATGGACCTCGATTCTTGTTTCTTGAGGTATCCCTCAAAGTGGCCCTAATTTAATGAGTTGTGACATCCTCTTGCAAGAGCTATTTGAACTTCATTGGCAGGGAAGGAAGTGCTTAGGTGCCTCGGTAGTCCAATGTGTCTTCTCTTGTCCATCCATCCTCCTCCATGTAGTGCTTGCACAAGTAATTGGAAAAGACAAAGCTAAAATGTTGCCCTTCCTCCTGTGTATCAGAGAGTGGATAGCAGAATACTTGAAACCTGCTTCTTGGCTCCTTTCTTTGCCAAGCTGATGCTGTGCCACACCAATTACCCACTCCATCTTTTCTGTTATATATCCTAACATTGGGGCCGATTAGGATGGCGGACGGACCTGCGTCCGTCCGCCACCCCAGAGTAGGAGGGACCGTCCACAGGGGCAGCGGCGGTCCCTCCGTGCAAATTAGGATGTGACCGCCACCCTGGCGGTCACATCCTGTATTTTTTACATTGTGGCGGGTGCTGCTTGAAGCAGCACCCGCCGCAATGTAAAAAATGAAAGCAGTGCATTTGCATGCACAAAGCGGCAGGCACCGCGCGGTGCCTGCCGCTTCGTGCACGCAAAGGCAGAGGGGTACCATAGGTACCCCCCATGTGCAACCAACACCCCACCTTCACCCCCGGGGGACCGCAACGGGCCCCCAAACAAAAGTCCATATGCCTTTCCACGGCGGAAATGCCGCTGTGGAAAGGCATAGAACTGCAGACATCCTAATATGCCTGGCGGTGTCTGATAGACACCGCCTGACATGTTAGAGCTTTTCCGCCGCGGTCGAAGGCGACTGCGGCGGAAAAGCTGCAGACAGTCTTCCTGACCCCCCAGCCATCCTAATCTGGTGGGGGCCTTTGAAGGCTCCGCAGCGGTTTTTCCGCATCCTCCGGGCCAGCAGGCACTTCAGCCGGCCCGGAGGCGCGGAAAAACCGCTATCATAATCAGCCCTTAGTCTGAATAAATATTTCGCTTTTCCTCTCTTTCTGCATCTCTGCTTAATATTTCTAAAAGCAGTACAAGCTCTTACCTTGACCTGCACTTTTTCCAGCTGCCTGTTGGATGTGTTTAATTCCTGCAGTAGAGTGCTCCAAGCTTGTCCCAAGGATAATGCTGATTAGATACCTCTTAGATAAGCTTTTGATCAAAGCCAGACAGCATTAGGGGCAGAAGTCATTACAATCATATAACATTTGTGATTTCTGAACTAAAAAGAACTGAAGTCCAGTCTCCCCCAAGTATCCAGTTACTATACTGTAATGAAACTGTCTGTTGGCCTCCTTGTGCTGTGTTTGAATCACTTTGAAGTCTAACCCCTGTCTATCAAAAAGAATGAATCCTCTATAGCTTTGATCCTTATAAAAGAACAGAAAATAACCTATTACCTCATGGTGCATCTCTTTTCAGAAAGCTAACATTCCCAGACCAGATATGGACAGAATCCACTATCTTAGCTTTGGAGTACGATATTAGTTCTACATTCAGGAGTAAATACACCTTAAAGTGCTGACACTTCAATCATGCCTTACTGAAGTCTCTATAAAAGTTAGGATTCCTAACTTTACTACTCCTAAATGCCTTTTTTGAATACCGAAAGTCATAAAGATAGGATTTTATCTCAGTTTAGGAGTAGTAAAGTTAGGAATCCTAACTTTACTAATCCTAAAGGCCCTTTGTGAATACCAAACGTCGTAAAGTTAGGATTTTGTCTCAGATTACTTTTGTTAATCGGGCCCAGTATGTTTATTTTTTGGAAGATGTCCCACTTCCACAATTTCTAAACAACCACTTATATCCAACCTTGCTATGCACCCTGAAATCAACAACAGTCAAAGTATACAGCTTTCCCCACTATCTCACTTCCCACACGGAAAAGCCTACCAAATTGATGGTGTGCACAGCGTCCTTGTCTTGCTCTTCCTGAAAAAGCAAAGTATTGTCTCCTACTTACATATAATAGGCCAACCCTACCACAGCATTGTTGCTTTAGCTCTTTAATTTTCCTTTCTTTTCAGAAGGGCTCCACTTCCCTCAGAATTTTATTTCAAAACCACATGCTACAAGCATGTGTCACTTTTAGGAATCATAACTCACACAAAAGGGGAGAGGGTCAATAAATCTCCACTACCCGAACCCCCTAATATAATATGTTAACACAACCAGGGGTAGAGAGGAACACACCCGACACAAGATACATTAACAGATATGTAGTGACAAAACAAGTGTGTTTTGAAAACTGTCCTCCTTCACACACAAATGTGTGTGACATGGTTCATCATCGGGTCTGCTAACAAAACGCCCTGGCGTAGCCACGCACAGGGCCGAGCATAGGGAGGGGGAAACATAAGACAAAACAAAGAAGTGAAGAAACAGTGATAACCAAATGAGTGTTACCCTGTGACTGGGTACAGTGATAGAAGAAAGTGCAGGTTTAGAAAGTGCTTAAAACTGGCTCGTAAATACCTTTTGGACCTTTATTCATAGGTTCTACGGCCAGGATAAAAAATAGTGAAGGATGGGAAGTGTTTATAGAGAGTGTCAAGTTCCCAAAACACCCCTCCTTAAACTGCCAATGCCAACATGTTTCGACCGTCTTACTGTGCCCTTAATGAACAGGTCACGCCGGTCTTCATCAGGACGTCTACCAGTCCCAGTCTGCTCTCGCACCTTACCTCAGTCAGGTTAATAGATGGGGTAAAAGGATCATAGTCGATCAGAAACGTGTGGAGATAGGTCCCGCCAACACGGGATACATATACGAGTTTATAAGTAAAGTAAACTCGAACAAGCGCCCGGCAGGATGGATTCCAAAGAACACAACTGTTCGTGGCAGTCTGCACTGATTGTGCCTGCTCCTGCGGCGCTGCGTAGGAATATCATGACCCAGTCACAAACCTGTAAATTATTGCTTCAGAAGGAGTGATGTAGCTCTAATATGCTCTCTCCAACTAAACTCACCGCCAGAGTTTGACCGTGTGATGGTGAAGGCACATTAACAGTGAAAGGGAGAAAGGGGAAGAAGATGCACCAAGGTAGATGTCAACTGAGTAGTCTTTGTGGTACTAGGGACAAGGGTCATCACTTTTGGAAGGGGTAGGCAGTTTGTTTGAAGGAATGGTCAAAAGAACGAAACGCAACTCACCAATGAGACATCCACAGTACCATCACTCACCTGTCATATTATTGTTTTACTGCTCCCTAAGCATTCAATGATCACTTTTGTGTTTCCTAACTGACCTGAAGGTATACGCTGTACTCGACTGTTATTCTGAAACGTACACTGAGAATTAACTACACATCAAAATGCCTCAAGGACCAGACTCAATGCCCAGTAAACCAGATTTACCAGGCACAATACCTATTAGCTATTAATGTTTTCTCATACTCTAATAGTCATGCATTAGCACTTCTTCATACTTGCCAAAGTGCATTCAGTTCTTGTTGTCTGCAGTCTTAAGTTTTGTTAGAATTCTCTTTTTTTGTGTCTAAATTTTACTGAACATAAACTCAGCACAGCGAATACATTACTTGGGTAGATACATGCTTATGCATTTTATATGACAACGTGAAAATACATAGCAGCGTCCAAAACCTCATTGAGAGCATTAATCAATGTAACATTGGTCTTATATAATAATCTTCCAATTACAAACAGATAACATGTCTGGTTGAACTGAAATGACAACCCCTGACCCACTTTGTGCATGAAGTGCAGAATAGTAATACTTGGGCCATATATGCCTTTTCAACATCAGGGCGCATGTGTAGTGCACGTGGAATCAATAGGGTGTGCGAGTGGATATGCTTTGAGGGGGTCCCATATATCCCTAGGGTGCGAAGTTAAGGGGAGGAGCTCAGCATATGTGAATGTCTGTTCCTGCCAAAATATCATATCACTGATCCATTCCTTAAACTTGGGTGCCCTGCCCCATCCCCATCTACATGCTATTCTCCTTTTCGCCAACAAGAGACCAAATGACACAAATCGCCCATGTGCCACATCTAAATTCTCTGTGTACCCTAGTAGAGCCAGCAGGGGGGGAGCCTGAAGCAGTAGTGAAGTCATCTGTTCTATTGCTACAAACACCTGTCACCAGTATACCTGTATAGTGCTGCATTCCCATGCAAGGTGCAGAGGTCTGCAGCCTCCATACCACATCTGTCACATTTATTGTTATCGTGCAGTTTGTACCTGCATGTTTTAACCAGGGTGTAGTAAGTGCGGTGCAAGAATTTGTAATGCGTGATGCGTAGGCAACTACTAGATGAAATTTGTTCTGTCTGAGTGCAACAGTAGACCCACTGTTTGTCAGTTATTTCCCTTCCCATATGAGTAGTCCACCTGTCTCTTGCAGAGCACCGACGTGAAGCCGAATTGGTTATATAGACTATGATATAATGTAGATACCAAATGTGAGGCAGTATCACTGCGCAATATTAAATGTAGTGGGGTGACATCCTGCAGTTCGTGTGGGTATGCAGGAGTGTATTCTTTTATACGTTGTCGCAACCGGACATATAGATAAATATCCATGGGAGAGGGCGCCTTTTTAGAAAACAACTGCTGCAATGTGCAGAACTTGCCATTTAAATAAATATCCCCCAGCAGGTAATATTGAACTTTGCTTTAGTTTTATTGAACGCTCCTTCTTGTAATACTGACATCTTAGTGTGATACACCAAAGGAAGTAAAGGTGAGTGCAGGATAGGTGCTTACATATGTCTGGCAATACGCTGACATGCTTTCACCGTACATGTAACCAATGTCGGGTCAGCCTCTTGAGGTGTGGATGTGCTCAATATGGCGCCCTCCAGTGAAATAGGATCCACCAGCAGTGCTCCGTTGCCACTTGCGGCATTTATTTAGGAGGATGAAACCAATAGTGGGCATAATAAGCCTGTGCGCAAAGATAATACAGCTCTAGTATAGGGATATCAAACCCTCCCTGGGAGTATGTACTAGTCAGCGTTTCCCATTGCAATCTGGGTTGTTTGCCACCCCAAGTTAGCTCTAGCAGTTCCGTACGGAGTGTGGAGAAGAAATGTCTGCCCGGGTCATATGGGGTGTTTAAAAAAAGCTACAAGAGTTTTGGGAGAATGATCATCTTAATGAGTGAAGTTCGCCCTGCCATAGATAGTGGGAGTGCAATCCACCTCGTGATACTACTTGTGATGCTCTCCAATGCCCTGCCGTAGTTAAGACGCGGTACAAAAGGGGGTGGTAATGGACGGAGCATCTGAACCAATCAAACACTCACACCCAGTCAAAAGATCTGGGTTTAATCCATCACCGTTCTTTAGCCCACTCTGCCACCCCAGTTCAGACATGGCTATATGCAAATCAGTCTGACCCTGTGCCTCATGGGAACAGTCCAGCCCGAACTGCCAAGCCATGCCTTCCCTGGACCGGAAACAAGCTTCCGAGGACCGGTTTCTGGCATTACAGCCGTCTTCAGCCCGGCTTGCTTGAATCCAGTGACAAAGTGAGCAAGGGACTCACGTCTGAGCATACCCTGCCACACTTATGGCGGCCAAAAGCGGTACAAAAGGGGGTGGTAATGGACGGAGCATCTGAACCAATCAAACACTCACACCCAGTAGTTAAGACGCATCAGCTCATCACGATCAGTAGTGATGTATACCCCTAGGTCCAATGTATATGTATTCCAGAGACCCCCCCCGAACCGCACAAACTCACGCAATATTGAGTTGAGATTTTGTTGGGGATCCCTAACATACAAGGTGATGTCGTCTGCATACAATGAAATGAGTATTGGGCGGAGCAGACAACGCAATGCTTTATCATGATGATGCTGCCTAATTTTGGCCGCAATGGGCTCCACCCCAAGCGCAAAGAGTAGGGGGAAGGTGGGCACCCCTGCCGGGTGCCCCGAGTGATGGGGAAGGCGGAGTAAGTAAGACCATTAATTAAAACCATAGCTTCCGGGGAAGTGTATAAAAGGCGTATCCATGCCAGAAATCATTTAGGCATCCCCAAACGTTGAAGTATGACAAAAAGATAATCCCATTCAACTGAATCAAAGGCCTTCGTGGAGTTTGAAAAAATTGCCACTAGGGCCAGCTGCGGGTCTACATTTTGTAAAATAGAGAAGAGAGTACGAAGGTTATGTGACGTCGCACTCCCTGGAATGAAACCGGCCTGATCCGGTAAGACTATTTTCTCCAATATTTTAGCGAGGATTTTTGCACCATTATTAAGTAGAGATAAAGGGCGGTAGGAATCACAGGTATCCCCAGGTTTACCAGGCTTCAGTAGTGATGTAATGAGAGCCTCTCTCAGAGAGCCCAGAAGAACCCCTAGTTCTTGAGCCTCTTCATAGACTTTTTTCAGTATGGGGATCAACTGATCAATGTATGTTTTAAAGAAATCAATGGGGAGACCATCGGATCCCGGGGCCTTCCCTGAATTCATCTGCAAAATTGCAGCTCTTATATCATCATTTTCTAGGGGCGCCGCCAGAAACTCTCTCTGGGCATCTCCTAACCAGCCAAGAGCTATATCTTCCAAACATACAGATAGGTCATGAGGTTGTGTTCTACAAGTGTTGTATAGGTTGGCAAAAAATGAGGCAAATACATTAAGGATATCACTGTAAAGTATTTTTCCCGGAAGCAAATCTCTCTCTCAGCGGTATCTTTGTATTTCCTAGAGTTTACTCCTGAACGTCACCTGATGAATCCCAGTTGCATCGTGCCACAGTTTGCCTTCCAACTGTTTGAATTCCCCCTCAAGTTTTCACAAACTTCTTCTGATGTCTTGTACGACACCAAAGCTCTTAGCGATGCAAGAACCCCTCATCATGACCTTATAGGCCTCCCAAATCGTGATTTCTATTCCCAATTCGGCTCTGAAAGCCAGTGTCCAATAGAGCCTCCAGCATGAGCTTTCAGCTCCTAGGAATAGCGGTCGAATTGGGGGGAGATATCGTCCGGCGAACTGGGGCATGGTCAGAGTAGGTTTTGGACAAGTGCTATGATTTGAGTATCCACTGGCCCACTCCTCGGGAAACCACCAAGTAATCTGGTTGAGCCCCAGTTGAGTGTATTGCTGTATGGTGTGTGCCTTCCCTCTCATTTGGATGCACGTGCCTCCACGCATATAGAAGACCATGAGCGAAGAACATTTTTGCCAATATGCCATGTGTTTTTGTGTAGAGGTGAGGAAGAGGGTTGGATCTGTCAGCAGGGTTAAATGCTGTGTTAAAGTCCCCACCCCAAATAATATGTGTGGATCCTACCTTAAGGATTTGCCCCCACAGCATGGTGAAGAATTCTCAACATTTGGCCCATAGCAGCACACTAACCTGACAGATTATGATCCCAACATGTCCCAGATCATGCAACTCCTCCCTTGAGAATCATGACTTGTCTCTCCCAGAATGAATGGAGTATTCTTTTTAATAAGAATCACTGTGCCTCTAGAGTACGTAGAGTACGAGTAAAACCTCTATCTGCAGCCCAGTTACTGGCAAATACAGAAGTATGATGTGAATTGAAATCTGTCTCTTGCAACATGTAATGTGAATTTGATGCCTATCGAGGTAAGCAAGTATTTGTCTGCATTTACGGGGATCCCCCAAACCTCTAATGTTCCACGTTAGAAGGTGAAGTTATAGCACTTCAGTTAAGGGGGCCATGGATCAATGGCCTGAATGTATCATGGTGTTGTCCGGATTGACACTGCACATGTATCTCTTGGTCTGTGAACGCAAGTCTACCTGCTGAGTAAAAACATTAGCTTGAATATAAAACAACATTCCCCCCCCCCACAGCAACCCAATCGTGCTGGCATATTGCTGCCCACCCAAAACCCAACCAGCCCATTTCATTGCAGTCCAAATAAAGTACCCTGAACTATTAGGGGGAACACCCGTGAGGGGTCACTAGAGGGCAAACGAGATTCTCCCTTCTCCAACAGCTGTTGGGACAACCTTCCAATGGGATGGGGAGGAGGAGAAGGGGGGTGCTTGGCATAGTCCATGTTACTGTTCCAGTGTATATCTTGCCCACAACACTGCACATGTTGTTCCCATATCACTTATCTGTCTCCAGTCCAACGATAACCGTCTAACTGCATATTATGTGTGATGCTCCTTTCCCTGTGGACATCGCTCCACAGCCACAAGTTTCCAACCAGGAACTGAGGGTAGAGAAGGAGCACATCTGAAAACTAACTTATGGTGCATCGCATCAAAGGGCAAGAATTATAGTGTCAAGATTTCAGTTCGATGTCGGGGATGGATCTCTGAATGGATGTTCCTTCGCCTCTCGATGTGAAGGATGTTTTTTAATGTTCTTGAGGAAGTCATCTACCTGCTGCCCTTTGAGGAAAACATTTTGTTTACCCTAATGGGTAACCCGCAGGCACATCAGATACATGAGAGTGTAGTCAATTTGCACTTTACGAAGCTTCTGTCTGGCAGGCAGAAATGTAAGTCTCGCCTCCTGTACTGCACCTGGGAAGTCGGGATGAATTGTGAATTTGGTTCCGTCAAGCTGCAGGTTCCTTTTCTCTCTGGCCAGTTTCAAAGCAATTTTTATGATCACGAAAATTGAGTAGTCGGCTATGATCGGGCGTGGATTTCTTCCTGGAGGAGGCCTAGGGCCCAATGCCCGGTGCACCCGTTCAACTATCAATTGAGAGGAGAAGGCTTCAGCGCCAAATGTGTCCTGCAGAAGGAGCTTAATAATGTCTTCCATGCATCCCGTATTCGTGCTTTCTGGAATCCCAATGATGTGGATATTTTGCCCCTACTGCACACTTCTAAATCTTCATTTTTGTGCTGCAATTACTTTGAGGAGCTTGTCCATCTGTGCAACTTGCTGATTCACTTGTGATGTGATGTCTTCATTGTCTGAGATCCGTCTTTCCGCCTTTTTTATTTTTCCGTCATGTTTGTCTAACTTGTGGACTATGAAGTCCATACGATTGTTCATGGAGTCCATTTTGCTCGAAATGGTGGAGAGGCTATGTTGCATGGCAAGTAGTAAACTTTTCACGTCGTCATCCTGAGCTATCAATAGTTCCTGTGCTCGCTCCTCATTGGGCTGTTCTTGATCCACCAAACTGGTGCGTGTGGTGGATGTTTTAGTTTCAAAGAGAAGCTTGGACTGCCTTCCGTCTGTCTTCCTCATTGTAGAGAGGTTGTGATATGATGCAAGCAGATTGGCCGAGGGGATGATCAGTAAGAGTGTTCTGCTGCTGTGAGATATAAAGCGGCATGTGTCGAAGCAAAACAATCTCCAGTTCTCCTCCAGGAGTATGTCGGGCAGGCCTTCTCCAACTACACTCCAGTGTCATAGCAATACCCAACATGGTTCCCCTCAGCGAGGTTAGTTGCCTCCTTGACTCCGAACACGGACCACAACAAGGAGCTCCAAGCGAAAAGCAATGAACTTTGGCTGTGCCACTACAATAGGAATGTCCAGCCTAGGTCACCACACGCACACATGTTTATTTATCCAAAGTCTCAAAGCAATGTTGTCCGCCGAGTTGTTGATATGGAATGGGCCTGTTATGAGGAAAACCAGATAGGCGCTGCGATGGCCAACAGTGAAAGTCTCAAAGTGGCAGCGTGCATCGCTTTTAGGTAATTCTGGCACCGTGTGCCCATGTGCTAATGTCTCTGAACATTTACTATACTCCTTCAGGTGGGTGATCATAGTAGTAGTGGCGAAAGGTGAAAAGGAAGAAAACGCAGTCCGGCGCAGCATAATGTAACTGTCCTCCTGTCACCAACAGGATCGGAGTCAGTACAGGGCGCGCGGGAGGATGCGGGACCAATTGTGCACACCAGCCTGTAGCTGCAGTTCTGTTCCCTTTCCGCAGTGATGTTGTCCCTCAATGAGGAGGCCGGGGAGATTAAAGTAATACGGCACTACTTTTACTCCTGGGTAACGACAGTCTTCGCCTCACCGTTCGCCACAGACATTCCGCGGCCATACACCACGTGGAGTCCCCGGGCCTCGCATAGCGGCTGAGACTGGCCGCATTTCCAGCAGTGCCCTATGTAGTCACCGGTGCACAGTCTTAATATCGAGTCATTTATTTCGACTGGACATAATATCGACTAGAGAATATCGAGATGGCATTAATATCGAGGTAAGTAATATCGATTTATTTTTTATCGATTGTTATGTATGTTAAAAATATCGACATAAAAAATATCGAGTAAGTAATATCGTTAGTAAAAAATATCGATATGTTTATTAGTTTAAAAATATCGAAAGTTGTGTTATCGACTGTCATGATATCGACTCTCATGATATCGAATTTTAATATGGATATATATAATATGTAATAGTTCAATGTACACTGTTTTAATGTTTAATAATAGCATTTTGTGTTAAAATGTATTAATTTTATTTATTTATTTATATAGAATTAATGTTAAAAATAATTAATAAATAAAAAAAAAATTATATTACTATAATAATTTGTAGGAGCGGGTAGTGGGTTTTTAGGGGAATAGGGTGGGAAGTATTTTAAATACAATTAATTAATTATGTAAATATATTAATTGGTATTAATTAATTAAATATGTAAATATATTAATTGGTATTAATTAATTAAATATGTAAATATATTTATTGGTATTAATATGTAATTAATTGTTAAATTACTATTTAATTAAATATATAATATGTAATTGGTAAATATTTAAATTTAATAGCTTATGTGATAATTATGCTTATTTAAATAATTTTTGTCATGTAGCGGGTTGTGGGATTATAGGGGAATAGGGTGGGAAGTAATTTAATTGTAACTAATTAAATATGTTAATTAATTAATTGGTATGAATATTTAAATAATTGTTAATTAAATTAAATATGTTAATTATATATAATTTAATTGATAATTTATTTAAAATAATGGAATTATTGTTAATTATGTCAAATCTAACTTTTTTAGGATATGTAGTGGGTTGTGGGATTATAGGGGAATAGGGTGGGAAGTAATTTAATTGTAAGTAATTAAATATGTTAATTAATTAATTGGTATGAATAATTAAATAATTGTTAATTAAATTAAATATGTTAATTATATATAATGTAATTGTTAATTTATTTAAATATATGGAATTATTGTTAATTATGTAAAATCTAACTTTTTTATGTTATGTAGTGGGTTGTGGGTTAATAGGGGTATAGGGTGGGAAGTAATTTAATTATAAGTAATGACATATGTTAATTAATTAATTGGTATTAATAATTACATAATTGTTAATTAAATAAAATATGTTAATTATATAGATATAATTAGATATAACTAATATTATTATAATTAAATATAAAAATGATATATATGAAATATACTTATATAATTATATATAATTACATATATATAGTATATATATAATTAGATATATAAAAATATATATAACAAATATATATATAATTATATATATTCACATATATATATATAATTTTTTATTTGGGGAAAGAGGTCGGTTTAGTGTTCTGGGTTAGTTTTCTGTTTGGGTATTAAGGGGTATATGTTGTGTGCAGAGTCAGTTTTCAGTTTTTTGGTAAAGGGGTAATTTTAGTGTTCAGGGTTAGTTTTAAGTTTGTGGGTAAAGGGGTATTTTTAGGTTTCAGGGTCAGTTTTCTGTTTGTGCTAAAGGTGTATTTTTAGGGGTCAGGGTCAGTTTTCAGTTAGTGGTAAAGGGGTATTTATAGGTTTCAGGGTCAGTTTTGTGTTTCTGGGTAAAGGAGTATTTTTAGGGGTTAGGGTCAGTTTTCAGTTAGTGGGTAAAGGGGTATTTGTAGGGTTCAGGGTCAGTTTTCAGTATTTGGGTAAAGGGTTATTTTTTTCTTTCAGGGTCAGTTTTCAGTTTGTGGATAAAGGTGTTTTTTAGGGGTTAGGGTCAGTTTTCAGGTTTTGGGTAAAGGGGTATTTTTAGGGGTCAGGGTCAGTTTTTAGTTTGTGGCTAAAGGGGTATTTTTAGGGGTCAGGGTCAGTTTTCAGTTTTTGGGTAAAGGGGTATTTTTAGGGGTCAGGGTCAGTTTTCAGTTAGTGGGTAAAGGGGTATTTTTAGAGTTCAGGGTCAGTTTTCAGAGTTTGGGTAAAGGGGTATTTTTAGGGGGTCAGGGTCAGTTTTTAGTTTGTGGGTAAAGGGGTATTTTTAGGGGTCAGGGTCAGTTTTCAGTTTTTGGGTAAAGGGGTATTTTTAGGGGTCAGGGTCAGTTTTCAGTTAGTGAGTAAAGGGGTATTTTTAGGGGTCAGGGTCAGTTTTCAGTTAGTGGGTAAAGGGGTATTTTTAGGGGTCAGGGTCAGTTTTCTGTTAGTGGGTAAAGGGGTATTTTTAGGGTTCAGGGTCAGTTTTCAGTATTTGGGTAAAGGGCTTTTTTTTGGTTGCAGGGTCAGTTTTCAGTTTGTGGGTAAAGGGGTATTTTTAGAGGTCAGGGTCAGTTTTCAGTTTTTGGGTAAAGGGGTATTTTTAGGGGTCAGGGTCAGTTTTCAGTTAGTGGGTAAAGGGGTATTTTTAGGGGTCAGGGTCAGTTTTCAGTTAGTGGGTAAAGGGGTATTTTTAGGGGTCAGGGTCAGTTTTTAGTTTGTGGCTAAAGGGGTATTTTGTGGGTTCTGGGTCAGTTTTCAGTTTGTGGGTAAAGGGGTGTTTTTAGGGCTCTGGGTCAGTTTGGGGTTTTAGGTTAGAGGGATACAGGGTAAAAATACGGTAAATTTAAATGTCTATTAAATTAGTTACTTTTTAATACATTTTATATATAATATTTCTATTAATATACATTAAACACAATTATTGTTATTGTAGTACTTTAAATATTAATACATTTTTATAAATATTTAAATTTATAAGGCATTTTTAAATAGATTATTTAATATGCAATTAATATTTATATACAATAATAAAGAAGGAAACATACACAGGGTTAAATGCAATAAATGAAAAACTGTTTATTCACATATAAAAATTTATTTGTAAGTAGACATTAATTTTTTATTTATATTCAATTTTTTTCATACACTGTTTTTATTAACATAACAAATATATGAAGTACATATATATGTTTTTAACACATAAATTATATTAACATAATTTTATTATATTTTACATATATTCACATTTAAATAGTTTCAGAAACAAATTGGTAATATGTACTTTTTATTTAATAACAAAATATTTATTCAGATACACATTGAATATATTGTCATTGAAAAATATGTAAATTTTTTTTGTAACAGTAACATTTTTGATTTTTACCAATCAATGTTATATTTTTGGAAATAATTATTATGAATATTGAACATATTTATAATATTCATTTTTAAATACATAAACACCCAAAAAAATTATTATATACATACATAATGTTTTACATAATATTTGCAAATTTTAATAACACATTTCTTTTAACAAACTTATATATGCAATTTATTTTTACATATACATTATTTACTAAATGTATTTATAAATCATAAAATAATTTTTTAACTATAACATAACAGTTGAATAATTATTTCAAACTTATGAATATTTATGAAATAATTTTATACAATTTAAATAAATATTTACACTTAATATAATACTCTGTGTATTTTTTTAAGTGTTGGAATATAGAAATTAAATAGCATTTAGCTGTATACAGGGACTACTTTTTAACCGCGTAATGTTACTTAGGCTTATTTGGTGCTTCAACAGATCGCGGTTGGGTGCAGCTTCGCGTTAGAGAGGGTAAGTTTGTTTTAATTGTGTTTTATACGTTTCTGAACTTATTGTTAGTGTATGTGTGCTGTGTTTATGTTTATGTAGGTAGAGTTAATTAGAGAAGATTGTGTGTTCGGTGTTAGGTAGAGTGTACGATATTTGATTTTTACCGCGTTTTTGTTGTAGGTGTGTGAGGTGAGGTAATATGTTTAAATGTTACTAAGATAATATGTTTGATGTATAAATATGTGTTTTTATATATGTATGGGTGTTTTTATGTGGGTGGGTATGTATTTTATTTTTTCTAGGTTATCGTCGCGTTTCGCTGTTTTGGAGGACTCCCTTCTTTTTTGATCAGAGCTGTGTAACGAGTATTATATACTCTTATTTTTGCTAACTATTTTTTGGGATTTTACGTTTTCTTGGAGCGTTTTTTTTTCGGCATTACGGATTTTCGGGTTTTCTATGGTATCTGGTGTCTACTGAAGTGGAAAGGAGTCGCTATGGATTTGCTTTTATTTTTGCATTTTTTTTTGGGCTTCCATGGATTGTATGGGTTTTTGGAATGGTGTCCTATGGATTGCTTGGAATTGGATTACGTTTGAAGCTGCATCAGAAATGTAAGTATTTTCTGGACTTTTAATGGGTGGGAAAACTGTTTTAAATTTTGCTTTACTTACGTTGTATGTAACATTTTGTAAATACATTATCTAAATACATTTTATATATGTTAATATTATGTATTTGATAATTTAATTGCAAATTGTTACATCTTATAATGAAGGATTTTAGGAAAAAAATGTTTACTTTTACGTGTATAGTTATGTAATGTTTTAAAGAATAGTTTTGGCAATCATTGATAGATATTCTAGTCCTTTGCTAGTTGGATAGAGGGTAACTTGACTTTGGAGTGTGTTATACATTTTTTTGGTTTCTTTGGTGAGTTTAGGTCCGATCAAAGTTACTGATTGCTCCATTCGGAGCTCCTGGTAACTTTGTTCTTTTTGTAAGGATTGTATTAATTTGTGAAGGGTAGGCGTTCCTCGGCCTGTAGTTGCTTGGAAGGCATTGTGCCATCCTTCAACTGCATTGTTTGTTTTTGCTTCCTTATTTAGTGTGCTAAGGTAGACATTCCACCAAGCTATTTGGTATTTGGGTTGTCTTCTATGGCCTGATCTGTGTAGCCTTCCTACCCATGTGTCTTCGAAGTAGTCAAGCATAGGGCTTAGTTTATCTTCGTTTCTTTTATAGTAGGGGCTGTCTATTAATAAGTTATAGTGCTCAGTTACATCTGTTAGTGGAACATAGGCTAGGGCGATGAGTTTTTTAATTTGATAAGCAAATGTGCTATCAGTGGCGTATTGGATACTCAAGGTTGATTTTTGTAGATGTCGCCAGATACATTGATTAAAGTGGTAATAGCAACCTTGTATTGCTGTGTGTGGGTATGTTTTAAGGATGCTGTTTATCATAGCTTTTTCAAAGTCAATGATAATTTTTTGTGGAAAATAGTTGTTAGTATGTTGCTTGACTTCAGTTAGTATTTCTTGATAGGTAGTTTGCTGTTTGTTTGGTAGAAGGGCATAAAGGAATGGAATATTAGCATTTTGGAAATGACCATGGATGGTGTATAATTGATAAAAAGGTTTGGGGCATACAGAAAAAGTACCGTCCATCATCCAAGTTTGGCATTGGGTAAGTTTAGTCATGTTGTTTGCTGTGGCAAACACTATAATTCTTTTATCTTTAGATTTGTTGTCATAGAGTATAAAATTTTCTTTATTGTGAGTTACAGAGAGTTCAGGGGGAATTTGGACTTCTTCTAAAGTTTTTGGTGTGGGAGGAGTAGTGCATGTTGCTCTTTTTTGTCTAGCTACTGTTCTTTTAAGGGATTCAATAGATGGTAATTGGCTAGAAGCATGTTGGGGAAGTACACTTAAATGGTGTTTCAGAATAGCAGTTGTTGGTTGATCAGTTCTAGTACTAGCTTCTTTAAGGGAATCTAGCATTTGTCTAATCTCTATTTCTGTTACATTGGGTGGGTGATTATGTTCTTTAGTATAAGTAACAGTAGTTTCCTGAGTTATAGCTCTACCATAACATTTGTTGGCATAATATTTCGTACACTTCCAAAACACTTTCAAATCTTTTTGTTTCTCTTGAGTGTAGACATATCCCATGTAACAAAGAAGCATTTTCCCTTTTTGTGAATAAATGAATTTAGCTCCTTCAGTCATGATTGTATTGTAGTGCTAGGAGGTAATTAAAAGAGAATGTAAATATTAATTTAGAAAAAATAATGTTCTAATCACATTATACAGTTTCATACATTTTTATTTTACCTGTAAATGTTTTGATGCTTTCAAGTCGTTATTTCCAGCTGTTGATGTTCTTCAAACTGTGATTTTCTGTGTATATCTTTTTGTACCTGTGGAAGTTGAGAAAATGTGTAGAAATATTTTATTACTATTTATGATATTTTGATCGACGTTTTTAGCTAGTTTAGATTTAGTTACCTATCTATTAATTGTCGAATTTACATTTCTAATATATACTTACTTTTTAATATGTAACTTTTGATGTCCAGGTGTTGTCTAGGTCTTCTGTTTTTTTTTTCGTCTGTAGGATGAGTGCTAAAAAAAACAACATATATTTGATGTATTTTGCTTTTAAATATAGGTGTGAGCTTTGAGAGTTACATTTTCGCTGACTAATAATTTAGTAGTACTTACTTTAGATATGTGTAGCTCTCTTTCTGTTGAAGTCCATCAGTTTTCTTCCTGAAATCCTGCAGAGTTTCGTCTTCCTTTAGTTAGGAGATGTATACTGCGTTTTTAGTTACTTATTATTTCGTTTATATAGTATTAGGTTAATTGTTTCAGAAATAGGATTGGTTGTTTAAATGGATAGTCTGTTTTTATTTGTGGATTTGAATTTTTTTCTCTGTTATGCTAATTGCTTTCCTTATATGGGTGACGCCAATTAACGTTTATTGAATGTGTAAGGCTTTATTTTGTATAGGTAATGTTCTAGGTAATGTTAATTTGATATTTGTAAAGTGGAGGAATATATATAATTAGTTGTAAGAAATGTGTAGCAGGTCGAAACATTGTTTATGTATTATAAAATGTATGTTAGTATTTATTGTGTGTTGTAAATGTTATGAAAATATATAATATATGTCATCTATTTATATTAACTAAATCTGAATTTTTATGATTAGTATGACTTAATTATTAAATAATAAAGTCATTTATTCTAGGATGTATTAATGGCGATATTTTTTTAAATCGATAAATTTGCTATCTATGTTTTTGTAATCGATATTTTGACTGTTGTTATATAAATAATTAATAATCGATGTTTTAGAAATCGATAATGTTGTGAGTCGATATTGTTGTAGTCGTTGTTTTTAGTAGTCGATATTGTGGAATCGATATTTTTTGATGTTTGTTGTGTAAGTATAGTCAATCGATAATTTTGTTGTCGATAATTAGTCATCGATATTTTGTCCAGTCGATATTCGGTCTGTCGAGGTTATGTCAGTGATCCGTCACCGGTGCACAGTCTTAATATCGAGTCATTTATTTCGACTGGACATAATATCGACTAGAGAATATCGAGATGGCATTAATATCGAGGTAAGTAATATCGATTTATTTTTTATCGATTGTTATGTATGTTAAAAATATCGACATAAAAAATATTGAGTAAGTAATATCGTTAGTAAAAAATATCGATATGTTTATTAGTTTAAAAATATCGAAAGTTGTGTTATCGACTGTCATGATATCGACTCTCATGATATCGAATTTTAATATGGCTATATATAATATGTAATAGTTCAATGTACACTGTTTTAATGTTTAATAATAGCATTTTGTGTTAAAATGTATTAATTTTATTTATTTATTTATATAGAATTAATGTTAAAAATAATTAATAAATAAAAAAAAATTATATTACTATAATAATTTGTAGGAGCGGGTAGTGGGTTTTTAGGGGAATAGGGTGGGAAGTATTTTAAATATAATTAATTAATTATGTAAATGTATTAATTGGTATTAATTAATTAAATATGTAAATATATTAATTGGTATTAATTAATTAAATATGTAAATATATTTATTGGTATTAATATGTAATTAATTGTTAAATTACTATTTAATTAAATATATAATATGTAATTGGTAAATATTTAAATTTAATAGCTTATGTGATAATTATGCTTATTTAAATAATTTTTGTCATGTAGCGGGTTGTGGGATTATAGGGGAATAGGGTGGGAAGTAATTTAATTGTAACTAATTAAATATGTTAATTAATTAATTGGTATGAATATTTAAATAATTGTTAATTAAATTAAATATGTTAATTATATATAATTTAATTGATAATTTATTTAAAATAATGGAATTATTGTTAATTATGTCAAATCTAACTTTTTTAGGATATGTAGTGGGTTGTGGGATTATAGGGGAATAGGGTGGGAAGTAATTTAATTGTAAGTAATTACATATGTTAATTAATTAATTGGTATGAATAATTAAATAATTGTTAATTAAATTAAATATGTTAATTATATATAATGTAATTGTTAATTTATTTAAATATATGGAATTATTGTTAATTATGTAAAATCTAACTTTTTTATGTTATGTAGTGGGTTGTGGGTTAATAGGGGTATAGGGTGGGAAGTAATTTAATTATAAGTAATGACATATGTTAATTAATTAATTGGTATTAATAATTACATAATTGTTAATTAAATAAAATATGTTAATTATATAGATATAATTAGATATAACTAATATTATTATAATTAAATATAAAAATTATATATATGAAATATACTTATATAATTATATATAATTACATATATATAATATATATATAATTAGATATATAAAAATATATATAACAAATATATATATAATTATATATATTCACATATATATATATAATTTTTTATTTGGGGAAAGAGGTCGGTTTAGTGTTCTGGGTTAGTTTTCTGTTTGGGTATTAAGGGGTATATGTTGTGTGCAGAGTCAGTTTTCAGTTTTTTGGTAAAGGGGTAATTTTAGTGTTCAGGGTTAGTTTTAAGTTTGTGGGTAAAGGGGTATTTTTAGGTTTCAGGGTCAGTTTTCTGTTTGTGCTAAAGGTGTATTTTTAGGGGTCAGGGTCAGTTTTCAGTTAGTGGTAAAGGGGTATTTGTAGGTTTCAGGGTCAGTTTTGTGTTTCTGGGTAAAGGAGTATTTTTAGGGGTTAGGGTCAGTTTTCAGTTAGTGGGTAAAGGGGTATTTGTAGGGTTCAGGGTCAGTTTTCAGTATTTGGGTAAAGGGTTATTTTTTTCTTTCAGGGTCAGTTTTCAGTTTGTGGATAAAGGTGTTTTTTAGGGGTTAGGGTCAGTTTTCAGTTTTTGGGTAAAGGGGTATTTTTAGGGGTCAGGGTCAGTTTTTAGTTTGTGGCTAAAGGGGTATTTTTAGGGGTCAGGGTCAGTTTTCAGTTTTTGGGTAAAGGGGTATTTTTAGGGGTCAGGGTCAGTTTTCAGTTAGTGGGTAAAGGGGTATTTTTAGAGTTCAGGGTCCGTTTTCAGATTTTGGGTAAAGGGGTATTTTTAGGGGGTCAGGGTCAGTTTTTAGTTTGTGGGTAAAGGGGTATTTTTAGGGGTCAGGGTCAGTTTTCAGTTTTTGGGTAAAGGGGTATTTTTAGGGGTCAGGGTCAGTTTTCAGTTAGTGAGTAAAGGGGTATTTTTAGGGATCAGGGTCAGTTTTCAGTTAGTGGGTAAAGGGGTATTTTTAGGGTTCAGGGTCAGTTTTCAGTATTTGGGTAAAGGGCTTTTTTTTGGTTGCAGGGTCAGTTTTCAGTTTGTGGGTAAAGGGGTATTTTTAGAGGTCAGGGTCAGTTTTCAGTTTTTGGGTAAAGGGGTATTTTTAGGGGTCAGGGTCAGTTTTCAGTTAGTGGGTAAAGGGGTATTTTTAGGGGTCAGGGTCAGTTTTCAGTTAGTGGGTAAAGGGGTATTTTTAGGGGTCAGGGTCAGTTTTTAGTTTGTGGCTAAAGGGGTATTTTGTGGGTTCTGGGTCAGTTTTCAGTTTGTGGGTAAAGGGGTGTTTTTAGGGCTCTGGGTCAGTTTGGGGTTTTAGGTTAGAGGGATACAGGGTAAAAATACGGTAAATTTAAATGTCTATTAAATTAGTTACTTTTTAATACATTTTATATAAAATATTTCTATTAATATACATTAAACACAATTATTGTTATTGTAGTACTTTAAATATTAATACATTTTTATAAATATTTAAATTTATAAGGCATTTTTAAATAAATTATTTAATATGCAATTAATATTTATATACAATAATAAAGAAGGAAACATACACAGGGTTAAATGCAATAAATGAAAAACTGTTTATTGACATATAAAAATTTATTTGTAAGTAGACATTAATTTTTTATTTATATTCAATTTTTTTCATACACTGTTTTTATTAACATAACAAATATATGAAGTACATATATATGTTTTTAACACATAAATTATATTAACATAATTTTATTATATTTTACATATATTCACATTTAAATAGTTTCAGAAACAAATTGGTAATATGTACTTTTTATTTAATAACAAAATATTTATTCAGATACACATTGAATATATTGTCATTGAAAAATATGTACATTTTTTTTGTAACAGTAACATTTTTGATTTTTACCAATCAATGTTATATTTTTGGAAATAATTATTATGAATATTGAACATATTTATAATATTCATTTTTAAATACATAAACACCCAAAAAAATTATTATATACATACATAATGTTTTACATAATATTTGCAAATTTTAATAACACATTTCTTGTAACAAACTTATATATGCAATTTATTTTTACATATACATTATTTACTAAATGTATTTATAAATCATAAAATAATTTTTTAACTATAACATAACAGTTGAATAATTATTTCAAACTTATGAATATTTATGAAATAATTTTATACAATTTAAATAAATATTTACACTTAATCTTATACTCTGTGTATTTTTTTAAGTGTTGGAATATAGAAATTAAATAGCATTTAGCTGTATACAGGGACTACTTTTTAACCGCGTAATGTTACTTAGGCTTATTTGGTGCTTCAACAGATCGCGGTTGGGTGCAGCTTCGCGTTAGAGAGGGTAAGTTTGTTTTAATTGTGTTTTATAAGTTTCTGAACTTATTGTTAGTGTATGTGTGCTGTGTTTATGTTTATGTAGGTAGAGTTAATTAGAGAAGATTGTGTGTTCGGTGTTAGGTAGAGTGTACGATATTTGATTTTTACCGCGTTTTTGTTGTGGGTGTGTGAGGTGAGGTAATATGTTTAAATGTTACTAAGATAATATGTTTGATGTATAAATATGTGTTTTTATATATGTATGGGTGTTTTTATGTGGGTGGGTATGTATTTTATTTTTTCTAGGTTATCGTCGCGTTTCGCTGTTTTGGAGGACTCCCTTCTTTTTTGATCAGAGCTGTGTAACGAGTATTATATACTCTTATTTTTGCTAACTATTTTTTGGGATTTTCCGTTTTCTTGGAGCGTTTTTTTTTCGGCATTACGGATTTTCGGGTTTTCTAGGGTATCTGGTGTCTACTGAAGTGGAAAGGAGTCGCTATGGATTTGCTTGTATTTTTGCATTTTTTTTTGGGCTTCCACGGATTGTATGGGTTTTTGGAATGGTGTCCTATGGATTGCTTGGAATTGGATTACGTTTGAAGCTGCATCAGAAATGTAAGTATTTTCTGGACTTTTAATGGGTGGGAAAACTGTTTTAAATTTTGCTTTACTTACGTTGTATGTAACATTTTGTAAATACATTATCTAAATACATTTTATATATGTTAATATTATGTATTTGATAATTTAATTGCAAATTGTTACATCTTATAATGAAGGATTTTAGGAAAAAAATGTTTACTTTTACGTGTATAGTTATGTAATGTTTTAAAGAATAGTTTTGGCAATCATTGATAGATATTCTAGTCCTTTGCTAGTTGGATAGAGGGTAACTTGACTTTGGAGTGTGTTATACATTTTTTTGGTTTCTTTGGTGAGTTTAGGTCCGATCAAAGTTACTGATTGCTCCATTCGGAGCTCCTGGTAACTTTGTTCTTTTTGTAAGGATTGTATTAATTTGTGAAGGGTAGGCGTTCCTCGGCCTGTAGTTGCTTGGAAGGCATTGTGCCATCCTTCAACTGCATTGTTTGTTTTTGCTTCCTTATTTAGTGTGCTAAGGTAGACATTCCACCACGCTATTTGGTATTTGGATTGTCTTCTATGGCCTGATCTGTGTAGCCTTCCTACCCATGTGTCTTCGAAGTAGTCAAGCATAGGGCTTAGTTTATCTTCGTTTCTTTTATAGTAGGGGCTGTCTATTAATAAGTTATAGTGCTCAGTTACATCTGTTAGTGGAACATAGGCTAGGGCGATGAGTTTTTTAATTTGATAAGCAAATGTGCTATCAGTGGCGTATTGGATACTCAAGGTTGATTTTTGTAGATGTCGCCAGATACATTGATTAAAGTGGTAATAGCAACCTTGTATTGCTGTGTGTGGGTATGTTTTAAGGATGCTGTTTATCATAGCTTTTTCAAAGTCAATGATAATTTTTGTGGAAAATAGTTGTTAGTATGTTGCTTGACTTCAGTTAGTATTTCTTGATAGGTAGTTTGCTGTTTGTTTGGTAGAAGGGCATAAAGGAATGGAATATTAGCATTTTGGAAATGACCATGGATGGTGTATAATTGATAAAAAGGTTTGGGGCATACAGAAAAAGTACCGTCCATCATCCAAGTTTGGCATTGGGTAAGTTTAGTCATGTTGTTTGCTGTGGCAAACACTATAATTCTTTTATCTTTAGATTTGTTGTCATAGAGTATAACATTTTCTTTATTGTGAGTTACAGAGAGTTCAGGGGGAATTTGGACTTCTTCTAAAGTTTTTGGTGTGGGAGGAGTAGTGCATGTTGCTCTTTTTTGTCTAGCTACTGTTCTTTTAAGGGATTCAATAGATGGTCATTGGCTAGAAGCATGTTGGGGAAGTACACTTAAATGGTGTTTCAGAATAGCAGTTGTTGGTTGATCAGTTCTAGTACTAGCTTCTTTAAGGGAATCTAGCATGTGTCTAATCTCTATTTCTGTTACATTGGGTGGGTGATTATGTTCTTTAGTATAAGTAACAGTAGTTTCCTGAGTTATAGCTCTACCATAACATTTGTTGGCATAATATTTCGTACACTTCCAAAACACTTTCAAATCTTTTTGTTTCTCTTGAGTGTAGACATATCCCATGTAACAAAGAAGCATTTTCCCTTTTTGTGAATAAATGAATTTAGCTCCTTCAGTCATGATTGTATTGTAGTGCTAGGAGGTAATTAAAAGAGAATGTAAATATTAATTTAGAAAAAATTATGTTCTAATCACATTATACAGTTTCATACATTTTTATTTTACCTGTAAATGTTTTGATGCTTTCAAGTCGTTATTTCCAGCTGTTGATGTTCTTCAAACTGTGATTTTCTGTGTATATCTTTTTGTACCTGTGGAAGTTGAGAAAATGTGTAGAAATATTTTATTACTATTTATGATATTTTGATCGACGTTTTTAGCTAGTTTAGA
The DNA here is from genome assembly GCF_964261635.1 of Lissotriton helveticus. Lineage (NCBI taxonomy): Eukaryota > Metazoa > Chordata > Amphibia > Caudata > Salamandridae > Lissotriton > Lissotriton helveticus. The sequence continues at coordinate 166,401,846 of NC_136065.1, read as the reverse complement.
TTTAGTTACCTATCTATTAATTGTCGAATTTACATTTCTAATATATACTTACTTTTTAATATGTAACTTTTGATGTCCAGGTGTTGTCTAGGTCTTCTGTTTTTTTTTTCGTCTGTAGGATGAGTGCTAAAAAAAAAAACATATATTTGATGTATTTTGCTTTTAAATATAGGTGTGAGCTTTGAGAGTTACATTTTCGCTGACTAATAATTTAGTAGTACTTACTTTAGATATGTATAGCTCTCTTTCTGTTGAAGTCCATCAGTTTTCTTCCTGAAATCCTGCAGAGTTTCGTCTTCCTTTAGTTAGGAGATGTATACTGCGTTTTTAGTTACTTATTATTTCGTTTATATAGTATTAGGTTAATTGTTTCAGAAATAGGATTGGTTGTTTAAATGGATAGTCTGTTTTTATTTGTGGATTTGAATTTTTTTCTCTGTTATGCTAATTGCTTTCCTTATATGGGTGACGCCAATTAACGTTTATTGAATGTGTAAGGCTTTATTTTGTATAGGTAATGTTCTAGGTAATGTTAATTTGATATTTGTAAAGTGGAGGAATATATATAATTAGTTGTAAGAAATGTGTAGCAGGTCGAAACATTGTTTATGTATTATAAAATGTATGTTAGTATTTATTGTGTGTTGTAAATGTTATGAAAATATATAATATATGTCATCTATTTATATTAACTAAATCTGAATTTTTATGATTAGTATGACTTAATTATTAAATAATAAAGTCCTTTATTCTAGGATGTATTAATGGCGATATTTTTTAAAATCGATAAATTTGCTATCTATGTTTTTGTAATCGATATTTTGACTGTTGTTATATAAATAATTAATAATCGATGTTTTAGAAATCGATAATGTTGTGAGTCGATATTGTTGTAGTCGTTGTTTTTAGTAGTCGATATTGTGGAATCGATATTTTTGATGTTTGTTGTGTAAGTATAGTCAATCGATAATTTTGTTGTCGATAATTAGTCATCGATATTTTGTCCAGTCGATATTCGGTCTGTCGAGGTTATGTCAGTGATCCGTAGTCACCATGCCTGGATTGCAGCAGGGCGAAAGGGAGTCTTGGAATGTCAGTTTCAGCTGAAATTAAGACCGGAGCCAGTCAAGAGACTTAGCGGCAATCAGCTAGTATTTTTCAGAAAATATTGTAGTTATAAGTAGGATTAATGACGGATTAGGCCACCAAGCAGCATGCAGCCATCTTGGTCATGCGCCACCTAGTGCCCCTAAGTTTTGTTAGAATTCTTTCGCTAGAGTCTGCTAGAGTTTTTAATGGAACTGTGCTCTTGGGGATCCCGACAGATACAAGAACAGTCACCCAGGCCCTCGTCAGCTGCAGACTCGACTACGGAAACGCCCTCTATGCAGGAGCCCCGACCAAGCTCATCAAACGACTGCAACGCATCCAAAACGCCTCAGCATGACTGATCCTCGATGTTCCACGCCACAGCCACATCACCCCCCACCTGAGAAACCTGCTGGCTGCCCGTCAACAAGAGGATATCCTTCAAGCTCCTCATCCACGCACACAAGGCACTCCACAAGACCGGCCCAGCCTACCTCAACAGATGACTTTCCTTCTACATCCCTAACCGCCAGCTCCGCTCTGCCGACATCGCACTCGCCACCGTCCCGCGCATCCGAAGAACAACCACTGGCGGGAGATCCTTCTCCCACCTCGCTGCCAAGACCTGGAACACCATGCCACTGAGCCTACGACAGACCCAAGACCTGCTGACCTTCAGGAGACTTGTCAAGACCTGGCTATTCGATCATTAGAGGCCCCCCTCCCCTCCCCAGCGCCTTGAGACCCTCATGGGTACGTAGCGTGCTCTACAAATGGTTGATTGATTGATTGATTGATTGATTGATTGATTGATTGTGTAAAACTTTCAAAATGTTTACCAATACATTTTGTGGTGAAAGCATGTGTGGTCGCATCACTGTGCAGCCTGGTAACCCTTATTGCTTTTTTCCTTCCATGTGATGGTCCTCCAAATGCTGCTATGGAAGGATGCAGCGACGGACAACTGAAGTAATGGAAGATGCACTTTGATTAAGGTACGTGGTCCATCCTGGCATTCAGACGCAAGAGTGGGCTCCTGCTTCTTTGCTGATCCTTACAGCTAATCAGGGAAGACTGACCTGGGGCAAATTCTATGATGAGGATGAGCTCAAGATGACCACACTTCTATAGAGAACTGCTTTCCTTCAAGATGTCTGGTGTTCTCTAGTGGGATCTGGTGCTCCAGTGATATACTCTGTCACTGAGGATCCCATGGTGGCAGTTTCAGGCATCTAGGGGGCTTTACCCAGTTGCCCCATGCTTGATACCATATTGTTGGGGCATGAAGCAGAGGTTGATAACAGAGAAACGTCTTAGGTCCAGCACTACTGTAGTGTGAGATTCTACAGAGGAGGAGAAATAGGGAATAACTATGGGACAATGGCAGAACTCCTGACATGGACAAATCCTTGAAAAGAGTGGACCACTTTCCAGTTGTGAGTGATAAAAATCAATTGTGTGGAAGATGTCCTCAGACATCCACCTGAAATGGAATTGGCACAGTGGTAGTACCCCAACTTGTAGTTCTTAGGGGTACTCCTATGTTGTCTGGCATCCCTAATGAGGTAGAGCTGTGCATTTACCTTAGTCACCCCAATGGGGGCATATGGACCATTTCGACATAAAGCATTCACCCAAACGTGTGTTTGAGAGAGAGAGAGAAATAGAGAGAAACTGACCTAGCAGCCCAAACCCACTTTGCTGTCAGAGTTAACTTTTTATTTCTCTGAGCTTGAGGATCCCTTCTGTTATCAATATTGTGGTCTTTTTTATACTGCCCTTGACACTTAAGTTTCTCTCTTCTCCTGCATCCAGCAATTGCCTGGACTTAGGAAACCAACCAAGTTGTAGAGCTAAGTCACCCTAGTTCTCTTCAATGGTAAACACTCAAAGTGCACTGAGGTACCCTAGACTGGGGAAAACAATGGCAGCAACCACTGCCTGGCTGTTGTTGCTCTTCCTGCTGTTTGGCATATTCAGCTAATAGCTTAACCATCATTTTTATGTGTATTTCTGACTTATTTTCGTGTTTCAGTATAAGGTTTCTTTTCGAAATTGGGTTTCTGGTTGGCAGAGGTATGCTCAGTGTCTAAGCAGACACCACAATCCTAGTCAGGGCAAGTCAGATACACACCATAAATTAACCTGTGCTCTCCCTGTGGTAGCTTGGCACAGAGCAGTCGGGGTTAACTTAATAGACAATGTGTAAAGTATTTGTGCAACACTTCAAGCAGTAAAACAGTGGCAACACCACGCAAAAAATACCACACCTGGTTAAGAAAATAGAGCTTAAGATATTGAACAAAACAAGACCAAAGCAACAAAACTCTAATAAGTATAACCGGAGTTATGATATTTTTTTATTTTTTATTTCAAAGTATTTCATTAATTTATACTGTACATTCGCTAAATATCTACAGGATACAAGTACGTCTTGGTTACAGAGTTATGGTTACATTTCAACTTATACACTTGTTCTCCTGTGTGCCATACATTGTCTTGCTCAGAGGTGAAGAAAATCTGAGCGAGGTGGAAAGGAAAGAGAGAGGAAAGAGGAGGGACACAGTAGGTATTTATGTTTTTGCGGCGGCGGCTGGTCCCTCCAGGGGCTGTGAAGAATAAATTGAAATATAGTGCTTTGTAGCATCAAGCACCAACCAGGATTATGTGGTCGCACTAGACTGCATCAAATCCAATAGTTCAGGCCAACAGTGATGGAGTACTGGTCGGATATAGGAACCAGCCTTGGCGCACTGAAACAGTATCTTGGTTCATGGTTGCATCGATGTTGAGGAAGAGATGGGAGGAGCAGAGGAGGTGATGTTTTCTCGTCAATCCATTTGGATGTAAGCAATACTTTCGTTCTGATCCACTCAAGTCGGAGATGCGTCATCATTGAACCCCAATATGTAGGTGATGCATCGTCGTCAAGCCACCCAAAAAACATGATGTGTCGAGAACTGAAGACGATGCACCATGCAGTCGGTGATGCAATGTCTCCAGTCCTCGCATCAGCAGTGATGCACGGGCATCTAAGGAGATGCTCTGGGTCCAAGCTGCGCAATGATGCAGCGCTTAGGTTTTTACTGTAGCAGCCTATTGGCTTGGTCATGGGTTCACCATATTGAAAAAAAACAACAATCCACATGTCAAAAACGGTAACTAGACATAATATCGACTAAACAATATCGAATAGACAAAATATCGAGTAAATAATATCGATAATAAGAAAATATCTATTACAAAAATATAGTTAGAAAAAATATCGAAATAAATAATCACAAAAAAATATCGAGGACAAAAATATCGACTAAAAAATATCGAGAAGAATAAATATCGATATATAGTTAAAGGCAAAAATATCGATAATATGTAGAAAAAATGTATAAAGATATATTTTGTATTATTATTATTATACATTGTAGTTAATGTTTAGGAGCGGGATGTTGGGTTAATAGGGGATAAGGGTGGGGAGTAATTTAAAATAAGTAATTAATTAATATATGTGTTAACATTAATTTTAAAAATAAATAATTGGTAATTAATTATGGATAATTAGTTAAATAATTAACTAATTAATATTAATTAGTAAAATAATTAGTATACTTTTGTATATTTTTGGTCATAATAATTAATTGGTAATTAATTATTAATAATTAATTTTAATTTAATATAATAATAAATTGTAGTTAATGTTTAGGAGTGGGATGTTGGGTTAATAGGGGATAAGGGTGGGGAGTAATTTAAAATAAGTAATTAATTAATATATGTTTTAACATTAATTTTATAAATAAATAATTGGTAATTAATTATGGATAATTAGTTAAATAATTTACTAATTAATATTAATTAGTAAAATAATTAGTATACTTTTGTATATTTTTGGTCATAATAATTAATTGGTAATTAATTATTAATAATTATTTTTAATTTAATATAATAATAAATTGTACTTAATGTTTAGGAGTGGGATGTTGGGTTAATAGTGGCTAAGGGTGGGGAGTAATTAAAATAATAAATTTAATTATTATATGTTAGAAAATCATTTAGAATAATTACTTATTTGGTAATTAATTATTGTTAATTAGTTAATTAATTACAATAAAATATTTATTAGTAAATTAATTAGTATAATTCTGTAAATATTTATATTTATTAATTATTTGGTAATTATATCATAATAAATATTTTTTTGTCAAGGACAATTTGTAGGGTTCAGGGTCAATTTTGGGTATTTTGCTAAAGGGGTATTTATAGGGTTCAGGGTCAGTTTTCTGTTTATGTGTAAAGGAGTTCTTTTAGAGTTCTGGGTCAGTTTTTTGTTCTTTGGTTAAGGGGTTTATTTTGAGTTCAGGGTCAGTTTTCAGTTCTTGGGTAAAGGGTTATTTTTTGGGATCAGGGTCAGTTTTCAGTTTTTGGGTAAAGGGGTTTTTTTAGGGTTCAGGGTCAGTTTTGGGATTTTGGATAAAGGGGTTTTTTGGGGTTCAGGGTCAGTTTTAAGTTCTTGGGTTAAGGAGTTTTTTTAGGGTTCAGGGTCAGTTTTCAGTTCTTGGGTAAAGGGTTTTTTTTAGGGTTCAGGGTCAGTTTTGGGATTTTGGATTAAGGTTTTTTTTGGGGGTTCAGGGTCAGTTTTAAGTTCTTGGGTTAAGGAGTATTTTTTAGGGTTCTGGGTCAGTTTTCAGTTCTTGGGTAAAGGGGTATTTTTTGGGTTCAGGGTCAGTTTTCTGTTTTTGGGTTAAGGAGTTTTTTTTGAGTTCTGGGTCAGTTTTCAGTTCTTGGGTAAAGGGGTATTTTTTGGGTTCAGGGTCAGTTTTCAGTTTTTGGGTTAAGGAGTTTTTTTTGGGTTCTGGGTCAGTTTTCAGTTCTTGGGTAAAGGGGTATTTTTTGGGTTCAGGGTCAGTTTTCAGTTTTTGGGTTAAGGAGTATTTTTTGGGTTCAGGGTCAGTTTTCAGTTATTGGGTAAAGGGGTATTTTTTGGGTTCAGGGTCAGTTTTCAGTTTTTGGGTTAAGGAGTTTTTTTAGGGTTCTGGGTCAGTTTTCAGTTCTTGGGTAAAGGGGTATTTTTTGGGTTCAGGGTCAGTTTTCAGTTTTTGGGTTAAGGAGTTTTTTTTGGGTTCAGGGTCAGTTTTCAGTTTTTGGGTAAAGGGGTATTTTTTGGGTTCAGGGTCAGTTTTCAGTTTTTGGGTTAAGGAGTATTTTTTGGGTTCAGGGTCAGTTTTCAGTTATTGGGTAAAGGGGTATTTTTTGGGTTCAGGGTCAGTTTTCAGTTCTTGGGTGAAGGGGTATTTTTTGGGTTCTGGGTAAGTTTTGTGTATATAAAGTGTGCTAAAATATAATAAAATTGTTAAAAATATTTCATTTAATTTTAATGACACAAAGTTGCTAATTTTAATGCAAATAATATATTTATGTACTACTAAGCACAACATATCCTAAATATATATGTTAATTAATATAATACAATATATATACTTTTTGGACACCTTTTTAAAGAATAACATTATACTAAAGTAGCTATTCTAATTTATACATGGTCAGTATCCAGCACCTTTGCTGATATTAGTTTCAGTTGAGTAGGAATTGTAAATAATAATTGCTCACTGTTTTGCAAATACTCTCATAATAGTTTGAGTGGAGTAGGAATAGCAATTATTAATTGGTCACTGTCCAGCACATTTCAATATAATTTTTTATTACTGTGTTATTATATTACAAAATAATGCAACATGGATGTTTTCACAATATTTTATTACAAATTGTACATTTTTGTATTTGTACTACAATACAATCCTAATAAAAAAAAATATATTATTTTTTGGAAATGTACTATTTGCTGATTAACACATTAACATTTATGTACATCTTTTCATTTGTCAAAAAAAATTATTACACAACAGTTTTTTCTGTAAATAAAAATATTTCACAACATTAACTTGGACTAACAAGTATTTATATTTAAAAAAATAAAATACAAGTTTTTTTGTGCTTCTTCCATTTATATTTAATTATATTAATATTAGATATTAATAATATTAAATATTTTATTTGGAAATTGACCTTTTTATTTTCAAACATGACTAATATTATATTAGCTCAACATATGGAAATACAAATGAAGAAATTTTTTGCAACCTTTTTCACACAATGTTGTTTTTAAATAAAACATATACATATATTATGTTGTTAACTTTATAACTGTAAAGGGGAATACAATGTTTTATAATAATATCTTGTATTGGCTAAAGATTATTTATGAAATTATATACTTTTATAATACTTAGAAATTACAATAATACATTTTTTAATAATTAATAAAAAATAATAACAAATAATTTTATTATTATTATTATTATTAATTATTAAAATTAAAATGTATCTCTTCTTTTTAGAAAAACAAACATTCAGACAAAAACATAAAGATTATTTTAGGGCATCATTTATATAGTAAATGGTTATAATGTTTAAATTAATAATAATAAATAACTTATATTATTATTTATTATTATTAATTTTTTACATAAACAATTATTAAGTAAAGTAATAAATAAACACAATTTTATTCCTATAAATGTACAAAATAAGAAAATATTTACATATATTTTTTCCACTGTTACATTATTTTTTAATATTATTAATATATAATAATTACTATATATTAACTAATATTAAATACAATTATATTTTTTAAACATTTAAAAATATAATGAGTATAATGTATTAATTTGTTACAATAACAATGTGTATGTATTATATTTTTATACTATTACATTGTATTTTCTATGATACCTATTCTAAAATGGTTTAAGGGGACTACTTTGTTACCGCGTAAGGTTATTGCGGTTCATTCAGGACTGGAGAAGCTCGCGGTTGGGAGTTACTTCGTGTGGAGAGAGGTAAGGTGAATTTTATATACAATTTATAACTGAGTGGTAAGGTTTGAGAGTATATTCGAAGTGTGTAGTGTTTTTGTGTGTATGTATGAATTGTTTAGGTAGCGTTTAGGTGAAATGTCGTCGTTCTAGATGCGTCATCTATGTTTTAGTTCTAGTGTTATTTTAAGTGTTAGGAAATGTCTTATTACATGCTTAATGTTCATTGTTAGTGTCTTTACAAAAGTAATGGGCTATTTGTGGGTGGGTTTCGTAATGTATGTTTTTTTACAGGTTCCGGTTCCTCGCATGAAAACTACATGGAAGGAAGCGTGTTTTTTTTCCGTAATACTAATGTATGATTTATTTTGTTTTTATTTTTGACGTGTATCTCCTATTTTCGGGTTTGCCAGGAGCGGATTTTATGTTATTTTTACATTTTTTCGGGTTTTTGGAGCCTTTCGTTTTGGATAGATACATTGATATGCGTGACCGTTTTATAAAAGTTGTGTGTATATCACTTTAAATACTCAAGTGTCTACACTACTGTTTTCGGAATTTCCAGGAGCGTTTTTTTAAATTTTTTCACAATTTTCGGGTTTTTGATGGTTTCCCTTATTGGAATTGGAGTACTTTGCAATGGATTGTATGGATTGCTTTTTGCTTCATTACGTCTTTTCCATCTACACAAATTGTAAGTATTTAAAGTACTTTTTGTATTGGGTGGGAAATGTTGATCTTTATTTAATGTGTATGTGTGATGTAATTATAAATATTGCATATTTGTTCAGAAATAATGCTCACATTTTTCATACGTTTGTTACACAAATATGTTTTATTTATAATTGTGTAGAAATGTTTATTATTTGTATATGTAGATTTATTGTCAGAGGACATTAGTATATTTTTAGTAATGTTTTAGAGTAGGCTTTTAGCTATTATTGACAGATATTCTAATCCTCTAGTTGTAGGATATAGTGTGACTTGACTTTGCAGTAGTCGGAACATTTGTTTAGTTTGTTTACTTAGTTTTGGACCAATTTGGGTCACAGATTGTTCCATTCTTAGTTCTTGATAGCTTTGTTCTTTTTTCAAAGCTTCTAGTAGGTTATGGAATGTGGGTCTGGTTCTGCTTGTGGTAGCTTGGAAAGCATTATGCCACCCTTCTACGCTGTTGTTTGTTTTAGCCTCTTGGTTTAAAGTACTAAGATAGACATTCCACCAAGGGATTTGGAATTTGGGTTGGCGTCGATGTCCAGATCTGTGCAACCTTCCCACCCAAGTATCTTCAAAATAGTCTAGTAATGGGGTTAGTTTATCTTCATTCCTCTTGTAATATGTGCTGTCAATTAATAAATTATAGTGTTCCGCTACATCGGTAACAGGAACGTAGGCCAGTGCTATCAATTTTTTAATTTGATTGGCAAAGGTGCTATCTGTAGAGTATAGAATACTTAAAGTTGATTTCTGGAGATGTCTCCATATGCTCTGATTGAAATGGTAGTAGCAACCCTGGATTGCTGTGTGGGGAAATGTTCTCAAAATGCTATTAATCATAGCTAATTCGAAATCAATATTTTATTTTGTCAGGAAAATAATTATTGATTTCATTTTTGAGAACATTTAGTATTTCTGTATAAGTGTTTTGCTGTTTGTTTGGTAGCAAACAGTAAATGAAAGGGATGTTATAGTTATGGTATAAACCGTGGATGGAATATAATTGATAAAAAGGTTTTGGGCATGGTTTAAATGTTCCATCCATCATCCATTGGGGACATTGTTGGATTTTTCTTAAATTACTTGCAGTTGCAAACATTATGATTCTGTTTGTACTGCTTTCATTGTCAAAAAGGATAAATTTGTCTTTATTGTGTGTGATGGACATTTCTGGTGAAATAATAATTTCATCAAAAGTAGTAGGGTTGGGTGGGGTTGTGGAAGTGCGTCTTTTAGTGTATGCAATAGTGCATTTTAGGGACTCTATAGAAGGTAGTTGACCTGAAGCATGGGCTGGGACTTTTAACAGTTCTTCTTTAAGTATTTGTGTTGTTGGTTTATTACTTTGTGTGCTAGCAGTTTTGATACTTTCTAAAGCATCTCTTACTTCAATTTCTGTGACATTGGGGGGATGATTGTGTTCCCTGGTAGATAACACATTAGTTTCCTCAGTAGTAGCCCTTCCATAACATTTGTTTGAGTAATATTTTGTACATTTCCAGAAAACTTTTCTACCACTTTGTCTTTCCTGATTATAAATATAACCCATATAACATAATAGTAATTTATTTTTCTGCGACATCACAAATTCTGCACCTTCTGTCATTTTGTTTTATTTGTTCTAGGAAAGAGTAGAAAGATACAACATCAAAATACATATATTTCAGTTTGTGGTGCAAACATAATTACTGATGTATTTATACTTACAGTTACTAAAAGTAGTAATCACAAATGCAGAACTGTATTTAGAAGGATTTTCTTGTATGTATTTCTTTTTTAACTGTTGGTATAAAAATATAGAAATGTTAAGTTTATGTTAAACATAAGAAACGTTTTTCCTAGGAAAAAGCAGTTTTTTATTTTGCTTAGTATGACATTTGATGTGAGCATAACATATACTTACTTGTTTAAATAGTTGAGTTGTAGTATTTGCTGGAATAAATCAAGGTAGTAAAGTTCAGATCTGTAGAGAAGATAGAATAAATACATGTAAAATATTCTACAAACGATTTGGAACTGTTGGGAAATTGCAAATATTTTAAAGTATACTAACTTCTAAATAAGTAGTTTGGTTTGCTGTAGGTAGAATAGATGTATGATGTATTCACAATATCTGTAGAGGAAATATGAAATACATAACATGGTGTTAAGAACATATTTCTCTGAAAATTTTCGGAAGTTTTAGACAAATTACAAGTATACTTACTTTATTTTACAAAGGTAGTCTTGTCTTTTGGTATAGTTGATGTAGGATCTTTTTATTGGATCTGTAGGGAAGATGTAATATGCAAGATATGTTCTTTAGAAAATAGCTTTTACAATATTGGGTGTTTATGAACACAAACATATAGACTTAAATATTTAATTAGTGCACTTTTATACATTTGTAGTGTTGATATAGGAAAATCTCAGAATATCTGTGAATAAAATGTTTAAAATAAATATTAAATCTTGGGAAATAGGGTTTAAAAACAGCAGTTGGTGTATAACAGAGCATAAATATATACTTACTATTTGATTTTCCAGGTGAAGAAATAGGAGCATGTATTAGGAATTTATTTGTTGTAGTTTCTATCAGAAATGTAGGGGGAGATAAAAATTACATAAGTGCAAGAGTTAGGAGATATTAGTAAAATAGTAGACTACTAATTTAGATTTATAAATAATGCACTGTAACTTACTTGAATAATTAGCTTGTGAGCTGGATCTGTAAAGATGTTTGTTCAGGAACCAAATATTCAGAGTGTTGCCATCTTCTTCTATAGAGTTAGCAGCAGCAAATGGTAGAATGCATGTATCCCTTTTATAGTATGTGTATTTAGTGTGCTTAGATTTGATTGGTTGTAGGATGAAAGGAAGGATTTAATAGGCTAGTTTGAATTTTTTTTTAATTAATTGGTGTGTTTGTTGATGTGAGAATGGTGGTATGTGGTGATTTTCGCATTAAAGCAGGTTAGTTCTAAAATAAAAAAGATGTGTAAGTGGGGAAAATTCATGAAAATGTTATTTAAATATAAAGATTATTTTTCTAATGATAGAACACATTTAATAGAATGTATAGGAAATGTAGATAAATAGGAATGTTACAAAAGTTACAGGTATTATAGATGAAATGCTTTTTGTAGAATGGAATGATTTTTATAGACGAATAATATGGTATTTTAGATATGAAAGGGTACAAAAATGAACTCGATAAATTTTTTTTAACGATATTTGTGTACTCTATATTTTTGTAGTCGATATTTTTGTCTTGTTAGGGGTAATTTCATTAATTACGATATATTTGGAGTCGATATTTATTAATGCGATATTTATGTAGTAGATATTGTAATTACTCGATATTTTGTACTCGATATTTTTGTAATTGCTGTAATGAGTATACAAAGTCGATATTTTTGTAGTCGATAATTATTCAAAGATATTTTTGCAAGTCGATAATGTCACCGTCGATAATATTTCAGTGATCCGTCAAAAACACCATCATTTTGTATGTAAATGCAATAATCAATAATAACCATGGGGTAAACTGAATTATTGTGAAAAAAACATATCAATCTTCAGCAGTAATAGCTGTCAGCATTATTATTTCAATAAAACAATTAAAACAAACACAACACATGTTTGTGTGCTTTTTTTGTACTTTCAGATGTCACATGCAGCCATAAAACCAGCCGCTTAAAAATGCTACACTCCAGGTACTTTATTTATACACGTTCAGGCCACTCACAAATCAGCCATTGAACTGACCCCTAGTGTGTGGCAGCACTTGCAGCAGTAGAGTAAAAGCACCAACCTTAGGAATGCTTTGAAAAATATATAAAAATCCTGGAGGGGTCATGGATTCCTTGAACCTGCAAATATAGGGTCAGTTTTCAAATTATTTCTAGGGGTGCTTCTGTTACTCCTACAGCCTCCACAACATTTTTCAAGTTTGTTGGTGATGCACCTGTCTTCCTGGGGCCACCGCAAGTAGAGTAAAACATATGGAAATGGGATAGTCAGGGGTATCTCATTCGGAGCCGCAGCAGATTCTTAATATATTCCAGAAGTTTTATTCTGATTTATACACTCAAGAAGGCGGATCTGTTATGGCTACCGAATGGAGTGATAGGTTGGAATTGGGCCTGAAAGTTCTAGTTCCTTGCAAACTTCTTCTATTGATACTTTAATTCTTTCTCATTCTAGTCACGAACAGGTGGGAGAATGATAGTTACACTGACCACACTGGCATATATCGGACATGCGGGGCTCTCATGGTTTGCTGTCCGGTTCGCAACTTTGCAACCAAGGTTCATTACAAATGTCGATCAAAAGAATTATCAAGTGGTATGACAATGAGCTATGCATACTGTTTTTGAATTTATTGTAGAGCGGGGCCTCATCACCTGAGCGAGCGCCAGCAGAGGTGAGGTCTTTCCCCAAGAATCTTTGGGTGCGTTGACATTTTCACATTGACAGTAAAATACTGTGGCTATAGTATGTATATGTTGTAGTGTTTTTGTTATGTTCATGTTTATCTGTGGTGTGTACATATCTATGTGCTTACCTTACAGGAAGGAAATTATTTGCCAAGGACAAATTCACCTACACGTCGGAATTTGCCACATGGTAGTAACAATCCATGTATGTTTTATCATTTGCAGTAGTGTAAACAACTAGGTCCTGAAGAAAGCCTCTGGTCTACCTCTTTGACCATTCATGGCTGAAACATGTCGACCTCTTCCACCATTTGATAGTTAATATTTTTTCAATACTATCTGCACACTGTTTTTAGTTTTGGCATTATAATGACCCTATAATAAAATTTGGCTTTCAGCATGATAATAGCCAAATTTAGTTTCACACTCTTTCACTTATCCCAGCACTGCAAATATCTTTCAGTACCACCACATCATCGTTTTTGGCTTTCCATCACTGGTGGATCAACACTAGGATTACTCTCACGTTTACATCCGGTGAGATACCTAGTAGATACCAGCTTTCAAAAATCCCAGATGATGAGGCTTCGCCATTGGGTGGGCTGATGGGTTTTCCTTCCCTCTATGTATGAACACTTTCTGAACACACTTGTTCCTGCTATAGCCACACACCACTAGACCAGTAGCACCCATGTATGTTTTGTAATAGATGGATGGGAGGATAGGTTGTAACTAGGTCTATAAATATTCATATCCTCTAATGACCCCCTGTTAAGTTTTGTATTGTATATTAGAACATTCCACCCATTGAGGGTAGACTGCTCTAAATTAAAAAGAGAGCTACAGAAACAAACATCGGAAGGTTGGAGTAGCAGAATTATGCTAGCCATCATTAGCCCTGAGACACTTGATTGTCTTCAGTGGAGTTCCCAACATTCCACTGTTCTAATATATATTGCATAATGCTATTTTGGTTCACATTGATATTTTGCTGCCCATTGACTTTGCATATTTTATCATTTTCTTGCTGGCCAAATTTCCCTGCCCATCTTTCTAATATTACATTGTATTACTTTTTTCAATAGAATTCTCTATACTTCTCTATAACATCGGGGCGAGTTTTTTCACATTCTCTTGTATTGAGTTTATCCAGTTTTAAAAGCATATGGTTCCCGTGTACCTTTCTCCTAAAAAAGGAGTTGGGGTTCTACTTTTTAACCCAGAGTTTGTGACATATGTAGGGTATCCTCATACAGGTTGTGTTGTTTATTTATTTAGGCAGTGATAGCTCCTAGTTATTTTTTATGCTTGGTTGATTAAAAAACAATGGAAGTATTGTTCAGTAGTAGTATGTATGCATGCCAAATGAAAAATAAACCTCCCATTGTTAGTGTTGTTCCTTAAACATATATAGTTTTAATGTTTCGAGTCTCTTGGGAGACAAGCACTGTTTGTTTACACATTTGTTATCAACAATAACACAAATGTAATTATATATTTTAGCTTATAGCTAGGGGCAATTCTCTATTTTGAGGGAACATTCTGAAGGACGAGTGCTAGATTGCTTTGCCTAGGGACTTGGACTCAGGACAAAGACATGGGCTGTGCTCTGAAAGAAAGCTTAGAGCGGGACAGTGCACAATTCCACAGAACAAGAGAAAATAGATTAGGGCCGTACTACGCATTGTCATTCTTTGCACCCGGTGCACCTTTTAAAAGGTGCACCGGGTGCAAACAATGACAATGCGTGATACGGCCATTGTCATTCTTTGCACCCAAAAGGTGCACTGGGTGCAAACAATGACAATGCGCTCCATTATGGTGAATGAGCTGCCCCTAGGGCAGCCGCAAACTCACGCTGCCTTGGGGGCAGCGCGTTCATGTGAAAACACGGAGCAGCTGCTTGCATCCGCTCCGTATTTTTGCAGTGCAGGCGGCAAACCGCCTGCACTTTTAAAGGGGATTAGAGATCCTTTTGCAGGTGGCTGCAGCCAGTGACTGCACCCGCCTACAAAGGGATGTCTGGGGGAGTCCATTGGATCCCTTTTTTCCAATCCAGATGGCTGCTCTCAGGGGACACACTCACAGTGCACCACCTAGAAGGTTGCTGCACCGCCAGGGGCTAGTGGGGAGTTACACACCCAAAGCACACATATCAGGACTCTTACCTCCCCCACGTCACCAAAGCAGAGCCCAGCTCAGAGTTTCCTGTCAGGAAACATTCCTAGTGGTGCACTGTGAGTGTGACCCCTGAGAACCTCTTCGCCTCTATTCCTGCATCTGTAATATGGCCCATATGCAAATGAGGGAATGCCCCTTGATGGTAGCACTGGCGCTTTAAGTTCACCAGCGCTATTGGTATTACTAAAGGGGACGCACAAGTCTGCACCCCCTTCTGTACTACCAAAGTACCTCGGGGCCCACAAAGTGGGCACAAACGCCTGTTGCAACCCAGGGGCCCTTATCGTAATACGACCCCAGAGCGTTAAATTGTTTTGAGATATTAGATCATTTCTTCACACTGTTTTTATTAATATTTGTCTGTGCTATTATGGCAGCCGTAAGACTATTGGCTGCAATCAGATCTAATGGGGGTTCCAGTAGATAAAGTGATGAGGGACCAATTGATAAAAAACTAACAGCAAAAAGATGCCAGAGAAAACTATTGTCAACAGTAGACCCCATCTTAAAGCAGATGTGCCAAAAGGGGAAGGGGGTGACCAAACATCCAAACATGCAGCACATATGAGGCAAATGACAATGCATGCTAAGAGTTCCAGTCAAAAATGAATTGTAGTTTGTAAAGAAAGTACAAATCAAATTCCGGTAACAGACATGGGCATAAAGAATGAAGAAACAAAAGAAAAAAGTGCTCCAGTTAAAAAGTGTGAGGTACTTTAGCCGCGAGAATGTTTTTTACATGACAAGTGTTGTGCAGCGTGGTCTCAGATGTGCTTTGTGTAGAGCAAGTCACATCTCTTGAGCAAACATAAAAAGAAAAAAAGTGACAATATCTTAAAAGAAGGTGGAAAGAATAAAGAAAGAAAGTGTCAGAAGAAGAAGAAAGACATCTGTTAAATGTTTAGAGAGGAAGTGGAAATGTGACATAACTCAACTTAAGAAACCATGGAGTTGTACTGAGTAAAGGCACTTTTCTGGTCTCCCTGTGCACTTCTATGCGAAGAACAACTTGAATACTATCTTGGAGTAGCCCTCCAAGTAAATGGTAAAATCTTTTGTTAGCAAACATTTGAAGCTTATAGTTCAATAAATATTAATTGTGATAGATAAGTAACCGACTTCTTCTAACCGACTATGCTTTCTATTTATGACCCTGAAAGTGGCTCAGCAGCATGCTGATTGAATGCTGCACCGCCAGGAGCTAGTGGAGTTACACACCGAGGGGCAGATTTACGGCTTCTGGCGCATCTCTGCTAATCAGCAGAGATGCGCCACAAGACTTGCGACGCGCCACAAGACTTGCGACGCATCTGCCCAACCGTGCGCCACCACTGATGCGTCGCATTTACAATGCGGTGCACCGTGGCGCCCGTATGGGCAGATGCGTGACGCATCCCTGGCGGAAATGCGGCACATTGTTGGAGTTGCGTCACAAACGCGACGCAGCTCCAGCAAGGCTCGGGGTACCCTATTTCAAACATGCTGCGTCAATCCTTACGCCTGCTTCAAGCAGGCGCACGGTTTTGACGCAGCATGACCCTAAAAGTGACTGAGTGAAATCTTGTAGATTTCACTCAGCCACTTTTAGGAGGCGTTCTTGCACCGGAACGCCCCCACCTGCGCAAGAACGCCTTGTTGTGGCGCTGGGCTTTACAACGTGACGCATCTTCCAGATGCGTCACGTTGTAAGTACCCCGCACCATGGCACTGGATTTGCGCGGCCGCTGCATCACAAAAGTGACGCAACAGCGGCGTAAAAGAGGCGCAATGGGCTTGTAAATCTGCCCCCCAAAGCACACATATCAGGACTGTTACCTCCCCCCATGTCACCTAAGCAGAGCCCAGCTCGTTGTTTCCTGTCAGGAAAAAAAAATACATTTCTGTCAGTATGATGAATGATTCGAGTAATTTCATCACTGACATTGAAGTACAGTCTAGGCTCGGCTGATAAGAGACGCTGCAGACTGGCCGTGTTATATTCTACCGACACTGCGCGAAGAAAGCTACTGACCTTAAAACATGCAGGAACAGCTTTTTCTTTATAAAGAGAAGAACATGTATCACGCGTTTCTAAGATTAAAGAAAATTGAAATGAGCTTCTTTGGAAAATATCTGTGAATAGTTAAAACAAAAAAAAATGACCCTCATATTTATTATAATAAGGAAAACAATTAAAATGGCTTCGGGGGAAAGTAGTTTAACTATGACCGCATAATCCTGCTACCGTATGTCAAGGGTTTGCATAAGGATGTATCCTTCAACTAAGCAATGGAAAAGCAACTTGTGTTACATAAGGCTCCTGTCCCACTTCGATGTATGTTGCCACATCTCTGCGAAGGAATCAGGGCAGCTAAGTGGTTTTCAAAAATACTCTCTTGTGGTTCACAAACCCGCACCACCTCATTGAAACAGAGGTGAAAGCGACTATCGAGCTAGAAAAACAGGAACTCACAGAAAAAAACAAATGTTAAAGTAAGTTCATAAACGTAATGCTTCATACATATTGCTTCAGGTTATCACCATTATCAGTTGATTGAACAAAGATTGGGCATAGGTGTAGCTTCTTAAATTAATTACAGTCCACGAAGCATTTAGTAGCCTGTCACAATGACTGAATGAAGTCATCGATATGTCATTCAACGTCCCCAGTGATGTAATTCATGATGTAATTTAATGTCATGAGTGATGTGATATGTGATGTTACAAGCAGTGCATAAGGGGTAGAAGTTATAGTTAGCTCAGTTAACTATAACCAGGGTCACTGGAATTATGCAGCAGTGGAGGGCAAATTATGCAGCAAGATTAAGTAAATTATGTGAAGGAAAAGGCAAACTATGTGGAGTAATTCTGCATATTTTGTGATAGTATAACTTGATTATTTTGTCATTTTTAGGTTTCACCTGCCCAGCGCTTGCACCGTGCTTGAGAAATCTATTGTCTTTAATATAAACTTAAACGGGATTTACCTTCCGCCTCCTCTCTTTCCTGGATTCTCATCAATTCCTGTGCGTCCCACTTACCTCTTCTCCATTTCAATTGGCTGTAGCATATTTTCCTGCATTTACCAATTCGTGTTCTTCGTCTGTTTCTCCTATCAGTTTCCCGCCGCCGAACTAGTGTTAACATCCGCTTTGGTGGATCTATATTTTAATAAAGTTTTGCCTTTTACTCTTATAGCATATTTAAATAACAATGTATCACCTGGAAAGATGAAGGGCCCGATTCACAGAATTAACTTAAGACAAAATCCTAAACTTACTACTTTTGGTATTCACAAAATGTACTTACTACTTTTGGTATTGACAGAATGGATTTATGACTACTAACTTTATGTCTGCACTCGGGATGGAAATTCTGGCCCAGAGGCGAAGCTTCCGGCTTGGAGGCGGAACTTGCGGCCCAAAGTCAGAGCTTCCGGCCTAGAGGTGGAGATTTCAGCCATGGCTAAATCCCCACATCCGAGCCGGGCCTCTGCCTCCAAGCTGGAAGCTCCGCCTCGGGGCCGCAAGCTCCGCCTCCGGGCGGGAATTTCTGGCCCGAGTGCGGACGTAAAGTTAGTAGTCGTAAATCCATTCTGTGAATATCAAAAGTAGTAAGTGCATTCTGTGAATACCAAGAGTAGTAAGTTTAGGATTTTGTCTGACGTTAATTCTGTGAATCGGGTCCGAAGTGATTTCCATAGAATGATGAGATATTGCATGGCGCCACCGAGAATCAAACCAGGATCTCCAGCCCTTGTATCAGCAGCTCTGGCTGCTGTGACACATTCCTTCCACTACTGTGTTATCTGTCAGAGAGTTCTTTCCTTCTCCAGGATGATGATTGATGAAAACAGCTCTTTATTCATTTCATAGGTGAAAATAAAATATTACCAATGCTTGTTATACTTGTTAACACTATCTGGGTATTGGTTGCCCCTAATTAGTACCAGTTTAGCACCCAAATATAGAAATGAGCAACAGAAAGGTGATCAACGAACCACAGCAAATGGCCTTTCACTGTGCTCCAACATGTGTCGCTGGTGTTACAGTATTTTTAGTAACTTTTAAACAGTTTGAACTAGAAACAATTTTTCTTTAATTAAAATCTGTAGATTATGAAGCTGATGATAGATTATTTGGCAATTGTGGCAAATCTATAAATATGTGAAAAACGCAACAGCCGCACAATCACATAATTCCAGTGCCCTGATGATAACTGGTGAATTTCTGTATTTATTTTTTTTTGGTTTTAAAAATTGCTTATTGTGTGAAGTCGTCACCTAAATATAACATCATTTTAACATTTGATTTTTTTCTGGGAATTTCTATTTATGTTTACATCAGCTAAGGTCCTTATTCCATTCACTATCTATAACTAGGCCTGGGTGAAATTTAGATTACATAGATACAATTTGCGTAATTTCAGAGATTTCATGTTACATTTGTTACACCACTTTACTTAAGTAGGCTGTAAAGGCGGTAGTTTACAGCACATGTACAGAAGTAAACGAATGCAAGTGGCTGTTTTTCACTGTGCTTTTGTTTAAATGCATCCTTGCACCACAAATTCTTGTTAGGACGCACTTTGCGCAACAATATGGTGTGACATGATGGACTTGCATTTCACATAATTATGCATAATTTTGTGAATTATTGGATTTTATTATGTAAATTAAGGACTGATATTCATAGTTAAGTTTAAAGGTCTCTTAAACCTTTGTTTTTTTTTAGTGAATTTCTGGGGTTGGTGATTATATTTCATGTCATGATAAGTAGGGCCATATGCGCTTCCACGGTTTAGGCGTAGTGTCTTCAACAATATTACGCAGGAGCGGCCGATGCAGGTAAGCGTGGTGGACCGGTGGGGCGGGGCAGGGGGTTGTCGGCAGACGACAGAATAGTGAAAATTAAAAAAATCCTATTCTGTCGTCCTCAACATCAAGAAAGTCTAGGAAGGAAAATTGCGAAAAAAACTACTAAAATTACAAAGGTATGTAAATTGGCAAAAATAAAAATGATAGTGTTTATTCTTTCTGTTAGAAAGGCTGGACCCGGTGCCAACAACAAAGGTTGTCTCGTCTGCTCATTTGCATGAGTGTGCCCAGCCGAGCATTGCTTATTGCACATCATGGGTCGCAATTTCCTGACTCACGCCTCCCTCTCGCCGTGACATCAATGCTACATTATTTGCCATTATTCTATGCCTTTCGTAAGGTGTTAAATGGAGTCTGAACGTGCGTAGTTGTGGGTTGAGGACAGAGCAGGGTCTCTGCTCAAGACAAAAAAACAGGTCTGTCGAGCAGTCTCCCGGGAACGGATGCCTGTATCCTTTCATCAGCGCTTCTAAAGCATCAAAAGGACCGCCTCCCTCCCAGGCATTACACTTCACTCTCCGTGAATCATAGCGTGCTATTCATTGTTCAGACGCAGAGCGCAGAGTCAAAGCATTTCTAAGCACGAATAAATAAAACCCGGTCTTATCTGCTGTTCCTCGCTCTCCGCATCAGCATCACATCTACAGTGCGCGCGCCGTGCCGGCAGCATCACCGGTGATACAGGAAAGATGCAGAGATACTGCTTCTTTGTCACATATCACAATTTAAGCAGTCCGATTGCTTGGAATGCGCTATTTTTCATATCCAGCAAAGATTATGTTATGCATGTGCAATAGAACATACAATGGCTATTGTGTAATTATACCCTACTTTTGTATGAAATAATTGAAGATATATTGATTTAGCTCCTTCAATATTACAGAACCAAGAGTTAGGAATTTGTTATATTTAATGCTCACCTTGATTACTGAATCCCCATGCGTAGCAAGTTAGAGCTACTGTAATGGTATCTGACCTTTGCCCATGAGTGGTGGCTTCATTTAACCAGCCACCAGGCAATCTCACGAAGAGCGCTTGGAGCAGCTAAAACATTAATAAGAATATTTAAATTGCTGCTGCACCGTTTCTGCGCTCTTCCATACTGCTTAGCAATAGCACGTGAGGTTTTAATGTTTCAAAAGCTCACAAACCTTTAAAAAATGTTAAGCATGTCCAGAGAAATAGGCATGCAACTGTAGAGGACTGTTTGAGAAAAAGAATACAAAATTGTCCCACATTCTGTTTGTTAATATAAACATGTAGAATGATGTAATGATCGACTACCCTATATGGGTCACTATCTTTTAATAAGATCCATCTGGGGTAAAGGCATAAATGTTGAGAGGGTTGGGAAATAAAGTGCTAAAATGTAAGCGAATGACATATGTAGGCAGTCTTCATGCAAGGCTTGAATTAAATTTATTTTGACTTGTACTGTAATTGAAGAAAGTTTGGAGCATTGAAATTACCGTATTATAAAAGTAATATTCCAGTGTCCTTTTGACATGGCAGACCTTATGTGGCAGATTTAACGCAGTTAGATTCCTGCGGCTACTCAAGGGCCAGAGCCACAAAGGTGGTATATGAACAGAGTTCAGTGAAGGTGGGCGTTCGGGAAAACAGGTGCCATGGGCGAAAAGGGGTCTTTTGGGCACATGCATATGGTAGAGAAAGACGATTAATATTTCTGAGAAGTGGGATAGGTAAACAAGTTGAATTGGTTGGAATCAGTGGTTGAAGTTCGCAAAAAATTATGGAAACTGATCCTGAGTACAATGGGGCAAGGTCAGAGATGTGGCTAAAAATAATAAAATATTCTGTAACTGTTTTGTTGGCTGTTAGAAGCCGGAGTTCCCGCGTGCCCCGTTGTAGTCAGGCGTGCGACCCGGACCTCCCCGCTCTCACGTTAGGCCAAGAAAGTACACCGTCCGAGACAGCCCTGCTCACCCCCTTAGTAGCTTGACACGAACAGCCAGGCTTATCTCCAAGGCACGAGTGTTCAGTGTTAGACCTGACATCATTGGCATGAGTCTCTCCTCCATTTTTTCTGTTTGCCTCCTCTGTTTACGATGTTTTTGCTGGTAAATGCTTTGGGTACTGTGCCACTGCTGATCAGTGCCACAGTGCAAGTGCTCCCTATGTGAAATTGATGTATTGATTGAATTCCATGTTTGGCTTATTTGGTTTACTGTCAGTCCCTAGTAGAGTGCACCAGGAGTGCCAGGGCTTGTAAATACAAATGCTGCTAGTGGGCCTGCAGCACGTGTTGTGCCACCCACAAGAGCGGCCTAGTAAAAGTATGTCTGAAGGTCTACCATTGCTAGACCACGTGCAGTCTGGCACTGTCACGCAGACTGCGCAAGTACACCTACTTGCCAGTCCCTAAACCTTCCCTTAACTTCATGTTAGTCACCCCTATGGTAGGCCCACGGGCAGGGTGCATTGTAAGCGTAAGGTAGGACAAGCCTGACAAGGTTGGCATGTCCTAATAGTGAATTACAGCCATATTCGTTTTTCACTAGTGTAAGGTAACCTGCTCTCCATCAGTTAGAATGGGCTGCCAGGATTATTAATGCTATAATCCTAGCGGGCTCGGGGAGCATGGTGCAATGTCGAGTTTGGTATCCCTGAACTCAGGGTTTAATAACGCATCCGTTTGGGTGGATGGTTTTTGGACTCTGTGTTTGAAAATAGCACTTTTAGAAAGTAGCTATTTTCTTGTCTAACTGTCTATCGGTCTCTGCTGGTTCTGGTGTGCGTGTGACAGGAGCTGGGTGGCTCCAGAGGTCTGAATGGGTTAGTGTGGGATGAGTGGGGCATTTGCATTGAGAGTAGGGGAAGAGTAGCTCCTGATAGCCTGCCCTGCCTGATACAATGCTGGCTCCGCCCCCCTGCCAGGCGACTGATGACTCTGTGCCTGCCAGGGACTCTCCTGGCCCCACCTCCTGCCGGGCAGCTGATGGCCTTGCCCTGCCAGTGACAATGCTGGCTCCGCTCCTGCTGGGCGGCTGAAGACTCTGCCCTGCACAGTGAATAGGCCAGGTGCTTCGGCCTGGCAACACCCACAACATACCCGAGATGGGGGGAGATTCCCCTGCATGGACAAAGGGATCAAAGCCAAAAAGGGGTATAAGAGAAGGACCCCTGAACCAAGAATTTAGATCACTTCTGACAAGGAAACCTGAACCAAGGACAAGAAGCCTGCTGATCTAAGGACTGCCTACCCCTTCTGCCAGAGTGCTATTTGTTGGGGGAATCCTGCATTGCTTCTTTATTTTTGCCAAGGAACCAGGAGAGAGGAACTGTGTGTGTACTCTCAAACTTTGCTAAGAAAATCTCCAAGGGCTGGAAGAGTGCCAGCCTCCTGTTGAAGTCACAGGGCTAAAGGACTTCATCTGCTTAAAGTGCTGTTTGCTGGAACTTGTGCATCCAGCACCTCTGAAAGAATCCAGCAATCTCGACGCCGACGGACGCCGCCGAATCCAGCTCGACATCGTGAGTAACGGCTCCAGTGTCCCACTTCCTCGACGCCGGCCGCCGGGCCCGATCGACGCCAGCAGCAACGCCAGTGAGTAGTGAGTTCGGCTCCAGCTCCAAGTGACCCTGTGTCGACGCCGCCGCTGATTGCATCGACTTCGAGCCTCTTGACGCCGTGAGCGCTGCTCACTCTTGCAACATCGACATCGATGACGCCGTATCCTGCTTCACCTCGTGAGCGCTGCTCCTGCCTGACTTCGGTCGACGCCGCTGCGGATCGCCCCGACTCCGAGGCTCGATCGACGCCGAAGACGCGACGCCGGACATCTCGACGCCGCTGATCATCGAGTGCTTCACTTTTCCAAGGTACTGTGTTGTGGGGGTCTGTGCGACTCCGGGCTCGACGTAGCGCTCCTCGCGGTCGACGCCGAACCTTTGGATTAACTTTGCCTCGACGTCGTGTGACTCCCGTGTGGGTTACATTGTTGCCAAGAACTGTCTTTTAGAGAAGAAGAGTTGCTTTTGATACTAAGGACTTTGTGCTAAGAAGAAACTACGCTTGAACTATTATTTTTCCTTCCAAGAGTATTTATTAAGACTGTGGTATATTTTTGTCGTTATTTGGTCTTGTGCTAAGCCTTATATAAAATCCTTATTTTTATAATACTACTGTGTCGTGTCCATTTGTAGTGTATTCACTTTATTACTGTATGTGGTCATAAATGCTTAACGCACTGCCTCTGAGATAAGCCTGTCTGCTTTGCCAAGCTACCAAGGGGGTGAGCAGGGGTTATCTAAGTGTGTGATCCCCTTGCCCTGACTAGAAAAGGTGTGTCCCTATTTGTCAGAAGTGTATACCTCTGCCAACTAGAGACAGCCGCTTCTACCATTGGTGGGTCAGCGGTGAGGATTTGAACTTTGCATTTATGACCCATGTGCAGTGATTAGTGTGCGCTACATAGTGAAAGCAGACCATAGCGCAGCCACAATCTGTTTTGGTTGGATATTCTATTTTTGTTCTCCAAATTTCCTGAAACTTGATTTTTGAAACTGCCAGTTTTGACCATGAGTGATGCCGGAGTCACTGCCCCTGTTGTTGTTGTGGAGGAGTTTGATAGGAGCAAGATAAAGGATTACAAGTTACAGGATCTGAAATCCTTTTGTAAGCAATTTAAAGTTCCTACAACAGGCCTCAAAGTTAAGGAAAATTATCTCAAAGCATTGCAGGCCTGGTTAGAGGCCAGAGATCCCTCTGATCCCGTGGTGGTACCGACAGGGGAAGGGGAGGAGGAGGTGCCAGTGAATGGGCCCACATCCTCTCCTGGCAGCAGTGTTTCCTCCAAGGGTCTTTCTCCTGAAGAAAGAGAAGAAAGGGAGAAAGAGCGAGCTTACAACATGGAAATGGCAAAACTTAAGATAAATGGGCAGTTGGAAATAGAGAATGCAAGAGGCAGGAGAGAAGCTGATATGGAGATCAAAAGGTTAGAGTTTGAAAGAGAGAAGTTAGCTTTTGAGCGTGATACCAGGATGAGGGAGTTGGAGCTCAAAGCTAAAGAGTTAGAATTGAATCCCTCTGGTGGCAGCATCCCATCTGTGCCTGCAGAAAGTAGGTTTTATTTTCCCAAAGATGTGATCAAAGATTTTCAGAAGAATGAGGATATTGGTCAATGGTTTAAAGCATATGAGTTCGCATTGTTGGCCCACCGGGTCCCTGAGAAGGATTGGGGAGCGGGGTTGTGGGGTCGCTTTGTGAATGAGGGAAGAGATACCCTGTTAGACATGCCTGTGGAGGATAGGATGTCTTATGCTCATATGAAGGATGCTTTAATGTTAAGGTATGGCCTAACCCCAGAAAAGTACAGACAGGCCTTTAGAGAATGTAAGAAGTTGCCTGGTACTACGTGGGTTGAATATGTGTCATTTTTTTGTAGAGCCATGGATGGTTGGGTAAAGGGCAGCAAAGTGGAAAGTTATGATGCTCTTTATGATTTGTTTGCTTGGGAGCACTTGTCTAATAACTGTTTTCCAGAGCTGCGCCAGCACCTTATTGATAGCAAGATATCTAACCCTAGAAAACTTGCTGAGGAGGCGGACCGCTGGGTCAGTACCAGGGTCCACAAGGGTCCAGTGGGAGACTCAGCCAAGGGTGGGCAGGGTCCCCAGCAGAAGAGTGGGGGGGACAAGGGTAAACAGAAGGAGTTCCAGAAAGGGCCCCAAAGTAATCCCCAAGGGAACCAAGGGAAGGGTTCCCAGCCTCCCCCAGATAAGAAATAAGAGGCTCCGACAGGTAAACCTGTTCGTAGGGGCCCAATGACCTGCTTCGCTTGTAAGCAGGTGGGACACCGGTTTTATGATCCCCAGTGTCCCTTGAAGAACTCTAGTGCACCACCATGTGCCGCCCCCCGTCAGTTGGCGAGTGTAGCCCTGGGAGGGGAGGAGATGGTTGCCCATGGTGGGGAGGGTCCCGCAGAGATGTCCCTGGTCTCTCTAGGAGACATGGAATTGGTCCCTCCAACCCCTCTGCCTAGTAACACTAAGAAATATAGGCAGTGGGTGACCATTAATGGCCATAGAGTGGAAGCTCTCAGAGACACCGGAGCGAGTGTGACAGCTGTCAAGTGTCACTTGGTGTCCAGAGAGCAGGTTGTTCCCCAGGCATTCTACCCTGTGATAGCTGCTGACAACTCCCAGAGAGAGTGTGAGGTAGCTCAAGTTTCCTTTGAATGGGGGGGAGTTTCAGGTACTCTTCAAGTTGCTGTAAGGCCCGCCATGCCTGTTGATTGTCTCCTGGGCAATGATTTGGAAGACTCCCCTTGGGCTAAGGTGGAGAGGGAGACACATTTGAAAATGTTGGGTGTGCCAGAGTGGGTGTGTGCAACCACTCGATCCATGACAGCAAGTAAGGGTGTTGATGGGGTTCTGGAGCCTGAAAGTATGGCCCAGGACCCAGCTGTGAAGAGAAGAGGCAGGGGGCGCGGGAAACCGTCCCCCGTAGTTCCCGTGGTCCAAGAGGAGGCAGACCTTGAGGGGTATGCCCTGGAACCCACAGGTGAACAAGTTGCTGAACTGGGAGACCTGCCCGAGCTGACCCACTGGCAGCAGGATGGTGGTCCCTCCAGGGAAGAATTCTGTGCAGAACAGAAAGTGTGCCCTTCTCTTGTGGGTATGAGGCAGCAGGTCTCAGCCCAAACCTTAGGTGATCAGTCAGGGTCACATTTTGTTTACTGGGAGAACGACCTCCTGTATAGCGAGCCTAAGGCTGCTGAGCCTGGGTCAGCCCGTGTGCTGGTGGTACCCCAGCGCTTCAGAGCCTTCCTACTGGGTTTGGCTCATGACGTTCCTTTAGCTGGACATCTGGGGCAGGACAAGACCTATGACAGGCTTGTCACCCATTTTTATTGGCCTCAGATGAGAAGGGATACAGATATCCATTGCAAGACCTGTCAAACTTGCCAGGCAAGTGGGAAAAGCGGAAGGAAGCAGAAGGCTCCCCTCCAACCTTTTCCGGTGGTCAGTACCCCCTTTGACCGGGTGGGGATTGACATTGTTGGGCCACTGGACCCCAAGACAGCCCTGGGCAACAGGTTCATCCTGGTCTTGGTGGACCATGCCACACGGTACCCGGAAGCCATCCCTCTCAGAACAGTGACGGCCCCCGTGGTGGGACGGGCACTGATGGGTGTTTTCTCCCGAATGGGGTTCCCCAGAGAGGTGGTGTCAGACCGGGGCACCAACTTCATTTCCAACTATATGAAGTCTCTGTGGAAGGAGTGTGGAGTAACTTACAAGTTCACCACTCCTTACCACCCTCAAGGTAATGGGTTGGTTGAAAGATTCAACCGTACCCTTAAAGGCATGATTATGGGTCTTGAAGAACCAATGAGGCATAAATGGGACGTCCTCTTGCCATGCCTGTTGTTTGCTTACCGTGAGGTGCCACAGAAGTCTCTAGGGTTCAGCCCCTTTGAGCTTTTGTATGGTCACCCGGTAAGAGGACCTTTGAGTCTGGTCAAAGAAGGCTGGGAGCAATCTCCCAGGAAACCTCCCCAGGATGTATACAGTTACATGCTGGCCTTTAGGAACCAGACTAGGCGCTTCAGAGATCTTGCTCAGGCAAATCTGGAGGCCAGCCAGGAAGAGATAAAGCGGTGGTACGACCAGAAGGCCACTCTGGTAGAGCTTCAGCCTGGACAAAAAGTTTGGGTCATGTCCCCTGTGGAACCTTGTGCGCTCAAGGACAGATGGACTGGACCATTTAAGGTTGTGGAGAAAAAGAGCGATGTCACCTACATGGTGGACTTGGAATCTCCCAGGAACCCCTTGCGGGTCCTGCATGTCAACTGTTTAAAGCCCCACTTAGAAAGGTCCGAAGTGGGCATGCTCCTAGCTACAGATGCTGGAATGGAGGAGGAGAGTGAGCCTCTTCCTGACCTCCTGTATGCAAAAGAGCAAGATGGGTCAGTGGATGGTGTTGTCCTCTCTGACACACTGACCCCTGAACAGCAGCAGGATTGTCGCCAATTGTTGGGACAATTCCCTGATCTGTTTTCCTTGATTCCTGGTGTCACTCAGTGGTGTGCCCATGATGTGGACACCGGGGACAGCACTCCTGTGAAGCACAAGGCTTACAGAGTGACTGACAAGGTCAGAGCATACATCAAGGAGGAGGTCTCCAAAATGTTTGCCTTAGGGGTGGTTGAGTCCTCTAGCAGTCCTTGGGCCAGCCCAGTGGTCTTGGTCCCAAAGGCTGCAGCGCCTGGTGCTTCACCGGAACTTCGGTTCTGTGTGGATTACCGAGGACTCAATTCAGTCACCAAGACTGACGCACACCCCATCCCCAGAGCTGATGAGCTCATAGATCGGTTAGGGGCTGCCCGGTACCTTAGTACGTTTGATCTAACGCCTGGGTACTGGCAGATCGCCTTGACTGATGGGGCAAAAGAGAGGTCAGCATTCTCCACACCAGATGGGCACTACCAGTTCCGGGTTATGCCCTTTGGGATGAAGAATGCCCCTGCCACCTTCCAGAGGTTGGTCAGCCAGGTCTTGGCTGGACTGGAGGATTTCAGTGCCGCCTACCTGGACAACATCGCAGTGTTCAGCGCCAGCTGGAAGGAACACTTGCGCCACCTCCAGGAAGTGTTGTTGGCCCTGCGCAGAGCAGGCCTCACAATCAAAGCCAGTAAGTGCCAGATTGGGCAGGGTTCAGTGGTGTACTTGGGGCACCAAGTAGGGAGCGGCAAGGTGGCCCCCCTGCAACCCAAGATTGATACCATCCTGGCATGGGCACCGCCCAAAACCCAGACTCAGGTGAGAGCCTTCTTGGTTCTCACGGGTTATTACAGGAGGTTCGTCAAGGATTATGGTAACATTGTGCACCCCTTGACTTCGCTGACTTCCAGGAAGCAGCCACGACTTGTGATCTGGACTGACGCCTGTCAGACGGCCTTTGACACCCTGAAAACTGCAATGTGCACAGCACCCATACTCCAGGCACCCGACTTTTCTAAAGAATTTGTTGTCCAGATGGACGCTTCAGAGCATGGCGTGGGGGCTGTTCTAGCTCAGGTGAATGAAGAGGGCCGAGACTTACCTGTAGCCTTCATCAGCAGGAGGTTACTTCCCAGGGAACAGAGGTGGAGTGCGATAGAGAGAGAAGCATTTGCTGTGGTCTGGGCGCTGAAGAAGCTAAGACCCTACCTGTTTGGGACTCACTTCCGGGTTCAGACAGACCACAGGCCCCTCAGATGGTTGATGCAGATGAGGGGTGAGAATCCAAAGCTGTTGAGGTGGTCCATTTCCCTACAGGGGATGGACTTCACGGTGGAACACCGCCCTGGCACAGATCACGCCAATGCTGATGGTCTGTCCAGATTTTTCCGCCTTAGTGATGAGGACTCCCTAGGGTAAGGGTAGTTCTCCCCACATTTCAGCTGGAGGGGACACGTGTTAGACCTGACATCATTGGCATGAGTCTCTCCTCCATTTTTTCTGTTTGCCTCCTCTGTTTACGATGTTTTTGCCGGTAAATGCTTTGGGCACTGTGCCACTGCTGATCAGTGCCACAGTGCAAGTGCTCCCTATGTGAAATTGATGTATTGATTGAATTCCATGTTTGGCTTATTTGGTTTACTGTCAGTCCCTAGTAGAGTGCACCAGGAGTGCCAGGGCTTGTAAATACAAATGCTGCTAGTGGGCCTGCAGCACGTGTTGTGCCACCCACAAGAGCGGCCTAGTAAAAGTATGTCTAAAGGTCTACCATTGCTAGACCACGTGCAGTCTGGCACTGTCACGCAGACTGCGCAAGTACACCTACTTGCCAGTCCCTAAACCTTCCCTTAACTTCATGTTAGCGTAAGGTAGGACAAGCCTGACAAGGTTGGCATGTCCTAATAGTGAACTTACAGCCATATTCGTTTTTCACTAGTGTAAGGTAAACTGCTCTCCATCAGTTAGAATGGGCTGCCAGGATTATTAATGCTATAATCCTAGCGGGCTCGGGGAGCATGGTGCAATGTCGAGTTTGGTATCCCTGAACTCAGGGTTTAATAACGCATCCGTTTGGGTGGATGGTTTTTGGACTCTGTGTTTGAAAATAGCACTTTTAGAAAGTAGCTATTTTCTTGTCTGACTGTCTACCGGTCTCTGCTGGTTCTGGTGTGCGTGTGACAGGAGCTGGGTGGCTCCAGAGGTCTGAATGGGTCAGTGTGGGATGAGTGGGGCATTTGCATTGAGAGTAGGGGAAGAGTAGCTCCTGATAGCCTGCCCTGCCTGATACAATGCTGGCTCCGCCCCCCTGCCAGGCGACTGATGACTCTGTGCCTGCCAGGGACTTTCCTGGCCCCACCTCCTGCCGGGCAGCTGATGGCCCTGCCCTGCCAGTGACAATGCTGGCTCCGCTCCTGCTGGGCGGCTGAAGACTCTGCCCTGCACAGTGAATAGGCCAGGTGCTTCGGCCTGGCAACACCCACAACAAACCCGAGATGGGGGGAGATTCCCCTGCATGGACAAAGGGATCAAAGCCAAAAAGGGGTATAAGAGAAGGACCCCTGAACCAAGAATTTAGATCACTTCTGACAAGGAAACCTGAACCAAGGACAAGAAGCCTGCTGATCTAAGGACTGCCTACCCCTTCTGCCAGAGTGCTGTTTGTTGGGGGAATCCTGCATTGCTTCTTTATTTTTGCCAAGGAACCAGGAGAGAGGAACTGTGTGTGTACTCTCAAACTTTGCTAAGAAAATCTCCAAGGGCTGGAAGAGTACCAGCCTCCTGTTGAAGTCACAGGGCTAAAGGACTTCATCTGCTTAAAGTGCTGTTTGCCGGAACTTGTGCATCCAGCACCTCTGAAATAATCCAGCAATCTCGACGCCGACGGACGCCGCCGAATCCAGCTCGACATCGTGAGTAACGGCTCCAGTGTCCCGCTTCCTCGACGCCGGCAGCCGGGCCCGATCGACGCTAGCAGCAACGCCAGTGAGTAGTGAGTTCGGCTCCAGCTCCAAGTGACCCTGTGTCGACGCCGTCGCTGATCGTATCGACTTCGAGCCTCTCGACGCCGTGAGCGCTGCTCACTCTTACATCGACATCGACGACGCCGTATTCTGCTTCACCTCGTGAGCGCTGCTCCTGCCTGACTTCGGTCGACGCCGCTGCGGATCGCCCCGACTCCGAGGCCCGATCGACGCCGAAGACGTGACGCCGGACATCTCGACGCCGCTGATCATCGAGTGCTTCACTTTTCCAAGGTACTGTGTTGTGGGGGTCTGTGCGACTCCGGGTCGACGCCGAACCTTTGGATTAACTTTGCCTCGACGTCGTGTGACTCCCGTGTGGGTTACATTGTTGCCAAGAACTGTGTTTTAGAGAAGAAGAGTTGCTTTTGATACTAAGGACTTTGTGCTAAGAAGAAACTACGCTTGAACTATTATTTTTCCTTCCAAGAGTATTTATTAAGACTGTGGTATATTTTTGTCGTTATTTGGTCTTGTGCTAAGCCTTATTTTTATAATACTACTGTGTCGTGTCCATTTGTAGTGTATTCACTTTATTACTGTATGTGGTCATAAATGCTTAACGCACTGCCTCTGAGATAAGCCTGTCTGCTTTGCCAAGCTACCAAGGGGGTGAGCAGGGGTTATCTAAGTGTGTGATCCCCTTGCCCTGACTAGAAAAGGTGTGTCCCTATTTGTCAGAAGTGTATACCTCTGCCAACTAGAGACAGCCGCTTCTAGCATTCAGTATATGCGACCACGCCCACAGCAATCTCAATAATGTCACCACAAATGGACTCCACACGAGTTTGTATAAAATGAGTATACTTTATATAAAAAGATATACGAAATGACCACACAATACAACTGACAACCCCCACATATATACACTAGGTAATATTGTGTGTTGGGCGGTTCTAATCCCCAACCACCGCTTCTAATCAACAGTTAGGTTGACTTTTAACCGTTCTCAACAGGTTAGGTACGTCGTATCACTAGATTCACACATGTTCCAAAATACAAGGAATACTGCACTACTTAATGATGGGTTCCTGTACAGTGCCAGAGTGAAACAATGCAATGTGTAGCCTCAAGATAATGTACTGAGTCAACATAAGATATTACAACGCAGTTCGCTACCAGCATGCCCTGTTCAAAGAAGGAATACAGCAATGGGTCACACTGCAATTATGTACAGTGTGATAGAAAAAACAATGCAATGCGTATCACCACCAGCATGCCCTGTGCAAGTAAGGAATAAGGTAATGCTTCACAGTGCAATTTAGTACAGTGCAGTAAACAATCAATGCAGTGCACTACGCTAGGATCCTGTATCCTGCAAAAGAAACATAACGTAATGCGTAGCGCACTAACCCATGAGTTCGTTAAGCACCTCTAGTGTCAGACGGTGTTCAATAGTTAGATAGTACGTTAGCAGCAAATATGCAAAGTGTTATACAACTGTTTTTAGAAGTTGTGCGACCGGTTGCCCCCAACACGGATCAACGATAACACCCAAGTTCCACTCCGGACCCTGGCCCCTGTGCTGCCCCGTCCGGGACCAGCACGGACCGAGATCTGGGCCGGAGCAACAGGCGCACACAACAGCCAGTGGCCCAGATTGTGTCCCTCCGGGCCCGCACCCCACCCCAGGCGATGATCCACTTTACCTGGGGGGGGGGCGCGACCCCACTCTCCTCTCCTGCCGCAGCGGCTTGGCCTCACTTTGTAACCTTGTCACCACGGGCAAGGCTCGCTATGGCCGGTAGTTCAGCTCCTGCGGGGCTGCCAGTCCTGGCCATCAACATTCAGCACAAACTCCTTCCACAAAGCCTTCCACCTGACGCTGGCGCTACCTCATGTTGCCTTCGAGGGCCCGATCACTTGGCCCTCATCTCCAGCGCTGTTATAACTTCTTCGTTCCCTGGTGCTCACCGCTCCCCGTTACTCCTCACCAGCACATTTGGTAGTACCTTTGACACGCACCCCTGGCGCATCTGAGTCTCACTCCGTCTCCTGGTGCACACGGTCTTTCGGCGCTCTCCACTAATGCCTGGGTCACACTGCGCGTCTGAGTCTCACCTCTCCACCACACACCAATCCACGTGTCGGAGACTCACTCCTCCTTAGTGCCCACGATGTCCCGGCACTCTCGCCCAGTGCCTGGATTGCACTGCGACATGCACCCCCTGCGCATCCCGAATCTCGGCTCTCTTCAATGATGCCCACACTCTACATGTGCTCCAACACCTGTAGCCACACCAAGACACGCACCCAGCGCGTCAGAATTTTGACTCGCTCTGGGTGCCCATGATCACCTTAGGAACACCTTCGGAGGTCTCAGACTGCCACAACACAGTCCCACCACCCCGCCACTTGAGAGTTCCTGGAAACTTCTATGTTCCTGTGTTTCTGAACAGGGCGCCAGCTCACCTCGGGCCCTTGGGGTAAAGGATGCAGCACACAGCAAAGTCCTGCTCAGGAAAAAGGGGGGACATGACCCACTGCAGTGCCCCTTCAGTCTCTCTTTGGTCAAGAGCTACAAACTGCCCACAAGCCCCAGATCACAAAGCAAGGGTCAATTGTCTCCCGCAGCCTATTCAGCAACTCTTCCTGAGGCAGAGGTTTTCTTCCCGATTGCTGACAGGTCAAAGCCGTCAGAGGCTCGACCAGTCCACGGCGTCTTCAAAGCGCTCCCAACACCT
This sequence comes from Lissotriton helveticus, assembly GCF_964261635.1. NCBI lineage: Eukaryota > Metazoa > Chordata > Amphibia > Caudata > Salamandridae > Lissotriton > Lissotriton helveticus. The sequence continues at coordinate 166,368,045 of NC_136065.1, read as the reverse complement.
CTCTGAACGATACCGAGACTGTTCTCGATGGCATCATCAACATGAAAAAAAACCAAGTCTTGGGGTTACAGTTCTTCCAGTTATACCCTTCATTGTCTTTGAAGTTTCCTTGTGCTCAGGGGTCCCCCACCACTTCCTAAATCAGTCTTGTGTATCTCCCCCCCCCAGTGTCATCGTCCTCTCTTTGATACTGGGGGCCTGGACCTTTAATCACTCAGAGGGAGATGGATCTATTGTTTTATGGCTCTGAACCAGGCCTTTTCACCTCACAAAGCCTCTCCTTCTCCCCGCTCCGGGTGCAGGGCAGCCTGGCGCCGTCTCCACCCCTCCCCTGGGGCACAACCTCCCTCAGCCTTTCTCACCTCTCCGAGATCCAGGCAGGCAATTCACATTCTGCTGAGACACGCAAAAAGGTTTAAAGAACAAACTCGGCTATTTTCTCAAAAAGCGGTTTCTGGACACAGAGCGACAACACCATCTACCAAAAAAGATGCATTATGACGCTGTGAGCTCAGACATACCAAACTTCTCTGTTCAATTTCAAATTCTTGGGAGACTAGGCTAACAATAGTATACTCAGTCTCCCCCATTTTGTCCTATGGGCAGGATGGCCTTTCACCAGGGAATATGAAATGGAGTATTTTCCACTGTCAAGGCCTAGCACCCACACTGGCACAGGTCCTGCCTTTTACCTACACTGCACCCTGCCTAGGGGTTACCCAGGACCTCCTACAGGGGTGCCCCATGTGTATGCAAAAGGGAAAGTAAGGCCTGACAAGTGGTAGCACTTTTCAGGACAACATGCTAATTTAGCATAATGCCCCCCGGCCCTGTAATGAAGACCTGTGTTCCCTCTCTGCGCTTTTCTTTAGTACTAGCTCTGTAACACACAGTGCACATCACTTAGGGATCTTGCTAGTAAGGCAAACATACCAATCAGAGACAACCAAACACCACTACAGTTTATACAGGGAACATCTGTACTTGCACACTGAATAGCAGTGGCAAGCACCTACATAATCTAACTTCACAGCTCTCTGTCAAGAAAAAGGTCTAGGAGAAAAGCAAAACGGTTAAGTGCACGTTAGCCAACAAGGCCAAGTCCAACATTGGGCTTTCACCTTCAGGTAACTGCACACAAAAATAACATGGGCACCTTAAACTAAATGCAAGTAAAACTAATTGGGGGTGGGAGGGGCGACATTTACATTATAAAAGTGCAGTTAAATAATGTGATCACTGTAGATGCTTATGTGCCACCAGAAAGTCATAGAATTGCATTCTGGGGCCGTATTATGGTGTAGGCACATTTTCAGTGCATGCGCCGGGCGCACTTTTAAAATGGTGCACCCGGTGCAAACAATGAAAATATGCTCTATTACCATGAATGCGCTGCCCTAGGGCAGCCACGAACACGCTGTGCCCTGGGGGCAGCACATTTACATGAAATACAGAGCTTCTGCTTTAAAGCTTCTCCGTGTTTCACAATGCAGATGGCAATCTGCTAGCACTTTCTAAGGGAATTAGAGATCCCCTTGCAGGTGGGTACAGTAAGTGGCTGAACCCGACTGCTAGGGGATGTCTACCCCTTGCAGAGGGCTGCTCTCAAGAGGTGTACAGACAGTGCGCCACTTTTTAAATGGCGCACTGTCAGTGTGCCGTCTGCGGGCTTCTTAGCCTCTGTGCCCGAGTCGGTAATACAAATTGAAAACAGAGGTAAAGGGATTCCCTCATTTGCATGGGACACGCCCCCATGTAAATGAGGTAACGCCCTCTTGAGGATATCCCTGGTGCTTTATGGGCCCCCGTGCTATTGGTATTACACAGTGGGGCGCACAAGTGTCTGCGGCCCCTTCTGTGATTCCAAAGTGCCCCTGTGTTGCGCAAATTGGGTGCAAATGCCTGTTGCGCCCCGGGGGCACTTTATATAATACGGCTCCTGGTTGGTTTTCCTGAAAGCCTGCTACTATTTCCAGGGCAGTCAACTCTCCCAGGCATGTATGTTGGTGGACAGATCACCGCAGGACAGTGCAATATTTATTATACCTACTACAGAGAGTAGTAAATAGATGTTTACTGCACTTAATTTCTATTGACAGGTTCTCTATTATTCGAAGTAGGTACTCTTACATTGTGTTTTCGGTAGTACACACATCAACGTGACAAAACAGTTGAGATGGATGCCCTCCTCATGGCCTACAGGCAAGAAGCCTGAAAGAGATGTTGCCTCTCACAGCAGCTACATAGGAATATCAAAGCCAACACCCAGTTACCTAGGAGCTTCTTTGGTGGCCTGTGCTCGGAGGATGCGACTCTAAAGCTGAGTCAGACTAACTTTGGAGCACTGGACCTTTCACACAATAGGGCCACAAGCGATGGCTTATGTTCACTAAGCAGTATGTACTACATGCTCATAATGGGCAGAGACCCACTCCTTGATCTGTTGTCCATAAAGACAAAGACACATCACAACAAAATTAAAACTAATCAGAGCCTATTCGTTTGTGCAGTTATTGCCCGATAAATTATACCTTTTCCAAATATCATCTCTGGTTTATACTGTTACCTTCCCATTTTCACAATAAACCTTGAATAAAGCATTGACACTGGTTTGGGGGACTACACGAGAGACTGAATACTCTTGATTCCAGTTGATGTCCCTTTCATCCTCCACATGACACTCTCTGCCTCTTTATCCCACCCTTATAGGTTCTTCTTCATCTCTGCTTTCTTCCTTAGGCACAGTTTTACCGTCTTTCTCTTCCTCTTTCCTTCCCCTTCGGGTGTTGTTACATCTCTTGCTCTGTGTTAACATATAAGTATCAAATGAGTTATGTAAAAGGAAGTATTAAGTAAACAAATACATTTCCAAGTGTTTGACCTCGCTGCTGCCATTGATATCTCTAGTGGTCTTCCAGGATTTACTTTCCAAGTTTTATCCTAAGCACTTCAGCTTGCATGATCGGGATTGGGAATACCTGAAGAAACGTACCACACGTCTGAGAACCCCAACATCTTGTCCTGGTGATCTATGGTTGTGATGCCATCAACATGCATTCCCCATGAACCATTCTACATAACACATGTTGGACAGTTTTACATGTCAAATTCCTTCATATTTGCTATAAAAGTCAAAGCACGACATTTTGCTAGCAGGTCCTAAGAGCATGGAACTAATTCTAGGGGAATAGTCTGTGCCATGAAAGACTTTGTAAGAGCCAGAATACTTTTGAAAACTTTAGTCTCACCTTCCCTATAGGTTTTATGGTGACTTAAAGGGAAGTCCCAGAGACTTCTTAAATCGAGTCAAAGCTGAGCTATGCAGAGAGCTTCCCATTTCATTTTAGTGCAGTTGTCATACCACTAGTCCCGGGACAGATCCTGAGTAAATGACAAGTCTAGATGTTGATACTCCTTGACAATCGGGTGGCGGGCAGGATTATCGAATATTGAGAGATCTCCCACATGATGTGGTCTCTATCTAGCCATGTTTACATTAGTGGCTCTATTCAAGGTGAAACATTTGCACTTCGTACCCCACATTTTAGCAGTAGGTACCACTTTACAGGTTTATCCAAACGCACTGTAAAAAATGAGCAAATACACACTGAAGTAGAAGTACTCCTAATATTTAGATAAAATGGACAGCCTTTTATATAATCACAGAACTGACTGGCAGGTGGCTGCAGAAATAATGGGTGCGATTCACAACTGATGAACAAATGTATGCCCTAGATCAGAGGTCTTCAAACTTTTTTGCTCTGAGCCCCCCCTAAGCATAACATTTTAATGTCAAGCCCCCCCTCCAAAACCTTACGGCAAGGAGTGGGTGAGTGGGAGGGAAAGGGCTGAGCATAGGGGGCATGGATTATGAAATCATTTCAGGAGTACTTTTTCTATAGCTCATGAACCACACTAATTATGCGACATCAAAACAGCAAATGAATCAAACAAAAACAGTTATTGACCCCAAAATACTGACCCCTTTAATTGAGGTGTTGTGAGCCCCTCGCACTACTGGACCTTAAAGCAACTACACTTGCTGCACAAATGATGACTTCAGTCCTGAGTAGCAGGCTATCTCCTCTGACTCTTATACCTCTCCACCACTATACCAGACCATCACTCTATTCTTAAAACAGGCCCTTTCAGAAAAAAAGAGCTCCCACATGTGGTCTTCCTTTAGCTGCAATGGTGCCCTTGGTCCTAATGTTAGCAAATACACTCCCATGCACCTTTTATGAAGTGAAACAGTCATAATTGTGTTTAAGTGAGCCCCTATGACCCCTGGGCCCCAGTGCGGCTGAACATGCTTCACTGATGTTAGCTACTGCCTGGAAAAGAGGGCAGTCTCCTCTGCTGTTTGTTAAAAACATGGACTCCCATCTAGCCTCACACCCTTCTCTGCCATCTCTCTGAGGCCAAACAAAGGTGTTTCCACTGCCTTTATTTTTCCCCTCCTGTGAGCTATTACGCTGAGGCCCAAATCAACACTAGCAAGTGTACAGTGGGCCCGAATGCTAAGAAGGAAGGATAGCATACAGCCATAATTAAGGTTTAGCTGGCTCCTCATACCTCTGGCTCCTGGTGCCACTGCACCTGCAGTGCCAGTGATTCTTTCTGCACCTTTATGTTAAAAAGCAGCAAGGGTAACCTGGGCTCTGATACTAACAAGGAAAATGGGAACCCACTCCACTTCATGGTAAGATGGCCACAATTGAGCAGTTGTGGCCACTTACATACCTGACAGCATTACCTTCTGCACTAATTGTTGGCCCTTTTTATATATAAAAAAGGCTCCCTTAGATCGTCCTATTCCTTGGGGTATCTCTCTGAAGAAGCGGCCATTTTAACCATAAAAATGAAGCTCCCACACAGTTCTTTCTCTCCTGGGCCATCTCGTTGACTATATTTATGAATCTCACTCTTTTCCTCTTTTTCCTGGAGCATTACTCTGAGGTCCCAGGGGTCAAGAGGACTAGAGCTCTGCATCTGAATGGGACCCTGCTGACTTCCTCCCTGCTACCCCTTGGGACTCACCTTTTAGAAAAACTACTGCCACTGAATGGGTAGTGCTGACTTTGAGGTACCTCTGCTCGAAAGCAAGGGTGGGGTGGTAGTGCAAACAGTTAAAGAAGAAACAAGGCTTTTTTTGCACTTATATACCCGACCCGAAAGGTATCAGAGCACTTTACATGAGCACCAGTTGCATTACAGAGTCACAGGCTGCTTGAGCCTCCCATCAAGACTCAAACCTTGTTCCCCAGCTTCAAGGTTGGCCAGTATGGCTGTAACACTACATCCTCTTACCAACCATTAATAGATTAGTCACTTAATTCCAGGGCCACTGGAATTATACGTTTGTGAGGCAGAAGTGTTTTCTGTATTGCTATGGGTTTACTACATGTGCTACATAACCCATCAGCTGCTGCATAATCTGCAGATTTTAACAAAAAAATGTGATTCTAGTTCAAAGGGATCAAAAATGACTTAAAACATAGTTGGTGACCTGTTCCAGAGCAGTAGAAGGCCCTTCATAAAGGTTGATTGGTCATCTTGCAGTTGCTTATTGATATATTTGGGTCTTAAATTGGTACTAAAGAGGTGTAATATTTCACCTCAGTGTTACCATGACTAAAAATGAAATAAAGCTAACCACAAAATGTGACAGATTATGCTGCATAATTTACTTTTTCTTCCTGCATAATTTAATCAACCGTGTTGCATAATTTGCTCCTCTCTTGCCACATAATTCCAAAGGCCCTTGCTTAATGCGTCAAAGTGACAATGATTTTTTTTTAGCGGTCTGTAAGGGTGTTATACTTCAGAAAATGCTTACATTAGGTACAGTCTGATCACTAAAGGCTATATTTTGTAGGAAAGTGTTTTTATTTCAAACACTGCATCATTTTGCAGCAGCCCATGATAGACTGGTGTAATGCAACTTATCTGGGGAAGCCTGGCTCCATAGCCAGGCTTCCCCAGATATTGCCACGGCATTTCCCAAAGAATATCATCTTATTAGGCAAGATAGAGTAGGAAAGCGAGGGGGAGGCATTGCAGTGGCGGCAAAAGCCCCCATAGAGATTACCCGGCTTGACTCGTTTTCTAACGAAATGCTTCAAATTTTGATAATTAATATGAAATATAACACTGCATCCTTCGGTAGAGCAGCCCTGGTATATAGACCTCTGGGAGAAAAATCTAATTTCGCCAACAATCTGATAGACATTTTAGCATCTCATGTGTTGGCCAAAGATAATTTTATTTTATTAGGGGATTTTAATCATCATGCAGAGTTATTATATGACTCCGATTCCTGTCATTTAATTACAACCCTGGAAACCCTGGGCCTAACCCAACGGGTACAAGGCCCCACCCACCAAGCGGGTCACTCATTGGACTTAATATTTTCCAACGTAACTGACTTAAATTGTGACTCTCCCATGCAGATGATTTGGACTGATCACTTTTTAATACATTTTAAATTTCCTAAACCTTCTACGTCAAGGACTGTTACTCACAAAGAATCCACTTCTATACGACCTTGGCATAAATTGACTCCCGAGGCCTTTTTGATGCATTTTAAACCTCCTGATAATAGATTTAACAATATTGAAATAATGGGTACTCAATTAGAAGTGTCCATTCGTAACACTCTTATATAATTATCCCGGAAACGAAAGTTAATGTAAAAAGAGTTGCCTCACCTTGGTTTACGGAGACCTTGAAAAGAGAGAAAATGGTCAGTAAGTCAGCTGAGAGGTTATGGCGGAAATTTAGAACGCCGGAAAATCGTAAGAAATACAAATTATCCCATTCCAATTATTTAAAACATATAAAAGCAGCAAAATCACTTTATATCACACAACGAATAAATAAGGCATCCCAATCCAGTAAAGAATTGTATAAAATACTCAAGGAGTTTACCACTCCTCAGGTGGAACAATCAGCATTCACTCCCACCTTGGAGTCGGTGAACTCATTGTCCATACATTTTTATAATAAAATTCAGCTAATCTATTCTTCGTTTCCACCCTTCCATCAAAATGTGGCCCCAACTGGGGTGGCATTATCTCATCACGCGTCCACTTTTGAAACCACTGAATCCCCATCTCTGACAGAACTTGAGCCCACTTCCTCAGTAGAAGTGCTATTGGCACTTAAAAAAAGATACTCCCGATGCTAGTTGATAGTTTGACCAACATATTCAATACTTCCTTAGAGAGTGCTTCCTTTCCGAGCAGTTGGAAGCTGGCTCAGGTTAAGCCCATCCTCAAAAAGCCTAACAGTGATCCTTCCATTCTGTCTAATTATAGACCCATATCCCTATTGCCTTACTTCGGGAAGGTCCTTGAATACCTAGTGAATAAACGTGTCTCCACCTATATTGAAACCCATGCACTCTTTGATCCCTCGCAGTCAGGGTTTCGCGCCGCTCACGGCACGGAAACTGCAGTGATTGAGATAGTGGATAACATCCGACTCACCCTGGACAGAGGTGAATCAGCCATTTTGGTCTTATTAGACCTTTCGGCGGTCTTTGACACCATCTCTCACAGCATTTTGAAACATCGGCTGTGGGAGATTGGTGTCAGAGGCAATGAATGCCCTGGCTTGGTTCGTGAATTATCTCAGGAACCGCCATTCCTACGTCAAGTTGAACACCCATGCATCCGCTAACACCCCTCTTTCCGTGGGGGTTCCACAGGGGTCTATTCTTAGTCCTCTATTGTTTAATTTGTATCTCTCTCCCTTGGCGAACATCATAAAACCCTATGGCTTTACCACAGTGTCTTACGCTGACGATACGCAGGTGCTTATCACCTGCAGTCCCGAATTCCTCAAAACCTGCACCAGATTTAAACAATGCTTGGTTCATATTAATAATTGGATGAGTGAAAACAGACTTCAACTCAACTGTAGTAAGACTGAAATTCTGTTATTTGGTAGGGCCAGGGCCAAGACCATCTGGTCTCAGGATTGGTGGCCTCATGATCTAGGACCTTGTCCTGAACCTAAAGAAGTCGTACGAGATTTAGGCTTCGTGCTTGACAGTGCCCTCTCTATGAAAGCACATGTTAATCAAGTATCCGGAACGTCTTTCGGAATACTACGGCAACTGTGAGAAATCTTTAAATGGCTTCCTCCTGAAGCCAGAAAGCCCCTGGTTCAGGGACTGATAGTTAGCAGGCTTGATTATGGAAATGCGATGTTTGCTTCCATTAATGAGAGTCTGCTGACTAAGCTGCAAACCCTCCAGAACATGGCTGCAAGATTAGTGTTGGGATTTCCTCCTAGGTCTGCCTCTAAACCTAACCTCAAGAAGCTGCACTGGCTGCCTGTGCGCCGGAGATGCCAATTTAAGATTCTGAGTATAACTCATAAACTCCTTCATGGCATTGGACCTTCATATTTAGCCAAAAAACTAGTCTGGTATACACCGTCCAGAGCACTTCGCTCTAGTTTGAAGTTCTTGTTATCCCAGCCTCGGGTCCGGACAGCTAGGAATGGATGTCGGTCCTTTTCATGCGTGGCCCCTCAACTCTGGAACAAGTTGCCAATCCATCTTTTGTCCCTTTCCAATCATCTGGAGTTCCGCAAAAGCCTGAAAACGTGGCTCTTTCCCAAATAATGCCTCTCCCCCGACGTTCTCCGTTCAGGAAGGATGTTGCCTTTCTTCTGCAAAGCGCCTTGAGACCTCTTTTGGTGATAAGTGCGCTATATAAAAGCATTTGACATTTGACATTTGACATTTGACATTTTATTTTTCTGGGAATCGGTTTGCTCATTATTCCATATATAGTTAGCTGACAGCGATAAAACAAAATACTCAGACTAGTTAGTTTTTTTCCTTTAGGCAACTTATTGACACTTAGTGACCTCCTTCGCAGCACTCCAGGATGCGTGTAAATAAAGACAGCCAGGAAATGCAGCAGAATAATAAGGCTGCAGTTCCAGGCCATCTTCATTTACATGTAACTGCAGAGGCATTCGCGCCCCACTTAGAAACCATCCAAGGACCCCCAGGGGGTCGCGCCCCACAGTTTGAAGACCTCTGCCCTAGATCCTTGGAACACCTCTCTGAGCTTATCAGGACTCCTCAGCTTCCCTCATTATTACTGCCTGCTTGTGATACTAATGTTTTTGATCTATCAGTCTTACCTTTGAGGTGATCCAGCCCTCATTGGGGATCTGCTATATCCTGTACTGCCTTTGGACAATTATAATTTTAATTACATATGTATCTTTTTTAGCATTGTAAAGTGCTCTGATACCCGCAGGGGGCTTGTTCACACTATATAACATTTTCAAACAAATAAATAACTTACACGTTTGAAGAATGTACCCAAATAATTTTCTCTTACTTTGCCACTTCGGGCTATTCACAAAATTCGGTTAGAAAGTTGCTTAGAAGTGTAGACTTACACGACTCCACCACCTGAATTAGGGGGTGGAACCAAATTTACACTGGTACGTTACTACTGCCAAAATGAAACAGCAGTAAGCCCAGCACCACAAGTAGCCAACCGCTGGTACGACAACACCCTCCCATAGAAAGTAGTTGAGGTAAGGACTTAAAATAAAACCTATAAGGAATCATCTATTTAAAGTTAATGTTACATTAAATTAGATTATTTAAAATAGTTATGAATACATTAATAAATACATACAAGTTAGTCTTAAAATGTTTTATACATTTCTTTTGTATTAATTATTCATAATATATTTTATCAGACTTTTTTGGATTAATCAGATACTGTAACATACATTTTTATTAAATATAATTGAACTAAAACATCACTTTTAAAAAGTATTATACCGTAATAAAATTATTTTTACCTTAAGTAGGATTTTTATTTTCATTTAAACTTCTTAAAAATATTATTTAATTAACTTACCATATTTTAAATGTTTAATTAATTACAATTTTAATCAAAAGTAAGTTGATAGAGTGACTATACCATTTTGTAAATGTTTTTCTACGTTTAAAATACATATATAAAAATACTGTACACTAATATTTATCATACCAATATTTTTACTATCGTTTTATTGGTCGCTATGAAAACACCATTGTATTTATTGTTGTATCTCTTGTATCTAGGGGCCCGATTCACAGAACTAACTTAAGACAAAATCCTAAACTTACTACCATTTTGGTATTCACAGAAGGCACTTACTCATTTTGGTATTCACAGAATGCACTTACTCATTTCGGTATTCACAGAAGTTAGGAGTCCTAACTTTAGGACTCTTAAATGCCTTCTGTGAATACCGAAAGTCTTAAAGTTAGGATTTTTCTCAATTTAGTAGTAGTAAAGTTAGGACTCCTAACTTTAGGACTCCTAAATGCCTTCTGTGAATAGCGAAAGTCTTAAAATTGGAATTTTTCTCAATTTAGTAGTAGTAAAGTTAGGACTCCTAACTTTTGGACTCCTAAATGCCTTCTGTGAATACCGAAAGTCTTAAAATGGTTTTTTTTCTCAGTTTAGTAGAAGTAAAGTTAGGACTCCTTACTTTAGAACTCCTAAATGCCTGCTGTGAATACTGAAAGTCTTAAAATTAGGATTTTTCTCAATTTAGTAGTAGTAAAGTTAGGACTCCTAACTTTTGGACTCCTAAATGCCTTCTGTGAATACCGAAAGTCTTAAAATTGGTTTTTTTTCTCAGTTTAGTAGTAGTAAAGTTAGGACTCCTTAATATAGAACTCCTAAATGCCTTCTGTGAACACCGAAAGTCTTACAATTAGGATTTTTCTCAATTTAGTAGTAGTAAAGTTAGGACTCCTAACTTTAGGACTCCTAAATGCCTTCTGTGAATACTGAAAGTATTTAAATTAGGATTTTTCTCATTTTAGTAGTAGTAAAGTTGAGAAAATTCCAAATTTTAGGACTTTTGGTATTCACAGAAGGCATTTAGGAGTCCGAAAGTTAGGAGTCCCAACTTTACTACTACTAAATTGAGAAAAATCCTAATTTTAAGACTTCCGGTATTCACAGCAGGCATTTAGGAGTTCTAAAGTAAGGAGTCCTAACTTTACTACTATTAAACTAAAAAAAAAAACATTTTAAGACTTTCGGTATTCACAGAAGGCATTTAGGAGTCCAAAAGTTAGGAGTCCTAACTTTACTACTGCTAAATTGAGAAAAAACCTAATTTTAAGACTTTCGGTATTCACAGAAGGCATTTAGGAGTCCTAAAGTTAGGAGTCCTAACTTTATTACTACTAAATTGAGAAAACTCCTAACTTTAAGACTTTTGGTATTCACAGAAGGCATTTAGGAGTCCTAAAGTTAGGACTCCTAACTTCTGTGAATACCGAAATGAGTAAGTGCATTCTGTGAATACCAAAATGAGTAAGTGCCTTCTGTGAATACCAAAATGGTAGTAAGTTTAGGATTTTGTCTTAAGTTAGTTCTGTGAATCGGGCCTTAGGTTCCCAGGGACATTGCATTGCCCCTGTTTTGTTCTACAATATTTAGGCCCCAACCTCTCATGCTAATTTCTGCTATTCTGTGACTGTGGCTCATATACATAATGGCTCAGTGCAACTGCGTCTCTTAGTAATGCCAATAATCCCCTTCCCTGCACCTGACGTTTTGGGGCGATCCCAGTACCCTCTTCCAAGTGACACCAGTTTGCTACCTGCATTTAAAGGAAGACTGGTAGCTTCAAGCATCCAGTCAGCTTTTTACTATAAATTCATTATGAACTGTGCATTTGTAGTCAGACGCAGTGGTCTGTGCTGGGGGTACTCAATTAAAGGTGCACTGGGGTGCAAACAGGGACAGGGCACCTGCATGTAAAAAGAAAAAGCAACTGCAAACATAAAGCACATGCAACACATTATGGTACGTCTTTCTAAGAGCTATGTGCTTACAAGCAGTACCAGATTCTTCTGTGCAACTCCTTCCCTGTAGTTCCACAATGCGGCCCAAACCGTGGACACATGAGTTTTAATACAACAGAAACATGCAAATGATGAATGCGGCATCAGGGTGTTTGCAAAATAGGCAGTAGACCCAAGCAACAACTGAGCTAAAAACACAGAGGGATCGTTTAGATATTCTGCAGAATGATGACCACATTGCAGTTCATTGCAAAAAAGAGTACTCCAGGGTATTTCTGGATAGCATCTTTTGAGGCGTGATGGTTAATTAAAAGTCAGGTGCGTTAAATGTTGCGCATAGACCCAGATGGAGTCTAACCATAGGTATCCTTCCGCATTCCTGCACTACAACAATTCAACAGAGTTCTGGACAGAGGATGCCCAACCTTGCAATTCAAGCACTCCAAGATTTGAAGAGGAAGAAGAGAAAGCATTCAAGGAGCTTGGCCAGAAAGTGCCGTGTTTTAATCAGAGCCACAGCAGCATTTAGTTGCTCTTAGCGTAGGTTTTATATTATCTTTGCGCTGGAAGTGAACAACAGGTGAGGCTATTACCTTGTTCAAAGTTATTCACTTTATTGATATTAGAGTGCCCAAAAGCTGGCCCATCCTGCCAGGATTTGGAACTGTGACTGCAGCTTCCCTGCAAATGTTAGTAGTGGATGTTTAATTAACTGGGTGGCTGTACATCTAAATGTGTGTAGTTATGCAGCACTTGCTGTTTTGGAAAGTCTATCAGTGAGTGATCACAGCTTGATAGTAGACAGAACTGCAGCTGAGAGGGTTGGCAAGATTTATCCAGGATGACTCTATTGACCCGATTAGAAGTTGGGCAGGAAGGTATCCTCCAAAGCTGCAGGAGCACCAGGCCACTTATTACCTGATTGGCATTACCATGTGATCACACGTGATCACACGTGGCCCTGTCTTCCCACACCCCGGTTGCCAGGTTGTCACTACAAAGAGTGCCCTGGGGTTTGCAAGGTGTATGTGTGTTCAGTCTTTGCACACCAGGACAATTTGCAGAAGGGTTTACAGTGTCATATGGTTTGTACCTCCGTTGTTAAAACTGTGCTTTTGTGGGACAACATAAACGTCAGGATTGTGTCGGAGTGATTCTGTGCACACCCTCAGGATGTGTTGGCCTGTTGTCCTGCTAGCTAACAGGGATGTATGATGTTACAATGCATACTTTTACAATGCATACCTTTACAACGCAGTTTTTTACAACGCAACATCCATTACAATCCATTCCATTACAACGCATGCCATTACAACAAATTTTTAAAAACTACCTGTACAACTCATCCCATTACAATGAATACTTCCTTTACAACGCATACCATTACAACGCATAACATTACATTGCATGTGTGGTAAGTATTGGATAGTGTAGGGGTACAAATTACTATTCTAACTCCATGGGGGTGAAGGAACCAAGGAAACACTAATGGACTATACTCACCACTAGCCCATATATCTTATTCATTAATAATAAGTCAGTCGGCAATGGAGAAGGTTCAATCGTTTATTCCATAATACAAACCCTGACAGGGGAGCCTCAGTCTACACGACCCTCAGAGGTGCGCAGAGGAGACTGACTTCACACAAGTAATACAAGCATATATACGTTTCACACATAGCACGATGTCACCTTAGACGGAAAGATACAATTTGTCAAGGGGCCAACAGGAAGACCCATATAAGGCACAATTGATTGCTGGTAGCTTGGCCTAAGCTATCCCGGGGGCAGGTCAGTAAGGTGCCTCCCTTTCTATCTGAAGCTCAGGGAGGACAAGAATAGGCTCTACTAGAATGTGCGCATCCCACTAAAAGGGCAGGTGTGACCTTGAGTTTCCCTGAGCTACAAACTAGCGAGTGGAGCAGACAGCTAAGACTGCCATCATGGTTTCGTGCAGAAAGCCTAATCACATGATTTCAGGGAAATAATACTAGAAACAGAGAAACGAAAGAACATGGCTCCGGTCACACCAATAGGTCTGAACGAGCAGGGAGTGAAACGTTCCTAACTATAATAATACAATGTGAATAATGCAATTCTAACGTGCAGTTATAAGATTATATTGTATATACTAGGCCAACAACATGTATTTATTGTATTTATATCCCATCAGACGGCCCTTTTGGCCTATTATAGCCAATATAACTGGGTTTATTCTACAAACACTCCCTCATCAATCTGCATCAGATCTGACACCTCCTTCTGAATGATTTGTTCGTCGGCTTTGGCTTGTCGTGAGACGTTCAAGGCAGACGTTATTCTAGCTGCACAGAAAGAACAACAAGCCGGGCCGCAATGGAGACATAGGCAGCAAGTAAAGATGACTCCAAAGGCTCCTGCCAGAATCATAAATATCTTCCAACCCCAAGTAGCCAAGAGACCCCAAAACCAACTACTAAGGGACCAGGTACCATTCTCCACATGTGCTTTGTAGTTTCTGTATTGCAAGATGAATGGTAGGGGCAGAATCAGGAATGAACACACAGCAAGAGCTGCCGATCACGTGGCAGGCTCCGCCCCTATCCGCGAGGATGATGTCAGGAACCATTTGGTTCTGAAGCGAAACAAGTCTCGTCGCCTGAAGCTCAACAGTAATGTTGGTCAGGATCCCAGTTGTGGTCTGAACCACATTTTCCACTATTCTTGACAAACATCGTATACTACGACTATTGAAAATTGGCCCCCAAAAGGGAGTGAGGTCCTTGGCAAAATCCTCGAATTGTTGCAAGGAGGTGTCTGTCTGATCGGTACCCTCAGTATCAAAACTCCTGATGCTTCGATTAGCCGTTACCTCTCTTCAAACCAATTGATGTGTCCTGTGGTAATCAGGTGGGGCAATATAAACTGGAGGGTATAGGAATGAGAGGTAGCAACGCCCTGCCCATCCCCTTGGGAGCCAAGTATACGCGTTTTCACCGCATACAAAATATACATCGGGAGGAGTAATCATGGGAGGGGTACTGTATGTCTGCAAAGTGTAAGTCTAATTACATTTACTCTTCCCTACCTTAACATGACCTCGTCCCTGTATGCAAAAGGGGGAGGTAGTATTAATAATAGGGATCGGCAAACCTTTGTCATTAGTGACATTTCGTTCTTTAAAATGCTGAAAATACATGGTGTAGTTGAAAAGTTCAAAATCCTGCATTTCCTCTTGTAACCAGGTCACATTTTTATAATCAGTATATTCATTCATGCAAGCATTTGGATCCAAGGATCCCTCTCCTCCATTTCCCTCGGCATCAAATACTTGATGCTGTTCTATATACTTTAGAATGGCCTCATAATCCCTTTCAGTATATATTTTAGGTTCAGCTACATAGTGAGAATACATCAATGACAGTAATTGGAACCATGCTTCACAGCTAGCTAAGTAAGATAACAGTAGGGAAATGAACAATTCATGCTGGTGCATTACTGATGGAAGCAACCCACAAACCCAACAGTTCGTTTTGTTCGTAGTACTATGGGTCTGATGTAACATTTCAATGAAAGCATTCTTCGCATAAGTTTCTCTATGTCGAGCCTTATGAGGAGGTAAGGAATAATAGAGGTGTTCCTCCGGGGCAGGGGTAGTTCCTAACAGTTTCTGTACAGGGTGCTGGAATTCTAAATACGCAAATACACACATCAAAATCACTGTGATTATAACAATAAAAGCAACGAATGCCACCTTCACTCTGGTGGGCCATCCGGAAAACAGATGCATGTGATCAACGTATCGTCGAGGGGCAAGTGGTCGTTCATCCTCCATCGCAAATCAGGCAAAAGGAAACATGCTCTCTATAGGTCCAAATCTAACTTGGTCCCTCTCTATAAGTCCAAATCTAATCTTTGTATCCACAAAGCACGCACACCAACAGAGGGTTCTTCTTCCCACTAAGGTATCGTCTCCCTGTGTCCGTTAGAGTCTCACAGGTAGACTCCTAACGTTCATCAAAAGAACCAACTTGTATATTCCAGTAGTACAACCGCGGCCCTTAACTCAGTCTTTCTTTCTGAACAGAGCTTATTTAACCCAATGTTCCAAGCTCTCAGCGGGTTCAGTCCAGTGTCTCGCTCAGCACCCCAGTAGCTCTATCCGATATTCCTCAACTCAGGTCTCTGTCCAGCTCCTACCATTGGGAGCTGGGTTACCGCGCTGTTTTCGGGGCCGCAGGTCGTATTTACAATGGCCAGGTTGCTCCTGGTCAGAAAAAAATTCAGCTGCAAAGGTATCTGATGCATTCGAAACCAGTGGTGCCCTAGGAACAACAGCCTTTGTCGGTTGAGCTGTCTCACTTTCCACGGTGATTCAGAAAAGGGGTGGTGAAGAACAGAGTGTCTGAATTAAGCAGACCACTCTTACCCAGTCCAAAGATCAGGGCTTGATCCATCACCGTTATTTAGCTCACTCCCCCATCCCAGCTCAGAACCAGGCTATATGCAAATTAGTCTGTCCCTGGCCCAGTGCATCATGGGAACAGGGCAGACCAAACTACCAAGCCAATTCTTCACCAGAAAGGAGACAAGCTTCCGGGGACCGGTTTCTGCCATTTCAGGCGTCGTCGGCCCGGCTTGCTTGAATCCTGATGGAGCAGTGAGCAAGGGACTCATGTCTGAGTATACCCTGCCACACCTATAGTGGCCAAAAACGATTCAGAAAAGGGGTGGTGATGAACAGAGTGTCTGAATTAAGCAGACCACTCTTACCCAGTCCAAAGATCAGGGCTTGATCCATCACCGTTATTTAGCTCACTGCCCCATCCCAGCTCAGAACCTGGCTATATGCAAATTAGTCTGTCCCTGGCCCAGTGCATCATGGGAACAGGGCAGACCAAACTACCAAGCCAATTCTTCACCAGAAAGGAGGCAAGCTTCCGGGGACCGGTTTCTGCCATTTCAGTTTTCCTTCCCAGTATAAGAATTGGCTTGGTAGTTTGGTTTGCCCTCTTCCCATCATGCACTGGGACAGAAACAGACTAATTTGCATATAGCCAAGTTCTGAGCTGGGATGGTGCAGTGAGCTAAAAAATGGTGATGGATCAAGCCCTGATCTTTGGACTGGGTAAGAGTGGTCTGCTTAATTCAGGCACTCTGTTCATCACCACCCCCTTTTCTGAATCACTTTCCACGGTGGGCAACACCTCTTTTGGTTGCCCTATCTCTTGGGCGTCCGAAAAGGGCACAAAGCTTTGATTCAGCTCTCCTTCATGACTCGGAATTCCTTCTCGATTCCGGAGGTCAAAAGGCAAGGGCAGCGGGAGACGTTTCAAATGACTAACATGGATCCAGTGTTTTCTTCCATGCACCTTCACCGCTGTTCTGGTCACCAAGATGATTTGATAGGGTTCCGACCACCTCGGCTCCAGACTCGATTTCCATTGAAAATTCCTCACCATCACCCACTGGCCGGGCTCCAAGTGATGTCCAGGACCCTCTGGTAGCGGCTGCAGTGTGTCCGATACCTGTTGATGAATAGAACGCAGATCTTTAGTTAAAGCGTACAGATAGTCTGTCATCAATGGGTAATCAATATCTCTAAAGGATCGGGGTCTGGGGACTCCCCACACATTAGCGGGCCGACCAAAGATCACCTCATAAGGAGACAATCCAGATATAGTATGGGGGGTTGTTCTTAGGGACAGTAAGGCCAATGGGAGGGCATCAGGCCACTTTAATCCAGTGCTTTCACAGATCTTGGCCATTTTCAATTTTAAGGTTCCATTATATTTCTCGACCAATCCAGCTGACTGAGGATGCCTAGCGGTGTGGAACTTTTGCTTGATCTGCAACCCTTCACACACATTCTGGACTAATAAGGCATTAAAATGAGGCCCGTTGTCGGACCAAATAATGTGGGGCAAACAATACCGGGGCAGAAATTTCTTAATTAGGGCTTTTGCAGTAGCAACTGCAGTGGCTTCCTTGGTGGGGTAGGCTTCAACCCATTTACTAAAAGCACATACCACCACCAACACATACTTTAGATTATTCACTCTTTCCATTTGTATATAATCAATTTGTATTACCTCAAAGGGCAAGGATGGCGGGGCAAAATTTCCACTCAAAACAGATTCTCTACCTCCTGGATTATAGCACAAACACACCGGACAATATTTCACTATGTGTGCTGCAGTTTTGGAAATATTCGGGTTGTTCCATACTGGGTCTAACACAGCGCAAATACCTTTCGCGCCTATGTGAGCCGGACCATGGGCCATTGTCACTACACCATACACCAAAGCATTGGGCAGTAACCATCGCTGTTTCTCGGAGAGGTCTATCCAACAATCATTCTTATCTAGTTTCCCTACTTCCTGTTCCCATCTCTGTAATTCATCTAGCGTGGCTTCTTTCTGTAATTCTTTCACACTTTCAATAGTATTATCAAACAAAGACGTTTCTGCTATCCATCGGGCCGATGTACTTGGGAACATGGTATTTGTTCTAGTCTGGGCCGTTTCCTTCGCTACTGAATCAGCAAAAGCATTTCCCTTTCCAGTAGAGTCAACGATTTTCTTGTGGGCACTACACTTAATGATGGCCACTTTCTTTGGTAACGTTAAGGCAAATAACAATCGATCAATTAAAGGACCATGTTGAATTTTCTGACCATGTGTGGTAAAGAAACCCCTCTCCCTCCACAGCCTCCCAAAGCTATGGGCCACGCCAAATGCGTACTGACTGTCCGTAAAAATGTTCACCCTCAATCCTTCACTCAACTCGCATGCTCTTAACAAGGCTATAGTTCAGCTGCTTGAGCCGAGTGATGAGAAATCCTTGCTGTTTCCACCACAGTCATTAGTGTCGTAATTGCATAGGCAGCTGTCGCAGTGCCATCTGGTAACTTAAAACAAGAGCCATCCACATACAATTCCCCCTGAGGGTCAGATAAAGGGGTGTCATAAAGATCTACACGCCCCTTTGTTTCCTCCTCAGTTCTGAATATACAGTCATGGACATCGTCCTTTACATTATTTGAAGGAAGGGGCAGCAATGTGGCTGGGTTCAAAGTGGCACATCTTTTGATCGTAATATGGGGTGCAAACAAAGTCAGCTCATATCCTGTTAATCTAGCACTCGTAAGGTGCTGGGTCTTAGTTCTATTCAAAAGAATATCCACAGCATGCGGTACCATGACTGTGAGATCCGTATTCAGGACTATTCCCTCTGATTGCCGGATGGCCATCGCTACTGCAGCAGTGGCCCTCAGGCAACTCGGGAGGGCTCGAGCAACTATATCCAAGACTGATGAAAAGAAAGCACAGGGTCTCTGCTTTCCGCCAAAACACTGTGTTAACACTGAAAGTGAGCAACCGTCCACCTCGTGCAGATAAAGTGAAAAAGGCTTCCGGTAATCTGGAGTACCTAAGACAGGTGCAGAACAAAGAGCAGACTTTAAAGAATCAAAGGCTTCTTGACATTCATCCGTCCAGGGTAGCGGTTCATGCAGATCTTTGGTTGTCAGATACAACAAGGGTTTAGAGAGGAGTGAATAGTTAGGAATCCACTGGCGACAGTAAGAGGTTATGCCAAGAAAAGCACGAACATCACGTTGAGTACAAGGAACAGACATGTTAGTAATTACAGATATTCGTTCTGGAGTCAATCGCCTACCCGCTTTCGACAGTAAGTGGCCAAGGTAGGTCACTTCCTGTCGAAAATACTGAAATTTAGAAAGGGACACTTTATTCCTTTTGTGAGCCAAATGATTCAGCAATTTAACTGTGGCCTCCTTACAACCTTCTTCTGTATCGGAGGCCACTAGGATATCATCCACATACTGGATGATAGAGTTTCCTGGGGGCAATATTAATTCATTAAGACCAGTTTTTAAAGCTTGGCTATAAATGCTAGGACTTTCTGTATAGCCTTGGGGGGCACGTGTAAATCTAAAGCTTCGGCCAGCCAATGAGAATCCGAAGATATGTCTGCTATCAGGATGAATTGGAATGCTGAAGAACGCGTTCTTTAAATCTATTACTGAAAAATACTGAGCTGTAGGGGGAATCATGGTCAAAATTGCAGTAATGTCAGGCACCACCGGATATTGCGGGACTACAATTTTGTTCACCTCTCTAAGGTCAATCACAAAACGATATGTATCTTTATAATCCGGGGCACCATCAATTGGAGTTTTCTTCAAGATCGGAAAAATTGGACTGTTACAGACATTGGCAGCTGTCTCTTCTACCATCCCCTTTTTAATGAGGTCTCGAATAATGAGCAGTAAGGCCTGTTCACCTTCTGGTGAAATTTTATACTGAGGAATGCGAGGCAGCCGGGCATTAGGTTTCAGGGTTATTGACACGGGAGCTATTCTTAACAGGCCAACATCAGTGTCTCCCGTGGCCCATAGTGTAGAAGGGACAGTAGAGAATTCAGGAGGGAGGTTTTCGTTTTAAGCAAAGTACTGAGTTGCATTTAAAGGGGGTTTTTGCATTGTCAAGTAGATACCATCAGGGGAACAATACATTTGCGCATTTAACCTTTTCAGGATATCCAGGCTCAAAAGATTTTCTCCACAATTGGAGGTCAAAAGAAAAGGTGATTGTATAGAAATGGGACCCACAGTGAAAGGCAGAAGCTTAGATACGGGGCTTACCACAGGTATTCCAGAGAATCCCACCAAGACATTATTTTGGCCAGACAGAGCAGCCCCTGGGACCAACGTATGGGCAACTGAACTATTCATTGCCCCAGTATCCCCAAAATGTTTTCCTGACGCTCCCAACAGTTCTCCTTTAACATAAGGTCCCTCTTGGTCGACTGGTACTGTAATGTGGCCCCCGCTCTGTCCTTGGCTATCTCTTGCATAATCCTGTCCATCATACCCATCATCCCTATAAGTCTCATTGTAACACTGTCGATTTTGGGGATTATCAAAATAATTCTTCTGAGAGCCCTTATGTTGCATTTCTTCCCGTTGCATACTATTTCGATCTATATTTCCTCGACCTCTTAATCGTCCTCTAATAGGACCATTTCTGGCTAGCAATAGAGGGCAATCTGCCCTCCTTCCTGCTTGCAATATGAACATTGATTTATGCCAATGTTCGGGGGACCTCCTCTACCTCTTCCCATCATTGTACCCCTCTGGAATGAACCACAAACTCCCCGTCCAGCATTCTGTCCTCTACTAACTTGTTGCAACAAGACTCTAGTTTTTAAGTCCTTAGCCTTTTTCTCAGATTTTTCTTTACTTTCATTTTCCCGATGTTCATAATATTGGGCCATACTAAGAATCACAGAAGGAGCCACCGTAGTCCACGTGCTCTCAGCTGCTTGGAGGCGGGACATCACTTCAAGGAGCAAATTTGTAACAAACCTGTTAACAAACAATCGTATTCCGCCTTCTGTAGACAGATCTTGCCCACTAAAATCTATAAAGACTTTCTCAAACCTAGTAAAGAAGTCCGATACGCTTTCATCCTTCTTCTGCTTACAAGCCGTTAATTTATCCCAATCGACTTTCCTGGGAGGTAGGAGGGTTTGCATATAGGTAACAATCCTAGCTGGTACGGCCAACACCTCGTCTCTAGGTTTTTCCCCAGGTTTTCGCTCCTTGTCCCATGCTTTTAATTGGTCCCATGTCCCTCCTAATTCGGGGGCATGGTCAGTATCATGTATTTGTCTCCAAATATCTTCCGGAATCTAAAGACCAAAGAACAGCTCGATGTCAGGTATTGTTATGATAGCATAATTGGCGGCCTCAGTCAGTTCTTTATAGTAGGCCGTAGGATTTTTACGAGGATCAGGGAGCTGAGCTTTTAAAGTGAGGACCTTGCTTCGTTTCCAAGGGGTATAAACCCATTGTTCCTGAAGCCTAGCATCCACACGAGCCTTAGTTACCGCGTTATTGGCATCTCTTATTTCTGGTAATTCAGGAAAAAGAGGGGATGCACCATTCTCATGGGGTGCTGTGCTCCCCAATCGGCACGCTTTCGGTGCATTCGTTCACGATAATGTACTAGAGTTTCTACATTCTGATACACCTCATCAGCCTGTAATTGGAATTTATGAGCTCGATCTCTTATATCACGCAGTATCTGAGGAGGGAATCCTTCCTCGAAACACGGTTCCCATAGTGAAATCAATCGAATCGCCATGTTCTCCAAAGCCAGTTGCTGTGCAACCGGTTCAAAATCTTTCATGGTACTCCAAATGTCTACCAAGGTGTAGATGGCATTTCGCATCCACTGGGATGCCTGAATTACTATAGCCCTTCTTTCTTCCGCACCCAACAGCGACCTCGTATATACTCGCTGATCACTTAGATCAGACCTGAGGCGCTTGGGCGTGGTATCCAGACAAGCCGCATGCCGGGGATCTATAGCAGTCTGAATTGGAGAGGAGAGGAATACAGGGTGCGAAGGGGAAGGAACAGCCGCGTCCGGCTGTAAGAATATCAAGGGTGAGGTAGTCTGTCGGAGAGTGGGAGGGGGAAGTAACGCACTCCATACTGAACTGACAGCAGGGCCTTGGCAACCGTTCCCACAGGTGCTCTGACAGCCGATGCTGCTCCAGGTTGATCCGCCCGTACCAAAGGTACGGTGGGATATAAGCCCTGTGGGGCATAAGGAGGAGGGGGTCTGGCTTCTAATAAATCCTCTAATTCATCTCCAGTATCAGGTCGGGCTACATAACTTTTGTCCGTTTCGAAACGGAACTGCCTTTCCATTTGTACAATGTTTTCCTCCACCTTGGCTTTATTATAAGCTACAGCTTTCTGCGTAACCGTCTGCGTAACCGTCTGTCCTGATTTAAGCTTTCCTAATTTCTCTTCCCTTACCCGTCGTCGTTTTGCCTCCTTCAACCATAGGTTCAAAGAGTCAAACATCGACTGGCGGCTTTTCTTCATAAATAGCTTATATTGGATGTAATTGATCTTTTTCTCATCAAACGACCCCGTGAGAGGCCATTGCAAATCAGAATTGTCTTTGGTATATTTATGCCAAAGCGTGTTAAATAAAATTGGTGTAAGACCGTGCTTCACATACATATCGAAACTGGGGCTGCATTCGGGAGGGGCAGGCTGTCTTTCTTCCAACCTTGCACTTCGCCGACAGCAGCACCCAAAACATATTTTACTAAAACAAGGCATTTCAATGATATGTACTCAATTCTACTCGCATACTCAAAACCTGTTCACATTCGGCGCGTCCTTCTCTCCACTCACACTCTCATATTCTTCTACAATAAAGTGCTGTAAAGTGTCGCAAGGCCGTTACTAGTTCTATGCAAATGACGTCTTCAAAATATGAACATAGCCCGTCGACTCCTGTTCGGGGAATCGATTCAGAAGAATTCCAGACCAACAAAATTCAACGATAAAAGGAACAGTCACCAGACTGTTCTGAGATCACCTGATAGGCGAACCACGAACCCTCTTACAGGCCATCCCATGGTCCTGTTCTGGTTGGGCCGGGTATCTGGGCACTTAGCTCCAGAACCCTAGCTTTCCCAGTTGCTCCCAGGGCTTTCCCGAAGAGGATTCGGCCGAGCGAGTAACTCCGTACTCTGCTAAGGCACCAGGTGTGGTCCCAAGTTTTCACCATACAAGTCTGTGAGGTAGCCCCTTCGCCGCAACGGTAGACACCCAGATTCCCTTGTGGTCCGGCTTCCCCGGCCACCTTCAAAAGCAGTTAACCGCTACCAAGGAAACACTTCTTCCAAGTATTTCAAATCCAATACAATCAAAATTCACTCACCTGGCGCACTCAGGTCGATTGCGAGTTCTCCACTGCCGACTCCTAAACAGACTGACTGTCTGTTCTTTTCTCCCAGGTTAAGCCCGTAGGACTCCGGCGTAGGGTCTTCAGCAGCTGGGAGGGATACTGGGCTCGAGAGTGGAATTACTTGTTTTCATACCACAAACGGGTGTCTCAAATCAGGATCCTCTTTCTGTCCACCCACTCGGCCAGAACTCCTCCCTGTCCCTTTTACTCCTATTTACAGGAGGGGATGACCCTATCGCGGAGTCCCGGCGGAGTCGCCAACTGAAGGAACCAAGGAAACACTAATGGACTATACTCACCACTAGCCCATATATCTTATTCATTATTAATAAGTCAGTCGGCAATGGGGAAGGTTCAATCGTTTATTCCATAATACAAACCCTGACAGGGGAGCCTCAGTCTACACGACCCTCAGAGGTGCGCAGAGGAGACTGACTTCACACAAGTAATACAAGCATATATACGTTTCACACATAGCACAATGTCACCTTAGAAGGAAAGATACAGTTTGTCAAGGGGCCAACAGGAAGACCCATATAAGGCACAATTGATTGCTGGTAGCTTGGCCTAAGCTATTCCGGGGGCAGGTCAGTAAGGTGCCTCCCTTTCTATCTGAAGCTCGGGGAGGACAAGAACAGGCTCTACTAGAATGTGCGCATCCCACTAAAAGGGCAGGTGTGACCTTGAGTTTCCCTGAGCTACAAACTAGCGAGTGGAGCAGACAGCTAAGACTGCCATCATGGTTTCGTGCAGAAAGCCTAATCACGTGATTTCAGGGAAATAATACTAGAAACAGAGAAACGAAAGAACATGGCTCCGGTCACACCAATAGGTCTGAGCGAGCAGGGAGTGAATCGTTCCTAACTATAATAACTGAATGTGAATAATGCAATACTAACGTGCAGTTATAAGATTATATTGTATATACTAGGCCAACAACATGTATTTATTGTATTCATATCCCATCAGGGGTGAAACAGTAGAGTAAGTGTTGGATTGTGTAGGGGTAAAAATTACTATTCTAACTCCAGGGGGTGCAACAGTAGGGTAAGTGTTGGAAAGTGTAAGGGTACTATGCGTTGTAATGTTATGCGTTGTAATGGTATGCATTGTAATGACATACGTTGTAGTGGTATGCGTTTTAGTGTCATCCGTTGTAATGGTTGCGTTGTAATGGCATGCGATGTAATGGATGTTGTGTTGTAAAAGTTTAGTTGTAATGGTAGTGCGTTGTAAAAGTTGCATTGTAAAGGTTGTTTCCCGCAAACAGTGCACCATTCAAACCCCTAACCTTACAGGGTAACAAATGTGGGTGCAACCTCAGAACATGACATCCCTGATCCCCGAAGGAAATCATGGTAACAGATCTAAGGAAGAGGTGTGGCGCCGCGGCCAGGGCGACTGACGCTGGAATCTGGGGACCACGGTTCGATCCCCGGCTCCGGCGGCAGGTTAGCCCAGCACCATGTGACTCTGGGCAATAGCTCGCTTAATCTTCCCGACGGCCCCCCAGCGCCTAGAGACCCTTACGGGTGATTGTGCGCTTTACAAATGTGGACTTTATCTAGAACCTTTTTGTTTAGACCTTCAGGCACACCCAAAGGAAATAGGCACGAAAAACACAACCTGTGTCTTCAATATTTATTGAAGCAGTGGGACTCTTGAGTAAAATACATGTGCTGCAATTAGTAATAGAAGGAAACATATCACCATAATTAGCAAGACAAGAGAACGAATAGCTCCATCATCATGCTGAAATAATTAATATATGTTGTCATATATGTAGTGTGCTCCTACCTAACGCTCTCTAACCTAGTTTGGCCTCGGGTGAATGATCTGCCACGAATCCCTGCTGGGTGACCTAATTCCTCTTTACCTGTGGGCAAGTGTCAGCAGGTTGTCAGTCTGGGTGTAGAGCGGGACATCCCTGGTAGAGAGGACAGGAATCAGCTGAACTGGAATTCCGATGTACTGTGACCTCGAAGTGTCAGCAGAGTGCTCTTCTGATTTTAACGAGAAAGTGAATTCATATCTCTAAATAATAAACGGGGCCCTTGTTGGCATGTTGAGGTCTTTGTCAGTTCTTAATTGTTTAGGCTAGTTAGATAGCATCATCGCCTACTGGACAATAATAAGCTGTAACATTTGTGCAGTGAACTCTATACATTATACTGAATGTTAAAGGTGTCATGATAGTGTGCCTACGAAGTTGAAATTAACCCTGGGTGTAATGAGTGTAGTGGGGCTACACAAAGCTTTGTGAAGTGGGGAGGGCGCTAAGCCCACCCACACACTTTGCGTAGCCTCACTACGCTCCGCCCGCCTCCCTCCCGCCCTCTTCTACATGGTTCTATTAATGTAAAATACATTTTAAAGTACATTAAAAGCACTTACCCTCTATGCAGCGTCTCGGGGCTCCATCTTCAGATGACGCGGCGAGTTCTTCTTGCCAAATGCGCATGCCCGGGCGCCCGCGCATGTGCCTTTGGCTAGAAGAACTTGCCGCGTCATCTGAAGATGGAGCCCCGGGATGCTGCATAGAGGGTAAGTGCTTTTAATGTACTTTAAAATGTATTTTACATTAATAGAACCATGTAGAAGAGGGCGGGAGGGAGGCGGGTGGTGGGTAACTTGGCTCCGTCCACGGAGTGTGCGTAGTGTTGCCTGCCACGCCTACTTTGCAAAGTGCGAAGTAGGCAACACTACATACACTCTGTGGGCGGAGCGTAGCATTGCGCCCAGGGTTAGTTGAAATGTAAGCAAATGCAGCTTCTGGGAATTCTATCCTGCACTGACACATACGCAAATATATGCCAAAAGTCACTGTGTTGCAGAAAGAATGCAATGTAAGAAAAGTGACCATCAAGATGGCATTGTTTCTAGTCTGGCCATGTGACAGCAGGTGCATTTGTAATATGGATTGGGCCAGCAGACATTAACTCAACAGTATCTCAAGGGGACCTGACCTCATTTGCATGGGGTTGTGAAACATTAAAAAATGAGGCTATCCTTTGTGTTTGCTCCCACTCCATCTTACAGACACAGGCACAGAGGCAGAGAGGCTGTCTGGTGATGCACCACTTATAGGTGGATCACAGCCAGTGTCCCCCCCAACCATGGGATACCCAGTGGGAGAGACCACAGTGGTCTTGAAGCTCATGCCAAACCGAGCCCTCACAAGAACCCCTCCTAGAGCACTCCTGTCTGCCATCAGACTCCCCTGGCCCAGGACTCCGTCCTGCCTCAGACCCGAGGGTTCGTTAGGGAGTTAGTCTAACAAGGCTACTATTACGCTTCTCCCAAAAGAAAATAAGACCCCCCCTGGAGTGTGCGCGTTATCATCATATCTCTCTAATTTACGTGGATCTCAAAATCATCTCAAAGATACTGGCTACCCTACTAAGGAAGGTGATACCGCAGCTGATTCATCTGACACAGGTGAGGTTGTGCCGGGGAGTACCTCCCATAACTATTTGCGAACCTTGGCTCATGTACTTTTACAGGCTAAAGATGATCCTGAAGAGAAGATAGTCTTGTCTTTGGAAGCCAAGAAGGCATTTGACTGGATACAAAGGCCTTACCTCTTCCGAGTTATGAAATGGATGAGCCCGGGAGAGGACTCCATTAAAAGATGACTTACCCTCAACTGACATCACCTGTGGTGAATTCTTGTCAGACTAGTTCCAGATCCATCATGGCACTAGGCAGGGCTGTTGATTGTCCCCACTCATCTTGCTTCTGGTGTTGGAACCCCTGGCTCTAGCCATACATCGCTCACCCGGAGTTGAAGGTATCCAGGTGGGAGGTCATTAAGGCCTTGTTATACATAGATGATATTTTCCTTCTACTGTCCCGCTCTGCTACATCTATTAAAGCAATAATGTCCTTCATCAATGCATCGCCCCAATCTGGTTAGAAGATCAACTGAGCCAAATGTGAAGCCCTACTGTTATCCTGGATTACCTCTAATGTCTGTGTAAGGGGCTATGCTATGAAATGGGTACACAAAGGTCTGCAATATTTGAGCATTTGCATTAAGGGAGGGCTCACCTGAATCGAGAAAGGCAATCTCTGCCTCCGATTAAGTGTTAAAGGCAGGATTTTCCTAAACGGTGGCACCTGACTCTCTGTCTCTGAGGAAGCGTGCAGATGATTAAAATGCCGGTGGCCCCCCTATTCAATTATGTCCGGGGAATGTTACCCTTAAAAATCCCAGTACATTATTGTTGGCGATTGAGGCTGACATACGCTCCTAAGTTGGAAGTGGATGTAGATCAAGGCTCCAAGCCTCCCGTTTGTGAGCAGACACAGCATCTTGGAGGCCTTTATCTCCCACTCATGACGTTGTACATCCTAGCATTCCATCTTTTGCAAATAGCTGCCTACTTCTGCGACCTGAAGGAGACACTGACATGGGTTTACATAGAATGGCACCTTGTGGGTTATCCCGCCTTAGTTCTCCTGGTTTATCTAGTTTACAAGGGCTTTCTGCCAGGAATCCTTTACTATCAGTCACTACACTTACATGGCCCACAGCACACAAACTATTAGGTATCATCCCGCTCCTCCACAACCATTCTACTCTGTCTGCTGGTCTAGGAAAAGTATAAAGCATATTGATTATAACTGTCAGGGTGGTTCTCTCAAATCGTTTTCAATCCTCCAAGAGGACATTGGTCTTCTTCAGTCAGACATGTGTAAATATTGCCAACTTACCCACTGCCTTAAAACCATACTCTGCTCCCATTCTACAGACATGTCTACTTCTCCCATTCTCCATTACATACAGAGGCAAAGAAATCGATACAGGGACATGGTCTCCAGGGTATATAATACCCTTATCAGGACGCCCGCTACACTCTAGACCCAAGTTAACAGTGACAAAACTGACGTGGCAAATGTTTTGGGGGAAGGAATACCTACCAGAGTACTGGGCATCCCTACTCAATGTTCATTACAAAGTCCTTAGGGAATCCAAATTGAAATTGTTATACTTCAAGGTCCTTCATGAATGGTGCTGGAGGTGGCTGGAGCCTCCTGTAACTTGTACCATGCTGTGTGGTCCTGTCCTACCCTCCAACACTACCAGAAGGAGGTGTGGCAATACATTTATCACAGTAGTTTTATTTGGTGGCCCCCTGTTAGCACCTCTGGCGCTTTTCCATGAACCTGCTTACGTATGTGATCTGGATGTTCAATCGCCTGGATATCTTGCCAGGTCTCTAGCCACAGCTAAGCCATGTATACTCCATTATTTGAGGCAAGCCATGACTGACCCCTTTACATGAGAGGCTTCTGGAAATGCACAGGATTGTGCTTCATGAGTGAACAAGTTACACAATACATAATGCACTCTGCAAGTTTGAACAGGTTTGTTGTCCATTCCTGGTGCTGGAGGAAGACGATCATTGACCAGCGTTGTGTGATATCTGGTGTTTGTACTTATGCTTTGATGCACTGAGGCTGTATAGATGGGAGGGCAGATGAGAGTCCAAGGTGGTCCTCAGGCACATCGGCTGCCTGGGGCTCTCTATGGGGTAACCAGTGTAATTGTACCCAGGTTGGATGGCAGATGTGTAGACGCGTGGACGCAGACAGAAATCTGGTGTTGCTATTATGTTGTTGGGTTGATTGATGAAGGAGCTATTTTATGCTACTTGGCCTGCACTATCGTTATCATTGTTGTGGTTTTAACTTATATGCTCCCCTGATTTCTGTCCAGCCTTCCCCCTCCACTTCTTTCCCCCAACTCTACTACCTCCCCTGATGTAATGTTTAGGTTACTAGACCTTTTGCTCGATAAATGTCATTAACAAAGTAAAAGCAATACATGCTGGGGCAGGGTCCTAATGACAAGTTATGTTAATCTTGTTACTCTCTTGTTTTGACGCACGGGCTGTGACCTTCTTTTGGTAGTCCCTGACTTACTTGCATTTCGACTTCTTTTGTTATGTTGAGAAGGTTTATTCAACTGTACTTCAATACGTGTAAGTTTTGTTTGTACTTCCCTGAAGGAAAACTCATAAACAAATGGTTTAAAGCTAAAAAGATGGGATGGCTGGATACTTAAAGGCAAAATGATGGGTATGGTGATAACATTGGTAAACAATATGTTAGAGGTGGTTGTTGGCATAGTTGTAAATGTTGTGTTACTGGAATGGAGGTGGCTTGAATGTGACACCTTTGTTCTGGTTGTTCACATGTTAGTGGTGGAGCACAAATAATAGACGGTTGCTCATCATCTTTAGTCTTATCTGGCATGACCCAGGTAATATTTAGCTTATTACTTAAGGTCTGATTACGAGTACTGCGGTCTTGGAACCACTGTATCGATATTGGAGCTCCGATCGCCGCCTTTTCAGCAGTCCAAGGGACTGATTATGAGCAGTGCACTCGGACCACCACAAGACCGCCACCACTGCCAGGTTCACGGATCCAGCGGCAGCAATGGGAAAGCAGGGGTCTAGGGAGGTGGTGCCGGAATTGACACTGCGAGGGGCTCACAGCCTGCCTTTCCGCTTACCTTTTCATGGCAGGACCTGGCCCTGAAAAGGTCAGCAGAAAAGCAGGAAAGGGGCCACAAAGAAGGCCCTGTGTGATTCAGCCCATTGGGAATTGTGGCTTGGGCACATGTTGTGGCCCCCTATGCCAGTACTGTTGTGCGCGCACTGTGTGCCATGCACGCAATGGTGCATGGCAGTGATGTGCACGATGTGCAAGTGGCACTGCACTGTGGAAGCATGTGCTTCAGGCTCTCTCTATGAGCTGAAACATGCTGCCGCCATGGCACCGCCACTGCAACACCACCAGTCCTGCGACAACATTGTAATGCAGCGGTAAGGATGCCGCTGGCCTGGCAGTGTTCTTTTGACTGCCGTCGCAGTGGGCTGGCGGCCCACCTACACATGTTGTAATTGGGCCCTTAGTATTTTAAATTTTACCATCATTGACTATCCTTGGCAGAGGGGAGACAACATTTACTTTATTAGTGATGGCGTGTCACACTTACCTACTGACCCTTGGTGGTGGGCAGACTATATGGCTGGTTGGAGTGCAGGGCAAGAAGTAGGTTAAACTGCGGGAATTTTCATCTTGACAAATCTGTGACTACAGAGGCTTCCCCCACCTCCTCACCTGGGAAATAGAGGATACCTGTGTCGGGGATCAAGACTCAATGCAGCAAGTTTAGGCAAGTAATATCTCACTGTGCATGTATGTTAGTGTTGCATATAGAGCTCGTTTTTTAAATGAATTCTGGGGCGGTTTGTATGCCCTCATAAAAGCCCTGGACCCAAGAAGCCATTTCACTTGGGGCTGAAACTTGTTGATGAACCATTAGAATAAAAGGACCATTATATCCTTAAACGCCCCCCCCCCCCCCATGTTAGCGATACCCAAACAAGCAACGGCTTAACGGATATCTTGGCTGATTGAGGGATTTTTCTTATAGACCACGGCCTAAAAAATATCTAAAATGTTCCCTGAAACACGGTCGAGCCTATCTTGGTTTTTAGGGAACAGGATGACACCTGATGATAAAGCATGTCCCTACTAAAGTGAGAGAGTATCTAACAAAGCGAAAAATCTTTTAATTAGCCAGGAGGTTGAGAATTAGAAGATGAACTAGTGTTCTCTAAGAAATTACGAGCCAGGCCTGGGATTCATTTGTTGGTGAGTTAGTTGATCTAGGGAGAGTGTATCCCCACTTTCTTTAAGGTCTTTCTTCCCTTTCCCATACCAGGGTCTGGTAATAACCCTGTTACGGTTTGTGTTGAATAGTGTCTCCCTTTTCACCACTTTTTTAGCCAGCACTTGATGTTCTTATTTGGAAAAATAATTGTATCTCAATTGCTCTGATGCCAGGATGACTTGTTGGGCAAATTCATTTTTGTGTACATCTGTCCTGGGCAGAACAAGGCAATGAACGGTGTACTTAACTATTTCCCTTGCACCAGGAATATGTAAATGGTTCCTTGTTTACTTCACCAAAGTCTGCTTGTGAAAAAAAAAATCGTATGCCAAAACACCATGTGCTGATCTACACCAGGTATTTCTAATTCCACAGGACCCTCTACGAGTATATGTGAAATAGTGTACGATGTAGAATCATTACTACCGGGTGAGGATTTACGATACACTGTAATTAATGAAATGAAATGAAATGAAAAATTTCATTTGTATAGCGCGTAACTACCCTGAGGCCTCGCAGCGCTTCAACATATTTAAGTCCAACGTACTTCAGTCACCTACCATGAATAATCCCTTAACTCCCTCAGAAAAGTTAGACAACAACATACATCTAATAAAAAACGAAAATTAATTTGAGATGTGGTCACAGAAAATACATTTTATTTACTGCATGAGAGATTGTGGTGCAAAAAAGAGAATAATACATCAGATGGAAAATCCAAAGACTATATCATGTCACTCTATAAGAGAGTGGATTGTGTAGCAGAATCTTAGATCACGTTATTGAGTCTCATATTGTTTTAATTTTTATATCCATTCGGGCAGTCAGGCAACGAGCCTTTGGGACAGCAACATGGGAAACAGCCTCTTCTAGAGCATAATAATAAATGTAGGGGGATATTCACAAGGACTTATCTCTGATTTATCTCTACCTTAACACATCAAAAGTGGAGATAGATTTAGCACCCCATTCACAAGCTGGTGCAAACTGCAGACATCGCCAATATTCCCGCTATAACTGCTCCACAATGTATATCCACGGTGGACACCACCAACTAACCCTAATGAGAAGCAGAATAGGTGTTCCCGTGCAAAAACACACAAAAAAAACACACCACTTTCACAATGAACTGCCAGATCTGTGAAGCGAACCAAAAACAGGCAATAAGCTGCGGTAGCACCATTGAATTAACACCTGCCTTTTGAAAGTGGTGTTAAGCAGGACAACTACCTGCAGTATAAAAGTTAGGCCAGCCAAGAGCCACACCTGAAGCCCAACAAATGCCATGGAGACAATGATCATGCAATGTGGATACCCATGAGTGCCACAACACCCACCACAACCACCCCAGGCCCGCCACTACCCCCAGGACCCGCCCCCCCCGAACACCACAGATGCAGCGTACACAAAGACAGCGGACCCACCTGAAACGCACCTGCCGCCCAGACCCAACATCAGAGGAGGACATTGCCCATGCCCGAAAGAACAACCATCCCCCACATCCTGACCCACATCCCCCACCTGCTGATGGTCCCAACTCAGTTGGCAACCAACATCCCTCCGCAGAAAAAGCTGCCGGCTGCGCAGCACATACCGGCCTCTGGTACCATCCAACCCACAACTGCCAGAGTCGGAGGAATCACACAGCCAGCGCCATGCAAGGTCATCACACCTGTCCTGGATGCCAACATCAGCCTGGTACCCCAGCACCTCCACGTCACCCACACTGTGCAGGAGCAGCTGGAGACCAAGCAAGGCCCCTACGCCATAGCTGGATTCCCTCACCTGTCAGGGACATTCAACTGCACACATGTACCCCTCATGCCCCCTGACCATACTGCACACAACTACCACAACAGAAAGCACACGCATACCATGAATGTGCTGGCAATAGTGGACAGCCCAGGACTCCTCAACAATGTTGTTGGCAACTCCCCAGGCAGAGTGCATGAAACTCACATCTCCGACAGTCCATCATCACCCAGTGCTCCCAGGATGGCACACATTAAAATGCAGTGCCCGTTGGTAAGTCCAAAATAAACACATCACACACCTCCAGCCCACAGTCAAGCAACTAACAACACTGCCAATGGGCACGCAGCACAACTACATTCAACATGACACACAATATGCCAACCGACCAGACACAACAACACAACTCCATTGGGAATCTGGCCTTGCCGTGCCCACAACCAAGCCATGGGCATGGCACCACAGGCACCACAGACACACAATAGCAGGATGTGAGGAGAGGCATGGAGCAGGCATGTGTGAGAGCGGCAAGTGACTAAGGAATGTGAACCTAACCAATGACAGGTGTGGCATGGAAGTGCCGGAGAGATCTCAGAGTGCAAACCACGGAAATGGCCATGCAGAGATCAACTGCTGGTTTATGGAGTGTAGTGGGCAGTGGACGAAACCATGTCCCCATAGGCTGTGGGGCAGAACGGGGACATGTCGCAAGTTACGTCCGCCGATGCATGTGCATGCATAGTGGGTTGGACCTGCGTACACCAGGCCTGCGTAGGGGGGTGAACAAAAAGCCTGTTGCACTGGTCGTGGTTCTCATTCAGAATGGACAACGCGTCTGCCAGGTCAGCGCCTCTCAGCCCACCATGAGTCCTGCGCCGAGCGCGGAGGGGCCTTCCTCCCTGTGTGCCTGCTGCACCTCGAGCCGCTGGTTCCCAGACCCATCATGCCTGCCCAAGCGCACCAATGAGGGACCACCACGTGGTGGTGCAAGCTCCAAGCACCAGTACCGTGACCTCTGCAGCCTCCGCAGACCATTGCTGGACCCCCCACGCTGGCCCACATTACTCCTTTCTCATTGAAAAACTCCACCAGTGTCCCCTTCGTCCCAGTAGGTCCCTGTGGATCCCACATGTGGAACTGTGTCCTGAGTCCTGAATGGCAGTGACTCCAACTCCATGGCAGCGGCCACAGCACCAGACTCCCTTGGATCAGTGAGGCATAATTCCATATCGCAGTCCTGCGACACGTGGTGCCACTAAACCTGTTCAACGCAAGCCGGCGAAACGTGGTGCCACTAACCCTGGTCAACGCAAGCCGGCAACACGTGGATGAGGCCTCAGGCCTACCCTGCGGACCAGTAGGTCCCATATCCAGCACATAGTAGCGAATCATGAATGGCAGAGTCCACACCAGTGAACTCACAGAGAGGAGTAAGAGGAAGATCCGGACAAAAGCCGGATCAGAGTCACGGAGGTGATCGAACACTATCAACAACTGACCTGGTGCCATCAACTCTGTTCACCGCAAGTCTGCGTCCCGTGGCGGTAAGCCCGTGCTGGACGCTGTGCATCTGGGGGCACTTACTCTGTGCAGCACAAGTAATGGGGCCTTTATGGTTGAATGGTTGTTTCCTTTACGATGTACACTGTTGTCGAATTCTGACTGCACCAGGCAGCCCTTGCTGGTTGGTGTGCACACACCCCACACACATCCAACAGAGGTGTCACTCAGAATGGGTGCCTGATAATAAATGTGGCCGTGCGCACGTGCCCGTAGCCATTTACACCATCTGAGCAAGTGTGTCCATGTGGTCATTGTGTCAGCATGATGGGCACGGGCCCTGCAACATTACAGTTTGCTGTCTTCAGCAGACGTTACCATGTCACCTCAGCGTTGGCAGTGACCCTGGACGTCTAGCTGCGCATGCACCCCCCTGCATGCACATGCGGCGTCTGCTGGTCCGGCGTATGCCAGGTCAGCGCAGGGGTGTGCTGATTCGTCAGGGGAAGCAGGGCGTGGCTCGGATCTGGCCTTGGGCAGGAAGTGCGGTATGTGTGTCTCTGTGTTGTTGTGTAGTCGCCACCAGGGTCACAGTAGTCGATGTTGCAATGTAGCATGCACCAGTAGGGCGGGCCAGCATGTACAGGGACATGTAGGAGTGCAAGACCGCTCTGGGACTTGGCACATGCATGCCAAATGTTATGTGTTTCAGTCCTGTGGATACATGAGTCAGTTGCCTGTCCTCTTTCACAGTGCGATCACAGCCAGCCATGGGCTGTACACCTGTGCCTGCCCTGTCCGTACCATTGGCCTACACTCACGTGGCCGCCCACCTTCAAAGGCCAGCATCACGGTGTTCCCAGGGTCGCAGACATCCTACCACACCCACGCCAGGCCTCTGTACATCACCTGTATGCATGCAGATGGTGAAGTTCCTGTAGAGATGAAAGGTCCTTTGTCTGAACTATCAGGCGGTAGCACATCTGCAGCTCCGAGCAGGAACTGGCATGTGGCCAGCACCCCCTAAATGATATGATAGCATTTGCTTTCGACTCCCACACTACGCACTGCCGGACGTGAGACCAATGTGTACACATCCCACACGCAGACGTCTTAGGTCATAGTTAGCATGTGTGAAACGGCCTTCACACGTACTCCCACCCCACCCCAGGCCTGCACCCATTGCACACAGACACTACTCATTACACCGAGCTGTGCCATTTCATCCACAGAACTGGTGCAGGGCAAGCCAGTGCTGCTTCAAGCAGAGCCACTGACGCACTGGTAGACCATCCCGGACACATGCTCAACTCCAGTCTCGTGGACCTGCACCGTGCACGTCTGCTATATGTACTGGGGGCACTGCCGTTGGCAGTGCTGTGGATCAGTTACCAACTGAGCTTCTGCCTTGCGGACATCACCTGCGTTCTGCCTGTGTTGCATTGTTGCTCGTGCATATTCAAGTTGTCCATGGATGTCTGCCTCTCCAACGTAACAGTAGCTGACCTAGATTTTGACGTGTGTGCGCCTACTGTTGGCCCACAACCAGTAGTGTTACCATGATGCCCGTTTATGGCATGCATGGATGTTTGGCATGCAGGCTGGAAACTGGACATGGGCGATTCCTCGAGTCCTCGTGTGCAGTGAGCACATTGAGCCACTACCCGATAGGCTTTGGTGCACATTGGTTTCAGTGGTTGGAGTCAGCACATCTGTCCGGGTCAGCTGATGGATTATGTCGATGACATGTCAGATGTGGTAGACAGCGATCGCTCATTGGAGATGTTGGCCTAAGATGCTTCACTCGCGTTCATGGACGAGTGACAAGGTACCTGCAGCCACAACTGAATGTGACCCATTGCACGTGTCCCGACGCCTGGTTTCATGTTGGGAATCTGGTCACATGTCCCAAGACAACAGTGGACATGGCTGCATTGGCCTGGACTCATGATCAGGGCGCGGACAACCAACACGGTTTGGCACTGACTTGTGTTGGTGATGGACTCCCCCAAGGTGGACATGGGCGCTTTCCTACGTCCCTTTTTCAGGCATGCTGCTGCATTGGTCTGCATATCATGGCACTTCTCTTGGCCGTACTGACACGCACTTGTTGATAAAGTTTCTGCACTTTCACTTGTCTCCAAATGTGTTGTGTCTTGATTTGTATGCCAATGTGTGTGTCACAGACTCTCTGGCTCCCTGCCATTCGTGCATTGCTACCCCATCAGGACTGCGGGTTTTTACTTGTGCATTAGAATGTCCCTGTTTCGTGCTTTGCCAGATGCGTTCGGCCGTTTACCTTGTGTCCTGTGTTTGTTGTGCACATGTTGGTGTTTGTACCACATAGTGTTCGATGTTGGGGTGCTCTGCTTTCTATGTGTGTGTGCTGCATTGTGTGTGAGATGTCCCTTCATCTCTGATTTAACTCACCCATCTCCCTTTCAGGCAGTGTGGTTTTCAATTCTGTGCATGTTCAGTGGTGTGATATTGCCGGGTTGTGTGACTTGTGCTCTTGCTTGGTGTTGTTACTCTTGGCCATGGTTTGTCTGCAGTTGGGCTGTGCTTAATTATGCATGTGTGCCATTGTGCCCATCTCCCCGTCCTCCTGTCCCTGCTGGTTCCTCTAACTGTTGCTGGTGTGTCTGTTGTTTTGGGCAGTTTCCGGTCCCCGCGTCCTGCCACCATCTCCAGACTGATGTGGTGGACACCATTTCCTTCATGTTATCCATCTCCTGGTGTGGCGCTGGACTCTCACCTCCGGTGTGCATTGC
Organism: Lissotriton helveticus; assembly: GCF_964261635.1. Taxonomy (NCBI): domain Eukaryota; kingdom Metazoa; phylum Chordata; class Amphibia; order Caudata; family Salamandridae; genus Lissotriton; species Lissotriton helveticus. Next base: position 166,330,698 of record NC_136065.1, on the reverse strand, counting down.
TGCCTACTTGTTGTTGGTGTGTTTCTGCTTGTTTGTGTGTTTCGCATCACTCCGGATGTTCTGATTTGCTTCCATTATCCTCCTCCTCTCTCAGGCGGTATTCACCTTGTCCGAGATGGCCTGCCATGTACAATGTTTTGGTGCCAATGGGGCTTGTGGGGTTGTGTACTGGCTCGGGTTGCCTCCATTGTGCGTGGCTGTTGTTTTCTGTTTGGTTTGTCTTTCTTTTTCAGGCTTTTGTTGAGCTTATTCCCGCCTGCCGTGTGTGTCGCGGGCCTGGCGGTGCTTATCCCTGCTTTCCTCATCGCGAATGGGCTCATTGCATGTATTTTTGTGTTTTGGTTTGTGTTTTTATCTCTGTGGAGGTGGTTGTATCACGGACGTTGTCCGTGTTATCGGCAGACTATTGCATGGTACCGCCACGCTGACACAGGGTTAATTTCCTGTGTTAGGCTTCGATGTGTAAAGTTGCGTTACCATTTTTTGGTGATGTTTAGCACACGTTCTTGTGAATATACCAAGTAGAGATATGCAAAGAAAAGGCAAACGAGGTGGGGAAGTGGCTAGTGAGATGTATATTGTAAATTATCTTCTATAACCAGGAAGTCCCTTTGAGGATTATTTCACACCAGGACTTCCTGTAACTCCTATTGTTTGTCTCTCCAACCTAACTTTCTTCTAAAAGATTAGGGGCTAAGCTACAGACCTTCACTGGTTATTATCATGCCTATCTGGCCTTGAATGATCTATCCCTTTAAAGATATGCATTGCCTTGTGCTGATTGCGTAAAGACTCTCCGGTGAAGTGAGTGGAGACGGCAGGATGCCACCAGAGACTCGAGGCTTAAGATTTCCCAGGACATTTTAGACTCAATTGCCACATCAAGACTAAGTAGCATTCTCTACTCCTTAACAGAGAACATATGTGGTCTCCTATAACTACTTTCTTAGATGCCTCGGCTCGAAAGATGTCCCTTCATTGCCCTTTGTTGGAAGAGGTTCCCAAACCACCATGAATTGTATAACATTTATATTTTTGTATCTATTTTTCTTTTCTAAAAGTCCATACTACAGCCATTACTTTTCATAATGTTAATATTTTTAATAGATCTTATGCTCTCCTACTCCTTTATTGTTAACATTATATTATTATAGCATTAGCCCCCCTTTCGATTTTCTCTCCGTTTAGATTTGTTATAATCTTTCCTGTATATGCAACCTCTTTTAATTTCCCTGATTTTGATTGCACTATTAATTAATCTATTGTTACAATTTGTATTTAAGCTGTAATTGATTATATGTATTTAGTTGCATTTTTTACTTCAATAAAGTTCTTCTTTAAACTTAAAAAAGACTAAGTGGCACGCATTTGAGCTTGATTTATCATTATTTCATAGAATATATACACGTGTCAACAGAAGTAGACATCTGAAGAAAGGCCCCAGTGCTTTGATTCAGTGAAAATCAAGAAATGAAGAAGTGCCTCACATTTTTATTTCACGCACATGGATGTGGAGAAAGTAACTAGGGGACTTGTATTGGTTAATGGAGCCATGAAGCAAGCAAGCACACAATCAGCTATCCAGTGTGCTGATAAACATCTAACATTTATTTTTTAATTATTCAGACTTTTACAGGGATGCACAAGTCCCATGAAACTAATCAGCACTCTGTCCGTCATTCCACGTTCAGCAATTATTCAGGCCTTGGCCTGAAGGAATGTGGTTTTATAAACTTGCAGTAAAACGCCTTGCACATCTGTCTGAAATAACATTTTCAAAGGTAATTGCATGAGCAAATTCAGCTCCAGCTGTGATGCACAGGCCCCTTCAGGATTTGGTGCCAATTATCTTCAACTCTTCGTATTCCACTGTTGTGCTGTTAATTTATCCCAGCCGCATACCTGATAATGCACTTACGTGACCTCTAGGCTGCAAAATTGTTTAAAAAAAAAACACTTCTTCGTACAGAAACCTCGTTCCAATGCAGGTCCAGCATACACACGGGACAGTCGCACAGCTAGTGTGTCATGGGACCTAGTGCAGGGATGGATATAGCCCGAGGGTGCTGTTTGAATTAAGTCAGTCAGTCAGTCAAACAAGCTTTATTCGCATCATACAAAATGTCCACAAAAGCATATTATACAAAAAAATCTAAAATCCATTTATAGTTAATAAAAAACAAGCGCATCAAAGTTAAAAAACATCAGAGAACTTCAATTCATCACTTAATTTGAATGGGCACAAAACTAGACAGTTGAGCTTACGTTACTTCATAATTCAGTCTTTCTAGATGAACAAGTTCGGTCCTTTGTTTCATTGCCATCATTATAAAACAGATAACTGCGTTACATACTGAAATATTATCTAGAAGCCGAAGATAATAAAAAGAAATTTCATAGGAAAACAGGCTATTAGTTTAAAAAATTGGATGGAGATACGTTTTTCTACTTTCTGTAAAAACCTACAAAACAATAAAAAGTGAAGGGTGCTTTGTTTGGACCTGCATTCACAAGGACAATTCGGCATGATGGCGCACCACTTACCCGTTTTAGGAAATGCAAATAAAAAGTGTAGTGTGCACAAACTTAATCTGGTTAGGTAAAATCTATGTTGTACATTGGTAATAAAAGTAAGATATGGTTGTAAACCCGTGCCCACGGGACCTCAAGGTAAGAGATAACTGATTTCTTGGAATCAGATGCCTCTTCTCTGCGGACGGCCCTTACGTTTAGAAAACTCTTAAGTCATAGTTCAGTAGGCCTCAGTGCCTCGGTGCCTCTGTGCCCCGGTGCCACTGCACCTGCTGCACCTTTCGCCCCTATAATGCTTGTCATCTCGGCGCTGTACTTTGCTGCTGTAGGTAAACCCTTGGGACACTGGCTACACAAGGTGTGGATGCAACTGAGCTCTTATGCACATCCTTGCAAACATAGAAACTGATCGTGACCTGGACACCACAAATGGATGTATTCAGCAGTGTCAAAAGACTACTTACCTGGAACCCAGTTTTCAGAGTTAGTTGCAGCCGTTGAAATCAACAGCACTGTCTGGCAGCACAGGAAAGGAGCTAGACCGTGCTGGGCAAGTCTGGGTCAGCGAAGATGAAACCCTTGCAAGGAGGATCAGAAATGAATTCCTTGAGAAAAGAGGCACATAAACTGCTGCAAGGTTGTGTGGAAAGTTGTGCATTGATAGAAGTGGGGATATGGGGTGGCTGAGAGTTAACACAGAGGGAGACATTTAATGAGTTATCCTTAACAGAGAACAAGTATTTCTGTCACTAAATTATTTCTAAAGCCTGACATGCAGTCACTGCAGTTGACTGGAGTTAATAACTTCTTCACATGCTGTACTGGGAGGATTAAAAAAATTATGTTCAAAAGTGGCTTATAAAAGAAGGCTTACTGGATTTTAAATTTGCTCTAATTTAGTTATTTTATTTGATTTCTCAGAGAAAGCCAATATTCGTTTTTCATTTTTCAAGAGGTTAAGACCGCTATGATATCCCGAAGGCTTACAACACAACAGTGATATGACTTACTGATTTCACCTAAGAATGGAGATAACAAGCCCATATCCTGGCTGACTGGATGTTAGCATTAAGAGTAATAATAGAGGACAAATGCAGTTGCATAACGCAAAATGACGCCCCCGCAGAATGTGATAAGGAGACCATGAGCCTCCCACATCTGACAAGTATTCTTTGGCCTTTGGCTGATTGAGGTCCCTCTGAAGGGTGGGGAGCTGTCTGAAGGGTTGGGCCCACCCTACACTGAAGGGGCTCCAGGGGCCTATATTACACCCCTGGACAAATTATCACGTATTGTTTTCTCTGCTGCACTTATAGCACAATAATACAGTTTTCTCCATTTTTTACAAAGTGCTGAACAAGCAGTTAGCTTATTTTCCCTCTGGGGTTAAGGCTTATCACTCACGGATAATTCACAGCCTGATCTGTCCTGTCAGGAGTTTCCTGTCTGAGGTTTGCTAAACAATCTTTGACGTTACCTTACGGCATTGTTTCTGCTCCAGTTTATTCCTTTATTACATGATTCTTTTCAAGTGTAGGAAATCTGTCTTTTCTGCATGATTGCTCCATATTTTTTGCCTATTGTTTGGGCCCCTATATTTAAATACTGCAATGCAGCCTGTCAAAACTATCCTTTAAAAAAATGAATAAGTCAATTTTAAGTAAACCTTGTAGGCCATAAGGCAGGTGCGTGGAATAAAAAAGTAGGACAAGGAGGAATGTAATGTTAACATGTCCTTACAGTGATTAGCACCCAAAGCTATTTTTCACTGTGGAAGGCCTAGCTGTTGTATGTAGAAAACCAGAGTTCAGATTAGAACCCTAATACTGTATCTCTGGGATGGGACTACCTAGAAACATCTAATTTCATTGTGAAGATTAATATTTAATAAATATTTGGTAACATTAACTTTTAGAAAGTTACCTTTTCACTGCCTGAGGTTCCTGGGGGGTAATTTGAACCTCTGTGTTTGTTCTACTTCTGTATCTGGGTTTGTTGGGGGTACATTGGCGGCTTCAAAGTGGATGTTGGTGTTGGATGTGGGAGGACACTAGGATTTTCATAGTACACCCTCCACCTGCCCCACCCCCAGCCCTCAGAGCCCATGTTTAGTGTGACAGAAGACTCTCCCCATCATGAAAACGTCCAAACTGGATAGAATTTTCTCCCAGGAACTTTTTTGATTAGGGCATGCCCAAGAGCAGTGGTGTCTCGCAGAGGTAACGCTGTGGGGCAGTGAGGTGGGGTGGGGCTTGGTGGGGGGTAGTGGAGTCCTAGAAAGAGATTGATAAAGGTGCACTCCTTTTGTTTACTTAGTATATAAAGTTTGCCCAAATATTTTTTCGTTGTTGCTATGGTACTGCTTGCGCTATTAAAACGGATGCCTGATGTATATTGCAATGAAAACAGCAGGAAGGCTATCTGTTACCATGCACTGTTCACTGGGTTATATTCCAAAACCCATTGACCTAAAATAAGTGATCAAGAACTACATTTGTGTATTCTGTGTATTTATGTGTGATTTTTCATAAGTACACTTGCAAATTATCCAATAAGAATCAAGATTCAAAGTGCAACAAACATAAATTGCTGTTCTTAGAGATACATAACATTAATCAGCCTTAATGATGTACAAAAACATGGTAAGTACAATAATGAAATACACGAACTTTTATAATCAGTTCTTTGTCCGTTTTAGTATGCTGCCCGATGCATTTCGGGATAAAGGAGTCCCCTCCTCAGGGGCAAACCTACAACAGATATTCCTTAATTATTCTCAATGTCAATAATACAACAGTGAAATATATTCACTCAACAGCTAATCGTTTACGAGAATATTACACAATAAATGTGTTGAACACACCCAAAAAAGACCAATGTAAGGAGATATAGACAGAGAGATCACCTCAGATGTGTTTCTGTACAGTGCAAAAAAAATGAAAGTCAGTAAAGAAATAAAGTTTTGAATGCAAAACCTGATACTGAACAAAACCACTATTTATCGTGTGGCCTATGTATCACCAAGTGAAGACTGACATAATGCACTCACCATTGCGGTTGAAATGCTTTTATTGTCAAGTAGTAACAAAACCGCGTTGCTGCGAAAAAACCACTAGGTTAGTCTGCTGAACAGACAAGAAAAAGCAGAATAAAATATTTACAAACTTGCCAATAGGCTCACCTCGACGTCAAATGCAAAGAATGCGTAGTAGCTGAGTCTGACATACGACGGCAAAGGTAAAAGTAAATATATATCCTCTGTTGTATGTCAAACTCCACTACCCCCCCACCCAGCACCACCCGCCCTGTCTTACCGCCCCACAGCATTACCTCAGCGAGCTGCCACTGCCCAGGAGTCATTCCCACTCACTAGCTCCTGCCAGGCTTAATTGTGACATCACCAGGCACCCATTCCTGAACACTTCCTACAAATGAGGAAGAACAGAGGGGAACTTGACAAGCTGTCTGTGACCTGAGGCAATCTGTGTAGGACTGGACCTGCTCCCTCTTGTAACCAGTACAAAGAAGTAGGCTTCTAGGATCATAAGGCCGATCTTCTGTGCAAGCTACAGGGATACAGCAAGGTACAAGAGGCCTTTCCTGCAGCTGGCCAGTGGCAACTGGACCTGACCCTGCTGTTGTTTTCTGCCAGGCACACTGTGAGCCTCATATGCCTCTCTTGGGGTGCTGGGGGGCTCTTGAAGTGTATTCCTGTGGTGGATTGGTACTAGAAGGGCTAAAGTCATAAGTTATAATATTTGACTAGGAGAAGCCTAGTTGACGTATCAGACCCATACTCCTTTGTGGTCATCATCAAATTGCTCTTAGGTCCTGGTCCACCCTAACCCATGACTACCTTTGGCACTCTGTGCTTCTTGGTGCTATTCCGGCTTAAAGCTTTGAAAACTCATATCTCCGGTTCCCCTTTTTGATTTTCGTCAGTTTGATGTTGTTCTGTTTATTAAATTGAACTCTATATTTTAATTTCATTTGGAAAGTATATTGCTTTTGTTTTTGACTTTATCACTTTTTGGATACTACATAAATACTTTACGCATTTCCCTTGGTTAAACCTGTCTGCTCTGTGCCATAGGTACTGGCAGGTTGAGTTTAGATTAATTTAGTGGCTTTAAAGGTTCACACTGATTAGGGCTGTGATTATTCATTGAGGTGGGTAGTCACCAACCCTAATTAACAATACAATTCTTATACAAACACACCTGTCGCTACAGTCTAGACGATTTCCAGTTTTATTCCTGGTTCTTCTGACTTACTGACTTCTTATTTAGGTCATTATTTGCAAGCCAGAAGATCAGTCCAATATTCAGCAATTACAGTTATGTATCTATGGGTCTGAATATCCAATTTCGAGTGTGCCATTCAGTTTAATGTCTCCAAGGCAATCTATACTATCCACACAACTTCCGCAAACAGATGGATTAGCATCCAGAAGTCATTAGTATGCTTTACTGAACTTTCTCATTTGGTGCATTTTGGTACTACTTGTGAGAGGATAGCCGTTTAGAATTTTGTTTTTATTTTGTGACATAAATTGAACGTTTTGAAAATATTATGCCTTTCTTAAAGAAATTAAATATACCTTACATCAAGCTCTTGACAATAGTTTCCATCTCTGCACACTCCTTTTACAAGTAATAGCGGATTCCGCAAAGATCGCAAATCAGGACTTGCAAATGTAGATTATGTTAGCCAACGATGAACCAACATGCATCAGCATGACTTACACTGCAATGAGTAAGTGCCTTTGCTACTGTTCCTTCACATTGATAATTGATATTTCACAAATGCCCGCTCTTGTATTCTACAAAATGTGTAGCACATGGTGAGGAAAAGGCCTGAGAGTTTACAGATGCATAGTTACCATTTACACGCTGAAGGATAATAATAACTTGAATAATGTGGTCACACAAAGTGTATAGCAAGTATGTTTTTAACAATAAAAATTGTGCATTGGCAGCCTGGTGCTGTAATGCTTCCCTGTGAGTAGAAATATCAAGTTAAGACCAACTCCATCGCCACTGTACAGAATATAAATTGGGCAGAGAAGGCAAACTGTGACATGCCCAAGGTCTGTGAATAGCTGTTTATAGTCTTATGTAATTCCAATGACATGTCTACCAGTACTGTGTCAGGCTGTATGTTTGCATCTGTTTGTGTGCTCTGTCTGATCCTCCACAATATTTGAGTTGCAGTCACTGAAGTAATTCCAAAATCAACTTCCTTAGTAATCCTGAAAAAGTATCAACAAGTGATACATGCCGCCCTGATTGATTTGCTCCTATAACCACAATCCAACAGTAGGCCTGGGCAAACCCGCCCACCATTGACCAACAGCAATTTGTTGGTTTGCCTGTGGAAATCTACTGGGCTTATGAACCCTGCTTCAAACTCGTAGCAGGATTTCAGAGTCTCATTCACGTTTTTACATTTTGTAAGTGCTGTTGGGAAGCGCAGGCTATTCCTTGGCAGTATTGTGATTATTTTGTAATTATGAGATATGTGAGTGAATTAAATGCACTCTGAGTAATATGCACAAACTAGAAAACCTAGGGGCATATTACCAAGAATAAGCGATAATTATCGCTAAGCTTGGTTAGAGGCAATAATTTCATCGCCGTGCTTCGCCTATTTTTATCGCTTAGAAACCTTGCAATTATCAAGGTTTATCTCCTAAGCGATAAAAATCGGCCGAAATGCATGAATATCGCTGTAAAGTCAGCGATATTCATGCATTACCGAGCAAATGCTCTTAGCCATGTTATCCACCTACTATTGGATAACATGGCTAAGAACTGCTCTGGGCAGGCGTTAGCTTTTGGAGATAATCGCGCTTAGCGCGATTATTTCCAAAAGTAGGTAATAGGAGATAGCGATTTTAGCGACTGTTTCCAGTCGCTAACATCTTGGCACGCCCACTTTGCTTGTCATTAGCGATAAATATCACTGACATGCAAAGTGGGCCCCAAGATGATCGCTATCTCCTACTAGCTGTCGCTAACTGGTGTTAGCGACAGCTAGGTAATAGGGCGATAAAATTATCGCCGCTTTAGCGGGAAAACTTCCCTCTAAAGCGGCGATAAGGCCCTTGGTAATATGCCCCCTAGTCCTTCTATTATGTCTAGAGCGGAACAAACATCGTCCACATACACAGTAGGAAGACTAGACTTCCGATCATCTCTATAGCAGAGAAAGCACTGGCAAACCTTTAGGTTGCCAACTTCTAAATTATTCTCCAAGAAGGATTCCTCTCTAATACTTTTACAACGGAAAGGAGGATCTGACTTGTTACACTTGCCAGCTCTGGTATGTCTAGAAAAGAGAGGACAAGGAGAACCACAATGCTTTATAGACATAACAGGAATTCTAAGTGTTCAATGATTTTTTAGGTGTGGGAGGAATCTGTAAAAATAAACATGATGCAACCTCTCCCTGTGAGGCCAGACTAGCTGCTCATGGCTTTAAAAAGCATTCCTGGAGATAATGCTATTGGGTAACTGTTAAATTTGGGGGTCTCTAGTTGGCACAGGTAGGTACTTGTGACAAATAGGGACCCTTGCCTCTAGTCAGGGTAAGGGGGTACACTCCTAAAGTAACCCCTGCTCACCCCCTTGGTAGCTTGGCACAAGCAGAAAGGCTTATCTCAGAGGCAGTGTTTAAAGCATTTGTGAACACATACAGTAATCAAGTGACAACACTACAGATGGACACCACACAAGTTGTATATTAAAAATAAGTATTCTTTATATAGATTTAACCACAAATGACAAACATCCACAATACTGAACTTAAAATGGTAGGTTTAGCTTAGTTCTCTTTAGATCTTAAAATGCGACACTTTGAATCAATGTACCTTACGATGCGTCACGCTTCCACAACGAAAATGTTGCAGAGATGGAGATGCGGCAAAGATCCGGTGCAAAGAAATAAAGACATGATGTTCTTCCTGATGCGGAACTCTTCTCCGATGCTGCGAGAAGTCTCATCTTGATTCGTCAGCTGCAGCGGCAACACCCTTATTCTGTGATGCGATAACAGCGGCTTTGGCGGCGATGCGACAACTGCAGCGGCGACACCCTTGTTCCGTGATGCGACGACAGCAGCTCCGATGGCGTCATGCTTCTCCGTGGATGCGAGGTGCTTTTCTTGATGCGGTGCAATGTGACAGCTACAGCGGCGACATCCACGATGCGACGGCAGCGGCTGCAATTGCAACACGCTTCTTCCTCGTTGCGAGATGCTTCTCTTGATGCGGTGCAATGCGACAGCTACAGCGATGACATCCATGATGCGATGGCAGAGGCTGCGACAGCTACATGCTTCTTCGGGATTGCAGGACGTTTCTTGAGATGTGGTGCAATGCGACAGCTACAGCGGCGACAGCCACGATGTGACGGCAGTGGCTGCAACGGTGACACGCTTCTCCCTCTTAAGTCGCGCTTCCAACTCCTTGCGAAATGCAGTCCCTCAGAAGGCCCAAAACAGCAGCAGGCACTTCCAAATAACTCTTGGGGAGCTGGGGGTTGAAGTCTGTTGTCCCTGAGACTTCAGCAGGAGGCAAGCTCTTCTCTCAATCCCTTGGAGATCCTTACAAGTTGAATAAAGCACACAAAGTCCTTTCTCCTTTGTTTGGTAGTCAGGCAAACACTGCAGGCCAATCCCCCAAGCAGCACTTTAGTTTAGGGATAATTTCTCCTCAGTTTCTTCAGGTTCCTCTCCTCAGCAACGGTTTCTTCTTTTTGTCCAAAAGTGATCTCATTTCTTGGGATCAGGGTCCCAATACTTATATCCCAAAATCCTTTGCCCTCTAAGGCAGAGGGGCCTTTGCTTAGTCCAAACCAGTTCTGGACACTCTGTTTACATGACCCCTTCTTTCATTTCACAGTGCAGGGCAGAGACATCAGACTCACCACAGGAGGTGGAGCCAGCATTGTGGAGGGAAGGCACAGCCTTATGCAGGTCCCAGGTGCAATTTCTCTCTCCCATCTAGATGCAAATTTCTCTATTCACCACTGGGCTGACTCACCCTGTCTCCTGAAATCCCTGAGCCCTGTCATTCAAACTACAGACAAGGAATACACAACCTAGCTGAGGCAGGCTTGGATAGTTAGGCAGGAAAATACCTACTTTCTAAAAGTGGTATTTTCAAACACAGAATGTTAAAACCAACTTCGCTAAAATATGTATTTTATCACTCTGAGTTCAGGCACACTAAACTCGAATTTCTGCCATGTCCCCTGAGTCAATTAGGATTATAAAATGTAATAATCTAACTGCCCATACTGGCCTATGGAGAACAGGTAGCCTTGTAATCGTGAAAAACAAAAATGGCTGTAATTCACTATTAGGACATGCCACACACACCAGGGCATGTCCTACCTCATACTTACAAGGCACCCTGCCCTTGGGCCTACCATAGGGGTGTCTGATATGAAGAAAAGGGAAGGTTTAGGGACTGGCAAGTGGGTGCACTTGCCCAGTCAGCATGGCAGTACCAGACTGCACACAGGCTCTGCAATGGCAGGCCTTAGATACACTTTTACCGGCTGCTTCTGTGGGTGGCACAACCAGTGCTGCAAGCCCCCTAGCAGCATTTGGATTACCAGCCCTGGGCACTCCTGGTGCACTGTACTGCGTCTGACAAGTAAACCAAACCAGCCAATCATGGAGTCACTAATCCATACATAAATTTACAATAGGGAGAGCATATGCACTTTAGCACTGATCAGCAGTGGTAAAGTGCCCAGCGTCATAAAACAGCCAACAACAGGTCAGAAAAAATAGAGGAGGAAGGCAAAAAGTTCAGGGATGACCCTGCAAAAAGGGCCAAGTCCAACAGTAACAATCTGACCTGGAAGAAAAGAATATATGTCTTTACTACGCATGTTTTACATCGCATGCCATTACAACGCAGTGGTTACAATGACTGAGTTGTTACATCACGAACCATTGCGTCGCAAGTCGTTACAACTACTTGCTGTAGGGGGCGCGCTGGATGTAGGAATAGTATAATTTACTATTCCTACTCCAGTTTCTTCAACAGCAGGGAAAGTGTTGGATTGTAAATCCAACACCTTCTGCCCCCCACAGCAAGTCATTGTAACAACTTGCGATGCAATGGTTCGCGATGTAACAACGCGTTCGTTGTAACAATCGCATTGTAATAGAATGCGATGTAAAGCAAGCAATGGAGTCACTGTTTCCCAAAAGAAACTGCATGAATACAATGTATTTATTTGTGGGTTGATGAATCACCTTCCCCGAAAGATGCACATACACACAGGAAATCTACACTTTAATTTTCAAAGGTTTTATTAATATGTTAAAGCTGTGCTTTAGTGAGCATATCAATAAATGTAATCGCAGATATAAACATTATGGTCAGTAAAATAAAGGCACCCACATGAAAATGATAAAAATTAGCAACACATTTGCAAAATAGATATGAAAGCAATATTTACTTGAAATCTATGTTGGGATCCCTTCTTTTCTAGCTCCAGCTAATGTTTACATTACTATCAGAACCTTGCCCAAAATAACATATGCCCTCACAGTTCAGTGTTTTTCCCATCTGCAGCCTGCTCAGAAAAGCGAGGCCAATCTTTGCTTTTGTTATGTTGCTGCCCTTTGAAGACGCAGATAGTGTGAGTTAATAGGCACCAGGTTGCCCAGTGCGTGACCTTGATACTGACTGTTGGAGGATGGATGTCTCTCTGGGATGCCTGAAGCTTCACTCTCATCAGGAGGCCCGGCTCAGACCTTATGTGCCATTTCTGGCATTAGTATGAGAAAACAAGCCTAGTGATTTGTGATGTAAGGTGTGAACGAGAACATGTGATTTATCATGATATATGCCTAGGGCTACTGCCTTTATTTCAGAGTATCATAATATATTTATATATGACATATGTACTCATTGAGTCACTAAAAACCTATACAGATTTTGTTATATGGTGAATCTATGTATACACAATAAACAAAATCATATATTGAAAATATACGTAATGTCAGTAAGAACAAATATAAATGTATGCTATTCGGGGATTCAAAAGCAGAAATAAGGCAAAGCACATGACAGTGCATATGCATGGCTTTCTGACATTTTGTGAATATGGGCTGATGTATATATGCCATTTTGTAAAAGTGTTTTGTAATATATATGGCTTTCGGCCATTTAGTGAATGTGTGTTGAATACGCATGGCTGTCAGTCATTTTGTGACTGTATGGTGAATATGAATGTCTTTCGGCCATTTTGTGAATGTGCTGTGGCAGAAGAGTATACACATGGCTTTTTTTGCAGTTTGGAAATTAAGGGGCATATTACCAACAACTAGCGATAATTATCGCTATGTTGGTTTAGCGGCGATTATTTTTATCGCCGAGCTGCGGCGATTTTTATCGCTTAGGAACCTTGCTATTATCAAGGTTTATCTCCTAAGCGATAAAAATCGGCCGAAATGCATGAATATCGCTGAAAAGTCAGCGATATTCATGCAATACCGAGCTAATGCTCTTAGCCATGTTATCCATCTACCATTGGATAACATGGCTAAGAACTGCTATGGGGCAGGTGTTAGCTTTTGGAGATATTCGCGCTTAGCGCGAATATCTCCAAAAGTTGGTAATAGGAGATAGCGATGTTAGCGACTGTTTCCAGTCGCTAACATCTTGGCACGCCCAGTTTGCATGTCATTAGTGATAAATATCACTGACATGCAAAGCGGGGCCCAAGATGGTCGCTATCTCCTACTAGCTGTCACTAACTGGTGTTAGCGACAGCTAGGTAATAGGGAGATAATTTTATCTCCGCTTTCTTGGCTTTTAAAGCCAAAAAAGCGGAGATAAACCCCCTTGATAATATGCCCCTAAATGCGCAGTGTGTATGTACGTGTTTTAGATGTATGTGTTTGTAAAGGCTTGTTTTACTTCCGTTTTGTCAATGTGTACTTTTTGCTGCATCCTTCCCCTTAACACACATACTACCTCTCCTGACATTCATTTGCAACTCATATTTGTTTTAAGAGGACAACCCTGCTTCACCTCCTCCTGGTCTTTACCTGTGGACATAAAAAGGCATGCGGATGCACAGTAACCTTTGCTGATTTTCGAACTTCATCAGCGAAATGTGCGGTGACTCCAATCCTGATTATTCTTTCAACATTACAGAACACATCCTACCTAATGTAAATAAACTTAGGGGTATATTATCAAGGGGTTTATCTCCGCTTTTTTGGCTTTAAAAGCCAAGAAAGCGGAGATAAAATTATCTCCCTATTACCAAGCTGTCGCTAACACCAGTTAGTGACAGCTAATAGGAGATAGCGACCATCTTGGGCCCCGCTTTGCATGTCAGTGATATTTATCACTAATGACATGCAAAGTGGGCGTGCCAAGATGTTAGCGACTGGAAACAGTCGCTAACATCGCTATCTCCTATTACCAACTTTTGGAGATATTCGCGCTAAGCGCGAATATCTCCAAAAGCTAACACCTGCCCTGAGCAGTTCTTCACCATGTTATCCAATGGGAGGTGGATAACATGGCTAAGAGCATTTGCTCGATAATGCATGAATATCGCTGACTTTTCAGCGATATTCATGCATTGCGGCCGTTTTTTATCGCATTTGCGATAAACCTTGCTAATAGCAAGGTTTATCTGCGATAAAAATCGCCGATGTGCGGCGATAATTTTTGTCTCTAAACAAGTTAGAGACAAAAATTATCGCTAGTTGTTGGTAATATGCCCCTCACTTTATTAACATTTACGAGTCTCCTGCCATCAGTGACATTTATGATTCAGATATATAGCAGTAATGGATTCCTCCTGAGGTATAATAGGAATATATCTACCTTACTCAAATTGTAAATGTGATCTGCAATAGCTAAGACATTTTTCACCTCTAGGCTCATAAAAAAACTGGCTTAAGAAGAAATGTATAATTTCCATGGCTTATCTAACAGCATTCAGGTCACTTTGCAACATTTTTCATCAGCCCATTTTTCTTGTTCAATCTGGGACAATGCGGTTTACATGCAAATCAGGAAGAGCTGTACAGGAAGCCTGGCGCATGGTGTTCTGCATAACCAAATAGGAGATATGTTTAACACAGTATCACATTCTCACTGGCATGCTCCGCCATCGGCAGGCAGGAGAAGCAAATACTAATTTTGCGATCAATAGACAGGATTAAAATATGTAATATGCTGCCGGGGAAACTGGCCCTGTACAGGTGCAGAATAAATTCAAGAAGTCCATTAAGTACAATTATGATTTAAATCAGTGCTGGTGGTAGTGTTTTTATCCAAGGAGAACAACATTGTTTTAATAAAATAATTATTTTGAACGCTTCATATTCCAGTTATAAAAATCTCTAATTTACTCCAGTAAATGAAAAAGATTTTTTTTCAAAAACAAATGTTGTTGCCCCTTAATATCATAGCCTTATAGCCCACAGTAGTGGGCTATACTTGCCATTAATGGCCCGCTCCAGCATTCGGCGAGGGCCTTTAACAAGGTAGCGGGACTTTAATGGCCGGTATAGCCCAGCCACGGAGGATTATAAGGCTATTAGAGCATTCTGCTATTAGAAGGCAGAATGTTTTAACAAGTAGAACAAAGGCCTCTCGGAGTTTGAGGGGTTTAAATCCCTTCGGACTATGAGAGGCCTTTGTAAAACACCATTGGAATATTGGTTTGTGGGCTTTTACCGGCCTTTAGAAGCTCAGAACACTCCATTGCATTCAATGGAGTGCACCACATTCGAATGTTCTGATATTTTTTACCATCGGTCAGATTCCCAAACTGTTTTAAAAAAAAAAAAGCATTTTTCTTATTTACACTTCCTTATTGCGATAAAACAAAGAATGCTTTCAGAGGTTGTCATTAAAGTCTTATCCTTTGACATTTGTGCATGTGGGTAGAGCGAGGGAGTCTACAACTCCCTGACCGTTAACAATCAATCAATCAAACATTCAGGCTTTTATAGAGCGTACTACTAACCCGTGAGGGTCTCAAGGCGCTGAAAGGAGGGGGGTGTGAGCAGCCACGGCCGACAGTGGGAGGAAATGCAGGGCGGTGATGTGGGGAGGGGGAGGGGCAGGGTGGGTGGTAGCAATGTATGGATTAAGGAGTTTTACAGGTAAGTAAACATTTAAATTAATAAAACAAATTTTGTTGAGTACACTGCATCCCAAAATGCGATGCAGTGCAGAGAAGGATCTTCCACCTGCTCTGATCCTGTAGAAATAAGGGACGGTGGCTAAGGCGAGGTTGGCTGAGCGGAGGTTTCTCTTGGTGGCGTGAAAGGACATTTGGTAGTAGAGGTATTTGGGTCCAGTGTTGTAGATGGTTTTGCAGGCGTTTGTGAGAAGTTTATTCTTTTGACGGGAAGCTAGTGTAGGTCGTGGAGCTGTTGGGTGATGTGATCATGTCATGGGATTTCGAGGATAAGTCTGGCTGTGGCGTTCCAGATGGTCAGGAGTTTGCAGGGGAGTTTTTGTTGATTGTAGCATAGAGAGCTTTTCCGTAGTCCAGTTTGCTGGTGATGAGTGCGTGGGTCATGGTTTTCCTGGAGTCAGGGGGATCCACTTGAACGTCTTGCAAAGTATGCGGAGGATGTTGAGGCATGTGGAGCATACGACGTGGAACTGGCTTTTCATGGTGAGTGAAGAGTTGAGTATGATGTAGAGGTGGTGTGCGTGGTCCATTGAGGTGGGTGGGTTTCTGTGGGCGGGGACCACCAGGTGTTATCCCATGCAGAGGGGATGGAGCCAAGGGTGAGGGCTTCTGTTTTTTCAACACTGAGTTTCAGGCAGCTGTTGCTCATCCAGGTCGTGACGGCTTTCATCCCTTCTTGGAAATTGTACCTGGTGATGACGGGTTACTTGGTGAGGGAGAGGATGAACTGGGTGTCATCAGAGTAGGAGATGATGTTGAGTCTGTGGTGTCTGATGATTTTTGCGAGTTGAGCCATGTAGGCGTTGAAGAGTGTGGGGCTGAGGGAGGTCCTTGGGGTACTACGCATCTGATCTCTGTCAGTTCTTATAGGAAGGGCGGGAGTCTTATTCTCTGTGTTCTGCCTGAGAGGCAAGATTGTATCTAGTCTAAGGCTATTCCTCGGATGCCAGCGTCATGGAGCCTGGTGGCTAGTGTGTGGAGGGAGACAGTGTCAAAAGCTGATGATAGGTCCAGGAGGATGGGGACTGCTGTGTGGCCTTGGTCAAGGAGGGCACAGATGTTGTCGGTGGCGGTGATGCGGGTGGTCTCGGGGCTCTGGCTGCTGTGGAATCCAATTAAGAGGTGCCTAGGATGCTGTTGGCTTGAAGGTGGTGTGCTAGCTGGGTGTTGAGGGTGAAAAGGAGCAGAGACATGGGCCTGAAGTTCTTGAGATCCGTCGGGTCTGAGGAGGGCTTCTTTAGGCGGGGGTTGATTTTGGCATGTTTCCAGTCATTGGGGAATATGGCGGGTTTGAGGGAGCAGTTGATAGTTCAGCATAGGTTGGGTGCGATGGTAGTGGCAGCCCTGTGGAAGATGTGCAGTGGGCAGGGGTTAGTAGGTGCTCGGGGTGAATGCTTTTCATTGTCTTTAAGGTGTCTTCTGTGATGAGAGGGCTCCAGGCGAGATGGGTCTGTTGAATGGAGTCTTTGGGAGTAGGTGTTGAGGCAGTGTCATGGTCTTAGTCATCGAAGTTGTTGTCAAGTTTTTCAATCTTGAGGTGAAAGAAGGAGCTGAGTTTGTTGCAGAGGTCTTGGAAGGGAGGGGAGTTGGTTGTTTCACTGTTGGGTTTGGCAAATTCCTGTATGATGAGGAAGAGTTCCTTGGAGCTGTGGGCATTGGAGAGGATTCTGTCTTGGATGAAGTTTTTTGTTGTTGATTTGATGAGTTGGTGGTGTGCTGTAATGGCTGCTTTGTAGGCGGAGTGTGCTTCTGGGGTTTTGCTGTTTCTACACTTCTTTCCAGTCATCAGCAAGAGCGCTTGGATTCATGGAGATCCATGGTGAACCAGTTGGCTTTCTTGTTGTGTTGGCTTGTGGTGTTCTGGATGGGGGCGAGGGTGTTGGAGCAGTTGGTGATTCATTGGTGGATGTTGCTTGCCACTGTGTTGGTGTCTGTCATAGTAGGGGGAGAAGTGAAGGTGAGGGTGGAGGTGAGGTGTTCTTCAGGGACTTTGTTCTAGCTTCTGCATGGGGGCGGGGTGTGTGCTTGTGTGCGGTGGGTTCAGTGAAGGCGAAATGGATGCAGTTCATGGCGTGGCTGTAGCAAATTTTGTTTCCTTTGGTGAAGATGGAGTTGAGTGTGTGTCCAGCTGTGTGAGTGGAGGTGGAGACAAGTTGCTTCAGTCCTATGTTGGTGAGGTTCTCCAGGAGGGCGGTGGTGTTGGGATTGCTGTGGTTGTTCAGATGGAGGTTCAGGTCTCCGAGAAGTATGTAGTTTATAGAGGCAAGGGCATGGGGTGCGATGCGATCTGCGATGACATTGGTAAAGAGGGTGCGGGGTCCGAGAGGTCTGTAGGCGAGTGTTCCACGGAGGGTCGTTCTGGGGTTGGACTGGATCTGGAAGTGGATGTGTTCCATGTGGGACAAGGTGTCGTCCGAGTTGGTGGAAGTGAGTCGGAGGGAGCTCTTGTGGACAATGGCGAGGCCTTCTCCTGGGTGGTTGAGGTGGTCTTTCCTCAGGATCTTGCATCCGTCGGGATGGCGGTTGGGCTGTAGGGTGCGGAGCTGGCGTTGGACCAGGTATCTGTGAGGAAGGCGACGTCGGGCGTGTGAGTGTTGAGGAGGTCCCAGATTTCTATGGCATGTTTGTGCAGGAAGCATATGTTGAGGAGAATGCAGCTCAGTGGCTTGTGTGTGGTGCTGTACGACGTGTTGGGGGTAGCTGCCTGGGTCTGGAGATGGGTGAAGGTGCGGCAGCAGTGTTGGCAGGAGATCGGGCCTTGGGCATTGCTCGGCGTCAAGAGCTGGCAGTTGTTGTTGCTTCCAGGGTTGAGTGCATAGAGAGTGCTGGGGTCATGCGGGCGGGGGTCGGTGTCCCAGTGTCCCTGGCACTGTTCGCAGAAAGGTGTAGATGGGCTTTCCTTTAGTGCGGCTTCGGCATGCCAACAGTGTGGCCGCACAGAAAGGGATCGGGAGAGGGTGAACAGCTGGGAGGCAGGAGGTGGAAGCGACACACTGGGGGGAGGGGCCACACTGGCAGCAGTGGCGGGGAGCAAGAGAGAAAAGGAGGCAAAGGAAAGGAAGGAGGCAATGAAAAGGAAAGTCAGAGAAAAGAAAGCAAACAGAAAAAAGGCTAACAGAAAAATGGTGACACACACAGAGCAGACTAGCAGAAGAGACCGCCAGTGATGAGGTGCATGCAGGAGCCTGTCGTGGAGGGGGCCTCGAACACCTAACTGGCAAGAAGCTCAATCGGCGCTAAGGGCAGTCCCACAACGGTGACGCTGCACGGGGGAGAGCAGTGACTCTGACCAGAAGGTCAGAGGTCTTGCTCTTCTTGCCGCACATCGGCTGCCATTAAGTAGGGGTCAGCTGGGAGGCAGGAGTTGGGAGTGAGCATTGGGGGAGGGGCTGCGGGGGCAGCAGTGGCAGGGAGCGTGAGGGAAAAGGATGGAAAGGAAAGATGCAATGAAAAGGAGAAGCTGAGAAAAAGAAAAGCAAACAAAAAAACAAGCAAACAGAAAAAAAGGCAAACAGAAAAACAGAAAAAAGGCAAACAGAAAAAAGATGACACACACAGAGCAGACTAGCAGAAGAGCAAGCTCTTCCACTAGACCACCAGGGATGAGGCACAGGCAGGAGCCTGCAGTGAAGGACGGCCTCAAACACTTACCGGGCAAGGAGCTCGAGCGGCGCTAAAGGCAGTCCAACAATACGGTGTAGCTGCGAGGGGAGAGCAGAGACTCTGACCAGGAGGTCTTTACCACATATAAGTTATGGAAGACTGTGAGTAAAATATTTCCTGATCATGAGTGCTCCATGTTGGATGCAATACTTATTACACCTGATAAAATCTGACACAGAGGTGCCTGACATTTATCAAGTGCGGTAATTATCACCTATTCTGACTGTTTGAAAGATATTGTACAAAGAAAAATAAACTGATATCAATATTCCTCTCTTAAAATCTTTTTCAAAATTGTAATCTGTAAGAAATTGGGTTATTAGTTTAGGGAGGTGAAAGCCTACTCAAGCAGCAACCAAAAACCCTGTCAGG
Organism: Lissotriton helveticus; assembly: GCF_964261635.1. NCBI lineage: Eukaryota > Metazoa > Chordata > Amphibia > Caudata > Salamandridae > Lissotriton > Lissotriton helveticus. The sequence goes on along the minus strand of NC_136065.1, from coordinate 166,310,935 downwards.
CTGAAGTCACAAGCAAACCCCAAATGAACCTGTGCCCAACCCTCTGGTAGCTTGGCACAGCACAGACAGACTTAACTTAGAGGGCAATGTGTAAAGTATTTATGCAGCACATCAATCAGTAATAACGTGAAAACACAACAAAAGAAAAATCTCAGCTCAATTTAATGTAATCAATAAATCAAGACCTAAACAACAAAAATCCAATCAGTAGAACCAGAGATTTGCAATTCTAAAGATTTCAGTGAGAATAGCACCAAAATGCACAAAGCGACAACTGTAGATATTGCTTTGTGCTGGATCGGGAAAAAGCTACAAGTTCAAGCCAATGGCATTGGAGACTATTAGCCCTACTGAACAACAGTACCTTAAATCCTGGTTGCAGAGGGTTGGAAAGTCACATGTCGAGGATGTGTTGCGCAGCTTAGGTGATACGTGGTCTGGGTCAGAGATGTGTTGCACCGCATTGGTTTCAAGGAGCTGCGAGGCTCTGATGCACCTTCGTTGAGGAGGTCATTAGTGAGGGGGTTGCAGGGCTTGCAATGCGGAGTCCTGCATTGTCGTCAAGGATGTCATAGACGAGGATACATTGTGCAGTGGAGATTCTAATGAGGCTGCAGTGGCGATGCAAAGTTCATGCAGCAGAAGTGATGCATAATTTCCGCTCAGGGTCCACAAGTGGGCTGGCAGAGCACCTTCTGGACCACTTCCAAGGGTTCAGGACTGGAGAGGCACCAATTGGCAGGGTAGGGCTCACAGTTGCAGAGTTCAGTTGCTGGTTACAAGAGACTAGCCCTTGGAGTTACAATGTTGCAGGTCCAGTCCTTCTCACTCATGTAAGAGGGCAGCAAGGCAGCAGGTCAGCACAGCAGAGCAGCAGTCCTTCTGGTCAGCAGTCCAGTAGAGTGGCAGTTCTTTCTGCAGCACAACAGTACTTTTATCTGGCTCCACAGGTCCAGATGTGTACTGAAGAGTTGGTGTCTGAGGGCCAATATTTATACTTGGTACCTTCTTTGAAGTGCACAGATTGCCTGCTTCCCCTGAGCTGACTCCAGACTAACTATAGGGAGTATGCATCCCTTTGTGACAGAACCCATCCTACTCAGGTGCAATTGTGGCTGTGTTCAGCTGCGGACTGCCATCCTACCAGTAATGACTCATCGGAGCGCTCACATTTTCTTTATTGTGTGTGGTTGTCTAGGAGGAATACACAAAGTCCCACTGCCAAATCCAACTAGTCATATGGTCAATATCTAGGGCAGGAAAATGGTAACTTTCTAAAAGTGGCATTTACAAAATTGTAATTAGAAAGCCAACATTCCCATAAAAGAGGATTTTTCATTAGAATTCCAAAGACACCAAGCATGAACTGGTTACCCTTTCCCATGTGGACGTTAAAGTTATTCTTATCAAATTTAATAAGGTAACCCCAATGTTATACCTTGGAAGTGGTAGGCCTTTCCATAGCGAAAAACAGATTTAATACTTTTTCACTACCAGGACATGTAAAACATTTTTGATTTTGATTTTCAAAAACCTTTATTAAAGGCAAGAAGCATTAACCACAGAATAATGCCTACATCCCTGAGTGGGCCGGCATTGCAATGTAACATTTTAGGATACGTTTAGGGCGGAGAAGGAATACACAGCAAGCTGCCTACAACCACAGTGGGCCGGCCGCGTCGAGTGGGACAAGGAGCGCTGGCATCAGTAGACAGCCTTAAATTATTTAGCTTCAACACAACAACAACAAACGATAAAAGAACAGTACCACTATTATGCTTTGGGGAGGTGGAACATATCTATGAGTGTTGGCGCATTCTCATCATTGAGGTATGGAGTGGTAGTGGGTGGTGACCCATTGTCTCCCGTAAACAGTGTGTTTCGGCCAGGGTAGGGTTCCTCTCGCACCAGTTTCCATCTCTAATTTGGGAGCCTTCTTCATTGGTGCAGCGGTGGCAGTTGAGTCTGTGGTGGTGGTGTGTTCCAATAAGTATGTTTGGAGGGGGGCCCATACATCCCGCACACGGGAGGAGGGGGTAGGAGTTTCGCATAAATGTGTAATTGCTATTGGCAGTAGATAAGGTATTGTAGCCAATCTTTAAATTTGGGCGCCCTTCCCCATCTGCACGCAATCCTTCTTTTAGCGAGGAGAAGTGCAAAGGAGGTGTATCTTCATATTTTGACATCCAATGGTTCTGTGTATCCTAGAAGTGTGGTTAGGGGGTAATCAGGAATGTGCAAACCAGTCAAGTGCTCAAGTGCCGCTAGTACCTCTGTCCAGAAACTACGAATATGCGGACAGTCCCAGGCTACGTGTCCAAAATCCGCACCTTCTCTCCCGCAGCGATCACATCGGTCATTATCGCTAAGGCATAGTTGGTGTAATCGCGCAGGTGTGTAGTAAAGACGATGGATATATTTATAGTGAATGATACGAAGTTTGCTGCTAGCAGAAATATCTCCTGTTTGTCTGCAGCAGAAGGACCAATGCTCGTCAAAAGCGAGAATCCCAGTTCCTCCTCCCATCTACCCCTGGCAAAGGGGGGGTCATATGTTCTGTCCTTCTGTACTGTATGATATAGTAGATAAAACACGTGTGCTGGAGCCGTTTGTTGTAGTAGGGTGTGTAAGGGGGACATGATGGGGGGGCTCTTGTGGAAAGCAGGTAGTGAGGGCTTTCACATCTTGACGCAGCCTAATGTAAAAAAAACGCTCTAATGGGGTAGGATTTGTGGAGCCAAAAAATTCTTCGCAGGTTCAGAACTTGCCTCCGATGTATAGTTGTCCCCCAGGTTTGGATGGACAATGTACGAAGGAGCCGGCGACAGCCGCCTTCTTGTGTAACTGGGAGATCCTGCCTTCCGGAAATAGAAAGGAGGGGGGAGTATAGCAGGGCGCATTGTGTTAGATTAGCTAAGTTGTGCCCGGTGCTAGTAGTGCACTGTACAGTGGTGGATGCAAAGCGCAGCGGGTCTGCGGGGGTACTCAAGTGGGCAGTGCACAGAGTCGGGGTCATGTATCCATCCTCAATCCCAAGGTGAGGCATGTAAGAGGGGGTTTATCCAATATGAGGCAAAATGAGTTTGAGCACAGAGGAAGTATAGCTCTAGATCTTGTATTTCGAATCTGCCCTCGCAAAAGGGTCGTGTGAGTATGTCCCATTTCAGCCTGACTTGTTTCCTTCCCCATGTGAGTCATGTGAGCTGAGTTTTGACAGTTGAGAAAAACTGTCGGCTGGGGCCAAAGGGATGTTAATGAATAGGTAGAGCAGCTTGGGCAGTACTACCATTTTTATAAGAGCAGCTCTGCCGGCCAGGGACAGGGGTAACGCGATCCATCTTGTATTTTATTCAGTTGTTAGATCCAGTGCGCAGCCATATTTGGCTATCATCAGCACCTCTCGGTTGCAGGAGATGACTATACCGAGGTAGATAAGTGTATCATCACATCACGTGAGGGGATATTCAGGCGCAAAGCGCGGGGTGGAGTCGGAGAGGGGATATATCTGAGATTTACCCCAATTGATGTTGACCCCCCGAGAGACTGCCAAAGAGTATGAATAATCTGAGAATTGGGTTCAGACTTTCATCAGGGTTCCGTAAAGAAAGGCTGAGGTCATCTGCATATAGGGATATTAGTATTTGTCTTTCGGGATAGATGAGGGCGTAGCCTTGATAATGTTGGCAGACCTTAGCAGCGAGCGGTTCAATAACCAGGGCAAATAAAATGGGAGAGACGGGGCACCCTTGCCTAATGCCTCTCGCTATTATAAAGGTGCCTGAACATGTGCCATTGCCCATCATTGTGGCCCGCAGGCCAGTGCATAGCAAGGTTATCCTGGCCAGGAATGGGGGAGGAAATCCCATACGATGTAATACAAAGGCTAGATAATCCCATTCCAGTGAATCGAACGCCTTGGTGGCGTCTAGGAATATTGCAACAGCATTCGTGTCAGGGTCAATATCTTGAAGGATCCAGGACATGTAAAACTTGAACGTACATGTCTTGTTTTTTTTAGATATATTGCACTGTGCTGTGTGGACTGTTTAGGGCCTACACAAGGGGTGACTTATATGTATAAAAAATGGAAGATTTGGCCCTAGCAAAAGGTTTATTTTACCAGTTTGACATGGCCTTTCAAAACTAACCACACAGCCAGCAATGCCTATCCTGAAGCATGTTTAAAGGGCTACTTATTTGGGTGGCACAATCATTGCTACAGGCTCACTAGTGGCATTGCATTTACAGGTCGTAATCACATATAGTACAACTTTACTAGTGACTTACAAGTACATTAAATATGCCATATGAGGAGAAACCAATGTCATGTTTTAGGTAGTGAGCACATGCACCCTAGCACTGGTTAGCAGTGGTAAGGTGCACATAGTCCTAAGGCCAACAAAAACAAGATCATAAAACTATACTATAGAAGAGTAAAGCAAAATGTTTGTGGGAGGACCACCCTAGGACTGACAGATTTCACAGCGACCTATATAGTGCCGATTTTCTATTATTTATTCTAATTAGTAGATTAATTTGTAGAACAAATTTTGGGCACAACAATACTTACATCAAGTGATTTCTGACACACAAACGTCGGTACCTCACCACATGGAAACAGATGTGATAAAAATAAGAGACAAATTCTGTTTGTTGCTGATGCTGGGTAATGTCTGCAGTGTATTCTGATAAACTAGTGGTGGCCTTCAAAGTAATTGACCATTAGGTATTGATATTACAGCTGCCAGAGGTTGCCATCATTGGTGTGAGAAGTTGGCCTGATATATAGTGCTCACTATTCTAGTGATCACTTTGTATCATACCAAACAACCCTTATTGATGATTGGTTGTAAGTCAACCTTTTAGACCAGCTATCCTAGTAGCATGGACACGAGCAGTCTTCAGGCTAAACTCTAGAGGGCGTGTTAAGCCAGTTGTTTTACCATCACATATACCCCTTGAACACCAAGTGAAAGGACACCACACAAGTTGTTATGAAAATAAAGGATATTTATTTATAACAAGTCTACCCTGAACTCTTTATGAGTCAGGGAGCTAAGCACAATACAAAACTCTTACGAAAATACTATAAGTTGCACAATTTACACAAATGCCCGAGGGGCACGAAAAACCTTATACTCTAAAAGTGGAATGCGAAATACTTAGGTAGGTAAGTAACAAGATCCAGAGGCTTCAGGATCGCTAGGGATACAATACTGAACCTTCAGATTACGAGCAGGAGGCCTAGGGAGATCGGGTGCAGAGTGTGCACTCTCACGCGGGATGCGGGAAGAAGTCTATGGATGCTAGATTTCGTAAAGTTAGTGTTATCGGACGAATCCGACTAGGTAGACTGAAAACGACAAAGGATCTGGACACTTGGATAGTAAACCTGTGCTGGAGTACCGAAATACTCAAGTTACCTAGCCCAGGGGCCGCGGCTGCATAGGGTTCAAGTGACGTCAGGAATCCTCGTTGAAGTCTATGGAGCCTGAAAGAAGAAGTTGCTGGCAGGCGACCAGTGATGAAGTTCGATGGGATCCAAGCCTGGATCGGAGTTGAAGATGACCTGAAAGCAGAGGGGACTCAGTTCTTAATCACTAGCCAGTGATCAGATGGGCACCAGGATGGCACCGGATGAGGGCACCTCGACCAGGTGATTGGGCGACGCTTGGCTCTGCAGTCTCTTGGAGCAGGAGGCGTTGTCGGCGACCAGGATGGAGGGGCGAGCTGTCCCACGAGGGTGTCTGCTGTCGGCGCTGCTGAAACCAGGATTGGAGCAACAAGCCTTGGCAAAGGCAAGCCCACGCGGTGGACTCAAGATGGCGTCTGGAGTGGACCAGGAGGGTCCAGGGTGCTCCTCTGTTGGAGGGGAGCAAGGGCCAGTCTGGAGCAACCAGACCAGCGAAGAAAGTGTTGTGGATCGTCGTCAGGAGGGCCACAAGCCAGCAGGCAAGTAGCCGGACAACGCGGTGAGCAGCAAAGAGCAGAAGGGCCCCACGCAGATCTCGTGGAGGCTGGGGGGCTGGACTTCGGTGCTGGAGCTGCTCAGGGTTAGGGCTTCTCAAACCCCAGTGCACTTACTCGAGGGTCACTCGGGGGTCGTGCTGGTGAAGCGTCGTGCAGGTCTTGAAGATGGCCGGTCCCACGGGTCTCGTCACACCCACGAATCTCAGCTGGGCTGGATGATGTAGGTAGAGGTCAGAGATAGCGGGAAGACCGGTTCTCGTCGAGCTGGGCAGTCTTGATCCGGAGGATGGACTTACAGCAAACCGCAAAGAGCTTCGGTGGTGCCTGCTGGTGCAGGGTGGCTACTCCTTAGCCACAAGGGAGAATCTTCAGAGAAAGTCAAGAGTCCTTTCGTGGAAAGTAGTCAAGATTCAGAATTATCTAATTTGGGAAGGTGCGCCTGCTCCTACCATTATTCTAGAAAAAGGGGCCGGCACACGACTAGGTCCTGCCCTATGGGTGGGACCAGGAGGGGGGTGGTTACACCCCTCTCCTTTGTCTGGTCTCTCCCCAGCTCAGGGGCTGGGGTGCCCCAGGAACTGGTTTGAGCCGGCCTATGCACAGTGAGCACCGGGGTGCCACTTTGCAGTCACCTTCCTTTCAGCCCTGCCTACCTGGGATACACAAAATCCTGTCTGGGATGGTGCTAGCACCGCCCCTGACAGGAAACCCTTTGTCCAGGCCTCCGTTGCTGGAAGGACTCCCAGCAGCAGGAGGGCAGACTGGTGTCTCGGTGGCAGCATCCATTTTGTGGAGCTGAGGCTATGTCTGACTTTAACCGGGGTTCGCAGTTACATACATGTCGTGTTCCTCTAGAAGGGTGGAATGCTAACCCCGTCGCCAGAATTGGCGAGGGGTTAGTATTCCAATTCGTATGACACCTTACTCGACATACTTTTGATAAAGCTATACCAAAGTTAGCATTTAACCGCGAGGATTATAATGCACTTAAGAGTATATGGTATAGCGTTATCATGGAACAGCTATTTGGACTTGGTTCCGCAAGCTGAAAACGGGCTCAGCTCATGCCAGAGCACCATTTCACATAATTCCAAGCACTCTGCCTTCAGGATCGATAAGGCCTGCCATAGGAGTGACTGATAGGAATATATGTGTCCATTTTAGGGTTAGATATAGGCATACTATATCTAAAGCAAAGGGTGTTTACACCACCTTGCCCCAGCCGTCGTGCAGCCAGTTGTGTCTGTTTGAGTGGCCAGCCAGGGGTGGCATAATACATGCTTTAGCCCCTGGTAGGCCCTGGGTACACCTATGCCCTGGATACCTAAGGTATGCTGTACAGGGACTCATAAGGTGGCCCAGTACCAATTGGTAAGATGCACCTAAGGTACATGGTTGCAATTTAGAGAGAGAACAGCTAGGCTGTGGGTCTGATTAGCAGGCCCACAGCCAGGGAAAGTCGTAAATCAATGAAGCAAAAAGCAAACATCTGGGGTGGCCATGGGATTGCAGACCCCACTCTCCTACAATTGGATCCTTGAGATAGCAATAATTTTGTCTTGCAGTAAAAAATGCAGAGTTGGCGTAGGAAAGTTTAGATCCTTTTTTAGTAGGATTTAGTGAACGTGGTATCCCCTCTGGGTCCATAGACTTATCCTATCTTGCCTAACATTTATATGGCCCCTTCTTTTGCATATCTTCTCTTTTGTCATAGTCTCCTATGCACAGGCTGCTGATACTATGTTTGTGTGTAGTCGATGATGGGAGGTCAGGAAAATATGGCACATTATTACAATGCTTTTGGATTGTGTTGCACACCAGTAGGGAAATAACTGGCTGCATCAAGGTGCTAAAACAAGTGTTTGTGGGCCCAACAGCCATAGATGTGATTGCTCCAAAGAGTCTCTTCTGCATTTTATTGGTTTCCCCCGCACATTTATCCAGGGATAACTATAAAATATTTCTGGTGGGATGAATTTCTGATTTTGATGGATCAGTTTAGCCAGTCTCCTTTCAGTTACACCATGTAAAATTAAGCTGCATGAGAATCCCTTCTTCAGTGGCTTAACATCATCAGAGCTCTCCTTTCCTTTCTTCTTCACTTTTAAATCACTGGCTGTAGGTCCACAATGTCTTGATGAAATTGATGTGGCAAATGTGGAAAAAAGATTGTGCCTACTGTTAAACAAAACTGTCTTGCTATACTCTACAAAGCCTACCACAAACTTGGTTTCTCGAGAGCATCTGTCTACCAATAAGACAGTACAGGTCAATCTACTTCTTAAGATCAGTCGGTTATGTCTTGGAAAAGTTCCTTACAACCAAATATATCACCATTGTAGGAGATATTTATGGGTTCAAAGTAAGGCTGAAAAATTATTGGGCCTCATTTATGAAAAGTATTGCATTGCTGCGGGACAACACTTCATAGCGCCATCCATGCAACACCAAGGATGAGCCATATTTACTGTATGGCGTTCCATGTCACAAGGATTTACAGATAGGTCAGTATTTCTGACGTATCTGTAGGCACAAAATTGGCGCATTGCTGGAGTGTGTCTGAAAACAGACGCAATTCCAGCATTGTGTCTTTTCACATAGGGCAAGCCCCATATGAAAAGCCCTGCCTATGTCTGCTTCAAGCAGGTATGAGGATTTTATGTAGTGACATCCTAGAAGTGGCACAGTGAAATCTCATAGATTTCGCTGTATCACTTCTATGTGGCTTTGCTGCGATGGAATGCCCCCCCGCATACATTATGTCTGTCACAGGTATGATGCGGTGCTGGGGTTCACTAAGTGACGCATCTGCCTAGATGCGTCACTTTGTAAATATGATGCAGTGCAGCGCACTTTTTGTGCTGCCACAGTGCCACAGAAAGTGACTCAACGGCGGCATAAGTGCCTCATAAATAAGGCCCACTGCTTGCAATCAGTAGCGTTGTTCACAGTTTTGCAACACTGTGAGATATATGAATTATGGACTTTGGACCACGTCACTAGACGGTTAGAGTATCTACAAAAAATGGTTTAAGAGCAGAATTCTCGCAGTACAATTTTTTGTGACAATATTATCCTTCTTAAATTAGTAGTTTATGGGGGAGGGGGGGCAAAAAGAAAAACTTATTTCTACAGGGCTTTCTACTCTAATGTTTGAAATTTTGCAAATTTAGCTGAAATTATACTCATGGTAGTTTATAAACATTTTACTAATTGGGTAAACGATGTTCATCTTTGTGGAATCTCTAGTTCAGAGTCTCATATTTTATTCTAGACCTAATTTAAGATTGTAATCCAAACATATCTTTTATATATGAATGTATGAGTATTTGAAGGGTGGGAAACTAGTAACAGAGCAGAGGAGTTCCGTACATGTTCATGTGTAAAACAAAACAAAGTGGGCCAGATGACAAAACATTTTCTACTAAGCTATTTCATGTCCTCTGTGGAAAATTAAGGGGGTGCTTCTCCAATCACCTGCTACCACTTTATTTTGAAAACAGAATTCTGGAGGTGGTAAAGAGTGGCAAGAACGTTTGTGCATGAGTTGGGTGGCATTCTGCTGTGGTGGTGGTGATGATGCGGTTTACTGTTTTTTGTACTGCTCTGTATTTGAACTACATTTTGCGACATTATTTTGTTGTGTTGTACTGCAGCTGTTGTGTTGCATTCTGTTCTGACTATTTTTGCTGTGATGTGCCCTATTATATTGCAAATGTGTTATGTTGATTTATGTATAATGCTATGGAGTTATAATCTGTAGTTTAATTTAGATATGTCAATAAATGCTGTAACATTTTCAGCCAAAGTCTAGAGGATTTGTAAATCCCTGTATTAAGCAACCATTTTCTACGATGTGGAAAAATGGCGCTGCTCCAGATTCTCAACTACACCAGTGAATCAAAACTGTTGCAGAGAATGTCTTAACTTAGCATTCACAGGGCTCGTTTAAAGTGATCTGGCTCAGTGGGTCTGATGCTCAGATTCATGAATCTGTACCTGTACCTGAAAGGTTACACTTTTGCATTGATACAGACTTTGGTCTTTTGGCATTTCACAAAACTTCCCAGAATATGTCAACAATCCTGCAACAGTTGCTGGTTACTAGATGCATCTCTGATAAACTTTTGTGAACTCCATTTTGTGGTGCCAACCTATACCGCTGCAATACTGTTAAGGCACTGATCAACTGTTGGAAGTTTTTTCCCTGGATACATTCCTTTTTCTACACCTCCACTAGATTTAGGGGATGGTTCGTTCATTCCCCTTCCCTCCCTAGTGCGGTATTTAACCCCTGTACCGACAGGGATAAATTAACAAGGTTTCTACGGTGGGAAGGTGTTGGAAAATGGTTTACGAATGCTAAGGAATGTTTAAGATTATTGATCTGCTCAAACTCAGTATATTACGAATCTGAAAATACTACTCCCCAAGCACATGAGTAGATTTACTCCCACAGAAATCTCTGTATAAATAAGCTCGTTTATAACAGTCCAAAACGACTGTTCCTGAATTGGAAGGGGTCTTTGCCATCGTAAAAAGGCTACATGTGTGAGCGAAACTGACGCACGCAAATAACTTTGTGAATGAGGCCCACTAACCTCGTATACCACATAGTGGATCAAAAAGTGATTAAGAGTACAGACGTTCATTCAATTTTCTATCACCTTGATCTAACTTTAGGTGTAAACTTGATTCAGATTCAGAAGCACAGGACTATTATAGGGGTAGCACTGTATGTGACTGCATTTTGGCTACATTTTTAGTGCATAGTAAATATATATATATATATATATATATATAATTGATCTCAGAAGACCGCTGCCTGGGGTGCCCAATGATAGGGTTGCTAAATACCAAGGCTGGTTAGTTTTGATTACCCTCCGTGTCTCTTGTTTCCACCACCCTACACTTCCTGTATCTTTATCTCATTTCACTTTCTATTTTTTCTCAGTTTTCATTATTTTTTCTTCTTCCTCCTTAACAGCTTTTCTTCTTTTCTCTCTCTACCTCTGGGTCAAAGTCTGCTGATCAAAAAATAACTCCTAGGGGCATATTAGTAAGGGCGTTATCGACGCTTTAACAGGACTTTTTCCCGCTAAAGCGGCGATATTTTTATCGCCCTATTAACAAGCTGTCGCTAACAGCAGTTAGTGACAGCTTATAGGCGATAGCTACAGGTTTGGGGCCCACCTTGGATGTCAGCGATATTTATCGCTAATAACATGCAAAGTGGGCGTACCCAACCTGTTAGCGACTGAAAGCAGTCGCTAACACAGCTATCGTCTATTAGCAAGGCAGGAGAAGCGATTAAAAAAATCTCGCTAAGCCCGAATATCGCCAGAACCTAACGCCTGCTCAGACCATGACTTAACCTGTATGTTATGTTATGTTAGACTCATTTATTAGGCGCACAGATGCTCCAGCGAAGGAGCGTCCTGGCGCCCGCCAAGGTAGCAACACAGCACAACAGAACAAGACGGGGCAAACAGAAAAACTAAGGAAACAAGAAGGTTTTTACAGCTAGCCGAAAAGAGAGCAGATCCCTGAGGGCACGAATCTCAAGGGGAAGGGAATTCCACAACACTGCGGCGCGCACTTGAAATGAACGGCCGCCGGCCCGGCAGCGCTTGAACCGGGGAACGACAGCGAGTTCCAGGTCCGAGGATCTTAAGGCACGCCCCGGGACATAGCGGGACAAAAGGTTGGAAATAATCAAGGCAGGGGATCCCTTGATGATCTTATAAGCAACACAAAGGACCTTAAACTGGATCCTTCGAGCAATCGGTAGCCAATGCAGCGCGCGCAAGGTATTAGTTGTGGGACAGAATCTCGGCAGGCCCATGACAGCTCTCGCCGCTGCGTTCTGTACACGCTGCAGGCGGGTGATTTCAGCCTGATTTAGGCCCAATAATAGGGCGCTGGCATAATCAAGCCGAGAGATCACTGTTGCCTGGATCACGAGTTGCCTGGTGGTCGTTTCAAAAAATTTTAATACGGGTCGTAATCCACGCAAGATGCCAAAGCAGCAGGCCGCCGTGCGCTTGGTATGGCAGTCAAAGGTGAGAGTTGGATCGAGCCACACCCCAAGGTTTTTTAGCTCAGCGACCGGAGTAGGCGGAGGGCCCAAATCCGATGGCCACCACCTGTCTCCCCAGAGTTCTGTATGCTTGCCAAAGATCATAACCTCCGTCTTACTTGCATTCAGCTGGAGACAGTTGGAGGTCATCCAGCTGGCGACCGCCTGAAGTCCATTCTGGAATCTGGGGGCATCCACATCCGCATCCCCGCTGATTGTAACCGCTAACTGGGTGTCATCGGCATATGACACCATGGTCATACCCCAATGCCTGACAACCTCAGCCAGCGGTCTCACGTATAGATTGAATAGCGTGGGACTCAGCGAGGAGCCCTGGGGGACCCCCAGATCCAGAGGATGGAATTGGGACTGATGGGGCGGGACGGTCACGCAAAAGGAACGGTTGGCAAGGAAAGATCGGAACCACTGGAGAGCAGGGCCGGTGACACCATCTTCCTCCAGGCGCAGCAGAAGGATCGGGTGGGACACGGTGTCAAAGGCGGCGCTCAGATCTAATAGCACCAGCGCCGCCGTTTGACCCGCATCAAGCACGGAGCGCAGATGCTCCACCATATAGAGTAGAGCCGTCTCCGTGCTATGCCCTGCACGAAATCCATTCTGCGTGCTGTCTAAGATGTTAGCCTGTAGAAGATGGTCTGAGAGGACAGAGTTGACATGCGCCTCCGCAACTTTAGCAGGCCACGGGAGAAGAGAGATTGGGCGGTAATTCTCAGGTTTCCCAGCATCCAGAGTTGGTTTCTTAAGGATGGGCATAACTACCGCCTGTTTCCACTTCACTGGGACCACACCGGATGCTAAAGAGATGTTAATCAAAGAGCAAACCGGTGAGAGACCATTAGATGGTAGGTCTCTAAACAAGGCCGGCCGTAGAGGATCAGCTGGAGACCCTGACTTGACCTGTTGGGCCAGCTCACCAAAGCTTTCCGATGTTAAACTCGGGAAGGAATGTAACACATCCAGGGTAAGGGGCTTAAAGGGTCTACCGACAGAGGGTACGACCGTAGGAAAGGCTCTATAGATGGCATGGACCTTTTCCAAAAAGAAAGCCGCCAAAGTTTCACAGTGGGAGATGGAACCCTGGTGAGTCGCAATCACTTTTTTGACGATAAGGTCTTTCAGGGCTTTAAAATAGTTTTGGAGGGGTTAGTACTGGTACGAAATTGTAGGGCGTAATAAGCCGCGCGGGTTCTGCACACTGCTCGATGGTAAAGTTTTACAGCGGCCAAATACAAAACTTTTTTATCGCTATCATAAGCTTTGCGCCAAACCCGCTCGGCACGTCTACAGGTGTTTTTAAGCACCCGCAGCGAATCATCGTACCAAGGACTCGGGTCCCTTGACCCACACTTACACGAGACTATCGGAATAAGGGAGTCTAGGGCCCTGGTAACCCACTCACAAAAGCGGTCGTAGCCCGCATCCACTGTATCGACTGAGTCTAGCGTGTCAGAGGATCGAAGATGGAAAAAATCCTCAAGTTTTAATTTATTCCAACACCGTCTAGGAATAGAGCGGACCGCAGGTTTGCGGTGCGGCTCATGCAGTGGACACTGGATACGCACCAGATAGTGATCAGTCCAAGCCAGAGGGGAGGGGGTAAGGATACTGGCTTCTGCTAAATTAGTGAAAAAAGGGTCTAAGATGTGGCCACCTGCATGGGTGGGCTGCAACACCAACTGGACTAACTGGAGCGCCTCAAGATCGGCAACAGAGCTGTGTACCGCAGGTATAGACAAATTATCATAATGGAGATTTAAATCTCCGAGAATGGAGAAATTGGAGCAGCCTGCTGCCAACGAGCTGATAGCATTTGGGAGGGCCTCCCTGAAAGCCACGTCGCTACCAGGGGGACGATAAATCAAAAGGCCCAAGAAAGCAAGATTGGGCGTAACTGAGATTTTAAACAGCGCGCTTTCACAGCCAGTGATTTTTTGCCTTTGCCAGACACACGGGTAGCAAGACTTGACCGCAAGCGCTATTCCCCCTCCTCTAGAAGCTCGGTTGAGAGTATAAACCGAGTACTCAGGCGGGAAGGCCAAGTTAATCACAGCCGTGTCGGTCTCCTGTAACCAGGTCTTCGTCATACAGAAGACATCCGGCGACTCCTTACCTATCAGGTCGAAGATGTCTTGGTGGTGTTTTACCATTGACCTGACATTCAGGTTCCATATACTGAAAGAAGGGCGGGAGCGGGTTACAGCAGCAACCAAAACGTTGCTTAAGCATGTAATGGGGGCGGAAAGGGCAAACATCCCGCAGGTACACGAGTAAGGTCCACACAGCGGCACTACCCGTGGAGCATCACAGCTCCTGTTACAATGCCCAATGGCAAGTAGGGCATGCCTTGAATAGTACAGCATAATGATACCCGTAGTGACCAGCGGAGAGGGCCAGGGTCCTGCCGCGTCCAACGCGTCCAGGCGCGGACGGGCACAGACGGGCAGGACTCTGGCACGACTCCGGCCACGCGAAGGCCCGCCCGCTGCACGATCCCGCTGCGCTAAGGGAGGAGCTTTAAATAGGCGTCCCTCGCTGACTCCTGCGTATATCCAACGGGAGGTGCATATTCAGGTCAAGTCCCATGAATATCGCTGGATTTTCAGCGATATTCACGCATTGAGCCGCTATCGCCGGATATTTTATCGCTTTGGAGATAAACGTTGCTAATAGCACGTTATCTCTGCGATAATATCCGGTGATAGGCGGCGATAAAAAAAATGCGCTAAGAGCATTTAGCGATAATTGTCGCTATTTGTTGATAATATGCCCCTTAGTTTGTCAAAACTGAGTATCCATTTCACTCTCTTTCACGTGTGCATTTCGCTCTCTTTCACTTCAGTCATCCTAATGAAGAATGTGTATTTTACTCTAATTCTGGTAAACACTTAAAATATGAATTAGTAGAAGTAGGATTGCTACAAATCCATAAAAATACATTGTTAATCTTGCTCAGCTGTGCACTCTTTTCTTCGTTGTACATTTCATTGATCACAAACCTTCCTGTTGCCTGAAGAATATTGCATAATTACCATAAATAACCGTGTGTTTGTTGCATTAGGGGGAAAATTAACGATTGTAGAAATGACAATTTTCTCAGTCTTTCATTCACAAATTCAATGATGACACCGTGCACATCTGTTAGGCAAAAATGGCCTTTCTGGTTGATTATGTCTAGTGCATTATGAAGTTGCAGGCTTTTGTGGACGTTTTGTATCAGAAAGGTTTGCTGTCATATGAGTTTCAGTGTTATTTTATGCAATATTAACTTATGTATTGCTATGATACATTTTTTATGTTCAATTTTGTTATTTAATTTATTCAGCAAGTGTATACCAATAAGGATACATTGTACTGAATGTAAGTAATCTTTATACACGCACTATCCCCGGGCGGCGACCTCCGCTCTGCCTGTGGAGTGTGCTGAGATTTGCCTTCTCTGCATTCTGCGGAGAACGCAGAGAAGGCAAATCTCTGCACACTCCGCAGTGGAGCAGAGTTGGCCAGCCCCCACCTCTACCCCCTCATTATAAAAGGAAATTAAACATTATTAAAAATAATTTTAAAACCACTTACCTGGCATGCGCCGTCCCCGGGCTGCCCTCGTCCTCTTCTTCACCATCTCTCTAAGCCTTGTTAGAACTGCGCATGCATCCGCGCATTTCTCGCAAGAAATGCACAGGCGCTCGTGCCTGCGCAGTACTCACAAGGGTTAGCGAGATGGCGAAGAAGAGGAGGGCAGTCATGAACGTCGCATGCCAGGTAAGTGGTTTTAAAATTATTTTTTAATAATGTTTAATTTCCTTTTAGAATGAGGGGGTGAAGGCGGGTGGTGTAGCGGAGGTCCGCGTAGTTTGTCTTCAACTCTGTGGACCTCTGCGTAGCCCCGCTACGCACACTACGCCCAGGGTTAACACAAACGCATACACACACATATTCCTCTTACCCGGCACCTGCAACACAAAATGCACAAAAGAACATTTCTATTCACTTCTCGATACTCTGGAAATAAAACAGCTCATCAGTAACCCAGCCTGGATCAACGGCACCACACGTGTCTTTACTCTATCAGTGTCCCCTAATGTCCAATGCCACACACCTATAGCCCTAGACAGGAGTGAATACTTTGGCATCTCTTCCTCTTTGAATATATTAGACCTCAGCCTCAAGGACAACTGAAAAGGGGAAAATACCCTTCTGCTTCATCAAAGACATCCATCTGGACAAAAGGTTCAAGAAGGACTAAACAATCATCCAGAATACTTCCAGCCCACTATTAATGTCAATACACTCCTTGACATCTACAACACTGCTATGAGTACTCCTAGGAGTACTTAAATGAAAAACTTTAGCACCCTGTAACGCTCAAGAGTGTAACAATAATAAGATTACTATACGAAAACCGTATAAAAAGTGGAGATTATCAAAACTCTGATTTGCCCTCAGCCATATGAAAATGATTTGCTTATCTCTTCCACGCGTTTTAGGTACCATCCCTTGCCCTTCTCAACCATGAATGAATGAAAATAGTCTTGTAACGCGCAAACTTAGCCCAAGGGCATCAAGGCGCTGGTACGAGGCAACAGGACACAGGAAGATAGCACTAAACAGGGATATCAGGGAAAAAGCCAGGTTTGAAAGGCCTTACGAAATAACAGAAGAGAGGCCAAGCCAGAAATCTCTACGGGGAGAGAATTCCACAGTTTGGGCGCAAACGTGGAAAAGGCTATACCCCCCCATTTGACCTTCTGAAACCTAGGGACAGAAAGGAGATTTTTGGGAGCAGATCGAAGGGGTCTACTGGGAATATAGTGCTGGACAAGCGACTTGATATCTACAGAGTTAGCATCATAAAAGGCTTTGTGGGTCAAACACAGGATCTTAAAAGAGATCCTGCGGTCCATCGGAAGCCAGTGCAGGCTCCTGAGTGCAGCCTTCGCTGAGCTGAATCTTGGGAGACTCAGTACCAGCCTAGCTTCCACGTTCTGTGCCATCTGGAGCCGATGGATAAGGCTCTTATTAATGCCCATATAAAGGGCATTACAGAATTCCAGTCTCGAAGACACTAATGCCATAGTGTCCTGTTTACGTGCATCAGGGGAGAGATAGTGGGAGATCTTCCTAAGAGTCCTAATAATACCAAAACAGGTGGAGACAGTCCTGTTTACTGAAGATCTAGGGAGAGGGCAGTGTCTACTATCACACCCAAGTTTTTCCCATGAGAGGCCAGGCAAGGGCACTCCCCAAGCGAGGACGGCCACCACTCACTGGACCAGATTTCCCGATCCTTCCCAAAGATGAGGACCTCGGTCTTCTCCCCATTCAACTTCAGGAAATTCTTCACCATCCATTGGGAAACAGCTTCCATACAGTTCCTAAAGTTGAGAGCACAGTCCTTTACTGAGTGAGTGATAGAGACCATTATTTGGCTTTCGTCCGCGTATGACAACACCTCCAACCCAAATGATCTCACAACACTTGCAAGGGGGGACATGTAAATGTTAAAAAGCGTAGGGCTCAAAGAGGAGCCCTGTGGAACCCCACAATGCAAGGGTTTGGAGGCAGAAAGAAACTGGCCCAACTTCACCCTCTGTTCTCTTTCACAGAGGAAGGAGGCGAGGAGGCTCAAAGCCGGGCCCTCAACACCTATCTCTCCCAGTCTGGAAACCAGAATATGGGGAGACAAGGTGTCGAAGGCTGCGGTGAGATCCAACAGGATCAAAAGAGTGGTATGGCCAGAGTCAACCTGGGTACGGATGTTATTAAGGACTGCCGTAAGGGCAGTCTCCGTACTGTGATGTCTCCTGAAGCCATGTTGGGATCTATCCAGAAGGGGGTAGTCCTTTAAGGAGGTGCTGAGGTGAGAATTTAAATAAGCTTCCAACATCTCAGCAGGGACAGGCAGTAAGGAAATGGGCCAAATGTTTTTCAAAACTTCCGGATCAAGGGAGGGTTTCTTCAGAAGAGGCTTAACGATCGCAGTCTTCCACGTGGCGGGAAAGACTCCCTCAGAGATGGCCTGGTTCATGATCCCCATAAGATGGGGAACAACAGCTTCCCAGCAGGCTTTAAGCATCTTAAGGGGACAGGGGTTGAGACGAGAGCCTGAGCTGACCCTATCAAAAAGGCTGTTCACCATCTCAGGTGTCAGCCGAGGAAAGTTGAAAAGTCTCGTGGTCAGCCCCCTAGGCAAGTTCTCTCCTGGAGGGGAGGGAGTTGGAGCGCCAGGGCTGATAAAGGAATTTGCTGTTCCTAATGAGACGTAAATCTCCGAGATTTTAGTATGGAAAAAGTCGGAGATTTTATCACAGAGTTATTGAGATTCATCTATGGGGTCTGCTACCTGTGGGGAGGTTAACGAGTCAATGATCCTAAAAAGATCCCTAGCGGAATTTAATGAAGCTGTGACCCCAGAGAAATAAGTTCTTTTTTCTTCCAGGATACCAGATTGATATACTTTCAGACAGTGCTTGTGATGCTCTTTCTCCATGGGCTCTAAAAGAGCACGCCACTGCCTCTCCTGCTTTCGACACGCTTGTCTCAATGTTCTGAGTCTATCTGAAAACCAGGGCGCGGACTGACTTTTCCTAACTGAGTAATGCCTCTTAACAGGAGCAAGGGCATCCATCGCTAGTGTAAGAGTGCGAGAGAACTCCAAGGCCGCTGAATTTACATCGGGCTGGTTAGAGAACTCCAACTTATTCAAGAAAGGCGAGAGAGTGTCATTGTTCATAAGGTTGAAGTTCCTTCTTTCCTTATGCTTACAACCACCAGGAATAGGAAGTACTGCAGCCTGGCAATACAGATCAAATGGCATGGCAAAGTGATCAGACCAGGCCAGGGGGATAGGCTGCCCCATCTTCAGCCTCAGGTCATTGGAGAAAACCCCATCAAGGGTATGCCCTGCTGAGTGGGTGGGACCTTCCACCAGGTGAACCAAACCACAACAGCCCAACGTTTCCAAAAGAGCTTGGGTATCCCTACATGAAATATTCTCCAGGTGGAAATTAAAGTCCCCCAAAAGGGTAATATTAGCTCTCGCAAGGAAAGGTTCTATCACTTTACTGAAGTCCTGGCTAAAAGAAGACCTAGGCCCTGGTTGCCTGTAGCATAGGAGGCCAGTAAGATTGATTGAGAAATAACAGGCCTGATAAGGGTCAGAGGGAGAGGTGAGGGTCTGAGTGCGACAGATAAGGGCGTCCTTATACAGAATTCCCAACCCTCCCCCTCGCCGTCCTTCTCTGTCCAGTCTGGTCATCGAATAACCAGTGGAGTTTGCATCGTCCAGATCCGGGCCTGATGAATCCGTAGCCCAGGTGTCAGTGACAATAACCCATGAAGGTTTTCTAGCTGAGACAAAGTCTCTGAATGCAAACTTATTTTTTACCAACGATCTGGCATTTATAAGAAAGCCCTGTGCAACCCTCTGAATAGGGGGGGGGGGCTAAGGAGAGTAGGACCTGTCCTGTTTTGCTGACTCAGCCATCTATTTACATCGCAACTTATGCACTCAGGGGTGACCTGCCTGAAAGAACCTCCGGGTCCCAGATGTGATGGCAGGTCCTAAGTGCTGGTCGAAGATCCAATAGGGCCTCCCTCGTGTAGAGGATCAAGGCCTGAGGGATAAACAGTAGCGGTCGGCAGTAGGAGTTACTGCAGGGCGGTGACGTGGGCAGGGGGAGGGTCAGGGTGGGGGGGTAGTAATGTATGGATTACGGAGTTTTACAGGTAAGTAAACATTTAAATAAATAAAACGAATTTCGTTGCACGCCGTGCATCACATTTGGTGCGCGACGAGCCGGCCATGCAAATTTATAGGGGGAGCACCAGAGAGCTAACCAGCCCACTAGCTCCACCTCCAAGCAGGAAGTGCCCTACGATCTATGCCGGCGCCCTCCACAACAAGCGGGAAAACCCGTGGTGGACCGGGGCACTGGCACTAAGGAGAATGGTTGAGCAGTAGCAGGTAAGAGGAGGAAATACAATCTTAGAAAAAATAGCAGCAGGCGAGATATAATGCAAGACCACAAACACGAGTGGGGATAAGAACGATTAAAAAGATTAAAAATGCGGCCAATAGTTTCAATAATAAAGAGCTTAAACACGCACATCGTGTTTTCCTGCGTCCGTGACTGCAACCATGGGAGTAGACATAATCCTAATCATCACTGGAGTAAATGTTTGACCATTCCCAGGGTAGTAAAACAAAATAGACAAAAGGTTGTAAATACCAACAAGCTCACAAGTTTGTGGCTTTAGAAGCACCT
The DNA here is from genome assembly GCF_964261635.1 of Lissotriton helveticus. Classification (NCBI taxonomy): domain Eukaryota; kingdom Metazoa; phylum Chordata; class Amphibia; order Caudata; family Salamandridae; genus Lissotriton; species Lissotriton helveticus. Next base: position 166,290,601 of record NC_136065.1, on the reverse strand, counting down.
TTCATGTCATCCTAAAACCGAAACGCCCACCGTCCTCCAACAACCGCCCCCCGTAGAAAATGTACTCCTGTATACTGTGACCTCATACTGGTGTAATATTACGTATATTACGTGACAGCATAACTTGCAGAGCTGCCTTGCTGTTTCAATGGGTAACGTGTGAGACAGACATTAATGAGTTGCCCTTCTGTATTCTTTAAAGCTCTTGATGGCACTTCTTGTTGATGTTTAAATGATTGAGTACTGGCGATTTTCGAATTGTAAGATTTTAATTAAGCATGCAATAAAATATAATAATGTCACATCTTCCACTTCTTATTGATGACGAAAAAGGGCATTAACTGCTTGAAAAAAAGGAGCATTCCCCTCATGCAATCTGTCACCTGCTATGATTACCCTGAAAATGTTCGCATTTATAGCGGAATATACATTAAATGACATAACTTGGAAATGTTAACGCGGGATTACTGGTTACTAATTATCTTACCAAATCCCAAACTATGTCGACTGAATCGTTGGTACCTGTCGTTGAGTAAAAGGTAATCTCACAATATGTCAATCAATTTAAGAAACTTACACCACTCTAAATGACCACTGACCAAATTTAAGTTTTAAAGATTTAATATAAAGTCAAAGATAACTGAAGATACAAACTTCTCAAAATGAGATTCAAAAGGTAAATGGGTATCACTGTAAACATGAACTTCTTGAATAATCTAAGTCTGAAAAACAGAATAATAAGTACAAACTCGAAAACCATCAGGGTTGCCAAAATGGATATAAGTTGCAACCTCAAAGTCATTACAGAAAAGAAAATTAAGGTTAGTCTGTCCCTACACTATACTAAGTGACATCCCTACTTAGCAAGATCTTAACCCTCTAGGTGTCAGCCGTGGTGACTTCCTAAGAAGATCACGCACTTCTCTTTGTCTCTTCTCTGATAATGGGTCTCTCCTGATCAGCCTATCTGCCTACCCATCCGCTTCCTTAGGCTCCCAAAATCATCTGCTCTGCTCTCCTCCCGGGTCGCTTTCCCTAATACCAAATCACATTTCAAAAAGAAACGCCCCTTGGGTCGCCCCTCACGTGGTACATCTTTGCGCGGCAAACTCCATGATGGTACTCTTGAAGACCCTCGTTATAGTTGACCTTGGTTCCCAGGCTTCTTCTCCAGTGCGCTGATACCCCCTGAAATTCCTGGAAACTCCTACAGGCCTGCGCAAGGCGCCACTGAACAAAGTCCCTTTCATTCGAGCTGATTAGGACCCTCGCACCTGCATACAGCTCGTCCTGCAGTGGGCCTCAAATTCCAGACTCCACCATATCTTTAGTCGTAAAACACTCTCAAAGCTCTGTGCTGGACACCTCGCGACCTCTTCTCTAACGAGCACATGACGATTTAAACGACATGACATTATCTCCTCTGGCCTACTTGATTTACATGCAGCAGGTCCCTGCACTCTTAAAACGTTAACTTGATTTAAACAGCAAACATTCTTAACTAGCATACGTTTCTAAAATAACACATCTATAAAGCATATACTTTTAACCCTAAGTTCAATAGTACATTTGGAAGAACCATGTCAACCTTATCTCACATTATTTTAGCAGCACGTTCAGGTTTGCTGTGAATTGCCCTAAGGCCTACACATTATACTGGATTTCAAAGTTACATTTAATTCGGGCATGATCCTTTTAACATGAGAACATGAGGTTTTCACACATATTCCAACATTTCTACATTAATCTCACACCGTTATAATTATAGTTACTCTACTTAACATTCTATACCTTTCGCTACTGAATATAAAACACTCTGTATATTTCACTCCTGGATATAAAACACTCGTGTGCAAAACATGTTTAAACTAACTACGTGCTTGTAAATATGGCGTACTTATACATTTTTTCCAAACTTGTGCTCTCTCAGTCCCCCCTTTGATGACCTTCAGGGGTCATCATCACCAAGACACCAAAAAATGTAGAACCCTTCAAAGTGAAGACAGGGCAGTTCCACCTCTTTTCATACTCTCTAATGCTTTCAGACTCTTATATTGAGTGTCCTGCATCGCTGTCAACTCTTCTTCCTGTTTCTTCATAGCTCTCTGTAACCTATTTGCTCTATAACATTGATACAAACGCACCAATCCCCACAAAGTGATTACACAAATCACTATTATGATGATGGGTTTCAGTATGTACCAAACGATACCCTTTCCTAAGTTGGCAAACCAACTTCCAACTTTACCCATTCCATGACCTACCTTTTCCCACACATTTACCTTCGCTAGGTCCTCAATTTCGTAGTGTATGGCAGTGATATTTTGTATATACTTCTCTAGAGGTTTTGAATTGTCTGGAATGTAAGTACAGCATTCCTGGACCTTCAAAGCCTTACAGACTCCTCCCTCTTTTGCTAACAGAACGTCTAGAGCAAGTCGGTTCTGAAGAACCATTGCCCTAATCGATTGCATCTCACCTTCTATCAGCATCAATGATCTTGCAGTACTAGCAGATAGCCTATCTACGACTGTAGCTAACCTCCTAATTTTGATGTCATTCATTATCAATCCTAAGAAAGGGAATGCAGCACCGAGTACATCTCCAACTACTTCTGCTGCACCCAGCCCTCGCTTCCATCTAGTTGATATTTCTTTCTTAGGCGTGTCTAAATTCTCAACATGATATATTTTAGGGAAGACAACAGCCAGATAGCATGATCCGTACCAATTATCTGGTAACTTCACATAGGCATTTCTTCCACATACAAAATATACATTTGGTATGGCTTGCATCCCTTTCAAAAAGTTCTTAGAGTAATACTCCAATTGAAAGGCATGTTCACAATGGACTTGACCTACATAAAAGTTTTCATAATAAGAGTAACTCCTGTGTATGCACAGTTTTCCCCGTTTATCCTTATCCAAAGCAATTGGACCAATACTACCTTTTCTTTGATGTGCCCTTTCCTCCTTGGTCCAATCTGTTTCCCATTGTCCTGATGCTTTCAAAATCTTCTGCCTCCTGTATCTAGTATCTACCTGTGCTATAAACTTTTTCTCAACCTCTGATATTTGACAAGTCAGATTGTTTCTTCGAGCATGTGAAGTATCTAACGTTTTCCATGGAATAAACCATTTGTGTAATCTGTCTTCGCTTTTGTAGTAGTCCCATTTGTTCAAATGCTTGAAATTCGGAACCTCTGGCAATGTCGAGTCGAAATTCGAGAAATAATACTCAAATCCGTCTCGTCCATAAAACATGCTCAACAATAAACTGCACGTTATTCCATATGTCAACGGAAGATGATGGTATCTGATACCCTCCTCCACTGAAGCTGGTAATTGCATACAAACGTAACAATCCTTCACTTCCATGGCATCAACATATTCATAAAGCAATTTAGCATAAGCATTTGACTTGTAATTTCCCTGTGACTCATCTGTGTGAAGCCTTTTTATTTCTGCATCTAACAACGCTTTGTCTTTCTCATTGATGTTTCCCTTCTCTTTAATAATGGTAGTTTTCGGTGTTGATACTCCCTTATCCTCCTTGACTGCGGTTTCATCCCCTTCGTGTCCCACTAGGAATGAAACAGTTACCACTAAAATTATAAGAGAAACCACTACTCCTAAAAGTGTAACAGCTATACATTTTGCCCTGCGGTTCGGGTTGCCAGCCTCCATGTTCTCAAACAGTGTAGTTCTTGACTTTCTTCCAGCATTCACTTCTTCTTCTTTTCAAACAAAGTCTTTCTCTCTTGCAATGTCTTTCTTTGAACACTTGGAAGCTTGACAATTTATTTCCGCAAAACAGTTCAAAGTCCAGTAGAAAATAGACAACCCTAGCCCTTCTCCATCCACTAAAAGGAAACCCCTATCACTTTTCTTCTTCCACTCGGCGCTAGGTTATCTTGCAACAAGTTTACAATTTCTCTTCAGAAGTCTTATTTTCGTCTGAAGTTATGTATGACTCAAGGAGTGACACTACGTCTTCATAAATGTCCATCCGAAGTATCATTCCCTCAAATCAGCTCTTAACTCTGAAAAGGATCTTGGCCGTGGTCCCCTTAGATCCATTGGTCCTCTCGGACCTCCCTGTTCTGAATTGGGACCGACAGTTGTGTCTAATGGGGTGTTCCATGTTACCGAACCTGGCAATTGCTTCCATGCATTTGTCACGTTATTCCTCCTTTCCATCTCGATCCTTTCTCTATCCAATTGCCTTTGTTGTTCCCCCCTATCTCTCTCAGAGTTATAGATCGAAACTATGGGTCCTATGGTAACAGGCACTTGAAGAGCGTCTGGTAATCCCACAGACTCAGCCCTTTCGGTGGTTGGCGTTTTCTGCACCACAAACCTTCCCACTACACTCTGTACAGTGTTGTTTGGAGGTGTTTCTCCGCCTTTGATAGGTGTCCATTCCGATATAGGGAGTGGTGTATATCCCTCTATGTCATTTCCATCTTCCCTTGCGAGCCCTCTATCTTCTATTAACCCCACTCTCGGAGGTGGTCTATCCATTAACAATCTGTTTATCAGATTGTCCTCCGACTCGCTTTCCTCGTCTTCTTCCATGAGGTTTCCTCCTCCTGACACCTCCCTCATCGGATACATTTTTTCCACCTCAATAGTCTGTACTCTCCAACGCTTTTCCTCCTCATCCCATTTGGAATCTCTCACTGCCCTTACCGATCGCGTCAGTCTTTGTTGACGCCTGTTCAAATTTCGGTCGTGTGCAGCCTTAATCCATGCATTAAGGGCCTCAAACTGTGTTGGTCTGGGCGAGGGTTTCAATGAGGACATGGTTGCTTTTAGCCGATGTAACACCTCTAATTTAAACGTCCCGTACCTCGGGAACTGCATTTCCTCATTCCCTTCCGTAAGCTTATTCCAAGCCCCAATCCATAATATCGTATGCAGCCCCACATTCGTTGCCATATAATGAGCTGGCGTACCCTCCGGCGGAGCCTCTTCCCCATAATAATGTTCACTTCGTTTACGTTTAAAAATCCCTTTCAAACACTTAAAACACTTCATGATTTCTCTTTTCTCTACGTTTGTTTACTTCCTGATGACACTCCACCAATCTCAGCGCCGTTCTCACTAACTGGCCTATCCGTACGCGACTATCCTCCGACGTCACGCTAGCCGCCCAACCAGAGCGCGGCTTTAGCTAACGTCACACCAACCGCTCAATCACAGCGCGGCTCTAGCCGACGTCACCCGTCCCCCTTCGCAGCAGTTCCCCTCCTTTCTCAGCTCGTCTCCTCGGTCATGCACGCGTCCCATTCATACTCTGAAAAATGATTACTTCCGTCCAAGCGATCACCTTTCTTGACTGTACGCCCACAGTCTTTCTGTAGTTGTCACCTTAACTTGGCGAAATGTCTTTCCGTTTACTTCCAGACAATCGCCTTCTCCGATAGGTTACTCACACACAGTAACTTTCGACCAGCGTCCGTTACTCATACACTCACTCTTACACTCCCCCTATCTTGGATCCACGGCGGTCAATGGTACCTCGTGACCTCCGTACTATGGTCGACAACTACCCTGGATGTTCGATACACCCAAAACCACTTAAGCTCTGGCCTGAACTTAAGATTTCACCAGTTCACCCGTTTACCAGGTAACCAGCTTACCAGGTTGCGCGCGCTCACAACCTTCTCTCATTCACACTACAGGCATTCAACTCCGCAAGACATTACAATACAAATACAACACAAAACACCGCAATCTGTTCACGCATGACCCTTTTTATACTCACTCTCCGATACTGCTGCTTTTCTCGCACCGTCTACACCTTCGGCAAACGATTCTTCCTCTTCTCGTCTCTCGATGTCTAGGGGCCTTGGGGTAACTAACCTCTCTAGATTACCTTCCTCAAGAAGATAACCATCCTCACTCTGCTACCAACTGTTAACGCGGGATTACTGGTTACTAATTATCTTACCAAATCCCAAACTATGTCGACTGAATCGTTGGTACCTGTCGTTGAGTAAAAGGTAATCTCACAATATGTCAATCAATTTAAGAAACTTACACCACTCTAAATGACCACTGACCAAATTTAAGTTTTAAAGATTTAATATAAAGTCAAAGATAACTGAAGATACAAACTTCTCAAAATGAGATTCAAAAGGTAAATGGGTATCACTATAAACATGAACTTCTTGAATAATCTAAGTCTGAAAAACAGAATAATAAGTACAAACTCGAAAACCATCAGGGTTGCCAAAATGGATATAAGTTGCAACCTCAAAGTCATTACAGAAAAGAAAATTAAGGTTAGTCTGTCCCTACACTATACTAAGTGACATCCCTACTTAGCAAGATCTTAACCCTCTAGGTGTCAGCCGTGGTGACTTCCTAAGAAGATCACGCACTTCTCTTTGTCTCTTCTCTGATAATGGGTCTCTCCTGATCAGCCTATCTGCCTACCCATCCGCTTCCTTAGGCTCCCAAAATCATCTGCTCTGCTCTCCTCCCGGGTCGCTTTCCCTAATACCAAATCACATTTCAAAAAGAAACGCCCCTTGGGACGCCCCTCACGTGGTACATCTTTGCGCGGCAAACTCCATGATGGTACTCTTGAAGACCCTCGTTATAGTTGACCTTGGTTCCCAGGCTTCTTCTCCAGTGCGCTGATACCCCCTGAAATTCCTGGAAACTCCTACAGGCCTGCGCAAGGCGCCACTGAACAAAGTCCCTTTCATTCGAGCTGATTAGGACCCTCGCACCTGCATACAGCTCGTCCTGCAGTGGGCCTCAAATTCCAGACTCCACCATATCTTTAGTCGTAAAACACTCTCAAAGCTCTGTGCTGGACACCTCGCGACCTCTTCTCTAACGAGCACATGACGATTTAAACGACATGACATTATCTCCTCTGGCCTACTTGATTTACATGCAGCAGGTCCCTGCACTCTTAAAACGTTAACTTGATTTAAACAGCAAACATTCTTAACTAGCATACGTTTCTAAAATAACACATCTATAAAGCATATACTTTTAACCCTAAGTTCAATAGTACATTTGGAAGAACCATGTCAACCTTATCTCACATTATTTTAGCAGCACGTTCAGGTTTGCTGTGAATTGCCCTAAGGCCTACACATTATACTGGATTTCAAAGTTACATTTAATTCGGGCATGATCCTTTTAACATGAGAACATGAGGTTTTCACACATATTCCAACATTTCTACATTAATCTCACACCGTTATAATTATAGTTACTCTACTTAACATTCTATACCTTTCGCTACTGAATATAAAACACTCTGTATATTTCACTCCTGGATATAAAACACTCGTGTGCAAAACATGTTTAAACTAACTACGTGCTTGTAAATATGGCGTACTTATACATTTTTTCCAAACTTGTGCTCTCTCAGAAATTTAAAACAAAAATAATCAAACATAGCATTAAGAGGAATTTCATGGCAGTATAATAATACTCCTTTCTTCTTATTGCAGTAACGTACATCCGTGATTAACTTAGGAAATTACGCATTATTTCGATAGTCCGTGTACTTACAAGACATTGTTGATTATTTAAGTTCTGAAATACCACCCTAGCACATAAGCAGCGTGTTACACCAACTACAGCAGTCAAGGACAAGCTGCTAAATTGAGCAAAGACAAGCTGACAATGCTTTATCTGTAGCGAGAGAGATTGCAATAAATTGGTACAGATGTCGGAAAATGCCCCAGTGAAAGAGCTTCGAATTGCTTCGTTGCCAGAGTGACTTATTTGAAGCGCCGCGCGGGAAATTAATCAATGTCTCTTGAAATAGGCTATATTTGTCAGGTGTGGTACATCTTAACTTACAGTGCATGTCTTAACTCTAGGCAGGCTGTACGTCCCCACCTGCCTCCCCCATCCCTCCCCGGTACGAGTCTTTTAGCTGAAATCTATTCATCCAAATTCAGGTACACAGTTACATCAAGTCGAGGCAGCGCTGGTGGCATGTATTTTCCGACAAAACACGTGCCTTTGTTCATCCATCTCCAAGATAATTTCATTTTATCAAGTTAGGTACCTCGGTTTTCACATTTATTTTTACTCCTCCCCCCTTAAGGGAGGAGAAGAGCTGTTGATGGTTGGAGCAAGGTTATAAAGAGAAGAAAGATTAAAAGGGGGAAAACCTCACACCCCTTTATCTTACTTAAAAATAAATGCCCTCTTAACCCCAGGCTTTGCTTGAGTCGAAAACAATCCTTCAGGAAACCGTGTCCTCTTTATTCGCCTTTCATTTTAGAAAACAGAGCTCTCCTTTCTTGAATCTCTTGACCTCTGTGAATATCTGCCACTGAACATCTTTTTCTTTCAGGTTGTGTGTGTGTGTGTGTGAGTGTGTGGGGGGGGGGGGCGTATGTATGAAAGAGATTTTGAGTTACCAAAGCCTTCGCAACAAAAATCACAAATTTCTATGTTTTAAAACGCCTCTGCTAACTGCAATTTTATTTGCAAGCTTAGATGTCTGCTACTCTGTGCATCGCTGTGAGTCATGAATCAAAGGGGGGTGGGGGGCGAGCAGGGCCAGTCCTAGAACTTCTGGGGCCCGGGCGAGAGGGAAGATGTTAGGCCCCTCTAATTTGCATGTAACATCACAAGAAGTGACATCGCAGGACTATTGATCTTATTTGGCATCACTGAAGAGACCTAATGTGGATATCAGTAAAATGGACAAAAAGATAAATAAGCAAGTGAAATAAGTCCATATATTTGAAGACTGTATCAAATGGATTACATTTGTCACATTGGATAGAAAAGCTAGTTGCAGGTCTCAAAAAGATGGATATTTTTTACTCCATGTTTCCAGATTCCATGATTGTTTCCAGATGAGTGTATGATAAAAAATTCCAGTTCTGTCTTATAAAGGGGAGATATCCTGTTGAGGTAATGAGGGGTGGTATCACTCAAAATATAAAATGAAACTAGACAAAATTGCCCACACCATAGATATAATCGCAAATTTCAAAAGGCTCCGTTATCTTTCCGTGCCATTATTGTGCCACCTTAGTATGACATTAATACTTAGTAAGTTGTTTTAAAGTAAATCCTCTCACCGGTATCCCATACACACATTCTAAGACCCGTAGGACAGTCTTTTTTGTGTGTGGGCTCTTTACTCGCCAGAATTATGTTATGTGCAAAAAGACAACACATATATTAAAAAAATACAAGACACCATTGCAAACATATAAAGATTGTATATAAATAAAAAAAAAATACTTAGAACCACCAGAGACCCCTACTAAATCATAAATTGACTTGAAGGCGTGCTGCAGATTCTAGGGGTTTTCAAATCAATGTTTTTGATTTAGTGTTGGAACTGTATGAAGTGGTATAGACCAGCTTTAGTGCTGGTGGAGCCCTGTGCGACAATGTTTGTTGGTGCCCCCCAATGACTCCCTCTGCCACAGATTCCTTCAACAGTGCCCCTCAAGCCTCCACAACCACATTCTCGCTCAGATGCATTTAATTTTATTTACAGCGCCACTGATACCAGTGTAGGGTGTCAGACCACTTTACATCACACACATTACACAGAGACAATCAATCATACGAATGTAAAAAACTGTATAGGAAATGTTAGATAAGTCAAAGGACTACAAGGTGTAGGAGTCACATGACAATCATACTAGTAGGCAGTATAGTTTAATAGTGATTGGTCTGAAGAAACATAAACTATGAATTTAGAATGTAATATCATGGTTGGGTGTTCTCTTTAAAAAACAGAATTGATTTATATCCAAATCAACCCTTTTTGCAACATTGGGACAATCAAAGACCGCCAAAATAACCATAATGCTCTAATTTATACCTTGCCGTTTGCATGCAGCTCTAAGATGGCAGTTAATAGCTCACTGTTCTATGTTAAGATTTTTGACTTATAAACTGCAGGTAACAATAGGATCTCACTGACAAAAGCAGTAACCCAATGACCTATTTACATTATGTGCACTTTGTGATCTGCATGGCACATGTTCTATGCAGCAAGCACATTAACCCACTGCGCTTACTTTTCAGGAGTCAAAACTTCCACTTGACAAAACTCCATCTCTCTCTAAGAAGAATATTAATCAATGGAGTTATCATGACATTTTCCTTGTTGCTGAAAATTGCTGGAGGCCAGGAAGGAGACAGCAAGTGATTTTAAAAACTTAATATACTTGCAAACATGACGCCCCCACCCAAAGTCAGCAGCCAGTGTGATTGCACCGGTCGCACTGCCCTAGAGCCAGCCCTTCTCAAGGGTCCAGTGACCTCAGTGGCAGGGTCACTGCTGCTCTAAGGTGTGCTGTTTCATAGGCCTGGCCACAAGACTGGAGGTAAACTTCAGTATGGATTGTGGTGGACAGGCCATCAAGGTTAACCCACACTTGCCACCGCTATGGTCCACCTGCTTGTGCTAAGACACCAGGGCTTCTATAGTATAGCAGCACCTTCTAAGGTCTAGCACAGGAATGTGCTCCCTCAAGTGAGTGGTATGGAAGACTACTCATGACTGCTGAACCTGGTTCAAGCACAAGGAGATGGCTGAACCTGGTTCCCCAGTCCCATATTTGTCAGCTCTGACAACAGTGCCACATCCTTTCCCCCCGAACACCATACTGTCCCACTGAGAGAAACTCACAATGCCTTCAACTACAACCCAATTGTGCCTCGCTATAAACACCTGGATGTGACACAATTCAAAATTACGATTCATTAAGAGTAATATGCTGCCTTTAAAAAAAAGTGACAACATCCTGGAAAAACATAGGGAATGCAAGATTAAGTAACACATGTGAAATGTAGGAAGGAATAACATGGTTACTTTAACGCTTTTGCACTTATTATTCATAAATAAGTGAGTGCTTTTGCCTGAAAAGTTAAGGGCATGACTACAGGGCCCAGAAGGGCCCCATTTCAATGTTCATTACTTATATCCTTACACATCATAAGCAGTATGGTTTAAAAAGACCACATCTGTGAACACAGAGTAGTGGAATGCATTTTATTTTCCAATCAACCAGGCATTGCAGTACCTCCAGGAATGGTGCACTTCCCCACCCTGGGAAAACAATGTTGTTCAAAGAAGAGAAAATAAAAGTAGCGCTTCACTGGTAAACTCTGCAAAGTAGCGCTAATGTGTTTTGGGTGTGAATAAAAGCAATCTGGCCATTTTGCGACCCACTCTGTCTTGCTTTATTTAGTTATTTTTCACATCAGAATTCTACTACCTATTTACTCTGTTGGTGCTTATAACCGTATACATCTGTTGCAGGACACGTATTTTACACCATCCCAAGGCTGCACTTTGCAAAAGAAACAAAACCCAAAATAGAAATTTCCAGCAAAGTGTTTTTCTTTTTTGGTGAATTTCAGGAGGACCAAATAAATGAGAGGAGAGGAAAGAGGGAGTAATGGCCACAAGGCTCAGGGCATGGGGCACCCACACACCTAGACCTTAAAGCTGGCTCCAGCGCTTCGAGGCCCAGGAAAGGGGAGCTTTCCAAACCCTGGACCTTAAAGAAGTATGAGGCATTTTGCACAACACTGCCCTAGTACCTGCAGTTCTACATACAATTTAAATGCACATTCACATCAAGGCAATCTTTGCTACATGTGATGCAAAGATTACAAAAGCCAGTTCATCTGACCTTTCCTCCTCCCCTCACCCACCTCTCCTTACCTGTGTCCTGCTGGTCCTGGAAACAAAGGGGCCCTCTGTCACCAGGCAACAAAATGCCGAAAGGGCGCCTAAAATGGCTGGTACTTAACAGAGACGCTGCCTCGCCCCTGCCATTGAGTGTGGCCTTTCACAGTAAAGCGGGGGCCCCCAGTTTCTCAGCAGAGCGCGAGGCCCTGGGCAGCTGCCACACTGCCCATGCCCAGCGCCGGCCCTGGTGGCGAGCCCTTCCAACTTGCGAGTTACAGGGAAATGTTTTGATGTTGTCTGACCGCTCTTGAGGTCATAACCATTCACAAACTTGAAACGCTCATGACAGCCGACTCTACCGGACAGGTAGGTATTTGGGGCCAGCAGACAGTGGCCATGGTTGCCCCATGTATTGTGTGGCAGGGTCCCCTCCAAAGCACTTTAATAATTCAATTTCCTTTTTATTTCGCTTGAGGGCCCCCACACCTAGACCTTAAAGCTGGCTCCAGCGCTTCGAGGCCCAGGAAAGGGGGGCTCTCCATCCCCTGGACCTTGAAGAAGTATGAGGCATTTTGCACAACACTGCCCTAGCACCTGCAGTTCTACATACAATTTAAATGCACATTCACATCAAGGCAATCTTTGCTACATGTGATGCAAAGATTACAAAAGCCAGTTGATCTGACCTTTTCTCCTCCCCTCACCCACCTCTCCTTACCTGTGTCCTGCTGGTCCTGGAAACAAAGGGGCACTCTGTCACCTAGCAACAAAATGCCAAAAGGGTGCCTAAAATGGCTGGTACTTAACAGAGGCGCTGCCCCCCCCTGCCATTGAGCTAACATAATTGCTGGACCAGCTGCTGTACCAGCCCCATTCTGTTTGCTCCTTCCCCCATCCCTGCACCCCCAGGAATGTAACCACGCTTGGGCTAACTGTGAAAGTGTGGCCTTTCACAGTAAAGCGGGGGCCCCCAGTTTCTCAGCAGAGCGCGAGGCCATGGGCAGTTGCCACACTGCCCATGCCTACGCCGGCCCTGGTGGCGAGCCCTTCCGACTTGCGAGTTACAGGGAAATGTTTCGATGTTGTCTGACCGCTCTTGAGGTCATAACCATTCACAAACTTAAAACGGTCATGACAGCCGACTCCACCGGACAGGTAGGTATTTGGGGCGAGCAGACAGTGGCCACGGTTGCCCCATGTATTGTGTGGCAGGGTCCCCTCCTAAGCACTTTAATAATTCAATTTCCTTTTTATTTCGCTTGAGTCCTTTCTTTCTCTGTATCTGACTGGGGCTTTAATTTCAAAACACTACGTAGGCGAATTCAAAGACTGAGGTCAGTGGTCACTTGCAGGCCTCCGTTGCTGCGCTGTAGTCAATCGCGAGGCGTTCCAGAAGAAATCCCATCTCCTGAATATTAATGAGGCAGGCTATCCGCGAATCCTTGAAGACCGGCCGTTTTGCCTAGTGTTGTATTAGTACATCCAGCCCGAAGACTTGGCTGTGTACAGCTCAAGTGATGTTCTAACAAAGGAGTATGCTCTGGTTAGTCAGCAGGCCCGGGGTCTATGGGGAGTGCTACTCCTTAGTCGGGTTATCTTTGCTTTTTAAAACTACTGCCATCCTTTCTTATTTCAGCCCCACAGCCAGAGCTGTTGATGTTGAATATTTACATCCTCGGAATATTATCCTCTTAGAGCAGCTTAATGGATGAAGACACCACTTTGGCCATCATGCATTTCAGTCCCGGAAAAGCTTCAGTACAGGAAAAGTGTATTTAAGGGCCCAGATTATAAATTAAGCAGATGTATGTGCAGGGACACCGCGTTGCTGGAAATAACATTTCTGGATGCTATCCTCGCATATTAGTCTGGCTATTCCAATTTAGTCTCAGTGGAATGGGGAATAACGATGCAAACCCAATTTTACTGGGAAACATTCTGCATAGAAATGCCAATTATGTGGGGGACTGGCGCCTGTATTTTACTGCTTTCTGAGGCTAGCAGAGAACAGGAGAAGGAAGGACATGGCAGAAAAGAAGGTGAAGTCGGTTTATGTGTGGGAGTAGGTGACTATCTATTAACACTTTAAGTAATCACTTTATTTCTTGCAATTTCGCGGCATTACATAGTAAATACAATAATAAAAAATAGCTTATCAACCTTTAGCAGTATCACACCAGGATCCCCTTGCTGCAATTGGCAAATTGTTATTTCTATTACAGTGTAATATGGATTTAAAATACTGATATGTTGTTTCGTCATACTGGCCAGACATCGCGAGGGGTGCAAAAGAGAAACAAGGGAGTACATCGCTACATAACACCCCAAAATGCATCGAAAAGTCACAATATATTTATTGTTGTATCCGAATACTTGAGGGCGTATTCCGCATCTCGTCTACTTATTTCACCACCAGACCGTATGTAACATATGAAATCAGTCTTGGGTAACTCTGCTATATAGGGATACCTTAATGGGTGCCCATGTGTCTTTGGTCTTGCAGCCTAGTTTGGAGTGTAGCAAAGGTTTCGGCTCTATCATTGAAAACCACCCCTTTCCGTAGTCAATACTTCACTTGACGCGTGGGTCTCTTTAGCCATGCCATTGGCATTCTATTGTTTGTTAGTAGCAAAGGGTGTATCTTGCTTGACATTGCAGGCGTTTGATATATAAAATGATAAAACATATACTGTGTATTAATTTATGTCTAAGATTTTAGGGCTAGCACACTGTGGAAACAGAAACATGTCTAACCACATCAATTTCCAATCTCACATCTACCGTCAATGTACTCTAGTTTTGAAGGGAATATCTCATCTTTCCCTCATTTCCGTCCCATACAGTGTGGATTGCCATCTCCTTGGATCTTGCACCTGTAGAATCTGCATCAAAGGTGTAGAAAGTTTTCGTCCCTATATAGATACCATAGCTGTATCAATTTAACTATGTACAGAGACTGTACAGAAATGCTCTACATAGTTAGTGGGAAGAGCAGATTGCATCTCAATGGTACAGTAGAGGAGTATAACCGAGTATGGCCTGCTGCCCATCCCTTTCCATGCCAACATGTGGTTGACATCTTCTCAGCTGTCCTAGTCTGCTGCTTTGATTTGGAGGTCAGGACAGTCTGAAGCATGGCCTCCATCAACTGTTCTTTCTCTCCTAGCAATTGAGGCAGTCTTAGGGAAGTATGAGACCAGTGCATGGTAGAAGGGCCTGGGACACTATTAATGCAAATTCAAATCCTGTACCCCAAAGGCACCCCTTTCATAAGGAAGTATCAGTATTTCCTAATGTATTCACAATTTTTCACCGCTCCAGACAAAGCGTGGCAAGAGCGATCACAGACTAGAAAAGAACGATGTGTTCAATGAGATAGGGGTATTTACCAATATACATAAGATCACTACTGGCTTGATTAGTGCAATTTTTCCTGCTATTAATAGTAGCAATATAATCTAGAATTCCACTTGCCCCAGAGTTTCTCTTCCAGTAGGCCATAATCATCTGTAATTGATTTTCACAGTCTCTATGTAATCAAATTCCCAGATACCTAACTGTGCATGCACACCATCAAACTGGATCATACTGGAACAGTAGCCGGTGTGAGCGGAAATATCTCAGACTTTTCCCACTTTAAAGATATCCCCGTGTAGCCTCTGAAACCTATGATCTCATGTGTCATTAGAGACAGGCTTGTCTACAGGGACTTTATAAATAGTGGGATATTATCAGCATGAGTAGATCGGAGGAGTCTTCCTTTCTTAAATAGCAATACCCTATGCATTTGATGTTCCAATAAACACCCAGGCAACAGCCCAGTTGCTTTTCACAAACAGCAGCGGGTATATGGGGCATTCCTACTTAGTTCCTCTAATGGTCTCCATTGAGTCAGACAGCAGTCCATTAGCCATAGCTCAAGGATCGAAATATAAAACCTGACTTCCTATCAGTATGCTAGCTTACATTCTACATCAAATCAGTGAGGGCCAGAAGAATGGCCATTCTCAGTTTCTCAGTGTTTAAAACATGCTTACACTTCTGGAGGCTCCAGCTCAGTTGGTGTGAGACATTAAATGTTGTACATAAATGATGTTATGTAGCTTTATCTGGGACACATTCCGCCTGGTTTGGCAGTACCAGTTTCTTCCTTAGGTGTAGCACTGCATGGAATGGGTTGCACTAGTGTGGCCGGAGGATACTCATCAACAGTTTCTGAAAGAAAATATTGCCCTACCCAAAATAAACATCGCTGTTGACAATAGTTTTAGAGGTAAGTCTTAGGAAATGGACGATTTGAGGGCAACTTTTCACAAGGACTATATTGACATGCTGGCCCTGTATCTTCTGTAGGTATATAACAAGGTGATAAAGAATGGTTCTCTCCTCTAGTCTACAAGATAGGTAAGTGTTATGAAATTACCTAAGCCTGATAAGAACAATTCGGAGTGCTCATCTTACAGACATTTCTCCCTACTAATTATTGCTAACCAAATATTAACCAATGTGATAGCTCCTATTCATCACAAAGCTAAACAATACCTCCCTCTCCAATGGTCTCCTTCCTCAACTGCTAAAGCACTCCACCATCATACACACCTTAAAAAAACTTTCCATGGACTTTGACAATCTAGACAACTATAGACTGACCTCCGACCTACCAAGCATTCCCAAGGCCCTCAACACACACCAACGTTCCTCCTACGTGGAAGCACAAGGCATCTTCAGCAACTGTATTAGGCTTTTGACCGAGAAGGAGCACAGATTCTACACTTTTAAACATCAGGGAAGTACTTCTCAAGATCTGCACAGTCATTTGTGAGGTCTTGCAAGGATCATCTCTATCACCCATGATGTTCAACATTTACATGAACATTTGACAGAATACTTGAGTTCAATGATCTAGGTTATGACATGCTTATGCGGATCATACCTAGCTACACCCAAGGCTAGGCAACAACTCTGGCAACTCTTTGAAAATCTCACATTGCTTATCATAGTTCCACCAATGGATGCTGAAGAACTGGTTGCACCTAAATAACAAGGAAACGCAAATCCTTCTACTGGGATCCATTCCTCAGGCCCATCTTCTTTGTACCTGGCCTGAATCACTGGGCACCCACCCCCAACTCTAGAAAAAGCTTGCAACCTGCATATGATGATCGACAGCAGCCTTCCGTTTATCCCTCAAATAAACACTATTACACACGTGGTGTTCCACCATTTGTGATTACACTGAGGTGTCCTTGCTCTGTTCCATCTCACACAAAAAGGTATCTTAATTGCAGTGCTGATAGTGACTATTGCGGTATCCTCTACACCAGTATCCTGAAAAAATTCCCATGTAAGCTTCAATGGGTCCAGAAACATTATACCCATCTCCTTTTTGGCCTGAATAACTATGACCACATCTCACTAGCAGTACATTTTGTTCATTGGGTGCCATGGAAGGCATCACTTGACTTCAAATCCCTATGTTTCATCCACAAAGCACCGCATGGCCAATCCTGGGGCTACTTGTCTAATCTATTCTTCTTCTACCTCTCATCAAGGAACTTTAGATGTGCCATCCACAACTTCTCATCCATTTGACAGCACGAATACAAGAAATCTGGTGGCAGTACTCATCTATATGGATCTTTCATATGGAACTTCCTCTTAATGAATCTAAGACTTGAACTCAAATTCAGCAGATTCAAAAAACAACTAAACACCCATATATTTTTAAACAGTTATACTGCTTACCCCCTCGGATGCTGCCACCCAGAGTGAGCCTGAACTGAATAAATGCCTAACACCAACCCTGTCACTTATTGGTTCAATTACTCACTTTCCATTCCAATGTTTTATCATCTAATTTCCATTGCCTAGGACCCTGAGGCTATGTTGGTGGCTAGAAACACTTTATGAAACTTGCAACTAACTAACTAACCAATTAACTAAGTAAATGACTGATTGACAGACTAAATAAATATGTAAATAAACACATTTAAGGCAAAATTTTCTTCAAACAATGATATCAATTCTGGTCTATTAATGTATTAGCATTTCCACAGAGGGAACTCTCCAGCATGGCCACCTCTACCTAGACCTGAAAAGTGAGGATAAGTAGACATAATATCGATGTTTTAATATCAATATACAAACATTTTGAGCTTAGTATATCAATAGTATCAAATATTGATGTTATGTATATCGATGTAAAAAATATAGATTTTTAGTATTGTCAAAAACAAAGTTGTAATGTCGACTGTAAAAATATCTTTGTGTTAAAATATCGTTATTGTACTGTATTTGAATCTTTTTAAAGTTCCTCTTGAGTATAATAATAGTTAGTCTATACTAATATTATAAAGAGAGAGCCCAAACCTTTGAGGCGGGTAATCTCAGGAATAAGGGTGGGCGTAGTTCGTGAAGTAGCGCTACGCGAAGCTACGCGAAGTGCACTTCGCACTACGCGAACTTCACGTAGCACTACGCGAGCTGCGTAGTAGCATGTTCGCACTGTGCAAGATGCGTTTTCAATGATTGCACAGTGCGGACAAGCATCCGGCACTGTGCAAGCATTGAAAACGGCATCTTGCACTGTGCGAGCTGTAGTTTTCTGCTGCTCGAGGAGATTATTACTCGAGCGGCAGCTTTCTCAACGCGAACAGGTAGTTTCTCATTGAGAGCTGTCGCGAGCATGCGCAACCACTCACAATGAGAAACCTGACCTCCTCGCGTTGAGAATCTCGCCGGGATGTCATTTTGCTTGCTCGCGGTCGCGAACATGACGTTCAGGACCGCGAACAAGCAAAAAATGAGCGCGGCACTACGCTACGCTGCACTACGCATGTTCGTACTGTGCTACGTGCCGCTCGCGTAGTGCGAAGTTGCAAAAACTTCGCAAACTCCGCGAGCGGAGCGTGGTGCTTCGCCCAGGCCTACTCAGGAACCACAGCACCAATCAACACCCAATACAGCGTTGGAAAGGGCATTTGCAGCAGAAGGACATAGGCTATGCAGACGCCCACCATATACATTTAAAAGGTAAAAGAACCGTGCCAGCAAAGTAGTCCCTTGTGGGCGTGTCTGCGTTGTGCTGTGGGCGTGTGCTGTGGACTTGACAAATGCTGGGGGCGTGTGGTACGTTCCGCCCTACATGCCATGTCTCATATCGTGTGCTAATCCCACCCTGCTCCCTTTAAATACCCCTGCACCCCATAATCATAACCCACCCTTACTCCTTAAAATACCCCAACACCCTTAGACATTAACCCATCTTAACCCTATAAATATACCCTGTACCCAAAACCCAAACCTATCCCTAAACCCTAAAAATACCCCTGTTCCCCAAAACCCAAACTTAGCCCTGAACCCTAAAAATACCCCTGTACCTCACAACCCAAACCTACCCCTGAACCCTAAAAATACCCCTGTGCCCCAAAACCCAAACCTAGCCCTGAACCCTGAAAATACCATTGTACCCCAAAACCACCCCTGAACCCTAAAATACCCCTGTACCCCAAAACCCAAACCTAGCCCTGAACCCTTAAAATACCCCTGTACCCCAATACCCAAACCTATCTCTGAACCCTAAAAATACCCCTGTACCCCAAAACCCAAACCTAGCCCTGAACTCTAAAAATAACCCTGTACCCCAAAACGCAAACCTACCCCTGAACCCTAAAATACCCCTGTACCCCAAAACCCAAACCTAGCCCTGAACCCTAAAATACCCCTGTACCCCAAAACCCAAACCTAGCCCTGAACCCTTAAAATACCCCTGTACCCCAAAACCCAAACCTTCCCCATAACCCTAAAAATACCCCTATACCCCAAAACCCAAACCTAGCCCTGAACCCTAAAAATACCCCTGTACCCCAAAACCCATACCTATCCCTAAACCCTAAAACTACCCCTGTACCCCATAACCCAAAACTATATCTGAACCCTTAAAATACCCAAACACCCCAAACATATACCTCAGTACCCCAAAACATATATCTCTATACCCATGCTTACCTTATCCAAACATTAAAATAAAAAATGCTTTTACCATTCATGCATTTACAACAAATTTCGTTGTAAATGTATGCGTGGTAAAAGCATATAAAATGCCTTGCGATATAATGGCATTGCGGAGTTATGGTACTTTCGTAATGAAAGTATGCGGAGTGATGGTATGCGAAAAGAAAGTTGCGGAATAATGGGTGTTTACCCTCCCTCGGTAAGTACATTGGTGGCACGGCGGCCCACATCTCCAGCAACATACTCATATTTTTTCACCACCCATTTGAAAAATGCACAGGTCTCTCTCATTGATGGCCAGCACCGACATACACTTTTAGACACACCTCCCGCCACAAGTTCTAGAATTGCGAACTTTAGAGCTGGGGAGCTACGTTCGAATCTCGGCATCAGCTCAACATCCTGTGATTCCAGGCAAATCGCTTTGTCTCCCCGTGCCTACCACAAATGAATGTGTTCTTCTGTAATGTAAATTGTGCTCATGCCATGTTGTCGAGTTCGCGCTATATATTATTGCAAGGAAAAATAAAGTAGGGAAACTCGAGTTCACACACTACTGAACGCGCACTCTTAAGTGCATCAGCAGTGCACTGTGAATCGGAGCGTTTCACAGGCCTGTCACAGATAAGAAATACTATCAAAACGAAATCCTACAAAACAATTTACTACTGGCCGGCAGCAATTCATACCCGGACAACGTCGGGACGGGCTGCTAGTTAATGTTATAAAAAAGAAAATGTATATAATATTTTTTAGGAGTGGGATGTTGGGTTTATTGGGGAATAGGGTGGGGAGTGTTTTAAAATATATTAATTAAATATTACAACAAGTAGAAATTTTAAATTTCAATTTAGAAATATTTTTTGAGAATTTAGAAATTATTGTTTTAGTATTTGGAAGTTGTGTTTATATGGTATAAGTATGGGCAGTGTTTTATTAAAAACTATTTCTTTACATCATAATATGAGTTTGTAGTGTATATTTTTAATTAAAATAATATTTAACTGTAATTGTTTATTACTAATGTTTCAATATTACAATGTTAAATAACACAATATTAATAATGTACACCATTAATTATAATGTAATGTGTATACTTGTAAAGCGCACTGTTGCCAGTCGGCGTCCTGGTGCTGTAAACCGCTGGGGAACCCATCCTGGCTTTCCCTGTGGAATGGTCCCTGCTGGGAATCCCCAAGGTGGAGCCAGGCATCCCCGGCGTGATGGGGCCGTTGTGGAGATTAGGCAAGCTAATGCCCAGAGTTGCCTAGTGGGACCCCTGGTTAGAGTAGGCACCGAGACGAGAATTATTGAGTCCGCTGACCCTGGTCCACGCGTCGGAAATCGAACCCTGGTCCCGGGCCGACTTCTGCTTCCAGGTCTGCCGCCTCTAACCAGTGAGCCACGCCACTCCACTATTACATTATTACATTAGTTTATGAAAATATTATAGCAATATACATATAAATGTGTATTACATTGTAATATTTAATATAAAATATACATTTATGAAGAATCTAATAGTTTAAGCTTACGTATTAGGTTTGGTATATAGATTTAATAATATTTATATGTAAATTATAATATTTAGAAAATATATTGATATCAAAATACATATTTTAAAAATAATTATATTAATTTTATAACATAATATTTTGTGTATATAATATAAGGTGTACTAAATCATTATAGGAATTATTAAATTATTACATTTTAATGCATAGTATAGATAGTGAAATTATATTATTTGTATTGGGAAAAGAAAATTAGATATGTTTAGTGTTTGACAATTTATTTGACTTTATAGTAATTACAGTAGGAATAGTACATTTATAAAGTTTAGTGTCCAGCACCTACCTTGATTTAATGCTAATTGGAGTGGGAATAGCACATTTATTAAGTTTAGTGTCCAGCACCTACCCTGAATTAATACTAACTGGAATGGGAATAGTAAATTAATTAAGTTTAGTGTCCAGCACCTACTCTGATTAAATGCTAACTGGAGTGGGAATAGTAAAATAATTAAGGTTAGTGTCCAGCACCTACCCTGATTAAATGCTAACTGGGGAGGGAATAGTAAATTAATTAAGTTTAGTGTCCATCACCTACCCTGATTTAATACTAACTGGAGTGGGAATACTAAATTAATTAAGTTTAGTGTCCAGCCCCCCCCCATTGAATTAATACCAACTGGAGTGGGAATAGTAAATTAATCTAGTTTAGTGTCCAGCACCTCCCCTGAATTAATGCTAACTGGAATGGGAATAGTACATTAATTAAGTTTAGTGTTCAACACCTGCCCTGATTAAATGATGCTAACTGTAGTGGGAATAGTACATTAATTAAGTTTAGTATCTAGCACCTACCCTGATTTACTACTAACTGGAGTGGGAATACTACATTAATTACGTTTAGTGCCCAGCCACCCATTGAATTAATACCAACTGGAGTGGGTATAGTAAATTAATTAAGTTTAGTGTCCATCACCTACCCTGATTTAATGATAACTGGAGTGGGAATAGTAAATTAGTTAAGTTTAGTATCCAGCACCTACTCTGAATTAATGCTAACTGAAGTGGGAATAGTACATTAGTTAAGTTTAGTGTCCAGCACCTACCCTGATTAGATGCTAATTGCAATGTGAATAGTAAATTATTTAAGGTTAGTGTCCAGCACCTACCCTGATTAAATGCAAACTGGAGTGGGAATAGTAAATTAATTAAATTTAGTGTCCAGCACCTACCCTGAATTAATACTATCTGGAGTGTGAATAGTAAATTAATTATGTTTAATGTCCAGCACCTACCTTGATTTAATACTAACTGGAGTGGGAAGAGTACATTATTTAAGGTTAGTGTCCAGCACCTACCCTGATTAAATGCTAACTGGAGTGGGAATAGTAAATTAATGAAGTTTAGTTCCAGCACCTACCTTGAATTAATACTAACTGGAGTGGGAATAGTAAATTAATTAAGTGTAGTGTCTAGCACCTACCCTGATTTAATACTAACTGGAGTGGCAATACTATATTAATTACGTTTAGTGCTCAGCCCCCCATTGAATTAACACCAACTAGAGTGGGTATAGTAAATTAATTTAGTTTGATGTCCAGCACCTACCCTGAATTAATGCTAACTGGAGTGGGAATAGTAAATTAATTAAGTTTAGTGTCTAGCACCTAGCCTGATTTAATACTAACTGGAGTGGGAATACTAAATTAATTACGTTTACTGTCCAGCCCCCCGTTGGATTAATACCAACTGGGGTGGGAATAGTAAATTCATTTAGTTTAGTGTCCAGCACCTACCCTGAAATAATGCTAACTGGAGTGGGAATAGTAAATTAAGTAAGTTTAGTGTACAGCACCTACCCTTATTTAATGCTAACTGGAGTGGGAATAGTAAATTAATTAATTTTAGTGCCTAGCACCTACCCTGCTTAAATGCTAATTTGAATGTGAATAGTACATTAATTAAGGTAAGTGTTCAGCACCTACCCTGATTAAATGCTAACTGGGGTGGGACTAGTAAATTAATGAAGTTTAGTGTTCACACCTACCCTGAATTAAAACTAACTGGAGTGGGAATAGTAACAATTAATTATGTGTAGTGTCCAGCACCAACCCTGATTTAATACTAACTGGAGTAGGAAGAGTAAATTAATTAAGTTTAGTGTCCATCACCTCCCCTGAATTGTTACTTACTGGAGTAGGAATAGTAAATTAATTAAGTGTAGTGTCCAGCACCTACCCTGATTAAATTCTAACTGGCAAGGGAATAGCAAATAATTATATTTAGTATCCAGCACCTACTCTGAATTAATTCTAACTGGAGTTCGATTAGTAAATTAATTAAGTTTAGGTTCCAGCACCTACCCTGATTAAATGCTAACTGGAGTGGGAATAGTCAATTAATTAAGTGTAGTGTCCAGCACCTACACTGAATTAATGCTAACTGGAGTATAAATAGTAAATTAATTAAGATTGCTGTCCAGCACCTACCCTGATTAAAAGCTAACTGGAGTGGGAATAGTACATTAATTACGTTTAGTGTCCAGCACCTACCCTGACTTAATGGTAACTGGAGTGGGAATAGTAAAATAATTAAGTTTATTTTCCAGCACCTACCCTGATTAAATGCTAACTGGAGTAGGAATAGTAAATTAATTAAGTTTAGTGTCCAGCACCTACCCTGATTTAATGCTAACTGGAATGGAAACAGTAAATTAATTAGGTTTAGTATCCAGCACCTACTCTAAATTAATTCTAACTGGATTGGGAATAGTACATTAATTAAGTTTAGTGTCCAGCATCTACCCTGATTAAATTCTAACTGGAGTGGGTATAGTAAATGATTTAAGTTTAATGTCCAGCACCTACCCTGACTGAATACTAACTGGAGTGGGAATAGTAAATTATTTAAATTTGATTTCCAGCACATCCCCTCATTTAATTGTAACTTGAGTGGGACTATAAATTAACTAAGTTTAGTGTCCAGCACCTACCCTGAGTTAATATTAAACGTAGTGGGAATAGTAATTTAGATATGTATGCATTAATTTGTAACCTTAGACAATTAATATAGTTTGTAGTACTTATGTATTTTACTTATGACATAGTTAAAAATTAAAAAGAAATAACTTTATACATATATATGTAGTTAATTAAAAATACTATTTAATATAGTATATTTAATGAAAACATAATTATTAACATTAAATACATTAATAAAATTTACACAAAACATAGACATTTTATTCTTTTCATTCATGTTTATTTATTATAAATGATTTTGTAATCCACAAAAAACATTATTTTTATTAAGTTCACATAACATAAATAAAGACATATATAAAAAAAATCATATTTATTTTACAGATACAAAGGGGCCCATTAGGATCACGGGCGGATCGCCACTGCCCGTATGGCGGTTACGATCCGCCCATGATCCGACCCCGCCCGCCACCCATTTCCCCCCGCCACATTACTATGGCGGGGGGGGACCGTGGTGGATGGAAAGATTGTCTGCCGCTTTACCGCCCGGTCAAAGAATTGACCGGGTGGAAAAGGGTTTAATATGGTGGTGGTGTCTGTTAGACACTGGCAGCCATATTAACATGGGTGCGGAAAGATGCCTTTGTGTGGCGGCATTGCCGCCACGGAAAGGCATGCGGGAATAGACTGCGGGGCCCGTTGCGGGCCCCCAGGTACTCCGGGGGGTGGGGAGAGCACATTGGGGGTACCTATGGTACCCCCCTGCAGTTCCATGCACAACATGTCAGACACCACACGGTGCCTGCCATGTTGTGCATGGAATTGCACAACATGCCTTCCTGGCATGATTGCGGGTGGTGCTGAGTGCACCGCCCACCACAATGACAGGAATGCAGGTTGTGCCAGCCACTGTGGCGGGGCCATCCTAATTGCCCCCACGTGACCCCCGCCCTTATGGCGGGCGGTCGCGTTTCCTGATAGGGTGGCGGGCGGACATAGTCCGCCGGCCATCCTAATGACCCCCAAATGGTTTTGTACACGTATATTTTTACATTTCATAAATATGTGACCAAAAATGTTTAACATTGGTACAGTTTTTTAATACAGTTATGTAAACTTGTTAATACCAAATAATGTAGTTTTACATTTGTTTAGAAGCATTTGAGAAAATAATATATTTATTAAAAACATTTGTTATTTAGCTACATATACTTTTAACTTTTTATTACGATAGTTTTCACATTTGTTAATACATTTTTAATTTTACACTTTGAAACACTTTTTAAACAAATAATAATACATTTTAATTAATATTATTAATATATAAAATATTAATACGATTAATTATTACATGGTTTAATATTTCACATTTTTTTATATGGTTAACATAAACGAAACATATTTACTATTTTTAATAAACGTATATAAATTGTAAATTTATGGAATTAAAATAATACATATTATATGTTAAATAATATTTAGTATAATAATTTTACAATGTTGGAAAAATGTAAAATACATTTAAACATATAAGTTATAAATTGTAGTATTTTAATGAAACATTTTAGTAATTTATTCATAATGTAATAACATTTTCTTTAACAAAATACTTATATTTTATATGATTAAAGCTGCCATATCTGTTTGGTGCTTGTATTTTGTAACCGCTCACGTTTGTTTTGGGTTATTTAGAAGGGGACAAGCTCGCAGTTGGGAGCTATGTCGCGATGAGGAAGGTAAGATTACTTTTCTTTATTTTAACTATATGTTTAATTGAATTTGAAGGCTCTTAGGTTGTAGTAATTGTGGGTAGTGTTAGGATTTTGGAGTTGTGGCGTTTTTTGTGTGTAAGTTAGGTTTTAGAGATTTATGTATCGTTATTTTTTGAGGCCTAGTTTAGAGAACGTAAATTATGTTAGAATACGTTTGAATATGGTGTGTATAATGTTTGTAATAGTGTTATATTGTGTATTTTGTGTATATTTGTGCGGGTGGGATGGTTTGTGTGTTTTTTACAGGTTTCGGTCGATAGAAGTGGAGGATACGGAAGTGTATATTAGTTGAAGTAACAGATAATAATTTTACATTTCCTTAATATTTCAGGTTTTCATGGAGCGTTTCTTTTTTCAAAACACTTCTTTGGGTTTTTCATGGTTTATCGTTGGTGGATTTATGAATGGAAGATTACTTTTGGAACAGTTGCATTAAAAAACAAATGTTAGGGTACTTTTTCATCCTATTTGGATTGTGAGATACCTGGATTGTTTTACAAGATTTGGGATTTTTTGTCAACAGCTATGGAAACGGTAAGTTAATTCAATTATTTATTGTGGGAGGGAAATGCTAAGAGAGTTAGTGGTCTATTAGGATGGTGATTGGAAAATCACTCTGACCGCCATGGTAGTGAGAAAACACCGCCTGCTAGGACCGCGGGAAAACTGCTGGTCCAATTATTATGCTCCGCAGTCGAAATCCGACCGCAGCGGTCGCATTGTGGCAGTTAACATTGTGGCGGTTGCTGCTGTCAGCAGCACCGCCGCGATGTTAAAAGGAGCATGTCCTGCATCTCCCTGCACTGCATGACAGGCACTGCACAGTGACTGCCGCCTGGTACAGGGACATGGTACCCCCCCGGTGCACCCACACACACTCCCAACACATTGAGGGGCCGCAATGGGCCCCCAGAGATATTCTCTGCATGCCTTTCCATGGCGGTTCCACCGCAGCGGAACAGCTGGCTACCGCCAGCATCATAATTGTGCCGGTGGTGCTTGGCCCTGATCTGTCACAATTGTAGCGGTCCAGCTCCGCCTGCCAGGCAAGGGGGGGGACTGCAACCGGTGGAAAAGTGGCAGTTGGAAAATCACACCGCCGCGGTAATGACCGCGATGCTAATCGGACCGGCGGTTTTCCGTGTTTCGATCGCAGGTGGAGGGCTGATTGCTGGTCCAGCGGTTGCCCCTGCTGTACCAGCGGCCGCCATCCACCCGCCATCCTAATAGACCCCTTAGTGTTATTGTTGTTTATATTTTCATATATTCAATTAATATGTCTATATATATATATTTATTCTTTTAATAAAAATATTTTAGACAAATTAATTAGTTTTGTCAAAATATAAAAAATTATTTCTATGCATTTTAAATATTTGTACAGAAAAATATATATTTTAACTGGATTGATAATTTAGAGTAGGATTTTGGCAATTATTTCTAAGTATTCTAGGCCTCTTGTTGTTGGGTGTAGTCTAACTTGATGTTGTAGGTATTCAAACATTTGATTAGTTTGTTTGGATAGTTTAGGCCTGATTTGTGTTACAGATTGCTTCATTCTTAGCTGTTGGTAGCTCTGTTCTTTTTGGAAGGAGAGTAGGAGTTTGTATAGTGTACGTAGAACTCGTCCTGTTGTTGCTTGGAAGGCATTATGTCAGCCATCAACAGCATTGTTGGTTTTTGCCTCTTGGTTTAGTGTGCTATGGTATACATTCCACCATAGATTTTGGTATTTCGGTTGTCTTCTTTGTCCTGATCAATGGAGTCTTCCCACCCAGGTATCCTCAAAATAGTGAATTAGAAATTAATGCTTATACAGATGGCATTGCCTTTTTTATGACAGACCCAGGTTAATCTCTAGAGCTAATTATACAAGAAGCAGCAACGTTTGGCTCTTTCTCTGGATACAAATTGAATACTAATAATACTAATAAAACCCAGGTCTTACTTAATTTTACCTTGGATTGCACCATTATGGGAACATGTCTTGAAGCTACTTATTTAGCATCACCCCTCAGATCGAAAACACAATTAAACGACATTTTTAGGTCAGTCAGTCAAAATACACTTTATTCGATTTAAAAAAAATCATAAAAGGCGGATGACAATACACACAGAATTAAAATCGACAATTCAATTATGTACAAAATCAGTGCTGAGGCCTGGTTAGCCTAATGTGCATCATATATACATAATTAAAAAGCAATTAAAACAATACCATGATTAAAGTAGAACATTCAGTGGTACTCGTTTGTTCCTGATTTTAAATGCTTCCGCTAAGAAACTAGCAACACTAAAAATAATATAAGTATTGCCCAACATCTGGAGGTAAATTAATGCAGACCTGACTTGTATAAAACCAGCCTCCCTCAATACAGGTATCAAATATTTTTTCCGTGCAGTAGCGTAAAACCCACAGAACATCATAAAATGCATGGTATCTTGATTGGAAAATGTATCACACTCACAGGGGGGGCATCCTCTGGTTTAGCCCACGATTGGTAACAGCCTGAAGAATAATGGATCATGGTAAACCTGAATTTTGTTAATAAAAATCTATGAAGAGGTATGCTGACAATTTTTAGGTACGGTTCCAGGGAGGGAGTAGTTAACACTAGGTATGATATTACTGGAAGTTTCATTAATTCCCTCTCCTCTCTGTCTAGGCGTACCCTCTCCAAGAAATGGTACTTAATCCATTTAACATCTTCTCTCCTAATATTAGATGGAGATAGGAAAAGGTCAGGTCTACCTAGGGATACAAAGGTGTTTTTTAGGTAATTCAACCAGGGTATTTTCATAGCATGATCCAAAGAAATGACATCCAACAGAATTATGTAGTTCAGAGTTAATTCTAGATTGAGCCATGTCTTTGCCCAGAAAAGTAGGGGTGCCAATTTCAACTTGTCCGTAATATAGGGCAAACCCACTTCCTCATGGATGGTGAAGGTAGGAGTGGATTTAGGAACAGATAAAAATTGCCTAATAAGCCCATTTTCAACCTTTTGAATTTTGTCATGAGTGGCGTAGCCCCATAAAACAGACCCATAAGTTGCGATGGGGATGTACTTACTGTTATATACCTTCAAAAGTGCCTCCATCTGCCTGGCCCCCAACCTTTTTGAGAAGCCCAACAATGCAGATGTGGAACGGGCCATGGATAAGCTCTTCGCCTTTATCTGAGGGACCCAGGAACCCTCTCGTCGAAAAGGACCCCCAGGTAAGGAAAGACTGGGACCCTTGATACCACCTCGCCCTTACAAGAGAAGGTTTTGGATCTAGGCTTACTTCTCTGTCTGCCTACTATCATGGAGTGCAATTTTTTTGCATTGACTCTTAAGTCAAGATTCTCCATGAAGGAACCGAAACGGTCCAGCAGGCCTGTAGGCCATTACCAGTGCGCGCTATTAAGACAGCATCGTCCGCGTATAGGAGGACCGGAACCTGCACTCCTTCTACACGCGGAACGTCTGCCCCCCAGCCTCTAGATATTTTCCTAACCCATTTATATAAATGGTGAACAGGAGGGGGGACAGGATGCACCCTTGGCGCACCCCTTTCTCTGACCTGAATCTCTCCGTACACCTACCTTCCTTTGTGACCCTTACTTTGGCAAATAACTCCTGGTGCAAAGAAGCCATAAATGTTACCAGGGAAGCATCTATCCCCATCTCTAGAAGAGTGGACCACAGCTTGGACCTGTTCACCAAATCGAAAGCCGAGGAGAGGTCCATGAAGGCCAAATAAAGAGACCCCTCCCCAGCTACCGTATATTTGGAGATTAAAAGGTGCAAGTTGGAACATTGGTCCAAGGTGCCTCGTTTCTCTCTGAACCCGTTTTGTATGTTCGAGAGCCCCCCACAGACCTCCAAGTTTACCCTCAGTTTGAACAGTAGGACTCTACCTAGGATCTTAATGGCAGAGTCAAGGAGGGAAACGGGTCTGTAACACCCTGGTGCTATTAGTTAATGTTATAAAAAATGTAGGAACCGACATAAACTACCAGTATAATAGGTTGATGCAATATTGTTAAAATGCCAATTCTTCCGAAGTTTTTATATTTATTTCAATCTATTCCTTTGAGAGTTTCCAATTTATGTTTTAAGAACATTGATGGGGCAGTGAGCAGCTTCATATGGGACTATAAGTACCCATTCAATCAAGGTGGCTTTTCGTTTCCTGATTTCAAACTTACTATTGGGCCTCTTTACGCGCAGATTGCATAGCCTTCTCTCCAACAGGGATCAGGATTTCAGTCACAAACTTTTGCTCAGCCAAGATAGCTGCAGGTTCCTCTATCGGATCCATGATCCAAATTACTTCACGAGGGTGCGTTTTAAGACTCTTAGGAATCTAGTTACTATTTGGCGTAAAATTGCTACTAGGTATTCTCTACCGATTTACTTTACCAAGTTCCCTTTGTGGGATAACCCACTTCTTCCAGGCATTTTTCATGACAGGATAGCAAAACTATGGGCTGGTTTTGGGGTGAACAAATTGGAAGATCTTTACGATTGTAATGGTTTTTGCACTTTTCAAAATTTGCAGAATAGCTTTTCAATACCACGACAACAGTATTATAAATATCTGCAATTTAGTGATTCTTTTTTGAGATCACGTCTTAAATCTGTAGAGACTCACCAAAACTGATATTCTTACGTGAACCTCCTCCTCAGTAGACCATATGTCGCACATATATTTATTTTATTTATTTATTTGCGAGTTTGTAACGCGCTAGGATCACTTCCCGAAGGAGTATCTCCGCGCCTTTGGCAACCTAGAAGCAAATAAACAACCTGTCGCTGTGTCTCCATGATTTAAAATAGGAACGTTTTCAGTTGTCGCCTAAATGCGGGGTGCTCATTGCAGAGTCTCATGGAAAGTGGGAGGGTATTCCACAACATGGGACCCGCAATGGAAAGCGCTCTGTCCCCTTGTCTCACCTTTTTTGCTCTAGGTATCTGCAGCAAGGCCTGTTCACTAGATCTCAAGGACCGGGAGGCACGTAAGGAGAAAATTTGCTAAGCAAATATAGAGGGCCTTTTCTCAAAAGACACTTGTGCATAATGCAGCACACCTTAAACTTCACCCTTTGTTTCACAGAGAGCCAATGCAACGCAGTCAGAAGGGGTTTAGAGGGTGTTCGAGGGGGTTTATTAAGAACAAGGCGGGCCGCCGTATTTTGAACAACCTGCAATCTAGAGGTAACCCCCTCATTTGCTGAGAGGAGCAACCCGTTGCAGTAGTCCAGCCGACTCAATATCAGGGCTTGTACCAGGGTCTTCCTGGTTGAGTCTGGAAGTAGTGGAAATACCTTCCGCAACATCCCAATTATGTGGAAACAGGACCCTACCACTTGGGCAGTATGGTTTTTAAAAGAGAGGTCCTGGTCTAGACGAACCCCGAGATCCTTGACCACCTGTTTAGGCTCAGGGACTGGGCCAAGGTCTTGTGGCCACCAGTCCGGGGACCAAAGGATTTTGGCTTCCCCGAACAGCATCACCTCCGTTTTCGCAACATTGCATTGCAGGAGGTTAGATGCCATCCAGTGGGCCACTGCCTTCATCCCCTGGGAGAAGGAGTTCTTGATCTCATCCGTAAGGATTTTAAAAGGGAAGAGGAGTTGGGTATCATCCGCGTATGACACCGGGATGAACCCATGGGATCTCATGATGTTAGCGAGGGGGGCCACGTAGATATTAAATAAGGTAGGGCTCAAGCAGGAGCCCTGTGGCACCCCCTTTGAGATTCCCAACTCCTCTGACCAATAAGCACCCAAGGTGACTGTTTGGGTGCGATCCGTCAAGAAACTCTTCAACCATGCCAGAGCCTTATTTTCCAGGCCGATGTTAACAAGCCTGGCGGTCATGATGTCGTATGACACAGTATCAAACGCCGCAGACAGATCCAACAGGACCAGGATAACAGAGTAACCTTTATCCTGGAACCTGTGTAGATCGTCTGCGACTGACAGCAAGGTGGTCTCGGTGCTATGCCCTGGCCTAAAACCCGACTGGGAGGGATCCAACCCATTAGTCTCTTCGATGAATTTAGACAAATGTCGGTTAACGTGTTTCTCCATAATCTTACCCATAAAGGGGAGAAGGGAGATTGGCCGTAAATTGGCTAAGTCCGTCCATGGAATGGTAGAGTTCTTCCTCAGAGGTCTCACATATACAAGCCAGGATAGGCTTGAGCCCTCCATACATTTAGCTGCAAAATGGAGTTCAGTTCTCAGAGAGGAAGTAACTCCTATTCTGCTGAGTGAGGCATTCTCAACACTAAAAAATGCTGTTTGGTCTATTAATTTGAGACTCCAGCATTTTACGACTGTCCTTAATTGTGTCTAACCACTGCTGTTCAAACTTATGCAGGTTACTAACCTCAGCCTTTATTTTCAGAGGTGAGCTGCCGGCTGGGGGCTGATTTCAATCGCGGGGTCCCACCGGTAACGGGCGCCATCTTTGTTTGGGCTCGCCTTTACTATAGGCTCTCCCTGACACTCCACCCTTGTTCCGCCCCTATTTAAACGGCCAATATGTGTCAGCGCAGCGGACGAGCGCAGCGGGCGCGACGTAGGCGCGCCGGAGTTGCGCCAGAGTTAAGCCCGTCTGCGCCCGTCCGCGGCAGGCCGGGGCATGGGGCACCTCACTCTGTCCCCTGCCCTACTCTTCCCCGCTCACTTATTATTTCCCTTCATGATTGTGCTCTCCCTTTTCCTGACCCCTCAATCAAACACGCTATCTGCGGCTTGCCTGCCCCTAGGACCACTTTCCCTGAGATCATTCCTTCATCTTCCCTTCATTCACTCCCGGACTCTTCCGGCAAGTCCTCGCTTCCTATCCCTGGACTAGGACCCAATCCCTCTTTCTCTGTGATGTACCTTAACACCCGGTCTCTGGTCGGCCACCAATCTGATATTTTTTATCTCTTAGGATCAGAACAGCCTGATATCCTACTCCTGACCGAGACCTGGCTCACAGAGGACTCCACTCCTGATATCCTAGCGGCTATTCCCCCTGGCTATTACATTCTACAAGCCAACCGCCCCTCTGGTAAAGCGGGCGGCGGGGTCGCTGCCATCATTAGGCACCCAATTCGGTGTTCCATGGTGCCTATTATCAGTATTCCCATGGTCGACTGTTTGGCTTTTAGATTGGAGCAACCTGGCTCCTCCCTAGTGTGTGTCCTAGTCTACCGCCCCCCCCAAGCCATGCCAAATTTCTCTGTCCAGTTCGGCGAGCTTATCTCGCAGCTGACCATTAACAACACCAATATTCTGGTCCTGGGCGATTTTAACTATTGGCCATCTGATCCTCACGAAACCTCTGATTCCCTCGCCTTTTCTGAGCTTATGCTGGGTTTCAATTGTACCCAGCATATACACACACCCACGCACATCAAAGGTCATATCCTGGACCAGGTATGGACTTCCTCCCTGGACATCTCCACCCCCCTTGTTCTCCCTTGTCTTTGGTCGGATCATCTACTCATCACCTTCTCCCTGACTAAGCCTGCTCCAGCTAGCGCTGCCCGTGAATCCAACTTTCTGGCGCGCAACTGGAACAAGGCTGATATTAACAAATTCACCTCCCTTCTGAGTTCATCTGTCCCCCCCATTCTTGATTCCCTTTCCTCTATTGATTCTCAGTCCGACAATCTTGTTCACTGGTTGGTTGCCGCCGCTGACTCGGTGGCACCCTTAAAACCTGTTAAAACGCGGCGAAATCATGACGCCCATAGGTGGTTCACCGAGGAACTTAAGGCATTGAAACTGACCCTCCGCCAGGCCGAAAGGCGCTGGCGTCGAGATTATTCCTCACAGTCTAAGGCGGCCTTTTCCGCCCAGCTGAGAGAATACAAGTCTGCAATAGCCAGGGCTAAATCTTGTTATTTCTCCAATAAGATCTTGAACTCTATTAATAAGTCCAAAGACATCTTTTCGATTGTTGAGGAATTATCGAACCCGGCGAGAGTCACCATTGCCCCTCTTCCTTCCCAGTTACTGTGTGATTCTTTGAATCAATTTTTCGTGGACAAAATCATTAAAATTAAAACCAGCATTGTCCACGCATCTCCTGTTTCCATCCTCCCCATTCCCCCCCCTTCCCATTGCACCAACACCCTCACCCAGCTCCCACTCATTTCCAGAGATAAATTTCGTTCCCTTCTGTTCAAAGTTTCCTCCGGATCCCCCAGCGACTGTTGCCCCCCGTCAGCCTTACGAGAAGCCTTCACTTCGTGCCCGGACCCCCCTCTAGCTCTTTTAAACAGCTCTTTGACTACGGGGGTGGTCCCAGGTTCTTTCAAACGGGCAGAAGTGGTTGCTATCTTGAAAAAACCCACGGCCGACCAGTCCAACATGAGCAACTACCGCCCAATTTCCCTCCTCCCCTTTCTTAGTAAGGTCCTGGAGTCTCACGTCACCCAGACCCTTACTTCCTTTGTGGAGGACTCCTGTGTTTTGGACCCCCAGCAGGCTGGATTTAGACCAGCACATTCCACAGAAGCAGTCATTCTTTCTGTGATGGACGAACTCCGCAGGGGCGCTGACACCAACACCTGTCAGGCCCTGGTCCTTCTGGATCTGTCGGCCGCCTTTGACACGGTCGACCATGACATTTTGGTCGACCGTGTCAGAGAGGCCGGCATCCGGGGCATTGCCCTGGACTGGGTGCGCTCCTTTCTGACCCACCGCCACCAGGCTGTCAGACTGTCTCAGTTTTCTGCCTCTCAAGTCGAGCTGACCTGCGGTGTCCCTCAGGGCTCCTCCCTATCCCCCCTTCTTTTTAATTTGTATTTGGCCCCACTAATCCGTTCCCTCCGCTGTTTTAATGTCTCTGCATTCAATTATGCGGACGACATTCAATTGGTTTTTACTATTGACTCTGGACCCGAATCTATCTCTACCTTCCAAAATGCCCTCTGTTTCATCAGTGATTGGATGGGTGTAAACCATCTGAAACTTAACCCCGACAAGACCGAGTTGGTGCTTGTCGGGGGACCCTCCAATCCCTGGCATTCTTCCTTTTGGCCGGTCAGCCTGGGCTCTCCACCTTGCCCGGTCAACTCAGCAAAAAGTCTGGGTGTTGTCATCAGTAACGATCTATCGATGACACCCCAGATTAGCGCTGTAGTCTCCTCTAGCCACTTTCAGCTCAGGAAGATACGCAAGATCTCGCGCCTACTCACCGCCGATGCTCTTATCTTGGCTTTACTCGCGTTAGTCATGTCTAGGCTTGACTACGCGAACGCATTATATGTAGGCATTCCTGCTTATCAACTTAGGAGACTACAGCTGATTCAAAATCAGGCTGCCCGTCTGATTTATCATCAGCCGAGAGACCAACATGTCCAACCACTTCTTAAGGACCTTCACTGGCTCCCGGTCTCAGCCCGCTGTAAATTTAAGCTGGGCTGTACCATCTTTAAATCTCTCTCTGGTCAGGGCCCCGCCTTCATTTCTTCCCTGCTACATCATTACGTTCCCTCCCGCACCCTCCGGTCCTCCCACATGGCTCTTCTATCCATCCCCAGATTCAAGCGGAAGAAACACGGTGGTCTTAGGTTCTCCTTCCTAGCCCCGTCCTTTTGGAATTCCTTACCTCTCCCGCTGAGGTCAGCCTCTCTTTATTCTAGCTTCAGATCCTCCCTTAAAACTCATCTTTTCACTGAGGCTTATTATTAACTTCTGTTCTTCTGTTATGTTAGTTTTGTCTCTTTTTGTTCTCTCCGAACAGCGCCAAGAAACCTAATGGTGTTAGCGCGCTTAACAAGTTAATTTAACATAACATATGCATGCTATACTATACGCCTGACAAGATAACAAGTTGGAGGCAAAGAAAAACGAATCAATTAAATAACAGGGTTAATTGCCCTAAATGTGGAGAGTATGGGGTTGACATTGCTCATATGTTTGTTACTTGCCCACAGCTAGCCCTTTTTTGGCACAATGTTATTCTGCACTCTAAAAACCGTCTTAGGCTAGACATAATTCTTTCTAATAAAGAGCTTATGCTCGGTTTTAAGTGGGATCCTAATCGGGCAAGATCTGCATTAATGGCCATTATTATAGTTACTGCTAGATTGGCTATATCTAGAGCCTAGATCTCTCCAAGACCTTGTAATGTAGCAGAGTGGTTGGTTATTGTTATGGAGATTTTGAACAGGAAAAGGCATTGACTAAGGCTAGAGGATTAAAGTCAATGCAGAGATGTAACTATATTTGGCACTATTTGAGATAAGATAAACTTTGGGAAACTTTACAACATTTTAGTTTGTATTTTTTTCCCTTCTTTGTTCGCTTTATTCCCCTACAATCACTATTAGACTGTATGCTTATTGAAAACATAATATGTTGATGTATTTTTGCTCTTGCTTCCTTTGCAAAAAAAAAGAATTAAAAAAAAGATACTAATGATACTTCAGAGGAGGTATCAAGCATATATTCTCTCATTTAAGAAGCAAGGTCATTCAGGTCATCAACAGGATCAGTTACTCAACAGTTGAAACAACTAGAGTATCTCAAAAGAAAAGAAGTTAAGCAGCCGTTACATGCCTCTTCACAATATCACAAAGTTAAGCGCATTCCACTCGGTTTAAGAATAGCAATCTAACCAATGTTATTCAAATTCAACAAACACTTTATAACACAGTGGTATGCTATTCAAAATAAATGCTCCCTTGATTTAATCCTCCTCATTATTGAGGCATTATTACAGGATTTAAAGGATCTGGAAGAGGAAATACACAATATCAATAGTGCATTAAAAATATGTCTGGAACCAAACAATTGATGTACATCTTTGGATGACATCAACAACAAATTGAATAAAGCTAAAGAAATACATAACATATACATAATATGAAATTGAGAACATTCAAAAGTGACACTATCAACTGCAAATGAGATGAAGTGTAGACTTGGGTCGGAGTTTACGCTCAGAAACCGAACGTTGTATCATCAGAGGACAGCATAGTTATTGAAGTATAAACATTACTCGCCTTCCCCCAGCCAATATTTTGACACTTTTCACTTAAAAGCAGTCCACATTATCCACTGAATCAGCTCAATCCAAGATCACTTTTTTGTCCACCAGCCCAGCAGCAAACCACCAACCAGAAGCCACTACCTGCAAAAGGAAAAAGAGCTACGAATGAACTTGAGGAGTCAAACAAAGATTTAGAAATAAGTATTTCCTCTACAGTTCTCACCCCATTGCAGATGTTAGTACTTAATAAAGGGACATCCTTCGCACCAACTTACCGTGCTAATCTCTTAGAAAGCAACATCGTTTTATTCAAGTTCATGCACAATTTACGTCTGAGTTACTTTTTTGACAATTTGCCACTGAACATTAGCGCATAGGAGGAATCTCCTAACCAAGAATTCATACCAAAAAGTGTTTCATGGCACCCTTGTATCACAAAACTCTGTTCATGTTTGAGGCATTAGTCAAAAAAGATCTTCAATAAATCAACTACCAGTCACCTCATTATAGGAATAGCACCCAAAAAGAACAAGGTACTTTGTTGGCACTGGCAATCAATAAGGATTTAGTATTCCAGCCGTCTGATAAAGGGTGAGCCCTGGTTGTGATGGATAAGGTATATTATGAGGCCAAAGTCGTATCACATGTGAAGGATGATAACACATACATTCTCCTTAACCATGATCCCACCACAGAGTTTGTAATCACCCTCAAGCAGATTTTGTATAAGGCATGGCTGGATTAATTAAAATACAAAACACTTTTTGCTCTCCGATTTTCCTTGCAGACCCAGGCTCTACATGCTACTGAATATTCATAAAGATGCCACAGATCCGACATTAGACCAATTGTGTGAGGATCTGGTTCTTTACATGAATCATTATGGAAATACCAGGGCACATGTTTACCCCGGGTGGTCCAAAATTGGTAATTGTATATTCAGGATGCAACTGATTATCTGAAATAATTGGCACACATATCATTCATAGAACCTATGTCTTGGTAGCTATGTAGTATTGATGTCACAGCACTTTACACCTCAATACTACATAAGAGGGAATAGAGGCTGTACAACGGACTCTACTACAGCAAGAAGATATCTGCACCAATAAGATTTTCATTTTGGAATTACTCCACTTCTGTTTGTTTTTCTTGGGATAGACTTTTTATTTACAGAAGAATGGCACTTCTGTGAGCTCTTCCAGAGCCCCAAGCTACAATAACATTTTTATGGCAAAATTTGAGGATCAACACATCTACTCATCTAACATATGGCAGAAGAATTTGTAATCAATCTAAGGTATATTGGCGATATCTTCTTGATTTGGAAGGGCCCTAAATTAATGCTGGTGCAAAACTTCAAAGAACTTAACCTGAAGTATCATAGGATACAATTCACGCACACAATCAGCAACCATAGAATCACATACTTGGATGTTCAACTAGGTTTATCATCATTCAATCGATCAACAAATCAGGTGATTGTAAAGCACGGATACTCATTGCAAGGTTCTCAAGGCACTGTAGGGGGGTATGCTGATTCATATGGGTGTGTCAACAAGAGTACACAGGAAATCTACAGGTCGGAACAATTCTTTACTTTTTAGTAGCTTTCCTCTTCCATCATTAAAACAACATGTTCCTGTTTCACAATTCCTACATATTAAGAGAATTACTACAGATCAAAATGTCTGCATCCAAGCCATGGCCGCTTTAAAACACAGTTCACCCAAAGAGGTCATCCTAAGCTTTTACTGAGCTCTGCAGTACAATGAGCACAAGACATGGATTGCACACACCTGTTACAGCACAAGACCACAGAGAAACTGTTGCATAACATTTTTGTATCCCTGCCCTTGCCTGGACTTGACAAAATTGGTTGGGTGCAGTCTCCATTCTGATTAAAATGCACTCTAATGGTGGTGTCCCAGTGCAGCCGCTTAACCAGTTCTATCAGGGATGTATCCTGTATCCTGTATCAGAAATGATTGCCTATTTTTCTCACCTCTCCAAATTATTAACAGGTTGTCAATATAGCATGACCACAACACCACATGTTCGCTGTATTCCTCCAAAGCTTTGGACACCTGCTGTACCACCACCTCATCATGAGGTTGGCATATGGTGGAGCAAAGCAGGTTACCATAGCCATGCCTGAGTCTCTCTACAGCTTGGTATTAAATACAAAAAAGCAATTTTCCAGACAGAACTCAATCATAGTTATCAGCATTTCTGTGTGGAACAGCAAAGAAATAGAGCGTGCTCTTAAAAATACTATGAACATTAAAATAAATTTAAAAATAAAAACAAAATATATTAATATAAAACAATATTACTATGAAAACTATTGCAGTTTAAGAAGATAAAATGACTATTTCCACTCCAGTGTATGTAACAGTAGGGTAAGTGTTGGACTTCGAAGGTGTTAGATTTTCTATTCATACTCCAGTGAGAGCAACATGAGGAAAGTGCTTGACCTTGGAGGGGTAAAATGTACGATTCCCACTCATGGTGGAACCCCCATGAAAACGGTGGTGGAGAGGAACCTTGTAATATGACTACGGAAGACCGCAGCGGTTCCGCCAAGCATATTACTGCCTCCTGCACCATGCGGCAACACTGCCAAAGAACGGTGGTTCCTTGGCGGTTGTGACAGGGCTGTGGCGGTCCCATCATCAATTTTGTAATAGGGCGGGCGGGAAACCGACACCGCTGCGCCCTCGGGTGGCATGGTGAGCGGACGAATGATGGATTTAACCAAGATCTCTTGATTGGGGGTGAATGTTTTGATTTGTTCTGCATTCCATCCATTAATTGTGTGTCTTTTGCTTTCTCGCCCCAAGTGCGCCGGGTATGCCCAGACGTGGGTACCGGGCTCACTGTGCCACTGAATTCAAACTCTCTTGGCTGATGAGGGGTGAAACCCCTAAACCGGTCCTAGGATGCTTGTCTCCAGTCCAGGGAGGACCTGGCTTGGCATTTCGGGCTAGACTGTTCCCATGAGGTACAGGGTCAAGACTGATTTGCATATGTCCAGGTCTAAACTGGGGTGGCATGGTGAGCAAAAGAATGATGGATTTAACCCAGATCTCTTGACGGTGGGTGAATGTTGTGATTTTTTCTGCATTCCTTCAATCAATTGAGTGTCTTTTGCTTTCTAGCGAATCTGGCAGTCCGAAGCCCTTCAGACTCGTAATAGGGGCCATAGTAGGTTCATGCATATCATTACCAACTTTGGCTGCTTCTACACTATAAAGTTGGGAAAATCTCTCAATTATATCCTGCGAGGCCAAGAACCACAAATGCCTCAGTACTGTGAGGTGACAATAGGAAGGGTTTTGTTACCTGGGCATATATATCACCACAGGTCCCAAGCTATTCTAAAACAAAAATCTTTCACCAGTGTTGGATAGAGTGAGGCGAGACGTCACTCACTGCAGATCCCTATCCTTGTCTCTTTTTGGCAAAGATGCTCTTTTTAAAATTATAAACCTACCCCGTTTTCATTATGTTCTACAAAACACACCTTACCTGGTGCAAACTTCCTATTTTAAAGCCATCGAGAGGAAACTTAGGATGTTTCTCTGGGATGGGGGCCCAGACAGAATTGCATTACATAAACTCAGCAGAGGGTGATATGATGGGGGCTAGCCCTGCCTGATATCCAGAAGTACTACTGGGCATTGCAACTTACTACTATCAATGATTGAGTTTTCTCCCCTGGACAAACTTGCATTCCTGATGGACAGACTCATTATGCATCTGTCAGGTTACCTCAGGGCTATCTATGGCACATCTAGGGATACTTCCCTCTTTAGCTCAATGGCAACTGCGGTTACTCTCGGGCACACAGCTATGAAGCCCCCGGGATGGAGGGGTAAAATCACACAATCTACTACCTCATGAGATTCTGCAGAATTATGCAGCTGGGAGTGCAATCAGAATTGTATAACTGGGATTTAATTGGCCTTTCCTGAGTACGGGACCTGTGGGCTCATGGAGATATTAACAAAAAAAACGTATAAATTCACCAAATAAAACAAAGGTTACAGGAATGTTACAGTAAAGTAAAAAAGATTAAACACCATATAAATTCAGCGGGTATAGTTACCTGAGCTAACTATAACTTACGTCACTGTAATGTACTGCTTATGACCTCACATATTACTTCACTCATGACATGGTAGGTGAAAAAACTGATGACATCACTGATAACATCTCAAAGGACATCACTGATGACTTCATTGATGACATCATCTAAAGAACCACTAACACACCTAGTCTCAAACCCACACAAGCACTCACACACTCACTTACACACCTATACTATAACTCACACACTTATGCAGCTACTTACATACCCGCTCACAGATCCATACAACTCACACAGCCAGTCACACACCCATACAACCACTCCCACTCCCATTTACAGACCCATACAACCACTCACACACCCATACAACCACTTACACACCAACTCTCTCACCCACAAACCAATATATACACCCACTCACAGACCCATGCACCCACTCACACACCCATACAACCACTCACACACCCACTCATGCACTTCCTATACTTTTTTTTTACATGCTTTTCTATACATGGGTCCCTTTTCCCAAAGGGGTTTACGATTTGTAAAGTTACGAGTGCAGAGTCTCCGCACTCAGGGCGGAGTCACCCCAATGCAGAGATTTCACCTCGAGTGCTGAAAATGGCCCATTCAAGAAATGAGGAAGTCTCAAGCAATGGTGTAAATATCAACGTGCAGATTACCAATTTTTTTAAGAATGAGGCCCATGGATTTCAGCCCACAAAGAGTGATCTGTCAAACCCAGACATGTCATGAGATATTTTCAAGAACATTTTCTTTGACATGCGAGAGGGAGATTACAAATCCATTTTCCCTCAAAAACAGATCAAAGCTCTTCACAGACTTTACATATACGGTGCCCCAACCAGTGGGTATTAGTGATGATATTTAGCAATTGATGAATTCCTCCAACACCAGCACTTGGTGAAGAAAGGGATCATATTATTTTAATTGTGTTATGTGGATATTCCTTATGAAGAAGGGAGAAGGAACACCCTGAGAAATAGAAGGCTGAGGGGCATATTTACAAGCCTCTATAGTCACCATAACGTCACTTTTTTTGATGTTGTGGTGGCAATACGGGCTTCAACTTATTTACAAGGTATCGTTAAGCCAC
Organism: Lissotriton helveticus; assembly: GCF_964261635.1. NCBI lineage: Eukaryota > Metazoa > Chordata > Amphibia > Caudata > Salamandridae > Lissotriton > Lissotriton helveticus. The sequence continues at coordinate 166,248,468 of NC_136065.1, read as the reverse complement.
TTAACGTGGCTTTACTTTGACTTGTAAATAAGGCCCGCTTTCACGCTATACTAAGCGTGAAAGGGGTGGGCAATGGGTGTTGAAGTGGGCGTTCTGCTACAACACCCATAGATTTCATTACAAGAATGGAGGCTACATTATTCATTATTCCTTTAATGCAGTCCAAGCAGACGCTTACATCGCAATATTAAAAGGTTCCAGAATGGAACAATAGCAACACATGATAGGCATGAGCCATCAACAATCTGCCTCTTTTAAATGCGGCTCCAAGCAGATAAGTTCATTTTTCTTCATTACCATTATTCATTATCTCTATTTTGAAGTACCCTAGTGTGTTGCTTAACCCCACCCCCCTTCTTATTGCCTCTATACCAATCTCCAATTTACGGAAATCTCCCTACACCCCCTTCCCTAGTCCCATCCTTACATGACTGACCAGATTTACCTGCCTTTTCATTTCAGCTTTTGTACTATTTCTAATGATTGAATATATTTAAAGATTTTTAGATGTTTAATCAAACCTTAATATTTTGGTTTTTGTGTAAACGATTATTCTTCAATTTCATCCTTGTTCTACTTCATCATTCCATAATAAGCTTACCCAATGTCTTTGTTTAACTCCTGTTTTTCACCTCTTTTTCCTCCGATGCAGGCTGCGCACTCTACTTCGCTACATTTTATTATTTCTAATTTTATCCACAAATTGTTATTGTTTTACAAACTTATTCTAAAAAAGGGAAAAAAGGTGTTTTAACAGGAAATCCTCATTTAACTGGCCTTTTCAACATTCTATAACAAAATTTATTATAATAAGAGAGGAATAATTCTCTTGACATTCCTTCATCTATAAAGCTTGTAACTATTTTTAAGGGAAATCCTCCCTAATTTTCTTTCATTAAAGGGCTTTACTACTTTTTACAAATTAACATTTCCTAGATACCATGGCTGACTCTGATTCAGACAAGGCTTCTGCCCCTACTCCTAACATAGACAACGAAGCCCTGCAAAAAATCCTTCATAAGGAATTGAGGTCCTGCATGATTGAGACCTTAAGTCAGATAATGTCCGCTAAAAGGTCACTCCCTGATGAGGACAAACTCTCAGAAATTCCAAACCTCTACTCTGACAAGATCACTGAATTAAGGGGTAAAAGTCTTAAGAAAAGTTAAAACATTGATATGAACAATATAGGCGGTCCAAGCACCTCATCAATTCAGGGAAGTCTTAGCACCTCAAACTCCCAAGGTGTCCCTAGCGGCACCACTTATCTGGGTGTCCTTAGCGGCACAACTTATCTGGGTGTCCTTAGCGGCACAACTTATTTGGGTGTCCTTAGCGATACAACTTATCTGGGTGTCCTTAGCGGCACAACTTATCTGGGTGTCCTTAGCGGCACAAAACATCTGGGTGTCCCTAGCGGCATAAAATATCATAATACTCTTTACAATATGGGAGATAACAAATCTAATTATATAGAATCCTCAGACACACCTTATGAGTATGTCCTTGATCTTGATGAAGATGATCAAGAATTTGACAATCCATAAGAGGAACTCCCATCATCCTCTAATGAATGAATGATTACATGCTTATATAGTGCATGGCTACCCGGAGGCATTCCAGCGCTTTAGACCAAGGACAGGCAATCACCACTCAACGAAACAGATAGGTCTTCAACAGTTTCCTGAAGGCAAGATGGCTGGGTTCAAGCTGAATGTTTTCTGGGAGTTGATTCCAGAGTTTAGCTGCATGAAATGGGAAGCGTCGGCCACCCATACGTGTCCGCCTAACCCTGGGAACTGTCATCAGATTGTGATGGTTGGATCTAAGGCCTCAAGGAATCTGATGGTGAATAAGCATAGGGCGTAGGATAGCCGGGCCATTATCGGTCATTGACTTGTGGACCATACACATGGCCTTGAACCAAACCCTTTCCTGCACCTCTAGGTGGACACAATCCTTGATCCCTTAGGGGAAGAAATGTTTTCCCAATTTAATCTGTAACACCCAAGAAGTTCTGAGTGGTTCCCTCAGGACCACGTTGCGTTGCAAAATTCATTAATAAATGGATAAGAAACCTCTTAGAAAGGGACACTCGTAGGATCCTTAGAGCTGAATGCTCTAGACCTTCTACTGAGGATAAAAGCTGTTATACCCCCAATTTGGACCCTGAACGTATTACATTCCTATTCAAACTTGGACATGATCCAAGAAAAGGGATGGAAAAATCCCTTAAAGGGTGCCAAGACCATCTTCTCGACGTACTGGGACCATCAGACAGAATCCTAGATTCTGCAGAAGACAGCCACACCAATGTCACCCCTCTCAACACCAATCTCATCAGGGGATGGAGCCAGAGAGCATTATTCTACTGGGTAATGCCAACGCTAGCATTAATGCAGAAAGACAAAGTTGTTTTTACTAAAATAAATCCAAAACTAACTGACAGGGTGGATAAAGAACCCTTGCAAAACCCAAAAGGTTTACTCTTTGGAGAATACCTCATTAAATCCTTATGAAATACGTCTCTACTTTCACCGCCCTGGACCAGGCACAGCAGATGCGCAGAGTTTTCAATCCTAACCTTTTATGGTAGGCCAGAAGACGGGTCATCTCTTTCGGCCACTTCAATCAAAGGCCATTTCCAAGATCCTGCGGTTTTGGAAGAGGCTATCAGCAGTACAACATGCCTCAATTCTACCCCCAGAGAATTAGAGGCCAAGGCATCAGAGGATTTAGATCCTGTGGAACCTTCATCTCAAACAACCTTGCAAGTGAAAACTCTTCCCTTCTCCCTTCTTCTTTCCCCCAAAAAGTGGGTGGCAGACTCAAATACGACCTTCACAAATGGAGATTGATCACTCAAGATCCTTGAGTCTTAAACACTGTCAATGAGTTTATGATAGATTGGACTCACATACCTTTACAAACTTCTTTCCCAAGAGACGTGCCTCACTCTCCAGAGCAACTAAAAATGATAGAGGAGGAGATCTCCTCTATGCTTCAGAAAGGAGACATAATAGAGGTCCCATTAGAAACTTTAAGATTTATAAGCACACTCTTTCTCGTAAAAAAGAAAGACAAAGGTTGGAGACCTGTCATAAACTTAAGAGAACTAAACAAATATTTGGTTTACAGACACTTCAAGATGGAGGGCATCCATCTCTTGAGTGATTTACCTCTAGATGGAGACTGGGTAGTCAAACTAGACCTAAAGGATGCTTACTTCACCATTCCTATGGCCGAATCTCACCAACCCTTTCTTCAATTTGTCTAGTCAAAATCACCTTTACCAATTTCAGGCTCTTCCCTTTCGACTCTCCTCTGCCCCTTGGTGCTTCACCAAGGTCATGAGAGCTGTTGCCTCATCTCTAAGAATTAGGGGCATTTGTTTAATCATTTACTTAGGCGACATTCTTGTAATGTCTCAAGAGCCTTCACAACTAGCCAAAGACCTGAAGCCTGTGATGGATTTCCTAGAAAGTTTAAGATTCATCATAAACAAAGATAAATCAATTCTGTCCCCTTCCAGATCTCTGGAGTTCCTAGGTTTCACAGTAGACACATTGAAATGTCCTTTTACTACCTTCCAAAAAGATTACCAAAATCAGGAAGGAAATAAGACACGTCCTTAAACAGCAAGACTTATCTCTGAGAGAGCTAGTCAGCCATCATTCCCGGTCCCCTCAACTATCGGGCCCTCCAAAGGGTAAAGGTGAGCGCCCTAAGAACTGGCCTCTGGTACGGGGATTGGATCTGTCTGGATCAAGAAGTCAAATCGGAACTAGCCTGGTGGCTCGAGAACCTAGATGCTTGGAACAGAAAAGCAATCTTTGGTTCAAAACCAGAGTTTGTTTTAGAATCAGATGCGAGCCTTCATGGCTGGGGAGCTTGCCTTCTCAATCAGAACACTGGTGGTATCTGGTCACAAGAGGAATCATCTCACCACATAAACATGGACCTCTCGAATCTAGCAAAGAAACTTTGGATGTTCTGTCTGGAACATAAGATCGCTCATCTGTCTGGAACATAAGATCGCTCTCAAAGCGGAATACTCTTCAGACTGGAACTCAAGATTCCTGTTAGATCACTGCAATTGGAAACTGAATGTTTCCGTGTTCAGTACCCTAAACAAGATCTGGGGCCCTCTAGAGATAGACTTATTTGCGAGCAGACTAACCTTTCAACTGGAGAACAACTTCAGCTGGATGCCCGACCGGGATGCTCTAGCAGTCAACACCTTACTACAATCGTGGAAAGGAGCCAAGGTGTACACATTCCCTCCCTTTACCATGATTCATAGAGTTCTTCCGAGAGGAGACCGGATCAGTGCTTCCTTGTCCTAATAACTCCCTTTTGGCTATGCCAAGCATCGTTCCCCATGCTTGACATATTAACATATTAACTTCCTTGTTAAACAATTTGATAAAGGCCTCAGCTATAGAACTATCAATTGCTATAGATAGGCTATTTCTGCTGGTCATGTCCTTGTCAATGGTAAAACGGTAGGTAAAAATGTCATTGATTGCAGAGTGATGAAAAGCATTCAGTTAAGAAGACCTCCTAAATCCTAAATATGAAAGTCTTTGGAATGTCATACTAATCCTTGATCTTTTCAATAACTGGCCTGTTAATACTCTCCACAACAAAAAACAAAAAACCTTTCCATTAAGGTGGCTACTATACTATGCCTAAACTCATGCAGAAGGGTCTCTGATGTCAAAGCCCTGGAGATTACGAATAGATCTTTTAACACGTTCGGAGTCAAATTTGAGATTTGCAGAAGAACAAAGACTATGTCTGATTCAATCTTTTACCCACGCTTTGATTTATGTCCAAAACTTTGCGTTGTGGACTGCATGAAAGAGTATGATCTCAGAATGTTTGCTTTTCACCCTCAGGATGTTAACCAATTACTTACATCCTTTGTTAAACCCCACAAAGGCACAACCTCGACCTCTATTGCTAGATGGGTTAAGACTGTTATGAGTTTAGCAGGTATTGACTTAAAGAAATTTCAAGCTCACTCCCTAAGAGGGGTGCTATGGCCAGTAAATCTCTCTCGCCTGGAGGTAAGTTGGACGACATTCTCGAAGCTGCTGACTGGTCAAATGCTAGCACCTTTGCACGTCACTATTCCAAGCCTATTGAACATTTGTCTGATGTTGTTTTACGAAGCTACCAACATGCATAATGTAGCCTCCGTTCTTGTAATGAAATTGCGATTCTCATATTAATATGACTAGAGAATCTGGATTTCATTAAAGACACGGAAGCTGACATTATCCCTCCCATCCCACCCCTTGGTGGTCTTACAATGATTTAATGCTGTTTTTGTTACAGTTTATTGCTGTACTTTTTATTAACAGTACTTGTTTCATCTCTTGTTTCTTTTAGCTTGATAAGCTTGACACTATTTTTTACATTCAAGAGCTATTTACTTCTTTCTCTTTTCAGGTAACGTTCCTTAACTGTGTGTCGTCTGGCCTTTGGTTTTACCTTCGTTCTTCCTTCTCCTTCATCCTGCTCATCAGAAGATCGTTTTGATGTTTCAAGTTTCATGAACTTATTTTCCTCCACATTTAAAAGAGGGAGATTGTTGATGGCTCATGCCTATCATGTGTTGCTATTGTTCTATTCTGGAACCTTTTAATATTGTGATGTAAGCGGCTGCTTGGACTGCATTAAAGGAATAATGCATAATGTCAGCCTCCGTGTCTTTAATGAAATCCAGATTCTCTATTCATGTTAATATGAGAATCGCAATTTTTATGCTGCACCATATTTACAAGGGTGGCACAAATATGGGGCAGTGCTAAATTAAGACCAGGGAAAACCTGGTATTAACAGGGCAGAACGAGGGGAAATGCATTATTTTTCCTCGCTTTTGCTGTTTTTATGTGTGATGCATTGTGCAGCACACATACAAATAACAAAATACCATCCCTTCCTGCACATAAACATTAATTTTAAAAATGTCGATTTGCAACTTCCATGTGTGCTGCACTAAGCAGCTCACATAGAAGTTACAAATCACCATTTAAGATTAAGGGACACCTTCCTGCACATAAATAATTATTCCCCACAACGCAAGCAACCTTGCACTATGGTGCAAGGGTGCCTGCATTGGCGCTAGGCAGCTAAATTTAGCACCAGCACAGGGGGAAATGCAGGGCTGCACCATATTGTTGTCAATACGGTGCAGCCCTACGTTTCAGAACTGGTGGATCGCGGCTTTAAGCCAAGATGTCTCACGCCATGCTCTGTCACTTCCTTGTACATCTGCCCCTTAAATTTTGACAATCTCCTCATCCTTACAACTATGTTCAATCATGAATAGCAACTAGCCTTCTAAAGTGCAGGGATATCATGGCATAATTCAGTGGAGACATTGAGGCATAGGTGGAAACAGATTGGATACATATGACTGAGTGTGAAAGGAGTGTAAGGAACTTGTTACAGAGGTTATAATCAAAGTCATCTTTGAGGAAGATTGTCTGTATTCCTTTGATTGATTGTAATCTCATAAGAGGGATTCAATAATGCGGTTTTATATGTTGTGACATGATAAATGTATCTCTGTGTACTGACATGTTTTGGCTATGCAGTGATTAGTATGATTGATATTAATGAAAAGGATACATTGTATAGGCACTCTGCTGTGTAATGTAATATGTTCACCCAGGTAGCACATGATATAATCTGAGAGTACAGGAATGTATGTGATAGCATATACTTGTTTCATTGTAGTTAATGATCTTTCGATATTATGGATTCAGATATATTACTTTATGCATATGTTTTTGTATCATTATATAATACTTGTTATCAACTGCTTGTTTGAACATTAGGAAAAAAGAATGACTGCTTTTTGTATTACAGTATTTCTTACATGCTTGAAAAACTGAGTTTTATCCTGCATGACATGTGTCAGCTGTTTTGCTTATGTTAAATTGTGTGATACTACAATCTGAAATCATAATCTTTAAAATCATGTCATCAATCTTTGCAGTTGTAATACACTTTGGATATTCTTTTCAGATTAGAGAAACTAACAATCTGGAATTACAACTTTCAGTCGCCTTTCAACATCTCTTATAACTTAAATAAAAGGATTCTATAAAGAAACAGTCTTTTTTTATTATTTTTTTAATGCGTTATTCTCCTGAGAGGCCGTTTTTTGTCTGTCAAAGTTTTTTCTTCTGGGGATGTGGGTAGAAAGTGAAACTAGACTTCGGCAAAGCTGCCCTTCACAAAGATACAAATTAAGCAATATTTGTCTTCTTCCACATTTTCAGAAGAAGCCGAGGTCTAGAGAAACAGGTTTTATATTTTTTACCCTATTGCTGCCAATGCGAGTCCGAAAAAGAATTAAAGACCTGCCGCCCTCAAATATGCTTCCCTGAGCAGAAATACGACAACTGCTTCCTTGTACAGGGCCTTCTTCAAGCCCCTTCTGGTTTCCCTTAAACACTCCGAATCTACCCTCAGAGAGGGTGAAAGATCCCTGACGGATCATCAATCACTCTGAAAGACCTTCAGCGGTCTGCAGACACACCCAGAGGGCTCTACAACAGCCCATGGCCCACAGATGCAATGACTCTTAGGATAACCCGCTGAAGGCCCGTGAAGATCCCCCAGCTGTGCACTTGAGACCCTTGTCTGTCTTGAGGCATACCCAGCCAACCAGCCACCCCCAGTTACTCTGGACCAGTTCACAGGGATCCCCAGATTTTAAAGCTCAGACTTTATCCAAACACCTAATTTGGACAACAGGTACCTGAGACAGTTCTTGAAAACCCCAGCTAGTCATTAGGTGCTTACCAGATGTTAACCCGAAACTGAAGTCTACCATGAGATGCTCTCAGGAACCCGTACTTCATCACAGTTGCCCACAGATACCTATGATCTCCTTTCAGATACCCACAGTCCATTCTAAGACACCACCAGGAGGCCCTCAGAGACCCTCGGTCAGTTGATCCACATGTACACATTACACTCCACTCCCTTTTTGAAAAACTGATGGTTCACAGACTATACTAGAGCCCCTCAGTCTGAATTGAGGAACCCATTCAGATCCATAGACACTATGCGAGTCTTTTGGGCTGTCTTCAAGCACCCAAAGTAGACCCTTAGAGACACATGGGTGGATTCTCCACCTGAATTTAGATGTACCCATCTCGGCTGTGCCAGTGAATCTACCCCCTGCCCCCTTGCTCTTCAAAACCATTTCTCAGGTGTGTGAGAAAACAATAGGTAGGTACATCCAACACATTATGGAGACCGATAGTAGAGCACGGGCTGCAAAGGAAAATGAATGTGTTAAGAGAGACTTCGGCCTACTTGCCTAACTGGACTCAGTCCACTAAATCTCTATAAATCTTGTTTAGGACGCATTGCATCTTGAATGAGAGCAAATCTCCCTGGCAAACAAATCTGATATCATATTTCAAGTGTAGTCTCTGCCTGTTTCAGAAGTGGGATTTAGCCCTGGGCAAATTAATACCATTTCAATTTTGTGTGCTTTTTTCTTAAATTGAGATTGCTAAAGCCTAAATCTGAATTTATGAGATTTGTTCTACTTTATACGAACAAAATATTTCTTGCTTGATAAGAGAACCAAGATTCTTTTTTAGGCCCAAATCCCAATTTGAGTCAGAGTGGTTGCTTCAAGAAAGGCATGTAATCAGTATATAAGACAAACACAGACCACAGGAGACATGTTTGGGTGTGTGGAAAGCTAGTCCTAGTACAAAGAGGCCTACAATCTGCCATAAAAAAGGACACACACTGATCTTTCAGACCAGCCTGTCCGGCAACACCTGATTGCCCTATAGATCAGTCCGGCCCTGTGTCACAGGTGCATACATGGTCCACAGGATTGGCCTTGTGCAATACAGTCAGCTTTATCCCTACTTGTTATTAAGATTTGAGACCTGACACCAGTTTTTGCTTACTGACTTGGCATCTGACTATAGGCACCCTTTCATCTGCACCATCACAGAGCTAGTTGGTTGCTAGATTCAACCAGATATCGTATAGTTACAAGAAGTTTATTACGTACCTAGCTGTCATGAAAAGAAAACAACAAATTGAAGACCATTTAGGCTACTGAAACAATAATTTGAAATGCATCCTTTCAAGACTTAAGAAATTGCTTCACAGTCACTGACGAATTTAACATCTTTCTTCTGTGGAACTTTCTACTGCAAAATGCATTCTCATCAGTCTTTAAGCTGCTCACTAGTTTGTAGGCGAATATTGGCAAGCATCCATTTGAATATTAAGACCTTTCTTTGAATATCTGTGAATGGTTTACTCCAAGGGAGTTGGAGGATTGGGAAGTTAAGAAAAAGAGATATAAACTGAGGCACTGTTGTGGTGCACTCTAATAGGCAAGTTGGTTTGTGGCACACTTAGGGCCAGACTTGAATTTTGGTGCCAACTGATGGTCCACCCATTGTACTTTGGGTTGGAAGAACCACCACCTTTCCATCAATGAAGACCCAATTGCCCATTGACTGTCAACAGAAAGCTTCCTCTGATGGCCCGACATGTAGGGGCCATTGGAGGAAGAGCATTACACTCAATAAGGGCAGACAGTGTCATGCCCATTTTTTAAAGTCTGTACCGTCAGGTGCAGAAAATAGCAAATAAAAACTATCACAGTGTGGGGGGAGGGGTCATAGTTTTTAATTTTTTTAATAACAAACTCCCATATTGCTACGGACACCATGCACTGTGATTTTTGTATCTTTACACGAAATGCCATGATGGCGGTTCCTATCAAGGTATAGAGATTGCAGTAGGGTGATCTCTACATTTGGCAGACGGTAGTCTGCCAAACTTTAAATCTGGTCAGTAGTTACAAATTAGACTCACCTCTAAGCCTGATAAAGTGCAAGGCATACCTATTAAAACCATGCAGAGTAGAGTTTGGCTTAGTCATAACCAGTCTTATATGAGGTAGATACCTTGTTAAGGGGCCATCTGATGAATGATGTCATAATACATCTCAAAACCCAATCAGAGTTCACCAAACAACGAACAGTTCTAGAATGCTTATTGTAAGTGATTGTTGAAGATGTGTTAAAAATAGCAATGTGTATGTACATAAGCGGCGTTCATTTGTGTTCATAGCACCCCTGTTGTAAGCAGAACGGATATCGCGAAAACACTGAGTGTGTTATCCCGCCAGCATAGATCCATGCACACATGTACATGACAGCCATTTTAGGTACCATGGTCTTCCTGTTCATGATCGCTCATCAGCGCACTTCCCTGACCCTGCAAGCATTCCCCCATGCACCCTGACTGCCCCCCTCTCCCACATGCGCGAGTCACGAGCCCGCCCCTCCCGCATGACCCTGTCCCTAAGAATCGCACCCCGCGCCTGACCAACACCTCCTGTCCCTCCGTGAATACCCCTCCTTTGATGACCTCTTCCTCCGAGCCTGAATGTTTGCACGGACCGCTGGTCATCCCTTAGCCCGAGGATACGGTTTATTGCCCACTACTTTATGCACTCGTCTCTCTTGCAAAAAGCTACTATTGATCATGGCCACCCCACCCCCTGAGACTCGATCAGGCACACACATTCCAATGGAATCAGCAGAACACTCAGCCGCATGATAGCCCCTCCTATTTGCATGGAGAATAAGGGCCCTACTGTAGCCACGTGTTGGAATACCTCCATACTATACAATGTGTTGATTGTAATAAAGGATGCCTGTGTGCCATAAACCTGTGTATAAAAGACGAAGCCTCAGAGAAACTTGTTAGAGCACCTCCCGAAGACACCATGCGAGTGTCCCAAAGGACATGCTCTCCTCATGAGTAATAAACTCTGTTCTTGTTTTCCTACTTCCAGTGCCCGTCTCTTTATTTGGTAATTATTCAAGATGAGAACGAAGAGTCGCCCTGCACCAGCAGCCTGGGCATCGGGTGCGATAGGGGCTGACTTTTTAACAATTGGCGCCCAAAACGCTGGGCCCATCAGCGACATAAGGTCCGGTAAGAGAGGTCCAGACGATGGGGTGAACATCTAAATGATTGGAGTATACCTGCCTTGAGAGGGCCCTCGTCCGGCTGCCGATTGAATGAGCTTCACCGATTCCGAACGGACCTCTCTCAAGTGACCTATTGTCCTGACTGGAATCCCACAGGAATGCTGCGATAAAAACATGGAGAAAGAGAACGATCGGGCGCTGGAAAAAGGAAGGCGAAGAACTGTCCACATGGTCCGGTCCGGGTAAGGTCGTGACACACGACAAATTGCGAAATTGATTGATTGTTTGAAAATACTAGTATTGCCTATTGATTGCTTCTGGGAGATTCTCTATTTGCAAACAAACACAGAGTCGCCATACTCTGTTTAATCTTTGCAGATAGTGAAGGGTAGGCAACGCAAAACTTTAACACGTCGTGCCTATTTTTTCCTCCCCATTGATTGATTGATTGAATCGAGCATTAAATTGTTCGAAGTTGGTTCTCTTAAGGATCTTCTCTGCCTACAAACGGGGAAGAATAGGAATATTCTCTCTCCCTTTGCCGACAGTGAAGGGTAGGTAACGCAAACCTTTAACACGTCGTACCTATTTCGTTCCTCATTGATTGATTGTATGTCCAAACATTGACTGTTTGGAATTGGTTCTTTTTGGAGGTATTCTCTATTTTTGCAAACAAGCACAGGAGTCACCATACTCTAGTCTTTGCAAGTAGTGAAGGGTAGGTAATGCGGACCTTTGTCCCCCGTTGTAATCTGTCATACCTATCTACTCCCCACTGACTGATACGCCAGTCTCACCCGGACCATTTACTGGAGGTAGGTCACCTGGCCTGACCAAAGAACACCCCTAGTAAAAAGGACATATACAATAATAACGAAGTGATCACTGTAACCTGTTAACAGAAAAACTTTAGCATGAAACAACCTGGAAAGAAGGGAATAGGAAAACGAATTCAGTAGGCCACTGATGAAAAACGAACTTTTTATTAAATAACGAACAAGGAAAACGATAACAATACTTAATGGTAAAACCTATTTAGTAACCCGTAATAAGAAACCTGAAAACAATAAGAACGATAAACTGGGGAAAATGCAAGTCAACAGAACATCCGCCCCCACTCTAGAAACTTCCAAAGTGGAGCAGGGTTGCGGCCACGCCCAGCCGGAAGCAACCCATATAAGGCGGATCCTGCTGCCAACAGTCGGCCAGGAGATCGTAACGTAGGGTGTAGCCGGAGGAGAGGCCGAGGCCAGCGGGATCCGGTCAGGGGATTGCCTTGACAATGCCGGAGAGTTGCAGGGGGGGGAATGTCTATGTCCTCGACCCTCCCCTCTCTCTCCCAGTCCGGCCGCGGTGGCCCGTGAGAGTTGCAGGTAGTCCCGCCACATTCTCTCCCGGCCCGGCCACCAACGACCGGGGGCAGGGGCCGACGAGATCCGGCTGCAGCCGATGAGCCAAGGAGCCCGTTCATGGGGCCAGAGCAAGGGGCGTCCGGCCGACATCCACCGGAGGCCCGGCCCAAAGACGGACGGGACATTGTTTCTTTTCTCCTTCGTAATGGCAGCGACAACACGCCAGACATTTCTTCTTTCTTCAATAATTGCTGCGACAACTCTGGGGGGGGATGTCTTGCACATGCCTCCGACCCCCCCGTCCTCATCGCCTGGTCCGGCCATAACAAATGTCAAACGAGACGCCGTGGGGTGCACTGGGAGGGAGAGACGGTGCGAACAGGCCTCTCCCGCCTCCCCAGGTGGAGGCTTCCCAACGGCACCCTCAGCGCTCCAGGCGCCCGGAAAAGGGTTCTTCCACTGCGGCAATGCTGCAACGCCTCGCCCGGCAGGTGGGAGCCCGTCCGCTCATTTGACCCCGCGATCGCCGGTAGCTGCCGAACTCTCAAAATGGCGATCGACCTGGCAAGAGCGGGCCCAGCATGAAGGAATGGCCCGGTCACTTGTTGACTCCACCGTCATAGTTCTCCACAACCTTGAAGATTCTAGAGGAGCCACGGGAGTCCCCGACTCCCGCAAATACCCCCGATGGGGAGTGACTGCCATGATTGCCCACGGAACGATGGAAACGTAGCCGCAGGACGTCGGCGCTCCCATGCTGGCGCCAGTCTCAGTTTGAATGACTAGAGTCCTATAGACCACAGTTCGGATCAGTTCCGGTGGAAGCACAGTATGACTCGGTAGGAACATTGTTGCCTCCCTCCCCCTCTTTTTGACTGATGGTTCAAACCACCGATCCCTTCTTTTTCCCTTTAACGGAACTTTGGACTGCCAAAGGAAGCTCTGGGCCAACCATGACTTAGTAGAGATTTAGACTATGCCTGAATCTGCCTGACTGCACTAAAAAATGGCGCCGATGCAAATGAAACTTTCAACTCCTTGTTGTACCCCGATTGTTCGGCCCTGGTGTCATGAGATATGTATGAAGGTTTTTTTTTTAACCACATGAATTGATATAGGATGTGTACAGATTATATGTTCGGACAATTAATGGATTCAGGATGTATACTGTCAGTTCGGGAAATGAATTGATATGGGATGGGTACTGGTTATAGGTTCGGACAATGAAGTGATATTGGATGGGTACTGATTATGTGTTCAGACGGCGAATTGACATCAAATGGGTATTGATTGAACTGTGGTACTTTAAAATTTGGACTCATGTAATAAACTTTGTCATAGCATGATGATTTTTATATCAAAAGACCGAGAATGGCCAGTACACTATGTACAAGCATTTTTGTTATGTTCCAGTAACAATTTCACCTCGAAATTGTCATTTTCGTTTTGAACCCTTGGCATCCATTTTGTGTACAGCAGCCATGTTGTGTGTTGCCCTTTACATAGGCTATAACACACAGCTAAATTCGATCCCAAAAAGCCACGTACACCTTGATTGACTTTTTCCTGACCTGGACCAGGTGAAACCATTGCCCCAGTCCGAGCCTGTTTGGTCAGTTCCTCTCCCAGTGGCCGAGCAAGATAACATCAAGGCCCAACATGCCATAAACCTTTTCTTCGCATACACACCCTGCCTATCTTACTTCCATCTGTCCCTGTTCCTGCCTCCACGAGCTATTTATGCCATGGGCTGTGATCTTACTGTTTTGGGGTTATCCGGCCTTGTCAGCTAAAGAATGTATTCATTATGTGGACATTGTTTATGGCCTGGACTTATCTTGAAAGTGGGTTTTGCATCTGTGTGCACGTTCTGGGAATGTATTTCAAATATGTGCCTAAGGCATAAAAAACTGTATAAAAGGACTGTGCGGAGTCCATGAAAGCAGGCTATCTCATTCAGTCGCTTTTAGGCGTGGCTGGGCGACGTAGCCTCACTGTTGTATGTAATAAAGATGTCTTTTCATATTTCAGATTCTCTGTCAATTCCTTTGCTGCTTTTTGAATGGACTACCTATTGGTAAGACCCCTGAGTAGGAGTATGTGGATTTTTGGAACCACAGAACATTCGGACAATGAATTGTTGTTTAAAAATTTTGCACATCATTAATATTGAAAGTTGGAAGCCCAACACTTATGACACTCGCTCACACTGAAGTCTCGACATGATTTTATTGCGCTTTTCGCACTTTTATTGTGAAATAAACGACCACCGACTCCGCTCCAGCCTGCTCCGTGGCCGGTCCACGGGGTTGTAGGCCCGTATTTATACATCGACATTCTTATTAAAGATTTTTTGAGAAAGCAACTATAGTTGTCCGTGTAAATTGATAAAGTCTTGAATGAATAATCCCTATTTTTCGATATAACTGAAATGTAGGTGGAATGACTAAGCTCGGTTAGATAAAGGGCTGAAAAAGGTATAACGCGTAGAAATATTACAAATATGAAGGGTCGAATTTTAGTTGTGTATTTTTCCTTTTTATACAGCCAAAGGCAACCGCTGGAGATCCAGGTATTTAGCCCACACTTTATATGCTACCTGTATAAGAAAAATCACACTAACGGTCCACCTGGGCTTAAACGCCCCAGTTGGCAGTGACTGCATCCTGTGGAAATAGGCCGAGTACGCAGTAAGTAAAAACCTTTCTGGGTTTATGCGCGCGAGTGCGTATCAATATAGCTTGCTCTCCCTTCCCTCCTTTTCTCTCTCTCTCTGCAGGTCACCTCGGAATGCCGACGAAAACGGCGATCCAACAGACGAAGAGACGGGAAAAGGGGTCTGATTATAGTACCTAACCACGACAAACCCCGAAAAAGTAAAGAAGAATAATGTACACACATGATTAAGCGTTCTTACGTTTGACTAAGTAGGGAAAGGTTTAGGGTATTTCGAGGTAGGGGTTACACAAGTATCCTCCGCCGAGAGGACTAGGGATATTGCCAATATTTGAAAACCTACTACCTCCTTTTCCGCATCCTCATAGGCATATAACTAAAAGCTGCTCCATTGCTCTCCAATTGACACCAACTGTTGTCTCAGCCTGGAAACGCACTTGCTAAAAATGACTCGAATAAACCTCCGTGAGCATTAGCCCGACCAGGTTAGTCCATGACCAGTTGCCAAAGGCGTAAGTGTGTACAATCAAAGTCACCAGCAAGAGGCAGCCAACGAATAAAAGATAAGAAAAAGGTAAAAAGAACTTAGGATGATAAAGATGCTCAGCTCACAGAAAAGGATAATTGTGGCCAATAACTGTTTTATGTTTTGTCTTGGATCTTTTTATGTAATACCTGTACTGTCTCCCCCGTCTGAGTTTGTGTGTACGTGATGTATGGATCTACGTCGTCCCTATGTAATACCTGTACTGTCTCCCCCGTCTGAGTTTGTGTGTACATGATGTATGGATCTACGTCGTCCCTCCGCTTGTGTTTACGCATTACATAACCCCTGCTGTTCTAAGTTGTGTGCGCACTGAATGGACCATTATTGTACACGTCTCTCTCTCCTCACGGCATACGAGTACCGAATGG
Organism: Lissotriton helveticus; assembly: GCF_964261635.1. Lineage (NCBI taxonomy): Eukaryota > Metazoa > Chordata > Amphibia > Caudata > Salamandridae > Lissotriton > Lissotriton helveticus. The sequence goes on along the minus strand of NC_136065.1, from coordinate 166,232,516 downwards.
TTCGTTTAGAGTACGACTCTCTCTCTCTCTCTCTCTCTCTCTCTCTCTCTCTCTCTCTCTTTTTCTCTCTCTCTCTCTCTCTCTCTTTTTCTCTCTCTCTCTCTCTCTCTCTCTCCCTCTCTCCAGAAGCCCCCCCGTTTCCTCTTTTTCTTGTTGTATGATGGCATTGTGTCCCTCCGACACAAACATAATTGGATTTCCTCGAACGCAAAGGTGTTCAGCAAAATTGACCAAACCCAAAACGATTGAGACTTACCATATTACTACCTCTCCCTTCTACAAACAATAGAACCCGAGTTGGTAATGAAGGAAAGGATCTGGCCTTTTATAGGGGAACTATAACGTCAATGGTCTTCTGTTTCTCAGTTCGTTAGAAAATGCGATCCCCAATGTCCCGATTGCCCCACCCCCTTGCACCTAAGTGCGGATGTCCAGAGTACCCCACTTCCCCCGATCGACCCTAGCTCTCTGTCCAAAAGCACCCACTCGCCCCCGATCAACCCTATGATAATGCCCCTGCTTGCAAGAATTAGCCAACCCCGAAAGGAGATGTGATATTGTCGATACTTGGGTTAAAGGGAAGAACGAGTCTCTCCATAAGGACTCGATTTTTTGTAACGTAATACATTGTGTACAAAAGTTCAATTTCTCTTATCATATATCGCGAATGAACGCCAAACAAGTCTATGAATTCAATATGCAATGCCCTTCTACAGACTCCATAAATAACGACCTCTGACTGTGACCGATGAACCTATCCCCCACCTACTCAGGAATAGGGAAGGAATTGAGATGTATATCTGTTCTCCCGACCAGTTTGTCTAACCACTTGTTTTTCACCCATTCAAAGATACAATCGCCAAAGGAGAGGAGCTGGACGTGACGCACAGCCTGGCCACAGATCATGGAGCACGTGTGACGACCAAAGGTGGAGCCGCAGAGCAACGAGACGCGGGACGAGGCACAACTTTCAAGTTCAGCTGATGAAGGAATAAGGGGCTGCCTTGAAGCCCTCGACTTGCTGACCCACTCGTGCCTGAAGTCCCCGTCCCTTTTCCGACTGATGGGCCTGCCTGCTCATTGTCCTTTGCTCCCTTGGTCCCTTGGTGTGTTCGAAGATCTGGCCCCACTCCGCCCTCTCCTCCCTCGATTGTTCAACAAACTCTTTTCATATAAAATTTGACTATGGACTGGGATTTTGTCACGGAAAAGGAAAGACACGCAGGTGCCCAGCATAACGCACCCCTAAGACAATTAGTTAGGAAACAGGACTGTGATCTAACAGCAGAGGACTGATCGCACCCTGCAACGTGTAAGGACGAATCCGAGCTGGACCTATAGCTCCACCGCCGGTGCTCAGCAGCGCCAACAAAAGAAGACGGACTATGTTAAAAGACATTGCGACAAAGACCCTTTCCAGAACTTTCTATTCGCCCCTGACTAAATTACTTGTATCAAATTGAATACCTCCCTCAACCATTTTGTATTGCCTTTTAAGAAATGTTTCGTCGGTCACTCATGTGGTTAGTTTTCCAAAATCCCCTATAGTACTGACAAGTCGGAAGGTATCAGAGCGTTCTTCCTGTATGTTGATGTCACTAGAGAGAATATGTGAAGCTGATTTTTATGTATCGGAACATTTTTCTTGGTTCTACACCGACTAAACATTATGCCGATCTCTAGGCTTGTATGAAGAACCCGACAGGTGTAAATTAACATGTATTGCATTCCGCCAATCACATCGACTAGGTAGAAACTGAACTTGCTTATGTAAAAAGCGGCGACTGTTAAAAATAGCAATGTGTATGTACATAAGCGGCGTTCATTTGTGTTCATAGCACCCCTGTTGTAAGCAGAACGGATATCGCGAAAACACTGAGTGTGTTATCCCGCCAGCATAGATCCATGCACACATGTACATGACAGCCATTTTAGGTACCATGGTCTCCCTGTTCATGATCGCTCATCAGCGCACTTCCCTGACCCTGCAAGCATTCCCCCATGCACCCTGACTGCCCCCCTCTCCCACATGCGCGAGTCACGAGCCCGCCCCTCCCGCATGACCCTGTCCCTAAGAATCGCACCCCGCGCCTGACCAACACCTCCTGTCCCTCCGTGAATACCCCTCCTTTGATGACCTCTTCCTCCGAGCCTGAATGTTTGCACGGACCGCTGGTCATCCCTTAGCCCGAGGATACGGTTTATTGCCCACTACTTTATGCACTCGTCTCTCTTGGAAAAAGCTACTATTGATCATGGCCACCCCACCCCCTGAGACTCGATCAGGCACACACATTCCAATGGAAAAAGCAGAACACTCAGCCGCATGATAGCCCCTCCTATTTGCATGGAGAATAAGGGCCCTACTGTAGCCACGTGTTGGAATACCTCCATACTATACAATGTGTTGATTGTAATAAAGGATGCCTGTGTGCCATAAACCTGTGTATAAAAGACGAAGCCTCAGAGAAACTTGTTAGAGCACCTCCCGAAGACACCATGCGAGTGTCCCAAAGGACATGCTCTCCTCATGAGTAATAAACTCTGTTCTTGTTTTCCTACTTCCAGTGCCCGTCTCTTTATTTGGTAATTATTCAAGATGAGAACGAAGAGTCGCCCTGCACCAGCAGCCTGGGCATCGGGTGCGATAGGGGCTGACTTTTGTAACAGATGCAGAACTGATTAAAGTAAACTTTCTTTCACTAGCCTAGACAGCAGGGCAGCAGGAGTGAAACCAATAAATAAAACCCATTTTTATATTTCTGGCAGGCATAGGGTGCTGTCAGTCAAGTGTCAGGCCCGTGCATCTAAAAAATGCCAGCACTGCTGCTACATAGTCTCCGAAGAAGCCAAATACATCTAGAAAGACAGCGGGCCTGGGGTACAGTGACTCAAATGTCAGGCAGCACTTCTGAGAGTTAGTATGGAAAAACCTGAACCTAATCATCAAGCAGATTTTAGGAGTTCTCCTTCCCAATTTTTCTTTACAAGTCATTCTCTTTTTAACCTTAGGTTCGCCTGCGGTTCTCAGAGTATTAAAGAATCCTGGATTCTCGAGGATTCAAAACAGGCTCTGAAATGTACCACTTATGTCAGTTTCAAGATAAGGTTATATTTAAGATTTAGACCCTTATGCTCCCCCCAAAAAATATTTCTATTTTGCTAAAAGTGTGACATCACTAGCTAAATAGCAATTGGGACATGCTTCATCACTAAAAAAATGTTCTGCGAACTAATTCTATTTTTATCCTGTTAATTGGATGATACAAACTAAACTATAAAAAGGCTGCCGGCTTCAGTAATCTGAGGTGTTTTCTCACTTTATTATAATTATTTTGCCAAATGTGTGAACATTCTGCCAAACAGACACTTCACACAATTGTTTATCACCTTTTCTATTTCAATGTTTCAGAATATTTTAAGTAATGTTGCTGAAAGGAACTGTCAAATGTGGGAGGAATTCTCACTCAGACCAACAGACCGGATATAATTTCTTGATCCAAGTAAATACCTACATGTTACTTTGTAAGGAACTCTCTATTCTTCATAAAAAATAAACTGTTGCAAAAGTCAGAACATTGAGAAATGACACTCAATTAACGTATCCTGCAGAAGCCACTGTTGGTTCTCAGCTCCTGCAAACTTGAAAGTACTCGGGGACCTGAGAGCCATTCATAGTATAATCGGCTTTTGAAAAGTAGTGTTACATTATTTACATCCACATTGGCATTGATAGATCTGCCTTGGCGTGGTTCACCAGCTTTCTCTCCGAGCGCACCCAGAAGGTGAATATGGGTTCCTTTAGCTCCACCTCGGCCAGCATCATCAGAGGAGTCCCGCAGGGCTCCTGTCTCAGCCCTACGTTGTTCAACGTATATGTCTCCTCTTTGGCTAACATTATGAGGTCTTTCGGGTTTATGCCCATCTCTTACGCTGACGACACGAAGCTGCTGTTCACTTTTAAAACCTTTACCCCGGAGATAAGACAAGCTTTCTCCAACGGCATGACTGCGATCGCCAGCTGGATGGCCAAGAACTTTCTCCAGTGTAATGTGGGAAAGTCAGAGGTCATGCTATTCGGAGAGGCAAAAATCCTGTGGACCCCTGACTGGTGGCCCTCCAGTCTGGGTCAGGCCCCTTCCCCGAAACGGGTGGTGAAAAACCTGGGGGTCCGTCTAGACCAGGACCTCACCCTTGCCCATCATGCCAGCACCACGGCGGGATCCTGCTTTCACATTATTAGCCTCCTTCGGAAAGTGTTCCCCCTTCTACCAGACAACACAAGAAAGACCTTGGTCCAGGCCCTCGTTCTGAGCCGCCTGGACTATTGCAATGGCCTATTTTTAGCAGCCAATGAAGGAGTGCTTAATAAACTTCAGGTGGTTCAAAACACCGCGGCACGTCTGGTGACCAATGCCCCCCCTAGAACGCCATCCTTGCCCCTCCTCAAGGCCCTCCACTGGCTTCCCATCCGGAAACGGGTGGAATTTAAGATTTGCTGTGTGGTGCACAAGAGTCTCCACAACCTAGGGCCACACTATTTGGCCGAGAAATTTGTATACCACCGCCCTTCCCGCAATCTTAGGTCCAGCAATCAGCTGTTACTCCAGGTTCCCAGACATAACAAGACCAGACAGGGAGGCCGCGCCCTCTCCATCATGGGCTCGCGTCTGTGGAACAATCTTCCCCTTTCCCTTAGAGAGTGCCCGAGCCATCTAGCTTTCAGGAAATGCCTAAAGACAACTCTATTCTAGGAGGAGCGCTGCCCGACCTGTTTACTTCACAGCACCGCGCGGAGATACACCTTCGGGTGTGATGCCGGCACGTTACAAGCCCATAAATAAAATAAAATAAATCCTCTTTTGACTTTGTTTTCCTTTTATGTGGGAAGATTAAAGAACGAAACTGATCATGCGAAGCCATGAATGGTGTCAGAAAAGTAAACAGTTGAAGGAAATAATAAGTAGAGATATTAAATTATTAATAAAAATATGTAAAGAGATGCAGGTTTTCAAGTGTACTCCTGGAAAATGTGTTGGCATTTATGTGAGTTACCATTTCCCCAATCGTGTTGTACGTGAAGTACAATTTCGCACTGGAGAAAAGTAGCCCACTGTGTAAATATACTTTTTTTTTTGTTTTCATTTTTTCCTCCATGGAGAAAGCATTTTCCCGACACAGACACAACGTCCCCTAAACTCTACCTAAATTTCTCATCCCTCCCTGTGAGTAGATTTGCTGCTGCCTTTTGCTGGAGTGAATTTACCAGTCATTGTAAGGGCGGGAAAGGGTCAGAGAGGGCATAACCATAAACTCTCAAGGCAAACACACTTTGATCAACTCACTCCCTGTCCCTTGTGCGAGGTTTACTGCTGTGCAATTGTCCTCCGTTCCCTTGATCAGCCACTCCCTGCCCATGAGGTGAGGTTTACTACTGTGTACTTGTACTCAGATGAAGAATACAATGACATACTGGTAAAATGATTTACACTGTTAGTGCCGTTTTATGGATGCCTGGCAGGAGGAAATGGAGCCATATTTGTCTTTAAACATAGGTTCATGGCTGAAACTAGTTTTATGAAAGGGGCCCTCTTTATTTACATTGGAAACCAGAGCTCGCTGCACTTCACTGGTTTCTGAAAAATCATTGCATTGCCTTTAAGGTTTTTTGTACTATGCATCACACCATTACCCGTCCCTCTCCATTCTTTAGTTAGAGCCAACCTCATGTCCACTTTTCCTGATAATTTACCTCCTCTTCGTCTCATGTACCCTCTATTCCTGAAGTCAGTGGGGCACATTCTGTAGAACACAGTTTTTCTGTACTCGTTCCATTCCTTTGGAACTCGGAACCCATCGGCCTCAGCACCATATTTCTCTGTTTTTTTGTAAAACTTCAAGACCTAGCTCTTTTTTGGTGTTCATTAATTTCAGAGGAGTTGTTGTGTCCCTCACCATGAACCCGTAACTGGTGTACATGCTCTAACAACTTCTATTTAACATATAACGTGACATGGCATGATATTAAATGACATATTACACTAATCAGAGTGCATAAAACGGTAAAAATCCCCAAAATAAAATAGGGCTCTGAACCTGAATGGGGAGAGAGCCTTTAACCACTTAACCACTGCGGCAATTCCGCCGCGTAGCGGCGGTTTAAAGGTGTGGGCGGGGCCGCGTAACCAAAGCACGTGCAAAGCACTACGTAGGTAGTGCTCGCGAAGGCTGTTGGCCTACAAACGCATGGAAGGGGTTAACAACCTCAATAGCCCAAGGCAAATGAACTATAAGGCAGAACATTCCACCCACTGAGGGGAGAATGTTCTTAAGTAAAAAGCGAAAAACAGAAAGACAAACATTGGACTGTTGGAACATAAGGCCTATATCAGACAATATTAGCCCTCAGCAACTTCATTGTCTTCAAAGGAGCTCTCAACATTCCAATTCCCTAACGTAACATAACATGACATGCTGTACTTGCACAGTGCTTAAAACCACACACTGTACAAATAGGCAAAATAAAACAGGATGAAATACATGTGCTGGAACTGATAAATCTGCATCGAAGCAGAGGCGTAACACAGGCCCCGTCAGGCCCTGTAGCACAGGGATGCCCCCAAGGCCAATGAATATTTGTGAGATATGAGAGACTACTGGGTCCATCATATCATTCTGCAGCATGGCATTTTTCATTATGCCACTGAATCAAAGATGCATATTCCAAAACTATGCAGTGGTCACTTTCACTTGATTCTTTGACCTCTGAGCCTATGCAACATGACGACTGTGGGGGGGAAACCATATCATCCCATCTTTCATCAGTGATGGACATCATTTTGCAGTATTGTGACAGCTTTATACTGTTAATGTTGATGTTTTGGCTTCCTTGTAAGAGGGGATAAAAATGTCAATCGGTGAGAGAAATCCAGCAGATAATAGCAAATGTTCTAAAACTGCGCTCTCACATTTCTCCCTATACAGACTATACCCAACTTGTACGGATGGGACAAGCTCCTGCAACTGCAAAGACCACAAACACATTTGGAGACATCACATCTTAGTCATGAAAAATCATGCATTTTTGGAATGCAGGTAGCTGCAGCATTTGGGCTCGGGCCTAGGTTCAGTGGCAACCCTGGGAAATCTATTTAATGATGTTGGTATACATAAAACCAATCCTTTCCCTCACATTTCTGAAAGGGAAAGTTCCAGGAGCTGTGAGGAATTCACAAAATTATATTCTCACACTTCTCCTGATGAAAAATGTTACACCACGTGTGTGGCTAAGCATTACTGAGCATTGCTATACCGGTAAAAGGAATGGGCTAAAACAGGACCTGCACCACTGGGGTCCTTTCCATTCAAACTGGAGAACCTGGCATACAGCACAATTTTCTAAGAACCGAAGATTGCTCATTTGGGAAGCACAACATATTTTTGTTGTGCTGCTTTGCTTTCCTTGATAATGGCTGATTCTGCAATAGACACAAATATTCTATATGCATTTGAGACAAATAAAACGTGATTTATGAAATGGAGAGAAAAAAAGGAAGCGATCGAATATTAACTCTCATCAGGAAAGAGGGGCCAATAACTATCTCATTGTCCTTTGTGGGGAATTTCTGTGCATGTCAGTGCAACTCAATACTTAATTTACATTTCTAAGAGTAAATCCAGATGTTTGGGTACTGCCAAGCCCAAATTGCATCAGGTATGTACCGATGACGTACCGATGACTCGAATAAAGGTCAAAATGTTCTCCACAATGCTAGTAGTCCAGATTTTATTCCACCATTAATCAGATGTTGGAGAATCTGTATTTTTCATATAACAGAGCTATCATCAGCATTGCATTTGATTATGGTGTTAGTTCCTGCAAATTCACTTGAAAAAGCTAAACCCATTCATCATTCAATGGGCATATTGCAGACGCACAAGGAATTGCATATTGCATATGTTTTTTAATGTCAGGCAGAACTTATTTAAATATTTCATTTTGTGGTACTTATAGAGCACACATTGCCTATAGACGTCCGGGTGCTACAGTTAAGACAAACTTGTGCTGATCCGATCTTCCCAAAATCGGAAAAGCTAGGCTTGTAGGGCTAGATGTATCAAGGGTTTTGCGATTACCTATTTTGCGAATGCAGTTAGGTAATCACAATTTGTGATTTCCTAAATGCAATGCAAGAAGCATTCTGAGAATGCACTAGGGAATCGCACATTTTCACCAACTTCAAGTTGGTGGTAATTTGCAAATCCTTAGAAAAATGCACAAAATTGCATTTTTCTAAGTGCCATGTGGAGCATACACATGCCCTTAGGATATGTGTGTGCACAACATGTGCACACTTACCTTTTTTAGGGGTGCATCAGGGGTGCCTTCAGTCCTCCTGGCACCTTTGTGATTATCTATATGGCAATCGCAAATTGCGAATGCCTTCCCATGCATTCCTACGGCCTATTGGCCCATAGCAATGAAGGGGAAAGCATTCCCTGTTAGCCAAATTACAATTTGCAATTTGCTAATAGGGAATGTTAAGGATTCGCAAAAATAATTGCAAACCTACATACATTGCATTTTGCAATTCTAAAATAGCAAATCAGTAAAATTTGCTATTTAGGAATCGCAAAAGCAATTTTTGATACATATGGCCCTTAATGTCTTCCTGAAGACTAATTAATCGTCAGTGGACCTGATCTCCAGTCTAGTCTTTTGTGCAATAGGTACTAAGATCTGCCAGTTCAATCAGATATTATACATAATTGCAGCCTCAATGTAAATCACCCAGTGTTAAGGATGAGGCCTTGGAAAACTTGTCCTAAAGTGTCTGGCGTGTGGTACCACCTTTAGCTGATCCTATTTTCATGCTCCATGTTATAGATACTTACCTTGGTCATATCTTTCTGGCCAATATATCTTTCCAACATTGGTATGTTCATATTCTATTCTATTCTGTTCTATTCTATTCTAACATCAACCCATTGTAAATCTTACAGGAAATATGTGGCACTGAAACTTCTTCTAGGTAAGCCCACAGTGACAATGATACTGGGATGTGTTACTATACCAAAGTAACACAGCAATTGTGGTATACTCTGCTTTGGGTTATTTTGTATAAAGGGTGCATTCCATAGGTGGTGCATGGGCATTTCTGTGCAACCACCCATGGGTTTTGACACAATTCCCTATCTACAAACATTGGTAGACAGGAATTTGCTCCGCAGGCAGGCGAAACGAAGTGAATTCTTTTCATTTCTCCTCGGTTTTCCAATCTTGCACGTGCGGTGCATTGTACATCACAGACACTAAGTGGGAAAAGTCTCAAAGCACAATTTTTGTACCTGAAGGCGCCCCTTCCAGTACAAAACCTATGGTTCAGAGAATGCACACACCCTTGCACTATGGCTCAAGAGTTTGTGCATTTGTACATGGCTGCAAAAGGTGGGCAAGTGCAAGCATGGAAAAATGTACCATATCTTACTAGATATGGCACATTTGTTCCTCTCTACCTTTAACGCAAGGCAGCACAGCAACTCTGGTGCAGTATTGCTTTTCATCAAAGAATAGAAATTCTGGGCCTCAATCACATTTTTATATAGCACAAACTCGAACTGAAGGTATGGAAGCGCTTAACATGAGCACCAGTTACATTGCATAAGGACACATTCATATTGGTAGGCAATGGAAGATTAAGTGATTTGCCCAGAATCATCGGATGTTGAGCGGACATCTAAAATCAACCCTGGTTCCCCAGCTCCAAAGTCGGCAGCTCTGGACATTATGCCACCCTTCCACTTGCTCACTCTTACACAGGATCTCTCACTTAAAGCATGCATACAACAAAAGATTAAATCAATTTTTACTTAACATAGCTGCCACAACAGGCCCTAAGTGTGCTCCATTTTATATTTCACCGATAGTGAATAATATAAGATTATTCACTAATAGTGTAATGAAAAACAGACAGAAAATATTGAATGCAGATCCGCCCCCAGTGTTTTTGACACTGAATTAACCACCTCTGGTAGTACCAGGGGTCACAAGAGGCAGGTCAGGAACCATTACTGTGACCTCCGGTGACCACTAAATGACAGCGATGGGAATGGGGTTATACCAGACTCCTCTATGAGAATGAAAATTTTAACCCTGCCTGATTTGCTGGACTTTTGAAAGCATGAGATATAGTGCGTTGAGTTCAGCCTTGGACTGCTCACCCAAGTTTACCAAGAGGGTCAAGAAGACTTATTTGATGGCCTCTTTCCGTTGCAAACTTGTTAACCTGAACACTGATTGCTGGGGACATTGAGTCTAAAAATCGATTAATATGTCAAGTCAAAGGCTGTCAAAGGTGGACTGGTCAGATGAGAGAAAACAGTCAACCACACTCAGTCAAGAAGAAGCTTGTAAACATGTGAGCTGCAGTAGGAACACATGGTCACGTAAGGCTCTTTAATTTCCTTGCCTTTATGGCGGCTTCAATTTTCTCTAAGCCCGCTTACATAGGCCCCTACAAGCATTGGTTTCCATTTAACAACTGCCCCAGGAGGGTATACTTGAGCCCTGTTTTGCCACTATGAAATTTTAATGTGGAAACAGTGGGTCCCACACAGGGCTGGACTGGGAACAGAAACCGGCCCTGGCAAACTGCTCAGTTGCCCTTGACCCCCCCCCCCCCCCTCCCCCCTTGGGGTGAGGGAGAGTGCAGCCGAGCAGTTTGCGAGGGCCGGTTTCGGCTGATTTTGTTACCGGGAGCCGATATTGCCGACCCCCGGTAACAAAAACGGCCCCCCAGGGGTCCAAAACCGCCCTCCACCCTAGCGGCCTACCGGGGAAACGCCCGGTACCCGCTGTGGCCAGTCCCGCCCTGGTCCCACATCAATGTTTGCTCAAATTCACACTCAAATCCTTCAGATATATTGAAGTTTGTAGCAGGGCCTAAAGCCCCAGTGGTCATTGTAAGGTGCGTTTGTACACTCCCAGCACCAATGCCACAGCACTCAAGGTACAACTTTCTCCTTTTATTCAGTTGGCCCCAGATTTCCGCTCAACAGACATTCACAGGAGTGAGACCTCAAAACAAAGCTTCCCTTCCTCAGATTTTTATCTTGTGCCTGGAGCCCTACTTTGGGCCATATTCTGCGCTGCTACCCGATCATGTGCACGCCTTTGGTAGGAGGGCCTATTACCACTAATAGCAACATCCAAGGAGCCAACAAGTGTGTGAATTACCTGGCACTAACCACTGCCATGCCCACCCTGGGACATTTGTTTTCTTATTAATTACTTGGGCAATATCTAACCACCGGTGCCATCATGCCGAAGATGAAGAAAGACTACACAGAGACAGAAAATGTGTACCTAGGGTACACCATCAGGCACATGCATCATTGTTTAAGATTGCGATTCTTTATTTGCGATTTTTAAGGAATCGCAAATAAAGATCGCAAAACCTGATACAACAAAAATATTGCGAAAAAATAAAGAATCACAAAAAATCGCAATTGCGATTTCGTCAATTGCGAACTCGCTATTAACGATTTTGCTATTTGCGAAACCGCAATTACCGAAGTTGCACATTGATGCATCTTGATGACATAAGAACCAGGAAGTGAGCAGCACAAGCATCATTTTCTGTGCACAGTCATAGGGAGAGGAGGGAGCTGGCTCTGGGAGCTGAACAGGAGGGGGATTGAGACATTGGAAACGCCTGGCATTTGTAAGAAAATGGAAACTTCACAAACAGCAGAGGACAGCCAAACAGGTAGGAAGAGGAAAATTAAATTTTCAGAACAAGAAATTGACACCCTCATTGAGGGAGTTGTCCACAGCCATGATAAACTGTTTGGGAAATTATCATTAAAAGTGGCAGAGCAGGAGAAACGAAAAATATGGATCCGGATACAAAACAGGGTGAATGCCATTGGGGTGACACACCGCACCATCGAAGAGTTGAAAAAAAGATGGTACGACTTGCGCAGTCGGGCTAAGGTGTGCATTGATTACCGGCTGAAGGAAGCAATAAAGACAGGAGGGAGAACACCGACAGACACAGGGGGAACACACCCATGGAGGACATGGTTGAATGCACAATCCAGCCTGAAGCTGTTGTTGGTGTGACACAGCTAGACACGTCAGGAGTAGCAAACACATCTGAAGGTAAGATGAATGCATGTTACCATTGTCCTAAGTTATAAAGGTAGAACATCACCTCAGTACAGCACAAGTGCACACTTTGAACATCCAGTACACAATGTTTTCATAAATGGAAGTGCATTGTGGAGGTTGTAGGCAGGTCAAGCAGTTACAATGACAAACACACAAATAGGAAAAAAACAACTCAAAATAGTGTAATATATTCTCAATTTAATGAAAAAGCAAAAAAAGATTACTTTGACATGACATCACAGACATACATTAATGCTGTTTTGGACTGTTAAACTTCACAGATGAAGAATGTGTAGAAGCTGAGGATAGTGACTACCAGGACGTACAGGACACCAGCGCAGTTGAAAATATGGACACACCGGTTTTGCCAACAAATCCATCATGTGCCCTAAACACACGCAGGGCAACTCCTGGTCACCATGGACTCTGATGATGAGGCAAATGCAACACCAGAGGCAGCCATGGCCAAGCTACTCCCATTCCAAATCCACACACACAGGTCCACAGAAGCAATGTCAGAGTCAGGCGTAGAAGAGCTAGATCACTCAGAACACAGTAGGAGGACCAACCAAATGATGTCTGGGGTGGTCTTGAGGGACAGATGCTCCGTCTGCAGCACCTACAGACCAGAAACACACGTTCAGTACAGATTCAAATTGGGAAGATGGCAGCCAACATTGTATTAATGTCAGATTGTGTGCAGCAACTGACCAAGGTTATGCAGGAGGGTCATGTAGCCCAGAAAATACACCATCATCAACTAATGCAGCACCTCAACATCTATGCTAAATCCAATAGTAGGCTGGCCACAACAACTGCTCTGCTGGCACGTAGGTCTGTGACCATGCAAACAGAAATGTGCCATTGGAGCAGGGATGTGGCTAAGGCACTGGACCAGGTGGCCAATGCAGTGGAAATGATGCATGCTTCCACAGTTTCGGCCAAGATGTCCATGTAGGAAGAGGGTAGGGAGGGGGCCTCAAGGATGAGTAGTAAAGCTATGCCAGTTGCCACTGCAGGAAGACGCAACACACGCAGCAGTCCCCCCTGGGCTTCCAACATGTGGGATGAAGATGCTGGCTCTGAAAGGTGTCTGGGTGTTCGTGGGAGAAAGAGCTAGAATGCCATGTACATTGACATTCCGATATGGTGACGTAACCATTGATGTAATCAGACATTTTGACTGAGTTACAAGTCATTATTTATTTTCATACCACTTATGTCCATTACTTAAAATCATGTGCCACTGGTCACATTAAACGTGTGCTTCAACACTCATGTCATAATTTTTTTAAATAAAAATTACTTTGATTGCAATATACACTTTTTGTGTCATCATTACTCACCTCAGAAATAATTTTGAGTGATGTCCAATCTACTCCTGTGCCCTTCAGCTGCACTTGCCCCTTGTGCTGCACAGCGGTGTGGCACGTGCTGGTTCTCATCCCCTGAGTCTCTTTCAGACACCTCAGTTTCCATTCCTCCCTTTGTCGCAATATTGTGCAGCATGGCACATGCTGCTATTACCTTGCAGCATTGTTCAGGGTTGTATTGAAATGCTCCACCGGTCTTATGGAGGCATCTGAACCGGCTCTTCAGCAGCCCAAATGTGCGCTCTATGATGTTCCTTGTTGAAATATGCGCTGCATTGTACCTCTGTTGGTTGGCAGTTGTAGGATTGAGGTAAGGCGTCAAAAGGTAATTACGCAAGGCGTATGCGCTGTCACCTACATGTAAGTAAGCAAAGGGTCAGTTGCAGTTTGACATTGGCATATCTACAATAACTGTGAAAATCAATTACACATATTTACCAAGCAGATATCCTTCTCCAAATGCTCCCTTGAGAAGACGGGTGTGAATGCCACTTTGCCTGAATATATAAGAATCATGTGCACTCCCTGGAAATTGTGCCACAATGTCAGTGATTATGTTTTTGGCATTGCAAACAACCTTAAAATTAAGGGAATGATAACATTTTCTATTTCTAAATAGATATTCCTGTGCTGCAGGGGGACATATTGCCACATGGGTGCAATCAATACAACCTAAAACATGTGGGAAGCGAGCTATCTGGTATAACTCCTGTTTAGTTTTTGCAAGGTCATGAGCGGTGGTGTGGAAATTGATGTGTGACGAGATCCGGGCCATCATGGCATCAACGAATGCTTTGAATATTCTTGAAAGTACGCTTTGCGACACACCTACAGCTACTGCAATGACCCTCTGAAAACTGCCTGACGCCAGTAGGTGTAGGCAACATAGGACGTGCACATGCGTTGGGATAGCATTGGTCCTCTGTGTCTGTTGTTGCAGAATGGGATCCAATTCATTGATTAGATCATGGATCATTGCTGCATTGAGTCTATACTTATCATATATCTCATCCTCCTGCTGTCCTAGCAAAGTTATGCGGACTCTGAAAATGCGCTCATTTATTCGCCTCCGTCTGTGTTCAGCAGCCTGCAGCCTCATCCTCCTCGCCATCAGGTAAATCCCTGCCATTGTGAAATGTGGTAGCTTATTCTGGGTGTGTTTAAATAAGTTAAAGTAGATTTTCAGCTGTATCTGAATTGCACTCATGATTACCACCTGGTTGTGATCCTTCTTATTTAGCACTTACAAAATTGTGATTTTCTGTAAAATCACAATTTGCAATTTTTCATGCATATATTTTGTGAATCTTTATTTGTGATTTGCTATTTGGGAGATGCAAATACAGATTTGCAAAAATATTTGCAGATTGTTTAGCGATTCTTTATATTTGCGAAATCTTGTTTTTTCGCAATTATGCAGTTCATGCATTGCAACACAGTATTTTGCAATCGCAAAAGCCATATTTGAGCAGTTTGAAAATGTTGCAATTTTTTTAACGCTTGATGCATGTGCCTGTTAGATCTGGGCTACGTCTTACTATTAATAATTGTGTCCTTACTATAGGCAAATGGTTGTAGGCTCCGATTGTTAATGTTTCAACTGCAATGCAGTACTACCATCACCTGTCGATAAATGAAAATGCTCAAAAGTGATAATGAAGTAGTAACTTATAATACTTAGGCGTGTCGGTCAGAGTTTAGCAATTATGTAGTTCAGTCAATGATGCTCAACCCTTGCTGCACCACCCGCTACCTAGACTCTACTCCTTTACCTTCAACTTCCTTTTCATGAATGACATCAGTGAAATAATTATAGCCAGTATTATCATTGACTCACCATTAAAGCTGTCCCACTGAAAATCTTTAAACACATCCTCCTAACATCTTTTGATGCCATCCCTGTGAGGGCAACCATGTACTCCGCCGTTTTCTCCAGAGAGTTCCTCAATGATGTAAAATGCCCCTATATCAAGCCTTCCCTAAAGAAGCAAGGGTATAACCCATGAGGCCATGAGTCTATAAGACAATATCCAATGGATTGTCCTTCCAGAAAGCCCATGGAAAACGAAGCTTCTGCCTTGATCTCAACCTTCCTAGATCAAAGAAAGGTACTTTCCAATGGAAAGACAGGATTATGACCTGGAAAAGGCATCAAATCTGCTTTTTAATTTCTTTCTCAGTTGAACTCGAGAATACTGTTGATTTTAGCATAGCCGTCTGTCTTGTCCGTTTAGGCTCCTCTTACGTCTTCTGCCTCCACCCTGGCATATCACCCAGTATTACTTCAGAGACAAAGCAACATGGAATACAGGGTACGTATTTGAAATGCATAACTTATCTCCAAGGTCTAGATGTGCTAAATGACTAGTCGCAAGTTGTGCAACAATTTTTAGTTACCAGTGTTTCATGTTGTGATGTAACTTATGCACTACTAGGTCACATTGTAAAATGTCCAGATGCAGTGGGTTGCAGAACAACCTGTCTTTTAAATTTTCATTAGACAGATTGCTATTTGTAATCACGTGTTGTTTGCTACAAACACATTGCTGGTGGCCTGTAAAGAACAGCAGATCACAATCACTGTGTTTTCAACCAGAATGGGAATCAAATAATGAAGCAGCCCATACGCCCATACACCTTGAAAGAACCAGGCCTGTTACTGAAAAAACTATGTTTATCCTTTGGGAAAACATGGGTGAGAACAGGCGGTGGTCTTGTGGACTATTGCCTGCACCATCTATCCCAAACGAACATCTTCCTCATTACTAATCTGTCACCACCAACTTTGAGGCATCAATAACTGATCAATGGTTTGTGATTGCAGGTCCAGTGAAAATCTTTTTACATATGCAACGTCAAATGCCAACCAGCAGGAGATGCCCCTTTTACACGCCTTCTAAATTGCAATTCATTATAGGTTGCTCAACCCATTGGTTGAACAGAAATGTTTTTCCGACTCACATAATGGGTTTATACTTCGTTCCAAAAAGACATTTTTTAGCTGATAACCCTATGTGTTTTTACATCACAGGATTTGCTATCACAAAATGACTTCACACATCTGGTCCCCAGTTATCAGTCTTCTTGCTTTCCGTTCATCCACTTTTACTTCTTGTGAAATTGTCCCTCAACTCACCAGGATCAGCTCTCTTCTCAGCATATACTGCACAGCGGTGTCAATCGAGCTCACTAATAACATGCTTAAAATCCATTTCAATACACAACGATTATAAAGTAATATATACTTTTGGGAGAAATGTTTGCAGTAAAGCGCGCCGCGGTTGAATATCTTTTTTTTCGTAAAGACTGTGTCTGTAAATTATTTCCCAGCTCTAACACAGACGCAGGGTATTTCATGGCTGCAATGCAATTCCAATTTGACTGAAATGCATTATGAGCGCTCAACTACAATCCCTCTTAACGAGATTTTTGAGCCTGTCCTAATGCTTTCCTTTCGTGGAATAGAATATACTGTTGCACACATGCCAACAATGATATTAATAATCCCACCCTGGGCCCAAGCAGCCCTCGAGCCTGGTAAATCCCCTTATTTCATAGACTGCGTGTGCTCTTGTCTGTGGCCTCAGAAGTGATGCATTCTAATAACCTATATCAGTACTTTGCGAAAAGCTCTTTCTAGGGTTGGAAGGAGCACTCCTGAAACTGATGGTATATTGGGGAAGAGATTTCTCCAGGTGGAAAAATATTTTCGCCATTGGGGGTATGGAAAGAAAAAGGTTAGCAAGTACAGCTGGAATTATTCAAAAATTTTCATGTGTGCAATTGTACATGTTTTCTTGTAGTCTTTATTTTGGATTTTCAACAGAAAAAGTAAAGAACACATGCTCAGTCGAGCAAAACAATACAATGGCATGGGAAAATGCAGAAGACAGCATAAACAGCATTGGGGAAGCAAACCGACCAATATCCAAGCACTTCAACACCAAGGAGCCGCTATAAAGAGGAAGAAAGGAAGGAAGAGGCAGGGAAAGCAGGGGGTTGGGGGTGAGAGGGGAGGGGGGGGGGTGGAATGGGGAACCTTAGTAGTGTGTTGCAGGAGGAGGAGGGTTGCATTCCTCCATGGGACGATGCCAACTACTGCCTTGAACGCAATAGAAGGCACAGAATACCCTTGGGAAGTCACGCCCACCCAATTGCGCATCATCAGTGAGGACTGGGGCCCATACCTGCAAATCGACATTCAGTTGCTGTTGTAGATAATGTGAGGGGGAAGGCCTCACTCTTCTCCCATTGATCCTATAACCACTTTATGCGCAAAGTTGTCTATGAGGGCAAAGAGGGTTGGAAGGGATCAAGGGAGGTCCTTGAGTGTCAGCATGATGCCGTCGGCGTAAAGGAGGATGGAGGGATCTCCAGGAGTTGGGATGCCCATGATCTCCAATGACAGATAGCCAGTCGCGGCTAATGGTCCCAGAGCAAGCAGCAAGAGGAGAGTGGGCACGCCTGATGCATCCCATGCCGGATCTGATAGGGGCAGACAAGAAACCCCCATAATTCACCTGCACTAAGTGGTTGTCATAAAGCCATTGGACCCTGGCAACAAAGTCTTCACCCAGACCAAGCCTACAGAGGACCGAGAAGAGATACCACCATTTTATGTGGTCGAACGCCTTCTTGACGTCGAGGGAGAGGCCCGGGTTCATGTCCAGCAGTTCCGTAGCCAGTCAAAGGACATCAGAACAGTTGTATACCCGTCTTGTGAGGGAGGGGAGGAAAAGCTCTTTAGTTGGTAGAGCTAAAACCTACTCACAACTGGGGAATCACTGAAACATGGCTGGGGCCGGAGAGAAAAAGAGGATGGGATACAGTTTGGTGGTACTCGAGCGCCAGTAGGCCAGAGGAGAAGAGGACCCATACAGCCATGCCAGGTGGGGGGAGATAGATAATGGGGGGTTTCCCCTATTGCTACAATCTAGCCTTCAGGGAGGGGTGTGGGGTACACAGATGGGCAGCCCTCCTATACACTGCTAAAGAGAGAGTCCCTGGATCACAGGGCAAGGGCACATGGGTGCACCGGGCCGTCACCCAGGCTGGGCGGAAGAGGACTAAGGGGAAGGGAGGCTCCCATGATGTGATCCCTCCCAGCAAAACAATGCAACAGAAACAAGAAGAACCATCAAAAAAACTTTAACCTACCAATGGAAAGGCACACAACAGTAGATCAGCACGGGAAGCAGTAAAAATAGAGGAAAACTGTCTGTCACACAGGCCAGAGGCAGAGTCACACACATTTGCAAAGCCAAAGTAAACATAAAAACAGCTGAGGGTACTCATCCAGCCGGTGGTGCCAGCGCCTGCGCCCGGTGGTTCTCTTCCCCCGGATGAGGGATCTCCGGAGCCTTCGGGGGGTGGGTGGTATTTGTCCATGCCTGTCGCCTGGGGTCTGCCTGACTGACATGGCTGGCCAGCAGTCTTAAGGCAGTTTTGGTCTGCATCTGAGGCGGGGGCACTATCCATGTGGAAGTCCTGCAGAAAGTCAAGAAAGGCTTTAAGCTCTTCTGACTCCAGGAAGTCTCTGGACCTGCCGTCCATGGTGATCCATAATCAAGCCGGTTCAAATAGACCGTACTTGATGTCCCATTTGCACAGGGCCGGGTGGACGGCCAGACAAGCATGGCTCTTGTCATTTGTTTCCTCGAGAAGTCCTCAGTAATGCAGATTTCATGCCCCTCATAATCGTATGGGCTGTGAGAGTGGGCTGTGGTCAGGATCTGCCAAACCTGGGGGTTCATCAGAAAACAAACTATAAGCAGGTGAAGCTTATCAGTAAAAGGGGTCTGTGGGCTTGGATGTGATGGGCCCATTGGGGAAGGGTGAGAGATGGTCCCAGGAGAGGCAGGATGAGGTAACACAGGAGGTGCCACATATCTTCCTGCTCCACCCTCTCCGAGAAGCCAAAGAAGTGAATGTTATCTCTGAAACACTCCAATCTCCGTCCAGACAGATTTTGTGCTAGGGTTGGGATCCGTGATCTCGTCATCCATCAATTCAAGCTTGTGGCACATCACTGTAATTTCCTGCAGAATGAAATCCTTCTGGTTATCCGAGCGGCCGATGGGGCTGGCATGGGGGCTTTATGGTGGACCAGTGCCTCGATAAAGAGCAGTTGATGTGATGCCTTCCCAGTGGCCATGAGCGGTACAAAAGGGGGTGGTGATGGACGGAGCATCTGAATCAATCAAACACTCACACCCAGTCAAAAGATCTGGGTTTAATCCATCACCGTTCTTTAGCCCACTCTGCCACCCCAGTTCAGACATGGCTATATGCAAATCAGTCTGACCCTGTGCCTCATGGGAACAGTTCAGCCCGAACTGCCAAGCCATGTCTTCCCTGGACCGGAAACAAGCTTCCGAGGACCGGTTTCTGGCATTCCAGCCGTCTTCAGCCCGGCTTGCTTGAATCCAGTGGCAAAGTGAGCAAGGGACTCACGTCTGAGCATACCCTGCCACACTTATGGCGGCCAAAAGCGGTACAAAAGGGGGTGGTGATGGACGGAGCATCTGAATCAATCAAACACTCACACCCAGTCAAAAGATCTGGGTTTAATCCATCACCGTTCTTTAGCCCACTCTGCCACCCCAGTTCAGACATGGCTATATGCAAATCAGTCTGACCCTGTGCCTCATGGGAACAGTCCAGCCCGAACTGCCAAGCCATGTCTTCCCTGGACCAGAAACAAGCTTCCGAGGACCGGTTTCTGGCATTCCAGCCGTCTTCAGCCCAGCCTGCTTGAATCCAGTGGCAAAGTGAGCAAGGGACTCACCTCTGAGCATACCCTGCCACTAAAAACCTCCCATAGAGAGGGCAATGTCTTGAAATCAATTTCCATCCACATTACAGATATATAGATCTGCGCACTATTATTTTCATTATCATTGCTCATGAATCCATAGTTTGTTCTGGTTATTTGCAGCCTTCATCAGAACCATAACTATTTATTTTGGCTATATTGCATCATGGTCAACATCTACTGTTACAGCTACAACATTAACAAAAAATCCAAGTTACTTCAATTCTCTTATTTACACATATATTAGGGTATGCTTCACATGCAGTCTACATCAAGTAGATCAGTGGTACACATATATTCGCAATTCCTCTGCCCCCTTTTAGGGAAGATCGCTCCGTCTCTGGGTGCAGATCTCTGTCTACTGCTACAAACAGGAACATACAAACAAGAACTGGAGGTAAGCCATTTTCTGGTCATTCTGTGACATCATCTCACCACCTCCGGCTCCTTACTGATTCTAGCTTTTCTGATGGAATATTATACCTTATTTGTGAGGGAGCCCCACAGAAGGACATTATGCTCTATGGGGGTGCAGTTCAGCATTGAACTGCAGTCCCGGATCTGGATGGAGAGTGTCACATGCTGCAGTGCAGTGGGAGTGGCTCAAGCTTTGGGAGGACCTTTGCTCCTGGGCGCTCATAAAGACCCAAGATGTGCGCGGACTGTGCTCCAATGCAACTTCACGGCTCCGCTGACACCACTGCACAGGAGGGTCCTGAGAACAGCTTGGCTGGCCCTTCGTGCTGAACTATAAGCTCTTGAGCAGTAGAGAGGTGGTAAATGACATCTTTGTCTAATAACAGAAGTACATATCTGTTTTGGAATTATTGTTCAGTTATGTCTCTAGTTTAATGTTGTCTTAGTATGTCCATGTTGTCTGTCCCATATGTTGTTTTTTAAACGAATTGATTAAATTATTGTTTTTGTTTGTATGTTACTTGTTTTTAAAATCTTTTATGTTAAATAAGTAATATTATTGCCACAATGTAAAATTATTGTGACCCTACCATATAGTGTGTGTATCCTATTAGTTACCACAGTTTGAACATTGACTAGCTACATTTCCATTTTGTCAGCATATTTGTATATAAGACTGACTTTGCGCAACTTTAACTCACTATCCAACTTTCAATATTGTTCACATGGCACTTAAGTTTTACAATATTTTATGTTCATCTAATATGTTTTTTAAAGTTGTATATATTTATTTAATAAATGCAAACAAAGCTGAAGGGGTAATTCTGCCACTAAATCGTGTTTACACTAAGCAACATGCTAAAGAGAATGTTATCTGAGTAGGACTGTTTGCCATGAATCAATTGGTTCAAACATTGAAGTCCCCCTTAGGGCGGCTCTTCCTGAAAAGTTCATCTTTACTGCTGTTGTCCAGGGCTACTCCCAGGGCCTTGTTTCTTGTCTTCACTGTTTTGACACTAGCTTTGAAGAGCAGGGTGATGTTCACAGCCATTTCTGCCTCTTTAAGAACAGCAGAACATAAAGTTTCCCCGACTGCGAGAGTCTTGTATCCCCTGCTAAACTCAATAGTTCCACTTCCAGTCGTCAATGGGCACGTTGGATTGAGTCTTGAACGTCACCATTCTAGGACGGCGCAGAGGCGTTTGCAAACTGCTGAACATTACACTGAGTAACGGTGGCTTTACCGGGCGTCGCGAGCAAGAGGCCATCTTAAAAATGTAACAGCGATGTAGCTGTGAGCAGAAATTCAGCTTAAATATGTAAATGTTACTAAAACAGTCTTAGGAATAAAATGTTAATTTGAAATGAGTAAGAAAAATGATTGGCCAACTGCGGACCTAATGTATTTATCACGCCGTCACTTATTTTCAATCTTGGTGCTGTACCTTTTTCCGCCAACCCCAATAACAAATGTGTTAAACCTGAGTCGGGTCGGGGACAATCGGTATTTGCCCGGCGGTATTGCCTCTGTGACCCTCTAGTTATTTAATCAATGAAGAGGCAGGCGCAAGCAGGGGGTTGGTCAGCGTGCAGGCTTAGTGAGGGCGAAGGGCTATATCAGGGGCCAGCGGCATGCAAAAGGGTTCGCTCTGATCAGGGCATCTTAAAATGGCGGGTGCGCACGACAAAAGTGTGGCATCAGGGGAAAAGGCAAGATGGCGCAGATAATGTTCACCAAACCGTACTAATTTTCAACAGTCCTCCCTTTAACATATTCAAGACATCTTGCTGGTTCATTTTCTACTCGGTTCTATTGTGGTGGGCATGAGAAAGAAAACGGTAGGAACCCTAGATGAAAAGAGTTGTAAACAATACATTTTAACATTTCTAGTTTTAGGAGGTGGACCTATTTGATAAACTTTGATCAATTTGTTTAGCAGGAAAGTCATAGAAATGCAATACAAAAACGATTCTGTAGCGAGAGCAGCAAGTACATTTCATAACGTGAACTGGTAGGTTATTACATATATCAGATTCGGATTGGAGCATGATCAATACAATGGCGGCTGGGGGAGAAATGAGGCATAGCAGAAACGGCGATTGAGGATGTCAAATGTTCGAAGTTAACGAGTTCTCATTATTCTTTGTTGTCTTTCGTTGGCGCTGTGGAGCACCGGCGGTGGAGCTACAAGTCCAGCTCTATTCTAAGTTCTGCGTTGCAGGGCACGACCCTTTCCTCGCGTTTCTGGTCGGAAAGGTCCTTTTCGCCCTGTGTCCTTTGAGGTGATTGTCAGAAAGTTCAGATGGAAGAAGAGCGTACAAAACAGTCCATAGGGTAGGTCGGAGAAAAAGGGGGATGGAGCAAGGCCAAATTAGGAACAAACTAGGGGAACGAGAGACTTCAGATGGGCGGGCTCATGACCGAGTCTAGAGAGCGGGGACCTTTCGGCACACATTCGAACATAGAGCGGGGGCATCAGGTTAGCCCTTTCTTCTCACTTTGCTGGAGGTAGTGCCTCGTCCTGTAGCTCTGTTCTGTCGCGGTCTCGCCTTGGCCCATGTCGTAGGTGTTCCATAGTCTGCAGTCAGGCCTCGTGCTCCCACATCCGGTCCTTCTCTCTCCTGACAGCCGTACCCTTAAACGAGTTTGAAAAGACAGTCTTTAGAGAATTTGCAGAGGAAGGTAATCACAAAAGTCTATTTCTCTCCCAGCTTCAGATAGAAATGAAAACGTCCGTTATTTAGGGTTCACAACTAACATATAAATGACCGATGACGGGCCTGTTGGAGGTACTATGGCTTTCCTTCATAATTATTTATTTACAGTTTCGACAGTTTATCTGATGGAGACCCACCTTCGTAAGACGGGCTTGACAAAGTTATGCCGTTCTCTAGGGCTTTATATTTACCAAGGGTACTGTGTGCTATCGACATGGTACTAAACAGATATTTTGCTGATGGACGAACATAGGCTAAACAGTTCTTTTTATCAATGCGTCCTGTTTTTCAACTAAACATTTTTCACTTTCGGCAGGGTTCATTTCAACGATTTCTTCACTTTGGTCTAGTCTTTTAACCTTGTAAAACATCATTCTGGTTCCTACGTAGCTTCCTACGGCCTGAGTACTTAATCAGAAAAGACAGGGGTTTTATGGGAAACAACTAGGGACATAGAAACTTGTGGTAAGGGCGTAAATCGACCCATTCCTCACAACCGGGAATGAGGGGTAGTTTCATAACTCCAGTTTGGAGCGGCTGATACAGGGGATGTAACAGGGGTGATCATTTTTCCTGTTTGGGTATTGCGACAATTCGGGGCGGGGAGGGTCGCGTATTCTGAGGTCCTTGTTTTATACCATAGGAGCCGTTGACATGTAGTTCCCTTATTACGGGCCAGATTAGGGAACCTCTGTCGTCTTACCTGTCCTTTCCCTTACGGCCCAACCTCGGTTCATTGACTTCTAGCGGAAAAGGAGAGGTAATGACACGGTCTCAGGGTGATTGTATTAAAGACAAGTTTTTGTGCAAATACTGACGGTATTTGAAGCCAATTAGGTGGTGCGCTAGGGGTGGCAGTCTGCCAATTTCGGGGCTAATCGCTCGGAAGAGTGGGAGTGCAAAAATAGAGGGAGAGAGAGAGAGAGAGAGAGAGAGAGAGAGAGAGAGAGAGAGAGAGAGTGCAACGGCAGGCTAAATAGTACACGTGCAACAGAGAGGGTGGCAGTGTATTCAAGAAAGGCTATTTAGTGCATTACACAGTAAAGGACATTCACGGGTCTGCGTTAGAATCTTGTAATCATGCAGTTTGAGCATTAGACAGGGTAGAGGGGACGTGCCTTGAGAAAAGGAAAGAAGAAAGGAGGTACCATTTTGTCGCACTTTCTCGCATCCTCGGTCCTTCGACCAGTTGGGTCAGCGCCTCGGTCACACACACACATTCTCTCATAGTTTCGCATCATACGTGACATGGGTTCATTCGTCCGGTCTGGTTTAAGGGTGATCACTTTTTATCAGGTCGTGCAAATTTTTCGGGTTTGTTCGATACGTGAGTAGTTTGCAGGCGTGCTTAGGCACCACCTTGCGGCGCTAGTCTGCTTCGTGTATTAGACATGGCAAGGCTTCAGATCTTCGCCACACCTCGGCTGTAATCTCTGATGTAACCTGCAGAGGGAGGAAAAAAAAAAGGGGGAGGGGAGGGAACAGCATTCGCGCATATTTAAATACATGTATTCAAGAGTCCTTTACTCACCTCTTACTCGTCTTCCCTCCTCGGGGCAGAGTCCCCGGGGATATGGTTTCTGGAGTCGGGGGGGCAGTGTGTCCATATAGGTTGTGTGCGGAGAAACGTGAAAAGGAAACCAGAGGTGCCTAGTGCGAGGTATCTAGTCAAAGGATGTATCTCACTATCGGGATCCTTAAACCTCCTTCAACGCTGTGGCGTTCTAAGGTTCTTCGGTTCTTGGGTCAGCTCCGTTCCCTGATACCTTGGAACGTTGTACTTTATAACATTTACATCATTTCATTTCACCCTCCTTTTACATTCCCTCATTTACACCGTTCGTTTTACCCATCCTTGGAAGTCAAGGTCTTCCTCCACGCGAGAGTTCATGAGTCAGTCGCGTACTTTGAAGGCAGAGTGTCGTGTTGTCGATCCGATCCGTCCTCCAGGGCTGGGCAACCATCTTCTTTCAACCTTAAAGAGAGAGCAGAGTAGGGTGCACAGAAAAGAACTTTCCCACCGATCCCACATTTTTAAAATAAAGCATGCAATACCCGTCCATAGTTTCGAAAACCTTTATTTCTCAGAATCATTTCAGTACGTGGATGATGAGGGTGCAGTCGTATTTGGTCGGACATGGCAATGGCTAAAGCGCGTACAGTGGGAGTGTCGTCTTGCGGCAATAAATACATTGGAAAGTTTTATTCATTCATTTGTAAGAAACTAAAACGTCTATTAATTGGCTGGGGGTTCGGGGGCATTTATTTCATAATTTAGAAGCATAATCATAATAGTTGCAATCAGATTTCCTATATGCATACTGTATGTGTGCGTCGTAGATGAGGTTATACATCAGCTATAAAAATATAATACATTGTACATTTGTAATCAACATTTTTAACGGGATCCTTTCACACTGTTCGTCGAGTGAGCTCTCCTTGTCTTTTCTAGCCAAGTGTACAAAGGATCATATAAAGTCTCAGAACATCAAGTTTATATTAGTGCGAAGGAACACCACGAGGTGTTCGCAAGTCCCTCTTGATACCGGCGCCATTTTGGGCGGGGCCGGCTCAGTCCGGAAGTAGCATCAGGGGGAAATGTTTCCCATTACTGGCAGTTGGACCAGAGTCCTTTTCGGCAGTTCTAGAATTCATGCTAACAGAAGGAGTGGCAATGTCATGTTTATTTCGTTGGCGGTCAAGGCAGCCGTCCCTTACCGGAAACCTGCAGAGGCCGAAGGTTCCGCCGGGGACCTTTGTAGGATCTTCAAGGCTGCGGAGATGCTGTCGGAGATGGGGGCTCATGCCCCAGTGGGCAAATGTCCGAGCTATATTGCTGGTCAAAGTTACTCTAGTGGCCGGGGCCCGCCTTCCAGCGGACCCAGACGCCATTTTGAGGCCCTACAGGGGCCACTCTCGTCGAGTTTGCAAGAGTGGAAGAGATCCTTCGGAGTGAAAGGAAGAGGTCTCTGTTGTGTGAAGGCGGGACGTTCGGCTGGGGTGCAGCCGTGATGCCCCCACCTGGGGGGGGGCGAGGATGACTCGTTCGCGCCGTCTCCTTCTCCCGGTGCACTCCATGCTGCTCTTTTTCATCGCCCCGCATGAAGGTCTCTCCACATCCGGTGTTCCCCAAGTCTTGTGCTCAGTGCTGTGGGAGTATGGCCACCTGAGGCGCGCATTCGGCGCGACACGAGTATCGGTGCAGTCATTGCAGGTTCGGTGTTCCGAAAATATGGCCACCATTGCACGTTCGGTGCTGCGCAAATACTGGGGTGCCACCATGGTGTGTTCGGTGCTGTGCAAGTATTGGCACCATCGCCTGACTGGGGGTGTTCGGCGTTGGGCCGGGGGCTGGGAGACCTCCTATCGGTGGAGGTGGGAGAGGCTCGTCCGCGTCGCCTCTCCCTCCCAGCCCGACCTGGACGCATTCCTGCAGGGGTATGGACAGGGCATCCGCCGCCCAGAGCTGCTGCGGCTGTCGCGGAGGAGAAAAGGAAGGGGTGCCTCGCTCTTCTCTGGACATGTGGCGGGACTACTTAAGTCTATCCAGGCCCGTTGCGGCTGGGCCGAGGAGGCATGTGGCGGGACTACCGGCAACTACCTAGGGCCGTTGCGGCTGGACTCCGCTGGCCCCTGCCTCTCCTCCGGCTTCCCCATATGTTAAGATTTCCTGACCAAGAGTTGGCAGCGGGGCCCGCCTTATATGGGTTGCCGCTGGTTGGGCGTAGCCGTAACCCTGCCCTACTTTGGAAGGTTCCAGAATGGGGGGGGGGCGAATGTTCTGTTTGACTTTCATTTTCTACAGTTTACCGTTATTATTTCTTGTTTGCTGTGTTAAATTAAAAGTTCAAGTTCATCAATGGTCTACGGATTTTGTTGTACCATTTCTTTCTTTCCAGGTTGCTTTTATGCTAAGTTTCTGCTTAACAGAGGTTGAGTAACACGGAAACACGTGTAGAGGGATGACGCAGATTCGTACATTACATACACACAAACTCAGACGGGGGGACAGTACAAGTACGACATACAAAGACCCAAGACGAATATAAAACAGTTATTGGTCATAATTATCTCTTTCCGTCTGTGAATTTTAAAGCGAGGCTGGGTTCCCGTCTTGACGTTGCCCGACCTAGGAGAACTTGAGCATGCCGCTGAAATTGTCCTGGCGAAATCTGTGCCATCGGGCATAATCAAACGTGGTGGTTCTATCTGGTCTGTCTATGTAAGTCGGGTTCTTCTTTGTCTCGCGCTTTTTCTCATACTGCCGATCTGTCGTTCCTGTCGGCCCTTTGCCTTTACTCACGCTCAGTAGAGTCGGGCATTGGGCTTTCCAGTGTCCGACATATCTACAAAAAGCGCATTGGTCTGGCCCTAAGTCTGGTCGTCTTTTGCGTAGTGTCGGGGGATAACTTGTGGGTAGCGGTGTCCTGGGGTTGTCCTGTCGGTATATTTCTCTACTTGGTTTGTCCTCGTCTTTTCTCTGTCGTTGCATAGCCTCTCTGCGCCACATACCGAGACTGTCGAGCATAATAGGCGTTGTCTTATTATTTCGAAGGGCTATTTCTAACGTTTCTATTTTATCAAGGTCAAAGGATCCTGCCAGTGGCCTCTGTTTGTCTTGACTTTCTTTGGTATACCTGTGCCACAATTTATTATAGGCTATGGTAACTAATCCATAGTTTATGAACATGTCCTTATTAGGGGTGCCTTCTAGTGGAGCTATATGGTCCACCTCTAATACACGGTCCGGGCTGAACCAATTATCAATCAATGGGGAGAAGACAGACATGACGGCTCGTAACGAGGGACTAACAAGTCAGCAGTGCCTATCTTATCACTAGGTGCAAAGACTAGACAGAATATTCCTATTCTACGTTGTTTGCAGGCAGTGAATACCTCATGAACAAAAATAAAAAAGAGTAACCAAGAACGCGGAACAATCAAGCAATTAATAAATAAATAAATAGGATAGAAAAAGGACAATGGGGAGAGTAAGTAGGGCGCAAAAGTCTGCGTCCTCTACCCTTTCACTAACCGCAAAGAGGAAGCTGTTGTTTCCGGTTTGCAGACAGAGAATCTCCAGAAGACAATCTGTGAACAGTAGTTCGGGGTTAAAGAACCCAGTTAATCAGTGAGGGAGAGGGGAGTCTCCCAAAAACCGTTAAGAAATAATAGAGTCAGTGGGGGAGAAAGATAGGCGCGACGGTTACGTTACCTATCCTTCACCGTTTGCAACAGAGAAGGAGCCTACTGTTTCTCCGTGTGCAGACAGTGAATCTCCAAATAGGTCAAACAAAGAGTAATACTAGTATTTTATAAATAATCAAGCAATCAAACAATCAAGCAATCATTTCCCAACTTGTCGTGATTACACGACCTTACCCGGACCATGTGGACAGTTTCTTGTCTTCCGAATCCAGCGCCCGTTCGTCCTCTTTTTCTCGTATTTCTCACGGCACTCCTAATGGTTCCCAGTCAGGACCGTAGATCACTCGAGAGAGGTCTTGTTCGGAACTAGTGAAGTTCGGATGATCGGCTGCCAGACGAGGGTCTATTGGGCAAGAGCTCTCCCGATCGTTGCAGTCGTTCACTCTGTCGTCGGGACCTCTCCCACTGGATCCACGAGTCGCTGATGGGCCCCACGCTTGGGACGCCAATTGTTAAACCTGAGTCGGGTCGGGGACAATCGGTATTTGCCCGGCGGTATTGCCTCTGTGACCCTCTAGTTATTTAATCAATGAAGAGGCAGGCGCAAGCAGGGGGTTGGTCAGCGTGCAGGCTTAGTGAGGGCGAAGGGCTATATCAGGGGCCAGCGGCATGCAAAAGGGTTCGCTCTGATCAGGGCATCTTAAAATGGCGGGTGCGCACGACAAAAGTGTGGCATCAGGGGAAAAGGCAAGATGGCGCAGATAATGTTCACCAAACCGTACTAATTTTCAACAAATGAGTTGATAAACTGCGAACAAAATACATTCTGATAACTGTACGTTTTTGTTGTTGTATGAAGAAGAAGCTTTCTAGCGTCCTCTTTCAAGTAAGGTTTTTGCCCACATTTAATATGGCAGCCGGCGTGTAGAGATCACACCCCTACGCTAACTCTGGATAATGATCCTCCCCCATGTGATACAGCCACATTGAAGAGTTGAATGGCCATCACCATCAGACACGCCCCCAGGCCCGGTAGGCTCAAGTTGCTCTCTTGGGCTCCAGCGTTTCCTGTTAAACGTTCTATATGTCAGAACAGGTGATCGTAGTTTGCATCAGATACTGGCTGGTTGCTCATACTCGTCTGCCTTTTTGTAGAATTAATAGGAACACTTGTGCCTGTTACACACATCGAGGAGAAAAGGCTCCAGTTAAATATGGCAGCTGACCAACACAAAAATAAAGGAGCGTGGTGTCCCAAAACCGAACGCCACGCTTATCGACATGAACTCCAATTAAACTTATGGCGCGGGTAACTTTGCACATCCCCTGTCCGACATGTGTCTTCCTTGTGTGAAGCCACAGAGACACCCTGCGTGTGCACATCTCCTGGTCATGTGTCTGCCTTAAGCCATGCGTGTGCACATCTTTTGTCTGGCATGTGTCTGCCTTGTGTGAAGCTGCAGTGAAAGTAAAAGCTGAGATCGAGCACGCAAACGTGACAGTGCGTTGGGAGCGCGTGAAAGCTAAGATGGCCAGAGAGCGAATGCGCATGCACATCGGCTGTCCAGGCAAGTTTACATATCCTGTCCCCCTTCGGCAACCAAGTCGAAAACAATAGATCTCGCCATGGCGAGCAGGGCCATGCTCTGCGTCACTAGGCGAGACCTAAAAATAATGGACATAAACAGTGTGATAAATGTACGGTTTAATTTAGACATTACCATGGCCAAGGGTCATTGAAATTTTCATAATGCAATCTTGATCTCATTTAATGTTGTAATTTTCTTGAAAAGTATTTTTTTGTATAAAGTAGTGGACAAATGCTTTCATGATTTGTTTAATTTGTCTTCATTCCGTTTCAGTGGACAGAGCTGGCCACTGAACATTAGAGCAGGTCCCTGAGAGCAGATCAACGAGATTTCGATTTTAAGATTGATACAAAATTCTTCCTGCTCCTTTCCCAAATGCACGTCTGGAATGGCAATAATAAAGGAACATATTTGCCCCTAAATCATTGACCAATCTACTATTGCCCCTAACCTGTTAGTATATCTCAATGGTTGCTCTCGAAGAAGTCATATGGATCATAGCAGATGATAAAGTATAATCTCTCGAGAAACACATGAGTTGAAATGAGAAGCGAGGACACCCTGATAGTCACTATCTAGCCAACAAACACATCGATGTACCTTCCTGACCTCCTTAGGACAGGCATTAAAACTCATCTGCCTCCACTACCCAACCCACCTCCTGCTGTCACACCAATCTGTCTGTTTACATTGTTTCACCTCATAACCCTGTGTGTTGAATTTCTCAGGGAGTTTCCGGTTCTGGCATGGCTAGCCGCATTATGTTTGCAAGGGAGGAGGGCTTACATGTTGTGGGGATAAAGAGTAAATCTGAGGACGGTCAGGAACTTTTGGCCCCAAACCAGGAACTTTGCTATGATACGTCCTCTGGTTTGGGAGAGTGACTATATTTATAATTTGGACTATTGACTTTCATCTGAGCATTTGGCATAATATAAGGGAGTTTTTCACTATAGTTTTGGGCTTATTAAATTGGTCTGTCCATTTCAAATTGTATATATTTTTATATGCTGTTGCGAATAGACTTGTCCCTGACATTCCTGGTGTGTTTTTATGTTTTGTTAATTCCTCTGCAACCCCAACTTTTCCTTCTGATTAAAGACACTCTTTTTTCAATTTGTCCATTTCTAAGGCCAAGTCCCAAGTATACATTATTTTCACGATGGAGTATAAATAGAATATTTTTATTTAATGATAAATAAATGTTTAAAAAATATATTTGATGATCTTTGTGGAGTAAATGCATGTTGATGAACTAATAATCAAATGTCTGACTTGATTGTATATTGTATAAGCATGGAGATAGGATCATAAGGTCACTTTGTATATATGACCAGATTGACCTGGCAACAAATACACAATAATGTCCATGGCATTAGACGAGTTTTTATAATGCTTTATTTTCAAAGGTGCTCACACGTTAGATTTTTATAAATTTGGATTTTTAAATGTAGCAGACAAAAGTATAACACTATGTTTGTGAGGATGAAGTGTTAAGAGTGTGTTGACAGGAATCAGAGGAGTGTAGCATCCATTGGTACAGCAGGTGCAGTAGCACCAGGGCTGAGAACACTGAGGGGGCCACTGCACTCTGATTATTGATTTATTTTATAATTTAGACCTCAGACGGGGGGCATTCTTTCCTTGCACTAGGTCCCATGATACACTGGTTTCACTACTGCCAAGGGGTTGTCTAAGGGGTTTATTAGGTGTCTGGTGGCCCACAGACCGCCAGACTTTAGGAGGCGGAGTGGTGGCGCCCCATTATGACCAGGGTGGTCTGGCCACCCTGGACTACCGCAACCGCCAGGGATCAGAGATCCCTGGTGGTGGGGCGGGGGTCTCAAGGCTGCATTATGTTTGGTGGGGCCGCTGCAGCCCCACCGAGCATATTACAAGTTTCCTCACCGGAATACTTTTCATGCAGTACGACCGCCATGAAAATTGTGGCACTGAGGAAACAAAGGGGGCCTTACAGGGCTCCCTGGTGCCTCACACCATGTGGACACAAACAAGGGGGCACCACATGTGCCCCCCTGTGTGTATGCACACCAGTACCTGCATGGCATGGACTGCAGCGGCCATGCCATGCAGGTACTGCCTTTAACATTGCGATGTCTATTTCATAGGCACTGCCCTGGGAACGCCAAGGAACCACCCACCAGACAGAACAAAACTCCTAATCTGGTGGACGGTTTGTACATGGGTTTGGCGGAGTGGTAGCCGGGCGGTCCCACTCCCGGACCACCAAACTCATAATAAGGCCCAATGTCTACTGCCATTTAATGCTTGTTGTGTTTTTAGCTTTGATTGTGATGATGCTTATGGTAGATTTTGTGTTGATGGTGGATGAAGTAGAAGCAATACAATTATGGACGTTACAGGGCGATTCAAATGAAGGTTTTCAGGGTGGTGTGGGCCTCATAGATTGTGAAGCCTCAGTTGATTGACATTAACAATTCTTTGATAGTACCTCTGTCATTTTCATGAACAAGGCATGTTGCCTTACACTTTCTTCTCACAAAAAAAACAAAGACGTTCTGGGTGTATCTCTGGCTTTATTTTGCTGACATTTCATATTATCCAAGGCACGGGTCTGTTTGTCAGACATCTGAGGGAGTCCTTCAAGGTTGCCTGCTATTTCACGCAAAATAGCTCCTATATTGTGAAAGTCCCTATGCACAGTGGACTGCCGTTGCAAAAATTGATCCTCCCAGAGAACAGTATTTTGGCCATCCAAACCCCACCCTGCATGTGGGACCATCTGCCATCTGGGGGGTTGTGGCAGGGAGATTGACAATGGGGAGACATCCTCCTTTCTGCAGGTGTCCTCACCCCTCAGATGATTGAGAGAAGATAAGACTGGAGAAGAATACAAAGAAAAACAAACATACAGTGTCCGCTACTGAATATTATCAAATTGACTAAAGGTAAGATTTTTCTGCTTCCATTTACAATGCCATGTTATACCATTAAGAACAGTGATAAAGTATATCACAGTCAATAATTGAATAACATGGAAATATGGGTAAATGTACAGATGTGTGAAAGTAGATACATGATTATCCTGAGAGTTCTTTTTGACTTAACCAAAAAAGGGCAGATGATGTACTTACCAGCTATACCATCTGCCTGCTGTGTTGGTCAGTCCTGATTTTTGTTCAGCGCTAGGGGTAGAAGTAAAGTAGCATATTTCTGTCTAAAACATGAAAATGTAAGGTATAGATGAGTACATTAGTTCTTCAAAATAATTCACCAATAAAACACTGTTATGGCTTAACAAACAATGGTATTGAAATCCCCAGTGTGTGTTTGCGTCTCATAAGCTGTCTACAAGGGATATCTGTGTGATGCCTGCAATGCATTATAAGGTGGGAGAAAGACTACGCTGCAAGAGAGGTCGGAGGATAACTAGGATGCTCAGAGAGGGGGTTTAGCTCTTGCCTGGCCTTATGTTAGGTTTATCTGCAACAGACATGCCTTATAACAACCTTTATATGTTTTATTATGCATTAATACTGTTTAAAAGTGAAGTATAGAATTAATTATATTTTAATACAAATTATTGTTACCTTAATTTATGAATTCAAAAATGGTATTAAATATTTTAACACTAAAAATGAACTAGGTTTTATCTAAAAAACTAACTATAAATTAAATTATATTTATTTATCTTTTTAATTAATTATATTTTTAACTATTTAATTATTTTAAATTATGTAATTTTATTTAACATTATTTTCTGTAGGGTTTTATTTTAGACCCAACCACCATTATTTTGTATAGGAGGGTGTTGCAGTCCTAATGGGTGACAATGTGTGAGGTTGGAATGAAAGTTCTGAGTTGGAGGAATTTACCACTATTCTGGGTCCCTCTCCGGCTGTAGTTTTTTTAGAAGTGTACTTTGTGAATTGCAACTGACTTACTCTTTTGTGGATGGGTGCATGTTCCTCCCTGAACCTCTCCCTAACTGTCCCTAAACCCCCCCTTACTCCTCTCTAAAGCTCTTCCATTTAGTAGTAAGTATGCTTCATTTTCTAGCCACTTCCCCAGTTCCTCCAACATTCACTGTTAGGTGGTAAACTTACCTGTGTAAGGGTCTCTCTGTAGAAAAGATAGGAGAGGTGGAGGTGGAGATTTACACTCATAGGTTTGTGAACAGCATAACTTTAGTAGTGCTATTGTAGTACTAGTAAACATACTACATAATGATGTTTGTGAATAGGCCCCGAAATGTTTACTTTGGAAAATATTTTAAGCATATTTGACTTAGTACTTCCCTTGTGTACTAA
Source organism: Lissotriton helveticus (assembly GCF_964261635.1). Taxonomy (NCBI): domain Eukaryota; kingdom Metazoa; phylum Chordata; class Amphibia; order Caudata; family Salamandridae; genus Lissotriton; species Lissotriton helveticus. Next base: position 166,197,993 of record NC_136065.1, on the reverse strand, counting down.
ATCTATGACACTGGAGAAGTCCTCAGAAGAATTATACATGCTTTGAACCAGGGTTATATAATAAACCCTAATGGAATGTGGGGCAAGTTACAATAAAATTGAGCACTCTAATATGTTTTCTTCGCTCTAAATCTCTATATTAACTGGACATTTATGCAATTTCTGATTTGCTCATTATTAAACATCAGTGAAGATTCAACATTTTAGCAGACTTATGTAAAAATACTGGGTGACTAAATATCTTCCTGCCATAATAGTGCATTCAAATTATAGACTACCAGAATATTTTACATTTATCTATATATAGTTGGGTGCAGCTTTACTCCACATTTTTACATGTTATATATTCAAGGTACATATATGTGGAGTTCAGAATAATTACTCTCCCTCTACCTATATAATAACCTTCCTTCACTTTATTATGGTAGGGGATTTTCTGGATACAATATTATGGCAGGATGACTTTGAAAACTTGATATTGTGGTTGAACACTCATTTAGGCGGCATTTGATACTTCCAAATTAGGTTTTAAAGATTTGACTTAGACTTTATCAGGTAAGTATATTTTGATAGGAAAAAAATAATAAAGATAATAAAAAATGATTGAGCCTGAATTTCATATTGAGATGTTGATAGAAGTGTAAACAATGTGCTGAATGTTCGCCAAAGGAATTTCTGCGTATTTAACATACTTTTTTCTGTTAAGTGGAATGAAAGTGGTAATCAAGAGATTATGTAAAACAACTTCAAGGCTTAGGAAGTCTGTGCCTCTTCATATGAGGGAAAAAAAGAAAAAATCCCTGTGCGTAACTAGGTAGAACCCCACTGAGAGGCTAGTTAAATAATGGAGCTCATATTTATTTTTCTAGAAAACGCCAGCATAACCCAGTTCTAATAACAAGACGCCTCCCGAATATAAAATGATAGAGTGCAAGGTAAGGATAATAAACTCTTGTGCGCAATTGAATAGAAACCAAGTAAGAGGCAGGTAAAACAATTAAGCCTACCTTTATATTTCAGAAATACGCTTGAGGCATAACGTTTGAAAACAATATGGAATAAGGTAAATTGAAGTGAGATGTAGAAGAGTTTTGGTGCCCCTGGGTATATAAGTCCACAGTTATGTTTATAAGTCATTGGAAGTATCCCGGGACGAGGTTGATCTAATAGTGAAAATCCAAAGGAGGTGAGAAGCCATTGGGATCACCCTGGGAGGTGGTGTCTTTAACAAGCTGCCCACATATTGGTAGGACCTATGGCGATGCAGTAAAAGCAAATCTGCAAATCAATGTATGTTTTCATGACAACTGTGGGATTAAAAAATAGTATGAGTCAAATGAATTATAAGCCTAAGTGTCTAAAACTGCCAGCTAAATAATGCTCGGTTTTCTTTAAAAAGCAGTATGTTATTGAAGATTATTCGTGGTCTGATGTCATATACTGACTCAAATACATTTATCTACAGGATTTCTCTGGTATGTAACGTTTACAACGAAATTTTTACAACGCACTACCATTACAACGCAGGCATTACCACGCATACCATTACAACGCATTGCGCTGGGGGGCCCTCTAGGATAGGTAATAAGTTTAATTTTCTATCCAACACCTTCCCTAGTGTCCACGGGGACTGGAGTTGGAATAGAAAATTATACTTACCACTATCCAGCACCCCAAAGCGCTATGCGTTGTAACGGTATTCGTTTTAAATACCGCGTTGCAAAGGTATGCGTGGTAAAAGTATGCGTTGTAACGTCATACATCCGATTTCTCTGTATAGGCAACCACCCAGTGCCACTACAGGAGAGACAAAAATCTTAAAGTCTTGAAAAAGATGGCAGACTACTAAAAAAGGCCATCGAAACGTGTCGACGCTCACTGTCGCACAATCCTACTACCCAATTCACCCCAAGAACAACGAAAAAAAGTCACGTCTTGGATCGAGTTTAAATAAGGGTTACGATGTGCATATTCTAATGACAAATTGCTGATGTCTTTGTGTGTCTCTCCCCTTATGTCCGTTTCATGTTGTACAGAATAGGTTTTTCCTTAAAAAAAATTGTGTTACATAACATCATAAGCATTTGCTTACACCCATGAACTGTGAATGAGTTCTTTTTAAATCATGCAAAGTGTTTTTTATGAAATAAGAATGTGTTTCTTTTAATATGTTTTAAAATTGTACGGTTAAATAAAAAATGTTATATTTTACATATAAATTTATTGTTGTTTATGCTTTTGCTTAGTCAAGCTTTGTGTCCAAGACCAATATTTGGGCATACTTTCTCAGTTACTTACCCAAGGGAAACTGTTCACTTCACCCTCTTCATATGAGCCAAAACCTGGTGCTATCACCTCCCATGTAAATCAGCTCCAGTCGCACAACACCTGGTAAATCCAGGTGCAGGAACACTGAAGCATTTATGATCAGATGAAGGCAAATTACACACTGGGACTCCACTCCGTAAGACTCGTAATCAAGCCCACAGTATATAAACTCAAAGTTAGTTCCACAGAACCAGCAGGTGGAAGCATTGCTTTAATACAATGCAAAGTGAAAAGGTAATGTTCAAACTATTTGGGGAACCTATAAAAATTCCTGACTATGAAAAGAGCTCAATTCAATCTAAAATAGTTTACGTTGAGAATTAGGGACACCTGTTACAGGAGTAGAAAGGAAGAATTACCAGGTATACTTTAAAAGATAATAATTTATGACTCTGTAATTGAAAGAATCCAAGTAGTGGGGTAGCGCAGGGGTTAGTATGTGGCACATGCATATTTAATGGTCCATCAAAGATTTATAGATCTGCACCCATAAAAAGTAATGGGGAGGAGGGAAGAGAAGAGGCCACTGGATATCAGCGTATTAGCAGCTCATTATCACATGTATCTGCGCTGGCAGAGTACTACAACTTCTTAGGGCATTAGAAATGCTGCAATAATCCGCTTGAATAATTGGAACTAACAACCAGCTCTGCTACAAGTCCTTAAAGGTGCATTTCCTACTCGGCATGACCAGACCACAACTTCATATCAGTATAATGAGCAATAGAAAGGGTGTTATTTACAGTAATAGGAAATCCAGAAATGCAGTATGAAGAATTATATGAAAACAATTTTTTCTTGTACATCTTCGTCTTATTATTACTATCATTTTTATTCAACTTTTTGGGAAAGGAAGTCATAAAATCCCACGCATAGATTTTTGGAAATATTTTCACTTTTTGGAAAGTTTAAATATTTCCATGCACACATTTTTACAAATGAATCACTCCCAAAGTCAAAGGTTGTGGAGGTGCTACTTGGAATGATCCTGGAATCTTCCTACAAAAACAATCCAAAGAGAAAATGCATGACACATATAAAGAGAAAGTACCAAGGAGAAATACAAATATTTTTCATTGCTACGACAGTCTCGGATAGGTGCACCAGTTTGGTGGAAATCCATGTGTGCAAACCTAAGTGAATCTGGGTTTGCTTTAAAATCTATGGGTGGATGTACAGGAACACCCGTGCTCCACCCATCGGTAACGCATAGCACTACCTCGTGCGACTTTCTGTTTTTACTAAGCCACGCAAAGCCACAGAAATCAGGCTTTGCCTGACTTAGCAAATTCCAAAATACATTTTACATCGGGATGAGTCATAAACGTGACACAACCCCAATGCAAAATGTTAGTAATCAGGCTAAGCTGAGCAAATGGTGAAGAGATTCAAGGAGTCAACAAAGGGAAATAAATTGGCACTAACCAGTTCTTTTGAGGTTCCAAAGCTGAGGGTTTTATTTTAAACACAATGCAATCTGTGGACGTCTTTGACTTCCTGATTCATATTTTGGGAATTTTATGGATTTTTTCTGAGGAAGTGACCTGAGGGAGCCTGGGCTGGGAGTTTCATGGTTGCTCCTCACCAGATTCAGCACCACAAAGGCTACTCACACTTGGAGCCCCCCTCACCGGCCCCACACACAAACACCACTGCCCGGGCCTTAATGATTCCTCGCAGACTGGGGCAGTTGGAAGCAGAACAATGTCAGAATGCATGCAAAATAGACCACCCATTCATACACCACCGCTTCTTGGAAACTGCACTGCTTGCCGGCAACTGAAGAACACATTATTACCCAACTCAGTGGAATCTTTGCATCATCCTGGGGAAACTGAAGGTCTGAAACAGCTCTGACGAGATACGAACCTGTGATCTGCTAATGTGTACACATGAGTCATGCAGAAGTGCATGTGCTGCGGATTATGAGTCACGCGATGAGTTAGGTCTGCAACAGACTTGAGTCCGACAAGCGAAAACGAAACGTTCTGGCGAGCTAAGGTGAGCATGGGCGGCGGGGGCAATAATGAATGTTGACAAGATGGAGACTTAATATAATGGAGGTGTGCGAGCCAACAGATTAACTGTGTGTTCTGCAAGTTTCATACTTAAATGCAGGGGCAAACTAATTTCTGGGGTAGAGCAGAACTCCGTGGAGTTCCACGGAGTTTTTATTCAACTCCACGGAATTCTGCGTAGTGCAACTCGGCAAGCTCTACCTACCTATAATCTGCATATGGCTGGGTGCAAACTGGAATGACATGGTGAGCAAATTTAGGATTCAGGCCCAGATCTCTGTATGGGGGATGAATGTTTGACATTGTTCAGTATTATGTCCATCAATTGTTCTTTTTTGCATAAGTGAGGGATGATCTAAATACTTAGGAGGAAGGTTTTGGCTCATCAAAAGGGTGATTTTGACAGGTTTGAGTTGACCAAGCTACAGTGGCAGTCCGGGAGACATGCTTTACAGTGCTATAGTGTGGGACAAATGAGTTCTGTGCTCACTTGTAGCATTTAACTCACAAGCCAGCCTGTGGTGGAGCAAAGTTATTTGCCTGCACTCTAAACCAGTTCTGGTCACTTCATTCCCTTACCTTGGGTTTGATCACTTTGGTGAAAGAGGACCTATCTGGAAGCTTCCTCTGCCACTGACATGGTGGTCTTAATTTGAAGCTCAGGTAGGAGCTGGGCAACACCTGTCAGATGAGGAGCCCTCCTCCCTACTCCCAGAACCCTTTGTCCATTATCTGGGAGCAATGCACATCTCATCAGAGGGAAGCCATGAGGGGTAAGGTGACAGCTGAACACTGGCAGAGCAGCTTTTTGTTTTTAGGCAGAGACATGACAATTTTGTAAAACAGTTTTTCAAAATAGTAATAAAAAATCATAAATCTAACATGACCATTAAGTGTGTTTTTAAATTACTATTAAAATGATTCACTTTTATATCTACTCCCAAACTGAATTTAGGCTCTAACACCTTCCACGCTGCCCTAATTCCCCCGTGGTGCGGGGAAGGGAGGGGCCGCACGTGGCGCCGCGGTGCTCGTGACGAGCCCAGCTCGTCATGCTGCACAGTGGAGCTGTGCTCATGACGAGCTGAGCTCGTCACCACTCCGCCCACTCCTGTAGAACACCCGCACAGGTGGGGAATTAGCCCTGCATGGGTCGTCCGCGGCAGTTATGACAAGCTCAGCTCGTCATGAGCACAGCTCCACTGTGCCTCATGACGAGCTCAGCTCGTCATAAGCATGCAAGGGTTAATAAATGTGCCCTGTGTTCGCCTATAGGAAAGCCAACCTTGCCACAGTGAATAAAGACATTGGAGGTTTTTTATTTCAGGGGCATGTATACCTTTAATAAAAATGTCCTTCTTTTTAAATACTATACACTCTGTCCTAGGGGCTTTTAGAGCCTACCTCAGGGGCGCCTTAGGTGTATTTATTCAATTTGTAGAGCGCAACTGTCACTAAACTGGTACCCTGGGCGCTGAGGCAAGTGTGTAGGTACCCCTGCTACAAGTAACCATCTAGAAGAATATGTAGCAGATTTTTTTAATTATTTAGGGAAGAGACATGTCTTTTGGACTTTCCTAAATGGTAACAGTTCTTTTGCTGATCAAAGAGTTATCGGAAGCTTGTTCTAAAGCTAGGCTGCTTTGACTGAAAAGGCCCAACCCCTTATCTTGCCTTCCGAAACTTAATGATGCAGACCAAGTTTGCAGTACTGGTTTGGAGATTTGATTCCGTGGTTTACCCATTCAGTCTTCTTTTTTAGAGTTACCGGGCCATTACCCTTTAGTACCTTGAACACAATGCACATAGCTTTAAACAGAATACTCTGCTTTAATGGCAGCCAGTGCAGTTCTTTCAAGGCATCCTATGCTGATGATCTGCGAGGTCTATTTAAGGCAAGTTTTGCTGCAGCCACTTGGGCTCTATATAGTCTATTTAAAAGATTCTCTAGGGTCCCAAGTAGCAAGGCATTACAGTAGTCAAACCTACTGAGTATGATGCTACGTATTACAAGTGATTTAGCTTGAGTGGGCAGCAGTGATAGCACCTTGTAAGACTTAGTAATGATGCTAATCATTTGTCTGCTAATTTTGTGATGTGGATCTCCAGAGATAACTTGCCGGCGGAAATGACCCTCAAGTTACGAACCATGTCAGATTGCAGTAGCTCATCACCGGGTGGGATGGACCAAAAATTGGAGGGGAGAGTCATAGGAATCTTGCTTGCAAAATAGCACAAGAAATCTGTTTTGTCCCCGTTGAGTTTTAATGAATTTGTATTCATCCAGCTGACAATTTCCAACATGCCTTTCTAAAATGCCATTACTGCTACCTCTTGATTATTATTGAGGACAAAATCATCTGGGACTCATCGGCATAACTAACCACGCTAATGTCATGCTTCTTTACCAAAGTGATAAGTGGCCTCATGCAGATGATAAATAATGTCAGGCTGAGCACAGAGACCTGTGGTACTCCGCGTCGCAGCATTTTGAAAGTGGAGCAGTAGGGGAGCAAAGAGACAGCCGGGCACCTGTCCAATAAGTAGGACTCCAGCCACTTTAGAGCTGTGCCTCCCACACCGATTGAGGTTAGCCTAGAAAGCAGGATTTTATGGTCTACCATGTCAAAGGCAGCTGATAAGTCAAGCGTGATCAGGACTGTTGACTGCACGCTGTCTAACCCCATCCATAGCTACAAGTAGAGCTGACTCAGTACCATGTCCAGGTCGAAGGCCAAATTGCTCATGAAGGGACTGGGGGCAGATGTATCAACCAATTTTTTAGTCGCAAACGCTGTGAATCACAAAAAAACTGCGTTTGCGACAAAAAAATAGGAAAAGGGTATGTATGAAAGAAATCGCATCGCAAAATAGGAAATCGCAAGAATTGCGATTTCTTACGTTGCGAGAACATGAATTCTGCAAATTATATTGCGATTTCTTAATTTGCGAGGTCCAAGTTTGCAAAAATAGCAAACTTGATATCGTAAATTAAGAAATCGCAATGACAAGTATTAAAAATTTGTAAATTAAGAAATCGTGAAAATCGCAATTTAAGAAATCGCAATTACCACCAAGTGCATGCAGGTGGTAACCAGGTGGAAGGTATGAAAGGCAACCCACAATACAACTGAAACTTCCACAATAGCAGGACTATATGTGATAGCCAGGAGGCTGCGTATCCGTGCCCTTGCACAGAGGAGACTGAGACAGGAGCGAATATTCAGACTGCGCATCACGCTGTTCCAGCAGACTGAAGAGGACATCTATGATAAGTGCAGACGGCACCAACACACCATCTTGGACCTCAAAGATGAGCTGAAACCCTATTTGAAGCACCCAACAGGGAGGACACAATCAATTCCCACCCATGTGCAGGTATTGTGCTCACTGACCCTTGCCCCTGCCTGCAGGGCGGGTCGCTCCACACACTGCGCAGCTCCCTCCTTGAGTGCCGGGACCCCCGACCCCTCCGCTCCTGCCTCGCACAGGCGTGTGCCTGGACTGCTGTTCTGCCGGTTCGTTCCTGTCTCCTTTGCCTGTGCCCCTGATCGTGAACTTAGCTTTGCTTCTCCATTGTCCATTATTTGCTGGGTTTAACTTCTGTTTTAACTTTGCTGTGTTTACTTCTGACCCCGATTGTGTTTTGCTCTGCCTTCTGCACCGTCCTAGTGTCCTTCCCGCCGCTTCTCCCCCTCCCCGCTCCCCGCCGCTGCTCCCCTGCGGCCCGCCCCTTCTCGCTCCTGCTACCCGCCCATTGGCCACCCCGCTCCCGCCTCCCAGCGGCTCCTCCTTCCCACGGACCATTTAGGGAGGTCGCCGCGCGGTGGTGAGCTGTGACCCTTGCCCCTGCCTGCAGGGCCGGTCGCTCCACACACTGCGCAGCTCCCTCCTTGAGTGTCGGGACCCCCGAACCCTCCGCTGCTGCCTCGCACAGGCGTGTGCCTGGACTGCTGTTCTGCCGGTTCGTTCCTGTGTCCTTTGCCTGTGCCCCTGATCGTGAACTTAGCTTTCCTTCTCCATTGTCCATTGTTTGCTGGGTTTAACTTCTGTTTTAACTTTGCTGTGTTTACTTCTGACCCTGATTGTGTTTTGCTGTGCCTTCTGCACCGTCCTAGTGTCCTTCCTGCCGCTTCTCCCCCTCCCCGCTCCCCGCCGCTGCTCTCCTGCGGCCCCGCACCTTCTCGCTCCTGCTACCCGCCCATTGGCCACCCCGCTCCCGCCTGCCAGCTGCTCCTCCCTCCCACGGACCATTTAGGGAGGTCGCCGCGCGGTGGTGAGCTGTGACCCTTGCCCCTGCCTGCAGGGCCGGTCGCTCCACACACCGCGCAGCTCTCTCCTTGAGTGCCGGGACCCCCGACCCCTCCGCTGCTGCCTCGCACAGGCGTGTGCCTGGACTGCTGTTCTGCCGGTTCGTTCCTATCTCCTTTGCCTGTGCCCCTGATCGTGAACTTAGCTTTGCTTCTCCATTGTCCATTGTTTGCTGGGTTTAACTTCTGTTTTAACTTTGCTGTGTTTACTTCTGACCCTGATTGTGTTTTGCTGTGCCTTCTGCACCGTCCTAGTGTCCTTCCCGCCGCTTCTCCCCCTCCCCGCCGCTGCTCCCCTGCGGCCCCGCCCCTTCTCGCTCCTGCTACCCGCCAATTGGCCACCCCGCTCCCGCCTCCCAGCTGCTCCTCCCTCGCTCCGCCCCTCCCACTACGCCATTTATGCAGAGGCCACGCGTACGCGTAGCATGCCCGCGCAGCGGGCACGCCGATTGTGCGCCGAAGGCGCGCCAAAGGCAAGCCCGTCTGCGCCCGTCCGTGCCTGGACCGCGCCCTGCGCCAGAACCCCTGGCCCCAGCCTGCGATGCAAGAACACCCGACAGACCTACGACGACCCCACTCTCTACGCACTCAATACCGGCCGGAACCCTACCTGCTACCAAGCAACCCCGAGACGCACCCACGGACCCTTCGTCTGCCTAGCCTGCCGATTCACCTGCTGCCGGACCTGCACCACCCCCACCAAGTCGAGCACCAGCAGCAACCACCTGAAGTGTATCCTGCTCAACACCCGCTCCGTCCACAGGCACGCTGTGGCACTCTGGAACCTGCTCGACGCGACAGCACCGGACGTCGCCTTCCTCACCGAAACCTGGATGAACGCCTCCTCAGCGCCCGACATCGCCATAGCCATCCAGGACGGATACAAGATCACCCGGAAGGACCGCGTCAACCAGACGGGAGGAGGCATCGCCATTGTACACAAGAACACCATCCGCATCTCGACTAACTCCGACGAAACCTTCACCGCCGCCGAACACCTGCACTTCCAGATACACACCGACCCCAAGACCACCCTCCGAGGCACCTTCATCTACCGACCACCAGGACCATGAACGCAATTCAGCGAAGACATCGCAGACTTCATCAGCCCGCACGCCCTTCCCTCCGCCGACTACATCCTCCTAGGGGACCTCAACTTCCACCTGGAGAACAACAACGACCGAAACACCACCGCCCTGCTGGACAACCTCGCCAACCTCGGACTCAAGCAACTGGTGAACACCCCCACCCACTACGCCGGCCACATGCTTGACCCCGTCTTCTCATCCAGCAAGCACATCTCCGTCAGCCACGCCACCGGACTCCACTGGACCGACCACAGCTGCGTCCACTTCAGCTTCAGAAGAACGACGGCCCACCACCACCCACAACAGGTTCCGCGCCGAAGCTGGAGCAACATCACCGCCGAACAGCTCACCGCTTCCCTCAACCAGAACACTCCCACCAGCACAACGGACCCCAACGTAGCAGCCAGCAACCTCACCAAGTGGCTGACCGCCTGCGCCGATGACCTCGCACCACTAAAGAATCCTCCCAGCAGACCCGGCAGCAAGAAAACCCCCTGGTTCACCAACGAACTCAAGGAATCCAAGAAGAACTGCCGCACCCTCGAGAAAGCCTGGCGGCTCGACCAGACCACAGACAACAGGACCGCCCTCAAACACGCCACCCGCAAACACCACCAGCTGATCCGCGCAACCAAGAAGGCGGCACTCAAAGAACGACTGGACAACAATGCCCACGACAGCAAGGAACTCTTCAGCATCGTCAAAGAGTTCTCCAACCCCAGCGCCGGAAATAACGTCATCACTCCCTCGCAAGACCTCTGCAACTCACTCGCCTCGTTCTTCCACCGCAAGATCACCGACATACACAACAGCTTCGACGCACAGACCACGCACCATACCACCGAACCAACGCCCGCCACCACCACCCTCTACAACTGGACCCGATCAGCACCGAAGACACCACCCGCACGATGAACTCTATCCACTTGGGATCACCAACCGACCCATGCCCACACCACGTCTTCAACAAAGCCGACGCCATCATCGCACCCCCATCTCCGAGACATCATCAACTCCTCCTTCCACACCGCCACCTTCCCGGAGAGCTGGAAGCACGCCGAGCTGACCGCCCTCCTGAAGAAACCAACGGTTGACCCCACCGACCTCAAGAACTACCGTCCCATCTCGCTCCTTCCTTTTCCGGCCAAAGTCATCGAGAAGACCGTCAACAGACAGCTTGCCGCCTTCCTCGAGACGAACGGATCCCTCGACCCCACGCAGTTCGGGTTCCGGGCCAACCACAGCACCGAGACCGCCCTAATCGCAGCCACCGACGACATCAGAACCCTGATCGACAACGGGGAAACAGCGGCCCTCATCCTCCTGGACCTCTCTGCGGCGTTCGACACTGTCTGCCACCGCACCCTAGTTCAACGCCTCAGCAACATCGGAATCCGAGAGAAAGCACTGGAGTGGATCATCTCGTTCCTCGCCGGAAGAACCCAGAGAGTCCGCCTCCCTCCGTTCAGATCCGAGGCCACCGAAGTCATCTGCGGCGTACCACAAGGATCTTCACTCATCCCCACCCTCTTCAACGTGTACATGAGCCCCCTCGCAGCCATCGCACGCCAACACAACCTCAACATCATCTCCTACGCCGACGACACCCAGCTGATCCTCTCCCTCACCAACGACCCCACCACCGCCAGAGCCAACCTACACGAAGGGATGAAAGACGTCGCCGACTGGATTAAGAACAGCCGCCTTAAACTAAACTCAGACAAGACGGAAGTCCTCATCCTGGGATCATCACCCTCCGCCTGGGACGACTCCTGGTGGCCCCCGGCCCTGGGCACCCCTCCCAAACCAACGGACCACGCACGCAACCTGGGCTTCATCCTGGACTCCTCCTTGCCGATGACCAAACAAGTCAACGCCGTCTCTTCTTCATGCTTCAACACCCTGCGCATGCTCCGCAAGATCTTCAGATGGATCCCCACCGAAACTAGGAAGACCGTCACCCAGGCACTCGTCACCAGCCGATTGGACTACGGGAACACCCTCTACGCCGGAACCACAGCCAAACTTCAAAAAAGACTCCAACGCATCCAGAACGCCTCCGCACGACTCATCCTGGACATCCCTCGACACAGCCACATCACCGGACACCTGAGAGACCTGCACTGGCTCCCCGTCAACAAGAGAATCACGTTCAGACTCCTCACCCACGCACACAAGGCTCTCCACGCCCTGGGGCCCAAGTACCTCAACGACCGCCTAACCTTCTACACGCCCACCCGCCAGCTACGATCAACCAGCCACGCCCTCGCCACCATACCACGCATCCGCAGAGCCACCGCGGAGGAAAATCCTTCTCCTACCTGGCAGCCAAGACTTGGAACTCCCCCCCCACCCACCTACGGCGAACCCAAGACCATCTCTCCTTCAGGAAGCAGCTCAAGACCTGGCGGTTCGAGCAGTAACTTACCCCTCTCCCCCAGCGCCTTGAGACCCTCCCGGGTGAGTAGCGCGCTCTACAAATGCCGTGATTGATTGATTGATTGATTGACTGCACCTTCTGGCCTCAGGGAGTTTCCAAGGAGTCATAGCAGAGGTTGGTGGGTGTCACAGAGTACTCTTTCGCGCTTTTTTCATGCATTTTTGGATGCAATGCTAAACAGGCTAGGACATCAAATTTTCTTTCCAAGCACCCAACAGGCATTACAAGAAACCAAACTTGACTTTTATCAAATTGCACGTTTCCCCCATGTAATTGGCTGCATTGATGGGACCCATATCGCCATCACACCGCCAGCAGCTACAGAATATGTCTTCAGAAACCGGAAATGCTACCATTCCCTGAATACCCAGATTGTGTGCAATGCTAAATACATCATCAATGACATTGTGGCAAAATACCCTGGCATCACACATGACTCTTTCATTTTCCGACATAGTGGGATACATGGACGTCTGAGTGCTGGACAGTTTGGAGAGGGATACCTGCTAGGTAAATACATATCACACATCCATCGATCCATCCATTACTCATTTGGCAGAGGAACATTGACCTACTTTTCATTTCCATCCATGCAGGTGACAATGCCTACGCAGTGGGAGACTTCATCCTAACGCCATATCTGAATCCAGCTAATGCAAGTGAGAGGAGGTACAACAGGGCACACCGGTCAACGCGCAGCGTCATGGAACACACATTTGGCATTTTGAAAAGCCGTTTCAGATGCATACATAAAAGTGGGGGGGCACTGCAGTACAGCCCTGAGACATGTTGTAAAATTGCAACAAGCTGGGCAATGCTCCACAACATGGCATTGAGGAAAGGGACTGAAACCTCACCAAGTAGCTGACCGCCTGCGCCGATGACCTCGCACCACTAAAGAATCCTCCCAGCAGACCCAGCAGCAAGAAAACCCCCTGGTTCACCAACGAACTCAAGGAATCCAAGAAGAACTGCCGCACCCTCGAGAAAGCCTGGCGGCTCGACCAGACCACAGACAACAGGACCGCCCTCAAGCACGCCACCCGCAAACACCACCAGCTGATCCGCGCAACCAAGAAGGCGGCACTCAAAGAACGACTGGACAACAATGCCCACGACAGCAAGGAACTCTTCAGCATCGTCAAAGAGTTCTCCAACCCCAGCGCCGGAAACAACGTCATCACTCCCTCGCAAGACCTCTGCAACTCACTCGCCTCGTTCTTCCACCGCAAGATCACCGACATACACAACAGCTTCGACGCACAGACCACGCACCCTACCACCGAACCAACGCCCGTCACCACCACCCTCTACAACTGGACCCGATCAGCACCGAAGACACCACCCGCACGATGAACTCCATCCACTTGGGATCACCAACCGACCCATGCCCACACCACGTCTTCAACAAAGCCGACGCCATCATCGCACCCCCATCTCCGAGACATCATCAACTCCTCCTTCCACACCGCCACCTTCCCGGAGAGCTGGAAGCACGCCGAGCTGACCGCCCTCCTGAAGAAACCAACGGCAGACCCCACGACCTCAAGAACTACCGTCCCATCTCGCTCCTTCCTTTTCCGGCCAAAGTCATCGAGAAGACCGTCAACAGACAGCTTGCCGCCTTCCTCGAGACGAACGGATCCCTCGACCCCACGCAGTCCGGGTTCCGGGCCAACCACAGCACCGAGACCGCCCTAATGGCAGCCACCGACGACATCAGAACCCTGATCGACAACGGGGAAACAGCGGCCCTCATCCTCCTGGACCTCTCTGCGGCGTTCGACACTGTCTGCCACCGCACCCTAGTTCAACGCCTCAGCAACATCGGAATCCGAGAGAAAGCACTGGAGTGGATCATCTCGTTCCTCGCCGGAAGAACCCAGAGAGTCCGCCTCCCTCCGTTCAGATCCGAGGCCACCGAAGTCGTCTGCGGCGTACCACAAGGATCTTCACTCATCCCCACCCTCTTCAACGTGTACATGAGCCCCCTCGCAGCCATCGCACGCCAACACAACCTCAACATCATCTCCTACGCCGACGACACCCAGCTGATCCTCTCCCTCACCAACGACCCCACCACCGCCAGAGCCAACCTACACGAAGGGATGAAAGACGTCGCCGACTGGATGAAGAACAGCCGCCTTAAACTAAACTCAGACAAGACGGAAGTCCTCATCCTGGGATCATCACCCTCCGCCTGGGATTCATCCTGGACTCCTCCTTGTCGATGACCAAACAAGTCAACGCCGTCTCTTCTTCATGCTTCAACACCCTGCGCATGCTCCGCAAGATCTTCAGATGGATCCCCACCGAAACTAGGAATACCGTCACCCAGGCACTCGTCACCAGCCGATTGGACTACGGGAACACCCTCTACGCCGGAACCACAGCCAAACTTCAAAAAAGACTCCAACGCATCCAGAACGCCTCCGCACGACTCATCCTGGACATCCCTCGACACAGCCACATCACCGGACACCTGAGAGACCTGCACTGGCTCCCCGTCAACAAGAGAATCACGTTCAGACTCCTCACCCACGCACACAAGGCTCTCCACGCCCTGGGGCCCAAGTACCTCAACGACCGCCTAACCTTCTACACGCCCACCCGCCAGCTACGATCAACCAGCCACGCCCTCGCCACCATACCACGCATCCGCAGAGCCACCGCGGAGGAAAATCCTTCTCCTACCTGGCAGCCAAGAATTGGAACTCCCTCCCCACCCACCTACGGCGAACCCAAGACCATCTCTCCTTCAGGAAGCAGCTCAAGACCTGGCGGTTCGAGCAGTAACTTACCCCTCTCCCCTCTCCCCCAGCGCCTTGAGACCCTCCCGGGTGAGTAGCGCGCTCTACAAATGCCGTGATTGATTGATTGATTGATTGACTGCACCTTCTGGCCTCAGGGAGTTTCCAAGGAGTCATAGCAGAGGTTGGTGGGTGTCACAGAGTACTCTTTCGCGCTTTTTTCATGCATTTTTGGATGCAATGCTAAACAGGCTAGGACATCAAATTTTCTTTCCAAGCACCCAACAGGCATTACAAGAAACCAAACTTGACTTTTATCAAATTGCACGTTTCCCCCATGTAATTGGCTGCATTGATGGGACCCATATCGCCATCACACCGCCAGCAGCTACAGAATATGTCTTCCGAAACCGGAAATGCTACCATTCCCTGAATACCCAGATTGTGTGCAATGCTAAATACATCATCAATGACATTGTGGCAAAATACCCTGGCATCACACATGACTCTTTCATTTTCCGACATAGTGGGATACATGGACGTCTGAGTGCTGGACAGTTTGGAGAGGGATACCTGCTAGGTAAATACATATCACACATCCATCGATCCATCCATTACTCATTTGGCAGAGGAACATTGACCTACTTTTCATTTCCATCCATGCAGGTGACAATGCCTACGCAGTGGGAGACTTCATCCTAACGCCATATCTGAATCCAGCTAATGCAAGTGAGAGGAGGTACAAGAGGGCACACCAGTCAACGCGCAGCGTCATGGAACACACATTTGGCATTTTGAAAAGCCGTTTCAGATGCATACATAAAAGTGGGGGGGCACTGCAGTACAGCCCTGAGACATGTTGTAAAATTGCAACAAGCTGGGCAATGCTCCACAACATGGCATTGAGGAAAGGGACTGAAATTGAAGTGAGCGACTCAGACTCATCAGATGATGATTGCACACCTCCCCCTGGCAGGGCAGCAGCAGGAGTAGGGGCAGCGGCTGGACGCCAGAGATGGTCAGAGATCTTACGGAACTACTTTTAGGTAAGAAATTAATGTATTGTACCAAAATATGTGTGTTACAGGTGCTGTGTTTATTGACACTTCACACACATTTTTGTTATCAGAACCCATAACATGTTGCAACACAGTCATGGCACTGTTAAGTAAAGTAAAGAAAAAACTTCAGGTTGGTTGTTTTAACATTCTAAACATTAGTGTCCTAAACCACTTCACTTCCTACGGTGTTGGCTGGGTGCAGGGCGGTGTTCAGACTGTGTGCTCTCCATTTCGTGGCTACTAGCAGCACCATGTCTGGCACTGCAGTGTTGAGTTAGTGGTAATGTAGGAGTATTACTGCTCCTGCTGGAGGTCTCCTCACTTTCTCCTGAGACCATTAGAGTGCTGCCACCAAAGGTGGCTGTTTGCAACAGTTCCATAGCATTAGTGACTTGCTCTAGGCCTCTAGCAATGTCTTGGCTGCAGTGAGCTATCTGCATTTTCATGGTGATGCTGCACCGTGTGAGGTTGCTTGTTGCTGTGCACAGGCGATTCACAGCCTTCGTATAACTGAATACGTGCATGGGCACATTGTGCAGCCCTGTTTCTGGCAATTTTGGTGCGCTCAAGTGTAGTACACAATTTTTCAATTGCATCTGCCACGGCCTTCATCCCATCACCCATGTTACGCTGATTTCTGTTCAAAGTGCTCAGCTGCCTGTTTATTGACCGCAGTGCCTTATGTTGCAGGTGCTCCACTTGAAGCATGTCCTGCTCCAGTCCTGCAAATACAGTGCTCTCCTCTACATGGACACTGCTAATCCTGGACAAGGACCTTTGTGCCCCATATGTGCATGATCTTTGCTGTGGTTGCTGTTGTCCTCTGCTCTCACTTGGTTCCTGAGTGTCCTGACTATTGTCTCTGGCATCCCCAGTGTTGTGCATGTCATCCTCCAAAGGAGGCAGAGGGGGCACATGTCTATGCTTCCTGCGTACTATTGGTGCTGTAATACATTCCTCGCTGCTTTCCCCTTCATTGCTGTAATCCACATTAATTTGGGAGTCCTCTCCCTCAGCAATGTTCCCTGGTGCCCTTGATTGTGCTGTGGATGTAAAGGGGGACATATGAGTTTGTGTTTTGTCATGCATTTTAGACCAAATAAAGTTTTCAAATTTGGACTTCTATCAATCCTGACACTCTCAATGTTCCTTCAATGCAACCCACTATCTAAGCATGTGTGTCATTGCTGTCATTGACAAAATATCCCTCATTATACTACAACTCCCATGATGCATTTGTATGTGTGTTGTAAGGAGTGGAGCAGAGTCAAATATGTTTACTTACTGTCCCTCAATCTACACTGTGTGCATGCAATACCTAGCTGTTTAAATCTTTTTGCACGCATCTTACCTTGAGTACTGGAAGCAGGATCGGAGCTGTCAATCTCAGCCACTCCACAAACACTCTCAGGCAGGAGAGTGGCCTCCACAAGCTCCTCATGTGGTGTTGGTTGCTCAGCAGTTGAAGTCCCTCCGCCGGTCTTCTGTGCCTCCTTCAACCTGGCTTCCACCCTCTCTTTTGATCTCTGGCGCATGTCGTACCATCTTTTTCGCAGTTCATCTATGGTACGTGTGGTGACTCCAACTGCAATTACCTTTTGTTGTATTTCAAGCCAGATCTTTTGTTTCCTTGACTCTGGTACCTTCAAGGCTTTTTTACCAAAAAGCAGTTCATGGCTGCAAACCATTTCTTCTATTAGGACTTCCTGCTCCTTTTCGGAAAATGTGTGCTTCCTTTTTCTTTTTTCTGGCTCCATGCCCTCCTGTGGCCTCTGTGACTCCATTGCAGAGCTAGCAGTGCTGTGCAGCCTCCAAACACACTCCTAACTGCCACTGGGTGTGGCTCAGGCAAGCAGGTGCAGCTAATCACTCCCACTTCCTGGTTGTGATGTCAAGCTGCACCTGCATTGCAGATTTCCGGATTTGCGATTTCTTAAATTGCGAATTTTGCTATTAAGGAATGGCAAAACAGGATTCTGCGATTTTTTTGCGACATTTAAGAAACCGCAAACATTTTGCGATTATTTACATACATCCCGTTTTGCAGATCTGTAACTGTGAATCGCAAATTTTCGCAATTTGAGATTTGCAAAACGGAATCTTGATACATCTGCCTCCAGGATTCCAGATATTGAGATAAACGTCTCCTCACATATCGCTCCAGAACCTTCACTGGAAAGGGGAGTGAAATGGGCTTATAGTTACTCAAAACCACAGGAACAGCTGATAATTTTTTGAGAAGGGGGGACAATTGCTTTCTTCCAGGTTTGGGGTACCCTACTTGTTATACCCAGTGGTTTCAGCTGGCTGAGACGCAATAAAGCCAGTCAGAATCCACCATCACAGATAGGATGAGTATGATACACGTGTCTGATAACCTATGCTCACCCTTGAATAGCTTGGCACTGAGCAGTCAGGCTTATTCTCAGGAACCATGTGTAGAATATTGGCACAACACCACCCTCGCACACCCTGCGGACGCTACAAAAAGACTCCACAACTTATGTATAAAACACTGGTCTTTGAACTACACTCACATTGAAATCAAAAATACATTTAATATGCAGTTCACAGTTATGTGCAATTGTCCAGTTTCCCATTAGCAGCAGAACAGCGTGAACTAATATGACCTATTCAGAAGTATTCATCAGCCACGACATTCCTCAGTATCACATACCCAACAGTTGCAATGGTCAAACAATCTTTAATAAGTGTGGGCCAAAAATCTGTTCTGCTCGCGGAATTTGCGGATTTTCGGCAATTTCGCGATCTGCGAATCTCGCGAAATTGCCGAAATATCCGCAAATCCGCTCGCGGGCGGATTTTTTTTTTGGCCCACAGGAAGCACTTACAGTTAACGCAGGAGCTTGAGTTAAAGCTAACTTTGTAACCATTTTAGAATGGGGCCGGCAAGCTGCCAGAGTTGAATTAGCAACTTCAACTCTGGCAGTTTGCCGGCGCCATTCTGAAATGGTTACAAAGTTAGCTTCAACTCGGGCACCTGCCTTAACTCTGTAAGTGCTTCCTGTGGGCCAAAAATTAAACCTCAACAGGAAGCACTTACAGATATAAATAAAGCAGGTGCCCGAGTTGAAGCTCAACTTCAGTAACGTTTTATTCAGCCCAATACATTAGTGAGCACGGTCGAGGCTGGGCAAGTGTGCTTTAACCCCATATCTGCCGTCGAAAATTAGCTGTAATACTTGAGGGAGGTCTTTGCATCCATGAGTTTCTCGAGCGCAACCACCGTGTAGTTCCTGTGACCAGGAGGGAGGCTGCTTTCTCCTCATCTGCTGCCCTGCTCGCTCTCTGACCCTTTATACAGAAGAGGCATGTTGACACGCATAGAAGCCCCGCACCACACACTAGCGGTATCAAACGTCTTCCCGCCCTTTCCCAACTATGATGGACAGCTCACTCAAGGGACCTCGGCGCCTTTTGGCGCGGTGGCAAAGTTACAGGCACACAGGGTCACTGGAGGCAAATCTTCTGGCCCTTTACGCAGCTGCAGTATAGGAAAAGCACTATACATCTACCCAACGAGGTAGCACTTACTGATTAGCCAGTAGAAAGTACTCCAGTTGAGTAGGGGTATTGCACAAAACTGTGGCATCTTCGTGGATAACTATGCAGGGCAGGATTCATTCTGGCACAAGGCTCCTGTCACAAAAATTAAACCTCAGCAGGAAGCACTTACAGATATAAAGCAGGTGCCCGAATTGAAGCTCAAATACAGTAACGTTTTAATCAGCCCAAAACATTAGTGAGCACGGTCGAGGCTGGGCAAGTGTGCTTTAACCCCATATCTGCCGTCGAAAATTAGCTGTAATACTCGAGGGAGGACTTTGCATCCATGAGTTTCTCGAGCGCAATCCCCGTGTAGTTCCTGTGACCAGGAGGCTGCTTTCTCCTCACCTGCTGCCCTGCTCGCTCCCTGACCCTTTATACAGGGCATGTTGACACGCAAAGAAGCCCCGCACCACACACTAGCGGCAATCAAACGTCTTCCCGTCCTTTCCCACCTATGATGGACAGCTCACTCAAGGGACCTCGGCGCCTTTTGGGGTGGTGGCAAAGTTACAGGCACACATGGTCAGTGGAGACAAATCTTCTGGCCCTTTACGCAGCTGCAGTGTAGGAAAAGCACTATACATTTACCCAACTGTTGAAAATTAGTACGTTTTGGTGAACATTATCTGCGCCATCTTGCCTCTTCCCCTGATGCCACACTTTTGTCGTGCGCGCCCGCCATTTTTTTAAGATGCCCCGATCAGAGCGAACCCTTTTGCATGCTGCTGGCCCCTGACATAGCCCTTCGCCTTCACTAAGCCTGCACGCTGACCACCCCCTGCTTGCACCTGCCTTGAGTCATAAACCCCTCTTCGGCGCTGCTCTGCCCCAGGCCCTCATCCTGTTCCCAGCGCGACACCTCCCTGCTTCCCTCTCATGATCTCCGGCCCTTAGATGCAAACCCCCTTTTTCCCTGTGTGCCCGTTTTGTCTTCCCCGTTCCCAGGCCGACACCCAGCTCTGCCGATACCATTCCTTGCCCCTCCCCGTACAATAGAAAGCTTCCCCCATCAAAGGATCCCCGGGTTGATCAAAGCCCCCACTCCATGAGATCCGATCGAACCCCCCACATTCCGTGAATCGGCGGAATATCCAGCTGCGTGATACTCATCACCTGTTGTGACTAGGGTGGGGACTTCAACTGTAAATGTGTGTGGGAACGGGCCCAAAGGGGATTTCCGGGAATGTCTTTTCCATACATCAAAGCTTTAACATGAATGTGTAATCTACAATAAAGTCGTAAAACAGTGTATAAGAGGCCAGGCCTCAGAAATGTATCTAGAGCACCTCAGAACGATACCTTCTGTCCGTTTCGTTGTGTTCTCCTCCGGAGAAAATAAAAACCTTGTTTCCTGCTTTCCAGTCTCCAGCGCCTGCCTCTTCATTGATTAAATAACTAGAGGGTCACAGAGGCAATACCGCCGGGCAAATATCGATTGTCCCCGACCCGAATCAGGTTTTAACAATTGGCGCCCAACGTGGGGCCCATCAGCGACTCGTGGATCCAGTGGGAGAGGTCCCGACGACAGAGTGAACGACTGCAACGATCGGGAGAGCTCTTGCCCAATAGACCCTCGTCTGGCAGCCGATCATCCGAACTTCACTAGTTCCGAACAGACCTCTCTCGAGTGATCTACGGTCCTGACTGGGGACCATCAGGAGTGCCGTGAGAAATACGAGAAAAAGAGGACGATCGGGCGCTGGATTCGGAAGACAAGAAACTGTCCACATGGTCCGGGTAAGGTCGTGTAATCACGACAAGTTGCGAAATAATTGCTTGATTGTTTGATTGTTTAAAAATACTAGTATTGCTCTTTATTTATTTGGAGATTCACTGTCTACAAACGGAGAAACAACGGGCTCTCTCTTTGCAAGCAGTGGAGGATAGGTAGGGCAGCAGCCGTGCTTATTTTTTCTCCCCCACTCAATAATTACTTGAAACTGAACTGTTGTTCGCAAAACTATCGTTTCCTGGAGATTCCCTGTCTGCAAACAGGGAAGAGACCACCCTTTTTGCAGATAGTGAAAAGGGTAGGTAACGCAGATCTTTGCGGACCTACTCATTCTCCCCATTGTTATTTATTGGTCTTTTTGTTATTTTTGATCCATGAGGTATTCACTGCCTGCAAACAACGTTGAATAGAAATATTCTGTCCAGTCTTTGCACCTAGTGATAAGATAGGCAGTGCTGACTTTTTAGTCCCTCGTTACGAGCCGTCATGTCTGTCTTCTCCCCACTGATTAATAGCCTGTTTAGCCCGGACCGTGTATTAGAGGTGGACCATATAGCTCCACTAGAAGGCACCCCTAATAAGGACATGTTCATAAACTATGGATTAGTCACCATAGCCTATAATAAATTGTGGCACAGGTATACCGAAGAGAGTCAAGACAAACAGTGGCCACTGGCAGGATCCTTTGACCTTGATAAAATAGAAACGTTAGAAATAGCCCTTCGAAATAATAAGACAACGCCAATTATGCTCGACAGTCTCGGTATGTGGCGCAGAGAGGCTATGCAACGACAGAGAAAAGACGAGGACAAACCAAGTAGAGAAATATACCGACAGGACAACCCCAGGACATCGCTACCCACGACTTATCCCCCGACACTATGCAAAAGACGACCAGACTTAGGGCCAGACCAATGCGCTTTTTGTAGGTATGTCGGACACTGGAAAGCCCAATGCCCGACTCTACTGAGCGTGAGTGAAGGCAAAGGGCCGACAGGAACGACAGGCCGGCAGTACGAGAAAAAGCGCGAGACAAAGAAGAACCCGACTTACATAGACAGACCAGACAGAACCACCACGTTTGATTATGCCCGATGGCACAGATTTCGCCAGGACAATTTCAGCGGCATGCTCAAGTTTTCCTAGGTCGGGCAACGTCAAGACGGGAACCCAGCCTCGTTTCAAATTCACAGACGGAAAGAGATAATTATGACCAATAACTGTTTTATATTCGTCTTGGGTCTTTGTATGTCGTACTTGTACTGTCCCCCGTCTGAGTTTGTGTGTATGTAATGTACAAATCTGCGTCATCCCTCTACACGTGTTTCCGTATTACTCAACCTCTGTTAGCAGAAACTTAGCATAAAAGCAACCTGGAAAGAAAGAAATGGTAAAACAAAATCCGTAGACCATTAATGAACTTGAACTTTTAATTTAGCACAACAAACAAGGAATGATAACGGTAAACTGTAGAAAATGAAAGTCAAACAGAACATTCGCCCCCCCCCCCCATTCTGGAACCTTCCAAAGTAGGGCAGGGTTACGGCTACGCCCAACCAACGGCAACCCATATAAGGCGGGCCCGGCCGCCAACTCTTGGTCAGGAAATCTTAACGTATGGGGGAGCCGGAGGAGAGGCAGGAGCCAGCAGCCCGGGCAGTTGTAGGTAGTCCCGCCACATGTCTCCTCAGCCAGCCGCAACGGGCCTGGATAGACTTAAGTAGTCCCGCCACATGTCCAGAGGAGAACGAGGCACCTTTTTTTTCCTTTTCTCTTCCGTAACAGCCGCAGCAGCTCTGGACGGCGGGATGTCCTGCACGTACCTCCACAGCAATTTGTCCAAGTTGGGCTGGGAGGGAGAGGCGACGCGGACGAGCCTCTCCCACCTCCACCGATAGGAGGTCTCCCAGCCCCCGGCCCGACGCCGAACACCCCCAGTCAGGCGATGGTGCCAATACTTCCACAGCACCGAACACACCATGGTGGCACCCCAGTACTTGCGCAGCACCGAACGTGCAATGGTGGCCATATTTTCGGAACACCGAACCTGCAATGACTGCACTGATACTCGTGCCGCGCCGAATGCGCGCCACAGGTGGCCATACTCCCACAGCACTGAGCCCAGGACTTGGGGAACACCGGATGTGGAGAGACCTTCATGCGGGGCGATGAAAAGGAGCGGCATGGAGTGCACCGGGAGAAGGAGACGATGCGGACGAGTCTCCCTCGCCCCCCCAGGTGGGGGCATCACAGCTGCACCCCAGCTGAACGTCCCGCTTTCACACAACAGGGACCTCTTCCTTTCACTCCGAAGGATCTCTCCCACTCTTGCAAACTCGACGAGAGTGGCCCCTGTAGGGCCTCAAAATGGCGTCTGGGTCCGCTGGAAGGCGGGCCCCGGCCACTAGAGTAACTTTGACCAGCAATATAACTCGAACATTTGCCCCCTGGAGCACGAGCCCCCATCTCCGACAGCATCTCCGCAGCCTTGAAGATCCTACAAAGGTCCCCGGCGGAACCTTCGGCCTTTGCAGGCTTCCGGTAAGGGACGGCTGCCTTGATCGCCAACGAAACAAACATGACATTGCCACTCCTTCTGTTAGCATGAATTCTAGAACTGCCGAAAAGGACTCTGGTCCAAACTGCCAGTAATGGGAAACATTTCCCCCTGATGCTGCTTCCGGACTGAGCCGGCCCCGCCCAAAATGGCGCTGGTATCAATCGGAACTTACGAACACCTCGTGGTGTTCCTTCGCACTAATATAAACTTGATGTTCTGAGATTTTATATGATCCTTTGTACACTTGGCTAGAAAAGACAAGGAGAACTCACTCGACGAACAGTATGAAAGGATCCCCGTTACAAATGTTGATTACAAATGTACAATGTATTATATTTTTATAACTGATGTAAACCTCATTTACGACGCTCACGTACGGTATGCATATAGGAAATCTGATTACCACTATTATGATTATGCTTCTAAATTATGAAATAAATGCCCCCGAACCCCCAGCCAATTAATAGACGTTTTAGTCTCTTACAAATGAATGAGTAAAACTTTCCGATGTTTTTATTGCTGCAAACGACACCCCCCACTGTACGCACTTTAGCCATTGCCACGACCGGCCAAGTACGACCGCACCCTCATAATCCTCATGCTGAAATGATTTTGCAAAATAAAGTTTTTTAAACTATGGACGGGTATTGCATGCTTTATTTAAAAAAAAAAAAAAAAAATGTGGGATCGGTGGGAAAGTTCTTTTCTGTGCACCCTACTCTGCTCTCTCTTTAAGGTTAAAAGAAGATGGTTGCCCAGCCCTGGAGGACGGATCGGATCGACAACACGACACTCCGCCTTCAACGTACGCGACTGACCCATGAACTCTCGCGTAGAGGAAGACCTTGACTTCCAAGGATGGGTAAAACGAACGGTGTAAATGAGGGAATGTAAAAGGAGGGTGAAATGAAATAATGTAAATGTTATAAAGTACAACGTTCCAAAGTATCAGGGAACGGAGCTGACCCAAGAACCGAAGAACCTTAGAACGCCACAGCGTTGAAAGAGGTTTTAAGGATCCCGATAGTGAGATACATCCTTTGACTAGATACCTCGCACTAAGCACCTCTGGTTTCCTTTTTACGTTTCCCCGCACACGACCTATATGGACACACTACCCCCCCCTCGACTCCAGAAACCATATCCCCGGGGACCCTGCCCCGAGGAGGAAAGACGAGTAAGAGGTAAGTAAAGGACTTATGAATCCATGTATTTGAATACGCGCGAATGCTGTCTCCCCCACCCCCCTTTTTTTCCTCCCTCTGCAGGTTACATCAGAGATTACAGCCGAGGTGTGGCGAAGATCTGAAGCCTTGCCATGTCTAATACACGAAGCGGACTAGCGCCGCAAGGTGGTGTCTAAGCACGCCTGCAAACTACTCACGTATCGAACAAACCCGGAAAATTAGCACAACCTGATAAAAAGTGATCACCCTTAAACCAGACCGGACGAATGAACCCATGTCACGTATGATGCGAAACTATGAGGGAATGTGTGTGTGTGACTGAGGCGTCGACCCAACTGGTCGAAGGACCGAGAATGCGAGAAGTGCGACAAAAGGGTACCTCCTTTCTTCTTTCCTTTTTTCTCAAGGCACGTCCCCTCTACCCTGTCTAATGCTCAAACTGCATGATTACAAGATTCTAACGCAGACCCGTGAATGCCCTTTACTGTGTAATGCACTAAATAGCCTTTCTTGAATACACTGCCACCCTCTCTGTTGCACGTGTACTATTTAGCCTGCCGTTGCGCTCTCTCTCTCTCTCTCTCTCTCTCTCTCTCTCTCTCTCTCTCTCTCTCTCTCTCTCTCTCTCTCTCCCCGAAATTGACAGATTGCCACCCCTAGCACACCACCTAATTGGCTTCAAATACCGTCAGTATTTGCACAAAAACTTGTCTTTAATACAATCACCCTGAAGCCGCGTCATTACCTCTCCTTTTCCGCTAGAAGTCAATGAACCGAGGTTGGGCCGTAAGGGAAAGGACAGGTAAGACGACAGAGGTTCCCTAATCTGGCCCGAAATAAGGGAACTACATGTCGACGGCTCCTATGGTATAAAACAAGGACCTCAGAATACGCGACCCTCCCCTCCCCGAATTGTCGCAATACCCAAACCGGAAAAATGATCACCCCTGTTACCTCCCCTGTATCAGCCGCCCAAAAACTGGAATTATGAAACTACCCCTCATTTCCGGTTGTGAGAGATGGGTCGATTTATGCCCTTACCACAAGTTTCCTATGCCCCTGGTTGTTCCCCATAAAACCCCTGTCCTTCCTAATTAAGTAATCGGGCTGTAAAAGGTTACGTAGGATCCAGAGTGATGTTTTACAAGGTTAACAGACTAGTCCAAGGTAAAGAAATCATCGAAATGAACCCCGTAGTAGTTGAAAGGCAGGATGCATCGATAGAAAGGAAATGTTTAGTCATGTTCGTCTCTCAGCAAAATACCTGTGTAGTACCATGTTGATGACTCACAGTACCCTTTGTAAATGTAAAACTCTAGAGAACGGCATATCTTTGCCAGGTTCGTCTCACGAAGGTGGGTCACCATCAGATGAACTGTCGTGACTGTAATAAATAATTGTAAAGGAAAGTCATAGTAAATCCAACAGGCCCGTCACCGGTCATTCATATGCCAGTTGTGAACACTAATATAACGGGCATTTTTCATTCTTTGCCTGGAGCTGGGAGAGAAATAGACTTTTTGATTATCTTCATCTGCAAATTCTCTAAAGACTGTCTTTTCAAACTTGTTTAAGGGTACTGCTGTTGGAGGAGAGAAGGACCGGATGTGGGAGCACGAGGCCTGACTGCAGACTAAGGAACACCTGCGACATTAGCCAAGGCGAGACCACGACAGAAAAGAGCTGCAGGACGAGGCACTGTTTTCGACAGCATGAGAAGAAAGGGTCGACCTGATGCCCCTGCTCGATGTCCAGTGTCTGTCGACAAGTCCCCGCTCTCTGAATTCGGTCACACGCCCGCCTATTTGAAGTCTCTCGTTTCCCTAGTTTGTTCCTAATTTGGCCTTGCTCCATCCCCCTTTTCCTCTGACCTACCCTATGGACTGTTTTGTACGCTCTTCTTCCATCTGAACTTTCTGACAATCACCTCAAAGGACACAGGGTGATAAGGACCTTTCCGACCAGAAACGCGAGGAAAGGGTCGTGCCCTGCAACGCAGAACTTAGAACAGAGCTGGACTTGTAGCTCCACCGCCGGTGCTCAACAGCGCCAACGAAAGGCAACAAAGAATGATGAGAACTCGTTAAACTTCGAACATTTGACATCCCCAATCGCCGTTTCTGCTAGACCTCATTTCTCTCCCAGCCGCCATCGTATTGATCATGCTCCAATCCGAACCTGATATATATGTAATAACCTGCCAGTATGAAATATGCTTGCTGCTCTCGCTACAGAATCGTTTTTGTATTGCATTCCTATGACTTTCCTGCTAAACAAATTGATCAAAGTTTATCGAATAGGCCCACCTCCTAAAAACTAGAAACGTTAAAATGTATTGTTTACAACTCTTTTCCTCTAGGGTTCCTACCGTTTTCTTTCTCATGCCCACCACAATAGAACCGAGTAGAAAATGAACCAGCAAGATGTCTTGAATATGTTAAAGGGAGGACTGTTGAAAATTAGTACGTTTTGGTGAACATTATCTGCGCCATCTTGCCTCTTCCCCTGATGCCACACTTTTGTCGTGCGCGCCCGCCATTTTTTTAAGATGCCCCGATCAGAGCGAACCCTTTTGCATGCTGCTGGCCCCTGACATAGCCCTTCGCCTTCACTAAGCCTGCACGCTGACCACCCCCTGCTTGCACCTGCCTTGAGTCATAAACCCCTCTTCGGCGCTGCTCTGCCCCAGGCCCTCATCCTGTTCCCAGCGCGACACCTCCCTGCTTCCCTCTCATGATCTCCGGCCCTTAGATGCAAACCCCCTTTTTCCCTGTGTGCCCGTTTTGTCTTCCCCGTTCCCAGGCCGACACCCAGCTCTGCCGATACCATTCCTTGCCCCTCCCCGTACAATAGAAAGCTTCCCCCATCAAAGGATCCCCGGGTTGATCAAAGCCCCCACTCCATGAGATCCGATCGAACCCCCCACATTCCGTGAATCGGCGGAATATCCAGCTGCGTGATACTCATCACCTGTTGTGACTAGGGTGGGGACTTCAACTGTAAATGTGTGTGGGAACGGGCCCAAAGGGGATTTCCGGGAATGTCTTTTCCATACATCAAAGCTTTAACATGAATGTGTAATCTACAATAAAGTCGTAAAACAGTGTATAAGAGGCCAGGCCTCAGAAATGTATCTAGAGCACCTCAGAACGATACCTTCTGTCCGTTTCGTTGTGTTCTCCTCCGGAGAAAATAAAAACCTTGTTTCCTGCTTTCCAGTCTCCTGCGCCTGCCTCTTCATTGATTAAATAACTAGAGGGTCACAGAGGCAATACCGCCGGGCAAATATCGATTGTCCCCGACCCGAATCAGGTTTTAACACAACGAGGTAGCACTTACTGATTAGCCAGTAGAGTACTCCAGTTGAGTAGAGTGCAAATTGCAAAAAATCTGTGAATTTGTGGATTTTTTTACGATTTTGCGTGAATTTTGCGGACCGCAGATCCGTAAAATTCTCCCATACTTAGTCTTTAACTACTTTGCATGGCCCAGCCCCACAGTCACTCAACTATATCAGCCAACAATACATGTTGCCCCTTTTGGCACCATGTTGTCTAGACTCCCGAAACTACCTAAAGTGAAAAGAACTAGTTACTTAGTTTTGTCTATATGGATTAGACCTCCAGGTGCCTGGCGGAACTTGCACAAGGGCAGGATCACTATCACCCCCGTAGACAGATTATTGGGACCCAGGAAGATGATGCGCTTTCAAGTCTGTAGAAATGTTTCCCCTCAAGCGGAGGTGCAAGCTGCCTTAGATCCTGGCTGCCAGCCGTAGATGCACACAAGGTACACAAAACCCATTGGGCCTCGTCACAATATTTTCCAAAACATAATACTTTTTGGTGTGGGCCCAGGGAGAGGGAGCCAGCGACCTCAGATAGAGACTGTGATGTCAGACACTGTCATCCTCTCGATCTGGAGGTTTCAAACAATCTCAGCTCCTGGCTCAGGCCCCCCAATATCCCTCGGACACCACATGCTATCGAGTGTAAACTAGCATGGGTACCCTGGTTGAAAGCACAGGTTCCTCTGACTCCGCAAGCTTACTCCGCACTCCTTGAACTCCTCGCAACCAGCACCTCAGATGGGCTGCTGATCTTTACGAGCACTCTCCTCTGCACAGTGTATGTCATGATGATCCTTGTTCCAACCGGCGATCACTTCCACCCATTTACGCACCACTCTGTGCGGTCCTTATGATCTTGTGGAAACTGGGAGATCATTTGTGTCCCTGGGAGCTCTTGTAGAGGAGTTCAGCCACCCAGCCCTTGAAGACTACTTAGATACCCGGTCCACAAAAGCTGACACTTAGCTGCAGGCCAGCAACGTCCAGGCAAAATCCAACAAAGTGATAGTCCCCATCTTGGAGCACGACAGCTTCAGGCCACCACAAATCTGCGGATAGTAAAGTTGCATTAATGCCTGCCCTAAAGATTCCTTGTGTTGATGTCTCAGCATCGAACCAGCGTAGTATGGTTCCAAATCCAAAAGCACCTCTAACTTCATAGGCTCGAACCCCAGTAGTTATATCCAGGCCTTTGAAGATACGACCAGTTCAAAAGGCCACATTTGAAATGCACAGGACCTCTCAAAATTCTTTCCTGTCTGCCTTCCTTCCCTGGGAGGATTGTTTACTGTTTTAGTGGGGTCAAGACCCTGCCCCTTGGAATGCAGGTACTAATTCCACCACCATGTAACCATCCAAGAAAGGCTCCTCAAATTCAGTGGTCTGCAGTTTCCCTTGAGCCGGTCTTCTATCAGCAATGCACAGATGTAGCTGTCCCCCAGGACCCATATGGGAATTAGGAGACAGACACACAGCTCCACGTGCATTGAAATACCCACTTTGCCAAAGAGACATTTCCACACACCTAATGTCGTATCCGCTCACACTACCGGAGAGGATTTGTCATTATGAACTCCTCGATATCAAACACCATATTGCTACTATTCTGAACGTAAGAAATATTGCTCAATAGTCTTTCCCTACATTACCCTATGCTAATCCAACGTTAGAAGCAGGCCCCTTTGTACTGAACACAACATCCGGTGCCATTCACAACCCTTGCATGTAACACACACAAGTGCACATGCCCTACCTCTTCCAGACACCACACCCTATCCTCAGGGAGAACTCTGACATAGCAAGAAACATGCAGAACCTTGTGGCATAGCTTTTTAAATGCCAAGTCGAGTAACAGTAACTTGTGCACACAGGTCCATTAGGGCATGATTGATGAGCTACCTCTGTGGATGGTACAGCCAGTGCTGTAGGCCCACAGAGAAGCATTCGAGGAATATGCCTTGGGCATTTGTCTTACCCCTGGACAAGGGATTTTTAGCTAACTTGAATCAGCCAATCATGTATACATCAATCACCAGTATGTATATGACAATCACAAGGTCAAGAATCATGCCCCTTTCGTACAGAGGGGCATTGAAAGAGGAAGTTTGCTTCTCTAGGATAAGCTCAGTGACAGTTCAACAGAGGACTGGCTGTTCCTGGGCAGGTGGTAAGTCTAGTAGAATTCTGTAGGAAGATCATCAGTATAGAATAGAGTGTTGGGGATGATTATCATCCCGCCCCCTGATTTTTCAACCCAGTCCAGTTGAAGGAAGATCCTGGTTTCAGATGAAGAAGGATTGTTTCATCCCTGACCAGCCACAATTGTGGTTGAATTAGGAGCAGAATGATGGAAGTACTGCATTGCTGTTGATGAAATTTGTGGGAAAATATATTTTATTAGTGGCATATTATTTTTAATGGTAGCTTGGTCAATCCTCCATTAAGAATCACTGCTATTTCAAGCTGCAAAACGACCCCAGGCTTGCTTATTAAACCCAGGTCCACGGTCTCTGGTATTGGTGTCTAGGAAGCAGCAGTGCTTAATTTGAGCTGTTGGTTGCCGGTGGGCGCCACCGGAATTTATTTGTGCCCACTGGGATTCCAAGACCTTCCTGTGGGTTTCAGTCCTGTTGGAAAGTCCAGCTGCAGACTGTCTGTCTGTCTTCAAGCATGCTCCGCAGACACACAGTTAGCCTGTGAATCCTTGAGCGATGACCAGGTGCTGGCATCCCACCACTCAGCAGGAAGCACCAGACCTATATAATTCGATTTTAAAAACATTACACTTTATTTGAGCGCTCCCAACCCATGAGAACACAAATGAGCTCCTTCCTCTCCCTCAGTCAATACTACCTGAAAGACCACTCTAGTAAGTCCCCGTGGTCCCCCCTCGCCCAGGACTGGGAGCATCAATGCTGAGAGGTTTATGCTCTGACTGTCTTTCAGCCAGACACTGTCAATTATCATTTGTAAATGGGGCCTGATAAAAATGAAGTCCATGTTAAACCTACTGCCTTGCACTTTTCCTCCTCTCAGAAGTTAGCCTTTGCTGTTCTTACACACTCAAGGTTTCAGAAGCAGGGTCCAGTCATTCTGAGGGAATGTTGGGGCATATTACCAACAACTAGCGATAATTTTTGTCTCTAACTTGTTTAGAGACAAAAATTATCGCCGCACATCGGCGATTTTTATCGCAGATAAACCTTGCTATTAGCAAGGTTTATCGCAAATGCGATAAAAAACGGCCGCAATGCATGAATATCGCTGAAAAGTCCGCGATATTCATGCATTATCGAGCAAATGCTCTTAGCCATGTTATCCACCTCCCATTGGATAACATAGTGAAGAACTGCTCAGGGCAGGTGTTAGCTTTTGGAGATATTCGCGCTTAGCGCGAATATCTCCAAAAGTTGGTAATAGGAGATAGCGATGTTAGCGACTGTTTCCAGTCGCTAACATCTTGACACGCCCACTTTGCATGTCATTAGTGATAAATATCACTGACATGCAAAGCGGGGCCCATGATGGTCGCTATCTCCTATTAGCTGTCACTAACTGGTGTTAGCGACAGCTTGGTAATAGGGAGATAATTTTATCTCCGCTTTCTTGGCTTTTAAAGCCAAAAAAGCGGAGATAAACCCCCTTGATAATATGCCCCGTTGACTTTAAAAATGATTCATCCGCGCCCCCCGTCCCCTACTGTTTACCCCCACCAACTCTACAATAAAAGCAAATGCGATTATTTTAGGTCTGGGCATTCTTCTAGTCAGCTTAAGACTGCTCGTTGGATAAAGCAGCTATTGCTGGGGTCTGTGCACTTTAAAGGTCATGATTTTTGATGACAGCCGGTTATCACGTTTGGATAGTACACCCGCAGAAGAGAACAGTCTGTAACTTGCAATGCACTGAATTCACATCTCTTTAAAATATCTCTCTTGGTTCGTGCACCTGCTGCTGAGAGTTGAGTGCAAATTGCAGGTTACAGTTTCAAAACCTATTGAGGTAGCTCATCAGGGTGGGGAACTTGCTCCAGAGATGGGCAACCAGCTGGCTACTTTAAGTACTTGCAGGGCCTGTTTTCGTTTTTCATCCTTCCAAAGCTGAAAGCATTTTTCACTGCTTTGAGGATTAAAAGGTCACATTTGAGCACCAACTGACCAGTCACTTTCTCTGATGTGCCAGACAAGTCATTGCCTTGTATTTTATGTTTGGTGCATTTACATTGTTTTTCAACGGGCGACACGTGGAAATGCAAAAACTACATTATTTATTCTGTTTATTGTAACAGTGTAAATGAAGCTTACAAATAAAGGTCATGGGAGAGGATGGGAGGGGGCTCTACATGGTCTGTGTGTCTTATAAGTGCATTTGAATGACAGATTGAAGGCTTTAATAAAATGGCAGATGTTTGGTATTGTATGTTGTTTGCACAGCTTTGGGTGTGTGTGGTTTGTAGACAGGATGAAAGGCATTAAACAGACAGGAGAAGAGAGAGTACGATATTTAGGAGGAGAGGAGAGGTACAGAAAGGTAAGAACCAGGGAAGTGCAGCATCCACATTGCAGTGGGTGGCACCAAGTGCTTGAAGTGGGCAACTCCAGCAGTGACTCCTAAGAACTATTTTAGGAAACGACACGAATGTTGTTACAAATTAAGCACTGGGAATCAGTGGCAAGAACGTGGTCTAATTATCATCCGCAGCAGTTGTTTTTAGATAAACAGTGCCAGTTTCACCAGTAAATATGTACTGAACACTTCAACATTGAAATGAAATAAAGTTTAAATTGCAGGCCAGAGCTGACTTCACATGGCATTGGTTCCCCCCAGCAAGTGATGCAATAGGCAATCACCCGTGATCCCCAGTGTCTAAAAACAAGCCTGGTGGGAATGTGTGCGTTTAAAGTGGTCGCTGTATCTATGCTGCTCTGTTATATGAGCGTGGCAGTTGCCAAATGTTGCCTTTTCGTTTGCCTCCGGTTGCTTTCGGCTTGTTCACAAATTCAGTCGCACAGCTCTACAGCCCGCAACCCCCCGCCCCCCCTCCCAGATCCATTTTCATATCACAAGGTGTTTCTCATGCAGGATGATGCATTGATTTTAAATGTCTCTTGTTGGCTGCAAAATGTCCTTATTTCTCCCATAACATTTAAGATTTAAAGGCAGGGGGTCTTTGAGAACCTAGGGCCATATGTATCAAGCTAATTAGCATTCGCAAAGGCCGAAATTCGCAGAATATCGGCCTTTGCGAATGCTAATTTGCTAAATGGTATGTATGTAACTTTTTTGCTGCAAAATAAGGAATCGCAAAATTTGCTATTCCTTATTTTGCGATTGCACTTAAGGAATCGCAACTTTTGCGATTCCTTAAATGCAATGTATCAAAGAAAAAATAAAGCAAAAATGCCCATAAGGATTCGCAAATTACCACCAACTTCTAGTTGGTGGTAAGTTGCGAATTCTTATAAAAAAGCAATTCTCAAAAAAACCAAAGGTGCCATATGACGCTCATACATGCCCTTAGGGCATGTATGTGCGCCATATGCCCCCACATGTCATTTTCAGGGGTGCAGCAGGGTGTTCTTGAGACACCCCTGCACCCTTGAAAATATTCCTAATTTGCGATTAGCAAATTGCTAATCGCAAATTTCCCCTTCATTCCTATGGGCCTCCTGGCCCATAGAAATGAATGGGTAATTTGCGATTAGTAATTTGCTAATCTCAAATTAGGAATGGTAAGGAATCGCTAAAAAGAAGTGATTTTTTACATACATACCGTTTTGCGAATTCTAAATAGCGATTCCTTAAAAATCGCTATTTAGAATTCGCAAAACAAAACTATGATACATATGGCCCTTAGTGTCTGGATCTCCCTGGTTCTGTGCCTTTTGTTTCTATATTTAGGTGTAGCAGAGAATCCTTACTTCACTCATGACTGACAAGCCTTTAATATTCTCCTAAAACAATATATGTCCCCCCCAGCTAGCGTCTTCCATTGTGCAGCCCATGTTTAGGTCTCGCTTGTCAGATAGTTTTTAGCACTCTGTAGGTAAAAACCTCTTTTAAGCCGTACCAAAAACTTACAGTGCGCCCAGAGCCCATTGTTTACCATTGGTTGACATTCTTGTCACCCTTGTGTGCTTGCTTTTTATTCCACAGCTTCTTGTGTTTGTCCCTCCCCTGGAGCATTGCCTGTTTCCTTTTCCTTTGATTGACTGACTGTACCATTCCACTGCTCCCGCGTATTTTTCTCTCTTTCGTGCAGCTCTCCATGAGAATGAAACTGGTTTCCAGCCTCTCTCTCTGCCTTGTTTACCGCTTCCCTCCACAAACACTGCTCGCTGATCACCCCCACTCCGTGCTGCTTCCTAATCCCGCACCCCAAGATCATCCATTGCTTTCCCTTCCTGCCTGTGGCTTTCATGTTTTTTAAAGACCTCCCAGGGCCCAGTTTATCCCCTGTCCCCGAACTCTCCTCCTCTGTTTCCCCACCTAACATCCACACACTTTCTTTGCTTGTCTCCCAACTGTTCGCAATTCATATTTTTAAATGTTATTTGTTTATTGTTTGTCGGGCCCAGCAACTGCCATTTGCTACCATGCCACTGCATGGTGCTAAAACGCCTTTGCACCAGTAACATTATATATATATTTTAATGTATCTATCCATGTGCCAAAAGAAAGATGCAGCAGCGAGCAGCGGCCATACCAGCGTGACGTTTTTTCTGATGCTACATAGCATTGTCAAAAAGCATTTTACCGATCTTTGCACAGCATCAGCAAAATATATTAGCAAAGCCAGTAAGGTGAGACCTACTGGCTTTGCAAATGCTGAGTTTTTGTCTAGTTTGTAATTAAGTATCTTGCCTTTTGTGGTCTACCATTGTGTCTGCAATGACTAATGAGCCCATTATTGCACAGTCACCGTTTATGCGCTAAGAAGCTTTCCCAAAACACGCACTCCAATTACCTACATTACTCCAAGATTTCCCCCCTCCCCCCCCCCCGCCCCCAACCTTTAGCGGGAGCATTTTCGTTGCAACCTGCCTCAACATCTTGTGGACATAAATGCAATCTGGTCTCCATCTGAAAAGGGGGGGCCCTCGGCCCCCCCGCACGCATGGCGGCGCGGCGACCGTCGCCCCCACTGTCTCCTTTGTTGCCATTCGGCGGTGGGGGCGTGCCCTGGGGGGCGCGGCCCACCGCCGATTGGCTGGCGGCCTCCTTGACCCGGATCCTGGGAAGTGGGTCCGGGTCAGGGGGGGCGGGCTAGAGGAGGGGCCACCTGGCCCCTCGGGAATAAAGAGATAGGGAGCGCCCAGGAGACCC
This sequence comes from Lissotriton helveticus, assembly GCF_964261635.1. Taxonomy (NCBI): domain Eukaryota; kingdom Metazoa; phylum Chordata; class Amphibia; order Caudata; family Salamandridae; genus Lissotriton; species Lissotriton helveticus. The sequence continues at coordinate 166,162,274 of NC_136065.1, read as the reverse complement.
CCTTGTCCCTGGACGCTCCCTCGCCGAAACGGTGTGCCCCGCGCTCGGGGCTTCTTTGTTTTGGTAATTGTTTTTCATTTTTCTTCCAGGTCACCTTTTTCCGGTGTGGGACCAGCTCTGGGAAGAGAATAGTCCGTCAACAGGGGCGGTTTGGCGAAGGACTGCGGTGCTCCGCGTGGGACGGGACAAGAGGACGCTCCACGAGGAATGGGACGCTAAAGAAAGCCCTTGTCCATGGACGCTCCCCACGAGGAACAGAAGGACCGGGGGGCTAGTTTTTCTGCCCGAGGAAGGATCCGGATTGGAGGATGGGTCGTGGCGGAGTGTACCTAGGCGCAAGTAAGTTACGTATGGGCAAGCAGCGGTGTTGGGGGACTCGGCATGCGATGTTAAAATTGCGGGGTTTTCCCTGGCGTGGCAGGAAGGCTCTGGGTTGTGAACACCTTTTCTGCGTAATGGCTGAATAGGCAGCCGTTCGGAGGTCGAGGCATACTGAAATAGACTGGTTGCTGCATCCCGCCCAGTGATAGCTGTTTTAGAGTGCACCGGGGGATTTGGGTTCGAGTCTCGGTGACGACGTTAAAATGTGTGTCTGTTCTCTTCGAGTCTAGTTCGCGCTATATAACACTCTGCAGTAAAATAAAAAGACGCTTTAGCGCATTTTGTTTTTTGTTTGCAATTAAAACAAAAAAAAGCGACTGCACCTTTTTGGTGCACACGCCGAGAGATTGATGCAGAAAGTGGAGTAAGAGTTTTGTTTGGTTTTACTATAGTCATGCTGCACACCATCATATATGCTGTGCAGTGTGGCAAAAAACCATTGGCAAAGCCAATACGTTACAACTGCGAGATCTATTGTCTTTGCCAAAGTTTGTTTTCCATAATGGCTATAGTTACTGCTGTCGTCACTAAAAGGATTACCTTTATCCTACCCTGTTGTTTGTTCGTGGTCAACCATCTACTAATCTGTTAACTTCTGACCATTATTGGGGCACTTCTACATTAAAAGGCTCAAACAGATGTCATTGCTTCTTTTAAAGTAGGACAACTATCTTGCTCAAAGGGGCAATGAAATTCAGGATTTAAAAACCACATATATTGGCCTGTGAATCTTTTCTTTTTTCCTGAGACTACATAAATTGTACTCAAAGTTTTTATTGTATAAGTACCAAATTCGTTACTTATTTCTAATCCATCTATGCACTTTTTAAAAAAAAAAAAAAAAAAAATCTATGAATGGTGTTTTTCTTTATTATTGTCTGTGGATATGCTTCTGGTTGAGGGCTGTAGCCCGAGTTCAATACTTACCGGCTGAATTGTGTTCTAAGTGATCCTTTGAACCCTGAAAGCTTTAATCTCCAAAGCACTCATTGTAGCTATCTTTGCGGAAAGCTAGCGATCTGTGGTATAGTGCAAGTGACAGGCCTTGAGCACATAATTTAAGGTGTGGAGGTGTAGGGATTGCACGGGCAATCAGACCCATGCTTTGCTTTAAAGCTTTGAGGACAGGCCTGTGTAAAGCATAGATCTGCATTTTGAATGGTGTCAAAGTGCAAATTCTTGTGGTAAAGGCAAGAAAGTCCTTGCACAGTGTCAAACCCATGCAAAACACAGGTAACCTAGTTCAGCCAGCATACCTACCATAGAAATATGCGTGCATTCAGAAAATCCAAGATTAGAGTCTTGACAGGCAAGTTTCAGCTTTGCTAAACTGATAAAATAAGTACTGAATTGTATAAACAGTTCTACTGCAACTTAGTCTCAAAATTATGTCACTAAGAACTATAAAGAAATGTATATTATATAGAGTCCCTGTTTTCAGATGCAGTCACAAAATCATTAAGATAAACAAAAGAGCAAAAAGGCTTCTCCTAAATGGGATTTCAATTGACAAATGAATAACACGGTCTCAAATATCTTATCTAAAATAATGCAGGTGCATTAGGAATCCAGAAATCGTTGCTGTTCTTTGCCAGCTCTAGATTCGGGCCCCGATTTAGTGTTTAGCGATTGGAATACTTCATCACAAACACACCAGATGTGATGTCCACCATATTACAAGTGCATTCTAACCTTTGGCACTCAATGTGGTAATTTCTGGCGGAAAATAGATTCATTTAGCTGATCGAAAATGCTTTTGTGTTTTAGCCCAGGGGCGGCTGAGTCTTCCGGCCCCATCGCTTATACCCAGATCAAGGGCTCTTTAATGTGATGCTTACAAGAAGCGCCTTTCAGGCTCGAATTATCATCACTTCCCAGTCCAAAGCTCGTGCTGGCACACAGCACGCGCGCGAACTATAGCTGGGCGTTTTCAGGGATCGGTGGCGGGCCAGGAAAAGCAGATGTGCCCAGGTTAAGCGTAGAGGGTGATTCGAAAGGCCAGAGGGCCTCGTAAAAGTGGCAGCACAGAAAAAACGGCTTACATCACGAGACACCAGCTGCAAGCTGTGGCGTGGTACGCTTTCATAGTCCTATTTCCTTGACAACCAGTCACACTAGTAGATATTAATAGGGAGATGGATTTGTTCTTCATATTTGATTTCCTCTTATGGGATGTTTTGGCTCGTTCCAGTGCTTCTCCTGGAACTGCCTCCGAATGCTGTTTTCAGTGTTTAATCACTAATGATGAGTCTCTGAGAAGTGCGTCATTGTGGACCACTCCTGGACATATCAACACTGTATTAGTGGCATGGTTTCCCACATGGTCCTGGCGGGTACCCAGTGAAGAAGCGAGGCAGCAAGTTCACACCCTACTGTGGCCTTTGCATCGGTCCTTTCGACTATTTTATTAAGACAAGAATAGTAGTAAATGCACAAGTCTAACCTCCTGTGATGCAGGGCAGATAACGTAATCACCCGTGCCCAAGGTAAGGATATTAATATGTTAAGGAGTCTTCATTATACATCTAATATCAAATTTGAAGGTGTTTTATTGCAAATACACTAGCCGAAGTGTAAAATGCGTACTTTGCTATAAAGCGTTTTACAAATGGTTCGACAAAACTACTGGGTCTTGCCTTGGGCCGGGGTCTGCTCTTTCTGTCTGGGCCGCAGAATGCGGAGCACACAGAGGGAGCAAAAAATGAGGGGAAATAAAAGAATTTCTCCTTGTTTCGCTAATGACTTCAGGGTGGGGAAGGATGAGTTTTGAAACACAGCGCAGTTTGCACTGCCTTTTGCGGGATTCATGAACTACCCGTCTGCTCCATAGGACATTTTGGCATAGATATGGAGACAGGGCACTGTTATCATTGCATATTGGGGTTACAGCTTTATAAGTGGCTGTACAGGTATTTCAAGGATTTCGCCAATGCGTATGTATGGGATGCAGGTTTAGTAGTGGACTGTATCTGCACGTGCTGAAGGATTCCCCTACACAGCGAGCGTATAATGCATTCGTATTACATAGAATGTTTGGTGCTAGGGACATTTGCAAAATAATTCCCTCCCTTCTCAGACCTTGCCTGGAAATGCTTTTTGTCCTTCTGGAAAAATACGCGCTTTGGGTTCATTCCTGGGCTTCTTTACTGATGTCCTCCAGGCACTTGCAATGTTTTATCCAAGCAAGGATTGCTCCTTATTTATCTTGCGCAAGGAACAACCATTGCCCGAAGTTAAATTTTACACTCTATAAGTACTATTATTGGTGTCTGCTGAGGGGATAGTTAGAACAATCGTGGATCGACAAACGAGCTATCCTAGTGGTAGCCGTATTGCGTACAGCCTTCAGGCTAAGTCTTCAAGGGAATGCGGAGCAGCGTGTTTTACCAGTCTATGACGTCATGAATGGGTAAATGAAAAAGAACAGGTGTTTAACAAATATACGTATTTGTCCCACACACATCCCTTTACTTCCTTTCCGAGGCTAAAGGCACACAGTTATTTCGCACCATATACGTGGTACTCTAGGGGTGTACCACAGCCATATATTAATATTGTGGTAGGGGTACAACGTTCTGATAATCACACACACCTTCATGTCAACACATAAAAAGGTGCCCATGAGCTTAGTTGTGGCATCACATAGTTCTGGGGATGCTTGTGATCATGTCCGGTTGGCTAGGATGATGTTTCCCGGAAGCCAAAGTGGCGAGCCAAAAAGGCCCTGGGGCCAGCTTATGGCCTGGCGGAGTTAGGGCTGTGCTAAATGTTTTAGCTGTAGACTGTGATGCTGCACTGTTAAGTAGACTGTCTTGTGTCACACATAGATCCTATGCAAAATGGGTGGAAAACCAGGAACAGGAGGTGAGGTCCTGGTTTACGGCAGCCTTTTTAAGAACCATAAATGTGCCGTGGCGCTGCCACTGGGTCACTGGACTGCACACGGGATAGTGTGACACTGCCGCTGGGTCACTGTACTGCACACGGGGTAGTACGCATAATAAGAGGTCGTTCTGCAGGGCACTCTTGGTAGCACTAATTCAATCGCAATACATGGAGCACAAGCTGAGGCTTGGCTTAACATTTACTGTCAACGTGTTAGTGAGTGGTCACTTGGCACTCATATTATCTGAAACTTAGCAACTAAGGGTAATGTAAGACTAGCACGTGGACAGCAGTTATCGCCAGAAACACTAATGGTGTGTGTTTATCTTTCCATTTTATGTATGGCTCGGTCCATGGTGGATACCCGGAGTGCTCCACATCACAAACAGCTGCAACAGGTGGACAGCCCAAAGGATGCTTACGTCAGTCACGGCCGGGTCCATGGCGGATACTGGAGGGGTTGCTCCACACCGCAACATCTGCAGCGGGTGGACGTCAAAAGGGATGCATACGTTGATAAAGAGGACACCAAGGGCCCAAGTATTGCTGGCAGGTGTAAGTGCTACCCATCTCCTAAGGGGGAAGTGGGAATTGTCCCCCAGGTTTTTCTTGGTCTTTTCCTGGTTATTGCAGTTTCCCAAACCTGTGACGCAGGGGAGGAACGCAGCACCGGAAGGGGAGGAGCTACAACGTGCCAGCACAAGCAACAGGCTGGACACGGGACAGGGTAGATTTGGTTTGGGGGTCTGTGCTTTGGTCACTTCAGGGACTTCTTTCAGGGACTCTTAGCGCAGCAGCCCGACCCCCCCCCCGTCAGTGGTGATACTTCACCTAGGGGGGAATGACTTGGCCAAACTTGGGAGGCGAATACTCAGTGATGAGCTCATCTCCACTGCGGGTGGGTCTCCTGGACATCTCATTCTTCTGGAGAGGGGGGTTATGTCTCAAACAGGTTGGGGATGACTTCCGAGGGCTGTTAGCGAGCCAACACTTTCCCCCTTCAGTGGTGATACTTCACCTGGGGGAGAATGATTGGGATACACTGGGAAGGCGCCTTTTTGATTGAGGAGATTATCTCAACTGCAGGGTGGAGTGCCAGGATCTGCCCGGGTTGCACGGTAGTATGGTCACAACTCATAACTCTGTCGCAGGGGTGGGCGGGGGATTCGGTCTGGGCGTTGAATCACTCGGTAAAGAGGATCGACACACAGTTGAAAAGCTATGTCAAGCCCCCCCTGTTGCAGACGATACCTCATGGGCGTGTCGGAGGGTGGACGGTATTACGTGGGGGATGGAGCTCACTTGAATGGAACAGGTAACATCTTGTGGTCTGACAGTAGCTGGGCCTGGTTGGAGGGATTACCAGACGGAGGGGGGGAAGGTCCTGGGGTCTGATAAGGGGAGGGCCTGGTTGGAAGGTTTTTTCCTAAAGGTGAGAGTTTTCTAGGGTAGGTCAAGGCAGGGGGGGGGCCAGATCGTCGGTTAACAATGCTGGCCTGTGGCGGTAAGGTCATTATCGGTGAGCACATATTTGAGGTCTGAGGGGGCGGGCATCATCCTATGGAGGTTCCCGCCCAGGGGGAGGGGCCTGTGGGCCACTCCCACAACTCCAGGGGCAAGGTAATGGATGCTACAAAGCAAAGGAGCGCGGGTAGGAGTAGTTCACGCTTTCCTTAGGCTGGTAGCCACCCCGCGCGCGTGGACTCACGACGCCACCGGCGCAGAGTAAGGGCCCTCCTTTAGTGGGTAAATGGAGTTCAGGGCGTAGACCGGGCAATTCCCGGGGTAACACTGCGCATGCGCACATCCAGAGGGGAGGCGCAGCTAGTAGGACCTGACACCGGTAGTGACCCTGCCATATGGCCAGAAATGTACAAAAATTCTAGATGAGGATGTTTAGTATAAGTTAGGAAAATAACATGTATTAGAGTTTTGTTAAAGTCAGGCTCTCAAACGTGTTGCTAAGGAGATGTACCTAAATGTCCTGCTGAATTTTTGTATAAATTGTTGATTATGCAATTAAAAACCTTTTTTAATTTCATACTTTAATAAATACGGCCGGGCGACTAGCGCCCGCCTTCCAAAAAGTAAAAGACGTCTCGTGTCCACGTTCCTGGGTATTGGGTGCTGGATTGGGGGGGAGGCGGCAGCTAGTCGCTGACCATGTGAAAAGGGGGGGCCCTCGGCCCCCCCGCACGCATGGCGGCGCGGCGACCGTCGCCCCCACTGTCTCCTTTGTTGCCATTCGGCGGTGGGGGCGTGCCCTGGGGGGCGCGGCCCACCGCCGATTGGCTGGCGGCCTCCTTGACCCGGATCCTGGGAAGTGGGTCCGGGTCAGGGGGGGCGGGCTAGAGGAGGGGCCACCTGGCCCCTCGGGAATAAAGAGATAGGGAGCGCCCAGGAGACCCCCTTGTCCCTGGACGCTCCCTCGCCGAAACGGTGTGCCCCGCGCTCGGGGCTTCTTTGTTTTCCCACCCACCATCCCTTGGAACAAAAAGTTTGGTAGCAGTTATTATCTCTGGTTGAAGCGTAAGTTCTGGATGTACGGTCCACGGGTCTCACAGGGTAATAGAGAGGAACTGTTGGTGTATTTTGTTGATGCTTTTGTCTAAGGAACTTTTTCCCCTTCTTAGCAAGTCATGTGTGAGGTGAACTGTACTTAATGCTATGTGTCTTTAGGCCTTTTTTCCCTTTGTAGCTATACGTTGATACTGTTTGAAGTGAACTGTATGTAATGCTATGTGTCTTTAGGCCTTTTTTCCCGTTGTAGCTATACGTTGATACTGTTTGAAGTGAACTGTATTTAATGCTATGTGTCTTTAGGCCTTTTTTCCCTTTGTAGCTATACGTTGATACGGTTTTATTAGCCAGTGTAGCTGTCCTTTAGAATTTTTTCCCATAGGTCGTCGTATTTATTAGGTATGGGGCATGCGGTAAGGTCATTATCGGTGAGCACATATTTGAGGTCTGAGGGGGCGGGCATCATCCTATGGAGGTTCCCGCCCAGGGGGAGGGGCCTGCGGGCCACTCCCACAACTCCAGGGGCAAGGTAATGGATGCTACAAAGCAAAGGAGCGCGGGTAGGAGTAGTTCACGCTTTCCTTAGGCTGGTAGCCACCCCGCGCGCGTGGACTCACGACGCCACCGGCGCAGAGTAAGGGCCCTCCTTTAGTGGGTAAATGGAGTTCAGGGCGTAGACCGGGCAATTCCCGGGGTAACACTGCGCATGCGCACATCCAGAGGGGAGGCGCAGCTAGTAGGACCTGACACCGGTAGTGACCCTGCCATATGGCCAGAAATGTACAAAAATTCTAGATGAGGATGTTTAGTATAAGTTAGGAAAATAACATGTATTAGAGTTTTGTTAAAGTCAGGCTCTCAAACGTGTTGCTAAGGAGATGTACCTAAATGTCCTGCTGAATTTTTGTATAAATTGTTGATTATGCAATTAAAAACCTTTTTTAATTTCATACTTTAATAAATACGGCCGGGCGACTAGCGCCCGCCTTCCAAAAAGTAAAAGACGTCTCGTGTCCACGTTCCTGGGTATTGGGTGCTGGATTGGGGGGGAGGCGGCAGCTAGTCGCTGACCATGTGCCTCCTCCTCGGGGAGGGTGAAAGTGTGTCCGGGTACCAATCTCGTCCCTGCATCTGCTGAGACAGCACTCTCGCACCCGTCATCTCACTATTGTCACAGCAGTCTATGGCAACGTTGTAAATGTGTACTCTTTTGTTTATTCCCCTTACAACGACTGTGTAAACCACTCTGATGTAGCCAACATGTCCGCTTCTTGTAGATGTATTGATGTGAAGCGTCCATCTCTGTTTGCATCCTTCAGCACCACGTTCATTTCTGTTAAAATGTCACATGAGCCCGCACCATAGATCAATAGCCCCTTTAATTGAAGTCAGGACATCTAAGGTTGTCTGAAACGCAGGTCAGCACTTCGTATTGCTGTTAGCTAAAAGACATATTGATCACTGTGTTTCCTTAAGTGTACTTACAGAGCTGGAGTGAGATGTAATCTTGACGTTCAAGAATAGCTTGCAGGGCGAAGAGTCAGCAAATAGATCCAATTATCTGGTGACAATCCCATGTACAACAGGTACAGAGAACAGACCGTTTAACTCAGGGCTGGTAAAGTGGACAGGTCCTCATCCTCGTGGACACGGTAGAGAAGAGTGCTGTAAGTTATTGTGTAAGGAGGTACCTATCGACTCACCAAGTATCAACATACAGCATGCTTTCAGCACGTCCTCAACAACTATGTCTGAAAAAAATGTAAATATGCATTTCAGTGGGTGTCATATCCTTACAGGTTGGTCATTCTGATGAACCAATAGGAGTTTAATGTGGTGCAATGAGAGCATCTCGTGTTGTGTTTTACCCACAATGCTGCTCTTGGAAATGTGCAGGGTCGAACAGGGACAGAAAATAGGTCTGGACACCAAAATAAATGTGGCCCCTATTAGTGAATTAGAAAGCTAAAAAAGTGGTCCATGTTTGCAAATTCGGACACTCTGTTTCAGTGTTTTGCAAGGTAAGAAAGACCATATGGATTTGAGTTTTCTATAGGCATTTTTTAATATCAGATAAATCAACAGTAAAAACCAGCCCAGCAGACAATAAAACAGTCCCACAAACAGCCAAATAACCAGCCCACAGACTGACCTGTCAGCACGGCCAGACTGGCCGTAGCAGGCACCAGGCATTTCCCCGCCGGGGTGTGGGTGGTTTTGGGACCCTGGGGGACGTTTTTGTTACCAGGGGCTGAAATATTGCCCTCTGTAACAAAATCGGCCGAAACCGGCCCTGGCAAACAGCTCGGTCGCACCCCACAATCACGCCCCTCACCCCTGCCGGGGCCGCCCAAGCAGTTTGCCAGGGCCGGTTTCTGCTCCCAGTCCGGCCCTGCCTGGCAGACCAGAACCTCAGGCACTGTCTGCTTGACCCACAGACTAGTCCGATACAGTAAATATGTTCAACTTTTAAATACCTTGACTGCCACCTACAGGACAAAGGAATGCAGATTTCGCAAGATGTCACAGGAAGCAGAGGAAATCATGGTGCTCGACTTAGGCCTGTCCTATCTTTTTCTGAGCAGAGTTGTCAGCCTCGACTGTCATAAAGTTATTATTAAATCATAATCTAGGAATATTGAAAAAGAGTAACTTTACACAACATTGTAAGTTTACCTTGATGAATATCGACCATGGTTTTGATCTCACTCCTTTAGGCATTCACAATGGGGTAATCCCAAAACATATGTTTGATATTTGCACTCGGAGCAAGGCAGCGTGAGTAAGCTGACTTAGCAGTGGCATAGATTTTATGTATGCATGCTGGAGGTAAGTAGTCACAGTGAAGAATACTGTGCTAAATGTATTAGTACCTGGCATTTTGAGAAATGCTATGCGGATGGTAGAGTGTCTTCTCCCCTGCTTTTTGTTTGAGATGATGGCCAATGTCAGTTTCCCATTTAGCAAAGAGCTCAGGTAGTTGAGCCAGAGATTGGTTCAGGATCACACTATGAGCCAGAAGATGATCCTTCGGTCAGATCCAATTGTTAGTATAGTTTGAGGCAGTGGGGAAGGCTCAGTGTCAGTGATGCCCCACATGGAGCCAAGTGCCTCAATGAGGTGCCTGTGTATTAAAAATTAGCCCACTTGCAGGCCACATTGTTGAGTCAATGTATCAGATGGAATCATTCTCCCAACATGCCATCCAATGTTCAGAAGAGGCTCCTTGGAACAGGGTTTAGCAGGTTGGTAGAGTAGTAGAGTAGCCTTGGAAGCATCATAATCTTAGTGAGGGCATCTCTGCCTGGAGCTGTCTGGGGCATGGACCTCCTGAACACCATCTGGGCTGTAGATTAGGAGATTGTCTGCATCTAGTTGCTATCAAGTAGATCTATGTTAGACTGACATATACTGATACCAGGATAATGGAAGGTAGAGCTCTCCCAGCAGACATGGTGTCTACCAGGGTTTGATCAGTACAAGCAAGATTTCTACCAATTTACTCCAATACCCTGTTGGAGCTTTTGTGTGTATCATTAATAGTGTGCAGGGCATTAAAACTACACTTTAGATCACATGTGCACACTGACACAGAGCTATTACCATTGAAAAAAAATTTAATTGCTATGACATGTTATAACGTGCTTTTCTTGCTTAGTGAGGCCTCAACTCCATATTGTCCAAATGGATGCTGAGTCATGTTTATTCTCTGTTTGCATTTTTGCCTGGCACTACTTGCAGCAAGATGTGGATTTGTTTATTTGTATATGACACCGTTCTCAAAGAAGGCTTTACCAAAGACTTTCAATTTGCATGTGGTATTACTTTCATTCACAATGGTTCACTTTTGTGTATTTAACTAGGTTGTTCTGACTCCTCTGGGTGACATTAGGTCAGAAGGGCCGAATCAATATTTCTGTAGTTGGTTAGTGCTAAGGTTATATGACAATTCATAATTCTGCAATTTGATTTGTTGAAAATGTAATTATTTGCTCACAGCAGATTCTGACTTTGCAGTTTTACTGCGTTCTTATGTGAAAAATGGCCATATAACACCTTGAAGTTTGGGATGAGCCAGAGACGCCTTTCCTTCTACTAGGGAGGCTGCCCAATTTCTAACTGATTTTTCTGCACATTTGAGACTTAGTCTATGAGAGCTTTCATGGCAATGAGTTTATACATTTAAATGCGATTTGTGTAACATCTGCATTTTGCTATTTCTGCATTGTACCTTTAATTTTGAAATAAACCTTCATGGTTTTTCTAAACTCGGCTCTCTAACATATTTTTGAATCAGTCATTTTCTTTATAGACTGTATTTTGAACTGCTACTTTGAGCCCTGTCTCTGGTATACCTTTCCTTGTGGATTGAGGTAAACACCATCTCCGATCCACCCAATATCCTGGCGTGCTATTAAGAAGGGGTGGGCAGAATTGGTGTGATTTCATTCCACAGAATATCTCAGAGTTACATTAAAATTCCACTAAACTATGCAACTGGGTACAGTGGGCATTTGGTGCTATTTTCTTAATGCAAAAGGCATCCTCAAATCCAAAAATGGATGTGAGGATACATTTTGCACTATGAAAATAGTTCAGCCAAGTACCCTTTGACACCCTTACATACTCTGCAGTAGTCTGTCTGCAGTGACTACTGCAGAGTATGTAAGGGCACCGCCATCGAGTGGTATGCAGTGGTTTCTAAACTTTAGGAGGCACTGTGTGCCACTCTGCAGTGCATACCCCTCGGCACCTTTACAAACTCTGCAGTAATCACTAGTATTCAGAAGTTACTGCAGAGTATGTAAGGGCACTGAGATGTACCTACTGCAGTGTTTTCAAAGAGGGCCCCAAAAGGGAGCAGTCCCAGTGGGTTTATAAACCACTGCAGATTACAATTTAATCTGCAGTGATTTTTAAACATTGAGGGACTGCTCCCTTTTCAAGCCCTCTTTAGAAACTTAGGGCCAGATTTAGGTAACTTCAATTTACCGACTCATAAATACTGAATTTTACCGATTCGGTATTTATGAATCGGTAAATTTGAAGGTGGGAGATGTAGGTAATTTTTATATTTGAATTACCGAATCGGTAACATTCGGCATTTACCGATTCGGTAAATACCGAATCGGTATTTCCCATTGATTCCTATGGTCTGTGAAGCCCATAGGAATCAATGGGTAAATCAATGGGTAAATACCGAATCATGCAAGGGTGCAGGGGGTGTCACTTTGACACCCTCTAGCACCCCATGTACAGGCATGTGTGACATGTGGCACACATACATGCCCTAAGGGCATGTCTGTGTGTCACATGGCACAGGTGTGCATGCACAGATGTGCATGCAGACCTGAATTCGGTATTTTACCACCCAATAGGATTGGGTGGTAAAATACAGACTCTTTAGGGCCTGTGGCACTCTTAGGAGTGTCACCTATATGTGGATTTACCGAATCGGTAAAATTACTGATTCGGTATTTTACAGAATGGGTAAATTTATCGATTCGGTAAATTTACTGATTCTGTAAAATGATGGCCCCTACATGTCAAACACCAAATACCGGTCGGTAACAGCCGAATTCGGCCGTTACCGACCGGTATTTGCTCTCCTACATCTGGCCCTTAGTTTACTGCAGATCAATTCTGCCTGCGGAACAGCGGAATTCTAAGTAATTCGAGGCTACAAGAGTATTGCGGAATTAGTTCATTCTTCCGATTTCGGCGTACCAGCATCCAAACCAGCATCCCATCTGGGATTTTATACTTTATAAGAACTTTATCAACTCTTCTGAGCAAGACTGATCTGAAAGTACCAATCATTGTCAGACAGCCTGCTCTAAATTTAATGGAACAGTGGCAGCACTTCCCAGCGATCACATATACTTTTCATGGACAGTACAAACAATTTTCAGTGGGACTGCCATACTTACTTTAAGAGTTTTAGGGCCAGATGTAGGTGAAGCCGTTTTCCCATTCACAAATGGGCCGATTTTCAGAATCGGCCCGTTTGCGAACGGGAAAAAGCCTTTTGGGATGTATTATCCCAAAATGCCCTCTCAAAATCGGGAATCGCAAATTTGTGATTCCCTATTTTGCAGATGCATTTAAGGAATCGCAAATTGCGGTTTCTTAAATGCAATTCTAAAAGCGCCAAAGTTGTGCGATTTTGCCTTAGGAAATCGCAAATTACCACCAGCTTCATGTTGGTAATTGGCAATTCCCTTGAAAAATTCCCTTTTTTGCATTTTTCAAAGTGCTATGTGGCCCATAGAAATGAATGGGAAGGTATTCCATAATTGCGAATTGCAATTTGTGATTAGCAATAAGGAATATGTAGGAATCGCATTTATTATTGTGAAACCTACATACATTGCATTTTGCGAGTCCTTAATAACGAATCACTCAGGGCCATATGTATCAACACCCTCATTTGTGATTCTCAAATAGCGATTTTTTAGAAATCGCTATTTGAGAATTGCGAAAAGGGATGTCTGTAAAAAATCGCAATTTTTTGTGGTTTATTAATATTCCTCAATTGCGATTAGCAAATTGCGAAATTGCAATTAAGGAATACTTTCCCATTCATTTCTATGGGCCAGGAGGCCCATAGGAATAAATGGTAAGTTATTCTCAATTTGCGATTCGCAATTTGAAAATCGCAAATTGAGAATAATTTCAAGGGTGCAAGGGTGTCATAAGGACACCCTGATGCACCCCTGAAATTTACATATGTGCGCATATGGCGCACATACATACCTAAGGGCATGTCTGTGCACCAAATGGCACCTTTACAAATGCCAAAAAGTGCAATTGTGAAAGAAATCGCAAATTACCACCAACTTGAACTTGGTGGTAAATTGCGATTTCTTAATGAGAAAACGCACAACTTGGGTGCTTCATACATAGCATTTAAGGAATCGCATTTGCGATTCCTTAAATGCTGACGCAAAATACTTAATTTTGCGATGCGATTTTGTCGCAAACGCTGCTTTTTTGCGAATCGCAGCATTTGCGACTAAAAAAATGCCCCTAAGATCCACTATTAAGGACTAGCAAACTGCAAAGATGATATATCTGCCCCTTAGCGTCTTTTGTCATAGGTGAAAGTAAAATGATGCTCAACAGCTCTAACTTGAGAATGTGTTTACTTTGGTTGCATAGTTCTTGATGTTCAGATTTGTCTGTAATCTGCAGGCTCAAACCCCAACATAGCTGCATCAGAATTTCGCCCTTTTGAGGTTCATAAGGTGATTACTAATTTAAATTGGATTATAATCAATGTGTGGGAAAATGCTACTGCTAAGTCTCTATGTGAAAGCATTATATAGATAACAGCGTGTTATTATTCACTTTGCCTTGATTTCATTTTCAAAGAGTAGAAAACACTATTGATTTTTGGTTTACTCCTCCCCTCTTTCAAGCTTAAAGAAAATGAGAAATCACTGCAGAAATTATGTCAGGTAATTACAGTGCAGTTTTCCACTTTGTTACTAGAGATCTCTCTAGCACAAAAACAGCACAGTATACTTGCTGCAGTAAATATAACAGTGTCTCTAAGAAAAGAACTCTTGTCCAAGGAACTTAGGGGCATATTACCAAGCAATAGCGATAATTATCGCTATTGCTTGGTTAGAGACAAAAATTTACCGCTGAGCTGCGGCGATTTTTATCGCAGATAAACCTTGGTATTACCAAGGTTTATCGCAAATGCGATAAAAAACGGCCGCAATGCATGAATATCGCTGAAAAGTCAGCGATATTCATGCATTACCGAGCTAATGCTCTTAGCCATGTTATCCACCTCCCATTGGATAACATGGCTAAGAACTGCTATGGGCAGGTGTTAGCTTTTGGAGATATTCGCGCTTAGCGCGAATATCTCCAAAAGTTGGTAATAGGAGATAGCGATGTTAGCGACTGTTTCCAGTCGCTAACATCTTGGCACGCCCACTTTGCATGTCATTAGTGATAAATATCACTGACATGCAAAGTGGGGCCCAAGATGGTCGCTATCTCCTACTAGCTGTCGCTAACTGGTGTTAGTGACAGCTAGGTAATAGGGAGATAATTTTATCTCCGCTTTCTTGGCTTTTAAAGCCAAAAAAGCAGAGATAAACCCCCTTGATAATATGCCCCTTAGAGTGGGTGTGTAATATTATTCAACATCACTTTAAATTCTGTGAGTTGAAGTTGTTGGTTTCCTTATTATTATTATGGTTTACAAGTCAAACAATGTAGAGCAATGTAGAGTAAGATAACTGAGCTTTCTGAAATGGCCACAAACAGTTCTTTTGGGAATTAGCCCTACAGTAGTGCCCATTAGTCTTTAAACTACTTTGGAGGTGCTGTCTTGTGCTATTTCACATCAAGGGATGTGTAATAGAAGTCCATGGAATTTCCCACGCAACCACCCAAGTGTTTGATGCAAATGTCTATCTGTTAACATTGGTGGACAAAGAGTTGTGGAAATTAAATTACACCACCTCAAGTCAGGCCTAAAGTTAGAAAATTGATTACATTGTTTATCTATCTCCAAACTAAACTTTTAAAGTTGTGGGTGTGTGCTGTATTGTACTGCACACATATACAGTGGGAAATTGTAAATTATGTTGAAGCATGCTATTAGTACTAACTAGGATAAACTCTTTCAACACAAAACGTTTGCTTGACATCAAGCAGACACCCTTGCTTCCTCATGTAAAGGTGTGCACATTGGTGCTAGGCAGCCAAATATGGCCCAGCGCTAGTGGAAAGAGCAGCAGTACAATATCTTTGTGGGTATGGTACTGTCCTACAAGCTCTCTCATGCATGACTTCTTAGTAAATTGGCCCATTTATGCCTATGGTGTATATTACGCAGACAAAGGTAGGGGTTTAACTTTTATTTGAGTCATGAAGACACACACATTTCAACATTGATCAAAGTGGCTGGGCTGATAATTAGGACAGATCTGCTGGGATAAAGGGCTTATTACAGGACAAAGGGTTGGGGGATGCTTACCCATTAGGGCCTAAAAGCAGCTCTCAGACAGCTGCACACAATTTTGCACTAGGTGCATCGATGATTTGAGGCTGTGAAGAAAAATGCTCCTTGGTGCTGTGTCTGACCCTAAAGTTTTGGAAAATGTTGGAGCGTTTTAGCTCTTTTAGGCTTTTTAACCAACATCTTGAGAAAATTGTGCTGTAAAGTGAATCATTCTGGCACATATTTTCAAAACGTTTCTTGAAACCATTAGAGGAATTATTAGACTTGCTAGCTGCATACATTTTCTTCATGAAGAATGGCATTAAAAGTAGGGTGTGCGAAATTCACACAACTTGTTCTTACATTATTACACAAAAAATCAGGAATATTATGTGAAATGAGGTGTTTCTGTGAATTCATCTTTGAGCACTATGTTATTGTGTGCAATGCATTCTTACACCAACTCATAAAAGGATGCATTTTGCATTAAAAAACAAATAGGCACAAGCAATAAATAGCCATTCATTTTCTGGTTGTTTATTGTTCCTGCGCTCCTGCCCTATAACTTTGCTGCTAAAAACATCATGATAATGTTATTTAGCACAATGACATAATTCAGGATTTTTGAGTAATAAGCGATAAAGCCCTGAAGTTATGCCAGAATGATTTAAATATAGAACGGGCCTAGATGAAATCCAACACTTTCCAAGGCTGCATTTAGATCACAATATTACACCACCCTGCCCCATTCATTTCAGAGGAGTATTAATTAAATTTAAGACATAATATTATTTAGGGCCTTATTACGAGTTGGGCGGTCCATGAACCGCTTTACCTGCAGTTGCGGTCCAAACGTTGCGAGCTCGGCGGTCCGACTACTGTATTACGAGATATGCAAATTGCATTTGAAAAGACCACAGCTGAACCACCAACACCACCAGTACACCACAGACCGCCAGGGTCATGGTCAGGGAAAAGCAGCTACCAAAGGATGGTACCGGGGAGTTTCCTTGCCCTCTGTATTTCGAGTTGGCTTTTGTACGAGCCGATGCTGTCGGTGAGACACCAGCTTCAATTCAGCACAAAAAAAGGATTTGGAGTCCATACTCACCCCTTTCTTGTTGTTGCCGTCACAGTTCGACATGGATCTCTTTCTTCAGGTCCCCCCTTCAAAGCAGCATCTTCACCCGAGGGTTACAACCCTGTATGTGGTGATATACAGGTGCATCCTTTTTGTACCATCTACCCATTACCTGGGCTGCTCACATATGGACCTGACTCCGGCAATAGGTAGGTGGAATTTTTGCACATGTATCATGCATATGTGTGCATCCTACACATTGAATTTGAAATGCTCACAGAGGTATCGATAAATATGGAAAAGTAATCCCCACCGCTGCAATTCTCCACAGCCACACCACAGTAAACCTGTAATATGGCGTTTGGAAGACCACTGGTGATGCGGGCTCCTGGCAACCGCGCTGTTAGGGCGGTCGGACATTCAAACTTGTATTAAAGCCCTTAATGTTCAAGTGCCAACTTTACTGGTGTGACTTTACTAATGGTTTTACTATAATTAAAGAATAGAAAGCATTATTTCCTCTTGCAATGTTTATCTTGAAATGCAGGGTATGCCATTCCCTGCAGCGTTCATTTTGACCAGTTTAGGAGATAAAGTTGCAATCCAATTAAAAGCATAACCATAGGCATAAGAGGGAGTCAATCAAAAATCTAGGTTGAACTGCCTGCCAGGTCCCCCAATGACTATGGCGCTGATTATAAGAAAAATAATCTCTGTGTTTCTATAAATTCTGAGCTAGCATGTTTTACATCTGAATTACCTTATACTAATTCTAAAATCCTTTTGCAACAACTGGCAAACCCTCTTTCCACCCTCCTGATTTACAGGTGAGTGGACCTTAACTATATCATCGTCAGAGCATACTCCAGCACTGACATATGCCTTCGATGGCACAACGGCGTACAGTTTGTTGAAGGTTTACATATAATGCCATCCACGCAATTTACAATAGGTAGTGTTATGATTTTTTTGCTGTTCGTCACCATCATATTAAACCTGGTGGTGCGTAACAGTAAAACAAAAAAAAAGACCTACCCATAGGAGACAACTCTTTTGATGTGGATTTCTTTTTAGTTTTTGAAATTTTAAAAACAAAATCTCACTTTGGGATTTTGGGGCACATGCATCAAGGTAATCATTTACGATTACTAAATTGTGAATTTTAAGGATTCGCTATTTGGTAATCGCAAATGCCTATGCATGAAGGATTTGCAAATATTTTTGCAAATCCTTAACATTCCCTAATAGTGAACCGCAAATTGCGATTCGCTGTTAGGGAATGCATTCCAATTGACTCCTATGGGTCTGCATTCACTATTTGCGATTACCAAATTGGTAATCGCTATTTGCGAATGCAATTGCAACGGTGCTAGGGGGCCTAAGGCCCCCTGATGCACCGCCAAACAAGGTAAGAGTGCACATGTGGTGCACACAAATGCATGTGCACCACATGGCACTTTGAAAAATGCAATTTTTGTGCATTTTTCTAAGGATTCGCAAATTACCATCAACTTGAAATTGATGGTAATTTGCTATTCCCAAATGCAAAGTCGCATTTTGGAAATGCTACATGCATCGCATTTGTGCATTTGCAAATTAGGTAATCGCAAAAATTGTGATGACCTATTTTGCAAATGCAATGCCTTTGATGCATCAGAAAAGGCATTTTCTGCTAATCGGTCTGTTTGCGACCGGTAAAATGCTTGATGCATGTGCCCCTCCGTTTTTAAAAATGCACAAATGAGTTAAAAAAGCAAAAAACGTAAAAAGTTTGACAGGCAGCTGTCATGTGTAAAGGCACTGTCTGTCAGACTTTTAAAACATTGACAAGAAGCGCTGTGACTGCGGTACCTGCCAATGATTAGAGATGTCTGCAGGGCTGTACTCGCGATTTGAATCAGGCCCTGAGGATTTAAGGAGATTGTTGGAGGGAAGATGGTATGCCAATATATTTTAAGGAATAAAGTTCCCCACCATACATAAGGATATTGCAAGTTACCTCGGAGTTGCATGGCCTTACAAGGCAAAAGAATCTTCTGTCTTTGGCCCAGATGTAGGTAATAGCAATTTACCGAATGGTAAATACCGAATTTTACCGATTCGGTATTTACAATTCGGTAATTGCTATGTAGGTAAATAATTAGGTAAAAATACCGAATCTGTAAGATTCGGTAATTAACGATTCGGTAATTACCGAATCGGTAAAATTACCGATTTTACAAGGGGGACAGGGTGTCACTTTGACACCCTGTTGCACCCCTGTTTCGGGCTTGTGTGCCATGTGACACACAGACATGCCCTTAGGGCATGTCTGTGTGTCACATGGCACAGGTGTACATGCACAGATGTGCATGTACACTGGAATTCGTTATTTACCATGGAATAGTATTCCATGGTAAATAACGATTCGGTAAGGGCCTGTGGCACTGATTACAGTGCCACCTACATATTGATTTACGGAATCGGTAAATTTACCGATTCGGTATTTTACCGATTCTGTAAATATACCCAATCGGTAAATATACAGATTCTGTAAATAAAATGCCCCCTACATGTCAATTCACAAATACCGGTCGGTAACGGCTGAATTCGGCCGTTACCGAACGGTAATTGGCGAGCTACATCTGGCCCTTGGTCTCTATATTGTCACGGAATTCAGTGACTTGCAATACCCATATATTGTACAACATGGGGTACTTAATCTCATATATAATAGATACTGCCCAAGGTAGATACAACATAGTAAATGTTTATGCAACTAAATAGACATTATAACTTATATCTTGTCTAAAGTGCTGCGCAACATTTGTGGACTTTTAGTGCTATTGGATTACTATTATGGATATGTATAGGTCACAGATGGATGAGCTTAATGTATGCATAGATCACATTTTTATTGGTTCGTCAAAATGCAATTTTTCCTTTAGTGCACTGAGCGTATATTATCTAGTGATAATGGTTCCTGTTTAAGCCTTTCGATTTCATAGCCAGGTATATTGACAAAATGTCTCTCTTTTTTCGATGTATAATGCAAAGCTTACTTCTGGAAGCTTTCCTGTAACAAGGAACAAACAATCAAGCCGGCCGACATGAGCAATCATTAAATAGTCATCTGTTTAAGCCCTCAGGTACTTAAGGGGCAGATGGGGGGTATTGCACAGATACTCCCCCTGCATCTGCACTGTATGTCCTTCAAACCATGACTATTTACTTGGAGGTGAGATGCGGCATGGAGACCAGAAGATATTATGCTGTACCTGAACGTGGCACTTCGGAATTAGCTCCTTGCGTGCTCATGCACGGTGGCCGTTTGCTCAAGACTAGCTGAGCTCGTCATGACACGCGCGGTGCTCACACGCGGGGCTAATTCCGCCGCTGTGCTGAGCGTTCCGATAAACGGGCATGGTCATGACGAGCTCAGCTCGTCATGAGCACAGCGCCACCATGCTGCGTGACGCTGCGCACGCCCCCCCCCCCCAATGCCGCGGAGGAATTAGCCCCGCGGCAAAGGTGTTAAGGAGCCAGTAGCATAGCAAGGATGAGATGGGCCCAGGTGCAAGCAAAGAACATGTCCCATTTGACTCCTGTTGGGGCAATACATAAAGCAATTATTATGGTTCTATGGGCCCCTCGGGACTCTGGGCCCGGTGCCACTGCACCCGCTGCACCAGTGGTAGCTCTCCTCCTGTTTTACACCCTTGTGGACCAAAGGTAGCGCTTACAGTTCAGAGTTTGTCAGGTAAATACAGAGTGATTACAGTACACCAGAATAAAGTATCCCAAATGACAACTAAAGTCACACATTTGCTCCAGTAGGGTTAGTGCTAAGTTTGGAGCACATTTCTACCTTTCGTCGAACTGCAAGAGTATTTCTAATATGCTGCGGCTGTGCAGCTTCCCAGGTTAGCTCGAACATACCATAATGCAAAAGGTGCACCCCCTCTAAAGGGAAGTTGTAATTAATAATGTCATTGTTTTCCTAACTTTTTGCTTTCTCCCAACAGAGAAAGAATGTTTACAGCAGAGAAACTCGTTCCCCACATCCGCAGATGTCACTTACCATTTACTCCTATAAGAACTCCTATAAGAAGTAAATCTGTAACTATTCTCAAAGTTGGCAAGTCTCTGCAAATGTTTTGTGCATATCTACCAAAGCATATGTGTGCAAATGTCATTTACCTGAAACTTTAACAACCATGCACCACGTCAGAAGGTTTATTGTAAATTGTAAAATATTTTTGTATGTGAGCAAATCCATAAAAGAGTACAAATTCAGGTTTTGTGACTTCCATGATTACGTTTACACTAGAAAAAGCTGATATTTACACAACAAAGTGTCAGATGAGCACATAGGTTTGTCAAACATACATGTTTGTATCCCATTTCAAGCTGCAAAGAAGAACTCTGAGGTCCTACCCACGAAGTGATTTTATTGACCATAGTTGCCCTTCCACAACAAAAAACAGAACTTGGTCATTGTATGACCACAATCAAATTGTTCAAGCACAAACTTTAATTCTTATTTAATTGTTTCTGTTAGGCACACTTTTGTTAAAGGAGGCATGAGCCTTGTAATGCTATAGCTGCATTTAATTTAAAACTGGGGTCTTTCTGAGACTTGTCACTTTCTCCTGCATAGCTCTACTTATTTATTTACTTCTACTGCATTTATATAGTTTCAACAAAATGTCAGCAAAAGCAGAAGTGACATTATGTTCCCTGCAGTCCAGCTGACATAAAAAGTCATAACACTAACTTCCTGTTAAAGCTAAAAAGACAAAACAAGTTACAAGAGGCCTTTTTCTGCAACTGGCAGTCTGATCAGTTGCAACTGGACCTGGACTGGACCCTTCTGTCTGGACGTCTGGACTCTTGCTCACCTCCTGAGAGTCCCTAAGTGCCTGTTATAAGACCCTTCAGAGCTTTAGAAATGGACTCCTGGGGAGGACTGCGACTTAAATGACTATAGTCAGAAGATAAAATCTTTTACTAGGACGAACCTGGTTTGTGTCTCCAATCCGCCCTCCATCGCGGTCAGCCTCATATTTCCCTTAAGTGCTGTTGACTATCATTGGCACTTTATGCTT
The DNA here is from genome assembly GCF_964261635.1 of Lissotriton helveticus. NCBI lineage: Eukaryota > Metazoa > Chordata > Amphibia > Caudata > Salamandridae > Lissotriton > Lissotriton helveticus. The sequence goes on along the minus strand of NC_136065.1, from coordinate 166,140,355 downwards.
TTTTGTGATATTCCTACTTAAAACTTTCAAAATTTAAATCTCTGGTTCACCTTATTGGATTTTTGTCACTTTGGAGTCTTTTCAAATATTACTCTATTTTCTAATGTGGAGTTTAATTGTTTTCAATGTTGACATTATTGCTGTTTTGGCACTGCTTAAATACTTTACACATTGCCGTAAGCCTGCGTTCTCTATACCATAGCTACTAGGGGGTTGAGTTCAGGTTAATTTAGTGGCTGTAACAGTTCACCACGACAAGAGTTGTGATTATTTCTTGAGGTGGTTAGTTACATGTCCCAATTAATAATCCAGTTTCTTGCAGCTCTGTTTTGTCTGGTTAAAAAAATACTCTACAATAGACAGGGGTGTTGTTATGCCACTGTGGGTTTTAGGTGCATGGTATGCCATCAGGAATGATAGCTTGTTCAGTGGGTCAGTGAGCTGGTATAAATATATGTTTAAGTACCTTATTCAGTGAATACTCTATTTTTGGGCCCTACTGCTAAATATGCCTCTACTGAGCGGCATCCATAATATTCAAGCTTCCTTGTTGACCAGAATTTAGGTTGTTTCCCGTGTGGTACAACTGCTCATCACAGTCAGTGCTTAATTTGTGCCAGACTTCTTGTAAGGAGGCCACTGCAGCTTGCCCCACACATTGCCCCTGCCGTGCTGCCAATGATATTAACAACACAACTACGAACTATCATACTCCGACAAGTGTGAGAGTTTGGACTTTTTCAAGCCGCCAGAGCTATAAGAATGATTTGGGCAGGAGGAACTAATCATTTTAAATGTAAATTAAATTAATGGTTACCTGTTGCTGGTGTCGAGAAACGGAAACTACCTTCTCAACCAGTGGTGGAACATTAGCTGCCATGTCTTGTAACACCTATGTTTGCTATTTGGATGCACTTTGCAGAAGGAGAGTGACTGGCTGTTTCTCTATATTGCTGTTGCTGCTTTATTTTGAGTACTGCTTTGAGAGTTAGTGTATACTAGCAGCTTTAGGAAGCACACATCTAGGCCAGGTTTGAATGGCATAATTGATTGAAACCTCTTAAGATGGAAATGAAATGATGTGCCATTTCCCTTCTAAATGCCAAAGAATTTCTAACTTCTGTCATCCAGCAAGGTGCATACTTTAACCTCACATTAGAACCTGCTTATTAATATTTTGTTTGCTTTGCTATGGTAGCAAGTCATTCTTGGTTATGGATCTAGGGACCAGATGTATCAAGCATTTTTCCCGTTCGCACACAGGCCGATTCGCAGAATCAGCCTGTTTGCGAACGGAAAAAAGCCTTTTGGGAAGCATCATCCCAAAAGGCATTCGCAAAATAGGGAATAGCAAAATTTGTGATTCCCTATTCTGTGAATGCATTTAAGGATGCCGGAAGCCAAAAACATTTGCGACCTGCCTTTAAGGAACGGCAAATTATCACCATATGCGAATTCCATGAAAAATTCACTTTTTTGCATTTCTCAATGTGCCATGTGGCATACATAAATGCCCTTAGGGCATGTATGTGTGCCACCTGTGCATGCTTACCTTTCAGGAGGGTGCAACAGGGTGGCCTTTTGGCCCTGCTATCACCTTTGAAATTGCATTCGCAATTTGCGAGTACCTATTTGGTACTCGCAATTTGCAAATGTCTAGGCCCATAGGAATGAATGGGAAGGTATTCCCTAATAGCATATCACAATTTGCAATTCGCAATTAAGGAATACGTAGGAATTGCAATTATTATTGCGAAACCTGCATACATTGTATTTAGCGATTCCATAATAGCGAATCGGTAAAATTAGCTATCATGGAATTGCAAAATCCAATACTGATATATCTTGCCCATTGTGTTTGATTGCAGCTGGTGCCTTGTGTGTTTACCAAAGTACTGTCTCAAATGATAGGGTGTTTGCAAGATATAAGGCTGTTTAGTTATTAGGCTAGCTTGTCCGCCTCCTCTCTTCTAGAGGGCCATGAATGGGTTATACAGTTCAGAATATTTAATTTGGGGCTGTGAGAGATATGGAACTGTTCTCTTTAGTGCATTGGTGAACACAATCTTCCTTCCTCTTTTATGTACTCCTAAGCTTCAGATATTTCATGGTTGTTTGTTGGTTGTTCCTTTTTACCTGGAACATCACTGATGCTCAGAGCGAATGGTATCCTGTGACTGTTGGGTTCCATAGAAATGCCTTGTATGAAGCATCTGACTTGTTCTGTCCTAATTAATTGGCTATAGGTATTTGGGCTACATAATCATGCTAGGCTGGACCTCTTGCAGGCCATCTGTTTGAACTTGAGTATGTCCGGATGAATCTGGCTATTTGCCTCACAGGTTTCAGATCTGATGATCTATGCTAGTGTCAAGGGTTCTGGCACAACACTGGGAATGGAGTCTTTCAAGGGTCATTGGTCCTGGCAAGTCAGACCATTCTTTCAATTGGAAATAACTGGTAGCAATGTTCCATGCTCTTCAAATATTTGCTACTTTCCTGATGCTGATCCTTGTCAGTCTCAGGACCAGTTTCAGGTGGTCATGAGGTTTATGAAAGCATAAATAATCAACAGAGACCACCTGAAAAAAATATTCAGTATATATTCCGATGTTGTTGGAATATACTCAGTGTGTTAAAATACCCCTCACACACCAAAAGGGCCCTTGGTGTCATGCTTCATCATCGGGGTCTTCCCGCCCTCGCTGCGGGACGGGGCAGTGCTGCGACAAGCGGCTACGCCGGAGCACCTTTTTATTGTGAGTACTATGTGAGTGATAATGGAGTGAGTGTCAGTGGGGTCAGGAGTGATAAACAGTGAAATTAAAAGATACCTGGCCTCGTGTTTAGAAAAAATTATTTAATAGGCACTGGCTGGTATCGTTAAAAGGGGTGAGGCGGAGGGCAAGAACGAGTTACTAGTCTTGCTCTCCTGTGTGGGTCAACATGTTTCGGGGCGACATGCCCCTTCGTCAGGACCGGGTATATAGATCCCCCTGTCACTCACTAATGCGCTCCCACAGATAGAGAGTGATATGTATGATCAATGTGTATAGATAAATTTTATAGATACACGTGAAAAAGCTAGCTCAGTACTACTGATGATATAAGCCTGAAAGGATAAGAACACAGGATTTAGAAAGAGCGCGGATCCCAATGCGCTTTACTAGTGAGTACCTGTAAGGAAGGAAAATACAAAAAAGAGGGAAGAAACACACTTTATAGGCTGTTACATGGCACGCCAAAGATTTCTTGGGGGGACCAGGTTTGCCGAGATGGAAAGAAGAAAATTTCTACAAAGCGGAAACATACATTCATGAGTTTTTTTTGCATGGCCAGCCAAGGATTTCAAGGGGGGGGGCCAGGTTGCAAGAAATTGGGAAAAATTGGAAGGAATAAACACACATGTATACACACACAACAATATAGAGCATCAGAAACTAGCGGTAAGATGCCTATTCAACTAGATACATACTTTTTGAATGAGGAGACAATGCCCCACAGCTGAGAGAACGGCCCTGCACGAACTGGCAAACAATGAAACTATTGTAATTAAGCCTGCCGACAAAGGCGGGGCTACGGTGATACAAACGTATACCAATTACGATAGGGAGTGCAGGAAACTACTTGAGGACAGACGCAATTATCAAATACTAAGGGAAGACCCGACTGAAGAAGTCAGGATCTGCATCCTCATAATGATTGAAGAAGCAATGGCACACGACTGGCTAACGAAACAAGAGAGCGATTTTCTGATTCAAAAGAATCCAAAAACTCCTTATTTCTACACCATCCCCAAGATTCATAAGGATGCCCCATATCCACCTGGGCGCCCTATAGTATCCGGAATACAATCAATCCTTGAACCCTTATCAAAATTTGCGGATGCTTTCCTTAGACCGATAGTACAGAAGACAAGTACCTATCTAAAGGACACAAAAGCAGTCCTACAGTTGGTAAAAGAAATACCTTTTGACCCCGAACAAGACCTCCTTCTGGGACTAGATGTAGAGAGTCTGTACACGAGTCTCCCCCACCAAGAGACTCTTGAAATAATTGAGGAAGTTTTATTCTCTACCCCATGGGCGTACCACACCCCGAGACAGGTGGTCCTTGAATGCATCTCTATGACCCTGAAAAAGAATTTCTTCATGTATGAAAACACATATTACCTACAAAAACACGGCACGAGCATGGGCAGCACCTGTGCGCCGAGCCTAGCTGGGCTCTATGTGCACCATCTCGAAGCCACCAGAATCCTGAACGACCAGAACCCCTACAGGAACCATGTGGTCGCATGGAAAAGATACATAGATGACGTGTTAGTCATCTGGAGGGGTGATCAAGACTCTGTGGTCCTATTCATGACTTGGCTGAACCAACAAGACCGGTTCCTCAAGTTCACCCACACAGCCTCAAATGAAAACCTCGTTTTCCTTGATCTGAATATCTACCCCGCTAATGGTAATTTAGAAACATGCACTCACTTCAAACCAACGGCTAAAAACAGCCTGTTGCTATATAGTAGTTTCCATCCACGACATCTACGCGACAATTTACCCTACGGACAGTTCCTCCGCCTTAGGCGTAATTGCAGCGCTATCCAAGACTTTAAAACCCAAGCAGCTGACTTGAAAACAAAGCTCAGTAACAGGAATTATCCAAGCAAGGTGGTCAACAAGGGTTTTAAGAGAGCACGGAATAACAACAGAGATGCCTTGTTGGAACCTACAGCAGAAAAGGAACAAGACCAACGCCCTATTTGTGTCACAACATACAACACCAATTCGAACCAGATCACAAAGATTGTGAATAGACACTGGAAAATACTGAATTGCGGGAAACTAGATTTCCCAAAACCCATGTTTGCACACAGGCGAGGTAAGAACCTAAAGGATCTGCTGGTCCACACGAGACCGAAACAACTCACTAACGAGGGACCCTCAACCATCTCAACTATTGGAGGGCACCACCCGTGTGGCTCATGCACATCTTGTCAATACACAAGAAAAAGTCGGAATATAACTTTTTCCAACCAGTCTACATGGGAACAACGTTCCTTTACTAACTGCAACAGCCGGAACTTGGTCTATCTGATCACTTGCCCGTGCAAGAAAGAGTATGTTGGCATGACCACTAGGCCGGTCAAAATACGAATGACCGAACATCGCAGCAACGTACGTTGCAAAAGAACTACCACAAGAATGGCCACTCACTATGCCACAATGGGTCACAGTGTAGAAGACCTGAAATGGACAGTCATTGAATCCTACAGGAGTGACAAGGACCTTCTTGCGAAAGAGCAACGTTGGGTCTATCGCTTGGGCACCCACCTTACAGGATTAAATGATGATATTCCGTGGTCGCAATTTAAGGTATGATCCAACCAGGTACCGAGTAAACTCCTGATCACAATTCGGAACCTGAATACAGTGTCAATTTAGAAAGCGCATTAGTGAGTGACAGGGGGATCTATATACCCGGTCCTGACGAAGGGGCATGTCGCCCCGAAACATGTTGACCCACACAGGAGAGCAAGACTAGTAACTCGTTCTTGCCCTCCGCCTCACCCCTTTTAACGATACCAGCCAGTGCCTATTAAATAATTTTTTCTAAACACGAGGCCAGGTATCTTTTAATTTCACTGTTTATCACTCCTGACCCCACTGACACTCACTCCATTATCACTCACATAGTACTCACAATAAAAAGGTGCTCCGGCGTAGCCGCTTGTCGCAGCACTGCCCCGTCCCGCAGCGGGGGCGGGAAGACCCCGATGATGAAGCATGACACCAAGGGCCCTTTTGGTGTGTGAGGGGTATTTTAACACACTGAGTATATTCCAACAACATCGGAATATATACTGAATATTTTTTTCAGGTGGTCTCTGTTGATTATTTATGCTTTCATAAGAGGAGGATTAGCCCACCGAGGTGCCGAGTTGCACCACCTCTTCACTCCCCTTTTTGATATTCCTTAGTTTTGAAACAGCGCGCAGCTGTGGGAGTTTTTTCGCTCCATTTAGAGCCTACCGGAATTTCTGGTCTTCAGTAGAATAGCCAACTCGGTTATTTCTACTTTCGTCTTTCCTTTCACCCCTTCCCCACACACATAGTCCCAACCTTCTACACACACACTTCTAGTATACACACATCTTACTAGCCTCGATGGAGGAAGCTGGAGGCCTCGCATTTGACGATGAGGAGGTCGATAGGATCCTAGCAAACCTACGCCCATTCGAAGGGCTGAGCAACACTGAACCGGGCATCAACGAAGGTGACTGGGACGAGTTGGCAGCCCTTAGGAGAACGCAAATAAAGACAGCTCTGCACGGGCTTCTCATGTCTGAGTATTTGAAATCAAAAACGGCCCCCCCTGGCCTAATAGTGAAAAATGAACCGTTTATCTTCACGCATGATTTGGAATTTAAGAGGGATTGGTCTCTTATAAGCTGGAAATGTACTAGGGACTGGCTAGTCCTTATAGTAAAAACTGCAACCAAACTAACACAAGAACTCAAAATTGAGATAACCCAGTTAGAAGTGAAGATAAAAAGCTACCTATCCCCAACCGCTCTGAAAAAAAGACTGGAGGAACTAAATCAAGAAATGACAGAATTTGAGTGCACCCTCAAAAAGAACAAGTATAAAAAACACAAAAAAGACACAGAGAACTTTACGCATGAACGTATTTACCCATACATTAAAAAAGATCATGTGTCTAAAAATCAGAATAATGACCAGGACACTGACATGTCGGATACTAGTTCCAATGGATCAAACTCCAGCAGGAACAGCAACCAGAGCACACGAGGAGGGACACAATACTCTGGTAGAAGCTACCCACGAGGTGGGAGAGGTTGGGGCCCATATCAAGGACCACCTCCCTTCATGCAAGGACCTCCAGGTTTCATGCAATACCCACCAGGGCCTGTCTTCATGGGGAATCAATTCCCACCATGGGAACAACAGATGCCCCCTTTCAACCACTATGGCCAACCGCCTTTTTTAGGCCAGCGCCAAGGAACAAGAAAGGGCCGCAATCGGAAAGGCACGCAGGTCCACTGGAATCAACAGCCAGTCACACCCCTAGGAGTATCAACCCGGAGCCAAACAGCGTCAACCAGTCGAGGAACTTAGTAGTAAACTTGTCTGACCACCTGTTAACAGAAGCCCAGGATAATGTCCTAAGTAAGGGCTTGGGTTTCGTTCCAACTCACAAAATGGATAAATTCAAACTCTGCCAGGAGATGAAAGAGTTTACGCGAAAACTTAAGCTAAAAGCTTTTTTCCAGGACTCAAACAATGAAACAAATGTCCAATCAGATACAGGCCTAAAAAACAAATCCTCTTTCACACCTCTAGACTCTATGTTACCTGTTGAACTGTTAACCTTCGAAAAGGCAGTTATGGCAGATCTGGAGAAGCTAACCACTGTCGGGGGGGATGTCTTTAATAACACCTCCACAGCTGAGAGAACGGCCCTGCACGAACTGGCAAACAATGAAAATATTGTAATTAAGCCTGCCGACAAAGGCGGGGCTACGGTGATACAAACGTATACCAATTACGATAGGGAGTGCAGGAAACTACTTGAGGACAGACGCAATTATCAAATACTAAGGGAAGACCCGACTGAAGAAGTCAGGATCTGCATCCTCATAATGATTGAAGAAGCAATGGCACACGACTGGCTAACGAAACAAGAGAGCGATTTTCTGATTCAAAAGAATCCAAAAACTCCTTATTTCTACACCATCCCCAAGATTCATAAGGATGCCCCATATCCACCTGGGCGCCCTATAGTATCCGGAATACAATCAATCCTTGAACCCTTATCAAAATTTGCGGATGCTTTCCTTAGACCGATAGTACAGAAGACAAGTACCTATCTAAAGGACACAAAAGCAGTCCTACAGTTGGTAAAAGAAATACCTTTTGACCCCGAACAAGACCTCCTTCTGGGACTAGATGTAGAGAGTCTGTACACGAGTCTCCCCCACCAAGAGACTCTTGAAATAATTGAGGAAGTTTTATTCTCTACCCCATGGGCGTACCACACCCCGAGACAGGTGGTCCTTGAATGCATCTCTATGACCCTGAAAAAGAATTTCTTCATGTATGAAAACACATATTACCTACAAAAACACGGCACGAGCATGGGCAGCACCTGTGCGCCGAGCCTAGCTGGGCTCTATGTGCACCATCTCGAAGCCACCAGAATCCTGAACGACCAGAACCCCTACAGGAACCATGTGGTCGCATGGAAAAGATACATAGATGACGTGTTAGTCATCTGGAGGGGTGATCAAGACTCTGTGGTCCTATTCATGACTTGGCTGAACCAACAAGACCGGTTCCTCAAGTTCACCCACACAGCCTCAAATGAAAACCTCGTTTTCCTTGATCTGAATATCTACCCCGCTAATGGTAATTTAGAAACATGCACTCACTTCAAACCAACGGCTAAAAACAGCCTGTTGCTATATAGTAGTTTCCATCCACGACATCTACGCGACAATTTACCCTACGGACAGTTCCTCCGCCTTAGGCGTAATTGCAGCGCTATCCAAGACTTTAAAACCCAAGCAGCTGACTTGAAAACAAAGCTCAGTAACAGGAATTATCCAAGCAAGGTGGTCAACAAGGGTTTTAAGAGAGCACGGAATAACAACAGAGATGCCTTGTTGGAACCTACAGCAGAAAAGGAACAAGACCAACGCCCTATTTGTGTCACAACATACAACACCAATTCGAACCAGATCACAAAGATTGTGAATAGACACTGGAAAATACTGAATTGCGGGAAACTAGATTTCCCAAAACCCATGTTTGCACACAGGCGAGGTAAGAACCTAAAGGATCTGCTGGTCCACACGAGACCGAAACAACTCACTAACGAGGGACCCTCAACCATCTCAACTATTGGAGGGCACCACCCGTGTGGCTCATGCACATCTTGTCAATACACAAGAAAAAGTCGGAATATAACTTTTTCCAACCAGTCTACATGGGAACAACGTTCCTTTACTAACTGCAACAGCCGGAACTTGGTCTATCTGATCACTTGCCCGTGCAAGAAAGAGTATGTTGGCATGACCACTAGGCCGGTCAAAATACGAATGACCGAACATCGCAGCAACGTACGTTGCAAAAGAACTACCACAAGAATGGCCACTCACTATGCCACAATGGGTCACAGTGTAGAAGACCTGAAATGGACAGTCATTGAATCCTACAGGAGTGACAAGGACCTTCTTGCGAAAGAGCAACGTTGGGTCTACCGCTTGGGCACCCACCTTACAGGATTAAATGATGATATTCCGTGGTCGCAATTTAAGGTATGATCCAACCAGGTACCGAGTAAACTCCTGATCACAATTCGGAACCTGAATACAGTGTCAATTTAGAAAACTACACCATTGTCTCCGTCAAGCAATCTCAGTAACCTGCGAGCTGGTGCAGGTCAACATGATTTAAAAATATGCATTTTTTCTGTATTGTGTGCCATAACGTCTGCAAAAACGTGAAATCAGAATTATTCCCTCTGAGCAGCTGCTATCAAAATAAGAGCGGCTCCAGTTTGAAAAACCTGTAGACTGGCATAGTGGAACTTGATTTGAAAATATGTATTTTAACTTTTGTAGAATAATGCTTGCATAGACATAAATACAGATATATATATATTTTTGTTCCGCCCTGTTCTACTAGAAGAATATCAAGAAAGTAGGTTGCCTCTAATGGGGCTTTTTTCTTAAGCAGCCCACGAGCAGCGCGAAGGAACGCCTCTCTCCCGCGCACGCGCGGAGACAGACTGGAAGCGCAGCACCACTGCGCATGCGCCGAGTGAATACTCAGTACAGAGCATCACCGCGCATGCGCCCTTGTCGGCAGACGACGATACCCTTTCCTGCACGGACCAAGGGTGTATCCTAGCGATCTACCAACACCCTGTGCTTACCGCTACCCAACTAAGGAACAAGACATACAGATTCTGGCAATTATCCCTAAAAACCTACCTCCGCCCAGCAGACCTCGGACATTTAACAATGGCCGCTTCTGTCACTAGCCCTAACTACTCGACCGAACGCTCGCATCGGTTTCGAGTTATTCAATCAGGGCTCAATCAACAAGCCTTTGCCAGACTATAAAAGACCCACCCCGCCCAGGCTTACCATTACCACGGAAGCCACTGACGAAGGAGGAAGCACTGAGGTGTGGGGGTTGAGTAAGTACGGCACAGCCGATAGATCTGACCTGGAATACACTACTCTAATCTATTTAGTGTAAATTGCTAATCTAGGTCCTGGCGATACTATCTCTGCCTTTTCTCCATTCCTTCCCACAGTTGGACCCTCTTTACCCTTCGCCCAGCTTGGCTCATGGGGCATTGTCTCCTCATTCAAAAAGTATGTATCTAGTTGAATAGGCATCTTACCGCTAGTTTCTGATGCTCTATATTGTTGTGTGTGTATACATGTGTGTTTATTCCTTCCAATTTTTCCCAATTTCTTGCAACCTGGCCCCCCCCCTTGAAATCCTTGGCTGGCCATGCAAAAAAAACTCATGAATGTATGTTTCCGCTTTGTAGAAATTTTCTTCTTTCCATCTCGGCAAACCTGGTCCCCCCAAGAAATCTTTGGCGTGCCATGTAACAGCCTATAAAGTGTGTTTCTTCCCTCTTTTTTGTATTTTCCTTCCTTACAGGTACTCACTAGTAAAGCGCATTGGGATCCGCGCTCTTTCTAAATCCTGTGTTCTTATCCTTTCAGGCTTATATCATCAGTAGTACTGAGCTAGCTTTTTCACGTGTATCTATAAAATTTATCTATACACATTGATCATACATATCACTCTCTATCTGTGGGAGCGCATTAGTGAGTGACAGGGGGATCTATATACCCGGTCCTGACGAAGGGGCATGTCGCCCCGAAACATGTTGACCCACACAGGAGAGCAAGACTAGTAACTCGTTCTTGCCCTCCGCCTCACCCCTTTTAACGATACCAGCCAGTGCCTATTAAATAATTTTTTCTAAACACAAGGCCAGGTATCTTTTAATTTCACTGTTTATCACTCCTGACCCCACTGACACTCACTCCATTATCACTCACATAGTACTCACAATAAAAAGGTGCTCCGGCGTAGCCGCTTGTCGCAGCACTGCCCCGTCCCGCAGCGGGGGCGGGAAGACCCCGATGATGAAGCATGACACCAAGGGCCCTTTTGGTGTGTGAGGGGTATTTTAACACACTGAGTATATTCCAACAACATCGGAATATATACTGAATATTTTTTTCAGGTGGTCTCTGTTGATTATTTATGCTTTCATAAGAGGAGGATTAGCCCACCGAGGTGCCGAGTTGCACCACCTCTTCACTCCCCTTTTTGATATTCCTTAGCCATGAGGTTTATGAACCATTAGGGGAAGGGGGCGTTCTGAGAGCTGGCCTTTCTGGTGCGTTCTCTGGGTCTCTGGACAGACCCTTGTATTCCCCAGAGAATGCAAAAACCAGTGGATTCAGTAGAATATTCCACTCCTCAGAAGGTTTGTCTTTCAGGGAAGAGTTGTTCTGATATTTATGTAAGAGATGTGAAACCACATGGCTGGATATTGTTGCCTCTCCCTGTGTATTGGGGGGTCTGCTGGTATAAGGGAGGTGTATTTTTAGTGCCTTCGCTTCATAGGCTCCCCTGTTCTTCCCTTTCTGCTCCTTGGTGCTTATTAATGTATGGAGTGAGGGTATGTGTCTGCTTGAGAGGATTCCTTTTATACCTTGATTTGCTGAGTCTCTGTTCATCATAAGTTGGCAGCATCCCAAGAGAGACATTTTGCTGTGTCCCCATATCTGATACGATAGGTAATGTCGGCCTAGGAGCTGAGCAGAAGGCCCTTTGGAGAAAAACGACTTCTCAGGAATTGCCCATGATTGTTTGATGAGTATGCTCTGCTGAGTCTCTTGTTCAATCAATCAATAGTCATTTGTTTAAAGCACACAGCTACCTCATTTGATGTGTCCCGGCGCTAAGAGAAAGACTAAAGAAAAGACCAGCCAGTAAGACTACGCCTGACTAAAGAGACAAGTTTTTAAGATCTGTTCTGCACTGGGCAATAAGTATTTTTTGGTTTTTAGTAAATTTTGGTGAGCTTCTCTGGCCTTTCATGGCATACAAAATGAATGTCTGATTCCCCAAATTATGAAATCCTTCTTGGGTCAGCAATTTGTTCTCTAAGACCCAAGTTAGAGACAATCAGGCCACTGGCTGTATTTCCGAATATGTTAATAAAAACAATCAACTGAAAGTGACTGATTCCGATGTAGAATTTAAATTGTATGGGGTCTACCCATGTCAAACCAGTTTGGGCTAGCCACAAGATGTATAAAACAAGAAAATGGGGTTTCGCCTCATTGCTTACACATTTTTTTACAACAATACTTCAGATCTATTCGATCAACATAGCTACTTTTATTTTAGCATATGTGTGCAGTTTTTAAAAACATGTACATACACAGTGTAATCAAGCAGATGAAGAATTATTCTGAAACTATGAATTACTGTCAGATGTTTGTCCAATTGGACATATGTTAGTGTATTAAATTATTTGAACATGTGTTGATCACTGCATTGTGCAAATAGTGTTTACAAAATATATGAGTATTTACACATTTATATGTATGTACACACACACACACACATATATATATATATATATATATATATATATATATATATATATATGGTTTACCAACCCAATCCAAACTGATAAGAGGAAGGCAATGACTCCATGAATTTCATTCAAGAAAGAGTGTTTATTCCAAACATGCTGCACGACGCGTTTCGGCGGAAGCCTCCGCCTTGCTCACTTACTCTGTTGAAAGTGACGCCTGTACATATACTCTGAATCACATGTTGACCCACCTAAGTGATAGACATAGAAGAGTTTTTCTATTTTGCTGCCAACTATCATGTACGTTTCTGTTTAAATAATTAGAAGAACGAAAATAAATGCATTATTCCTAAATGATTCTAAATTACCTCTGGAATCAAAAAAATATTTCAAACTGTTAACCATTACTCGTAATATCTATTAACACAAACTTATAATTTGTATTAACACAGACTTATCTCGCACCCCACTGCCCAATTACATTCATTGTGCATGTTGCAAATATGGATCATCTCCATATAATTCTGCATTAACTCCATAGTGGAGTGGGTGGTCACATATATAATGGCAACACCCTCATATTAACTTGCTGTTTTCGTGTCTATCACAACAATTCAGGACATATTCTTATTGGCTATGGGTCAGTAACAAAATTATATATTTCTCGATTATATAACATCCATACCCTAAACCGTAAGGGAAGAGGAGGGGGTATAGCTGTGGCTTTTAAAAATTGCCACACTTGTACCTGGAAGCCCATGGACCTGGTCGGGGCTGAGTGTGCCCATTTTTCCATCAGCGTCGGGCAGACACAAACTCTATCAGGCCTTTTGATTTATCGGCCCCCAGGGAGCGATTGTGCCTTTAGGAAAGCTCTTCCAGAGCTGGTTAGCTCTCTGTCTTTGTCTTCCTCCAATATAACCATCATCGGCGACCTTAACATACATTTTGATGCCACTGATATGCCAGCGGTTAGTAGTCTATTGGATGATCTTGAAGCAGTGCAGTTACCTCAACTGGTCTGTCTTCCGACCCATGAGGGTGGTCACACCCTTGATCCGGTTTTTACTAACCTCCAACTGGTCGAGGTTTCTACTCCTAGACCCATGGGATGGAGTGATCACCATCTCATTGAGCTGTGTGTCACTATGACAACACGTCAGACCGGGATACCTGATAAAACATCTTACAGGCGTCCCTGGAAAAAGCTCAAACTGGAGGACTTCCATCGTCTTCTGGCCACCTCTCCCTTGGATCTTAAGGAGGACATTGCAACCGGTTACAACACCTTCTGCAACTGGATTGTCCAAGCGTTAGACGCACTTATTCCAGCTAAATGGAGCAGAAATCGCTCCTCGCAACCTAACCCCTGGTATACAGAGGCACTTAGACGGATTAAAGCTACCTGCCGTCAAGCCGAAAGAGCGTGGAGGAAAAACTACGACAGAGATCTAAAGGTACTCTACCTGGCGAGGATCAAGATTTATCATAGAGCTGTCTGTCAGGCGCGGGCCGACTACTATGCTGGAGAGTTTCAGGCCAGTTCCAATCCATCCAAGCTGGTCTTTAAGGTCTTGAAGGAGCTCTCTGCAAACAGACTTCCTAACACGGAGATCTGCTCCTTGGCGCACTGTGATTTGTTAGCCAGCTTTTTTGTGGAGAAGGTAAATACCATCTACCGCTCTTTCCCCATAGCTGCTTCTGACAGTACGACCTTTACTCTGCGTACAACACAGTGCCTGGCTATTCTTCCCACACCGTCGGAAATGGAGTTTAATCTCCTAGTAGCCAAGGTTAAGTCTGGGTCGCCGGATGACCCTCTGAGACCGGCCCAGTTCTTGGACTCGGCGTCTATCTGCCTTCCGCCGATTCGCAAATTGGTGGATCAATCCCTCACCACCGGGTCAGTGCCACCTAGTTGGAAGGCGGCCTGTGTTATGCCCATCATAAAAAAGCCGGGATTGGATCCAGTGAAGCCGGAGAGTTACCGACCCATTTCTCTCCTTCCATGGGTGACTAAGATCACAGAGGCCCATGTGAATAACATCTTAACGAAACATCTGAATTCCGCTCACCTTTTGGATCCTACACAGAATGGTTTTAGATCTGGTCATAGTACAGAGACGGCACTCCTATATATGGTTGAACACCTCCGCTCTGTACTAGATGCAGGTCAAACGGCGGCACTGGTCTTATTAGACCTAAGTGCCGCCTTTGACACTGTATCCCATACCATTCTTATCCGCAGGCTTGGTGAGGCGGGCATATCTGGCAAGGCGTTGGATTGGTTCCAGTCGTCTCTCTCGGAACGATCATTTCAGGTAGTAGTGCCACCATTCAGATCAAAACCTCACGCCGTCACTCAAGGAGTTCCGCAAGGTTCGGCGCTGAGCCCCACTCTTTTCAACTTATACGTCCAACCCTTGGCGATTGTTGCGAAGAGTTGGGGTCTCACTATGGTATCTTACGCCGATGATACCCAGCTGGCAGTGGTTCTTGATGGGGACTCTGACCAGCTGGCATCCAACTTTGCGGATGGTTTGAGGGCTGTTGCCAGCTGGCTTACTACCAACTGTCTACAGCTCAACGCCCTCAAAACCGAGGTGATGGTGTTAGGGAAACATCCTGATCTGTGGGGTGCGAGCTGGTGGCCTAACGAGTTGGGCCCCCCGCCTAAACCGGTCTCTGAACTCAAAAACCTTGGCGTGTGGCTTGATTCCAAACTTACCTTCTCGTGTCATACTAAGAAGGTGGCATCTACATGCTTTGGCATCTTGCGTGGTTTGAGGCCTATCCTCAAATTTTTTGATGCCCCCACCCGCCAGTTGGTGATTCAAGCCAGCATAGCATCTAGGCTTGATTATGCAAGTTCATTGTTTTTAGGCGCCAATCAGGCGGAGGTCCAGCGACTCCAACGGGTGCAGAACGCGGCTGCCAGGGCTCTGGTACGCCTGCCGCGGTTCTGTTCAGCCCGCAGTACAATTTGTAAACTACACTGGCTGCCAGTAATCAGGCGTATAGAGTTTAAGACGATGTGTTTTGCATTTAAAATTCTTAAAACTGATACCCCTTCGATCCTCCTGCATCTTTTGACCTTGTATACGCCATCTCGTAGTCTTCGCTCTGCTAGTCAAAATCTAGCTCATGTTCCGCGCTTTAAAAAAAGTAGACTAGGTGGTCGTTCTTTTACTGTATTGGCTGCCAAGCTCTGGAATGCGCTTCCTGTGCACATTCGAGCCTTGGAAGATCTTCTGGCTTTTAGGAAGGCTGCTAAAACGCATCTCTTTCCCCTGCCTTATTAACATTTTCTGATTTTTTCTGTTCTGCTTGTTATGTTGCTTTTCCAGTCATAGCGCCGGGACGCCCCTTGGCTGGGGCAGCTGTGCGCTCAAAAAACCTAGTAACATAACATAACATATATAGTACAAATGTATATACAATAATTAATGCACAGAGTTATTCTTGGAATGGGGTTTGTTGAGTGGGAGAAGTTTTCGCTACTGGACTATAAGTGTACTGTTAAAGCTTCATCAGAGTTAAGGCCATTGGGAATCTTTGAATCTAACAAGATAATGTATCTTGATTCAAGGCGTCTTAAAGCCAGTCTTCGATTCCCTCCTCTCGGATTTTTGGGGACATTGTCTATTACGTAGTAAGAGATGTGTTTAATACTACCATCATGTAGTGTGTTCACATGCCTTGCCACCGGGTATGTGGGGTCATTGTTGGTGATTGCACGCAAATGTTGCAAAATCCTAATGTGGGCTTGATGGATTGTACTCCCCACATAACGCTTCCCACAACTGCATACCAGAACGTACACGGCATACTCGGTCTTGCACGAGTAGCCACCCCTGATTTTATAGGGTTTGTTTCTGAATGGCACTGTAACCTCTTTCATATTGATACCCTGTTTGCAGGCTTTGCACTTTGTGCATTTCTTAAAGCCTTGTTGAGGTGGTGGCCATGTAGCAGCTTTTACCACCGTAGGCTGCGCATGGATTTTGCCTTCCTAAATGTTATGGAAGGTTTGTTGCCATTCAGGTGTCCTATCACAGGGTCATTTCTTATTAGTGGCCAGTGTTTTTGTAAAATTCTCCTCACCTGATTATGATAAAGATTGTATCCTGTTATCATCCTAGGGATATTGGATGTGGACTTAGATTGTTTGTTTTTAATCTCCAAATCATTTGTAAATAGCAGATCCTTCCTGTTCTTAGTTTCACATTTTTGTTCTGCTGTTACTAATGTTCGTGATTTGTAACCCCTCTTACTCAATCTTTCAAACAAGTCAGCTTTAGCTTTCTCTACACCTGCTGCAGTGCTGCAATTCCGAGTCATTCGTAGGCATTCAGCATAGGGGATGGACTCTTTGAGTTTTACTGGATGGAAACTTAGTGCGTGAAGCACCGCATTGCCTGCTGTCTCTTTTCTATAGGTCCTCGTCTGTATTTTATTGTGTTCCACATAGAGTTCTATATCTAGGAATTGTATCTTCTCTTTACTAGTGGAGCACGTGAACCTCAAATTTAGAGCATTTTCATTTAGATCTTTCGCAAAGGCCTGTGCACTCTCTGTTGACCCTCTCCATAGGATGAAAATATCATCTATGTAGCGTTTATACAACTCGACATTTTTTGACAAATTTTCAGCATGGGTTGTCCCAAGTACTTGCTCCTCCCACCAGCCCATATGCAGATTCGCATAGCTAGGGGAGAAGCAAGTACCCATGGCTGAACCTTGTAGTTGTTTGTAATGCAATTTGTCAAAAAGGAATGTGTTGTTGTTCAAACACCATTCTACCATTTGCATTATCATCTTTGAGTGTTGGTATAAAGCTATGGGTCTTTTCTTGAGATAGTGTTCCAATGCTCTAAGGCCATCTTTGTGTCGAATGCTCGTATACAATGCTTAGACGTCTAACGTCATAAATACATACTCATCATCCCATGTAACATCATACATTTGTTTGAGAAAATCCCCACTGTCTTGTATGTAAGAGGGTAGTTCCTTTACAAATGGCTGCAGGAAATAGTCCACATAGGTACTAGTATTTTCGAACAAACTGCCAATGGCCGATATAATCGGTCTCCCAGGTGGTTGGGTTGGGTTTTTGTGTATCTTTGGTATAAGGTACAGTTGGGGTGTTGTCGGATAATCATTTTTCAAAAAATTAAATTCCAATTTGTTAATAAGACCCATATTTCTCCACCTGTACAGTTCTGCATGGTACCGTTCTTGTATTCCCACAATCAGATTGGGGCTGATCCTGCAATAGCATTCCTGATCCTGCAATTGTGACATTGCTTCCGCATTGTACATTTTAAGTGGCCACAACACTACATTCCCACCTTTGTCCGACCACCGTACCACAATATCAGATCTGGCTTGTATTTTTGCAATCAAAGCATTGTATTCCAGTCTCTGGTTAGAATTTGTAGTGCAAAATTTTCTTGTGCTGAAAAGCGACAGTTCTTTTAGATCTTTTGTCACATTTTCGGAATAAAGGTCCAAACCATCTTTCATCAAAACTCGCATAAACACAGACTTAGGTTTGAAATGTGTTTGTATCGATTGATATGTATTCAAATTAGCTTGGTTTGCTATCTCGCCCGGTGTTAATTGGCTTAATGATTCCTCATATTCTAGGGCATTCATATCTCCCAGGATTACCATATCCGCAATTCTTAAAATATTCCCAATTTCCTGACCAGGTTCCAAGCTATTTGTTTTTTTGTTTGCACAGTTTATGAAATATTTCTGTAATTTTAGTTTTCGTGTAAAATGAAACAAATCTATTCTGGTTTGGGCATAGTCAAAATTAGTGATAGTACAGTACGTTAATCCCAATGAAAGTATTTTTGTCTCACTTGGTGTTAATTCTAGGTCGGTTAAATTTATAACCGTGTTATCCAGATTGTTTGCTGAATCGTCTTCCATCATCGTTTCCTGTTCTTTCTGTATTTTGGCTTGATTTGTTTTGTGGTATCGCCACCCCCAGCGTCTGTTCTTTCTTTTTCTGCTTTTTGTTTTTTGCTTTTTTCCATGTTTCCCTTGTTCCATTCGTATCGTGATGTTGTCCGAGGCCTTAATGATTTGAGGCGCTGTAACCGAAAAAAAGCTAATTCCTGTGCTGGGTTTGGGATAGGCCCTGTCAGACCCAAAGAGCTATTACTTTCTAGGTCTGATTCCACTGAAGTGCTGAGTTCTGTGCCGCTGGTGGCGGGTGTTGTCTCTAACCCACTGGCTGCTGCTGACATTTGCTGCCTCTTTATATTGTCGAACTTTCTGGCAAAAGTATATATTCGCCCGTTTATGTAATCATTGCGGTCGCGCTGAAATTTTGTTGCCTTTCGTTCTTTTATTTCTTCTTCCAATTTAAGCAATCTTTTTTTAATTTCATTTAGTGCAGTTGTTATTTCCTCTTTATTTTCCCTTGTATCAAGGTCTTTTATGATTTCTTCGATTCTGGCAACTAATTTCTCCCGGTCGCTAGCCGCATATTTGATTAGTATCCTGAGCATATTTTGCGATGCTTGTGCATTGTTGTCTGCCCAATCTTGCAGCATTGCCGGGTCTGGGTTGTCATAGGTCGGGGCTACTAAAATTCTCAATCCTCGTGGCACCCTGCCTACATCCAGATAACGTTGTAGGGATTTAATCTCCCACCATTAGGACATTTCTTTTTTCCGCAGCTTTTCTAATTCTGCGCATAAGTTTTTAACACTGTTATCCTTGTCAGGTACTGCTATTGTGGCTTGTTCTTTGCCTTTCGTAGATGTACTTGTATCTGCATCTACGAATACATCCAGTGCTGCTTCTTCCCGCTCTCTGTTCCATTCCGCAGCCATGTTAAACAGTTTAAAGGAATATTATCTGTTGCTTGTAACAATTCACTGCCCGTTTTTGTGTAGTTTCACCTATACGGGACTACCTCTCCCATAAACCTTTGCGGTGTCCACTGACTTTGGAATCACAAACTTTCGCCGTCTTACCTGAAAACCCGCAATTGCCCTCCAGCCTTCACAGGTATTCGGTTAGTCAGCTACCAGTCCGAGTCCAAAACAATCAGTTATTCCCAAATTGCCGGTTTCGGGGGGCGCTGCGTTTCTCTCTCCTCGAGAGTTGAACCAAACAAATGTCCCAGTGCACGCAGCGCTGCCAGATCGAGGAGGGTCAGTGTCGGGATTCCCAGGAACACGAATCCTTCATATGGTTTACCAATCCAATCCAAACTGATAAGAGGAAGGCACTGACTCCATCAATTTCATTCAAGAAAGAGTGTTTATTCCAAACATGCTGCACGATGCGTTTCGGCGGAAGCCTCCGCCTTGCTCACTTACTCTGTTGAAAGTGACGCCTGTACATATACTCTGAATCACATGTTGACCCACCTAAGTGATAGACATAGAAGAGTTTTTCTATTTTGCTGCCAACTATCATGTACGTTTCTGTTTAAATAATTAGAAGAACGAAAAGAAATGCATTATTCCTAAATGATTCTAAATTACCTCTGGAATCAAAAAAATATTTCAAACTGTTAACCATTACTCGTAATATCTATTAACACAAACTTATAATTTGTATTAACACAGACTTATCTCGCACCCCACTGCCCAATTACATTCATTGTGCATGTTGCAAATATGGATCATCTCCATATAATTCTGCATTAACTCCATTGTGGAGTGGGTGGTCACATATATAATGGCAACACTCTCATATTAACTTGCTGTTTTCGTGTCTATCACAACAATTCAGGACATATTCTTATTGGCTATGGGTCAGTAACAAAATTATATATTTCTCGATTATATAACATATATAGTACAAATGTATATACAATAATTAATGCACAGAGTTATTCTTGGAATGGGGTTTGTTGAGTGGGAGAAGTTTTCGCTACTGGACTATAAGTGTACTGTTAAAGCTTCATCAGAGTTAAGGCCATTGGGAATCTTTGAATCTAACAAGATAATGTATCTTGATTCAAGGCGTCTTAAAGCCAGTCTTCGATTCCCTCCTCTCGGATTTTTGGGGACATTGTCTATTACGTAGTAAGAGATGTGTTTAATACTACCATCATGTAGTGTGTTCACATGCCTTGCCACCGGGTATGTGGGGTCATTGTTGGTGATTGCACGCAAATGTTGCAAAATCCTAATGTGGGCTTGATGGATTGTACTCCCCACATAACGCTTCCCACAACTGCATACCAGAACGTACACGGCATACTCGGTCTTGCACGAGTAGCCACCCCTGATTTTATAGGGTTTGTTTCTGAATGGCACTGTAACCTCTTTCATATTGATACCCTGTTTGCAGGCTTTGCACTTTGTGCATTTCTTAAAGCCTTGTTGAGGTGGTGGCCATGTAGCAGCTTTTACCACCGTAGGGGCATTACATACCAATTGGCTGCGCATGGATTTTGCCTTCCTAAATGTTATGGAAGGTTTGTTGCCATTCAGGTGTCCTATCACAGGGTCATTTCTTATTAGTGGCCAGTGTTTTTGTAAAATTCTCCTCACCTGATTATGATAAAGATTGTATCCTGTTATCATCCTAGAGATATTGGATGTGGGCTTAGATTGTTTGTTTTTACTCTCCAAATCATATATATATTTGTAGGATAATAGATAGATAGATAATTGCAAGAATTGATATACAAGACCATCAATGCAACTTAAAGAAAGTGTCTCATTACTAAAGAAAGCCTTATTACGATGTCGGCCAGCCTTGTGTCCACCCAACACCGTCGTGGATACGCAGTCCTGACCGCTGAATTTTGATGTGACTGCACATTATGCATTCGCAAGCTCCCTTTTCTGTAAGGGAGCTTGTGCTGTGGTCGTAAACAGGTCGCGTCAGAAGCTCCCATACAGAAAAGTGGGTTTGTGTTCATCCCTGCATCACGTGGTGGGCACCTCACGGTACCTGCAACGTGATGCAGGAATGAACAGGGGGACACCCACCAACCGGAGGAAGCTGGCTGAAGGGGGCCCCAAAGTTGCTTTCCATGTCGGAAAGCTGGGCATGGAAAGTCTACTGGACACCGAGCATTGTAATCCAGACGGCGTAAAACGCCATCCATAGGGATTACGTGCTGGTTCTGACTGGCAGACGATCTCCTTGAGTGGTTGGGAGCCAGCTAGAATGTTCGGCCGGTACCAAATCCGACAGCCACCATTGTAATGAGGCTGTCGGTTTTCGAACTGCGCTGAGGCTTGGTAAGCCACTGAACTGTGTTCAGAGGCTTCCGGACCTCACCGTAATGAGGCTCACAGTGTTTTGAAACGATGTACTGCTAATTCATTTGTATTCACTTCTCATTTTTTTATCCTTTCTCTCTCTGTTCACAGGGTCACCCTTTGATTTTATGTCAAAATAGGAGGCTAGTATTATGCATTACCTTTTATTTATCACTTCTAAGCAGCACTTAAAAGCTTCAAATAGAACAACATGAAGTCATAGAAGAACAGTACATCCACTGAGTACATAAATCCCAAGCGTTCCAATCTTATCCTCTTTATATATTAAAGCTTTGAAAATGTCATGAGGAAGGGATAAACAACAGCACATACCTGCTTTGCCATTTTATAAAGTTAAGAATTTCTACTGTCTAGTCACTTAAAACAATGAATAGTGTGTTTCGAATATTTTCTTAAATTGAAGGCAAATTATCACACTTTTTTTGTTTTCAATACATGGCACTTTACCAAAACAATATTCAATAATATTTGGTTTGAGGTATGTCCCAAAACCAACATTATATAATGTCAAACAGCAAAGTGTACTTGAATCTTTATATTTGGCACTATTGTTAGTATTCATCCTTAAGTGGTAGGGTGTACTATGGGTTATGTGCCCCAATTGAAATGTTGTCCCTCCAGGTTGTAGCAAATGGATTAACAAAATAGTTATAATAACATGATATGACAGGCATGTGTGCAAAGTGTGTGTACACAAAAGAAGTCTTAACAGATGGTTATTTATTGTTGCCTAACCTAATTGTTTCCCAAAAATGTGGATGTTTATTTACACGCAACCTAATGGTCCTTAATGGAGCTTATTGTTTTGGCCATCAAGGAGGGATTCTGTGTTACTCAGGTCTCTCTCTTGGATATGAGTTCTCATTAGTCATTTATGTGTCCATGTGTTTACATTTTCTCCTGGAATAGTTGACCCCTTTCAACCACTTTATAAGCATATGGTAGGGCCTTCTCCAGAGCTAGGACTCAGTCCTTCATGCTTTTTGGACTCCACACCTTCTGCATGTATATTTTAAAACTTGGAGGAGGGATGGGATGTGAATAGTCTAGTTGCTTTAAGTCTTTCCATAATGCACTTTTCAAAACTTGGTTTATTCTAGGGGCCATATGTACGAACTATATATTTGCTAGAAGTAGTCATAATGTGCACACAGACCAATGCTATTTTGCAAACTGACCTACATGTAGTGACCGGCTGGTCACTGTTCTAGTGTTTCTTGTGCCAGCCACTCCCTGAGGGCTGGCTTAATTACCACCCACACCCATCCATTACAAATGTCACAGGACATGTGACCCTGCTAATAAAATGGGCTGGGGGCACGTGCCCTGGGCCAGTTCCAGACACTACATACGTGTCATTATGTTGTTAACATTACTGTATGGGGGCCCAGGGCCCCAACCCTTTACATTGGTGAGAGCGGCTGGACCCCCCATATGTGCAACCGCAGTGCTGTGGGGAAAGGGAGAGGATATAGCCCATAATAAGGGCACCCCCTCCCAGCGTTCCCAAGTAGCGCATGGTTGCCTGCAGGGCATGAGGTGAGCACTGTGGCATGGATGAGGAGTTGTGCTGGTCCACCGGTGAAATAAGAGATGGAGCCGAGTAGCAGCCCATTCTGCATCTGAAGTGCGTGCTGAGTCATCAGGCATAAGGTGAGCTCCAGTAATGGCAGTGGGGCAACGCGATTAAGGCAAAACACTGTGTTGACAGGTAGGCGGTTGTATGGCAGGCAGGATAGAGAAAAGCCCGGAGGCTTCCTGCTGTGTGCAGTCTTGATCCTGGGGAAGCGAGCTGAATAAGCCGGATCCCGACCCGACTGACTGTAATGAGGACATCACCCGCAATTGAGTGAAGCGCTGCATCACCAATCCGTCCAGCCCTGCAGTGGCACCTGCCGATTTGCGCTGCCAGTTGTAGTCTCAAAGAAAAAGTAAGTGAGGTCAAAAAGCTGGGGCATCCCCTAGTAATACGCTGGCACCGCGAGTCCTTACCTGTGAGTAAAGAGGTCATGGTCGGTTTGTGGTGACACCTTCGGAGACCTGAGGAAAATTGAATTTTGCCTTGTCATGTGTCCCTACGTGTTCCCCATCGTATGTCATTTGTGCATGATCGATATGCATATGTTCCCCTTGACCGAATAAAGACACAATTATAGTTGTGTCCAACGTTAGTATGCCAGTTATCCAGTCCTCGTGAAAGCAACGAGTATTAGGCCTATGTTGCCAACGTTTTACATTATGCACGTTAGTTCATCGAGTTGTCCCCGTTTCTAGGCCTCATAAGGGCCCGGACACCAGATTCAAGCTCCAGTCTCCTGAAACCACTCCGAGGAGCGATGCAGCCCCTCCCGCATCCCTGACCCTTCGCTTACTTTCTGCCAAGCAGCGCGGTGCCCGGCCTGGCCTGCCTGCCTGTCTGCCAAGAATATGTTATGCCTCTAGTTATCAGTTCAGCTCCCCGGCTTCACATTCCTAAGCTAACGAACCGCATAAACATCTTCAGCTATAGTCTAGTCTTCCTGTCTCCATGCAAGAGAATTACTGAATTAATATCCATAAGAAGATTCATAGTACACGCAATACATGTAGAATATATGCATGCACCAGCCTTAGTGTCAAGTAGCCTTTGCCCTGATAACTTTTAAAATCAATCAACATGTTCTCCAAACACCAGATACCAGATATGCTATAGGTACATGTCGTCCTGACATCCCAGACTTTAGTCTCCTCTTTTAGTGCAGAAGTCAGAGCCCCCAGCTCTCCCTAGTTACACGTCATGGCCCGTTTGCGCGCACCAGTAGGTTAAAGGTTCCAGCTGCCCAGGTAGCCCCCTCCATGTATCCACCCATTTATGACACTTCTGTGACATTCTCATCACATGTCTACGTGCACGCCCTGTGCACGCCTTCTTTGTACGCCCATTTGTTCTTATCTTACGTTTGTCACTTGTTACGCCTACTGTATGCAATACAATTGTACTATTTTACTATATATACTATGTAATGTTAATGAGATGTTGCAGCTGCCATTCCATTCCATTGCATGCCATACCATGGTCTTTAGGCTCGAGCCATCCGATTAAAGCCATTTACGACTCAGATATCACGGATCCTGCCTCTTATTTATTGAGCTATCTGTTTTGGTTAATGTGTAGAAAAATAGTACCGGTAATTAATTATTTATTTACCACATAAATGGCGCCCGAATAGGGACGAGCCCCTTCCCCACGCGCCGGCGATGTAACGCAGGCCCCCTGACCCTTCTACAGCCGTGACGGACCTCTACTGCGCACCGGCAGATATTTCTGTTCAAGTCTCCCTCAGGCCCACGGAGGAGACGGAGACTGCGGTCCGGCATCCAGACGAGGCGGTGAGGAAGGCGGGTCGTTCCGACCAGAGCCCAAGCCGAGAGAGCAAGGTCCGAGGTATCCGGAGGCCCACCTGTAACCGAAGTCCGAAGCCCGAAGCGCACGCGTAGTGCGTAGCAGTTACCAGACGTCGTAGCAGTCCAGTCCAGTCCAGTCCAGTCCGAGGCCTTCAGTTTGCTTCCCGGTGAGTACCGTTGCTGGGGGTATCTAGACGGGTGTTCATTAATTTGTGCCCGGTCCGACGGGTTTGGGTACACAGATCCGGTCCGACTTGTTCACCAGGTGGATACGGTATGACGTGTCTCTTTAGGAGACCGGTATGTTCTGTACTGTTTTAGCAATGCATCCAGTAATTCTAGTAAGTCCGTTCCTGAGAAATTCAAGTACTGTGTTTTCAATGTATCAGGTAGTATTCTGTTCGAACTGTTATTAATGTGTTCTTGATGTCGTGGTATGAATGATTGTTTTGCTATTTATTACTGTGTATTGTGTATTGTGTTCAAGTTCAAGTACGGTTCAAATATGCCGCTGTTTTCGAAATTACGTCAGATAAAAACCCGAAAAGGGTTACTCGAAGAATCAGTTCTTGTCCCTCCCAGGGACAGTCCTGGACATTTTATGTATCACAAGCATGGTTTAGATGCCATATTGTATCTAGATTTATGGGTTGATTATACAAAGCATCTTGAAGAGAAATATAGATGGCCTGTTTCAGGAACATGGGATGCCGAGTGCATCATGAGAGTAGAAGAAGCATTATGGAAAAAGAAAGCCAGACAGTCCCAGAAAGATGCCATAGAGTTATGGCGTAAAGAATCCCATAAAAGAATAGAGAAAGAATTCAGAAAAGCAGAATTAAGTAGGGAATCCTCCGAAAAAGCCCAAGAAAGGGAATTACTAGAAGAAGGTGAACGAGTTAGAGCAGAACAGTCAGACAGACAGAGAAATGCCCTTATTAAAGGTATGTATCCTCTTCTTGCCGAGGGTTTGCCGAAGGCAACCCCGGAAGCATCCTGTAATTTTCCGCCACCATTGATTCCGATTAAGCTACGTCATAAACCGACCGCAGCTGAAATTTTTCTTTCTTCCTATTTAGATGACACTGTCCCAGAATATGCTAATACAGATCCTACCCCGCCAGTCCAAGCTCAAGTCCAGCCCCCTGTTAATAATGTAATTCCTGTGCCTCCAGTCGTTGGTCCTGTCCATGCGCCAGTCCCCCAGGATCAACCCACATTACGTATCCCTACTGTACCAGTCATGTTACCAGCAGCCGCACACCCAGTATTAGTTGATGATTCCAGTTCAGGAGGGGCAGGGGGAGGTGCTCCTACCACCCCGCCTCAAACAAAGCGCCTGACGCTGAGAGATGCAGCATTACAGCGTACGCCAAAAGTGGCCACGTACGAAGCCCTCAAAAAGTACCTTACAGATTGTAGATATGACCCAGTGCCAGGTGAAGATCACATGATATTATACTCCGTACGTTTACGACGAGTTGCAAACTTCTTGATTACCATATCAGATATGAAAGAACATTTAGACAGAATATATCATTTCATTCGAACAGGGGAGAAACCAGAAAGTATTCACGAAGCTATGGCACACAGGAAAGTCGAGATTCAAGGCATGATTCTGCAATTTTTGATAAATTGTTTAATAAGAGAACAGGATCGTCCTGATAAAAGTCCAGAAGAAATGAAAGTCCTGACAAAATGGAGTGACCATATAGCAGATGGAAAACACAAGACACAAAATAGTATAGAAACCATGTACAGAAAGATCCGTAAAGAAATTATAGGTATACACGAGAGAGAGAAAGCAAGAATAGTAGCAGACAAAGAGAATGATTCTTCAAACGAAGATGTAGACACCGAGAATCCCACTAGAATTGCGTATGTAGGTAGAACGAGACTTTCTGATAGACATTCACGCCTAGATTACAAGAAAGCTTTTCCTCCTCCTGTACCAGAACAATGTTCTCTCGAACAAGTATTCCAGGCTACCGATAAAGTTCTGAAACTACGAATAGGTTACATAGAACTTAGTACCATGCATGAACAAGAACTAGCCCGATCAGCAGTCCGATGGGTTAGTGATTCTACCACGTATCCAGACGAAGTAGTGGCCCAACTGTTTCTGAAACTGCCCCCAGCCGAGCAGCGACTGGTGGGTATGTACATGATCCAGCACCTCATTACACTGTACGAGAGTCAGCATTCTGATCCAGGTCCCTTATATAATGTATTGAACGAGTTACTCCTAAACAGATGGAAAGGTCTAGGTACCGATTTAATTAGCGTCATTTTAGAACAACGCCACGAATACAGAACGTTCCTGACTCCGCATTTTATTCCTGTTTCACCTCCGTTCTACATAGACAGACAGAATCCGTTACGAGAAGTGCATCCAGTCAAGGGAGCGGGGGGTGATCTCGAACGAGTATTTGTTTACACCCCTATCACGAAAATAGAACTACTAGAAATGAAAAAGTTAGTGCCCTGTCACGATAAAGATCCAGCAGGGTTCCACCGGAGTTAAAAGACATGCTCCGTATGGGAGAATACACGTATCCTGATATCATAAAAATGTTAAAGGTCCTGTTGCCTGCGGGCATATATGAAAAACTTAAAGAAAAAGAATGGGAGGTGGGAGAGAAAAAGATAGATTGGACCGCATTAGAGAACGAAGATAACACACGAGTTCCAGGTACTGGTCTTGGGGATAAAGCCAAAGAGTTGCCCGAATTGTTAATACAAGTCTTGCCAAGATTACTAGCCACGAAAAAGGAAGATTGGGATGCCATCTCAGCCTGTAAACAGAAACAAGACGAAGACACTAGTGATTTTTATTCCAGATTTGAGAAATGTTTCATTATTAATAGCGGTCTGAAAACAAGTAGTGAGTCGTATCCACATCTTTTTGTTACCAAACTAGTTGAGAATTCTTTACCGCAAGTTAAAAATAGAGTATTGAAAGTCGAGAGTACATGGCAAGCTAATACCCCGTCTCAAATGCTCCAGATGTTGCAATATCACCAGAACAGAATCAGGGAAGAGCAAGAACACGAAAAGAGACGTATGAAAGACACGAAAATGAAAGTACTAGTTGCACAGTCTGTTCAACCAGATAGTCAGAAGAAGGGTCCGAATCAGACTAGTCATTCTGCAGCTCCTGCTAAAGGGACCTGCAATTACTGTAAACAGCCAGGTCATTATATAAACGAATGTGCAGTTCTGAAACACAACATAGCTACAGGTAAGACGAAAGAGAGACCACGTCCTCCTAGACAAGAACATGTTCTGCAGAATTCACAGCAACCACCGCAGAACGCACAACAGACAGTTACAGTACCGCAGCCTATAGCTGCCACACAACACGTTACACAACAGATGTATCAGTACGCGCAGTCAGATTATCCAGAATATCAGCAGTATTCATGAAACAGCCTAGAGAGGGAGGTTGGCTTGCCTCTCATCGAGGTTCCTGTAGATCAAGAGGGTCCCTATGTACACAGTCAAGTATTAGGGAAAGACAGAAAGTTTCTGATTGATACAGGGGCAAGTAGGACTACCATCAGTCATGACGAGGTTCCAG
Source organism: Lissotriton helveticus (assembly GCF_964261635.1). Classification (NCBI taxonomy): domain Eukaryota; kingdom Metazoa; phylum Chordata; class Amphibia; order Caudata; family Salamandridae; genus Lissotriton; species Lissotriton helveticus. Next base: position 166,111,453 of record NC_136065.1, on the reverse strand, counting down.
GGGCTCCACTCTCAGGCTCAAGAAACGTTTCCCTGGGATTTTCAGGAAAGCCTATTGTTAATGAAATATCGAAACCAGTTTCCCTAGAAGTTGGTCCATTGTCCCGAACTACAGATTTGTTACTCACGAAATCCTGTCCTGAAAATTTACTAGGTATTAAAACATTGAAAGAATTAGGAGCAGTTATATGCTGTTCCCCAGAAGGTGTGAGATTGTTTTTACGTGATTTTAAAGGTCATTATGTGTTACGAGATTTTGATCCAAGATTACTGAATGTACCACAGCATTTATGGGCGCAAAGTCCAACTGATGTAGGTTGTATGCACATTACGCCATATCGTGTCACTCTGAAACAAGGTGTTGTATTACCACGAATCCGACAGTACAAATTGCCACCTGAGGCTGTAGCAGCCTTATCGAAAAATATTGACGAGCTCATTGCTCAAGGAGTGGTTGTAGAAACTGACTCCAATGTATGTAATTCTCCTATCATTCCGATTCTTAAACGTACTGATCCAAATGCACCTCCAGTTTATCGATTAGTGATTGACCTTCGAGAACTTAATAAATGTATCATACCCCAGTACCCTGTGGTTCCAGATATCTCTTCCCTATTGACTGCCATTGATTCTGATGCTACGTTCTTTACTGTTATTGATCTCAAGAACGCATTCTTTAGTGTTCCCATACATCCAGACAGCCAGTTTCTTTTCGGATTCTGTTTAAATGGAAGAAGCTATAAATTCACACGAGCTCCTCAAGGTTTCACAGAAAGTCCTAGTATTTACAGTCAATCACTTAAAAGACAACTAGACAGTATTCACATGCCAACTGACACTGCCCTGCTCCAGTATGTCGATGATCTATTAATCACAGCCCGTACAGAACGTGACTGCGAACGTGCGTCACTGACAGTCTTGTATTTTCTGGCAGACATGGGGCACAAGGTGTCCCCTTCGAAGCTACAATTCTGTGTCCAGCAAGTGGTATACCTTGGACACTTACTGTCCAAGAGGGGTAGACAGTTGACACCTGACCGTATCCAGTTAATAGCACATCTTCCACAGCCCAAGACACAGAAGGAGGTACGAGCTTTTATCGGCCTCACTTCTTATTGCAGACAATGGATTCCTCAGTATGCATATCTAGCTAAACCACTGATACAGTTAACAACACAGGAGGCAGCCATATCGACTGTCCTCCCTTGGACCCAGGAACATACACTTGTTTTTAATGAGTTAAAGAAAGCTTTATGTAACGCACCTGTATTAGCGACACCGAACTATAGTAAGCCTTTTACACTTTTTGTCACTAAACGTGATGGTACAGCATTGTCTGTTCTCACACAAGATCAAGCAGGACAACACAAGCCTTGTGCTTATTTTTCTAGCACATTAGATCCAGTAGCCCAGGCTTTGCCTGCGTGCCTCAAGTCAGTTGCAGCCACAGCTCTAGCTATCAGACAAAGTGATTCCATAGTGTTAGGACACTCCCTGACAGTACAAGTTCCACACTCCGTGGAAGTTCTTTTAAACCGAACACAGACTCAGCACTTGACAATTGCACATTTAACAGGTTATGAACTGACACTGTTTCAGCCACACATAGAAATCAGACGCTGCAATATTTTAAATCCGGCTACACTGTTACCCTCGACTGTTCCAAACCCTGCCACACATGACTGTGTGGAAGTTATTGACATCATGACAAAGCCAAGACAAGACTTGACAGACATTGCATTACCTGATCCCGACCTGACACTTTATGTGGATGGTTCATGTATGAGAACAAGTACAGGAGCACTAGTAGCCGCGTATGCAGTGACTACTGAAACTAAGGTTATAGAAACACATCGTATTGATACCCTGTCTGCTCAAGCAGCAGAGCTCATTGCTCTGACCCAAGCCTACATACGAGCCAAGAACCTGAAAGTAAACATATATACAGATTCACGTTATGCATTCGGAGTTGTACACGACTTTGGAGTACTCTGGCAAGAAAGAGGTTTCATGACCTCTCATGGAGCCAAGATTCAGCATGGCCCCCTCATTCAAGCTCTGTTAGAAGCAATACATTTGCCGAAAGCCATTGCCGTTATGAAGTGCAAAGCACATACGAAAGCCACTGACACCATTTCTCAAGGTAACGATCTAGCAGATCAAACAGCCAAGCTTACAGCTCAGACTCCAGACATTCCAGTTGACACGACAAGGACAGATCTTCCAGACCAGACTACTTGTATGACAGTTAAAGACCCTACACGAGATGTACTAGACATACAGTCACATGCAACTCCCGATGAAATCAAGAAATGGTCTGAACAAGGAGGGGTCCAGACAGATCAGGGATGGTTGACGAAGGGAAAAGCCACATGGTTTCTCCCCGACTCTATGGTTCAAGTCATTATTAATACAGCACATAGTCCAGCACATTTAGGAGAGAAAGCCATGTTAGACAGCATCCAGAATATTTGGTTTAACAAGCATTTACGAACAGCAGCAAAGCAGAAAGTACGTACCTGCATGATATGTTGTCAGTTCAATCCAGGTAAAGGTGTTCCGGTGGAACAAGGTGGATTCCATCCTCCTGACCACCCTTTTGAAGTCCTCCAGATGGATTATATTCAGATGGATCGATGCCGAGGTTTCAAGTATGTCCTCGTAGTTGTATGCGCTTTGTCCAGATGGACAGAAGCATATCCAGTCCCATATTACACTGCCGCGACCACTGCCAGGCAGTTGGTTCGTGAGTATTTTCCCCGCTATGGTTTGCCCAGGGTCGTATATTCAGATAATGGCCAGCCATTCTCATCCGAACTCATGAAACAAGTATCTCTTCTATTAGGGTACCAGTGGAAGTTCCATTGTGTACGACATCCCGAGGCAGCTGGCCTCGTCGAGAGACACAATCAGACTCTGAAAATCCACATTGCCAAGGTTTGCGCAGAAAAAGGCGTAGATTGGATGGTAGCTCTGCCAGTCGAACTTTTTAATATGAGAATGGTCGCTCACTCCCGTTCAGGTCTCTCACCTTTTGAGGTTGTTTTCGGTCGTCCCCCGAACATGTGGGGTACACCAATGCCACGTAAAATTACTGATGTTGACAGTAATATGCTGACAGATTACCTGGCTTCCTTGATGTCTGCACTACTCTCTTGTCGTTCACAGGTCGCTGCTGCCTTTCCAGACAACACGCAAGTGAAACCGCACGAGGTCGTTCCAGGCGATTTAGTGTTGATCCGAAATTTCGATCGTTCAAGACCGCTGGAGCCCCGCTGGAAAGAGCCGAAGCTCGTTCTGATGACCACAAGGACCGCCGTCAAAGTGGAGGGCCGCAAGGGATGGATCCACTCCAGTCACGTCAAACGATTTCATGGACTCCGTCCTAAGACTTTTATCAAAGACTGCTCCGTTCTCAAGGACTGCCCAGATACTGACTCTAAACTCCCCCTGTTAGAGAAAACTCCGCAGCAAGAGTATAAAATAAAACTGAGGTCTAGCAAGTCAGACAGTTTAATTGTTTAAGTCCCTCTCGGGTGAAGCGGTTAGACAGGTTCCTGACATGTATGAGATAGACCCCTATAGTGAGAGAGTTAGACGAAACGCTAAGAAAATACGTTATTGTAAAAATTTGCGCAGCAGATGCGTAATAACTTTATTGTTTATGTTATTTCTGAGTCTTACGGTTACATGCATAAGTTATGTTTTACATGTATATTTTCCTCCTATTGATTCACATGTACATTTGTCTTCTAATAATACAGTAGAGCACACCTTTAGTGAACTACCTCCTCACGAGTTATCTTACAGACTTGCCATGCGCAACAATACTTTTATCCGAATGTTACATTATTCACACCAGACCAGCAATGCCACTAATTGTTGGGTGTGTGGTCGACTCCCCCCTTTCCAGACACCGAAGGGAGTTCTGCCACTCTTTCCCTATCCGTTTTCACACAATGGTTCGTGTGGAGCATGGTTTACGATAACATCATCCTCAGACGATAAGTCCCTTCTGAATAGAACATGTTTCCCAGACAAGGAAGGACTTTCCCATAGAACAGGGTTAGATCTAGAAAATGAAGTATATGATCTAGGTAATTATTCCTCGAATTTTATGATTTTGAATGTTCAGTCCGAGACTACTCCAGACTTGCCTGCTATTACAGTTCTACCAGTGAAAGGCGAATTATGTGTCCGAAAGAATGGTTCAGTACATCTAGGACATAGTGATTGTACTACTGTGGTCGAGTATAGTGACAGTGGGAAGTCTACTTTCAAAGCCTCACGTCATTCGTATTTTGTGTGTGGTCAGACCGCATATGTACGTCTGCCCCTAGATTGGGATGGAACATGTTACATTGCCTTCCTACTGCCACCAGTTTTCCTAGCTCCATCCGATTATCACAGAAATACACATCTAGTACACATTAGACATAGAAGGGAGACTGAGTCCCCAATTGTCGATCAAACTGAAACTGCATTAGAACAGTATACAGACTTCAATAAAGGTTTCTTTTTCTTCATAGGTCCTATCCAGAATAGTAAGCTAATACGTAGGTTAACCAGAACCCTTGAAGCAGTAGTGAATGAGACTACTTCCGCCCTAGGTAATTTAACCGAAGAACAATCTGCTATGAGATTTGTCGTTCTTCAAAATCGTCTCGTCCTTGACGTCATACTGGCCGATAGGGGCGGAGCTTGTAGAGTCATCGGATCTAGTTGCTGCATTTTCATTCCTAATAACGCACCGTCTGTTTATTCAGCTATAACCAGACTTCATAAAATTGCCCATCAGTTACACCAGAATCCAGGCAACTGGACATGGTCCAGTTGGCTCTGGAATATAATATCTGCCTGGGGATGGAAAGTATTGTCATTCCTAGGTATTGCAGTAATGATCATATTCAGTTGCTGCCTCTGTATACAATGTGGCCCTGCGATTTGCGGCTTGTGTGCTACCTCTTGTATTCCTAGTCCTAAGTCCCATTCCAAGAAGATTCGAGACGAGCAAATGCTGGTCTATGAACAGATAGATGGTATCATGAATATTGATGTTTCCTGATGGAAACGTAGGGCACAAGGAGGGAATGAGGAAAATTGAATTTTGCCTTGTCATGTGTCCCTACGTGTTCCCCATCGTATGTCATATGTGCATGATCGATATGCATATGTTCCCCTTGACCGAATAAAGACACAATTATAGTTGTGTCCAACGTTAGTATGCCAGTTATCCAGTCCTCGTGAAAGCAACGAGTATTAGGCCTATGTTGCCAACGTTTTACATTATGCACGTTAGTTCATCGAGTTGTCCCCGTTTCTAGGCCTCATAAGGGCCCGGACACCAGATTCAAGCTCCAGTCTCCTGAAACCACTCCGAGGAGCGATGCAGCCCCTCCCGCATCCCTGACCCTTCGCTTACTTTCTGCCAAGCAGCGCGGTGCCCGGCCTGGCCTGCCTGCCTGTCTGCCAAGAATATGTTATGTCTCTAGTTATCAGTTCAGCTCCCCGGCTTCACATTCCTAAGCTAACGAACCGCATAAACATCTTCAGCTATAGTCTAGTCTTCCTGTCTCCATGCAAGAGAATTACTGAATTAATATCCATAAGAAGATTCATAGTACACGCAATACATGTAGAATATATGCATGCACCAGCCTTAGTGTCAAGTAGCCTTTGCCCTGATAACTTTTAGAATCAATCAACATGTTCTCCAAACACCAGATACCAGATATGCTATAGGTACATGTCGTCCTGACATCCCAGACTTTAGTCTCCTCTTTTAGTGCAGAAGTCAGAGCCCCCAGCTCTCCCTAGTTACACGTCATGGCCCGTTTGCGCACACCAGTAGGTTAAAGGTTCCAGCTGCCCAGGTAGCCCCCTCCATGTATCCACCCATTTATGACACTTCTGTGACGTTCTCATCACATGTCTACGTGCACGCCCTGTGCACGCCTTCTTTGTACGCCCATTTGTTCTTATCTTACGTTTGTCACTTGTTACGCCTACTGTATGCAATACAATTGTACTATTTTACTATATATACTATGTAATGTTAATGAGACGTTGCAGCTGCCATTCCATTCCATTGCATGCCATACCATGGTCTTTAGGCTCGAGCCATCCGATTAAAGCCATTTACGACTCAGATATCACGGATCCTGCCTCTTATTTATTGAGCTATCTGTTTTGGTTAATGTATAGAAAAATAGTACCGGTAATTAATAATTTATTTACCACAGACTGCTTGCTGGAAGAAGAGGCTGCCGTGGCATGCACCGACTGGCTGCTCAGCCATCAATCAATCAATCAATCAACATATTTGTAGAGCGCGCTACTCACGCGCTACGGTCTCAAGGCGCTGGGAGGGGGGAGCCGCTACTGCTCGAATAGCCAGGTCTTGAGTTGGTTCCTGAAGGAGAGATGGTCCTGGGTCAGCCGTAGGTGGGTGGGGAGGGAGTTCCACGTCTTGACCGCCAGGTAGGAGAAGGATCTTCCTCCGGCGGTGGCTCTGCGAATTTGTGGGACTGTGGCGAGGGCGAGGCTGGCGGATCGGAGCTGGCGGGTAGGTGTGTAGAATGTGAGGCGGCTGTTGAGGTATTTGGAGCCCATGTCGTGGAGAGCCTTGTGTGTGTGGGTGAGGAGTCTGAACATGATCCTCTTGCTGACGGGGAGCCAGTGCAGGTCTCTCAGATGGGCAGAGATGTGGCGGTGGCGGGGGATGTCCAGGATGAGTCGTGCAGAAGCGTTCTGTATGCGCTGGAGTCTTTTCTGTAGTTTGGCTGTGGTTCCAGCGTAGAGGGTGGTCCCGTAGTCCAGTCGGCTGGTGACGAGGGCCTGGGTGACCGTCTTCCTGGTTTCAGTGGGGATCCACCGGGAGATCTTCTGGAGCATGCGTAGGGTGTTGAAACAAGATGACGAGACAGCGTTGACTTGTTTGGTCATCGTGAGGGAGGAGTCCAGGATGAATCCCAGGTTGCGTGCATGGTCCGTGGGCTTGAGGGTGGTGCCCAGTGCAGGGGGCTACCAGGAGTCATCCCAGGCAGAGGGGGATGGTCCCAGGATGAGGACTTCCGTCTTGTCTGAGTTCAGTTTCAGATGGCTGAGCTTCATCCATTCCGCAACGTCTTTCATTCCATCCTGGAGGCTGGCTCTGGCGGTGGCGGGGTCGTTTGGGAGGGAGAGGATCAGCTGGGTGTCGTCCGCGTAGGAGATGATCTTTAGGTTGTGTTGGTGTGCGATGGCTGCGAGGGGGCTCATGTAGACGTTGAAGAGGGAGGGGCTGAGGGAGGATCCTTGAGGAACGCCGCAGATGACTTCGGTGGCCGCGGATCAGAAGGGGGGAGGCGGACTCTCTGGGTTCTTCCGGAGAGGAACGAGATGATCCACTCCAGGGTCTTCCCTTGGATTCCGGTGTTGCTGAGGAGCTGTATTAGTGTGCGGTGGCATGCGGTGTCGAAGGCTGCTGAGAGGTCCAGGAGGATGAGGGCAGCTGTTTCCCTATTGTCGAGCAGGGACCTGATGCCTTTGGTGGCTGCGATGAGGGCGGTCTCGGTGCTGTGGTTTGCTCGGAAACCGGACTGCGAGGGGTCGAGGGATCCGTTTGTCTTGAGGAAGGCGGAGAGTTGTTTGTTAACGGTCTTCTCGATGACTTTGGCAGGAAAAGGGAGGAGCGAGATGGGGCGGAAGTTTTTGAGGTCCGTGGGGTCCGCGGTGGGTTTCTTCAGGAGGGCGCTGAGCTCTGCATGTTTTCAGCTCTCTAGGAAGGTGGCGGACGCGAAGGAGCTGTTAATGATGTCCCGGAGTTGAGGTGCGATGATGGAGTCTGCTTTGTTAAAGATGTGGTGTGGACAAGGTTCGGTTGGGGAGCTGGAGTGGATGGTGTTCATCATGCAGGTGGTGTCTTCGGTGCTGACCGAGGTCCAGGTGTAGAGGGTGGTGGTGGGGGCGCTGGTTCGGTGGTTGGGTGCGTGGTCTATGCGTCAAAGCTGTTGTGTATGTCGGCGATCTTGCAGTGGAAGAACGAGGTGAGTGAATCGCAGAGGTCTTGCGACGGTTCGATGTCGTTGTTGCAGGCGCTGGGGTTGGAGAGCTCTTTAACGATGCTGAAGAGTTCCTTGCTGTTGTGGGTGTTGTTGTCTAGTTGTTCTCTGAATGTTGTCCTTTTGGTGGTTCGCATCAGCTGGTGGTGTTTGCGGATGGCGTTCTTGAGGGCTGTCATGTTTTCTGTTGACTGGTCGTGGCGCCAGGCTTTCTCGAGGGTACGGCAGGATTGCTTGGAGTTTTTGAGGTCGTTGGTGAACCATGAGGCTTTCTTGCTGCCGGGTCTGCTGGGAGGTTTCTTCAGCGGTGCAAGGTCATTGGCGCAGTTGGTGAGCCACTGTGTGAGGTTGCGGGCTGCTTCCTTGGGGTCCGTCGTGTTGGTGGGCGGGTTCTGGCTAAGGGAGGTGGTGAGCTGGTCGGCGGCTATCTTGCTCCAGCTTTTTCGGGGAACCTGTTGCGGGTGGTGGTGGGTCGTGGTTCTTCTGAAGTTGAAATGGACGCAGCTGTGATCTGCCCAGTGTAGTCCGGTGGAGTGGCTGAAAGAGATGTGCTTGCTGGAGGAGAAGACGGGTTCAAGCGTGTGGCCGGCGTAGTGGGTGGGGGTGTTCACCAGTTGCTTGAGTCCGAGGTTGGCGAGGTTGTCGAGCAGGGTGGTGGTGTTGTTGTCGTTGTTGTTTTCCAGGTGGAAGTTGAGGTCCCCTAGGTGGATGTAGTCTGAGAAGGTGAGGGCGTGCGGGCTGATGAAGTCTGCGATGGCTTTGCTGAATTGTGTGCATGGTCCCGGGGGTCTGTAGATGAGAGTGCCTCTGAGGGTGGTCTTGGGGTCGGTGTGTATCTGGAAGGGAAGGTGCTCGGCGGTGGTGAGGGTGTCTTCGGAGTTGGTCGTGATGCGGATGGTGTTTCTGTGGACGATGGCGATCCCTCCTCCGGTTTGGCTGATGGGGTCCCTGCGGGTGATCTTGTAGCCTTCCGGGATGGCTATGGCGATGTCGGGGGCTGAGGAGGCGTTCATCCATATTTCGGTGAGTAAGGCGACGTCTGGTGATGTTGTGTCGAGGAGGTTCCAGAGTTCGACGGCGTGCCTGTGGATGGAGCGGGTGTTGAGCAGGATGCACTTGAGGGGGTTGTTGCTGCTGCCTGGCCTGGCGGATGCGGTGCACGTCCGGAGGCAGGTAAATTTGCAGGCTAGGCAGGAGAAGGGTCCGTGGCTGCGTTTCGGGGTGGCTCGGTGGCAGGCGGGGTTACGGCCGGTGTTAAGTGCGTGGAGGGTGGCGTCGTCGTAAGTCAGTCGGGTGGGCTGATATCGTTGAGGGCCAGGGGTCCTGGCTCCGGGCGCGGTCCAGGCGCGGACGGGCGTAGACGGGCTAGCCTTTGGCACCCCTTCGGCATGCCCGCTGAACGTGATCGCTGCACGTTTGCGCGGTCTCCGCCATAAATAGCGAAGTGGGAGGGAGGAGCAGCTGGGAGGCGGGAGCGGGGCGGCGAATGGGGAGCGGGATTGGGTACAAAAGAGAAAAGGGGGCGGGGCCACAGGGGAGCAGTGGCGGGGAGCGGGGGGGGACACAGAGCGGGAAAAACAATCACGGGGAGAGCGGCGAGGGGCAAGCCTCGAAGTAGGCAGTGGCACAGGAAGGACAGAAATTACAAACAGTGTAATAAAACAGAGTCACAAGAAAAAATAGCAGGGCAGAGCAGAGAACGCACAGAATACTCAGGGCAACAGGAGCAGCGGCGAACTCGCAGCAGGCAGGGGTGGGGGCCAGGACACACACGGGGGGCCGTGCGGTGAGTGGAGCGACTGGCCCTGAGAACAGGTTCAAGGGTCACTGCTGCTGCAGTGCACTGAGGCCCGGCGAGGCCGAGGCACGAGAGGTGTGTCTATAGCTTGGTGGGCCTCGGACTATGAAATAAAAGGCATTACCAACCAGTGAGTTGCCCTCCCTGCCTCTGCCCCAATAACACCTGCCTGGGCAGGTGGATCAGCAGCACCAAGTAACCCGTCAAAAAACAGCCGCGGACCACAATGATAAGCCCAGCAGTGACACCTAGTGGCCATTTTGCTGTACCGTGCTTTGAATAAAGGCAATGGTTATCTTGGACAGGCCTGCAGCATTGGAAAGATTGATTGCTGTGGCCTTTGGTCAGCACCATGGGAGAGGCAGCTAAATCCATACCTCTCCAGGAAAAATAAATACACAGGTGTATGGCAAAGCCCTGACATGTAACAGGGGAGAACAGTGAGTGACTGGCAGTACCCTGGACTCTAAGAAGTGAGAGTTCCACAGTGGCTAGAGAGTGCTCTCTACCCTCAGTGATTACAGCTCGAGGCCCGCAGCATGAGGAAAGTGAGGTTCTGAAAATCTGGATTCGTATAATCATTCTGGACACGAGAATTAAAACTTCGTCGAAACATGACGAATTTGGTATCAAAAGACCGAGAATGACGAGTACATCATGTACATATATTTTCAGCATATTTGAGCGACGATTTTACCTCGAAGTCGTCATTTACATTCTGAACCCTTGGCTTCCATTTATATGTTGCCCTTTACATAGGCCTTAATCCAGCTGAATTCGATTCCACAAGGACATATACTCCTTAATCGACTTTTCCATGACCTGTACAAGTTGGAACCATTGCCCCAGGCCGAACTCGTTAGGTCAGTTCCCCTCCCAGTGGCCGAGCAAGATAGCATCTAGGCTCAACAAACCATAAAACCATTTCAGCGCGCACACCTGCCATATCTCGCTCACATCTATCTCCACTCTTTTGCTTCACTTACTTTATGGTGGGGAGGTGCCCGTTTTTATTAGGGGTACAGTGATATCTGATGAAATGTTGGGCCTTGCCAAATGATTTGTTGTAGGCAGCACAAAGTGAAATATGGACATGTCATCATGACTCTGCTTTCTCTTTGTACTAGAAATATGTTAACAATTTACTTTACAACCAAGAATGTTTTGCCTGAAGCCCAAAATTGTGTATAAGAAGGGAAGCCTGACTTTGTAAAAGTGTGCAGTCTCCTGAGAATATACCCGTATTGTACTTCTAGGACACTTGTTACCTTGGTTGCAGCCAATAAACTAATCTTTGACTTCACCTAGAAGACTCTGAGTTTCTGTAGGTCTGGATCAGGAAGAACCCGAGGTCTCTGGGTGTTGATTCCCTGACACCGCTGGGTTACCGGTTCTGTGCCGGTTCTTAAAAACCCAGTACCTCAGCTGGCGCCCAACGTTTGGGGCGGTTCCAGTGGTACCAGTCATCCATAAGATCGTGAGGAGCTTCGTGTGGAAATTCCAGAGGACGGCCAACCACCTCATCGACCCCTGCATGTCGACGTGGTCCGAAGGTCTTTGCTGCGAGGTTCCCCGCTTCCCGACGGCTACAAGGACTGCTGCCCTGGCTATCGCCCTGATTTGGACCCTTGAAGTTTGGTAGAGCGAAACACTAAGACGAGTCTTCTGGTGACGTCATCGATATTTCAGTTAAGTATAAGTGGAGCGTCTCCCAGTCCTTAGTTGGACTTAGTTTTGGTATCTTTGGGATACAAAGTTTTGTGTTGGTACTTGCAAGCACCAAAACCGAAGGACTCGTGTATTCACGAGAAATATCGTAATCGATAATCCTTTGAAGTTTGGAACTAGACTAGAGAGCGAAGATGCCTAGTCTTAGACTTGGGAATTTGTTTTGTCTTGGTGGTAATAATAGGGACTCCCGATTGGAGGACTCGTGTCCGGTTCCTCCAGTTGGAACTCCGACTTACGAGCTATATGTCAAACATGGGGTAGGCCCCATCACCTACAACGAAGTATGGATTAAATACACCAGGAAAGATGGTGTTCTAAAATGGCCCCAATATGGTAGCTTTGATTCTGAAATCTTAGACAACCTTGAAGTTAAACTCTTTAAAAAGAAAGCCCGGCCGGCGATGTTTGACTCTTTCCGCTTATGGCGTAAAGAAGCCAAACAAAAAGAAATTAAATTAGCTAAGAAAAATAAGAGAGAAGGGGGACTTTCAGTAATGCAAGCTGCTGTGCAGTTTAAAGATAATGAAGAGCAGATGAATGAGCAGTTGCACAGGCAACGTAAAATGGCAATAGATAAGTGTTATCGAGTTTTGCCGTCTCTTCAGAAAGAGGCAGCAAAAGAACATGAAAGAGACCCATTAATGTCGCATTTACTAAATTCACCACCCCCCTATGCGCAGAATGCCACAGCACCCCCGCAACCTTTAGTTGCGCAAACTACGCCTCCTGCTCCTCCACAGCACTCACCAGCTGTTCTTCAGCTGGCTCCTACTTCTTCGGTGCAGCCTCCTCCAGGCCCACCGACCACCTCTGTTTCACCTGTGTTTTCTACGATTTTGCCTACTGTACTTTTTACGTCTCCTAATACTCCCTCTACGATTTTGCCTAGTGCCCCCTCTATTTCCCCTGATACCTCTTCTGCTATCTCTGCCCCTGCCTTATCTCACCCCGTTTTTCCATCTATTTGTCCTTCAGTTTCACCTTCCATTCGGCAGAAAATGGCCAGCACTGTTACTAACCTTCTTTTACCTCTTTTCGGGTCGCCTACTACGACCCCTAACATGGGAAGAAGACAGTTGCGAAGTCAACTGCCTGATTATCAAGAGAGAGACTCACTGAATAGTTTAGCACGGAAATGGGTCATGGACACCGTAAAATATGATGTACAGTCTGTCATGGAAGTCTTCCATCAATGGGAAGCAGCGACACAGAGATATGTTTTCGAACAGATGTGTGTTTTCCTTTGCGAGGATTTAGAAGACAATGATCAGGAATGCATCCCACAAGAGATGTGTCGTGTACGGTTTAAGTTCGGAGAGGGTATGATTGTAGGTCCAGATGTGGAGAAAGCAGTTGAAATGTTGTTATCATATCGGAGTAAGGGGAGCAGTTCTGAGTCACAATCTGAGCATAATACATCCAGTAGGAAAAAGGCGCGACAATACCCTATGAGAGAAGTTCCCCCACAATGGAGAGAGGGTGACACGACTGCTGTCCCACCTATTCTGCCACACTTTCAGCGTGTATGGGTACATGTCCCATGGAAGCGAGCTGAAGTTTTAGCACTCAAACAAACATTACCAGATCCGCGTAAAAATCCTGCAGGGTACTATAAAGAGTTGTCACAAACTGCTGGGTCATGTATAATGAATTTAGCCGACATCGATATGTTATTTGGGAATGTTGTTCCACAACCTTTATGGGGTAAAATTCGTCATATAGATCATGACCTGGAATTAGGTGACACATGGGCTAATATTACTGCTGCAGATACCCGACAAGTTGGTGGTGCCAAGCCTGAGCCTCTGATAGCAGAGCTCCCTGGTAAAATAGTACATTACATGAAAACGATAATGCCTGCAGTACATGTAAATTGGGATAAGTTGTCTGCATGCAAGCAGAAGAAAGAAGAAACAGTCTCAGACTTCTTCACCAGATTTGAAGAAACATTTGTTGACCACAGCGGTCAAGATATGACCACAGAAGGTGGTCAGAGATTGTTTGTCGTGCACAATCTGCTTCCAGAATTGTGTAAAAAATTGAAAGATTCAGAAAGTTCTTGGGCAGTCTCATCTTCGGCCCAGATATTGGCTACTGCACAATATTACGAGAATAGAGACAAAGATGAGAAAGATAGAGTAGAAAAGAAAACTAGAGAACTGAAAACGAAGGTTTTGCTACAGCAAGCCTATCCGCCACGTGGTGGTGGTAATCAAAATAATAATGGTCAGAATCACTACCAAAATACTTTTCAGCAGCCTCAACAGTATCAGAGAAACTCGCAAAGATTCGAGTATACTCAACCCTGTGTATCTGTAGGCCCCAACCAATGTTTATATTGCAAACAAGAGGGTCATTTCAAGTATAATTGTCCTATTCTATTACAACGTGCGAATGGAGTTTCTGGTGTTAAAGGTCGTTGTAGTCAGCAAGCACCTAGAGGTAGAGGGCGTGGAAACGCCCCTCAGGACACACGTCCCCTTCCACCACAAAACTCTATGAACAGGTTTGATCAGCAAAATAACGTATCTGACAGGACAGCTCAATACTACGTTGATGATTATTACAGAGAAGATGAGCAGTGGGAGAATAATGATTGCTAGGACAGCCATAGACAAAGAGAGGGAGTTGTTTCAGTTCCAGTAGATCAGAGTGGACCTTACGTTGAGGTGATTACATCAGGTGTGTCAGAACCTTTTCTGTTGGATACTGGTGCTACAAAGAGTTCTATTATGCACTCCAAACTCCCTGGCGCACCTTTGTCTGGCGAAATGAACGTTTCTGTAGGTTTTTCTGGCGCCCCAGTTAGAAATCCGATTTCTGACCCTTTATCTCTTTCTGTTGGTCCTTGTGAATTCGAAGCACCCCTTATTCTGACAACAGGTTGTGGTGAAAATTTGCTAGGATTGGATTTGTTAAAAAGATTGTATGCGACTTTGTACTGTTCTCCTTCAGGAGTACAACTTACTTTAGGTAAGAAAGTAGTTTCTCCCATGTATTTGTCGAGAGATGCACTTCCAGCAGAATTGTCATTTCTCCCAGATATTCTTTGGGCCACTGGTCCTAATGATGTAGGTCTTTTAGAAATTCCACCATATGTTGTAACATTGAAGTCCAATGTCATAATGCCACGAATCCCCCAATACAAAATATCTTATGAGGGTGAAAAAGCTTTGCTAGCAATTGTTTACGAATTGATTGAAAAGGATGTGATTGAAGAAACACGAGGCAACGTTTGCAATAGTCCTGTTCTACCTGTTTTAAAACGAACTGACCCTTCTCAGCCACCTGTGTACAGATTCGTGATTGATCTTCGAGAAGTGAATAAAATAGTCGTGCCACAATTCCCAGTTGTCCCCGACATTACCACATTATTGACTATGATTCCAGCTTCTGCTTCATGGTTTTCAGTGATTGACCTAAAGAATGCTTTCTTCAGCATCCCAATTGCTGAGGAGAGCAGGGACATTTTTTCCTTCAGTTTAGGAGGTCGAAGCTTCCGCTTTAAACGCGCTCCTCAAGGCTACTGTGAAAGCCCCTCAATATACAGTCAAGCTCTGAAAACACAGCTTGACACGATTGTTTTGCCTAAAGGTGCCACTCTGTACAGTATGTGGACGATTTGCTCATTGCTGCAGACACTGAGAAAATTTGTAAAAAGGCCACATTGATATTATTGCGTCATCTGTGTGATCTGCATCACAAGGTGTCACTTTCCAAGCTTCAATATTGCCGACAAGAAGTGACCTACTTAGGTCACCTCTTATCGAAGGAGGGAAGGAAACTGACCCCAGAAAGAATTCAGGCAATAGCGAAATTGAGTGTGCCAAGAACACAGAGAGAAGTGCGTGCTTTCTTGGGCATTACATCGTACTGTAGACAGTGGATTCCAAATTTTTCGTTATTGGCCAAACCCTTGGTGGCATTAACGTGTAAAAATACACCCAATCCCATTCCTTGGTCTGAAGAGTGTCAGAAAAGTTTTCTCGAATTACGCACAGCATTATGTTCAGCTCCTGTGTTAGGTACCCCCAACTACAGTAAGCCTTTCACATTGTATGTCCACGAGAAGGAGGGCTGTGCATTGTCTGTGTTGACTCAGTTATTCGGAGGTAGACAGCGGCCATGCGCCTATTTTTCGTCAACTTTGGATCTGGTAGCTAAAGCATTGCCAAGTTGTTTAAGGGCCACAGCAGCAGCAGCTGTTTCTATTCGACAGTCTGCTGGTCTGGTAATGAATAATACACTAATCGTGATGGTCCCGCATGCAGTAGACACATTGTTAAATAGGACCAAGACACAGCACTTAACTAGTGCTCGACTGTCCAGTTACGAATTGACGCTGCTAGCGAGCCATGTGCACATAAAAAGGTGCAGTACCCTAAATCTAGCCACGTTGTTACCAATTGCAGAGGAATCAGATGCTTTAGAAACAACACGATTGTTTCCTCACAACAGAGGAAGAGACAAAAGGGAGAGTGGATTTATTTGACACTCCTCTTGCTGAATGTGATGGTACATTATGGGTGGATGGTTCATGCTTTAAGCTCCCAAATGGTAACGTGACTGCAGCATATGCTGTCACAACTTTGCACACAGTCGTTGAAACTGCACGAATACCACATGGTTCAGCTCAAGCCGCAGAATTAGTTGCACTAACGAGAGCATGTGTATTGTCTAAAGGAATGATCTCCCTTCTCAGTAAAGGTCTCAACTTTAACCCTTTTTCAAACACTGATGTATGTAGACTTAAGATTGATCTGTTCAAATTTACCCGTAAATTAAAACTGAAAAAGCATTTCTCTAACAAGATCATGTCTAATAAAAGTACTACCAACATCCCTACTGAGTTTGAACCTGATGTTTTGACCATTAATGACATTCAAGCTACACACCTCCTTCTTTCCATTACGGACTTAGAACGAACTCCTCAGGACATGGATACTCTTCTGGAGGAACTCAACATCGAATCGGACTTTAGCATTGTCAGTGGGCTCAAATCCAAATCCAAATGGATTCCGACATTGCCTGGAGGCAACTCCATAGACAACTTCCACAAAAGAGTTCTGGAGGATATTGACAAACTGGAACTAAAAGACACCAAACGTATTTTCAAATACAAAGACAACCTGACTACAGGAGAAAGAGCAGCCATGAACAGCCTCACCAAAGACCAAGAGATCATAATAAGGGAAGCAGACAAGGGAGGTAACGTCGTCATCATGAACCGAAAAGACTATGATGAGGAAATTCTCGGTCAGTTACAAGACAACACGTGCTACCAACACCTTGACCACAATCCCACAGCACAACTTACAACCTACATCAATAGATCTCTTACTACTTGGAAAGAAAGTGGTCTAATCAATGAAGACGAATATCTCTACTTGAAAGTAATCAAACCCTCGTTCCCTTGGCTGTACACCCTTCCCAAGGTACACAAAGATCTCCCCTTCCCTCCTGGACGCCCCATCATCTCCGGTATCGGGGGTCCCACGGAGAGATTAGCGGAATACGTTGACCTGTTTCTAGGGCCCTTAGTACGGAATTTGCCTTCCTTTATTCAGGACACCAAGCACATACTGAGCATTCTCTCTGATCTACAATGGCAACCAGGCAACCTCCTGGTCACTATGGATGTGGTAGCTCTGTACACCAGCATCAAACCGGATCTTGGACTTGACGTTGTCACCAAATTTCTACACAAACATCCAGCCACTATGTGGCAACACACTAACATGCTTATCTCCATGATGGAACTCATCTTGAATAACAATGTATTTATGTTTAATAACGCATGGTACAGACAAACGAAAGGAGTCGCCATGGGCTCGAAATTTTCCCCCTCGTTCGCCAATCTATTCATGGGCGCACTGGAGAACGACCTCATCTGGGGCGCCAAAGGAGCAAGCTTCATAGACTCAATAGTATTTTGGGGGAGATACATCGACGACTGCTTCCTGATTTGGTCTGGTTCACATGAACAGCTGACGGAGTTCTACAGACATCTCAACAACAACACGTGGGAGATGAAGTTCACCATGACGTCAAGCTTAGACAAAATTGAGTTTCTGGACCTGGAGATATACATCCTTGACAACAAATTAAACAGCAAACTCTTCAGGAAGAGCACCGCTTGCAATGCGATTCTGCATGCCAACAGCGCTCACCCATCCCACCAGATCAGCAGCATACCATTTGGAGAATTCCTAAGAGCTCGCAGAAACTGCAGTGACGATCAAGATTTCAAAAACACACTTATAAGTATGCAGGAACGCTTCAAGAAAAGAGGCTACTCTGACGACCTACTTAAATCAGCCACCTCTAGGATCATGAAAATCAAAAGAGAGGATACCCTGAAAGACAAATCTAACAAAGGGTCAGACGACCCTGGGACCATCCGCATGATTACCGATTACAGTAACCACCACCAAGCACTACGCAGAACCTTCAGCAAACACTGGAACATCCTCAAGAAAGACAAGAACATTTCGAATTACGTGGGAGAACACCCCCAGATCACCTACAGGAGGGGCAGGACTTTGAGGAACAGACTCAGCCCCACAATCCCACGCAGCAACACTGATGGTAACTGGCTGACCAAACGCAACATTGGCTTCTACAAATGCGGGTTCTGCTCTATGTGCCGGTGGGCCAAACACAAAACCACAGAATTTCATGACACCAAGGGCAACGCCTACATCATCAGATCAAACATCAACTGTACTACACGTTATGTTGTATATATTATCGAATGCAAATGCAGAAAAATCTATGTGGGGAGCACTATCCGCCCGCTCAAAGAAAGGATAGCAGAACACATAAGAGCGTTACACAAACAGGATCCTAGATACCCGGTTGCTCTGCACGCGGCTGCGTGCGGGGAACAGACTATGGATAAACAAGTCTCGTTTTTTGGGATAGACTCTGTCCCTATTGGTGTACGGGGCGGCAACAGAGAACTCAAATTGAGACGCCTGGAGGCTACATGGATCCTCCGCCTGCGTACCGTGTCTCAGGGGCTTAATTTTGACCAGGAGATGCAATTTTTCCTGGGGGACTGATCCCCCGTACCCTTTACCTGCATATGTAGCTATGACTCTCGTTATAATCTTGTATGTGTCTGCAGTTCTGACTGCACTAGACCCCTATATACATTGTCCCCCGACACCACCCCTATCGGTTGGTATCTCTCAATGGGGTTACATGAGGTTACTATTGGTTTGATCTAATTGTTATACCATACACCATCTGTACATACGAGTAATGACATTATGCCACTAACGATACTGCATTCACTGTGTTGATCTCTTTCACATCTAACCATGGAGTTTCTAACTGTGACTTTTACCTTCACCAATGTTGTGCCATGTTTAAAAACTTATTATTGGTCTCCATGTGTTACGAAGTAGTGTGAAAATACCAATAAGAGTCTGGAAATGGAACTTGTACTCAACCTGTCGTATGCATTTGAACGTTGCTATAGGATTTACTGTATTCAACTTGTCGTGTGCATTTGAACTTTGCAACATGTTTGTTGTATCACGAAATGTGCTTATTGCCTGTTTATACATCACCTGCACCCTGGCTTGTTGTGGATCGGATGCATGACCACCTTCTGCATGCTTTTGATAACAGCCGTAGTCTCAATTACCCTATGGTTTTTGAGCTACACTCACGGAGCACGAAGATTCGTTCCGTTCCTTATATATAGAAAAAATATATTTTTATTTTTTATTTTTATTTTTTCACTGCTATTTTTTCCAATTCTTGTTCTTATCAAGCTATGCTTCGCCAGAACGATATTGTCGACGAACTATGAGAATCTGCCCTTACCCACGGGCATCCCGCCGCGCTACTCATTCTTTTAGAACACACCCACTAACGAGGTGTATCTGCCGCTCTAGTCTTTCACATACGGGCTCCGCGTCCTTCAATACAAAGCTACTTCCGGGGCGGGACCACGTGTCCGCACCCGGAACTTCTGTGTGGGAGCACCCTCCCAGCCGTCTGCTAACCTGATTTCTGGTAAGTTTGTGCTACTCCTATACCCCCCGTCTTGTGCCTCTCTCTGGAGAGACATTGATCCGATCCCCCAAGTATTCCGAAAAAAGAAAAAAGACCGCGCCTATCGGTCTACTTTTTACTCATGTTCACAATCCTTTACCACCCACAGATCCCGCCGAAAACGAGCGATTTCTCGCCTGCCACTTCCAGACCTAACACTCGGACACCCCTGCATCCTAATGTGAATGCGTGTCATTTTTGTGTGGCACCACGAACTTCCTGCCTTTGGAGCACTGCCTCCGCCGTTGAGGTGAGACACTTTCATACTTGCCTTATTTTATTTGCTCGGAGGAAACCCCCCCCCCCCTTTTACCCCCTGAAACCGCCGCCCTGATCCAGGGTGCATTATAAATATACTTCTCCTAGTATTGGTGGTCCACATATACAATCCTTTCATTATACTCCCTTCCCAGCATTTCCCTCAGCGCAGCCGTCCACGGGCTCTGGAGCCACATCCATCTACCCATCAGTAGCCTGGTCCCGAGCGAGGGCCGGGTCGGAAGTATCACCGGCT
Organism: Lissotriton helveticus; assembly: GCF_964261635.1. NCBI lineage: Eukaryota > Metazoa > Chordata > Amphibia > Caudata > Salamandridae > Lissotriton > Lissotriton helveticus. The sequence continues at coordinate 166,091,302 of NC_136065.1, read as the reverse complement.
AAGCGGTGAGTCTTCACTCTTATTGTGTCCACCTCTGTACATTTGCCTGTATCTGTACCTTATCATGGATGCGCAGTGCCTTTTCATGTGATCGTACTGGTTATGATACGTTTTTTGCCCCTTTTTGTTTCCTTCTTCCCACCGTGTTGTAGACCTGTGGTCCTTCTTCTTCTCGTCACAGGTATGAAACGCTGAGTATCCCGCCGCCCCTTTCAAACAGTTAGCTTGTTTTTCTGTTACCACTTTGACGTAGATACTTAAGGGATCTACCCACCGCCCTCATACAATGATTTTTTATGATATATTTTTTATGATAATTTGCATAAGATTCTACTCGATCTTTCACGGGATACTTTCACCGCCATTCCCTAATAAATAGCCACACACACTTGACGCATGGTTTTCACTTCTCCGCACCTCATCACGCACCACCATATAGCCACTCCTGGTCTCCCACATATAGTTCTCACCATCACCTTGTGTGGCACTGTGTGTCTCCACTTTGTTATCTGCAACGAATCTTAAGTAATTAAACTGTTACACGTCTCCCACCAGCACTCACCCGCTCACTAGTTAATCACCACCTGCAGTCACTCAAACATGTTGACGTAATACCGTGTGGACATCAAATTCCATTCTGTACTTTGTATCCTCCCCAGCCCTGATGAGTCGTGCAAGCACTGTTACCGCTTGACGACGAAACACGTGTCGGCTGGCCCTTCATGAAATAAAAGAGGATTCATCCAACAACTATTCTCCTCTGCCTCGATCACTGTTACTTGTACCTTTATGTCCATTGAGGCATCTCCTTCTTTACTGAAATTTGGTGTGCAATTGGTATTTGTTCTTGTAAAGGAATGAGAGTGACCGTCTACACTGATAGTCAGTATGCGTTTGGCGTGGCTCACAGTTTTGGACGATTGTGGAGAGAACGTGGGTTCCTGACTTCGCATGAAGCTAAGATTCAGCATGGTCAGTTGGTAAATGAGCTTCTTGAATCACTGACCTTGCCCCTGCAAATGGCGATTGTGAAATGTAGTGCTCACAAGAAGGTGACTGATGATGTAGGTCGTGGAAATGCATTTGCTGATGAAATCGCGAAAGAAACGGCAAAGAATGTGATGAGCCGAATGTATGTTGCAGGCCCTGAAAGATGGACTGGTGATGTTGGAATATGTGAGGACACGATAGAAAGTGTGAAGTCCATCCAAGCTGAGGCCACAGAGAAAGAGTTGAGCACGTGGAGAGAGAGTACAGGGAAGATGGATGCAAATGGTTGTTGGATTGAATTGACAGAGCATCAGAGATGGTTGTTACCCGATGCATATGTGCTTGCAGTGGTTACAATGGCTCATGGAATGGCTCATATCAGCGTGAAAGGGATTTGCGAGTTGTTGGCCCCAGTGTGGAAGAATTCAGGGATTCCCAAGTGTGCAGAGAATGTCGTCAAGAATTGCATGGTATGTCTGAAACACAATCCTGGTAGGGGAACCCCAACTCCAGCTGGTCATTTTGCACCTCCTACGTATCCGTTCGAGGTTTTGCAGCTAGATTTCATACACATGGAGAGTTGCAACAACTTAAAATACGTGCTCGTGGTTGTTTGTGCTTTCTCAAGATGGGTAGAAGCCTATCCCCTAAAAGACAATACTGCCTTGTCCACAGCGAAAGCCCTTGTGAAAGAGTACTTCCCCAGGTTTGGAATGCCTAGAATGGTCTGGTCTGACAACGGAAGTGAATTTGTGGGTCGTGTGATGAAAAGAGTGTGTGAAGGGCTAGGCATTAGGCAGAAGTTCCACGCTGCAAATCACCCCCAATCAGCTGGATTAGTAGAATGTTACAATGGCACGCTAAAACTTAAATTGGCCAAAATCCAAGCGAGCACAGGTCTTAAATGGCCTGACGCTCTACCCTTAGCACTCCTATCCACCAGAATGACTGTGCATTCGCGAGTGAAACTCAGCCCTTATGAAATTGTCTTTGGCCGGCCAGCCAACATATGGGGAGTGCCTAGGCCCACGAAGTTCAGCGAGCTACAACACCCTATTTTGCTTGATTACTTGTATGAATTGACAGCTAAATTACGTGTTTTGCATCAACAGGTCCACAACACCCTGCCTCCGGTCTCTGAGACTCCAGGCCATTCCATTGTCCCTGGCTCCTGGATACTCGTGAGAAACTTTCAGAGAACAAAGAACGACCAGCCCAGGTGGACCGGGCCACATCTCGTCCTTCTTTCCACGAGGTCAGCCGTTCGAGTGGAGGGGAAGGCCAACTGGATCCACGGGGTCCACTGCAAAAGAATCCCTTCACCTCCACCACATGACCAGTGGGTCCAGAAGGGTGTCACTGACTCAGAGCTTACAACTGTGCCACGTGTCATACCTGTCAGCGATGACCGTGTAAAAGAAACTAACCCTGAATGTGAAAGCGAGAACATTCTTCAAGAGACTGTGCCACCAACAGAACAATTGAACTTTTTGGAGCCTGAACTCCTGTTTCAGGACCAGACAGTACCAGGAAAAAGACGCTACAATTTGCGACCTAGAAAAAGGGACTAATAAAAGTGATTCCTTTTTATGATTTGAGACCAAGACCTATGGACAAATAAATATATCTTTTTTCCTCCCAAGTCCTATTTTTGAAAGTGCAGATCTCCCATCTAGGTAACTTGCTTATTTTTGTTTTTCGAACCGCCATCCGGGTTCCGCTGCTAGGGCCGCGGTTGATTAAAGTCTTTTGGGTACAGCTGACGACGTTAGGTCGGTAGTTCTGGTCAGTCCAAGGGAGTTGCCCTAGACTGACGGAAGCATCATTTAGCAGAAGCAACCTCCCACCGCGGGCAGCACTTTAGAGAGGATGGAGTTTCCTGATGTGGAGAGACCTGCCAAACAAACGAACTTTAAGCAGAGACTGTGTAACACAATGACAAAGAAAAGTTTTATAATATTGTGTATTTTTATGCTATCCAGCGTAATGATCTTTTTGATAAGTTATGTTTTATTCTCTTTCCATGTAACATTTGCGCCCACTGCATCACCCATACCTCCTCCTACTGTTTCCTCTCATTCTTTCCACCCTCTGCCTGACCACGAATCGAATAGGAGATTAGAGTTCATTAATAACTCCTTTGTTCAGTTATTACACCAACACCAACTTGTAATGAACACAACTAACTGTTGGGTGTGCGGTCTCATGCCTCACACAACGGATAAAGGTATCCCCTATTTGGTCCTGCCATTTAGTCACAATGGTTCAGTATGGGTATATAGGACAATGTTCATATATGCACGAGAAATCCAACCCCTACGTTCTGTAAAAGACAACCTCAAGACTAGCGCCCTAGTCAAAGGTATAGTTGACATGATCAAGGAAGTAACTTCTTATGAAGATACTCCGGATGATGAGATACTTGCATATGTAGGTTGGAACGTGACCGGATATGGCACTACTTTAAGTGAGAAACAGCAAGCCAAAAGATCGTCCCCTATCTGGATCGTACCCCATCAGGGTCACCTGTGTCTGCAAGGTGTTGGCAAGAATCCCAGAGCTCAGCTAGGGAAGAGTATCTGTACAGAAACGTATGTTTTTGGATCTCAGACTTCCCCGGCGTTTTTAGCCGCTAAGGGTACTTATTTCATCTGCCATGATAGAGCCTATACATGGTTGCCCCCTGACTTCTCGGGCTCATGTTTTGTTTCATTCCTGTTGCCTCCCACCTACACAGCAGCGGCGGATTACCACCGGACAAGGGTAGTTAGAGGTGTCTTGAGTAAAGAAGACACTGCAGGTCAAGAATTTGGGGACTTTGCAAAGGGTGTTCTGCCGTTCTGGGGATCCATGGCTAACAGTAGAAACATAAGGCAATTAACAAGGGTAGTTGAGTCCACTGTGACTGAAACTGCTGGTGCCCTTAGTAACTTGACTGCTGAGCTCCAGTCGGATCGACTTATGACCCTTCAGAACCGGGTCGCTTTGGATGTTATACTTGCAGACCGATGTGGAGTATGCAAATTGATCCAATCTAGTTGTTGCATTTTCATCCCAGATAATGCTCCAACCGTGTACAGGGCCATCTCCAAACTACATAAGATTTCCGAATCTATTCATGTGGATACAGGAGATTGGTCGTTAATGGGATGGTTCTGGGAACTGATATCTGCCTGGGGATGGAAAATTCTGATGGTCATTGGGATGGTCTTAGCCATTCTTTTCCTGTTCAGTCTGTGCATACAGTGTGCTCCTGCAATATGTGGCCTCTGTGTTACATCATGTGTAAGGAAGCCTGTGTCAAAAGATGAACTAAGTACTAGAATGATGTTACAGCAACATCTCAATGACTTTAGGAATATAGACCTGGACTCAGACTAACATGAGGATAGATTAATTGGCTATGTAAGGGCAAAAGGAGGGATTGAGGTTCTGAAAATCTGGATTCGTATAATCATTCCGGACACGAGAATTAAAACTTCGTCGAAACATGACGAATTTGGTATCAAAAGACCGAGAATGACGAGTACATCATGTACATATATTTTCAGCATATTCGAGTGACGATTTCACCTCGAAATCGTCATTTACATTCTGAACCCTTGGCTTCCATTTATATGTTGCCCTTTACATAGGCCTTAATCCAGCTGAATTCGATTCCACAAGGACACATACTCCTTAATCGACTTTTCCATGACCTGTACAAGTTGGAACCATTGCCCCAGGCCGAACTCGTTAGGTCAGTTCCCCTCCCAGTAGCCGAGCAAGATAGCATCTAGGCTCAACAAACCATAAAACCATTTCAGCGCGCACACCTGCCATATCTCGCTCACATCTATCTCCACTCATTTGCTTCACTTACTTTATGGTGGGGAGGTGCCCGTTTTTATTAGGGGTACAGTGATATCTGATGAAATGTTGGGCCTTGCCAAATGATTTGTTGTAGGCAGCACGAAGTGAAATATGGACATGTCATCATGACTCTGCTTTCTCTTTGTACTAGAAATATGTTAACGATTTACTTTACAACCAAGAATGTTTTGCCTGAAGCCCAAAATTGTGTATAAGAAGGGAAGCCTGACTTTGTAAAAGTGTGCAGTCTCCTGAGAATATACCCGTATTGTACTTCTAGGACACTTGTTACCTTGGTTGCAGCCAATAAACTAATCTTTGACTTCACCTAGAAGACTCTGAGTTTCTGTAGGTCTGGATCAGGAAGAACCCGAGGTCTCTGGGTGTTGATTCCCTGACACCGCTGGGTTACCGGTTCTGTGCCGGTTCTTAAAAACCCAGTACCTCAAAAGCTTTTGGGGCCAATGTTGAAAATAGTGTTGCAGTGCCACCAAGGGGACGGGGAAGTACTGCACTCAGCGGCCAGACTGAGAATATGAGCAGAGCCCACTGAAATGGGCCTGGCACAGAGCTGAAGTTGGTGGCAGTACCCAGGAGCGCACACTGTGAAGGGGTGACAGACAATGTATCCCAAATAGCTCAAAGCTGCAAGCCAAGGAAGCTGCCAAGAGTCTACTGATGGCAAGAACAGCCCAGCAGCAAAGCGCCAGGCAGCAAGTCCAAGAAGGTCATAAGAATGAGCGCTGTATGCACCTCCCTGTGGTGAAAGTATGCCACCGCAAGAGGAGGAACAGGGTGCTCAAGGCACCAGAAGAAGGCGCAACCTGAAGTGAAGAACAGAGGTTGCAAAGTCAGAAGTGGTCAGGAGGCCGCATCAGAGAAGCTGACAGTACTGACTGGACACCAAAAGTGAGTGCCCTCCGAGGAAGAGGGCCCTGATCGTATAGGTGTGATAGAACCTGTGAAGTCAGCCTGAGTGGAAGCTGAAGAGAGTGCCATGGCGGTGTAGCCTTGAGGTGCAAGGAGCGCATCCTCAAGTGAAGAGACCTACGAGTGGTCAAAGAGGAGACCTGTGAGAGGTCAGAGAAGAGACCTGCAAGAGGTCGGAGCAGAGACCTGGAAGAGGTCGGAGAAGATGACCTGTGACAGGTTAGAGAGGAAAACCTGTGAGAGGTTGGAGAGAAGATTTGCCTGAAGTCGAAGGAAGAAGACCTAGGAGAGGTTGTGAAATGAAGATGGTCACAACAAGAGGTCTGGTCACTGGATGAGGAGAAAGCATAGTCCTAGGGGTAAGACATGACCAGGGAGATCCAGGTGAAGTGCACGTCACACGGAGAGGCATGGTCAAAAGAAAAAAGAGAATAAGGCAAGATGAGAACAGACCATGTAGTGAAAAGAGGAAGAAGATGAAAGTGTAGAAGTGGCACAAGGCCACAAGTTTAAATCCGAGGAAGAACTGAAGAAAGAAGAAGAGAAGGGTGTGTAATAGACATCTGGCACACCACAAAGTACTGAACATGACTGTGAGTGCAAGAACATCTCAGGAGAGTTAGACTTCGTGAGTGAAGTACTGTACGTATATAACACACAGAGGCCACTGAGGAATTGGTGGCACCATAAGAGGCTGGCTGTCCAGAAGTCTTTGGTTACCCCAAGCAAACCTGACACCTGAATGTAAGACAGTGGCTCTGTATATACTGGATCATAGTAAGGCCTAGTGTTCACAGAGTTCACAGTCCCCAGAGGTTTGGCAGAGGCGAAAGTTAGATATAACCTTACTCTCTAAAGTGGTAGCTTGATCGAGCAGTACGGCAGTATTAGAGGACAGTGTAAAGCATTTGTTGTATACACTCAGTCAGGAAATGTTCTCACACACTCAAGAACTGAACTCTAGGGCAATTGTTTTGTATAAAAAGATATAGTTGTTTTATTTTAGAACCAACAAGGTATCAAAATATACTTTCTCAGAATGAGTCACTTTAGTTAAATACTTTTCAAATAGGCAATAGACTTTTTGAATGTAATAGTTACAGTTGTTGCAAAGGGGCAACACAATTTCAAACACAATATAACATTGAGCTCAATGGGAATATCTAGTTAAATACAATTGATTACTTCTCAGATTACTTTGCTCACCACAGGACTGGATCCGGGCTTCAGTTCCGGGACATTTCCTGTAAACAAGTGAGTAAAAGCGTTTTGGTTACAATAGGGATTTTTAAGGAATATTATTGTATTTTAAAAGTTGACACAGAAACTTTTTCAGGTGAAATTACCAATGTTATCCTATAGAAGGAAATTCAATTTGCAGGTAAAGTATGTTTACGTTACTTTTGTAATGCGGTGCTGGGCTCCTGTGCTCAGCACTGGGACATCTATCTAAATCAGGTATTTAATTTCGTTTTTATCGTCTGCACGATTTTTTGAGACTATTTGTAAGTTTCAAAAATCAACACAAACTTTTTCAGCAAAAAGCAGGCAATGATATCCTATGGAAGGATATTTAAGTTACTGGTAAGTACGATTAAAATTACTTTTCAGGGTCAGTACTGGGCTGAAAGATGCAGCACTTAGGTCTCTCCTGATAGCAGGTGAGTAAATCGTAATTCGTTGTTCGGCTGATTTTAGATGAATATTTTAAAGTTTCAAAATTCCACACTTAAAAGAATGTCCAAGTGAAACCAGTCAATGTTAGCCTATTGAAGAAAAGTGAGTTATCGGCTTTTAGGTAAGTACTCGACTTGCAGAGTTAAGGTTCTGGACATAGACTCAGGGGTCTCCCAGAGTCAGGTAGGTACAGTTGGTACACCCTCAGCGGCACAGGGGCAGCCAGGTGCAGAGGTAGTTAGGCCCAATGTTATCCAAGGAGAGGCAGGGGGCCTTTCGTTGGCGGCTGCTGGCTAGCAGGCCACGCGGCTGTGGGAGCTGGGCTCCTGGTTACTTGCTAAGGGCAAATGGGGAATTAGAATAGGACAAAGGTTGCACTGCCAGGGGCACTCAGGCGGCTGGGTGCAGGGTGCTTTTGAGCCGTCGGGCGCTCAATGTTATTCAACGGAGATCTTGAAAAAGGAACAAAGGCTGCAGGCTCGGGACGGAGATTCTTCAGGAGCGACCAACACTTCGAGAGGTAAGTTGGGATCTTGGAGGATAGGTAGGCACCCCGGAGTTGGGCACAGGAGGCTGGGTGGTGCCGGGTGCAGGGGTGTCTTTTGACATCGGGAATTCTTACCCTGTGCTGGTCGCGGTTGGAGGGGCCCCTGGTTCTGAGGCTGCAGGCATCGTCTGGGTCGTCGAGGAGGGTCCTTGGGCACTGGTCAGAATCACCCAGGGGGACGCCCTCAGGGTCTTTGTTCATTTGTGCACAGGCCGGGCTCGGCGGTGCAGAGTGTGCTGGATTCACAGTTCCTGGCTGGCACCAGGGGTATTGCTGTTTGAGCAGAACCACTGCTCATGGGAGTCCCAGTCTCTAAAAGGTTCAAGGCAGGCAGGTCCTCCAGGGTTCTCGAGGTTGCTGTCACCAGGATTTAGCAGGAGCAGGTTCAAGGATCAGCAGGCCGGTAGGGCTGGGGCCAAGTCAGTTGCTGTCGTCATCTTGTTAGCAGCTGCACGGCAGGTCTTCTTCTTCTTAGTCTTCGTTCTTGTTTCAAAATTGGGATCTGTGGAAGGAAGGTTCAGGATGCCCCTAAAGACTAAATTTAGGGGCGTTACAGGTAGGGGAAGGGCAGGGACCAATAGGTCCCTGTCCTGGGGGGAGTACACCCCCTATCCTGCTCCTCTCCTGTGGGAGGGGGGCAAGAGCCTATCTCTGATTGGGCAGGGCTCCCCATCCTCAAGATGGCTGGAGCCCGGAGTTGTGCCTCACCTTGCCTCTCCCACCGGAGTGTTGGAGTTGGCACAGGATATCACACCCCCTTTCCTCACGAAGGATTTCCTGCCAGTGGGGGTCAGAACCGGTGTGGGCCAGTTGCTGAGTACAGCAAGTGGTCTGGAGAAGCTCACAAAGGAGGTATGCCTTTGTAGCTTCCCCCTGCTCATCCTGGGAGAGGAGACCTAGCACCTCGCACAGGATGTGCATTGTTGCTGGCCCAGGAGAGCGAGGGGCTCTCCACCCAGGGGTCCAGCAACATGTCTGCTGTGTGGCAGCTGAGGCAGCCACTCAGACAAGACGTGGATTGTAGGTTAGGTTAAGTTCAGGGGGCATCTCTAAGATGCCCTCTGTAGAGCATTTTACATTAAATCCCACACTGGCATCAGTGTGGGTTTAATATGCTGAGTAGTTTGATATCAAACTTGTCAGTCTTCAGTGTAGCCATTATGGTGCTGTGGAGTGCATAATGACAACCTCCCAGCACCATATACTCTTAATGGCATCACTGCACTTACAGTGCCCAGTAATGGCCCTGGGTACTGTAGGGGCACAGGGCTCATGCACCGGTGCCCACAACACTGGCATGGGGCACCCAGCTAGAGGGATGAGTGATGTATGCCAGGGCAGTGGGTTTGTGGGCATGGCACACAGGGATGTGTGCCAAGTTGACTCTTTGTTTAGTTCTGCACCAGGATACTCAGCCTGCAAAGGCAGTGTGTGTGTGTCAGGGTGCAGGGCCCCTAAGGGGGGCACAATAAGTGCTGCAGCCCTTGGGGGTCTTCTCTGGTCACAATGCCCTTGGTACCTAGGGTACCATTTACCAGGGGCTGACATGTGGTCAGAGATACCAATTGGGTTTTAGCTTCAACACAGTTTTAGGGAAGGATCACAGGCCCTGGGCACCTGATTGGTAGGAGCCCAGGGCACACTCAGTCAAAGTACATCAGCAATTCAACAAAAAGTGGGGGTATACCATGCAGAAAGATGGCGCGTTCTCACTCTGAAGAAGAGAGCAAGCTGGACCATTTGTATCATCCACCTTTGGGGTCAGATGTGAGACTAGATTGTAGTCCGGCTCAGATGTCTTGAGTGACCTTGGTCATGGGGTCTAAAAGAGGATCTGACCAATCCACACCATCCCTTGGCGATCCAGGGGCAAGGCCCCTGGGATCACCGGTGAGAGCGAATCCCACATGAGAGATGCATCTGCAACAGCTCCCCCGCAGATCTCAGGAAGCATGTAGTTCTTTTGTTGGAAGCTGGTTACCCCAAAGACTGCCCTGTGAATGCAGGTGCACCAGAGTCACAAGAGCAGGAGTACAGAAACCTGGAAATTACTACCTTCTAGGCAGAGCGAGTGACTTGAAGGTGGGACTCGTAGCGATTCCTCCATGAGCCTATAATAGGGCCTTGGAGCGACACATCGAAGTCTACACAGTCCAGTGGAAGCCTGGTGAAGAGGACCTCAGGGGACTCCCATGAGAGGGGCATCCTGGTAAGAGAGGGGAATCCTGGTGAGGGAAGGATGTCAGAGTTTACTCCACCATCATGCAGCTGGAAGCACTGTGGCATCTGAGAAAGACTCGGCAACAATAATCAGGATGTTATCCGTCATAGGTGGCTTGATGCTCAGGGAGCCATGACTTCTTTTGAAAATGTAACATCACAGACTTCACTATCACTCCACATGCACCTTCACAGTAAACCTTGTATATAGATATTGGCTATAGATTTCCACGCATTGAGTCCAGGAAGGACAGGATCCACAGTGACCGCTGAGCTGTGCCAATTAGAACTGGTGATCACAGCTGCAATTGTACACTCATCCTGTTCAGAAAGCAGCCGAACACACTCTGTGGAGTTTTCTGCTGTTGTTTTGTTCTCTCCCACAGGTTGGACTTGTTGTTCCATTTTTAATAAAGTCTGGGAGTGATGTAGTGACCTAGAGTTTCTTATACCAGCCACTCCCAAAGGACTGGCTTAGTTTACCACCCCACATCCATCCATCACAGGTGTCACAGGACTTGTGGCCCTGCTAATAAAAGGGGCGGGCGTTTGTGCCTTGGGTCAGTTCCAGATACTACACAAGTGTGTCTGTGTCGTTAATATTACTGCATGGGGGCTTAGGCCCCAACCCTTTACACTGCATGCCAAATGCTAGTGAATTGCAATTGGACTTACCTCATGCAAATTAATATGGTAGGTTGCATAATTCAACCCACTATGATTCACTGCCATGTCAGCAGACCAGCATGTCTGTGATTGCTTTTAAAAATTCTTGGGGCTACTGCCCACACCTAAAATAGTGTTGGTCAACATCCGAAAAGTGGAAGGGGTCCCTTGGAAACCTCTTCCCTATCGCGAATGGGTTGCCACCACCTTTACATAGTCAGTAAAATATGAATGCAATGAAATCAGTGCAGGTACTCATCAAATTGATTTAGAGGTGCGGCTAGTGGGCGGGGCTAGAGGTGGGACATGATTCAATGACACTACTACCAGCTGTTGTATTATTGCTATGTTTGGGTGTTAAACTGAAATGTAACCTATCCCCTGACAGTGTTAACAAGTATAAAATGACAAAATAATTAATACAGTAAATGTTCTGCATTACACTGCATACTTTGCCTTTTGTTGTTGCTGCATAATTATATCAAGCCTGCCGCATGATTACAGTGGCCCTGATTATTATCATTTATTTGCATTGGGCTCAAGTCAATACTCATATACTCGTGTGCGCACACACTCCCACAGGCCCGAGCACACATGCGCATACAAAGCAGTCCGCACACTTCCTTTTAAAAAACTTCTGTGGATACAACATTGGGTAACTGCATCTGTACTCGAATGTCCACGGGAGACTCCTGCATTTCCGGTCTGACAGATTATTAAGAGGGCAGACCTACTTTCAGGGCTGATGGCACTGTAAGGGGCATTTTAGTACTAATGGCGGCACAGATGTCAACTCCTGCATAATAAAATTCCCAAATAGGGCCTATATGTGGCCACCAGTAGTGACGGCACAGACACGTAGGAGACAGTACCGTCATTTTAGCATGGATGACAGATTAAGGGACTACGCCTGTATTTAATTCTGATATCAAGGGAAATATATATGGTCCCAGGACTGATCACGCATAAAGATGTAGTGCTTGCATTTCAGGATCAATGGCACATTAAATGACAGCCTCTACCTTTAGTACCCCCCCACCCCCAGGAAAGGAATCCCCATTTCACTGTGAATGTTAAATCAAGTGATGGCGCTTTCATATAGTACTGGGGGTAGGAGCTATATCGCTCACTTGGTGACATTGTTTGCACTTATGGATTGGGCGTTTAATGGGCATTTCCACGCTGATGGCCCCTTTCATGCACTGTAACCACAGGCCTCTACTGATATCACGTTAATAGGGGAATTTTTCTTGAACCCGATTATAGAAGGCACATTTAAGGCACAACACCCTTTGTTTACTTTATTTATGGCACGATGACTATTTTCAGTCCTTATCACAAATGCTGAAAGGCACTTGCTCTTTCAGATTGATACTATAAAAAAAACATACAGTACATGTTTCTGCTCTTGACCACTGGGCTTTTAACACAGCCCGTCACAGCATCTTATTGGAGGACAGCAGTGACGTTCGACTAGCGTATCATTTTCTTTTCCTTGCTTTGTTTTTTTATGTATACATTAGTAGCTCGGCTCGCAAGTGCAATACTTTTACCGGCATAGAGGAGTTTTATTATACACATTCTCTCTTTCCTCTTCAGGTACATAAGCACACAAGTCGGTAAACACTCCCAATCAAACACTCACACAAAAGTCACACGCAGGATGAAGGACGCTTTCAACTCCTTACCTCCAGTGGCTTCCTAATTACCCAGGGTGTGCACAAATGCATACTGTAGTGTAAATGTGATTGACAGAGCAGTGTCTGAACGGTACGGACACTACTCTGTCAAGCTCAGCCTGAAGGCGACATTTTCAACACCCACACGTCCAGCACAGGGCTCCAGGGTTACTTAAAACAGTATACGGCAAAATTCGCGATATTCTTACATGAGTACCGGTACTCTCCTTGGCGGGGGTTGACGTGCCGGTACTCGAAGGGATAGAAATAAAAAGTGCCGGTACTCAATACGGTGAGTACCGGCCCATTTACAGCACTGATTCCGGTAGCAAAACATTAATACATCTTATTTTAATCGCTAATTGGTAGGGATGCCCTAAACATGACCCTTCCAAATAGCGATTCAGTAAGCCTTTGCAAACCCAAATTATGAATCAGTAGAATGTAACTGAATTACAATTTGGGTTGTGAGCATACAAAAATGCGTTCATGCAAGTGGCCCGAGATATACTCTTTTTTGTTTTAGACATAATTCTACTTTCTTGGCCAGGACGAATCAGTGGTGCTCACGTGGAGTGTGCAAAAGTACGATTGTATCTTTTTGAAGTGTGTGTACTCTTAGCATCTCCACCGAGAGTACAAGTCCCAGGGTACGTCCATCAGTTTGCTCTGTGCATGAGCTTTTGTTTTCCTTCTCTGGGGTAGCAGTAGACTGTCACTACTTTCAAAAAGAAAAATAAGATGTACAATGACATATGCTAGTTCTGGAATACAAGGTATTTTCTTCCAAGGTGGTTTGCATTAGGTCCCGCAAAGTAACGCCGTGAAATACTCCGATTGCCTCTGATTTTTTAACCTCCTGAGCTGCCCTTAAAGAAGACGTGCCTCATTCCCAGGATCCCTTGGCATCATTTAGTGCCATTTTGAGTTGAACTGTTATAAATTCGGATGTCCTAATTTGGTTTTATGAGCATAGAACTGATTAAATATATCGCTGGTACATTTGGCGCTCGGAGCTGGGTGGACAGCACGTGGCAATTACATTCGCTTTGTTTTATAGACCTATTAGGCCGACAAACAGATGCTCAGTGCTGAAAGGATGTTCCTGACAATGAAAGTAACAATGACACAAAATGTCTTGGGCCATCTGGGTTTATCAACCACATCTGCCATTTCAGCAGTCAGTGCCAGTGTAGCCTCTGCCAGTCCCAGAGTGCTTGGCATGGAGATGAACGACCGGCAGGAAGGTGGAAGGTTTCTCGGTGTCCAAGGTGGAAGGTAATTCTGCTTCCCCACAGCCTCCAGTGAGAGCACTGTGCTCTTCAAAATCCCTACCATCACACCTACAATCAATCCCCTTGCTAGGAAGGCACTGTCCCTATCATGCGAAACTATATATTTAGTTGACAATGTCAAACAAATCATACCCACCAGCGCTCATGCAGAAGTAGCAAAATTGCTTCCATCCAAAAATAGTTGCTAACACTAGTAGAAAGCAACAATTTTATGTCATGACAATAAGCAAGAAGTAGCTATAATATAGATTTCAAACAGTACAAGGAATGGTCACCCTATGTTGGCTGTGTGGTGAACTAAGGGCGCTTCATCCAACCTCTCCTCTTTCTCCCCCAAATCCCCCTCCCTTCCCCCGAGTCCTGGCCTCTCTGTTTTGAAAGAATTAAGAATGTGAAATGTGGATGAGGATCAGGGGTGCAACTAGACCAGAACTTCGGGGGGGGGCTAACCCGCCCAGCCAGAGCTGGCCCTAGCACTGGTTGCGCACGGTGCGACATTTGTTTTGGCTCCCCCTCCCCATTTCCTCCTTTTCCATGAATTCCCTTAGTAACACTCACCTAAAATGCACCTCATCACTCGATAGCACCTTACTGACAAACATTTCATTTTTTTATAGCTCTACTCATAGTACACTCATAGTCATTTATGTGATCTGCATGGTACACACTCTTTGTAGCAGGCACATTAATCCTCTGCACTGTGTGGGTGGCAGGAGTGCCCAGGTGAGTGCTTAGTGAGCGATGCAACTGTGTGAGAGTAGAGTAAGAGGAGTGACTGCAGGGTGAATGAGGTGACCGTATGTGCGGATGTAAGTGCAGAGTGGAATGAATGAATGCATGGTTAGTGATGGGCTTGTTTGAGTGAGATTGCAGATTGAGCAGTGAGGGGGACAGGTGGGTGGAGTGTCCCATAGTGTTTTCGTATGACTACAGGGTGAGGTACAGGGTGAACAGCGCAAGTGCATTATGAGTGCAGGGTGATCGCTGTGAGTGCAGGGTGAGCGGGTGAATGGTGTGAATGCACGGTGATCAGTATGAGTGCATTGTGATCGCTGTGACTGCAGGGTGAGGGGAAAGGGAAGGGCGAGAATGAGGAGTGAGTTGTCTGAATGCAGGGTGTATTCCAGACACTAGAAGTAACTCAGCATGCTATTGACTGCAGCATAGAGTTTCAGATATAAGTTAAACTATTGCTTTTATGCAGGGCTTTAAGTGGGATGAAAAAACTGGGGAGTGTAGGAAGCTGGGTTTCTGTTGCAGTAACCCCCCCCACACTTTTTGCTAGATTTCTAAAGCACTTTGGCTTGATGTGCCCTGGGTCCATGCCCATCAGGTTCCCAGGGCCTGTGTTCTTTCCCACAACTGTACGTTTGTACCCCCAATTGGCAGCTCTCTGGCCACATGTTAGTCCCTTGTAAAAGGTACCATCGGTAGCAAGGGCAATGTGACTAGGGAAGGCCTCTAAGGACTGCAGCACATAATGTGTCACCCTTAGAGGTCCTGTACCTTAACACACACACACTGCCATTGCAGGCTGCGTGTTTTGGTGCAGAGAAAAGTGAAGAGACAACATGGCACACATTCCTGTGTGACATGCATGGAACCCGCTGCCTACGGTATAGGTAAAACACCCCTCTAGCTGGGTGCACAATACCAATGGTGAGGGTACAGTTGCATGAGCACTGTACCCCTAAAGTGTCTACGTCCATTTGTAGACATTGCATGTGCAGTAAAGCCATAAAGAGTATATGGTCTGGGAGTTTGTCATTACGAACTCCACAGCACCAAAATCGCAATAATGAATTCTGGGAAGTTTGGTGTTAAACGTCTCAGCATAATAAACTCACAATGATGCCAGTGTGGGATTTATTATACAATACACTCAGAGGGCATTTTAGCGATGCCTATTGAAAAACGACCAGCCTCTGGTGGGTTCCCAGACTCCAGCCTGACACAACAAGACATGTTTCTGGACCCCTGGGGTGAGAGCCTTCGCTCCATGAGCCCAGAAACAAAACTTTCCTGGGCAGAGGTGGGCACACCTACCCCAGGCTAGGAAGAGTAATCTGTGGCAGAAGAGCGTCAAAGGCCTTGCTGCCTTTTGTAACATGACTCCCAACCTCTCCTGCTATCAGGAGCAGGGCCCCTTCCTATCTCCCCTTCTTTTCGTTGGAAAGACAGGCATGAAAAATTATCACAGCCCAGAAGGTGCGCCCACCTCTGCCAATCCCACTCCTCAGGTGGTGGAGGCGAGGTGAAGCCCACTTTTCAGTGCTCGCCATCTTGAAGATGCCAGGCACTCTCCAATCAGGATTAGGGATTGTGCCCACTTCCCCACTTGGGGTGAACACACCAAGGGTCAAGTCACCCTAAGGTCAGTAGCCCATTGGCTACTGACCAAGAGACCTCTAAAATGTCCCCTAAATTCAGTATTTAGGAGTCAGCCCTGAACCAAGAAGACAGATTCCCGCAACCTAAAAAGAAGAAGGATGAAAGAAGACGCCCAACAGAGGAGATTACAGAGAAGAACTGATTTGGCCCCGCCCTACTGGCACGTCTGCAGTTTCCAGAGATCCTGTACCAAAAGTCACCTTGTCCTGCAGCCAGTGACCTCCAGAACCCTTAGGAGGACTAACTGCCTTCAACAAAGACCGATATCCTGTGAACAGCAGTTCTGTTCAAAAGAAACTCCCAAGACAGACTCTGAGCCTGCTGAGGACAAAGAAACCCGATGCCTGGAAGCACCACTGCACCCGACGCCTACATCCCGAATCTGGGTGGCCCACAATTCCCAGCAAGGTCCCCGAGCACTCCAGAGTCTGAATCCACTGTGGGTTGGCTCCTCCAGGACTCCCGACGACGCCTGCAGCCTCTGCACAGAGACCCCCCCAACCGCGAGTGGCCCAGTAAGGTGAAATCTGACCTCAAAAGATACCCCGCATTCACCAGCCCTGCACCGTGCTCCCTAGAGAAGAGAACCCAAGGTGCAGCTACAACACAAGCTCTCCAACTTAACTGCTCAGCTGTTGGTTCCTCCCGGAAATCTTCCTGGACCGAGCCTGCAGCCAAAAAACAAAACCTTCAATCCCCATTGCAAACAACAGGGCACCCAACACTAAAACAGCATCCTGCACCAGCCCGCCCCTATGCCGGCGTGGGTGCACCTTGTATGCTAACTAAGACACCACTTTGCCCTGAGCCTAATACCAGGAACTTTGCTCCCACAACCTTGTGGCCTGCTTGTGAACAGCTACCAACCGAGGCCCCCTACTCCCCACTGTATAACATTGGGCCTCAGCACTCTGTACCCAGCCACCCTAGTGCAGCTGAGGGTGTTCTGAGAGTGCATACTCGACCCTGGGGGGACCTGGCTCTAACCCCAGAATGCCAACTCCCACAAACCAGTACTTACCTGAAAACCGATAACTTCATTTCATCCCATAGGAATGCATTGACTGCTTTTCCTTGAAGATTCTTTTAAGTGTGGAGTTGGCTTGTATGAAACATTGAAAAACTGCATATGTGTAAAAACTGATTTAATTCCCCTTTGTCTAGGAAATGTCTCAGTGTGATATCTAGGCACATTACACTGATTAGCAAAAGTAACTTAAGTGATCTAAAAAGTAATGTGCACAGTAATCTGTAAAGTGACAAAAAAGTAATTTTGAACAATTTACTTACCTGTAAATCAACCAACTGCATTTGAACCTGCATTCAACTGTAAATCACTGCATAAGATTTTGCAAAGTAATATTTCATTTACCTGCTCAAGGTCTGGCTTGGTTTTAGAAATAAAATAACTAAATAATATTTTTATACAAACAAATTGGTCTGGATTCTGTCTTTGGGTGTATGACATCATTTCTTGCCTGAGTGTGTACAATAAATGCTTAACATACCCTCTGATAAAGCCTTCCTGCTCGCCCACGCTACCACAAATAGAGGGTAAGGTGCTATCTACTTTTACCTCTGCCTAACTTAGGGGTTCCACTGGACTCAGTGCACACTATACCTCATTTTGGTATAGTATATACACAGCCAGCTTCCTACCGGGGGTCTCTCAAAGGGGAGATATGATTAAGGGTGTGGCTTAAAACATTTATGCTAAAAATCTGTGCTCAGCATAATGTGCCGCCCAACTGGTATTTCGCTGCTTCTGTTATTGCCTCCACATAAGTAACGTTACACCTACAACAAGACAGGACTATTAGCTTTGTTAAAGGTTGGTAGTTGCATAAGATAAATATACTACATGTATACATACAACTATGGCTTTGTTGTATATAATATTGAAAATGCTTTAGTTCATGTGCAAGAGTTTGTGGCGTAATGGCTAGAGCTGCCAACTTTGGAGCTGAGGAAGCAGGTTTGAGTGTCAGAGTCGGCTCAATATCCTGTGTTTCTGGGCAAATCACTTAATCGTCCGAGCCTACCAAAAAATAAATGAAGATGTCCTTGTTGGTGCTTATATAAAACACTTCAAGTTTAGCAATACCGAACTGCAGGTATGTAAATATGCAAATGGCTTTTAAAGACCTGTGAAAAACTCTAGTGTGTAGGAGATAAGACTCCAGACACTGCCCTGCCGAACCCACAGCAGCTCGAGCTGCAGGAGCTGGGCAGGGACACATGACGGGGGGCTGAAGCCCATTCAGCCCAATGGGCGTTGCACGCCAGATGGTGGTCCTTGCAGAGCTGGGCACTTCTCCCATTTGAGTGCATGCCGTAAACCTGTTATTTTGATCTTGTTGTTCTCTGGCTCTTTCTGACCCTGTCTCCCCCTCCCTCTCTCTCCATGTCCCTCTTCCTCTCACTTTTCCCATCCCCTGCCTCCTCTCTATGCTCCCCCTAACGTGCTGTGAACTGTGACCAAGGAGCCCCGCGAGTGTTAGCTTGGGTTCAGGTGTAGCCAGATCAGGGCCCTGTGTCACAAGCCATATGCTTCAGGGCAGATTGGAAATCATTGCTTGTGCTATGTGGCTGGCAGTGATCCAGATGAATCTGCCAGTGGTAAACGAAGGGGCTTGGGGTCAGTGAGTTCTGCAGTGAGAGCAAGGGTACACTGAGGGTATGCAGATCTGCTGAGGGACTGGAGGAGGTCATGCATGCCCCCACGTGGCGACAGAGGCTCTCTTCTGCTTGAGTTGGAGGGCAGTGAGCCCTGGACATCAGTGTGCCATGGCAGGTACTGAGGTGGCTGAGAAGACTGAGGGATCTAAAGTCAGATAATGGTGTCCCTGTGCATGGGGGTGAGTGTTTGTAGGGTGAGGAAGAGCAAGGCAGTAGCTGCCTGTAGTGAGGGAGAAGGACAACAAATATCAGAACATCTTTTCTAAGAGGCACTGCTGGGACACTTCATGAGGATGATACTTCTCAGTGATAAGTCAGTGCTGATCTATTTCCTAAGGGGATCCTTACTGCTAGTGCTCTCTATGAAGCACAGGATAAGCAGTGACAGGTTCATCCAAGGGAAGCTTCCATGAAAGCGTGTTTACAGCTGGAACACTATCAGAAGATAATGCTAATGAGTGACAGGTCACTACAGTGTATCTCCCTTATGAAAACATTGCTCCCTAAGGTTCACAATTTTCAGTGATGCTTGAGTGCTGAGCAAACTGGGGGATGGGGCATTCCCTGCTGAGTCACTGCAGGTGAGGGTTTGACAGCACACATATAGAGTGCTGACACTGAATGAACTCTCAAAAGTATAATGTTCACTATAAGAGAGGCCGAGACTCTCCCTTGAGGTAATATGATCATGTGATTTATAATCTTTATTCTTCTTTCTATTAACACAATATCAGCAGGAACAGCGTGTTGTAAAGGTGACTCAGCGGTGATGACTCTTTAAAGTTAATGCCATGAACCATATCAGACTCAAGGATTCAGCATGCAGGATGAATGTGCCAATTGCCTGCTAGCAGCCAGTGTTCTGTGAATGCAGTGCACTGCTGCTACATTATTATCAATGGATGTCTGCTGATTCAGTAGCCAATCAAAGTAATTTCAGATGCTCTTGATTCAAATCAGAGAATATTGAATGTGAGCATAGTTGGAGTAAGGAGAAGGTGCTCTGAGGACCCACAGCTGCAGGCTCTATGGAGGTTTAGTTTAGGCGTTTACCTCTCTCCTGGCACTACCTTTTGTGAGACTTCTTAATAAGGGGGCCTACCTCATTTATTGGAAAAGAGCCCCTACTTGTCTCTTCATCAAAAGTGCTTTCCCTTTTCTTTTTTTTCTCTAGGTGAGTAGTGAATGCTTACCTGTCTAGATTGAAAGCATGCACCCTGGGCCCATTTTAATAAAGATTTGTTAACACCAACATAAAGAAGCTTCCAGATAATAGACCACTCTGGTGAAACGGAATCAATGTTGATGTCCATGTAAGAGTGAATACCTTCACACCTTAGAGAATTTAGAAATCAATTTTCTAATGAAAGAATAAGGTAGAGAACCTAATTGATGCATGCAACCTGGAGATTTTGAAAGACTCCCCCTCCTGTGCTTTAGAGAAACAGGCTTCACAGATTTAAAGGACAAAAACAAACTTGTATTTGTTGATTTTATAAACATTGACAGCTACATCAGGCGGCGCAGTTACATCAATGAAATGAGATATCATACAGCATAAATGAAGACACGTATGTCAGCAGGCCCGTTAACAGATCAGCTCAACCTCATTAGTTCTGTATCATGTTGCAGAAGCCTTGCTTCCCCTTATCTTGCATACCACCGAATTTCCACCTGCAGTGGAGGCTTATGGCCATCACTGGGCATCTTGGCATGTCTGTCTTCTGTCTGCTCTACCCCATCCAGTCTTCACCAAACTCAGGGTGTTCATCTACTCACCCGCAACTTGCTTTTCAAGTGCTCCCAGAAGGAAAGTATACATCATCTGGCCTCATCACTATTGGTTGTAGCGAGGCACAGATGTCCGATGTAGTATGGCGTTGAGTTGCGTTTAGTGACCAAGATGCGGTTATGGGATAAGAAATATGTGACCAATCTAGAGATACCCTGCACTCAGCTAACAGCAGCATTATTGCTATGATCCTCCTAATTTCAGCTGGAAGGTCCTGGATATATTATAATAGACAATCAATGGAGATACCTTTGAGGACGGCTGTGACACTCCAGATACCCCAAAGACTGATCCCAGTATGTTCATGCTTGTGGACAATACCCTTCAGAGTGCATGAAATCTGCTGTGGATCCCCTGCACCTGAGTCATTCAGGGGTTCTTCCAGGGCCAAATCTATGCATATGGTTGGGGTACAATGCTTGCAACATAAGATTTTGAAATATAGCAACTTGTTTCTATGATTTGGGGATATCAGCCTCTTCTGGTTACAGCCAACACGTTCAGTTATCTCCATCACAAGAAATAACCTTAGCAGTTAGCAGTCACTAATATCCACCAGGAGAGTAATTGCCAAGCAACCAGTGCAAGGTCTATGGCGTGCCAATTACATGTAGACCTGCCCCCGGTGCCGCACCCCTTGTTGCTGCGTTTATAGGGGTTCCCCCGCTAGCAATCGGGGAGTCAGAATCCACAGCAGCACTAATACAAAAGGCCAGTCAATGGTGTGCTGACACTAGCAGTGGGGGAACAGACATTTCTAACAGGATCATAATGGCTAGAAGGGTGGGATGGATTGGATACCGCCTCAAAACTGTGAAGGGTGACTGCGTCATAGCTAATTTTGATAGCCCAAACCTGGCGGACAGCCTGTTTTGGGACGGCTCAGAGATCCAAGACACTGGGAACATGAGATCGGTTCCTTTGGGCTTTTTTTTATCCTCCGACAGGCAGACAACAATCACCTACAGAACCATATCCTAGGCCACGCCATTCTGCCACATTTGGGAATGGATGGAGAGTAGTAAGTAACAGGTCTACACAGGGCAGACCCCTTACCACCGGCATAGGTCCCGATCCAGTCTTGTTCAATAGATTCTCCCCACTTGCTGACATAGAGGATATTGACTGACAACCAGCCCCATTGTCGCCATCTTCAAATGGGCCCCCGCTGGAGGAGGGCATAGCACTGTGCAAACTTATTAGTTGGAACGTTGCAGGCATTAGAGCAGCCGCGGGCCGTGGAGGGAGTTACGGTGGGGCAGGGAGGCGGGGAGGGGGCGGGGCAGGGTGGAGAGGGCTAAAAACCGGCACCTGGATAATTACAGGTAAGTAAACAATTTAAATAATAAAACGAATTTCGTAGCGCGCACTGCATCGCAAAATGCGATGCAGTGCGCACTACGAAATTCGTTTTATTAATCAAATTGTTTACTTACCTGTAATTATCCAGGTGCCGGTTTTTAGCCCTCTCCACCCTGCCCCGCCCCCTCCCCGCCTCCCTGCCCCACCGTAACTCCCTCCACGGCCCGCGGCTGCATTAGAGCCAAAAGGGCAGACACACTGTGGGTTAACTTTGTCTCTAGCTATGATGTGATAGCTATCCAAGAATCTTGGGACACCTCAGCTAGCTCTTGGCTGGACGGCTTTTCCAGCTTCTCCATCCCAGCAACACCCAGTAGTGCAGGGAGAGCTAAGGGAGGTCTTTTTTTCTTTTCGTTACAGCTCACGGGGTCATTCAAGCAACTAGAGTCAGGTTCTTCTAACCTTTTAATTGTGGAATGGATTGTTTCACCTGCTTGTACACTTCTTTTAATCAACTTTTACAATTCCTGGGAGAGGGCAGTGGATAGTGATCACATTGCCTCCCTGGATACATTTTTAAGTAAATTCAGTCTAAATAATTACACTACTTTTGAGTTCATCTTAATGGGCGATTTTAACACCCACTTATGTAAATCTTCCTGTTACACAGGAGAGTATGAGGGTTTCTCAGACGCAATGACCCCTCATTTTGAACATACAAAGTCAGGAGAAGCCCTTGAAGAGCTATTAGCCAATTTTAATTTACATGAACCATTCTATACGGGGGGGGGGGGAGAGTACCTACTTACAAGGATACGGAACTCGGGTCTGTCATAGACTACATTTTTGCGTCCCCAGGGATGATCGCTAAGGTTAGGAAGCACAATGTTATCGCATCCTCCTATAGTGATCACAACCCTTTGTTGCTGGAGATGTACTGGGGAGACTCCCCGTGTATACGGGCAGGCTCCTCCCAGACATGGGCCACAGTGGTGCCTACAGACCAGGGCAGACGGCTCAAATGGGGAAAGGTGGTCCCAGAAAGTTTTACTGCGAATTTACTTTAAAAAATTGAGGGTCATATAGCGACCTGTCTGGATCCAAAGGCTCCCAACCGAGCAATTATAGAGGCATTTGAATCTGTATGCACACAAATCGCGAGGGATTTGAGGTCAAATCAAAGCCAGAGAATGGCTAGGCCTTTGAAGTGGTTTGACGTCAACTGCTCGAGAATCCACAGCCGTCTGAAGCAAGCACTTAAATACATCCCGAGAGATAAGGCCCTCATTACCAACTTGAGGAGGCAACACAAAAAAATCTTAAACAGGAGGAAAAATGCCATTAAAAGTGATGCTTGGAATGGAATAAGGTACTCTCTATAGACGTCCTGTGAGACAGTAAACAATTTTGGGACACTATTAATCAGCCGTTTTTTGCAGGCGTAGAAAACGCAGTCACAGACTGTGTCATCCCTGACGAGAGGTGGCTTCTCCACTTTAAAGAAGTATATGGCGACAAGGATAGTGCAGCCTCCTGTGGTCCAATGGTAGCCCTGGTTTCCGCCCCGGTAGAGTTTAATAAGGACAAAGTGATGAAGGCCATTCTAGAGACCTCGAAAAATAAGGCGCTGGGGCCCGATGGTGTATCTGCAGACCTATATAGACATTCCCCGACCCTTTGGTCTCAGGTGTTAACAAATGTTTTTTGTGCGGCCAATGATAATGCACTTCCCGCTACCTGGGTGACTTCAATCATAGTGCCAATATTTAAAAAGGGGCAACGTGAGGATTCAGCATGCTACAGACCCATTTCCCTTCCGGACTCCGCCATTAAGATCGTAGGCAGAATCCTATTGTACAAGTTAAGGGCAAATCTAGAGGTTTGGGGGAGTCTCTCGAATATACAATATGGGTTCAGAGAGAAACGGGGCAAGCTGGATCAATGTTCCAACTTGCACCTTTTAATTTCCAAATATACTGTAGCTGGGGGGGGGGTCACTTTTCCTGGCTTTTTTGGACCTCTCCTCGGCTTTCGACTTGGTGAACAGGTCTAAGCTGTGGTCCACCTTACTGGAGATGGGTATAGATGTTCCACTAGTCACATTCATGGCTTCTTTGCATCAGGAGTTATTTGCCACAGTACGAGTTACCAAGGAAGGTAGGTGCACGTCTATATTTAGATCAGAGAAAGGGGTGCGCCAGGGTTGCATTCTGGCCCCCCTCCTCTTTACCATCTATATTAATGGGTTGGGAAAACACCTAGAGGCGGGGGGGCAGATGTCCGGCGTGTAGGAGGAGCCTATGTACCGGCCCTCCTATACGCGGATGACGCAGTCTTAATAGCACGCACTGGAAATGGCCTTCAGACTCTACTGGACCTCTTTGGGTCCTTCATGGAGAACCTTGACTTAAGAGTCAATGCAAAAAAATCCCACTCTATGATAGTAGGCCAACAGAGAAGTAAGCCTAAACCCAAAACTTTTATCTGTAAGGGGGAGGTGGTTTCAAGGGTTACAGTTTTCCCCTACTTGGGGTCCTTTTCGACGAGAGGGGGTCGTGAGGTTCCCCAGATCAAGGCTAAGAGCTTATCCCTGGCCCTGTTCCACGTCCGCCCTGATGGGCTTTTCAAAAAGGTTAGGGGCTAGGCCGATGGAGGCCCTTTTGAAAGTTTACAATAGCAAATGTATCCCTATCGCGACCTATGGGTCGGCTTTGTGGGGCCATGTCGCTCAAGACAAAATTCAAAGGGTAGAGAATGGGCTCTTAAGACATTTTCTTTTTGTCCCTAAATCCACCCCTACTTTTTCCATTCATGCGGAGGTGGGTTTGTCTTATATTACGGACAGACTGAAATTGGCCCCCCTAGTATTCTGGGCAAAAACATGGCTCAATTCAGAATTAACCTTGAACCATGCAATTTTGTCGGATGTTGTGTCCATGGATCACGCTATGAAAATACCTTTGTTGAACTACCTAAAAAACACTTTTGCATACCTGGGAAGACCTGAACTTTTTTTGTCACCGTCCAGCATTAGGACAGAGGACATTAAATGGATTGAGTATCATTTCCTGGAGAGGGTATGTTCAGACAGAGAGGAGAAGGAACTGGTGAAACCATCAGTAAGCTCACACCTAGTGTTAACCACCACTCCCTCTCTGGAACCGTACCTTAAAATTGTCATCAAACCTCTACACAGATTCTTATTGACAAAACTCAGGTTCAATGTGATTCATTACTCATTAGGTTGTTGCCAATCTTGGGCAAAACCAGAAGAGGCCCCTCCCTGTGAATAAATGTTCTAATCAAGACACCATGCATTTTATGATGTTCTGTGGGTTTTACGCTACCGCAAGGAAAAAATATTTAACTCCTATTTTGAGAGAGGCCGGCTTTTTAAAAAAAAAATATTTTTTAAATAAATTTATTCAGCGCAACAGCTACCCGTGGGTTTCCCGGCGCTATGAAACGTCAAAGCAGAGAGGAGAAAAAACCGAGAATGATCTTATTGATTAAAAAGCCAGGTGAAATTTGTAATGCTGTGGTTCTGTGCGCAGCGAAAGTGGCATGGAATTCCAGAGTACTGGGGCCAAGTAAGAAAAAGAGCGACCTCCCATCCTGGATTTCTTAATTCTAGGAACTGAAAAATAGTGCTGACGCGCAGAGCGAAGGGAGCGTGAAGGGTGGTAATGATGCACCAAGGCTTGAAGATATTGTGGAGCGACTCCAACATTTATCTTATGCATATAGCAAAGAGATTTAAACTTAATGCGGCTTTCCACCCTTAACCAATGAAGATCCCGAAGTGTAGCCGAAACTGACATCCTTGCAGGAAGATTGCAAAGCAGTCTGACAGCCGCATTCTGAACTGTTTGTAATCTGTTCAACACCTCCTTGCCCACTCCTAAATACAGCACATTACCATAATCAAGCCTAGAAGTGACGAGCGCCTGAATTACCGTTTTCTGAGTGGGCAAGGGAAGCATCCAGAGTATCTTTCTTAGCCATTTCAGTATGGCAAAACAGACGGAGGCTGTTTTACTTGCTTGATGTTTCATAGTGAGCTGATCATCAACCACAAAGCCCAAATTACGGGCAGAGTGAACCGGGGTTGGAGGAGGCCCCATTTGAGTGGGCCAATGTTGTGGGCCCCATAAGATTTTATCTTTGCCAAAGAGCAGTAGCTCCGTTTTGTCCCCGTTTAGCTTCAGCTTGTTATCATACATCCAGCTTGCAATGTTAGTTAGTCCTGTGTTTAATGAGGAGATGTTATTATTAGACTTAGTGGCAAAAGAATAAATAAGCTGGGTATCATCGGCATAGGAATACACCGTGAGCCCTGCCTGTTCTGCTATTGCCGCCAAAGGGCTAACATAAATATTAAAGAGCAACGGGCTCAAGATTGAGCCCTGAGGGACTCCATGCTGTGATCCATGTATCTCAGACTTAGCAGAGGAGGAAAATACCTGAAAGGTACGGTCAGTCAAAAAACTCTCTAACCACTTCAATGCATGGCCCATAATGCTACATGATCGAAGGGTTTGTAAGAGAATAGAATGTGCGACCGTATCAAATGCGGCGCTTAAATCCAAAAGGATAAGCGCCACAGTTTCACCATTATCCACACGGCGACGGATGTTATCAGTAACACCTAGCAGTGTTGACTCAGTAGAAAAACCTACGCGAAATCCTGACTGGGAGTCGTGTAATAAGTGCTGTGTCTCAATGTGTTGAAGCAACTGGGTGTTTATGTGTTTTTCCAAGACTTTGGAAAAGATAGGTAAGAGTGAGATGGGACGGAAGTTAGATAATACTTCTGGATCAGCATTTGCTTTTTTTAACAGGGGCATAACCATAGCGTGTTTCCACGCTGAGGGCACAACGGCTTCTCTTAGAGAGGCATTTAGAAGCTGCACCATTAAGTTGATTGTTAGGCTGCTAAGAGACTGTAGGATAGACGGAGGGAACAAATCCTCTGGGGAACCAGACTTAACTCCCTTCAAGATTTTGTGAAAGGAGGTAATGTCCAGTTCAGTCCAGCGATTTAGGGAAACCTGGTTAGGAACTGAGATACTTGACTTCATGGGAGAAGGCTTTTCTGAAAGGGTGGATGTTCCTAAATTTTGCTTTCCGAAATCTTTATAGATGGAATCAATCTTGGAAACAAAAAAAGCCGCAAGGTCATTGCAACGTTTGGCATCCAAACAAGGAGGCTTGGGCTGACAAGAGGCACCAGAGAGCTCTTTTACTGCTTTAAAAAGGATTTTTGGGCAGTTTTGAGCTTCTTGGATGGTAGTTTTTGTATGCTCAGCTTTAGCATTGCGGCATAGTAAGTGATAGCTGCTTAGAGCTAGTTTATATTGTATTTTTATTTTTGGGTCATACAGCTTCCGCCATTTCCTCTCTAGGATTTTACACTTAGTTTTTTCCTTCCTTCAAGCCTTCCTTTACCCAAGTCAGGCCGGCACTAATCTACCTCCAGATGTTGGACAACACTCGCATTATTTTTAGTGTTGTAAGTTTCTTAGCGGCAGCATTTAGAATCAGGAATAAACAAGTCCCACCGAATGCTTTATATTAATCATGGTATCATTTTTACTGATTTTAATTTGTGTATAAATGTTGTATAATGGTTTACTTGAAATGAAATGAAATGAAAAGGGGTTTTGTTGAGCGCGATTGCTGCCCTCGGGAGTCCAAGGGCTAGAAGAAAAGGATAGTGCCTCGTGATACAGTAAACTTAGGAGTTAGATTTGTTGTGTAAAGAGGAAGGTTTTGAGCTGCTTGCGGAAAGATGACAGGTTAGAATTGGATCTTAGGTGAAGAGAGAGCGAGTTTCATAGTTTAGCGGCGTTGTAGATAAAGGACCTACCTCCAGCTCTTGATCTCCTAATCCGAGGAACTATGGCCAGGAATGCATTGGCGGAGAGGAGATGTTTGCTGGGATGGTAAGGGGAAAGCAGAGGGTGGTTATTCTTGGGGCCAGTTTTCCAGAAGGCTTGGTGGGAGATGCACATGGCTTTGAATTTAATTCTCTCCTTAACAGGGAGCCAGTGCAAAGTCCTCATCCCGGGTTCTACTGGCGCTCATCGTGGAAGCTGGAGCAGCGTGCGTGCAGCACAGTTCTGAGTCCGCTGGAGTTTTTGCAGGACATATTCCGGTGCCCCTAGGTATAAGGCATTACTAAAATCTAGTCGGGATTGAATTAAGCCTTGTATCACAACTTGCTTGGCTTCAAAGGGTAGGAGAGGAAGGATTTTCCTCAGCATCCTAATGATTCCGAAGCAGGTTGCCGATGTCTTGGTTGCTTGGGTGTTAAGGGTCAAGAATTTGTCCAGCCAGACCCCAAGGCTTTTTATGTTATCTTTCAGGAAGGGCGGTGTACCCAAGCTGGTGGGACATAGGAGGTCGATGGTAGACAATACTGGCGGGCCGAGTAGCATAAGCTCGGTTTTATCACTGTTAAGCTTCAGAGACGATGCAGTCATCCAGCTTTTGACCTCTTCCATGCAGGTAGTCAGGTTGCTCTGCGCCAATTCACAGTTCTTTTGTGTGAGGGAGACCACCAGCTGAGTGTCATCCGCATATGTGATAATCTTAATACCATATGGGTGAACGATCTCAGCCAGTGGTCTCATGTACACATTGAATAGCGCAGGGCTTAGTGACGAACCCTGCGGCACCCCACAATCCAGAGGTTTACTTGAGGACAAGGAGTCTCCGTCAAAGACTTGGAATGTCCTTCCGCTTAAAAAGGATTTAAACCAAGCCAAAGCATTCCTTGATACTCCAAGATTGAGGAGTCGACATAGCAGAGTTTTATGGCTTACTGTGTCGAATGCTGCGCTTAGATCGAGGAGGATGACTCCCACTGATCCTCCTCGATCCATGATCCGCCTGGTTTCCTCAGTCACGGCTAACAGGGCCGTTTCCGTCCCATGTTTGGGGCGAAATCCTGTCTGTGAGATGTCAAGTAGATGGTATTTCTCGAGAAACATAATGTGTTTCTCCAGAATTTTGCTCACCCAGGGTAACAGGGAAATAGGGCGGAAGTTGTTAAAATTAGTTGGGTCAAGGTTAGGCTTTTTCAGAAGTGCTCTCACCATAGCTTGTTTCCAGGAAGGTGGGAAACTACCTGTGGTTAAAGAGATGTTGAGCAACTCCATCAGAGTGGGGAGAATAACTTGGCTGGCTGCAACCATAGTATGTGGGGAGGCGGGATCGCATGGAGAACCTGACTTTACTTGTTGTATCAAAGGTTCTAATATTTCTAGGTCTAGCAGGGGGAAATGATCCAGGGTTATTCGGGAGGAATGATCAGCTTCCATGGGGAAGAAGGGTTCATTGGTAGGGGGCTCCGAGGCCGTAGCTGCAAATGACGAGTACATTTTATTTATTTTCTGGTAGAAAAATTCCGCTAGGTCATTGCAGCGGGAGAGTGGATTGTCATTGGAGACCATAGGTGGGGAAAGTTTGGTAAGGCTTTTGACAATTTGGAAAATTTCTCTCGTTTTGATCTGGCCATCATGATTTTACCACTGTAGTAGGTAGATTGTGTCAATCTTATTTCTAATTTGTAGGCTCTGATAGCTTCCCTGTACATGACTTTATCTATGATGGCATATCCCAGGCGCCACTTTCTTTCAAGCTTTCTACAGTGTCGCTTTTTTGCTCTCCCGAGTACCATGGAGCTGTTTCTCGTGGCCTTTTTAAGGTGATTTTTCTAGAGGGGAGTATAGAGTCGAGCGACTTCCGAATCCAGTTGTCAAATTCCCTATTATCTAATGAGGGGTTCTGGGAAAATTAGGGTCTAGAGGCTGCCAAGGAGCTGGTCCACTGTTCTAATGGGAGCCTAGACCAGTTGCTCATCTTTCGCGGATTGGGAATGCAAAGAACAGGTCTATGTATCGACCAGATAAGGGGAATTAAAAAGTGGTCTGTCCATGGAAGGTGGATGATGGAGCCTGTCTTAAATTCAGCACAATTGCTAAATACCGGGTCCAGTAAGTGCCCTTTAATGTGCGTTGGAGCTAGAACCAATTGCTCCAGCTGCACTGCAGCCAAACTTGCTATCAACTCTTTGACCATATCTGAGCTATTGTCAAAGTGGATGTTAAGGTCCCCCAGCAACGTAAAATTGGAGGGAGACGTAACTAATTCTGCTACAAGGGAGGGTAGTGCAGTGTGAAATTGGTACAATGGACCTGGAGGGCGATAAATAAGGATCCCTGAGAAGCGGTCATTGGAGGAGAATTTAATAGAGAAGGACAAACTTTCGCAATCAGAAATGGTGTCCGTGGTGCAGTGGCACGAATATTGGGCTTTATAAATGATTGCGAGTCCCCCGCCTTTCCCCTGAGCATGGTCCCTACGTGCAATTTGATAGCCAGGAAGTAGTACCTGCACTAGGTCGGGTTCGGAGTTAGAGGTTAGCCATGTTTCGGTTAAAAAGATTGCATCGGGTGCGAATTCGGCCAGCAATAGTGAGATTTCCGTGCTATGTTTCGGTAGAGACCTGCAGTTTAAAAGAAACATTGTAAAATTCTGTAGGTTGGCTTCCTTCTGAGTGGCAATGAGTCTTGCATTAAAGTGTGGACAGATAGTGGGTAAATCCAGGGGATAATATGGGTGGCAACAACTTTCTTTTGCAGGGGGTCTTAGATTATGAAGTAGACCCGAGCTGTAATGCTTCCCCAGGACCGTAAGGGGACATGGGGTTGTGGCCCCTGGCCCCGGCCGGTCGCGGACGGGCGCAGACGGGCTTGCCTTGGGTGCGCCTTTGGGGCACCGCGCGTCCGCTGCGCAGCCGGCGAGAGGTGCTAATCATATGATGGAGAAGAGGGAGGGGCCGACCAGCTATACCGCCAACCCACCTCTATCCCCAATATGGTGGCAGCGTTTTTCCCGATCCCAGCGCCTATTCGGCTGAGGGGGAGGTGTGTGGCAGGGAGGTAAGGATTGTGCAAATGAGCAGTTGTAAGTCACAGCAACACATACACATAAAAAGTTTTCACAGTTTAAAAGCTTTAAAAAATAGATTTTCGTGCACAGCTAGTCTCCCGGCTTCCGCCTCAGGAGGTTTCTATCCAGTTCTGATCGGTGCGCGGGCTGGGGGCGATGCTTAAGTAGTCCTGTTAGGGTCGGGAGGTCCCAACAGCTATACCGCCAACCCAGCTCTATCCCCAATATGGCGGCGGTGTTTTTCCCGATCCCAGCGCCTATTCGGCTGAGGGGGAGGTGTGTGGCATGGAGGTAAGGACTTTGCAAATGAGCAGTTGTAAGTCACAGCAACACATACACATAAAAAGTTTTCACAGCTTAAAAGCTTTAAACTGTCAGTACTGACCTTGTATATTAATGAACTGTCGATTTTTTATCTTGTATGTAATTCTATTGCCTTTTATGATTTTTTAGAAATCGAATAAAGTGTATTTTGACTGACTGACTATGATTTGGGGATATCAGCCTCTTATGGTTACAGCCAACACGTTCAGTTATCTCCATCACAAGAAATATCACTCATCTCATCCTAGCATTTCTTGTAATATTGGTCCATCTGATCTTTGTCATTTTGTACAATTTCACAACCCAACCATAGGTTTCCTGCATCGTAATCATCTGCATAAGTGACGTGCAGTCTGAGATTTATGTCAGATAGTGCAGACATTGAGATTTACCGAACAAATTAACACATATTCAGACATCTAGCTGAGTAGGGTCTCCTGCTCTGTATATTGCTCTAAGTTTATAAAGAGGCATTTCCGGTACATGCATCACATCTGTGTCTTGCCCACATTAACCAGGGGCTCATCCTCTACTACCTCAGCTGTCAGCGGGATGTCCAGGGGTTTCCTCAGAAGCAACCTGAGTGAGTACATTGTAACCTTCCCCTCCAATCACACCACCTGATATGATGCCCAGTTCATCCAGATCTATATCGCCACGTTTAGAAATTATTCTGATAGCAAACACTGGCTGATGTGTGCCGTCATGTAATCGGTCATATTCGGCAATCACGTATAGCACTCCTAGCACATGGCGTATCCAACAGAACATGAAAGGATCTGCCCCACACAATCTTAATGTTCCAGACTGTGAAACCTCATTTGTCATAGAGCAATGTTAGCATTTTCTTTTACATCCTAGATTACTTCCCTGCCCATAACAATTTACTAAACTGGTATCCGCGTGTGCCAGAAAATGATCCTGTGAAACAAATGTACAACAGCTTTGGCATGTCAACAGTGAGGAGTCTGTCTGCAAATGACTGGCAGCTGTATCCACCTATCAATTTACACAGACAGTTTCTCTAGCTCAGGGGTAAATTTATCAGTGATGACCACCTCACACTGTCTGTGAACCTTCACCCCCCCCAAAAAAAAAACATACAACAGATTTATTTCTCCATCTTGGTGGATACCCTGGTAACTGCAAAGATTTCTGATTTGCTTAAGGCGAAAAGACTTCCTGAGTAAGGCTCATACTTTTTAATCTCCTGGATCACTGAGGAGAGGTTGGTTTCAGGTCTCATAAAGAATAGCAATAGGTCTTCTGCATATAAAGTGACCAACAGGCAACTGGTGGAAAACTCTCTACCCTTATTTGATGGGCAATGTACAAGACTGCAATTTCGATCATGGATAAAGGGGTGTAGGTTTTGCAGCTATAAGCAAAAGGCAATCATACATTTCCTCTGCTGCTGTCCAGGTTTGAACTTAGAAGATAGGATATATTTAAAAACCTCGTTCTGAAGTTTCATCATTAGGATCTGCCCTATGTTAGAGTGCTTTAACTGCACTGATAGCTTTTTTAGTGGTTTTGGTAAATGTGTGGCCATTGTCAAAAGAAGGCAAAATACCTTTCAATACGCTTCAGCTTTTTTCCACAACTCTGCTCGGATTGATTATTAATACTAGTCATTTAAAATGTTTAGGTCAAGCCTTCCAGACATCACAAGCTGTCTAGTTGTGAAAGCTCCATTGTGAAGAACTTAAAAGTGGGCACAGAGCCTGGCCTTTACATATCATCGGGCGGCTTTATTGTCACTCTCACTATCTTGCTTTTTGTTTGTTGCCTGTGTGGGCCTGCCTTCTTCATCTGTGTTTGCGCTCGCCTAGAGCATAGCATCTTTACAGGCATACTTCCTCTGCTTACTTTTTCGGTAAACACTCCATGAGAGCGCCTGTGTTTTGCATCCGTCTCAATAGTGTACTTTTCTTCCCGACCCGAAGCATACCTTGTTGCTCATTCTCACCCATGTGGTTCTCCTCCTGTGTTGCTTCCTCGCTTATTCACTGATTTTCATCTGCCCACTTCCTATAGCTTCCCTCTCCCTATTGCTGCCCCTCCTATCCTCACGCTTCATGCCCCCACCCATACTATTATTTTTAAATGTATTTATTTGTTTTTGCTGAGCACTAGGCAGCAAATTGCTGCCAGTCCATATGCCTTAAACCCGTGTTTGCACCACTTCGGTTTCTCTCAGATTGGTAAAAACAAAATGGCAGGCCCATCATTTTGTATGTGCACATCAGTCAATCAAGCACTATAGTCTATAGGGCATATGTAGGTAGCCGTTTGCGATTCGCAAACGCCGAAATTCGGCAAATTTCGCCGTTTGCAAATCGCAAACGGCCTTTTGATATGTAGGTGCCACTTAGCAAAATAAGGAATCTCAAAAATTGCGATTCCTTATTTTGCTTATAGCATTTAAGGAATCGCAATTTTGCGATTCCTTAAATGCTATGTATGTGTGCTTTAAAAATTGCGATTTTTGCATAAGGCATCTCAAAATACCACCTACTTCAAGTAGATAGTATTTAGCGATTTCCTTCAAAAATGCATTTTTTTTTAAAAATTCAAAGTGCCATGTGGTGCAAAGACATGCACTTAGGGCATCTATGTGCGCCACATGTACTTACAGGCACATTCCAGGGGTGCACCCTTGGAATTGCGATTCTTAAATTGCGATTTTCACACAGAAAATCGCAATTTGAGAATGTATCCCCATTCATTCCTATGGGCCTTTTGGCCCATAGGAATGAATAGGACGCTCATTCCTTAATTGCAATTCGCAATTTGCTAATCGCAAATAAGGAATGTTAAAGATTCGCCAAAAAATTGCAAATTTTTACCTACATTCCATTTTGCTATTCTCAAATAGCGATTCCTTCAAAATCGCTATTTTGGAATCGCAAAATGGAAATTACCTACATATGCCCCTTTATTCGGTTTTAAAAAATAAAATCATAAAAGACAAATACAGATTAAAACAGAGCACAAAAATCAACATCAGCATAGGTTAAAAAATTATACTTGCTTTAAAACCCCAAAAAGATAACGTAAAAGAAAAAACACACTGTAGGTGTATTTAAAAACTGCAAATGCAATAATGCAGGTCTAACTTGGGTAACATTCATCGGCTTTAAGAGCATGTGTATGTGCACATGTGTAATGGATCATGCCACGTTTTTTAAACTTTTTGTTTAGGTTATCACCACTGTTTTCAGCATCTTGCTGATGCTGTATAGCATTACTAAAAGGAATTGGCAAAGCTAATAGGTTTTAAGATCTTAAAGGTGAGACATATTGACTTCACCAATGCATGTTTCTTTTTTGTTGGTATCGCAATCAGACTAGATGCCTCTAAGTCATTTTCCCATAGAAGTTTGTTATATCCTTAAATTTCTATGATAATGTTGTTTGTACTGATCAATATGTCTATTTTATTAACTGTAGTGATATTTTTATTAGGACCTTTTGAGCCTTTAGGAAATGGAAAACACTGTCCCTCCCCTGAGCCCGCCCGTCCAGACACTGACTCTGGGGGTACAAAATAGTGATTTGTATTCTATTTCTTTTCATCTTGTAAATGAAATTGTCTATGTTTTCTCCACGAATGTCCGAGTGCTGTCCCTGATTGCTATCTTTGAAAGAAAATAATTAATGAAACAATAACTTTTATCGTGATTTTAGTTTTGATATTCCCCTGTGGGCTTGAAACTCCTGCCTCTTACATTCCAGCAGCTCCATAATAATGGCAAACAAAAGCGGGGAGAAGGTGTGTCCCTGCCCAATTCTATTGAACATATTAGATAGCTTTTAATTCTAATTTTCGTAGAGAGTTCCACATTAAGGAGGGTAATTAAGCGTATAAAATGTGTTCCCATTTCCATTTTTTAATACTACTCCAGGGAGTTGAAGACTTCTCTATATCCAAATAATTGATACTGCTGGAATCTCCTATTTTGCTGCATGATGGCAAGCAGAGTGGGTAAATTGTGTAACACTTCACTTTTCAGGATTAACCCGGATTTATTGGGCAGTACCAACCAGAATATTTCCCAGAATTCTTGCTAGTAGCATGGAATCTAGGTGAATGAATGACAGAGTTCTAATCCAGGCTATAGTAATTTATCCTTACCAAGTTTCAGAATCCCTACCACAATTGCCTCCATTGTAGAATGCTGCATTCCAGTGCCTCCTTGTATAACTAAAATGAGTGCGGGCCTATCTCGGTTTTAGTGCACTTTATAACATTCAGTGATTAGTCCATCAATCACTGAATATATCTTAACTAGTTGTAGTGCCTTGTTAACCCTCCACCCATGACAGTCCTATGGGCCTGATTTAGATCTTGTCGGAGGGGTTACTCCATCACAACGGTGTTGGATGCCGAAATATAAATCCCATTATATCCTATAGGATTTATATTTTGGTGGACGAGATATCTGTCACCTTTGTGACAGAGTAACACGTCCACCAAGATCTAAATGAGGCTCTATGTCTTCTGAGCGCTGTTTGATATGCTATGGATCCAACGCCATGTGTGGGGTGTACTGAGTCCCATAGAAGGAGTTAAAGGCCTCTAGGATTTTTCCATTTTTATATTTATATCCCCATGTGGATCCCTTACAACAGCCACATTCTGCGCCCATGAACGTAGTCATAGAAGTCAGGATAGTGTTTATCCAGGCTGCTCACTCTTGCCAAATTTTCTTGTCTTTGTACCTTTCCTAAAAAAACATACTTCCGCCTCCCGTAGCTCCCAAATTTATTCCAGAGTTGTACTCAGATCCGCTAGGATCGAGATATCATCAGTCTCCTGCAAATTGACTTAAATACCCCGGCTTGCCTGAAGATGCGCATCCCTCTTATGAAGGCTTTCCCATGTCACTGCATACACAGGGGCTGAACCAACACTGGTTCTAAAACAAAACTCCATTCTATTCTATATAGCTTGTCTAAACACTAAGCCTGAAGGGTATTTGAAGGGTATCACTAGAATCCCCCCTGTTCCTTATGGAGTGGAAATAGCGTCGGTCTTTGCATTGTGTAGTGGTGTGTCAGGGTACATGGCAAGGAGTGCTCCTCCTTCACCCATGGCAGCAGGATCCTAGACATCAACCAATGTTCTATTCTCAAGAAGGAGTCATAGAGCAAAGGGTAATATGAATTTGCGGTTTCCTACCCTTGTCACACCCGCCTAACATTTTCCACATTCAAGTTATCCTTTATCCCAAGCATTGCTCAGGCAACCATAGGTAGCCAACCTTCCAAGGTCAACAGTCTATCAGAGGGAGGATGCAGCACCAGATTGAAGCCCTCACCCCATACTGAATCACTGGACTTAATCTGCCTGGATACATTGCGCACCCCATTAAAAAACTTGGGTACATCTACACTGGACCATATATATTTACACTTGTAGGTAGTAGGTCATACATCAACCCTCAGAGTTTGATATGTCTGCCTTCTGGGTTTTCATGCACTTGATGACACTTAAAATCTACAGCTTTGTGAATCAATAATGCCAGCTCCTTACAACAGGAGCTGTATGAGGCGTAATACCAATGTTACGCTACTGCTGAACAACTTGTACTGGCCTTGACTTACGTGTGTCTCCTGTGTCATCATGACATCCACCCCTTGTCTCTCCATATAGGCTTTCCTGTAGTTGTTGAGCCCCTTGATGTTCCAGGTAGTGAATGATATCTTTCATCTTATATTAAGGGCATGATTGGATTGCCAAACGTGTGCTGGCAGTACCACCACAAGACCGCCGGCACCGCTGGGATCAAGGATCCTGCTGGGCCACCAGTCTTTCCCTGGCAGAAATATGCTGGCGGTGCACCGCCAAGCATATTCCGAGTTGATATTTCACTGCCCTTTTCAATGCGGTGAACCCGCCATGAAAAGAGTGGAAGAATGGCAACAGCCCCCTGCTGGATTTGGGCCTGGGGGTGCATTCAAGCGGGCACATGTAGTGCTCCCCTGAATATGGAAACTCCCTTCCAGCATGGTGTGGCTTGTATGCCACACCGTGCAAGAAGGTGCAATCGGCGCTCTGAGAGCGGCGGTCTGCCTGCTAGGCTTTTTTATGAGCCTGACAGACCGCCGCTGTCAGACTGCCGCAGGACAGCCCACCAAACCAGGAAAAGCTTGTGATTTGACAGGTGGTCACACCACAGATTTAGCAGTCCCACTGAGGATGGCACATTGGACCGCCCACTGTGGGACAGTCAAACTTGTAATCAGGCCCTAAGTGACCCTATTGATATTTCGAATCCATGCCCAAAAGTATGTGTTTTGAATGGTATTGTGACAAGCAATAAATAGAACCCCCTGAGCCCACACTAATTCCCTAATGGGGTATACTTATTTTGTGCCAAGACTATTCAGGGACGGCTCCTCCGCTAAGGCAGATCAGCGTCGCACCTCTGCTTTTAGCAGTGATTTAAAGGGAAAATAAAATGATAATAACTTTTTTAGCAGTGATTTAAAGGGGAAAAAAATGATAATAACTTGCGTTCTTATTAATTTATGTTCTCCTACTTCTGCAGCTTTGCGTGAGGGGGCAGGGGAGGAGTGGTAGCACCATCCTCATTGCGCAATGACTGCTTGGCATGCCCTCTCGGGCCGGCCAAACAGTCTTGCGCACTTCGCATGTTCTCCATGCAGGATGCATTACAGCCTGCGTGGAGAACATGCTCAGTCTCCCAGTCAGCGTCTGAGCACTGAAACATGGTGCTCAGACCAATCACACTGCTTTTGAGGCAGCATTGTGATTGGCTGACTGGGAGCTTGGGTGTGCTTTCTCTTCAGGCCAGCGAGGGAGAACTACAGAGGAGAGATGAGGCGAGGAAGTGGCGAGAAGGTACGTTTTTTATTTTATTTTTTAATACCTGTTCCCCCCACATCCTCCCCCGTCCCGCCCCTGCCCCCTACCTCCGATCCGTGCTGGCCGCCGCTGAGACTAGTTTCTGTCCAAATTATACCCTGTTCCTGGGGAATTATCATTTATGCATGCTCGCTTCTGAACACTATTAATGGATTGAGTTTACAGTTCCAGTCCTAAACTGATTACACACACATTTTAATGCCAGCTGACAAGGCTTTCAACTACACGACAAAGCTGCACCATTGTCTCTTTGCAAAAGAATCATGAATGTGTGACCCTGTAGTCAACACTGTAGTTTGTCTCCCATTCCAATCGACCTACACCGTCCCAGCACAGAAGTAGTTCATGAAAGAGACACCTACTTCCAGGTAGCAGCTCCTGATAACTTCACCA
Organism: Lissotriton helveticus; assembly: GCF_964261635.1. Classification (NCBI taxonomy): domain Eukaryota; kingdom Metazoa; phylum Chordata; class Amphibia; order Caudata; family Salamandridae; genus Lissotriton; species Lissotriton helveticus. The sequence goes on along the minus strand of NC_136065.1, from coordinate 166,052,712 downwards.
CTGTGGATGTGCTAAATTAATAATAAGTGCTACATTATACATTTCATACCAACATCATCTAATTAAAATGGCTTTGTGTAAGCTACCCTTTGTGGATATTTGTTTACTTAATTTTCTTGTCACGTCTATTTTAAGCACCTGGCTCGCCTGAAAATGAAGCCTTGTGTCTTTGTTACTGAACTGCTACCAGCCAACGACTGAACAGGCAAATGCAATTAACTTCCCATTAGTTCAAAAATTGCCTATTAATTATCTAAACATCTGATTTACTGTAAGAAAATATACTTTAACTTACATGCGTAACCGACATCACAAGCAGTAATTTAACAGCCAAGGTGATTATAGATAGCATTTTTGCAGCGGCTAAACGAAATGTTGTAGACATAAAACATTGTATTCTAGTGCAGGGGCAAAATCACCTTCTCTCATAATCAGTTAGCAACCTTCACCTGAGTTGTCACCTCTGCCTGCAACAATGACATTGTCACCAAAACTAACCACATTCACAATAAACTCTTCATTTAAGAAATGTAAACAAAAATATTGCAAGACGTGGTGAAATCGATTTTGAAAAATGGAAAGTGACTCTAAGGAGCTGGTCTAGATCAGTGGTTGTTAACCTTTTGATTTCTGTGCACCCCCACTTAATCGTTACAGGAACCAGGGGACCCCCGCTCAGTTGTTGCTGGAATACAGAAACCCCCTAGGAGTCATTACTGGAAGCTGGGGACACCAGCCTAAACTTTTGATGATTTAACTCACAAAACAATACACACAAATACCGAAACAAGCATTCGTCAAACAAATACACAAATTAGGACATATTTTATTTAATCCATAAATATAAAAACACAAGATTTGAACTCAAATGGGAAGGTAGGAGCTTTTCCAAATTTAATCTAGGCTACATGCTATCTATCCATGCTAGATTCTGTTTGATGTACTTGCTCTGTTCCTGTGAATAAATCTGAGGATATCAATTTACCAATGGAAACTCTAATTTCAAATTCACTCACAATGACAGAAAGAGTTACATTTTATGACTGATATTTTGAGTTTTTATTTATAAACACTGTATTAATCAGTTAATAGTATTTGATTTTCTGAGCAGTTGTGGACTCACCGAGTAGATGCTGCGTACCCTCGGGGTCCCTGAACCACAAGTTAAGAATCATTGGTTTAAATGACCCAGCAAACAGGTTCTCCTAGCAGCTGTGGCAGAAATGCCCAGAGGTGTGGAATGAAAGGATGGATGAATGAATGAATGGATATTGTCAGCTCATTTGGAGCCATGGGCACCACCTCCTGCTCAGTATTTCTCTTTTTTGATGAGCCTTTATTCTACTGAAGATGAGCATCTTATTCCAGAGACTTTGCGGAGAGAGTGCTTGAGTATCAAGTACTGGTTTGCATTTTGGCCATTGCAATGTTAAAGCTATTGGCTAACGTGTTACGTGAGCCTGAGCCTGCTGCAGTCATCAGTTGTATAGCATTTTGCTATGGTAGATACAATGTAGCAAATGCACCAGTCTCAGCGCCTCTTGAACTCTCAAAGGGCATTGGCCTAATCATCTTCCACCTCTTCCTCCATCATCTTAGAAGAGGTGGGTTTGATTCTCATTACCTGGACTGCTTGTGCAGACTACTTTAGTCACAATGATAAAACTACCGAGGTGGCTTCCTAAAGGTCTAAGGCGCACATCCCTGAAGGCCGACCCAACTCCTACTTAGTCCTTCTGGTGATTATAGCAGCAGGCCCTCTGCTTCTCCTCCATCAATGACACAATCACAACCCAGCAGCAACAGAGGTTGTAGTGTTTATTAATCCGCTACCCAGAGCAGTTGATGAAGATTCAGCATTGGCCAAGAAGCATTCAGTTTTGAGTTTTGAATAGCCATTTGAAGCTATACCTGTGCATGATGAAACAATACTTCTGCATGTGCTTTGGTGTACCTAGGCATGTAGTGTTGTGCCTGTGTATTTGGGTCTGCACATGAGCATTCATGACTGTTCCTTGGCATGTGGCAATATCTGCCTAGATATTTGAGAATGGTATTTAGCATCTGAGAAGATGTCTTTGCATTGGGACTCTTTCTGCATGTTTTGAATTGTGTCTGGTCATCAGGTACTCTCCTTCAGGTGCACTAAGCTACATTTGATGGATAACTGGGTACCCGATGGCTGCATCCACAACAGGTCTAGAGTTGCTGCTGAACTGTTAAGGCTGCATTCTAGTTAACATATGATTAGTCTGTAAACTAGACATGTATCTGCCTCAGTACCATTTTAAATATTATATTGACTGTGGCAGCTGGTGATCTTTGAATGTGGTTGGGTGTAATACTTGTTACAACATTTTTTTTTATTTGCCTTGGGTGTTCACTATATGTTACGAATTACCTCCAGTATGCCAACACCAACACTTTGTCATGGGTACTTCATATGGAAAGAATGATATGCAACATGTCAGTGTCAGAATTCTGCCATTGATACTACCCATATACTATGGGTAATCCATATGGAAAAAGTTAGCTTCAGTAAGTCAGAGCCAGCACGCTTCAGTAAGTCAGAGCCAGCATTTCATCAGGGTTTGCTTCCCCAAAGAGGACACAGTTGACCCTATTCCAAGAATTACTTCCAGTATGTCAGGGCCTTTGTTATGCCATGGGCATCCTCCCTGATGTCAGGATTGCCTCCAATATCCGAGCAGCAGCATGTTACCTTGGGTGCCCCTATAAACCACGAATGAGTTCAAATATATCTTGAGCCAGTGACACACAAACACCACCCATCTTTGAACCCTAAACACCCCTCTGCTCCTCTAAACAACCACCCATCCATGAACCCTAAAAACCCAAAATGCAGGCCAACTTGTGTATGGAGGATTTCAGAATGACCAAACAGCACTGCACACAACTAGAACAGAGATGGTGGGCAAGCCAGGAAGAGTGGGAGAAGGACATGTTCAAATCCGCATAACGGCGCTACCACCAGCAAATCTGGGAAACCAAGAGATGGTATGCTAGCTGGTCATATAAACAACAGCTCGAACAGCAGAATGAAACTTTCACAATCATCAAGGACTTCACCTCTCCAGCAGCAACCTTCAGCAAAACCACCCCATCCCAAGAACTGTGCAACGACCTCACTTTTTCAGTAGCAAAATCACAGCCATACACAACTACTTTGACATACAACCAGACCCCATCAACCGCCTTAGACACAATCTCACCTCCCATCATGATCAGATGTCTCCATGAGACTGGCATCCAAGGACCTGCCCTCCAATAGATCTGCACCTTTATCGACAGGAGAGCCCAAACAGTCAACTGCCACCATACTCTTCAGAAGCATGGGAACTCATTTGTGGGGAACCGCAGGGTTCCTTGCTCAGCCGACATTTTTCAACAGCTACATGACTCCAGTGGAAGACATTATCCGCACACACAACATTGACATACTCACCTACTCAGATGACATATAACTGATATTATCTCTCTTGGACAAAACACCTAGCACTACCCATACACGACTGAAGTAGTGACCTGGATGAAGTGCATTTGCCTGAAGCTGAACACAGACAAGACTGAAATGTTGATCTGTGAAAAAGATGCCTCATTGTGGCATCTTAGACCCAATCTCACCCCCAGCACACAAGCAAAATAACTTATCAAGGGGCTAGACATGTGCTAATTATTGAATGGCAGAAGTGGGAGACCAAAATGCAGATTAGCATCCAGGAACGTCTGGCAGGGAAAAGGTAACTTTTTATGTTACTTATCCTTAATATGTAGTAAAAATCTGACTTCAACATTGAATTGGATTTTTAATAAATAAAAAAAGTTGTCTAACTATTTTTCTAACCAGACTCATTCCCAAATACAGTATTAGTGGTTAGCTAGTCTTAGTGCAGTAAAATAGCTTATTTGGCCTTTTCACTGAAAGAAAATGTTTAACATTAAACTTGAATATGTTCTACTTTTAAATACAATGCACCCTGCCCTAAGGGCAGTAAGGCTGACTTTTGATGACTTATTAATATTTAAAAGGAAAGTTGAGGCCTATTAAAGGGGTTATTTTGACAGGTCAAATTTGCAGTTTTAAAACTGTACAGCCGTCTACAGAGGTTAGGCCTGCCATCATGTTTACAGTAGTGGATGGGTTTTGCAGTCCCCTTGTGGCATTTACCTTACAGCCCATGGGTACACTATACACCATATGCTAGGGAAGTATATGAGTTAAATACGCCAGTCAGGAGTATGCCAATTTCATCATGTTGAAAAGGGGAGCACAAGCACTGTACTGCTAGTTAGCAGGTTAAAGTGCGCATACTTCTATAGCCAGAAAAAATAGTCAACATAAACATATGGGGGGCACACCATACTAAAAATGGTCATTGTGAACCACTACAATTCTTGGACCCTAAAAACCTCTTACCAGCCCTAAACACCACCGAGTCCTGAACTAGAAGAATGCCTCTCCACCTCTAAAGAAAGATGTACCCCTGTACTGTGAAAAATCTCTCTCCACTCCTAAAGGCCACCTATTTCTGAACCCTAAAGCTCTTTCCATCAGTAAACACTGCCTATCCCTGAACTTTAAGAACTCTTCTCAACCCCTGAACAGTATTCATCCTTACTCATAAAAACTCTTTCCATCTATAAAAACGAGACCTGGGCTAAAATTGCTCTCCATTTACGGAGTTTGCGGAATTCAGGAACTCTGCGCTATGCGTATGTAAAGGGGTGACTAGGCGGGTGGAAGAGGGGTCCCCCTCAAGCGACTGGTGGAATGTTGACTCTACATGCCCTCCCTCTTTCAACTTATCTCAGAACGAGTGGAGCACCAACCGGTATCCTCTGTATGCTGAGTAAGAGGACGAATGGATGACGGTTCTTTTAATTGGAATTACATTGACGATGAAGCCACGCCCCCTGCTGACGCCAGGAGCACGGGATTGGGTAAAAGCCAGGAAGTCCGAAGCTCGGCGTGTGACGACATCCCGGAGGCGTTTGGAGGTGGCGTGTGGACAGAGGAGGAAGAAGACGGATTTCGGAGGAGGGAGAACCAGAGCCAGGAGGCCAACGTTCCCGCGAAGCACCGCGCCACACTCCCGAGGGAGGAGTGTGGCTTCAGCAGGCACAGCAGCGGCTTGCAGGGTGGGTCGGGAGATGGGGAAACTCACCTCCATATTCACGTGCGCATTCTGCCTGTGTACAGACTGTTATATCTTACCCCCATACCTTCCTTTCCCCTTCCCCAGTTCCTAAACATACCCTACCTCCAGACGCGGGCCATGGAGGGAGTTACGGTGGGGCAGGGAGGCGGGGAGGGGGAGGGGCAGGGTGGAGGGTGCTAAAAACCGGCATATGGATCATTGCAGGTAAGTACAGATTTTAATTAATAAAACGAAATTCGTAGCGGGCACTGCATGGCAAAACGCAATGCTGTGCGCGCTACGAATTTTGTTTTATTAATTAAATTGTGTACTTACCTGCAATGATCCATATGCCTGTTTTTAGCACCCTCCACCCTGTCCCTCCCCCTCCCCGCCTCCCTGCTCCACCGTAACTCCCTCCAAGGCCCGTGGCTGCCTACCTCACATTGTTCTTCCTCATAACCCTGGCACCGCCGTTATTTAGTCTATACAGCACATGAGCAGCGGTGACCCCTCACTACCCCGGTTCCCCACGGCCATTCGATAGATGACTTGTGTCCTGACCGCCTCTATTTTCTCTTCCTTCCCGCCCTGACCTGGATGAGTGAAATCCCAGCCCAGCACCAAAACCGAGGGAGAAGAGCAAGACCACTAAGAGTGGCTCCAACCTTTCCAAGGGACAGCGCCACCACGGATCTAGTCAGGTTTCACCGGGAAAGACTCACTCCCAGATATAAAAAGACTCTCACTAAAATAAAGCCTTATTTACCCCGATCAAGTCTCCGGCCCCTTCCTGGCACCCTGATACAACTGGTGTCAGAAGTGGGATCTACCACTTCCATCCCGTCACCCAAGATGGATCAACTGATTCAACATCTCATGAAGGGGCAGGAGAAGTTAGAATGGGCCGTCGAACGCCAGATGACTTCGGCACAAGCTGATCGTGAGGTATTTAAAAATACCATTACGGCCCAGATTGAGGGCCTGAAAAAAGTAATGCAAGACCCCAGCACTGTTCCGGTAGCCGATAGAAGGGGCCCAGTGCCACATCCATCAGGTGTATCATTGCAGAAATATGTAACAGGAGACGATCCGGATGCTCTCCTGACAAACTTCGAGAGGGCAGTCCGGGCCTGTGGGTGGCCAGAGGAGAAATGGCCTTTCTTCATAGCGCCATTATTATCGGGAGAGGCCCAGGCAGCCTATCAAGTGGCCAACTCAACAGGCAACACCCCCTATCACGAAATTAAGGACATTATCCTTGATCATCTAGGGCTGGACTCAGAAGCTTATTGCGTCAGGTTCCAGATAGAGAACGGGGTGAAGGGCGAGAAGCCTAAGACTTTGTTCCTAAGATTGAAAATGGCCGCCGATAAATGGTTAAAACCAGAAAGCCAAAGTAAAGAGAAAATTATGACGAGCATTTATGTAAAGCAGTTCATGGAGGCCTTACCCTATGGAACTCAACTTTGGTTAAAGCAACATTCTGGTCTCACGGCCACTCAAGCCATAGAAATGTCCAACAACTACTCCAGGGCACAACCTCGAACCCTGCCTTGGGACAATGACAAACCCACCAAAGTTATTCCAGTCTCGAAGAAGGAAAAGAAAACCAAGACCGGCCCGGAGCAACCTAAAATATAACCCCTCAGACTAGATCCTATGAATATGAAAGACCCACAATGTTTCGAGTGTGGTGAGTGGGGCCACATCGCCCGCCTCTGTCCTAGAAGAAAGACCGCAGAAGAACTGATGGAGGTGGGGTACATCCCTAAGGCAGTGATGTACACAGCGGAGATGTGTCCATCCTTCTATGTACGGGTCCAAGTCAACCAAAAAAATATAAGGGCTTTATTGGACTGTGAGTGTAGGCAGTCTGTCATACAAAGGAGATTAGTGCTGCCCCAATAGATCCTCCCACATTCCTTAGACCACAAAAGGTGTGTACACAGTGACGTGAAACCTTATCTCCTAGCCCAAATCTCTATACACCCAATAGGTAGAAACCCCTGTACGGTGAGAGTAGGGACAGTGGAGTCTCTTCCCGAGGACTTGATTATAGGGGTAGATAATCCAGACTTTCTTTTCCTGTTCCAGAAAGAATGAAAAGAGATGGACAAGGGGGTATCTATTTGCCGTCCAGCCGTGTTAACTACTGAACCTTGGCTTCTTGACTGAAGTTTTAAATTTGCTCAAGCCAATGATCCCACCCTATTCAATGCGTGGGAGATGGCACACGTAGCACAAACTACAGCCAGCAATACATACCCTAGGTTTACTATAGGGAATGACCTACTCTACAGAGAAGGGAGACCCAATGACACTCAACAACTTTTGGACCCAAAAATCTTCAGAGGGCAACTACTATTTTATGCCCACACACACCTGACCGCAGGTCACTCAGGTACAGAAAAAACTACCCAAAACATCTTAAAACACTTTTATTGGCCAGGCATCTATAAAGAGTCCGAGGATTACTGTAAGAAATGTGATATATGCCAAAAAAAGAACATGTATAAACCGCCAGCTGTTCCATTACAGCCCCTACCCATCATAGGGAGTCCCTTCGAGAGGATCGGAATGGACCTCATACGGCCTCTTCCTCGCACATCAAAAGGTCACACCTATGCTCTAGTTATAGTAGATTACACCACTCGGTTTCCTGAATCCTTTGCTCTTAGAGCACCTAATGCTAAAAACATAGCAGAAAAATTATTGGAACTGTTCTCAAGGGTAGAATTTCCCAAGGAAATACTCACGGACCAGAGGACACCTTTCGTGTCTCATCTGATGAAAGAAGTTTGTAAGATGCTTGATCTCCACCACATACGTACGGCAGCATACCATCCCCAGACCGATGGATTGGTTGAACGTTACAATCGTACTTTGAAAACCACTTTGAAAAAAATGTTGTTGGTGGAAAACAAAAATTGGGATCGACTACTACCCTTGTCTCTATATGTCCTCAGGGCCCAAGTTCAGAGCAGCCTAGGTTGCTCAGCGTTCGAAATGCTTTACGGAAGGCAACCCCGATCCTTACTGGAGATAACAAAAGAAGCATGGGAACAAGAAAAAGCAACCAACCAGAAATCATTGCTGGAATATACACACCAACTAAAATCCAAGCTCGGCAAACTGAGAGATTTGGCATATTCCAACCTGGAAAAGAGCCAATGCAGGCAAAAGAAATATTACGACCGTGGAAAGAGGTGGAGGACCCTCGAAAAAGGAGATTGGGTATTGGTATTACTGCCATCTATCCCGTCATGGACACTATCGGGAAGTCAACATACAGAGTTCAAATTTCTCCTTCCAGACAGCAGAGTTTCCACATAAACCTGTTAAAAAAATTGGTGGGTCCCCTACCCAAATCAGCTCAGTTCGGTTTCCCTATAAATTCAGACACCAGTACCCTAGAACAACTTCTGGTGAATGAAGAACTATCTGAGTGAATGAAGAAGGAATTAAAAGAGACACTACAACCCTTTGCCAGAATGTTTTCTGACCTCCCAGGAAGGACTCACCGGATAGAACACAAGATTGAAACGGAAGAAGGAAAATGTGTAAAGCAGAAGGCGTATCGTATAGGGCCGCAAGAAGAAAGGATGTTAAGCTTGAGATACAAGAAATGCTCAGACTTGGAGTGATGCGTCCCTCTAGGAGCAACTGGTCGTCCTCAATAGTAATGATACCAAAACCGGACAGGAAGACCAGGTTCTCCATGGATTTCCGTGCTTTAAACGCTATTTCTTCATTTGATGCCTACCCCATCCCTAGAGTGGATGAATTAATTGAACGAATAGCAGAGGCTCGGTTTATCACCACGCTAGACCTCACAAAGGGATACTGGCAAATACCCCTAAGGGAAGAGGACAGACGAAAAACTGCCTTTGCCACTGAGGACGGTCTATTTAAATTTAATTCCTTCCATTTGGGCTACATGGAGCTCCGGCAACGTTTCAATGATTGATGAATGAAATACTACAGCCATACACCACCTATTGTTCAGTATATTTGGATGATATAGTCATCTTCAGCACCACCTGGAAAGAACATTTGAATCATGTTAAATCGGTTTTGGAAGCTCTGGAGCCGGCGGGACTACACGTAAATGCAAAGAAATCCTGTCTCGCCTTTCCCAAGGTCAAGTACCTCGGCAACATGTTAGGGGAGGGTTTAATAGCCCCACAGGAGGAAAACATTAAAGAAATAATAAATACGCCCTTCCCCGTGTCAAAAAAAGATATAAGAGCCTTCTTGGGCCTGATAGGCTACTATCGGAGGTTCCTTAATTATTCCGCTGTCATGGCTAGTCCCCTAACGGATCTACTAAAAAAAGATGTCAAGACCTCTCACATTCTAAACCCTCATGAAGCAGCAAAACAAGCCTTTCAGCACCTAAAAAGAGCCATAACAACAAGTCTGGTGTTGATCCACCCTGATTTTGACAAAACCTTCTCTCTAGCTACAGATGCCTCCAATACAGGAATTGAGGCAGTTTTATCCCAAATTGGAAATGATGGCCTGGAACATCCCATCCTGTTTCTCAGCAGGAAATGACACCCTAGAGAACGTAAATATCCCACCATAGAGAGGGAATGTCTGGCAATACAATGGGCCGTAGACAAACTTAAATACTACCTAGAGGGAAAGCCCTTCGTACTGTACACTGACCATGCACCCCTTCAGTGGATGTATAGGAACAAAGCACAAAATCTCAGAATCCTCAGGTGGTTCCTGTTCCTACAACAGTTTTCTTTTGTAATTAAGTATAGGAAAGGCCACGAAAACAGCAATGCAGATTACCTTTCTAGGAACTCTGTTCTCCCCGATCGGGAGAAACCAGGGGGGGAGGTCTGTAAAGGGGTGACTAGGTGGGTGGAAGAGGGGTCCCCCTCAAGCGACTAGTGGAAGTTTGATTCTACATCCCCTCCCTCTTTCCACTTATCTCAGAACGAGTGGAGCACCGACCGGCATCCTCTGTGTGCCGAGCAAGAGGACGAATTGGATGACGGTTCCTTTAATTGCAATTACATCGACGATGAAGCCACGCCCCCCGATGACGCCAGGAGCATGGGATTGGGTAAAAGCCAGGAAGCCCGAAGCTTGGCGTGTGACGACACCTCAGAGGTGTTTGGAGGTGGCGTGTGGACCGAGGAGGAAGAAGACGGATTTCGGAGAGGAGTGAGAAGACGTATCTCAGAGGAGGGAGAACCAGAGCCAGGAGGCCAACGTTCCCGCAAAGCGCCGCGCCACACTCCCAAGGGAGGAGTGTGGCTGAAGCAGGTACGGCAGCGGCTTGCAGGGTGGGTCGGGAGACAGGGAAACTTGCCTCCATAGTCACGTGTGCATCCTGACTGTGTACATACTGTTATATCTTACCCCCATACCTTCCTTTCCCCCTCCCCAATTCCTAAACATACCCTATCGCACATCGTTCTTCCTCACAACCCTGGCACCAACATTATTTAGTCTATACAGCACATGAGCAGCAGTGACCCCTCACTACCCCGGTTCCCCACGGGCATTCGATAGCAGACTTGTGTCCTGACCGCCTCTTTTGTGTCTTCCTTCCCGCCCTGACCTGGATGAGTGAAATTCCAGCCCAGCACCAAACCCGAGGGAGAAGAGCAAGACCACCAAGAGCGGCTCCAACCTTTCCAAGGGACAGCGCCACCACGGATCCAGTCGGGTTTCACTGGGAAAGACTCACTACCAGATATAAAAAGACTCTCACTAAAAAAAAGCCTTATTTACCCCGATCAAGTCTCCGGCCCCTTCCTGGTACCCCGCCACAGCGTAAAATGTAGAGATCATGATAAATTCTGTTTTCTATGTATTTGTGGATTTCGTTTTTTGGTTAACATGCTCGGGCCTGGCTCTGGAGCGCAGTAGTTAGCACCACAAGTCTTGCCAGGAGCTTGTGAGCCCAGGCGAGATTTGCCGGCTGCCTGTGAGAGTTGCTGGATGCCCACGAGAGCTTGAGAGATTTGCTGGCCATTAGTCAGGCTTTAAGCTGGGCTTGCGACTACAGTGCCTTTTTCTGATGATAGCGAGCACGAGAGAGAGCCAACGACAGCATCCTCACACTAATTTTCTTTCCAAGAAGTCACTTAATCTACTCATAAACACATTTTCAAGTTAATATTATTCTTCTCCAATGTTCCAGTTGTTTTTTAGTATGAGGACACTTTTTTTACTTTCTTTTTTTCAACAAAGAGGAAGTGCCACTCCAACTTCCTGTTCCTGTCCAGCAGGCTCCTCCCAGTGCTTTGTCCATCTCCTGGCCACTTTTCCTTAGGATTTATAGGTGGAAGGATCACTCTGTTTATGTGCTGCACATATACCATTAGATTTAAGGACTTTGTTCTTGTGATATCACAAGTAAGTTCAAAAACTGTTATCCAACGGTGTTGTCTCTTTGTTGGATGGCATGTATCAGGATTTATATTGTGGTGGGTGGCCTGCAATTTTAGGAGGGGCCTATGTTGGAACCGGGACTTTCTGATTGGCTGAAGGGATGCCCCCAGCCAGGCAGAACCTACCGCTCCTGTCAAGGGCAGGCGATTACACTCGCTCTATAACCTGTGCTAACCCTTGGGTAGCTTGGCGCTGAGAAGTCAGCCTTATGTCAGAGCAATGTTTAAAGCAAAGGCACAGCAGTGACTTGCCATAAATACACGTATCGTCACAAAAGAGACTTCATGCAGGATATATGTAAATAGCGTTTATATTCAACACCCACATTCAATCATTGTACCATGAACATCATCTACTTTTGGGCATAATACACATTTGGAAATATTGCTAGCAGTACTAGGCGCACTCATTATTATATCAATAATATACACACTGTGGACAATTCCTAATCTAACACTCTCCCAGAGAGAGAGAGAGCGCCCTAATGTGGCCGAACATGCTGTCCACCCCAGGCCAATCCTGCCAATCCTGATAATACAGTCCCACATAGTTATAGGGTACACCCCAGGTCACAACGATATCAAAAAAATGTACACATAAGGAACTAGAATTTTTTTTAGCAGGAACGCAAGCAGGAGCCAAGCAGGTAAACACAATGTCAAATGTATTGTGCTTTTGGCATTAAATCAATATACAAAGCGGCACCGCCGGTCATTGTCATGAATTACAGGTGTTCCGCCGACTATCACTCCCACCCACACACTCACTCCACACCACTACACAGTGTGACAGGTATCAGCTCTGTCCATATGGAGCACTTTTGCACACGTACGCACTCTGCACCCTAATGCAGTGCTACTGGTACACAGCAGCTCAATGGATAACACCCTGCACACTCCATGGCCCCAGCCTCCCTCCACTCTCTAGTTTACTCCGATGGTCCTATACCCCCTGATGGAAGATAACCAGCCCCTCTCCCGGATACTAGGCCACAAGCGGGCAAAGTCACACTTAGAGGCCGATTATGATGGCGGATGGACCCTGAGTCCGTCCGCCACCATAGAGAAGGAGGGACCGTCCGCAGGGGCAGCGGCAGTCCCTCCGTGCTAATTAGGATGTGACCGCCACCCTGGCGGTCACATCCTGTATTGTTATCATTGCGGCGGGTGCTGCTTGAAGCAGCACCCGCCGCAATTATAAAAATGTATGTTGTGCATTTGCATGCACAAAGCGGCAGGCACCTCGCGGTGCCTGCCGCTTTGTGCAGGCAAATGCAGGGGGGTACCATAGGTACCCCCCATGTGCACCCCCCAACCCCCTTCACCCCTGGGGGCCCGCAACGGGCCCCCAAACACAAATCCGTATGCCTTTACACGGCGGAAATGCCGCCGTGTAAAGGCATCTTTCAGCAGACATCCTAATATGGCTGGCGGTGTCTGATAGACACCGCCAGCCATGTTAAAGCTTTTCCGCCGCGGACGGAAGGCGTCCGCGGCGGAAAAGTTGCGGACTGAAATACGATCCCCCAGCCATCCTAATCTGGTGGGGGGTCTTTTTCAGTCCGCAGCGGTTTTCCCGCATCCTCCGGGCCGGCGGTGGCTTCTGCCGGCCCGGAGGATGCGGGAAAACCGCAATCCTAATCAGGCCCTAAGTCTGGTTCCACAGGAATCTGGTAGGAATATGCAGAAAGTTTTAATTAGGAGGGAGACGTAAACAAGGGAAGTTTAGCAGTCACTCTAGAAGTTCACCCACAGGTCTCACAACACAATGGAGTCACGCAGTCTACTTACCCACTTCCAACTGTCTTGGAAGAGTTCCTTCAACCCAATCATTCTCTCTCGCTACTACCTGGCGCCAAGATGTCATCTGGAGGGACCAGATGTGGAGAGGGCAGTGGTCTGCCACGATGAGGGTCGTAGGGGAGCAACCGATGATTAGGGAATAACACAGAGGAGCCTCTCGATGGGAGGAGGCACCCTGACAGGTAGAATACAATAGAAGGGTATTTCGAGAGCGCATGGCTACTCGGGAGCATCCCAGAGCTAATTGCATTGCATTCCAACTATAAACAGCCTTACGGGAATAGATACATTTTAAGTTGCTTTCTAAAGATTAAATAATTAGATGCAAGGCGGATATTGGTCGGTAGATGGTTCCATAATTTAGCAGCATTGAATGAGAAGCGACGTCCTCCGCTTCGTGTTCCTTTTATTTTTGGTATTACCGCCAATAATTTATTGTCTGACCTAAGAGAACTCTTGGGATGGTAGGGATGAATGATGCTTCTGATCACATGTGGGCCGTTGCCTGAAAGAACTTTATGCATAATACACAAGGCTTTAAATTGAACTCTTTCTTGAATGGGCAACCAGTGTAGTGATGAGAGTGCTGGTTTAGCTCAAAAGGCGTTTTGGTGTGTTATGAAGCAGTCGAGCAGCACAATTTTGAACAATCTGTAATTTCTTTATAGTTTTAGCTGGGGCTCCTAGATATGAGGCCTTAGCATAGTCCAGGCGTGACAAAATCAATGCCTGTACTAATATCTTTTTGCCTGGAAAAGGAAGCACGGGAAGGATCTTCCTAATCATTCTTAGAATCCCAAAGCAGCTGGCTGCTACCTTACATGCCTGCTCATTAAAATCTAACTTAGAATCAAGCCAAACACCTAGACTCTTACTATGGTCCTTTGGGGTGGGGGGGGGGTCCCTAAACAGCTAGGGCAAATGGATCCCATAGTCAAAGAAGTGGGATTACCCAGGAGCATGACCTCAGTCTTAGTTCCATTTAGCTTCAAATAAGAGTCATCCATCCAGTTAGACACCTTTTTCAGGCATAAAGCTAGATTAGAACCAGAGTTCTCTTTTCCGTCAAGCACAACCACAAGCTGAATATCGTCAGCGTAAATTATAATCTGGATACCAAAAGGAGTAGCTATGTCGACTAGCAAACTCATATAAACATTAAATAGGGTGGGACTCAGGGACAAGCCCTGAGGCACCCCACATCTGAGTGGCATTCTCTTAGAGATGGTACCATCTTCAAAGACAACAAAGGATGGATCTTCTAGATAAGATTGTATCCATTCTAATGCAGTTCCTGCCACTCCAATTATTCTTAGTCTTTGGACCAACAATTGGTGGTTAACCGTATCGAAGGCTGCGCTGAGATCTAATAATATGAGTGCATCACAGCCCTCTCCGTCTAGGATTTACCTCAGTTCTTCCACTGCTATCAACAGTGCAGTTTCTGTACCGTGTTGTGGTCTAAATCCATTCTGTGATGGATGCAGATGAGAAATAGGCCGATAGTTAGCCAAAACCTAGTGGCCCAAATTCGTTTTTTTTTAAAGTGCTTTCACCATGGCCTGTTTCCATTGAGAAGGCACTCTACCAGTTGCCAAAGAAGCATTAATCACATTTAAAACAACAGGAGACACTGTCTCAGTAACTAGGTTTAAAATATTGGCGGGTAGTACAACTATTGGTGCTCCAGATTTAAGCTGATTAAGGAGACTTTGGAGAGAGGAAATTTCCATCTCGACCTGTCTCTTCAGGAACCAGAAGGTTGTGTAAAGCCAGTACTTGAGGAAAGGAGTTATATATCATTTGAATTTTATTGAAGAAGAAATCTACCATATCATGACAACATTTAGGAGTATCTGCAATGATAATGGGAGCCATGGGAGGAGTAATGAGAGCCTTTACAGACCGGAATATTTCACGTGGACAATTATTTAATAGTGTGATTTTTTCCTCATAATAGAGAGCTTTGGCTGCCTTTATTTCTACTTTATAAAACTTTATAGCCTCTCGATAATTTTTTTTATTAATTGCGGAGGAGTTTTTCCTCCACATTCTTTTCAGGTTTTTGCTGGATTGTCTAAGTTCACTAAGTTTAGGCGTGTACCAAGTATTTTGATTGCATCCCAGGTTGTTATGTATCACTTTTTTTGATAGAACTTTATCAAGAGATGATTCAAGACAGTTTACTAGGTTTCCATTCGCAATGAATGGGTCAGTTTCTGGATTAGGGATCGTATTTTCCAGGCTGATCACCCAGGTTTTTATGGGCAATTTCGACCAGATCCGTCCAACTTACTAATTTTTTGGGCAGGGCAGTCCCAGTCTTTATTATCCAGGAAAATGGTATTAAAAAATGATCATTTCAAGGTAATGGTATAGGATCGTTGACCAGAAGATCAGGGATATTTGAGAAGATTGGGTCCAATAGATGGCCTTTACAATGAGTGGGGTCTTTGACTAATTGAGTAAATTGGAGCATCTCCAATCCTTCTGTTAGCTTAAATCTAGATGAAGGCAGGGTGTCGTCAAAATGGAGATTAAAATCCCCAAGAAGGGTTAGATTGGCAAGAGAACTAGCTAAATTGGAAACCGCATCAGGGAGGTCTTTACAGAAGTTGCCTACAGCCCCTGGTGGTCGAGATATAAGAATTCCTGAAAAGGTATTAATATGGGAAATAGTCAAGGTAAAATGGATGCTTTCACAGTCTGGAAGGGGGTTACTAGTAGAGCGACATTCACATTTATTTTTGTATATAATAGCTAGACCTCCTCCTCTCCCCGTAATGCGATCCTGCCTTAATATTGCATAGCCTGGAGGGAGTGCTTGAACAATATTGGGGTCGGCTTCCTTATTAAGCCAAGTCTCTGTTAAAAAGAGAACATCAGGGCTTTCTTCTTCAAGTAAGAGGTAGCTTTCTAATGCATGTTTAGTTAAGGAATGACAATTCAATAGAAGCATTTTTAATAGTTTCTGTAATTGGGAGGGGTAAAGGTGTTTCAAGTGAGGGGCAAAGTTTAAAACCACAAATGTGACAGTGCTTATTAAAACTATGTGGGGACATTGTGTGTAAACACGTGCTACTCAATGATCCTCTGAAGGAGGTGAGTTGATCGTTGGTATAGGTAATGAATTCTCCGGGGAAAACCGGCAAGGGTTATGGCCCCTGGTCCTGGTTGGGCGCGGACGGGCGCAGAAGGGCTTGCCTTTGGTGCCCCATTGGCGTGCCAGCTTTGCGCCCGCTGGGCACGTCTGCTGCGCTGTCGCATCATCAGCTTCTTTTGAAGACCGGGAGGAGCACATCAGCCTTTTTAAGCTAGAACGCTGACCTAAGATCGTGCCAATCTATCAACTCAAGCCCATGGGAGCATTGAACACGGCTCCTTACAGTGCGAGGGTCAACAGCGTGAGTAAGTGCAGGTTTTTACTTTAAAATACAATTTTAGAAAATTCCCCCTCTCTAAGGTGCAGGTCTCAATTGAATACAATTAAAAAAAATTCCCCCTCTCTGAGCATTAACACAGCTCATAGCACGAGACCAACAATAGCAGCTTAATTCAAGTGCAACTGATTATAATTAAAAGCGCCACTGCGCGGTCACGTCATCAGCTTCTTTTGAAGACCGGGAGGAGCGCATCAGCGTTTGTAAGCTAGAACGCTGACCTAAGATGGTGCCGATCTATCAACCCAGGCCCACCGGAGCATTGAACACAGCTCCTTACGGTGCGAAGGTCAACAGCGTGAGTAATTGCAGGTTTTTACTTTAAAATACAACTTTACAAAATTCCCTCTCTCTAAGGTTCAGGTTTCAATTGAATACAATTTAAAAAAATTCCCTCTCTCTGAGCATTAACACAGCTCATAGCACGAGACCAACAACAGCAGCTTAATTCGAGTGCAACTGATTATAATTAAAAGGTACAAGTTGATCAGGGTCATGCCCAGGCAATCAGGGCCCAGTGTGTGGTGAGCGTTGGTATGGGTCACACCAGACACTTCATGTCTCAAATACGAAGAGTTGCAAATCCCATACTTCCCCAGAAATGAGGCGCAATGACCGGTGCATGTTGAGATGGGTTGCACCATGCAATTCTGGTCACACACAGGGAAGAGTTGCCAAATCTGTACCTCTCTGGAAATGAGGTGCAACGTCCAGTGCATGATTATACAGGTTGCACAAGACCAGTGGGGTCACACACACAGGCCCAAGTTCAGCATAGCCACATGAGGTGGAATGAGGCACTACCACGGGTACACCTCCACCTCCGAGGGTGTTGCCCAAGACAGATGCGGCACAATCAACAAAACAGTCCACATTGGGTCCAGCAACTGCTGAATCTGCTCACCACAAACAAGACACTTATGATTGTCTGGGTACCTGCAGTACAAGAACACCATGCCTAAGATTCAGAAAAGATTTCTGGGGCTCTGCACTAGAAAATCCGGTCTCCAGGCACAAGTCTTATCTCCACACTCACACCGCGCGAGCAGTTGCGATTCAGTAACCAATGTGGGCAGCTGATGGATGGTGTAGGTCCCTTCCGGGAAATCTTTCATGTCCCTGAGATCTCAGGGAGAACAGAAAGCCCGCTGATGGGCCCTTGGAGAGCATACTTCAGGGTGCCACACTTCAGCAGGTCTGCGCTGCCGCCTAGGCCATCCACTATTCAGAAAGGGCACACAGCCCCCTTCAAAGGCAGTAATCCTCCATGTGCACAACATAGTCCTCTGGCAATGTGCACCACACAGTCCGGGTTCTCTGGTCCTGTGTCCCCACAAGCACATCTCATCCCTTGCTGAAGGAAGGCACCAGTAGTTATATTGTTGTGTGTCTTTTATGTTAGGGGTGGTTCCATGAGGTCTTGGAATGTAGATCTTAATCTTTAGTGGGGCCATTATCTGGCCCCTAGAATCTTAATATCAAAATCTCTCTCTCCAATCTATCCCATTCAGCCCTCAAATTGCAGAGGTCTGTTATTCTAATGGTATGCCCATGGTTTATGACTGTCGCTGGGGAATGCAAGATGTGCTCGCCCAACCCCTGGTGTCCACTGGAGCCAGGCACAACGGCACACAAGACTCTTAAAGCATAGAAATGCCCATATTCCATTAGTGGCATTTCTACGTGAGTTATGCCAAAAAACCCTTTACTGCTGGAAAGGGTTTGGCATGGCAAATCGATTGATAGGAAACTTCTTGAGGCTGCTCCACTACAATCCACTATTGCAGCCCAAAGTATTGTCAACCACTTCCCCATGTTAACCTATGGGAACCATGGGTTCCCAGGCTAGCATGGCTTCCACCTTTACCCTGGCCCAGCCGGTATCTCAAGTACACCATTGATCCTTTCCCTATCTGGCACTTAGTGGACTTGATAGTAAGTCCTGCTTGCTGCAGGGCCTGACGTATTTCTTGGAGGTGAAAGAGATTATCCTCCTGTTACTGAAGATGGCAATGTTGTACAGATATGCAGCCTAGCAGGCCTCCATCTCAGCGAGGACCTGGTTCACCAGCCTGTGGAAGGTGACCCAGAATTGGTAATGCCCTTCTGGAGTGGAGAAGGCAGTTTTCTCCTTGGCTCCCTCTGTGAGGGCAATCTGCCAGTACGCAGAGGGGAGGTCAAAGGTACTTAAATACCGGGCCATGACCAACATATTGATCAACTCCTTGGCCCACAAGATTGGATGGGCATCCATCTGGGTTACTGAGTTCAGCCCCCTACAGTCCACAGAGAACCTTAGTTCCAGTGTGCTGCCCGTTGGAGTGGCTTTTGGGACCAGAACCACTGACTGGACCAAGGACTACTAGGGGGCTCTATGACCTGCAATTCTAGCATCTTAGACACCTCCGCCTTGATGCTAGCCCTCACCTTATTTGACAACCTGTAAGTTTTGCTCTTGACAGGGAGGTTGTACCCTTTGTCCATGTCATGGGTGCACAGGTGAGTTGTCCCGGGGATAAGTGAAAACAGAGAGGGCAACTGTCCCAACACTTGGTGACAGTCCCTCTGCTGGTCAGGAGTTAAGGTGGGGGACAGGATTACTCCTTTCACTGCCCCATCCATCTCCTTGGAGTTCAGGAGGTCGGGCAGAGGCTCACTCTCCTCTTCCTCCTCCCCATCTTTCACCATTAGCATGGAAACCTCAAACCTCTCAAAGTGTGGCTTAAGGTGATTGACATGCAGTACCCAGAGGGGCTGCCTTGGGGTCTGGAGATCCACCAAGTAGGTGGTCTATCCCTTCCTCTAAATCACCTTGTATGGTCTGGTCCCTTGGTCTTGAAGGGCCCCTGGCTCCACAGCCACCATCATCCAGACTTTCTGTCCCGGTGTCAATTCCACAGGAGTGGCGTTCTTGTCGTACCACTCCTTCATGACATCTTGGATGGCTCCTAAGTTGTGGGAGGCTTGCTTCCACAACCTGGCCATTTGGTCTGGAAGGCTAGCATGTAGCATACTACATCCCATGGAGTTCTCTTGGGAGACTGCTTCCAGCCTTCCTTGACCAAACTTACAGGTCCCCCGGCCTGGTGCACAAAAGGGAGTTCAAAGGGGCTAAACCCCACTCCCTTGTGAAGGACTTCCCGGTAGGCGAAAAACAGGCATGACAAGAGGACATCCCACTTTTTCCTCAGAGCCTCTGGTAGGCCTCAGAGCATGCCTTTTACGGGCTTGTTGAATCTTTACACAAGTCCATTAGTTTGGGGTGGTACAGGGTTGAGAACTTATATGTCAATCCACATCCTTTCACATAGCCCTTCTTGTACACAGAGATAAAGTTTCTGCTCTGTCAGACACCACTTCCTTGGGGAAACCCACTCTGGTAAAAATCCCCATCAGGGTCTACGCCACCGCCGGTGCAGTCGTGGTCCTCAGAGGGATCGCCTCTGAGTACCGTGCGGCATGATCCACCAGCACCACGAAGTACCTGTGCCCTGTGACCATTTGAAGTGTCCATAGGCCCTACTATGTCGATGCCCAAACACTCAAATGGGGTGACAATGATGGGCAGGGGTTCACAGAAGCTTAGAGCTTCTTTCCTGTCTTGCCACTAGGCTGGGAGGTCATGCGGTCTTGAAGAATGCATGTGAGGACACCATGAGTCTCGGCCAATAAAAGTGAGGCATAAGTCGGGCAAAGGTCTTGTCCTGGCCCAAATGTCCTGCCAGCAGGATGTCATGGGCCAATTCCACGAGGGATAGGATAAGAATAACACTGGGGGACCACCAGGGCCCTGTGAGCCCCCTGGCCAGCAGCTTAGACTCACTGTACAGAAGGTTGTCTTCCCAGTATAGGTGATGAGTCCCGGATTAATCACCGGCTGCTTGGGCCTCAGCTTGTCAAGGGTGGGGCACTCTGTGCCCTACAGAACTGCTCAGTTGTGGGGTCTACTGCCACTTGCCAGACGGCAAGCTCGGGTAGAACACCAGGGAATGTAATTCCCTCTACAATGGACCCGGAGGTGGTCTCGGCCAGTTCAACATTCATCGCACCGAGGGAAATTCTGAGGCTGGTCTCCCCCAACCTCTACCCTTCTTAGCAGCGAGGAGATGGGCCTTTGTTCCAGACTCCAACCCCGTCTGGCTCCAGTAGCACATATCCAGTCAGTTAACCCCAACATATCCACATGAGCCGGAGCTCCACTTCCTTCCAGATAGTGTGCCTATATTATTACCCAACAGACAAGTCACCGGCACTGCAGGGCTTAGGGTGACTTTCAACAGACCTAACACCAACCCATCCAAATGGCACCTGGACCACCGGGAAACTACCCTCTCTGTTGTCAGCCATCACCACCTGGTGGATGGCCTTAGGGACCACCTCCTCTGGGAAGACCAGTGGACGTCTTACCATAGCCATACTGGCCCCTGTATCCCTCAGAGCCTCTACCCCCTGCCCATTGATGGTGACCCCTTGCCTATACTTTGCTGTATTCTCAGGCACTGGGATCCGGGGATCCATCTCACTGTCACCCAGGGACACTAGGGTAACACCACTAAACTCCTATCCATTATTTTGAGCCGCAATCAACCAGCTTGCTGTCGGACAGTTGTTAGCATAGGTCAGTGAAACAGTTCTTGAGTAAGTGCTCCTTCAGGACTAAGTTGTACAATCCCTCATAGTCCGTGTCCTTATTGCCCAACACCCAACCCTTCAGTGCCTTACTCAGTCCAAACTTGTTTACCAACACTGTCTTCATGGCAGGGTAGCTGGTCTGGTCCGCCACGTCCAGTGTAAGGAGGGTGTCTCTCCCTACTGGGGGCATGACCTCCATAAACTACCACCCTAGCTCTCAGGAGCAGTTTCAGAGCCACCTCATGGGATGCCATCCACTTATCGATGTCATCCCACACCTGGTAACCTTGGATCATATCCTTCGGGATTCAACCTCTATTCTTACTGTTAGACGATGTGGGTGCACTGCCACTATTGCTGCAATTGGACCCTAGTTGTAGGGCTCTACGTTCCAACTCTCCAGGGTTCAGCTCATGGGTCATCTTTTTCTCTTACATTGGAGGACAAGCTCCTTGAGGAGATACTGCTGTCGGTTCTAGAGCAGTCCCCGGGTCTTTGGAGAAGAGGGTCCTCCCACTCTATAATTTGCATGTCAGAAATCGGCTCTAACTTTTCCTTATGCTCCGAAAGGTCGAGTTCCTGAAATGAACAAAGCGGTCAGCCTAGTAGTTGGCGTAGCTTGTGCCTGCGGTTTCTCCCTGGCTCCCACAAGTGCGGCAAGGAGTCTTCTGTGATCTCACCCCAGGGGCACAGCCACTGTTCAACAGAAGCTAAATAAAAAGCTGCTATTTGCAGCTATTAATGCCGTGCATCTCTTATTCTGCAACCTGTGACAGAAAGTTGAGACCACTCCAACTTATATGCAAGCCTGCTTGCCAGTAATCACGGCAGCGGAAGTGGTAAACACCACTTTATCTTGCAAATCGCCAGGTCTAAGGCTTAAGGGCTCAAGGACCTTAAACCTAGGGCCATGTTCTGCTCTTGTATTTTAACCCCATAAGGCTCTTGTATTTTAACCCCATAAGTACCTCAGGCCATTGACATGATTGTGGGTACAAGATACAAGTACAATTCTGCGTGTTGAGAAGGAACATAATTTAACTTTGAAAATGTGATCAGGGAAATTGTGATTAATCTTACAGAGGCTAGCAATGCAAGGCAGTATAAAAGCCCAAATCTCAAAGAAGCTTTCAAGAAGGATGACTAGTAGAGCTGAATGTGCAACAAAGGCACTACACTCAAAAAGGCCCCCTAACAGGGCAGCCAATAGAAGTATTCTTACAAATAAATCAGCTTACAACTGCCTCGGGGTATCACAATTTCATTTCCGGTACAAAGTTATAGCGTAACATGTATGGAGGCATAAACATTGCAAATGAAAGAGCACCCACAGAGCAGCATCCAACAAAAGCTGAATCACTATGTCTGGGATGGTCAACCAATCCCACGCTAAATCGATTGAGTTTGCCCCATACACAGAATCTACCATTACTTTGTTAGTGCCTGTTAACCCCCATGGGAGACCTTGTTTCCGATTCACTTAGTCTAAAAGTGGCAAGGGAGCACCCAGCTCACAATCGAGAGGGTAATAGGAGTGCCTATTATGTCTCCAATAAAGAGCTTCTCGACTTTAGTTCAAATGGCCCCTAGGGTAACATCTTGCCAACAGAGTCTGAAATAAACATAACTCATGACTCAAAGAAGGAATCTACCAACTGGTATGAATTTTCAGCAGCACTTAATGTAATGATTTTAGCGATATCTAGGCAAGTGTCTCCCATCCCATTCTTTTGAGAGCATTGAGAGCGGCTGGAGTGACTGGCCCTGCCCTTGCCTGGCTAGCCTCTTTCTTAAATCACCGCAACTTTCAGTTTGTTTCTTCCGGCTCCTCTTCCTCTGTTCGTTCATCTGCGTATGGGGTGCCGCAGGGGTCCTCACTGAGCCCTATGCTCTTTAATATCTATGTGAGACCCCTGGCAACCATCGTGGAAGACGCTGGTCTTTCCCTTTACTCATACGCAGATGATACTCAGATTCTTTTCTCCCTATCCTCGGCCGCAGTAAACTCTCCATCTGCTCTTAAACTAGGACTTAGCCGAGTGGCAGAGTGGATACAGGCGAACCTCTTGAAAATGAACGGAGATAAGACAGAGGTGCTCATTCTGGGCAAGCAAAGGCACCTCTGGAGCCCCGCACATTGGCCGTTAGAAATGGGCCCACCGCCTCTTCCAGTGACTCAGGTTCGCAACCTTAGCTTTGTCCTGGATGATTCGCTCTCCATGCGGCATCAAGTGGTCAAGGTGGCAGCCACCTGCTTCTCCATCCTGGGGTGGCTCCGGAAAATCTTATGGATGCTCCCAATATCATTGAGACGCCCGGTGGTCCAGGCTTTAATCACTTCTCGCCTGGACTACGGCAATGTGCTCTACCTTGGAGTTACCTTGGAGCTTCAGAGGAAACTTCAGCTTGTCCATAACTCAGCTGCCCGCCTTCTTTGCAAAGTCCCGTGGAAATCTTCCATCTCCCCTTTTTTAAAGACCTCCACTGGCTCCGTATTGAAAACAGAGTCAAATTCAAGACTCTATGCTTTATGCACAAAATCAAACAAGGGTCGGCTCCATCCTACTTACAGTCCCTTGTTCAACAATACTCTCCGTCCCGCCTCCTCAGATCCTCATCCCATGGAAACTTCCTCATTCGCGCTTTAAACTGACGAGAATGGGCGGACGCTCTTTCTCCTGCGTTGCCCCCAGGTTGTGGAACTCTCTTCCGGCTACATTGAAACTTGAACCATCTTTGTTGAAATTTCGCAGAGACCTTAAAACCTGGCCCTTTTCTCAATAACCACTGCGAAGCATAATCACTACTCTACTGGCGCCGGGAGACCCCTTGTGCGTAGCTGTGCGCCCTATAAATTCAACTACAATACAATACAATACAATACAATACAAGTGATGATTATGGAAAAGCAACTGGCTGCTCCTTATGAATTGCAGTCTATAGACAGGGTAACTGGCTCTAATCCTAATGATCTGAGCTCATGAATTGCCAGAGTACAACCAGCTTCGTCAGTCTTGCCAAGCGTAAGCTCTTGGCTAGGCCTGTCTATCATATCAAAGCTAGAAGAGGTTCCAGCCATTTTACATTCAAATATAAAATATTTTGGGGCAACTAACCCTCCACACTTATTTAATTCGTCTGATTGCATGGACAGTAGGGCAAAGTCACGCAGACACGAGAAATCATCCAGTCAGCCAAGATTCTTAGTCCTGCAAATGACCCCCATCTCATTTGCATACTGGAAAAGGAGGCCTGACTGCAAAGTCAAATGAAAGAATCCAGGCATTAATTACACCAAACGTTCAACACCCCCCAAAACCCCTGTTGGGTGTGATATGGGAGATTTGTCACAAGCAGTAGCTACTAAGGAAATTGCTAAATAACCAACCATCCCTGAACCCTAATTGATTGTCACTATCCATAAACAACACCCTTTCCTGAGCCCTAAAACCCCTCTCTACCTCTAAACCGGCCATCAATGTACCCTAAAAATACCTCTCCACCCCAGAACACCACCCATCCATGAACAATAAACTCCTCTCACTATGAAACGGCACCTATCCCTAAAACCTCTATACCCTTACCATTCACCTATCACTTAACTATAAAAGCCCTCACCACCCTTAAACATCACCCATCCCGCGGAGTGTGGCTTAAAGGCTCAACATGGAGGCCTCTGTTTAGAGGAGCTTGATGGATCCTGCTTTATACGTCAGCATCTTTACTTGAGGTGGGTCCCCTTTTCAAACACTTTTACCCGATGTGAGACATTGAGGCACTGGGAAAAATTATCAGGCTATTGCTGAGCAGTTTTCAGGCCAGATTTCACGGCAGCTGCACCACATGGTCATTTCTCCGGCAGAGCACAGATAGACCTGTTAGTGTTCCCAGGCGGGTGAGATTGGACACCGTCCAAGGAAATTCAGTGAGTTTCACCAAATTTACTCCAGGGGGAGAAAAGCGACAGCACAGGCGGCCTTTCACTTAACGGAGATGCGCTCTGACCTATGCGATTGGCTTGGGATTCCAGTTTTCTGGACCAGGTCGTATGACAAGATTCTTACTCTAACAAATTCACCCGACATACACTGGTGACACATATTCAGAAGTGCCTTCCTTCACCATCTTCAATTCTGGCCACTTAAAAAAGTAGTCCACTACAACTGTTCTGAATGCCTCCTGTCTTGGCACTACCCATACATATACATCCCAACAGTTACATCAAGGCATTTTACAATCACAGTGCGAGCACGCCACAACAAGGTCCACACTCGTGCATATGAATACATAATCAGCCATTAAAGGGCAAACACCTGATACATAGGGGCCAATTTCGATGCCGGTGGGATGTGCCAGTCCCATTAACATCTATATCCGCGGCCAGACAGCTGCATTACGATGTGGTCAGTTGTACCTCATTGCCCCAGGGACTGACCGACCGACAGCTTCTGAGTTCTGATGGGCTCATGGAGCCCATCAGGCAGTCGGTCGGACTGCTTTCCCCACAATGGAGGCGGTGCCTCCGTTGGAATTACGATACACCTTTCTACCAGCCATTTCACGTTGGTTCTTCCGATGTGAAAATGATGATGGAAAGGCTTTCTTTGGGCCCCTACCAGGAACCCTGTCCCCCGTGGTCCTCCGCAATGGGCCGGCGGGGCACCTGTGTCGCCCCCCTAAACATCCCTGCATGGTGCCTGCCACAGGGAGCAGGGGTATTTATAAACATGCCTTTTGGCATTAGAGCTTATGCTGCCGCCCTTTTCTGGGTACCAGCACATGCCTCAATGCAGAGAGGCATGTTTCCCATGCCTCCATGGCAGTTGGATCCTAATTTGGCAGTCGGGTCCGCCGACTACCTGTTCCTTTACTGCTATGATGCCGGTCGGACGCTTGTCCGACCAGCATGGTAATCGGCCCCATGATATGTTGTAGTGTAGCTCCTATCTTCCCAATAGGCTCTGCGCATTGGAATAATACCTACAGCAGTAAAGGCCTAGACCAGACGTTAACTAGGTCTACTACTGTCGATACTAGACTTAATTTTTGGGTTTGCCAGCTAAGCTCAGAGTTCGCTAGAAACTTTCTCGAATGTTCAGGAAAGAATTACCTCCCCTGATTAGACAAGAAGGGATTTAGTTTCTGACAACCATAGAACATGACAACTTTGCTCTCCCCTAATCAAGAGTCAATCTCAAGAGTCGTGTGAGCACAAGGCAATTATTTTACTCAGTCAGTACGTGCATTCTTAGTCTCATCAGAATGTAGAGAAAAGGAAGAGACGGGCGTGTTCAATAAAAAGGTGTTATTTATTGATCAGTCTCTTTTCTCATACATGAGAAATGGATCGATATTATTGCAATACTTATAGTTAAGTAAAGTGCATACATTAAAAGCAATAGTATAAAATAATACTGTAAAAACATTGATATGGTTTCTGAGCCATATGATGTTTTAAAATGATTAAAATATATTTACATATACATATACATTTGACTAAACGTACTCAACTGGTGTTTCTAAATACGCCTACCCCGTGTACCTGACCTAAGTCTAATGCGTGGGCGGGAATAGAAAGTTACAGTTTAAGTTAAGTTTGTTTTTGCCAAGTGAATAACTAAAGAATTCTCTGTGAGGGGTTATTCAGTTCTGTACCTGGAATTTAGGATGAATGAGGAATGGTATCTCTTTCTCTGCTCTCGATATTCCAGGCTGCCTGCGAGGGCTGCCCAGAAGCGCCGGTGCTGGGTCTCTCGGCTTGAGATAGCAGCGCGTCTCTCAGCGCGTCAGGAAGGCGGGGCTGCTGCCAGCGGGGTCTGCTTCTGCTCTCGGCTTCGGCAAGTATGGCTGCTCCGTCTTGTCACCACGCGTGTGTTTGCATAGGGCAAGGTCGGCAATATTTATACCTTAAAGGTGCCGAGATTGACGTAAGAATGGACATAGATACGTCAATAAAGATGTCATACGACTTGCTCGTTAGCACATTCTTTACTAAAGTTCTCTGTGAAATCAAAACAATGGCCGCACGGATTTTTCCAGGTTGTCATAGGTTTGATTTGTTATGAGAACGTCGTATGCCTTATCAGGGGCTGGAGGAATGTCGCTTGTCTAATTAGATCTCAAGCGTTATGACCTAATCAGATAACACGTTCCTGTGCCGTAGTGTGACTGCGTCAGATAACGGTATCTGCATCATGGGGGCTGTTCTTGCCTCATGGGCTGACTGCTAGTTAACTTGATAGTTAGTTTAACCAGAATAGGGTCAGGAATAGGGGGATCGATTCAGAACCTATAGGAATACACGACAATGTGAGCACGAGTGCGACAACTGCCAGATTTCACTGCGCTTGTGCACAAAATATATATATATATATATATATATTTGTATCAGTAAAATTTACACCGCAAAACAAAAGCCAATAAGATAGCTTCCTTTAGAACATAATACTGGAATCTTCTAGGCATAGTACATACCCTACCACTTCTTGCCTGCCTTGACACCACAGTTGTGTCAGCAGTAATGTCAGCCGTGGGGATAGACCTTAAAATGCCATCCCCACCATGAGACTCCTCATTCCCCACATCTAAAAATCACATTGCTCCCATCATCCTTATTGACCTGGCAAGGCAAGGGCCCCTTATACAACAAAACTATGGTAATATTTCCAAACCCTTTAGTTACTTGAATAGGATCTGACCAGTATTATAGGCCCATCATCACATTACTTCCTTTTTTAAATGAACAAAATCTCCAATCTTAATGCCCTGCTAGCTAGGCATGCCTCGTCTGTCTTCTAATGTATTCTTCATCTTCTGTTTGTTATCTTCACTTTCCTCCTGACCTCTTTGAAATCTGCATGAACGACATCATCACCATTTCTCTTACCTCTCCACCACCATGGAACCAAACTAGTGCCTTTCTTACACCCCATCAACAATCCAACTCACCTCTAACGGACAGCTGAAGGACCTCCTTTCCACTTGACTATTTGATTCGGGGGGAAAATAGAAATATATTTATGGACAACCTCACACCTTGCTAGAAATTTCAGGGTGTAATTACTAATAAACTGAGGCCCATTGTCCGTTACAATTTCACGGGGAATGCCTTCCCTAAAAAATACCTTGTCCAGAAATTACACCACACATTCAGAAGTGACTTCCTTCACCATCTTAAATTCTGGCCACTTAGAAAAGTAGTCCACTACAACTATTCCGAATGCCTCCTGTCTTAGCAACACAGCAAATGGTCCAACTATATCCACACCAAAAGGGCCAATTACGATGTTGGTCAGAAACTCTTGTGACAAATCGGTTTCAGAATCATTTCCGACCAAATCAGGTTCTGTGGGCCTGATTCACAGAATGAACTTAAGACTAAATCCTAACTTACTCCTATTTGGTATTCACAGAATGCACTTACTACTTTCGGGATTCACAGAGTGAACTTACTACTTTCGGGATTCAGAGAATGAACTTACTACTTTCGGTATTCACAGAATAGATTTAAGACTACTAACTTTACGTCCGCACTCGGGGCGCGGAGTTTCCGACCCGGAGGCGGCGCTTCCAGCTTAGGGGCGGAGCTTGCGGCTTGGAGGCGGAGCTTCCGGCTCAGAGGTGGGGATTTAGCCATGGCTGAAATCTCCATCTCTATGCCGCAAGCTCCGCCTCCGGGCCGGAAGCTCTGCCTCTAAGTCAGAAGCTCCGCCTCCGGGCCGGAAACTCCGCCTCCGGGCCGGAATTTCCTGCCCGAGTGCGGACGTAAAGTTAGTAGTCTTAAATCTATTCTGTGCATACCATAAGTAGTAAGTTCATTCTGTGAATCCCGAAAGTAGTAAGTTCACTCTGTGAATCCCGAAAGTAGTAAGTGTATTCTGTGAATACCAAATAGGAGTAAGTTTAGGATTTAGTCTTAAGTTCATTCTGTGAATCGGGCCCTGTGAGTCTGACCGACTGATTACAATGCTTCCAAACTTCGTTTAGTTGGTCTCCCATTGACTTCAATGGGAGCCTGTGTTTCGGACGAGAACACAGGCTCCCATTGAAAAAAGGGGTGATTGTGGAAAACCTTGCACCCTGTGGTGGGCACCTCATGGTGCCTGCCACACTGTGCATTGTTGCAAAAGAGGGGTCCTTGGGTACCCCCACAGGACCCAAACAGAGACATACGGTTGAAGGGGGGAATGCTACGGGCCCCCAAAGCCAGATTCTGACAGCTGTTCTGTTCAGACCGATTCGTAACAGCTGTCAGAATCGGCCAACGTAATCGCTCAGTCAGAAACCATGCCCATAGAGCTGTATGATTCGGCTCCGAGCGACTCGGGCTGTCCGAATGCTGATCGGAACCAAATCGGACAGCCCAAACGGTTTCCTTGCATCATAATCAGTTGGTCGGAAATGTATCCGATTTGGTCAAAAAAGTAGGTTCCAAATCGGATTCAGAGAATCTGAATCCCGTTCGGAGCCTTTCCCGACCGACATTGTAATCAGCCCCCAAGTTTCCTCCAAGGTCCATCTGGAAACTCCACTGGATGAGAACCCGCAACAATTGCTCTGGCAGACTTGTCACTAGAGGCGCATGCAGGACATGCCCTTACCTGATGCTCCACCATGGTGCCCACCACCGGGCTCCCCCGTGCACAGTCCCCCAAACTATGGGGTCCATTAAGTTAGCAGGCGGAACACCACGGCCCATATGGCGGTGGCGATCCGCCTGCTAAAAACCACCGCCTGCTCTGCATTTTCCCCCCACCACATTACCATGGCAGGGGGACCCCGGAGGACGGAAATACCATCCGCCGGTTTTCCGCCCGGTCGCAGAGTGGACCGGGAAAAAGCAGCTAACATGGTGGCGGTGTCTGGGAGACACGGCCAACCATATTAGCAAGAATGCGGGGTTGTGCCTTTCCGTGGTGGCAATGCCGCCACTGAAAGGCATGCAATTTTGCCATTGGAGGCCCGTAACGGGCCCCCAGGGATTATGGGGGGTGCACATGAAGGGTACCTATGGTACCCCCCTTCTTCCAAGCACAACTTGGCAGGCACCAAGCAGTGCCTGCCACGTTGTGCATGGAAGTGCACGACATGCCTTCCTGGCATTGTGGCGGGCGGTGCTGAGAGCATCGCCCGCCGCAATGTCAGGAATGCAGGATGCGCCCGCCAGTGTGGTGGGCGCATCCTAATGTCTGCAACGGGACCCCCGCACCAATGGCGGCGGTCCCAATGCACGAAAGGATGTCCGCCCGCCATCCTAATGACCCCCTAAATGTCAACACTACCCATAAATAGGCTTCCCAACAGTTACCGCAATGCATTTTACAATCACAGTGTGAGTGAGTCACAACCAGGGTTGTGCTCGCGCATATGAATACACACTATGGTCAATTTGTAAAAAAAATAAGTGCCGCGGATCTTATCAGTATACAGCTTGCACAAGCCCATTTTTCCTTTTAGCGCTGAATAAAATAGAACTAACTAACAATTATGAAATTGGAGAGAGAATGTGGCATTGTGACCTGAGCTACCAACTTCGTAGCTGGGGAACCAGGTTTGAGTCTCAGCGTTGGCTCAACATCCTGTGATTCTGTCCAAATCATCTAATCTCCCCATAAATGAATGTGTCCTTAACTGGTGCTTATGAAAAGTGCCAGTGTTGATGAATAAGTGCTGGTGCTGAGCACCAGAAACCACTGTTTCAAATTTAGAACTGAATACACAATCAGCCTTTCAAGATTAAACACCTGAAACATAATGGGCCTGATTACGATGTCGGTCGAAAAGCCTCCGACTGACAGTCAGGTTCTCCTAGATCGTGTTGGAACCCATTCACCTGACTCGGTCGGAAACATTTCCAACCTACCAATTACAAAGCTCACAGTAGAAGGGGAACCGTTCGGTCATTCCGAATTGGTTCCAACTGGCATTTGGAGAATCCAAGTTGGTCGGAGCTGATTCGTACAGCTCAACGGACATCATTTCTGTCCAACCGATTACGATGTCGGAATCCAAAAGCCTTTTTGTCTTGGTCTGTCTGACACGAAAAGGCTGTCAGAAACTGACTTTGGGGGCCGCTAGCAGGCCCCCCTTGATCCTGTGTCTTCCGGTTTGGGGTCGCAAGGGTACCCAAGGGACCCCCTTGTAAAACCATGCACAGGGTAGCAGGCACCATGGGGTGCTCGCAACAGGGTGCAGGTTTTTCCACAGACACCTATTTTCTCCATAGGAGCCTGTGTTGTCGGTCGGAATACAGGCTCCCACCGAACGGTGTTTGAAAGCATCATAATCAGTCAGGCGGAACCGCCGACAGCGAGTTGGTCGGAAACAAATCCGACAAGGAGTCGGGTGGTTTAGTTTCTGACCGACATCGTAATCAGGCCCATTATGTGAGCACGAGTGTGACAGTGTGCACAAGATGTCACTGTACTTGTGAACAACTACACTCAACACTAATCACCATCTATCTCAGTGCAAAATCTACTGTATACTTACCTATATGTCAGTTAACAACTCACTTGGTCGAAACGTGATTTAATGGACCACCATGTATCAGTAGTTACAACAATGTAAAACATTGAGGCAACTGTACTGCTAAGTAAAACACTGATGTTAAGGAAACATACCAAGCTGACATGCATAATAAAATGCTGTCACTCGCACATAATCAGCTGCACTGAGCTATGTGACAGTCCTCTGACCTTTAAATGTGAAGCAAGTGTTCTCTTAAGCCCACGAGAACTGACAGCAAGAACATACAGAGATATGAAACCTAAACCTTAAATGTGTTGCGTGACCAGTTCAATGCAGCATTAAGAGGTACCGGTTCTGCATACAATTACTCTAAGATGTAATTTAACCTTTGATATAGTCTAAATTGCACACTGGTAACTTCAATTAACTCTATTAGGCAAAACTGTCCGGTCTCATAAATGTTCTCAGCTGCCAGCACATCAGCTGTTCCTTTTTTCTCCAGTACCATTTCATACACATTTAGCTCGTCTAGCTTTTTTTTGGCTTTATTTTTACAGTATTTAAAATATTTATGTCCCTTTTCCCTTCTGCTGCATAGATGCTGCAAAGTTTACATCACAGAAATATATAACAAAGTGCCTGCTGTGAGACCGCAGGTCTATCACTGAACAAACTACAGCAGCCGAGCCACCCACCCTGACAGCTACCAGGTGTGCATTCAGAAGAGAGCAGTCAGCAAGTCAGATGGCAGGGAAGGCGCAGGGCACACAGCTGCATGCCAGTGCATGCTTCATTGCTGAGCAACAGCGGTCCATTTTGGATTCTGGGCAGTGTGACTGATCTAATAAATATCCCCTACCTGCTCAAAATACACACCAAACAGAGAGATGTTTGGACAAAATATCAGATAAAAAATATCATGCTGCAGAAATATTATGACAATAATATTGGGATCTCCTCTATATCATGGACAGGAATATCAATGTTAAAAATGTTGTTTAAAGGGTTGTTTTTAATATTGAGGCAGGTAAATAACGTTGGTAATATTATCATTTTTCGTGTAAACTAGTATGTAATGTATTTTTTGTCTGTTTATATTTTTTCTATGTTTTAATTTTAAAATCTATTTATGTATTAGATTGTTATAATTTTCAATTGTTTTAATTATTACATTTTGTTTTAGGAGTGGGATGTTAATTTACATGGGGATAAGGGTGGGGAGCTATTTAAAAAATGGTGATATTAATTTGTAATTTTTAGTTAATCATTTTTTAGATGTGCAAATTATTTTATTGGTTTCAAAATGAATTACACTGTATAATTTTTATATTTCAATTAATTGTGAAAAAATATATTTTTTAATGTTTTTGGAAAATAAACTATTAACTATTGAAAAAGATTTAAAATATTTTTGAGTTTTTAAATAAACTATTATATTTGGATTTATTTATATGTTTAAATTACAAATATTTATTTTTTGTGTGAAATTATTATAGTTGTATAAAAAACAGTAAAATTAATATTTAGAAAGGAAAAAACAAAAAATTGTTATAAGGTCAGAAATTGTAAACATTTTGAGGAAATGCTTTAGAAACTTTGGTTATTTGAAAAAAATGTAGCTGCACTTTTGAAAAATGTATGAATGGTAGAAAATATTACTTACAATTCTGGAAATTTTATTGCTAAATTGAACATACCTTTTCTTTTTTAATTTAATTTTTTATATAGATAATAATAGTTTAAATTAGTGTGCTGTAATATATAAAATTTGACAAATATATAATTTACTTAAGTGTGATCACGTTTAGTATTCATTGTTTATTTTGTATTTGCAAAAGATGATATTGTAGGTAAAAAGTTTTATTTTAAATACACAAGAACGATGATGGATTCAACCCAGATCTGGACTGGGGGTGAGTGTCTGAAAAGTTTCAGTGCTCCATCCACCATCTCCTTGTGTTTGCTTTGTTTGCCCTAAGTTGGCAGGGTCTGCCCAGTCGCAGGTCCCTTGCTCACATTGCCACTGGATTCAAGCTAGCCTGGCTGATGAAGGGTGTTACCCCGAAACCGGTCCCAGGATGCTTGTTTCCGGCTCAGGGAAGACCTGGCTTGGCAGTTCGGGCTGGACTGTTCCCATGAGGCACATGGTCAAGACTGATTTGCATATAGCTGGGTCTGAACTGAGGTGGCAGAGTGAGCTAAAGAACAATGATGACTGTGGGTGAGTGTCTGAAAAGTTTCAGTGCTCCGTCCATCATCTCCTTGTGTTTGCAGGGGTGAATGTTTAACATTTCTTTTACAGGTTTGTGTTTACAAGTGATTTTAATGGGAAGTTGGAGTTTACTTTTTTTTTTTTAAAGAAAATCTATTTTTGTTTATTATAAACCAATTGTTGTTACTTAGATTTTTTTATTTTTTGGTTTCCTATTTTAAAAAAAATATATATTTTTTTTTTACGGAACCTACACACTTTGGATTGCTTTGAGGGATGTTGATGTTGATTATTATGTTTGCAAATTTGTTTTGGCTTTTTTGTATTTGTATTCTTGATTTTTTGGTGGATTACTATTTAGGTCTCGTCCTTTACCATTCCGAAGGAATGGGAAATGGCGAGAATTCAAGTGCTCGAACTGATTGTCAAACCACCGCTTTTTTTCGTGGCGTTTTCTTCGAGTGCACGTACAGGCACGCGCTTTTGGCCCATACACTTTCATGGCCATCTGTTCCTGTTCCTCAATGTCCCTCCCACCCTTCGTTTGATCTTGCCGCGAGTTCAGGCTAATGGCCCTCCCCCTCCCCCAGCACAGAGCGCGCATCGCGGCCGCACAGCACATCAAAGGGCTTCTCCCAGCGTGTGCTGTGCGGCTTCTCCTCCCCTAATTATGTGGCCGGCCGTACTTGTGTTTCCTGGCCGCTTCCCGGCCGCTCTTGTATTTAATTAGCAGCAGCAGCATTTCTCCTGCACCAGGCCACATCAAAGGCTCTGTGCCACTTTCACCCACGCAGCAACACTTACAGACACGCAACGCCACTCACACCCACGCAAGCCCACTATCATCCACGCAACACCACACTCACCCACGCAACGCCACTCACCCAAGCAACACCACTCACACACGCAACCCCACTCATCCACGCAACCCCACTCATCCACGCAACACCACTCATCTAAGCAACCCCACTCATCCACGCAACGCCACTCATCCACGCAATGCCACTCATCCACACAACGCCACTCACACATGCAACGCCACTCACCCACGCAACACCACTCACCCACGCAACCCCACTCATCCACGCAACGCCACTCATCCACGCAACGCCACTCATCCACGCAACGCCACTCACCCACGCAACGCCACTCACCCACGCAACGCCACTCACCCACGCAACACCACTCACACACGCAACGCCACTCACACGCGCAACGCCACTCACACGCGCAACGCCACTCACACGCGCAACGCCACTCACACGCGCAACGCCACTCACACGCGCAACGCCACTCACACGCGCAACGCCACTCACACGTGCAACGCCACTCACACGCGCAACGCCACTCACACACGCAACACCACTCACACCCACGCAAGCCCACTATCATCCACGCAACACCACACTCACCCACGCAACGCCACTCACAACACAACGCCACTCACACACGCAACGCCACTCACACACGCAACGCCACTCACACACGCAACGCCACTCACACGCGCAACGCCACTCACACGTGCAACGCCACTCACATGCGCAACGCCACTCACACGCGCAACGCCACTCACACGCGCAACGCCACTCACACGCGCAACGCCACTCGCACGCGCAACGCCACTCACACGCGCAACGCCACTCACACACGCAACGCCACTCACACACGCAACGCCACTCACACACGCAACGCCACTCACACCCACGCAAGCCCACTATCATCCACGCAACACCACACTCACCCACGCAACGCCACTCACCCAAGCAACACCACTCACACACGCAACCCCACTCATCCACGCAACCCCACTCATCCACGCAACACCACTCATGTAAGCAACCCCACTCATCCACGCAACGCCACTCATCCACGCAACGCCACTCATCCACGCAACGCCACTCACACATGCAACGCCACTCACCCACGCAACACCACTCACCCACGCAACCCCACTCATCCACGCAACGCCACTCATCCACGCAACGCCACTCATCCACGAAACGCCACTCACACATGCAACGCCACTCACCCACGCAACACCACTCACCCACGCAACACCACTCACCCACGCAACACCACTCACACACGCAACGCCACTCACCCATGCAACGCCACTCACTCACGCAACGCCACTCACCCACGCAACGCCACTCACCCACGCAACGCCACTCACCCACGCAACGCCACTCACACGCGCAACGCCACTCACACGCGCAACGCCACTCACACGCGCAACGCCACTCACACGCGCAACGCCACTCACACGCGCAACGCCACTCACGCGCGCAACGCGACTCACACGCGCAACGCCACTCACACGCGCAACGCCACTCACACGCGCAATGCCACTCACACACGCAACGCCACTCACACACACAACGCCACTCACACACGCAACCCCACTCACACACGCAACGCAACGCCACTCACACGCGCAACGCCACTCACACGCGCAACGCCACTCACGCGCGCAACGCCACTCACGCACGCAACACCACTCACGCACGCAACGCCACTCACGCACGCAACGCCACTCATGCATGCAACGCCACTCACGCACGCAACGCCACTCACACACGCAACGCCACTCACACACGCAACGCCACTCACACGCGCAACGCCACTCACACGCGCAACGCCACTCACATGTGCAACGCAACGCCACTCACACACGCAACGCCACTCACACGCGCAACGCCACTCACACGCGCAACGCCACTCATGCACGCAACGCCACTCACGCACGCAACGCCACTCACGCACGCAACGCCACTCATGCACGCAATGCCACTCACGCACGCAACGCCACTCACACACGCAACGCCACTCACACGCGCAACGCCACTCACATGCGCAACGCCACTCACACGCGCAACTCCACTCACACGCGCACCGCCACTCACACGCGCAACGCCACTCACACGCGCAACGCCACTCGCACGCACAACGCCACTCGCACGCGCAACGCCACTCGCACACGCAACCCCACTCGCACACGCAACGCCACACACACACGCAATGCCACTCACACACGCAACGCCACTCGCACACGCAACACCACTCGCACACGCAACGCCACTCGCACACGCAACGCCACTGACACACGCAACGCCACTGACACACGCAACGCCACTCACACAGGCAACGCCACTCACACAGGCAACGCCACTCACACACGCAACGCCACTCACACACGCAATGCCACTCACACATTGTGGGTGCAGATTGTGGGTGCAGATTGTGGGTGCAGATTCAGAGAAAACTCAGCAGCACCACCACCATTGCAATGCAATAGGTCTCGTTTTAACGCAAATTTAAGCTATAGGCCTTGTAAATGGCAAAGCCTTTTATTTATGTTCCAAAAACCAGAACACAAAATTAAAGGGCATAATCATTTACAATGCTAATAGTTCAGACTCGCGTTATTGCGAGACCTATTGCATTTTCAATGCTTGTTTTGATGTGGATTTGCTTAGATATCTGCAGCTACAAAACCGTACGTTTTATAATACTTTTTTGGAGGTGGGAAATATGATATTGTATTGTTTATGTTATGTTTATGAAATTATAATGTGGTATTGTTAGCATTTGGTGTTGTATTTATTTGATGTGGTTTTAAGTTGGTTTGTTGGTTAATTATATTTTTTATCACTGATGTGATAAAATATTTATATTATTATTAAAAAATATATTTGGTTTATTGTGTTACAGTATGTTGTAGTTTTTGAGGTTTAAGTTAGGTTCTTATGTTTTTTAGAGGCTAGTTTATTTCCAAGTAGTCTCGTCCTTTGTTATTTATAAATATTTTGACTTTGCTGTGCAGCATGTTATAATTTTTTTTAGTTTGTTAAGTTTAGGACCAATTTTGGTACCAGGTTGTTCTTTTCCTAGTTCTTGATAGCTTTGTTCTTTTTGTAATGCTTCAATAAATTTGTATAATGTAGGTTGAATTCTGCATAGTGTGGATTGGAAGACATTATGCCATCCTTCCACTGTGTTGTTTGTTTTGGCTTCCTGGGCCAGGGTGCTGTTGTAGCAATTCAACTATGGTATCTGGAATTTGGCTTGGCGTCTGTGTCCTGACCGATTCAGTCTGCCAACCCATTTATCTTCTGAATAGTCCATTAGCGGACTAAATTGGTCTTCATTTTGTTGAAAAAAATGACTTTCTATTAGTAAGTTATTGTGGTTGACTACCTCTGTGACAGGGACATAGGCAGTGCTATAATTTTTGGGACTTCCCAAAACAGGGCCGGACTGGGACGCAAACCAGGCTTGACATTTAAGTCTGACCGGCTGTGGGGAGCAGCAGAGGAGGCACGTGGAGGGGCGGGGTGTCTGGTGGGAAACACTGCTGCTGCTTTTGGTACAGGAGGCCGGAATTTCAGGACTGCTGCAAAACCAGCCTCCTGTACCAAAAACGTCCCCCACTGGTCCAAAACCAGACCCCATCCTTCCGGCCCACCGGGAAACCACCTGGAGCCCACTACGGCCAGTCTGGCCATGGCTCAAAACTCCACAGCTGCGTCCTCCAGAAGACCACAGTGCCGACTGTCTTCCGACTGCCGTATTACGAGTTGACCCCAGTGTACGCGGTGTGGCTGCAGAGGTCTTGCGGTGGTGGTGAATGGTTTTCCATACATATCGATGCATGTATGAGCATTTCGACTGCATATGTGTAAAATGCACAGATATGCATGATACATGTGGAAAAATACCACCTTTCTATTGCCAGAGTCCGACCCATATGTGGGCAGTCTAGGCAATGGGTATTTGGTACAAAAAGCACTTATATGTGTATCGCCGCAGACAGTGTTCTATTTGTCACGGTGAAGATGCTGCTATGACCAGATGACCTGACAAAGGGACCCACATTGAACTCTGATGGGAAGAACAGGAAAGGGGTGAGTATGCATCCCAAATCTTTCATTTATAGTGAACTGAAGACGGCAGTCCCACCACTGTGGGCGGCTCATCAGACAGCCAATTTGTAATATGGACAACAATGAGACTCCGCTGCACCACCCTATAGAAGCAGAATTTCCCTGACCCCAGCTGTCTGAGGAAGGCTGGCGGTGTCAGCAGTTCGACTGTGATCTTTGGAAAGGCACTCCGCCAATCTCTTAATAAGGCAGCCGGACCGTCAAGCTTGCGGCGGTCAAACCAAAACTGCAGCCTCTGTGGTTCATGGACAGCCAAATTCGTAATCAGGCCCTCAGTGTAGATTTTTGTAGGTTTCACCCTAAACCTTGATTAAAGTGGTAATAACAGCATTTTATGGCTTTGTGGGGGTATCATTTTAGTATTGTTTGACTCCTAGCTTGTTCAAAGTTTATGATTATTTTCTGGTGGTAGTAGTTATTTGTTTGTTATTTTATATAGTTTAGGAGTTCATAGAAGGTACTGCCTTGTTTATTAGATTTTAAAGCCTATATGAAAAGAATAATGGTGTTGTGATATTTACAATGCACGGTGTATAGCTGAGTGAATGGTTTGGGCCACATTTTGAA
This sequence comes from Lissotriton helveticus, assembly GCF_964261635.1. Lineage (NCBI taxonomy): Eukaryota > Metazoa > Chordata > Amphibia > Caudata > Salamandridae > Lissotriton > Lissotriton helveticus. The sequence continues at coordinate 166,013,067 of NC_136065.1, read as the reverse complement.
GGTCCCAACCATCATCCAGGTTTGACATTGTTAATGCTATAAAATGCTTATAAAGCGCTCGAATGCCGAGGCATCTTGGCGCTGAAGTGTGTAAGTGAGGTAGGGCAGGAAGATAGACTAACAGCTACCCGGCATTTTCCTGAACGATGAAAGGTTAGGCTGAAGTCTCAGGGCCACCGGTAGTTTGTTCCACATTTGGGCCGCACAGCAAGAAGATAGACAGCCCCCCACCTGGCTCGTCTATACCTAAAACACAGATCAGGCCAAGATTGGCCGAGTGTAAGTCTCGCGAGGGTGTATAGAGCCTGAACCTATTCCGACAGTCCTCTGAGCCCCCCCATACCGTGCTTTATGCACCAAGCAGAGTGCTTTAAACTCAATTCTCTGTTGGACGGGGAGCCAGTGTAATGCTCGCCTACCCTGAGTAGTGGGATGGCCGTTCGGAAGCTTTAGAATAACTCAAACTGCAGCATTCTGCAGTGATTGACGTTTGCTAACCTGATGCTTATCGATGCCCAAAAACATCGCATTGCAATAGTCCAGTCTGGACATAAAAAGGGCGGCCATAACTGTTTTCTGAAGTGCCAGGGGAATGAAAGGGAAGATTTTCCGCAGCGTCTTAAGTACGAAAAAACTAGCTAATGTTCAGCTATTCACCTGAGCTGACATATTCAATTTGTCATCAAAGATGACCCCAAGATTCCTTACTTTCTTTACAGGTAAAGGACATTCCCCAGATTCCAGCGGCCACCACCGATTACTCCAGATCGGTGGCCCATTCCCAAATTCAATCACTTCTGTTTTCTCAGTGTTAATTTTCAGAAAACTCTGACTCATCCATTCCATGACGTCCTTCAGACAGGCATGGAATCCTTCCGCTGTTAGCTCCGGTTTATCTAAGACAGATACCACCAGCTGCCAGTCGTCCGCATACGTCACGAGGGTAAGCCATGCTTCCTTACAAGCCTAGCCAACTGCTTCATGTAAACATTGAACGGTGTTGGAGACAAGGCTGAGCCCTGCGGAACCCCGCAGGGCAATTTAAAACTGTCAGACTCTAGACCCTCCCAGTTCAGGCTTTGTTTCCTATTGTATAAGAACCAGGAAAGGAGGGCAAGAGCCAACCCATTGATTCCAATCTCCTGTAGTCGCCGCACCAACACTGTGTGATTCACGGTGTCGAATGCCGCCGACGGATCAAGGAGAACAAGAATGGCCCTCCCCTACCATCAACTACTGTCCGAATCCCCTCAGCTGCAGCAATCAGGGCAGATTCAGTGGAGAGTCTAGAGCGAAAGCCGTGCTGGGATGGGTCCAATAACCTATTACTGTCCAAATATTCAGTTAAAGTTTTGTTAATCAATTTTTCCAGGATCGTGGCTACCAAGGGCAGACCTGAGATTTGCCTGTAGTTTCTACATTCAGTAGGCTCCAAGGTGGGCTTCTTCAAAATTGGCCTAATACTAGCTGTCTTCCAAGTTACAGGGAAGATGCCGGATATCAGAACTTGATTGATTAAAGAGGTAAGGGTCTCGCTGATCCTCTCCATCTCCAGGTGCATAAGGGCCGGTGGGCAAGGGTTGCAGAACGAGCCAGATTTGATAGATTTTAAAATATGTATTACCATCTCTTCCGATAGGGGGTTAAAACATAACAAATTACATGGCGCTATTTCCTCCTCCAGCAGTGATAGGTATGTACTTGACAGAGAGTTTGATGAGTTAGCCAAATTATCATATATTGTTTGCACCTTATTGTGGAAAAAAAACGCCAGCTGATTGCAGAACGCCTGATCAGGCTTGAACCCGCTACCCTGCTGAGGTTTAGTCAAAGAAGACACAGATTTAAACAACTCCTTTGCAGAATTTCCAGCTTCCTGAATTTTCGAGGTGAAATACACCCGTTTAGCGTCCATAATGGCCTCCTTACATCTATTCAAGGCCTGGTTATAAGCATCTTTACTGATCTTACTGTACTCTACTCTCCAAAAACCCTCAAACCTTCTGCATTCAACTTTTAGTCGTTTAAGTTGAGGGCCATACCACGGCCTCCCAGAAGGGCGCCTGTTTGCTATGGCGGTCTGCTCAGGGGCAACACAGTTTACCGCTCCTCGTAAGCATTCATTGAACTGAGTAGCAGCCACTCCATTGTCTTTATCTAAAATTGGAGGGGAATGGTCAAGAGCAGCCTCTAAGCCACTACTTATGACCTTACTCCAGCGACGAAACGTCACCTTAGTAGCTTTATGAGAGGAACACCTCTCTGGTCCCTGGCCCTAACCTAAAAAAATACTGCTTTATGGTCTGTCCACGGGAGTGCCTCTACACCACCTAGTAAAATATCCGGGTGGTTAGAAAAGAGCCCATCTAAAATATGGCCTCTTAGATGCGTGTGTTCAGACACTAGTTGATCTAGGAGTTTACCCATATCTGAATTAGTAGCCACCTCCAGGTGATAATTAAAATCACCTAAAATTGTAAAATATTGATAGTTAATACAAGATTTCCAATAGGACATAAGGGCTGTTGAAAAAGCAGCTCTGGTGCCCGGCAGCCGATATACCAGTAGGCCATGGAGTGCAGTCTCATCATATGCCCTTTCAAAGCATGCATTAGAATAATATTTAGTACATTTCCAGTTTATAGTTTCTCTATGCACTTTCTTGGCTGTAGGTGTAGCCCATATGACTTAATAATTGTTTTCCTTTTTGTTAAGTGATAGGTTTGGCGCCCTCTGTCATTATATCCGTAAGAAGTGTAATAATATATATACATATATATATATATATATATTGTTACTATTGAAAAGTATTGAAAAAGTTGATGAAATATGTTAATAACGAACCAACCACATGTAAGAACGAAATGGTATCTCTATTGTCAAATTCACCTGTTTTGAACTCTCCATCAACCCTAACTCAAAAATAGTGGTCAGGCAGACTCTGAGACCTAGGCCTGAGGTTACTGATTAACAGGTCAAAGGTGGAGGTGCACGTAGCCGGAAGACAAACTCAGGTCAATCCCACAGATGGGTATAGTGACACCACAATGGTTCAGGGAGAATAGCAAGAAGCACACATGGTCAGAGGGGTGCTTACATTTGCAAAACACCATGATGTCAGATGCCACATGAAGTTAAGAACACACACCCAATCAGGACACAGCACACACAGTCCATGCAGTGATCATACGCCCCTCATGAGGGACATTTGGATATGTTACGCACTGCATGCGCAGTTCACGCAAGACGTAATACGTAAGGGACGCGAAGAGCAGGACGATGGAAGAAGGGAGACACCGCGGCGAGGAGGAGGGCAGGCAGAAGACAAGGTAAGTGGTAAGTGGTTTTTAAATTTTTTAATGCTTTTGTGGTCCTGGGGCGGAGAGTTTTTTTAACTCTGTAGAACTATGCGGAGCACCACTACGCATACTCCGTCCAGGGTTACTTGTATCCACGCAAGGTTGAGGCCCACCTACATTTGTTATCATGGGCTTATTTATGACTCCAAAGTCAAGGCCAGCATTCTGCACCAAAAAAAAGAATCAACTGAAGCATTTGATGATACCTAAAGAACAGCATAAAACATTTTTTAGATCTATTGTACTTTGAGACAGTCCTCAGGCCCGCTTCTGTAACTATACTCGTTGGCCGCATCATTTATTTAAACCAGCTGATCCTGTTTTGTCAAAAGCCCTTTGTTTTTTCAAAGTAAACTCATATTTGAACAACATTTTGGCAAGCCAGATAGGAGAGATTGGTACCTCAGACCCGCCTTCAGCCGAAGGAAGGGACCCTGCCTGGACGGATTCACATTTGCGCAGCAAGGAAGATGAGCAGACACTGCAATTAATTGGAAGCTCTGCTGAATCGGCGGGGCAGAATTCCGTCCTGAAGCCACCGTCACAATGGGTAAGAAACTACAGGGCATATTTACAAGGGAATGGTAGAGCGTGGCGTTAAGCACAAAATGCTAAGGCCATGCTCTGCCGTTATGAAAACCGAGGGATGTGCCGTATTTACAAATATACAGCATATCCATGTGATTTCTACAGCTCTGGTGCTAAATTAAGCTGCCTAGAGCCAACGCAGGCCCCCTTGCACAGGTAATTCTAGTTGTGCATGTAAAGTTTTGAGGTGATCAGTCAAGCGGGGACTGAGAAAAAAGGGTGGGTAAAAAATTGTGTTTCCTATGTTCATTCCCAAAGGATTTTTAGACATGACTATAACCCGAACCACTGGACGGAAAGAGTGCTTTTTGTTATTTGGTGTAAATCCATTCAGTAGATTTAGAGTTTTTAGGGGAAACAACATTTGTATATCTAGGGACTTCGATCTTTCGAGGATCCGACAGTCCCTGTGGTGAAATCTGACTGGCTACCAACACTTCAAAGAAGAAGTGGTGGCAGCTATTCTGGAAATGGGCTTCAGCTGTTCCCCTGAAAAAACATTTTAAAAAAGAAAAGGGGGGCAGGGTAGGAATACCCTGACCCCTTAGCTCTGGTACTAGACCAGGGCAAAAAAGCCTTTTTTTTCATTTTCACCAAAAATCTTAGCAGATTTGCAACTCCAGTGAATTTTTTTTTTTTTAAGTGTAGGCTCAAGCGCTTGTTTTGCAAAGAGTCCCCCTGGTGGGCCAGGTCCTGCAGACATTTGTTAAAAAAAGAAGGGGGTGCACAGTGTCCCCCTCCTAAGGCTCTTCAAAGACCAAGGACCTCCACCTCCCCAGGGCATTATTTACGTATTGGAAGGGGGCCGCGAGGATTCCCTCCATGCATGCTTTTGAGCACCAGGGATCACCATTTCCCAGGGCTTTATTTAGAATATTGGACGGTGGCCATGCTGTCCCCTCCTCGATTGACTCCTTAGAGCCCCTGGGACCACCACATCTCCGGGGTGTAAACAAATAATTAGTGTGGCCACGCAGACCCCCGCATCTCAGGGACCACCTCCCCTGTCAGCAATTAAAATAGATATTGGGGCGTCACTGGGCCATATACAGTCCCAGGGACCACCACCTCCCAGGGCTGACCTGTGAAAACAGAAGGAGGGGAACCACGTACCCCCTCTCCTGGAGCCATATATGGCCCTGTGGACTACCAACCCTCAGGGCCAGCTCGTACTATGTCCTGGGCTGCCCACCTCCGCGACATAGCTGTTTTGCTTTAGCTTGGAGGGAGTTGACAGTTTCCGCCAAGCAAAAGCAAATGGGAGCTATAAAACCCCTCCTGCTTGCTGGAAGCAGAGTTTTCATCTCTTTCCTTGACCTTAGACATGGGGCAGGGAAAGAAACTAAAGTATTGTTCTCACATGCAGGGATCTGCATTTCTGGCAGCTCCTGGTGTATGACAGCAATGCAAGCTCTCGCAGGAAGCGGGGAGCTGGCTGGGGTCCACATGATCCTTGAGGATCTCCCTTCGGTACAATAGCATACTGGGTACTCTGAGTGAGACCAGGGCACCCATGTAGACGTAGCCGGGCCCCAGGGGATAGGGTACCCAGGGCCAAAATCGGCCCAGGGAGTGGGTTTGTGAGTGGCTGTGTGAGTGTCTGAATGGGTCTGTGAGTGGGTGCAAAAGTGTCTGAGTGTGTTTGCGAGTGCCTCCATGACTGTGTCGGTCTGTCTATGAGTGACTGCATGAGTGTCTGAGTTGGTCTGTGAGTGGGTGCACGGGTTTGTGAATGGGCGTCTGAGTGAGTTTGCGAGCCAGGCGTGAGTCTCTGAGTAGATCTCTGAGTGGGAGAGAGATAATATGAGTGATTCCATAAGTGGGTGAATGGGAGTCTGACTGGGTGAGAATGTCTGAGTTGTTCTGTAAGTGGGTGCATGAGTGCCTGAGTGGGTTCTGTAGCAATGGGCCTATGACCTGGACATCTTACCGCCAGAACAGGCTGGTTTTCGAAAGAACCACGGAACGCTGTATAATATCGCGGTCGTCCAGACCATTGTGGAGAAATATGTTTTCTCAAAAAATATGTCAGTTTATACAGCTTTTATTGATTTCTCCACAGCGTTTGACAAAGTGGATCGTCAGACGCTGTGGAGAAAGCTCTCTCTTCTTGGTATGCCATAGCATCTTTTGGGCCTTATAATTGAATTACACACAGACACTTGGTGTCAAGTGATGATGGGTGGCTCGCAGGGGTTTTCCTGTAGGATTAATACACATAACGGTCTCAAGCAGGGTTGCCTGTTGGCCCCCCTATTGTTTTCTCTTTATATTTTTGACCTCCCCGAGAAATCAAATTCAGTGAAGGGGATGCTCCTAAAATTGGTACAATGTCCATTGGCTCCCTATTATATGCAGATGACGTTGCAATCTTTGATTTAACTCCCATTGGTTTGCAGCGTCGTCTGGATGTTTTAACTAAATATGCGGAGGACCATTGTTTGAAAATCAATATCGCTAAAAGCTAAATTTTTGTCTTTCCCAAGAAAGGTTTTCCAATAAAGAAAGGGTATAAGTGGCTGTTGGGGCACGAAGTTCTTGAATTGGTCAATACGTATCTGTATCTGGGGAAGGTTTTCTCAAAAAATGGGTGTGACTCAGAGCACATCAAAAGGTGCGTTGGCAAGGCCGCCTCCCAGGCCGGAGCTCTAAATAGATTTTTTAAGACCTGCGGGAGACGTCATTTTAATCATGTTCTGTCAGTATTTAAGGTTAAAATCCCCCCGACATTAACTTATGCTGAAGAAGTTTTGGATAGGAATTACTGGCTCTCTTTCGATAAGGCTGAAGGCCAGTTTTTCCGTCAAATTTATAATTTAAATTCCTTGGCTGTCCCACATGTTCTTCGTCTGGAATTCCATTTAGTTTCTTCTTATATTTTGTCCTTGGCAGCGGTTTTGAGGTGGGGGAACTCCCTTTTTTGGGGGGATGAGGGCACCCTAAGGGCCGCCCTGAAGTTGGAAATTTTTGCTAAATTAAAAGATAAATCTGCTTTTTTTAGATCATTTGCTAATGCAAACCATTTATTTGGGCTTAATTTAAACTGTGATTTACCCATGCCAAAGCCTGTATTAAAGTTATTTCTAAAGAAGTCAATAAGCACGATTAGTACGGCAAGAGATATGACTTTAAGTCACCCTAAAGCCCGTAACGGGGTGATCTGTGCGAGTGCGATGGGGAGCAGACCCCAGCCCTATCTCTCATGGAATATCCCACACGGTATTAGAAGGCTAATACTACTCTTAAGAACTAACTTGTTGCCCCTGAGAGTAGTAACGGGCATTTGGGAAAACACTCCTAGAGAGGAGAGAATTTGTGAACTTTGTTGTTCCCAAATACAGGATCTTAATCATGTGTTATTTGTGTGCCCAGAACTTCAAAGGGCAAGGCGAATGTTTTTGAGACCTTCATTCATTAAATGTAATATTTGTTCTGCTCAGGAGGCACGATCTTTCGTGTTGTCCCCTCCAAATGAAATGACTTGTTATAGAATATTTCAATTTTTTAAAACATTCTTGGATATTTATTAGAATTGTATTTGTTATAAAATATGTCTTTTTTTACTGTATTGGTGTATTTTTGTGGACCTCCGTTGGAGTTCCGTAACAAATAAACTAATTGAATTGAATTGAATTGAATTGAATTGTGGGTTCTGCTCATTCTCTGCTCGTTTTGTGCCCACTTCTGATGTTTATTTTTCCTCTTTCTGCTCATTGCTGACATTTATTTTGCCTCTTTCTGCTCGTTACGGGCCTTTATTTTCCCTTTTCTGCTAATTTCTGTCCTTTATCTTGCCTCTTTCTGCTTGTTGCTGGCCTTGATTTTGTCTCTTTCTCATCGTTCCTAACCCTTATCTTGCCTCTTTCTCCTTGTGGCTGACCTCTAGTTTGCCTCTTTCTGCTCATTGCTGACCTTTATTCTGCCTCTTTCTGCTCATGTCTGACATTCATTCTGCCTCTTTCTGCTTGTTGCTGACTTTCATTCTGCCTCTTTCTGCTCATTTCTGACATTTATTCTGCCTCTTTCTGCTCTTTTCTAAGTTCCATTTTCCCTCTTTGTCCTCTTCCCCCCGGGACCACTGCTCCCACAAGCAGGAAACTGCTTGATATAGCAGCTCTCTGCTTGTGGAAGCAATGTTTTCATATTTCACAGCACGCATATTTGCGTTTAGGGGAACAGATGAAAACTCAGCTTTCTGCAAGGTGGAGCTGTTTGACTGCTGAGGCTTGCAGAAAGAGGAGTTACGTTTGCTCTTGCTGGCCACCAAGCAAAAGCAAACAGTTACCTCCCGAGGGCAGGCACCCCAGGAGGTAGCAAGAGCTAGACCTGGGGGTGACAGTCGCCATGGCCATAAATGGCTCCATGAGGGGGGCCGCGTAGCACCCATCGTAAAATTTTGGCCCGTTGAGGTGGTGAACCCTGGGGACAGTGGTCCGCGATGGACCCATACATTAATTTATTTCAGCTCCAGGGAAGCGGCGGTCTCCTGGGGCTGCTGGGGAGGTAGTAGGGACCCCACTGCATTTATTTTATCATTAGCCTCAGAAGGTGGGGGTCTCTGGGGCAGCAGGGAGGCCCCTCTTGCATTCATTTTATCTTTAACCCTGGGTAGGTGGCGGTCCCTAGGGCTACAGGGGAGGCTGTACAGGGCCACCATATACATTTTAACTTTAGACCCAGCAAGGTGGCAGTCCCGGGGCGTGGGCGGGCTGCCCTCATACATACGTTTAAGTGCCCCACGGAAGTGGCAGTCCTCGGGGCTGAGGGGATGCTGCACGGGCACCCGCTGCATACATTAAAACCAGTGGCAGTCACCAGGGCGTTCATGAGCATATATTTGCTCATTTCCCCGGGACCTGGCCCACTCAGGGGCTAAACATTAGTAAAGCGCGGCAGCCCACACCTTTTTTTTCCAGTGCGACTACTGCCGAAAACTTTTTTCAAAAAAGCTTTTTTTCCAAGGTGGGGTCTGGGACCCCACCACCATATCTAGGAGGTCAAAGTATTCCTGCCCTGCCCCCTTTCTTTTTTTTTAAACTTTTTTTGTGGGACTGAGCTGCCAATACTTCCTGGTTGGAGTGTTAGCAGCCAATCACATTTCAGCACTGGGACTGTCACATCCTCGGGGAATCCATGTCTCTATATATACAAATTTAGACTTTGGATAATATCTGTAAAACTACTGAATGCGTTTTACACCAGAACAAAAAAAATAACTTCTCTGGACCAACAGCTACCTTTCTGCCAAATTTGGTGTAATTCCAGCGTTCCGGCAGTAGTGGTGTCTAAAGTCCCACTGGGAAATTGCAAGGGGAAAATTGATTTTGGGACACCCCCCCCGCCCCCATTTTCTCGCCCCTGCTTGACGGATCACCCAAAACTTTCCAGATAGCAGCATAAGTGAGCGGCAGACTAGTTTTGAAACTTTTGCGAGGATTCGCCAAACGGTGCTGAAGTTATTGGAAAAACAAAAAACACTTGTCCTATAGAAACCGACTGCCAGTAATCAATCAATCAATCAATCAATCAATCTATCTATCTATCTATCTATCTATCTATCTATCTATCTATCTATCTATCTATCTATCTATCTATCTATCTATCTATCTATCTATCTCTTCATTTTCAGGACAGGCTTAGAATAATCTGTGAGTAAGCATAAACTCTGCGTTTTAATTCTTATTTGGATGAGTTTTCAGTGCATTTTAAGCTGCTGGCAGACTTTCCGCTTCTTTGAGGAAAGTGTAATTAAAATTTTATAAGGAGGGTATGAGTTTACGCGTGTTAAGTGTAGTGATGAATGCTGGTTTGTTTCCCATCTCTCATTTGACTGTATGTGATAAAATAAAAACTGAAAGGAAGGAGACAATGAAATAGAATAAAATACTTTCTTAATGGGGTAAAATAAAATATGGCTCGTGTAAAAAGATATTGCAAGAAAAGAGGAGAGATGGGTGAAGTTGAAAGGAAAGGTGAGAGGATGAATCGGAGGATAGCAACACAAGACAAAAAAAAGGTAAACAGAAAGAAATAAGGAGGAACATGTCAGAAAGAGAGCGAGCTTCGAAAGAGGGAAAGGTGGTGTAAAAGCAACGTTAGATTTTGTGAATTTGATCAAGTAGAAATTCAACCCACTTGCAAGCCGTGGCAAGCTGTCACACAGGGCTTGACGTTGGCACGAGGCAAGCTATCACACAGGGCTTGGCGTTGGCACCGGCAGGTTCTTGGATTTCAGATACTGACTGGCGCAGCTGCTCTGAAACAAAGTCGCCCTCGCATCCTCTCTGCGAGCTCTGTGCTGCTGCCTCAGAAATGCATCATGGCAACAGCTGCAACTGGAGGGCGTTGACCTTTATCGTGAACAATAACACATATAGGAAACGCAACCAGAGCATTGTAATATCATCTGTCATGGAGATTCGTGTTCGGGCGCTCCTTGGCAGGCGGCGGCCGGAGTCCAAGGCGGCAGTGCACTTCATTAGTACTCACGCAGGCCGGAGCGACGGCCAGCTCCATTATAGGGGAACCCAGTGGCATTATAGCGCGCGCCTTTTTACACGGGTCGGCTGTCCTGCAACACGCCGCAGCCAGCAATGTAAACTGAGCCAAAAATAATCCGGCTGGAACCACAAAGCGGATTAGTCTATTGTGATGGTGATTAGAGCGGCGAAATACTAGGCCACACAAAAAGCATCCGTGCGTGGTGGGAGCCAGCCATTCGGCGCACGCACGCGAACAGAGTACGCACACAGCGTTATGAAACAGTTCAATACATATTTGTGTTAAAAAATATGCTACTCTACTATGGTACATACTTGTTTAATTTTGTTTTAGCATAGGTTATTGCTCTTGATATTTATTGTACGAATCAACAAGTTTTCATCCTTCGTTTTGTATATCTATTTTTTATCTTCTGTATCGCTCGTATGAATATTATTTTAATTCTGTACTTTGCTCTCTAATTGTCTCAATAAAGCTCTTTAAACAAAAAGAAAATAGGTAGTTGTGTTTTTTTAATTTTTTTATTTCAGTAGATTTTTATTGAAAATTATATTTACATGGTGCAGAGGATATACAGGATATACATGGGAGATAACTGAAGACAAGGGAAAAGGAGGAGGGGGGGGGTTGGGGGGGGGCTGGGGTTAAGTAGTTATTTGCAGCCGTTTGTCCATATTATTCTTGCTTCTTCTTCCGTTTCTTTTGGCGTTCCCCCTTCCCCCTTGCTGATTGTCCAATTGTCTTTTCGTTCCCCTGGTGGCGTGGAGAGAGAGGTATAGAGAAAGAGAGAAAAGAGAGTAGAGAGTAGAGAGGCTCAGCTAGTTAACAAAGTAGGCGATCTTAGTAGTCTATTCAGTGGTGTCTCATCTTGCTTGGGGCTTATTTCCCGGTTGTCTCTCGAGCGTTCAGGGTGGCTTGTGTGAGGACAGGTAGTTGTCCAGCGAGAGCCACATTTCGCTTTTCTTCCCTGCGTTCGGTAGGCTGTTGGTTGTTATGTTGTCGGCCCCCCGCAGGAAAATGACCCAGTTAAACCAGGCTTTGAAGGTGGCTTTCGCTGTGTCTTTCCAGTTGGTCAATACCGTCTTGACCGCAGCTGTGAGCAGGAGGTCAATCAGGTCTCTGTCTGTTTCGGATCTTATGGGAGGATCGGTGTACCCCAGTGCTAGATGGTGGAAGTCATGTGCTAGAGTGGCCCCTGTGACGTCGTTTATTAGTGTGTTAACCGAGTCCCATAATTTCCTGACTTTGGTGCAGTGGAAGAGGAGGTGTGCCAGGTCTCCTTTCTGATTGTTGCAGTTCCAGCAGGAATCGTTTTCTCTAATACCCATGGATGCTAGTCTGGCTGGGGTCCAGTAGGCCTTGTGTATCAGCCAGAATTTTGTCTGATCTAGTGTTGTTGTCACCTTCCTTCTTGATGTGGATGACCAGAGGTCGGCGCTCTCCTTGTCAGTAAGTCCCTCCCTGCCACTGTTCCCCAATGGGCTGTGATTCTGTTGTTAAGTTTAGAGGTCTTGGGGCACAGGGCTTTGTACATGTGTGCTACTTGGTGTCCTATTATGTTTAGGCTCGTGGCATATTGTAGTATTGAGGGTGTGAGCTTGTTTATGTTTGCTTTGGTGATTGCAACTCTTATCTTTAGGAAGTTATAGAGCTCCGCGCTTTCAAACTTATGTTGTTCCTTGAGTGTGTCGAAAGTGGCTTGAGTTCCCTTATGCTGTAGCTGGCTTACTGTGGTTATACCGTGTCTGTACCATGTGTGCATGTCTAGTGTGTTGTTCCTGTATTTTATTTTAGGGTTGTGCCAAAGGGATTCTAGCTGCGTTTGCCTGATGCTGGTGTCTAGTAGCTTATCTATTCTTAGTAGGGCTTGCCTTGTGTTCCTTAGTATTGGGTTTTGTTTTATTGCGGGGTGTTTCGTTGCCGTGAGCAGGGCCACGGGTTCCATCCCGCCTAACATTCTCCTTTCCAGAGAGAGCCAGGCCGGGATGTAGTCATTCTTCGGAGTTAGCCAGTACAGGCCTTGTTTTGCTATGCATGCTGTTTGGAATAGCTGAAAATTTGTCAAGTTGAGGCCTCCTAGTGTCTTGGGCAGTCTGAGCTTTTGAAGGCTAATTCTGGGTTTCTTCCCTCCCCAGAGGAATGTGTTGATTAGCTTGTCTAGCTTTTTGAGGAAGTCTGTTGTATTGGTTAGCGGTAGCATGTTGAGCAAGTAGTTAACCATTGTGGTGACCATCATTTTGATGGTTTCTATCCTCCCCCACCATGTAGTGAATTTTGGAGACCATCCCTTGAGCTTCTCCTTAATTTTGTTTAGGATGGCTTGTTCGTTCTGGTCTAATGTGGTGTGCAGGTCTCTCTCGAAAAGGAGGCCCAGGTATTTGATGGCTTTCCTTTGCGAGGTCAGTCCAGAGGACCCCAGCATCGTCTTGTTGTTGTGGATATTTAGTGGTTTGCACTCCGATTTTTCCCTGTTCAGTTTATATCCTGATACCTGGGCGTATTGGTCTATAGTGTCCATTAGGGCCGCAATGGATCTTTCTGGGTCTTCTGTTACAATGAGGATGTCGTCAGCGTATGCTGCTAACTTGAAGGTCTCTCCCTCTATGGGTATCCCTTTTATGTCTGGGTTTGCTCGTATCATGCTTAGAAGGGGCTCTATGGCCAGTAAGAAAAGGGCTGGTGAGAGCGGGCATCCCTGCCTCGTTCCTCGTTTGAGGTCTAGCAGCTCTGACGTGCCTCCGTTCACTTCTACGCACGCCTTGGGTTCGTTATATAGGGCCATTACCATCTTCCTAAAGTTGTGGCCTAAGCCGAATTTTTTCATGCATTGATCTAGGTACGGCCATGATACCCTGTCGAAGGCCTTTTAGCATCAAGGGCGATCATGACCGCCGCATTGTTGCTTTTGGCTGCGTGGTTAATTATGTGGCAGAGTAGTCTTGTGTTATCGTGCGACATCCTGTTCTTCAGGTATCCCACTTGAGCGCAGTGTATGAGGGAGGGTAGGTATGAGTTGAGTCTGGTTGCTAGGATCTTGGCGTATATCTTACAATCCACATTTATGAGTGAGATTGGTCTGTAGTTTTTTGGGTGTTGTGTGTCTTTGCCTTCCTTAGGGATTACGATGATGTTGGCCTCTGCCATCGATTGAGTCATACGCCCCTTGCGTACACAGCTTGTGAATACCGATGTCATCGTTGGCCTGAGTGTGGCGATAAAGTGTTTGTAGAACTTGGCTGTGAACCCGTCTGGACCTGGGGCCTTGTTATCCGTTAAGCTTTTGGCTGCTCTTTCTATCTCCTCGCTTGTTATTTCAGTGTCCAGCCTCTCTCTTTGGTTTTCCGTCAGTTCTGGTGTCGTGATGCGTTCTAGCAGGTCTTTGCCCCCATCTGCACTTAGTGTTTCGTCTTCCTTGTACAGCTGCACGTAGAAGTCTTTGAAGGTGTCAAGTATCCCTTTGTTCGTCGTATGTGATTTGTTTGCCCTGTCTCTGACAGCTGCTATTGTGTGTTGTCTCTGTTTACCTTTGAGGTATGACGCCAGAGCCTTCCCTGCCCTATTGGCTGAGCATAAGTTTATCGCTTTGTATTTGTTGACCCAGGTCCCTGCCCTCTCGCTTAGGATCTTGTTCAGTTCGTATTTTTTCTTTGTTAGGGTCGTGAGGGTGTTCCTGTCCTCTAGATTAGCTATGTGTCCTGATGCTAGTGTCTTGATTTCTCTCTCCAGGTCAGTTATCTTCCTGCCTCTTTCCCTGTTTTGTCTTCCTTTGATGCTTATTATCGTACCCCTCACCGTGGCTTTTAGCGCGTCCCACAGGGTCTCCCTATCTATGTCCGGGCTGTCGTTGTTTGAGAGGTATTCCTTTATGGCTAGTTCTATTTCAGTACTGTTGTTCGTATTTTTGAGTAAGTCATCATCAAATCTCCATCTTCGTGTTGGGCGTTCGTTGTGTTTGCCTGTCATTGTTAGGCAGATGTGGGAATGGTCTGAGATGGTCCTTGGGCCTATCTCCGTATGGTCTATGAGGTGCGTGTGCGTGTCTGATATGAGGATGTAATCAATTCTACTGTAGGAGTTGTGTTGAGTTGAGTAGAAGGTGTACTCTCTCTGGTCTGGGTTTTGCAGTCTCCATGGGTCCCCAAACCTTAGTTTTGTGCATAGGTTCCGCAGTGTGTTGCCTTTCTGTGTACTCTGGCTGTGTCTTTGTGGGTGTCTGTCTATGGCTGGGTCTAGGACCTGGTTCATGTCTCCAGCAACTATTAGCAGCTCTCCTAGTGGCAGTGTCTCCAATTCCTTGATAGTCTGTTCCCAGAATGCCTTATCCTCGGTGTTGGGGCCGTAGATGTTTGCCACGTGTATGGGTTCCTCCCCTCTGAGCAGGCTGGTGACTAGTAATCTCCCCTCTGTGTCCCCTTTTGACTTAGCTAGTGTAAGTTTCGACTTTTTGCTGAGTATTGTTATCACCCCGTTTTTTTTGTTCTTTGCAGGTGACCCTATTACCTGACCTATCCAGCTGGCCTTTAGGCGGTCTATGTCCCCCTCCTCTAGTCTTGTCTCCTGCAGGACGTAGATGTCGCTCTTGAGCTTGGCCAGGTGGTCTAGGACCTTCCTTCTTTTTACTGGGTGGTTAAGCCCCTTAACGTTCATTGACACTATCTTGATGTCGGTCGTGAGATTGTGGTCTGAGTTGTGTGTCATCTCTCGTTTTGTCTGGGCTGGCTGTTAGTCTGGTTAGCTTCCGATCGTCTACCTGTTTTGGTACTGTGTACAGTCTTCCATTGTGAGTTCTCTAGGGATAGGTGATAGATGTGATAAGATAGAAAAAGAGAAAAGAGTAGTATCAGCCCATGTGTGTTCTCCTCGCACCCCCCTCCTCCCTCCATACCCCCCACCCTCTCCTCCCCCCTCCCCCCTTTACTTGCATAGTGGGTGTGCGACAACAAAGTTCCTTTGCTCCGCATCTTCCCTGAGGTAGGTTGCTGATTTCTTATTCCTTCAGTGATCAGCGTTCGCTTGTTCTTTAGTCTTTAGTGTCTGAGTCCCTTAGTCTTTAAAGCTTGTGCAAATTCTTGCGGTTAGCGTTGGTTGTTAGGGTGTGGGTCTTGGGGTTTTCTGAGGTAGTTGGTAATGTATTTCTACATTATCCATGGATGGTTCGTCCCACGTTCCTTAGTTCTGTGCCTGCTCTTCAGGCTTGCTCTGCAGAGTTCCTTTGCTGGAGCTGTGAGGTAGGTGTAGGTTTAGTGTTGTTTCCCTTGGCCTCTTAGCTTCCCTAGCAGGGAGTCTTGAGGTGGATCTGAGTTCTTGGTTATGAGGTGGATTCTTAGGGTCTGTTTCCGTTTATAGTGTTTTTTCAGTCTGATTTACCCTCATTGCTTGGTGAGGCACTTCTTTTTGGGGCGCTTTGGCCCTGGCCTTGGCCTCTCACATCCATCTCCTCGGTCGGAGGTCCTCTCATGTAGCGTCTGAGTTCCTCTGGGTCCTCGAAGACAATTGATCTCCAGTTGTCCGTGACTTTAAAGCGGGCAGGACCAGTGAAAGAGTAGTTGAGGTTTCTTTTCCGCAGAGCTTCTCTCATGGCTAGGAAGCCTTTCCTTGCCTCTACCGTAGCTCTCGAGTAGTCCTGTGTGAGCACAATCTTGCTGCTTGCCCATGTGAGGTTCTGGTTTTTCCTGGCAAAGGCAAAAATCGCGTCAGTGTGGTCCGCTCTTAGTGGGGAGCAGATTATCGCTCTCGGAGATTTCCCCGTGGCTGGTTTTCCCGCCGGTACTCTGTATGCTTTGTTGACTTCAAACTGCCTCTCAAAGTTTAGGCCGGTGAGTTTGGGGATCATGTCTTCTAGCATTGCTGCGCAAGACTTGTCTTTGTCCTCCAGACCTTCTGGGACTCCCAGGATTCTGATGTTACCCCTCCTGGCTCTGTCGTCTTGCTCCGCCAGCTGCTTTTGTAGTGTCTTGGTTATCTTTGCGTGCTCCTCAGTGATCTTGATGTTCTTGCTCGTTGCGTCTTCAACTTCACTTATTCTACTCTCTGCCGTCTCCAGTCTGGTGTTTGTGTTGTGCTGGTCAGCACGGATCGCAGCCAGTTCCAGTTGCATGTTATCTATTGTCTTTTTAGTCTCTCTTGCAACATCCTTGACTTCATTGATTCTTTTCAACACTATTTCTAGTGTTGCTGTCTCCGTCTTAAGCTTCGCCGGGGACTCCAGATTGTCTTTCCTTAGCTTCTTCAGGTCGTTTGTGTTTTTCACATCGGCCATCTTCTGCGGCTGTGATTTTCCCAGGCCTCGCGATCCGCCTACCTTCCTTGTAGTTGCTAGCAGTCTGGCTTGTGCCTGCTCTGCGGCTTGCACTACACAATTGTAGCGGAAGCGGCTTGGTACTTTTGATGAAGCAAAGCTTCGCATATATTGCGACTTGCTGTACTCATGAACCTCGTCTGTGTGTAACAAAGTAATAATTGTATGTCTTACTAATGTTTATTTTATGTTAAACGAAGTTTCCCGACGCTTGCACATGTGTCTTACTAAAATAATTTACTCGAGTCATTTAATATGGCCGCTGCTTGTATTTAGTTACTGCGCATGCGTCAGCCACACTCATGTGTCCTGATGTGTCTGCAGAGTTGGAGGGAAATTTATGCGCATGCGTAATACATAGCTTTGCCTATAACGTGGTACTGCTCGTGCCACTGCTCTTGTCACTGTTGATATGTAGCTAACATTTAGACTGCATAAGTATATTTTATGATGATAAGTTGAAAGTACAACCCTGTGATGTGATTTCATAATGTTATTTCTATGTATTAATTTGTTCTCGCTTACTTTTCATGTACCGCGGGGAATGGGGGTCCGAACTGGTTGGGAGCCATATTGAAGGTCTCTTCTGCGCATGATCATGGAGCACTGAAAGGTGGCAACTTTGGACAGCGGAACTCAGCCAGCTGGCAGCCACAGTCATGATGCTCCTGGGAAAGCCACCTCTGCGCTATGAGAACGGAGAATGTTGCTCCTCATATGATACAATGTGTGTTGTGCTACTGTTTGCTGTGCAGTTTCTCA
Source organism: Lissotriton helveticus (assembly GCF_964261635.1). Taxonomy (NCBI): domain Eukaryota; kingdom Metazoa; phylum Chordata; class Amphibia; order Caudata; family Salamandridae; genus Lissotriton; species Lissotriton helveticus. The sequence goes on along the minus strand of NC_136065.1, from coordinate 165,995,559 downwards.
TGGGAACCCCAATCTTGCTAGGCGGTACCCATATATGTAAATGAAGCATACAAATAGTGTGTTATGATTGGTGTGTTACCCAAATCCTACCTTAGGACCAATCCAAATTGAGGGATTCTGACACTTTGCAACATTGGGGGGTGGTACACCGTCCCAAAAGAGTATATCTACCCTGGGTTCACCTAGGGAAATTGTCCGACTTGTCTGGTTTAGCTGACCTGTCACTGACCCATCGTACTCAATAGGTGACTGAAGATACAGAGCGCTGCGGAGCACTCTGTCCGAAATTGACCATAGCCTAAGGTTTTACTGAACCTTAAAGTGCTGGCGAAGCACTTTGCTGGGAGTTCGCTGATCCAATCGGGGTCTTGATCGATAGATGCAGAGAGGGTGGAGCGCAGGCGTTGCTTCCAAACTGCGGGTGCGGTCCTGTCCTGAGCGGTCCTGTCCTGAGCGGTCCTGTCCTGAGGGTTTGCTGTCCTGTCCTGAGGGTCCTGTCCTGATTCCTATTCCGAGGGTATCCTGTCCTGTCTTGGGTGTCCATTCTGCACCTGCTGTCCTTTGAGGGGTATCCTTCCTTGAGGGTTTCCTGTCTTTAACTGACCCGTGGCCAGGGTTTGGTTTCCACACCAGTCTAGGTAAATACTGCTCTAAATTCTTTAAACTTGCACCTTTCTATTTTCTGACTTTTGCTTCAATAAAGAGACATCTTTGCATATGGTGAATTTTCCATGCTTTTGCCGCAACTCTTGAAACGTAAAGTCATTTGCATATTTTCTTGATATGTTCTCATGTTACCCTACCTTTTAGAAATCATATTTTGCATTGCAGTTTGTCATTTTCTGATATGGTCTAGAACGGCCTTACTTAAACTGTTTAAAGAATTTCTGCCCTGAATGCATAGCGTCACTTGTTGCATTTCATATTAGCATTTTCCATGATTACCCTGACTTTATTTCTCTATAGTTATGTACTTTTCATTATCTTGGTTATTGATTGCCTTATTCTTGTAAGTTTGATGCTTGAAGAAAACGAACTTTAGATAAAGTTTTTAAAACTTCCAGTTGTCCGTGGTCATTTTACAACAGTATCGAATGTCATTTGAATTTGCATTTACTGCCTTTCCTTTTACAGCTAGGCCCCTGATCCGTTGAGGTCATAGGTACCCGTGTCGGTGGATGGTAAGTCGGGTACTCTGAGTAATAACGGCAGGGAACACACACAATTGGTAGCAGCCCGTGAAGTCGCCTGGTCAATGAATAGTGTGAATTGAAAGTATATGGGCCCTGAAGCCGGAAACGGCGAAATCATTGGCTGGGTGACCTCGCGCGCTCCATCAGTTTTCTGGTAGATCAGAGGATGGTTAGGGACTAGCTAAAGGTTAGGTAGGACTAGTTAGGCTAGGTAAGTCGGTAGCTGCTAGTATATTAATGCTGCTATAAAAACGGTCATTCCGAGAGACCTGATCAATCTCTTGTGAATACGCATGAATAATATCTTGTAAAAACAATTCATGAATTGTTGTATTATTATTATTCTTGTTCTTATATTGTTATATGTATTAATCCATGCGTTTGTAAACCGTATTGTTTCTTGTTGTCCGAACTCCCCGGGGAATTGAAAGGGCAAGTGGTGAATATAATCCATTGTCCTGAGGTCACAGGCTTAAGGAAAGTTAGGTGCAGGTTAGGATAACCGGGAAGCACTAACTAGGGTTTTTTTCTGAATACATGTGTGAATAAATGTCAGTAACGAGGTTCATTGGCAAAATTCCCATAGTGGCGTAACCTAGTAAGGGTCACATCGGAAGAGTAGCAGGTTCCTCGGAGCTTGGGTGAAAGCAGAGGGGTCCGCTGGGAAACCTTAGACTCGGATATATCCCAGAGAAGTGGATGAGTTTAGGGGAATAACAGGTTCACCGATGCTAGAGTGAAGGGTAGGCGGAAGAGATCTACCCGCAGCGCGTGAAAAGTAAATGGAAGTAGTTTACTTGCAGTAAAGAAATCTTTCTGTCTAGACACTTGAGCACTGTGGCGAATGTGTATTCGTTGTTAAATAACCAAGCACTGAGCACTTTAGAAAGAAAGAAAGTTTCCGTTACCTTGTGAAGGGAGGGAGTCAGCCGCGAAGCGTCTCTGACGTCTCTCCGTGCCGCGCTGGGATTGGTAGAAACAGCGGGCGGGTAGCGGGACTGGAATTGTAAAGGAGGGGTGAAGCGCCGAGGAGTGAGAACTGTCTCACGAAGGGGCCGCGCACCCATTGGTCGAAACTATTTGAACGCGTGCACCCCATTGGTTGCCCGGAATTGCAAGACGCGTTCTGATTGGAGGTAACTTTGTAAACAAAATTAAGTGTAGAAATCGTATGTGGCACTCGTATTGTCCAGAGACTAGACCCGATCCGAGAAACCAAGGGTTTGAAAGGGATCAGTGGAAAGCCAATAGATACGATATTATGTACGGAGGAAAGAGAAAGATGTCCCTTGTAAATAGGGTAAAGAATTATTTCAAAACGGACAAACCAATTAAGTCTAGAGAGGGCGTTATTGTCCCGCCACCGAATACTCCCGCCTCATTCATGATGTTTGACCGAGGGTACAATACCTGTGTGTGGTTGGAGAATTGGGTGAAGTACACAAAAGATGACGGAGTATTGGCTTTTCCGTTAGATGGTACTTTCAATGGTAGAATTTTATTTAATTTGAGAACCCGAATGAATGAATTACATCCCAGACCGAGATTAACGCAGTATGAGGCATTAGAGGAATGGGAGATTGAGGCTTTCGAAAGAGAGAAACCCCGGATGGACAAAGGTCTGACCAAGTGGTACCCCAGGCTGAAACAAGAGACCAGGGATAAAAGGATGAAACAGTGGAGACAGAGTATGATTGTTGAGGGTCTGTTTCCCATGATGCCAGCAGGTAACCCTTCGGCGGGAGAGAAAAAGACAGAAAAGAGTAAGCATTGGGGAGCCCCTGGGGAGTCAGACGATGAATTTTTAGATGACATTTTTACAAGAAGTCCGCCACCTTATAATGAGGGAGCCCGACCTTCCAGTGCAGGAGAAATTGCCCAATGTCCATCTATTAAGGAGGAGGATAGATCCCTATGTAGGGGGGGAGGGGGCCAGGTATTGCCCTATTATGAGAAGCCCGAACCCCCAGAAGTGAGGACTATATATCCTAGAATGCCCGTGAGCCCGGAAGAATAATATTCCCGTGAAAAGCTCTTTTTCCCCAGACCTCTTTATGAAAACGAAGAAAAGCCAGTAAGTTCAGGAGTGCCCTTTTTGCAGCCTCCATATGGGGAGGAGCGCAGGTCATTCGGCACAGGAACTTTGTTTCCGAAACCAAATTATGGTGGGGGACCAAGTGAAACGCATCCTACTGCCCCGAGTTTTACGCCTCACCTGACCCCACAGATAGTGCCTGAATGAACATTAGGAAGGATACTGGAAGAAAGGGAGCAAGAAGTTCTAGCTAGACAGAGAACAGAAATAATTCAGAAAATCTCCCAGTTAAACACCAGTCCTGAAGCTTTGACCATTCCAGTAACTATTGGACCAGTGGTTCCGTTATATGGGAATAGTCAGGGAAATCCGAACCCTTCAGTTCTGAACCCAATTATGGCACCACCCAGACAGGAACCCATAATAATAGATGATCAGTCCAGTGAGTGTGAGTCTGAAGTTGCGTTCTTGGACCTGCCAAGCAAACAGATCGGAAAGGGAATGCCGAAGCGGCAGAACCCTTTTGATGCGAAAGAAATTAAATTAGAATCAACGTCAGGTACTAGGAGTGTGTCTCTGGTAACTCCGGAAGAAATTGAAAATTGGAGTCGTGAATTAGAGAAACAGGCTCCGCAAACGAAATCTTTAGACCTCTACAAGCTGAGGGTAGAAATAGAGGAATTAATGGCAGGAAATGTGGGATTAGACAGATTGAATACTTATTCGGAAGAAGAATTGCTGTTTATGTGTAAAAGCCTTACCCGGAGTACTAGAGTGCTCCACGAGAAACTGACAGACACCGCAGCTAGTATGGGGATAGATATATCCAGATCGAAGCCCTTGCAGAAACCATACCGAGCTGAGTTCTCAGACAAGGATTTAGAGAACTTGAATGTGTCAGGGAGGAAGTTGCAGATTAAAGAGTTGCTTGCAGTTTTTCAAAAATGGGGAGACGTGGAAAGATGGAAAACGAGGTGGGTACGAAAGAAAGATGAGGCACGATCCAGACAAGCGACCCCTGAGTTCCCTCTGAGAGAAGTAGATAAGCCCGAAACGTTGTGCCCCATGCGTGAAGTACCGGGTGGGAGGTATGTGCACGTTCCATGGTCCAGACAGGATATTATGTCCTTTACTAACGATTTTCCGAAACTGCGCGAGAAACCGGTCGAATGGTACCGGCAAGTGGAAAGGTTCGTAAAGGTGCAAAAATGCCTGTGGAAAGACCTGGATGGGTTTTTCGACATTGTGGTCCCGGTCGATCTATGGACCGAGTGTAAAATAGCCATAGCCTGGCCTAGTGAGGAGTACACAAGAGATAAAGAAACAGGGGAGCCTTCGAAGGAAGTTATGAGAAAATATGAGCAGGTAATTCAGCACTTGAAAGAAAAAGTGCCCGCAAAGGAAACTGATTGGACCAGGATAGATAGAACAACGCAGGAAAGGGATGAGACAGTGCACTCCTATTACGAAAGGCTGTTGCAGGTGTTCAAAACCTACAGTGGTATAGATAACATCGAGATGAAGGATATGACACACTTTATTTACAGGTTTGTAAACGGTTTAAGACCTGAAATTTGTCAGTGGATAAAGGATAATAAAATCTGTTGGCACTCCAAAAAGGTAGACGAAGTCCTGCGGTACGCAAAGTACTGCGAGGACGAGATGGCAGAAAAGAAAAAGGCTCTCAAGGAGAAAGTAATGTGGGCTCAGGTGAAGCTCGCAGAACAGCAGGAAAAGCAGTTGAGTAACATGGTCAAAAATGCTAAGAACGAAGGTCCTGGGGGAGGGGGAGGAGGTAAGCCCCGGCCCAAAATGAGCAGGGAAGAGGCTATGAAGAAATTTCCCTGCCATCAGTGCGGCGAAATTGGACACTGGCGCAACGAGTGTCCTTATTTACCTAACGATAACCCCAAACCACCTGATTTAACTCCACAGACGCAGAAAGAAAGACCAAGAAAGACTCAACCACAGGTAAAAACAGTTCAGGTGCCCCGAGCACCAAAGCAAGTATACAGGGGAAAACAGGCAGAGGGTGATGAGATAGAAGTTTGGGAAAGTGGTGAGAACAGAAATGCAGCAACTTCGCAGTATCTATTAAATGATACCTTCCTTTGTGATGACCAGTACTGACGGGGCCTGAGAGGGGAGGACGAGGAGTGCGTACTTGGCGCCTCCTTGCCGGTAGACCAGTCCGGACCATACATTGAAGGAAAGGTTGACGGAAATGATGTCACCTTTCTGTTGGACACAGGCGCTACCCGTTCTACTGTGAGAACAGTGGACGTTCCAAACCTACCCCTCTCGGGAGAAGCAATCCAAGTAGTGGGTGTATCTAATCAATTGATTAGTACTCCTGTTACCAAGCCCATGGAAATATCAATTGGAAATTTTAAGGAAATGCATAGATTTGTCGTTTGTGACACCAGTCCAGTAAACTTGCTGGGACGTGATTTGCTGTGCAAAATGAACTGTACCATCTTTTGCACACCAAAGGGTGTTGAAATTCAGACCCCAGATGAAGACGGCATTTATAAATTAATGCTGGTCCGCCCTGACTCGGAAATTAAACGAATGACCATGCAGGATTTACCCAAAGAACTCCAAGAAGCAGTGAAGCCAGAGGTGTGGGACTTTACTGGGAAAGATGTAGGGTTAATGAAAAACGTGGACCCCATACAGATAGCAATAAAGGACAATGCTGTATACCCCAATACTAAACCCTACAGAATGAATGCAGAAGTGAAAGCTGGTGTTACTGTGGAAATACAGAAATTGCTAGAGGGGAACATCATACAGGAGGTATGAGTAGCCCATGTAACTCCCCGATTATGGGCATTAAGAAGCCTAGTGGCAAGTACAGAGTAGTGCAGGATCTACGAAAAGTCAACAAGATAGTAGTTCCCTGTTGCCCTATTGTCCCGAACCCAGCAGTGATTCTGTATCAGATTCCCTGGGATGCTGAGTGGTTCACCGTGATAGACCTGTGTCATGCATTCTTTTCCATTCCCTTGCATCCAGATAGCAAATTTCTTTTCTCATTTGCCTTCAATGGTCACGTGTATTGCTGGAACCGGGTCCCTCAAGGGTATACAGAGAGCCCCTCTATCTTTAATCAGATCTTGAAAAAATGTTTGGAAACTTTGGTCTTACCTGGGAATTCTGTCTTAGTGCAATACATAGACGACCTCTTGGTGGCGTCTAAAAGTCATAAGGATTGTGTAATTGACACTATTGCCCTATTGAATCACCTGTGTGAAAAAGGACATAAAGTGGCCCCTGATAAGTTACAGTTTTGTGCAAAATCGGTAAAGTATCTGGGACACCAGATAGAAAAAGGTGTCAGGAAAGTGACATCCGAAAGAGTGAGAATAATTCAAAAGATGCAGTTACCGCGTACTCAGAAAGAGATCAGAATGTTCCTGGGAGTAATAGGATACTGCAGGCAGTGGATTCTGGGATTTGCAGTCCTGTCTAGGCCCTTGATAAGAATGACCAAGAGAGGAACTCCAGATATTGTAGAGTGGGATGATGAAAGCTTAACAGCCTTCACCAAACTGCGAGATTGTCTGTGTACAGCCCCTGCATTGGGAATGCCAGATTATACCAAGGAATTTGCCCTATTCTGTGACACTCGCGATAATTGCGCATTGTCAGTCCTGACACAAAATCATGGCACAACTAGAAGGCCAGTGGCATATTTCTCTGCCACCCTGGATCCAGTGGCTGCTGGATTACCAGGTTGTCTGAAAGCAGTAGCTGCTACCTGCGCAAGTTTAGAGCAGAGTGAGTCCATTGTCATGGGACATCCGGTAACTGTGTATGTTCCACATGGAGTGGTAATTTTGCTGACCAGAACGAAAACTCAGTATCTTACCCCTAGTCGGCTGACTAAATACGAGAGGATTCTTGTGGGTGCAGCAAATGTAAACATTGTTAGGTGCAGTATTCTGAACCCAGCCACCTTACTCCCCGACCCAAAGGACATGGAAGGGGGGGTGGATGATGAACATGATTGTATTGATCTAACGGAATTCAACACCAAGCCACGCCCAGACATAAAAGAAGTGCCATTGCCTGAGCATGACAAAGAATTATTTGTAGATGGTTCATGTCTAAGGCATGAACAAGGAGGCCTAAGTGCTGCCTATGCGGTAGTCTCCTTAGAGAAAATTGAAGAAGCAGGTTACCTATATCACATAAAGTCTGCACAAGTAGCCGAATTGATCGCCATGATAAAAGCTTGCCAAATTGGGAAAAACCTACGCATAACAGTGTATACTGACAGTCAGTACTGTTATGGGGTTGTGCATGACTTTGGCCAATTGTGGCTACAGAGGGAGTTCCTGACTTCATCAGGTACCCCTATTCGAAATGGAAAAGTTGTTCAGGACCTTTTAGAGGCAATCCAGTTACCAAAGGAACTGGCAGTGGTAAAATGTGTTGCTCATAAGAAGAGCATGGACAAAGTATCACTGGGAAACGATTATGCTGATCGAGTGGCCCAATGGTGCGCCAGAGATCGGTATATCGTAAATCCAAAACGAGGGGGGCCAGGAACCAGCTGCCAACTTCAGGTGTTTGAAGAAGTGCCCACATGGGATGAAGTGAAAGAGTGGCAGCAGGCGGCACCTTGGCAAGAAAGAGAGAAGTGGAAGGAAGATGGGTGTCGACCAAGACGTGTGGATGGTGTCATTTTGGGCCCAACTGGTATGCCTGTGTTACCTAGACACTTACTTAGCACAATGGCGAGATTGATACATGAAGGATCACACATTGGTAGGGACGCCATGATTCTAGTGTTCCAACAGACTTGGTACAGTAAAAAGTTCAGGAAAGTAGCAGAGTCCCTCTGCCAGAGGTGCCTGTCATGTCAAAAGATGAACCCCGGCAAGAAAACTGTGGTGGAACTGGGAAAAATTGGGAGGTCCGGGGGTCCCTTTGTAAGAATACAGGTTGATTTCATCACCATGCCCCGTTGTGAAGGGAAGCGATATGTCCTTGTCATGGTCTGTTTATTTTCAAAGTGGGTGAAAGCTTTCCCTACTCCCCAAAATGACGCAAAAACAGTAGCTAAGTGTTTGTTGAAAGAACTTATACCTAGGTTCGGGGTTCCAGTCACTATTGAATCAGATCAAGGCTCACATTTTCAGAATGCAGTGATCGACGAACTCTGTAAGGCCTTTGGAATTTCCCAAAAGCTTCACTGTGCCTACCGTCCAGAGGCTTCTGGAGTAGTGGAACAAATAAATGGAACTATCAAAAACAGACTAGCAAAACTGTGTGATGCATCTAAACTGACCTGGGTGAATTCCCTGCCCCTGGTCCTGATGGGACTCAGAAGTGTTCCTGATCGCAAGACAGGCCTAAGTCCTCATGAAATCATTATGGGAAGAGTGATGAGACAAGCATGGGTGCCAGGAAGCAAACTGTTGAGTATTACTGATGATTTGGTGCTTGAATACTGCAAGAGATTGGGTGACCAAGTGCGTTCTATCTCTCGCCAGATCGGAGAAGACGCCATCCTCAATCCAACGACTCCTCTCCACAAACTGGTCCCAGGGGACTGGGTGAAGATAAAGAAGCATACTCGGAAGAGCTATCTGGAGCCCAGGTGGGGAGAAAAACGTCAGGTGATCCTGGTAACTACCACAGCAGTAAAGTGTGCAGGAGTTCCACGCTGGGTACACGCCAGCCACACCCAGAAGGTATTACCAGACGAGGAGCCTGAAGCAGAAGGGCGTCCAGCAGAGGACTCTGCAGGAGCTAGACCGGAAGTAGCTGACAACGTACAGCCCAGTACCAGTCAAGCTGCAGAATCAGCGGACGTTGGCCCAAGAATAGTTGACAACGAACTACCAAGAACCCAACCTGCTGAAGGGGTCCAAGAAGCTGAGCCAGAAGTAGCTGAAGACGAGCTGCCGAGCATATGGCCAGAGGAGTGGATTCCATTGATTGATCTCACTGAAGACCCCATTCGAACAAGTGAGAGACTTTGGGAAGGTAGAGAGTGGACTAGAGAGGTAAAGAAAGGCACAGGCGAAGAACCTCAGGATCTTGAGATTCACATCAAAACTGAGGAAGGAGAAGGTCAGACAGGGACAGAGCACGTAATTGATACAGAACAAGTGAATAATATGGAGCCAGTGTCTGCTACTGAACAAGTAAAGGATACAGAGCAAGTGATCGATACTCCTCCACTGACTCCTGATATCGAGAAGGGACAGACCAGACATAGTGTAATAGTTCGAGCAGAAGAAAATCAAGAGATCGAAGTGCTTGAACAGGATCAGAGAGTACCAGAAGAACGTGTTCAGGAAACAGAAAGAGAGACTTTTGAAAAACAAAAACAAAACTGTCCTGAACAAGACCAGATTAGTAACCAGGCAGAAGAAATAAATGCTAGCCCTGGAATTAGTCAGATAGAAGGGGAAGAAACTGAAACTGAATTGCCAACAGTTAATGAAAACAAGAGGACAAGAGAAGGAAACGAAGTCCAAGTACCAACAAAAAGACTTAAGAAAAGAAAGCATCTTGAGCCTAAATTCGTAAAGAAATTGAGACTAAGGATAAAAACAGTAGAAGAAAAACGTGCAGAAGAAAGGAGAAGTGCTCGCATAGCTGAACAACAAGAAGGTACTTCCAAAAGAAGGAGTGATCGAATAAAAAGACAAAACAAGAAATACAAGTCACCTGAATGGACACTTGTGTTGGAAGAACTTGAAGATCTTGATATAACTGACGTAAGCGACGGAGAGCCCGTCCCTGAGTACTCTGACGAAGAAGAAGAAGAGCCACCGTGAATTTGCACAAAGTAAGCTACTCGTGTAAAGTCACAAAGAGGGGTCGAGAAACTTCTACTGAAGCCAAAATGTCTGATTCAAACGTGAATGGTAGACCTAGTCGCAGCTGTTGCAAAACATGCTGCAAGGTATGTGTATGTAGTATAGTTGTCCTGGTATTAGTTTGGATAGGACTAACAATTTTCATTCCCTTTGCTGTGAGCAAAGACACTAATATTGTCCCTACTGAAATTGTAAATACTGACGGTGAGGAGCTGACAACACAGAGTGTAGCCAGACATGAAAGAGCACTGAGACAAACAAAACAAGACTTAGAAGCATCAGATGAGGGAGGACTACATTATCATGGAGCCAAGAACAAGACACACTTAAATGTTTTCGCAAACTTGTTAATACACTATGTAGAGACTATGGAAATTGAAGATTGCTATGTCTGCATGAAGCTACCTACCTCTGTAGCTGAAGGCGTGACATACCATCACTTGCCGCTGACATATGGAATCTCCTGTAGCATTTTAGCTAGTTTATTTTACAAAAGAGGACCGTTACAGTACTATTACTCTAACAATGACGTGATCTTTTCTGAACTTCCTATACGTGGGAACTTGAATCCTGTACATACCAAAAGTGACGTAATACGATATATGGGAGACTACTTCCTGACTATAGGTAACATTGACATAGCGGACGCACACAGAGATAACTTGACTTGTTCTTTGCGTGAGCAGGAAAAGATGTTCCTGAACATGGCAGAGAAAAGGAGAATTAAAATACAAAAGAAGGCTAATGACGAAAGTCAGAAAAGGCCAAGATGGGCAGAGAACATGGAAGGCACCTCAACTGGTGGGGCGGGTCCTGCTCTGTTGCTGGATTTTGAAAAGAAAGGCAAGCTATGTCTTCACCGCGAGAAGACTAGCTATTATAATAACATTTTCATTGGTTCCAGTGAATGCGAACATAATTACAAAGTAATTGGAGGTTGGGGTTTCAAAAATGGGTCAGAGCCTGTGTTTCCTGGAATTTATTATATTTGTGGGGACAAGGCTTATTTCAAATTGCCGGATCACTGGTATGGAAGTTGCTATTTTGGCATTGTCTTCCCGAAAATATACCATGTGAATGGAGTTGCTGGAAGCAATGAAAATACTAATGGCTTAGTGCGTAGTAAAAGAGAAAGTATAGGTGAAATTATGGGTAGTATTTTCAGTGCACTGATACCTGGAGTGGGAGTGGTTCTGAACACTCACAGAATTTGCAAATTGTCTACTATAGTGGATGTGTTGTCTACTGACACAGCTCATGGATTTCTGCTGGTCAATACCGAAATGGTTGCGATTAGATCAATGGTTTTGCAGAACAGACTTGCTCTTGACACCTTATTAGCAAAAGAGGGCGGAGTCTGCCGGATGTTGAAGTCGCAACATTGTTGCACTTATATTCCGGACAAAAGTGTGCAGCTTAAAAGATATGTGAAAAACATTACTAATTTGGAAAAGGAACTTAAACCACTCGAGGTTGATAGTGCCTGGAAGAGACTGGTAGATGGTCTCTCAAATGTAGGTCATTGGCTTGCTAGCATAGGTAAAAGCTTATTGTTCAAGGTACTGATGCCAATTGGAATTATAGGTCTCATCCTATTCTTCATATTTGTCTGCTGCAAGTGTCGTAAGCACACAAGGAAGCATGAAGTGAATGCAAGAGGAGTGAAACGAAGTGTGGATGAGCTCGAATTAGAAGAGATGAATAATCAGATCTATAAAAAGGTGAAGAGTTCTCACCCTACCAAAACTGAAAGAGAAAAGCTGGAGAGATTGCTGAAAGAGATAGAACTATATAGAGTGTGAAAGAAAAGTTGGCATCTGGTTCCATTATATTTTGTGATGATAGTAAATATCATCAAAGAGGGGATTGATGAAGCAAAGCTTCGCATATATTGCGACTTGCTGTACTCATGAACCTCGTCTGTGTGTAACAAAGTAATAATTGTATGTCTTACTAATGTTTATTTTATGTTAAACGAAGTTTCCCGACGCTTGCACATGTGTCTTACTAAAATAATTTACTCGAGTCATTTAATATGGCCGCTGCTTGTATTTAGTTACTGCGCATGCGTCAGCCACACTCACGTGTCCTGATGTGTCTGCAGAGTTGGAGGGAAATTTATGCGCATGCGTAATACATAGCTTTGCCTATAACGTGGTACTGCTCGTGCCACTGCTCTTGTCACTGTTGATATGTAGCTAACATTTAGACTGCATAAGTATATTTTATGATGATAAGTTGAAAGTACAACCCTGTGATGTGATTTCATAATGTTATTTCTATGTATTAATTTGTTCTCGCTTACTTTTCATGTACCGCGGGGAATGGGGGTCCGAACTGGTTGGGAGCCATATTGAAGGTCTCTTCTGCGCATGATCATGGAGCACTGAAAGGTGGCAACTTTGGACAGCGGAACTCAGCCAGCTGGCAGCCACAGTCATGATGCTCCTGGGAAAGCCACCTCTGCGCTATGAGAACGGAGAATGTTGCTCCTCATATGATACAATGTGTGTTGTGCTACTGTTTGCTGTGCAGTTTCTCATGGGAACCCCAATCTTGCTAGGCGGTACCCAGATATGTAAATGAAGCATACAAATAGTGTGTTATGATTGGTGTGTTACCCAAATCCTACCTTAGGACCAATCCAAATTGAGGGATTCTGACACTTTGCAACATTGGGGGGTGGTACACCGTCCCAAAAGAGTATATCTACCCTGGGTTCACCTAGGGAAATTGTCCGACTTGTCTGGTTTAGCTGACCTGTCACTGACCCATCATACTCAATAGGTGACTGAAGATACAGAGCGCTGCGGAGCACTCTGTCCGAAATTGACCATAGACTAAGGTTTTACTGAACCTTAAAGTGCTGGCGAAGCACTTTGCTGGGAGTTCGCTGATCCAATCGGGGTCTTGATCGATAGCTGCAGAGAGGGTGGAGCGCAGGCGTTGCTTCCAAACTGCGGGTGCGGTCCTGTCCTGAGCGGTCCTGTCCTGAGCGGTCCTGTCCTGAGGGTTTGCTGTCCTGTCCTGAGGGTCCTGTCCTGATTCCTATTCCGAGGGTATCCTGTCCTGTCTTGGGTGTCCATTCTGCACCTGCTGTCCTTTGAGGGCTATCCTTCCTTGAGGGTTTCCTGTCTTTAACTGACCCGTGGCCAGGGTTTGGTTTCCACACCAGTCTAGGTAAATACTGCTCTAAATTCTTTAAACTTGCACCTTTCTATTTTCTGACTTTTGCTTCAATAAAGAGACATCTTTGCATATGGTGAATTTTCCATGCTTTTGCCGCAACTCTTGAAACGTAAAGTCATTTGCATATTTTCTTGATATGTTCTCATGTTACCCTACCTTTTAGAAATCATATTTTGCATTGCAGTTTGTCATTTTCTGATATGGTCTAGAACGGCCTTACTTAAACTGTTTAAAGAATTTCTGCCCTGAATGCATAGCGTCACTTGTTGCATTTCATATTAGCATTTTCCATGATTACCCTGACTTTATTTCTCTATAGTCATGTACTTTTCATTATCTTGGTTATTGATTGCCTTATTCTTGTAAGTTTGATGCTTGAAGAAAACGAACTTTAGATAAAGCTTTTAAAACTTCCAGTTGTCCGTGGTCATTTTACAACAGTATCGAATGTCATTTGAATTTGCATTTGCTGCCTTTCCTTTTACAGCTAGGCCCCTGATCCGTTGAGGTCATAGGTACCCGTGTCGGTGGATGGTAAGTCGGGTACTCTGAGTAATAACGGCAGGGAACACACACAATTGGTAGCAGCCCGTGAAGTCGCCTGGTCAATGAATAGTGTGAATTGAAAGTATATGGGCCCTGAAGCCGGAAACGGCGAAATCATTGGCTGGGTGACCTCGCGCGCTCCATCACTTTGATAAACCGGGTCTTTGTTTTTGCCCTTGCTCCCTCCAGCGTTTGCTTTGTCTCGTTCGCCTGGTATGCCAGATTAGTTGCCAAATAGCTTACCAGCCTGCTCCTTTGGCGCGTTGCTGTGGATTGCTGCGCTGCAGTTGATGCCGTTGCCTTGTGTGCTGGCTTGGTACTTTGATGTGCCGGGTCTTTGTTTTTGTACTTGCCCCCTCCAGCGCTTGCTTTGTTTCGTTCGCCTCTGTTGAGGGCTTTAAGCTGTTGTCTTTACTCTGTCACTTTCACTGGTCCTTGCCTTGTTGTTAATTGAGGCTTTTAGCATTTGCTGCCTTTAGGCGCTTCGCGTCTCTGTGCGCACTCTGTGTGCTGGCTGAGATCGTCTGTCAGTCCCTCCTTAAGTTTGGTTAGCCAGAATGTCTTGCCAAGTTTTCCCTTTAACACGTTGTTTGCACGGAATCTCAATGCTAGCTGCGGCGTTTGGGGGCATCCGCGGGTTGGCTGGCGCTGCTTTGTATGTTTGTGCCCTTTCCTTGCCTGGGGGCTTGGTGCTATTTGTCTTTCCTCCTTGTTAGGATCTGCCGATCTGCGGGGAGGGGGGAGGGGGGTCGCGCAGGCTCCTCTGCCCCCTTCGTGTGATCGCTTGCAGTTTGTGCGCTTCGGCGCTGTCGTCGGGTCTCTTTCTTTTTCCGATTGCGTGCCTCGGGGGGGCACTGCCCTCTTGGGACCATCTTCCCTCTTTGTGCCTGGCCTCGCACCTCGTTTCCGCTTCTTCCCTTTCAGGCTGTGCACTTCCGTTTCCGCTTGTGCCCTTCCGCTTCCGCCCCTGCAATGGCTGCCACCTCCCGGTATTTCCGGTTTCAGTTCCTTTTACCGGGCTTCCCGCTGTTAAGTGCTTAGGACGTACTTGTCGGGTGCGTCCCGTCTGGTTAGGCTTCCCGTTTCTGCCTTTCTCCTTTTCTGCTCTCAGCTTTCTTCAACAAGCTCTCCGGCGCTTCTTTTCTTTCTCCAACCTTCCTTTCCGCGCTGCTTGTGCTCTCACCTCTCGCTGTTTTCCGGTTACACTCGCGACTCCCTGGCTTGTCGCTTCGTTTGGGAGTGACCACTTCGTTCGGCCGGTCTCTTCCCCCTATCTCTGTCCGGTCGCCATCTTGCCTCTCTCCTCTCTTCTCTGTTGTTGTAGCTCTTCAGAGTTGGGTTTAGCTGTTGGAGCCTGTTTTGAGATCTCCGGCTCTTACCACCTTGTAGCCCTTATCTTCATAGTTCGTAGTTGTGTTTTTAAAACAGCAAATCCTCAGAGATTCCTTCTGGTGAAATTCAATCAGTCCCATTTCTGTGTAGTGTTGTCGTTATGCGTCATAAAACTGAGGGATATTTTAAGGATTTTGGGGGGCCTGGGTCAAACGTATTTTGGCTCCCCCAGTTTGGATTAGGTTTGAATGAACCAAATTCTGCTCTTTCTTGCCTTCTCTTACCAGGTCACACACAGTGCAAAGCCTCACTCGACCAATTTTTAAATGTATTTACATATGATATGTAGGGATAGTGATGAGTGTTTTCAATAGTGTAGCACAGCAGCAGCTCACTACTATTATTGCTAATAATTTCTCATATGTGAGGTCCTGTTTTGATCTCAAAGACATTTGTTTATGGATGTTCCATGAAACAAAAACACAACGAGTCGATTCGCAAAGGTAAACTGATACGAAAGAAAGTCTAACTTTACGATTTTCGGTATTCACAAAGGCCATTTACTACCCGTAAATGCCTTTTGTGAATACCGAAAGTCGTAAAGTAAGATGCTCGTCTCATTTTACCTTTGCGAATCGGGACCAACAATTCTCTGCAAACTCACACATCACCCATATTAAAAATAAGTTACATAAAAACTTATTTAAAACGGTAAACAGAAATAATATCGACTCCAAAATATCGACTGGACATAATATCGAGTTCAAAATATAGACTGGACAAAATATCGACTGGACAGAATATAGACAAAAAAAATATCGTTTTTAAGGTAAGTAATGTAATATCGAATGTTAAAAATATAGAAAGTTAAAATATCGAAGTATATAATATAGGTAATTAAAATTATCTAATTTTTAATAGTATCTAATTTTTTATAGTGTTTTTTATGTTATTATATGTGTGAAAATTGTGTATTTATGTTATAATTAATTTTAAATAATGAAATTAGTTTTTTTATTTTTTGCGTAATTAAATTGTGTAGCGGGTTGTGGGTTTATAGGGGAATAGGGTGGGAAGTAATTTAATTATAATTAATTAAATATGTAAATGTATTTATTGGTATTATTTTTTAATTAATTGTTAATTAATTTATATTTGGTAATTAATTACATTTTAATTGGCGATTAATTTTAATTAATTGAATGATTGCTAATTAGGCTAATTTTACTAATTTATTTTCTGTACGGGTTGTGGGTTTATAGGAGAATTGGGTGGGAAGTAATTTAATTAAAATTAATTAAATATGTTAAAATATTTATAGGTATTTTTATAGAATTAATTGTTAATTACATTTTTATGGGTAATTAATGAAATTTTAATTGGCAAATAATTTAATTTAATTTAATAATTGCTAATTATGTTAATTTTACTAATTTATTTTCAGTAGCGGGTTGTGGGATTATAGGGGAATAGGGTGGGAAGTAATTTATTTATAATTAATTAAATAATTCAATTTATTTAATTGTATTTAATGTGAAATAATAGATAAATAAGTTTTAATTGTTAATTAAATAATTTTTAATTTGTAATTAATTTGGATTAATAGGTAACAAATAGTAATAATTAATTTTAATTTGTAATTTTAATTGATTAATTGTTATATTAAAATAATTTGGTAATTACTTTAAAATAATTTGTTATAGATATTAATTTATATTTTTTAAAATAATATATGAAGTATTTACTTTCCCTACTGTTGCACACTCTGGAGTGGGAATAGTAATTTTTACCCCTACGCTATCCAACGCTTTCCCTACTGTTGCACTCTTTGGAGTGGGAATAGTAATTTTTACCCCTACGCTATCCAATGCTTTCCCTACTGTTGCACTCTTTGGAGTGGGAATAGTAATTTTAACCCCTACGCTATCCAACGCGTTCCCTACTGTTGCACTCTTTGGAGTGGGAATAGTAATTTTTATCCCTCCGCTATCCAACGCTTTCCCTACTTTTCCACTCACTGGAGTGGGAATAGTAATTTTAACCCCTACGCTATCCAACGCTTTCCCTACTGTTGCACTCTCTGGAGTGGGAATAGTAATCTTTACCCCTACGCTATCCAACGCTTTCACTACTGTTGCACCCAGTGGAGTGGGAATAGTAATTTTTACCCCTACGCTATCCAACGCTTTCCCTACTGTTGCACCCACTGGAGTGGGAATAGTAATTTTTACCTCTACGCTATCCAACGCTTTCCCTACTGTTGCACCCACTGGAGTGGGAATAGTAATTTTTACCCCTACGCTATTCAACGCTTTCGCTACTGTTGCACTCACTGGAGTGGGAATAGTAATTTTTACCCCTACGCTATCCAACGCTTTCCCTTCTGTTGCACTCTTTGGAGTGGGAATAGTAATTTTTACCCCTACGCTATCCAACGCTTTCCATACTGTTGCACTCACTGGAGTGGGAATAGTAATTTTTACCCCTACGCTATCCAACGCTTTCCCTACTGTTGCACTCTCTGGAGTGGGAATAGTAATATTTACACTTCCGCTATCCTACGGTAATAATATTGATTATTATTTAATTATATTATGTTTCTATATATATATGTTTTAACAAATATGATTGTCATTTTTTTTATAACTTTCCTTAATTATTTAATTATTATAAGGTAATTTAAGTATTTCTAAGTATATTTTAGTAATTACTTTTTAATATTAATTTAATTTAACACTGTTTTTAATAAAGTCGATATTTTAATTAACTATATTTTTGTAAACGATATTTTGTAGTCGATATTTTTGTACTTACCTGTTTGTAGATACAAACTCGATATTCTCTCTGTCGATATTTTGTCAACGATATTTTTTCAACTCGACATTATGTCCCTCGATATTATGTCAGTGATCCATTTAAAACAATCTAAGTATTCTTAAAAAGTCATCAGGCAAAGACTTGCTGCAGAACCATGCTGGCTCTATCAAGGGGGCCCTAAAAGCCTTTGGGTCCTGATGAGAACTCCACAGCAAGTAGAAGTTCGAAACGGGTAGACCAATTTTTTGTTGAGCGATAAGAACGTTAAATACATAAACAAAGCTCCAAATTGATGAAAAGTAGATAATACTATTGTTTAATTGGATGCTATGGTTTTTGTAAAATTGTAAAAAGACAAACCAGAAATGGATTGTAAATACATATTCGGCGCTGTCAATGTAAGAGTGATGTGTGTGAATGTTTGACAAGGGTGAGTGATAGTTTGTATGGAATGATTTAGAATATGTGAGTTGATTCTTTTATCAAATGTAAGATTTTGTATTTGTGATCCAGATGCTAAAAATGAAAACTTGGTGAAATTGAATAAATCAATGTGTTGATAAATACAAATAAAACAAAAAGATTAATTCAGACTGAACTATGAGTCTTGGACCCATGTTGTGTTGAATTCCAAGATGGCAGTTTGAATATAGATGAATCTGAGGTAACAGTATTGGCAGTTGTTCAGTTTAATATTGGTCAGTGGCTTGGCCTTACTGTTGGGAGCCCAAACCCAGTGGTGTTTTTTGCTGGTGGGCTTGTAGCACTGGTTGTGCCACCCACAGGAGCTGCTTGTAAAATGTGTCCCAGGACTGCCATTGCTGAACCTGTGTGCAGTCTGGGACTGCCATGTCTACTTGGCAAGTGCACACACTTGCCAGTCCCTAAACTTTCCCTTTTCTACAAGTTAGTCACCCCTAAGGTAGGCCCAGGGTACCCCCATGGGCTGGGTGCATTGTATGTAAAAGGTAGGACATGCCCTGGCGTGGGTGGCATGTTCTGATAGTGAATTACAGCCAATTTTGTTTTTCACTATTGCAAGTCTACCTGTTCCCATAGGCCAGAATGGGCAGTTTGATTATAACATTTTATAATCCTAACTGACCCAGGGAACTAGGTAGAAATTCGAGATTTAGTATGCCTGAACTCAGAATGTTAAACTAAATCTTTTAGAGAGGGTGATTTTTACATTCTGTGTTTGAAAATACCACTTTTAGAAAGTAGGTATTTTCTTGCCTAACCATCCAGTTGTCTCTCCTAGGTTTGTGTAGTGCATGCCTGATTTGTGAGTGACAGGGGGCTTGAAAGGGCCTTGGCTCCAGCAGTCAGATGGGTCAGGGCTGGGGTGAATAGGACCGGCATTGAATAGAGAGTAGGGGGAGGAGATTTCCTTTCACTGCCCTGAGCCCTCACAAAATAGAGAGTAGGAGGTAGAGATTTCTTTTCTCTGACCTGAGCCCTCATTGAATAGAGAGTAGGGAGAAGAGATTTACATTCAGCTACCTGGGCCAGGTCTGCTCTCAAACAATGCTGTCTCCACCTCTTGCCAGGAAGCTGCACAGAACTGGTTTTGGCTGGGCACAGGCACCCTCTGCCTTCAGAGGACAAATAATTTACTGGTATAAATATTGAGGCCCGGACCCCAGAACTTTAGATCACTTCTGGTAATCAAGACAAACCTTTGCCAAGGAGAAGAACCAAAGAAGATGAAGGAGGAGACTACCCTCATGTTGTGCTATTTCTGGGGTTGGCCTGCAGTGGTTACTTTATTTGCCAAGTAAAGGGGAAGAGAACTTTTGTGAACTTTTCATAATCTTGAAGAAGAATCTCCAAGGGCTTGAAGTGTGCTTGCCTCCTGCCTGAAGTATCAGGGATCCAATACTTCACCACCAGCTCCCCTGAATTCCCTTGCTGGGAATTATATCTGCAGAGAGGTGCCTACTGTTGTTTGGGCCCTCTGAGAAGACTGCGTGTCTCTGGAAGCGCGACAGAACGAGGAGAAGCGTGTCGCCGCTGCAGCAGTTGCGGTCACATCGATGAAGAAGCATTCAGCCGCAGCTGTTTGCTGTCTCATCCAAAGCGTGTTGCATCACCGGAGAAGTGTGCAGCCACCGCAGAGGTCGCCGCCACATCACTGGAGAAGTGTGTCGCATTGCCTGTCGCGGCTCCAAAGTTCATCGATTTCGCTGAATGGCCGTCGGGCGTGCACGCACGCATCCCTGTTGTCGCATCGCATCAAGGATGCCATTTTTCCACATTGCACTAGATCGTCGCATCGAGGCGCCATTTTGTCACATCGCACCGGATCTCAGTAAGAAACCAACGCATCAACTCCCCACACAGTAAGGAAGCAAGCATCACCTCCTCTGCACAGCAGTAAGGAACTGACGCATCCACTCCCCTGAGTGTAAGGAACAGCGCATCAACTTCCTTGTGACCCTTTGGTTTGTTTTGCGTGATGCATCCAAGGTACTTTGGGAGTAAAGTGTTGCATTTACCATCTACGTTGAGCTAAACTATTTCAACCATTTTAAAGTCTATTTTTGATTACAGTATTGTGGATTTTTTGTCGTTTGGTCTTGTATTAAGTCTAGTAAAGATTACTTATTTTTCTAAACTGGTGTGGTGTCCATTTGTAGTGTTTTCACTGTATTACTGTATGTGTCCACAAAGGCTTCACACACTGCCTCTGAGATAAGCCTGTCTGCTCATGCCAAGCTACCAAGGGGGTGAGCAGGGGTCATCTAGGAGTGTATCCCCCTTTAAACTCACATTTCCCAACTGTTAAGGTACACAAACAAGCAGTAGGCTAATTTTCACCTCTGTGTCTGTAATAAAATCAGGACTCTTCTTCACTAATCCGGTAGGAGAATCTACATTCTATTACAAGATCGGAGGTTCTTATAGGCAAGGTTCTTATGGCATGTTCAAAGCTTATCGACTATTGTCAATAGTGCATGCTCTATAAGTTTACAACTAAATATCTTAAACCTAGAAACTCTGGACAAATCAGTAGACCAGAGAATGCATTTCAATCCAACCCAGAAAGCCTCATATGACATAGCACCAGAAGCTGAATGGGGCTGAAAAAGAATCACTATCCACTCCTGTCAAGGGCATAATAACCCACTTGAGCCATCGACTAAGAGTAACACAGGTAACTGTAGAAAAAGGTTTCTGAAAAGATAATAACAACTGGGGAGAAGCAGTTCTTAGATCCCTTGAAGCATGAACATTACATTTATACAACAAACCAGATTCAATTTAGGATGCCAAGGAAAAGAAGGAAACCTCACAAAGGTAAATGCACACATAGGGGCCCATTATGATATCGGGCGGATCGCCACCGCCGGGCCAACGGTGTCCACCGCCGGTGGCAATCCACCCGCAAAATGTCCCTGGTTCACCCCCGCCATTTTAGCATGGCGAGAGGCACAGCGGCAGACTGAAAGACCGTCCGCTGCTTTTCCGCTTGTCGGATTGCCATCTATATTAGGAGGAATGCCTTTCCATGGCGGAGACTCCGCCATGGAAAGACATGCGGGAAATCACCATGGGGCCTATTGCGGCTGTACTGGGGAGTACCCATGGTACCACCCATCATTGCCACACCCAAGGTGGCAGGCACAGCGCGGTGCCTGTCACGTTGTGCATGTCAATGCACAGCATGGGCTTTAACATTGCGATGGGTGCTGCTTAAAGCACCGCCTGCCTCAATGTTAAAGTCAAGGATGCACCCGCCAGTGTGGCGGGTGCATCATAATTTGCCTATTGGGACCACCGCAACTTCAGGGGTCGGTCCCGTGCTCCGTTGCGGTGGCGGGCGGACAAAGTCCACCCACCATTGTAATAGGTGCCTTAGAGCTTCTAGTATTCATGAAAAGAACTCCAAATGTTGAAAAAGGCATCAAAGCAATGTCTAAAGGTCACGTGCACTTTGAAAGGACACCAGACACAACAACATAAATAACTTAGAAAAAACTGTGGGACCAAATTCACATCCCAAAGGGAACAAAACATGGTTTTGGGGTATTTCAAAGACATATCCCTTTCAAAAACCCTCCTTTCCAAAGGGTATTTGCCTAACTGTGTATTATCTGCCTTTTTATGACCTGTTGATACAGACAACCTGCAAATGTTGATAGTGTTTATACTAATAATTCAACTGTTTCTTCATGTTTATTAGGAGACAGGGTTCATTAGTGCTTTCCGGCAGCCATCTGGGTTTCAACTGACTCCAGAAATCACAGAGATCATAATTCATAACACAACATCCTTTAAGCTGACATTGAAATCAGCTTAAAGCCTCAACAGATAGTACAATATGACTTTTGTTGAGATGATAAAGAAGCTAGAAATTTAAGAACAGATGTGACATCTGATGAAATGGGATCAATACCCCACTCCTGCTAGACCAGGCTTCATACTCTGATTTATAAACTTTGGTTGCTATTTGAGCCCAAAAGGCCAAGATGAGGTGAGAGGCCAATGTCAAAAGGATTGGATTTCCCAAAATGTCCTAAAGATTGCCGGGTCAAAATAATGAGATTGCACCTGAGAATTAGGCCATGGATCAGAAAATGATTAAGGAAAGATGGCAAAAGGATAGAAAATCTATTGACAATTCCAGAACAGAGTGATACCAAGGGAGTGCTTTCAACAGGGGCATTAGTAGCACAATTTGAGTAGACTGCCTACAAATCTGAGCACGATATCTGGATATCATCATAAAAGGAGGAAAGTGTAGAGAACTCTAACTCTGCAAGATCAATCCTACAGAAAAGTGTCCAACTAAACTAAACATAGATGAGTTATCAAATGTAGGCAACAAATATATTGTAAAAGAATCACAGTATTTATTCAGGGCTGCAAACCCCCGTGGATGCAGGCGCCAGTTTCTGAGGTCCGCATTGACTCTCAAGACCCATTCACTCACTGTGGTGCATGGTCCTGGAAGATATTCTGCCCTCAGAGATATTCACTGGGCAATACAGAACTCCCACAGAGCTCTCACTAGATCTGCTAGAAGCTTTGACCTCGTATTCCCAACCAATTAACATAACACACTGCAGTTAAATAGTTCATGCACAGAAAAATGGCTTACCATACTTTGTACCTCACAAAACTATAAATTACAAAGAAGCCTTCAACAAGCTCTAAATAAATCATGTACATTGACAACTCCCTACTTGACCAACTTCCACCATTAAAAAACTTGCCACATTGAGCTCCCCATCCCCATATATTTTCAATGGATTCTAATACTAGATCTGGGATGTATGAACAAATTGTCTCTCCTATTTCAAGCATCTACATGGTCCAGCCGCTAAGCTGCTGCCTCTCTTTTATTGTTGAACAAACAAATGACATCTGAGTATGATAGGCCTCTCTGAAAATACCTTATTTTTGAGCGTTGAAGGACCCAGTAACAGAAAGGTCCTGAAAAAAATCACCTGATTAGAAGAAAGAAGACCAGCCAGTTTTGCTAACTGCTGTGAGACACCACTTGAAGGCTCAAAACTAAAGTAAATTTCTTGTTGATTAGTGCTAACTTGTTTACAGAAGTTGCAGTGAGTCCTTCATCAAGGCATCCACAAATCCCAGAAACTCTGCTAAGAGGGAATGAGATTTGACTTCTCCTAATTTACTGCAAATTCTAAGCTTCAAATCAACTCTATTTGAAGCGCACATATTCCATCAGCATATCCTTCTGCTGCTCTACAATCATCACATCATCTAAGCCTATTACAATTATGATACCTTACACTCTGAGGGTCACCAGTTGAGGTTTGAGAAGGTTGCTGAAGCATCAAGAAGCTGAAGATAGACCAAAGGGAAGAATAGTGAACCTGAAAGCCTGACAGAGCCACAGAAACTAGAGGAGCTTTTTGTGATATCGCAATAACTTTAAATAGGCATTCTTCAGTTCCAAATGAACCAACCAGGCCCCAGGAAGAAGAAAATCCATTAGGTGGATTATTAGTTCCATTTGCTCATACAAGACAAATTGTTTGAGGTCTCTTAAATAATTGACTGGGCGATTTTCAAAATATTTTTCTTCCTCCCTAGGAAGGTGTTGCCCAAAAACATCTTGGGGTCTATAAGGCACAGCTCTATCACTTCATTAAAAAACAAATGGTTTACCTCAACAGAAATTCACTCCTCCCATTTCTGAGAGAAATTAATAGGATTTGGCAATTGAGTTTGAGCCAAAGAGGAGTAAAACTCTATTCAAATCATTTATAAAAAAATAGAATCTGTAAAACTCAGAGGTCATTCATTTTTTTCAACCAGTTTTGAAAAAAGAGTGCTATTCGGTCAGGGATGTTTACTAGAAAACAGTGAATGCTGCTTTCTTTGATTCCACCACACGTGGTTGTCCTCTGTCAGAAGGTAAATGGTTCCCCCTTATCTCTGGGGCAAGAACATTGGACAAAAATGTTAGTATGACAGGTTGTACAGGTTTGTATTGTACATGAAGCGGCTGGTGAATCAACCACAGTATCACAGGATCTGGAAGAAACCTGCCTGTCAAATACTGTTGCAAAGGAGGAGTTTGCCTTGTCAAGGAAAGAAAAAGCTTGTACAATCTCCTTGATTTAACCACCCCGAAACAAAAGGTCCTCATCATCTTACACAACAAATGCCCCTGTGAAATCACCAAGTTTTGGATCGATCCTCATCAAAAGACCCTTTTGTATTTGAAAAGAGAGGATTGACATGCCATTTCCCAAAATGCATATTGATCTCTTGGCCCAGTTTGAAATGATATAAGGGCCTAATTGTTCATATGCTCAGCTAGACATGAAATCTTTGATTAGTGGCCCAAAGTATTCAGAAATGTATCTTGGTATTAATTTCAAGCTCTATCAGCACCCCTACCAGGATCACAAATCCTTTCCTCAAGAAAGTCATGATTTGGAGTCCAGAACAATAGAAATTTCAATTTTTTCCAAAAGCAATGTGCTTGGATTCTCCACCTTTTCATACATCTAGTAGTACTGGCTTGATAAGAATTTAGTCTAGAATTCACATACTGCTCCACATGGAAAGGTGAAGACCATTCATATAGGAAGGGATTCTGAATCAGTTCTGGGTTGAACATGAGAAGACCCTCAGCATCTAAAATAAAAATTGAAATTTTCTCTTGAATCTTTGGCTTCTTAGGGGCACCACCATACAAGTCATCATTATCATCATAAAATTCATCCAAATGAAAATGGTCATCATTCATGTCTTGATCCAATATGTTGTCCTTTGTATCAAACATCTTTTTGTGTACCTCTTATGTCATCTGAACATTAGCGGATCAAGATTGAGACCTCAGACCATCTGATTAAAACGCCATTTGAACCAACCAAACCAAACGCATTATGAAGTTCGAAAACCTATCAGGAGATTCCATGTGTTTAGCTTTCATGCTCTTTTTACGTTATGGATTTTGCAACTCCCCACCAGAAGTTAACCCTACGCGTACCAGGCCTGATTGTTGATGGTACAATGCGCTACCACCAGCAGGCTGGTAAAAGGTAAATATTATCTCCTGGCAGCTGAAGTGCCTATATCAGAAGTCAAATTCTTGAAATATGATAACAAAGCTTCTGGAATAAATTAGAAGCAGAAATACCAAAAATTTGCAAAGTTTCTTTTAGTATAATCAATCTCCCCATGAGCTCAAAGTACGGAACAATAAGCTCTGAGTTGCCACATGCTCAACAAATAAACCTCAGCAACTCCTGGAAATGGAAATCAATCCAATAATTAGACTCATACCAGCCCGACCCTATGTGTGACTGCCGCCAACAAGGGAAGAAATAAACCAAAGATGCTCTGCAATAGATCCATATGGAAAATCCAGACAAGCACTGGTAGCGAAACGAACATGACCATTTAAATAACAGCATAAGAGCGCAAACGCACCGTGCAGGAGGGATGGAAATCTAACAACCCAAAATATACTTATCTCAACACCAACATCAGAAGAAGAGGTAGTCTGCTTATCATTCTTTATATACAGACTAACGACAACCTTTGTTTATGTTTCTAGCTCCTGTCAGGGCAGACAGGATGATCGGATATGTGGTTTTGCTTCAGTGAAATAAGGCTGAATTACAAGAGATTTTGGTCTTTTAATAGAATCTCATGTTATGCCGAATATCATGGGCAAAACATGTATTACTGCACCCGAAAAATTAAAACACTTTGCTGTTATATTTTATTGAATCAATAATTATCTCGTCTAAAACCAGGCCATTCTCTCAAAGAGGTGCAAAGGAGAGGACTGGGGAATTGTTTTCTTCATAATTTGGCCAGCTTGTGTACTGTTTAACGGAGGTGGATGGAATTGTAAGGATGCACAAAATGTAAAAGGTTTTTTTTCTTTGCCATTTCGTGATGTTTTTAAAAAAAAAACATTCAGGAGAATTTGGGTTACTAATCATGGTAAAGCAGGCAAAACTTCCTAATTTCAACTGACTTTGTCCAAGCTGAAAGTAACCCCCTTAGCGATGGGCTGCAATGGGGGGCAGCATTGATGGAGGTGAGTGAAAAGGCAGACAGGGAATACTGCTCAGAAAGGGGGCTTGTGACATTGCTTAATTTTTCAAAAAAAATCCAGGGACAAAGGTATTCTCAAGAGGCTACTGCAGCTGGAACCACTCACGGTCACTGCCCGCGCTACCACATACCAGTAACAATGCAGGGGGATAATCTCAAGAACATGTGATAATTACCGCAAAATTAGCGTAACGCAACTCTTCAAATCGCAGTCTATCGCAGGAAAATAAAGCTGTTAACGTTGTATTCTCAACACGGCGATACCATGCGAGAGTCTCACGATAATGCCTCAAATGACCAAGTTAAAATTAACGCAACACCGAAAAAATACGAAAAACGAACGTGAAAATAGTAGCAATGAGGCCAATCACGATACAAAAATCAGCGATAACCAGCGACAGGCCTGCAATTCTCATGCGTCATGAGGGAAAATGCACCATAAAAAACGGTTAGATGACAATGTACAAGCACAACCCCACATCCGTGATGAAGAACAAATGACCATTGTCCCTCATCAAATAGGCACCTCCTCACAAACAGTCACAATGTACATTGACATGCAGTCTGTATGTAAACTGCGCCAATGTGGAAACATACATGGAACACACTGTGAAACCACATCTCCCCTTCACATTGCAGAGGGATAATCAATATCTCCTACACACAGACGTGTCATGTCCATGATCAATCAATTATGAAAGCATGGACAAATTTAGGGGCAGTGACTCCCCCTTACGTACATGTTGCCCATGTCGTGGGACTTGAGTCACAGGGTGCATCCCTGGCATCATGGTGGTACATATCTGACCCCAAAAGAAGCCCTGTTGTCACTTGTAGGTCACAAATGACAGCCAATATGGAATGATGTGGGACACATGTGAAACGCCTAAGAGTGGAATTCCGTACTAACTGTGACACACAGAACTGGCAGTTCGAATACTTGACACCCTAAACAGCCTCTCTGCACAGAGGTGACACACCCACCATCCATTAACAAATTATAAAATTGTTAGCACTGCATGTCGCACTCACACTTGTCTGAGTGATGTGCTTGTACAGATGAGCGACATGCACTCAGGTAATGTGTCTTGGAATGCATTTATTTGCACATGTTGTGCCTGTGGTCATTTTGTACTGTCCCAAGATTGCTAAGGACTGTCACAATGTGATGTGCTCATGTGAAGAAATTGTCAATGATGGTGTTCCTACGGGCTATTCCTGCTGCGGCTGCAGTGGGGTGTTGTCCACCTGCCTCCTCTTCCTCATCATTATCCGGTGCATCTGGCACTTGTATCCATGGGGCATTGCTGCGTACACATATGGTCTGCAACACACAACCTGCAATGATCATCTTGCACACAATGTCTGGGCTGTACAGGAGCCTTCCATCTGTGATGTCAAGGCACCTGAAACATGACTTCAACACACCAAATGTGCATTCCACGAAGCCCCTGGTGCGTTTGTGGGCCAAATTGTACTGCCTCTGGGCCTGTGTGTTCAGGGCTCTGAGGGGTGTCATCATCTAAGCGCAGAGTGCATATCCTTGATCACCTGTGACAGTGCAGAGAGACATGAGTCAATCCTTCACACCGCATGTGTTGGCAGGATCACTGGTTCATTGGTGTGTGGTATGTGTGACTTAGTGATTCCTGTATGACAAGTACTGCTTGTTGCAAAAGAGCAGCATCAATGTGTATTACGTACCATCACTGCTGCTTCTCCCTCCTCCCGAGCCTATTTACTAGTGTGCGCAGCGCGGTTGCATCACTTGAACCCCTAAGGCACACCATTGTCATGCCTATCTGCGCATGTCCACAAGCCTGACAACGACACAGTGATGTTGTGTGCTGAAGGTGGGCGGCTACGTGTGTGTAGGCCTATGGTAAAGACAGGGTGGACACAGATGTAGAGTTCATGCCTGGCTGAACTCGCCATGCGGTTGAGGGTAGACCTTTGGCTTATGCTGCAGCTAAAGCACCACACACAACAGTTGGCATGTCTGATCCCTGACCCCGAGCGGGCTTGCGCTCCCTCATTTACCCCTTCGGCCGAGCCCGCACTCTGGGGCATGCTACATAGCAACATTTTCCATTGCCGGACGGGTGGTGCAGACACTACAACCGAGACACACGCATTAGTTACTTCCTTGGCAAGGCCTAAACTTAACCACGCCCAGAGCCACTTGTTGAAGAACCACACCCCTACACTGTACTGCGGTACGCCAATCCACTCCGCTTATGCTCACGGGGGTACGACACAGACATTCCTAGCGTTTGCATATATCAAGATGATGTGTTAATTTTTGCAGAATACGTATCTGATCATGATGTCACTCTGAATATGGTATTGGAAAGATTCAGCAAACACAATCTCACAATAAAAGCAAGCAAATGTAGATTCAGATCAGACTCTATAAACTACTTAGGGCATAATATTTCTGGTGAAGGTGTGAAGCCTAAACCCGAATTAGTAGACACTATAAATAAAATGGTGGCACCAGGGAATAAAACTGAACTCATGAAGCTTTTGGGCATGATTGAATATTATGCAAAATTTATAAAAGATTTTGCGGAGTTAACAGTAAACATGAGGTGTTTGTTGAGGAAAGGTGTGGAGTTTCATTGGTCAGATCAGTGTGAGAGGGAATTCATCGAAATTAAGCGAAGGTTAAACAGTGCTCCTGTGTTAAAAAGTTTCAACCCTAGGATTAAGTCTATATTAGTTACTGATGCAAGTGAAAAAGGGTTAGGTGCTGTTTTGAAACAAAATGGTCCTGATGGCATGCAAACCATAATGTTTTTATCTAGAAGTTTGAGAGACGCTGAAACTCGTTATTCTGTTGTAGAGAGGGAGGCTTTGGCTGTGTTCTGGGCGGTGAGAAAACTGAAGAAATTTCTTTGGGGTCTGGTTTTTGATGTCCACACTGATCACAAACCTTTAGTGGAAATCTTTAGTAAGAAAGGTTTGGATCTGGTGTCTGGGAGAATATCGAAGTGGATTATTGGCTTACAAGAATATAGCTTTGGTGTTCAATACATTCCTGGTGTTGATAATGGAATAGCAGATGTTCTTTCACGTCTTGTTTCTAAGAGTGATGTGGATGGTGATGACCATTTGGAGTTAGA
This sequence comes from Lissotriton helveticus, assembly GCF_964261635.1. Lineage (NCBI taxonomy): Eukaryota > Metazoa > Chordata > Amphibia > Caudata > Salamandridae > Lissotriton > Lissotriton helveticus. Next base: position 165,965,924 of record NC_136065.1, on the reverse strand, counting down.
TGATGAATTGGTTTGTTCTATGGATTACAAATTTCTATCAGAGAAGAAATGGTCTGAGGAATTTGGAAAAGATGGTATATTATGTGAGGTTATGTCTTTGATAAAAAATGGTTGGACTAATAGCAAGGATGGTTATTCTTCAACTAAGCCTTTTTGGACAGTACGCAGTGAATTATCTGTTGATAGCGATTTATTGTTTCGAGGGACCAGGTTAGTTCCTCCAACTAATCTTAGGAAAGATTTGATAGATTTAGTTCATGTTGCTCACTCAGGTTTATCCAAAAGCAAAGAGAGGCTTCGCATGTCTTATTGGTGGCCAGGCATGGATAAAATGTTTGAAAGAGTAATTAGGGAATGTATACACTGTAATGTTAGCGACAAGTCTTATAGTACACACACGCAACCCATGTTTTTAAGGAAAAGACCCAATGGACCTTGGCAAGATATAGCTCTGGATTTGGTGGGTCCTGTGCAACACAAGGATTCTCAAGTGTTTATACTGGTGGTCATTGATATGTACTCAAGATGGCCAGAAGTTTTTTTTTTGTCAGGAATTGATTCTAGCAAAATTATTCAATGCTTGAGGGAGTTGTTTTATAAGGAAGGTTTTCCTGCAACCATTTTGTCGGATAATGGGGTACAATTTGTTTCCAAAGAGATGGCACATTATTTATCTTCTAAGGGCATTACGCATAAAATTTGTTCTCTCTATCACCCTGAGGCCAATGGTATGGTCGAGAGATTCAACAAAGTGATCAAAGATACAATCAGTTTAGCAAAAAATTTGTCATCTGACTGGAAAAAATGTGTCATGGAAAAGATAGAAGAATACCGTTATACTCCTCATGCTACAACCGGAAAGACTCCATTTCTGTTATTTCGTGGGAGAATCCCCAACACACAGGTGGAACCTTTTTGGGTTAATAAGTATGAAATGTTGAAGGGTAAAGAATGTGTGTGCAACAAAGATGACATTGTTAAAAACGAGATGAATAAAGCTGAACGTAGAAAAGCATATTTTGATGTTAAAAATAGTGTTAAAAAACTGTTGTCTGTGTTGGTGATATGGTCATGGTCAGACGTCCTGGCATTGTGGGTAGCTCTGAAACAAAGTTTATGAAGCCTATTAAAGTGATCAAAATTTTTAACAATGCAGTGCAAACTCAAGATCATCGCATTTGGAATCTGAATAGAATTGTCGTCATCAGAAAGAAATTGCTTGGTGGTGAAAGCTTGGATTCCAAAGAAGAGAGTTTGACTAATGGTAAAACAATTAATTCTGAAAATTTAAGGTCTTCCAGACGTGTGTCTAGGAAGCCTTCTTATCTTACTGATTTTGTATAGTTCATGTATTTGCTTTATTTTAGTGTATATTATACAACTTATAATTTTGTTTTGGGAGGGAAGGAGATGTGTGATATTTGACACTGCAGCTTTAATAGAATCTTAGTTATGTCACTTCATGCTAACATAGGAATGTTCTGTTATGAATCAGTTGATGTCTGCTGGCATTGTATGTGGATGGGATCCTTATTCCTGGATTAAACTTCACCTAAATCATCTTCCTGTATCCTGGATTTATTTATGGAGATACTTCCCAGGTCTACCCCACTGCCTGAGGTGACAAGGTTTCGTCTGCTGTACACTGCACAATGTAAGGTGGTATGGCCCGGGGCACTCATGCATACATAATGACCACACGGACACACTGAGATAGTTTGTGGAACTGGCTACGGGCAATTGCGCCCGGCACCGTTTATTGCCAGGGTCACATGTCCAGTGACGCCCATGCTGGATGGGTGTTGGGTAGTGTAAGCCACCCCTCAGGGGTTGGTTGGTGCTGGCAACAACTACAACAGTGATCAGACAATCCGAAGTTCAAATTTCAAACAAGAAGGGTCCATGACTTGAGCTGCACAGAGTTAGTGGCCCTGGATGCACTGCGGCTGGCACAGGTACACCACCACGGGTTGGTGACTTACGGTGCACTGAGGTAGGGCCACGAGAGCTGAGCGTATCCTCGTGGATGTGCAAGGAGAATGTCGCGGAGGGTTACAGGGCACAGTGGAAGGTGTCCTTCCAGGGCATGATGCAGATGGCAGAAGCAAGCAGATACCAGAAAAATTGAGGAGTAGAATGCTACAGCTCCTTTTTACCACCATGTCAGAATCAGCTACAACAAGGACAACCCCCAGGCCATAGACTCAGATGCCACCAAAGTTCAACTAGAGAGTGTCCATGACTTACGGGGCATATAGTCAGTGGCACCAGAGCTGGAAGGGGATGCAGTCTACTATGAAGCCTGTAGAATGAAATTAACTCTGCCATGAAGAGATCAAGACTCAGTTCCAAGTGTGTGACCTACTCGACCACAGTGTAGGCTGGAGGCAGAGGTCAGAGCGGGTCAACAGCTGTTCAGCCAGCTCCTCCTGGAACTGTAACACACAACGTTGAAATGGCATGTGGAGATGATTTGTGGTTGACGGAGGTACAGGCACCAGAGCTGAGGGGGTGTGCAGCCTGCGATGATGCCGTGTCTTGCCTGGTACAGACTGTATTGGATTGGTGTGAGGCCTGCTGGACGGCAGTGTAGGCCGAAGGCAGAAGTCAGCAAGGGCCCATAGACACGTTTGGTTGGAATGCTATGCATAGAGATGGTGCAAAAAACACAGTTGATGGACAAAATGTAGAACAATGTCATACATTCACCCCAGTACAAGGATCTGGGCCTAAATCCATCGTTTTTTTGCACTCCACACCACCCTGGGTTAGACACTGGCTATATGCAAATCAGCTCTGACCCTGTGCCTCATGGGAACAGTTCAGTCCGAACTACCAAGCCATGTCTTTCCCAGACCGGAATCAAGCATCCAAGGACCAATTTCTGGCTATCAGCCTTCATCAGCCTGGATAGCTTGACTCCAGTGGTGTGGAGAGCCTGGGACTCACGTCTGAGCATACCCAGCCCACTCGGGGTGAAAATTGCAAAAAACACAGTTGATGGACAGAATGTAGAACAATGTCATACATTCACCCCAGTACAAAGATCTGGGCCTAAATCCATCGTTGTTTTGCACTCCACACCACCCTGGGTTAGACACTGGCTATATGCAAATCAGCTCTGACCCTGTGCCTCATGGGAACAGTCCAGTCCGAACTACCAAGCCATGTCTTTCCCAGACCGGAATCAAGCATCCAAGGACCGGTTTCTGGCTATCAGCCTTCATCAGCCTCGATAGCTTGACTCCAGTGGTGTGGAGAGCCTGGGACTCCCGTCTGAGCATACCCAGCCCACTCGGGGTGAAAATTGCAAAAAACACAGTTGATGGACAGAATGTAGAAAAATGTCATACATTCACCCCAGTACAAGGATCTGGGCCTAAATCCATCGTTCGTTTGCACTCCATACCACCCTGGGTTAGACACTGGCTATATGCATATCAGCTCTGACCCTGTGCCTCATGGGAACAGTCCAGTCCGAACTACCAAGCCATGTCTTTCCCAGACCGGAATCAAGCATCCAAGAGCCTGGGACCCCAGTACGTCTGAGCATACCCATCCCACTCAGGGTGACAAATGCAAAAACCACAGCTCTCCACACCACTGGAGTCAAGCTATCCAGGCTGATGAAGGCTGATAGCCAGAAACCGGTCCTTGGATGCTTGATTCCGGTCTGGGAAAGACATGGCTTGGTAGTTCGGACTGGACTCTTCCCATGAGGCACAGGGTCAGAGCTGATTTGCATATAGCCAGTGTCTAACCCAGGGTGGTGTGGAGTGCAAAAAAACGATGGATTTAGGCCCAGATCTCTGTACTGGGGTGAATGTATGACATTGTTCTGCATTCTGTCCATCAACTGTGGTTTTTGCATTTGTCCCCCTGAGTGGGATGGGTATGCTCAGACGTGAGTCCCATGCTCTCCACACCACTGGAGTCAAGCTATCCTGGCTGAAGACGGCTGATAGCCAGAAACCGGTCCTAGGATGCTTGATTCCGGTCCAGGAAAGACATGGCTTAACAGTTCGGGCTGGACTGTTCCCATGAGGCACAGGGTCAAGGCTGATTTGCATATGGCCATGTCTGAACTGGGGTGGTGTGGAGTGCAAAAAAACGATGGATTTAGGCCCAGATCTCTGTACTGAGGTGAATGTATGACATTGTTCTGCATTCTGTCCATCAACTGTGCTTTATGCATAGAGATGGTGGCACGACATCGAAGGGAGTATAGTGATATAAACTCTGCCATAAAATATGTACTCTGCCATTTTGTAATCAAGACTCAGTTCCAAATGTGTGACCTACTTGTCCACTGTGTATGCCGGTTGAGTACGTCAATGAGAAAGGAGTACTGCTGGTCTTGCTCGCGGAGGCTGTGATGGTCTGAGGAGGCTGCCAAGGTCGCGGGCCATGGGCTTGAAGCTTGCACCGGCACGTGATGGGCCCTCCGTGACACATGCCGTTGTCGGCAGGTGAGCAGTGAGGTCTGGATGCGCAGGGGAGGACAAGACTGTTTTGGGGACAAGCGGCCCGGGCTGCGCAGGCGCACAGGATCGCAGGCACCGCCGCTCACGGCGTCGGCCTTGTGGCGGGGTGAGAGGCGCTGCCCTGGCAGAAATGTTGGCCATTCTGGAAGGCTACGTGCTTTTTATAAAGACCCCAATGTTAGCCTGGTGAACGCCGGGCCAGCCCACTCCGCGCATGCTTATAGGGGGGACGTAACAAGCTACATTTCCGTGATCTTCCCCATTGGCTGGGGTGACATGGTGGCGTCCACTACACTACCACCACCAGCAGTGTATGTCTACATGGATATGTCTGTGGTCTGCATACTGCAGTCTGTCCAGCACATCCAAGCCACACTTGGCATTGTGTACATCCTTATTCATGGGTCACTTGCCTCCTTCGCACATGCCTACTTCCCACCTCTACCCACATTCTGCTATTGTGTGGCTGAGTTGCCACGCCGTTGATGGCTTGTGTACATGACTAGCCCAGGTTACCACAGTAAGTTGTACTGTCGTGTCTGGTAGGTGGCCATGTTGTTTGGCATGTTGTATGTGAGTTTGTAACATGTGCATTCCCAGAGTTGTGAGTTGTATGATTGTGAAGTTGAGGTGTGTGGTGTGTTCACTTGGTACTTACCAACAAGCACTGCATTGCCGTAGGTGCCATCCTGGAAGCGCTGGTTGAGGATGGACTGTTGGAAGATGTAGGAATCATTCACACTGCCTGGGTAGTTGGCGACGACATTGGTGAAGAGTCCCCGGTGGTCCACTAATGCCTACACATTGATGGAATGCGTGTGCTTTCTGTTGCTGTATATGTGTGCAGTGTCGGCAGAGGGCACAAGTAGGATATGTGTGCAGTCGATTGCCCCCAACACATGCGGGAAGACAGCTATGGCGTAGAAGCCTTGCTTGGTCTCCAGCTGTTCCTGCGCCGGGGTGGGGGAAGTATAGGTTCTGGGGTACCAAGCTGATGATGGCATCCAGGACAGGTGTGAGGAACTGTGATAGGGCTGGCTGTGAGACTCCTCCGACTCTGGCGCTTGTTGGTTGGAAGGTACCAGAGGCCAACAGGTGCAGCACAGCCAGCAGCTTTGTCTGAAGTGGGAGGTTGGTTGTTCGCTGTGTTGGTACCGTCAGCCTGTGGGCAATCATGGTCAGGATGCGGAGGATGGTTGACCTTTTGAGCCTGTAGTGGGCAATGTCATCCACTGTTGTTAAGTCTGTGAGACTGGTGCATTTCCTGAAGGTCTGCTGTCTTTCACTGCGCTGCCTCTGTGGTGGTCTGGAGAGGGGGGTGCGAGGGAGGACCTGGGGGGGTGGCGGCACTGGGGGTGGTGGTGGTGGGTGTTATGGTCCTGTTGGGGCTCCGAGCTGCATGATCAGTAGCTCCATGGCATTTGTTGATCTTCATATGTGGCTCTGGGCTGGGCTCCCTTTTCTGGTGCAGGTTGTCGTCCGACTTTACACCAGGTCAGAGTAGGTGTTAATTTTCTGCTGCTAACACACCTTATTGCCTGTGTTGTGAACTTATTGCTGATCTGGCTGGTCATTGAGAATGTTGCAGTGTGGTGTTGGTGTGGATTTTTGCACGGGAACGCCTACTCTGCATCTCATTAGCGGTAGTTGCCAGGGTCATCTGTGGCAATGTTTTTGGTGGCTGCCATCGCAGGTAATTTATTTTATTTTATTTATGTCTTTTATAAAGCGCCTGAATCACCCCAAATGGGGTATCTCCGCGTTAAGGCTGGCTGTTAATATTAGTAACAAGGTTAGAAAAGTAGCATTTTAAGCCTCTTTCTGAAGCCTAAGTAGTTAGTGGTGAGACGAATCTCAAGAGGTTGTTGATTCCACATTTTAGGGGCCAGGTAGGAGAAAGATTTTCCTCCCAGCCTGGCTTGCCTTATGCGCGGGATAGTGAGCAGGCCTTTGCCTTCGGAGCGAAGGAAGCCAGTCGGTGTGTGTTTCACTAGCTTATCTGCAAGATAGGTAGGGCCTATCTGGATTATGCCTTTAAAAACAATAAAACAGATTTTAAAATGTATTCTTTTGCACACAGGTAGCCAGTGAAGCTTGCGCAACAGGGGGAGCGAGGGGGCACAGGAGTGCTTGTCACCAGGCGTGCAACTGTATTCTGGACCACTGAAGGCCTTGCAAGGCTGATTCCTTAGCGGCGATTAACAGAGCATTGCTAAAATCCAAATGGCTGAGTACCAGAGCATGAACCAGGGTTTTGCGTGTAGATGCGGGTAAGAAGTGAAAGACTTTACGGTGGAGGCTAACGGCGTGAAAGCATGCCCTTTTTGTTGCGGCTATTTGTTCTTGTGGTGATATCAGCTGTTAGCACCAGCATGTGAATGGGGTGATAAATTTATCGCCAATTTTGGCTGCAATAAAGTGCCGATAACTCGGCGATACATCCTTGAGAATATGCCACGCAATTACTAATCACTCTCCTACAAGTACAACATGTTGGCCGGGACACACTAGTATTATTACTTTTTCAGGCATACCTATTGTTAAAAACACTTCTGACATGCTCACCTCAAACTTTGACAAACAGCGCCAACATGTGGTGAACTATCATAAGAGCCAGGGTTGAGAATTAAATGCTGTTACCGAGCACCGGCAAACACCGGCCCAAATTAAGCACAGAACTGTGATATTGTTCAGGCGATGAGAGTTGCCAGGTGGGAATGGAGGACTGTCGCCACTTGGCAACAGTCCATCTGCATGCACTCTGAATTCCATTCACTGCAGCCTGAAGGTTTGCAACCTGTAGCAAATGGCTGTTGGAGTTTTGCCTTTCCTTAACTTCTTGTGCTTTGCAGTTCTGTTGAGGTATATTACTTCTCAGCTTCTCACATCTGTTCTTATATTAAGAGAATTCTCTCTCTCCCAGAAATATGTATGTGGCAAGAGAAGTTGGTAAACTCATCAAACAGCATCCACGAAGCCTCTGTAATAGCGCTAGCCTGCAGTTAAGTTTTTATATATTTATATTACACACATTTACAGTTTGAGGCACAGGGAGAACCATGATTCAAGTGATTCTGTTTTTGGTCCTGTGCCAAAGGTAGGATTAGAACTGAGGTCTCCGAGCTCATGAGCATAATCTCCTAAACGTTCCTGCTTGTTCTTCTGGTCGAGGGCAGGTTTCTGAAAGTTAAGCAGGTTTATACATGGTTCATTCCCCGCTTAGAAAGAAAATGAAAATAGGTGGAGAAAGATCTTAATGATGTCCAGACCTTTGTGGCTCATATTAATCATAACAATGTTAGGGTTTGCATATTTATGGGAATTCACGTTTGGGGCTGTGCAGTAATGCTGCACTGCAATATCTTTGAAATGAGTGTTTACTGAGACAGAACCAGCTCATCTGCTTTCATTTTCATTTCAAAACAAAATCAGATTGATTTGTGCGCTAGCCGGCGGATTTACAAAGTCCATCTTAATACGCTTAAGCCCACGCAGGATTTAAGATAAGGGACACAGGACAATTGCATAAATGCTGTTCTCTTTTTAGACACTAGTATTTTAATCAAATTCAGATGCATTTTCATGGCATTATCCAGAGAGGAAAGAGATTTTATATCTCTGCTCTGATATCTGCTGTATCCTCGGGCAGGTGACACGGGGGACAGCAAAAGGGAGCCTTTGAAAAGTCAAATTTAAAACTAGCAACAACACAGAGTGCTGTAAGAAAATAAATATTACATTTAGAATTAAATCATGTAATCCACCCCACTAAATGTCATGCATTACCATACTGCTTATTTCTGATTTAGAAATTGATTAGGAATTGAAAATGTGACAGCTGATGCTTGTCCTAATGAAACAGTGCAGTGTTACAATGGGCCTGTTCTGGGAACCCAACGCAGCCCTGGCAGATTTCTCCTAGCAGCACCCACAGAAGCACTGCCTGGCCCCGGGAGGCTGGAAACGCTTGCGTGCTGCTTTTGTAACTGAGGGCTGATATTTAAGCACCGCTGCAAAACCGGCCCCAGTAGCAAAAGCGGACCCCAGCGCTGCAAATCCTGCCCCCGCTCTTCCAGCCTCCCGGGGAAATGCCCGATGCCCGGTACAGCCAGTCCAGCCCTGACAATAGGTTTAACATTCATTGTCTCGGCCACCCTTCCTTGGTCTTATCCCTGGAGTGTGGAGCCAAAAGCAGAATGACAAAAATCCGCAAAGCACCCCGCACCATTTGTCTCCTCTCGCAAACTCTCCCATTCCATCCATCCATCCATCCATCCATCCTATCACCCTCCTTCTGACCTCTCTATATTCTCTCTCCCGGATCGCTTTGTCTCTACCTTCCACTACCCACCCTCTCTTTCTTGAAGAGTCCCTGTACCTGCTGCAATTAACCCCTGGGAGATGTGAAGAGTGACAGGGGCACCAGGAGTGGCTCTGCGCCTCCAAGGGCTCAGACTCACCAGAGAAATGACCAGTGAAATAAAACCCCGTCCAGCCTTAGTCTTATCCACCAAGGTTTCTCCCAGTCTCCCCTCAAAATGTTATACCACCAATTCTCTGCGCAATTTAATAGATTATGAACTTCGGGGTATATTTTCAAGAATTGCAGCTAAGCAGTTTTGACGTAGCTTAGCAGCAATTTTTTTACCGCTGCCAAATCCTAACCTTTGTTTGCGACGTATTTACACAATGTGGCTACATGGCGTTAGGATCAGCTAGTGTCAAGGCGATGGAAAAAGACATGTTAGAGTTAAAAAAGTGACGGGCGACCAATTAGCGGCAAAAGAACTCATGTTAGGCAGCTCAAAGTCACTTTTCAGCATCTAGAGGCAAATTGAGCTTAGAAATACACCTCTAGGGAACATAAAAAGTAACACAGGAATGCAGAATGGACCAGCCAGGACAAAGTTCAGTACAGATCAGACCCCCCCAAACTCTCCAACAGCCATGATGACCAGCCAAAGTTCCAGGGGAAGAGGAAATGCAGAATCAGGGCCTCATTTATGAAAAGTGGTGCATCGCTGGGGAAAAACAGTGATGCAACACTTTTCATTGCGCCATCCTTGCAACACCATGGCGGTCGATCCCTAGAAGCACGGACTGTCCCCGGGCCCTGGAAGACTCACTGGGCCTGCGTCTGAGACTCAGAGTTGGAGGTGCCGGTGCTGGGGAGTCGCTGTGGCCTGACATTTTAGGCAGGCTACGTCAGGCCAGAGCCAGTGGGCCGCGACGGTAGACATTGGGCCATTGGCAATCGCCCTTACCTGGTAGCAACTTCTGGCAGGTCACATGGAGACACTTGGCTGACCTGTGTGAGAAGACCGCCTGACACCCATAGGAGCTGTGATCAGTAGAGGCACACCTGCGCACCGACGTGCGGAGGTCTGCATTGCATTACACGCGCCACCACTACACCGTGGTGCACGGAATAGATTGCTGATGGTGGGCCCTGCCTCTGCATCACAGATCGTAGGAGGTGATGCTACCCAGATGCTGTGGAGGGTAAGCCCCTTGAGCTGCGTCAGACTTGTGTGGCAGAAGCTCTGCAACTTCGTGCCTAAGTGAGCTCTGTTGCATCACCTGCATGTGAAGGTTCTCCAGCAGACTTGGTGGTGACTGCTGTAGCCAAGCTTGTGAAATCTGGCCTGGCTGAGGTTCCTGCTGGCTGAGTCACAGATTTGGAGAGAGCGTGACTGATTGAGACCCATTGTCGATGTTCAGGTGAGGAGAAGGTGGGACAGGGACCAAAGGAGACCCGGGGGTCGTGTCGTTCCCAGGCCTAGTGCCTGTGGATGGTGCACACCGTGCCCTGAGCAATCCCTGCGCTGCGGCGGACCCACTTCACCAAGGGCACCACACAAGACTGGTGGGGGACTCCACTAACTGTCCCTAGTCATCGAGCTTGGTAGTTGGTGGTGATGGGTGCCAGGGGCATGAGGGTCGGTTGGGGCCAGGCACTTGGGTGCCCAGTTTGATCCACCGTTACTTGCTGGGGCACTGGGGAAAATGGAATCCAGATGCCACTGTTAGATTGGAGGAGGTGAACGGGTGGTGATGCCTTTCCCTGCCTCCTGTTAGTGCGCACTTGGGTGTGTGGGGATTTCCATCAGTACAGCCCAAACAATGATTCCTGGCTAGCATACACCTGACTGGAGGAGAGGGGCCAGTCGGCCACACTGCACTGCACAGCATGTCATACATAGTGCTGTGATGTCCAGCGCAATGATGTGCCACCTGTGAACAGGGGCAGTATTGACACCTGCCCTGCTCCTTCGTGTCAGTGGACCGAGTGGCTGGGGGTCGCTGGCCACCAGGGCAGGTGACAGCAGACAACCTGAACTCCAAACTAGACTCTGTACTTGCGGTTGTGGAGAAAATAGGTACCTCCCTCGAACAAACACGCACTTCCCTTGAGAGCCCTATCAACAAAATCACAGTCGACTTCACCCTGAAGAGAACTGATCATTGCAAGCTGACTAACAAGGTACGTGACATTGAGCAAGAACTGGCCAAAGTCCACCCTATTACGTGGACCGCAGTATTGGAGGTACAGGAGCTAATGGTACATGTGAAGTCACTAGAAAGAAGAGCAGAGGATGCGGAGGGCCGTTCCTGGCAGAACAACAATGCTAGTGGTGGGTAGCAGAAAGAGCTGATGCAATGGCATATACTGGGACATGGTTGTGTGACCTACTGCCAGCAGAGTACTCTCTCCATTTTTTGTTGTAGAGCCGGCCCATCGAGTGCCGGAGAGCCATCTTCTGCCAGGGACAGGTTCTGAACCCTTTCTCTTCTGCCTCCTACAGGGATCGTGATGCTGTCCTGAGGGAGGTACGCAAGTTGAGGGAGGCGAAAGTGGATAGCGTCACAGTACTTTTCTCTCCTGACTACGCCATGGGGATGCAAAGGTAAAGGGGATCGTTTCTAGTGGTTAAGCAATGCCTCCATGAGTTGAGCATAAAATACTCCCTCCTCTTTCCGGTGAGGTTGCGAATGGTCTCAGATGGTAGGTAGCGATTCTTTGATGCCGCTGAAAAGGTCTGGACCTGGCTGGAATCTACTGTTTACCAGGTGCTGGGGACAGGCAGTGAAGGGTCTGCGCAACAAGCTGCCATTTGCAGAGCCAGTAATATTGGGAGGCGTAGGAGGAACAGCCGACCCTTGCCCAACTACAAGCCACCCCCAGTCTGGAGCAGGTTATACAAGAGAGGTGGAAGGCACTACATGCAGCGGCGATGATGTGTGATCGCACTCAGAAACAGGATCCAAACACTTCCCCTGAAATGGATCCACTGCGATGTAGCCATCCAGTGCGGAGCCCAGGAAGCCCCCGGATGTGACTCCTCAGATGACAGATGACCTAATTTAAGGTGTTTGCTACCAAATGGAACATGTGATGCAGTGATATCTGATTCATTCAGCATGGGCCTCTGGTGTTCCGGCTAGGGTGGTGCCATTGACGGACAGATGGAAGGTAGTCTGGGACGCTCGGTGCTGGCCCTCACAGCTGGACTGAAGACTGATACAAATGACACTGAGCCCTCTTTCCTGTAGACATGTTTGTAGGAAGGTGGAATCTGACTGCATGGTTACCCCCACTTTTTCCTGGTGTTTTGCTGGTTTTCGACTAGTCTGACTGGGATCCTGCTAATCAAGACCCCAGTTGATCTGCTTTCTCCCCAAATTGATTGAATGTACTTTAGGTACACTCCAGATTGGATCCTGGCATACCCTTATCAGTCCCTAGTATATGGTATACTATGTATCCAGGGTATAGGTACCCCAGAGGCCTCTCAGGGGCTGCAGAATGTATTGTACCACCCTAGACAGACCATTCAAACTGACACCACAGATCTGCTACTGCAGCCTGTGTAAGGTGGTGCATGCACCCCTTACTTAAATATAAGTTCAGTATATCTATTTTAAATCATTGCACATATAAAGCTATCAGTCACCCCTATAGCAGGCCTTATCAATCCTGAAGGCTAGGTTTTGTTGCAGGGTGCACCTACATGAGCAGATCCTCTCTGCAGCCTTCGGAACCTCTTTTTCGAGGTTGTTTGTGATGCAGCCAACCATATCTATTTAAGTGCATTAAACCTTGTGGTAAATGCTAACTTTAAAACGGCTGCTTAGAAACATGTTGTGTTTGGTGTCAAACACATTGGAATCATACCTCCACACCAGTAACTGGTGTGGAGGTATGATTCCACCCTTTCAGAGGGACATATGTGACACACCGGGCTACCCAGGACTCGCTTTCTCGACCTAGGCATCACAAAATGGATGCTGCCAGCCACAGACACACGTCTGCCCTCCTGCTGTTGAGCCAAGCTCGACCAGGGGAAGGCTTGACAATAGGTTTCCTGTCACAGGGAGGTGTGACCACCTCCCAGACAGGATTTGGTGTATTGTGGCTGGATGCTTTGAAGTCTGCACTGGGGGCATAGTTGGTGTCCCTGTGCATAGTCCAGCTCAAACCGGTTGCAGGAGCCATTTGCTCCTGCTCTGGTGCAAAACTGAACAAAGGACATGTGTGTAGCCACCACTCTGTCCTGACCCTCCCATAGATGGGTCCCCAGAGTATGTCCAACCCCTTCCTTGGGTATAAAGTAGGAACCCCTGACTACAGGATTTTAGATTTTAACTGGACTAAACTCTGCTACAGAAAACAAGTACTTCGAAGATCTACACTACGCTGGATAACTGAAGAATCTCCCTCGGAGTAAAGGAGTTACTCCCCTGCAAGGCAGGCACTTAAAATGCATCTGACTGGTTTGCATTTCCCGAGCTCCTGAGGACTCCGAAGATTTATTCAACACAGGAGGTGGGTTCCCAAGGTCTCTGAGGTTAATCTGTGCTCTAAGCAATTCTGAGGCCCGTATCCCTCGTGGGGACCGTGCAACTGAACCCCTGTGCACTGTGTACTTTTGCAGCAGCATATGCTTTTTGGCAATCCCTGAGGCTGTGCTTTGGGCTACTTGTAGTCCTGACCCCGAGCAGTAACTGCAACAAAGATTTCTAGCCTACACTCCACGAGTGTACCCAGGGCTGGCATTTCGTGAGTGAGCTCGAGTTCCATTCGCGATCCCTGGTCCGTTGGTCTTTTGGTCCCTGTGTAGGTAACTTTCACTTTCCATGGGCTTCCCTGGTTGCTCCAGACATGCCCTGACTCTCCATAGCTTGGAGTGTCCATAGGACCTTCCTGGTCCTCATCGAAGCTGATTTCCTCTGACCTCGTTGTTTGCCAAGGCTTATTGGTGTTCAATGCGGACACTGACCCCCCAGCACTCGACATCCTTCGTGGGTCAGCTCACCTTCGGACTTTAGTCATCATCGACGTCTCCTGGTCCCCGTGACTGCAGAGTCAAGCTTTACCTCTTCTCACCTGAAACACCCAACATCGGTGGGCATTCGTCTACCGAGACCCTGGTCACACTGAAGTGACCCAGACTCTGTCCCGTCTGCTTTCAGGTTCTTCTCACTTTGAATCCAGGCTTGGATTCCACCGGACACTTTTCATCTTCCCGGCAGCAGCACTTTTCCGCATCACGCCATTGACGAAGATTCCCAACATTACCTGACACACATGCACCGGGTCCCCTGGGTTAGGTAACACGGGTACTCTGGTACTCACAAGGGTGCTGGCCTTAGAACCTTCTATGTTTGAAAGGGTTTGCTTAAAGTCCTCTCCAAAGTGTCCTTAATCTTTAAAATTCCAACCGCGACTTTCCCATAGAGTTGTATGGAGCTCGCGACCGTGTTCTCACACTGCACCCATCCTCCATGGGTCCCCTGTGTCACTACCTTGGATGGTTCCTTGGGGTCTCAGTGATTCTATGTGCTCTAGGCATGGTGTCTAGTCAAGTCGTGGTTGTTATATGACTTTCTAAGGATATGGTTTGGTCTCCTCTGGAGCCCACTGTGTATTGTGCTATTTACTGTTGTTCTAGTGATTTAATATTGTGTGCTTTGTTCTCTGATCTCATAAATAGGTTAGTAGAGAGTGTTTAGTAATAAATACATATATTTTATATATCCCTTGTGTGGTTCTCCTTTCATTTGGTCATTCAGGAGGTTCTGATGTGGTAAAACAAGCTGCTTTACATTCCTTCGAGACTAATCCTGAAGGATGCTCTCCATAGCTACCATTAGGATAGTGCTCAATAAAGGTTGTCTTTAATCTAATCATCAATAAGGGTTGTTTGGACTGGTACAAGGTGCCCATTATAATTAGTGGTCAGCATATACCAGGCGAACTTCTAATATTGTTGGGCACTGGTGCGCTAGACTCTCAACCCCCTAGAGCTTTAAGCTCTGTTTGGCTGGCAAAACTTGCCGGCAGTTAGTACAAGGCATTCATCTGCTGTTCAATATTAAAATACTCACGTTCTCCCCCTCACCTTCTTCTTTAACATGCGCATACTACAGGCAATGTTGTCCTTCAGGTGCTGCCCACAGCTTCAGGCTTTTGACCGGATATTCTGCTCCCTCCCTCCTGCTGTGTTACCCCTGTATCTCTACACGCCCGCACAATTCCACACATAACGGTTAGTAATAGAATCATGTGGAATGTGATGAGCATGCACATGACATCATGCAGTTATGTTGTGTATTCCTATCTTAAGAGCAGGTTAGCCCACTTTGCGTTATTGCAGGAAACCCGCACGCTCCAGCGCCGATGGTGTGGTAGGGTATTTGCAATGGATTACTCCGCTCATGTGAGGGGGGTGCTTATCTGGGTGCAGTCGGGTGCCCCCTTTGCAGTGGAGGAGACAGAGGTGGGCAGGGAGGGCCGCTGTATATTCATACTGGGGAGGTTGGATGGGAGGTGTTTGTTACTCAGTATTGTGTACACACCTAACACGGACCAGATGGCCTTTTTAGCATAATCTCCGGTAGACTAGCCTGCTGGAGCGCCATCCCCTGGCTCATAGGGGGGATTTCAGGATGTCACCAATCTAGCTTTAGACAGGTCCTTTTCACAGCTTTACAATAGAGATGCCATGTTTAAAGCCCAGGCACTAGGAGAATGGCTGCAGCACTGATGCTTAGGTACCGTCTGGAGAGTGTTGAAGCAGGATTCACATGTTTATTCTTTTTATTCCTTACTGCATGACCTCCACATCTGCATTGATTGCTTTGTGAGCTCATCGGAGCTGCTCCTGGTTTGTCGGTGTGTAGACTACCTGGGGTGCACACATTCGGATCACAACCAGCAGCTTCTGCAGCTGAAATGGAAAGACATCAAACAGGCAGTGCATATCTGGTGCCTTCAACCTGTGGTGATGGAGGATCCTCCTTCTTGGGAATTTCTGTGCACTGCCACGGCGGACTTCTTTAAAACAAAGGCTAGATCTGCTGTCACTAGAGGTCTGAAATGGGAAGCATTCAATGTCACAATCAGGGGGCACTGCATGGGACTCAGCTGGGGTGTTCGCAAACAAATTGATGGTGATCTTATGTGTATTGAGTGCTCCATCCTGTAGTATGGTTTAGGGCCTCTTTTTGCGTGCATGTTATGTTAGCATGGTTTATTAGAAGTTTAAACACCATTTTATCTTTTGCTGCTTTTTGCACACAATACTGCTTAGCTGTTTTTGCAAGTTAGCTTTCTCGAAGGTCTATACATGAGAAAAGGTTTGTTTTTCGACATCTTTAGACATACATCGTGCCCCCAGTCTGTACAGTGAGTGCTGAGTCGCCAAGGTTATCATAACATGTGAGCCTGTTTATCGGCATGTCCGTGTAACAAATTCTAGACACAACATTTGAACAGCTGAGAACCGACCAAGATTCTGGGGCCTTTATTATAGCACACTTGTCATAATTTCAGACACTTGGAAGATTCCAGGGATGTAGAGAGACTACCAGATCCAGATGTAATTTACACTTACTGAGCGGACAGGTAATGGGGTCCCCCGAAACAAGCTCAAGAGACCTTCTTTAGTTTATAATACATAGTTCCTATATAGGGAGGGTGTTAAAACTAGGCGCTTTATTACCTGTTTGCACTATCATTGTAATATGATTCCTCCTTTTGTATTTTATGGAGTTGTACCATGCTAAATATTTTAACATTACTGTGTCTCTTTTTTACTCCTGTTGTGGACTGGTATGAGAGTATAACAAAAGAGTGTTCTCACTTCCCATCATTTCTGAGATGGTCCTAAGTCCCATGTTCTAGGTTGTCTAATCATTGGTTACTTTGCTATAGGACGAAGAGCTAATGTGACACTGATTGCTAGCTGGTTGGGGTTTTCTAGCTACTGAGGTGACTTTCTGGTACACCACAATTCACTAATGTCCTAGGTCTCTGTGCACAGTTCTGTGTATGAGCAGAGGTACTGAGGTGACTTTGTGGTACACCACGATTCACTAATGTCCTAGGTCTCTGTGCACAGTTCTGTGTATGAGCAGAAATCCTTGCAACAATCCTGAAGCTGTAGTCTGCCTCAATAACATACTCGAGCGATATTTGGTATTTTGCTGATGCGTGACATTAGCATGCAGACCTACTGGAGTGATCGTGATGCTTGAACTATTGCATATGTCATTTCTGCATTATCAGGAGCAGCCAAAGGAGAAATTGGCCACATAGGGGGAGAAGCAGCTGGCCACTGTTTTTTGGGTGCTGAGACCACTGACACTGATGAACACAGAGGCACTGAGAGTGAGTGGACAGTCACCAGCTCAACATCATCTTTGGAGACCTCCACAAGCGAACAGTCCCTAGTGTTGGCTGAGCCTACTGCATCTGTTCCACCTCCATCCTTGTCTGCAACCCAGATACTCATCACTACCCTCCCTCTTGCTCCCCACCAGTTGGGCAACCCCCCTCTAAAAGGAGTGGGTTCTCCTTCGCTGCAGGCACTCCTCACCTCTGCCCCGTCCCCCCCCTGGCTGCGCTGAGTGAGTAGGCTTTTGACCGCCTACGAAACCTCTGTAGGCCAGACTGCACAGTTGAATGCCATCCAGTACCTTAGTTTCCACATGCACCAAACGGTAGCTTACCTGGAAGGCATTCATAGTGCAATGTTTGGCCTGCAGAGAGCATGCACAGGACTAGCCTCCTCACTGACAAAAGCCTTCCAACTAGCGCAACCTTGTGCCCCAACTCAGGCCCCTTTACCATCCCAATTCCCAATTTTCAGCCCTGTCCCAAGCATGCTCACTGCTTTGCACACACCCCCTACAACAGACACAATCAGCACAAACACATAAATACAAACACACCAAGAAACACAAACACACACCCAAATAACATAAGACACAACACCCACCACAACCAGCATCACAACCACCACAACCACCACACCTGCAACCACCACCACACCCACCATCAAACCCACAATCACCACAACCACCACCACAACACTCACAACCAATCCCACAACCACCACCACGCCAACCCCAAGCACCAACAAATACACTTCCACCACCACATCCACAAGCACCACACTCACCAAGATACCTGCAAACACCACATCCACAAGCACACCCAACTACCTCAACAACACACATGTACATGCAAAACAAGACCCAAACACAAATGCACACACTCACCCAACCAACATACCCCTGCCAAGAAACACACACCCAAATGTGCAAAACTTACACTAGACCCACATGCAACTGCACAACAGACAGACACATGCAGATCACACACTCCAGCAACCCTCCACCGCCAAAGCCCAGTCCTCTCTTACAACTCCTACCCTTTAACCTAGTTCTGCTTTTATTTCTGCTCTGACCGTCACCCCTTCCAAATGCAAAACCACCCCTCCCAAAGACAAACCAACTCCTCCAAAACCCAAACTGAGCCCTCCCACCACTTCTGAACCCACAAAACCCAAACCCACCCCTCCCAAACCAACACCTCCTTAAGAAAGATCATCAAAGCGCCTGCTGTGTGCCCACTAATTGCTTCTTCCTGAGGAGATTCATTTTGCCATTTATATAGGAGGCAAGTTTCTACTAAGGGCACAGCATCAGAGACTATTGGTTATCTTTCTATTTATTATATTAAAGTTAATTGTTGAGAGAAGTATCTCATGAGAATAATAAAACTACTATTATATGTTCAACAAGTTTGTCCTGACATTAATTTTCATTTGCAATTGATTAATTCCTAGAAAAATGTTTTTGACATCAAGTTTGCAAGCGAAAACGAGGAAAATCCACCTCCTGGGGCAATTTTTCTTTGTTCGCGATCGTCAGCCTCAAGTCGGCGAGCATGAGCCCTGAAAATCAACCTCCCAGTCAGATTTCTCAACACGGGTTGTCAGATTTATCATTGCGAGTGGTCGCGTATGCTTGCAACCGCTCGCGTTGAGAAACTGTCAGTTTGTGTTGAGAAAGCTGCCGCCCGAGTTAAAAATCTACTTGAGCGGCAGAAAGGAAGCTGCGCACGCTTGTGCTGTCCATGGTGCCGTTCACGATGATTGCACTGTGCGAACAAACACCCAGCGCTGAAAACACAGCGAACAGCATTTATCTAACGCACTCTGCCCCTTGCGAAGCACAGCATAGAGCAGCAGAGTTTTTTTGCACTTTGCGGACTAATGGACGAAGTCTGATTAAAAACACCTATGGATAACCAGGTTATACACATAATTCACATAAAAGAAAAGAAAAAAAGAAAGCAGAAGGCACACTAGTAAGAAAGATGAAAGCAAGCGAAAAAGAAAGAAAGAAAGAATGAAAGAAAGATAAAGGAAGGAATAAAGGCAAGTAAAAGGTGAGATTGCAGGAAAAAGAAAAAAGGAGAGATGAAAAGACAGAAGAAAGAAGATAGGAAAGAAAAGAAAAAGGAAAGCAAGAAAGATAGAAACAAGGAAAGAATGTGTGAAAGAAGAAAAGACAGAGGGAGAGAAGGAAAGAATGAAAATAAGAAAGAAAGGAAGGAAGAAAGAAAGAAAGAAAGAAAGAAAGAAAGAAAGAAAGAAAGAAAGAAAGAAAGAAAGAAAGAAGAACTGAACTGAAAAGATGGAATGGGCCATGTTCTGTCATCTGGTAGAAAGTGTCCTATCATTACATCAGACTCTACAAACAAAGGCAAAACTAAAATAGTAATAAAGTAAAAACAAAAGGCACTGACACTAAAGGGTTCTACCTCATGTGTGCATGTGATCCTTGTGGTAGGGCTAAATGCAGTAACTCAAAGTGAAATTAGCCAATGGCTGAAGTAAGCTGATCCACTGCCCCATGCTGCAGGCTGTAGTTGGTGGAATCAAAATGTCAATGACATAATAAGAGGCCAGTTGTTGAAGAGAGGTGACCCCTCTATGTAAGTATATTACACATATAACTTTAGTTAAATCATAAGGTCTTGATTAATGCCAGACCTAAAAACTAGGCCTGGGCAGTGAACTCCACTCAGCTCGTGGAGTTTTCCGCACACCGCAAAGCACGCGGAGTTCCGAAACATTTTCCTTGCTCGCACTCGCCAACATCACGTTGGAGAGCGCGAGCAAGTAAAATCCACATCCCGGTGAGATTTCTTAATGCTGGCGGTCAGATTTCTTAATGCAGGGGGTCACGGATGATCATGACTGCTTGCATTGAGAAACCTTCTGTTCACGTTGATAAAGCTGCCGCTCAGGTAGAAAATCTACTTGAGCGAAAAGAAAAGAAGCAGCACCCTCAAGCGCTGCACATGGTGACATTCGTACTCATTTTACAGCGCAGGAAAAATACCCAATGCTGAAAATCAATGCGAATGGCATGACCAAATGCACTCTGCCACTTGCTGAATAAGATAAAGAAGGGATAAAAGAAGGAAGAATCTAGAAAGTGTTATTTGGAAGATAATAGTAGCAAAATGAGGTGTGGGATGAGTCAAAGGGCAGATAGAGGAGGGAAGAGTATGGAAAGGGTCTTAAAGGAGATCATAGTAGTACAATGAGGTTTGGGATGAATCAAAGGAGGGATAGAGGAGGGAAGAGTCTAGGAGGAGTTATTAGGGAGATCATAGTAGTACAATGAGGTTTGGGATGAATCAAAGGAGGGATAGAGGAGGGAAGAGTCTAGGAGGAGTTATTAGGGAGATCATAGTAGTACAATGAGGTTTAGGATCAGTCAGAGAGAGGAGGTCCAGGATATAGTGATAGAGGTGTAGGATGAGACATAGTGTAAATAACTGGAGAAAGTTAAAAACAATGTAATACTTGTTTTCTCCAGCAGGAGTAAAGTAAGAAATTTATGCATATATAACTACACAGAAAGGTATACATATATATAGAAAATAATAAAGAGATATAAAGATGTATTACACAAAGTCCCATATGTACATACATGGATAAATACTTAGGAACTCTGACTTTGAAGTGATGCTGTACATAAAGCTAATTTCTTTATGTATTTTTTATGTACCTATTATTTGGGGGATTTAAAAAAAAAATGTAAGCAGGGGTTTTGAGGCGAAATGCCAATCTGGAGTGGGGATTCTTTTGTTGTATGTATTTGGTGATTTTATTCCTGATGAAAAGTGGTCCTGCTCCATGTATTGATTTGTGGGTGACCCAAATCAGCATGAAGCTTGAAAGTTAATCTTCTGGCAACCGATAAACAATGTAGGGCTCTCAAGGCCGGGGAGATGTGGGTTTACATATAGGAGAAGCCTGGTATGAAAGTTCTAAATTCATTGTAGTCTCTTTATAGTTGATAAATATGATCCATGGTAAAGGCCATTGGCGTAATTATGTTTAGACAGTACAAGAAAGATTATAGCTTGGAATTTTTGTGGAAATCCTACGTGGGGGAAGATATATCACTGAGTTTTCATAGTAATGAAGCTTGTTCTTGCTAACTTATCTACTTGGGAATTCATTGATAGCTTGGAGTACATGGTCATTTGAAGGTTTTTTACTTCCTTATATAGTTTAAAAGGTGGTCCGAGATCAACAGGCCAGGTGCAGAGTGGGTCATCATTTTTCCAATTGGAACATGTTAGTACTTCAGTTTTGGATGCATTCAATTTGCATTGGCTGCCTGCCATCCACTTATCAACGGCTCTCAGGCAGCTGGAGATTTATGAGTTTTCAGTGCCTTTAGGGCTTTCCAGTTTAGAAGTATGTGTGTGTTATCTGCATAGTTATAGATGACACACTTGAGCTGAAATTAATTGATCATTGCAGGAATTGACCATGTAGATGTTGAAGGTGGATGTACGTCATTACGACGCACACTTTTACAACGCGTTCCATTACAACGCGGTTGTAACAACGCAAGTCGTTACAACGACTTGCGTTGGGGGGCGCAAATTAAAAAAAAATGTATTTACTATTCCAACACCAGTCCCCGTGGATAGTAGGGAAGGTGTTGGGATAGCAGATTAAATGATTTACTATCCTTGAGCGCCCCCCAGCGCAATTCGTTGTAACAACTTTCGTTGTTATGACCGCGTCGTAATGGAACGGCGTTGTAATGCTTGCGTCGTAAATGTCGCATACCGTTGAAGGTATGGGTGAAATGATAAAGCCTTGAGGGCCCTCAGCTTTTGTAAAGTACATTTTGGCTGACAAAGAGGGAATATGGGTGACATTTATACTGTTTTGAATGTTGATGTGATCTAGTCGAGAACAGTCCCCTCCATGTCGATTTCATAAACTCTTTGGATTAGAGTGTTATGATCATCTGTGTCGAAGGCAGCTGAAAGGTCCAAGAGAAGTAGTGCAGAGTCCCCTTTCTGGTCTACTGTGTTTCTAAGGTCATCCCATATGGCGATAAGGCCGATTCTGTGTCTCTTCCTGGATTTAATCTTGTTTGGAAGTTTGAAAGTATAAATTTGTCTTCAATGCATTGTGACATCTGAGTGAATACTGCTCTTTCTATCTGTTTTCCTAGGAAAGGTCCATTTGTAATAAGTCTGTAGTTATTTGGGTCATGTGGGTCCAAGTTGATTTTCTTTAATAATGGGCAAATGTATGCCTTTTTACGTCTTCTGGAAAGAATTATATAGCTAAAGAATTATCGATGATTGTTCTGACTGGTATGGCAGGAGATGTAGTTCAAGGAATGTTCCTAAAGATTTGTGGTGGACAAGGAACAGAAGGGTAGCCGGCAGACCTGCTTTCTTTGACAAGATCTATTAATCCAGTTTCTGTAGGTATTTGAAGGAACATAGAGAATGAGTTAGCTTAGTCTTGGAGGGGATTGTTGGAAATGGGTTGGTGCTGGTGGTTTGCTGTTGTTTTAAATAGGAGTCTAACATGTCTGTTTTGGTTTTCTAATGTTTTGCCAGTTTGTCAGTAAATTCCTGAGAAATGGGACGAATTCCTTCTGTACATTTAGGTTTGCAAAATTCAGTGAGAATTTTATCAAATTCTTTATTTGTATTAGCATTTTGAATTATGTTTGAATAGTACCTTTTTTAGCTTTCAGAATGTCGACTTGTACATTCTGTTAATTTTGTTTAGGTGAAGTTTGTCTTGAGTGTTATTTGTTTTGAGCCAGGTGCATTACATCATTGCATATTTTTGTTTTATCTTTCTTATTTCTCCATTCATTCAAAATGTTTGTTTTCCTTTGTCCTGTTTCATTGTATTAGTGATATTAGAATATCAAAAGCTTCCTGGAGCCACTGGTAGAGTGTCTGAACTGAACCTTTTGTATCTTGGTCTGTTTTGGATGTTAATTGTGTTTCTAAGTATTCAAAATTGAGTTTATTCCACTGTTGATATGCAGTTGCATGTAAGGTGGACTTAGGTGTGGTGCTTTGTGTGTTTTGTTTCGGAAAGCTACCAGATGGTGGTCCAACCATGTGGTAGGAATAATACTTTGAAAGGAAACTAGTTCAGTTCTGGATTTTCAAAAATGACATCTAGGATGTTTCCAGGGATGTGTGTGGGTTTGTGGATGATCTGATGTAGGTTCAGTGTGTATAGGACAGTGATGGTCGTTCTTGGATGAGGCATATTGGGTTTGTCAACCCATATGTTTAGGTCTTCAAGGATTCATAGGTTGGAATGTAGCATCATAAGCTTTGAAACGGTGTCTAGTAGCATTTCTGGGAATTTTGCATTGATAGGTCTGGGTCTGTAAAGGAGGAAGCTACAGGAGGATGTTGGTGTAGGGTTGCATTTGATGATAAGGGCCTCACAACCTTGTATGGACACTTCATCAGCTTTGGTGTGATTTATTGTTTCTTTGAATAAAACAACTAGAGCACCTCCTCTTTTGCCAATGCAATTTTGTGTGAGATTTGTATAGCCTGGAGGAACCGCTTCATGCAATACTGGAGCCATGTCATCTCCCAACCATGATTCAGTTATGAAGAGTAAGTCAGTTTCTGTGTCAATGAGTAGGTTCTAGATGTGGAGCTTGTTTTTAGAGAGTGATTGAGCCCTTATTAGTAGGCAGTCTAGAGATTGCGTTTTGGTGGTGGCATAACTTTGTTTTCTAGAAAAGTGAGTAGTAATCTTTGAACTAGTAGCAGGTATATTATTAGGTTGGTATTAGCTGTATCAGGATAGCAATAGTGCTGGTTGTCTATATCATAATCCTTGTCCAGCAGGCTTAAAAGGAATGTGTAGGGGCTGGGTGTACAGGTGGTGGAGATGGTGTTTGAACGTGAGTTGATGGGCTCTTTTGTTTGGTACAGTATTTTGTGCAATAGATAAAGAGATGCAAAGTTGTGAAGAGTGGTATGTTATTTATTTTGTTTGTGTCAGTTTTGGGTGGAAGGTGTATGGGTTAGGGGTTGTGGAAAAACATGTGGGTCATGTGTTAAGGCTCTAAATTGTGCAATAGATGAGAGGTGGGTAAACAAGCATTGTTGTGTTGGTGAAGACAGAATATTTGGGAGCAAAGTTGGTTTAGGATGTATATTATGTGGTGCACAGACATAATATCGACTCCAAAATATCGTTTGGACAGAATATCGAGTTTGAAATATCGTTTGGACAAAATATTGACAGGGCAGAATATAGACAGCCAAAATATCGTTTTTAAGGTAAGTGAAGTAATATCGACTGTAAATAATATAGAAAGTGAAAATATCCAAGTATATAATCTAGATAGTAAAAAATATCGTTTTTTAAATAATATTTAATTATTTATAGTGTTTTTTCATGTTATAATATGTGTGAAAAGTGTCATTTTATGTTATAATTATTTTTAATTAATGATTTTTTTTAATTATTGTGTAATTTTATTCTGTAGCGGGTTGTGGGTTTATAGGGGAATAGGGTGGGAAGTAATTTAATTATAATTAATTAAATATGTAAATGTATTAATTGGTAGTAATATTTAATTAATTGGTAATTAAATAATATTTGTTAATTATTTAAAATTAAATTGGTAATTAATTTAATTTAATTGATTAATTGCTAATTATGTAAATTTAAATAATTTATTTCCTGTAGCGGGTTGTGGGTTTATAGGGGAATAGGGTGGGAAGTAATTTAATTATAATTAATTAAATATGTAAATTTAATAATTGGTAGTAATATTTAATTAATTGTTAATTAAAAAATATTTGTTAATTAATAAAAATTTAATTGGTAATTAATTTAATTTAATTGATTAATTGCTAATTATGTTAAATGAAATTATTTATTTCCTGTAGCGGGTTGTGGGTTTATAGGGGAATAGAGAGAGGTATTTTTAGGGTTCAGGGTCAGTTTTTAGTTTATGGGTAAAGGGGTATTTTTAGGGTTCAGGGTCAGTTTTTGTTTTTTGGGTAAAGGGGTATTTTTAGGGTCCAGGGTCAGTTTTTAGTTTTTGGGTAAAGGGGTATTTTTAGGGTTCAGGGTCAGTTTTTAGCTTTTGGGTAAAGGGGTATTTTTAGGGTTCAGGGTCAGTTTTTAGTTTTTGGGTAAAGTGGTATTTTTAGAGTTCAGGGTCAGTTTTTAGTTTTTGGGTAACGGGGTATTTTTAGGGTTCAGGGTCAGTTTTTGTTTTTTGGGTAAAGGGGTATTTTTAGGGTCCAGGGTCAGTTTTTAGTTTTTGGGTAAAGGGGTAATTTTAGGGTTCAGGGTCAGTTTTTAGTTTTTGGGTAAAGGGGTATTTTTGGGTTCAGGGTCAGTTTTTAGTTTTTGGGTAAAGTGGTATTTTTAGGGTTCAGGGTCAGTTTTGGGTTTTTGGGGTACAGGGGTACAGTGTAAAAATAAAGTAAAATAAATTTACATTAAATTAATAAAATGAAATGAAATTAAAATATATTAAATTAATTTTAAATAATTTAAATTAAAAAAAATTATTATATACTTACCAATACTTACGTTGTAATGGTAGTGCGTTGTAAAAGTTGCGTTGTAACATCATATATCCACTGTTGCACTCTTTGGAGTGGGAATAGTAATTTTAACCCCTACGCTAACCAACGTTTTCCCTACTGTTGCACCCACTGGAGTGGGAATAGTAATTTTTACTCTTTTGTATTTGTACGTTAATAATATTGGCTATTATTGGATTAAATTTTGTTACTATATATATATATGTTTTAAGAAATATGAATAAAAAATATTATTTTTTTACTTTTATTAATTATTTAATTATTAAAAGTTATTTTAAGTATTGTTAAGTATATTTTATTAATTAATTTTTTATATTAATGTAATTAAACATTGTTTTTATTAAAGTCGATATTTTTTACAACTATATTTTTGTAAACGATATTTAAAACTCGATATTTTTGTACTTACCTGTTTGTACATAGAAAGTCGATATTTTGACAGTCTATATTTTGTCAACGATATTTTTGTAGGTCGATATTTTGTCACTCGATATTATTTCAGTGATCCATATTATGTATGTACTCATGAGGAAGGGAGTGGGTGTTTGTTTCTATTTTGTGAAAGAATATAGAGTGAAATTGTGTGTATATGAGATTTTGATGTGCTGGTGTGTGTTAAGTTTGGTTTTATGAAGTAGTGAGATGAGACAGTGATGCAGTGAAGTTCTGTGAATAATTTGAATGTAAATTACTTTTGTGAGTGGAAGTTGAATGGTAAAGGGATGGAGATGCATTTTGGAGGAGAGTGTATGTGTATGAGGTGTGCGGAAGAAGTAATATGTGTGGGGGAGTGGAGCGTAAGGATTGACTGGTTGTGCTTTTTTAGTAAACAGAGGAGGAGTGTGGATGCTATGAGAGAGAGGGTTGAGTATATGGTTGGTGGTGAT
The DNA here is from genome assembly GCF_964261635.1 of Lissotriton helveticus. Classification (NCBI taxonomy): domain Eukaryota; kingdom Metazoa; phylum Chordata; class Amphibia; order Caudata; family Salamandridae; genus Lissotriton; species Lissotriton helveticus. The sequence continues at coordinate 165,939,315 of NC_136065.1, read as the reverse complement.
GGAAAAGGGTCTCTTAGGAGTAAGTAAAGGGTATGCTGGTGTTTTGTATTAACAGGGAGTGTGTGTTTGAAGGGATTAAGGTTATGTCTAATTTGAGTTTATGTTGTGTTAGAGATGTGTGGATTTGAGAGCGGTATTGCACAGAGTAATGGTTTGTGTGAGACTGAAGATACCCTTGTGTGGCAGGATGGGTTCAAGGGTGTATAGATGTGGTTTCTGGGGTTTTGTATTAGTTGTTGAGACTTTAAAATGTGGATAGATTTAGTGTGTGTTTCCTGAGATTGTGTTTATATGTTTTTTTATGGGGATGACTTAAGGTAAAGGGACAAAAGGGCAGCATCTCTGGCCCTAGGCTTGATCAAAGAAGCAATTGCCCTTATCCTGTCTGCCCTTAGCTTTAATGCCTGGGCCGATCCACCTTGAGCCCTGGAGTTAAATAGCCCTTGATCAGTTGACCTTGCTCCAATGGGAACCCTTGCCCTAAATCAAATCAGTCAGATCCCTAGCCCTACACCCTAGAGCCAATGGGAGCCCTGCCCTATTAACAAATCACAGCCCCAGCCCTAGCAACCATTTTAAACCCAAACCCTAAGCCATAGGTTCAATAGAAACCCCAGCCCTCGGAACAAATCAGAATCCTAGCCCTCTAAGCCAATCATATTTCAAACCCTGAACTATAGGTCCAATGGAATCCCAATAGAAATCCCTAGCCCTAATAACCAGTCAAAAAATGAATGCAACAGCCAATAAGAATCCTATGTTACGAGCATGTGACCTTAAACTTAAGGCTCTGTGCAGGTGTGAGGGGAGGGTTCTGGTCCGCGCAGATGTCTGAGGGCCAATCATTAAAGCAGAATCTGGTGTGCAGGGAGTCAGGGGTGGTCCTGAAGTAAGACTCTTCTTGGATACAGACAGGCTCCAAACACACATATTGCATGACACAGACCCTCACACCATAATGTTTGCTGTCTGCCATAGGATTTCTACTGTTAGCATTAACTTCTAGTACAAATGTCTATGAATAGACAAAGTCTGAAGTATCCCACACATCAGCATTGTGCATATTTTTTTTAAGGGAAATAAACACATGTTTTATTGTTTGTGCCTGCTTCAGTTAAGTGTTAGGGGCCCATTAGGATGGCGGGCGGATTGCCACCGCCAGCCTGGCAGGGGCAATCCGCCCGCCATCCGCACCTGAATTCCCCCTGCCATATTAGGATGGCGGGGGGGGACCGCGGCGGATGGAAAGCCTAATAGACACCGCCAGCCACATTATGATGGGCTTGTGTAGATGCCTTTACGCGGCGGCGATGCCGCCACGGAAAGGCATGCGGTCTTCACTCTGGGGGTCCCCTGCGGGCCCCCAGAGTGAAGGAGAGGTGAGGGGTGTACCTGTAGTACCGCGCGGTGCCTTCCGCTTTGTCTATGCAAATGCATTAATGCATTTTTAGCATTGTGGCGGGCGGTGCAGAGAGCACCGCCTGCCACAATGCTAAAAATGCAGGATGTGCCCGCCACTGTGGCGGGCACATCCTAATACCCCCCACGGGACCCCCGCCCTTATGGCGGGCGGTCCCAAACCCCGGTAGGATGACGGGCGGACAAAGTCCGCCCGTCATCCTAATAGGCCCCTTACAGCCTGATTCATGTACGGGCCGTTTTGCGTGGCCCTAATAGCGAATCATAGCGACTCGCTATTGAGGACACGCAAAACGGCATTCATGTAGGAATTGCTAAATAAATAGCGATTCCTACATGTTCTCTATTTGCGAGTAGAAATTTCCTACTCGCAAAAAAAGGAATAACTCCCCATTCATTCCTATGGGCCAAAAGGCCCATAGGAATGAATGGGGAGTATCCCTTATTTGCGAGTAGCAATTTACTACTCGCAAATAAGATAGCGATTTTAAGGGTGCCAGGGGTGTCCAAAGGACACCCTGTAGCACCCCTAAAATGCACATTTGAACAGGTGTTGCGCACACACATGTCCAAAGGACATGTGTGTGTGAAACATGCAACTTAGAAAAATGCTTTTAAAAGCATTTTTCTGAGTTTTTGCTATTTACCGAGAGGTCTGACCTCTCGGTAAATAGCGGCCCAAATTAGCAAAATCGCAATTTTTGAAAGTGTCATGAATAGCATTTAAGGAATCTCTAATAGAGATTCCTTAAATGCTAATCCTCGCATATTAGCTAATTCTTCATTAGCGATTTTTGCATTTGGGATTGTGAATCCCAAATGCCAAAATTGCACTCGCAAAAGGCAAGATTCTGAGAATCTTGCCCTTTGCGAGTGCAATTTAGCTTCATGAATCAGGCTGTTAGTTTCTAATACAAATCTCAGGCTCTCTCAAACTTAGAAGATGAGGCTTTGAATAAAAATCTATCAGTGTTTATTTCAATCTCCCCCAGTAAAAATTCCCTTGAAGCAAATCAATTCAAAGCAGTTTTTGAGTTAAGAAAGGGGTATGTATTGAGCAGAAAACACTATTTTGAGCTAGGTTGTAATACCATGCACCATTTTGAATTACTTTTTGCCAGAGCAAAGCTTTAGTAAATCTGGGCCACAAAGATGCAGAATGCATTCGCCAGGCTAAAACTGGTAGCTCTAAATGTTTACAAAAATCCAAGAGAGGATTTTCTCAATTTTCCAAAGTAAAAGCGTTTCTTAAAGGAATAAAATGCATTCCACCATAAATTTGAAAGCCAGCCCTCTTTGCATTGTGAATTTAGCTTCGTCCAGACTAATGACCCTGACACAGGGTACACCTTAAAGATTAAACTTTAATGTGTGGATTTTTAGTATCCCTATTCAGGACTGAGAGGAGTAACACAGTCACAAGTAATGGCTACTGAATATCCATTCATATAAATTCACAGTGCCTAGCTAATGTTATGCTTACTCCCAAGAGTTGTAGTAAAGTTATCGCATCCCATGCAAGTCAGAGAAGTGAATTTCTGACTATATTTTTTTTACCTAAACATTCACATGCAAACATTAAATTGATATACCTTAAATATAAGACATACAGTGCAATTACCAAAATTCCAGAGATTTTCAAAGCACACAGCTGAGTAACATGATTGGATGTAGAGGGGCACTAGATGAGATTCACGTGTGGCAATTGATGCTTCAGAATGTATTCCTACCTGTTACAGTATTTAACCATCCAAAAAAGCAACATTACTGCAAGAAAATTGAAGTAGAGTATGTGAATCTATAACAAAGTCATAAAAAAAAAAGTCAGTTACCTACAATAAGGCGTTCACACACATACTGACTACACAAACAACCACCAGTGCGCAATAGCTAATCTATTGCTGGAGTTCCTGAGTGGCACATTGCACACACAAGTTGATATTGGTTGGGAAGCAATGAAGATCGTTTTTAAAATCTTTTTCTGGTGTCTAACAATCTCTAAGAGTCTCCTTTCCAACTGGGAGTCGCTGCTTACATTGCGTTGAAGCTGAAGATAGTTTGGTTCAGATTTACGAACATCTCACACAAGGCAGCACATCACCCAAAGTTGCTTCTTTACGTTGTGTGACAGGGAGTGAGCAGAAAGCACAGTATCTACAGATATATGGCTCTCTCCTGCTTTCTTCCTAGCTCTGGTGCACAATCAGACTGCCGTGCACCACGTACACACTTTTGTGCAAGTGTGTGTGTATGAGTCTAGCATAGGTTTTGTACTGGAAGGCCACCCTTCCAGTACAAAATACTATGCCTAGTCAAACTTTTCTTACTTTGGATGTGTGCTGTACAGTGTAGTACACTTGCAAAGTGGGAAAACTTAGGAGAAATAAAAGCATTTCTCCATTTTAACGCCTGCTTCAAAGTAGAGTTAATTTTTGGTGCAAAACCCTGTCTAATTTTGTTTGTAGATTGGGTTTTGCCTCAAAAACCATGGGTGCTTACCCAAGAACACCCATGCACCCCCCACGGAATGCCTCCCTTGATGAAGAGTAACAGAAAGCAGCACTTTTTGCACTGGTTTGCGTTTCTTAAAAGCAATGCAAATACAAATTTGCTTTGGTTTGCAAATCCTGAAAAGGATTTTGCATCGGGCTGCGTTATAAAAGTAACTCAAACCCAATGCAAAACCTTCATAAATCTGGCCCTTCGTGTGTAGTAGCTATAGTGCAAAATTTTGCATGTAAGGGGTGTACTTCTAACTTATGTACCGTCTCCTCCTCTGCTCCTTCCGACATAAATGTCTTCAACTTGTGTAATTTTAACAGTTCTCCACTCATATTATGTGGTAACTGGTCATTATTGCAAGTTACTTTGATCCTGTTAAAATAACTAAAGTACTGGTCTAGTCCGCACTATATAAAAACTGTGCATACAAAATAAATTAAAATTAAACTATTGGTTTCTGTGAACATGAGTGCAAACCTTTAGAGCAGGAATTGGTGAACATTTGTGAACCAGTGGTTAATTAGTAGATACGTAGAGAGCCATACAGGATCCAAATGTAACTTATTACCTGGACATAGATTAATGTATAAAGTAAAAGCCACCAACAGACCAAAGTAATGGGTTGATACTTTCACCATACCGGCATCTACCGTACCCTACTCACTGTACTTTTACCCACTCGACTTGTATTACCACTGCACCAATTCTGCTGTTCATTCGCACCACACCTGCAATCACTTGAAGAGTGCGGAACCTTAAAAACACACACACACACACACCCATCATTGGTAGACACATAGAGAAGGAAGACAAGAGGAGACGTGGATATTGAGAGACACGCACGCTCAGATACCTAGATACTGGGTGACAAGGATCCTGGAAGACACATGGGGCCATATGTAGGTAAAACGTTTTTTGCGATGCTCAATTTGCGATTTTTTGGGAATCGCAATTAGAGAATAGCAAAATGTAATGTAGGTAGGATTGGCTAAATATTTTGCGAATCCTACGTAGTCCTTATTTGCGAATCGCAAATTGAGATTCGCAAATAAGGAATACCTTCCTATTTATTGGCCCATAGGAATGAATGGGAAGACATTATCAATTTGCGATTCCCAATTAGAGAATCGCAAATTGAGAATGCAATTTCAAGGCTGCAAGGGTGTCAATAGGATACCCTGTTGCACCCCGGAAATATGCATGTGTGCACATGTGGCGCACATACATGCGCTAAGGGCATGTATGTGTACCACATGGCACTTTGAAAAATGCAAAAAAGTACATTTTTCAAAGAAATCACAAATTACCACCAACATAAAGTTGGTGGTAATTTGCGATTCCTTAAGCCAAAAACCACAACTTGGGTGCATTCTGCATTGCATTTACGGATTCGCAATTTGGGATTCCTTAAATGCATTGGCAAAATAGGAAATCACAAATTTTGCGATTCCTTATTTTGCGAGTGGGTGTTTGTCTTCTACATAGCACACTGCCCAAATTGCAATCGCAAATGCTTGTCCTGGCCCGTGTGGGTGAGGGACTCGTTTTACTCTGTCATGTTATGTTATTCATCTTCTGAGCTGTTTGCTTTGCGCAGACAGTTCCCTGATTGCCGATATGTTTTGCCTTGTGGCCGCTCTCTCAGGAAGGGCTGTGCTGCTTGTGGCTGGCGGGCCTCTAGTTTGAAGGTCACTGCCACGATGCCCCCTCCCACGCGCCATCAATGCTCTCTCCTCAACACCAGATCCCTAGGCAGACATGCTGTTGATATCTGGAATCTGCTGTATGGCTCTGGAACAACTTGCCTGTTCCTTACGGAAACTTGGTTAGGGGATTGCTCAGGTCCTGATCTGGCAACTGCCATCCCTCCTATAACATCTTCAGGAAAGACAGAGTGGGAAGTAGAGGCGGGGTGTGGCCCTGATCGTGGACAAGAATGTCCCCTGTTCCATCTTTGCCGTCGAGAATATCATAGGCTGTGAAGCCTTAGGTTTTATCCTTAGGCTTTCTCCCAGTCAAACGTGCACGAGGATTCTTGTCTACAGAGCTCCTGGGCCTCTCGGCTCCTTCTTGGATGATCTTCAAGCTGCATTATCGGTGCCTTGCCTTAGATCAGAGCATTGTATCCTGCTGGGGGATCTGAATGTCCACATGGATATTGTTGCGGATCCTGTTTCCATCAAATTACAGGAGATTGTGGCTACTTTGGGGCTGATCTCTTACATTACTAGCCCCACACACATCAAGGGTCATACCATTGACCAGATTTTTTTGACGAGGATGTTAGATGTCTCTATGCCGCGTCCTGTGCTCTGGACTGATCATTTTTTGATCGATTTTTGCATTCTGTCTTCCACCTTGAATGGTTCCAGAGTTCAGAAAGAGGTCAAATGGTCGGGACGTCCTTTCCATCTGGTCTCGGAGGAAATGCTGGCCGATGCGTTGCGTTGTCATCCATGCCGGCTTTCGGGCAGTCTTGAGGAAGACCTAGATTCCGTCCAAAAGTGGCTGGCTGCTAGATTTGAGTAGCTGGCCCCGAGGAGACCAGCAAAAACTGGGGCCAGACTTATCTCGCCCCCCTGGTTTACTCCTTCTATGGGAAGAATGCCCCAGGAATGCAAGAAAGCAGAGAGAATGTGGCGGCGTAATTACGCCCCGGATGACAAATCTAAATACCGGGAGGTAGTTAGGAGTTATCGGAAGCACATTCTCGAAGGAAAAAAGGTTTTCTTGGAGCATAGAATTGACGAGGCGGATAATAGGAGCAAAGAGCTCTTTAAGATTGTAAAGGAGTTCACTTCTCCTTCGTCAAATTCCCCCTCGCATTCTCATTCTGAGGTCTGGATTAGCCAGTTGGGGGACTTTTTTACTAACAAAATCAAGTCCATTCAGGACTCTCTCTCTGACGCCGGCCCCGGTCCATCTTCCAGTCATCGGGCCACCGTTTGCTCGTCCATTGCGGATAGAAGTACAGTTCTTGCGAACTTCCCTTCTCTATCTGTAGCTTCTTCCCTCGACCTTCTTTCTCGGCTCCAGTCTGGCTCACCACTGGATCCTTGCCCAGCGAAATGTCTAGGTAGATTAGCACCTGCAATCAACAGTATGCTTAATCCGCTGTTGAATCTGTCCTTGACTACGGGCGAAGTTCCGTCGGCCTGGAAGCATGCCCTGATCTTGCCACTACTCAAAAAGCCCACTCTGGATCCTTTAGTCCATGCTAACTACAGGCCTATCTCCCTTCTCCCTGCTCTAGCAAAGGTGATCGAGAAACATGTCCAGCTCTCCATTTCCAACTACATAGAGTGCAATAACATTCTACATGATTCCCAATCGGGCTTCCGTGCTAATTATAGCACGGAAACAGCTTTGCTCGAGATCACCGATGCCATCAGGGAGACGCTCGATCTAGGGGGAAGGCAATTCTGGTTATGCTGGACTTGTCGGCGGCGTTTGACACCGTCCCCCACGCTGCTCTCCTTTCTAGACTCTGGGAGTTCGGATTTCGTGGGACGGTGTGGAACTGGCTTAAGTCCTTTCTGACCGGCCGTCGGCAAGTGGTCTGGGCACCTCCGTTCTCCGCAGAAATGCCGCCGCTCGAGGTGGGGGTTCCTCAGGGGTCTATCCTGAGCCCTACCCTTTTTAATATCTTCATGGCCCCTCTGGCGGCGGTAGCGGAGTCCTTTGGTGCCCGGATCATATCCTACGCTGATGACACCCAGCTCCTTTTTTCTTTTAAAAAGGGAGAGGCTCTTGATGGTGGCATGATCGAGGAGTGTCTGAGTGCGGTCTTCGATTGGTTTCGGTGGCACGGGCTGAAGTGCAACTCCGACAAGTCGGAGTTGCTTTTCTATGGCTGTCCGCCGGACCCTAGTTGGAAGACTTGGTGGCCTCAGGACATGTCTCCGCCCGCTGAGGCATCTGTGAGAGTCAAAAATCTTGGGGTGCAATGCGATGACAGCCTTTCTTTTAGACCTCAAATCATTGGTCTATCGGGGAAATGTTTCGGCATTTTGAAAATGCTTCGGAAGTTTCTCCCCTTGCTGTCTCTGCAGCATAAAAAAATCATTGTGCAGTCTCTGATTGGCTCGCGTTTAGATTATGCGAACGCCTTGTATATCGGGCTGCCTAAATATCTGTTGGCCCGACTACAGACTGTGCAGAATTCGGCTGCAAGAGCCATTTTTGGTCTCCCACGCAGGGCAAATGCCTCGGAACTCCTCAGGCGATTGCATTGGCTGCCCATTGCCAAACGAATTACCTTTAAGGTGCTGACCTTGGCATTTAAGGCTCTCCATTCTATTGGTCCTAAGTATATGGAGAATCGTTTGGCTTTTTATGTCCCTAGGAGGTCGCTTCGATCGGCCTCGTTGGCCAAAGCTGTCGTTCCTCCGATTAAATTGGCCCGGATCGGAGGGCGTGCCTTTCGATATTTGGTCCCGCGGTGCTGGAACGAGCTTCCTGTATCCTTAAGGAAGTCTAACAACCTTCTTGCTTTTAGAAAGGAGCTGAAGACTTGGCTCTTTTCGGTATAATATCGGGGCGCTGCGTTGTGTTTCTCAGCTGTATGTCTCTTTGCCAAAGCGCCGGGACGCCCTTCGGGGCAGCCGTGCGCTATAGAAGAGACTTTTTAACATAACATAACATAACAATGCTGAAATTCTGCCAATTTCAGCGTTTGCGATCGCAGTTTGGCTTCCTACATATGGCCCATGGTCAGAATACATTTATATTGATGGATGGGTGTGCTCTCCTTACCGGAATGGCAAAAGATTGTGACTGACCAGAGCAGCATTTTGTCTGGTCGCAATTCTCATAAGGTTCTGGTTTCCATTTGAATGTTTGCATGTTTACGAACCCAAGACTTTGGGGCTGGTAGTCATTTTAATTTGCAATAAGTACATAACAATTGCCATGAAAATGCAAATTGTGTCAATTATGGCAAACTAGTGGAAATAGGGGAAAATAAATAAATAAAAACGTTGCAGGCTGTGCAGAAATGCAAGAATCCAACACAAAGCAATACAATTACAAGATACAACTTGGAAACGGATGAGGCTTGTAAATTCGTAATGTATGGAAGTCAAGGACTGTTAATTATAACAGAAGACGAGGGCGTGGTTAAAAATAATAAAATACATGTCTTATTTTTTGCTAAACTTCTTATTTTCTGTCTCGGATTTTCGAAATTGTATCATTAAAACATAGAACCACATCTGCCAGTTGTGTGTGAAAGCATGGACTGCGAGTGCACAATCTGTGCCTCGACAATACTAAAATCTGATCACATGCTTCTTGCTTTCATTTAATTTGTCATTTCGTCTATTTTTGAGGCTGGAGCCCTACTTCTGCGAGTACAGTTTTAGTTGCTGTCATTTATTTTGTTCCCTGCAAACTTCCCGACTCTTCTTTGCAGTGGCCAGGAAAGAGTCTGTCTGGGCCATGTTTCTTATTCTCAAGCCCGTCTAGTCACATAAGTAAATGCTGACATTTTTTGCAGGGTTCCAAAGCTCCAAGACTTCTTTGTAGGAGCACAAGTTCAAGTTTGGAAAGCCTCCCACTTGCCAATCTAAAGGTAAAATTGCGTTGAGCACGGTCCTTCCATCTAGTTGTAAAAGGGGCAGGGGCAATGTTCAGTAGGATTGCCACAAACCTTGCACCTGACCAGTGTCATAACAAAGATACCTCGAACCTTAACCCTGAGTAGCTGTGGCTCTGAGCAGTTAGGCTTTTTAAAAGAAACAAGAGTAAAGCATTACAAAGTGCCAAAACAATTGAATAAGAAAGAAACGAGAAGCAAAAAATCTCACACCAAATTATAAAAATAGGTTGTATTTTTACATTTAAAATGACACATCAACAACAAAAAATCTACTGGAGGGCTCAGGAATATGAATTTTTAAAGCAACATAAAATCACTGCTTTTTAACACAATAAATCATTGTAATGGACTGCGCTCAAACTTTGTGAACTTTTCAAAACTTTTATGAAGTAGTAAAGTAGGATTCTGGCCCGCTTTGGGAGGCCAACTCAGTCAGCGAGCGAGTCGCAGAGTCCAAAGAGGTTTTTTTTTTAAAAATCTTTTGTTTTTTTAAATTCTTTTTATTGGCAGTTTCAAGGTATAACATACGAAGAAACAAACATACAGACTATCATGTTACCGCATCCCACATCCAGGAACCATGAGCATTTCCATACATAGTACAGCCATTATACCACCTAATATCAAGATATACATTACCAATGATTAAAGAGGCGGAGATCACATTGATTCAACAATCGGGTTACTTTGCAAATAGTCGACCAAGAACGACCAGCAGTCCTTAGGGCGTGATCTTGACGGCAGCTCCTCTTCATAGGTGAGAAGGGTATCATGACAATATGCCATATCACGAATCCATTGGCTGGTTGTGGGCATATTTTTACTATCCCAACATAAGGAGATTCGCCTTTTGGCAAGTAATAGTGCGATCAAGCAAAACTTACGCTTAGTAGCTCGGACATTGCTTAACAAACCTAGGAGACAAATACGTATTGTGCAATCAACAGACACTCCTACCATATCACTCAGCATTTGTGTGACCTTCTCCCAATATTGTACTCTAGGTACGCAGTACCACGCTTGATGTATAAAATCTGCCATCTCGCACCCACATCGTTTGCAGTGTGCATCCGGTCGTAAGCCATATTTATGCAACCTTGCCGGCGTATAATATATTTGATGCAAATATTTATAATGCAGGATTCTCAGGTTACCGTTAGGCTTCAACATCTCAGTGATTGAGCAAGCGGACTCCCACTCCTCCTCCAAAAGTGGCTGGGCTAGTACTTCATTCCATCGTGCCCACGCCCTATGTGTGGTATCTGCTATTTCTTCCTGCACTATAGTATACGATTGTGATATTAACTTCTTATCATTAGGTGACATGAAAACTAATTGTAAGGCATTCAGTTGGGGTGGTTCTGCCAGGTATGTAGAGTAGTGTTGTTTGATTGCCCCCTGAAGTCTGTGATAGGTAAAGCGGAATAGCAATGTTTGATTACTGACATACTCAAATTCCCGCAGTTGTATAAACATTCCTTCGTTATAGAGATCCCCCATCGTGGCAATCCCCACCTGGTGTAATAGCCATATTCCCACCTCCTCCTGGGTGACAGACAAACAAGGGTGGTGCATCAACGGGAGAGCGGGTGCATAGAGCGGAGTTTTATGCGCTAGTTCGCTGATTTGATGCCAGGCGGCATTCGCAGTGTCCACTGTGTTAATGTCTTTGCTATGCAGTGGTGGTCTTTTATGAGTGATTATCATAGTCAGTGGGACCGGGTGTTCATCACTTTACTCTACCTCAGTGTGTGTGAGATAGGGTGTCCGGTGATACCAATGATAAGCATACTGAGCTTGTGCACAAAGAAAATAGAGACGGATATCTGGTACTTTAAAGCCTCCCTTTGAGTAAGGCAATGTAAGAGCCCGCAGTTCAATCCTGGTGTGTTTTCCCGCCCACACCAGTTTTATCAGTAACGAGTGTAGCTGTTCAAACACCGTCGGTGGAGGTGTGATAGGGATGTTATTAAATAGGTACAGAACCTTTGGAAGGAGCACCATTCTGATGATCGCCAGTCTATCCGCTAGTGACAGTGGCAGTTGAATCCAGCGGTCATTTTTTGCTTCCATATTGCTAACAGTTTTGCCATAGTTCTCGCGAATAACAAGCTCCAGATCCCTATGGAACCACACACCCAGGTACCTGAATGGGTCAGCTTGCCATTCTAGTGGAAATTCTGTGTTATGCTGAGTCGTGCTGTCAGTAAGGGGTATGATAAGAGATTTGTCCCAGTTTATTTGGAGCCCTGAGTAGTGTCCGAACTTTATGTATTCACGCAAGGGTGGGGCTAGATTTATCTCCGGATCCCGTACATAGAGTAACATATCATCTGCGTTCATATATATGTGCAATGGCCGTTCCAGAAATTGTAAAGCAGAGTAGTGATGACCCTGTCGAATTTTGCATGCTAGGGGTTCCAGGGCCAGGGCAAATAATAGTGGGGATAACAGACACCCCTGCCGCGTGCCTCGTGCTCGTGCAGGGACGACGTCCGACATATAATTATTTATGCGAATTCTAGCCACAGGCTTGGTGTAGAGCAATTGGACCCATTGTTGGTAGATCGGGGGGAATCCCATTCTTTCAAGAACTGTGAATAGGTATGGCCATTCAATGGCATCGAAGGCTTTAGCCGCATCCAACATGACTGGGACTGCCTTTGTGGTGGGTTCTAGATAGTGGGACAATGCAAACAGTGTCCTAGTGTTGTGTGCAGTAGACCTGGTCGGTATGAATCCGGACTGATCCGGTAACACCAGTGCGCTCATAAGGGGTTGCAGTCGTACCGCCAGCAACTTTGCCAGTATTTTGGAGTCCACGTTTATTAGAGATAACGGCCTATAGGACTCGCAATAGACAGGGTCTTTCGCCGGCTTTAACAGGGCCACTAGCACTGCCTCTCGTAGAGTGGGTGGGAGTATTGCTTTATCAAAGGCATCACCATACATAGCTACCAAGTGAGGGGCAGTAAGTCCACAAATATTTTGTAAAATTCACCCGTGAACCCATCTGGTCCCGGTGCTTTCCCATTAGGAAGCGATTTAATAATCTCCGTTACTTCTTCCACCGTAATCGGAAGGTAGAGGTATGTTCTTTGGGTATCTGAAAGCCAGGCTATGGCCACATCTTCCAGATATTTCATTATCTCCTCTGGAGACGCAGTGTGTCGCGACTCGTACAGGGCCCCATACGTGGTTACAAATTCCCGCAATATCCCCTCGGTAGTGGTTTTCATCTCCCCGTTAGCACTCTTGACCTTGAGGACCACCTGAGAAGCACAACCGTCGCATATTTTTACGCTAATACCCTCCCAGGCCGACCTCCCTCACCAAAGGTCCTGGCTTTTGCACGTCTCAATCTATACTTGAGTTCGTCTTCAGCAAGACATTGATGCTCAGTCATGACAGCCCTTATATCACCCATTATCTGCGGGTTCTGTGACTGCTCATAGGCACGCTCTAGAGATCTTAATCTATTCTCGCACCTGGTCAGTCTACCACGAATGTCTTTTAATATGCCTGCGGTTGTGCTCAAACATACCCCCCGTATTGTGGCCTTGAACGCCTCCCAGAGCAGACCCGGGTCGTCCGTGGTTGGCTCATTTAGTAGGAAGAACTCAGATATGGCTTTGGTAAGCGTATCGGTGTATACTATGTCCGTTAAGGCTTTCGCATTAAAGCGCCAGCAATATGGAGGAGGTATATAATTAGGAAGTTCAATCATCAGTAATATGGGGTTATGATCCGATAGTGTCCGTGGAAGATGTTTGATAGTGTTGGTCCAGTGCAGTACTGACATCAAACTTAACCAATAATCTATGCGGGACCAGCTGTTGTGTACAGCCGATGCGTGTTTTGCTTCTGTACTTGCTGGATTCTTAGCACGCCAAATATCATACAATGCTAGCTCTAACATAACATCCTTCATTTTATGCATAGCGTTCCTATGTGGTTCTACTGTGGATCCGGATCTATACAATTGTTCATTTAAAACCAAATTAAAATCCCCCCCCCACAGGATTGTCCTATCTGTGACATCGTGCAGTTGTTGCCAAATTTTGTGGAAGAATTCGGGTGCATCTGTGTTTGGACCATATGTGTTTATAAGGACTAATTTCTGCCCCCGCAGGGTACCCAACAATATGACATATCTAACCAGCGTGTCTATCACTGATGTTTCAATCGAAAAATGTGTACCTTTTTTAACCAGTATAGTGACCCCCCTAGAGTATGATGAATACATTGAACTGTAGCAGGCTTCCGCCCATTTATGCCCCAGTTTGCAACTGGTACGTGGTGCAAGGTGAGTTTCTTGGAGCATTGCAATGTCCACATGTAACCTTTCAAGATATGCAAACATGTGCCGTATTTTTTGGGGATTATTAAGACCTCGCACGTTCCACGTAATTAGATTCAAAGCTACAGGCCTTAGTCTATCTTGAGCCATGACAGTACTGTATAACCATATTCGATTATATTGATAAGCCGAAAAACTGTGTCCCATGTAACATACAATATAGGGATGGTGGCATCTGTCCAACATCCTGTTTCACGGTGAACCTGGATTGCGGCGTTGCATCTTAAACAGTCGGGTCTGTAGAACACACCCTCACCCCCCATCCCCCTCCCACTTCAGTACCCCAAACATGCCAAAGACAAACCCCGTTAAGAACCCACAACACAACCAAAATCAGCTCGGGGAATACCCATTGGAGGGTCCACCATGGGCACACAACACCATCCACAGTTATGGATGTGGTCAAGGTGAAAATATTATTGCATTGCAATACCAAACAAACAGTAAAGAGAGAGGCCTGACATTTATCTTTCAGGCAGCGCAAAAACACAACTTTTGACAGTCAGCAGTGTCTATCACAGCCATATCAATAGGGTAATGTGCTGGAGATACTAATGAAGTTCCATAGCCTATGTGGGATTGAGGTGATTCCCCAGCATCTGCCGTCAAGTGCGACATGACTCCTACCACCCACATCGAAGCAGGGTTTTTCGATTTATAGTCCTCCCCACCAACAGGACTGACTGCACCTCCCGCTATCCTGGATGAACCTTGGTCTTAATAGGAAGGTCCAATATCAGCAGGTTGCCATATGTGCCTCACAGCAGGGATCGCGGTTCAGAGCAGACCCCAACGGCAAAAGAAGACAAACCTGCCGCAAATGCAATGCTCCTCTGCAACTGTCACCATTTTTTAATTCTTGCGTGCCCCCAGTTCAGCACCATACGGCACGGGTGTTTTTCTTCCAGAATGGGCTGTTGTGAACACACATCATTGTGAATCTTCGCTGGATTCGCCTCTCACTCGTTGTTAATGCCCCAATTAGGTAAGATTGACCGCATGCACTGTGTAACAGTTCCTCTCCGTTCGATGGCGGCCGCCATTTTGTGCCCCAGTGAGCCACTAATACATTGCCACCCCGGGGCTTATAGCCATCCTGATGTCGGCGCTTCTCCCGTTTTGTTATGTCCATAGAGAGCAGCAGGTTACTCTCCACTGCTATTCCCGCATCCACGGGAGTCCCGCCCGTCGTTGCTTAACGCCACTTGAGCTATGGACGTCCCGGCGGCGCAACTGGCAGTGTGGTGGCGGTCAGGCGCACAGCAAGGGTACCTCTGTTACGGAGATCGCAGGCATTTATCTCCGGTTGGTGTTCGCACTTTGCCGACTTCTCCCCGCAGTTGCAGTCAGCGTCCATCTACCACAAGCGGAGTCCCAAAACCGCATTACCATGCGGCCACCATTTTACGGTGACCCGCCATCGCCTGGGCAGACCAGCCTCGAGTCAATTTTGCCAGTTTAGGCGCCGCACTTCAGGGTATAGGTCCTTCACAGCTATTCTTCCTTATTTCCGATTTCCATTACTGCCGAAATTTTAAAGATAGTGGCATTTCAAGCACAAGATTATGGCCAATTTATGTGCTTGACCGGCGGAGCTGGCTTAGCAGGCAGCCATTCCGCAGTGCGCCCTCTAGCATCCCCAGAGTCCAAAGAGGGTTGACTGAACAAATACCTCGCAGTCAAAGCAGTCTCCAGTCCTGTTCCAAGCTCTACGGCCTAACCGCAATAGACTATATCGGAGTGGTTGTGATAAAAGGGATACAGGATGCTGAAAATGCTGAAGGATGGTGATCCAGTGACTGGATCTTCCTGGGGCTACTCCTTGGTCAACGAGCATTCTGGGGTACATTTGGCCACAGGGATTGATGTCCCTTGAAGCTCAGTTGAAGTCCAGCCAAAATCAGTTGCCTCTGATCTAGTGGTCTCTAGTTACAGCAAAATCAGCCGTTCTCTTTAACTGGTGGTAATTTTCATCTCGGGTGACCAAACTGCACTTCAAAAACACTTCTGGTCCAGCAGACTTGGGTGCAACTTTTAAGGTCAGGTCTCCCAGAATGCACTATTCTGCCCATTCCCAAGATGGCAGAATCCTTCTCTTGTTGTGTGGAGCTATGTAGCTAAACCTCAGGGGTAGCTACCTGGGGGCTACATGTCCACAGAAATAATGGTTTGATAAGGGCTTTTTCTCTCTCTGTCCTCAACGTCAATCTGTCTGCAAGAACCAAGGAGCAAACCCTCTTGTGTGTGTCCACCATTTGCCCTTCCGAGGCAGCTTCTCCTCTGGAGCTCAATTTTGGGTTCACACCAAATTTGACCATCCTGCCATGGAGAAAACACACTTTTCCCAATGGTATCCCCTTTGTGTTCCTTCCTGAGAGTCATTCACACCTCCCTCCATGAAGGCAAAGGTGGTCTCATTGACAAATGTATGACGGTATCCCACATGCGTTCAGGACGCATGCATTCAGAATGCCATCTTTCAAATTAACACGTCTTTAGGACGCATTTGTTCAGCACGCAAGTTGCTTTAACGACCTGCCTTAGGGGGGTGCTGGATGGTGGAATAGTTTCATTTACAATTTCAACTCCAGTTTGCGCATCCGGAGTGAAGGTGTTGGATTTAAGTCCAACACCATTTCACCAATGCGCCCCCCTAAAACCAAGTCGTTGTTATGACTTTCGTGCTGAACGAATGCATGCTGAATGCATTCATTCTTTTGCTGGTGCTGTGTTGGCACAGTGTGATGCCGGCTTTGTCCAAAAGGACGTTTCCCCTCTTAGACATCAACCGTGAATGGTCATTGGAAAACTTTGGGCAACAATGTCGCTACTTAACTAAGTTTGCCATTTGTGCAATAGTTTTATTAAATTCGACTTGAGCATCAAGCTGGGTTTATTAAAACAATTATTTTGATACACTGAAGAATCATATTTAGTAGTCTGATTCAGAAGTTAACACTGCTGAGTTGTCAGCATGTAACCCTGTACTCGCCAATGGGGCTACTATCCTTTTTACAGTAAAAATTACAATTTGGGGTTTTTACTGTCAGGGCATGTAACATCACATGTTCTACGGTTTACTACACAGCACACTGCCTTAGGGCTAGTCAGGCCTGCCTTAGAAGTGACTTGTGTATATGAAAAAGGAAGGTGTGGGCTTTCCCTTTACTTTAAATGGCAAAGCTGAGGAAGCAGTTTGAACCTGCTCTACCTATCTACAGTGGTATGCTGGGAGACATGCTATACTTTGTCACACTGGTGGTGACACAATACGTGCTGCAGTCCATGAGGGACACTTTAACTTACAGGCCATGGCTACCCAGGTACAATATACTAGGGACTTAGTAAGTTAGCGTATGCCAATCAGGTATAAGCCAATTGAGCATACACTTTTAAGGGTATGAGAAATTGGGTTGTTGGCTGAGGGGGTGGAAGCCCTTCTCATTCAACAGCCACAATTCTCACAAGGGTGAATCGCAACAGTCGCTAAATTAACCTGCTCTTAACCCTCTGGTAGCTTGTCACTTAAGCAGTTAGCTTAACTTAATGCTGTGGTATATAGTATTTATGCTGCACACAAACAGTAATAAAGTGGCAAAACAACACAAGAGAAATACAACACCAAATTAGAATGATAGAGTACATGTTAATAAATTATTTGAGACCAAAATGACAAAAATTTAATTAGTAGAACTGGGTATATGGAATTTTAAAGATTTAGGTAAATGTGGCACCAAAAGGCACAAAGTGCCAACTGAGGATCTGGTCGCGATAAACCGGGACAAAGTCACAAGTTTAGGCTTACCATGATGGAATGCAGGCCTGGAATAGAACCAAGTGGCCTAATGAGAATGTTTCCTTCTGTCCATGATGTTTGATATGGGCGGAGTTGCCTTGCTAAGCTTCACATTGTCCAGCGTCGGTTCTGATGAATCTTGCAGCTGTGCGGGAGGCTTTGCAGGGGTCACGCCACTTCAAGCAGGATTTGGTGGAACCTGCATTTAGGCCTGGATGCAGTCTCCCTGATGCCGGCCAAGGGACCATGACCTGGGAAGACACCTCTTGGGGATTAGGTGCACTCTCCAGCAGAGGCCAGCAGGGCTCAGGAAGGTCCAGTTGCAGGTCCAGGCAGGGCTAGTGCAGTAGGTCAGCTGGACAGTTGCAAGGAGTCCACTTGTTGTGTCCCTGTAGCTCAGAACAGTGGGTCAGTCAGCTGACCCTTGGAGCCACCTCAGCCTGGGATGAAGGGAGCAGGTCCAGTCTTCCTTCTCAGACAGCAGGGCAGGCCTCTCACTGCAGGGCATTCCATCCACAGGTCCAGGAGTGTACTGAAGAGTGGGTCTGAGAGTCCTATATGTATACCTGATGCCAGTTTTGTGGCAGAAGAAACGTCTGGAGTCTACCCCCCACATAAGTGTCTGAAATTTCCTGCCCCCCCTACTCTGGTCCTGGTTTGTCTGGCAGAACAATAGGCAAGTGTGAAGCTCCATCTTGCTTCGATGGCCCATCCTGCCAACACTCTATCCCCTATTGCGTAGCTGTCTGGGAAGTATACACAAAGGTCAACTGCCAACTACACCTAGTTATGTGACCCAGGAAACAGGCTGCAGGCACCGTATGCTTAGGGCAAGAAAATACCAACTCTGTAAAGGTGCCATTACCAGAGTTGTGGCTTAAAATCACACTTTACCATTAAAGAGACCCTACCTGCCGCAAGCATGGAGTTTAATCTAAATCCAATCTTATCCTATTGTAGAGGATGGACTCACAGTAATGAAAAACAAATTAGGGAGTTCACTACCTGCACATGTAAAACATAAAAGCAAATGTCCAACCTTTTAATTAAAATGCACCTGTCTTATTTACTGTTTAGGGCCTACCCTAGGGGTGACATAGATGAACTTAAAAAGGAGTGTTAGGCCTGGCACAAGTTTTATTTTCCCAAGTAGAATTGTCAGTTTAACCCTGCATACAGGCTGCAATGGCATAATGAAACTTGGAGACGGGGGGCATGCAAAGTATGGCAGACCTGGGACATGTTTTAAGGGGCTACTTAAGAGGATGGCACAACAAGTGCAGCAGGCTGACTAGTAGCATTTAATTTACTAGCCCTGGGTATATGGTAGACCACTTTACAAGGAACTAATAAGTAAATTAACTATGCCAATCAGGTGTGACTCACTTTTACCACGTTTAAAGGAGGGAGCACAAGCACTTCAGCACAGGTTAGCTGTGGTAAAGTTCACAGAGTCCTATGGTCAACAAAACAAATTTAGCAAAACAGGAAGGGTGTAGGCAAAAAGGTTGGGGTGACAATTTAGAGAAGTCCAAGTCCAACAAAGGGACAGATCACATGCACTGAAGCCTGGTCAGCAATGCCCAGTGCATCGGAGAGTCAATTCCTCACTTAGAGCTTCTCAATGAGAAGAAACCTGAATCTCCGATCTCAGCTTCCCTATCTGAATGAATTGTGTGACCCTATGCAAATCATGTTTTCTCACAGTACCAAGTTTCGTTCACTTCTATGCCAAAAATTGGTAGAGTTTAGAATCAGGATTGACGAAGCAGCGCTGGCTGGCTGACGGCTGAACACTTCCTTTTCCTGAAAGGAATCTGGACACAGCCTCTGTCTGGCTACTGATCTGAAATGGAACAGCTGCCCACCCCAGGGAGGCTCTTTACCTCAGCGAGTCTGTGTGCGTGTTGCACTATCCATGGCAATCACTCAGCTCTGAGTTCATGGCAAAAAATAAATTGTGTCACAAAAAGTCCACAATAACAGTGCGGGCAAAAGGAACATTTTGTCTATAGATGGAGAACCAAGGAAAAGCAACACACATCTTGAATGTTACACCCAAGGCAGCAAGATGCACTGATGACACCCATAGTGCTGAGAAGTAGATTGATCTGCATAGCAAGCACTATGCATAGACACAAGCAAGTATTCTCACTATTTGCATCCTTTGTGCAGTGTCCCATCCAATCACCTGCAGCACAACACAACCGCACCAGCAAGCACTATGCAAACATGTTTCATTCATATATGTCAGAAAAGTCATATAATGTGCAAACTAGGAAAACAGCATAACAGAAAACAGAATTGCGACTGACTCCATACGCTTAGTTTGCAAACTGACCTATTAGTACACAGGTCTGAAGGCAAATTAGATTTAATTTGCAAAAAGCCGGTGCACAATTTGAGATCGCACTTTGCGTGTGCAATGTTAGTGCATCTAAAAAATGATTCCTTGAAGGAGTCTGATTTTCAATTTGGTTTCTTTCACAAGAGTATTAATGACGGTCTGGGTGTTAAGGTTTTGTTCGAAAATGAATCCCAGAGATCTGGTGCTGTCAAAAGTAGAAGGCTTGCACTCAGGCAGTTTTGTTGCATGAGCAAGCATTCTACTGGAGTTGAGTTTAGGATGGCATGATAACATCGAGGTCTGGAGCTCTCCTAGGACCTTTGCCAGGTCAGGAATGTACTATAGAGTGTAGACATTCAAGTAAGGCTTGGTGGCATTAGCATCAAGATGAATGGGATGAGAGACAGTTGGACAACTTTAAAATCCATGGTGCGTTTTACTTTAGCAACAAAGTAGAGCCTGTACTGTGGGTAAGTCAATTCACATTGAAGCACTTTTTGTCTTAACTGGAAACTTTTGTGTTAACCTGCTTGAAGTCAAGTATTCTGTAAGTAATATCTGTGTCTTTCTGCCTCAACCTCATACTGGTTGCAATAAAAGATAAATAAAAATAAAAAGCAATAAAAGAAGATCTTTTTTTTTATTTCAGAAACCTGTCTTAGCAGTTGTTTTCCACTTTCATCCTGGATTTGGCCGTATTCGCAGACTTGATCACTCTATACCTTGCACATTAGCTTCCTGCATAAAGGTTGCTATCACTGGAGATATTGGAATTGCCAATACTTCTGATTTTCGCTCTGTACAGCACTAATACTAATTTTAGTTATAATACTAGTTTAATTAATTTCCTCGTCATAAGAAATGTATATTGCAATTGCTGCCTAATCTATTAGTGTACTCTTTTTAGGAGTTTGTTTTTTAACTCCAGAATATATAAATATGCTTACAGGAGTACTGCTTTGATTTGTTGGGTTATTGACAATCTAACTATGCCAGGGGAATACAGATATCGGGGTTCTCTCTTTGCAGATGAACTTTTTTCATGCCAGGCGCATAAGGTAAACCAGTCAAAGCAGCAGGCACCACAGGAAGCCATCAATGTTTGCAGGAATCTGGAGTCTCTCTTGTGTCTGAGAGTTGCACTTTTGTACCACATGTTAGCCAAAGGGCATTCATTCAATTTTGCCAACGACTTAAAAGCTCAGTCAAAGTTTCTATCGCAGAAGTCTATTACATACGAGCTTGGGTCAGATCACACCTGAGAAATTGCCTTTGTAGTAAGTTGAGAACCGGAGGATGCTGGTCCATGATGTGAGCATTCTGTGTCCATTAGAGCCCTCCATGGGTCATAGGATGCTGCTGGCCGCCCAACTCATGCATCTTTCAAGAGTCCCCAGTACGACAAGGTGCACACGGTTTATCATCAGGCATAATTGGTGGAAATGAATGCCCTCTAGATATTTCAGCGCTTAAGAGGAAGAGGCTGTCTAAAATATATAAAAGTCCAAATTCCAATGTTGGGGATTTGATACCTCTTAATTATTTTGTACTGTGCGAACTTTTCCAATAAAAAAGTGACAAACCTGCAGTGAAGTTCTAACTTTGAAAAAAGACTTGTAAAAGTGATATGTACCCTCAATAGCCCCGTGGCGAAAAGATGTCTTCTTCTAATAGCTTTACGTCAGGCCCGCATGGGTTGCTGTTTATCTTCAACGCTTTGCCCTTGTTTTCATCTTTCTAACCACAGTCTCCTGTGGCTCAGGTCAGATCCAGAATGTTGTAACAATAGAAAATCGTTAGTGGGTCATACAACTTTAATGAAGATATTGGTCAGGCCTTTCAGTCATTTTTTATGAATGTAAACATGTTGTTCTGGAACCTGCCGAGAAGGTAATATTTGTGCAAGTACACAGACGCTTTGTTAGAGGATGAACATTGATTGGCACTAAATATACATCAACGAGTTTAAATGAATTATGATCTGGAGTACTGACCTCTCCAGAGGACTCTGGAGGCCTCCCTACTAAGCAGCACATCCCTGCTGCATGTCCCAGATCTCAACACTCTCCCACAGATAACATGCTGTGTGCTGGCGGAGGATGCAAGCATCAGTCTAGAAGCGGGGTGGTGGCGACACTCCACTACAAAAAGCACTTCTTGACCAACCCGACCAACGCCCCACTCTACAGATAAGGAACATTGTGCTTATTGAGGGCCCCCCAAAATGTGAAGCACAAGACAGCTGATAGAGTTCTTGCAAAGTGGAAAGTCTTCATTAGTGTTTCTCATCTTTTCAACATATGAATAATTTAGCACATACATTTGACAGATTATCATACATTGGTAACATTAATTGACATTTAAGGATAGTCCTGGGAAATGTGGTAATAACTTGGAAGGAAATGCAGAATTGATAGGTTAAAAGTTAGCAAGAGAAAATAAATGAATGGTAAAACTTAGATTCACAGATCCCCAAAATGACATCTACTCATGAGGTTCATATCACCTTTAAAACGGATCTCCTCAGCCTAAAACCTATACATGCCTGTGAAATCTGGTAGTGGGGTGATCACGTTTTCCAGGTATAACTAAAGCCCCATAGTTTTGCATTACACCACATGTAGTAAACACAGAAGAGACAAGCATTAGTAATATCAATAGGTCTGGCATTGCCTGCCAGACTTTTAGCTTTGTTAATAATGTTTTTCTTTTTTCATGTTTTTTGTAATCGTTTATTTTTGTGGAGCTGTTACGCCCCCCCAAAATAAAACATTAATATTGTCCCAAGCTGTAGTGCGAGGAATGAAAATGTGAACATCATCACAACAAACTAAGAGGGACCATTGAAAACCCCAGTAAGCAAGTATATAGTTTTAGCAAAATCAAAAGGCCTTGGAAAACACCGGACCTAAAAAGAGAAAGAAAAACAGCTGGAAGAAAGAAACTTTAGCACGCACTCCTTTCCAACCCTTAAGAAGTGGGCTTAGTAAATAGACACCATCAATTAGAAGTGAAAGGTAAGAAACATATCAGTGTCGCTTATCAATGTTATTTTAACATCTTAGTGAACACAATTTGTCGGCCAAAGAAAACGCATTGCAAAATCACAAGGGTGAAAAGTACGATTGTGTTACTTCTTTGATCATTGTGCTCTAGATTTACATTGAATCTCATACTAGACCTTGGTATACATTGCTGTCTACATATTTAATGGAAAACAGACTACCCACTCCTTGTGTATCTTCTCAGTCTGGTATGATTTTAAATGAATTGTAGAGTCTATAGATTTGATGAAATATGAATATATTCCTTACAGCTATTTAAGGAGGTTGGTATATATGATGATCTATTATAGTAATAAGAATTAAACTTTGTTATAGCAATAGGTTTGATTTGATTTAATGTACATGATATTGAAGAAAGTTTGATGAAACATTGAAATACCAAAAGCAAAACAATCAATGCATTTTACATAGCCACTCATGTTACAGAAATCAGCTTATCTGGCAAATCAATTATTCCTTTCCAGTAAGAGGTACATACATTGCTCACAGCTTGGACATTGAATATAAAGTGATAGACTTCAAATGTGGTGCTCTGCTTCAGCTTACACAGCACATTACTCCACTGAAAGCCCTAGAGTAGAATGGGCTTTAAGCGCTGCCACTATCACCTGAGCGAACTCAGGGGCATAGTAGCAAGAACTTGCGATATTTATCGCAAAACGCGCTTAGCATGTTTATTTTTATCGCTGCCCATCGCTGGATATTTTAGAGGAGAAAACGTGTTATTAGCAACGTTTATCTCCACTGTGATAAAATATCCAGCGATAGCGGCAAAATGCCTGAATATCGCTGGACATCCGGCGATATTCATGCATTAATGCTATGGTGGACTTAGCCTGAAAATCCACCTCCCATTGACAAATACAGGTAAGTCCGGTTTTCAGCAGGGGTTAAATATTAGCGATAATCACGTTTATCGCAACTTTTTGTATCGCTTCACTTGCGTTGGTAATAGGGGGAAGTAGTGTTAGCAACTGTTTTCAGTCGCTTCTAGTTGGCAACGGCCACCTTGCATGTCATTAGCGATAATCATGGCTGGCATGCAAGGTGATAGGAAAACCGGCCGCTATTGCCATAAAGCTGGCGCTAACGCCTGTTAGCGACAGCTTGCTGATAGAGCGATAAAACCCGTGATAATATGCCCCTCAGAGTTTTGCATGCATTGGTGAAGATGGAAAAAAAAGAAGGACCAGTGGGTCTCCTACAACTCCATGAGCTGTTATCAGGAGGCCGTGGGACTATCCTCGCTCTCACTAGAGACACAGAGAAGTGTTGTATATGTGGTGCCTTCATGAGTGGAAAATACTTAAGCATATCCCCCAGCGCCATTTTGAGCATTTACACACGTCTGTGAAGCATACAGGTCAAATACCCCCATTTCAATTGGGAGTTCTCTTCTAATTTTTTATTGCAGGAGTTTTAACTTGCATTGTCCTGGCATCAAAAATTAGATGAAATTATTAATTTGCATTTTAAACAGTAGTCCCAAAAAGTACACCACGTCTCTTTAAATATGTACATTTGTGGCTAACTTCGTTCCACCATACTAATATTATAAAGAGAGAGCCCAAACATTTGAGGCGGGTAATCTCAGGAACCACAGCACCAATCACAACACCCAATACAGCATTGGAAAGGGCAGTTGCAGCAGAAGGACATAGGCTATACAGATGCCCACCATATACATTTGAAAGGTAGAAGAACCCTACCAGCAAAGTAGTCCCTTTGTGGGCGTGGCCCGGAATAACGACAAAAAAAAGCGTTCCTTAAACGTGTGCGTTGTCCTGGGGGCGTGTGCTAGGGGCGTGAACGAGGCCAATGGACGCAGCAATTGCAATTGCGTGGCACCAAGGGGTGTGGCCAATGGGCGCAACAAACGGCAACAATCGCGCGGCACATCCCCCCAAAAAAACGTGCCTTGAGGGCGTGTGGAAAACAAACGTGTGCGTTGGGCCGGGGGCGTGGCCAAGGCCAATGGGTGCGGCAATTGCACGGGAGCAAGGGGCGTGGCCAATGGGCGCAGCAATTGCCGGGGCTTAGGCGGGGTCAGACGTGACTGATCGTGCCTGCGGGGACAATAACTGCACAGTATCCTGCGTGCTGTCAGCCTGTCAACTCTCTGCATAAAGGACCGTGCCTGCGGGGACACTAACTGCAGCGTCTCCTGCACGCTGTCACACACTCAACTCTCAGCATAAACGATTTGACACCAGGCGCACAACATTACCCAGGGCTGGAGCCAGGCTCAGGCGGCAGATGACGTGACTAAGCGCGCCTGCTGGGACACTAACCTTTGAACTGACTGCACTTTCCCACACGCGCAGCGTCTCCAGCGTGCGCTGTCACCCACTCAACTCTCTGCATCAATGACTTTACACCACAAGCACAACATCAAACAAAACTGGAGCCGAGCCTCAAGCGGGGGATGACGCGATTCAGTGAGCCTGCGGGGACACGAAATTTACAACTGAATGCACTTTCACACACGCTTACCTACGGAAGTGGAGTACATACACACTAGAGACATTTGCTAATGCTTCTTACTCCGAGGTACACACAGTATCTGCACACACATGCCTAACTATTGTGACACTTCATGCTAAAAATGTTGTCTAACGCGAGATTTTAAAATAATTTTCCCGTGCCTATTACACACATTGCACACATTCTATTTCATACCCAGACAACGTCAGGACGGGCTGCTAGTTCGTACATATTTTGCTTTAACAGTTTTGTTACACACATCCATGGTATACCTGTGTGAATCAAAATCCTAGTGGGATTAATACCCATCTATGTATGATTACTTGAACTCCTCATTTAGCAAAAATTCCAGTCCATAACGTCAAAGAAAAACAGTTCTCAAGACCACATGAAGTCTAAACATATTTATTATACAGCTGCACACTGCTACCGGGTCGCTCGCTTCTCTCTATTTGTGCGGCAATCCTATGAAGGCTCAATTCGCTAAAGTTAGCATTCCAAAATTGCCATCTGGCAATTGTAAATAAATAAGAAAGTATTTTTAAAAGTATTACTAGTTGACCACTATTCTTGAGTCCACGTGCTCAAGCACAGAAAGATTAGAATGATTTTTTTACTTGTATGATACGTTAAAGAAATCCCAGGATGGTTGCCTGTGCAAGCGCACAGTTGCAGATGCACAGGCAGACATCTTCAAATAGTTTTTCCTATTATAATAAAAGAATTCCAATGTGGCCGCTGGTGTGTGCACCTTCGCACAGACACATCAGCATCCGTCTTAGAACACCTTACTATACTTCATGAGCAAAAACATTCTAAGACAACTGCCCTTATATGTGCATGCAGTCACCTGCACAAGCAGCTACCTGCACAAGCAGCCATGAATGGTTTCGGCAATAAATGATGCCAAGCCCAGTAAGCAATGGCAAAGCTGAAGGCACAGCATTTGCATTTGAAAGGTGAGGCTTATTTGCTTTGCCAGTGTTTGTTTTTTAAGTATTTAGGCTGTGACTCTTCATTTATGAAGTCTCTTGTGGTTTCAGTCAATGTAGAAACTTCACAAAGATAGCAGAGATTATCAGCATTCAATTCTGGCCTGAGAATCTTGACATACACTTCTATCATGAATCAAATATGAATCTGCTTAATTAACAATACCCCTTTATATACATTTTATTCAGATGGAGACAACTCACACGTAAGCTTCGTAAGTTAACATGGAGCAGCACTTTAAAGAGCAAATCAGAACCAAACAAAAAACTATCATCATCCATTAACATTCACCACTGATCTATAAATTCATGAAAATAATCTGTGATTCTATGACCTGGAGCAAAAACGTATGCCTTCCCCGACATCGTGGCCAAGACCTGGAACGAGCTCCCAGTCTACATCAGACGTGCCTCCTCCATGAACATCTTCAAGAAGACACTGAAGACCTGGTTCTTCGACAGAACGGAGCTGCTCCCCCCCCCCTCGGGTGGGACAGCTGCCAGTTGATGTTCCTTCTGGGGTTGAGTGCGGGGATGGCAGCTGAGTTGTAGCGGTGGGAGGTCGTAGAGCCAGGGTCCGTTGATGACATCTAAGAATAATTCACCCCTTTGCACACTTGTTCCAACAAGGCCTCCCAGATATCACCCTTCCACCTAAAACCTAAAGCTCTAGAGTTGGTAGGGTGGGATAAAAAACTTTCCTCTCTCACCTAACCTACACTACCAGCTACTTCACAGAATGGTGGCTGGTAGCCCAATTACACCCTCTTCATATGTAACGTCCTGCTCCTGCCTTCTAAGGCAACCCAAATGTACCACCATACCTCTAGGCTGTGCCACCCACCCAAAATCCCTGGTGCCCACCTCATCTTGTACTCACTAATACATAAAGCCTCTAATAATGCTTTATCCTACCCCCACTTCTAAATACCCCCCACACTTACCAAAAACGGTCCTACCTGCCCTGTATCTACATTCCTCTTTCTGTACTGACTATAACCATAACCTTTAATTTCTTGCCTTTAACAACTGTGAACCTACTCATCCCTTATTCCTTTCTAACTCCTTCCCCCACCTCAAAAACAATAAACAGATTGAACCATGCCAAACTCTGGACAGGTCACCATTTGGACCCCCCCTCACCCCAAAACCTGGGTTTTCTGACCACCAGAACCCTATCCTTTCTTTTCTTCCTTACAAGTTCATACCCCAACTACCTCCACTTCTCTTTAGGTTAACCTCCATAGTCTCACCCGCATAACCCCCCACCACGGCCTCCTCATCTGCAACAAGTATAAGTCCATGCTCATTGCAGACAAATGTACGACATCCTGGCACAAAAATACTGACTGCCTTGTTTCACAAACCTGGTTGTACTTTCATGCCAATTTCTTCCTTCATGCAAAACGTATGTAGGTCCCTGTTGATCTTCCTCCTGGCCCTATCAATCATTGCTGCCCTATCCAGTTCATGCCATTCCTTTCTCTGTATCAATTCTGAATAAAAAGGTCACTGATCAGTTTCCTCATCCTCTTTCAAGTCATGCTTTATTGCCATGAACAATGCCAGACATTTCAAACGTCCTAGGTCATTCTCCCGCAGATGCACCGCGAGGACATCAGTACAACCTCTTCTATTCAACAACACCAGCAATAGCTCCCATCACAACATACCCGCTTTCCCAATCCACTGAACCACAGCTGTCTATGTCTCCACATCAAAATCCAACTTGGTTCCATGTCATCTATTGAAAGCTTGTTTTTCTGCTCATTAAATGAATGAATGGCCCACAATCCACACTGACATTTCTTCTCTCTCTATGCCCGGTACAGAGCCTACAAGAAATTCATAAATTCAATTAGACACGTCTGATTCCTTCCCCTTCTTCCTCCACCTCCCTCTCATACTGTTTGAGGCAACTCCTCTCCTATCCTCTCAGCAGACAAACATCTCCTGCTTGCCTCCTTGGCTGCCACTGCAAACGAGACAGAGCAGTTGTAATATTATTCTCTGTGCCTGGCACGTGCCTCGCTCTAAACGCAATGTTGTGCGTCAGGCAGCCCAATGCAAAGTCTCTCAACAACTTAGGCATCTACACATCCGTGGCTGACTTCCTGTTCACTACATGCACCACCATCACATTGTCTATGTTGAAAACAACTGTCATGTCCACACATAGACGGCCACCACTAGAGGGAAATACTCTAGAAAAGCGTTACATCTCCTGCTATTCATCCATGCCTGGGGTCACTGTCCAGCGCACCAATGCCCTCTCCAGTAGAGGGCAAAACTATAACCCCCTGCTACATCTGAAAATACCTGCATTCTTTCTTCTCCCCAAAGAAATGCCGTTAAAATGCTTCAAAATACTCCCTACTTCCTCAAATCCTTTTTTACATCCACTGTGGTGCAGCATACCTACCCCTGCCAAAGCCAAGCCCAGTCTCCGGCAGAAAGTCACCCCTGCATGCAAAATTCAAATGCCCTAGCAGGACCTAGACCTCCCTCACTTGCTATTTTTTCTTGGACTACATGTTGTGCAGCACAACCAATATTGCCATTCTCTTGTCCTCTGGCAACCTCACTTCCATCTACACTGTATCAATTTGAATCCCCAGGACCATCATTGCTGTGTCAGGCCCTTCTGTTTTCTCCTCTACATGGGCACCCCAACATCATCCATCAGCTCCCTAAAACTGGTCAGCATCAGCTGACAGTCCTTGGGGAACTACAACATATAAATCATCCAGGTAATGTGTCACTGTCCGGTGCCCTATCACAAATGTGAATAGCCACTGTAACAAGGTACTGAAATGCTCAAACAAACATTTGAGCAAACCTTGGGTAATGCTTTGTCCAGATACCATTGCCCTTCATACTACATGCCCAGAAGTGATAAAGAGGATGAACTGGTAGGAGGTGAAATACCTACTTAATACAGTGGCGCAGCAAGGGTGGGTGGGGGTGGTCTGCCACAGGCATCACAAGTTTTGGGGCAGCTGCCTCCCCCCTTACTTGCGGCCGTCGCGGGGTAGAATCACCAGCATCCCCCCTGCTCTTACCTGCGCCTGTTACGGATTTGCCAGCCTACCCACCCCCGTATCATACAGCTCCCACATGCCGGCAAACGCAGGGGCAGACACGGCTGGCCAAAAGTCTAGCTACACCACTGACTTAATGTCCCTCTTCGCCAATTGTGCTCCCTTTGCTACTGCATTCATCAACCAATGAGTAGGACACTGATGACAACTTATTATTATTGGGACATTTGTAAAGCACTGCGTTACGCACACCGGCGTGTCCACGCGCTGAAAGTGAGAGAGGCAGAAAACAGGAAACACAGTAGCTTACTAGTCCTTTTACTTCGTATACAGGTAGGTTTTTAGTTTCGCTCGAAACCTCGTTTCTTCAGGTTCCAGACGTAAATTCACTGGGAGTTTATTCCAGTAGTTTGCCGCTAGACACCTGAAAGATCTGCCTCCCATGTCAGCTATGTAGTCATTTACTGAGTGGCTTTCTGGACATAATAGATGCTGCATCAGTTGGAACTAACCTGGCTCCTTCTTCAGGACCACTCTAATTAGGAAGATAATCAGGTTGTCTTATGGCCATTCATCATAAGACCCTGACATTCTGCCCTCCCAAATCTCCTTCTGAAGCTTGTATCTCACCACCTGTTTTCTACAGATTTACCTCCTCAAGCTTGGTACAGTATATCCCAGTTTAAACCCTATGTCAAATCCCTCTCATAACAATTCTACATCTTCCTTATTTGCACACTGAAGCCAAAGCTTGAGTGTCTGGAGTTTGACCGATATAAGGGCCCTTTCCTCCCTGTGCCCTGCATTCTCATGTATGGTTGTAGCAATGTGCCCCCTTGAGTTCCCTGCTGTCCCTCTGTAACCCCATGCAATGTATGAGCGGGTGTCATGTTGCACACATGGAACACTCATGTTAGACTTTCCAATATTTCCTTGTATGAGATCCCCTATTGTATGCCCTGCATGCCCCTGGCTGTTCAGTCTAATCTCTTGATCTCTACCCATCGACCCACCTCTGAGAGGGCCGATATACAAGAAGCAAGCCACTAACGCCAGCCTCGCCAGTCCCATAGTATGGGGCCACAAATCATTGTCTATTTCCCCTCTGCATCAGCCGCCAAAAGAGTCCAGAACTCTTCATTGAACCTCACCCATGCATATCTGCCAAATGGCATACATGCCTTCGAAATAATATAAACATGCTGCAGTCCAAATTTCATTTGTGACTGGTTCCTTTGGCCATTTGGTCAACTTGTATTCCTCCTCCTTAGGCTCCTCTTTTTCCCTGTGCTTCAACTTGAAGACCTCCATATACTCCCCATTGCAATTGTTTTCTTTTGTGGGTGTCATTAGAGGTGTGCCCAAGGGCTTTGTACACCCACGTAGGGAAGTTTCTTTATTTTTAGTCCTTTGCTCTCTTCCTTCTACCCTTCCTCTTTGTCCTGTCCTTTCTTGTCCTTCTCTGTCACCACTCCAGATCTGCCTGTTGCCAAGATGCCTCCCTCAACTGGTGACTTTTTCACCCAATCATTCTTCCCCTCTGTCTCCATTGGCTAAGTCAGGTTATCTGGCCCTACCGCTTTGCCCGCCAAGTAAATCCCCCTTCTCAATATTGCCTCACTGTCCACTCCTCCTTCTATGTCCCTTGCGTCTACACCCTGTTGTTACCATCACAGGTTTCTGATTCTTCTTGAACTGCTTACCTCGGTGTAAGGTTGGCTGCCGAACTGCCACCTCACCAATCTCGTCTCCTCCACCTTACCGACAGGTGCTGTAACCCCTGTTGCTATACTGCCCAGCAACAGACTAGCAGAATGTTGTTAATTCATGCCTTCCTTACCAGACCATTGCCCCGTGGACCACCACTCTTTTTCACCCCATAAACCATCTGGACCATCCTTTATCAACTCCTCTTCTTCCAACTCATCTTCCTCATAATCTATCATTAGTTCCTCGCTGTCTCCTCGTGATACCACGTGACTACTGTTGCCACGTCCTGCGTTAGTTAGGAAACTCCTAACCCATATAGCATCTTGTGTCCACTGTGCCCTCCAGTCGGCGGCGGCCTCATGAAACCATCTTTGCCACGCTTCAGTGGAGGCCAAACAGCACCTTTCTTCCACGCCCATACCAGAGGCCATTGGGGTCTGTGAGCCACACTGGGCTCTCCTGAGTCTGGAATGACTTCTTGACCTGGAACCCAATCACACCCAGTGAAGGCTAGAGTACTGGCTCTTTACTTCCCCTACGTCTGCTCTGGTGACCATACCCACATCCAGTATCCTTTAAAAATGCCATCCATGTGCAAGGTGTACCAACCAGATGAGGGAACAACTGACCACAAGAGAATGCTCTGATGTACTTGGTAGATGTCTATCAATGGTGACTGCCCAGATGACCAGGTAGAAAGCTTCCTACACATCAGGGATATTTCCTTCATTCTTAGAAACACATCTCTATTTTGAGGATATGTCTCTGAAATGATTCTTGGCGAAGGGGATTGCTCCTCAGCCCTTAGAATCTCTCTGCAACCTTCAACATGGTCTCCAGTTCCTGTGTATTGGAACCACTGAAGGTGGCAGCGTAGAGGGCTATGCTCTAGCTTCTAGCCTGGGAGGCTTATCTTTCTGAGAGATCCTAAGTTGTATGGACGAGAACTTGGCAACTGGGCTTTAACGAGTAGGTCACAATGTCCCCCAGGGTTCTCCATTAAGTCCAACTCTTTTTATTTTTTATGTACAACCCTGGGCATTACTAGTCCTCTCCTATGGGCTGACTTCACTTAGTGGATCAAAGGCAGAATGATTCGGCTATAGCTTTTATTCAATATATGTTGACAGTGACAAACTGGATGCATACCCGTTGATTAAAACGAAATTCGGATATGACAGAAATACTGATGATTGAATGTAAAACCCTCCCAAATCTATACAGCCTGGTCTGGGACCATAAAAACTATGACCTTCTCCATCGTCTGTCCTTGCTGTTTAATGCCTGAATGTTCACACTATTTTCATTTGGCTTGCCAATTGTAAATTTTTACTTTTGGTTTCTTTTGTTACTTTAATACATTAACTTGATTGGATTCAGAATATTACATTTTACTTGGTTCTGGATTATCCAGTGTTTCTTGGCTTCCAAGCATTGAAAATCCTTCTTTGGATCCCTACATGTAAACAGATTGAATTCAAGGCTGGTCTGGTGTTCAAGGTTTTTATGGTGGTGAATACATCTCACCACTATCTTCCTACCTGTTGCCTAAGATCAGCAAATGCCCGCCTTCTGGTAGAGCCTAGGATTAACCAAATCCAGATGGGAGGACGAGCTTTTTTAATGGCAGCAGCTACGTCTTTGAAGTCATTGCCTTTATATTTAAGGCTGAAGCACACACTGCCTGGGTTTGCCAAGGTTCTGATACCTGGCAGTTTCCTAAATAAGCGGGTCCTCGATATGCAATATACTTTTTAGTCTATGCTGCACCAGAACACCCTTTTAGTATTTGTGCATTGTACAATATGCCTTTACATTAAATTAAAACATGAGCACAAGTAGGTTGCATCAACATTGCAGCCTGCTCGGCATTCAGCTATGGATGAACTTTCAACCTCTGCATGAACCCTCAAGTGTGAGCACATGCTTAGCTCAATGGACAACATTGCACTTCTTATTTTTGGATAACTGTCCTAAAGAGGGAATGTAGCAGGAACAGTCCACAGCAGCTCAATATGTGCCACTACTTTAAATGTGAAGTTCAATGGTTACCACTGACCATGATGCAGTTAAAGGTACATTTCACCAAACCTTGGACAAAAACCTGCCTTGGCTGCTGTTAAATATGATGCATGTTTCTTATTCTGAATGCTACAACAGCTGAGTAATTATTGGGCAGTGGAAAAGAGCAAATATTTGAACTAATTTGAGGTGATTATGTCTGACTCAGTGAAAGAGCTAATGTTTACTTATAGCTTTAAAGGCTTTTCATCAGTCTCCAGAAGTAATTCCTGCTGAAGGACATTTTATTTTTGGGGGATTTTTTTTTCTAAACTGAGACAATTGGAGAATTTCTGAATGACAGTGATGTGAGACCTTATGAGTGCCTAATACTATCTAGAAATAGAGAATATGTGACGTTATTACATTTCGCAGCTAAACGCTGCAGAACAATAATGTGCCATGGCCAGAGGTGAACCTTAATTAGGTTAAGAGGTACCTGAGATTGACAGCTGTCATTATAACGCAGATTATTTAAAAAAACAGTTATGCCTGAAGTATAAAGCTACATAGGACCTCCTTCGGGGTTGGGGGGATGGCAGCACCATTATAAATAGAGTGTTCCCTGTCAAAACAAACTTGCCCATACCTCATCCCATTTGAAGTTGGGGGAACTTCAGGGCTTCCGATGGCCGAGCCTCAGCTGGCTTCATCGTTACAAACCCCTTTACCCAATGGTGCACCCAGGCTGCTGGGTCACAGTGGCATAACACAATTCGAAGGTACCCCATTGCAAAGTACATGGAGGGGGCCCCAATGCTCTGGACCCAGTCAAGAGCTCTCAGGTGAGGGGCCTGCTGCTCATGCGCAGTGCCGAAGGGAGCCACCAGGAGCACAAGGGCTAATGTTGTATCACTGCTGGGTCACAGCAGATTTTTCCCGCCTGGACCT
The DNA here is from genome assembly GCF_964261635.1 of Lissotriton helveticus. Lineage (NCBI taxonomy): Eukaryota > Metazoa > Chordata > Amphibia > Caudata > Salamandridae > Lissotriton > Lissotriton helveticus. The sequence continues at coordinate 165,905,048 of NC_136065.1, read as the reverse complement.
ACCATGTGAGGCATTACTGACTCATGCAAAGAAAACAAAGGACCTCATGGACAAGCTGAAAAATCCTTGCATATTAGGCCTATTCTTTGTTTACCAAAATACTATGCCCACTTTGTGAGTTTTCCTAAAATGACAACTGAATCCAAAAGCACAAATTAATCATGGGGTTCACTTGACATTGAGCTCTGCCTTCATAGCACCTTCCACAACTGTAGGCACAGAGATCCCATCTGGTAGGATGTCCAAAAGTGGTTGGCGGGTCTTCACCAGGTGGACAGAATTAAGAGTCTCCAATGACTTGCTGTTCTGGTCAGATGATGGGCTGCACTCTACACTTTAAATGAGTCTCCTATCCTTGAGTTATACCAATCGGAAACCTGAGGGATCCTAATAATCGATTTATATGTGGAAGACCAAGGTACTCTTCGTTGCTTTCATTACATTATTTTGAGTGCAACCATACCACGTTCAAAAGGTATCAAGGTTTCATGCTATCAGAAAGGAACCTGTGGCATCATAAACAAGCAATTGCTTTCCAAAGAGAAACCTGAAATGTTAGGGGTCTATTAGTATGGCGTGTGGATCGCCACGGCCTTACTGGCAGTGGCCATCCGCACGCCAAAACACCCCGCCGGTAGGCCCTTTACCCCGCCATATTAGCATGGTGGGGGGTACCACGGCGGACAGAAGGACAGTCCGCCACTTTTCCACTGGTAGGTATTTGTGATGATTGCGTACCGGGCGGAAATGGCCCACAATATGGATAGTGGCGGTTTCAAGCCTTTCCATAGAGGAGACTCCACCATGGAAAGGCATGCAGAGTTTTCTTTGGGGGCCCGTTGTGGGACCCCATGGGGGGTGGGGAGGTGGGGGCAGCACTTGGGGGTACCATGGAACCCCCCAACATTGACACGCACAAGGTGGCAGGCACTGCGCGGTGCCTGTCACGTTATGCATGCCAATGCACAACATGCATATATTGCATTGTGGCAGGTGCTGCTCACAGCACCACCCGTCACAATGCAATACATGCGGGATGCCACCGCCACCGTGGCGATGGCATCCTAATTGCCGGTGCAGGACCCCCGCACCACTGGCGGCCGGTCCCAGCACCGCTAGGGTGGCGGGCGCACTGAAGTACGCCCGCCATCCTAATAGATCCCTTAGTTTGGTTTCAGTGAAGCCAGAGTTCCTCTATGCTCCCCCCGGTCCTGTGAACTGAGTGGAAATGCTTTACACCCCACCACTGGATCTTCCACATGGCTCCTATAGTCACCGATTGCACACAATTCAGAATACATCGTCCCTACTGTTTTGACTAGCTATCATTTTGGTCCTCAAAGGGCATTGGTGTTTGATCCTTAACTAGATATTTATCTTTGTAAATCCCGGTCGGACTCCCCTTGCCATATGTGTAGTGTGCTTTAAACTTAACTTCATTTTTTTTTCAAAAATAGCATTTGTAATTTTTGTTAAACAATGTAAAGTTTTTATTTTGACCCTCAAAGTGTCTCGTTCTTCAAAGCGGAATAATCTATATAATGAATTAGCTGCCACCATCCCTGCAGGTTTTCAAGAATGTTAGGCTGCAGATTATGGTGAATGAGTTGTTGTTACATTATTGCACTTGCATTTGCACAATGAAAATATAATTTTGTGTTAGGTAGTGCAGAACCAACGTTCTTACCACAACTTGGGATCAAGCTGGCCAAAGCTTGTGGACATATGTAGTATATAAAACCTGTAAAAGTACTGTGAAAATCAATTTTAGCACTTTACTCTCATGGCAACAGGCAGAGCAGAGCAAGGATCACTAAGAGAGGCGTAGTGGGTAAGAAACCCAGAAATAAGCAGCACACGCACTAACACTCAAAAAATCAATGCAGAGCCAGTGTTTTAGCTCCATAAAAGAAATCAAATTCAGGTTAATTTACAAATTGGAATCCCTCTAAAAGTGCCTTGAAGAATAACTAGGATGCAAATCATGTGCGCCAATGTAGAGGCATCCTACCCCGTAAATCTTGTCTGTTTTCGTTATCTGAAAGGTGCCATGTATGAATTTGTGCTGCAATAGGTCCTAACTCTAAAAGCGGATCACTGACAAAATATCGAGGAGCAGAATATCGAGCTGCCAGAATATCGATGAGAAAATATCGAGTGACAGAATATTGAGTTTCTGTCTACAAACCAGTACAAAAAAATCGAATCCTAAATATCGCTGTCAATAATATAGTTTGCAAAAATATCGACTTTTTTAAATGTCATAAAAGTAATATCAAATTAATTAAACAATATATATAATTAAGTAAAACATACTAAAAATAATTTAAAAATGTTTAAATTAATAAATAATAAATGTTATGTAAAAAATAAACAGGCATTTTTTATTACATATTACCTTAATAATGTTAAAAAATTATTATTATTTTTAATCATAAAATGTAAAAAACATAATTTAAAATACAATGACATACATATATATATATATATATATATATATATATATATATATATATATATATATAAAGAAACCTATAATATTAATATATATTTTTTATTATAATAAGTTAAAACATTAACATAAATATATAAAAAAAAAATTACACTACATTAAATATAACAATACTGAAGACGTTGCATAGCGTAAAGGATAAAATTACTTTTTCCACTCCAAAGAAGGGTACAGTAGGGAAAGAGTTGGCTAGCGGGTGGATAAAAATTACTATTTCCACTCCAGTGAGTGGAACAGTAGAGAAAGTGATGGATAGCAGCTGGGTAAAAATTACTATTCCAAATCCAGAGAGTGCAACAGTATTGAAAGTGTTGGATAGCAGGAGGGTAAAAATTCCTATTTCCACTCCAGCGAATGCATCAGTAGGGAAAGGATTGGATAGTGGGTGAGAATAATTTAATATTCCCACTCCACCAAGTGTAACACTCTTGCAATATAACTTCACATTAATTAACAAGTCATTATTTTTTTTAATTGATTTACCTCCCACCATTTTCTCTTATAAAGGTCACCTACAATATTGTAAAATATTAATACATTAACATAATTTATTAACAATTATTTAATTAACTAATAACCATTATCAATAAAATGAATAACCATCAAATCTAAATTAATTCACACAATTAACACTATAAAATAACTTTTAAGAAATATAATATAACAAATAATAAAAATGACATTAAAACTAAATTACTTCCTACCCTACTCCCCTATCAACACCTCAACCCACTCCTAAAAAAAGTACACAATTAACATATTTATAAATTCATTATTAATAATTAATATCTAATTAATTATTAATCAATGGAAAAATAACACAATTAACATAATTACCAATTAATTAATATTTGTTATTAATCAATGTATAAATAATTAATAATACATTAATTAACTTAATAACAATATAACATTATTAAATACTGAATTAATAATTAATAAAATAATTAATCAATTCTTTTCAATTAAATTACTTCCCACCCTATTCCCCTATAAACCCACAACCCACTACAGAATTAAATCATGCAAAAAGTAATCAACATATAATTAATAAATTCTAAATAATTCTTATAAAAGTATATTATAATTAAATTACTTCCCACCCTATTCCCCTATAAGCCCACAACCCGCTATGGAATTAAATTACACAAAAATGATTTAACAGAAAATTCATGACTTTAAAAAAATTCATACAAAAATAATACATACTTTTAACATATATACTAACACTTAAAACACAAAAAAATCGATATTTTTAACAACTATATTATGACTGTCGATATTACTAACTTCGATATTATGAAAAACGATAGTTCTTACCTGCATTTTGATATTCTGCACCTCTATATTTTTTAAAGTTGATATTATGTCCACTCGATATTTCAAACTCAATATTTTGCCAAATAGATATTTAAAATTCAATATTTTGCCACATCTACACTAGGCGTGGGCGATTAACTCTGCTCCGCTCAAGGAGTTTGCAAAGTTTTTTCCACTCCGCGATCCATCTAGAGTGCATAGTTCAGAACAACTCTGTGTAGCGGGGTGGAGCGGAGTTTTTCTTCTCTCCCGGCTCGCCAACATTAAGTTAGTGAGCATGGGTGAAGAAAATCCGATGCTAGACCACCTCCTAGCGAAATTTCTCAACACAGGTGGTTGCGGGCAGTCGCAGCAGTTTGCTACTGCTTGCATTGAGAAACCTGCTGCTCACGTTGAGGAAGCTGCCGCTCGAATAGAACATCTACTCGAATGGCAGAAAGAAGCTGCACCCTCTTGCACTGCATGTGGCACAATTAACGCTGATTTTACAGTGTGAGACAAAATCCTGGTGCTAAAAATCAGCACCAACAGTGTGACTTACCTCACTCCGCCACTTGTCACTTTGCTGAGTTAAGCATGCAGGAAATCCGCGAACCTCACTCAGGCCTAATCAATACCCTTATACAGGTGTGTTGCAAAAGCATACATGACTTTTCACTATTCATAGGCCAAGTATATCTGCTTTGTCAGATGTATTCACAACCACAATAATAAACCTATAAACTTTGACAATGCATTTTACAATTCAGAACATACACACTTTAGCATTAACGTAGCCTGAACAACTTTTACATTTTGCAACATATAAATCTGAGGGTATTGGCTTTATCATGATGAGACCTTCTCTTAAGGACATCTATATCACATTTGTTATAGCTTTCAACAACTTCTAAGAGACATAAGGGGATATTCTCAAGAACGTGCGATAACTATCGCCAAAATCAGTTAACGCAATGTCTCATATCACCATCTATCACAGGAAAATAACTCTGTGTTAATGTCCTATTCAAAACACGGCAGTACCATGCGATAGTCTCACAATAAAGCGTCAAATGACCGTGTTAAAATGAACGCGCAACCTAAAAAATGCGAAATGCAAAAAAAGCTGCGATGTCCCAAACCGCGATACAAAAATAAGCGATAACCAGCGACATGCCTGCAATTCCCACGCGCTATGCGAGAAAATGCACCATAAAAGCAGTGAAAAAAAACTGTGAGATGACAATGTACGAGTACAACCCCTTATCCGGGATGTAGTACAAATGTCCACTGTCCCACATCAAATTGACATCTCCTCACAAACAGTCACAATGTTCAAGCTACCAAACTTATAGAGAGGACAAATATTCTGAAGGAAATCATCTTTGATCGAATATGCCCTCTCAGTATAATGGATCAGGAACACTGGTATATGTCAGCCACTAAACTAACCACATGTCCCTAAATAGGAACAATATCTGTAAGATCTTTTGAAGCACCATCCAATCTTCTCATCGACAAACCCATACCACCCAAACCAGCCGTGGCCAAAGTTGCGGAAAAAACTGTCAACAGGGAACTGATAAGATTCATCGAAGAAAACGCTGTCCTCGACCCGTCCCAATCTGGATTCCAAAGCAACCACAGCACCAAGACCATAATACTGGCCGCCACAGATGACATCCGCACCCTATTCAACCAAGGCCACTCTGCAGCCCTGATCCTACTTAACCTATCAGCAGCCTTCGACACCGTCTCCCACTGCACACTCGTCGCCAGACTACACCACGCCGGCATACAAGGAACTGTCCTAGACTGGATTCGATAATTCCTCACCGGAAGAAGCCAAAGGATCAGACTGTCACCCTTCATCTCCGATCCCACTGAAATCCCCTGCGGAGTCCCACAGGGGTCATCACTCAGCCCGACCCTCTTCAACATCTACATGGCCCCCCTCGCCACCATCATCCGTCAACACGGCCTTAACCTCGTATCCTATATTGATAACACCCAGCTCATCCTCTCCCTCACCAAAGACCCCACCACTGCCAGAATCAATTTTCAGAAAGGAATGCAGGACGTAGCAGTCTGGATGACCAACAGCTGCCTAAAGCTCAACGCCGAGAAGGCAGAAGTACTCATTCTCTGAACCACCCCCTCAGCATGGGACAACACCTGGTGGCCCTCCGTGCTCGGCAGCCCACCGACCCCCTCGGACCACACCAGAAACCTCTGCATCATACTTGACTCATCCCTCACCATGAACCGCTAGGTTAACGTCATTGCCTCCAGCTGCTTCAACACCCTCTGCATCCTCTGCAAGACATTCAAATGGATCCCCCCGAGTCAAGGAAGACAGTGACCCATGCACTCATCACCAGCAGAGTGGACTTTGGAAATGCACTCTACGCCCGCATAAACAAGGCCCTACTCCGCAAACTCCAGATGATACAGAACACCGCCGCCAGACTCATACTCGGCATCCCTCGAACATCTACGAAAGCTTCACTGGCTCCCCGTGGAAAAAAGAATCATGTTCAAAATCCTCGCCCACATCTACAAATGCCTTCATAACACTGGACCCAAATACCTCAATGATAGAATCACCATCCACGTACCCAAAAGAAACCTCCGTCCAGCCAACCTCACACTGGCCGAAACCCTGTGCATCCACAGAGCCAGAACAGGCAGAAGATCCTTCTCTTACATCGCGGCCAAGACCTGGAACGAGCTCCCCGGCAGACAACAGATGTGAATCCCTGAACACTTTCAGGAAGACTCTCAAGACCTGGCTCTTCGGCTAACAGTTCTGCAGATCCCCCCCCCCCCACCACATCCCCCCAGTGCCTTGAGACCCTCACGGGTGAGTAGCACACTTACAATTCCCTGATTGATTGATTGATTACTACCACTAACTGGAAGGAGTTTGAAAGCACAAAAAGATATGGAAAATAGGCTATGTCGCAGTAAAATGCCAAAACTCTGTAGAAAATGACAAATGACAAACGTTGCCTGTTCCTGAAAGCTGGTAAGATGGTGATTTTAGCTCCATTGATACCTTTTTCAGGGAAAAAACTGACACTTTCTTCTGCAGCATTTCTTTCACATTTTCCCAAAAAAAGAACTATAATTAGCTGTATTTTAGCCAATTTCTCAGTTTCATTCGAAGCAATCCACAAACCCTGGGCACTTTTAGCATCCATAAGATGTTGGTAGAAAAGGAAGCAAATTTGGCGTGGATACCTTATGTGGACAAAGAATTACAGGGGCTGAAGCGCAAACTATCCCAAATAGCCAAAAATAAGTCTTAACACATGGGTGGTCAGTCGGTCAGAAAATACTTTATTCGGTTAGTTTAAAAACCATAAAAGCATTCTATACACAAATTTGGAATGTTAAAACAGTAATTAGCTGCAAAAAATATCAAACATTAAATAAGCATCAGAAGCAATCAATTAGATTTAAAAAACCTCAGGTCCTTTTTTAAAATTAATTGATGTGAACTAGATCATAAAAATCATTTACATTTTTTCCTCCTTATTCTAACTGCTGCAGAAAGAAAGCTAGCTATACTAAAAATCTCCCAAACATTAGATAGCAACTGTAAATACAAAAGTGCTGGTTTAACTTGTAAGAAACCTTTATCTTTTAGAATTGGGAGGATAAAACTCATCCGAATGTGCAAAAAGTGCTCACAAAAAAAGATAAAGTGCAATGTGTCCTGAGTAGAAAAGTCATCACATGAACATACCCCCAAATCCTCCACCCTCCTCCATCACGGGGGATCAGCAAGAAAGAAATTAAGCTGATTCAATCTGAATCTTACAAGGAGAAAGCGGTGGTTAGGATTGGATACTACATTCAGATAGGGTTCAATTGCACAGGATGTTTTTAACAATTGGTGAGCACGTATGGTTTGTTTTGCCAACTCCCTTTCTTCTCTTTCCATGGAAGCCATGAACAAGTAAGATTCCTTCGCCCATTTCATACCACCTTTTACTAGCTTGTCTGGTGAGTTAAATAACTCTGGCATCCCAGTTTCACTGCCAGCCTATGGACGTAACTCAACCAGGGGATACGATTCACTTGATCTAGAGCCAGGCAATCTCTCATGACTTCAAGTTGAAATCCATTTCAGGAGAGGTGCTATGGGAATTAAATCTTCCAGAAAACTGGTCCCAGTCTCCTGATGCACTGCATGTGGCACAATTAACGCTGATTTTACAGTGTGAGACAAAATCCTGGTGCTAAAAATCAGCACAAACAGTGTGACTTACCTCACTCCGCCACTTGTCACTTTGCTGAGTTAAGCATGCAGGAAATCCGCGAACCTCACTCAGGCCTAATCAATACCCTTATACAGGTGTGTTGCAAAAGCATACATGACTTTTCACTATTCATAGGCCAAGTATATCTGCTTTGTCAGATGTATTCACAACCACAATAATAAACCTATAAACTTTGACAATGCATTTTACAATTCAGAGCATACACACTTTAGCATTAACGTAGCCTGAACAACTTTTACATTTTGCAACATATAAATCTGAGGGTATTGGCTTTATCATGATGAGACCTTCTCTTAAGGACATCTATATCACATTTGTTATAGCTTTCAACAACTTCTAAGAGACATAAGGGGATATTCTCAAGAACGTGCGATAACTATCGCCAAAATCAGTTAACGCAATGTCTCATATCACCATCTATCACAGGAAAATAACTCTGTGTTAATGTCATATTCAAAACACGGCAGTACCATGCGATAGTCTCACAATAAAGCGTCAAATGACCGTGTTAAAATGAACGCGCAACCTAAAAAATGCGAAATGCAAAAAAAGCTGCGATGTCCCAAACCGCGATACAAAAATAAGCGATAACCAGCGACATGCCTGCAATTCCCACGCGCTATGCGAGAAAATGCACCATAAAAGCAGTGAAAAAAAACTGTGAGATGACAATGTACGAGTACAACCCCTTATCCGGGATGTAGTACAAATGTCCACTGTCCCACATCAAATTGACATCTCCTCACAAACAGTCACAATGTTCAAGCTACCAAACTTATAGAGAGGACAAATATTCTGAAGGAAATCATCTTTGATCGAATATGCCCTCTCAGTATAATGGATCAGGAACACTGGTATATGTCAGCCACTAAACTAACCACATGTCCCTAAATAGGAACAATATCTGTAAGATCTTTTGAAGCACCATCCAATCTTCTCATCGACAAACCCATACCACCCAAACCAGCCGTGGCCAAAGTTGCGGAAAAAACTGTCAACAGGGAACTGATAAGATTCATCGAAGAAAACGCTGTCCTCGACCTGTCCCAATCTGGATTCCAAAGCAACCACAGCACCAAGACCATAATACTGGCCGCCACAGATGACATCCGCACCCTATTCAACCAAGGCCACTCTGCAGCCCTGATCCTACTTAACCTATCAGCAGCCTTCGACACCGTCTCCCACTGCACACTCGTCGCCAGACTACACCACGCCGGCATACAAGGAACTGTCCTAGACTGGATTCGATAATTCCTCACCGGAAGAAGCCAAAGGATCAGACTGTCACCCTTCATCTCCGATCCCACTGAAATCCCCTGCGGAGTCCCACAGGGGTCATCACTCAGCCCGACCCTCTTCAACATCTACATGGCCCCCCTCGCCACCATCATCCGTCAACACGGCCTTAACCTCGTATCCTATATTGATAACACCCAGCTCATCCTCTCCCTCACCAAAGACCCCACCACTGCCAGAATCAACTTTCAGAAAGGAATGCAGGACGTAGCAGTCTGGATGACCAACAGCTGCCTAAAGCTCAACGCTGAGAAGGCAGAAGTACTCATTCTCGGAACCACCCTCTCAGCATGGGACAACACCTGGTGGCCCTCCGTGCTCGGCAGCCCACCGACCCCCTCGGACCACACCAGAAACCTCTGCATCATACTCGACTCATCCCTCACCATGAACCGCTAGGTTAACGTCATTGCCTCCAGCTGCTTCAACACCCTCTGCATCCTCTGCAAGACATTCAAATGGATCCCCCCGAGTCAAGGAAGACAGTGACCCATGCACTCATCACCAGCAGAGTGGACTTTGGAAATGCACTCTACGCCCGCATAAACAAGGCCCTACTCCGCAAACTCCAGATGATACAGAACACCGCCGCCAGACTCATACTCGGCATCCCTCGAACATCTACGAAAGCTTCACTGGCTCCCCGTGGAAAAAAGAATCATGTTCAAAATCCTCGCCCACATCTACAAATGCCTTCATAACACTGGACCCAAATACCTCAATGATAGAATCACCATCCACGTACCCAAAAGAAACCTCCGTCCAGCCAACCTCACACTGGCCGAAACCCTGTGCATCCACAGAGCCAGAACAGGCAGAAGATCCTTCTCTTACATCGCGGCCAAGACCTGGAACGAGCTCCCCGGCAGACAACAGATGTGCATCCCTGAACACTTTCAGGAAGACTCTCAAGACCTGGCTCTTCGGCTAACAGTTCTGCAGACCCCCCCCCCACCACATCCCCCCAGTGCCTTGAGACCCTCACGGGTGAGTAGCACACTTACAATTCCCTGATTGATTGATTGATTACTACCACTAACTGGAAGGAGTTTGAAAGCACAAAAAGATATGGAAAATAGGCTATGTCGCAGTAAAATGCCAAAACTCTGTAGAAAATGACAAATGACAAACGTTGCCTGTTCCTGAAAGCTGGTAAGATGGTGATTTTAGCTCCATTGATACCTTTTTCAGGGAAAAAACTGACACTTTCTTCTGCAGCATTTCTTTCACATTTTCCCAAAAAAAGAACTAATATTAGCTGTATTTTAGCCAATTTCTCAGTTTCATTCGAAGCAATCCACAAACCCTGGGCACTTTTAGCATCCTTAAGATGTTGGTAGAAAAGGAAGCAAATTTGGCGTGGATACCTTATGTGGACAAAGAATTACAGGGGCTGAAGCGCAAACTATCCCAAATAGCCAAAAATAAGTCTTAACACATGGGTGGTCAGTCGGTCAGAAAATACTTTATTCGGTTAATTTAAAAACCATAAAAGCATTCTATACACAAATTTGGAATGTTAAAACAGTAATTAGCTGCAAAAAATATCAAACATTAAATAAGCATCAGAAGCAATCAATTACATTTAAAAAACCTCAGGTCCTTTTTTAAAATTAATTGATGTGAACTAGATCATAAAAATCATTTACATTTTTTCCTCCTTATTCTAACTGCTGCAGAAAGAAAGCTAGCTATACTAAAAATCTCCCAAACATTAGATAGCAACTGTAAATACAAAAGTGCTGGTTTAACTTGTAAGAAACCTTTATCTATTAGAATTGGGAGGATAAAACTCATCCGAATGTGCAAAAAGTGCTCACAAAAAAAGATAAAGTGCAATGTGTCCTGAGTAGAAAAGTCATCACATGAACATACCCCCAAATCCTCCACCCTCCTCCATCACGGGGGATCAGCAAGAAAGAAATTAAGCTGATTCAATCTGAATCTTACAAGGAGAAAGCGGTGGTTAGGATTGGATACTACATTCAGATAGGGTTCAATTGCACAGGATGTTTTTAACAATTGGTGAGCACGTATGGTTTGTTTTGCCAACTCCCTTTCTTCTCTTTCCATGGAAGCCATGAACAAGTACGATTCCTTCGCCCATTTCATACCACCTTTTACTAGCTTGTCTGGTGAGTTAAATAACTCTGGCATCCCAGTTTCACTGCCAGCCTATGGACGTAACTCAACCAGGGGATACGATTCACTTGATCTAGAGCCAGGCAATCTCTCATGACTTCAAGTTGAAATCCATTTCAGGAGAGGTGCTATAGGAATTAAATCTTCCAGAAAACTGGTCCCAGTCTCCTGATGAATTATATAAGCTGGCGTGGATTGTGGGACCGATAAAAGTTTTTTTTTTTAAACGTATTCTCAGCTACTTGAATTTCCCTAGCGTTTCTAAAACCCCAAATATCTGTGCCATACGTTGCGAGAGAAATACATTTGACTCCATATATTTTTAACATAGCTTGCATTGGTCTGGCCCCTAACCTGCGTGCCAAACCTAGGACTGCAGATGTGGATCTGTCCAAGACATTTCTTTTAGCATGTATTTGCGGGGTCCAAGTGCCTTGATCATCAATTATAATGCCTAAATAAGGGAAGGCAGTGACCCTGGTGAGCACATTACCCTCGCAGTGGAGAGTTTTAACCCTTTTAGGCTTAAGGTCAATTTTTATATTATGAGATTTAGAGAAATTAACACTTAAGTCCAGGGATTTCAATAAAGCAGCAAAAGAGTTTAAAAGAAGTTGTAACCCAACCGCCGTTTGTGCTAAAAGGGCATCATCATCCGTGTAGAGGAGTGCCGGGATCAATCGTTCCCCCACACGCGGAATATCTTTACTTGCTTCCCCTAAAACTTGGTCCAAATTACTAATGTAAAGGGTGAAAAGTAGAGGGGCCAAAATGCGTGCACCTTTGGTCATATCTCACAGTGGCCAGTAGATCCCTGTGCAAGTCGGCAAGGAAATGAACAATATTTCTATCTACACCTAGTTCGAGAAGTATAACCCATAGTTTGGACCTATTCACTCGGTCAAAGGCCGAGGAAAGGTCCATGAACGCCAGATAGAGTTTTCCCTTCCTGGCCATGGTATACTTCCCAATTAATAGGTGCAGATTGAGGCATTTGCCTGGAATCACAGGATGTTGAGCTGATGCCGAGATTCAAACGTAGCTCCCCAGCTCTAAAGTTTGCAATTCTAGAACTTGTGGCGGGAGGTGTGTCTAAAAGTGTGTGTCGTGCTGGCCATCAATGAGAGAGACCTGTGCATTTTTCAAATCGGTGGTGAAAAAATATGAGTATGTTGCTGGAGATGTGGGCCGCCGTGCCACCAATGTACTTACCGGGGGAGGGTAAACACCAATTATTCCGCAACTTTCTTTCCGCATACCATCACTCCGCATACTTTCATTACGAAAGTACCATGGCTCCGCAATGCCATTATAACGCATGGCATTACATTTTATATGCTTTTACCACGCATACATTTACAACAAAATTCGTTGTAAATGCATGAATGGTAAAAGCATGTTTTTTTAAAAATGTTTGGATAAGGTAAGTATGGGTATAGGGGTATATGTTTTGGGGTACTGAGGTTTATGTTTTGGGGTGTTTGGGTATTTTAAGGGTTCAGATATAGTTTTGGGTTATGGGGTACAGGGGTAGTTTTAGGGTTTAGGGATAGGTATGGGTTTTGGGGTGTAGGGGTATTTTTAGGGTTATGGGGTAGGTTTGGGTTTTGGGGTACAGGGTATATTTTAGGGTTCAGGCGTAGGTTTGGGTTTTGGGGTACAGGGTTATTTTTATGGTTCAGGGCTAGGTTTGGGTTTTGGGATACAGGGGTATTTTTAGGGTTCAGGGGTAGGTTTGGGTTTTGGGGTACTGGGGTATTTTTAGGGTTCAGGGTTAGGTTTGGGTTTTGGGGTACAGGGGTATTTTAGGGTTCAAGGGTAGGTTTGGGTTTTGAGGTTCAGGGGTATTTTTAAGGTTCAGGGCTAGGTTTGGGTTTTGGGGTATAGGGGTATTTTTAGGGTTCAGGGCTAGGTTTGGGTTTTGGGCTACAGGGGATTTTTAGGGTTTAGGGATAGGTTTGGGTTTTGGGGTACAGCGTATATTTATAGGGTTAAGATGAGCTAGTGTTTAAGGGTGTTGGGGTATTTTAAGGAGTAAGGGTGGGTTATGATAATGGGGTGCAGTGGTATTTAAAGGGAACAGGGTGGACACCCGGAGCTGGAATGTACAGTACCTGGGAAGAAAAAACAATGAAATATTGGGCACAGCGCTCGCTTTTTTTTCCCGTAATCCGCGCCCCGGACACGTCCACGCCCCCAGCACACGCCCACAGCACACGATATGAGACATGGCATGAAGGGCGGAACGTACCACACGCCCCCAGAGTTTGTCACACCCCCAGCACCCGCCCACAGCACAACGCAGACACGCCCACAAGGGACTACTTTGCTGGCATGGTTCTTTTACCTTTTAAATGTATATGGTGGGCGTCTGCATAGCCTATGTCCTTCTGCTGCAACTGCCCTTTCCAACGGTGTATTGGGTGTTGTGATTGGTGCTGTGGTTCCTGAGATTACCCGCCTCAAAGGTTTGGGCTCTCTCTTTATTATATTAGTATAGATAGATAGTCGAATGCATACCCCTGCCTTTAAAAGTTGGGAAAAATATGCCATCATCGAATTTATTGGGATAAATTAGACCATGATATGTCACGAGGCACACAGGGGTGGAAAAGGCCTGGCAGCAAAGGGGTTAAACGTATATATATTTTTGGTATTTGATCTGTATGGCTTAAAACATTGAATGCAAAGTGTGTCCAAACAGGGCTCCATCACGGTCAGCCACACACTTTGACTTTGTCCCGGTCAAGTGTGACCAGGTGGCCCAAAGTGGTGCTGTATGTTTTTAAGCACTAGAAAGTGTTAATTCTTTGAACACTCATATCTCCGGTTCCCTACATTGGATTGTTATCATTTTGGTGGCCATCTATTCGTACAAATATAATCTATGTTTATAATATAATTTGTAGTTGGACTTTTATTGTTTGTTGTATCTTACTTATTTAATGTATTGGTGCTTTTGAATGCTATGCACACCTTTCTCCTAAGTTACGCCTGTCTTCTCGTAGCCAGCTAAGAGTTGAGCAAGAAAATTATTTATTGAGACCTTGACAGACTCTTTTATTGTGTTAGTGGACTTATTACTAGTGATAAGTCACTACTTACCACTACTAATAATTCACTTTCTAATCCAACAAGTAGGTTTTGAAAGAATCACTGGGTTGCACCTGATTGATTATGATCTAGGCTCTAATGAGGAACCCTCCTTACGTCCTTTTAATTGTCTGTGAATAAAATCTCTTTAGGGGAGTACATTTCCTTAACACATGGCTTCACTTGAACCCTCTCAGTTGAAGAGTGTGTTTTTCAATCCAGTAAGAATTTCTGATTTGAAATTCTGGGGGGCAGTCAGTTTGCTCTGAAAGCTAATCGCACAAAAACATGAGCCAATACTTTTTGAAAAGAATCCAAATGTAATTTACAATTGTATTATGAAGTCTGTCTGCTTACCACACTTCACAAAGATGTTCAGCTGTCAAATATTAATACATAATGTCCAGTTTATTATTTTTCATGATCCTTTAAAACATTGACAGGATACATGTTTGGGGTTTCTGGTCCACCTGTAAATAGTAGATGAACTTAAGAATTCCCATTGGACTAGCTCTTCTGGGATGGAACCAAGACATTCTGCATATGATTGACTCCTTCCTGTGGTGGCACATTCAACGAACGCAGCTCAATGTAATAACCAAGGGATGAGATTAATTCAAGTGTTTCATCCATCAGGTGTTGTTCTTCTCTATGACTAATCCAAGGATATAGGAGGTCCTGTGCTTGCTGACTCATAGGACTCAAGGGGTTAAAAAAGGTGGCATTCCTTGTGTTACTGTACAGCGGGAACATGGTTTAGCAATTAAGACCATAATCTCCCTTTTGAAGCAGAACCAAGATAATGTCAAGTCTAGGTAGAAATGTTACTTATGGGCTCCATGTTTGGTTCCATCTAACTTGGCTTTCTTGGTCTATGTAAGGGATGTGCATTGTTCTCAACAAAATTCCTTGGCATTTATTGACCTTTGCCTTGGATCACAGATTATTTGAGAGGAGAAGGGAAGTGTCTTGTTTAACTTCTAGTTTCTACTGGGGAAGTGGCAATTTAACTTGTGGCCTATGGGTTATACAGCTTAGCCAGAGTCACATGATGACATCACTGATGACATTGCTGATCCCTTATCGATCCACCTTCAGTCCAGCTAGAGGGCAGGTGATTCATGAAAACCTTTGGAGGGTGTTCCTTGGATTCACAAGGGTGAATTGTGAAGGAAGATTTCTCAGCAATCAAAACAAAGGTAAAAAGTACTTCAACATGTCCCCAGGACAGCAAAGGTTAACCATCAATGAACAAGTGTTAAGAGCACTTCAAAGTTGATATGTATATGTTTTTACATTTTGTGTTCGTATTAATGGTCTTTGTTCAGTTCTGCGTTCACTAGACATAACATTTCCCTGGTGTTGGACTTGGCCCTTTTTGCAGGGTCATCCCTGAACTTTTTGCTTTCCTCCTAGCCTTTTTTCTGACATGGTGTTGGTGGTTTTAGGACTCTGGGCACTTTAGCACTGCTGTCCAGTGTAAAGTGTGTGTGTTTTCTGTATTAACTATAGTAAGGATTGGTCTACATCTGTTTGGCATATTTAATTTACCTGTCGGTCCCTTGTAAAGTGGTATCCCATATATCCGGGGCTGGTAAATTAAATGCTACTGGTGGGCTTGGAGCGCTGATTGCGCCACCCACCAAAGTTGCCTTTCAAACCTATCCCAGTCCTCTGCCATTGCAACGCCTGTGCGCGCAGTGTTATTGCCGCTGTGACGTGGCACCTAAAGTGTGTGCCATGTCTGTGACCCCCGTTTTACTGCATATCGGTCATCCCCAAGGTAGGCCCTAGCTAGCCCTATCGGCAGGGTGCATTGTAGGTGAAAGGTAGGGCATGTACCTTAAGTGTGTGACATGTCCTGGTAGTGACAAACAACCATTTTGGTTTCTCACTACTGTGGAATAGGAATGCATTGGGGATTCCCTGATAAGTGTTTCAGTGGTAATTACTATTAAGCTTTTGCTGCTGTGGGTGTGCTGTTGTGACAGAGACCGGTGGACGACCTGAGGGGGCTCTGGGTGCCCCTGTGCTTCTCTTGACCTCAGCTGAGTCGGGGACGTGCTCGCCAGCTCCTCCACCAAACCACAAGGCATTTCACACTCTGGTGGGACTTCTAGTCCCAGAGTGCAACACGGGGATTCCATCACCTCCAGCTGCGTGGGAGGCGCGCCCTGAACCACTTAAAAACGCCGCCCATATCCCGCAGCACGGGACGCTTTTGCTGCTGTGGCTGAGCTGTTGTGACAGAGACCGGTGGATGACCTGAGGAGGCTCTGGGTGCCCCTGTGCTTCTCTTGACCCCAGCTGAGTCGGGGACGTGCTCGCCAGCTCCTCCACCAAACCACAAGGCATTTCACACTCTGGTGGGACTACTAGTCCCAGAGTGCAACGCGGGGATTCCATCACCTCCAGCTGCGTGGGAGGCGCGCCCTGAATCACTTAAAAACGCCGCCCATATCTTGCAGCGTGGGACGCTTTTGCTGCTGTGGGTGAGCTGTGGGAGGGGGCTCTGGGTGCCCCTGTGCTTCTCTTGTCCCCAGCTGAGTCGGGGACCTGCTCGCCAGCTCCTCCACCAAACCATGAGGCATTTCACACTCTGGTGGGAGTTCTAGTCCCAGAGTGCAACGCAGGGATTCCATCACCTACAGCTGCGTGGGAGGCGTGCCCTAAACCACTTAAAAATGCCGCCCATATCACGCAGCACGGGCCACGTGCGGGCCGCGGGCCGCGGGCGGGCTTGTCCTTGCCCGCTATCGCCAGGAAGAGGCAGGGCAGGGCCACCCCCCCTTACTTCTATAGGAGGACAATACCCCATGTTCCATCAGTGACGGCTGAGAGGTACTGTGTGTTCTGATTTTATTGTCCTCCTTTTCTTTTATTGACTGGAGTTATTCTCTAACACAGCGTGGCCTGAGCAAGCGCACTGGGACTTCTTTTACACCCAAACAGGGACATTGTAATGACTGTAAATCCCATATATGCATTTTTTGCTGTTAAACCTACCCCAGGCAATTAATAATGTTGCCTTCTGGCCCAAGGTCCTTTTTTTGCTCTAGCAGCCTTTACACTATGGTCTATGTTTACAAGCTTTTCTTGCTGCGATTTGTACTACGCATGTTGCACTTTTGATCTTTTGGTCTTGAGCATTTTTTTAGTCTGTATATATTGGTCTATGTTTACATCCAGTCCCCGCTGCTAAGTGTATTGCACACGTTGTAATTTTGACCTATTTGGGCTAAGGCCTTGTTCCGTCATCACTGTGCTTTTACTGGCCTTTGTCTGTTCTCCCTTTTGTTGCTCTAATTGTGAGCTGACCCCATCACATTCTCCGCAGGGACTGGCCTTTGTATTAGACTCTACCTATTCCTCTTTCTTCTACCAGGCATGGGGAAACGTGGCTGTGTACCTAAACTAAAACCTTCGGTATCAATTCCGGCCCCACTTCCCCAAACTTCTATCTACAGGATGCTCCAGAGAGCCATCGGGGTAGTGTCTACAGAAATTGAGCTAACAGAAAGGCGGCTTTCTTTGACTCCGGATCTATTTCCCAAATCCACAGAAACACCCCTTTCAATACAAACTAGTTTAGAACTGACTCCTAGTGCACTAATATCGTCATCTGGCCACAGTAGGTCCATGCTATCTCCCCCACAAACTTCCCCAGTAAAAACTAAAACTCTGAAAGGCAGTACAAACACTGCAGTACCCAAAGTTGTGAGACAGAAAACGGGGAAGGGAAAGGTCCAACTAAGAAACCCAGCCCAGAATCATGCACTAGTGACGCCGATCAAGTCAGACTGGGACAAACAACAGAACCACCTACCAATTCCTCTAAAAACTCTGACTGCCACTTATGGGTAAGGAGTCTGATAGTAGAATTAGAGGCACAGATGAGAAGCTTTGTTAAAGAAGAGCTTGTGCTCCATCTAGGTAACCGATCAAGTGTCAAGATATCTGCCCAATCCCTACTAAATAATCCTTTGGCTAATACACTGGCGGTTCCAGTAGAGAAAAAAGATAGCTGCACACAGAAGGACACTGCAGAACAAACTCTCTCACTCAGAGATGTATCCCTTCGTAGTCCATTATGCCCTCCCCCTTCCGAATGCTGACAAAATCGGGGCTCGTAACACCAATATCAACACCAATAATTGTATAGCGAGCTCCCAGTCTGACTGCACCCACTCACACCGCCCAGATGGCAGAGAGGACAGTGCCCATACTACCACTTTGTGAGGGTTTTGGTTTGGTCTCTCTGGCCTTGCCAATAATTAATCTACCACCAACCTCACTACCATATTTTATAGTCTTGACCGGTGTACCCGAAACAAAACCAGGACAGGAAGAGACAAAATTGGAACTAAGGAACAAGTGCCTCTTTTAGCTCACTAGGCATGGCCAATTTCCCTATGATAGGGCGAGTGAGATATTACTGGTCCAAAGATTGAATTGGGTTGGTAAGAATCCTAAGACAATCAAGGACAACTGCATATTCATCAACTTTAGTAATCCCGGACAGTCCAAACTTTGACTTTCCCAGCTTCTATGCACCGCCCACAGGGATACAATTACATACACTGGACTTTTTTATGAGTTTAAATATACACCATCAAGGATCCCAGGCACAAGACCTCCAACCCACTGGCTTCACCCTCTTTCTACATCTGGCCAATCCCCTAGAAATCAGTATAATGTTGCAGTAGATAATAGGTATGGGGCACTTGAAGAAGTGGATTGACTCTCAAACTCACTTGGCAACTCTTCTAAACTGGGATTAGGGGAGCCCTATAGAGAGATCAATTTGAACACTAGTGGGCCATTGTCCAGAGATATCCTTGGTACGATACATCATACAACAAAGCCATCCCAGCATGAACTCCAACTGGGACCACAAGGCCTCGTTGATGTACTTTCACCTCCATCAAACAATCGAATCCCCTACATCACCAACCTTAAAACTGTACCTAGGGTCACTAACAGTCTTTCATCACATGTGGAAACTCCCAACACCTTGGTTGGTCCATCTTAGACATAAACATTGCAGGTCCCATCGAGCAAGTCACCATTGTAAGTCAAGGCTTCCCATTGAGGGCGTTGTCTTGGAACATTGCCGGAATTAAAAATAAACTGCATAACCCTGACTGGACACAATTTGTACAAAATTATGACGTTTGCATGTTCCAGGAGACTTGGGCCAGAGATAATACCACCATGAATGGCTTTGCAGCATTTGATGTGTTAGCTACTACGGGAGGCAGAGGTAGACCATCAGGAGGGCTAGCCACGTGGGTTGCAACCCATCTGGACTGTACTGTTGAGTTGATGGCCACCTCCTCGGATGACATCCAGTGCACCATTCTCACTTTTAGTGCCCTAACCAAGATTGCATTTATTAATATATATTCCCACCCGGTCCCTTTGGCTCACGAATCCAAGACTATGGGCAAGCTTTCCTCGCTCATTGAATTGGTTCCTCTAAATACCAGGATGGTGATAGGCGGTGACTTCAACTGCCAATTTGAACCATTAACCACTTTTACTGATTCTTTCTTTTCCGAGAGGACTCTCTTTGGTCAATCCCTCCCCCACTTATTCCTCCAGACAGAGCTTGGACACCTCTGGTTTTACAGATAAATGCGGTAATACTAACACATGCATTGAGGGCTTGTAATGGGCGCACCAAGTCAGACAAACCAGGCAAATACACCTTTAATCGACCGGGCCAATCATCCCTACTTTACTACATTCTAGTGGAGGCAAGCATCTGGCATTGGGTGATTGATTTTGCTATCTCGCCAAGACACGACAGCGACCACAATGCTTTAGTGCTTGAACTCCAGCTCCCTGAACTACATGGTCCCCCTATTACCGGCCCCTCCTCTGACTCCAGTCTGTCCCTTGACAATAACAGAAGGAAAATCAGATGGGATAATTTGAGGAAGTCACTGGACAAGGTACCTGCACTTTATTCCCTAATTAGACCTCCCTTGTTGGCCCTGGAAATGGCAGTGGAAACTCTTGGCATTCCTGACACCATCACTCAAATTACGACCATACACTCGGACTTGACCACCAGTCTAACTAATATTTTCAATCCCCTCATGCATACCAAGGCAAATAGGCCTCCAAAATCCACCTGGTATAACAACACTTGCCGTATGGCAAAGAGTGCATGTATTTATGCCATAAAAACCAATGATAGATCCCTGATAAAAACCAGGAGGGTTCTTTATAAGATTAGTATAAAGTCTGCCAAAGAGGAGTGGGAGTCCGAAAGATGGGATGCGATCAAACAGGCACTCATCAATAGAGATATGAGGGAGTTTTGGTCGCTGGTTAGAACTGCGAGTTCCTCTGGGAGTTCACCCATCGAGCCAAATAAATCTGCAGAAGCATGGAAACTTAATTTCCAATCCCTGTACTCTTTTCAGGATATTATAGTTCCCATAGAGGGTTCCCAGCCAACTGGTGTAGAGTACTCCCTTGAAGACGAGACTTGGTTTTCTCTGACCGAAGTCCTGAATGCCATTGGGAAGCTGCCTCTTGGAAAGACCACTGGACTGGACAAGATCCCTGGGGACCTATATCGGGAAGAACCTAATGTCTCGGGTACATATTTATGGGTAATATTTAATGCCATACTAAGTGGTATGGAAATCCCGGACACCTGGCTAGGGGCCGAAATCTTTCCAATTTACAAAAAAAGGATCCCCTCTTCTACCCTCAAATTATAGACCAATAAGCCTGATTGATGTAACGCAAAAGCTGTTCGCCAGGATCATTTTAGAAAGTTTCCAGTCCTGGATAGAAGAGCGTGAGACGCTCAGCGTTTATCAGGCAGGCTTCCGATAAAACATCTCCACCATAGACCAAATCTTAAGGCTCCAATTATTAGTCTCTATCTTATCTTTGTTGATCTTAGATCAGCGTTCGATCTGGTACCTCGCCACAAACTTTGGCAAGTTCTGGAGGAACTGGCATTCCACCTTATCTTCTAACTCTGATCAAGCGATTACACACGGAAACTTTGCTCAGGTTAGATATGGGAAACACGGGAAACTGACTTCATGCTTCCCAGTGAATAGGGGTGTAAGACAGGGGTGTGTTTTGTCCCCCACACTGTTTTGTCTTTATATAAATGCTCTGGTCGAACAATCGAATCAAATCCCCAATATTGATGCCTCAAAGTTTGTTTGTGACAAGGTGCCAGCAATGATGTTTGTGGATGACACCTTGTTGCTTTCTAAATCACCCATGGGCATCCAAAGGACCCTTGATTCCTTTTTTATATTTTGCAAAGACAGGGGCTAGAGATTAATACGGCAAAAACCAAGTATATGGTATTTAATACTAGCAAAACCTCTCGTCCTAACCCCACCCTAAATGGCACCTAGTTGGAGAGGGTGGCAGTCTTTGTCTACCTGGGTGTCACGTTGAGGGAAACCTTTGGGTGGGGCCCACATCAAGAGAAGGCAAGCCTGAGACTAGCACAGATGGCCGGGGGCCTGGCAAAATTATATAGGAACTTAACCACTAAACAACTCAGCCCGCTAACAGAGATTTATAAAGTACAAACTAGGAGTGCAATTATGTATCGGGCTGAACTATGGGGACACCGCCCTGTAGGTGCACTGTTTAGAACAGAGAACAAGTTCATGAGGCAAATCTTGGGCCTACCGACAAGTACCCCTCTCATTACGTATGGCCCTTGGCCTCAGACCCATAAATGAGGAAATTGAGATGCGACCTTTGGCTTTCGGGCGCAGCCTATGGGCAACTCCCGAATTACTAGCCTACCAGTTAGAACTCAAGGTGATCCTGGGGCTCCCATGGGTGAAATAAATACCCTGGTTGGCACACATAAAAGACCTGTGCTTCAGACTAGGCTACCCAAAACTATGGACCCACCCGGAGGAAGCGTCCCGGTCCATCTCACGCCTCGAACTAGCTAAATCCTACAGGCTTTTCAGATTGGGTGAACTCTACGGGAATGCTAAACATGGCTGCTTAACTTCTAACTTTTTTAACTTCAAAGATCAATATTTATTTGAGACCTTCCTTTATGATGTCTATCCACTATTGGCAAGGAAACTATATGGCCAGTTAAGATGGGGCTGCCTTCTAATCCACGCCTTTACCAGTAAATGGGCCAAAGCCTCCCCTTCTGGCTGTCCTGCTTGTGAGAACCAGGAAGAGACCCTCACACATGTTTTTTTCTTTTGCCCAGGTTATACTGCAATCAGAAGGTCCTGGATCTTACCAATATGCAGGAATATGGGGTTCAGACAGACTTGGGAGGCTCTTAGAGTTATGCGAACTAAAACGCACCCCCAGATTGTTTTTGCTGTCTCTCGTTTCCTTAACTCCATGTGGGCAAGGCATCACAAGTTTTAAATTCCCCAATTGTAGCCTAAACATATCTCTTCTGTTTTCCATTGCTTTAAATCTATCAAATATGAATTGACTGTTTTAATGCTTTTAAATTTCAATAATTTTTATCTTGTTATCGAGATTGTATAATTAATTGTTATTGGTTGTATCCTATGACATTTAAACAATCCAATGTATCATATGCTTTTTATTTGTTGCTTTTATGGTCTGTTATGATCGAAATAAAGCTTGGAATGGAATTAAACTATTATGATAGGAGCAGCAAGGTCAAGTTTGGTATATTTGGAATGGTAATAATAAATGCTGCGCAATGGCGTGCACAGATTTATTATAACTATTTTAGAAATGCCACTTTTAGAAGTTGGCATTTCTGTGTGCTATGGGTCTACCTGCCTGATGTGGATTGCATGTCTGGCTTTGGAGTGACAGGGGCTGGTGAGGTGTGTGTGGCTCCAGGAGGGGCAGGGTGAGTCAGTGCCAGGCTGAAGAGGGCATCTGCATTTGGAGTAGTGGGAGGAGTAGTCCCCTGACCCTGAATAGGTCTGTGCCTGCCTATGTGAATGCTGGCTCTGCCCCTATGGTATGTCTGATGATAAGCCCCCACTTGACAAAGAGGAAGTCTCCAGACGTCGCCTTCCTGACAGAAACCTGGAGGAACGCCTCCTCAGCGCCCGACATCGCCATCGCCATTCCGGACGGAAACAAGATCACCCGGAGGGACCGCGTCAACCAGACTGGAGGAGGCATCGCCATCATCCACAAGAACGCCATCCGCATCACGACCAACTCAGACGACACCCTCACGGTGGCCGAACACCTGCACTTCCAGATCCACACCGACCCCAAGACCACCCTCAGAGGCACCCTCATCTACAGAACCCCAGGACCCCGCACACAATTCAGCGAAGACATCGCCAACTTCATCAGCCCACACGCCCTCACCTCCACAGACTACATCCTCCTCGGGGACCTCAACTTCCACCTGGAGAACAACAACGACTGCAACACCACCACCCTGCTGGACAACCTCGCCAACCTTGGACTCAAGCAACTGGTCAAGACCCCCACCCACTACGCCGGCCACACGCTTGATCCAGTCTTCTCATCCAGCAAGCACATCACCTTCAGCCACTCGACAGGACTTCACTGGACCAACCACAGCTGCGTCCACTTCAGCTTCAGAAGAACCATGACCCACTACCACCCGCAACAGGTTCCTCACAGGAGCTGGAGCAAGATCACTGCCGAACAGCTCACCACCTCCCTCAGTCAGAACCCACCCGCCAGCACAACAGACCCCACCGAAGCAGCACGCAACTTCACGAAGTGGCTGACCGACTGCGCTGACGACCTCGCGCCACTAAAGAACCCTACCAGCAGACCCAGAAGCAAGAAAGCCCCCTGGTTCACCGACGAACTCAAGGACTCCAAGAAAAGCTGCCGCACCCTCGAGAAAGCCTGGCTCCTCGACCAGACCACAGACAACATGACCGCCCTCAAACACGCCACCCGCAGGCAACACCAGCTTATCCGCACTACCAAGAAGAAATCACTGAAGGAACGACTGGACAACAACACCCACGACAGCAAGGAACTCTTCAGCATCGTCAAGGAGTTCTCCAACCCCAGCACCGGCAACAACGACATCACTCCTTCACAAGACCTCTGCGACTCTCTCGCCTCGTTCTTCCACCGCAAGATCGCCGACATCCACAACAGCTTCAGCGCACCATCAACGCACCCAACCGTCGAACCAACGCCCTCCACCGCCACCCTCCGCACCTGGACCACGGTGACCACCGAAGACACAGCCCGCACGATGAACACCATCCACTCCGGATCTCCGACCGACCCCTGCCCCCACCACGTCTTCAACAAGGCCGACTCCATCATCGCACCCCAACTCCGGGACGTCATCAACACCTCCTTCAACACCGCCACCTACCCGGAGAGCTGGAAGCATGCCGCGCTCAACGCCCTACTGAAGAAACCAACAGCTGACCCCACCGACCTCAAGAACTTCCGCCCCATCTCGCTCCTCCCTTTTCCTGCCAAAGTCATCGAGAAGACCGTCAACAGACAGCTGGCAGCCTTCCTCGAGACAAACGGATCCCTCGACCCCTCGCAGTCTGGTTTTCGAGCCAACCACAGCACCGAGACCGCCCTCATCGCAGCCACCGACGACATCAGAACCCTGCTCGACAACGGGGAAACAGCGACCCTCATCCTCCTGGACCTCTCTGCAGCGTTCGACACCGTCTGCCACCGCACCCTAGCTCAACGCCTCAGCAACATCGGTATCCAAGAGAGGGCACTGAAGTGGATCATCTCATTCCTCACCGGAAGAACACAGAGAGTCCACCTCCCCCCGTTTCGATCCGAGGCCACCAAAGTCATCTGCGGTGTACCGCAAAGATCATCACTCAGCCCCACCCTCTTCAACATCTACATGAGACCTCTTGCAGCCATCGCTCGCCAGCACAACCTCAACATCATCTCCTACGCTGACGACACCCAACTGATCCTCTCCCTCACCAGAGACCCCGCCACCGCCAGAATGAACCTACACGAAGGGATGAAAGACGTCGCCGAGTGGATGAAGAACAGCCGTCTGAAACTGAACTCAGACAAGACGGAAGTCCTCGTCCTGGGACCATCGCCCTCCGCCTGGGACGACTCCTGGTGGCCCCCCGCCCTGGGCGCCACTCCCAAGCCAACAGACCATGCACGCAACCTGGGCTTCATCCTGGACTCCTCCCTCTCGATGACCAGACAAGTCAACGCCATCTCCTCATCATGCTTCAACACCCTACGCATGCTCCGTAAAATATTCCGATGGATCCCAACCGAAACCAGGAAGACGGTCACCCAGGCACTCGTCACCAGACGACTGGACTACGGAAACGCCCTCTACGCCGGAACCACAGCCAAACTACAGAAAAGACTCCAACGCATCCAGAACGCCTCCGCCCGACTCATCCAGAACATCCCCCGACGCTGCCACATCTCCGGCCACCTGAAGGACCTGCACTGGCTCCCCGTCAGCAAGAGGATCACGTTCAGGCTCCTCACCCACGCACACAAATCTCTCCACGACCTGGGCCCCAAGTACCTCAACGACCGCCTGACCTTCTACACGCCCACCCGCCAGCTACGCTCAACAAACCTCGCCCTCGCCGCCGACCACGCATCCGAAGAGCCACCGCTGGTGGCAGATCCTTCTCCTACCTGGCGGCCAAGACATGGAACTCCCTCCCCATCCATCTTCGGCTGACCCAGGACCATCTCGCCTTCAGGAGGCAACTCAAGACCTGGCTGTTCGAGCAATAGCAGATCCCTTCCCCCAAGCGCCTTGAGACCCTGCCGGGTGAGTAGTGCGCTATACAAGTACTATGATTGATGATTGATTGAAGAGGAGCCTTGTCAACAAAGTGCTCCAAAACCACCCAGAACCAGTTCAGACTGGTTCCCCCAAGCCCTGTACCAGGGCAGACAAAGAAAATGTTGGTGTAAATATTGGGGATGTGACCCTATGAAAGTGTTCAGCTGTTCCTGTGCTTACTTGGGCACGCTGCTGCTGGGCCTGAAGAGGAACCACCACAAGGGACTGCCTCCCTGCTGGAGGGCCCTGTGTGCCGCCCTGCCTGGGCCCAGCTGTGCCCTTGGACTGTGAGGGGCCCTAGCACCTCATGAGCGCTACAACCTGATTTCTGAAGGGGAGAGGAGTGCATGTGTCTCGCCGTGCTGGGCGGCAACGTGCCCTGAGGGGATCCCTAGACAGGGATGCCTAGGTATTGCCCGAGTAGCGGGAGCCCACCCTGCATTTTTGGTACTCCTGTTGGCGGGAGCCCACCCCGCGTTTATGCCTACATCCAAGCGGAGCCTACACCGCGTTATCGCCGGTGTGGTGGGAGCCCATCCCACACTTTGTAATTACCAAAGGAGCTGCCGTGATTGAGTGTGGCTACCCAGAAGTCAGTCAAGAACCGCCGGACTGTAGGCCGAGCCTGAGAAGAGCCCAGATGGCAGCGCATCTAGACCAGGGCCCCCATGCCACCCAGAGAAAGCCTCGCAGGCTCCATGTCCAAGTCCCGGTCTCAGACGAGGGACCATGCGAAGTGAAGCAATGCATGTGAGCACCTGACAGAGAGCGGGGCTCTTGTGAGCTGAGAGGAGCCCCACGCTCCCACTCTGAGGATGCCGGTGCCTGAGGACCGGTGGTGGAGTCCGGAGAGGTCCTAGAGGAGCGGGGACTGTCGAGGCACATTGCCGGTGCCTGTGCCATGCCAGGTGGCATCCCGAGAGAGCCCGTTAAGTGGGGCTGTGTTGCGTGTCTGGGGGGGTTGGTAGAGGCACATTGTCGGTGCCTTCCCCCTGTATTCCAGAGCCCCAGAGGGCTCAGTGCTGGATGCTGATTTTTGTTTGGCAGCATTGCAGCCGCAACATGGGGACACATTTTATTTTTCAGAGTCCCAGAGTGGTGCTCACGAGGCAGCGCGGGTGCCAGTGCCTTTATTGCAACGTTTGAGGCCATGTCTTGCGTTAGGGAAGGGGTTAGTTGCACCCCACACCCCAGCGCATTTGCGCTCTGTGGGTTCGCTGCATAGGCAGCCAGGGGGCCATTTGGAAGGCCTAACTAGAAGCCCTGACATTTTTGGACATAGTGCATTGGAGCCCCAGTGAAAGGCCAGTTGGCCTGGAGTCATTTATTTGATGGTGAAAGGGTGCAAGGCCCTAAGGTGATGTATGCACCTGGTCAGTGTACTGTGGTCCACTACTGATTTATGCATAATGGGTTTTATGTCTAATGTGATGAAAATGCTAATGTGATAAGGCTGAGTTCATTATTTTACCAGTAGTTACTTGCTGTGTTTTATTATCTGTGTGAAGGTTCTGACAGTGGCCCAATTGGCCCTGTCCTGTGTATATAATCCCCTGTGAATATTGCCTAGTGCCAGTTGGCATGGTTTATATGTGTGGTTATGATCTAATGTGTTTATGATAATGCAAAGGCTATTTTTGATATAACCTTGTGTGGAGTTTCTTTTGTGGTGTGCCTAGTGTGTTGCTGCTGTGTGTGTGTGTTTCGCAAATGCTTTACACATTGCCTCTGGGATAAGCCTGACTGCTCGTGCCAAGCTACCAAGGGGGTGAGCAGGGGTTCTCTTCAGCGTGTAACTCCCTTGCCCTGACTAGAGTGGTGGTTTCTGCCTGGCTTAGGCGCAAGCCCTAGCCAACCAGAAATCCCATTTCCAACACCTGGGTTCCCTGAAATTATGAAAGTATGTACATTTGCTTTTTCTACAACTACAATGGGCTACAGATCTTTACTGGAAGTGGGTCAAGCACCAGCCATCATCGGAGGGAGAGAATACCAAAGACAGAATATTGCTCTTATAACGAAAGAAGAGATAACAATGGCATTTAAATTAGAACTTGTGCTTAAATACCCGCATCACAACAATTGCCAACATTGAAAGGCTAGTTGGTGCATAGAATAGCAACTGATAGATAACAGAGACGGCCATTGTTTTGTCTGCTAGCTGAATTTTGTAAATGATTGTCGCTTGATGATAGCTCAATCAGAGTTGTCAAAGTTGCATTTACTGTTTGAGCAGCTGCTTTATGAATGATTTCAATGTGAATAGGGGCATTTCCAGCTTTCTTTTTTTCTGAAGTGCGCTGCTTACACGGCTCCTGTAATGTTAAATGGGCATACAAAAGAGCCAGGTGAGAGAAAAACACACACGCACACACACACACACACTGCAGCTAAGAAGGAGGCTGTAAGACTGAACAGACCAGAATAAGATTCAGTTATTAGCTTGGGATGGAAAGGAGAGAGTGAAAGAAAAATGAACAAGCTCTCGTATTTACGAATATTTGAGCTATTGGCATTGTAAATGACAATACCTGTTATGTATGTGTTTTGAAAAGCTGCAAGCAGTACGTAAACAAGCACTCTGCAGTACAGTCCTTGCTTACGAGAAGCAAGGCTGGCAGTCAAAGAGGTGTAGTTACTGCCAGCCTTGCTTTTCGTAAGCAATAACTGTAAGTACAAAGGGGCAGATTTACAAGCCCCTTGCACCACTTTTGCGTCACTTTTAACATGGGAAAAGTGACGCAAAAGTGGCACAAGGTGCTTGTAATCCCCAAAGTACGTGTTTATGCACCGCTTGCAGGTTTTCAAAAATATATAAATAAAGGGCATTGGCATTTACAAGGCTAATAGCTCAAACGCTCACAAATACAAGATGTATTGCTTTGCAAATGCTTGTTAATACTGGCGATCTGAAATCTCCCTCGTGCCCCTTTAATATTCATGCTGTTTTTGAAGCAAAGGATGCTGCCAGAAATCAACAGACATGTTTGATGTGCTTCTCACTCGCTTGAGCTGCTTTAATTTGATTGTTTGGGAGCTCTAATATGGAATTAGCGATCTGTTTGATTAGATTGGGGCTGAATATGGTAATTGGAACAGATGGTGGCGTTGCCTTGTTTGTGCAGATACAGAAAAGAGGGGTTTAGGGAAAAGGTTTATTGTCTTTTGGGAAGGAAAAGGTGAGCGTTGTGAATTCACCAAGAAGAAGGCATCATGTGACTTAAAGAAAGATCCATTGTTGAAATGTAACACAATGATCGAATACCTCTGAATCTGCTTTTGCAGTTAGCCAAAATCTTGGTGGTGATCATGCCTTGCACAGTTTGCAAACGTTTCAACAAAATATCAAATAAAGTGGATATTACATTGATTCAGATTCAGATTCAAAGAACTTTATTCGGTTAAAAACAAGTAACCATAAAAGTAACAAACATGAAGAACAGATTTACAGTGATTACAGCTCTTAAAATAAGTTCAGTAGGAGGACCAAAAAGACAGAGTCTTAAACGGAAGAAGAAATAAACAATTAACACATTTCTGTTACCATATGTTTCCGTGATTTAAAAACACTCTTTAGGAATTTTAAAACCACAGATACAGATAAAACCGTATCCATTCTCTGAAACTCTAAAGAGGCTGGGCGACATGTAGTAAAATTCATTTCTTTTAAAAAAGGGACTATGATTTCTCTACGTAAGGCACTATAGAGTCTGCAAAAAAAAGGATATGAATATCCGATTGTTGTGAGGTGACATCACACGGGCAGAGGGGCAGAGTACGTATCCATGAATTCATTCTAGGAAAAGACACCAATCTAAAAAATATACAAAATCTAAAACGGGTTAAAAGGAAACGATCATAGTTTGTCATAGGCAGGGATAGGTATGGTTGTACAGACTTAGTCTCACATAAAATCAGGAGGTGTGACTGTACTGAGTGTTTCAGAGATTCAGCTCTCCTCCTCTTATCTTCAAGGTGGACCAAGCAGAGGGCTTTCAATGAGCTCCTTGTGATGCTATCCATTGTAGATGGATCCGAATAATAAGAGTAGCACCCAATCTCAGTCAGAAAGCACTTAACATATCCCAGCCATTGTGATCTCTCCACGTGATCCAACGGCAGCGTAAAAGTGACGCAAGGGGCTTGTAAATCTGCCCCTGGATGCCTTAGCGCCCCTTACGCCCCGGAAAAAATATCACTCCCCCTTGTATTCCATACTTAAGATGCCTGGTCTGTTCCCATGGTACTCCCTCACCTCGGTTTATTGTTTACGCAGATCAGGAGAAGCAGAGACTAAAGCGTTCTCGCAAACAGTGGCGTCACTAGGGGGGTGGGGGGTGCGGACCGCACCGGGTGACACCCATCATGGGGTGCCACCAATCTGGTTTAGGTTACGCGTTACGGAGCGCCGCGCGCGATGGACGTAAAGACGCATAAAGAGAAGACATTGCTTTGTTACTGTCCTATTCCCCAAGCTTCAGTCTCTTTAAGAGGGTACAAGTTATGTAAGCATGCATCCGTGAAGTCAGATTGTGAGCCACGGGAACATTAAAGAGAAGAAAAGATGGCGTGGTTTTACTCTTACAAATTAGCTGTCTGTTAAAGCACGTGCACCCTGTTAAAAGAGGCAGGTTTGCCATTTTTTATTTACATCGATTTCTTGCTTGGCATTGTGATACAGGTAGTTTTGCGTTTTGCATTATTTCAACGAAATTTCCTGGTGCTCCTCATAGGAACTTGGCAATCACAGACATTTTTAAAGCTGAGTGCCACCTGCTGGCATGCAGATCCGGTAATTTTAGAAGTCAATTACAATCGTTGTTCTGCAAGAGAGAAACCCACGGGTCGACGACGTCACCGAACCACGGAAAGCAAAATGAATTCTAAGCTGGTTTAACTAGGAAAGCCATGGCCACATTCCACCTATGGCGGATCCTCGAACTGTCAGGTAGAGATGTTTTCGGTACGGGAACCACAGAGGCCCAAAACATGCCACCGGCATTGCGTTACTTTTTGTGGAGCAACTCGGCTGTGAAATACAGCCCTGTCATAGACCCCCTGCCTAATTGTGCCCTGTCCACTTACTGGGACCAGCGACGAACTGGACCAGAAAGTAGAAGCTGGCACAAAAAAGAAAAATGAAAGTGATCCTCATTAGCGAAAGAGATAAATAAAAACTAATTGGATCCGTTCTGCAAATCGGGGTAGTTTTGTATTTATAAAGAACATGCTGTATAGGTGGAGTGCATGCATTTGTGCTTGTTTCAGGCAATCTGTGTCTTATTGTCAGAGAAATGTAAAGAAAAACTATCCCAGTAACAGTAAAAAAACGGCTCACCCACTGACCTGTCAGACCAGCCCTTCTGGCGGGTCTGACCCGTACAGGTAATGCCCCACCTACCATAAGTAGGTGTTTCAGGAAGTCACGGGTTCTGCCACGGAAATATGATGCACTTTCGGTTCCCTTCGCAGGGAAGAGTAGAGTGACATTATACACATTACGTATGCCACCTCTGTGCCATCTCCACGCGAACGGAGGGCGAAGATGGGTCACGAGTGAGAATCGATGGGCCTCGGTACCTTCCATTCGTGCCAGTTGCACAACAGAATCTCCCAGTAGGTGTTACTGAGTTTAGGTTTTTTAAATATCACTGCACTGCATCAGTTTTCCTATAAGGACCCTAAAGTACTGATAGGCACCGAGCGATTGCCAGAAATAATTCACTCTTTGGGTTTTCCAACAAGAAGACATTTACCACTTCAAAGCCCCTATACCAATCTGTTAATACAAAGGTATTTATTTAAAATCATGTCCCCCTGAGAGCCTCAGCCCTGCAATCTCCCAACAAAAAAAGTCACAGGCGGGCTCCAAATTCTGCGAAGGCATTCGAGTTTGAGTAAGACTTTGCCAGCTTCCAGCCACCGCCCTCCCCTCAGGTGTGCTAGCCCTTCTGGCCAGCTTTGTTCTTTCTAAACTCCCAAACTGTGGTGT
Organism: Lissotriton helveticus; assembly: GCF_964261635.1. NCBI lineage: Eukaryota > Metazoa > Chordata > Amphibia > Caudata > Salamandridae > Lissotriton > Lissotriton helveticus. The sequence goes on along the minus strand of NC_136065.1, from coordinate 165,872,646 downwards.
GGAAGGGATGCAGCGAGGCGCTGCTGAGATCACAAGACCCCTCAATAGTGATGTAGCCAGGAGAAGGTGCCCGTGCGCCCTTGTCATGGGAGACAAGAAAGGCTCATGGCCTTGCAGTTTTTCTGCGTATTAGCATTAGTTAATTACCTATGCTTGCTGCTTTTGGAGAACAAGAAAAGAGAATAAACAGATTTTCAACACAGATAAGCAGGCTTGGGCCTGGCTCAATGCCTTTGTGTTTTAAGATTGTATTGCCAAGCTGCTTAATGCCTTGGGTGTTTTTGGGGTACAGTGTGACCCGGCGAGCATGGCATTACCAGTGCCTCCATTGTCCGGGCATTTAGACATATAGGTAGAGCTGCTAGGTTGGCCTCTCTGTGCACTTTGTGGACACCAGTTGTGCACTGGCGTATTTTTGTCTCCTAATAGATTGATTGGTCGTACTGGCGGTAGGTCAGAGGAAGTCAGAAGGGTGCGGAGAGTGAGTCACTGCCTCTCACTGACGGTCAGTGTGAGTCACAGGCACTGCACGACAGGCCGCAGGGCACTGGGTTCGGCGGTGGTAAAGAGCGACCCCTTGTGGACACTGATTTAGCCGGGACGGGGGGGTGTATACCCAGAGACCGCGAATTCGGCACTCCATCTGATCTGGGCCACCGTCCACCTCCGTCACTTCTTTCCATTGACGTAAGAAAGCACTTCGGGTTAAAAGTCCTACTGCAGAAATCCGATGGTCTCAGATTCAAGCTTGGGTGGGCTACCTGTGGCCTAGCGGCAAGAGCTGCAAACTAGGTTCGAATCCCGGCCACAGCTCATCAGCCTGTGATTCTGGGCAAATCACTTAACTTTTCCTGCGGAGGAGGTCCATGCGGTAAGTCGTGAGGGGGGTGACACCCATGAGTTCCCCGCACCGGGTGACACCAACCCTAGTGACGCCACTGCTCGCAAATAGACTGCATCTGTACTTCCTGTGCCCAGTAAACCAAAGACCCATCCAGCACGGTAGCACAGGGCAGCCACCATACTTTCAGGTCAAATGACAGAGCTCTAATGGAAAAACTAGAGTGTTAACCTGCATTTAAGTCATATAACACATGAGGTGTTATTGCATAAGCCAGCTTTCGATTCCTTGACTGATTTAAGAAGCAGGCTGAATTTTTGGGTGAATATGTATAAAGAGTGGCTGGAGCTGGAGCTAGTGGTAGGGGGAGGGCACCGCATGGGGATATTAGGTAGTGAGAGCAGGGGCACGGAAGACAGGAGCTGGCCTTGTAGTGTTGGACAGGGCAGCAGGAGAAAAAGAGTTCTGCCAAATAACATATAAGCCCTAAAAGCGTAGGGAAGCTGTGGTTGGCCAGTGCTCCTCAGCCCTCAAAGGAACTGCGGTACGGGCTGCAGGAACCAATTAGGAGCCAGGAACTAAAAGCAAAGGAGGACGTAACCAATGGCAACCAGCAGGCGGGATTACACTCCTGATTCAGATTACAGCAGGACTTCCAGAGAGCGCATGCGCTGCCAAGGATCGACATAAAAAGGACCAAGAAATAACAGCAGTAACTTAAAATAACTTCACACCACACTTCGGCCACCCTCCGAATGACATGTATTACTGTGTTTCTGTTAATTATCCCTGTATGACAACATGCACTTCACCTTGTTGGGGACAATGAAAATCAAACAGCTATCCATAACTAGTATTCCGGTGTGCACAAAAGACCAGCCTAACACGTAGATTCATATATACTGATTTTAGTCACATTTAGGCAATAGGATATGGCATCCTGAATAAGCATGAGATTTTGCAGATCCACAATTCGCGGATTTGCGTATTCACGGATCGTGGATCCGCAAAATTCACGGATTTTGCGGATTTACTAATCCCGGATTTGGGGCGGGGCTTCCATGCGAGTGCACATGCCTCTTGTGTGCATTAAAGGTCAGAGACCGATCAGAGCAGCAGATGAAGATACAGAAGCTCCTGGCCACAGGAACAGCACGAGGATTGCGCTCGTGAAAGTCAAGGATGCAAAGGCCTCTGTCCAGCATCACAGCTGATTTTCGATGGTATATTTGGGAAGAAGGCACATCTGCCCAGCCTTGACAACGCTCACGATTGTTTTTTGGGACGATGAATGAGTCACTGAATTTAAGCTTCAACTAGGGCACATGCTTAATTGATATCTGTAAGTGCTTCCGGTTGAGGTTTAATTTTTGTGCCAGGACCATCGTGCCAGAATGAACCCTGCCCTTCATATTTATTCAAGAAGACGCCACCGTTTTGTGCCATACCTCGTTGGGTAAATGTATAGTGCTTTTACTACACTACAGCTGCCTAAAGTGCCAGAGAGTTGTCTACAGCGACCAGGTGTGTGTTACTATGCAATCGCGCCGAAGGGCGCAGGGGTCCCTAGAGTGAGCTATCATAGTGGGTAAATGGCGGGAAGACGGTGCCCACCGCGAGTGTGTGGGCGGGGCCAAACGGACGGGGCTTCCATGCGAGTGCACATGCCTCTTGTGTGTATTAAAGGTCAGAGACCGATCAGAGCAGCAGATGAAGATACAGAAGCTCCTGGCCCCAGGAACAGCACGAGGATTGCGCTCGTGAAAGTCAAGGATGCAAAGGCCTCTGTCCAGCATCACAGCTGATTTTCGATGGTATATTTGGGAAGAAGGCACACCTGCCTGGCCTGTTACTATTTTACGATGGCGCCGGCAAGCTGCCAGCGCCATCCTAAACTAGTTACTAAATTAGCTTCAACAGGAAGCTCGAATAGATACAATAAAGCAGATGCACGAGCGCCTGCTTTATTTTATCTATTAGTGCTTCCAGTTGAAGCTAATTTAGTAACTATTTTAGGATGGCGCTGGCAGCTTGCCAGCGCCATCGTAAAATAGTTACAACAGGCCAGCAAGGCTTGAACTTTTGCCCTCGGAATCCGCCGCTCGTGGATTTGCGAATTCGCGGTAAATTCGCGGGAGTTCACGGATTGCGAATTTACCGAAAATTCGCAAAATCCGCGAGCGTAACGGATTTTGCGCTCATGCTTAATCCTGAAGTACCTCTCACAACTGGTCAAAGGCTGCATTACAGGTGTCACTTTACCCACAATGGGAAGGCACCACTTGTGAAAGAAACAGTGCTTGCCTCTCACATCTTAGAGTACGACTAGTGCACTGAAGCGGTCCCTACCCTGGGACGCTTCATACACAGGTGAAGGAATCTTACAAGGGGGCCGATTCCGATCCGGTAAAAAGCGCTCCGAATCTACGTACGGAGCGTTTTTCCCCGTACGAATCGTACCCGTAGGCGTCCCCGTACGAATCAGCAAGTACGATCACAATCTAAAGCGTCACTCCGTACGGCCCGTAAAAAACGCCGTACGAATCGAAAGTCCATACGAATTGCAGTCGGCTGATGCTCGACGCAACGTCCGAACGTGAAAAGAGCGCGTCTCCCGAACCAGGAAGTACGATCCGTGTAGAACACACTCCGTACGGCTCTTTTTCTACAAGAGCTCAAAACTACCATAAAACCACACTCCGCCACGAACCGCACCCTGGTACGCGGCAAGCAGGACATGAACGCCATCGTCCATCTCATCCCTATCCTGTACGGCCACCACCTCGTACTTAGAAACCGACGACGGCGCAGAAGGTGAGTACAACGAAGTCCAACATACCTGTACGTGTTGCCACACGCGCACATCTCCATTGCACGACTGTAATGTCTGGGTACGTTGGTCCACACACTCCCGCACTTCAACAGTGTAATACGGAGACGTGCCGCACCTACGTCAACGACCTCAGGGTACGGTACGTCACCGCACAACACCAGTGCAATACGGAGACGTGCCGCACCTACTTCATCGAAGTACGTCACCGCACTTCACCAGTGCAATACGTGCATCGTGTACGTCAACCAGCTGGGGTACGGTACGTCACCGCACACCACCAGTGTAAAACGGAGACGTGCCGCACCTACGTCATCAAAGTACGTCACCGCACTTCACCAGTGCAATACGTGCAGCATGTACGTCAACCAGCTGGGGTACGGTACGTCAACGACCTCGGGGTACAGTACGTCACCGCACAACACCAGTGTAAAACGGAGACGTGCCGCACCTACGTCATCGAAGTACGTCACCGCACTTCACCAGTGTAATACGTGCATCATGTACGTCATCCAGCTGGGGTACGGTACGTCAACGACCTCGGGGTACGGTACGTCACCGCACAACACCAGTGCAATAGACGTGTGGGACATACGTCTGCTATGTCATTGTAAGTGTAAGTATCAGAGAGTGTGTGTATACAACACCCCCACCACTGCCCACCAGTGCCCACCAGTGCCCAGCATCAGAGTGTGTGTGTGTACAACACCCCCACCACTGCCCACCAGTGCCCAGCATCAGAGTGTGTGTGTGGCTGAGACCCCCACCACTGCCCACCAGTGCCCAGCATCAGAGTGTGTGTGTGGCTGAGACCCCCACCACTGCCCACCAGTGCCCAGCATCAGAGTGTGTGTGTGTGGCTGAGACCCCCACCACTGCCCACCAGTGCCCACCAGTGCCCACAAGTGCCCAGCAGTGCCCAGCATCAGAGTGTGTGTGTGGACAACACCCCCACCACTGCCCACCAGTGCCCAGCATCAGAGTGTGTGTGTGGCTGAGACCCCCACCACTGCCCACCAGTGCCCACCAGTGCCCAGCATCAGAGTGTGTGTGTGGCTGAGACCCCCACCACTGCCCACCAGTGCCCAGCCCTTACATCATAAACATACCATTGTTAACCACATTGCCATCATGAGAATGACACATGTCAACATTACTATATTTGAACATCACACCAGCTCCCAGGCACACAGCAGTCACAGACATCATCACACAAACTAAAGTTCAGAAAAAGAAAAGAATTGCTTTATTCAGCTGGTTCAAAATGGAAATCCAAATAAGAGTCCTTGCTCATAAAAGGCCAATGGCCAGTCCAAATAAGTCTGAGCAACATTTTGTGCCTCCATGGGTGTGATCACACCCAAACCATGCCTGCACATGGCGTTTACTCCTCTGTGGAAACTACGGGGGCACCATCTGTGCAATCCTCCGGCACCGCATGGACAGGAGAGGGAAGGACAGGTGGAGTGGGTGCAGGTGTAGTGGATCCATCCACACTGGTTGGTGCATCGCCGAAACTTTCTTCAAATACCTGGCTGCACACCTCAGCCAGTGCGGAAAAACTACCACCTGAACTCGGGGACCCATTGGGGGTGGAGGTAGAGGGCTGTGAGTCTGTTCCCCTGGGTGTGTGGATGCATGTGTGAGGTGTCTCCCCTCTCCCTGTGGGTGTGCCTACATCCCCTTGAGATTGGGTGCGTGGAACTTTGAGCTTCTTATGCTGTGTGTGTGCTGGGTGTGTCTGACCTGTGGCGTATGCGTGTATGCTGTGTAGGTATGTGAGAGGCAGAGGTGGATGGGTCTGAAGGATGGGGGGGGACAGATGCTGCTGGGTGTACATAGCTATTTTTAGAGAACAAGGGAACCCAAGGCGCAATAAGCTAAGGACCATGGGTAGATACTATATAATCAAGAACAGTGGTCCTTAGAACAACAAGCAGATACACGGAAGAATAAATATAAACCAAATGGTAATATATTCTGGGGAAGTGTCCAGCCGGACAGTTTATTTCCCTGATACAAAAATACTAAAACAAATGTAACACTGAGTGTGATAGAAACGGGGCACCGTCCGGTGTCCGACTACCACACTGGAAAAACATACAACATACACAATAACAGGCAATGGCAAGACGTCTGTTCAGAGTAAAAATACACCAGACAATCTACAATATACACATATGCAAGAAAAAATTATATCAGCATTCGTTGCATTTAGTGTAATATGTCGACGACGTTTCGAACCATACTTAATAGAGGTTCATCCTCAGGACAGAGGTTAATTGCCTTAAAATTACACATTTGTGAATATATCACAATGGTTTCGCACTCTTGTAGGAAAATTCCTTAAGCTAGGTAGTATAGCTTAATTATACAATAAATCTTAAATGAGTGCCCTCAGTACTGTGGTCCGAAAATAATAGTCACGATAACCAAGTCTGGGAAGCGCTGGGAACAAGACCGCAATGGGGATTCTTGCTAGCACCGGTGTAAAACGCGGCGTTTCTATCACACTCAGTGTTACATTTGTTTTAGTATTTTTGTATCAGGGAAATAAACTGTCCGGCTGGACACTTCCCCAGAATATATTACCATTTGGTTTATATTTATTCTTCCGTGTATCTGCTTGTTGTTCTAAGGGTGTACATAGCTGCCATCAGTGTTGACTCTATGGCAGCCACACTCCGACGTAGATCAGACATGGCCGATGACATGCCCTCCATGAACGACACCACCTGTGTAATCAGTTGTGTATGTCCATGGAGGACAGTCAGCATGGATGTCTGACCTACTGCAATCTGCCGGAGTAGGTCCACAGTCTCAGCACTGAGGGCAGCAGGGGACACAGGGGCAGGGGCTGCGGTGGCGGGAACAAAGGAGACACGGGGTCTAGCACGGACCCTAGGGGCACTAACGACTGGGAGGGTGGAGATGATACTGGAGGAGGGGAGGCCAGCCAAAGATGAAGATGTGACCATTGCTGCATATTCCCCCTCCTCCGGAGAGTCTGACTCGGAGTTGTCGGCATGGTAAGATGTGTCAGTCACATGTCGTCCGGCCTGCAGACTCTCCTCACCCTCCGTGCCACTGCCTCCCTCTGACACCTTAAAGCAGGTGGCACTGTCGCTGGCTCCCTCTGCCTGGTCCGCGCCTGTGTCTCCTCCTGATTCAGATGATGATGTTGTGGGCAAGGAGAAGAATAAAAACATATCAGTCACCTGTACACATCAGACATATCACCTACAAATCATTTGGGCTCATTTCTAAACATGGCATGCATCATGAGTCACATGACACAGAACTCTGCACAATGATAAGTCTAGTTTTGGCCAATTGTGAGAGACACAACGCTCAATGTGTAGTAGGATACAAGCAACAGGCAAGGCAAAAACTTGTATGAGACACACAATGATGATCCACTGCCTGACAACAGGATAGCTGATGATGCATCACATGCTCATTTACCCACCCTGCCACCCAAACCCAGACCTGTACATGTTTGATTTGCTTAGACCTTGTGCCACATGGGAAAAGTCCTTCCTGAACTGAAATGTGATGCCATCCTTGGACCTGAACCAACTGTAACAACACCTCACACTGGCATCAAAGCTGTTGACACCCAAGGCCTCATTGTGTGGCTGAAAATCATTATTATTTAGAAACAACATTCTACTTAATTGGCGAATATGCACACACGCACTTCCAAGTGTGAGTATGCATAAGCCCAAAATGTTGGACATGAACATTGTGCACCTGTAGCCAACACATGACAATTCAAAAGAGTACCATTGAGAAAGGCCACTGAGGCTGACTCGTGCAGAAAACACATGTTGACACTCAGGATCCGTGCCAAAGTATTAAGAATGGCAGACACAGTGCACATGTGGTGCTACATGTAATGTACCAACAGGTGTCACAGACCCCCCCTCCAACATGATGATGTGCAAAGGAATATGCATACTGACACATTGCACCATAGGAGTACATGTGAAAAACAAACTTCAGCCAAAGCGCAGGGCTAATGTGGAGTAGGGCAAGGCATGTAAAGTAGCAGCTGCAGAAACTGGGACATTCTAATGCCAATGCATGGAGTGCCAGTCTGACCACACCACTCAAACTATGGGAGTGTTACCATGCCTTGAAGCACTGCAGGGAGCATGTGACACACATGACAACAAACAGACATGTACCTACCCCCTTCTTGCTGCTGTCCCTCCTGCAACTGCCTATGGAGGTCTGGGAACACCACTTCTAGGACCCAGAGCATGTGGGGGGTGAGGTGGCAGGTGCCGCCATGCCGGCGTGGAGCTTCCAGCTTCAGCTGTACTCTGGCGATGCGGCGGGTCCAGCACCGGACGTCCTGCCACCTCTTCTTGATGTTTCAGAGCCTTCTGCGAGGCCCCCCCTCACTCCTGACAGCCCTGGCGATGTCCACCCAGATTTCACCCTTCTCATAGGCAGATACCTGTCACAAATGTAAAGTAAAAAAGCATCAGTACACCTGGTCCTAGTTCCAAACACACACATATGTGCACAAAACAGCTTGATGACAACAGGGCATCGTAGGCTCCACACATTAGCATCATTGTCCAGGAGCATGTGGCCTGTGAGCAAACACTACTGCATTACATGCCATTGAAAGGCTACAGATGACATGACGGGTGCTCAACACTCTTAGAGCATGGCACTCACAGAGCAATGTATGCTACATCTGGGTGCACTGCAGCACGTGACACGCTGTCACACACCCCACTACAACAAAGAACCATCTTGAAACAACACTGTACACCCTGGCACTCACTTCTAACAACATTGCATCTATACACTATACATACACAGTGGCTGAAATGTCACACACACAACAGTTGCACACTCCAAGGTATTGCACACATCACTCACCTGATCCCCTGGTCTCCCATACAGCTTGCTGTAGTTTGGCAGGAGGGCATCCAGCAGGGCCTTGTTCTCAGCATCAGTGAATGCAGGTGCCCTCTCCATGCTCAGCAAATCAGGGTCCAGAGGATTCAGAGACAGCAGCTGTGGTTACCACACCAATGTTGTGCAGGCAAGTGCCCTCCCACAGCCACATGCTGCCTTATATCTGTGCTGCAGAGGGTCTGTGAGTCCAAGGAGTAGTGTGTGATAGGCCACCATAGTTAGCATCCTATGTTCCATCCAATCACATCACACATAAGGCCATGACACACATATGCATGGTTTGAAAACTGAGCCTGAGCTGAACAACAACATTTGCAACATTGTATACTTTTGCCCAACTGAATTTTCTAGAACACCTGTAGGAGGCTCAAAAAACTCTGTATCCATGACAACCTGGTTGCATTTTGATCAGTACACTGTTCCCCTAGATGTTGGCTATGTATTTATTCAAATACCCACACAAGTACGGTGACATTGCTGTTGCGTATGCAACCCATTCAATGGTGTTACGAGGCGTACACACGCACGTACCATTGGGGTACGCTTGGCTAGCGTATGGCTGAAATGCAATAGGGTAACGAGGCGTACACACGCACGTACCATTGGGGTACGCTTGGCTCACGTATGGCTGAAATGCAATAGGGTAACGAGGTGTACACACGCACGTACCATTGGGGTACGCTTGGCTCGCGTATGGCTGAAATGCAATAGGGTAACGAGGTGTACACATGCACGTACCATTGGGATACGCTTGGCTCGCGTATGGCTGAAATGCAATAGGGTAACGAGGCGTACACACGCACGTACCATTGGGGTACGCTTGGCTCGCGTATGGCTGAAATGCAATAGGGTAACGAGGTGTACACAGGCACGTACCATTGGGGTACGCTTGGCTCGCGTATGGCTGAAATGCAATAGGGTAACGAGGCGTACACACGCACGTACCATTGGGGTACGCTTGGCTCGCGTATGGCTGAAATGCAATAGGGTAACGAGGTGTACACACGCACGTACCATTGGGGTACGCTTGGCTCGCGTATGGCTGAAATGCAATAGGGTAATGAGGTGTACACACGCACGTACCATTGGGGTACGCTTGGCTCGCGTATGGCTGAAATGCAATAGGGAAACGAGGCGTACACACGCACGTACCATTGGGGTACGCTTGGCTCGCGTATGGCTGAAATGCAATAGGGAAACGAGGCGTACACACGCACGTACCATTGGGGTACGCTTGGCTCGCGTATGGCTGAAATGCAATAGGGAAACGAGGCGTACAGACGCACGTACCATTGGGGTAAGCTTGGCTCGCGTATGGCTGAAATGCAATAGGGAAACGAGGCCTACACACGCACGTACCATTGGGGTATGCTTGGCTCGCGTATGGCTGAAATGCAATAGGGAAACGAGGCCTACACACGCATGTACCATTGGGGTAGAGTGCGTCAGACATGCTCAAGTGAACGATTGTGTAGGCTGCGTCCCTGTCCTACCCCATGTCACCATTGGGAGAGTGACTCCAGGAAATCACATAGCAGGGATGTAGTCTACACTCATGTCGAGGATGTGGATGCATACATCAGCATGGCATCCATACATCAGCATGCCCAAGGTGTGGCAGACATAGAAGAAGCACAGGGACTGTGACCTTGTGACTCAGTTGATGTGTGAAGAGCTGGCGAGACATGTCATCAACCATATTTCACATGTGCATCACATGCATTCAACACTTCACACCGGAGTAAAGTCTGCAACATATTGTGATGCACATCAACACTGGAATGCCACACCATTCAGTACAGGGAACTGCCACATGATGACAGCAACATGCCCACTGTCACAGAGGTGTAATAGCCGCACAGCATGACCCTGTGTGACCACGTCATGTGTGCGCCATGTGCGACATTGTGCATGATGTTAGCATATGAAATTTACAGGTCAGTAGCATATTACTCACCTTTGAATATCCCCAAGTGTCATCCTGGATATGGCAATTACCGCTCAGCACTACACTTGTGTGTCGGTAGGCATGGCCTGCGGCTCAGCATGTGTTGTTGGCGTTGTGTGTGCCGTGATGACGTTGTCTGAGTACTCAGACGTCACCTCTGCGTGCACACGTCAGGAACTTTTTTTCACAACACAAGCGCTGGTCCCGTATGAGTGTAAGCTTAGTCATTTTCCCACCAAAATCATAGTACGTTCACTTCTGACCATTTCACTTGGATTGTCTGACTCCGGACGGTGCCAATATGGATGTCCGTTTCAAAGCCTGTGAGGAATGCCAACGACTCCTGTTGGTGACTGACCCTCACCGTTGGTGTCTCCACTGTTTTCACGTCAAGCACAACAACAAGAGCTGCTCTGACTGCCGGGAACACACCTATGAATCCAGGTGTGATTGGACCCACAAGCCGCTCAGACTCCAGCAGTTGGCCCTGCACCACTATAGCTCATGGTCTGGATGTAGGACGAGTGCCTGGGCGTGGGTGTTGAGACATCAGGTATCCCAAATAAGTCAAAGATATGTCATCGCACTTCCAAATCCCCACAATGCACGTGCAATGCTGCATGTGATTCGGGTGACACCGCCTATGCGGCTCTGTCAGATTAGCAGCCGTCGTAGCCTGCACTACGACCTCCGGGCCCTGCCCTGCATGTGAAGCAGGAGGAGTCAGTGCACTTCCTCATGTCCATGATGTCCCTCACCCCAAGCGTCGGCTCCTGGCCCAGCGGACCCGTCTGGGGGCACGAGCGCGTCTGGTGAATTGCCCCTGACGCCATCACTCGCTTTGTCCCTGACGCAGGCGGCGCATACGTCCCGGAACCGCTGGGACAGACAGGATGTGAATGGTCATCCTGGTCCTCGCTGGTTCACCTCACAACCTTACTGGCAACAGTCACCCAGGTGTCAGCCTTGGTGCCGTTCTCGGGTGGTGCTGTCCCCAATACCACACACTGTACGGCTCCAGCGTGGAAACTGTGCGTCTCAACACCGCTATTAATGCTGCATGGGGAGTAAAACTTTAATGAGCCTGCCACAGCTCATTACAATGGGTGTTAATGGGTATTGGTAGGGTCATGAAGACCCACTGGCACGTGAGTGTCATTCCCAAGACGACAGGACAGGTGGACTGGGGGATGCAAGTGGTCTGGACACCTAGGCTGACACTGGTGATGTCTCTACTCCAAACGTGTTTTTGGATGAGCGGGCAACGTACAGTGTAGTGTTTACGTGGGCGGCCGGAGCCTTGCCCCTTTATCTCCCCGTTGCCGCCGTGAGGACCAACATCCTCACTGAGGTCCTTCAACTCCACTCACGCTCCGCTGTGCCTCTGCAGGCCTATCTTCAGGAATGTACTGTAACTATATTGGCCAGCATGTACAGGCACGCTGCATGTTTGGCTGCAGATAGGCACGTTGTCAGACGCCTACACCCCTCCCCGGACTGACCATGTTCCCGGTCCTCCCACCCCACCCCAGAGAGCATGGGCATCCAGGCCCCCAAATCACAGACCACATTCCCATTAGCTCCGTTGTAGAGGGTATCCAAGAGGTATGAGCACAACGGAAATATGTCATCATCCTCCCTGAGTCTGGGAGTGGGCTCTTCCAACATCACATGCCTCTTTGTCCGCTACCCACACTCTCTGTGGGACATGGTTGTGTAACTGCTGGCAGAGTGTGCGTTGTAGGTACTGGCAATACTTGCCCACGCCCTTGTAGGATGCCAATCAGCGACACTGTATTTTTTCCGGTGTGGCCTGGATAGCCCCGACTCACTGGGCAGATCGATGGCATCCAGGGAGGCAAAATTGTCAAAAGCTTGTCATGTATTCAAAGTCGGGATTATGCGACTAACTACTGTTCCTTACTGATATTTTGTTACAAAACGTAAGTAACTAGTCCATACAGTTCTGTACATGTGCTGTAGGAGCATCTATGTTGTGTCCTTGGCGTGATGACCTGGTTTCTAATGTACACACACCATGCCCCGTGTGTTAATTACCCTCTCATATGTGTGATGGCATCACAGACCATTTGTCACAAATCTAAGATTTATGCTGTATGATGATGGTCATGTAATAGTTAGGGAAAGTACACACCGCAACATGACTAAGGCAGAACTGTGCAAATGATGGCACATGTGGTGTGTGTGTGTGTATTGCTGTAAGCTGTCTGGATGTGCAGACAACCTCCTACTAACATTCACATGACGTGTGTCACTGACATAATACACTGTCAATGCTCAGTAAGACCTTTCCATCAGATCATTTGTATGCATGTCATATCCATTCCACAGACCACAGGTCTTTTACTTTCACGGAGGAGTGGCTGGGAGCTGGCACATGTTACATCAGTGTGTATCCCACGCCACACTCAAAATTGTCTAGATTATTTGAAGCAGTGTTGCTTGTGCCATGCACATTGTTATTGTCATAGTCAGACAGTTGAAGACATATTTGAAAATTTGTGTATTGCAGGGCACCCCCTCTGGAAAGGCCGTTGCCTGACTTGGAAGCCATGAGGGAGCGGAATTGCATCCGTCGATATCGATTCAACAGACAGATGATCAAGGACCTGACGGACAGGCTGGAGGCTCACCTACAACCACGCCACAGGTATCCAACTGCGCTGACACCCAAGGTAAAGGTGATGGCAGCCCTCTATTTCTTTGCCACAGGTACGTTCCAATTCACCATAGCTGATGTGGGAGGGATGTCTCAGACAATATTTAAGTGATGAGGGGCCATCTGGCCCCTGAGTCAAATGCACAGCTTTGTGCCGCTGTAATAGCGTGCACTTTTAAATCACAAATTTTTTAACCTTAGTCCTTGTTTAATCCAAATTTTAGCCTTCCTTTTTCTCCATTAGTATGCACAAGTTTTTATACATTAGTGATGCCTCCATCCAACATTCGGAATGTTTTGCCAATTTCCGGTTTTCTAATATTCAAACAGGGCCCAATTTGGTGCCTTTCAGAAAGAATATGAGTGATGCAAAAAGTCCATCGCAAACAGTATTTATTTTATGCCATAAAAAGAACCCAATGCATTTCGGGCCATCGTTGGCCCTTCGTCGGGGGTTACTACAAATAAATCAAAAAATACATACATTAGTATCACTTTTACAGTAATGTAAACTACATTACAATTGCAAATGTACAAATCTAATCACTTTTAAAATCACCACACATGATTCCACAGTACATAATCACACCAGGTTGCCCTCCGAGTTGATTCCGTCATTACCCTCCAGCAACTTCAAACGTGAACACATATTTCATGCTCTTAATTAGTGTTAGTGTTCTGCGTTGTGCTCCGTTCTTTCACCCATTCTACTCATTAAGATAATCACATGTTTTGGAGGGGGTCCCGCTATTCATCAGGTTTGTAATTATTGCATGTTACTCGACTTACGATGCGCTGTGCTTATTTTTTAAAAAGGTTGTAGGCGAACAATCCTAGCTATGAGCCTCACGTGTTCCACTTTCTCCCAGCGCGTTTATCTAACCTCACCCACCCCTTCACATACCTGCTGCGTGGTAAAAAATAGCATCTCCCCTTCTTCTTGTTGCAATTCCAACTGCTAATCCAGTGTCCCTTCCCACCCGTGCGTTTTGTAGCGTCTCCCAAGTAATCTCCCTTGTTATTGGCCCCAAGTATACACCTATCTATCGCGCCTAACCTTGTGAGAAGACTACTATACCCAGAATGCATGTCTATTCTTGTGACGTGGTCTTTAAAACATTATGCACATATCAATGTTGCAATTCTTTGTCCTTGCGTGACTGTCTGTCCATATAATTTGTAGATTTAAAACCCATGCGATGAACTTTAGTTGTTAGTCCAAATGTTGTTTGTTCGTGTTTCTCTTTGACTTCTTTCCTGTTGTACGTCTTCATCTCGGGTGCAAACCCTGGGTAGGGCTTAGTTACGAAAATTTTGTAAGTGAGGGAATGCACACCTTTCTTTTTTTGAAATTCCTTCGTTCGTGTCCATTTTTATTTCCATCCTTTTAAAAGGATGGAAATAAAAATGGACACGAACGAAGGAATTTCAAAAAAAGAAAGGTGTGCATTCCCTCACTTACAAAATTTTCAGACAATATTTAGCCAGGTATTGGGTGATGTATTGGCAGCTATGTTGCTGCACCTCGATGAATTCATTACATTCCGTACTCCAGAAGAGTTGACAGATGTCAAGGGGGAATTCTATGCCCTGGGCCGCATGCCACATGTAATTGGTGCAATTGATGGTACACATGTTACTCTGGTGCCACCACAGGCTCAGGAGCAAGCGTATCGCAACAGGAAACACTACCACTCGATAAATGCCCTGGTGGTGGGTCTTGCCAACATGATTATCTCACATGTTTGTGCACGTTTTCCAGGATCGTGCCACGATGCTTTCATCATGAGGCGTAGCAGGGTACCACAGATGATGCTGCAGCTGCACAACCACCGGGCATGTCTTGTTGGTGAGTATACCCTGTCAGCTATGTATGTCAGTATGTCACAAATTCATGATCTGCATCATATTACACACTCATTTCCATGATGTCAATTTGCAGGAGACGCTGGATATCCAAACATGCCGTGGTTAATGACTCCACTACGCAACCCCAGGACAGCTGCAGACCAGCGGTACAACAATGCTCATGGGAAGACCAGGCGGGTGATCGAGCGAACTTTTGGACTCCTGAAGAGCCGGTTCAGGTGCCTGGACAAGACAGGCGGAGCCCTCCAATACAGCCCACGCAAGGTGTGTGACATCTTCACCGTGTGCTGCATGCTACACAACATGGCAGTGGAGAAGGCCGTGCACTCTACCTTGATCCTGATGAGCTGGAACATCCGCCCGTTGAGGATGAAGGCCTTGCCCAGGATGCCAGAGATGAGGAGGGCGAAGATGATATACGGAGTCACCTCATTCGCAACTTCTTTTCATGATGGTGAGTCATAGCAGCTGTAATCTGAAACATGTACTATAGAGTTGCATGGGTAGCACGCTGTGTATGCAACAGACTGTATGCAAGCTCACTTGGATGTTTGTTGTGCAGTGTCACACAGGTGCAGATGTAATGCAACACACATACGTGCTATGTGTGCATTTTGAATGTACAGGTATACTACAACATCTGGATAATAAACAGGACATTCTCAAAATGACATTAAACAAAACTTGACCCCTTGTGTGCCACTCTCATCCACAGCTCGCCCTGCCTGTTGTCCATTGGGGTCATCGTGGTCATCCTGCTATTGCTCATCATGATTGCAACGTTAGCCAAATCAACGGAGCATGCATGGACATGTGGAGAAGTCAATTTGGGTAAGGACTCATATGAGGCTGTTTAGCGTTGGTATGATTTGAAACGTGTGGTACATGTTCATGTGCATGTAGTGAGACCATGCATACATGCAACAACAAAATGTTACTTATTACATGTATGCCCACTCCCGTGACAGGATAGTCACCCCATATGACTGTCATCTGTTGTAGTTAGAGACTCTGGTGAATGCATCTATGTGTGTAGACATTGACACTGCAACATTGCATATACCATGGCTTTACATTGTGTCAGAGGTCACAACCACGGACTCTGTGGGGGATTGCAGCCTCACTGTGTGCATTAGAATGTCAGTGGATCCTCGCCTCCAGCTTGTGGGCCAGTCCCGTTTGATTACCATCAAACCATGTGGTGTAGGTGTGGCACAGTCTATGTTCCACATGTTGAGATAACTGTCCTGTCATTCTGTTTACATGGATGCATTGCCCCTTGTTGCAGTATATCATGTCACTGTCATGTCGTTACCGCAGTGCAGGTCGAAAATACAGCTACACCAGCCTTCACAGTGAGTAGCAGTTCTGTTTTGATTCACATGATGCCATGAATGTTTAGCATGAGAAATGACAATGTTCGGGTGATGCATATGTGAATTATTGTGTAGCAACAGTGGAGTGCGGTCATTCCCATGAATCTCTAGTCCCGTGCAGCGTTACTGGGCAATGCTAGGGTCTCATTATGTGTCTTGGATCAACATCACTTGCACTATATATCTTTTAAACCTGCATATCATGTTTAGCATAGTAATGCAAACTTGACAGATCAAAAGACTGGCTACTGAGTGCCTTCATTGCATGTAGATCATTAGCTTCGTCATCATATGTGATACTTACAGCTGTTGTGGGTGAAGTCAAGTTGGGGTACATGGCCCTTATGGGTACCCATAATCACATGCAGACATTACAGTTAGCGTAAGTAGCATTGCCATATGTTTCCATTTGTTTGTAAGGTCAACCTCATCTGAGGCAGTGAATGATGTTTAACAACATAGATCTCATTGCATGGTAGCTCACTTGAGAGCGTTACGCATGACTCGAATGGATGACAGACTGTCCTAGGTTTTATGTGTCTGTGTCATAGCATCGGATCTCATGTGATACCATGATTACTCATCTAAAATTGTCTCCAGTCAGTAAACTTCACAGGTGTGACTGGTACAGTGTAGCTAATGATGTTTTTGAAGTGTCAGTGACATGAGAATGTACTCCTAATGGTTATTTACCTCTGTTTCAGGTCTCCCTCCCAGCAGTTCCCATCCTCTCCTTCCCTCGCCTGATCACCCTTTTGTGTCTGTCGTTTGTACTCAGACCAAGGGGCTATTTGGAGGAGGAACCCTTTGAGCATCACACCACTCTGATGAAGAAAGGTACGGCCAGTCCTTGACAGGCTTGTAGGCAATAGTACTGCTGCATTACAGGTGACATCATTAATAGTGTTATTTGGAGTTCTTGCCAAGGCTCATGTATGTTTGATAACGCTCTATGGGCTCACAATGTAAATAATCATGTTGTGCATGACATCTGACTTCTACAGATTATTGTGCCGCCTTGATGTCAACACACATGTCCTTCTAATGTGCATGTATACTATTTAGCATGACGTTAGCTTATGCATGTTATGTGTTTACGTGTAAAGTGACCACGCGCATGGTGTTGGGGAAGGCTAGAATACTATGTTGTGTGTGAGGTAGATGGCTTTGTAGTTGCTGTTTAGCTTTGAACACACTAGCTGTAGTCTACACCTGCTGACGCTGTGTGTCTTGTGCCCCACTTGTCCGTAAGGGCCCAGATCCAGTGACTGTGATCTTTGGTGATTACTGTGCCATTTTATTTGCAGTGACCCTGAGTGAGGCAGACACTCCTGCCTTCACATACACATGTCACTTTGTGGCTTGCAAATGCCCTTGTGGTATGTGCTTGTTTTGCAAGTTGTCACACCCCTCCTGCCGTCATGTCTTCACTCATTGCTGCTGCTGCATACACAGCCACCATGCAGCGCACATTATCCAGGGACACAGACACCTACAGGATGACCCTCCTTCCATCCATTTATAGAGCATGCTCCTGCCACCCTACACACAGACAACACCAGACATTCACCCTCCTGCTATCACAATGCTTCTAACTCAGCCATTGCAGCTGCTATGCCTGTGTGTGCAACACATACTGGCACGACTATGGCAGATTCACATGACATTGGGTCTATGTACCACCAGGTCATGTGCCGTGAACAGCACACACACACCTTCCATAGGCACAATATTGTACAGTGTTACCTTGTCAACGCCACAGCAGCTAAAACATAGCTGTCACTGTCAGTCAAGTAGCCACAGGGGACACACACCATGACCACGTCTCTTGGGTGTGGTGTGATTTCCCCGTTCTGTCGTAGGTATTTGTCAGATGTGGGTAGTTGTTCTCTATGCGTTGCTCCCATTACAGTAGTATAGTACTTGTAGCTACATAGGGGTAGGTCACCTATTCAGGTGTGCTTGTGTAGAGAGCTACAGCCCATTGCCCACAGTCTGTCCTGCCACCCTTGTCCTGTGCGCCATTCATCACATCCCCAGTACTGCATCATGCAGATGATAGTTCACATACCTGAGGACACAGTTGTAGGTACTCCCTACGTGGACAACTAGTTTTGTCACACTGATCTGTACACCTCAAAGTGACTCTCCTGGGCCTGTCTGTGATAGCAGTTTTGGGAACCAAAACCCCCTCTAGCATTTACTATCCCACACAGGTGTGTCTTTCCATCCATGTATCTAGTTTTTTGGATTTTCTGACCGATGTGTGTCCGCACTCAGATTCTGATCCAAGTGTGTGGTTGGCTGCTGTTAGTTGGATACCCTTGCATTTTATACATTTGCACACACATATCAATTTATGCTGTGGTTCAAAGATAACTCACCACATGCGTATGAGGATTAGTATATTTATTGGGAGATCTTGTGCAGGAAACGTGAATAGGTGCTGTACAGAAAGGGGTGAAATCCAAAGTTCACTGCCGGAGATGAGATGCCTTACAGTTTCAGTCAACAGAGTCCAGGCCACAGTCCTTGGCATCATTGGGCAGACTGTGACTAGCAAGTCCATGTGGGAGAGTCTCGTAGGGGATGCTGTTGCACCCAGGGGCAATATGCCAGGTCCAGTGTCCTGGGAGATGTGCATGGCCCACTGCCCCTCAACGTCTTAGCCGTGGATGACCCACCTTCCTTGGGGGACCCTCAGGTGCAGGCCGGGACGATGCATGGGATGCTACATCAGAGAGTTCCTCCTCCGCCTCATCCTCCCTCCCTGTGGCTGGTGTCACACTTTGCCGTGATGTTGCTGGCCTTGTGACACAGGGAGGGTGCTGCATGTTGGCAGCTATCTGACGTAGCGATTGGCTCATTTCCCGATGCACCGTCAAGAGCTGAGCCAGACTTGCCTCCACCCGTCCATAATGTAGGTCTTGCCTGGCTATTTGCTCTGCCTGCTGTTCTTTCACCTGGTTGAGGGCCTCCGCAAGCTGGCTTATCTCCCTGGTGTCCCGCCGGTATGCCTCCAGGATGTTAGCGAGTTCAGGCATACCGGGTGCTGCAGCTGACTGGCCAGAATCTCGCCTCCGCCTTCCGCCACTCCCACCACCCTGACCCACACGATCACGGCCTGCACTTGTGGGCACATCCAATCGACGGGCCCCCCGAGTGCTGCCAGGGTGGAGGTCGTCAGCAACCTCAGGGGCGCCCGACAAAGGGTGTCCCTCATTTTCATACTGGCTCTCTTGTGGATCATGGGCAGGGCTGTGACCTGTCTGCTGGGATGTGGTGGGAATGGGTCCGGTGGTTGGCTGAGATGTAGCTGGTACAGTTGGTGCAGGGGTTTGGGATCCAGAGGAGCCAGGTTGGTTGGGGTCATCCACAGTGCATTGAGTGGCGTCGCTGTCGGTGGGGTCTGGGTCCTGCTGAGCCTGGGACTGGGATCCTTCTCCCCCCTGGTTGGGGGGGGGGGGGCGCCACATGTTCCCCTGTGTGTGGGAGAGACAGACACTGTTAAGGCACTATCAAGTGACATCTTCTTTAGTTATCCATTATGAGCATCACAGTTCCACAAGCTTTACATTGTTGACATTGTTCTGTTGTGTATGTAGTGGTAGTAAATTGACATGTACTCTAGGGTATTTTCATTCTTCCATTCTCTTGACAATGACTGACAGCCATTGCTGTGTCTTGTATTGCCGGCACAACACATGTGAAGCATTGGTCATGTTCACGCAACATCCAGGATACGGTTTAAATCCTTATGTCTGCGTCAAGCATGCACAGAGTTTAGATACAGCATGTTGATGTAAGAGACAGAGCATCATTAATTAGCATGACATCTACTAATTTGGATGTCTTTTGCTGTACCGTGATGGCCAAACAATGCCAACACCCCTGGACCTGTACACACACTCATAGATCATGGCTTTTGAACTTGGCACTTCTGTAAGACGCATTACCTTGTCAATACCCATGTCCATGTTGGTACTTCAGTGCATCCACAACGTTCATGAGATGGGGCACGTGCATTGTTTGAGCGCCACAATGGACTTGAGCATCTGCAATGTGCATATATGAGTAGTATGCGTTTTCATATGAGTGAGTGTTTGGTTGTGGTACATGACAATTGGGACAGTGTTGCACTCCAAAGCCTGTCCCCAGGGGATGAGTTTCTGTAAGGCGGGTGTATGATAGGCCATGCTAGTAGTTTGTGTGTGATTTGCAAGCGTCCATCATTCCTGATTTGGCTGTCCCCTGATGTAGCATGCTGGCATAATTGTGGTTTTGTGTTCATGCACAGGGTGTGTGACCTTGTCCTGGTGTTTGTGTTTGCAGTGATCACAGGAGGGACATGTGCTGCCTACACCTGTGGCCATTGTGTACTGCAGAGCTTTCCGATATGTGTGTCCTGACACAGTACAGTGTTGCCTGGAAATGGTGTGTGTGTTGCAGGCACTTAGTGGATGACTGCTGGTAATTAGGACACAGGCCTAAACATTATGCTCTATGGTGTTTGTAAGGCCTGTGCAGTTCTTGGGTGCAACTGTGTGTGTGCCCAGGGAGATGCAGTGAGGTGACAGTGGGAGGGAGGGCGACAGAGGGAGAGTGCAACAGAGGGAGAGGGTGACAGAGGGAGAGTGCGACAGTGGGAGAGGGTGACAGAGGGAGAGGGTGACAGAGGGAGGGAGGGCGACAGAGGGAGAGGGTGACAGAGGGAGAGGGTGACAGAGGGAGAGGGCGACAGAGGGAGAGTGCGACAGTGGGAGAGGGTGACAGAGGGAGAGGGTGACAGAGGGAGGGAGAGCGACAGAGGGAGAGGGTGACAGAGGGAGAGGGCGACAGAGGGAGAGTGCGACAGTGGGAGAGGGTGACAGAGGGAGAGGGTGACAGAGGGAGAGTGCGACAGAGGGAGAGTGCGACAGTGGAAGAGGGTGACAGAGGGAGAGGGTGACAGAGGGAGAGGGTGACAGAGGGAGGGAGGGCGACAGAGGGAGAGGGTGACAGAGGGAGAGGGTGACAGAGGGAGGGAGGGTGACAGAGGGAGAGGGTGACAGAGGGAGAGGGCGACAGAGGGAGAATGCGACAGTGGGAGAGGGTGACAGAGGGAGAGGGTGACAGAGGGAGAGTGCGACAGAGGGAGAGTGCGACAGTGGGAGAGGGTGACAGAGGGAGAGGGTGACAGAGGGAGAGGGTGACAGAGGGAGGGAGGGCGACAGAGGGAGAGGGTGACAGAGGGAGAGGGTGACAAGGGAAGGAGGGCGACAGAGGGAGAGGGCGACAGAGGGAGAGGGCGACAGAGGGAGAGGGCGACAGAGGGAGAGTGCGACAGAGGGAGGGAGGGCGACAGAGGAAGAGGGTGACAGAGGGAGGGAGGGAGGGCGACATAGGGAGAGGGTGACAGAGGGAGGGGGAGACAGGGTTGGAGACAGGTTGTTCACTTGCTACACTGCCTTACTGTGTCAGAAAATATTGTATCTCTGGAAGGTGTGTCCACAACATAATATTGTTTACGAGCTGTGGTCTACTATCTTGTGTGATATTTCCCTATCCCTGTACATTGGGCATGGTGCCTAGGTGAGGCCCTGGGGCATATGGGATGAGAGCAGCCTCCTACCCTCCACCTTCCACCCTTTGTGGGTCCCACTTGCAACAAACCACTTTTATTTGTGTCCTGCTAGGACTCATGGCCACCCACCCCATGCTGCTGGGCACAGTTGTAAGTCCACCCATGTAACATGTATTTTTTGTACACTCACCAGACTCAACGGCTCCTTCTATTCCATGTACTCCCACAGGTGGCAGGGGGGCCATGACTTTCTCCTCCCAGGGCTGGTATACAGGAGGTCTGCGGGGACCACCACCTCCACTGTGGTGTGCAGAGGCGTAGTCCTGGTCCATTTTCTTCTTGACCATCCTCCGTAGATCATACCACCGGCTTTGGCATTCCCCCTTGGTGCGCCGGATGGGTGCAACAGCATTGACCCGGTCTACGATCCTCTCCCACAGGCGTGTTTTTTCTGCCATGCTGGTCTGTCTGACCAATGCGCCAAACAGCTGTGGCTCGACTCGGGTGACTCCATCTGTAAGTATCTCCATCTCCGGGTTAGTGAACTTTGGATTCTTGGGTGTGATCATGGTGTGGGGTGTATGTGATTGAGGGGTGATGGTGTGTATGGATGAGGGTGTGTGGTTGTGATTGTGAAGGGGGTGCTGTGGGTGTAGATGTGATAGGGTGTATGTGTGAAGGTATGTGGCTGCAATAGTTGGTGTGCTCTCTGTTTCTTCGCAAGAATGGGTATGTTGCAAAGGATGATGGGTTGTAAGTGTGGACCCTTTAATTGGTCAAATAGTGGGTGTGGCTTAGATTGAATTGGTTGTGTGTGTGTTATATGGGGTGGGTGTTAGTGTTGACCTCTGTTTGGCTGTGACCAGGACATTGATTCTGTATGGTGTGTACACAGGAGACATGTTCAGTGTTTGGGTGTTGGCGTTATGTGTGCGTGTCGTACTTGTGCATGTGATTGACTTGTACGGGCCGTTGGCGGGTGGGGGGCTTCGCGTTAGCTTGATGGGGGGGTGTGCGTGTCGTACTTGTGCGTGCGATTGACTGGTACGGGCCGTTGGCGGGTGGGGGGCTTCGCGTTAGCTTGATGGGGGGTGTGCATGTCGTACTTGTGCGTGCGGTTGACTTGTACGGGCCGTTGGCGGGTGGGGGACTTCGCGTTAGCTTGATGGGGGGGTGTGCGTGTTGTACTTGTGCGTGCGATTGACTGGTACGGGCCGTTGGCGGGTGGGGGGCTTCGCGTTAGCTTGATGGGGGGGTGTGCGTGTCGTACTTGTGCGTGCGGTTGACTTGTACGGGCCATTGGTGGGTGGGGGGCTTCGCGTTAGCTTGATGGGGGGTGTGCGTGTCATACTTGTGCGTGCGATTGACTGGTACGGGCCGTTGGTGGGTGGGGGTGTTCGCGTAGGGGGGTGTGCGTGTCGTACTTGTGCGTGCGGTTGACTTGTACGGGCCGTTGGCGGGTGGGGGGCTTCGCGTTAGCTTGATGGGGGGGGGTGCGTGTCGTACTTGTGCGTGCGGTTGACTTGTACGGGCCGTTGGCGGGTGGGGGGCTTCGCATTAGCTTGATGGGGGGTGTGCGTGTCGTACTTGTGCCTGCGATTGACTGGTACGGGCCGTTGGCGGGTGGGGGTGTTCGCGTAGGGGGTGTGCGTGTCGTACTTGTGCGTGCGGTTGACTTGTACGGGCCGTTGGCGGGTGGGGGGCTTCGCGTTAGCTTGATGGGGGGTGTGCGTGTCGTACTTGTGCGTGCGGTTGACTTGTACGGGCCGTTGGCGGGTGGGGGGCTTCGCGTTAGCTTGATGGGGGGGTGTGCGTGTCGTACTTGTGCGTGCGATTGACTGGTACGGGCCGTTGGCGGGCTTCGCGTTAGCTTGATGGGGGGGTGTGCGTGTTGTACTTGTGCGTGCGGTTGACTTGTACGGGCCGTTGGCGGGTGGGGGGCTTCGCGTTAGCTTGATGGGGGGTGTGCGTGTCGTACTTGTTCGTGCGATTGACTGGTACGGGCCGTTGGCGGGTGAGGGACTTCGCATTAGCTTGATGGGGGGGTGTGCGTGTCGTACTTGTGCGTGCGGTTGACTGGTACGGGCCGTTGACGGGTGGGGGTGTTCGCGTGGGCTTGTTGGGGGGGGTGCCTGTCGTACTTGTGCGTGAACGAGGGGTACGCGTGTGGTATGTGTTGACGCTGCTTGATGCGAGCCGAATATTGCCGTACGAATCATTATTGAAGTGCGATAACTTTGTTCCGTACGAATCGCTGTCAGGCTTCTCGCACAGGATCGTACTTGTGTGTTTGTACGGGCTGGTTACGAATCGTACTGTAGGATTCCCGATGCATGTTCGTACGGATCATCGACTGTGATTCGGACGGTTCGCTGATATTCGTACGGAAATCGACGGGAACGGATCGGAATTCGCAGGTCGGATGTAAAGTTCCCATTCGTATGGATTTGGATACCAATGCGAATCGTACGGCGGAAAATTTTACCGAATCGGAATCGAGCCCAAGGTCTATCCGTAGAGAGATAATTTATTTTTCATTTAAAAGCTGTAACTCAGAAATGTGTTACTGAGCGAGGTGGAGGCCCTGCTTTAACCTACGGACTAGCAACGCCTAACCACTTTATAATTACAAAGTCGTAGCCACATGAAATGAGCAACAGAAAAGAAGTGAACTTTTTTTGTGAATGGAACATGGTCATCAGGGGCCTATATGGGGAAAATAAGATTGACTTATGCACAAAAATGTCATTTGCAGTGTTTTTTTTTGTTTAAAGACATAAAAACATTTGAAAGGAAAAGCAGAAAACATTGCCATTTTAGCTGGAATCATGTAAATACACAAAGTGAAAGCAATAACTGATGTTCTTCTGTGGTCAAAGAAAATGTACATTTTTAGCCTGGTTCACAAACTATATTTTGTACCACTTAAAGTGGTAGTCGTTTAGGACTTACTAATTACTAAAACATGCAATTTACAGACCTATAGGTAGAGATCTCCACCTAGAGGGGTTGGAGATTTCGACCCACCTAGGTACACATTTTAGTATCAAATGGGATCAGGGAGTAGTGGGAAAATTGGGAAACATTACTCAAAACTAGCTGGGGGTAATTGAAACATAAAGAAGGGTTTGGGAGGGGCATTCTGTTACAAAACACACATCCACAAAAGAGTAAGACCATTGTAATTCACAAAATACACTTCTACTACCACAGCCCTAATGGTGTCTATAAATAAGTGGGTTGAGAGTCCTGAGAACCCACCTCAAATAATAATTGTCCTTGTCAGGGTGAACCACTAAAAGCCCTAAATAAACCTGTGCTTAACCCTATGGTTGCTTGACACAAAACAACCAGGCTTAATTTAGATGCAATGTGTAAAGTATTTCTGCAGCACTTACACAGTAATAAAATGACAACACAATCGAAATCTCAAACTAATTTAGAGAATTAGAGAATAGCTTCATAAATAAAATGACATTAAAAAGATAAAAATCCAATAAGTATAACTAGAGATATGATGTTTTTATTAAAAATAATAGCAAAAAGTACAAAGTGCCAACCGTGGGTATCTGATCAGAGTAGATCGGGTCAAAGTCAAAAGTGAAGGCTGACTGCGATGGAGCGCAGGTCAGGTACAGGGATCAGGTTAATCCGGGTGGGAAGGTTACCTTATGACTTAGAAACCTTTTTGCGAAAAAGTGGTTACGATAACTTGTTGGTGGAGCAAGATGAAAGCTGGTCCCAAAGCAGGGCTTGACAACAGCACATTATTGAAGAGCAGAGTTCCAGTATAATTCTCGATGAAGGCAGAAAAGCTCTGAACTTGCAAAGTCTGTGCCCAGGAAGACCACAGCATTGATTGGAGGCTTCTTGGCATCAGTCCCTCTATGTTGGGACTTAGAAGTGCTTCTGGAAGTTGGATTTCCTTCAGTGGGGCAATCTGGCAAGTTGAGGCAGACCGGCAATTTCATAGATTCACCTTCGACAGTGATCCTGGTTTCCGTCAGTTCTCCAGGCAGAAAGTTGGCCAAACGTTTCTAAGTCCCCCTTTTTGCAGTTTGAGGACAGGAGAAGTACACTCTAGTGCCAGCCCAGGGTTCAGGACCTGGGGGACAGAATTTACTCACACAGAGGCCAGTAGGGCCAGTTTGAACTGATTTAGTCATTAACAGGTCAGCTGGGCAGTTACAGGGATGGAGGAGTCGGAAGCTTGTTGTATCACTGAAGCTCAAAGTGGAGGTCAGCCAACTTTAAGCATTAGAGTCACTTCTGGGGTCCTGGTTCTAAGACAAGCTGGTCCACTCTTCCTTCTCTTCTAGTTATTTAGATAGCAGGGCATGCTTTCTTCTGATTCCCCACAGGAAAGGTCTGTGGTGTCCACTTTTATGCTCAGAGCCAGCCTGTGGGTTGAGTGTAAGGCTTTGTCAATCCCTAAACCAGTTCTGGTTAGTTTCTCCTGCCCCTCTGAGTTTGGAGCCAGCCTCACTAGAGAGACAAATAGTAGCCAGGGTTAGGTGTGAGGGTCATTTACCAGTGACAAGATAGGTATCATTTGAAGCTCAGGAAGGGGATAGCCACAGCACCCAGACCATCCTGCCAGGGCAGGAATCCCCGTGACCCACCCAGAGTCCTTTCTCCACACTGTTGGAGGAATACCCATCTCACCACTCTAGAGGCATCAGGGAGTAAGGTGAAAGATGGACAGAGGCAGCAAAGCCTTTTATTTTACAGGCAGGAAAATGGCAATGTTCTAAAAATGTGATTTCAAAAATAGTAATTTAAAATCAAACTTGACCATTAGGTTGGATTTTACGTTGGATTAAAATGATTATTAAATGAGTCAGTGCAACATTTTTCTAGCTTCTCCCAAAATGGATTTAGCCCTTATTAACTGTAATAGTATAAACAAGTGTAACCTCGGTTAAAATGTCAAAATGTCACCTTCAGTCTTTTTCTGGAGGATCTTTCTCTCTACATCAAGCTGCCTCCTCCAGCAGGCAAATTTCGATGCAACATCGTCAGATTGCTTTTACGCGAGGCATCTGTCAAATCCTGAAAGTCTCGAGTTCCGGGGCTTTCAGCTGGATGAAGCTGAAATCCAGGCCGGGTGCCGGTTGAAGGTCTGGCTTGACTCTCAGCGGTGAGTCGGTCACCTTGTGGAGCTTCACCAAATGTGTGCAACTTCTTCCAGAAGGTCTCATTGAGGGTTCAACCTGTCCACAACACTTATCCAAGGTTCTGGAATCTTCTAGAGGGTCCTTGTGATGTCTGGACTACAATTCCCACAATGTACCTGGCCAAATCCTTTAAAGTCCACTGGCTGCAAAACCAGGATGGGGACTCTTAGGGAACATGATGCAGGTGGGCTCTGTTAACCTCTAGCTTGCAGGGACTCCCCTCCTTAATCCTTTTTGAAGCAAGGCAAACTTCTTAGGGCTGTAGTACCAGATTGTGCAGCGGGTGCAGTCCTTCAGAGCACAGTCCTTTCTGTGCAGGTGCAGATTCCAGCAGGGCAGCCTTGTAGTTTCAGACAGCAGATATGAGGAGCTATGCAGCTCTCCCATATTTATTCACAGTTTCTGGGCATCAAGCAGGGGGACACCCCTGACCGATGGGATAAAGGCTGCAACCCAGGTGTATGCCTACTTCATCCAAATGGTGCCATATTCTGGTCCCAGAAAGCACTATTCTATCAAAATCCAACATGTAGAAAGTCAGTCCTTTGGGTTCGATCTGGCTAAGCCAACCCACTCGTGTGGCTACGTTTCACCAACACACCCCTTCCAACCTTCTGGCTTGTCTAATTACTGAGGCTCCTGGGGGTTGCAGGATGTAAAGGTCAACATATGCTGGTCCCAAACAGTAATTTTCTCCCTTTGAAGATCAGTTTGGCTCCCAGCCTCTTCCTGCATTTTGGCTTCTGCAGCTTGAGTTCTCCACCAACAGGAAATCCATTGTCTACTCTGACAGGACACTTCACACCTCATCAAGTAACTCTGGCTCAGCCTGGGAAAGGCTGGTCAATCTGATGAGGGCAGCTGTAAAACTGGATATTGGCTCACAGAAAAGAACGTTTAATAACATATTTTCTGTAATAGTTATTATAAATCTAACAGTGGCAAGTTATTAGATTTATCTTAACTAATAATTAGGTACCTATTTTTGGGTGGCTCCTGTCAATATTTATACTACATATCTCAATGTTAGCCTATACAGACATATAATGCAATGGGAAAAAACAGAATTGGCAGTTTGTTCCTCACCAGGGCTTATAAAACATCGTTTTGTCCCTGTATACAATTGCAAGGCATCCTACCCCTGGGGCACCTAGCGGAGACCTTAGGGATGACGTATATGTAAAAATAAGGTAGTGTGTGACTTAGGAAGTACCTTTAAATCCAAAGTCGAATTTGCATAAAAATGTAAGGTAAAGGTGGTATGATAGGCAGTGCTGCCTTTAAAATTACAGCAGGCACCACAGTAGTGCACTCTTAAGTCTAGTGGGCCTCTAAACCTACAGACCCTATTATATACTAGGGACTTACAGCTAGGCTGTCACTACCAAATATAATTATATCTAATTTGCATACCCTTATAATCAGAGCACTGGCCCTGGGTCTGGTAAGCAGAGTCCAGGGCGCAGTCGGAGTCAGTTATCACTGGTACCACACAAAAAAAGGTGGGTTATCAGGGCAAAAGGGATGACTTTCTCACACTACGTAACAGCAACACAAGAAGGGTAGAAGGTGCCCTATAAGTTTAGTTAGGTAGTTACTTAACCATCAGGAGTATGGTGAAATAAGACACCACTGCAGCCTAGATTTACTAAGGGTTGAGCAGGCACTGTTGCTTTGCTGCACATGTTTGCGCTGTGCCCACTAACCATTTTAATAGTAAATGAAAGCGATGCTTTGCGTCTCTGCTGCATGTATGCTTTCTCGTAAAATGTTATCAATTACTTGGCAAGCTACTCATTGAAAACTGCACCAAATGCAGAACAATATGAATGGTAAAATATATCACAATTTATATTTAGGAAAGATATCCTTGATTGAACCCATTCTATAAAATATTGAAATTAAAGTTCCTGGTGGTATGTCAAGAGAGTATTCTCCACCCCACTTTCTCCTAGGTGATTGAGTTTGGAGATGGGATAGTGCCTGGATTGTGGATTTGACAAATGTTCTGTGATCAGATCAGGGGCATTTGCATCTCCTTTGTGCCCTCTGGGGCACTTTGGTATTACAGAAGGGGCCGCAGAAGGTTATGCGGCCCCTTCTGTAATGCTGATAGCGCTGGCGCACATAAAGCGCCAGTGATATCTTCAGGCAATGTTCTCTCATTTGCATTGGGGCGCGCCCCATGCAAATGAGGGAATCTCATTGCCTATGTGCCTGTGCCGTATTACAGATGCGGGTGCAGCGGCAAGGTAGCCCTCAGGAGGCACACTGACAGTGCACCACCTAAAACGTGGCTCAATGTCAGTGTGCCCCTGAGAGAAGCCCTCTAGAGGGGGTTCCATGAACACCCCAGACATCCCCTTGCAGGCGGTTGCAGTCACTGACTGCACCTGTCTGCAATGGAATCTCTAATCCCCTTTAAAAGTGCAGACGGGTGCCCCCTGAACTGTGAAAACACGGAGCGGCTTCAAAGCAGCCGCGCCGCTTTTCACATGAATGCGAGTTTCACATGAGTGCAAGTTCACGGCTGCCCTGAGGGCAGCACATTCATCATAATTCAGGTCATTCACCTTCATTGCACTGGGCGCACCAAAAGGAGCACTCAACATAATGAAAGAAAATACACTGTGTGTACAGTGCGGTCCTAGGTTTGCTTCAAGGTGGTATTCTGAAAAAAGTGACTATGAGTAATGGGTTCAATGTCACCTATTGTCCAAGCGATGCTCTGGAACAGGTGCTCCTTCAAGGTTTACAAGCTGTGCATGTCATACTGTAAGCTGCTGAGGGCTGTCAATTGAACCACTGGTATTGTTTGGTTTACATACATATTATAAAGACTGGGGCGAGGAATAAAAGGGAGTGGGTATTGTGCTGCTTGGGAACGACAAACAAGACTTGGGAGAGGTCAAAGCAGAGACAGTGAGGCCTAAAAATATGTGGATTGTTTTGATAAACCTGAATAAAGACAAGCTCAGGGAGTTGGAAAAGACCCACGAATGCACACATTCCCAAAAGATTTGGAGGAAGATCACAATAGAGTGGAGGAAGATTAAAGCACTGGAGATAGATTGGGGTAATTACATCCTTAGACAACTAGACCAAAATTACTATGAACTAGGCAACAAACCTAACAGGGCAAATCCATTAACAGTGTGTCAAGTGAAAAGACATATAGTAGCAATAAGCCGACAACCATTAAAGAGAAGGCTAAATGTTTCCAAGGCTTCCACGGGCACCTCTATACAAAGTCTTTGCCCCCAGCCCAAGAGAGGAAAGCATATCAATAAGAGGAACATCTCCCTAGTTTGACAAAACTAGAGATAAATGTGGTGGATTAACTGATAAAAAAGAGGCATTACTGAAGGCAATTTTCAGCATGCATCTGTCAAAGGTATCAGGTTCGGACAGGTTCTCAACTGCTATTTACAAAGCTTTCAGCACACATTTGCCACCCCTTCTTTATAGCGTCCACCAAGAGATCATCCAGAAAAATTAGATCATACAACCAAGTAAAAGG
This sequence comes from Lissotriton helveticus, assembly GCF_964261635.1. Lineage (NCBI taxonomy): Eukaryota > Metazoa > Chordata > Amphibia > Caudata > Salamandridae > Lissotriton > Lissotriton helveticus. The sequence continues at coordinate 165,841,904 of NC_136065.1, read as the reverse complement.
CCAGATGAATGTGCCTCATGTAGACAAATTTCATTTTTGACTATCAATGTAAACAGGGCCGGCTCTAGGGTGATGCGACCAGTGCCACCACGCAAGGTGCTGACTTGGGGTGGGGGCGCCTTGTTTGCAAGTATTGTTCATTTTGAAAGCACCTGCTGACGCGTTCCTTGCCTCCAGAAGATTTCAGGCATTATTAAAAGTGTCAAGATGACTCTGGTGATTAATGTTCTACCTAGGGAGAGAGACCAGAGTTTTGTCTAGTGGACGTTTTGACTCATAGTAGTGCAGAGGGTTAATATGCGTGCTGATAAGAACATGTGCCATGCAGATCACAAAGTGCATATAATGTAAATAGGTCAGTGGGTTACTGCTTTTATCATAGTGATCCTTTTTTTACTTGAAGTTTAGAAGTTAAAATCCTAAGATAGAACAGTGAGCTATTACCTATCATCAAAGAACTGCATGCAAACTGCAAGGTATAGATTAGAGCTATATGTTTCTTTGCCCAGTCTTTCATTATCCTGCTCTTGCAAAAAGAGAACCCCTAACACTGGTGTTACCATTGAAATTCTGAATTTGTGCTTTTCCATACAATGGGCTTTTAAACAATACTGCCTACCAGTATGGATGGCATGTGACTCCTACACCTTGTAGTCCTCTGTCTTATGAAATGTTTCCTATACACTGATTTTACACACATATAATTGTCTCTGTGCAATATGTGTGTGATGTAAAATGCTCTGACACTTTACATGGTATGAGTGGTGCTATAAAAGTAAATGAATCTGAGAGAGTGTGACTATGGAGTGTTGAGGGGCACTGTTAAATGGTGGTAGTGAGGGCATCCGTGGCAGAGGATATCATGGAGAGCACCAACAAACATTGTCGCACAGGGCGCCACCAGTGCTAAAGCTGGCCCTGGACGTAAAGATATCCACAAAGATAGCATAACTATGGTTACAGTGTGTAATTGAGGATTTGGTTCAACCTGATAAGTCTGTATTTATCCAAGGCAGGTAGGCCAGTGACAGCACCAAGAAAGCTCTATATCTCCTAGATGTAGTCAGTAAAGGTAATGGAAGAGTAGTTGTGGTCTCCCTGAACACTGAAACAGGTTCTATAGGGTAGAGTGGGACTTCATGGCTAGTACCCTAGATGCAATGGGCTTTCAGGAAGAATTCTGTAAGTAGATATTTTCTGAATATCCAAGGTTAAACAATTTCTTTCTTCAGTGAGTAGCAATAGGAAAGGGAGAGAGACAGGGGTGTCCTCTTTCACCCCTTTCATTTGCCCTAACCATGGAACCATTGGCCCTGCATATGATATAATCTGTCGTTCAAAAGTATAAATCTGGGGGTCACAAGAATCAAAACTCATAATGTTTGCTAGTAACATTTTGGTATAATTAACGGAGTCCTTGAGTCCTTGCCCCACATAATGCACAAGTTTAACGAATACTAAAAGGTGGCAGGTTTCATAATGAACCTACATAAATCTGATATTTTGAATGTCTGAACGCCCTAGGAGCACACACAGAGTCTAAAATAAATATCCCCTTTTAAGTTCATGAGTTTCTCGCTTAGATATTTGGGGATCGGCCTGGCAACTCGCTGTTGAGAAACACAGAAATGAATCTTCAAACATTGAGCAGGCCTATCAAGGTGAATCTAGGAATTTGGAAGCACAAAGACTTTTTATTGTTTTAGACCTCTGAGATCAATTCTGACATCAACTATATAAAAGTTACAAAATGTGTGAAATAGTTATAATTATTCATAAGTTTAACATCTTTAAAACATTGGTACAAAAGTGTTAAAAAATGTAAACAAATTATAGCCTGCTAATACATTTGGTGGTGTTCTTATGTGGTCGGTCAGATAATTAACTCTAGAAATATTGTATCTAAAACATATAGGTTTCCTAAGACGATGCCGAGCTTCAACCAAGAGTTTATTTGGGCAGAAATATAAAACGTGTGCAATGTCTTGAACACTTCCTCTACATAGATCACAAGAACCTAATTTATCAGCTGCGCCTCCCCAATGTTTAGTAAAGACTTTTGGTGGCAAGCTCCCTAATCGAAGCATAAATATGCAACATCTAACTCTGTACTTTAATGTGAGATGAGATATTTTTGGCTAATTTTGTATTCTATATTGTCTGTATAGAGCCTATAGTGAGGTAACTGAGTGCGATATACCCTATCGAGTTCAAATATGAGTCTTGGATCGATTTTTTCAGGAAAAACTTCAAAAGTGCAGGTGTCCAGGACTGTAGAAGATTAATGGAGCATTACAAATACTCCAAAGCTATCTCAAGGTTTTCTTCAAAAGTTTCCTGGTTTTTAAGTGCTCTCAAGGAGCCTCCTGGTGCATGAAGTAAATTATATGCCCATCTGATTATGTTTGCCAAAGCTCTTGTGAACGCGTTGACTACTGTTAGTTCTCTTTGTAACACTTGAACCACTGTAACTTGGCTCACAGTGGTGATCTTACGCAATAGTTACCCTTCACTAAGATTTAAGATACACCACTATATTATAGGAATATACTCTAATGTGTAGTTTAAAATAGGGGGAATCTTAACCTGATAAATTTTGAGAAGGGAGTGAAGTGTCTGCTCCTAGAGGATGGGTAAAATCTCTTTACTGCACTTAAATGGGCTATGTCCTTAAGTTCAGTATAGTGAAAATTGGGAGTAGTTTGTAATGTCTGAGAAAATACTCTCCCCAGGTGGGTGTACGTCCTTACAACCTCTACTGGAATTCCTCCAAGCTTTCAGATAAAATGGTTTGGATGTAGCACTTTTGTTTTTGAGATGTTTACTTTTAGGAAGTTCGTTTCTGTATATCTAAAGAGAGCGTCCATGTTACGCTGAAGGTCAATAGGTGTAAGGTTACAAATGACCACATCGCCAGCGTACATTAAACTATGAATATTTTGTGCTGCGATTTTTGGCGGGTAATTATTTACTTCTAAAAAGCAATTGAGCAAGTCACTAAGAAATAATGAAAACAGGAGTGGGGCAAGTAGGCATCCCTGCTTAAGACCATTTCTAGTAGGAATATTCTGGGTGAGTTCCTTAACCCCACCCATCTGTACTGCACACCATGTAGATAAGTGGAGAACTACTATTAATCTTAGCAGATCTGCCCGGACTCATTTATTCGCTAGTCTCTTTCACAAGGTGGTTCTGTCTACCCTGTTGAATGATGTAGAAAAGTCAACAAATATGCTATATACCACCTGTGATTTACTAGTCATGTATTTATTGATTATAGTTTGCTAAATTGCAATATTATCAATCACAGAGTGGTTTGGCCAAAAACCTACTTGAACCATTAGGATTGCGCTCCTGGACGAGGCCCAGTCGTTTAGATGGCCGAAGACGCTGGCCGCAAAGATCTTCCCCGTTGCGCCCAGGAGAGAAATTTGGCGTTAGTTACTTGGAGGACAGCCGGAGGATTTTTTTAAAAATGGAAGGTCAATGCTTCCTGTCCAAGAGCTTAGAATATGGCTTGTTTCATAGCAGTAGGCGAAGAGAGGGCCCAGAAATGTACTCCATCCTTCCACATTGCTCTGTAAGACTTTTATGTTGATGTTGTCCGCACCCATTGTTGCAGTCGCTCTCGCCTGGCGGTCAATTTGTTTTTTGGTTGTTGCCATTATTTGCTGGTCAGATTCATGCCGTATCCTGAAGATGGAAAATGTTATATTGCTGAAATGAACTGAGTTTGTTACATACAGTTCAGAGAGGTATTTTACCTATTCCTTCTGCGGAACTAGTGACGCATTCAGGTTTTCTTGCGCTTCCGCTCACTCTTGCAAATAGTCCCCAGAAAGCCTTAATGTTTTTTGCAAGACTGCCTCTTGCAGGTCAAGCCATTATATCTCTGCTGTATTTCGTATGGATTCTCTTCCATTTTTTTTTAAATAGAGATTTCTTTCATCTTGGAGAGTGAGAATTCGATAAACTGAAGTCTAATTATTTTTTTCAGCTTGCTCGAGTACAGATCACTGCTAGAGAAATGAGATCACCCTGTGAGCTCTCTATGGGTACCAGACAAGGACACAGCAATATTCACAGGGAGTTCATAGCGGACCTGATGTGCTGACTTCATTTGGTAATGGGAAAAATAAAGGGTTAGTAGACATCAATGTATGTTGACTATAAAACAAGGTGGGATGGTTTTCTCCAACCTTCTTAACTACTACTATGCAGAACAGCAACAAATTCTCGTAAACTGACCTGAAAGGAAAATATATAAAGGTCGGTGTATGATGGTTCACACCTGGGTGCCTATTGTGGAACATTTCATGGAAAACCAGAGCTCAAAATCCCTGATCATGAGAGCTCCACTTAAAACAGGGATAATCTGCCTATGAGAAAGGGCCTCACATTCTTTCATTTGCTGTTAATGTCCCTATGGGGGAACAGTGAGTTCCCACAGGGACTGTACAATACTGCCACCCAATAGCACTAAGAGGAGGTTGTAAGACCGCTCGTGACATACTCCACTGGGGAACGTGAAATCTTTTGGCCAGTTGCTGGAGTTTTGGATGCAACAGACAGAACACTTTTGCTATCTATTACTGAGGCATGTGGCCCAACAGCCTAGAATCAAACAGGGGATCAACAAGAGAACCTACTCTTTTTGAAGATAATCTCCTAACATGCGATTGTGAGAAACATGCTCTCTCACAAATTTACAAATTGCTCAACAAAGCAAACGTAAATGTGAAAATTCCTCTTTGAAATAGCATGGGAGAAAGACCAAGGCTTTACATTAGATGGAAAGCAATGAAATGATAGCCTTTTACAAGCTAATCATTTTGAGACTCACACAGGAGAGAAAGAGACATTATTGATTTGAGGCAATAGTGGTAGGGTCTTTAGAATTCCTCTCTTGCTAATAGAACACTTAAAGGCATATTTACAAAAAAAGTGATGGAGCGATGTGTTAGCCTTCTTGGCTTAACGTCGTGCTCCACCACTTTTGAAATGCAGGGCTGCACCGTATTTACAAGAATACAGTGCTGCCCTGCGTCTCCCCCTGCAATGGCACTAATTATAGCTGCCTAGCGTCAACACAGGCACTCTTGCACCATAGTGCAAGGGTGCCTGCGTTGTGGGTATGACTGTTTATGTGCATGAAGGTGTCCCTTCCTGCACATAAACAATCTTAAATAGCGACTTGTAACTTCTATGTGCTACTTTGTGCAGCACACTTAGAAGTTGAAACTCGTCATTTTTACAATGCATGGCGTTTTGCAGTTTTTACGAGTGCTGTACAATGCAACACACATAAAAACAGCAAAAACAAGGAGAAATAAAACATTTTTACTCATTGCGCCATGTTAAGATCATGTTTTTTTGGTCTAAATTTTAGGGTTGCCCCATATTTACGCTACCTTTGTAAATATGGGGCAGCGTCAAAATCAAGTATGTGTTGCAACGGAATAGCCAGCTCAACACCCATTGCCCACTCCTTGCACGCTAAGTATAGCTTGAAAGGGTGCGATATTTACAAGTCAGCATTAAGCCACGTTAAGTGGTTAAACACTGCCTTGTAAATAAGGTGAAGCCTGTATCGCTAAAGGAACGTCGAAAAAAGTGGCGTTCCTGTGGCTTTAGGGGCTTGTAAATATACCTGCGACAAAGCGACTGCGGGCAGGTATCAGTGCGGTATCCCAGTAGGTAAATGTAAGTAACCCCTTGAGCCGCTTCCACCACCGTGGAGGCGGCCCTGAATAATACTTGGGGTTGGATTCACATACTAAGGCGGTCGATACCAATTGGTTGCAGAGCCGCCCAGACCACATGTCTGAATAAGGGTAATATTACAGGGTGTGTTGTGTGCTTAATTTTCAAACCCCTAAACCAGTATTATTTACCTGAAAAGACACCCACGGTCCTGACAAAACGCCATAGGATCCACTAGGGACCATACAGGCATGAGACATGTCGACCTGATTAGACCTAACTAACTACCTATCACCACTATTTCTATCTGAAATTCCAATAAGGGAACACACCCCCTTCATTGATATCAGGGTGTACTGTACTTTTTTACCTGTTTTTAACTATGTTGGACAGAACCAAGAATATCTACATAGGCAGGTACCAGCACAATATTTTTTTTTTTAAACTTTATTTTTGTTTTAATGAAATAGGACATAGGAAAAAAAGAGCGACAATTCCGCACAACTTCCCACACAGGTGGCAATCAGAGAGGCGAATCGCCAGGACGTTAAAGGCAAGAGAGCGAACACCATTCAGCTCGGAAGGACAGACCAGGAAGCAGTAAGATAGTCCAGGCAATGTCTTAAGTGAATCACAAGTCAAGAGTCTCAGCGGGGAGGAACGCTCAGTTAGGTAGAATAGCAACACTAAGAAACAGTGCCTGTTGCTTAGGTCCTGTGCATGCCTAAATTGTTATTGAGAGTGTCGCAAGAATAGCAATGAACAAAGAACATACACCCCCCCATCCCCCCTCCCCCCAGTGGTGGTGACAACATTTGCTCTGGCAATCACTCCGGATACAACATTCATACCTGAAACAAATGGAGGGCCCGAACCATGGATGGACAAACCGTGGACGGTAGACCTCTGGAAAGGAAGCATACCAAGGGTCCCCAGCGAAACATAACGTTTTTGAAGTTGCCTAGGAAAATGTCCGCTACCCGTTCCATGCTCAGCAGTTTCCACAACCGCGCGTGCCACAGGGAGATCATCGGAGCCTCCGGTTTCTTCCAGGCTGCAGCCAGAGTGAGTTTAGCAGCTCCAATACATAACCACAGTATCTTTTTGTCTGCTCGGTCTGGTGTTCGAGCTCCGGGTCTCGAAGACCCAGCAGTACATGAGCCATTGAGTCAGCTACAGGGTATCCTAAAATCTCTTTGATATGGGACAAAATCTCCTCCCAGTATGGGCGGATGATCGGGCAGTCCCACCAAATGTGGCGGAAATCCCCAAGCAAACCACAGCCCCTCCAGCAACTGTCAGAGGAGGACGGGAAAATGCGATGCAACTTGGCAGGGTACAAGTACCAGTCCATGAGTGTCTTAAGGTGGGCCTCTCTGAGTTCCACCGAGTGATTATGCGCGGTGATGTACCGCCACAGGCGCGACCACTCCCCGTCTGAAATATCTCGCCCGTGGAGGTCCTCCCAAATACCCATGTAACGGGGGCGAGGTGACACTGCGGAGGTAAGCAGAAGGTCATAGAGGAAGGAAATAACTCCTTTCATGGAGGAGGTTCACAATAGGAAGGCCTCAAAAGTGGAGGGGGGTCTCGTGGCCGCGTTGTTGACTTCAGGGGACGTGGCCCAATGGAGCAGCTGGACGTGACGGAAGCGCTCGGACAGCGGTACTCCGTAGTCCAGCATACAGTTGTCAAATGTAAGTGGAGTATGGCCATGGAACAGATGCGTGAGAGCACGACATCCCCCTTCTCTTCACACTTCGAAGGGCCCCTCTCGTAGCGCCGGCGGGAAGGCCGGGTTAAAGTGTATTGGCGTAAAGGGAGAGGGGAACGTAGTCCAGCGATCATCACCAGTCACTGTGTCCCAGACCTTCAGAGTAGTGCCGGTGGGAGTACTAATGTATGCGTTCCTGGGCCTGTCCCCTTTAGGCTTCCACGCCAAATCCCAGATCGATCTTCCCGCTACACTTCTGTGCATGTGCAGCCAGTGTTTCTCCGAGAATTGTTGGGACCACTCCACTAAGACCCGCAATTGCGTGGCTTTGAAGTATAAATGCATGTCGGGGAGGCCCACCCCTCCCTCCCTCCGTGGCCGGCGGAGAGTAGCAAAGGAAAACCGCGCCCGACCCCCCTGCCAGACGAACCGTAGCATCTGGGTCTTGAGACCCTGGAAGAAGTCAGTCTCCAGTGGTATAGGTAGCGCCTGGAAGAGATATAAGAATTTGGGGAGAATAACCATTTTAAGTGCGTGGATTCTACCCAGCCACGATATATACTTCCGTTTCCAGCGCTCCAGGTCTGCCCGAGTCTGTGCCAGTAACGGGGGAAAGTTTGCAGAGTACAATTGCCCAATCGAGGGAGTCAGCCGGATCCCCAAGTACAGGATGGAATGGGGTGCCCACGACAGGGGCGTGAGTGGCCGCAATCTATCCACCTCTGCTGAGGAGAGCATAAGGTTAAGGACATAAGATTTGTCGTAGTTTACTTTGAAGCCGGCCACGTCTTCGAAACGCAGCAGAACCTGCTGGACGTGCGGGAGAGAATGAGCTGGGTCCTTAATAGAGAGGAGAACGTCATCAGCAAATAGGGTAATCTTATGCTGCTCTCCCGTGAATGGAAGACCACGTATCTCCTCGTGCTCTCGCACAGCGAGTGCCAGCGGCTCAATACTCAGGGCGAAGAGCAGGGGGGAGAGGGGGCAGCCTTGTCTGGTGCCTCGCGAGTGCGAGAAAAACGCAGACAGGTGGCCGTTTACCACCACCCTCGAGCGGGGGCTGCTGTAGTTCGCTCTCACCATCGAGAGGAACTTAGCTGAAAAGCCGAAGGCGGCCAAAGTGTGAAATAGGAAGCCCCAGTCCACCCGATCAAAGGCCTTTTCTGCATCAAGGCCCACCAGGACCGCCGGGATCCTGAACCTCTGAGCCTGCTCAATCAAATGGATGACTCTCCTCGTGTTGTCATGAGTCTGGCGTCCCTTAATGAATCCAGATTGAACTGGATGGATGAGTGCCGGCATCTGGTCCTGGAGCCTCCCTGCAATGATGGAGGAGTACAACTTGGCGTCGATATTGAGGAGGGCTATCGGTCGGTATGAGGAGCATTTGGACGGGTCCTTCCCCGGTTTGGGGATAATCGAAATCACGTCTCCTCGGCCTCCGCCATGGCATTAAAAAGGGAACCAGAAAATCACTCACCTCCGATGCAAAAGTCTGATAGAATAGAGCAGTATAGCCATCTGGCCCAGGTGCCTTATGAGGCTTCAGGGCTTTAATAGCATCCAGGACTTCATCTCTGGTGAACGGGGCCGTGAGCAACCCATTCCACTCCTCGGATACCCGGGGCAGCGGAAGATCATCCAGGTAGTTCCGTTGGCTCTCAGGGTCAGAGGCCTCCCCTCTATAGAGCGCTGCGTAAAAGCGTCCGAAGAGATCAGCCTTGACTTTGTCCCGATGGTGTAAAGTCCCCGCAGCATCTTGGATACCCCCTATATAATCCCGCTCCCATTTATCTTAGAGTTGGTGAGCCAGGTGTCTCCCCATTTTGTTCCCCTGGGAGTAGGAGAGGTGTCGAAGTTTCAGCAGAGTGAACTCCGCTCTGTTGTTATAGTGGGCCCTAAGCTTCCCCCTAACTGCCGTCAATGGGCGAAGGGTCAACCTAGAAGGGTTCTGGTTATGCTCTTGTTCAAGAGTAGCGAGTTCCCCCTCCAGCTCCTCACGCTCCTTACGTCTCAATCTATTAAGATTGGCATTGAGGGCCAAGCAGGTGCCTCTCATCGACGCCTTAAAGGCGTCCCAAGTGGTGAATATCGATGTATCGGACACGGGATTGAGACCGAAAAATTCTCGCATGGCCTTACGCAGCCCCTTACATGAAGTCTCATCCCGGACAAGCGAGGCCGGGAAGTACCATTTGCGTAGACCGTCACTCCTCACCGACCAGCGCAAGCATAGCACGAGTAGGCTGTGGTCAGAGACAGACAGCGGGAACATACGGGCCTCGCGGACATCTCCTCTAAGGGCTTGACTTAAAAAAATGTGGTCCAGGCGGGAATAGGTGTGATGGACGTGGAAGAAGAAGGTGTAGTCCCGAGACTCGGGATGGAGAGAGCGCCACCCATCTACCAGCCCCAAGTCACCTATCAGGCGCTGCGTTTCAGTGGAGAACACACCAGTATCGGATCTCTGATTGTGAGAGCTATCCATTTCCTTGTGCCATACCAGATTAAAGTCCCCCAACAAAAACAGGACGCCCTCCACAAAATCATCCGCTTTCCGCATCAGGTCTTGGAGAAAGCTATTCTGGCCCGCTTTCGGAGCATACACTACCACAAAGGTGCATCAGCCAACGACCTTCCTTATCGCTGCGCACACCCAGGGGTTGAAAGTGAAGAGCAGAACGGAAGAGAAGGGCCACCCCCCTATGCTTCGTGGAAGCCGATGATCTGTAAATAAGGGGGAAGTTTTTATGTTTGAGGCGGAGCTCGTCCTTGCGTGCCAGGTGAGTCTCTTGGAGGCCCACCACATCCAGCTGGTGATCATGCACATACTTCCAAATTTTCTGGCGTTTTTGCGGGGTATCAAACCTTTCACGTTCCATGTTCCTATATTAAGCGGCATTACACAGTAAAGACCTCTCCCCCCGCTACTCGCATACAGTTAAGAAACCTCTCAGCCTTCCTCACCCAAAGCCGCCAAGAGTCACGTCGTACCAGCGCTCCACAACACGCACAACCACAGAAAGCCCAATCCAGGAGAACGTATGTCAGCCAACACCCCTCTGGGCCTCCCCCTCGTCCCTCGGCCACAATGCTCCCCATGACCCCAGATCCGATTGGGCCTGAAGGCAAAATCACATCACTCCACCAGCTGGCATCCATCCGCACGCACACATCTTGGTCACCACCACTACCCCCCCAGTCCCCAACTTCCCCACCTCCCTCAAGAGCCCACCCACAAATCCCCTCCCCACCAAACCCCTTAAGCCCCATCAAATAACAACAGAACAGAGGGAAGCAATGGGGAAATTCGAAGGAAAATCTCACCAAACAGTTCAGAGGGTTCGACAGTCCCAGGATGTGGACGTCTATAGTTACCCTCAGGGAACGGGGGCCGGGGTAACAGTCAGTGGCCCCCCAGTGGTCAGGTCCAGAGTGTCTTCCCAAAAGTACATAAGGACCCACGGTACCTGAATCGGAGGTGTCCCTCCGACGCCATCTATTCGGCCACCCAGGACTCAGGCCGCTCCGGAGCTGCCCAGCGACGAAACCACCGTCAGTGTAGTCACAGAGGCAACCGCTGCCCCCTCTCCTGCAGGCTAGTCGTGGGGTCTGGTCTCCTCAATGCGGTCGCGTTGCCCACTCTTTGCCAGGATGGAGAGCGTCGTCTCCGCCTCGACGGGGAGCTCCCTCCTCTCGGGGAGGGGGCCGCGTCATCCAAACCCAGGAGGTCCTTGGCAGCCTGCAGGGAACGGATCTGAACCAACCTATTTTGCCATCTGAAGATGAGACGAAAGGGATGGCCCCAAGAGTAGGCCACATTTTGATCGCGCAGAAAAGTGGTAACAGGCCGAAATTCGCGTCTCTTCTGAAGCGTCGAGGCAGCCAAGTCTTGAAACAGCTGAGGATGATGATCCCGAAATTGCAATGAGGGAATCCCTCGTGCTTTCCGAAGTATGCGTTCCTTCAGTTTGAAGTCGTGGACGCAAACCAGGATGTCAGGGGGGGGAGCTCCACCGCTTCTCGGCAGGCCTACTCTATGGACTCTGTCCATACGGATTTCGTGAAGATCCTCCTCTCCCAAGATCTGCAGGAAAAGGGCCTCCACATAGCCCCGCAGGTCTCCAGCTTCTCCATCCCAGGGCACCGCTCGGATGCGGATGTTATTCCGGCGGGACCTGTTTTCCAAGTCCTCCGCGTGGGCCTGGAGGTCTAAATTCTGTTCCGTGAGACGGATCACGTCCTGCTGGAGCTGGTGCACCTCGCCAGCCATCCCCAGTTCATGGTCTTCCAGCGTGGCCACTCGCTCTCCAATGTCATCCACATCCCTCCTCATCTCGCGGAGGTCCGAAGTGAGTTGGGAGCGGAGCTCCGAGATGTACTCCTTAATAGCGGAGAATAGTTCCAGCATGAAAGCTTTAGTGGCGGGTGCTTCATCGTCTCTCAGTTTGGGCGAGGTGCTGGGGCCTGGCGACGCCGTCTGCTGAGACCCTCTCGGTGGGGCGTCCTTGCCCGGTTTCTCTTTACGAGGCTTGTTGGACATCGTCTCGACGTCATCTGAACCACCACACCAGAAGGAGCATCAGAGCGGTGGCCGTGCCGTCGGATGGGTCCGTCAGAAGCCTCCCTGAAGCTCCGCAGTCTTCGTTGCCCCCTACAGGACCCAAATTCGGAGTAGGGCAGGATTCCCCAGGCGGGGAAACCAGTCTGGTCCCTCAGGCCGCGTGCTGGGGGGAGAGGTTCCTCAGTGCAATCCCAACGCCATATCGCCACCGCCGCCGATGCCACAGAGGTCCAGCACACTCGCCAGGCGATGTGTAGCCAGGGGGAGTTCCCCAGGCGAAATCAGGGAGCGATTTGGACCCCCCAAGGAGGCAGCAGCAGCAGTTCGTGGCCCCCTTGTAGCTCACCGAGCCCAGGAGTCAGGGGTGTGCCAATCGTCCGCACCAGCTGACAGCTGACCAAGGTAGGCACCGCTTAAGTTGCCCTCCAGTCTCCTCAGGGGGCAGAAGGCCGGGGTCCAAGCAGGGAAGACGGTGAGGGCCGCACAGGCGGAGATCGCGGAGCGCGGTGCTGCAGCAGCCCAGGGCGCCGGTGTCCTGAAGTCAGTGCGCGTCACAAGCGGGGCGGGGGGGGGGAGGCCGGCTCCAGCGCCAGTGCTAACGCCAGGTGCCCCGGAAGCGGGAATACAGGTCACAGCTCTGCACTTCCCAGGAGTCGGCACCATGCAACGGAAGGGTCCACGGACCGGAGATCCCCGGGCTCAATTTGTACAGGGACCAGGACACTCCTCCAGGCTTGGGCCCAGGCCGCCGCCAGCCCCCACCACACTGATCTTCACGACCCGATCTCACCTCAGGGCGATTCCGGGCTCCCAGCCGTGCCCCCGGACGGGCCCCTCCGAGGCAGCTATCGGGCCGCTAAATTCAGCTCCGCCTTGCGCCCGCTGCAGCCCGCCAAGGCCCCCAAAATAGCCAACAGTCTCAGGGCCACCACCAGGCAGGCCAGACGTGGCCCGTGATCGCACACACAGGACGTGCACCACAGTTCCTCACTCCGCAATCAGGTCCATGGACCCCCAGGTAGTTAGCGCCCTCCAGGCGCGGCAGCAGCGGGCACTCACCGCAGCAACTCCGGCTTCAGGTGACCCTCTCCACGAGGGGTCCGAAAGGCAGGCCACCCACACCTCGGCTGAGGTCCGCTCAGTCGCCTCTCTCCTCTTGGCTGCTAGTCACAGGGTGCAGGAATGGGGGCTCGCCCCCAACAGAGCTCCGGTTCACCGGGGCGGGCGGCACTACCCAGCAGGAGGTCTCCGCGGGCCTCAGGCGCTCTAGGTACCCCGCGCAGTCAGGCAGACCCTTTCTCCAGGTTCCGGCTCTCCCAGATGCAGCTCCTCAGCTCTGCCCTGGGCGGAGCGAAAGCTTAATTCCCACGCCCCGGGCCTCCAGAAACACCCCCGGCAAGGGCTCAAAAGCCACCAAGAGGAGGCCCACGGTCTCCGGTAGCAAGGATGGTGGTCACCCCTCAGACGTTGCTGTGCCACGGTCCGACCAGCAGGCCGCCGGGGTGGGCCGAGTCAGCAGTGTCAGGCCTGGCCCGTTCTCCAAGCCCCGGCCTTAATTACAGCCAGTCGCCAGCCTGCCGTTAATTTTCGGACCGGAGGCACACACTGGGGGTCAGCAGCGAGGCCGTCGGGGCAAATGCGGGCAGCAGAGATGTCAGCTGCTACCCCATGGACGCCGCCTCAGGAGCCACAGGCAGCGGCCGCTGCAGTCGTAGCAAGAAGGGTCCCCACAGCCTCCGCAGCGAGTCACGCAAGACCCCGGCTTCAGCAGTCCAGCCACGCTGCAGGCTTCTAAGCGTGTAGGGGCCAATCATCCCTCAGGCAAGTCCGTGAGAGTCCGCAGGTGGCTCAAGAAAGCTCCCAACCGGTACCGGAGCTAAAGCCACAGGACGGACTCGTTCAGGCAGGGCTCGGGAAGGTGCTGGACAAGGCTTATGCAAGCGCTGCATCGGAGGGACTGAAAGCACGTCCTACTCAACCGCCATCTTGGACACGCCCCCCAGCACAATATTTTTAACCCTCTGAAAAGATCTCTGCCAAAGAGCTCTCTCGCTGGGCCCATGGGGGACTGCAGCGGCACCCCCACAAGGAGCAAAATGCCTAATGAAGAAGCATGACACCCGTCAGGGTGTGTGAGGGCAACTCTCCAAATAGGAGGAATTCCCCTTCTGTATCCAACCTTTAACCATTTATGAAGATAGGTACCTCGTCACCTATACTTCAAGCTGCCGATTGGGCTAGCAATCTTTATTAGGAACAGTGACCCTCCAGTGATTTACACTTGTAAATATGCCCCTTAGTATCACTAGGCTGGTTTTCACATCTCAAGGGCTATAGAAGAAGCAGTGGTGCATCTCAAAGGTGTGCACATTTTCTCACCCCATCTTGAACACCTTTCAGCTCCTTCTTCTACACTCACTTTCTGCCTTTTCTTGACTTTCTTTCTCCTCTCTTTCTGGTTTGCCACCATCGGCTTCTTGGGACATGTTTTGGTGTTTACATTTTTGTTTAACCAGGTACTTCAAGGTTGCAGTTTCTAATATTTTAGGACATCTGTGATAGCTCTGAAAGGGACTGGCCCATAAGTTCTGAACCTGTTCTAGAAACACCATCCAATGGTTCTTTTTAGCAGCATTTAAGCGTAGAGGGTAGAAAATTATTAGTTGTTAAATCAATTAATTAACTCAGAATCCTCTTGAACACATTGTAACCACAGACAACTACGTAATATTAGTTTGATTTGTTACAAAGCCAAAAATAACAGAATATAAAAACACCACAATATGAGAGAGTAGAAATACATCGAAATTAGCATAAAGCCAAATCTGCGTATTCAATTAAGACGATGTAGTATGAATAATACAATCAATTCAGGATGCAGAGCAGCCGCGGCCTATACAGGTAAGAGTGGTGGGGCCAGGTGGGGGGGATTTTGACAGACGATAGCAAGGGAAAATTAATTATTTATTTTATTTTTTCTCGTCATCGTCCGTCTAAACACCCCCTCACCTGGCCCCACCCCCCATGCTCTTACCTGCACGGGCCGCAGCTGATGCAGAGGATCAGAAAGCATGAGCCCAAATTTCCCTGCATAGAGGTTTGATGAGTGAAAAACATTAACCTATCGCTACACTAACACTAAAGTGACATCCCTGCTTAAGCATCTTCAGGAAGAAGGGTAAAAGGTGTCAGCATGTGGAGTCTTCCTAAGAAGTCTTTCTACCGTTAGTGGGGCATGTAGCATAAAGCTACAGAGACAGAGTTTGTTCTCAGATGCTCTATATCAGAAGACAGAAAAAGAAGTGGCCACTTTTCCTGCTCCTCACATCACAACATTAGTAATTAACTTTCCCAAGATTCATTGCGGATCACGCCATCTGCTCTGGGTAGAGTCCTAAAGGTAGTTTTCCATGGGACAATGGTGTTCTTTCTTTGTAACATTTTGTTCTTGGTTCCCAGGCCTTCCCCTGTGTGAAGCACAAGGGCCTTCCTTTATTGACTCAAGCCACACGATTGTAACTTCTTCTCTACTTGGCTGACTAGTAAAACAAAGACATTATTCTAGCTAACAAGAACCCTTCTTTCACCTGCAACACAAACATGAGGAAAAAAAAATTCCCAGCACACATGAAATTCAAACTGTTAATCCTAAAGCCAGAGTTTCTGGGGAACTGCATTTCAGGCATATGAAATTCAGATGACATAAGAAAACTGCATATGAGCTTTTATGAATTGCGTAAAAAATAAGGCACTTTCAATTAATGCATTTACCTATGTTTAAGATGACAGAACTAATGAACACATTTAGCACATGAATAATTTTTTGTTTTATAACACGAGTTCTTCTTGTTAATGTTTTCTGCTAATTACATTCACTTTCTATGTCAACGTCCATGATACTTTGCAATGGCCTAAACACATCACGTTTCAGTTTAATACATGTCACAATTCTAACACTTCATATTAATACAACAAAGGATTATATGCGAGTGCGCTCTACATGTGTGATTATAATGCACCCCTACAAATAAAATGTGGTTTCCGCTACATCACCTCTGCATGACAAATGTGTCCTTCATTATATACTTTTTTATCTTGTGCCATGATACTCAAACTAGACACTATGCAGTATTATTTTAGGGGCTGTACTTGCATCAACAGTAATTGTCCACTTTATGTAAATGTTGCTACAAAAACAAGAAGGAACCCCGACACAACAAAAGATGAGATTAGTAATGATGATGGCAGTAAGGTTCTTGTTGCAAGATCCCTGTAACTCCAGAGCCACTCTGACCCAGGGGCATATTTACAATAAACTGCCAAAGCACGTTGTTAAGCCAAACAGGCGAACAACATGCTTCGTCACTTTAGAAACGCAGGGCTGCACCATATTTACTAGAATATGGTGAAGCCCTGCAGTTCCCCCTGCGCTGGCGCTAACTTTAACTGCCTAGCGCCAATGCAGGCTCCCTTGCACCATAGTGCAAGGGTGCCTATGTTGAGGGGAACATTGTTTATGTGAAGGAAGGTCCCCATTACAGCACATAAACAATCTTTAAATGCCATTTTGTAACTCCTAAGTGTGCTGCTTAATGCAGCACTTCAGAAGTTGCAAAACTGCATTTTTTTTTTAAATGATTGTTTATGTGCGGGAAGGAGGACCTTACTGTACATAAACAATCATAGGCAATTTGCAGTTTCTAGAAACAGCAAAAACATGGAGAAGTAAAGCATTTCTCCTCATTTCTCCTGTTTAAGACCAGGTTTTCCCTGGTCTCAATTTTGGCGAAGCCTCCTATTTACACTGCCCTTGTACCAGAACACCGATTGCCCTCCCCTTTAATGCTACATACAGCGTCAAAGGGTGCCTTATTTACAAGGCAGCGTCAAGCCACGTTAAGTGGCTTAGCGCTGCCCGATTGCCCTCCCCTTTAATGCTAAATACAGCGTGAAAGGGTGCCTTATTTACAAGGCAGCGTCAAGCCACGTTAAGTGGCTTAGCGCTGCCTTGTAAATAAGGCGAGGACCCTATCGCCATCACAATATCACGCGACCATTCATTCCGGAATGGTCGCGTTCTCCCCGCCGTAGCAAAGTACAGATTTCTGGCTAAATCAACAACGCACAGTGTCGAAAATCAATTGACAGAACAGTCTCAACATATCTAAAATCTGTGGCCCCCGCTAAGGCACGCTACGCCTACAACTTTCAAATAAGTTACAAGAAAGGTCTATATGAGTCGATTTGTCTGTCTATGAAGAACATCTTTGACCCTGAGGAGAATTCCGTGAAGAAAGGGATTCGAAACACGTCGCAAAGTCAATTTTTTCCAAATTTATATTGTCTTGTGGAAATTTTGGATGGCCTATTGTTCAAACAAAGTTGTTCTGGAATCATGTAAATCAATTTCCATTAGTGAATCTTTTGTTTAGGTTTTTTTAGGGAGAGTATGAGTGTGAATGAGAAGGAATGACTGCGGGAATGTGAGAGTGTAAACAACACAAGTATAAATGAGACACCATTGGTATGTATGGCAGGGAGAATGATGATGAGAGCCTATGATAGGGCAACATATATTTAGCTTAAAAATAAGGTGTATTCATTATTTTGTGTTGGGGAGAAAAGAATAGCTTTTTGATGGATTGAAGTTGTGTTGAATTGTTTCTATGTAAAAGAATTTTTTTTAAATTGAAAATAAAATAGATTAACTCAAACAGAAAGAGGGGTTTAGAAAGAATTGTATTATTCTGTCTTTCATGTTAAATAAGGTGAAAGACAAGTGGCAGCACTGGCATTTCTTTTTGTTATTTCCAACCAAAATGAGCCTGGAGAACCACCAAAGCTCAATAACTGAATCAGGATGTAAGCCTTTATTCTGTTATCACATGGGGCATGGAAAATCTCTGTACAAACGTTCAATTGTCTGGGATCAACGAACTGTCTCAAACAAGGTGCAATAACTCAATCCTCTAGGTGATTCTTCTTTAAAGATCGAATTACTGTCACAGGAGGGAAAGAGTACAGCAAACATTGATCATTTGATGTTCAGGGTCTCAGCAGAAAGTTTTAAAAAGTCATCTTTGCCCTACATTTAACAACAATCTTTGTTCTCCTTTAAATTAGCTGCAGAAACTTTGTAAACTATCCCTGCCCTGGGACAACTGGTGGCTGCCCATGGGAGAGAATGTACTCACCAGAAATCCTTCCAGTGATTTAAGGTATTTATAGATTTCCCCTTATCGCCTGCATGTTGCAGAATGCTGCAAGACCAGTCGAGCACTTCACTTTGAGCCGATCATAGCTAGGCTCTTCATTGATGGAGGCAAATAGTACACCACTTCAATTGCTGGTCTAAAATCTTCAGTCTCTACATGGGCTCTTCGAGGTCATGCCAGTAAGGCCCATCTGATTCTCTGTTGGCCTCCCACGTTAGTGCCATCCCAAAGTACAACCCAAGTGGGTCAATACACATTCACCATCAAAGGCAGCAACAGATCTTTCTGTGCCTAGGACATTGCTAGCTGTACTTGCTCCATAGCAGCTTGCTTTGGCTTCCCGGGGCTGGGCCTAAAGACGCTCACAAAGTTAGATGCAATGAGTGACAGCACCTACTCACCCGGGGACAGTTAACCATCTCAGTCAAGGAGCGAGGACTCTCTAGCACATTATGATATAAAAAGATTCTAACAACCTCTCTCAGTCAAAGCGTGTCTTAAGTTGGAGTTCTCAGATGCACACACTCCACACAGGCACACATTGCTCTACTTAATAGGGTAAACAATAGTGAAATCCTCAGGGAGTGTTATCCTTTACCAGGGGCAAGGCTTTCCGAACATTGCGAACAGGAATGTGAGAAAATAATGCACAGAAGAATCTGCAGCTGAAAAACAGAATATGTGTATTACACACGGCAACAATTTGAACTCTGCTGATGCCAATGTATTGATCTTGAAATAAAGAAGCTTATGTAACGTTGTATATTTGAAGTCCAACTATTTCAATTCGATTAGGCTTTTTGTTTTGTAGTAGGTTGCTGGGGTTAATTGTGTTATTGTGACCACAGAGTGAATCAATTCTGAGATTCTCTAAATGTCGATCGATGTAACATAAGACTGCAAAACCTTCAGCAATTTTCCAATATTATTTTTAAATCCATTGAGACCGTAGCTAGAAGTATAAGTTTTGGGTGCCGTGGCCACAGCTAATGACAGCATTATAAAAGGTATTTTGGCGAGGTGAGGCTAGATTCTCCCGGGGAATTTTGTTGAAAATGTAGCACCATTGCCTGATTTTTAAAAGATGCAATACAATTCATTGTTTTTTATAAATATTAATTATTAGGGTATACCTAAAAAATTATTTGGACAACATTTTACAATAAAGTGTATTTTAACACACATTGTGAATCGGCTCTCACTCAAGTCATGGATGACATCCTAATAATGCTTGACAAAAATGAATCTTGTCTCCTTATCCTACTCGACCTCTCCTCTGCCTTTGACACTGTCAATCATGACAACCTCCTAGAAATTCTGGAGCAAAGGATGGGCCTCTCTGGGCAGGTGCTGCAATGGTTTTCGTCCTTCCTCCAGCACAGATCCCAACGAGTTAAGGCAAACCACTCTCTCCCCCACCCATCCCCAGTCATTCCACAAGGATACTCCTTATCTCCCATTCTCTTCAATTTGTTTCTGGAACCATTAGCGGATGTACTAAAATCCTTGGACCTTCGATTCCATATGTATGCAGACGACACCCAACTCTACCTGAAAATCTCCTCCCCTGACAACGTCACCTCACTCAATTCCAACCTATTGACTACTCAAATTTGGCTAACTGAGAACCACCTCCAGCTAAACACCACCAAAACATAATTCCTCCTCATCTCTCCCCCGAAACACACTCCTATCATTGACCTCTGAATGAACCAACTCACAGCCTTCAACTGCCCCCCCGCATCATTGACTCAGCCAAATCGCTAGGAATCACATTGGACAAACACCTAAATATGAAGACCCACATCAGCAATGTAAGCAAGGCAACTAACCACCTTCTGAGAACTCAGGAATCTCAAACCTTTCTTACCTCAAGCCGACTTCAAGCAGGTGGTCCAAGCGCTGGTAATACCGAGGCTTGACTATGGCAGTGCTACGTTATGCGGCCTCCCCAAATACACTTTGGCTTCACTAAAGGCTTCATTGAACGCCGCGGGCAGACTGATTACGGGCACCAAGCAAAATGCCCACATCTCCCCGGTCCAAAAATCTCTAAACTGACTGCCCTACGAAGCTAGAATTCAACTAAAGATTGCAAGATTATCGCACCAAGCCCTCCACTTCAAAAACCCCAATTACCTGGCGCAAAAGGTAAAACTATCCAGAGGGGGGAGACCGTCAAGGAGTTCGAATTCCTTCCTCCTGAAACCCCAGATCTTCTGCAAAAAGAGAACTTGTCAACGAGCGTTCTCGGGCTCTGCCCCAA
The DNA here is from genome assembly GCF_964261635.1 of Lissotriton helveticus. Taxonomy (NCBI): domain Eukaryota; kingdom Metazoa; phylum Chordata; class Amphibia; order Caudata; family Salamandridae; genus Lissotriton; species Lissotriton helveticus. Next base: position 165,821,442 of record NC_136065.1, on the reverse strand, counting down.
AAATTTGGAACTCTCTTCCACTGGAAATCCAGAGAATCTCCTCCAAGGTTGCTTTCAAATTGGAAGCAAAAAGATTCCTCATGAACAAATTCCTCCCTCCATAAGAATAGCGATGGTCAGCTCGGACACAATCCAAGAATGGATGTCACACCTGTATTTTTTTTTTCTCTATTATATTTGCTCCCCTTGCCGTTATGCTACCAATGCCTTTTGACTTTGAGACTTTCCTGTGCACAATTTTTGAATTTTCAATGTATATTACCCATTCGACTCTCGTACTGATGTTACCTCATTCCCTCAATTTGTGAAGCACTCTGATATCAAAAAGGAACAAAAATACAAGTTTGTAAAGAGTTTTTTTAAGTTCAAGAAAACCTTATTAAGAAATATAAAGGTGTCAATGAAAAGTACATCTTAATAGCCTCATAATGAAATATCCAGCATAAACTTATTTAGAAGTATACCAATCTGACACATAAATGACAATATAAAAGATACAGTTATCATCTGAAATATGCAAACTAATGGAATATAGGAGAAAGTAGGAACAGTTAGGGGATCAGGGAGGTTTAGGAACTTCCTGTTGTAATGGCTGTGGCTGAGAAAACCTTAGAGCACTTACATCAAGAAACATTGTAACAGGTGACAATAAATCCAAACATGTTGTTGCTAATTTTAGAGGGTAGACAAAGGCGGTGTCTAACCTGTGGTTATGGCAAATATTGTACCGCCAGGGTCCATAGGAAATTTTTGTAAAGTCTTTCCAGTTAATAGTGGTTTGCTGAAAAGCAACAGCTAATAACAGATCTATAATTTTAACATTCAACATCATGTTTTCCCATACAGGCGAGAGGCTCCCTAAGAAGACATTGATGAAGGAAAAAGGAAACTTAGGGGTCGATTCCGATTCGGGAAAAACCGCTCCGAATAGCCGTTCGGAGCGTTTTTCCCATACGAATCGTACCCTGCAACGTCCCCCGTATGTACGACGAAGTACGATTCGTACCAGGAGCCGTACTCCGTACGAGTCATACAAGACACCGTACGACTCTAATCTCTATACGATTCTCCCTCGGAACCCACTGTACGTGACATCTGTATGGTTCGCGGCTGGTTTTTACGACCCAACAAGTACGATACGTGTCGGGTACGCACCGTACGACCCTTTTTCTACGGGAGCTGAAAACAGCCGTAAAACCAGAGGTCGTGCCGAAACAGGTACGGAACGCCCCCCCCCGGGTACGGTGCCTACCCCCCCATGATCGTAGGGGTATGCACCATACCCCTGCGATCATGGGGTGTACGAGCTGTACCCCCATTGTATGATCGGTGTACGAGCCGTACCCCCATTGTACGATCGGTGTACGAGCCGTACCCCCATTGTACTATCGGTGTACGAGCCGTGCCCCCATCCCAAATAAATGTGGATTGGAGTTGGAATATTACATTAAATAGGTTCAGTGTACAGCACCTACTCCAATTAAATGTAAATTGGAGTTGGAATAGTAAATTAAATAGGTTCAGTGTCCAGCAACTACCTTAATTAAATGTAGATTTTAGTTGGAATAGTAAATTAAATAGGTACAGTGTCCAGCACCTACCTCAATTAAACGTAAATTGGAGTTGGAATAGTAAATTAAATACGTTCAGTGTCCAGCACCTACCCCAATTAAATGTAGATTGGAGTTGGAATAGTAAATTAAATAGGTCTAGTGTCCAGCACCAACCTCAATTAAATGTAGATTGGAGTTGGAATAGTAAATTAAATAGGTTCAGTGTCCAGCAGCTACCTCAATTAAATGTAGATTGAAGTTGGAATAGTAAATTAAATAGGTCTAGTGTCCAGCACCTACCTCAATTAAATGTAGATTGGAGTTGGAATAGTAAATTAAATAGGTTCAGTGTCCAGCACCTACCTCAATTAAATGTAGATTGGAGTTGGAATAGTAAATTAAATAGGTCTAGTGTCCAGCACCTACCTCAATTAAATGTAGATTGGAGTTGAAATAGTAAATTAAATACGTTCAGTGTCCAGCACCTACCTCAATTAAATGTACATTGGAGTTGGAATCGTAAATTAAATAGGTCTAGTGTCCAGCACCTACCTCAATTAAATGTAGATTGGAGTTGGAGTAGTAAATTAAATAGGTTCAGTGTCCAGCGCCTACCTCAATTAAATGTAGATTGGAGTTGGAATAGTAAATTAAATAGGTCTAGTGTCCAGCACCTACCCCAATGAAATGTAATTTGGAGTTGGAATAGTAAATTAAATAGGTTCAATGTCCAGCACCTACCCCAATTAAATGTAGATTGGAGTTGGAATAGTAAATTAAATAGGTTCAGTGTCCAGCACCTACCTCAATTAAATGTAGATTGGAGTTGGAATAGTAAATTAAATAGGTCTAGTGTCCAGCACCTACCTCAATTAAATGTAGATTGGAGTTGGAATAGTAAATTAAATAGGCTCAGTGTCCAGCACCTACCTTAATTGAATGTAGATTGGAGTTGGAATAGTAAATTAAATAGGTCTAGTGCCCAGCACCTACCTCAATTAAATGTTTATTGGAGTTGGAATAGTAAATTAAATAGGTTCAGTGTCCAGCACCTACCTCAATTAAATGTACATTGGAGTTGGAATAGTAAATTAAATAGGTCTAGTATCCAGCACCTACCTCAATTAAATGTAGATAGGAGTTGGAATAGTAAATTAAATAGGTTCAGTGCCCAGCACCTACCTCAATTAAATGTAGATTGGATTTGGAATAGTACATTAAATAGGTCTAGTGTCCAGCACCTACCTCAATTAAATGTAGATTGGAGTTGGAATAGTAAATAAATAGGTTCAGTGTCCAGCACCTACCTCAATTAAATGTACATTGGAGTTGGAATTGTAAATTAAATAGGTTCAGTGTCCAGCAACTACCTTAATTAAATGTAGATTTTAGTTGGAATAGTAAAATAAATAGGTGTAGTGTCCAACACCTACCTCAATTAAATGTAAACTGGAGTTGGAATAGTAAATTAAATACGTTCAGTGTCCAGCACCTACCCCAATTAAATGTAGATTGGAGTTGGAATAGTAAATTAAATAGGTCTAGTGTCCAGCACCTACCTCAATTAAATGTAGATTGGAGTTGGAATAGTAAATTAAATAGGTTCAGTGTCCAGCAGCTACCTCAATTAAATGTAGATTGGAGTTGGAATAGTAAATTAAATAGGTCTAGTGTCCAGCACCTACCCCAATTAAATGTAGATTGGAGTTGGAATAGTAAATTAAATAGGTTCAGGGTCCAGCACCTACCTCAATTAAATGTAGATTGGAGTTGGAATAGTAAATTAAATAGGTCTAGTGTCCAGCACCTACCTCAATTAAATGTAGATTGGAGTTGGAATAGTAAATTAAATAGGTTCAGTGTCCAGCACCTACCTCAATTAAATGTAGATTGGAGTTGGAATAGTAAATTAAATAGGTCTAGTGTCCAGCACCTACCTCAATTAAATGTAGATTGGAGTTGGAATAGTAAATTAAATAGGTTCATTGTCCAGCACCTACCTCAATTAAATGTACATTGGAGTTGGAATAGTAAATGAAATAGGTCTAGTGTCCAGCACCTACCTCAATTAAATGTAGATAGGAGTTGGAATAGTAAATTAAATAGGTTCAGTGTCCAGCACCTACCTCAATTAAATGTAGATTGGAGTTGGAATAGTAAATTAAATAGGTCTAGTGTCCAGCACCTACCTCAATTAAATGTAGATTGGAGTTGGAATAGTAAATTAAATAGGTTCAGTGTCCAGCACCTACCTCAATTAAATGTACATTGGAGTTGGAATAGTTAATTAAATAGGTCTAGTGTCCAGCACCTACCTCAATTAAATGTAGATTGGAGTTGGAATAGTAAATTAAATAGGTTCAGTGTCCAGCACCTACCTCAATTAAATGTAGATTGGAGTTGGAATAGTAAATTAAATTGGTCTAGTGTCCTGCACCTTCCCCAATAAAATGTAATTTGGAGTTGGAATAGTAAATTAAATAGGTTCAATGTCCAGCACCTACTACAATTAAATGTAGATTGGAGTTGGAATAGTAAATTAAATAGGTTCAATGTCCAGCACCTACTACAATTAAATGTAGATTGGAGTTGGAATAGTAAATTAAATAGCTCTAGTGTCCAGCACCTACCCCAATAAAATGTAATTTGGAGTTGGAATAGTAAATTAAATAGGTTCAATGTCCAGCACCTACCCCAATTAAATGTAGATTGGAGTTGGAATAGTAAATTAAATAGGTTCAGTGTCCAGCACCTACCTCAATTAAATGTAGATTGGAGTTGGAATAGTAAATTAAATAGGTCTAGTGTCCAGAACCTACCTCAATTAAATGTAGATTGGAGTTGGAATAGTAAATTAAATAGGCTCAGTGTCCAGCACCTACCTTAATTAAATGTAGATTGGAGTTGGAATAGTAAATTAAATAGGTCTAGTGTCCAGCACCTACCTCAATTAAATGTAGATTGAAGTTGGAATAGTAAATTAAATAGGTTCAGTGTCCAGCACCTACCTCAATTAAATGTACATAGGAGTTGGAATAGTAAATTAAATAGGTCTAGTGTCCAGCACCTACCTCAAATAAATGTAGATAGGAGTTGGAATAGTAAATTAAATAGGTTCAGTGTCCAGCACCTACCTCAATTAAATGTAGATTGGATTTGGAATAGTACATTAAATAGGTCTAGTGTCCAGCACCTACCTCAATTAAATGTAGATTGGAGTTGGAATAGTAAATAAATAGGTTCAGTGTCCAGCACCTACCTCAATTAAATGTACATTGGAGTTGGAATTGTAAATGAAATAGTTTCAGTGTCCAGCAACTACCTTAATTAAATGTAGATTTTAGTTGGAATAGTAAAATAAATAGGTGTAGTGTCCAACACCTACCTCAATTAAATGTAAATTGGAGTTGGAATAGTAAATTAAATACGTTCAGTGTCCAGCACCTACCCCAATTATATGTAGATTGGAGTTGGAATAGTAAATTAAATAGGTCTAGTGTCCAGCACCTACCTCAATTAAATGTAGATTGGAGTTGGAATAGTAAATGAAATAGGTTCAGTGTCCAGCAGCTACCTCAATTAAATGTAGATTGGAGTTGGAATAGTAATGAAATAGGTTCAGTGTCCAGCAGCTACCTCAATTAAATGTAGATTGGAGTTGGAATAGTAAATTAAATAGGTCTAGTGTCCAGCACCTACCTCAATTAAATGTAGATTGGAGTTGGAATAGTAAATGAAATAGGTTCAGTGTCCAGCAGCTACCTCAATTAAATGTAGATTGGAGTTGGAATAGTAAATTAAATAGGTTCAGTGTCCAGCACCTACCTCAATTAAATGTAGATTGGAGTTGGAATAGTAAATTAAATAGGTCTAGTGTCCAGCACCTACCTCAATTAAATGTAGATTGGAGTTGAAATAGTAAATTAAACAGGTTCAGGGTCCAGCACCTACCTCAATTAAATGTACATTGGAGTTGGAATCATAAATTAAATAGGTCTAGTGTCCAGCACTTACCTCAATTAAATGTAGATTGGAGTTGGAATAGTAAATTAAATAGGTTCAGTGGCCAGCACCTACCTCAATTAAATGTAGATTGGAGTTGGAATAGTAAATTAAATAGGTTCAGTGTCCTGCACCTACCTCAATTAAATGTAGATTGGAGTTGGAATAGTAAATTAAATAGGTCTAGTGTCCAGCACCTACCTCAATTAAATATAGATTGGAGTTGGAATTGTAAATTAAATAGGTTCAGTGTCCAGCACCTACCTTAATTAAATGTAGATTGGAGTTGAAATAGTAAATTAAATAGGTCTAGTGTCCAGCACCTACCTCAATTAAATGTAGATTGGAGTTGGAATAGTAAATTAAATAGGTTCAGTGTCCAGCACCTACCTCAATTAAATGTAAATTGGAGTTGGAATAGTAAATGAAATAGGTCTAGTGTCCAGCACCTACCTCAATTAAATGTAGAAAGGAGTTGGAATAGTAAATTAAATAGGTTCAGTGTCCAGCACCTACCTCAATTAAATGTAGATTGGATTTGGAATAGTAAATTAAATAGGTCTAGTGTCCAGCACCTACCTCAATTAAATGTAGATTGGAGTTAGAATAGTAAATTAAATAGGTTCAGTGTCCAGCACCTACCTCAATTAAATGTACATTGGAGTTGGAATAGTAAATTAAATAGGTCTAGTGTCCAGCGCCCACCTCAATTAAATGTAGATTGGAGTTGGAATAGTAAATTAAATAGGTTCAGTGTCCAGCACCTACCTCAATTAAATGTAGATTGGAGTTGGAATAGTAAATTAAATAGGTCTAGTGTCCAGCACCTTCCCCAATAAAATGTAATTTGGAGTTGGAATAGTAAATTAAATAGGTTCAATGTCCAGCACCTACTACAATTAAATGTAGATTGGAGTTGGAATAGTAAATTAAATAGGTTCAGTGTCCAGCACCTACCTCAATTAAATGTAGATTGGAGTTGGAATAGTAAATGTTTAAAAAAAAAATGTGTATAGTTATTTATATTTTATAATATCTCTATATATAAAGTTTTTAAAAAATATTGTTTTTTAGATTGGTAGTAATATTTTTTAATATGTAGTAGACAAGAATGACACAGTTTATGAAAAATAATTGGTTTTATTTGGTTATATAGTACATAAATCAAATAATAACTTTATTAGAAATGAATGTATACAATTTTAACAAATAAATATAAGTACAATTTTAATAAAGTATTTAGTTGTTGTATAATTGTTGAGTAAAGTACATTTTAGGTATATATAAACAATATAGTAAATGAAAATATAGTGAATATTAGAATATATATAGTACGTACAGTTGGAAAAAAATATTTTACATTTCAAACATTTTATTAATGTTTGTTTATAACATTTTTAACATATAAATTTAGTGGTAAAATTATGTTATACATGTTGATATATTTATCAAAAACAACACTGATATTATATATTGTTTATATTAAACAATATAAGCATTTTTTTAACATTTTAGAAATACAATGTGTTATGATATTTAATTTTATTAATATTAATTTTGTAATATTCATAAATTTAAAATGTTACACTTATTTTTAACTAAATACATAAAAGTTATACATTTTGCTTCAGAAATTGTAACAGAAAAATATTTAATAAATATAAAATATTAAAGTTTAATAATATTTAATTTTATATTTTTAAATATATGAATATAATAATATATTTCTTTAATAAACATACATAAATAGCATACATTGTGAAAAATCATTTAATAAAGTTTTATGAAAATGTTAAATACATGTTTTTGTCATTTATTTAACTATTTTTGTGGTTACATTATTATTTGGGTCTTTTATTTTGTAACCGCTCTTAGTCTTTTTGTGTCATTTTGGAAGATTCAAGCTCGCGGTTGGAAGCTACTTCGCGTCTGAGAAATGAGAGTTATATTCTTTATATTTTAACTATTTTAAGTAAGTTTTGAAGGTAGTAGTTTGTTATTTTGAGTTTGTGGACTTCTGTATTAGACTTTAGATTGTATGTAGTTCGTTATTTACGTTTTTATGTTTTCTCAGCGTTTTCTCGATTTAAGGCCTTGTTGGAGTTATTGTGTTTGTGGATATTTATGTACTTTTCGTTTTAAATATGTATGTATTGGTGATTAATAATGTATGGTTTTAAGTTTATTGTGGGTGGGAATGTTTATTTTTGTGTTCTAGGTTTTTGGATACAGCGTTTACGGCTTCGGAACTTTTCCGTTTTTTTTTCAAAAGGAGGTGTGTTTTGGTTGTTTCAACCAATATGTATTTTACACTTCCTTTATTGTTCGGGTTTCTAGGAGCGTTTCTTAATATTTTTAACCTTTTTCGGGATTTTGATGGATTCCGGATTAGCTATTTATTTGGAAATTCGAAGAATTTTTTACAGTTGTATTTTTTCATTTTATTGGGGTATTTTATTTTTAATTTTTGAATTAATTACTACCTGGATTATTATGGACATTTAGATTTGCTATTTACGTTGTTGTGAAAGGTAAGTGGTTTTATATTAATATTTTTGTGGGTTGGGAAATGTAAATTTGTTATACTGTTTTTGTTTATTTAGATATTTGTTTTGTCGACATATTTTTGAATATTTAAATATTGTTGATAAAATAAATATGTAATCATTGGTGAAGGAAATGTGTTTGTTTATATAGAGGCATTTTTAGGATTAGTTTACTTTTAGATGGTTAGTGTTTTTAGTTTAATGTTTTGGCAATCATTTTTAAGTACTCTAGTCCTCTTGTTGTAGGGTAAAGTTGTACTTGTTGTTGTAAATATTGGTACATTTGGGCCGTTTGTCTTGATAGTTTAGGTTTTAATTGTAAGACAGATTGCTCCATTCTTAAATCCTGAAAACTTTGTTCTTTTTGTATTGCTAGTAGGAGTTTTTGTAGTGTAGGAGTTGTTTGGCCAGTTGAAGATAGGAGGCATTATGCCAACCCTCCACTGAGTTGTTTGTTTTGGCTTCTTGGTTTAGGGTTGGTAGATATACGTTCCACCAAGGTATTAGGAATTTGGGTTGGCGTCTGTGGCCTGACCTGTGTAGTCTCCCCACCCAGGTGTCCTCGAAATAATCGAGAAGTGGAGATAGTTTTTGTTCATTTTTTGTATAGAAAGGACTTTCTATTAAAAGGTTAAAGTGCTCAGCCACATCGGGCATTGGCACGTATGCTAGGGCTATCAGGTGTTTTATTTGGTATGCAAATGTAATATTCGTAGCATATTCAACACTAAGGGGCCCATTATGATCGCGGACGGACTTGAGTCCGTCCGCGACCATAGAGGAGGAGGGAACCTCCGCATGGCCTGCGGAGTTCCCTCCTGTCCAATTAGGATGTGACCGCCACCCTGGCGGTCACATCCTCTATTTTTACCATTGCGGCGGGTGCGGCTTCAAGCTGCACCCGCCGCAATGGTAAAAATGCATACAGTGCATTTGTATGCAGAAAGCGTCAGGCACCGTGCGGTGCCTGCCGATTTCTGCATACAAATGCAGGGGGGTACCATAGGTACCCCCCATGTGCACCCCCCACCCCCCCTTCACTGCGGGGGCCCGCAACGGGCCCCCGCAGTGAAGTTCCACATGCTTTTCCACAGCGGAAAATCCAGTGTAGGTCGAATTTAGTGAAATCGATAATTTGACAGTGATTCAAGGGAGTACACGTGGACTTCAGCTAGAAAGGCAGGAATTGATGTATTTGGATCGGAAATTAAAAGCAAGATATCATCCCCGTAAGCTGCTGGTTTGACATGGGAATTAGCCACCCTGAAGCTGTGTATGTTTGGGTTCTGGCGGAGTTTGGAGAGGAAAGGTTCCAAAGCCAAATTGAACAAGAAGGGAGATAAGGGACAACCTTGACGAACTCCTCTACCTAAATCAAAAAAAGAGGAAACCAAACCATTGGCGCAAACTGCAGCCCGGGGATTAGAGTAGAGGAGAGAAATCAAAGAAATAAATTTAGGACCGAAGCCAAACCATTTAAGAGTATAAAACAGATAGGTCCACTCAACTGTATCAAACGCTTCCTCCGCGTCTAATGCGATTGCAGCTGGGGAATGCTTCAGGCGTGAAGATTTGGACAGGATGTTGAAAAGGAGTCGTGCATTGTCTGTAATAAATCGGCCTTTAACAAAGCCAGACTGTTCCTTTACCAATAAATTTGGCAGGAAAGAGTCCAGTCTGATAGCTAATGCTTTTGAAAAGATTTTGCAATCAATGTTAACCAATGAAATGGGTCTATAATCCTTACAGAACTTAGAGTCTTTACCCTTCTTAGGGATAAGGCAAATGTGCGCTTCTGAAAAAGATCCAGAAGATTTATTTGAAGAGTTGAAAAAGTTTGTTAAAAAGTGCAGCTTAGGTAAAAGAAATTTGGAAAAGTGTAAATAAAATTCAACTGTAAAGCCGTCCGGACCCGGTGCCTTATCTTTTTTTAGATGATGTAATGTAGACAATAATTCCTGTTGTCTAATATCTGACTCTAAGGCGGACAAGTCCAGAGAGGAGAGCTGGGGTTTTGGTTTGTTGGAGAAAAAGCATGATAAAGAATAATCAGTGGATTGTGTTTCGGAGGAGTATAGAGATTTATAAAAGAGAGAACATTCACTTCGAATTTCAGCATCTTTAAATTTTAAGATCGAGTTGTTATCATATATCGAGTCTATATTTAACTTGTTCTGTCTGACCTTCAAGTAATTAGCCAGTACTTTGCCAGCTTTATTTTTACCTCCAGATTTTAACAGGAATAATGAGGCATCATCAGTTGACTTTCTATTAAATTGCATCTTAGCGTTTATAAGAGCTGTTAGGCAGTCTTTTGAGTTTGAGGTGTAATAGGCATGCTCTAGCTTCTTGATATCTTGAAGACGGGCAGATCTACATTGTTTAGCAACAAAACCGATGATGAAGTCTCTTGCCAAGGCTTTGTAAGCATCCCATATGATTGAAAATGGGATATTGTCATTGTGATTTAATTCAAAATATTCGTTAGAAAAACTAGTAAAAGATGTGGTAAACTCTGGGTTTAAAAGAAGAGCGTTATTAAAACGCCATCTTTTAGGGATTGAGGGTTTGGGTAAAATGTTGATACCAACCGAAATAGGAGCATGATCCGAAATTAAAATAGGACCAAATTCTGCATGTGTGAGCATTTGTGATATGGTATGGGAAATAAAAATGTAATCAATTCTGGACTGGGTATGGTGAGTGGCGGAGGAAAAGGTATATTCCCTGGTAGTTGGATTACATAGTCGCCAAGCATCCAGAAGTTTGTGTTGACTTATGGTATGAACAAAGGATTTATGCGGTTTATTGGGGATAAAGGGAAATCTAGAATTCCTATCTATGAATGGGTCAAGAACCTGGTTACAGTCACCAGCTAATATAAAATTGTCTTCCATAGATTGTGTAATTTGCTTGGCTAATGTGGGCCAAAAAGAGGGTTCACCACTTGTAGACATTAAGAAGAGAAACCAGAACATCTTTTGATAACAATTTGACAATTAACCATCTACCATCACTGTCAGAGTCTTCTGACAAGAGTGAAAGTGGAAGTGATTTGCGACAAAGTATCATTACACCATTGCATTTCCCATCTCCTGGAGATGAGAAAACATTCCCTACCCATCCTCTTTTCAATTTTTGTGAATCAGTATCTGTTAGATGAGTTTGTTGTAAAAACACCAAGTCAGCATTTAGTTTAGCTAAATGAGTAAGGACTCTTTGCCTTTTGATAGGTGAATTTAGACACCTAACGTTCCATGAAATGAGCTTCAATGATATGAGTAATCAGAAACGAAGTACATCAAAACGTTGAGTCAAAAGTCTGATTCGTTATAACAACAATGTGTAATATTAAGAACGAGTAAAGAGAATTGAAATAAGTATCAAGGTAAATAGGAGAGAGATATAAAGTATGAAAGATAGTGACCACCAAGAGGATAATATTGGTCAAAGAATGAAGAATAGTAATGATAGTAAAACGAAGAGAGTATAAGAAAGAAAAAATGCTGAATAATGGAAGAAAAAATGCTAGAATGCAGAGGTAAGTAGAAAAGAGGATACGATTGTATAAGACACCAGAAGGAAGAAAAGAGATCATATGCGAAACAAGACAAAAAACAAAAGGCAAAACAAAAGACATACTTACATAGAGGGAAGGAAAGAGTGGATAGAGGTGGGACCACATGGAGAGGACGAAACATCCAATGCGGACCGGACCTTGGAGGGGACACGCCATAACATAAATCTGGCTATAAAAACAAGAAAAAGAAGTTAAATGATAAGATTAACTCTGGCAGATATGCAAAGCGTAAACAAAAACTTGTAATGCTACCTGGTATTAACTAAAATACAACTAGAATGTAGGAACATAAAGTGGTATAGATAACATTATCAACACGAAAAATGACAACCTAAGCAGTAAGCTTAAATAAGTCAAGTTCCATGTGAGGAAGATGGCCCTGAAGAGTCCATGAAATCTGTGCTGTGTGCATTAATGAAACTTCGTAAACGTACTGGATCATCATATGAAATACTGTTATTATAGGTAACTTTGAACAAGCATGGATGGAACATGCCATATCTGGCGACAATGGATCGAAGAGTTGGTCTCATATCGAGAAAGGCTTTACGTCTTGACGCAGTAGCTCTGGAGTAATCCTGTGCCTGGACCGGAAACAAGCTATCTAGGACCGGTTTCTGGCATTTCAGCCGTCTTCAGCCAGGCTTGCTTGAATCCAGTGGCAAAGTGAGCAAGGGACTCACGTCTGAGCATACCCTGCCAACTTATGGCGAACAAAGGGGTATAAAAGGGGGTGGTGATGGACGGAGTATCTGAACCAATCAAACACACCCAGTCAAAAGATCAGGGTTTAATCCATCACCGTTCTTTAGCCCACTCTGCCACCCCAGTTCAGACATGGCCATATGCAAATCAGTCTGACCCTGTGCGTCATGGGAACAGTCCAGCCCGAACTGCCAAGCCATGCCTTCCCTGGACTGGAAACAAGCTTCCTAGGACCGCATTCAGCCAAAGGCCTCCTACCCCAGGCATCCTGGTAACCAGTACCATGTGACACCGTCTTTTGGATACATATTTAAGCCAGCAGACCACAGGATATCACTGACTGCCAGTACCCTCCCCTCCATAGGTGCCCGGTTGGGTCCTATATGAGTATCCTTCTTCACCTTTCACTTCCACAGGTGCTCACTATATGATCTGACAGTCATCCCTAGGTGTCCCATCATTGATAGGTCCTGATGAGACCCCGCATTGATAGCTGGGTCAAAACGCCATCAACAACTTGAAGCGAACCAATTCTCAGCTCCTAATATTATACTAGGAGTCTGCTAACTTTATTCTGTATTAATTGAATGGTAATTTCTGTACGAAATATTTCACTGTCACTTGGGACATCACTCACTGGATTCTAAAACAATGTGAATTTACTATATAAACTACCTTGTTTCTCTACACACTGTTGCAAGGATTTCTGCTAATACACAGAACTGTGCACAGAGACCTAGGACATTAGTGTATGGTGGTGTACCAGAAACTCACCTCATTACCTAGAAACCCCAACCAGATAGAAATCAGTGTCTCATTAGCTCTTCATCCTATAGCAAAGTAACCAATGATTAGACAACCTAGAACATGCGACTTAGGACCATCTCAGGAATGGTGGGAAGTGAGAACACTCTTTTGTTATACTCTCATACCACAAAAGGAGTAAAAAAGAGACATGGTAAGGTTAAAACAACGTGATCTCAAGCGCAGTACTTTAGGTAACATAAGCAAACATATGATTAAAAATAATATGGTCAGCATGGTTACAACTTTAAAAAATGCAAAAGGGGGAATCATATTACAATGATAGTGCAAACAGGTGATAAAAGCGCCTAGATAAACACCCTCCCTATATAGGAACGATGTATTATAAAACTATAGAAGGTCTCTTGAGCTTGCTTTGGGGGACCCCATTACCTGTCCGCTCAGTAAGTGTAAATTACATCTGGATCGGCTAGTCTCTCCGCATCCCTGGAATCTTCCAAGTGTGTGAAATTATGGCAAGTGTGCTGTGATAAAGGCGCCAGAATCCTACTCGGCTTGCAGCTGCCAAAATGTTGGGTCTAGAATGTGTTACACAGACACGCCGATAAAAAGGCTCACATGTTATCATAACCTTGACGGCTCAGCACTTTCTGTAAAGACTGGGGGCACGATGTATGTCTAGAGATGTCGAAAAACAAACCCTTTCTAATGTATAGACCTTCGTGAAAACTAGCTTTGCAAAAACAGCTGAGCAGTGTTGTGTGCAAAAAGCAGCAAAAGGTAAAATGGCGTTTAAAGTTCTAATAAGCATGCTAACTTAACATGCACACAAAAGAAGGCCCATAAACCATACTACAACACTTTGGGCCAGATGTAGGAAGCCTAATACCGGTCGGTAACGGCCAAAATTACCGAATTTCGGCCGTTACCGACCGGTATTGGACATTTGGGATGTAGGGGGCACTTTTCAGGATTCGGTAATTTACCGAATCGGTAATATAAGGAATCAGTAAATTACTGAATTCTTAAAATACTGAATCGGTAAATTACCGAATCTGGAATGTAGGGAGCACTCAAATGAGTGCATTGCATGGTTAAGGATTCAGTATTTACCACCAAATAAAAGTTGGTGGTAAATATCGAATACCTTTGAAAAAGCAGATTTGTGCTTTTTCAAAAGTGCCATGTGGCAGACATACATGCCCTTAGGGCAGCCATGCACTTTTCAGGGGTGCAACAGGGTGTCAATGTGACACCCTGCCACCCTTGAAAGTGTTCCCCCATTACCGAATCGGTATTTACCGATTCAGTATTTCCCATTCATTCCTATGGGCCTCCAGGCCCATAGGAATAAATGGGAATTACCGATTCGGTATTTACCGTATCGGTAATTACCGAATATTACCGATTTGGTAAACTTTACCAAATACTTATCTACATACCATTTACCGATTCTGAAATACCGAATCGGTAAAGTTCGGTATTTTAGAATCGGTAAATGGAACTTACATACATCTGGCCCTTTGTGTTATTTGTCTCTTTTCTCTCTAACATCTCTGTACCTCCGATTCCTGTGATTGCGCTGACATATATTGAAATATTACTCATTGAGTGTCCACAGTAACCTCTTTTTTTTGTTTAATTATTACGCTGGGTCTGTGTGAGTAGGGTGTCACTTGTGTCCTCATACACAACTAGTGGACCTGCAGCACTGATTCTGCCAACCACCTAAGTAGCCTTTTAATATTTCTCAGACCTGCCATTGGAGCCTATGGGTGCAGTTTTAGGCTGCCATTACAAGCTCAGACAATAAACCTTTTCCAGAACCAAACTTTCCTTTTTAGTGTATAAACGTCACACCTAAAGTAGGCTCTGAACAGCTCAGAGGAAAGGGTGCAATGTATTTAAAAAGTAGGGCGTGTATTTTTAAGTTTTACATATCCTGATAGTAAAAATCTCTTAAAGTCGTTTTTCACAACTGCAAGACCTTCCTCTTCCATAGGATGACATTGGAGTTACCTTATTACATATAATAAGCTGTAACATCCAAATTGGAACAGGTAAACAGTTCATGTTTGGTGTATTTGAAATTGTAATGAAAGATCCTCTTTTATGGTGAAGACTGATTTTTTTATTTCAATTTTAAAAATGCCACTTTAGAAATAGGGCATTGTCCGTCCTTAGCCATTTAGTGCATGCAGCTTGTTTCTGGTTCGCAGGAATGGCTGTATTTGGCAGATGGTCTTTGTGTATTCCTCCTAGACAGCCACACACAATAGAGAGCTTAGGTGTGGGTGTGCGCGTGCGGTGCAAACCAAGATGGCCACCTGACCGAGAGCTCCGTTCCGCAACGGGAGATGCAGTGGTGATTTTGGCGGTTCCGGACCCTTTCTGCACCTAAAAGGGTGTTCTGCTGCTAATGGAAGATTGCCTGTCAACTTCTTGGGTATTGTCATGGCTTTTTTATTCTTTTTTATGGAGATATTTTGAAAATACCTATCTCCTCATATGCAGCTGCCATTTTGTTTCTCCTGCAAGGCTGTTTCTTTTTTACGTCAATAACAGTTTATTTGAAGGAAATACCGGCATACTTTTCCTTACTATGTATTTTCCTGCATAGTCATAGTTTATTTGTTTTACATCTGTCATTTTTGACCAGCAGACCTCTAAATTTGATTAATCTGGATTATTTGCGCAAGTGATATTTTAATCCTTGTCTGCTCCCTTTTTGCTTTTAAAACGCAGATAATAATACATTTTGTTCTATATTGAAGCACTCTTCTTATGGCTTTCTGCACCCTTTTGTATTATTACTCCGTTCTTTGCTTATAGGAAAAAGCAAGACATTACTTTTTACTAATAAAAAGTCTACTATTGACACTCCTGGATCTTGCTCATCTCACACTAATTTTTCTCTACAATTGACTGGCAAGATGGCGCGATCTAATTCTTCGAGGTCAGTGGCTTCGCCAACTTCTTTACTCAAATTGTAAACACCATCCTCTGCCACCAAGCGTCTTAAACAGTATCCACCTTCTCCACCAAAGTATGTCTTTCCAGTATGCTTGGACACTGTGCTGGATGAAATACGTGCCTTAGGTGCTTTCATTAAGGAAACAAACTCTCGTTTACAAGTCTTGGACACTAAATGGTCATCCATGGAATCTTGTATTTCTACGGTGGAACAACAAGTTGGAGAGTTACATGACACTTCTGTCAAAGTTGTTAACATAGGGAAGGAGGTCCTGCTGTTGAGGAAATCTGTTGAAGATTTAGAAAATATAAACAGATGCTGAGGGCCTGGAGGGTGAAGATCCTGTGCAATTCTTTACCCCCTTTCTTCCAAAACTTCTACACCTTCCTCTTTCTACAAACCTAAGTATTAAACTGTCTCATAGACTGGTTCCTCATTTGACTTCTACATTAGCTCCTTCGGAACCACGGGGTGTAATTTTTCTCTTTTTGAAATTTACTGATCTCTAACTAGTTTTGAGTGCCGCTAAAGCCAAAAAACATCTTACATGGTCTGGTTCCAAGTTATTCATTTCACAAGATGTATCTTCAGCAACTGCTTAACGTCAAAAGGATTTTATTGACCTTCATTCTACTCTGCGCACGTTGGGTGCAAGATGCAGGGTTATTTCATCCATGCTTATTTAAGGTCACTTTTTCAAAATAAAAGTTCCACCATTGAAGACCGGGTAGACTTGAGGAAATTCTTCCAATCTCATTCTACAATGTTGAGGGAAGTCGCTGGTCCTTCTTCCGCAACTTCGTTACCTTGACTTATCTCATCCTCTCATGGTTTATCTATCTAAATTCATTTGAAATTTTTTCCCTTGCAGGTTGTTTGTTGATATCTGTTTTGTTCTAATTTGTAATCTAACATGGTTCTCTTCTTTTTTATCTTCCGCTTTTGTCTTCCCACAGAATTTGTCTTTGAAATATCCTTATGTATCCATTTCCTGCTCGTTTTATATACCTCCCTGTTGTGGTTAATCCCTCCTGAACGGGTATGCCATCTACATTTGTGTCGCCACTCCTTGTAATTTTCTTCTAGTTCCCCCTTAATGGTAAGTATTACAGTGGTCAATCCCTTTTTCTTTGTAAGTATATATTTCCTTCTCTTCAATGGTTGACATGTACTGTCTTTTCTTACTGTCTCTTCTATTTTTCCCTTTCTATCCTCTTTTCCTTCTTTCCTAACCTCTTTTTCTATATTTCCCTTCCCTGTTTTTTGTTTTTTCGACTACCATTTCTCAGTTGATTACTGTTGATCGTATTGTTTTATCTATTAGCCCACCAGCAGCATTCGATTTACAAGCCCTGGGCATACACAGTGCACTGTACTAGGGTCTGACAAGTAAACCAAACCAGCCAATCATGGGTCACTAATCCATACATCAATGTAGCATAGGGAGAATATTTGCACTTTAGCACTGAACATCAGTGGTAAAGTGCCCAGAGTCATAAAACCAACATTAACTCCATTAAAAGGCAGAGAATACTTTCTCATTTAGCCTCCTATGATCCGGACCAAGTCCTTTTACAAGAGACTCATTTAACAGTAGAGGTCATCTTGATTCTATCAAAATGATGTCCACCCCTATTTTATTATAGGTGATCTTAATGATTCCCATCCATAAACCTTCTACGTACTTCAAAAGACTTGATTCTTTTTAATCTAAATTTTTATGGCATAATAAGAAATCTAGATTTGTCTTGAAATTCTTCAAGAAATCAAAAACAGATGGTGGTGTGAAGTTTCCTTACTTTCGACTTTATAATAAAGCTTTTTGTGTGAAACATGCTTCCAAATAGCTTCTTTCAGTTGAAACACCTTATACCCCTTTGTGGGTTAAAATGGAAAGAATATTGCGGGCTCCTTTCTCCATAAAGGAAGTTCTCTATAAAGAAAGTTCTCTCCTTTTCTGCAAAAACTAGAATTACGTCTATCTCTTTATTTCAGTACAATTGTTCTTTACTAAGACCTTATTACCAATCATCAATCTTCACTAGAGAATATTTTCTACAATCTCCTTTATGGTCTTATTACTATTAACAATAGGCCTCTATATTGGAAATCTTGGAGGTGTCGAGGAACTGTATGGGTCCGAGACATGTTTGATGGTTTGACTCCTTGGGCCTCATTTATGAAAAGTGATGCATCACTGCGTGAAAACAGCGATGCGTCACTTTTCATTGTGCCCTCCTTGCGACACCAATGATGCGTCATATTTACAGTATGACGCATCATGTCGCAAGGAGTTACATATACATCAGTATTTCTGACGTATCTGTAGGCGCAAAAGTGGCGCATTGCTGGAGTGTGTCACAAAACTGACGCAACTCCAGCAATGTGTCCTTTCACATGGAGCAAGCTCCATGTGAAAGGGCTTGCGTCAGTCTTACGCCTGCTGTGAGGCAGGCGTAAGATTATGACGCATTTGAGTCCTAGAAGTGGCGCAGTGAAATCTTATAGATTTCACTGCGTCACTTCCATGACCCTTTCTTGCGTCAATACGCCCCCCTTGCATACATTATACCTGGCGCAGGTATAATGTGGAGCAGGGGTTTACAAAGTGATGCATCTACCTAGATGCGTCACTTTGTAAATATGGCGCAACAAGGCGCATTTTTTACGCCACATGTGCGTCACAAAAAGTGACGCACCGGCAGCGTAAAAGTGACGCACAGCCTCGTAAATGAGGCCCCGTGTTCCTTCCCTGAATTTCAAGCTTCCTTTAATTGTCCACGCTCCTTCTGGCAGAAGTTCTCAACTCTCATGGGAATTATTCTGGACGTGTTTTATTCTCTCCCCTCTGAAGCTTCTCCACCATTAACTGATCCTTTTTTATACATTTTGTTGCTGTTTCCAAAGGCTACTTTGATCTATAATTATCTTTCCTCTCCAGACCCTTCTCGTTCTAAAACAAAATTGGAGTCTGCTTGTGAATCGGATTTGGGCTGTATTTGGAGCATTGATTTCTGGAGTAAGATTTGGGCAAGATCATTGAAAATTTCTAGGTCTGCTTCTACTACCGAATCTATGTTTTTTCTTTATAATGGACTGTATTTCACTCATGTCCCAATAAATACATTTTCTCCCACAAACAATGACTCTTGCTGGACAGGCAACTCCCCTTCTGAAGACTTGTTCCTTCTTTTGTTCTAATGTCCCACTGTAGCCTCCTTTTGGCTGGATATTGGATCTCTTCCTCTAAAAATTTTAACTTACACTTACCTCTGACCAATGTTGTAATTTTTGCAGGTAGTTTAATAGAATCTTTGGCTCGATCTTCACATGAAAAAAGATTACTTGAACTTATGTTGGCTTTGGCCTTTCAGCAAATTACACTACACTGGAAACGTTTAACTAAACTCTCAGTTAGGGCATGGTGGCATAACCTTTGCCACTATCATAGATTAGATATTGCTTTTGCCTCCTCCCACAGTCTCCTTGTTAATAGAGATTTATATTGGTCACCATTAACCACTTATTTAAATAAATTTGCAAAAAAAAGAAGTTATTTTCTCCATACGTTCTGAAAATTGTAGACCTCCGTAAGATGTTATGTTATCTCTCTACTTTTTACTGTATATTATTTTTTATTATTACTTATTGGTTGTTAATTACTTCTTCATTGATTATTAATGTGTTTTGAAATTCTATCTTCAGTTATTGACATATGTTATACCCTTTCCGCCCCTTCATAATGTAAAATTGTAAACAGATTTTTATTTTGTTCAGTTTGCCATTCATATTTGTTTGTTATCTATTCCAGGATATTTTATATGGCTTACTGTTTTTGTAATTGATTTCTTGCACTAAATAAAGCTTTTAAAACTTAAAAAAAGAGAGCTTAGGTGTGCTTGGATAGGCCGTCAATGGCAGGATAAAAGGACAAACCTGGGCACAGCCCTAATTACATTTGAATAGGATGTGTTTTGCCTCCACACAAAGGGCTGCATATCTCCTGTAGGTAGTCTGGAGTCAGGGCAGGAGAGACAAGAAACCAGTGCACCTTAAAGTGAAAGCTCTAGTAGCTTCTCCCACTTGATAGGAGGAACCTGGTATAAATATTGGACCTGAAACGCCTACTCTCCAGGACACTTCTGGAACTGTGGAGACTCTGCCAAGAAGAATAACTGCTGTGCTACTGAAAGGACTGCCACTGTGCTGGACCACTGCCCTGATGGACTACTGCCTTGCTAGACTTCTGCCTGCTGTGCTGACCTGCTGCCTGCAACCTTCTTGCCCGGGTTGAAGAACCGGACCTGGAACCTGTACCTAGGACCACCAGAGTGATTCCAAGGTCTAGTCTCTCGTAACCAGCACCCTTGTACTCGAGTTCTACCCTGCCAGGTGATACCACCCCAGTCCTGGACCATTTGGAAGTGGACCTGAAGGTGCTCTGCCAGCCCATCTGTGGATCCAGCAGAACTGAAGCATTTTCTCTGCATAGCACAACCCCAAGCAGATCTGGTGCATCACCTCTGCTGCATAGAGTTTCCCAATGCAAGGACTTCACATTGCAGCAGCGCAGGTCCAGTGGAACTGCCACAGTTTGACACATTCCCTGATTGAGGACCTGCATTGCAAGCCTCTTATCGTCTGGTTCCTCGACAATGATGCAGGGCCTCCAATCACAGCCTCGCAGTGCCTCAGACCCGACACATCGCCTTGGCTGCGCAGCACATCCTCGCTGCTGGACTTCACATCACCGCCTCTCAGCTCCTCGGAACCGATGCATCTCTTTGTCTGTGCAATACATCCTCAAAGCTGAACTCCACAAAAGCTTTGCAACCAGGATTTAAGATACTCTTTTTCAGCGGACTTAGCTGGATCCCTATAGCTGACCTGTGCTCCACTGCAGCTGGCCTAAACGTCTGTGAATTCTTTCCCATCTAGTGCGACTAGATATCCACAGTTGGATCTTTGTGCTTTTTGGAGCTATTTTTACTTAAGTCTTTGAAATTGCATATCTCTGGTTCTACTGGTTGGATTATTTTTGTTTTGGTCTTGTTTTATTTATTAAAATCTATTGTGGGATCCATTTTGTGGTGCGTTTACACTTTGTTGCTCTTTGCTCTTGGAAGTGTTGCACACATAATTTACACATTTTCTCTGAGTTTACCCTGACTGTTCTGTGCCATGCTTTCCCTTTGTAGAGCACAGGTTAATTTGGTTTATGCTTGAAACGTCACACTGACAAGGACAGTGGTTCCTGCCTGGGTAAGGCTTTACTCCCTCCCCCCCAACCGGTAACCATGGGGAATATCACCAACAACCGGTGATAACGATCGCTAAGCGCACTTAGCGCTAGGATAATTATCACCGGCTATCGCTTGTTTTTATCGCAGAGATAGCGCGCTATCAGTGACGCTTATCTCAAGAGCGATAAAAACAACCGAGTTAGCTGCCAAATGTGCAATTATCACTGGGATTCCACCGATAATCGCACAACGTTTGGCGCCACGTTGGTGATAGGACAGGGCATACTTAGCCATGATATCCACCTTCCATTGGATATCATGGCTAAGCCAGATGAAAAGCGGGCGTAAGGAAAGTAGCGATAACCGAGGTTAACGCTACTTTTCTTATCGCTCTGCAGGTTAGCGTGAAGCTTGATAATAGGATAAATGTTGCTTAGCGACATTTCTCCTGTTATTCTGGGGAGGAACGCCCACTTTGCTTCTCATTAGAGATGCAAAGCTGGGTGTTAAAGGAAAGGGCGCTGAGGCAAGGATTCATGCGATAGCGTGACCTTGCTAATAGGGCGATACAATTATCGCAGCTTTGCGGCCGAAAACGGCCGCTAAAGCGGCGATAATTGTCTTGCTGATATGCCCCCACTTTCTTACAGACACCTTGAGGTGAATGTGCACTTTACAGAGGTCACAGCATGTCAGAAGAGCTGTATACGTTCATTAACCTTCTGCACAGGGCTCCTCAATGGAGTGGGCAGAGTTGTAAACTGGACCCACAGCCACTACTGTCCTCTTACTCCACACATTGTGCATTGTCTGAGTTGTCAACAAAACCCAGACCTTCTACTCATCATGCCAGGAACACTTATTGATGAGAACAATTGGTAACAACACTTCTCTGTGTCTTATGAGGGTGCTGAGATTCAGTGGAGCAGAGTTCAGTGTGAGCCAGACTTTACAAACAGGACCAGAGAATGATACATTTGACAATCCTTTTTTCCTTTGCACAGTTGTTCACTTCAGATTTAGTACTTACAAGGAAACATGTTACATTTGGAAAGTGTGCTATTTGACATTGTTATTGACATTGAACTTTGTAGGATTGCTGTTTAGCTGGGGACATAGGTTTACTTCTTCGGATGTCCATGAACACTTGTCCAGGGTCTTTTCGTGTCTGTGACTCTATCTCGTGGTGTGGTCTCATTGTCCATTTTCAATGTCCCTGTGTCAGCATCCATTTGTCGCTGTGGGCTAGTTTAGGATAATCTGTTCCATTGTCCCCATGCCTCAGTATCAGCATCCCAATAGCAGTGCCCCAATGTCACTGTCCCTGTGGCAGTGTCTTTTTCACCTGTGTCCCTCTGTGCTATGTTTCTTGTGTGACTGTGTCAGTGTTCCCATATAAAATCATTCCTATCTAAATGTCACCGTGGCTACAATATTCTATGCTCATGCTTCCAGTTCATTGTGTCAGTGTCTCCTCAACTACACCATTGTCCCAGAGCGAGTGTCCCTATTACAGTGTCAGTGTCCCCCCTAAACATGTTATGATATGGATGCCCCTGTGCCATGTCAACTTGCCAGTGCCCCATGTCAATCTATTTGTCAGTTCTTGGGTAGTGGTAGTGTTCTATCGTCAGGACTTCCAGGCCAATAAGGTGTGTGCTCAAAAGGAGACAACAACTTTACAGAAATTCTACCATCCCTTTTCCCTCTATCAGCTCTTTAGAAAACAATGCAGCAACACAGCACTTGCTTATATGTTTATTTTACAAACATTGATTTTCAAGAACGTTTGCTTCTAGATAAATATTAAGCCTAGACTCCCTTGAATAGAATGCTAAAGTATATCTCAAAAAGACACAAAACTTCCTTCATCTATCAATACAGATATATTTCAAATATGCCATTTGCATACATAAACTTTGCAACATAAAAACCTTTAAGGAATAAAGTTGAAAAATGTCAAATGTAGCTATAACAGTAACATGTTTACTCATGAATATGCAGTTCAATGTGAAGGCCAAGGACATGCGGCTTGTGGCTATATAATTGTGTAGAAGCTGGTAGTGCATAGAGCCAGAACATCTGACCGCAAAGGACAAGTCTAATATTGGAAAGGAAATTAAATAATGCATTTTTGCGAAACTGCAGACTTCTGCGCGTGGAGGTCAGCGTGACCTACCACATAAGGGAACGTTTACTACTTGCCATGAATTCCCATCTCCAGGGTCGATATCCTGCTACTGCTTATTATTCACACGATTCACCATCTACACCCACGGTACCCAAAGAGTGTACATTAAGTGTTTCTTTTTAAGGCTATTAATGGGATTGGAAGGAAGGGCACTTGAGACAGGATGCTGATGAGTCGAACGAGTCTTTACTGCACTGTTATCATTAGGAGCAGAGTTCGTCATCATGTGGGCACTTAGCATGCATGGATGGTTCACTTGCGTCAGTGTTCAGCTTCACGTGCACTCTTGAGATGCTTTCCATACTTCTTGAAGAATATGACCTTGAAAAGATATTTGCTCAGCTAACCATTCACGTACACCCCCCTTAAGTCAGAACTGCAATCTTGTAAATTAAGCATACCTAGATTTTACTACACCATTTTCTAACTGTACAGACAATACCAACTAGTTATGGAGGTCCATTAGCCACTCCGTCAAGGAGGAACGGGCACTAAAGGTCATCGAGTTTAGGGAGGTCCCATGGTCCCTCCATCAATAAGAAAGGGGAATTGAAGGTCACCTCCAAGACTTCACGTAATCCGCCTTCAAATAACAAAGATAATCTTGCACTTTAAGCATAGCAAGATTTTATTGCGCCATTTACTAAATGTGCTTACAATTACAACTAGCTAGGAAGGTCCCAAGCTACTCCATCATGGAGGAACAGGCAATGAAGGTCAGTGAGTTTAGGGAGCCCAATGATCACTCCATCAAGGAGAAAGGGGCATTGAAGGTCAACCCCAAGGAAAAATGAATGTGTTTATTTACATGATTAATTAAAACCGTCGCATTAATTTACTTAAAAAATAGAATGAATAAGCAAAAAGAATCAAATTGTGCAATTTTACATTAACATGGTTTCACTTAGGAAATCGTTAAACATAGGTTTACATTTGAGGAATAGCATCAGTGGGG
The DNA here is from genome assembly GCF_964261635.1 of Lissotriton helveticus. Taxonomy (NCBI): domain Eukaryota; kingdom Metazoa; phylum Chordata; class Amphibia; order Caudata; family Salamandridae; genus Lissotriton; species Lissotriton helveticus. The sequence continues at coordinate 165,796,928 of NC_136065.1, read as the reverse complement.
TATTGTGGTTCCGAGTCCCTAGCTAGAGAGGCAAAAATGGGTGTGTTTTGTTTGCAAAAGTGTCAATAGCTGGACTTTAAGAGCCATCTGGTACAATTAAAAAGCAATGGTAGCAGCAACGTTTAAATATAAATGTAAATGTAGTGTACTTGTATAGTGCACAAATCGACCCCAGCTGGGGTATCTCGGCGCTTGTACGAATACCGCTGTGGAACCCTTCCTGGCTTTTCCCTGTGAAGTGCCCCCTCCTGGGCACCCCCAAGGTGAAGCCAGGCATCCTAGCGTTGTTGGGGCCATTGTGGAGATTAAGCAAGCTATTGCCCAGAGTTGCATAGTGGGACCCATGATTAGAATAGGCACCGAGGCGAGAATTATCAGGTCCGAGGAAATTGAGCCCAAGACCCACCGAGGCGGGAATTGAACCCTTCTCCCAGGCTAGACCTTTGTATTAGGGTCTGCCGCTCTAACCACTGAGCCACACTTCTCCACAATTTGTAACTCGGATGGCTCATCTGCTGCAGTTTTGAGGCTTGTCCACCCGAGGTCGTCTTTAAGTTTATGTGGTCATGCCATTGTGTTATCATGTATTGGTTGTTTATCTTTTATCTTTGTGTACACTATGGTCAGAAATTTTACCAGACGGCAACTCAGCTGGACGTCCTCTCCAGAGAAGCGTGATATCACTGCTTGACTATAGGACCGTATGTTTTTCCTGTTCAACAGTGGTCTAAGTAATTCTCAACGCTTCCTTGGTAGTTCCGTGCAAATAGTTAGGAGGTGCAGTATGTCCTCCTTCCCTTCCCCGCAAAGTAGCCAGGTTGGTGGCATCGGAGGGCGTAACCACGGCGGCAAGTGGTATGCAGATGGTAGTATACCTAGGCAAAATTTCAGGAACTTTCTTTGATGGCCTTAGAGAAGCCGATGGGAAGGTACGTTTGTGTCATACTTTTGGTGTAACTCTGAATAGTGAACCAGCTGTGTGCTCTCAGGATGGTTTTATCCTGTATAAGAGACTCTCTTTTGACAGTTTTCTTGACTAGCTTTTTAAGCTCATGTAGGTCCTCGAAGTCTCCCAGAGGCCACATAGGCCTAGTTGATCAAGCAAATCTTCCAGATAGCATCTAGCTACGCCTGCCTCCTTAGCTTGCAGTTCTTTCCATAAGTATGCATTTAGGGTTTCTGGGTCCCACTTTCTAATGTTATATCAGATTTTAATGTATGCTCCTTTGCGGGACAGTTTTTGTTTTTGAATCCGAAAATCTAATCTCTGTTGTGAGGGGGACTTAAATCTTGGCAAACCATAAATCATTCATAGTGCTCTTGTTATAGTGCCGTCCAGTATTTCTGCATCTCTCCCTCTCAAGGCCTCACTTCAGAAGGTGAGTTTTGTCTGTATCACCCAAATCAGTGAGGAGAAACTTGTGCCAGAGATCTTATGTTTCAGATTTCTTAGTGCCACGGCTGTCGCTATCCCCCTCTTTTTTTGGCCTCCCGCTGGGCGGAAAAATACCCTTTGCTGTTGATAATGACTCCCAGATATTTATACTCTTATACAATTTCCAGCTGGTGTGTTGCCAGGTGCCAGGGATAGAATGACTTTGCTGGGTATGTATTCACGTACGTGACCTTGGTTTTTGTTGGGTTAATGCTCAGTCCATTATCTTCTGAGTAACAAGATGTTGCATCGAGCAGATGCGGTAGGCCAATTGGGTCCGGCTAATGAGCACAGGATCATCAGCACAAACAAGATTTGATAAGGCCAAGCCTCCCAGATTCGGGGCATGTGAGTTGCATGTGTGTAGCCTGGCCAAAGAATAATGGTCTTGGACAATATTCTAGATAGAAAGAATAAGAGACTAGAGTGATCTGATAACTTGCTTCTAAGGTTGTGGGGATTATCATTTATGTTGTCAGAAGTGGATTCTTGTTCTAGGAAAGCCTATGAGCAGTGTTGAAAATGGTAGACCTGACCTGTCAACTTATTTTGATGGTGAGCTGGATGCAGGTAAAGGGAAGTGATCACAATAGAAGCCTGTACTACTATTTGCTGGTGGTACAGTGTTGTTGGATGACAAATCATGTTCATTTGTCTTGTAGCTAGCAGATAGTGTGATCCCCACTGGTCCTAAATATCCACTATTTTGGAATTACTGTTTTGCTCTTGATTCGGGGCGAAACATTACGCAGCGAGTTTACACATGGGTAACACAACCTACATAATGCGGTAAATAGATCTGCAACTCTTTAACAATCCTTTTAACTCTTTCAGGGAATTTCCCTTGTCTGACAGTAGGTTTTTTCAAGAGATGCCCACTCATCTTCTTTCGAGGCATACAATACTCCACACAAAGATCATGGCTGACATTTTATCAATGCTTAATAACAGCAGCTTGACTCTTCATGTTACGAATATATAGTGGTTCTACATCTTGGAATGAACGTCTTTGCAGGTGAAACTATGTATTTGACTTAACATCTCCTGCCACTCTGTCCAGTTTTCCAAACTGGGTGCATGTGTTTTACTAAACTTCACTCCGAGAGGGTGGCCATTGCGTATAACCGCTTTTTACAATCTTAACCAGATGCTGATGTTGCAGGAAACATCACAGGAATGTATCCTTGCACACCATAAAGACACCAGTTTGGGCTGCCTTATCATACTCTGTAGATAACTCAGCTCACATGGGATAAATTAGGTTGAAAGTTTAGTAATGACCATCATCGTAGGACAAGAGTTCTATGTTTGTAGTGGTATTTGTATTGCATGAACTTAGCGAGGCATCAGCTGAGTCCTGATCAGGGAACGTGGCCCTGAGATGTGATTCTAGGCGAACTGCAATGAGGCAGAACATTCAGGGGAGGTTGCTTCCTATCCAGAAAAGGCAAGAGCTCTCTGAATGGTGTGCCTTTAGTTCCTTTCTAAAATTGCTGGAAGGTTGAGGCAGAGGCAGGCGGGGCAGTCTGGGCGGAGTGTTACTCTCCATAAACTTACTATTAAAATACAGTTTTGTGGGGGGCGTGGCTTGCGCGCCGGACGGTGAGGACGCACTCTCCGTGAGCTCTGCGACAGTCTTTCTTCACGGATGCCGTGAGAGCGCTCTTTCCTGCTTTCTGGACGTCTGAGACGGCTCCACAGTCGGCGGAAGGCTTCGCGACCCTGATGTTGCCGACGGACGTGGATTTCGTGCTTTGTGGAGTCTTCATGTCTAGCGGTAACTTTTCCTTCTAACGCGACGCGGGCGGCCGCTGAGCCCGTGTCGTCGTTCTCCTCACCGCTTCGACTCCCTGCTGCTTATTTGGCAATATCCTTCTGCTATGTCCATCTACATCACCAATATGGCATTTTTCTTGCTGCTGCTTTGCCATTTTTTGCCCCTTATCTGTTTTTAATGACTAACTCAGTGTTTCTGGCAGAAAAAGGTGCCGCCATTTTACTAATGCCCAATTTGGTCTGACTGACTTTTTTTTTCTTCTCACATATGCCACAGTATTCTACGACTTGTTGTCTTGACCATATCGCTCAATTTTCCTCATGTTCTGCTCATTATCAATGCACTCTATGAGGATGGATATTATTTTTTTCAAATTTTAACGCAACACCTCGCTATCATATTTCCTCATACCTCAGTGCCATCTTTTTTATGCGACCTGCGATTTTCATTCAGCTGGTTCAGTGTATCTACTAATATTCATATCTACTATCTGCTGTGCAGTATCCTTCTTATTGTTTATTCTTTGTCACGCCTTTTGGCCTCTGCTCACGCTTTTACCATGGCCAATGACTCCAAACTGTCTCAGACTGGTACCAAACCTAAGAGGCCTAAGAATGATCCGCCCTCCCCCATTCAGTCTTCCTCTAATCCTGTTCTGGACTCAATCCTTGAGGAGGTTCGCGGCCTCCAACCGTTTATGATTGCGACTAATGACAGGCTCAAGCAGATTGAAGACCGCTGAGTACTTTTGGAGGGCAAAGTCTTAAATTTGGAGCAAAGGGTTAGTGACATTCAATATGTCTAGACTAAAATCCCTCTCTTAGAGCAAGAAATCCACGTACTCAAGCTGCACACGGAGGATTTGGAAAATCGTAATCGCAGAAACAACCTACGCGTTTATGGTATTCTGGAAAATGTGGAAGGTCCTGACATGGTGTCTTTTTTACAAAAATTCCTACAAGAACTTTTAGATCTCCAACCTGCGTCACACCCTCTGAACATTCAAAGAGCTCACCGCCTTGGCCGTATTAACTCTGCCTCTAACAAACCTCGTGGCAATATCATGCTCTTTCTAGAATTCACGGAGCTGATGACTGTTTTAAAAGCTGCCAGGCTAAAACGCCGTCTCCAGTGGTCTGGTCACAACATCTTCATCTCACAAGACCTCTCGACTGCGACTAATGCCCGACGTAAAGAATTCTTGAATCTTCGGCCTCTTATGCGACAACTTCACATTCAATATGGCATCCTTCATCCATGCTTCTGCAAGATCACTCATAATGGTCGGACCCGATCATTTGATGATCCTCAAAAGCTCTATGCTTATCTCCAGAGTGTTTCTCCTTCGACGATGGACACTGTTGCTTAATCTTATTTCTTGTTACTTTTCCTAATGTTCTTACATGTTGTTTCTTTTTCCTTCTCACTATGACTCTATGCTTCTCTCATCTGTCTCTTTTTGACTCTTCTCTTTTGTCTTTTATTCATATTCTCCTGTTTTTCGCTCTTACAATCTTCTCTTTACCCTTTTATATGTCCCTTTTCTCGGTTGCTCGTGGGGATGTCTCCCCTACCCGGCGTATCCTTGCCCCTGATGTTTTTGTTATTCGATACTTCTCCGATCAGGCTTCCGTGCCTTGATCTGTTTACTTTCCTCTGTCTTTTATCTGTTCTCTTTTTTCCCTCTCCTTGTCTCTTTTCTCTTTCTTTTTTCTCCTCTTCCTCCTTCATGTTTTTTTTTCCTCTTCTACTTTACTCTACATTTTTCATGCCTTGATCTGTTTATTCTTTTCTCTCTTTTATCTGTTCTCTTTTCTACCTCTCCTTTTATCTCTTTTTTTTCTTCTCTTCTTACTGTTTTTTTTTCCTATTCTCCACTGCTCTATATTTTTATTTCCCTCTGCAGTCTCTTTCTCGATTATTCTTCTTCATGGTGTATTTCGTTCTCTTGACCAGATTTTACATTTGTGTTATGAGTATTTTGAGAGCTCTCTTTACATGTATTTTATGTCTTTGTTGTCTCCATTTCTGTAGTGATTACCCTGCCATGTGCTCTCTCCACGTGTCGCCCATCACCCCTCTCCTCAATGGTGTGTAATTTTGTCTTTGGAATGTGCGAGGTCTTGGTCACCCTGTCAAGCGTCAAAAGGTATTGTCTCATTTATCCAAAATTGGTTCTCAGGTTGTTTTTCTTCAAGAAACGCATTGTTCTGATGTTGAATCACTCAAGTTAAAGAGACAGTGGGTGGGTCAGGTTGTATTCTCTCCTGCTCTTCTTAAAAAAGGGGGAGTTGCTATTTTATTTCACAAAGATTTGAATGTACAAATTATCTCCTCTCAACATGATGATGAAGGACGTTGGACAATGGCTGAGGTTATTATTCATAATAAGACGCTGGTTCTGCTAAATATGTAAGGTCCGGTACGTCCTGACCCTAAGTTTTGGAATGCTATTAAAGCCCTGATTCCTTCCATTGATTGCCCGGATTTTGTGATTGCAAGTGATTTTAACCAATGGTTAGACCCTTTCTCTGATAGATTATCCTCCAGTAAGTATAGGACCGTATGTTTCAACCTGACAAATCTCATAAGAGCTTCCAATCTGCCATTGCCTCACGTCCTTTGTATGATTCTTGGAAATTGTGTAACCCTGATGTGTTGGAGTATACCTTTTTCTCTTCTGTTCATCACACCCGTTCTAGAATTGATTACATTATGGTTAGTAAATCTTTACTCCCCTCCATTCAAAAATCTGCAATAGGTTCCATTTTTATTTCTGACCATGCCCCTGTTTCTACCTCACTTGATCTTTCCCTTACCTCCTCTAAATTTAGTCGTTGGAAAGTTAACGCCTTTCTTTTATCTGATTCAATTTTTTTGAAGGAAAGTGCAGAATTTTTCAATGAATTTTTTTCCTTTAATAATCCCTCCGATGCCTCCATTCCAAATAATTGTGATGCTTTTAAAGCTGCGTTCCGAGCATTTACCATATCCTATATTGCTAAAAAAAATAAACTCAATAGGAAACAATACGACGACCAACTTCGTAAAATCAAAAACCTTGAACATTTGTATTTCTCTTCTAAATCCTCCTCCTCCCTTCAAAATTTAATTTTAGCCAAAACCAAACTCAATAAGATTATTACTAATGAGGCTTGTAACACCCTCCTTAAAATTAAATCCAAATTCCATGGTGCCAAAATAAAGCGGGAAAAATGTTGGCAAACTATTTGAAAATTAAATCTGAACGTAAAAATGTAGGCCCAATTTTCAATGACTCTCTAAATAAATTGGTTTCAGCAGATGAGGACATCGCTGAAGTATTCCATTCCTATTATCAATCCTTATATACTGATGACACGCACCCCTCTGATGTAAACTTATCATCCTTTTTTCAGGGCCTTCCCTCTCCCCCGTCCTTACCAGATGAGTTTGCTCTCCTGGAAGAAGAAATTACACTTCAGGAGGTAACTCGAGCCATTAACTCACTCAAAGATCAAAGGCTCCTGGTCCGGATGGCCTACCCGTAGAATTCTATTCCTCGTTTCAAACCTTTTTTGCTCCTAAACTCCTTCAACTCTTCAATTCCTTTATTTTGAGTGCGAAGACTTCTGGGTCCTTTTTGGATGCCCTAATTATCATAATCCCGAAACCTGATAAAGATCACACCCAGTGTAAAAATTATCGCCCTATATCCCTAATTAATTATGACTGCAAAATGTTTGCTAAGATTCTTGCTTCACGCCTTGATTCCCTTATCCCCCGTCTAATCAAAACAGACCAGGTGGGTTTTGTGAAGGGTAGGCTTGCTGCGGACAATGCACGTATGTTCTCCAATGTCATTGCCCACAGCAAACATCTTAAAGTCGCTATAGCAGCACTCTCCTTAGATGCTGAAAAAGCTTTTGATCATATCAACTGGCAATTCCTGTTTCGTACCCTACACTGGTTTGGCTTTGGTCCTTCTTTTATTTCAATGGTCAAACTCCTCTATTCATCTCCTCGTGCCAGTATTTTTGTTAACAACCAATTTTCCAAGTCCTTCCACTCGTCAAGGATGTCCCCTCTCTCCCCTATTATTTATTCTTTGTCTCGAACCCTTCTAAGAAAGAATTCGATCTAATCCTAACATCACTGGTTTTAAATTGTTTTCTACTGAAACTAAATTGTCTGCATATGCGGATGATGTGCTGGTTTACATGTCGAATCCTGAATCCTCCCTTCCACCATTTATGGATGAGGTCCGGTTATATTACTCTGTATCGGGATATAAATTGAACCTATCCAAAACGGAAGTCCTCCCACTTAATTCGCTCTGTTACCAATTCATGTTTAATAATACTGATTTTGCTTGGTGTCCCTCTAAAATTAAGTACCTTGGTATTTGGTTCACACCCTCCTTGAGAGATACCCTTAAACTAACTTTTGATTCTCTCATAAAGAAAATCAACTCCCTTCTTCAAATCTGGTCCCCATTATTTCTTTCCTGGTGGGGTAGACTAGACACGATTAAAATGATGATTACCCCCCATGTTCTTTATACTGTTTCTATGCTCCCTTTCAAAATTCCCATTTCATATTTCTCCTGCATAAACGCTATTTGTTCTAAATTTTTATGGAATGACAAGCATCCCCGAATAGCACTGCATAAGCTGATTCACCCTAAATCTGAAGGTGGAGTTCGCTTTCCCAACTTTAAAATGTATCACTCCGCTTTCCTGATTAAACAATCCTTTTCTTTGGCCTATGACTTTAATGATACCCCTGTACCTACCTGGGTTCTTCTAGAACGCTCTCTGCTGAAAGATTTTTCCTTTCAACATATTGTTTTTATGTCAAAATGTTCTTTTTTAACCAAATTCCCTATCTTAAAATACTCCCAAACAGTATTACACAATGTCTTCTCTTCTAATCTATCCTCTTTGCAATGTTTTTTATTATCTGTTGTATGGCATAACAAATGTCTTCGATATAAAGGCAAATCATTTTATTTCAAGCACTGGAAAGAAAAGAATATTGTATTTGTTCATCAATTTTTTGATAATGACTCTATCATTACATTTCTGAAATTACACATTTTATTTAACTTGCCTTCATCTTATGTTTCTGAATATACCATTATTACGTCTGCCATTCAATCACACTTAGCTTCCCTTTCAATGCCTGATGTCTTACCCTCTTTTGTTCCTACCTCTTCACTTTATCCCTTATTCTCCACTCACAACCTAAGGCTGCCCTTGTTTATACATTGTTATTGTCCACTGGTACAGATCGTCCTAAATCAATTGTTGAGATTGCATGGGAAAATGACCTTGATATTTCTTTCTCTGTTCTGTTGTGGGATCGTATATGGTCCAAATTGTTTAAAGTATCTCCTGCTGCTCGTATTACCCAATCTTTACTGTTCATATATCACAGAGTCCTTATCACCCCAGTAAGTGTTCATAAGTTTTCCCCAACATCTTCTTTACTATGTTGGTCATGTTCTAAAGAAACTGGGTCACTTAAACACCTACTATACGAATGTCTCCCCGTTTTATCATTTTGGAAGGAAGTTTGGAAGATATGTATGCGAGTATTTAATTGTTCCGCCCAGTTATCTTTACAGACTATTTTCCTGGGATCGTTGTCATCTGATGTTGATATTATCTCTTCTTCTGCAAGATTGTTGTACTTGTATATTTCTCTTGCATTTAAAGTTATTTTATTATGTTGGAAAGACAATTCTAAAATTTCTGTTCACACTTGGTGGAATTTTGTCTGCGATGAACATAGGATAGCTATCGCTTCGTCCTCTTCTGTCCCCCTGAAAATTAAATCCGATCTCCTTTGGCTCCCTTTTACCACTTATCTTTCCTCCAACTCTCTTCCTTGAATGACTCTCAGTTTCCCCACTTATTCTTACCTTCCCCTCTCTTTCTTCTCCCTTCCCCTCTTTTGCCCTCTCTTTCTTTTCTTTCTTTCTTCTCTCCTTCTTTCTATTCCACATGTATCTCCCTTTTTCCTTTTTCCTTCTCTCTATAAGCATTTTATTATTTGTTTTATTGCTCATTGCATATGTTTAGTAAACCTTCTTGATATTCTTATTTTTCCACTTATTTATGACATATGTATTGTATTTAATCCAAAATGCTAATAAAACTTTCTTAAACAAAAAAAAATACAGTTTTGTGAATATTAAAAAAAGTGTAAACTTTCACAAATGTGTGAATTACCTTTGTGAATCAGGCCCCTAGTATCTTGAACGGATCACTGACATAACCTCGACAGACCGAATATCGACTGGACAAAATATCGATGACAAATTATCGACTACAAAATTATCGATTGCCTATACTTAAACAACAAAACACAAAAATATCGAAACCACATTATCGACTAAAAAAAACAACGACTACAACAATATCGACTAACAACATTATCGATTTCTAAAACATCGATTATCACATCTTTAAATGAAAAACAGTCAAAATATTGAATACAAAAATATAGATAGCAAATTTATCGTTTTTTTTAAATATCGAAATTACTACATCCTTGAATAAATCACTTTATTATCTTAAAATGTAGTCATACTATTCATAATTATTCACTAATTGTTTCTAAAAAGCTATAAAACATACTATATATTTTCCTAACATTTATAACACAAAATTAATACAAACATACATTTTATAATACATAAACAATGTTTCGAACAACTAAACATTTCTTACTGCAAATTATATATATTCCTCCACTTTAAAAATATAAAGATAACATTACCTATACTAAATAAGGCCTTACACATTAAATAAACGTTAATTGGCGTCACCCATATAAGGAAAGCAATTAGCATAACAGGTTAAAAAATTCAAATCCACAAATGAAAACAGACTATCAATTTAAACAACCAATCCTATTTCAGAAACTATTAGACTAATACTATATAAACAAGATTACAGCAAACTAAAAATGCAGTCTAAATCTCCTAACTAAAGGAAGACGAAACTCTGCAGGATTTCTGAAAGAAAACTTATTGACTTCAACATAAAGACAGCTACACCTATCTAAAGTAAGTACTACTACATTATTTTCCATCAAAAATGTAACTCTCAAACCTCACACCTAAGTTTAAAAGCCAAATACCTAAAATATATGTGTTTTTTTTACAATTTATCCTACAGACAAAAAGAAAATACAGAAGACCTAGACAAGACCTGGACATCAAAAGTTAAATATAAATAAGTAAGTATATAATTTAAATGTAACTTCGACATTTAATAGATAGGTAACTAAATAGAAACTAGCTAAAAACCTCTACCAAAATATCATAAATAGTTCTAAAATATTTGTACACATTTTCTCAACTTCCACAGGTACAAAAATATATACACAGAAAATAACAGTTTGAAGAACATCAACACCTGAAAAGAACTATTTGAAATCATAAAACGATTTACAGGTAAATCAGAAATGTGTTAAACTGTATTATTAGAATACAACATTATTTTTTTTTTTAAATATAATGACATTCTCTTTTAATTACCTCCTAGCACTACAATACAAGCATGACTGAAGGAGCTAAATTCATTTATTCACAAAAAGGGAAAATGCTTCTTTGTTACATGGGATATGTCTACACTCAAGAGAAACAAAAAGATGTGAAAGTTTTTTGGAAGTGTACGAAATATTATGCCAACAAATGTTATGGTAGAGCTATAACTCAGGAAACTACTGTTACTTATACTAAGGAACATAATCACCCACCCAATGTAACAGAAATAGAGATTAGACAAATGCTAGATTCCCTTAAAGAAGCTAGTACTAATACTGATCAACCAACAACTGCTATTCTGAAACACCATTTAAGTGTACTTCCCCAACATGCTTCTAGCCAATTACCATCTATCGAATCCCTTAAAAGAACTGTAGCTAGACAAAAAAGAGCAACACGCACTACTCCTCCCACACCAAAAACTTTTGAAGAAGTGCAAATTCCCCCTGAACTCTCTGTAACTCACAATAAAGATGATTTTATACTCTATGACAACAAATCTAAAGATAAAAGAATTATACTGTTTGCCACAGCAAACAACATGACTAAACTTACCCAATGCCAAACTTGGATGATGGACGGTACTTTTTCTGTATGCCCCAAACCTTTTTATCAATTATACACTATCCATGGTCATTTCCAAAATGCTAATATTCCATTCCTTTATGCCCTTCTACCAAACAAACAGCAAGCTACCTATCAAGAAATACTAACTGAAGTCAAGCAACATACTAACAACTATTTTCCACAAAAAATGATCATTGACTTTGAAAAAGCAATGATAAACAGCATCCTTAAAACATACCCACACACAGCAATACAAGGTTGCTATTACCATTTTAACCAATGTATCTGGCGACATCTACAAAAATCTACCTTGAGTATCCAATACGCCACTGATAGCACTTTTGCTCATCAAATAAAAAAACTCATCGCCCTAGCCTATGTTCCACTGACAGATGTAACTGAGCACTATAACTTGTTAATAGACAGACCCTACTATAAAAGAAACGAAGAAAGACTAAGCCCTATGCTTGACTACTTCGAAGACACATGGGTAGGAAGGCTACACAGATCAGGCCATAGAAGACAACCCAAATACCAAATAGCTTGGTGGAATGTCTACCTTAGCACACTAAATAAGGAAGCAAAAACAAACAATGCAGTTGAAGGATGGCACAATGCCTTCCAATCAACTACAGGCCGAGGAACGCCTACCCTTCACAAATTAATACAATCCTTACAAAAAGAACAGAGTTACCAGGAGCTCCGAATGGAGCAATCAGTAACTTTGATCGGACCTAAACTCACCAAAGAAACGAAAAAAATGTATAACACACTCCAAAGTCAAGTTACCCTCTATCCAACTAGCAAAGGACTAGAATATCTATCAATGATTGCAAAAACTATTCTTTAAAACATAACATAACTATGCACGTTACATTAAGCATTTTTTTTTAAATTCCTTGATTTTTACATGTAACAATTTGCAATTAAATTATCAAATACATAATATTAACATATATAAAATGTATTTAGATAATGTATTTACAAAATGTTACATACAACGTAACTAAAGCAAAAATTAAAACTGTTTCCCCACCCATAAAAAGTTTTGTAAATACTTACATTTCTGTTGCACCTTCAAACGTAATCCAATTCCAAGCAATCCATACGACACCATTGCAAAAACCCATACAATCCATGGAAGGCCAAAAAAACATGCAAAAATAAAAGCAAATCCATAGCGGCTCCTCTCCAATGTAATACACACGATATACCATTGAAAACCCGAAAATAGTAATTTAAAAAAAAAACGCTCCTGGAAAACTTGAAAACCAAAATATTTGTGTGCAAAAATAAGAGTATATAATATTCGTCACACAACTCTGATGGAAAAAGAAGGACCTCCTCAAAAACAGTAAAACGCGACGATAACCTGGAAAAAATAAAATACATACCCACCCACACAAAAACACCCATACATATATAAAAAGACATATTTATACACCAAACATGTTATCTTTGTAACATTTAAACATATTAGCTCACGTCACACACCTACAACTAAAACGCGGTAAAAATTAAATATCGTACACTCTACCTAACACCGAAAACACAATCTTCTCTTAATAACCCTATCTACATAAACCTAAACACACCACACATACACTAACACTAACTTCATTTACTTCTAAAATACAATTAAAACAAACTTACCCTCTCTAACGCGAAGCAGCATCCAACCGCGATCTGTTGAAGCACCAAATAAGCCTAAATAACATTACGCGGTTAAAAAGTAGTCCCTGTATACAGCAAAAACCTCTTTAATTTCTATATTCCAACACTTTTAAAAAATACACTGAGTATTATATTAAGTGTAAATAATTATTTAAATTGTAGAAAATTATTTCTTAAATATTCATTACTTTCAAATAATTATTCAACTGTTATCTGTTACTTTAAATAATATTTTATAATTTATTTATACATTTTGAAAATAATCTATATGTTAAACAAATTTGAATATATAACCTTGTTACAAATAATTTGTTTATAAAAATAGCTAATATTAGTTTAAACATTATGTATGTCTATAAAAATGTATTTGTGTGTTTATCTATGTAAAAATTATTATTATAAATATGTTCAATATTCATAATATTAATTTGTAAAAAAGAATATGATTACTTTGTAAAAAACAAAAATGTTACTGTTATAAAACAAATATACATATTTATCTATGACAATATATTCAATGTCTATGTGAATAAAATATTTGTTATTAAATGAAAAGTACATATTACCAATTTGTTTCTTTAACTATTTAAATTACAATATATGTGAATAAACATAAAATTATTTAAATATCATTTATTTGTTAAAAACATATATATGCACTTCATATATTTTTTGGGATAATAAAAACTGTTTACTTACAATTTTCAATAGAAATAAAAAATACATCTCTACTTACAATTTATTTTTTATATGTTAATAAACTGTTTTTCATTTATTCCATTTAACCCTGTGTATGTTTCCTTCTTTATTATTCTATATAAATATTAATTACATATGAAATATTCTATTTAAAAATGCATTTTAAATTTTAATAATTTTAAAAATGTATTTATCTTTTAACTACTACAATAACAATAATTATAATTAATACAAAATTTTTCTATGTATTTTTAAAACTTTATTATAGTATCCTACCAATAATAATTATTTGTATTAAAAATGTTTTCTTATTTCCACTGCACCAATTATAAACTCACAAAACCATACTACACATTAAAACCATACAAATTACAATTCCCACTTCACCAATTGTAAACTCATGGAAGGTGCTGGACACTGAACCCATACTAATTACTATTCCCACTCCACCAAGTATAACATCAGGGAAGGTGCTGGACACTGAACCCATACAAATTACTATTCCAACTCCACCAAGTATAAACGTTATTTTTACCCTGTACCCCTGTACCCAAAAACCCCAAACTGACCGTGAACCCTAAAAATACCCCTTTACCCAAAAACTAAAAACTGACCCTGAACCCTAAAAATACCCCTTTACCCAAAAACTGAAAACTTACCCTGAACCCTAAAAATACCCCTTTTCCAAAAACTGAAAATTGACCCTGAACCCTAAAAATACCCCTTTACCCTAAAACCCAAAACTGACCCTGAACCCTAAAAATACCCCTTTACCCATAAACTGAAAACTGACCTTGAACCCTAAAAATACCCCTTTACCCAAAAACTGAAAACTGACCCTGAACCCTAAAAATACCCCTTTACCCAAAAACTGAAAACTGACCCTGAACCCTAAAAATACCCCTTTACCCAAAAACTGAAAACTTACCCTGAACCCTAAAAATACCCCTTTACCCAAAAACTGAAAACTGACCCTGAACCCTAAAAATACCCCTTTACCCAAAAACTGAAAACTGACCCTGAACCCAAAAAATACCCCTTTACCCAAAAACTGAAAACTGACCCTGAACCCTAAAAATACCCCTTTACCCAAATACCCAAAACTGATCCTGAACCCTAAAAATACCCCTTTACCCAAAAACCCAAACCTATAACATTTTAAATATAATTATATACTTACCAATACTTACGTTGTAATGGTATGCGTTGTAAAAGTACCTGCGTTGTAAAAACATTCGTTGTAAATACATGCGTTGTAATGGTATTTGCGTTGTAAAAGTTTTGTTGTAATGGTAGTGCGTTGTAAAAGTTGCGTGGTAAACGTTGTATACCTTAAATAAATATTATTATTTCATTATTTATTATTAAATTACTTCCCACTCTATTCCCCTATAAACCCACAACCCGCTACAGGAAATAAAAATTTTTATTTAACATCATTAGCAATTAATCAATTAAATTAAATTAATTACCAATTAAATTTTAAATAATCAACAAATATTTTTTAATTAACAATAATTCAATATTACTACCAATTAATAAATGTACATATTTAATTAATTATAATTAAATTACTTCCCACCCTATTCCCCTATAAACCCACAACCCGCTACATGACATAAATTATTTAAATTAACATAATTAGCAATTAATCAATTAAATTAAATTAATTACCAATTAAATTTTATATAATTAAAAAATATTATTTAATTAAAAATTAATTAAATATTACTACCAATTAACAAATTTACATATTTAATTAGTTATAATTAAATTACTTCCCACCCTATTCCCCTATAAACCCACAACCCGCTACATGACATAAATTATTTAAATTAGCATAATTAGCAATTAATCAATTAAATTAAATTAATTACCAATTAAATTTTATATAATTAAAAAATATTATTTAATTAACAATTAATTAAATATTACTACCAATTAATAAATTTAAATATTTAATTAATTATTATTAAATTACTTCCCACCCTATTCCCCTAAAAACCCACTACCCGCTCCTAGAAATTATTATACTATTTGAATTATTTTTTATAATTATTAATTTTTTATAAATTTAATTTCAATAAAAATAAATAAAAAAAATAACATATATTTTAACAATAAATGTAGTAATAAAAAAATAAAACAGTGTAAATTTAAATATTCGATATTATTTATATCGATATTATGACAGTCGATATCATGACTGTCGATAACACAACTTTCGATATTCTTAAAACCTATATTTTGACTTTCGATATTTTTAAACTACTAGAAAAAAAGATATTTTTTACTATCGATATTACTTCCTCGATATTTTTTCAATCGATATTTTTTAACATACATGAAAATCGATAATAAATACATCGATATTACTTACCTCGACATTAATGCCATCTCGATATTCTGGAGTCGATATTATGTCCATTCGAAAATAAAAACTCGATATTTAGACTGCACACCATCTTGAACAATGCCCTTAGCAATATCAGCTCTGCCTCAACTCTCCTGCAATTCAGAAAGGAATTAAAGACTCACCTAGACGTGTAGATGGAAAATGTCCCATTTCTGTGTTTTTTTTTTCTTTTTCGCATTTCTTTTTTTCCATTCCGGCCATGTTCTGACTCATGGTATTGTGCTGCTTGCCTCAGGAATTATTTTCCAGGTATGCTGGTGGCATAGGTCTTAAAAGTGCTGTAGATAGTTTTGAAGATGGTATGGGATTGTATTGGGAGTTAATATAGTTTCTGAGGTTTTGGTGGTGACCTGGTAAAAATTGTTCAGGGATTTAATGAAAAGTACTGCAGCATATGGGGTACCATACATCGAGCCTAGAGTAGTATCAGGGAGGCGTTTGAGATGGGAGTTGCCTCGATCAGTGAGAGAGAAGTTAAACTGTTATTCTGAAGTTGGCTTCAGGTAGGAATGATTTCAGCTTTTCTGGAGAGACAGCTGGATACATCCTGTCTTTGTTTTATTGGCAATGTGTTAGTTGAAGGCACACGTGTTGAGGGTGAACCCAGGTGATCTGGAGTTGGGTGTCAACTATCAAGTCAATTTCAGTTAGCCAGGCTTGAAACTGTGCTGCTGTTGGGGAACAGGAGGAATTCTGTTTTGGTTGGGGGAAGCTTTAGGTAGGTGTTGGACATGGGACTTCTTAGTGGATTTCCCTAAAACGTTTTCCTTTTTACCTGCTGATTTTTGCTGATTCTCTTATCATGGCCTTAGGACTGTGGGTACTTTCCCACTGTAATGCAGTGTGAAAGCATACACGCCCTTCCTACACATGCTAGGAAGTGGTGCTTACCTTATTGGTTTAGGTGCTGTGCCTGTGAGTACACTGTAAAAACATATACCACATACCCATGGCAGGTACTGCACTGGCTACTAGTGGGATGCAGCACTGATTGTGCCACCCCCAAGATAGCCTTTCAAACATGTCTCATGCCTGCAATTGCAGGCTTTTGTGTGCACTGTTGCACATGATTCTCAGGGTGACATTTTCAAACCAGGCAGGGCAGATACACGTGTGTTCCCTGCCTAGGTACTGAATAATCCACATTTGGGTATTCCCTAACTAGGAGGTCTTCTCTTACCATGGGTCAACATGGGGGAATAGCTGAATGACTTTTAAACTACAATTTTAGCTTACAGCAGGGAGTAGCTTCATGGTGTTTTCAAACATGTCTCAAGCCTGCCATTGCATGCCTGGGTGTGCCTTTCTAAATCATTGGGCATTGCTGAGGGTGCCTTTCACTAACGCTAGAGCAGCCCCTGGGTGAGCCATGGGGGGTGTAGCAAGTGATAAGTGAAAGGCAGGGCAGGGCAGGTACAGAGGTGTGCATTCCTGCCCAGGTAGTGAAGACCCCCATCTATCTTTTCACTACCTATAAGGTTTGCTCTCCCCCTAGGTGAACATTGGGGAATGGCTGAGATTACTTGAAGCTGCCTAGGTGGCTTACAGCGGAGCAGCTTCATGTTGTTTACTATCACTGGATTCACAAAAACTAATACGCCCTTGAGCTAAAAGTGGATTTGTCATTAAAAGGGTAGAAATGTGACTTCTAGAACGTGAGCATTTATCTGCTCTAAACTCTTTTATCTGCCTTATAGATTAACTCCAGTCCACATTGGAGGGTGGGGGAGCACATCTGTGCATTCCCCAGAGACAGCCATAAACATTAGGAATTCAACTAGAAGGACCTACCACTGCCATTTTAGGACTTGGCTGGATAGATTGGGGGCAGAGGTTTTGACACTTGGCCTCTGGGAAGCCAGAGCATGGCCTCACTAAAGAATAATATCTGCATTCCAAGGCCTCATGGCAGACAGGACTGAAATTTGAGGAGACATCTGTGGTTCAAAGGGGAACTCTCTTAACCACCCCCAACCACAAAGGCACACTACAGTATAACTACTGGGGCTATTCTTCAGTCGGGCAAAGATTCACTTGTTGGGATGCAGGACCAGACATCCTGGACTACGTGGTGCACAAGGAGGAGACTGCCATTGGAAGGGACCATGCACCCTGCCTGAATAGTGGCCAGCCTGGGCTGACTACCTGCTGTGGTGTGGCTTCCTGAAGTGTACTCTTGTTGGCTTGCCCTTAGTTTTTTGTGGCAATCTCAGGGACATCAAAGACCTCCCGTGAGGGACCTATACCGTCTATGTGTTCCACCTCGAGAGCGGTGACCTCTCAAGTGCCTACTTTGTCTGCTGGATCCTTACTGCAGTGCGGTGTGAGCATGGAACTAAGTATTGTGCCTGGAGACTATAGTTCCATGTGCTGAGCCCCACACCATGCCCGCATCTAAGGAGTGCCCAGGCATTGTGGGGCCTGAGCACACACGCGTCTCATTGGTGTTAAGCGGATTCACCAGTTGCTGGACTCAGCATGGCCCACTTTCTCGCCCATGCCACATCTCTCTCATGTGACATGCTGACTGAATGCTCATTGCGTGCGGTGGGCAATTCACAAGATACAACCTTCGGAGGGAAGACGCATCCATAGTAGTGCCTCATTCTACCTCATGCAGTACTACTGACCTTATGACTGTGTGCGTGGGACCAGATTGTCGGGTGCCACTTGTATCATTGTGTGCCAGATGTTATGCCTCATTCCAGGGAGATATGGCGAACCTAAATGTGGGTTGATTTTAAGCATATTATCTGGTGCAACTCGTATCATCGTGTACCAGATGTGCCTCATTCCAGGGAGGTAAGGTGAAGCTGACCTTGGGTTGATTGTGACCGAATTGTTTGGTGCGACTCGCATCATTGCCTCACCAGACGTTGTGCCTCATTTACAGGTAGGGACGGAGAACCTGACATGGGGTTCATTGTGACCGGATTGTCTGATGTGACTCAAATCAACATGCACCAGATATTATGTATCACTTCCCATGGGGTGCAGGGACAGCTGCACCCCCCATTCACCGATTGTTCTGCCTTGCCCTCAGTACAGTGAATCAACTACCCACTCCTCACCCGGACCGTTAACCTTGTGTTGCCAGGTAGTATTGCCTGGATCAGGCCTGGATGGTGAGAGTAAGCGCCTGAGCTGAGGAACATTTCCGAGAGTGATCAGAAGCAGGTCAGGAGACTGCGTGTCCCCTCTGTGCTGCACAGAACTGGGCTGGTGCCGAAAGGGGAATTGAGGGACCTCTTCATTGACTTGGGACAGCATCTATCCCATTTCTGTTCCACATAAAGTGGGTGAACTTCCCGAGTGGTGGCCAACCCCCTATTTGTCGACAGTTGCCTGGTTACCCTGATAGATAACCCAGCCTTCTCCCCTGGTCCCCTGACTAAGTGCTGCTCCGTCCTTAAACGGGTATAGTAAGTTTTTTTTTTATTCC
This sequence comes from Lissotriton helveticus, assembly GCF_964261635.1. Taxonomy (NCBI): domain Eukaryota; kingdom Metazoa; phylum Chordata; class Amphibia; order Caudata; family Salamandridae; genus Lissotriton; species Lissotriton helveticus. Next base: position 165,777,381 of record NC_136065.1, on the reverse strand, counting down.
AACCTGTGGGGAGAGTAGTTGGGGGGTAACTGACAGGAGTGGGAGGTATTGTGCCACAGGGTCCATATTCATTTCATCAATAGGCCTGGGCATTGAACTTCTCTCAGTTAGCAGACTTTGCAGAGATTTGTTAACTACGCATTCCAATAAAAACACGGAACTCAGGCAAAAACTCTGTTCCTCCACGTAGCGGCGTCAGCTACTAAACTGCACCCACAAATGCTTTGATAAAGCAACTTTAAATGCTAAAAAGCATATAAGGAATTCACAAAAGTGAGCTTTGAAAATTAAAGATAGCAGACAATGAGAGAGGTGATGATTTTGGCGGAGGACCAAGCAGATGCCTTGAACACATAGAGCATATCGTGCTGAACGATTCAGTGGTGGTCCCATCCTCTTAGGACCACCCCAAGCACAGTTATAGACAAAAATACAATCCGAACCAAAGGCCCTGCAAAGCATTATGGGACGAGATTAGCAGTGGGCAGTGAATATTATAGTATGCAATATCAAAATAATTCTACAAAGAGCTGCAGTTTAGCTAGTTGTTACTAGGTGTCCCTCATGAGTCAAATGCAAAAGCATTGAAATTATTACATCAAACTGCAGTTCAACTAGTCGTTGCTAGGTGTCCCTCAAGTCAAATGCTTTTGCATTTGACTTGAGGGACACCTAGCAACATGATAACATGACTGATTTGATTCACATTCCATTTCTATCAGATCCCATCTGCTGCCAATACTGTTATAAAATTATTTTAGAACTTTTTACTTTTCTGATTGTTGCTATTTCACAGCATACCAGACTGCGCCAATTTTAAACTGTTCTTTATAAAGCTAATCTCTTTTTAAATTGTTTTCTTTCTCTCCTTCTTTCCTTCCTTCTTTCTTTTTTCTTTCCTTCTTTCTCGCTGTCATTTTCTTCCTTCCTTATTTCTTTCCTTACGACCTTCCTTCTCTTTTTGTTTCTCCTTCTTTCCCTCTATCTTTTCCTTTCTCTCTTTCCTTCCTTTTTACTTTCCTTTCCTTTTCTCTTTCCTTTTCTCTTAAATTCTCTCTTTTTTGTTTCCATTCTCCATTGTTCTATTTTATAGGGGTTTCAGCCAGACTTCATCCAGGCATCGGCTAGGTGTCATTCACATTTTTCTTCTACCAACTCCAGCATGCATTAAGGAGCAAAGCATCCGTCCACTTCAGCCATTGACTGACTTCACTACAATTTATTGCATGCTTCCTTTTCACGAGGAACACATCCACACTCAAAGTAGGTCCCTTCAGTGCTAAGGCTCACAATGGAAATTTGTATTTTGTTGTAGACCCAAAAAACTTTTTTGCCTAATTTCTAATTTAAAACATTTATAAAGCGCAGCGTGCACCGTGCGGTTTCTTGGCGCTAGTGGATAGTTCGTCACCTGAAGAAAAATAAAACCTGTCGTGGGTAGGAGGGGGAATTAAACAGGGAAGGCTTGTTTGAAGAGAAGCGTTTTTAGGTCTTTACCGAAAGAAAGGTAGTGAGTTGCAGAGCGGAGGTGATCGGGGAGGGAGTTCCAAAAAGTGGGGGCAAGGGTAGCGAAATTAGTTCCACCCCACTTTTTACGTTTGAAACGTGGGATTTGAAGGAAGGATTTAGAGGAGGAGCGAAGCTCTCTGGTGGGGACGTAATCATTTATTAACGAGGAAATGAAAGCAGGGGCAGTGCCTTGACGAGCCTGAAAGACCATACAACCGGTCTTGAACAGGGAACGCTCCTTAACAGGGAGCCAATGAAGCTGTCTGAGGAGGGGTGTGGAGTGGTGATAACGTGGGAGACCATAGACCAGCCGGGCCGCCTGGTATTGAACCATCTGGAGTCTCCGCAGGCTATATGCTGGAATGCCGTTGTATATGGCATTGGCATAATCTAGCCTCGAGATCACCAGTGCGGCCATAATCAGCTTAAGTGCCTGTGGGGTGAAGAAGCGGGAAACAGTGCGGATAGTTCGGAGGGTGAAGAAACAGGAGGAGACAACAGTGCTAATTTGTGAGTGGAGAGTGAGCTGATTGTTAATTTTAACCCCCAGTGTTTTCACTGTGGTTGAGGGGGTGGGGGAGGGGCCGAGGGAAGAGGGCCAGAATCGGGAATTCCAGGGACTGGACGAACCACCAGTGAGAACCAACTCGGTTTTGTCCGGGTTCAAATTAAGATGAAGCATATGATTTGTTTTAAACTGATGAGGGCCTGGTACGTGCCCAAACAATAAAGTTTTGCAAAAACCATGACAAAACAAGAATTGCCAGAAGGCTAGTGGCCATCGCCTGACCTTTTGGATTTGCCAATGCTTGTTAACTATTGTGCACATTGCTGCAGCATTGGGCTGTGTATGGCCTTATAAAAAATTAAGAGGTCAGCTGAGAATGAGAAGTGGTGTGCAGATGCCAGGATGCACATCTGAAAAAACAAGCACACAGGATCGGGCATGTGCACCAGTAATAAAAAACTAGCAGTGTGAACATCCTGGCCCCAAGATGGCCAACGTCTCATTAAATCGCAGCTTTTGTTGGTGAATAATTATGCGTTGTTATGGTATGCGTTGTAATGGTATTTTTAAAAAATGCGTTGCAATAGCATGCGTTGTAAAATCATGCGTTGTAATGGTAGTTGCGATGTAAAAACCGCTTTGTAAAGGCATGCATTGTAATTGTTTGCGTTGTAACATCATATATTTGTCAGAGCGCATTCCAATGCAAGCACTTCATGGTAGGTGGCATGAAACACCAACTAGCCAAACAAATGACCTCAAAAGAATAGTACTCCTCTGGGCTGCTTCAAGGTGTGATTGACAAAGCCCTCAGCCTGTGGCTAAAATAGGCTGATTCAAATGTGTAAATAGTTGCCCACTCAATGGATATTGTAACCAATAGGTGAACAAATATAAATTTTGTCCAGCCAAACCAAATAAGGGGACGTCATAGGCTTAAATTGTGTTTACTGAGTGAAGTAGGTAACTGGAGGCCCTTGTTCACATCAGGAGTGCCTTGTATATATAAGTTGGAATAATAAGCATGCAAAAGGAATATAAGATTAATTTAACCACACTATTTTCCCCTAAGAGTAGCTCTGGTGCAATCTCATGTTATTCAGGTGAGCCCTGGTTTGTTGCCATTATACTAAAAACTCTTGTTGGAAAATCACTGTACATTTTGTAAGCACCATGAAGTTAGGGGGTCTCATTTTGCTAGGAAAGTGTCTGTCCCATTAGAATTTCTGAAGCTGAATGTACTAATGTCTAAATAATTCTGTGGACATCCGCTCCCTACCAGTATTACAATGACTAACAAGAGGGGTCTTCTCATTCAGTGTACCTGGGCAAGAGAAGCCTGAAGAAAATGCTTCGAACACAAGCTGAGGCAGAACGGCAATCCTGTATGATAGCCCTTTGCTCTTGTGAGCCATCACTTTGGCTGCACATAACATCTCACAGGATAAGAAAACTGTTATCTCAATGCAGGACGATCCGGCTATCTCTATGTTGATTTCCACAGCCAGTCTTCTATGCTGGCCAAGTTTCCAGATTGCAGATTTTCAAGTGCATGACCAGGGCCACTGAATCCAACTACCCACACTGCTGGTACATGCAGTTCAATCCCCATTTCCAACTCTTGCCCACAGGATTCTGCAGGGAGCAACTGGACTCTCCTGTCTTACATTCAGCACATCACAGTTTGATGAAGTAAGACTTTTACCTCTTAATATAACCAGTGGACGAGAGAGATGACCACCAGTTATTGGATTGTTGGATTTAGGAATGGCACCTCTCAAGGAGGAGGACGTCTTTGCTTAGAAAAATTATTTGTGATGTGGAATCACTTGCATAGGTACATGCATGTGCTCCATCACATGTACCTGGAGACCGTGAACATCCACCTGGATGATCACACTCGACTTATGGACTCCTGATGCCTTCTTTTGCAGTTCACATTGGAGTTGCACAGGGAATATTTCCAAATGGTAAGGCAGGAGAACAGCAGTTGGCATGATTAAGATCCATGCAGCTCATTTATGCCTTGACTGATAAGCCACCAGCCTTTCCTCAAGGAGTGCAAAACCCGGTCAGAAAAGGATTTCTGCACTTTAAGACTCATAGTGATTTGGAATGAGGAGTGGGTATGAAAATGGCACCCCCTTCCTCCCACCAAATAACAATTCCAGGCATCAATGGTGAGTGTAAATATTCAAATAGCATGCAGTTCTGTAAAATGGCTAGTCAGGAAACAAATTCTGGGCTAAGAGTCCCTTCAGAACAAGCAGAGCATTCTTATAGGATGTGCAGGCCCTCACTCACCAGGGTGACATGCTTTATCATCAGCCAAAGTGGAGTTAAACCAACATCACGTGACATTTTCACACAACAGATGTGTAGGGTATACTAAAATGTTGATTTATAATTTAGAGATATGCATTTTAAAATAAATACACAGGTAGGTTGGAGATGGGTCAAATGAAGATGGAATTTGAAGCCATGAGTGTTAAAATGAAGTCTGCAGTCAAATAAGCTTAAAACTGTAGTTTTATTGGAGCAGTATGAACGTACAACCCTCACGGACCTGGATCCAGCTCCAACTGCCAAGTGAGATTCCACACAGAACTTAGACATGAGAATATAGAACAACGAGTACATCATAGAAATGACATAGTAAGAACTCTAAAAAAGACATAACCATAACACATCTCCCTTACTATAAAAAATGTTCATGCAACATAAAAGAAAATAAAATTCAAATTATAATGATGGCAATACTAAACTAACTAGATAGTTGATAAGAACAAATACAATGATATGTAATTATCAACGAGAATGCATTACATAATCTTTGTGCCAAACTGGTCTTGTTCTTAATCTGCTAAAATCTTTGTTCAGTGTGTTGTCAAAATGATCATATCCAACACGATGTGAAAGTCGTGAATGATGGTTATCAGCTTTCACTAAGCAAGACATATTCCAAACGTCTCCAAAATCTAACACAACAACATTTTTCTTGAAATCAGATATTACAAAAGGACCCATATATTTAGAATGTCCTTTTTTCACAGTATTGCCAATGTTCCACAAAGTTAGCTTTGTGCAGTGTCTATTATCAAAATTTATTTTGTATTTGTTTTGGTGAATCTTTCTTCGTACAGTCATTTCAGATATAGAAGGATGATTACTGATAGAATGGACCAGCAATATCCAATCCCAATTTCGTCCACGGTTCAATAGGTATTTCAACAGGTGAGATTGGTGCTGAGAAGGTTTTCTTGGACTTATCGTTGTTGGTACACTGCCAACAATCCTTCACAACACTTTCTACCTCATGGTCCATACCAGGCCACCAGTACCACTGACGAAGTCTAGCTTTTGTTTTGTTACGGTCTAAATGACCCTCATGTGCTAGATTTATTACTTTGGATCTTAAGTTAAAAGGAGGAATCAGATGTTTTCTTCTTAAAATCTGTTCATCCAAATTACTTAACTCCTCTCTTACACAAAAATAATCCATCATGGAGGAAGACAACAATTTTTTGTCTGGCCAGCCTTTCACAATGAGATCTTTCAAAATTTTCAAATCAGGATCATTCACACAGGAATCATCCCATTCCTTATTTTCTAAAGCTGATTCACAAATCCAATTTATACTTGGAAAACACATATTGACATGCAATCTGCCATGCAATTTTTTGAACCTTCTACAAATTCAACAACAAAATTATAATCTGACAATCCATCTACCCAACGAGAAATTCTAGGAGAAAGATTGTCGTACTCGCTACAAGTGAAAATTCTTTAAAGTGGTTTATGATCAGACCTTACAGTGAAAGGTATGCCCCATAAAAAAAAAATTAAATGGAGGATTCCCCAAAATACTGTCAACGCCTCCCTTTCAATTACTGAGTACCATTCTTCCGCTCCTCTCAATGCACGTGAAGCAAAAGCAATTACTTTTAATACACCACTAACCATTTGGGAAAGTACAGCACCTAAATCACATCAAAATTTCCTAAAGTCAGTAGTTTTTTTCAATACTTTTCCTCACAGTACTGAACGCTACGTCACACTCATCTGACCATTCAAACTGAGAACCTTTCTTTAAAAGAGAACTCAATAGTTGAGAGATAGAAGCAAAATTTTGTATGAATTTTGAAAAAAAAAACAACACGTCCAAGAAATGAACGTACTTGATCCTTATTAAGGGTTCAGGTGGCTCCATTATACTTTTAGCTAACTCCAGTTTAGGACTAACACTCTCACCTGAAATTGTATATCCAAAATATGTTACTGAAGTAACTAAATTTACATTTCTCCTTTTTAATCACCAATCCTGCAGTCTGTAATCTTTTCAAAACCTTCCTCAAAATACCATCATGTTCTTTAAAATCTTTTCCATAAACTAAAATATCATCTTGGAAAAATAGAACTTTGTCTAAACCATGTAACACTTGCTTCATTATCCTTTGGAAACATGCCGCAGCGGAGGCAAGTCCAAAAGGCATCCTCAAAAACTGAAAAGCTCCAATGGGCGTGACAAATTAAGTTAAATGCTTAGACTCTGGATGTTACTTAACCTAAGCAGAAGACAAATACATAACACTAAAAAATGTTGTGTCTTTAATGAGGGCAAGTGTTTCATTGATGCTCGGTAAGGGTTGCCTATCCACACAAATGAATGTGTTTAGTTCTCTCAAATCCGCACACAAACGTATCTCTTTCCCACCATCCTTAGGTGCTAAAACCACCGGAGCCAACCATTCAGAGCTCTCAATCTCTTCAATTACTCCCTTGCCTTTTAGTTTCTCCATCTCACGTTTTAATGGCTCCATCATCATGTTCGGGGCCTTCCTCACCTTAGCTACAAAAGGTACCGCTCCACGTTTGAAAATGATTTTGTGTTCAAAATTCCTTAAAAGACCAAGATTGGTGCTAAAAACTTTTGGGAATTTTGTTGAAATGTCTAGAGGAAATTCTTCCTTAGTCAACCACAGAACTTTTTGTGAACTATTTGGATTAAGAGTTATTCCCATATCCCTCTGATGTCTCCAACCAATAAGATTATCTCCCCTCTTCGCTATATAAACTTTACCAACAGTCTCACGTTAAAAAAATTTAATTTCCTTAACACAATAACCTAGGACATCAATTTTTACACCACCATAACCTACTGGATTAATGTCTGAAGGTAGTAATTCAACATTCTCACATCCAAAAGTGGTTTCCCAATTGTTATCACCAATCATTGTGTCTGGTGATACAGAATTCGCTAAAACTAATATTTTCTTTCCTCCCACTAAGATCTCACAATCAGGCATATCAATGGGATCTTCATCCACACTCCCATCCTTACGTATACTGGATACTACTCTTGTTTCATCTACTAATTGATTAACATTTTGTTGTTTGAATCCTCGACACACTCGAGCATAGTGACCTTTCTTGCCACAATTCTTACAAAATGCAAATCTCGCAAAACTCACAGGACTATTTGTCCAGTGACCTTCAGTTCCACATAAGAAACATTTGGGATTCACAGGTTTGCTATCAGTGGAACTGTATTTTTTTTCTTCAAATCTGTTATCTGTCTCTTTATTTCTTGGTGATGTAGTCTTCCCATAGTCTTTGTCACTCTGTCTTTCAATTTTATTAACAAATTCTTCAGTAGTCCCACTTTCTTTACTTGTGGTATCTTTATTTTTCTCATCACGCATTTCACGAACCCACATACTGGTGTTTTCCATTCCTTCTATGATAGCAATAGCATCCTTTAAGTTAGGATTTTTGCTTAATAACTTCTCTTGTACTTTGACATTATTAGTGCATCTGACAATTTGATCCCTAGTCAAGGAATCAGTCAAATGTTCAAACTCGCATGTCCGTGCTAACGTTTTAAGGGAACCTAGAAATGTTCTTGCTTTTCCCATGAACCCTAGAAAATAATTTGTGTCTCTCTAAAATCACATTAATGTGTGACCCAAAATGTCCCTCAAGCATTAACACCGACATATCATAGACATTACCAGGTTCACCAGCATCATTACCAATTTCAATTTCATCTAAATTTTCATAAATACACCTTCCTTCAATACCTAAATTGTGTAAAAGAATTGCTTGTTTACGAACTGATGAAAACTTCTCACCTCCAATGACTATGAGGTAAGAATCAAAAATTACTTTCCGTCTCTTCCATGGTAAAACAGGCTCACCTTTCTCGGACAAAAAATGGGGAAGTTCAGATGAAGTTGCCATAATACAAAAGAATGTTGGACCTGTGGATGACAATGAGAATAAGGACACAAATGTTCATATCATGCAATAACTATAATGATATGTTTGACTAAAAGTGACCAAAACTGGATAATCTTGTTAAAATAAATATATATATAGAATCAAAGCACGCAAAAATCAACATTTATAATGTGTGCATTACTACCTGAAATTACTATATAATGACAAGGAATTAATTTGTATTCCAGTGTCCACCAATAGTGTGTGAATCACTGAGAATGTGCAACTGTGTGCACTTCAGCAAACATAAACTCCACTTGTTGTTCGCTGACAAGATTGAGTGTGTGCATCACTCTATGCACTTCAATTATTGCGAACTTGAATACTCCACTTCATAATAAAAACTAACTGTGTGCATTCCTGTATTCTATTGTTCTTGTCTTGTTATAAGGCCACATCAATATATCTTTCCAAAATCAACGATTTATAAATAAGTCGCGTTACCTTGAAAGCTGTCAAGTTCACGTAACGGTAGCGACTGCAAAACTGACAGAGAAGTAAAATGTACACAAAATGGCTGCTTGCGTCATACATCATGACGCGCTGAACGTGTGCCTTCCAACTTGAATGACGAGCGATGATGGTCTGTGGTCTAGTTTACAACTCCCAGGATTCTGTAGTAGAGACCGTTACTGCATCCATATGTCGTCATTCTTCCGCTGGATTCATGCCGAGCACATCAATGTTACGGATCTGAGGCCAACAACACAGAGCTCTCTTCCAAGCACCATCCACATAAGAATCTCACAAGGTACCTGCCGAGACAATGTCTTTTCCCCTTCGAGTCATCAGAGTGAAGATAATACAGCTAATTTGAAATCAAGGATGACCGGTAAGACAGTATCACAGGCTCACGCGTAGGTTCGTTTCAGTATGCAAATATCGTGTAGGGTTGTTTCCTCTTCGTTTTTTAACTCGTCGCCAATGTTAAAATGAAGTCTGCAGTCAAATAAGCTTAAAACTGTAGTTTTATTGGAGCAGTATGAACGTACACACCTCAAGGGCCTGGATTCAGCTCCAACTGCCAAGTGAGGTTCCACACAGAACTTAGACATGAGAATGTAGAACAAAGAGTACATCATAGAAATGACATAGCAAGAACTCTTAAAAAGACATAACCATAACAATGAGGAGCCTGGGTCTGCACAAAAATAGAAACGAAAAAATATATATGTATTACATGAGCCCAAACAGGAATCAACAAATTGGATGGGGTAGTATTCTCTTCAGAAAAACATGGCCCAATAAAAGAAGTCTGCAAACCAAAATTTCAAATGTATTCTCCAAAACCTACATCAAAATCCAAAGTTCTGTAACGACTACCCCAATCCAGAGAAGGTGCTGTCATGGATTGGGACAATGAGTTTCAGGCCACTTATCCTGTGGCCGATTGAGACGGTGACCAACACTACCTCCTTGGGCATGCATGTTGTACACAGGTAGCAGAGACAAACAACTCCAGAGGCGTATCACACATAGGTGCAGGTACAAGGGTTGTAGAAGGGGTTAAACTAACGAAGACAACAGGTGAGGAGATATGGGGTGCTGTGGGAGATAAGAATGAAGTAGTCAAGAAGAAGTAGAAGTGATGAAGCAAAGCTTCGCATATTTTGCGGCTTGCCGAAGTCAAGAACCTCGTTTATGTGTAATAAGGTAACAAAATGTATGTTTTACTAACATTTATTCTGTTTAGGCAAAGTTCCCGAAGCTTGCCTATGTGTATTTCTAATGAATTTAATCCGTGTCCTCTAATATGGCCGCCGCTTGTATTTCAGTTACTGCGCATGCGTCAGCCACACTCACGTGTCCTGACGCGTCTGCAGAAGTGGAGGGAAAGTTATGCGCATGCGTAATTCATAGCTGTGCTTATCATGTGGTACTGCTCGTGCCACTGCTCTTGTGCCCGTATCAATGTAGCTAACATTTAGATGCAATAAGTTTATTTCTTGATGATGAGTTAAAAGTACAAACCCTGTGATGTGTTTTCATAATGACATTATTATGTATTAATTTGTTTTCGCTTACTTTTCATGTACCGCGGGGAATGGGGGTCCAAACTGATTGGGAGCCATATTGACGGTCTCTTCTGCGCATGACCAGGGAGCATTGAAAAGTGGCCACTTTGGACAGTGGAACTCAGCCAGCTGGCAGCCACAGTCAAGATGCGCCTGGGAAAGCCACCTCTGCGCTACGAGAACGGCGAATGTTGCTCCTCATGTGTTACAATGTTAATTTCCTGCACAGTTCTCATGAGAACCCCAAACCTGCTAGGCGGTACCCAAATATGTTAATGAAGGCTTCAAATCGTGTATTGTGATTGGTGTGTTACCCAAATCCTACCTTAGGACCAATCGAAATTGAGGGATTCTGACACTTTGCAACATTGGGGGGTGGTACACTGTCCCCAAACTGTATATCTACCCTGGGTTCACCTAGTGAACCGTCCGACTTGTCTGGTTTAGCTGACCTGTCACTGACCCAACGCACTCAATAGGTGACTGAAGATACAGAGCGCTGCGAAGCACTCTGTCCGAATTTGACCATAGACTAAGGTTCTACTGAGCCTTAAAGTGCTGGCAAAGCACTTAGCTGGGAGTTCGCTGACCCAATCGGGGTCTTGATCGATAGCTGCAGAGCGGGTGGAGCGCAGGCGTTGCTTCCGAACTGTGGGTTCCGGTCCTGTCCTGAAGAGGGTCCTGTCCTGAGGGTTTGCTGTCCTGTCCTGAGGGTCCTGTCCTGATTTCTATTCCGAGGGTATCCTGTCCTATCCTGGGTGTCCATTCTGCACCTGCTGTCCTTTGAGGGGTATCCTTCCTTGAGGGTTTCCTGTCCTTAACTGACCCGTGGCCAGGGTTTGGTTTCCACACCTTTCTAGGTAAATATTGCTCTGAACCTCTTGAAATTCTTGCACCTTCTGAATTTCTAACTTTTGCTTTAATAAAGTTCAACATTGCATATGTGATATTTTCCATGCCTTTCTGCAACTATTGAAAGTCATTTATATTTTCCATAAGTTTATTCCTATGTCTTCTCATTTGTTAGAAATTATATTTTGCATAGCAGTGTGTCATTTCCTGATATGGTCTAGAACTTCGTTGCCTAGATTGTTCAAAGGCCCCTTCACCTTAAGTGAAGCGTGTTATTCATTATAAGCTCTCCTATAGTCACTCACACTTAGGCTATCCCTGTTTAGATAATACTGACTTGCATAGTATCTTTTCTCGTTACATTTTAGTAGTACTTTGATGATTACTCTGTCATTATTTCTTTATGCATATCTAATTTACGTTATCTTGGTTATTGATTGCCTTGTTTTATTGTACCTCATGCAAGAAAATAATGAACTTTAGATAAACATTTTAAAACTTCCAGTTGTCCGTGGTCATTTAAACAGTATTTGAATGTTATTGGTTGGGTTTGTATTTTGCTGCCTTTCCTTACAGCTAGCTCCCTGATTCATTGTGGTCATTAGGCACCCGCATCGGTGGATGGTAAGTCGGGTGCACCGAAAATTGGTAGCAGGGAACACACACACACCAACTTGGTAGAGCTCGTGAAGTCACCTGATCGATGTATATGGTGATTTGAAAAGTATATGGGCCCTGAAGCCGGAAACGGCGAAAACTATTGGTCGGGTGGCCTCGCGCGCTCTATCAGTTTTCTGGTAGCTAGAGGATGGTTAGGGACTAGTTGAGAGTAAGGCAGGGATTAGTTGGACTAGTTAAGTCGGAAGCTGCTATTATATTAATGCTGCTATAAGAGCGGCTGTTCTGAGGGAACTGATCACTCTCTTGTGAATACGCTGCTGAAATTCATGAATTACTGTATTGCCATTATTCTTGTTCTTATATTGTTATATGTACTAATCCATGCAATTGTCAATCGTCTAGTTGTATGTTGTCCGAACTCCCCGGGGAATTGAAAGGGCAAGTGGTGAATAGAATCCATTGTCCTGAGGTCACAGGTTCGAGGAAAGTTAGGTGCAGGTTAGGATAACCGGGAAGCACTAACTAGGGTTTTCTGAATACATGTGTGAATAAATGACAGTAAAGGGGTTCATTGGCAAAATTCCCATAGTGGCGTAACCTAGTAAGGGTCACATCGGAAGAGTAGCAGGTTCCTCGGAGCTAGCGTGAAAGCAGAGGGGTCCGCTGAGAAACCTTAAACTCGGAATATATCCCGGAAAGAAGTGGATGAGTTTAGGGGAATAACAGGTTCACCGATGCTAGAGTGAAGGGTAGGCGGAAGAGATCTGCCCGCAGCGCGTGAAAAGTAAATGGAAGTAGTTTACTTGCAGTAAAACAATTCTTTCTCTGTCTAGACACTTGAGCACTGTGGCGAATGTGTATTTGTTGTAAAATAACCAAGCACTGAGCACTTTAAAAGAAAGAAAGTTTCCGTTACCTTGTGAAGGGAGGGAGTCAGTCGCGAAGCGCCTCTGACGTCACTCTGTGCTGCGCTAGGATTGGTAGAAGCAGCGGGCGGGTAGCGGAGCTGGAATTGTAAAGGAGGGGTGAGCGCCGGAGCGTGGGAACTGTCTCACGAAGGGGCCGTGCACCCATTAGCGGAGCTTATTTAGTGTCGCGCACCCATTGGTTGCACGAATTTCTGAAGCGCGTTCTGATTGGAGGTAGTTTGTAAACAAAGTTAGCGCAGAAGTCGTATGTGGCACTCGCAGACTACAGGAACTCGACCTGATCCAAGGCACCTAGGGTTTGAAAGGGATCAGTGGAAGACTAATAGATACGATATTATGTACGGAACCAAGAGAAAAATGTCCCTTGTAAGTAAGGTGAAAAATTATTTTAAAACGGACAAACCGATTAAATCTAGGGAAGGTGTTCTTGTCCCAGCACCCAATACTCCCGCCTCATTCATGATGTTTGACCGAGGGTACAATACCTGTGTGTGGTTGGAGAATTGGGTGAAGTACACAAAAGATGACGGAGTATTGGCTTTTCCGTTAGATGGTACTTTCAATGGTAGGATCTTATTTAATTTAAGAACCCGAATGAATGAACTGCATCCCAGACCGAGACTAACGCAGTATGAGGCATTAGAGGAATGGGAGATTGAGGCTTTTGAAAGAGAAAGACCCCGAATGGACAAGGGTTTGACCAAGTGGTACCCCAGGCAGAAACAGGAGTCCAGGGATAAAAGGATGAAACAGTGGAGACAGAGCATGATTGTTGAGGGTCTGTTTCCCATGATGCCGGCATGTCATAACATTGGAGCGGGTGAGAAAAGTACTGAAAAATGTAAGCATTGGGGGGCCCTGGGGGATTCAGATGATGAACTAATAGATGACATCTGTACCAGAAGTCCGCCACCTTACAATGAGGGAACCCGACCTTCCAGTGTAGGAGATGTTCCCCGACGTCACTTCCTAAAGGAAGAAGACAGGTCCCTGGGACTGGGAGGGGGTGGTCAAGTATTGCCCTATCCTGAAAAACCCGAACCGACGGAAACAAGGGATATATATCCCAAAGTGCCCGCAAGCCAGGAAGAAAAATATTCACGTACGAAAATCTTTTTTCCCAGACCCTTGTATGAAAGCGAAGAGAAACCATCGAATTCAGGACTGCCTTTTGTTCAACCTCCATATGGGGAAGAGCGCAGGTCCTTTAATACTGGAACTTTATTCCCGAAACCAAATTATGGGGGAGGACCAAGTGAAACGCATCCTACTGCCCCGAGTTTTACTCCTCCGTTGACCCCACAGATATTACATGACACAACTTTAAGAAGGGTACTAGTGGAAAAGGAGCAAGAGGCTCTAGCTAGACAAAGAACAGAAATAATTCAGAAAATTTCCCAGTTAAATACCAGTCCTGAGGCATTGACTATTCCAGTAACTATTGGACCGGTGGTCCCGTTATACGGAAATGGTCAGGGAAATCCGATTACTCCAGTTATGACCCCAGGCATGGCAACCCCGAGACAGGAACCGATCATCATAGATGATCAGTCCAGTGAGTGCGAGTCTGAAGTTGCGTTTTTGGAATTGCCAAACAAACAGACTGGAAAGGGAATACAGCAGAGGCATAACCCTTTTAATACAAAAGAAATTAAATTAGAGACAGCAACAGGTACTAGGAATGTCTCTCTGGTAACTCCGGATGAAATTGAGAGTTGGAGTCGTGAATTAGAGAAACAGACTCCGCAAACAAAACCTTTAGACCTCTACAAGCTGAGGGTCGAAATAGAAGAATTAATGGCAGGTAATGTGGGGTTGGATCGATTGAATACCTACTCTGAAGAAGAATTGTCGTTCATATGTAAAAGCTTTACAAGGAACACCAGAGTGCTCCACGAAAAACTGACCGAAACAGCAGTTAGTATGGGGGTAGATATCTCAAAATCCAAGCCCTTACAGAAACCGTACAGAGCAGACTTCTCAGACAAAGATATAGAACACCTGAATGTGGCAGGGAAGAAGTTGCAGATTAAAGAATTAATGGGGGTACTGCAGAAATGGGGAGATGTGGAAAGATGGAGAAGCAGGTGGGCGAAAAAGAGGGAAGAGGTTCGCTCCCGACAAGTGACTCCCGAGTTTGCTTTAAGAGAGGTAGAAAAACCTGAGCAGTTATGCCCCATGCGCGAAGTTCCAGGAGGGAAATATGTGCATGTCCCCTGGTCTAGGCAGGATATTGTGTCCTTCACGAACGATTTTCCAAAATTACGAGAGAAACCAGTTGACTGGTACAGGCAGGTGGAGAGGTTCGTGAAGGTACAGAAATGTCTGTGGAAAGACCTGGATGGGTTTTTCGACATTGTGGTTCCGGTAGATTTGTGGACCCAGTGTAAAATAGCCATAGACTGGCCCAGTGAGGAGTACCCAAGAAATAAGGAAACAGGGGAGCCATCAAAGGATGTCATGCGAAAATATGAGCAGGTAATTCAGCATTTGAAAGAAAAGGTGCCCGCAAAGGAAACTGATTGGACAAAAATAGATAGAACAACACAGGAAAGGGACGAGACAGTGCACTCCTTCTATGAGAGGTTATTGCAGGTATTTAAAACATACAGTGGTATTGATAATATCGACCTGAAGGATATGACGCACTTTATTTACAGGTTTGTAAATGGTTTAAGACCTGAAATTTGTCAGTGGATAAAAGATAATAAAATCTGTTGGCATACAAAAAAAATGGATGAGGTCCTGCGGTACGCTAAGTACTGCGAGGATGAGATGGCAGAGAAGAAAAAGGCCCTTAAGGAAAAGGTGATGTGGGCTCAGGTGAAGCTCGCAGAACAGCAGGAAAAACAATTGAGTAACATGGTTAAAAATGCTGAGAACAAAGGTCCTGGGGGAGGGGGTGGAGGAAAGCCCCGGCCCAAATTTAGCAGGGAAGAGGCTATGAAGAAATTTCCCTGCCATCAGTGCGGCGAAATTGGACACTGGCGAAACGAGTGTCCTCAATTAGTCGATGTTAATGAAAAAACTCCTGATTTAACTCCACAGACGCAGAAAGAAAGACCAAGAAAGACTCAACCCCAGGTAAAAACAGTTCAGGTGCCTCGAGCACCCAAGCAGGTATACAGGGGAAGACAGGCAGAAGATGAAGAGATAGAGGTTTGGGAAAGCGGGGAGAACAGAAATACAGCAACTTCGCAGTATCTGCTGAATGATACCTTCCTTTGTAATGATCAGGACTGACGGGGCCTGAGAGGGGAGGACGAGGAGTGCGTACTTGGCGCTTCCTTGCCGGTAGACCAGTCTGGACCATATATTGAAGGAAAGGTTGACGGAAATGATGTCACCTTTCTGTTGGACACTGGCGCTACCCGTTCTACTGTAAGAACAGTGGACGTTCCAAACCTACCCCTCTCGGGAGAAAATATCCAAGTAGTGGGTGTATCTAATCAATTGATTAGTACTCCTGTTACCGTACCAATGGAGATTTCAATTGGAAATTTTAAACAGATGCATAGATTTGTCGTCTGTGACACCAGTCCAGTGAATCTACTGGGTCGTGATTTGCTGTGCAAAATGAACTGTACCATCTTTTGCACACCAAAAGGTGTGGAAATACAGACCCCAGATGAAGATGGCATTTATAAATTATTGTTACTTAGACCTGACTCAGAAATTAAAAGATTGACCCTGCAGGACTTGCCCCAAGAACTACAGGAAGCCGTAAAGCCAGAGGTGTGGGATTTCACTGGAAAGGATGTGGGGTTGATGAAAGATGTGGACCCCATACAGATAGCCATCAAGGACAATGCAATATATCCTAACACTAGGCCCTACCGAATGAATGCTGAAGTGAAAGCAGGTGTCACTCTGGAAATACAAAAATTATTAGAAGGAGACATCATACAGGAAGTGATGAGCAGCCCATGCAACTCACCGATTATGGGCATCAAAAAGCCTAGTGGCAAGTATAGGGTAGTGCAGGACCTGAGAAAGGTTAACAAAATTGTAGTTCCTTGCTGCCCTATTGTCCCAAACCCTGCAGTGATATTGTACCAGATCCCTTGGGATGCTGAATGGTTCACTGTGATTGATTTATGTCATGCATTCTTTTCGATACCCCTGCACCCCGACAGCAAATTTCTTTTCTCATTTGCCTTCGAGGGTCACGTGTATTGTTGGAACCGGGTCCCTCAAGGGTATACAGAGAGCCCCTCTATCTTTAATCAGATCTTGAAAAAATGTCTAGAGACTTTGATCTTACCTGGGAACTCTGTGTTAGTACAGTACATAGACGACCTTCTACTGGCGTCTAAAAGTCACAGGGACTGTGTAGTTGACACCATTGCCCTCCTAAATCATCTGTGTGAGAAAGGGCATAAAGTGGCCCCTGACAAACTACAGTTCTGTGCGAAATCAGTAAAATATCTAGGACACCAGATAGAAAAGGGTGTCAGAAAAGTCACATCAGAAAGAGTGAGAATAATTCAAAAGATGCAGTTGCCCCGTACTCAAAAAGATGTCAGAATGTTCCTGGGGGTATTAGGGTACTGCAGACAGTGGATTCTGGGATTTGCAGCTTTAGCCAGGCCCTTGATAAAAATGACCACGAGAGGAATGCCAGATGTTGTAGAGTGGGACGATGAAAGTCTAATGGCTTTCACAAGACTGAAAAACTGTCTGTGTACAGCCCCTGCGTTGGGAATGCCAGATTATTCCAAAGAGTTTGCCCTTTTCTGTGACACTCGCGATAATTGCGCATTGTCAGTCCTGACTCAAGAACATGGCACGACCAGAAGGCCTGTGGCTTATTTCTCTGCCACATTGGACCCAGTAGCTGCTGGGTTACCAGGCTGTCTGAAAGCAGTAGCTGCTACCTGTGCAAGTTTGGAACAGAGTGAGTCCATTGTCATGGGACATCCTGTGACCGTGTATGTTTCACATGGAGTGGTAATTCTATTGACCAGAACTAAAACACAGTATCTCACCCCTAGTCGGCTGACTAAATACGAGAGGATTCTTGTGGGTGCAGCAAATGTAAGCATTGTTAGGTGCGGTATTCTGAACCCTGCCACCTTACTCCCCGACCCCTTGGAAATAGAAGGTGGGGATGATGATGAACATGATTGTATTGACCTGACAGAGTTCAGTACTAAGCCACGCCCAGACATAAAAGAAGTACCATTGCCTGAGCATGATAAAGAACTATTTGTGGATGGTTCCTGTCTAAGACATGAACTAGGAGGCTTGAGTGCTGCTTATGCAGTAGTGTCTTTCACCAAAATTGAAGAAGCAGGTTACCTATATAACATCAAGTCTGCACAAGTAGCCGAATTGATAGCCATGATAAAGGCTTGCAAAATTGGGAAGGACTTACGCATAACAGTGTATACTGACAGTCAGTACTGTTATGGAGTTGTGCATGACTTTGGCCAATTATGGCTACAAAGGGAATTCATGACTTCCTCAGGTACTCCCATTCGGAATGCAAAGGTTGTTCATGACCTTTTAGAGGCCATCCAGTTGCCCAAAGAACTGGCAGTGGTAAAATGTGCTGCTCATCAAAGGAGCATGGACAGAGTATCACTGGGAAACGATTATGCTGATCGAGTGGCCCAATGGTGTGCCAAAGATCGGTATATTGTAAATCCAAAACGAGGGGGGCCAGGAACCAGCTGCCAGCTTCAGGTGTTTGAAGAAGTGCCTACGTGGGATGAAGTGAGAGAGTGGCAGGAATCGGCTCCTTGGCAAGAAAGAGAGAAATGGAAGGAGGATGGGTGTAGACCGAGACGTGTGGATGGTGTGATTTTGGGCCCAACTGGTATGCCTGTGTTACCCCGACACTTGCTTGGCACAATGGCAAGATTAATACATGAAGGATCACACATTGGTAGGGATGCCATGATTCTGGTATTTCAACAGACTTGGTACAGTAAAAAGTTCAGGAAGGTAGCAGAGTCCCTCTGCCAGAGGTGCCTGTCATGTCAACAGATGAACCCAGGCAAGAGGACAATGGTTGAACTGAGCAGGATTGGGAGATCAGGGGGTCCCTTTATAAGGATACAGATTGATTTCATCACCATGCCCCGTTGTGAAGGGAAACGATATGTCCTTGTCATTGTTTGCGTATTTTCAAAATGGGTAGAAGCTTACCCTACTCCTCAAAGTGACGCACTGACAGTAGCGAAGTGTTTACTAAAAGAACTGATACCTAGATTCGGAATACCATACATTATTGAATCAGATAAGGGTGGACATTTCCAGAATGAAATACTGGCTGAACTGTGTAAGGCCTTTGGAATAAGGCAGAAACTCCATTGTGCATACCACCCAGAGGCTTCTGGAATAGTGGAACAAGTAAATGGAACTATCAAAAACAGACTAGAAAAGCTGACAGATGCTACTGGCATGACCTGGGTGAAGGCCCTGCCCCTGGTCCTGATGGGACTGAGAAGTGTTCCTGACCGCAAGACAGGCCTAAGTCCCCATGAAATCATTATGGGAAGAGTGATGAGACAAGCATGGGTGCCAGGAAGCAAACTGTTGAGTATTACTGATGATTTGGTGCTTGAATACTGCAGAAGATTGGGTGACCAAGTGCGTTCTATCTCTCGCCAGATTGGAGACGACGGCATCCTCAATCCAACGACTCCTCTCCACAGCTTGGTTCCAGGAGACTGGGTCAAAATAAAGAAGCACACTCGATCAAGCTGTCTGGCACCAAGGTGGGGAAAGAAACGCCAAGTAATCCTGGTAACAACCACTGCAGTGAAGGTCGCAGGTGTTCCCCAGTGGATCCACGCTGGACACACCCAGAAGGTATTGCCAGACAAAGGATTTGAAGAAGAAGGGCAACCAGCAGAGGACCCTGAAGGAGCCAGACCAGAAGCAACTGACAACGAGCAGCCCAGCACCAGTCAGGTTGCAGGAACAGCAGACGTTGGCCCAGGAGTAGTTGACTACGAACTGCCAAGAAACCAGCCTGTGGAAGAGGTCCAGGAAACTGAGCCAGGAGTAGCTGAAGACGAGCTGCCAAGCATATGGCCAGAAGAATGGATACCGATGATTGATCTGACCGAAGATCCTATCAGAACAAGAGAACGACTTAGTGAAGGTAGAGAGTGGACTAGTCAGGAAAAGCAAGGCACAGGCGAAGAACCTCAGCCGCTTGAGATTCACATCAAAACTGAGGAAGGAGAAGGTCAGACAGGGACAGAGCAGGTATTCGATACACCACCGCTAACACCTGATGCAGATAAGGGAGAGACTAGAAATAGAGTGATAGTTCGAGCAGAAGAAAATAAAGAGATCGAAGTGCTTGAACAGGATCAGAGAGGGTTAAAAGAACGGGTTCAGGAAACAGAAACAGAAACAGAGACAATCGAAAGCCAAAAACAAAATATTCCTGAACAAGGCCAGATTAGCAACCAGGCAGAAGAATTTGATGCTAGCCCTGGAACTAGTCAGATAAGGGAAGTAGGAGAAGAAAGTGGAGAAGAATTACCACAAGATAAAGAGAACAAGAGAATAAGAAAAGAAAGTGAAGTCCAAGTACCAACTAAGAGACTAAAGAAAAGAAACAACCTTGAGCCTAGGTTTGTAAAAAGATTGAGACTAAGGATAAAGACAGTGGAAGAAAAACGTGCAGAAGCAAGAAGAAGTGCTCGGATAGCAGAGCAAGAAGAAGACTCTTCCAAAAGAAGGAGTGAGCGAATAAAAAGACAAAACAAAAAGTACAAATCTCCTGAATGGACACTGGTTTTGGAGGAACTTGAAGATCTTGATATAACTGACGTGAGCGACGGAGAACCCGTCCCAGAGTACTCAGCTGAAGAGGAGGACGAACCACCGTGAATTTGCACAAAGTAAGCTAATTGTGTGAAGCCAAAAAGAGGGGTTCGAGAGACTCCTTCTGAGCCAAAATGTCTGATTCAACAGTGAATGGTAGACCTAGTTGCAGCCGTTTTAAGACGTGTTGCAAGGTGTGTATATGTAGTGTAGTAGTACTGATAGTTATCTGGATAGGATTAACAATTTTCATTCCCTTTGCTGTAAGTAAAGATACTAACATTGTCCCTACTGAAGTTGTAAATACCGATAATGAGGAGCTAACAACACAGAGTGTAGCACGACATGAAAGAGCTTTGAGACAAACAAAACAGAACTTAGAAGCATCAGATGAGGGAGGACTACATTATCATGGAATGAAGAACAGGACACACTTAAATGTTTTTGCAAACTTGTTAATACACTATGTAGAAACTATGGAAATTGAAGATTGCTATGTCTGCATGAAGCTACCTACTTCGGTGGCTGAGGGCGTGACATACCATCATCTGCCATTGACATATGGAATCTCCTGTAGCATTTTAGCTAGTTTATTCTATAAAAGAGGACCGTTACAGTACTATTACTCTAACAATGACGTGATCTTTTCTGAACTTCCTATACGTGGGAACTTGAATCCTGTACATACCAAAACTGACACCATAAGATATATGGGAGACTACTTTCTGACTATAGGTAACATTGACATAGCAGACGCACACAGAGATAACTTGACTTGTTCTTTGCGTGAGCAGGAAAAGATGTTCCTGAACATGGCAGAGAAAAGGAGAATTAAAATTCAAAAGAAGGCTAATGACGAAAGTCAGAAAAAGCCAAAGTGGGCAGAGAACATGGAAGGCACCTCATCTGGTGGAGCGGGTCCTGCTCTGTTGCTGGATTTTGAAAAGAAAGGCAAGCTATGTCTTCACCGCGAGAAGACTAGCTATTATAATAATGTTTTCATTGGTTCCAGTGAATGCGAACATAATTACAAGGTAATTGGAGGTTGGGGTTTCAAAAATGGGTCAGAGCCTGTGTTTCCTGGAATTTATTATATTTGTGGGGACAAGGCTTATTTCAAATTGCCGGATCACTGGTATGGAAGCTGCTACTTTGGCATTGTCTTCCCGAAAATATACCATGTGAATGGAAAAGCTGGAAGCAATGAAGATACTAATGGCTTAGTGCGTAGTAAAAGAGAAAGTATAGGTGAAATTATGGGTAGTATTTTCAGTGCACTGATACCTGGAGTGGGAGTGGTTCTGAACACTCACAGAATTTGCAAATTGTCTACTATAGTAGATGTGCTGTCTACTGAAACGGCTCATGGATTTCTGCTGGTCAATACCGAAATGGTTGCGATCAGATCAATGGTTTTACAAAATCGACTTGCTCTTGACACCTTATTAGCGAAAGAGGGCGGAGTCTGCCGGATGTTGAAGGCGCAACATTGTTGCACTTATATTCCGGATAAAAGTGTACAGATCAAAAGATATGTGAAAAACATTACTAATTTGGCAAAGGAACTCAAACCACTCGAGGTTGATAGTGCCTGGAAGAGACTGGTAGATGGTCTCTCAAATGTAGGTCATTGGCTTGCTAGCATAGGTAAAAGCTTATTATTCAAAATTCTGATGCCAATTGGTATTATAGGTCTTATTATACTTTCCATTTTCTTATGCTGTAAATACCGCAAGCGTACCAAAAAGCACGAGGTAAATGCAAGAGGAGTGAAACGAAGTGTGGATGAGATTGAATTAGAGGAGGTGAATGATCAGATATACAAAAAGGTGAAGACTTCTCACCCTGCTAAAACTGAGAGAGAAAAGTTAGAACGGCTGCTGGAAGAAATAGAAACTTTATAAGGTATGAAAGAAAGTTGGCATCTGGTTCCATTATAATTTGTGATGATAGTAAATATCATCAAAGAGGGGATTGATGAAGCAAAGCTTCGCATATTTTGCGGCTTGCCGAAGTCAAGAACCTCGTTTATGTGTAATAAGGTAACAAAATGTATGTTTTACTAACATTTATTCTGTTTAGGCAAAGTTCCCGAAGCTTGCCTATGTGTATTTCTAATGAATTTAATCCGTGTCCTCTAATATGGCCGCCGCTTGTATTTTAGTTACTGCGCATGCGTCAGCCACACTCACGTGTCCTGACGCGTCTGCAGAAGTGGAGGGAAAGTTATGCGCATGCGTAATTCATAGCTGTGCTTATCATGTGGTACTGCTCGTGCCACTGCTCTTGTGCCCGTATCAATGTAGCTAACATTTAGATGCAATAAGTTTATTTCTTGATGATGAGTTAAAAGTACAAACCCTGTGATGTGTTTTCATAATGACATTATTATGTATTAATTTGTTTTCGCTTACTTTTCATGTACCGCGGGGAATGGGGGTCCAAACTGATTGGGAGCCATATTGACGGTCTCTTCTGCGCATGACCAGGGAGCATTGAAAAGTGGCCACTTTGGACAGTGGAACTCAGCCAGCTGGCAGCCACAGTCAAGATGCGCCTGGGAAAGCCACCTCTGCGCTACGAGAACGGCGAATGTTGCTCCTCATGTGTTACAATGTTAATTTCCTGCACAGTTCTCATGAGAACCCCAAACCTGCTAGGCGGTACCCAAATATGTTAATGAAGGCTTCAAATCGTGTATTGTGATTGGTGTGTTACCCAAATCCTACCTTAGGACCAATCGAAATTGAGGGATTCTGACACTTTGCAACATTGGGGGGTGGTACACTGTCCCCAAACTGTATATCTACCCTGGGTTCACCTAGTGAACCGTCCGACTTGTCTGGTTTAGCTGACCTGTCACTGACCCAACGCACTCAATAGGTGACTGAAGATACAGAGCGCTGCGAAGCACTCTGTCCGAATTTGACCATAGACTAAGGTTCTACTGAGCCTTAAAGTGCTGGCAAAGCACTTAGCTGGGAGTTCGCTGACCCAATCGGGGTCTTGATCGATAGCTGCAGAGCGGGTGGAGCGCAGGCGTTGCTTCCGAACTGTGGGTTCCGGTCCTGTCCTGAAGAGGGTCCTGTCCTGAGGGTTTGCTGTCCTGTCCTGAGGGTCCTGTCCTGATTTCTATTCCGAGGGTATCCTGTCCTATCCTGGGTGTCCATTCTGCACCTGCTGTCCTTTGAGGGGTATCCTTCCTTGAGGGTTTCCTGTCCTTAACTGACCCGTGGCCAGGGTTTGGTTTCCACACCTTTCTAGGTAAATATTGCTCTGAACCTCTTGAAATTCTTGCACCTTCTGAATTTCTAACTTTTGCTTTAATAAAGTTCAACATTGCATATGTGATATTTTCCATGCCTTTCTGCAACTATTGAAAGTCATTTATATTTTCCATAAGTTTATTCCTATGTCTTCTCATTTGTTAGAAATTATATTTTGCATAGCAGTGTGTCATTTCCTGATATGGTCTAGAACTTCGTTGCCTAGATTGTTCAAAGGCCCCTTCACCTTAAGTGAAGCGTGTTATTCATTATAAGCTCTCCTATAGTCACTCACACTTAGGCTATCCCTGTTTAGATAATACTGACTTGCATAGTATCTTTTCTCGTTACATTTTATTAGTACTTTGATGATTACTCTGTCATTATTTCTTTATGCATATCTAATTTACGTTATCTTGGTTATTGATTGCCTTGTTTTATTGTACCTCATGCAAGAAAATAATGAACTTTAGATAAACATTTTAAAACTTCCAGTTGTCCGTGGTCATTTAAACAGTATTTGAATGTTATTGGTTGGGTTTGTATTTTGCTGCCTTTCCTTACAGCTAGCTCCCTGATTCATTGTGGTCATTAGGCACCCGCATCGGTGGATGGTAAGTCGGGTGCACCGAAAATTGGTAGCAGGGAACACACACACACCAACTTGGTAGAGCTCGTGAAGTCACCTGATCGATGTATATGGTGATTTGAAAAGTATATGGGCCCTGAAGCCGGAAACGGCGAAAACTATTGGTCGGGTGGCCTCGCGCGCTCTATCAGAAGTAGGTCTACTCCCTGGCCTCAGCAACCTGTGTATAGTTTGAGGGGAGCTAATCCCTTCTGAATTATCTCCAAGATGTCATTCTGCTCAACCACCATCTGCCACAACAACTCCTGGACTGGTTCTGGGAAGATGATGTGTATGGATGGGTGGAGAACTAGAGTCTCTGTATCATATTGTACCCTCTGCCACGGATCTGATGATGGATTGTCTCTGCTTTTGGGCTAAGCCGAGATGGGAGCGTGGCTATGTGGGGAAATCCATAATCGCTACCTCAGATTTCTGTGGGGCCTCCACATGTAGATGTTTGGATGACAATCTTTCATGTCTCTAAGTGGGCATTGTCTCTCCCTCCTACTCACTCTTTGTGGGTTGATGATGGATATGTGCCCATCTTACAGCTAAGGTCCATCTGTCTTGCCCCAGGTCCTCTGGCCCGTCTCCTTTCTGTGGATTCCCTACTGTGGAGAATGAAGGATATTAAATAAAGGAGAAAGATAAATCTCCATTGGTTCATTTGTGTACGTCATCATTTGTATTTGTGTATTTCATCATGTGATACAAATGATAAAGAAGCATTGCAGGTAGAACACTTCTATGCTGCACATTACATTATTGTAAGAATCAGTGAGAGTCCATCTGTGTGACTATCTTTCCACTCTTTTTTAGGTCTCGCCTACGCAGCGCGCATGTGCCGCGTAGGAGAGAAACCTGTAGCCAGCGCCACAGCTTTGGGGGCAAAAATGTGCACACGTTGCATTGCTTGCAATGCAACGCGTGCCAATTTTGGCAATTTTCTTGTGGGAGCGCGCGGCGCCATATGGTGGTACCATATGGTCGCACGCTCCCGCAAGGGAATCGCGCAGGCCCCCTCCCGCCGTGCGGTTGTTGATATTTGTGTCTATTTGCAAAAAAGCAGTTTCTCTAGTAGGCCGCTGGAGAGAGCCAAGCACGCATACAAGCCACATGGCAGGCAACTTGTCATATTAGCTTGCTGTTCACCTGAACAAACGTTTAATTTAATCATAACAAAAAAAGGAACCTGTGTGGTGCGAAACATCACTATATGTTGTTCTGATGAGGGTTCAAATTAAATATAAGATTGCCTGGGTCTCTGCTCCTCACACACTCCGTACACTCACACAGCAGTAGAACTACGAACAATAAATGCACTGATGTGGCCCTTGGTGTGGCCCCATGCCTGTGCTGCGTGAACCAATGAAAGGGCAGCTTTCGGAGAGTGGTGGTGCGTATTTCATGAGCGCGCACGGACCCTGGCCAGCAAGGACTTTGTAGAAATGTGGCTTTGGGAAAAGCCCACATCCTACCTGTCCAGCTTACTGCCCCCTCTCAGTTCTTCCATCTCCCTGTCCGTGTACCACCTGCCCAACCTCCCTTCTTCTCACCTTATTGAAGTCCACTTACAACCTGTCCACTTTCTCTCTGCCCACCATCCTTCTCACTTACTGCCTGTCCAGCTTCCTGCCCCTTTAAGGTCCGTCCATCTTCCTGACCATGCGCTGCCTAGTCATCTTCCTATCTGCTCATTGTCCATCTTTGCGTCTACTTACGACCTGCCCACCCTCTTGGGGTCCACTTATAACGTGTCCACTAAACATCTGTTCATCAGCCTTTACTCATAGTGCCTGTCCAGCTTCCTGTCCATCTACCTACCAGCTTCATTTCTCTCAGTGTATCCCTGGCTCTCTCGGTCCGCTCACCTTCCCCCGGACATCAACTCTCCCGAGCTGTTCATCTTTTCCCAGCCCAAGCCCCCACCTCTTTGAACCCCTCTGTTGATTCTTCTTGCTCGACCTTTTCTTCTCAGCCCTCTCTCATTATTCTTTTCTCCGTATTTACCTCTCCCTCTCTCTCTCTCTTCTCCTCTTTCTCTTCCTCTCTCTCTTTCTCTCTGTCAGTCTCTCTCTCTCTCTCTCTCTCCCTCTCTCTCTCCCTCTCTCTCTCTCTCTCTCTCTTCCTCTTTCAACCCTCCCTCTCTCTCTCTCTCTCTCTCTCTCCCACTCGCTCTCTCTCTCTCCCTCTCTTCCTCTTTCACTCCCTCTCTCTCTCCCTCCCTCTTCCTCTTTCTCCCTCCCTCTCTCTCTCCCTCGCTTCCTCTTTCAAAGCTCTCTCTCTCTTTCTCTCTCTCTCCCTCTCTTCCTCTTTCACTCACTCCCTCCCTCTTTCTCCCTCTTCCTCTCTCTCTCTTTTTCTCTCGATCTCTCTCCCTATTTCTCTCCGTCCCTCTCTCTTCCTCTTTCTCTCCGTTCTTCTCTCTCCCTCTTTCTCTCAGTCTCTCCCTGCCCCCCTATTGTTCACCATTTCGTTCCCACCCTCCATGCCTCCGTTCGTGTCCATCTCTCGTTCTCAGCCTCTCTCTGTTTTTCTGTCACTCTCTCTTTCTCACACTCTGTCTCCATGCGCTCCTCGTGCTTTCCTCTCCCGTCTCCTCATCTGTCTCACTGTCCATCAGTCCATGTAAAGCTCTTCCTGTCTCTCCTTGTCTCGCTGCTTGTTCTCTCTGTCTCTATCTTTCGATTGTGCTCTATGTCCTGTCATTCTCATTCTGTTTCTCTCCAGATCTTGCCTCCCGTTCTGTCAGGTTCTCTGTTTCTGTCTTTTGAAGCAGTTGTCACTCTATCTCTGCATGTCTGTCTGTCTGTCCTTTTCCTGTCATCTCTCACCGTGCCCTCTGTCTAAGCACATCTCTGTATGCCTACATTCCTGACCAATAATAAACTCTCTGCCCCCTCGTCCTCCTTGCCCAGTTCTCTCACTTTAGCCTATTTTGCTCTCTCTTTCTCTTTCCCTCTCTCTCCCTTTCTCTCTCTCTGTCTCTCTCTTTCTCTCTTTCTTTTTCTTTCTCTTTCTCTCGCTCTCTCTCTTTTATCTCTCTTTCTCGCTCTCTTTTTAACTCTCTCTCTCTCTCTTACTCTTTCACTCTCTATATCTCTCTCTTTATCTTTCTCCCTCTCCTTTTCTCTCTTTCTCTCGCTCTCTCTCTATTTTATCTCTCTCTTTCTCTCTTTTTATCTCTCTCTTTCTCTTTCTCTCTCTCTCTCACTTTCTCTTTCTCTCTCGCTTTCTCTCTCTTTCTCGCTCCTCTCTCACTCACTTTCTCTCCCTCCCTCTCTCCCTCCCTCCCTCTCTCTTTTTGTCTCTCCCGATCTTACCTAACTTCCACTCCTTGGATCCTCTTCTCCATTCCACGTCTGGCTCCGTTTATACCAGCCGGGAATGCACAAAGGATACCTGACAGGAGTAATTTGCTTTACTTCTACACGTGTGTGCCTTAGAGTGGCGTGCGTACACGTATGCAGTAGTAAACCCGTGCAAGGAGTGGGCGCACCAAGGTGTGGTTTGTTTTGAGAGTTTGTGAACGCCTCAGATAATCCCCTCCAATCCTCCCCACCAAGGAAATCGTTAGGAATTTACTCTGTAAAAGAGCTGAAGTAAATTCCCTTCTACAGTGAGAAGGGGAATGGAACACCCCCGAGTTTTGTGGGGGTGTTTCAGAAGGAATTTGCCAATGTAAAAAAAAAACATTTTCCCATAGAAAAAAAATGTATTTGAAAACCAGGCTTCAAAGCAGATGTTTATCCTTCTTATAGCTGTGCAGAGGGGACAGAGCAGATGATACTTACATGGTGTTCCCAGTGGTAGGAGTGGAAAGCTGCAATGGGCACGTTTACCAGATGTTCTACAGTAACTGTTTGTTAGCTCTCAAAAGTCACATATTGACTGCACCCTAGTAGTAGGTCGGTGGATGTAAATATATGACCTTTCTTTGTGAATCAGCACCCCACGTGCTCCTTTCTTCTCCATTGTGCTCACATTTACATACCTTTCCCCCTCCATCTTACCCACCCCGCCATCTTTCTCTACCCTTGTCTTTCTTAATGTTCCTCCCTTCTCTCTCTGTTCACTTTCCACAATTGCCTTTCTTCCTGTTCTTCTGTTTCCTTGTGTTAATTTATCTGCCTCTGCCCACCTCGCCCTGCCCTCTTCATTCTCTACACCAGGGCTTTAAGTGGGATGAAAAAACTGGGGGGTCTCTCAAAGGGGCGTGGTCCATGTAATTAAGGGCGTGGTTTAAAAACACATAAGCTAAAATCTGTGTTAAGCCCAGTGTGCTGCCCGACTTGTATTTTGTTGTTTCCATCATTGCATCCAAATATATGATACAACAAGTCACATCATACCTACAAATCAGGACTATTGGCTGTGTCAATGGTTATTAGTTGCATAAGATTAATAAGCAGCAACTATGGCTTGTATATAATATTGAACAAGCATTGGCATAGCCAAGAGGTCTCGTCTTTGGGGCCTTATAAGTGTTTAACCATGCAACAGTTAATGTTATTGCATGTTTAAACACTATATTGTGCTACATAACTAAATACTTATAAGGTCCCAAAAGCGAGACCTATTGGCTATGCCAATGCTTGTCTTAATTGAAAACAGAAAGTTTTCTTAAAATAACCCTTTCCTTGGTGGCACGCTTCAGCATAGTATTCTTCTCGTCTTGCTGCGGAACGGGGTGTGCTGTGACTAACGAATAAGTGGGAGCACTTTTTATGATATACTGTGAAGAGTTGGGAGGTATAAGAGTGGGGGGGTCTAAAGTTAAAAAAACCTGGCTAAGTAGGAAAATAAAAATATTCAGACCTCAAGGCATGTTTGTAATATTCTTTTGCCTTCAGCTGCCAGTCTGAGTTCAGAGGTCTTTATACTTATTGTGTAACATACACACTCATTTGCCTTTTAGGACCGTCATGTTAAACATTACCATTCGTCGCGCTGCACCGATTTTCTCATGTAAATAATCATGCGAATGAGAATTGCGATTCTCCTATTAACATGACTAGAGAATCTGGATTTCATTAAAGACACGGAGGCTATCAATATGCATATCACTTTTTAATGCAGAACCAAGCAGCTGCATACATCATAAAGTAAACTTCCAAAATAGAACATTATAAACCAGACAAAGGATAAGATCACTAGGCAATCCTCCTCTTTTAAATGTGGTGAGAAGTAAGGCAAGGAAATGTCCAATAAAGTCCAAAGAAAGGATCAAACGCTTCAATCAAGGCTTTAAACTTGAGGAGGGATGAAAGATGAACAAAGCGTCCAGAAACAAGACCACGAAGTCATGAAAGATTATCTGAAAAGGAAAAAAGGTGTTAATAATTCCAGAAATAAAAAATAAAATAGCAGACCTGAAAGAAATAAAGACAAGTTTAAAGCGAAGTTAAACATTCAGATATACAAATTGAAGAATAAAAAACAGTAACAGTAGAAAATCAACCACCCAGGGAAAGGGTGGGGGGGATAATGATAGCCTCCGTGTCTTTAATGATATCCAGATTCTCTAGTCATGTTAATAGGAGAATCGCAATTTCATTACAAGACCGGAGGCTACATTCTGCATGTTGGTAGCCATGTAAAACAACATCAGACATATGAGAAACAGGTTTACAATAATGATGAGCAAAAGTCCTGGAATTAGACCAATCAGCAGTCTTGAGGATATCATCCAACTTACCACCTGACCAGAAAGACTTACTGGCCATTGCGCCTCTGATAGAATGCGGTTTGAAAATACTCAGATCAACACCAGCAAGTTCCATGACAATTTTAACCCATCTTGCAATAGAGACAGAAGAAACACTTTTGTGAGATTTAACAAAGGAAATAAGTAATTGACTTACACCAGAAGGACGAAGAGAGCCCATTCTCAAATCGTATTCTTTCATACAGTTGACAACACAAAGCTTATTGCAAGTATCAAAGTGTGGGTAAAAAATAGAATCAGACATAGTCTTGGTTCTTCTATGCAGTTCAAATTTATCACCAAACATATCATAAGATCTATATGAAATATCTAAAGCTTTAACATCAGAGACCCTACGACATGAAATTAAGCAAAGAAGAGTAGCTAGTTTGATAGAAAGGTTCTTCCTGCCCAAAAGAGTGTTGTCTGGCCAACTACAGAAAAGATCAAGAATTAATTTAACATACCAAAGAGATTGATATCTAGATCTAGGAGGTCTTCTAAGTCTAATACTCTTAAGTATCCTACAAATAATAAAAATTTTACCTACCGTCTTACCATTGATTAGGTAATGGCCAGCAGAAATAGCAGATCTATAACAGTTGATAGATCTGTAACTCAGACCTCTATCAAATTGTTCACCAAGAAAATTAACTATATTAACAACAGGTGCCTCCACGGGATCCAGGTCCCTTTCCAAGCACCAACGTAACCAAGTTTTCCAAATGTTGTTGTATCGGTAGTGTGTACCGGGGGCCCATGATTCTCCAAGGAGAGATGAAGCTGTCGACGAAAGTCCTGTGAGATCGTTGGATCTCCAGGCAAGAAGGTTCAAATTCCCTGTTTGAACGAGAGGGTGATTTTGACCGTCTACGTCTGTAAGAAGGTCTATCAGGGAAGGGATTAGGGGGGAAGATCGTAGGTCAGTTCTAGAGCAATAGGGAACCACGCGTGGGATGGCCAAAAGGGAGTAATCAGGACAATTGAGGTGCGTTGGTGCCTCACTTTCTGAAGGACTCTCTGAATCATGGTGAAGGGGGGAAAGGCATATGCATTGATCCCTTCCCAAGACTGGAGAAATGCATTCACTGCTAGAGCACCCGGATTGGGCATCCAGCTGTAATAATTTCCCAACTGAAAAGTTAGTCAGCTCGGGAATAAATCTACTTCAAAGGGACCCCAACATTTGTTGAGGGAGCTGAACACAGAGGTGTTGAGCTTCCAGTCGGAGTGATCCACGAGGAATTTTGAGTTCCAATCCGCACAAAGGTTGGATTTCCCAGGAAGATATTCTGCTCTCAGGGAGATTTTGTGTTCTAGACAGAACATCCAGAGTTTTCTGGCCAGATTAAAACAGATTCGAGAGGTCCACAGATTTGGTACCTCCTAGACGATTTATGTAAGCTACTGCGGACATGTTGTCCATTTTTAGAATAGCAGATCTACCCTGAAGGGAGTGTTTGAAACTCATCAATGCATAAAGACCTGCGGTGAGTTCCAGGAAATTTATGTGGTGTAAAGATTCTTCCTGAGACCAAACTCCCCCAGTTTTCTGATCTAGGAGACAGGCACCTCAGCCATGAAGGCTCGCATCCGATTCCAAGACAAAGTCCGGTGCAGAACCAAATATCGCTCTGCCGTTCCATGCATCCAGGTTCTCTTAACACCAGGTCAGTTCCACTATGGCGTCTTGGTTGAGGGAGACACGGTCTCCGTACCACAGTCCTGATCTCAATGCGTTTGCTTTTATTCTTTGAAGAGCACGATAATTTAGGGGGCCCGGAAAGATGGCTTGAATAGAAGAAGAAAGAAGACCCAGGAGCCGGGCTAGTTCCCTTAGGGAAAGATTCTGATGTTTCAGAACATGTTTTATCTCTTTCTTGATTTTGGAAATCTTCTTTGGTGGAAGAAGAAGATGACAATTGGAGGTGTCTACTGTGAAACCCAGAAACTCCATGGACTTTGAAGGGGAAAGTATTGACTTTTCTTTCTTTACGATAAATCCCAGATTCTCCAAAAGGTCTACCGCAGTATTGAGATCTTGAAGAATTTGAGAATAATCTTGGGACATGATAAGGATGTCGTCTAAGTAAATGATCATGCGAATACCCTTCTCCCTTAGGGATGAAGCAACTGATCTCATTATCTTGGTGAAATACCAAGGGGCTCATGACAGGCCGAAAGGGAGGGCTTGGAACCGAAACAGATGGTTCTTCCAAATGAACTGTAGGAAGGGCTGATGTTCCTTGGCCATAGGAATGGTAAAGTAAGCGTCCTTCAGGTCTAACTTGACCGGCCTCTCTCCTTCTAGCAACAAATCCCTGAGAAGATGGATGCCTTCCATCTTGAAGTGTCTGTAGACAAGGTATTTGTTGAGTTCTCTCAAATTTATAACAGGTCTCCAACCCTTGTCTTTTTCTTAACAAGGAAGAGTGTACTTATAGATTTTAGGAAATGCATGGGGACTTCTAAGATTGCACCTTTCAGAAGCATTGAGGATATCTCCTCCTCTATTATTTGCTTTTGAGCTAAGGTAAGTGGAATTTCCCTGGGTAGCGAGGTTTGTACAGGAGTCTCTGTAAAATCTATACTAAAACCCATTTACGGTATTTAGAACCCAAGGATCTTGAGTAATAAGTTTCCAGATTTGGGCAAAAAATCTTAACCTGTCTCCCACTTTTGGGGAAGAAAGGGGAACAGAATAAGGAATTGTAGTACTCACTCTGAGGGTTGGTGTCATTAGTAGCTCCTCTTGCTCTGAAGCCTCGGGACCGGAAACCTCTTCCTCTTGAAGGGAAGAATTGTGCTTGATTGGAGGGTTGGAAGCCTCTTCCACCGAAACCCCTGGACCTGGGGTAGGGCCTGCGGTTAAAGCGGCCGGAAAATTGGCCCCTTCTTCCAGCCCTGCCAATAAGGTTGTTGGAATTGAAAACACGTTTCATGTTTTGGTGGGCTTTATCCAGAGCGGTGAAAGTTGAAACATATTTACCCAATGTTTTTATCAGATCCTCACCAAAGAGTAGGCCCTTCGGATTGAGAGATGGCTCTTTATCAGCTAGGTTACTTAGTTTAGGGCTAATTTTAGAAAGCACAACTCTTCTTCTTTCTGAGTTGAGCCCGGCATTAGCGTTGCCCAATAAAACTAAAGCCCTTTGGCTCCAGCCACGGATAGTATCGGTGTCAAGGGGAGAACCAGTAATATAGCTATCCTCTGCAGCATCAATGATCTTGGCCAGGGGTCCCAAGACATCAAGGAGGCGGTCCTGACAAATTTTAAGGGACCTCTCCATCCCCTTCCTGGGATCTCTTCCGAGTTTAAAAAGGTATTTAATAAGCTCCGGGTCAAGGTTCGGGGTATTGCATACTTTGCCTTCAATAGATGGTCTCGAGCATTCTGCTCTTAGGAGGTTTCGGGTGTCTCTTTCTAAAGGGTTTCTTAACCACTTTGTAATGAATTTACTAACATGATCTTGAGGGACCCATTCTGAGCTGCGAGGATGTCTAATGTTAAGAGGGGAAAACATCTCCTCACCTAAAGGATCTAAAATATTATCTCTGGAAGAGGAAGGAGCATTATCATCAAATAGATGTGAGTCACATTCCTGGTTGTCTTCGTCCAGGTCGAGGATGTACTCATCAGGGAATTCAGAATTATTATCATAATGATCAAAATCATCATGAAAGAATTCCAGATCGTTGTCTTGAGCACTAGGATAATTTGTGCCGCGAGGGACACCTTTAAGTGTTGTGCCGCTAAGGACACCCGAAGCATCTGAGGAGTGAGGCTCTCCCATCAAGCTTGAGGTACTATGACCTGTTGTAGTGCTACTCGGGGTATAATCTATGTTATTTCTTTTTCTGGATTTTTTACCCCTTATTTCAATCACTTTGTCATCATTTGTAGGGTTATCTTGAATTAGTGCAGCGTTATCCTCTCCGGAGGAAGGAGGCCTCTTTGACGCCTTAACCCTAGAAAGTGTTGAAAACATGCATGATCTCATTTTCCTGTGAATCATACTTCTAATTGTCTCATCCTCCATATTGTTTAGGGGGGTATTGCCTTCATCTGAGTCCATATCAGACATTTCTCAATAAAAGGATAAGGCAAGGTAAGTAAATAATATTATATATTTACAATATTTTTATACAATATTTCTAAAACTCCTCTTCTCTCTTCCCCTTTTTTTTGATCTTCTAAATATCTTTTAAGGGGATAAATAATAATAATATTAACTCTAATTCCTTTTTTTAATAGGAAAAACGAACAAGGATCAAAGGGGATAATAATATAGAGAGAAAACGCCAAAAATGCGAAATAAGGGCTCAATAGAGATAAGGAAGCAGTTGGAGTGGAAAAAGCAACCGTTGCGTAGTGAAAATCAGCCGATCGCGCTAGAGACTGCTCGATTCCACGAGCGCGATCCGCTGTTACAGGTGAAAGCCGGTAAATAGAGGAAGGACCCCTGGCAACCACACGACGTTGCGTGTGTGTTGCCAAGGTCCCGTCCTCCAGCTCAAAGAAGGCAGACAGTAGGGCGGCCGGCGAACCGACACGAGCGGGGAGCGAGGCAGCCTCAGGAGCGAGGGAGCCTTCGAGCACGAGTGAAGAGGAGAGCGAGCGCTGCGAGACCAGACCTCAGCGCGACTCGACTTAAAAAAGAAACAAGGCACAAGGTACAGAGGGAGGGTTAGAGGGAGTGTGCCGGCCTCCATAAATTGGAGGTCGGAAGTCCGAACATGAAGGAGGGTGAGGGGGGGGGAAACAACAACCACGAAGTAAGCGACAGAAAAACGGTCAATCGGATTTGTATTTGACAAAATGAGTAAAATCAGGCAAAGCACCACAAATGGGGCAGTTTAATACAATTGTAAAAGTAACAACATCTAACTAACGTCACTAAAGCAGTGTAAAAGGCAATCAATCATCAAAAAACAACAAGGTTACAAAACGACTGTAAATAAAATTAGCAGTAACAATGCTGTTCATACAATCAGATGTTTACAGTAAACAAGGAGAAGTAAAATAAAAATAAAGAAAATAAATATAAAAGCTATCAATAAGAACTAGAGAGAGGATAAAAGATTAACTTATCTGCTTGGAGCCGCATTTAAAAGAGGAGGATTGCCTACTGATCTTATCCTTCCTTTGTCTGGTTTATAACGTTCTATTGTGGAAGTTTACTTTATGATGTGTGCGGCTGCTTGGTTCTGCATTAAAAAGTGATATGCATAATGTAGCCTCTGGCCTTGTAATGAAATCAGGTTGGTGTTGATCCATTTAGGTTTTTATCTACAACATGTTTGGTGTAGGTTTGGCAGTGCATGTGTTTTTATTTTTCTTTCATTCTTTTTCTTAGTATACTTCTGTGAAAACCACTGGGGAAGCTGGCTGATTTATTTGTTCGCATCAGGTGACACACTCGGCTGGTGTATGTGAATTGATATCAGGTGATGTCTTTGTACTATTTTGGTTTACTTCTTTTTCTGCGTAGAATCTAGGATTGTTGGGATTGGTTACACACACTGTATCAACTATTGTATTGGTATTGCAGGGATCTTATATTATCCATTTTATATCTCTAGGCATTATTTGAACCAAAAAAGTATGTCTCTCCTGAGGAAGGCCTCAGTGCTAAAACGTGTGTATAAAGAATTGGAGTGCTCTTCACACTCCAGCCATTGGATATTCAAGAACTTTGAATGAATTAATTTTAGCGGATCACTTGTGTTGCTTCATACTATGCCTTATAATTAATTGTGAAGTTACATTGATAAATTACTACAAGTCTTCAAGGTTATCCTTTGTGTTTATAACGAATTGCAAACTGAGAAGACATAGAACAGGATATGAATTGGAATTCAATACAGTCTTTTTGTATGTTTGAATTATGAGGAAATGTATGGATGAGTATGGGTTATGAGAGGGGTGAATCATATGATTATACTGTGTTAGAGCTATATTATATTTATATTTATGTATATATTTTGATATGTTGACTAATTTCTGAGGATAAAATATATTTTTTTGATATTGTTCTATATTTATGTGGTCAGGAGCTCTGTACATTATGAATACTTGTGTGGTATAGTAAAATAAAGTAGTTGCCTGAGGATTTAACTATTATTGCTCCCACCCCACCCTCATCAGGTGCCTGCATGCTTGGAATCCAATTACCCACTCTATGCTGAATCTGTTCCTTCTCAAAGGATTGAACACAAGCTGTTCATCGCTCAGCCACATGCTCCACAACATGTACATGGTCCCACCGGCCAACATAGTCTGCACACACAACATCAACATCATGTCCTATGCTGATGACATGCAACTCATACTTCTCAGACAAGAACCCCCTCACACACGGTTCACTAGCTGAATTACTGAAGTCACTAACTAGTGGGCCTGGGTGGTGCTCGCGGAGTTACCAAGACACTCTACCAAATTCCACAGATTTCCGCAGCCAGGCGATTATTGCTCAGACACCACAAGCCATTCAATTAGTGCACAAGGGCAATCGGATCCTGCCTTCTGCACCCAGCACGGTCCCATCATTTATGCTAAAATTATTAATGACCATCAGCTGCTGAGATGGGCCGTAGTGGTAGAAAGGCAAACAACTTGTCGGATTTCAGCAGGCCCAGGAGCAAGTGCTGGCGACCGGACCAATCACTTAATTAGTTTGTTAAATTTTGGGCATTGAGTCATCGTAAACAACATCCGGGTAACATGGCAATCAAGGCAAGGCCTAATAAATGAGCCATGCTATGCAGTCCTCAGACCACCTGACAGACCCTGCTGCAGCTGCAAATACAATAATGGGAATTTCTGCTCTTCTTTTTAACCTAGCCCATACCCATCAAGGCCTGCAAGCTATCCTTTGCCCTATCCCTCACTCCCTCCTTCACCTCCCTTCCCATCCAGTGTCTCTTTAAACTTCCCTTCTCGCACCCCATAGACGTCCATGTAGAATGCAACTTTAGCACGCCCTGGAGAATAAAGAAATAACACTCACCGAACCCCAGAGCAAAGCACACAGGGGCATATTATCAAGGGGGTTTATCTCCGCTTTTTTGGCTTTAAAAGCCAAGAAAGCGGAGATAAAATTATCTCCCTATTACCTAGCTGTCGCTAACACCAGTTAGCGACCATCTTGGGCCCCACTTTGCATGTCAGTGATATTTATCACTACTGACATGCAAAGTGGGCGTGCCAAGATGTTAGCGACTGGAAACAGTCGCTAACATCGCTATCTCCTATTACCAACTTATGGAGATATTCGCGCTAAGCGCGAATATCTCCAAAAGCTAACACCTGCCCCTGCGCAGTTCTTAGCCATGTTATCCAATGGGAGGTGGATAACATGGCTAAGAGCATTAGCTCGGTAATGCATGAATATCGCTGACTTTTCAGCGATATTCATGCATTGCGGCCATTTTTTATCGCATTTGCGATAAACCTTGGTAATACCAAGGTTTATCTGCGGTAAAAATCGCAGCATCTTAGCGGTAAAATTTTCTCTCTAACCAAGCAAAAGCGATAATTATCGCTATTGCTTTGTAATATGCCCCACAGTCCCCAGGACCCTCCAGAGAGGCACAAGTGCACAATGCTAACTGCCATCATTGACCTACTCCTTACTAACTGCCGAACCACAGCATTTGACCCTCTGTCTCCTCCCATTGACGGAAAGCGAACAATATTGGCTCTGTGTGGGGATTGGACAGACCTGCAGTCAATTGTTTTGACTCATGTTTTTCTTCTATGTCTATTGTGCCTCCTTCATTGGTTGGGAAAGTTGCTCTGTGATCTCACCATACCCAGCACCTCTGGTGGGCTATCAGAACTTGATCCACATATAGGTAACTAACTAGGAAGCCCAAACAATAAATAATGTATATTTCAGGGACAGTGTGTCAGCAAACTCAGCTCTGCTGTTGGTTGCAAAGTTTTTACCGAACGCCTCGCTCCAAGTGGCGGAGCGGAGACTGACACCCACCCATACTAACTGGATGAAATCCAACTATCTCAACCTCAACGCCGAAAAGACAGAAGTAGTGATGTTTGGCAAGAAAACCTGACACAGGTCTCCAACAAGTTGCTGGCCGAACTCATACCCACACCCTCAGCCAGACCTGAAATCTCAGAATCATCATTGTCAGCAAAATGGATATGACCTCACAAGTCACCATTGCCACTGCATCCTGCTTCCACACCCTGATGAGGAAGATCTTCAAATGGCTCCCAACCAACACCAGAAAAAACATCACTCAGACCCAAGTCATCAGAAAGTTTGACCACTGGAGCATTTTCAACACCGGGATCACCAAGAAGTTCACCAGAAGACTACACACCACACAGAACTCAGCAGTCAGACTCATCCCCAACCTCCAACACAGAACTCACATGGCACCACATCTCACCGCAATTGGCTCTTGTTAAAGAAAAGGTTCATTTCAAACTTCGCAAGGCACTACACAGCTTGGGGTAGTAACTATGGGCCAGTACAATTTGAGAACTTTTGGGTATAACCTTGGAGAATTATGTCTAAATTCACCATTTGCAGATGTGTTAGGAGATTTGTATGGTGCCTTCTTTGATTTACCCCATATGCACCCACTTTGAATTTCTCTCACTGTCCACACCCTTAATGAAACCTAGTTGTGTTTGTATTATTCCACACAATTAGCAGAACATTGT
This sequence comes from Lissotriton helveticus, assembly GCF_964261635.1. Classification (NCBI taxonomy): domain Eukaryota; kingdom Metazoa; phylum Chordata; class Amphibia; order Caudata; family Salamandridae; genus Lissotriton; species Lissotriton helveticus. The sequence continues at coordinate 165,738,581 of NC_136065.1, read as the reverse complement.
GAACACAGTACAGCTGGTATTGCACTAATGTTTCTGAATGAGTCTCTGTGGATTGAAAATTGATATTAACAGAATCCATACATTTATCATACTATTCTGCATGTACACAGATGGTTTTGTGAAATGGACTTCTGTAACTTTATCTATGTAGTGTAGTGTAGTTCCTATATTCCCAATAAGCTCTGCGCATTGGAATAGTGTGTCCTGTAGTTTAGACGTAGGACTGAAGTCAACTAGGTCTCTACCGAATATACTAAACTTAATTGTGTGTGTGCCAGCTAGCTCAGAGGTCACTAGAAACTTTCTTGAATAAACAAGAAGGGATTAGTTTCTGACAACCTCTTAAAACATGACAACTTTGTTCCCCAAGAATAAGAAAAATATCTCTAGAGTCCCGGAAACAATAGATAGTTATTTCACTCAGTCAATCGTGCATGCTTCGTTTCACCAGAGGTGCAGAGAAATAGAGAGACGGGCGTTTTCATTGAACAGTCTTCTTTCTCAAGCATAAGAAATGAACTGCTGCAATCGTAATACTTGCTGTAAAGTACAGAGCGTATAATACAAAGAGTATTATAAAATAATGCTGTAAAAGCATGATATGGTTTCTAAGCCATCAGATACCTAAAATGCATAAAATACATACAGTGATAAATAATGACTATAAGTACTCAACTGGTGCTTCTAAAATACGCCTACCCCGGTGTACCTAACCTAGGTCTATTACAAGGGAAGAAGTAAGTAAGGTGTAGCCTAGTTTTAGTATTATTTGCCAAGAATCTATTCCAAGAATTCTCCTAGGGTCTAATCAGCTCCGTACCTTGGTTTTAGAATGTAGGAGGTCTTGTATCTCTCTCTCTCAGGACTCGATTTCCCAGCAACCTGCAAGGGTAGCCTGGAAACACTGGAGCTGGATTTCTCGGCAGGAGAAAGTACAGCGTCTCTCAGTGCGTCAGCTGGAGGGTCGGCTTCATTCGGCACTTGCTGCAGCAGGGCGCGTCGGGCAAGTAGATAGTCGAACTGCTCCAAACCACGTGTGTTTGTTTGGACAAGTGTGGGCATATTTATACCTTGAAGGTGCCGTGTTTGACATAAGATTGGACATAATAACGTCATCAAAGACTTAATTCTCTGAAAACTCCATGATTTCTTGGATAACTTAATATTCATGCAGGGGGAAGTCTCTGACTGCTGAAGGCGGGTTTTTCCAAGAAATCGTTGTAGATTTTCGGAACTAGTGGAAGTGGCCAAGCCGTATTAGGACTACTTGAGCTATGTCTTAATATGGTTATGATTTCTATGCCTATATAAGGATACGGTATTTTATACCTAAATAAGGGCATGGATCGGGAAAATTACACTAGGGTCCTAAAACGCTATACAACACCCACTCCACGTATATTGTCTAATATTACTAAATCTATAACCATAAGAAACATAACTAAAGCATGTGTCCATAATCCCACCCAAAACACATTAAATGCATTAAACATGGTCTATACACATACATGAGTATTTGTCTTGCACGCATTTTACAAGTTATAGCTGTCATTAAAAACTGCTATCTAAATGAAACATGAAATGACAGTTATGAAATGGCTCTAAATTTACAGAAGAAAAAAGTCGAGACCATTCCATAGCATAATATATAAACAGTTAAAGTTTTAATGAGATAATGCTAAATATTTGTCCATAGGAAGTATCAAATTAATCTCTTGTTCTCTAAGAATAGTTCTACTTTAAGCAGAGTACTTTGTGCCAAGTGAAAAGGGTCTACTCTGGGATGAAGAGAAATTTTTTCAAGTGTAGATTGTAGAAACATAGAGTTCCCAAGTTAGAGGGTTTGTTTTGAAAAACCGAAGGCCGAATTTCAGAGTTCATGGAACGCTGTGTGCACTTTCAAAAGTTATTCTCGGTGTCGGGAGAAAACATCAAATCATCTAAGCTGGCAAAAAAACGTCTACCATAGTTGGTGAAAGTGGAACTACTTCATCAAGTAGATCATATGTGCATAGTTGCGAAGTATCTCCGTCAGCGTCAGTCGCATTATCAATGTTCGATGTAGATGGTACGTGTGTGCCTGTTGTTCCACGTACCTCACCAAGAGCTGAATTTGCTGGTGACATCTCAATGAATGCCGTCAACAGGATTGGCAGCCGTTGGGGGCAACACGATGCATGAGTCGTTACCAGACCTAGCAAGGCGTCAACATCCATTGGCAGTGCTGATGGAAGTGTAAGACAGATGTCTAACACGCATTCTTCTCCGCAAAGCAGGCATCGTAGAACAGGTAAGATGCAATCTTGCCAGATTGGTCTGAATGAAAGGAACCAAGTGGTATTCAGATCTCTTAAACGAGCCAAGCAAAGAATCTGTGTAATTCTGTCTCGATACCGCATGGCTAGGAGAGCTTGTTCCATGGTAGTCTGGGTATTGTTGGTGACTGGACTTGCCATATCGGAGCAGGAGAAATAAAAATAGAATTCCTGCTATGAGTCCCAAAATGAGAGGCAGACCGCCGAACACAGAGTGCACGAAATTTGGGAAAATGCAGAGGACTGCTTCGAATAGTGTTAACATGTCCCGAAAAGATCGTCTTTAATACATGTGCGATGCCACTGGTATCAGACATGTTTAAGATTTGACGTAACCTTTCTGCGAAATGTACTGGGCAGTTTGTTGATAATAATGCATGTATCTCTGCAGAAGTCCTTGCAACTTGCAGATCATACATTTCTCTAGACGAGGTCAGTGGCACAGTTTTTTGCAAAAGAATGGCTTTCATTCTGCTTAAAGTATCAATTTGTATAGAAGAGATATTCAGTGAAGGCCATAACACCATCTCCCTGTCTGTAGTACTCTTTGGATACAATACTTGCATTCAACAAGTGACCCTGGCTGACACACTGACCAGATAGGCTCTTCATGGCAACATGCCACAACAGCTGTTATCGTTGAGCATAACGTAGCTCCCATTGGAAAGCTGTCTAAAAATTGGTTCTATCGCGGCCGCTGGAGTACCGTGCATGTGACAAGAAAGGTTATTTAAAGTACATTCGCAGGCTCCATGTAAATTAATACCTTCACATAAAAGTGTACCGCTTAGTGAGTTTTTACAGTTCTTTGTACTAAGAAATACCTCATTTCCCCCACTCCAACATTAGTGTGTGTATGGTAAAGACCAGGTTGACTTAATGTATCCTTTACCCAACCTTTCATACAGGCCTGCTGGTATATTCTGTAGACAATACTGAAATTGGAAAATCGTCACTGGTATCATGATGGTGCCATGTATTATTCATTCAACGACAGGTTTCTCAGAAACTGTCAATGGTAATCTTTCCAGTTTTTTAATGCTCAGCACCGTATAGTCTGCTTTTCTTTGTGCCAAAGAGATTTTGTTTATCTGTAAGGTTAAAGACAGTAAACAATGACGTGGTATTGATTAGACGCCATGGCACATAGCCTGAACGGAGATTTTGCAACGTCCAGTCTAGTAGCATTATAGAACGCAATTGAGACTGGCCATGTGGTAACATTAGCAAATCCTGTTCGATTATGTCAATGGCAGATGATACAATGCTGTCCAAAGAATAAATTCTGGAGGACAGAGTCGTTAACCCATTGTCCACTACCGAGAGAGCTTTCTCTAAATTAATATGATCAATTTCTCGTATTTTTTCTGCAGTTTCCATTTGCGTTATTTTCCAAGCTTTGTTGTACGCAGTGTATATACCGGCGTATATGAAACGTTTTTGTCGTTGTTTGCGAGGCCCGAGTAAGAAGTCTCGCAAGTCAATGTCTTCTTTAAGTAAAGTTAAGTGTTGTTTAATTTCTGGAAGTGTCGATTTCTGTAGCCAGTCAAGGCATAGTTTTCCTACACTGTATGTGGTGACTATCCCTGGATGTTGTCTCTGGGAGTACCTTGGATCTGGCCTGTTCATTTTGAACCCCTGTGTTTTGTTCTGGAATCTATCTTGACAGTTATTCGTGTCTATGGGCCAGATTAACCATTGTTTCCAATCCCAATTGGTTCTGTTGTGGTTTAAAATCTGCTTTACGTCTACCTCCTCATCTGCAGTGCCATTACTGTCAGGTGTGGCCTTAGGTATGGACGGTTTGTTTAAATCTATTATCTTAGCTAAGCCAATACATGATGTTTGTTGAACGGTGTCGTTCAAGCTATGATTTGTTCTGGTATAATGCAGGCTCTGAACAAGGCTTCTGAACCCTGCACCTGCCATTCTTTTGTGCTCCAGACAGTTTTTGTCTCAATGTTGCAATGTTGTCTTTCCAAAAGTTAAAACCTAATGTAGACAGCTGAGCATAAAAGTTTGCAGAATACATTTGTTTAGTATTGGTCAACATGGTTTTCATTCCTGTCTTATTTATATTTTTAAAATAAAACGTTTCTGGATCTGTCACATTAAAACCTGTAAAGTATGGAAATTTCTCATAAAATGTTTTAGAGCTGCCTTTTGGTGGCGTTGACAATGTTCCCATTGATTATAAGTAAAAATATTTCTAGGATTTACAGATTTGTGCAAATAATGGTGACCAAAATGATTGTCACCATACAGTTCTTCATAACTTGTTGAACCTTCTAAGTGTTCATGTTTTTGAAATTTTGCTGACATTTCTAAGTCTGACATTATATTATTAACAGTTTCAAAGTCCCAATCATCTGAAAAGGTACTTGATGAAACAAAATCACTTAAAGAAACCTTAAACTGGTGTGGAATCTTCAATAACTCCACCGGGCCCAAATGTCATAGTCAGTTGAGTCCCATGCTATACCATCAGGTATAGGAACGGCTGCGATGTTCACTGATGACAGGTCTCTTCGCTCACGATGAGATGATTTGTAAGGTTGCAGGAGTAAGTTGATGTTCTTACTTGCTGTGTCCATTTTACTGTATTTTCCATCTATCATTCGTCCCAAACTTAAAACCAGAATGAGCCATAGTAGTAAAAAAAGTACACCCAATCCTATGCAAAATTCAACCCATGGTGAAACCAGATATGTTTTCTCAAGTTGATGAAAGAGTTCTGTTATTTTTTCTTTGAAAGTTTTATTAACTGGCATTGTTTCAGGTTCACTGGGATCCTCAGAAAAGTTCTCTAAGTTGATAAAATAGCCAGAGGCAGTTCTGTCAATAGTTGGTATCGCATCTGGATTCTTTGAAATCACTGGAGTTGCTTCCTCCTTTGACATGTTTGTATAGTCAGATGCTACATCATTGTAGACAGGAGTTTCTTGACGAACTGATATTTGGGTATCAAGAGGGACGAGTTCCATAGTTTTGTTGCTTAGTCCTTCTTTTCTCACTGTAGGTTTATCAAAGGTGATAAGTCTTTCAGTTTGAACCTCTTGAATAGTAGCCAGATTTGGTTGTCTGCTACTTCTTGGGAGTCCAATGGGCCTACTACTTATTATCGGCCACATGATGTGGTTTTACCAGGTCAATTGATACTGTTCTGTTCTCCCTTTTACCAGCAAGAGGCGGTAGTAACACTGATCTTGTTCCAAGAATTGCTAAGACAGGTACTGCTTTTCTATAAGAGGGCCCAAATTCCTTCTTCACCGCGCTCTTTTCCCTGACTAGATCCCCAATCTTTGGAATCCAGACAGGTCTTGCTGGGACAGGTGGTTTTTCTTCAGTGGTCGTCGGCTTTTGTGTTGTGTTACTCAGACTTCTTCTTGGTTCATTTAATTCCTGTAAAACAGCCAAACGGTCTTTGACATCATAGGGTTTCTGTTCCACCACTGAAGTTTGACAATCAAGGTCCTGGATAAGCATTCTAGTACCAAATAATAATTCATATGGAGCGATTCCCCCCAGAGAATTTCTTGGCAGATTATTAAGACTTCTTTGGACACTATTTAGATGTTTGACCCACTCGTCACCCAAACCTAATACCCTAGCTGTTATAGATTGCTTTATGTCACGTTTTTTTCTTTCCATTACCGCATTTCCCTCAGGATGGACCTCAGGATGGAAGGGACTCGAAAACCGCAATGCAACGCCCAAGCTGGCCATGGCCTCCTTGTAAGCTCGAGAGCTAAACGCAGGACCCTGGTCAGAATGTAGCGTGCCGATTGCGTATGTGCCGATAAAGACTCGCAAATCTTTTATAACAGTTCTGGCGTCAGCCGAGCACTGGGGCCACATCCAAATTAATCTTGTCTAAATATTTGTGGGACCGCATACGTCTATGGCGACATCTGCGTGTAGAAAGCCTGATGCTGTCTAACAATGGTGTCTGGACTGGGCTGGCTATACTGTAGTCAGGTACCTGGTGGTTTTCGAAGCTATGATCTTTGTAACAGGTGTCACAGTTAATTCCGTATTTGTAAACTTCGACGCCCATTCCCGGCCACCAGTACATCTCTTCTAATTCTATTAGAGATTCTAAGATCCCTTGATGTCGCAGACCCTCTCCCAAATGTGCTTCATGAACCAAAGCACCTCTCTGGTTCCTGTTTGGGATTACTCTGTCCCCCACTCCAGGGATTCGAGCAAAAGGAACGGAGTTTGCATCAATTATGTATGTATACGTGAGTGGATAGTTTAGAGGTAACGCTGCATAGCTACCTTCCATTGAGGTTTTGACTGCTAGCATTGTTTTACCGTCTATTTTCGTGTTTGAATGAGTGATTGCAGCTATGGAAGCTGTTTGCACAGCTGCCTTCGCGGCTTCATCAGCCAATGAATTCCCTTCAACGTGAACGCCATCACGCTGATGACTCAGTGTATGAATCACGTGAGTCTTTTGTAGTTCTTTCTGCAAAAGAACTACTTGCTCCCATAGTAATTTAGGCTTAATTGTGCCACCTTTAGCATCCCTGAAACCGTTTTGAACCCAGTTCTACAAATATTCATTGTAAGATTGGACGCAGTAATAAGAATCGCACACTATTAGTGTGGGGAATTCGCGATCGGTATTTTCAAGCGCCGTCTTGAAAGCCTGTGGTTCAGCTCGCTGAGCTGTACAGTCTCCCAGAGATTGAGTTTTTGTGACCATAGGTCTAAATGTACCTTCGCGCCAGCGACCTTTAACAATTGCGCACGCAGCACTATAGGCTTGTTTACCCCCAATTGCGGGTTGTGCTGAGCCGTCTGTATATATTATACAGCCGTAATGTTCAAGTGGAAGAATTTCAGTTGGCAGAGGATATTCTAATTCGTATTGTAGGAATTCTTGTGTTTTTAAATACGGGTCAAAAATGTATTCAACGTCTGTTGCAGCAAGAGAATTAACCCATTGTATCCATCTTGGATGTAGAGCTTTAGCATTTGGAATGCTTGCTTTTGTTACTGCCTCTAAGGCAGGTACAGGTGTAACGATTTTAATGGGTTTACCCTGTGTGAGGGCTCTCTCTTTTGCTACAGCAGTCTGACCCACTGTCAATATTTTTTCTGTTGAAGTGAATTTCATTCCGCTTGTGTGTACAATTATGATTTGTATGCTATTGGTACCGTCTCACCTTCGTTAAAGGTTAGGAATGTGAATCCGCATCTCCCTGGGATTATTCGGATCACTAGGTTACGCACGTTGTCGCGTGTTTGTAACTGTGTTTTTGCTAACATGTCTGTTTGCACTGAAGACAAAATTTCTGTGTGTTTTTGTGTCCAATTAGTAGGTTTGAAATCATGTTTGATTAGTTCGTAGAGAGGTTTACCCTTTCTGCGTAATTTAGAACATAAGTTCTTCCAAAATTCAGGAAACCTAGAATTGACTGTAAGTTTTTCAGCGTTTTTGGAGGTTGGAGCAGCGCACATTTCTCCAAAAAGTTTGCTGCCAGGCTTTTGCCTTCACTTGATAACTCATGTCCTAAAAATAGGACATTGAGATGGGCAAATCGTGATTTCTTGAAATTGAATTTATACCCTTCAGAAGCAAGTACTATGGTGTTCACTCTTTTCAAGTGCATGTCCAAATCCTCATCTGTTAGATAGATGTCATCGACATAGGACAATGCCTCCTCATCGTACAATTGTAGTAACTCTGTTACTCTGGCTGAAAATAACCCTGGACTATTCTTGAATCCCTGGGGGTGACGGCAACATTGTCGCTTTGCCCCCATTATGGAGAAAGCGGTCAAATACCTGCTTTCTGGTGCAATGTTTTGACAAAAGGAACCATTTGAGATATCTAATGTAGTTTTATATTTTTTGTGCATGATGTTATTCATAAGTGCTGCACTATGTGCGTTGTGTACTGCAAAAGTTTTGCAACAGGAATTTAGATGTCTGTAATCCAAAACTAGACGATATGAATTGTCTGGTTTGGAGACAGGAAACAAAGGATTGTCCATTGATGAGGTGCATGTTTCAATCACCCCTTGGTATTCAAGTTGATTTAAAATCTCCCTGATCTGTTTTTTAGCTTCCTGTTTTACAGGATATTGCCTTTGCATTGTTGATTGAGTTTTCAACTGGATTTTATGGTGAGGGGAATCCTCATCATATCCTACATGATTTTTGTATAGTGCTGGGGCCTGGGCTACAGCCCATTTCCTAGCATATGTGTATTTTTTATGAATTGGAATGTGATTTTAGATGGCTGGGATAATTATATCTTCAACATGAGGGCACTCCCTGAAAAATTCAGGTGGCCAGTCTTGTTCAGCTAGTAGGATGTCATAACCCTTAGAGAGCTTCTCATAAAAGAGTGCTCTAATTTTTCTTGGTTTGTCAACCTCCATCCGGAGTGGTACTTCATAAAACTTATGTGGTACCGTACTCCATGTGTGGCAGTCTTCTACGTGTGGTCCAATCCCCATTGGTAAACAGATTGTCAGAATCCTGTGTTTCTCATGAGGTGTACTATCAGGAATACTGCCTCTATTTGAGTATTTTTTTGCGCTAACCAGAACGGAATTTGTTCTCGTTTTGCGGGCAATTTACCAATGACTGACTGTATAGTCTGTGGTGTAATTTTGTTTGTATTCCCTTGATAAGGGATGTGTTGTGGAACTCTTACAGCTGGTTGGACTGGTAAAGTCCGCATGACTGTGTATTTTGATCAGCTGTTTTAGCTGAGCTAACAACTCAGCAGCTGTCATTCTTTCAATATCAGGATGTGGTGTATAGCTGTCTAGTATCGGCCCTGTGGCTCCGGGTCTACCTAGTGGACTGAGCCTGGTAATGTGATTTTGATGTTGTAGGGCGCCATTAAACGAGAGCTGATGCTCTTGGTAAGTTAATGGAATTTGAACGTCCTCGAAAGGAACGTATTCTGCTGATGGTTCCTCTAATTTATAGTAGTGGAACTCGTGTGTTGCTGCATTTGCTGCAGGAAACAGAATCCATGAATAGAATACCTCTGTCTGCCGATATTCATGCGCCTCTATAACAAATATTACTTTACTACCTCTTGGTGATATTCCATTTTCTATAAGTTTTATAGTAATGGTTTTCCTTAGATTTGCCGGGATGAGTATAGCATCCGCGTCATTTTGTTGGACATTTGTGTCATCCAAAACTACTTGAGCTGCTGCTGCAGCTCTCTCTCTCTCTCTTTCTTTGTCACTTTCTGTCATTTTGTTGACCTAAAGTGTTTGCAGAACAAGTTTCAAGGAGCCAAAGATTATGTGCACTGTATCCTTCAACGTTGAACAAACTAAAAACTAATACATAGGACTTTTTCATCCTACTCAGTTTAAAGCGGATATTTTATCCTTTAACCCACTCCAGACATCTATTGGAGTATTTTTACGGGCAAGAGGGTTCTGTGTGAAAAGCACGACTGAGTTACTCTAGTATCTAGCGTTAAATTATCGCCTTACCAAGCGTTGGGCGCCATGTAGTGTAGTTCCTATATTCCCAATAGGCTCTGCGCATTGGAATAGTGTATCCTGTAGTTTAGACGTAGGACTGAAGTCAACTAGGTCTCTACCGAATATACTAAACTTAATTGTGTGTGTGATAGCTAGCTCAGAGGTCACTAGAAACTTTCTCGAATAAAAAGAAGGGATTCGTTTCTGACAACCGCTTAAAACATGACAACTTTGTTCCCCAAGAATAAGAAATATATCTCTAGAGTAGTGGAAACAATAGATAGTTATTTTGCTCAGTCAATCGTGCATGCTTCGTTTCACCAGAGGTGCAGAGAAATAGAGAGATGGGCATTTTCAATAAAAGGGTATTTATTGAACAGTCTTCTTTCTCAAGCATAAGAAATGAACTGCTGCAATCGTAATACTTGCTGTAAAGTACAGAGTGTATAATACGAAGAGTATTTTAAAATAATACTGTAACAGCATGATATGGTTTCTAAGCCATAAGATATCTAAAATACATAAAATACATACAGTGATAAATAATGACTAAAAGTACTCAACTGGTGCTTCTAAAATACGCCTACCCCGGTGTACCTAACCCAGGTCTAGTACAATGGAAGAAGTAAGTAAGGTGTAGCCTAGTTTTAGTATTATTTGCCAAGAATCGATTCCAAGAATTCTCTTAGGGTATAATCAGCTCCGTACCTCAGTGCGTCAGCTGGAGGGTCGGCTTCCTTTGGCACTTGCTGCAGCAGGGCGCGTCGGGCAAGTAGATAGTCTAACTGCTCCAAACCACTGAGTGTTGGTTTGGACAAGTGTGGGCATATTTATACCTTGAAGGTGCAGAGTTTGACGTAAGATTGGACATAATAACGTCATCAGAGACTTAATTCTCTGAAAACTCCATGATTTCTTGGATAACTTAATATTCATGCAGGGGGAAGTCCTTGACTGCTGAAGGCGGGTTTTTCTAAGAAATCGTTGTAGATTTTCGGAACTAGTGGAAGTAGCCAAGCCGTATTAGGACTACTTGAGCTATGTCTTAATATGGTTATGATTTCTATGCCTATATAAGGATACAGTATTTTATACCTATATAAGGGCATGAATCGGTAAAATTACACTAGGGTCTTAAAACGCTATACAACAGTAGGAGTAGTGAGTGGTTAAACTGTGTGCAGGTATGGCTTCCTGAAAATAATATTGTAGCAACTCAACTCCTGCAAATTTAAAAACATAATCCACACAATCACAGCCAGCATGTCTCAGGTCACTGTTGGTACATGATTGACACTTTCTTCAAGAGTTAGTGACTGACCACTTACACACCAGAAAATATTACCGTTGTGGGAGTACAATCCGCCACTTCTTAGTTTTGTGAAGCTTCACTAAACATTGCTTGTTCTTGTTACTATATGTGTGACAAGAACAAGGATTGCATCAGTAAATATGAATCATGTGGCAATTAAGTATATTATTATATTAATGGAAAAACACACATATATACATTTATTAAAACAGCCTGTAAGCATCCCAAGTTTAGGGGTGATATGATTCAACCATAATGAATGCCTAATATTGTGTCATTGTTGATGAATATACAAAACTAAATTTAAGTGTAAGAAGTTAAAGTATGTGGAATAAACCCTAAAACAAATGGACACACTCTAAGAAATACTGGCACGTTATTTTGGGTGTCTCTGTAGTTGATTCCTTGAGGTAAGAACACTTTTAAATACATATATAGCCAGGGCCAACTTCTAAAAGGCTACCAGTATTGATGCACTCAACAGAAGCAAACAGGTCTTCAAGGCAGGCAATCATTCTGTCTATCCTCTCACAGACAAAAGGATGACACAATCAGATGATAATTGCAATACATCGTTCACTTCTTCTTCAGGCAGGTAATTAAAGACAGAAACTGCATTCCCAACAGCAAACAGACATCCACACTAACTTGAACCTTCTACCATTACACCCCAAAGTGGACTGATATCAACTTGCTTTGACACACCAAGATAGGCTACTACCTATGTGGGCAATATTCCTACCTAATACATCATGAATGGAGATGTTCTTTCAGATGCCTCAATTATGCCAACTCCATCATCAGTCGAGAAAACTTCCCAGACTACCTGAAAACAAGACAGATACTAGCCCTGCCGAAAAAGCTCACCAAGGACTCAGATGATATCAGATAATAATGCCTCTTATTCATCTGCTTTTATCGGTAAAACAAATGAGAAAGCAAAGTGCATGATCTCCAGAACTACAAGATCTCCTCCTCATGAAAAGGATTACAAAACCAGCTGAATATCACACCGCAGAATTGAGACTGATATCCTCCAGGTAATGACCAATGCCATCCGAATCACTTCATCACTCTGTACCCTTCAATACAAACAACCACCAAGCACTGCTCTATACCCTAGAATCATGCATTGGCTTCTAAGACATGGACCAGCAATGCTTGGCCTGAAGTTCTCAGACAACCACAAATACATATCCAAATTGACAGCTTAAAATCCTATTCTATAAATTAAGATATCTATGGTCTCCAACATGTCTCCCATCAACTTCAACCTCTATAAATACACCTTGGAACTTCATGCACTGACACCTGCATCATGCAACATCAGTAGACTGAGAGCACACAACAATTTGGATCACAATATTCACAACTCAAAACTTTCTAAACCAGAACTGGATGTCAAGCACCTACTGTTGGAAATTGTACTTACTGTTTGGCTGAGGTGGTACCCAAGCCAGGCAGAATCTACCACTTCTGTCAGGGTTAGGTGATTATACTCACTGTATAACCTTCACTCACCCTTGCGTAGCTTGGCACTGAGCAGTCAGGCTTATCTCAGAGGCAATGTGTAACGCATTAGCCCAGCACTCTCACACAATAAATATACTGAGCATTGCAAAAGGAACTACACACATGGTGTATACAAATACATTTTAATTCAACACAGACATTAATTAGCACAACATGAACATTATGTATTTCTGGGCATAAATCACAGTTGGAAATATTACTAGGAGTACCAGGCCCAACAGTATTAAAATGACATCAGTAATAAGCACTCTTCGAAAAACTCTACTTTACCACCAGCACCCTCACGCAATCTGATACATTGTCAGAACTGGGCCGACCCTGGCAAATAACACAATTCAAATCCACACATTTCTAGGGTGCACCCCAAGTCACAACAGAAATATGTAGACACAGAAATTTATTACGCTTTTCAGCAACACCGTAAGCCAAAGCTGTGCGGGAAAAACCAATGTCAAACCTGAGCATTCTTAGGTATTGAAACAAACAACCAAAGCAACACCGCTGCGCAGTGCTCTATTAGCAGGCTGTTCTCATTCAGCACACTCGCCTACACTCACACATCACTTTAACATGATGCAAAGGATATCCGCAAGTCCGTATGAAGCACACTCGAACGGACACTAACTCGACACCGTAAAATGGTTCAAATGATATCCGGTTGGTCAGTTGATGATTAAGGGTGAGTGTAGTGCTACTACGCAGAATTCCACAAAGTTGAACAAAAACTCTGTGAATTACGCAACCTAGCTCCTGTTGGACTCCCAATTAATAAAACAGAAACCTCGTAAACTTATGGAAAATAACAGGTATCCCTGTCTTTACATGCTGAAATGCATATAGTCATTTCACAAAAGTGAAAATGAAAATTTAGCAAGCAGTGAGAGAGGTGATGATTTGGGAATCCTCCCTAACCTAGGGATAGAACCAAGCAGATGCCTTGAAAACAAAGAGCACATCTTGCTGAACGGTTCGGTGGTGGTCCCATCCTCTTAGGACCACCCCAAGCACAGCTATGGGCAAAAATACAATCCCAACCAAGAGGCCCTGCTGTTGGACTTGGCCCTTCTGGCAGGTTCACCCCTGAACTTTTTGCCTGGTATTATTAAATAATTATAGTGATTGCTGGTCTTTGCGCACTTTGACACTGTGTAAAGTGCGTGCACTCCCTGAGTGCGTGTGTGAGTTTGGCCTGCCCTCCCACAGGAATGCATGGGGAATGTGTGTGTCCCTGGTAGTTCCTGATGCGTGAGGAGTGCAGATGCGAGAGTGGTATGTTCGGACTCGTGTGATTAAATGCTGCGCAATGATGTGTGGGGCGTGAATGTGTCTAGTGTGGAAGGGCCACTTCTAGAAGTTGGCATGTTTGTGTAATTTGTGTCTGGCTTGTGATTGGCTGGAGCTGGCTGGTGAGCCTGGCTCCATAAGTCATGATGGGTCTGCCCCGGTGGTGAGTGTTGAGATTAGCATGAGTGATGTGAGGGAGGAGTACACCTGGGACCTGAATAGGGCTGGGCTTTCCCCACACAATGCTGGCTCCGCCCCCTGTGGTGCGTCTAATGACCCTAGCCTGGCCAGTGAATAGTGAGAGGGGCTGAGCCCATCAAGAGTGCTCCCAAACCAGCTGTGCCTGGTTTTGCCCCACCCTGCACCTTTAGACAAAGGGATTTGTGTGTATAAAAAGAGGCTGTGACCTCTTGTAAAATGTTCTTGTGTGCCTACTTGAATCTGCCAGGGGCGTGCTGCTGCTGGGGCCCAGGGGAAGGTTTGACTCCCTGGGCCCTGCCCAGTCCTGGACTGCTGATGCCCTGGATTACTGGAGGAGCTATGGGGACCCATCTGCCTGGCCTGGGTGCTGGAGGACTATTTTTGTATCCCCCTGCCCTCTGCCCCTAGGAGGACCTTGTTGCTGGGGCCCTGGTTGCTGAAAAGGGTCATTCCGTAGAGCCCTGGTGCTGCCTGTGCCCCCCAGCGCCTTGAAGGGCACTTTACTTGTCCTCTCTGGGCAGAGCGCTGTTGTTTTCCCTCGGAGGGAAGCGCTCCTGCCCTTTATTGGCCCCCATTGATGCATTTGCTAATAGCAACGCAGGTTTTGTATATTTCATAGCCGGTACCTACCCGGCGTTATGCCCATTTTTGTATTGACTAATCACGGGTGCCCAACCCGTTTCTAACTTTATTGTATCCTACGAGGGTGCCCACCCCTCGTTATTGCCCCCGAAGCAGTGATGGTGCCGCCGCCGCGGCAACACAGGAAGTCAGGCGGCCAGGCGCCTGGAGCAGGGCGGGACTTCCGCTTGATTCGAGGAAGTCCCGCCTGCCGCAGCGCCGTGATTTGGCTGCCCGCCCCACCAAAAAAGGAAAAAGGAAGCTGGTCGGGTGGAGGTCTCCCGCAGCCCGGGGCTCCCATGACCTGGGGAGAGCCCCGGGGCTGCTAGCAGCAACCTGCGCCGAGGATGCGGGGCTCCCATGACCTGGAGGGAGCCCCGGAAAAAGGGAAATTGCCCGCAGCCCTGAGTAGTGCTTACCGGAAGCCCCGGTCCCGAGATGAGGGACCGGGTGAGAAGGACATCGCCCCCGCCGCCTCCGGGAAGCAGCCGGTGAGTAGGGCTGCCCGGAGGGTAGGGGGGGAGAGGGCCCAAGTAATCCCCGCTCCCACAGGGAGCATAAAGCGAGGGCGGCCCCGATGGCAGCAGGCCGCCCCAACCTAACAATATTGATTTAAAGGGCACGAGGAGCCTGTGCTGAGCCCCGTGGCTCCAACGATAGGGGGCCTTTTCTTCCTGAAGGAGCCAGAGTGCTCCCAGGCACACAGTGTGTGCAGAGCCTAGAGGGCTCCAACGTTTTTGCACAATATGTATTCTAGAAGGCTCCCACAATGTGCAGCATTGGTTCCTGAGCCTAGATGTCTCCCCCGCCCCGCAGCATGAGTCCTAGAGCCTAGAGGGGTCTAACCCTTGCGCAGTTTTATCCCTGAGGGCTAGCGAGAGCCCTTGCCGCAGTTTTGTCCCAGCTGCCCAGCACGTAGTGGGTAGCTGCACCGTTTAGGCTTTTATTCCTAGGGGACATGTTCTTTTGGACTCAGGAGTGAGTCGCAATCCTTCATCCCTACCTTGGGCTTCCCCAGCTGCGCAGCACTTAGTGCCAGCTGCAGCGTTTAGGCCCTGTTCTATCCCTGTCCTCAGCTGCCCAGCAAGTAGTGGGCAGCTGCTACGTTTAGGCTTTGGTGCAGTGGCGCAACCTGGACTTTGATGTAAGTTCTAAATGTGATTTCTGCGCAATTGTTCTTCGCTGCACCTCTGAATGTGTTTTTATGCATCATGTACAAAGTTGCTTTCCTTACACCGCTGAATGTATGTTTATGCATCATGTGTTTTCTTCTCCTACACCTCTGAATGTTGTGATGCATCATGTGTAATGTTCTCATGTTTATACCCCTAAATGTATAGTGATAATTTGGTGGTTGTTCTTCCTAGTACAGGTGTTGCTAGTGAGGTCCTGGTTCCCTGCGTGACATTCTCCTAAGGTGGTTAGGGTTCCGTAGGTGGTACTTACCTCTTACCGGTGATTACTGGTTGTGTGCTACATGATTATTTGGTGCTTAACTATCTCCAAGGGCTTGATACTGAGCTTGCCCCCTGACCAGAGTCCCAGGACCAGTGGACTCTATTGTGCCTTCCCTGACAAATTGCTGGGACTTGTCTGATCTCCTTGGGCCGCTGGGGCCTCGCCTGAAGTGTGCCTCGCTCACTCCCCTGCAGCTGGTGCCTAGCCGCCCCCGCCAAGAGCCGCACTGCTCCTTGTGAAGCCGTGCTCTCCTCCGCCTTGGCCGCCCGCATCCTGCACCTCGGCAGCTTGTGCCTGGGCCGCCCTCATGCCTCGAGCCGCGCCGCTCTCCTCTGAGCCGCGTCCGCTTCGCTGGGCCGCCCGCACCCTGCCCCCCTCCTCCTCTGAGCCCACACCTTGGTCATCCCAACCAAACGCTTGTAGCTGGCGGGTCGCCACCGCCCTCTCAGGCCTACTGAAGAGATCACTTGCATTATCCCGCTCAACCAGAACGGAAGGTACGGTCCGTATCTGCCGCCGGGTATTATATGTTCTATGTTCTAAAAGTGTTACTTCTAACAGTGCTTATTCCTGACAGTGGTCCAGGAGGACCTGTCCTGTACATATATCCCCTGTAAATTCTGCCGGTGCCTGTTGGCACATTGTAAAGTGTGTGTTTTTATCTAATGTGTTTTGGTGTAATACAAAGGCTATTTTTATACATAACCTTGTGTGGAGTTTCCTTTGTGGTGGTCCTTGGGTGTTGTTGCTGGGGGTGCGTGCACAAACACTTAACTCACATTGCCTCCGAGTGTAGCCTTACTGCTCGTGTCACGTTACCAAGGGGGTGAGCAGGGGTTATTTTGGCGTGTAACTCCCTTGCCCTGACGTGGAAATGGTGGTCTCTGACTGACCTTGACGCAAGCCCTGGCCAGCCAGGGATCCCATTTCTAACACCTGCAAAGCATTATGGGACAAGATTAGCAGTGGGCAGTGAATATTATAGTATCCAATATCAAAATAATTCTACAAAGAGCTGCAGTTCAACTAGTCGTTACTAGGTGTCCCTCAATCAATCAATCAATCAAAAATTTGTAGAGCGAACTACTTACCCGTGAGGGTCTCAAGGCGCTGGGGGAAAAAGGGGGGTTGCTACTGGTCAAACAGCAAGGTCTTGAGTAGCCTCCTGAAGGTCAGCAGGTCTTGGGTCTGTTGTAGGCTCAGTGGGAGGGTGTTCCAGGTCTTTGCGGCGAGGTGGGAGAAGGATCTGCCGTCGGTGGTTGTTCTTGGGATGCGAGGGACAGTGGCGAGGGCGAGGTCGGCGGTTGGGGGTGTAGAAGAAGAGTCGTCTGTTGAGGTAGGCTGGGCCAGTCTTGTGGAGTGACTTGTGTGCATGGATGAGGAGCTTGAGTCAAATGCAAAAGCATTGAAATTATTACATCAAGCTGCAATTCCACTCCTCTACTATTTGCCCAGGCGATGGAGCCCATGGCTGCTCACGCTAGGACTTTGACATATTATTCTGGATTGTTGGTGGACGGGCAGGTGCAGCACATAGCGTTGTACGCAGACGTCCTGCCTTTGTTCCTGGCCGACTCAGCGGGGGCACTTCAGGGAGCACGGGACTTGCTGGAGACACTGGGAAGAGTAGCGGGGCTTCATGTGAACTGGGCCAAGTCGTGCTTGTTCCCCACCAGCCCAGGCAGGTAAGACCTGCAAAGTGTAGGGGAAGTCCCGTGGGAAGCCCGCTGTTTGCCTTATCTGGGGGCCTGGATTACCACGACTATGGGGACCTCCTGGAAGGTAATGTGGGGCGAACGATGCGCAGTGCCAAGACCTGTTTTGACTTCTGGGGAACTCTTCCCCTATCAGTAGCGGGCAGGGTTGCCCTAGTGAAGATGATCACTCTACCTAGGTTCCTCCATTACTTCGGGACACTTCCTGTATAGATATCGAGTAAATTCTTTGCACAGCTGAACACCATGATTACAGGGTTCTTATGGGGGACCGAGAGAAGGAGGGTTGCCCTGGTCACTATGCACCGACCCAGAAAGGTGGGGGGGTTTGCGTTACTGGACCTAGAAGCCTATTACCATGCTGCGCAGCTCCAGTGGTTTACGAAATGGATGGCGGGTCACATCAGGCTTCCGGAGGATTTGGATGGGTCGGATCCGAGTTGGCGACTGTTGTAATGCGTTCTGCTGTGGGTCCCGCTGAGATATGGGCAGTGCCACCAGATTTGCAGGCGGTGCTGGACGCAGCTGGTGAGGAGGTCAGGCGTCCGGGTCCCATAGGCGCCCGAGATCCCGTTGGGGATTTGTGAGGTGCTGCCCCATGGGGGTGACTGGAGCAAACTGCGGTCCTGGGAGGAGGAAGGGGTCCTCACTCTCGGTGACCTGTATGAGGATGGTAACCTCCTTCCTTTTAATGATCTCATGGAATGCCATGATCTCCCGAGAGGAGACTTTCTATTTCATGCGCCCTCACAGCAGTGGTCAGGGGGGTATGGTGGAGCTTAGTACATCTCATGCTTGCCAATACATAGTAATGGCCGCGGGGACAATTAAAGCAGTGACTTGCCTCTACCGGCGGATTACACAAGACTTGCATCAACCCCTGACAGTGTTGCGACTGAAGTGAGAGGCGGACTTGGGAGTGCCTATTGAAGAGAAACCCTGGGGGGAGGTTGTTGAGAGGGCATGGAAGTGCTCCCACAATGTGTGCTTCCAGCTGATCCAATTCTACGTCTTGCATAGGGCGTACTTAACGCCCAGCAAGATCAACGACTATTTTGGGGCATCATCTGCATGTCCCCGCAGTATGCTGGAGGGGGCAGGGTTTTTTCACATGTTCTGGAACTGCCCGCATTTAGAGGACTACTGGCGAGGGGTGTCGACTACCCTATCGACTGTGACGGACAAAGAGGTATCCATGACACCGGGGGTTTGCTTGTTGCACTGGTTTCCTCACACTGCTAAGATTAAAATTACCAGCAAGTTCATTGATCTGGGGATGATCCTTGCAAAGCGAGAACTTACCACCCATTAGAAGACTCAGAGGGGGCCTATCCTCATGCACTGGCGCAGGGAACTTGAGAAGTGGGCAGAGAGTGAGGGGAATTGCAGATTACGCCTAGCCAGGCGCAATGGGAGCAAGAAATCACTAGAAATGGCCCGGGCGTGGGTGGCACTGGTGGAGCTGGTCAAACATCCGGCTGAAGATGACGGGGAGTGTCAGGTGGAGGGGAAGACGAACGGGCTGATGGAAGCAATTGATGCCTGACGGGGTTAGAAGGTGACAGAACTGGAGAGGGCCGAATAAGGATTCCCTCAGCGTTATTGGACTGCAGTAAGTTGAGCGCTGTGCGGCAGGTCCCCCGATGTACGATGTAAGTGCGTTAGAAGACAGATTGAATGTTTTAATGGGCCAACAGCATGCCTGGGGGGGCTGGATGGGTTGGGGGGGAATTCGCTGGGGTGCTTGGGAGCTGGAGGGGAGGGAGGGATGTTGGGAGCCATCTAATGGGCCTTGTTCTTGGACCACAACAAGGGCAGAGACGAACCGAGCAAGATGCTGCTTTTACTTAAAGGACAGGGAAGGAAGGCCAGAAGGGGGTTTGATCCGGATCGGAACATTTACCGGCAGCTGGCTCTGGGAGGGCCTCAGGTTGTTACTGGCTGTAATTGCAATGCATATTGCCTTCCTCCTGTTTATCTATATTGCCCATGGGTTGCACATATTGTGTAATGTTTGCTTTTTCCTTTGCAGCCATGGAAAGGCATTTAAAACTCGACATCCTAATGTGGCTGACGGTGCCTGCTAGGCACTGGCACCATAGTAGTGCCCCTGCTTTGCCTGGCAGGCAATCGTGACGATTGCCACCGACAGAAAAGTGGCGTTGGACTTTCCGTCCGCCGCGATACCCACCCCCTTCATAATATGGCGGGGGGTAAATCTCATGACGATGGCGGAGCGATCGCCACTGCCGGCCCGGCGGTGGTGATCGTTCCGCCATCGTAATGAGCCCCTTAGTTCTGTTTTACTCTGGTTACACAAACACAATGATCTGCTGTGATTCTGAAAGCCAACTGAGGTTTCATAGTGTAAAGTAGTGCATTTCCCATCAATTTAAGAGCTTAGACTCTGTTTCTAATTCTAACATAGAGCTGCTGATTTTTAAACTGCAGCATGGTCACAGGTCGGAATGGACAGGAGCTTTAGTGTACCGCCCGCCAGGAGGAAATAAGAAAGACTTCTGCATAGAATTATCTGACTTTTACTCGTAGGGGATTTCAATCACCACCTAGAGAAGGCCACAAACGTGGACGCGGCTAGCCTGATAGCAGCCATGGAATCCCTTGATCTTTTTCCCAGAGTAAAGAGTCTGACCCACTCGGTTGGCCATCTTCTGGACAACATCTTCTCTAATATTCCCGAATTATTAGTCGAATCTCCTCAGAAGGTCGGCTTAACAGACCATGCGCGTTTGAACTTTGCTTGGGCCCATTCTTAAAGTAGGGACATTTTACAACCTCATAAAGAATTTCGCAGAAGCTGGAAAAAAGTTACAGCCTCTGCTTTTAGCAAGGTCTATACCCCTCCCTTACTTAAGCTAGCCTAGGATTGTGACGAGGCATTAGATTTCTTCGAGGCCTCCCTTACAGAGGCTCTCGACTCTATCACACCGCGGAAGCTGGTTAAATTACAGACCAGGGCAGCCCCTGAACCTTGGTATTCCGGCACTCTTAAGAGATAAAAAGCCTTGTGCAGAAAAAAAGAAAGGAAATGGAGGAAGTCTAAGTCCAAATTAGATGAGAGAAGTTATTGAGAGGTTCACAGAATCTATCTTAATAGGTGTAATACAGCCAGAAGAACCTACCTAGGGGCACGTATTGAAGGAGCTAAGGACTCCTCGCGTGAGCTCTTTGTTTCTGTAAAGGAGTTCACCAATCCCAGGGCGAACAACCCACTTCCACCAGCAACGCAGGAGCTTTGTAATAACCTTGCGACGCATTTTACTAATAAAATTGATCTAGTTTACCATGTCTTTGGGTCTGAAGTGAGAGCTTATGAGGGAGTCTCCTGCCAATTAAGTTCCTGCTTCCCGACTTCAGACCATTTCTCCAGTATTACCAGTGAGCAGGTTCGTGCCCTTTTGGCCCAGGCATAATCTGGATCGGTCTTAGATCCAGCACCACCAGCAGTTATGTCGGAGTTAGCACCGGCCATTGCTGACTCATTGGTAGAGATATGCAATATCTCACTTAAAACTGCAACTTTCCCACTTATATGGAAGAGAGCCCATTTGAAACCTTTAGTGAAAAAGGCATCAGCAGACCCAAGGGACCTACAGAACTATAGGCCAATATCTCTCCTCCTGTGCTGCTCTAAGATGCTGGAAACAATAATAAATCGACATTTGGCCAGCTATTTGGAAAAGAATAACATCCTGGATCCGTCTCAGTCTGGCTTTCGGGCCTCGTATAGTACTGAGACAGCCCTCCTAGAGGTCACAGACTCGCTCAGGATGACACTAGACAAGGATTCTCCGGCCATGCTGGTGCTGCTCGATCTGTCAGCAGCCTTTGACATCATCTCTCATACTATCCTGCCATGTAGGCTTAGGGAGATTGGTGTCAGAGGATCGGCACTGGATTGGATGCAGAGTTACCTGTCAGATAGAACTCAAGCTGTTCAGATGGACTCATTTGTGTCACCTATCATAGCTGTGGACAAGGGGGTGCCTCAGGGCTCTATTTTGAGCCCAACGTTGTTTAACATCTACGTTGCCCCCTTGGCCAGTATCGTCAGAAATTATGGGTTTGAAACCATCTCCTATGCTGACAAATTAAACTCTGTATGAGTTTAAAATGTATACTTTTTCCTCTTGTGATATTGTAAAAAGAGTTTGCCACAAAAGATATACAAAACAGTTTTTGCATATCCAAGTGCCCGTTATTCTGTACAGCCAATATTCCAGGATGCTTTTCTTTTGAGGGACTTGTACCCAGATTTATCAAAGGATTGTTTTGCACTTGCATCATGCAAAGTGGCGCAAGGACAGCATCATTCAAAATTCAGATTGACCACGGCATGCAAGGCCACCTCACATGGCCCTGCGTGGCTTGGTAAATCTGAAGTAACGCAAGGCAGCACAAGTTGCTGCCTTGCATTGCTTTACCCCAGGGGGGTGTTACATGGGTGGAGCATGGGTGTTACCACGCATCTACCCATGCTTTTTGACACATTTCCAGATTTACCAAGACTGGTAAACCTAGAAATGCGTCAAAATCGTACATCTTCCAGATATTTATTTCTCCTTATTGTTTCCTCTAAGTGTGCTGTAATTACAGCACACTTAGAAAGGGGAAAACACCTCTATGGAGTGTTTCTGTGCAGGAAAATGTCCATTCCTGCACAAAAACAACACACCATGCTGCAGGGGTGCCTGCATTGGCACTAGGGAGCACTCAGTGCACCAGTGCAGCAAGAGAGCAGGAATGCATCATATGATGATAGATATGGCACACTGCTCTGCAACAAATAATGATAACTATGAGACCTGGGGGCATATTAGCAAGGGCGTTATCGCTTCTTTAGTGGGACTTTTTCCAGCTAAAGCGGAGATATTTTTATCGCCCTATTAGCAAGCTGTCGCTAACAGCAGTTAGCGACAGCTTATAGGCGATAATTACAGGTTTGGGGCCCACTTTGCATGTCAGCGATATTTATCGCTAATGACATGCAAAGTGGGCGTACCCAACCTGTTAGTGACTGAAAGCAGTCGCTAACACAGCTATCGCCTATTAGCAAGGCAGGCGAAGCGATAAAAAATATTGTGCTAAGCGCGAAGTTACATGTTTAAATATCGACTACAAAAATATAGACAACAAAAATATTGATGTAAAAATATTGATTACAAAAATATCGACTCCCTATACTTAAACAGGTAAGTAAAATAATATCGACTCAAAAATATAGATGCAAAAAATATAGATGTAACAAATATCGACTTTAAAAAATAACATAACTTAAATTAAATTAATTAAATAATTTTATTATTATTAACAAATTAAATTAAATGTAATATATATTTTAATTAATTATAACAAATAAATGTAATTAAATAAATATAAACAAAAAAGTGTACATATACATATATTTACTTAAATACATGTTATTAACTATTATCTTTATTTCATTTACAAAATGTATTAATTAAAAAATAAAAAACATATATAAATATTTTTTATTAAATCTATATTTAATTAACACATTAAACTCTGAAAAAACAATACATACATTTAATAACAAAATAAAAACATTAGTATTTAAAACATTTAGCAGGAAAGTCAAAATTACTATTCCCACTCCAGTGAGTACAAAAGTAGGAAAAGCGCTGGATAGCGTAGGGGTAAAATTGACTATTCCCATTCCAGAGAGTGCAACAGTAGGGAAAGCGCTGGATAGCGGAGGGGTAAAAATGTCTATTCCCACTCCAGTGAGTGCAACAGTAGGGAAAGCGCTGGATACCGGAGGGATAAAATTTACTATTCCCACTCCAGTGAGTGCAACAGTAGGGAAAGCGCTGGATAGCGGAGGGGTAAAACTTACTATTCCTACTCCAGAGAGTGCAACAGTAGGGAAAGCGCTGGATAGCAGAGAGGTAAAATTTACTATTCCCACTCCAGTGAGTGCAACAGTAGGGAAAGCGCTGGATAGTGGAGGGGTACCATTTACTATTCCCACTCAAGAGAGTGCAACAGTAGGGAAAGCGCTGGATAGCGGAAGGGTGAAATTTACTATTCCCACTCCACTGAGTGCAACAGTAGGTAAAGCGCTGGATAGCGGAGGGGTAAAATTGACTATTCCCATTCCAGAGAGTGCAACAGTAGGGAAAGCGCTGGATAGCGGAGGGGTAAAAATTTCTATTCCCACTCCAGTGAGTGCAACAGTAGGGAAAGCGCTGGATACCGGAGGGATAAAATTTACTATTCCCACTCCAGTGAGTGCAACAGTAGGGAAAGCGCTGGATAGCGGAGGGGTAAAACTTACTATTCCCACTCCAGAGAGTGCAACAGTAGGGAAAGCGCTGGATAGCAGAGAGGTAAAATTTACTATTCCCACTCCAGTGAGTGCAACAGTAGGGAAAGCGCTGGATAGCGGAGGGGTACCATTTACTATTCCCACTCAAGAGAGTGCAACAGTAGGGAAAGCGCTGGATAGCGGAAGGGTGAAATTTACTATTCCCACTCCACTGAGTGCAACAGTAGGTAAAGCGCTGGATAGCGGAGGGGTAAAATTTACTATTCCCACTCCAGAGAGTGCAACAGTAGGGTAAGCGCTGGATAGCGTAGGGGTAAAAATTACTATTCCCACTCCAGAGAGTGCAACAGTAGGGAAAGCGCTGGATAGCGGAGGGGTAAAAATTACTATTCCCACTCCAGTGAGTGCAACAGGAGAGAAAGCGCAGGATCACAAAAAAAAAAGAAAAACCTATCACATTGTTTATTTAATTTAATTTCCAATTATTATTATTATTATTTTTTTTTTTTATTACTTCAAACATGGAAGGCGACAAAAACATACATACATGCTTGCAATATTTTTAGCATATACAGTGCAATTACAGTCTAGTCCACCTCATTATATCATCTGTAAGGCAATAGGGCAATTCTTAACACGGAAAGAAATACATCTCTCAGCATATGGACACTCAAGCCGAATACTTAATCTGAAAGGGCCTCATCCGAGTCAACCCGTGGCGGCTCACATATGTCCCCTCTGAACTTGTTCCATGCCCCCCAGATTTGTTCCCATTTCCCAGGGCATCCCCGATGGACAAATACCGCTTTCTCGGCCACCATCGCTACATCCATGTCCCTGCACCAGTCTCTCAACGTAGGCAGCCCACTAGAACCCCATAATCTAGCAATATTACGTTTTGCCACCATCATCCCTAGCATGGACCAGTCCTGCTGACGATGGGTTAAGTCCGCTGCATCCCATATATTTAACAAACAACATTGGGGGTCGGGTAACAGGGAAACAGCTGTGGTTTGGGAGATGGTGCGCATCACTGCAGCCCAGTACACGGCCACCCGACCACAATCCCAAATGGTGTGATAGAACGTTCCCTTCTCTCCGCATCCACGGAGACAATACTCGTGGGAGGCCTTTCCTATCTTGTGAAGGGCTGTTCTGGTGTAATATGTGCGTTTTAATATTTTCAGCTGAACCAGTTTAAGTCTGGAGGGAATCGCTGTCTCTCGCGGTGAGGAGAGGGCCTCCTGCCATTCCGAATCGTCGAGGTCGCCAATGTCTCTTGACCAACTCAATCGCAACTTAGATAGCATGTCAGGGAGGTTGTTGACCAGTTTTTGATACGTGAAGGATGTTGCTTTGTGGGTCATGTGCTCTGTCAACAACCTATCCTCAAGAGGAGTGGATTCCTGTAGGTTCGTCCCCGTCGGGACGACTGTCTGCAGTGCATGCCGGATTTGTATATACCTGTAGTGTTCAGACTGTGCCATATCATATTTGGTTTGTAGAAATGTGAAGTCTACTACCTTGCGCTTTTTCCAGAGGTCACCTACTACCGATATGCCTATGTTGTCCCAAGCCTGGAACCCCTTACTGTTGCGCATGAAACCTAGTCTATGTGAGTCCCACAGGGGTGTCATTTGCGTGATCACATTAGCGCACTGAAGGTGTCTATGTGCCCTATACCAGAGTTGAATTGTGTGACGCGTCGGACCCATTAGATCGGACGGTACACTACGACTGTAGAGGTTTCTTAACAGTCCCTTGGATTCCAGACACTGTCTGTCTGCCAAATAAGCGGGTTCCGTCCGCGGGACATGCAGCAAATAATTGATTTGCTTGAGGTGGGCCGCCCAGTAGTAAAGTTCGATATGAGGAAGTGCTATACCTCCGTCATACCAGTCTTTCACCAGTTTGCATTGCGCAATCCGCGCTGGTTTCCCATCCCACAGCAAGGTAGAAACCGCCGGTAAAGTAGGAGGGTGGGACCGGGAATAGTGTATTTTCGAGGAGATACAGGAAGCGGGGAAGTGTCATCATTTTGAACAGTGCAGCTTTGACCAGGAGAGTGAGAGGGAGGGAGCGCCACACCTTTACATCCCGCTTGAACCGGTCCAGTGGGGGTTTCAAATTCAGGGCGTAGAATTCGTCCGGGTCTGATGAAATGTAGACGCCCAGATACTTAAAAGCCGCCTCGGTATAACGTAAAGGGCAGCTCACCGGGAGTGAGGGTGGGAGGCCGGCAAGAACGAATAGGACCGATTTTGTCCAATTAATCCTATATCCTGACACTCTCCCAAATTTTTAGCAGACATTAAGTAGAATTGACTTTTTGGGGGAGGTGAGATAAAGAAGGATATCATCTGCGTAGAGAGATATTCGATCTTACCATGTCGGCGACCACCGGATACCTTTGATGGAGGGTTCCCATCTGATCCAGATCGCTAATGGTTCAAGGACTAGCGTGAATAATAAGGGGGATAGCGGGCATCCCTGCCTCGTCCCCCGACCGAGCGGGAAGTCTCTAGAGATGTGACCATTTGCTGCTATCTGGGCCATGGGCTTGGAATAAAGCAGAAGAACCCAGGCACAGAACTTGGGGCCGAAGCCCATGTGGTGGAGCACCGCAAACAGATAAGGCCATTCCACAGTGTCAAATGCCATAGTGGCGTCAAGGTAAAGGAGAACAGCCGGTTCCTGTATGTGTTCCCGGCGGGCCATCACTGCCTGCAGTCGGCGCAGGTTATGTGATGTATTACGGTATGTCATAAAGCCAGACTGATCTGGGTGCACCAGAGTGGCAAGGTGGGGGGCCAGTCGCTGCGCCAGTAATTTGGCGAGGATCTTTGGTTCCGCATTTATTAAGGAAATGGGTCGGTAAGAGGCGCACGCCTCTGCCGCCTTGCCGGGTTTATGGATCAGAATGATCGTGGCGAGCTCTCCTACTTCTAGGCTATCGGCGAACATCTTGAGGAGATAGGGGGCTGTTATTTGAACCGTGCTCTTGTACAGTTCCACTGGGAGTCCGTTGGGGCCCAGAGCCACGTCCGCACGTTAGTGCGCCGGTTGCCTCCTGTATTTCTTCCAGGGTGACGTCCGCTTCAAGCAAAAGCGCTGCTTCTGGGGAGATGCAGGGGATTGTCAGATCTTTAATATACTCATATGCTTCCTCTATCGGGTATGATGCTTGGGGGGCGTATATTATTTCAAAATGGTCAGCCAGCAGGTCGACTATGGCCTTGGGATCCGAGGTCGTATAGCCCTCAGGTGAAGTCAGCTGCGAAATGACTCTGCCTGCTCTTTCCTTTTTGTCCAGCCAAGCCAGCATCTTCCCGGCCTTGTCCCCTAGCTCATAAACCCTGTGACGGGTAGCTTGCATTGTATTCTGAACCATTTCTTTTTGGTATGTCATCTATTCAGTGCGCCGTAGCCGGACTGCCTGAGTGGTTCTCGGGGATGGGTGAGTCTCCTGTTCACGAATTGCCATTTTAAGAGCCTCCTCGAGGGTGCTAAGTTCTTGTCGTTGTGTTCGCTTGTGGCCTGCAATGGCGGCGATCTCCTGCCCGTGCAGGACTGTTTTGTATGCCTCCCACAGGGTACTGTGGGAGTCTACTGAGCCTGAGTTCTCCTGGAAATAGTGTTTGGTGGTATTGGTTAGGATGTTACCCAGAGGGGTGGCCTGCAGATAGCCCGCGTGGATAGGGAAGATGCGGCTTCTGTGGGCGCGGTGGTTTGTGTATGTGAGTCGCAGCGGGGAATGATCAGAGATCCCCCTGGGGCGGATATCCACCTCCTTAATGCCGTGCAGCCCATCCCCACACATCAAGACGTAATCTATCCGTGAGAGACAGTCATGGGTCGCTGAGTAGTAAGTGTATTGTTTATCGTGAGGGTGTTTGTGTCGCCAGCAGTCTGTAAGTCCCAAAGCGTCCAGCAGCCCGGTGAGTCGTCCGTCCCCCGCACCGTTGTTGTATGTGGGTGCCTATCAAGCTCATGATCTACAATGTCATTAAAGTCGCCCCCTATCACCAACGTCGCCGTCGGCAAGGTCAACAGGAAGGTCGTGAGAGCAGTGTGTGCTGTAGCGTGTAGGCCTTGGGGGATATATACGGACACAAAGTTGAAAAGTTGGCCTTCCCACTGAACCGTCACCGCTGCAAAGCGGCCCTGATCATCTATTCGTGTTTGTTGGCATACCATCTGGAAGTTCTTCCTTATAAGGATCCCTGTCCCCCTTGAACCAGAGGAGAAGTCTGCATGTGCGATGAACTTGTATCCCCATTTATCCATTGCCTTTGAGGCCGAGCCCACAAGATGAGTTTCCTGCAGTGGGACTATTGCTCGGTTACAGCGTTTTAGGTATTGTAGCACCAGGCCACGCTTCTCTTTGTCACCCAACCCCCGGACATTCCATGTCAGGACTGTTAGAGCTGACTGGTGGGAGGGTTGTGATATACGAGTATCAGGTGTATCTGTTACGTGTGTAGCCATTTACCGGTGTATGTAGCAGCGTGTAAGTCAATAGGGGACGTTCCTGCAATGCACTTTCTTTCAAGAAACCTGTCGCCTTCCTTATCGTACAAACAAGAAAAAGAACACAAAAAAACAACCCATGCTCCCACCCACCCTGCGACCCACCCTCCCTCCCTGCCCCCCTGCTAGACGAACTTTCAACTGCCCGCCACCCCAACTCAGCAGAGCGCTTTATCCCTCCCATTACCCAATACTTGCTTGTCGGGGGAAGAGTTCAGCAAGGCACCAGCCCCTTAAAGCCCCTTGTCTTGCCCCAGTTCAGAGTCACAGGTTGCAGAAGCCTGGATAGGTGCAGGATCGCTGTCGGAATCGGGGAACAGTGATACGAGAACGGAGCTTATTCCTCTTCATTGAGCGGAGAGTGGTTCAGTTCGGGGCCTCCAGAGCTAGAGCTCCCGGCCGCACCCTCAGTGTCCCGGTGCCGCTGCGGTTTTGGAAGACGATCTGATCTGCCCACAGTGCGCCAACCTTCCAGCCAGTCATGTGCAGCCTCGGGCGTGTCAAAAAACCACGTTCTCTCGTCTGCCACCACCCGAAGCCTCGCAGGGAAGAGCATCGAGTAGGGTAACTCCTGTGTCCTGAGTAACTTCTTGACCTCAAAGAAGCTTCGTCGTCTCCTCGAAACAGCTGCCGTGTAATCCGGAAAGAACGTCACAGCGGAGTTTAAAACACGGACCGGGGGGGAGTTTCTTGCTGCTTGTAAAATGGCATCTCGGTCCCTGAAATTGAATAATCTAGCGAGCACCGGTCTAGGAGGCGCACCCGGTTTAGGTTTGCCACCGGGCACCATATGTGCACGTTCCACCGAGAAAAAGTTTGAGAGTCCCTTAGGCTGCAGTTTGGTGGTAATTAGCTCCTCAGCATATAAGTCCATAGCTCTTGTACCTTCTGACTCCGGAATACCAATAATCCGAACGTTGTTGCGTCTTGCCCTCCCTTCTTGCTCATCGAGCTTCTCCGCCAGTGTTTTGTTCTCCTTTTCAAGCAGGGCGACTGAGGTCTGCAATTCAGAAGTGTCCGCAACGAGAGACTTGGTGACTATTTCCACTTCTTTCACCCTATCCGCCATCTTGTGGAGATCCGCACGCAGCAGTGTAACGTCCGTAGATATAGTGCCCACCGTCGCCTGTATATTAGCTAGCACCTTCATCACATCTTCAAGGGTGATCTTTTTCGTCCCTTCGTCGTTCGCAGGCTTAGTTGGAGGGTGGCCGGGGGAAGATCCTTTTTCATAGCCAAATTTATCCAGCTTCGCCTGTGTGGTAGTATGTCTTGGTCCCCTGCCCGCCATGGCTCCTTATTCCTGTAGCGCACGGTGTCCGCAAGTAGTTCCAGCGGGGGGGGGCACCCGGTCAACAGGGGTCAGTGGTCCGTATATGGGAGTACCAGTTCAGCACGTAGAGCCCAATAAACTGGCAACCGGGAGCACTTACTGCGGATCAATGGGCCAGTGACAGCGTCAAATGACCAAGCGGGCGGAGGTAGAAGCTCGCAGTACTGTTTGGTTGTGCTTCACACCCCGATCACCGACCCCGTGACACTCCGGAATATTGAATAACAAGGACGGGACCCCCGGCGTAGGCAGTTCCTCAGGATGAGCGCCGGTACAGGCTGGTGTTCATGCCAGGGGGTGAAGGGGGGGGGGGGGGGGGAGAAATCACTCCCAGGGCGCTGGACGCTGTTTCTCGGCTGCAGCCGGTCCAAGGGATTCCCACACTCACCACCGCAACAATCACCGGCTCCATCACGGCCAGCGGCCGGAACCGTTGTGTAACGGCAGGCGGGGGCAGGCAGTCGCACCTTCCGTGATCGGCAGTCACCTACGTCAGGCCGCTGGATGAGCGCGCGCCGGCGCCAAAGGATCCTCACTGTGTAGTGTTCCACCGGAGCAGGGAAAGGCGCCGTCTCCGCACCTCCGGGCACTGATCGGCGGCCGGTCGCAACTTTAGTCCCCGGTCTTGGTTACTCAGGTAGGCCCCAGTTCGCCAATCCGTCTCTCGGCCTGATTTTAAGCCCAATTCATACGTAAGTTACATAAGGCTGTACCACCCGCACTCCAATCCTTGGGGCCGTTGTCGGAGCAATATAATTATGCGGATAAGTGTGCAGAGTAGTGGAAAGGGCGGCTGGGTCCCCGGAGCTCACAGGCTAGGTGGCCATCTTGATCGGCCGGTAGCCACGCCCCTCCAATTTCCAATTTTAACATAATTAAATTATAATTATATATATATATCAATATTAACAAAGATTTTACAAAAACACATTATTTACCACTATAATAGCCTCAACACACACCTAAAATTAATTACACAATTACATTTAATATTTACTAATTAATAAAAATTTATTCATTCTTATTTATTAATTAATCAAATACATATCACTTAGCACGCTATAATATCCACAACACACACCTAAATTTAATTACACAATTACATTTAATATTTACTAATTAATTAATGATAATTGATTCCTTAATATTTATTAATTAATCAATAAAAAAGATAATTACTTACAAGCTTGCACACCATTTACACATTAAAACACCACAACACACACCTAAAATTAATTACACAATAACAATTAATAATTACTAAATAATTAATGGTAATTAATTTTTACATATTTAATAATTAATCAATTTAAAATTAATTACTCACCACTCTTCACACCATGTACACATACAAATACCACAACACACACCTAAAATTAATTAAGCAATTAATATAATTAATTATTAATTGATTAATTAAAAATAATTAACAATTAATTACTAATTAATAAATTAACACATTCATTATTCAATCAATTTTATATAATTAAATTACTTCCCACCCTATTCCCCTATCAACCCACAACCCGCTACGGAACTAATAACACAAAATTAAACTTATAATAAATTTATAATTATAAAAATCCTTAAACATATAATAAATGACAAACAATTCTTATTAAAAACACTAAAATACATAACATCATTAATAAATCGATATTTTTGTAAACGATAATTTTGTAAACGAAATTTATTACAACTATATTTTTGTAATCGATATTTCTTACCTGTCAGTCGATATTGTTGTCATCTACATTTTTGTTGTCGTTATTTCTTCCAAACGATATTTCTGCGGCGATATTAATGTAAGACGATATTTTTCCGTCGATATTCCCGCTCTGCACCAAGCGCGAATATCGCCAGAACCTAACGCCTGCTCAGACCATGACTTAATCTGTGTATCCAATGGGAGGTGGAAATTCAGGTTAAGTCCCCATTAGCGATAATGCCTAAATATCGCTGGATTTCCAGCGATATTCACGCATTGAGCTGCTATCGCCGGATTTTTTATCACTTAAGAGATAAACGTTGCTAATAGCACGTTATCTCTGCGATAATATCCGGTGATAGGCGGCGATAAAAAAAATGCGCTAAGCGCATTTAGCGATAATTATCGCTATTTTTTGCTAATATGCCCCCTGGTTCTTAAGTTGAAGGGCAGTTCAGACACCCTTTCAACCATTGAATTACTCTGGTTAGAGACTGCTCACACTGTTATATATGTATTTCAATGAAATAACGCTTTTCAGTAATATGGCCATTTGCCCCAAGGGAATTCCACCATTAGCTTTGAAAGGCATGCAGTAGGCACAAGCCATCAATCTTGATGAGGATAGAATTTTCAGGGAGTATCTGAACTTTCTCCAAGAGAGATCAATCTCTAACGGAATGCTGAATTTTGTGTCATCTACACTAGAATCGTAGGGCGTGATTCACAAAGGTAAACTTAAACCTGAAGTCTAAGTTTAGTTTTTTGAATTGGGCCCTTAGACTTCAGGTCTAAACTTAAACTTCAGCTCTAAACTTAGGATTCAGGTCTAAGTTTACCTTTGTGAATCACGCCCTATGGCTCTAGTGTGCATATCACAAAATTCAGCATTCCTTTACAGAATGGTCTCTCTTGGAGAATTCTCTTGGGAAAGATCCTCCTCCATGAAAGCCATGGCAGAGAGGAAACAAAGGGCGCCCTATAGGGCCCCCTTGTGCCTCTGTCCCCATGGAGTGCATTCAGGGGGTACAACATGTGCCCCCGTGTGTGTATGCACCACAGTTCCTTCATGGCCGTGCTGGCAGTGTTTATTTGAAAACAAAATGCATATTTTTAGTAGCACGCAGTCAGGCTCTAGCTACTGTAAAAATTCTGTTTATAAATGTCTGTTAAAAAGACACACTGTAGAACTCAGCTCGTAAAACTCACCCTACCTCTGAAAAAGAATACATGTTTGTCACCATGAAGCTTCACATGACTACAGCTTTTACATGTGTGGCAACTAATCTTGCCAAATATCTTTCCGGCATGCGTCCAGTGTATTGTATAATGCAAGTGACATTATGTTGCATCTGTGTTGTTTTTTTGTATTTAACTGCATGCCTATTTGCATATGTCCATATAACTTTAGTAAAGAACTGCCTCTGCAACACTTGTTAATTTTTTAATATCATGGTGCATGTTAGATTCCCATGTTCCCTGGTTAGCTGAGGTAGGTACCTTAGGGGATGTATGACGTTACAACGCATAGTTTTACAACGCCTACCTTTACAACGCATTTCTTACAACGCAACATCCATTACAACGCATTCCATTACAACGCATGCATTTACAACGAATATTTAAAAACTACCTTTACAACGCATTCCATTACTTCGCATACTACCTCGACAACGCATACCATTACAACGCATAACATTATATTGCATGTAAGGTAAGTATTGGATAGTGTAGGGGTATAAATTACTATTCTAACTCCAGGGGGTGCAACAGTAGGGTAAGTGTTGGATAGTGTAGGGGTAAAAATTACTATTCTAACTGAAGGGGGTGCAACAGTAGGGTAAGTGTTGGATAGTGTAGGGGTAAAAATTACTATTCTAACTCCAGGGGGTGCAACAGTAGTGTAAGTGTTGGATAGTGTAGGGGTACTATATGTTGTAATGCTATGCGTTGTAATGGTATGCGTTGTAATGACTGCGATGTAATGACATGCGTTGTAGTGGTGTGCGTTGTAGTGTCATGCGTTGTAATGGTTGCGTTGTAAATGCATGCGTTGCAATGGATGTTGCGTTGTAAAAGTTTCGTTGTAATGGTAGTGCGTTGTAAAAGTTGCGTTGTAAAGGTTGTTTCCCTACCTTAGGCCAAACAGGGACCCTCAAGCCCCCAACGTTCGGGAAATACAGGTCACCTCTAGAGATAGCCCCCGCTCCACCCCCTTGGTAGCTTGGCACAAGCAGCCAGGCTTATCTTCAAGGCCAATGTGTAAAGTATTTGCTATTACGCTCACAGCCCCAATGATGACGCCACAAATAGACTCCACACGAGTTTCATAGAAAAACAAGTATATGTTTATAACAAAATATACTATGCGACCACACAATACTAAACCAACATATGCGTCGGGGAAAGCTCCCCTTGGCCTCTTACTATTGAGCTAAACTAAACAGTCCTATATAATCCGACGCCGACGACACCCTCAGCACTGCCGAACACCTGCACTTCCAGATCCACACCGACCCCAACACCACCCTCAGAGGCACCCTCGTCTACAGACCCCCTGGACCCTGACCGCAGTTCAGCGACTCCATCACTGACTTCATCAGCACACAAGCCCTCGCCTCCACGGACTAAATCCTCCTCGGGGACCTGAACTTCCACCTCAAGAACAACAACAACTCCAACTCTTCCACCCTGATCGACAACCTCTCCAACCTCAGACTCAGAAAACTCGTCACAATATCCACCCACTTCACCGGCCACACGCTTGACCCCATCTTCTCAGCAAGCTCCCACGTCTTCTTCAACCGCACCACCGGACTCCACTAGACCGACCACCGCTGCATCCACTTCACCTTCCGGAAACACACCACCACACCCAGCAGATGACACGCCGCCGCTGGAGCAAGATCACCAAGGACCAGCCAACCACCGACCTCGCCCAGAGCCCACCCGCAGACCCAACCGACCCCGACGCCGCAGCCCGCAGCCTCAGTTAATGGATCGATGACTGCGCCAACACCCTCCCCCTGCTCAAGAAACCCTCCAACACACACACCAGCAAGAGAGCCAGCTGGTTCACCGAAGACCTCCAGGCCTCCAAGTGAACCTGCCGAAAACTCGAAAAAAACTGGATCCGTGAACAAACACCAGAGAGCTACACAGCCCAAAAGAACGGCATCCGTAGACACCCCCACCTCATCAGATCCGCCAAAAGGACCTCCTTCAAAGACCACCTAGACAACAGCGCACACAACAGCAAAGAGCTCTTCAGCATTGTGAAGGAACTCTCCAACCCCAGCTCCAACACCAATGATATCCCACGTCACAAGACCTGTGCGATACACTGGCCACCTTCATCCATCGCAAGATCGCAGACATCCACGACCACTTCGACGCCGTCACCACCCCGGCAACCGCTGAGATCCCTGCTCCCACGACCACCACCCGCACCAACGGCCTGCTCACCTGGACAAACATCAACGACGAAACCATCAAGATCATGAACACCATCCACTCCGGATCCCCGGAAGACCCCTGCCCACACCACATCTTCAACAAAGCCAGCAGCACCATCGCAGCCCATCTCCGGAAAACCATCAACATCTCCTTCAAGACAGCGACCTTCCCGGAGAGCTGGAAGCACGCAGAGATCAACGCCCTACTAAAGAAACCCAAGGCGGACCCCAAGGACCTCAAGAACTTCCGACCCATCTCCCTGCTCTATGAACATGCCTCCACGACGCCGGAATCTAAGAGAAGGCCCTGGACTGGACCACCTCCTTCCTCTCCGGCAGAACTCAGAGCGTCCACCCCTACTTCCACTCTGAAGCCACCGAGATCATCTGCGGCATACCCCAAGGCTCATCCCTCAGCCCAACAACATCTACATGGCACCACTCGCCCACGTTGCACGACGGCACGACCTCAACATCATGTCCTACGCCGATGACACCCAGCTGATCCTCTCCCTCACCAAAGACCCCCACACTGCCAAAACCAACCTCTACGAAGGAATGAACGCCGTCGCCGACTGGATGAGAAACAGCCGACTGAAGCTGAACTTAGACAAGACGGGTCCACCCCCTCGGCCTGGGATGACTCCTGGTGGCTGACTGCAATAGGAGCACCCCCTACACCCACCGACCACGCACGCAACCTAGGGGTCATCCTCAACTCCACCCTCTCCATGACGAAGCAGGTCAACGCCGTCTCCTCCTCCTGCTTCAACAACCTCCGTATGCTTCGCAGGATCTTCCAGTCGATCCCCACCGAAACTAGAAGGACGGTCACCCAGGCCCTCGTTAGCAGCCGACTGGACTATGGTAAAGCACTCTATGCAAAAAACTGATGTGGGAGCACACTGCTTCACCTCCCAGCAGAGTCGCCCCTAGGCATCATGGTAGATGCAGTTCAGTTTGACAAGCGAGTACACTTGGAAAGTCTTGAGTGTTTCACCAGGTGGGTGCAGATTAGTGCTGGCCATCTCTGGACACGTGTTTCTGGAATATTATCCGTCATCAGCAGAGATCAGGCTAAATTATTTTGGGTTGCTGAGCAGGCTGCCGTATTCTTGGAACGCAGTATCTCTCCAGGCGCGCAGGTGCTTCTCCACAAGCTTGTCAGCTCAAAGCGGCTAGAGGGAGCCTTTAAGTAAGAAACTGATGTGGGAGCACACTGCTTCACCTCCCAGCAGAGTCGCCCCTAGGCATCATGGTAGATGCAGTTCAGTTCGACAAGCGAGTACACTTGGAAAGTCTTGAGTGTTTCACCAGGTGGGTGCAGATTAGTGCTGGCCATCTCTGGACACATGTTTCTGGATCATTATCCAAAATCAGCAGAGATTAGGCAAAATTATTTGGGGTTGCTGAGCAGGCTGCAGTATTCTTGGAACGCAGTATCTCTCCAGGCGCGCAGGTGCCTCTCCACGAGCTCCTCAGCTCAAAGCGGCTCGAGGGAGCCTTTAAGGAAAAAACTGATGTGCGAGCACACTGCTTCACCTCCCAGCAGAGTCGCCCCTAGGCATCATGGTAGATGCAGTTCAGTTCGACAAGCGAGTACACTTGGAAAGTCTTGAGTGTTTCACCAGGTGGGTGCAGATTAGTGCTGGCCATCTCTGGACACATGTTTCTGGATCATTAGCCAAAATCAGCAGAGATTAGGCAAAATTATATGGGGTTGCTGAGCAGGCTGCAGTATTCTTGGAATGCAGTATCTCTCCAGGGGCGCAGGTGCCTCTCCACGAGCTCGTCAGCTCAAAGCGGCTCGAGGGAGCCTTTAAGTAAGAAACTGATGTGGGAGCACACTGCTTCACCTTCCAGCAGAGTCGCCCCTAGGCATCATGGTAGATGCAGTTCAGTTCGACAAGTGAGTACACTTGGAAAGTCTTGAGTGTTTCACCAGGTGGGTGCAGATTAGTGATGGCCATCTCTGGACACGTGTTTCTGGATTATTATCCGTCATCAGCAGAGATTAGGCAAAATTATTTGGGGTTGCTGAGCAGGCTGCCGTAGTCTTGGAACGCAGTATCTCTCCAGGCGTGCAGGTGCCTCTCCACGAGCTCGTCAGCTCAAAGCGGCTCGAGGGAGCCTTTAAGTAAGAAACTGATGTGGGAGCACACTGCTTCACCTCCCAGCAGAGTCGGCCCTAGGCATCATGGTAGATGCAGTTCAGTTCGTCAAGTGAGTACACTTGGAAAGTCTTGAGTGTTTCACCAGGTGGGTGCAGATTAGTGCTGGCCATCTCTGGACACGTGTTTCTGGATTATTATCCGTCATCAGCAGAGATTAGGCAAAAATATTTGGGGTTGCTGAGCAGGCTGCCGTATTCTTGGAACGCAGTATCTCTCCAGGCGCGCAGGTGCCTCTCCACGAGCTCATCAGCTCAAAGCAGCTCGAGGGAGCCTTTAAGTAAGAAACTGATATGGGAGCACACTGCTTCACCTCCCAGCAGAGTCGCCCCTAGGCATCATGGTAGATGCAGTTCAGTTCGACAAGCGAGTACACTTGGAAAGTCTTGAGTGATTCACCAGGTGGGTGCAGATTAGTGCTGGCCATCTCTGGACACGTGTTTCTGGATTATTATCCGTCATCAGCAGAGATTAGGCAAAATTATTTGGGGTTGCTGAACAGGCTGCCGTATTCTTGGAACGCAGTATCTCTCCAGGCGCGCAGGTGCCTCTCCACGAGCTCATCAGCTCAAAGCGGCTCGAGTGAGCCTTTAAGTAAGAAACTGATGTGGGAGCACACTGCTTCACCTCCCAGCAGAGTCGCCCCTAGGCATCATTGTAGATGCAGTTCAGTTCGTCAAGCGAGTACACTTGGAAAGTCTTGAGTGTTTCACCAGGTGGGTGCAGATTAGTGCTGGCCATCTCTGGACACGTGTTTCTGGATTATTATCCGTCATCAGCAGAGATTAGGCAAAATTATTTGGGGTTGCTGAGCAGGCTGCCGTATTCTTCGAACGCAGTATCTCTCCAGGCGCGCAGGTGCCTCTCCGCGAGCTCATCAGATCAAATCGGCTCGAGGGAGCCTTTAAGTAAGAAACTGATGTGGGAGCACACTGCTTCACCTCCCAGCAGAGTCGCCCCTAGGCATCATGGTAGATGCAGTTCAGTTTGACAAGCGAGTACACTTGGAAAGTCTTGAGTGTTTCACCGGGTGGGTGCAGATTAGAGCTGGCCATCTCTGGACACGTGTTTCTGGATCATTATCCAAAATCAGCAGAGATTAGGCAAAATTATATGGGGTTGCTGAGCAGGCTGCAGTATTCTTGGAACGCATTATCTCTCCAGGCGCGCAGGTGCCTCTCTACGAGCTTGTCAGCTCAAAGCGGCTCGAGGGAGCCTTTAAGTAAGAAACTGATGTGGGAGCACACTGCTTCCCCTCCCAGCAGAGTCGTCCCTAGGCATCATGGTAGATGCAGTTCAGTTCGACAAGCGAGTACACTTGGAAAGTCTTGAGTGTTTCACCAGGTGGGTGCAGATTAGTGTTGGCCATCTCTGGACACGTGTTTCTGGATTATTATCCGTCATCAGCAGAGATTAGGCAAAATTATTTGGGGTTGCTGAGCAGGCTGCCGTATTCTTGGAACGCAGTATCTCTCCAGGCGCGAAGGTGCCTCTCCGCGAGCTCGTCAGCTCAAAGCGGCTCAAGGGAGCCTTTAAGTAAGAAACTGATGTGGGAGCACACTGCTTCACCTCCCAGCAGAGTCGCCCCTAGGCATCATGGTAGATGCAGTTCAGTTCGACAAGCGAGTACACTTGGAAAGTCTTAAGTGTTTCACCAGGTGGGTGCAGATTAGTGCTGGCCATCTCTGGACACGTGTTTCTGGATTATTATCTGTCATCAGCAGAGATTAGGCAACATTATTAGGGGTTGCTGAGCAGGCTGCCGTATTCTTGGAACGCAGTATCTCTCCAGGCGTGCAGGTGCCTCTCCACGAGCTCGTCAGCTCAAAGCGGCTCGAGGGAGCCTTTAAGTAAGAAACTGATGTGAGAGCACGCTGCTTTACCTACCAGCAGAGTCGCCCCTAGGCATCATGGTAGATGCAGTTCAGTTCGACAAGCGAGTACACTTGGAAAGTCTTGAGTGTTTCACCAGGTGGGTGCAGATTAGTGCTGGCCATCGCTGTACACGTGTTTCTGGAATATTATCCGTCATCAGCAGAGATTAGGCAAAATTATTTGGGGATGCTGAGCAGGCTGCCGTATTCTTGGAACGCAGTATCTCTCCAGGCGCGCAGGTGCCTCTCCACGAGCTGTTAGCTCAAATCGGCTCGAGGGAGCCTTTAAGTAAGAAACTGATGTGGGAGCACACTGCTTCACCTCCCAGCAGAGTCGCCCCTAGGCATCATGGTAGATGCAGTTCAGTTCGACAAGCGAGTACACTTGGAAAGTCTTGAGTGTTTCACCGGGTGGGTGCAGATTAGTGCTGGCCATCTCTGGACACCTGTTTCTGGATCATTATCCAAAATCAGCAGAGATTAGGCAAAATTATTTGGGGTTGCTGAGCAGGCTGCAGTTTTCTTGGAACGCAGTATCTCTCCAGGCGCGCAGGTGCCTCTCCACGAGCTGTTAGCTCAAATCGGCTCGAGGGAGCCTTTAAGTAAGAAACTGATGTGGGAGCACACTGCTTCACCTCCTAGCAGAGTCGCCCCTAGGCATCATGGTAGATGCAGTTCAGTTCGACAAGCGAGTACACTTGGAAAGTCTTGAGTGTTTCACCGGGTGGGTGCAGATTAGTGCTGGCCATCTCTGGACACCTGTTTCTGGATCATTATCCAAAATCAGCAGAGATTAGGCAAAATTATTTGGGGTTGCTGAGCAGGCTGCAGTTTTCTTGGAACGCAGTATCTCTCCAGGCACGCAGGTGCCTCTCTACGAGCTCGTCAGCTCAAAGCGGCTCGAGGGAGCCTTTAAGTAAGAAACTGATGTGGGAGCTGACTGCTTCACCTTCCTGCAGAGTCGCCCTTAGGCATCATGGTAGATGCAGTTCAGTTCGACAAGCGAGTACACTTGGAAAGTCTTGAGTGATTCACCAGGTGGGTGCAGATTAGTGCTGGCCATCTCTGGACACGAGTTTCTGGATTATTATCCGTCATCAGCAGAGATTAGGCAAAATTATTTGGGGTTGCTGAACAGGCTGCCGTATTCTTGGAACGCAGTATCTCTCCAGGCGCGCAGGTGCCTCTCCACGAGCTCGTCAGCTCAAAGCGGCTCGAGGGAGCCTTTAAGTAAGAAACTGATGTGGGAGCACACTGCTTCACCTCCCAGCAGAGTCGTCCCTAGGCATCATGGTAGATGCAGTTCAGTTTGACAAGCGAGTACACTTGGAAAGTCTTGAGTGTTTCACCGGGTGGGTGCAGATTAGTGCTGGCCATCTCTGGACACCTGTTTCTGGATCATTATCCAAAATCAGCAGAGATTAGGCAAAATTATTTGGGGTTGCTGAGCCGGCTGCAGTTTTCTTGGAACGCAGTATCTCTCCAGGCGCGCAGGTGCCTCTCTACGAGCTCGTCAGCTCAAAGCGGCTCGAGGGAGCCTTTAAGTAAGAAACTGATGTGGGAGCTGACTGCTTCACCTTCCTGCAGAGTCGCCCTTAGGCATCATGGTAGATGCAGTTCAGTTCGACAAGCGAGTACACTTGGAAAGTCTTGAGTGATTCACCAGGTGGGTGCAGATTAGTGCTGGCCATCTCTGGACACGAGTTTCTGGATTATTATCCATCATCAGCAGAGATTAGGCAAAATTATTTGGGGTTGCTGAACAGGCTGCCGTATTCTTGGAACGCAGTATCTCTCCAGGCGCGCAGGTGCCTCTCCATGACCTCATCAGCTCAAAGTGGCTCGAGGGAGCCTTTAAGTAAGAAATTGATGTGGGAGCACACTGCTTCACCTCCCAGTCGTCCCTAGGCATCATGGTAGATGCAGTTCAGTTCGACAAGCGAGTACACTTGGAAAGTCTTGAGTGTTTCACCAGGTGGGTGCAGATTAGTGCAGGCCATCTCTGGACATGTGTTTCTGGATTATTATCCGTCATCAGCAGAGATTAGGCAAAATTATTTGGGGTTGCTGAGCAGGCTGCTGTATTCTTAGAACGCAGTATCTCTCCAGGCGCGCAGGTGCCTCTCCACGAGCTCGTCAGATCAAAGTGGCTCGAGGGAGCCTTTAAGTAAGAAACTGATGTGGGAGCACACTGCTTCACCTCCCAGCAGAGTCGCCCCTAGGCATCATGGTAGTTGCAGTTCAGTACGACAAGCAAGTACACTTGGAAAGTCTTGAGTGTTTCACCAGGTGGGTGCAGATTAGTGCTGGCCATCTCTGGACACGTGTTTCTGGATTATTATCCGTCATCAGCAGAGATTAGGAAAAATGATTTGGGGTTGCTGAGCAGGCTGACGTATTCTTGGAACACAGTATCTCTCCAGGCGCGCAGGTGCCTCTCTACGAGCTCCTCAGCTCAAAGCGGCTCGAGGGAGCCTTTAAGTATGAAACTGATGTGGGAGCACACTGCTTCACCTCCCAGCAGTCGCCCCTAGGCATCATGGTAGATGCAGTTCAGTTCGACAAGCGAGTACACTTGGAAAGTCTTGAGTCTTTCACCAGGTGGGTGCAGATTAGTGCTGGCCATCTCTGGACACGTGTTTCTGGATTATTATCCGTCATCAGCAGAGATTAGGAAACATGATTTGGGGTTGCTGAGCAGGCTGCCTTATCCTTGGAACGCAGTATCTCTCCAGGCGCGCAGGTGCCTCTCCACGAGCTCGTCAGCTCAAAGCAGCTCGAGGGAGCCTTTAAGTAAGAAACTAATATGGGAGCACACTGCTTCACCTCCCAGCAGAGTCTTCCCTAGGCATCATGGTAAATGCAGTTCATTTCGACAAGCGAGTACACTTGGAAAGTCTTGAGTGATTCACCAGGTGGGTGCAGATTAGTGCTGGCCATCTCTGGACACGTGTTTCTGGATTATTATCCGTCATCAGCAGAGATTAGGCAAAATTATTTGGGGTTGCTGAACAGGCTGCCGTATTCTTGGAACGCAGTATCTCTCCAGGCGCGCAGGTGCCTCTCCACAAGCTCGTCAGCTCAAAGCAGCTCGAGGGAGCCTTTAAGTAAGAAACTGATGTATGAGCACACTGCTTCACCTCCCAGCAGAGTCGACCCTAGGCATCATGGTAAATGCAGTTCAGTTCGACAAGCGAGTACACTTGGAAAGTCTTGAGTGTCTCACCAGGTGGGTGCAGATTAGTGCTGGCCATCTCTGGACATGTGTTTCTGGATTATTATCCGTCATCAGAAGAGATTAGGCAAAACTATTTGGGGTTGCT
The DNA here is from genome assembly GCF_964261635.1 of Lissotriton helveticus. Taxonomy (NCBI): domain Eukaryota; kingdom Metazoa; phylum Chordata; class Amphibia; order Caudata; family Salamandridae; genus Lissotriton; species Lissotriton helveticus. Next base: position 165,695,969 of record NC_136065.1, on the reverse strand, counting down.
GAGCAGGCTGCCATATTCTTGGAACGCAGTATCTCTCCAGGCGCGCAGGTGCCTCTCCACGAGCTCGTCAGATCAAAGCGGCTCGAGGGAGCCTTTAAGTAAGAAACTAATATGGGAGCACACTCCTTCACCTCCCAGCAGAATCTCCCCTAGGCATCATGGTAAATGCAGTTCAGTTCGACAAGCGAGTACACTTGGAAAGTCTTGAGTGATTCACCAGGTGGGTGCAGATTAGTGCTGGCCATCTCTGGACACGTGTTTCTGGATTATTATCCGTCATCAGCAGAGATTAGGCAAAATGATTTGGGGTTGCTGAACAGGCTGCCGTATTCTTGGAACAGAGTATCTCTCCAGGCGCGCAGGTGCCTCTCCACAAGCTCGTCAGCTCAAAGCGGCTCGAGGGAGCCTTTAAGTAAGAAACTGATGTGGGAGCACACTGCTTCACCTCCCAGCAGAGTCGCCCCTAGGCATCATGGTAAATGCAGTTCAGTTCGACAAGCGAGTACACTTGGAAAGTCTTGAGTGTTTCACCAGGTGGGTGCAGATTAGTGCTGGCCATCTCTGGACACGTGTTTCTGGATTATTATCCGTCATCAGCAGAGATTAGGAAAAATGATTTGGGGTTGCTGAGCAGGCTGACGTATTCTTGGAACACAGTATCTCTCCAGGCGCGCAGATGCCTCTCTACGAGCTCCTCAGATCAAAGCGGCTCGAGGGAGCCTTTAAGTATGAAACTGATGTGGGAGCACACTGCTTCACCTCCCAGCAGTCGCCCCTAGGCATCATGGTAGATGCAGTTCAGTTCGACAAGCGAGTACACTTGGAAAGTCTTGAGTCTTTCACCAGGTGGGTGCAGATTAGTGCTGGCCATCTCTGGACACGTGTTTCTGGATTATTATCTGTCATCAGCAGAGATTAGGAAAAATTATTTGGGGTTGCTGAGCAGGCTGCTTATTCTTGGAACGCAGTATCTCTCCAGGCGCGCAGGTGCCTCTCCACGAGCTCGTCAGCTCAAAGCAGCTCGAGGGAGCCTTTAAGTAAGAAACTAATATGGGAGCACACTGCTTCACCTCCCAGCAGAGTCTCCCCTAGGCATCATGGTAAATGCAGTTCATTTCGACAAGCGAGTACACTTGGAAAGTCTTGAGTAATTCACCAGGTGGGTGCAGATTAGTGCTGGCCATCTCTGGACACGTGTTTCTGGATTATTATCCGTCATCAGCAGAGATTAGGCAAAATTATTTGGGGTTGCTGAACAGGCTGCCGTATTCTTGGAACGCAGTATCTCTCCAGGCGCGCAGGTGCCTCTCCACAAGCTCGTCAGCTCAAAGCGGCTCGAGGGAGCCTTTAAGTAAGAAACTGATGTGTGAGCACACTGCTTCACCTCCCAGCAGAGTCGACCCTAGGCATCATGGTAAATGCAGTTCAGTTCGACAAGCGAGTACACTTGGAAAGTCTTGAGTGTCTCACCAGGTGGGTGCAGATTAGTGCTGGCCATCTCTGGACATGTGTTTCTGGATTATTATCCGTCATCAGAAGAGATTAGGCAAAACTATTTGGGGTTGCTGAGCAGGCTGCCATATTCTTGGAACGCAGTATCTCTCCAGGCGCGCAGGTGCCTCTCCACGAGCTCGTCAGATCAAAGCGGCTCGAGGGAGCCTTTAAGTAAGAAACTAATATGGGAGCACACTCCTTCACCTCCCAGCAGAATCTCCCCTAGGCATCATGGTAAATGCAGTTCAGTTCGACAAGCGAGTACACTTGGAAAGTCTTGAGTGATTCACCAGGTGGGTGCAGATTAGTGCTGGCCATCTCTGGACACGTGTTTCTGGATTATTATCCGTCATCAGCAGAGATTAGGCAAAATGATTTGGGGTTGCTGAACAGGCTGCCGTATTCTTGGAACAGAGTATCTCTCCAGGCGCGCAGGTGCCTCTCCACAAGCTCGTCAGCTCAAAGCGGCTCAAGGGAGCCTTTAAGTAAGAAACTGATGTGGGAGCACACTGCTTCACCTCCCAGCAGAGTCGCCCCCTAGGCATCATGGTAGATGCAGTTCAGTTCGACAAGCGAGTACACTTGGAAAGTCTTGAGTGTTTCACCAGGGGAGTGCAGATTAGTGCTGGCCATCTCTGGGCACGTGTTTCTGGATTATTATCCGTCATCAGCAGAGATTAGGCAAAATTATTTGGGGTTGCTGAGCAGGCTGCCGTATTCTTGGAACGCAGTATCTCTCCAGGCACGCAGTTGCCTCTCCAGGAGCTCGTCAGCTCACAGCGGATGGAGGGGGCCTTTAAGTAAGAAATTGATGTGGGAGCACACTGCTTCACCTCCCATCAGAGTCGCCCCTAGGCATCATGGTAGATGCAGTTCAGTTCGAGAAGCGAGTACAGTTGGAAATTCTTGAGTGTTTCACCAGGTGGGTGCAGATTAGTGCTGCCCATCTCTGGACATGTGTTTCTGGATTATTATCCGTCATCAGCAGAGATTAGGCAAAGATTTTTGGGGTTGCTGAGCAGGCTGCCGTATTCTTGGAACGCAGTATCTCTCCAGGCGCGCAGGTGCCTCTCCACGAGCTCGTCAGCTCAAAGCTGCTCAAGGGAGCCTTTAAGTAAGAAACTGATGTGGGAGCACACTGCTTCACCTCCCAGCAGAGCCGCCTTTAGGCATCATGGTAGAAGCAGTTCAGTTCGAAAAGCGAGTACACTTGGAAAGTCTTGAGTGTTTCACCAGGTGGGTGCAGATTAGTGCTGGCCATCTCTGGACACGTGTTTCTGGATTATTATCCGTCATCAGCAGAGATTCTGCAAAATTATTTGGGGTTGCTGAGCAGGCTGCCGTATTCTTGGAACGCAGTATCTCTCCAAGGGGCGACTCTGCTGGGAGGTGAAGCAGTGTGCTCCCACATCAGTTTCTTAAGCACTCTATGCAGGAGCCCAGGCCAAACTCCTGAAACGGCTCCAACGCATCCAGAATGCCTCCGCATGCCTGATCCACAACATCCCTCGCCGCAGCCACATCACACCCCACCTGAGAGACCTGCACTGGCTCCCCATCAACAAGAGGATAACCTTCAAGCTCCTCACCCACGCACACAAGGCACTCTACGACACCGGACCAGCGTACCTCAACATCCGACTCAGCCTCTACACCCCCACCCGCCAGCTCCGCTCCGCAGACCGCGACCTCGCCACTATCCCCTGCATCCGAAGAGTGACTGTTGGCAGCAGATCATTCTCCCACCTCGCCGCCAAGACATGGAACACCCTCCCCATCCGCCTGCAGCAGACTGAAGATCTCTCTTCGAAAAGTAGCAGTGCCCCCCCAGCGCCTTGAGACCCTCACGAGTATGTAGTGCACTTTATAAATGCTATGATTGATTGAATCCGAATGTCGTAATATGCAGTTCGTTATGCAACAATCAGGTACTTCTCAACATAAGAATAATGCAGATCGTAATACGGCTATCTGGTGATTTGTACTAATACTGTAATCCAGTGTGTAATGCAACAATGTTGTAAACTGTTATGCACAAGTAAAGCAATGCGTACGGTCCCCTTCAGGACTCAGTTAGGAAAAAGCAATGCCACGTGTGATACAGTTATCAGGCAGTTTGTTATGTGAAACTCATGCAATGTTGGAGACATTTTAACCTCAAACCTGTCTCCTAACAGTATCTCATGTGACCTAAATATGAAATATGGCCACCCATTCAATTTTCAAGTGTGGTACCTGCAAATGTATTTCTAAGGCTTTCGTACAATTTTACTTAATGCCTGTGGAATTTTACAAAAATATACAGTTTTTACATGACGCCTATGCAAACCACGCCCTTTACAGAAACAATTCTGGATTCAACAACAGGGAGGAGGCATTTTAGAGAAATGGAAAAACAGAACATCCCATTACGAATGGACTCTGGTGGTTGGAGCAACCCACTGCCTCCAATGAAAAGAACTGGGACTGTCTTGTCTCTGTTGCTCGTGTCATAGTATTCAAGTACCCTCATTTAGTGGTTACACATGCTGTGTTGCTGTGAAAGGGTGACTCATTTCTTCAATGAACTTTACAAACTTTGATCCATTTCATTACTCCAAACATTACTAAACAGCTAAGGCTATTGCAGATTATAAATCGCCGGGCAGCATTATTTTGAACGACGTGTAATTTAGTCAGCAATGTGTCATTGGCCGTGGCCAGCAATGCGTTCCCGTAATCCAGGCGACTAGTTATATGTCCCTGGACCAGGGTTTTCCTTGAGGTGGAAGGTAATCAAGAGAAAACTGTTTTTAGCAGTCTCATTGTGGCAAAGCAAGTTCCACAAGTGGCATTTACCTGGTCTCTCATACTTAATATCTGGTCAAGTTTCATTTCTAAGTTTCTCACCACTTGCTTAAGAGGAGGTGTGGGTCTGAGATCAGATAGCCACCAGTTGGATGACCAAAGCTCATGTGCTTTGCTATACAGCACGCGCTCAGATTTCTCACTGTTTAGTTGGAGGCAATTGTTGGTCATCCAGCTCGCATTTTGCCTTATGGAGGACATGAATTGTTTTTTCACCAAGTCTGGATCAGGACCGAAGGAGATAAGAAGTTGTATGTCTTCTGCGTATGACGCAATCTCCACTCCATTACATTACAATGGGCAGAGCTTTGGCTGGAGCTGCTGACTGTAACTAATGACCTAGTGGTTCATCTGCCACAGGATCTCTAAATCATAGAGGTGGCTGCCATGCCCTTCCAAGAGGAGGGCGAACATGACTGATTTCATTGCTCATGTCATGGTGGACACGGGCACCAATGTGCAGGGAGTGTTCCTTCTTCCAGTGAGGGCCTATTTGTAGAGAGAAAGCTTCCTGCACATCTGGGCCATTATTTTCTTGTTTGGAGCAAGCAAACTCTCAAATTGGAAGTTTGTTACCTATAAACAAACATTTGCTGTGTGGGTGCATTAAAATGGGACCCGCTCAGCAAACCTGCAGTGCAGTGTGGGGAGCGGCTGTCATGGAGAGTGCCTTCCCAGCCTTCCCAGCACAGAGATCCATGCCAAACAGTTGGGGATTTATAAATAGGGTGGATGTTCCATAGCTAGGGTGGTGGAAGCCAGCGCGTCCGCACCCTAGTAGATTGCTGGGCCATTCTTCAGGATCTAAATAACCCCCCTTTGTTTGTGCCAGACCGACTCGGCGTTGGTATGTGTTGCTTCCTAACTTTGCCCTAGAAGTGCACAATACTTATTGCGCTAAAGACTATTCTTGACCACAGTTTTTGATACATCAGGGGCTTATTTACAAGCCCTGTGTGCTGCCGGTTCGTTACTTTTAAAATGGGAAAAAGTGGCTTACCAGCGGCGCATGGTGCTTGTAAATAAGCCCCTCAGTGTTTGCAGAAACACCAGCATTTAAACCCAAGTCATAGGTTGCCAAAACAAATGTATTGTTGTGAATGTAGCTGATAAGTTGTGAAAGTTAGGCAGTTTTTATGGCATGATATTGACTCCTAAATACTTCAGGCAGATTTACAAGCCCCTTGCGCTGCCAGCACGTCACTTTTTCTGCCCCATATTTACAAGGACAGGAATAGCCTGCTTAGCTTTTCCCATCCTTGCAAATACGGCCCCTTTACATGCAGCACTTTGCGTGAAAGGGCCATTCCATGGGTATTGCTGTGGGTGTTCCCATGCAATATCCATGGAACCAGACACATTTCCAGATTTACAAGAAATTGTAAATCTGGAAATGCGTCTGAATGCTATTCCTCCCCAGGGGAGGCATAGGGAGGCACAACGAGGAAAAGTGTATTAATTTCCCCTCGTTTTTCCCCCCTTTCTACGCTTGCTGCATTCTGCAGCACACATAGGATGAGGAAATGATCTCTAATGATTGTTTATTTACAGGAAGTTGACCCTTCCTGCACATACACAATCCTTTAAATCAATGACGTTTTACAAGTGCTATGTGTGCTAATGCAGCACACTTAGAAGTTGTAAAACGCCATTTCTGATTGTTTATGTGCAGGAATGTACCATTCCTGCACATAAACAATCATCCCCGTGACACAGATATCCTTGCATCATGGCATCAGTTTGTGCGCTAGCGCAGGGGGAAGCACAGAGATGCAACAAATTGTTGTAAATATGTTGCATCCCTGTGCTTCAAAACTAATGCAGCACAGCACAGGAAAATGACTTGCTGCACTGCGCTGCGTTAGTTTCTTGTAAATCTGCCCCTGACTTTTCGCAGGACTAATACCTCCTCCTAAATGATTCCTAAAAAGACAAATTAGCCCAAGAGTTTCATTTACACTTCAATGTGAACCATAACACTTCTTTTTGGTCTGCCTTTTTCCACTGCATAGTAAAAAGATAAAATAATAAATCGACTATTTCCTTCGGCGAGGGATTCAGAACTCCCTCCCATGAAGATGTCTCTGTGAAATGCCTGAACCCTTCTTCTTCCTTGTTTACAGCCAGCTCCATTTGGCTCCCTTGTAAATCCGCAATTAATCCACTCTATTTATTATTCACTGCCTTGGTTTGGATAGATCATGGCGATGGTATGTTGTATTTTATTAATAGCCCGGGTTTGAAAGGTTTGTTAATCCATTGTCATATTCCCATACACTGCTGCCTCCCTGCACTCTCTGGCAGTCTGTTTAGAGAAGTCATGCTCCTCATTTTTCCAAAGATGAAGAATGATGGTGTAAAGAATATCATAAATCCAGCAAACTCTATAACCTACATTAGCATCCGCATTAACAGGGGCGGCTTCTTGCAAGAATGCTTGCCTGGGACTACCATTAGAGGACCGAGATAAATGAGGGCTTTGGTGGGAGGCTTAGGGCAACAGTTTTGCTCCTGAGGAATGCCAGCAACCGAAGGTGGATTTATTGTTTGCCAGCAGGAAAATACATTTGCACAATACGAAAGGAAATCAAACTAACCTGATATGAGTAGTTTAGCATAATGGCAGACCTCTCCATCAATAGATGCCCTCCAGTAAACTTTGTTGAGTTTTTGAGAATCAATTTTAATCAGCAGCTGATATTGCATTTCTCTCTCTCAGGTTGATGTAGGGTCCAATTTGTGCTAATCAGAGTGAAGGATATTTCTTGGTAAATGTTGCTGCAGAACAATAATCAATGACTACCTCGAATCATTTGGTTTGAATGCAAGAAGCTTGAATGAGATGATTTGAAAAAGCTGTGAGTGAGAGAACAACTAGAGAGATGGCTAAGGTTTGGGTTTGGAATATGAGATGGATTAGGATTACGCTGAAAGTTAGCATTAAGTTAAGGGCCACGATAACAGTTAAACCTATGGATTACGTGGTAGTTATGGTTAAAGATGAGATATGATTTGGGAGAGATTTATGGATAGGATTATATTTGTATAAGAAATTGGGTTATTGGTTGAGCGGGATGAAAACAGTACTCAAGCAACAACCACAATCCTTTCAGGGTAAATTATAAAAGGCACTAGATTAGCCTGTGCTAATTCATTTGGTAGCTTGCCACAAAAGTAGTCAGAATTAATTTAGAAGCACTGTGTAAAGTGTAATGCAGCACACAAACACTAATAAAGTGAAAACACAGCACAATCAAATCCCAAACCAATTTAGAAAAATAGGATTTTAATAAATAAAATGACCCCGAAACAAATTACATCCAGTCAATAGAACTTGAGTTAAAGAGTTTTAAAGTTTGTATTGAAATATAGTACCTAAAAGAGCAAAGCGGCAACAGTGAATACCTAGTCGTGCGAGATCAAGGCAAACTCAAAGTTAAGGCCAAGGACAACCACGATGGAGCACAGGTCGAATGTGCGAGGTGAATTGGGCCCGGTACAGGCATACCTTTGGATTTAGAAGAAATTTTGAAGAAAAGTCCAGGAGAAGGTCAAGTTCAATGGGGCAAGGAAGCAAGCTGTGTCCAAGGAAGATACATTGTTGCCAGGGAGTGCTGAACACGTGCTTTGCAAACCCGTTGACAATGGTGCCAAAAAGCTCCGAGCGGGAAAAGCCAGATTTCCAGACTGAGGAGGTTATCACCATCAATGGGGAGCCTGTTGCCATCAAGCCTTGTGAAGATTTTTCCCTTTGGACTTAGACAGCTTTTTGGAAGTAGAAAAGCTCCAGCGAGATTAAGCTGCCTGCTGTAGCCGGGAGAGGGCACCACAAGGCTGGATACTGATGCTCAGAGGTCCTGCTGAACAGGATCTGCTGCTGTGAAGAAGAACATCAAAACACACAAGATGACGGACGGAATGCTGCACAATGGCAAAACATTCACCCCCAGTCACAGATCTGGGTTTAATCCATAGTTATTTTGCTCACCAAGCCACCGCAGTTCAGAAATGGCAATATGCAAATCAGTCTTGACCCTGTACCTCATGGGAACTGTCCAGCCCGAACTGCCAAGCCATGTCTTCTCTGGACTGCAATCAAGCATACTAGGACAGGTTTCTGGCTATCAGCCGTCTTCAGCCAGGATAGCTTGACTCCAGTGGCTTAGTGAGCACGGGACCCACGTCTGGGCATACCCTTCCCACATTGGGTGAACAGCAAAACACACAAGATGATGGATGGAATGTTGCACAATGGCAAAACATTCACCCACAGTCACAGATCTGGGTTTAATCCATCGTTATTTTGCTCACCAAGCCACCCCAGTTCAGACATGGCCATATGCATATCAGTCTTGACCCTGTCCCTCACGGGAACAGTCTAGCCCGAACTGCCAAGCCATGTCTTCCCTGGACCGGAATCAAGCATCCTAGGACCGGTTTCTGGCTATCAGCCGTCTTCAACCAGGATAGCTTGACTCCAGTGGCTTAGTGAGCACGGGACCCACGTCTGGGCATACCCTTCCCACATACGGTGAACAGCAAAACAAACAAGATGATGGACGGAATGTTGCACAATGGCAAAACATTCACCCCCAGTCACAGATCTGGGTCTAATCCATTGTTATTTTGCTCACCAAGCTAACCCAGATCTGTGACTGGGGGTGGGTGTTTTGCCATTGTGCAACATTCCGACGATCATCTTGTGTGTTTTGCTGTGAAGAAGAACATAGCGGGAGGTGCCACAAAGTTAGCCTGACTGACGATGCACCTTGGGTGGATTTGCTGGCAGGTAGGTCACGATCATTTGTCGATTCTTCTGGGACTTTTTGGTGAAAAAGTTTCTTAGTATCAATTTTTAAGATTAGGCAGGAGCAGCCCCTCAAACACAACTTCCAAGGGTTCAGGACATGAAGGGCACCACTTGAGGGGTTAGGACTCACTCTAGCAGAGGCCAGTTGCAGGGTTCAAGGTCTCTGGCGCTTGTTATATCCTTGTAGCTCATAAAGGAGGCCAGCCAACTAGCCTTTGTAGCCACTCTAGTAGTCCTGGGTTCAAGCAGAAAGGCAGGCCTCTAGCAGCATGACTGTCCTCTGAGTAGTTCAAAATCTTATGCTTCACACACACCAGCTGAGTAATTACAATTACTGCAAGTGTTCACCCCAGAAAATGTTCTTAACATAGGGGAAGGATCTGGACACAGATTGGAAGAAGTTTACTATAGGTAGAGCCACATGTATTATGTGGCAATGGAGGGCCATGTTACGGGGCAGTGTTGACAAAATTATGCAGGCGGGAAAGGCAAATTATGGTGACTAATATTTTTTTTATTTCATAATTTCAACAAGTAACAATACTGACTAGCTGAAGCAGTACCTCATTAGCACCAATGTTAAATCAAATCCAGCAATCAGCAACTGGACAGTAATCATTTAATGTTTACCACTGGGTTACAATAGTGTAGGACCCTGTTCTCTATTTCTCTTTGTAACTTTTGATCTTTTTAACGTAGATGTTTTGTTTTGAGGGGGGTGGAGGTTCTGCAAGGTATACAGAAGATTTGGGAATATGCTCCAAATAAAGCAAATCCATAATGATGAAGAAAACACTGTCCATAGATTTGCATAATTCCCTGATTGTAGTTAAGGCCACAGACTTGATTGCCTGGAAAATCATCTTTCTTACTGGTATTGATGCCTTTTTTCCATATCGATGATACTACTACCAGTTTCATTCACTCAATTCTGCATTTTGGCACCCTTCGATCAACTCAAAATGCAGTGCCATTTCCTGGACTATTACTCTCAAAAGAGGCAAGTGACTCTTGGGAGACACTATTTACAACAAGGGGTGGTGAGGGACAGAGTCTCTGAATTAAGCAGAATACTCTCACCCAGTCAAGAGATCAGGGCTAGATCCAACACCGTTTTTTAGCTCATTGCACCATCCCAGTTTCAGAACCTGGCTGTATGCAAATTAGTCTGTTCCTGTCCCAGTGCATGATGGGAACAGGGCAAACCAAACTACAAAAGCCAATTCTTACACTGGGAAGGAAACAAGCTTCCGGGGACCGGTTTCTGGCATTACAGCCGTCTTCGGCCAGGCTTGCTTGAATCCTGATGGTGCAATGAGCAAGGGACTCATGTCTGAGTATACCCTTCCACGCTTAGGGTGGACAAAATTATTTACAACAAGGGGTGGTGAGGGACAGAGTCTCTGAATTAAGCAGAATACTCTCACCCAGTCAAGAGATCAGGGCTAGATCCAACACCGTTTTTTAGCTCATTGCACCATCCCAGTTTCAGAACCTGGCTGTATGCAAATTAGTCTGTTCCTGTCCCAGTGCATGATGGGAACAGGGCAAACCAAACTACAAAAGCCAATTCTTACACTGGGAAGGAAACAAGCTTCCGGGGACCGGTTTCTGGCATGACAGCCGCCTTCGGCCCGGCTTGCTTGAATCCTGATGGTGCAATGAGCAAGGGACTCATGTCTGAGTATACCCTTCCACGCTTAGGGTGGACAAAATTATTTACAACAAGGGGTGGTGAGGGACAGAGTCTCTGAATTAAGCAGAATACTCTCACCCAGTCAAGAGATCAGTGCTAGATCCAACACCGTTTTTTAGCTCATTGCACCATCCCAGTTTCAGAACCTGGCTGTATGCAAATTAGTCTGTTCCTGTCCCAGTGCATGATGGGAACAGGGCAAACCAAACTACAAAAGCCAATTCTTACACTGGGAAGGAAACAAGCTTCCGGGGACCGGTTTCTGGCATTACAGCCGTCTTCGGCCCGGCTTGCTTGAATCCTGATGGTGCAATGAGCAAGGGACTCATGTCTGAGTATACCCTTCCACGCTTAGGGTGGACAAAATTATTTACAACAAGGGGCCAGGGACAGACTAATTTGCATACAGCCAGGTTCTGAAACTGGGATGGTGCAATGAGCTAAAAAACGGTGTTGGATCTAGCCCTGATCTCTTGACTGGGTGAGAGTATTCTGCTTAATTCAGAGACTCTGTCCATCACCACCCCTTGTTGTTAATATTTTTGTCCACCCTAAGCGTGGAAGGGTATACTCAGATGTGAGTCCCTTGCTCATTGCACCATCAGGATTCAAGCAAGCCGGGCCGAAAACGGCTGAAATGCCAGAAACCGGTCCCCGGAAGCTTGTTTCCTTCCCAGTGTAAGAATTGGCTTTTGTAGTCTGGTCTGCCCTGTTCCCATGATGCACTGGGCCAGGGACAGACTAATTTGCATACAGCCAGGTTCTGAAACTGGGATGGTGCAATGAGCTAAAAAACGGTGTTGGATCTAGCCCTGATCTCTTGAGTGGGTGAGAGTATTCTGCTTAATTCAGAGACTCTGTCCATCACCACCCCTTGTTGTAAATATTTTTGTCCACCCTAAGCGTGGAAGGGTATACTCAGATGTGAGTCCCTTGCTCATTGCACCATCAGGATTCAAGCAAGCCAGGCCGAAAACGGCTGAAATGCCAGAAACCGGTCCCCGGAAGCTTGTTTCCTTCCCAGTGTAAGAATTGGCTTTTGTAGTCTGGTCTGCCCTGTTCCCATGATGCACTGGGCCAGGGACAGACTAATTTGCATACAGCCAGGTTCTGAAACTGGGATGGTGCAATGAGCTAAAAAACGGTGTTGGATCTAGCCCTGATCTCTTGACTGGGTGAGAGTATTCTGCTTAATTCAGAGACTCTGTCCATCACCACCCCTTGTTGTAAATATCTTGGGAGACACTGGCACAATCTGGCCACAAACCTTGCTTTTTTATAGCACTTCATAACACACTTTGTCATTTGCAAGTACCATTGATAGCAGGTTTTACTATTACCTAATTTAACCCCTTCGATGCTTATGACGGAAAGGTTCCGTCATCAGCGTCGGTTGAGCTGTGCTGATGACGGAACCGTTCCGTCATGACCACACCCGTTTTTCGAATCTTCAGCACAGCGCGAAAATTCGCGCCGCGCTGAATCGGTTAATGGAACTTTTTCTACTGACCTCAGACCCCGTACTTGCTCCCCATCACTTCTCACTCATTCTCCAGCCTCGTTTTGTTCCTCTGCTATTAGTTAACATTAATGTCTCTGCTGCAAAGCCACAGTCTCCTGAGGTACTTCCTGTTATCCTTGTTGCTTTGCTGCTACTGAAACTCCTACTGTCTATGTTTAGCCTCTTTTGCAGCCAGATGCATCAACAGATGGAATTGCGATTCCTAAATAGCGATTTTTAAGGAATCGCTATTTCGGAATCGCAAAAGCCTATGCAATTAGGAATCGCTATCAAAATAGAGATTCCTACACTTTCCTTAATTGCGACTCGCAAATTGCGAATCGCAATTAAGGAATACCTCCCCATTCATTCCTATGGGCCTAGAGGCCCATAGGAATGAATGGGAAGACATTCTCAATTTGTGATTCGCAATTAGCGAATCGCAAATTGAGAATGCAATTTCAAGGGTGCAGGGGTGTCCAAAGGACACCCTGTTGCACCCCTGAAATCTGCATATGGGAACATATTGCACACACACATGCCCTAAGGGCATTTGTGTGTGTAAAATGGAACTTTGAAAAATGCACTTTAGTGCATTTTTCAATGTTTTTGCAAATTACCATGAAGTTCAACTTCATGGTAATTTGCTACTCTTATTTGCGAAATCGCTATTTTTTTGGTTTGATGCATTGCATTTAAGGAATCTCAATTTGGGATTCCTTAAATGCAATTGCAATTTAAGGAATCTCAATTTAGAGATTCCTTAATTGCGATTTTTGCATTTGGGATGATGCATCCCAAATGCAAAAATACCGGTCGCAAAGGGGCAGATTATGAGAATCGGCCCGTTTGCGACCGGTTTTTACTTGTTTGCTCTAATCTTGTGATTAACCTGTAGCTTATCTTTGCTGTGCAATTGTTTTGTGATTGTTTTTTCCCTGTGTCTGCTGCCACTCCCTTACCACCTGCAACCACTTGCTGTCTCCTGCCGTTTTCTCTTTGCTCCTTTCCTCGTACTTCTGTCTCTTACCAGACCCGCCAACCACCTCTCAGCATCCTCCTCATTCCAAGACCAACTTATGGAGGCATGGCTGCCTAGAGAACGCTTTGTTGGCGCATCAAAAGTAAGTCCACCTGTGCCCATCCTAGCCTTGTCCATGCCTGGCCCATGCCCAGCTTCAGGAATCCTGGCCCGCCACCCAAAGCTACAACGCCGCCGAGCTCTGAGCCATGGACCCAGTACACTGCAACAACAACTGCTGCCGTGCCTCTCCCTGTACCACGGTAGGACCTTTCACCTGCCAGCACTGCCTCTTCTCCTGCAACACCGGAGCACCAGCTTGCAAGGCGAGCACAGCCACGCCTACCACAACCACCCCAAACCATTTTCCCTGATTTCTGATTAATGCATGCTCACTCTGCAAGCATGCCACTGAATTCTGGGGCACCGTCACTCCCTCACCCCAGACGTCATCTCCCACACAGAGACTTTGCGCAACCCCGCTTCTGTCCCTAACATCACCACAGCAACTCCCGACAGCTACAAGATAGCACACCAAGACCGCATCAATAAACATGAAGGGGGAATTGTCATCATCCACCCTGATCATGGAACACCTCAACTTCCAACTCTGAACCAATGGCAAAACCACCATCAAAGGCACCCTCGCCTACATACCTCTAGGACCTCTTTCTAGTTTCTGAAATGCCACTACCGAATTCATCGCATCCCTCACCATTTACTCCAAACACCACATCTTCCCCGGCAACCTACATTTTTCACCTTGATGACCTCAACAATACCAACACTACCAACCTCCTTGAGACCATGAACACCATTGGTCTCTTCCAATCTGTCACCAACCCCACCCACATCGCAGGACAAACACTCACCCTATCTTCACTTCCAGTGACAGAGTCAAGTACAGCCATGTAACAGAGTTCACCTGGTCAGACCACGCCATCGTCCACTTTGGCATCTCCGGGTCTCCAGCACAGTCCCCAAGGCACTCAGTGCTTCACACAGCAGCTCAAACAAAGTCTTAGAGAGCCAATTGACCAATGCCTTCAACACCTTCCACCCACACACTGCAACAAACCTAGAACAGGCTGTCAAGAACTTCTTCGCCTGGATCACTGACTGCGCCAACAGAGTCGCCCCTACTTAAACTCACCAAACTCAAAAGGGTCCCCAAAAAAGCCAGCCAGTACACCACGGAACTAAGAGCAATAAAACGTGACTGCAAACAACTCAAAATGAAATGGTGCACCAGCAAGGACCCCACCGATCGAGTCACAATCAATACATCCTTCACCCAATACCACCAACTCCTGAAAGAGATGAAAAGAACGCTCTCGCCGACTGCATCAAAGCAAGCTCCAGCCACAACAAAGGACTCTTCAGCATCATCAGAGAATTCTCCAACCCCTTCGCCAGCAAAAAATATAATGACTCCTTCCCAGGAACTCTGCGACACACTGGCTTCTTCTATGACAAGATCTTTGCCATCTACGGAAATTTAGAACCCCAGCCCACCACCACCGACACACTCAGCCTTCTCACCCCCACGAATATACCCACCTGCTTACCACCTGGAACCAGCACACCACTCAAGACACCAAAGTCATCATGAACTTCGTCCACTCATGAGCACCCACGGACCCCTGTCCCCACCACATCTTCAATCTCAGGAGCAAGGCCATCAGCAACTAGCTCACCGCCATCTGCAACACATCCATCACCACGGCCCCCTTCTCGAATAATGGAAACATGCAGAAGTCAAATCGCTACTCAAGAAACCATCCGACAACCCCTATGAACTCAAGGCCTACCGCCTCATCTTGCTGCTGCTCTTTCCTCCCAAAATCCTCGAGAAGGCCATCAACTGCCAACTCACAGAATATATGGGGAAAAACAACCTTCTTGACACTTCTCAATCTGGACACCACCAAAACCGCCCTGATCGCAGCCATAGATGATATCAGATCCCTCCTTCGCCAAGGAAACTCAGCTGTCCTGATCCTCCTTGACCTCTAAGCATTGTTCGACATGATATCGGACCACACCCTGATCAAAAGGGCGACATCACATTGGAATCCAAGGAGATGCCCACAAATGGATCGCCTTCTTCCTCACCCAGAAGATCCCAGAGAATCCCTCCCTTCTCCTCAGAACTCAGGAACACCACCTGCAGTGGCCCTCAAGTTTTAACCCTCAGCCCTACTCTGTTCAACATCTACATGACTCCCCTGGCTAACATTGTCAGAACCATAGACTAGGGATCATATCCTACACCGACGACACCCAGCTCATCCTCTCTCTATCAGAGGACCCCTCCACCACAATGACCAACTTCTGCAGGTGCATGATGAGTGTCACAGACTGGATGAAAGACAACTGCCTGAAACTCAACACAGGCGAGACAGTAGTCCAGACCCTTATGAACAAAATGTCTATGTGGAACGACGCATGGTGACCTCTCGAACTTTGACTTTCACCTGCTCCAACTGACCAAGCTGGCAATCTTAGCATCACCCCGACAGTAGGGTCACCATGAAATGCAGATTAATGCAGTCTCATCTGCCTGCTTCCTCACCCTTTGCATGCACCAAAATATCTTCAAGTGCCTCCCCATCAACACCAGTTGGACCGTCATCCAAGCCCTTGTCACCAGCTGACTGGACAATGGCAACGCACTCTATGTAGGAATCACCAGTCATCTATGAGAGATCGCAGACCATACAGAACTCAGAACTCATACTAGATCTCCCAAAGCAGATCCACATCACCCTCTACGTCAACAAGCTCTACTGGAACTTAATGTTCGCTAACGAAATCGGCAATAAATACACTATACTCTCATTTGGGACCCAGAATATCCCGTTTTTGGTTCCCTTAAAATCTGAATCTTACTAAGTGGCTACAAAAATATAACGCCTGAGAAATATTTTTATTGCTTCTTCAATGGGAGCGCCAATTTGAAATAATTAAATACCTCAAATCCGATAGGACAAACAACAAGAGTAGAGTTGTTTATAATGGTACATTGACTTATGAGTGGCAGCTTCCGGTTTGGAAAAAGCGCAATATAGAGTCATCCTGAGAGCACAGCTTTATTTAGAAGGATGCGATAAACAAAGCAACAAATTGAAATAATATATTATTCGTTTTAACATTATACCTTAGATACCGTGAGGATCATCTCACAAACTAGCTGATGAGGCATATCAAGCACATGGCTACAGCGGTCCAATAAATCCACATATTCGGTGAGTTTGGGGTAAAAGTATATATGTAATTATTATAGCAACAATCACCTGTGAGGAAGTCTCATTAGATTTCTTATATAATTTTCTGTTTAGAAAAGGATATTCCAAAAGCTAAACGGTGGCAGCTCCTACGCAGTGTACGATTATCGTATTTGATCAACAAGGTAACCCCCTTACTTACTATGATGGATAGGGAGTGAAGGAGCTATTGTCACACATTTTTTTCACTCTTTTTTAATTTTTTATTTAAAATACTTTCTGACTCCCCAGATATCATTAATCGCCAATATACCCAATTCATATCAGAGGGATATTTGGCCACCTTCACAGTGT
Organism: Lissotriton helveticus; assembly: GCF_964261635.1. NCBI lineage: Eukaryota > Metazoa > Chordata > Amphibia > Caudata > Salamandridae > Lissotriton > Lissotriton helveticus. The sequence goes on along the minus strand of NC_136065.1, from coordinate 165,679,019 downwards.
ACCCACATCAGGACACCGTGACTATCTCAGAAGGCAACTGTGAGATAGAGATATATAGATTTTCTGTGTGAGGTAAGAGACACTGATCCTATGTACTATTACCGTTCATAGGATAAATACACTGTTTTAACAAGTAACACCTCAAATCCTTTAGTGTTCCCATTATATATATGCCCTCATGACTTATGGTATAGCCACCACCATTTGGATGTATTGTTGGCCTTTCAGTGTTTAGCCTGTCTTTTCACGTGTTTAAGATGAAAACTCATGTTTTGGTGTAAAAGATAAAGCCAACACTTCATTGCAGGTTCTATAAAATAGTTAATTTCTGCAATACAGATAGATGATATACTGTCTGTTTAGTTGCAATATAGATATGATTCCTTGAATGAATTTTGTACCATCTTTTTCTTGCATATAATAGAGTGACAGCCAGTCAGACCAATGTATTGACATAGACATTACTGGTATTGTGTGATTATTGTTTAGTAATTTTATGTGTTCTTTTGTAGAGAACTGTCCTGAAGAAGGTTTTTACCGAAACGCCGCGTCGACTGTTGTTCCTCGGAACATATATTTTTAACCATTTTTTTTTTATTCTTCTTATTCTCTTTTATATGCTATTCATTGTTTATGAAATGTATGTCAATTATTTGTTTTTTAAAAATATTTACGAATTACAATAAATCTATCTTTGATGCATAAATTTTGTCACAACCTTTCTGACCAAAATACTTCAGCTGTCACTCATTTATACAGTTATAAATTCATTGTTGAAATTGCAGATTGTTGGCTACTTGAGGTCCCTTATATATGTATAGGTGGTGGTTCTGCCATTAATAGATAACAACGGGCATTCATTTACATCCTTTCCTTTACAGGAATATTTGGGACATTCTTCTTTTTTATTTTTAACTCGGTCAGAAGAGACATCAGATCAAAATGCTCATCCACACCTTCAAAGCTCTACACAACCATGAGCCAACATACATCAACCACTGCCTAACTTCTACCTTCCCTCCAGACACCTGCGCTCCACCACCTTCTTTCTCGCTCACCCCCCCCCCCCACATCTGCAGCAGAAACAGGGGAGGATGCTCTTTCCTCTACCTCGTCACAAAGTCATTAAATAACCTACTGTCTGACTCTGGAGTCTGTTGCTATTCAGGAAAGGACCCAAGACCTGGCTGTTCAACTGAACTCTACCCTGCAGCAGTTTTGTCAGCGCCTGTAGACCCTCAGGGGTGATTATCTATGCTTTACAAATCTAGATTGATTGATTGATTAATTGGCTCAAGACTGAGCTTGCCTTGTCAGAATTAGACCTTGTTTCCTGTTAATCATAGCTGATGTCAGTAGTGAGCATTTAAGTGAATTTAACTGAATTAGCTATCTGATTGGCGCAAAACCAGCATTCTTCTTCTTGTGACCCCTCTTTGTGCTCCACACCAAAAACATTATACACCAACCCGTGAAGATATACAGTAACTGTTATACATTTATGTAGTTATAATACAAGGGATTCTGTAATCCCAGTATAAACACGAGTATCTAATTATTTTCAAATTTGGTGATGTGTGATGCACTCTATCACTGATTATAAAGAAAAGACATCAGAACTCGACTATTATAAGTTATTACAGTTGAGTTCTGATGCAATGGATCCTGTGAGATCCAGCATCTGAGGTGAAAAGCATTCCAGGTCACAGAGCATAATTGAAGCAGCTGTTTGAAGCAACGAACATTGAACTTTGCTTTTATTTCTTCTGCTCTACTTTTTTAGCTTACAATGGCAAGCAGCGAGAACATGTTTATTTTTTGCACTCCTTAGATAGGGAAAAGCTAGAATCTTTCTGCATGTTTCTACACATTTCAAACTAGTGCAGCTTTTGAAAATCATTTTTTTTAACTGTCTTCTATTGAAGTGTTTCTAATATCTGTTAACAACAGCTAACAGGTTTTTGATATGTATAATTTTGCACCAGATGTTTTATTTTTATTCTTCAATGTTGCAAACATGCTCGCTATTTCGTATGAAAGAGCAATGTATCAAGGTTTTAAGTCGTTTGTGAGAAAGGTGATGGTGTAACAATGCATTATATAGGATAAAGTCCCCCCTGGCATACATGATAAGGATATTGTAGGTCACCTCGGAGTTCCATAACCTAATAAAAAAACTTAGCCCTTGGCCTCGCTCCTCTATATGGCTATGGAACTCCTCGGTGACTTGCAACATCCTTACAATGTACATCAGAGGTTACTTTATCAGTTATATATGAAACCAAGAATGTACAGTAGATGCTGGCAGTCATTTAATCTATTGACTCGGGTATCTCAGACAGAATGTATTTATTTATTTATTTAAGTATTTATATAGCGCACTGCTACCCAAGGGTGTATAGGCGCTTGCCGAATAGGCACACAGAATACACTAGATGATACATTTCCAGTCCTTGATAAGAGTTACAGAGTAAAGAGCCATGTCTTAAGTCCCTTCCTAAAGGACAGTAGCTCAGAAGCATTACTTAAATAGAATGGTAGCTTATTCCACCATCTGGTAGTAATACTGAAGAATCTTTTACCATCCCATCTCTGAAGACGGAAAGTAGGCTCTATTATTAGCTTCTGTAAAGTCAACCGAGGTGTACGTGCAGGAATATGCCATTTGAACCGCTTTATCAGGTAGCTAGGCCCTGAATTTTGTAATGCTATAAAGGCAATACATAAGGCTTTAAACCGTATGTGCTTCTCCATAGGTAGCCAGTGCAGAGTGTTGAGTGCATGTTTAGCTGAAGAGTATTTGGCTAATTCAAAGAGCAGTCTCGCGGCGGAGTTCTGAAGTACCTGTAGCTTTGCTACAACCGATTTATTTACTCCAACCAGTAGCCCAATTGAGTAATCGAGTTTCGATAACACTAAGGCTGACACCACAATTTTCTGTAGGTTTGTCGATATAAAAGGGAGTACTTTCCTCAGAATTTTCAAAGTGTAATAAGTAGCTGCAGTGAGCATTTTTACATGCTGGGTGAAGGATAGGGTGAAATCCATAATGACTCCAAGGTTTTTAGCCTTGGTGACTGGGACGGGCACAGTTCCCAATTCAGATGGCCACCAGTCAGAGGACCAGAATGTTGTGTCCTTGTCAAAAAGTAGAACCTAGGTTTTTTTTAGTTCAACTTAAGGCAATTTTCAGCCATCCATTCGCTGACACTTCTCATGCACTCCTTGGAATTCTTGCATTGCATCATGCATCTCCACAGACTGTGATTGCTAAACTGCCTTATTTGTACAGTGCAGGTTTTCGCTAGCAGTAACAAATGTGAAGCATAGTGGCATCGCCAATATCTCAAAGAGCGGGTGCCAAAATGCGAATAAATATTATAAATGAACTCATTTTACACAAGGCAGCCTATGCCAGGTGGAACATTATCTTTAATGAGGTTCATAATGCAAACAAAAATTGTGAATGATACAAAAACATGCCACACGTACATCTCACTTGACTTAATGCTAACTTCCCTTCTATTTTTAACTGCCCCCCCCCCCCCTCTGCTTGTTCTTGCAATGTTACAGTGTCAGCTAACAGGTTTTCAATATATTTCGCAGGTCACAGCCAGCCCCGTGTTCAAAGTTTACTGTTTGTCTTTAAGGGTGAGAATTGGAAATAATTCCAGTTTTGTTTTATTTAGTGATACAATATGCATCAGTAGATTAAACCACATGCCTTGTGTGTTGAATCTAAAGAGGTGAAACCAAAATGCTCCCAAAGCTATCTGGAGTGACTGGCAAAATCCAGAAAACCAGCTGCCGCTGATGAATGAAAACAAAAGAAATGAGTGAAACGTGGAAAACAACCAATAGTAAGTAATGTTTAGGCTCCAAGCCCTTTGTCGATTTTTTTTAAAACAAGAGACTTGCATGCGACAGCACATGCACTGTATCAGGTGAGACCTAAAAACAGTCAAAAATACATTTTGTGGTGGGAAGGTATATGTGGACAAGGGGCCTCATTTATGAGGCTGTGCGTCACTTTTACGCCGCCAGTGCGTCAATTTTTGTGACGCACCAGTGGCGTAAAAAATGCACCTTGTTTCGCCATATTTACAAAGTGACGCATCTAGGTAGATGCGTCACTTTGTAAACCCCTGCGCCACATTATACCTGCGCCAGGTATAATGTATGCAAGGGGGGCGTATTGTCGTAAGGAAGGGTTGTAAAAGTGACGCAGTGAAATCTATGAGATTTCACTGCGTCACTTTTAGGATGCCGTTGCGTCAAAATCTTGCGCCTGCCTCACAGCAGGTGTAAGACTGACGCAGGCCCTTTCACATGGCGCTTGCCCCATGTGAAAGGACGCATTGCTGGAGTTGGGTCACTTTTGTGACACACTGCAGCAATGCGTCACTTTTGCGCTTACAGATACGTCAGAAATACTGACGTATCTGTACCTCCTTGCGACATGATGCGTCATACATTAAATATCACGCATCAGGAATGTCGCAAGGAGTGCGCACTGAGAAGTGACGCATCGCTGCTTTCACGCAGCGATGCGTCATTTCTCATAAACGAGGCCCAAAGTGATCCACAACAGTGGTCCTGCCTACCTGAACAGCCGCTTTCACTTGCATCAACCACCCGGTCACCTCCGCTCTGCACAAAAGCAGAGCATGTGCCTTCCGTACCAGCCCCCTAAAGCCTAAGACAACATCCCACAACGCATCAAAACCTGCTCCTCTTTTCTTGAATTTTGCGATTTTTGAGGAAGCCCCCGGTTGACTTAGCACACCTGTCACAGAGAGCCTTAAGACCCTCATGGATGATTAGGACACTTTCAAAAGAGCTATAACATAACATAGCATGTGCTTCGCTTCTAACACAGGGCCTGTAGTTGGGGGCAGAGGCTCTTAAGTACAGCTATGTAAATAAGAGCTGTAGACCTGCCTTTTGAGGTTGGTCAGAACACAATAGCATTTGATATGCCGCGAGCGAATCACTTATGTCAAGAAAATGCAGAAGTATGCATGCATACATTATAAGTAATTTACGCAAGAACTGTAATTTACATCTAAAATTGATGCTAACGGGTCCATACATTCTGCACTAATAAATGTTAATGTTGATTCGAAAATGGGCTATTCGACTGTTTGAGAAGGTGACATGAACACATGATGTAAGTTAATGTACAAAATACATGAGGATCATTTGAAAAATAAGCACAATTCACAGATGTATGTGAAGACCACAAAGATGTCCACGTGCATAGTGACATGCCCATTTTGAAATGAGTCACGCGGAAATATATCTCAATATGAAAATATAGTTAATGTATGCACATACTTAAGCATCATTTGCATAATGTCTAATTCTCACATGAACTATGGGCGCCTATTCATCAAACCTTAATGGTACATAGTTCAGGGGTTCTCCTGTTAAATATATCATTCCACGCCCGAATCTGTCATGAAATTATTTTAGTCGGTACAAATGCACTGGCGGCAAACACCGGCGTGACCACTACACACTATCTATTAAAGGAGAAACATACCCCAACGACGGCTACAGAACAAAGGTGCAATGCAGATCATCTGGTGTCTGCCACACTCTACTGCTTGGTGCACGCTGGCCACTATCTGCAGCTCAAGGATATGAAAAAGATTGAAATTTCCACAAAAAACAGATGCACACAGCCCAGACTGGCGAACTTTCACGTACAAATAAAGACACAATTTACCGTAATGGTTTTGACCATTTGTAATCTACCTATCTCCATACATAGCTGCTGCTGGGGTGTCTCAGCGACTTGAACTCTGAGGGCCTAATTCACAAAGGTAAACTTAAATGTTTGTGTAGGTTTATGTATGTTTTGGAGTTCACAATTCTGCATTTTAATATTTTCAAGTGTGGAGACTTCTAAGTTGGGGAGGGGAACTCTGCACATAATAAAGATAGGATAGACTTATCTTTTTACATGCAGTCTCCCTGACACTGAAGTCACCACTCGTAAACTTAATATTAAAATACAGTTTTGCGAATTCCAAAACACAAACGTTTAAGTTTACATTTGTGAATTAAGACCTTGACTGTCGAGAAATGCAGTGAGCACGGGTCAGGATTTGGAACCTTGACAAGACCTACTTATTTTTCCATCCTTCCGAGGTCAATAAATTGAGTGTAATTACATTAGGGTTAACAACACCTGTATTTTTTTCTAGGGCATAGAAATAGCAGAAGTACAATGTGAAGCACTAGAAAAAAATAATTATTTTTAATAGCTACGCACACACACACAAACACACAGGAAATAATGTGAAGGGTTGTCTTCTCTGTAGGCAGTGCAAGTGTGATGGAAAAAGAGTGGTATGGCTGTAAATCTACAGTTTACAGGGGTTTTTAAAGAATTGTTGGGCCTTTTATGATCTCCCCAAAATAAGGAAATTTACTCAACTTGTATGGGGATCCTCTAAGAAATACATCTCTGTCTCTGAAACAGGTTAGTAATGGTGATTGTGTGAAATTGGGTGACTGGCTGAGGGGAGTGAAACTCTACTCAAGCAGCAACCACAATCCTTATCAGGGTGATGCACAAGCAAACCCCAAATTAACCTGTGCTCAACTCTCATAGCTTAGTATAGCACTCAGGCTTAACTCAGAAGCAATGTGTAAAGATTTTATGCAGCACTTCAAACAGTAATAAAGTGAAAACACAAGAAAAATCTCACACCAATATTGATGAAATGGAGAAGAATGTAATACATCAAGATCCAAACAACAAAAACCCAATCAGTAGAAGTTCTGTTCATGGTAGAGGGGGCCACGAGCGGTCATCAATGTAGCACGAAGAGCAGGCCTGGCGTCGCAAACGGTCATCGATGTAGCGTGAAGAGTCTTTTGTCGTGAGCAGGCAGGCTGGAGCATGAAGGGTTGTATTGATAGACCTTCACCTTAGCGGGCAGTACGAGCAACAATGTTTTGACACCAACTGGCCCATTCGCAATCGCGAAGAGCAGAAAAACTTCAATTCAGCTCCACTGAGGCCACACCAAGGGTCTAGGACCTCGGGGCACCACTTGTGGTCAGGTTCTGTCTCCAGCTCGATCTGGGTGCTGGTTCAAGGGATTTCTATGTCCCTATGGCAATGAACAGGAGGCCAGCAGACTAGCCCTTTGGGTCAGTTGCAAGTCAATCCCTCTGGCAGAAGGGTAGCAATCCAGTAGAGCAGCAGTCCAGCAAAGCAGTAGTCCAGCACGGCAACAGTCCAGCAAAGTGGCAGTCCTTTGAGAAGCACAATAGTCCTTCTTCCTGGCAGTCTCCACAGGTCCAGACATGTATTAAAGAGCTGGTGTCTGAGGTACAATATTTTTAACAGGTGCCTCCTTTGAAGTGGGAGAAAACTTCTAGAGCTTTTACTTTGAAGTGCATAGGCTTCCTGTCCCTCTGCCCTCACCCCAGATTAACTACAGGAGGTATGCAGCCCTTTGTGTGGAGGCAGGCTTTTGAAGTTTAAGTAGGGTGCCATCGGCTCTGCCCTCCCAGCCTGCCAGTGAGGACCCATCCAGGCGCAACCAAGCTTCCTATTGTGTGTGGCTTTCTAAGAGGCATACACAAAGCCCACCTGTCAGCTACACCCAGGCATGGGACCCAAATACAGGCTGCAGGCACTAAATGGCTAAGGCAGGAAAACGGCAACTTTCTAAAAGTGGCATTTTAAAAATTTGAATTTAAAATCTGACTTTGGCATAAGAGAGGATGTTTCAATGCAATTTCAAACACAGCAAACAAACTGGTTACCTGTTCTCATTTTGAAGTTACAGCTTATTGAACAGGTAACTCCTATGTTATCCTATGGAAGAGGTAGAACTTGAAGTAGTGAGAAAATATTTTAAGAGTTTTTCTCTACTAGAATATGTCAAACTTAACCATGTCAAACTTTTAAAATACAATGCACCTTGTCTTCAGGTCTGCCGATGGCCTACTCAGTTATGACTTATATGCATTAAAATTGAAAGTTATGGCCTGGCAAAGGGTTCTTTTGCCAGGCCAAAATGGCTGTTTAAAACTACACACACAGGCTGCAATGGCAAGCCTGATACATATTTAAAGGGCTACTTAGGTGGGTAGCACAATCAATTGCAGGCCCACTAGCAGCATTCAATTTACAGGCCCTAGGTACACATAGTACCACTTCACTAGAGACTTACAAATAAATTAAATATGCTAATTGGGTATAAGCCGCTTCTTCCAGGTTTCAAAGAAAGAGCACGAGCACTTTAGCACTGGTCAGCAGTGCTAAAGTGTGCAGATTTCTAAAGCCAACAAAAACGAATTTAGCATAAATAGCAGGAGTGAAGGCAAAAAGTTGGGTGATGACCTTGTAGGAAGGGCCAAATCCAACCGTAACTGACCGTTTTTAGAGCATAAAGGAGACATGTGAAGGTGAAAGTTACAAACAGCAAATATTTTTAAACTGAGAATGCTATGCAAAAGAATAATGACAGCGCTTTATGGCAATGATCTGCTCACTGAAGTCTTCGATAATCCGGCTTTCTTTATTCTCACCACTTTCTTCAAGTATTTTTACATAAGGGTGAATGGTGCCACAAATTAGGGGGTGTGAAAAATGTGTGTAATTTGATGTTGCATAGTTGTGAAAAATTTCGGGAAAATTAATTACCTTTCATTACGGAAAAAGTAATCCCATCATATAGCACTATATTTTAACATAAAATCTATCCTTAGGTACATTCTTGATGTAAGTAATCATTTTGCTGTAAAACAGTAATAGGAAGCCCACAAGTCTTGGGGGCAAAAACAGCTAGCATTCTGGACGTTCATTTTACTTACAAGCAATTACTTTTACTGTAAATGTCATGTAACTATGTGATATGTTGTAATTTCATGTAACAAGTATAACCCACAATTTCTAAAATATCTGAATTATGTTGTCCTAATTTAAATGCTGCCTGGGCCCTGTCAAAATCAAATCAGACATTATCAAACAAAGAGATGTTCCAGAACGCTTAATGTTAGTGATGTAAGATTGGTATTCCAAATCTTTTGCCCTGATCTGCGCCCTGAGGGCAAAACTTTCTCCTATTCAAAATTACTACTTTTCAAAATTGAGCAAGAGAAGAAGCTTATTACAATTCCCCGGATGGCCCCATTAACTGATTTGAATAAGAAATACTTGAAATGCACATTTTGAAGCTGGAAGAGAATATTTTCACAGATACCAAAAGATCATAATTCTAGAAAACCTTAAAAAAGCTTAGGTGTAGGAGTATGCTCTAGTCATTAGTTGTTGGTTAGTGCCTTTCTAAATGTGGCAGAGTGAATAAGAGATAGAGAAAGAAAGTAGGCGCGACTAAACTCTAGAATACATCGCACACTTGATTTAGAGAGTCACAGCAACATATTATCTGCCAATTCCTCGCGGATTCTGCAAATCTTCTTTCAATGGGATTAGGTTACTATTGGTGGTTTCTGCATTTTAACTAAGAAAATTGAATAGAATTGAGGAAGCTTCCGGTTACTGTTTCTTGGGTAAACTAACAATACTGAAACTGTGTATATCCAATAAGATCTTTACTTGTAAGATGCAACATAAGTACTAGATCACTGAAGGGTGCAGACCATCTCCTGTGAATTTTGTTAAGGGAACTAGGGCTTCCTTGTTCCCCTCTTCGGACCGTATAGGGATTGCGTTCCTGGGTACGAGCACCTTCTATATAAATATATATCGCTTGGCGTTTAATGGTGGTGCAGGCGTTCTTTTGCCTTAATCCCTACATTTTGTTACTATCGGTGGTTTGACTATTGCCGTACTGCTACGTAAGAGCAGAAATCCACTGGTGTTTCTCAATACTGCCCACTTCCCTTATCTGATGTGTCAAGGACAGCAAGATGAATGGTCCTTGCGTGCAGCCAATGTGTGCTAGTCCTGCACATAGCCAATTCAAGGGCTCTGTGGGATCCACAGGGCAATTTAGCGAACAGTCTGAGACTCTTAGATTGTGCTTTCAGAAATACTTTGAAGGAAGGACACTTGAGTCGAGCTGGCTGAGTGTTCTCATTGTCCACACAAACGAGAGGTAGGAGTGGAGGATGTAACTGTATAATCTTGTGCAAGTGGCATGCGCTCAGTGCGAAAAAACTGCCCTCAGTCACAAATTGTGACATGCTTCATCATTGGGCTTACTAACTATCAGGCACATGCATCATTGTTGGCTTTTTCAATTCCTTAATTGCGATTTTTAAGGAATCTCAATTTAAGAATCGCAAAACCCTATGCATGTACAAATCGTTTTAAAAATAGCGATTTCTAAACGTTCCTTAATTGCGACTCGCAATTTGCGAATCGCAATTAAGGAATACCTCCCCATTCTTGAATGAATGGGAAGACATTCTCAATTTGCGAATCTCAATTAGAGAATCGCAAATTGAGAATGCAATTGCAAGGGTGCCAGGGTGTCAAAATGACACCCTGTTGCACCCCTGAAATTGATCTGTGCACATATGTTGCACAAACACATGCCCTAAGGGCATGTGTTTGCGCAACATGAAACTTTGAAAAATGCACAAAAGTGCATTTTTCAAAGTTTTTGCAAATTACCATGAAGTTCAAGTTCATGGTAATTTGCTACTCCTATTAGCGAAATCGCTAATTTTTTTTACTTTGATGCATTGCTTAAGGAATCTCAATTTGGGATTCCTTAAATGCAATCGCAATTTAGGAATCTTAATTTAGAGATTCCTTAAATTGCGATTTTTGCATTTGGGATGATGCATCCCAAATGCAAACAAGCATTGGCATAGCCAATAGGTCTCGCAGTTGTTCGAGTTTGAGCCATTGGCATTGTAAATGGCACTGCCTTTTATTTGTGTTGGTTTTTAAAACGTAAATAAAAGGCATTGTCAATTACAATACCAATAGGTTTAACTCTCGCAAATGCAAGACCTATTGCATTAGTAAGTTGTTGGATGCAAAGTTACCAGACAGAAACCGCCACAACATTTCCAACAAATAATGCACTGCTAACCATGCCTCAGAAACAATCCTGCAAACCTACATTCAGAACATGCGCCGTTGTATGCATAATAACGTAAGAAGGAAAAGTGGCCGGTGGATATTGGGAGTGCATTCTCTGCTTTGGGGGTAGTTGGGTTTGGCGTCTGCATGCGGTCAGGTCGGGGTGTGCTCATGCTCGAGGGCTGCCTTCCAGTGGTGCGCATTGAAATGCAGTGCGTGCATCTGCCATCGACCGGGTGGCCCTGGGAATGAAGTCATCGCTGAGTGCAATGGGTGCACGCCCCGGGATTATTAATGGCCTCCACTCACACTGCAGGCAGGCGAGCTGGGTGCATCCGTGCAGTCCGTGCATGCCACCGAGTGGGGAGAAACATGCAGGCTCCCGACAGAGAACACTTGGGACACAGGGGTGCCACCCTAGCCCCCCCAGCACTGATAGGGGAAACATACCATGTTGTAAACATGAGGAGAGGAGAAAAGAAATGCGACACGGCGGGCAGGGGAGGGGGCTGGAGGGGGAGGTGTGCTGGGAGAGAGAGTGGGGAGGGGGCGGGTACAGGGGGCGGAGCAGGGAGAGCGGCAAAGAGGAGAAAAGAAATGCGACACGGCGGGCAGGGGAGGGGGCTTGAGGGGGGTGTGCTGGGAGAGAGAGTGGGGAGGGGGCAGCAAGCTGAGATGCGGAAAGACGTGATAAAAAAAAAACAAGAGAAAAGCAAACTTGATTTGAGGCACTTCATCGGCAATTACTGTTCAAAACAAATTGCGACGAGAGGAAGGCAAACACTGAAGTCGTGCAAATGTTTAAAATAAACAAGACGGAGGTAAGGAAGAGAAGGGGAGGGGGGAGGAGAAATGCGACACGACGGGCAGAGGAGGGGGCCGAGTTAGAGAGGCCTGAGGCAGAGCGCACCATATGGAGAGGGAGGGGGTGGCAGTGGGATGGTGATTGATGGGTGGGGCAGTGCTGGGGAAGCCTTTGATGTGGCCTGGCGGCCGTGGAGAAAGTGCCCTGAAGAAATGCGACACGGCAGACAGGGGAGGGGGCGGAGCGGGGGTGTGGGAGGAGTGCGGCTGAGGGAAAAGACATCCAGGCGGCTGGGGGCATGTGCACGCGCTTTTAAGCTCAATGCACATGCGCATTGAGCTTAAAAGTCACGGGCACTGCAAGGAATCGCCACGATTCCTTGCTTCTTAGTTAAAGCTTGTTTAAGCCGCAATAGGCTCGCAAGCTCGATGCGCATGCGCATCGACAGGCGAGACCTAAAAATACCGGTCGCAAAGGGGCAGATTCTGAGAATCTGCCCGTTTGCGACCGGTTTTTAGCTTGATGCATGTGGCTGTAAGACCCCTCGCAGACCAACGCCCGGGGTGCAGCAAAGGGAAAGGGGAGACAATACAAACATGCAAATAATAACGGGATTAGAAAATAATAAATGTGCAGTTAGTGATCATTAAAACTTCCTCCGGTAGTATCAGCCAATCGGATACTTCAATGTCATATATCTTTCCTCTATAGCCACTCTATGAAGGACATGCCCCAGCATCCCTGCCATCCTTCACTGTCCTTGTGCCCCTGTGCAGTGTGCCAGAGGTGCCTCAAGGATCAGGTCGACAACTTGCTGGACACCTCTGGGAGACGAATTATCGCTGTGGTTTCTAATCTCTTGAACATGATATCAGATGTTTCTTCCTGAACTTTAATAAATGATTCTAATTCTCGGCCACTTACGCCTCCTACTATTATAATGAAATAATTACCGCGCACTAAATACTTAAGTGTCCGTACATTTTAACTGCTGCTCAGACCACGAAGCTCTTAGAACCTACCCTATCTTTTTTTTAGTTTAATAAACGTTTTCCTATGCAGAATATTGAAATGAGGAAGAAGTGTTGGCAGCAGCCAGCACAGCAGAGAAGATTTTAATCAAGAGGGCTGGAAAGGCTCAGTCAAACTCCATTTAAAGTGGAATCAATCACATTAAGATGGAATTACGGACGAAGGAAAGAAGGTGCCACTCTGAATAAACATGCGTTTCTAAGCTGCAGTGTCAGAGACAGTGCAGGATGAGCTGTCGACAGCACTCTCTCCTTCAAGACAAGATACGAACACAAAAGAAAATCCCTACGTGGGAAGCTGATGAAAGATTTATATGTGGCGAGTATATTACATTTTGTGCCAAACTCCAGTGTTTTATTCAGGGGTCGCGTGCGTTAACAAAATAATGGGAACTGTGATCCTGAGTGCAATGGGGACGGGGTCAGTAAATATGGGGGCGGGGTCAAAGGCAGGGATAAAAAAAATATGTATATATTCTGCTACTATTTTATTGGTCTTTTACCTTCAGGTAAGTGAATATAAAATAATTCACACCTAAAACAAAACAATAAATGCAATTTTAAGCCAATTGGTGGAAATGTACTGTGTGAGAGGTTGGCTCAGTATATGATGTACACTTATGTAAGTCGACACCTTGCACTGATCCAGGCAACCCTTATTGTGATTTTAGTGGTTTTAGGCAACCTTAAAAGCTCTCTAAGTAGTAGGTTCAAGATTAGTCTAGAAGGAGAGTAAAGCAGCTTTTTTTTACCAGAACACAATTTTATAGATTAAGTGAAAAAGAACCACAAAGTGTATTTATAAAAATATGTATTTATTATAAGACACTCACTAACACATACAGATATCTCCTTGCCAGAGATATACACAATGCATACAATACTTTTCAATAGAAACAGTTAAGTAGCGCAGAATGCACAGTGTCCCCAGGGGGAGACCGAACCATATACTAAAATAGTGGTGTGCGAACCACGACTCAAGTCAAGACAATAATCGGAGAACGTAGAAGTGCCAGGCATCTAAGGAACCACCCAAGGTGAATATCTAGGAGCCCCACACAGGTCGTGTTCAGTGTTGGAAAGAGCTGGAATAATTGAAAGCTGGATGTTCCAAACATCTGCTGATGGTTGACAGATTTCTTGTTGCCATCAACTTCTTAAGTAGGAATTAAGGGCCAGATGTACGACCGTTTTAGCAGTCGCAAAGGGGTTTTAGGTCTGTTTGCGACCGCAAAAAATGTGGGGCCCTTCTACAAACCCTATTTTGCGAGTCACTAATCAATCAGCGACTCACAAAATAGGGTTAGCAACTCGATATTAGGAAGGGGCGTTCCAAAGGCATCCCTTCCTAATAGCAACTCAAAAACCTATGTATGAATGTTTTGCGACCGCAATTGGGGTTGCAAAACACTCCCGGTTTACCACCCTTCTCAGAAGGGTGGTAAGGCACTCGCAAATGGGAAGGGGTCTCCAGAGGACCACTTCACCTTTGGGATTGCATGCTCAAATTTTTTGTAAGGGAAGGCAGTGGTCCCAGCCACTGCCTGCCCTTATAAAATGAAACAGCAAAGTTTCATTTTTATTTTTTTAATGCATTCTGTTTTCCTTTAAGGAAAACAGAATGCATTTAAAAAAAACAACTCCTTAATTTAAAAGCAGTCCCAGACATGGTGGTCTGCTGTCCATTGGGAATCGCAAACAGATTCTCAGACACTGTGGTACTAGGCATTTGCGAATTGCAATTTTTTGCAATTTGCAAAACGCCAAATTCCATGGTCGTACATCTGGCCCTAAGTTCTCGCAAGTGATGGAAGTGTCTTCAAATAATGTATTTATTTTCACTGAAATCTAAAGTATGTTACCGAGAAGGGAGATGAAATGTTATATCCTTAATGATCAAAAAGGCTACCTAGATGGTAACACCTCTCAGAGGGGTGTGCATGGTCTTAAGCAGGTCTGCTAGAAATATACAAGAGATTGAACAACTTGTACTTCAATCCTCTTTGTAAAGTTTTTAAACTTCTGCAACATTGCAAAGGCCCCGGGCAGCCTATCCCTGGGTCCAACATAGATTTTTTGGGGGAGGAGGATGTGGCTGCTGTGGCCCCCTCCCCAAGCCTGAAAAGGCCCAGGCTGATTCTTTTAAGGGAAAGGGGGGCCTTGTGGCCACCCTTCCGGAAGTATTAATGGCCCTGGGGACAACCCCCCCAGGATATTGCAGTTCACCTGCACACAAGGCACGGGCATGGAAACCTGTTCTCACTTGGCCAGAGCATTTTTTAATCTCCTGCCACGCGGGCGCAAATACCAAATCCACTCCCACCAGACGGGAGCTTCAAAACGGCTCTGGCCAGATGGCGCTATGAACTGTAACTTACGAACTTAAGTGGAAAATCCATGATGGACAAATACTTTTGTAACTAACAACGTTAATACATTATGGGTACTGTGGCCTGAGGAAGTTAAGGAGGCCTAAATGATGTAGGAAAAACCTGTTTTGGTGTCAACTCCTGGCTACTACAGTGTGGAAATGGCAAATGGAACAACTCCACTGAATGACCATAGTATTCTCAAAAACGGACTACTAAAGTGTTAATATGAGAATGGGACTGAAAATCATTTGTAGTTCATCTTCAGTGTTTGAAGGCCTGTGGGTTTAAAAGAAGACCAACTGACCACATCACATGATGCACATGACTAACACCAGGTTAGGTCAAAACCCGTTATGGTGAAAACGTCTGGAATTAAAAGGAGTTTATTTACTGCTAACGGCTGGTGGGCTCATTTTGTCCCTGGATGCAGGGTTCTTTATCTTTTGGAATACATACATATATATATATATACGTTAGACATCGAAGCCCTTTATACTAGTATAGACCATCAAAAAGGGCTTAAAGCACTGGATTACTTCTTGGGCACAAGACCAGTGCACTGTTACAACCACAATAAGATGCTTATTGAATTTGTGAGTTGGTGTTTATACCATAACTATTTTTTATTTGGTAATGATGTCTATGTACAGAAAAGAGGTGTGACCATGGGGGCCTGCTTCTCTCCCAGCTACGCGTGTCTTCACGTTGGCTGGTGGGAGAAGCGGGTCCTCATGGAAACACTCCATGCGACGTTCACAACAAATGTGGTTATGTGGGTTCGTTTTATAGACGATGTGTTTTAATTTGAAGAGGGAATGAAGAAAGTGTGAAAGAATTCATTAAGACACTTAATAACAATGAGGAAAATCTCAGGTTCACGCACAACATTAGCAATAAAGCAGTGGACTTCTTAGATATCAAGGTCTTTCATAAAGCAGGCAAACTAGCCACTACTCTCCACAGAAAGGACACATCAGGGAACACGACCCTACATGCCACGAGTGCCCATCCCCACCATGTCATAGACAATATCCCATATGGAGAACTACTTCGGTTGAAAACAATATCTAGTAGTGATGAGGAGTTGGCGGTTTGCATTCCTGACGCATTGGACAGATTTAGGGAGCGAGGTTACAAAGATAAAATATTAAAAAGAGCAGTAAATAAAATGAAACTAAGACCTAGAGAAACACTGTTTAAACCAGTGACCTCAGATACAGATACCAGGGAAGATTCCGTTGAATCTACCATCAGGTTCATCACTGCATATAGTTGCCAGGACAGAAAGATCCGGTCCATTTTAACTAAAAGTTGGCCTATATTGAAAACTGATGCGGTGTTGTCTCAACATTTACCTGCTCTACCCAATATTACGTTTCGGAGGGGATCCTCCTTACGTACACATATCTCTAATCCTTGGCCAGAACTGTCCAAAAAGAAAATTTGGTTCCCACCCCGGCTGGGGTTTTACAAATGTACCAGTTGCAGGGCCTGTAAATTTGGAGTTAATACCCAACATTATAATACTCCATTCAGCCCTACACCATTGCCAATTAAAGGCAATTACGGTTGCAAGACGGAGTATGCTGTTTACGTCCTGGCGTGTACCTGCGGCCTGAGGTACGTGGGTAGTACCAGGCTTCCGGTGCATGCCAGGATATTACAGCACATTCGGGCAATCGTCAACAATGACAGCTCCTACCCGGTAGCTAGACACTTTAAAAATGTACATGGGAACAACCTTCAGTGTCTAAGCTATTATGTCCTCTCCTCAGTCCCTAAACCTAGAAGGGGAGGTGACCTGGATAGGATGCTACGGCAATTGAAAACTAAAATGATATTAGAACTAGATTCTAAGGTACCTAACGGGCTGAACACTATTGAAGACCTGTACTATTTCCTGTAAACAACTAATTTTCTTTATATACAGGCACCAAAGTCATTTTACAGCCCGTATACCCCAAACTTAAAGCAGAATTCTGTATAGTGCTTTTACTTAAGCCATCCATTTATACTATTTATTTATAAAACAGTCTCTGTCCCACACCCAATATTGACTTTTTTCGTTCTCTTTTTCTCCAGTAATATTTTAGCAGTGATGGATCCATGATTCTCCTGCATCACTTGGGGTGCACTTTATATATGTACTTTGGGCAGGATAGATTAGTCATTTTAGAAGGGGTTGCCATCATAATTCGATGCCCCCAATGCGGGGTATTTTGTAAATATATGAAATATTAATGTTTTGGTTTTTAACATAGACAGAGTTCTGGAAAGCACTTGAATTCTTTGCGTTAGGTTGCACATTTGTCAGTGAAGTTTACATTGCTATTGTATTGCATATTTGAATGGAACTACTATGATGATGAAATCCAACGAAATAATATATTTTTTATATTTGTTTTAAGTATGTATATTATTACTTTTTTAATCAGGAAATGACTTGGATTTTATATACATATTTATTGAATTTTTTACATTTATGTGTATATATTTATGATAGTCTAGTTTCTAAATTGCAATGTATTTATTTTGCACTTTGCGCATGCACAACTGCACAACTACAACGCACTTTATAGATACAAAATTCAGAACAATCTATTCAAACAAACATTTATGCAGATATAAAAAATTGCAACACATGTATAACATTATCAATATATTTACAATTGTGTAAAGAATGGCAAACAAACCCCAGATGTTTTCATTTTGACTTTTACCTACCAGTATTTTATTTATTTTCATTTGTCACATGGTGTATACAAATTCAGTTAAAAAGAGGGCATTGTGGGTAATATCTCTGATGTGAACAAGGGCAACTGCCCGAAACGCGTCGTCTGCCACGCTGCTGTACTTCTCTCAGGAATAAAATATCCTTTTGCCACCATTTGGGATTCGTTGGTCTTTTTGTGATCGATCGCCGAGATACAGGTGATCCCAAGTCGACCTACTGCAGCTGATATGTATATATATATATATATATATATATATATATATATATATATATATATATATATATTACCTACTGGCGGTCGCCAGTAGGTATATATAGTTAGGATTTTTTCTCTATGGGATTTTTGAAAATTCTATGTCTAATAACTTTGGCGTTTGTGGACGGAATTGGCTGAAATTTTCAGGAAAATGGAACATTTTGTTTCTGAGCAGCCACTGAAAATTTGGGGGGGTTCGTCAAGGGGGGGCCAAGAAAAAAGGGGGGTCCCAAAACGCGTTTTTCCCATGTTAATTTCCATAGGGCGGTTGGCCTCACTTTTAGCCTGAACGGCTGAATGGATTTGCACGAAACTTGGCAAAATTGTAGGGACTGTTAGCCCGATGTGCCTTTGCTAGGTCTCAATATATGTGCTCCAGTGGATTTTGAGAAATTAACGTTCAAAAAAAGATATATATCTGTAACAGCGCTCCGGGTAGCGCTCCGGTTCGCGTACTTGACGCGTAACGGAACTTCACGAAGCGAAGCTGATTGGCTCTCCGGTGTCTGTCAACATTCTAAACAGTCCGGAGCGGCCGCCATCTTGTCTCTCGGTAGGATCGAGAGACAAGAGGAGGCCAAAACAAAGGTGGAAATGACCATAAGGGGCATAGTAGATCCTCCCTGACCCCCTAGGTTTGATGTGGAGGCTTTAAAAGGGCCCCGCGGGGCAAAAAAAAATAAAAATCCTTTTTTTTCGTGGGGTGCGCCCGGTACGCGTAACGGAAAGCGGACTGGGGAGCGTACTACAAGGAAACAAGAATGATTGACTTTTAACTTATTGTATGTTTATAGACTTTTTTTTTTTCTGATGAGTGACGTCTCGGCCTATCTCCACGGGATGCAGTCCCTACCATCTCGGCGTTTAAGCCCAGGGGGACCGGTAGTGTGGGAGAGATAACTTCTGTTAACGTTCGATTCGAAGGAAATCAGGAAGTGTTGAAAAACATTGTCTGCGCCATCTTGCCTTTTTTCAAATGGCACACTTTTGTCGTGCACGGCAGCCATTTTAGATGCCTTGACCAGACCCACTCTCTGCACGCTGTTGATCCTTAGCATGGCTCCCCACCCTCGCAAGCATCTCCCCCAGGCACTGGTCACCCCCGCTCTCTGTCTTATGCATGGGCAATAAACCTCCCCCCATCTGCGCTGCTCTTCCTTGAGAATCACACCCTGTGCCCGCCCGACACCTCCCTTTCGCCCTATTCACTACCGCACCCTCTGTCACTCCTCTTCCTCTGTGTCCGATTGTCCAGGCCGGTCCCAGGCTATCACCTAGCCTTGCAGATGTAGTTTATGGCCCCAGCTGTAAAGAATCACCCCTCTTCAAAGGAGTTACAGTAGATCAAGGCCCCCACCCGATGAGATCCATCACACCACACGTGTTCCTACTATCTGAAAACCATCCTGTATTGTGATTGGGGAGGGGACCGAGCCTGAAGCGGAAGATTCCAGGGATGCCTCTTTGTACATCAACGTTTTTACAATTATGTGTCACATTAAAAATATATAGCACTCCAACAAAGTAGTAGGATTATAAAACTTTAATAACTTATAAATATATACAATGCAACAAAAACAGTAAATACATTTAAACATTTTTTTGAAAAAAGAAGCAACAATGGTCAGTAGCTGTGTTTTGTGCGAATAGTCCCAAGGCAGCACAACGTGCTGAGTTCTTGACGGCACCCAGGTGATGTTACCTGGGTGCCGCACTGGTTTTTGGTATCCTACAATGCAGCTCCGAAAAACGGCGTGGGGCGTCCCGGGGGGTGCCGGGGGAGGCCTCGTCAGTAGCGGTCTGTTGTGCGAATAGTCCCAAGGCAGCAGAACGCGCTGAGATGTGGATGGCACCCAGGTGATGTCCAGTAAGTTGCCGCACTGGTTCTGGTATCCTACAATGCTGCTCCGAATAACGGCGTGGGGCGCCCCGGGGGGGGGGGGGGGTGAGGCGGCGTGAACGGGCCTCCCCAGGTGGAGGCTCGTCTGCTGTAGTGGGGCGCCCCTTTACCGTTTCAGTTGCCATTCCGCCCGCTTTTGGTACACTGTGCCAAAATCCGCCATTCAGCTCAGTTGCGCCCACTCTTGCGGTGCAGCGATAGGCGGCTGCCACAGGACTCTCAAAATGGCGGCAGGCTCTTTCCTTTTTGGGCCTGGTCCACTGAAATGGCCCTGGGACACCTTGGAACTCGGACGCTTGTCTGCTAGGTCTTGGACCCCATTCTCGAAAGCGTCCCCTCAGCCTTGAAGATTCTACAAAAGTCTTGGGGGCCCCCGACTCCTGCAGGCTTCCGGTGGGGAGCGGCTGCCATGATTGCTCGCGGAATGACCACGACGGAGCCACGAGATGGTGGTGCTTTCATGCTGACGCCAGCTTCAGTCTGAAACATCCAGAAACAAGGTGGGGCTTTCATCGTTTGGGAAAAAAAAATGTTTTAATCCAATGAAAAGTGTTATTTTTAGGTCATATGATCAAGCCTTCCATCATTAGGAAACCAAAAGTAAAATGAACCAATGAAAAGTTTTATAAACAAGTCACATGACCTGTTATGCGGCATAGGGCTATAAAAAGCGTAGAAAATCCGTTGGCACGTGAGGCGGCGTCAGTAGCGGACCGATGTGCGAATAGGCCGAAGGCAGCACAACGCGCCAAGATCCGGATGGCACCGAGGTGGTGTCCAGCAAGTTGCTGCACTGGTGTGGCCATCCTACAATGCTGCGCCGAAAGTCGGCGTGGGGCACCCCGTTGGCCTGTGAGTTCGCGTCAGTCAGTGGGGGCTGTTTGAGGATCTGACTGCATTGGAAAGCAATGTGATGCTGTGCGTCGCCCCCAAGATGGAGGTTCCTCGGCTGCAGTGGGGTGCCCCTTGGTGTTTCACTCGCTATGCAGCTGAGTTGCGTGCGCACTTGCGGCGAATAGGCCGAAGGCAGCACAACGCACCGAGATCTGGATGGCACCGAGGTGGTGTCCAGCAAGTTGCCGCACTGGTGTGGCCATCCTACAATGCTGCGCCGAAAGTCGGCGTGGGGTGCCCCGTTGGCCTGTGAGGTGGCGTCAGTAGCGGACCGATGTGTGAATAGGCCGGAACCAGCACAAGGCGCCAAGATCCGGATGGCACCGAGGTGGTGTCATAGTTGAGAGTTCTGAGCAGCGCTTGTAACACTGTCTGAAGCTTATTTGCACCTGCTGCAGCTTCACTATTGCCCTGGTGTGGCCTAAGATCGCCCATGACATAGGCGGCCGCCTCCCGGGGTCCGGCGGAACTTTTTTCCTTTTCCTTTGTGCATCTTGTCCCACAATACGTTTGACCTGAAGACACGACCAGGTCCCTGAATGTGTGCAGGGGGACGCTATTGATTGAATCAAAATGGCGGCTTCACACAAAGCTGACTCAAGCGTTGCTGCTGATGCTATACAGACAAAAACTGGTTTTCAGTTTGTACATTCTTCAGGATTTTTCCATCCAAGGCTGGTTGAGAGTTTGTAGAACAATGGCTTCAGATTTTCAACATACTACTCTTCAACATTCTTCCTAAATATAACAATGTGAGACTCACTAGGAGAACGGTGTAGTGAGGGCCACAAACGGCTGTTTATCTTTCCTTTCAAAATGCTGCCAACAATATTTTCGGAATGGAAGACAACACAAGGCGCTGAGATTCGGTTGGCACCGAGGTGGTGTCCAGCAAGTTGCCGCACTGGTGTGGCCATCCTACAATGCTGCGCCGAAAGTCGGCGTGGGGTGCCCGAAGGGGGGGGGAGGCTGCGCAAACGAGCCTCTCCCGCTTCTCCATGTGGAGGCACTTCATCTGCAGTGGGGCGCCGAGATCCGGATGGCACCGAGGTGGTGTCTAGCAAGTTGCCGCACTGGTGTGGCCATCCTACAATGCTGCGCCGAAAGACGGCGTGGGGTGCCTGAAGGGGGGGGGAGGCAGCGCAAACGAGCCTCTCCCGCCTCTCCAGGTTGAGGCACTTCATCTGCAGTGGAGCGCCGTCTAGCTGAGTTTCGCCCGCTCTTGCTGCTACAGCGACAGGCGGCTGCAACAGGACTCTCAAAATGGCGGCCTGTTCTTTGGATTTGGGCCTGGTCCACTAAAATGGCCCTGGGACACCTTAGAACTCGGACGCTCGAATTTTTTTTCCTTTCCTCTACATGCAAAAAAGGTAAATGCCCGGTACGTTACCTGCCTCATCTGCCACGATGTACTCTCCAGAAGAACCGAAAAAAAATATAGTTATGGTAATTATACCATGCATCGTCATATGGAGAGGTGGCACCGATTAATTATAGTGCTGCACAAAAGAGAGATTTGGAGGACAACCCCCGACCTGCCAGTACATTCACCAAAGAAGTGGCAATGACAGCATCAGAGGCAAGGGAAACGGTCCCAAATATTCAGAAGAACTTTGGAAAGATTAAAATGACATGTTTAGATTGTGGCAAATTAATTTCATGTGGACAGATGAGTGTTACTCTAATAAATACAGCATATGAACATCATCATAGTCGATGGTTGGTGGAGACATTTTGACTATATCCTGGACCTGCCCGTCCTCGCCCAAAATGGCGCCGGAATAAATGGGACTCGTAACTCCTTGTTGTGTACTGGTTGCACAACATTGATATCACGAGATACGTATGCAGTTTTGAAGCACATGGCGGGCGGGGACGAGAATTGATTGAATATTTCGACATCCCTATTGATATTAAGTTCTGATGTGTTATTGATTACTGTACTATTGAAAGTTCGAATTAACGTCACCCATGGTACTTGCCAGCAAATGTATATCTAGATAATTTTATTGTAACTGGCCCTGTCGTATTTTAATTATAAAATGTACGTCCACCGATTCCGCAACTGTTAGACACCTTAGTTCTTGCAACCTAATGGCCCGCCCGTTACGTTCCTCTACAGTGTAAATGTCTCCTCATCATATACGATTACAGTTTGCTCCGTGGCCGGCCCACGTGGTTATAGGCCCGTATTTGTATACTGACATTTTCACAATAAAGGTTTTTAATAATAGTCACTGTTTTCGAATCAGCAAAAGGCAAGTGAAATAAAGCAGTCCAATTACATGAAGGGTAAAAGGTATAATACGCAGGAACGCAGTAAAGATAAATGGTCAAGGGCTGTTGTGTTTTCTACTCCTGCAACATAAAGTGATCGATAAGAATCTGATATTCAGGCGTATCGGCGACTAAGACAGCAGGCCGAGCCTCTTTTGCTCAACGGCTCCGTCATGGGACGAAGAAACGCCCTTTTTCTCGAAAAAGGAATATATTTTACTTGCAGGACAGTTGTAAATTTTCCGGGAAAGTACATTAGCTTGGAACATTATAACATATATGTTTAAGAAAAAATAATGTTCGAAAGTAATAAAAAGTGTAATTTTTAGGTCATATGACCAAGCCTTTCATCATTAGAATAAGAAAAGTAAAATGAACCAATGAAAAGTTTTATTAACAAGTCACATGACCTGTTATGCTTACGTTACGCGCTGCGCGCCGCGCCCCGGATCGCTTCCGGGAAGCTGCGCTTCGCGCACCGGAGCACTTCCGGATGCGCTAACGCGGCGCGTCATATGACGCATTACGCGACAACGCAGGTCCAGAATATAGTCAAAATGTCTCCACCAACCAGCGGTCGGAACACAACCCCTTTCAGCAGGCTAAATAGTTCTGTTAAATGACAACAGAAGGGACAGGCAACAAGAACCATCAGTCAAAGAGGGGAGAGCAAGTTCTTCTCTACCGGGTCACGTTGGGGCGCTACCGGAACTGATCGAATTGGTAGTCTACAGTGTTTCTGGATGTTTCAGACTGAAGCTGGCGTCAGCATGAGAGCACCACCATCTCGTAGCTCCGTCGTGGCCATTCCACGAGCAATCATGGCAGCCGCTCCCCACCAGAAGCCTGCGGGAGTCGGGGGCCCCCAAGACTTTTGTAGAATCTTCAAGGCTGAGGGGACGCTTTCGAGAATGGAGCCCAAGCCCTAGCAGACAAGCGTCCGAGTTCCAAGGTGTCGCAGGGCCATTTTAGTGGACCACGCCCAAATCTGAAGAGCCGGCCGCCATTTTGAGAGTCCTGTGGCAGCCGCCTATCGCTGCACCGCAAGAGCGGGAGCAACTCAACTACATGGTGAGCGAGACGCTGTAGTCGCAAGAGCGGGCGGTAAACAGCTGAATAGCGGAAGGCACAGTGTAGCAAAAGCGGGCGGAATGGCAAGTGAAACGGTAAAGGGGCGCCCCACTACAGCGTGTCTTTAGGTCAAACGGATTGTGGGACAAGGTCAAGAATGGAAGAGTCACCAATAGGCAAAAAGTTCCGCTTGACCCCGGGAGCCGGCCACCTATGTCGGGGGCGATCTCAGGCCACACCAGGGCAACACGACTTGGGGAGGGGGCCGGAGCCAAGCGCCCCCTCCGAGTCCGCGCCATCACACCGTCCCTCGGGGGCCTCCGTCAAGCGGTTCAGGGAGGCACCGCATCACATTGTTTTCAAATGCAGTCACGTCCTCAAACAGCCCCCACTTACACTGAGAATAGTGAAGCTGTAGCAGGTGCAAATAAGCTTCAGACAGTCTAACAAGCACTCCTCAAAACTTTGAACTATCAGAGTGCATGAGTTTCATGCTCGATCGATTGAGCTAGCCGGATCGGGCAACAAAAAGTATAAAATAGTTATGTAAATAGTTATTTAATAAAATGTTTTACCCTGTTACTTTGCTGGTGTGTTGTATATATTTGTAATATTTGCATAGAGTTTATCGTTATTTTGGGCGGGGTGGGTGGCGGAGCCGAGCTGTCTTGCAGCCATCATGGTGTGGAGCTCAGTTCATCTCACTAGTTTCGTATTTCTCATGAGGGGTTGTTCCTAATGTTTCTATTTTAGCGAGGTCAAAAAGAGATCCCATTAGTGGCCTACTGATTTTGCTCGATTCCTTTTGTTTTTTTACACGATTTTTCACTATCTGCAAAGACTAAACAGAGTATTGCGACTCTGTGCTTGTTTGTAAATAGAGAATGAACCAAAGAGAACCAATTCTAAAACAGTAAATGCTTGGATAACAATCAATCAAATGGAGAGAGAAGCAGGCACGACGGATTACAACGGGGGCAAAGGGCTGCGTTAACTACCCTTCACTATCTGCAAAGAGAGAGTACTCCTAATAGAAATGAGGGGGGGGGGCAGCATTCAAAGCAGATCAGTGTGCATAAACACGAAAATATTTTTACTTACCACGTACTTGACATTCGACAGCTTTTGATATTTGCTATTAAAAAACCATTGAAATTCACTGAAAAAACCATAGGTTAGAGACCATATATAGTTAGGAATTAGCATTTACAAAACCACGAAAATTCCCTGAAAAAACCATAGGTTATAGACCATATATAGTTAGGGATTAGCATTTACAAAACCTTATTTTACTCGCACAAAACCATTGAAATTCGCATATATAGTTAGTTGTACTAACTATATATCGCGCACCCGCAATCCACTGCTGATCATGTCACATATTACATCATTCATGACATGGTCAGTGACATCACTGATGACATCACTGATGACATCTCAAATGACATATGGTTTTTTCAGTGAATTTTCAAGGTTTTGTAAATGCTAATTCCTAACTAGATATGGTCTATAACCTATGGTTTTTTCAGTGAATATATATATATATATATAATATATATATATATATATATATATATATATATATACATATATATACACATATATATAAAAACCAAAACACCATCAGACGGAGTAGAAAAAGGAACAAAACCAAAGAGAGGAAGAGGAAAGCAGAAGCAAAATCAAGAAAGAATCTCACCAAAAATAACTTAGTAATCAACATCTCAAATAAAAAGCGAAGTGAAACTCAGCTCCAACTATTAAACAAAGGGTTGTCCTACTGTCCTAACAAATATATTGACATACCGAATGTGCGGATTAACTTCTACAAATTTGCCACAAAATTAAACTAAAAAAATACTTTGTGGAGAAGACATCCAGATCCAACTGTCCCTTTAATGACAATTATGATATATCGTTGATTGCACAAAAAGATCTACCATCACTGAGAACACTGGCATCACTGGAAGAAGGAGAATAATCTGCAATTGGGAATTCTCAATACTCCCTTGAATCTGACAAGGAATTATGTCACAGTATAGGGATCGGCACCAACAGAGGGGGCGACTGTGGGTTCAAAAAACAATCTACGTTCTGTCCGCAATTTATACCTTAGAATACAATTGATTTAGTTCATGAAATCATGGTGGAAGAAGTCAACAAAATTTCAACAAACTTAACAAAAAACAAGTCGAAGAAAAAAAAGAAAAATTGGAACTTAACACCAGGAGAGTACAAAGCACTTAAAGAACTACGAGAAGACCCAACAATTATTATCAAGGCCTTGGATAAAGGTGGTAACATTGTGGTCCAGAACATGAGTGATTACATAGCAGTAGCCAAAAGGCAACTTGGGAATGAAGACCACTACGAGAAGCTTGTGGATGACCCAACAGAGATCTGGACCAAAGAATATCATCGAATGTTACTAGGATGGTAGGAGAATGACTTAATCGCACATGAAGAATATCTATACTTGAAAACGGACCATCCTATAAAAGAAACAATCTACTTTCTACCGAAAGTACAAAAGGCGATCCACAATCCACCAGGTCAATCGATAGTCAGTTCCATTGGCTCGCTATTAGAATCTAC
Source organism: Lissotriton helveticus (assembly GCF_964261635.1). NCBI lineage: Eukaryota > Metazoa > Chordata > Amphibia > Caudata > Salamandridae > Lissotriton > Lissotriton helveticus. Next base: position 165,652,058 of record NC_136065.1, on the reverse strand, counting down.
ATCCAGATTTGTGTACATTTTCTTAATAAATGATGTGACCTCCCTACCTTCATATCTAAGGGACACCATGGATTTTTTAAATAAAATCCGAAAAATTGAATGGAAGGCAGGTTTACTAATGGCAACAATAGATATTTCATCGCTTTATACATCAATCCGTCATATTGATGGAATAAAAGCTGTTAAGCAATTCCTGCAGACAAGATCAATAAGCCATCTGGAACATTATGCCATGTTGATAAAAATGCTGACCTATTATCTAAATCACAACATCTTTCTCTTCCAAGGTGACCTGAACAGGCAAAGACAAGGTACAGCGATGGGGACATATTTTGTCCCCACATATGCTAACCTGTTGATGGCAGTGTGGGAGACTGAGACTCTGAAAAGAGAAGACCACTCAAAAATAAAAACTTGGTGTTGGTTTACTGAGGACCTCTTTATCGTATGGGAAGGGGATCATGTTGACTTACAGACCTTTATTGACTCTCTCAATGAGAATGAATACAATCTAAAGCTTCATGTCAACAATGAAACTAACATCATTTTCCTGGATGTTGAAGTGTTTATCAGAGGAGCTAGGGTATGCACCAAAATGCATCGAAAGCCCAAGTCATGCAACAGTATTTTGCATGCAAATAGTGGGCATCCGCAGAATCTAAAATGGAGCAAACCCTACGGTGAATGCTTCGGGCAAAAAGGAATTGCTCTGAAAACTCTGATCTGGATTGTGAAATCAACTAAATGAGCTGTTGCTTCATGGAGAGAGGATATCCCCTGGAAGTCATCAATAACGCAAAGTCTAGAGCCAAATTGAAAGCAAGAACTGATCTCCTAACACAGTCTAAAAGAAAACTCAGAGAGGAAGCAGGTCTGGAAGAAACAACAACACAACTGAGCATGGACTTCAACAATCAAAACGGAGAAATAAAGCATATCATCAGCAGGAATTGGGAAATTCTAATGTTAGATGAAACACTGTGAGAAACCTTGACGCCGCATCCGAGTATCACCTACAGGAAAACAGCTTCTCTGGGAGATATTTTGACACAGAGCCATCTAGAGATATGAGAACCAAGAACAACCTCATGGCTCAATATACCAGGATTTTGGAAAGGCGCAAAATGTCGAGCTTGTGAGCATGGCTCAAATACTACGAACTACCAACTTCGTAATGGAAAGACTGAGAACATCATGGACCACATTACGTGTGAATCAAAATATGTGGTCTACAGGTTAAAATGTCCCTGCAAAAAACATTATGTAGGAAACACAATTAATAAATTAAAGTTACGAATCCTACATTATCTACGAGCAATAAAGAACAAGGATTTCAGCTACCCCATAGCAAAACACTTTCAAGAATAACGCCAGAGTGACTGTAAACAACTGAAATATTCTGGGATAAAAATTGTGAAACCTACAGAAAGAGGAGCAGACAGTACTTTAAAGGTGCGCAGAATGGAATCTCGACTGATCCTGGCGATTGGAACAGAATATCCCTATGGACATAACCAAGATGCAGAACTATTTGTTCATTTGTAAATAGCGAAGAAGGAACAGTAGCCAACTACAGAGCTGAATCATAATGCCGTTCTGAATTTGGTGTATATATATATATATATATATATATATATTCTCTTTTTTTATTCTGTTGATGTATTCCCTGACACTGTATATAGAACTTTGCACAACTTCGAAAACAACTCTCACTCAAATCATGATATAATTGTACAAAAGAATAACCTAAAGCCAACCCTACCCCTCCAGGGATCAGTATAGGAGGGAGGATGAACTTCAAGTATAGGTTTTGTATCTATTTTTTTCCCCATAAAATTGATTTGTGAATTTTTAGCAAGTAGATATCCACGAAAAAGGTCACTGGAGCAGTGTTTTATATTGATCTTGTTTTAGAATTGTACTTTACATTTACCTCGATTAATCAATACATTTTTATCATATGATATATTTATGAAATTTAAAAAAAATTTAATTTAATCTTGAATTCCACTGTTTAAGGAATAGAACTAGACAGAATCTCAGAATTATTATATGATATAGAACCACATGTCTCACAGTGGACCCCCCAAATGGGTTGGAAAATCATAACTGCAGGTGATTGCCAAATGTATCTAAGAACATATACAGGGAAGAAATATAAGAACAAACTGAAATGGCTTTATGTTTTAAATGCACAATTTGAGGAAAATATGTTTTCCTACACTAGCACTTTTCTCTTGACATAAGAATGTACTTTACAAGTAATGTCAAAATAGCGATCAAAATGGCGATCGAATTGAACCATGTTTGTTGATTGCGGCTAGCAGTCTAGTCATCAAGAAGTAGTAAACACAAACAAAGGCTTAAGCATGTAGCACTTTCTTCAAATACAATCTAGATGCGTGGGACTCTATGGTCCAGTGGAAGGCTAGTGGTAGCCGAAACGCGTAGGCCGTCCTATTTTTGCTCACTTTGCACAATGGTGTGGAAATACATTTCTTTTTTGGGGGGCGGACTTGGCAACTTTATGCAGGGTCATGCCCGAACTTTTTGTCTTCCACCTCCTGTTTTCTGAACACGTTTGTTCTGGCTTTTAGGACTCTGCACACTTTACCACTGCAATCCACTGTTAAAGTGCCTGCACTCTCTCCTTAAAACATGGAAGAAATAATTTACTGGTAGGTTCCCAGTAAAGTGGCACCACTTGTGCCGGTAAATGAAATGCCACTGGTGGCCTGCAGCACTGATTGTGCCACCCAGGGCCTGCCCTAGGGCAGTGCGATCTGTGCCACCACACTAGGCTCTGACTTGGGGTGGTGGCGTCATGTTTGCAAGTATATTACCATTCCAAAAGCACCTGCTTCTGTGTTCCTTTCTTTCAGGAATTTTCAGGCAGTAATAGAAATGTCAAGATAAGTCTGAATGTTAATGTTCTTCCTGGAGAGAGACTGGAGTTTTATCTAGACTAAAGAGACAAGATGGCCGACAGGTAGGACCTCCGGTGGGAGCTCCCGTGGGAGGGATTGCCTTTTTGGTGATTATCCTGGAAATTGCCCCCCTGTGGATCCACTCCACCCTGGGGATTTTAAAGCTATTCAATGCAAAGGTGGAGGCAGCACCAGGGATGAAGTGACAGACTGGTCACTTTATTTCAAAAAGTTTTTTATTTTTCTTCATAAAAACAACTCGACAACAGCCAACGCATTTCGTTCCTGTTAAAGGGCAGAAAAAGTGTATAAATCGATTTGTAGAGTGGACCCAGAATAATGGCCTTGGACGTTGTGGACCCAATCCTTTTATTATTCCTTATTCCTTCTTATTTTTCAAGAGTAAAAATCATGAAAAAATCTTTTCTTAAAACAGTACAAAGACGTGGTTTAGACATGAGAGGTATATCTGTCTTGGTCAAACCGTCGTAGTGCCTGAATCAGCTGATCCACGGAAATATTGTAGAGTGCGAGGCTAAAAAATCCACAGTCCCGCAGTTGGTAGTGCAACCTCTACCCGGGCCTTAGCATTAAATATGATGGTTAGGGTGCAGTATCGTTTTTCATCGACAGATAATAGAGCTTCTGCAAACCCTAGGAGTGCGTACGTTGAATAATGATGCCGTGACTCTGCGCGTCAATCTGATTGCATGTCATTGAGATTTATCATGATCTCCAGTATCTACTGACGTCAGGACCCACAAGACAGACTTTTTTGTGGTGTGGTTTGCAGTAGCTCAACTATTGACCTGGTCCCTCTATTCGACATATGATCTATCCCATTCGGCTTGAACTTCTGACTTTCTCCCGGTGTTGCATGACCAGATAGTTGCGAGTAACACTTTGGGCATTCTGGTGCTATTTTCACTTAAATATTTAAAATTGCGTATCTATGGCACTACTGATTAAACTTTTTGTCATTTTGGTCTTGAATTATGTATTACATTTTGCTCTATTTTTCTAAATTGGTGTGTGATTTTCCGTGTGTTGTGTTTGTGCTTTATTACTCTTTGAAGTGCGGCATATGTATTTTACACACTGCCTATCTATCAGAAGGTGAGCACAGGTTAATTTGGAGTTTGCTTGTGCCTCACACTGACAAGGATTCTGGTTACTGCTTGAGTAGGGTTCCAACGCCTTAGCAAGTAACCCAATTTCTCACATTGGGGATCAGTGGAGGGATTAGGACTTGCTTTTGTGCAGTGCCATACAATATTTTTGTGTTACACAGAAAAGGCCAGATAAATCATCTGAAACCAAATTCGAGCTTTAAATTCTCCTTGATTTACATTTTTTCTAAATGTACCCTTATCCTACCAGACTGTTTGTAACTGCGGCTTCATCTGCATTATTGGAATTTGAGCTCCTCAATCTAGAGACCTACACTGTAGCTGAGCTCAAAGAATTTTGCAAGGAGAGGATGCTGCCCACCAAAAGGAGCACCAGGAAGGCAAAGCTCCAGAATGCTCTGATGGCATGGGCGGAGGCCCACCAGTTGCCTGTTATAACAGATGACCAAGATGGAGAGGATGATGTGGAAGGTCATAAGATGCAGCATTCAGCTGAAGGGGATAACCCATCTCCTGAGTTGGTGCTCCTCACCAGAACAAAGAGCAGTGTGTCTTCTCAAGGCCTGTCCTCAGAGAAGCTGGCGGATAGGAAAGCTGAAAGTGAGTTTAAGGTGCCGGTGGCCCAGCTAAAAATGAAGGAAAAAAACTGGCCATTGAGGCAAAGCAATAGAAGGCTGAGGCTGAGAAGGCCTTAGCAAGTAAAAAACTGGCCATGCAGGAAAGAACTACTTTGGAGCGGTTGGCCCATGAGAGGAGCCTAAAAGAGCTAGACTTGATGGGAAACAGGCGGGGTCCAGCATTGATAGTGGCAGTGCACCGACAGCGGCCTCTGGAGACATGAAGGTCCACATACCTAAAGGTCTGGTGCTTGATTTGTTTCAAAGGACAACATTGACAAGTGGTTTAAAGCTTATGAGGTAGCTTTACAGATATGGATTGCCTCTGGAAGCATATACCTAGTGGGTGGAGGGACATCCTCCTGGCCCTAGTGAAGGAGAACAGGATGAGGTATCCCCCGTGAAGGAAACCCTTGTCAAGAAAATAGCCTCACCACGAAAAAGTACAGGCAGAAGTTTAGGGATAGCCAGAAGCTGCCACAGGAGTTCTGGGTGAATTTCATGGATTCTTTTTGCAAGGCACTGGATGGTTGGGTGAAATGCAGTGAGGTGAATGATTTCAAAAGGCTGTATGTTCTGTTTGCATGAAACACACACATGTTTAGTAATCATTTTTTAGATCAGCGTCAACACCTGATTGATAGTAAGGTCCCTGGTCCAAGGGAGTTTGATAAGGAGGTGGACCGGGGTCCAGTAGAAAGTACCTGAGGGTAACGCATAGAAGGGTGGTTCAGGTTCCCTCTAGCAGAGTGGGGGCAGGGTTAAAAGTGACCCAGACAATTCCCAGAGTAAGGGGAGAGGAAAGGGTTCCCATGCCCCTTCTGAGGAACAGGAAAGTGGTTCTGGTCAATGGTGGCCCAGGGCGCCACATTTCCAACCCCACTGTTTTGATTGTTCTCAGCTAGGACACAACCAGGGGGACTCTGTCAGCCCTAAAAAACCATCCGCTTGTTGAACCTGTACAGGGGGGACCAACATGGCCTTAGTGGTAAGTAGTCCCCAGTGGCAGGAGGTAGACCATGCCCTAATCTCCTTTAGTTGGGAGGAGAACTTAGGGGTAGGCTGGTGATTGTTGATGGTGGTAGTCGTCACTTTCACCAGGTCAAGGTGAAAGGGGTCCCTGTTACTGCTCTGAGGCTGACACCTGGACAAGCCAGACCATGGACATAGAAAGGATGGTTTCTCCAGATCAGTACACTTGCCAGGTTAACTCAGGCCTATGGGCGAGTCATTGTCTGCACCATGGCCCTAATATCTCTGGAATGGGGTGTGGTGGTGACCAAGAGAAGAGTAATAGTTCGAACCCAGTTTGCCATAGACCGGATTCTGGTGAATGAGTTGCCACCGGTGTCAGGAGAGCTGGAAGGGTCAGCCACCCAGGGTGCTCAGAAAGCTCAGATTTCTGGGAGTCCCACTCCCAAAGGGTGGGTACAGAGGCCCTAATGGAGGGGGAGGAAGTGGAAACAGACCACAGTGAGAGGACCAGTGGATATGGGGTTGGCAGCTCTGAGAACTGGACACTTCAAGACTGAGGCTGGTGAGGCCACTGCTGACATGGAGCACTCCCTGCTTTGCTACAGAGACAGAGGGCTGTAGGCCTGTACCAGCAGATTCCTGCATGAAACAGAGTGTGTCGCCTTTGAGGGAAGTGGTTATGTTATGTTAAAATGTATTTCTTGAGCGCACGTTCACCGGACGGTTTCTTGGCGCTAACAGCAGGAGCGATCGTCGTACTCATCAGAGAGTGAGTGTCAGTTATAAGCGAGGGAGAAAAGCCAGGTTTTAAGTGATTTCCTAAATTGAGTGTAGGAATCCGACATGCGCGGGTGAGGGGTGAGAGCGTTCCAGAATTGGGGAGCCAGTGTAGTGTATCTAAGACCACCGTATTTTTTCCGTTTGAAGGAGTAGGAAACCAACAAATTCATGTTGGAAGAGCGTGATCACGGGGGGAAGATACCACTGGGTGTTTAGGGCAATGAAAGCGGGGCCATGACCTGACAAAGCTTTGTAAATAGTACAGCCCAACTTGAATAGGCAACGTTGGGGAATAGGTAGCCAATGCATACTTTTCAACAGAGGTTTCACGTGAGAGTGCTTTGGCTGTCCAAGAATGAGTCTGACTGCCTGATTCTGGACCCGTTGCAAACGAAACACTTGATACGCAGGAATACCTACATAAAGGGAATTGGCGTAATCAATATGCGAGATGACCAGGGCAAGAACCACTTGGGTCAGAGCTTCGATGGAAAGGAATCTGCTGATTTTCCGGATTCTGCGCAGATGAAAAAAACATGCTGACACCACTGAGCTGACCTGAGCCTTCATAGAGAGATCGTTACTGATCATGATTCCCAGGCTTTTTACTGACGGGGCCGGGACAGGAGGGCTCCCTAATAAGACAGGCCAAAAGCTGGAATTCCACGGGTGAGCCACACCGCCAGTAAGAATCAACTCTGTTTTGTCTGGATTTAATTTGAGTTGATTAGCATGCATCCAATCACTGATAAAATTCATTGTGGATTGAAAGTTAGGGATGGATGAGGTTGAGGGATCGATGTCAAAGAACAGCTGAAGGTCATCTGCATAATTAAACACCACAATCTTTCTCTTCGCAAGGCTAGAATCAGGGGGAGGATGTACAAATTAAAAAGTAAAGGTGATAGAGAGGAGCTCTGTGGTGCTTCTCTCCTGGAAGTCCTGGCTCGCCAGACACATGTTCAGCCTCAGGGTACAGACCCTGGGCTGAGTGGACAGTTAAATGCTACCACCCCATGACTGATGAGAGGAAGAGTGGAAGTAGGGTGCCCAACACCCGGGACTGTTGCCCCTGTTCTGAGAAACCACAGAGGTCAGAGAACCCTGGATGGCCTGAGGCCTCACTCTTGACACTGCCCCCGTCAGTGACCTCTGCTGGTTACTGTTGATATGGGTAGAGTTTTCCTTAGTTGTGGATAGAAGTCTGATCCAAGTAGTGGAATGGACCACATCCCCTTTTTGGCCATCTGCCTACTGGGATGCATCTGTGAACAAGTTATGGTGTAGATGCTTTACAGATGGGGTCTACACGTGAGGAGAAGGGTTCCCCCTTGGTCATTTCAGTGGCTCAGGAGAGTGTAGACAGAGGGATACAACTGTGTTCAGAGAGGTGTAGAAATGAAAAGTGCCACTGCATAACAGGGCTCATTTGTGTTCAAGCGCCTACGCAGTAAAGCACATCAAGGCATTGATTAGTGTGAGAAGCCGGGCCAGTATATGGTGCTCACTTATGTAAGTGTAGCACCCTGCACTAACCCGGGATATGCTTATGGAAATTGTAGGGGTTTAGATAACTTTAGAAAGTTCTCTAAGTGGTAGCTGTAGAGAGCAGCCTTCCGGCTTAATCTAGGAGGAGTGAAAAGCAGCTCGGTTTATAAGTATCAAATTCTTTAGTATAGGATAAATGAAAATGAACAACGCAGTGTAGATATTTATTACAATCACTCACTAACACGGTGCAATATCTCGTACCCGGAGATATACTCACAATGCATACAATACTTAGGACATAGAACAACGGGTAACACCAATACACAGTAGTCTCCAGGGGGGAGACCAGACCATATATCGAAACAGTAGTTAGCGAGCCATGACCTAAGTTGAGACTGGACCCAGGAGAAGTAGAAGAGTCAGGGACCCAAGGAACCACTCCAGGTGAGAGTCTAGGAACCCCCCAAAGGTCGGGTGAGAAGAGGATACCCAACCATACACTCAATTACCGATCAGGGGGTACGCCGCTGTTGCAATCTTACCACAGAAGGACAAAAGAGTCTGTTGGAACCCAGATGTGAGTTTGCGTCGAAGAGTACGCAATAGCAGAGGGGACAGGGTCTATGACACATTGGGACATGCAGGAGGCATGGAAGACGAATGCCACTCGAGTTCAACAAAACAAGTTAGGTGAAGAGACTTCAAGTTTGGGTAAACCGAATCAGTAGCTCTGCCTGAGCCACAGGGATTGCTCTGGACAACAGAATCGGTCGGTCCAACCAACCACGTTGGCATGGTCAGTTATACCGGAGACAGATTGTGGACAGAACCTCTTGATGCGTCTGACTCTGTTGGCACGAGTCGGTCATGGTAACCGTTGCGGTCACCGGTTGATATGAAGCAATGCAGCAACACAGTGCACAGGGGCATTGTTGTAGGGCGTTCTACAAAGGATGCTGGCCTCAACTCGAGGAGAGGACAGTTCTAGGCTTGAGGAAACGCCAATTCACTACCTGTGTTGCAGAGCCTTGTGCAGTCCGTTGAAACCCAGGTTCTGCAAACCAGTCGATCGTGTTATGGTGCCTGTGGATGCAGGGGAGTGACTCCTTCACTCCAAGGGAGATTCCTTTGGATGTCTTGAGATGTCCACAGGCCTAGGACGGATTCTGTATGGAGTACGGACACTGATGGGGCAGCGGGTATGCAGGATGACAAGATCAGGAGTTAACAGAGTCTTCTCAGTTGCAGTTAGGCCCCAAACCAAAGGACGATGCAATCAGTTCGGCACGTTCAGCACAACTCTGCCAAACTGTCCCGATGGTCAAAGAAGAAGTGGAGTTGAATCTGAATTGAATCCCATGATGAATCTAGGAACCCACCCAAAGGTAAGACCTTAAGTACCCTAAGGTGAGGGTTGGGACGATTCAGGGGTCCCTCCTAGAGGATGCGTCAGACAGTGGGGAGGATACTCCCATGTCCTTTGTCCAGTTTTGCGCCAGAGTGGGGAGCCAGCGACTCCCTGATCTGGATTGAACTGGAGTATGCAAGAAGGACACCAAATTTGCCTTTCCAGCAGACTATGTGATGCTGGCAAGTGCCCACACCCCCTGCCCAATACACTAAGTCGCACATCCCTGTGATAGGAAACCTATTGTCCTACCTTCCCCTGCTTGAGCTTGGCCCATCAGCAGGAGGGAAGAATAATGTCTGTGGTCTGCAGCAGCCCTAGGTTGCTGTCAGGCTCTGTAAGATCGGTCCCGGGAGCATAGAGTGCCTCCCGGAGGGGCCCTATCATGGATGGGATCATACCTCCACACCAGATACGGTGTTGGGGTATGATTCCCACATGTTTGAAACCATGTTTTGATGCCTAGGTTCATTCCAGCCAGTTTATAGTTGTTCCTCGTGTAATGACGTATGGCCTCTCTATATCGTAATGGCTGGTTCACTTACAAAGTCTGGAGTGTGGACTCCGGAGTTTGTAGGGGTGGTCTGCTCATGCAGGGCCACCCTCACACTTGGGACTGAGCACCATGCCTGTGGCACTGAAAGGCCTGCTAGAGGTGTGACTTATAGGTCTCAATTGCAGTGAGTTTTGGATATAAGGAAATGCATATCTTTTGCCTAAACCAACTCACACAGGCTGCAATGGGAGGCCTGTTGTGGTAGTTTGAAGGGCCCCTCATTGGTGGCATAGCACATGCTGCAGCCCATAGGAGGATCCCAGGGTACCTATGCCCTAGGTACCTAGGTGGCCCAGTAGCCAAATAGGAATATACCATATCCAATTTAGGGTGGAAGCACAGTGATCGGGGTCCCTGTTAGCAGGATCTCAGTCATCAAAAAACAGTTGAACACCAGCTAAAAGTGGGGGTAACCATGAAAGCAGATCCAAGTTTCCTGCAATTAGTCTACCTTGGCTTTTGGCTGGAGCGGGTCTTGTTGAACGTGCCCATTTCTGCAGGGTCATCCCCAAAATTTTTGCCTTCACACTCCTGTTTTCTGAACCCGTTTTTGTTGGCTTTTCCATGCTTGTGCTCTTTATTCAAAACGTAGTGGAATTGGCTTATACACAATTGGTCTATTTAATTTGCTGGTACATCCCTAGTAAAGTGGTAATAAATGTGCCCAGTACCTGTAAAATAAATGCTACTAAGGTCGAAGAAGTCCTTCAAAGTCATTTTTCAGTGAGGCAATGTTGGCTCTCCCATAGGGGAGCACTGGTTAAATGTATTACATTTTATAGCTGCTAAATGCAGTTTAGCAATAGCTAAAACAAAACAATTCAGGGTCTCATTTTAATTTTAATTTAAAATATAACTTGATGGTTAAATACAATTTTATATAACTATTTTGGAAATTACACTTTTAGAAAGTTGTAATTTTCCTACCTAAAACAAAAGGCGTTCCTGTCAGTGTCCCGTTGTCACTTGGCACCTGATGGCTCCCCTGTGTTGAGATGTGTACTACTCCTAGACTGTGAACAACTGCTCTGGGTGTGGGAATGGGGGTCCTTCCTGAGGTTCCAAGGATGCCTACCATGTCATTGTAAGATGAAGTCACTTTTAGTTTCTGCCTCCCTTTTGTCTCTCTAGTCAGTCTGGCTCCAAACCCAGTGGGAGGGGAGGAACTGCCCATAACTAGTTCAGGGGGTAGAAAAAGCCTTGCACTCCACCCACAGGCTGGCACTACATATAAAATCGACGCACACAGACCTCTCCTTAGAACACTCCTGGGCATGTGAAGACTCAAAATAAGGTCTCCACTACTGTTCAAAGAACCTGAAGGAAGATCGGACCTTCTTGCCTTGAACTCCTGACCCCAGAAGTGACTTCAGGGACACAACAAGCTTCCAGAAGCCTCGCTTCATGCAACTGACATCTGTGCAGCTGACAAGTTCTAACTGAATTTACCCTTGACAAATGCTGGCCTCTGCTGGAGTGGATCCTAGCCCCTAAGTGGTGCCACCCAGGCCCTGGGCCACTGGCTGGTCTTGGGATGTACTTCTCCTGTCTGCAAACTGTAAGAAGTGAGATGTAGAAAAGTTTTACCAACTTTCTGCCTGGTGGACCAAAGAATACCGGGTTATCGTCGAGGCCACGGCAGTTAACACCGGATCAGCCTCAGCATGGTGATTTGCTCCACTGAAAAAAGTCCAGTATTTTTTGTAAAGCGCAAACTGAAGGAGGTCTGACTTTCAAACATTTTTCCAATTTCTAACATACAGACTTCACCAGAATCAATTTGGGGCATCATTCGATCGACATTGCAGCCTTTCTGGGAACAGGCTTCTCTCACTTTGAGCTTTCTTGACCATGTCAATGACAATACGGGACCCTGCTCCAGCAACCAGTCGAGCTCCACTTCAGATCCAGCTTGCAGTATGCCCCACCGACAACTTGTTGATGACCACTTTCCTTCATAAAAGTTTCTAAGTTAGAAGGTACATTTTTCACAGAACCTGGTCCCTGTAACTGACCTGCAATCTATCATGGTCAGCCTTAACTTTTTACTTAGACCTGGTCTAGTGTGACCAGATGAACGCAGTTAGAGCTTCGTGCTATTTCGCACTATTTTCAATTTAGACTTTAAAAATGAATATCTCCAATTCTACCTATTTCAATTTTGTCATTTTGGTGTCACTTTATTTATGGAAATATTATTCATTTTGTCTAAAGTGATTTGGGATTTTTCTTTTCTTGTGTTTTCACTGTATTACTGTTTGAGTGCTGCATAAATACTTTACACATTGCCTAACTGCCTTGTGCCAAGCTATTTGAGGGTTAAGCACTGGTTTATTTTGTGAATTTAATGGTTTATCCTGACAAGCATTGTGTAACAATTTGGAGTATTAGTTAAAGAGGGATAGAACCCACTTCAAATTATAATCATAATGCCTGATTTAGATCTGGGTGGACCGTAATGGAGTGGGCTTTTTTGGCGGTCTTCAGGTCTGCCTTCCTGGTGCTCTGCCCACCTGATTACGTTGCTGGATTTCAATGGGAGGGAAGACAACTAAGGTCCCGCCGACACTGCCAGGACATCGCCTCCCGCCCCGAGGGTTGGGTGAGCTGAATGCAGCAGCAGCATGAGAGTCCTACCAGGATTCCCACAGTTGGTATTTGGATGTGGGCTGTTTCACTGAGTCAGTAGAATGGGATGAAAAGGGTTGAAAGCTCGACTTTTCTCAGGATACAGGATGTGGCTTCAAACTCTTCTCCTTCATTCAGGTCCCCCCTTCCTGCTGCACCTTGACCACGACAGACCAGCACCCCGTTTTGATGGAATTCAAGAAAGGTGTCCGTGGTGGATAATTGTATGGTGTGTATGTCAGAGCGTTTGAGGGCAGCTCGAAGGTTGGGAGGCTGCTGGTGGGGAGCGGACTGTGTGTGGCTCTTGCTCGGTTTTAACTTGTTTATGCTGCTGACTTTTAAAAATCCTCTGTTTAGATTTGCTCAATTTTTACAAATGCCAATAGTACATTGCACTCTACGCTGCTGATTTTAAAATACTCTGCTCATGCTGGCCTAATTTATAATTATCAATAGCACACTGCACACTTACCTGTGATGGCTCATGGGCAAAGGGGTAGCTCGTCTTCTTTCTCCGACTCTCCCGATTTGGAGGCCTGTCCGTGCGAGCGGACCCGTCATCTTGGGAGTAGCGGAGTGGTGGTATAGCCTCTCATGACCTCCCCGGACCCTCGGACTGAAAAGAGAACGCTGGAGCGAGCGCGCAGCGGATGCGCGTAGCGGGCACGCTAAAGGTGAGCCCGTCTGTGTCCGTCCGCGTCAAGGACGTGCCCAGCGCCAGTTATGCTGCCCTTTCTGGGACAGTTCCGGGCCTAGGTGTTGGTAGTGGCCCCCAGGTGCTACTCTAGTAAAGAACTGCATCGCATTGGAGAGCAGGGCAGCGATAAGGGGGCTCTTTTGCTCTCCGACACCGCCTTTCCCTTGTCAGATTTTCTGATGAGTGGTACTCTCGCTTGTGGGCTTCTAAATGTGAGATCTTTCCCCAAACACAGTGTGGAGATACAGCTGTTGCTTGAGGCCCATGAGCTCGATGCCCTGTTCTTGACGCAAACTTGGATCTGCCCTGAGTGTGAGGTCGACTGTGGGAAGGCATGCCGACCAGGGTATAAAATCCTCCATGGGCCTAGATCGAATGCTAGGGGAGAGGGGTGGGTGTGATTTTTAGGGATACCTTGGATCTGACTGTCAACAATATTGACACAGTTGATGGGTGTGAACTATTTGGGTTTTCCATTAAGAATGCACATACGCATCTTCTAACTGGTATTATCTGCTATAGGCCCCCCTGGGAATTTCACCGTACTCCAGCAGCAGATGCTACTGGATTTGTTCACCAATATGGCTGCTACTCATAGTCAATTGGTGATTCTTGGAGACTATAATCTGTGGTTGAATGGCTCCCTAGATGCAGGCTTTTCTAATGTGCTCCGCTCATGTGAAGGTCTTGGCCTCCTCCAGCGGGTCTCTCAGGCCACCCATATAGGTGGTCACCTGCTGGATTTAATCTTCTCTGAAACTAATCTTCTCAAAGTGGGGGATATCTTACCCATGACCTGGACTGATAATTTTTTGATAAAAAATGTGTGAATTCAGCCACGTGTAATGTCAGGACATCTAGTCAAGTGAGGGAGTATGTTAGTAGGGATTGGAAGACTCTTGTCCGGATAAGAGGCAGGTCACCCTTTTTCAAAGTTGAGGAGAATTATGATTCTCTCTGCTCAAAGATCGTATCGGTCTTAGATGCATCCGCTCATTTAAAACACCATGGGAGCAGGGTGAGACCTCCGGCCCCCTGGTTCACGGATAGCCTTTAGAGCCTGAAATTAAAATGTAAACAAGCGGAGAGGAGATGGAGACATGCAAATCTGGATAAGGACAGGCTCATTTGGAAAGCTAGGTTGATGGATTACAAAAAGGAAATCCATAGGGTCAAGGCCGCGCACTTTGCTAAGGTGATTCTTGATGCCCCGAATAGCTCCCGTAGTATTTTCAATATTTTAAATAGTTTTATTAGTCCAGACTGCTCCAAGAATGAGTTTCCCCCCTCTCAGGAACTTTGTGAGAACTAACACTGGGCGCAAGACTTCAGTCCGCCCACGGAGTGTACGTAGTGTTACCTACTTTGCATTTTGCAAAGTAGGCGTAGTAGGCAACACTACGCACGCTCCGTGGACGGAGCGAAGTTGCCCGCCACCCGCCTCCCTCCCGCCCTCTCCTATATACCTAATTTTAGTAAATAATAACAGAAAAGTAAATGAAAGGCACTTACCTGGTCCGCGGCCGCCCGCTTGAGCATTTCTCGTCGAGAAATGCGCATGCGCGGTGGCCGCACATGCGCATTGGGATAGAAGACGGCGGCACGAAAGAGAAGAGGGAGCCCCGGGACGCCGTGGACCAGGTAAGTGCCTTTCATTTAGTTTTCTGTAATTATTTACTGAAAATTAGGTATGTAGGAGAGGGCTGGAGGAGGGCGGGAGGAGGGCGGGAGGGGGCGGGAGGGGGGCGGGCGGCACGTAGTGGGGCTATGCGAAGTGCGTGGGTGGGCGTAGTTTCATGCCCACTTTGCGTAGCTTCACGTAGCCCCACTACGCATACTACGCCCACCCTTAGTGAGAACCTGGCTAGGTTCTTTCAGGAAAAAATTAAAATGATTATTGATGATTTAGGGGTGGAGCAGCAACAGATTGGAGCTGAGCCCCTAGAGGTGGGTGGGCGGGGTGATCACCTGGAGCAGATTGTCGTGGATCTTGGGACTGTCTCTGAACAGGGTGGAGACAAGTCCCTCTCGGAGTTTGCGTCGCTAACGGAGGAGGGTTCAATAGAATGGCCCTTGGCATTATGTCCGGGTCTCCACTTGACCCGATTCCATTAAAGATCTAGAAAGAGTTCAAGGCAAAGCTTTTCCCCACACTCCGGTTGATTTGCAACCAGTCTCTTTTTACAGAAGTGGTTCCACCTCAGTGGAAACAAGCGGTGGTGACCCCGCTGCTGAAAAAGCCTTCTCTTGACCCTGAATGTTTGAAGAACTTTAGGCCTATCTCGCTTCTTCCCTATCCAGCTAAAATTGTGGAGCGGATGGTCGCAGGCACTCTCTCTAGGTATCTAGAACAGCATAAACTTTTGGAGGAAGTCCAGTTTGGCTCCCGGCCAGCCCATGGTACCGAGACGTCCTTGGTGACTGTGCTGGATGAGCTTCATTGGCGAGCAGACAGAGGTCAAGCAGGTGTCTTGATTCTGCTTGACTTGTCTGCTGCCTTCGACACGCTAAACCATGGGATCCTGCTGAGTAATCTGAGAGAGGTGGGGGTTACAGGTAGTGCCCTTGGGTGGTTCCAGTCCTTTCTTCAGGGTAGACAACAAGCTGTGTCCCTCCCTCCTTATCAATCCGCCTTTTCCACCATCTTGCACGGCGTTCCTCAGGGCTCGGCAATCAGTCCGATTTTATTTAACATCTACATGAAGCCCTTGATTGCGCTCATCAAGGAATACAACATTGAAACCGTTAATTAGGCTGAAGACACGCAGTTGATTCTCTCTTTGGAGGAGATCATTCAACTTCTTTGGAAGCGTTCCACAACTGTCTGAGAGATACGGCGGGTTGGTTGAAGGCTAATTCCCTGCAATTTAATGCAGGTAAAATGGAGGTGTTATACTGCCCTAGGGCCAGGGTTCAATCTGTTCTTCCCTGCAACTTCTGGCCTTCTGACTTCCTTCCATCGGTTCAGCCAGTGAAGGCGGTTTGTGAACCTGGGCGTCATGTTTAACAGCAATATTACCTTGGAGGCTCAACAGGTTTCGAAGATAGTGGCGGGTTGCCTGGCCATTATTTGACTGCTCAGGAAAATCCTCCCTCTTCTGCCTTCCCCAGCCCGGGTTGAGGTGGTGCGTGGCACCGTGCTCAGTAGGTTAGACTACTGTAACTCTCTGCTGCTTGAGTCCCCAAACTATCTCATGGATAGACTTCAATGAGTCCAGTCTGCTGCGGCCAAGTTAGCCCTGGGATGGCCTATTAGGTCTTCCTCCTCTAGGGCTCTGGTTCAGTTGCACTGGCTCCCGTTGAGACAGAGAGTCCAGTTCAAGTCTCTCTGTCTGGTGTTCAAAACCCTTCATGGATTGGGCCCGGTCCTCTTGCAAAGGAAGGTTGCGTGGCATGTGCCGGCCTGTAACCATCGCTCCTCTTCGGCTAGACTGGTGAGGATACCAAGGTTTAAGAAAGCCAAAGCAGGTGGCAGATCATTTGGTGTGGCGGCAGCAAAATTGTGGAATGCTCTTCCGGCCGAGCTTAGACAAACCATTGACCTCCTATTGTTTAGGACGAGGTTAAAAACCTGGCTTTTCCCGAAGTCCTAGATTTCCTTCCAGTTTTGATTCTCCTTCTGTTCTGAGTCTGCCAGCGCCAGGATACCTATTGGGCGACAGTGCGCTTTAGAAGTGAAATAAATAAAGTATGTGTTGATAGGGTGCAAGGCAGTATGTACACATAATGCACACTACACATATACTACAAACACAAATGTACACAGACACAACATATGCATGTTTACACAAAAAATAAAATGTTACTTACCTGACTCCCCAACACTGAGGGTGGTACCCATTAAGACAGCAATGGCAGGACCTTCGCCAACACAGGAGACCGAAGCTATGGCAGTCTTGTCTGTATCACGTATACATCTAAATACGGTGGGTGGAAGACTGCTGGCTTAGCAGAATACTCAGTCCCGCCGCCGGGGCTGGACGGCGGTCATATCGCCAAGATCTAATTCAGGCCCATAGTTTAGTATTCCCACTATTAACTGTGAAAGCTGATGCTGTTTCATTAGAAGCATATCAGGCTTGCTGAAATGTGTCAGGATGCCTCATATTAGCTTTCAAGCTCAGACAACTGCGATTCCCTCTAATCCTGTTGTTGGTAAGTATCTAGTTTCAATTGTTTTCATTTTCTTCATTGGCAGAATATGGAATGCTTACAAAAGCACCATTTGTCATGCATTTTCCAAAGTTTGGTTTCAGAGCAAACCCCTACACTCAATGGAAAACTGGATTAGAATCTATGCAGTTTTCAGAAATGTTCCTATCCCAATGACATTTAAAGTACAAAATGTGCATTGTGATATATTGTTCCTAAATTGTATCATGTTTTCACCAACGTTGTTGTCATAGTAGGCTTTAAAATCAAGATTTGCGACAAGTTTCCCATCTTACACTGATGTGAAATTTTTCAAAACAATGTACGCAGAAATATGACCTTCCGCCTTTCCATCATTTTCATGCAGTTGTTGTTCGTTGAGGCCATGTACCCTGTCAAAAGAAAAATATTCCTGGACATGGGCCTCTCTTGCCATTTTCTCTCTCTCTCTCTCTCTCGGCCATTCTTTGCTAAATAGAGTGACCTTTCAGATGTGTGCTGCCCACCTGCGTTGTCACTGCTGGGCCACTGATCAAGAATATATTACGTTACAATGAAAAAAAATGTAATGCATGCTTTTACAACGCGGTTTTCACATTGCAACTACCATTACATCACAGGATTTTACAACGCATGCCATTACAACGCATTTCTTAAAACTACCGTTACAACACATTCCATTACAACACATACCATTACAACGCATACCATTAAAACGCATAATACTTTTAAGGGAACAGTAGGGTTGGATAGTGTAGGGGTAAAATTTACTATTCCCACTCCAGTGAGTGCAACAATAGGGAAAGTGTTGGATAGTGTAGGGGTAAAAGTTACTATTCCCATCTACCCCAAAACCCATACCAACCCTAAAACTAAAAAATCTCTATTACTTACCTTATAACGGGTTGTAATGGTATGCGTTGTAATGGCATGCGTTGTAGTGACATGAGGTGTAATGGTATGCGTTGCAGTGGGATGCGATGTAAGGCAGTGTTGTAAAAGCAGCGCGATGTAATGACTGCAGTGTAATGGATGTTTCCCCCGATCAAAGGTATCTGACGGTGGACCCAGTAGTGGCTCGGCCAAGTGGTCCTCCAGTACCTAAATAACGTTTGAAGAGGTCAGAGCCCCACAAGAGTAACCGGGCTTGGAGGTTTTCTACCAACCATCTATTTAAACGTCGATTTCCGCAATACTCACTTTGCAATCAGTGGTGGCCGGAATGGCTCGCAGGTGGGTAGGGAGGTGCGGCGGGGATCGTGGAGGGGGTCGCAATTGCGAGAGGGAGCATAATTTATTTATTTTTATTAGGAAAATAACTTACCTTGCCGCCGGGTCCAGCATCTCTGCTCCTTCTCTCCTGTTTCAGTCTCCAGGAACAGTAAGCAGACAGTCGGGCTCCTTCCTATAAGCCAATCATAACGCTGCAATTCAGCACTGTGATTGGTCTGAGTGCTGTAACAGGGCTGGAGGGGGGGCATGTTGTCAATGCAGGCTGTAATGTAGCCTGCATGGAGAACGGGGAAATTGCTCATGACTGGTTTGGGCGGCCTGAGATGCAAACCACTCCTCCCCTACCCTTCTCTGAGAGCAGAGCAGCCCCTCACGCCCGCAATGCAGCACAAACATAAAATGATAATAACTGAAAGTTATAATCATGTTATTTTTTTGTTTCTCATACTGCTTGAAAGCAGATGAGCGACGCTCTGAGCCGCTACTGTTTGCAATGTAAAACAAGTAATGACTGCCTCGTGCATGGGATGTCTGCAGTGTACACCGTAAATCAATTAAATTCAGCAAGATTTGTACCTGGTGCTCATTCACTGTTCGGTATGATTTTTGTAGGCAGCACACTTGTTATAATTACAATGGTTTTATTGCTAGGGATGTTTGAAATTCACATAATTTGCTTTTGTGCAGTGTCTAAAAACAAAAGGATGGTGCTCACCTGCAGAATGAGTAGAAGGGCTCTGAGTCTCTCGTATCTCAAAAACATTTATTGGCCTTGGGTTGAATGGGCCCCCTTTGAAGGGTTGGGGGACCCCTGGAAACTGGGGAGGAGGGTCTGCACCATAGGGCCGGCAGGGGCCTGAGTTAAGCCCCTGCTTTTGCATAATTATGTAGAATTTGGGGAGAAATATATAAAATTACTAGGCGCAGCTGGAATTTCCATTACACAACTGTAATCTTGTAATTGTGGTATTTTCGTGTTATGCTTGTAGCCTGAAATTCCTAAAACTGCGGTTCGGTTGCATCGCATAATTATGCATTGTTTATGGCAAAAGTGTAGAGCAAGCACATGAGAACAATGCAAACAACCGAAACACGTTCATCTGCTCCCCTTCCCAGCGAAAGTCATCGAGAAAGCCATCAACAGCCAACTCTCCACATTCATCGAAGAGACAATATCTTCGAGCTTCAGAAAAAACAACAGCACGGAAGCCGCCCTCCTCGCCACAACAGACGACATCCGCACCCTACTGGACAAAGGAGAAACAGCAGCCCTCCTCTTCCTCGACCTCTCAGCGGCGTTCGACACAGTCTCTCACTGCACCCTAATACACAGACTCCACGACACAGGGATTCAAGACAAGGCCCTCGACTGGATCCGCTCCTTCCTCTCCGGAAGAATGCAGCGGGTAAGGCTCCCCTCTTTCCTCTCTGACCCTACACCAACCACATGCGAAGTCCCCCAGGGGTCATCCCTCAGCCCTACTCTCTTCAATGTCTACATGGCTCCGCTCGCCCCCATTGTCAGAACCTTCGGACTCAACAATGTGTCATACGCAGATGACATCCAACTCATCCTCTCCCTATGCAATGAACTCAACACCGCCAGACACAATTTTCGAGAAGGCATGGAAGCCGTCGCCAAATGGATGAAAAACAGCTGTCTTCAACTAAACACCAAACAAAACAGAAGCACTCATCATGGGCCCAGACCCCGACACCTGGTGGCCCCCCGCCCTCAGAAGTCTGCCCACCCCCACGGACCATGCATGCAACCTGGGAATCATCCTGGACTTCGAACTCAAAATGGACCGCCAGATCAATCCTTTCTCACCCTCCTGTTCTACACCCTACGCCTCCTATGCAAGACCTACAAATGGATGCCCCTCGAACACAGAAAGACCGTCCCTCACGCCCTGGTCACCAGCACACTCGACTACGGCAACGCACTCTACACCGGAATACACAAAAACCTCACACGCAAGCTACAGCACATCCAGAACTCCGCCGAAAGACTGGTCCTCAACCTGCCAAGACACTGCCAAATCTCCCAGCATCAGCGCACATTCCACTGGCTCCCCATCGAAGGTAGAGTCACCTTTAAGATTCTCAACCACGCTCACAAGGCCCTCCATGACACCAGACCAGCACGCCTGAACAGCCGACTCCTATTCCACGCACATTAAAGGACAATACGAGCAGCCCAGCTCTCCTATGCCGTGGTCCCCCACACCAGAAAGACCAAATCAGTCGGCCGCTCCTTCTCCTTCCTCGCGGCCGAGCCTGGAACGCTCCGCCTCAGACAGACAACATCTCTCCCCATCTTCACAAGAAACCTCAAAACCTGGCTCCTCGACAGACCCTCTCCTTGATGGACTGGAACCTGCAAAACCCTCCTCCCCCAGCGCCTTGAGACCCTCACGGGTGAGTAGTAGCGCTTAACAAACACGTGATTGATTGATTGATTCACAGTGCTTGTGCTTTCAGTACTGTGTGTTTTTTATCATCTAATGCGTCCTGGCGTGCTGGTGCATTTCATGTTAAATCATAGCATCTGATGGTGGTTTTGTATTTTGCATAATGGCTGCATCCATCTAATAAACAGGGTGAAGTCCCAGTTCTCTTTTTTGGGCTTTGCGAATTAAAGCCCAAAGTGTGTGTCTGGGGGGATGGAGGGGGAGGGAGGGAGGGAGGGAGGTAGGGGATGATTAAACCCAGACCGTCTAAGAGTGCCATTGGCAGACTCAACATATCCTGAAAATCTTGGGCGTTTGTAATGATATTTTGAAACTAAGCGAGAAGTGTCGATTTTCCATTTACGTTTCGTCACGTTGCCCGATATCATCATGGGGGTTACACAAATTCAGACAGTATTCCTTTTAAGGATATTGTCAGAACAAAGCAGGTTTCAATGCAGTATTGAAAATATAATGGAAATATAACTCTGGACCAGCAGTAGGCAACCTCCATGCCAGAGAAGAGATTACTTCTTAAAATCTATTAACTGCTGAGGCATTCAGCCATCTATTAATGTATCCCTTTTCCATAAAATGTCATCATATGAAGACAGGATGGGAATGCAAATGCTATCAAGTCATTAAAAATACCACATGGAAAATTACAAATTAATTTCATCTCCCTTTCCAATAAGCCAAGTCTCCGGATTAAAATGATGTCTATTACAGCAGGAAGCTTTGTCCTGAAAGTTGACATTTGAACCCGCCACGCCAATTATAGGATTAGCATTCAATAGTATTGAACAGTATAATGGCTTCAGGCTGCATTCCAACACTTAATTGAGGCGAGTCTTCCTCTAAACCATGGGAGCCTGCTCTAATCAAAATCCCACCAATTAATATAGGCTGCAAGTCATTTTAATAATTTGAAACAGCCTGAAATTAATTAGAAAATCCTCAGTGTAAATGTTGCATATATCAGAATATGATTCATGCAATATAATCGCATTTTAATTACTTTTGGTAGGTAATTAAAATGTAATACCAAAAAATAGATTCTATAGTAAGTCGAACTAAAAGGACACAGCAGTGCAGTCTTTTGGATGCATTAAAGCCTTTCTGCTTGTGAGACTGGGAACAAGTGGCAGAAGTTAAAAAAAAAAAGCACCAAAGCATTGGCAAAGACAATAGGCCGTAAACATGAAACCGGTAGCCATTGCAAATGCTAACGTTTGTCTAACGTTTGCTATGTATGTGCATATGTATGGTGGCCATTCTTTATGGTTTGTAAAATATAAATGTTGGGAATATGGCCTTCCTGAAGGGTCATCCAGGATTTTCTTTTCTCCTTTTTATTATACCCTATTTTTTGTGGCTGTAGGTAACTAGTTGGTACATTACTTTTGCTCCCCTTTCTAAACATGTTAATAAAGGTGTACACCTGACTGGAATATTAAATTTCCTGGAAGGTCCCTAGTACGCTCTTCTACATGTACCCATGGCCTACAAATTAAATGCTGCTAGCAGGCAGGAGCACTGATTGTGCCACCCACCAAAATAGCACTGTTAAACATATCCCAGACCTGTCTCTGCATCTTGTAGAGCAGTTTTAAACTACCATGTCGAACTGGCAAAACAGAGGGTTGAGTGCACACCCACTAGTTCTGTTCTTCCATAATTGTATGATGCTCAAGGCAGTGTTAAGTGCATGCTATCCTGGACCGCGCTCCTCTGTGATTCCAAAACAGCTGGAGCCTTGTCAGACATCCCAACAAATCTTGTGCTACACCTAAACCTTGTCCTTATAAGGCATCCCTAAGGTAAGCCCTAAATGTCTATAGGTCTGTGTGCATGGCATTTAAATGTAGGAGTTCTTAAATTTTATTCAGCTGGTAGTGAAAAACCTACGAAGCCGTTTTTCACTGTGGCAAGGCTGGCTCTCCCATAGTTTTTGTATGCTGCTAGAAATCTTTTTATTGAAGATTTTCACAAATCCAGATAACAATCAAGACTAGACTCAGTCATCACATAGAGTCATCTACCATATTGCCATACATAGTACCGTTAAGGTGGAGAGTGCAACTCTGCACAGGGAGTATAAAGCAGTCTGGGGTGTGTGGTTTTTGGGGTGCTCTACGAATGAACAGAGCTAGCGTGGGTTCCATGCATGTGTCCTCAGAGAAATAAAAAACCTAATAGCAAACAATACAATTAAACAACTGAACATTACAGGTTGGAGAGACGCTTCTCGTATCCAGCAAAGCATTTGGAGGCTAACCCCCACATGCATTAACCTATATAGGAAGTGCAAACGGTGCGAATCGGTAAATTCGGCCGTTTGCACTTCCTAAATACGTTTTTGGGATGCATCAAACAGAGTGTCAAAATTCGCTATTTTTTGCATTTCTTAAAAATGCAAATGCAATTAAGGAATCGCATTTGTGCGATTCCTTAAATGCAATGCATCATTTTTTTAAAAATTGCGAATTTTGAAATTGGAAGTGCAAATTAACACGAGGTTGACCCTCGTGTTAATTTGCGAAACTTTTTAAAAAAGCAAAAAAATGCATTTTTTAAACTTGCATGTTACAGACACACATGTCCTTAGGACATGTGTGCGTGAAACATACACTTGAAAATACATTTCAGGGGTGCAGGGGGGGGGGTCCTTTGGACCCCCCTCTGCACCCTTGCAATGCATCAACAAATTGTGAGTGCAAAAAAAAAAAAAGCAAAACGGCATTGATTCCTATGGGCCTCTAGGCCCATAGGAATCAATGTAATGCCATTCCTTAATTGCGATTCGCAATTAAGGAATCGCAATTTCCGAAAATTAAGAAATCCTAAAAACTTTTAGGATTTCTTGATGCATAGGATTTTGCATTTCCTAAATAGCCATTCCTTAATTTTCGCTATTTAAGAAATGCAAAATCCTAGATTGATGCATGTGGGGGCAAAAGTCTTTTTACGGAGGGGTAAAGGAAAAGTGTATAGGAGTATAAGGGTGATGCGGGGAGGACACTGGCTGACACCCTTGTGGCTGCATTGTGAAGACTTATGGTATGTCTCAGTTGAAGAGATGGAGTGCTCTAAGCAAGGGCGTGGTAAAGCAAGAGTATTCTAGGTGTGAGAATTAATCTATCAGGGTGTGCCAAATGTGGGTACATTTAGTGTCCGTTTGCACTATTTTACGAGGTAGGAACTCCATGGTCATGATGGTGCCAGAGGCGCGTGAACGACTATGCCATAGGAGGGGCAGACTGTTGCTTCCAGTGAAGTGCCAAGAACTGTTTAGCAGTGCCCAACATGTGACTAATAAGGTGGCAATCATTATGAGATATTTCCAACAGCTCCATGGGTCGGATGCTCAGTGGCCTTGTTATAAGACCCAGTAAAGACGAACCCCACTGTGTCCTTAATATCACCAAGGTCTTTCTACCAGTAAGTTGGAATGAGTGAACAGGACCATCATATATGCTGAAGTCTTCCAGGGCCGTACCCTACCACCAGCATCTGTCAGAAGCAGTTGGGAAAATGGTTCGGAGGCAAGTAGGCATGCAATACCACCCATCATCAGTTTAAATGCAGACGTGCTGCAGCATGCTTCTGGAGGTCTTGGGGACGCCTCACTAAAGTATTTCCCATTATCGCTGGAATATGCCCTGAGTAGTGTCTGCATTCCACCAAGATTGGTATGTGTGAGGCCACGCCAGTAAAGAGTGTTGGAGGACTTGATAAGTTTGAGATATCAAACTCATTGTGCAGTAGTTTGTCCTCGCCAATGTCTCAAAGGGGGTGCATTGCTGTGCTGCCCCCTGGACATTAGGGGGGTGGAGTGGAGTGGCTCAGCTAGCAGTATTGCAGCTGGGCAATTTCAGGGACATGGAAGTCAGTTTTGCATTGCTGAAATGACTTTATGGTCGACCCCTCTAATAAGTCACCCAAGGTCCCACAGTCTCCCGCCTCCCATCTGGGGAATAAGTGAACCCCAAATGCCAGCATGAATTCTCCCATAGTTTAACACTGGTTTCTGCAAATCATTTTAACCATTTTATTGTTCTTTTTCATTACTGATACACAAATACTCCAACAGGTATTGCATTGAAAACAACCAAACCGAATGGTGATGTAACAACATGATAGAGAAAACAGTAAACCAAGTTCAACAGTTTAGTTGACTTGTGGGAATGAACAGTACTTGTCTAAGGTGGATTTTCAATATGTGATCATTATGCTGGAGAGTTTATTTGAGAGAGAAAATAGCATTTAATGGTAAAAAAAATATATCCAACATTAACAGTTGATGCTGGCAAATAAAAGGGAGATGGCGAGGGGAAGGGAAGGTTATCCTGGTAACTTAAGCTCAGGTTGTCAGTCCTAGCCCACAATCCAGGATTCTAGAGTGGTGAGCTGATGCACTAAGGAAAAGCACGTATTGAGGGTCTGCTGACTCAAGGGAGACTCGATATGATGGAGGTGGGTCCAACACCCAGAAGTGGCTCGCCCCGACTGACCACCCCCTACAATGGAATTGAATATTGAGAAATGGAGATGGAGTTCAATGCTCCAGGACAGCCCAAAGGTTCACTAGGAAGCTTAGAAGGAGGAGACGTATCCACTATATGGTTCCATCAACTCTGAAAGAAGTCTATCCCATTCATGGACTATTGGCTGACGAAGGAGGCCCTTATAATTCCTCCCTTTGTAACGCCATAGCTTGGGCCTCTCCCATAAGGTTAGTGCCAGATCCCAAGCCTCATATGAGATGGGAAGCAAATTCAACCATTTCATTGTATTGATCTTTTCACCAGAATAAGGACCAGGTCTAGAAAGCATAAAGCAGCTCTATGTGTCTTCGGCTGTTTGTAAATCCCCGAAGTCCCCCTTCCAGCAGTCCACTTTGGCACTCTAGTAATCATCTTCTCTTGCCATGTCACTTCGACATCAGAGAAAGAAAGTCCCAAAGCATCTGTATAAATCCTGGTGCACAAATCTAGCCCACAAGTCCAAAAGCTCCAAGAAAGATTCTACCAAGGCGCGTGGGAGAGAGGCATGCCCTTTGCAATATATAGAATTGTATTAACTTTAGATGGGCATTCCTCAAGATTGTCTGTGAGTATCCTTGTGCTTTCACTGACTCCTTATCATAAATAGCTCTACCAAACTCTGCTTCTCAGCCCTTCCAGAGGGGTTGGAGCAAAGTCTGGGAATGGATAGGGCTCTCGAGAGACAACTAATGAGTTTATGGCCATTACCCAATTTGTGTGGCCTGCATAAGCTGGTGAGGAGCTGGCTCCATGTCCCAAACCACCCATGTGTCTCATAGAGTGGATTTAAGGGAACTGCACATAAGAAACTGGCCTTCGTGGAGGTTGTACTGTTCAATGAGGACCAACAATGGGAGGAACTGACCATCCTGAAAGAGATTACTTAGGGTAATGGGTCCTGCCTGCCTCTCAGAAATGCAGCTCATGACGAGTAAGATACCTTTGTCGTTAGAGAAATTCTAAGCTAGGTATAATGGAGGAATAGCGAGTGAGGTTCTTGGTAACCCAAAGCCTCCTAGACAAGCAATTAGGAGCTATCAGGAGGAGATGAGAAATACTGCAGTCGGGGTAAAAGCCCGGGATCACGAGTGCTAGTATATCATCTTGGTTGAGTCGGGACATGACGCACATATCTCTTCAAGGAACCGGGAAGCCAGCCAGCAGGAGAGCCATTGTAACTGGGCTGCCAAGTAGTAATATTAATTGTTGAGAGAACCAAGGCTTCCTGGTCTGGGGGAAGATGTAAATTGGAAAGAGCTATCCTACATCGGGGGTTATGCCATACAAGCCACATATCACTTTGTTGAGGTCTCTAAAGAATATCCGAGGGAGGAACAGGCGCGGCTGGTTCAGGTTAGAGCAGTGGGGTGGGACGGGGGAATTCGACAGATGATGGAGTCGGCAATGCAGCGAGCTCAAGGTAAGTGGTTTTATTTATTTTTAATTTTATTTGACCTATTCCTTCATCTGTAGACTTCCCTCCACCCTGCCCCACCGCTCTTACCTGAACAGGCTGCACTTGGGGAGGCATATTGGAAGATTGGCGGAGTAATAAAGGAGGTGTGGGAGCATCACCATCTTTGAGACTGCGAAACGAAACAGGACAGGAAGGGGGATGGACTACAAGAAGGTGACCTGTGACCGTAGAGATGTTACTGCGATAGTCAAATTGACATCAAGGAGATGCCATCTGGCATAGAATAAATGAAAGTCTAGATAACCAAAGCATGAGTTCTCCTATCGTACCAGGCCCTCTCCAAATCTAGGTGTGTTGGGAGTGCATTGGGGCATCAGTAGGAACAAACATGATTTGCTCGAGCTCACCAAGAGGCCTAAAAAGGTTCCAAAATGATCCCAAAGGTGAGCTATATTAGAGTTGTCACCTGAATATATCTCTGATATAGAACAGAATATTGTCCACATGAAGTGAAGTTGTGTGATTCTGTCTGGTAAGGGGATTCCCCACTCTCATCCTCCCAGTCTAGTGTGAGCTGCTTGGGGCTCCATCACCAGAACTCATAGAGGGCCGGCTAGGGGGCAACCCCGTAAAGTGCCCCTCTGCACTGGTAATTCAGCGAAGAGCAATCCCTTGAACCGTAAATGGACTGTCCACATAAAGCAGCCAGATCAATCCAATAGTCCAGCCTCTAAAAACAAATCTAGATAGCACACAAAACAGCTAGTCCCAATCCAGGGTGTCAAATACCTTCTGCACATCCAGGGCCAGGGCCACAGCAAATGGCCATCATCCCTAAGTGGCCTCCATGCAGTGGTGGCTCCTTGAGGGAGTGCTGTGGGGCCGGGCGGGGAGGGGCAGGATGGGGTAGTAAACACTGTCATAAAGCAGTACAGAGTTAAGTAAATGAATAAACAAAATTACATTGCACACGCTGCAATGCAGCTATGCAATGCAGTGCACGCAATGTAATTTGTTTTATTTATTTATTTACTTAACTCTGTACGGCCGGATGCTGGAGTTTACTAGCCCCCACCCTGCCCCTCCACCGCTCCGCAGCACTCCCTCGAGGTGCCGCCACTGCCTCCATGAATCGGTAAAGTCAGAGGATATTTAGAGAAGAGTTTCTACCCGGAACTTAACAGCTTGAATGAAGGTCGGGAACACCCACCGGATTCGCTTGGCCAGGATCTTACTAAGCATTTTATAATCTATGTTTAAAATGGCTTTTGGGCTGTACGAGGCTGAATCAGTGGGATCCTTCCTAGGTGTCAGTAAGGAGGCCAGTGAAGCCTTGTGTTCAGTAGCGGCCCGTGGTGGGAGTGCTGCCGGGCGCTGACGTGGGGAGGGGCAGGGTGGGGGGTAGTAAACTACGGATTATGGCCGATTAGAGGTAAGTAAACATATAAATAAATAAAATGAATTTCATTGCACATGCTGCATGGCTCACCACCCTGCCCATCCACCGCCCAACGTCAGCACCCGGCAGCACTCCCACCACGGGCCGCTACTGCTTGTGATGCTTTGTGGAGGCTAGCAGCTTTGGGTGCTGTGTCATACAATTTGACCAGTTTCATGAATAAGGGACTCACAAAAGTTTTATACAATTCTGTCTGAAGTCCGTCAGTTCCGGAGGATTCCCCTACCGCTAGATTAAGGATCACCGCTTCGACCTCTTGGATTGTGATAGGTGTGTTTTTTACTAAACCATGGCAGCCATTCACAGCCCCACTAATTAGCATAGGCTGGAAGGGAGTTTAATATTATGAAACAACCTGAAATTAGTGAGAACATCCTCAGTGTAAATGTTGAGTTTATCAAAATATGATTCATGAAATATAATCACATTTTAATGGTTTTTGCACAGCGATTTAAATGTAACATCATAAAATCGATGCATTTGTGAGGCAAACTAAGAGGACTCAGCGGCACAGTTGTTTGGATGGCTTAGTGCTTTTCTGCGTCTGAGACGTGGGCACAGGTGACAGAAACATTTTTTTTTTTAAAGCTGTGTCACAGCCAATACGTCATAGCCACGAAACCTATATGCTTTGCCAATGCTATATTTTGCCTTTAATGGCCACAACAAGTATGTGTCTATGCATGGTGGCCATCTTTCAATGGGTTTGTAAAACATAGCAAAACTGCATTCTTAGATGTCCCAATGCACGTCCACTGTGGCCATCTTTGATTGCATTCTGTTATGTTTTAACAAATGCTGTTGAAAGGTGGCCACCGTGGATTAACATCCACTGTAGCCATCTCTGCATGGGATTTGTCAAAAGAAAAAAGCGTTACTAGATACCCATGAGGCTGCCATCTTGGAATGCTCCCAAAAAAAATTTAAGATGGTTATCTGCCAATAATATGTCAGCCCGAAAAAATAATAAAACAAAAGGTCTCTGGAATGCAAGAGGATGCTGGATGTGGGGTGAGAGTGAGGAAGAAAGGTTTATGGGGAAGCAGGGAGTGAATGAAAGCAAGGTCTGACGTCAGAGTGGAAGGATACACCATACAAATTAAAGTCTGTGAAATTGATATGCTCCTGGGCAGGAGAAGCACAAAAGTAGGCAGGCAAGCCATCGAATTAGTAGAAGGAAAGTGAGAAAGAAAAAATATGCGATCATGGGAAGGGAGCTGACCCAAAACCCACATTTAGTAAATGCTACATTTTAGAAACAATAGTTCTTCGTAAAAACAGCTAAAGCTGTCTGTAGCTGAGATCTAGAATAATAAATAGGTCTGGAACTAAAGCAATGGTTTGGAATATTCTGCCTAGAGCACATCCGACAGGGGAGCCACATTCTCCCAGAAGAACCCATAATATACAACTCAATTGTTAGGGGAGCTGTACAATGCCAATGCACCCAAATCCCAAACAATGGGGCATATTAGCAATGTCCATATCGCCGCTTTAGCGGCACTTTTTGCTGCTAAAGCGGCGATATTTTTATCGCCCTCTTAGCAAGCTGTCGCTAACAGCAGTTAGCGACAGCTTTTAGGCGATATCGACCGGTCTGGGGCCCGCTTTGCATGTCAGCGATATTTATCGCTAATGACATGCAAAGTGGGCATACCCAAACTGTTAGTGACTGAAAGCAGTCGCTAACATAGCTATCGCCTATTAGCAAGGCAGGCAGAGTGATAAAAAAAATGCGCTAAGCCCGATTATCGCTATAATCTAACGCCTGCTTAAAACATGACTTACCTGTTTATCCTGTAGGAGGTGGATTTTTAGGTTAAGTCCCCATTGGCGTTAATGCATGAATATCGCTGGATTTCCAGCGATATTCACACATTTCACCGCTATCGCTGCATATTTTGGCACAATGGAGAAAAACGTTGCTAATAGCATGTTTTCTCCGCTAACATATCCAGCGAAAGGCAGCGATAAAAAAAAAGCGCTAAGCACATTTTGCGATAAATATCGCTATTCCTTGCTAGTATGCCTCAATGTGTCCATACTGGATCAGTGTACTTTTTATGTGAACAAGACAAATGAGTAGAAACTCTCCGAGGTAGGCTGATTTTTTCAAAGTTGTAAGGTTCACCTAGAGGGTGTTTTCAAAGGTATGTGATCTATGTAAATGAGGGGAGCATGCCTCAGATCTTTCAAAGTATTCACAAAAAATGGCAATGATATTTCCACCCTTCTCTACACTTCACAATGTATTCCTAAATGAACATGGCCTATGGGCCCAGGAATTGTGGGGCTTTGCCTGAAGCATATACATATTATCAGGAGGTGAGTGGAAGGGGAACATTTCACATAGACATATTTTCAATCCATAGGTGCTGGAAATAGGTGTGATTGGGTGCTGCGGACCCCCAACATAACCATGCTGGAGTTCAAAAGGTGAATGAACAATAAATATGCCTTTAAATGTTATCTTGTCTTAGAGGTCAAATTCCAGGCTATGTCTTCTGACTAATTGCTTCTTATTCCTTTAACATGAAGATTGGTATGTACTATTCTTTCTCTGACTGCAAAGTAAGAGGGTTTTGTAGTGTGAACTAAGGGCCAGATGTAGGTAGGCAAATACCGGTCGGTAACGGGCGAAATTCGGTAATTTCGGCCGTTACCGACCGGTATTTGGAAAATGAGATGTAGGTGGGCATTTTACTCGGTATTTTAAGGCAACTACAAGTTGGTGGTAAATATTGAAAACCTTGGAAAAAGCATTTTTTTTGCTTTTCCAACAGTGCCATGTTGCAGACATACATGCACTTAGGGCATGTATGTCTGCAACATGTGCACCCATACACAATTGAGGGGTGCAACAGGGTGTCAAAGTGACACCCTGCCACCCTTCAATGTTTCCCCCTTTTACCAAATCAGTAAATACCGATTCGGTAATTGGCATTCATTCCTATGGGCCTCCAGGCCGATATGGTATTTACCGATTCGGTAATTACCGAAACTTACCGATTCAGTATTTTTTTTGGTAAAATTACCTACATCCCATTTGCCTGTTCTTAAATACCGAATCGGTATGATTCGGTATCTAAGAATCGGTAATCTGGGATTACCTACATCGGGCCCGTAGTGACAATCTTGCTGAGAGTGAAAGGAAAGAGTGCAGGATGTAAATTTTTTTTCAATATGCAAAAAATCTTGCACTGCACCACTATTCCAAAATATATCAGCAGGTAGGAAAGCACAAATAAATCACTTTATTTTTTATTTCGGAAGTGTGATAGAAACCAATATTTTAATAGGATCAAAAAAAATTAAACATGTGCTACTTGGTGATATTCACTGTTTCCTGATTCAAATTCAGTGGCCATTTCATGTGCTCTAAAAAGTGTGCTACCACACCATTCTTTAATGATACATTTGTGGCAATGTGCTCCCAAAATGCACCACCATCTACATACCACACCCTTAGCACCCTCTTGCTGAATGGGCATAGCTTGTTTGATACACTTTTTCTTTGTGTAATACTTGGATTTTCAACAGTCTCTATAAATACATTTAGGTAACATTGATGCCAGCACCCCTACTCTGAGGGGTTTCAGCACCATTATTTCAATTAGGGGTGGGCGGCAAACTCCGCTCCCTTGGCAGAGTTTGCAGAGTTTTGCCCACTTCGCCCTCCTTTTGTCGAACGGATTTTCAGAAAAATGCCGCCACGTGGCAGTGTTTTTTCTCGCATGCGGCTAGCCAATGTTAAATCAGAAAGTTCAAGCAAGAAAATGTAATGCTAGATTTCTCAACGCGGGCAGTGGTGGCAGTTCGTTAACGCTCACGTTGAGAAGGCTGCCGCTTGCGTTGAAAAAGCTGCAGTTCAAGTAAAAAATCTACTTGAGCAGTAGAAAGAAGCAGGAGCCTCTGACATGTCACGTGGTGCCGTTCCCGCTGTTTTTACTTCGCTGAACAAGCTCCCGCTGCTAAAAATCAGCATGAGCAGTTCGATGTACCAAACTCCGTCACTTGTGGTACTATGTATAATCTTGCAGAGTTTTTAGGTAACTTCGCTGAACTCTATGAAGTGAAACTCTGCGAGTTTCAATATGTAGGGAAAAACAAAAAAGGTTTTAGTAATATTACACAAATTCTCTAAACCTTCACATGCCAATTTTCGTATATATGGATGCTCTGCACATATAAGGTTGGAGAAAATGGGATTATGCAAGAAGTTACAAAAATCATAGCTCACACCTGGATTTATGTAAATCGGGTTAAAACAAATGCAATGCTACTTTAGGAAGAGTTAAGTGAGAGCATGCAAGGGTTAATTTTGTTTATGATACGAGCACAAAGGTTCCAATATTCCCACCACTTATTACTCAAACTCAGACATGGTTAACTAGACTGCAGAGGCATCAATGGTATACTTTTGTTATGTTTGAAGGGTTCTACAGTTGAGAACTAGGGGCTAGTTTGACTATGCTTTTGTGCAGGCGCTCCTGCAGTGGACGTGTCGCTATGGAATGAAAAACGTTGCAAACAAGCATGCATTGTAATGTCATTGATTTCATGTAAAAGGGGATACCAGGACAGGAACAACACAAACACCCCTAGCATTTCACAGTAAGCCAGATCTCTATAAGTAGCACAACGTTTCTGTGAAAACATAGAACTGTGGGGCATATTAACAAGGGCATTATCGCCACTTTAGCGAGACTTTTTCCCGCTAAAGCGGCGATATTTTTATCACCCTATTAGCAAGCTGTCGCTAACAGCAGTTACTGACAGCTTTTAGGCGATAGCGATCGGTTTGAGACCCGATTTGCATGTCAGCGATATTTATCGCTAATGACATGCAAAGTGGGCGTACCCAAACTGTTAGCGACTGAAAGCAGTCACTAACATTGCTATCGCCTATCATCAACGCAGGCACAGCGCTAAAGAAATTTGCACTAAGCGTGAATATCACCAAAAACTAACGCCTGCTCAGACCACTTCTCAACCTGTATATCCAATGGGAGTTGGATATTCAGGTTAAGACACTATTGGCGTTAATGCCTGAATATTGCTGGATCCCCAGCGATATTCATGCATTTTGCCGCTATCGCCGGATATTTTATCGCCGGATATTTTATCGCTTTAGAGATAAACGTTGCTAATAGCACGTTATCTCTGCGATAAAATGAGGTGATAAAAATATCGCTAAGCTCGTTTAGCAATAAATATCGCTAGTTGTTGATAATATGCCCCTAAGTGACACCAAGAACGAACAATGGACATGCAGCATATAACATGATGTTCACATGTGATTTGAAATTTCAATAAAATTAAACAATTTACTTGTCTTACCCTTGGGTGGCTGTGATCATGAAAACTATTGCACAAGAAGGTGTACCTTAAGAGCAACTCTCACACAAGACCACCCCACTATATTGCCTTTGCACCATGGACACTGATCGTGGATAATGACAGTAACTAGATCATTTCTTTAGAACAAGTTTATTGCCATCATCGAATCGAAGATTCGATTCCATATTCAAGAAATTAACTTTTTAATCAGACTTGGTCCTAATTTTTATCCTTTGAGAAACTGCTATTTTCTTACTATGGAACAAAGTTTAGCGTTGGCTAAAATCAAATTTAATGGGTGGGCATGGCCAATAACCTCATTTGAGCAAAACTCATTGTAAACATGGCACTGTGCAGTTGTACTTACCTTTCTCTTAATACAGTGCAATGAATTTTCTGTCAATGCTAACACTTCGTTTCTTAGTACATTTGGGACCATAAATGTTTCTTGTGGTTTCTTGTGTTCAGAAACATTTTAACTTTAATTTGAGAATTGAGGCAAGCCTTACATCCTTTGTCAAATTGCAAATCTAAAAGACTTAGGGCCTTATCTAGAGTTTGGTGGGTAGAGTACAGTCTCTTAGGAATGGTCATACCCTAGCAGACAACTAGTCATTACATTTAGAGAGGACGACCGTCCCAGGGGATATCTCTGTACACTGCAGAAAGCTGCTGTGATGGTGTCTCCTTTCAATATACTAAAACTTAAGTGGACGGCCGCCGTCAGTTTGGACCGCTATCCATCCAACTTTTACCTTTTGTTTTGTTTTTGAAAAACTAACTTCCAAAGTGGATGTTGATTTTAAAAAATAAACACTAATGCCATGCACCCTAGTAGCTTGTTCCCAAGTTGTGAGGATACATTTTCTGTCCATCACTTCAGGTCCTTCCTGGTAGTAATGGACAATAAAGAAAAGACAATCCAACCTAAATAAGGCGGGCAGTGTAATGTAATTTCCCTGAGGGCTCCATCTCTATTGGCCCTTTGGAGGAAGGATTCCCTTGATGGAGCCAATATGGGGCACTAACGGACTACGTATCCCTCTCTAAATGAGGCTGGTAAACTGGTAACAAGGTATTCCCTCACAGGGGTGACTGAGTACCCTATCTTGCTCTACATCAAACCCTTACTAACTATACAAGTGCCAACAGGCTTTTTAGCAATATGGTCCAAGACTCTGGAGTTTCTCCCCCTTCCATCTCAAACTTTCTCCGGTAATGCTGTAACTCAGAAATACCTCACAACCCACCAGTATAAAAATGTTTTGCAAGGGCATGCCCCACTTTTTGCAAAATTGTATTACTGGTATGTGGACATGGTCTCTGAACACTGAGGCAGTGCCATCCAGCACCTAATTTTTTGTGCTCCTACCCCTAAAACATATGCACAATTGGCTAATCACTAATTTGTATATTTAACTTATCTGGAAGTTGCTAGAATATTGTACACTGAATACGCAGGACCTCTAAGTTAAATGCCACTTTTAGACTCAGCACTTATTGAGTCAACAGTAAAGTGACCATGTAAAACAGGACTTTAGTCCTGACTCAGCAGCTAAGGAAGAACGTTTTAAAACAACCATTCGATCTGTTAAAGCTACCTTTTTAAAAAGCTTAAGCCTTCCTTTTTAGTACTTGTAAGTCACTTCTAAGTTAGGCCCCAAGGGGCAGATTTACAAGAAACTAATGCAGCGCGGTCCAGCAAGTTATTTTGCTGCGCCATGCTGCGTTAGTTTCAAAGCACAGGAATGCAACATATTTACAACAATATGACGCATCTCTTTGCTTCCCCCTGCTGCTGCTGCCATGCGTCGACACAGGCACCCTTGCGCCATGATACAAGGATGCCTGCATAATAGGCAAGTTTGTTTATGTGCAGGGAGGGTTCCCTTCCTGCACATAAACAATCAGAAACGGCGCTTTGCAACTTCTATGTGGGCTGCATTAGCACACATAGAACTTGCAAGACGTCATTGTTTTAATGATTGTTTTTAGGCAGAAAGGGATACCTTCCTGTACATAAACAATCATTAGAGGTGATTTCCTCTGTTTATATGTGCTGCAGAATGCAGCCCGCATAGAAAGAGGAAAAAAACAAGGAGAAATTAATATATTTCTCCTCGTTGTGCCTCCCTACACCTCCCTTGGGGAGGTGTAGCATTCAGACACATTTCCAGATATACGATTTCTCGTAAATCTGTAAATGTGTCAGATGTCATGGGTGTTACGCGCGAACACCCACAGCAACACCCATGGAACCCCCCTTTCACTCAAAGTGCTGTGTACAAAGGGGCCATATTTACAAGGACAGGAAAAGCATGCAGGGTGGCTTTTCCTGTACTTGTAAATATGGGGCAGTAAGATGCACTGCCGGTGTGTCACAAAAAGTGATGCACCGGTGGCGCAAGGGGCTTGGTAATCTGCCCCTAAAATGCGGATAGGTAAAGGTGAATGGTATTGACAGTAGGATATGTGTTGTTAAGTATTGTGTATCCTGGCAGTGAAACATCTCCAAAATAATTTTTCACTCTGGTAAGGCTGGCTCTCACATATAAAACTACTAGATCACACTATAACATCTTATAGTGCGTAACTTCAGTTTGGCAATAGCTAGAACTATGGCCCAAGGATTCAAATAAATAGGAATTTAAAATCTCTGATGGTGAAGTTGGATTTTAAATTATTATTTCGAAAATGCCACTTTTAGAAAGTTGCCACTTTCCTGCCTAAAGCCTCTAGGAACACTTTCAGAGTTAATACCCAACTGTCACCTGGAAACCTGCTGGGAGGTGTGAATGTCTCTCAGGAAAGGGAACAAAAGGGCCTCGTTCGGGAACAGGTGTGACCTTTTCCTGACAGGATGGTGCAGCATATGTACCTATGAACTGCACAAGCTACAAAGGGGCATTTTTTGTCACAGGCAGGTGTAACTCACACCTAGGCCTTCCTTTTCCATTTTCCAAGTAGGCAGAGTAGCATCAGTGCAGGTGGGGGGGGGAAATGTGTTACAGAACTGGTTTGCTGAGGGAGTTCTTCATTTCCCCAGTCACACCTCAGCCATGGGCTCTGGGCAAGAAAGATCTTTCTGACCATGGGAAGATACTTTGAGATTTCTTCCTGCCACATACCCAGGAAATTATGTGGGTAGGATTGCCCCTGGGAATTTGTTCCCTATTGGACAAGGAGTTTACCCCACCCACTAGTTAGTTCCAGGTAAAGAATTGGCACCCCTAGACAGTAGCATTGTGAATCTCCCTCTTTAGCAGCTAAAGCGGGATGGTGTTAAACCTTGAAAAGGTCATTATTTATAAGCCTGCTCTGTCTGCAGCTCTGCAGACAAAAGTGCTTAAAATAAAGTTTGGTTAACCCATAAAAGAGGTGAGGGATGCCAACTAAATCACAGCAAATGGGGTCCATGAAAATGAAAAAGGAGAGGGAGAGAGAGAGCAGAAAGTAAGAGCAAAATGAAGGACATATAAAAAGAAGGAAGTAATTTGCTAAAAGAAGGAATGGATAAAAGAATGAAAGTATAAGTGCAAGGGTGAAAGGTGTGATGGATGGAAGAGTAAATGAAACATAGCAATGTGAAAGAAAAAACGGAAGGTATGATGAATGTTGGGATAAATGAGTGGGTGGATCGAAACTTGGACTGAGGGAAAGGATGGATCGTAATTTGTAAAAGGAGAGTGAAATGATGGGTAGATGAAAATGAATGGATAGATGGGTAAAGCGGTGGGTGAATGGTTTGTAGTATAACATAACATGTGCATTTGTAAAGTGCACATTCACCGGTAGGCATCTTGGCATTGAGTAACAGATGTTTATTGTTACCCAACTCAATGCTACTCATTTTACCGACCTCAGATGGATGAAGATCTAAGTGGACCCACCAGGATTTGAACCTGTGACCATGAGGTTTACCATAGGCCCCTGAAGTAGATGCATTAGTCCACTGAGTCACCAGACCCAGCCCTCCAGGACAAGTGGAAGGATGGATGGCACTCTGTAATGATGACGGGGGAATGGATAGAATGGTAAAGGAAGGATGGATGGAATGGTGAAAGGGTGGAAGGAAACGCAAAAAGATGGACTGATGAAAGACTTAGAGGATGGAAAGATAAATGTTCAAAGCAGGCATGAAGGGACCTTCTAAAGGGTGGGAAGGTCTCATTCACTTTGCTTACCTAATGACATTTGAGGTATGGATCAAGGTGGAGGATATATTAGTTTTCTAGGTACTGCCTTGCCCCTGGATTCATCTTCAGAACTGCTGGACCTGAGGAAGACAGAAGAAGGACTTTACCTGCTGCTGCTGAACACCTTCAGAATGAGGACTGCGCCTACTGTAACTGGTGAAGAGGAACACCAAGAGGGTGGAACTTCTCTCACTTGAACCCAGGGTTGAAGAGTTGACTCCAAGGGCTAGTTGGCTAGCCTCCTGTTAAGCTACAGGGACACAAAGCAGCAAGATGCCCAGCTCCCTGAAAAGCCCAGCTGACCATTTCCACCTGGATTTGCTTTGAACCCCACTGGTGGCTTCCCCTGGAGTTAGTCTTGATCCCCAAGTGGTGTTGTGAAGTTCCTTGGGCCCTTGGTTATGTGTCAGAGTGCACTTTTCCTGCCTAACCTTAAAACCTGGGACTTAGAAACTTTTTCAAGGGTTTTTGCCAAGAGAACGAGGTGCTACAACCAGAGCACTGCCAAGCCACAGCTGCCAACGTTGCACTGTTATTTTTGTTGGTTCATAGAGAAACTCATTGTTGCCTATCTTCCTTCCAGCATTCAACGTTCCTCTTCAGTCAGCTTCTTTGTTATTTGAAGGTTTGTTAAAATCAACCTATCATTTTCATTTCTCTTCACTGGACTACTGAAGTCCCTGCCTGCTACTTTGAGATGTGTTGCTTGTCCAATCAGATGTATAGGTCAATTTAGAGAATGGAGAACAAGGTATGCCATAACAAATGCAACAGAGTACCCTCTCTGTCAAACCCTAGGTGTGGCCCTCTCATTTAGAGACACAGAGACCTTCAGTTTTCTGTCAAAAAAGCACATTGGGGTAGGTGAAAACTTTGTTTGCCTGCCTGTGGGAGTATAGGGTGTCGAAAGAAAGATATTACATCAATCTCCTAATTTAGAGTGGACAGTGTAATGTCTTTTTTTCTTGTCCATCACAACCAGGAAACACCTGGTGGGAGGGACTGAAAAATAATAAAGACTTCCATACTCTAAGTGATAACAGTCAAGGTGTGCGAGCAATTAATTTGTTTTTTTTCTGAAAGAAACTCCACAATGGGAGTCCGTTTCAGAAAAATAAAAGAAAGTTCAAAGTTTGACAAATAGCTGCCAAAATCAACATCGGCCAACCACCAAACTTTTTATTCACTGAAAGGAACCACTGTTATGTTGGTTCCTTTCAATGTACAGAGATTCATCTATAAAGTTGACAGTAGTCCATCAGGGTGGTGAAGGTAATGTCCAACACCACCCTCATGGTGTTTTAAACCACATACAGCTTTATTTTTTCTGTCTCCTCCCTAAAATTGCCTCCAAATCAATGCAAGCCAAATAAATATCCCAGGTGTTTTTTTTTTAACGTCCCTCTCTCTTGCTTCCAAATGTTGGCATTGTGCTGTAATTGGTGTTTTACTTCCCTTTGCTCAAGGAGAGAGCAGGACTGTCTGGAAATGTGTGTGTTTTGAAAGAAATGTGTACTGGAAGTACCTGTGGTTCCAGTACAAATGTTGATACTTAATAATACTTAGTGTGTTTAATAGACAGGTCAACTGTACTTTCCTGATAACTTGCATCGGTGTAAAATGCATTTGGAAAAAAACAAAACTATTAACAAGTCTGACAAAATACATCAGGCATCTTCCGCTTCCTTGGGGAGTGCTAGAATGTGGGGATCCAGTGAAATATGGAGGTTATCTCCCTTGACATGCCATCCATTAAAGGCACTACATTTACAGCTTTAGGCTTGTCTCTTACAAATCATCGACATAATGCGTTTAAGTCAAATTAGTTTAACTGAACCCAACAGACCCTTCAACAGTAAATGCATAAAGTGCTTGGTGTGCAGCTCCCCTGGCTAGGTTTGACGGCTCCCCAGGGAGCCACGGCGCACATTTTGGGAACCACTGCCTTAAACTGTGACTAGACTTCCAGTACCAACAACATGAGTGAGTGAGTGAGTCATGGGCGTAGAACATGTTGGAGGAAAGAGGGGGCTGTTTAATGAAATGGAAAGTGAGCCAATACCGATATCCTAAAATGCAACTTGTGAGAAACACGGAGGGTGAGATCCTAAAAATGATGCTGCAATAATTATTTTATTCATTATATCTCACAGTCCCATAACATTAGGAGGCTAGTACGGTGTGTAAGAAGGAAAGCGCTGGTTTTCGGTGCAAAGTCCATTTTAGGCTGCTGCCACTGCTACTGTTGCAAAAATATTTCTAGAAGCTCCAAATACAGTAAGTGCTCTGTATTTCCCAGCAGCACCGTGGACTGAAGAGAATAACCTTTGTGAACACCTCAATTACTGTTTTTCACCCCTAGAACGTGCTGCAGTTATATATTTAGATTATTGTACTAGGAAAACCTGACGACACAGGTGACATTTAAAAAAAAACAAAAAAACGTAATTGAATGAGAACACTAAATATGAACAGCAAAGGAGTATATGACCCAACTACCTTTATTGTTGATGGCGATGTCTATTAAACACACGTATTTTCCAGGGATGGCAGCATGTAGGACAGGGTCAACTATAAACAGGGATTTAAAGAGTAGAAGAATATTGAACCTGCTGAGGCAGAGATACACAGTGCCAGGTTTAACTTTAGATGGACACTATTCGAGTCCAGGCAGGATAATGAGCACTGACCTCCATACACAGGAAAAAAAACTCCCTGCACGTCAGGGTCATTGCTTTCTTTCTGTTTTTAAAAGAACCCCCGAGCTTGGGAGTTTCTTTCTGCCTAAGGAAAAAAATTGCTCGCCATCAACCAAAACAAGCAGCCAACAGGGTTTCACACATTTTAGGTCTGACCTGAAATGGCTTATGCACAGTTAATTGTAGACATTTTGTTAGCTCATAGTCGGCTTAGAGTCCACCCATTACGTAGCTTGCTTGCTACCTCTTCTTGTGTTTGGCCCTCCCCTAGAGCTAGGTCCAAGTACTTGTGTACATCTACTGCATGTGTTTTGGAGCTACTTTTTTTTAAGCAATTCATTGGAGTGTATATGTTTACTATTGGTCTCCCTCATGTGCTCCTCCATGTGTCAATCTTTCTTACCCATGTGTCTTTGTGCCCCTCTGTGTTGTTGCTTGCCCATTCCTGCTGTCTGTGTTGTTGTTTGCCCCTACCACCCTCCTCCCACCGTAGGTGATGTTTCTTTCCCCTTCCAGTCCGCCCTGCTGCGGCCAATTTCCTCTTGCCCTCCATGTGGTTGCTTGCCCTCTAACGGCTGCTGTGTTGTTACTTTCCCCCTCCAACCTGTCATGTTGCTGCTTAGCTCCTCCAGATCCCCGTGTTTTTGCTTGCCCCCTTCCATTCTCCCTGTTTTTGCTTGCTAGCTTTCTCCCTCCATGTTGTTACTTGCCACCTCCCATGTTGTCCACACTCTGGGTTATTACTTTCACCCTTCTGCCCTCTCTCGTCCCTCTCACCCTCCATGCTGTTGTTTTCACCCTTCTGCCCCTGGTCTTGTTGCTTGCCTTCGCCGACTGCCTCCGGCCATCTGTGTAGTTACTTTCCCCCTCCCACTGTCCTTGTTGGCTTCCCGACCAACCTGCAAAAAAGTGCTATAATGTGTCCAGCTTTAGTTGCTTGCTCCCTCCTACTCACTTCCACTCCCTTTGGGCCTCTGTGTTGTTGCTTGAGCCTCCCACTGTTCGTGTTGCCCCCTCTCCTTACATGACAAAAAAGAAGTGTTATGCAAGTTCTGGCTGCATACATATGGATTTGTATTTTAAGTTTTAGACATGCATCCACAACTCCTTGTCGTTGATTGCTTCCTCCCACCCGCAATAACAAAAGAAGCTGTCTGTGTCACATAGCTTTTTTTCCCCACATCCTACATATTGCTTGCTCTCCCTCCCTCCCTCCATGATTCCTTCTGCCCTACCACAGAAATCAAAAAAACACTATGAAGCAGCCAGTGCTGCCCATGTCACAGCATGCTTTTTTTCTACTTTTAGCTGGGCTACTGTACAACATGGCTAAAATACATTGACAATACTAATAGCTCTTTCGTGGGTGAGCCCTATTGGCTTTGCCACTGCTTGTTATAAAAGTGCTCTCTGCCATCATTGTAGGGGTGTCTAATTATGGTGAATCAGCTTTTGCTGCCGTAGAGAAGGAAAGGCCAGCAGTGAGCAGTCACAGAAAAAATTACATTGTGTATATTTTAATATGCTACAGCTGCTTCACCCACATCAGATGCAAGCTAATTTTCAAGTACAACCACTGTCTTCTTGTGAGATAAAACAATCATAAACCATAAATATTTGGCACCCAAGACATAGATAAAACCTTATGCTGTACAAGATCGAACAATAAGTAGAAATATATTCAGACAGAGAAAAATTAACAATGCTGCAGTTACATTTGTAAGAAAGCGCCTATTTTTGTATGGTCACCCATCTACGTCATCTGGAAGTAGTCAGCAGTCACAACAGTGACCTCTAGCTTGCTCCGTGCAATTCCTGGAACTTCCTTTGCGCTCCCTTGCCTCAGAGGGGGCAAAACCTTTGCCTCCTCTGAGGCCAGGGATCGCAAAGGAAATGCCAGGAGAAGCAGGGAGCAAACTAGATGTCACAGCTGCAGCACCTGACTACTCCCAAATGACATTCATGTGGTCACCCCACACATTTTTGGACTGATGTTGCTGGTTGTTTGACTCTGAGTTATGGTGGGTTCTGCTGATCCAGGATGTGCTATAGAACCCTAAAGTGTATTTGCAATTGGCTAATCCGCGATTGGCATATTTAACGTTGTTGTTGGTCCCTAGTATAAGGTAAAAAGTGGACCCAGGTCTAGTAAGGTAAATGTCACGAGTGTGCTGCAGCACTTATTGTGCTACCACTGCTGTGAAAAAGTGAAAATATGGCTCTAAGTCTGCCATTGAAGCCTAGTTGGGCAGCTTTTAAATTGTCAACTTGACATGGCAAAACAAGTTCCCATTTGCCATGCACAAATCTTTCGTTTTATTAATATTTGTAAGTCACCCGGAACCAGGCCTTAGTAGCCCATAAGGCATGGTACCAGATATTAGAAAGGACATGTCAACTTTAACCTTTACCTGTTCTGACAGTAAAAACTCAAAATTATTGTTTCCACTGTAGTAAGACCTGTAGTCACATTTGCTAACATGAGGTTTCACTAGCTCACTAAGTGCTAACTTCCATTTGGGACTGCTGAATATAGTAGTTTAAGGTACAAAATTATTTGTTACATTAAACCCGACTTCTTGCTGAAGTCGGATTTAAAGTAACTCTTAATGCAAAGGTGACTTTAGAAAGTCACCACTTTATTGCCCCAAAGTCCTAATAGTCATTTCTGATTAACACTCCCCAAGAGTATATACGTTTATTTTCTTGACAGATTTTTTAAATAAATTTGCCACCATATATTTACTGAATTTCCTTAACAATCGAATTGGGATTACTGCACCCACCTTTCTTGAACCAATTCCATGCTCTCTAAATTTGCATTGGTTTGAACAGGTCGCGTGTAATGCAATACTAGGCACCAATAAATGTTATTTCATTGAGTTCAACTCTTCTTCATCATAGTACCATCCGTCAAATTCTAAATCAAGCCCTTAGATATCAGTTAAAAATCTTATTGTCTTAGCAGGCGCCTTAATTAATCTGTTTGCTCCTTGAGCATGATTAAGCTGTAGTGGTAACACTGACATGGTACTACCACTCCATGATACTAATCATGAGGTCCTAAATAGGGCCTGGATAGAAATAGGAATGAGGGTGTAAATAGAAATAGAGCAGTATAACTGTCCAGCATTCAGACGATTTTAAGGTTGGGATAGTGTATTGGGTAGATTGAGAACATGATGATGTATAAGAGAAGCGAGCTGAAGACGTGACAAAGAATTGTTTATTGCCTCCTAATTTACAGTTCATTCTGACAATTTATTGGTAACTTTGAGTCCGAAATTAATAAATTGAAAAGAGGAAAATTAGATGATTTGCAAGATTTATGCATCATTCAGAGATGAAGCACTAAAAGTGAAGCAAACTGAATGATATTTTGAACATTAAGGGCCTGATTATGAATGGTTCGGGGAAAAAGGGTGCTATTTATTGCACTTCATAAATAATGGTGCAGGGTACATTAGTTATTGGGTGAGACTGCTCGTGCCTAATATGACACTTTCTGGGAATAGCCTGTGGAGTTTGGTGTTTAATGCATCAAAATCCCCCTGGAATCCACGTGGTATGTAAATAGCATACACGTTTGCCCTGTTAAATTTCAGAAGGTTTGACCTGCTGAAATGTAATGAACATTGAGGTGTTTACTGCATCAAATATTTATCGGATATGATAAATAACGCCCAACCCTAAATTAACCACATCCATGCTGGTGACGGAACCACTCCGTCACCAGCCACGGACGCGCTGTCACTGGAATGGTTCTGCGTCTGCGCAGCGCGTTCTATTAAGCGGGCGGGCTGTGACAGAACCACTACGTCACAAGCACAGCGCGCCCGTGG
The DNA here is from genome assembly GCF_964261635.1 of Lissotriton helveticus. Lineage (NCBI taxonomy): Eukaryota > Metazoa > Chordata > Amphibia > Caudata > Salamandridae > Lissotriton > Lissotriton helveticus. The sequence goes on along the minus strand of NC_136065.1, from coordinate 165,607,511 downwards.
CTCAAGATGGAGTGGTTCAGTCACGAGCATGGTGGCGCCGCGCGGCTCCCCCTTCCCCCCCAGCACCGCAGCGGAATTACCGCCGCGGCCAAAGGGTTAAGACAAGTGCACATATAGGGTTTTAAGCAGAGGTCAAAATACACCGATCCACTTGTAATCAGGCCCTTAAACTGTGACCAGACTTCCAGTCCCCACAACATGAGTGAGTCAGTGAATAATGGGTGTGGAATATGGAGGAAAGTGGGGGCTGTTTAGCGATATGCAAAGTGAGACAAAAACGATATCCTAAAACGCAACTTGTGAGGAACACGAAGGATAAGATACTAAAAAGAATGATACAATGATTATTTTATTCATTAGATCTCACAGTTTCATAACATTGTGGGGCTAGTACGGTGTATAAGAATGAAAGTGCTGGTTTTCTAATTTTCTTTGTGCAAAATCCATTTTCGGCTGCTGCCACTGCTTCTGTTGCAATAATATTTCTAGAAACTCCAAATGCAGTAAGCGCTCTGTATTTCCCAGGAGCACCGTGGACAGAAGAGAATAACCTTTGTGAACACCTCAATAGCTGTAAAATTGCAATCTTTCACCCCTAGAACATGCTGCAGTGATATATTTCGTTTACTGTACTAGGAAAACCTTTAAAAAAACACTTAATTGAATGAGAACACTAACTATGAACAGCGCAGTGATATATGACCCAGATACCTTTATTGTGAACAGCAATGCCCAATAAACACACTTATTTTCTAGGGACGGTAGCAGGTACAGCAGGGTCAACAATAAACTGGGATTTAAAGAGGAGAAGATTATTGCACGAGCTGAGGCAGAGACACACAGTAACAGGTTTAAATAAAGAAGGACACTGTTCGGGGCCAGGCAGGATAATGAGCACTGACTTCACCCTTCCTAACAAAATAGAAGTGTTATGCCAGTTCTGGCTTCGAACCGCTAGCAAAACTTGACTACGAACAGTTTCGCTGCGCCAAGCCAGGCAATTAATGGAAGAATCCGTCAACACCTTCTACGCTCGCCTGAGAGAATTAGCTAGCACCTGCACATTACGGGTGCAGCCGATGAAATACGGGCTCAGTTAAGTAAAGGCAGCACTTCAATAAAATTGCAAGAGAACAAGTCCCGGGAATGCCCATGGCGGATATGCTGAACATGTGTTGATCAAAAGAACAGTGCAAGGTGTGAGCCACATACATGGAGGCAGCGTTGCAACACCCTGTCAAGGTGGAATCTGTAAATGTCATGGTTACCAAAACCCCGGACAAGAGAAAAACAAGAAACAAGCCAATGTCTGGGCCCAAGACATGCTATGGATGTGGGGGACCCTATCCCCATCAAGGACCTTGCCCTGCATTAGGAAAACAGGGCTCAGCATGCAACAAAGCGAATCATTTTGCAAAGGTATGTCATTCATCAGCACCCCTGAGGGGCCAAAAGCCCAAATAAGTCAGCATACTACTTGCCCCAAACAACCTCCTTGAGAAAGGGGACATGGACGACGATGATGATGATGATGGGGCGGTTCACGTGATACACGCCATGCAACCCGAGTGATATCCACGCAAACACATCCCAAAGTGTAACATATCCATGGGAGGCCACCAAGTCCAGGCCCTGATTGGCACTGGAGTTTCCATTAATATCATGCCTCAGTCTATGATGTTTATATTGCCAGCACCACCCAATCTGAGACCCACCACAACCAAAGTGTTTGCCAATATATGCGTAGAAGTAATTTTCTTTATGATTCCAAATGCAGTAAGCTTCAATTAGCTTCTAGGCCCTGTTAAGTTGACATAATAAACACTGCACAAGATGCTTGCACTTTTTCCTAGCTTCAGAGAAACAGCTTTAGTAACACAAGGCTTGCTCGAAAACGAGATACGTGGCACAAGGGAAAGTGCTCGCTTAGGCACGCACAGGTACATTTCAGCATATTCCATTTCGCAATATGTTTCTGATCATTACTATGATGTTGCAATTATTAACTGGAAAAGCACCAGTCTTATATCTTACATTAAAGTGGAAAGTCCCAGAAGCTGCCCACTTGGGTCACGTGGTCGGCAACAGTATGGTTCTGACCTTTAAAGGTATACAACTGTTTAGACCCTTGCTAATTGGTCAAATGAGCTATGCTTAATTTGTGCTACGTATGTTATGAGGCTGCATTCTTTGCGGTTTGGGCCTATAAAAACTGTCAGACACGTCACCTCTTTGGACATTCAGTGACTTTGCTGATGTCTCCCTGCTGCACGTTAATTTGCTGTTCGTTGGTCTCCAATAAACTTTGCTATCTTATGTGCCGACAGAGAGTTGTATGTGTGGATTCATTTATTATTTCTATTTCAGCTTATACAGATCTACTACTCTGTTACCTTTAGCAGGAGTGTTCGCGGCTGAGATTACCCACAAATCTTGCTTAACCAGGGCCAAAATGTATGTCACCAAAGGAGGCACCGGGATGTTGCTTAGCTGCCGAACAGCAGAGCACCTCCAACTTGTTGTGTTCGCCCTCAGTATACATCAAGAATATGTGGATGACTTGCTGGCTCAGTTTGCATCACTGTTTGAAGACATAGGGTGTCTGAAAGACCACTAATACAACTTCACATCGATGACTCGATCCGGCCAGTAGCCATAAAGCATTGATGGGTGACATTCCACCTCCAGCCTAAAGTGGAAGAGGAACTAATCAAGCTAGAGCAGGCGGATATCATCGGGAAGGTTGATGGCCCGACTCCATGGGTGTCTCCAATTGTGGTGGCATTGAAGCCCAAGCAACCGGGAAAGTACAAACATGCTTAGACATGCGCCTGCCTAACCTGGCCATTAAATGGGAGCGGCATCTGATGCCCACTGTGGATGATATAGTGGCAGAAGTGAGTGGTTCACAATGTGTTTCGAAAATAGACTTGCGGGCTGGCTGTCATCAGCTGATGTTGGATCCCACATCCCGAGCCATCACCACCTTCTCCACCCATGTGGGCCTGAGGAGATGTAAGCGTTTCAGTTTTGGAGTGTGGAGTGCTGCAGATGTTTTTCAGGACACCTTCAGAAGTGTGCATTCGGGCTGAGAGGGAGTCCTCAATGTCAGCAATGAACTTGTAGTCCACTCTCCCATGCTAGAGGACCGTCTAAGGGCTGTGTTTCAACACCTGAAGGAAAATAGATTGATGCTTCATAAAGAAAAGTGTGCTTTTCTGCAGAAGGAAATTCCTTTTTTTGGATACCAATAGTTCCCAAAAAGGTGTGTCACCAGGACATCCAAGCTGCCCAAGCACCCATAAATGTTTTCGGACAGAGAAGTTTCCTGGGCATGGTCATATATTGTGGCTGGTTCATCCATAATCTTACAGACACAGACCTCACTACTCCGCTGAGGGAGTTGGTCAAGTCCAATACCGTCTGGAAATGGGCACCTGAACAGAAGAAAGCCTTCGAAACCACGAAGTGAGCCCTGTTGGCTAAAACCACTTTAGTCTACTTTGACCAAGCAAAAGATTCCGAACTGTCAGTCAATGCTAGCTCCATGGGCCTTGGAGCCGTGTTGTCTCAAACACAGAGCAATGGTGAGTGGGCTCAAGTGGCTTAATCCAGTTGAGCACTGACTGTGATGGAGCAGAGGCATTGCCATATTGAATAAGAGGCCATTGCCGTACATTGGGGCTGGTGTCATTTTCATCAGTATCTTAAAGGACAGCCTTTTGCTATACACACTGATAAGAAACCCCTCATTCCTTTGTTCATGGGGTCATTGTCCAAACCTCCACCGCAAATGGATTCTCCAATTGCAAGAATATCACTTCACAGTGGTTTTTTGCCCAGGAACTCAGAACCCAGTGGATTATCTATCCAGACATGCCAGTCCTGCTAGCAAGAGTGAAGAACTTGACGTGGAAGAGGCGGAAGAGTATAATCTCGTGAGGAGATTATTGAAGCCTCAAACACTGATGAATGCATCCAACTGAGCATCTCTGTAGTAGGATCTGGAAGGTGGAACACTCTACTTGATAAAACTACATATCGTTCGGACGATGCAAAGCTGGCGTTAGCCTCTCTACAAGCTGGTGGTATATCCAGAATAATGTCTCATGAGAGGGTCTGAGTAGTCACCCTGGCCAATTTGGCCTATCACATGGTCGTCAAGATGCAAGGTATGGTTCCCTAATCTGGACAACTTGGTAGAACAGGCCTTTTGCCAATGCTCTCTATGTCAAGCTGCAGGTCCTGCTGATCCGCCTGCACCCATCATCATTGAAGTTATCCCGCCATTCCTCTGACAGCGGGACAGTGAGGAGTTTGGCAGTTTTCTGGATGGGCTACATATGCTGGTAGTCGATGATGATTTTTTCAAAATATCCTGAGGTTGAAGTCCACAACCGCTAGTCAGACTACCCCTCATTTAGAGAGGATTATGGCCACTCATGGATTACCTAAGGAGCTGCGCACTGACAATGGACCTCCATTCTCCAGCCAGGAATTGGCTGAATAGTTACAATCAAGGGGTGTCCGACACTGGAGATATACACCACGTTGGACACAGGTGAACGGAAAGGTGGAGCATGTCATTCGCACTCTAAACAAGATCATTCAGAGCGCTCTGGCCAATGGACAGAATGTGGACTGTGCTCTGTGTGATTTTTTGAGGGAGTATCTTCTGACTCCCCAAGCTACAACTGCATGTCAGTCCCATGTTGTTGTGCATGAATCGAAACATGGGTGATGTCATTCCACACCTAGAAGTTGTGTCAAGCAAGAGCAGGTAGCGGACACGTTACGGATGCACCACCTAAAAAAATGAACACTTGTTCCACACTTGCAGATCGAAACAGAGTTCCATCATGGAGGGTGACCTGATAATGGTGCGGAATAAACACCCTTGGGGAAAAATCACATTACCGTTTGAGCTTCAATCCTGAAGGTGCAAACAGTGAAGGGAACGATGGTCACCGCACAGCGAGCTGGATCTAACCATCACCTGGAAAACCTCCTTTTATAAGGTTTTCCAACCTCCTATGAACAGACCCCAAATGAGTTTAGATGCCCGAGTGATACAAATTTGCAGTTGGAAGATCGATTGTTGCGCGTTGATCCGCCTGTTTGTTCGGGGCCCACAAGGTCGTTGGTCTCGCTCCCTGAAGCTGGAAAGGAATTGCTCTCCGGAGATACCCTCCCCGGGATTATCTGATAGAGATGTTGCACCACTGTCTGGTGAGCCAAATAAGGGTTCCAGTCGTCAAGGGACAGAGAGGTACCATTTTAGATCCAACCCAGAGAAGTCATCTCATTTGAGAGATTTTCTGCTGCACTGAATATCTGACTGTGGACATCTGATTTCTATGTCTCTCTCTCTCTCTCTTTCTCTCATTTTTTTTGTTTTTGTTGGTTAAGGAGGAATGTTATGTTTACGATAGTGGATGAGCCCACTGTGATGATCGCCGGAGGGGTGTTTGAAATAATGACCCTCCCTGTCAGGTCCCGATGGTCACAGCTGTGACGCAGAAGCAGAGGAGTTAAACAAACGGATCAGGGCACATATGCGTCAGAGACTGAATCCTAATAAACGAGTGTGGAGTGTTCCTATGCACAGTTATGACTGTGAAACCACACACTGCTTAGGCCGTGATGCATAAACTGAATACACCATCCATAGGGATTTTTTAAAACGTTTTTGACATTCACCCACACCTCCTTGTCATTGCTTGCTTCCACCCACCCGCAATAATAAAAAAAGCTGCACGCTGCATGTTGCTTTTTCCCCCACATCCTACGTGTAGCTCGCTCTCCCTGCCTCCATGATTCCTCCTGCCCTGCCCTACCACAGCAATAGAAAAAACACTATCAAGCAGCCAGTACTGCCTGTGTCACAACATTTTTTTGTTTACTTTTAGCCTGGCTGCTGTACAACATGGTTAAAATACAGTGACAAAGCTAATAGCTCACTCATAGGTGAGACCTATTGGCTTTGCCAATGCTTGTTAGGCAAGTGCTCTCTGCCATTATTGTAGGTGTGTCTAATTATGGGGAGTCATCCTTGACTTCCATAGTGGAGGAAAGGCCAGCAGGTCCTAGCCAAAGAATAAATGACCATTGTGTATATTTTATTATCCAAACAAAAATGTGATTCCCTTGACCCAACAATCATATAAACGTATAGTGATTGACTAAATACTAGTTCCTTCACACCTGTATTACTATATAAAATGACACTTTATTAAGAAAAATATTTTTTCAACAAATATCATAAAACACACATTCACATAACATTATGCAATAAACACGATTCAATTAATATAATCACCTAAATAAAAACAACATAATAATCCCATAAAATTAATTTCTAACCCATAATAATTATGACCTGCATAATTAAAACAGACAGAAAGGTTGCAAGACATAAAGCTTGTCCAATACTTGTGTACATCCAATCTACTTTGTAAGCACTATGCTCAATACATTGTTCAATCTGTATTTCAACAGTTGTGCCGGTCCTCTGAATTGTACTCCTATTTGCGTCAACGCGTTTCGATGGCTTATAGCTTGTCACACCATCTTTTTCAAGACAATCAATAATTCTGTCTCAAAAAGGATTATTAGTTTTTCTCCCCTTTTAACTTAATACTTTCGCGAAATGCCCATTTTTTGGAGAAAATCTAAAGTGGCTTGTCGCGTGCGTTGCTGTTCTGTAGTTTTTACCGGAAATACTCTTAAAACTGCTGCATGTTTGTATTCCAATTTTCTTATTAAGTTGGCTATACGGGTATTCTCCACCCTTTTGTATGGACGCATTATGAAGGATCCTTTCTTTGGCAATGCCCTTAAAAATCGGAAAAGTTTCCGCCTCCGAGTGATGGGGTTCCGCGAAATATTTTATTATCCAACAGTTGTTTCACCCGCATCAGATAAAAGTTATTTTGCAAGTACAATCTTTGTCTTCTTGTAAGATAAAACAATCATAAAACTTAAATATTTGGCACAAAGACATAGATAAAACATTTTATTGTATAAACTGAGCTCGAACAATGAGTAAAATTACATTTGTAAGAAAGTGCCTTTTTGTGTATGATCACCCCCTACATTTTTGGACTGATGCTTCTGGCTGCTGAGGTGTAGCGGGCCCTGCTGATCCAGGACATGAGCTCTGTAACCCTCAAAATGTATGCCTAATTGTCTAAACCGTAATTGGTATATTTAACTTTCATATAAGTCCCTAGAATATAGTACAAAGTGTACCCAGGTCTCACAAGTTGAATGTCACCAGTGGACTCCAGAACTTATTGTGCCACCACTGCTGTGACAAAGGGAAAACAGGGCTCTAAGTCTGCCATTGTAGCCTAGTTGGGCAGCTTTAAAATTATCAACTTGAAATGGCAAAACAAGTTCCCTTTTGCCATTCACAAATCTTTCCTTTGATTAATATTTTTAATTCGGGCAGGCCTTAGTAACCCATAAGGCAAGGTCCCAGATATTAAAAAGGACATGTCGAACCTTTAAATGTCCTGACAGTAAAAACTCGAAATTATTGTTTCCACTGTAGTAAGACCGGTAGTCCTACTGACTCACATGGGTTTTCACTAACTCACTAAGTGCTAACTTCGAATTGGGACTACTGAATTTATGGGCACATGTATCAACATAAGGAATTGCGATTCCTTAATAGCGATTAATATGGAATCGCAATTCAGGAATCGCAATTGCTTATGCACGTAGGAAATGCTAAATAAATTGCGATTCCTACACATTCCCTATTAGCGAATCGCAAATTGCGATTCGCTAATAGGGAATGCCTTCCCATTCATTCCTATAGGCCTTTTGCGATTACCAAAAAGGTAATTGCGAATTGCACATGCAATTACAAGGGTGCTAGGGGGCCAAAAGGCCACTCTGATGCACCCCCAAAATTGGCATGTGTACACATGGGGCACACACACATGTCCCAAGGGCATGCCACACGGCACTTAGAAAAATGCAATTTTATGCATCTTTCGAAGGAATTGCAAATTACCATCAACTTGAAGATGATGGTGATTTGTTATTCCTTAATGCAAAGTTGCATTCTGAAAATGCTTCTTGCATTGCATTTAGGGAATCGCAAATTGCGATTCCCTAACTGCATTTGCAAAATAGGTAATCGCAAATTTTGCGATTACCTATTTTGCGAATGGCTATGGGCTTGATGCATCCCAAAAGGCTAATTACTGGTCAGAAAGGGGCCATTTCTGCAAATCAGCCCGTTTGCGACCGGTAATTAGATTGATGCATGTGCCTCATAGTACTTTAAGGTGCAAAATTATTTGTTACAGTACACCCGACTTCTTGCTGAAGTAACTCCTAATGCAAAGGTGACTTTAGAAAATCACAACTTTCTTGCTCCAAAGTTCTAGTAGCCATTTCTGATTAACAGCCCCCCAAAAGTATATGCGTTCATTTTGTTGACAGAATTTTTTTTATTTTTGCCAGCATTTATTTACTTATTTCCCTAACAATGGCATTGGGATCACTGCACCCAGTCCAGCTTCCTTTCGGGGAACAAATACTCAACCCTGTTTGAAATACACAGGCAGTACTGTAGTGTTTGAAGACACAGGCACAGTACCATTAAAAGATTTTGGGGGCCCTAGGCAAGAAATATATTGGAGGCCCCTGTTTGGACCAACTTTTAATTTTATTATTCTCTTTTGCTAATTCTAGCCCTATGTTGCCTAACAATATTGAATAAACTGTTGAAGGCTAAAATATATAAATATACAGATGGAAATGTTACTTTCCTTAGGGGGCACCTTGGGAAGTGGGGGCCATGTGTAAATGCCCGCTTTTCCTATGTTTTAAAACGTCTCTGCACAGAGTATACAGGCTTGAGGGAAGGGATTCATGGCTGTGGCAAGGAAGGGTAACACTCAGTGCAGGTAGGACCAACAACACCTCATCAGAGTTTTAGCTGTCTCACGCTTGCAGGATACAGTGCTAACAGGTCCATGTGTGCAGACCTGTTGGTTAGTACCTTTCTCTCGCCTTTCAAGCTCCATGATCATTCCTAGCCAGGCAATAGCCATTCTTCGGTTTACTATTGCTAAATGGAGTCCAAGATACTGACTAAAGCAAAACAGTGTGGGGGCAAGCAGGTCTGTGAGCAGTCATAATTTATCAATTTATAATGGCAAAGGAATATATAAACCACTTTTCATGTTGTATATCCAAATTTTACACGATAAACAAATCCACCAAAGATAAAAGGAATATATATCAAAAAAATAAAATTTATTAAAATACCTCCCTTCAGGGTTACAATCTAAATTATTAAAATACATTAAAATCAATTTTCCACATAATGAAGAAGTATGATAAAAAAGTAAAAAGAAAAAGTCGACGCGGCGTTTCGCTGTTCGTTTACAATATTCACACCTTCATCAGGACATTTTGACATTAGGTTGGCAATCTAAAAATTTAAACAACAGTATTTTAGGTATTTTGTAAATAGGCGGATCAACAGAAATACATACATAGTGTTTCTTTTTCTTAGTGTTCATTTTGCCCTCTATGCTCCTGGACCTGTTCCTCTGTGGGAGCCACCCTCAGTACCCTTCTCTCAAGAATATATTTATCATGGAACCCTGTTACAAATTAAATAAATCAATGGGGGGGCACTGTGTCTTCGGAATTAAGGAAAGTTTATATAATAAACAAATACCTGAATTTTTGAAGCTTCTGTTTGAATTTAAAAGACTTCTAAAGCAACTGGAAACTTGTATACATCTGTTTCTTATAATCATGTGTTCCCTTAATAAAGGAAGAAAAATATCCACAATTATCTATCTGTTCAGCCCTAGTGCCTGGTGATTTATAATTTATGTTTCCTTTATAATTGTTTACCTGAAATGAGGTAACTGCATAAAATGATTAGGACACGGAGGAGCCACCGGAATTTACTCTCGGGTCAGTTTCAAAGACTCAGAATCCCTTCGTCAATTCAGGATCACTATATGTAGGATAGGACACGTTATATCAAAGTCTCTTCCTGAGATTAAGTAAAATCTAAAATCTAAAATATATAGAGCATCCCCTACTTACCGAGTTTCTGTATTCATTTTTGTAAGGCCAGTGTGATAAATCGATCACTTGTCTGGTTTAAAAATCGCTTCTTGTTTTTCTTACGCCTATTGAAGTGAATGAAATACATAATAATCAATGTGCTGGTTCTAATAGTTATTTGATCGGTTTTTACTGGCACAAATTACTATACGTCTATAGAGGCTAATGGTGGAAAACTCGGTCACTGTTTATCTTTGTCAGTGGGCGATTGTCACTTATGAAGTATGGCCCATAAATAAACATTTTCTAGTCTGTGCTTTTCTTAGCATTTTAAACTTTTTAAGCGTGGGACCTAGTGCATTGCTACGAAGGTCAGTTACTGATGATATTGACCAACGTCGGCTCTTAGAAATGCCGTGGTAGATACTGATTAGATTTCTAAATGTTTTCCGCGTACTCTAATTCAAGTAGGACAATTACGGAAAAAGGTTATCCGTGAAATAGTGGCTTCTCGAGGTAACCTCACTGTTTCACTGCACATTCCCCTTAGTCCCGGTTAGCGGAGCTCAACACTATTTATACATACATTTCCTAGATTAGCGCGAGAACAGAACTATTGCTAACATAAAGGTTACGGCATCAAAGAGCTCCTATTTAATTACGGCTCGCCTACCTTTGTGGTTCAATTCGGCCTCCCTGCTCCTCCGTGTTAGGGTCCTCCGGGAAAGTAGTAACCGACATTCGGAACCGGCATTTATGCTGCCACTTCCGATGATGACCCGGAAATAGATGTTTAATCAAATAGTATCATTTTCCTAAATTTTATATTCTTTTGGGATGGTATTTCTCTATCTCTCCTGGGTTAAGTCTAGAGACCTTGACCATAGAATTTAGTAAATAATTTAGTTTATTTCTGTTTTCCGATCAATAAAGGATCGTCTTGCGACCCGGAATCGTCACAGATATTCAAAATGTATTTCGAATACTGATAATAATTGCGTACAGATTAATTTCCACTTTATGTATTTTGCTTTTCTGGAGGACCCTGAGCGGACATATATTAATTCTTTCTTTGAGTGCGCTATTGGTGACTATATTTGATATTCGAGTCCCGATCTGACTTTGGGGGGCATGTTGAATTGGGGAGGATAGGCGTTACTCATATATAAACTCAACAGATATTACATCCTGTGTTTTTCTATGAAATTCATTATATTTATATTAACCCATCTCATATCAATAATCTCATTATTTTTTAATTAATGATGACACTTTGTGGTAAGAAGTATTAGAAACATTTTTAAGCAAGTTTTATACATTACAGTTGTGCTTGTTATCGATAAGATTTCTGACACAATCGATTTAATGAAACACCAAAATATTTGTGCAAAAACATATGAAACTACATTGCCATATCTATAACCGGATTTGGCTTTAAAATGGTGATTTCGTCTCATGTTCCAAGATTGTTGTCAAGATCCCTTGTACATCCTTCGCCTATTACAACAGTGGTACACATTATAGGGTTCAATATATTAGTGATAATCGTTATAAATTTTCTAAGGTATCAATTTGGAATGAGAAAGGCCATATATATGATTTACATGAACATCAAGTTATAGAAACATTGCAACATTAATCTAATATCAAGAGTACTCAATACAAATGTTATAAAGGTACTCTTTACATCTGTGTGTCTTGTGCAGCCTAAATACAGATCTATGAACCCCTTTGGGATAAAACAATTCCATGATTTACAGGATCAATCTTTCCAATTTCTCTTTGTTGTTCAGACCACTCCTAAAGGTGTTAAAGAGGGACATATAGAATTGCTCTCTCTTTTTCCTCTTAGTCTGAATGTCACCTCCTCTGAGGTTATGCTGCATTACTTCTATGCCACACCATTTTAAGTCCTCGATCGTATGATTGTGGGACAACCAATGTTCCACAAGTGGCGCTGTTTTCTTTTTGGTTCTAATGGCTGACTTGTGCTCTGTGATTCGTGTTTTGATTTCTCTAGAAGTTTCGCCTATGTAAGCCTTGTTACATGGACAGAGTACAAAGTAAACCAAATTTTTAGTTCTGCAATTTATAAAACTTTTTATTCTTTGCCTGATGCCGTTATGTTCAATAGTATTCACCTTCATTAGTGTTTCACAGTTGGTACACATGTTGCAATAGAAGTTGCCAACAGGTAAAGGCCTTTTATCAATGGTTTGTTGGCTTTCAGTCCTTTCATCCCTAAACGTGTGGACTAAGCAGTTTCTCACAGTTTTGTTTCTTCGAAAGCTAAACATAGGTTTTGGGATTTTTATGTCACTTTTATCGTTTAAGAGTGACCAATTTCTATTTATTATATTTTTCACTTTATTGCTGGCTATACTAAAGTTTGTAACAAATATAAGTCTATCATTTGTGGTTTCTGTTTGTTTGGGTTCTTTCGAGAAAAGGGAATCTCTGTCATAATATTTGGCTCGCTTGTAGGCCCTTCTGATAAGGTGTTTTGGATATCCTCTCTCCTTCAGTTTTTGTGATAAAACATCCGCATGTCTATTAAAATCTCTGATATCTGTACAATTTCTTCTTATTCTTAAGTACTGGCCAAAAGGAATATAATCCTTTTGGCTTCTTGGATGGTTACTATTATAATGTAATAAAGTGTTGCGGTCAGATGGTTTAGTATAGAGCTCAACTCCTAATCTGCCGTTTTTATCTTTGATGTTGATATCCAAAAATTCAATGCTCTCTTTATTATACTTGGAGGTGAAATGTAAATTCACATCTCCAAGGTTCAGCCAGCTGATGAAGTTAGTCAAGTCTTCAACAGTTCCTGTCCAGATGAAAAAAATATCATCTATAAACCTCGACCAACAGGTGATATTTTCATAAAAAGGAGCTGCATTATTAAAAACATGCTTATTTTCAAATATTATGACAGAGATTCCCTTTTCTCGAAAGAACCCAAACAAACAGAAACCACAAATGATAGACTTATATTTGTTACAAACTTTAGTATAGCCAGCAATAAAGTGAAAAATATAATAAATAGAAATTGGTCACTCTTAAACGATAAAAGTGACATAAAAATCCCAAAACCTATGTTTAGCTTTCGAAGAAACAAAACTGTGAGAAACTGCTTAGTCCACACGTTTAGGGATGACAGGACTGAAAGCCAACAAACCATTGATAAAAGGCCTTTACCTGTTGGCAACTTCTGTTGCAACATGTGTACTAACTGTGAAACACTAATGAAGGTGAATACTATTGAACATAACGGCATCAGGCACAGAATAAAAAGTTGTATAAATTGCAGAACTAAAAATTTGGTTTACTTTGTACTCTGTCCATGTAACAAGGCTTACATAGGCGAAACTTCTAGAGAAATCAAAACACGAATCACAGAGCACAAGTCAGCCTTTAGAACCAAAAAGAAAACAGCGCCACTCTTGGAACATTGGTTGTCCCCCAATCATACGATCGAGGACTTAAAATGGTGTGGCATAGAAGTAATGCAGCATAACCTCAGAGGAGGTGACATTCAGACTAAGAGGAAAAAGAGAGAGCAATTCTATATGTCCCTCTTTAACACCTTTAGGAGTGGTCTGAACAACAAAGAGGAATGGGAAAGATTGATCCTGTAAATCATGGAATTGTTTTATCCCAAAGGGGTTCATAGATCTGTATTTAGGCTGCACAAGACACACAGATGTAAAGAGTACCTTTATAACATTTGTATTGAGTACTCTTGATATTAGATTAATGTTGCAATGTTTCTATAACTTGATGTTCATGTAAATCATATATATGGCCTTTCTCATTCCAAGTTGATACCTTAGAACATTTATAACGATTATCACTAATATTTTGAACCCTATATTGTGTACCACTATTGTAATAGGCGAAGGATGTACATGGGATCTTGACAACAATCTTGGAACATGACACGAAATCACCATTTTAAAGCCAAATCCGGTTATAGATATGGCAATGTAGTTTCATATGTTTTTGCACAAATATTTTGGTGTTTAATTAAATCGATTGTGTCAGAAATCTTATCGATAACAAGCACAACTGTAATGTATAAAACTTGCTTAAAAATATTTCTAATACTTCTTACCACAAAGTGTCATCATTAATTAAAAAATAATGAGATTATTGATATGAGATGGGTTAATATAAATATAATGAATTTCATAGAAAAACACAGGATGTAATATATGTTGAGTTTATATATGAGTAATGCCTATCCTCCCCAATTCAACATGGCCGCCAAAGTCAGATCGGGACTCGAATATCAAATATAGTCACCAATAGCGCACTCAAAGAAAGAATTAACATATGTCCGCTCAGGGTCCTCCAGAAAAGCAAAATACATAAAGTGGAAATTAATCTGTAGGGAATTATTATCAGTATTCGAAATACATTTTGAATATCTGTGACGACTTCCGGGTCGCAAGACGATCCTTTATTGATCGGAAAACAGAAATAAACTAAATTATTTACTAAATTCTATGGTCAAGGTCTCTAGACTTAACCCAGGAGAGATAGAGAAATACCATCCCAAAAGAATATAAAATTTAGGAAAATGATACTATTTGATTAAACATCTATTTCCCGGGCATCATCGGAAGTGGCAGTATAAATGCCGGTTCCGAATGTCGGTTACTACTTTCCCGGAGGACCCTAACACGGAGGAGCAGGGAGGCCGAATTGAACCACAAAGGTAGGCGAGCCGTAATTAAATAGGAGCTCTTTGATGCCGTAACCTTTATGTTAGCAATAGTTCTGTTCTCGCGCTAATCTAGGAAATGTATGTATAAATAGTGTTGAGCTCCGCTAACCGGGACTAAGGAGAATGTGCAGTGAAACAGTGAGGTTACCTCGAGAAGCCCCGATTTAACGGATAACCTTTTTTCCTTAATTGTCCTACTTGAATTAGAGTACGCGGAAAACATTTAGAAATCTAATCAGTATCTACCATGGCATTTCTAAGAGCCGAAGTTGGTCAATATCATCAGTAACTGACCTTCGTAGCAATGCACTAGGTCCCACGCTTAAAAAGTTTAAAATGCTAAGAAAAGCACGGACTAGAAAATGTTTATTTATGGGCCATACTTCATAAGTGACAATCGCCCACTGACAAAGATAAACAGTGACCGAGTTTTCCACCATTAGCCTCTATAGACGTATAGTAATTTGTGCCAGTAAAACCGATCAAATAACTATTAGAACCAGCACATTGATTATTATGTATTTCATTCACTTCAATAGGCGTAAGAAAAACAAGAAGCGATTTTTAAACCAGATGAGTGATCGATTTATCACACTGCCCTTACAAAAATGAATACAGAAACTCGGTAAGTAGGGGATGCTCTATATATTTTAGATTTTAGATTTTACTTAATCTCAGGAAGAGACTTTGATATAACGTGTCCTATCCTACATATAGTGATCCTGAATTGACAAAGGGATTCTGAGTCTTTGAAACTGACCCGAGAGTAAATTCCGGTGGCTCCTCCGTGTCCTAATCATTTTATGCAGTTACCTCATTTCAGGTAAACAATTATAAAGGAAACATAAATTATAAATCACCAGACACTAGGGCTGACCAGATAGATAATTGTGGATATTTTTCTTCCTTTATTAAGGGAACACATGATTATAAGAAACAGATGTATACAAGTTTCCAGTTGCTTTAGAAGTCTTTTAAATTCAAACAGAAGCTTCAAAAATTCAGGTATTTGTTTATTATATAAACTTTCCTTAATTCCGAAGACACAGTGCCCCCCCCATTGATTTATTTAATTGGTAACAGGGTTCCATGATAACTATATACTTGAGAGAAGGGTACTGAGGGTGGCTCCCACAGAGGAACAGGTCCAGGAGCATAGAGGGCAAAATGAACACTAAGAAAAAGAAACACTATGTATGTATTTCTGTTGATCCGCCTATTTACAAAATACCTAAAATACTGTTGTTTAAATTTTTAGATTGCCAACCAAATGTCAAAATGTCCTGATGAAGGTGTGAATATTGTAAACGAACACCGAAACGCCGCGTCGAATTTTTCTTTTTGACTTTTTTATCATACTTCTTCATTATGTGAAAAATTGATTTTAATGTATTTTATGTGTAAAATTTGGATATACAACATGAAAAGTGGTTTATATATTCATTTGCCATTATAAATTGATAAATTAGGACTGCTCACAGACCGGCTTGCCCCCACACTGTTTTGCTTTAGTCAGTATCTTGGACTCCATTTAGCAATAGTAAACCACAGGGTCTCCTATTTGCTTCATACTCTCCCCCTCCCTGTGACAACAATCAGGGGAACCTTCCAATTAATTTGTTCAATAGTCATTCTTCTTCTCCTCTTCGAGGTGCATTCAGTCCTAGAGGCCACATCTTGAGAGACCAACCTTTCAGAGGTTGTCTCAAGGACATCCTTTTATAGGCTTGCTGCTTCTGGACCGCCAACTATTCCACCAGTGCTTAATTTGTGAAAGAAAGAAGCTCGAAGCTCTGCTCAGAAACCACGGCCTGGAAATAAAATGCACACCGAATAACAAGGCTGCTAGTCTTAAATCCACCTCTAGCTTCTTTAATATATTTCTTACTTTTTCTCGACTGACGGTTTTCCATGTTTCTCTTCCTCCATCTCTCTGTTTTTCCCTCTCTTGTTCTCGGGAAATGTCTGATGCGATATAAATACATGCCGGGCCCCACAAATAAGTTCCGGTGGCCATCACTGGCAACTACTGGCTCAAATTAAGCACTGTGAACTTCATCCTTAGGCACGAGTCTCTGCATTCTGTGCTGATGCTTTGACAGTTCAGTAATGCTAGTCTCTGTTCTTAACTTAAATCAAGAATGTTCATTGCCAGCGGCTGACATGGTCAGGAAATTAAAACCTGAATAAAGAAGTAGAGACACATATTATTTACCCCTTGTCCTCAAGACTCTCTCTTTGGCCATTATTCTTTGAGTTCACAGTAAAGTTGAGAAGTGTTTTGAGTTCATAAGTTTATTGACAGATCGAGAAATATGCATTACATCATCAAAACATAAAACAAGCAGCAAGAATACATCCTTAACGCGAATTACAATTAATCAAAATAAATAAATAAAACAAATATTAAATGAAGAAAACACAAAATAAATCCTAAAAGATCAAGAGAAGTGGACACAATGCACATGAAAGCTTCAAAGTCGAGCTAACAGATTGTGCATAATCATCCAGGCTGCATAGAGGAATTTGGATACAGCCACCACAATCAAGGGCATATATTCGCTTAGATAGGCTCAAACGCTGACATAGGGGAACAATCCACCTGGCTACGGGTTTGGTGTATTTTGGACAAAAAAAACAACAAATGTTCTTCAGTTTAGACCAGAAGCCTACATAATTGACACAAGTGGATCCAGACTTTACAGAGTCCCACGGTGAAGTGTAACCAGAAATTGGGAGAGTCCCATATCTAAACTGCAAGAACAATGAACGAGCACGCACGGGAAAAATGTCATTTAGAAATTCCTCTGCGTAAGGCATGGATTTGTGCAGTATAAAACGTCTTGCAAGCCTCCTTGTATGCCTACAAAATTTATGTTGAGCAGCAAGTCGCTCCCAGCATCTAGATTTAACCACTGCACCCGCAGTGGCCGGGATAGATGATGGGTCTTCCCAGAAATTGACTAGGCCTAACTCATATCTTGTGTTGTTTTTTTACATAGGCTAGCCACTTGATCTTCTTGGAACATTGCAGTTTAGTGATATCAATCAGGCCCTCTCTGTAGGGGTATAGTTTTTCAGAGGCCCAAATACACACCCAGTAGAGTAATGGCCTAAGGACAACCTGCTCAGAGACAGGGTTAACATCAAGGTCCAGTGTTAAAGGCACCAGAGTTGCCCCCCTCCATAGACCAGTAAGGGCTCTGATAAAGTTATTTTCACTAGTACCCAAAATACCCTTATAGCAATAGCCCCGTAATTCAACACCACGTCTGTTCACACCACTTGTTTGGGTATTATAGAGCTACATTGCAGGAAGAATCTGGAACCATGACACCTTTTTAGCAAACCAGAGCATTGCCCCTGCTCTATAATTTAACAGGTGTGAGCTTTTAGGAATCTGCGGGGTCCAGGAGCCAGAATCCGCCAGACGGATCCGCAAGTGTTCTGGCCAAGCATCCCCTGCAAATAGCAGAAGGGGCACCATTAGTTACGCCATGGTAAGGAGCCAGGGTGAGGGGTCTGTTGTTTGTGTTTCGCCAGGAAGGTTGTGACGTCTGGGACAGGGGCATTTAAGGTGTAATGATGTGATTGGCCTCTTTTCTCTCCACCGCGCAACAGCATACCAGACCAAACACCCACCCACTCTTGGAGAAAGGCGGAAGTGCTAGCAGCAGACAAAGGCGGCTACCCAAAAATGTGTACTGATTTACTGGACTGACCCCTTGGCTGGGTGCTGATTTGTGTGGGAACTGGGCTGGCAGGAGGGGGGTTTGACCCAGTAGCATTTCGTGGTGGGAGTGCTGTGGGGCGGTGGGGCGGGGTGAGGGAGGAGCAGGGTGGGGTATAGTAAACTACGGCATATAGCCGGACAGAGGTAAGTAAACAAATAAATAGAATTTCAATGCGCGCGCTGTATTGCCAAATGCGATGCAGCGCACAAAGAAATTCATTTTATTTATGTATTTGTGTAATTACCTCCGTTGGGCCGTATTTGATAGTTTACTACCCCAACCCTGCTCCTCCCCCGCCTCACCGCCCCGCAGCACTCCCACCACAAGCCGTTACTGGTCTGATCTGCTGATAGGCCTGGACCTTTCTGTCGTACCTCGAGATACCTGGAGCTGACCATTTTAAGGGAGTTCATCTAGTGGCAGGTACCTGGCAGGGACGGAGAGCTATGTGGTACCCTAGGTTATGTGTCAGTATGGAACTGCGGGTATTGCCCATCCCTCTGTGGGATGGAAGTGAAGTTGTCACTAATGCAGTGGAAAAGTGGAGAAAATTGTTGTATTGCTCGCACAATCTTTGAGCTGTTTGCTGATCTGGTGTCCTTTATTCTCATTACCAATGTCTTCTTAACTATGGTTTTTGTTTCTCACTGATGTTAATGTTAATGTTAATGATATTTATAAAGCGCACAAATACCAAAGACGGTGTCTCGGCGCTAAAAAACCGTGAGCAAGCCCCACCTAGCACCCCTCACTGGAACAACCAGTTTTTCAAGTTTTTTCTAAAGCTCAGAAGAGAGCTGGCCTTCCTGATCTAGGGAGGCAGCAAGTTCCACAGCTTTGAAGTGCCATACTGAAAACTCCATCCCCCCCCATGCATGGTACGAATTTAGGCACCGGCAGTAATTTTGCACCCGTAGAACGGAGCTGTATGGCTGGCTGGTACCACACAAAGAGTTCCTGAAGAAACAACGGACCCTTCTGTCTCAAGGCTTTAAATGCCACACAGAGCGCCTTAAATTTGATCCGTTGCACCACTGGAAGCCAGTGCAGCTTCCGGATTTCCCCTGAAATGAACTTATGCCGGGGCATGCTCAGCAAAAGGCGAGCCGCCGAGTTCTGCACTACCTGAAGTTTCTTCTGGCACTGCTTTTGGGCATTCAAATAAAGACCGTTGCAGTAGTCCAGCTTGGCCTGTATGAGGGAAGTGATGATAGTGCGTGCATAAAAGGCTACATCTTTGTTGAACCACCATGATCGAAGTTGTCGGTCCCTGGGGAGGGTTCAGTGGGGCAGAAACTTGCACGTTGTCATCTCTCTACGACTGTGGTTCCCAAACTGTGCGCCGCGGCACCCCAGTGCGCCGTAATGAGGTGCCAGGGGCGCCGCGCACAGTCTAGGGTGACCAACCGTCTGTAAAATATCTGCAATTGTGGCCATCACAGGGAGCAGCGCTGCTCCCCTGTGAGAGGTCTCACCCCCGCTGCTGGAGCCGCCTGCACTCCTCCAGGAGCACAAGAGCAGCCCCTCCCGCCCATTGAAATTCTGCATGGGGCTGATTGCCACATACTGAATGAAAATGGGGCAGTCAGGGGTGTTCAAGCATGTGGTGGGGCCTCCTGCCTCAGTGTACAGAAGGGCAATCTGTAAGAAAAAAAAGGTAAAACGCCCAGGCTGCAAAGAACACTTCATTTAAAGAAGCCTGTGAAATAAGTTTAAAAGAACAGGTTATCGTTCTTTCACTGTCTCATCATTTTTTAATTGAAGTATTTTCAATATTATATTCAACAAAGCCATGGTTGCTGCTTTTTATTTTAAGGAACTAGCAACCATTGACAAAGCCAAGAGTCCTGACTTGTTGTTGGTGCAATGATACTTGTTGTATTATATATCTGGATGCAATGACATAAACAACATAATACCAGTCGGGCGCAACACTATGCTAAGCGCAGATTTTTAGCCTAGGTGTTTTAAACTGAGCTCTTAATTACATCCAACACCCCCTTTGAAGAGACCCCCCCAGTTTTGTTACACCGCTTAAAGCCCTGGAAACAACACCGTGCCACAGTCACCCCACATCCTGGCACTGTGCATCATGTGTGACTCATGACTTCTACGTTTTCAGTCTGCCTATGTGCAGGGGCATAGTGAACTCTCCCCCACCGCACCCCACCCCTTGCTGTAGTTCGTTCTTGATAGGACTCTTCTGCCTGCAACTCTGCAGACAAAGGCTCAGCTCATAATGTGGAAAGGTGGGTGAGTAAGTAAGTGAAGGAATGTCTGAATGGCTGGATGGATGGATTACTGAAAGGATGAATGCATGAATGAAAGGGGGAATGGATAGATAATGAAAGAAAGGATGGATGGATGAGTGAATGAGTGGAAGTATGGATGAAAGAAAAGGTAAATAGATGGATGTATGGGTGGAAAGGTAGATGGATGGGTAAAAGTGTGGATGGGTGTGTGAAAGGATGGATGGATGAGTGAAAGGGCAGCTGATGGGTGAGTGAATTGGTGGATGGGTGTGTGAAAGGATGGATGAATGAAAGGGTAGATGATGGGCAAGTGAATGGGTGGATGGATGAATTGATAAGTGAAATGGTGAATGGATGGATGAGTGAAAGGGTGGAGTTAGTGAAAGAGGGTAGATGGACAAAAGGATGGATAGATGAGTGAAGTGAAAGCGTGGATGGATGAGATGAGAGAACGGATGGCTGGATGAGTGAACGGATGGTTGGATGAGTGAAAGAATGCGTCCCAATTACTTTAAGGAAGATAATAGGAGGTACATACCACCCACCCACCGGTAAAAAAATGGTGGGGAGCCACGACCAACTGCCGATTAGGTCAAGGGAGCCACAGGTCAAAAAAGTTTGGGAATGGAATGGAATGAGAATTTGTAGAGCGCGTTGGCTACCCAGGGGCGTCCCAGCGCTGCTCTATGAGTTAGTTGCACAGTTTTTGAAATTGTGTAGCTAGTTACCTTGCAGGCAGTTAACAAATATAAAAACCATGCTATTGCTCTAAGGTCTTGGTATGGTGTATTTTAATTGGAGTCGTTGAGTTTGAAAAACGGCTCCCCATCGAGAGTATTAGCCAAAGGTTCTATATCCAGAATAGTTATTTCCGTGCATTAACACATTTTTTCCATTTAGCAATACTAAATCAATGGTTGTGATAATGCCACTTGACTACTCCGAAAATCTGTGACTGTTGACAACAGCAAAATGCTGATTATATTTTTTCACCTTTAAATTGAGAAAAACCAATAGCAAACCTGGTTGCACGCGCTATTTCCCATCGAAATCTAAAAGTGAACCAATATCACGCTACTATAACCCAGACTAAATGCGTGGATTTTACAGATCTCGCCAAGAACGGAAGGCTGTGCTGTCCTTGATTCAAAATCCTGAACAGTAAATTGCGGCACGTGTCAGCTGCGAGCGTGTAACTCACCGACCCATATTCGCGGCGCTGTTGTGTGACTGCATCAGCTCACGTGCAATATTTCCCCACTGTGAGGACGCCTAATTCCAGGCCTTATTTCCATGTGTGAGAGATATGTGTGACTACGCTGCCCGGCTCACAAGCACATTAATTATCACCTGTAACGCGGATGCTGACACCTTCCCCCAAGCCCTCCTCCAGCGCTCAGAGCCTCGACGTTCTGACAGCGCCTAGTGCTTCGCTAGTGCTACATTTGAGGCACTTGCCGTCACCCTTCATTCACACCGCGTGCGGCACCTCTGAGATCAGCAGGGCACGATATAAATTCAAGAGCTCGTGACAGTGGGCTCATCAGCGCCTGATCTACTGCAGTGCAGGCCTGCCTCCCCCTGCCCTGATGGTCACGTGCCGTGGAATATCAATGTGGCATTTTTATTCATAAGATTCAGCATCTATTTTCTTCTTGCGTTTCCATCAATCTGCCAGCACAGATCTTGCTCAAACCCTGTTTGCAGACACTCCCAAAGCCTACTAGGGCAGCAAAACAAACATTCAGCATGAGGCATATTGAAACTTGTATCTCAAAAAAAACGTGAAGTTTGCTCTCCCTCCCTTCATTACCCAGGGCATTGCAGGAGACACCATTTTGTGGACTTTTTGCATCCAGGCGTGTAGCCCATTTCAGTGAGCATAGTGAAAGCCAATTTGTTAAACAGCATGGTCTTGGACTGCCGGCCACCTCCCCCCTTGAACACCGACTGAATTACCCAATTCAACCAGTCAACACATGGGGGTCTTTGGAAGTCAAGGGGGGGTACGGGCCCCCCCCCCTGGCCGTATTTATTAAAATATAAAAACAAATCAAAAATTTTAATCAAATAAACATTTCTGATAATTATTAAAATGCACACTTTTCAGAAGATTAGATTGACATCCGTTTCGACATGGTATGATGGGCTAACCTTAACAAATAGCTAGTACAGCGTGTTTCCTAACGTAATCTAATCATCCTGAAAATTAAACTGCATTCCAATATTTTTAATAAAGTCCTACGGCAAGGTCGCCAACCGGTGTCAGATCCTTTTACAGCTGCGCTCTCACGTTGAAGATGCGCATGCGCAACCCAGGGCACGTTACACCCACGTGCGCTCCCTGAACTCCATTTAACCATAACAGGAGGGCCCAGACACTCGCGCACCTTAGTGACGTCATAGTGTTGTGAGGGGTGGCTACCAGCCTGAGGAAAGCGTAGACTCCCTCCCCCGCACCCTTAAAATTACTGGAGATCATATCCTGCCCCTGAAGTTCTGAGAGAGACCAATGGCCCCTCCCGCGGGCGGCCCCTTTCGTGAATGGGTCCGCCCCCCCGTAAGGACCTTAAAATGCTGCTCACCGATTAATGACCTTACCGCCAGACACACATAATAAATACGACATTGCTATTCTAAAAGGAAAAAAGGCCTAAGGATAAAATTGTTAACACACCGCAAAGCACAAAACATCTACATATACAGTTACTCCTGTAAGCGGGAAAAAGGGCCTAAGGAAAGAATTAGTTAAATATCACGGCACTGCACCAAAAGTTTAAATCTGTTCTGCCTTCCAGTAAACAGGAAATTCAAGGCCTACTGGATCAAGCCCCCCTTACACCTATATTCCGGCCCATTGACAAACCTGATACTTACCATTTGCCAAGCCCCAAGGTCTGCTAATAAGGGATGGAGGGTGGGGAAAATTAAACGGCCCCACGGTGGGGCGAGGAGCGAGCCTGGGAGCGCGGGCACAAAGAGGCCGCTTCCCGCGCTCCCCAGGCTTTTAACCCTTTCGCCGCCGCGACCCCGCCCCCTCGCCCCGGAAGCACACCAGTACCTCCGGGGCGAGGGGGCGGGGCAAGCGGCCCCGAAAGGGACGGGGTGTGGGAGGGGCCGGGCCCCGCCATGCTTGCGTGGGGGCCTATTGGCCCCCCCTTGTATCATGGTCTTGGACTGCCGGCCACCTCCCCCCTTGAACACCGACTGAATTACCCAATTCAACCAGTCAACACATGGGGGTCTTTGGAAGTCAAGGGGGGGTACGGGGCCCCCCCCCTGGCCGTATTTATTAAAATATAAAAACAAATCAAAAATTTTAATCAAATAAACATTTCTGATAATTATTAAAATGCACACTTTTCAGAAGATTAGATTGACATCCGTTTCGACATGGTATGATGGGCTAACCTTAACAAATAGCTAGTACAGCGTGTTTCCTAACGTAATCTAATCATCCTGAAAATTAAACTGCATTCCAATATTTTTAATAAAGTCCTACGGCAAGGTCGCCAACCGGTGTCAGATCCTTTTACAGCTGCGCTCTCACGTTGAAGATGCGCATGCGCAACCCAGGGCACGTTACACCCACGTGCGCTCCCTGAACTCCATTTAACCATAACAGGAGGGCCCAGACACTCGCGCACCTTAGTGACGTCATAGTGTTGTGAGGGGTGGCTACCAGCCTGAGGAAAGCGTAGACTCCCTCCCCCGCACCCTTAAAATTACTGGAGATCATATCCTGCCCCTGAAGTTCTGAGAGAGACCAATGGCCCCTCCCGCGGGCGGCCCCTTTCGTGAATGGGTCCGCCCCCCCGTAAGGACCTTAAAATGCTGCTCACCGATTAATGACCTTACCGCCACAGGCCAGGTAGTTAACCGACTATCTGGCCCCCCCCCCAGCACACACCCCTTCTAGAAAGGTCATACTCTCTGTTAGACGGACCGGGAGGGTCGGCCGAGGATAAGGGGAGAGGTCTCCGGGGAGAGCCGTCTCCAGTGAATCGTACAGACAAGTAACTCCCCCCCCACAGACGGACACCACACAATGATAAAGTTCAACGATACTTTATAGGTAATTCTTCAAGTACGGTAGAATGGTACAAGGAGGTCTGGACTCAGGGGTCCCCTCTATTCTGGTCTCTGTTTGGGAAAAGGGTAGCGGGACAGTCTTGTTATCAAAGAGATGGAAATAGCTCTCAATCCTCGAGCTCGGTGGTGTAGATGAACGGGCCGCGGCGGAGCCAGCAGGGCCCGAGATGGATGAAGGAAGACGACGGTCCGCGGCAGAGCCAGCAGGTCCCGATGAAGGTGGTGGTTACAAACGGTCCGCGGCCACGCCAGCAGGTCCCGACGACGATGAAGGATAGGGTGGTTCCCAAAGCCGCGGCAGCGCCAGCAGGCAAGACGAAGGTGCACAAGACAGAGCTACGGCAGCGCCAGTAGTCCGTCAAGGATGAGTTCTTCTTTGCGTCTCTCGACTCCAAGATACAACTGCCGTCCGGCTCTGGAGCTGCCCCAGTTATAGGGCTGGTGTGCTTTGATGTCCGGACCCTCGCACTTGGAGGTCGGGAGGTCCGGGATGAGGGGGTTCAGACACCCAGCAGGGGGGTGGAGCCAGCGCCCAGGGAGGCGATGGGCGAGCGGTACTTGGCGGGGGGGAGCCATCGACACCTCTTGCTCCCATTGACTGACCAAGTAGCCCGCTCACCTCCTGGGTGGATGTTGGTGCCGGAATGTCTGAGGCCTGGCCGGGCCCAGGGTTGAGGTCGATCGGGGGCCAGGCGGCCTCGTGGTGGAGTGTCCAAGATGGCGCCCAGGATGGGCGCGCAGGCCGGTAGTGGGTCGGCCTACGCGGTCAACAGGTTCGGGTGTAGGGGTCCCTGCGGGGACGGTGGACGTGTAATGGTGGTGTGTGGTACTTGCGTGGCTGGTTCGGGCCTGGTTGGGCCGGGGGAGAGCGGCCCTTCATGTGGCCTGTCCAACATGCGTCCCCCCCAGCTGAAGGCGGGGAGAGTTACCCATTCTCTTGGGGACTCTTTTCGTCGAGGCGGAAGAACCGGGACAGGCCATCTGCGTTGGCGTGATCTGGCCCAGGCCGATGTTCAACTGTGAAGTCCATCCCTTGTAGGGAGATGGACCAGCGTAGTAACTTCGGGTTTTCCCCCCGCATCTGCATCAGCCACTGCAGGGGTCGGTGGTCGGTCTGTACCCGAAAGGGTGTGCCAAAAAGGTAGGGCCGGAGCTTCTTGAGGGCCCATACCACTGCAAAGGCCTCCCTCTCTATGGTGCTCCAGCGTTGTTCCCGTGGTAGGAGTCGCCGGCTGATGAAGGCCACCGGCTGATCACGGCCTTCGGTGTTCACTTGAGACAGGACTGCCCCAATGCCATGGTCGGAGGCATCCGTCTGGACGATGAACTCCCGGCTGTAGTCGGGGGCCTGGAGCACAGGGGCGGAGCACATGGCGGCTTTCAATTGTTCAAATGCAGCTTGACACTCTGGGGTCCAGTTGACTTTCTGGGGCTGATTTTTTGACGTGAGCTCTGTGAGGGGCCTCACGATAGTACCATAGTCTTTCACGAACCTTCGGTAATAGCCCGTGAGGCCCAGGAAGGCCCGTACCTCGGTCTGGGTAATGGGGGGCTGCCAGGACTGGATGGCGGCAATTTTTAGCTGCAGAGGGGCCACCAGGCCGCTTCCCACCTGGTGCCCGAGGTAGGTTACAGACCCTTGCCCAATTTGACATTTGCTGGCCTTGATCGTGAGGCCAGCTTGCTGAAGGGCGTGCAGCACTGCTCGGAGGTGGCGGAGGTGCTCGGACCACTGGTTGCTGTATACAGCGATGTCGTCTAGGTAGGCGGCGCTGAATCCTTCGAGCCCCGCCAGGACCTGATTGACGAGTCGTTGGAATGTTGCTGGGGCATTCTTCATGCCGAAGGGCATGACTGTGAAATGGAAATGGCCATCGGGAGTGGAGAAGGCAGAACGTTCTTGTGCCCGGGGTGTGAGGCCGATTTGCCAGTAGCCCGCCGCTAGGTCGAAGATACTGAGGTAGCGGGCAGCTCCCATGCGGTCGATTAGTTCATCTGCCCGGGGGATGGGATGTGCGTCTGTCCTGGTGACCGCATTCAAGCCCCGGTAGTCGACGCAGAACCGGAGTTCTGGTGTGGTGCCGGGGGCAGCTGCTTTGGGGACCAGTACTACAGGGCTGGCCCAGGGGCTGTCTGAGGGCTCGATGACCCCGAGCGTGAGCATTTTGGCTACTTCCTCCTGGATGCAGGCCCGTACCCGATCTGGCACGCGGTAGGCCCGGTGGCGGATAGGGGGGCTGTCCCCCGTGTCCACATCGTGCGTACACCAGGAAGTGACACCTGGGGGGAGGGAGAACAGGCTGGCGAATTGTGACAGGAGAACTTGGCACTCCTGGCGTTGCTCTCGGGTGAGGGCCTCTGAGAGTCGGACCCCCTCTACGGAACCATCTTTCTCCCGCGTTCGTAGGAGGTCCGGGAGGGGCTCGGAGTCCTCTTCAGCCCCATTGTCTGTGGCCATCAGGAGGCTGAGTTCTGTCCGTACAAAGTGCGGTTTCAGTCTGTTAGCGTGGAGGACCCGGAGGGGGTTCCGGGAAGATTCCAAGTCGATGAGATAGGTAGCCGGACCCTTGCGCTCGACCACTTTGAAGGGCCCGGTCCACTTGTCTTGTAGGGCGCAGGGTTCGGTGGGGGACATCACCCATACCTGTTGCCCAGGTTCAAATTCGATGGAGGAGGCATTCCGGTCATACCACCTTTTCATGTCCTCTTGACTGGCCTCTAGGTTGGCTTTTGCTAGTTCTCGGAATCGCCGGGTCTGGTTGCGGAGTGTTAGGAGGTAGCGGAAAACATCTGGTGGGTTCTTTAGAGGGGGCATCTCCCAGCCTTCCTTGACTAGGCTGAGCGGCCCCCGCACGGGGTGTCCATATAGCAGTTCAAATGGGCTGAAGCCCAGGGACTTCTGGGGAACCTCTCGATAGGCGAAGAGGAGGCACGGCAGCAGCACATCCCACTGGCGACGGAGGGGCTCTTCCAACCCCCCGATCATCCCTTTGAGCGTGCGGTTGAACCGCTCAACGAGGCCGTTTCCTTGAGGGTGATAGGGGGTCGTGAACCGGTAGGTAACCCCGCACTGTTGCCAGAGAGATTTCATATATTTCGAAATAAAGTTCGTGCCCCTGTCACTGACGACCTCCCGGGGGAAGCCCACCCGGGAGAAGATCCCCATCAGAGCCCGGCCGACTACCGGGGCTGTCACAGTCCGCAGGGGAACAGCCTCCGGGTAGCGGGTGGCGTGGTCCACTAGCACCAGGATGAATCGATGGCCTTCTTTTGTGCGCGGGTCCAGGGGCCCTACGATATCGATTCCGACCCTCTCGAACGGGGTGGTGACCACGGGAAACGGTTGCAGGGGGGCTTTCAGTTTGCGGCCGCTCTTCCCACTGGCTTGGCACGTGGGGCAAGATCGGCAATGCTGGTGTACATTGTCCCTCATTTTGGGCCAGAAGAAGTGGGTCACCAGGCGGCTATAGGTTTTGTCTTGACCCAAGTGTCCTGCCAGGGGGACATCGTGGGCCAGGTTTAGCAGAAAGTCTCTAAAACGGAGGGGTACCACTAGGACTCGGCTGGCCCCCAGCTCCGCGATTCTTTGCTCACTGTACAGCAGATCATTGTCCCAGTAGACCCAGTGAGTTCCGGAGGTATCCCCTGCGCTTTGGGCTAGCGCTTGCTGGCGGAGTCCCTCGAGGGAGGGACAGGTCTTTTGTTCTTGGCGAAATTGTTCTTGCGTGGGCCCCCCCTCTTGAGGCCACTGGTCGAGGTTAGCGAGGTCTGGAGGTTGAGCTGGTTCGGGGGGGACGTCACGGTCGGTGGTTTCGGCGGGGGCGACCGGAGGCGGTGGCGCCGGCCATTCGAGTTCCTCTGGGCGGGTGTTGGCACGGGCGGTCATGGACCGGGTGGTGACGCACGCCCAGTCCGGGACGCCCAGCATCCCCAGGTGCTCTTTTCGTTCGACTGCTGCCCATGGAGAGCTTTCCAGGTCATTACCCAGGAGGCAGTCTACGGGGGCATCATCTCGGACCGCCACCTTCAACATGCCGGAGACCCCTCCCCATTCGAAGGGGACGCAGGCCATCCGACACAGGCTTTCTGAGTTATCGGCTGAACGTACAGGGCAGAGAATGTTTGGTAAGTATTGTTCGGGGGTCACCAGGTGACAGCGGACGGCTGTTATACTAGCCCCAGTGTCACGAAGGGCTTCAGCCCGGCGTCCATTGATGCCCACCCATTGGCTGTACTTCTGGGTATTAGCGGGTAGGGGGACCCGCGGGACCATGTCTCTCCCCCCTAGGCAGGCGAGAGCCATGGCGGCTGGCTCCCATTCTTGGTGGTCCTGTTCATATTCTTCTTGTTCCTCTGAGATCTGTTCCTCCCCCAGAGCAGCAGCGGCTACTTGGCGGGGTCTTGGGCTCTGGTACTGGGGGCAGTTTGGGTCGTTTGCATAGTGTCCGACTCGTTGGCATCGATGGCAGGTAACATTGGCTCGATGTCCCGGTCGCGCTGGGGTGCTGCCCCGGTTGGCCGGGGGGGTGGGGCTGGTAGTGAGGGTGACCGGAGCGTTGCTTCTTCCGCGTCCTTGGCCTCCACCTCCTCGGGGACGGTGCTGACCATTGTTGTTCCGGTTCTGTTCGGAGGACCCATTTCGACTCACTCTGGTGATCTCCCACCGGTCTGCTTCAGCTGCGAGCTGCCGGGGAT
The DNA here is from genome assembly GCF_964261635.1 of Lissotriton helveticus. Taxonomy (NCBI): domain Eukaryota; kingdom Metazoa; phylum Chordata; class Amphibia; order Caudata; family Salamandridae; genus Lissotriton; species Lissotriton helveticus. The sequence continues at coordinate 165,577,959 of NC_136065.1, read as the reverse complement.
CCGTTAACTTGCTGTCGAGGAGGTGCTGACGAAGTTCAATGAAGCAATTGTTCGACAGATGCTCCCATACCATAAGATTGAACAGTTGTTCGTAGGTTGTGACCCTGCTTCCTTTGATCCAGCCCTCGAAGGCTCGGCTAAAGTAATTGACATAGTCCACCCAAGTTGTACCTGGGATGCGGGTGCAGTCTCGGAACCTCTGACGGTACATCTCGGGTGTGAGGCCATAGCGGGTGAGGAGTGCAGCTTTCATATGGTCATAGGAGGTCATCTGGTGGTCCGGGAGTTGCAGCAGGGCGTCGCGGCCCTCATTGAGGAATCTCCCCCACAGACCGGCCCCCCAATCGCTTTTATCGATCCGGTGTGCAGTCATAGCGATTTCATAGGCCTTAAACCATTGCTGGATGTCGTCCTCTCGGAAGTATTCTCGAACGACATCCTTGGGGATGTGTACCTTCTTCTCTGTTGCCCCTGGAGTGTGGGGTTGCTCGGGCACCCCTGCTTCTTTATTCTGTTTGCGTAGGTCGATTTCAGCTAATTTCCGCTCATGTTCATATGCCAGTTTCTTTTCCTCGAGCTCCCTTTGTCTCTGTTTCTCCTCTCTTTCTTCTCGGAGACGCAGGTGCTCTAAGTTGATTTTCTGTTCGGCCAACTTTAGTTCAACGTCCATTTTGAGCCGGGCCATTTCCAGCTCGTGTAGTCGGGTTCTTTCTCGTTCCTGGATCTCGTCTGGCGAGAGACCCGTTCTTCGTTCTTCAGGGGCCATGGGGGTTTGTGCTGTGATGTCTTGATCGGGGGTTCCGGCAGCCCCGGTTTCTGCCCACGATTCCAGGGCCTGCTTAAAGTCATCTTTGGTATTTAGTCCGGTGGTAGCTATACCTAATTCGATACAGAACTGTTTAAGTTCACGATGGTTGTACTCGTCCAATTTCTCCATCTGGAATTTCTCCGTTGATCCGCTGTCTTTAGTTGACATCGTGATTCGCCGTGGGGTGAGCTACTCTCTGTACGGTTTATGCGGTGATTCGGATCCCGTCGCTGGCCACCAATGTTAGACGGACCGGGAGGGTCGGCCGAGGATAAGGGGAGAGGTCTCCGGGGAGAGCCGTCTCCAGTGAATCGTACAGACAAGTAACTCCCCCCCCACAGACGGACACCACACAATGATAAAGTTCAACGATACTTTATAGGTAATTCTTCAAGTACGGTAGAATGGTACAAGGAGGTCTGGACTCAGGGGTCCCCTCTATTCTGGTCTCTGTTTGGGAAAAGGGTAGCGGGACAGTCTTGTTATCAAAGAGATGGAAATAGCTCTCAATCCTCGAGCTCGGTGGTGTAGATGAACGGGCCGCGGCGGAGCCAGCAGGGCCCGAGATGGATGAAGGAAGACGACGGTCCGCGGCAGAGCCAGCAGGTCCCGATGAAGGTGGTGGTTACAAACGGTCCGCGGCCACGCCAGCAGGTCCCGACGACGATGAAGGATAGGGTGGTTCCCAAAGCCGCGGCAGCGCCAGCAGGCAAGACGAAGGTGCACAAGACAGAGCTACGGCAGCGCCAGTAGTCCGTCAAGGATGAGTTCTTCTTTGCGTCTCTCGACTCCAAGATACAACTGCCGTCCGGCTCTGGAGCTGCCCCAGTTATAGGGCTGGTGTGCTTTGATGTCCGGACCCTCGCACTTGGAGGTCGGGAGGTCCGGGATGAGGGGGTTCAGACACCCAGCAGGGGGGTGGAGCCAGCGCCCGGGGAGGCGATGGGCGAGCGGTACTTGGCGGGGGGGAGCCATCGACACCTCTTGCTCCCATTGACTGACCAAGTAGCCCGCTCACCTCCTGGGTGGATGTTGGTGCCGGAATGTCTGAGGCCTGGCCGGGCCCAGGGTTGAGGTCGATCGGGGGCCAGGCGGCCTCGTGGTGGAGTGTCCAAGATGGCGCCCAGGATGGGCGCGCAGGCCGGTAGTGGGTCGGCCTACGCGGTCAACAGGTTCGGGTGTAGGGGTCCCTGCGGGGACGGTGGACGTGTAATGGTGGTGTGTGGTACTTGCGTGGCTGGTTCGGGCCTGGTTGGGCCGGGGGAGAGCGGCCCTTCATGTGGCCTGTCCAACACTCTCCCTGCAAAAACTTCCACCCATGCCAGGATGTTTCTTATAAAAAGGGCATTCCCCTCCTCTGTTAAGTGAACCCCGTCCCGCAGGTAGAAGTGTTCCCCCCAAATGCAACCATGAGGGATGGTCTGTAAGACCGGAGTCCTAAATAACCTGTCCAGTTTGTTGTTGACCCTCTTTAACGAGCTATTCAACGCGCTGACTGAGTTTCCCCCCCTCCATTGCATTCTTGGTATCAGTTGTGACCATACTACAACACTACCTGGTAACCGCTTTGCTAGCCAACCCGCTGCAGATATAATTTCTTCAAGGAGGACCCTTCTGCCCAGACCTGCCAAATCATTCCCCCCTAAATGAAGTATTACCGCCGAGGGAGGTGTAGTATGTCGTGCTAGTAAGTCCGACATATAGTCCCTGAACTGATTGAGGCGGAGCCCCCCCCTGCCATGGAAGGAGACCTTGCACCCCTTACTTTCCACCCTTTGTTTGCCTGAACCTGCAAGAAAAATTTGGTTAGCACGTTTGACATATGAATGCCCCACTACCCAGATGACCACTGTCTTCTGTCTGTCCTCCTGGTTCCTCCATGATGTAGTTAAGTTGCCTTGATGATCCATGGGTAGTTTCCGTCCTGCGTCACAGGCCCGTGAAACTGTAAATAACCAGAAAAACAGCAGGTAATAGCAATATTCAACATGGCGCCAGCTCTCACAACATGTGCAACCGCACGTAGCGTTTATAAGCGCTTGAGGACCATCTCCCAATTCTTTGCACACTAGTTGTGGTCAAACCCCTAGCTGTTGCTTCCGTGGCTGCCCCTATCCGGAAGGAGTGTGTCCCAAACTCTTTGTGGTTATAACCAGCTTTTGCCATGCTCATGGCTAGTACCCTCTGGAATTGAAATCTGGTCAAAGGAGTCCCATCCCCATGCATTAGCAGTGACCCCCCGCACTCCTGTGCCCGCTGTCTTAACAGTTCCTCCACATGTGTCACTGGGCAGCAGGGATTGTTCCTTGCCCGATGCAACGCCAGGTTTTGGCCCCTAGCATCCTGATCAGTTTTAGATTTCCTGATGCTGATCCACATAGTGTCGCCCTTTATGCTGATATCCCGCAGCTGAAGGCCGCCTATCCTATCCCCTTTGTTGGCCGCCACGAGTTCACCTATCCTGAATACCCCATAGAAGGCTAAAGAAAAAGCAGCTTTAAAGAGGCCCACCTCAGACGTAGAGCTACATGTGTCCGGTAGCGCGAGGAGAACAGCTGATAGACGTTCAAAACCTATAGGTTTCCTAGCATCTGTGGAGGGGGGCTGCATGCGCCGCCAGCCTTTCAATGCCTTCTGGGCCTGGAAGCTGTTCGTAGGGTCCCTGCCCCCTTTTGCACGTGCGAAAAAGGAGATAGCGGCCTTGTGCCTGTTGGCTGTCGCCACCGTGCGCCCTTCCCTGTGTAAGTTGCCTAAGTACCCATTGAAGCTAGCCTCCATAGTCCAACTACTCTCCCAGCCCTGTCCCAGAAAGTGACAGTAAGACCTGAACGCCCCTTCGTATGCCGTCCTGGTCTTGGGTGCTAGGCTGGCTGCCACGAGGTCATGTAGTTGGGGGCACCAATTTGCCAAAGGATCGCCGGGAAGTGAGCTGGCGTTGTCTCCGCCTCCGGCAAGTGATCCCTGAACACCTGCATCTTAAAGCGAGAAAGGGCATCAGCTGCATTGTTTAACACCCCTGGGACATGTTTTGCTCTGAAAAGTACATTCCTTGTCATGCAACACAGCACAATCTCTTTGATCAAGCGTAAAATGAGTGGACACCTTGCAGCTTGTTGGTTGATGCATTCAACCACTGACATATTGTCTGACCAGAATATTACCGATCTGTTGGCCAACTCCTCGGGCCAGACTTTCAGTGCCACCCAGATTGGGAAGAGCTCGAGGAAACCAATGTTCACCGTCAGCCCGCTCTCCTCCCACCAGGCGGGCCACTTCTGTGCCACCCATTTCTTGCCAAGGATGGCACCAAACCCAACACTGCCTGCCGCATCGGTCCATAAACCAATGTCCTCAGAGGACACCGTGGGTGCACCCCACAGCACTCTGCCATTGAAATCCGCCAGGAATGCAATCCATATCCGCATGTCCTGGCGCACCTCAGCAGACAGCCGTGTCCGGTGATGTTTTTCACGAAGACCCCTCATGGCCTGTGCAATTGAGCGTGAAAAGGGGCGAGCCATAGGAATTACTCTCAACGCAAAATTCAACTGCCCCACTGTCTGCTGCAACAGTCCTAAATTCACTTTCTTCGCTTGTAAGCACACACCTAGAGTCTGTTTGAATTTCTGGATCTTTTCTACTGGTAATCTAAAACAACCCTCAACAGAATCCAGTTCAATGCCTAAAAATTCGAGGCATGTTACTGGCCCAACTGTCTTCCCCTGTGCCAACGGGACCCCGAAAGAGCGCATGAGCACGCAAAATTCCTGCAATGCTGACGCACACTCCCGTGAACCCGCCGGGCCCAGAAAAAGAAAGTCATCCAGGTAGTGCATAACCCACTGGTGACCCGTACGCTGCCTTAATGCCCATTCCAAAAAGGAGCTAAACTGTTCAAAATAAGCACATGAAATTGAACAACCCATGGGCATACACTTATCCATGTAGTACTTCCCCTTGAAGGAGAAACCCAGCAGGTGCTGGTCCTCTGGGTGAACCGGGAGTAGTCTAAAGGCTGACTCAATGTCTGACTTAGCCATCAGTGTTCCCGCGCCCAAACTCCTCAGCATGTCCGCTGCCTGATCGAAGGACGCATACTTCACAGAGCAAATTGTATCATCAATAGCATCATTCAATGATGTCCCCCTCGGTGCGGACAAGTTGTGGATGAGCCTAAATTCCCCTTGTTCTTTCTTAGGCACCACCCCCAGAGGAGAGCACACAAAATTCTGCGTGGGAATGACGTGAAATGGTCCCGCTACCCTACCCAAACGCACTTCTTTAGCAATTTTTGTTGACACCAGGGTTGGATTGGCAAGGACTGATAGCTGATTTCTACACTGTGGTCTCCCGACATACCCCCCAGCAGGAATTCTAAAACCATGTGTGAAACCCTCTTGCAGTAGCCTGGCAGAAGTGTGATTGGGGTACCTGTTTAGCCAGGGGATCAAAGCTGACAACTGAATGGGTGAATGCGCTATTATGGGGTGGATCTTATTATTCAGGTTTCTTCCTACCCCTGTTTCCTGAACCACTGTTCTTATTGCGGCATGTTCTCTCTGGGTGGGAAGGGTGCCCACATATGTTGCACGCGTGCCTGAACTTACAGGTACCTGGTGCCCTGTGACATGTCCGCCTGTTGAAATCCCAACATACCCCCTTCGCCCCTCCATTCGTTCTCTGTTTATGGGCCGTCTCCCCCCCTGGTGCTGATCGAAAGGGCTGTTGGAACGGCTGCTGCGGCCTGGGGGAATAACCTCTATTCGCAGTAGCGCTAGTGCTTGCACCTTGACCCTTCTCAAATTGGTTGTGCCATGAGATAGAATCCACCTTGTCCCACGACAAAGTTTTATCAAATTCCTTGGATTTTCTAAAAGCGATATCATATTCCTTCCATACATCCCCTGCATGATTCTCATGGAACATTGTTATTCTGCTCTGATAGCAGTTCATGGCAGGTTGCATTCCCTTAAAGCGTTCGCCCATTACCGCGCCGTACACTGCAAAAGCCCTCACCCAGTTGATGATGTTTTCTTCCACCCTGAATTTGTACAACTTCGCTCTCCATTCACTGGGCAACAACATATCCTTCTGTGACTTAGCATATTCCCATTCCCTGTTATCAACCAGCAATGAAAAAATATTCACATACTTGTCAGCCCATATCATTTCCTTCACACTTTGTGACACATGTTGTGCTAAGCACTCTCCCCTAGAGGGCAATGTTCCCTCGCCCAGCAGCGGTTGTGCAATCTCCTTACCATTGTTGTCGGGTAACGTTGCTTCTGCGGCCTTGGCACCGCCTCCATCATTTGCTGGACCTGTTTGGGAAGAAACTGGTGCAGGCGGCGTGGCGCCCCTACCACTGGCCAACAATATCTGAGTCACTAATGTTTGTTGCTCCGTTGTAAGGGTCGTATTGACCGGCAACGCACCCCCCCCTAACCATGGGAGAATAGCCGCCACCTGAGCTGCCAGGTCTATTGGCACTGGCCCTGGCGCGGGGATGGGAGTAGGGGCCGCACCTAGGGGCACCGGAGCCTGTGGTGGCGCGACGGGTGGCACCGGTGCCGCCGCCGGCATTACTGGCACAGTTGGTACTGCCACTGGCAACTGGGGCACCGGGGCTGGAGCGGGCACCGGGACCTGGGGTGGCGGGAGTGGGGCAGCAGGGGGTACCTGGGGTGGCGGAATTGGTGCAGCAGGAGGTAGAATGGGAGTAATACTCTGTGGCTGCCCCCCCACCCTCTTATTTCTTGCCCGCCTGGGTGGTGTCACAAAGACGCCCCTTGGCTTGGGCGGAACTATCGTCCGCTTGGGTCTTCCAGATGGACCAGCCTGGGCATCTACTTTGGCCCCCAGTTCCGATAAAGTCCTATCCAATTTATCAAACTTCCCCAGTCTCTTATCCATTGCAGACATTCTGCGCATCATTTTTTGTAACATTACACCCACATTCGGATTGCCACGCCCCCTTCTTTGAGACATATTTATGAGCACACCGTGCTCCGTACCTGACCCAGTTGGCGGTGCACGACCTGCAATACCTGACCCGATCGAAGGCGCCTGTGCTGGTGTATGACGACCACAGTCTAGTCTCGCAGTCCTGAAAAACAAAGAGCGTTACCTTTCCAACTAGTGACCATGAACTAGGTAAACCTTAAACCTGTAAAATAATATTAGCAAATTCCACTTTGCTTACCCACCAATTCGCATAGACACACAAAATCCTTAACAGGCAGTAATGCAAATTCCCTTGGTGCCTTGGAGGTCCTTCCCCTCTCAGGATATTTAAATGCTTAATCGTCAATACTTAAATTGCAAGCACTTGACTAAACTATCAGCATATAGAAATTATCACAACCCCCCTCAGCACGATTAAGTTAATAGCGAACACTGATATGTGCATCAAATGGTACGTGGTAAAGTTTAAACATATACTTGCAGGATTATACCAATGTAATACACAACTGTATCCCCCAAAACGAAAGCGCTATGAATCGTGCAGTAATCCTTGTTAAAAACATACAATTCGCGAGTTTACTACACATATAAGCACAGTAACTGACCCCCCGTGCCCCCACAAACCGAATTATGCGTTTTTTCCAAAATCACAGTGAGAGACCCCAAATGCAACCACAGGCAAAATTATGCGTATTATTTAAACCCCACGATATTATACCAAAGTCAAAATTCGGCTCAGTGCTCAATTTCCCTGAAAATCGCTTTTGTCTCCCATCCAGTTCCTGCCCTAGCTGTCCCTGCTTAGCTTCCAATGTCCCAAGCGCCGGCTTGCACACCGCTGCAGCCTCACACGCGAATGGCCGCTCCTGAGCCGCTGCAGCGCCCCCCCCTGCCCTTTACGATACCTTGTTGCACGTTCAGCTCCGTCCGGTGGCTCTATGATCCGCCGCTGCCCCACAATACCTCTGGTCCCACCGGCCTCTTCTGAGCGCGATTTGCACCTTCGCGTCCTGCTCGCACAAGCTTCTCCGGACACGCGCTGCAGCCTCTCCCGGCTTTCGCTTCTTTGTCCACCGCACGACCGCTGCTCCCACAGACTTGCGCCGCCTCAATGTAGGGTCCCTGCGACACGGCGATAATCTGCAGAGACAAAGGAAAATTCACCCGCCTCTCCCGGCTTTCGCTTCTCCGTCCACCGCACGACAGCTGGTCGCACCGACTTGCGCCTCCTCGATGTTCTCTGTCCACCGCACGACAGCTGCTCCCACAGACTTGCGCCGCTCACGATGATCCGAGACCCTGAAAAAGAAAAGGAGAAAATTAAACGGCCCCACGGTGGGGCGAGGAGCGAGCCTGGGAGCGCGGGCACAAAGAGGCCGCTTCCCGCGCTCCCCAGGCTTTTAACCCTTTCGCCGCCGCGACCCCGCCCCCTCGCCCCGGAAGCACACCAGTACCTCCGGGGCGAGGGGGCGGGGCAAGCGGCCCGAAAGGGACGGGGTGTGGGAGGGGCCGGGCCCCGCCATGCTTGCGTGGGGGCCTATTGGCCCCCCCTTGTATGGAGCCATCCACCAACACGCACATCGCCCAGAAGGAAGGGCTGAAGATGGCACTTGAAAATTAGAACAGCAGCTGCCTGTTTGTGTGATGCGTGGGGAGGAAGCGGTGACATCTTTTAATCTGCTGAACAGGGTCTGAAAGTTTCTCACAGAATACCACGCCGATGCATCGTCTGTTTTTGTCAGAATAAACAGTAAATTAGTGCAGCATTAGGCTGTAGGAGAGGCTAATTCACTGAAGGTAATTGCTGTACCCCGATTGGCCAATCACAAACTCCGTGGCCCAGATAGCCGTTTGATAGACCTCTGTGAGTCTAGCATTGGTTTTGTACTGGAAGGATACTCTTCCAGTACCCAGTACTATGCAGAGACTGACTTAACCCATCCTGTGCTCATGACGAGGTCAGCTCGTCATGAGCCACGGCGCTCCGGTGCTCATGATGAGCTGAGCTCGTCATGACCGCGCCCGTTACATGGAGCGCTCGCATGCTGGGCTCATTCCCCTGCTGTGCTGAGCGTTCCATTGGAACGGGCGTGGTCATGACGAGCTCATCTCGTCATGAGCACCGGAGCGCCGTGGCTCATGACGAGCTGACCTCGTCAGTAGCACCGGGGCGCTGTGCGCACCCCCCGCCCCCCAGCACAGCTGGGGGAAACAACCCCGCAGTGAAGGGGTTAAACCATTTTCCCTCTTTGTATGGGTGCTGTACAGTGCAACACACGTACAAAGTCGGAAAAGGAAGGAAAAATGAACGCATTTCTTCTTCCTTGCGTCTACTTCAAACAGACACAGTTTTCTGATGCTAAACCCTGTCTACTTTAGTAAATTGGGTTTAGTGTCAGAAACCTTGGGTGGTTGCATGGGAATGCCCATGCTCCACCCATGGTATGCCTCCTTGATGCTAAGCGTCACTTTCATGTTATTTCCTTTTGTTTAGCACTGGAAAGTAAATCGGAAAAAAATATTTTGCACTGATTTGCATCACTTTTGAGATGCAAGCACGGCGTAAAATCTTAGCAAAAATCCCCATGAGTGTTTCAATGATTACAGTACTTTCTAACGGTATCTATTTAGTAATATGCAAGAGGCTCAGTGCAAACCTTATTTATATGTGAGAACACATTTGTGAACTGGTAACACCCTTACAGTACCTCTCAAAAAGAATGACTTTTGTCACCAGCTCACAAGCAACCTTCAGTTTCGGTGATTAACCGGTTGCACAGTTACATTGCTTACTGATACCAGGCACCATGGGGAGAAGGTTTCTTTTTTGTTTAGCTGTCACTTCCTTCTCCTTCAAAGTTCAAGAGACCCAACGGCTGATTTAGACTTTGACGGGTGGCAGGTGGTCCATTGGGATAGTGGAGGACATTGGCCCCTCCATCCCCAGGGACCTCTGCCAGCTGAATTCAGAGTTGTCAGCCAGCCTAGATGACAATTATTAACCACAGTTATGGCGGTTCCTGTCAGTGTTGTAAAAGTTTGAGGTTGGGCTCATGAAACTTTTATATAGATTATTTATTTTTCCAAAACAAACTCTAAAGCAAGAGTCTGTTTTTGAAAAATTTATATCTAATGACTGCCACTCCATGGAGTTTTCTCCCATAGTGTGGGGGTAATATTTTTTTTACTGCTCCTCCCTCCGACCAGGTTTTACCAGGCAGTGACTGCCAGCAAAAAAAAGACATCAGATTTCCCAATCTCAATTGGATGGTCGGTCAGATGGCTAATCTCTGATGACTTGTACTGGATCTGGTTGGAAGAGTATGTGAGCTATGGAGTTGGAGTACACTCCTTCGGCAAGATAGTTTAAACCTTTTTTTTTTGTCCTCATACATGCCATAGGTAGACCCTCAAGATGGAATATCTCCACTTCCTTAATGCAAGCCCTGATTGTAGACCGCCCTTGTAGTTGGCTTGAAAGGGGAGGTAGAATCTACTCAGAGGTATGGCTGTATCCGAGTCCCACTCCCGTTCACACACCTGGGGACCCACCTGTTACTAGGGAGGTCTGGACCCACAGCCCTCCGGCATAATCATAGGACTTGATCCTACATCTCTCTCCACATTTCTAGGGCTGCCCAAACCTTATCCACACTAGAAATATCACAAGCCATGTCCGATTGGCTGACCATAATGATGTTCTTTAAGCAGTCAGCAAAGGAAGGGGGTGCCTCAAGTTTCCAGGATCTACAGATTTCTCTCCTTGCAATAATTACTACATAAAATGCAAACCGTGAGGGTAGGGCATTCAGACTGTAATCCGGCAAAGACCAAAAAAGATTAGCATTGCACTTACTTCAATCTGCAAGCCCAATACTTCTTCCAGGAAACCACAAAACTCCAACCAGAAGTGGCCGATCTTCCGGCAATCCATGAATACGTGCAAATTGTCGGCAGCAGGATATTTGCATCTGGGGCAATTATAGATTGGTGTGGAGATTTTGGACAGTTCACCTGGAGTCCAGTACACCCAGTAAGCAGTGTACAAGTGATTCCTTCTGAGGTTAGCTGGTTTAACCACTGCCTGTAACATAGAGAAGGAATCACACCAAAGTTTCCGCAAATCCTCTCCATTTTCCGGAAATACACTGCCCCAACGCCTCACAAGTTCTTCATCCAAACAATCCCCAGTTCCTATAAATGCTCTATACCAAAATGATTGCTCACACTTCCATGGCCCTATTCTAGATATAGAGTCCACAGCTATGCTAGAGACTTCATTATTTCATGCCTGGGATGACCACCATGCAGACAATTGATAGTACTTAAATCTTGTCAGCGTCCCGCAGGTTATTCCGCACATTTTCGCCCAGCTAATAAGCTGTGCATCTTCCTGGAGATCTCCACACACTTGGATACCTGCTGATCTAAGAGGTTGTGATAGTTGGTCCTGGAGGCATTCTGGCGTACCCGGAGAGTTCCAAATTGGGGCCTGCGATGTATAGTTTGTAATTCCCAATAAATTCCTGATATATCTCCAGTTTCTCAGGGCAGCTGATAGAACCTTTAATCTAACCTTTTTGTAGTACTTGGGGTCCCTAAACTTGTAGAGAAAGAATTTCTGTCCCTGAGGTACATCATACAACTGAGCCTGAAACAAACAACCCAAAGAGGTAGATTTGGCCCTGTTTGCTAGCATTCTGAAGTTTTTAAAATGAAAAGCATGGCAATAGACTAGCAAATCCGGCAGAGCTAATCCTCCCAATTTCAACCCTCTCCTAAGCTTTTTCCATGCTACTCTCGGGGTCTTGGTCTCCCAAATAAATGACCCAATTTTACCTTGAAGAGCAGCAAGGTCTTTAGCATTAAAAGAAAGTGGAATAGAATTAAACTAAAACGTTAATTTGGGTAGTATATTCATTTTTACTAAGTTCACTCTCCCGTAGATGTTTAGCGGTAAATTCGCCCAACGTGACAATAGGCTACCCACCTCCTTAGAAACTTTCACCCAGCTGACTCTTGGTATATCCATCAACTTCTGTGCAAGATAGATCCCCAAATATTGCATCTGACCTTTAACCCCCGATGCTGCATTCCCGGAATTCCAGCTCATAATTTCTGTCTTTTCTCTGTTAATTTTTATAGCCGGAAACTTTACCGAATTCCTCAGCTAACTTAAACAGTCTGGGTATAGCTTTAACGTGGTCAGATGTATACATTAGGAGATCATCCGCATACAAGGCGAGCTTACGTTCCAGGTCCGCGATCTTAAAAGGCAAAATAGAGAGATCTTCTCTAAGGGAACAAACAAAAGGCTCTATATACAAATTAAACAATAGGGGGACAGGGGACAACCATGTCCAGTCCCTCTTGATATATCAAACCAGTCAGAGAGGGTATCATTAACCTGAACTTTCGCACGTGGATTTAAGTAGAGGGATCTCACAGCCTCAATAACATTTTAAGGAAAGCCAAAGCTAGACATAGTCTCCCAGAGATAGTTCCAGCTAACCTGATCGAACGCCTTAGCGGCATCAATTGCAACCAGGGTTAATGGTGAGAGAGCACAAGTCTGAAAAATGTATAAGTGCACCATATTTACAAGCACGTAGTTAGTTTAAACATGCGCTGAACACGAGTGTTTTATATTTAGAAGTGAAATACACAGAGTGTCTTATATTCAGTAGTGAAGTGTATAGAATGTTTAAGTAGAGTAACAATAATCATAATGGTGTGAGATTAATGTAGAAATGTTTGGGATGAATATGAAAACCTCATGTTCTCATGTTAAAGGAATCATGTAAGAGTTGAATGGAACTCTGAAAACCAGTATATTGTGTAGGCCTTAGGGCAATTCACAGCAAATCTAAACGTGCTGCTAAAATAATGTGAGATGGGGTTAACATGGTTCTTCCAAAAATGTATTATCGAATTAAGTTTGAAATATATGCTTTATAGATGTGTTGTTTTAGAAACGTATGCTAGTTAAGAATGTTGTTTAAATCAAGTTAATGTTTTAGAGTGCAGGGACCCGCTTCATGTAAATCAAGGAGGCCTGTACTGATAATGTCATCTCCTTTGATGTGCCATGTGCTCGTTAGAAGAGAAGTCGAGAGGTGTCCAGCACAGAGCTTCGCGTGTGCTTTACGACCTATAGATATGGTGGAGTCTGGAATTTGAGGCCCACTGCAGGACGGACTGTATGCAGGTGCGAGGGTCCTAATCAGCTAGAATGAAAGGGGCTTTGTTCAGTGGCGCTTGGCGCAGGCCTGTAGGAGTCTTCAGGAATTTCAGGGGGTATCGGCGCACTGGAGAAGAAGCCTGGGAACCAAGGTCAACTATAACGAGGGTCTTGAAGAGTACCATCATGGAGTTTACCGCGCAAAGATGTACCACGTGAGGGGCGTCCCAAGGGGCGTTTCTATTGGAAATGTGATTTGGTATTAGGGAAAGCGACCCGGGAGGAGAGTAGAGCAGATGATTTTGGGAGCCTAAGGAAGCGGATGGGTAGGCAGATAGGCTGATCAGGAGAGACCCACTATCAGAGAAGAGACAAAGAAAAGTGTGTGATCTTCTTAGGAAGTCACCACGGCTGACACCTAGAGGGGTATAGATCTTGTTAAGTAGGGATGTCACTTAGTGTAGTGTAGGGACAGACTAACCTGAATTTTCTTTCCTGTAATGACTTTGAGGTTGCAACTTGTATCCATTTTGGCAACGCTCATGTTATTTGAAATCGTACTCATTATTCTGTTTTTCAGACTCAGACTATTCAAAAAGTTCATGTTCATAGTGATACCAATTTATCTTTTGAATCTCATTTTGAGAAGTTTGTATCTTCAGTTATCTTTGACTTTATATTAAATCTTTGAAACTTAAATTTGGTCAGTGGTCATTTAGAGTGGTGTAAGTTCTTAATTGATTGACCTATTGTTAGATTGCCTTTTACTCAATGACAGGTACCAACGATCCAGTCGACTTGGTTTGGGAGCTGGTAAAGTAACTAATAACCAGTAATCCCGCGTTAACAGTTGGTAGCAGAGTTAGGATGGTTATCTTCTTGAGGAAGGTAATCTAGAGAGGTTAGTTTACCCCAAGGCCCCTAGACGCCGAGAGACGAGCAGCGGAAGAATCGTGCGCCGAAAGGTGCAGACGGTGCGAGAAAAGCAGCAGTATCGGAGGAGAGTGAGTATAACAAGGGTCATGCGTGAACAGATTGCGGTGTTTTGTGTTGTATTTGTATTGTAATGTCTTGCGGAGTTGAATGCCTGTAGTGTGAATGAGAGAAGGTTGTGAGCGCGCGCAACCTGGTAAACTGGTTACCTGGTAAACGGGTGAACTGGTGAAATCTTAAGTTCAGGCCAGAGCTTAAGTGGTTTTGGGTGTATCGAACATCCAGAGTAGTTGTCGACCATAGTACGGAGGTCACGAGGTACCATTGACCGCCGTGGAACCGAGATAGGGGGAGTGTAAGAGTGAGCGTATGAGTAACGGACGCTGGTCGGAAGTTACTGTGTGTGTGAGTAACCTATCAGAGAAGGCGATTGTCTGGAAGTAAACGGAAAGACATTTCGTCAAGTTAAGGTGACAACTACAGAAAGACTGTGGGCGTACAGTCAAGAAAGGTGATCGCTTGGACGGAAGTAATCTTTTTTTTTTTCAGAGTATGAATGGGACGCGTGCATGACCGAGGAGACGAGCTGAGAAAGGAGGGGAACTGCTGCGAAGGGGGACGGGTGACGTCGGCTAGAGCCGCGCTGTGATTGAGCGGTTGGTGTGACGTTAGCTAGAGCCGCGCTCTGGTTGGGCGGCTAGAGTGACGTCGGAGGAAAGTCGCGTACGGATAGGCCAGTTAGTGAGAACTGGGCTGAGATTGGTGGAGTATCATCAGGAAGTAAACAAACGCAGAGAAAGAGAGAAATCATGAAGTGTTTTAAGTGTTTGAAAGGGATTTTTAAACGAAAACGAAGTGAACATTATTATGGGGAAGAGGCTCCGCCGGAGGGTACACCAGCTCATTATATGGCAACGAATGTTGGGCTGCATACCATATTATGGATTGGGGCTTGGAATAAGCTTACGGAAGGGAATGAGGAAATGCAGTTCCCGAAGTACGGGACGTTTAAGTTAGAGGTGTTACATCGGCTAAAAGCAACCATGTCCTCATTGAAACCCTCGCCCAGACCAACACAGTTTGAGGCCCTTAATGCATGGATTAGGGCTGCACACGACAGAAATTTGAACAGGCGTCAACAAAGACTGACGCGATCGGTAACAGCAGTGCGAGATTCTAAATGGGATGAGGAAGCAAAGCGGTGGAGGGTGCAGGCTATTGAGGTGGAAAAAATGTATCCGATGAGGGAGGTGGCAGGAGGAGGAAACCTCATGGAGGAAGACGAGGAAAGCGAGTCGGAAGACAATCTGATAAACAGATTGTTAATGGATAGACCACCTCCGAGAGTGGGGGTGATAGAAGATAGGGGGCTCGCAAGGGAAGATGGGAATGCCATAGAGGGGTATACACCACTCCCTATATCGGAATGGACACCTACCAAAGGTGGGGAGACACCTCAACCTAGTACAGTACAGAGTGTAGTGGGAAGGTTTGTGGTGCAGAAAACGCCAGCCACCGAAAGGGTTGAGTCCTTTGGATTGCCAGACGCTCTTCAAGTGCCTGTTACCATAGGACCTATAGTATCGATCTATAACCCAGAGAGAGATAGAGAGGAAGAACAGAGGCAATTGGATAGAGAAAGGATCGAGATGGAAAGGAGGAATAACGTGACAAATGCATGGAAGCAATTGCCAGGTTCGGTAACGTGGAACACCCCATTAGATACATCTGTAGGCCCCAACACAGGACAGGGAGGTCAGAGAGGACCGATGGACCTAAGGGGACCGCGGCCAAAGTCCTATACAGAATTAAGAGCTGATTTGAGGGAATGGGATGGGTCCGCAGTAACCCCGAGTAATAGGTCAAGAACAGAACCAGAATGGGAAAGCAGAGGTAACGGGACTGTATCTCATTGTGGGGCCAGCGAAAGCAGTCAGGGGCGGGAAGGCCAAAGTCAGGAGAATAGAGGAGTTACACGTCCTACGGATGAGAGGGAGCAGCAGGAGCAAAATAGTAGGAGTGTAGAGTGTGAAGAGATGTCCCGTCTCTGGGAGAAAGGTGGAGACCAAATGGTACAGGCTTTTCAGAATAGGTTTAGGTGCCTTCATCATGTACTCGGAGAAGACGTTCAACATTGGAGAAAGGAGAACAGTGATAGGTCCCGCCACGCCTCGAATAATCAGGAATCACAGGGAAGTAGTGAAGAAAGAGGGAGTAATGGAATACCTTACCATGCATCCCGCGAAACTAGCCAGGATGGGGAGAGAGGGGCTATGAGGCGTGAAGGAGTGTTTCACCACCCACCTCGAGAAGATGGAAAGGCATGGGACCTAGAGAGATGGGAACAGGGGAGGACTCCCTATAACTCACCAGTACCTAAACGTAGATCTCGGAGCTGGGATGGGAGAGATGCGGATGGAGTAACTAAATTTAGTGTGTTGAAAGCTGAAATTAAGGCAAAGAGACTTGATGTCACTAGTTTAAAATCAGATGTTGATGAGATAATAGATGGAACATTGCCTTTGGAAAGGATAGAATTGTATGAACAGGATGAGTTATTGTTCATGGCAAAGGATATTACTAGGAAAGCTAGAGCGTTTCATGAGAAACTGACTGATTTGGCAGACAGGTATGCCGTGGATTTATCTAGGACAAGGGCATTGCAGAGTAACCACAGATTACAGTACGCAGACCAGGACCTAGATGAGAAGAGAACTACTGGATTAAAAACACACATAAGAGAGCTGGTATCAGGGATAAGGGTGTGGAGAGAATTGGACAAATGGGAAGAAAGGTTGTCGAAAAAGGGGAAAGTTAGACGAAGTACAAATGTGATGACCCCCGAGGGAAGGGTAATGCATATGGAGGCATTCCCTTTGCGAGAAATATCAAACGGAAATTATGTACATGTGCCCTGGAGTAGAGGAGACTTAGCTGCATTTACCAACTCATTTCCGAAGTTAAGGGACAATCCAGTTGAGTGGTATAAGCAGGTAGAAAGGTTTGTGAAGATCTCGAAAGTATTGTGGATTGATTTGAACACGTTGTTTGACATCGTGGCCCCATCTGATTTGTGGACCCCGTGCAAGACTAGTGTTGAATGGCCAAATACTGAACCAGTGAGGGATGCTCGAACTAATGGACCGTCCGAGATTGTCATGCGAAAGTATGAAAGGGTAATAGCATGGCTGAAAGATAAGGTACCACCACAGGATATAGATTGGGTGAAAATAGACCGAACGAGGCAGGAACCCAAGGAGACAGTTCACGAGTTTTATGAGAGATTATTGAAAACATTCAAACAATACAGTGGACTCGATGTAATGGATCCCAAAGATATAGGGCAGTTTGTGTCAAAGTTTGTCTTGGGGTTGAGACCTGATATTTGTTTGATGATGCAGCAACATTTAATCTGTTGGCAGAACAAACCACTAGATGAGATCTTACGTTATGCAAGATACTGTAGTGACGAGATAGATTCTAAAGCCAAGAATCTAAAGGAGAAATTGATGGTGGTGCAAATGCAGTCCGCTGGGAAGGGTGGCCAGCAGAAGCAGGGGATGGGACGAAAACCAAACAGTCAGAACAAAGATAATGAAGAAGGGCAGAGACCTAGGGTAGACTTTGCCACTTTAAAGAAAACGACAAAGTGCCATTTGTGTCACCAGGTGGGACATTGGCGACGCGAGTGTCCCTTTAACCCTGAAAATGGAGAGCTAGAAGTAGAAGAGCAGGTTCAAGAAGTCCCAACTCCAAAGGTGACAGTTCCAGGAAGCAAGGTGGCCAAAGGGGGGACTTCGGCTCCACGGACCCAGTTCCCACAGCCACCGAAAGTAGCGACAGGGGCAAAGGTCTTTAAACAAATGCCTCTTTTCATCGAGGAAGAAAAGTGTTATTACATTGATCCATTGACAGGACAACGTGTGAGCAGTGAAGAGGACTGTACCCTCGGGGCAGTCCTAGAAGTGGATCAAAGAGGGCCATTTGTTGAGGCAGAAGTGGCAGGGTGTCCCACAACGTTCTTAGTGGATACTGGGGCTACCCGATCAACTCTGAGATCAGCGGTGGTTCCAGACTTGCCGATGTCAGGGGAAACAATTCAGGTGGTAGGAGTCGCAAACAAAAGGCTGACTAGTCCATTGACGGAACCAGTGTCTGTGAAGATAGGAAACCATATGAACGAACATCAGTTTGTGGTTTGTGATTCGAGTCCGGTATGTCTGTTAGGAAGGGATTTGTTGTGCAAATTGAACTGCACAATATACTGCACCCCGCAAGGAGTGGAGGTACAGACTACCGACGATGATGCTACTTTTAAGGTGGCCAATTCAAAATCCTGTGTAGAACTATATCCTACTCTGACAGTAGAAGATCTTCCCCAAGACTTACGAGATGCAGTGGCGTCA
The DNA here is from genome assembly GCF_964261635.1 of Lissotriton helveticus. Lineage (NCBI taxonomy): Eukaryota > Metazoa > Chordata > Amphibia > Caudata > Salamandridae > Lissotriton > Lissotriton helveticus. Next base: position 165,559,667 of record NC_136065.1, on the reverse strand, counting down.
GAGGTATGGGATTTCACAGGAGAAGAAATAGGATTGATTAAAGGGGTAGAACCGGTAAAAATACTGGTAAAACCAAATGCTGAGTTTCCAAGAACGCCTCAATACAAATTGTCTCAGGAAACGATTGCAGGAATAAAACCTGTGATCGAGTCAATGATTCAACAGGGAATACTGAAAGAAATTGTAGGTAGTCCTTGTAATTCCCCGATTATGGGTTTGCAGAAACCTAGTGGGAAATTCAGGATAGTGCAGGATTTACGAAAAATTAACAACATAGTCGTTTCATGTTGTCCTGTGGTACCGAATCCTTCAGTGATACTGTTTCAAATACCATGTCAAGCAGAATGGTTCACAGTGATAGATCTTTGCCAGGCTTTCTTTTCCATCCCATTGGATGAAGAGAGCAGATATCTTTTTGCTTTTAAAATGGAAGATCGCGTTTTAACATGGTGTCGAATCCCACAAGGATTCACAGACAGCCCATCCATCTTCAACCAGTTGTTGAAAAAGAATCTCGAAAATCTAGTACTGCCCCAGAACTCGGTTCTGGTCCAATACATAGATGACCTACTTGTTGCGTCAGAGACAGAGGAAGCCTGTAAAGTAGACTCAATTGCCTTACTGAACCATTTAGCTGAAAATGGACATAAGGTATCTCCGAGCAAGTTGCAGTATTGTCTGACAGAAGTACAGTATTTAGGGCACCGGTTAGAAAAAGGGAAACGTAAGGTGTCCCAGAGAGGATTGAGGCGATAATGAAGATGAATGCGCCTACAACACAGAGAGAAGTTAGAATGTTCCTAGGAATGGTGGGTTACTGCCGACAGTGGATAGTTAACTTCTCACTGAAAGCAAAGCCCTTACAGAAACTGACGCACAAGGAGGTGAGTGATCCGGTACCATGGGATGAAGAATGTCTGGTGGCGTTCTTGCAGCTGAGAGACGATTTATGTCGTGCTCCGGCTCTGGGAATGCCTGATTACGAGAAGTCATTTTCACTCTATTGTTGTGAGAGAGAGGGATGTGCTTTGTCAGTCTTGGCACAGACCCACGGAAATGCCCGTAGACCAGTTGCATATTTTTCGGCTACATTAGATCCAGTAGCCGCAGCATTGCCCGGATGTCTCAAATCCGTTGCTGCAACGGGTGTCAGCATTGAAAGGAGCGAGAGTATTGTGATGGGACATCCAGTGGTGGTGTATGTACCACATTCAGTTGAATTGCTAATGACCAGGACGAAGACGCAGCATCTGACCAATAGTAGGCTCACGCGCTACGAGCAAGTTATTCTTGCCGCGGAGAACGTGACACTCAGGAGATGCTCTGTCTTGAATCCTGCTACTTTAATGCCATTACCTACTGTAATAGAAGGCGAAGGATGTGAAGACCACGATTGCCTTGATGTGACTGAACTATGCACGAAACCCAGACCAGATATTGTGGATGAGCCGTTGTCTGACCCCGATGAAATTTATTTTGTTGATGGCTCATGTTTAAGAGACGATACTGGTCGGTTGAGAGCAGCTTATGCTGTTTGTACCATTACTGGAGTTGTGGAAGCCGCTTGCCTGGAAGGAGTACATTCCGCACAGGTAGCAGAAATTATTGCCCTAACTCGTGCCTGCATAGCAGGAAACGGAAAGAGAGTCACCATATACACTGACAGCCAGTATGGTTTCGGTGTGGTTCATGATTTCGGGCAGTTGTGGTCTCAGAGAGGTTACATGACCTCCTCTGGTTCGCCCATTCGAAATGGAGAATTTGTGCGACTGTTGTTAGAAGCATTACAAGGTCCAGTTGACATCGCAATAGTAAAGTGTGTAGCTCATACTAAGAATACAGATTTTGTGTCACAAGGCAACAGATACGCTGATGAAGTCGCACGTTATTGTGCGGAACAAAATTATTCTTTCTCAAAGGTGGAAATAGAAGGTGCAGAAGAAAGGACAGAATTAAGCATGATATTAGAGACCGTGGATACCTGGGAAGATTTGAGGGTAATGCAGGAGAACGCACCAGAAACTGAGAAAAGGGCATGGGAAACAGCAGGTTGTGTGCGAAGTGAAATGGATTTTTGGGTTTCAGCAGATGGGAGGGCTGTGTTACCTGAAGAATTAGCTAATCCCATGGCGAGAGAAATACATGGTCCAGTACATCTAGGAAGGGATGCTATGATGAGAGTGTTTAGGCAAACTTGGTATTGCCCTAAATTTAGAATAGCAGCAGAATCAGTATGTAAGCGATGTGTTACCTGCCAACAACTGAACGTAGGCAAACGAACACCAGTCACACTGAGTCACATTGGGAGGTCGGGGGGGCCTTTCAATAGAATGCAACTAGATTTCATCGAAATGCCAAGAGTTAATCGCCTTCGGTATGTGTTGGTGATTGTATGCGTATTTTCCAGATGGGTTGAAGCGTACCCTACACGTAGGTGCGATACACTCACAGTGGCTAAATTGTTGCTCAGGGAGTTGATACCGCGCTTCGGGGTGCCTGCCTCTCTGGAATCGGACAGAGGAAAACATTTTAACAGCGAAATAGTGAAGATGTTGTGCTCCACACTGAATATCGATCAAAAACTGCATTGTAGTTATCGACCAGAAGCTTCAGGAATTGTGGAACAAGTGAACGGCACTCTGAAGAATAGATTGGCTAAAGTAGTGGCATCCACATCTTTGAGTTGGCCAGATGCTCTTCCTTTAGTGCTCATGAGCATGCGCAGCACCCCTGACAGGAGGACAGGTCTCTCTCCACACGAGATTCTGATGGGGAGGGCCATGAGACTTCCCACGGTTCCAACTGCTGCCCTATTGAATATTACAGATGATCTGATCTTGGATTATTGTAAAGGACTGTCTGACGCCATCCATTCTGTGTCCCTTCAGGTGCATGCGGCTGAAGTTCCAGCATCGAGGAACCTGTGTCATGACCTGAACCCAGGGGACTGGGTGTTGGTCAAGAAGCACGTCCGGAAGAACTGCCTAGATGTTCGCTGGCGTGGGCCCTTTCAGGTAATCCTGATCACGAACACCGCGATGAAGTGCGGGGGGCTGCCAAATTGGATCCATGCATCCCATACTCGAAGAGTTCCAGCACCTCTAGAAGAAACAGCTCCTATCCCAGACGAAAGCCCAGAGGTGGAAGAAGAGTCGCAAGAAGGGATCGAAGCAGCTGAGGGGGTGTCGGAAGAAGTTGGGAACGCATTGGATTCAGACGAAGAGCGAAGGCAGAACGGCAGTGAGACTGAAGACGCAACTGAAGGAGAGAGCAGCAGTGAATATGATTCAGACACAGATCAGTACCAGAGTGATCAAGAACCGAGTGTGAGGACGAGACATAGGAGAACAAGGTGTGAGGCTGCCACTTGGCCGGGAAGAGACAGGAGGCTAAGTTTGAGGTCGGCCCAGGAAGAAACACTTGCTCCTATATCCGAAGACTCGGACCAGGAAGAAGGTATCCAGGATCAAACCGAGGAGGGCCCTAGAAGGTCAAGGAGGGTGCGAGTGCCTAGTAGAAGATACTCTACTCCTGATTGGACCTACCTCGTTGCAGATGTCGGTGGGGCACAGAACCGGGAGGGTCAGGGAAGTGAACCTGATCAGAACTGACCCGATAATCACAGTACAAATACTGTTCCTGCTACCGGGGGCGGAGACTGAAAGGTTGCTGACACTCAACATCGTCTATCCTCCTCTCCTAAGCGGAATAAGAAAATTGATTTTAGAAACAGTTGAATTTCCAGTTTGCTGTTCACGATATCCAGTGTTGGAGGGAACTCTCCTTCGGTTAGAAATGCTTGAGCGAGTAGTGGAAGCTCTTGGAGTGCTCATTGTGTTGGACTAACACCATATTGCGAATGTCTTCAAAGGGGCGCAGAACTGGAAAGGTGAAGAAAGTGATTCTGATTAGAACGGACCCCTTTGTAACCGTGGATGTAGAACTGATAGTACCAGGAGTAGAAATTGAAAAAACGTTAACTCTCAATTTCGTCCGTCCACTTGTCCAGAGCGAATTACGGAGAATAATCCTAGAAACAGTTGACTTTCCATGTTGTTGCAAGAATTGCCCAGAACTTGAGGGAATGTTTCTTCGGATGGACATTTATGAAGACGTAGTGTCACTCCTTGAGCCATACATAACTTCAGACGGATATAAGACTCTTGAAAAGAATTTGTAAAATTACTGCAAGATAACCTAGCGCCGAGTGGAAGAAGAAAAAAAAAAAAAATTGGTAGGGGTTTCCTTTTAGCGGATGGATAAGGGCTAGGGTTGTCTGTTTCTACCGAACTTTAAACTGTTTTGCGGAGTAAATTGTCAGCTTCCAAGTGTTCAAAAGAGAGACATTGTGTAAAAGAAAGACTTTGTTCAGAGAGAAGAAGAAGCGAATGCTGGAAGAACGTCAAGAGCTACACTGTTTGAGAACATGGAGGCTGGCAACCCGAACCGCAGGGCAAAATGTATAGTTGGCACACTGTTGGGAGTGGGGATTTCCCTGATAGTTTTAGTGGTTACTGTCTCATACATAGTGGGACACGAGAGAGATGCAACTGCAGTCAAGGAGGTCAAGGGAGTGTCAACACCGAGAACCACTACTGTTAATTATAAGGGAAACATCAATGATAAAGACAAAACGTTGTTAGATGCAGAAATAAAAAGGTTACACACAGATGAGTCACAGGGAAATTTCAGGTCAAATGCTTATGCAAAATTACTTTACGAGTACATTGATGTCATGGAGGCGAAGAACTGCTACGTTTGTATGCAGTTACCAGCTTCTGTGGATGAGGGTATCAGATACCATCATCTTCCATTGACATATGGAATCACATGCAGTTTGTTGTTGAGCATATTTTATGGACGAGAAGGATTTGAGTATTATTTCTCGAATTTCGACTCGACATTGCCAGAGGTCCCAAATTACAAGCATTTGAACAAGTGGGACTATTACAAAAGCGAAGACAGATTACACAAATGGTTCATTCCATGGAAAACGTTAGATACTTCACATGCCCGAAGAAATAATCTGACTTGTCAAGTGTCAGAAATTGAGAAAAAGTTTATAGGGCAGGTAGATACTAGATACAGGAGGCAGAAGATTCTAAAGGCCTCAGGACAATGGGAAACAGATTGGACCAAGGAGGAAAGGATACATCAAAGAAAGGGTAGCTTTGGTCCAATTGCTTTAGACAAGGAGAAATGGGGGAAACTGTGCATTCACAGGAGTTACTCCTATTATGAGAATCTGTATGTAGGTCAAGTCAGTTGTGAACATGCTTTTCAATTGGAGTACTACTCCAAGGATTTCCTGAAAGAGATGCAAGCAATTCCAAATGTATATTTTGTATGTGGAAGAAATGCCTATGTAAAGCTACCAGATAATTGGTACGGATCATGCTATCTGGCTATTGTCTTCCCTAAAATATATCATGTTGAGAATTTAGAAACGACGAAGAAAGGAATACCAACTAGAGGGAAGAGAGGGCTGGGTGCAGCAGAAGTAATTGGGGATGTATTCGGTGCTGCATTCCCTATCCTAGGAGTGATACTGAATGACATTAAGATTAGGAGGTTAGCTACAGTCGTAGATAGGCTATCTGCCAGTACTGCTAGATCATTGATGCTGGTGGAAGGTGAGATGCAATCGATTAGGGCAATGGTTCTTCAGAACCGACTTGCTTTAGACGTTCTGTTAGCTAAAGAGGGAGGAGTCTGTAAGGCTTTGAAGGTCCAGGAGTGCTGCACTTACATTCCGGACAATTCAAAACCTCTAGAGAAGTATATACGAAACATCACTGCAATTCACCATGAGATTGAGGATTTGGCAAAAGTAAATGTGTGGGAAAAAGTAGGTCAGGGAATGGGTAAAGTTGGAGGTTGGTTTGCCAACCTAGGAAAGGGTATCGTTTGGTACATACTGAAACCCATCATCATAATTGTGATTTGTGTAATCACTTTGTGGGGATTGGTGCGTTTGTATCAGTGGTATAGAGCAAATAGGTTGCAGAGATCTATGAGGAAACAGGAGGAAAAGTTGACAGCGATGCAGGACACTCAATACAGGAGTCTAAAAGCATTGGAGACAATGAAAAGAGGTGGCACTGCCACGACTTCACTTTGAAGGGTTCTACATTTTTGTGATGATGTCTTGATGGTGATGACCCCTGAAGGTCATCAAAGGGGGGATTGAGAGAGCACAAGTCTGAAAAATGTATAAGTGCACCATATTTACAAGCACGTAGTTAGTTTAAACATGCGCTGAACACGAGTGTTTTATATTTAGAAGTGAAATACACAGAGTGTCTTATATTCAGTAGTGAAGTGTATAGAATGTTTAAGTAGAGTAACAATAATCATAATGGTGTGAGATTAATGTAGAAATGTTTGGGATGAATATGAAAACCTCATATTCTCATGTTAAAGGAATCATGTAAGAGTTGAATGGAACTCTGAAAAACCAGTATATTGTGTAGGCCTTAGGGCAATTCACAGCAAATCTAAACGTGCTGCTAAAATAATGTGAGATGGGGTTAACATGGTTCTTCCAAAAATGTATTATCGAATTAAGTTTGAAATATATGCTTTATAGATGTGTTGTTTTAGAAACGTATGCTAGTTAAGAATGTTGTTTAAATCAAGTTAATGTTTTAGAGTGCAGGGACCCGCTTCATGTAAATCAAGGAGGCCTGTACTGATAATGTCATCTCCTTTGATGTGCCATGTGCTCGTTAGAAGAGAAGTCGAGAGGTGTCCAGCACAGAGCTTCGCGTGTGCTTTACGACCTATAGATATGGTGGAGTCTGGAATTTGAGGCCCACTGCAGGACGGACTGTATGCAGGTGCGAGGGTCCTAATCAGCTAGAATGAAAGGGGCTTTGTTCAGTGGCGCTTGGCGCAGGCCTGTAGGAGTCTTCAGGAATTTCAGGGGGTATCGGCGCACTGGAGAAGAAGCCTGGGAACCAAGGTCAACTATAACGAGGGTCTTGAAGAGTACCATCATGGAGTTTACCGCGCAAAGATGTACCACGTGAGGGGCGTCCCAAGGGGCGTTTCTATTGGAAATGTGATTTGGTATTAGGGAAAGCGACCCGGGAGGAGAGTAGAGCAGATGATTTTGGGAGCCTAAGGAAGCGGATGGGTAGGCAGATAGGCTGATCAGGAGAGACCCACTATCAGAGAAGAGACAAAGAAAAGTGTGTGATCTTCTTAGGAAGTCACCACGGCTGACACCTAGAGGGGTATAGATCTTGTTAAGTAGGGATGTCACTTAGTGTAGTGTAGGGACAGACTAACCTGAATTTTCTTTCCTGTAATGACTTTGAGGTTGCAACTTGTATCCATTTTGGCAACGCTCATGTTATTTGAAATCGTACTCATTATTCTGTTTTTCAGACTCAGACTATTCAATAAGTTCATGTTCATAGTGATACCAATTTATCTTTTGAATCTCATTTTGAGAAGTTTGTATCTTCAGTTATCTTTGACTTTATATTAAATCTTTGAAACTTAAATTTGGTCAGTGGTCATTTAGAGTGGTGTAAGTTCTTAATTGATTGACCTATTGTTAGATTGCCTTTTACTCAATGACAGGTACCAACGATCCAGTCGACTTGGTTTGGGAGCTGGTAAAGTAACTAATAACCAGTAATCCCGCGTTAACAGTGGTAACTAAGCATGGGCGGATTTTGCGAATCAGGCGTTCGCGAACTTGCGTATTTACGGATTCGCAAGGGTTTCTGCCAGTTCGCGAGGGTTGTGTACCAGTTCGCAATTGCGAACTTACTTGTCGGCTCGCAACGGCCGCGACTATGTTGTTTCTACGTCTGGTTCATCATCACAGGTTCACAGCACCCTCTGTTTCACCACTGCCACCCTCTGGTACACCCATGCCACCCTCTGGTACATCACTGCCACCCTCTGGTTGGTTTATCACTGTAGATTATGGGGGTGAAAAAAAGCAAGCACACCTGCCCTGCTTCAACTGACATGAATTAATTTGGGTTTGATTAATGGGTCACTGAATGTAAACTTCCAGTCTGGCTGGCACCTGCTTCCTTATCTGTAATTTGCTTTCTTTTGCAGTGCAATTTTTTTTCACAGGACCTTTATGGCCTACTTGTAGCTATTCTATGAGCCTGCTGTGAGGGTCAGAGCAGGGTCATAGAATAGTTGCAAGTAGGCAACTGAACTCTGGAGGGGCCCCTCAGGAAGCACTAGAGGGAATGGTTACTAATGATAAGATTGAACTTTTGCACCTGCTGAGTGCTTTCAGTTTTGCAAAAATCGTTTTTCTGCAATTTCGCGCGATTCGCGGGGCGCGAATTCGTGCGAGATCGATTTCGGAAGCCGTGAATTCATGCGAATACACGATTTGTTTTTTTTGCGGCGTGTTTGTTCGCGTGATTTTGTGCGTGTTCGCAAGCCGCTTGTAGAGCAACATTTGCGAAATTACCCTAGCGGTCGTACATGGGCGCGGCCATCTTGTTTGCGTGACGTAATTCCGTTTCCGGGCGCTATGTGTAATCTCGCAAAGTGTGCGGCTCGCTAGTACAATTTCGCGTGTGATCGCAAGGAGAATCTCGCGCGAACTTACCCACGCGGTCGTGAACGGGCGCGGCCATCTTGTTTCTCATTCATTGCTATGGTTCTGGGCATGCTTTCTGTATCCTCTCTGAATCTCTGCCATCCCTTGCTTGTTTGAAGTTTTTTAAAAATCTATTTTACTTATTATCTATCCCTCTATTTTTCTAGCTCTGTATTTTTGAGTTTTCTGCTACTTTTTGTTAATTTTAAACTACTTTTTTAAACTCTTTTCTTTTCTTCTTCCCTATTCTATTTCTTCTTTATTATTTAGCTTCCTTTCTGCCCAGATCATGGTAAAGGGAGCCGGGAAGCATTCTGAGAAGGGGAAGGGTCCCGCACCCCATGCCCGGCTCCCGTGCGGGCGTTAGAGGGGGGAGAATGTCCAAGCCCGGGAGATCTTCAGCGCGGAGGAGGTGGGCGCCCTAGTCTTTTATGTTCAGCGCCGCCTCCCCAGGACCATCATGGCAGGCGGCAAGATTGCTAGCGGGTACGGGATCCAGGAGCGCCGGAAGCGGTGGGAGAAGGTGTGCCGGGCCATGTACCAACAATCTCGGGTCCGGCGCACCTACAACCAAGTCACCCACTGTTGGACGGATATCCTGGACCGGGAACGCGATCTGCTGGACCTGCTCGGCCTTGAGATCCCCGGGCTTGGTGAGTAGTAGTAGCTATTTCTTTACTACTCTGTTTTCTCCTGCTCTGTGTGTTATTATGTTGCAAATTTTTGTTTTTTACCAAGAGCAATAATGCTGCTGATTACATTGTAGGTAAATTATATTTCAAAATCTTCTGTGCATTTCAGGTGCACTGCTCTCCTTCTCAGTAGCGCTGCTACTATGCTTATTTGTTTTCGATTTTGTGCTCATTTCATTGGCCTGTGAAATTATGCATGAGTGTAGTTTAAAGAACTGCGTAATGCTAGACACTAAGGGTCAGATTTTTAATTACCGGCGCATCCCTGCAAAGTAGCAGGGATGCGCCAGTAATTGTGCATAACGTCACCGAAGCGTTACGCTTCTGTGCTGTAAAGGCGGCGCATTGCTGGAGTTGCGTCGCAACGATGGTGCAGCTCCAGCAATGCTCTGGGTTGCCCTATCTCCCCAATGCTGCGTCAAGCCGTACGTCTGCTTCAAGCAGGCGCAGGGTTTGAGTCACGCATCATTGTCCTCAAAGTGACCGATTAAAATCTTGTAGATGTCCCTCAGTCACTTTTAGGATGCGTTCCTGCGCAGGAACACCCTCCCTTGCGCCGGAACACCCCCTGATGGCGCAGGGCTTTACAACGTGATGCATCTCCCATATGCGTCACGTTGTTAATATACGCCGCACCATGGCGCCTCTTTTGTTCTGCAGCTGCGTCATAAAAGTCACGCAACAATGGAGCAAAAGAGCCGCAAGGGGCTTCTAAATCAGCACCTACAGACTCAAGTCCAGTCCTTCCTTTGTACACATGGCGATAAGAAGAAATAGTGGTGGTGGATTAATAGTTTGAGTATTTTAATGACTGGTTAATGTAGTAGGAAACTTTTTAGTGTTGTCGGTGATCTGCAATCACGATGGACTTTGTCTGTCACTTTGCGTGCTGCGGACTGCTGTCTGCCAGTCCTAGGCGAACCTTTTTAGTAGTTTGTTTAGTGAGTTACATAAGAACTTTCCAAGTCGACGGTCCGCAAATCAAGCAATACTAATAACGTAGTAGACCACATGAGATCGGTCAATATACCCCGTGGAATAGTTGTGTATTTGCTATTTCGCCAAAAGATTTTGTTATTGTTCTTTTGAAATGTTTGATTTGGTTGACAAATATCATCCATGTTTTCTGGTCTTTCTTTCTTTCATGTTATACATCAGCTCCCCCCAGGGGCAAGAGGGCATTGGAGGAGGCTGCTGCTGAACAGGATCGGTCAGGTGAGGGCTCCTTTGCTGGCCCTGGTAAGTTTTAATTTTAATATAGCGTACCTATTTTTTCCTAGCGTTCCTCATTTGATTTTTTCTAAATTGTCTTTGATCTTCTTGTAGACTGTATCTAAATTCTTATCCTGCCTCGACTATGACTCCCTGTGGTATTACTAGATTATTCTTATTAGTCTGTCTGTGTAGCTAACTACGATTGCACATTTGGCAATTCCATTGGACTCCCATTCTAGTCAGCAATAGCTCTATGCACTGAGCCTTCCCTGGAAAAAAGGACATTTTTACTTTAGATTAGACAGTCACAAATGATTACATTGTTTTCTGTTTTTTTCACATTACTTTATTCCTAGACCAAATATTATATAGTAGTGAGTGGTGTATTTTAACATTCTTAAATGTACTTTGTAGGTGGAACATCTGGTGGCGGGGCCAGCGCGGAGGTGGTGGTGCTGGATGAGGAGAACACTTCTGGGGAGGAGGCGGTGCAAGTGCCGGACGACACCAATGTGCCTATGAGGGTTCACACGGTGGTGGCGGGCAGAGGTAAGCTATATATTCCTTACTTATTGAGATTGAAGACTGCAGAGTGTGCTTTCTGCATGGGTGTATTATAAATCAACCAGGTAGTAGCCTCCTCTAAATGTTCTTCGACTTAGCTGTGAAGTTTTTGGCGAGAAGAATCCCAATCAGATCTGAGATGAACTTGATGGATGGGATGAACGAAAAGCGAAAGAAGGGTGTAAGTAAGTGTGGAAGGACGAGAAATTTAATGATGACTGGCAAAGAAGAATGATATGTGTTTGCTTGGTCCCCGAGGTGGCTGGGAAGGAAAGAATATGGTATGGTGCATGGCTGGGTGAATGATGAAGCAAGGATGGTTGGAAGGAGAACAGCCTGGGTGGGTGAAACAGAAACTGTATGTGTGCATATACTTTGAATGGATGGATGCCTGGATCATGGTTCTATCTGACTCTTAGATAGCATATGTGTATCTAGAGAGAGTAGACGGTCACTGGATGAACTAAGTGTTACTTTGAAGAGCATGTAACACCGCACCCGCACGTCCGTTCCAGTGTAGGAAAGGCAATGAAAAGAAGTTGTAATTTTGTCCAAATACTACCATGAATAGTAGCAGTAGTTTGTATTGCAACTGCAAGCACAGCATATATCCGGTTATTATGGGGGACACTCCCTACCTCTTTTAATATGTTTAGTTTAGTAGTAGTACGTCATTCATGTGTGGGTGTATCACTGTTCACTCAATAAAAAGCAAAGCACCTAAAGTCATCCCATATGTAATCAAATACATCCCATGTGAAGTGATAGATAATCAGATTATTTAGCTTCTTCATTTTCCTTTTCTATTACTCATTTGCACTGTAGGGTGAAAGTTAAATTAATTAAGCAGTAGCCCTTTTAACAGAGTATTCTCAGTGCCACCCGTAATAGAAAAGTAAGAGCTTCACCACCTGCATGTACTGGACCGGTACAGTAACGCAAGTCTGTCTCACTCATCATGGTGTGCGTCTGTTTTTCTCGGGTGCAAGTTCACTGCGCTGGCATTATGCCGGCTTGCATAAGATAACGTACCAATTTTCCTAAACAAGAGAGAAGAAGAATAAGACTGGTGTACTGTCATAGTCGACTGTAATGGAAGTCCATAGTGCTTGTAGATTTTGTTCCTTGAACTCCCACTAATGTTAGAGCAAGGATGAAGAAGTGGGAGGTTAGATAGATACTGGCCTCAATAGTTATGTACTGTGCTTTCAAGTTGCTAGTTGTACTGTGACACAACTTTCTGCTCAATCATTTTGTGTTAATCTTAAGGAGCATTGGTTACAGACTATGTCTTTCTTTCTTCATATAGTTGCTCCTTCCAAATCCCAAAAACCAACAAGGAAGGAGCTGGCTCGAATGGCCTGGCAACGGAGGCTGGATGCCACTGTCGCCGAATATCGGCGGCTGCTGGCCCTGGAGGAGGAGGACACGCAGTCTACTGGTACATCCACTGGGACAGCTGCATCTTCCTCCGTGCCCCCACGGGCTGCCAGCCAGCGCAGTGCTCCAGCGGTACGTAGCCAACCGCCACAGCCGAGCAGCAAAGACAGCAGCTGCCCCCCACAAGAGTTGCAAGGCACGCCAGCGCCGCTTATGCCTCAGAGTGTCCTACCTGGAGCAGGAGGTCTTAACATATAAGAACTTGGTGGAGGGCCTCCGCTTCGACCATGCCACCCTCCGCAAGGAGTATGATGCCCTGGCCGCTAAAGTGAACAGCATCCTGCCGTAGTGTCCCTGGCCCCTTTTTTAGAGACTTTTGGGGGGTGGGAATTGGGACTTGGGTTGTTTTTGGGACTTTTGAAGGACAATCGTTGGGGTTAGGGAGGGTCTTGCGGGAGATTATTTTGTTAGGGCTACACAAATATACTTTTTGAAACTTTATCTGGGCATACCTGTTTTTTACTGCTTTTGAGTCTGGTGGGTGGGGGTTTAACAGTAAGTTTGTTTTCCTGAAACCTAAGTCTGTGTCATTTTCTTCCTTTAAGTGTAAATGGCTAAATGTTTTCAACACTAAGTGCCTCTCACAGAGTAAGTGATCCCCCCTTTCCCACCATGGATTTTCTTCAAATCACTTGCAACCAAAATTACACATTCCCACGAGTGCTCTAAGACCCTAGAACTCAGTTGCAAAAATCAAGAACACCCCGAAACACATGCAATCCTGCTGCTAGGGCTAACCCTAACGAACCCTAAGTTACAAAAAGTGCCAAAAGGCTTTTCCGCATGGATTTTGTCCAAACCAGTTTTATCCGGTATTAGACCTTCCCAGCAATGGCCCCTGAGCCGTCAACCCAGGCGGAAACAAGTAGAAGACCCCCAAACAGCCAAAAAGCAAAAGTACAAAAATGGGGACTTTGTCACTTTTGTGAAAATTTCCAAAATCACTCAGCGCGCGCTCTGCAGCTAGGCCCTAACTCCCCTCTGCCTCCATGGATTTCCTTCAAACCTCTTGCTATCAAAACTATCCATACCCAGCAGTGCTCCCAGACCCCGAAACCCACCCACAAACACCAGGAAGCCCCCCAAACAGGCCCCCGAAAACGCTACATTGAGCGAAATGTCAGAAAATGCAAAAACTTTTCCCTCATGGATTTTGTCCAAACCAGTTTTATCCGGTATTAGAGCTTCCCAGCAATGTCCCCAGACCCGTCAACCCTGGCGAAAACAAGTAGAAGACCCCCAAACAGCCAAAAAGCAAAAGTACAGGTGATTAAAGTTTTAATTATATTAACTGTGCAAAACAAAGAAAGACAGACACACAGGAATAAAAGTGAATAAGTACGAAAAAGAAAGTTATTGATTCATTGGCTCATTTTCAGGGCTCGGTGTCAGGGAAGAAGAGTTCGTCCTCATACTCTGCGAATTCAGGCAGGAGTAGGTCAGTGTCACCTAACACAGAAGAAATTCCCTCATCTAAGTTGCTGTCCTCCTTGTCTTCTTCCGTCGTGTAATCTGGTACTTTGTAATCTGGTGGTATGAGGTGCTGATTCATCTTGATCATTGTTAACCTCTCCACATTTTTGGGCGAGAGGCAGGTCCGTTTGCAAGTTACAATGCCACCAGCAGCACTGAAAACACGTTCAGAAGACATGCTTGCGAGTGGGCAAGACAAGTAATTTATAGCCAGGTTGGTGATCTCTGGCCACAATTCTTTTTTCCCATGCCAATACGCCAATGGGTCAGCATTACCATAGACCTCTGTTGAGTCATTCAGATAGTCCTGCACCATCGACTCAAGGTTCTCCACGGTTCCTCAACTTTGCTTACTTTTTGCTCGGACCTTTTGAGAACCAAACCCAAGCTCAGCTAGCCAATCCTCTTCACTATCATCACCCGATATTTCTGTTGTGTCTGGTGCAGATGATCCGGTTGCCGGTGTCTTTAACGGCTGAGAGGTCACTTCTGCCACAGCCACAGGTGCAGAAGTGGAGTCTTTTGACTGGGGATGGCCTGCTGATGCTGATGTACTGCCTTTTCCTTGAATTTGCTGCCGTTCTCTTTCAAACCTCATGGCTGACAAGGCTAGCCAATGTTTGTACTTTGTAACATCTTCATCACCAAAAGGAAATAATGCACTGCCTGCCAGCGCCTTTTTGTAGCGTGGATGCAGAATAGTAGCACAAATGTAATGCTGTTCTGAGTGGATCTTTTGAAGACGTTCATCGCCAAGTAGGCGCTCTAATAATTTCTCCGCCAAAACAAAAGCTTCTTGCTTTTCTTCATCTTTTTGAAACTTAGAAGACACCGCCTTTAGTTTGTGCTCCAGCATGCGCAACAATGGGATAGCTTTTCCCAAATTACAGTCCTCCCTGCTGACTGCACGCGTGAAGACCTCAAAAGGACGAAGCATGTCTGTCAGGCTTTTAACTAGCTCCCATTCCGCCGCATCTAGCCTCAGGTCCTTCTGAGCTGTACCCAGTGTTAAGAAATACTGATCGAGTACCGTAAACTGCTCATACAGACGCTCAAGCATGTAGAAGGTTGAGTTCCAACGTGTTGGCACCTCCTGGATGAGTGCTTTCACTGGCATTCGACGTTCATGTAGCAGGCTCCTCAGATGCTTCCGGGTCTTAAAAGAATGGCTGAAATGGTTGCACATTTTTCGGCAGGTGGGCACTAACTCACACGCTGGACTGTCTTTATCCAAGAATTTTTTAACAACCAGGTTTATACAGTGCGCCAAACACGGCACTCTGAAATAGTGACCCAGATCCATGGCCTTAACTACATTGGCGCCATTATCCGTGGAAACATAACCAATCTCGCGTTTTTTTGGGGACAGCCAGTGAAAGACCTTTGTGTTAAACTCCTTCAAAATGTTTTCTGCTGTATGACGTTTCTCCAAGCCAAACATGGCTAGTGTTGCATGTTTCTGAGCAGCTTTATAAACTTGGTCCAGGTCAACACCTGCGTTTAGCTTTGCTTTAACCCCTGAAAAAGAGACCCAGTGTGCAGTGATGCACATGTAATCAGTGCCTGCGCCACTGGTCCACATGTCTGTTGTCAGATGTATAGTGTGAACAGCACTCTTCTGCAAAGCTGCCCCAATCACCTCCAGCACATCTTCATGTAGTGCTGGAACCGCAACTCGGGCAAAATAGTACCGGCTAGGAAGCTTCCATTTAGGGCAGAGCGCTGCCACTAATTCTAGAAAACTAACCCCTTCTACAAAAGAAAAAGGGAGAAGATCCAGCGCTAGCATTTTAGCCAGCTTAGTGTTATACAGACGCGCCGTTGGGTGGTTGCGTTCATATGGCGCGTCTGAAAATAACATGGTTCTAATGTTGCCCTGGACCATTTTACGGGATGATGATGGCTTCTTCGACCCAGTTACGCTCGCTGATTAACTTTTTCGCATTGGTGTCTCACTCTGTCCCACACTCTTAGTGTGGCTCACAGGGGGTGTGCTGACAGGGGTACTGGGTGTAAGTGAAGTGTGTGATGCTTCTTCCTCCTCGTCATCATCAGATAGAACATCAACGTTTTCTTGACTTGCAATTCGGGCTTCCTTGATCTCCTTTAGGTGCGCAAACCATTGGACAGTGTGCTGTCTCTCAAGATGACCTCTCTGGCCTCCAGTCCCATAGTTGGTACCAAGCTTACCACGACTAACTGCAAGCTTACAAATGCTACAAATGGCTAGTTTTTCCTTTTTTAGGCAAATACTAAAGAAGTCCGAAACTGCGGACTTGAAATGTCTGCGGGGGCCGGAGGAGGCGATACTGGTGGTGGTCATGCTGCTAATGCCAGATGAAGTGGAGGATGCGTATTGCTGAACTTTACTACGTAGTGCACTTTGCCCACCACTAATTGAGGTAAAGGTGGATGGAGGTCCCTTCTGGCGAGGAAGAAATATGGAAGCGGTAGGTGGTGGTGTACTAGTTAACTTCAATGATTGTGGTGTTCCTATTGCCTCCTCGTCGACTTCATCATCACGCTCAGCAGCTTGTCGGGCTAGGGTCAAATGTCTGTTTGCTGCATGCCCGTTGAGGCTGGAGTAAAGCCTGTGATGACTGCGTCGTCGTTGTGAGAGTCTTCAGCAGCAGGAGTATACGCCACTTCTTGTTGAGCGTCATCACACTCCATAACTATGACAGTTTCGACGACCTTCCTTTTACGCTTAGCTACCTTTGTCAGATCATGGTGTGCCTCAGCCTCACTCTCAGACGGCAGTGGTGCTGGTTCCCAAGTAAGATCCATATCATCAGAAGGAGGTGGGCTTGAAGAAGATGTAGACACCACCCTTGATCTTTTCCTTGCTCGGGATGTGGAAGACAATGAATGATCATCAGGAGGAGTGGCTTCCTCGAATGATACCTCGGCTTGATTGTCGATTTCCAGATGTGCCCCTACTTCTGGAGGAACAACTATTGTGGGCACTTGTTGTGCCCCTCCATGCACCTCTGCTTGTGCATCTCCTTGCACTGCCTCTCCTTCAACATGTACTTGGGCTTGTACTTGTACATGTGGTGGTTGTTGCGGCTGTGGTTGTTCAACACTCGTCAGATGAGTTACAACAAACTGTGTTGATTGAGGGACATTGCTGCTGCTTTCTTGCGATGAGCCAACATCACTGGTCAATGGTGATTGAACAAGTAGACTGGCTGCCTCTGCAGCACTCAAGGGCTTGGACTTAAGTTGGCGTGGGGGTGGTGGCACTGAGCCCAATGGAGCGGGGGTGCTGCTCCCAGCTTGGTCCCCAGCAGATCCCGCTGCTGCTGCAGGCGTACTTTTTTTTTTATTCCCAAAAAATGTGGCGGGCGGCACACCAGTCTGCTTGGTAACTTGCTTATTCTGCTCCTTTCTGACAACTTTCTTGCTAGAGGAGCTACGGGGAACTTTTTTTGGGGCCATCTTCTTCAGATGTCACTCAGAACAGCAGGCCGCAGTTGTACAAGTTGTAGAGTTGTCTGTGGCCACACGTGATGTTGTGCTGCACACACCGCAGCAGGACTTCTTCCTGGCACTGGTGGTTCTCCTGTGCACCTAAAAGCAATGGAAGACAGAGGAACATCAGTTATACACCCCAAAAAGTCGAAAAAACAACAAAATTCAGCACAATCCCAGGCCATCCATGCCCTCAATGATGTTTAAATTCAAGAAGACACCCCACAGAAAGACTAGGCCCATGCACCACTCACTACCCCTGGGCATAATGGATGAAAGCTATGCAAAATGGGTGCACCCCAAGCACATGTTGCCTGTACCAGCACTCAAGATGGCCACCACCGCCCACATGGCCAGTCCACATCAACAGTACACCCCAAAAAAACGAAAAACACACAAAAATCACCACAATCCAATGCCATCCAGGATGCTTACATTAAAGAGAGTGAGAGCCCACAGGCAGACTCAGTCCATGCACCACTCACTACCCCAGGGCAAAAGGCCCCACCAGCAGCCCCAATAAATTGACAAAAACCACAAAATTCAGCACAATCCCAGCCCACCCATGGCCTCAATGATGTTTAAATTCAAGAAGACACCCCACAGAAAGACTAGGCCCATGCACCACTCACT
This sequence comes from Lissotriton helveticus, assembly GCF_964261635.1. NCBI lineage: Eukaryota > Metazoa > Chordata > Amphibia > Caudata > Salamandridae > Lissotriton > Lissotriton helveticus. Next base: position 165,541,592 of record NC_136065.1, on the reverse strand, counting down.
ACCCCTGGGCATAATGGATGAAAGCCAGGCAGAATGGGTTCAGGCCTCAGACACAGCCTGTCTTCAAAATGGCCTCTTGCACCCCAAGCACATGTGAAGGGCCTGCCTGTACAAGCACTCAAGATGGCCACCACCACCCACATGGCCAGTCCACATCAACAGTACACCCCAAAAAAATGAAAAACACACAAAAATCACCACAATCCAATGCCATCCAGGATGTTTACATTAAAGAGACCCCACAGGCAGACTCAGTCCATGCACCACTCACTACCCCAGGGCAAAAGGCCACAACAGCAGCCCCAAAAAATCGACAAAAAACACAAAATGTTGCACAATCCCAGCCCATCCATGGCCTCAATGATGTTTAAATTCAACAAAACAGTTGTATCATTCACCCACAACTAACCCTGGTCCTACTGGATACTGTGGCTACCCACAATATATTTTATGTAATGTTCTGAAAAAGTTCCAAAATTGTAGTTGCAGCAACTGTAATGCCCCAAACAAACTTACTTGTGAAAGTTGATTTCTAATCCAAAAGTGATCCAAAGAAAGTCAAAAAGGCCTCAAATCCAAATATCCAGCAGCATCCAAAAAGAGTAATCCTTCCAGGTCAAGGTCCAAATGAAAGTGACCAGCACATGCAGAAAGCACTGGGAGGAGCCTGCTTGACAGGAACAGGAAGTTGGAGACTGTGGGGCACTTCCTTCCCCCCCCCCAAAATGGACTCCTTGCTAAAAAAAGTGCAGGCAAATGTCAACCGGAGGAGTGATTCTGATAAAAATCATCATTTTCTGAAGGTTTATGCTGTTTGCTGGTGGATTTCTTGTGCAGAATTGCAAAATCTGTATTTCGCGAGTGCGAGATTGTTGCTGCCCGCCGCACCTACGTGTTCGCAATTGCGAACTCTCACGATGCGTGCTGTGCAAGGTGGCAAGCCGTGATGACGTAATCGCGCTCGCCAAACTCCCGCAGGATCCCGCGGCAAGATCCAAAATGGCGCAGCACTCGCAAAATATCAAGAAAAACAACTCGGCAAACGCTGAATGACGGTAAGTGAACGCCGCGCGCTGCAAAATTGTATCACCAAGCAAAAAAAATCCGCTGCGTGCGAATTTACGAATTTTCGGCAAATTCGCGAGAGTTCGCGGATTGCGAATTTGCCGAAAATCCGCAAATTCCACGAGCGGAACGGATTTTACGCACATGCTTAATGTAACCCCTTCTCAATTGCAACATCAATTGCCCCTATGGCTTGAAAAATAAGTTTGTTGAGCTGCCATCCTGGTATAAACCCCCTCTGATCTGGGTGTATAATAGTTTTAATAATTTTAGCCATCCTAGCAGCCAAAATTCCAGAGAAGATCTTGAGGTCTAAATTCAATAGGGAGATGGGCCTATATGCCTCAATTTTTTGGGGATCCTTGTCTCGCTTAAGAATCAGGGATACTGTTGCCTCTGACCATGATGGCGGAATTGTTTCCTTCTCTAAATATATTTTATTGAACAGAGTTTTTAAGACCGGCACAACCCGATCTAGCAAGCCCAGATATATCTCAACAAGCAGCCCATCTGGCCCAGCGGCCTTTCCCCTACTCATCTTTTTAAGTTGTTCTATGATCTCCCCCTCTGTAATACTAGTGGATGAATATGGCCTCTCTGCCTCAGTTAGGTGAGGTAGATTTCTCTACTTCAGCCATGTCCGTATAGTGTCTGAACAATACTCAGTGTCCTCCTTATACAGATCATACATAAAGGATCTGGCCACTCCTCTGATCTCGCCATCTTCCTGCAGCAGGACGCCAGACCCTCTTTGAACCAAGTTCTTAATATGATTCCGAACCCGATCTGTCCTTGACTTCCAAGCCAACAAGGAGCCGCATTTTTCGCCATAGGCGATATGCTGTAGTTTGCTGGCCCCCCATCTATCTTTTAAAACTTTATCTATCCTGGCTTGGAAGGCAGCCTGCAGACAGACTAATTCCCTCTTGAATTGTGGCATAAGGCTTCTAGACACAAGGGCTGCCTGTTGCAGCTCCCTCTCCTTATCCTTAATTCTCCTGAGGGCATCTGCATCAGCTTCTTTAACTGATCTGCTTTTATTTATCATTAATGAGCTCAGTAGCCCCCTAAGATAGGCCTTGAAAGTCTCCCACACAACCTGATTACTTGTAGAGGCCACATTAAACTAAAAAAACTCTTCTGCTTTTACATTTACCTCAGTCATACCCCTCTCATCTAGTAATAAGGGCCTGTCTAGAGTCCATCTCCTTTGACAACCCTCCAATTTAAGATTTAACCTCACCTCTACTGCGGAATGATCTGATATCGATGCAGGAATATAGGCAATAGACTTAAGGTCGGACAGCAGACTCTGATCGACTAAAAATAGTCGATTCTTGAGTATTGCCTATATTTTTTTACTATAAAAGGAAAACTCTCTGGTGTTTTCTTTATCAACTCTCCATATGTCCATATGTCCAACAACCTAAATTCCCTGATCAGATACTTGAGTGCGGAGAAAGTTCTAGGTGGTGCCTTATATTTTCGTTAGAAGTGCAGTCCAAGTCTGGGTCGAATACCAAGTTAAAATCTACGCCAAGTATTACAGGGGCAGATGTTTCTAGCAAACTAGCCTGAAGATTCAAGAGAGAGGTTGGGCTATCCTCGTTTGGCCCATAATAGACAGCGCATACTGCTCGTACACCACTAATAGAGAGAGTTGCAGTTAGCCACCTCTCAGATTGATCAGTTCCCCATTTTTCTACTTTGATCCCCGTATTACGTCTAATAATCAATGCTACCTCTCTAGTACAGCCCCTTTGATTTGAGGGCAATACTTCCTGGACCCAGCTAAACTTATTAAAACTTTGTTTACAATCCTGGGCTTCCAGGTGAGTCTCCTGTAGCAAATAAACGTGGGCCTTGCTCTTCTTTAAAAACTCGCCTACTCGAGCTAGCTTCCTGGGATTTCTAAGACCATTAACATTCCAAGAAAGTAACTTAATCTCCTGCAATCTACTCATATCTAATACAAAAAGACATACTACCCAACTTGAGTCATTAAGCTTTTTCAAAATTTGTATGAGGACAATTTTCCAGTAATTCCCAAACCCCCTTCCCCTCCCCCCCTACACCCACCCTTGATGAACCCTCCTTTCATCCTTCGGCGCACAGAAGGCGCCAAGGGGGACCCTCCATGGAGCAGCCCCGTGTCTCTAGATTCCTCCACCAGCCTCCCTTTACAGACACGTCTCTCCTCAGTTTTTAGTGCCCAATAGATGCAGCATAGTTATTTCACAAAATGTTTGTAAATTAATTAATTAATCCTCCACTGATATTATTGTGATAGTTTAGACCTGTTTACCTCTAAATTAGGCAACATTAGTTTGCTGGTGGATGATATGCTCCTCTTGGCTTCTGAGTATTTGGGACATCCTGCTGCATGTTCTCTAGGTGATACTGCACAGTCGCTGTGATTGCTTCAGTAGGTGGGGTGTTTGAATATGCACATTATGCAATTCATTGGTGTCTAGCATGCAGTACTAAAGAGTAAGTTGGAAGTGTCGTTATGAGTCGTGAGGCATAGATCAGCTTATGGTGTCCAGGAGATAAACAGTTGCACTGGTGGGAGGCGCGAGTGCCATGTTGACAAAAGTTGATGTGCAGACAGAGTATTCTCTGGTAGGTGAGTGAGAAGAGGCACAGACCCGGTGAGTCAGCAATGCGAAGAAATGCACCAACAGCGAGGTGCCATCTTCTTTGTTGGGACCTTAGGACCTGCATAATGCTTGGACTTATTTAAGGTGTGGAGTTCTTCGACAGGTTGGTGCATTTCTGTCTCTCACCTTCACAGCAATGAGGAAAAAAAAGTTTGTGAGCACCTTGAGACATTTTTCATTATTTTTAATGTTTCCTCCGGTGACAATTGCTCTGTGGGCATCATTTCTGGATATTTTAAACCCAAATCAGAAATATGTTTTTGTCCTAAACAGAAGCTTATGTATGAAAAATCCTGGATTCACACCAGCTTGATATTCACTAAAGGATACTTAAAAGGAATAATTATGGGATTGCCAGAGTAACCTTGCTGCTGTGCCCGTGCCACAGGGAAAGGGCAGGAATGAAATGTATTTATCTAATATGGTGCATTCATGTCATTCCCCCCTGTGCTGGCACAGTTTCAACAGCCCGGCGATTATGCAGGCACCCTTGCACCATGGTTCAAGAGTGCCTGTGTTGTCGGCAGGATTGTTTTTATTAAGGAAGGGGTAAATTCCCTCACAAAAGCAACCCATAGAGGCGTTTTCATCTTTCTATGTGTGCTGCAGAATACAGTACACATAGAAAGAGGAAAAACTGAGTATAAATAAACATATTTCTCCTTGTTATGCCTCACCTTGGGAGGATTAAAAGTTTGACCCATTCACAGGTTTAAAAGTCCTTGTAAATCTGAGAATACATCAAACAACATGGGAGTTGTATGGGAACGCCCACTGAAACTCCTCCCTTGTGCAGAGTAAGTCAATGCAGTGATTTGCCCTGCATTGAATTACTCCATATTTGTGATGCCATTCAAAACCACACAAGGTGGCTTTGTGTGCCTTCATAAATATTAGTTAGTGTTAACCTTTACTCACCTGAAATCCAGGTTGTTCAACTTGAGAGATGAGACGCTAATTCTCTTCCGCCCCTAAAAATCTATACTAGCCCAACTGGATGTACAACTCAGTTTGGCAAGAATAGATTCCCATGGGCAGGGGTAAAAATGGGACAAAATAATAAACAAAAAAGAAACACTCCTCTGGTTACGGCTCATGTTGATTAGACGTCACACCTTTCTAGCTTAAAAGCCTTCAGCAAGTCTTACTTCTGGGAGTTGGCAAGTACATCTAAAACATAAGCAAATATGTTATTACACTTCTCTTATAAAAACCATGTCTTGTCTTTTTCTCTATATGTTTATAACATTAGTCAAGAAGATACCTTTGTATAAAACGTGATTCTTATTCACCATAAGGAGTTTTTATGACAAAATGCTATTATCCTTAACTTTAAATCTGTGGAAATAAAATTACAACAATCACTGACCTGCACTATTATTCCAGTACACTATATAGTATGACCTTCGCACTAACTTACTAAATAATAACATCCAAAACATACGAATACTATTCACAATGTTCACTGAGTCTTAATATGCTCTCAATAAAGTTATTTCTCTCCTCTTGTGTTTTCTTTGTATGCTCAGATTTGTGATCGTGGCGACAGACGAGTCCCGCATTATACTGAGGGATTCAAAGGTAAGTCATCGGAAGTTTTATTAAGCACAAATATCTGTTCTTTCAGTTTTGTAGCTCCTTTGTTATTACCAAAGTCTTGATTCTGTAAACAATGTTTGGGAAATCAAAGAATACACACTCGCAAAAACAAATGGAGTTGGTAATTACCTTTTTTCCTTAATGCGCGCTTCTCTCTATGCAAGCTTTTTCAAAGATCTTACTTGATTTCTGATTTCTATTTCTTTTGTTGAAGATCGGACAGGTTTCCCCTCGGGACCGGGAAGGAAGATTCGCCATGTTGGCGTTACCATGGAAACCCTGCCGAAGCTGGATCACCGCCGAAACACTTCTCGCGCTGGGAAGGTGCCTTGAAGACTGCAGAGGAACACACGGGACTGGAGCTGCTCTGGAAATCAGGTGAGGATGAGGATTCCATGAGCACAAGCGAGTTCTGTTGTAATGTGGGGCCTTTTATACTGTTTCTTTGGGTGGGGTTCGCCAGTTAGGGTGTGGTTAGAAAAACATGGGAAGCATGCTTCAACTGCCATTAAGGCAATGTGCTGAGTATGCAAATGAGCCCCTGAGCTCAAACTGAAGATCCAGTTTATTCCTGCATCAGGTTGTACAAAAATGTCACTTTGGCCTATGCTTGTGCAAAAATAGCCAACTTGAAAACCCCTCCTAGTAAAATATAAAACAAGGAACATTATTCATGACAAAGTAAAAACAAAAGACACACAGGGCCAATCCTCATTACACAGTATGGGGCTGGGCTATGTTCTTAGTATAAACCTTAACACCTAGGGCTCTGCTTTGTGCATGTACCACTTTGCATGGTGCAAGCATGACACAAGGCCCTCATAAATATGCCCCCAGAAGTGTAATAAAGTTCCATGCATGGGGTGATAAGCTAAAGTAATATCGCATTTATTTTAAGGTCCACAAACACATCCGTTTTTGGACACATCAGGCTCTCCAACCCTTTCTCAACCTGGAAGGGATCAGAGATTTGCTTCCGCACAAGACTGGAGTAACACCCTTCATGGTGGGAGGTAGAAAGGAACAGAACAACCTGGAGGGAGAGGGCTTAGATGAAGAGGAGGAAAAATTAAAAGGAAATAAATGTGAAATTGCATGTTAGCTCTTGCATTTCCCAGGGCAGATTGCACTGGCAGAATTGCACTGTGCATACAATTCCGTATTAGCAAAATGTTAACGCCTGAAATAGAGACATGTCGTTTTGTTGAGTATGTCCAGAAAACTGCAATTAGTACACTTTTCTACATGTACATTGTAAATTGAAAACAAAAGTGTAAAGTACGTTTGAAAGGAGATGCAAATCTCCTCAGGTGCTTTTAGCCTTTTTTGTGATTCGGGCCCTCTGCCCTGGCAGCTTATGGTTCCAGAAAAGGGCAAAACGATGCCCTTAAAGGGCTTGCCACCATGTTCAGTCAAAAGGAAATTTGTGTTCTTGTATCTGCATTCATTCTTGAAGTTGGTCAATTTCGACTGCAGAGTTTTTCTTGTAAGAAGAGACCGGTTCTCTCGAAGGATTCCGTAAACAACTTTCATGAGTTGTTGAAATGTAGAGTGATCGGCATTTAGTATAATGTAAGAAAATAAAACGTAGGTTAATATTTTAAATTAGGCAGTAACTAATTTTGAGAATGCCTATGATATCACAACCCAAGTAAGAAAAACTGTTTCTGAACAATTTTCTAAAAAGGTAGGGGTGAACTGCCTTTGCACTGTGAAGCTTTTTTGCAAAGTTCATTTTTGTTTGAGTTGTATTGTACTATACAAAGCTAGTAAATCAGCCTTTAAGGTGCCTAGTATGAAATTGTGGATTTCAGTTTGGAGAAAGAGAGTAGTAAGCAATGTGTTTGGTATGAAATCACTAGGACCTTGAATGCATATTGAGCGGAGTGGAGTTCCTTTATGGAATTATGATCCACCTGATCACTACTGCAGGAACACAATTCTTGAATTTTATGAGCAAGAATTTCTGGCTCGTAAAATTACTTGATGTTTCTGCAACAATGGTAGCCAGGCATTGGAACCTGACCCCTTTAGTCCTGCCAAAACATTACTTTCTTGGCCCTAGTAAATGTGTGCTGTAAACTCCTCAGAACAGGCAATACCATGTAACGGTTCTGTTATTCCACATTCTGAGGGGTTTAACTTTTAAGTGTGTGGCATTGATGTGTTGTTGCCACACATCAATGGCAATTACGTGTACATAGCTTGCACTCCACCTAGACCGTGGGACTCATAATTAAGGCTTAGCATCTGGTCAAATTAGCTTTTGTTCATGTGTTATTTGTTGTAGGTTGTGCCAAATGTAGTGGTGTCTCATTGCACTGAATACCTCTAAGGAATAAGTATAGTCCACATGTAACCTTACACTTTGTGTGTGGTAAGTTTAGACTTTGCTATTGGCATCATTTTTTAATGTTTTTGAGTTGTTTCAAATTGGGGGCATGCATATAACTGATAGATTTGTGGGAAAACAAATTCTAGGTTATATTGTGTGCATCAATAATGATAATTAATATGCCTTTTACTCATGGCTTTACATATATGAACTGAATTAGCATAAGTGTGTTTATTAATGTGTTTTAGTTATGCCACATTGTATTGTAAAGCACCATTTTAGACAAGATGGACGTTATATCTGTCACTCACTCCTGCTTTTTTCCCTGTACACATCCTCTTCCCACAGGCTCTGCAGCACACAGTCAAACTGAGGTCATGTTAGTTTACTTTCATTTCTGTATTGTTTCACTCATGATTCAAGATGTACTTTCTATAATGTGGATGCAAGATTAAAACAAGTATCCATGTCTTTCTGTCCTTCACTAGACCTATTCAATGAGAGAAAGTCATATTGTTAAATGTTTCATATTTGTTCAAACATCACCAGATTACTTTAGCATAGAAGGTGCTGATAAATTACTGGGATGTATTGGGATGATGCTTATTAGCGAATAATGATGTTTATTATTCTTCTGTTCAGATTTGCCAAAGAAATGCTGCTTTTGCTCACACCTCGATGAGTTTACAGTGCTACTAATTTCCTATATAAGAATTGTGTATAATTACCCCTTCATTTTGGAGGTGAGCCAGTAGACTTTTCTATTCTACTAGGGATGTTGCTCAAATGCATTCTGATTTTGCTGCTCATTTGGGACATAGAATAATTTCTGATTTTACATACTCTGTATAACTTTGCAGTTGAGTGCCTTCATGGCATTGACTCTATACAACTTATTTTTTTTAATCACAGTTGTTTTGATATAATATTCCTATTTTTGATCTATTATTTGCAAAGAATTTGTTTTATTATCAAGTGGTTTGGTTATCAGATTCGTTAAAATCCAAGGTCTTAACATATTGTGGTTTAGTTGTCTGTTCAAGGTATTGTGTAGTGAGTGCATGCACACAGATAAGTGTTCCAAAATTAACAAGTTTTGTTTTTCAGGGATATGTGTTTAATACCTGTGGATATGCTTTGCTCCTAAGCGTACGGGAGTAGATACATTAGCCAGGGTGGCTTCCCTCTGGACTTGAGTCTACCTAGTGTGAATTCTGATGTAAGACGGTACAGTGAATGGTGCAGTCCTTGCTGCTCGTGTCTATTGATTGCTAAATTTGTCAGAGCTTAACTTTCTAATTTCTTTCCTATTTTGTTTGAGTGGACACATTTTATTTTGTATACAATTGAGTGAGAAAGGTTTTGCAATTGTTTTCCTCATTCACAGAGATGTGACGCTGTGATTGTTAAGTCTGCCAAGGAGCCACACTGGGATTGGTGAGACATCATCAAAAAGCTGTGCTGTCATTGGTTGGTTGCTGTCAGAGTTGTGCTGTGACAGGTTGACATTTGACAGAGCCACCTGGGAATGGTTGCTGTTTGCAATTCTTTTTTTGTGATTTGTACATGAATTTGAACAAAAATAATGGGTGCTGTATCTTCTACTGATGGTCAAAGATGACCTGCTGAAAGAATGCCTGTATACAAAATGATGATAGACATAGGGTTCTGTACATGTACCTGGATTTACGATTGGCATGCCTATACCACTTTTGCTAAAAACATACAATTTCCTTTAGAATGTACTTTTTACATTAGAAAGCTAGATTTCCTGAGACAAACAATATATGATAGAAAGCTGTTACCTAGACCCACACAGTCTGATGCATTAAACAAATGAGTTCAAATGACCACAGAAGTGAAAGAAAGAAGATGATAAAGCAAGTGATGGGCTCATTTAGGCAATGGTAAGGAAACAAGTAGGATCAACAAGAGAAATATTGGAGGGGGGAATACAATGGATGGTGTAAGAGTTTTATTTGCAATAATTAAAAAAACTGATTAGAGAGAAAACAGCCATGATACAGATGAGGTGGATAATTTTCTTAACAACCTTTTGAGTTTCAGACCTCATCCATATACCGATAGGGCACAGGGAACTGGGACTATCCTGCCAGATTATCAGATCTGGGTGCAGCACTAAACAGTATACTTTAGTACAAATACAGAGCCCATCTTCAGCTGTGGTCATACGTACAATAAAAAGTGCCCCTATATAGTAAGGGTGGGCATAGGTCCACTACGCGGAAGTCTGCAGAGTTGAACAAAAACTCAGTGAACCTCCTCTCTACAACTCCGTTCTATCTCTTCCCAATTAATAAAACAGAAACCTCACCCACCTTTGATAAAACAACAAGTAACTATATCTTTCCATGCAAAAATACATACAGTCATCTCACAAAAGTGAAAATGAAAATACAGCAAGTAGCAAGAGAGGTGATGATTTTGGGGTCCTCCCTAACCTAGAGGGAGAACCAAGCCGATGCATTGAACACAAAGAGCACATCATACTGAACGATTTGGTGGTGATCCCATCCTCCTAGGACTACCCCAAGCACAGTTATGGGCAAAAATACAATCCCAACCAAAGGCCCTGCAAAGCATTATGGGACGAGATTCTAGAGTGCAGTGAATATTATAGTATTCAATATCGAAACATTCCTCAAGGGGCAGGCTCTCCCAGCTCAGCTGAGAGCTAATACTATAATATTTATGAAGCCACTCTCATAAATCAAGTGTTTAATTTGTGTCTCTCTTACACCACGTTGTGCTGTGCAAGAGTGCCACACAGGGGCTCATATATATGCCCCATAGTTCCTGGGTCACATAACCGGGTGTAGCTGACAGTTGGGCTTTGTGTGTCCCTCCTAGACTGCCCCACACAATAAAGGACTTAGGTGTGCTTGGATGGGCTATCACTGCCGTAATGGGAGGTGGAGCTTGGCACAGCCCTACTTACACTGAGCGCAGGAATTGAAAATATCTTTTGGAAAAAAAAATCATTATGATGTTTTGTTTTGATTATTGTTTTGAAAGAAATAAGAAGAAAAAAAGAAACATATTATTGTTTTAAAGTAATGTGTTGATAACTTAAAATAGTCACATATATTGTTTGTGGAAAACAGAGTACAGTAAATGCTGTATAATTGTTTGTTTTGTTTTAATAATAATACTAATAGTTTTAGTTAGGCTTTTTTTGTGCTTGCTATCGCTGGTAGAATCAGGGACATCTTAAGGATTTTGGGGGCCCTGGGCCAAACATAATTTCGGAGCCCCTGTTCAGAACAGCTTTGAATTTATGATCCAATTTTAGCCCGTTTCCCACGCAGTTTCCGCTTTCTCAGCTGCGTTAGTGATCCAAGTTGCATCATAGGAATTATCCTATATATTCCCGATGTAAATGGACGCGCTATGATTTAGTGTTTCCTGCCCTGCTACTAGATTTTTAATTCTTTTTAAATTGTATGTGTGGCTGAATTACTCTGTGTTTTTTAACAATTTCCCCTGTATACGTGCACTTGCACATTACTTGATTCTGCTTGCCTACACCTCCTTAGCTGCTCCAAATCGAATCTCGCTTTTCCTCCAGTCCTGGTCTGCCGCGTCTGATACGACGATTGTGCGGAGGGCTGGGGCTATTATCGGGCTCCTCTCTTCCGCCCATGCAGTTCCCACTTTCTTAACTGCGTTAGTGATCCAGTTTGCATCATAGACATTAGCCTATATATTCCCAATGCAAACGGATGTCCTTAGGCTTCCTCTGTACCTTATCCCCCCATCATAGCATAGCTGTTTTTTCTGATTTACAGACCTCCCAGTGCAATTGGAAATTTTATTACTACGCTTAATACAGTCACCACCTTTCTGACCTTAAAATACAACTGCCTTATTCTGGGAGATTTCAATATACATATGGACAATGGAAAAGACCCTCAAACAATCTCCTTCTTGGAGACGCTGCAGGCCTGCAACATGTTTCCATCTATTTCTTCGGGCACCCATGAGAAGGGGCATACCCCAGACCAAATCTTTTACAACTTTGACATATCAGTAAGCCTACCTCTTCCCATTACCTAGTCTGACCACCTCCTATTAAAATTTGTCATACTCAACTATGCCACAGCCCCTCTGGCTAACGCAGGGCAGAGGGTCTCTAATTACAGGATGTTCCATAAAATATCCATCCTGATTTTTTTTTTGTAAGACGTTTATTAAATTTCCACAGTGCAGTACATATAATGCAGCCTACAACCCTTAGGGCCGGCCGCAACTGAAGGATGCATGTAAAGAATAAAGAAGTGTAAGCGACAAGTACTTGGTCTCATATCGGTTGCTATACATTTCAGGTCAGCATTGGTAATCCCCGCTTTATAGGCGCTCCTATGTACAATGTGTCTTCAAAGGACGTCTTGTTTTATTAAACATAAGAAAAACATTTCAACTCTGTAAACTGGACATTTCTCATCGGTGTGTCCCATTTCGTCGGTTGTATCACCAAAGAACATATCAACAGTTGTGTCTCCGAACCCAGAAAGCTCTCGCGGTGACCTTAGCTGTGTGTCTATAGTGTGTATGCAATAGAAATTCGTGTGCGGTCTACTTTTGCCACGAGGTACTCCACCCACTAATGAACAGCAGAGCCTCTCATCTCATCCCTGCAGTGTGTGGTGGCTCGCGCGAGCAGCTTTACAGCCTGTCAGTTAGCTGGAGAGATGTGGCTCGCTTTGGTCCTCTTGTCTGAGTCGTTGTTCGTGTGTGCCTCCTGGTTTAGAAACTATGTATGGGAGGCATGAGTCCAGAACAGGTAAACGGGGGTGGGTGTTTGGGAGGGGGGGGAGAGTGCATCTAAGGGAGCGACTCCATGAAAGGCGATCGGTAAGACATTGTGACAGGTCTGTTCGTCGCTGCGTCAGTAGGCGGATGTCTATCCGGTCCACCTGGTAGTGTATCAGACTTGTGAGGTGGGCAGTGGTCAGGCTTCTGGGCAGCTGGGGAGGTGGCAGTCCCCACAGTGCTGGGAACGCCACACATCCTGCGCTCGTGACGTGTGATTGTCGCTGGGGGGGGGGAAAGCACTAACTGCGCATCTAGCGCGCCCTCTCCTATGGTGTCCGTGTCATCTTACTTATGGCGATCCCTATATGAATTCCCTAGTCGCGCCTTCTGTCTGGAGGGATCTCACAAAACCGTCCCATAGTTGCGCGATTGGAAACTGCCGCAGGCCCGCTACCTCCTCTCGGTGTAAAGCCACGCTCTCTGCTCTAGCCCAATTGATGAAGGAAGCATACCAGTATTTAGGGACAGGTGGCTCCCTCTTTTTCCAGAGTGTGGTGATTAACCTCTTGGCTGTGATGAGGCCCAGATCCCAGAACCTCGTGTGCGTTTTGTTTAGTGTGTTTCTCCTATATAATCCTAGTATGCAGGCCTCCCAAGTGTGTGGCAGCCCCTGGCCAGCGCTGCGCTTTAGGAGAGATGTCACTTCCCTCCAATATGTGTCCAGAAAGGGGCAAGTCCAGAGCATGTGCAAAATATCCGCACCTGTTAGGTCGCACCTGGGACAGGCGGCGGTGTTGGTCGTGAAATATTTGTTGATCCTATCCGGTGACAAGTACGCCTGGTGTAGTATATAAAATTGGATGGTTCGGAAGCGGGCGTTGCGCGGGATATTCATAGGGCAGGCTAGGATCATGGTCCACTCCTTATCCGTCCATTCCCTCCCTCGGTGGTGCGCCCACTTATCCCGTATCGGCTGCGTGGACTGCTGTGTGTGTAGGAGAAGGGCCTGTGCCAGCCAGTGGATAATGTGGGTACCATTACCCATCACATGTAGGTACTGCATTACATGGTGCATCTGCGGCTCCACACGAACATCTCCCCAGGAGTCTGCGTACGTCCTCAGTATGGACGCATGGGTCAGGAACTGCCCCGCCGGCAGACCCGTGCCCTCTGCCAGCTCCTCGAATGGAAGCATAGCCCCGTCTGCGTAAAGGTCGCCCACTGTCTCCACTCCAGCAGCCGTCCAGCACTCTAGAATGCGCGCTGTCACTGTTCCGCCTCTCCTGGGTGTACCCAGCAGAGGAATCGCTGGGGCATATGGTGTGACTTCCCGGGTCAGTTTCAAACTGCGGAGGAAACATATGCGGGCCACAGCTACGTGCAGAGGCAGCGGGCGTGGTCCCTTAGTCAGGGGATGGAACAATGTGCATATCTGTGCGTGGGTCCACACGTACGTAGAGGTGGCTGTGTCATCTAAGTGCGTGCCACTCAGCCAGTGTGTCACCCATTGCAGCTGTGCCGCCAAATAATACAGTTCCATATTTGGAACTGCCAGCCCACCCTCCGTTGCTGGGGAGTATAGTTTTGTCAGGGCCACCCTGGAGCGCCCTGCATTCCAGATCCGGCTGCGGACCATTGATTCCAGGTCCCGGAAAAATTTAGCTGGGACGTATATCGGAATGTTGGCAAAGTGATAGAGCTGTCTGGGCAATGCTATCATTTTAGTTAATGAAGAAAAGGAGTCTGGTCCTGGGACGGAGGGGTAGCTGGACCTAATTATGAACTTGAAAAGAATTCTTGCTAACCCCCACTCTGATTTCTTGTCTCAAAATTTAAGAGCAAACAAACAAAGAAATTATCTTCTGTTTGTATGGGTTATTTTATTTAAACCCTTTTAGAATTTATCAAATCTTTTATATATTTTCATGGGTGAGAAAAACACTTATACAAAACAATTATACATATATACAAACCTACTGCACATCATACAAATATACAAATATAAACAATTTTTGCACAATCTTCTTTTCAGATGTAGCTGTTTTGTGTCCACAAATAATTACTCTTTGCGAAATCTCTCTCAGCTACATTAACCACAAAGTTGAAATAGCAATGAAAGATCAAAACCAACTATGGAAACCGACGCGTTTCGAATCTGGAGTTAAATTTCAGATTCTCATCAGGGCTCTTTCATTGTGGATAATCTGAACAGAAAAATGCAAGAGAAGGGAACATTCAGTATCTAAATTCATCTAAAAATAATCCCCCTTCTAGAGCAAGATGTCATAAAACAAGTTACCTTCAATCATGGGCGACGCGGTCCCGCGGGTCCAATTAGTCTAACAGAGCTAATGTAATCTTGAGTCCTTTAGTGCAACGGTAGACCTAATGTGTGAAGTGAGTGATATTTACTATAAACACAAGAGACGACATAGCATTCTCGGTTCTAGAGCTATAAGGCTAAAAATTCATACCTATTTTCATGTCGTCAGCGTTTTAAGAATTCCCGTTGTTTGTACTACTCCCTTGGAACAAGTGTGTGAGCTCTGCATGGGACTCCAAATCAATCTGCAAGATACAACCAGTAATTGTACTCCGAGCTCTTTATTGTCTAAAAAAACCGAACTTTGCAATATGAAAACAGGACGTACCTGTATTGGATTTCATATGAAACGGAGGTCGCGTTTATGCTTCTCCGTGCCTACGGGTCAAACGGACAGCGGGAAACCAAGTAATTCGGGTTCCTCCGCGGCGTTCGTAATAGCGTGTCAATGTCGTGCTCGAAGCCTGTGTGGAGATGTCATTGCTTAGTAAAAATAGGGCGCATAGGGTACGGTTGTATTCACCAACAGTACGTTCACTCACCTCTCACTAATCATTTTAGAAAAGGCAATCCTGCTCGGAACATTGAGTGGCAATGTCTTCCAGAACGCCATCTGGGCTCGTAAAGAGGACGTGGCGCAGCCCAGGTTACCCTCCAGTATGTTCTCCACGTTTCTATAAATGTGCACTCCTAGATATTTAAAGGAGGTGGGATACCAGGTTAGTCTGGCACCCCCAAGGTTCACGTCGCACTCCTGCGTATCGTGGCAGAATGCGTACACTCCGGACTTTGCCCAATTGACCTTGAGCCCCAATACTGTTTTGAACATCTGGAAAATATCCGACAGTTCGTCTGGCACTGCTGTGAGGTCGCGCACATAGAGTAGCAAGTCATCCGCGTACAGTGAAACTATATGTGTACCATCAGCCAGCGGGATTCCCCATCCCGCCCCTCGTGCCCGCAGTAATGCTGCCAGGGGCTCAATAGCCAGCGAGAAGAGCAATGGCGACAGTGGGCAACCCTGTCGGGTGCCTCTGCGCACCCGTACCGCCTCTGAGAGCAACCTGCCCGTTCGCACTCTGACACTAGGCCGCTGATAGATTAGGTCCACCATCTCATTGAACGCGTCTCCTAGACCAAATCTGTCCAGCACCGCCCCCAGATAGGGCCACTCCACCGAGTCGAAGGCCTTCTCGAGGTCTAGGACCAGGCAGCCCGATCTCGGCCAGTGCGACACGGCTGCGTCTTGTATACGGAATAGTCGTCGGATATTGCGCGAGGTACTCCGCGCTGGCACAAAACCATTTTGGTCAGCATGAACCAAGGCTGGGACCTCTATAGCTAGGCGTCGGGCCAGCAAGGAGGTGAAGATTTTGTAGTCGGTGTTCAACATAGCCAAAGGCCTGTAGGAGCCCATGTTCGTTCCGTCCCTGCCTGGCTTCAGGAGGGAAACCAAGTTGGCCTCATTGAGCGTGTCCGGAAGCATCGAGTCTACTACCGCAGCATTGTACAACTTAAGCAGTTCCGGGATCAGTGTATCCGAACAGTTTTTAAAAAATTCGGCAGGCAGGCCATCCGGTCCTGGTGATTTGCCGTTGGATAGTGCGAATATAGCCTCTCGCATCTCCTCCTGTGTGAAGGGCGCCCCCAAGTCTCCCCGCTGCGCTTCTGTAAGGGATGGCAATGGGATGTTCTCTAGGTAGTCCGCTATGGTTGCTGACGAAACCCTCAGCTGTGACCTATACAGGGCTTGGTAATGCTGCACAAAGGCCTGGTGAATTTTGCTCTGAGTGTGTATTACTTCCCTCGTGGCCGTCCGGATAGCAGACACCGGCTCAGTACGGCTCTCCTGTCTGACTAGCCAGGCTAGCAGTCTCCCAGGTTTGTCGCTGTGTTGGTGTGTGCGTGCCGAGTGCGCCGCATAGTTAACGTGACGCAATCGTTCCAGCAGCGCCACATGTTCCGCACGGGCCTCACCCAACTCGTCATCTGTCCCCTCTACCGCCTCCTGCTCCCGGCAGAGCAAGTCAGTCTCTACCCGGCGCAAGTCGGTCTCTAGTTGTTTCTGTATACCGCCCTGTGTGCCCAAGCAGTGTCCCTGCACCACAACCTTGAAGGCGTCCCACTCGATTTGCGGGGAAGACGCCGTGCCTGAGTTGTCAGTAAAATAACCTGCCACGCATGCCTGCAGGGAGTCTCGGAAGGGGGCATCCAGTAGTAGGGCCGGCTGTAAGCGCCATGTGGGGATGGGCGGGTGTGGGCGCTCCCAAGCTATGCGCAGTGTGTGTGGGTTGTGGTCAGAGTGCGTTCGGCCAAGGTATTGTGTTTCCGTTCTGTGTGGCAATAGTTCCGATGACACCATATATCTGTCTAGGCGGACATGCAACGAGTGTGCCCCTGAGTAGTAGGAGTACACTTTAGTGTTAGGGTTATGTGTGCGCCATGCATCCCTCAGGTCCCACTGTGTCGCCCACTGAGTGAGCGCCTTTATGGCCCACAGAGACGTGGCATCGGGCCTAGGCGGGGCCGATCGGTCCAGCACGGGATCCAGCACCGTATTGTAGTCTCCTCCCAGAACCCAGGGGACTCCGTGCCAGGGTGCCAGCTTCTCCGAGACGCATGCCGGGAAGCCCCCCTGCTCCGTATTCGGAGAGTATACGGACGCTAGCACTACAGGTTGCCCATCCATGCGGCCTCTCACCAACACATACCTGCCCTCTGGGTCAGTGTGCACGTCAGTCATCACAAAGG
Organism: Lissotriton helveticus; assembly: GCF_964261635.1. Taxonomy (NCBI): domain Eukaryota; kingdom Metazoa; phylum Chordata; class Amphibia; order Caudata; family Salamandridae; genus Lissotriton; species Lissotriton helveticus. Next base: position 165,524,083 of record NC_136065.1, on the reverse strand, counting down.
GGGTACCTGGCTTCACCCATATTAGCGCTCCCCGGGCGAACGAGGAGTAGTCAGTAGCATACAGTTGCCCCCTCCACCTGCGCCGCAGCGCGACCACCTCTGTTTTGCTCATGTGCGTTTCCTGCAGGAGCGCAATCTGTACCTGGTGTCTTTTCAAGTATGAGTGTATTTGAAAACGGCGTGTCGGTGTGTGCATACCCCTAATATTCCAGGTACATATTTTGGTAGCTGTCATCCTATACCAGTAGTTTCTCCTCCCCAGCCCCCACAAGCGATAGTCCAGCATCCATCCATTGTATCTCTATTTCCAACTCTCCCACAGCCACCTCCCCCACCACACACATGAAATTTCAGGAAGAGACTAAAAAGGGGAGGGGGAAAAACTTGTAGCAGCTAAACCCAACTGTGGGGAAACTCCCCTAAAATACCAAAAGGGAAGTAGCGAAACGGGCCACCGTCCATTCTCTCAAAAGGAGAGGGACAACTTTTCAAATCTAGGGGGATCGTGTGCTAATCACGGTCCTGACGGTCCAGATAGGCAAGTTATAAGAAAGATCAGAGTCCTTCCCTGGGCCATATGGGCCAGTGTACATGTAGCCAAAGTCAGTGCGCCAGAACTTGGCGCCGTTAGCCCCATGGGGGGTCCACCCTCTCGGCCAGTCTTTGTAGCGGGTGCACGAGTGTCAGTTGACTCACCGTCAATTCAGTGTGAGTAAGTCATATGATGCGAGGGGTTGCTGCAGCCCCCAACCAATCAGCGAGGCTGGGGGGGTAGTATCACAGTCCCGGGGGGTGAGAGGGGGAAAATACAGTAACATCGCTCCCATACCATCTTACCTTCTCAAGGGCCACGGGTCTGGGAGAAGTACTCACTGTGTGCAGGTCAATCCCTCCGCTATCTGGGCCATGAGAGCCATGCCGGCATTCGGCCAGCGTGTAGCATGTCCCACTGTCCCTTCAGCCACTATCCCATCCTCGTCGGCGCGACAGGGCCCTCGATCTGTGTGTGGCATTGCCATCAGTGGAGCATGTCCGCTGTCTGTGGTGTGACGTCTGGGAGTTCCACAGATACCTGGGAGTCCGGTATCCCATAAATGGCTTCGTCATCGCTAGGGGTCATCCGTTGGCCAGTATCCATGGCGACTTCCGATCCCGGCGAATTGCTCAGTTGAGAGATTCTTCGGAGCGCGTCCTGTTGTTCCTCAAGGATTTGATCTGCTGGTGGGGAGTGGCGCGATGCCCCCTCCGGGCGTCGATTCTGCTGGCCTCTGTTCCCACGACGGCGTCGCGGCCCGCGTGCTCGTGGCCTTTTCTCGTTTCCCTGCACCTGCCTTGGCGCCGTGTCCATGCCGCTGTCCAGCCATTCACCGACCTCCTCTGGGGTGTTACAGAAGTAGGTCTTGTCCCGCGCCACCACTCTCAGTTTGGCAGGGAAGAGGAGGGAATATTTCAAGCCTGCTTCTCTGAGTCTCCGCTTAGCCTCCAAGAAGTCGTGTCTTTGGCGTTGCACTTGGACAGTATAATCCGGGAAAAACATAATAGTGGCATTGTCTATACGTACTTCACCAAGGCGTCTAGTTTCCCGCAGCACCGTGTCTCTGTCCCTATAGTTTAGGATCCTGAAAAGGAGCGGCCTGGGATTCGCGCCCGTGGTGTGGGGCCTCGTTGGGACCCTATGTGCCCTCTCCACCACGAAGTGTGGCGAAAGTGTGTCTGCAGGTAGTAGTTCCCTGAGCCAGTCCTCCACACGTTGTGCGGGTCTGTTCCCTTCCCATTTTTCCGGGACCCCTACACGTCTGATGTTATTGCGTCTCGCCCTTCCTTCCGCATCCTCAGCCCGTTCTTCCAAGAAGTCCACTCTGTTAAGTAGATCCTGCACCAGTTTGTCCGTCTGGGTGACTTTGGGTTCAAGGTCTTTCACCACTCCTTCCAGTGTTTTGGTCCGGTCCGTTAGTTTCCTATGGTCGTCTCGCAGGTGGGTGAGGTCAATCGCGACGTTGTCTATTTTCGACTCCAGGGACGTTCTGGTCTGTTGAAGCGACTGTTCCATGCACTCCATCGCTGCGAGCACGCTATCCAACCTCGCTGCCACTTGATCGGCGGCCATCTTGTTCTGCGACTTGCCTGTCCTCCCTTTCGGTGGGGCTCCCCCTGTCCCAGTGCGCGTCCTCACTCCGCCGGACATGTGCAGAGCCGCCCTGTCGGTATCTTAGTAGGTGCGGGACAGGGGTAATCCCGCGGCCGTTCCGGTCATCAGGCAACGCCTTTCAAGCGGGCCGTCGGCGCCCCACGCGCCTCCTCCGCCAGGCCGTCGCGTGGTTCAAATCAGCGGTCGTCTCCGGTGCCATGCCGGCCGTGGGTCTCCAGCCTGGACCTTGTCTTTCTCCACCCCGGGTGCGTCCTCGTCGTCTGGCTCTCAATGCTGGTCTGGGCCATGCGCAGACTCCCCACTTTTGTGTCAGGATGGGTGCCGGATTGCAACAGGCGTGGTCGGAGGTCGCCCGCACGCGGTCAAGCACCCGGGCCCTCCGTCTCGTCAGTGCTCCTCTTCGGTCGGGCGGCAGTGCTCCCTGCCGTATATAGGAAGGGCGTGCCTCATGTAGTGATGTGGGCCCCTTGTGTAGGAGCCCGTCGGCCCATCAGCAGCGGCCGCTCAACAGTTAGCGAGTGTGGCCGGACTGCGGTTGCACATTCAGAGGGGGAAGGGTCCGCCATGCACAGGCGGCACCAACAGCCTCCCGGCAGCTCCTCTACCTGGTCTCGGGGTATGTCCCGGGTGCTCCGTCAGTCGTTCCCCGGGGCACTGCCTCCACTATTACGGGCGATGAAGGGCCAGGCGGGCCCGCCTCACGGTCCGGGCCCCCAGCCGCGCAAGGGCTCCTTGAGGGCGGCGGTGGTCTCCGTGCAGGTCGCACGTTGCAGGATGGATGTTGCAGGCTGGGGCCTGTGCGCCCGTCCCGGATCTCTTATCGCCGCGCCCCCTCCGCCTGACTGGAAAGACGTCGTTGTCGCGGGGGGCCACTGGGAGGGTCGGCGCAGGCCGCGCCAGAGCTCCGGTTGCTAGTCCGGGGTCTCGGCCCCTCCGGGTGTGTCTCCTCTCAGCCAAGCAGGGGCGCCTCACCTCCGGGCCCTCAGCAGCACAGCGGTCGGAGGATCGTTGCAGGGCGTCCGCCCCGCCCCCAGATCGGGCCCCCAGCAGGTGTCCAGCAGCGTGTTGTACAGGGCACCCAGCAGCTAGGGTTCCCCTGCCCCTCTGCAGCAGTCTCCAGGGGGTCCGCCCCCGCCCGGATGAAGATCGTGGTGTGGGGCCTGCGTTGTAGGCCCAAGTCGCGGCCTCTTGTAGTCACCCCGCCGGCCCGGGCGCTGCTGGCTCCGCCAGTGGGTCTCAGGAAAGGCCGGTGCCGGCCGCTCTGGGTCTCCGTTTTTTTAAATTGTCCCCAGTGCCGAGGATTGCCCAGTGAAGGTCCGCCCAAAGTTTCGGTCGGCTACGGGCAAATGGAACGGAGAATTGGCCCAAGGAAGGGGAGCTCAACACAGAGCTCTACCCTTGCGCGTCCTCCGCCATTGCGTGCGTAGCCACGCCCCCCATAAAATATCCATCCTGATGTTAGCAGATGCCCTCCGTCATTCCTCACCGGAACTGTCTGGCTGCCCCGACTCGGACGCACTCTCAATGGATTCATGGCTCTGGACCAACATTGATGCAGCGGTACCAGTTGTTTCCCACTCCTCAAAGAGTTCAGCCCCACCAGCTCCATGGTTTAACGATTCCCTCAGATCTAGCAAAAGAAATTGTAGAAAAATGGAATGGAAATGGCGTAAATCCTATCTACCTGAGGACAGGAAGGTGTATAAAGACACCTTAAAAGCTCATTAAATTCTCGTGAAGGCAGCCAAGAAAAACTTCTTTCAAACCAGGATAGAAAATGCCCAAAATAGGACTAAGGAAATTTTTAGTATAGTTAAATCTTTTATCTCCCCCAAAAGCCGGTACAAAGGAAGGGCCATGCACGGAAGAATGGTCTAAGCAAATAGCTCAATTCTCCCACAAAAAGATCTTGGTGATCTTGTGCTAAGTGATATAAGTTACAAATCGCTATTTATGATTGTTTATGTGCAGGAATGAATGCCTTCCTGCACATAAACAATCATTCCCACAACGCAGGCACCCTTGCACTATCAAGGGTGCCTGTGCTGGAGCTAGGCAGCTAAACTGATAGCCCGTCAGGGAGAAAGGCAGGCTATACCGTTTTGTTTTAAATATGGGGCAGCCCTGCATTTCTAAAGTGACAGAGCAAAGCGATAGCCTTCTTGGCTTAACTCCACGCTTTGTCACTTTAGTTGTAAATATGCTCCAAAATCTATTAAACAGGGTTATGTGTGTGGTTTGAATAAAGAAGAACATGAATTTATTAAGGAAAACAACTAGAGGACAGTAAAGAGGTTAGAACAATTAGAAAGATGAAAAGGCAATAAATGAAGAATATACATTGTCAAATCTACATCCTAGATTGAGAGACTGAGGGCCAGATGTATCAACATACCCTTTTGCGATTTCTAAATAGCGATTTTTAAGGAATCGCTATTTAGAAATCGCAAAATGGTATGTATGTAGAAATTCGCTATTTTTTAGCGATTTCTTAAAATTCCTTAATTGCGATTAGCAAATTGCTAATCGCAATTAAGGAATAATTTCCCATTCATTTCTATGGGCCATGAGGCCCATAGGAATGAATGTGAAATTATTCTCAATTTGCGATTCGCAATTTGCCAATCGCAAATTGAGAACAATTTCAAGGGTGCAGGGATGTCTCAAGAACACCCTACTGCACCCCTGAAAATGACATGTGTGCGCATATGGCGCACATACATGCCCTAAGGGCATGTATGAGCATCACATGGCACCTTTACAAATTGCATAAAGTGCATTTGTAACAGAAATCGCAAATTACCACCAACTACAAGTTGGTGGTAATTTGCGATTTTTTAGCCTAAATTCGCAACTCTGAAATGGCTGATACATTGCATTTAAGAAATCGCACTTTGCGATTTCTTAAATGCTTATGCAATATTAAGGAATCGCAAAATTTGCGATTCCTTAATATTGCGAGGCATTTTTCTTCATACATACCATTTTACTATTTTTTAGTCGCAAACGCTGTTTTTTTAGCGATTTGCAGTGTTTGCGACTAAAAAATAGCTTGATACATCTGCCCCTGAGAGTGGAATAAGAGAGGAAAGGGGAAATGTGTATAGTGCATCATGAAGCTTTTGAAGGTGGCAAGGCTGAATATGTGAGAGTGAGTGTGAAAGAAGTTACATTGTAATTACTTGGATAGCGGCGAGCCGATTCTGAGGTGAATTTATCATGTGTGTGATAAAACTGCCTCTTTTAATTTGCTGCATAATTGGGTCGGGTGTTGTTATCTTACTTAAGTGTTTTTTTCTAGAGTTTATCATATGAGTGGAATGGAGGATGCAGTAGGTTCGAGGAGACGAAAAAGGATTTGAACAGGTAGCCCTAGATATATTTGGTGCTATTTCTTCTGTTGATGTGGCAAAGAATAATGTAAAAGTTAGACATTTATCTACATTGGTGGATAGAATGGTTGGAGCGCTCACTTCAATTAATTTAGAACTAATTGCCATTAGCGCTATGGTGATGCAACACTGCCTTGCATTAAATATTCTTCTTGCGAAAGAAACTGGTGGTTGCAAAGTACTAAAAGTTAAGAAAAGCTGCACTTATATCCCTGATAACAGTCCTATTATTAACTTTTGCATCAAAACATGACTAAAATCTCTTGTGAACTTAAATCTCTAGAAGAGCAAGGCTTCTGGGACGCTATAGGTTCCTGGATTAGTGAGATAGAGAATAGTTTAACAAGGTTGGTGAATGGATCAATAATATGGGTGGGGAGACTTTACGTGGTATACTAACCCCTGTAATAATGACAATAATTTGTGCACCCAAAACTTTCTGCGTGTCTAATTAAAATGAGTGGATTTAGAAATAAGAAGAGATCATTAAGGAGAAAATAGTCAGAAGACTATGAGATGGAGAATATCAGGAAGCGTGTCTGCAATCAGTTAAAGATGTTGGAGGAGAATCACAGAAAGAAGCTGAAAGTGACACCAACTGAATGAATTTCTGATTGATAACGTTTTACTATTTGCTTTAGTGATTATAAAATAATCAAAAGGGGGATTTGTGGAAATGTTTTTTGGGTTTATATTTTGTGCATTCATAATGATGATTAATATGGCTTTTACAGAGGATTTACATATATAGACTGAATTAGCACCAGTGATCCACCGCCTGCCGTATTACAAGTTCTACTGTCAGAAACGTGACCACTGGCCTGTCAGTTCACTCAGCGGGACTTCCTCGGTCTGCAATGTCGGCGGTGCATGTACCAGGTCTTCAGTCCATCCGCTTATCAAATTACGACTACACACTCTCACAAGTAATCCTCCAGCGGTGCTCAGCAAACGGCGGTTACCCAACTGCGGTCAATCGACGTGGTATGCACCAAAAGAAAGCACACAATAGTGACCATTGGATGGATTCAAAAACAACACACCTAATGTGCTTCAGCAAGTTAATATACCTGCAAATCACACTATAAAATATACCCCATCCCAGACCACAATCCTTTTCTCCCAAACTGCAGCCCAGAAGACAGCAACCAGCATGTACTGCATTTTCTTTTTTGTCAAGGCACCCCTTTTTCCACCATACCAGTTGGCACTCTCCACCACCATCAATTATATTTTTTGCACCTTTTGGCCTATATACCCCTTGTTTGTATTTAATTAATATACTCACTCACATTTTATTTTTTTACCATGCCTGGGAAAAAACATGCTTTACTGAGCAAGATTTTACAATCATGGTGGATGAAATCATTAGAGTAGAGCCACCCATTTTTGTAGCCCAAGTCCAGCAGACTCCTCTCACTAGGAAAAGGGAAATGTGGGACAGGATAGTCAACAGAGTGAATTCAGTTGGTACCACCCTGCGCACACAGGGTGACATTAGAAAGAGGAGGAATGACCTCAGGCTGAAGGTACGCACCAAGTACAACAGCCACTACTCGAAGGCACACAGGACTGGCAGTGGCTCTCCCAGCTCACCATTATAATTTTTACCCTGGGAGAAGAAAGTCTTGGCTATCCTGCATACGGAGGGCTTGTCAGGAATAGAGCGGGGGACTGGACTCTGGTAATTTACACCTCAACAACTGACACAATATAACAATGCCCCGTTTGCTCTCAACTCTGCTTTTCCTATTCTGTACTCCATCTACTTTCCTAACAAGCAATACTCAAAGTATCTGAGATGGTGATTGCTCTGAGGAAATATGTAGTGATGCACATGTATCCAAATCCATGACATGCCATATGTTGCAATGCTGTCTGTAAGTGCATTACCAACATATAAAAACAGAACCTATGATATGTGTCAATACGTAACTATATGGCCCAACCCAAATACATGTTGCCAACAGCTATAGTGCACTAACCTTGCGTCACGTGTTGCCAAAGTGAGATTGAACTGACTGCAACTGCCATGAGGCATTGTCACTCCATCTCTAACCAAGATAATACACTGCTTTTTCCCCTTCTCACTTGTCCGCCATCTTACGATTAGTCATGCAGCTTATCTCTTCTCAAGTGTTTGTGAGTAGAGATTTAAAAACTACCACAACTACCATGAGGCCTTGTCACTCCAACTCTAACCAAGATGCTAGACTGTTTTTGCCCCTTCTCACCTGTTGGTCATCTTAGCAATGATTCATACTAGTCATGCAGCTTGCCTCTTCTCAAGTGTTGTTAGGTAGAGATTGAACTGTCTACAACTATCATGATGCATTGTCACTCCAATGCTAACCAAGATGCTAGAGTGCTTTTGCCCCTTCTCACTAGTTTGCCATCTTAAGACTGATCCACACTAGTCATGCAGCTTACCTCTTCTCAAGTGTTGCAAAGTGAGATTGAACTGTTTACAACTACCATGAGGCCCTGTCACTTCAACTGTAACCAAACTGCTACATGCCGTTTGCCCCTTCTCACTTGTCTGCCATCTTGCCACTGATCTACACCAATTATACAACTTACCTGTTCTCAAATTTTGGTAAGTAGAGAATGAAAAGCTACCACAACTACCATGAGGTCTTGTCACTTCAACTCTAACAACTATGCTAGACTGCTCTTGCCTCTTCTCACTTGTTCACCAACTTACCACAGATCCACACTAGTCATGTGGCTTACCTGTTCTCAAGTGTTGCCAAAGTGAGATTGAACTGTCTACAACTACCATGAGGCCTTGTTACTCCAACTCTATCCAAGATGCTGCACTGCTTTTGCCCCTTCTCACTTCTCCGCCATCTTACCACTGATCCATACTAGTCATGAAATGTACAAAGTACAGTAAATGCTTCACTCAATTTATGTCAGCCATGAAGGAAACTCAGCTCATTAGCACTGCCAGCTGACCCTTTGACTCTGCACTTCTCACCTGATGAACTATGCTACATATATAAACAAGCTGGGTGTTGGTCTCAATTAGACACAACTAGGCTTTGGCATGGACAAAAACATATAGTATGACTACACTGTGTTGGGATCTGAGTTTTGGAGTTGCCACGTCTATCCCCAAAGCCAAAATTCCACATGCCTTTACATTTAATGAGCTGATGAACTCTAATACTTCGATTGAATGTCTATCAATGTCTAGTAATCAACTTCAAATTCACGCTGACAATACCTGACAATACTTATCTCTAACTATCTTGTTCCCTTCTAGGTACCCATTAAGTCTGACACAAACAACGTGGATGTATTTTTTTTATAGAGGTTATATAGTGCGAACATGACCCAAGAGGGTATCGGAGCGCTTTACATATAGTCAGGAACAAATGAAAGGGAGACAAGTAGGGCAAAACAACAATATGATCCTGAGAGATATAGGCGTTCACAGGAGGACCGATATATCACAAAGCTGAAAAGTGTATACACAAGAGCATGTATAAGCAATATAAAAACAAGGGTGTTGATTACAACATTATGTTCTAAAACGAAACTGGGTGTAGCAACGTCAAGCTGGGAGAGGAAGCCTGTAAAAAAAGGAAAAACATGTATGAAGAAGAAGCATCATAACATGGTGCAGATAGTGGAGTTGGTGAAGTTCTAGTTCAGAACGTATTCCTCAGTAGTGCTTTCCCTTCTGTTTTGAAAGATACTGTTGAGAGATTCAGTCTGGTTTCAGGAATCAGGAGTTACAGATTCTCGGGGCAATACCAGAGAAGGCATGTTCTAAGTTATTTTTCTTTGAAAATGTTGTCATTTCAGCAGCAAGGTGCTGGAGCTCCTAGAGTATCTACAACCGCCAGATAGTCCAGTTTTGGAGCGAGGTACAGAAGGGGGTTGAAGTGAAGGGCTTTGTGAATCATGCAGGCAATTTTTAGATGTATCCTGGCATCATATGAAAACCAGTTTCGGGATTTCAAATCCAGTGAGATGTGGTTATTTCTTTTGGATTCTATGATGAGCTTTGTAGCAGCGTTCAGAGAGGCCCTAAGTGGAGCCAACTTTTGACACCTAGGTATATGCATACATGAATACCTTTTTCAGAGAAATAGGGCCAGATGTAGGAACCCTAATACCGGTCGGTAACCGCCGAAATTACTGAATTTCGGCTGTTACCGACCGGTATTAGGCATTTGGGATGTAGGTGGCTACATTTCAGATTCTGTAATTTATCGAATCGGTATTTAAGAATTCGGTAAACAACCGAATTCTTAAATACCGATTCGGTAAATTACCAAATCTGAAATGTAGAAAGCACTCAAGTGAATGCTTTTCACCTGTACGGATTCGTTATTTACCACCGACCACAATGTTGTGCTTTTTTAACAGTGCCATGTGGCAGAAATACATGCCCTTAAGGCATGCATGTGTGCCACATGTGCACCCATGCACTATTCAGGGATGCAGCAGGGTGTCAATGTGCCACCCTGCCACCCTTGTAGGTCTTCCCCCTAACCGATTCGGTATTTACTGAATCGGTATTCCCCATTCATTCCTATGGGCCTGGGGGCCCATAGGAATGAATGGGGAATACCGATTCGGTAAATACCGAATCGGTATTTACCAAATTTTACAGATTCGGTAAAAATTACAGAATTAATAACTAAATACAATTTACCCATTCTAAAATACCGAATCTGTAAAATTCGGTATTTTTGAATCGGTAAATGGTATTTACCTACATCTGGCCCATGGACTGCAAACTGCCACTGCAGTGTCTGCATGCAGTTTTTTCTGCCATGTCGTCCAGGCAAGTGCCCCCACTTGCCGTGCCCTAACCTTCCCTTTTTTACATATGTAAGGCACCCCTCAGGTAGGCCCAAGGTAACCTTATGGGCAGGGGGCAGTTTATGTGAAAGGTAGGACATGTCCTGGTGTGTGTGACATGGCCTGATAGTGAAATACTGCCAATCTCATCATTTTTTACTTTTGACCGGACATCTGTCTCACAGGCTAACATGGGAGTTGCTTTGTAGCATCTTACAAGCCTAACTTTCAATCGGGTCAAGATAGAGAAATGGAGTTTAGAAAGCTTGAACCCAGAATTTAAAAATACATCTTTTAGTAAAGGTGTTTTTTATATTGTGTGTGAAAATACCACTTTTATAAAGTGGTTATTTTCTTGTCTGACCATTCTGTGTGTCTCTGCTGGTTTGTGTATTGATTGTCTGGTTTTGGAGTGACAGAGGCTGGTGTTGTGCATTCAATGTAGACAGCCACGACGCGGGTTGAGGTGCGTCCTTCCTTTCCTGGGTGACTCATAGTTGGGCTGAATAGGCCAGGTCTGCATTTAGAGTAGTGGTAGGAGTTTTCACTAGCACCTGAATAGGCTGTGTCTCCTCTGCACAATGCTGTCTCCACCTCCTGTAGTGAAGTAGGGCCAGAGAGGGCAGAATTGGTTTGGACTGGGCTCAGAGACCCTTGCCACAAAGAGAGAAAACAGTAAATGTGGTATAAATATTGGGCCCTGACCCTAGGACTTTAGAACTTGTTTGGATCAAGGAACCTGCCAAGAAGAAAAGCTGGAGAAGCTGCGAGGAGGAACTACGACTTTGCTGTGTGCTTTGCTGTGTTTGCCTACAATGGCTGCTTCTGTCTTGGGCAGAGAAAGGACTGGACTGAACTTTATGCAACTTCTTTGTTTGAGTTTCTCCAAGGGCTTGAGGTAGAGCTTTCCCCCTGTTCAAGAAGTCCCAGGAACAGCAAATATTTCATGTTCATCTGCTAGTAGCACTAGGAACTCAACGCCGTTCACAACGCTGCTGCCGGCTCTGTGTCCTGCAGTCACCGCAGAGGGCACCGCAGCACTTATCACATCACCCTGGGCTCACCGCCGCCACCACGGAGCCGGTGCTTGCATCGTGACCTATGGGCACTGCACTTCGCATCAGCTTGCTTCACACTGTAACCCTGGCATCCCGAAGACACCTCTCCATGCTGACATCGATGCTGCTACTTCCACCATAGTTTGAGGGCACCACTCGTAATTTACAAAACACATCTCTCCGTCCCACACCCCAGCCTTATCCTACTGATACCAGCACCATCAAATCCAGTTTATCAGGTGATAACAGCACTTCAGCAACAATAATGCTGCTGCTTGCACCGTGACCTGCTAGTACCACAATGAGCACCGTCCCACTTCGCCCCGCAGCCCTGTTCTCACTGATGCCGCTGGACAACCGTCACCGAGCTGCTGTCTGCATCATGACCTGAGGACACTGCACGCCTCACCACTGCATTTCACATTGCAGCCCGACACTGCCCCTGCCAGCACTCCTGACTTCAACCACACAGAGATAGTTTTATCTGCAATGCGTGTGACTTCAAGGGACCGACGACTACTGCACCGACCTCCAGAACGATGCCTGCCGACGCTGGCTCTTTGAGGCTCATAGCAAGTCACTGACGCCCTGCATTTCTAAAGGTACTGTTTTAGGGTCTTACTGACAACGTAGAAGGCTCATGTGACCGCGGTCAGCCACAACTGTTTGGATTTGTTACGATGCTGTGATAGTCCCGGATGGAGCTATTAACTTCAAGGTTACTGTATTTTTAGTCTATTTTTGCTTCTTGATATTTCTAAGAACTGTGTGGTGGATCTTTATCAGTTTTGGTCTTGTTTGGCACAGTTAAAATATTTAATATTTTTCTAAAACTGGTGTGGTGTCCTTTTGTAGGGTTTTCACTGTATTACCGTTGGTTTTGTGCAAATGCTTTACACTACCTCTGAGATAACCCTACTGCTTATGCCGAGCTACGAAGGGGGTGAGCAGAGTTTATTTTAGAAGTGTATCCCCTTTATCCTGACTGTTAAGAAGGGTCCCTACTTGGACGGGGTAACAACCTACTAACTAGAGACCCCTATTTCTAACACTGGCAGAGAAAGGAACACCACTAGCATTTTTACAACAGGTCGAAAAAAAGTTTAACTGCTGGAATAAATTGTCCTTGTGGAAAAGTATCTACCTCATTACAGGATTTTTCTAAAACATTCTGAGGATGGTCATAGGAACTTAACTGTCAATCTTCCACATTCCATGGACGAAGGCTCAATTTGATGACAGAAGGATGAAGTAGACCAATGTACAGTTTCAAAAAGGTGTTAACTGTGGTTTCAGGCTCAGCAGATCCAGTACATCACCTTCCCTGCCAACTCAAAGCAAATTACAATTGCATGCACTCTGTCATACCTGCTTTTGCGTACATTTTGAATTGGAGGAATGTGCATAACACATCCCTCACTGGCCCTAGAGTCAGGCTAATGAGCAGTACCTTTGGCATTGTTTGAATTGCGTGCAAAAAGATCTATGTCCAGGATCGCCAACTGCAAAACAGAAGTTCTTTGACTTAAGGATGCAGCTCACGCTGACTGAAGACTGCTAATTCGAACGGCTTCCAAATTCTGATGCCAGTGTGGGATGTAATGTTAAATACTCATAGGGCATCTTAGAGATTCTTCCTGAAAAACAACTAGCCCTGGTGTGGTTCCTGAATGGCTGCCCGTCATTTTCCAACAAAAGACAGATTTCTGGACCCCTGGGAAGTGAGGCTCCGCTCTCTGGTTCCAGAGACAAAGCCCATCCTGGGCAGAGGTGCCATGCCTCCTTCCCCAGTATGGGCTGGGTCCAAGAAGGGGAAGCTTCAAAAGTCTGCCACCTTTGGAAGCTGTCCCTGCCTTTTGCTGCACCCAGCAACTGGCTCCTACTGGTTCTGCCCCCCACATTGGGTGGGAGAATCATCAGGAAAACCAAGATAAGAAGGGCGGTGTGCCCACCTTTGCCAACCCCAACCCTCAGGTGGGGGAGATGAGGTGAAGCACACATCCCAGTTCCCTCCATCTTGAAGATGAGGGGACTCAGCCAATTAGGGAGAGGCTCATGCCCCCTCCCACTGGAGGGTGGCATAATAGGGGGTGTACCCACCCCAAGGAAAGGACCCATTGGTCCCGACCTGCACATCCTTTAAATGCCTCTAAATCTAGTATTTAGGGGCAAACCTCATCAGCAGTACCTAACTGAAGGCCCCTTTAGCTCCATTAGAAAACATTGTGCCCCTGCACCCGGCTGTTCCAGTGCAACTGGTGGTGCAACTTGAGTGCCCATCTAGACCACGGGGAACCTTGGTCTAAACCCCCAAAGCTCCCACTCTCCTGCTTGGTTCTAGCAATAAAATACAAGTATACCTTTTTTACACTTGTACACTTGCCCAATTGGTCTGGATTCTGTCTCTGAGTGAGGTCCATCAGTCTTGATTGAGTGCACAAGGCAGCACACATAGAAACCGCAAAAATGCGAAGAAATAAAGCATAGGTCCTTGTTTCACCATGTTATTACCAGGTTTTCCCTGGTCTTAATTTTTGCGCTGCCTCATATTTATGCCACCATTGTAAATAGGGGGCAGCATAAAATCAATGGGTGTTGTGGCAGAACACCCACTGCAACATTCATTGCCCACCCCTTTAATGCTAATTATAGCATGAAAGTGAGCCTTATTTACAAGGCAGTGTTAAGCCACGTTAAAATGCCTTAACAACACCTTGGACATAAGACGAAGCCCCTATCGCCAAAAGAGCATCGTAAAAAGTGCAGTTTCTGTGGCTATAGGGGCTTGTAAATATGCCCCTTTGTTCCTACTGGAAAGGGAGATTGCAGATGTCCAGCAATCCAAAAATGAAAACAGAGATGGAGATATTACTATCTTGTCTATCATGTGGCCAAAGAATTGTTCTCCACTGACCTCTGAATATCCACTGGTTGACTCATGATCAAACGTGCTTGAGACACTAAATAAATGCACAACAATATGAGACTGAATAATCTTAACACTGCCCCTACCGCATGCAGAGAGTAGGACTTAAATTGATTCACCATCTGAGAGATGTTTGGCAACCTATCCACTGAAGGGAAGGCTATTAGTGTCAAAATCACCCCTGCAAACCCTATTTTCTGGACAAGGAGTGAGATTTGATTTGGTATTTTTTCACAGTTATAGAAAATTACATTGCTTATGTAAAAATAATTTAAAAAGTGATTATAGCCATAAAGTGCTTTACAGTAAGTTCGACAGGCAAAGGACCAGCTATAGGTAAAAATGAATGCCCATGCACTGGAAGTGGTCGACTGCCATTACTTTTGTAAATACTCACAGGTCAAGGAGAGGGGAAAAGCTATAGCTCAGTGAATGGAGAATACTCCTCTCACATAATTGTGCACAGACATTCCTGTGTGTTTGCCAGCTATTAGTGTGTAAGCGTAGGCATCCTGTGAAGTGAGGGATACCACTGAGTGGTTGATCTGTATTACCTGTAGGTCCTGGGCCAGAACTGCTGTTCTGAATTTTTCATTTATCCAGACCTTTTTAAGGAAACCTTAATCTAGTTTATGGTGCATCCTGAAGTCCTCCTTCTGCACTATAAAGTAAAGAGACTAGTAACACTAACCTTTGACTATAAAGTAGCAGGAACAGTGACAGTAACCTCCAAGCTCTGAACAGCTCCCCTCACCAGTCAAAATGAGACCTCCTGCAAAGACATTTGTGTGGGGGAAGAGGTGGGTTGGGGTGGAATGACTGAAGCTTAATTTGCACTAATGACCTACTGGTCCAAAGTTATTGACTAGCACAGTCGCGGCCGGCACAGGTAAGAGCAGTGGGGCAGGGCCATGGCAGGGTCGGGTCGGGCAAGTCGACATAAAGCGGGATAAGTTAAAGTAAATAACAAAAATAAAACCACTTACCTTGCGCTCGCCGCATCGCTGATCGAGTCTGAGAGCAGAAGGGGGTATCACCCCCACAAC
This sequence comes from Lissotriton helveticus, assembly GCF_964261635.1. Taxonomy (NCBI): domain Eukaryota; kingdom Metazoa; phylum Chordata; class Amphibia; order Caudata; family Salamandridae; genus Lissotriton; species Lissotriton helveticus. The sequence goes on along the minus strand of NC_136065.1, from coordinate 165,508,694 downwards.
TTGTTACGCTACTGTTTGTGCTGGCATATTGCCCTACTGACACATTTTGATAGTTGGTGAGTACACAGTGGAGTCCATCACTGCATCACCAGATGTGTTACATAAAACGACCAGACAGTATGAACAATGATATGTTGATTTCAACCCTAAAACAGTGCCACAAATGGCCAAATGGGTATCGTTTGCTTTTAGGACATCGCCCAAACACTCAATCAGAGGTAGTACCATTTTACATTGAGTTGTCCGTATGACCACTCATTTTCAGATTGTGAGCATCCAGTGTCACACATGGCAGGCTTTCCATGGTGACCCATGTTTAGGGATGTATTACATTTATTGGTAACAGTTAGTTTGTGAACAGCATGGATAGTGTCACACATCTGAGGTGTGAAAGTCTCTGTACTGTCATGCACATGTACTTTAGCTGTCATGTGCTCCCAATTGTGTGTTGTGGTACATCAAGACTACATTTTCAGTCCATGTGTTATGGCCCTGGATTACCAAATGTAAGTAGGATGGCATAGTAAGTGGAGGACGTGACCGGCTGCGTGACCCATGTTTAAAACGGACCCGCGCTGCGCACCACAAACCAGAATTTGAGGCACTTTGTTTCGCGGCCCTAACTTGGTCACTGTTGCTGGTCCGTGCTCTGTCACAGATGGGCAAAGCTTCTGACTGTCGCCCAGTCAGTGCGACCAGATATCCACAGTGGACCTCTGTGTTTTTTGGCCCCATTTTCACTAAAACATTTACAATTGCATATGACCAGGTCTACTGACTGGAGTTTTGTTATTTTGGTCATGTTTTGTTTATTAAAAATCACTCTATGATTCTAACTTGATGTGGGATCCTTTTTGTGTGGTGTTTTCACTTAAATATTGTTTGAAGTGTAACGCAAATGCTTTACACTTTGCCTCTAAGTTAAGCCTGACCGCACTGTGTCAAACTGCCAGAGGGTTGAGCAGAGGTTCATTTAGGGTTGGCATGTGCCTCACCCTGACCGGAATTGTGGTTGCTGTTTGACCAGGGCTTACACCCCAGTTAACCAACAACGCAATTTCTAACATTGATGATTCAGGGTTGAGGATTAAGAATTATGTTTGTGCAGTGCCATGCAGTGGTTTTGTGTTACACTGCCATCCCATATCTGAAACCATTTCGATTTTAATTTCTCCGTTATTGGTCTTTCAGCTTTTTTGTAATTTTTCTCTCCGATTGTGGTGCCTGAAACCCCACCTGCAAGAATGGAGTTTGAGTTGGCCACCAAGGATGCCTGCACTGTGGCCCAGCTCAAGGAGTTCTGCAAGGAGAGGGGAATTCCAGGAAAGAGTTCTACCAGGAAGGTAGAGCTCCAAAAGGCACTTAGGGCTCAGGCAGAAACCCACCAGTAATTGGTAGCAGCCACCGAAGGGAATAATGAGATGGAAGGTCATGGAGATGACCTTTCTGTGATAGCCTGCAGTAAGGGGGACAATGTGACTGTTAGCAAAAGACGTTAGGGAAGGTCGGAGACCCGCATTGACATACGCACATTAGCATTTTCCACCTCTTGCCAGACTCGGAATTGTCAGTCAGTCCCTGGTGTCCTTAAGATCATGCCTCTGCAGTAACGCCTTGCTTGGCTTACTGCTTCCTAGTCGTGACCACGCCCCGTAGCTTTCCATTTCCTGTTACCTTGAGAACCTTCGTTCCTGTTCGAGCTGACGCTCGAAATCTTGTTAAAGAATTCGGGGGCATATTACCAACAACTAGCGATAATTATCGCTATGTTTGCTTAGCGGCAATAATTTTATCGCCGTGTTGCGGCGATTTTTATCGCTTAGGAGCCTTGATATTATCAAGGTTTATCTCCTAAGCGATAAAAATCGGCCGAAATGCATGAATATCGCTGAAAAGTCAGCGATATTCATGCATTACCGAGCTAATGCTCTTAGCCATGTTATCCACCTCCCATTGGATAACATGACTAAGAACTGCTCAGGGCAGGTGTTAGCTTTTGGAGATATTCGCGCTTAGCGTGAATATCTCCAAAAGTTGGTAATAGGAGATAGCGATGTTAGCGACTGTTTCCAGTCGCTAACATCTTGGCACGCCCACTTTGCATATCATTAGTGATAAATATCTCTGACATGCAAAGCGGGGCCCAAGATGGTCGCTTTCTCCTACTAGCTGTCGCTAACTGGTGTTAGCGACAGCTAGGTAATAGGGAGATAATTTTATCTCCGCTTTCTTGGCTTTTAAAGCCAAAAAAGCGGAGATAAATCCCTTGATAATATGCCCCTCCGTTTCCATTCCTGGCGATCTCTTTCCTGGTACGTGAGTTACGCTCTGTTTGCCCTTCTTTGTTTGTGAGCGGCCATTATTCCATGAGCTCCCCTCATCTATGCTCCCTACCGTTTCACTTCCCTGTCTCACCCCCTCCAGAGCGTTAGTTCACTGCCTCTCATGATCCTAGGTGTAGCCGTTCTTCTCCCCAGAGCCGGACTACAAACCTTTCCTCCAAGTGTTGGGCGTTCCGCTCCACTACCGGAGCCTGTCCACGAGTCTAGTCCACGTTTTGTTAACTTTCTCGTGTTTGTGTGTTCCGCTCCACCCCCAGGGGCCGGACAACTAGTGGTGTTCTTGTTTTGTGTTTACTCACGTGTTCGTGTGTTCGTGTGTTCCGCTCCACCCCCAGAGTCGGACGCCGAATTGTGTTGTGTGTTCCTCACGGGCTCGAGTGTTCAACTCCTCTCCCAAAGCCTGAAGCTGAGTCTTAATACCACTTTGTGTTTTAAGGCGCCTGTGTCTCGCTCCTCATTCTATAGCCGGACAATTGAACGCGCCATTATTTCATTCCTCCTTCGAGTCACTCCTGTACGTTCCGCTCATTTCACCCCTGAGCCGGACAAAGCGGAGTATTACCTTCCTTTTGCCATATCTTCCTGAGTCAGAAGCACGGCCCTGGTAACACTTTAAAGCATTCTTACCTCTTCCGGATATCGTTTTTACTATTGGAAGAAGATATCGAGTGTTCCCAGCAGAATTGAGGGGTGAGTGAAGCCTATGGTGGTGTGTCAATGTTATAGTGGTCTCTGATCTAGAACCTTTCATTGTATTCTGTCACACAACTTTATGTTTTTACAGCTTACTACACCTGCCATGGCTGCCTACCTGACTGCATCATCTGGGGAAGAGTGGTGGTCACTCTTTGGTTTTCCCCACACTTTTAGTGAACAAACATTAGTCAGCACGTACACTAGTTCTTCTGGTGCTGTTTTTTAAAAGTGTGTGGAACCTTAATCTTTGCTCCTGTGGAAATTGTGGCATTACGCAACAGAGACCCCCTGAAGTGGAGCTTCCTGCCAGGGCACAGAGAAGTGCATCATCTATAAGCCTGTCAGAGGAGCAGGCAGACAGGAAGGCAGTGTGGGAATTTAAACTACAGATTGACCAGTTGAGAATAGAAGAGAAGAAACTGGTAATGGAGGAAGAGGAAAAGAAATGAGCCATGGAGGCTGAAAAAGCCTTGGAGGAGAAGAACATGTTTTTGGCTCATGAATGGAGTCTGAAAGAGCTGGACATCAAGGCCAGATGGGCAGGGTCCAGCAGTGATGATGGCAAAATACCCAAAGTACTCTCTGGAGACAAGCGGGCAATATTCCCAAAGGTCTAGTACCTGTTGTGGTGGACGACATTGACAAGTGGTTTGACACTAATGGGGTAGCTTTACAGATGCATAGGATCCCTGAGGAGTATAGAGGGCTAGCCTCTGGAAGAACATCTCTAGGGAGGCAAAGGACTGCTCTAGATAAGGAAATAGGATGAGATATCTCCCATGAAGGAAAGCCTTGTCAGAAAATATAACCTCACTTGAGAGAAGTACAGGCAGATGTTTAGGGATAGCCATAAGCAGTCCTGGGTGAATGTTTGGTTAGGGATCACCCACCAATGGTATGTTCTTCAGCTGAAACCATCTGTTTAATTTCATTGGCAGAAAATAGGCGTAGGCCCTGATTCCTGCAGGGCTACAAACTGCATGGCCGCTTGAGTGCAGATTGCACACCCACAGACTACTGATTATGTGGGGTGTACAATTTGCAGCTGACACATTCTGGAATGCAGTATAATGCGCAAATCACCCATTCAGAGCTTTGCAAACAGAGAATGTGGGCACTGAGAATATGTGCTCTTTTCTGTTTGCTTGCTCCAGGTTTTACTTGATGAAAATTGACAGGAGATAAACACTTGGGAAGTGATATTTGTTCCTGAGTTTTAATACAGATTTAGATGCACAGAAGAGGTTGTGCTTTATCTGATATTTTCACACCAATCTGAATCGGTGTCATGCTGTACAAAAATATCTACAGCACTTAAAGGTGTAGGGAAAAATGTGTTTAATTTATTTCTAAAATAAAACTGTCATACAGATATATAAACCTATATTTTAAAAAGAAGCAACTATAATTATGAATACTGATATGGACTTCTAAGAGGTATTAAGTAATAGATGGTGCACAGAATCAGATGAAGGTGCTTAGCAATCATCAACCTTTTTAGGCCATTCCTACCAGACAGCACATGTAATTTGTTGGTGTAAAGACTTATTGTGAGTTCACATTGGGCTTCCATGTCACTCTCTCATGGGTACTCCCCCCCCCCTAGTGTTGATTTCTCACCAATGGGCTTCCCCCCACAGTGACATGTTCCTCTTTCTAGCCTGTGCGCTTCTCTCCCACCATCTGCTCTGGGTTCCTCTCTCCAATCTGTGTTGCTTCCCTTGTCCTCCACATTGCTCCCCTCGCTTGCACCCTCAAGGTTGCTTCTGCCCCAGTGTTACTTTTACCCCATTTGGTTTCCTTCCCCAACCATGCCCTCCTTGCTTCTCCCCCCACTTCTGTCCTCCAAGTTTCTTTTTCCCCCGCGCAAAAAGAAAAGAATGATTTTGTGTTACTTTTACAGATTTTGTTTTTTTGCAGATCCAACTCGGATCTGTAAAAAAAAACATACCCGGGTCATTTTTTTTAGGAGCGTGCCAACAAAATGAAGCGGATGGTGCCTTTTTCTTGTTTACTCTTCAGCCATGCTGCACAGCTTCTGGGATGCAGTATAGATCATTAAAACCTATTGGCAAAGCCACCGGGTCCCAAAATAGGCAAAAAGCTATTGGCTTTGCCAAGGCTTATTTTATTTTGCCACCAGATCAGTTCTACTACTTGAAGTTAGGAAAGCACTGACTTCACTCGTCGAGGGAGACGAACGGCTCCCTCGACCTCTCGCAGTCTGGCTTCCGGGCCAACCACAGCACTGAGACCGCCCTGATCGCAGCCACCGATGACATCCGAGCCCTGCTCGACAACGGAGAAACAGCGGCCCTCATCCTCCTGGACCTCTCCGCGGCCTTCGACACTGTCTGCCACCGTACCCTAGTACAGCGCCTCAGCAACGTCAGAATCCAGGAGAAGGCACTGGAGTGGATCATCTCCTTCCTCGCCGGAAGGACACAGAGAGTCCGCCTCCCCCGTTCAGATCAGAGGCCACCGAAGTCATCTGCGGCGTTCCTCAAGGCTCCTCGCTCAGCCCAACACTCTTCAACGTCTACATGAGCCCCCTCGCAGCCATCGCACGCCAGCACAACCTCAACATCATCTCCTACGCCGACGACACCCAGCTGATCCTCTCCCTCACCAAAGACCCCGCCACCGCCGGAGCCAACCTACACGAAGGGATGACAGACGTTGCCAAGTGGATGAAGGACAGCCGCCTGAAACTGAACTCGGACAAGACGGAAGTCCTCATCCTGGGATCTGCACCCTCCGCCTGGGACGACTCCTGGTGGCCCCCCGCCCTGGGCAGCGCACCCAAACCCACAGACCACGCACGCAACCTGGGCTTCATCCTGGACTCATCCCTCTCCATGACCAGACAAGTCAACGCCGTCTCCTCGTCGTGCTTCAACATCCTGCGCATGCTACGTAAGATCTTCCGATGGATCCCCACCGAGACCAGAAAGACGGTCACCCAGGCTCTCGTCACCAGCCGTCTGGACTACGGCAACTCCCTCTACGCCGGAACCACCGCCAAACTCCAGAAGAGACTCCAGCGGATCCAGAACACCTCAGCACGACTCATCCTGGACATCCCCCGCCGCAGCCACATCTCCGGACACCTGAGAGACCTGCACTGGCTACCGGTCAACAAGAGAATCACCTTCCGCCTCCTCACCCACGCACACAAAGCCCTACACAACCAAGGCCCAGGATACCTCAACAGCCACCTCAACTTCTACGCTCCCACACGCCAGCTCCGATCGACCAGCCACGCCCTTGCCGCCGTCCCCCGCATCCGAAGAGCCACCACAGGAGGAAGGTCCTTCTCCTACCTGGCCGCCAAGACTTGGAACTCCCTTCCAACCCACCTCCGCCTGACCCAAGACCACCTCGCCTTCAGGAAGCAGCTCAAGACCTGGCTGTTCGACCAGTAGCGGACCCCCTCCCCCCAGCGCCTTGACACCCTCCGGGTGAGTAGTGCGCTACATAAATGCTATGATTGATTGATTGATTGATTGCACACAGAGGTGTGTTCTCTGCAAAACAAGGGGAGGGAACGTTTCAAATACCTTTTGGTATTGTTCTAAATTACAAAGTAATCGTCAGCCTATTTTAAAGATTTTGTCTAATCCTCTTTCTATTAGTGTTCTATGGGAGGCAGCAGTTATAATCTTACATTCTTTCTGTGTAGCAATACTTCGGGATTAGGCAGTCTTTATGTACACAGAAGTTCTAATATTTGAAAAATTGGTTTACATGAGAGAGTGCAAGGCAGACTTTTCACTAATTAAAAATTAAGAACTAAATTAGTTTATTTTGTTAAATTGAATATGAAGCGAGATCTCCCATCAAAAAGAAACAAAAAGTTTATGGGAAAGATAAACTCACATCTGCAGTTTGTGGCTGCAGTAATCTCCTTAAGTCCTCACTAGTGGCATGCAGCCACGGTCCATGAGGCAGCACACATTGTCATGGGTTACTAAACACTGGGGCTGAATTACAAACTGGGTCTAATGTCCTAGTTTGTGCCATGGTAGACCCTGACGCAGGTGCCCCTGACGCAGACTGGTGTAGTGCACCCTATTGAAGTAAAGAAATGTCCGGTCCCTATCGCAGGTAAGAATTCTGAAAGTTTATTAATGAATGACCGATTTGCAATTTTAACTTACTGTTAAGAAGCGATGGATGCAATGTGGGACTGAACCTGCCTGCGAAGGAATGCCTGAGGAGTCCTGTGTACTCAATAGTCCCCTCACAAAGTGAAGCTTTTGGGGATGCACCGACTGTGGAATTCGAATTGTAATTCATTTAAGGTAGCTGTAGTGTCATGAGACTGTGTGCCAGGACCCTTGTGGTTCTGAGCAGACTCAACATAGGAATTACTTCACTTGCTGGAAGGTGTTAAGGTGTGGTTACTAACAGTTATGACATAATGAGAAGGCAGTGTGTGATCGTGTGCTGAGTATGGTCGGTTTCAGAGCTCAGTGTGTAGCATATTCATCTGCATGCTCCCGGATGCTACATCTGGCGACTACTAGGATATAAGTGCCCCAAAAAACGAGACTGCTCTCTCTGAGAATTTGCAACGGTACAGCAAACTGCTCATGCATGCCAAGTGTGCCCAACACGATGCAAAACCGTCTGAAGTTGGTGCATGTGGAGTTGCAGTTCCGCTCCAGCCCAGTAATGGCAGTTGAAGAAGTTGAAGTCTCAACACAAGAGCACATTCAAAAAGCCCGCCAGAATCTGATGGTAAGGCTAGAAGAAGAGATATTGCGCTGTGCAATAACACAGAGCCCTCATCAATTCAAAGTGAGCACTAAAGGCAGCCACAACCAGGTGGGATGACAAAAGCTAAAGGCAGCATTGACCAGGTGCGAGAAATGAAATTGTTACTTACTGTCAACAAAGAAGATGGCACCTTATGATCTTCGATCGGGTGTGCTGACCAAAGTGCAAGCACATGATCAGTGCTTACAGAAGTGCCAGGTTTGGGGGAATAGCAACCATCTTCCAAACAGCATTTGCTCTGGACTGCAATAGAAAAGAACACAAAGTACGATGCATGTGTGCTTCTGAAACCACCACTGCCATTCAACAGCACCAAGATGCAGAATATTGTTGGAGGTGGACATGAATGGATTGAGACATTTGATGACTTTATAGATGCCCTAAAAGATAATAAGAAAGTAATTAAATATTTAAAGAACCTTGACCAGTGACATAGTGAAAGAACTGTTGAAGAAAATTTCGCAAACTGATACAACATTGTAACATCAGATCAAAGAAGCATTGGGCACCAAATTTAATCTGATGCCGAATGTCGACTATGAAATGTACATTTTCAATCAAGCGAGAAAGCAAGCTGGTGAAACAATGAATGAGTTTGTTGAGAGACTCACATGCTTATCAAACACCACAAGTTCAGGGAATTCAATGATGAAGAAGCCATCGGTCTTAGAGTCATTGATGGCTGTCATTCATGCTCGTTCAGAAGAAGCATCTTGACAAAGACACTCAGTTTTGAGTAAGTGCTAATGGCCGCGAGGGCAGAAGAACATTCAGATTCACAGGCCACTGTTATGGAAGCTGGAACAGTGCAAGGTGAATCAGTGTTGATCATTAAAAGCAGGCACAAGCACAAGGTAGATACATGCAAGTCGACATCTACAGAGAAGAAATATTTGTGCTTCATGTGGGTTATCATTCCCACATGATGGTAAAAGTCCAGTCATGGGACAGACGTTCAAAGACTGCGGGAAATAAAATCACTTTGTAATGGTATGTGACGCAAAATATAAACCCAGTGCGTCATAGCAAAAGGAGAAAATGGGCATCAGAAGGTTCAGAAGCATTCTTGCCATGCCCACAAGGCCAAACAGCAACATCAGTTACGACAAGTAGAAACCAGTCACAGTTGATCATTGTCAAGTACACTCCTCAAAGGCTCATCAACGTCATTATCAAGCGTCAGTGAAAAGATGGATGTGTATTGATGATAGTGACCATGGAATGACAGGCACATGCAGGTTTGGCTGCTTGCAAGGAAGAACAAACGACAAAGGCAAGCCAAGAAATTAAAGAACTAAATTCATGCGGACAATGCAACAAGATTACAATAAAAGTCAACGGTTGTCTCAAAATCTTTAATATAGACAGTGGTGTGTCGATTAACATCATGCCACACCTCAACAAGTCAAACATGAAGGTACACATGCTTCTAAACAGTTGCAGAGTCAAGGGTCATTCACAGCGAAAATGTGTCATAAATCAGCATCAGTGCAATAGTCAATCTACGTTCTTCATGGAACTTCTTCCAGCGCATGCCTACTCAGTTTTGCTATGGCTACTGACATGGGACCAATATCTCTCAACTGCAAGCTCAACAGTCCAATCTGAAATTGTGACTCAGTGCCCTTTGTTGTTTTAAGGCCTAGGAAGGCTCAAGACAATGGAAGTGCAACTTCATATTACAAGGACATTTGTTCTGCTGCCCAACGGCACCCCAGTATCACTTTTACTTGCAAGAAGCTGTTGAGAAAGCACAAGAAATGCTGTTGAAGCGTGGCATCATTGAGCTCTCCACCAGCCCTACGTCATGGGTCTCGCCCATAGTGGTGGTGCCAAAAAAGGACAGTGGAGGTGCAGTACGTATCTGTGTTGAAATGCACCAAGCCAACAAAGCAATCTAGAGGGAAAGACATCCTGTTTCACACATAGCAGACATAATCATGCAACTGAATGGTGCCAACGTCTTCTCCCATCTTGATCTGAGCAAGGGACACCATCAACTCAAATTGGAAGAGAACTGCAGGTACATCACTACTTTTTTGACTCATGTCAGTTTGTTTCAATACAAACGGTTGAGGTTTGGGGTGTCATCAGCTGCAGAAATATTTCAGGGTGTAATACGTTAGAAGATTCAACTTGTGATACATGCTTTTAATTACAGTAATGATATACTGGTATTTGGGTCAACACAAAAGGCTCATGACAAGGCTCACACACAAATGAGCAAGTTACTTGCTGATGCAGGTCTCACTCAGAATGCAGCAAAGTGTAAGTTTCACATAACCAAACTCAAAATCTTTGCGCACATATTCTTTGATGGAGGAATGACACCAGACCCAGATAAAGTGCAAAAGCACTGTCAGGTACCTACCCCCCACAAAATGCCACCATGCTGTGATCCTTCCTAGGCATGGCTAGTTATTGCTCGAGGTATATTTGTGCCTTTGCTACTGTGAGTGCCCTATTAAGAAACTTGACAGAATGAAAATGTCCTAATCAGTGGTCCACTGAATGCGATCAAGGCTTTAAAAACAAAACATTTGATTGAAAATGCACTGCGATGGCCTCGTTTGACCCCATGTCTCATACTGAGATCACAGTAGATGTGAGCCAGGTAGGCTGAGGGCAATCCTTGCTCAACATAGCCATCCATGGTCATCCAAATTCTCAGAGTCACATCGTGGCCTATGCGAGTCTGAGCCTGTTGACACAGAACATGCCTATTCTCAGCCGAAGGAGAGTCTTACTGGAGTGTGGGCCTGCAAACACTTTCATTTGTTTCTATATGGAAAACATTTCACTATCATTACAGCCCTGACAATGTCTGACCTTCCTGCACATGCTGGGAAAGAGTTTCAGTTGATTTTTTAAACGGACATCATTTCATGATAGTCATTAATGAGTATTCACACTTTCCCTTAGTAGAGGAGTTGTCTTAAACAAGCATGACAAGGCCATTGAGCAGCTGGATGACATCTTTGTAGCCTGGGGTCCCTGCTATTCTCAAATCTAAAAATGGTCTGCCATTCAATAGCAAAGAATTCAAGGAGTTTCTAGTCAGACTGTGCAAAATGGGATCTCTAGTTGGCAGTCACTATTCCCTAGGCCTGGGCGGAGTTTGCGGAATCTCGCCAAGAGGAGTTCCAGCACGATTTGTGTCTGGTGAGCGCTAGCTAACTTACATTGGTGAGCTGCATCAGAGAAAAAACTCAGCTCTGCATCACAAAGTGGGCACAACTCCACAAACTCCGCTGGCAGAACGGAATTCTTCGCCCACCCCTTGCATGCAGCCAGTCCAAGTAGGGGCCTTAACTCTAGTCATGGTAAGTAAGTTACACAGCTAAGATAACGCCTGCTCATCCTCTTGGTAGGTTGGCATGAGCAGTCAGACTTATCTAGGAGGCAATGTGTAAAGTATTTGTACACACACAGAGTAACACAGTGAAAACACTAAGTATGGGCGGAAAATTCGTTCCGCTCTCGGAATTTGCGAATTTTTTTGTAAATCGAGTGAAATTGCCCAAAAATCTGCAATTCACGAGTTGGCGGATTTTTTTTTCTTGTTCACGCTTCAAAAATACAATGTCACGCGCGCGGCATTGACTTACCATGATTCTGCATTCGCTGATGAGTTTTCCTCCTTCTCGCGTGCGCTGCGAGAATTTGGTGGCTGGCCGAGCGACGCCGCGAACACGTCATTGCGACCCGTAACAGGAAATTGCGAACGCGAACACGTCATTACAACCCAAAACAGGAAATTGCAAACGCAAACACGTCATTGCGACACAAAACAGGAAAAAGGCATCGCAAGCAGGCTGGTTAAGTGTAAACAACAAGTTCGCGACCGTTGCGACCGCGTGCGCAAGTTTGCCTTCCCAAACTGGTAAAAAAATCTCGCAAACTCACAAAAAGAAAAAAAAACGCTAGCTTGCGGATTTTTGCGAATCACGATTACGAATTCGGGCAAATTCGCGTATCGCAATTCGCAAATTCCGCCCATGCTTAGAAAGCACAACAAAAGGACTCCATGTCAGTTTAGGAAAATAGTCATATGTAACTGGAAGGAAATGAGGGCTAGTTTCACTGTAGTTGCCTTTCACATGGCAATCTCTTTACATTGTTTACATGACAATGTGTCACAAAGATACCTTTTCATGTTATACCATACCTTGCAACATAGTTACACAACTTACCGGCCTGCCCTGCCTGTGAGGGTAAGTGCAGATTAAGGCCCCATCTACCATGTTGCTTATCTTTCTTTTTCATTATGGCTATATTGAATAGAGATCTACTTATTGACACCACTACTGTGCACATTGCACCAAGTCATCAGGTTGCTTGCATTCCCTCTAGACACTACTTAGCCCACAGTTCAAGGGAAAGTGATGTAGGTTTGGTGATGTATTTGATTTGGTCCTGCACTCTTCCTTTCACAGATTACCCCACACCATGCCGCTCTGCCTTGCTATCCTGTCTTTCATGCACTTTGCACATTATTGTAGCCAAGGGCTCATATTCGACACACATCCACACTTACAAGGTCCAGAGCACACGTAAAGAGTTCATTGAAAAGTAATCAGAAATGTAGGAAAAATAAGATCAAACATCAATAGTTGTTATTCATAGCTTTTTTCTTTTTTTTTAAACATCTTTTTATTAACAAAACGAAAAGAAAAACACCAGGTGACATATATCGCTTCCACATTCGTCATATATATATTTCCGTACAACAGGATAATACATACAAAATAGCACTACCTCTTCATCTCGACCTACTGGAGGAACACAAATATCTCCCCAATAATTATTCCAGGCACCCCAAACCTTCCCCCATTTCGCGGGCAGCCCCTAGCGACATACACCGATCTCTCCCTGAACATGCACCAGTCCTGATCTTCCATCCATCTCCCTACCCGGGGTGGCTGGCTCCCACCCCAGAGCTGTGCAATGTTACGCTTTGCAATCATACATGCCAGGGTCACCCACTGCCTCCCATATGTACTCAATTCTGTGGGCTCCCAGACATTTAGGACACACCTGTGAACCTCCAGTGCCATCTCCACCCCCAGCACCTCTTGCATCCTGTTGTGAATTTTAATCCAATAATCCTGTATTTCTGCGCAATGCCACAGTATATGCATAAAAGTTCCAATCTCTCGAAACCCTCTCTGGCACTCCCCACTCTACGCGAGACCCATATGTACCAGCCGGGGCCCAGTGACGTACGATCGGTGAAGGATCTTTAATTGCACAAGCCTGAGACGCATTTTAATAGCCACTACCTTAGGAGAGGAGGCCGCTTCCCTCCAGTCTTAGTAGTCTATTTTCAAGCCATCAGCACCCCACTGTGCCCTAACGGTTGCCAGCGGATCTTCCATATTGTTGATAAACTTTTTATATATTAACGAAATAGTCTTTTCAGGGAGATGACCGTCTAGCACTCGATCTTCCAGAGGGGAGGTGTTCTGAAGTATGGTGCCTCTGGGGATATGTGTTAGTAGGGCATGCCGTACCTGGAGGTATCGATAGTGCTCGCTCTCCCGCAGATGATACTTTTCTTGAAGGGCTTCGAACGTAAGAACCGTGTCTTTTCCCAAAACATCCTTGATCTGTTAGATACCAATGAGATCCCACATGTCAAAGCCCTTCATTTTCCACAGGCTGCCTAGCCTCTCCGAGTTCCATAATGGAGTTGCGAGGGTGAGTTTCCCGTTCCACTTAAGATGACGAGTAGCAGCGTTCCACACCTGTACTGCATTCGCCGGCGGTCCAACAAGGGGAAACCGGCCAACCCTGGCATACAAAGCTCTCGTGAGGTCTCATCCCGGCACCTGCCCACGGTCCATTGCATACCCGGGGTCTCCTCGAGACCCATAAATAACGTGGTTCACCGCTGATAGCTGAGAGGCCCAGTAGTATTTCGGCAGGTCTGGTAAGCCAATTCCCCCATCGTACCAGGGGAGAGAAAGTTTAGAGAAAGCAATGCGAGGCTTGCCCTCCCAAAGAAGCTGTCTCTGGAGGGCCTCAATTTCCTTAAAGTTGGACGACGACACCGGGTCCATTGCATTTTGGAGTGCATATAAAAATCGGGTAAGGATCAACATCTTAAAAAGCACTGCCCTACCCAAAAGGGAGAGCAGTAGCGCCTTCCATCTTGCCACATCCTTCCTAAGCCGGGACAGCGGAGGGGCCAGGTTATTGGCGTATCTCAACTTCGGGTCCGGAGTAATATAGACTCCGAGGTATCGGAATCCTACTGGGTCAATTCGTACAGGGCAGGAGCTCGGATCCCCACTAAGGACAAAAAGTACTGATTTCGACCAGTTAATGGCAAAGCCAGAGTACCTCCCAAATATATTCAGCACATCAAGAAAACAGATCAGAGATTCCCTGGGAGTGGCAAGGTAGAGCAGGATGTCATCCGCGTACAGCGAGATCTTATCTTCCCAGTCTGGCGTCCATCGCATCCCTCTAATCTATCAGTCCCAACTGACCCATGCCGCCAGCGGCTCGAGGGCCAGGGCAAAAAGAAGTGGAGACAGGGGACACCCCTGTCGTGTACCCCTACCCAAAGAAAAGTCCGAGGACCTTCGTTTGTTCACCACAACTCTGGCGAGGGGATCCGCATACAAAAGACGGACCCAGTTTATAAACTCAGGGCCGATGCCCAACTTCGCCAAAACTGCAAACAAGTAGGTCCACTCAACCCGGTCAAAGGCCATAGTTGCATCCAATGACACCAATACTGCCGGCTCGTGTATCTTTTGGGCGCCGCCCAGTATCCCGTGTAGCCTCCGTAAATTAAGGGCTGTATTTGGTCGCGGCATAAAGCCAGACTGGTCAGGGTGAACCAGGGTGGTAATGACTTTTACCAGTCTAGTCGCCAGGAGTTTTGCCAGCACTTTAGGCTCAGCATTAAGTAGCGAGATGGGCCGGTAGGAGGAGCACTGCCTCTTGGGCTTTCCTTCTTTGTGAATTACGACAATATTTGCTACTCGCTGGTCATATGGGAGCTGACCCCTCTCTTTACTCTCTTCGAACATGACACAGAGAAACCGAGCAAGCCTGTTAGCACTTAGTTTATATAGCTCTATGGGGATACGGTTCAGACCCGTGGCCTTCCCGGAGTGAACACCCCTAATGGCCTGCGCCACTTCATCAATTGTAAGTGGGGAGTCCAAGTAGTTCCGGTCGTCATCCGATAATGAGGGCATACGAATGTCGTGTATCATCACAGCACTATCAGCCTCCGTATAAACGCCTGCTGACATATAAACTGTACCATAATTTTCTGAGAATTCATTCGCAATAGATTGCGGGTCGGTTATCCTATCCGAATCACCCTTCTCTAACTCTGGTACCAGCCTCGACTACCACTCCCCTTTCTCCAGCCACGCTATTAGTTACCCCGCCTTGTCACCGTGTTCATATATCCTGCTCTGAGTGTCAGCATGCTATGCTTTGGCCCTATCTCTAGCTAGGCCTTTATATTCATCCTGGAGGAGTTTCAGCCGATGCGCCCCCTCAGGGCTCACATCCTAGGACACCTCAGCCTCCAACTTAGCCACCGCCGCCTCCACCCTGTCCACCTCAGCCCGACCTTTCCTCTTTTTCTCCGCAACTAACGAGAAAAGTTCCCCATGAATGACCGTCTATATGCCTCCCACAGAGACTGCGCAGAGTTGACAGAACCCGCATTTTCATGAAAATACCTTTCCGTGCTCTTGACAATGTCTTTCTTAATGGTGGGGGTCCCTTAAATGCCACGCATTTATCGGGGCAATTCTACCCGCGTCACCCCGACCAATCTCCACCCGGAGCCAGATCGGGGAGTGGTCAGAGATTCCTCTCCCCAAGTGCCTCACCTCTTGGACCGTTGCCGCCTGGCCTGCCGGCAATAATACTTAATCTATTCTGGATAGTGTATGGTGTGCAGCTGATGCATGTGTGTAGTGTACCCCGCTTGGGTTGTGTAATCTCCAACAATCTGTGAGCCCCTCTGTTTCTAGGAAGTCAGAAAGCCACCTCTGGGACGGTTTTAGAGCTCGGGCAGGGTATCTATCTACCTCACCCTCTATCACAGCATTGAAGTCCCCACCCATCACCAATAGTCCCACGGGTAGAGTCCGAAAAATCACACCCAAGTCCCGGAAAGTGTCGGTTTGCAGGCCTGGTGTAACATATACAGACATAAAAGTAACAGTTCGCCCCTCCCACAGTCTCAATATGCCGATGTACCTGCCTCGTTGATCAGCCCAAGTGGCCTGAATTGTCAGGGGAAAGGAGTTTTTCACTAGGATGCCCGTCCCCCTGGATCCCGTAGTGAATCCGGCGTGAGCCACTAGTTTATGTCCACCTTTATGTAAAGCCATGCAGCCATTACCAACTAGATGCGTCTCCTGCAGCAACAGCAACACCACATCCGGGGAATTCCTCCTAACCAATTGGTTCACCATCCCCCTCTTAATTTTATCCCCGAGTCCATTCACATTCCAGCTGAGCACAGTTATACCCTGTCTACCAGAAGACATTAAAATAGTAAGGAATCGATTCAATCATCGCCATGTCACCGGTGCAAAACAGAAATGAAAATAAATTGCAAATATAACTGCACACAATACAATCACGAATCCCAAAAATCTCAACACTTTCACCCCCCCCCTCCCTGCACCCCTGCACTTGGCTGATGCCCATCCCCAACTAGCAGTGTACCTGTTGCCAAAACACTAATCTACAAACTAACTAAAGGTAGAAAAATGAAGGAGGGCCGATAACCCCCTCACCCCTCCCCCCCAGCCTCTTTCACCATTTCTTCAAATCTAGGTCAATCCACAGTAATTGTCAGTGAAACAGATCTAAGCAAGACATAAGCTATAAAGCCACCCCGCTCCTTAACTATACGATAGCACAGTCCAAGTACCACAGCCTCCTTCATGCTTATTCCCGTCGGTCATCCTCTCCACCTCGATCTCGGTCTTCCGGTTCGCTTGTTTGGATGCTCTCCAGCCAGTCCGACGCCACTTCGGGGTTTTCAAAGAACCAGGCCTTCCCGTTTAGTTCCACCCGCAGGCGGGCCGGGTACATCATTGCATATTTCAGTCCCTTGTCCCTAAGTTTCTTCTTTACTGGAAGGAAGCTCTGCCGTTGTTTCTGCACCAGCTGAGTAAAGTCAGGAAAGAAGGAAAGCGTTGCATTTTCATAGCGCAAGAGAGTCCGAGCCGCCTGTAATATCACATCTCTGTCACGGAAATTCAGGACTCTGGCAATCATCGGGTAAGGGGGGGCCCGGGTCTGGGCCTACCATCCAGCACTCTGTGTGCCCGTTCGACTGTGAAAAGATTACTCAGTCCCTTGGGCTTGAGGTGGTTGAGGACAATGTCTTCAACAAATAAATCCGGAGTCTGGCCCTCAGATTTCTCGGGCACCCCAAGAATGCGAATATTATTCCGCCTGGCTCTCCCTTCGTACTCATCCAGCTTACGGTCTGTTAAGGATCTTGAGGTCTTAAGGTCTTTCACCTCTTGCTGCAGCAAGGCCACATCATCGAGTAGGCTGCCCATCTTAATTTCAAGCGATTTAACTTTCTCACTCGCCTTCGTCAGATCCGCCCGTATCAATCCCATCTCAATCGTGACTGTGTCCAGCTTGTTATCTAGGGCTTCCATTTTCTGACCAAGGGATGCCTGTACCCCGTTGATAGCAGACATGAGATCTGCCAAGATCGGTTCAGTGTGAGCATTTGTCCCATCTCCCCCTGCCGACTGAGCTCTCTTCATCTCCACTGGGGACCCCCTGGGCATGGTATACCGATCCAACTTATTTGTTTGAATATTCCTGGACCCCTTGGAAGATCTGGACAGGGTTTTTTCCGTTTCTGGCTTGGCCGCCATCTGGACGCCTTCAAGTCATCCCTGCCGGACACTCGGCAAAGGATTACCTCCAGAGGCCAAGGAGAAAGGGTTCCCACCGCTTCCCCTGGGTACACCAGTTCTAGGCGCTGCATCTCCGCGCCCAAAGAAATCGCAACGTGTCAACGCACGAAACTCCCAACCGGTCCGCAGGCAGAATGGGCTGCACAGCCTCCGATCACCGGAGCACGTCCACAATATTCATATGAGATACAGGGGTCCGCTGTGGGCTTCACTCAGGGCGCAGCGTCAGATGAGCGCTAATATCACCCCGCATCTTCATCAACTGACGGATCTCACCACGTCCTTGCAGAGTACCTCCAGTCAGTGTATCTTCGGGGTCATTTATCCCACACCCATCCCGGGTCTTCCCCCTCAAATATAGTGTCCGTGGCACCAACTAAGGGTAAAAAAGAAACCATAAAACAGGCCTCTTTGGAAGTGTTATTCAACTGCCGGTAGGAAGGAGAAGTTCATCTCAGAACAGGGAAGCGAGCAATGCCTTCAAGTTATGTATTTTGTTTTCATTCGGCAGGAGCACAGGGAGTTGGCCTTGTGACAAACTAAACTTGTGGGGGATCTTAGACGAGGCTTTGTTTCACCATCCACAAAGGTCAGAGACAAAGCATGGTGATATTATGTGAGGCATAAGTTAGGCCTGGGAACCACGAACTGGTTCACACTGCTGAGAAAGGAAGGAGGACGTGGGCACAGTCGGCTTCAATGCAATTATGGAAACTTGACAATCCCTGCTAGGTAAGTCTCACAGGTGTGCTGCTAGATGCCACTCTTAAATTAAAGTGTTCCTTGGATTGGGGACACTGATGCACAGTTGTGTTTTCCTCACACAATGTTTATATGGGACCCCTGTTGCAAGCAGTGGCCTCATCAATCATGCAGGCAACACGGGGCAGGCACCAGAACCCTAGCGGGGGGCCCACTCTCAAATCACCGCCCGCACGCACTTCAGGGCACACTGCAGGCACCTGCCACAACTACTGTAACGGCACGGCCGAACTCTGCCAGTCCCGGGTAGCGCCCCGCAGCGCAGCTCCTCTCTGCAAAGCAGGGCGGCCCGACTCCCTCGCTCCACGGGGCGTCCCGGACAAAGCACTCAGTGCTCAGGCTCCTGCAAGCCTTCCCTGCCCCTCCTGTGCAGTCCGCGGGGCTCGTCATGACCTTAGATGAAGGTTCAGGATATGTACGGGGCCGGACCGCTAACTTCCAGTTTGCGGCCCCGATGTTTGTGCGTTCGGCTGCGGATCCCCCACGCACCTGAGCCTCCAGCTTCAGACTGGAGCAGGCCGCACAACAACGGACGATGCAGTGGCGGAACCAGACGCCGCAGGCGACCCGGCAAAACGGTAGGGGACGTCGCTTCCTCCGCTTAATCTGGGAGCAGCTTGCCACAGCAGGATTTGTACCAGGATAGTAGGCTAGGAAGAGAGGTCAGCGGAGCCGAGCTCTCAAGCAGCCATTCAGGTCCCTTGCTCTATTCATAGCTTTTTATGAGAGATAGTGGTCCTCCTTCAAGAGGAGAGCCAAAGAACATGAGCCAGCCGACATGTGTTTCGACAACGGGTAGCCACCCGTGACTCTTCAGGGCTGTACAAATAATAGATGGCGGCAGTATCGGGAGACCGGTGATAGTTCCAACCCAGTCCTGGTTGGGTATACAAAAAGACAAAGGCCACTTGCGGCCGTAGAGCATCAAAATCAAAATTTACACGAGATAAAAACACGGGCGGGTCATGCCGTCAAAGCCTTCAACAGGCTCAAGCTGAGAGCAATACGGAGCGCCGAGCGGAATGCTGTTTGCTGGATACGGATGCTCGCTAGTCTATGGCCACAGGTGACCTTTGTCTTTTTGAAGAGTCACGGGTGGATCTTATTTCTCCTACATTTGTGATTACTTTTCAATGAACTCTTTACGTGTGCTCTGGACCTTGTATGTATAATTCATAGAGTGGTTCTTATCCCATTCTTCTTCGGGGGTTTTGGGTTCCTCCGACCAAGCAGCACCGTTCCATATTTGCATTTCTCTCCACTTTCACCGCTACCTGTTGAGAACCAATTTTTTCTGAAATACTACAAAACCCTTCGCAGAAACCTCACACACATCCATACATCACAACACAGTAAGCAACCTTGCTACACTGCAGGAATTTGTAGGGGCATGTACTTAGCATGGTTAACTTATTTGTGTGTAATTATGTAATTTCATTACAAACACAGTTTTTAGAACAGTAGGCACTCTGTACCATCTCTGAGGGGGATAAGCCCAGTCAAACTTGGAATATTGCTACCTCTGACACTCACCCCATTTTGGCATTGCCAGAGTTGGTTATCTGCAGAGTAACACACATCTCCTAAATCAAGTCCCTTCTCTTGGACCTGTAAATGACTTGTCTGGCAATCCTCATTTAGACCCAGGGACTCAACTTAAAGTCACAAACTAATGGCATCCAGATCATACATTGACTCTCATGTGACAGCACCACCACCAATGTATATAACCATATGCAATTGACCTACATGCCTACGTGTATTTGAGAGCTAGGGCTCAATCTGTACCCCACATGCTAGTAGTAATAACATTCTTCCTTCTATTCTGTACCTACCCTGGATGGCCACACAACTAGGCCCATATATCTCACCCTCTAACCACCCCCAAAATCAGACCATCATCCTACACACCTAGCTCGTTCTGCCACTTTCTTTGCACACAACCCTGTGTCCTCAGGCCCCCCTCCTATGGTCCGCATGGCTGCCCTCAGGTTCGTCAGCGCAGCAATGTGTCCGTTTTCATAAATGAGCCCCATAGTGCCTTTCACACTGGCCCCAGGCAACAGTGCTGTACTGTGAAGCCAGAGTCTGGCAGACCCATTTAATTTGATAATGTTAATGTGCCAGCTCTCGCCAACCAACATTTGCCACTGTGAGATCATCAGCTTGGGATAGCTGTTTGTTACAGAGGAGAAGGCCCTTCTCCTTTTGATGCACTGTACTGTCACCTAGAAAGTTACCCCCAAATGATTTTGGCTTCAGCCTGTAGTGGCCACAGCAACATGCTAATCAGAGTGATATTGCGTCATCACACCAACCCTTTAGCCACTTGCTACAGTGTAAGTTGAGTTCCAGAAGTCTCTCAAACCTCACCTGACTCTGCAACAAATTAGAAAGTAAAGTTAGAGAGGCTGCAGGAAGGAAGCTGAATGCTGAAGCTTGTTCAGTTCACCAGCATCAGTTGTGACCCAAGTTAGCCCTACCTGACGCACTGAGCTGGCACCAGATTTCACCTTACAGGTTCAAGTGCTGTACTGAAAGAATGCACAGCTTTTCACCGGCACCAGGACAGATGTTCCCATAAAACATAGCTGCCAAGGTTTCAGATTGCTATGTGTGACATTTTCATAATTTCTGTGTAATTATGACTGACATTTCAACGACTATGAATGACACTTTCTTGTGAGCAAAATCAAGCACTGAAGATGAGGAAACCATATGGAAACCTGTTTCAAATTATCCAAAAGAAAAGAAAAACGCCAGAAACACACACTTGGTTACAGCCAGGGCCACAGCTGGCAGCCTCGCTTGCAGCTATGCCAGGGCAAACTTCTGAGCTACAGTGAGTTCTGCAACACAACCGGCACCCCTGACTGCAATAGCTGACAATCATGGGCTGCCTGAAGAAATAATTATTTGTAAATAATTAAACACACACAAATTCGGGTGGCTGCACCACACCACTTTCTCTCACTTACTTCAACTTCACTTGAAGCGACTCTGAACTGTGAGGCATGCTCAGTCCGTGAGCCACAGCGGCAATTACCGTTTGCTACCCGCCTCCTGACAGTGAGTCCTCTCGACCAGGCCTGTCGTGTCCAGTGACAGTCCTGCAATGGCCACTCCAGTCTCAATCTGTCTGCATTGAGTTCGCTGTGCACGACCAGAGGTCAAATTTATTGCAGCTCAGATTAGGACAGCTGAGTCAAGCAGCGGTCAGTGTGAGCAGGCAGCGCTGCCACGCCATGATGATTTGCAGCAAAGTAGCCCAGCGCCTCCCACAAGTTAACTCCAGCAGCACTGCAGGACATGACCATCCGGTCCCTCTGGTGCCTCAGTGTATCACACAACCTGACTGGGCTGTTATGTCTCGGTAGTAGCCATTGGGCACTACCTCAACATGACCGGTGACATCAATCTGAGAACCGCACGATGGCGGGACTCAATCTCCATTTGAGAACTTTGCATGATGATACATTGTAGCAGGCAGCCTGCCAGCAGAGCTGCTATTAGCTCAGCCAGCTAAGTGAGCTTCAAGCCTGCGGGAGCAGCCCATGCACCCACGCCATGCTGCCAGCTGCCCCTCCAGTTTAGTTTAACAGTTTTAGGAAGCACTAATGGCTTGAGTGACAGTTCAGGCGAAATGCCTACAATGCCTGACAATGCATTTCAGTGGGGTGATGCAAAGGACTACACTGAAATGCGTTAGTCTAAAGCGTGATGCACAGTACTTGGCAGGACAGATAAACATAGGCAGCCCTGTGTAATGTCAAGAACTCACATCTACCAGCAAATTGAATACTATCTGGATTATGCACTGGTCAGTTTGTTTGCTGTTTTAGAGAGTGTAATGAGAAAAGCTGCCAGAGCTTTGTGCTATTTAAATACTTTCAGGGAATAGAATAGTTTTGTTTTCTTCTTTATAAATCTTTTCATTAACAAGTGTTCAATCAACAGTACAATACTGCAATAGCAATTCACCATCTCACAGATCATTTAACCAAAGAAAATACAATTCAATTTCAGCACTAGTAAATGGTCTGACATAGACGTGCAACGAACACTACCCTTACAACATAGACTACCTATTAACAGCGTACACTTATATTCGTCATTACACTCTTGCAGTTTATATACCCCTATACCCCTGCCAACCCCCCCAAACCTTTTTCCATTTGCGCGGGCAACCTCTACTAAGGTACACTATATGTTCCACTCTCCAACACCAATCTAGGTCTGCCTCCTAGTCACCTACACTTTTGGGAGACACCTCCCCCCACAGTCACGCAATGTTGCATTTGGCCACCGCTGAAGCCAATGCAATCCATATATTCTTTGCTGTCATGGCTAGGCCTCTTCGCCCAAAATAAGAAGGAGGTGCCATTTGGCCTTCAAAGGGACTTCCTGTCCTGTTACATTGGATATTATATGTGTAATTCCTGCCCAATATCCTTGTATCAAATAACAATCCCACAGCAGATGGAAAACGGTCCCCTCCTGTCCACATCCCGACCACCAGAGAGAGGTGTCAGCTCACTCCATTCGATGCAGCAGTGGTCTAGAATAGTATGTCCTATGGAGGATCTTCGATTGAACTGACCAAAAGCGGGATCTTATATCTACCTCCCAGGGACCCTTTGTAGCCTCAACCCAGTCATCGTCATCTGACTTGCAAAGGTCTCCCTCCCATGCTCCCCTCAATGTCACCAGAGGATCTGCACCCACATGCATCATTGTAGGAATTTGCGATTCCTAAATTGCGAAAATTAAGGAATCGCAATTTAGGAATCGCAAATTCCTATGCATCAAGAAATCTCAAACGTTTTTGCGATTTCTTAATTTTCTGTATTTGCGATTCCTTGATTGCGAATCGCAATTAAGGAATGGCATTCCATTGATTCCTATGGGCCTAGAGGCCCATAGGAATCAATGGGAAGGCATTAACATTTTGCGATTTTCATTTTGCGAATCGCAATTTGTTAATGCATTTCAAGGGTGCTGAGGAGGGTCCAAAGGACCCCCCCTGCATCCTTGAAATGTTTTTTTAAGTGCAAGTTTCACACACACATGTCCAAAGAACATGTGTGTGTGTTACATGACATTTTCAAAAATGCTTTTTTAAACACTTTTGAAAGATTTCGCAAATTAACACGAGGGTCAACCTCGTGTTAATTTTCTCCTCCTATTTGCGAATTCGCATTTTTGTAAACATTCATGCATTGCATTTAAGGAATCGCAAAAATGTGATTCCTTAAATGCAATCACATTTTTAGAAATCGAAAAAAAATCTGATTTCTAAAAAATTGTTTAATGCATCCCAAAAAGTGATTTTGGAATCGCAAACGGCCGAATTTTGCGATTCGCACTGTTTGCGACTCCAAAATCGCTTGATGCATGTGGGCATTGGAGAATTATTCACCAGTTTCTGTAGATGAACGAAATAGCTTTGACTGTCAGGGGATCTGATAAAAGGCGATCTTCAAGGTGGGCTACCTTAACCAACTGCTCCCCCTCCCGGATGTGACTGCGCAGCGCAGGTCCCATCTGCAGATATTGGTAAAACTTTAAGTCCTCCAAATGATAGTCTTACCTAAGAGCTTCAAAAGATATGAACGGCTGTCCCCTCCACGCATCCCCTAAACAATCCAAGCCAATCAACCCCCATTTTGTGAACCCAGCAGTCTCCCCACTTCAGATAGGAGGTCACTGTCCCAGAGATTGGTCAATTCCATCAGCCGACCCTACCAGCCCAGGTATTTAGTGGCTTCTCTCCATGCTGCCTGGGTATGGACAGGCAGGGTGCGCTTCAACTTTTGTCTATATGGGGGGGCGGGGGTAGCCTCTATCACCTATGGCCATCCCATTAACCTGCTAGGCTGGTACTTGCCGGCCCGCAAACACCCAGCTATTCACCAAAAACAATTGGGCAGCCTAATAGGTTTTCTGGATATCTGTTACTGCCAATTGCTTTCATACGCCCCCCTATGTAACTTATGCAGTGCAATATGGGAAGCTCCACCGCTCCATAACAGGTGTCATATTTTTGAGTTTATCTTTTGAAAGAAACCTGGTGGGAGAATTTGAAAGGCGGATTCTGCAGGATATACAGGAGGCGCAAGAGAGTCATCAGTGAGAGTGGAAGCATCCACCAGTTCTGGGCATCCCTAACAAATTATTCTAGCTGTGAGTGAAGATTCCTCGCATTGAGGACCTTTGCCTCCCTTGTCACATATACTACTAGATATCTAAAACATGCAATTCCACTGGAATCCGACATCTGAATGACAACCTTAGGGTCCCTCCCACTAGCGGTTACAGTATCAACTTTTCACAACTGATCCGGTATCCGGAGTAAACCGTGAATATGTGAAAAATATGTAGAATCCTATCAACCGAAAACAGCAGCTTCTCGACACATAGTAGAACATCGTCCGCATAAATCGAGATTCTTTCATCCATTCCTAGTTAACTGGAATGCCCCATATAAGGAGGTCTTGGCAAACCCAGGCCACAAGAAGCTTGAGCACCAATGCAAAAAGCATTGAGGAGAAAGGACAAACCTGCCTCAAACTTTTCTGCAGGTCAAATATCCTAGACATCGATTTGTTGACACAGACACTTACCAAAGGGCCCAAATACAGAAGTCGGACACAGCCAATGAAGCTAGACCCAAAACCCAGACGTTGCAGCAACCTGAATAAATAGTTCCATTCTACACTGTCGAACGCCATCTTGGCGTCTAATGACAGCAGTGCTGCCGACTCATCAAAAGGGGCTCCAGTCACATGCAAGATCCTATACAGTTATCTTAGATGTAAGTGTGTCTCTCTATGTGACGCCTGGTTGATTTGGATGGACTACGGATGTAATTGCTGTTTGCAGTCGAAGTGCCATGGCCTTGGCCAAGACCCTGGCCTCCAAGTTGAGCAATGAAATTGGTCTGAAGGACCCACATTCCCTCAGCAGCTTGCCCTCCTTAGGGATAATACTATAACAGCTGTCCGTTGGTCCTCCGGCAAAGAACCGTAACTTTTAGATGTCTGAAACATATTCAAGAGGTGTTCCCCAATCTTATCCAACAAGTTTTTATATAATTCCGCTAGGAGACCTTTCGGCCCTGCCGCCTTCCCTGACTGCAAAGTCCTCTTGGCAGTATTCAATTCTTCTAAAGTCAAATATCTGTCTAGCATTTCTCTGTCCTCCACTGAAAGTAGGGTAAGGTGGAATTGTTATTTTTATGCAATGTTCTGGGTTGCATGTTTAGATTTATGCAATAAATGGATGAGGGAAGAAATGCAGTAGTGTTGAATTGAGATGACCCTGCTGATGGTCCTATGATGAGAAGGATGGGGTGGGAATGCTGGTGAGAATGAACATTCATTGTCAGTGAAGGGAATCCAGTTACTAGCTAATAGCAGTGGCTACTCCAAGGCAAGGGGGCTGCATGTCTAGAACATGTAGACCTTTAAATCTGTGTCACCTCAGAAATATGGAATATAAAGAATATACAGGGAAACGGATTCTCTGTGTTCACAAATTTGGATATGCAAAAGGAAAAGCTTAATACACTAAGGGGCATATTCTCAAGGACTTAGAAATATATAGCCCCATTCACAAGCTGGTGCTAACATCCAACATCACCAGTTTCCCTACGATAGCAGGCACAATAAACATCGCCACAGATGACACCAGCAACTAACGCTAATGAGATGCAGAGTAGGCGTTCCCATGTTAAAGGCCACGACAACACCACTTCTCAACATTCTCAACGACCAGCCAGATCAGCGATAAGATCCCAAAACAGGCGATAAGGCGAGTTAGCAGCAGGGATTTAACACCTGCTCTTACCTGTTGTAAAGTCGGATGACAACCTGCACCAGAAAAGGGAGCCCAGCCCAGAGCCACACCTGAAGAACAACAGATGCCATGGAGCCACTGATCATGCAGCTCGGACACCCAGGAGGGCCATAACACCCACAGCCACCACCCCAGGATCCCCCTACCCCGGACACCCCCCACCCAGACACAGATATGTCACATGATCACCTTTACGAAATCATGAACAAAACAATTTGCCTGATGTCAACAATAAACATTCACCCAGGCCTCAATGCTCACCTGCTGCCATCGGTGTGTCTCAACCACGTGACGTTATACACTGCAATCCACCAGATCCCTTATCTGAAACAGAGTCCAGATTTATGAATGGCAGAGTTCATATAATTGTACACGCCATCATGCGCACACCGGCTGCTGCACCCCAGCCCCTCCCACCGCCCAGCAGTGACTGCCTGCCACTGCACACCCAGGCCTCACTGCTCACCTTCCGCCACTGGCTTGTCTCCAAGAGGGCACACCACGTGCTGATGCAAGCTCCAAGCCAGGGACCTTGTGACCTTGGCGGCCTCCACATCATGCAGCCCCAGACCGCGGGCCACCAGGTCACACACTTGATTCTGAGTCTTGATTTCACAATGGCAGAGATCATATCAGTGCACACAGCAGTATCGCAGGCTGCACACCTGCTCAGGCCTTTAGGTGCTACTAACTGTGAATCGCGAGGTAGGCCAGCACTGCCTGCTGGCTCAGGCCGACACTGTGGTACAGTAGGGCCCTTACAAATCCTTACCGGACTACCAGGACTGGGCATCATCGCAGGCTGCACATCCGCTCAGCACTTAAGGTGCCCCTACCTCACTGCACCGAAAGTCACCGTTCCGTGGCGGTAGGCCGGTGCCAGCCGCAGTGCATCTGTTGCCACCAACTGTGTGCAATGCAAGTCATTGACCCTCTATGGTTAAGTATTGTGGTGCGGACGCCATCATGTCACCTCCGTCAGTGGGGGATGCGATGTGGTAGGGCCCTAGGCCCTTATGCATCAATAATAACCACACGGATACACCCAGATAGAGAGTGGAAATGGCGTCGAGCACATGCACCTGGCACTTTTTATTGGCAGGGTCACATGTCCTGTGATGAGTGTGCTGGTTGGGTGTGGTGTGGGTGTGAACCAGCCATGAGGGAGTGGCTGTGGCTGTGGCATGCTGACAACTAGACCTGTGATCAGGAGATCACTACAGGGAAGACCTTGGACATGTACCATTGTCGTCGTCCCCTGTGAGCATAAGCGAAGTGGGTTGGCCTAGCGTATGCCAGTCCAGCGTAAGGGTGTGAACAATGACCATGGGGCTCTGGCCGTGGTCTCTTCCTGGGCTGGACAAGGAAGCAACTGATGCATGTGTCTCTGTTGGGGTGTCGGCGCTACCCGAACCGCAATTGGCAATGTGTCACCCTGTAACTCAAGTCCCACAACATGAGCTACATGGACGTAAAGGAGAATCACTGACTCTACATTCATCCATACTTCAACACTTGAATGATCATGGATATGACACATCCGTGTGAAAATGAATGTTTAATGCACATTCAGCAGAGAGTTGTCGCTGGAGCAGTACAGGGCCATGCAAACCCCACTTTACATTGTGGCCCGTGGAGGGCCAGCCACAGACCTTTAGGGAATGACAAGTTCATCGGAAGAGGAAGAGTTCAATCCGCAGTCTGAATGCTGTGTCATTGGTGATCAAACCGAATATGGCAGTCCATGTTGAGGTCCAAGGTGAGTGTCGCAGAGTGTATCGGGGACAGTGGGGGGTGATGAAGCAGAAGGCAGAACTCTGCAGAAACAGGCCATGTGGCAGAGATTAATGCTACAGCTGTCTTCTGACCAGTAAGGCAGATTCATCCTCATCTTCGTCCTCTGCTGTTTCATGTGCCTCACATGTGGGTGGTGGTGTTCTGTCTCCAGCACTGCGTGGCAGTGATACCTCAGGGCCAGAGGTGGAATGTCTGCCGCACCGTGTGGCTCCGACACTTCAGGGGGCAGAGATGTGGATGGAGTGGTAGCAGCAACACTCATCCATGCCAGACCTTGTGGCAATAATGCCATGAGGAGGGTGTTTAGGGCATTGAGGGACCCAGCTACCTCTCGCTGGAGTGCAGCCATGGCAGCCGCTCTTTCCGCCTGCGTCCACTCCATGGTCACCATTATCCTCTGCATGTGTCCCAACTCCCGGGTTACATTGCTGGAGCCACTCTGACTAGACAGTTGTTCTTGTCTCAGAGTCAGGACTCTAGTGATGTCAGCCATGGATCGTTGGAGAGCATGGAACGGACTGTGGGTGCCCGTTAGGGACTGTGAGTGGTCCCTGATGGGACTTAGACATCCACGTAGGGCATCTAGTTTGGCTGCCATGCGGTCGAAGCCCACCCGCACTTGTTCAGCCAGCTTCTCCTGGCACCCCAACACATGGCGTTGGAAGACCATGTCTTCTTTGTGGGGGTCCTGGGAGGCAGCAGTGGTGGTGGGTTCTGCCTGCTGTGTGATTTGTGCAGGGGGTTGGGTATCATCGATGCAGCTGGGCTGCCCTGCTCCTGGAGGAGGGTTGACGTAGATGTCAATGAACTGTTCGAAGGCATCGGTGTTGTAGGTGTGGTGGTCCTCTTTGTCATCAGTAAAGAGAGGTTCTGTCTGCTCTGCAGGAGGTGTTGGGTTTCCATCTGCAATGTGAAGGGGAGATGCAGTGTAACTTTGTGTTCACATATATGTCGCCGCATTGTGCATATTTACATACAGACTGCATGACATGGTCCATTGTGACTGTTTGGGAGGAGCTGCCTATTTGATGGGGGACAGTGGACATTTCGACAACATCACGGATGTGTGTTTGTACTTGTACAATGTCAACTCACATTTCCCTGCAATGCCAAATGTGATTGGCCAGTTTCTACACACACATGGCACCAGTTGTGTCCTCTTTTCTGTTGTGCATGGGTTGCAGTTTGTGCCACATTGTTGTCAATATTGATGTGCTCTGCATGTTGTGTGTGTGTGCTGCATGTTGGGACAGTCGCCCCTACAGCTCTGATGTTGCTGCCCCTTATCCCCTTCATGCGGTGTGCCTTTGACTTCTGTGCTATTACAGTGCTGAGATGTTGCATACTTGAGTACATTGGTCTCTTGGTGGGATTTGGGGGTCTGGGGCATGGTTTGTCCGCAGATGTGCTCTACTTAATTGTGCATGTGTGCCATTGTGCCCATCTCCTCCCGTACCTCCAGTCCCCAGTCGTTACTCACCCTTTTGCTGTTGTGTCTGGTCATGTTGAGCAGTGTCCGGTCCCCCGACTCCAGCCATCGTCTCCACACTGATGACTGTGGACACCATTTCCTCCATGTCATCCATCTCCTTCTGTGGCGCTGAATTCCCACCTCCAGTCTGCATTGCTGCCCTTTGGTTGTTGCCAAGTTTCTGCTTGGTTTTGTGCTTCACATCATTCCAGCGCCTCTTGAACTCTTCCATTGACCTCTTCAGCACTCCGACTGCATAAACCTTGTCCACGATGGACTGCCATATTCCATTTTTTGTTGCCAATGACACAGTGGAAGTGACGAAGAGTAGTTGATGGTGGTCTATCACCTCCGTTATCAGAATCCTGTTTTCCTGCTGACTGAACCACGTCTTCCTCTTCTTCTTGTCCTTGCCCTTCCCTGACCCAGAGGTCCAAGGCTGGTCCTCCAGGGGGCTTGTGTGGTTCTGGTTGTCCTCTGTACTTTTCCTGCCTGACATGGGTGAATTGCAAGCCTGGCGCAGCTTGGCGCTGATTTTGTTATCGCGGTTGGGCCTATCGCAACTTTTTTAACGTTGGGGTCTAGATTTTTATCGCCGCCCCGGTGACTTTATCACGGACATTTGCCGCGTTATCGGGAGACTATCTCATGTTACCGCTGTGTTGTGAATAGGATGTTGACACTGAGTTATTTTCACGTGATAGGCGGCGATATGGAACATTGCGATAACCGATTTTGGCAAAGATTATCACACGTTCTTGAGAATATCCACCTAAGTAGTTCCTAAAAAAGAGAGAGGTGTGCAGCAATCCCACACAGTGGATTCCCATTTGCCCTAAGGGTCACTGGTAATACATCTTGCTAAATAGTTTCAGACAACTTTCTATAACACACAAATTGTTACAAATATTGTAAGCATCTGATCATTTGTTACCTCTTTTTTATGTCCACTTTCCCCCTTGCCCGCGTGAGTGCGAGCAACTCCCGCCCACCTCTCTCTTTCCAAGACTCACACTCGCCACAGTAGCTCATTGGTGAACATAGGGATCAATACGCGCCTGAAAGTTACGGAAGTGGCTCTTCAAAGTAACCGGGTGCTTCTCTCAAACTCCTCAATGATGTGATGTACTTGACAGGCTTGGCGTGGCATGACGCTTGCAGGGTGGGTGGTTACTAACAATTGCTGTTTTGAGAAGGACTATGTGGGGAGCTGCGTGATATTTTCGCATGTTGTCAGGGATGTTTCCTTTCAAGAACACTTGAAGTACATAATTCTTGTTAAACATGTGGTTATTTTGTTTCAGATTATTTTTACAGGATATCTATTGCACAATCTATAATTTAAAAAACATCACTTATATGTGTCAATTTAAAGAAGTAGTTTCATTTAATCATTGGGTTTGTAATAAGGAAAACAGAATTTATATGAGCAAGTAGCTCTCTCTTGTGGTGAAATGGAGTATAGCATGGAGTATCCGTGAAATGGCATAATGTAAACCAATAAAATATGGACAGGCGAGAGAAAGGACATTTATTGCAGTTTCCAAAGCTTGTACTGAATCCACTATAAACCTCATTTAACTTTTGTTTGTAAAAGAAAGTCATAATATTCCAAGATTAAACATTTGAAAGTCCATGAATTTTTTTAAGTTAGTTCCATTTTAAGCGTCCAATGTGGCACCTTTTAGTTTCTCAATATTCGAAACATCGGATGTGCCTTTGTACGTTCTGCAAATTCACACAAGGTATGCTGTTCTGAGTGCATTATACAACTGTGTCTTCAATAACATTAGTTTGGAGAATCTATATTTTGTTTGACGCATACATAAACTATTGGTACATATATCAAGCATCATTGTTTAGGAGCAACTTAAGGCATGCATCAGTAGCCAGCATAAGTGCCTCTGTGATCCTACTAGGAGTGAACACAGGGGCAATCCCGGGCACGCCCTGCACACCGGCTGCCATCCTGCATGATCTAACGAATCAGGGCCATATTTAAGACCCGGTTTGCATCTCTCTTGCACCACGCAACGTGGTGTAAGAGTAACGCAAACCTTAAGTCATATTTTTTAAGCCATACAAAGCCACTTGTATGTGCAACCTTGTGAGCACCATTATATTATTGGACATTTGGATTTTTTATAATTATAAATAAATTAACAAGATTTTTTGTTGTTGATATTTGTCGAAGGGTACTTTATTACTCAGCCGTATGATTCCTTGAATGGACCACCCAAAGTAACAATTGTTATTTTTCTTTTTCTTGTATGGTAACTAAACCCTTGTTGCATTTACATTGTCAATGTAAATGTAGCATGTTATGGCGAAGGAGCTAATTAGGTGTAATAAAAGAATCATGAAAGGACCTGAAGTGAAAAGGGTGTAATGATTTTAACTTAGATACAGGAGAACATACAGTTTCGAAAATCTCCTTGTATGACGAATTGAAGGCTTGTGCAATTTCATGATATGCAATTTACATGAAATGTCAGAATTTATTCAAGTGAGAATATTTTTAACACATTTTTGCTATGGAGAACTGGTTCAAGTTGAAAATGTCTTGAAAGACACAGGTTTGCGGTTGAGCAGTGACATTTTCTCCTCCCAACAATCCACATTTCAACATCTTGAGTGACTTCTGAATCTGAGGTATACATTTGTGTTAGATTTACACACGAGAAATGTGAAATGCCTAATTTACTTATTATTCCACTTAATTTTCTTGGCATTTTTTGCAATATTCCTGTAAGCGAAATTATGCGATTTCACACACAACTAAGGTGGGGATATTCTGAAGAACGTGCGATAATCATCGCCAAAGTCGGTTAATGCAATGTTTCATATCGCCGTCCATCGCTGGAAAATATCTCTGTGTTAACATCCTATTCACAACACGGCGGCAACATGCAATAATATCCTGATAACGCGTCAAATGTCTGCGATAAAGTCACTGGGATGGCGGCTAAAAAGGTAAACCCCAACTTGAAAAAAGTTGCGCTGGGCTCAACTGCGATATAAAAAAATCCATGACAATCTTCGCAAGGCCTGCAATTCACACACGTCAAGCAGGAAAAATCACTATTAAAGTAGAAAAAAATACAAACAAAAGCAAAACAACTGCGAAGCACAATGGAGATAGCCGGAGCAAGTACAGAGGACAACCAGAACCCCACAAGCCTCAAGGAGGACCAGCCTGGGACCTCGGCGTTAGGGAAGGGCAAGGACAAGAAGAAGAGGATGACGCGGTTCAGTCTGTAGGAAAACAGGATCCTGATAACAGAGGTGATAGAACACCATCAACTACTGTTAATCACCTCCACTGTGTCATTGGCAACAAAAAATGTAAATGACAGTCCATGGTGGACAAGGTGAATGCAGCCGGAGTCCTGAGGAGGACAATGGTAGAGGTTAAGAGGTGCTGAAATGATGTGAAGTGCAAAACCAAGCAGAAACTCGCCAATAACCAGAATGTAGCAATGCAGACTCAAGGTGGGAGTCCAGCGCCACCGGAGTAGCTGGATGAGATAGAGGAAATGGTTTCCACAGTCATCAGTGTGGAGACGGTGGCAGGAGTTGGGGGAGTGGACACAACAGCAACAGGGTGAATAATGACCAGGGACTGGGGGGACGGGGTAGATGGGCACAATGTCACACATGCACAATTAAGTTTAGCACAGTGCACACCCACAATGACTCATAAGCATGTCCCTGATCCCCTTGGCACACTGCAGCACAACTAGAAACAGAAAGTAGGCCCCCATCGACTATGTGCCCAGAGGGGGCACTTCCCACACACCACCAATCTCACAACCAACCCATGCACATTTGCTAAATCCAGCAAAGCGGCGTGTCTGTGAGCAACACTGACAATGCAAGTGACACTGCATGATGAATAGCATTGCTACAGTCAATATATCATGTAATGTTGCATGCCATGACACTGATGTGGCTGAGTGTGGACCACATCCATAAAGGAGCAGGTCACACTCTGAAACATGCACAAGCAACCCCTGACGTTAACAACACATCTGCGGACAAACCATGCCCCAGATTCCCAACTCCCACCAGGAGCCCAATGTACCCAAGTCTGCAACATCTCAGCACTGTATAAGCACAGAAGTCAAAGACACACCACATGAAAAGGGATAAGGGGCAGCAAAATCAGAGCTGCAGGGGCGACTCTCCCAAAATGCAGCAGAGCACATCAACATTGACAACAATGTGGTACAAACCGCAACACGTCCACAACAGAACAGAGGACGCAACTGGTGCCGCTTGTGTGTAGAAACTGGCCAATCACATTTGGCATAGCAGGGAAATGTGAGTTGATAATGTACAAGTGCAAACACCTATCAATGATGTAGTACAAATGCCTACTGTCCCGCATCAAATAGGCAGCTCCTCCCAAGCAGTCACAATGTACCATGTCATACAGTCTGTATGTAAATATGTACATGTGAACACAATGCTAAACTGCATCTCTCCTTTACATTTCAGAAGGAAAACAACACCTCCTACAGAGCAGACCGAACCTCTCTTCACTGATGACAAAGAGGACCTCCACACCCTCGACACCGACGCCCTCCAAGAGTTCATTGACAGCTACGTCAACTCAACTCCAGGAGCAGGGCAGCCAGCTGCATCAAGGAAACCCCACCCCCTGCACAGACCACACAGCAGGTAGCACCCACCACCACGGCTGCCTCCCAGGACCCCCACGAACAACACATGGCCTTCCAACACCATGTGTTGGAGTGCCAGGAGAAGATGGTTGAACAGGTGTGGGTGGGGTTCGACCGCATGGCATCCAAACTAGATGCCATACGTGGGTGTCTAAGTCCCATCAGGGACGACTCACAGTCCCTAACGGACACCCACAGTCTGCTCCATGCTCTCCAGCAATCCATGGCTGACATTGCTGGAGTCCTGACTTGGAGACAAGAAAAACTGTCTAGTCAGAGTGGCTCCAGCGATGTCACCCTGGAGTTGGGATACATGCGGAGGATCATGGAGAACATGGAGCGGACGCAGGTGAAAAGAGTAGCTGCCACGGCTGTACACCAACGAGAGGGTTCCTCAATTCTCTGCAGACCCTCCTCATGGCATTGCTGCCACAAAGCCTGGTGCGGATGAATGCTATTGCTACCACTCCATCCATATCTCCGACCCCAGAAGTGTCAGTGCCACACAGTGTGGCAGACATTCCACCGCCGCCCCTGATGTGTCACTGCCACACAGTGATGCAGACAGAACACCAACACCAACATGTGAGGCACATGAAACAGCAGAGGACGAAGATGCGGATGATTCTGCCTCAGTTGTAAGAAGGACACAATAGCATTCATCTGAACCCTATGGCCTGTTTCTGCTTGGTTCTGCCCTCTGCGTCATTACCTTCCACTGTCCCCCGATACACTCTGCGACACTCACCTTGGACCTCGACACGGACTGCCATATTCTGTTTGGTTTCTAATGACACAGCAATCAGACTGCGGACAAGACCCATAATCCTCTTCCGATGAACTTGTCATGGGCCAACAATGTAAAGTGGGGTTTGCATGGCCCTGTACTGCTCCAGCTACAACACTCCACTGAATGCGCATTAAACATTCATTTTCACACAGATGTGTCATGTCTATGATCATTAAAGTGTGGAAGTATGGTTGACTGTAGCCTCAGTGATTCCCCCTTACGTCCATGTTGCTCATGTTGTGGGACTTGAGTCACAGGGTGCAACTTTAACGATTGCATTTGGGGTGGCGCCGACACTACAACAGAGAAACACGCATTAGTTACTTTCTTGTCCAGCCCTGGACGGAACCAAGTCCAGAGGCCCAGGGTCATTGTACACACCCCTGTGCTGGCCTGGCACAAGCCAGGCCAGTACAATCTGCTTACCCTTGCAGGGGGGGACGACAACGCTACATGTTCCAGGTCTTTCCTGTAGTGATCTGCTGATCACGGGTCTAGTTGTCAGCATGCCATAGCCACTCCCTCACGGCTGGTTTATACCTGCACCACACCCATCCAGCACAGGCGTCACAGGAGATGTGAGCCTGCCAATAAAAAGGGTCGGTAACACGTGCACGACGCCATTTCCACTCTCTATCTGGGCGTGTTTGTGTGGTTATTATTTATGTATGAGGGCCTATGGCCCTACCACATCACATTCCCCACTGCCGGAGTTGACATGATGGCATCTGCACCACAAGACTTATCATAAAGGGTCCATGATTTGCGTTGCACAGAGGTGGTGGCACCAGATACACTGCAGCCGGCACATGCCTACCGCAACGGGACAGTGACTTTCGGTGCACTGAGGTAGGGGCACCTTAAGTGCTGAGTGGGTGTGCAGCCTGCGATGATGCGCCGTCCTGGCGGTCTGGACTGGTACGATTTGTGCGAGCCCTGCTGGACCGCAGTGTAGGCCTGAGCCAGCGGGCAGCGCGGGCCGATAGCCACGTGGCGTTGCCTTGCAGTTCACAGAGTTAGTGGCACTTAAAGAACTGAGCTGGTGTGCAGCTTGCGATGATGCAGTGTGCACTGATATGATCTCTGCCATTGCGGGGCTGCATGATGTGAAGTTTGACATGGTTGCGGGCCCCGGGATTGGAGCTTGCACCAGCATGTGGTAGGCCCTTTCGGAGACATACCGGTGGCAGAAGGTGAGCAGTGAGGCCTGGGTGCGCAGGGGCGGAAATCATCCTGTGCGGCGGAAGGGGTTGGGGTACAGCAGCCTGTGTGCACAGTGGCGGGCAAGCAATGATGGCATGTGCAGTTATATGAACTCTGTGATTCGTAAATGTCGACTCTGTTTCAGATAAGGGACCTGGTGGACTGCAGTGTATACCGGCACGTGGTTGGAGACACACCGGTAGCAGCAGGTGAGCAGTGAGGCCTGGGTCCACAGTGTTGGCACTCTCTCTCCCTCTCCCTCTCCCTCTCTCTCCTTCTCTCTCTCTCTCTCTCATTTTCTCTCTCTCTCTCCCTCTCTTCCTTTCACTCTCTCTTCCTCTCTTTTTCTCTCTCTCTCTCCCTCTTTCCCTCTCTGCCTTTTACTCTCTCTCTCTCTCTCTATCTCTCTTTCTCTCTCTCTCTCTCTCTCTCTCTCTCTCTCCCTCTCCTCCTTTTACTCTCTCTCTCCGTCTCTCTACCTCTGGTTCTCTCTCTCTCTATCTCTCTCTTGCTCTCTCTCCCTCTCTTCCTTTCACTCTCTCTCTCTCTCTCTCTCTCACTCTCTTTCTCTCTTTCTCTCTATCCCTCTTTCTCTCTCTTTCTCTCTCTCTCTGTCCTTTGATGAGTGTATGACACACCTGCTTGTCTTGTATTTTGTCTTGCAGGCTGTGACTTACAGATTGTCCAGAGAAGACCCGCCATGACTCTTCAAAATAGTTGTTTTGAGTTTAATTTGAATAAAATGATTTGTTTGGAAATTCAAAGATGAATGAATGATTCCCCTTTTTATGACCACACATGAATGTTAATTGTGCGACATCAGGCAAATTGTTTTGTCCAAGATTTTGTAAAGTTGATGTAAGATATCTTTGTCAGGGGTGGGGGTGTCGGTCCTGTGGGTGGTGGCGGTGGGTGTTGTTGCCCTCTTGGGTGACCGAGCTGCATGATCATTAGCTCCATGGCATCTGTTGTTCTTGAGGTGTGGCTCTGGGCTGGGCTCCCTTTTATGGTGCAGGTTGTCGTCCGACTTTACACCAGGTAAGAGCAGGTGTTAAATCCCTGCTGCTAACGCGCCTTATTGCTTGTTTTGGGATCTTATCACCGATCTGGCTGGTTGCTGAGATTGTTGCGAAGTGGTCTTGTCAGGCTTTTTGCACAGGAATGCCTACTCTGCATCTCATTAGCGTTAGTTGCTATGGCGATGTTTTTTGTGGCTGCTGTCGCAGGGAAACTGGTGATATCGGATATAAGCACCAGCTTGTGAGTAGTGCAATACATTTATCACCACTTTGGCTGCGATAAAGTGCTGTTAACTCCGCGATAAGTCCTTGAGAATATGCTCCTAAATTGCTGAGCAACTCTGATCTTAGTAGTAGAGTCTGATTGTCAACCGGGCCAAAAGCTGCCAGTTGGTCGAGCAGTATAGTAGTTCTGCTACTCCATGTCTTTATAACACCAATTACAGTTCATCCCATATGGATATTGAGGTATATTCACACCCACTGCCTGGGCAGAAACCAGTTTGATTGCCATTTCTATCAAATTGGAGATCTGGGAAAAGATAGCTGTTCCAATTTTCTTAGGAATAGTACATTAGAAATCGGTCTATAAATTGCTGGGCCTGAAGGCTATTGGTTCTGTTTTACTGATGAAGGAGAACTTGCTTTCAGAGGGGAAAATTCCTGAGATTAAGAAGTTGATGTGTATGGTTCTGTAGGAGAGGCAGGGAATATGATAAGGTATCTTTACAGATTTCTGTTGGAGAGCGGTGTAACAGGAAGGTAGATGGCCCAATTACCTTGATCTGTTCTTAGTATTCAGGATCTAAGAACTGTTTAATGAGGGCAGATATTGCTGTCTGACTTGACTGTCTGATTTGTTCAATTTGTTCTTTGCAGGCTGCAGGTTGGTTGCCCTGCTCTGGAGGTAGCCTTCAGTTTCTTTATTTTGTAGAGAACCTCATTATAATGGTGACATTACAGAAAGCTTGTGAGTGTGATATTGTGGTGGTGGTGCATTCTGACTTGTAGAATTCTGAGAAAATTCCATGTAGTTCATATGATGGCCATTTTGCTTCGGTGAACCAAAAGCAGTGTTTGTTAATTCTCTGTGCTTGATTTGCATAGCCTGTTGTGGTATTGGAGGTACTTTTTTAAATCAATTTGTTGTTTGATTTTCTCAATTGGCATTTAGGCACTAGATCTGTAGTTAGAGTTTATATTTTTCTGTGAGCCAAAGTTTCCTTTTGCGTTCATAGGGTAAGTGGATGTAATTGTGTCTATTAGAGTGACAAAGCATTTCATGGGCCAGTTGTAGAATTGATCTACTTATTTAATTAGTACCTTCCATCTTCTTCCGATTTTAGGTTGGAATTCCATATCCATTTGGAATTACCTCATACCAGATTGATATCATCAGATATTATCACCCAGCCAGGCATCTGTCATGAACAGGAGGCTGGCTGATGAGTATAAGATGAGGTCATGCATATTTAGGTGGTTCTAAATCCTATTTGGTGCCTTTATGAGGTGACTGTTTAGCTGAGAGGAGTGCATTCACAGGGTTACAGATGGTAGGGGTACCAGCTAAGAGACTCTGGTTATTGGAGGTAACCTGACGAGAAGTACTAGACACTGGCAAGTGATAGGGTAGCCATAGTGAGGCGATGAATTGGGCAGATAAATAGAGGATGATCATAGTAGGGTTAGTCAGATAAATCGGAGAGATAGAGGAGTACTCTCATTTATTTGAGGTCAGATAGGGGTATTGGAGAAAGTGATATAATTGGAGTGAAGAAAGAGGTTGAACTATCCTTAAGGGTCAAAAGACATGGCACAGATGATGCATGAGAAAGGCAAATGACCACAGGGAAAACGAATAGAGATTTGATAGATAAGGTAGGAGGAGGTGAAAGTGAAAGATAAGCAAAATGGAGAGATTGACTGGGGGACATAGGATCAGAGGGGAGGATGGTTAGCTTTTGTAGAAGGAAAAAGGGATGTCAGATAAGGTAGGAGAAAGGGAGTGAAAAGGGTGTGTAGATAGAGAGGCTAGTTAGGTGATTGTCCATTAAAGAGCAGAGTGAGATGAGAGGGGGTTGATAAAGGTAAACAAGTTTGTCTGGAATGAGTAAGTGGCACGCTGATGGTTTAGGAGAGTAGACAGTCATTAGAAGTGAGGGTGGGTGGCAGATGGTGGATGGAATTAAGATAAAGGGAGATGTCAAGGAGGCACAGTAGATGGGGAGCGTAGAGAGTGAGGGAGAGAGAATTCAGAGTGGGTGGTGGTCCGGGGGGGGGGGTGAATATATGGTCTCAGAAAATCTGACTGCATGCTTGTGCTTTGAAACTTGATGCAGAACTATTCTCTGACATCAGATATCCTTGAACTGATAATTTCTGAAGAGCTGAAATTCTAATGCTTTTGGTAGTTCAATAGTAGTAATTTATTGTAATAAGTCCTTTTGCGGTTTTGGCTTTTGAGATATGTTTTATTGCTTAACTCTGGAACAGCAGAAGCTCAGGCTTTAACTCATTTAAAATTGATTTGTATGTTATTTAAGTGTCTTGTGTTTTGCTCTAAAACACAGTAGCTCATCTATCAGGTTTGATAAAAATCTTTGTTAAGGGTTCCTTCCGGGTCCCTTAGGTCTTGTTCCACTGCAATCATCGACTTTCATTGGGAGATCAGGTTAATTTAATAACTTTGAGGGTTCATGCTCAAACAAATTGTGGTTATTACCTGAGGTGGGTACCTACCCCCTTACCTAATACCCCCATTTCTTACAATCATTCATCTGATTTTAGTTTATTTGCAGAGAAAGTGCTGTAGAGACTACTGTACATATAGTAGCAAAATTCTTGAAGTATCCTCCAGACTCCTTCCTCACTTGTGTTTTTTGACTGCTTGTTAATTTTGCATTTAGATACTAGAGCGAAAGCAACACTCATTCTTTGCCTTCATGAGCTGTTGCATCAGTTAGGGAAATCAAGATATGTTTGTTTGGTTAATTGTTGTGGGAGGCAGGCAAGACAGAGCTCAGAGAAACAAAGTCCTTCCCACATCATGAATAATCTGGCTCTGGGCCTCTCAGTTAACCAAATTAAGCCATGATGGCACCAAATCCATTCATGTCTTTGACAAAAGCGACCAAAGCAGTGTCCATGGTGCACCAAGGTGGTATGAAGCCGCCAGAAGTGGACTTGATGACTGAAGGGCCTGTTCATGATTTGGTGGAAATGAGAAAGACCGTACCTTTCAGTGCTGTCTTGGCAGAGAGTGAGAGAGTTTTCATAAGGTGTGGTGTAGTAATTTAGATGAATGTTTCCCTTTAACATTTGGTTATATTGTCTCAGTAGTAGGGTTAACAGAGTTCTTAAAGTACATTCACGGCATATTTGAATATGAGTAGATATCTAGTACTCTACATTTTGATTTTCAAAGAGGGAAATTGTTCTTTTTGCATTTGTCACCCCAAGTGGAACGGATATGCCCTGATGTGGGACTCGTGCTCGCCATGCCACTGGATTCAGGCTATCCTGCCCAATATGGGGTGATACCCCAAAACCGGTTGTAGGATTCTTGGTTCCATTCCAGGAAGGGCCTGGCCATTTGGGCTCGACTGTTCCCATGGGGAGAAGGGGTAAAGACTGATTTGCATATGGCTGGGTCCAAACTAGAGTGGCGTGGTGAAGCAATAAAAACAATGGATTTAGGCCCGGATCTCTTTATTATTTGACGTTGTTCAGCATTTTGCCCATCAATTGTTATTTTTGCATTTGTCGCCACAAGTGGGATGGGGATCCCTAGACGTGAGTGCTGAGCTCTCCATTCCACTGGATTCAGACTATCCTGGCTGATGAGGGGTGATACCCCGAAACCGGTCCTAGGATCCTTGTTTCCGGTCCAGTGAGTGTCTGGTCTGGCAGTTCGGGCTAGACTGTTCTCATGGGGAGAAGGGTAAAGACTGATTTGCCAATGGCTGGGTCCAAACAGGTGTGGCATGGTTAGCAGGAAAATTATGGATTTATGCCCAGATCTCTGTACAGGGGGTGAGTGTTTGGCATTGTGCAGCATTCCGTCCATCATTTGTTCTTTTTGCACATTTACCTTCCAGCACATTGTGATTATTCTTTTAGGTAATATCTGAGCTGGATCTAAGAATTTAGGCCCACACTGTTCACTTTAGGTTGTGGGAAAAAGCCCAATATATAGTTTCCATTGTATTTACAACAGTATAATCTACCACTTATCTCTGAGTATCTGAAATTACCTGTCTAAATCTGGGTACCTCAAATCATACTCCTATCAAATGATCAAACCCAGCCAGCTCTGCTCTACATCTAAGGCATCTCATATTTGCCTGCATTCCTATTTTCCAATCATCTTGAGAGTCATATATGCTCTACGAAATATAATGCATTGAATATGTTTGTAATGAAGCATTTTAGAATGCCTTGAGAAGAAATGCTAGCATTTTGTCCCATTTTTTCTCATGCAGTCCTTTCTCAAGAAGAAACTGTCATGTTGGTGAGGCATATTAACATTCTATTGGATTTTTCAGAAATAATACTTAAATTGCGCATTTGTGAAATAACAAAACGACAATGGCCATGAGTTGCATGACATTTCCAAAGTGTGTGCGGTGAGCTTTGTTTGTTTTGTCTGACTTGTTCCACCATGATATTGCAAGCAGAATATGTATCATGAGTTTTGCCCTAAAAGGTTGGGCCTCCTGATGCATGAACATTGAAGACCAGTGGCTCCACCCATGATTAAGGGTGGGCAGAGTACCACTATGCGGAATTGAGAAAAAAACAGTGGCTCCTTTCCGCTCCACTTAATACAATGAAAAACTCACACACCTTTTGTAAAGCACAAACAACTCTTCCTTTAAGTACTTTAAGGCATATAGTTATCTCCCAAAAGTTAAATTGGAAATGGAGTAAGCAGTGAGAGAGGTGATGATTGTGGGGTCCCCCCTACCTAGGGAGAGGACCAACTAGATGCCTTGAACACAAAGAGCACATCATGCTGAACGATAAGGTGGTGGTCCCATCCTCTCCCCAGCTCAGCGGGAGAGCTGATACTATAATATTCACTGCACTCCAGAATCTCGCCCCATATGCTTTACGGAGCCTTTGATAGGCATTGTATTTTTACCCATAACTTTGCTTGGGGTGGTCCTAGGAGCATGGGACAACCACCAAATCGTTCAGCATGCTATGTTCTTTGTGTTCAAGGCATCTGCTTGGTCCTCCCCGTAGGTTAGGGGGAACTCCAAAATTATCACCTCTCTCACTGCCTAATATATTTCTAAGTTCACTTTTGTGAATTGGCTACATGTTTTTTGGCATGTTAAGGTAAACTTGTTTAGAACTGAGGAGCTAACTCCGCTACGTGGCAAAGTCGGCGTTTTTGCCTGAACTTGGTAAAACTCCACAAACTCCGCTAGTTCACAGCCCACTGCTATCCGTGATCAATAAACCAATCCAATCCAATCCAAAAATTCTTTATTTCGGCCACATAGGCCATAAAAGAAGCATAAAAAACATACAGATAAAAGACAGTATATACAATAAAACCAACTGGACCTGCAGTGTACGAAAAAGACAAGCTAAAAAAGATTAACCAGACATTTTCTTCCTTATTATCCATGCTGCCATCAAGAATTTGGAAACCGCAAACACAATGTGGCCCAGGGTATTAGTTTTCATCACCCTGTAGGCCTGCAGGTAGTTACTGAAGCCCAGATTCCGGCATAGAGGGGCTAGCCAGCGCCTCCTCGGGCTCCGATAAGCATGGCAACAGAACATTATGTGTAGATCATCTTCATCCTTAACTTTACAGCATGGGCAAAGCTTGTCGCCCCCTGGCGACCATTTACAGGTGAAGACTTTAGTAGGGAGCGTACCAAACCTCCATTGCAGGAACAATTTCCTCGCCAAAAGAGGATAGATAAAATCCATAAAAGGTTCAAAAGCATAAGAATTTTTGGATACTAAAAAACGTCCCGTCAGGGTGCCACTGTCACAGGCATTGTCCATATCAGCGAGGGTTTTGTTCTTGTAGAGCTGTGCCAGGGTTTTGCGCGGAATCCTTCTACAGCCCTGAGCTGGGTCATCCCATAGGTCTGGCAGATTCAGGCTGGAACATTCCGACTTAATGAGTGCCAGCCACGGGATCTTACCATTAACATCCAGCCTCATAACGTGTATGAGGTCCTGCCTATAGTGATGCAGCTCCTCAGTGGACCATAACCGATGCCAGTACTTCACCGGTTTTGACCGCAGGTCCTCTGCGATTGACGGAAGGCCCAGGTCAAGTCTTAGGGGGAGGAGTGGTGTGCCTTGTGGGAGAGCAAGAAGACGTCTGAGGAAACAGTTTTCCACCCCTGCCATGACAGACCCAGCTTTATGGCCCCACAGCTCACTGCCATACAAGGCAGCTGCCTTCGCCTGGGTCCTGTACATTTCCAGGGCCGGACTGACAGGCTTAAAGGTGGACTTGTTGGATACCCTCAGGAGTGCGCCCGATAACTGGGAGAGTTTCAACCTAGATCTTGCCACCTGGGAATCCCATGTGAGATTTTCTTGAAGTGAGACCCCCAGATATATAAAGGTAGAAACCCTTTCCAGACTAATTTCCCCCAGTTTTGGATTTGGTCTGGTCTTGGTCGGAGGGTTGAAGATCATGAACTTAGTTTTTTCCGTGTTCACCTCCAA
This sequence comes from Lissotriton helveticus, assembly GCF_964261635.1. NCBI lineage: Eukaryota > Metazoa > Chordata > Amphibia > Caudata > Salamandridae > Lissotriton > Lissotriton helveticus. The sequence continues at coordinate 165,464,653 of NC_136065.1, read as the reverse complement.
CCCATGTTGTCGACAGAAGTGACCAAAACCATCCACAATCCTCTGGATCCCCATAGGGGTTTTGGAAAGAAGGAGGGTATCATCGGCAAACATTATTGCCGGAACCCTCCTTCCTGCCAAAACCGGGGCGTCATTATCCCCAACAGCGTCAAGGTGTTGAATGACGCTGTTAATGTACAGACAGAACAGTGTCGGAGCCAAGACACAGCCCTGTCTGACACCTCGGCGGACCGGAAATTTACCCGAGGGCTTGCCATCCCTCCCACACCTCACTACCGCAAAGTTGTTCTCATGCAGCCTAATAATGATTCTGAGGAGGTGGGGGGGAACTCCTAGCTTCTGCAAAACCTCCCATAACTTCCCCCTCGGGACGAGGTCAAAGGCTGACCTCAGGTCCACGAAGACCATGTACAATCGGCCTCCCTCTAACGTAACCGTCTTCCAATACAGGAGAAGGAGGCGAAAGATTTGGTCCATGGTCGACGTGTTCTTCCTGAAGCCAGCCTGAAGGGGGCTCAAGATGTCATTGGCCTCGACCCAGTCTAGGAGATGGTCCAAGATGAGGCGCGCGAAGAGCTTTTGGGGCACATCTATCAGGCTTATAGGCCTGTAATTGGAAGGGAGCAGAGTAGAACCCTTCTTGTGGATGGGCACAATCTCTGCCCCCAACCACGACCCAGGGATCGCCATACCTCCGAGAATGGCATTAAATAGAACGAGAAGGTATGGGCCCCAGATATCCGGGTGGTGCCTAAATAGATCCCCGGGTAACCTATCCAGGCCTGGCGCCTTCCCCGCTGCTAGACGTTCTAGGGCAAGCTCCACTTCCCCCAGGGATAGTTCCATTCCGAACTCCTGAGTGCCCAAGGGCAATTGCAGCTCTGCGGCCGGGCAGGAACTAGTGTCTTGGTAGAGAGCCCCAAAATGGGCCTCCCAGACCGCGGGAGCTATATTAGACTCAATCGCTTTGCTGAGTTCCCCTGACCCATTATTTACAAGGGCCCAGAATTTCCGGGAGTCCCTGATTTTGAGGGCATCGTAGAGGTCCTGCCAATGGTTCCAGTCCCACTCGGTCCTTGCAGCCGCCAGCACTGATTTATGGTGATTCCTTAAGTCACGGACTTTAGCCTTGTCTGACCCGTGATCAATAAACAGTTCATGCACTTCTAAGTGAGATGGGAATCCATAAGCTAAGCAGGGAGTATTATTGGTTTCCCTGGGATCTCTCCCACCATAGTCTTACTGACCCAGTCAATGTGCATCCCTGCTCATTTCAGTCACTTTTGACGACATTAACAGGACGGCATCTGCAGCAGTACTGCTTTTCAATGCATTGGGCAGCATGAAATGGTTGCAATGTTCAACATGAAAAAGCACATATAGCTCCAAAACATTGAAGAATTCAAAGCTAAAGTCAAAGACTGCCTTGAATACATGGATCAGATTTATTCACCACTGACAATGACACTAGCAATTCCATGCTACGTGAGATGGCAGATATTTGAAAATACTCAGTTTGACCCACTGTGTCAATCTTATTGTGCAGGACTTCCTCAAATAGGAACAACCATATTAAATGATATAGTGGTCACCTGTCACTTGATTTACAAACATGTTATCATTTGTTTAAATCCTGCAAGCAGATAAGGATGATTCATGGTGGTAAAGTCACAATATATGCAAACATACAGGAGTTTCCGACCCATTAGAACTTCAGCTTCTACATTTTACAATGCTTGTATGAGCAGTAAAAGTCTCTCAATGACTGCGTTGCATCCTCCAAAAGCACCCAATTGACATTTGAGACAGAGGAACTAATATTCTGCATCATCAGATTACTTTCACCCTTTAAGATTTTGACTCAGAGAGTTAGCAGGGAAGAGTATGCCCTGAATCATGTCACCCTATTGTTTTTTTTTTTTTAAACTTTATTTTTTGTGCAGGAATAAAAGGACACAGGCGCAGCAAGCCCACAACAGCACCTCCAATTTACAGTATGTCACCCTTCCACAGCCTTCATGCCCACATCCCTGAGGCCGGGCGGCAACACATTACGTCAATTAGTGTAGAATCGTGCTAAGGCTTACAAGCCCCACCTGTGACCCTCCAACCCCGCATTTTTGTTTTCCACCCTCAACTCCCCCCCTCCCCTCACACCCCTACATATCTACAAACTGAAAGCTTTTCCCCCTCAAAGGGAATACAGTCAGATCCCCTTTCCATCAGTCTACGTGTCACTCATTCATCAGTTCCATTTGTGTATAGTATACAGTTGCTTGTCTCCCTACCCCCGTCTTTGCATAGCACCCCAGATGTTCGGTGTCTCTGGATTCTCAGCGTCCCTGCCTTCCCTCCGGCACTTATCGCTATCAGGTGGTCCCCAACTCCCATCTCTGCCTTCCACCCCTCTACGTGCCTTCATCTATTACCCCACTGCTAGGCCATGATATTGTCTCCACTTATTCCACACCTTCCGGAATTTTTTGGGACAGCCCCTAGCTTTGTATGTCACGCGTTCTGCTGCCATATAGAGATCCAGCCCTCTCCTCCATTCCTCTATTTCGGGCCTCTCCGCCACCCCCCAGTATTTCGCAATGTCCCTTTTGGCCACTACTAGTGCCAGTACCAGGAAGGTGATCTGCGGGCGTGGCAGGTCTACTTCCGTCACCATTCCCAGTAGCGCCAGTTTCGGGTCCAGTGTTAGCTCTATCCCCAGTACCTCCCCCAATTCAGTGAAGATGTGAGACCAATATATTTGTATTTCTTCGCATGACCAGATAGTGTGGTAGAAATCTCCCTGCTCGGATTTACACCGCAGACATGTGGCGTCTGTTATCCTACCCATCTTGAGGAGGCGCCTCCTATCGAAATATGTCCTGTGTAACACGTTCAATTGGATCAGCCTGAACCGTGACTTAATGGCCACATCTCGGGGGTGCATCAGTGTCAGCTCCCAGTCTAGGTCTTCCATTTCCCCTACTTCCGCCTCCCATATCCCTCTGACTTTCGCCAGGGTTCCCAACATATTATTTGTGAGTGTTTTGTATGTGAGGGATACTGCCTGGTGTACCATCTGTCCCTGTAGGAGTCTCCCTTCTAAAGGTGAATATTCCGGTATATCCTGTAGTGATATCTTCTGCGCTTTCCAGGCATGTGCTAGCTGCAAGTGTTTGTATAGTTGTGTGTGGTGTAATCCAAACTCAGCTCGCAGCATCGCGAATGTCTTCAGCTCCCCGTTCCTGATCACATCCCCAATAGTAGATATCCCTATGTCGTCCCACCTGTTGAAGCCTATCAGTTTTTGAAATTCTGTGAGCCACTTGCAGTGCCATAGTGGTGTCTGACGTGTTAGTCGCTTTTCCCACCCCGTGGCTCTCGTGGCCCGTGTCCACGCTCGTATCGTAATCACCGTAGCGGGCAAAAGCGTTCTCCCTGCCTTCCCGCCATACAAATAGTGAAGTACATTGTGCGTGGACAATTTATGCCTTTCCAATGCATACGTCGGGTGGTCCGCAGGTGCATGCAACCAGTCATTTATGGGGGTCAGGTGTTCCGCCCAGTAGTATGCCTCTAGGCTCGGTAATGAAATCCCTCCACTATATTGGTGTCGTTGGAGTGTCTGAAGTGCGATGCGTGGTTGTTTGCCTAACCATATGAATGATCGCAGATCTGCGTGGATTTTGGTGATAGTGTTAGTCGGGAGCGGATAGTATTCATTTTGAAGTGCGTAGAGGAATTTGGGTAATGTGATCATTTTATACATCGCCGCTCTTCCCAGGAGGGTGAGCGGTAACTGTCTCCATCTCGCCATGTCTTCTACTGCCTCCTTCATTATTCGTCCCACATTCCTCTGGAATGAGAGCTTCACGTCCATTGTGATATATACCCCAAGGTACTGGAACCCCTCCGCAGTGGTGAGCAGGCGGTCCGGTAGCGCTACACCCTGCACTGCTCCCTGCGGCGTGTACAGGACTGATTTATGCCAGTTGATGGTGTGGCCCGCCATTGCCCCATAACCCTCTAACTCTCTGAACAGCGTCCCTACCGAGACCTCGGGGTTCGTAATGTATAACAATACATCGTCGGCATAGAGTGACATTTTTTCCTGGGATCCCCCTATCTCACCCCACGTAAAGCCATGGATCTCCGGATTTTGTCGAATTTTGGCTGCCAATATTTCTATCGTGAGCGTGAAGAGCAGAGGTGACAGCGGGCATCCTTGTCTGGTGCCTCTCTCTACTCGAAATTCTCGCGATAAGCACCCATTCACTCGTACCCGAGCTTTCGGTGCCGTGTACAGCAGCCCTATCCAGTTCTGAAAGTGTGGACCAAAGCCAAACCGTTGCAGTACCGCCATAAGAAAGGGCCAGTGCACTGCGTCAAACGCTTTTTCCGCGTCCAAGGACATGAACCAGTGCGGCTCCGCCCTATCTTTCACTTCTTGGAGCCAGTTGTGCGTCCGTCTGAGGTTGAGTTTAGTCGCTCTATCCGGCAAAAACCCGGATTGGTCTGTGTGAATAAGGTCAGGAATGACTGTTCGTAGGCGTGCCGCTAGAATCATAGCCAGCACTTTCACCTCCATATTCAGGAGTGAGATGGGGCGGTACGAGGCACAGTCCTCCATTGGCTTGCCCTGTTTGTATATCGGTACTATGGTTGCCAATGCTAGATCTCGTGGGAGGCTCCCTGTCTCGTAGGCTTCGACGTATAGGGCCAAGAGGTGACGAGTCAGTAAGTCGGCTGTTTTTTTAAAGAATTCCGCTGGGAACCCGTTGGGCCCTGGTGTTTTCCCCGCTTTCAGTTTATTAATGGCCGTGGTTATCTCCTCCCGCGTGATTCCCGCCTCTAGTGGGGCGCTGAGTTCTACTTCCAAGAATGGAATCTCCACATTTTCCATATATTGCATGGCCTTGTCCACTGTCCCGAGGTCTCTTCCTCTATAGAAGTTCTCATAGTGCAATGCGAACGCTTCTGCAATGCCCTTGTCGGTTGTTTCCATGCCTCCCTCATCCCTCCTGATTTGGACCACCCACCGTGCTGCTCTTTCTTTCCTGCCCAACCATGCCAGAAGCTTGCCTGACTTGTCGCCTACATCGTATAGGCGGTGTAACGTTGCTAGCGATTGCGTCTTCGCCTCATTAGATACCAGTTCTCTATACTCCCTTTGTTTGTCTTGCAACTGCCTCAGTACACCTACCCCCTTGTTTGTATGGTAGTCCCTTTCTAGAGTCAGGATTTCAGTTTCTAACGCCGTTACCTCCCTGTACTGCTTGTTTTGCTCGTCTCTCAGTCTCCCTTTAATTCTGTCTCTCAACACAGGTTTCATAGCCTCCCAGAAGGTAACTTTGGAGTCTACTGAACCCTCGTTCTCCGCTACGTACACTTTTATGTCTGCCCTCAGACCACGTATTATCTCTGGGGTTTGAATGTCCCATGCTGCCAAGCGCCATTCCGTCTCTCTTCTTTCCGTGTTTTTCCCTAATTTCGCATATAGGGGTGAGTGATCCGATATTCCCCTTGCTTAGTATGTGTACTCATCTCCCTCTGACAGGTATTGCCGTGCCACAAAAATGTAGTCTAGCCTGGAGAAGGCTTTATGTGCCCCTGAAAAGAAGGAGTACGTCTCCTGCGTCGGGTGTCGCCATCTCCATGTGTCAGTGAGTCCCATTTCTGCCATGTAGTTCGCCAGCGCTGTTTGTGTCCCCCCTCTGCGTGTGGGTCCTGAACGATCTAGTTCTTCCGACATTACGTCATTGAAGTCCCCCCCCCACTATTTGCATCGTGTCTGCCGTTTCCAGCAGGATAGACGCCACCTCTCTGAGTGTGCGTGATTGTAGTTTTGGCGGGGCATATACTGAGATAACTGTCATGCTTAGTCTATTCCATGTCCCCTGTATTCCCACGTATGTACCTTGTGGATCACTCCATGTGCGAGTTACGTTAAAGGGGTGCGCTTTGTTAATTAGTATTGCGACTCCGCTGGCGCCTGACGTGTAGCCCGCGTGGGTCAAGACTTTGTATCTCCCCCTCGCTATGAATGTACATTTTCCCTCCCACAGGTGCGTTTCCTGTAGGAGGATAAGGTCCGGGGCGAGCCTCTTGATGTATGAATTTACCAATCCTCTCTTTATTTTGGACCCTAGTCCATTAACATTCCATGTCAAAATAGAGATCCCCCTGTGCATTCTTTCTGTGGTCGTTAGTGTACCTGCCATACTGTGCCACTCTTCTGGAGATCTGTAGGAGACCCTCGCCACTGTGTGTGACCACGTCGATTCTCATGTGTCTGACCATGTTCCTTCGTGTGTACCCCTTCCCAATGACCCCCCCAACTCCCCCAACTTGCTGAAACTCCTCTGCCCCCTCTCCCGCCCCCCACCCCACCTCTCTCCCCCTCCAGACTCAACCTCATCAAGGTTCAAGCTGTCAGTAGAAGTCGGTCTGTCACCCCCCCTCTCCCCCCCTCTATTCAACTATGTCCCACAAGATCTGCCTATATTAGCCTGTGATGTATCCCCCAAGCTGGGTGTGTATCCCAGCCAGGGTATATACCACTCCCTGAGCGTGTGTCAAGGCGGCGGAAAAACTGTTAAACGAACAAGTAAACTGAACCTGAAAACAGAAAAAGTTAACAAAAGCAAAGGAAAACAACAAAAAAAAGGGTTGTGGCCACTTGCGTGTCATGTCCGTGTCCCGACCGATAATCGAATCTTCCACCTCTTCCAGATTCACGAGTGTGAGTCTTGTGTGGTCGGTACCGTGCTGCAGTTCTTATCGGATAAGTCCTGTTCCAACTGTCGTATCTCTGTTTCTAATGGGTGTAAGGAACATTGGTCACTGTCCGACGTCTCATTCTCCACATCAGAGTCACTGAGGAGGTCCCTTTCTCCCTCCGAACAGGCCTGGTTCCGGGGCCCCATCGGCGTCTTGTGAGCCATTCTCGACGTCCCTGGTGATTCAGATCTACCTCTCCTGGGCCCTGCCGACGGGCGTGGCTGGTACGGGGTTCCCGTGTATCTCGAGTGTAGTCTCCTGGATTTCCTCCTCTGCTGTCGTGGGGAGCCCCACCGCGCCTTTTCTTGTGCTGCCTTTGCCAGTTCCTCTCTCCCTGCCATTTCCCGACTATTAAGGATCGGTCGCTCCTCCAGCCATTGCCACGCGTCTTCCGGGTGATTGAAGAAGTGTGCCTTATCTTTGTAGATGACTTTGAGCTTTGCCGGGAAGAGCAACATATATGTAATGTTCAATGATCTCAACTTGACTTTCACCGAGTCGAAGGAGCGCCGCTGCTTCTGGACTTCTTGGCTATAGTCTGGGAAGATCATTATGCTGGTGTTCTCCACTCGGATGTCGCCCATCTTCCTCGCTTCCCGTAATATTAAGTCTCTGTCGGCGAAGTTTAGGAAGCGCGCGATCACTGGTCTGGGTCTTGCGCCCTCCGGAGGTTTCGCTAGGAGCGCCCTGTGTGCTCTTTCGATCACAAAGCAAGAGGAAAAGCGGGCTCCTGGGAAGGTGTCCGTGAGCCATGCATGCAGGAATGTCGCCATGTTGTTCCCCTCGATTCCCTCTCTAAAACCTACGAATCGGAGGTTATTGCGTCGTGCCCTGTTTTCCGCGTCATCCACCTTCCAGAGCAGCTGTCTGTGTGACGCCTGCAGCTCCGCCATGTCTTTCTTGATTGTCGTTATCGAATCTTCTGCCTCACCAATGCGCGTTTCCGTCTCGGTCCCTCTGGCGGAGAGGTTCTTGAAATCCTGGCGCAGTAGCGTGACCTCTGAGCCCACTTCCCCGATTTTAACCTCCAATGCTGCTCAGGATTCCTGTATGTCCGATCTAGACGCCTGGATTGCTGCCAGTAGCCTGTCCGTGTCAGTGGCCCCCTCCGCTGCAGCGCCCGAGTTGTCTTTGGATGTTCTCGGCGCCGTAAAGATGTCCAGCGTGTCTTGTTTGGGGTTCTTGGGTGGGGGGGGGTCTTTCTTCACCATCGTTACTGAGTCAGTGGTGTGCCCCGCGTCGAAGCGTGTAGGCAGATCTGTCTTGGTTGCCTCCTCGTAGTATGCCTCACAGTGAGCCAATTGCGCCGGGCGTGGTCTGCCCTATGTCCGATATCCTTTGCTGGCTCTTCTGCGGATTAGCCCCACCGTTTACGTCCCTGGATGACTGTTCCGAGTGTTGTACTGGCTTGGCACTCTGGTTCTTCCCAGTCGGTCTGGCAATGTATATTCCGGGTGTGCGCCTCCCCCTGATCTCCCGCTCTGCTCGCCCCACCTCCTCTCGTCGCTACTCTAGTCGGTTTGTGGCGCCGTCTTTCAAATGTACATGAATCAGTCTCACTCTATAGAGATGGTAGTGCAAGCGAGGCCCCTATGAGCGCCTCCGGCTTCCTAGCCGCCGATCACAGTCTCAGACCACCACCAGGCCCGTGGTGTTGCTGCCGTCCCAGCACCACCTCCTCAGAGTCACCACCGTGCACTGTGCAGCTCCTGCGCCTTCAAAGGGCGTCCTCTCTCAATTCCAGCGGTTCGCTTCGAGAGTATTGCCCCAGTATGTTCAGCGTTCGCCTCCCAGGGTTTGCGTGTCGGCAGGGGGGGTGGTGTTAGGTAGCGTCGTTCGTGTGCTCACCCCTGTGCGCTGTTCCGCGGCTTCCCGTGTGTCCTGATGTCCGCGCAGGTGGGGGGCACAGGGTGTGGGGTCTGCCACCGTCTCCCCTTGTGGTGCGTCGGCGGTCCTATCTCCTCCCACCGCAAGTTCCCGCTCCCTCGGCCGCGCAGCTCCTCCGGTGGATTGCACTGCTCATGCACGGCAATCTGCGGCGGCTGTGGCCGCCATCTTGGTGAAGGTCGGCTACCTCTGGGCTCTCGGCTCCTGCGACTCCCCCGCTCCGGCCGCACCCTCTGTACCTTGTCTGGACCATCGCTGCAGTCGGCATGGGCAGGGAACCAGTCACTCTCGCCGTTGGCACCTCCGGGCTCCTCTCCGGTCGTCAGTTGGGTGCGGCGGCCGCCATCTTGTGTAGGGGCGTCCCGTGCCCCGGTGCTTTCCGCCGCCCCCGGTACACTCCGATTTCGGTCCGGTGCCCCTCTCACGCCCAAGTCTAGATGTCTGCAGACGGGGTCCCCTCCGATTCCTGTCACAGTGCACCCCACGCCCTTGGGGCAGTTGTTTCCGCCGGTGTACTTCTGTCCTGTTACGGGTCCTTGACCGTTAGGCGTTCCGGCCAACACAAGGGTGGTTGTGGCCCTCCAGGCTTGTCGGGCTTCAATATCTGGTCGTGCCGTTCTCCACCCAAGCGGTCACCTGCGCCCGGTATGATGTTGCACCCTATCTCAATCCTCTCGCCGAGCCGCCATCTTGGCCGGCGGGATCTTCTCCTCCTCAGGCGCCGCGTAGAGCTCGGTTTATCTCTCTCCAGAGGCTCAGTATTCGCGCTCCGGACCGCTCTTTCCCATCCAGGCGTTCCCCGACAGTCTGTGGGCGATTTTCAGTTAGTGGCGTTGTGAGATTACGTCGGATATGTAGATGTCGGCCGGGAGCTCCCGGGAGACACGTCTAGTCCTGCATTCTGCAGGCCACGCCCCCATGTCACCCTATTGTTGAACTTACTTCAGGGCGAGTTGTGTAAGGTGGAACAAGCAATTCAAAATAATCAGGCTAATGTGGCTGCTGTTCTTCGTGACAATGTTCTCCTTTGTCTAGAGATAAATAGCATGCTTCACCCAGAGATAATAAATCCCAACAATATATCTGTTCTATATCAACAGAACAGACATATGCTGTTTAGCATAAGTTTTTGTGAAGTAGGTGTCTTTGTATAGGATTCCAAATATCAAGGGAGTGTTTGAATATAAAGATGAAAGGTTGCCACACTTTTTTCAACAGCCTCAGCACAACATGATGATAGTCAAGCTGCACTAAGGTGAGACCACCACTGGTGTATCTAGCTAGCATCAACTGACCTTTCCAAGTTCTACCATCCGGTTCAAAATCCAAACTACCAGAATCAGTACAAACTTATTTTGTTCTAGGCTGGTATTAAGATGGTCTAGGACTCACATCAAGATCCTATTTGAAGAAAAGTTAAACAGGATAAAGTGATTCCTATTGGAATAGAGAAAATGTCACAGAAGTTTTTTAAAAGCGAAACACGGTTTTCAGTAGATCATGAGTCAATTAAGTTTTGGTAGGGAAAAATGGAATGATGAATAAAACTCAGCAGGCTGGCATTAAAATATCTAACATGTCCTGCAGCAAATTTATCCTCTGATTGTATGCATGGCATTTGTCATCAGTGGAAGCAAAGTGTGTGTCCTCAGAAGGTAGAGAGACTGACCATGATAGAATAAACATAATTGCAGCACTACAAATAATGATACTCCACCTGAAACATTGGATACAAAAAATCACCAGTAATTTAATATCCAGGTCAACCACTGAAATTACCATGAACAATTGCCTCTGATGTAGCTACTGTCAACAATTGAAGAGGTGCAGGAGTGTAGCTTGGTCAGTAAAATTGGGGGAGGGGGGGCGTAAGCTTCAGAAGCAGGACACGAGGGGAGCTTAAGAGACAGTGGAAAGAGAGAGAAATGTGGATTGTCAGTGGTACTTAAAACACAACAGTCTTCAAACTAACCAAGGGGCATATTATCTAGGGCTGGCGATAGATTTATCGCCGCTTTAGTGCCCGTTTTTGGGAGAATAGCAGCGATAATTCGATCGCATTATAAACAAGGGCACGCTAGCGCGTGTATCCTTGATTTATCTCCCGTTTCTGTCACCACTCGCTACGCATCGATAATGAGATGCAAAGTAGGCGTGGCTGACAGAAACAACATGGGAAAATAGCTCGAAGGCAGATTCGCAATACTAGCAAGGAGGAGTAGCGATGATAATTATGGTGCTACCTCTTGCCTAATGCAGGAATTTAACGCCTGCTAAATTCCTGTGTTAGGCATACCTAACATGGGAGGTGGAATATGGGGTGAAGGCCACAGGACCTTATCATCAAGATCATCACAGTTTTGGGAGGGACATCGCTGTTTTTTAGGCGATGTTTGGCCATTTGCCCCGCTATCGCTGGAATATTTATCGCCATAGCGCTGAGCGTTGGTAATACAGCGCTAGCTTGGCGAGATATTCCAGCGATAGCCAGCAATAAAGAAAAGTGCGCTGAGCGCGCTCGGTGATAATTATCACCAGCCCTAGCTAATATGCCCTCAAGGGGCATATTATCTAGGGCTGGCAATAGATATATCACTGCTTTATCGCCCGTTTAAGGGCAAAAAGCGGCGATAATTCTGTTGCATTAGAAACAAGGACATGCTAGCGTGTGTATCCTTGATTTATCTCCTGTTTCTGTCACCACTCGCCACGCATTGATAATGAGATGTAAAGTAGGCGTGGCTGACAGAAACAACATGGGAAAATATCGCGAAGGCAGCTTTGCGATTTTAGCAAGGAGGGGTTGCGTTGATAATAATTGTGCTACCTCTGGCCTAACGCAGGAATTTAACGTCTGCTAAATTCCTGTGTTAGGCATACATAACATGGGAGGTGGATTATAGGGTTAAGGCCACAGGGCTTTATCACCAAGATCATTGCCGTTTTGGGAGGGACATCACTGTTTTCTAGGCGATGTTTAGCCATTTGCCCTGCTATCGCTGGAATATTTATCGCCATAGCGCTGATCATTGGTAATACAGCGCTAGCTTGGGGAGATAGTCCAGTGATAGCCGGCGATAAAGAAAATCGTGCTAAGCGCGCTTGACGATAATTATCGCCATCCCTAGATAATATGCCCCCAATGTATAAGGCAGGGACAAGAGAGTGAGTGTGTGTGTGTTTCTCAGTGTGGGCTTTAAAAAAATGCAGGGTGAAATTCGACAGACACCTCACTACCTCCCCCACCCCCTGGAGCTAGGCCCCTGGAGAGATGCATTGAAGTCACTTGTGGCACCCTAACTTGAATTTACATGTTTGGCTGTCATCATTGAAGACTGAAACGATTTCATTGTTTGTGTGAGTGCTATGGGAAAAGAGAGATGCAACACTTCAATGTGGAATAAGGCAATTTTACATAATTTCTTGCCACTCATGCACACTTGTAAAATGAATAATGTGGTCTATGTTTTTCATTATTTTGGTGAGGAGGAAACAGGCTGCTTGTCTGGGAGTGGCTCTTAAGTGCCCAAATTTGCATGGCAGTTTATGTTTTGTTCAACATGATCAAAATGTCATCAAGTTCTTCTTGGATTTCACTTGCCTCTTTAACTGCATTCTCAATTAATAGGTCTTTTGAGGAAAAAATACATTTCTACCCTCATGAGACCAACTTTCAAGGTTACGCCTGATGACTGCTGGGCAATAGGGAAACTGAGAAACACATCATTGTGGAATATAAATAGGTGACTGTCGAGATCCCATCATCCTGTCATGAAGGGACACTCTTAAGGGACTTTTATCTTACAGCACACTTAGAAAGAGCAAATCACCTTTAGGGATTCTTGATGTGCAGAAAGATGTCCCTTCCTGCACATAAACAATCATCCCTGCACAGGGGCGTGTGGAGTGGGTGTTTGGGATGTTACACTGCCCCAAAAAATATATTTATTTAGAAAATTGTTGGGTACAGTCAGGCATTGTAAGGGGTCTGTCGAGTTTCACTTGGGATTTGTAACTAGTCACCCAAACAAAAATAAACACACACACACAACACACACACACATTCTCTTGTCTGTTTTGAAAGTCCTAAAACATGATTATTTTATAAAACACCATGCTTTAAGTATCTCTCATAATCCGCACTCCTTTCGACTGGCCCATAGTCCCCTTTATGCACTCCTTCTCATATAATGATTAACATGCTATACCACTGTAAGCCTGCGCTGCAGGGTATCAGGCCTGCAACACAGGCCACCTTGCACCATAGTGCAAGGGTGTCTGTGTTGGCAGATTTTTAAGCACAAGGGAAAACACAGGGATGCGCTGTATTCTTGTAAATATGGCGCATCCCTGCATTTATTAAATGACGCAGCACTGTGCTACTAAATTACTTGCAGTGCCACTCTGCGCCATTTCCTTGTAAATATCCCCCTCAATGCAAAGTTGTGCCGATTCCTCTTGCACCCTCCTTTTATTTCTGCTACAAGCTTTTGTATTTTTCACCCAGAATTAGTGATGCAAATAAACTCTTGCTTTTCTAGGAAGTGCTGTCCTTGAATCTGTACATGATTTGCTAAATTAGCTTGCAGGATTAACTGACCTACTTCGCAAAATGACTTTTAATGCATTAAATTCTGTTCAGCAATACAATAGCTTTTTCACTGGAACATAGGCAGATGTTCCATGAATTGACATCTTTCTATCAATATTATATTCAGATCTCAAGCATCACTTCAATTCTAATATGCAAAAGCAACGTTGGAACTTGAGTGAAACTCTACTCAAATTGACTCAAAGCTTGACATCAGATAAAGACATCAGATAAAGTAGTCTTGAAGGTTCCTGAAAACGATCTCCTATAGCGCAAAGAATTCTTATTTTAGAGACAGCGGCGGCTCCGCCACTAAGGTGGAGTAGCTCCATCCCCATCCTTTTCAGCAGTGGAAAAAAAAAATAGGATGATAATAACATATTGTTGTTATCATTGTATTTTTCCGTGCTGAAGCCAGTTTTGTGGCGGGCAGAGCTTGGTTGTCATCACAGCCAGCAGCAGGAGGAGTGGTTGATGCATGGTTTGGCCGGCTGTCTTGGGCCGGCCAAAGAGCCATGCGCACTTAGCATGTTCTCCACCAGGTTGTATTGCACAGCCTGGGTGGAGAACATGCACAGGCTCCCTGTCTGAGCGCCGAATCATGGTGCTGAGACCAATCACGATGCTGCTGTCATGCTGGTTACAAATAAAGTCAACGGGGTGACCCTGTGTCCCTCAGCACCTGAGTATTGTCATTATAGTCTACAAGAAAGTTCAGTTGGGTTGAAAATAATCCATTTAGAGTCAAATAGCAAATTGTTCTTTATCTAAAACACACACCTAAAGCTTATTAGATTTGAGTATATATTTTACTTTTAAATATCTCTTTTAGTCAATCAACAGACTGTCATACAAAAGGTATAAAAGATGTGAACAGTTAATTAATGACTGTTGTAACATGTGGTGAAAAGAGTGAGAAAACTGTCAGCCAAAACAGAAACACATCAATGACAAAACATGCTCAAAACATATACATATATATCTCTGTCCAGATATTTAGTTCAAACAGTAACCAGAAATATCAATTTTTTATTGTTACAATAACTATGGACATGAGTCAGTGGTACGTTGACGTACCACTGTTTGGAATCCGTTCCCATAATGTGGAAAATTCAGTGCTCAGGTGCAGAGTCTTCAAGCCAAGATGTGTGGCCCAGGCCGGCCTCCTCTGAGCTCTGATGGGCTTGCCTTTGTCCTTGGCCCAGTCTTTGCCCATGCTCGCCTGCACACATCCTGCACTGCAGAGATACAGACCTTGTAGAGGGAGGGTCAAGGTTCACTGCCTTTCCACCTCCTAGCGGGGGAACGCCTTGAAGGCTTCTGAAGTTTGTAGTCCCTGGACAGTGTTAGTACAGATGAAAGCAGGTTACCATTGCGTCCCACTCTGCAGAGATACCTCTGCTTTGAGATAAACCTTGTAGAGTGGGTCATGGTTCACCTCCTCCTGGTGGAAGAATGCAGTGAAGAGTTAGTATAGACAAAAATAGGTTTTCATCGCGTCCTGTGCTGTGGAGATACCTTTGCGTTGAAATAGACCATGTAGAGGGTGGAAGGGCGAGATTTTGATCGATACCTTATCACTATTGACCTAAACCTCGATCTGGTCGACTGAACCTTTGTTGCCTGTCTTTGAGGAAGAAAGTGCATCCATTAGCAAGTTAGTTCACCCAATAAAGGACTCTGCTCCCAAAGATCACAAACAACTTCTAGCTTTCAAAAGTTTATTGTAAAGATATGATAAGCTGCAAATACAGGCATCTCAGAATGAGATTCACGAGATACACAGGTCCAATTACATACATGTGCTCTCTGAAAGCCCTCAGACGAGCAACGGAAATTACTAACACAAGTTCTAAGAATAATAAAGCTATCAGCATTGACGCATATCTCTCCTTCATTTGAGTTGGAGGAAAACACACAGGTTAGGCTGTCCCTACCCTGCTCTAGATGGTATCCCTACTTAACCAAATCCCAACCTAACAAAGGTGTCAGCAGTGAATGACCCCCAAGGGAAGTCACTCACTCTAAGTCTCTTGGTGAAAACCTATAGTTCTCCAGTCATGACCCCTCTCTGCCTACCCATCCGCTCTCTAAAGGGTCCTCAGGTATCTGCTCTAACTCCACCCAGGGGTGCTGTCCCTAATACAAAACAGTCAACAACATTTGAGACGCCCCTCATGAGACGCCTCTCACGTGGTGTAGCTTCTGGCTTTTTCCATGCTGCTTTGTATTGGGCCTCATACGTTGGAGTTGACCTTGCTTCTCAGACTCTTCTCCGGCCCGCTGATACCCCTTAAACATTCCAGAACCCTCCTCCATGTCTGGGCCGTCTACTGAACAGACCTCTATTCATATTATTTATAATCGGATCCTCCCTTTCCCTTGCAGACAGACATCTGCGGCCAAGAACCCAACTCTCATAGACTTCCAAAAAGGTTTGCAACATTTCTCAGCCCAGACATGTACGTGTAAATCAATGTTTAAAATAATTCAGGCCTACAGCATTTCTCATAATGATTATAGCATTCAACTTCTTCATTAATTAAAGCATGTTAATACTCTTATTCTATTATTCAGTAAACACATCTATAAATCATGGCCCATTAATGCAATGGCCAAAACATTATTGCAATCTATGTCGTGAAAAGAAACACCTTCCCCTTCCTTCTAGCTCTGGCCCTGAGGCCTACCACATTCTGCGTTTAACCACATGCCATCTTACATTTTAGCAGCTACACGACATGGATTCAGGAATAATCACATCTAATAAAATCATATAGTGTCACACATTTCTGTATTAGTTCCACTTCTACTTAAATCTCTACATTAGCTATACATTCAGAATATAATTACAGATACTACTAGCACTCATGGCATTTCTCCTCATGATTTGTGCTTACTACAGATAAGTGTGATGCACTCATACATTTAGATCAGTTTGCGCTCTCTCAGTTCCCCCCTTTGATGACCTCTCGGGGTCATCACTAACATTTAAACTGCAGTTATTGCTGGCATAACTTGTCTCTGCGCTTCCAGAGCCCTCAGACTCCTGTACTGATTATCTTGTATGGCAGCCAATCTCTGCAGCTGCTCTCTTTGGGCTCTTTCTGACCTTCTTGCTCTGTACCATTTGAATACCCTCACCAATCCCCACAATATAATCCCACAGATCAATATTATGATGATAGGTTTTAGTATATACCACACAAAGCTTTTGCCTAAGGTGGAAATCCACCCTCCAACTTCACTCATTCCGTGACCCACCTTTTCCCAGACATTTTCTCTACTCAAGTCTTCGATCTCCTTGTGAATATTAGTTATGTTCCTAATAACTTTCTCAAGGGGCTTTGAATTGTCTGGAATGTAAGTACAACATTCCTGGACCTTCAAAGCCTTACAGACTCCGCCCTCTTTTGCTAGTAGGACATCTAACGCAAGACGGTTCTGAAGAACCATAGCCCTTATCGATTGCATCTCTCCTTCTACCAGCATTAAGGACTGAGCAGTGCTGGCAGACAACCTGTCGACAACTGTTGCCAGTCGTCTAATTTTAACATCATTAAGGATTACTCCCAAAAGAGGGAACATAGCTCCAAAGACATCTCCAACCATTTCTGCATCTCCTACATCTCTCCTTCCCCTCGATGATGTCTTGCCCTCGATGATCACTAAGTCTTGTGCATGATATATTTTGGGGAAGACAATTGCTAGGTAACATGATCCATACCAGTTGTCAGGTAGTCTCACGTAAGCATTTCTTCCACATACAAAATACACATTTGGAATCACTTGCATTCCCTTCAGGAAATCCTTAGTATAGTACTCTATATTGAAAGCATGTTCACAGTCGACTTCTCCCACGTATACATTTTCATAATACGTTTTGGCTCGGTGAAGACATAGCTTTCCTCTCTGCGTCTTATCTAAAGCTATTGGACCACTACTACCCTTTCTCTTGTGTGCCTTCTCTTCCTCGGTCCAATCTGTTTTCCATTGTCCTGATTTTTTCAAAATCTTTTGTCTCCTGTAACGATCATCCACCTGCCCTATGAACTTCTTCTCGACTTCTGACACCTTGCATGTCAGGTTATTTCTACGGGCATGTGAAGTATCTAAGGTAATCCAAGGAATGAAGAATTTGGCCAATCTGTCTTCACTCTTCCAGTAGTCCCATTTGTTCATCTGCTTATAATTTGGGACTTCTGGCAACACTGAATCATAGTTGGAGAAATAGTATTCAAAACTATCTCTCTCATAAAATATACTAAGCAATAAGCTACATGTAATGCCATATGTCAGCGGGAGGTGATGATATCTAATGCCTTCATCTACAGACGCCGGCAACTGCATGCAGACGTAACAGTCCTTAACCTCCATGGCATCCACGTATTCATATAAGAGTTTAGCATAAGCATTTGACCTAAAGTCTCCTTGGGACTCATCTACGTGTAACCTGCGGGCTTCTGCAGCTAATAACGCTTTCTTTTGAGTGTTTTCCCTTTTCTCACCAGCAACAGTGGGTGTAAGCGTTTCTGCAGATTTCACATCAGTTACCTTCGCCTCTTCCTCATGTCCCTTTACATAAGAAATTGTTACCACTAAAGCTATTAATATTATCACTCCTACTATTAGTGTACCTATTATACATTTAGCTCTGCGGTTCTGGGTGCCGGCTTCCATTTCGTCAGACAATATGGCTCTCTCTTATCTTAGCAAAAAGTTCTTTTCTTCTCGTTCCTTTACAGTCTCTTTTTTAATCCTTTCGTCTTTAGAATCCACACAACTGGAAGCTGACAACCTTCTTCGCAAAAGTCCTTTAACAGTTCAATAAAGACTACCCTAGCCCTTCTCCATCAACTCAAGGGAAGTTCCCTAATATTCTCTGCTTCCTGGGCGCTAGGTAATCTTCTTTGTTTCTGCTCGCTTTATTTACAAAGTCCTTTAACAATCTACTATCAAGTTTGTACCTGCAGCTTCGATAGCAAAGTTCAGTATTTCCAAACGAAGATTGTGCTCTTCATGTGCTGTTATCGTTGTACCAAAGTCGGGGAATTGCAATTCTGAAAGAAACATGTGTTTTAACTTGCTGAGGCGGGGAGGTCTGGGGAGCATGAATGTTAGTGACCCTTCTTGTTCGACTCCGGGTACCAACAGTCGTATTTCCACGGTGACGATGGGCTCAGAACTGGACACCACCACCGCTCGAATCCTCCCTGTCTCCTGCTTCAAAGACATTTGTCGCCAGATATGTCCACTCAGGTGTGGAGTATCTTCTGTTAGGCACACGCACTCTTCTTGACCTTCTTCGGTCCGGTGCTTCAGCGCCCTGAGCACCTTCTTCCGGGTCTGAGTCTTCTGATATCGGAGGAAGGGTTACCTCTGGAGTTGACCTCAGGCTAGAACTCCTTCTTTGCGGCCAATTAGCTTCTCCACGTGCCCTTCTACTCCTTCTCCTTCTTGTCTGTTCTCGCTCTCTGTCAGACCTGTCAGTGTCTGACTCGTACTCCCAGCTACTTTCTCCTTCTGTAGCGTCGTCTGTTTCGCTGTTGTACTGACCGTCCTCAGCTTGGTCAGACTCGTTCCCTGCTTCCGCTGGCACCTCTTCAGCTTGTCTAGCCCCCTCTATGGCTTCTCGGTCCTCTGCTGGACGTCTATCCGAGAGAGGAGCTGTTTCTTCCCGAGGTGCTGGAACCCTTCGCGTATGTGACGCGTGGATCCAATTGGGCAGGCCTCCCACCTTCACAGCCGTATTCGCAATCAAGATGATCTGGAAGGGCCCACGCCAACGAACATCCAAGCAGCTTCTTCTCACATGTTTTTTCACCAGGACCCAGTCCCCAGGATACAGGTCATGGCACGGGCCCTGGCACGATGGAACCTCGGCAGCCTGCACCTGAAGGGACACAGAACGAATGGCGTCAGACAGCCCCTTACAATAGTCCAGGATCATATCATCTGTGATATTTAACAGTGCAGTAGTTGGGACAGATGGCAGCCTCATTGCTCTCCCCATTAACACCTCATGGGGTGACAACCCCGTTCTTCTGTCTGGGGTACTACGAAGGCTCATGAGAACCAATGGCAGGGCGTCAGGCCAACTCAGGGTCGTTGAGGAGCACACCTTGGCAATTCGGGCTTTGATCGTGCCATTGATCTGCTCCACAATTCCTGAGGCTTCTGGTCGGTAACTACAATGCAACTTTTGATCGATATTTAGAGCTGCACAAATCATCTTCACAAGCTCGCTGTTGAAATGTGTTCCCCTATCTGATTCCAAAGAGGCCGGCACCCCGAAGCGCGGAATGAGTTCCCTAAGCAGTAACTTAGCCACTGTGAGGGTGTCGCACCTACGTGTAGGGTATGCCTCAACCCATCTGGAGAACACACAAACAACCACCAGGACATAGCGGAGGCGGTTGCATCTCGGCATTTCAATGAAATCTATCTGCATTCGATTGAATGGACCTCCAGACCTTCCTATGTGACTCAGTGCAACTGGTGTTCTTTTCCCTACGTTCAGCTGCTGACAGGTCACACAACGCTGGCACACTGCTTCTGCTGCTATTCTAAACTTAGGATTGTACCAAGTCTGTCTAAACACTCTCAGCATAGCGTCTCTCCCTAGGTGTACGGGACCATGTATGAGTCTGGCCATTGGACTCACCATCTCATTGGGCAACACTGCTCTGCCATCTGCTGAGACCCAAAAATGGGACTCACCCACTACACATCCTGCCTTTTCCCATGTTTCTTTTTCAAAATCAGGAGCATTTTCTTGCATGTTTGCCAGTTCATCCCAAGTATCAACAGTTTCCAATATCATGGCTAATTCAGTCCTTACATTTATTCCACCCACTTCCACCTCTGTGAAAGAGTACCCTTGTTCTGCGCAATACCGCGCAACTTCATCAGCATATCTATTGCCTTTCGAAACGAAGTCCTCATTTCTGGTATGTGCGGTGCACTTTACAACTGCGATACCTGCTGGGCATTGCAACGCCTCTAACAACAGGCGCACAAACTCTCCATTGCGAATGGGAGAGCCTGAAGAGGTCATGAACCCTCTTTGAGACCATAACTGCCCGTAATCATGAACCACCCCATAACCATATTGGCTGTCGGTGTATATGGTGACTCGAATTTGATTGCTTGCCAAGCAAGCACGTGTCAAGGCAATAATCTCGGCTACCTGAGCGGAGTGTACTCCTTCCAGGCACCCAGCTTCTACAACTCCAGTAATTGTACAAACAGCATAAGCTGCTCTCAACTGCCCAACTTCGTCTCTTACACATGAGCCATCGACAAAGAAAATTTCATCTGGGTCAGTCAGTGGCTCATCTACGATGTCGGGTCTGGGTTTGGTGCATAGTTCAGTCACATCGAGGCAGTCATGGTCTGTACATTCATCATCATCCTCAATATCATTTGGGAGTGGCATCAATGTGGCAGGGTTCAAAACAGAGCATCTCTTGAGGGTCACATTCTCTGCAGCAAGAATAACTTGCTCATAGCGCGTGAGCCTGCTGTTGGTCAGATGCTGTGTTTTGGTCCTGGTCATCAACAGTTCAACAGAATGGGGCACGCACACCTCTAACGGGTGCCCCATGACGATATTTTCACATCTCTCAATGCTGACACCCGTTGCAGCAACGGATTTGAGACATCCGGGCAACGCTGCGGCTACTGGGTCTAAAGTAGCCGAGAAATAAGCAACTGGTCTACGGGCATTCCCATGGATTTGGACCAACACAGACAACGCGCAACCTTCTCTCTCACAACAGTAAAGAAAAAATGGTTTATTGTAATCAGGCATTCCCAATGCCGGAGCACGACACAGGTCCTCTCGCAGCTGTAGGAATGCCATCAAACAGTCTTTGTCCCATGGTACCGGATCGCTCACCTCCTTGTGCGTCAGTTTTTGCAAGGGCTTTGCTTTCAGTGAAAAGTTCGCGATCCACTGTCGGCAATAACCCACCATCCCTAGGAACATCCTGACCTCTCTCTGTGTCTTAGGCGCATTCATTTTCATGATCGCCTCTATCCTGTCTGGTGACACCTTTCGTTTGCCTTTCTCTATTCGGTGTCCTAAGTACTGCACTTCTGTCAGGCAGTACTGCAACTTTCCCGGGGACACCTTGTGCCCATTGGCAGCTAGGTGATTTAACAAAGCAATAGAGTCCTCCCTGCAAGCTTCTTCTGTTTCTGACGCCACAAGGAGGTCGTCTATGTACTGGACCAGAACTGACTTCTGGGGCAGCACTAGACTTTCAAGATTTTTCTTCAAAAGCTGGTTAAAGATCGATGGGCTCTCTGTATACCCCTGAGGGATACGACACCATGTTAGGACGCGATTTTCCAGCTTAAATGCGAAAAGAAAATGGCTTTCTTCGTCCAAAGGGATCGAAAAGAAAGCCTGACAAAGATCAATCACAGTGAACCACTCAGCTTGGAATGGAATCTGAAACAGTATCACTGATGGATTCGGTACCACTGGACAACACGAAACGACTATGTTATTAATCTTTCGAAGGTCCTGTACTATCCGAAATTTCCCATTTGGTTTCTGCAGACCCATAATCGGGGAGTTGCATGGACTACCCACGATTTCTTTCAGTATTCCCTGTTTAATCATGGACTCGATCACGGGCTTTATGCCTGCAATCGTTTCTGGAGTCAATTTATATTGGGGTGTTCTTGGGAACTCAGCATGCGGTTTCACTACAATTTTCACTGGGTCCACCCCTTTGACCAATCCAATCTCTTCCCCAGTGAAGTCCCATACTTCTGGTGCCACTGTCTCTCTCAAGTCCCAGGGGAGCTCATCTACTGTCAAAGTAGGGTACAGCTCCACGCATATTCTTGAGTTTGCAACTTTGAAGTCTGCGTCATCATCATTGGTCAATACCTCCACTCCCTGAGGTGTACAGTATATTGTACAATTCAATTTACACAACAGGTCTCTGCCTAGCAGACACACAGGACTTGAATCGCAAACCACAAACTGGTGCTCATCGCTGTACTTCCCTATTTTCACCTGTACTGGT
Organism: Lissotriton helveticus; assembly: GCF_964261635.1. Classification (NCBI taxonomy): domain Eukaryota; kingdom Metazoa; phylum Chordata; class Amphibia; order Caudata; family Salamandridae; genus Lissotriton; species Lissotriton helveticus. Next base: position 165,442,357 of record NC_136065.1, on the reverse strand, counting down.
TCTGTCAATTGGCTGGTTATTCTCCTGTTTGCGACCCCCACCACTTGTATGGTCTCTCCAGACATGGGCAGGTCTGGAACTGCAGCTGATCTGATCGTGGACCTAGTGGCTCCTGTGTCCACCAGAAATGTCGTGGGGCACCCTGCTACTTCTGCTTCGACATAGGGTCCCCTCTGGTCCACCTCCAAGGCTGCCCCGAGGGTGCAGTCTTCTCTTTCCACTCTCTGTCCGGTTAATGGGTCCACATAATAGCACTCTTCTCCTTCTACAAACAGGGGCATCTGTCTATAGGTCTTACCCATGGTCCCTACTCGAGGAGGTTGCGGGAACTGGGCTCGGGGAGGAGCCCCCCCCCCTTTTAGCACCTTTCCCTGGTATGGCGTCCCCCCTCTTGTAGGCGCGCTCTGGACCTCTTCCTCCTCTATCTCTTGCTCTCCTATCTCTACATTGTAGGGACACTCGCGTTTCCAATGCCCCACCTCGTTACACTGGTGGCACCTAGTCGTTTTCTTCAAGGCAGCTATGTCTAATCTGGGTCTAAAGGTGGAACTCTCCTCATTGCCCTTGTTCTGACTGTACTGCTTCTTTCCTCCTGTACCTGTTCCTTGCTGCTGTTGCTGCTGTCCCCCCTTTCCTGCTGCCTGCATCTGTACCACCATCAACTTTTCTTTTAGTTTCTTAGCCTTGGAGTCTATCTCATCACAGCAGTACCTGGCATACCTCAGTATTTCGTCTAGGGGTTTACTTTGCCAACAAATCGAGTGTTGCTGAATCATTAAACTAATATCCGGTCTCAGTCCCAGGACGAACTTGGACACGAATTGCCCTATGTCTTTTGGATCCATTACATCCAGGCCGCTATACTGTTTAAACGCCTTCAGCAATCTCTCGTAATATTCGTGGACGGTCTCTTTGGGTTCCTGTCTGGTTCGGTCTATTCTGACCCAATCTATGTCTTGCATTGGCACTTTCTCTTTCAGCCAATTCATCACTCTCTCGAATTTTGCCATCACAATCTCGGACGGCCCATTAGTCTTAGCATCTCTCTCTGGCTCCGTTGTGGGCCACTCAGCGCTAACCTTGCATGCTGTCCACAGATCTCCTGGTACTACAATGTCGAACAGCGTGTTCAGATCTATCCATAGGACCTTTGAGATTTTTACAAATCTCTCGACTTGCTTGTACCACTCCACTGGGTTTTCCCGCAATTTGGGGAAGGAGGTGGTAAAAGCAGCTAAATCTCCCCTACTCCAAGGGACATGCACATAGTTCCCATTGGCGACTTCACGCAAAGGGTATGCTTCTATTCCCTGCAGCCTTCCTGGTGTCGTCCCAAGCGTGCTTCTCCTGCCGGTCCCTTTCTTGGACCACCTTTCTTCCCACTTATCTAGTGCCCTCCATGTCCTTATTCCAGTGATCAGTTCCCTTATATGCGTTTTCAGCCCAATCGTTCTCCTCTCATCTAGGTCTCGATCTGTGTAATGTAGCCTGTGGTTACCCTGTAATGCTTTGGTTCTTGACAGATCCACCATATATTTGCCTGCTAGTTCGACTAACTTCTCATGGATTGCTCTCGCCTTTCGAGTGATATCCTTTGCCATATACAGTATTTCATCCTGCTCATACATTTCCATTCTTTCTAAAGGCAGGGTACCATCTATCATGTCATCCAGGTCTGACCTTAAGCTGGCGACATCGAGTCTCTTAGCTTTTATCTCAGCTCGCAATATGTCTTTCGAAGGGGGCTCACTGGTCTCCCTACCATCCCAACTCCGAGCTCTACGTTTGGGCTCGGGAGAGTTAATGAGTGCTCTCCCTTGCTCCCATCTCTCCAGGTCCCATGCTCGGCCATCCGATCTTGGAAGGTGATGGAACACGGGCCTGTTACCCCCACTCTTTCTCTGCCCACTCTCTTCTTCTTCTCTCCTTTCACCGTACGCCTCTCTGTTATTTTCCCTCTGGTCGCTACTCTCCCTTTGCCTAGTATCGCTCAGTATCCGATACGCTCCTTCCTGGTTCCCCATATTCCCTGGGCTGCGCTCATTTCCGTCATCACAGGGACTATGGTGCGACCTCTCACAACTCCCATTCTGTTCTCTGGTGCCGGGCACACAGTGTGGACACTTAAAGCTGTTTCTGTACTCTTGCGCTCTCCTCTCCCCTTCACTGAGTATTGGGCACGCCACCCCTCCACTCCCGGGGCCCCCGTTTTCCAGATCTGTTCTATTCCCACTCCGGGCCCAATGGGTGACTCCCCTACTATCTCTCTCTCTACAGTCCCACTCCGGGCTGCTCTCCCCAGCCCCGCAGTGAGTCCGAGCTCTGCTGTCCTGACTTTCCCTTTCTGCTTCTGCAGCTATGATGCTCTTGTGAGCCTCCACTGCCTCATCCCACTTCTTCATGTACTCATTTAGCTCTTGAAAGGATTTTCGTCCAGATCCCCTCAGATCCACTGGCCATCTAGGGCCCCCAGGATCCCCTCCTGGGTCCCCTGCTGTGTGCATCGGGGTGCTCCACTCTCTCGGTATCGGCATCTGACTTGGGGAATTGATCGTATCGTTCCTCCTTGCCGTCTCTGCTCTTTCTCTGTCCTTCCGTACCCGTTCTTCCCCTCTTGCTCTCTCTTGGTCATATATCGATATTATAGGACCTATGGTAACAGGTACCTGTAGTGCATCTGGTAATCCGTAGGATGTGGCGCACTCCGTTTCCGGCGCTCTTTGTACCACAAACCTCCCGACTACCTGTTGCACCTGACTAGGCTGGGACAGCTCTTTCTTTGCCTCAGGATCCCACTCTGAACTGGGAAGCGGTCTATGCTCTCCTGCATTGCCCCCCTTTTCTCCTTCACTATGCTCGACCTCTTCCCCTGCTCTATTATACGGGGGTGGCCTGTCTGTCAACAATCTGTTTATCAGGCTGTCCTCTGTTTCGCTCTCATCATCTTCTTCTAGGGGGCTTTTATTTACGGGCACCTCTAACACCGGGTATAGTTTATTTACTTCCATGTTATGCACTCTCCATCTTTTAGCATCCGCATCCCACCTGGCATCCTGCACTGCCCTTACCGATCGTTTCACCCTTTCTTGTCGTCTGTTCATATTCTTTTCATGCGCTGCCCTAATCCATGCATCAAGGGCTTCAAACTGGGTCGGTCTAGGCAAGGGTCTCATTGAGGTCATGACTGATTTTAATCGATGTAACACCTCTAATCTGAACGTCCCGTACTTCGGGAACGTCAGTTCCTCATTTCCTTCCGTAATCTTACTCCACTCTGATATCCAAAGGATCGTATGCAACCCAACATTCACTGCCATGTAACGAGCTGGCGTACCCTCCGGCGGGGCTTCTTCCCCTTCATACGATCCCCGCTTCTCTTTTTTAAACACCGCTCTCAGCCATTTAAAACACTTCATAATTATGCGCACAATATCCAGCCTCGCTACTCTGTTTACTTCCTGATGACAATCCACCAATCCTGTCGCGGCTTTGCTAACTTGGCCTATCGCAGCGCGGTCTTTCTCCGGTCGGCCAATCACGTCGCGACACTTCCTGACGTCACTTTTCTCCGCTTCGCAGCAGCACCCCTCCTTTCTCAACTCGTCTCCCGGTCATGCATGCGTCCCATTCATACACCGAAAAATGACTACTTCCGACCAAGCGGTCACTTCCCTCGACTGTACGTCCACAGTCTATATGTAATTGTCAACACAACTGACGAAATGTCTATCGTCCCTCTGATAGGTTGCTTACACACACAGTAACCTCCGACCAGCGTCCGTTACTCACGCACTCACTCTTACGTTCCCCCTATCTCGGTCTTTCGGGTGATCAATGGTACCTCATGACCCCCTTCACACTATTTGACAATTACTCTGGGTGTCCGATACACCCGAACCACTTAAGCTCTCCTTGAACTTAAGATTTCCACCGGTTGCGCGCGCTCACAACCTGTTCCACAGTCACTCTACAGACATTCAACTCCGCCAGACATTACAACATAGATACAATACAAAAACACCGCAATCTAACACGCATGACCCTTTATACTCACTCTCGACCGATACTGCTGCTTTTTCTGTCTCACGTCATCCGGATCTTCTTCAGCGGGCGGTTCTTCCGATCATCGATTTCTAGGGGCCTTGGGGTAAGCTAACCTGGCCTAGGTCACCGTCCTCAAGAAGGCAACCATCCTCTATAGCTACCAACTGGAAGGGCGAGATTTTGATCGATACCTTATCACTATTGACCTAAACCTCGATCTGGTCGACTGAACCTTTGTTGCCTGTCTTTGAGGAAGAAAGTGCATCCATTAGCAAGTTAGTTCACCCAATAAAGGACTCTGCTCCCAAAGATCACAAACAACTTCTAGCTTTCAAAAGTTTATTGTAAAGATATGATAAGCTGCAAATACAGGCATCTCAGAATGAGATTCACGAGATACACAGGTCCAATTACATACATGTGCTCTCTGAAAGCCCTCAGACGAGCAACGGAAATTACTAACACAAGTTCTAAGAATAATAAAGCTATCAGCATTGACGCATATCTCTCCTTCATTTGAGTTGGAGGAAAACACACAGGTTAGGCTGTCCCTACCCTGCTCTAGATGGTATCCCTACTTAACCAAATCCCAACCTAACAAAGGTGTCAGCAGTGAATGACCCCCAAGGGAAGTCACTCACTCTAAGTCTCTTGGTGAAAACCTATAGTTCTCCAGTCATGACCCCTCTCTGCCTACCCATCCGCTCTCTAAAGGGTCCTCAGGTATCTGCTCTAACTCCACCCAGGGGTGCTGTCCCTAATACAAAACAGTCAACAACATTTGAGACGCCCCTCATGAGACGCCTCTCACGTGGTGTAGCTTCTGGCTTTTTCCATGCTGCTTTGTATTGGGCCTCATACGTTGGAGTTGACCTTGCTTCTCAGACTCTTCTCCGGCCCGCTGATACCCCTTAAACATTCCAGAACCCTCCTCCATGTCTGGGCCGTCTACTGAACAGACCTCTATTCATATTATTTATAATCGGATCCTCCCTTTCCCTTGCAGACAGACATCTGCGGCCAAGAACCCAACTCTCATAGACTTCCAAAAAGGTTTGCAACATTTCTCAGCCCAGACATGTACGTGTAAATCAATGTTTAAAATAATTCAGGCCTACAGCATTTCTCATAATGATTATAGCATTCAACTTCTTCATTAATTAAAGCATGTTAATACTCTTATTCTATTATTCAGTAAACACATCTATAAATCATGGCCCATTAATGCAATGGCCAAAACATTATTGCAATCTATGTCGTGAAAAGAAACACCTTCCCCTTCCTTCTAGCTCTGGCCCTGAGGCCTACCACATTCTGCGTTTAACCACATGCCATCTTACATTTTAGCAGCTACACGACATGGATTCAGGAATAATCACATCTAATAAAATCATATAGTGTCACACATTTCTGTATTAGTTCCACTTCTACTTAAATCTCTACATTAGCTATACATTCAGAATATAATTACAGATACTACTAGCACTCATGGCATTTCTCCTCATGATTTGTGCTTACTACAGATAAGTGTGATGCACTCATACATTTAGATCAGTTTGCGCTCTCTCAAGGGGGTCAAGGTTCACCGCCTGGACACCTTCTGGCATGTGGTGAAGCTTCTGTGGTCTATATTACCTGGGCAGAGTTAGTATTGACAAACACAGGTTTTCATCGCGTCCCTAATCAAATGAAAGGTGCTGCCATTGAAAAAGAAAGCCCAGTTGTCTTCACTAAAAATTTAATACATTGCAAAAGTTTGTCTTTTTAGTTCATTAAAGTCACATTTGTGTCTTGCAGTTACTGCTTGAATTGGCATAAATATCAAATTAATAAAACAGACAAGGATTATTATTTTCTTTTTTGCAGATTTTTATAGCATGAACATGAACCAAAGGCATTGAAGCGCTTTACATGAGCATAAAAGAAATTACGCAAGGACACATGAATTTTTTGTTTATAGGCATGGGGAAATTAAGGGGCATATTAGCAAGGGCAGTATCGCCGCTCTAGCTGCACTTTTTGCCGATGAAGTGGCGATATTCTTATTGCCCTATTAGCAAGCTGTCACTAACAGCTGTTAGCGACAGTTTATTGGCGATAGCAGCCAGTTTTTAAAGCTTTGCATGTCAGCGATATGTATCGCTAATGACATGCAAAGCGGGCGTACCCAAACTGTTAGCGACTGAAAGCAGTCGCTAACACAGCTATCGCCTATTAGCAACGCAGGCTTAGCGATAAAAAAGTCACACTAAGTTCGATTATCGTTGTAATCTAACGTCTGCTAATAGGATGACTTACCTGTGTATTGAATGGGAGGTGGATTGTCAGGTTAAGCCCCATTGGCGTTAATGCATGAACATCGCTGGATTTCCAGCGATATTCACGCATTTCGCCGCTATCGCTGGATATTTTAGCACAATGGAGAAAAACGTTGCTAATAGCATGTTTTCTCCGCTAACACATCCAGCGATAGGCAGCGATTAAAAAAAACACGCTAAGTGCGTTTTGCGATAAATATCGCAATTCCTTGCTGGTATGCCCCTAAGTGATTTGCAGAGAAACACAGGATGTTGAGGTACTGCAGAGACTTGCACTGTCCCCCAGTTATGAGTCTGTCCATTAAGCCACTTTGCCTCCTCTCAATGGAAACAGCCATTCCTGTCAGGAAAATTACTTGTTAAGAAGATGAGCTCAGAGTTTAAAGCGAAACCACATATGACTGTTTACTTTCATATTGTGGGGTTAATTTCCTGCATCAAGTGTGAAAAAGAAAAAAAACATTTGTCTGTGCAAATATGTTTCTGACACCATAGTCCCATAAAAGGAGGAGGAAAAGTTATAAGGAAGCAGCATAAATCACAAGCAACCACCAATCAGGCTTGTTAATAACGAAAAAAGTGGGTCAAAAAGAGCAGATGAAAAGGAGCACTTGGGCCAAACTCCACTGCTAAAAAAAACACATGAAAAACAACAGGAAATAGCATGCTACAACCAACAGAAACTGCGGAAAACAAAGTGGCAAGCACACAAACTATTGAAAAGTAAGGGTAGGCTGTAAGCCCCTTTTAAAATGTATATTGATTACAAGAGATTTCACAGGCACGGCACACATGCTGTGCAGGCAAAAACTAGTTAAAAAGGGCAAAATTTGAACTCCTGACATGGAACACGGACAACACAGTTCAAAGGACAGCAAGGTCTGGGGCAGAACATTGAGGTTCATGGGCATCAAGGTCAGGGGTATGTGAAGCAAGGTCAGGGCCTGCAGGAAACAGCACGGTCAAAGGCACAGACAGAAATGTCAGGGGCAGCAAGGCCAGGCGCACATGGTCAGGGTCATGAGCATGAAGGTCATGAGCAGCTTCTCGTTTAACAGGGGCATGATGGACCTGACAGGTATTTACTCTAATCTTCTGATGTGTTGCCCGTCCCTTTGCTCATTGTAGAGTGTATGAGCTGTCCTTCTGGTTTTGTCTTTAACAATCAAACACAGTTTATATCCTGTATTGAGACACAAGTCCAGAAAAGTCTTCTACTTCCTTTCTCTTCTGCCCTGTTTACATATCTGGTTTCAGGTACTCTCTAGTATGTGCTAAATCCTTTACTGTGAATTATCTTGTTTCTGCAGAGTCAGCTCTCCCTTTAGTTATTTAAGCCCTTCTCTAGGATTTTCTGACAGATTTGAAATAATGGTTAATTGCATACATAGCAATGTTAAATGACTAACAGAGAATGAGGAATTTAGCTAAAAAATCATTTTTTAAATATTTTGATAAACAGTACACATGCTGAAAATAATAAGAGTGGTACATGATTGCCCAAAATTATGCAAAACTCTATTTTACAAGATCAATATGTCGTCTGTTTGGTCCTTAAGAGACTCCTCCACATTTTGCTTATCTTGGCTCTAAGACCTTGTCCTTAACTAGATCTGTTGGAATAATCAATATCTAAAAAATATTTAGTTTGAACGCTGCTCACATACCTCCACATGTGAACACTAACCAAGTGCATCACCTTGCAATAAAATGTGCTTACAATGTTAGTGTAGTAGATGTCATCTAGGACATCAATTTCCAGTCCTACGCTTCACTACTTGTCCCAGAATGCATCCTATTGCTTCACCTCTGCCATTCACTTTCCTACTTCCTGAGCCAAAAACATTGGCATGCTTATCATCCCAATCATCTTTGTTAAAACCCACATAACAAGTACTCAATATTCTCAAAATGTATCACCATTGGAATAGTTTTAACCTTTGCACAAAAAGTCTATAACAAATCCATTCACACATTGCATTCTATTTTCATCTGTTTAGGACATTGGCCTTTTCCTGAATGGTCACCCCAGATTTTTGACTTATCTGCTTTGCTGGTCTTACAACTCTATGCACTTTATCCCTGCTAACCATGAGTAAAAGTACCTGTACTCCCCCTTTAATCATGGATAAATTGGCTTTTTCTTGACAACCACATTTTGCTTGCCTGTAAGTACCAAGGGACAGATTTACAAGCAACTTGCTCCACTTTTGCGTCACTTTTAACATGGGAAAAGTGACGCAAAAGTGGCGCAGGGGGCTTGTAAATCTGCCCCCAAGTATATAGTGTAAAAAGCGCACCAAGTGCCTGGATTATAAATGCCCTTTGAGGTCAGCACCTATTCTGGAATTCTCTATAGTGGCAGAGCAAACGTGGCTTAACCTGGGTAGTCTGACTGTTGCAGTGTAAACCTGCAGTGTACTTAGTTACAATAACTATTTTTGACAAGTAAAACTCCTTTTAAAATATTAATAAGCTCCCCTATATAAACCTGATTTCCGATAAGGTAGGATGCATGTATTTAACAGTGGGACAAGTACAAAATTAATTTTACCATTTTTAGCTGTGACAAGGCGCAAAAAGCTATTTTCACGGTGGCAGGCCTGGATTCCCTATGTGCAAAACGAGAGTACAGATTAAAATATTAAAAAGCTAACTAAGGAATGGGACCAGTTAGAAAATTAATTAAACAACTATTTATTTTATTAGTTAATAGTTATTAAACATCCATTTCAATGCTGGAAAGGGAATAGTATATCTAATCTCTCCAAAGTCCAACACTATCATTATCGTTGTTTACAATGGAATGAGAATAGCAAATATAACACCTCCAGAGTCAAACACTTTCCCTACAATTGTTTATGTTGAAGTGGAATAGTAAATATAACCTCTTCAAAGTCCAAAAAACGTGCCTGTTTTTGCCTATTTTTTGGGGTGTTTTATGTAGCGTAAACTCGACCCGAAGGTATCAGAGTGCTTTACATGAGCACCAGTTGTGTTATAGACTGACCAATTCATTTTGGTACGTGGAGATTAAGTGATTTGCCCAGAATCACAGGATTGAGCATACCTGCTGAGACTCAAACCCGGTTTCCCAGCTTCCAGGTTGATTGCTCCAGCAAATAGTACATGTTAGATTTGGAATAGTAAATCTAACCCCTTAAAATCACTAAACTTTTCCCACTTTTGTTTAAATTAGAGTTAGAATAGTAAATCTGACTTATTTGATGTCCAAAACATTTGTTCATTTTTTATAGCTATTGTTTTATTATTTTGTATTTACTTTTAATGTTTATAGGATTTATGAAAAATATATATTTTTATCTATATCTAATTTTTGTTTTTGTATTAATTTAATTTTTTTTAATTAAGTGTGGCATTTGTGTCTGTTAACGTATGTTTCATTGAAATGTTTGTTTTATTATTATTAAAGTAATTCTTTGGAAGCGTTTAAAAACTAATTTCATATTTTTACTATATATATAGTATATATAGTATATATATGTAATTGACAATGTTAATGAAAACTTGAATATATTGTGATCTGAATTTTAATTTTTATATGTTAGTTAATTTTACTTTTAAGGTATTGTTAATATCTGTTTCTTATATTTTAAGAATCTATATATATATGTATGTATATATATATATATTTTTCAACCAAAACGCCCCTGCGCTCAGGTGGGCACACATCACTGTTCTTCACCATCAGGTGTTTGTAAGCCTCGATGCTGCTCCCCCTTCGTTTTCATTCATTATCTGGCCATTTCCGACGCGTTTCGAGGCAATCACGCCTCTTACTCATGGGCTGACACAAATTCACAGAAAAGCTTGCCTGTTTGCTGTTATCACTATTTATTAGATGGAACCGCCTTTAGTGGGTGTGGCATTATCGTCATTGCCACAATGCATGATGGTCCTTGCAGTTTCAAACAGGTAAGATCAGTGTACTCCTTAGTAGGCTCCGTGTTTTTGTGTTTCTTTCAGCTTCTTAAATCCTTTAGTAGGGAAGAATTATTCGAGGGGGGAGTCCATTTGCGCTATAGAACAGTGCGCTTCTAGACGGGATGCATTGTCCTGCCACAGCCTTGTCTTCGATGGGAAATGGTGCTCCTCCTGTTACCGCGGCTCGGGCAGCCGCGTAATTATTTTTCAACCAAAACGCCCCTGCGCTCAGGTGGGCACACATCACTGTTCTTCACCATCAGGTGTTTGTAAGCCTCGATGCTGCTCCCCCTTCGTTTTCATTCATTATCTGGCCATTTCCGACGCGTTTCGAGGCAATCACGCCTCTTACTCATGGGCTGACACAAATTCACAGAAAAGCTTGCCTGTTTGCTGTTATCACTATTTATTAGATGGAACCGCCTTTAGTGGGTGTGGCATTATCGTCATTGCCACAATGCATGATGGTCCTTGCAGTTTCAAACAGGTAAGATCAGTGTACTCCTTAGTAGGCTCCGTGTTTTTGTGTTTCTTTCAGCTTCTTAAATCCTTTAGTAGGGAAGAATTATTCGAGGGGGGAGTCCATTTGCGCTATAGAACAGTGCGCTTCTAGACGGGATGCATTGTCCTGCCACAGCCTTGTCTTCGATGGGAAATGGTGCTCCTCCTGTTACCGCGGCTCGGGCAGCCGCGTAATTATTTTTCAACCAAAACGCCCCTGCGCTCAGGTGGGCACACATCACTGTTCTTCACCATCAGGTGTTTGTAAGCCTCGATGCTGCTCCCCCTTCGTTTTCATTCATTATCTGGCCATTTCCGACGCGTTTCGAGGCAATCACGCCTCTTACTCATGGGCTGACACAAATTCACAGAAAAGCTTGCCTGTTTGCTGTTATCACTATTTATTAGATGGAACCGCCTTTAGTGGGTGTGGCATTATCGTCATTGCCACAATGCATGATGGTCCTTGCAGTTTCAAACAGGTAAGATCAGTGTACTCCTTAGTAGGCTCCGTGTTTTTGTGTTTAAGAAGCTGAAAGAAACACAAAAACACGGAGCCTACTAAGGAGTACACTGATCTTACCTGTTTGAAACTGCAAGGACCATCATGCATTGTGGCAATGACGATAATGCCACACCCACTAAAGGCGGTTCCATCTAATAAATAGTGATAACAGCAAACAGGCAAGCTTTTCTGTGAATTTGTGTCAGCCCATGAGTAAGAGGCGTGATTGCCTCGAAACGCGTCGGAAATGGCCAGATAATGAATGAAAACGAAGGGGGAGCAGCATCGAGGCTTACAAACACCTGATGGTGAAGAACAGTGATGTGTGCCCACCTGAGCGCAGGGGCGTTTTGGTTGAAAAATATATATATATATATATATCTCTCTCTCTCTCTATATATATATATATATATATATATATATATATATATATATATATATATATATATATATATATATATTTTGCTAGCTCGCTTTCCGTCAGCTCCCTTCACTCTCGACCGGGTGCTTGTAGGCGAGGCGACGGACACCACGCTGGTCTCCCAGACCTTAGCTCGTTTTGTACAAAGTACACAGCACTCGCAGGAACGTGCCCAACAGATCTTTTATTCGGCTTCCACACACACTTCTAGACGCGTTTCGGCTACCGCCTTCGTCAATAGATGCAGGCGCCACCATTTGGCAGGTTTTAAATACATGTATTCATTAACATAAAGAAAGGACATAAACCATCAGTCAGGTATGCTACCATTTCTAAGTGGTAAATACAGTTCTAAATTCACCGTATCCCATTACGCCCTAGATGGGCTAACATAAAAATATTTGTATGCATCTCAAAAACATTTGCATTTTCAAAACAAACAATAATAATTCAGCCCTGGATGGGCAATCGATTGAACCATGGATATGTCCATTGTACACAGTTATACACAAAAAATGGCAGGAAGATTCATAAATGAACAACCAACTCCTCTCCTCTATTCAAACCCCCTGGTCTCTTGGTTTGATTTTCAATTATATGTCTCGATTCTAGTCTCCGTAATTTGAATAACCTATTCCCTCCTCTTATGTCTGCGGGTCCATACAGAAGAAACTTAATAGGTCTCTTTTACTTTGGTGAAACACCTCAAAATGTCTCGCCACCGGATACGTGGGGTCCTTGTTCTGAATGGCCCTGAGATGTTCTAAAATCCTGATCTTTGTGGGATGTGTAGTGCTCCCAATGTAACTCAAGCCACACAGACATACAAGACAGTACACCGTGTGGCTTGTGTTGCAGTTCATTAAGCTTTTAATTTTCTTGGGTTCCTTCATTCCTGGCACTTGGTAATCAGACACGTTTCTGCTATTCCTACAGGCTTTGCATTTTAGGCATGGATAAAACCCCGCCAATTTCCCAAAAGGCGACATTTTATCATCCTTTTCACAGTGACTTTGAACTATGCTAGATATCAATGATCTAGCTGTCCTGTATGTGATGAGGGGAGATTTGGGAAGATCCTTTCCGATAACGGGATCGGATCTAAGTATGTTCTTTACACATTTGCCTAATTTCTTGGGCTTCACTGGAACGCTGGAACGATAGTTAGGACTCCTAACTTTACTACTCCTAAACTGAGAAAATCCTAACTTTAAGACTTTCGGTATTCACAGAAGGCATTTAGGAGTCCTAAAGTTAGGACTCATAACTTTAGGACTACTAAACTGAGAAAAATCCCAACTTTAAGACTTTCGGTATCCACAGAAGGCATTTAGGAGTCCTAATGTTAGGAGTCCTAACTTTACTACTCCTAAACTGAGAAAATGCTAACTTTAAGAGTTTCGGTATTCACAGAAGGCATTTAGGAGTCCTAAAGTTAGGACTCCTAGCTTCTGTGAATACCGAAATGAGTAAGTGCCTACTGTGAATACCAAAATGAGTAAGTGCCTTCTGTGAATACCAAAATGGTAATAAGTTTAGGATTTTGTCTTAAGTTAGTTCTGTGAATCGGGCCCTATCAGCCTTTTTGTATTGTTGAAAATATTTGCAATCTGTGAATGTCATATATATGACAGATGAAGCCCCTTGGGGGCACCTGTCTCGGTTTTGAACCAATGAGTGTTTTGTCACAAGAACTACACTCATATGAATATATAGGGCCTTATTTATGAAGGCCTTGCGCCGCCGGTGCGTTACTTTTAAAATGGGAAAAAGTGACGTACCGGCGGCGCAAGGCCTTCATAAATAAGGCCCATAGAGTCAGTGAATGAGTTTCACTGAGACACTGTAAACATATTTCCTTTGTACAACCATGTGTTTCCAACACTAAGAGTGACAGGCAGACCATACTTGTAACTCTCTAATGGGGGGCAAAACTGTGCCTGCACTGCAGCTTAGCTGGTGCCAGCAACCCACTCAAAGCTTAGCAAGAGTGGGGTGCACGACCTGCCTTTGGTATCAATGAAACATACAGGGTTGTCCATAGTGGTGTGCCTCCAAAGCTGTTGCAAGAGAGTGGTTCTTCTCAGCTAAGGGACTGTGCTGCCTTCTTCCACCAGTGGCTGCCCCTGGTGCACAGTGCCACTCATGATGGTTAAAGGCCATGCAGTTCTCGACTGTCTGGGCAGCAAAGTGAGGAGAATAGCCATGAGATCCTGCAATACCACGAGGCCTTATCACAGCTCAGAGAATGGTGAGGGGGCTGGTTAGCGCAGCCATATGATCACAACATCATGGTTTAGATCAACACATTTGTTGATCACAACATGCCAAGCTTATCTATTTCAGTAGCTATGTATATCTCTCACCATCTCCTTGAAGCCGAGGTCTCTGACTGCCTGAGCACCCAGCGACACTGGAGCAGAGCAAGCGTAAGCTATGCTGCTGACTCTCTCAGGGTGCATCCCACAGTGCCAAAAAACAGAGAGGTGAGTAATGCAGGACATTGCATTTCAGTGCAGTTATGTGGTGAGGGGCAATAAAATGTGTTAATTTAAACCATGATGTACGACATTTGCCAGGGCTGCAAGACCCCTCCCTGCCCCGCCCCCCCTCCATTGTCTAGCTCAACTGCAGAGTGGCTTTCGCAAGCATTCCTTTAACTCAGTTTTGGTTTGCAGGTATATGGAAAGCGAACATTGGCAAAGCCAATAGGCCTCAGCTGTGCGGGGGAGAGAAGGATGAAGAGAGAGCAAGGGAGGAGAAACAGGAAAAATATTGAGTAACAGCAAGGAAAAAAGCACTCCAATAGAGTGTTGACAGTAAAATTAAAAAAACCTCTTCAAGTGACCAGTGGAAGGATATGTCTTGCCTGTGCTTATGTGTATGAGGCCTCTAATGGCCCTCGGTAGACTCCTTAGAAGTATTACGTAACCTGGTGGGTGTGTCTGGGTGTGGTTAGTAAAGTCTGTGACGCAGTGCGTTGAGTTAACAGTTGCATGCTAAAGAATAACGATGTGCACACCAGGGGCCTCATTTATGAGGCCGTGCGTGCCTTTTACGCTGCCGGTGCGTCACTTTTTGTGACGCACCAGCAGCGTAAAAAATGTGCCTAGTTGCACCATATCTACTAAGTGACGCATCTAGGTAGACGCGTCACTTTGTAAACCCTTGCGCTACATTATACCTACGCCAGGTATAATGTATGCAAGGGGGGCGTATTGACGCAAGGAAGGGTCGTAGAAGTGACGCAGTGAAATCTCATAGATTTCACTGCGTCACTTTTAGGACGCCGTTGGGTCAAAATCTTGCACCTGCCTCACAGCAGGCGTAAGACTGACGCAGGCCCTTTCACATCTAACATGTGACTTCGATTGGAATTCATAGAGCATATTATTAAGCCTATTATCGCCGCTTTATCGGCAGTTTCCTGCCGATAAAAGCGGCGATAATGTAACGCCCTTACTTGATAATATGCCCCAGATATTGCTCACTTTTCAACTAATTTTTTGAATGTGGCAAGATTACGAACCACAAGTTGTGCTGGTAAATGGAGTGTGAGAGCTCAATGATCAACGGGTGCATGCATCAATTATTTTCAGAGGTGTGCTAAAAAAAAATGAAATGCATTTTATTTGTAAAGTGTGTTGGCTAATTTATTTTAGCTAGATTGTACTGTAGGTTAAATAGGGAAAGAATATGCCTTACAATGCTGCCATCTTGTGGATTTTCCGAACACTAAAACTACAAAAAACACTGTATCCATGTTAAAAATCACAAGGAAAGAAAATGCTCTATTACACCTCCGGATAGTGCTGAATAATGTATGTAGCACTTGATATTGCTTTCTTGTTAATTAAGGAAGACTTTTCAAACACCTGAAGTTGTCGCTTGTCAGGCCTGACCTCAGCAGTACTTCCAATTGTTTTTACACTTCTGTTCTCTAGAGAAAATCATTTCTGCAGGCGCCCGAACGCAGATAAAAAGTTTAAACTTTTAGACAAGGACCAACTTAGGGGCATACTTACAACTAAAGTGGGGGAGCGCTGCATTAAGTCAAGATGGCAAACACCGAGCGCCGTCACTTTTGAAACTCAGGGCTTCACCGTATTTACAACAATACATTGCAGCCCTGCATTTCTCCCTGCGCTGACGCTAAATTTAGCTGCCTAGCGCCAATGCAGGCACCCTTGCACCATAGTGTAAGGATCCTCTGTTGTGGGAAATTATTGTTTATGTGCAGGAAGGTGTGCCTTCCTGCACATAAACAATCATAAGTGGCAATTTGTAACTTCTATGTGTGCTACTTGTGAAAGGGTGCCTTATTCACAAGCAGATGTTAAGACACCTTTAGTGGCTTAACAGCGGCTTGTGAATAAGGCAAAGTTCTTATTGCCACAGGAAGGTTAATAAAAGTGACGTTCCTGTGGCAATCGGGGCTTGTAAATATGCCTCTTAATGTCTTCTTTGAAAGATGTATGGGCTCCTGCTACATCTGAATATGTGACTGAGCTGGATTATCAGTTATTAACAGGGCCGGACTGGGACAGAAAATAGACCCGGGCACCAAAATAAAAGTGGCTCCCTTTAGTGAATTAGAAAGTTAAAAAAGTGTCCCATGTTTGAAAATTGGTGCAGTTTTGATTTTGTAAAGCCACTAGGCCAGATTCACAAAGGTAAAATTACACCACAAGTCTAACTTAGACCAAAAGACTAACTTTACTACTTTTCGGTATTCACAAAGGTAAGTTACTACTAGTAAACTTACTACTAGTTACTGCTAGTAAAATTTCTATTAGTAAAGTTACTTCCTTTGTGAATACCGAAAAGTTATAAAGTTAGAATTTTGGTCTAAGTTAGACTTTTGGGGGCATATTTACAAGGAGCTTGTGCCGCTGTTGTGTAATTTTTTTTGATGCAGCAGCAGCGCTGGCATTATTTTATATTTACAAGGTGACACATCTAGGCTGGTGCATCACTTTTCGTCGGCTTGCATCGGTTTTTACTTTTGTCAGAATCAGCTGCATCACGTATTTTTTAAAATATATGTAAGGTAGGCATTCCCACCTAAAATCCCCCTTAAAACTTATGCAATGGTATTTATGACTTTTCCCCAAAGTGACACATCTTCGGGAGGCGGATTGCTGAGATTGAGATGCGCCAAACTTCCGATGCCTCTAAAATCCAGGCATAGGAATAACGTATTAGCTGTTTCAGAGGGATTTTACCAGCTGAAGTAACTTGCAACAGAATGTAATTTGCAATCAAGTCACATCCCCTCAACACCTCAACAGGTAAGTGCACACAGGAGGTAGGTAACATAGTAAATCACAAATTACACGCCAATAATGACTTATGTCACACAATGTAGGCATAGTGGTACATATAAGTACACTATGCCCACTTGTATGCGTAACATCGAGGACCAACGTAATAGAGTGCAAGGTGAGTTTTGTAAATTTTGTCACTCCAGGACATTGGTCCCCATACAGTAGGCTACTTGTGTCAGTAATAACTGATGTATCGCATTTGTTTTTTGACGCATTGCTGTAGTTTAGTCAGTTTTACAACCATCTTCAGCAATGCGGCACTTTTTGGCCGAATGCCTTGTGGCATTCTTTCCATGGATATGTCTGTATTTCTGATGCATCCTTGCGCCATGGTGCCCAGTAGTGCAAATATGGCACAACCATGGTGTTGTAAGGATTTTATACGCAGATGCAATATATTTTGACACATTGCTGCCTAGGCCCAGCAATGCATCATTTCTTGTAAATATGCCCCTTGGTCTAACTTTATCTTTCTGAATCAGGCCCACTCTGTATAAGCATTCTGCAAGGTATGTAAAATTACATGGATTTGAGCTTGCTGCAGACAATGTTTTATTTAATATCACCGAAATCAACAGTAATAACTAGCCCAGCAGACCATCAAACAGGCCCTCACACTGCCAAGGGCTGGCCCATACACTTACTTTTCATACCAGCCTGTCAGGCCGTGCCCTACTACCCAATAGGCACAGAGAGGGGCCTGAGGATGGTGGGTCAGCTATTTTGTGATAGTCAATTTCTTCAATTTCATGAGCATGAAAGGGAATTTGACTTTCTCACCCCAGGTTTTTTTAAATTCTTATAAGTCCAAGACTTTTCATGTAAAATTGAATAATCTGTCAATAAGGATCAGTGACATAATATAGATAGCAACTACGTCTTTCACAACAATATTGGAAAATAAATATTGTTGACAAAAAAAATGCTGTCTGATACCTTACTAATAACCAAACAGATATTGAGAATGGAAATATCACAGTTAAAAATATATATTTTCACTTATATCGATAACAAACATATTGAAAACAAAAATATTGTGACCTCTAAATAAAGATATTAATAGTCAAAAATATCACAACACACAGTGCCAATTACTTTATTATTGCCAAAAATAAATCCCTTTACTAACACAACATACAAATAACCAACTTTTACGGTAATTAAAAATTAAAAACAAACATTAAACATATATGATTTTTGTGGGGGCAAGATGGCCGCTGGACTGTTGTAGAGGGTAGTCACACATACTCCCTCTCCTGACCCAAGAATGCCGATGGTGGATTAAGTTGAATATGCTGCTTCTTCAAGGGCTAGCCAAGAACAAGGTCGGAGTGTACTCTAGAACTGAGCCACGAATAGTCAAGGCAGCACTGATATCTGTCACTACGGTATTAGCGATACTGGGTAGGCACTGGCGGAGTTTTTACACCAACCTACGAGTCTCTTTGTAGATGGCACATCGTACTGGGGCAATACCGAAGATCCCGAGCACAAACAAGCGATTGACCCCCACAAACAACACTGCCTCGAGAGCGCTTCCAATTAAGAAAGCGGAGAAGGCTGACAAAGTCGGAAAAGAAAAGGAGAAGAAAGCTGAGCAAAAAGCAGCGAAAGCGGCAAAACCTGTAAACACGGCCGGGAGTAGAACACACCAGCGTGGACTACAGCAGGGCGACAGCGCACAGCCAAAGGAGGCTAGGGGTTCACAGCATCTAAACCCCTCTGTGGCAAAAGAGCTTAGGCAGCCGACCTTGTCTGAATTGTTTGCGGGTAAAGCGACATTTGGATTGACAGCTGTACCGTCTGAGAGCCGTCCGACATGGTGAAGGCTGAAACAGTACCCGCCGCCCTCGAGGACGCAAGCGCTGAGGTTGCCGAGCAACAGGAGCTCCCGGAGCACAGGCCTCTCGAGGAAGCGCTTCACGATGGCAGGGACGCGGAGACTGCAACGCTGGTGAGCAGGGGTGGAATGGAGCTGAGCACAAAGGGCTTGGGAGACACGGAGAGGTATAATAACTCGCAAATGTTGGACGCTCTCCTTCAGGTCGAAGTAGGGCTTCCCATAGAGGGCAAGCAGGAACATTTACAAGATGCAACTTGGGGTAGCCTGAAAAGTCTAGCCAGTTACGATTCCCAGCAGGAGCAAGGAACATTCAAGGAAGGGAGAGGGCGCTCCCCAGAGGGGGACAAGTTCTTTTCAGTAAATGAAGGCTCTGATTCTTCCCTAACACGCTCGCAGGGAGAGGGCAGTACTACAGAGCTATCTTCAGACTCAGAGGAAACTCACACTAGTGCTTCTAAGAGCAAAGGTACGCGAAAGAAAAGAAGATCAGTAATAAGGCGGGACAGGGATGGTTCCTTCTCTAGTACTAACAAGAAGTTACTGTGGGACTATAGTGGTACCTCCAGAATCCACCAAGAAAACTACCCAGAAGAAGGGGCTGCAAGCAATGTGGGCTCAACGCCGCACGTAACACTAGATGTAATGTTCAATATGCTGAAGCAGATGCATGCAGAGGCAAGGACAGAGAGCCGGAGAACCAGACAAGACACAAAGAAAATTCAAGCAAGCATCAGGAAAATGAACAAAAGATATGAAGAAGTAGAAGAGAGAGTGGTCCAAGTAGAGGAAAGGACTGGCAGGCTTGAGGACGAGTTCACAGACTGGCAGTCATATAAAATGGAGCAGGGGAAGATAGTTGAAGATCTACAATGGAAGGTAGAAGACTTTGAAAATCGTCAGAGATGAAATAACGTCAGACTTCTTGGACTGGAGGAGGGGGTGGAAGGGCAGGATGCAAGAGGGTATGTGGTCAAGTTGCTGAAAGGCGCATTCCCAGAGGCACAGTGGCAATGGGAGACTGAGGTTCAGAGAGCCCACAGATTCCCACTCACGCAGAAGAAGAGACGAGGTGGTAATCAGGATACCTTGCCGAGGGCTATGCTAGTTTTTCTAGGCAACTTTCTTGCGAGACAAGAAATAATGTCAAAGGCCAGGCCTGATGCTAAGAAAATATATGACGGAACCACTTGCTTCGCAAGGCCTGACTTCTGTGATGTGACAGTTGAAAGGAGGTGGAAACTTAGACAACTAATCACTCCTTTTCAGCAACGGGGTTCTGAGGCATAGTTAATGTTCCCTGCAAAATTAAAAGTTATCACGGGGGGTCAAACCAGAATGTTTTTTTCAGAAATCAAGGCAGGCGAATACCTAGCGGAGATCACAGAGAACCATAGGAATAGAAATAAGAGAGGCACCGAGTCAGCTAGAGTAACATAGAACACACTCGGGCAGATCTAGATTTATAGCTAGACTCTTGAAGAAGATTGCTTTGCGAGGAAAAGGGAAAGGAGGGGGAGGCGACACTACAGCAGAGAGCAGTCACACATAGGTCATGCATGACCTATTTGCCTGTAGCAGGGGGGGTGGGGCTGCCAGGGGGAGGGGGGGAGAGGGGGGACGGGGGGGGGCACGTGGGGGCGGTGATGGATGGCGGGTAATCACAGCACAAGTGAAGAAGACACATGGATATATCTTAGTACTAGGAGGAGGGCGAATGGATTGGGTACTTCACAAGGGAAACAGCATTGTGTATAGATGGCCTTAAAGATTGCCTCTATTAATATCTGCGGCCTAAACGAGGGAGGGAAAAGACAGAAGGTAGCGGCAATGTTAAGATCATTAAAAGTGGATGTTATATGCTTCCACGAGACGCACATAGAGGGCAAGAGCATATACCTTTTGGAACAACTTGGTTTTGAAGTCCTCGCACATACACAGCAGGATACTAAGATAAGAGGTGTGGTTATACTTGCTAAAAAGGGAGTAATAATGGTCAAGAAAAGGAAGGAAGATCAAGGGGGGAGATGGGTTATGATTGAAGCAGAAACAGGCGCTGGGTGTTACACAATTGTTTCTGTATATGGCTCAAATGATGATGAACCCGAGGTATTTGATTTCCTAGATTTGGAATTAGCTCTCTGGCCAGAACCTGTGATTTGTTGCGGGGACTTCAATGTAAATGGATTGCTAGGGCTGGGTATGACGGGGGGGCCCAGGGGGACCGTAAAAGGAAATCACGCAGGGCCATTCATAATCTAGCCCTACATAACCCACTTGTGGACGTCTGGGCAGTCAACAATCCACCAGGGACAGGCAGTACCTTTTACTCAGGGCCACATAGGATGATTGCTAGATTAGACTACTTCTTTATCTCCAGCTCCCTGGCTGCTGGTACCCAGATTGAAAGGCTTCCCCGGGTATTCTCAGACCATAACCCTCTTATAATAACTATCCCCCAGACCACCAGGGGAGAACGATTAGAGTATAACTGGACGTTTGAGAGAGGGTTATTAAGCGAAGAAGATTATGTTAATAAGATGAGGATTTGGATTAGGCAGTTCTGGGAAACTAATAGAGGGTTAGCATCAGCGGGGATGGTCTGGGATGCCTTCAAAGCCGGGGTGCAGGGAGAAACACTAAGCTTTACACTATATAGGGCTAAAATGGAGAAATGATCATTAATCAGAAGGCTTAGCGACCTGGCGGAGCTGGAAGATCAACTTATTCGTGCTATCATTAATCAAGAGCCCTTGGAGGACATTTTACTGAGGATAGAACTAAAGAAATCAGAGGCTAGTGAGAGCATGGCCAGGAAAACTGCAGGTAATTATATGGCCAAAAAAGAAAAATGCTATGAATTTGTTAGGTTCCCACTCAGCCCACACACTGCAGGAACGAAGTATGTACCCATCACTTCCCCGACTCACCAGCCACTCACAAGAGGTATTAAATGAGTAGACTGATGACCCAGAAAAGGGGGTGGATTACGGGGAGACACCAAGTCTACCACCCCTATAGAGCGAAGAACACACCGCTCCTTCCTCCACGCGTCTGCACCTACAAAAACACAAAGAACACACCCTTCATAATACATGCCCAGCCTTAAAACCCAACATCAGTGACCATGTCCTGCTACCACATTCATAAAGGCTTACCGGTTAGAAGCACAGGTTTGTATCGTGGAGACAGCCAGCTCTTCCCCAAGATACGTCTCTCGGAGCTGATTGAAAGCTGGACCAGCAAACAAAGTAAGGTGTCTCACAGGTAGGTATAGTGGGGAAAAACACCAAAAGGACAAAAAAAAACACTCACGCGTCAGTAACAGCGTGGAAACCAAAACAGGAATACTAGGGCAGTAGGACGGGGAAGTATAATGAATGCAACCGAGTTTTAGTTTTGCACTCGCGGAATGACCCAAAACGTCATTTCCGCCTTACAAAGACATGGAGCGGTGAAACCGAGAGCCGCGCAAAAGTAAAGAAAGGCGCCGGCTCTCACCGCGTTCTCCTCGGTAACCACCTGAATCAAGTGCCGATCCCTGAGGGAGAACAAAATAAATCCCGAAAACTCAGGACAACAAAGTACATAAATAACCAAGATGTACTTAAAACAAAAACGGAACCAAAACAAAAGCGGGGAGGGAAAAAAGACTAACTAGCTAACTCGCTTGAGCAGGGATAAGGAACCTAGAGGACCAGGAAAGGACAAAAAGGGCCAGAGTCAAAAAAGAAAAAGGGGCATTAAAACAAGAAGGGAACAAAAAAAGAAGATACAATTCTCACGAGCCTGTGAAAATCGATACCAAAAGGTCAAGAACACAGCTACCAGCAACAGGAACCCACAGGTGAGCAATAACAAGCCCCGACATCAAGGTAGGACTGACCTTTATACTACCCCCCGGCTAGTCATGTGTCAACAGGGCATGGTCACTGAAAGAGGACTGCGCCCGATTCCTAACAGAATTCACTGAGCGAGTTGGCCATCTCTTAGCAGTGCGAATCAGACAAAATATGGCAGCTGGAGAAATAAAAGAAATTAAGGATGGCATGGGAAGGGTTGTAAATAAGGTAGAGGAGGTACGGGAAGTTTTCAGGAAATTTTATGCAACTTTGTATTATCACGACCATAGTAATAGAGATCTTGAAATAGAGGAATACTTGGCAGGCATCCCACATGTAGAGCTAAAAGATGAAGAAAAGGAGGCATTAGAGATGCCGCTGACTTTACAGGAAGTTCAAAATGCAGTAACTCTGCTACCAACAGGGAAAGCAACAGGTCCTGACCAAATCCCAGCTGAATTTTATAAAACCTTTTGGGATATTCTGGGGATCGATATGCTCGAGACATTAAGACAAGCACAGTTGGGGGAGAATATTCCGCAGACCTGGGCGAGGGCAGACATCATTGTAATCCTTAAAAAGAATAAGTCACCTGTGGAGCCGGGGTCTTACAGACCGATAACGCTTATGAACGCGGACGCAAAAATGTATTCAAAGCACTGGCTCAGAGGCTAAGTAAGATAATCGAGAGCCTAGTGAATACCGGACAGCATGGATTTATCCCAGGGAAAGGGACCACGCAGCACAGAAGACAAATGGTTACCATCTTGGACGCTGCGGGAGCTGCAGGGGACCCTGTCGCTGCAGTATTCTTGGATGCAGAGAAGGCCTTTGACAGGGTCTCCTGGGGCTATCTGTGGAAGGTCTTGGAATGGTCGGGTATAGGCGTAGGTTTTATTAAGGCTATTCAGGCTCTATATGTGGAACCGATGGCAAGAATTAGGATTAATAAAGGATATACCTCCGAAGTACCAATAAGGCGGGGTACACGGCAGGGCTGCCCGGCTTCGCCGCTCTTATTTGCGTTATATCTGGATCCCTTGCTGCGAAGACTTGAGGAAAATAGTAATATCCTTCCCGTTAATCTCCACGGGCAGGAGTACAAAATATTCGCATATGCAGACGACGTGGCGATTATCACACCGAACCCAGGAAGTGCAATAATCGAAATAGAGCAGGAAGCAGCAAATTTTAGCAGGGTGTCAGGATATTCAATAAATAAAGGGAAGGCTCAGATCGTTCAGAATAACTTTGTAATCTATCAAGACACAAGAGTGGTCACAGAAGCGGTATATTTAGGAATAAAAATTACAGCTGACCTAGATAAACTGGTAGAGCTAAATATGGGTCCACTGCTGGCAAAAGTAAAAGAAAACACCAAAAGGATTCACACTTTACACCTGACTTTGATGGGCCGTATCAATGTAATAAAGATGGTAACCTTCCCGAAGTTCCTGTATCTTTTCAGAGCTATCCCATTATATTTTGATCATAATTGGTTTAATAAATTAGAAGGGATACTAAACAGACTCATATGGGCACAGGGGAAGACAAGGAGAGCCTATCTGTATCTCACGTTATCTAGAGAGAAGGGGGGTTGGGGGGCACCATACTTCAGGCTTTATTATTGGGCAGCCGCCGTGCAGTATTTTCAGGGGCTGATAGGGGGTGGTGGTCTAGGGCAAATTGAGGGTAGGTTAGGATTCACTAATGTACTTTTGTGTGAGGGGGCGGAGAATGGATTTCTAAATACAATTGATTACAGTTACTTTAAACATACACGCTTTAAGACATTACGGGCGGCCTATATGATCTGGAGGGCGATATAAAAAAAAACTGGGTCTAGGTAGATACAATAATTATACAAGGCTGTACACGAATATTTAATTACCAGGAGACATTTTCAGGGATACGACTATGAGGGACTGGAATAATAAGGGGATTGTAAAGGTTGGTAACCTCCTGGATAACCAGGGGGGTATACTACAATTTGGGGAACTACAAGCTAAATTTGGACTAGAAGGACGCAGCTTTTTTAAGTACTTACAAGTAAGAAGCTTTCTTCTACAAAAGCAGGGCGGCCCATTAGGCTTTGGTCAGAGTAAAGTAATGGAATATATAGAACGTTCCATCTGTTGCACAATCAGGCAACTTTATGCTGAACTCAGTGTAATCAAAATCGATGATAGGGGGAAATATGCCCTAATATGGATAGAAAAAATGGGGATCGACCCAGAAGGCTTCCAGGCATCCCTCGAAATGGGATGAACTGTACCCTGTTCAGCCACATTACAATCTCAACATTATAAGACTATTTACTCACTATATCATGCACCGGCTAGAATTGCACAATGGGGCGGCACGTCCGGAATATTATGCCCTCGCTGTGACTCTAATGATGCAGACATTGTGCATATGTTTGCTCAATGTCCACAGTTGTATACTTTAAAAAGCGCTATTGAGGAATTTTTTGAAATCTCACTAAAAATTAAGATGAAGCTCACAGATGAATTAATTATTTTGGGGGTGGGGGAAGGTGTAGAGGGATTACCAGTGGAATTTTTGTTTGTTTCTGTGGCAGTTTATCGTATTTGTATAGCAAGGACATGGTTGGATAAGGTTCCCCCCTCTTTTCAAACATGGATTGCAAGCCTTCCAGCTATGTATAACCTGGAAAAAGCAATATATGATAGGAAGGGGCGAAGAGCTAAGATATTAGGACGGAAGATATGGCAACCTATAACTAGCTGGAAAAATGGTAGGGTTGGCGAAGGGCAGGCCTAGGCAATGGCTATATAAGGTAAAATGCTAAATGTACATAGGATTCTCCAATCCGGATTATTTGTAATTACTATGTTATTTTGGTTTGATATTTTACCCCTCCTATATATAGGAATATATTGTAATTATTTGGATATGTAAAAATCAATGATGTGTGCTGTAACTTGAAATGTATTTGTGCATAAAAAAGATAAATGCTTAATAAAAAAAAAACATATATGATTTTTTAACAAAATTATAACAATTTTATATTACTAAAATAAACTTAAATCACCCCAAAAAATACACTTTAATGTCTAAAATTATTAATAAAAATAAGTGTTTAAAAAGCCTGCTAACATTTAAACATCAAACAAAAATAATTATGAATATATACATAAATATTATATCCAAGATGAGGAAGACGACTTTATAGAGTTCATTACCCAACACAAAATACTTTTGTTTCAAGAAACATGGCAGACTAAAAACTCCCCTCTTGTGGGATACAAAGAATGTTTTATCCCAGCCCATAAGGAGGCACGTCACGGTAGGGCTAAGGGAGGCCTCTCAATCTTCATATCAACCGATATTCTCTGGACAGTCAGCTGCATCGACTTAAACTTCACATGGATGCAATGCATCAAAATTGATATTTCGCCTACTATTGGACTACTGATTGTAAACTTATGCATGCACCCCGGTGGAAAACATAAAGGGAAGAGGATAAAACATATAATTACAGCAATTAACTCATTGAAATCTACCTACCCAAGTGACAACATGTTAATAACTGGAGATTTCAACATGAACTTAATTCAAGGTCAGGAGGGCACTCTTCCCACCCACATTGATCCACGACAGGGTAACCAAAGTAGACTAAGTGCAATGGGGAGGAAATGCGCCGCAGAACTAGAAGCCCTCCACTTGTACACATTAAACGGAAGGGGTCACCTTGACAGACCAGCCGCCCTAACGAGGGTCACCAGGAACTCAGGTTCAACAATAGACTATACCCTGGCTGACCCCGACCTGTTCCCTCATATCAAAGACTTCCATATTCTGGAACGGGGCGAAAGTGACCATTATCCCCAGACTTTTACATTACTATTTCTACTAAATAAGTCCGAGCAAGCGCCGCCTTTAACACTGAATACCCAACTTTTCAACCTGCAAAGACTAAACTGGAAAGAAGACAACATTTCCAATTTAATGGAGACATGCCACTCACTGCTCTCATTACCAGACTTTTCAAAAGATATAGTAAAGAGCTGGGAGTCCTTTGTAGTGAACATAAACAAAAAATACCAAACCAATCACAGAGGACACAAAACAATAAGAACCGGAGGAGGGAAATGGTATACTCCAAAATTGCGCTCATTAAAAAAGCAACTTAATTTATATCTCAGGGACCAACGTAAAAAGGACCGCCAACTATCACAACTAACCCTGAAAAAAATTGAATCCTCAAAAAAAGAGTTAAAACGTGAGACCAAATCAGCCAAGCAAAAGTACAAGGAAAAACTTGAATGTACTATACTCCATGCTAGCAAATTACGAAATTCCAAAGACTTCTGGGCAAAAATTAATTTTATGCTTAACGGCAAACACCGACAGTTCAATTCGGAGTTGACCGACCAGCTGTGGGGCTCCCACATTGACCTACTGTACAACTTTACGTTCGATACATCCTTAGACAACATATTCGCAACCTCATCCGAGCCTACCCTAACATCAAGCCTGAGATCAACGGCAGAAGCTAAGCCTCCACAATCCAAAAATACCTGCAAGCAACTGCCATTGGTCCTCACCGGAGAAATTGACCAGATCACACCAACGCAGGTTTCAAGCACCATAAAACTTTTAAGAGCTGATGGAGCCCCTGGACCAAATGGCCTTCCCAACGCCCTATTTAGGCAAGACCCAACGTTTTGGGCTAGTCAATTATCCCCCTTGTTCTGTCACAGCTTAAAGACCGCTTTTGGAAACAGGGGACCCCTATATACTAATAGTAATGCATTTGCTATACATAGGGAAATTAATCAGTTTGAGAAAGGTCTATAGTCAAGTGAATATGCAGAAAATTATAAAACACTATAGTAACCACCATTGATGATTATGGTAGTAACTGTCAAAGGTAAGTAAACTCACCATCCAAAAAGAACAATTATATAAAGTTATTTTACTTTATTTATTAAAAAAAAAATATATATGTTTTCCCTTTTTGTTTAGAAGTGTTTCATCTTTGTGTAACAATAGTGTTATATATATATATATCTTTGTTTCTTCTTTATGTATATACATTCATCATATGACTGGTTTGCAGTTCATAAGCATATAAAGTTAAAATATAGCGTTTGTATCCAGCCAGTCGCTTTGTGGGTACCTTTAGTGTTTTATAATTTTCTGCATATTTACTTGACTATACAGCTTAAGGACCGGGAATATTTCTGACTCCTGGAGGGGTAGCACCCTATATACAAATCAGGGTCCCTTTCAGACCCCAATAATTATAGGCTAATAGCCTTAATAGAAGTGGAGGCCAAGATCTACGCATCAAATCTATTGATAGAACTGGAGTCTTGGGTCACAAGTAAAGGGCTAATCCCATTGACACAAACAGGCTTCAGGGCCGGAATGGGTACCCTTACAAACTTATCCGCGCTAACCCTCCTTGCTAAAAAGGCAATTGATAACTCCATCACGCTACACACTTGTTTTTTAGACCTAAAAGCGGCCTTCGATAAAGTGCCTAGATCCAAACTTTGGGCCAAAATGAAAGCCTGGGGTGCTCCGCCAAAATTGTTGGGGCCAATCATAGAACTATACTCGCACACCTGGGTACAAATAAAAAAAGGAGATGGCTGTTGTCTAACAAAGAAATTTCAAACTTTCAACGGACTAAAGCAAGGTTGTGTGTTGGCGCCCAGCCTTTTCAACATCTACTCCGCAGACCTAGAAAGTGACTTGTGCACAATTCAGGGAGACCCACCGAAATTGGGACAAACACCTATAGCGAGTCTACAATATGCAGACAACATCGTACTCCTTTCACAAATCCCGCTTGGCCTACAACTCTTGATTTCCAAACTTGCGTTGTACATCTCTAAAGCACAGCTTATAATAAATCTCAAAAAATCAAATATCTTACGCTTCTCCAGCTCCAGACAGAAACAACCTACATTTGTCTGGAAGATAAATAAATCTATATTAACACAGGTTGATAAATATAAATATTTGGGCATCTTACTTGACCACCAACTAAAGTACAAACACCACTTAGAACAGGGGAAATCAAAAGCTAAACAACTCCAATTCGCTTTCAAAACCATTCAAAAACATTTAAGTGGAAGCTCAACGGGCCACATGTTAAAAATCGTAGCTGCTAACTTCTTGCCATCGCTCACATATGGCTCGAAAATGATGGCATCTAGGGACTCGACAGTGCTAAATCTCGCTCAATCCAAACTGTTTAGAAACCTTTTTTCGATCCCGCGACACATTTCACAAGCCCAAATACATCTGGAATATGGACTAAGTAACCAGACTCCGGCAAGACAAGGAGCCCTGGCCAAATTTTACTGGCGTATGAGGGACGCCGAAGACAAACTCACTTGCCCACTTCTGCTGGCTAGAAGTCGAAAAACAGACTGGGTCCTTTAACTCAACATATAAGTCCCTTAGGCAAGCTCTTCAGTCGTTAAAGCTGGAAGAAGCTTGGCTCTCACCCGTGTCCTACAACGCTTTTAAAATTACTAATGAAGCCATCAAACAAGCATCGCTGCTAATGGACAAAGGCGCTGTGGCTGGCAAAAGCCATGCCTGGATTGTGTTGCCAACATATAACCATCTGAAACATCAGTCATATTTGCAAGATTGTTTTAGGGATCACTATAAGAGGAAATTAAGCCTTCTGAGGCTGGGCTGGTTCTCGAGTAAAGACCTCACCCCTAAATGGCTGCGGACTTGGACAACTTCAAACTGCCGCCTTTGCGGCAAGGGCATAGAGTCATTATTGCACTTATTATGTATATGCCCGGCACTCCAAAATTCAAGGAAGATGCTTTTGTTACCACTTCTAAGAGAAGCGCAAGTAAGAACCTGCAGGGCGGCTGTGATAAAATGCCTTAGCGGGTCTTGGATACACTTTCCTGAAAAGCTATAAAATTCCTGGCTCACGCTGCCCAAGAGCTGGAAAACAAGGAAACAACTAAAGACGACCTGGGCCTATTGGTTTCCCTACGGCTGGTCCTAGTCTCCCCCTTAATTCCCTAATGGATACCTTTTATTTTCACTTTTCCAGCTTAAAAACTTCATACTGAGTCAACAATGTTTTATATCCTTTAAGACACATTTAATCCCCCAAGTATTTCGTATCCCTTTTCAGATCATCTAGTAGTTGTTTTGTAGCTTTAACGAGATAGTTACCCCCTTGCCCAGTTACACTTGTTTCTTTCTTTTAACTTCACACAGTGACCGCATATTTGAGTAATCTGACAGTGGGTTGGCTAGAGCGAAGCAAGTGGGAAGATACTGGATTTTTACTGAGTAATTGTTCTCGGCGGAAACTCGGGTGTTTATCGCCGACCCGGCTTCCTGGATTAAGGACAAACGGAGCCATCCGTGATTGGAATGGGATACGTGTAGCAGGGGTAGAGGCTGTCTTGCCTGGAAGGTTGAGCTTTTGTTCACTGGCTCTGTGGTCTTCATGCCTGACAAACCTTCACAGGCCGCAACGGTACCACTGCAAACCAACAGCAACATCAAACTGCAGCACTTTAGCCAGTTGTCGGGAACATCAGACTGCACTTCTGGAACTGTCCAGACTCCATTGTGTTTGAACCTGCGTCTTCTGATCTCCCAGGCTCCCTCATCTACCGTGTGGCATATTTTAAGAAGGATTTACTGAAAGTGATGTGTGCGTTTTGTCCGTGTGAACATCCTTTGATTCTAAAAGGGTCTCCCCTGCGCTTGACTGCCAGCGCTACCTTTACCCGCCAGAAACGCTTTCTTTCTTGCCAGCAAACCCAGTGGGGTGGTTCCTGAAATTTCCACTCACCGGCTGCCCTCCCCCCCGCCGCCGCCGAGGAACACCAGGTGGCCGCTGTGCGGAGGGAGGAGAACTACCACTCCCGGCATCCCCTGCGGGCGCTGACGCCCGAGACGCGCCTGGAGGCGGTTAAAAACACACGGGAGGTCCGGCAGAGCGGGCTCCCCTGCCCTTGACTGCCAGCGCTACCTTTACCCGCCAGAAACGCTTTCTTTCTTGCCAGCAAACCCAGTGGGGTGGTTCCTGAAATTTCCACTCACCGGCTGCCCTCCCCCCGCCGCCGCCGAGGAACACCAGGTGGCCGCTGTGCGGAGGGAGGAGAACTACCACTCCCGGCATCCCCTGCGGGCGCTGATGCCCGAGACGCGCCTGGAGGCGGTTAAAAACACACGGGAGGTCCCGCGACGTGGGACGCGCGCCGGACTGAGCTCGGGGCTAAGCCCGGGCAAAGGGCGGGCCCTCTGAGGCCCTCTGAGAGACCGACAGAGACTGGACTGGGCCATCTCCCTAAGTATTACTATACTATTACTCAGGGCATTTACATATATACAGCGTCAATGGAGGCGAAAGGAAAGAATTCAAGTAAAGCTACGAAAAAGACTCCTATACATACGCGATCTGTAAGTAAGAAACTCACATAGGCTCAAGCCCCCCTTCCTACCTTAACCGCTATTGACAGAATGTTGCAGCAAACAATTGGGGTTGTTGTGAATGCAATTGAAAAATCTGAGAGACGGCTATCTTTACCACCGAGTATGTGCCTCATATCACAACCACCGCAAGTAGTCAGCTCCCCTGTAAATATTACCAATGGAACAACATCATCCCATGACTCGATATTATTACAGTCTTATGCAGGTTTGCCTGGGAATGAGTTAAATCAGGTTAATGTGCCTCCTGCTAGGGAGAGCAGACTATCACTAACCCCTAACCTGTCGATAAGTGGTATACCTCCAATATTGAACGATGTACCTGGTGCTATAGTTGAGATGAAAGGAGGTGACAATAACAATATTGTCCCTATTGCCGACTCAACTAACACCAGTATGCTGAGTGGTATGAGTGATCATGGGCATATACGGCCTAAAATTAAACAAGTATATAACAGGAAATTGTTGGTTTCTAACAGACTGGGAAAGACATATAGATGCAAAAAGAAGAAGGCAGTACACACAACTTTGGATAACGGAAGAGGGGGGGAGATACCGCAGCACAGTAGAAATAAACACCCAAAGGAAAAAAATTCCCAAACTAACGATGTAGGGCTGGCGCAATATTTAGAGAATATGATAAAATCATATATTGCTCCTATAACTGCAACGCTAGAATCCTTAAATGAAAAAGTGGAAAACTTGGAGAAATTGGGGATAGCAAATTTAGATATTCTAGAACAGCTTGGCGCCCAATGGAAGCAGCGCGCAATCAGCGCACCAACGGAGAAGCCAAATAAAAATATGCCAAGTAGTATAGCTAGACTGCCTGGTATCCCCCAAACCGTAACTACACCGGCCACAATAACAAGCAGACCAAAGATCCCTCCCCCCCACTGCACCAAACAGAATACTGGGCCAGGTTGCTGACATGGGACGAATGGAGATGGGTGATCAAATGTATAACAACATGAACCCGCCAGCACCAAGGCATCAGAATAATTATGATATTCCCGCCACGATTAATTTACCCCCAGAAAGCAGACCATATGTAGCCATCCTCGCTAATGTCCCAAAATTGAAATCTACTCAACACGAAAATCTGGAGACCCTGAAAAATAAAACCTTACATTGGCTTGTGAAAAATTGCGGATTCCCTACACGTGGGGCAAGTCAGATCATCTCCACACAGAGAGTAGGATGGGTGGGACCAAGTAAAAAAGAGATAAATGGGGATTGTATAGTTATAAACTATAGGACGACTGAGTGGGCAAGAGACTCAATCTTGAACGCCCCCATGCCTTCGAATCATGAATATAACACCACTCTGTTCCCCCTTGATTATTTTTATAGTGATCAGACAGGAAGGCAAGTCACAATGCAGAATTTCGCCCATCCCAGAGCTGTACACCTCAGCCACCCAACCACACACTATGCACCAGCCGCACTGTATAATGCAGATGACCATTTCGCGATCCCAACTTTTAATAGATTCCAGGTGTTTAATTCCCTTGATGAGAACGACTGACTGAGGGCATTATCCCCTGTCGCATATCATGCAGTTGTCGCATCAGATGGATCGGCCTTGCCCGAAGAAAGGCAAGGGGGTAAAAGTAGGGAACACGTTGTAACGAAGCCAAACATGGTCTATACTGAACAAAATAAAAGCAACGATATAAGCGTGCTGAGCGTACCCACCCAGACAGGCATACATTTGAACTTAAATCCTGAGATATTAACATTAACGGCTAATCCCGAAGTTGCAGAATGCGACCCCGTTGATTTTTTAAAGATCATTACTTGGAATATTGCGGGAAAATAACCACCCTGTTCTGGGATAAAGCTGTCACGCAGGGTTATGACATAATATGTCTGCAAGAGACATGGCACAGAACACAAATACATGTTGAAGGATACACCACCTACAGTGTGAATGCAGTAGCATCCCAAGCAGGTAGAGCGAAAGGGGGATTACTGACCCTGGTTTCCACTACTTTAACTGAGTTCAGTGCTGGTGGATACATGGAAGTGGGACAGCATGCATCAATTTTACGCTTGACACACAGTAACTGTAGGGATTTAGTTATTGTGAATTTCTACAATAACATTGTGGGGCCCAATCGGGGAATAATTGTATCTGATATAGAACAGTCAATAGATGATACACTTGCATTATCAAGGAACAGCCCAGCAATACTTTGGGCAGGAGACTTCAATATCAAATCATGTAGTCACGCTCAAAAGGGTATCTGTGGGCATCGAGAGGAACATCCTGGTGGTGAAAGTACCATGCTTAAGCACTTTCCACACAATAATTACGGCAGTGTTTTGAATAACTTGGTAGCCAAGTTAGATCTGGAGCTACTTGATTGCACGAAGAATAAAAATAATGAGAAGTGCCCAACATTCAGAGGGAGAGACTCATATTCAAATATTGATCATTTTCTGGTGTCTAAAGATTTGGTTTATTCCAATGTCTGGGTAACAGAACAACCAGTGAGTGATCACAATAGCATATCGATGGAGCTAATGGGTTGGGGTCCGAAAACAATTGTGTATGAAAGACCCATCCATGGGGTTGTGGCTGAGAGGCCTAATGGCATGAGAATTAAATGGATTAAAGTAGATCCCACAGTTTTTTTGGCAAATATACTCCACAAATGCAGTAACGAGGTAAGCTACTGCTTAGGACCTAACGTGACCCCGTCTATTCTCCTATCAAATGTTTTACAAATAACTACCTCAATTGAGAAATCCCTGGAAGCAAGAAGTAGAAAGCCGAGGGGAGGTAAGGTCACTTGGTTTGATAAACAGTGTGCCCAGTCTCTAAAAAAGTTAAAGGTTGTACTGGATGCCAAGCCAAGAGATATAATTAAGATTAGAGAAGAGCGGTTTAACTACAAAACTGCTTTGGCATCTAGAAAGAAAGATTTGCAGAATGAGGCATGGTCAAAATTGGATAGGGCTGCTGAAACTAAAGACGATAAACTATTCTGGAAAACTGTAAACAGCCCTTTCCTTAAAAATGATTACATCCCTGTAATTAGCTCACATGTTAGTTGTCGCGCATGGATAGCCCATTTTGCTGGGATTTTTAATTCAAATTCTAATTCAGATGGGTCAATTTTAAGGGACAATTTAGCACCATGTACCAAATGGCAGAAAATGGAGGTATCAGTGACCCTTCATGAGGTTACAGATGCAATAGGAAGCAGCAAGGGTGGCAAGGCCCCTGGACCGGATGGTGTGCCTATGGACTTTTATAAATATGAAATAAACCTATGGGCACCAATCTTGACACGTTATTTTAATGCGGCCATAGAGGATAGGTTACCAACTACATGGGGGCAGTCAATCATTGTGCCACTCTATAAAAAAGGCCCCAGGACCGAAGCCCAAAACTATCGGCCCATCTCACTTCTGGACTCGTCAGTTAAGATTCTTAGTCGAGTTCTTTTAGTGAGATTGGAAGTTTGGGCCGAGGAAAATAACATTCTATCCCCAGTGCAGTATGGGTTTCGTAAGGGGATGGGCACAATGGAGCAGTGTGTGAACCTGGAGCTCCTAGTCAGCAAGTACACCAAAGCTAAGGATGGTAATCTATTCTTGTGCTTTGCTGATCTGAGCTCAGCATTCGATCTGGTGGAACACACACTGCTCTGGCCAATTTTGTTGTCAATGGGGGCCCCAACTGAAATTATCCATCTGCTGGCCAGGCTATTCGCTAACCTGACCAGCAAAGTAAGATTTGGAAGAGATGGCGAATGCACACCTTTGTTTAATATCAAGAGAGGTATCCGACAAGGGTGCGTACTTGCCCCACTACTGTTTTCTCTTTTTATAAATCAAGTAGATGAAATTTTAAGACAGACTAATGTAGACGCCCCTATTATTAATGGTAACAGAATCCCAATCCTTTTATACGCGGATGACGCGGTCCTTATCTCCAGGACCCAAAATGGATTGCAACTACTGATTGATAGGTTTTATACATTCATTGAGAACAGGAAATTAAAAATTAACAAAGGAAAGACCTTTACAATGTCGTGCGGCAAGAAATTAAGAAAATGCAGGTCCTTCTTTTTAAATGGAGAGAAATTAGAACCAGTTAAGAATTTCTGTTACCTCGGCATCACCTTTTTAGGAGATGGCAAATGGGCAAGCGAACAAGATAGTGTCAATTGTAAACTGGGCAGGAACACAAATAGTGTTTTTAGATTTGCCACCATATTAGGGAATCGCAGAATCCGTGAGATGCTGTCCATATATAACTCATGATGTATATCCTCTGCTATATACGGGGCCGGGATATGGGGATATAATGCCAAGAGTGCCAACTTGATCAAGCGTGAGGAGAATGTGTTTTTAAAACGATTATTGTGTGTCCCGATTACAGCCTCAACGGAATTGGTGCATACGGAGCTTGGTATAAATCATGTTGATGACCTTATTGCTTTGCGCCCCCTAGCTCTTTGGCGCTCGATCTGGGCAAAGGAAGAGACAAAATTCACCCAGGACGTGATCATTGACTGTCTAAAACTTGACCGCCACTCAAATATTCCCTGGCTAAGTCACATACAGTATTGGTACAAATTACTGTATGGTCACAATATATATACAGACCTATTAACAGGGCCAGCGCTGTCAAAGCGGGAGCTTAAAATGTCATTCCTTATGTACTCAGAAGGGGTAAGACTGGAAAGATGTGAAAAACAAAGTACGGTTAATTTTTACCTGGAATATAATATCAGTGAAGGTTTCCAAACTTACCTTACTATTGTGAGCATTAATCGTCATCGCTATGTATTAACCCGCCTGCGGTTGGGAACTGTGCACCACCTAGTGGCATTCCCTACAATCATGAAACCCGGGACATGTCCATGCCCATGTGATGGTCAATCTATACAGAGTGTTTGCCATTTTTTACTATTTTGTAATTTTTATACTCATTTTAGAAAGTTTTATCTGAAACCCATCTTTTTAAAATATAACATGCGCGATACAAAATCAGCGATGCAATTGATATTTAACTTAAAGACCCCTGATGTATGTTTTTATGTGGCTAATTATATTTCAAAATGTACTTTCCATCGGAAATCAATTATTGTATAAATTCCCCTATGACGCACTTTATTGAAGGTTTTTATTATTGTTCAAATTGATTTTAAATTTTTGTGTAAAAAATGCGTTTTTTGGCCCATATTACCTTGTGCACTTTATATTGCGATCTTTGCACATGTTCAGTTAGCACCCCTGGGGTGACTGTATATTTTGACAGGGGAAGAAAGAAACAAATATTTTGCACTTTTATAATGCCAGTTTGCACATGAGCACTAAATATGCACTTTCTTAAACATAAGACTCGAGAAACTAATGTATAAGAATGTAAAGGAAGGATCATATAATACCTTGCACTTACCCCGCCACTATTGTACATACTCCAGTATAAGTTTGCATTAAGTGATTGTACTTTATTAGGATTTAGAAATTAGTTGCTTAAAGTGCTGTAAACTATATGACTGTACGGTTGGCGTAGTACAAAAAATGTTTCTGCATTTTAATCTTGTATTATATAATGATGGTATTTGGGAAACAAATGAATATTGTTCCCTTTTAACTATGTTGTTGCTATATGGTTGTATTTATACACACCGAATAAAGCATTTTGAAATCGAGTAATCTGCTAGTATTTTATTGTATTATTTTCCTATGTGATTTTATGTTGTTTTTATGCTGATTTAAAGATGTTAAGGTTTATCTCATGGTGGTAAGACCCACCCTTTTATGATTTTCACAAATCAAATAAAGTATATATTCTTCTGGTATATCCAAGATAAAGCACAAATATCAAAATATATTTCAACATTATAAATTAAACACTAATTAGCTAATTAGCATTCACAATAAAACAACAATTTGAATAAAAATTTAAGTAAATGAACACTAACCAAGAAAAACATACCACAAAGCAAAGTAATCAATACAATAATATAATCAATAAAAGTAACAATATAAAATGCATACAAAATGTGACTACTAACTACACCAAAAACTACAGAAGCTGCAAGAAAATAAAACTCTACAAAATTTTCCAAACACAACCTGAAAACAGAAGAGAAAAATATATACAACTACCTTCTAACGTATGTAAAACATTTATTTTAATTACCTTTTCAATGAATTAACTTTAAAACTGTAAAATAATAGCTAACAAAACACTACTGTTTTATGTCTAAAACTGTAGAAACTACAAAGAAATTACTAAAGCATCAGGAAACTTCTAATCTACTGAAAAAAGACATCAATAACATACCTGTAAAAAACACACCAAAAGTAAGCTAAATTAAGAAAATAATTAAATACCAACTCACCCTAAAACGCAAAAAATAAAATTAAACTCCCTCAGCCCCCACTAACTACCAACAAACACATTTTTATAAATGAAACAAAAAATGTTTTATTCACCCCTCGAAAAGGAGACACCTGAAGGCAAACCTGAAAATATAGGCTGCAATTACCAACAAGAACACATATGTTAGTGTAAAATAGGAAAAAAGTACCATAATTTTTTTGTCTATATTAAATGTATCATAAATTTTAAATGGTAATTTCTTTATATTTTTACACTACTTTCAGACATAATGACAGAAAGAGCAAGATGCTTCATATCACAGTAAAGGAAACAATTTCTCTCTCACATAAGCTACCCTTACACCAAGTACAAGGAATGAAACTATCAATTGGAAATGTACTAAATATTACTCTCATGCTTGCTGTTAGAGGGCCACTACAACAATGTCACAGAAATAGTAGAAAATAATGTACTACAAGGTTTACAGAGGCTCCCAAGATCCTACAGCTCAAATATTAAAAGATGAATTCCCTAAAGTCCCTGAACACATTGCAAGTCTGCTACCAGCTATATCCACCTCTAAGCGCTTACTAGAATGAACTAAAAAGCCACCAATGATACCCCTACTACTCCAAGAAGATACCAAGGTATCCAAATTCATGAACACTTAACCACCACACATAAGGAGGAACCCTCTTCGTACATGAAAACCTTAACAATGATAAACATATTATAATATTTCTACTGAAGACAACGTATTAAAACTGAACCAATTGCAAACGTGAATGATGGATAGGACAGTCCAAATGTGCCCAAACCATTCACTGAGATTTACACCATACATCGTGAATATCAATACACTAACATACCATTCAACCAACTATTCCCCACACAAAATAATAATAGATTTTGAACAGTCAATGGTTCAAACTATTCTTAACCCCTTTGATGCTCATGACGAGCTGAGCTCGTCATGAGTTACACCTCTCGTACACTCATGACGAGCTCAGCTCGTCATGTAACGCGGGTTTTTAAAAACCACCGCGTACAGCGGGAAAGCCGCTAGCGCGCATGCAGTTAAATCTTACCTGCACACAGCCATACAAGGCTGTTACTACCCTTGTAACCACAGCATTTGAGACACCTCATTCTGCAGAAAGTGTAGAATATGCAACAACCACCAACTTGCCTTTGAAATTTAAAAATGATTGCACTAGCCTACATCCATCACAGTGTCAGGAACTGATCGTACCGCGCCTACCTTAACGGGACATAGACTACAAGTCCCACGTTGCTCAGCGTGGGAGGGGCTATTTACAGGAAGGACGCACACCGGCCGGTGTGCGTAATTCTGTTCCCTGTTTGCTCTTGTCAGAGAGAGTATTCCGTATTTGCTGAACACTAATTCCTAGTGTCATTATGGCTTGCCCCGTTGAAGAAGCTGGTGCCCTTTGAGTGGACCCCTCCCTATATCAGTTCTGGGTGTCTCCCTCCCAGTGTCACCTTTCTCCCTTTGATACTGGGGGTCTGGATCCTTAATCACTCAGCTGGAGATGGGTCAATTGGTTTGTAGCACCAGCCCAGGCCGTTTCACCTCCCGGGCCTCTCCTTCCCCTGCTCTCCAGATGCAGGGCAACCTAGTGACATCTCAAGCCCTCCCTGGGTCAAGACCTCTCCTAGCTTCTCTCATCTCACAGATCCAGACAGTCAATCCACATTCAGGAGACACACAGAAATGCTTAAAGCACAAAACTCAGCCACTTTCTAAAAGAGTGGCTTCTGAACACACAATGACAAAGCCACTTTCATAGAATGATGTGTTATGACACTGTGAGTTCATACATACCAAACTTCACCTCTCCATTTTAAACGTATAGGAAACTAGGCTAACAAACACAACACCCAGCCTCCCCCATTCTGTCCTAGGGGCAGGATGGCCTTTCAGCAGTGAAAAATGAATTGGAGTGTTTTTCACTGTCAGGCCATAATAACACCTTAGTATTTGTCCTGCCTTTTACTTACACTGCACCCTACCCAGAAGTGACCAGGGACCTACCATAGGGGTACCTCCTGTGTATGCAAAAGGGAAAGTAATGCCTCACTTATCAGGATAGCATGCTACTTAGCAAAATGCGTGCAGGCCCTACACTGCAGGTCTGAGTTCCCTTTTCTGTGCATCTTTATGTTACTAGCCCTGGCACGCACAGTGCACATTACCAGGGACTTTACTATTGAGGCAAATATACCAATAATGGACAACCAATTACCATTACACTTTAAACAGGGAACCCTTGTACTTTGACACTGATCAGCAGTGGCAAAGCACCCAAAGCATTACTGCCAGTGCCAGTGAGGAAACGGGACAGAACTATGTCTTATTTGTGAAATAAAATATTAATGCAGCTGCCCAAATATTTTCATAGGGGACTGCCACCGGTGCTTTTAAAGGCTGGGATATACCAATACCAAGGATACCTTGTTTTGATTCCAATTCATGCCTCCTTTTCCCAACACCATACACTCCATGACTCTTCATTTCACTGTTAATGGTTATTTTTCTTCCATGCTTTCTCCCTTTCTTACTGTTTTCCAAGCTTTTCCTCCTTCTTTCTCTCTTTTACCCTCTTTTCGCCTTCTTGATCTGGGTCAAAGTCTAATGATGAAAAATAGGTTCTGGCCCCCATAAATGTCTGCCTGTGCCGACCACCAGCAACTCCTGTCACAAATTAAGCACTGGGCAGGAACGTCTCACCAATTGGTGGTGTGCAGGGAAAGAAGTTTCTCTATGGGGATAACTATTCTCCTAGTTGGGAAAAACAATTTAGCAAGTGGATTTTCGCTTGAGTAGATGTATGTCTTTCTTTGCTTATTTGAAAAGGCAATTCACAAAACTATTAAGGAGCTCTCTTGGGAACATTCTGACTATCCATAATTGGCAGGAATACTTTTGGAAAATGTTTGAATTCCCCAAAAATTATAAATCTGTTTGAAACATAGGCAGAATTCTATGTAAGTTGATTTACATTTTTTTTAATGTTGCTCTGTCAGGTCTAATGGCTGGCCTTAGTGCAATGGCATACCTTAGGGATCGAAGATGAAGATGAGTGTTCACCTCAGAGGCGTCCATCAGCCCCAGTGGCAGGACACTGGCACCCCTACTGACAGAGCTGGCGCTTCATTCAGTCAACTTTTAGAAGCTGTTTTACAGAACCAACGAAGGAAGCCAAATAGGGCTCCAGATTGAAAATATGGTCTATAAAATAACTTTATTGCAATAGGTGAAGAAGCACCCAACTTGCTGTCATTTTGCCTGGGGTTTGAAATTTCCTGTACAGATGTTGCAGATTGCCAGGACTTTAAGTGGGGAAAGTCCCTCAGTGTCTCAGACCCAGAAGTAATTGAAAATGTAGTCCCTCATTTATGAGGCCCCTTGTGCCACCGGCACATCACTTTTTGCGATATTCCGTGGCACAGAAGCCTGCTCCATATTTACGAGGCAGCACTAAGCCAATTTTTTGGGCATAATGCACAGTTTTCTGTGTTAAAGGGGCGTGCAAAGGGTGTTGCTGGGGCGTTCCCAGCAACATCCATGGCTTTTTGACACTGCCCCAGATTTATGAGAAATCGTAAATCAAAGTCAGCGCCAGAAATGTACGACTCCCAAGGGGAGGCATAAGGGAGGCGCAATGAGGAGAAATATCTTTATTTCTCCTCGTTTTCCCTTTTTCTAAGTGTGCTGCATTCTGCAGCACACAAAAGAAGAGGAAAACGCCTCTTGTGATTGTTTTTGTGCAGGAAGGTTTCCCTTCCAGTACAAAAATAATCATCCCTGGAACGCAGGTACCCTTGCACCATGGGGCAAAGGTGTCTGCGTTGGTGCATGGTAGCCCAATGTGTGCCGGCACAGGGGAAAATGACAGGAATGCGCCATATCTGATAGATACAGCGCATTCCTGCCCTTTTCTTTTGCCATAGGGCAGTGCAGTCAGAAATCGGCGGCGCTGTCCTACAACAAAACCTCATACATGAGGCCCTGACTTTGGGTCCCTATTTTCACATGGCTGCTGTAAAAGCTGTTAAAATAATCTATGCAAGGATGTTGTTCTTGTTTACATTTCACATGTTTAACTTACTCTTCTATTCCCCAAGGGTGTGTGCTTTTCACAGGATGTTGTGTTTCTGTATTTCCTTTTTTCATTCACCATACTGAGTCACCTCTAGGTGCAATGCCGTGTCTAACAGAGTGAGAGACTATGAGGAAAGTGGTGTGAAGGGAACAACTGAAGTGCTTGAAACACTCAGGATACCACTACCCCTTCTACAAACATTAGACACATTTAATTTACTCTCTGTTTTCAGAATCGAAACATTTTCGATTTTAATCACAACAAAATCATTGTTGCTACTCATTTCATTGATAGTGTTAAGCCAATAAGTCTGACTTCTTTTGACATGTTTAGCTGATGTATGTTACTGTATGATATGTCTGGATGCAACAGCAGAAAGCTCACAGAAAGACCCTAAACTACTGTCCGGGTAGCACAAACACAGGATTTTAGTTTACATGTTTTACTCAGTGCCCTTATTCTCATAGGCCACACCTCTTTGAAAGGGTTCTTAGTTACACTTCTTAGGCCACGCCCCTTTTAGAGACTCAATCGCATCCCTCTGATGGCCCACTCCTAGCCCACATAATTTGGGGGAGAGCGGCCAAGGAGTGACAGGAATGTATTAGGAATGTCTCACTTGCAGGATTGATGCACACAGGCGGGCACTGTGAGGACACTGAAGGGCATAATTCTCTTCTCCTCCTCATCCAGCTCCTGACAAGAACATATATTCTTCTCCAGTTTAGAAGTAATTCCCTGTGTAATATGCAGCAATTGTCTTCGTCCTTCGCTCACTCGCTGACAACACTGCACAATGTTGGCCAGATGCCCGTGTCTCCAAGCGCCTTAATTACTAAACGGATGCTTCGAAGCGGCGTCTGCCCACTCAACCTTCAATCAAACACTCAGTGACACTTCCCCTCCAGAGATTGTCTCAGGACCGGTGGGATGAACCTGGGCTGTAAATCTCTGCCTGCCAGCGAAGAGACGGACTAGCTCCTCTGGAATGACAGGCCGAGGAAGTCTGGACCCTGGAGATGCCGAGCTTCCCCAAGTGGGTTTGTAGGTTGCTCTGATCAGGGAACAGGAGCAGGTCTGACGTTGCCCTCCCCAAAGCATACTAAACCGTCCCTGTGGCAAAGAGTTAGGTTACACACTCCTTGCTTTGTTTGTGATGCTGACAGCAATATTAATCGAGGACAGCAGAATGATACTCTGTGGCTGGGTAGGCGGGGCCTGGGTTTGCTAGTGAACCGGAAGACTGAGGCACGTGCATTCCGTTCCTTGCTTCGCCCCATGGTGCCTCAGCTCCAGGGTATGTAACACAAATTGCCCGAACCACAAAATCTCCACAAGCTTCTTGAGAGGGAACAATCAATTTATTGTGATCACCCTCGACACTTTACTTAGTGTCAATGTTTTTTTTAAAATCTTTTTCAAGTTATAACAAGCTACATGACAGAAAGTATCGAGAAGATGACATTTTATTCCACCCTATGAAAGTGCCGTTATAGAGAAAACCAATCCAAGGGGGAATTATAAGCAAATGAATGGCTCTTAAACAAATCAATACTGGACCAGCCGGTCCTAGTATCGTGAAGATTACATTTTATTCCACCCTATGAGAGGGCTGGGAAACAGGCGGCCCTTTACTGGTGGTGCTGCGGTGCTGCGGCGGAGCTAAGCCCGGCCGTGAAATTACAGGTACCGTTTGTGTCCCCCAACGAGTCTTGGTCCTGGCGCTGCCTTTATGCGCCTCCTGGCGCTGGTGAGGGCGTCACTGGTGGTGGGAGGGGCCCTGGCGGAGTCAAGTCCGGCCGGGAAACAGGCGGAGCAAGGCACGGCCCTTTGCTGGTGGTGCTGCGGCGCTGCG
The DNA here is from genome assembly GCF_964261635.1 of Lissotriton helveticus. Taxonomy (NCBI): domain Eukaryota; kingdom Metazoa; phylum Chordata; class Amphibia; order Caudata; family Salamandridae; genus Lissotriton; species Lissotriton helveticus. Next base: position 165,398,820 of record NC_136065.1, on the reverse strand, counting down.
GCGGAGCTAAGCCCGGCCGTGAAATTACAGGTACCGTTTGTGTCTTGTATCTGGTTACTATTGTATCAGCTATTGAGTGGACAAGTAAGTCAAGCTGCTTCTTCCTGGAAAATTGTCACTCATTCAGGTTTTGGTGTCATAATGTAAGTATTTAAACTACAGCAGCAATTTCTACTCCGCAATGTAGAATGTGATTATTGCATTTACTTATTCTTTCAATGCTGGTGGCAGGTATTAGATCTAGGCCATGCTGAGATATACATTTCTGCACTAGGACTCCGAATTCCTAAAAAGATTTTGATAGCTTTTTCCAAACAATAGTTATTTTAGGCAATACATTATTATCTTTCAGCTCAGGATAGACCAAAGTTATTTTGCATTTCAGTGGGGGAAGTCCACTTATTCACAAAATACAACAGCTACAATTAGCGCTTCCACTGGAATGGGAAATTTTGCTTTGTTAATACTGTCAATGGGGCACTCACTGTAGCAAAGTAACAAATGTAACTTGAGCAAAAATTGGCCATCCCTACTCAGGACCGCAGCACGGTTACTTCTTGTGAGGGGCAAGTAGATGACAATGCATGCACTCAATCCTGGTCAGGAGTCATTCCTCCATCAGATAATAGGTGCCCAATGTATTTAGGTTTAGTTTTGTGAAACACACACTTTGCTGCATTCAGAATGAGACTTGCATCAGCAAGCAATTGGCACACTGGTGTATGAGCCTTGTCATGCTCCTTTTTTGTTGTCCCAAATACTAATATGTTATAGCTGAATTGAGAGCATGTGTAACAGGTTGAATTACTCAGCGAAAAACATCCTGAAATATCTCTGTAGCTGAAGATCCTCATTAATATGAACTTGCACTTTTATTTTCTTGAGTCTTCCTAGGCAATGAAACAACAGCCGGAACTAAGTCACGATTCGAGGCAGAGTGCGGAGGTTGTAGTTGACAGATTTCAGTCCCATCTCAGCAGCAGTGGTAAACCTAAGTAGGCATGCACTCCATGAAGTTCCCCAAAGAACATGAATTGACACTTGCACTGTTGTATGGCGTTTTAGGTTCCGAGTGAAATTTCCCGATTTATGCCCTTATATAGGTACAATTCACATTGCCCTAATATAGGCATAGAAATCATTCCCATATTTGGACATAGCCCATGCAGTCCAAATACAGGCATGGCTACTTCCACCGTACCAGAAAGCCACAATGATTTCTTGGAAAATCGGCTTAAGTAGTCAGGGACATCCCCTTGCTTGAATATTGATCTGTCCAAGAACTCATGGAGTTTTCAAAGAACTAACATTCCCTTGGGGTTCTTTGATGACTTTATTATGCCCGACTTTACGTCAAACTAGGCACCTTCAAGGTATAAATATGCCTTCACTTGCTCTAGCAAACACACGGTGGTTCGGAGCAGCTCAACTATCTACTTGCCCAACACAGCTCGCTACAAGTGCCGAAGGAAGCCGACCCTCTAGATGACGCACTGATCGAGAAGCTGTCCTTTCTCTCGCTGAGAATCCAGCTCCAGTGTTTCCAAGCTCCCCTTGGGGCGTGTTGGGAAATTGAGTCCAGAGACAGAGATACTAGACCTCCTTCATTCTAAACTAAGGTATGGAGCTAATTAGACCCTAAAGAGAAATTTTGGATAGATTCTTGGCAAAGAAACTAAACCTATGCTACACCACACTTACTTCTTCCCTCGTACTAGACTTAGGTTAGGTACATCGGGGTAGGCGTATTTTAGAAGCGCCAGTTGAGTACTTTTAGCCTTTGTTATTTATGTATGTATTTATCTATGGTTTAGAAACCATACAATGCTTTTACAGTATTATTTTATAATACTCTTCTCGCTGTACGCATTATACTTTGCAGCCTGTATTACGATTGTAGCAGTTCACTTTACTTGCATGAGAAATAAGACTGTTCAATAAATCATTTTATTGAAAACGCACGTCTCTCTATTTCTCTGCACATCTGATGAAATGAAGCATAAACAATTGACTGAGTAAAATATCTATCTATTGTTTCCACGACTCTGAAGATACGTTTATTCTTGGGGAAACAAAGTTGTCCTGTTTATGCGGTTGTCAGAAACTAATCCCTTATTGTGAATTCGAGAAAGTTGCTGGTGACCTCTGAGCTAGCTGGCACTCACAATTAAGTCTAATATATTCAATAGAGACCTAGTAGACATAAGTCCTACGTCAAAACTATAGGATAGATTATTCCAATGTGCAGAGCCTATTGGGAATATAGGAACTACACTACATGGCGCCCAACGTTTGGTAAGGCACTCATTTAACGCTAGGGACTAGAGTAACTCAGTCGTACTTTTCACAGAGACCCCTTTTTCCCATAAAATACTCCAATAGACGTCTGGAGTGGGTAAAAAGATAAAATATCCGCCATACCTGAGTAGGACGAAAAGCCTATCTGTTAATTTTTGGTTTGTTCAACGTTGAAGGATACAGTGTTTCAAAATATTGTGCACCTTATCTTTGTTTCCTTGAAACTTGCTCTGAAAACCTTCAGCCAATAAAATGACTGAAAACGGGACCGGTGGAGCTGCAGGAACTGCAACCCAACGGGCTTAGACATTACAGGTTTCCAACAAGACAACCCCGATGCTATAATCATCCCGAAAAACTTAAGGAAAACCATCACTATAAAGCTTATAACAAATGGCCTATCACCAAGAGGTGGTAGGGTAATTTTTGTCATAGAGGCACATGAATATTGGCAGACAGAGATATTCTATTCATGGATTTTCTTCCCTGAAGCAAATTCAGTAACACATGTTTCACTTCTACAAAGAAGAGGAACCTCCAACGGAATACACTCCTTTTGAGGAGGCGCTCTGGTTTAAAAGCGCCCTACAACATCAAAATCATATTACCAGCCTGTGTCCACTAGGTAGACCAGGAGCAACATGGCCGATACTAGCCAGCTATACACCACACCCTGCCATTGAAGAAATGTCAGGTGCGGAACTATTAGTTCGACTAAAAGAACTAATCAAAATGCATAGACAATTGGTTCAATATGTCATGCGGACTCTAACAGTCCAACCTCCTATAAGGATTCCACAACAAATCCCTCACCAGGGGAATACAAATTAAATCACACCACAGACTATACAATCAGGCATTGGTAAATTGCCCGCAAACAGGGAACAAATTCCATTCTGGATAGCTCAAAAAATTATTCAATTATAAAATTATTATTTCCTGATACTACCCCTCATGAGAAACACAGAATTTTAACAATCTGTCTACCAATGGGGATCGCACTACACCTGGAGGACTGCGACACTTGGGGTACAGTCTTTGCTGCAATCTACACAAAAACACATGGGGGCCCATTATGTTGTCGGGCGGATTGCCCCCGCTAGGCTGGCGGTAGCCACCGCCAGCCTGGCGGGGGCAATCCGCCCGACATCCACACTCTTTTCCCCCCCGCCATATTAGTATGGCGGGGGGGACCTCGGCGGACGGAAATACCGTCCGCCGCTTTTCCGTCCCGGTCGCCTTGCAGCCGGGGCGGAAAAGGAATATTATGGTGGCGGTGTCTATCAGACACCGCCAGCCATATTAGGATGGTTGTCTTTAGGTGCCTTTCCGCGGCGGCGATGCCGCCACAGAAAGGCATGCGGTCTTCACTCTGGGGGCCCTCTGCGGGCCCCCAGAGTGAAGTATAGGTGGGGTGAACACGGGGGTACCTGTGGTACCCCCCCTTCATTTACATTAACAAAGCGGCAGGCACCGTGTGGTTCCTGACGCTTTGTTAATGCAAATGCTGAAATGCATTTTTAGCATTTTGGAGGGCGTTGCAGAGAGCACCGCCCGCCACAATGCTAAAAATGCAGGATGTGCCCACAACTGTGGTGGGCACATCCTAATACCCCCCACGGGACCCCCGCCCTTATGGTGGGCGGTCCCGAATTCCGACAGGATGGTGGGCGGACAAAGTCCGCCCGTCATCCTAATGACCCCCATGGTGTTCCGTCAATGGCGGTAATACCAGATGTCCTGAAACAGATTCAAAATAAATACGGGGCAGAGCCTGCTTTGAATCTGGGTATGAAATTACTGAGAGATTTCAAACAGGTATCAGCTATAATATTAGCTAATATTAAAGGCAGCATCCGTGGCGATCCGCCAAAAATTAAGAGAATTTGATGTAACTGAGCAACCATATGAACTGGCCAAAATAATTGAAAAATCCTATGAAGAACTAGGTGGAGATAGTTTGGGTGGGAAACCAGTTAAACCCCAACTAACTGAAAGTCCTGAAAAGATCCTTATTATAAACACTCTCACTGTTCCTAAAAAGAAGTGGGAGAACACTAAACAAACTTCTAAAGAGAAGCGTTCTCAATCCCGAGGTAGATCTCCTCAAAAGGAGCCCTCTAAAAAGAGATATAACCTCAGGAACAGGGATAATTTGAAAAAACCTGTTAGGTATCAAGATACTGATACAAGTTCCTCTCATACCTTTCAGACTTCCTCACAGATATCGGAAAGAAGAGGACGGTCTGAATACAAGGAAGAACGCGTGAAGTCCAAAGACGAGTAACACGTTCCAAAAAATCAGAAAACCCAATTCACTAAAAAGAAGGTAGCAGGTCTCAAAATCAGACATGCCGAGGATCTTGAGGACACAACTCAAGAACAGGGAGTGGGCCCAGACAATGCTGGACAGCGCAGCAGAAGTCAACTTAGCTCGCAAGATCTTGAAGGATCATCTGGAGAGGATGTATGATCCTACATCGCGCACCAACACATCGCGGAATTTAACACCGCGGCTAAGACATCGCACAGGGCAACACTTCGCCCTCTGTTATATCGCACGCCTTTACAACGCGAATGTGTGCATTCCTATGGGCAAGGCTGCAATATCGTAGGCGCCTACATCGCACGTCACCACAACGCGTGCTTTGCATTCTCGTAGTTCTTGGCGCGAGGTCGAAGTAAACTGCATGAGGACAGTTCCTGCCAGAAAATCCGCTCTGAAAGTTCCTGACAGACACCGGTTTTATCGTGTGTTCTAAAGTGCGGGCCATGCCCCGTATACATTAGATTGTATCCAATTAATTTACTAACATATTTTACTTCCAAAGTGCGATAATTGTCCTGTCTGAATTAGTACTGCTTAGCACACAGCTCCATATTTCAGAGGACAAGAGTATTTGATGTAAATGAGCGTGGGTGTGTGAGAGAGGGATGGAGGAGTGGGCGCAGGAGCCTCACGTAAAGATTTTATCCATGGACAACTTGCGATTCATTTCAATTCACTGCTCTTTCCTGCCTCCTCATAATTTTTGATGTACATTCCTTTCCATGGCAGGAGCGAGTGAACACTGCAGGGCCATCTGAGAGCCAATAGCTGCAGCTGTGTCAAATGAGATTCTGTGGGTTTTAAAACACGGCCCTCTAAAGGCTAATTAAATCAATCCGTTTTGCCTTCCTGATCCCCGACGAAGTGATGCACTTCCTTAGGGCGCACCGCCCACAGAGTTAACATGATATGTGCTGCTCAAGGTGGCCAGGGCTCATGATGAGCCGTCAGACCACATCCTCTCCCCTTTGGTGTGGCCCTGCAGTTTATACATGATGTTGTGAAAACATCTATTTATTTCTCAAGAATTCCACACCAAAGTCGTTGTTGGAGTCGCCTTCATCTATTTATTTGCTTTTTTTATTCACACTAAAGTCATGATTCACATGTTGTTGGAGTCGCCTTCATCTATTTATTTGCTTGTTATTTTCACCAAAGTCATGTATTTTCACCACCCACCCATCCATCCTGCATCCATACATCATTCATGCATCCGTCCATCCATCCATCCATCCATCCACCCATCCTGCATCCATCCTGCATCCATCATTCATGCATCCATCCATTCATCCATCCATTCACCCATCCTGCATCCATGCATCCATCCACCAATCATTCATGCATCCACCATTCATCAATCAGTCATCATCCATACATTAACATCTGCGAGCCTGAGCAATGTTTATGTGCACATGAAATCATACGTTGTTTCCATGTTTATTAAATATTATTGTTTATTAATCCATTCTATCTATTGAGCAATGTTTTTGAAATCACGTTGGCATCGCAATGGAGGCTCGAACCTTGGTTGCCAGCACCAAAGTCGGCAGAGCTAGCCGTCAGACCACATTCTCTCCCTTTGCCTTGTGCGGCGATTTCACATACAAAAACACGTTCCTTTGACACCCGTTGGTCCTGCTCTCTACTCTGCTATTCCCTGCCAGACTTAAAGTGATGTCAACAATAGGACCTACTTCTTTACAGAGCAAGGTTATGCCTAGGAGTGGGTGGAGCAGCGTAGCTATGAGGTTTCTGCCACCACAGCGCAACCACGATGCCATCCACCAACAGGTTCCTTGAAATACCATAACAGTAGGGCCTGTGGTTCCAGGACCTCCAACTTTACAGGGCCCCTAACACAGAACAGGCCAGGGAAGAATGGGCTCAGGCCTTGTCGGTGGCAGTTGCCCTGTGGGTGGATCATAGATCACCAACGATGCAGCCTTCGGAAAATGAAATCTCGGTTGTGGACTCCGCTCACTGCATTGGCAGTGCAACCTCGTCCATTCTTCCAGTCATAATTCCATTAACAGCTGATGAGATTCTATGAATGCTTCTGGCGACAAAGAAGTTACGCGCCTCAAAAGTCATTCTACACTAGAATATGGAATTATATGAAATTAATGGGTTTTCCTGTCAAACTTAGTAAAGGTACTTTTAGCAGCTCGCATGTGGTACGGACTGGAGACGTACTGGCCACCCCCATTGTCTGGCTACTTGATGACTTCGAAGTGCATAACCATGCACCCAGGAGCACCCAACTATGTGACAATTTTTTCCATGTTTGGGCAATCAAGGTTTTCGGATTGCCCTGGGCGGGGAGTTATGGGTTCTAATATTATTATTTGCTATGTTATGCAGCACACTCATGTATCACCTGTTATGGGTCGTTTCACCACTATGGAGCAGAACACTGTCATAGTGCAGCATACTGCTGATAAACTCTATTCATTCATCCATTCAACCACCCACCCACCATCCACCATCACATCATTCATGCATCCATCCCTCCATCCATCCAGCCGTCAGACCACATCCTCTCCCTTTGCCTTGTACGGCGATTCCACATACAAAAACACGTTTCTTTGACACCCGTTTCATGTTTATTATAATGTAATATTAAATATTGACATCTGCGAGCCTGTTCGGTTCCATGTCTGCGAGCCTGTTCGGTTCCATGTCTGCGAGCATGTTTGGTTTGAGCCTTGTTCTTTTTTAAATATTGACATCTGCGAGCCTGTTCGGTTCCATGTCTGCGAGCCTCTTCGGTTCCATGTCTGCGAGCATGTTCGGTTTGAGCCTTGTTCTTTTTTAAATATTGACATCTGCGAGCCTGTTCGGTTCCTTGTCTGCGAGCCTGTTCCGTTCCATGTCTGTGAGCCTGTTCCGTTCCATGTCTGCGAGCATGTTCGGTTTGAGCCTTGTTCTGTTACATGTTTATTAATGTATTTGACACCCGTTTCTTTGCTAGCGATGTAATGTTTCATGTTCATTACAATGTAATATTAAATATTGACATCTGCAAGCATGTTAGCATTCACATAGACATCGCTAGCGATGTCTATGTGAATGCGATGTAGTAGCATGCGTCGGGATAACTTACGTTGCGATGCCAGGTGCGAGGTAATAGTCGCGTTGCGATGGCAGCGCGATGCAATCCATCCGTTGTAACGGGTGTTTCCCATCTGGAGACAGTGGACTTGAATGAGTACATCCAAGCTGAAACAGCTGATACCAGGGTTAGTGTACCCCATAAGTTATATGAAGTAACGCTCCGGATGGAGGGGGACATAACTAGAAAAATAAGAGCACTCTTTTGGGAAAAGCTCTCTAAGGGTTATGACATTCTTCTAGCTGAAAAAGACTGGCCACCAAAATTTGTCAGGAGTGCCCACATGGTGAAGACATCATTATGCCAGCCTTCTCCAATCATATACCAATTCACTTAAAATACACCTATGCCAGAAAATGGGCTGTAGCCCAGGCTCCAGCATTATATAAAAATCATGTAGGATGGGATGAGGATTCCCCTCTCCATAAAATCCAGTTAAAAACACCACCAACTGCACAGAGGCAGTACCCAGTAAAGCAAGAATCTAAAAAACAGGTCAGGGAGATATTAAACCACTTGAATACCAAGGGGTGATTGAAACATGCACCTCGTCAATGAACAATCCTTTGTTTCCTGTCTCCAAACCAGACAATACATATCGTCTAGTTTTGGACTACAGACATTTAAACTCTTGTTGGAAAACCTTTGCAGTAGAAAATACACACAGTGCAGCACTAATATCATTGTGGGTAAAAAATTTAAAACCACATTAGATATTTCTAACAGTTTCTTCTGTCAAAACATTGCACCTGAAAGCAGGTACTTGACCGCTTTCTCAAATATGGGGACACTGCATCACTTCTGTCGTCTCCCCCAGGGATTTAGGAATAGTCCGGGCTGGGGGCGTGACCAACTGCATGGCCGGGTAAGACTTGCCTCAGCGTAGCTCCCGCAAGACTGCACGAGATCCGTCCTGAATACTAGCTGAAAACCACTGAAAATCGTCTCCGAGCGAAGCGGACAGAGGACTGCACAAGCGGAGCCAAAAAGTGACGAGACACACGCTGGTGAAGAACCGGATCTGTGCGGTGAAACTCTGCCGGCATGCAATGCCTGATTTCAAGATGGCGGCTAATGCCGCTTCACCGGCCTGAGCACTGCGAACTCCCGGCGCTGCCGCGAGTCGCGCTTGATGCGGTGCATCCTACGAGGTCGGAGAAAGACCCCGGCGGACGGTGAGGACACCCCTGAGATCCCTCCCCCCTAGATGGCATTTGAGGGCGAGGACGCTGACCTCTACGGCGACCGCCGAAGGAAGAACAACGCGACACAGAGCCCCGCTCATTTGCCGATCCACAGGTTGGGATAGCTCTGCGACTTCTGGAGACCCAGTGCTGCCTGAGGGGAGACGGCTGACCGGCGGCAGCGCAGGAGGAAGCTTGCGGTGAGCCCTCCCCCCCCCCCGGCGCTGAGGAGACGTGGTCGGCCGGAGCTGGGGATGACTGCTGGGGTGGTGAGCCCCATAGAGCGGGCGGATGCTTAGACTGCCTTTGGGGTACGGTGAGTGAGCGACTGTACTGCTCCCCCTCCCCAATCGGATGCACCACTCAAAACTGGGACACACTAGGCAGCAGCGGAGGCTTACACCCTGCACACCGGTACAGCCTCGCTGGAGTTGAGCTTCCCTTCCCTGCACACCAACGCTCTCGCCTGCCGTTGGGGAACCGGCCAAGTGGCGAAGTCTATACCCAGGGGCCCCGGGGCCTGGGGCACATCACCACGCCTGAGTGGGTCGGAAGAGCGCGACCCCCCCTTTTTTGTCCCTGGGGGGTGTGAGAGACCCACGATATCCTGCCTCCCTGTGGGCAGCTGGCCCGGGGGGCGTCTTGAGCTAATTGACCTCCCCCCCTCAACTACACGCCGGTTGCGACACAAAACACCCCCAGGAAGGGGATCTTCGCAATAATGGGGAAGAGAGACCCGGCGGCAAGACCAGCGAGGCAAGACACCATAGACAACTATGCCATAACACGTGCACAGAAAGAGACGACCCCCATGGGTGTAGGTTCACGCACAGATACCGCCATGCATCTGGAGGCGATCCAGGCCTCGAGAACAGACATCCAAGACTCGAGAGCGGCACTAGAGACTAAGATAGGTGAAGTGGGCTTGGAAGTTCTCCTGTTCCGCCAAGACTTCCGAAACTTGTCTGAAAGTGTGAGCACGGCAGAGAACAGAATCAACGACGCGGAAGGGGCCCTCACGACCCTTCAAAAGGATATGACGGAGCTGCAAGCATCCCACAGGCAGTTGCTGTGGAGGGTTGACGACGCCGAAAATAGGGCACGATGAAACAACCTGCGCTTCGTGGGCTTTAGAGAGGGAATTGAGAAGTCGGATGTTGCGGCCTTCCTGCATTCCTGGCTAACATCTATGTTCCCCCAGGCCCCCTTCTCAAACTGTTTTGTGGTTGAACGGGCGCATAGAGCCCTCTTAGCTAAACCGCCGGAGGGAGCGCGACCACGACATCATCGCAAGGTTCCTTAACTTTGCAGACAGGAACCTCATCTTGAGAGAAGCCCGGAAGAAGGGGGAACTATGGTTTGAAAACACTAATATCATGATCTTCCCTGACTACAGTCAGGAGGTGCAAAAACAAAGACGCTCCTACAACGCGGTGAAAGCAAAACTCCGAGACCTGCACATATCATACATGCTGCTCTTCCCTGCGAAACTGAAAGTGCTATTTAAGGGTAGATCTCACTTCTTCAATCGACCAGAGGAGGCATGGCAATGGTTGGAAGAGAGACCACTACTACGTGAGGCTGAGGAGGAGGACCGTAGAATCTGTAATGAAATGGCGGCTGCCAGCTTCCGGAAAAGTCCACCTAAGGCTCAACGATCGCAGCATCCACGCTTGAGACGACAGTCACAGTTGACTCCCTACCCGGACCATCATGCGACTAGCAGTGGGAGCCGGAATATGGATAAGTCGACAGATGGTGACACTATCCCGGGATCAAGGTTCAGCTGCCTGGTACACCACACAGAAAACGAGACGGACCATGAGTGGAGCAATCATATGTCTGACCCTGAAGACCAGACAGAGCAATCTCTACACCCTCTGGTCGCCGCAATCCGGGAAATGGAGCAGGGAGAGACTGGCAACTCAGGAGAACAGGAGCTAGAAACACAAGATTTCCACTCCTGAGAAACTGTGGAGCTGAGATTCGGAGCAGCAGTTCTTTGCTTTGGGACACGCAAGTGGCAAACACATTTTCTTTCTTTGGGGTAGACTTATACCTTTTTTCTGCTGAATAAGTTGGTGCCTGTAGCGGCCCCCAAGGCACGGGAAGGCCCGCCCCACTGTTAGCGGGGCTGCTGACCTCAGAAAGGCCACTTGAAAGCTCAAGTTAGAGAGCTAAACATAACCTAGTTGGGGTGTTTGTGGGTGGGTGACAGACCTTTACCACTTGGTAGTCCTATGCGTCAATGGTTACACGAATGGGATGGCTGAGTGGAGGAGGTGGGGAGGGGGAGGTGGGGTATGGGGATGTTCTTACAGTTTTGTTGGTTGGCATAGGGGGGGAGAGGGGACACAGTTCGTTAAACACAGTCATGAACATTGGTGCGACACGCTATTCTCCTACACAGGCGACCGCCTGCACCACCTATACTTTCTTTCGGTATGGCAAGCGCATTAGTGACTCAACCTATAGAATGCGGGAAACTCAGGGTCCTGACATGGAACGTTAATGGCCTTAGTAACAAGATAAAAAGAGGACTAGTGAATAATTACCTCAAAAGGCTAGGCCCTGACATAATTTTCCTGCAGGAAACGCACCTTAAGGGCACAAACTGCGCCTTTTTAGCTAGGGGGAGGTACAAAGTATCGGCACATGCGGGCTACACATCTGACTCTAGAGGGGTGGTGATCATCGTAAAGAATTCCTCCCCCTTCTGCATCACCCGCACCTGGGGAGACCCTCTGGGGACTTGCGTGGGGGTTCAGGGGACATGGCGTAGATGCACGAATACGCTGATATCAGTGTACGCACCGCCCAAGCTACAGGAAAATACATTTAGAGTACTAGCCAATATACTCCCCGACACGGCAGACACCATTCAGATAGTAGGCGGAGACTTCAACGATGTGATGGACAGGGGAAGGGACAGATCAGGACTGACACCTATCAGTGGAGGCCAGACCCCCTTAGCCCAGATGATTGACACCATAGGCCTCACTGATGTCTGGAGGCAGGTACACCAGGACCAAACAGCCTACTCGTTCTACTCAGCCGCACATAAAGTGTTCTCCAGACTAGACTACATATTTATGTCCAGACAGGACCTGATTACAGATGTTGCAGCGGAATACAAGGCGAGAGGACTCTCGGACCACTCACCGCTACTGGTGACGATGGGATAGACTCGGGATGCTGGGGGGACCTCCTGGCGCCTAGCTGCATGGGATCTTAAAAATGAAACGGTACGCAGAGGCGTGAGAGCAGATGCACGGGTATACCTGGCTGAGAATGAAGGTACTGTGGACTCGGGTGTAACCCTGTGGGAAGCCCTGAAACCGGTGATGCGAGACAGAATACAAAGTAGATTGGGGATTGAGCGAAGGAGACTACGGGAGGAAGTAGCGGTAGTTGAGCACACCATAGTGGGTCTAGAAAGGGATCACTTAGCCACCAGAAGTGCCGGAACGCTGCGGAAGCTGTTAGACGCGCAGCAAAAATATAGGGAACTGGTAACTGGCGAGGCAAAAACTCAGAACTTGGCCACCCTTCACCGCCTATATGACGTGGGGGATAAGTCAGGCAAACTACTGGCTTGGCTTAGCCGAAAGGAACGGGCAGCGAGATGGGTGGAACATGTCCGGGATGAAGAGGGGGTGCTTGTCAACACAGACCCACACATTGCAGAGACATTTGCGGCTTACAATGAGCGTTTCTACACAGCCAGGGACCTGGGCACGTGTGACGATGCTCTCCGGTACATGAGGCAGACAGACCTCCCTTCGTTAGATTCCTAGACCCTCAAGACCCTAGAGGCTGATATCACTGTGGAGGAGGTCGCTGCGGCCATTGCTGGATTGAAAGCTGGGAAGACACCGGGACCTAATGGTTTCCCGGCGGAATTTTTCAAATGCACGGCAGACATATTGGCCCCGCACCTGAGGAACCTCTTCCTGGGAGCATATCAGGAGGGAAGGCTCCCCACTGACCTGTCCCTAGCAATAATTATCCCAATCCATAAAGAAGGCAAACCACGGGAGGACTGCACGTCTTACCGACCCATTTCTCTTCTAAATACGGAGGTGAAACTCCTGGCGACGGTCCTGGCGCAGTGGCTGCGATCGGTCATTCCGGATCTAATACACCTGGACCAAACCGGTTTCCTGCCAGACAGGGCCACGAAGCTCAACCTTAGATGCACCCATAACTGGCTGCAGGAGGTGAGGGATAGGGAGACACCGCATTGGTTCCTCTCACTGGACGCCGAGAAGGCCTTTGACTCGGTACACTGGACGTTCCTGGAAGGGGTGCTACAGAGATTCGGTTTCGGCCCAAAGTTTCAGACATGGGTCCGTCTCCTCTATACCAACCCGCGAGCCAAAGTGAGGGTGAACGGGAGACTGTCCCACGAAATTAAAATTCAAAGAGGGACACGGCAGGGATGCCCTTTGTCACCCCTCCTATTCACACTCACCATAGAGATTCTGGCAGCTAGGATCCGACAGAACCAACAGATTACCGGCTTCCGTGTAACGGATACGGACCTGGCACAGGAGAAGCTGTCCCTGTACGCGGACGATGTACTCCTCTATGTCACCAACCCTGACACCACCGTTCCGGAATTGTTCCTCGAACTGGAACGCTATGGCCGACATTCTGGATATGCTATAAACTTGCACATGTCGGTCCTTTACGACCCCAAAGGGAGCGACCGAGAGAGGACACTGCCAGACCAGCTGATTGTTACTACTGAGGGCTTCCAATATCTCGGCATATACATCACCCTAGACAAGAAACTCTCTCTGCAAAAAAACTTAGAGAGGATAATGCTAAACTCCGTTGCTGATATGGATCGTTGGCGACAGCTACCCCTGACACTCTTGGGCAGAGCGGCCATGTACAAAATGATCATACTCCCCAAATACTTAAACGCCTTACAAAACGAATATTATTTACTCCCAGACATGATACTACATAAAATGCACGCAGACCTCAGGACCTTCCTCTGGCTGGGTAGACAGCCGAGAATAGCACTAAATACGCTCCAACGACATCAATACAGCGGAGGGATCTCGCTCCCCAACCTCGAAGCATATTACTGGGCTGAACACATGGCCCCAATCAATGAATGGCTGCATAAACAGGCAGATCATCCTACTTATGCCCTGGAGCGACATAAACTGTCCCCGAACAACCTGCTCTCCTACCTATACGGCGGCACCCCTAGGACGCCATTGCTTCCGGCGACTGCCATTACGCTATGGGCCTGGAATAAAGCCACGAAGCGAACAGGCTGGGAAAAGACACCCACGCGGCAGACACCACTATGGCATTGCAAGTGGTTAAACAAACTTTATAAACTTAAGGGCTTCAAACGGTGGGACGATATTGGAATCTCCACAATAGGAGATGTGATAGTTAGGGGGGAACTGAAACCCTTTCAGACCCTGAGATCCGAGTTTGGGCTTCAACACTCACAGCTCTTCAAATACATTCAGCTACGCCATGCTTGGAGGGCGCAGAATATACACTTAGAGGGCCTGCCAGAATATGCTCCACTGGAGGGTAGGCTCCTGCAGGAACAGATACAGTGTAAGGCAGTCTCACTCACCTACAAAACATTAACCAACAACATGCTGGGGGACCTGGCGACCACTTGAGGACATAGACTGGGACATAATGTTAATGCACCCACGTGAGGTGGCGATTAAGTCTAGACTCCGCCTCATTCAATACAACTTGCTGCACAGAACCTACTACGACAGGGTGAGGCTACACTACACTGGGGAATACAGCAGACACTACTTGCCTCCGATGCCAACGGGAGGGCGGAGATTTCTACCACATAATATGGGCCTGTGGTGTGATACAAACCTACTGGACCCCGGTCTTTAAGGAGCTTAGTGAGGTATTAGCGGTACCGATCACACAAGAGCCCAAACTGGCCCTGTTAGGGATGACCAATGATGTTGACCTGGCACGGCCACTTCTCGTATTCCTGGTTATGGCCCTAGTGGTGGCAAAGAGAGACATTGCAAAACACTGGGGTTCATCGACCCCCCCGAATATTGAGGAGTGGAGAAGAGGACTAGACCTCTACCTCTACTCTGAGAGGGTGACCTATAAGGCACGGGGTTGTCCTAGGAAGTTTAAAAAGGTTTGGTCCAAGTGGAGACATTACCATGGTCTGGATGGTGGGGTTGGGGGGGAGAGGTACACAATAACAATATACAAAACGGCATGGGTAATGAGGGAAGGGTTGGGAGAGGGTGCTGTGAACTACCGGGTTCTGGGACTGATGGATAATGCACCTGTACAATATGCAGACGTTAAAGCAGAGTACCATTGGGAAGGGCGGGAGAGGGACTAGGGGATTACATGTTACCAATTACATGACTGTAATGTTGAGTTATGAACAAAATGCAAATACAAATATTTAAAAATAAAAAGAATAGTCCAGGGTTATTTTCAGCTAGAGTAACAGAGTTACTACAAACGTATGATGATGAGGCATTATCTTATGTCGATGACATCTATCAAACAGACAATGACTTGGACAGGCACTTGAACAGAGTGAATACCATTATACTTGGATTCGCCTCTGAAGGGTACAAATTCAACTTTAAGAAATCAAGAGTTGCCCACCTCAAAGTCCTTTTCTTAGGATACAAGTTATCAAGGAAAGGCAAGAGCCTGGCAGCCCACGTTTTAGGTCGAGACCTGCGTCGGCTGCGCTTGTGCAGTCGCAGGGAGAGATCTTATGTTTACAGTGTGGGGGCTTGAACCCGCCCCTTTTCTCCACAGGCTGGTCTCGTAAATGCTGGCCAGCCATTGGAGGAGAGGGGCGTCACTCGGTACAAGCCCCATCTTTTTGGGATTCGGGGGTGTGTTTTTAACTTTCTTTCTCTTTTCTTTCTCTCCTCTTCCCATTGGCTGGAATTTTACCTTCCAGCCAATGGGAAGAGGAGAGAAAGAAAACACATTCCTGCCTCGCCTCGGAGAAACGTGGTGGTGTCCCGGTGCCCCCAGCTGATCTCCTCCGTGGTTTTAGTGATCTGTGGTTATCAGCTTGTTAACCTGAATTGTAAAAATGATCAGGGAATCACTTATTATAACGAATGCTAACTTATTTTGTTTTCCAAAGAGGTTTACCCTGGCAGTCCCTTTTCCAGAGCTTTGCCAGGTTGCCGCTAGGTACGCCACTGGTGTGCCCGAGACTCACCTGCTGCTTGCAGAGTCCCCTCTTCTGGATGCCCGGAGGGCACGGTCTGCTCGCACCCTGCCACGGCGCCTTGAAGCTCGAGGCAGGTTGCTCCTCGGTGGGACGTGGGTTCTTCCCCTGCCTCAGCGGCGTCTTCTCCCAGGGGTTGCCATACTCCGCCAGGATCCGCGGTTTGTCCAACTTCAGCTGCAGGGCCACGGGCTTCAGAGATGAAAAGTAATAGCGGCTGCACTCCTGCTCGTCCAGAGGCCGGTTTCCAAACATGGACACGGTGCGAGCCGCCGCGGCTGCCATGAAGGCCATGGCCCAGGCTCGCTCTGGACAAGCCCTTGCCGAAGCCCAGGCCACGCAAGCGAGCTGCCGCCGCCCTGGCTTTCCGTTCCCACTATATCATCCTGCGGAGAGGGAGTAAAGCACCTGCCCACCGCTTCGACTGCACGACACACGCCTCCAAATAACACCGCAACTTGCAACCTACAAACAAAGCAGGACCCTCTGAAGAAATACAAACTGACCAACCGTCATCCTAATTTATACCCCCCCAAAACCCAGGGCTAAAATCACCACCAAACAGCAAAAGAAATTGCACGCCCCTTCTCAAAAGAGCTTCACACACCTCCCCATGACAAATTACCTTTCCCTTCTACAACTATCCATTCCAGCCAGATCGTAGTACTCCTGCGGCGGCGGCACACAGAGCTCGCTTCTCCCCGGCTCGGACTGCCCCTGACTTGGATTTACCACCGCGACCGTCCGGAGTGATGGCGACGAGGACTCGCACAGCACGGCCGGAGCAAAGTGCATGGGGGCGACACTGGGCTGGCTGATGCCCGCTTTACACACGCTGTGCCTAGTGGGGCTGGCGACGGCCGCCCAGGAGCTGCTCCCACGCCTCACCTTTCAGTACGGTAAGCCGGCTGCTTTCTGTCAGTGTTTGTATTCATGAGGGGGCTGAGGGGAGTTTGCGGGGTTGGGTGTCATTTTTGTGTCCGCTTGCAGAAGCAGGGCGCCTATGAAATGTAGTGTTTGTCATGCACCTTGCCACTGTTGTGCTATTTTGTGGAATTCGAAGCTTCTGTAATGGGATAACTCAGTGGGTTGATGGCACTGCTCTGCAAATTTACGCAAGTCCTGAACATTACTAGTCCGTTCATTCTCTGTTTGCAGATAAATAAGTCCCAGTACACTAGAAGGAAGCCACGGGGCTCTGTTGCCAGTCCTGTACTATCTGTCAGGGTGTGCAAGATCTCTGGCATGAGGGCCACTTTAAAAGATGTCTAAAGGCATCATCCTGGCATTTGATGTCTTTCTCCCAAGCAGATGTTTGTTCTCTGATGATAAAACGCATGTTCCCAGGGGCATCGCTGACGCTTGCACTGTTCCCTTGTTGTGCTTGCTTTCCAGCCCCCTGTTCCCTCATTGTGCTTGCTTTCCTGCCCCCTGTTCCCTCGTTGTGCTTGCTTTCCTGCCCTGTTCGCTCGTTGTGCTCTGTGTGTGTGTGGGGGGCTCTGTGTGTGTGTGTGTGTGTGTGGGGGGGGCTCTGTGTGTGTGTATGGGGCTCTGTGTGTGTGTGGGGGGCTCTGTGTGTGTGGGGCTCTGTGTGTGGGGCTCTGTGGTTGTGGGGCTCTGTGGTTGTGGGGCTCTGTGTGTGTGAGGCTCTGTGTGTGTTGCTCTGTGTGTGTGGGGCTCTGTGTGTGTGGGGCTTTGTGTGTGTGGGGCTCTGTGTTTGGTGGGCTCTGTGTGTGTGGGGCTCTGTGTGTGTGGGGCTCTGTGTGTGTGGGGCTCTGTGTGTGTGGGGGGCTCTGTGTGTGTGTGGGGGGGGCACTGTGTGTGTGGGGGCTCTGTGTGTGTGTGTGTGGGGGGGCTCTGTGTGTGTGTGGGGGGCTCTGCGTGTGTGTGTGAGGCTGTGTGTGGGTGTGTCTGTGGGTGCAAATGCAATAGGTCTCGCATTTGCGAGCGATTAAGCTATTGACATTGTAAATGACAATGCCATTTATTTATCTGTTTTTTAAACAAACACATAAATATAAAAAATGTCATTTACAATGCCAATAGCTCTAACTTTGGCAAAGGCAAGATCGTTGCATTGTAAATGATTGTTAGAAAAGTGTGCACTGCTCCAACCTCCAAAAACGCTGAAAAACTTACAATCAATTCTATGTTTCCTACATTTCTGAAGAACATACATTCTAAATTAGGCAGAAAGGGTTAAACACTCAAAAACACACAGAAATGTCGCGTTCAGTGCAAACAGACATGTTAGCAACAACACATTTACAGACACGCGTAAACATGTGCAACCTTGTAATCAAAATAATCCCAGGAAGATGAGGATTCACGTACTTAACCTTTAATGAAGGTGAAAAAGTACAACTGCTTACAAATCACACTTGTACACACAAGCTGAAATTAAATTCACCTCTACAGAAAAAATTCTGACAGCAGTTCAAACTGCAGTAGCAAAAGAGAGAGCCCTCGCACAGGGTAAACGCATATGGTCATTACTCCTGTACCTGCCCTGGAGGCAGTGACAAAAGCAAGCATTCCGAATGCAAAGGCTTTACATCCAAGATGGATACAATGGGTTAACTCCCTTGCTGCAACAGACGTTTCATACGTTTTTGACCCCTACTTGAAAACACAAGAATTTCTACAATACAAACAAGAATGTCCTCTGCCCACTGAGATTTTGCCTCTAGAACAGTACGAATGTATAATTTATACAGAAGGATCAGCACAGCCCGCAATTGGGGGTAAACAAGCTTATAGTGCTGCGTGCGCGATTGTTAAAGGTCGCTGGCGTGATGATAAATTCCAACCTATGATCACAAAGACGCAATCTCTCGGAGATTGTACAGCTCGGTGAGCTGAACTACAAGCATTCAAGATGGCGCTTGAAAATACTGATCGCGAATTCCCCACACTCATATTGTGCGATTCCTATTACTGCGTTCAATCTTTCAATGAATACTTGCAGAACTGGATTCAAAACGGTTTCAAAGATGCAAAAGATGGCACAATCAAGCATACGTTGCTTTGGGAACAAGTAGTTCAATTACAGAAAGTACTACAAAAGACTCACGTGATCAATACACTGAGTCATCAGTGTGATGGCGTTCACGTTGCAGGGAATTCATTGGCTGATGAAGCCGCAAAGGCAGCTGTGCAAACGGCTTCCGTAGCTGCAATCACTTGTTCTAAAACAAAAATAGACAGCAAAATAATGCAGGCTGTCGCCGCTTCCAACAAAGACAGCGGTAAAACGTTACCAAAAGGCTTTCCAATTAAATACTCAGATATAACTGATGCAAATAATGTTCCTTTTGCTCAAATCCCTGGAGTGGGGGATAGAGTAATTCCAAACATGGAACATAGATTAGGACTAATCTTAGCAGCACATGAAGGGCTCACCTCTGCACACGCAGGTATTTCCGCTACAGTATCATTATTAAAACAGAGATACTGGTGGCCAGGCATAAGGGAAACAGACCAGAAACTATGTTTTGGAATGTGAAATCTGCCAAAAGATAAAGGTTTCTACAGTGAAACGCCCGGCGTAGGCGCCCCTTTAAACCATTTAAAAAAATATATATATATGTAAATTGATACTTGTATGGCGCACTACTCACCCGCAAGGGTCTCAAGGCACTTCTACGAATACCGCTGTGGAACCCATCCTGGCTTTCCCAGTGAGGTGTCCACTCCTGGGTACCCCCAAGGTGGAGGCCAGGCATCCTTAGCGTTGTGGGGGCCGTTGTGGAGATTAAGCAAGCTATTGCCCAGAGTTGCAGAGTGGGACTCCATGATTGAAATAGGCACCGAGGCGAGAATTATCAGGTCCGTGGAATTTTTTAGCACAAGGCCCGCCGAGGCGGGGAATTGAACCCTGGTCCCGGGCTAGACCTCTGCATCAGGGTCTGCCGCTCTAACCATTGAGCCACACTTCTCCACTCCATTAGCGTGCTTTTACCTGGAGCACTGTGGTCCCTTACAGAGGGATGGTAACTACAAATATATCATGGTCGCAGTGGATTCATGCTCAAGATTCATTTGGATGTGTCCTCAACGCTCGGCTGACGCCCGAACTGTTATAAAAGATTTCCGAGTCTTTATCGGCACATACGCAGTCGGCACGCTACATTCTGACCAGGGTCCTGCATTTAGCTCCAAAGCTTACAAGGAGGCAATGGCCAATCTGGGCGTTGCATTGCGTTATTCTAGTCCATTCCATCCTGAGGGAAATTCTGTAGTGGAAAGAAAAAACCGAGAGATAAAGCAATCTATAACAGCTAGGGTATTAGGCTTGGATGACGGGTGGGTCAAACATCTAATAAGTGTCCAACAGAGTCTAAATAATCTGCCAAGAAGTTCTCTGGGTGGAATCACTCCATAAGAAATCCTTTTTGATACTAGAATGATTGTCCAGGACCTTGATCGTCACACTTCAGTGGTAGAACAAAAACCTTTTGATAGCAAAGACAGTTTGGATGTTTTGCAGAACTTAAATGGATCAAGGAGAAGTCAAAGCAACACATTGCAGAAGCCAATAACCACTGAAAGGGAACCACCCGTCCCAACAAGACCTGCCTAGATTCCAAAGATTGGGAATCTAGTCAGAGAAAAGATCGCAGATAAGAAGGAATTTGGGCCTTCTTACAGACAACTAGTACCTGTGCTAGCAATCCACGGATCAAGAACATTGTTACTGCCGCCCCTTTCTGGAAGAAAGGAGAACAGGTTAATATCCATCCACCTGGTAAAACCACATCATGTGGCCATTCATAAGTAGTAGGCCAAGTGGACTCCAAAGATGTAGCAGACGACCAAATCTGGCTACTATCCAAGAGGTTCAAACTGAGAGACTCATCACCTTTGAGGAATCTGCAGTGCGAAAAGAAGGACTGAGCAATAAAGCCATGGAACTTGTGCCTCTTGAGACCAAAATAACAGTTTGTCAAGAAACTCCTGTCTACAATGATGTAGCATCTGACTATACTAATATGACAAAGGATCCGGTAGCTCCAGTGATGTCAAGTAATCCTGATGCAATACCTACAATTAACAGAACTGCATCTGGCTATTTCATTAACTTTGATATGTTTTCCGAGGATCAAGTGAGCCTGAAACGATGCCAGCAAATAAAAAGTTTAAAGAACAAGTAACAACACTTTTTCATCAACTTGAAAAAACGTATCTGGTTTCACCATGGATTGAACTTTGGATTGTCCTAGGCGTACTTTTTCTCCTACTTTCGCTAATTTGTTTATTAAGTTTGGGAATGCTGATAAATGGAAGATATAGGAAAATGGACACAGCAAGTAAGAACATCAACTTACTCCTCAAGCCACTCAAATCATCTCATCGTGAACAAAGAACTTGACATCAGTGAACATCACAGCCGTTCCTATACCTGGTGGTATAGTATGGGATAGGACTGATTATGACATCTTTGGCCCTGCAGAGCTGTTGAAGATTCTACATCATTCAAGGTTTTCTTGAGTGACTTTGTTTCACCCAGCACATTTTCTGATGATTGGGACTTTGAGACCGTTAATAATATGATGTCAGACTTAGACATGTCTGCAAAATTCACAAAACATGAATACTTAGAAGGTTCATCAGATTATGAACAAATGTACTGTTAGAATCACTTTGGTCATCTCTATTTGCACAAATGTCCAAACCCTAGAATGTTTATACTTTCAATCAATGGGAACATGGTCCAACACCATCAAAGGGTAGCTCAAAAACATTCTATGAAAAATGTCCATACTTCTCAGGTTTTAATGTGTCAAATCCGGAAACATTTTACTTTAAAAATGTTAATAAGACAGGAATGAAAAGTATGTTGACTAATACTAAGCAAATTTATTCTGCAGCCTTGTATGCCCAGCTGTCCTCATTAGGTTTTGACTTTTGGAGTGACAACATTGACACAAAAACTGTCTGGGGCACAAAGCTTTATTTCGAGCCTGCATTATCCCTGAACAAATAATGTTTTTGAACGACACAATCCAACAGACATCCTGTCTTGGCCTAGCTAAGATAAAAGATTTGAACAAACCGTCCATACCTACACCTACACCTGATAGTAAAACCACCACAGAGGGGGTGGTCGACGTAAAGACTATTTTACTTAAAAACAGAACTGATCCTGATTGGAAGAAATGGTTAATCTGGCACACAGACACAAACAACTGTCAAGATAGATTCCTGAATAAGAGACAAGGGTTTACATTCACTAGGCCAGATCCAAGATGTGTCCAGAGACAACATCCAGGCATAGTAACAACATACAGTGTAGGAAAACTGTGCCTTGACTGGCTACAAAAATCCTCACTAACGGAGGTAAAACAACACTTATCTTTACTTAAAGATGGTGTTGATTTAAGGGACTTCTTACAAGGTCCTGCGAAACGGCATCATAAACGTTTTATATACGCTGGTATATATGCCATTTATAATGAAGCTAGGAAAGCGACACAAGCAGAGACTGCAGAACGATTACGAGAAATTGATCGTATTCATTTAGAGAAAGCTCTCTATGCAGTTGACAATGGATTAGCGACTCTGTCATCCAGAATTCATTCTTTGGACAGCATAGTATCCACTGCCATAGACATAATGGAACAGGACTTGCTCATGCTACAGCATGGACAGTCACAATTGCGTTCTATAGTGCTTTTAGTCTGGACGTTACAAAATCTTCATTCTGGATATGTGCCATGGCGTCTAATCAACACCACGTCATTATTTTCTGTATTTAACCTTACTGATAAACAACTCACTTTGGCACAAAGAGGAGCAGACAATATATGGTGCTGAGCATTGAGAATCTGGAAAGATTACCATGAACTGTTTCGGAAAAACCTGCAACAGAATGGCTAATACACGGAACAATCACTCTGCCTGTCACCATTTTTCAATATTGTTTGAGACATATACCAGCTGGCGTGTATGAAAGGTTGGGTAAAGAATACATTAAGTCAACCTGGGAATTACCATATACACACAGATGTGGGAGTGGGGGAAAAGAGTTCTTTCTTAGTGGTAGAAACTGCAAAAGTGCACTAAGCGGTACACTTTTATGTCAGGGTATTAATTTACATGGAGCTTGTGATGCTTCTTCGACCAACTTATCCTGCCACCTGCAAAGTTCTCCAGCTGCAGTGATAGACCCAATTTTTAGGCAGCTTTCTAACGGAAGCTATATTATGTTGAAGGATCACAGCTGCTGTGGCCAGGAATAGCCTATCTCATAACTGTGTCACCCAGGGTCACTTGTTGTATGCAAGTATGGTTTCCTAAAACTAAGACAGACAGGGAGTCGCCGCTATGGCCTTCACTGAACATCTCTTCTATAAGAATTGATACTTTAAACAGAATGAAAGCCATTCTTTTACAAACAACAGTGCCACTGACCTCGTCCAAAGAGACGTATGAACTGCAAGTTGCAAGGTCCTCTGCAGAGATACATGCCCTTTTATCGACAAACTTCCCTGTACATTTCTTAGAAATGTTAGGTCGTATCTTAAACATGTCTGATACCAGTGGTATTGTACATGTATTTAAAACTGTTTTTTCGGGACTGTTTGCACCTTTTGGATCAGTCCTCGGCATATTTCCAAACTTCGTGCACTCTGTGTTCGGCGACCTGCCTCTCATATTGGGATTCATAGCAGGAATACTATTCTTGTTCCTTCTGCTCCGATATGGCAATTCCAGTCACCAGCGACACCCAGATTACCATAGAGAACACTATCCTGGCAATGAAGTGTTGTGAGCGCATGATATAGATTCTAGGCTTGGCTCGTTTGAGAGATCTGAATACCACGTGGTTTCTATCATTCCGGCCAATTTGGCAAGATTGCATCTTAGCTGTTCTACGATGCCTGCCATGTGGAAAAGAATGCATGTTGGACATCTGTCTGACACTCCCATCAGTTCTGCCAACGGATGTTGATACTTTGCTTGGTTTGGTAACGGCCCATGCATTGTCTTGTCCCCAGCGGCTACCAATCCTGATGACGGCATTCATTGAGGTCTCACAGACGCACTCTTCTGACGGTGAGATACGTGGATCAACAGGCACACAGGTAGCATCACCATCTCCATTGAACATTGCTAATGCGGCTAACGCTGACGGCGATGCTTCACATTTTTGTGCAATCGGTTTACTTAACGAAGTGGTCCAACTTTCACCTACTGTGGTAGACGAATTCTTTACAAGCTTAGATGATTTGATGTTTTCTCCAAACAATGAGACTAACTTTAGAAATTAGCACACAGCATTCTATGGGACTCTGTATTCGACCTTCACTTTTCAAAAACTAAACTTCTAACTTTAGAACTCTTTTTTTCCACGATTTAACTTTCATTCCAATTTGAACTCTATTTTGGCACAAAGTAATCTGCTTAAAGTAGAACTTTTCATAGAGAACAAGACTTCTGTGAAAAACTTCACATTTTGACCTTGTCCACAACCAAAACAATTTATATATTCTGTCATGGAATGGTCTCAACTTTTTTTCTTCTGTATTTAAGAGCCATTTCGTAAATGTAATTTCATAATTCATTCGGATAGCATTTCCAATGTCATAACATATGCTTTGAATGAAAACATTGCTTTTAAATGCGTACAGCACAAATGCTAATTATCGTGTACAACCATTTCGAAAGCATTTTATGTATTTTGGATGGGGATTTTACACATCATGCTTTAGATTTGTTTTAAATGCTTAGAATTTAGTAATGTCGAACATAATAAAGTGGAGTGGGTGTTGTAGTGTTGTATGGCGTTTTAGGATCCGTGTGAAATTTCCCGATTTATGCCCTTATATAGGTACAAATCACATTGCGCTAACATAGCATAGAAATCATACTAAATATTTGGACATAGCCCATGCAGTCCAAATACAGGCATGGCTACTTCCACCTGTACCAGAAAGCCACAACAATTTCTTGGAAAATTAGCTTAAGCAGTCAGGGACATCCTCTTGCTTGAATATTGATTTGTCCAAGAACTCATGGAGTTTTCAAAGAACTACCATTCCCTTGGGGTTCTTTTATGACATTATTATGCCCAACTGTACGTCAAACTAGGCACCTTCAAGGTATAAATATGCCTTCACTTGCTCTAGCAAACACACGGTGGTTTGGAGCAGCTTGACTATCTACTTGCCCGACGCAGCTCCCTACAGCAAGTGCCGAAGGAAGCCGACCCTCCAGCTGATGCACTGGTCGAGAAACTGTCGACCTCCTTCATTATAAACTAAGGTATGGAGCTGATTAGACCCTAAAGAGAAATCTTGGATAGATTCTTGGCTAAGAAACCAAACCTATGCTACACCACACTTACTTCTTCCCTTGTACTAGACTTACGTTAGGTACATCGGGGTAGGCGTATTTTCGAAGCACCAGTTGCGTACTTTTAGCCTTTGTTATTTATGTTTGTATTTATCTATGGTTCAGAAACAATACAATGCTTTTACAGTATTATTTTATAATACTCATCTCGCTGTACGCATTATACTTTGCAGCCTGTATTACGATTGTAGCAGTTCACTTTACTTGCATGAGAAAGAAGACTGTTCAATAAATCCTTTTATTGAAAACTCCTGTCTCTCTATTTCTCTGCACCTCTGATGAAACGAAGCATGCACGATTGACTGAGTAAAATATCTATCTATTGTTTCCATGACCTTGAAGATACATTTATTGTTGGGGAAACAAAGTTGTCATGTTTATGCGGTTGTCAGAAACGAATCCCTTCTTGTGAATTCGAGAAAGTTTCTAGTGACCTCTGAGTTAGCTGGCACTAACAATTAAGTCTAATATATTGGATAGATACCTAGTAGACATAAGCCCTACGTCAAAACTATAGGATATATTATTCCAATGCGCAGAGCCTATTGGGAATATAGGAACTACAGCACTGACATTGTTTTGTGTCTCATGGTTGCTGTAAATGACCCTTGACTAGTGGTTTAGAAGCAGTTCACGTGTATACCTCTGTGTGTGATAGAGTAATGCGTGGCACAGGAGATAAGCTGTTTAAGTTATCTACTGGCCTGATATTAATTGATGTACCAATGTCTATAATGAAGGTTAATGTTATTTTGGGACAGTGTCCAAATTAATTTTGTAGCTCCATTGGATGATTGTTCTTCGAATTTTGATCTTCTTTGCAATCAGCTAATCCTACATGTGCATGTCATTCCTTAGTCGATATCATCAAAGCACATCCGTCTTCTTCATCAGCCCTTGATCATGACGTTGAAGATCCTTTATATGATGAACATGACGACGATCAGCTTCTCTTGTTTTCTACTTGTCATAACTGATGTTGACTTTTGGCATTGTGGGCGTGGCGAGAATGCTTCTGAAACCTTCTGGCATCCATTTTCTCTTCTCACTGTGATGCATTCGGTTTCTTTTTTGCTGTGCAGACCGTTATGAAATGGTTTTCTTTCCCACAGCCTTTGCATAGCTGTCCAATGGCTGGATATTTAGCTTCATGGGGAAATGAAAATCCACATTGGAAGCATAACTTTTTCTTCTTCAGAGACATCGACTTGTGTACATGTGTTCTGTGCTTATGCTTACTTTTCATAATCATAATATCGTTCCTGCTTCCATATCAGCAGCCTGTCAATCTGCTCATTCTTCGTCCCTTGCAAAAATTTGCAATATTTCTACACTGGGAGCCCGATGTAGGTAGGCAAATACCGGTCGAAAACGGCCGAAAATACCGATTTTCGGCCGTTTCCGACCGGTATGTGGATATTGAGATGTAGGGGTATGTAAAATTACAGAATCGGTAATTTTACCGATTCTGTAATTTTACCGATTTGGTAAAATTACCGATTCTGTAATTTTAGATGTAGGTTTCAGTGCTACAAGGGTTTAAGAATCCGTTATTTACCACCAACTAGAAGTTGGTGGTGAATAATGAAGACCCTTCAAAAACATTATTTTTGCTTAAAAAAATGTGCCATGTTGCAGACATACATGCCCTAAGGGCATGTATGTCAGCAACATGTGCACCCATGCACAATTGAGGGGTGCAACAGGGTGTCAAAGTGACACCCTGCCACCCTTCAATGTTTTCCCCAATTACCGAATCGGTATTTACCGATTCGGTAATTGACATTGATTCCTATAGGCCTCAAGGTCCAAAGGAATCAATGGCAATTACAGAATCGGTAAATACCGATTCATTAATTACCGAATCATACCGATTCAGTAATTAATTTGGTAAATATACCTACATCCCGATTGCCAGTTCTTAAATACCGAATCGGTATGATTCGGTATTTAAGAATCGGTAATCTGGGATTACCTACATCGGGCCCTGAGTGTCTCTCTCAACATGCATCTCCCAAAGGAATCTGAAAGACAACCATTGATGACTCTGAGGCGCATGTCTTCTTCATCAGTGAAATCATAGAACTTACACTGTTTGATACTTGCGTCAAATCTCTCAACAAGCTCATCCATAATTTTGCCAACCTTTTGTCGTGCTTGGTTGAAAGTGTACCTTTCATTGTTGATATTCAGCATTGGATTCACCTTTGCTTCCAACACTTCTTTCATCTTTTGGCATGACGTTGCATCAGTTTGTGAGGTTTTCTTTTGCACTTCTTTAACTACTCAACCGGCAACTTTTTTCAAATATTTAATGGTTTTCTTATCATCTACTTTTAGCGCATCTAGGAAGTCATCGAACGTTTTGATCCATGAAGTCCAGCTGGCAACTATGTTTTTTTATTCACTGTGTCAAATGGAGGTTGTGGCTTCAGGAATGTAGGGGTAGTGTATTTTGTGCTCCCTTCTACTGTTATTGAGAGTAAATGCTGTTCAGGCACCATTCATTGCCAAGGATGCCACCTGCAACTGCTGCACACATTGGCCTGAGCCTGGGTCATGAGGTCATATTCAAGGTTGTGTGGTACTTTAATCATAAGTGCAGGTAAGTATGTTTCTGCTTTCGTACCTGGTCGTCACTGCCTTTAGCATTTGTTTCATATGGATGATGGCAGTGTGTTATGGTGCGGCACAGTATCTCTTCTTTCGGCCTTACCAGCTGGTTCTGGTGGGTTTTTCAAATGTGGTCCTCTGCAGGACCTTCACATTCTTTGATGGTTCTGTATGGCTGGAGCGCAGCTTTGACTGCACATACTCCAACCACAGACTGCTTTGCATCGATTTGGGGATGCAAGTGGTACGCATGAGTAGTTTGCTGTACAAATTGCAAACTCTAAGGGAGAGCAGCCTTGTTTATTCAATGCATGCATCCCACCCTCGTCACCAGCTATAGCATCTTCACGAACCGGAGAGCATGCAATGAACACCTTAACACCTCCAAACAGATTACGTAATTCCTGTTTAAAGTCCACCCAGGACTGCAAGGTCATGGAGCTCATAGTATCAAGACACTAGATCTCCTAGACTTATTGGAATGCAGAATGGGACTGTTTGGAAACGTTCTAATATGGTTCTTCTATATTCTACAAAATTGCTCACAATGAGTCAAAGTGAGAAGCTCACTATCTAATAAATCCCTAGTTTGATGCAGAATCCCTTAAGGATCCACTATATCTCCCACACACTTCAACCTTTATATGGACCCTCTGATGGGGATTATCAAACAAACAAACCTCTCATACCACATGCATGCTGAAGAAACCCAGTTACACATACAAAATGTACTCCCTAGTAGACATTAACTGTCTTACTGACACCCTATAAAAAAATCTGGCTGTCACAAAATCACCTCAGTTTAAATTCCCTGAAACCAGAATTGCTTGTCATCCTCCTACCCAACAGCTTCACCCCATAGAAAGGATCAACCACCTAAGCACCCTTAATTGCAAATCAGCATCATTGAATCAATGAAAGCCCTCAGAATCACCCTGAATAAAAATCCTTAACATAAGAGTGTACATAAGTGCATTCACCCGTAGTGCGGCTCACCCACTAAACCTACTAGGGAAGGTGAAGCCATTGATTCTGCCTCCTAATATCAAGATTGCAGTTCAATCTCTAGTAGTATCCAGACTGAACTATGGTAGTGTAACTCTGACAGGTTTACAGAAATCTTGAACAGCTCCACTTAGGACGACCCTTAACACTGCAGCGAAACTAATAACAGGGACAAAATGTTTTGACCATATCACTCCATCTCTCAAGTCTCTCCACTGGCTTCCTTTTAAAGCCAGGATTCAACTAACAATTGTCTGACTAAC
This sequence comes from Lissotriton helveticus, assembly GCF_964261635.1. NCBI lineage: Eukaryota > Metazoa > Chordata > Amphibia > Caudata > Salamandridae > Lissotriton > Lissotriton helveticus. The sequence goes on along the minus strand of NC_136065.1, from coordinate 165,369,428 downwards.
ATCCAAGGCTCTGCATAAAAAGTCACAGATGTCACTAAACAAAAGGTCACAATCTCAGGGGGCTGTCACTCTTTAATGAGTGCCAACTTGAACTCCCTATTGCTGGAACCCCTAAAATATAGAAAAAAGATGACTTACTCCTGCCCTAAGACTCTGGAACCCTCTCCCACCTGAGAATGAACCCCCTCAACTACAGGTTTAAGGAAAGAGGTTACAAGGTTGCTACTAAACAGATTCATACCGTAAAAACCAAGACAAGGGTTGAACCCATGACACCTGACACCCTATTTCAGAGATGCATAGGCTTTGAACTTCGTGACCGCACCTCTGGAGAACGATCACGGATGATGAACCTTTTGTTTTCTGGACTTAACTTGTTTTGTAACGGAGTGTTTTTTTATGTGCAGCTCTCTATTGTAGTACAATGTGGCTCTGGAAAGAGCCGGTGACCAGTGGCAGCTGCTAACGATCAGGGGTGGTGAGGTGGTGTGGGGGAGCATAATAAAAAAAATTATTACCTGTGTACTGCCGCGGTCTCTCCTCCATCATCTGTTCTCCTTCCTTGTAGCATGATGCACCCAGGCTCCTTTGACCAATCACGACGCTGCTGTCACCATGACAGCGGCACCGTGATTGGTCTGAGCACTCTTTCAGTGCTCAGACAGGGACAGGGAGCCTGTGCATGTTCTCCACTCCGGCTATGCATTACAGCCCGATGGAAAACATGCTAAGTGCGCATTACTGTTTGACCGGTCCAAGACGGCTGGCCAAACCATCATGCGCACTTACAGAGTACCCACCACTCCTCCCCCTGCTCTGACCAGCCCCACCCTGCCCTGCACCTAAGCAAGTATGGAACTATGCAATGATAACAGCATTCTGGTATTATCACAATGTTGTTCCTTTTTGGAGTGCTCAAAGAGCAGTGGGGTGACCCTGCTCCACCTTAGTGGAAGAGACACTGCTGCCAGAGAGATTGTGTTAGAATATCACAGAAAATTGATATTATTGAACCCTATTGCTCAATCAATACAAACTAAGAGTATCTCTCTTTAAAAGACAGTGTACCTAGCTGTTTACCATATTGCACAGTAATAATGTCATACATGTCTTTTTAAATCCATTGTTGATTTTTTAATTGGCTCTTGTTCTTAATAGGAGAGTATTATTTGCACTACACTCTTGATCATACTGCTCTCATACCTCAGTCACCACACAAGTTGCAAGTGTGAGATAGCTATGTAAGCGCTTTTTAATCTGTTCAATTTATTTTTGAATCTTGGCCAAGGCCCTTCACTTAAACCTTACGAAATGTTGTTCACTGGTTCAGTGACTTGGACATTGACTCAAGTCCAAATAACTTCACTGTTTCCGAAATCAATGTCTGTGTCAGCACAGAACATGTTACACTACAGAGTTCACCTCAGGCTAAGTAACACATCCACTGATGGAGGGCGTGGTACCCTTAAAACCACCCATATCATCAACAGTGCAGTAACAATGCAAGCATTAACCCCAATGAGAGCCAATTGTCCACAATCTGCCCAATCAAACTGGTCCATTTCAGGAAGGAGTCAGAGAAGGAGAAGAAACCTGCATTGGGAAAGAGAATTAGCAAGAGCAAGAATGCAGATGTGACTTTACCTACAAATGTTCAGGAGCCCAAAAGTGAACCCTCACAAACTCCTGAGGAAAAGAAATGGCCCATATAGAGCCGCTTCTGAAGGTGAGGCCGCTGTAACCAAATATTCCCTCTAGTCATAAGAAGTGTTGAATAAGGCGTCTGGGGCACATCCCACAGGACATTTGCCTCCTCAACCATGGCAGATTCACAACATACAGTGGAGCCATCAAGCACAGTCACAACTACTTGCAATTCGCCCTGAAAGTTTTACCCACATGCTCTTCTGGTTAATTCATCTCATTTGTGACCTTCCACTTATGAGGATTTGGTCATCTTGATTGAAACACAGAAAATCATGAGAGTGAACCTTTGTGCAGGGATACAGAAAGAAAGAGAACTGGGAATGTAAGATTTCTGGCTTCCAGCGCTGAAAAACAGTGTAGGAAATGGTATGGCAGTAACAATAACTGTTGGACTTGGCCCTTTTTGCAGGGTCATCCAAGGACCTTTTTGCCTTCCTCCTGTATTTTTTCTGACCTGTTGTTGATGGTTTTATGACTCTGGGCACTTTATCACTGCTATTCACTGCTAAAGTGCATATGCTCTCTATGGTAAACTTGGTAAGATTGTTCTACACATGTTTGGCATATTTATTTACCTATCAGTCCCTTGCATAGTGGTATCTCATATACCCAGGGACAATAAATTAAATGCTATTGGTGAGCTTGCAGAGCTGCTTGCACCACCCTCCAAAGCAGCCTTTCAAACCTGTCTCAGGCCTCTACCAATGCAGGGCCCACGCGCGCAGTTTGCTATCGCTTTGACAATGCACATAAAGTAGTTGCCAAGTCTGTGACTCCCATTTTACTACAAATCAGTCACCCCTAAGGTAGGCACTAGCTAGCCCTATGGGCAGGGTGTGGTGTAGGTAGAAGGTAGGACATGTGCCTTAATTGTGTGGAATGTCCTGGTAGGGACAAACAGCCTATTTGGTTTCTCACTGCTGTGAGGCTGCCCTCTCATAGGAATGCATTGGGGATTCCTTGAAATGCGCTTCAGTGGTAATTCCTGAAATGAGAGAGGTAGCGTGATCAAGTTCAGTATGTTTGGAATAGTGGTGATAAATGCTGCTTATTGGTGTTAGCAGATCTATTATTACTATTTTAGAAATGCCACTTTTTAGAAGTATGCAAAAACAACAATTGATGGACAGAATGCAGAACAATGTCATACATTCACCCCAGTACAGAGATCTGGGCCTAACTCCATTGTTTTTTGCACTCCACACCACCCCAGTTCAGACATGGCCATATGCAAATCAACATTGACCCTGTGCCTCATGGGAAGAGTCCAGCCCGAACTGCCAAGCCATTTCTTTCCTGGACCGGAATCAAGCATCCTAGGACCGGTTTCTGGCTATCAGCCGTCTTCAGCCAGGATAGCTTGACTCCAGTGGTGTGGAGAGCATGGGACTCACGTCTGAGCATACCCATCCCACTCAGGGTGACAAATGCAAAAACAACAATTGATGGACAGAATGCAGAACAATGTCATACATTCACCCCAGTACTGAGATCTGGGCCTAAATCCATCGTTTTTTTGCACTCCACACCACCCCAGTTCAGACATGGCCATATGCAAATCAGCCTTGACCCTGTGCCTCATGGGAATAGTCCAGCCCGAACTGCCAAGCCATTTCTTTCCAGGATCGGAATCAAGCATCCTAGGACCGGTTTCTGGCTATCAGCCGCCTTCAGCCAGGATAGCTTGACTCCAGTGGTGTGGAGAGCATGGGACTCACGTCTGATCATACCCATCCCACTCGGGGTGACAAATGCAAAAACAACAATTGATGGACAGAATGCAGAACAATGTCATACATTCACCCCAGTACAGAGATCTGAGCCTAAATCCATCGTTTTTTTGCACTCCACACCACCCCAGTTCAGACATGGCCATATGCAAATCAGCCTTGACCCTGTGCCTCATGGGAACAGCCCAGCCCGAACTGCCAAGCCATTTCTTTCCTGGACCGGAATCAAGCATCCTAGGACCGGTTTCTGGCTATCAGCCGTCTTCAGCCAGGATAGCTTGACTCCAGTGGTGTGGAGAGCATGGACTCACGTCTGAGCATACCCATCCCACTCGAGGTGACAAATGCAAAAACAACAATTGATGGACAGAATGCAGAACAATGTCATACATTCACCCCAGTACAGAGATCTGGGCCTAAATCCATCGTTTTTTTGCACTCCACACCACCCCAGTTCAGACATGGCCATATGTAAATCAGCCTTGACCCTGTGCATCATGGGAACAGTCCAGCCCGAACTGCCATGCCATTTCTTTCCTGGACCGGAGTCAAGCATCCTAGGACCGGTTTCTGGCTATCAGCCATCTTCAGCAAGGATAGCTTGACACCAGTGGTGTGGAGAGCATGGGACTCACGTCTGAGCATACCCATCCCACTCGAGGTGACAAATGCAAAAGCAACAATTGATGGACAGAATGCAGAACAATGTCATACATTCACCCCAGTACAGAGATCTGGGCCTAAATCCATCGTTTTTTTGCACTCCACACCACCACAGTTCAGACATGGCCATATGCAAATCAGCCTTGACCCTGTGCCTCATGGGAACAGTCCAGACCGAACTGCCAAGCCATTTCTTTCCTGGACCGGATTCAAGCATCCTAGGACCGGTTTCTGGCTATCAGCCGTCTTCAGCCAGGATAGCTTGACTCCAGTGGTGTGGAGAGCATGGGACTCACGTCTGAGCATACCCATCCCAGTCGGGGTGACAAATGCAAAAATAACAATTGATGGACAGAATGCAGAACAATGTCATACATTCACCCCAGTACAGAGATCTGGTCCTAAATCCATCGTTTTTTTGCACTCCACACCACCCCAGTTCAGACATGGCCATATGCAAATCAGTCTTGACCCTGTGCCTCATGGGAACAGTCCGGCCCGAACTGCCAAGCCATTTCTTTCCTGGACCGGAATCAAGCATCCTAGGACCGGTTTCTGGCTATCAGCCGTCTTCAGCCAGGATAGCTTGACTCCAGTGGTGTGGAGAGCATGGGACTCACGTCTGAGCATACCCATCCCACTCAGGGTGACAAATGCAAAAACAACAATTGATGGACAGAATGCAGAACAATGTCATACATTCACCCCAGTACAGAGATCTGGGCCTAAATCCATCGTTTTTTTGCACTCCACACCACCCCAGTTCAGACATGGCCATATGCAAATCAGCCTTGACCCTGTGCCTCATGGGAATAGTCCAGCCCGAACTGCCAAGCCATTTCTTTCCAGGATCGGAATAAAGCATCCTAGGACCGGTTTCTGGCTATCAGCCGTCTTCAGCCAGGATAGCTTGACTCCAGTGGTGTGGAGAGCATGGGACTCACGTCTGATCATACCCATCCCACTCGGGGTGACAAATGCAAAAACAACAATTGATGGACAGAATGCAGAACAATGTCATACATTCACCCCAGTACTGAGATCTGGGCCTAAATCCATCGTTTTTTTGCACTCCACACCACCCCAGTTCAGACATGGCCATATGCAAATCAGCCTTGACCCTGTGCCTCATGGGAATAGTCCAGCCCGAACTGCCAAGCCATTTCTTTCCAGGATCGGAATCAAGCATCCTAGGACCGGTTTCTGGCTATCAGCCGTCTTCAGCCAGGATAGCTTGACTCCAGTGGTGTGGAGAGCATGGGACTCACGTCTGATCATACCCATCCCACTCGGGGTGACAAATGCAAAAACAACAATTGATGGACAGAATGCAGAACAATGTCATACATTCACCCCAGTACAGAGATCTGGGCCTAAATCCATCGTTTTTTTGCACTCCACACCACCCCAGTTCAGACATGGCCATATGCAAATCAGCCTTGACCCTGTGCCTCATGGGAACAGCCCAGCCCGAACTGCCAAGCCATTTCTTTCCTGGACCGGAATCAAGCATCCTAGGACCGGTTTCTGGCTATCAGCCGTCTTCAGCCAGGATAGCTTGACTCCAGTGGTGTGGAGAGCATGGACTCACGTCTGAGCATACCCATCCCACTCGAGGTGACAAATGCAAAAACAACAATTGATGGACAGAATGCAGAACAATGTCATACATTCACCCCAGTACAGAGATCTGGGCCTAAATCCATCGTTTTTTTGCACTCCACACCACCCCAGTTCAGACATGGCCATATGTAAATCAGCCTTGACCCTGTGCCTCATGGGAACAGTCCAGCCCAAACTGCCATGCCATTTCTTTCCTGGACCGGAGTCAAGCATCCTACGACCGGTTTCTGGCTATCAGCCATCTTCAGCAAGGATAGCTTGATACCAGTGGTGTGGAGAGCATGGGACTCACGTCTGAGCATACCCATCCCACTCGAGGTGACAAATGCAAAAGCAACAATTGATGGACAGAATGCAGAACAATGTCATACATTCACCCCAGTACAGAGATCTGGGCCTAAACCCATCGTTCTGTTACTCATGATACCATTCCAGCTTGAACTCAGCTATATGCAAATCAGTCTTGACCCTGTGACCCATGGGAACAGTCTAGCCCGAACTGCCAAGCCAGGTCCTCCCTGGATTGGAAACAAGCATCCTAGGACCGGTATCGGGCTTTCAGCCCTCATCAGCCAGGATAGCTTGACTCCAGTGGTGTGGAGAGCATGGGACTCACGTCTGAGCATACCCATCCCAGTCGGGGTGACAAATGCAAAAATAACAATTGATGGACAGAATGCAGAACAATGTCATACATTCACCCCAGTACAGAGATCTGGTCCTAAATCCATCGTTTTTTTGCACTCCACACCACCCCAGTTCAGACATGGCCATATGCAAATCAGTCTTGACCCTGTGCCTCATGGGAACAGTCCGGCCCGAACTGCCAAGCCATTTCTTTCCTGGACCGGAATCAAGCATCCTAGGACCGGTTTTTGGCTATCAGCCGTCTTCAGCCAGGATAGCTTGACTCCAGTGGTGTGGAGAGCATGGGACTAACGTCTGAGCATACCCATCCCACTCAGGGTGACAAATGCAAAAACAACAATTGATGGACAGAATGCAGAACAATGTCATACATTCACCCCAGTACAGAGATCTGGGCCTAAATCCATCGTTTTTTTGCACTCCACACCACCCCAGTTCAGACATGGCCATATGCAAATCAGCCTTGACCCTGTGCCTCATGGGAATAGTCCAGCCCGAACTGCCAAGCCATTTCTTTCCAGGATCGGAATCAAGCATCCTAGGACCGGTTTCTGGCTATCAGCCGTCTTCAGCCAGGATAGCTTGACTCCAGTGGTGTGGAGAGCATGGGACTCACGTCTGATCATACCCATCCCACTCGGGGTGACAAATGCAAAAACAACAATTGATGGACAGAATGCAGAACAATGTCATACATTCACCCCAGTACAGAGATCTGGGCCTAAATCCATCGGTTTTTTGCACTCCACACCACCCCAGTTCAGACATGGCCATATGCAAATCAGCCTTGACCCTGTGCCTCATGGGAACAGCCCAGCCCGAACTGCCAAGCCATTTCTTTCCTGGATCGGAATCAAGCATCCTAGGACCGGTTTCTGGCTATCAGCCGTCTTCAGCCAGGATAGCTTGACTCCAGTGGTGTGGAGAGCATGGACTCACGTCTGAGCATACCCATCCCACTCGAGGTGACAAATGCAAAAACAACAATTGATGGACAGAATGCAGAACAATGTCATACATTCACCCCAGTACAGAGATCTGGGCCTAAATCCATCGTTTTTTTGCACTCCACACCACCCCAGTTCAGACATGGCCATATGTAAATCAGCCTTGACCCTGTGCCTCATGGGAACAGTCCAGCCCGAACTGCCATGCCATTTCTTTCCTGGACCGGAGTCAAGCATCCTAGGACCGGTTTCTGGCTATCAGCCATCTTCAGCAAGGATAGCTTGACACCAGTGGTGTGGAGAGCATGGGACTCACGTCTGAGCATACCCATCCCACTCGAGGTGACAAATGCAAAAGCAACAATTGATGGACAGAATGCAGAACAATGTCATACATTCACCCCAGTACAGAGATCTGGGCCTAAATCCATCGTTTTTTTGCACTCCACACCACCACAGTTCAGACATGGCCATATGCAAATCAGCCTTGACCCTGTGCCTCATGGGAACAGTCCAGACCGAACTGCCAAGCCATTTCTTTCCTGGACCGGATTCAAGCATCCTAGGACCGGTTTCTGGCTATCAGCCGTTTTCAGCCAGGATAGCTTGACTCCAGTGGTGTGGAGAGCACGGGACTCACGTCTGAGCATACCCATCCCACTCGGGGTGACAAATGCAAAAATAACAATTGATGGACAGAATGCAGAACAATGTCATACATTCACCCCAGTACAGAGATCTGGTCCTAAATCCATCGTTTTTTTGCACTCCACACCACCCCAGTTCAGACATGGCCATATGCAAATCAGTCTTGACCCTGTGCCTCATGGGAACAGTCCGGCCCGAACTGCCAAGCCATTTCTTTCCTGGACCGGAATCAAGCATCCTAGGACCGGTTTCTGGCTATCAGCCGTCTTCAGCCAGGATAGCTTGACTCCAGTGGTGTGGAGAGCATGGGACTCACGTCTGAGCATACCCATCCCACTCGGGGTGAAAAATGCAAAAACAACAATTGATGGACAGAATGCAGAACAATGTCATACATTCACCCCAGTACAGAGATCTGGGACTAAATCCATCGTTTTTTTGCACTCCACACCACCCCAGTTCAGACATGGCCATATGCAAATCAGCCTTGACCCTGTGCCTCATGGGAACAGTCCAGCCCGAACTGCCAAGCCATTTCTTTCCTGGACCGGAATCAAGCATCCTAGGACCGGTTTCTGGCTATCAGCCGTCTTCAGCCAGGATACCTTGACTCCAGTGGTGTGGAGAGCATGGGACTCACGTCTGAGCATACCCATCCCACTCGGGGTGACAAATGCAAAAACAACAATTGATGGACTGAATGCAGAACAATGTCATACATTCACCCCAGTACAGAGATCTGGGCCTAAATCCATCGTTTTTTGCACTCCACACCACCCCAGTTCAGACATGGCCATATGCAAATCAGTCTTGACCCTGTGCCTCATGGGAACAGTCCAGCCCGAACTGCCAAGCCATTTCTTTCCTGGACCGGAATCAAGCATCCTAGGACTGGCTTCTGGCTATCAGCCGTCTTCAGCCAGGATAGCTTGACTCCAGTGGTGTGGAGAGCATGGGACTCACGTCTGATCATACCCATCCCACTCAGGGTGACAAATGCAAAAACAACAATTGATGGACAGAATGCAGAACAATGTCATACATTCACCCCAGTACAGAGATCTGGGCCTAAATCCATCGGTTTTTTGCACTCCACACCACCCCAGTTCAGACATGGCCATATGCAAATCAGCCTTGACCCTGTGCCTCATGGGAACAGTCCAGCCCGAACTGCCAAGCCATTTCTTTCCTGGACCGGAATCAAGCATCCTAGGACCGGTTTCTGGCTATCAGCCGTCTTCAGCCAGGATAGCTTGACTCCAGTGGTGTGGAGAGCATGGGACTCACGTCTGAGCATACCCATCCCACTCGGGGTGACAAATGCAAAAACAACAATTGATGGACTGAATGCAGAACAATGTCATACATTCACCCCAGTACAGAGATCTGGGCCTAAATCCATCGTTTTTTGCACTCCACACCACCCCAGTTCAGACATGGCCATATGCAAATCAGTCTTGACCCTGTGCCTCATGGGAACAGTCCAGCCCGAACTGCCAAGCCATTTCTTTCCTGGACCGGAATCAAGCATCCTAGGACTGGCTTCTGGCTATCAGCCGTCTTCAGCCAGGATAGCTTGACTCCAGTGGTGTGGAGAGCATGGGACTCACGTCTGATCATACCCATCCCACTCGGGGTGACAAATGCAAAAACAACAATTGATGGACAGAATGCAGAACAATGTCATACATTCACCCCAGCACAGAGATCTGGGCCTAAATCCATCGTTTTTTTGCACTCCACACCACCCCAGTTCAGACATGGCCATATGCAAATCAGCCTTGACCCTGTGCCTCATGGGAACAGTCCAGCCCGAACTGCCAAGCCATTTCTTTCCTGGACCGGAATCAAGCATCCTAGGACCGGTTTCTGGCTATCAGCCGTCTTCAGCCAGGATAGCTTGACTCCAGTGGTGTGGAGAGCATGGGACTCACGTCTGAGCATACCCATCCCACTCGGGGTGACAAATGCAAAAACAACAATTGATGGACTGAATGCAGAACAATGTCATACATTCACCCCAGTACAGAGATCTGGGCCTAAATCCATCGTTTTTTGCACTCCACACCACCCCAGTTCAGACATGGCCATATGCAAATCAGTCTTGACCCTGTGCCTCATGGGAACAGTCCAGCCCGAACTGCCAAGCCATTTCTTTCCTGGACCGGAATCAAGCATCCTAGGACTGGCTTCTGGCTATCAGCCGTCTTCAGCCAGGATAGCTTGACTCCAGTGGTGTGGAGAGCATGGGACTCGCGTCTGAGCATACCCATCCCACTTGGGGTGACAAATGCAAAAACAACAATTGATGGACAGAATCCAGAACAATGTCATACATTCACCCCAGTACAGAGATCTGGGCCTAAATCCATCGTTTTATTGCACTCCACACCACCCGAGTTCAGACATGGCCATATGCAAATCAACATTGACCCTGTGCCTCATGGGAACAGTCCAGCCCGAACTGCCAAGCCATTTCTTTCCTGGACCGGAATCAAGCATCCTAGGACCGGTTTCTGGCTATCAGCCGTCTTCAGCCTGGATAGCTTGACTCCAGTGGTGTGGAGAGCATGGGACTCACGTCTGAGCATACCCATCCCACTCGGGGTGACAAATGCAAAAATAACAATTGATGGACAGAATGCAGAACAATGTCATACATTCACCCCAGTACAGAGATCTGGGCCTAAATCCATTGTTTTTTTGCACTCCACACCACCCCAGTTCAGACATGGCCATATGCAAATCAGTCTTGACCCTGTGCCTCATGGGAACAGTCCAGCCCGAACTGCCAAGCCATTTCTTTCCTGGACCGGAATCAAGCATCCTAGGACCAGTTTCTGGCTAGCAGCCGTCTTCAGCCAGGATAGCTTGACTCCAGTGGTGTGGAGAGCATGGGACTCACGTCTGAGCATACCCATCCCACTCGGGGTGAAAAATGCAAAAACAACAATTGATGGACAGAATGCAGAACAATGTCATACATTCACCCCAGTACAGAGATATGGGCCTAAATCCATCGTTTTTTTGCACTCCACACCACCCCAGTTCAGATATGGCCATATGCAAATCAGCCTTGACCCTGTGCCTCATGGGAAAAGTCCAGCCCGAACTGCCAAGCCATTTCTTTCCTGGACCGGAATCAAGCATCCTAGGACCGGTTTCTGGCTATCAGCCGTCTTCAGCCAGGATAGCTTGACTCCAGTGGTGTGGAGAGCATGGGACTCACGTCTGAGCATACCCATCCCACTCGGGGTGACAAATGCAAAAACAACAATTGATGGACTGAATAAAGAACAATGTCATACATTCACCCCAGTACAGAGATCTGGGCCTAAATCCATCATTTTTTGCACTCCACACCACCCCAGTTCAGACATGGCCATATGTAAATCAGTCTTGACCCTGTGCCTCATGGGAACAGTCCAGCCCGAACTGCCAAGCCATTTCTTTCCTGGACCGGAATCAAGCATCCTAGGACTGGCTTCTGGCTATCAGCCGTCTTCAGCCAGGATAGCTTGACTCCAGTGGTGTGGAGAGCATGGGACTCGCGTCTGAGCATACCCATCCCACTCGGGGTGACAAATGCAAAAACAAAAATTGATGGACAGAATGCAGAACAATGTCATACATTCACCCCAGTACATAGATCTGGGCCTAAATCCATCGTTTTTTTGCACTCCACACCACCCCAGTTCAGACATGGCCATATGCAAATCAGCCTTGACCCTGTGCCTCATGGGAACAGTCCAGCCCGAACTGCCAAGCCATTTCTTTCCTGGACCGGAATCAAGCATCCTAGGACCGGTTTCTGGCTATCAGCCGTCTTCATCCAGGATAGCTTGACTCCAGTGCTGTGGAGAGCATGGGACTCACGTCTGAGCATACCCATCCCACTCGGGGTAACAAATGCAAAAACAACAATTGATGGCCAGAATGCAGAACAATGTCATACATTCACCCCAGTACAGAGATCTAGGCCTAAATCCGTCGTTTTTTTGCACTCCAGTAGGCATTTCTGTGTGTTATGTGTCTTTGGTTCTCTGCTAGGATGTGTATTGACTGTCTTGCTTTGGAAGGACAGGGGCTGGGGGTGTGAAGTGGCTCCAGAGAGTCTGGATGAGTCAGCGCTACGCTGAATAGGCCTGGCTTGCATTTAGAGTGGTGGGAGGAGTAGCACCTGCACCTGAATAGGGCTGTGCCTGCCTTCCACAATGATGGATCCACCCCCCTATGGTGTGTCTGGAACCAGGGCTTACACTTACATTGGAGAGTGTTGTGCACTGTAAGGATATTTTTAAGTGCCCTCCAGAGCTGGTTTGGACTGGCCTCAGAGCCCTCCACCAGAAGAGAACAAAGACTGTTTGTACTACAAATATTGGGGCTGTGACCCCGTCTGTTGAACTTTGGGAACTTGTGGAACTGAAACACTGTGTGGTCTGAAGTGTGCCAGGAGGAACCACCATTGGACTTTACTGTTGAGGGAAGGACTGCAACTTCTACCACAAATTCCTGTGTGCTGGCCTGCCTGTGGCCAGCTCTGCCCTTGGTGATTATTAGAAAATAGTGCTGCCTGCTCCTTGTTCGTGTCTTTAAGGTGGGTACATGCTGAGCACTACACCGGTTGTCGTCATTGACTACAAAGCATGTTGGGCGTTGCGCTTTTCCGTACAGGAGGAGCATGTGTTTGCTCTGCTCTCTGGCACAGGCGGGAAGATTGTTCTCCTCACTGATCACTGCATGTTGAGCGCTTTTAATGACCCTGGTGGGAAGAGCATTTTAACTGCTCTCCTCACTGATCACTGCATGGTGGGGGCTTAAATTGGTTGTTGGTGCCCGGGACGTGGGCTCACACTCTGACTTAGGCGGGCACAGAGGAGCACATTTGTGCCGTGCATAGATGCTGCAGAGCTGAGGTCCAGCAGAAGGAAGCAGCCTGGAAGGCGGTGCTAGGCAACCAAAGTGTTTGCTGGCTGAAACGGCTGGGGATGTGTTGGCATCATCCGCCGCCCCAGCCAGAAAGGGTTGTGTGGCCGCGCTCAGCCCAGGGAAGCATCGACTACTGTGGAAGCCCAGCAGGGAGGCAAGTGCTTGCGGGTCCTGAGCTGCGCTGTCTTGGACAAGGCATCGGGAGACCAGTCGAGGCCTCAGGAGCGCTCTCAGAGCAAATGGGCCGCACTGTTGTTTTCCAGCCCGAGGAACCACCTGCAGATCCCAATCTGGTGCTATCGCAGTACCAAAGTGATTCCCGCATTTCCCGGCGTAGATAGGCCGGTAGCCCAGAAGTGCACAGGGACAGCCGGGAGCCAGGTTTCTGCTCTCCTGCTTGGTGTGGCTGGCCCAGGCCTGTAACACCCCTGGCGGCATTTGGTTGCTGATTTGGAGGCCTCGTGCAGGAGGTCAAGTGGACCTCTGCAATTCCTAGGGGGGGAACACCTACACTAACAGGAGTGTTCCAGGTAAATTGTGGCTTTTGCATTTGTACATGCTGCTGGCCTTGTCGTAGGAGCACCGGGCCGCTCCTATTGTTGTCCTAACGTACGGGCTGTGTTATGCCCCAATGTGATTAGGCTTTGGGGTTACATTGCCAAGGTTGGTACCCTACACCTACACCCTACACATCACTATGGTGATTTTATTGATGCGTGCACTCTGATAAGTGTTTACTTTGGTGCACTGTTAATGATGTTTTGCATTATGCTTTATGCTCAGTGTAATCCTACCAGTAGTTACTGGTCACCCTGATGGTGTGTTTATGACAGTGACCCGATTGGCCTAGTGATTTATGTAAATCCCTGTGATGTCATGACAAGTGCCTAGTGGCACAGTGATATGTATTTGATTGTGATCTAATGTGTTTTTATGGATAATACAAAAGATATTTTTTATATAACCTTGTGTGGAGTTTCTTTTGTGGTGTGCCCAGTGGGTCACTGCTGTGTGAGTGTTTTGCACAAATGCTTTACACATTGCCTCTGGGATAAGTCTGACTGCTCTGCCAAGCTACCATGGGGGTGAGCAGGGTTTATCTTCATCGTGTAATTCCCTTGCCCTGACTAGAGTGGTGGGTTCTGCCTGGCTTAGATGCATACCCTAGCCAACTAGAAACCCTATTTCTAACAATAACAAAAAGGAATAAAATCATCTTTCCAAGTTAGAGTAGTGGTCACTCCAATGACCACAAACGGAAAGGAAAGCTGGTGCCATTGCCCCAGACACGAAGAACAAACATGCAGCACCTAGACCAACAGTGTGTCCAGGATCAATAGATTCCAGAATTCAGATATCTTCAGAGCAAATGAAGGATCTCATTCGTAGGAAGGAATTTTAATGTATAATAAGTTTATTACATGGAGTTGGATATACAGAAGGTCAGTTTTGTGTACATTTCTTCCTCTCAGTTTCAACTTTGCATTTGGCTTCATCGCTCTTACTGTAAGTGCTTAGATTAGAAATGTTTCCTTAGAACTTCTGTTTTTTACTTCTAAATTGCTTCCAGCCTCCTGTAATCATCAATTAGCAGCACATCTGGATCTTCAAAGGTTTATATGTACTTACCATACGAAGCATGTCCTTTTTTTACCAATTACGTTTTGAGGTCGTCCAAGGATATACCATTGTAAAGCATGCAAGGAAAACTACATTTTCTTTTTGTTATGATGTGCACATATATCTGTTACATACTGGGCCCAATATATATTGCATTTTTAACAACATACAGATGGACACGTGAGTTGCCAAATATGCATATACATTGCTCTGTGTGGTTAACTAGGTTGAGGAATCAATTTCGACATTTGGCATGAATATTTACAGACTTTTTATTCTAGTGTTTAATGTAGAGCAGGCATGATGCCTTTTGTCTTTATTCGGCTGCAGTGAGTTTGTAGGTGATGTGGATACAGAGATATGAAAACATTAACAGAAAATATTTTATATTAGAATTTGGTGTCATTTACTTTTTTATCGCTTGTTTGTTCGTTTTGTACGATGCTTTTTAATTGTATATGACAATATTTGATGCTTTGCTTTTATGGTCATCTGGCCGAATAAAGTTTGATATGAACTGAACTGAACAGAAAAGGTCACAAGTATCTTCTAGTTTCAATGTTGTATGCATTTGAGGGCATATTTATGTAGCTTTTATGCAGTGCAGTGCAGCGCAGCACAGCCGCGCCCCGTGGAGGGAGTTACGGTGGGGCAGGGCAAATTTCGTAGTGTGCACTGCATCGCATTTTGCGATGCGGTGCGTGCTACGAAACTAGTTTCATTAATTAAATTGTTTACTTACGTACAATTATCCATATGCCGGTTTTTAGCACCCTCCACCCTGCCCCTCCCCCTCCCCGCCTCCCTGCCCCACCGTAACTCCCTCCACGGGCCGCGGCTGGCGCAGCAAGCCACCTTGTTGCACTATGCTGCGTGATAGGGCAGACATGCACCATATTTAACATAATACAACACATTTCTGTCCTTTCCTTGCACTGGCGTCCTTTTGACTGCCTAGTGCCCGTACATGCACCCTCACGCTGCAGTGCAAGGGTGCCTGCATTGCAGCCAGGTTTGTTTTTGTGCAGGAGGGGGCACCTTCCTGCACAAAATCAATCCCCTGAGGCTTTTTTCCTCTTTCTAGGTGTGCTGCATAATGTAGCACACTTAGAAAGAGGAAAAAACGAGGAGGAACAACATATTTACCCTCATTACAACTCCTTTGGGGAAGCTTAGCATTTTGACGCATTCCCAGGGTTGCCAGTGTTGGCATATCTAGGAATGCACCAAAGTCCATGGGTGGATGCTTTGGAACACCCATACTCCGCCCATGGAGTGTCTTCTTGGGGCTGAGTAACTCAATGCAGCGATTTTTGAGATGTTGAGTTACTCTGGATTTATCAAGCCATGCAGGGTCACGCAAGATGGACTTGCACAGCTTAATAAATCTGACTTAGGTTTTGCATCACCCTTGCATCCCCTTGCACGGCACAAGGGCAACACAATGCTTTCATAAATATGCCCCCTGGTTAGTATAGTTCATGTAGGCTTATTGGCTCCAGCTGATGTCATTTTGACAGTCTTGTGGGAAGCCTGCCGCAGTTCTGGATAGGAGGTTATTACTTAATGGGAGGATACAGGTAATTTACAAAAGTGGGCACAGCTAATTTTCAAACATAGAAAGGATAAAGGCATCCTCTATCAATAGGGGATCTTTCTAGGATCTCACTTTGTAACTCCTGTTTCCTGAATCGAATTTGTCTAGCAAAAGGAGCCTGTCTAGTTTAAAAATCTGAATGCAGCATAAAATTAAACTAAGGGACTCATTTAGAGTTTGGCAGGGTTAAACTTGCGGTCTTCCTCTATAAGACCGACTAGAAGCCAAGTAGAGGGGAAGAACACTCCATTGTTCACCAACTCTATTTAGTTTTGAGAAAACCATGTGACAGTGCAAGGCAGTGGTGGATGACTGCTGGATCAGGGTTTACCGCCAGTGGGGGCTCTGTCCACAGTAAACCCTGGCCCAGCTTGTCTTTTCATTTATAGACCCCTGGGGGCCAATAATGGACACCCAGCCCCATTTACTCATTTTCCCTGCCCATGTCCACCATTCAAGGTATAACAGGCATGGGCAAGGAAAACCTCTCCCTGTGCATGGGGCCATTTACTTGTTTAGTGAGGGAAAACAAACTCCCACTTTTGGAGTTGTTTTTTTTATGAACAAAATCATTTGCCTTGTGGGTTCTTTAAACATGGTGTCCACTTGGCAGACTTCACTGTTGTGAAAGGAGCTGTCCCGGCAGGAGGTTCTTTACAGCAGAGAGATCCTTGCCAGGCACTTGGCTAACAGAACCTCAGTCTGGCAGGGATATCTAAATGCGGCAGTAGGTCCTGCATCAGAGCAGTGAAACTCATATCATCCACCATCCATTACCCCTGCCTTTGGGCAGAATGGCAGGATGCCCACTAAGTCCCATATGTTATGTTATGTTAAATGTATTTGTAGAGCACTCGGTTACCCAGAGTTGTCCTGGCGCTAGCACAGATTTGAACAAGAATTGTCTGGGGGCCAGGGCCTGGATTTTAAATAGCCACGTTTTCAATTCCTTTCTGAAAGTAAGCAGATTAGGAGAGGATCTAATATGGAAAGGTAATGATTTCCATGCCTTGGCAGTACCAATGATGACATTTCTACCACCCAAGTTGGTTCTCTGGAATTTGAGAGCCACAAGGGTTTTAGCTCCCAAGGAGCAACGTTTTCTGTTAAGTTTGTACCATTTAAAGATTCTGCCTTAGGTGGTAGGGACCTGTATTGTAGAGGGCGATAAAGGCTCTACCAAGTGCCTTAAATTTGATGAGACGCCTCACTGGGAGACAGTGCAATTTACAAATTTGAGATGTGACTGACCTAAATTTAAGTATAATGAATAGAAGCCTGACCGAAGCGTTTTGCAGTATTTGTAATTTGGTGCGGTATTGCTGCTGTTTATTTAAATACATTCTGTTGCAGTAATCCAGTTTTGACAGGACCAGTGAATTCACTACTGTTTTTTGTGATCCATACAGAATGAACCGGAGAATCTTTTTAATCATTGAGAAAATCGCAGGCAGTGGCAGAGTTTACCTGGTCTCCAAAGGAGAGTTTGTTATCCATTCGGACACCCAGGTATTTGGGTTTCTTCACCGACAAGGCCAGAGGGCCTAAATCATCTGGCCACCATGATGGCGACCAGAAGGAAGTTTTATTTCCAAAAAGAATGACTTCCATTTTTCCTGAGTTCAATTTTAGGCAACTATTGCTCATTCAAGTGCTAATGGCCTGCATACAGTTGCAAAATCTGTTGTCTGTTTCTTTGTTGGAAAGTAACACAACCATTTGTATGTCATCGGCATACAAAGTGAGTGAAAAGTCAAATGATCTTAACAGGGGAGCAAGGTGAAGACACATACACATTGAAGAGTATAGGGCTGAGTGAGGATCCCTGTGGGACCCCACAAGGGAGCAAGAAAGGCTCTGAGACAAATGTGTCGAAGACAACCACTTGTATTCTATCTGAGATGTAGGATCACAGCAGGCCCCAGGTTCTAACAGCAGACCCTCAACTTGCTATGCTATCAGATATCCTTGAACTGGCAGGCCCTTCACCACCGAACTGTATGCACATTCCACAGAAAGGTAAGTACATTTGAAGGAGAGCCAGAATGAAAAATACTTGGAGTTGGGTTTGTTTAAGGGCTGGATGATGATAATGTTTTTTTGTTTTTTTAAATATTTGTATTTATTTGTTCAGGCATACATGTAACATAAATGCAGGTACATTTGAACGCTACACAGCATTTTTACATATTATCGCACCATAGAAGCTATGATATAACAATGTCTAATATAGATCTAGCACATGTCTCTAGTTCACACTTTACATTTTAAAGGAGCAGAAGAAGCAAACCATAACAACAAAGTACAACATTTATATTTTATAACATCCTTTCCTAAAGTTGCAATGGACAAGAGCTGAGTTTGGCACTTGTAGGCTAAGTAAACAGCGTATTGCAGACTCTTGGCATAATGAGTGGGGGGAGGTTCTGTCCAACTGTCTCAGACACCACCTGATAGGTAGACCATATGTGTAGGCAGCTATTGGGTGAATTGCAACCATTCCAGCAACACCCCAGTGACAGCTAGTATGGTGTCATAGACTCCTCCCCATTAGTAGCAATTAGTGGGCAACTCCAAGCTATATGTAGCAATGCAGCTGCTTCACTTTTGCATCTCCAGCAGCGTGAGTCAGGGCTCAGTCCTAGTTTATGTAATTGCATAGGAGTGTGATACATCCTATGTAGGAACTTAAAATGAATGAGCCTTAATTTATTGTTCGGAGATAGATATTGTAGCTGTGCACAGCAAAACGACCATTGCTCGGCCATGGGTAGTTCATCTAGGTCCACTTTCCATTGTGTAAGCGCCTTCGGGGTTTCCCATGGGGTGTATGTTTGTGTGTGAATATATAATCTAGTGATTATTTTACATGATGATGGTGTAGCTAGTAAATGTTCTAGAGATTTCATAGTGTCTGGGGGAGCCGGAAACTTTGTGTGTAGTTTCTTGCAGGTTGCTCAGAGCTGAAAGTATAAAAGTAGATCTAGTATGGGAATCGGAGCGTCTGCCCGTCTCTGTGGCTGATCCAAAAAGGTATCTTGTGGGTACAAGTCACCCAATGTGGAGACTCCCATATCTCGCGCCCGTTCCATGGAACCCCTGTTATGAAGAAAGGGGAAGTGCGGGTGATAAGCGACTGAGGTAGAGGGCACGTAGAGCAGGGGAGTCCCGACACGTTTCCGTAACCCCTCCCAAGCCCAGCGTATGGTCTCCACAGTGTTCATTTCGTTCACCAATCTACGGTATGGTATATAAACAGCCGCATGCAGTGGGGTGAGACCAGCTATATCCGTTTTGATGGCCATGTGCGGTTGGAATAAGATAGGATATATCCAAAAATGGAGGAATTGGGCTTGCGCACAAAGTGTGTAAAGTTCAAACTTGGGTGCTCCCATACGTCCATGAGATAGCGGACATGTGAGCAGTTCCAAGTTCATGCTTGGCTGTTTGCCCACCCACACCAGGGCAATCACAATAGAACGCAGGGAATTAAAAACGGCTTTGGTCAGCGGTATGGGGATATTAAAGAAAAGGTATAAAAATTTAGAGAGAACTATCATCTTGATGATAGAAATTCTGCCAGCCAGCGACAAAGGCAGAGTAATCCAGAATTTCGCCTTTTGTTCCAGTCAATTTAGTAGGCTTCCAAAATTCAGTCTCCAAGTCTCTTGTAGGTACATGCTTAGCCGCACCCCAAGATACTTAACCGCATTATCGTCCCACTTGAGCTGGAATTCTAAGTTAGCCTCAAAGGGGGCATCAGTCAAGGGTACCAATGTATCTGTATGCCAGGCATCCCCCCACAGCGAAGAATATCTCTCAGTACAGGGTGAAGATTGTCGTCTGGCTAGCGAATATACAGTGTTATATCAACTGCATACATGGAAATTATGAGATTCCTATCTGCGCATATCAAACCTCTAGTGGAGTGTTATTGACGGATTCTCGCCGCCAAGGGCTCCATTGCCATTAGAAATAGCAGTGGCAAGAGCGGGCATCCCTGCCTTGTTCCACGGGTTATATCAAATGGGTCAGATATGGGGCCATTAGTTCTGAGGGGAGCTGTGGGTCTAGTGTAGAGCAACCCCACTAGTTTGATGAAGTTGGGTCTAGGTAGGACAGTGAATAAGAAGGGCCACTCTAAGGAATCAAACGCCTTAGTTGAATCGAGAAACACCACAGCGGTGGGCAGTCTGGGGTCTACTTGGTGGACTGCAGCGAAAAAAGTGCGCAAATTGTGGGCGGTGGACTTGTCCGTGCTGGCAATAAGTGGCAACAGCAGTTGCGATTTATTAGCTTTTAATTTTGCTAGGATCTTTGCATCCACATTAATCAAAGACAGGGGTCTATATGAGTCACATTGGTTGGGCGCTTTGTCTGGTTTTAATAGGGAGATGATTGCGGCCTCACGCTTGGTCGGTGGGAGAATTCCCCTTTCTAACGATTCCTGATACACATCTAACAGCCTTGGTGCTAGCTACTCCACATAGGTTTTATAAAACGTGGTGGTTAGGCCTTCTAGCCCCGGCGCCTTCACCCCGGGTAGGCCGTTGATGACCTGTGTGATGTCTTCAATTGAAAAAGGTTCATCCAAGTGTTCTCTATGCGCATCACTCAGCCTCAGCAGTTCAATAAATTCAAGGTATTCCCCCAGATTGAGGTGCCCTCTCGGTCGCTGTATAGAGTGAGGAATAGTATTTAGTAAGGTGTGCGTGTGTAGCCCCTTGACCTCTGATAGGGATTGCATCCTCGTCTCGAAGTACAGCAATAAAGGACGGAGTGGTGCGCTGTCTGAGTGCATTAGCTAGGGTTTTGCCAGGCCTATCCCCTTCCCCATAACTTCGTGCCCTGGAGTGTTTTCCCAAGAATCGCGTCTCCCTGTCAGCCTCTTCCTTAAAGTCAGAGAGTTTCTCCCGTACAGTAGCTAAATGCTTAGGTTCCCTAGTTTGGAAGAACAGTTGTTTCGCTGTTTTAATTTCTTTTTCTAGCTTAACTATAGTTAACCTAATAGAGTGCAACACCCCTGACTATTTAGAAATACGAGCCCCATGCACCACTACTTTAAACGCCTCCCAGAGCGTTGATGAGGAGACCACCGACCCTTCATTAGTGGAAAAATAGTGTGTAATTCTAGTTCTAATTTGCTCTCTGAATGCAGTGTCTCGGAGTGCATGCGGAGGCAGACGCAGACGCCAACTGAATGCACAGGGTAGCGTGTGCGGTATCCTCCAGTGGAGAAGTACCGGGGCATGGTCTGAAGAGTTCGTGCGAGGTGCAACATGTCCAAGGTCCACGTAGCAATATCACCTGTGACTAATTAATAGTCTATCCTGGACCATGCATTGTGGTGCGAAGTAATACATGTTCCCTCCCTCAAGGCTGGATGTCTACTTCGCCAGATATCCGTGAGATCGTGCTCTCGTATAATGTTATTCAGTTGCGTAGTTGCCCTGATGTGAGGAGTGTGAGCTGCGCCCACCCTGTCCAGTTCATGGTTAAGAGTGACATTGAAATCCCCCCCAAATAATCATATCTCCATCCAATGCTGCAATCTTTGCCCATATAGTAAGAAAGAACTGTGGGTCATCCACATTTGGGCCATATAATGCCACCAAAATAACCGTAATTGTCATAAGGGTACCCATTAGGATACCAAATCGTCCCTCAGGATCTATCTGCATGTGTGCTATTTACTAGCCAAGGCAACTCCTAATCAGTATTGCGACACCTCTGGCTTAATTTGAATAGGGGGCTGAATGTATTTCTCCCCAGTATCTATTTTTCAATTTTGAGTCAGAGTCATATTGCAGATGAGTTTCTTGGAAAAAGCAGACATCAGTGTGATGTCGACTCAGATATGTGTGGACCAATCTTGCTTTCTTAAAATCATTAAGCCCGCAAATATTCCAGGTTAAGAATCTGGTCTCTGTCCTTGTGGATAAAAATAAACAAATTGCACAGACATTGTACATGTAACATTAACTGGCATCGGAACTTTGTAGATTAAAAAACAGATGGCAGTTCCGTGCTGAACATGTAGTAGAAATGTAGAGGTAACATAGACATCAGGGAGCTCCAATGTACTTCGCACTTCAGGCATATGTTGTGCAGCTAAGGACCATGCTCCTGAGTATATCTTGTTCCCGCTACCCCATCCCCCTTCCCAGAACAGAAACGCATGGGAGATCTCCCTTTGGGGCTAGAGACGTCAGCGATAACATGCCATGAGACAGGGTGACCAGGCAGTTATCTGTAGTACAAAGACTATCAAATGGATAGATTAAATTTCACAATATTATGACACAACAAATAAGGAATTCTGTATCACTACTAACGAGCCGGCGAACAACCATATAATAGGGAATGCAAGCGTAAACCCAGACATGTGATACAATGCAATGTTACTGGATTAAGAGTGTAATCATTGTCACTGAGGCTCTGTTCTGGAGCAAGTTGTTGCGAAGAAGGCGGGCGATTTCTTTGCACCTATATATTCAGCATATTTAAGGGCCGATTTAGCGTTAGTAAAGAATTGTGTCATTCCTCAAACGTTATTTTGAGCTATGCAGGCTACAACATGGCATAAGAGACAGAGGCGTTCTGCAAGATGCGCTTCACTGGCATTAACTCCCTCCTTGCCGCTTGAACGTTAGGCGTGTAGTCAGGGAAAAAGGAAAGGGTGTTGCCTTGATAGGTTTCAGGACTCTTGTCTCTGGCTGCTTTGAGTATGGCATCTCGCTCCCTATAATTCAAGAGGCGCGCAATAACTGGGCACACCCCAGCTCCTGGCAGCGGCCTAGGGCCCAAGGAGCGATGCGCTCTTTCGCCAATCATAACTTGGGAAAGTACAGGCCCAAATAGGTCACACAATATGTCATCTATGTATGGGTCTTTTTTTGGAATAGCAGTCGAGTCTGGCAGCCCAGAAATTCGTAGTTTGTTGTGTCTAGAGTGCACCTCCAAATCCTCACTTTTGGCTTTTATTCCATCCAATTCTTTTTAAATGCTAACGATTTGCGCTCTAGATTTAGTAGTAGAATCCTGGGTGTCTAAAATATCCAAATGGCCCTCATGTGCATCTACACTCTTCTTCACCGCTTCCAGTCTAGAGGTAAGTCCGTCTATCTTGTTGTCGACTGTTTTGATACTGGATCTCATGTCCAGCAAGATAGTGCAGATATCTTCCTCCTGTTGCTCCACGAGGTCTTTGGAGCTTTTTGCATTGTCAGGTTCCTAGTCCGTATTATTAATTCTAGTCAGGAGCTTATGTTCGAAGGGAAGTTTAGGCTGCTTGGGGTCTTTCTTACCCATTGTGGCATCTATCACACACCCAAGAAGTAGCACTAAAGAGTGTAACTGATATAGGGTAGAAGCGCTGGTGCAAAATATTATACCCCTTGCGCATATACCCCGGGTCACTGCATCAACTACTCAAGTTTATATGTTGCAATAGTCAGCTCAGAGCGCAGGCTTGTGGGAAATGGAGGAGCTCGCCAGACCCAACAATCCTGGTTATATTCCTTCACCAAGCCTGCAGCATGTAAGTTACAAAGGCGAGTCCTAAATTGTTTTCAAGGCAGCCTGGGGGCAACCAACAGCAGTGGACTCAGATCTGGGTTTAGTGGGCTAGAGCCTTACCTCGCCTATGGGATGTAGCAGCACAGTTTTAGGTAACTTGTAGGATAAATGGGGCGCTGCGCTCATCTTCTGTCTCATCAGCCAGCTGCCACTGGGGTGTGCTGTAAGACCCAATGGTGGATGCACTGTACATTCGCTCTGGGAGGGAAAGCTCCACTAGGCTCTCCTATAGACAATGTGTGCCTGTGCATACCTCCAGCCACCAGAGTTGGCCCAGACTAAGTGACACCTGCAGCCCCAGGCCAGCCCCCGCATCTTTGCTTTAAACGTGGGGTGCAGGAAAAGGCAGCCCAGTGCCCACTCACCCCACGCAACCACTCAGGCCCCAAGGACAGCACAGGGAACACCCACTGAGCTGGTCCCAATGGGAGTCTGTGCGGCACGGGCCCAGCTACGCCGCCCACCAAAACAGGGCCCCCGCGGTTTAGGGCGAAAACAATGTGGCTGGAGCGCATGTGCCCTGCACCACCACACACCGCCATCCCACACTCACCGCTCCTTCAGCCAGCGGTGCGCCTCTCCGTTCACAAGGACCACCAGCCCAACTGGATCTTCAATCACCGGGATCCAGTGAGTGTCGGCCCACAGCAGACATTTCCTCCTCTCGCCTCTGGGCTCAAATACACGGCCCAGACTTTTACGTGTGTCTCAGACCACATCGCAGGTCTCTCTCGTCTGACATCTCGAAAGCTGTTGGGTTTGTGCAGGTAAACGTCTGCAGCTTCGGCATCTTGTGTTCCCTGCACCCATAGCTGTCTCTTCAGTCATCCGGTGCATACAGGGACCCAGACGCTTAATGGATGCTCTTCACCCCCTCGCGACTCATGGCGGCAATATTCCACACGTCGGAGGCCTCACCCAGATTGATTGTGTGTCTTGTTGTTCTCGCTGGTATCAATCCGCAAACTTCGTACCGATGGTGCAGCTTAGGTTTGCAGTCTAATGTGGCATTTTGCGAATGCAGATTTGCACTGAACTGGTAATAGTCAAGGATAACAGAGCCTGGTCTGCATAGCACCTTCAGAAGGCAGCCATTCCGCAGCTCAACATAGTCACGCCCCTGATGATGATAATGTTAGTAGGGTTTAGAATGCATTTCACCAAAAGGTTGCACTGGTGAATGTGGTCAAATCTACTGCATTTTTTGTCCAGGGGCGTAGGAAGAGGGGTGCGGTGGGTGCAGCCCGCCCCGGGTGTCATCACTGAGGGTGTGACAAAATGGCATATATATGATGTTTAAACACATATTTTTGCCATTTTGTCAAGCCGGGGGTGACAAGTGTCATCACTGAGGGGGGTGACAAAATGGCAAAAATATGTGTTTTAAACACATATTTTTGCCATTTTGTCAAGCCAGGGGTGACAAGAAATGTTCAGCACCGAGTACAACCTTACTTTTCTACACCACTGTTTTTGTCACTTTTAGACCTGGCATCCTTGGCGTGAGTTTCCCCTGCATTTGTGCTTCTGCCTCCTGTGTTTTTGCTGTGTGCTGGACTTTGTTTTTGCTGGTCTAGATGCTTTGGGCAGTTTGTCACTGCCGATCAGTGGCAAAGTGCAAGTGTTCCCTCTCTAAATTGTGGATATGGATTGGTGTTTCCATGATTGGCTTGTTTGACTGACTACTAGTACAGTGCACTGTGTGTGCCCAGGGCATGTAAGTCCAATGCTGCTAGTGGGCATGCAGCACTGATTGTGCCACCCACACAAGCAGTCTTGCAAAAGGTTCTCAGACCTGCCACTGCAGTGCATGTGTTCAGTCTGTTACTGCCCTGTCAACCTGCCAAGTGCACCCACTTGCCAGGCTCTAACCTTCTCTTTTCTTACATGTGAGTCACCCCTAAGGTACGCCCAAGGTACCCCAGTGGGCAGGATGCAGTGTATGTGAAAGGTAGGACATGTCCTGTTGTGTGTAACATGTCCTCATAGTGAACTACAGTGAATTTCGTTTTTCACTTTTGAAAAGGTATCTGTCCCATAGGATAGCATCATATAAATATAACTTTCCATTGGGACAAGATAGGAAGATAAAGTTTAGTATGCCTGAACTGAGATTATAAAGATGCATATTTTAGTAAGGATGATTTTTACATTCTGTGTTTGAAAATTCCACTTTTAGAAAGTGGGTATTTTCTTGCTTAGCCATCCGGCGTGCCTCTGCTGGATTGTGGATTGACTGTCTGGCTTTGGTATGACAGGGGCTGGGAATGTGCATTCGCTGTAGACAGCCACTGGGGGTCTTGAGATGTGTCCTACATTTCTAGGACGAGTCAGTGCTGAGCTGAATAGACCTGGGCTGCATTTAGAGTAGGGGGAGGAGATTTTCCTGTCACCTGAATGGGCCTGGTCTGCCTTACACAATGCGGTCTCCAACTCCTGCCAGGAAGCTGGACCAGGAAGGACAGAATTGGTTTTGACTGAGCACAAAGCCTCTTGAATGAAGGGTACGAAGTTCCTTGGTGCATTAAAAATCTTAGTCACAGACCTAGTTATTATCACGATGGCAGGTTGACCCGTCAGTTAAGTAGTGGGAGGAAAGGAATTCCTCCTTTCGGCACTAGTGCCCTCACACACCCAGCAAGCTAGGTGCCATGCTTCATAAAATGGGCCTGCTCCTCATCGGGTCGGCGCTGCAATACCCGACGGGCACCGCTGGACCGGGGATGGCGGTGCGGGGTAGGTCTACCACTCAGTTGAACCAGACACATATTTACAATGTGTCCAGAGACCGCTGGAACTGATGAGGCACTAACTAAATAGTGATTAGGTTGCCCATTGAACCCGCGGGTACATATCCCGCTGATCCACAGAGTGATAGGTAGGTTCTCACCTTACCACTGGGTGTAGATAATTTTCACATTAAGGTCCTGAAGAATCACCACTGATCCCCCAGACAAATAGGCGAGAAACATGTTGACCCACCAGGAGTAGAGCGCCCTTATCGTGACCCATTATAGTCAGATAGTTGCATCTCCCTTTTTTCCTTTTAATCAGGCAGGGACCCTGCTAGAATAAAGTTGGTTCCATAGGACCCCTGAAAAACACACAAGATGATGGACGGAATGTTGCTCAATGGCAAAACATTCACCCCCAGTCACAGATCTGGATTTAATCCATTGTTATTTTGCTCACCAAGCCACCCCAGTTCAGACATGGCCATATGCAAATAAGTCTTGACCCTGCTCCCCATAGGACCCCTGACCTGTTTTAACCATCCCATTCACTACTACATCAAAACACATGAGGGCCCTCACACCCACAGCACCTATCGGCAAGGAACAAAAGATCTCCGATAAAGAGCCCCTTTATGGGTACACGTCAGTATTACAGCACCGACCAGATGAGGAGCAGGCCCATATGATGAAGCATGACACCTAGCTTGCTGGGTGTGTGGGGTACTAGTTCCGAAAGGAGAAATTCCTCTCCTCCCACTACTTAACTGACAGGTCAACTTGCCATCGTGACAATAACTAGGTCTCTGACTAAGATCTTTAATGCACCAAGGAACTTCTTACCCTACTTCATTTGACAGTCCAGGGCATGAACTTTGGACCTTCCCAAAAGCCCTTTGTTCCCACTTTTTGAGTAATCACAAAGCCTCTTGGCTACAAGACAACAAAGGAAAATACTGTATAAATGTTGGGGCCAAGACGCCAGAATTTAGATTACTTCTGGACTCAAGAGGAACCTCTGACAAGGAGAAGAGCTGGGAAAGTACTGCCCCTTTGCTGTGTGCTGTTTGGGGTCGGCTGGCAGTGACTGTTTCAGCCAAGGAGAGGGCAAAGACTTTGCGGTGTGCTGTGTGTCCTGCTTGAAGAAGATCTCGAAGGGCATGAAGTAAAGCTTGCCTCCTGTTCTGAAGTCTCAGGGACACAGAGACTTCACCACCAGCTCCCCTAAACTTCCTTGCTGGGAGTTCTGAACTGCCAAGTGGTGCCTGTTGCTGGGTTGGGCCTCTGGAGATTGTTCCTGGTGTTGGGATCTGGAAAAGTGATGCAACTACAAGGAGCGCAACGCACCTGCCGCTGTTTCTGATGCAATGCCGAAAAAAATGATGCAGCGCCTGCCCGTGACTGGAGACATCGTCGCATGCCGAATCCCGTGCACCGATCTCGGAAGTCGCGTTAACCACACTGATTCTGATGCAGGCCCTGCTGTGCGGCTGCAAGAACCAATGCATCATGGGACCGCGACTGGAGAGACCAAGCAGCACCATTACTGCCGCTGCATCGAGAACCGCTGCATCTCCGATCCCCACACATCGTATCGGGGGGCCAAATGTACAAGGACACTGGGGCCACAGTAGTAAACTGATGCATCACCTCCCCTTCAGTAAGGACCCGACGCATCACTTTCCCTGTGTGGCAGTATGGGAACCGACGCATTACCTCCCCTGGAGTAAGGAACTGACGCATCACCTTCCTTGCGCGTAAGGAACCGATGCACCACCTTCCCTGCGGCTGTTTTTGCTTATGATTTTGACGCATCCAAGGTACTTTGTGTTGAAACTGTTGCAACTATAAATTGTTGTGGACAGAACTATTTGTGGCTTCTACGAAGTACATTTGCATTACTGTATTGTGGATTTTTGTCATTTTGGTCTTGTTTGGTTTGATAAAGATTACTTATTTTTCTAATCTGGTGTGGTGTCCATTTGTAGTGTGTTCACTGTATTACTGTATGTATGCACAAATGCTTTACACACTGCCTCTGAGATAAGCCTGTCTCCTCGTGCCAAGCTACCTAGTGGGTGAGCAGGAGTTATTTTAGAAGTGTATCCCCCTTAACCTGATTAGGAAGAAGGGTCAGTACTTGGACAAAGGTGCAAACCATTGCCAACTAGAGACCCCCATTTCTAACAGTCATCTGCACTTATTATTGTCTGTAAATACTCAATCTATAACAAACATTTTCTGATTGCAGAAGCAGACACACTATTTCAACATCTAAGTAAGGCGCAGCAGCGCTAAACATTCTGTGAATCTAGCAATATAATGTTTCTCCAACTTTTGTTGTTCATCTACTGTCTGGGAAAACTAGTCCAATCATGTGAATTGGAAAATTACTCTTAATTCAAGATCAACAAGATACACACATACACATACATATGACACACATCTTTTTGCTTATAAGATGAAAGTTATAATAAACACAAAGTCCTGCCTACTAAGGAGGCGTATTAAGTAAGTACATTGAAATAACCCCTTTTCCCATACTGTGAGTAGCTTAGTAAATGTCAGCCCCTGTGCAAACACCTGTTTGTACAGGGGTCACAATTATAAGTTATGTAGAGTTTTCCAACACCTGGAGTAAATTCCCGAGAAGTCAAACCTAGTTATATTTAACGCGTAAAAAATGCATAGTAAACTCCGGGACGGGTGGATTTTGGTGCTACGGCAACAAATCGCCCTGTTATTCCCCAATTTGAAGGAAAACAATTGTGCTTGGAGTTATTTATTAATTAAATATTTTATAATAAATGTAGCATTACATTTACCAATTTTATGTATACTGTGTATCAGCACTTATCAGGTTTTTAGACCTGTTAGCCTTAGGGTGGTCTTCCCGCAAACATTTTGCCTTCCAGCGCAATTGTTTTTGCTTATCTCATTTTTGCTGGATTTAGGGCTCTGTGCACTTTACCTCTGATAACCAGTGCTAGTGCTACCACCTCTAGACATGGTAAAATTGGTGTATTGCCAAATGGCACATTTAATTTACTTGTAAGCCCCTAGTAAATTTGTACTACAAGTACCAAGGGCCTCTAAATTAAATGCTACTAGTGGGCCTGCAGCAGTTATTGTGCCATTGTGCCACCCACTTAAGTAGCTCTTTAAACATGTCCCAAGCCTGCCATTGTGTGCACTTTTAAACTGCTATTTCGACCAGGAAAAATAAACCTTTTGCCAGGCCCAAACCTTCCCTTGGAAGATAAATATAAGTCACCCATAGGTTAGGTCCTGGACAGCCGAGAAGGCAAGGTTCAGTGTTTTTAAAAAGCTGACCATGTACTTTTAAGTTTTATATGTCCTGGTAGTGAAAATTCTTACATTTTCTTTTCACCAGTGCAACGCCTACATCTCCCATGGGATAACATTGGGTTACTTCAATACTGTGGTACTCATAGTGTGGCCCGCGTGCCGCCAGCGGTTCGGCAGGCATTCATTGGCAGCCCACAGACCTTGCCTTACCGTTTCTAGTTTACAGTGAGGCCGACAGTAAACACAGAAGATGACTGCAGGAACATATGTAGTGAATACGTATTAAATAGGTATTCACTACGAATGCTCCTGCGGTCATCTTCTGTGTGACAGAGACAGATAGAGGCAGAGACAGTGAAAGATAGAGACAGTTACAGACAGAGCAGATAGAGATAGAGACAGATAGAGACAAAGACAGATAGAGACAACAGATAGAGACAGCAGACAGAGACAAAGAAAGATAGAGATAGAAAGAGAAAAAGACAGATAGAGACAAAGACAGAGAGAGACAGAGACAGAGACAGAGAGAGAGAGACAGACAGATAGAGACAGAGATAGATACAGAGATAGAGATAGATACAGAGGCAGAGACAGAGAGAGACAGGGACAGACAGAGACAGATAGACAGAGACATATAGAGACGGAGATAGATACAGAGATAGATACAGAGGCAGAGATAGAGGCACAGACAGAGACAGAGATAGAGACAGATAGAGATGGAGACACAGATAGAGACAGAGATAGATAGAGACACAGATAGAGACATAGATAGAGACAGACAGAGACAGCTAGAAACAGAGACATATCGAGATAGAGACAGATAGAGACAGAGACAGAGAGAGACAGGGACAAACAGAGACAGATAGAGACAAATACAGATAGAGACAGAGAGAGACAAAGACAGCTAGAGACAAATACAGACAGAGATAGAGACGGAGAGAGACAGGGACAGAGAGACCGTTAGAGACATAGACAGATAGCGACACAGATAGAGACAGAGACAGATAGAGATAGAGACAGACAGAGACAGATAGAGACAAAGACAGATAGGGACAGAGATAGATACAGAGACAGAGATAGATAGAGAGACAGAGATAGCGACAGAGATAGAGACAGACACAGACAGACAGAGACAGAGACAGATCGAGACAGAGACAGATAAAGACAGAGACAGATAGAGATACAGATAGAGACATAGACAGATAGAGATAGAGGCAGATAGAGACAGAGACAGATATAGATAGGGATAGATACAGAGACAGAGATAGAGAGACAGAGATAGCGACATAGATAGAGACAGAGATAGTTACAGAGATAGAGACAGATACAGAGACAGAGACAGACAGACAGATAGAGACAGATCGAGACAGAGACAGAGACAGATAGAGACAGAGACAGATAGAGACAGAAACAGATAGAGATAGATAGAGATAGAGATAGAGAAACAGAGACAGAGAGACAGACAGAGACAACAGACAGGCAGACAGAGACAGAGAGATAGAGACAACAGAGAGAGACAGACAGAGAGAGACAGAGACAGATAGAAACTGTCAAAGACAGATCGAGACATATAGACAGAGACAGACAAAGACAGATCGAGACAGATAGAGTCAGAGATAGAGACAGAGTGAGACAGAGACAGCTAGAGACAGAGACAGATAGAGACAAAGACAGAAAGAGATAGAGACAGAAACAGATAGAGACAGACAGACGAGACAGACAGACGGAGACAGACAAAGACAGACAGAGACAGAGAGCGGCAGCCAGACAGAGACAGACAGACACAGACCGAGACAGACAGACACAGACCAAGACAGACAGAGAGAAAGAGACAGAGAGATAGAGACAGAGAGATAGAGACAGACAGACAGAGACAGACCAAGATAGGCAGATAAAGACAGAGAAATAGAGAGATAGAGATAGAGACAACAGATAGAGACAGACAGAAACAGATAGAGACAGACACAGAGAGAGACAGACAGATAGAGACAAAGACAGATACAGACAGAGAGAGACATAGAGAGAGAGAGAGCTCACTGTGGGACACATCTTGGCGCAGGACCTCACATCACAAGCTCCTTGTCGTGGTTTCTCGATGCCAGACAGCGCAACTCAACACAAGAACTTCACATCTCTCCGCAACCAGAATTTAAGGTAGTCTTGTTCAGCTAGCCTGACTAGGTCCATGTAGCTGGCCCATGCACTATCGATGTCAGCCTGAACTTGTGACTTTGTCCTGGTCCAGAGCAACCAGATAACCACAGTTTGCGCTTTGTGCTTTCTGGTGCTATAGTCACTGAAATCTGTAAAACTACTTATCTCCGGTTATACTAATTGGCTTTTTGTCATTTTGATCTTGATGTATTTATTAGAATTCACTCTATTATTCTAATTTGGTGTGGAATTCTTTTTGTGTTGTGTTTTCACTTTATTACTGTTTGAAGTGCTGCATAAATACTTTACACATTGCCTCGAAATTAAACCTGACAAGTGCCAAGCTACCAGAAGGTTGGGCACAGGTTAATTTGGGGTTTCCTGTGACTTCACCCTGACAAGAATTATGTGTGCTGCTTGAGAAGGGTTTTACTCCCCTCAACCACTCAATTGCTTACACAGGTCCGATATCTCAAGTATCCCTGGCGGGACCACACCTAATAAGGCTCTGTGCTCTCCTATTTTGACTCCACTGATGGGGGGCTTAAAGAAGTGGTCATCCCTCTATGTTCATAAGTTTGCAGACCACAATGAATCTTAATATTACTGAACATGCCCTTTATTTCTTGGTAAAACCATGCACCAAGATTAAGATTGTGAATGAAAATGAAAATGGCCTTGAGCAAAACTGCACAATAAAATTGAGCCAAATTAGAGAATTTGCTTATATCATAACTATACACATATACCCAGAAATTGCAAATTCACACGCACATAACACAGCATCTACATAGAATAAACTGTTCTTACCGACAGCCTGCTCTTTCTTCCATGTCTGGAAATCCTGGGGTAAACCTTTAGAGAAAAAACAACCAAAAGACAATTAAAAAACTGAGCCATGTTTTATACATTGTCCTGCGCCTCATTCAATGGCCCAGGTACCAAGAACACTACTCACATCCTCCACGGCCACCCATGGCAGAGAAAGGTGCAAACAGAGATAGCTAATTCAAGTTCTGACCAGAAACTGTGCTGCAAAGAAGATTGTCAAGGAGGAGTACAGCATCTTTGGTCACCTCATGATCGAAACGAGCCTCAATCCCTGATCACACATCTAGAGGAACATTATCCCATAAAGTAAAACAGGGACTACCTACCTTCTGCGAATTGAGGCAATTAAAAATGGGTGAATTACCTCAAACAATGGGTAAGGGAGAATGTTTCCAAAAGTCATTGTGAAGGCCTGGTGGGTCACTGCCACTTCTGACTCTCAGGAAGTAGAATCTGACGTCAGTTCTTGATGGCACAGTTTGTTTTGATGAACCTGGACATATAAAGGTAGGAGGGAATTTGCAGCATACAATAGGTAGTGAGACTTTCATGACATCACACATAATTTGCTTGCCATTGAGATGCATTATGTCCACATAAAACCCACACAACGATCGCAAAATCCTGCTGTAACTGCACTGAGCCATCTGATTCTTCAGGCACAGATGTAAATAAGGGGCCTCCTACTGTCCCTCAAATTCCACAACGGTCACCAATGGCAACTGCCTCCTCTGCATATTTTATTATAACATGGTGATCGACTCCGATTTTTCTGAAGGCATTAGATTTCACTAGGGATGTGACCACCCAGTTGTATGCCTGTGACATCCTCACCAATAATATTGAGTATGGCACAGGGGACGAATGGAGGACATGGCTCAATCATTTACCCAAAAGACTGAAATAGAGATACAGTCACTTAGGGAACACTAAAACATGGCTACCCTTTGAAGGTCCATGAGACAATATGCATGATTTGCTCTGCTTGCTACCACATCGACTCATATAGAGACCTTGAACTAAGAAAATGTAATTAGGTGCAAGGACAGAGTATCCAAAATAGAGGGTGAGTTGAACTTGGAGTAGAGGGACAACCATTACTTACCAAACACAATTTTATATAAACAATGAATTGCACTTTATTTTAATCACATTAATTTCAAGAGTTGACATGGTATGCCTAGACGTGGGTCCCTTGCTCACTTTGCCACTGGATTCAAGCTAGCCTGGCTGATGAAGGGTGTTAACCAGAAACCAGTCCCAGGATGCTTGTTACCAGTTCAGGGAAGACCTGGCTTGGCAGTTCGGGCTGGACTGTCCCCATGAGGCACAGGGTCAAGACTGATTTGCATATTGCTTGGTCTGAACTGAGGTGGTGAAGTGAGCTAAAGAATGATGATGGATTCAACCCAGATCTGTAACTGGGGGTGAGTGTCTGAAAAGTTTCAGCGCTCCATCCATCATCTCCTTGTTATGTTATGTTATGTTAAAATGGCTTTTGTAGAGCGCACGGCTACTCAAAAAGAGTGTCCCGGCGCTTTTAATTAACGAAGGCTGCAATAAAACTAACATAACACATTAAAAAAGAGAGAATTGCAGATACAGAGAAAAACAACACACATAGGGGGCCTACTGGGAGAATAACCACGTTTTAAGGTGTGTTCTCTTTCCTTGTATGTCATTTTGACAACAGAATTGTGATGATGTTGTGGTTGTTGACAGTGGAATCAACATCTCAGTGTGCATCATGTCCCAAATGTACTTGGTCATCTTCATTAGATATCTAGCTAATGTCATCCTCATTCGGCATAAGTATCCAACACCTCATGGTGCAACATAAATTTTAGTATGCTATTAATTTTCTGTGGTTTACATATCAGGGCTTCCCCACTGCAGTACCGATATCTTAAATCTACCTTCAGTGGACTATATGTGTGTTCTGCATTGTTAGGTGTTGGAATGTACACACTTTTGAATCTAGGTTCATGTTGCAGTGGAGCTTGGGGGGATCATGATAAGCAATGGCATCCATCACAGGATATTCAGAGTCACATATAGAACATTTTTTCATAATCAATTGTGGAGGGAGAAGGAAAGTGTGATCCATTCAACTTCCTTGTATACAATATCTAGCAATCAAATGAGAAGGGTTCACTTGTCCTGCTTCAACTTGGGTTTGCAGGTAGCATACTTCTGTCCCAATTAAAAACCCTCATGCACGTGTCTGATGTTAAGCGAAAGCGGTATATCTTGATTCTCCGCCCCTTAGACCCGTGTGTGCATAATCATTGGGTTGGTGATTATGCAACCTCCACCAGGAGGAAAAACCCTTTGGTTACAGCAGTAGTGATTAGTGATAGGGAAGTGCAGTGCTGTGAAAATTTAAAAAAGGCTCGTATACCCTGTATTTCAAAATTTTATCAAACAGGCTGCAAGACTGTATTTAAAATTAAAGGTGTGTGTATTGAGACAATTGAGGTATCTCACACATTTGTATTCATTGTTCTAAAAGGGTCAACATGTTTCAGCCCTAATATGCCAGCATGGGTCTAGTGGGCTTTCTTCAGGACCAGAGTGAAGTGCAAAAAGAGACCAAGGGCGTCTCGATGATAGTGATAACACTGGAACAGGATTGTATGTTCAGATGTAGTGGTTGGGGAAGGATCTATTAATCTTCTCTGTTAATGGTCCCGTAGGTACCTATAATGAATAAAAACATGAAACGACAAGGCTATTGGGGGTTCTGTGTGTAGGACAAACACAAACATAGAGCTACTTGTTCTAAAGGTGCTGTGCTCTTTTGTATAGCAACTGGAAAATGGCAATACTTTTCATGACACACACCACTGTCTTTTAAGGTCAACTCACTCATACCTTTCGCAAAGGCACTGGTGTATAAGTCTGATTGACAAAATTCACACTCATTCTTTGACCATTGTTCATTGTAAACAGTAAGTATCATGTAGATACATTCTCTCTAGGGAGTTAGGCAATCGTATAACCCTTTGGAGTAGGCAATCGCTGTGTGGTTGTGTACGCGCGTTTAACTAAGGAGCAAAAGATGCGTCTCCTCTGGTTGGTAATACATGGAGCTTTTTACTGTTCCTCTTTGCCGGAGAGTCTGGTGACTTGTTTGCCAGATGTCATCAAAACGCCTTCTACGCGCCTAGCGTACTCAATAATAAAGCCCTTCTTCTCCGGTTGTTTGAAAAACCCCGTATTCTTTAGTCAGATGCTGCCTCTTTTTTATGTAAAATATGACCGGCTGAAATTTACATATACGGCAGACAAATTCCAGCTGGATTTCTTAGACATCACCATCTATGCAGAACAGAACAAATTGCAAACCAAAACTTTTTTTAAACCCACAGCTAAAAACAGTTTATTATCTTTCAAAAGTTTCCATCCGCGTCCACTAAGAGAAAACCTGCCTTACAGCCAATTTTTAAGGCTACGTGGAAATTGTAGTATAACTGGAGAATACAGAAAACAAGCTGAAGATTTGTGTGGTAAACTGAAAGATCGTGATTACCCACAAAAAATCATTAACAAATGCAAGAAAAGAGCGCAGAACCAAAATAGAGACAGTCTGTTGGAACCTATCCAGAAACAACAAGAAAAAGACTTGATGACGTGTGTAACTATGTACAGCTCTGCCCAAAATGATTTAAAAAAGATCATCAATAAAAATTGGAAAATTGGAACTTCAGCGAACATCAACTGGCCAAAACCAAGGTTTGCTAACAAAAGGACACATAATCCTAAAGACATATTGGTCCAGACCAGTAGAGAAAAAAACTCAAGTCCCTCGACTTTGGGATCTGCAACCAGTGACAGGACACTTTCCTTGCGGATCCTGCTCTGTATGTGGACTCACAAAACCAATAAAAGAAATCAATCTGTTGCCCAATCTAACATGGACGATCCGCAATCACACAAATTGCAATGCAAGTCATGTCATATACATGATTACATGTCCTTGTAGCAAATGTTACATTGGTATGACATGTAGGAAGGTAAAATTACGCATTGGAGAACATCGAAGCAATATAAAATGCAAAAAAGGAACTACAAAAATGGCCACTCACTATATTGAAACAGGACATACAACTGGTGATATACAATGGATAGTACTGGAGACCCTAGAAATTAGAGGTCACAATGCCGAAAAGATCCTGTTCGAAAGAGAACAGCGGTGGGTGGACAGATTGAAGACAGACAGTGAGGGGTTAAATGATAATATCCCCTGGCACAATCTAAATAGATGACTACTCTGCCACTTAATCCGATTAAGCTCCCATCGACCATAGACTCTGATTAACTATAGCACTGCCTTTGCAGTATGAGAAGTCATTGTACTATTAAATCAGTATAATTTATATAACACCCCACTTACTCCTTATTAAGGATTTAACATACTTTCTTCTCCTCCTCACGAATAAAAAATGCCCTGTTAGGTTACATATGATATGAACATCACATAACCTTTTTTTACATTATCACGGAGAAATACGATAAAAATGCATTGTGGAATGATCCGTGAATGATTAGAACACTAAAAGATTAATTTCCATGCTCTTTTTGTGTTCCAATGATCCAAAGATACTGGGCAATAAAAAAAGTCTTTCTTCCATTTTTTCTAAACCAACACCTTTTAACCCTGACCCGAAAACAGAGATTGTGAACCGGACCCCCGATGGCAGAGTCAGCACAGTACTGACAGGACCGCAGGTAGCACGAGGGCTTTCCAAGACACCGCCGACAAACTGTAAAGTATTGAATCTCTAAACAACCTCCCCTTGAGGACGCGCGAACAAGATGGCCGCTCCCCCCTGAGCTCCGCGATTTCGGCGGCGCTTTATATACGAAGAGACCGCTTCTGGGCTGCATTTCTTGCCGAAAACGGCTGATTTGAGCGTCGGAACTGCCCCTCCATAACTGGGTATGTTTCTGTACGCCTACTTCGTTTTTTGAGGCCAGAATTTATACAAATGTTTTCTCCTCGGAAACGGCCGCCATTTTGTTTTTGTTTTTTCATCGTTTTTTGGTGATTTTTTTCTCCAATGATTCTATTTTTCTACCTGCTGATGCTTCTTGTCTCCTGGCTTTGCTTCTTCAATTTTGCAGTGCTTCCATGATTATTTGACATCTAATATGTCATTTTGAGTCCTTTTTGCTTATCCTCGGCTTGCTGGACCTCCGCTTCAGTTTTTTCTCTCCTCAACTTTTGACTTGTCTGTGCGCAGTTGCTTTTCTGCTTCCTCCGCACGCATCATTTCTTCATTTTTGCGCTCTGTTGATATCCAGTTTGACTCTCCTTGACGGTGGTCTCCATTTTTCACAGTCTCAGTTATTTTCTGCAGAAGACTTTGCAGCCTTTTACCATATTTCGTCGCTCCTTCTTTACCTCAAGCTGTTCCTCTCTCAGGCCTTTTCATCATGGAGCACGGATACGCCTCTAAGGCCTCTAATGTGGCTACCGCTACACGCAAAGACGCTGTTCCTGTGGGCAAACGCCTCAAGAAGGACCCACCATCTCCCTCCAAATCTCCTCTTCCTGTTACCCTTGAGGATTTAATGGAGGAACTCAAATTAATCCGCCCTTTTATAGCGGACACCACTGCTACATTGCAAAGGCTGGACGATAAGTGGTCCAACCTTGATAAACGGGTCACCGAAGTTGAACAGAAAATCAGTGACGCACAAGATGTTGTTGCCAAGGTGGATACCCTCACCAAAGAGATCCAAGTCCTCAAGAAGACGTCTGAGGATTTGGAAAATCGTAATAGACGCAACAACCTTCGTATTTATGGTGTTCCGGAAAATTCTGAAGGGTCGGACATCATTTTATTCCTGAAACAACAAGTTTTACCGACACTCGGCCTGCCGAAACATGTGGATGCCAATATTCAACGAGCTCACCGCCTGGGTCCCAAACAATCTTCCACTTCATCGAAACCTCGTGGTATCATCGCCTATTTTCTCCTCTACTCCGACCTTATGACTATACTTCACTCAGCTAAACAACACAAGCAACTGATATGGTCTGGCCATAAACTTTTTTTCTCTCAGGATGTCTCCAAACAGACAGCGGCGCGTCGTAAGGAATTCCTGGATCTGCGGCCTACACCTCGATCCATGAACGCCAGATATGGCTTGATTCATCCTTGTTTTTTCAAAGTTACATACAAGGAACGGTCCTACAGTTTCGAAGACCCGGCTGACCTCCGCAAATTCATCCACTCCCACAGAGAGGACTCCATGGAACAAAGCAGCTCCTAATTTTTTATTTTTTTTTCTCTTTTATTGTTTCCTTTCTGTGTTTCTTTTATTGTCTGTTATGGCTTGTTGTTTCTCCTCACATCACCTCACTTTTTCTGTTCTCCTTTATTTCTTAGGTGCGTTTCCTGATGTTTCGAAAGTCCTCCTCTGCATTGTTTTATTTTATCGTACGTCTCAGTCATCCCAGTATGCTGTTTTTTCCTGCATATCTGTTTGGTAAGTCTCCTTCATTTGTTCTTATGTCGTTCTCAGTCCCAGGTTCTCCGTGCATTTTTTCCTCTCTCCTTTGGTTCTTTCTCTTTCATTCCTTGGACTGTGTTTTCGACTTCTTCCCTTCTTTTCGGTCGTCTTTTATTGCTGCTCCCGCTCTCACCTCATTGTTTTTCTCTGTTACATGTTCTGTATGGCTAGAACCACCTTGGTTCTTTTTGCCGTCCTTCTTTTCGCTGTCTTCTTTTGGGTTGCTTTTGGCTCCCTCTCTCCTCCTTCTTGCTTCACTTTCTTCTCCTTCCCTTTCCTTTTTTTACCCTGTTCGGCTTTTTCAACTTTATCCATCTTACTTTGCTCCTTTCCTCCTTTCTTTTGGCACTGTGATGTTAGTCATTCCTTCGCTTTCTCCTCCATTTTTATCTCTTCACTTCTTCTCATCTCACCTTCCTATGATGGCCTTGCTGCCTTTTTCCTTTTACTCTCTCTACTTGGGCTCCTCTACTATTTCCATCGTTCTTCTTTTTACTTCATCGTTTCCATCTCTCCTTGCCATTTTCTCTATGTATTCTCTCTTTTTACCTGTATTACTCTCTCTTTTTACTTTCCTTTAATCTCCTCATATGAAAAGTTTCCGACACATTTCCTGGAATGTTAAGGGTCTTCGTAACCCTATCAAGAAACAACGTGTCTTATCTCATCTTGCTCGTTTAAAATGTCAAATTGCCTTTTTACAAGAAACACATCTTTCTACTCAAGAGTTATCGATGTTACGTAGACAATGGGTTGGGGATGTTTTTTGCTCTCCTGCTATTAATCACAAAAATTGTGTTGTTATTTTATTTCATAAAGCGTTGTCTGTTCAAATTTTAAATGAAACTATTGACACTAATGGCAAGTGGCTGCTCCTTGATTGCATTGTTAATGATGTTCATCTCTCTCTCTGTAATGTCTATGGTCCGAATGGCATTGATTCTTCCTTTTGGAATGATTTCTCCTCCCTTCTCTCTTCTAATGCTAATGAGGATTTGATTGTTGGGGGAGATGGTAATCAATTGATGGACCCTTTTTTGGACCGCAAATCACAAGCTCGCTACATTCCCAACAAAATGCAAAAGTCCTTTCACAAAGCCATCTCCTCCAGAGGACTTATAGATTCATGGAGGTTGTCCCACCCTGACTCTCTGGACTTTTCCTTTTTTTCTCCTGTGCATAATTCCCTCTCCCGTATTGATTATAGTTTTTCTCTCCCACCATGCTTTCCAATTTATGACCAACTCAGAATTAGGCTCTATCCTCATCTCAGATCATGCCCCAGTTATTTTAGATATGGATTACCCCTCTCCCACGCCTCAGGCCCGCAGATGGCGCTTTAACAACTCCCTTTTACTTGATCCCACTTTCATTGAACACTTCACTCATTTCATGGATGACTTTTTCACTACTAACTTACATTCCACCTCTAACTTTCATTATCTTTGGGATGCTTTCAAGGCCACTGCTCGGGGTTGTATTATTGACTTTGTTTCACGTAAAAAAAAGAAAACGCTATCCCAAGCTTCCTCCTATCTAAAACGCATTAAAGAACTAGAACATCTTTACTACACTTCCAACTCTCCTGACTCTCTGTCCTCTCTCATTTCCGCTAAA
The DNA here is from genome assembly GCF_964261635.1 of Lissotriton helveticus. Taxonomy (NCBI): domain Eukaryota; kingdom Metazoa; phylum Chordata; class Amphibia; order Caudata; family Salamandridae; genus Lissotriton; species Lissotriton helveticus. The sequence continues at coordinate 165,328,573 of NC_136065.1, read as the reverse complement.
CTGCAATTTAATAAACATTCCTGGGAATCGGCCTCCAATCAGCTTCTTCAATTTAATACGAAGATATATGGTGGTCGTAATAAAGCTGGTAGGGCTCTGGCAAATTATCTCAAAATTAAAAAACAGAAATCGAAAATAGTCTCGATTAAGGATTCACATGGCTCGCTCCAGTCTTCTGACGCCAAAATTCTGGATTGCTTTGTTCAATTTTACTCTTCTCTTTATACTCCTGAGTCTTCCCCCTCTGTAGAGCAATTAGACTCTTTCTTTAATTCTGTCCCTAAATCTCCTAATCCTCTGTTGGATTTCTCTTCTCTTGATGCCCCGATTTCGGAAAAGGAAATTCTTGCTGCTCTCTCTCTTCTTCCCAAAGATAAGACACCAGGCCCTGATGGCTTTACTGTTCGTTTCTTTCTTCAATTTAAGTCTATCTTGATTCCTCATTTTCTTCAGTTAATTAACCATTTTCTCTCCTCTGGTGAATCTAAAGGTTCTTTTTCGCAGGCTATGCTAGTCCTTCTCCCCAAGAAAGATAAGGACCCTTCCCTATGTAAAAATTACCGACCCATCTCCCTCATTAATACTGATTGTAAATTGTATGCGAAAATTCTGGCTTTACGGATTGGTTCCATTGTCCCCGATTTGGTTAACATTCATCAATCCGGCTTTGTTAAGGGAAGATCCATTACAGACAATTCTAGAACCCTTCTTAATATCATTCATCTTTCTGCTAAAATGGACAGTCCCTTGGCTGCCATTACTCTAGACGCCGAGAAGGCATTCGACCGTGTCAACTGGGATTTTATGTTTGGCGCCCTTCGCTGGCACGGTTTCAGTCCCGCTTTTCTTAAATTTGTTCAGTTGCTTTATTCTGCTCCTTCCACTTCTATATGGATTAATGGTATGCAATCTGATTATTTTCCCCTTCATAGAGGAACCAGACAAGGCTGTCCACTTTCCCCCCTTCTCTTTATTCTGGCACTCGAACCTTTCCTTGAGAAAATTCGACAATCCCCTTCCTATTCTGGCTTTCTTTATAAAGAAGTTGAGATTAAGTTTACTGCTTATGCAGACGATATTTTGCTTTACATTTCTAACCCTGTTGTTGCCCTTCCCGCTTTCTTTTCTTTATTACATGATTATTCCTCTGTTTCTGGATATAAACTAAATATTGATAAAACTGAAGTCCTTCCCCTCAATAAATTTTGTCTTCCTCACATGTTTCAGGGTTCTGGTTTCCAATGGAACTCTGGTTCTATCAAATGTCTTGGCGTTTTATATGCTAACACTATTAGAGAAACTATCAAAATTAATCACTCCGATATCCTTAAAAAGCTCTCTTCTCTTATAGAACGTTGGTCCCCTCTTTTTCTTTCCTGGTGGGGCCGTCTCTCCACTATTAAAATGATGCTCCTTCCTATTGTGAACTTCTGTCTCTCCATGCTTCCTATCTCTCTCCCCCATTTCTTTTTTAAGTCTATCAATAGTCTTTTTTCCAAATTCCTGTGGAATAAGCGTAAGGCTAGAGTCTCTCTCCTCCGTCTTCAACAACCTAAACATCTTGGTGGTGTTAATTTCCCCAATATCTCACGCTTTCATTCTGCTTTTACTCTCAAGCAAATTTGGCCTCTTCTTCTTTAATCCTCGTCTCCTCCTGCTACGGCTTGGAGCTCTCTGGAATTGGCTCAACTTCACCCCTTCTCCTTCCTTATTGCCTCCAATCTCACTCAACCACCTCCCATGCCACTTTCTCCTATTTTTAAACACTCCAAAGCTTTAACCCTTGCCCTTTTTCGATCATTCTCTGTACCATCTACTCTTCATATGAATACCCCACTTTGGTATAATAAATCTCTTAAATTACGCAAACGTGCGCTCTTTTGGAAGGAATGGATTGACAAAGGAATTCTCACTTACCAACATCTTATTTCTGATAATTCCTTATTACCCTTTCCAACACTTCGTGATTCCTTCGGTATCTCTAACAAATACTGCACACACTTTCATGAACTTCTGCCCAAACTATCCACTATTATCCTACACAATACTCCTTCATCCTCTTCACCTCCCCTCCTTGCCTCTCCACCTAACTTTCAGGTTCCCCTTAAGGCCTCTGCTATTTATAAATTACTTTCTCCCTCACTTACTGACAGGCCTAAAACTAATCTTGAACTTACCTTGGAATTGGACCTCAATCACACTTTCCCCTCACTTACCTGGGATTCTATTTGGTCCAAACTTCATTCCACCTCTCGTTCCGCTAGTACCACACAAACCCTTTATTTTTTTTATAATAGATTATTTTACACTCCCTGTGATTTGTTTAAATTTAAATTATTAGACACTAAGAAGTGTTGGTCCTGTTCATGTACTCCTGGTGACTTTATTCACATGTTTTTTCTTTGTCCTAAGGTCCAACTTATGTGGTCCCACATTTGGTCTACTCTTAATAAGATTTTATCTACTAATGTTCCCTTTGTTATTTCTTCTGTATTCCTGGGTGGTTTGGCCCCAGTTTGGGATGTCCCACTCCATACTCGTAAATTTATTGATCTTTGCATTGCTATCGCTTTTCAAATTATAACAACTAATTGGAAAGACACTACAAACGTGGTTTACAACGCTTGGTGGAATTTGCTCTGCCATCATCATAGACTAGATCGTGCATGTGCTTCTTCTATTCCATTGTTGATAAAACGTGATTTACTTTGGTCCCCTTTAACAGACTTTTTATCTAAAAGTGCCTCTTGATCACATGTTATTGTTATATTTAGTATTACGGTTATTATTATCACTGTGAACTTCTCTGTATTTCATACCTCTTTATTTCTCTTACCATAAATTTTTCTATTGCTGTTCCCCTTCCATCCCCCTTTTTTCCCCTTTCTTCCCTCTTTCTTTCTCTCTTCCTTCCCCACAAAATGAAAAGTTATAAAAGCATTTTCTCTTTGTATAACGTTCTCCCCTTTTGGGGCCTTTCTTGATTATTGGCACACTATTCTCCACAATTATTTTGACTCCTATTGCTCTATATTTGTGCTATTGTACTGATGTTTTACATTGTTTTCTTCAACATAATAAAGCTTTTCAAACTTAAACAACCTCCCCTTTTTTAAAACGTTTATTTGTAGGAGGCTCCTAAAACCATCGAGGGCTCCGTGGACAGCACGTAACGGATATACATAAGGTAAACTGTTATTGTGGGTATAACAAGGGTGAATTCAGGGTCCCAAATCACGCGGCCATATTTTACATAAAAAAAGAGTCAGCATCTGACTAAAGAATACGGGGTTTTTCAAACAACCGGAGAAGAAGGGCTTTATTATTGAGTACGCTAGGCGCGTAGAAGGCGTTTTGATGACATCTGGTAAACAAGTCACACATTAATTACCGGACTCTCCAGCAAAGAGGAACAGTTAAAAGCTCCACGTATTACCAACCAGAGGAGACACATCTTTTGCTCCTTAGTTAAACACGCATACACAACCACACAGCGATTGCCTACTCCAAAGGGTGATGCGATTGCCTAACTCCCTAGAGAGAATGTATCTACATGATACTTACTGTTTACAATAACCACTGGTCAAAGAATGAGTGTGAATATTGCCAATCAGACTAATACACCAGTGCCTTTGCGAAAGGTATGAGTGAGTTGACCTTAAAAGACAGTGGTGTGTGTAAAGAAAAGTATTGCCATTTTCCAGTTGCTATACAAAAGAGTACAGCACCTTTAGCACAAGTAGCTCTATGTTTGTGTTTGTCCTACCCACAGAACCCCCAATACCCTTGTCTTTTCATGTTTTTATTCATTACAGGTACCTACAGGACCATTAACAGAGAAGGATTAACAGATCCTTCCCCAACCACTACATCTGAACATACAATCCTGTTCCAATGTTATCACTATCACCGAGACGCCCTTGGTCTCTTTTTGCACTTCACTCTGGTCCTGAAGAAAGCCCACTCGACCCATGCTGGCGTGTTAGGGCTGAAACATGTCGACCCTTTTAGAACAATAAATACCAGTGTGTGAGATACCTCAATTGCCTCAATACACACACCTTTAATTTTAAATACAGTCTTGCACCCTGTTTGATTAAAATTTGAAATACAGGGTATACAAGCCTTTTTAAATTTTCACAGCACTGCACTTCCCTATCACTAATCACTACTGCTGTAACCAAAGGGTTTTTCCTCCTGGTGGAGGTTGCATAACCACCAACCCAATGATTATGCACACACGGGTCTAAGGGGCGGAGAATCAAGATATACCGCTTTCGCTCAACATCAGACACGTGCATGAGGGTTTTTAATTGGGACAGAAGTACGCTACCTGCAAACCCAAGTTAAAGCAGGACAAGTCATCCCTTCTCATCACATATAGAACAGTCATGCACAGATGAGTATATTATTTCCTTACCACTTACACTTTTCTATGCGTATTTTGTAGTATTTGTCGGGATGTTACTCAACATGTAATACATGGTTACTGCTATTTCCACTGTATGCAGATGTTAAGTTGTTGAACTGTATGACATAGTATCAAACAGATCCATTGGCTAGGGTCTGCCGCCTAAAGGAGAGAGGGCAGTTGTCACATGCACAAAAAGCCACTGTCATGCCAGGGTACTTTATCTCCATGGTGTTTGTATGGAAGTGTATAACAAAATCGATGCATCATGACTTTATACTTGGTTGTTCGCACAGTAATCACACGCCCCTTGAACATTGAGGGAGTACAGCATTTGGCAGTTTCTGCATACACCTTTCTTGGCTTTTTGATTAAAGATGATTCTTTTGCCCCTGTGATATTTCCGAATCCCCAATGGCGTAACATTTTGCCATGACCTCCTTGAGATTTTATGGGTGCTTTGGGAGTAGGATGTGATGGTTAACAATATGCGGCAGTGCCTCCGTTGCCTGCGATTATTGGTTATTGTTGATTATTGGGATCCCAAGGAAACCATTCCCTGCTTCTATTCCAATTTCTTTGTGGTATATTCAATTAGCATGAATTTATTGTGATCATTATTGGGGGCTGAAGGTGCATGTGAGTTTAGGCAAATGATTGATGGGATTGATGTATGAGATATAGGAGATTCAATATTGCAAGGCTGGGGATATGACTTTCAAAGAAGAAGATCTGATATTTGAAAGTGGACATTTTGCAGAAGTAGAGTAATAGAGATTATGTCAAACATACAAGTGCCATCAGGCGCGGGTGAAGCCCGGTGCAACAATGTTTGTTGGCCAACTTCTCCACGGATTCTCTTACAACCACCATTTAACAGTGGCCTTAAAGTATCCATAACCCATCTTTCTCGCTCACCTATTTCCTTTGTTTCATAGCGCCACTCCTACCAGTGTTAGGTGTCCAAGCACCTTACATCACACACATATTACACAGAGACAATCAATAGACATATTAGACATCCTAGACATACTAGTTCCCCCAAACTACCACATCACAATACTAGATAGAATTGATAGGCCAGGTGGTGGTATTGCCTGCATACGTCAAAACAACCTCTGTGAACCACTCCAACTCCCCGGTTCTCTCTTCGTGTGAATACCTATGTCTGGACATCACCAACAATAACAAGCCAATATGCTCACTACATTCATTTTATCATCCACCAGGAAACAACCTTCCCTTCATTGAACACGTAATGGATATCATTGCCACAAAACTCGGTCAACAGACCATTAAGAAATTCCTGGGGGACTTCAACCTCCACGGGAATGACCCAGACGACCCGGAGGCCAATAGCCTCAAAACTTTCCTAGCCAACCTTAACTTATCCCAAATTTGTAAAAGCCCCACCCATGAAAAAAGGCTCAACCCTCGATCTAGTAATCTCCAAAGCGGACTCCACCCAGCTGGAATCGATCCTCCCTTTTGACTGGTCTGACCATCATATCATTACATTCCATATCAATGAAGTAGTTAAATTACTCTCTGTACAACCCACGAGAACGAAAATCTTGAAGAGGAACCTAAAAAACGTCAATCCTATGTCATTAGCAAATGCTAGTCCTATCTTCATGCCCCCACCTGATGGTCTAAATCATGTCCATGGCCTGGCTAATCATTATTTCTACTCTATGAACATGGTATTGTACAAGCTAGCTCCCCTACAATTGAAACGAGTCACCACAAATCATTCAAAGCCCTGGTATGATGGTAGGCTAAATGAAGACCACTAAGAGCAATTGAACGACAATGGAGAGCAGCACCATCCCCTCACCACCTCAAATTACTAGGAAGCACAAGAAACTCATATTTCAGAAAAATTAGATGATCAAAAGCGGACTTCATCAGTAAACCAGACCAAGCCAAGAATCGACCCAAAAGATTATTCAAAATAATCAAATCTCAATCGAAGGGTGTCTACCACCCCCCACCCAAGTTAATCCAGAACACTCCCCAATTGCGAGAGATTTGCTTCCTTTTTCACAACGAAAACAGAAAATCACTTCACAGACCCGCTCCCCGAATCCCACTCAAAAGACTTCATTCCATTGTTAGTGCCTCTATGGACTAGGATTATGAACACCTCTCTCTTATGCAAGGAACCATCCCAGACATCCTCAAAGCAGGTCAGGTATCACCCATCTTAAAAAAAAACATTGGCGAATCTGTCAGACCTGAATAACTATTGCCTAATATTCAACATCCCTACCTTGGCCAAACTATTAGAAAAATGTGTCCACACGCAGTTTATCAACCACATTGACCACTTCAACCTGCTTGATCAATTCCAATCAGGTTTTCGAACAGGGGGCAGTACCGAATCAGCCATGACCCACATCATAGATGACGAATTAAAAATATTCTACCAAAACAAAGCCTGTCTACTAATCTTGCTTGACCTATCCTCAGCCTTCAACATCATCAAAAATGATAAATTACCAGACCTCTTGAAACATAGAAGGGATTATCTGGAACAGTTCTAAACTGGTTCACTGGTTCAAAACAGAACACAAAGAGTCAAGTTCAATCAATCCCTATCAAAGCCCACTGCTGTCACTCTTGGAGTACCCCAGGGATCCTCTCTTCCCCCAACACTCTTCAATTTGTTTATGGAACCACTCACCAAGCTTCTCAACTCTTCAAATGTCCACTGCCACATGTAAGCAGAAAACACACAACACTATATTAATGTTGAAACATCAAGTGCCTCAACGCAATGCTTCAAAAAACACAATTCTGGTTGGCCAAAAACCACTTAAAACTAAACACCCTCAAAACAGAATTCCTCCAAATCGCCCCCTCCTAGCCAAACAACCATCATCCGCGAATGGATGAAGCACTTAACAGCACTCAAAGGTCAAACTATCATCATTGACTCTGTGAAATCATTAGGAATAACTCTGGATAACAAGCTAAATATACAGAATCACATCAGCGCTGCAACTAAAGGAGCTAATTTTCAGATGAAAACCTTGAGAAGCTTGAAACCCTTCATACCCACAAATTACCTTAAACAGGCAGTTCAGTCTCTAGCTATCCCCAAAGTGGAATATGGGAGTGTCGCTCTTTGCGGCCTTACCAGATCAAAGAAGGCCCCGCTAAGAGTTTCAATCTACGCAGCTGCCAGACTCATCACAGGTTCCAAAACAAACTGTCATACTTCCTGGACCTTCGTGCCCCCAAGTGGCTACTTTTTGAGGCCGGAATCTATCTGAAAATCGCCTGCATGACACACAAGGCATAACATCACAACACCCCTAGATACCTAGCAGAGAACCTGGTACTATCGGGTGGGAACAGAACCACTAGGAGTTCCTTTAATCTTCTTCAGAAACCACAACGATTTAACAAGAAGAAAACATATAACTGTACCTTCTCAGGAATGGCTCCCAGGATCTGGAATGCCTTATCCCCAGAAACGAGACAGAACCTAGTCGAAGCATCCTTCAAAAAAGAAGTTAAAGCGATTCTCTTGGCCAAATTCACTTGAACTATTTTATACATTCTTGTGGAAATCTGCTATTCATTATTAGTTAACAATGATGTATTAACATAACCTATAGTATATTTTTGTTTTTCATGTCTTCCACTCATATATGCCCTGTAAAGCGCTTTGATACCCGCAAGGATCTTGTTCGCGCTATGCAAAACCTTTAAACTAAATAAATTTAAAAAACTGAAATTATATGCTTGCAAATCAGTCTATGGGAAATGTTACATAAGTCAGAGAACTACAACGTGTAGGAGTCTCATGCTATGTATACTGGTAGGCAGTGTAGTTTAAGAGTGCTTTGGCTGGAAGAAGCACAAACTCAGAATTTAAAACATAACACCATGGTCCGGGGTTGGCCATACTAATAAGAAATGATTTCTACAGAAAGTGAACCCTATTTCCAACATTAGGAGAATGAAAGATTGGGGGGAAAATAATAATGCTGTAATCTATGCCTTGTATTTTTCATGCAGCGATTTGATGAAAGTTAATCACTTACTATTCTATATTGGGTTTTAAATGTATAAACTGCAACTATTAAAACGGGCTCTCTGACAGAAGCAGTAATCCACTGACCTATTTACATTGTATTCACTTTGTGATCTACATGGTACACGTGCTGTGCAGCAGGCATTTTAACATTTTGTGTTGCCTTACAATGAGTAAAAACATCCACTAGACAAAACTCTGATCTCTCTGCAGCAGGTCCATTAATCTCCAGAGTTATCTTGACATTTGTATGGCTGCCTGAAAATTGCTGGAGGCAAGGAACGGGGGCATCAGGTGCATCTGAAACCATATTGTATCCCTCAAAATCAGTGCCCGGTGCAGTTGCACTGATCTCACCGCCCTAGAGCCGGCCTTGAGTGTCATAGAGTAGACTGTGCACAGACATAGAAGGAATGCAGAGGATGGAAAGGAAGGAGTGGGTTAGTCAAAAGAAAAGGCGAGGCAAATGTTTGAAGTTTTAGTGAAGGTCGTTTTTCATGCCAGGTTTTACGAATATAGAGGAGGCTTTTTGAGGCAGCATGCATTCTGAAAATGCAAAACTGTACAAAAAAATACAATTATTTGTATGTGAGACAACATTATAATAGATACTTTTGATAGGCACCAGAATCAGGTGTACAGTCTGCAGTCTGTCCACTTTTAGCCTACCGCTAGACAGTCGCTTATGCCTAATGTTGCACACATGAGCTGGTTTGGCGATGAACCAATGATAAAGGGTATGGGCCTGATTGTTTCTCTAGGAAGCATTATGTCAGGTGCCACAGGTTTGATCTGTTTATTATGGAAAACTACAACAAAGGCAGTAACCCTGAATTATTTATTGTGAAAATCATATGTTAAATACAAAAGGCAATTAAGGATGGATTGATATTGCCTGTAGAGGGGCATTTCCTTCATAGAATCCCAATTGTCCACTTGTTCCAATCAGTGGACTGAATAATAATACGTCAGGTAGGAATCAGAGGAAAAACTAGAGAAGGGAAGACATTGGAGACACTGTTTCGGAATTGTACCAACAGCAGCCTAGGGTCACAATGATCAGATGAGAGAGAGAGAGTAAGAGTATGAGACTTCATAAATTAACCAACAATGCACATATTGTATCAATGGCATTTATAGGTTACCTCTCCCTCAGAGAAGATGTACCATTCCTACCAGCCGCGGCCCGTGTTGGTAAGAGTGGTGGGGCGGTGGGGAGGTGGGGCTGGGTGGGGTGGGGAATTTCGACAAACGACAACGAGGGAAAATTAATTATTTATTTAATTTACCCTCGTGGTAGACTACTGAATCGCCCCATAACCTGGCCCCTCTGTTCATACCTGCACGGGCCTCTGCTGACTCCTGCCAAGAATCAGGTCTGGAGTTGAATGGCCGAGTGGAGAATCTGGGTATGCCAGAATGGAGTGAGGCAGTATGTCATTCCAGCAAAATTGTTGCAGAGGTACTGCCGACGCCACGGAGGTGATGCTGAGATGGAGAGCAACAGAATGCTTCTAGATACAGAGCACACAGATGTAGAAGAGCAAAAGAACTAGTAGGCTCAAAAGTGTAAATGGAAAACCAATAAAAAGGCAAAGGGCTCAGAGAATAAACTGAGAAGGGGATGAATTACAAACAGTTAGGGAAATGCAAGTGACTAAGTGACGGAAGTGAAATAAGCTAAACAACTGCTAGGGGCCAACCCAGTGCCTCCACTGGTCTTTTATAGTTAATGACCCATAAGACCACAGACGATCTGACCACAGCACAAGAAGTGATAACGAGCCTAATTTCCATGTTGCCATCTAGTCTGACTTTTTCTGAAATTAAAGAAGGGTCTAAGTCATACATGATTTGTAACTCTTATGTCTGTTTGAGTTTCATGCCCATTCTGCATCTCCTACGACAGTCCACTGCAAAGGGCAGTTTGTTAGCCAATTTTTGAGATTGCTTATAACCCCCTGGGAGCAGCAGCACTTTGCTGATCACATGTGAACATCCGTCTGAGCAAGAGTTCGCTTTAGTGTCTGGGCTGGTAGCCTAGCTAGTCTTAGTTTCCCATATTTTCCTTTTATAGGTTTCATTTCATTTATTTACTTTTATTTGCTGTTTATCCAGAGGCTCGTGAATATGGGAGGTAGAGGAGCACACTAAACTAAAACATTTTTTTGTGTAATTTTTTAAATGTCAACAAATCTTTAAGTCAAGGGTGCATCACTGCTGCAATGTGTTGACAGCACGTGCTAAACATAAACTATAATCTAACAGGATAAAGATCCTGAGTGCAGTGAGTATTGTTCCTTTGCAACTAACCGTTCTGTTTTGTGTCTTAATTCAATGCAATTCAATGCAACGCTGACTATTATGATCAGTAGAAACACCGCATAGTTTTTTGTCTTACATAAATTATTATTCATCAATAAATCATGTAAGACACATCATTTCGTGTGTTGTGTTAGATACTTGACAAAAAGAAGCACAAAAATGTACATCATATTGTTGTGCTTTATCCTCAAAAAATGTCAGTGCAAACCTCAATGCATGGAGAGGAAATGTGGCTGGTATTCCCATGAGACTGGGGAAAAAAGTGCATGGCATGTTCTTGGTGGTTGTACAACCGCCATGAACATGCCATGCACTTTTTTCCGCAGAGACTCCCCACGCAGACCTACAGGACTGTTCTCTAACTGCTCATTCAATTTGCACTGTGCCACATCTTGTGCTGCTACTATTCCTAAACTAGGCAGTCATCTTGGAACTGTATTTCCCTTAGTGCATCATTGTTTAGGCTTGGGTGAAATTTAAATTACACTGGCATAATTTGCGTAATTTTGTGCATTTGTGCAGTCAAATTCCTTAAATTACACTGTTATGTTATGTTATGTTATTATTCTTTTATAAAGCGCTTTATCACCCCGAGGTATCTAATCGCCATTAAGTCTCTTTGTGTGATTAAGCAGAGCGAAACACACAATTTGTAGTATAAATTTACCTTGAATGCATGAGAACAGCAGAACGTGAACGGCTGTTGTAGGCAGTCTTTTGTTTAATTGACTGAAGGACACATTTTGCGCTAAAATTGAGCACAAAGTGAGGGATTACCATTTCACGTAAATATACATAATTTTGTATAATCTTGCTGAAACTCTTGAGTACACCTACACGAATTTCTCCAATTTAACATGCTTATGATCTACCTGTGTTTAACTACAATAAAGAGAGCATAAATCCTAACCCTGATTGCTCGCAATTTTGCACATTTGAAAAAAAGAGTTTGACAGTTTTACAATGTATCAAGTTGAAAATGTAAAAAAAAAAAAAAAAACAAGGAAAGATGCACTTCACTACATCAGGAACTTTCCCAATGCCATACAAGCCATAAGGGGCAGTCACTAACCTTTTCAATTTTCACCTCAATAGTGTCACGGAACCACACATTTCATTTCATTTATTTTTCAATTATTGAGTTTTATATAGCGCTGGCTAGACCCATAGGTATCAGTGCGCTTTACATGAGGATCAGTGAATTACAGGTTACAAGTAAGATTTGTTACAAAGCATAATCAAACATAGGATTAAAAAGCAGTGTCAAGAAAAATTTGTCAGAGGAGGGGGAGCAAGGAGACAAAACAGAGAGACGGGGAGAAACGGTGTCCAATGTCCGGCAGGGTAGGTGATGGCCAAGGGGAAGAAACAGGGCCAATCTCCTCTATAGCTGTCTGGCAGCTCCACCGGGCGTTGGCCGTAATGCTCGGACTCCGCTATCAAAGGGAGGGGGAGGAAGGAAACAAAACAGGGAGAACGGGGAGAAACTGTGCTCAATGTCCGGCTGGGTTGGCGACGGTCAAGGGGATAAACCAGTGCTGATCTCCTCTATAGCTGTCTGGTGAAGTAAAACGTTATGATGAGGCTCTTCCAAGGGAATACTTAGCACCCATGCCATGAAGGGGGAGAGAAGAAAATCTAAATGCATTGCAAAGGAAAACAAACATTGGAAAATGCATTAGTTTATGACTATGTGATTAATAATAGGCTGTTTTCTGATGTAAGTTGTAGAATGCTGAGTAGTTGTACAATGTCAGTGACAGTAAGTCTGCTAACGTGTTATGACTTGTTTATGTGCAAAAAGGCAATATATAGTGCTGTTACTAGTGGTATAGTGGGGGTAAGTATTAGGATTTATTTTTTCTTAAGAAATGGAGAGAACTGATATAATAGCAATATTATGTGTTTAGAGGAGTTCTGCAATTGTGACTGCCTGTTTAGTAATAAAAATATAGCAATAATAGGTGTTTAGAGGAGTTCTGACAACTTTTTGGCTCGGTGCCATGCACGTGCTGTACTATTCAAATCATGACTCTAGTGCCTGAAAGATAACTGCACTTGTGACTGCTTGTTTAGTTTTAAAAAATAGCAATATTAGGTGTTTAGAGGAGGGTCAGATTTGGAAACAAAATCCATCCATGGAGCCACAATATGCAGGAACACAAAGTAAACAGGATTCCCCCTCTCCGTACAGCCTCTATCTCCACTGTCAAGACAATCATGCAATGGGAACACCAACCTTGCCACCTGGCCCTGATGAGCTACTTCTTGCTCCTTTCACATGAGCCACTCCTGGCTGCTTCCACCACCAGAGAACCTTCCTTTAGCCACCTCCCACTAATGCAGTATGGCACTCCTGCTTGGCCCCGGTCCCTATGCCCCATCTCCTCCTGAGCCACTCCTGCTTAACCCTGTTCCTGCAGGCACTCCTGCCTGCTCCCTTCACCAGGCTTGCTATCGGACTCCCTTATGCCTCTTTCTCTTCATGTGAGCACAAATCAAACAGCAGCAGTCCAACTGTGTGAGTAAAAGGAGAGGCAGTCTTAAGCACCTGTTGGAGTTGTGCTGGCCGTGGACGCATGAGTAAAAGAAATGGCCCAATAGGGTGTGTGTGCATGTGTGTGTCCATATCTGTAAGTGGGTGATTATGGGGCCTATTCACACACTGCAGTTCTTAGCACGCTTAGCAGTACTACAATAGTATTACTAACATACTACAAAAGGCTAGTCACATTTCTAAGTGCAGACGTCTGCGCCTCTGCCACCCCTAACTTTTAAGTGCAGTGATCTCTGCCCTGACTGCAGAGACCTCCATACACATAAGTATACGTTTTAGTACTAAATGTGGGAGAGACAGAGGAGAATAGCTGAAAAAAGGGGAATATTTACTACTTAATCAGAGGGGTTAAGGGAGATGTAAGGACCGGCTTAGGCAGGGTTCGAAAGGAGTTTGGGGCAGGACATGCACCCACTCACAAAATAATAAACCCATTGCTGTTCACAAATTGCACTTCCATAGTTACTACAGCCAAAAAGGACCCAAAACGGTTACAAGTGTACTACAGCTCAGAACTAGAGTAAGTACAGCATCACACATGGCCAACCATGGATACTGCAAATCTTCCCCATAGAAAATAAAGGAGGTAGTAACTTAAAATAAAACCCAGCAGGAACAAAGTTAAAATAAATTATTTAAAAATATAAATACATTTCATTTAATGTTAGAAAATCTTTAAATAAAACATGTATCATTATACTTATTAAATATTCTCAAAACCCTTTGTTAAAGTCAACAATTAATATAACATTAATTTACATTTAAAAGAATTGGTATTATGATGGTAATTCCAGACACACTGTAGACATCCAATGCTAAATGAAGACTGCTCCTGGCATAATGTACACCCTAGCACATTTGGTGGTTATTACTGTCATATTGTTGGCATCCATGACAAAGCGATGATTCCGTCAGTGGTGGTAATTTTTGCCATACTCAAATCAATGATGCACAAATGGTGCATAATGGTGATCAAATGCACCTTGGTGGTGATTTCTGACATATCGGGGCCATGCATGGCACCCACACTGGCTGGCCTATTTGCCCTTCTACGATAGTTGTATTTCAAGGCATGTTGTGGGCATGCATAGGTAGCATGATAATTCCCACCATAGCAAAATGTTGCCCTAACACGGACGGGGCTGGGAGGCAACAACTGTGTTTCCCGGCTGCCCCTCATGTGACAGCAGGGAAAGAAATAGACCTGCTGCCTGATGTCCTGTCCGCGTTGGAAGGGACAGGGAGATGCAGCGGGTGAGGGTATTTAACTCTGCCAGCAGGGGCAAATTCAGGGAACACTTGTTAACTTTTCCAAATTCACCTGACTACATGTGCATGATGATTAAAAATGTTCCCATCCCCATTTAAATGCATGACAGAACGGCCATGTCTTTAGCACTGCCAAAGAACACTATTTGAACCCTAGCACCTCGATGCAAAATTCATTGCGCTGTCCTAAGAGAGTTCTCATTGGTTCATTGGGTGCAGGTTGCATAACGGCTAAATTAATATTATTGAATATTTTATAGGTTTAAAACTGCTGCACAAGCAGTTGCACGTGCCAACAGCACGGTAATGATGGATATCGACAAGGTGGCACATCTGTCAGGGTGGGCAGGCTGACACAGGCAAAAAAAAACAACGACTTCTTTTTTCTCCACCTTGGCATGGTGGGCACTGGTGGAGCGGCAGCAGCGTGGCAGGTTCCAGGCTGCGCCAATATTCCTCAGAAGTAGCAGTTTTCTTCTCGCGCTGCCACCTGGCGCGCGCCCGCCAGCTGCTCAAGTCGTTTGCCGCCTCCACCCTGTCAGTGCTCGGAAGGGGGTTTGGTGGAGTGGGGGGCGGGAGGGGTGAGGCTCTTCTGTGCTTTATCCCAGCCTACCCTGCGGGCGCGAGGACTCCGCCGCATTCCACAGAACTCCACTGTCTACCCCCGGTCTTTCGCCGTGGTTTTGAAAAAACATATCACTTCCTCGATTTAATATGGGCCAATTATGGCGTTGTGCTGCTAACATCATCAGCCGCACTTCCAAGAAAGACCTAAGCAAAATAAACGAACACAGCCAGCGGACTGGAGCGAAACCCAGACGGGGAGAGCGCAGGCTGGCATAACTCTTCCGTGACATTCAAAAACGTGATCGAGGGCCCGGAGCGGCGCGAGGGACAGGGAGCCCGGAGCACATGCGCTCGGCGTTTTTTTTTTCTTCCTGCTTTTGGTATGGAAAATGTTTAAGGCCGCAGTAATAAACGACCATTTAAATGCCGACAGCAAGAGCTTGTTGTACATCTGCTCAGGGACACTAACTGCAAAGGAGATTATGACGGACTCAGACTTTGCTTGCGTTGGGCTGTCTGCTTCGTCTAATAAGAAACAGATTTGGAGGTCGCTTGTCTGAGTTTGTTACCTGTGTGCCTGGATTCCAAACCTGTTCAGCAGAGCCAATTTAAGTAATTTCAATCCCGGGCAAAGAATGAGAAACCGTAAATTCACATTTTTGGAGTTTAGTTTTGTGGATGAATGATTGAATTGCAAAGCAAAATATTTATTCGTGCAGGTTTTTAGGCACTGTATTTATTTTGATCTTGCAGTTCAATAGAAGCTTTTCGAGACAATACAAACATACAAACAAAAAAACAGGGACCGTGTCACAGAACTTGTTTTTGCATTCAGCCATGCTAGACAGCAGCTGTACTTCTTGCTGTACAACATGGCAAAATAAATGTACATGCATCGAGAGATTGACAAGCTACAATAGTGGGAGGGGGGTAGGGTATGCACAAACAATGACAGTTGCAGGCCAAACAACGACGGGAGGGGCGGCCAAGCATCGACAGGGGGATGGGGACAGTGCAAGCATGGACACTGAAGGAGGGATGAAGAGTAAGCAAAATAACAAAATTCGAGGAGGTGAATGGGACGAGGACAGGCAGAGGATTGGGAAGGGAGTGAGAAGGATGGGGCAATCAACAACAGAAAGCTACAGAATGCGAGAGGGTTGTGGGTAAGGGCAGGTGCAAATAACAACTGAGTTGGGGAGAGGTGCTAAAACTAACATTTTTAAAAAGTACCTCCAAAAGATGCACAACCAGTAGGACACTGGGCGCTGACAGGAAGTAGTACTTGGTCCATGCCTCAGGAAAAGGACAAACACATGTAGAGAAAGTGAGACTGGTAGCCGCTGACCACTCATAAGCCAGACAATCAGAGTGATGATGACGTCAACAAACAGTAGACAATGGGAAGGTTCTAAGACCTGTTTTAGTTTTTTTTTTTTAATAACAGTTGATCCACAAGCGACAGCGACAGCGCATGCTCTGTCTTAAACAATAGCTAAAAAGCAATGGCAGCAGAAAGAGGATGGAGCCACAAGGGCAGAGGAATGAAAAGCGGAGTCTGACAATCAGCTTTTACATTTATCTTAAGATTCGCCTTCCAGGCAACTTGTAGCTGTTTGTAGGCCAAACCTTCTTCTGGACCATACCACTCTCATTTATGTGCTTCTAATTCAACAACTAGCCTTCCTCTTCTTGTGTTTGTGCCACCCCAAAGCACAGCCTCTTTTTCATTTTTTGATTGGCTGACTTGACGGCTTCCAGTGCTTTTATTTAGGAAGCTACTCTTTTCTTTTTGTGTATAGCATTTCATGAGAATGTGTGTTTTCTTACTCTCTCTTGTGTGCTACTTATCCCCACTCTTCTAACCCCCTCTTACTTCCTTTTCACCCGCCACTCATCTGCCCCACCCACTCCACCATTGTTACAGGCTGCTGTAGGTCCCTAAGAAACACTTTTGCATGTCTCAGTTGCTCACTTGTGTCCCCCACCCAGTCTCCCTTGCTCCCCCATCCCTCGGGTCATTAACATGTTTTGTTAACTATTTCGAGTGTCAGGTAGCTGCTGTTTGTTGTTGGCCACTCTGCTATATAAAAAGTGCTTTCACGCACTCATAATTTCATTTATTTTATGTATTGATCTGAGGCACCTGCCACCTTAGATTAGTCAATTTAAAAAAATGGCGCCCACATCATTCTGTGCGAGTGCACATACGTCACAAAGCATACACGCCCCTATCGAAGCCAAATCATACCCTATTTTCATTCTTTTTTTGCATCTTCAAAGCACCCTGACAGAGCCAAGAGGTTTCCAAATCGAGACCTGTTGGCTTTTTCAATGCTTGCTTATGCAATGAAATTAGCAAAAGGGCACTTTCGACAGTTACATTGTTTTGACTTATTTGACTGGTCACAACCAAGCTGCATTTTAAAATATGTCACAGGACCTGCTGTAGTGACCTTTGTGTGCCCAGCAAATTTCAGGGGATGATCATTGAAAGATAACTCTGCTGGTTAATGTCTTTGATGTAAAGTCCTGTGTTTTGCCTAGTTACAGTTTTGACTCAAGTTAACGTGGAGGTCTAATGTGCCTGTTGCAAAGCATGATGTGTAACACGCAGATCGGAGATTTGTATTTTATGTAGATAGCTTAAAGGGTTACTGCTGTGGCAAAGAGATAATTTGGTTACTTGCAGGTTACAAATAACAACCCTTTTAAGATAATGCAGCAAACTATGTACTGGCATCAAGGAGCTTCATGCAAACTGCAAGGCATGGGTATAAAATCTTATTTTATTTCCCAATCTTTTGCTATTCTAAGGTTGCTAAAGGGGGTTTACATGGGTCGTAATAAAGTCCTTTTAGTACAGGCAATCTCGACCACGCATTATTTTTTAGATCCTGACTTTTGATTTCTCCAGGCCAAGTACCCTTAGCATGTAGAGTCTAGCAGATTGAAAAATATAACTCTTACAAATTGTTGCCCTCATTGTTTTATGCGGCAATTCCTGTGAAATATTCCAACTTTTGAATGCTGGTGTGCAAACATGAGGAGGACTAAAGCCTTTGAGGAGGCATATGCATGATGAATTGGGAGTCTACCAAGGTTTCTATCAATTTGGACAGCATTTGAGTTGTCTGAGTATAATCCATCTCCATGATTAGTTTTTTTTTTACTAGAATCGTTTTATGAATTCCGAAGTTTATTCTATTTTATTTTTTAGTTCATTGGCTGTTTGGGTATTATTATCCATCAGGTTTGGAGCATTGGCCTCAATTCTCTATTGGCCTATAATTACTAATAAAATGATTGCATGGCTTCGATTCCCTATAGTTGCATAAAAGGATTTGTATTAGCCACTCACATACGTTGTTAATGGACTGAAAAATCCAGCTGTTCTCGCCCAATTCCAGAGGACTCTAGCACTTTTCTATTTATTGTTTTAAAAGGGATGGGTTTAAAGTTAACTTTGCTAAATGACGATTTTGTAATGATGTAGAATCACGAATACAGGCGATCTGTTGTCTCATGGATGCACTTGATTAAGCCTTTTCAATTTCTACATTTACGATGCAGCACTATTGCACTTTCGTATCCAGTATTTTTTTAACTACTGGAATGAGTCAAGTATGATCAGCTGTTAATGTCATTTGCATTTGCTAAAACTTTGTTGTTTATTATTGGATGGAATTGTATTGCCTTTGGCTGGTGTTTTATGTCGTCCCATATTCTGCTCAATAATTTTCTGTTTTTTAAAGAGCGACTCTGATCTCTGTAGTTGTGTAATATCAAAGCCTGCACTCTCTCATGTAGAGGGCTGTGATCTACACTGTTTCTTTTAAGAAAACTAAGCTTTGTCTTTATGATGGAAGATGAGAAGATTGGAGTTCACATACGCACACATATGTTAAAGATTAAAGCTTTGAGTCTTCTCCAACGTACCAGTTGTTCAAATGAATAAATGGTTACATGAATATGGGAGAGCTAGCAGCATATTATACAAGCACACATTAAATGTAATGGACATTGGTGCACAATAATAACAATACATACATCCCCTTTTGCAAATTATTGAAGAAAGACTTACATGGTATATGGCCACTATGCACCACAAAGCAGACACACAGTATGTTGAGGTTCCTAAGAGACATACATGGTAAAATGTACAACATAGAGTTCTAGATGTTGTCCGTTAAAAGGTCACAGCCAGTGAAATACTAGCTTCCTCAACAATCAAAAATGCTGCTTTGTTGAACGAATAGTATAAGTCAGTTCCCAGAAGAGTAGTGAATACTATGCACTCAGCTGTTGCACAAAGGATGATTCACATGAAGACAATTTTGCCAGAAGAGATTTTGGGGCTTTTAAATTCTGGAGATCTTGAAAATTACATAGACATTACGTTTGCTCAGTTCTTGAAGATTCCAGCAGTTAAAGGATTCCTGACAAAGAAGGACATGTATAAACTACAGAGCCCTCAACAGTGGGGAATTCTTCCACTTTGCAGTCAATATTTGTTATATTAGATTAATTTAGAAATGCAAAAATACTCATCATGTTAGACGTTTGAGAAGCTTACCATCTAGTCAAGGTCTGAGAGGGCGATGACTAGAAGATTAATTCCATGCTGATTTTGGAATCTTTGAATGTCAAGTAGAGGATTGCGGACTCTGCAATGCTCCAGCAGTGTTTCAATATGATGCTGATAAAAAATTGAGAGGATTTCTGGATATATTCTGCATTTTCTTTTTTTAAAGAATATTATGATCTACTGTGACACCTTGGAAATTCAAATATGGAATGACTATAAAGATATTGGGGTACATAATTACAAAAATGGGTATTAAGATCCAGGAAAAGAAAATGGAAGCAATTGTTCAGTTGACTATAGCAACTTCATTTAAATCTTCTCAGAGTTTTTGTGGGCTCTAAAAATCTTTATAGGAGGTTCATTCATCGGGTTTCTGAAAACATAAGACTATTACCAAGTTACTAGGGAAGTGAATAGGTTTTGTTTGGTCAAAAGAAACAGATCGGGCCTTTTGGTTTCAAAATAACATTCTTCCAGTGCCCCAATTTCGCTAAATTCTAATGTATAATGTCCTTTCATTGTTGAGATAGATGCTACATCTTATGCTATGGGAGGTGTTTTATCTGAAAAAAATTTAAAAACTAGTTAGGTTCACCCCGTTGCTTACTTGTATAACAATTCTCACCTACAGAGCAAAATATTGCAAACGCTGAAAATGAACTTTTAGTAATTTTTTTTTGAAGAATGGAGACATTACTTGCTAGTGGCAAAGCACACTAGAAAAATGCATACCAATCACAGTAATTTTCAGTTTCAGAAATCAGTCAGAGCACTTACCATAAGGTAACTCAGGTGGACTTTGTTTTTTTCTGACTATAATTATATGATGAACTTTAGACCCTGCCCAAAGAATGATAATGCTGATGCTTTATCATGATAAGGTCAAGTGGAGGGAAAAAATCAGTTGGCAGAATTCACACTTCGGCCCCAAAGGTTTTGCATGATCATACAATTGTCCTAATTCATTTACTTTAGTTTCTAGCTAAAGTATGCACACAAAGGGAATCTATTGATAAAGCGAAATAGGTTATAGAACAAGGCATAAAACATGTTTGTTGTTGTTTCAAGGGACAGTTATGTATTTACTAACAAATTAGTTAAGGTAAAAGATGTTATGCATGAGCTTCATGGTTCAAAGCTGGCTGAACATTCAGTAATTGCTAGGACTATAGCAGAGTCAGGAGATAGATTTGGTGGTAAATTCTATTTGCTGATTTTCAAAGTTATGTACAACGATAGTAGAAAATGGGTTTAGTGAAACCTTTGTCTGTTCCACCTGGACCTTAGCATATGGTATTAATTGATGTTATTTTACAGCTGCCCAGGAGTCAAGGTTGTACAGCAATTCTGGCAGTTGTGGACCGTTTAGTTAAGATGAATCAGGTTCATTTTTTTGTTTATGTAATTTCTTTCACAACATATTATCTGATTGCATTTATGTACTGGTTCTGATTAATGTGGACCTTCAATTATTTCAACATTCGGATCTGCCCTTTGTAATGAACCAGATATGGGCTTTTTCCCAACAGTTACCATCCTCAGAAATATAGGCAGATGAAAGGTTGAATTAATGAGGAGGATTGTAGCAAAATGTTGTGGTTGCCATAATTAACATACAATAACCTGGAACACTCGTTTATTCAAACGTCACTTTTATATTGTATGTATGGCCATCATCCCTGGATATTTTCTTTGGACCAGTCCCTGTCTACATCAGTTCCCTTCTTTGCAGGAACACTTAACTGAGCTACCTGATATTTAGAAAATGAACAGAGAGCATTGAGAAGGACTTAACATGCTTATAGAATGTATGCTAACCATAAGAGAGATATGCCACCCAGTATGCTGAAGGTGAGAAGATACGGTTACTCACAAAAATATTGCATTAAAAAAAAACTTCTAAATTGTGAACTATGTTTGTGATTCTGTTTGTGACTAAGCAGACTTTGGAATCACTTACTGAACATTTAAAATTGCCTGAGCCCATGAAAATCCATTAAATTTTTCTTGTTCAGCTTTGTTGGTCATACCAAAAGGACTGCAGCCTCCTGCTTTGGCATTCTGCGTAATTTGAGACCTGCACTCAAATATTTTGATGCCGCAACCCGCCAACTTGTGGTTCAGGCGACGATACTGGCTCGGCTAGACTATGCCAGCTCCCTCTTTATAGGGCTAAATCAGGCCGAGCTGACTCGTCTCCAGCGAGTGCAAAACGCAGCAGCCAGAGCAGTTGTAGGCCTCCCTAGGTTCTGCTCGGTCTCTCGCACCCTGCATGCTCTCCACTGGCTGCCGATCAGGCAGCGGATTCATTTTAAGGTGCTTGGTTTGGCTTTTAAAATCCTAAAAGGCCCGTCTGCTCCCATATTGCAGAATCTTCTGCGCCCATATATCCCAGGCCGTTCCCTTCGCTCCTCGGATCACGAATTGGCAGCAGCTCCACGCTTCAATCGTAGTCGAGCTGGGGGACGTTCCTTCAAGGTGCGGGCAGTAGCTCTGTGGAACGCATTGCCTCGCGAAATTCGGACCCTTGCCGACCTGCTTTCTTTTCGCAAGGCCGTTAAGACTCTCCTGTTTCCTTAGCCCTGTTAAAAGCTCGAATTTTTTAATAAATCTGCTCCTTGGTTATGTTGTGTGGCTACCTTGTCGGGCGCCGGGACACTCCTTCGCTGGAGCAGCTGAGTGCATTACAAATACCATTAACATAACATAACATAACATGAAACACTTGTTCTGTAAAAACACATACTAGTGCTGATCTTATTCCAGTTCAGATGAATCCAGAAAATTAATATGATGTACTCAAGTTTTTGAATGAAAGTATTGTAGAAAAAAAAGTGGGCTGAAAGGGGTTTGGTCTTGGGTAATGATTATGGGATTCTGCTTTTAATCTTCATGGTTCATGTTTGTTGCGAACATTTTATAGAGGACATCCTGACACAATAAAAGCCAATACGGTGACCTTGGGCGGCAGAAGGGGGGCGGGGGATTTCAGAAAACACAGAGTTTGGCTAGCACAGGGGAGTGATGCTACAAACCTGCTCATGCTGAGTTTCTTGCAGGGAAGGAAATATTGATAGTTTCAGCAAAGTGTCAGCTCCATCTGGACTGAGGCTTTGCATGCACAGTGAACGCATTATGTGACAGCAACCAAACAATAAACTAAATTTTCCACAGACCATGAACTCTCATGTAGGTGGGAGAGATGTTGGGCATCTTAGGTATCTGGGTATAATTTCCCTCTTAGCCCACATAGTCTTTGCTATACAATTGTGTTCGAATGTGGCTGCAAGCAGGACCGTGCTACATAGCTCTCAGATTTATTTTGCTTAGAACCTCTTGCTTTCCTTGGCATTTGTAATTAAGGACATCAGAAATACAGAAGAGTGATTCTGCAAGTCAAGTTGTTGGTTGAAACAAACCTTGAACTATTTTTTAACATGTACATATAAATGAATCCTTCTTTTTTACTTTTTACTAAGGGTTATCCTGTGATGAATAAGAAGGAATCTCTAGCCTGGACTTAGTTACTCATGCTATGTATGAATGTCAAGGCATAAGGTATTATCATTCTAGTATGGTTAGACTATCTGCAAAATTAGGGAACAGCAGAATAGTAACATTCTTAATTATCTTGCAGCGCTTCCAGATTCAAGTACAAAATGTAACCCATTTTTCAGAGAAAGTGCATACTGATGACATTTTAGGTATTTATTAAAGTCATAGTGAGATGTGTTGGTGGACATACATTCAATGTGCTCATTCTTTGTGTGTTTAGTTTTCAGGCCTCGCATCAAAGTACAGAGGATTAATTACACAGAGATATTGCTGAAGTATGTCCATTCACTACTACAATTAAGTGCATAATCCTTAACAACAATTTATATCAGACATCAACTACATCCTGCGGACATCATGGACCAGAAGAAATGACAAGCCATAGTGGTGGAGTCAGGGGTCACCGTTTTCTCTCTTATCTCATTCTGTTTCCCACTTTGACGACAATTTCAGTTTTTTGGTCATGAATAAAAGCGGTGAGAGACAGAAAAGTGCATCACTCCTTTTGGATTCTGAGCACATTGTTGGTACATGCTGACAACCATCAATGCATTAAATGAGCCATACCAACAATGGGGGTATCACCAGGTCTCAACAGTTGCTTTAGTTTATCTTCAAAATTTAGTCCAGAAATGCATTCTTCATCTTCCAAAATCAAAACCCAATTGAAAAAAAAATGTTTAAACTAGTTGCAGGCTGGCAATAGTTTGAATGTTTAAAGCCAGTGTTTTAAAATGATTAATTGAATGTTAATTGCATATTACGAGATCGCAACTTTTTCCATAATAATTTGCTTCAATATGATGAATGTTTTCTGGTTTTGATATTTACACAAAGAGGTCATTGGTATGCAGCGCCAAATAGTGATTCTGAATTAAATGTTAGTTTTGCAATTTGTGTATTAGGTCATATTTCTGTAGAAAGAGAATCAATCCAAATCATTAAGGACAGAGCACTAAAGGAGGCATCTCTGTCTGATTCCCTTCTTGCTTTTAAACGATGGGTTTATAGTTATTAATTAGGAGCAAAGGCATGGTTGACTTGCACAGATTCTTTATGCTTCTCAGCAAATGTCTTTGGGAAAATCATTCGGGCCATGTGGGCCCATAAATATTGGTATTAGTCACAATCACATTTTTTTTAGTTTAAATCTAATGGGTATGCAGTAAGTCAAGCACCGCACGTGGTACTGGTACTGCAATACACTCTACTCAAGTCAATGGAGCCAGGTAATATATATACATATATATGGAACCCGGTAAATAAAATCTAATGCACGATCTAATTC
This sequence comes from Lissotriton helveticus, assembly GCF_964261635.1. Lineage (NCBI taxonomy): Eukaryota > Metazoa > Chordata > Amphibia > Caudata > Salamandridae > Lissotriton > Lissotriton helveticus. Next base: position 165,303,968 of record NC_136065.1, on the reverse strand, counting down.
AATTCAATTCAATTCAAAACAACTTTATTTCGACTCTCTTTTTTGAGTCATAAAAGTTCATGATAAAAACACAATAATTTAAATTAAACATCCATATTTGATTTACAATTGTGGCAATAAAAAACTACAAGAGCAACAGAGTCCAGAAAATTCAAAGCATTGATACAAGGTAGCATTTGAGGCCCCGTTATTTAAAATAATAAATTAATAAAAGGCATTAAAAAAATCTATTAAACATTTATATTGGGGATCTAATGTTTTTCTGTTTCACCAACTGTCTTCATACCATACGACCAGAGTAGGCATGGTCAATACCAGGGATAATGTAGAAATGCAAAATACCAGGGAGAGCTATTTGTGCTTTTCTTCCAACTATTTCATTCATATTTCACACTTGGGGTGGAGGCTCTTTTCCATCCAGTCTCTCATGTTTAAGGCAGGGCCCTTTTATCTATGGCATTTTACAGTTTGCAGTGTTTCCAGTACCTCGGTTCCTTTCACCTGGTATTTTTACACATTACGGTGCTACCAGTCCTTGGATTCGCTTTGCAAGTTTTTGGCCAGTCCATGGTGTTTCCAGCCTCTGGGTTCTCTTCATTGGGAGCCTTTATCAGGTCAGTATTTCAAAACCAACCCCTGATTTTCCTTCACGTGGGGTCTTTATTCTCAGACTGACTACATACCATGTTTTCTTTCTTTTTCAATCTTGAAGAAAAAAGTACTGGGTGGTATTCTATGTCTTGCTTTTTACGTGTTTACTCCCCTCCAGGAGCAATACTTTCTCGAGAATACCATCCCACCACCCTTTCCATATAGCACCCATGCTTGCCTGAAGAAAAATTGTTGGGTGTTAGTCCATCTGTTGCCCTCTTTCCATATTCCCCCTTCTTCTTCATAGGAATGGCTGCATTTAGCTAGTGTGTGGAACATGGGTAATTCCCTTTATCTCCAGACCCTTATTGTTATCTCCGAGATGATGCAGAGTCAGAGATAAGTTGAAAGAAGTGTATTTCTATGGAGAACTTTCCCACAAGTCAGAGAGCAGCTTCCCTAACAGTCAGTCTTGCATTAATTGACACTTTTGGAACGCTCCCTCTGTACAAACAAATACAGGATCCAGAATGCTGTTCACACTCCACATTACCTTAACTCATCTTACACCTAGGCAACAAGCAAACACCCCTACCTTGTAATAGAGTAGTTGTGTGGTTAGAAATGCATGAGTGCCTGTTGGATGGTTTTAATATGACATTGTGAAGTTTGGCAGAGGCTTGAATGCTCTGCCTTCTATGCCCGTCACCCACACTTTCAACGGTCCACCAGACCTCCAGTCTCCTAGTCCGAAGTTTGATCCAGGCTTTAACTTCATCATTTTATCCACCTCCATACATTTCACCTTGATAGTTAGCAGGGAGTGCTTAGTCCTGTCATTGACCTGATCATCCATTTGTTAACTAGTTTACAGTAAAATGATCAATCTGGAGAGAGGGAGTCGAACAGTATTGGACAGAAGACCTTTGCTGCCAACTAACCTGTCCTGGAGGAATGTGCCACACGGTGCAAAGGAGCTATGGAAGTCTCTGTATAAGCCCATGAACCCGGAAAGGTAACAAGACAAAATATCGAATTCAAAATATAAAATTACCAAAATATCGAAGTCAAAATATAGAATGGAACAAAATATCGAATGGACAGAATATAGTGGTGAAAAATATCGAATTGAAGGTAAGTAATTTAATATCGAATAGTAATTTTTATCCCTACGCTATCCAACGCTTTCCCTACTGTTGCACTCTCTGGAGTGGGAATAGTAATTTTTACCCCTACGCTATCCAACGCTTTCCCTACTGTTGCACTCTCTGGAGTGGGAAGAGTAATTTTTACCCCTCCGCTATAAAACGCTTTCCCTACTGTTGCACTCACTGGAGTGGTAATAGTAAATGTTATATTTACTATTTCATTAATTTCAAATTACTTTTAAGACACTTAAAAAAATTCGATATTTTGACTAACTATATTTTTTAAACTATATTTTTGATTCCATATTATTGTACTTACCTGTTTGTAGATAGGAATTCGATATTTTTGCATTCTATATTTTTTCTTCGATATTTTGGTAATTCTATATTTGTGTATTCGATATTATGTCAGTGATCCCCCGGAAGAGAGGTGGTTCAAAGTGGCAGACTCTGTAACTTTCGATCCATTTTTTTTTTTTTACAAGAATTGACGGGTGAAACCTGTGCTGGAAGAATTAGAGTAAACCCGGTCTGATATTAGCTGAATGGAATGTTGTAAATCCGTAACATGCCTGTCATTGTTCGGAGATTTTAAGTGACCTTGAATAGTTTGTATGTTTGAAATTAATTTACATAATACTAGCAACTTTAACGAGAGACACTGTTGGTTGAGCAGCAGGTGATACCCTGCAGTGATTGGTCTGGAATCCAAGTGCACTGGTATGTTTCCTAAAAACTTATGGCAGGTTACAAATCGTAATTTGGTTAATGCTTGATTTAGTTTACATGCTCGCAAATTCCTGAGAAAGCACACGTGTACATGTGATAGAAATACATTCTCCAACAGTAAAAACATCGAACACTGTCTGCCTAACCACATGGCAGATTTGAAAAGTTCCGCCAAAGCCTCAAAGCTAAAATCCATTTGAAGCGGTCCAATTTGAGAGATTTATAATACAAACCACTTCCCTTTCCAGTGGTTTCATGTATCTTTGATCTGCCATCGTGGCAAACCCTGTCTAACACACAATTAGCTCGTTCAGCTTTTCTTGTAGTATTTCGTCATGGTGACTGCATTTTCTGCTGTTCAGGAAAACATGCTGGCCATGGCCCCAGTCCAAGCCTATAAGGGATTCAGTACATGTTGCTTTACACCATATAAAAAAACATAATCAACCTCAGCTGAACGTGTTCAGAAGCCACAACAGTGACATCATTTTGATTCTTAGAATGTTGCAAATATATATGGCATGAGTCACAACAAGAGTTTTACACCCGCACTGTAGAAGTATTACTCCTCAAGGGTTCACAATCACGATTCCCTAATTCCAAAAACTCAGTATTAGTATGCCTACACAGCTGTGGCAGTGACAGCTTCGAAAGCATACTGCTGAGTGACTCGTGATTTTCTGCAAAGCTGCTATTCCCCCAATATTTAACTGTACACATACTTTGCATTTTTTGCCTCTATCGGAAAATATTGTCCATATTCAGAAACCTTTTCCTCTGTGCCCATCAGGTTTGGCACCTCCATTCTGCTTCCCACTTTTTCGAATGGGGCTGGAGACTGTGGATTCACAGCTCCTTACTGATGCAAACCTCTAACCATTTCCAGGGTGCGAAAGGATCAGATAGGAGTTTGTCGATGTCCACAAACTCACAAGTTTGGGAGATTTCACAAACTTACAAGGCAAACCACACATGATCAACAGTGAGTTCTACATCCTCCTCAGAGACCTCAACTTTCATCTTGACGATCCCAATGACGCCAACACAGCCAACTTTCTTGAAAGCATGAACAACACCAGCCTCACCCAGCTAGTCACTGACCCCATACACATCGCAGGGCACACACTGGACCTAATCTTCACAGCCAGCAACAGAGTCAAACACAGTCATGTCACCAAGCACACCTGGATGGACCACTCAGTCATCCGCTTCACCTTCACAGCGCCACCAACAGACCACCCAGCACCTCACACCACAGCTGGAACAAAGTATACGAAAGCCAATGGACTGATGCACTCAACACCTCCCACCTTAACACCTCTACCAATTTTGAACAGGCTGTCAAAATCCTCCCAACCTGGCTCTCCGACTGTGCCAATAGAGTCCTCCCATCAAATCAACCATACTGAAGGGATCCACCAAACATGCCAGCTGATACACCCCAGACCCAAGTAGCATGAAATGTAATTACAAGCAACTGGAAAGGAAATGGCAAATCAGCAAGGAGCCCACCAACTGGACCAACCTTTAAGACATTGCTCAACCACTGTGATTGACCCCTGAAAGAGATGAGAAAGAATGCCCTAGCTGACTACATAGAAGCCAGCTCCAACCACAGCAAATAACTCTTCAGCATCGTCAAGGAGGTCTCCAACCCCTCAACAACTGGCAACATCATCACCCACTCCCAAGAAATCTGCAACAACCTGACAGACTTCTTCCATGACAACATCTTCACCATCTACAAAAACCTTGAACCCCAACTCACCGCCACTGAGAATATAGCATGTCACAACGCATGCTATTACATCACGTGCTTATACAACACGGTCATTACAACAACCGCATTGTTAGTGCGCAATACCTTTACATCGCAAGTCATTAAAATGACTTATTGTAGGGGGTACGCTGGACTTAGTGTTAGTATTATTTACTATTCCTACTCCAGTTTGTGTAACACTAGGGAAGGTGTTGGAATTAATTTCCAATACTTTAGGGGCCCCTACAGCAAGTCGTTCTAATGACGTGCGATGTAAAGGTATCGCGTACTAACAACGCGGTTGTTATAACCAGGTTGTTATTTCCAGCTTCTTAATTATTGCCCTTTTTTTTGGTTGCTACTGCTGTTTTTCTTTGATACTGTAGCGCGGGAGCACACTGGTCTCAGTGTAACCAGGCGCTTTATAAATGTAACTATTATTATTATTATTATTATTATAACGACCGCGTTTTAACAGCACTGCGATGTGATGCCAGCATTGTAAACGCTGTTTCCCTGCTGCAATATCATCATCCTCCATCCTCTCACAGTCTGAACCTTTAACCACCAGATCACCAATTGGGACCAGCTCACCACACAGAGCACCACAGACATCATGCACTCGGTCCACTCAGGAGCACCCACGGACCTCTGTCCCCACAAAGTGTTCAACCTTGGCAGCAGGACCATCAGCAACAGGCTCACAGCGATCTTCAATGAATCCATCACCTTGGCCACCTCCCCAAATCACTAGAAACACGCTGAAGTCAAACCCATCCTAAAGAAACTGTCCGCCAACCCCAACGAGGTCAAGAACTACTGGCCCATCCCCCTGCTCCCCTTTTCCGCCAAAGTCCTCAAAAAGGGCATCAATTACCAACTCACAGAGTCCATCAAGAACAATGATCTTCTGGACACATCCCAATAGGGACTCCGCATGACCTACAGCACTGAAACCACCCTGATTGCAGCCAATAACAACATCAGAACCCTCCTGGACAGGAGAGAAGTGGTTGCCCTGATCCTCCTCAACCTATATGCTGCATTCAACACTGTGTCCCACCACACCCTGATCAAGAGGCTTCATCAGGTCGCAATCCAAGATGACATCATCAAATGGATTGCATCCTTCCTCACCAGAACACAGAGAGTCCGCCTTCCACCTTTTACCTCAGAGCCCAAGAAAATCATCTGCAGCATCAAGGTTCATCCCTCAGCCCAACACTGTTCAACACCTACATGATCCCCCTGTCCAACATCGGCAGAAACCATGGACTGAACATTATCTCCTACGCAGATGACACCCAACTCATCTGTTTTCTATTCCAAGATTGGTTCACCATGAAAGCCAACTTCCACATGTGCATGATCAGGGTCACCTACTGGATGCAAAGAAACTGCCTCAAGCTCAACACAGATAAGACAGAAGTGCTGATCTTGGGAACAACACCTCCCTGTTGAATGACTCCTGGTGACCTGCTGTACTGGGACCCTCTCCACGGAACACGTCTGAAACCTCAGCATCATCTTGGACAGCAAACTCACCATCAACAATCAAATCAATGCAGTATCCTCCGCCTGCTTCCTCACTCTGTGCCTGCTCCTAAAGATCTTCAAATGGCTCCGCCACTCAAGCCCTCGTCACCAGGCATTAGGACTATGGCAGAGCGCTCTATGCAGGAAGTACCTCACACTTCCTGAATAGAATGCAGACCATTCAGAACTCAGTGGTCAGACTCATCCACGACCTCCCCAGATGGACCAACATCACCCCTCACCAGAAGAACCTCCACTGGCTCCCCATCCACAAGAGATGCCAATTCGAGATTCTGACCCATGCCTACAAGGACCAGCATACATCAACCACCTCCTGAGCTTCCACCAACCCTCCAGACTCCTGGGCTCCACCTCCCTCTCCGTCGCTGACACTACCCACATCCACCGAAGCAATAGTGGAGGACGCTCCTTATCCTACCTCACCACAAAGTCCTGGAACAGCCTCCATCTCCATCTTCAGATTTCACTCTCTCCTCCGGAATTCAGAAGGCAGGACTTCACCCTCCTTTCAGGAATTAAGAAGGGGAGTCAAGACCTGGCTTTTCAACTGCTACCACCTAAGCAGCAGCATGGGCTCTCAGAGCCTGGGTACCCTCTTGTGGGATTAGCTGTGCTTTATAAATACTGTTTGGTTGATTGATTGATTCGTTCATTCATTGGTTGATCAGCTTGATCCCCATTACACAGAAACAAAACTATTTATACCTCATAGATATCCTTTTGTGGACGGTTATCAGGCATAAATAGAGACATTTTTGGCAGTAAACATATGTTAATGGCCATTAATGGCTCTGTGAATTAAGTCCATTGTATGTTAGACTCCACTCTTCTGCCCCCCTCTGAATGTGTTTTAGCTGTGAAACATTATTTTTTCTCATTTTCCTGTCCAGATCTCCACTGCAGTCACTAAGCAAGCATTGGGAAAGCCAATAGGTCTCGTCTATGCAAGAGCTATTGGCTTTGCCAATATGTTTTTTAATCACATTGTACACTAACATGGCTGCTATTCAGCATGGTTAAAAGTTAGTAGGGTAGAGGAGAGTGGAGTGGAGAGAATATCATAAAGGGGAGCAGAGTGGAGCATTATGGAGTGGCATAGAGAGTCCGGGAGTGGCGTATAGAGTGGCGTGGAGTGGTGTTGAATGCATTGAGTGGAGTGAAGTGTCCTAGAGTGGCATAGAGTGAAGTGGTGTTGAGTGTTGTGGAGCGTTGGGGAATGAGTAGAGTGTATTACAGTGGAAGACCATAGAGTGTTGTAGAGTGGAGTGGCATAGACTGTCATGGAGTGGTGAAGAACAGAGTGTTGTGGCATAGAGGTTGTTGTGTAGAGTGCAATACAGTGTTCTTGAGTAGATTAACGTAGAGCAGAGTAGATTGTTTATAGTACAGTGGAATTGAATGGAGTAGTGTAGGAGAGTGGAATGGCATAGACTGAAGTAGAGTGTTGTAGAGTGGTATAGATTACAGTGGAGTGCCATAGAGTACAGTAGAATGTCATAGAGAACAGTACAGTGGCATAGAGTGGCAGAGTGGAGTGGCATGGAGTGGCATAGAGTTGAGCAGTGGAAAGGAGTAGACTGAGGTAGTTTGTTGTGGAATAGTGTTGTGAACGTATCTAGGACCCTATTTAAATATTCCCGATTTATGCCCTTATGTGGTTATAACAATTCATATCCTTATAACGGCATAAGAATCATATCCATATTTAGTCATAACCAATGCAGTCCAAATACGGAAAAGCTACTCCCATAGACTCCTAGAAAGTACAACGCGTTCCTTAAACAAACCAAGCCTCCAGCAGCCTGGGAAATCCCCCCTGCTTTTGTTTTGATTTGTCAAAGAACTCCTGGAGTCCTGAAAGAACTGTAAGTTCTTAGTGACGTCTTATGTCCAACCTTACGTCAAACTCTGCACCTTCCAGGTATAAATATACCAGCATCTGCCCTAGCAAAACACACGGTGGTTTGGAGCAGATCGGCTATCTACTTGCCCGACGCCCTGCTGTAGCGAGTGCCGAAGGAAGCCGACCCTCCCATTGACACACTAAGAGAGACGCTGTCTTTTCTCCTGCCGAGAAATCCAGCTCCAGTGTTTCCCTGTCACCCTTGCGGGTTTCTGGGAGATCGAGGTCTGAGAACGCAATACAAGACCTCTTTCATTCTATAACCAAGGTACGGAGCTGATTAGATCCTTAGAGAATTCTTGATTCAGATTCTTGGCAAAAACTAACTTAACTAAAACTGCAGCTCACTTACTCCTTCCCACGTACTAGGCTTAGGTTAGGTACACCGGGGTAGGCGTATCTTAGAAGCACCAGTTGAGTACGTTTAGTCAATAATTTTATGTATGTATATATTTTATCTATTTTATACACGGTATGGCTTAGAAACTGTACCATGCTTTTACAGTATTATTTCATAATACTCCTTTTACTGTACGCACTTTACTTTATGACAAGTATTGCAATTGTGGCAATTCACTTCTCTTGCACGAGAAAGAGGACTGCTCAATAAATAACAACTTTTATTGAAAACGCCTGTCTCTCTATTTCCCTGCACTCCTGGTGAAACTAAGTATGCACGATTGACTGAGTGAAATAGTTGTCTGTTGTTTCCGCGACTCTGGAGATATACTCCTTATTCTGGAGGGAGCAAAGTTGTCATGTTTATGCGGTTGTCAGAACCTAATCCCTTCTTGTCTATTCAGGGAAGTTAACACCTCCTTGTTTACTCGAGAAAGTTTCTAGTGACCTCTGAGCTAGCTGACATTCATAATTAAGTCTAACATATTCAATAGAGACCTAGTCGACCTCAGTCCTACGTCTAAACTATCGTTTATGTTATTCCAATGTGTATAGGAACTACACTACAATAGAGTGGAATATAGTTGCATGGAGTTGCATAGAAGGAGTTGCATAGAGAGTAGTGGAGTTGAGTAGTGTCATAGAGAGGCAAAGAGTGGAGTAAAGTGTTATAGAGTGGAGTGGCATAGGGTGGAGTATCGTGGAGTGGAGTGTTATGTAATGGAGTGTTGTAGAGTGGAGTGCCGTAGAGTGGAGTAGAGTGGATTAGAGTGGAGTAGCCCAAAGTTCAGTGGTGCAGAGTAGATTGGCGTAGACTACATTGGCTTTGAGTAAAGTGATGTAGAGCCCATTGGCATAGAGTGCAGTTACATGGAGTATACTGGTGTAGAGTAGGTTGTAGTGGTGCATAGAGCAATGGTGTGGAGTGGTGTAGAATGGAGTAGAGTGCAGTAACGTAGAGTAGATTGTTGCAGAGTAGAGTGAAGTGGCATAGATTGGTGTGGTGAAGGGTAGAGGTGGGGAGTGGTGCAGGGTAGAGTGCAGAGGTGTAGAGTACAGTGGCATAGAGTGCAGTAGTATAGGGTAGTTCAGTGTAGAGTGCAGTGGAATGGAGTGCAGTGGTGCAGAATAGATTATAGTGGTATTGAGGGGAGTGATACAGATGAGAGGGGCATAGGTTGTAGTGGCATAGAATGCATTGGCTTAGAGTGCAGTAGAGTAGAATAGAGTTGAGTGGTGCAGAGTAAATTTGAGTGTCACAGAGTGCAGTGGCATAGAGTGCAGTGCTGTAGGGTGCATTTGCACAGAGTGAATTGGCTTAGAGTAGAATGATGCTGAGTACAGTGGTGCAGTGGCAAAGAGTGTAGTGATGCATAGTAGAGTGGGCAGAGTGTACTGGCACAGAGTAGAGTGGTGCACAGTAGATTAGAGTGGCATAGAGTGAATTTCATAGAGTTTACTGGCATGAAGTCATTGCCATAGAGTGCCGGGGAATAGAGTGGTGCAGAGCAGAGTGCAGTGACACAGGGTACCGTGGTGCAGAGTAGAGTAGCACAGGGCAGAGAAGTGTATAGTTCAGAGGCCGAGAGTGCAGTGTTGCAGTGTAGAGTATCGTAGAGTGCAATGGTGTAGAGTAGAGTGGCTTGGAGCGTATAGATGTAAAGTGCAGGTGCATGGAGTGGTGCAGAGAAAAGTGACTTAGAGAGCAATGGTGTTGAGTAGAGTGGTGTAGAGTAAAGTGGTGTAGAGCACAGTGGCATAGAGGAGATTGGAGTAGCGTGTAATGGTTTTGAATACAGTGGTGTAGAGTGCATTGGCATAGAGTGCTGTATGCTGATTTAAGGAAGGAACTTTTAAAACCCCTATTTTGTGCACACAACAATTGGGACTATAAAGACGCAAAGCGTTTTTTGTGTGCTGTGGAATCCCCAGTTATCTGTTATAGTATTGCCTCATTTATCTGTAAAGCAATCCGTATCAGAAAGAGGCTGGGCTTGATTAATGCGTTTTCCATTAAATTGGGGCGTTCTTTTTAAACCTTTTAATATTTGTATTATTATTAATGCCTACCTCTCATTTCATGAAAGAATGTTGACGCCTTGAAAGTTTTGATTACATTGGGCCGAAGGGGTTGTTTTTTATTTACCTGTTGATTTTTTAACTCCATGGTATTGAGAGAGCGCCATTTACAGTGAAATTTGTAGGGGTGCAGCATATGTACAAGTAGTCAGCACCCGCATATATAGAGGACTTTTAATCATGGTTAGATGCAATGTATGACGATGTACTAAAGTAAATTGGTATTAGAAAATGTGCAGAACCAATGTTATAAAGTGCAAATTCATACTTGTTGCAATGTAGAGATGCCTTTGAAATGAAATCTTTCACTTTGATAAGAGCGTTTAATTGATTTACTAATGTGCTTTTAGATTGACTAATGGAAATGTATAATCATGCTCTATGTACTTGAGAATTAGTCGAAATTAGAGAAAATGCATTTGTTGTTAAGGTTGAAGGCCTAGTGAACCCAGAGAATTGCTCATGTAAACGATAGGCCTAAACTCTAGCAGAGGCCTAGTTCAAGGGAATGGGGCAGGCCTGTATGAAAATGTTTTGCTTAACATATAAACGGTAGAAATGCTTATGAAAGAGGTTTTGGAAAAATATTGCAACATTGATAGAATGTGAAGCTATTTGCGTATATTCCTTTGCAGGTGCATCACCAAGTAGATTATAGAGTAGAAGGGCCCATTGTGTATGAGAGTTAGAAATGCTAGACTCAGACATGGAGGAGTAGACCAGGAATTTGAAGATACAACTGGAAGCGACAGAGAGTCTGAGACCCAAGGACGTTTAACGGACAAGATGGAAGAATGCCATAGCGGAAGACTTCATGTAATCGACACCTTCGAGAGGGTGTACCTGGGGGCGTGTCGTTCACATTTTGGGGTTTCGTATTAGGGACAGGACCCCGAGGGTGGAGGCAGAGCAGATGGGCTGAGGAGTCAGAGAGAGTGGTTGGTCTTGGCAAAGAGCTTAGCTATGACTGAGGATTCTCTAGTCTTGGGGAGAAGTGAGTGAACTTCTTGGAAGTCACCTTTGCTGACACCTTTGGTTAGGTTGGACTATTGTTGAGTAGGGATGTCACTTAGTATAGTGTAGAGACAGATTAACCTGGATTTATGTCTATTATCCCGATGAGTACCAGAACTCAAGTTATAGCTATTCTGTTCAGTCTGATGGTTCTGGAATTGATCCTCGTATTGTTTATCAGTCGCCTGAGACTTTTCCGTAGGATTATGTTTGTATTAGTGTCTGTATATCTACTAAACCTCTTGCTGAGGTGTTTGTACCTGCAGCTATTTTTGGTTATGTAATAAACCTTTCAAACTTAGTTTTGGTCAGTGGTTCTTGGGGGAAGTATTGGGAGTTATAAAATTGTTGTTGATTAAATAAACAGGATTGCCTAATTCACTCTATGACAGGTAAAAAGGTCTAGTCGACCTGTGACGGGATTCTGGAGAATGGTAAGCAGACTCTAGAGGTGAAATCCCGCCTTTCCAGTATTTTATGTGTTTTATGCACTTTAATGGCCTGTCTCGATAATGCTGTATACAGTTCTTTGATGATGATAAGCACAGTGACACAGTGTGCAACAGCTGCTGAGTAGAGTGCAGTGAGGTAGAGCGGAGTGCCGCAGGGTAGATTGCAGTGGCGAAGAATGAAATGGTGGAGACAGTGACAGTGCGGCAGAAAGCAGCAGGTCGAAGGAGAGTGAGTATGAAAAGGGTCATGCGTTGCTAGATTGCGGTGTTATGTTGTAGAGAGTGTTGTATTGTCTTGCGGAGTTGAATGCCTGTAGTGTGAAAGAGGAACAGGTTGTGAGCGCGCGCAACCAGTGAAAATCTTGGGCTCAAGGAGAGTCCAAGTGGTCCGGGTGTATCGAACACCCATAGTAATTGTCGACCAATGTTAAGGGGGTCAAGAGGTACCATTGATCGCCCGCAGGACCGAGATAGGGGGAATGAATGTGTGAGTGCGTGGGTAACGGACGCTGGTCGGAAGTTGCCGTGAGTTTGTAACCTATCAGTGAGGCGATTGTCCGGTCGTTCGCGGACAGACATTTGCCAGTTCAGGTGACAATTACAGTTAGACTGTGGCCGTACAGTCAGGGAAATGGTTGCTTGGTCGGAAGTAATCATTTTCAGTGTATGATTGGGACGCATGCGAGACCGCGAGAAGTACGGAGAGAGGAGGGGAACCGCTGCGAAACGGAGGCGTGTGACGTCAGAAAGAGCCGCGCTGGGATTGGTCGGTTGGCGTTGAGCCGCGCTGAGATAGGGCGGTTAGTGAGAAGCCGCGCTGAGATTGGTGGATTGTCATCAGGAAGTAAACAAGCGCTGTGGAACAAGGAAACGTTTTGGGTTTTCATCATGAAATGTTTTAAAGTGTTGCGGAAATGTTTCAAGGGCGAAAACAAGATAGAACCTCGGGGTGGGGAGGAGGCTCCACCCGAGGATACTCCTGCTCATTACATGGCTACGAATGTTGGGTTGCATACCATGTTGTGGCTCGATAATTGGTGTAAGATGACAGATGGAAATGAAGAATTGACCTTCCCTAAATACGGGACGTTTAGACTAGAAGTGTTGTATCAGCTGAAAGCGATTATGGCTGCGTTGCGACCTTTGCCCAGACCAACACAGTTTGAAGCGCTAAATGCATGGATCAGGGCAGCCCATGATAGGGGCAGAGATAGGCGACAAGAAAGAGTGAAACGATCAGTTAAGGCGGTCCAAGATGCGAGATGGGACGCCATGGAGAAGAGATGGAGGGTACAGACCATTGAAGGGGATAGGTTGTACCCGTTACTGGACGCACAGAGGAGAAATACAGACGATGAGGACAGTGAGACAGACGATGGCCTGATAGAGAGGATGTTGTCAGAGAGACCACCTCCATACAATCCCGAGTTGGGGGGCACGCCAATGTCAGCCAAGACTGGGGAACCTTCTGATGGGGATGGTGGGGTCTAAATGGTGAGTGATAAGAGCACCTCAGAGGATATATTTTATCCAGTGAAGGGAGAAAAGGCACCTCCACCTTCCCCAGTGACGAGAGTAGTGGGGCGATTTACAGTACAGAAGGTTCGGGTGGAAGAGGGTGTCCACTCCCAGAAATTGCCAGATGCCCTTACGGTACCTGTTACCATAGGTCCCATAGTATCAGTGTACAACCCAGAGCAGAAACAAGACGAGGGTCCGTTGCTAAGGGGGAGTGAGGGATGCGCCAGCGAGCACAGGAGTAATGGAACAGAAGGGTGGAGGCAGTTGCCAACGCCTGTAGACAGAAGCACCCCTTTGGTGGCATCAGCAGACTCCTCGGAAGGACAGATGGGTTGGAGGGGACCGATGGATCTGAGGGGACCAAGGCCGAGGTCGATGAGAGAAATAAGGCCAGATTTGAGAACTTGGGAAACAATTGTGGACACTCAGAGTGATAGATCCAGGAATGTCTTTGGGTCTGGGAACCAAGAAAATAGGATGGTGTCTCACTGCGCGCCTAGTGAAAATCGGCAAGAATGGGAACGAGAAGGGGTGGGGAATAGGGGGGCGTCCCACCACACCTCTGGCAACAGTAGACGGGAGTGGGTTCCAGAAGGCTGGGAGAACAGAAGGGTTCCCCCCAATACACCTGAGGAAAACAGGAAAGAGAGTCAGGACTGTGGCGGGAGGGACTCTAATGGAACTACTAGCCAAGGTACATTGAGGGCTGCGATAAAAACAAGAAGGATAGATGTGCTGAGACTGAAAACAGAAGTGGAGGAGATAGTGGAAGGTACATTGCCACTAGAAAGGATCGAACTATACGAACCAGATGAGCTATTGTTTGTAGCGAAGGATGTTACACGGAGGGCTAGGACAGCTCATGAGAAACTCTCTGAATTAGCGAATAAGTACAGTGTAGATCTGACAAAAACAAAAGCACTGCAGAGTGGCCACCGGTTACAGTATTCAGATCAGGATTTAGAAGAAAAGAGGGTGATCGGATTAAAAACTCACATCAGGGAGCTGATTGTGGGAATACGAACGTGGTCCCCTCTAGAGAAATGGGAGGAGAGGTGGTCAAAGAGAAAGAGTGTTAGAAGGAGCGTTCTGGAGACATCTCCGGGAGGAGGGTTGATGCATACAGAGGCATACCCCCTGCGGGAGGTGGCTCATGGAGGATATGTACATGTACCCTGGAGTAGGGGAGACCTGGCTGCCTTTACAAACACATTTCCAAAGTTGAGAGAGAGTCCAGTGGAATGGTACAAACAGGTGGAGAGGTTTGTTAAAATCTCGAAGGTGCTGTGGATTGATTTGAACACACTGTTTGACATCGTGGTCCCAAGCGACTTATGAATAGCGTGCAAGGTTAGTGTTGAATGGCCCACGGCAGAGCCAGAACGAGATTCGGCCACAAATGGGCCGTCACCCAGGGTGATGGCAAAGTATGAGCAGGCGATCACGTGGCTGAAGACTAAGGTACCACCACAGGATATAGACTGGGTGAAAATAGACCGGACTAGACAGGAACCAAAAGAGACAGTGCATGAATACTACGAGAGGTTATTGCAGATCTTTAAGCAGTACAGTGGGTTAGATGTGATGGACCCAAAGGATATGGGACAGTTCGTATCCAAGTTTGTTCTAGGACTAAGGCCTGATATTTGCCTTATGATACAGCAACATTTGATCTGTTGGCAAAATAAACCCCTTGATGAGATTTTGAGGTACGCGAGGTATTGCAGTGGCGAGATAGATTCGAAGACAAAGAAGCTTAAGGACAAATTGATGTTAGTACAGATGCAGGCAGGAGGACAGGGTCAGTCCGCTAATGGCACACTGGGAAGGAAATCAGGGGGACAAAAGAGGGACAATGAGGAAGATCCGAGACCTAGGATAGATATAGCGACCCTGAAAAAGACGACCAAGTGCCATCAATGTCACAAGGTAGGGCATTGGAGACGCGAGTGTCCCCATAACCCTGACAATCAGGTACAGGAGGAGGAGGAGGAGGAGGAAGTACAAGCCCCTCCGGTACAGAAGGTGACAGTGACCAAATTCCAGACGACGAAAAGGGGGACGTCAGCCCCTAGGGCTCCAGTTCCCCAGGCACTGAAGATATCGACAGGGAATAAGGTATATAAGCAGATGCCCTTCATAGTAGAAGGGGACGAGTGTTACCAATTTGATCCAGTGACAGGACGGTACGTGGATGGGGAGGAGGGCTGTACTCTAGGAGCTGTACTGGAGGTAGATCAGAGAGGACCCTTTGTAGAGGCAGATGTAGATGGTCATCCCACCACATTTCTGGTTGACACGGGTGCCTCTCGCTCCACTGTGCGGTCTGCGGTAGTCCCCAACTTACCCCTTTCAGGACAGACCATCCAAGTGGTAGGAGTTGCAAACAGAAGAATGACAAACCCCCTGACTGAGCCAGTCCCTGTGAAGATCGGAAGTTTCAGGGATAGACACCAGTTTGTGGTGTGTGATTCTAGTCCCGTGTGCCTGCTAAGAAGGGATCTTTTATGTAAACTAAATTGCACCATTTACTGTACCCCAAAGGGAGTTGAATTACAGACCAACGATGATGATGCTGACTTTAAGGTTGCAAATACGCATGTGTGCATTGAATTGTACCCTGCTATAACAGTGGAGGAGCTCCCTTGGGACTTGAGAGACTCGGTTTCCCCAGAAGTCTGGGACTTCACAGGAGAAGAGATAGGACTGATCAAAGGAGTAGAGCCAGTTAGAATTCAAGTGAAGCCGAATGCTGAATTCCCAAGGACACCCCAGTACAAGTTGACTCCGGAAACAATTGCAGGGATAAGACCCGTGATCGAGTCCATGATTAGACAGGGAATCCTAAAGGAGGTTATGGGCAGTCCCTGTAACTCTCCGATAATGGGGTTGCAGAAGCCAAGTGGGAAGTTCAGGATTGTGCAGGATTTACGAAAGGTTAACAACATAGTTGTTCCATGCTGCCCAGTGGTACCGAATCCATCAGTGATACTGTTTCAGATACCGTTCCAAGCTGAATGGTTTTCTGTGATTGATTTGTGTCAGGCTTTCTTCTCTATCCCATTGCACGAGGAGAGCCAATTTCTTTTCGCATTTAAAATAGAGAGTCGCGTTTTAACGTGGTGCCGTATCCCCCAAGGGTATACAGAGAACCCATTGATCTTTAATCAGTTGCTGAAGAAGAATCTTGAGAGTCTAGTACTGCCGCAGAACTCAGTTCTTGTGCAGTACATAGACGACCTCCTTGTTGCGTCAGACACAGAAGATGCTTGTAGGATTGATACAATTGCCTTGTTGAACCATTTGGGAGAGAATGGACACAAGGTGTCTCCCAGTAAATTACAGTACTGCCTGCAAGAAGTGCAGTATCTGGGTCACAGAATAGAGAAGGGAAAGAGAAAAGTGTCACCGTACAGGATTGAGACTATCATGAGAATGAGTGTGCCCTCGACTCAAAGAGAGGTCAGGATGTTCTTAGGCATGGTGGGCTACTGCCGACAGTGGATTGCTAACTTTCTCTGAAGGCAAAACCACTGCAGAAACTGACGCACAAGGATGTGAGTGATCCGGTACCATGGGACACAGATTGTATGATGGCCTTTCTCGAGCTGCGAGAAGACCTGTGTCGCGCTCCAGCTCTGGGAATGCCTGATTACACCAAATCATTCGCATTGTTCTGCTGCGAGAGGGAGGGATGTGCATTGGCAGTCTTAGTGCAAGATCATGGAGGAGTCCGTAGACCAGTTGCATACTTTTTGGCTACCTTAGATCCAGTAGCCGCAGCGTTGCCCGGATGTCTCAAATCCGTTGCTGCAACAGGTGTCAGCATTGAAAGGTGTGAAAGTATCGTGATGGGATATCCACTGACAGTGCATGTACCTCATTCTGTGGAATTGCTGATGACCAGGACCAAGACACAGCACTTGACAAACAACAGGCTCACACGCTACGAGCAGGTTATACTTGCTGCTGAGAATGTGACCCTTAGGAGGTGCTCTGTCTTGAACCCTGCTACTTTGTTACCATTACCCAATGATGTAGAAGATGATTGGGAAGACCATGATTGTCTTGATGTAACTGAACTATGCACCAAACCCCGACCGGATATTGTTAATGTGCCATTAACAGACCCTGATGAAATTTATTTTGTGGATGGCTCATGCGTAAGGGACAATACTGGTCAGTTGAGAGCAGCCTTTGCTGTCTGCACTATTTCTGGAATAATTGAAGCAGCCTGCCTGGAAGGAGTACACTCTGCGCAGGTGGCTGAGATAATTGCATTGACACGCGCCTGTTTGGCAGCCAACGGCATTAAGATCACCATATTCACGGACAGCCAGTACGGATTTGGGGTTGTTCATGACTTTGGCCAGTTGTGGTCTCAGAGAGGTTACATGACATCATCGGGCTCCCCAATCAGAAATGGTGAATTTATCAGGTTATTGCTGGAGGCCTTGCAAAGACCTGCAGAAATAGCTGTGGTAAAATGCACAGCACACACTAAGGGAATGGATTTTGTGACACAAGGGAACCGTTATGCTGATGAAGTTGCACGCTACTGTGCAGAGCAGGGCTACTCCTTTACGGAACAAACAATTGAGGGACCAAGGGAAAGAACAGAACTAAGCATGATGCTTGAGGTGGCAGACACATGGGAAGAGTTGAGAGACATGCAAGGACAGACATCCGATTATGAAAAAAGAGTGTGGGAATCGGCTGGCTGTGTGAAAGGAGATTTGGACATGTGGGTTTCAGTAGATGGAAGAGCTGTGTTACCAAATGAATTGGTGAGTGCAATGGCACGACAGATACATGGTCCTGTGCATTTGGGGAGGGATGCGATGGTGCATGTATTCAGGCAAACGTGGTACAATCCAAAATTTAGACAGGCTGCAGAAGCAGTTTGTCAGAGATGTGTAACCTGTCAACAGCTGAATGTTGGGAAAAGAACACCTGTTACATTGAGTCACATTGGAAGGTCTGGCGGACCTTTCTATAGGATGCAAATAGACTTCATCGAGATGCCGAGGTGTAATTGCCTCAGGTATGTCTTGGTGATTGTGTGTGTGTTCTCAAGATGGGTTGAGGCATATCCCACTCGTAGGTGCGATACACTAACAGTAGCTAAACTATTGTTGAGGGAGCTAGTGCCACGATTCGGGGTTCTGACCTCTTTGGAATCGGACAGAGGAAAACACTTTAATAGCGAGGTTGTGAAGATGCTTTGCTCTGCCCTGAACATTGACCAGAGATTGCATTGCAGCTATCGACCAGAGGCTTCTGGCATAGTGGAGCAAATCAATGGGACCCTGAAAGCTCGAATGGCAAAAGTGTGCTCATCCACGTCCCTGAAGTGGCCCGACGCCTTGCCATTGGTACTAATGAGCATGCGTAGTACCCCAGACAGAAGGACAGGGCTCTCACCTCACGAAGTACTGATGGGGAGGGCTATGAGACTGCCATCTATTCCTACAACTGCCTTGATGAATATCACAGATGATGCGATTCTTGACTATTGCAGAGGACTTTCTGATGTCATGCGTTCTGTGTCTCTTCAGGTGCAGGCTGCTGAAATCCCGGCTTCTAGCGACCTTTGTCACGACCTGTGCCCTGGTGACTGGGTCCTGGTGCGGAAGCACGTCAGGAAGAGCTGCCTGGATGTACGTTGGATAGGGCCTTTCCAGGTGATTCTAGTCACTACTACTGCTGTGAAGTGCGGTGGATTGCCAAATTGGGTCCATGCTTCTCACACCCGCCGAGTCCCAGCACCCAAGGAGAGAACAGCTCCTCTCGTAGATGAAAATAACAACAAAGAAGAGGAGTCATCAGAGGGAGCAAGTCAAGCTGTGGGGGTGCCTGTAGAACTTGGGGACTCCCCTGATCAAGCAGGAAACGGCCAAGACGAGAGTGACACGGAATCTGCCTCAGAGGGAGGAAGTGGCGGAGAAGGCGATTTGAGCGCAGAAGAGGTCGACAGTGGGGACGAACAGGGTGTGCGAACGAGAAACAGGCGGGCAAGAAGTGCAGAGGATCATTGGCCCGAGAGACGGAGGCGAATGAATGTGAGATTGGCTTCCGAAATAGATCTTGCCCCTGTGTCCGAAGAATCCGATCCGGAAGAGGGAGAACGAAGAGCTGAGCAAGGGGGTCCGAGAAGGTCAAGGAGGGTGAGAGTACCTTGCCAAAGATACGCCACTCCAGAGTGGACCTACCCTTTTACAAATGCCAGGAGTACTGAGGTCCGGGAGGGTGAGGTCAGTAGCAGTGACCAGTACGATCCCAAATGTTAAGCTGGAAGTGATACTGTTGGTTCCAGGACTTGAAATCGAAGGTAAACTGGCACTCACCATTCCCAATCCCCCTCTCTTGAGCAAGATACGTGAAATACTCCTGGATAGACTGATTTTTCCTACATTTGTCCCCGACATGCCTGCATACGATGAAGTTGTGCTCCGCATGGAACTTTTAGATTATGTGCTGCAGGCAATCGGATCGAGTATAATCATAGACTATTGAGAACCTTGAACTTTGATCTTTGCTTTGAAAGACTTTGAAAATACTTTGTAAATAACTGTTGAACTTAACCTAGAGCCAAGTGGAAGAAGAATCAATTTAGGGACTTTCCACAGAGGACGGGGAAGGATTAAGGTTGTCTGGTGTTGAAACAAAAGAAGAACTGAAACGAAACTTTCCGCTTTTCAAGGTGGTTCGAGAGACTCAAATAGCACAGAAAGAGACTTTGGGTGCTTTCCGAAAATGAACTACTTTGTGCTGAGACCATGGCGCCTGGAAACCCGAATCGTAGAGCCAAGTGCATAGTAGGCACTCTTTTAGGAGGAGTAATACTCCTTATAGCTATAGTAGTTTTAGTTTCTTATTTTGCACCACACAACCAAGTAGAGAAGGCTGTGGGGACACCGACACCTGCCATCCCTAGCCAGAAAGAAGACAGAGAGCGAAGAGAGAAAGCCATACTGGCTGCAGAAAGCCGTAGGCTACACACTGATCTGTCTAAAGGAAATTTTGGGCAGAATGCGTATGCAAAGCTGTTGTATGAATACATTGAGGCGATGGATGCGAAGGACTGTTATGTGTGTATGCAACTGCCAGCTTCAGTAGATGACGGTATTAGATACCATCACCTTCCCTTGACATATGGAATATCTTGTAGTTTGCTGATTAGTATCCTTTATGGGCGAAATCACTTTGAATATTTCTTTTCGAATTATGATGCTGTGTTACCAGAAGTCCCGAATTACAAGCATTTGAACAAGTGGGATTATTATAAGTCAGAGGACAGACTTGGATATTTTTTCATTCCCACTCAAGAGCTAGATACCCCGTATGCACACCGACACAACTTGACATGTTTGTTATCTGATACAGAAAAGAAGTTCATTGAACAAGTAGAAGATAGATACACGAAACAGAAAAAGTTGCGAGATTCAGGGCAAGGCAAGGTAGATTGGACCGAAGAAGAGAAGCAGCATAAGTCAAGAGGGAGTTATGGCCCAATAGCTCTAGACGAAGTACAGAAAGGGAAGTTGTGTCTTCACAGACCACAGACGTATTATGAAAATGTGTATGTGGGTCAGACTACGTGTGACCACACCTTCACATTAGAATACTACACAAAGGACTTCTTGAAGAGCGTGGTTCAGGTGATTCCTACTGTGTATTTTGTTTGTGGAAGGAATGCGTATGTGAGATTGCCAGAGAAGTGGTATGGAACTTGCTACCTAGCAATCATCTTTCCCAAGATTTATCATACGGAAGATTTTGCACTCTTAGAGGGAGGGCCTCAAAGGAGGGGAAAGTGAGGGGAAAGTGCTGGAGCAATTGTGGGGGATGTGTTTGGAGCAGCGATACCTATGTTGGGTGTCATTTTGAATGACATAAAGATACGGCGGCTGGCAACTGAAGTGGATGAATTGTCGATGAATACAGCTAAGTCATTAGTGCTGGTTGAGGGTGAGATGTTGTCGATCAGGACAATGGTTTTACAGAACCGACTTGCCCTAGACGTCATTCTAGCGAAAGAGGGCGGGGTCTGTAAACGTTTGAAGGTCCAAGAGTGTTGCACTTATATACCAGACAACTCTAAGGATCTGGAGAAATATAGAAGCAACATTACTCCAATCCATTATGAAATTGAGGACTTGACACAAGAGAATGCGTGGGAGACGGTTGGCAAAGGATTTGGGAAAGTTGGAAACTGGTTTGCCAATTTGGGAAAGAGTTTCCTTGGATTTGTGCTGAAGCCCCTGATCATAGCAGTGGCATGTGTGGTTGGATTGTGGGGTCTAGTGAGATTGTACAAGTGGTACAAGTCCAACAGGTTGGCGAGATCAATGAGAGCGCAAGAGATACGAATGGAGAGGCTGCAGGACAGTCAATACCGCAGTTTGAGAGCGTTGGAGCAGTTCAAGCGAGGGAAAATGGCCACAAGCTCAGTTTAGTTGGTTCTTACCCTGAAGATGATGTGAGGGTGGTGATGACACGGGTCATCAAAGGGGGGAACTGAGAGAGCGCCATTTACAGTGAAATTTGTAGGGGTGCAGCATATGTACAAGTAGTCAGCACCCGCATATATAGAGGACTTTTTTTCATGGTTAGATGCAATGTATGACGATGTACTAAAGTAAATTGGTATTAGAAAATGTGCAGAACCAATGTTATAAAGTGCGAATTCATACTTGTTGCAATGTAGAGATGCCTTTTAAATGAAATCTTTCACTTTGATAAGAGCGTTTAATTGATTTACTAATGTGCTTTTAGATTGACTAATGGAAACGTATAATCATGCTCTATGTACTTGAGAATTAGTCGAAATTAGAGAAAATGCATTTGTTGTTAAGGTTGAAGGCCTAGTGAACCCAGAGAATTGCTCATGTAAACGATAGGCCTAAACTCTAGCAGAGGCCTAGTTCAAGGGAATGGGGCAGGCCTGTATGAAAATGTTTTGCTTAACATATAAACGGTAGAAATGCTTATGAAAGAGGTTTTGGAAAAATATTGCAACATTGATAGAATGTGAAGCTATTTGCGTATATTCCTTTGCAGGTGCATCACCAAGTAGATTATAGAGTAGAAGGGCCCATTGTGTATGAGAGTTAGAAATGCTAGACTCAGACATGGAGGAGTAGACCAGGAATTTGAAGATACAACTGGAAGCGACAGAGAGTCTGAGACCCAAGGACGTTTAACGGACAAGATGGAAGAATGCCATAGCGGAAGACTTCATGTAATCGACACCTTCGAGAGGGTGTACCTGGGGGCGTGTCGTTCACATTTTGGGGTTTCGTATTAGGGACAGGACCCCGAGGGTGGAGGCAGAGCAGATGGGCTGAGGAGTCAGAGAGAGTGGTTGGTCTTGGCAAAGAGCTTAGCTATGACTGAGGATTCTCTAGTCTTGGGGAGAAGTGAGTGAACTTCTTGGAAGTCACCTTTGCTGACACCTTTGGTTAGGTTGGACTATTGTTGAGTAGGGATGTCACTTAGTATAGTGTAGGGACAGATTAACCTGGATTTATGTCTATTATCCCGATGAGTACCAGAACTCAAGTTATAGCTATTCTGTTCGGTCTGATGGTTCTGGAATTGATCCTCGTATTGTTTATCAGTCGCCTGAGACTTTTCCGTAGGATTATGTTTGTATTAGTGCCTGTATATCTACTAAACCTCTTGCTGAGGTGTTTGTACCTGCAGTTATATTTGGTTATGTAATAAACCTTTCAAACTTAGTTTTGGTCAGTGGTTCTTGGGGGAAGTATTGGGAGTTATAAAATTGTTGTTGATTAAATAAACAGGATTGCCTAATTCACTCTATGACAGGTAAAAAGGTCTAGTCGACCTGTGACGGGATTCTGGAGAATGGTAAGCAGACTCTAGAGGTGAAATCCCGCCTTTCCAGTATTTTATGTGTTTTATGCACTTTAATGGCCTGTCTCGATAATGCTGTATACAGTTCTTTGATGATGATAAGCACAGTGACACAGTGTGCAACAGCTGCTGAGTAGAGTGCAGTGAGGTAGAGCGGAGTGCCGCAGGGTAGATTGCAGTGGCGAAGAATGAAATGGTGGAGAGTGGAATAGAGTACATTGTTTCAGAGTAGAGTGAAGTGGCGTAGAGTGCAGAGGCATAGAGTAGAGTGTCACAGAGAGCAGTGTCATAGAGTGCAGTGGTGCAGAGTAGCTTGGAGAGGTTTAGAGTAGATTGGCATAGAGTGCAGCGTCAAAGAGCACAGTGGTGCATAATTGAGTAGTGTAGAATAGAGTGCATTGGCATAGTGTAGAGTGGAGAGTCATTGAGTAAAGTGGTGTACAATTGAGTGGTGCAGCAGAGTGAAGTACAGTGATGCAGTGTGGAGTGGGGTGGCATCGTGTAGCAGTGTAGATTGGCATGGAGTGTATTGTCATGGTGTGGCCTATTGCAGAGTAGAGTGGAGGGCCGCGGAGTGGTGCAGAGTAGAGTTGACTGGGGTCAAGTGACATGACTATTATATTTGAACAGACATATACTAATAAAAATATATTGCGCACAAACTATAATGTATGGAAATGTCTTCACCTAGTGTATTGATTTGGTTTGATCGTATTCAAATATTTGTTTACACCACACTTCAGAATAACCAAAATAATTGCTCAATTTGTGCTTCGGATAATCTGAAATATCTGCACTGTTCAGTTACAGACATTTAAATGCTGTATTGAGCTACAAAAAAATAACATTGTGGAGCACACAACGAGTAGCCAGGAAGATTGTCACATAAATCCTCTCACTTTGAAGTCAGAAAAAGAAAAGTAAACACCAAGCTCCCTGGAAGACAGAGTCTGACATTTAACATCTGTATTTGAATGCACAGCAAATGAGGCTTGGTAACAACAAGATTGAAAGGACTGTTTACAGAAACTCAGTACTGGTGGAAGAATACAGTAAATAGGGTTTGGGCAAGAAGCTGGACAGCCTAAAACAAAATAAAGCCAGAAAATAGAATGCAAGCAAATGTGATTTAGAAACCACAAAGCCAATGACAAGCAATGGGTAGATTGCATTCTGAGGAAAGCTTTCCAAATGACACAAATATGTTGTAAGCAAACCAGACAGCTGTGCAATCTAGAAGGCTTCGACCTGTGAAGCTGTTTATGAGTATTTTAAATATAAGTCACCAATGTAATAGCTTTAAAGATACCAATCAACTACCAGAATAATCTGTTAGTGATCTAACGGCATAAACACATAACGAAATAATGCATCACTTTCACTGGGAACATTATTCTGATCTGTTGCAACTCAAAAAAATGCAGAGCTTTCCACAACAAATTCTCTAAAGTCGTCACTTTTTTACCCCCAGGTTTGTTTGAGGTTGATCTCTCAACCCAAACTGACAACCAGCTTTGAGGGGCCTGGATCATCTCAAGTTTTTATTTAAGGGGTAGCCCCTGCATGAGAAAGACGTTGGCAAACTTCAAAACTAAACACAGTGGGCCAGATGTACGACCTGCCAAATATCGACTCACAATTGCGTCGCTTTTGCGATTCGCAATATGAGACTCGTTATTTGGCATGTACAACAGTGTCTTGGACACTGTTTGTGATTCCCAATGGGGTCGTAAAATGCGAGGCTCATGAATATTATTGAGCCATTCGCATTTTGCAACCCCATTTGGAATGGCTGGCCCTCCCAAGGATGGCGGTTTGCTGGGCTCAGAAGACCACTATCCTTAAAGGAAAATGGGATGCATTTAAAATAAGTAAAAAGGCAACGTTTAAAAAATATATATTTTGCATGCATTTGCAAAGGGGAAGGGTTCCCCTGGGGACCCCATCCTATATGTAAATGCATTACCACCTACTTGAAGTTGGTGGTAGTTTGTGGGTTTTTTGCGACCACAATTAAAGTCGCAAAACATTCGTACATGGCTATGGAGTCGGTATTTGAAGGGAACGCTCCTTCTTCCAAATACTGAGTCGCAAAACAGTATTTTGCGAGTCGCAAAATACTGTTTGTACATGGGCCCATGGTTTCTAGGGTGCGCAAACGGGTTTAAGACCAGTTATTTCACGCTAAAAACCGTCGTACATCTGCTCCAGTAATACTTGCAGGTGGTATTGGCAAATCGAGTCAAATATTTGATAGCATGAAAAATGTCACTGGATGCAAGCAACATTAATAGTGGCCTTAATAACACTCTGTGTTGAAATTGACATTATATATATACATAAGCGGCGTTCATTTGTGTTCACTGTACCCCTTGTTGTAAGCAGAACGAATATCGCTAAAACACTGACTGTGTTATCCCGCTAGCATAGACCCATGCACACACGTACACACAGCCATTTTTAGGTATCATGGTCTCCCAGTTTGCGATCGATCACCAGCGCCCCTTCCCTGACCCTGCAAGCTTCCCCCATGCACCCTGACCGCCCCCGCTATCACATGCACAAGTCACGAGCCCTCCCCTCCCGTATGACTTTGTCTCTGAGAATCGCACCCCGCGCCTGACCAACACCTCCCGTCCCTCCATGAATACCCCTCCTTTGATGACCTCTTCCTCTGAACCTAATTGTTTGCACGGACCGCTGGTCATCCCTTAGCCCGAGGATGCAGTTTATTGCCCACTACTGTATGCACTCGCCTCTCTTGAAAGGAGCCACTATTGATCATGACCACCCCACCCCCTGAGATTCGATCAGGAGCACACATTCCAACGGAATCAACAGCACACTCAACTGCATGACAGCCCCCTCCTATTGTATGGAGGATAAGGGCCCCTACTGTAGCCACGTGTTGGAATATCTTTGTACTTTACAATGTCCTGATTGTAATGGAGGATGTGTGTGTGTCATAAACCTGTGTATAAAAGACGAAGCCTCAGAGAAACTTGTTAGAGCACCTCCCGAAGACACTATGCGAGCGTCCCAAATGACATGCTCTCCTCTGGAGTAATAAACTCTGTTCTTGTTTTCCTGCCTCCAGCGCCCGTCTCTTTATTTGGTAATTATTCAAGATGGAAACGAAGAGTCGCCCTGCACCAGCAGCCTGGGCATCGGGTGCGATATGGGCTGACTTTTCCACATCTGCATAACAATATATCTACAGAAAAGCCATAACCTAGTTACCACAATGCATTCTAGCCTACACAACAATTAAATGCACAAGATATTCTGAAGGTGTTGTGCTTAATGTCTTTAAATCACAATGGGCCTATTCACAAAGGCATATTTGTTTTTAAAAGTACATTTGCATAAGATATTACCAGATTTTCGCCTCCCAAGGAACTCTCATAAGTATTCCTGGCAGGCATGAATACATTTACTAATACAGATTTCTATGCAATGAGTGAGAAGAAATTCACAGTCGTAAATCCCACTGCGGGGTTGGGAAGTGAGTGTTCAAAGTCATTGTTTGGAAACTTGGGAATGCCCAAATACATGGGCTGGGGCAACTTCCCTTCCAGGAGAACGGGTCACCTCCGAGATTTGCTGGTGGTGCAGGGCAAGAATTTTTTTTGCACAGGAGGTTTTAGTCCCCCGATGTGGAATGCTACACTATGTAGAATTCTGCACAGGGAAAATAGGACCCCCGGGGAAATGATATACGACATTCCCAGTAAAATGCCTGGAAACATGCAGCTGCCACAGCGGCCCAGATGCACAACTGGAAATGTTGGTGAATAGAAATAAACCCTCTAAATTATGATCCGGTGACGTAAATTTACTCATGTGTATCTACATTTTTTATGAATAAGTCCCCAACAGTTATACAGGGTTTTTTGTGAATCGGTGTCCGCTCTAGAACAGCCATTCTCAGATATTCTCTGACTTTCCTTCACTTTTCTCGCATTCCATCTTTGGGAACACAATTAAGAACCATTCACTCACTTTGAAAGGACTCTTCACTTACAGCACTTTGGCTTTATCTGGACACATTATGGTTCTTATTCACTGATTTGCAAGTAGCCCAACCCAGTTTTCTTATCCTCTCTGATACAGTAGATGTGAGAAGAGGAACTGTAAAGGGACATGTCTGTGGGACCAGAAGTAAATCATAAATTCCCCTGAATCAAGAATATCAAGTGCTGGAAGATTGACAGGGTTTCTATCATGCACTCTCCAAACAGGCCGGGAGATCCCGAGGTATATGAACTATGATGATTTACCAAACATCATGGGCCACGCAAGGCAGCCTTGCGTGGCTTGGTAAATTTGACTCAAGGATTGCGTTGCCTTTGCGTCACCTTGCGTGACACAAGGGCAATGCAAAACTGGACCCAGTATTTGCAGATTCCTGTCATAAAAAGTAGAGATACAAACTTGTAAATAACTACATTTGTGTGTAGACTGAGCTGTACATCACCTATTTGCATTACTCTAGACTGCCCTCTGGTAGAGGTTAAGGGTTATAAGAAATGTAATTTTCATATTTCATTTCCCCCCAGCTTTTTTATGTCCCCATGTCCAAAAATGGGTTATGGCGATGCCCCAGATCTTATGGGCGTATATATGGAGGTTTTTCCCAGCATTAATTCAAACTTTAGGAAGAGGGGGTGCACATGCATTTAGGGACAGCAAATACATTGGCAATGTTTATGACTATTACCTCTGTGGGTGAATCCAAGCGTTCTTACTGTTACTACCCATCCCTTCCTTTAAAATCCGATGTTCCTAAAGATTTTAGGCCACTAGCCAGACTTGAGTAGTTTCATCTGCCTCCGTAAATGTAGCTCTGCAGATCACAATTATATATGGGCAAATTCGCAAAAGCATTTAGCAGAACAGGTAGTAGTACTAAAGGAGTAGTCTTTTGGGTAAAAGGGGGTCATAACCTTTACCATTTGCACTAATTGTATATGTCCAGAATATTCCTATTTTATTGTCATGTTTTGGGGGCCAATTCACAAAGACATGTAAAAAAAAGTACATGAAACAGCATTATAAGGGGCCTCTGTCAATAGACCACAATGAATGAGAGTGTGGCATTTTTAGTCATAAATTACTTAAACCACCATGCCTACAATTTGTGAGATGCAGAATCACTGGTGTTGGGCTGTCACATTTGAAGAGGGACAGGGGCAGATGAATACATCTCAAATTATAGAGCTGGATATCTTTTAAGCTCCTCATCAAATATTTCACAGCCCGCCCATCCTGTTCAAGGCATCTCTTGACATAGTTAAACCTCCTAAAATAGTAAGTATTGTTAAGCCCCATCGCTGTTCGCCTATAGGTGGTTTCCCTCAGCATTCAATTGGCAGCTGGGTCCAGTTTCCGCCGCGGTCACAGCTGGAGCTCTGCCCACATTACTGAGGCAGGGGCGCGTGCGCTTGTGATACACGAACAAGTGAACCAGCACATAACTCTTCTGTGTGTCATATTGGGGAGCATGGGATATTTACACTCCTTTGCAAGTCACTGGTGGTTAGTCTAGCAAGAATCAGACAGTCTGAGCAGCAAACCGTCCAAATCTTCCTGAATATCAGGGATTGTCCATGATGCCTTACCACCCTATTTGCATATAATATTTAAACAGACCCTTACCAAAAATTCAAGCAACAGACTGAAATCCCCCTTACTTTGAAACAAGCGTTGAACCTGGGTATGGGTAAGCAGCGCAGTGTAAGATTGAGAAGAGTACTGTACTCCATCTTTGAGGTCCACCCCTAACCCCCTTGGAAACATTTCCCAAAAATGGCTGTCTTGGAAGGGAAATGTTTATTTTTGCATGCTGAGCTAATGCACCAAGGTCCTGAATGAACGTGTCCCTCTAACCCCCTTCCAGAATTGCTTCACCACCGTCCCATCGTATATCAGTCACTTCTACATTTGTGCAATATTCTGTCTACCATCCTCTGCTCTTCACGCTACAGCAATGACAGTCGGTGACGCTCAAACTGCTCTTCATGCTGACTGATTCCTCCACACTGCCTGCTACATGCTGCCTCCTCCAATAAATATTCAGCAGGACTAACCTGGTTCCTGTATCTGCCCGAGCTGCACTTAGGAAAAAGCGAGCAATTGGCACCGGGTTTTGTGCATATATTTCAATAAGAACATTAGACGTTGTACAGATGGACTAGTTACCAACTTATGTATTCTTGATATATTCTATTTTATTCTTGTGACAATATTATATTTATTTCATCTTTTTGTCTTTTTTATCCCTTTTTTTAAATATACAAACATCAAATACATTATTTTTCTAACACGTATGATTCTGTGAAAGAACGGTGCAAAATTACAATCAAATTACAAAAAGGAATTTTTCATAAAACAGTTCATCAAATACAGAACCAAAATCCCATTCAACGCGTTTCGGCGTATGCCTTCCTCAGGAATTCTGTATTGTTTTCGAAATAGTAGTTACTGTATTCTTGTCCAGATGGACTGACTTTACTGAAGGCATATATCTTGTCTGTAGTTGCCCTAACTTATCATATCTGGAGCTTCCAGAAGATATGTGGTAATGAAATTCCAGTGGTTTCTCTATATGTCCGTCCAATAACGGGTTTCTGAAAATACTGTAGAGGATGTCCTATGCTTGCTGGTACCATAGTTGACACTGTACTCGCTTCATTATCGTAACATAATTTATGTAAGGTATTCTTCTCAACATCTATGATTTCAAACGAAGTCCGAGTGTTAAAATATCTAGTATTTTCGTGATCCTGGGCGTATATATGGCGCCTTGCCACTGGTGACTTGTGTGAGCTGCAGCATGATTAGCCTGACCTTATGACTTTACTCCAGTCTGACGTGACCAGATGACGGCTAGTGGCGCTTTGTGCATTTAGGGGCAATTTTCACTAAAATCTGTTCAACTAAATTTCTCTGGTTCTATTGATTGGATTTTTGCCATTCAGGAATCATTTTATTTATTACAACTTACCCTATTATTCTAGATTGGTTTGGGATCGAGATCGGTCTCAAAACCCAAGCAGATATAATCAAATAAAGCAACAATATGGAAGGCATTTTGTTGATTGTTAGTGACGCAGGCCAGGGTAATAAAAAACAGTACAGTGGATTGCCTATTTTAACTAATGGTAAAGAAGCAGAGACATGTATAAAACTGCAAGCTAACAAGATGTTAGCGAACACCAATGCTCTTTACAAATAGAACAGAAAGAAACCAGGATAGGAGTAGAACAGACAGAAGAAGGAAATAATTGGGAGCAAGGAAGCAAGAGCAGAGAAGAATCTAGAAGGGATGGAGCACACGGAGGGTGAAGGAAAGGAAATATATTCCAGTTGATTGCAAAGATTCTGGGTTAAGATATGAAAAAGAGAAGAAAGATAACAAGATGCTAAGTCATGGACAGACCATTTACACTGATGAGAAAGTGGAGCATAATTCAAGATGAATAAAAACTAATGAAAAGATGAAATAACAAGAGATACGAGCAGTGGAAGAAGAACCTTAAAAACAGAGAATAGTAACAATAAAGCTAAATTTAAAGATAAAATATGCACAGCTGTAGGGGACTGTGGAGATGTGACAATGAAAGTAATGATTAAAAAATGGCTCATGATTTTTGGGCAGAACACAAAAGAGAATAAGACGAAGTGTGAAGTAGGAGTGCTGGTTAGTGAAAAACAAACAGGAGAGAGGGAAGATAAATAACGTATTTATAGTCTTATTCCAACAAAGTGGAAAGAGTGCAGTTAATCCACTGAATGGCTGATAGATAAGGAACACAAGGGTCATGCATTAGAGAAGCTAAAGCCGAAAAATACAAAATAATCTGTGTCTCGTCCACCTAGATGCAACATAAAAGTCTGAAAGAGAAGCTTAGAGCTTAGACTACCAATAGAGGTTATGTAGAGACAGAAACTTCCTAGCAAACATTTTGAAAAAAGAGTGGACAAATTGTGCATTTTCAAGCAAATTTGCAATAATAAAATAATTAGAAGTAGCAATGAGAAGTAGACCTTAAAACATGTCAAATACATTACAGCATTGTTTTTAGTGAAATGTAAGGTTTACTATAATGACTTTCTCAAGTAAATGTGCTGGAGATTAGACTCCCAAAAGAGTTGAGTTGTAATTTAAATAAGTGCAAGGCACTGTGGTTGCAACTGCTATCCCAGCCTTGCTGGCAACCATTGTTGCTGCTCTTGTTCTTGCTATGGTGTCAGTTGTGTTCGCTGTACTGCTTGTTCTGTCTTTACAGCAGGGTTGCTGCTGTAGTCACTGACCTATGTAGTCGATTAACAGTGTTGAAAGGAAACAAAATAGTATAAGAAATGAATCCAAGCAAGACATCTCACAATCAGGTGCTCCAAAAAGTGGGAGCAGAGATGGGAATTAGCATGTTGAAGACAATCTGGGAAAGAGGATAGTGAAGGAAGTGACATGGTGGTAGGAGAAGACTCCTTTCTGTATGGAAGGAAGCATCTCTTTTTCAGCTTACTTTCCATCTAACCTGGTTAGCTCAGGATGACCGATGACTTCAGGTTTTGCTTTTTATGCTAAGAATCCATGCCATAACATATAACATAACGTAATGTAATATAACATTGCATTGCAGAGCACCACCAAACATAACATAGCATAAGATACATAGCATAGCATATGAATATGTTTCTGTGAGAATAAGTGCAGATTAAACTTTTTACTCTATGTTTCATTTCGTGTTACGCTACTAGTGGTTGAATTGGCTTATTTGCTTAAAAAATTATGCCACCTTTTTATCACAATTCACAAGTAAGTAGTAATGCACTTCTGTATTCACATCTGATATGGTTTGCATGAAAATGAATTTCATAAATACCCGCTATCCGCACATTTTCACAAGTTAAAATTGTCGGTGTAGCAGGTGTGCATATGCATTTGGCATACAGGGGAAAAATACCCAATAGCTTATAAGATAACATGGGAAGTCACCAGTAATATTGCACTGCCCAGAGTCCCAAGAAACTCCTGTGGTCTCCAGTACAGAGGATCTATTTTTGTCATTGTTGGCTTCTAAATTGGACATGTCAGTTGCTGCCTATGCAGCATCTTAACTATACAAAGGTCGGTTCAAGCACCAGGGGCTGGTTATACTAAGCAATTATGAGATTACCAACCCTGCGATTCTCACAATCACATTGATTGAGATTCCATTAATGACTATTTCCAATGTACAAAATCCATTTCACGTTTTGGAAAACTGATTTTGTGACCCATACAGAATTGCAATTTGAAAGGGGCGTGAAAGAGGCATTCCTTCCACATTGCAATTTGGTATGGCATTTGTCAATGAGTTATGGCCTCTATTCTGGTGAGAAACCATATACCTGTTACGGATTTCTCAAATGAGATGTTAACTGATTTGCAAAGGGAGAGTAGTGTGGTCCTTTGGGGCTACATCACCTTGTGGATTCTCATCGGCAGCCTCAGCTATATGCATTGGTCCAGAGGACCACTGTGTGCTCTGCCTGACATTTTCCAAATGGGAAACTTTTATTTTTTTTAATGCAGCACTTTTTCCTTTAAGAAACGGCGGCTGCTATAAATAAAAAAGAGTCTCACATTTGGGAATACAAACTTAGGCATGGTGGTCTACTGTCTCTTGAATGCCACCATCCCTGTATTTATAGCCAGTTCCAGAGGATCTCAAATTGGGATCTGCCTAGTAATATACATTAGGAAGATCATTCTGTGACCCACTGCGAATGGGAATTTTGCAAACCGACTTAATAGTACATAGGTTGGTTTGCAAAATCAGAGTTCTTTTTCAGAAAGTAGGCAAACAATTTACATCCACTTTTGCTAATCGACTCTTAGTACATTAGGACCTAATTTCCTCATTATATCTGCCCTGAATTCCCAATGGGGCCAGTGACCGGAGATAGCACCGCCATCTTGAATTACAAAATCCACAAGAACTATTAAAACAGGTAAAATGTTGGGGTGAAAAACAACGCAAAAATAGGGTAAATCACACAGAGGTCCGTGTAAAAACACTATTTGCAACACGTTATTCCAAAAAATAGATTGTCCGGTGAATTTCCATCTAACACTTTTCTGGAGATCAGAGGAGAGGTGGTGGATCATTTTTTTTACTTAATAGTACACTAATTGAGGAGAGAAATTTAAGGGAGTGAGTGTGACGGAGGAAAAGGCAAAGATATATGGATTGTACACAAATGATTGTCCTGCAAAATTAAGACTCACTTTTTAATTCCCTCCCCTTCAATGTAAAGCGCTTTGTTGCTGCTCAGAAAGTTTTGAACTTTTGAAATTCCAAGCATGGGTACACACTGGTCTGACAACAATCGTCAATCCTAAACTGATAAATGCCTCATAATTTCGGGATCACAGACTACATCACATGAAAGAGATTTTGTCACCATTACTGACCATATTATGTAAAGAGATTTGTGCCACCTCGATCATAGTATATACTGTACCATAAAACAGCATATGTAATATTACTGCTTTTACTAGTGATAGTTGTAAATATATTTTGCACAATAAATTAAAACACTTCTGCCAGATTTTACCTGCAGGCAAATTCATGCACCATTAACACAAATCTGATCTGGGCAGTACTGTAGACAATTAAAGTACCACCAATGCACAGTTGTTAAAACTATATGGCCCAGGATTCAACACAACTATTTAAATGTGCTCACTTATCAGGTACTCTGTATTTAAGGCTTTAAACAATGGCGCAGAAATTCAACAGTGCTTAATTTGTGCAGGGGTCCAGAGATTCTCTGACAAGTTGAATGCCACTGTCTCAGAAAGGCAAGGTTTTTTGGCCTTGATTCTGCCTCTAGCCTCTTTCTGCCACCACTCTAAACATACGGTCTCTTGATAGCTCTTGCAATTTGTCATGCCCTTTCTGTTTTCCTATCTTTCTCTTTCTCCCTTTTCTGCCTTTCTCTCTCTTGCTCAGGGTAAACGTCTGAGGATGAAATGTAGGTCCTGGTTTCCAAAACAGTACTAGTGCTCCACAACCTGCAACCAAGGGGCAAATTTTCTAAGATTTGATGCAACACAAGGCAGCAACCAAAGGAGGGGTGCTGCATTACATCAAAATGAGAGAGCAAAACAGTGCATATCTACTAAGGTATGGTGCTGGTCCACTCTGCCGTGAACTGGCCCAGTTTTAGCTGCCTTGTGCCAGGCACTCAGGATTGCACCTTAGCGTTAGGGTGTGCTGGGGATGTCTAGTATAGGTTTTTATAGTGGAAGGGTACTCACATCTAGTACAAATACAATGGGGCATATTCTCAAGGATTTATCGCAGAGTTATCAGCACTTTATCACAGCCAAAGTGGCAATAAATTTATCACCCTATTCACAAGCTGGTGCTAACAGCCGATATCACCAGTTTTCCTGCGATAGCAGCCACAAAAAACATTGTCACAGATGACTCCGGCAACTAACGCTAATGATATGCAGAGTACGCATTCCCGTGCAAAAAGTTGTGACAACACCACTCCGCAACATTCTCAACGACCAGCCAAATCGACGATAAGATCCCAAAACAGGTGATAAGGCGCGTTAGCAGCAGGGATTTAACACCTGCTCTTACCTGGTGTAAGGTCGGACGACGACCTGCACCATAAAAGGGAGCCCAGCCCAGAGCCACACCTAAAGAACAACAGATGCCATGGAGTTACTGATCATGCAGCTCGGAGCCCCAAGAGGGCCACAACACCCACAACAACCACCCCCAGACCCCCCCGCCGGGCACCTCCCCCCTCTGGACATAGATATGTTACATCAACTTTACGAAATCATGAACAAAACAATTCGCCTGATGTCGCACAATTACAACAATCAACATTCATGTGTGGTCAGAAAAAGGAGAATCATTCAATCATCTTTAACTTTCCAAACAAATCATTTTCTTAAAATTAAACTCAAAACAACTATTTGGAAGAGTCATGGTGGGTCTTCTCTGGACAATCTGTAAGTCACAGCCTAAAAGACAATATTCAAGATAAGAAGGTGTGTCATCTGCTCATCAAATGACAGAGAGAGAAAGAAAGAGAGATTAAGAGAGTGAGAGAGAGGTAGAGAGAGAGAGAGAGAGAGAGAGAGAGAAAGAGAGAGTGGGAGAGAGAGAGAGAAAGAGAGAGCAAGAGAGAGAGGGAGAGAGAGTGTGGAAGAGAGAGTGAGAGGGAGCTAGGGAGAGAGAAAGTGAAAGGAAGAGAGGGAGAGGGAGAGAGAGGGATAGTGAGGGAGAGAGAGAGTGAAATAGAGGGAGAGAGGGAGAGAGAGGGAGAGAGAGAGTCAAAGGAAGAGAGGGAGAGGGAGAGAGAGTGCCGACACTGCAGAGCCATGCCTCACTGCTCACCTCCTGCCACCGGTGTATCTCCAACCACTTGCCGGTATACACTGCAGTCAATCAGGTCCCCTATCTGAAACAGAGTCCAGAGTCATGAATGGCAGAGTTCATATAATTGCACACGCCATCATCGCTTGCCCACCCCTAGGCACACATGCTGCTGCACCCCAGCCCCTCCCGCCACCCATGCCTCACTGCTCACCTTCCACCACCGGCGTGTCTCCAAGAGGGCCCACCACGTGCCGGTGCAAGCTTCACGCCCAGGCCCCGTGATCTTGGCAGCCTCCACGTCATGCAGCCCCGCACTTCGGGCCACAAGGTCACACTTGGGATTCTTGGTCTTGATTTCGCAAGGGCAGAGATCATATCAGTGCACACAGCATCATCGCAGGCTGCACACCCGCTCAGCTCTTTAGGTGCCACTAACTCTGTGAACCAAGAGGCAACGCCACGTGACGGTAGGCCCGCGCTGCCCTCTGGCTCAGGCCTACACTGCAGTCCAGCAGGGCACACACAAATCCTTACCAGTACGGACCGCCAGGATGGCGCATCATTACAGGCTGCACACCCGCTCAGCACTTAAGGTGACCCTACGTCAGTGCATTGAAAGTCACTGTCCCGTGGCGGTAGGCCCATGCCAGCCGCAGTGTATCCGGTGCCACCAACTCTGTGCAACGCAAGTCATGGACCCTCTATGATTGAGTATCGTGGTCCGGATGCCATCATGTCACCTCCGGCAGTGGGGAATGTGATGTGGTAGGGCCC
Organism: Lissotriton helveticus; assembly: GCF_964261635.1. Taxonomy (NCBI): domain Eukaryota; kingdom Metazoa; phylum Chordata; class Amphibia; order Caudata; family Salamandridae; genus Lissotriton; species Lissotriton helveticus. The sequence goes on along the minus strand of NC_136065.1, from coordinate 165,267,762 downwards.
TAGGCCCTCATTCATAAATAATAACCACACAGATACACAAGATAGAGAGTAGAAGTGGCGTAGAGCACGTGCGCCCGGCCTTTTTATTAGCAGGGTCACATGTAATGTGACGCGTGTGCTGGATGAGTGTGGTGTGTGTGTGTAAACCAGTGTGAGGGAGTTGCTGTGGCATGCTGACAATTAGACCTGTGATCAGAAGATCACTACAGGGAAGGCCTGGGACATGTAGTGTTGTCGTCCCCCACTGTAAGTGTAAGCGGAGTGGGCTGGCCTGGCGTATGCCAGTCCAGCATAGGGGTGTGAACAATGACCCCGAGGCTCTGGGCGTGGTTCCATCCTGGGCTGGACAAGGAAGTAACTAATGCGTGTGTCTCTGTTATCGTCTCGGCGCCACCTGAAGCGCAATCGGTAATGTTGCACCCTGTGACTCAAGTCCCACAACATGAGCAACATGGACGTAAGGGGGAATCACTTAGCCTACATTCATCCCTACTTCCACACTTTAATGATCATAGACATGACACATCTGTGTGAAAATGAATGTTTAATGCACATGCAAACCTCACTTTACATTGTTGGCACATGGCGGGTCAGCCAGAGTCCTTTAGGGAATTACAAGTTCATCGGAAGAGGAAGAGTTCAGTCCGCAGTCTGATTGCTGTGTCATTGGTAACCAAACAGAATATGGCAGTCCATGTCGAGGTCCAAGGTGAGTGTTGCAGAGTGTATCGGGGAACAGTGGATGGTGATGATGCAGAGGGCAGAACCAAGCAGAAACAGGCCATCTGGTGGAGGTGAATGCTACTGCCTCCTTCTTACCACTAAGCCATAATCATCCGCATCTTCGTCCTCTGCTGTTTCATGTGCCTCACATGTGGGTGGTGGTGTTCTGTCTCCAGCACTGTGCAGCAGAGACACCTCAGGGGGCGGGGGTGGAATGTCTGCCGCACTGTGTGGCGCTGACACTTCAGGGGGCGGTGATGTGGTTGGAGTGGTAGCAGCATCATTCATCCGCGCCTGGTCTTGTGGCAGCACTGCCACGAGGAGGGTCTACAGGGCATTGAGGAACCCAGCTACCTCTCGCTGGTGTGCAGCTGTGGCAGCCGCTCTTTCTGCCTGCGTCCACTCTATGTTCTCCATGATCCTCCGCATGTGTCCCAACTCCCGGGTGACATCGTTGGAGCCAGTTTAACTAGACAGTTGTTCTTGTCTCAGAGTCAGGACTCAAGCGATGTGAGCCTTGGATCGTTGGAGAGCATGGAACGGAATGTGGGTGTCGGGTAGGGACTGTGAGTGGTCCCTGATGGAACCTAGTCACCCACATATGGCATCTAGTTTGGCTGCCATGCTGTCGAACCCCACCTGCACCTGTTCAACCATCTTTTCCTGGCACCCCAACACACGGCATTGGAAGGCCATGTGTTGTTCGTGGGGTTCCTGGGAGGCAGCCGTGGTGGTGGGTGCTACCTGCTGTGTGGTCTGTGCAGGGGGTGGGGTCTCATCGATGCAGCTGGGCTACATTGCTCCTGGAGGTGGGTTGACGTAGCTGTCAATGAACTCTTGGAGGGCGTTGGTTTCAAAGGAATGGAGGTCCTCTTCGTCATTAGAGAAGAGATGTTCAGTCTGCTCTGCCAGAGGTGTTGGTTTTCCCTGTGCAATGTAAAGGGGAAATGCAGTTTGACATTGTGTCCACATGTATGATGACGCATTGTACATGTTTACATACAGACTGACATGGTACATTTTGACTGTTCGGAGGAGCTGCCTCTTTGATGCGGGACAGTGGACATTTTAATGACATCACAGATGTGTGTTTGTACTTGTACATTGTCAACTCACATTTCCCTGCTATGCCAAATGTGATTGGCCAGTTTCTTCACACAAGCGGCACCAGTTGTGTCCTCTGTTCTGTTGTGGATGTGTTGCGGTTTGTACCACATTGTTGTAAATGTTGATGTGCTCTGCTTGTTATGTGTGTGTGCTGCATTTTGGGAGAGTGCAGCTCTATTTGTGCTGCCCCTGCAGCTCTATTTGTGCTGCCCCTTACCCCTTTCATGCGGTGTGCCTTTGACTTCTGTGCTTATACAGTGCTGAGATGTTGCATACTTGGGTACATTGGGCTCTTGGTGGGAGTTGTGGGTCTGGGGCATGGTTTGTCCGCAGATGTGTTGTTGACGTCAGGGGTTGTTTGTGCACGTGGATGTGTCAAAGTGTGACCTGCTCCTTTACGGATGTGGATCCACACTCAGCCACCTCAGTGTCGTGGCGTTTAACATTCCCTGATATATTGACTGCAGCAATGCTATTAGTCATGCAGTGTCACTTGCATTGTCAGTGTTGCTCACTAACACGCCACTTTTCTGGGTTTAACACATGTGCATGGGTTCGTTGTGAGATTGGAGGTGTATGGGTAGGGCCCCCTCTGGGCACATAGTCGATGGGGGCCTACTTGCTGTTTGTAGGTGTGCTGCGGTGTGCCAAGGGGATCAGATACATTCTCCAGAGTCATTGTGGGTGTGCAGTGTGCTCTACTTAATTGTGCATGTGTGCTATTGTGCCCATCTCCCTCGTCCTCCCAGTCCCTGGTTGTTACTCACCCTCTTGCTGTTGTGCTGTCATGTTGAGCAGTGTCCGGTCCCCCAACTCCTGCCACCATCTCCACACTGACGACTGTGGACACTATTTCCTACATCTCATCCAGCGCCTCCTGTGGCGCTGGACTCCCACGTCCAGTCTGCATTGCTGCCTTCTGGTTTTTGGGGAGTTTCTGCTTGGTTTTGCACTTCACATCATTCAGCACCTCTTGACCTCTTCCATTGTCCTCTTCAGCACTCCAACTGCATTCACCTTGTCCGTGATGGACTGCCACATTCCATTTTTTGTTGCCAATGACACAGTGGAGGTGACGTACAGTAGTTGATGGTGTTCTATCACCTCAGTTATCAGGATCCTGTTTTCCTGGGGACTGAACTGTGTCTTCCTCTTCTTCTTGTCCTTGCCTTTCACTGACCCCGAGGTCCGGGGGGCTTGTGGGGTTCTAGTTGTCCTCTGTTCTTGCTCCGGCTACCTCCACTGTGCGTAGCAGTTGTTTTGCTTTTGTTGTATTTTTTTTTTGCTACTTTTATAGTGATTTTTCCTGCCTGACGTGTGTGAATTGCAGGCCTGGCGCAGCTTATCGCTGATTTTTTTTATCGCGGCTGGGCCCATCACAACTTTTTTCACGTTGTGGTTTTGATTTTTATCGCCGTCCTGGTGAAGTTATCACAGACATTTGATGCGTTATCTGGAGACTATCGCAGGTTACCGCTGTGTTGTGAATAGGACATTAACACAGAGTTATTACTGCGATAGACGGCGATATGACACAATGCATTAACCGATTTTGGCGATGATTATCGCACGTGCTTGAGAATATCCCGCCTATGTTTTGTCATATTTTAAAACTTTTCCAAGTTTGTTTGAGTGCTGCTCAGTGCAGCACACATGCATAGTTGGATACGTTTGGAGAAAAGAAAACTTTTCTCCAACATTACACCTGACATGAGGAGGCATAATTTGTTTGATGGAAATCCCTGTCCCCCAATGTTAGGAGATAGGGATTTGTATTAAAGCCCCATACACCAGCCCTGTAATGAATGCCACTTTATGTTACTTACTTTCCAGTACAAAACAAGCTTTGAACTGGAAAGTAAATTTTGCAGGCTTTGTGACTCAAGCTCAGCACCCCATGCCCTTTTCATGATGCTGACCAGGGTAACAGACCCACGCACTCATCTCGGCTCAGACACTCCCAGGGGTGCCGCTGACAGCAGATTAGGCAGTGACGCACGCAGGGGAGATGTTAACCCCTTGCTGTCTGCCTGTCTCCTCGATTCCTGCATTTGCAAGAAAGAAGCGCACAGAGTGGAAGTGCTATAAAAAGACAAAGATGAATGTTCATTCCCTTATATGGGGACACGCAGAATCGCTCAGAAACCTGCTGCCTTTTTACAAGCCTCCTCGCTTCCCCACCGCCCAGACACATTTATCTGTCTTTGACACCAGCAAACCAGAACCAAAACGGAGCACGACCAAAAATGTTGAACAAACGTCGTAGAGGTCTGGAAGAATATTGCTTTTTTTCCTAGGTGGATATTTGCTCACTGATCTTTTTTTTTTTTAATCTGCCCTTTTAAACTGTGAACCCGGCGCGTGAAGAATGTTCTAGAACTTGCTATAATCATGAAACGTTGCATCTGCTTCCAGGTGCTCTGATAGAGCTGCAGTGGAGTCCTGCATTTATGCATATTGAGGCTTCCTCGGGATTTTCTTGCTTTATTGGCATGGATGTGTCGACCCCCTCACCGCTAAACAGTGTGTGGGAGGGGGGTCCGGATACATTACGAAATCGTTTCGGTGCCCCAAGTATTTTGGGGGGCTTGAACATCGCACATGCCCCACAGCTGTATGGTGTGCCTCTGACTGGATGGGAGCCCCCCATTCTACAGAGAATGACGTTGTGGTGTCAGAAGGCTATGGAACTCCATATACAGTCCAATAGGGTATGTAGAGGGGGGAGGGAAGCTTTCACATAAAATGCAGAATTCAATTAATTTCGCCATGCACGTGGAACGACAATGAGAAGTTTCAAGTTTTTTTTGTGTAGATTTTTTTTGCAGTTTTATATCGTGCATACTCGGCCTAAAGGCATAGGAGCGTTTATGTGAACCCTAGATTACATTCCACGGGGTAATTTTTTTAGGTACAGAGAGATTAACAGAGTTGCCCAGAATCACAGGTTGTTGAGCAGATACTGAAACTCGAACCATGTTCTCCAGTTCCAAACAGTGGCGGCCAGCATGGCTCGTGGGTGGGGGAGGCAGGCATGGGGTGACACGGGGGGGGGGGGAGGTTGAATAGGGGGAGGGTCACGCGGGGGATGCATAATTATAAAAATTAAATAATTAACTTACCTTGCCGCCGGGTTCCGCGTCTCTGCTCCTGCTCTCCACAAGGAACATGAAGCACAGCTAGGCCCCACTGACCAATCACAATGCATAGTGATTGGTTTTGAGCATCCTGGTTCGATGCTCAACGAGGGAATGGGGGCCTGGGCATGTTCTCCACGCAGGCTGTAATGCAGCCTGCATGGAGAACGGGGAATTATTATTATTATTATTATTATTATTATTATTATTAAATTAAATTTAAAGGGCGCGCAGCAACCCGGAGGTTTCCTGGCGCCAAGACACAACCCTCAGGAGTCAGAATTACTGGTTAAATAGCCAGGTCTTAAGGCTTTTACGGAAACCGGAGTGGTTCAATTCATGACAATGGGAAATAGGGAGGGTGTTCCACAGTACAGGTGCCAGGTAAGAGAAGGAGCGGCCCCCTATACGGACAGATTTGAATCTTGGGACCGATTATTTGGCCTGAGAGGAATATCTGAGTAGACGTGTAGGGAGATAGGGCTGGACTAAAGAACCTAAGTAGTGAGGAGCTATACCAAGTTTAATTTTATGCACAAAGCACAGGGCTTTAAATTTAGTTCAATTTTCTATTCTCAGCGAATGAAGGTCCCGGAGGGCGCCTGAGGCGGATGATGCTTTCGGGATGTGATGAAGCAGTCTCGCCACGGCGTTCTGTACAGTCTGTAATCTCCGGATTATTGCTTTGTTAGCACCTAGGAATAGGATGTTGCCATAGTCCAGTCTCGAGACTATCAGTGCTTGGATTACTGTTCTCTGGGTCGTACTTGGCAGCATCCATAATATCTTCTTAAGCCACCTCAAAATGGCAAAGCATATAGAAGCAGTTTTAGTAGCCTGTTGCCTCATGGAAAGTTGGTTGTCAATCATTACACCCAAATTACGGGCGGATTGAACAGGCTGGGGAACTGGACCCATTTCTGGGGACCAATGGCGTGGGGACCAAAAGGTCTTTATCTTTTCCTATTATCTGGTTTTTCACTATTTAATTTTAGCCATTTGTTATGCATCCAATTGGCTATTTTCAGTAGCCCAGGCTGTAAAGAGGAGGTTTTAGAGGTCTTATTGGCAGTGTCATGTTTCACGAAGGGCGGAGGAACAGCTAGCGGAGTGAGGACACCGTACCGCAACACAGAAACGCACAAAAACCACATTTCCCATCGCCGGGCCCGAGAGGAACTACAGATCCCGTGAGGACGTGCGCGGCGCATGCGCTAACATCAGAGAGACGTACAAAACCGTGGCGGCGCCAAGAACAAATGTCGGATATTTTCGTGCCAAACCAAGGGCTGGGGAGATACCGTGAGGTAAGGGACAGCGTTCCTTCTGCTTATTCGAAGTGGTGTGCCGAGAGCGGAATTCCGAGTGGTTCGAGCGGCCGTTCTGCCTTGACCTGCCGAGTGTGTCCGCTACCTGGGAACAGTTGATTGTGGACTCTAGCAGGGGTAGTTCCTTGCCGTGCTGGAATACCCGACGCGAGTTGAGCGGCTGCTCCTGCGCGTCTCCAACATCACGCATGGCATAAAGGTGTGCGGCTATAGTCTACTCAACAAGGGGAACCTCTGAGGATTGCTACTCGCTGTGTGGGTTCTTGCCTATGTACCCTGAACTAACACAGACTGAGGGGCATAATAAACCTGAGACCCTTTGTTCCAGTTGCCATAGGTACTATCAACCAAGGCATCACTGTACCCCTCGTTGGTGAGTGCCGGGACCGGCATTCTTGCGTGGGATGGTTAGGACGGCGATTAGACTTTCTAAGGATAGTTAGTCTCGAGTGGCATTGCCGGCCACTTTTTAGCACGGTGCCCTCCGTTGGGGAGTATGAACACAAACATGTACTGTTTGGAAGCGACGCACTATTCACATGCCCCCTGGGGGTGCTCTATATCCAAAAGTAATGCATAATTTCACCAAACTTTAGAAAACGATTTGTGAACAACTCATAGTGTAAATGCATTCAACCAAAATCATATACACATGTCCGTGATGTTCAAAGATAAACACAAACTAAATGAAAAGCGTTGTATTTTTAATTGCTATTTTTCTTTTTTCTTATGCTTGGTTCTTCAAACAGATGATACATTACATCATGTACATCCCTTCCTTCTGTTCAGTCAGTCCCAATGCATTTCGGTATGATTATACCTTCATCAGGGGAATACTGCAATAAAAATCAATGCAATAACAATAATCAAAATTAGAAATGAGGGAGCCCCAGTCTCCACCTCATGTACATGTGAACTATTGTGCAAATTTGTCATAACGAGTACCAACTTAGCTCAACCCTCACCTCCGTGGGCTTGAAATGATACTGATAAACCCTCACCACCAAGTGCAGAAAAGAATAAATGAAAAACGTGCGCTATCCAATGTCCATGCACAGTGCGCTCTATGTAACAAGTACCTGACTCTGTGCAATGGTAAACTCGAAGCTTCAAAAGAATGGTGTTCCTAAATAAATCGAAAATGACTTCTTGAGCAATCATTATCACAAAACTTCTATCAAAAAGCCAAAATAACCAAACAGCGACCTCCGCCTACCTTAATGTGTTCGTTCTCCCGTGTACCAATAATCGACCCAAGTCCGCTATATCGCTGTCTCTCTATCTGAAAAAAATATAACCATCACTATGCGCCCTCCACGTTATGTGTCTTGGTGTCTCACCGCCTAACTGCTGCCCCCTTCTCATCCGTGTACCTGCTCCAAAGAAACTCCTCTCTCCTGCTCTTCGTGTCGCGTCCTCGTGTAGTCGCCCCTCCACCTTTTTTAAAGGAAAACCGGCGTTTCCGTGTAAACACTAAAAACGGACTCGTGCAGTAACTCTTACTGTGGGCGCCATTACTGTCTACCTAAAGAAACTCAATCGAATAATATCACTCCTAACAAACCTGTAAACCACGGACCAAAATGCAAAATAAAAACGTGTGATATTATAAAAAACGAGTGATATTATAAAAAACGAGTGATATTATAAAAAAGGTTGACAAAAAACGTCATAAGAAACTAAACTAAGTGAATACTAATTTTGACAAAGTTGCTTACATATGTCCAATGACAATAACAACTGTAAAGCATGCTGATATGTTATCAATACAAATACACATTTACAAAAAACATATCAATTCAATTTTGTCATTAAGCCCCTCTGGTTCCAGCGTATTCAAATGGCGGATCCAGTATGTCTCCCTTTGTGACAAATGGCGATTGGTATCAGCATGTACCTCCTGATTGATACATTCTAGAACTGTAAACCGTAATTGTGGAATTGTGTGTTGTTTCTCCTTCCAATGCATGGCCAAATTAGATTTGGGATTGCAAGTCCTTATGAGACTTTTGTGTTCTGTCACACGAACCTTAACCTTTCTAGTGGTCTTCCCTACGTATACTAGCCCACACGGGCATTTAATAGCGTAGACTACCATACTGGTATTACAATCCGACGTGTGCCTCAATTGTATGTGCTTGCCTGTCTTAGGGTGTGTGAAAACATTCCCTACCATTACGTTTCCACAGTGTCCACAGTTGTGGCACTTTACCATGCCTCTATGTCGGACGTCCGTCCTTCTTGTCTGAGATTGTTTTAATATCTCCTTAATGTTCTTGGACCTCGTGTGTGCAAACATAGGTTTGTCAAAGAACACATTTTTAAAATCAGTCTCTTGTTCTATGACTTCCCATCTTGTCAAAATGCTTTTCTTGATATGTCTGCTAGATGTGGAGTGTTTAATGACAAATACCTCCCTCTTAAGAGGTTGTCTGGCTGTTTTTGTAAGCAATTCCTGTCTGTTTTTCTGACTAGCTTTATCTTTGGCCTGTTGTAGTAATGCTTCGGGATATCCTCTCTCTTTATATGCCTGCGCCATGACTTCCATCTCAAGTGTGCCTTGTTCTTCCTGTGAACAAATTCTCCTGGCACGTAGGAACTGTGAATAAGGTAAGTGGTTCTTCAAGGAAAAAGTATGGAAACTGCTGTAGTGTAGTGCACTATTGCGGTCAGTGGATTTTTTATACAGCCTTGTCTGTAAACCATCTCCCTTGTTCTCTATAAGTATATCCAAGTAATTAATGGATGTACTGTCTATAGTGTAAGTGATCTTGATGTGTTCATGACAGGTGTTTAATGTAGTTAACTGGTTCACCAATTCTTCCTGAGTGCCGTCCCACACCATTAAAATGTCATCGATGTACCTGACATAGAGTTTGAGGTGTTCTGACCATTGGGAATGTTGCAAGATGTTGTCATCTTCATATTTCGCCATAAAGATATTTGCATAAATATCTTTATGGCGAAATATGAAAATGACAACATCTTGCAACATTCCCAATGGTCAGAACACCTCAAACTCTATGTCAGGTACATCGATGACATTTTAATGGTGTGGGACGGCACTCAGGAAGAATTGGTGAACCAGTTAACTACATTAAACACCTGTCATGAACACATCAAGATCACTTACACTATAGACAGTACATCCATTAATTACTTGGATATACTTATAGAGAACAAGGGAGATGGTTTACAGACAAGGCTGTATAAAAAATCCACTGACCGCAATAGTGCACTACACTACAGCAGTTTCCATACTTTTTCCTTGAAGAACCACTTACCTTATTCACAGTTCCTACGTGCCAGGAGAATTTGTTCACAGGAAGAACAAGGCACACTTGAGATGGAAGTCATGGCGCAGGCATATAAAGAGAGAGGATATCCCGAAGCATTACTACAACAGGCCAAAGATAAAGCTAGTCAGAAAAACAGACAGGAATTGCTTACAAAAACAGCCAGACAACCTCTTAAGAGGGAGGTATTTGTCATTAAACACTCCACATCTAGCAGACATATCAAGAAAAGCATTTTGACAAGATGGGAAGTCATAGAACAAGAGACTGATTTTAAAAATGTGTTCTTTGACAAACCTATGTTTGCACACACGAGGTCCAAGAACATTAAGGAGATATTAAAACAATCTCAGACAAGAAGGACGGACGTCCGACATAGAGGCATGGTAAAGTGCCACAACTGTGGACACTGTGGAAACGTAATGGTAGGGAATGTTTTCACACACCCTAAGACAGGCAAGCACATACAATTGAGGCACACGTCGGATTGTAATACCAGTATGGTAGTCTACGCTATTAAATGCCCGTGTGGGCTAGTATACGTAGGGAAGACCACTAGAAAGGTTAAGGTTCGTGTGACAGAACACAAAAGTCTCATAAGGACTTGCAATCCCAAATCTAATTTGGCCATGCATTGGAAGGAGAAACAACACACAATTCCACAATTACGGTTTACAGTTCTAGAATGTATCAATCAGGAGGTACATGCTGATACCAATCGCCATTTGTCACAAAGGGAGACATACTGGATCCGCCATTTGAATACGCTGGAACCAGAGGGGCTTAATGACAAAATTGAATTGATATGTTTTTTGTAAATGTGTATTTGTATTGATAACATATCAGCATGCTTTACAGTTGTTATTGTCATTGGACATATGTAAGCAACTTTGTCAAAATTAGTATTCACTTAGTTTAGTTTCTTATGACGTTTTTTGTCAACCTTTTTTATAATATCACTCGTTTTTTATAATATCACTCGTTTTTTATAATATCACACGTTTTTATTTTGCATTTTGGTCCGTGGTTTACAGGTTTGTTAGGAGTGATATTATTCGATTGAGTTTCTTTAGGTAGACAGTAATGGCGCCCACAGTAAGAGTTACTGCACGAGTCCGTTTTTAGTGTTTACACGGAAACGCCGGTTTTCCTTTAAAAAAGGTGGAGGGGCGACTACACGAGGACGCGACACGAAGAGCAGGAGAGAGGAGTTTCTTTGGAGCAGGTACACGGATGAGAAGGGGGCAGCAGTTAGGCGGTGAGACACCAAGACACATAACGTGGAGGGCGCATAGTGATGGTTATATTTTTTTCAGATAGAGAGACAGCGATATAGCGGACTTGGGTCGATTATTGGTACACGGGAGAACGAACACATTAAGGTAGGCGGAGGTCGCTGTTTGGTTATTTTGGCTTTTTGATAGAAGTTTTGTGATAATGATTGCTCAAGAAGTCATTTTCGATTTATTTAGGAACACCATTCTTTTGAAGCTTCGAGTTTACCATTGCACAGAGTCAGGTACTTGTTACATAGAGCGCACTGTGCATGGACATTGGATAGCGCACGTTTTTCATTTATTCTTTTCTGCACTTGGTGGTGAGGGTTTATCAGTATCATTTCAAGCCCACGGAGGTGAGGGTTGAGCTAAGTTGGTACTCGTTATGACAAATTTGCACAATAGTTCACATGTACATGAGGTGGAGACTGGGGCTCCCTCATTTCTAATTTTGATTATTGTTATTGCATTGATTTTTATTGCAGTATTCCCCTGATGAAGGTATAATCATACCGAAATGCATTGGGACTGACTGAACAGAAGGAAGGGATGTACATGATGTAATGTATCATCTGTTTGAAGAACCAAGCATAAGAAAAAAGAAAAATAGCAATTAAAAATACAACGCTTTTCATTTAGTTTGTGTTTATCTTTGAACATCACGGACATGTGTATATGATTTTGGTTGAATGCATTTACACTATGAGTTGTTCACAAATCGTTTTCTAAAGTTTGGTGAAATTATGCATTACTTTTGGATATAGAGCACCCCCAGGGGGCATGTGAATAGTGCGTCGCTTCCAAACAGTACATGTTTGTGTTCATATTTTGCTACTGACGTGAGCCTGTCAGATTAGGCGGCAGCACCATAAGATAAAACAAATAATTTGAATAATTAAGTGCAACGAATAATATTTTTTTAAAAAAAAGGTGTGCAGAGTGTCTACTACTTACATAACTCCGTTGGGGAGTGCCAGGACTGGCATTCATGCGGAGGACGGTGTGAATGATGATAGGGTGATCTTGGGTGGTGTTAACCCGTTTTCATTCTTGCTGGACGTTACAGCGTGCTATCCGGACCGTGTTTGGGCTTACATAAATCAGAATATACATACCTATGGTCTGTGGTTGCCTTATTTCTGTGTGGTAGTTCCAAGGTCTTGGAGTATCGTTTATAACCCAATCCCGAGGGCAGCCAGGGATTACCTAATATCCAACCTTTCCCTCATTAATCAGCCTCCCGGTTGGGTTGGTAAACATGGCCAACATGGACGATGTGCTAGCAGCCCTGCTTGCAGTCCAGACTGAACTAGCGGCCTCCAGGTTGGAAACCGCGGACATACGGGCCAGAATGGAGCATCTACAAAGGAACCCGTTTGATGCAGGAATACCGGTTGTTGCACAGCCTGCTGCTGTGGTAGTAGAGATGCCGGTATCTATACCACTAGCTACGCCCGAAAGATACAGCGGTGATCCAAGTACCGTTCAAGTGTTTTTAACACAAGTAGCCCTGCACTTTTTTTGCAAGCCCAGATCGTTTCCCACCAACCAGGCGAGAGTCGCCTTTCTGATTTCATATCTGGCGGGGAACGCCGCTCAATGGGCATTACCGTTGGTGAGCAGAGATGACCCTCTTATACATGATTGGGACTCCTTTCAAGAGGAGTTCATAAAGGTGTTTGACAGGAGGGCTGATTCATATACGGCAGACAGAGAGCTGCTTGAGTTACGCCAAGGTAACAACGGACTTGTACAGTACATGAATTCATTCCGACGACTGGTGTCGGAAACCAAGTGGCCTACAGCAAAGAGGGCGGCTCTCTTCCATCAAGGCCTCAGTGAAGAATGGAAGGACGTGATAGCCCAAATTGACCCTCAACCAGCCACATGTGAGGACCTCATCAGCTTGGTCCTTCGCCTAGACCACAGGCTGGGTAAACGCCGGGGCGATCACAAGAAAAAGGACAAACCCCTAACAGTACATGGACGTTCCTGGGCCCTGGATACTCCGACGACCGCACGTACCGAGCCCATGGATGTAGGGGCGCTACGAGCCAGTTTGACGTCCACGGAAAAAGAGTCACGCCGTAAACAAGGTCTTTGCCTTTATTGCGACAAGAAAGGCCACTTTCTAAGGGAGTGTCCGGTCAAGCCGAAGATGGGTCGTTTTCGGAACCCAAAGATGACGACCGCAGCCGTCAATGGCATGGCGGAAAACTGAGGGACTCCAGGAAGAAAGAAGGGGATTCTGGGAGTCGTTGTTTTATCCTTTCCTTGCAATTGAAGATGCCTCCAAACCAGAGACATTTGTTCATATCCATCCACCTCAAAGTAAGGGATGCCTGGGTTCCGGTGGAAGCCATGGTGGACTCGGGAGCCACAGGACTCTTTATGGATGTTGATAAAGCCCGGAGCCTGCGCATAGGCCTCACACCCAAGGAGGTTCCAGAGGACGTATTCGCTGTGGATGGGAGACGGTTGCCTCAGGGCCCATCAACCGACACACAGGGGAGGTTCAGGCGAGGTACGGAAAGGAGCACCAGGAGGCCATAAACTTCAACATCATCCAAGCCCCCCAATATGGAGTTATACTGGGGTTACCCTGGCTCCGGAAGCACAACCCCTCGATCGATTGGGCGTCTCAAGAAGTAAGCATGGATTCTGCTTATTGCCTAAGCCATTGCGGTGTGTCAGCCGCACAACCAGGGTAGGCATGCGACATGCCGCATGCTGTCGCCACTGCGGCGGAGAAAAACGTACACCTACCCGAAGCATACCAGGCCTAAGCCGATGTGTTCGACGACACGCAGGCCGAGGTGCTGCCCCCACATAGGGTATACGACTGCCAGATCGACCTGGTTCCGGGGGCGAGCGTGCCGAGCGGACGACTGTACGCATTATCGGAACCTGAGAATCTGCATTTACGTTCATATCTAGACAAGATGCTGAGTCTTGGATTCATACGCCCTTCCAAATCCCCGGCTGCCTCTCCCCTGTTCTTCATCCCCAAGGCCAATGGGGAACTCCGCGCTTGTGTGGACTTTAGGGCCCTCAACGCCATAACCGTAAAGAACCGATACCCACTGCCCCTCATCAATGTTTTGTTGGAGCAAGTGAAAACGGCCAGGATTTCCACCAAACTAGACTTAAAGGGGGCATACCACCTAGTGCGCATGAGGTCTGGGGACGAGTGGAAGACGGCGTTTAAGACGAGGTTTGGGTTGTACGAATATATGGTGATGCCATTCGGGCTCTGTAACGCCCCTGCGACGTTTCAGTTCTTCTTTAACGACGTACTGCACGAGCTCCTGGACGTCTTTGTCGTAGTCTACATCAACGACATCCTGGTGTATTCCAGTGACGAGGAAAAACACATACGCCATGTTTCTACAGTGTTACAGATCCTACGAGAAAATCAGCTGTTTTGTAAGCTCAGCAAATGTGACTTCCATGTCACGACCGTGGAATTTCGGGAGTCATGTTGAGCCCTGATGGCCAGATGATGGCGGACAGAAAGGTCAAGGCAATAAAAGACTGGCAGCCCCCTCGGAACGTCAAGGAAGTGCTAAGCTTTATCGGCTTTGCCAACATTTATAGGCGTTTTATTGATGGTTTTCAGGAATGGTGGCCCCTATTACACACCTTCTGAGGAAATCACAGGCCTTTGTATGGACCCAAGAGGCGGGGGACGCCTTTGCTGCCCTGAAAAAGGCTTTCGGAAGAGCGCCTGTGTTGGCTCACCCGAATACGGATCTTCCGTTTATAGTTGAAGCGGGTGCTTCTGACGTGGCACTGGGGGCCATATTGTTGCAACGACACTCGGGAACTGGTGTGCTCCATCCGGTGGATTTCATGTCCAGGAAGCTGAACGTGGCTGAAAGGAATTACCATATTGCAGAGAAAGAGCTGCTGGCGATCAAGGACGCGTTCTCGGAGTGGAGACATCTCTTGAAGGGGGCTAAGCACGTTGTTTCTGTTTTCACGGACCATAGGAACCTCCGATTTATGACAGCGGCCAGACACCTCTCTCAGAGGCAGATGAGGTGGATGCTGTTCTTCTCGGGATTCAACTTCGTCATCATCTATAGACCTGGAGTAGAAAACCGCAAGGCGGATGCTCTTTCTCGCCAATCCTCAGACCCAACATCGCTCCCTGCGCCGGTGGCCTCTATCATCCAACCGGAGAAGGTGATCGGGGCGCTGCAAACTGACAGCTTCATGAAGAGGATACAGAGGGGCATACTCACGCATGAGTGGAAAACCTGGCTACGTCACCACCCGGAGTGGCGTGTGAAGTAGGTAGTGCGAATTCACGGTCTACCCAGCGTGATTGTGTCTGACAGGGGATCACAGTTCACCGTAAGATTCTGGAAAACCTGGTGCTCCTCCTTACACGTTACGTCTGCTCTGTCCACCAGCTACCACCCGCTGTTTCATCGACCAGGGTAAGGAGGAATGGGTGGAACAGCTCTGGCTTGCTGAAATCGCATACAATAACGCCACTCACAGCTCCACCAAGGCGTCGCCGTTCTACGCCAACTACGGGCACCATCCGAGGTTTCTTCCGTTGGCACACCCAGCAGGGATACAGAGCTTGCCGGAAATAACCAGGAGAACAGCCCACATAAAAGAACAGGTTGTGCGTACCCAAAAGTGCTTGGCGGAGGCCAAGGCTAGGTACAAGTCTCAAGCGGATCGACATCGGAGACCAGGGGGCATATTATCCAGACAGGAGATAAAATTATCGGCGCTTTATCGGCAGAAAACTGCCGATAAAGCGGCGATAATGGGCTTGATAATATGCTCTATGGAATTCCAATCGAAGCCCATGTTAGATGTGAAGACATCTAACATGGGCTTCGATTGGAATTCCATACAGCATATTATCAAGCCCATTATCGCCACCTGATCTGCAGTTTTCTGCCGATAAAGCGGCGATAATTTTATCTCCTGTCTTGATAATATGCCCCCAGGTCCTTTGTACAAAGCAGAAGATCTTGTGTGGGTCTCGTTCCGCAATATGCATTTCAGGAAACACAGTCTGTTCCATCCTAAGTACATAGGCCCATATCGTATTGAGAAATGCATTAGCCCGGTGAACATGAAGCTATCCTTGCCCTCAACCATGCGGATTCATCCTGTGTTCCACATTTCTCTCCTGAAACCCTCTGTCTCCCGGAAACCCCCTGCTCCCTTGGATATTCGGGTAGAAGCAGAACGCGAATACGAAATTGAGGGCATCTGTGATTCCAAATGGAAGAGAGGCAAGCTGTGGTACCTGGTTGCCTGGAAAGGGTACGGCCCGAGGAGCAGTCGTGGGAACCCGTTTCAGGTATTTCTGCTTCACGGCTGGTTGCGGCCTTCCACAGGAGGTATCCCGCGAAGCCTGGCCCTTCAGTGGAGCCTATGTGAGGTGGGATGTACCGTCATGTTTCACGAAGGGCGGAGGAACAGCTAGCGGAGTGAGGAAACCGTACCGCAACACAGAAACGCACGAAAACCACATTTCCCATCGCCAGGCCCGAGAGGAACTACAGATCCCGCGAGGACGTGCGCGGTGCATGCGCTAACATCAGAGAGACGTACAAAACCGTGGCGGCGCCAAGAACAAACGTCGGATATTTTCATGCCGAACCAAGGGCTGGGCAGACACCGTGAGGTAAGGGACAGCGTTCCTTCTGCTTATTCGAAGTGGTGTGCCGAGAGCGCAATTCCGAGTGGTTCGAGTAGCCGCTCTGCCTTGACCTGCCGAGTGTGTCCGCTACCTGGGAACAGTTGATTGTGGACTCTAGCAGGGGTAGTTCCTTGCTGTGCTGGAATACCCGACACGAGTTGAGCGGCTGCTCCTGCGCGTCTCTAACGTCACGCATGGCATAAAGGTGTGCGGCTATAGTCTACTCAACAAGGGGAACCTGTGAGGATTGCTACTCGCTGTGTGGGTTCTTGCCTATATAGCCTGAACTAACACAGACTGAGGGGCATAATAAACCTGAGACCCTTTGCTCCAGTTGCCATAGGTACTATCAACCAAGGCATCACTGTACCCCTCGTTGGCGAGTGCCGGGACCGGCATTCTTGCGGGGGACGGTTAGGACGGCGATTAGACTTTCTAAGGATAGTTAGTCTCGAGTGGCATTGTCGGCCACTTCTTAGCACGGTGCCCTCCGTTGGGGAGTGCCAGGACTGGCATTCATGCGGAGGACGGTGTGAAGGATGATAGGGTGATCTTGGGTGGTGTTAACCCGTTTTCATTCTTGCTGGACGTTACAGCGTGCTATCCGGACCGTGTTTGGGCTTACATAAATCAGAATATACATACCTATGGTCTGTGGTTGCCTTATTTCTGTGTGGTAGTTCCAAGGTCTTGGAGTATCGTTTATAACCCAATCCCGAGGGCAGCCAGGGATTACAGGGAGATAGGGAGAAGAGAAGTTGGGTGTCGTCCGTGTACAAAAAGATAGACAACCCAGCTTCCTCCGCTATGTTGGCCAGTGGGCTGACAAAGATTGAATAATCCAGGGCTCAGTATTGAGCCCTGTGGTACACCAAAAGAAGATTCATAGATCTTGGAACAGGCAGAGGTGGAAAATACCTGGAAAATTCTTCCAGTAAGAAAGTTCTCAATCCACTTCAGTGCCAGGCCAGCAATGCCACGTGATTGTAAAACTTTAAAGAGAGTACGGTGAGACACCGTATAAAAGGCGGCACTTAAGTCCAACAGAATAAGTGCAGCTGTTTCTCCTTTATCAAGTAATCGACGGATGGTTTCGGTAACCCCCAGAAGCGGGGTTTCTGTCGAGTACTTGGCTCTAAAACCAGATAGGGATCCGTGTAGAATTTCGTTGTCTTCAACAAATTGAACTAGCTGTTGGTTCACATGTTTTTCTAGTATTTTAGAAAAAACAGGGAGAAGAGAGATAGGCCGAAAGTTGGATGGTTCTGCTGGATCAGCATTAGGTTTTTTCAGCAAGGGGACTACCATTGCATGTTTCCACTCTGTCGGCAGGACAGCCTCTTTCAATGAGGCATTAAGTAGTTCCATCATGGGCTGTAGAGAGCTGTGCTGTATTTTTTGAAGGACCAGAACTGGTAGTGGATCGTTCGGGGAGCCCGATTTGAGACCATTCAAAATATCCAAAAAATATGTCAGGTCAAGCAGTTACCAGTTCATGATTTTATGGCCGGACGCAAGATCAGATGTGGCCTCTGCTTTCTTATCTTTGAAATTACAGGATGTGGTGTGCTTTTTAAGTTCCCCCTTATTAGTTGATAATTCTGTATACATTTTTTCCACCTTCTCAATAAAAAATTTGGCTATAGTGTCACATTGAGTTTCATTAAGTGCCTGGGGTGATTGCTGGCAGGAGGCTCCCGAGAGCTCGCCCACAAGTTTAAACAATACTTTAGCATTGTTTTGGGCGGATAGTATGGTGTTATTAACGTACTATGCAGGTGCGCTTTTACAGAGAGAATTATAATTTCTTTTAGCCATTTTATAAGAGCTTTACATTTAGTTTTTTTCCAATTTTAGAATTTCCGTGAACCAAGGGGCAGGCGGAAGATGGTTATTTAATTTCATGGAGGATGTAGGGAGACAGACATTTACTGAGTCCATGATCCAGGTATGGATGGTATTGGCATCTGATATACTCAAAGAAGGAATGTCAGGTATTGTTGATGCCAACTGGTGATTCAGGGACTCGATGTTCAGTTTTTTCCGGCTAAATAGTGAATTAGAAAAGTCATTCGATCCAGCATCAAGTGATACATTAAATTCTACCAAAAAGTGGTCCGACCAGGTTAGTGGAAGAGCTGTCTGACATAGGATGTTGGATAGGTTAGAAAAAACAGCGTCAAGCAGATGGCCAGCCCAATGAGTCGGGCCCGAGTTACATAGGCGCAGGTTTAAAGCTTCTAGGTCATTACTAAAGGTGGAGCCAATTTTACAGGCGTCATCATTGAAGTGAACATTAAGATCTCCTACAACCGTGAAATTAGTGGCTTGAAGCAAAAAAGGGGTGATAGCTTCTAAAAAGTTAGTTGCCCAGTGGCCCGCTGGGCCAGGAGGCCGGTCAACTAAGAGACCAGTGAGCGTAAACTTGGGTGTAAGGAGGAGCTTAAAAAGACCGGCTTCACAGCCTTCAAAGCCACTGTCTTCCCATTTACAGGAATATTCATTAAAAAAATGTATTGCAATGCCTCCCCCTGGTCTATCTTTTCGATCTTTGCTAATGATTGAATAGCCAGTAGGAAGGGCTGTTGCAATATCAGGCCCTGTGCATTAATGTAGCCAGGTCTCAGTGAGGAAAATGGCATCTGGTTGGCATTGGGAGTTGTGCAGCAAGTCAAAGATATCCTCTTTGGGTTTAGCTAAGAATCTACAATTTAAATTAAAAAAAGTAAACTCTGTGTGCCTGTCAATCCTTCTTTTACCCCCAGTTATAGGTGGATATTTAGGATTTAAATGGCTTCAAAACCATGTAAACCTGGGGCAGCGCCAAAACCTTATGCCTCCACACAGCAGGCATAACAAGGAGAAATGTTTTCATTACTCCTCATTATTTCCACTTTACATGTGTGCTACATTCTGCAGCACACATAGAAAGAGGAAAAACCCTCTCTGGATTGTTTTTGTGCAGGAAGGTGCCCCTTCCTGCCCAAAAAAAATCCTGCCTATGTTGGCGTAGGCAGCAATTTGTGCGTCAAAACACAGGCGTAAAGGACAGCAATGTAACATATTTCATATATAAGGTGCATTCCTGCCCTTTCACATTGGCGCAGGGCAGTGCAGCAAGAAGACTTGCAGCGCTACCCAACCCCAATTCCTCATAAATGAGGCCCTTTGTTTTTAGCCACAGCTTTGACCATGCCCCCACGACCACTGACCTTTGCTTTGCTAAACACTGTTTCATTTATTTCCCCACTGTAAGAAGGATTTTTTGTGGGAATTGGGGGCGTTTATGGTTATCGATAGTTGTCAATTATTTTTGTCAGGAGAGGGTCCTTACGCCTAAAAGATTTTGAAAGGGGGGTCTCGGAATCAAAAAGTTTGAAGACCTCTGGTATACTGGAATAGAAAGGTGCACCAGATCACTAACAGTATGCAGAAAGGTGTCATCCTGGATGATATCAAACATCTGAAGGACTTTGTCTGTGCTATTGACAACTGGATGCCACGTCATTGTCGCAACTCTTTAAATGAAGTTTCTGTTGCTTTCTTTCTCGGCTCTTGTGAAACACTCCTGACTATTCTCACTTTCACTCTTCCACACAGGCAAACATTTTTATGCTGGAAGTGTTTAAAATGCTCATAAAAATTCTTGTATAGAGTTTTTTTTGTTTAATGGTTTCCCTCCTGAGATGTATTTTGTCATCCAAACATAGTGCAATATGTGATTGAATCAAACATTCATATTAACTCAGAATATAAATTACCCTATGCACTTGGAACCTTCTGTCAGAACATTAATACATTAGAAATCCACCCCTTTTTTATCTTAAAAAGCCTTCTGAAGGAAGCAGATTATTGCATATTGGTCAAAGTTGAAATCTGTTTATTTTAATTCTGGATAGGAAATGAGGACAATCGTTGACCCAGTTAACTACATAAAACAGTACAATACTGGTCTAATCTAGAACACAGGACTTGAACGAATGTTCCAGCCAGCAAAGAGAACCCAGACTTTCCGAAATGCATAATTGAAAGGTTGAAGTTACGGACAAGACGAAGCACATTACATCTTAGACTGAGAATTTGTATTATCGTTTTTTTATATATACTGGAAAAGTAACTTTATTCAGCTTTAAAATAAACAAGAATATCCTTGCCAGACACATTTAAATATGCTAATTACTAAACCCGAGGGAAATTTATACTTGCTCTAGATATGCGTGGACGTTTTTAATTCATAAAAATGGCATCAATTTGTTTCCAATCAGATTAAAAAAATCAAGTAGGCAAGGTTTCTATTACGTCTTGCTGATAAGTCTATCCCTTTACAGTAAAGGATGAACGTGAGTGATGCCCCGGTTACTTACCAGTAATCTCCATTACTCCGAGCATAGTCTTCCTCACTACATTACTAACGAAGTGAGCTTCAGCTCCACACCAGAACCCTCCAAAGCAAAAAAAGTTAGCCTCCCATCCCTTCCCAATGTGTCCAAACCTTGATCCCTATGAGACGCGGGCCGCCCCATCCCTCCAGCCTGAAACTACCAAGCATAAACATGAAGCCGATAGCCAGACAGGGAGGGAGGAACAGGAACTCATGTGGGGAGGAAGATTATACTTGGAGTAATGAAGATTACCGGTAAGTAACCGGGGCATTACCTCCTCGTAAGTCTTCCTCGCCATATGACTAATGAAGTGAGCACATACCAAAGCCAAGCAGCTTCACGGAAACTTACAAGAAACCAAAGCACCAGAAGGGGATGCCAACAAGGCAGGCAAACCTAAAAGACCAGGCGAGTGGAAGGACCACCCAAGAGAGAGGCAACCACAAGCAGGAAGAACCAGTCCAGGATAGGGAGACACCGGGAAGGCAAAGAACCCAGAAAATCCGCCCGCACCGACCACCGAAGGAGGACTGAGAAGGCTTGGAACCATCCCATATGGAGCCAAAAGCAACAACAAACAGGCCCAGAACAGAAAGTGGCAAGCCGGTTCAAACACACCAAGACCGCCCAATGGACAGCCAAAGCGAGAGTGGAGGAAAAACCCAGACGTCAGAACCGAGGAAACAGAGGGCAACTCCACCACAGTGACCCAACAAAAAGTAAAGTAAGACTCAGGCTGACCGAAACACAACAACACTGCACGGTGTACCACCAACAGTGAGTCAAATTCACCGAGTACCAAAGCAACAGAGCCAGGCGCAATCAAGACAGACTGGTAGGAACTGCAAGAATGGATGGAGGCACAGAAAGGAACCCAGCACACCAACCGAACATCAAAACAAAACGAAGGTCACCAAAACCCCACCAGCAAGGAGATAAACAGGTGGAACATGGACCCCAGTCGCACAAAGGACCCCCGGAAGGGAGCGCGACTCCAATGAGAGAACCCAGGCAGGCACAAGGCAAAACAGACCTAGGAAGCCGCAGGAGCGGCCCGGCCCCCAAGGGAACCCAACCGGCCAACAGCCGAAAGCCCATAAGGCCGCCCACGGAGCCCGAAGAGTGGAAGGGACCAGGCCCAAGGCCAAGCCACCAGAAATAAAGTGAACACCAACCAAGGGCCACCATGCACTAGAAAGTAAATAGAACCCGGTAGGGAGGTGAACGCAGCACGGAGGAGCGAGACAGCCCAGCACATGGGCCAAGCAAACCGTCCCAGTAATGGTCCACGAGTAGTAAGCGAGCTGCCACAAAAAATATCCTTTTTGATAAGCAAAGCAGCAGCACACACTGTGCTGAAACCCAGGAACACACCAGGGATCTTCAGATGGCCAGTCCAATGCTCACCCAACCGAGCTAACTCGGACAACTGTCCAAACAAGCACCCAGGTGACCATACAGCCAGCCAACAACCAGGCCTGACCTAGCTGAACCACGGAGAGCCGACAGGTACAGGAGCATACAGAGAGGGAAGGTCGCAGGCAGAAAACACACCAAAGGTGAGAAGGACAGAAGAGCCGGGCGAAACGAGTCCGAGCAAGGGCAACACCTCCAGGGAGCCAACCCGAGCAAGCAGGGCCCAGTACCTCCAAACGAGGGACAGAGAAGAAGAGGAAGCAAAAATCCACACCGGAAGAGCAGGGCCCCGCCCGGGGAAGGAGAACCGGGAAAAAACAGCACCCCCGGACCAAACAGAGCACCGTGCGAACACATTCCACTGTGGGAAGTACCGAAAGCAGTGGCAAAACACAAACCTGCGTCCTGAGCAAGCCACGCCCCCAGAAGCACAATATGTACCAGTGAGCCAAAGCTTCGGGGACCAACACCCGCAGCAGCAGAAACCAAGACAGAAGCACCGAGGCGAGCACCTACCAACAGGTCAAATGCCCTGACCAGGCCAAAAAAGCCCAGAACCCATGGAAGCAAAGAGACCAGAGGAAATCGCAAAGCCAGGAGTCCGGATAAGAAGGGAGACAGAGTCACCACCGGGAATTCAAAAGGAAACTGGAACAAAGGGACCCAGCCAAGGACAGCACAACTGTGCCAAAAAACCAAAGGGGCAAACCCAGCAGAACGAGGCAGGCAAAAAAACATCCAGAATAGAAACAAGAAGCACCCGCAGGGCAGGGACAAACACCAGACAAGCCAAGGAATGGCCAACAGAGGGCAGACGAGACACCTGCCAGAAGGGCACCAACTGACCCAGTACAGACCGTTAACCCAAGCACGCCCCACAGGACGGCAAAGGCCACCACTCAGGAAAAGGAGACCAGAACAAGAAGACCACCAGCCGCACCAGTAGACAGGGCGGGGAGGGAACCACCGGGGCAAGAGAAAGGACACCCACGGGAACAGGCAAAGCCCTTGAAAAGCACCGCATGAACATGTACCACCACAGGAAACTTTGAAGGGACAAGCAGGATACAAACCCATGTACTGAGGGAGCCTGCACCACCAGAGGTACAAGACCAACCATAGAGCCATAGTTCCTTGGTCAAGGAAAAAGCCCAGAGGCACTGAGACCAACTGGACGGGGACAACCCCCAATGGACAGACCAGGCAAGCATCGCCAGGCAGCAAGGCCCAAACACACCTGAAACACGCCCCGCGGAAGACCCCCACCAAGGGAGAGAACCCCAACATGAACAGCCTGGGGGCCATACAAAATCAGCCAAAGGGGGACAGCAAAAGGACCAAAGCACGTCGGACACGAGCAGGGGAGCCTAACAACCAACAACTGGCGACCACCGGAGTGGCCCGGAAGAGGGCAGGACCCATGGAACCGTGACAGAGGCGACCCCGGACGGGAGGAAAAGCAACAGAAGGCCCCCAACCCTCAGGAAGCAAGGAGAAGCATGACAGGAGGAAGACCAACCAGGGACTGACCAGGCCAGACCCCACACAAAAAAATGAGAACAGGAGGGATGGACTGCAGGCCCGAAGCCACTACGTATGTGCAGCCATCAGCACGGACAAGAACGTCAAATGGTACAGCTCCACTATTACGCGTGTATATCTACCCGAGGGAACCCATCCTGGCAACCCCAGAACCAAGACAGATTGAGGAAATACATGGAATGCCCCAATGCCGTGTCCTGCAGTGCACGAGACAGTGCACATACGACAGTACAAAACAGTCAAAACAACCAGCCCATGCCAAACAAAAAAGATAATGTAACCAAAGTAGAATGTAGAAGACCTACGTACAGAAAAAACAAATCTGTAATGTGGAGCAGCGGCAGGATTCAAACCCTGGCCTCTGTGAGCTGGAACCACAAGGAGCACAAGAACAAACAGTGAGCCAAAGCTCAATTGACACTGCACGCACGGGGAACAGCGTTTACAACGCAACTTTTACCACGCAGTATCTTTACCACGCAACTTTTATAACGCAAGTCGTTACAACGACTTGCGCTGGGGGGCGCTGTAGGATAGGAAATAGTTTAATTTACTATCCAAAACCTTCCCTACTATCCACGGGGACTGGAGTTGGAATAGTAAATTAAACTATTCACTATCCAGCGCCCCCCAACGCAAGTCGTTGTAACGACTTGCGTTTTAAAACCTGCGTGGTAAAGGCATGCGTTGTAAAAGCATGCGTAGTAACGACATACATCCGCACGCACAGCACTTCAAAGCAGATCCGTCACCACCCGGGTATAACGGAGGAAAACAATGATGTATCCGCACACAGATTGGATATTGTAACCACCAATAACCAATGAAAGCCGCCAGGCAATTGCACACAAACTACGGCAACGGGAGACCGAAACCACATCTGTAACAACACATACATCTGTATAAAAAACACACTCCCAGAGTACGTAGTACCCCTGTGAGCAGCTCTGGGTCTCCATGCACAGTAACCCCCTACATGAACAACAGCCTGACAACACAAACTGGGCCTGACTGGACTGGCCATCAAACCCCAGCAGCGTAAAAGGGAAGGGGATGGGCAAGGGAAGTCCGTAAGCACCCTGGAAACACGGTTACCTGCAAAGTCAACTGAAACTTGGTCCCAAACACGGAGGCCAGATCCAAACACTCTGCAACAGGGGAAAAGGCTGTGACACCCCGCCCAAGGCAACCCCCATGAACAGCATGGCAGAGGCAGGTTGCAACAGAAAATTCACGAGGAGCATAGGCACTCACTGAGCCATCCAGTCGGCCATCGACCTGACAACCCCCGACTGCCTGCCTAGACAGGAAACCAGCATCCCCACACAGA
Organism: Lissotriton helveticus; assembly: GCF_964261635.1. Lineage (NCBI taxonomy): Eukaryota > Metazoa > Chordata > Amphibia > Caudata > Salamandridae > Lissotriton > Lissotriton helveticus. The sequence continues at coordinate 165,242,550 of NC_136065.1, read as the reverse complement.
GCCCAGCCCTTATGAGAGGAGAGCCGAGAGCAGCACCACGCCCCTTAGGAAGATCCTCAGGAGAGGTCAGAGGATTGAGGAAGAGGCAAGAAAAGAACAAGCATGCTCCAGGAACAACTCCTGCCCAGGCATCAAGAAGGTAAGACCTACGAGCTCCGAGCACGTACAAGGCAGCGCAGTCGATGAAGTGACCCAGCAGATTGAGCATCAAGTACACCAGGCAACACACACACTGCAATAAAGTCCAAAGACCAAAGGAAAACAAAGCCCCGCTATAGCCGGCGCCAGCTCATTGTGAACAAAACAGTGTCTGTCTCAGCGAGACCCCCGCGGACCACAGAGATGCCATCAGGAACACGGGGTGAGGCAGGGAACTGCAGGACGGATCGCCGGGCCCCCCCTTGCAAATGCCAAAAGCCAGTGCAAGTCACCCTCTCTAACAAATAGCACCTCGCACGCAGCGTCGCCTCTCCCCAGCAACGGAACACTGGGGTCTCGGGGAAGCCAACCCATCCACAAACACACCGAATCTGGAAACAACGCCAGATCAAGGGATCCGCCACTGGAAGGCCCAGGCACAAACAAAGGCCCCCCCACAGTGCCTACACGGACGGGGTCAGAAAGGGCCACCAGAAAGAGCCCCACGCCACCCGGCCACCCCCCCTGCTAACCCTTGGCTCGCTAGGGCAGAGCCTAAACAGCCCTGACAGGAACCAGGGGAAGGAAGGGGAGAAGGGTCCTAGATCTCACAGGCCTGCTAGAGCAGGCCCACCAACCAAGGACCCATGTTCCTGCTACAACAGGAACCACTTACCTGAAACACGCTCTGGAGAAACTGCAGCACAGGACCAAAAAACTGCAGGGTTGGGTCGGCCCGCCTCTTATAGGGGTCAAGGGTGTAATGGGAAGGGATGGGGAGCTAACTTTTTTTGCTTTTAAGGGTTCTGGTGTGGAGCTGAAGCTCACTTCATTAGTCATGTGGCGAGGAAGACTTACGAGGAGGTAATCCTTACTATGCTCTCTGTGCAATCGATACATTTCAGCTGTTTGTAGGTATTTTCTGCCACCTGCCCATTACCACCAGAGGTGGGAAGAGAGTAATTCTCATCAGGATACGTGTTTTGCATTGTGTTATCTGCTATAAATGACTGTACGTTATAAGCAAATATTTGTGTTCCAATAGTGAATAATATGGCACATATGCCACTTTTGTGGCTATGTAATCATTATGTGATCCATATCTGATTGGTGCCACCAAACTCTGAATTGTGCTTTGAGACTCATTTTTTCATAACATAAATTTGTAAAGCGCATGCTCATTCTGAAAGGTAGCATGGCGCTGAGTAACAGGGGCCTCATTTATGAGGTTTTGCCGTAGGGCAGCTCCTATGGCAAAAGAAAAGGGCAGGAATGCACCGCTTGTATAGTATACGCGCATTCCTGTCCTTTTCCCCTGCGCCGGCCTACAGTGGGCTGCCGTGCGCCAACGCAGGCACCTTTGCACCATGATACAAGGGTGCCTGCGTTGCGGTGATGATTATTTTTGTACAGGAAGGGTGCGGTGATGATTATTTTTGTACAGGAAGGGAAACCTTTCTGTACAAAAATAATCACAGAGGCTTTTTCCTCTTTCTGTGTGTACTGCAGAATGTAGCACATATAGAAAAAGGAAAAACGAGGAGAAAATAAAGATATTTCTCCTCGTTGTGCCTCCCTTACACCACCCCTGGGGGGTTTCCTTTTTGGCGCTGCCTCAGATTTGCGACTTCTCGTAAATCTGGGGCAGTGTCAAAAGGCCATGGATGCTGCTGGGAACGCCCCCAGCAACACCCATGGCACGCCTCTTTAACGCAGAACACTGCGTTAAAGGCACTAATATTTATCAGCCAGCATTAAGCCAAGAAAGTGGCTTAGTGCTGCCTGATAAATATCAGGCAGGTTTCTGCGCCATGGAACGTCACAAAAAGTGACGTTTCGGAGGCGCAAAGAGTCACATAAATGAGGCCCCGGGTATGTTATTTGTCACCCAGCTCAATGGTACTCATTTTATCGACCTCAGAAGGTTGAAAGGCTGAGTGCATCTGCTGAGATTTGAACCTGTGACCATGAGGTCAATCATAGGCCCCTACAGTGGGCTCATTAGTCCACTAAGCCACCAAACCCGGCAAGATAGCTATCCTTTCATCCTCGAAAGCTGCTCTCATTCATAAAGTCTATGGGCCTCATTTATGAGAAATGACGCATCACTGCATGAAAGCAGCGATGCGTCACTTCTCAGGGCGCACTCCTTGCGACATACATGATGCGCCATATTTAATCTATGACCCATCATGTCACAAGGAGTTACAGATACGTCAGTATTTCTGACGTATCTGTAAGTGCAAAAGTGACACATTGCTGGAGTGCGTCACAAAATTGAAGCAACTCCAGCAATGCGTCCTTTCACATGGGGCAAGCCCCATGTGAAAGGGCTGGCGTCAGTCTTACGCCTGCTGAGAGGCAGGCGCAAGATTTTGACGCAACGGTGTCCTAGAAGTGACGCAGTGAAATCTCATAGATTTCACTGCGTCACTTCTACGAAGCTTTTTGCGGGGAAACGCCCCCCCTGCATACATTATACCTGACGCAGGTATAATATAGCGCAGGGGTTAACAAAGTGACGCATCTGCTTAGATGCGTCACTTTGTAAATAGAGCGCAACAGGAGGCATGTTTTATGCCGCCGATGCGTCACAAAAAGTGACGCATCGGCGACGTAAAAGTGATGCACTGCCTCATAAATGAGGCCCTATATACATTGCTCACAATCCTCTCTATACAGTCTACGTAGTGGTAACGTAGTACACATTAACTCATTAGAATTTAGCTTTTTTAGCTACCATTTGTCTGGCGCATGTTGTGCAGCTTAAGCTTTCAACTGGTGTTGCTTTTCCTTGATTTTAAAAGTGTAATTTATATTTTAATATTGATTGGCATCATAATGGCTTGAATTAGCTGAAAAAGGTTAATCAATTCAAAGTTTTATTCGAACAGAGGGTCTTAAAATAGATTTTGCATGGGAGCCCAAAAATATGGAAGATGGTACTGTTCATGTCCACAGCACCATTGACTAAGAGGTAGACTTTCTGAGTCGCCTGATTTGCATCCATCCCTTTTCTGTAATATCTATCTACCATGGAATGAGCACTGCAGGCTGAGAGCCTGAACATCACTGCCCATGGCAGACGAGAGCTGTGGAGAAGCCTCATGGACAGAGCAGAACATGCAGCCTGGCTCAAGCACTGCAGGGGCTGCAGCAGCACACCCACATTGATATTTGTACTAGTTCAAGTAATGAATCCAGGATTAGAATTTTATTCTGTATCAGGGGCGGCTCCTCCACTAGGGCGGAAGAGCGTCGCCCTACTGCTTTCTCGCAGTGTGAGAAAGACAAAACATAAAATGGTAATTACTAAAAGTTATTACCATTTTATGTTTCCTTTGCACATTGCGGTCAGGCAGGTGGGTGGGGCTGCTCTGGGGCATGTGAGGAGTTGTTTACCCACTCCTGAGTGCGCACCGACTGTTGTGCTGCCAGGAGGGGCTGCTAATTTGCTGCTGGTTTTGCTGTGTTGACCTGCTGCTTCTGGCCTGGGAATGAGAGGACTGGACTTTACTCTATATCCTCCAATTCTAAGGTTTTTCAAGGGCTTGACTGAGCTTGCCTCGTGGTCTTGAAGTCTCAGGGATACCAAAAACATCCCTTGCATCTTGCTACCAGCCCCTCGGCTTCTCTGCTATAGACCCTGGTGCCAAAATTAGTCCTGGGTCCATGGAGGTGAGTTCCTGTGCTGCAGCTAAGTAACTGACGTATTGCCTCCAAAGCGACATTTCGAACTGGCGCATCCCGGCAAAATCGACTAATTGCTGCTACCTGCACCGATGCCATGGATATCGCTCACCTAGTGCGCGATGCAACAACCTCGACTTTCAACACAGCCCCGACTTTGCTGCAGCCCCTCAAAAGAGCAGGTGCTGTGTGAGTACCGGACACCACATCACCGACGTCCGTGGTGCACTGTCCCAACTCCGACGCAGTCCCTGCCCTACGTGGCTTCCAACTGACACATCACCTTCAACCCAATGGTTTGACCTCAACGTCCAGGAATCGACGCACTGTGCTCTTTACATCGATGCACCCTCGACACTGCGCTGCCTTCAGGAACCGAGGCCTCACACCCACAACTGACGCACCACCTCCTTTATGCACCACATCGTCCCTGAATGCCAAAGCCTCAACGACCCTGCACGGCCTTCAGGAAACGACGCATCATCTGCATCCATGACCTCTCACCTCCTCTGCACACAACATCGTCTAAGATTTATGAAGCATCCTTGGCACTGTTAGCAGGTGTGAGTGACTTCTGTATCCCACTCACACTTCATCACTTTCAGACTGTACTTTTGGATTTGTCCCGGTCAAGTGCAACCAGATAGCCCCAACTAATGATTTCTAAGCACAGCATTTTGATTTAATCTTGAAAAAATCATATCTTGACTTGTGTGTGTTGAATCTTTGTTGTTCTGCACTTGTTCCACTCAGAATAATATTGGCTATTTTTCTAAACTGGTGAATAGTACTTTTGTGGTGTTTTCACTGTGTTACTGTGTGTGTGTCCACACATACTTGACACATTGCCTGTTTAGTTTAGCCTGACTGCTCTGTGTCAAGCTACGAGATGGTGACCACAGGTAAACTTTAAGGACTTGATTACGTCTTTAGGTCACTGCCACCCATGCGCCAGATTATGGCTTTTAAGTTGTCTGGCCGGTGGTGGCAATCGTGTGCAGTGCCTCATTCACAAGCGGCAGAAAAAGGCATCGGAATGGGAATGCCTCATAAGGTTCTTGCACAGTATGGACTGTAGGGCCCTGTAGGGAGGAGAAACATCCATGTAAACCCTGGAGGGCAGGACACTCGTATATGCTTGGCGGGACCCCGGCAGTCCCACCAAGTGTATTGCAGTCTCCTGACTGTCACGCCACATCCAGAGAATACCGGTTTCCTGGCAGCTGCAACAGTCCCAGGGTGGTCTGACCACCTGACTCGTAATGGGGGGGGGGGTCACACCGCTGGAGCAGCAGTGGCTGGACTGGCCACCACAAATCTGGCGGTCCTCGGACTGCCAGACTCGTAATCAGGCCCTTAGGGCCTGATTATGACTTTAGGCGGTTTGGTGGCGTGGCGCTGCAAACTGTCACGCCACAGCTTTGCATAGGTCGCTGCCACCCGCCTGCCAGATTATGACATTTAAGTAGTACGGCGAGCGTGCAATGTGGCAGTCTCAGTGCCGTGCCTCATTCAAAGGCAGCGGTGCCTTTGAAAAAGGCACACAATGGGAACACCTCAGAAGGTTCCTGCAGGGCATGGACTCAAAAGTCCATGCTGTGCAGGAACTGTTGGGCATGCACACAGGGGTGCACATGTTATGTCCCCTCTGTGTGCATCCACCAGCTTGTTTCCTCTCCTCCAAGGTTTACATGGAGGAGGAACCTTCATGTAAACTTTAGAGGAGAGGAAACTCATAATATGCTTGGCTGGACCACAGCAGTCCGCCATGGATATTGCAGCCTCTTGAGCACCACACCACTTCCAGGGAACGGGAGGCATCGGTGGTCCAACCGCCCAACTCCTAATGGGGTAGTCAGGCCCTTAGTATGTACTACACTTACCCTGACTAGAGTGGTAGTTCCTCCTTGGACAGGGTGCCTACCTCTACCAACTAGAGACCCCATTTCTATCAGAGAACATCAACAGAGCCAGCAAAGGTTTGTGAGAGAGAGGAGGTGAAGGGAAGGCAAGTCATGTTTCTGTATTCCAACAGATTGTTGAGTACACAAAATTATAGGGAAAAAATATTAAGGCCTAAATATCGAGAATCAAAACATCATGAAAATAAGTGTATGTAGGTTTACTATACATAAATTCGCATATACGTACCTTGATGAGATATATCTCCATGATACGTAACTGTGGAGGTAAGAATAATAAATCTACATTTACCTATGTTCACTTACCTTCATGACATTTTTGTTCTCGATATTAATTCCTTATCTTCATGACATTTTCATTCTCGATATTGAGTCTATGATATTTTGGCACCACAATATTTTGTTCTTGATATTCTGACATGCAAATGGTGCAGTAGAGTACCCTTGTAAGCCCTACCTTTTACAATCTAAAGCTGTACCAGAAACTTGGGTGGTTGCCTCCTATCTAAGATACTGTGCACATTATGTGGACATTTGATGCCATTTTTGTCGCAATAAAGTAAAAATAAAAAATACATGGAATTGTAGTCACTGTTAATTACACTGGGCAGCATCTCAGTCAATCTATTTTCTGCCCCCTTATATACCAGTCCATTGCCTCTTTGCTAACTATGACACCTCAAATTAGACCCAGCCATACACAAATCAGCCTTGAATCCTGCTCCATTAGGAACAGTATAGCCTGAACTGCTAACCCAGAACCTCTCTGATCCCGAACCCAGGAAACCCAAGACCAGTTTTGCCATATTTCCAGCTCTTGAATTGGGTGCAGCTTGGTTGCGGCAGGACAAGGCTGATTTGTATATGGCTGGGATGAATAACCTGAGATGGCAATTGTGGACAACTACCCCGAGGGATTGTTGGTGGCTAGGCTACTCGCAAGCATTCCTCCCATCACCTTTTATGTGTTTTTGTTTGTAGTAAGGACAGTCAAGCAATGAAGATGAAGGAAGATGAAGGGTTGGAGATACAATCATTTGGTAAATGCTGGTAGATGGATTTGAGGGAGGGTGTCAAGGAGCGGAGTGAGGAGTGATGCAAGGGCAGAAGGCATCAGAGGAGTGTACACAGGAAGAAGGCACCAGAAACTAAGGTGGTTTGGCAGATTGAATTAGGGATGCGGCTGACATAATATCACAAAATCAAATGAGTGACACCCTTCAGTGGATAGCAGGGAAGGTATGCTTAGTAGCCAGACTAGGAAAACCTGCAAAACCCTCGAACGGGCATGGAAACCGCAATACGACTCAGCCCTGAAAACACAACATCGGGGGGCTATCAAGAACTACATTGCAGACAAAATCAAAAACAGTAGCAAGCCTGCAAAATGCATCTTCTCCTTGTTAAATGATCTCAAAACTTCAGGGCAACCCAGTAAATTCTCCCTCACCTCCAACCAGCAATGCGAAGCACTTGCCTCTTTTTTTGTCAAGAAGGCCGGGGACATTTATAAAACCTTCCCCCCATCACTAACAAGGCAAGCCCCTCAATCCTGATTAACTCCGCTCCTTCGCTCTCTACTTTCCCCACACTCTGCCAGGAAGCAATGCTCACTATCTGCAATAAAATGAAATCAGTATCCCAAGCGGATCCCCTCACACCTGATCAGTTCCAGCAATTTCTACCCTAGCTTCTTCCTCCCTTCTGTAACCTAATAAATGTGTCTATGTCCTCTGCTTTAGTCCTGGAAACATGCCAGGGTGATTCCCCTACTTAAAAAACCCACCTTGGATGACTCCAAGCCGGAAAGTTTCCGCCCCATCTCCCTTCTCCCTCTGGTATCTAAAATCACTGAATCATATATAAACTCCATTCTTATAGAAGCTAATGAACTTCTGGACCCCTCTCAAAATGGCTTCCATCCATGTCATCGCACCGAATCTGGCCTACTGGCAGTCACTGAACATCTTCGTAGCTCACTGGATGAAGGTCTCACCTCAGCCCTGATCCTTCTTGACCTTAGCACTGCATTTGACACTGTGTCTCATCAAATCCTTCTGCAGCGCCTAAAAGATATCGGTATCGGAGGTGCAGCCTTGAACTGGCTCTCATCCTTTCTAGCTGAGAGATCCCTCCAAGTGATTCCCTCCACCCGTTTGTTCTCAGACACACACTGGGTGTCAAGGGGTCTGTTATAATTGACTTGTGGTGTTCCTTTCTCTAGCTGTCCCTTCCCCGCTGCTCAGCCAGTATGAGTGTTAGAATGTCTGATGACCTCACGGAATGCTTGAGTGCTGGCTTTTGTGTGGAGTGGCAGTTGGTGGATGCAGGCTGAGCGGCAGGGAGGTTGCTCCTGGTGGGTTTACATTTCCATCTACTTATTTTCTTCTAATGAACTTACCTAGTAACTAAGCTTCAATAAATCCAGCATGTTTTATATACCTGACTCATGGAATTTCAATTTACCACATTTGGCGACGATCTTTGAAAACCTACGCGAGGACTAAGGAAAGCCCTGTACAAAGGAACTAAGGAACCAAGAGTCTGAAACTTTAAGAAAAAGGAAACCAAGACATTGAAATGCCCTGGTCAGCCCCACCAGTGTCCTTTACCACCTAGAAAGCCTACAGCCCTGGGCGTTTGACCTTCTATTGCCGGTCTTCGTGCAGCTTCTGTGGAGATTGCTGCCACCCTACTGCCTTGGAGGAGTTGCTCTTGCCCAGCTGTCCTTGCTACGCTTCTGGGAAAACCCACCAACACGCCTAGTGAGCCGTGTGAAGTGAATGCTGAGGATAATTAATTGTTTACTCCTCGCAACTCCAGAGGATAGCAGTGACGTGTGATGGGAATTGGCTGCAGCAAACTGCACCATGAGGAAAACCGACACCCCTGGGAGCCGTTACTCTGATTTAAGGATGCAGAGGTTGGTGATGCCTCTGAACCTGCTGACCATGGGAAGGTGGATGTGTCCCATTTTTGAAGTGTCGGGTGACTTGGAGTAGACTTACTCCCACTTTATATGCCAAGAGGACCTTTGGGTGAACGCCAGTGGAGCTATTGCCACGAGGAGTGCTGCCCTTGTGCCAGCATTGGGCATGTCTGCTGAGGTACTGTGTATGGGATTTTAACTTTTATCGTTTCTTTCCAGGTGCAGAAATTGGGCAGTTTAACTATCGCATTATTTTTCAAAACCGTGCGCAAGCCGTGTAATGCGATTAATGCTTACCAGCTTCGATGGTTGGGAGCAGCTCTGTTGCCATTCTGACGTACTTGAGATCTTACCTGCCTTAACGGCGGTCACAGTCGTTTGTCCAGCACTAACATGCCAAGAGCTACCCAGGGCAGCGTGTGCTCCGTGGCGCCATTTTAGGATTGGCGTTCCAGATCTTCTTGGTTTCCTGCTGTTTCAAGCACCCGCTTTACCAACCACATTTTTCTTCACACTCTTTGCCAACCACGCATCGTTTTGTTAGTGCCAATAAAGTTAATGGACACGTCATCATTTTGTAGCAGCAAAATATTACAGGAACTCTCATTAGTTCAGGTTCTGGCGTCTTCCTCCTTGGAATGTGTGTTCCTTAAGCCGGCATTTTCCTTCATCCTGGTCCTGTGATGGAGCTTGTGGAAGCTTTGTTTCAACCATTGGTCATTCTCTTGCTTCATTGCGTGTTCAATTTTCTTCATGATAAAGCTCATGACCTTACTCATCACTGTGTTCAAAGGTCCAATAGCTGTGATTGGGTTAATTACTGTTTAAAAGCTGGATGTTATGTGCTGAAAATACAGAATAGCTGATGTATTTTGGAAAAGGACATCGGGTGAGACATCGCTCACCAGAGTAAGAGACTTCCTTTTTGTTCATTTTATTACTGTGCTTCTGTTTTGTGGTGTTGGTTGCAGGGTGGTGAGTTTTGTTATTGGGGAAGTGTTGTGTCCCTATTAAGTTGAGGTTGCGGGAGCTGTACGCCCAAGTACAGTTTTTAAGAAGTTTTGGGAGCTAATTGCCCCACATCTGTTCTCTATTACATGGAGGTTGTGGGAGCTAAGGGCCCCAGTTCTGATTCATAGGGAGGTGTGTTCCCCTATTACGTGGAGGTTGTGGGAGCTGTGTGCTCCAGTTCAGTTTTTAAGAGGTTTTGGGAGCTAAGTGCCCCAAATCTGTTCTCTATTACATGGAGGTTGTGGGAGCAAAGGGCCCCAGTGCTGGATCATAGGGAGATGTGTCCCTTATTATATGGAGGTTGTGGGAGCTGAGTGCCCCATTTATAGATGTTTACCAGATTGTCAAGTTTGAGTGGTATGTCAATGAGTGGTATTAATGCTTGTTTTAATTTTGCATAAGGGAGGGGGATGGGGTGTATCCCAATGTGTTTATTTTTGAGAGTGAAATGTAAATGTTTAGTTTTGAGAATGCATTGTATATATTGATGTTTCCGTTTCCTTCCTTCCTTCACTTCTGCATTGTTGTTTCAATAAGGAAGGGGGATATGTTATAATTGACTAGTGCTATTCCTTTCTCTAGCTGTCCCTTCCCTGCTGCTCAGCCAGGACGAGTGTTAGAATGTCTGATGACCTCATGGAATGCTTGCTTGTCTGTGGAGTGTCAGTTGGTGGATGCAGGCTGAGCGGCAGGGAGGCTGCTCCTGGTGCGGTTACATTTCCATCTACCTATCTTCTTCTAATAAACTTACCTAGTAACTAAGCTTCAATAAATCCAGCCTGTTTTATATACCTGACTCATGGACTTTCAATTTACCACAGGGTCCCACAGGGCTGTACTCTGAGCCCTACCTTATTCAATGTTTGCATTCAACCTTTAGTGGTAGTGGCTAAGGACAGGGGTCTTACTGTGGTCTCCCATGCGGACGACACACAGGTAGTGGTCTCGTTAACCGATAACACTGTATATGATGCCGTCAAACTTAAAAACGACTTGACGGCCATCGCAGACTGGATGACATCCAGCTGTGTACAACTGAATGCCAATAAATCTGAGATCCTCCTCGCAGGCAAAAATGCTCACCTTTGGAGAGAACACTGGTAGCCGTCCACCTTAGGGCCCCCCCCCTGTTCCCAAACAGACTGTAAAAAATCTGGGCGTGTGGGTCGACTCGGCATTGACCTCCCAGGTGCAAAGTAGGTAGCCAGGGTCTGCTTTGGACTCCTGCGTGGACTCAAAACTACTGCTGAGATTCTTCGACGCCAACACCCGCCAGCTTATCATTCAGGCCACTATACTATTGAGACTGGATTACGCCAGATCTCTCTACCTGGGGCCAATAAAGCAGAGATACGTCACCTCCAAAGGCACAAAATGCTGCCGCCCGGATACTCTTTGGCCTGTGTAGTGATCCAGAATCACGGTCAGCAGTCTAGTGCTTTGTAAGCCAGCACACTGAACACCCACCCACCACTGATGTCACTGGTCAGGTGACACAGCTTTAATAAAAGGGGCCGAGCCCATGTGCTCTGGGCCAGCTGTACCAAGTAACTGCCTGTGTCTGCGTCAGTCCTTTTAGCAATGAGGGCCCAGGGCCCCCAACATTACAGCCTGCCCAGAACCTGCTCTACTTCAAGCTTTCTGCGCAGGCTGCACTGGCTCCAGGCGGAGGAAAGAATCAATTTCAAAGTTCTGTGCATTTCTCACAGAATTCTGAATGCCCATCCCCCCCAATATTCTAGCCCATTTTCTCAAGCCCTACACACCCAATCGCCAGCTGCGCTCAGCTGGCAAACACTTAGCATGCGTTCCTTATGTTAGAAAAGCTCAGTCCGGAGGGCGGTCCTTTCGTCCCCTCCCTCCTAAACTTCTAAATGCCCTCCCTGTCATTATCAGAAATATCCAAGATCATGTATCCTTCCGAAAGGCTATAAAAAACCTATCTCTTTTCGAAATAACTTGCTCTCCTTATTCAGCGGTTTCACTGTTTTATTGTTTGCATTGGGATCAGCGCAGGGACGCCCCTATGCTGGAGCAGCTATGCGCTCTACAAATCAAAAACTTAACATAACATAACTGCTAGTAACAGGAGGAAATGTACAAATCAGCAACCAGTATGCTTTGACTATGCCTGTATATGCCACAATAATACTGCCTCAGAGTAACTGATCTAAGCTGTTTCTTGAGCCACTCCTAACTTTGCCCCATCTTGCCACTGCCCCTTGTCTGTAAGGTATCTCTTTCAGAACCACCCAACCTGCATTCCAGCCACGATCCTATCCTTTGGGCTAGTTCTAATTGGGAGTGCTACAAAGCAAAGTTCATTCATTAGTTTTCATAATACCTTGAAAATGTGTATGCATGAGCGCATGGTAGCACCCTTTTACCCGATGCCTCCCTTTGTATCTCTAAAGAGATGCAAAGTGGGCGTCACTGGGCAGTACAACCTTTCAAATATCGCTGATGTGCACATCGCAATATTTACAAGACTGCCCCAACATTTAAGCAGACGTTAGTTTTTGGAGAAAACCACTGTTTTCGCCAAAAACTAACGTATGCTAAAATGCAGACTTACCTATCCCTAACAATGGGGTGGATTATGCTGATACGACCACAGGGTCGTATCAGCAAGGTTATCGCCGTTTTGCAGGGACCATCGCTGGAAAACCAGTTATGTTCCCTGCAAAAAGGCGATTTCCCCGCTATCACTGGAATTTTTATCGCCCTGGAGAAACGCGCTGTTAATAACACGCTACCAAGGCGATAAATTACAGAGATAGACGGCGATAAATAAAAAAGCGCTAAGTGCGCTTTGCATTATTTATCGTCGTTCCTTGATGATATACCCCCACATTTTGAAAAACAGGATACTCCTATTTTCAAACCAGTGAATGGAAAGCTGAACCATAATGTTATAGTACATTCTCTCCCCCTTCATCATCCGCATCCCCAATTCCAAATGGGAGAGCAAGTACCTTTGACCCACATTAACCCCAGTATTTTATGTTGAGCCTCACATGTGTTTGGAGGGGCTATTCTTGTGTCTTTATATTCGTTTGATTCCAATGAATGCATTAAATGAATGTACCTTAAACATGGATTTTGATTTTAGTTTCTACGAATAATGGCACTGAATATCTGTGAAAAACAACAGAAAAGACAACGCTGGATGTCTTTGGCAAACAACTATTGGTCCATCCAAAATTGCTTTTATCTTTATCAGGAGAGGCCACTGATTTCTCACTACTATAGCGGTGGTCACTGATCCTGTTGCATCTTGTAGGCAGAATCCATCCGACAGAGGTGCAGGACATTGATTCTGTCCAGGACACATCCTCCGAAGGGAGACAGCTGTCTCCTGTGCACACACATGTTCATAGTTAGGATGGTGTTACTCTAGTCGAGGATCAAGAACATGGTAACAACCTAAGTGCAGCCCTAATTGAAGTCAGGCTTCTCTCAAACTTTGGAAATGTTGGGGCGCTTTGCTATGGGTCTACAGGTTCATGTTGCCACACAGGCTCAAGATTAGTCATGGTCAAGGGAAGTGAATGAAGGCCGTTTTTAGACACATCTTAATAATTTTTTGCTTCATATTTGTGGATGTACTTCAGGTTAGCATCCAGACATGGTGTCTCGTGTCCAGATTATGGATTTCCGAAATTTGCGAGCTTCACAAATACTTTAAAAAAACTTTGCCAACTTTACTTGCAAAAGCAAAGTCCAGCAATTATGCAAAACTGACCAAACTACTATTTTATTGTAATACAAAAATGTTTTTGCTTCTAACATCACCCACAAATATTGTATTACTGAAAATCTCACTTGCGGTTTCAGCTTTGCAAAGGTGAAAAAATTATACATTTTGAGCTGTGCTTGTGACAGCTTAATACAAGGAGTTCAGGGACATCTAAAGCTCAGATGCAAAGGAGGAACTCTACAAATACTCTTCCGTAAACACCGGCTGATGCTGGTCTGGAGCGAGTCCCTTTGCAATGCTTCTTGTGGGGTCGCAGTGCTAAATCTTAATACGAGAGGTGAGGGCAGAGGTGTATTGGCAAAGCCGTGTGAGGTCTGAATACCAAAGCGACGAGCCACACTGATAGAATGCTGAGCCACACTTGGCCAAAATACCCTCCACTAGAAAGGGTAGCTCCCAGACAACCTATTTTGTTTATATGCACAGTTCTTGAACTGGGGAGTTTTGTTCTCTCTTTCCCCTGAGTGGGAGGCGTGATTAAGACACGCAGGTGTTCCTAAATTAACAATGGACACTTTCAAAGTCTTTAGTTTCTCTGAAGACCAATTTAATAAGTTAGTAAATAGCTCTGATAAAAATACCAACACAATATCAACAACCAACTCCGATACAGAGCAATGGAAAGAACTCTGGAATCTCAAGAAAAAGACAATTAGGACCGAATTACATTCGGACTTCCTCATTCAATACTGTAAGAAAGGAATGATACCTAAAGGTTTACAGGTGAGAAATGAGCCTAGCCTATTTGTAAAAAATGAAAAGTTCGTAGAGACCTGGACATTCATAGCTAACAGATGCAGTAGGGACTGGCTCTTATTGATTATAGAGACCGCACAAGCTACGCTAATTATAGAAAAGGTAGAGCTTGACGAAATGGAGAGAAAACTAAAAGATAACACCACAGTAGAAGACGCAAAATTAAAACTAGAGGAAATCCAAAAAGACCTGGATAGTTATAAAGATTACCTAATTAATAAGAAAAGCAATAAGTTTAGGAAAGACCTCAACCAATACAAACCTGAATTAGTGTACCCCTATCTACAGAAAGATTATTTTGAAAGACCAAGAGAAGACTGGCCGAGTAAGAACAACTGGCAGACTAACAAACGCCAAAATTTTAGAAAAGGAGTAACATTCTCTGACACGTCATATACCAGCAGCGAATCAGAGAATGAACTCACACCGGTAGACCATACAGAACAAAATAAAGAAGGTCAACAAAAACAGAATAGAGAGAGTCTAGATTTTTTAGACAGATGAAAGGGAAACCGCAGTCAAAATCCAAACCCGAACCCCCGGGGACGGGGGAGAGGGAGAGGATACCACCAGATGAACCAGGGCCAACAACGTCCATATATGAAGACCAGGAGCCAGAAAACCTGGGACTAAATAAAAACACCAGAGCACCAATTATTAACCTATCCAAGAGAATCCTAAATAGGGAAGAAACAAAGATTTTAGAAAAGGGATTGGGTTTTGCGATAGCAGGACCACCAGATAAATTTACACTTGAGAGGGACGTGCAGAATTTTATCCGTAAAATTAGACTTAATAAATACTTTGAAGGGAAGGACAGAATACCATCAGAGAATAAATCTGGTCTACGCCCCAAGTCCGTGTGGACGCCGTCCAGCTCTATGGTTAATAAAAATGTGGAAACATTTGAAAAAGTTATTAGCAGAAATATAGAGGAGATATTTGAACAAAAAATTTGGACCCAATATAATATCTCAGTAAAAGAAAAAGAAGCCCTCAAAAATCTAGAAAATGACAGCACAATCACTATCAAGCCAGGAGATAAAGGCGGGAGTATAGTGTTACTGGAAACATCAGATTACGATAGAAGAATGAATCTTCTCCTTGACAACCCAAAACATTATGTCAAATCCAATACACTAGAATGGCAAGATTTAGGAAAACGAATTAAAAATTTACTTCTGTTAGCAAAGGAAGACGGAATCATCAGCCAGGAGGAATTTAACTTCCTCCATAACGAGACACCCACAATTCCAGCAATATATGGACTACCAAAAGTCCATAAAGACATCAATGACCCCCCAATGCGGCCAATAGTCTCGAGCCTGAACTCACTAACAGAGCCCCTTAGCAAGTATGCGGATAAGTTCATCCAACCAATGGTCACTGAACAACCAGCATACATAAAAGATACCACCGAGATGATAAAGAAAGTGGAGGGCATTGAATTTAACTCTGGTACACAATGGTTAGTTACGCTTGACATAGAAGCACTGTATACTAACATTCCACAAGACGATACAATCAAGGTAATTAAAAAAATGTTAGCTCAAGATGGGGAAGATCTATCAGAACACTCTATATTTATAATAGACTGCCTAGAACTGATCCTGAAAAATAATATTTTTTTATGCAAAGAAACGATGTATAAACAAACGAAGGGCACCAGTATGGGGGCTACTTGTGCCCCCAGCCTGGCATGCCTATACGTTGCAGACTTTGAGCAAAAACACATCTTCAATACATCAGCACCCTTCTACGAAAATATATCTCAATGGTCTAGGTTCATAGACGATATATTTTTCATTTGGGAAGGCAGTGAAGAATATTTAACTGAGTTCATCACTTGGCTTAACTTAGGGGACGAGAACTTAAGGTTCACCTCCGCATACAGTAATGAGATGTGCAATTTTCTCGATATAACGATAAAAAATGTGGAAGGCACCCTTGCAGTGGAGTTATACACTAAACCATCTGACCGCAACACTATGCTCCATTTTAATAGCTACCACCCTGCGACCCAAAAGAACAACATACCCTTTGGGCAATTTTTAAGAATTAGACGAAATTGCACCACTAAAAATGAATATGATAAACACGCAGGCAATATGATCAACAAATTTTTAGAGAGAGGATACCCTAAATCAATGGTAAAAAAGGCCTACAAGCGGGCAAAATATTATAATCGGGAGAGTCTTTTCGAACAGAAAGTAAACCAAGATAAAACAACTAAACCCATTGTCTTTGTATCCAATTTCTCCTGTATATCCAACAAAATAAAAAATTGTATTAACAGTAATTGGAAATTGATTAATGAGGCAGGAGAAGTACCGATGCCAAAACCCATCTTTGCTTTCAGGAGAAACAGGACAGTAAGAAACTGCCTTGTACATACATACCCCAACAGAAACAATAGAAATATGATTAGAACCATAGACGGCTCGAAACCTACTGGTAATGTAGCCTGCGGAAATTGCACAAACTGCACCCTAATAATATCAGGAACAAGCATCAAATGTGGTAAAACAACCCATACTTATAGATCTTTATTCAACTGTAAAACGCAAAACGTTGTATATCTGATCAAATGTCCCTGTGCCAAAATATACATTGGCGAGACACAGCGTGAAATTAGATCAAGGATCAATGAACACAGATCAGCAATTCGTACAAAGAAAACGGCCGCCCCCCTAGTGACACACTGGTTAGAACAGAACCACAAAGTGGAGGACCTTAGGTGGTGTGTTTTAGAAGCAACAACCACAAACAGAAGAGGGGGAGATATGACCAGGAAACGTAAATTAAGGGAACAGTTTTTTATGTCCAAATTCAACAGTTACAAAACGGGATTAAACAATAGAGAAGAATGGGAGAGAATTTTGTAAAAGATCTGCAGGAGTAAAAAGTGTAGGATAAACGTGCAGAGTTTTCAGACATCGAGACAGGAAGAAAAAATAGCCAAAATACCCCTGGCTGCACATTAATGCACACCTCAAGGGAAGACAAACATAGCCCTATGGACAATATTTTGAAAAATACTGAAAAATACCATATAATTTGTAAATAGCTCCAAACAACAAACTAATATTGAGGAAATAGTGTTATGACTCTAGCCAACACTTACGAATTGTCAAATTTCAAATGAACTTAATTATAGATTTATGAATGGGCAGTAATGAAAATTGACATTATAAACAAGCAGGCTCTATCTCCACACGACCCAGTGTGAAAGGCAGCCCCTTCCCAATCCAAAATGGCACCCAGATAAACAACAGTTTAAACAACTAAACTTAAGGCATCGAATATGGAAGAGTACAACACAACGATAAAGCGCCCCAACTTTAACAGGGCCAGCAAAAATAGATGCAACCGCCAAATAACATCGTGAAAATCCCTTAGACACAGGGCTCAGAAATAAACTCCATGCAAAACACACCAACTAAATTAGTTTTAAATAAATGCAAAAAGCACAGGGCCACTGAAGGGTTAAACAATGAGAAACTGGGATAATAGTATGCCAACAAAAAGACTAAAATAAAAACACCCAGAACAACTTTCTCCTTCAAAGCATAGGTAATAAGAGATGTGATGAGGGTAATAGATTGCACATTACAAGATGGCGGCTACGTTATGTGACCGAGATCACCATACTAAGAACCGAGCTCGGTTGTACATCCTGGCACCGGCGAATAACGTGAGCGCATTAGAGGTGTTTTGAGTAAAAAAGTGAGCACTGGTACAACAAAAAAACAAAAATACGCGGGTACTATAAAAAGCAAAAATACGCGAGTATTATACAAAAATTAACACCGAATAGAGACAATTCAAAAAAGTCCGTAAGAACGCTCCGTTTGAAATGGTCTAATGCCGTAAATACACGGAATTGATATAAGACAACAAGAAACCCATTCATAGATACCTAAAAGAATAGAGAAACCCATAATCACATGGAACAGTAACAAATATATTAAGTAAAAAAGGCACTAAAAGATGGCGACCGTTGTGCCCAACCAAAAACATCCATTGAATGCAACAGATGGAATGATTAACCACAGGTGCAAGTAATTACCCAACAAGATGTAGTATAAAAATGAGGGTTTAGAACAGCAATCATTCATTCCAAACGAGCACAGGAAGGTGGAGGACGCCGTGCAGTTCAGCTATCCTTGACAGGTGAGCAAATGAGAAAGGACCCCTCTGACTACCAACAACATGGCTATACTTAGGTACTCCCTAAGAGTTGAACTAAGCTAAAATAATTTATAACAGTTAAAGTTAACTTAAGAGTAGAGTATAGCAAGATAATGCTTGACTAAATGTGAGTATTTTCTGATTCTCTCTGATAGAGTGGACCGCTAATGTGATAAAAAAGCCCCACAAAGAAAAAGCTATAAGGAGAAAGAAATAAACTTAAGATGTATTCATTCTAACCATACAGGTAATAAATTTCCCTTGTAAAGTAGAATTGAGTGACAGAAGTTAGGACATTAGAGTAATAAATATAATAAAATGTATTTCACAGAGTTAATGGTGGATGAAATTATCAGAAGGTAGCTCCCAGAGGCGTCCTCCATCACTCTCAAAAGACCAAGAGTAAAGCGGACCGGTAAGAAATGTCACGTTAAATTTAGACTAAATAGAGACTCTAGACAGCCAGTAACATGCTGTTTTAGTTGCAAAAATATGTTGAATGTTAGAGCTAATACACTAGATAACCAGTGGTATAACCAGAACATAACCTCTTAACAGGACTGAAGCGTGTCCCCAATCTTTACCAAAACAAGTGACGCTCAACCAAAGACACTTGCACAAGGTAAACATTTTTTGGAATAAGTTCATTATAGTGCAAAAACAACAGTTCAAATAAAAATCAAGCACAGTTATCGATCATGTCCTACGATACAATTTTCCTTAGAAATAAGTGATAAGGAAAGACAGCGAGCACAAGAAGAAACGTGTTCAATCTGAAATACAAGAAAGATCACCAGGATGTTCGCACCTGGGTAAGTTAAAGGGTTCAGTTTGAAATTTAAAAAAATCAAAGAACCCAACAAGGCGATATATCTACCCTGAAAGTGAGAACCTGTAAGGAGTAGAACACTAGGTGTCTAAATAATAACAATTAGACCCCCCATAACACAAGGGATGTATTCCATCCTTGGCATTCTGTTAACAAAATGAATGCTAAGAAACCGCAGGGTACTTGTATTGATGTTCATAGTTACCAAATATCAGCTAAGTCTAGAAATGTTATTAAATATCTATGTGCAAATGTACGAAAATATGGGCCTAACATTATGTATTACTGTATGTTTTCAGAGTAGAATAACTGAATCGTGAACGAGTCCTTGAAGAAGGTGCAAAATAAAGAGGCACCGAAACGCTGCGTCGACACTTTTTCGTTCCTATGTCCCAGTAATTTTTAACAAAAACCATTGCATAATTGACAGTATGATGTTTTAATAATAATTGTTTTAAAATGATGAATGTTTTTTGCGTTTGTAAAAACCTAGAATAAATTTGTAATTTTGTACATGTTGTGATTTATTATAAATTGTTTGCATTATGTTTTTTAAATAAATAATTGATCAATATTTTTATACAACAACATTATTGTTTCATGTTTTTGCTGATACTTGTGGGCACCATTTTCATTGAAGTGTAAATTTGGTAACTACTGTAACACTACAAACCCCCTTGCTTCTCTAGGGAAGACCCCATGACTAATTAAAGATTTGATAAATAGTGAATCCAGGAGAAGGAACTCTGACTTTTTGCTATTGTTGACCCAATCCTTTTCCTGATAGAAAGGGTAGCTCCCAGACAACCTATTTTGCAAAATACCCTCCACACCAATCATCACCCTCCAGGAGCAGCAACAATTGCATGACACCAGCCAGAAAAAGAAAAAATCAACTGTTCTTGCCTCCGAGCTCTCATTACAGAAGGAAGAGTGGAGCTACTTGTTTTAATAAAAAGGGTCATTAAAGAATTCCCTTCCATCTCCAATTCCCACTCTCCTGGCTGACTCTGCAGTGTGCATGGCAAATACATTAGGAGAAAGCAATAAAATGAGGATGGGGAATCATTTATTTGGGTTTCCAGCACATGCTCATGAAAACGGTGTGTGCTTTTGACAAATCGAAACACCTTTGTCCAAGTCACTTATGAAATCCATTGCCAAGGGCTCCTAGTCAGACTAAAACATTCAGCAAATATGCTTAACAGGAATGCCCGGCATGGGTGGCACAGCAGTTCCAAGGAACTATTGTGCTAGCCAGTAAAACCAAGGACATTGCATTTTGCAAGCATTCTCTTTGCGTCTTGTAGCCCTGCTTTGTGACAAAAGATCACAAAACGTGGTTTATTCTGGTAGGATGAGAGCATATACCAGGGCAGTGGTTATAAACCTTTAGACTTCTGTAGACACCCATTTAAGCATTACTGGATCCCCAATTGAGTCATAACTGGGAGACGCTGACCCCAGCCTACACATTTTCAATGATTTCAATGATGACAAAGCAATATACTAAAAGTACAGAACAAAGCATTCAAAAAGCAAATGCACAAATTCCGATTTTTTTGTAAATTTGCAAATCAAGAAAAAATCCAAAAATGTTTTAATTACAATGGGAAGGTTGGAGCCATTCTAAAATCAATTGAAGCCATTTATTATCCATGCTACTATCAGTTTCATGCACTTAGACTACTCTCATGAGTCACAAATCAATCTAAGGATACTCGGCCACATGCATCATTGTTGCCGTTTGCGATTTCTTAATTGCGAAAATTAAGGAATTGCAATTAAGAAATCGCAAACGGCTATGCATCAAGAAATCACAATTTTTATTTTGCGATTTCTTAAATTTCCTTAATTGCGATTCACAATTTGCGAATCGCAATTAAGGAATCCCTTCCCATTGATTCCTATGGGCCTAGAGGCCCATAGAATGAATGGGAAGCCATTCTCATTTTGCGATTCGCAATTAAGGAATCGCAAAATGAGAATGCTATTTCAAGGGTGCAGGGGGGGTCCAAAGGACCCCCCTGTACCCCTGAAAGTAAATTTAAGAACATTTTTCACACACACATGCCCCAAGGGCATGTGTGTGTGTAAAATGAAACTTTGAAAAATGCACTTGTGTGCATTTTTCAAAGTTTTCGCAAATTACCATGAAGGTGAACTTCATGGCAATTTACCTCTCCCTATTTGCGAATTCGCAAATCCTAAAGTGTGATGCATTGCATTTAAGGAATCGCAAATTGGAATTTCTTAAATACAATCGCAATTTAAGAACTCGCAACATTATTGCGATTCCTTAAATTGCGAAAACATAAAAAAACATGATGCATCCCAAAAAAGGAAATTGCACTCGCAAACGGCCGAATTTTGCGATTCGCACCGTTTGCGAATGCAATTTACCTTGATGCATGTGCCCGACTGTCTTAGGACCTGATTTATTTGTTGGGGTAAAGGGTAGTCTGTCACAACGGAGTACCCTTTCTGCCAACTTCAAGGTCCATCCACCTCATTTAGAGACCGGCAGACTTTCAGTGTGTAGACAGCAGAGACTACTCCGTCTCCCCCGCCTACAGGTGCCTCCAACAGCCCAACGGAGTATGGTCCATCAAAAGTTTAGTCATGTGTCCGCCAACCCTATTTCGAGCGGTTGGACACATGATCAGTTTTCACTGCCTGGCAACGCCATGAAAAGCATGGTGGTAGGGAGAGTCGAAACTTTTAAATGACCTCCACGCCATGGGAGAATGCTTCCAAGATGAGGGAGTCATTGCTGTTTTTTATTTTAAAATTAAAATCCTGCTTTCGTTTAAAAAAACAGCTGTAAGTCAAACTTACAATACATTTCCAGGAACCACTGTGACGGTGTTTCCTGGAAGAGATGTCTGCAGGCACAGAGGACATCTCTAACTAAGGTGGGCAGAGTACCCTCGCCATAGCAGGAGTAATGTACTCTCCCACCGCGATAGTACTTACTCCATCTGCTAACATTTAAATCGGCCCCTTAAGTTTTTAGCCTGCAATTTCAAATAACTACACACTTACAAAACATTTTACAATTTTCAATTTTACATTTTGTTTCTTTATTTACATATACTTTATGAATCTCTTAATATTTTTACATTTTCAGTGCAGTCACAGACCCCCTTAGTAGGCTTAAACAAGCATTTACAATGCAACGGTTTCGCCTTTTGTAAAAGTTAGAGCTATTGGCATTGTAAATGACAAATTTTGTATTTATGTGATGGTTTTGAAAACAGATAAATAAATGGCGTTGTCATTTACAATGCCAATAGCTTAATCTCTCACAAATGCGAGACCTATTGCATTTGCACACACTCACAGAGCACAAACACACACACAGAAATGGGGGGGGACGAGGAGCAAAACTAAGGCCCAAGTGATTGGTTCTTTCTGAAATGATAGTGATGAGCTAAAACGATAGCATGGAATGCACTGCTAGTGATTTAGAGTAATTCAAGCATTTCCACGTGTCACTTTTATTCTCTCCCAGGAATGTGCTGCCATCATTCTCACCTAAGATCCCATTACTTGTTAGACATGAGGGCTGATAATCGAAAAAAACAGGTGTAAGAGCTCATATGTCGAGTAGTTCTTCTTTTTCAATATGCATTGCTGTGAGTGTATGTGTGTTTGTGCTCACATCAATAAAGAAGGGAGAATTTCGAATATATTTGTAAATTAATCCACCTGCTCTGGCCACTCCCCACTCCTCTCCCATCCTGCATTGTTATGGTGGGCGAGAGGGTTTAGTATTTAACTGACAGGGGAAAACTTGGTCAGCTGACGCCATGAGAGTCAAAGTAGATGCAATGCCCCCATGACTCTCCAGCCGCACTCTGGGACTGCATACCTTTGCTTCGCCCACTCGGGCGACCTCATAGACAGTGGTCATTAGTAACAATACTGTTTGCCAGAAATATCATGACCAAATTATCATTTATAAAGGAATTGTCCAGGCTGCCTGACAAGAGGGTCAACTCCCCCCCTCTGCAACCCTGGCCTTTAAGAGCCAACATAACTTTCCCAGAAGTACTCCTATAAGTGTCTGACTTTGCCCCAGCAAAATTAGCTTTTGAAAATATATGGCATGTCAGCAATACTCCTGACTTCATAATGCAGAGCACATCCATGACCACTATGTCACCAGCCTAACCAAAGATTATGTGTCTTGAGGTGTTTACAAAGAATCCAGAAGTTAGCCCGTAGAACAGCTCCTGCACATAAACCTATAAGAGAACATCTTGCTGCTTTGAAGGCCTTTCACTGGTTGCCCATTACAAAGGGAGCCACCTTCAAAACCCTGTTTATGCCACACAAAGCCATGAATAGAACAGCACCAACCTTCCATCAAAAGATCAACACACATACCTGAAAAGATTACCTCGCTGTAGAATGACACCACAACTGGTTTTTCTGACTTACAAAAAGAAAACCATTGGTTGCACATCTTTCTCTGTGCAAGCAGCAAAACGATGGTGCTCACTCCCAGTGGATGAAGGGTGCGTTGAAGCTCACCTGACATTTAGGAAGGCAGAAAAGACCTGGTTCTTCCTCTCTGGAATCAACTGACTGTACAAGTCACGCCACAGAGCACCAGAATCAGAAATAAACTCATACAAGATCAACCAACCAAACCTTTTCCAACCACGTCCGGGTTATTTCAGAGGCACCACCACCAACATGCATCCTGAACAAGCGCCGCATTCACTCAAGCAAAGGTGTAACAAACAAACTAAAAACACATATTAGCCGGTTGCATAAACCCAACCTAATAGTCCGCGCACAGCCAATACTGTAAGCAGCTCGCTCTTCTAATTTCTACCAAACATAACTAATCACTAAACAAAAACAAAACACTAATCACTCCCCCCTAACAGTGAAACTGATTGAGGTAATACACTATTAACTACTAAACATCTTTCCCTAATAACACCGAGTCCCAGTGGAGTAGCATGCTGTCTGTCTGTCTGTGGTTGTGTTATAATATAAACAAAAGGCATTGTGATGTACCAGTAAACACAATTCGTTCAACATGGGGTATAAAATAAGGGTACTGCGATGTACTAGGGAACAATGCGCCCAGATTTTGGTAGACTTCATACAAAGAGAACGGGAATTGCTCTAAACACATTGCATTGCGATATACTAAAGAACATTGTACAGTTTGATGTGGAGCAAAATAAATCAAGACTAGTCTGATGTACTACCATTCAAAGGCAACGTCATTGAGTTATACTAAGAATAAACCTGCAGACTCAATGTACCTCGCTTGATACTGTAAGGAAAAAATCACAATGATGTAGCAGCGTACACAAGGCACCCTGATTCTGGTACCCAAGGGGCGAACTGAAGAGACCCATCTGTGGGGGAAGACAGAGTGGGACACGAGGCGGCGGGCAGAAAGAGAGTGCAGATAGGCAGAGAATCAGAGGGGGGTAGAGTAGGAGAGAGAGAGGTGTGAACCCCTAAAGAAGAGGAAAAACAAAAGAAGGGGCTAAGGCTGCAGAGTGTTCTCCTGCTCTACGGGGGTGGGTGGGGAGGAATCCCGTGGGCGCAAAGTTGAAACTGCATCTGTGTGCAGGGGGAGGGTAAAGTATGGAGTAAAGGGGGTCAGATCCATGTAATAGTGGAGAAGGGAGCGTGAGAACAGAGGCCCAATAGGATAAGGGGTGAGAAGCATTGCTGGTGAGAAGTTATGGGAAACACAGAAGGGGTAGGGAAGTAAACAGTGATGCCCCGAGAGTGCAAGAGGGGTCACTCACACAAGTGTGAGAAACAAAAGGAAAGCTAGAGATAATCCTGTGTGTTGAGAGGGGCTGGGTGTGGCGAATCGTCCACAAACGAGAAGCAGAAAGGAGAGAGTAAAGCGGAGAGAGAAACAGATGTTGGAGAGGAGAGAGAACCCGAAGAGAGATGAACTCTACACAGAAGGTAGAGGCTTAAGAGAGAGATTTCATTAGAACATTGGAGGAAAGAGAAACAGGAGACGAGTTACAGAAACAGAGGGGGGGTCTGTAGGGGAGAGAGAAAGACGAGAGAAGCAGGAACGCGAAGCAGATTGTAGAGAACAGGTGACACAATGAGAGGGACTGCAGAGAAACACATGGAAAGTGCAACGTGTCAGGGGTGGCGAGGTAGAAACGCATGTGAGGGGAGTACAAGAGGGTTTTACAGCGGGAACGAAACAGGGGAAGCCGCGAGGAGAGAGTGGAGTGACCAGAAGTGTTACTGGCAGGGTGGGGTAGACAGGGACACATGCCCACAAGGCTAGAGGGAAGGCAGCTCCGCCGGGCACCGGCCATGTTGCTCGGTCTCATACATACATGGAAATGTGTTGCATTGTTGAATAGGATGAGGCTTTCTTTTAGTCTGTCAATTAGCAACTCGCCCCGCGCTTAGTAGTTCATGCAAGATTTCTGACCCTGTGCTTCCTTCTACTGCTGCTCTTGATCAGCACCGTGGGATCGCCCGTGTGTTTTAGGACAACAGAGCAAGTCACCTCGAGAAAGTCTCCAGGACACACCGTCGATCCATGGATCAGCCTTGGCCCGAGCCAGGGAAACAGATGAGTGAAGTAGAGGGAGCCCAACTCGGCAAGAGAAGTGGGAGAGAGTAGCCTTACCTCCGGGCAGCACCAGTGTTTGGCGCACCAGGCAGGAGGTTCGTCTGCAGGGTACGGCAGCAGCCAGTGAAACAAGAGCGCGGCGAGGGCGCCCCATTGGACGGCGCGAAGCATGTGTGGGATTTCCAGCCCGGGCAGACAGCGGGAGGAATTTTAATAAGCCTCTAACTTTTTACCC
Source organism: Lissotriton helveticus (assembly GCF_964261635.1). Taxonomy (NCBI): domain Eukaryota; kingdom Metazoa; phylum Chordata; class Amphibia; order Caudata; family Salamandridae; genus Lissotriton; species Lissotriton helveticus. The sequence goes on along the minus strand of NC_136065.1, from coordinate 165,216,500 downwards.
CCACAGTGAAATAAACCGGACTGCGTGGAGAAATGCCAGAAGGCATAGTTCATATATATATATATATATTTTGTTTTGCAGTTTTATATAGCGCCCACTCGACCCGAAGGTATTGCTATGGGTGGGGTGTTTCCTCCCATGTAGTCAGCTTCAAGCACGACTACCAACCGGACATCATGAAACTGGACCGTCAGCAACAACAGTAGGACCAAGTGTTCCTATTTAACCAGCACGGTCATTAGAAGGGCACGTCAGACCTACACTGAAAGATCCAAAATAGCGCAAAAGGTTACAGGAAGGACAATAAAAAATTCTATCGCCGACATACACGAGATGAGGCGCTACAGTAAAAGGACGCCGATAGCGACGGAGAAACAAGCTCTGGGCTCATGCGTAGCATACCAAAGTCACTGAAAAAGAGCACACGGACGTGACGTCACTCTTTACACCAACACACACAAACACTGAGAATCAAATGCACCAGGCGTGTTAAACTGAAGTATGGGCGCCTGAAGGTAGGCTTATGGTTCCTCTGCACTTTGTCTGCGAGTCACCCACGACGTGAACCCTTTGTGGCACGGCCAGTAGTAGTGTTAGAAACTACTCGTGGGCATCTTCCAAACCAAAGGGTGGAACTTAGAAACCAGGCCGATCTAAGAACAAAAGTCCTGCAAGTCACGAAACTGAAGTCTGAACTAGAGCTTTGAGTGGATAGGACAAAATGCGTCCTTGAATCCAGGCCTTACTAATAACAGAATACTCGCTGTACTAATGCCAATGCATTGACATAACTGCTGCTAAATATTGTGAAATGAGATTACGCTAACGTTTATTTTGTGCAGCATATCCATGAGACAACTAAACTATTATGATTTAATTTTCTACACAACGCAAAACAGAACAAGTCAGGTCCCGGGCCGTGCTGTGATTGGCTGACGTCACGGGGGTGTCCCGGGCCGGCAGCCAATCACAGCGCGGCCCGGAGATGACATCACAGGGGGTGTCCTGGGCCAGCAGCCAATGACAGCGCGGCCTGGGACAAAGGGGCGAGACTTAAAAAAAGTCCCAGAAACGCCCCCGAATCGCGTTTTCACGAGAAAACGTGATTGGCAGCCTCTGTCTCCCAATGGCTAGCCTCCATTTATGGAGCTAGCCAATGGTAGACAGAGGCTGAACCAAAGTACATATGTAGAATCATGAGGTTTCGCCGTGGGCGGGGCAACTGCTACGCAGTTGCCAACGCCCAGGGCGAAACCTAAAAATCAGGGGTCTTTGGACCACAGGTTAAGAACCACTCGTCCAGAGACTCCATTGCGAGTGCACTTTAATTGTGATGGAGCCTGTTTCACCCCTTCCACGCTGATGACGAGCTGGGCTCGTCATGAGGTAGCCTCCTGCTACGCTGATGACGAGCCCAGCTTGTCACGTAACATGCGCTTTGCAAAAACTCCGCGTACGAGCGGAATTCCGCCCACACGCATGCGGTTAAGGAAAGTTACTATCCCCATCAGAATTAGGATGTCCACATTAACTCTCTGAAGAAATTGTGAGAGACAATTAGGCCCATCCAGAGGAATTAGGACCAGAGTCGCTAAGTCCCTCAGTAATTCCTAATTTCTAAGGGCAACCAATACCTGAAATATCAGCAAAAAGGGTGGAGGAATTACCAACAATATTAAAGGACACTCATAACGAGACTCAACATGTCTTGACTAATGTTTCAAAGTTATCTGAACCATACATATATGCTCAGAGTGATTATTGCGTATTCGTGGCTTGTTGACCATCATTATTACCCCAATGAAAATCTGAGACTAGTACAATCCTTAGATCCCTGGCGTTTTTAGACGAATGCTCAACTAGACCACACTTTTTCCAGCTGAGTATTGAGGAGCACTGATTCAGTACTTCAATAACCAATGACCACATTAATGCTCAACGGTTTTGGCTCAATTGAGACTTAACCTTAGTACATTTTGGTTTATGTTGAACTATCTAATTTGCATGAGAAAATCTCTAGCAATACTGGTTTACCGCTCATTACAATTGAGGTGTAGTTGAGCTCTTCTGCTTAAACAAGTAAATATTTATAAGGGGATTCATTTCTAGTGATCTTCAAATTTAATATGTGAAAATGTCTTATTTGGACTTCATTTGGAATTGTGCGAATTGTGGTTTCCCCTTCATGATTAAGACGTGGATGTGATTATTTAAGCATTTGAAGAAGTCAGATGATAGTAGGGATAGTAATGTAAGCTACAGAGTCTTGATGCATGCTTCTATGTCTATTGTCTGATACAACTTATACATGTAAACCAATTCGCTAAAAGCAAACAATAAACTACCAATGCATTCCACAGAGGTTAATTCAAACTCCCACGCAAATTTGATATGAGCATCATGTGCTTATCCAATGTGAACCTAAGACATTGAGCTCCCATTAGTTTTCTTTTTACTAATGTAAGTGACTTATCTCAGTTAGGCCACTTAGCTGGCCTCTTGGTGCTAAAACTAGTGATGTGATAGGACTGTATGCGTTATCTGCAGGATCACTACTTAATCCTAATTAAACAAGGAATTTTAAGATTTTAAGACAAGGCATGAACATTTCTTTAGTAGTTGAACACTTGTATAGTGTCTAAGAAGGCCCTGGAGAATATTCTAAAAGAGGGTGGAAAGAAAGCAGAACGCCCTGGGCATGATTCACAAAGAAAATAAGTAAATCTGCAAACATAGTGGCTTTTCTACGTAATGATTAAGATTTACTACTTTGAGAATTGACAAACTTGCCCAGTAGTGCACCTGGTGTAGGTTTTAAGGCATCCTACTGGGAATGTAATGTTGGATGTTCCCTTGGTTCACATTTAAAAAATGAGTGATGATACGTAGCATACAATTACTCACTGTGGACTTCCAGCCCAATGTGCAATTGTACATGTTTTTCTTGACTAAAAAACATGTTTCCTAGGAGAGTCTCTTCCTGTAAAATGGGAAAAACTTGGATAGGAGTTTGTGAATGTCAAGAAACCCTTTGCTTGGATATACTGCATCAGATTTTTCTACATTAGTGGTAGAGAAATCTGCAGAAGTGAAACTATTTACTCATATCAGAAATTATTCTGAGATTTCCCGACAGGTTTGAGTGAAGTATTTTTAGTCTAGAAGTATATGTTTAAATATGAAAATGGCCCTGGGAATCAATCCCTCTGCCACAAATTGAGTCTTCCTAATTTGTGAAGCTTATGAGTTCTAAAACAAAATTCGAACATGCAAGTTGTATTGTTTATTGTTATATCATCAGAATCATGGTCATGTGGTATCACTTCCTAGAATTCAGGGCCAAATTCATATGATTAGATTTCCTGTATTGTCATAGATGTCCTTCTGGCAAAATAGTGTGTGATGTAACTTCCGCCACCCATGCTACTTTGGGCAATTGAGGTCCAAATATATCACACATTTCATTAGTAATGGATCATTTTGTGCATCTGCTTCAGATCTGCTAAGCTATGTAAAAATGCATGATATACCTTTCTTTATGGCTCACATGAGTAGGCCTTGGGTTCTCAGTGGAAATGTCCTTGAATGGGTACTGCTGCAAGGCATGTAGTAAATCTACCCCCCCCCCCCCTCTTACCAGCTGTGACAAGCACAAATATATATATAATTTGTTTGCACCTTGTTAAAAAGACTGACAAAAAAGGTATATTAATCCACTGCATTGCAAGGGTGCTGGGTACCCAGCTGCTATGTGAGGGTAATTTGCAACCCAATGCTAAGTGGGGGGACTTGGTGACTTGTTTTTGGGCTGGTTGCTTAGTAACCTTGTCATGGTGTAAAAATATAACCATATATTCATATCCTGAAGTATTATTGTCTTGTTGTGAAAAAGTAGATTACAGGTTAAGGGGTGAACCCCCTACTCAGGCAGCAGCCACAATCATTATCAGGGTAAAGTCACAAGCAAACTCCAAATTAACCATTGTTAATCGTTTGGGTAGCTTGGCACAGAGCAGTCAGGCTTTACTTAAAGTCAATGTGAAAAGCATTTATGCAGCACTTCAACCAGTAACAAATTGAAAATACAACACAAATAAAATCTCACATCAATTTAGAAAATAGAGGAAAGTTCAATAAAAAAACCAAGACCAAAATGACAATCATCCAATTAGTTTAACCTGAGATATTCAAGCTTAAAGATTTGAGTGAAAAGAGTACCAAAAGGCACATAGCGCAGACTGTAGTTATCTAGACGCGCTGGGCCGTGACAAAGTCACAACTTCAGGCCCACCGCGATGGGGCCCGGGCCGGATAGTAGGACCAAGTTAGGCCTGCTGAGCACAGTACCTTAATCCTGGTTGCGAAGAGATGTGGGGTCCTGCTTGGAGGACGCATTGTGCAGCAGAGGTGATGAGAGGTCTGGTAGAGGGCCTGCAAAGTGTGATGTGATATCCTTGCAAGGGATGTGCCACACCGGTTCTGATGGGATACATTGGGTGATGCATAGTCCTTGCATCGGGGAAGTCCGCACAGCAGAGCCGATGCGTCGGTTCTGAGTGTGATGTGCTAGGGATGAGATACGTCGGTTCTGCCGAATCCAAAGATGGGCAAGCACAGCACCTGCAGGTCCCATCCAAGGGTCTAAGACTGGGGTGGCACGACTCGGGAGGACAGTACTCACAGATGGCATAGTCCAGGTGCTGGTTCAAGGTTGGTGGAAGTCTTTTCTGTCCCCTAGCCTTCTGATCAGGGGGCTAGTCACTAGCCCTTGCAGTCACTCTGTGGTCCTGGGTTTAGAGATGCAGGTCCTGTCCCTTTTTACTCAGGCAAGCGGGTAGCAGTTCAGCACAGTAAGGCAGGAGTCTTTCAGAGCAGCAGTTTAGCAGAGTGACAGCCCTTTCAGCATCACAGGTCCAGAAGCGTACTCAAGAGTGCACTGGTTAGCAGAGGTAAAGTGAGTACAGTCCTAAAAGTCAACAAAAATGGGTTCAAAAATCCGGAAGGTGAAGGCAAAAGGTTTGGAGATGGATGACTCTGCAGAATAGGCCAAGCCCTATATATATATATATATATATATATATATATATATATATATATATATATATATATATATATATATATATATATATATATCTGTAGGCATTGTTAGAAATTAGCATTTAAAAAAACCTTAGAAATTCACTGAAAAACTATAGGTTTCAGGGACGTTATAGTTAGAAATGAGCATTTAAAAAACCTTTGAAATTCACTGAAAAAACCATAGGTTTCAGGGACGTTATAGTTAGAAATTAGCATTTATAAAAACCTTTAATAAGAAATAAGCAAGAGAAGTGAAGAAAGAGGCAAGTGAGATGCAGAAAGAGGCAAGAGAGGTGCAGAAAGGGGGAAGACGAGTACAGAAAGAGGCAACAGGGGTGCAGAAAGAAGCAAGACAGGTGCAGAAAGAAGCATGGGAAGTGTAGAATGAAGCAACAGGGGTGCAGAAAGAGGCAAGAGAGGTGCAGAAAGAAACAACAGAGGTGCAGAAAGAGGCAAGAGAGTTGCAGAAACAGGCAAAATAGGTACAGAATGAGGGAACAGGTGTACAGACAGAGGCAAGAGAGGTGCAGAAACAGGTAAGAGGGTGAAGAAAGGGGCAAGAGGGGTGCATACATTTGCAAGAGAGGTGCAGAAAGAAGCAAGAGCAGTGCAAACGAACCAACAGAGGTGCAAACAGAGGCAAGTGAGGTGCATAAGGAGGCAAGCGAATTGCAAAAAGAGGCAAGAGAGTTGCAGAAACATGCAAAAGGGGTACAGACAGAAGGAACAGGTGGGCAGACTGAGGCAAGAGAGGTACAGAAAGAGGGAAGAGGGTATAGAAAAAGGCAAGAGGGATGCAGACATTTGGAACAGAGGTACAGCAAGAAGCAAGAGCAGTGCAGAAAGAACCAACAGAGGTGCAGAAAGAGGCAAGAGGGGTACAGAAAGAGGCAAGTAAAGTGCAGAACAAAGCATAAGAGGTGCAGTAAGAACCAAAAGAGGTACAGAAAGAGACAAAAGGGGGGCAGAAAGGGTTAGGAGAGGTGCACAAAGAGGCAAGTGGGTACAGAAAGAGGCAGGTGAGGTGCAGAAAGAAGGAAGAGAACTGCAGAAAGAAGCAAAAGAGGTGCAGTAAGAGGCACAAATGGTACAGAAAGAGACAAGAGAGGTGCAGAAAGAAGTAAGAGAGGTGCAGAAAGAAGCAAGACAAGTGCAGGAAGAAGCAACATAGGTGCAGTAAGAGGCAAGAGGGGTGCAGAAAGAGGCGAGAGAAGTACAGAAAGAAACAACAGAGATGCAGTAAGAGGCAAGAGAAGTGAAGAAACAGGCAAAAGAGGTGCAGAAAGAGGCAAGAGAGGTGCAGAAACAGGCAAGAGAAGTATTGAAAGAGGCAAGAGAGTTGCAGAAAGAGGCACGTGAGGTACCGAAGGAGGCAAGAGAACTGCAGAAAGAGGCAAGAGAGTTGCAGAAACAAACAAAAGGGGCGCAGAAATAGGGAACAGGTGGGCAGACTGAGGCAAGAAGGGTGCAGAAAGAAGAAACAGGGGTGCAGAAAGAAGCAAGACAAGTGCAGGAAGAAGCAACAGAGGTGCAGTAAGAGGCAAGAGGGGTGCAGAAAGAGGCAAGAGAAGTACAGAAAGAAACAACAGAGATGCAGAAAGAGGCAAGAGAAGTGCAGAATCAGGCAAAAGAGGTGCAGGAACAGGCAGGAGAGGTGCAGAAAGAGGGAACAGGGATACCAAAAGAGGCAAGAGGGGTACAGGAAGAAGCAAGTGGGGTGCAGAAGGAGGCAGGAGAGATGCAGGAAGTGGAAGAAATGGGCAGAAATAGACAAAGTAAGTGCAGAAAAAAAGAAAGATGCAGAAAGAAGCAACGGAAATGCAGAAAGTGGCAAGAGAGACGCAGAAAGAAGCAAGAGTGGTTTTCACACCATTAGTACCAATTTAACACCCACATTTAGCAATAAGTAACAGGAGACCATTCTAGGTTTGCAAAGGGCTTTCCACCATGCTGTGACACTTGTTGCTGCATGTTTGGTAACATTTGAGCTGTTTGAGCTAGAAACAGGCTTTTTTTGTTCAAATCTGCAGATTAGGCAGCAGATGATGGATTATTGTGCGAAAGTTGGTGCAGCCAAACAGTTGCATAATTCCAGTGGCCCTGCTCATACCTCTGTCTAGGTCCAGATGTGCACCTCAGTGATTCCTTCTTTTTTTGTCTCATTGAGTTCATAATTTAGCTTCTATCGAAACAAGGAAGACTAAAACCTGAGGTTACCACTCCACAACACAGAGTGGTGGAGAAAGGGGGACATGGCCTCCGAAGACCTCTTTCCAATCCCACTGTGTGGGACTTAGCGGAGGAAACAGGAGAGGTAGTTGGCCCCCAAGGACAACCTTGGGGGCCAACTACCCCTCCTATTACCTCCAGTAAGTCCCACACAACAGCAATGCTAAGTTCTCATGGAAGACCACACCCCCTTTCCCGACTACTCGGCAAAACATGCTCCCTGGTATGCTCTTGCATGAGGATAAAAGTCCACTACGCTGCTGGGGGTTCTTAGGGGCCAACTAGCCTACCTGTTACCTCCAGTAAGTCCCACAAAGTGGGATTGCTGTGAGGAGGACACAGGCCACCACCCCTTTGTCCACCACTCTGCAAACGTGCCTCCTGGTTCACTCTTGGTTGGGGGTGAAGTCCCCTTGCCCCCTGAGGGTCCCTGGGGGCCAACTAGCCCTCCTGTTACCTCCAGTAAGCCCCACACAGTTGGATTACTCAGAATGGTCGGAGGCCACGCCCCCTTTTTAATCCACTCTGCAAATGCGCGGCCTGGTGCACTGCTGCTCGGTGGATGAAGTCCACTTCAGTCCTGAGGTCCTCAGGACACAAGGGGACCTCAACACCCCACCAACAGTACGCCAAGAGGCGCTTTTGCAGAGTAACAAGAATATAATAATAATAATAATAATAATAATAATAATAATGTATTGTTTGGTTAATGAAAGACTTTACAATTTTCTTTTAAAAAAGAAAAACAGTAAGTAGCAGCATGATTCATGATAAAAAAATCAAAAAGGCGTATCCTGAAACATTCATGCATTATATAAAAATTGTTAGTGCAGTAATCAATAATTATTGTCATTTTACCATTCTTCATACAGAAGACTTTCCTACAAATTTACTGAAACTGTCACTTAAAGTGCCGAAAAAGAGAGTTAAAAAACAGGGAGTAAGGATGATGGAAACTAGAAAAAGACAATATTGGGTCTCTGTCAGGGGACAACAAGGCAATATTCGGTAGGGCAAAAAAAAGACAGCAACTGAAATGTTATACAGGTGAGTGTGCGACGGTTCAATTGGCTTAAAAACAGCAGCAGTGAAGTGGTGCTGATGCATGTTGTACTCCTACGTCTATCTTCTCGGCGGAGATTACAGTGGATACGTAATGTTCACTGGAAGATGGGACTTTTGATCATGGTGATAGGGATTGCTTGAGGTGATAGGGACAATTATCTATCACCTGATTAGGTTTCATAGACTTTTATTGAGAGAAACCCTATATAAACTGTCATAAATTTGATGTATTTTAGTATTATTCACCAACAGGTGATTTTCTAGTGTCAGTTGGAGTGAAAACTCTAGTCAGTTGAAATGATAATTGTCTTTTAATTATTTTATTGTGCTGCTTGCCATTTTTCATTAAATGCTAGTTAGACTTTGAGTTTCCCGACATTTTGTATTTTATTTTTAATACTCGGATCAAAGTAAGCAATTTCAGACTGAGAGTTCACAAAGAAGCCCAACATAGATTATTTTGAAGAATAGCCCATGCAATTAGAGGTTGATCCCAAGTCACATAAACATTTCCGCCTTGAAAATAACACATAAGTCCCGATTTACTAAGGCTCTCCGCCAGTGTAAAGTAATGCAAAGCGAAGTAATGTGGTGCATATTTTTTACTTTCCAAAGGCATTTATGCTAGAAAGGTGTTTTTTCTCAGAAGAAAAAGTACTTTGCATTGCTTTGCGTAAAGGGGAAGTTACTGAGGTGTTACATGGGGGATCAGCTTGAACATTCATAGGCTTTGATGCAACGCCTGATCTACTGAGGTAGCCAGATGTGGCTTTGCATACAATAATAATGCTTTCTTAAAACTGCTTATAAGAAGGAAAAAATGTTTCATTTCTCAAACATCCATGCATTGCAGATGTGCAGAATGCATCCAGAGTGTAAGATCCTTCTATGATTGCCTAGACATAGGAATTTGTACTGGAAGGGTATCTTCATGAGACCTCTGTGAGGCTGTGTGTCATGCAAGGCAGCCTCTTAGAGCACCAGCCCAGGGGATGACAGCAGCAGCAGGCTAGTGTTAATACAATTGGCTCTGAACAATGTTTTCCTCCCTAGGCAGTGCAGCAAATTTGATTTCAGTGCTGCGTTGCATGAACATTTATTAAAGCTGCCCTATGACAGTATGTACTTAACCAAAACATAACATATTAGTCCATAATTAATTTAAGAGTTAGATGTGAGTTTATATATCACATAGATATAGGATTGGGTTCTTTGAAGAACTAACTCCTTGGTACACAATAAAGTGGTATTTTCAATGTGAAAATATGTATAAAAATATCATCTTATTGGAGGTTTTAACTGAAAATGTAGACCCAAAGGGACAATGCTTTGTAAACAATATCTAGAGCACTATATTTATATCAACTATTTTTTCTTAGTTCTGACATACATTGACACAGTTACTCCAGTTCATGCCTTATCTCGTTGAACCCATTTTATTCCACCAAAATGATTGTGAAACCCCTTACAGTAACTTGCGATCACCTCTTCCCAACGTTCAATTCCCTGGTCTTTTCTGGTCAGAGCAGCTAGATGCAGGACATGTCGTTTTACTGGTGAATGTTGGGACTCTGTGCTGCTCCAGTCCTACATAAGGATTCAACTTGAGGGTGGGATTGGCAGCTTAGTGTCAGTTCTGTGTTTATCGTGTCTTAACTGACCTGTTGCTCTAACCAGCCTATTTCTTCTTGTTTCATGCATTCTATTCATTTCGGCTTGCATGTGCACTTTTAAGCAGCATTTTTATGCATGGATATGTTATGTTATGTGTACTTTATATGGCCTGACTCATCCTGATGCTGATGTAGGAGCTGCATGGCCCAAGCTGGGGCCAGAGCTAGGTGAAAAGCCAGGTTTTCAGTTTATTGCGGAATTCAAGAACTGAGGTGGCGGCTCTGAAGTGCAGGGGCAGGTAGTTTCAAGCTTTAGAAGCAAGTATGACCACTGAATCTGGTTCTGCCCATGCCTGAGGTTTGTGCTTGTAAGACTTTTACTAATGGTTATGTGGTTGTTAAGGTACCGGGCGTATGTTGTGTAAGGCTTTGAATATGTGCTTCAGGAGTTTGAAGAGTGCTCATAGAGCTAGTTGCCCATTTCCCATCTCTGTTCCTCACAACTCTCCTTCTCTGCCCCCAAAAGTGATGTTTCTACTCTAGATGTGAAAATACATGATGTCAAGTAAATATTCTCATGTTCCTCCAGGCTTGTTTTTGTTCTGAAAGCAACATGATGTTCTATGGCTCAAGAAAAGGCCAATAAATTGAAAGACGGGAGCAGCAATGGACTCGCCAAATGATGTCAACGCTAAGTTATGAAATCATATTTGGTGTGTTGTCAGGTGGTTGAGTTCCAAACATGACTGAAGGTTTTGACGCTTTTCCATCTGAAACAAACAGGTTCTTAGCCTGTTAGGCGATTTTCCCAACAATGTTTGAGGTAAACCTTCTTATTTTCCAATTTTTTGTCATTCTGTCAAGAATGTGCTTTGCATAATCTATACTATGCTTAGTCTAAATACCACAGTATTTCCCTCTCTGATCCAGTGGCACACAAGATAACTAGCAATCCAGGAACAGAACCTGCAGCTGCAGCAGAGAGATCTGGGTTGCTTCTAGGTTTGAGGTCAGCAATAGGGTGTGCAAAATGTATTTTCATCCGCAAAGTTTTGTGAAGTTTTCACATTTTTCCATTGGCATAGCTCGGGACATTTCTCTTGTTTTACTTTGCCTTAGCCCATGCAAAGTTTTTAAAAAATATAACCAAATACTTTTCCTGCTGATTTCTCCAGTGAAGCCAAACACGGCACAAGGGGAGTACTTCAAACTGTCTGCCAATTAGCTTCACAATTCCATGGTGGAAAATTCACACAGAAATTTGCTTTGCAAGTTTGTATTTTGCTGAACTTTCCTATGTGTAATTGCATTGCGGTGTAGGAGAACATTAACATGATCATTTTAAGGTCCATGGGCCCGATTCACAGAACTAACTTAAGACAAAATCCTAAACTTACTACCATTTTGGTATTCACAGAAGGCACTTACTCATTTTGGTATTCACAAAAGGCACGTACTCATTTCGGTATTCACAGAAGTTAGGAGTCCTAACTTTAGGACTCCTAAATGCCTTCTATGAATACCGAAAGTCTTACAGTTAGGATTGTTCTCAGTTTAGGTGTAGTAAAGTTAGGACTCCTAACTTTAGGACTCCTAAATGCCTTCTGTGAATACCGAAAGTCTTAAATTTAGGATTTTTCTCAGTTTAGGAGTCCTAAAGATAGAAGTCCTAACTTTACTACATTAGAACAAGTCCTGAAACTAATAAAAGATAGCATATCTCAAACGAGAGAATCTGGATGACACAGTGTTTGTGAACACCAATGAAGCTCTTGAGCTTCTCGAGAAGGTGATTTGTGAGTTTGATACAAATCCAAGAACATGAACTTGATGAATTTGCTAAAGATATCATATTCTATGACAAAAAGATTACATACCCATACCTCCAAGGCAACTACTACAAACAGGACATCCAGGACAGATATACCACCAGAGGTAGGGGTGGTTACAGAAGGTACACTACCTTTTCAGAGTCGTCAGAAGCCAGTGGTACAGAGAGTGACATCGAGCAACCATGTATGAGGTCGGGGTCATACGACCAGCGCTATAGATGCCAGGAACAGGCACAAGGACCTTTTTTATGGGCTGGTAACGGAAATCACGGAAGGGGAAACGAGGTTGGGGCAGAAGCAGGAACAGGGGCAAGAGACAGGTATGTTTCCAGCAGGAGAGCCATGAGGACATACAAACATGGGGTGTTGCGGCCCCATTTTTTGATAATATATGTAACTGGACTGACTAAACTTTTCACAGAAGGACAGTAGTGATTCAAATACTGCACCTGTATTTTATGGATGGAATTGTGAGTTATTTGAAATATAAAGGGTGGCAGATGGGCCAAGACGCTAAATAATTTTGTTTCAATTTGTTCAATTGATGTGGTATTCTTTCTGATTTCTTTTTCACTTGTGCATGAGCACTTTTTCCAAGCACTTTTATTTTGCACAATGGAGCAACCACTATACTCTAATAATGGATATATATGTATTTAACTTCAATACAATTTTGAATTAACTTCAATTGATTTTTATGTCTGCATGTTGTAATGTTGACATACTCTTTCCTTTACTCAGAAATTGTACTTTTTCCTCTACCTTGGATTGGGATTGTATGACTACTGGCATAGAGTCAGGATAGGATCATTTAATTGCCAAATCTAGAGATGATCCATAAGGACCAACTCTTTTCTGAATAGCACTGTACCCTGGTCCTACGGCCTATTGGGCTACCCAATGGTTATGTAAGGGTAAACAAACATTAATCCCTTTGTAGAATAATTTTTACCCTATACTTTCTTATGTGTATTTCACCTGCTTCACACTGAACCACAAAATCCAATCACATAAAAGAAAACCCCAGTCTCATTCCTGGTAAAGCCTATAATTCAGAAAGTAGAACCACAAAAAGCATTACATTGTAAATATTACAACAGTAAACAGTATTTCATCAACAATTGGCCTTGACAATGTAATTCACAATTTCGCTCAGATTTATTAAAAACATATATCAATCTACATCATAGTGTTAAAAACAATAAATTCACCATTTTCAATCTCTAAAGAGTATTTCAATTACAAATATATTGATTGCCTAAACTACAATCCTTTTACAGTTATTTTAATCTCTTGACCGCAAGATCGCAGTTGTGATTAATACAAAACAAGTGAATTATAGGCTTTACCAGGAATGAGACTGGGGTTTTCTATTATGTAATTTGGATTTTGTGGTTCAGTGTGAAGCAGGTGAAATACTCGTGAGAAAGTATAGGGTAAAAATTATTTTACAAAGGGAATAACGTTTGTTTACTGGTATTATTTGTCCAATACCCTTTGCTATAAGGGCTACTCTCTTATTTTTTAGCCTATGTAAGGGTAAAAACATTTTTGAGCCAGTAAAGTGCATGGTCGCATTTGGCACTAGACATGTCTTAAAACAATATGGTGTGCAACCCATTGACACTTAGGACCTGACTCTCAAACTGCACTAAGTAGTACATTTTGTAGTACTACAGTACAACATTTACTACAAAGTGCTATTTACAAACTCCACTTTTGTAATAACTTTTGAGTAAGGGTACTACTTTTCAGTACTCACAAACTGCACGTTTGTAGTAACTTACTGGTTTGTAGTAACTTAGCCTGATTTTGAATTTCGGGAATAGATTAAGTACCTTCGCCATGGCTGAGTACTTTACACTGCCCACCAAATTTAGAGATGTTTATTAACCAAAGCAAGATTTTGTTTTTGAAAATAAAAAAAGCAGGGACCCTCTTTGCCATAGGAATATTCTCCCATAGCATAGGGATCATTTTGCAGTTTTCACTGCTCCTTACCTGGTAGTAACGGACAGTGAAAACTGGCCATGTGTTCGTCCACCCTAAATAGGGCTTGCAGACATATCGTCAAACCTACAAAGGTATACTACAAAACTTTAACAGAGGGTCAGTAGAGGATATAAATATTTAGAGACCAAGTTGCAACCTATCCTCCCATCCAACTATTACAAACACATATGGGTACTCCTGGTCTAATAATGTGTGGCTATAGCAGAAGAAGTGGTGTAGTGAAAAATGAGAGTGTTCATTTGTGAAAGGAAGGAAAAATCCATCTGCCCACCCAATGGCGGAGCATCATCATCATCTGGGATTTTTTTAAGACTGGTATCTACTAGCTATCTCACCGGATGTAAACGTGAGAATAATCCTAGTATTGATCCACCAGTGATGGAAGGCCAAAATGTTGTGTGGTGGTGCTGAAAAATATTTGCAGTGCTAGAAAAAGTGAAAAGGTCTAGAGTTAAAATTGGCTCTTTACAATGCTAACAGCCAAACTTTATTACAAGGCCATTGTAATGCCAAAACTAAAAACAGAGTATAGATAGTATTGAAAAAATATTAACTATCGAGTGATGGATAGGGTCGACATGTTTCAGCCATGAATGGTCAAAGAGGTGGACTAAAGGCTTTCTTCAGGACCTAGTTGTTTTACACTACTGCAAAGCGAAAAGATAGCTCATACATGGATTATTCCTACCATATGACATATTCCGACAAGTAGGTGAATCTGTCCTTGGCAAGTAATATCCTCCCTGTAAGGTAAACACATAGTATGTATACACCACAGATAAACACAAACATAACAGAAACCACTCTGTCACATATACATCAAATAACCACAGTAATTTTACTAGCAACATGTAATTATCAACTCACCCAAAAATCCTTGGGGAAAGACCTCACCTCTCCTGGCACTCGCTCAGGTGAAGAGGTCCCTCTCTACAATGAAATTTGAAACGGTATAGATAGCTCATTATCATACCACTTAATAATTTTTAGGATAAACATTTGTAATAAACCTCGGTGCCAAATGTGCGACACAGACAACAAACCAAGAAAGCCCCGCTTGTTCGATGTATATTCAGAGAAAATGCCAGTGTGGTCAGTGCAACTATCATACTCCCCCTACTCGTGACTGCGAGGTAGGGGGAGTATCATCCAGTTGTCTCTGGCACTCAGCTCGATATACTGTGGTGTCCAAGATGACTGTGGCACCACCTTTATCTGCTGGTTTTATAGTAATACTGGTGTCTTTTCTCTGATTGAAGTTCTGCCCAACTCTAAATGAGGCAGGCTGTTGCAACAGAGTACCCTCTCGGCCAAAGTCTAAATCAAGCACTTATACTTTTGTAGCTACTCCCTACTTCCATTATGCAGCACCATGGGGTTGGGCATGTGTAGTGATTAAGTTACTATAAAAGTGTAAGGTACTACAAAAGTGCAGTGTGTAAATACCGAAAATTAGTAAACGTACTCAAAAGTATAAAGTTACTTAAAAGGGACATTTGGTAAACAGGCCCTTAGTGTTACAAGAAGGTCCATAGCTGAGGGCATATCTACGATCAACATATCAGGTCAAAACCATATGCAATAAGCACCCAGGTGAACAGTGATTATACAAAACCTGAAATCCCGATTCAGGTGTTAGCTCCCATTTGTGTTGGAATCAGGGTTCGTGCAGGAGTTGATAATGTGCACCTAAATGGAAAGATATTCTCATGAACATAGCATGGTTAACATAGGATGCCATTCTTGTGGTTCAGCCAGCAAGCTGTAAGGAGGCGGTCATTTAAAAGAATGTGAAAAAGTATCCATATTTTGTTCTACCAATAACCATTGGATTTGTTACAACAGTATCACCACCATCACCCTTCCCCTAACATTAATCTCTCTGCTCATTACTTACTTCCCCAATATGCATTTGATGACAAAGTTCTAAGATGAGCAATCCATTCTCAATTGTCAGTTTTCTTTAAGATTAGTTCTGGCTTTTTCAAGAGATAGCAAGTAGGTAATATAAAATGTGCCTCTACAGACCGACCAATCAAATTTCAATAAATTCAAACATTTGCGCCTTTATCATAAAGAATATTTGACCCAAAAGAGTTTATATAAGGGGACTAGTGCGCATAGTCCACCCATTCACTCTCATAAGACATACTGAGCAAGCAAGTCTCTTATTCACGCATGTTTTCATGTTAATATTTTAACCCTCTAAATTTCCATAATTAGTCCGCTTAAACAGAAACAAAGTAGTACCAGGATAGACAACGGCGTTCCTTCATTTTTAGTCAAGAAATGCAGCGAAATGAAACTCAGGAGAAGTGGAAAAAATCGCATAGCTTCAAATTTACAACGTGTAGAATGACATCACTTATGCAGACCCTTAAGAAAAGCAAAAAGCTAGTGACAGTGTTGCACGATGGCACACCATAAATGATTAAGTGACACCTGTGATTGCACCTCAGGGGCGGCCTTAGGTATGTGCAGGCTGTGCACCTGCACAGGGCCACCAAACCCCAGGGGCCACCACGCCAATATATATCCTTAATATAATAATCCTCTGAGGATGGATACATATTTGTGTGGCGGCCCCTAGCAATGATTTGGCGGCTTCCAGCTCTTTTCCACTTCCAAACACCCTGACCCCCCCCCCTTCTTCAATGGCCTCCGCGCTCCGGGGCCCCCTGACTACGCTCCCTGCCCAGGGCCGCCATGAGCCTAGATCCGCCTCTGTGCACGTAAATTGATATCAAGACGTGAAATCCAGGAAATGCAGACTTAGGTGACCTATCACTCAATCCCAGGCTAGTACTGTTGTACCACACAAGATGTAACTAGCCTCCTCCCCAACTATCAGCATGCAACGTCAAGATTACCATACACAAGCATGACCTCTTCCAAATCTAGAATTCATCCCCTAACACTTTGTCATGTATACAGTAACATGGGGTGTGTTTGAAGGATGCAGTGAACCCAGTTAATTATGCTTATTAGCATGAATGGTGTGAGATAGTGTCACATTTACACCTGGCACAAATTAAATTCGAAGGCATGTCAATGTAAGGTGCACGGTAGGAATACGTTTGCCTTTCTGGTTTTTTATTTAAATAGTTTCATATAGCGTGAACTATACTGGAGACATCAGGTATCAGAGCGCTTTACATGAGCACCAGTTTCGTTAGAGATGAACACATTCATTTATGTTAGGCACGTGGTGATTAAGGGCCATATGTATCAACAACCTGATTTGCGATTCCCAAATAGCGATTTTTTTGAAATTGCTATTTGAGAATCGCAAATAGGAATGTATGTACAAAATCGCTATTTTTTAGCGATTTCTTAGTATTCCTTAATTGTGATTAGCACATTGCGAATCGCAAAAAGGAATACTTTCCCATTCATTTCTATGGGCCAGGAGGCCCATAGGAAGGAATGGGAAGTTATTCTCAATTTGCGATTCGCAATTTGAGAATCGCAAATTAAGAATAATTTCAAGGGTCAGGGGTGTGTTGCACCCCTGAAATTAGCATGGGTGCACATGTGGCGCACATACATGCCCTAAGGGCATGTATGTGCTTCACATTGCACTTAGAAAAATGCAAAAAATTATTTTTTCAAGGAATTCGCAAATTACCACCAACTTGAAGTTGGTGTTAAGTTGCGATTCGTTAAGGTCAATTTGCATTTTTTTTTTGCTTCCTACATTGCACTTAAGGAATCGCAAAATTTGCAATTCCTTAAATGCAATCGCAAAATAAGGAATCGCAAATTTTGTGATTCCTTATTTTGCACGCAGATTTGCTTAATACATACCATTTGGCCAAATTGCATTCGCAAACGCCGAAATTCTGAGAATTTCAGAGTTTGCGAATGCAATTTGGCTTGATACATTTGGCCCTAAGTGATTTGCCCAGAATCACAGGATATTGAGCGTGGTTGCCGAGACTTGAACCCGGTTCCCCAGCTTCGAGGTAGACAGCTGTAGCCATAAGGCTATATCCTCTCCCCAGTCTGTACTGGGAGACTCAGTTGTATGAATTATCACATCATGAAGGGTCCTACCACAAATCAACAAGATACGAATGTAGTGCAATACACCAAAGACTTTATCAATACATGTGTCATGTACATACATTCGCAGTGTGGATGATAACGACCTGTTATTATTGCCGTCGCAACAGACAGTGGAAAATGCATTATAGCATTGACCATTGGAATGTGCACAATGATAACACCTTTTACTGCTGAGACATCAACATGGTGTGCATTTTGATACAGCATTTCACTCTGTCGTACATTTCCCTTAATGGAAGATGGCACCAAAAAATTGTCAAGATGTTACCCAACAAGGAGATGTTGGCAACTCACAAGTAATCACATGTTCTAGCAACATCATGCGACTATCGTTATCATGATGGAGAATGTGACACAGGAAACTGGTAAAAGCATGGCTGATGTGTCTGTGTCAAGAGATCACAGCAAAGACTGACACCAAAGCTTGAGTAAGGGATGATTGCTGATGAAAAGGAGGCATTCCAATTCATACCGCTAGGTGATGTAACGTGAAACACTCTACATCATGTAAGGGACAATCTGGGGCCCTAAAGTAGTATGCCACTAGATAGGTCTAGTCATCGGCACCTGGATATGAGTGTGTCAAAACAACAAACAATGTTGTCCCATTTCCTCATGTATGCTGAGTTGTAGACTTGCTCAGCTGAGGGCTAAAAATTCCCAATTGTTGTACTTTAATATCCACAAGGCATATATGTGGTCTCCTAAGGTAGGAGAACGAGTATGGAATACACATTGGCAAAGCAATATTTTTGTTAACACAATTTGGTGTCCCTTCCTGCACATAAACAATCTTTAAATTGAGCTTTGTAACCTCTATGTGTGCAGCTCCCATTGCGCACCCCTTTCACGCTAAGTATAGCATGAAAGGGTGCCTCATTTACAAAGCAGCGGTAAGCCACGTTAAGTGACTTAACGCTGCCTTGTAAATAAGGTGAAGCCCGTATCGCCACTACAACATCCTGAAAAGTGATGCTGTAGTGGCGATAGGATCCTGTAAATATGCCCTTTCCTGTCCTAAAATGTCCATCCTGCACACATTACATGGAGTCTGGTGCTACACAGTATAAAGAGGCTGTGCCAACTTTCAATGCTAAAGCACTTTAAAGTCAGAACACACTGCCATTACCCCATTGCAGCATGATGAGCTTCTTAGTATGAAGTGGCCACAGACATGAACCCTTAATAAATGTTGGCTCTGTGCGCGGCTGCTTCTTAATTTGATTCTGTTCACATAGTTTAGCAGGTTAATCCAGTGATAATAGAAAGTGAGGAAATGCTTTCTCTTTGATGGTTGACACCTCTCTCATTACTTCCCAGAAGGTGAGAGAGTTTATTTACTTGATTTCAAGATTGGGGGAATAAGAGTACCACTTTTGGAACTTAGACACACTATTAAAGCTTTGTCTCACAGTCTCTGCCCATTCTGGGTTTTAAATTTTGGAACATCTGTAAAATCAAAGTTGTGACAGTACTATCTCAAAATATTCAGTGATTTCACCTATTCCACTTGGCTCCTTGGGTTCAAGTTCTGGCATCAGAATATGGAGTTGATGACTCAAAGTTTGACCACCTTTTTAATGTGAGGTGTGAAGGAAAGCTCTGTTTGACACTCAGGTTACAGATCTTTTCCACTGCCACGGAGGCATCTGGTATAGTGCTTGACCAGATCAATTATAGGGTGTCCTTAGTGTGGCTTCTAGTTTATTAGTAATGCAAAAACATATAGGGTATTTGAATAGATTAATCCGTTAGGTTCAAATAATTCATTATTTGCCACCCTTTTCATGTTTTCATGCAGAATCATCCACTTCAGGACTGATGGGTACGGTGAAAAACATGTAAGTGATGACATGCAAATGCTGTTTGTTGTAACTGACTTCAAAGATGAAAGTTGTGTACATAGTTATTCAGTAAGGAGTAGGCAGGAGCTGGAAGGCAGCAATGGTAGGAAGCAAAGAAAGAAGCAAGGATTTGTGTATACATTAATATTAGTTTGCAGGAATATCTACCAAGGTGCTAGCCAGAATTCAAAATGTTAAAGTAAACAGATATGTTTCAACCTTGTGGAGGAATTTGAAGTTCTTTTGTTCCTTCTTCAGGTCCCCTCAGTGTTAAAAAAATCCTGCATAAGTACAGCAGAATCTATCCTCTGATGCTCTGCGTAGAGTGTCTTATTACCGCCAGGTGCACGGACAACAATCATTTGGGGGTTGCCTTTTCACTGTGTAAATGATGGGTAACCTATTAGTTCAACTATTGTATCCTGGTTTGACTTTTCAAATGCACAATATGTTGGAATTCCAGACCCCATTTTTGCCAAGCTCCAAACTACAAACAAGGGACCAAAACTCATGCGTAATCTAATTATATGGTTTATTGAACTGTCTATTAAACATCTGTTTGATTTTAATACTTTTTGGGAGCACTTTAGTAGCCCCACCATGGTAAAATGTAGGAACGATTAACAAGAATAAGAGACAAAGGACCTAATGTAACAGTGTTTTTGGAAGGAAAAATCGTCTGCATGATGATGGATGTGCATCCCTGCCTTGAGTTCCCAACTGTACTGTTTAGATCCCTAATGCTGATTTTTGTCATTATAAGCAAACAGGGATCATGTGTGTGCACCGTGACGTAGACCTGTTGTACAGAGTCTACGTCATGGTGCACACACATGATCCCTGTTTGCTTATAATGACAAAAATCAGCCTTAGGGATCTAAATCTGTCTTACATAGTGCTGCCTTCTAGGACCTTGGGGGGGCATCCAAAGCACTACCCTCAAAGTGGTGGAAGCTTACTACCGTCAACAAGTGCTAAGCATGGGGAGGAGCTACGCTAGCAACCAAGATGGCCGCGTAAGCTCCCGGCTCCGTCGACCTCAGTCAGTTGCTAATATATCCTGTTATTGATCCTGCATTCGCACCAGACTCCCGTGTGGCTGAATCGTTGCTGAATCTAAAGGTGCAATTCCGAGATCTTTATTGCTTCGAATGAGGAAGTTACGCCGTGTTTCATTCTCGGCCTAACCCAGCGTGTGAGACGGGGCCTCGAGTACTGACCCGGCCGGGTCGAAGTTGAACAACATCGGCCGCGGGACTTGGGCGGAGTCCGGTCTTTTGAAAGTGGAGAATATCCTGGTCAATGTGGATGGTGGTTCTGTGGCCCAGTTGATACTAAGGGGACGGCGGCGAGACGCATCTGTGGCTGTGGACGGGGGTCCGCTACCCGAAGACCCTGCTGCACCCCCCGGGGTCGACAGGTTTGGATCCTCGCTGGTGGCGACGGGGCAGAGATTGCTGGATCGCCTGCCGTTACCGTCTGCCCCGCATGTGTCTGTTCCCCCCGGAGTAGTCGACTTCCGGGGTTAGAGACTTGATCTGCCGTTGAGCGAGAGAAGATGGAGTAGGCGGAATGTACACCGTCGCTGAGAACAGTAATGGCCGCCATTGGGGTGCTTCATTCGCAAGTCAACGCCATCATCCAAAAAATGGTCGTAACAGTAGAGACTGTGTGTTTGAGACCGGACTCCGACCCTTTGCCCGATCTCGAATACCTGGTGTTACCCGCACAGCTGGTTTCATTCGAGAAAGAAGGCCCCGTGCAAAATCCAGAACTGGCATCTTTGGTCAGCTCCCGAATAATAGCTTGCGAGCTCGGAACTACTGAAAGCTCAACTTATTCAACAGCGATACCGCCCAAGATAGACACAGCCGATCTCTTACTTCTGGAGAACGCTTTCCCTACTAATCGGATTGACTTCCCATCTTTCTTTTCCTATTTGGTACTACTACGTTCTCGAGGACTACTGTCGGTGAAAGAGCATCTCCGTGTAATTGGTGGATTTCAAAAACTAATACTTTGGACTCGGAAGGGCCAGAGATAAGTTTGACTGTCTGGGTTTAGATATACTGACTTCCTTGGATAACGGGACATGCTGCCTATAACATTGCGGGAGGCGGGCGGTTTTTATAACTTCCCCGATTTGTTTGGCTACTACTTTCTACCATTTATATTGTTTTGATTGAATGTAGGGGATCGTTTTGCTTCTGGCGGGGGGAGGGGAGACTGGGAGCCTGTATGACATCTCCTCCTCCACTTTTTTCCTACCTTTAGGACTTAGTTAGTGGGGTGACAGGCACGCTGCTAGTGGGGTCAGGCTATAGCCATCTGCAGGGGTGCAGGGTGGGGGTATGGGGGGGTTCTTTTGTTTTGATTTTATTTAGTTTCTATGGACTTTTTTTCTTTCCTTTCTTTCCTTTCTTTCCTTTCTTCCTTATACGAGAGGCGGGTTGTCTATCCTGAGCTGATATTTTTCTCATATTCGGGTGTCTACTTTGGTCTTAATTATCCTGATTTGGGGGTGGACAGACTCTGACAGCTTCAGCTTAGCGGGGTTGCGGATTGTGATGTCTTATCTCCTCCCATGTATTTACTAATGTTGGTGTCTCAAAATCCCTTAATTGATCTGTATCTGCTTAGACTATTCGCCTGTCCACCATTGTACTGTGTCCTATTGTATGATACCCAATATGTGTACTATTTCCTCTTGTTTTCTTCTATTAATAAAAACATATTTTAAAAAAAACAAGTGCTAAGCAGCATGAGCGCAGTGGTGGCAGCATACCGTGTAGTGATCAGCAGGAGTGAACAGGTCCTTCCTAACCTGTGTCACTGGACTGAGGTGTACAGGCACACACTTTAAAGTTTCACTGCTGTGCGCTTCACTCACCCCTTGGCCTACATCAATGAGATGTGAAGTGCTGTATATTGTAGGAGTGGTGACTCTGCACTGGTTGTATGGGTGCATGGGAAGTGTACAGTACAGGGACATACCAGTACTCTGCAGTGTGTGCTTGGTGAGTGCATATGCTGGGTGTATGTGTAACTGCACTTAGTGCAGGACAGGAAAGTTGTGGTGCTATGCAGTATGTGCATGGTGAGTGCATGTACTGAGCTTATGTGTATCTGCAAGAAGTATAATACATGAAGAGAGTAATGTTGTGCAGCATGCTCATGGTGAATGAGTGCGGTGGCTGTATGTGTGCCTGCAAGGGGCAAAATACAGAAAGGCTACAGTACTGAGCAGTGTGCACAGAGTGAATATGTGTGGTGAATGTATGTGTGCAGGGGTGGCACAACACATGGAGGTAACAGTTTTGGACAATGTGTGTGCTATGCACTACACTGAGTACAAAGTGTGCCTTTAATAATGCATTACATGAAGGATCCTGGGATCCACTTTGGGAAGCCCAAGCCTACCTGGTGAATACATGAGGAGGTAGAGGAATGCCTCCAGACAGATTTGTGGATAGTGGCAGTCCTGTGAGCTGGATGGGACACACTGGAGAAGAGAGAGAGACACAGACTCCTCCCATCCTTCAAAGGGTTCACTTTGATTCAGTGGGAGAAAAGAAGGAAGGGGCCTAGACACAGAAGCAGAACCCCAACATAAACCTTCAGCAGATACCCAGATCCAAAATCACATTTGATGAATTAAAATAGACTATAAGAAGGGGATATTGAGACACCAAACATTGTCATCTGCTAAGCAGCCAGACAAGATCTATGAGGATGGGAGGCTCTGCTAGACTTCTGGCTGTGACCAGGACAGGGGGCCAATGCCTGCTAATCTTCTTTCTGGGTGAGGGGACATCACCTACGTCAAAGCTAAACACCTGCTCTGGAGCCTAAAGCACCAGCGCTTGCCAAGACCTGTGGGTTCTGTGAGCAAGAGGAGAGCGTTTAGACGATGAAGTGCCTGTTGTCTCGGCCTGTTAATGGTACGAGTAGATCTCTGTGAATGATAAGCGGGGTTTGTGCTACTCTTGTGAATTTTCGGAAATGTATATAGCACTGGAGTTCTGGGGTTCTCAGCGTTTAGGAATTCAAATTCCTTTTTGGTGATATAACCTTCTTCTTAGCCTTCAGTGGTGATTCTCAGGATTTTGGTTCTAATGTCCAGTGGATTGGCACCTAATATTTGTAATGTTTTTCTTCACTGATTTGTTTGTGAATTTCTGCGTCATAGTCCTTCCTGTCCTGAACCACTATTCAGGTGGGCTGGTCACCTACTTAGTTCTGCGGTAACCATGAGCCCACTGTCATTGAGGCCCAGGTAGATGGACGGAGCGGTTCGACCTTCTTCGCATAGCATCGGCAGGTATTAGAGATCTTGATCCATTTATCATTTTACTAGGTAAGCGCTCTCTCTGCCCAGATTCTTGGCCCCCCTATAGCATAACTTAATGTATGCCAGTGTTCTGACAGTACGGTCTTTACTTAATGGCACTATCTGTTTATCTACAAACTCCTGGCAGCCTTAAGGTTGTTTTGCAATACAGATACTGGGGTGCCCTTAATTGTTAGCACCACCTTTTATTTAACTTAATTCATGACTCCCGATGTTATTTCCTCTAAAGGAGAGATTGGGCATTCTAACTTACTGAGCACCTTGTAATTTGTAGATTACTAACTGGTCCCAAAGGTATAATCGTGTCCTCGGTTCATAATTCACACGGCACGGCTGGAGCTTTTGCACCGCCTGCGCACCTGGTACTCTACCTGGTAAGTTCCCTTCCTCTATTTTGATGATCACTATATTAACTCTGTGCCAACATGCCATTGTTGGGATAAATAGCATTCATGTGAGCCATGCTTATCATTCTACTCGTACCATTAACAAGCCGAGACAACAGGCACTTCATTGTCTCAAAAACATCCGCCATTACTCGCGCTGTGCATATTCGTGATTGCCAGCCTTTCCCTCACAATAGGGTAAGATATTGATTAGATAGTGGCTCATGATAACCTACCTACAACTGCAAGAAGAACTTCTTTCTCGTGTAACCTTTACTTTCTTATTTTTCTTCTCACACGTGCAGCACCCGAATGGGTCCATTGTGAATATCCTTTCTATTTTTTATCACTTTACCGGTCATTCAATTTCGGCACGTGGCTGCGCAACCCTTTTGACAGGTACTACATGGTCCATTACAATCCTTACTAGTACTGTAGTTGAAATTCAGTACTTTTAGTGATATCAATCTCTTTTTTTATGAATCACAGATCTCCC
Organism: Lissotriton helveticus; assembly: GCF_964261635.1. NCBI lineage: Eukaryota > Metazoa > Chordata > Amphibia > Caudata > Salamandridae > Lissotriton > Lissotriton helveticus. The sequence goes on along the minus strand of NC_136065.1, from coordinate 165,191,524 downwards.
TACACTCAAAGGTCCTGACGAGACCCTACATCGCACACAGGGTGGAAACATCGTGTTGTAATTTAACAGCGATAAGATTGAGCATTAGCGAAAGACATCTTAGTTCTAGCCGTTATCTTGACATTTAACGGACTCCATTTTGTATTCATGGCAGCCATTTTGTCTGCTACATGCTACCTCGTGCCGACCATGTGCTCTGTCCTATCTTCCTGTCCATGACACTTGAATCTGCCCAGCAACAGGCTATTATTAGCATCGCCTTGCTTTGCCGTTGAGCATTAGGGTTCACATCTGGTAGTGATTAGCTCTAGATTGGAATGTGTTAGCCGAACCCCCCAAGACTGTCAGCTCCTCCCACTGATCGATTGTGCTTCTCGATATTACCTTATAAGTACATAAAATGTGCTCTTGTGCTTTGTACCGCCTTCTTTTGAGCCCCTGTGTGGGTATAAATAAACCATGCATTCTTAGCTCGGGGTGCTACTTCTTGCAATGCCAAAGGGTACTGTTTGAACCGTAGCACCACCTCATGAGGTGTAATAAATGTTACGTTTTCTATTTCCAGTTTCTGTGCCAACTTCTTTCAATTTGGTCTGAGGACTTCGTGCGGAGAAGGGCGAACCCCTTGCACTAGCGGGTCTGGCTGAGGCCTGCACGACAAATTGACGCCAGACACGTGGGGCTCATCGGCGACTCGGATGCCCGAAGGATTGGTCGAGACGAAGGTTTGGAACCTCGCTGAGGACGCGATCGCTGCCGGAGAAGACCCGAGTCTTGGCACCCGAGGCGTTTCTTCCCTTCTTTCCGATCTGAACATCCAGGCGGCGCCGGTCCTTGACTGAGATCTCTTCTGTTGGTTCGCCGTGCAGTGACCGTTTGGTCGAGTTTAGAACTTGGCAGTTGGAATCTGGACACCCTATGATTGGTAAGAGCCGTTTTTGCGGCACCTATTGTGGGTTTTGGATGCCCTTGTATGGTAAGACAGTTTTAGGAACACTTACTGTGGCATATTTGTATTTGGAAAAGACTAGTCTATTTGTATTTGGAATTTGGTATATATATGTGTTGCAATCCATATAGGCAGGCAATGTGAAGATTTTTTTTCAACTATTTGATTTGAACAGCGCAACGTACTAAAGGTACTTTAAGTGCTACTTTGTGTATAATACTGCATATTTTGCATTATTTCTGGCATGCCTGTTTTTAGCTCACTTCGAAGGTTGTGTTGCTTTTGTAATGGTACCAGTCTACGACTCGAAGAATCGCAGCCGGCTCCCCCAGAGGGGCAGCCTAATAGAACTATGTATGTGAAATTTGGTCTTTCTGCCGTAATGGACAGCACGTTGTGGCATACATATACCAAAAAGGATCCTGAGTTACGGTGGCCACTGAATGGGTCATTTGATGCGCGAAAGATTGAGTATGTGGAGCGGTGTATGTTTGAGCGAAGGTCTAGACGTGACATGTTTGAATGCGTGCGTATGTGGAAAAAAGAAGTGCGACAGCAAGAGAAGTGTGAGCAAGCGTTGATTGAGAAAGAGCAGAGAAAGAATGTGTATGAGAAAGCGCTGGAGTTGAGGAAGAAAGAAGTGAAAGAGTTGAAAGAGAGAGAGGAGAAAGAACATAGGTTGCAGGTATCTGGCCAATACCCTGTCCGACAGCCTCTCTATCCTGTCCTTAATAAACCGCAGGATGATTTTCTGTTATTAGATCGACCTCCACCTCCATATGCCGTTCCGTCCGCTCCGGCCGACGGCAACGAGGATTCTGACCCAGAGAAACAAAAGGCGCGGGACACTCGATCTATGTTGACTGCTGCGCGTTCATCCGAGATCAGACAAGCTGCTCGTATAGCATTACGTAATGCTGATTCTGCTCCCGCTCTTTTAGCTAGTATAAAGGATTGGTCGGAAAAGGAGCAGTTATGTTTTGTTGAGAGATTTTCTGCTGAAGTTGTAGAATTGTTTCGAAAACACTCTCCAGTGTTAGAGCCTAATGATATAGCAGCTAATCGTAGACAGTTACGTGATGGTTCTTTTGTTCCTTCTCAGGTGGATGACGCGATTAGACGGTTGGTTAAATTACGAGCTGAGGTGTTCCACTTGAAGGAGCAGAAAAAGCTTGCAGACGCAGCTATGCAGCCCAACCCGTCCGTAGTGTCACAGTCTTCTATCTTCGGAACAGATAAGATAATGCCAGTGGAAATGAGGCCTATGAGGGATGCCGCGCCCTTGTATGTTCCTCCTAAAGGAAAGGGTGACGAGGATGATAAAAATTCTGTTAATGCAAAAGTATATTTTATTTATAATTGGGTGTACACTCCTTGGAATAGAGCAGACGTAATGGCGCTTAAAGCAGCGTTACCCGATCCGCGTAAAAATCCAGCCACTTTCTATGAGGAAGTTGAAGGCGCTTTAAATTCCTGTACTATGACCCTATGTGATATAGATTTAGTTTTCGGTTTAATTTTACCACCAGATATGTGGCGAACTGTTCGAAAAATTGATGATCGTGCTACCTTTGGTGCCGAATGGAAAGATTTAGAACGATTGGATGTGGATAGAGAGCCCGCCCAAAAGCCACATCGATTAATACTAGATCTCCCTGCAGCAATTTTAACTAAGCTTAAAACAGTTATCCCCCCTAAAAAGATTGATTAGACTGGCTTAGCATCGTGTAAACAAAAGGCTGATGAATCAGTTTCTGATTTCTTTACGCGCTTTGAGGAAGCTTTTCATCATTTTAGCGGTCAGTCTTTGACGGATGATACTGGCAGACATCTGTTTTTCGACAAATATGTTACGAATCTGTTGCCAGGGATAGCTAGCCGCTTAAAAGCCAGTGAAAGTTCTTGGACTACATCTTCTTCAGCATCCGTTTTGACGATGGCTAAATATTATGAGCGTCAAGAATTAGAAGCAAAAGGTAGCGAAGAAAAGAAATCCAAAGATTTGAAAATGAAAATTATGTTAGCCCAAGTCTATGGTCCGCCCTCTAGAGGTTATGATAGAGGCGGACGTGGATCTTTCAATGCCCCCTATATTTGTGCGCATTTGTCTATCAATCAATGTGCGCATTGTAAGCAGTTTGGCCATTGGATGGCTGATTGTCCAGTGTTGCGTGCCCAACAGAATTCCAGGGGGCGGGGACAAATGAGAAATCGTTCAGGTTTTTCGGGGCCTAGGAGAAATACGAATGATCGTGCTCGATTTGATACTAATGTACAAACACAAAATGGTCAAAACACTTTTGATAGACAAAATCAATATCAAGTGTCTGATTATGTCCAGCCTGACCTTTACGATTCTGCTCATGCATAGGATTGCCTAGGATGGGGTAAGGAATCAGTTGAAGTTCCAGTAGATCAGACGGGTCCCTATGTCACAGCACATGTTTTGGGTTCTAATGATCGGTTTCTGGTTGATACAGGAGCTACTCATAGCGATTTGCCTAAACAATTGGTTCCGAGGGCTCCCCTGTCTGGCGTAACTATTACTTAGCCCATTGTCACAACCACTTGCATTCCATGTCGATAAATTTAGTGCTCCATGTCCATTTTTGCTTTCCCCAAACACACCAGATAATATTGTGGGTCATGATATGCTGAAGTATTTCAGAGCCACAATACGATGTTCCCCTGAAGGAGTGCGTGTCATTTTGAATGATAATCATTCCGAGCCTGAAAGAATTTGTTTTGTTAAAGAGGATATTGCATTGGCTTCGCTTCTTGAAACTTTGTGGGCTACCTCAGACACTGATGTGGGTCAAATGGTTATCCCACCAGTTCAGATTAGTGTCAAGGAGGGAGCTGTGTTACCTCGTTTGCCACAATATAGGATTTCACAGGAGGGTGAAGAAGCACTCATACGAATTGTACAAGATCTCATCCAAGTTGGGGTCGTTGAGGAAGTCCCATTTAATGTTTGCAACAGCCCGATTCTCCCAATTCTGAAAAGAGACACTGATACACGAGTCTACAGATTCATCATAGACTTGAGGGAGGTAAACAAAATTGTCGTACAGCAGTATCTTGTGGTTTCTGACATCACCACACTTCTTACTTTGGTTCCCCGACTGCTACTACATTTTCCGTGATAGATTTGAAGAATGCTTTCTTTTCGATCCCTATTCATCCTGACAGCCGATACTTGTTCGGTTTCACTTTGAATAATCGATCGTATAGATTTTGTAGAGTTCCCCAGGGCTATACTGAGAGTCCTAGTATTTACAGTCAAGCATTGAAAAGAGAACTTGATGAAGGTGTAGCTCTCATACAATATGTCAATGACATCTTGCTGGCAGCCGACACCCCAGAACAGTGTGAAAAATGTGTCATGTATTCCTATAGGTTCTGAATCGATCCCCCTATTCCTGACCCTATTCTGGTTAAACTAACTATCAAGTTAACTAACAGTCAGCCCATGAGGCAAGAAAAGCCCCCATGATGCAGATACCGTTATCTGACGCAGTCACACTACAGCACAGGAATGTGTTATCTGATTAGGTCATAACGCTTGAGATCTAATTAGACAAGCGACATTCCTCCAGCCCCTGATAAGGCATACGACGTTCTCATAACAAATCAAACCTATAACAACCTGGAAAATCCGTGCGGCCATTGTTTTGATTTCACAGAGAACTTCAGTAAAAGAATGTGCTAACGAGCAAGTCGTATGACATCTTTATTGACGTATCTATGTCCATCCTTACGTCAATCTCGGCACCTTTAAGGTATAAATATTGCCGATCTTGCCCTATGCAAACACACGCGTGGTGACGAGACGGAGCAGCCATACTTGCCGAAGCCCAGAAGCAGAGCAGACCCCGCTGGCAGCAGCCCCGCCTTCCTGACGCGCTGAGAGACGCGCTGCTATCTCCTACCGAGAGACCCAGCACCGGCGCTTTCGGGCAGCCCTCGCAGGCAGCCTGGAATATCGAGAGCAGAGAAAGAGATACCATTCCTCATTCATCCTAACTTCCAGGTACAGAACTGAATAACCCCTCACAGAGAATTCTTTAGTTATTCACTTGGCAAAAACAAACTTAACTTAAACTGTAACTTTCTATTCCCGCCCACGCATTAGACTCAGGTCAGGTACACGGGGTAGGCGTATTTAGAAACACCAGTTGAGTACGTTTAGTCAAATGTATATGTGTATGTGAATATATTTTAATCATTTTAAACATCATATGGCTCAGAAACCATATCAATGTTTTTACAGTATTATTTTATACTATTGCTTTTAATGTATGCACTTTACTTAACTATAAGTATTGCAATAATATCGATCCATTTCTCTTGTACGAGAAAAGAGACTGATCAATAAATAACACCTTTTTATTGAACACGCCCGTCTCTTCCTTTTCTCTACAATCTGATGAGACTAAGAATGCACGTACTGACTGAGTAAAATAATTGCCTTGTGCTCACACGACTCTGGAGATACACTCTTGATTAGGGGAGAGCAAAGTTGTCATGTTCTATGGTTGTCAGAAACTAAATCCCTTCTTGTCTAATCAGGGGAGTTAATTCTTTCCTGAGCATTCGAGAAAGTTTCTAGCGAACTCTGAGCTACGCTGGCAAACCCAAAACTTAAGTCTAGTATCGACAGTAGTAGACCTAGTTAACGTCTGGCCTAGGCCTTTACTGCTGTAGGTATTATTCCAATGCGCAGAGCCTATTGGGAAGATAGGAACTACACTACATGGCGCCCAACGCGTTTGGAAAGGGCGATAAAACTAACGTAAGACATTTAGAGTAACTCAGTCGTGCTTTCTCACTCAGACCCCTTTTATCCAAATACTCCAAAGACGTCTGGAGTGGGTGAAAGGTAATATCCTCCAAAACCTCGCAGGAGGGAACTCCTATGTATGGTTCTTGGTATAGTCAACGTTGAAGGATAAACAGTTCCAAAATATTGTGCATCTAATCTTTGTTCCATAAGAAACCTGATCTGCAAACAAACATAATACCATCCTGTCGGTAAAATGGGAGACAGTGATGAAGAAAGAGAGGCAGTTAGATTAGCAGCTGAAATAGCAGCAGCTGATACTGCAGCACTAGATGCGGACGGGGATATAATATTCATCCCGGTCGCCAAAAGGAAATCTATAACCTTAAAACTTATAGAAAATGGACTGACACCTAGAGGTGGCACAGTCATATTCGTAATTGAGGCACACGAATATCGGGAGACAGAGGTATACTATACATGGATACATTTTCCAGCAGCAAATGCTGTAACAAAGTACTTCCACTATTACAAAATAGAGGTTCCACCCGACATTTACACTCCTTTCGAGGAGGTGGAAGTACCACTCAAATTCCAAGAGCATTTGCTCTTATTTGATGGCGCCCTAATACATAACAATCACATTACAAGGCTCGGTCCTTTAGGTAGACCAGGAGCAACGTGGCCGGTCTTAGCCGGATACACACCACACCCAGACATCGAAGGAATGTCTACTGGAGAGCTGTTAATACAGCTAAAACAATTACTAAAAATTCATAGACAATTAGTCCAGTATGTAATGCGGACTTCAACAATTCAGCCAGCGATTAAACTTCCACAGCTGACCCCTCACCAGGGGAACACAAATAAAATCACACCACAGAACATCCAATCCTGCCTAGGTAAAGTTCCGGCTAAACGAGAACAAATACCATTCTGGTTGACACAGAAAATCACCCAAATAGAGGCGGTGTTTCCTGACACCACCCCGCTAGAAAAACACAGGATTCTGACTATATGTCTCCCAATGGGAATCGCACCACACATAGAGGACTGTGACACTTGGGGTACAGTCTTTGCTTCAATCTACACAAAAACGCACGGTGTTCCATCCATTTCGGTAATACCAGATGTGCTAAAACAAATTCAAGATGAATACGGTCCAGAACCAGCTTTAACTCTTGGTATGAAATTACTGAAAGACTTCAAGCAGGTCTCGGCTATATTATTAGCCAATATAAAAGGTGAAGCAGCAAACGTGGCGATCCGCCAGAGGTCAAAAGAGACAGATATAGCAGACCAACCAGCTGAAATTGCCAGAATCATAGAGAAATCCTATGAAGAACTAGGTAGAGATAGTTTAGGTGGAATACCAGTAAAACCGCAACTGACTGAAAGTCCAGAAAAAATATTTTATAATAATAATTCACCAAAAAAGAACTGGGATGGAAACAAACAATCCAATCCAAAAGAAAAGAAATACCAGTCCCGAGGAAGGTCTCCTAGGCGAAGGGAGAAATCTCCGAACCAGAGACACAGGTCACCCCAGAGTGACACCTCTGGGAAAAGATATAACCTTAGAAATAGGGATAATATTAAAAAACCATATAGATATCAAGACATTGATACACGTCCCTCTCAATCTTTTCAGACTTCCTCGCAGAAATCAGAAAGAAGAGGACGATCAGAACAAAGAGAAGAGCACGCCAAGTCCAAAGACAAGGAACCTGCTCAACAAAAAAAGAAATTACAATTTCCAAAAAAGAAGGTAGCCAGTATCAAGGTAGTTAACAATGCCGAGAATACTGAGGACACAACTGAAAAACGGAGAGTGGGCTCAGACAATGCTAGACAGCGCAGCAGAAGTGAGCATAGCTCGCAAAGTCCTTATGAATCATCTGGAGACAGTGGACACGAATGAATATCTTCAAGTGGAAACTGCAGACACCAGAGTTAGCAAACCCCACAAGATATACGAGATAACATTACGTATAGAGGGAGATAAGACTAGGAAAATAAGGGGACTATTTTGGGATAACCTCTCCAAGGGTTATGACATCCTTCTAGCTGAAAAAGACTGGCCACCAGAGTTTGTCAGGGAGTGCCCTCATGGCGAAGAAGTAATTATGCCTGCCTTCTCGAATCAAATCCCGATTCATAAAAAATACACACTTGCTAGAAAGTGGGCAGTGGCCTTAGCACCTGCTTTATATAAAAATCATGTAGGATGGGATGAGGATTCTCCTCCTCACAAAATCCAGTTAAAATCACAACCTACTGCACAAAGGCAGTACCCAATTAAGCAAGAAGCTAAAAAACAGGTAAATGAAATACTAGATCAGCTAGAATACCAGGGGGTGATTGAAACTTGCACCTAACAAATGAACAATCCTTTGTTTCCGGTCTCCAAACCAGACAATTCATATCGTCTAGTTTTGGATTACCGACACCTTAACACATGTTGCAAAACCTTTGCAGTGCAAAACTCACACAGTGCTGCACTAATGAATAACATAGTGCGCAAAAAATACAAAACAACCTTGGACATCTCCAATGGATTCTTTTGTCAAAACATAGCACCAGAGAGCAGATATTTAACTGCATTCTCAGTAAATGGCACTCAAAAGCAATTCTGTCGGTTAGCCCAGGGGTACAAGAACAGCCCGGGGGTATTCTCAGCGAGAGTAACAGAATTACTACATCTATATGATGATGAAGCATTATCTTATGTCGATGACATTTACTTAACAGACGATGACTTGGATACTCACTTGAAAAGAGTGAACACCATAATACTTGGGTTCGCAGCAGAGGGTTACAAATTCAACTTTAAAAAGTCTAGAATTGCCCATCTGACAGTCCTGTTCTTAGGATATGAGTTATCAAGTGAAGGTAAAAGCCTGGCAGACAATTTCCTAGAGAAATGTGCCGTAATCCAAGCTCCTAAAACACTAAAAAACCTACAGTCAATTCTAGGCTTCCTAAATTTCGGAAGAACATACATTGCAAATTACGCAGAAAGGGTCAAACCCCTTTATGATCTAATTAAACCAGACTTTAAAAGATCCAATTGGACTCAAACACACACAGAGATTTTGAGATCCTTACAAACAGACATGCTAATTAAAACAAAATTAGAAACACGTGATAACACACGCAATCTTGTGATTCGAGTCATCCCAGGGAGATGCGGATTCACATACCTAACCTCTAATGAGGGAGAAAAGGTACCAATTGCATTCAAATCACACTTGTACACTAAGGCTGAAATGAAATTTAGCCCAACGGAAAAAATTCTTACAGCAACACAGACAGCTATAGCAAAAGAACGAGCCCTGGCACAAGGTAAACGAATAGTAATCGTGACACCAATACCAGCCTTAGAGGCGGTAACAAAGGCAAGCATTCCAAATGCTAAAGCACTCCATCCAAGATGGATACAATGGGCTAACTCTCTTGCTGCAACAGACGTGGTGTACGAATTTGATCCTTACTTAAAAACACAAGAATTTCTCCAATATGAATTTGAATGTCCTCCGCCAACCGAAATTCTGCCTCTAGATCACTACGGCTGTATAATATATACAGACGGATCAGCACAACCCGCAGTAGGGGGTAAACAAGCTTACAGTGCTGCGTGCGCGATTGTTAAAGGTCGTTGGCACGAAGGGAAATTTAAACCAACCCTCACTAAAACACAATCCCTAGGAGATTGTACAGCTCAGCGAGCTGAACTACTAGCATTCAAGATGGCGCTTGAAAATACCGATCGAGAATTCCCCACACTCATTGTGTGCGATTCGTATTATTGCGTTCAGTCTTATAATGAATACTTGCAGATCTGGCTTCAGAATGGTTTCAAGGATGCGAAAGGTGGCACAATCAAGCATAAAATGCTCTGGGAACAAGTAGTTCTTTTACAGAAAGAACTACCAAAGACTCACGTGATACACACGCTGAGTCATCAACGTGATGGCGTTCACGTTGCAGGGAATTCATTGGCTGATGAGGCCACGAAGGCAGCTGTGCAAACGGCTTCCGTAGCTGCCGTCACCCGGTCAAAAACAAAAATAGACAGCGAAATATTACAAGCTGTCAGCGCTTCAGAAAAGGATTCGATAGAACCACTCCCTAAAGGCTTTCCAGTAAAATACTCATACATAACTGATGCAAACAATGTTCCTTTTGCTCGAATCCCTGGAGTGGGGGATAGGGCAATTCCAAACATGGAACATAGGTTAGGACTAATAATAGCGGCACACGAAGGGCTTGCTTCTATCCATGCTGGCGTCTCAGCCACAGTATCATTATTAAAACAGAGATACTGGTGGCCACAAATGAGAAGACAAACGAGGAACTATGTTCTAGCATGTGAAATATGTCAAAAAATGAAAGTATCAACGGTGAGACGTCCAGCGCAGACGCCCCTTCTAATCTCGGATAAACCATTAGCCTGTGTTTATCTAGACCACTGCGGTCCCTTACAAAGGGATGGTAACTATAAATATATCTTGGTTGCAGTGGACTCATGCACGAGATTTATATGGATGTGGCCCCAGCGAACGGCTGACGCCAGAACTGTTATAAAAGATTTGCGAGTCTTTATCGGCACATACGCAATTGGCATGCTGCATTCGGACAATGGTCCTGCTTTTAGCTCTCAGGCTTATAAGGAGGCCATGGTCAGTATGGGCGTGCAATTGCGGTACTCTTGTCCATTTCACCCTGAGGGGAACGGAATTGTTGAAAGAAAAAAACGTGACATAAAGCAATCTATAACGGCAAAGGTATTAGGTTCGGGAGCTGGGTGGGTCAAACATCTAATAAGTGTCCAACGTAGTCTAAATAACTTGCCAAGAAATTCTCTGAAGGGATTCAGTCCGTACGAATTATTATTTGGAACTAGAATGATTATCTCTGACCTCGACAGTCAGACTTCAGTGGTTAAAGAAAAAAGCTTTGATGTCAAAGACCGTTTGGCTATTTTGCAGGACTTAAACAAAACAAGAAAAGACCTGAGCAACATACAGTTGAAACAACAGCCAACAACCACTGAAGAATCACCACCTGTCCCAGCAAGACCTGTCTGGATTCCAAAAGTCGGGGATCTAGTCAGGGAGAAGATCGCGGTAAAGAAGGAATTTGGGCCTTCTTACAGAAAAGCAGTTCCTGTCTTGTCTGTCAACGGGACAAGATCAGTTGTACTACCGCCACTTGCTGGTAAAAAGGAGAACCGAGTTGTATCCATCGACCTGGTAAAACCACAACATGTGGCCGATAACAAACAGTAGGCCAAGTGGACTCCCAATAAGTAGCAGAACACCAAGGTTTGCTACCAGTACAGAGGTCCTAACAAAGAGGCTCATCACATTCGAAACGCCTACAGAAGAACAACAAGGACTATGCAACAATGCAATAGAACTCAGACCTCTGAAAACCCAAATAAAAACATTTAGCAGAGACACACCAATCTATAATGAAGTACCAAGTGAAAATGCAAGCAACAAAAATCCTGAAGCAATTGGAACAATTGACAGAACAGCATCCGGCTACTTCATCAACTTCGATGATTCCTCTGAAAGCCTCAGTGAATCAAAGACACAGCCATCATCAAAATCCTTTAAAGACAAAGCTAAGGAACTTTTGAACCAACTGAAAGAAACATATCTGATTTCTCCATGGATTGAATTTTGGGTGGGTTTTGGTGCATTTATCCTCATACTTTGGCTCATCATGGTATTAACTTTGGGACGCTTCATTGAGGGAAAATATGCTAAAATGGACACAGCAAGTCAGAACATCAACTTGGTCCTCAAACCACACACATCTTCACACGTCGAGAAAAGAGAACTTTCTTCAGCCAACTTCACAGCCATTCCTATACCTGGTGGGGTAGCCTGGGACAACACTGACTATGAAATTTATGGTCCGGTCGAGATCCTGAAATATCCACACCAAATCAAGATCTCCTTGAGTGACTTTGCAAAACCAAACTCATTTGCTGATGATTGGGACTTCGAAAGCATTAATAACATGATGTCTGACTTAGTAATGTCTGCTAAATTTACAAAACATGATTATTTGCAAGGTTCTACAAATTATGATAGTATGTATTGCTATAACCACTATGGTAACCATTTTTTACATAAATCTGCACAACCTAGAAATGTTTTAAATTATAATCAATGGGAACATTGTGCAACACCTCCAAAAGGGAGCTCAAGAACCGTTTACGACAAATATTCATATTTTTCAGGTTTTAACACAAGTAATGCTGAAACATTCTATTTTAAATTGTCAAACAAGACAGGGATGAAAACCATGATAACCAACACAAAGTTGATATATTCAGATTCATTCTTCGAAGAAATGAATACTTTTGGATTTGATTATTGGGACAAAAATGTTGATTTGAAAAGTGTTTGGGGTACAAAAGAATGGAAAGTACAGCGTTTAGAAGCTTTGTTTAGAGCTTGCATGATCCCAGAACAAATGATATTTTTAAATGACACTGTTCAACAAACCACCTGTCTTGGCCTAGCCAAAATCAAAGATTTAAATAAACCGTCTATTCCAAAGCCAACAATGTTTAGCAATAGCTCTGATACGGATGAAGAGATAGACGTAAACCATATATTAAACCAAAACAGAACACATCCTGATTGGAAACAATGGTTAATCTGGCCCACAGATACAAATAACTGTCAAGACAGATTCCTGAATAAAACACAGGGGTTCAAAATGACCAGGCCAGACCCTAGATATCCCCAAAGACATCACCCAGGGATAATAACAACCTACAGTGTGGGCAAATTATGCCTTCAGTGGCTACAAACTTCCACACTGCCTGAAATTAAGCAACACCTAACTTTACTTACTGATGGTGCTGACTTGCGTGATTTCATAATGGGACCACGCAAACAGCGTCAAAAGCGTTTCATAGCAGCCTCTGTATATGCAGCATACAATGAGGCCTGGAAGGTTAATCAAATTGAAACAGCAGAAAGAATACGGGAAATTGACCGTATTAATTTGGAAAAATCACTTTCTGTAGTGGACAATGGGTTAATGACTCTGTCCTCCAGAATTTTTTCATTGGACAGCATTGTGTCTTCAGCAATCGATATATTATCGCAAGACTTACTGTTATTACAACATGGTCAGTCACAATTGCGTTCTATTGTACAGCTTGGCTGGACCTTACAAAATCTGCGTTCAGGCTATGTGCCTTGGCGTTTAATCAACACAACGTCACTATTCCAAATCTTTAACCTTACTGATAGACAAATCGGTATGGCGCAAAAGGGTGCTGATTATACAATCTTGAGCATTGAAAAACTAGAAAGATTACCAATGACAATGTCAGAACGACCTGTCAGTGAATGGATAATCCACGGAATCATAAATATTCCAATCTCAACCTTCAGGTTTCAATACTGCCAAAAATATATACAGGCTGGCATGTACGAGAAATTGGGGAAGGGGTACCCTAAAACAACTTGGAACCTGCCCTATTCACATGCATGTGTCAGTAATAAAGGACAGAAAGTGTTTCTTAGTGGCAACAATTGTGCCATGTCACTAAGCGGCACGCTTCTGTGTAACGGAATTAGTTTGCATGGAGCCTGTGAAGGGAATTCATACAACCTTTCATGTCACCAGCAAGGCGCACCTGCAACTGAAATAGAACCATTCTTTCAAAGACTCTATAATGGGAGTTACATTCTTATTGTAGACCGCAAATGTTGTAGTCTTATGCCCGGGACTCCTTATCTAGTCACTACGACTGCGAAGGTCAAGTGCTGTGGACGTTCTTTGTTCCCCAGCTCCTTTCCAGACAGGGAGGCAAGGGCATGGCCCAGTTTGAAAATTACTTCTATTCGAATAGATACTTTAAGCAGAATGAAAACAGTGCTTCTTCAGACGCCTACAAGGCTCACGTCATCAAAAGAAACGTATGATCTACAAGTCGCAAGGACGACTGCAGAGATACATACATTATTATCGACTAATTCCCCCGTACATTTCGCGGAAATCCTGAGCGAAATCTTAAATATTTCTGATACCACTGGGGTCTCAAAGGTATTTAAGACAGTATTTTCGATGGCATTAACACCATTCAAAGCCATACTGGGTATTTTTCCAGATTTCGTCCATTCGATTTTTGGCGGACTTCCCCTGATCCTGGGACTAATTGCAGGAATCCTATTCTTAGTCCTTATTTTTCGTTATGGCAACCCATGTCACAGATCAAACTCTCGCGACAATGGAAGAAACAATCCTAGCCATTGGATACCGGGACCGGATATCAAAAATCCTGGGACTCTCCCGGCTTAGAGACCTGAACATGACTTGGTTTCTATCATTTCGACCAATGTGGCAAAGATGTGTTTTACCTGTATTGAGGTGTCTGCTATGCGGTGAAGAATGCGTGTTAGACACCTGTCTGACGCTACAATCGGATGCGCCAGTGGATGCAGATACATTGTTGGTTCCTACCAAGGTTCACGCTTTGTGCTGCCCTCAAAGGCTGCCAATCCTGATGACGGCATTCGTGGAATCTTCACCACTACGATTGAAGAGTAGTGAAGTTCAAGATGAAAGCAGCATCGATCAGGTACGACCTTCTGTCAGCAATGCGAATCAGAATGTCAATGGAGGCAATCATGCGCACGAATGCATGGTTACACCTATTTCCGACTTAGTGGAACTTTCCCATGAAGCTGTTGACAGTTTTTTCGAAAGCCTTAATGATATGATGTTCTCTCCAGAACAGAAATAGAGACTTTTGAGCAAGCTCGCACACGGCGTTCCCTGAATTCGGCCTTCAACTTTAAAAATAAAGTCACATGAACAATTTTTCCCACCAGTTCACGGACAACAATTTTTTAGCAGCCCCAAATTATTTTTTACAAAAATTTTCGGGACACTTATCTTCTGCTTAAAGTAAGAAACTATTCCTAGAGAACTAAGATTTCTATTTTTAGATACTTTATAAACTTTAGTTGCCCGCTGGTATGTTCACAAATATTTTATTATGTAATGAAATGGTCTCGAACTTTCTTTCTGTATAGCCATATTAAGAGCCATTTCATGTGTATTTCTCATATACCAAATAAGCAATAATGTCTACAAATGCGTGTTTACTTTAGCGTTTAATTCATAGCTTAAGTGCATACAATATATATGACTGCAATTTTTCAGTATATTTGAAAATTTCAAAATGCATTTATGTATTTTGGGGTGGTGAGGTATACACTATACTCTATAGTATGTTGTACTATGTTATACTATGCATAGATTAGTAAATATGACCATAGTTAGCGTGGAGTGGGTGTCATGTATTCCTATAGGTTCTGAATCGATCCCCCTATTCCTGACCCTATTCTGGTTAAACTAACTATCAAGTTAACTAACAGTCAGCCCATGAGGCAAGAAAAGCCCCCATGATGCAGATACCGTTATCTGACGCAGTCACACTACGGCACAGGAACGTGTTATCTGATTAGGTCATAACGCTTGAGATCTAATTAGA
The DNA here is from genome assembly GCF_964261635.1 of Lissotriton helveticus. Taxonomy (NCBI): domain Eukaryota; kingdom Metazoa; phylum Chordata; class Amphibia; order Caudata; family Salamandridae; genus Lissotriton; species Lissotriton helveticus. The sequence continues at coordinate 165,176,257 of NC_136065.1, read as the reverse complement.
CAAGCGACATTCCTCCAGCCCCTGATAAGGCATACGACGTTCTCATAACAAATCAAACCTATGACAACCTGGAAAATCCGTGCGGCCATTGTTTTGATTTCACAGAGAACTTCAGTAAAAGAATGTGCTAACGAGCAAGTCGTATGACATCTTTATTGACGTATCTATGTCCATCCTTACGTCAATCTCGGCACCTTTAAGGTATAAATATTGCCGATCTTGCCCTATGCAAACACACGCGTGGTGACGAGACGGAGCAGCCATACTTGCCGAAGCCCAGAAGCAGAGCAGACCCCGCTGGCAGCAGCCCCGCCTTCCTGACGCGCTGAGAGACGCGCTGCTATATCCTACCGAGAGACCCAGCACCGGCGCTTTCGGGCAGCCCTCGCAGGCAGCCTGGAATATCGAGAGCAGAGAAAGAGATACCATTCCTCATTCATCCTAACTTCCAGGTACAGAACTGAATAACCCCTCACAGAGAATTCTTTAGTTATTCACTTGGCAAAAACAAACTTAACTTAAACTGTAACTTTCTATTCCCGCCCACGCATTAGACTCAGGTCAGGTACACGGGGTAGGCGTATTTAGAAACACCAGTTGAGTACGTTTAGTCAAATGTATATGTGTATGTAAATATATTTTAATCATTTTAAACATCATATGGCTCAGAAACCATATCAATGTTTTTACAGTATTATTTTATACTATTGCTTTTAATGTATGCACTTTACTTAACTATAAGTATTGCAATAATATCGATCCATTTCTCTTGTACGAGAAAAGAGACTGATCAATAAATAACACCTTTTTATTGAACACGCCCGTCTCTTCCTTTTCTCTACAATCTGATGAGACTAAGAATGCACGTACTGACTGAGTAAAATAATTGCCTTGTGCTCACACGACTCTGGAGATACACTCTTGATTAGGGGAGAGCAAAGTTGTCATGTTCTATGGTTGTCAGAAACTAAATCCCTTCTTGTCTAATCAGGGGAGTTAATTCTTTCCTGAACATTCGAGAAAGTTTCTAGCGAACTCTGAGCTACGCTGGCAAACCCAAAACTTAAGTCTAGTATCGACAGTAGTAGACCTAGTTAACGTCTGGCCTAGGCCTTTACTGCTGTAGGTATTATTCCAATGCGCAGAGCCTATTGGGAAGATAAGAACTACACTACAAATGTACTCTATCTTTGCTTTCTTTTCTTGCTTCAAATCATCACAAAGTGTCTCGAAAGAAACTGCAATATTGTAGACCAAAGGTAACCTACTTAGGTCACCTTTTGTCTAAGGAGGGACTTCCATTGACATCAGATTGTATACAAGCAATTTTAGACACGCCAGTTCCTACCACACAGAAGGGAGTACGTGCATTTCTGGGTCTTACTTCCTTTTACAGGCAGTGGATTTTGGGGTTTTCATATATTGTTAAGCCTTTGTTAGCGCTTTTGACGAAAGACACTCCCGTACCCCTTCCATGGACAGATGAATGTGAAAGTGCTTTTCGACAGTTACGACAAGCCCTTTGTTCAGCACCAGTGTTAGGTAATAGATTATACAAAGCTTTTTACACTTTACATGCATGAGAAAGATGGATGTGCATTGTCTGTTTTAGTCCAGTTACACGGCGATAAGCAACGTCCTTGTGTTTATTTTTCAGCAGTTCTTGATCCTGTTGCTAGAGCATTACCTGGGTGTTTTCGCTCAGTTGCTGCAACGGCTGTGTCAATACGACAGAGTGAGGGAATAGTTTTGTCACATAAGCTGTTAGTGTTAGTACCCCATGCGGTTGATGCCTTTTTGAATCAGACAAAGACGCAGCACTTAACTAGCGCTCGTCTGACAGGATATGAACTGACATTGCTAGCTCCTCACATTACATTGAAGAGATGTGCAACTTTGAACCCAGCTACCTTGTTGCCGTATCCGGTGACTCAGCCTCAATCACAAGAAACGCATGATTGTATATTTCTGACTGAGGAACAGACAAAGGGTCGCATTGATTTGCAAAATACGCTCGCATACCACAGAAATCGGCCCAAGCATCTGAATTGATAGCTTTGACACGAGCATGTGAGCTTAGTACTGATTTATGTGTGAACATTTACACAGATAGCCGTTATGCTTTTGGAGTAGCGAATGATTTTGGCCTACTCTGGAAGGAAAGAGGCTTTCTTACATCTCAGGGAATGCAAATAAAGCACGGAGAATTAGTGCATAATCTTTTGATTGCATTGACATACCCAAAGAAAGTAGCCATAGTGAAGTGTAGCGCGCACAAGAAAGTGACAGACAAGATTGGACAAGGTAATGCCTTTGCAGACCATGTGGCACGTGAAACTGCGACGCAAAAAAACACTACTCCTATGTATGTAGTGAAGTCGCAAGCTGAGAGATGACATGATGCTAGGAAAGAAGTACGAGAGATACAGAGGACAGCCTCTGGTAAAGAACGTGAACAGTGGTCTAAAGAAGGAGAGTTAGATGATGAATGTTGTTGGAGGAATAAGCCGATGGATAGATGGAAGCTGCCTATAGCTTTCGTACAACCTATGGTTCAGATGGCACATGGGCTAGCACATGTTGGAGCTTCCGCAATAACGAAAATGCTTACGCAAGTTTGGGAGCATCCAGAGATTGCTAGCACAGCTAAGAGCATAGTACAGTCTTGTTTGATCTGTTTACAAAATAATCCTGAAAAAGGAACGCTAGTCCCATTGGAGGTTTTGCTACACCGACTGCACCTTTTGAAGTCTTGCAAATGGACTACATCCAGCTTGAGCATTGTAATAACTTAAAGTATGTTCTAGTGGTGGTTTGTGCCTTCAGTAAATGGATTGAGGTGTACCCCACAAAGGATAATACTGCTATTACTACCGCTAAGGTGCTACTGAAGGAATTCTTCCCGAGGTTTGGTGTCTGCAGACTTTTATGGAATGATAACGGACCTCATTTTGTTGGGGAAGTTATCAAGTATGTCTTGAAGAGATTAGGAATGAAGCAGAAGTTCCATGCAGTGTTGCATCCACAATCAGCAGGATTGGTGGAAAGGTATAATGCTACTCTAAAGCTGACAATTGCGAAAATTCAAGCTTCTACACACTTGACCTGGCCAGATGCGTTGCCATTGGCATTGTTGTCCATCAGATCAGTACCGCATTCTAGAACAGGTCATACCCCGTACGAGGTGGTATTCGGACGATCCATGAATATTTGGGAAGTTCCAAAACCGAGTTCTGTGTATGATGTACCTTGTGTTTTGATGAGTGACTATTTGCACATTTAACCGACAGTTTGGTTTCTATTCATCAACAGGTTCGAGTAGCACTTCCTGACAGATCGACAGGTGAAGGCCATGAGCTCCGTCCTGGCGACCTTGTGATGGTTAAGGCGTTCGAGAGGTCAAGCAGCTTGGAGCCGAGATGGCGTGAAACAGAACAGGTGCTCATTGCCACGAAAACAGCGGTTCGAGTCACCAGCAAGAAAAATTGGGTGCATAGCACCCATTGTTGGAAGGTATCGTCGACCTTGGTGGAACCTGCTGTGCTGACCGATCATCGAGAGATCTTGACCACGGAGAAAGGCCCTGCTGCATCACCTGACGAATCTGCGGAATTCTTCCCGGACCAGACGACTCCTGGAGCAACGCGATACAACTTGAGACCGAGGAAAGAGTCTACAGTTTTTTGAGAGAGAGAGGTTGAGCATCCGCCCTGGGTAGTGGAAATGGAATGCCGATATGTCTAGGGAGGGGGATCAGCCCTGCGTAGTGTAGTGACACCTGTCTTGATCTGCGGTGAAGAAAACAATGTCTACCCACGGTAGAAGAGCTCCTACAATCATTTTTGTTTTTGTTGTTTTGTTCTGTTTTCTAGAGAAGGTTGATTTTGTTGCTATGATAACCACTAAGAAAAAGGTATTAGGAGTTATAGGTGTTTTTGCTGCTTTGACAATTATAGTAGTGATCACCTGGTCTGTCGAAATGATGATTCCTGCCCATGAGTTTTTTGTGGTTCCTACTACTCCAGTTCAAGAAGAGCATCAGCATTTCACTCTTCCGTATCATGAGCAAAAACATCGAGAATCCTATCTTAATAATACGTTTGTCTAAATGCTCCATCACACCCAGAACGCTACGAATACCACTAATTATTGGACATGTGGTATGCTTCCAGCACATCCAACGAAAGGTGGAACACCTTTTATCCCACTTCCTTTTTCGCATAAGGGTTCTTGTCGAGCCTGGTACACTCTTCTATTTGCAACTAGGAAACCTACAGTAGGTGGACATCTTTTTCGTCTGAATAAAGAGTGTTATCAAGATGAACATGGGTATCCTCAAGCCAATGGAACTATATAGGAATGGGAGGAATACCGACCGGACAATGCTTCTACACCATATGTTTTTACCCATACGAGAGACTCTACCACAAGCAACCAGTCTGTAATCACTGTTACAAGGACTAACGCAGACTTATGTGTACAAAGTACTGGACGAATTCCAGTTGGAACTAGTGATTGTGTTACTGTATTAAATATGGATGGATTGAATGATAGCTCGTTTTTGGCCTCACACAACACATATTTAGTATGTGGGAGCCATGGATATCAAAGATGGGGTGGTCAGGTGCATGTTATGTTTCTTTTCTATTGCCTCCTGTTTTCCTGACACCTGCTTCATACCACCGAGATTTTAAACTGTTTAGAAATATTTCAATGAATCGTTATAAGAGGACAATAAAAATCGATGATGTGGATCAGAAAGACACTAGTTTGCAGCAATATGTTGACTTTAATTTGGGTTTGTTTCCTTTTGTGGATGCTGCATTAATTAGTAGGAAAATTCGACGATTGACTAGAGTTGTGGAAGCTGTTACTAATCAAACTGCTATTGCCCGTGGCAATATTACTGAAGAGTTACAAATTGCTAGGATTGTAACTCTCCAAAATAGGATGGTATTAGATGTTATGTTAGCAGATAGAGGAGGTGCATGTAAAGTTATCGATAGTAGTTGTTTTGTTTTTATCCCTGATAATTCGCCCTCAGTGTCTGACGCAATTCTTAAACTGCATAAGATAGCTGCAGATATTCATGCTAAAAAGGGCACCTGGACTTTTGCTGGTTGGTTTTGGGCTTTAGTTTCTGCCTGGGGTTGGAAATTACTGACTATTCTCTGTATTGCAATTGCAGTGATTTTCACCTGTTGTATGTGCATCCATTGTGGCCCAATGCTATGTTCTATGTGCATATCTGCTTGTATACCATCCAAAAAGAATACTGTGAAAGCACAACACATGTTAGATAAAGAAATAGCTGATATGATGCGTATAGATATACGAGATGAGTGTTTAGATTATCCCAAAAGAGCTTATGTCTTTAGCTAATGCTAAAAGGGTCGTCTGTTGTAATTTAACAGCGATTAGATTGAGCATTAGCGAAAGACATCTTAGTTCTAGCCGTTATCTTGACATTTAACGGACTCCATTTTGTATTCATGGCAGCCATTTTGTCTCCTACATGCTACCTCGTGCCAACCATGTGCTCTGTCCTATCTTCCTGTCCATGACACTTGAATCTGCCCAGCAACGGGCTATTATTAGCATCGCCTTGCTTTGCCGCTGACCGTTAGGGTTCACATCTGGTAGTGATTAGCTCTAGATTGGAATGTGTTAGCCGAACCCCCCAAGACTGTCAGCTCCTCCCACTGATCGATTGTGCTTCTCGATATTACCTTATATGTACATAAAATGTGCTCTTGTGCTTTGTACCGCCTTCTTTTGAGCCCCTGTGTGGGTATAAATAAACCATGCATTCTTAGCTCGGGGTGCTACTTCTTGCAATGCCGAAGGGTACTGTTTGAACCATAGCACCAACTCATGAGGTGTAATAAATGTTACGTTTTCTATTTCCAGTTTCTGTGCCAACTTCTTTCAATTTGGTCTGAGGACTTCGTGCTGAGAAGGACGAACCCCTCGCACTAGCGGGTCTGGCTGAGGCCTGCACGACAGTCATCGACAGCTATTTAAAGCAAACCATTTGATCAGCTCTGGTTATCACGTCCAGCAGCTGTGATCATTGTAAAGTTGTTAATGGTCGCCTTTAAAATTGTAAAAAACAAGTTTTATATGTCACAAATGTATCACTCTTGATTTTTGGTTCCATTTACACTGGGGACACAAAGCACTAAAGGTTTTCCTTTCTGTACATAATCATATATTCTTTGAATTATATAAAAGCATTATTATAAATACAACAGAGGGGTTCATGGTCTCCTTTCCTTCTGACATCATCATAACCCTTTTATTATTGCAATTTGCGTATTAGTACCAAAATAGAATACTTTATTTTCCGCAGGAACTGCTGTTTCTATTACAATACCATGGAAAGAACAGCATGTTGAAAAGGGTCGAAACCTTTGTGGCACCATAGAAGTGACCCGTATGCCAGGAGGGACCGCCGTGCGTTAGACTGCAGTGCAGTAAGGCCTAGCGCCTTCGAGCCTTTTGTGGAAGGGGTGTGCCAAACCAATTGCTAGGAGGGGCTGCTGGAAATAATTGTGTTATGTGGATCGCGCTAGAGCCTGAGAACTGTGAGCAGTGGTGACCCACAGGTCATCAGGAGCAACAAGGACTGCAAATGACCGGACCCCATGAACCGGGTGAGGACACTAAGGACATATCGCCACATCACCGTGATCGAGATCAGCAGCACTATAATCACCCCCCTCCCTTTGGGGAGCGTGGAAACTTACCCTACAGGAGGAGCACGGAAACACATCTGATCACTGCTGGACCTGATCGCATAGGCTCAGAGAAGAGACTGAGAAGAGACTGCACTTGCTGAGAGCTTCTGCGACTCCTGAATGCAGTAGATTTACGGAGCAGGACCAGAGCTGTTGAGTGTGCCCACAGACGGACTTCAAGATGATGCATGCTTCCTCTCTGCCAGAGTGGATAAGATTAATTACGTGCCTAACATGCTATGGGGGGGGGGGGCGGTACAAAAGGGGGTGGTAATGGACGGAGCATCTGAACCAATCAAACACTCACACCCAGTCAAAAGATCTGGGTTTAATCCATCACCGTTCTTTAGCCCACTCTGCCACCCCAGTTCAGACATGGCTATATGCAAATCAGTCTGACCCTGTGCCTCATGGGAACAGTCCAGCCCGAACTGCCAAGCCATGCCTTCCCTGCACCGGAAACAAGTTTCGGAGGACCGGTTTCTGGCATTACAGCCGTCTTCAGCCCGGCTTGCTTGAATCCAGTGGCAAAGTGAGCAAGGGACTCACATCTGAGCATACCCTACCACACTTATGGCGGCCAAAAGCGGTACAAAAGGGGGTGGTAATGGACGGAGCATCTGAACCAATCAAACACTCACACCCAGTCAAAAGATCTGGGTTTAATCCATCACCGTTCTTTAGCCCACTCTGCCACCCCAGTTCAGACTTGGCTATATGCAAATCAGTCTGACCCTGTGCCTCATGGGAACAGTCCAGCCCGAACTGCCAAGCCATGCCTTCCCTGGACCGGAAACAAGCTTCCGAGGAAAGGTTTCTGGCATTACAGCCGTCTTCAGCCCGGCTTGCTTGAATCCAGTGGCAAAGTGAGCAAGCGACTCACGTCTGAGCATACCCTGCCACACTTATGGCGGCCATAAGCGGTACAAAAGGGGGCATAGGGTCAAGTCTGATTTGCATATGGCTGGGTTCAAACTGGAATGGCATGGTGAGCAAAAAAATGATGAATTTAGGCCCAGATCTCTGTACTGGGGTGAATGCATGACATTGTTCTGCATTCTGTCCATCACCTTTTGTTTTTGCATTTTTCACCCCGAGTGGGACGGGTATGCTCAGACGTGAGTCCCGTGCTCTCCATGCCACTGGAATCAAGCTATCCAGGCTGAGGAGGGCTGAAAGCCCGAAACCGGTCCTTGGATGCTTGTTTCCAGTCCAGGGAGGACCTAGCCTGGCAGTTCGGGCTGGACTGTTCCCATGGGGCACAGGGTCAAGTCTTATTTGCATATGGCTGGGTTCAAACTGGAATGGCATGGTGAGCAAAAAAACAATGGATTTAGGCCCAGATCTCTGTACTGGGGTGAATGTATGACATTGTTCTGCATTCTGTCCATCGCCTCTTGTTTTTGAACATGCTAAGGGGGCTAGCTGCTAGGAGCGCTGTGATGCGAAGACACTTTTGACTGCTTTCTAAGAATCGGAGTGGGCTCTTGAGTTAGGGCCTGCTAGTAAGCAGTCCCTGAATGCAGCTACCAGTAAATGAGGAATGACCCTGATCATATTGTGAGGATTGGTGGGACAGGGACTTGCCACTCAAACACAAAATCTCCGACCTCAAGGAAAAAGGTGTTGTTGTCTATAAATGTCATAACCTTTCTTTGAAAGTGTACAGTTAATAACAAAATGGCTCTTTTTGTTATAAAATTAAGTATTTGGTTGAGATTGATGTATTGCTACTGCTGTAAGCTCTTTCAGTTATGAGTTATGTTCACTAATCTGTATCCACATCACACCCCAGCCTTAGACTGTTCATTCACACCTACCACTGAGAGTCAAGTGCAGAAAGGGTACTTGGCCTAGTTGCTCAGAATCGATAGTAGGTCAGGCCCCGGGACATCAGAACTAAAAGGCCTAAACCCTGCATGCCCCGTGGCCCTCTGAAAGGGTTTCTGACACAGTGCTTTGGGGAAGAATGGGGATATTCCTACTATTAGACATATCATTTATTAGGATCACCGCTGAATGCACATGCTTTCTTATGTATTATTTTTTTATCACATTTTCAAATCCAAACAAACCATAGAGCATTGCACATCTGAGGTCAACATCCAGGAATGCGAGCATTATCCTCTTATTACCACCAAATCTTGCTGCCAACTTCAAGAAAATATGATTCCCCAATGTTTTAGCTCATGAAACAAATATTAAAAGTAATCACATAATATAGCATCTACCAGAAAACCAACATCTAGCTCTGACACTGGAGGTCATGTAGCAAACTGGGCTTCTCTGCAGATACCCCCCCCAATTTTTTCCTCAATATTATAATACTAGATGCTAGTTATTGACTCCTATTTTGCATTGGGACCTACTGACCAGGTCCCAGTGCCCGTGCTCTTTCCCCTAAAAGTAAAGTGAATTGGTGCACCCAATTGGCAAGGTAATTTTCCCCCTTATACTTCCCTAGTAGATGGTACCATTGGTACCCAGGGCGGCACAGGAGTCACCAGGGCTGCAGCACTATATTGTGCCACCCTATGTGACCCAAGTAAAAGTATGTCAGCAGGTCTGCCATTGCAGTCCTGCACAAGCAGCCATTCCGGCCGAAAGTGACTCTGCACACACCATGTGCTGCAGAGCCACACCCCTGCTTTAATGTAAGCACGTCATTCTTAAAGTTATCCTCCTAAGCCCAGAAGGTAGAGTGCATTATATTAAAGGTGTGGATATATATGTTTACACATATATATCCCTACAGTAACCCTGTAAAGCAAGGTTTTACTGTAAGTGACCAGCGGTCCATAGAGTTACATGGGCTGGCTACTGAAAAAACTTGAGGTAGCCAGCTCCATTATGGAATGACCGTATTGTGTTGTGTTGTGTTTGGTGTTTATCAGCACCAACACAATTCTCATGTCGAGCTGGCATGTATGTAGGTACCACCCTGAGTGAGTGTCTACCTAAAGTTTAGTGCTCTAGTGCCTTGATAGGCTTCCCTGGGCTGTTTGCCACCAAGACAAGAGTCTGCCCTCCTGGTGAGATGTGCTAGCACTTCCCCAGGATGGATTCAAGGGCCTGGGCAGGTAGGTGGTCATACTTCCTCTCTCCCAGGATGACTACTGGTTACAGTCATCAAGGAGGTGAGCCTCAAAGACGTTCACCGCCCTTGATGTGTAATTACTTGTCTCCCTCATGAGAACAAAGCCCTTTCCATTGTGTTGAGGCAGACAGGTTGGAAAATTAGGTAGTCAGGAGGCGTACACCTACAAAAGGCTGGCCACACCTTTTGGGTGCGCTAGGAGGTTTGTACAGTCTAGGAAGGGTTCTGCCATTTTGGAAGACCCTAAATTAGAGGATTCTGGGTAGAAAGGTGACAAACACCCACAGGATGTTGTCACCTCAGAAACGGATTAGCCGCATGGATAACTAGCCCATTGGCCACTGTCCCTTGGGCTCCCTTGACACCAGAACCTGAGTTCTGATGGTGAATCCAAGAAGAGGCACAATGAAGATGGCATCACTGACAACAGGATTTTGGACTCTGCCGCTGTGCGAAGACAGGTCACTTAAGTGTCCTGAAGTGACCATATATTGGAACCTTGTGTTTGACATGTGTTTGTGGCATAATCTCATTGCTCCGAGCACAAGGGACACAAGTGGATGCCAGAAACCCTCCCCTGGACTGGTGACACCAGTCCCCTGTAACCTGCAGGGTAATCGACATGCTGCGTGACAAGAATTGCGAAAGTGAACCCAAACAGAAGTAGTGTCCTGCAAGCCCAGAGTAGTAGCTAAGCTTTCACCAAGTTTCAGGCCGCTACTCCACTCCTGTTGCCCTCCAGCTGCTGATGTACCTTTGGATTACTTTTGCCGCAGCTGAGGCGTGTTGTTCGCCAGCCCGGGAACCAACCTCTGAAGTGGCGTTCCACCGCAACATCCATTTATTATGACGCTGCCTCCTATTTACAAGGGAAGCGCAAATAGGATGCATCATCTAAATAAAGACCAGGGCCGCACTGGCTGTAGCGGGCACCAGGCATTTCCCCGGTGGGCCGCAAGGGTGGGGCCGTTTTTGGGCCCTTGGGGGGCCGTTTTTGTTACAGGGCCATTTTTGCAGCATAGCTGCATAATCAGCCCCTCTAACAAAATCTGCCGAAACCGGCCCTGGCAAACAGCTCGGCCACAACCCCCAACCCCCGGCCGGGGGGCGGGCTGACCTCTTTGCCAGGGCCAGCACTCTATGTACTCCCCAAGGTCCATAAAAACAGCATTAACCCTCCCGCACGGCCAATCGTTTCTGGCTGCGGCTCCATTCTGGAACCCTAGGGTAAATACTTAGATGCCATCATCAAAGAATTCGTGCCCAAGACAGATACCTTCATTCGAGATACAATGGATCTCATCAACATTGTCGAAGAAAGACCCTTCGATTTAAATACACAATTGATGGTGGGGCTAGACATAGAATCGTTATACACTAACATTCCGCATCACGAAGGTCTTGAAGTCATCAAGTCACTCCTGCAAACAACCTCAACCTTCACAGATCCTCACAGAATTCATAATGGACCTCCTACGAATGGCCCTCCAGAACAACTACTTCTTATATCGAGATACCTATTACCTCCAAGTCAAGGGCGTATCCATGGGCGCCTGCTTTGCCCCTAACTTTGCTATCCTGTTTGTACACCATATGGAAAAAACACTCATTCTTTCCACAGACAATCCCTTCCTCGACCAGATTGACCTCTGGCGTCGATACATCAACGGCATTTTACTTCTCTGGACCGGCACAATTGAAGCTCTCAATCTGTTCATTGGCTGGCTCAACCACTCACAGAATCACCTCAAGTTAACCAGTGACTGCAAAAACAATGATCTACCATTCCTAGATGTTACCATACATGCAGAAGAAGGTAAACTTGGCACATGCTTATACCGCAAACCTACGGTAAGAAATACTCTGCTCCAATACTCGAGCTATTACTCACGAGGACTGCGAGACAGCCTCCCATATGGGCAATTTTCATGCATCAGGCGCAATTACAAGTGGCGCAAAGACTACTTTCGTGAGGCCGAAATCCTGACCAACAAACTCGTCAACAGAGGTTATCCTAGACGTTTGGTGACTCGAGCACGGAAGAGGGCATGGTATTGCCATCAAGACCACCTTCTCACACCTCAAACCAAAAATCCAATGACTAGAATACCCTTCGTATCTAAGTTCATTCCTGGCAGCAACAAAATTTCCAAGATCATTAAGAAAAACTGGCCAATACTAATCCCCTACAAACCACTCCAAGAGCCACCTCTCCTTTCGTACCAACGTGGCGACAATCTGGCCAGTCATCTTGTCCATGCCATCACCTGGCCTGAGATACAGGCAGAAAGACCCACCATTACAGGATCATGGGGACTGGAGCCCATCATAGGACATTATAAATGCCAAAGCTGCAGTGTTTGTGACCTCACTGCCAACACCAAGGACTTCACTCACAATGGCAAAACATACAAACTAAAAAAACACAAACTGCAGGTCTCAAAATGTTATCTATGCCATCCGTTGCCCATGTGACTTGACATACATTGGACAGACAACCCAGATGGTCAAACAACGCATCATACAACACAAAAGCAGTATAAACTGCAAGGTCCTGACTGCACCACTGGTGATACATTTCCTTAAAAAAAATGCCTTGACACGGACATCTGATGGCAGGTGATCGACAAACCTACCCTACCCACAAGGGGCGGAGACATCAAGACGCTCCTTAACAGGGCAGAATGCAAGTGAATGACCTTATGCAACACAGTCAACCATGGACTAAACACTATTGACGAATGGAATAGCACAATTTCCATTTAACCTCAGCCTGGACCCTGTGTAGTCATCATGAACCTGTTTACCCTTTAGACCTCTCTCTTCCCACCACACCTCCCTGTCCTCTTCCATACCGTATCCTGTGTAATGCATGCCTGTTACCTAACATTATTTACATGTCTTTCCATCCAAACAGATTGCTTCTTCTTGTTTATTACGTATGTTTGAGTCACGACCTTTTAAGTCACTTATTACTTATTTTACAACACATGTACGATTTATTATTTTTTGTCTCCCCCATGTAAATACTTGCTCCTTTATTCAAGATATCTTCATCCGGCACCTTTATGTTTGCACATCTACGGACCAAGGGCCCGATGTAGGTAATTCCAATTTACCGACTCTTAAATACCGAATCGTCGGTAAATTGGAAGTAGGCAGATGTAGGTAATTTTCTTTTAAAATTACCGAATCTGTACGATTCGGTATTTACCGATTTGGTAAATACTGAATCCTGGCAGGGGGAACGGGTGTCACTTTGACACCCTGTAGCACCCCAATGTCAGGCTTGTGTGCCATGTGGCACACATACAGGTGTACATGCACAGATGTGCATGTACACTGGAATTCGGTATTTTACCACCCAATAGGATTGGATGGTAAAATAAGAATTCCTAAGGGCCTGTGCCACCTACATATGGATTTACAGAATCAGTATATTTACCGATTCGGAAAAATACCGAAACTGTAAATTTACCGAAGCGGTAAATATACGGATTCTGTAAATTCCAAGCCACCTACATGTCAAAAGCCAAATACCGGTCGGTAACGGCCAAAATCGGCCGTTACCGACCGGTATTTGGCTACCTACATCTGGCCCCAAATGCTTTATTGTTTCCGGCGACTGCCGATATTCACAGCGCCCCCATTCATTCCCTCCCAGTCCCTCTCCCTCCCCTCTCCCACCCCTTAGCCTGCTCACCCCCCATGCATTCCTATTGGCTATCCAGCCACCACGTGACCTGCCGCCTCTGGTAATCTCCCGGAACTGCTCACGGCGCTTCTGACTCATTAAAGTACACACAGCCCACGGATCCGCTGCCGTAAAAGCACCCGCTGATTAAATCAGATAATCCTGCGTCTTGGCCGACAATGCGATCCACCCACCCTGGCTCTGACCCCCGTCCTACCTAACCTGTCGCTTTCTTCCCCAGACCATCACACCGCTAGTAATTCAGCCGTGACCCTGGACCATCAAGCATCCCGTAATTCAACAGTTAGTCCCAGCTCTGACCGATGCAGGTACACTTGCGCCACCTCCGAGCATCAGTATTTGCTCCCTATCATCGTAGCCCCCCGTTCTAACTCTCCCCCTTTTTCCTACAGACCGTATGGCATTAATTGACGTGTACTCTTCCCGTGAAGCCTGCACTCCCACCGAGGCGGTTTGACCACGATTACAGGCGTACATGAGCCTTCCAGCTGCCTGCACCTAACTTCCAGTCCCATGCAGACCCCCTCCCTCATTTTTCCACTCCTATTCCTCAGATCCCACCCGGACACTGGAGATTACTTGCACTCCTCCCGTGAAGCCAGGGCTACCGCACCCCTATCGAGGCACCTTTGACCACGAACTCAGATATTCTAGATCCGCCCAGCTTTCCCAGTCCCAGGCAGACCCCCTCCCTCCTTTTTCCACTCCCATTCCACAGACCCTACCCAGACACTGGCACGCCACTTGATCCTCGACCATGCCAGCTCGACCTTACTACCGCCTGGCCCCCCCAGTAGGCAACCCTTCCTACGCGGTCCCTCCCGGCGCCCGCCCAGTCTTTCCCACCAGCATAGCCACCCCATTCCCTGGCTCTCTGGCTATGACACTGTTTGGATCCCCACCCTTGCCTCCAACCTCGACACCATGTCCCACCTCCTCCTTCCTTTCACCCCCAAATGCGGCTCGCTCACGCCTGCCCAAGTCTGACCAGCACTGCCGCTCCACTGTTCGCTCCGTGTGTTGTTTCCACCCACACAGCGCGTGTCCTGCTTCTCACCCGCTCATTCCAGAGCTACCTCTTCACTTAAGACTTGTCGTCCCGGATACACCAGCATTGCGGGTTCTGTCCTTTTACCTTTTCTCCCCCTTACATCTCCTATTCTCTCCCGCAGCACCATCTCAACCAGGTCCTGAAGACGATCCCGAATCACGCGGATCAAAACGTCGTCGACAACACAGCGCAATAAATGGCATAGCTCCCTCAGTGGCTCACCTGAATTGTTACCTATAAATTGTACTAGATTGGATTGTATTTTGGAGCCACTGCTTTCAGCTTCCACACTGTACATATTATTTCACTTTCACAACTTGCGCCGTTCACGCTGTCCACAATTGTCACTTGCGTCGCCACCTATGTCACTTGCACATACCGAGCACCAAGTGCAATTCGGGTTGTTTATCAATTCACTTTTATACAGTGCTGCTATAACTGTATTCCCTATCTGTGCTTAAATAAATGATGCAAATAGCACGCTCTAAATCTATTTGAGTCTCCTTTTTTCTTGCAAGTAATGCCTTTGGCATACATGTTTAATTGTCTATATATTGATACCTTTTGGGATATTGTCTGTTCGTTTTATCATATCGAGAAAGGCTATGCGTCTGGCTGCTGTCACCTTCGAGTAATCTTGTGCAAAGAATAAAGTGGCTCCAGACCAAGAAAATTGTTGAATGGCTTTAGCAGCTGTCAACACTTTCAGCAGATCTGTATTCTCTAAAAAGTAAATGATGACTCCTCTTGGTCTTTGTGGAGAAGAGATGTTGGTAGAAAGCCGCCCAGTCTATGGGCATGTTGTATGTTCAATATGGTATCTTCTGGTAAGTGAAGAATCTTGGGAAGGAAGGATTTGAAGAAAGCGATGGAGTCTGAACCTTCTGTTAATTCCGGTAGACCATAAATGCGTATGTTGTTTCTCCAATTATGATTTCAAGGTCCTCGACCTGCTTTTGGAGTGTGGAAACTTGAGAATGTAAGAAGGTAACACTCTTGGCAGTGTCGCTGAAGGAAGAAACATTTTGCTCTACTGCTGGTGTCAAGTTGTGACCAATTATGTGAAAGAATTTGCAATTTGGAGTTGGTTTCCTCAACAAAAAGTCTCAGGGTTCTTATTTTCTGTAATAAAAGCTCCATGGAAACTGGTGAAGTCAATTTGGGTGGAGAAGGGGGGTCTTTTTTCAATCAATTCATGTTTGACTTCACTGCTGTTGGCAATGAGGAGTCCATTATTATGCTGCTATTATCTGATTCAATGGATTCTGAGTTTTCCAGCTTGGATAGTTCTGAGAAAACTAAGGAATTCTTAATAAAGATGTGTTTTGCTTTTTGAAGCAATAGAGGAAGAGTTTTTTGTTCTGCCCATCAACTTACAGGATGGTAAAATTAGAAAGAGACGTAAAACCAGGTTGAGATTCGTGGCGCACTAGTCAACATGTGAAGCAATGAAGTCGGCTCAAAAGTAGACACAACCAGACCAAATAATGTCTCGTAGAAGAATGTTAAAGTATGGTACAGTTCAGGGAATAAATGGAGACTCTTTATAACAAGAAACCACAACGGCCACTTTTGCCCTGTAGGATTTTAGCTTCCTAGAGCATCTTCACCCTTGAAGTAAACATATCTGTGGTGTTTAAATCATGCCGCGAGTGTAAAGAAGTGAAGAATTCAAAAAGATGAGCAAGAATAAAATCTTGAAGCAAACCAATAGGTAATGGAGACCTGGTGTATTCTTTATAAATATTCAAATACTCATGCTGTTTAAGATCATGAGAGGACTTCAAAATGGCGTCCGCAACCGCATCACCTCAGAACATGCAAGTCATGATGTAAAACTGGGTTGCAACAGCAACACACACCCCTGCTCGTGAAGGGTGCTTAAGTTGAGCTGTAGAAAGTAAGCTGGGACAGTCTTAAGAGAAAGTCCATTTTCGCCACCTTTTGTACTGTACAAGCGCTCCCAGCGCAGTCAGGTAGACAAGATGGCAGCCGTACTTGAGCGATTACGAGGTCGGGTATTTACCTCAAAATACAGATGTCCGTTTTGCTGAAAAGTAGTGACAGTGCTTACATCCTCGCACTGAACACCTCCGACGATGGTTCCTCCGCTCAGCTTCGTATGTAGAGCTCTCTGAGCGTGTTTTCCCCACGCCGATCCAGAGAGCCTCACGCCGACACTGCCATGTTCATTGGTCGCCAAGCCACACCCCCATAAATATAACTTTTTAACTCCTGATCTGCCAGCACCAGGAGAGCACAGCAATTCCAGGACGAACAGCAGATTTCCTCCCTTGGAAAGGCGGTGTAGAACAGAATGCATGATCAGCTCCAGCATCCACTCTATCAGAGCAGCATCTGGAAACTTGGACACTGTCAAAGTCCCCCGCCTTCCTCTAAAAGCACCACTTACTTCTCCTAATGGCATGAAGCCTCTCCTTGGCGAAAGGCAAAGCCACTCGCTGTCCTACGCTGGAGCAAGTGCATCGCATCTGTCTCTTATTTATGCAGTTGACAAAAAAAACAGGAATTGAGGAGGGACCTTTATGCTTCGGGAGGAGTGTCAAGAGAGGCATGGAGCCCTCAAATAAATAAGGGATCTAAGTGAGAGGAACAAGGGGGTAATAAGCATTATATTAAATTAAATACAGAATTTAAAACAGATGAGATGTAAAGGCAAGATGAAAGCTATTAATTTTTAATTGAGCCCAGCACAGGTTGAGGGGTCAAAACACCACCATGTTAAGCTATGCTATGTTAAATTGGTTTGTATAGAACACTAATCCCCTAAGACGATACACAGGCACGTCAGCAGGTGTATAGGTTAGTGGTCCCTAAAGTGCTTATACGAAGTGCCAAGTCTTCACCTTCTTATGGCACTCAAGAAGTGAGACGGTTACTCTGATATCTTGAGGGAGGTTGTTCAATGTCTTGAGAACAATGCAGGAGAATGAGCGACCTCCAGTTCTGTTTTTGCGGATTCGGGGAATGTATGCGAGTGAGAGTGAGGCAGAGCGTAGATGTCTGGTAGGTTGGTGATAGTGTATGCAGTTGTTCATGCATTCTGGTCCTCTATTGTGCAGGGCTTTATATGTGTGCGTGAAACGTTTGAATTGGTTGTGCTTGTGAATGGAAAGCAAGGGAAGCTTGCTGAGGTGCAGTGTGATTTAGGTGCGGCGTGGAAGGGTGAGTATGAGTATTGCAGTGGTATTCGGGATGGTTTGGAGTCTGTAAAGTTGTTTGGAGATTTCGGCTTAGAGAGTGTTTCCACAGTGCAGCCCGCTGGTGATTAATGCTTGTGTGATGGTCCATCTGGTAATCTGAGGCAACCAGTTAAAGATTGTTCACAACATGCATAGGTGTGGAAGCAGGAGGTTCACACTGCCTTGACTTGAGCTGTCATGTTGAGCTTGTCATCTACACCTCAAATTATGGACGTCAATACCACAGCATTTACTACACTAAAGTTATATTCACCCAGTTAATCATGACTAATGTGAGCAGGACTATTCAAATAATGCACCCATATTGGTGCATAATGTGCTATGCAGCCCCTCTGTTAATTCTAACATCAGAATGCATGCCTTCTACATTTGGGGTGCTCAATAAATGTGCATCCCAGAATCCACTGTACTGTGTGCACTACACGCTTGTGCTTCTAGGAACTGTTAGGTTTGAAATTTCCATTTCTGCAACACACTTGTTTCATGCTATATTAGGGTAGCAGGTTGTGGCTAAATGGATGCCATTTGTATTCACGTTATGCAACCCACTGAGTTATCCCCGTAATGTGCAGGCTTCAGTTAGCAAGTGTGACTCCATTTTGCATTTCGTAATCCCTAATAGGCTGCTTAGACTGTGCCTGAACTAGGCCCTATTACTCATGTTGCTTGCCTCAGCAGAACACTGTATTTCGTAATTATTTTCTCTTCTGTTCAAGGCTTTTTCTCGACTTACTAATTAATAGGCCATTCTGCCTTTGCATACCTATCCAAACGTGTTGTTTTTTCTCCCACATTAGGAGAAGCTGAGGCCTAGCACTGTGGCCTTGGATCCCTGATAACATGTACCCATCTGGCAGGTGTTAGCTCATCCTAATGTGCCTCTTTGTTCAAGTTCGGCCCAGGCCGGTACTTTTCCATGGTGGGTGGGGTTGGAGGCTTCTCAGGAGGAATGATTTCTTACTGTAGACAGTTCGGGGGCCAGTCCCTCGGCAGATATCTTAGTGTGCAGGTCATGCTGTACTCCTCTGCAGAGTATTGTTAATAAAGATGTAAGTTTGTATTCTTTACTGTCTGACCGACTCTTCATCCGTGGGAAGGCATAGCAGGTGGTTGTAAGTAACCTGGGTGGGTCCTAAGAGCCACTTCCTTAAGAACTAGCAGCATGGTAATCAGTTAAAGTAGTTAGGTCATGTTAAAAAAATGCACCTTTTTTTGCAGAAGAGGCTGCATTTCCTGCCCCAGCCCTTCGAACCAGAGAGACAGATATTATGGGTCCAATTCACAAATGCACTTAGGTCAATTAATCAATCAGGAATATGTAGAGCGCACTACTCACCCGTAAGGGTCTCAAGGCGCTGGGGGGGGGGGGGGGGGGGGGGTGCTGCTACTGCTCGAAAAGCCTGGTCTTGAGTAGCCTCCTGAAGGTTAGTTTTGGGTCTGCCATAGGAGGATGGGGAATGTGTTCCAGGTCTTGGTGGCGAGGTAGGAGAACGATCTGCCACCGGAGGTCGCTCTTCAGATGCGAGGGACAGAAGCTAGGGCGCGGTCGGTGGATCGGAGCTGGCGGTTTGTGGTGTAGAAGGTAAGTCGTCTGTTGTGGTATGCTAGTTTGGTGTCATGGAGTGCCTTGTGTGCGTGAGTGAGGAGCTTCAAAGTGATTCTCTTGTTGATGGGCAGCCAGTGCAGGTCTCTCAGGTGGGGTGAGATGTGGCTGTGTCAAGGGATGTCGAAGATCAAGCGGACAGAGGCGTTCTGTATGCGTTGCAGTTGTTTCAGCAGTTTGTTCAGGGCTCCCATGTAGAGGGTGTTTCCCTAGTCCAGCCTGCTGCTGACGAGGGCCTGGGTGACCGTTTTTCTTGTGTCAGTGGGGATCCAACTGTAGATCTTGCGGAGCATGAGGAGAGTGGTGAAGCAGGAGGATGAGATGGTGTTGACTTGCTTGGTCATGGAGAGTTTTGAGTCGAGGATGAAACCAAGTTGCATGCATGGTCGGAGGGCATCGGTGCTGCTCCCAGGGTGGTCGGCAACCAGGAGTCATCCCAGACTGAGGGGGTGGAGCCGCGGATGAGGACCTCCATCTTGTCCGAGTTCAGCTTCAGACGGCCGTTCTTTATCCATTCGGCGACAGCTCTGATTCCTTCGTGGAGGTTGGTTTTGGCGGTGAGAGAGTCCTTGGTGAGGGAGAAGATCAGCTGTGTATCGTCGGCGTAGGAGATGATTTTGAGGTT
The DNA here is from genome assembly GCF_964261635.1 of Lissotriton helveticus. Classification (NCBI taxonomy): domain Eukaryota; kingdom Metazoa; phylum Chordata; class Amphibia; order Caudata; family Salamandridae; genus Lissotriton; species Lissotriton helveticus. The sequence goes on along the minus strand of NC_136065.1, from coordinate 165,156,202 downwards.
GTGTAGTCTGGCGACGATGGCAAGCGGGCCATGTAGATGTTGACAACGTCGGGCTGAGGGATGATCCTTGGGGTACGCTGCAGATGATCTTGGAGGCTTCAGATCGGAAAGAGGGGGAGGCGGACGCTCTGGGTTCTGCCGTAGAGGAAGGAGGTGGTCCAGTCCAGTGCTTTGTCTCGGATTCCTGCATCTTGGAGGCGTGTGCGTAGGGTGAGGTGGCAGACCGTGTCGAAGGCGGCTGATAGGTCCAGGAGGATGAGGGCCGCGGTTTCGCCGTTGTCCAGCAGGGCCCTGATATCTTTGGTGGCGGTGATGAGGGCCATTTCTGTGCTGTAGTTGCTGCGGAACCCGGACTGACATGGGTCCAGGATGTTGTGCTCTTCAAGGTAGCGGGTCAGCTGTTTGTTGACTGGTTTTTTCGATGACCTTCGCCAGGAGCGGGAGCAGGGAGATTGGCCGGAAGTTCTTGAGATCCCTTGGGTCTGCCTTGGGTTTCATGAGCAGGGCGTTGATCTCGGCGTGTTTACAGCTCTCCAGGAAGGTTGAGGTCTTGAAGGAGATGTTGATGGCCTTACGGAGATGGCGTGTGATGGTGGTGCTGGCTTTGTTGAAGATGTGGTGTGGGCATGGGTCTGACGGGGAGCCGGAGTGGATGGTGTTCATGATTTTGATGGTGTTGTCGTCGCTGATGTTAGTCCAGGTGAGCAGGGGGTCGCTCTGGGTGGTAGCCGTGGGGTCTGAGGTGTCGTTGGCTGTCGTGGTGGTCTGGTTGTCGAAGCTGTTGTGGATGTCTGCGATCTTACGATGGAAGAAGAATGCAAGGGGGTTGCACAGGTCTTGTGATGATCGGATGTCGTTGGTGTTGGAGCTTGATAGTTCCTTCATGATGTTGAGGAGCTCTTTGCTGTTGTGTGCGTTGTTGTCAAGGCGGTCTTTGAAGGAGGTCTTTTTGGCGGATCTGATAAGGTGATGATGTTGATGCATGGCCTTGTTGTGGGCTGCGTGGTTCTCTGGTGTCTTTTCGTGGCGCCATTTCTTCTCTAGTTTTTGGCCGGTTTGTTTGGAGGTCTGAAGGTCCACGGGAACCAGTTGGCATTCTTGTTGGTGCGTCTGTTGGAGGGTTTTTTGATCGGGCGAGGGTGTTGGCGCAGTCGTCGATCCAACGCCTGAAGTTGCTGGCGGCAGCGTTGGGTCAGTGGGGTCTGTTGGAGGTTGTTTTTGAGCGGGGCAAGGGTGTTGGCGCAGTCGTCGATCCAACGGCTCAGGTTGCTGGCGGCGGCATCGGTGTCGGTGGGGTCAGTGGGGGGGCTTTGGGCGAAGGCGGTGTTGAGCTGGTCTTCAGTGATTTTGCTCCAGCTGCAGCGGGGGATCTGTTGGGTGCAGTAGTGCGTGGTGGGTTTCTGGAAGGTGAAGTGGATGCAGCGATGGTCAGTCCATTGGAGTTCAGTGTTGTGTCTGAAGGAGACGTGGGATCTTGTGGAGAAGATGGGGGTCAAACGTGTGGCTGGCGTAGTGGGTTGGCGTTGTGACGTGCTGTCTGAGTCCGAGGTTGTCGATCAGGGTGGTGGAGTTGGTGTAGGTGAAGTGAAGTTATTAGTGCGGAGTATCCACATTTGTGATGGAATCTCAGCACTCGGGGCAGAATATCTGCAAGGCAGACAGTAAAGAGTGAAGCTTTTGGACATTCCACATGCGTAACTTTAATACGCGTAAGTACCTTTGTGAATCGTGCCCTCTGCCTGAGACCACTGTGGCTGCAGACGACCCAGTGAAAGTGATGCTCTGAAAGCTCTCTTGCACCAAGCACAGAGGTATCAGTCTTCTCTCCCTTTGCCACAGTGGGAAGGTATCTCAAGTACACACAAAAACTATAAAACACATAATCTTAAGAAATACAAACAATTATTTCAGCACACTGTTGTTTATTCACAATATGCTTGTTTCTTGTTTCTTATAACAAATTCATAACACAAATGTTGCAGTGCCCCAGGGAGGAGGGAGGGTAGGGAACGGTGTCTGTGTTGGAAAGGGATGTGAAAGGTAGGTCATTGTGACATTAATATTCACGTATGATTACTCAACAGTCCCACTGGGACCCCTTATTTCGTATCATATAGCACCCAGGTCCCCAGTGACTTTATTGGGTAAAACCCCTCCTATATAACACTTCCTTTGCCACAGACAGGCTATATCTCAGCTCCACAATGCTGCAGGCACAACCAGAATGCACCTTTCAACACCTACCACATGCATTCTAACAAACAACATGAAAAAAACACAACAAAAAACAAAATATTGTCATCAAGCTACCGAGTCAGCCCCAGTGTCTTTTCAACTCTCTGCCAAAATAGGGAGAGAGGGTGGTGTCAAAGAGTTTCCTTTTCTATTTTATTTCTTTGTATTTCGCAGGATGGTTCACATATGTTTGGCATCAGCTCAGTAATTGCAAAGGCACAAGGCCGGCAGCTGGCCTATTCCCGAATGCTTTAATGCTTAATCTCTCCAAAAATGTCGAAAGGTCTCGGGTATCGTATCCAAAACCAACTCTCCGGGACAGAGCGTCCAGCCTTTGAAACGCTCGTGTTTTGTGTGGCAGGGATTCCGCGAGGTGCGCCCCTTGCCCTGGCACAAGCAAAATCGCGCTGCAAGGTAGACCACGGTGCGGAGGGCGGGAGCCGGACATGTCTGGGAATTCAGCGATCAGTTGTGGCTTTCGCTGCTCCATGCTCAGGCAACGGGTAAAAACACACACAGTCACCTCTGGTGGTCTGGTTGGTGCTGGCTATTTTATTTTTAAGTACTTTTCAGAGCTCCTTACTCCATTCACTTAAGGTACAGATTTTGTGTCTTTTTCCTGCAGTGATTGAGGGCCTTATTTATGAATCCTTGCATCACTTTTACACCATGGGCCATGTTGGACCATATTTACAAAGTGACACATCTAGGTAGATAAGTCACTTTGTAAACCCCTGCGCCACATTATATGTGTGCCAGGTATAATGCATGTAAGAGGGGCGTTCCGACGCAAGAAAGGGTTGTAGAAGTGACGCAGTGAAAACTATAAGATTTCACTGTGCCACTTCTGAGATGCAAATGCGTCAATATCTTTTGCCTGTCTCATGGCAGGTGTAAGACTGACGCAGGCATATTAAACATGGGACTTGTCTATGTGTAATGACCCATTGCTGGACTTGCGTCACTTTTGTGACACACTCCAACAATGTGTCACTTTTGAGCCTACAGATACGTCAGAAATACTGACGTATCTGTAACTCCTTGCGACATCATGTGTCATACTGTAAATATGACTCATCATTGGTGTCTCAAGGAAGGCGCAATGAAAAGTGACGCATCGCTGTTTTCTCGCAGTGATGCATCACTTTTCATAAATGAGGCCCTGAGTTTTTCAGCTTATTCAACTATCTGTAGCGCAGCCATATGAGACTGCTTGTTCTGAGCTTATAGATGACATACGCATCAAATATAACTCGAGCCTTTGTATAGAATTTGAGCATAAACGTGTGTTCCTTATAAATGGTTGGTACCAGTCAGGATTACTGATAAAATAGAGTCTGAATATGTTAGGAGCATGTAAAGTTTATTTTCTTGCATTACTCATGACATTCTATGAAAGACTTTCCAGCTTTGCAAAATTACAAACATTTATACTTTCAAAAATGTTTTGCATCAAAGTTAGGATAATTTATTTTGCAAGCAGTGTGAGAGCGCTCTTGCATTTGAAAAATGTGCATTACTGGCACACGCAGGTTGTGGGGGCCTGGAATTGTGTTAACATCAAAGTCTATTCAGTAATGTTTCCTTAGAGACAAGATTCAAATCAGCATTCCAAAATACAGTCAATGAAAAAGACTAATTCCAAAAGGGGCCTCTAGATCAGAAATTTTAGAAAAACCATAAATGTTTAACACAATTTAAAAGTGCAATGCAAAAATTAGAAAAATGCAGATGCAGCTTACATTTCATTGAATCAATTAAACTACATGGAATTCAATTGCCATGAAGACTCTCATATAATAGAACTAACTAATAAACATAAGCATCTTATGTTAATCTTTGAAATCAATTTCCAGCTTTCCTTGCCCATGATTTTGTTGGGGCCATTGGCTTCCCGTGATCCTGTGCCATTGGATGCTGTAGATATGCAGTTATTGGATCTGTTATTGACGGTGGCTGTTAAGGTGATTCTTATGGAGTGGAAGTCTTTCTCTTCAGTATCATATCATACATGGTGGGCATGGGTCTCTTTCTTAAGAAGTGCACACACTTCTGTTGATGTGGCTCATCTATCTCCCGCTATTTCCAGTAATGTATGGAGAGCTTTAGACATGTATATGGATTTGGCCTCAAAGGGGTTGGTTGACCAGTATCCCTTTATGTCGTCTACCTGATTGTTGTTTGTCCTTTTTGTGTATATGTAGCGCCACAGTAGATCCTTTCCTTTCCTCTCTTTCTTCTTCTTCTTGTTCATCTCTTTCTCCTTCTTTCTAGTTCTTGTTTCATACTCTTCTCTCTATCTTTCATGCCTTTATGATAATGATGCGTGTAACAAGAGGGAGAGAGAGGACTAGATAGCTAGTCCGAGTCCCCGAGGGTTTATATGTGATTAATCAAAGAGGACTAGCTTAAGTTGACCAAAGTGTTGCAGTACTCTAATTAGTTCTGTCACGGGCACCTTGTTGGTGTATTCATGAAGCCCTCACCCACCAACCTAGTTGGTGGCATGCTTCATCATCGGGCCCACCCAGTGACACCTAGTATGTCCCGGGTGTGCTACGACGCCTGATTACAGCGGAGCTGGTATATTACTGAGAGTGCAGTGAGTGAGGTTGAGTGAGTTGTGATTTAAAACGGCTTGGTGGTGGTCCCAGTACCCGAGGGTAAATTAAATTTTAATAACTGGGCCGTCACCAGCGGTTAAAAGTAAGGCTATAGGACGCGTATGGGTGGCGAGTCTTTCTGGTCAGTGCCTGCCTTGTACCTGTTGCCCCGCCGTCGTCCTCCGGTAGGTCGACGGCGGGACAACAGGTACAAGGCAGGCACTGACCAGAAAGACTGGTCATCCCCTTACCGCTTCCCTCCAGGAAGCCTTGGCTAATAACCCAAAGCGTATGCATGAGAAGGGAATCCCCCTCTCACATATAGAAAAACGCCTTAGTGAGTGTATCACATAGTCTGTACCACAACACTAAGGGCCCGATGTAAGTAAAATAGATTTACCGATTTTTAATTACCGAATCATACCGATTCGGTAATTAAAAATCGGTAAATCTAAGGGGTGGAGATGTAGGAACATCCAGATGTTCCTTTTACCGAATCGGTAAATATCTGTATTTACCGATTCGGTAAATACCGACCGGTAATGCCCCATTCATTCCTATGGGCTTTGAAGCCCATAGGAATGAATGGGGCATTACCGGTCGGTATTTACCGAATCGGTAAATACCGATTTTGACAAGGGTGCAGGGGGTGTCACTTTGACACCCTCTAGCACCCCCAAAAAAGATTCGGGGGCCATGTGGCAGGCATACCTGCCCTAAGGGCAGGTCTGCCTATCATATGGCACAGGTGTGCATGCACACATGTGCATGCACACCTGAATCGGTATTTTACCATCAAATATATTTGATGGTAAAATACCGAATCGGTAAGGGTTGTGGGACTCAGAAGAGTCCCACCTACATAGCAAAAATACCGAATAGGTATGAATACCGATTCGGTATTTTACAGATTCGGTAAATTTACCAATCGGTAAATTTACCGAATCTGTAAAATTCTGGGCCCTGCATACCAAATCTTATTTACCGGTCGGTAACGGCCGAAAATACCGATTTTCGGCCGTTACCGACCGACCTACATCTGGCCCTAAGTCTGTTTTATTTCACCACACCTTTTAAAAAATGGTCCTGAGGAAAGCCAGAATACTCTAAGGCACTGGCTGAAACATGTCGACCTTCTGAAGGACGCAGGGGGCAGTAACTCGCCACCCATACGCGTCCTGTAGCCTTACTTTTAACCGCTGGTGACGGCCCAGTTATTAAAATTTAATTTACCCTCGGGTACTGGGACCACCACCAAGCCGTTTTAAATCACAACTCACTCAACCTCACTCACTGCACTCTCAGCAATATACCAGCTCCGCTGTAATCAGGCGTCGTAGCACACCCGGGACATACTAGGTGTCACTGGGTGGGCCCGATGATGAAGCATGCCACCAACTAGGTTGGTGGGTGAGGGCTTCATGAATACACCAACAAGGTGCCCGTGACAGAACTAATTAGAGTACTGCAACACTTTGGTCAACTTAAGCTAGTCCTCTTTTATGATAATGATACCTTTGAAGGTCTGTACGGTTCATTAATGTGATTCTGTTATTTTTACTCCGTTTTTGATCTGAATATTAACTGCAATGTTCTATTTATTATTTGATCGATTACTATAATGAACTTCTGTATTTCTTTTCTTTTCCTCCATCAATTGTATCATTATGTATTGTATTTTCATTATTTTTACCCTTTTAAAACTTTAATAAATTTATTAAACTAAAAAAAAGAACTAACTAATAAAAAATCTAAAAAATCAGGGAAATAGAATGAGGGTCTCATTTAGAATTTGGCAGATGGAATATCTACCATCGACATGGAAGAGTACTTTACTCCCTCCATGGCCAAGGTACTTCATGTACCATAGTTAGAGATGTCCACCGCCCCAATGGATATCTTTTGCATTTCCATGAACTGCCTTTACTGCAGTTCCTGTAAATGCATTGAAAGTTTGACGGACAGCTCTGTCATCATGCCGGAGCATTATGTCAAACTTTCAACTTTTTTTAATTTTCGAAAACAAAATCCTTGGCTCAGGGAAGTGTCTCAAAAATCTCTGGCTCCACCCCAAAGTTTAAGGGTTTATATAGCCATTTTCAGCATAAGTAGTCATGAAAATTACAATGGCAGAATGGTGTGACTATCGGTATGACAAATCACAACTCATATTTTTCAAACGTCACATAACCTTAGCACTAACCCACTACATGAATATTGATTTGTCCCTTCCGAAGTAACTCCACCCAGAGATGTCAGAACAAACTAGCTACATTAACAATAGAAAATAATTATGAATGAATGCAATACAGTGTGCAAGTAGGATGAACCTTTGAAAAGTATGGAAAGGCTTGTTCGAGCAAGTTCTTTGAGAACAATATGCTATGCAAAGTAAACAGTACACATCTTCCTTCACATTGTCTCAAATGAGAAATATTACCAGAGAAAGAACATCATGATGTGACATCCATTTTAAGCTAAGATGGTGGCCCACTTTTAGTAGTCTAAGCCAGTAAACATATTAAAACACATTGTAATGATTTAGCTTCAATTTCAGTAGCTCTGTGGTAATGCTCATGTGTGAATTCAAAGGCAGGCTAACTAATATTAATGGCCATAAATAGTCAATTGCGGAAAAACTTCCACAGCAGTAAACATGAAGAGGAAAAGTGTGTATAGGTTTGTCATTCAGCATTGAAGAACTGCAACATGTAAACTTCCAGAGAAAAAGACTGAATGCTCATCCCACCTTTGCTGAGGTTGATTAGAGGGAACATTTTCTCGTAATGTGGTCAAAATAATTCACAATGGACAGTAAAACTTTGTGTGGATGAAGATAAACTTATTTCAGGAATTCATGAAACGTAACAAATTGCAAAAATCGGGAACTGAGCAAAAGTTCAGTGACGAAAAAGAATTCAAAACACCTAGGGCCCGATGTAGGTCGGTCGGTAACGGCCGAAAATCGGTATTTTCGGCCGTTACCGACCGGTATTTACAAATCGGTATGTAGGGCCACATATTTTACAGATTCGGTAAATTTACCGATCGGTAAATTTACCGAATCTGTAAAATACAGAATCGGTATTCATACCTATTCGGTATTTTTGCTATGTAGGTGGGACTCTTCTGAGTCCCACAACCCTTACCGATTCGGTATTTTACCATCAAATATATTTGATGGTAAAATACCGATTCCGGTGTGCATGCACATGTGTGCATGCACACCTGTGCCATATGACAGGCAGACCTGCCCTTAGGGCAGGTATGCCTGCCACATGGCCCCCGAATCTTTTTTGGGGGTGCTAGAGGGTGTCAAAGTGACACCCCCTGCACCCTTGTCAAAATCTGTATTTACCGATTCGGTAAATACCGACCGGTAATGCCCCATTCATTCCTATGGGCTTCAAAGCCCATAGGAATGAATGGGGCATTACCGGTCGGTATTTACCGAATCGGTAAATACAGATTTTTACTGATTCGGTAAAAGGAACATCTGGATGTTCCTACATCTCCACCCCTTAGATTTACCGATTTTTAATTACCGAATCAGTATGATTCGGTAATTAAAAATCGGTAAATCTATTTTACCTACATCGGGCCCCAAATTATTTGTTACTACAAGAGATGCCCCAGGGGTTTTAAAGGGTACTTCCCAGAAGTATAGACTGCTTCAACATAACCCGTCTTCTCCCCGTGATAGCATCATAAATGTGAGGCAGCTGGAAATAATAATTGTCAGGTTGCACAAGCAAATGCAATGTAAAGGCCTTAATTTCAGAATGTGGAGCACAGCCCTTTTGTGAAAAAGATATCAGAGCCACGTAAGTGGTCATTGCAATGCTCAATTTATGCCGGTGGTTTCCAGTGCTCAGCACCAGCACTTAATCCTCAATACCAGCACATTTCATTATCACCAGTCAAGAACACATTCATTTATGGTAGGCAGGGGTGAATAAGTGATTTGCCCAGAATGACAGGATGTACAGTCAATGCGAGACTCGGACCTGTTTCCACAGCTCTGAAGGTGGCATCTCTGGCCCTTACGCCACCTCCCTCCCTCTTTCCTGGATAGTAGTTGGGTCTGTTTTAGGTGGCAGGACAAATGGGCTGCTGCAAGCAGCCTCCATCCGAGAGCCCCAGCACTTAATATTTTTTACAAATTAACGACTGTGGCATTGTAAGCATAAACTGAAACCTGGGCCTTTCTTGGTGAGTCCTCAAAAGGGCCACTCTGGTTAAAAAAAAAAAAAAAGTAAGATATGGTAATGTCACAGATGCCAAATGGTTCCCATGGTCTGTAGTACCTGTCCAGAAAACACAGACCCCTGGGATGCTTTTGGCATAAGGACAGGGCTTGCAACTAATCTAAACTGTGAATGCCTTTGAGCAGGGGTGGTTGCCTACCCACAGCGGATTGGACGCAGGGCTGTGCAAGCAACCTCACAGCTCACCGCTGAAGGTTGTGTACAGTCTGGGCTGAGGATAAAGTGTCACATAAAAAGAATAGAATTTCTCTAAAAAATAGAAACTGATTTATGGTCTGGCTGAGAAAGGATCTGCAGTTTCCAATACACCTCAAAATGGTGTTTGGAAGAGGGGCTAAAAAGCATGTTTTCTGAATTAAATTTCATTTTCATGCCAAGTTTAGTGCAAATTCAATAAGTTGATTTTGCTATTGAGGAGAGAAGAATTTCCTAAAGGAATCAAAAGCTTTCATAAATAAAGTTTGTGGAAATAAGAAAAAAATAGAATTCATTTTCAATATTAGACAAGCATTTGCAATGCAATAGGTCTCCAGTTAATTAAGTTTGAGCTATTGGTATTGCTAAATATTGGAACACCAACTGAAAAAAAATGTTTTGGGGTGTTGCATTATTTAGCAATGGCAGATGATTTAGAAGTTGCTCATTTGTTGTAGTAAATAAGTATGCAAAGAATTTATATTTTGTATATTACATTTTAATGTTTAATATGGCATTTTTCAAAAAGTTGTTGTTTGTACGTAATAAGGTGATATTATTAAGGCATAGTAAACATTTAAGTTGCAAATTGCACAAACTTTTAATTGGATAATTCAATGTATAGTCACATAGGGCCCGATGTAGGTCGGTCGGTAACGGCCGAAAATCGGTATTTTCGGCTGTTACCGATCGGTAAATAGGTGATTGGCATGTAGGGGGCTTTATTTTACCGAATCGGTAAAATTACCGATTCGGTAATTTTACCGATTCGGTAAAATAAAGAATCGGTAAAATACCGAATCTGAGCCACCCATATGTAGGTGGGACTCTTCAGAGTCCCAGGAGCCTTACCAAATCGGTATTTTACCATCAAATAAATTTGATGGTAAAATACCGATTCCGGTGTGCATGCACATGTGTGCATGCACACCTATGCCATGTGACAGGCAGACCTGCCCTTAGGGCATGTATGCCTGCCACACGGCACCCGAGCCTGTTTTGGGGGTGCCAGAGGGTGTCAAAGTGACACCCCCTGCACCCTTGTGGAAATCGGTATTTACCGATTCGGTAAATACCGAATCGGTAATGCCCATTCATTCCTATGGGCTTCATAGCCCATAGGAATGAATGGGCATTACCGATTCGGTATTTACCGATTCGGTAAATACCGAAATCATCCGATTCGGTATTCCAGCACATCTGGAATACCTACATGTCGACCCCATAGATTTACTGATTTTTAATTACCGAATCGGTAAAATTCGGTAATTTAAAATCGGTAAATCTATTTCACCTACATCTGGCCCAAAGTCACTATATAGCGCATCATCCCTGCCCTGACCAATATCCCTTCCATGCTCCTAAACCTGCCGTTATTAATTATTCATCCGCTCCACAGCGGCATATTCTGAGTGGTAATTTTATTGACGAGCGCATGCTTTCACGGCGCTGGAGTTGAAGCTTTAAAAATGTATCGGGCAACCAGGGCAATACAATCTGTCTCGCCTTTGGGAGTTAAGTATCTATTTAGCCATGCAGCAAACGGTCGCGCTTCCAGTTAAAGTGTAAGGCAGCAGTTGCAGCTTAGTGCTAGAATACACTACTATTGTCTCTGAGAGCAGCTGACGCACTTCGGGCAAGTTTCAGTATCATAAATGAGATAAATATACTTGAAGGTTGCTGCCGAACCTTTTTGGCATGTACATGATTCCTACAACTCTGGAGTCTGTTGTGGGGGAATGGCACTCAGTGCCTGCACAGCAAGGTCTCACCTACACATCGTAATTGATACCTTTTCTGCAGCTTTATACAGCGTAAACACAACCCGCCAGCACCAAAGCGCTCCACACCAATAACACGGCTCCCACATGAATTCATACCTTCATGCCTAGGCGGCACAGGAAGGTCAAACCCCAGCGGCAGCTCAACTTCCTGTGATTTTGGGCAAATCATGTATTCCCCTGTTTCACAAAACCTTAAAAATATGCTCTCACTTGCAAAACCTATGCCTTGCGCACAAAGCGCCCCAATGCTATATAACGCAGCAAAACACATACCAAGTATGTACGCGCTTTATAAGGTAGAAGAAAATACCGATTTAATGTGTTTATCACAGCCACGCAATCAAAACAAATGCTCTTTGTAATATTATAAATAACATACAGCTCTCTGTCCGTGTAAAACGAAGGATAGATGGTCACTTTGGCTCTAAGCTACTTAATTCAAAACATGCCCCGTTTTCCACCGATATATGTATAAGGCAGTACTGCTGCTGCTGGTGTTCCTTCGTCAACACGGCCAGCAAGCATTAAAACATATTACATTATCATGAGAAGCACATACACAAAAGCATACATTTCTGCCTCCTTGGCATGGGGGAGGTAAATCCCAGCGTCCGGTCAACTTCCTGTGATTCTGAGCAAATCACGTAAACCCTGCGCCACAAAAACAGAAAAAACATGTCCTCAAGTGTAAAACCACCGCCTCATGTGAAAAGGGGGGGCCCTCGGCCCCCCCGCACGCATGGCGGCGCGGCGACCGTCTCCCCCCTTTCCCCTCGTGTCATTCGACGGTGGGGGCGTGCCCTGGGGGCGCGGCCCACCGCCGATTGGCCGGCGCCCCTCCTGACCCGGATGCAATGGAGTGGTTCCGGGTCGGGGGGGGGCGGGCGATAGGAGGGGCCACCCGGCCCCTCGGGAATAAGAGGTAGGGAGCGCCCAGGAGACCCCCTTGTCCCTGGACGCTCCCTCGCTGAACGTTGTGCCCCGCATTCGGGGCTTCTTTGTTTTTTAAATATTTTCCTTTTCTGTTTCAGGTTGTAAGCGGATTCGTGGCGGCGCGGAGCACCGAGGACGCGAGGCGACAGCGTGAATTTTTTCTCTCGTCTCTTAGGGTGGGGAGCCCAGCCGCGTGGAGCCAGGAGTCAGCCGAGTCGCGGGAGTAACCGCCCAGCCGCGTTGGGTCAGCCGCCGGGGAGATCAGCGTCTCCAGAGGACGCGAGTCGGCAGTAGAGGCGGCGGGACCAGAGGCGCTTTGCGGGTGGGCCCCAGGCTTGGTGGTATTTCTGAAGCGGCGCGCACGGCGACCGCATAAGGTATTTGTGGGACGGGGCAGGGGCAAGCTGGGGACCGGCTTCTGAGTAGAGCGCGGGTTCAGTTTTCCGCCGTAAAAGCTGCTTCCGTCTTGTTTGGAGACCCGGATGCTCCCTGTGTTAATTGCTCACGTGAAGGCTCCTAGAGCAGTTTGTGGTGCGTATCCTTTGTTAGGAAGCTAAGCAGGGTCGACCAGGGCAGCACCTGGATGGGAGACCCCATTGAAGGATTGTATTGTATTGAATTTAATAAATGTGAATGTATTTATAAGAAATAGGTGCCCAGAATTGTTTGACAATTAGGAAATGAAAGTGAATTGCTGTTTATAGATCTGTGAATGCTGCTTGATTACTACTATTGAAACTGCTAATGAATGTATAGTTGCGAGTAATTAGGGAATTCACGGTTGGCTATAACTCTGTCACAGAAGGACTTTTAATAGATTATCTCGGAATTAAACGGTTTTAGCTTTATAGTCCCCATAGTCATTAAATGTGGTAGGCGTATTGCATTGCCTGATCTAACCTAATAATTGCTTAATCTGTAGGGAGAGGAGTTGGCCTAACGGCTAGGGCGCTCGACCTCGGACCTGGAGGAGGCTTAAGATTATGATTAAATAATCGTGTAATTACGTGTATATAGCTGTTTTACTAGCGCACATCTGCAGTGCGATCTGTCAGGGAGGGTCAAATATTCCTCTGTATTAAGACTGGGTTTCTCCTCATCTGCTCCTACTGTTATACACGGTGTTAATATATTTCTCGATTCCAGGCTATTTTACAAACGTTACCGGTACAAGTCACTCGCAGACAAGACGTGGTGGCACTCAGCACGCAACGTGGTGTGGGGCGTGAGCGCAGATCATCATCGCCGGCGAGGACACGGGACTGATCGGTAAGAGGGGTACGGGGGGCTAGCACTCATCGCTCCTGGTGGCCGCCGGGTGGGTCTACATTAGGTTTACTCACCCCTTACATAAGCGGACAAGCCGCTAGTGTTGCGGTCGCCGTTGCATGGTGCTGAAAGCCCCCTGGTGACCCTCCATCTGAAAGGTACACACAGTTGACCTGTTGGGAACTAAGAGAGTAGGCAGCGGGTGTTTTTTGGGGTAAGCGTCATGCCAGGTCCAAGGGGTGGAAAAAGGGGGTCCAGCATGGAGGCTATGATGCGGGCTATGATGCGGGAGATGAGCGACATTAAGCAACAGCTAGGACAAATTAAGGAGCGGGAAGCTCAGTTGGATGACAGAGAGGGTGAGGCACCGGGCCCGTCCGGGAGACCGATCCGCAAGAGGGTGGCACCAGTGCCAAGAGGGGAATTTGTCACCCCGCAAGGGAAACCTAGGTCCAAAAGACCCAAGGAGGCGGTCCCCACCCCAGGCCCAGTGGATCCGTTACCCGCCGCACCGCCCGCGGTGGTCCCACCCCCGCATGTGCCTACACCCATTGCCCCTGTGGTGCCGGTGCCGGTACCGGCAGGTCAACCAGTAGACGCTGGGTCTGCTCCCGCACCGGTGCCCACAATCCCGGGGACAGGCTGGCCTCACCCGGCGCCCGCCCTGCCACCTGTACCAGGACCACCGGGCTTAACCCCAGTGGTACCTGTTGTCCCGGGGGGTAATGTAGATTCGATGCCACCCGAATTGGTATCTCAGTTAACGGCCATGATGCCATGGCTCCAAAAAGGGGGAGCCTTCCCGAATTCTGCAGACCATGCAGCAGAGGCGGCAAGGTTTGTAGAAAAAATCAGATCGGCACCGGTCACCGACAGTGTTGCATTGCCAATATCTTCTCCCCTTGCAGGTACAAGTGTTCCCCAGCCGGACGGAGTTAAGGGGCAGCCGCCCTCGGTGCCCACACCTGGTAAGGAAGTGGCATTGCCGCTCTTGGGGGACGGTGTGATACCTTCCAGGAGCGAAAATCTAGCTCAGCATGTGTCATTAGCTGTGAAAGAAATGATTTGGGCTGATAAATACGTGTACATTTATTCTTTATTGTTGGATAATAGGGAAATGGAGCAGGCAAAAGCACTAAAAGAGTGGATGCTCCCAAGTGAATGGAGGGCGCAATGTACTAGATTCAGGGTTGAGGAAAATCTCAATAATTGGATGCAAGCATGGGCTGTTTTCACTGCAATTAAAGCTGAGCGTCCTCCAGATCTACAGGCTGCATTGGCTTGCTACTCGAGCAGGATTGTGGGGTGGAGTCAACAGTATTCTGGGGAAGCATGGAAGGGTTATGATGTCAATTTTAGGAAGGCATTGGAATTCAATAGATCGTTGCCATGGGACTCGGTAGATTCCATGGCTTGGCACAAACAGTTCTCTGACACTGCACCTCCCCCTCAGTTCGGTGCGGTCAAGGTGTTCACTAGACCGCAGCAGCCCTTTCGGCCCCCCCAAACGAGTGAGGTACCTGGGAAATTTAGGGCAGGTGGGCCAGAGAAAAAAGGGGTGTGCTGGGATTTTAATAGGCGCACCTGCACAAGGGCCGCGTGTAAGTTTAGGCATGCATGTTCCTCCTGTGGGCACCCCTCTCATCCAGAAACTACCTGTAGGTCCAAGCAAGGTAACACAGGACAGAGGGGTAGGGGAAAGCCACTATAAGTCAGACAGGTTACGCCCCCCCACTCCAGTGGATGTTGTGGCAATGATTCCATGGTTGAACAGATACCCTGACCACAAATCGGCCACCCTACTCCAGGAAGGTTTTTCTAAAGGTTTTAGGATCCCGGCCGGGGGATACACAGGCAGTGCGCACTGTAGAAATCAATTATCAGTCAAACACAATCCGGCTGTTGTGGCCGCCAAAATTGACAAAGAGCTTTCATTAGGCAGGATAACTGGCCCCTTTTCCTGAAGTGCCAGTACCCAATTTTGTGTGTTCCCCACTGGGAGTTGTCCCCAAGAAAGAGAAGGGGCAATTCAGATTGATTCATAACCTGTCAGCGCCAAAGGGGGCGTCACTGAATGATGCCATTGACGAAGGTATCTGTAGTGTTAAGTACGCCTCTTTTGATCAGGCTGTTACCTTATTGCAGGCCGCAGGACCCGGGGCGCTGATGGCGAAATCAGACATAGAATCCGCCTTCCGCCTCCTCCCAGTCCACCCGGCGGACCAGCATCTTTTAGGTTTCACCTTTAGGGATAGGTTCTACATGGACAAATGCATGCCTATGGGTTGTTCTATTTCTTGCGCCTACTTTGAGATGTTTAGTTCCTTTCTTGAATGGGCCATGAGACAAGTGACGGGCCATCAAAGGGTCATGCATTACTTAGATGATTTCCTCTTCCTCGGTACAGCGGGATCTCAGGAGTGCGCACTGGCATTGCAGGAATTTTGCGTGCTCATGCGGGCTTTTGGGGTCCCGCTTGCGCCTGGGAAGACGGTGGGCCCGACCACCTGCTTAGAATTTCTTGGCATCGAGATTGACTCAATGGAGAGATGTTTTAGACTACCTAAGGACAAGGTGTGCAAATTCAAGACATCGCTACAGTTATGCCTCCGGAAGGAGAAGGTCACTTTGCAGCAATTACAGGAGGTGGTAGGGCAATTGAATTTCGCACTAAGAATCATCCCAATGGCTCGCCCCTTCTCTCGCTCCATCGCACACGCGATGAGGGGGCTGAGGGAAAAGCACCACCGCACGCGCCTATCGTCTGAAATTCGCCAGGATATGCTTATTTGGATGGCATTCCTGGAGGATTTTAACGGTAGGGTGGTCTGGCCCGGCCCGCTCACGACATCGGCGGAGTTGGGACTATGGACTGATGCGGCCGGTAGTGTGGGCTTTGGTGCCATCCTAGGGAATAGGTGGGTCGCTCAACAATGGCCAGAAGAATGGAAAACATGGGGTCTGATCAGCAACATTGGCTTCCTTGAACTCTTCCCAATATGGGTGGCACTGATGGTTTGGCCCGAACACCTATGTAACCAATCAGTGGTGTTTTGGTCAGATAACATGACAGTGGTGGAATGTATCAATCAGCAGGGGGCGCGGTGTCCTTTCATACTTCGTCTGATCAAAGAAATTGTTCTGCGGTGCCTTAAACTGAATGCTAATTTTAGAGCCAAACATGTCCCTGGTGTTTTAAACAATGCGGCTGACTCCCTTTCTCGCTTCAAAATGCAGGTTTTCAGGGAACATCTTCCCACAGCAGACCCCTCGCCAGCACACTTCCCAGCAGTACTTTGGCAGATTGGTGCCCCAGATTACAGGACCTCGTGGTCGCTAGCCTAGCCCCCAGGACCAAGACGGCTTACGAAGGGGCGTTTCTGTCTTATTGTTCTTTCTTGGGGCCACAGTGGGAAGTGCTTTGGGCGAAGGAGGATGGGTTTGCAGCCTATTTAGAATGGATGCACAAGGAGGGGCGCTCAGTGGCAGCGGCGACCAGACATAGGGCAGCAGTATCATTCTTCGCTCAAGCTAGGGGCTTCCGGGATCCCACTAATACCTTTATGATACGTAAGGCTTTAAGCGGATGGCGCCGTATTCAGGGACACCAGAAGGATAAGAGGAAGCCCATGGGGTTGGCCCGGCTAACAGCCTTACTGGGCATGCTGGAGATTGTTTGTAACTCGGAGTGGGAAGTGCTTCTTTTTAAGGCGGCATTCTCCCTGGCATTCTATGGGGCGCTGAGAATTAGTGAACTTGTGGCAGGGTCCAAGTCTGACCTACTAGGCGGCTTGCAGAAGGCTGGGGTGACGATAAGGGGTGACACCATGTGGGTGATTATCCAGAAATCAAAGACCGACCAAGAAGCTAGGGGTCACACCATAGTTCTGCAACGGGCCCCCGCCAACCCGTGCTGCCCGGTGAGGCACGTAGAATCACTCATTGGACTATTGGTAGGTTCAGCGGGCAGGGCATTGCTCTGTCACGCCGACGGGAGCCCCTTGACCAGGTATCAATTCAGGAGAGTGTTCGAAATAGGGGTTACAAAAGCGGGTCTTGATCCTAGAGATTTTGGATCTCATTCCTTCAGGATTGGGGCAGCAACTGAGGCGGTGGCGGGGGGCCTCCCGGTGGAAAGAGTGAAGACAATTGGGAGGTGGTCTTCAGATTGCTATAAACGTTATGTTCGGATTGACATGCTATGATTACTTGTCACTCACGCTTGGTCTCTTTCCGCTCTCTTACAGTTTCTCAGACCTGTTACGCAGGGGAGGAATTTGTCGTCGGGCACCGCCAATATTCATCGGCACGGAGCGGCGAACAGGAAACAACAAAGAACAATGTCTGGATTGTCGGTCATTCATATGTGAAGCGAGCAGAATGTGTCTTCCTGTCAGGTGACAAGAAGGAAAGGGCGGCACAACTGGGGTTGAACATCACGTTCTTTGGCAGAGGAGGGTTGTGTCTTCACGAGTTTAGGGGATTCTTCCAAGGGCTGTTAGCACGCCAGCAGTCTCCACCGTCAGTGGTGATACTTCACCTTGGGGAGAACGACTTGGCAACACTGGGCAGGCGCATCTTGATTGAGGAGATTATCTCAACAGCGGGTTGGATAGCTAGGACCTGCCCCGGGTGCACACTAGTATGGTCACAACTCATACCTCGACTACAGTGGCGGGGGGGTCATTCGGTCAGGGCGTTGAATCACTCGGTAAAGAGGATCAACACACGGTTGGATAGGTTGTTTCGAACCCCCTTGTTACAGTCAATACCTCATGGGTGCATATGGGGTCACAAGTATTACTTGAAGGACGGGGTTCATTTGACAGAAGAGGGTAATGTCCTATGGTCTGACAATATCTGGGCTTGGCTAGAGGGCTTTGAAAGGAGGAGTGTGTCCTTAGGCAGGGGCTAGAGGGGGAGGCCAGATCGTCGGTTAACAATACTGGCCTGTGGCGGTAAGGTCATTATCGGTGAGCACATATTTGAGGTCTGAGGGGGCGGGCATCATCCTATGGAGGTTCCCGCCCGGGGGGAGGGGCCTGCGGGCCACTCCCAGTACTCCAGGGGCAAGGTAATATGCAAAGGAGCGCGGGTAGGAGTAGTTCACGCTTTCCTTAGGCTGGTAGCCACCCCGCGCGCGTGGACTCATGACGCCACCGGCGCAGAGTAAGGGCCCTCCTTTAGTGGGTAAATGGAGTTTAGGGCGTAGACCGGGCAACTCCCGGGGTAACACTGCGCATGCGCACTCCTAGGGGGGAGGCGCAGCTTGTAGGACCTGACACCGGTAGTGACCCTGCCATATGGCCAGAAATGTACAAAAATCAAGTGTAGGATGTTTAGTTTAAGCTAGGAACAACATGTATTAGAGTTTTGTTAAGGTCAGGCTCTCAAACTTGTTGATAACAATTGTATAACTGAATGTCCTGCTGATTTTTGTATTCATTGTTGATCATGCAATTAAAACCTTTTTTAATGTCATACTTTAATAAATACGGCCGGGCGACTAGCGCCCGCCTTCCAAAAAGTAAAACACGTCTCGTGTCCACGTTCCTGGGTGTTGGGTGCCGGATTGGGGGGGAGGCGGCAGCTAGTCGCTGACCATGTGAAAAGGGGGGGCCCTCGGCCCCCCCGCACGCATGGCGGCGCGGCGACCGTCTCCCCCCCTTTCCCCTCGTGTCATTCGACGGTGGGGGCGTGCCCTGGGGGCGCGGCCCACCGCCGATTGGCCGGCGCCCCTCCTGACCCGGATGCAATGGAGTGGTTCCGGGTCGGGGGGGGCGGGCGATAGGAGGGGCCACCCGGCCCCTCGGGAATAAGAGGTAGGGAGCGCCCAGGAGACCCCCTTGTCCCTGGACGCTCCCTCGCTGAACGTTGTGCCCCGCGTTCGGGGCTTCTTTGTTTCCCACCCACCATCCCTTGGTACAAAGTTTAAGCAGCGTTATGTCCGGTTTAATGATAAGTTTCAAAGGTATGGACCACGGGAGAGAGTAGGCTGTTGGTGTATTTTGTGATCTGTTGTTTAGGAATTTTTTCCCCTTTGTAGAAAAGTGATGTGTGAAGTGAACTGTATTTGAAGATATGTGTCTTTAGGCCTTTTTTCCCTTTATAGCTATACGTTGATATTGTGATTTTGAGTAACATGAGTGAACCGAATTGTAATTTTATGCCATGTGTCGTTAGGCCTTTTTTCCCTTTTAGCTATGCGTGGATACTGTTATTTATTAGCCAGTGTAGTTGTCCTTTAGAATTTTTTCCATAGGTCGTCGTATTTATTAGGTATGGGGCATGCGGTAAGGTCATTATCGGTGAGCACATATTTGAGGTCTGAGGGGGCGGGCATCATCCTATGGAGGTTCCCGCCCGGGGGGAGGGGCCTGCGGGCCACTCCCAGTACTCCAGGGGCAAGGTAATATGCAAAGGAGCGCGGGTAGGAGTAGTTCACGCTTTCCTTAGGCTGGTAGCCACCCCGCGCGCGTGGACTCATGACGCCACCGGCGCAGAGTAAGGGCCCTCCTTTAGTGGGTAAATGGAGTTTAGGGCGTAGACCGGGCAACTCCCGGGGTAACACTGCGCATGCGCACTCCTAGGGGGGAGGCGCAGCTTGTAGGACCTGACACCGGTAGTGACCCTGCCATATGGCCAGAAATGTACAAAAATCAAGTGTAGGATGTTTAGTTTAAGCTAGGAACAACATGTATTAGAGTTTTGTTAAGGTCAGGCTCTCAAACTTGTTGATAACAATTGTATAACTGAATGTCCTGCTGATTTTTGTATTCATTGTTGATCATGCAATTAAAACCTTTTTTAATTTCATACTTTAATAAATACGGCCGGGCGACTAGCGCCCGCCTTCCAAAAAGTAAAACACGTCTCGTGTCCACGTTCCTGGGTGTTGGGTGCCGGATTGGGGGGGAGGCGGCAGCTAGTCGCTGACCATGTGTAAAGCACTTTAATGCTCTCTGGCTAACTTAGTGCTATGTAAAGCTGCAAAACACATACTAAGTACGTACGTGATTTACGTGGTAGAAGGAAATGCCGATTTAAATGTCTGTCTCACAGCCACGCCATCAAAGCAAATTCTATATGTTATAAATAACGTCCAATGGTCTGTCTGAGTAAAACAAAGGATAGAAGGTCACCATGTGCATGAAGAGCTGTCCACAATAAAAACAAGCTTCTGTCATCGTGACGTCAGCCTTACACAACCCTGGGTCAGCGTGACGTCCATGCACGGAGGGTGTGTCATAAACAAACTACTGCCATCCACCGCGCAGCCCTTCTCAACCCCCTGTCACCGTGACGTCAATGGGCTGACATCAAACCATCGTGTTCCATCCGTGCGGCCCTACACAAGCTTCCGTCATCGTGACGTCAGCCATACACAAAACGCTGTCACCGTGATGTACATGCAATGACTCTGTGACATCAACCGATCACTGCCATTAACCCGTGCAGCCCTTCTCAACTCCCTGTCACCGTGACATCAATGAGCTCCGACACCAAACCACCGTGGTCCCTCTGTGCAACCATAACACCGCGACATCATAAAACCTTTTCGGTCGCTCCATGCACCCTGACGTGCCCAGCTGTGACGTCCAATAATATCTCTCATGGGCGGCCAGAAATCCACCACGAGCCAAAACGTCATCAACCGTTCGTGGCCCTAAGTGCCTCACCGTTTCTACCATAGTACTCTCTCAAAGCCTTCATACCATATCAGTGGCCTCATCATCAGGATATATCACAAAAGCTGCGTCGCATTTAATCGGAAATAACTTTAAAAAAAACACCCGTCACATTCCGTCACAGCAGAAATTTGCACTGACATATGCCACACAACTGCGACATATTAAAACAGAAATACATCACATCAATGCAAAATGGCAATTCTGAAGCATGTGAATATCACACACAAACACCCATGAAACATGGAAATGTCACACAAACAGTCCCGCCGCGCAGTAACAACATCGCAGCATCGGATTCCAACGCGCACCTCGCACGTTTCTCATCTCCTGTCAGACGCGCGCCCCTCTGCAGACTCCCCCTACATTCCAGAGAGGCACGCGACGCGATCCGGACTGCCGTGAAATGCTGTGGAGACAAGACCGGGCCGCGCGCACAACGTTATCCTATGGAAAAACGCTGCGCCCGGCCAGGTCTTGTCTCCCTTCGGCGTTCTCAGACTGCTGAGACGCCGACTATAGTTCTCTGGCGAGAACGCGCTTTCAGCGCGTTACTAGCCGAGACCTAAAAAAGAGTTCAGCTTGTAGTAAAACAAACTTTCACTCCTGGATAACAAGCACATTAGTTGCACCATTGATATGGGTAGAAAAATCTTACAGGGAGTAAGAATAACCCGGGGCACTCTTAGGCACAGAAGTGTGCTGAATATAAGTAAATACCAGTAATCCAAGGTAAAGTATATAGCTTTACTCGATGCATGTAGCAAGTTTTTTACATGATAATCCAATGTTCCATCATATTAGCATCATATGGTGGATTTATAGAAGCATGTCCATCATTGGTTGTCCATAGTAGATAAATAAATCACTATTTCCACAATATGTTAAATCCCCGATGCATTTCGCGCTGGAGAGCGCTTCTTCAGGGGGTCTAGAAAGGTAAAAGAAACATCTATGTAACGATACTAGGTCACAAGAGCCTGATAATTACAAAAAAATAACTAGGCTGGAAATAATCATGCATATTACAAATGACAAAATGAGAATGAAAGCCGGTAACCTGAGTTCTAAATAACTGAAACAGGGGAGTGAAGGAGCAAGGTCTGATCATATAAGTGCAGATACACGTACGAAAAATGAGTCCAGTGTAAAATAGGTAAATGCTATGTGCAAAAGAACCTCCAGTTGTAGTAGCAGGGTGATACACAGGCCAGTAGAGAAGATAACGAGGAAACCCATAGTCATGATAAAAGTAGTAACCGTGATAGACCCAAAGGTCCCATAAAAGTTTAACCAAACAAGGTGTTCTGGCGGCAATAGAATACACGTTATCAAAAATGAGTCCTCACCCGGTGTTTGTGGAAAGAACCCGTGTTTGTGGAAGTGAAGCCGTAACGCCGAGAAAGCCCGGTCCCGGCTGTCCGTGAACTCGGAAGACGCCGCGCACGCGTGGTGCGAAGGGATAATCCCAAGGATAGAGAAGCATAGAAAAAAGACTATGCGTAAACAAACCGCGTGGTGGTTCGCAAAAGAAAACAACATATGGAACTCTCAAGAATGAATTAAGAAATAAAGTAAAAATAAAAATAAAAATAATAATAATAATAATAATAATAATAACGGCTGTTACAAGAAAGTGGAATGATGTAATGACGTGCGTATAAAATGTGAGAAAAGTGAAATGAAGAGCCAGAAATTAAATACATAAATGAAGGTGTGTGAAAAGGAAGACGATGAGGTGATCGTGTCAAACAGAGAAAAGAAAAAAGAAACGTATCTTGTCTGGGATGCAATAGAATGAAAAAAAATAATGTGAACACAATGTATGAGAAGACAAGACTGGGTAGTCAAGAACATGTTGGTCAAAAACATATAAGTCACAGCAGTAAGAGAGATCAAATAACATGTGTTGGATATAAGGTATTTACAAGTGGCAACTAAATTCTAGTCTTTCATTTAGTCCTTTTGGCTGCATAGCCTGCAAGCGATATATCCAATATAATTCGCGTTGAAGAAGGTGTTTGCTGTTGTCTACATGATTAAATGTCCATGCGGTTTACCGTATGTGGGCAAAACTGAACGGAAAATCAAAGTAAGGTTGAATGAACATCGGAGCAATATCCGAACAAAAAATTTGAAGTCAAACATTGCTGCACATTTCACACAACAGTCACACAATCCCAGTCAAATTCGGTTTCTAATTTTGGAAACCGTTGAAAAAAAGCCTCACAAAGACAACAGCAAACACCTTCTTCAACGCGAATTATATTGGATATATCGCTTGCAGGCTATCCAGCCAAAAGGACTAAATGAAAGACTAGAATTTAGTTGCCACTTGTAAATACCTTATATCCAACACATGTTATTTGATCTCTCTTACTGCTGTGACTTATATGTTTTTGACCAACATGTTCTTGACTACCCAGTCTTGTCTTCTCATACATTGTGTTCACATTATTTTTTTCATTCTATTGCATCCCAGACGAGATACGTTTCTTTTTTCTTTTCTCTGTTTGACACGATCACCTCATCGTCTTCCTTTTCACACACCTTCATTTATGTATTTATTTAATTTCTGGCTCTTCATTTCACTTTTCTCACATTTTATACGCACGTCATTACATCATTCCACTTTCTTGTAACAGCCGTTATTATTATTATTATTATTATTATTATTATTTTTATTTTTATTTTTACTTTATTTCTTAATTCATTCTTGAGAGTTCCATATGTTGTTTTCTTTTGCGAACCACCACGCGGTTTGTTTACGCATAGTCTTTTTTCTATGCTTCTCTATCCTTGGGATTATCCCTTCGCACCACGCATGCGCGGCGTCTTCCGGGTTCACGGACAGCCGGGACCGGGCTTTCTCCGCGTTACGGCTTCACTTCCACAAACACGGGTTCTTTCCACAAACACCGGGTGAGGACTCATTTTTGATAACGTGTATACTATTGCCGACAGAACACCTTGTCTGGTTAAACTTTTATGGGACCTTTGGGTCTATCACGGTTACTACTTTTATCATGACTATGGGTTTCCTCGTTATCTTCTCTACTGGCCTGTGTATCACCCTGCTACTACAACTGGAGGTTCTTTTGCACATAGCATTTACCTATTTTACACTGGACTCATTTTTCGTACGTGTATCTGCACTTATATGATCAGACCTTGCTCCTTCACTCCCCTGTTTCAGTTATTTAGAACTCAGGTTACCGGCTTTCATTCTCATTTTGTCATTTGTAATATGCATGATTATTTCCAGCCTAGTTATTTTTGTGTAATTATCAGGCTCTTGTGACCTAGTATCGTTACATAGATGTTTCTTTTACCTTTCTAGACCCCCTGAAGAAGCGCTCTCCAGCGCGAAATGCATCGGGGATTTAACATATTGTGGAAATAGCGATTTATTTATCTACTATGGACAACCAATAATGGACATGCTTCTATAAATCCACCATATGATGCTAATATGATGGAACATTGGATTATCATGTAAAAAACTTGCTACATGCATCGAGTAAAGCTATATACTTTACCTTGGATTACTGGTATTTACTTATATTCAATGTTCAGCCCCACCCAGAGGTTACACGTAGTCGTAAGCTACCTATTCAATCCTCTGATCAAAACCCCTGCGTTTTCACATTCTATACCGTCAACTGTAGATCTTTACCCCAGCATAAATCAGATATTTTCCATCTATTAGCCGAGGAAAAACCATGTGCGGTGTTTTTAACGGAAACCTGGCTGCATGAAAGTGCAGGTCCGGATGTAGCCGCCGCCTTGCCTACGACCTATGCTATTGCTAGAGTAGATAGAGTGGGACATGTTGGAGGTGGCATTGCCGTGATTTTCAACAGGGAGTTTAAATGCGACCTTGAATTGGCTAATATTCCTGGATGCGAAGCAGCATTTTTTAAAATCTCACTTAACCCAAATTTTATGTTCTCTGGTTTTTTAATTTATCGCCCACCTGGAAATAGTAATGCTTGGGCTGCGAACTTGGCCAATTTCATTTCGCCTTATTTTCTCAACGCCCAAAACTTAACTATACTGGGTGATCTAAATCTCCACTTGGAGGACAAATCAAATAGTATAGCTATGAACCTCCTGGAGGATTTCACCGCTCTGAATATGACACTGCGCAATGAGGGCCCTACTCACAAAGCAGGACATTTGTTGGACCCTATTATATCAAACATACAGGAGTTAAAATGGCTTAAAACTGACCCCATTTGCTGGTCTGACCACTTTCTAACTCTCTTCAGCATTACCCTCAGAGAACCTACACAGCTATGTTCCACCCGGCCCCCGATCCTCATGAGAAATTGGAAAAGACTGGATCTGACTGAGCTGCAGAATGCACTGAAGAAATCCCCCCCTGTCATGGGTTGCGATATGGATAAAAATGCGTTTGAAACCCATACATGGTTGGAGAGGGCAGTTGACACTTGTCTACCTATTGCCAGATGTAGAGGGAATGTACATCGCCCACCTGCTCCCTGGTACACTGAGGATCTTAAATTAGAAAAGACTAAATGTAAAGCACTTGAACGGAAATGGCGCAAACATTATGACCCTCTAAAAAAAGAGATCTACCGTAAGGCCAGAAACCTTTATCACTCGGCCTGTACGAGAAACAAAGCCGGTTATGTAACGGAGACCATTAACACTGCTGCTAATAAAGCACGGACTCTCTTTAATACTGTTAAAGAACTAGCTGGAGCAAACTCTATGGCTGCTGCATGCCCCCTTACCACCCAAAAATGTCAAGACCTTGCCATCTATTTTGTGGAAAAGATTGAGACTATCATTGCCAATATCAATCCTCCTACGAGGGATGGCAGAGAGGATCCGCCTCCAGTTAGGTCAGTAGGGTGCCGGCTTGACTCCTGGCCACCCATTACTTTGGAAACTTTGAAATCCCTAGCTACCACTATTAAGTCAGGCTCCCCATGTGACCCTCTCCCTATCAGCATTCTAAGCCAACTGGATGACTCTGCTCTGAATATCATTTCCGAGACATTAAATGCCTCTATTCATCTGGCAAAAGTTCCAGCGTCCTGGAAACACGCCATGGTCAGCCCTCTGCTGAAGAAGCCTTCTGCTGATCCTGAGGTGTTGGCCAACTACCGCCCCATCTCCCTGCTGCCTGCTTTCTCAAAAATTCTAGAGAAACATATTCACGGTGTACTTACCACATTTACGGAGAACAACAACCTGCTCCATTTCTCCCAGTCAGGTTTCAGGGCTGGCCATTCCACCGAATCCGCCCTCGTGAGAGTCACTGAGAAGATTAGGGGGCTCATGGACGATGGGCAAACGGTTGCACTTGTCCTACTCGATCTGAGTGCGGCCTTCGACACCATCTCACACGACAGACTGCTTACCAGACTGAGTGAGGATGGTGTCGGAGGGGCAGCGCTGGACTGGATTGAATCCTATTTGTGCAACCGGACGTTTCAGATCTCGTCTTCACAGGCCCAGTCAGACACCTTTTATTCGCCCCATGGCGTGCCTCAGGGCTCATTTTTGAGTCCTTTATTTTTAAATCTGTATCTCCGCCCTCTCGCCGATCTAGCGGAGCGAGTTGGTCTAGAACTAATGACCTATGCGGACGATTCGCAGATTATTTTTTCTCTTACTAATTCGGATCCTTCATCCCCTTCTGCGCTGAAACTAGGTCTTCATGAAGTCTTCAGCTGGATGTCTACGAACCAGCTGAAGCTCAATTGGGAGAAGACTGAGATCCTTCTCTTAGGTAAAAACAGAGACCTTTGGCAGGATACTCACTGGTCGCCATCCCTGGGCGCTTTCCCTATTCCAGCTACCCAGGTCAGAAACTTAGGGGTGCACATCAATGACACACTATCGATGAAACAACAGGTCAACAAAGTGGCTGGTACTTGCTTCACTATCCTCAAATGGCTGCGGAAGATTATCTGGATGTTGCCTGCTGATACCCAGAAGACCGTGGTCAATGCCCTCATTACATCTCGGCTTGACTACGGTAACATCCTTTACCTGGGTTCCAACTTAGCCGTGATCAGACGGCTTCAGCTTGTCCGGAACTCCGCAGCCAGGTTGCTGTGTAAAATCTCCAGGACAGCGAGGATTTCTAAGTACCTTAAGGACCTGCACTGGCTCAGGGTGGAGAACCGGGTTCGGTTCAAAGCCCTGAGCTATATGTTCAAAATAAAGGCAGGAACCGCACCAAAGTAGTTGGAAAAATTAGTCAGGCCCTACTTTCCTGCACGTAATCTCCGCTCTCTAAATGCAGCAAACTTTGCGGTACCCAGATTTAAACTGGCCAGAGTGGGAGGGAGATCCTTTTCCTATCTGGGACCAGTCCTCTGGAACTCCCTTCCCCCAGCTATACGAAAGGAGGAAAACTTTGCCAGCTTTAAGAAAAGCGTTAAAACCTGGCTTTTCAATAAATATTTGGTCTCTGGCCGTCCTGTTTTCTGCGCTGTTTGGTTCTTAGTCCTGGCGCCGGGAAACCCTTTGTGGGTATCTGCGCGCATTACAAATGCAAAAAATAAATAAATAAATAAATAAATTCAGCACACTTCTGTGCCTAAGAGTGCCCCGGGTTATTCTTACTCCCTGTAAGATTTTTCTAATCATTTGGTTACCAGCACCTCAAGATCCAGGAGGTAAACACCCGGAGTACCTACAAGATACTTACTTTTTACCTATTGAATACTCTAATCACATTCGAGTGCTGCGGTACCTTCATACTTTGTACCATTGATATGGGAACACAGGACAAAACCTAAGCCTACTTGGTCTTTGGATGCAATTTAACAATTTTGTGAAAAACTAACACAATCACCATGGCAACACTCTCTCTCAACCATTGACCTTTTCCTTTCATATCAGCCACACAAAGCTCATACCTGACTCAACATGAATACGCACTGTAGAGGGCTACACATTATGGCCGGGCAGAGGGTTATTAAAGTGGCATCAATATGGTTTAAAGAGGCACCATTTGTTAGGTGTAAGGTACACAAAGGCCTCTATGCAGCCTTGTGTGAGTGTGAGTATGCAGGACTCTTTCAATGCTTCCTTCTGCACCTGTCCTGCTCCTTTCTGCACTCGTCTACCCTCATTCTGTACCTTTCTTGCCTGTTTCTGAATCTCATTTGCCTCTTTCTGTACTTTTCTTGCTTCTTTCTGCACCTCTGTTGCTTCTTTCAGCAATTTTCTTGTCTCTTTCTGAACTTCTCTTGCCTGTTTCTGCACCAATCTTAGCTCTTTCTGTAACTCACTTGCTTCTTTCTGCACTTCCAATGCTTCTTTCTGCACCTGTCTTGATTCTTTCTGCACCCCTGTTGTCTCTTTATGTGCCTATTTTGCCTGTTTCTGTAACTCTCTTGCCTCTTTCTGCAGTTCTCTTGCTTCCTTCTGCACATCTGTTGCTTCTTTCTGCCCTTACCCTGCATTTTTCTGCACCACTGTTGCTTCATTCCGCACTTTCCATGCTTCTTTCTGGATCTGTCTTGCTTCTTTCTGCACCCCTGTTGTCTCTTTCTGCACTCGTCTGCCCTCTTTCTCTACATTTCTTACCCGTTTCTACATCTCACTTGCCTCTGTCAATACTTTTCTTGCTTCCTTCTACACCTCTGTTGCTTCTTTCAGCAATTTTCTTGCCTCATTCTGTACTTCTCTTGCCTGTTTCTGCACCCTCTTGCCTCTTTCTGTACCCGTCTTCCCTCTTCGTGCAACTCTCTTGCCTCTTTCTACACTTCTCTTCCCTCTTTCTTCACTACTCTTGGCTCATATCTGTTGCTTCTTTCTGCACTTCTCTTGCATCTTTTTGCACCTCTCTTGCATCTTTCTGCACCTCTGTTGCCTCTTTCTGCACCTCTGAGTTAGAGGTAGTTTTAATCACCGTGCCCTATTATGTATTAGGGCCTTACAGGGGGGGTCATGCCAATCACAAGGGTACCCCAACCCATTGTATACCCTAGTGTATGTAGGTGTTTTCACTGTATTCTAAGTGTCTCTCAGCATAACACTGGCTCCGGGCCTGGTCAGTCACAGTCATTTACCACCAGTACCAGTCAGCAAAAAGTTGGGGGTACAAGGTGACTTTGCAACAAGGCCTCTTTCTGCACCTCTGTTGGTTCCTTCTGCGTATCTTTTGCATCTTTCTGCACTTTTCTTTGTCTTTCTGGACTTTTGTTGCCTCTTTCTGCATTTCTCTTGCTTCTTTCTGCGCCTTTCTTCCTCTTTCTGCACATGTCTTACCTCGGTAGGCATAGTTAGAAATTAGCATTTAAAAAACCTTTGAAATTCACTGAAAAAAACTATAGGATTCAGGGACATTATTGTTAAACATTAACATTTAAAAAACCTTTGAAATTCACTGAAAAAAACATAGGTTTTAGGGACGTAATCGTTAGAAATTAGCAATTAAAAAACCTTAGAAATTCAGAGAAAAAAACATAGGTTTCAGGGACGTTATAGTTAGAAATTAGCATTTAAAAAAACATAGAAATTCACTGAAAAAACACAGGTTTCAGGGACATTATAGTTAGTTGGGCATTTCACTCGTACAAATTCGCCCGTTATAGTTAGTTGAGCTAAGTAAAACTCGCGCCCCCGCAATGCACTGTTGACGACATCACATATTACATCACTCATGACATGGTCAGTGACATTACTGATCACATCACTGATGACATCTTAAATGACATCACTGATGACATCACTGGTGACATCATCCACGTGATTCTCTGATGCATCTCCTCACAGCCAAATATAACCTTTGATATACCCACTCCAAAATACAGACTGCCATTCTAGAAACCATAGACACACCAATACCAGTTACTACATACCCACTCACTGATTCCTAGGTCTACACACACATCCACTCACTTACCCATACAGTCACTCATACATGCAGTCACTCAGCAATCCAGCTACTATCATATTCACTCATACACTTATACAGACACTCACACACCACCACTCACCCATAGAGTTACTTACACAGCTAGTTAGTCATGCAAAGAATCAAACACACTCCCATTTACTCACCTGTACAGTTATACACACACCACCTCACTTATACGTACAAAATACTAACACATACTTACTCTTTTATACAATCACTGACACAAGTTCACACTCATCCACACAGCCACTCTTACAATCACTCACTTTCACATATATTCATTTAAATACTACAACTCACACATATACTGCCTTTCACATATGTAGTTACTCACACATGTACCACTGAGACATCCATTCACTCACCAATAAAGCCATACACACACTCACCCACCCATACAGCCCCTCACAGACGCTCCCTGGAACCCATACACCCAGTGAATCACCCAATCACACATCCATGCAGTGAGTTCCACACACCCCACCCACCCACACAGACACTCAGACACCCATACAGATACTAAGAAAAGCAATCAACAACCCATATAGACACTCATGTAGCTATTCACCAACCCATGCAACTGCTTACACACCAACAGACAGACTGATACAGACATTCACACAGTGTAGTCACTAACCCGTGCATTCAGTAAGACACATTTAATCACTTACTTATGCAGTCAGTCACACACCTACTAAATCATCCATTCAGACAGTCATGCACTCATTCATTTTCAATACACTTTGGCCCATATATATATATATATATATATATATATAAAACATATTTACACTTTACAGAAACACACAGTCTCTGGATGATGTCGTCAGTGATGTCATCAGTGATGTCACTGACTATATCATAAGTGATGTAATATGTGATGTCATCAGCAGTGCATTGCGGAGGCGCGACTTATACTTAGCTCAACTAACTATAAAGGCTGAATTTCCCTGGTTTTGTACGATTAAAATGTCCAACCAACTATAACACCACTGAAACCTGTTTTTTTTAGTGAATATATATATATATATATATATATATATATATATATATATATATATATATCAGCTGCTCGTGTTCACGGAACGATTTGTTTCAAAATCCATCCACAAAGAACGAAAGGCAGACCCAGATTACTGTGCAAAAACGGGTTTATTTGGCAACCGCCCGCACCTCCACAATGACGCGTTTTAGACTCGTCCGAGTCCTTGATCACATGATATATATATCCCAACAACACAGGAGCGCTTTCGAGATAAGCCACACGAAGTCATATTAGCTCCAACTTAGTTTAATGGCAGCGTGCACACAGGGTCTCATCCAAAGTCTGCTCAGAAAATCAAACGCCAAACGCGTTTCGGGACTGCTCCCTTCGTCAGCGGCGTACTTGCAGGCAAGAGATGGAAGTCTGCTGTTCATGCACTCGTTTGAAATAATATCCCTGCCCACATGGGCGTGGCCAACACTGTGGAATTCTGGGGTATGTAGTGCGGTACTTGATAATCCCCAGTGGGTAGGCTTCCATGTCTAAAATTAACAAAATCAATCCCAAGTGGGTAGAAGTAGATTTCAGGCGGACTCCTGCTCCGCTTTGTAGCTGTCATTCAGAAGCGTCACTTGCGCCCCCCTGCAGAGCGCAAGATCCTTCATCTCCTCGTGCTGGAACTGGTTAGTTTCAGCAGGGACCCGCAGCTGCGGTGGGCTGTTTCTCACAACCGGTATGGGCCTCACAATGGCAACAATAAAGCAGGACAGTGAACGGACGGTTTCTCACATCTACCCACTGGGGATCAAAATTTGTTTTTTGTTTCTATTTTAAGAGCACTCCGACTGGGGATTCATTTAAGGACTGATATATCCAGAAGGCCGTGCTGTCGGCCACGCCCTCGTCGGCAGGTAGTTTAAATTCAACTTTGTGAGAGGAACAGCGCTTTAATTTAGTCATGACATAACGCCACTGAGGAAGGGAGTATTTGACTCTTGAAACGTGTCTGTTGTGGAATTATTGCTGATGTGACTTTCCGCCATGTGAACTGTCAGCATGCTGCCATTCTGCCAATAAATTATGTGAAAGAAGTGCTGGCTTTCTTCGAATTGGGTTTCCTGTATTGGTGGATATATATATATATATATATATATATATATATATATATATATATATATATATATATATATATATATATATATATATATATATATATATATATATGTATATATATATATATATATATTACCTACTGGCGGTCGCCAGTAGGTAGTTATAGTTAGGATTGATTTCCATAGGGAAATCGCAACATTCTATTAGGAATAACTTTGGCGCCGGTTGAGGAATCGGCCTGAATTTTTCAGCAACTTTGCCTCGCGGCGCTCCGCTCCTTCTCTGAAAGTTTGGGGGGGATTCGTCAAGTGGGGGCCGAGATAAAAGGGGGGTCCCAAAACGTGTTTTCCCCATGTTAATTTCCATTGGGCGGTCGGTCGCACTTTTAGCTCGAACGGCTGAATGGATTTTCACCAAACTTGGCAAAATTGTAGGGACTGATAGCTCGATGTGCCTTTGCTATGTCTCAAGATATGTGCTCCAGAGGATTTTGAGTAATTTAGATTAAAAAAAATTATATATCTATAGCCGCGCCCCGGTACGCGCACCGGGGAGCGCTCCGGGCGCGCCACGCGACTTGCGCACGGGAAGCTGATTGGCTCTCGGGTGTCTGTAAACATTCGAAACAGTCCGGAGCGGCCGCCATCTGTCTCGGTAGGACCGAGACACAAGAGGTGGCTAAAAACAAAAGGGGGAAATGACCAAAAGGGGGCAGGGTACACCCCCCCTGACCCCCTAGGTTTGATGTATGGGCCATAAAAGGGTCCCGCGGGACAAAAAAAAAAATGTAATTTTTTTTCGATTTTCACGGGGGGAGCGCCCGGTACGCGCACCGGGGAGCGTACCGGGAAGCGTACCATGGAGAAAAAAGAATGACAGAGTTTTAAAAAAACTTTAGCATTTTTTTATAAATTGAAGGTAGTTCTGAAAAGAACTTTTTTTTTCTTTTTGTTTTTTTATATTTTTTTATACTTTTTTAAAACGATTTTATATTTTTTGGGGATTTTTTTCAGGGGAAAAACAAAAACAGGGATTCGAAAACTGCTCAACAGGAGCAAAAAATTGTGAAAAATTAGGGACGGGGAGGGCAGCGGTGTTCCTGTCTCTATATAGCAATGAGTTCAACGCTCTGCTCCCCATAACAGAGCAGTTCATCACAGTCCATGCATAGAAATTTTATGCCTGCAAACACCGGCTGCACGTTAGGGACCATTCTTCCACGTGGTGTTCCTGAAGGTGTTGCTCCACCAGTGGAGGTGCTGCTGCCATCTCTTGGTAAATTCCGTGCCAGGTCCCTCACACTCTCCCTGGCATAGTTATTTGGGTGTCTTCTCTGGACATGCCTAATAAATTGGCATTTCCAAAGCTATATTTTGCAGGTTACCTTAGCAGCATTAACCTTTTTTTTCCTTCAGGGATGTCAAAAAATTTCCAAATGAAGTGGTCCTTTGTTTTGTGGTGAGGAGGGTCCTCAGGCAAAAAACCATCAGAATCACTGCTGGATGACTCCCTTGCAGCCATTGCTGTAGATCAGGAAACTTTGAGAAGCAGATAATGCAAAGAACACCTCTTGCTCTCTCCAAGTACAAAGCAATAGTGAGAGAAATGGGTGGGTTTCTCAATATTTGGAAAAAAAAATGTTCTGAACCAATGAAAAGTGTTATTTTAAAGTCACATGGCTTGATGCGCTTACGCTACGCGCCCTGGGGCGCGTCCCGGGGCACGTAGCATAAGCGCGTCGGGGCGCTTACGTAGCACGATCGTATGCGATCGCGTGCTTCCGGGTGCGCTTACGCAGTGCGTCATATGACGCATCACGCGACTACGCGAAACGTCACGATGTTGTTTTCGTTCGTGGGAATAGCGCTAACGGGACGCTCCCCGGTACGCGCCCCGGGAGCGCTCCGGGCAAAAAATATGAAAAAAAAAAGTTAAAAATAAAAATAAAAAAATTACATATTTATACAATATAAAATTCATTATAAAAAATATTATTTCATACCTATAGAGATTTGCTATTAAAAAACCGATTAAATTCACTGAAAAAAACATAGGTTTCACACCAGTTATAGTTAGGAATTAGCATTTAAAAAACCTATTAAATTCACTGAAAAAAAACATAGGTTTTACACCAGTTATAGTTAGCTGGGAATTTTACTCGCATAAAACCATTGAAATTCCCACGTTATAGTTAGTTGGACTCACTATAACTTGCGCGTGCAATGCACTGCTGATGACGTCACATATTACATCACTCATGACATGGTCAGTGACATCACTCATGACATCACTGATGACACCATCCTTGTGACAGAGTGACAGAGTGACAGACCTCCTTTCACTGTAATGTAACCCTTGAAACACATATTCAAAAATAGAAACTAAAATTTTCAAAAAAATGGAGATACCCATACCAGTTACAACAACCAATTCAGTAATTCCACCATCTATATACACATCCACTCATTCACCAACAGTTCTATGTAGTCAGTCATACATATACTCACTCATCATATGTAGTGATACACCTATACATCCTGTTACACACCGACAGTCATCCAAAAGATACTGTCACACATACTCACACATGCACATAAACTATTAAACATCCATTTATTTGCATATACAGTTATACACACACTACCACTTTACTTTTAAGGAAACTTACACATACGTACTCTCTTAAACAATCACTTATAGAAACACATACTAATTTAAAAAGAAACTCTTACAATCCCTCACTCTCACATATACTCACTTATATACATCAATATTCACATATACTACATTAAAACATACGTAGTTACTGATAAAGACTTTAGTGCGACAGTCATTCACTCACTAACATACACATATACACACTCATCCACCCATACAGTCCTGCACATGTGCTGTATTGAAAACACATACAAACAGAGAGTCAGTCATTCATGCATCTATGTGCTAAGTAATACTCCCACCAAACCATACAAACACTTATACTGATACTAAGAAAAACATCTAATAACCCATATACCTACACATGTAGCTACACACCAACCCATGCAGCCACTTATACACAAAGTGTTACATTAATACATATATTTAAATATTTAAACATTACTCACTATTATTTATTTTTCAGAAAGACACACATTCACTGGATGGTGTCATCATTGATGTTATGAGTGATGTCACTGACCATGTCATGAGTGATGTAATATGTGACGTCATCAGCAGTGCATTGCACGCGCAAGTTATAGTGAGTCCAACTAACTATAACGTGGGAATTTCAATGGTTTTATGTGAGTAAAATTCCCAGCTAACTATAACTGGTGTAAAACCTATGTTTTTTTCAGTGAATATATATATATATATATATATATATATATATATATATATATATATATATATATATATATATATATATATATATGATTTAGCAAAGCACTTGAGCATTCGGGAAGGGCTCACCACGAAACTCCCACCATCCGGTTTTCTATTGGCCCCGTTGTAGCATTCATCACCCTTCTTTAAAAACATTATCACTTGGTCCGACGCGTTTCGGGGCCAGAACGCCCCCTCCTCATGGACTGTAACAAAGAAGCATGCATCACTCGCCTTCGTGTTTCAACCTTATTTAATTGAAACGAGCCGCCCTGAGTGGGCGTGGTTAACAAAGTTTCATTCTCCAGGCATGCTGGTTAATGTAGTTTCATGAAGATGAGTATTCGTTTTATCCTTGAGTAGGTTGCATGTCTTTGTATAAGTTAAGTCTTTCAATTCACCTTTGAGTAAGGAAAAGACAAGGTTCTGATGCTACTGTTTAGAAACAGAGTTGCGTGCTACAGGCAGGAAAAGGTAATCCCGCCAAGGTCTTCTCCCACGCGTCGGACCAAGTGATAATGTTTTTAAAGAAGGGTGATGAATGCTACAACGGGGCCAATAGAAAACCGGATGGTGGGAGTTTCGTGGTGAGCCCTTCCCGAATGCTCAAGTGCTTTGCTAAATCCTGTATCTAACGGCTTGCTTAGTCGTGGGGAGGAGCTCCGCTTCTACATGCTACAAACCTGTGTCTTCGCAGAACTGCGTGGGAGAAGACCTTGGCGGGATTACCTTTTCCTGCCTGTAGCACGCAACTCTGTTTCTAAACAGTAGCATCAGAACCTTGTCTTTTCCTTACTCAAAGGTGAATTGAAAGACTTAACTTATACAAAGACATGCAACCTACTCAAGGATAAAACGAATACTCATCTTCATGAAACTACATTAACCAGCATGCCTGGAGAATGAAACTTTGTTAACCACGCCCACTCAGGGCGGCTCGTTTCAATTAAATAAGGTTGAAACACGAAGGCGAGTGATGCATGCTTCTTTGTTACAGTCCATGAGGAGGGGGCGGTCTGGCCCCGAAACGCGTCGGACCAAGTGATAATGTTTTTAAAGAAGGGTGATGAATGCTACAACGGGGCCAATAGAAAACCGGATGGTGGGAGTTTCGTGGTGAGCCCTTCCCGAATGCTCAAGTGCTTTGCTAAATCCTGTATCTAACGGCTTGCTTAGTCGTGGGGAGGAGCTCCGCTTCTACATGCTACAAACCTGTGTCTTCGCAGAACTGCGTGGGAGAAGACCTTGGCGGGATTACCTTTTCCTGCCTGTAGCACGCAACTCTGTTTCTAAACAGTAGCATCAGAACCTTGTCTTTTCCTTACTCAAAGGTGAATTGAAAGACTTAACTTATACAAAGACATGCAACCTACTCAAGGATAAAACGAATACTCATCTTCATGAAACTACATTAACCAGCATGCCTGGAGAATGAAACTTTGTTAACCACGCCCACTCAGGGCGGCTCGTTTCAATTAAATAAGGTTGAAACACGAAGGCGAGTGATGCATGCTTCTTTGTTACAGTCCATGAGGAGGGGGCGTTCTGGCCCCGAAACGCGTCGGACCAAGTGATAATGTTTTTAAAGAAGGGTGATGAATGCTACAACGGGGCCAATAGAAAACCGGATGGTGGGAGTTTCGTGGTGAGCCCTTCCCGAATGCTCAAGTGCTTTGCTAAATCCTGTATCTAACGGCTTGCTTAGTCGTGGGGAGGAGCTCCGCTTCTACATGCTACAAACCTGTGTCTTCGCAGAACTGCGTGGGAGAAGACCTTGGCGGGATTACCTTTTCCTGCCTGTAGCACGCAACTCTGTTTCTAAACAGTAGCATCAGAACCTTGTCTTTTCCTTACTCAAAGGTGAATTGAAAGACTTAACTTATACAAAGACATGCAACCTACTCAAGGATAAAACGAATACTCATCTTCATGAAACTACATTAACCAGCATGCCTGGAGAATGAAACTTTGTTAACCACGCCCACTCAGGGCGGCTCGTTTCAATTAAATAAGGTTGAAACACGAAGGCGAGTGATGCATGCTTCTTTGTTACAGTCCATGAGGAGGGGGCGTTCTGGCCCCGAAACGCGTCGGACCAAGTGATAATGTTTTTAAAGAAGGGTGATGAATGCTACAACGGGGCCAATAGAAAACCGGATGGTGGGAGTTTCGTGGTGAGCCCTTCCCGAATGCTCAAGTGCTTTGCTAAATCCTGTATCTAACGGCTTGCTTAGTCGTGGGGAGGAGCTCCGCTTCTACATGCTACAAACCTGTGTCTTCGCAGAACTGCGTGGGAGAAGACCTTGGCGGGATTACCTTTTCCTGCCTGTAGCACGCAACTCTGTTTCTAAACAGTAGCATCAGAACCTTGTCTTTTCCTTACTCAAAGGTGAATTGAAAGACTTAACTTATACAAAGACATGCAACCTACTCAAGGATAAAACGAATACTCATCTTCATGAAACTACATTAACCAGCATGCCTGGAGAATGAAACTTTGTTAACCACGCCCACTCAGGGCGGCTCGTTTCAATTAAATAAGGTTGAAACACGAAGGCGAGTGATGCATGCTTCTTTGTTACAGTCCATGAGGAGGGGGCGTTCTGGCCCCGAAACGCGTCGGACCAAGTGATAATGTTTTTAAAGAAGGGTGATGAATGCTACAACGGGGCCAATAGAAAACCGGATGGTGGGAGTTTCGTGGTGAGCCCTTCCCGAATGCTCAAGTGCTTTGCTAAATCCTGTATCTAACGGCTTGCTTAGTCGTGGGGAGGAGCTCCGCTTCTACATGCTACAAACCTGTGTCTTCGCAGAACTGCGTGGGAGAAGACCTTGGCGGGATTACCTTTTCCTGCCTGTAGCACGCAACTCTGTTTCTAAACAGTAGCATCAGAACCTTGTCTTTTCCTTACTCAAAGGTGAATTGAAAGACTTAACTTATACAAAGACATGCAACCTACTCAAGGATAAAACGAATACTCATCTTCATGAAACTACATTAACCAGCATGCCTGGAGAATGAAACTTTGTTAACCACGCCCACTCAGGGCGGCTCGTTTCAATTAAATAAGGTTGAAACACGAAGGCGAGTGATGCATGCTTCTTTGTTACAGTCCATGAGGAGGGGGCGTTCTGGCCCCGAAACGCGTCGGACCAAGTGATAATGTTTTTAAAGAAGGGTGATGAATGCTACAACGGGGCCAATAGAAAACCGGATGGTGGGAGTTTCGTGGTGAGCCCTTCCCGAATGCTCAAGTGCTTTGCTAAATCCTGTATCTAACGGCTTGCTTAGTCGTGGGGAGGAGCTCCGCTTCTACATGCTACAAACCTGTGTCTTCGCAGAACTGCGTGGGAGAAGACCTTGGCGGGATTACCTTTTCCTGCCTGTAGCACGCAACTCTGTTTCTAAACAGTAGCATCAGAACCTTGTCTTTTCCTTACTCAAAGGTGAATTGAAAGACTTAACTTATACAAAGACATGCAACCTACTCAAGGATAAAACAAATACTCATCTTCATGAAACTACATTAACCAGCATGCCTGGAGAATGAAACTTTGTTAACCACGCCCACTCAGGGCGGCTCGTTTCAATTAAATAAGGTTGAAACACGAAGGCGAGTGATGCATGCTTCTTTGTTACAGTCCATGAGGAGGGGGCGTTCTGGCCCCGAAACGCGTCGGACCAAGTGATAATGTTTTTAAAGAAGGGTGATGAATGCTACAACGGGGCCAATAGAAAACCGGATGGTGGGAGTTTCGTGGTGAGCCCTTCCCGAATGCTCAAGTGCTTTGCTAAATCATATATATATATATATATATATATATATATATATATACATGCTTCAAGAGCTCGCCTCCTCCACAACTTCATAACGGACTTGCAATGAGACGAGGTAGACCCAATTTGGTGCTTCTTTTAGTTTATTTCAAATGTGCGACCATCTCATTAATATATTATATATATTCACTGAAAAAACCAATGGGGACAGGTTTGTTATGGTTAGGCTCAGGTTTCACTCATACAAAACCAGTGAAATTCAGCAGTTATAGTTACTTGAGCTACCTATAACTTATGCCCCCGTAATGCACTTCTTTATGGCATCATATATTACATCACTTATGACATGATCAGTGACATCACTGATGAGATAATCTGATGATTGTGAGTGTTTTGTTAAAATTTATTGTGTATTAAACATATATACTAGCCCCAAAAGTTAAATTAGTATACTCAGTGTACTACTAAGGAATGATTCCTTTTTTTTAACATAGTTTACATGAGACGCTCTGTGACTGTGTGTACACATGAGTGAGTGGGTGTCTGAGTGACTGTACAGGTGAGTGAGTGGGTGTATGAGTGTCTGTATAAGTGTATAAGTGGGTATCTGAGTAGCTGTGTGGGTGACTTAGTGGCTATGTGAGTGGCTGCATTGGTGAGTGAGTGGGTATGTCAGTGCCTCTATGGGTGGGTGAGTGAGTGGTTATGAGAGTGGCTGTATGGGTGAGTGAGTGGCTATGTCAGTGGATGTATGGTTGGGTGAGTGGTTGTGTCAGTGACTGTATGGGTGAGTGAGTGGGTGTCTAAATGGCTGTATGTGTGAGTGACTGGGTGTGTGACTGGCTTTTTGAGTGAGTGTTTGATTAATTGAGTTGGTATTTGAGTGGCTGTACGGGTGAGGTTCTGTGGGATTGGTGTATGGGTGAGTGAGTAGTAGTGTGAGTGGTTGTATGGATGTGTGTGAGTGGCTCTGTTGAGAGGCTGTATGGGGAGTAAGTGGGTGTGTGAGTGGCTTTATTGGTGAATAACCAAGTGTGTCAGTAGCTGTATTGGCAAGTGTGTGCCCATGTGAGTGGCTGTATGATCAGGCTCTATCTATGGATAAGTGAGTGATTGTGTAAGTACTTTTATGGATCTTTGAATGGGTATGTGAGTGGTTGTGGCAGTATGTGAGTGGGTGTATGAGAGGTTGTATGGGGAGTGAGTGGGTATGTGAGTGGTTTTGTGGATGATGTCAACAATAATGTAATTTGAGATGTCATCAGTGATGTTACTGACCATAACATGAGTGATATAATATGAGAGGTCACAAGAAGTGCATTGCAGGGATGTAAGTTATAGTTAGCTCTGGTAACTATAACTGCTGAAATTCACTGGTTTTGTACGAGTGAAATCTGAGCCCTACTGTAAAGTCCCTGTAACCTTTGTTCTTTTAAGTGAATTTACAAGGTTTTTTACATTTTATTTTCAAACTGTAACCACTAACCTTTGAGTGTGTGAGTGAGTGTATGAGTGTCTCATTGCGTGTATGAGTGTCTGAGTAGGTTTGTAACTGGGTGTGAGAGAGTATAAGTGAGTGGGTGTGTGAATGAGTCTCTGAGATGGTCTGTGTGTCTGTGTATGAATCTCTGAGTAGGTCTGTGAGTGGATGAGAGAAACTATAAGTTATTCTGTAAGTGTTTGCATGAGTATCTGTGTGTGAGTGGGTATACATGTCTGAGTTTGTCTGTGAGTGAGTGCATGAGTGAATGGTTCTGTGAGTGGCTGCAAGAGTGTCTGACTTGTTCTGTGAGTGGGTGCATGAGTGCCTGGGTGGGTACTGTTCTTTTCAGCTCATTTCATGCCTTTTTTCTATTCAGTTCTAACCTTTATTTTATCTCTTTCTGCTCATTGCTGGTGTTGGACTTGCCCTGCTGGCAGGTTCACCCCTGAACTTTTTGCCTTTTGGTGTGGCATCATTGTGGTGATTTCTGGTCTTTGCGCACTTTGGCGCTGTGGCGCAGTGTGGGGTGCTCGCGCTCCCTGATTGCGAGTGGTGAGAGTGGCCCATGGTTTTATATTTTAAATAGCAGGAGCCCACCCTGCTCCATCATCCACTTCGGAGGGAGCCTACCCCTCCTTTGCGCTCTTTTGAAATTATTTATTTATTTTTGCTGGTGCCCACCCCGCTATTTATAATTTACTCGAGGGAGCCTACCCCTCTTTTCAGTTGAAGTCACCGCCGCGTCCGGGGCGGAAGTCAGGCGCCTCTCGCCCGGGACATGTCGGGGCCTGGTGTACTTCGTTTCCGTTTCCACGCTTTGCCTGGGGAGGAAGCTGGACCGCGTGGTGTGGGCAGGGAGAGAGAGGGAAGGAGCATGGTGGCGCTCCCAGCAGGGCTCCCGTGTGCTGGAGAGAGCCCTGCTGGTGCACAGTCAAGCCCCGGGTCCCAGAAGGGGCCCGGGTGAAGAGAGGCAGCTGTCCGCGGGGCTCCCATGTGCAAGGGAGAGCCCCGCCTTTACCCGGAGAAGAAAAGCAGGCCGAGTCATGGCCTACCACGGCCCGGGGTCCCGTGAGTTAGGGAGAGCCCCGGGGCCGCCAGCAGAACCGAGCACCAGTGTTGTGGGGCTCCCCTGCGGTGGAGGGAGCCCCGGCGACAGAGCGCCCCGCCGGCCTGCACCGAGCACAAGGAGGAGCTGCCTGAGACGAGCGACCAGGTGAGTGTTCTGAGGGCTCCGGGCATGTGTTGGTGCCGGTGTAAGACGCAGCATCAGGGGTACCTTCAGGGCGGCCCCGAATGGCAGTGGGCTGCCACAACGGGTTATAAATGATATTTCCCTGAGCCTAGAATGCTCCAACGATTGGGGACATGAATATTTGCCGAGCCCCGTGGCTCCAACGAAGCCCCCATTATTTTGCAGAGCCTAGAGGGCTCCCAAAAGGCACATTTCTTGGCCCAGAGCCTAGAGGGCTCCAACATTTGACCAGGAGTATTTAATGGACCAAAGGGACCCGTGTTCCCTCCAACGCTTTGCCCCTTTATTTTAAAGAGCCCCGTGTGGCTCTAACATTGGCATATTTGTTCCTACGGGCTATTGAGGGCCCAGGCCGCGGTTTACATTTACAGCTGCCCAGCACGTAGTGGGCAGCTGCTCCGTTTAGGTTTTCTTTCTAGAGGACCTGTGTTTGTGAACTCAGGAGTGGGATGCCCTCCTTAGCCCCTACTTTGGCCTTCCCCTGCTGTGCAGCACTTAGTGCCAGCCTCAGCTTTTAGGCCCTGTTCTTGTCCCTCAGCTGCCCAGCAAGTAGTGGGCAGCTGCTACGTTTAGGTTTTGGCGCAGTCGCTCAACCTGGACCCTAAATGTGATTTATGTGCTAATGTGAATTATGTGCTAAATGTGATTTATGTGCTAAATGTGATTTATGTGCTAGATGTGATTTACGTGCTAAATGTGATTTATGTGCTAGATGTGACTTATGTGCTAAGACGTTGGGTGCTAGGAAATGTACTGGGTGTAGGTTGTTTTGCGCACCGTGGGGTTGATACCTCTAGATATGATGTATGCTTAGGGAGTTGTGTCTACCTAGTATTGCTTATGCTCGTGAGTTCATGGCTCCCCGCGGGATAATTGCCTAAGGTGGTTAGGATTGCGTAGTGTGTACCTACTCTTTACCAGTGGTTGCTGGTTGTGTGCTACATTTGTTATTTGGTGCTACAGTTATTCCCTATTCTAAGTGCTATTCCTACAAAGTGCTAATTCTACAAAGTGCTAATTCTACAATGTGCTAATTCTACAAAGTGCTAAATCTACAGAGTGCTAATTCTACAGAGTGCTAGTTCTACCAAGTGCTTATTCCGGACAGTGGTCCATGTGGTCCTGTCCCATGCATATAATCCATTGTAAATATTGCCCGTCCCAGGTGGCACAATGCATATGGTGTGATTACTATCTGATGTGTTTTGTTAATACAAAGGCTATTGTTGATATACCCTTGTGTGGAGTTCCTTTCGTGGGGGGCCTTGGATGTTGTGGCTGGTGGGTGTGTGCGCAAATGCTTAACTTACCAAGTCTCCGGGATCAGCCTTACTGCTCATGTCACGTTGCCAAGGGGGTGAGCAGGTGTTATCTTTGGAGTGTAACTCCCTTGCCCTAACTAGAGTGGTGGTCTCTGCCTGGCTTTGGCGCAAGCCTTAGCCAACCAGAGATGCCATTTCTAACAGCTGGCCTTTATTTTTTTTCTCTTCCTGCTAGTTTCTGACCTATATTTTGCCTCTTTCTGCTCTTTTCCAACAATTATTTTGCCTCTTTCTGCTCATTTCTAACCTTTATCTTGCCTCTTTCTGCTCATTTATGAGCTTTATTTTGCTTTTTTCTGCTCGGTTTTGACCTTTATTTTGCCTCCTGCTGGTTTCTTAGCTTTATTTTCGCCTTTTTTCTGCTAGTTTCTGAACTTTAGTTTTGTATCTTTCTGCTTGTCTCTGATTTCTATTTTGCCTCTTTCTGACCTTTATGTTGCCTCTTTCTGTTTGTTTCTGACCATTATTTTGCCTCTTTCTGATCTTTATTTTGCCTCTCTATGATAATTTTTTACCCTTATTTTGCCTCTTTCTGCTCATTTCTGAACTCTATTTGGCCTCATACTGCTTGTTCCTGAACTTTAGTTTGCCTCTTTCTGTTTGTTTCTGACCTCTATTCAGCCCCTTTCTGCTAGTTTCTGACCTCTATTTTGCCTTTTACTTGTCTTTTCTGACCGCTATTTTGCCTCTTTTTTTTTGTTGAATATATTTATTAGCATTTTTTAATCAATGGCATTAGTATTCAGTACACAGAATGATAAAAAGCAGTTGAAGAATGACAATAAGAAGTTATACATCAGTTATAATCTCTTCACACCGTTATTGTGATTGCTTCATCCAGTAATGAGTTGCTCATAAATTTCGGTAGATTAAGTGTGAGTCGTATAGGTGTAGCAGATAGTCTAATGAGGCCGCGTACGGCCTGTCTCCTGTCTTTGTATGCATGTGGCGACATCTGTGGCCAGAGACAGCATTGCGAGGGGTATAATAGAGAGCTGTGAAATGGGTCTGGTTGTGTCTCTCAGTGTGACACGCCTCCCGGGAATATCTTGCTGTCCATACATGTTGTATCATACCTCACTGTAGCATGCGAGAAGGTACTGGGTGCCAGTTGAAGAGTAATTACCAATATCTCATATGTAAGTTGTGTAAAAGGAGTCTTATCAACAGTGATAGCACCCTATTTTCAATCACGGAACCATCATGTAAACAGTAGGGTGAGATGATTCCGGGGAGAAGGGGGGAAAGGATGAAAAAAGTTTTCCTATAGGCATAGAAAGCGGGGGAGGGGTAAGTGCAAACTAGAGTGGGGTTAAAAAAACAATTAAAATGAGGTGCGTTCGCTAGTGTCAGTTGTAGTTGTGCGTGGGGAGTGTCGGTATGTGTGTATAGGGGGAGTCAGAGGTCAGCGGCGGAGATGTTGGCCACGTTCAGCTTGTGGGACGGGGTGTCCGCCCAGTGGGGAGGGGAGAGGGGGAGAGACAGCGCAGCCGGTTCCGTGCTTCTGGGAAGCAACTACGCCTATGCGCGCTGGGCTCATCATCATCATTTGCTGCATTCCCTTCCGTTTCTGCCATCAGTTAGAGGTGCATGCTACTTCGTGTAGCCAGGCACAGGCTGGGAGGGAGGCGCTGGGCACACGGGGCATCTGTCTATACCCATATATTCGGCCTGTTCCGGAAGTGCG
Organism: Lissotriton helveticus; assembly: GCF_964261635.1. NCBI lineage: Eukaryota > Metazoa > Chordata > Amphibia > Caudata > Salamandridae > Lissotriton > Lissotriton helveticus. The sequence goes on along the minus strand of NC_136065.1, from coordinate 165,111,330 downwards.
TCTAATTTCAGGTGATCCCTTGTGCTAGACTAGCTTGCTGGAAGGACTTCAGCGCGGCATCCCAGAGGTGTGCAATTGGGAATTTTCTCAGTCCCATTGTTTCCTCTTGGCGCAGCACTGTGCCCTCCGCCACTGCCCAGTTAGTGAAAGAGGTGTACCAGTGTCGAGTATGTGGAGGTCCACTATGTTTCCAGCGTTTAGTGAGTAGGCGTTTGGCTGTGACAAGTCCCAGACCCCAAAATCGTGCCGGCACCTTGTTCAGTTTGGTCCTTTTGTAAAGCCCCAAGATGCAAGCCTCCCATGTGTCTGGTATTTCTTCGTCTGTGCATTGTGTCAACAGTGATGTGATCGTGCTCCAGTATGACTGAATGTTGGGGCATAGCCAGAGCATATGTAACAGGTCTGCACCAATTAAGGAACATAGCTGGCACGCAGTGTTGGTGACTGAGAAGTATCTGTTAATCTTGTCAGGTGACAGGTACGCACGGTGCAAGATGTAGAACTGTATAATTTTGAAACGTGAGTTGCGTGGGACATAGACAGGGCCTAGTAGCACCATTGCCCACTCTTTGTCCGTCCAGGCCCGCCCTCTGTCCACCTCCCATTTGTCTCTTAGTTGTCGGGTAGAGTGTTGCGTATGCTCCAAGAGAGCTTGTGTCAGCCAGTGTACCATGTGAGTGCCATTGCCCATAACATGCAGATATTGCATGAATTGATGCATTGGCGGCTCCTCGGAGATATCGCCCCAGGCGTCCGTCAGCGTCCGCACCAGGGAGGCGTGGGTTAGAAATTGACCAGCTGGTAAGCTTGTGTCCGCTGCAAGTGCTGCAAAGGTGAGCAAGGTGCCGTCGGCATAGAGGTCCCTCAATGTCTCCACTCCCGCCTTCGTCCATCTCTCTAGCACAGCCTCCGTCATTACTCCATCTCCTCTGGGAGTGCCCAGTAAGGGGAGCACTGGGGCATATGGTTTCACCGCGCGGGTCAATTTCAAGCAGCGTAGGAAGCACTTGTGTGCTACCACTGTGTGTAGCTGCCTGGGGCTTTCGCCAGTGGGTGGAACATCGTGCAAATTTGTGTGTGGGTCCGGCGAGTGGTATCTGTGGCTGTATCTTCCAAATTTCTGCCACTTAGCCATCCCGATACCCATTGCAGTTGTGCTGCCAGATAGTACAATTCCAGATTAGGAACCGCCAGGCCCCCTGTCTCAGTTGTCATATACAGCTTCGTCAACGCCACACGGGGTCTGCCAGTGTTCCAGATTAGGTCGCGAAGCAGGGATTCCAGGTCTCGGAACACCTTGGTAGGGACGTAGTTCGGGATATTAGCGTAGTAATACAATAGTCGAGGTAGGACTATCATTTTCGTTAGCGGCACTCGGCTTGGCACATTCAGGGGGAGAGTTTCCAGAAAGTCACCTGTGCGCGTAATGAGGATATCGCTCTCATCAGGTTCCCATCCAGTACATCCGTTGGGTTCCTATATATGTGGATTCGCAGATATCGGAACGTCGTGGGATACCAATTGAGTAGTTCACCCCCGAGTCTAATGTCGCATTCAGGTGTCTCCGGACTGAATGAATATGCGCCCGACTTAGTCCAGTTGACTCGTAAGCCCGACATGTCCCCAAAGGTCTGGAAGATTGTGGCCAGAGACCTCGGGATGTTGGTCAGGTCTTTGACGTATAGAAGCAGGTCGTCTGCATAGAGCGAGACTGCATGTATACCATCCGCCATTGGAATTCCTCACTCCTCCCCCCGCATTCTCAATATCATAGCCAGAGGCTCCATAGCCATGGAAAACAGCAATGGGGACAGGGGGCAACCTTGTCTGGTGCCTCTTCGCACCCGTATGGCATCCGAGAGGAGTCTGCCCGTGCGGACGCGGACAGTTGGTCTTTGATATAACAATTTAACCATATCTCTGTAACCATCGCCCAAGTCGTACTTTTCCATGACTGCTGCTAGGTATGGCCACTCCACTGAGTCAAAGGCCTTTTCGAGGTCTAGTACTAGGCACCCCGACCGCGGCCATAGACGAATAGCGTATTTCTGCACGCGAAACAGTCTGCGGATATTATGTGAGGTGCTGCGTGTGGGGACAAAACCGTTTTGGTCTTGGTGTACCAACTCTGGAACCAAGGGGGCCAGTCTCTGGGCTAAGGTGGAGGCGAGTATCTTGTAGTCCATATTTAGGAGCGCCAACGGGCGATAGTAGCCCATTTGTGTAGCGTCTTTGCCAGGCTTGAGGATGGAGATAAGGTTAGCTTCGTTCTGTGTGGGTGGGAGGGAGGTGTCCTCCGCGGCCGCTGCATACACTTTCAGTAACGCAGGAATAAGGACGTATGCGCAGGCCTTATAATACTTGGCAGGTAACCCGTCCGGACCGGGGGATTTGCCATTAGACAAGTTAAAAATGGCTGTATGAAGCTCCTCAGCGGTGATCGAAGCTCCGAGTTCGTCCTGCTGAGCAGCAGTCAGCTGTGGTAGCTGTAAGTCAGAGAGGTAGTCTACTATAGTTTTGCAAGGAACCCGCAGACGGGAGTTCGTAGTGCCTTGTGAAAGCTTTGTGTATTTTCTTCTGCGTATAGACCATCCCACCCTCATTAGTGTTGATCGCTGATACCGGCTGTGCCCGGTCCTCCCGTTTGATTAGCCATGCGAGTAATTTGCCTGGTTTGTCACTGAGGGGGTGTGTGCGTGCTTAGTGAGCTGCGTAGTTAAGGGTACGAAGTCGCTCCAGTAGTCGTGTGTGTTCCTTGCGCGCCGTCAGTAGAGCGCCATAGCGCCATTATTCGCATCCTGCTCTCGTTGGAGCAGTTCAGACTCCACATGTGCCAAGTCTCTCTCTAACTGTTCTGCATGTGTCCCTGTGTGCCCAAGCAATGCCCTCTAATCACAACCTTGAAGGCATCCCACTCTATCTGGGTGGAGGACGCCGTGCCGGCATTGTCCTCAAAGTATTGCGCAGTTTGTGTAAGGAGGGAGTCTTGGAATGTTGCATCTTGTAGCAGGGCTGGTTGGAGCCTCCAGGTGGGGATGGGGGTGTGTGGGCGTTCCCATGTTATATCTAATATGTGTGGGTTGTGGTCAGAGTGAGTGCGTCCCATATTTCGCGTGTCGACGACTAGGGGCAACAGGTCAGTCGATACCATCTAGCCGCACATGCAGGTTATGCGCTCCCGAGTAGTATGAATATATTTTAGTGGTGGGATTGTGCGTGCGCCACGCGTCATGTAACTCCCATTGTGTGGCCCTGGTAGTTAGCGCTGTCATGGCCCCGTGCGCAGGCGTGCCATGCTGAGGTGGGGAAGAGCGGTCTAGCTGTGCATCTAGGACGCAATTGTAATCCCCCCTCAAATCCATGGGATACCATGCCAGGGCGCTAATATCAGTGAGAGTCGTGCTAGGAAACCTCCTTGTTCGGTATTCGGAGAATATAAGGAGCCCAGCACCACTGGTTGGCCATCCAGTCTGCCCTGGATCACCACAAACCTGCCATCAGGGTCAATCTGCGTTTGTGTCACAGCCAGAGGGGTCCCAGGTCTAACCCACAGTAGTGTACCGCGGGCAAACGATGAGTACTCCGTGGCGTATAGCTGCCCACGCCACCTGTGGTGTAATGTACGTACTTCGGCTTTATTCAGATGCGTCTCTTGTAAGAGTGCAATATGTATCCGGTTTCGTTTTAGATAGGAATATATTTGATATCGGCGCGATGGTGTGTGCATGCCTCTAACATTCCAGGTACACATTGTTATCTCAGCCATGTCTGTTGTCTAAGCGATTCCTATTCTCCCCACCCTTCTCCGTCCCACCCCACGCAGCCCCTCCCAGGCCTCCCGCATCTCCCCCCGTCCCGCACTCAAACATAGGCATTGTAGCACTAGCAAGTAGTCCTCATTAACGCAATTGGGGTATATACACAATAATACAACTGACCAGGATAGGCCTAAACAGTGGATAATACCAAAAGGTCGGTTGCGGAACATGCTGCCATCCAAATTCTCAAAAGGGACAATAAACATTATAGTTCTAGCGGGTGTTAGGCATAAAGCGCAAGCCTTTGAATCAAGGATACCATGTATTCAGAGGGGAGTTGTCTTCCCCACCCCGGGCTGTAATGAAGAGGTCTCAGTCTGCAGGCAGTCCCTGGGGAAGCACCGCCGAGGTTCATTGAAGTGTGTCCACCTAGTGTAGGATCTCAAAAGGAAGGGTCGTGCCGGGGCACACGTCTCTGACAAATCCAGTCCTCCGTCTGCCAAGAGTCTGCTGGTGTGGATGGGGCGACGGTGGCAGAAGCATGATGTGTCAACAGTGTTCAATGTCAGGGGTTGTTACTCACAGCGTCTTGTCGTCGCCACCTCCCCATGTCAAAGGAGTCTCCCATCCTCTATTGACCCGTCTCACCCTCACTGGTGCAAGCTCCGAAGATGCAGAGAAGACAGTGTCCGTCCCTCATCTATCGGGGGGAACTTGTTGCTCTCATCAGTTGAGTAGATCCGCTGTCTGTGGTGTGATATCTGGCGGGTCCATAGACAGCTGGGAGTCTGATATTCCGTATATGGCTTCATCATTGCTTGGGAACGCTCGTGGGCTGGCGTTGAGGGCAAAGGATGGTGTCGGGGAGATACTGATTTCTGTGACTTTGCGAAGTGCATCCTGTTGTTCCTGCAGGATCATATCTGTTGGTGGGGAATGAGTCATCACCTCCTGTGTTTGATGGGGCGTGGGCAATTTGCGTCTGCGGCGTCGTCTCGATCCGCAGGAGCGCGACATAGTAACTGACCCTTGTGTCCGCCTGGGCGTCTCGCTCACTCCTCCATCTAGCCAAGCTTCGACTTCCTCTGGGCGAGTGAAGAAGTGTGTCTTGTCATGCACCACCACTCTCAATTTGGCGGGGAAGAGTAAGGAGTACTTGAGATCCGCCTGTCGCAGACGTCGTTTCACATCAAGGAAGGAGTGTCTCTGACATTGCACTTGGACTGTATAGTCAGGGAAAAACATTATTTTGGCGTTTTCAATTTGGATTTCTCTGAGTTTCCTCGCTTCCCGTAATATTGCATCTCTGTCTCTATAATTAAGGACGCGGAGGAGCAGCGACCTGGGATTGGATCCCGACGAAAGTGGTCTCGTAGGTACTCGATGTGCTCGTTCCACCACGAAATGCGGTGACAGCGTACCTTCTGGGAGAATAGTCCTCAGCCACTCTTCTACACGTTGCGTGGGGTCTGTCCCTTCCCATTTCTCTGGCACACCCACGAGTCTGACGTTGTTTCTTCGTGCGCGTCCCATAGCGTCCTCAGCACAATCCTCTAGAAACTCAAGCCTGTTCAGGAGATCTTGGATGTGCTTGTCCGCCTGTTGCACCCAGGGTCCCATGTCTGCCACCGTTCCCTCCAACGATTTGGTGCGGTCCACCAATTTTTTGTGGTTGGCTCTGAGGTGGTTGAGATCAATCGCCACACTATCAATTTTAGTCTCTAGTGATGTACGAGTTTGTTGGAGGGATTCTTCCAGGCGTTCCATGACAGCCAGTACATTGTCCAGTTTTGTCGTCACTTGGTCAGTATTCATCTTAGCGGATGTTTTGTCCAATTTCCCCTTCGCCAGCGCACCTCCAGTGCCAGTGCGTGTCTTCACGCCCCCAGACATGGGCAAGGTGGTAGGCAGCGGCGGTTGTCGCAACTGAGCTTGTTCGAGCCGCCGGGGAACGCCTCAACTGGTAGGCTATGTAGTTGGAAGTGCAGAATCCGTGCTCTGTGAACTGCTGGGAGGACAGTCGGTGCGTCTATTGCGGGCGTCGTCTGCTCACCTCTCCCCCAGTGTCTCACGGGCTCGCTGGCAAAGGAGAGCCAGTTAGGCGTGTAGCTGGTGTTGTGAAGCCCCCACGAGGCGGTGTGGTTTGTGGCGTGTCCCTCTAGCACCCTCTCACCTCTTCTGTCGCGGCGGATTCAGCATCTGGGCAGGCGGGGGGACCTGTGTTCTCCCATCCCCCTCGTTATCCTCTAGTCAGTCTCCGCCGCAGTGGGGACTTCGTGGCTGCCAGTTCAGGGGGTCCTCCCTCTTAGGCGGCGAGGGGTTCCTGAGATGGTCGGACAGTGGCGTGTCAGGATCGCGGCCCGGTCTTCCAGTGACTCGCCGCCAGGCGTGCCAACGATTCGCGCCGCAGTGATCCGCCACTGGGTCCAGATTCTGCACAGGATCCCCAGGTAAATCAGGCGCCGTCCCTCTGCTCGGGGCGTTAGGCTTCAGTTGTTGTGCGGCTTCGGTGGGCAGCACCCCCCTCACAGCGGACCCCCGCCGATGGCGTCGTTTGCGGCGCACCTCCCCGGTCCGAGGTCGGGAAGGTCCCGCATCTGCTCACCGTCTCCGGCCGACAGCGCGGCCTGGTGACTCGCGTCTCCCAACCAGGCGCGTCTCTTCATCTCCGCCCGCTCTCGCCGTCAGGTATTCAGGGCTCCGCCGTTCCCTGGCCTCCGCTTGGATCTCACTCAGAGGTGGGTGCAGGTAGGTGCCATGGGTTGCAGGGCCGTTGTGCTCCAGGGTCATGGCGGTATAGGGGCTATCGGTCAGTTGCAGTTGCCGATCTTCAGGCAGGCCCATGTTGCGCAGTGTATGCCGCGTTTTGAGGCCTAGTGGGTGAGTTCAGACCACGGCCTCGCGTGATCTCCTCTGCCGGATCTGTTGTGTCCGACTCGGTAGCAGCCCACCAGGCCGCGCCGGAGCTGCTCCGAAGCAGCGATCAGCCTCAAACTCAGCCAATCGGTGGAGGAGGGTTAACTTCCACTCCGCCTGCAGTCCTGGCCCATTCAGGATAAGAGGGACGGAGAACCGGCCCGGAGTTCTACCCTGTTGCTTCCGTCGCCATTGCACGCCAAGCCACGCCCCTTCCCTCTATTTTGCCTCTTTATGCTCATTCCTGTCCTTCATTTTGCCTCTTGCTGCTGTTCGTTTCTGATCTAAATTTGCCTCCTGCTGCTCATTTCTGACCTTTATTTTGCCTCTTACTGCTCATTTCTGATCTCTATTTTGCCTCTTTCTGCTTGTTTCTGACCTCTATTCTACCTCATTCTTCTAGTTTCTCACCTTTGTCATGCCTCTTTCTGCTCATTGCTGACCTTTATTCTGCCTCCTCCTGTTTGTTTCTCACCTTTATTTGCCTTTTTCTGCTTGTGTTACACCATTATTTAGCCTCTTTCTGCTCACTGCTGAACTTATTCTGGCTCTTTCTGCTAGTTTCGGACATTTATTCTGCCTCTATCTGCTCTTTTCTCACCTTTATTTTGCCTTTTGCTGCTCATTGTTGACCTTGATTCTGCCTCTTTCTGCTTGTTGCTAACCTTTTGTTTGCTTCTTTCTGCTAGTTTCTGATCTCTATTTTGCCTCTTTCTGCTAGTTTCTGACCTATATTGTGCCTCTTTCTGACCTTTATTTTTCCTCTTTCTGCTCCTTTCTGACCTCTATTTTGCTTCTTTCTGCTCCTTTCTGACCTTTATTTTCCCTTTTTTCGTCTCGTTTATGACCTCTATTTTGCCACTTTTTGCGCATTTCGCACCATTATTTTGCCTCTTTCTGCTAAGTTCTGACCTTTATTCTGCTTCTTTCTGCTAGTTTCTGACCTTTATCTTGCCTCTTTCTGCTCGCTGCTGATGTTTTGCTTCCTTTTGCTTGCTTCTGACATTTATTCTGCCTCTTTTTGCTAGTTTCTAACCTTAATTTTGCTCTTTTCTCCTCTTTTCAAGGCCTGCAGTCCCAGCTGGCTCCCTGCCTTCTGCTAAACATGCTGCTCCCGGTCTGAAAGTACAATACTTTTGTTTGTTTCCGTGTCCGTTTGACAGTGGACAGGGAAACATGAAAACTCCGCTCACACAGCTTCTAGTTCATGTTTCCTTTCACTTGGCAGGAAGTGACAAAGCTCCCATCGAGTCAGAGCAAACAGCAATGTCCCGGGGTAGGCACTCCAGGAAGTAGCAGGAGCCGCCCCTGGGGGTGGCTGTACATAGGCCATATATTGCTCCAGTAGGGGGTCACAATTCCCCCTCCTTTGATCTGCACTTTCCGGCCCGTAGTGGTGGTGGTCCCCCAGGTCATATATGCCCCGGAAGGGGGGGCACATGGACCCCTCCCAGTTGAAATTATAATATAGACTCTGGGGAGGTGGTGGTTCCAAGGCCTGGGGGGTATGCATGACCCCCCATTGCTTTTAGTTTAGCCTCGGGGAGGTGGTGTCCCTGGGGCTTCAACTTGCCCCAGGAGAAGGGTCTGTATGGCCACTTTCAAATTTAAAATAAAGCCTCAGGAGTGTGGTACACCCTGGGGCTCAAAATTGCACATGGATGGGGGCCTGCACTGCCCCCTCCATTATACTATAATGCCCGAGGAGGTAATGGTCTCTGGGGCTTAAAGAAGCTTCAGGAGGGGGGCCTTGTGCACCTCCTCCATTTTTTTTTATCCCGAGTGCCCCCAGGACCCGGCCCAACCAGACGCTAAACAGTAGAGAAGCACTTTTCTTTCAGCATGAGCCACGGATCTAGCGTGACTCCTACAGAATAATAAAAATGCTTTTTTTACCCTGCGGGTTCCCTCTGGGACCCCAGTATTAGAGCTTAGGACTCAGAGTATTCCTTCCCTGCCCCCATTTCTTTTTTCTAATGTTTTCTCCGGGACTTGACTGAAGTTGGGTTCCATGATGGCTATATATATATATATATATATTCACCTAAAAAAACATAGGTTTCAGGCACGTTGTAGTTAGGAATTAGCATTTAAAAAACCTTGGAAACTCACTGAAAAAACCATAGGTTTCAGGGGCGTTATAGTTAGTTGGACATTTCACTCGTACAAAACCATTGGAATTCCCCCGTTACAGTTAGTTCAGCTAACTATAACTCGCGCGCCCGCAATGCACTGCTGATGACATCACATAATACATCACTGATGACATGGTCAGTGACATCACTGATGACATCACTGATGCCATCTCAAATGACATCACTGATGACATCATCCAGTGAATGTGTGTTTTTCTGTAAGTTAAATATGTTTTATATATGTACATCTGAAGGTCGATGGAAGGATAAATGGGTATATAAGTGTCAAAATGGATGATTTTTTTTGTAAAGTTGATTGTATAACTGTCTGATTAAGTGTATCTTAGTGAATACATGGGTTAGTGAGTAATGTTTAAATATGTAAATATGTGTATCATTTTCTCATTTTGTGTATAAGTGGCTGCATGGGTTGTGAGCAGCTACATGAGTGCCTTTATGGGTTATTGGTTGTTTTTTTGAGTATCGGTATGAGTGTCTGAGTGTTGGTATGGTTCGGTGGGGGGTATTACTTAGTGCATAGATGCATGAATGAGTGACTCACTGTTTGTGGGTGTGTTAGTGAGTGAATGACTGTCTCAATAGTGTATTTATGAGTACCTACATATGTTTTAAACTAGTTTATGTGAGTACTGGTGTGAATAAGTGAGTATATGTGAGAGTGAGAGATTGGAAGAGTTCCTGTACAAATAAGTAGCTGTTTCTATAAGTGATTCTTTAAGAGAGTAAGTATGTGTAGGTGTCTGTAGAAGTAAGTGTGGTAGTGTGTGTATGACTGTATATGCAATTTAATGGATGTTTGATACTTTGTTTGCATGTGTGACTATGTGTGTGAGTAGCTCTATGGATGAGTGTCATTGTGTAACAGGATGTATAGGTGTATGAGTACATATGATGAGTGAGTACATGTATGAGTGACTTTATAGGACTGTTGGTGAATGAGTGGTGTGTAGATCTTGGAATTACTAAATAGGTATGTTGTAAGTGGTATTGGTATGTCCATTGTTTTTAAAATGATGGTTTCTATTTTTGAGTGTGTGTATCAAAGGTTATATTAGGCTGATAGGAGGTCTGCCACTCTATCACAAGGATGATGTCATCAGTGATGTCATTTGAGATGTCATCAGTGATGTCATCAGTGATGTCACTGACCATGTCATGAGGGATGTAATATGTGACGTCATCAGCAGTGCATTGCAGGCGCGTGAGTTCTAGTTAGATGAACTAAGTGTAACAGGGGAATTTCAATCGTTTTGTATGAGTGAAATGTCCAACTAACTATAACACCCCTAAAACCTATGTTTTTTTCTGTGAATTTTTCAGTTTTTTAAATGCTGATTCCTAACTATAACGTGCCTGAAACCTATGGTTTTTTCAGCGAATTTCAGAGGTTTTTTTAAATGCAAATTTGTAACTATAACGTGCCTGAAACCTATGTTTTTTTTCATTGAATTTGTAAGTTCTTTTTAATGCTAGTTTCTACCAATGCCTACAGAGGTACAACATGCGAAGAAAGAAGAAAAAACACACAGAAAGAAGCAAAAGAAATGCAGAAAGAAACAACAGAAGTCCTCAAAGACGAAGAAAAGTGCAGGAAGAAGGAAAACGTGCAGAAAGAATGAACAGAGGAGCAGAAAGAGGCGTTGTTGCAAAATCATCCTGTACTCTCAACTTTTTCAGACGGGTATTGGTGTTAACTGACTTTGACTAACCAGTCCTAGAGCCAGTGCAATGCTAAAAGACACTTAGAAAACAGTGCAAATACCTACATACACTAGGGAACACTATGCGTTGGGGTACCCCTGTGATTAGCATGACCTCCTCTGTAAGCCCCTTGTAGATAATAGGGCAGGGGTATTAAAATAACTCTTAAAACGCGCCATGGGGCGTGTTTGCACATTGATGAAGGGAGAAGGAGAGCCTGAGGTGACTTGTGCAAACACGCCCTGTGGGCGTTTTAAGTTGTGGGATAAATTTCCATTGAATCCTGAGGGTCCCTGGGGTCCAAGTAGCCCACTAGGTACCTACAGTAGGCGCCACAGAGCTGAGTTGCAGAGAGGTGTAAAAAAGGGCACGGCCTAGATCACCGCAGTGGCGCTTACTGGAAGCACCTGGTGGACTAGTTGACCCCCAGGGTCCCTCAGGACTGATGGGGAAGTTTTTCCCCAACTTAAAATGCACCACAGGGCGTGTTTGCACAGGTCACCTCAGGCCCCGTCCCTCCCTTCACCACTGTTTAAACGCACCCTGTGGCCGTTCTAAGTTGAGAGATTAAGTCCCCTTGAATCCTTAGGGTCCCTAGGCTCAAACTAGCCCACTAGGTACCTCCAATAAGTGCCACAGAGCTGCATTGCAGAAAGATGTAAAAAGAGGCACGGCCTAGATCACCTCTCTGCAACGCAGTGCAGTGGCGCTTACTGGAAAAACCTGATGGGCTAGTTGACCCGCAGGGTCCCTCAGGATTGAAGGGGAATTATTTCCCCAACTTAAAATGTGCCACAGGGTGTGTTTGCACTCGTCACCTCAGGCCCTGTCCCATCCCTTCAACACTGAGTAAACGCGCCCTTTGGCCGTTTTGAGTAGGCCTGGGTGGTAAATTCCACTCCGCTTGCGGAATTCGGGTAATTTCGCGTTCCGCGGAGAACACGAAACTGCCCAAAATTTTGCGTTCTGCGAGTACCCAAAAGTTTTTACTTGTTCGCATTCTCAAAAGATATTTCCCCCCGAGCACGCAAACAGCAATTGCGAACAGGAAAAAAGCATCGCGTAACGCAATTCCGCAAATTCCACACACCCCTAGTTTTGAGTTGGGAGATTAAGTCCCCTTGAATCCTGAGGGCCCGTAGGGTCCAACTAGCCCAATAGGTAAAAGGGGCACGGCCTAGACCACTTCTCTGCAACGCTGTGCAGTGGTGCTTACTGGAAGCACTTGTTGGGCTAGTTGGCCCCGGGGAGCCCTCAGGATTGAAGGTGAATTATTTCCCCAACTTAAAACGTGCCACAGGGTGTGTTTGCACACGTCACCTCAGACCCCGTCCCCTCCCTTCACCACTGTGTAAACACGCCCTGTGGCCGTTCTAAGTTGAGAGATTAAGTCCCCTTGAATCCTAAGGGTCCCTAGGCTCAACCTAGCCCACTAGGTACCTCTAGTAAGCATCACAGAGCTTTGTTGCAGAGAGGTGTAAAAAGGGGTGTGGCCTCTGAACACCTGTCTAATGTAGACAGGTGTCCCTGGCGCATACTGGAGATACCTGTTGGGCTACTTAGCCCTCAGGGACCCTCAGTATTGACAGAGAATCAATTTCCCAACTTACAACTCGCCATGGGGCGTGTTTGCACAATGGTGAAGGAAGGGGGCGTGGCCTGAGGTGACATGTCTGCAAACATGCCCTGTGGTGCGTTTTAAGTTGGATAATTAATTCCTCCTCAATCCTGAGGGTCCCTGGGGGCCAACTAGCCCACCAGGTACCTCAGAGGCCACGCCCCTTTTTACAACACTCTGCAATGCAGCTCCGTGGCGCTTACTGGAGGTACCTGATGGGCTAGTTGGCCCCCAGGGACCACCAGGATTGAAGAGTTATTAATTCCTCAACTTAAAACGCGCCACAATGCGTGTTTGCACATATTTCACCTCAGGACCCACCCCCTCCCTTCACCACTATGCAAATGCGCCCCGTGGTGCGTTTTAAGTTGGGGGATTAACTCCCCTTGATTCCTGAGGGTCACTGGGGTGCAACTAGCCCACCCGCCACCTCCATTAAGCGCCACAGAGCTGTGTTGAAGAGAGGTGTAAAAAGGGGCGTAGCCTCAGAACACCTCTCTGCAACGCTGCCACCTGGTGCATACTGGAGGTTCCTGGTGGGCTAGTTGGCCCCCAGAGACCCCCAGTATTCAAGGGGAATTTGTTCCCCATCTGCAAACGTGCCAGGGGGGCACGTTTGCAGAGTGCTTTAAGGAGGGGGCGTGGCCTCCGGCGCAATGCCGGTCTTTTATTATTTTATTATTTTAAGAAGGTGAGCTGTGTGGCCGCCCTTCTTTTTCTAAGTTATTGGCCCTGGGAACCCCATCCCCCAGGGCCTGCCCCTTATTTTAAAAAAAAAATGAAAAAATCGGGAAGGGGGCCGCATAGCCCCCCTCCCGAGGCCGTAATCTGCCTGGAATTTTTGGGAGGGCTGCTGCTTTGCCCTCCATCTTAGCCCATTTATGGCCTTGGGGAACCCATCCCCTGGGGCTGGCCTTTGTTTATTTATTTATTTTTTTAAATATATTTATTTCAATTTGATGAGGGGGGCCACGCGACCCACCTCCCAGGCCACTAATAGCCCAGGGACCCCATCCCACGTGGCTGGCCCTCTCCACTGGGGACCGTGGGGGGCTCCCCAATCCCCCCACGGTCCCGCTGGCTCACCACCTCCTGCGGGAGCCGGCATTGCTTTTCCACATGGGGAGCTGCTAAGATCCAGCTCCCTCTGTGGAAAAGCAATTTGCTTTGGTATTTGGACGAGAGAGAGCAGGATTCCTGCTCTCTCTTCCAAATACCAAAGTAGTTTGCTATAGCAGGGCGGGAGCCGCGATGCTCCCGCCCTGCCATAGCAAACTACAGTGTCCCGGGGTGGGCACCCCGGGACACTGCAGGAGCTGGCCCTGGGGGGTGGCAGTCCCCTGGGCCATACTATGTAAACAAAAAACCTGACCTTTCAAATTTATCAGATAGGTGTAACTCACTATCTAATTTTCAAGGATACAGCACAAATATCGAATTTCAACAATATACAGCTTTCATTTGAATTCACTTTTGTTGATCAAAATGATTATTCTAATTTCATTTTTCAGATTTTTGGGAATTTTAAACTTTTTTGTTAAATGTATAAAACATTGATTTACAATTCATTACTTAAACAATCACATAAGAAGTGAAGAAAACATTGAATCTTAACACAATCTCTTCATCAGTAACTCAAAACAACCAAATTAGGCCATCTGCAAACATCTGAGAACTTTATCCAAGGAGGATCACAAGAATAAGGACTAATGACAGAATGATATATGGGACTGATGCCCTGTGAAAATATTGAATATCGCCATATTAGGTCCTTGTATCTCAGTTGTTTGGCGTTCTCTGTTAGTACACTTTGCACAGTCTGAGAGTGTGTATGTATGAGAAGAATGAATGGTGAGAAAGTTTGAATGAAAGTATTATGCTGACACTGTCTAGCTTATTATAATTGTCTTATGGGGGTATTTGAGTTACTGTATGAAGAGATTGCATTAAAATTCAATGTTTTCTGTGAGCCCCCCCAACCAGTTATTTTCAAAGCCCCGGGGGTGGCGTGCCCACGGCTGGGGGGGGCTGTGAGCCCCCAACATATATTTATAAAGCCCTGGGGGTGGCAGTCCTCGGGGCTGGGGGCCCCTTTGGGACCCCACCCAATTCTATCATTGCCCCCATGTGCTGAATATGAACAAATCGTTTTTTGTTTTCTCTGCTGGATACGCGCACCCTGCGCGGATTTTGGCGATTTCAGGGTGTTTCTACCCTGCCCCCTTTTTGCGTTTTGCGCACTTGTTTCTTGTGTCTCGGTTCTACTGAGGCACAAGATGGCTGCCAACACTTCCTGGTTTGGAGTGTTGACAGCCAATTAACATGAAGCTCGTGCTCGGGATAGTGCGCAGAGGGTGCCCGGATCCTCCGCGGCCATAAATATCACTATCTTTATTCCTTAATTTCCTCAAAAACTACTTAGAGGATTTACACCATTTTTAAAAAGGTCGCTTTCTGAGCCAAGCAGTACCTTTTTGCCACATTTGGTGTAATTCCGTTCAGCAGATTTTGCTATAACAGTGTCTAAAGTTTCCTATGGGAAAATTATTTTTTCACCACTATTTTTTTAATTTCTCAGGAATTACTGAACGGATTTACACCATTTAAAAAAAGGGTGCTTTCTGAACCAAGGGCTACCTTATTGCAAAATTTGGTGTAATTCCGTTTAACAGTTCAGGCTGTAGCCATGTCTAAAATTTCCTATGGGAAATAACATGGAGAAAACACGTTTTGGGACCCCTTTTTTCTCAGCCCCAGATTGGCAAATCACCCCTGAAATTTCAGGATTGGAGCGGACCGGAGTTGACCATAAGTTTTGAAAATTTTGCAAAGCTTTGTCAACCGGCGGCAAAGTTATTGCAAATAGAATGTTCCGGATTTCCTATGGAAAATAGGTCCTAACTATAACTACCTACTGGCGACCGCCAGTAGGTAATATATATATATATATATATATAGAGAGAGAGAGAGAGAGAGGGGGAGAGAGAGAGAGAGAGAGAGAGAGAGAGAGAGAGACAGAGAGAGAGAGACCATATGTTAGTTTAATGCGATTTATTAATTGACCAGTGAAAAGCTGTTAGACTTGGCATCTTTGGCATGGTTTCTCCTGAATTTTTGCCTCCACCTCCTGTAATTTTTATGCTGTGCTGGATTTTGTTTTTGCTGGGTTCGATGCTTTGGGCACTTTGCCACTGTTGATCAGTGCCAAAGTGCAAGTGCCGTCTGTTTAAATTGTTATTACAATTGGTTTGTCTGGAATTGGTATATTTGATTTACTGGTAAGCCCCTAGTAAAGTGCATTAAGGGCGCCAGGGAGAGTAGAACAAATGCTACTATTGGGCCCACAGCACTGATTCTGCCATCAACATGAGTAGCCCAGAAAAGTTATCTCAGACCTTCCACTGATGTGTCTGTGTGCAGTTTTTTTTATAGGCCTGGCCGGTGAACTTTGCTCCGTTCGCGGAGTTTGCAGAGTTTTCTGCACTTCGCGGAGTTCGTGGAGTGTAGAAACTCCGCTTCGCGATGTGCAGCAGAGTTTTTTCCCCGCTCACAATCGTGTGCGGTAAGTTTGCGATCGCGAGCACAAGCTGCGTTTGGTAACGTTTGGCTACTTTTTGCTACTGGAATTATTTATTGGCAATTCTCTATATAAACTAAAGGCCAATGAAATATTTATTGTGGTTTTTATTAGAACTTGTGAGCAATTGCTCAACAGTGACGTTATAATAGAGTGCACCAATAACAAAGCTGGCTGATTCGCAGCTTGGTAAATCCTCCATCTTCTCTCTACTGTTTAGAATGTTTCAACAATACGTGGCCTTGTGTGTCATTAACTCCTTCCGTGCTCCCATCGGCCGTTGGCCGACGGGAGCACTCCCTCCCGAGTGCTGCCGTCGGCCTATTGCCGACGCAGCCCCGCACACCCGTTCGAACGCAATAACCGCCTCGGTTAAGGCGTTAAGTGCTAAGCAGCACCCGGGAACACCATCACTTAATGGTAAGAATAGATGACTCTTTTTACGACAAGCATATGGGTAATTTGAATACAGGGACACTCAGCTGATAGGACTTTTTCTTATTTTACAACATTTTAGTGTTCGACCTGTCCTGTTCCTGAGAAGAACCCAAAAAGAAAAGTAGGGTTCTGAAACGCGTAGACATACCCCAGCTAGCCGTAACCACCACCATTCTACTGACTAATCGCCTAGTGTAATTGTTGTATTGGCTAGCTGTGCATGGCAGGCTGTTAAAATGGGAAAATGCAAACAATTTCTGCCGCCAATGTTTCATTGTCAAAGTTAGGACTGGTTTATTGTTTCTTTTTTCAGTTTTTGTAATTTATTGTTTGTATATTAGTCGTTTATTTGTCGAATGTCAATTGTGTTGTTAGTTTTTGTTGATGTGGTGGTGAATGTCACTAAAATGTATTGTTTCTCTCTATGACACGACTTAAATGGTCAAAGAATTATATAATTAAATGAAAGAGAGAAAGGTGAAATAAAAACACCTAACCACTCTAGCTGTGAAAGCGGTTTGTTGAATGCAGTTATTTATATCGCACACCCAAACAACCTTCTGTTGTAAACTGTTATTGTGGCCTAGCTTGGGCGGGAATATAGGCTCAACTCCCCGTATTGTGTAAAAGCTGAAAGATGAAATGATGGACAGACTGAAAAAACATGAAAATAAAATAAAAATACGTAAAGTGAACAAATTTGCTCGTGATGCTGCAGACTACGCGAATGGCCAGATTTTTACCTTCGCGCGAAAATATAATGCTATTAAAAGACAACAATATAGCAACAAAGCAAACAAGGATACAAGAAATCAGGCTCAATCATTCGCCTCAACTACAGAAATGGGGGTTAGTTAGGCGGTAGAAACTATGAGCTCTGACTCAATATCGTCTTGCAGCACATCTAGTGGTTTAAATGATGATCTATTTACTAATGCTCAGGCAGCGCCTATCCTCAATCTAGAAGAGGAACTTGATTTTTTAGTAGAGGAAAGGCTTCGAACACTGAGGCCACGGCAAAAAAATGAGGCAACGTCCGCAGAAACAAAAAAAGACGCAAAAGAAGAAGAAAACAAAAACAACGCTGTACAAAAAAAGAAGAAGACAAAGAAACACTGGCAGAAGAGGAATTAATCAATGAAAGATCTGTGTTAAACCTCTCAAATGTGATCCTGTCTAAAGCAGAACAGCAACTTTTAGCTTTAGGCCTCAATTTTTGTCCTGAACAAAATTTCAAGTATGCCTCTGCAAGAATAGACGTTTATTGTTATATTCAGAAACTTAAACATAATTTTTTTTTGCATTACAACATCTAAAATCAAGTTCTGACATTGCCAACCCGGCCAAGGTTAAAAGTTCTATCAACCACCCCCAACTAGTAGTGGCGGACATTCCTACGCTTCTTGTCTGTCATGATCTTAATCAGGCAACGGACTCGCAACCTATGGGCTTGGAACAAGATCTCAATACCCAAAGAAGACTGGAAAAAAATTAATCTTGTACAGAAAGGGGCGGGTATTACCCCTTTCAAAGGCAAATCTGACTTTGTTCCACTTTTGACCAGAGATGCGGTGGATGTTTTCCAAGACTGTATCATCACAGAAATCAAAGATCTTTACAGGAAAACCAATAATCGAAAGACACAAATGTTCAATCGCAAAAAAGCCAATTACTATGAATTGATTAAAAAACTTAATGACAATCCTGATGTTGTGGTAAAAACCGCTGACAAAGGCGGTAATCTTGTCATCTGGCCCAAAACTGACTATATCCAGGAGGCACAGAGACAGCTACAAAATAATGCATGCTATGAAAAATCCAATATGAAAGACTACAAAAAGGCCAATGATAATTTGAAAAAATTGTTACTTAAATGGCACAGGGAAGGCCTCATTTCAGGTGACGAATTCAAATTTATGCTCAACGAGTTTCCTGTCCTACCAGTCTTCTATCTAATACCAAAAGTCCATAAAGGAATTTTCCCAATACCTGGCAGGCCAATTATCTCCGCTATCAAAAGCAGCGGGGAGAATATTGGTCGCTTTATAGACTTTTTCCTACAAGATTTAGTGAGTGGACTGCCAAGCTACGTTCGCGACACCAGTGACTTTTTGGAATAGATAGAGGGATTGGAATGGCAGGAAGATATGCTCCTGATAACTCTGGACGTTGAGCAATTGTATACTAGCATTGATCATACTTGTGGCCTAAATGCAACTGCGCATTTTTTGGGGCATAGGCCACTGGAATTTCATCAGCATAACAAACTGATTCTGAGTCTAATAGAATGGTGTCTTCATAATAATTACTTCTCTTTTTGAAAGGAGGTGTGGAGACAGCTTTGTGGTGTGGCGATGGGGGCCTGCTTCTCCCCCAGCTACGCGTGTTTACATGTGGGCTGGTGGGAGGAGCGGGTCCTCAACGTCACACATCAGGTTTGGGTCAGAGAAAAATTAGTTAAATTCTTACGCTACATAGACGACATTTTTATAGTTTGGCAGGGAGACGAAGGGGAAGCTCATCAATTCATTGATGAAATTAATAACAATAACCTAAACTTAAAATTCACGTCCCATATTAGCGCCAAACAAATTGATTTTTTGGATGTTACTGTCTATGTAGACAATGATAACAAATTGCAAACAACCCTTCATAGAAAAGCCACTGCAGGCAATACAACCTTGCATGCTTCTAGTCTCCACCCGATGCACACCATTGACAATATACCTTTAGGAGAAATCCTCAGGATCAAAAGAATCTGTAGTTCTCAAGAAAACTTTCTCAAATGTGTAAAAGACTTAAGAATACGACTTAAAGCTCAAGGGTATTCTGATCAAGTCTTTGATCGTGCTCTGGCTAGAGCCGACAAACGACCTAGATCTTCCTTATTCCCGGAATCCACCGAGAATGCTTTAACTGCGGTAACCCCAAGTGTGGAAAACTATAATGAATGTCCGAGATTTATTACTGCATTTAGTAGTAAGGAGAGAAAGATTAGACAAATCATCAATCGTAATTGGCCTACTATTTTGACAGACACAGTACTAGGAAACATGTTGCCAAATAAACCATTGGTAACATTTCGAAGAGCACAAAGCATGGGGAAAGTGTTAGATCAAAGCAGCCCAGAATTGAAGCAAAAGGCTGTCTGGCTTCAACCAGCATCGGGGTTCTGCAAGTGCTCTAGTTGTAGAGCTTGCCAGTTGGCATTAATAAAACTCACTACAGTACCCCATTTAAATCTGTAGATATGCCTATTATCGGTAACCATACATGCAAGACCGAATATGCTGTATACGTCCTGACGTGCACCTGTGGCCTCAATTATATAGGCAGTACTAAGCAGCAGGTGCACGTCAGGATCCTGCAGCATATTAGGGCTATTTTGCACTGCGACCAATCTTACCCAGTGGCTCGTCATTTTCAAAGCACACATAACAAAGATGTGAATTGTTTATCTTATTATGTGGTAGCCTCAGTCCACCCTCTCAGACGTGGGGGAAACCGAGAGCTTAAACTGAGGCAACTAGAATCTCGCTTTATTCTTGATTATGACAGCAAGTGGCCTAATGGGCCCAATAACACTGAAGATTTACGCAACTTTCTATAAAATGTTACCCCTTGCTCCATAAAGTCTCTTTTCCTCAGGTAGTCAGGTTCCCTGTTACCTAGAGATGATGGCTCTTCATTTTTGTACTGTGAGTCTTGGTTTTCCCTAACTGTACCTGTTTCTCTAAAATATTCTGTAGTCTGTGGCTAGTCAAGTTCCTTGTTAGCCACAGTAACTTTAGTTATCAATTCTTCACCTCCATTTAGTAAATAATTTTTTATACGGCACTATTGATCATTTTAGCACTTTTCATATATAGGTGTTTTTATCACTTTTTTTATCATGATAATATTTTTATACCTGTACAAAATGTTTTAAATGATGCTTTTATATAATGACAAAATTCTAATTTTTTCTAATTGTCGATTCTAGCATTCCTTACATATTTTACACCGGTCATTTTATCATGTATTTGCCACATTCTAAATCGTTATTCTCTTTAGCACGCGTGATTGCACTTTATGAACAGCAAGACACTGATCTAGTCCAGCACTGTTATTTGCACTTTATTTTCAGCCTGCCCTGATAACACTTGAATGTTTTACTATAGACTCAAAACTTTGTTAGTTCATGGATTTATCCTGGTATAATTTCTTTCTACAAATTTGCGATGACAAACACTTTACAAAGATAATTTTATCAATGAAATTATAAATTGCTATGTTTAATTAATTTACTAGCATGTGTATAACTGTGTTTTAATTCATTTTGCGTATTTGCACGAAAAAAAGCCATGAAACACGAAAGATTTTGTTTATGTCTATGGCCACATGACTGTTTGAAGGGCGGTGCCTATGCTACTCACTCGAGCATTATAAAAACAAACAAAGTTGCACTAGTTCTTTGCATGTGAACAAGGGCGCCTGAAGCCCGAAACGTGTATTGCCCTCCTGTTTTTATCAGCTGCAATAAAGTAGAGAACCTGTGAATCCAGTGGTCCGTCTCCTGCTTTGTCTGCCTCGCCGGTCTAGGGTTGATCTGGAAGTGGCGCTTGTGGAGATTCGACTTATATATATGTATATATATATAGAGAGAGAGAGAGAGAGAGAGAGAGAGAGATAGAGAGAGAGAGAGACAAAGAGTGAGAGAGAGAGAGATAGAGAGAGAGACAGAGAGAGAGACCATATGTTAGTTTAATGCGATTTATTAATTGACCAGTGAAAAACTATTAGACTTGGCATCTTTGGCATGGTTTCTCCTGAATTTTTGCCTCTACCTCCTGTATTTTTGATGCTGTGCTGGATTTTGTTTTTGCTGGGTCCGAAGCTTTGGGCACTTTGCCACTGTTGATCAGTGCCAAAGTGCAAGTGCCGTCTGTTTAAATTGTTATTACAATTGGTTTGTCTGGAATTGGCATATTTGATTTACTGGTAAGCCCCTAGTAAAGTGCATTAAGGGCGCCAGGGAGAGTAGAACAAATGCTACTATTGGGCCCACAGCACTGATTCTGCCATCAACATGAGTAGCCCAGAAAAGTTATCTCAGACCTTCCACTGCTGTGTCTGTGTGCAGGTTGTTAATAGGCCTAGCCGGTGAACTTTGCCCCGTTCGCGGAGTTTGCAGAGTTTTCTGCACTCCGCGAAGTTCGTGGAGTGTAGAAAACTCCGCTTCGCAATGTGCCGCAGAGTTTTTACCCCGCTCACAATCGTGTGCGGTAAGTTTGCGATCGCGAGCACAAGCTGCGTTTGGTAACGTTTCGCTACTTTTTGCTACTGGAATTATTTATTGGCAATTCTCTATATAAACTAAAGGCAAATGAAATATTTATTGTGGTTTTTATTAGAACTTGTGAGCAATTGCTCAACAGTGATGTTATAATAGAGTGCACCAATAACAAAGCTGGCTGATTCACAGCTTGGTAAATCCTCCATCTTCTCTCTACTGTTTAGAATGTTTCAACAATACGTGGCCTTGTGTGTCATTAACCCCTTCCGTGCTCCCGTCGGCCGTTGGCCGACGGGAGCACTCCCTCCGGAGTGCTGCCGTCGGCCTATTGCCGACGCAGCCCCGCACACCCGTTCGAACGCAATAACCGCCTCGGTTAAGGCGTTAAGTGCTAAGCAGCACCCGGGAACACCATCATTTAATGGTAAGAATAGATGACTCTTTTTACGACAAGCATATGGGTAATTTGAATACAGGGACTCTCAGCTGATAGGACTTTTTGTTATTTTACAACATTTTAGTGTTCGACCTGTCCTGTTCCTGAGAAGAACCCAAAAAGAAAAGTAGGGTTCTGAAACGCGTAGACATACCCCAGCTAGCCGTAACCACCACCATTCTACTGACTAATCGCCTAGTGTAATTGTTGTATTGGCTAGCTGTGCATGGCAGGCAGTTCAAATGGGAAAATGCAAACAATTTCTGCCGCCAATGTTTCATTGTCAAAGTTATGACTGGTTTATTGTTTCTTTTTTCAGTTTTTGTAATTTATTGTTTGTATATTGGTCGTTTATTTGTCAAATGTCAATTGTTTTGTTAGTATTTGTTGATGTGGTGGTGAATGTCCCTAAAATGTATTGTTTCTCTCTATGACATGACTTAAATGGTCAAAGAATTATAAATTAAATGAAAGAGAGAAAGGTGAAATAAAAACACCTAACCACTCTAGCTGTGAAAGCGGTTTGTTGAATGCAGTTATTTATATCGCACACCCAAACAACCTTCTGTTGTAAACTATTATTGTGGCCTAGCTTGGGCGGTAATATAGGCTCAACCCCTCGTATTGTGTAAAAACATTTAGATATTAGGCATTTTCTTGTTTAATCACTCTGTGTGCCTCTGCCTGTCTGTGTATTGACTGTCTAGTTTTGGAGTGACAGAGGCTGGGAATGTGCATTCAGGGTAGACAGCCACTTGGGGGTTGAGGTGTGCCTGGCCCTTTCTGGATGACTCAGAGCTGAGCTGAATAGACCAAGGCTGAATTTAGAGTAGTGGGAGGAGTTTTCCTTTCACCTGAAGAGGGCCTGTCTCCCTTGCACAATGCTGTCTCCACCCCCTGTGGTCATACCGCACCAGTGAGGACAGAACTGGTTTGGATTGGGGTCAGAGACCCTTGCACAAAGAGAACAAAGGCATTTTGGGGTGTCAGTATTACAACTGAAGCCCCGGAACACTAGATTACTTTTGGCCTCAAGAGAATCCTTTGCCCAGGAGAAGAGCTGAAGAGTTGTGAGGAGGAGTACTGCCCCTTTGCTCTGTGCTATGTGGGGTTGGCTTGCAGTTGCTGTTTCTGCCAAGGAAAGGATAAAGACTGGAACTTTGCTGTGACCCTGCTTGAACAAGATCTCCAATAGCCTGTGCGTGCTGGCCTCCTGTTCTGAAGTCTCAGGGACACAAAGACTTTACTTCCAGCTCCCCTGAACTCTGCTGCTGAGAGTTCTAACCTGCCAGGAGGTGCCTATTCCAGTTGTGGGAGGTTGTGCCTGATGCAGGGAGCTGGAAGAAAAGAAGAACTGCAGAAATTGACGAATCGCTCTTCGCACAGCTTTTTTCTGATGCAGCACCGCTGTGCAAGAAAAATCTTCACGCATCGCTGCGCTGCTGCTGATCTGACGCAGCGCCTGTCGCGGCTGCAAGAGCCAATGCATCGAGGGCTCGTGGCTGAAGAATCCAACGCAGCGCCGCTCAACGCTGCCACAACGATCTCGGACGCATTCCAGCTTTCCATGCATTGCACCTGTGCAGCAAGCTTTCCCGACGTATCACTCACAGACCAGAATCATCTTGGAGTCAACGCATCACTTCCCCCTACAGACCGGATTCGACGCATCACTTCTCCTGCGTGCAGCAGAACTGTTGCATTGCCTCCCCAAGGTCTCAGGCACTGACGCATCTCTTTGTTTTCGACGCTTCCCATCTCAGCAGCTGTTTGACCTTGTGAATTTTGATGCATCTACAGGTACTTTGTGAGAAATCACGAATCTATGTCTTTCTATGGACCAAGTTGTTTGAAACCTTTGAAAAGTCATATTCTAATTACATGTATGTTGATTTTTTGTCATTTTGGTCTGTTTGAGTTTAGATAAAGATACTTTATTTTAATGAACTGGTGTGGTGTCCATTTGTGGTATTAACACTGTATTACTGTGTGTTTTTAGTTGAAATACTTTACATATGCCTTTGGGATAAGTCTGTCTGCTCTTGCCAAGCTACCCAGGGGGTGAGCAGGTGTTATCTAAAGTGTGCATCCCTCTTACCTTGACTAGAAGCAAGGGTCCCAATTTGGACAAATGTACATACCCCTGCCAACTAGAGACCCCCATTTTTAGCAAAAGCTAAATCTAATGTCTATTTGAGACTAAGAGCCTGATTTATGATTTATCGATTGGTCCTCTGGCCATCACGGTGGTGGAGGACATTACCTCTGCCTTCCTGATGGACTACTGTCGGTAAATTTAAAGATGACCACCGACTAGGCCCGGGTGGTCAACTTTGCTCCATTCACGAAGTGCAGAAAACTCCGCTTTGCGATGTGCAGCGGAGGTTTTCCCCGCTCGCGATCGTGAACGGTAAGCGTAGCAAAACTCAGCGAACTACGCCCAGGCCTGCCACGACCCAGCATGAAAGGAACCTCCATCATTCCTTCCAATGTATAAAATATTTGGTTGACAAACACCAATAGGTTTGATGGCTGTTCATTATACTTTTTCACATGTTTTGGTTATTAAGAAACAAACTCCCAAAGCAGAAGTTTGCTTCTGACAAACAAAAAGCTAATGGCCGCAGACCCTGGAAGTTCCCTTTCAGGTTGTTGGACTATTATTTTGTTTTCTGTCCCTCACCACCAGCTTTGTCCTGGAGGTGATAAACAGAAAAAAATGTCCATGTATACCATAAACAGGACAGGCAATGTATTGTCCTTCGTTTGCCATCCTTTGCTTTGTCAGGCTGTAAAGGAAGTTTTCCATTGACAAAGCCAACGGGCCCTCTGTTGACTAAACACTTAGGGGCAGATTTGCAAGCCCCTTGCGCCTCTTTTACGCCGCCGTTGCATCACTTTTGTGACGCAGTGGCGGCGCAAAAGATGCACCATGGCGCGGGGTATTTACAATGTGACGCATCTGGGAGATGCGTCACGTTGTAAAGCCCTGCGCCAGAGAAGGAGTTCCTGCGCAGGGGGAGGGGGGGGGGCGTTCCGGCGCAGGAATGCCTCCTAAAAGTGGCTGAGTGAAATCTACAAGATTTCACTCAGTCACTTTTGAGCCCATGCTGCATCAAAACCCTGCGCCTGCTTGAAGCAGGCGTAAGGATTGACGCAGCATTAACAAGATAGGGCCCCCCAGAGCACTGCTGGAGCTGCGTCGAGCTTGCGACACAACTCCAGCAATGCGCCACTTTTACGGCACAGATGCGTGACACATCTGTGCCGTATTTGCCCCATGGTGCGCCGCATTGTAAATGCGGCGCATCCATGGTGGCCGAGGCATGGCGCACAATAAGTGGCGCATCCCTGCTGATATGCAGGGATGCGCCACTTATTGTAAATATGCCCCTGGAGGTCTCCTCTACCTCTAACTGAGGAAAGGGGACCTAAGATTTGGCTGACAGGGTACTCTCCCACATTTGCTATGAAGTGCCCTGTCCGTCCAACTCCAATTCATCCCCAACGCATACAAGGTACAGCTGAAAAATAGATGTGATGTTGGTGTTTGCGATTATGCAAGCAGTGTTCACCCACTCTTCTATCAGTGGTGAGCCTGTAAAAGCAGAATACATATTTGCAACTGCTGCTGTCAGTCTATGTACTAAGATTTATGTATAGATTATGAAGCCAAACAGTAGCACTGGCATCAGTTTATGAGGCTATGCAAGTGGGCGGTAGCACCCACAAGCGATCGATGTTACACCCATTAAGCACCCAATAATATCCACAGTCAGTGTTTAGGCTCATACACATTGTGTACATCTGAAACATAACTCTATTAGGAAACTGAAAATCATGCCCATCATTGAGGACGCAGACAGCAAAATCTGCCCAAAAATGTTAAAGGAGAAGTCACTGCAATCAGGAGATACATGTGCATATATGCATGTGTGTGCGCTCATGTATGTATGTATGTACGTGCGCCTGTGGTTTTCAGAGGATAAACCTGCTCAGATCATTAGACGTGTGCCCTGAAGCCTTTAGCGAATGACACATTTTTCCACGGAGGAGTAAAAACTGTTTTAGGAACCGACCCCACTTAAAACTTCAGACATTTAATATTGTCCATGCTTCCTATTTTTAAGCCACAAAGCCCTCCTGGCTCCCATGTTGTCATTTGAGGTGAGTGCATAAGACATTTCAGCAGAGCTGGTACATAGATTGCTCTTGTGTTTGCAGCCACCGGTGTATCGTTTGCTAAGACTCATGCAGGCAGAGACATCCTTTTCCATTCCGTCCCACACAGCCCTTATCAGGACTGTGCTAAAACATCTGCACCACTGACAGGTTCATCATTTAATTTTATGTTCCAGTCCAGACATAGTTAATATAAAACAAATGTCTACAACTGAACCTAGAGGCTGACATTTTGAAACTGTCTTTGTGTGGGTGGTCCAGGGCTGCTGGGCTTTGCACAGCCAGGCACAGCTAGAGTTTGGGGAGTTTTCCAAGCTCTGCGCCATGTGTACTGCGCCCCCATGCCAGTGGCAGCTACCTGCTATGCGCTCTGGATGTGAAGAACCCTGTGCTCTCTTCTACTCCCTGGGGTGCCAGTACTCATTCTGGGCGTTTCTGAATTATCTGCATTTGCTGCCTACACTACCCAGAAAAGCATGGAGATGCCTGATGTCTTTGTGCTCTGAAAGGGTGTCAGTGTTCAATATTAACACATGCATTCTAGGTATGGGTTCCATACCTTTGGTAGTAGCACTACTTCAATAGACGCATGGAAAGGCATGCTGTGTTTCCCAGGACATCTATAAGGGAAGTCCACCATTCACAGTTTCTCTCCAGGAAAAATCCTGCTGCCTCAATCTGGGTGCCCCATTAGCCCGCTCTACCCGCTCTAGTCGCTGATATTGAGTGTATTGGTAACTCCAAGAGTTACCAGGGTTTAACCCCTTCCCTGCGGCGCTAATTTCACTGCGGGGATTTAATTAGGGGGCGTAACCCCCTGCATGCTCAGGCTGGCCCCCTGCCATCCTACGTCACGGTAGGCGTGTGCGGCGGACGTCCGGGAGCTGTCCGAACTCTGCCCACGAATTAATTCTTCCGCACAGGCGGGGAATTTGCGCAGCGCTGGGTAATCGGCTGCATTTGGACAGCCCCCAGCCGTCCTGAGCACACACCCACAGTGAGCACACAAGGGGTTAAAGTGAGGCCCCATTGGTCCCTATTGAAATGTTGAATGGATGCTTGTCAAGAATGCATGCACTGCACTGTTTACTGCTCATACTCTGTTCTGCGACTGAATTTTATATTGGATGGTTTGTTCCTGATAACTGAAGTATAAAACCTTTCTCACATGCTTTAGTGACTTTGCAAAGAGTTACTTTGTTATGTGATTGTGGTGGCAAGTTGGCTTGGCTGCTGTGGTGGCCTCCCAGATTGTTCTCAGTATATTTTCTTCTAACGATAAGTGCACCTCCTGACCCATTACACTCATATAGGTTGTGAAAACACAAACATATGTTCAATGTCATATTTTTAAATTTCTTTTTAAATCCACATATCAAAGAATGGGCGTCATTTCTTATTGATCTGAAGTGAACTTTGACCTCAAGTATTGGGAGAGGATGTGGGGTCGACCTTGAAGCTGGGGAACTGGGTTTGAGTCTTGGTAACAGCGTTCAACATCCTGTGATTCTGGGCAAATCACATATTCTCCGTGTGCCTAAAAGAAAGGAATGTGTTCATCTGTAACGAAACTGGTGCTCATGTAAAGCGCTCTGATATCTTTGGGTCTAGTTCACGCTATATAAAACGCTTAAAAAAAGTATGGTTGCTGAGTTTCTTGGCAGAAGCTATTTCTGAAAAGTGTAACCTCTTTTACGAAGTTAACCACTAGAAACGAGATTTTAGGAAAATAATGAACTCAGTATTTATGAATAATATCTTCTTCTTAAGGTCATCTTGTGTTTTCTCCAGGAGGAGTTCCTGCCATCTGGTTCTTTGGATACATTTTGCTGAAAGTAACTATTTTGTATCATGTGATTAGGTTTCATAGGCTTCTATTAGGGGAAAGCATATATAGAGGTTCCTAAATTTCATGTATTTTAGCATTACATGCTCCACCTGGCCATTTTTGGGTGAGAGCTCTGGTCAGTTGGAATTATAATTATCTCTTGATTATGTGATGTGCTGCCCGCTATTATTGCAATAAATCCAAGTCAGACTTTTTGGCTTACTGAATAATTGCGTCTTATTTTAACAAAGTCTGTGTGGATATAAAGAGCTTTCCACAGGGCATCTACCATGCATCTCAATGGTGACTATGGCTGTCCTCCAGGATGTACAGGAGGGAAAGGCATACAAAGTTTGAATTGGCCAGTTTTAGTCATAAATTCGCCATGCCATAAATAATTTCACTCTTTAATAGAACCTGACGTGGGGTTCTGTCGAAGTCATCTGGCCACATGAGGGACCTCTGCAAATCTCCATGGCTCCGACAGATTCTGCTATGCCTTGTGTTGGCTGTTTTTACCAGAGGAAAAAAGTGTTTTAATTCAGCAAATCAATAAAAGGATCTGTCTGTTGCTTGGTTACGCTGCTGCTGTGCTACATGCACTCTGGCCCACTGAGCTCTCCTCTGGATTTTGGTGCTGCCCTTGTCCATAATCTTTTTGTCTGCTGGCTGTTTGGTCTGAAAGCTAACCTTAAAAGACTTATGTTACATAATAATATGTGTATTTGTAAAGTGCACATTGACCCATGGGTATCATGGCACTGATTAACAGTTGTTTGTTGTTATCCAACTCAATGGTACTCATTTTATCAACCTCAGAAGGATGAAAGGCTGAGTGGACCCGCTGGGATTTGAACCTGTGATTATGGGGTTCAACACATGACCCTACAGTGGATGCATTAGTCCAGTAAGCCACCACCATTGTAAGACAGCTGTTCTAGAAGAGTAGATATTAGGAGTCGATAGAAATCACTTCAGCCTCTCTACAGGATGGCTGCACCACAATCATATTAGTCCTGTTGGGGTGGGTATCTTGTCAAACAGGATTTCATATCAACAAAACATACTGCAAGAACACAGGAACCATGGTAGAGGGCGTTTATCAAATGCGAGCTGCTATTGTACATGCTGTTGTTTGTCATCGAGCATACGTAGATTTCTAACCATACAGCAGAGTAATGGCAACATTTAAACAAATATTTTTATCGAGGAAGTGCCATAGTGAGGGAGGTTACTGCACACACAGGACCAGCTTCTTCTTTAAGACTTCCTGTACTGTGTTGAGATTTGATGATTTTGGATTTGGATTGTCACTGGAAACATCACTCATCCGTTGTCTTCAATCTCTGCTGGATCGTTCATCCTTGGATTTTTTGATTTTTTGGGGGAAAATCATGTCAGTTCAGTTGAGCAAATAATATATGTTTAAGAAAAGGAAGTCACTACCAATTTTTTCCTATTTTTGTTCCTAGATGGCCAGGACTGTGGACTAGGAGGTGCAGGGGAGGCCTCTGTGAATGATTAAAGGAAAGGTGTGTAAGGGAAAGGGTATTTCGAGGTGGTGAGGGCGTGAGGATTATATTCCTCCTTTTCTTTGTTATTTGTCCAGATTTGTGATTATATTTCATGTTTTATTATTTGGGGTTAGTCCTCTGTAGTCATTGATGTTTTTTAGCATAGCATGTATTATAATAGGTTATTCTAATGTTCTAGAGATATTTTGAGGGTCTGTGCATGGCTTTGGTTTCATGCCTAATGTAGGGTAGTTTTTTACTTCATGTGACTGCTGGTGACTGGGGAAGGGAGCCCAAGAAGTCTTGGTCCATTCAGACAGCCATTTTCCTTTGCTCGTAGCCATCTTCTTTGCCATGTGCTTTGTCCATTCTTTTATACATGTGTGGTGCGAGAGAAAAAGTGAAGAATGGATGTGTATTTTCTACAACTTTTAGAGGGCTTTGGCTAGGGTAATTGTTGCCTAAAGCTGTTTGAATTTGGGGCACTTTAAAACTTTATTTTTAATAGTTTTTGTCAGTTTCCATCTTGCTGTGATGATACATTTGTTATCTTAATCATTTTTTTTATATTCAGCTGCTGCTTTATTAGTGGCACATGTCCATGCATGTTTTATGTATACAATACAATATGATACAATGCATGCATGGTTTGTACCATACAATACAATCCAGGGCATTATTGTTGCTCTTTGCTATACCTGAAATGAGCACCATTGTCTGTCAATAATTTCCATTTCATTATGGAAATTAAAAATGGACAACAGTGCTCAAGCAGTAGCTTGTGGCTGGACTCTGACGAGAGGTATGATGTGCTTGAAACCGTATTCGGCTGCAAGACATGCAGTCTGTGCTACTGCTGCCATGATTTGGGCAGAGAGTACATTCTGAAATGATGAAGCATCCAAGCACCCAGGCATCCTGTCAGCATCCCGGAACTCAGGGTCATCCAAATGGCCAGTGTTAGAATCCCGGGATCCCTTGTTGGCTGAGGTAGGTACCTTAGGCCAAGTAGGGACCCACGTTCCAACATCAAGGAAAGGAAGGTCACCTTCCTAGATAGCCCCGCTCACCCCCTCGGTAGCTTGGCATGAACAGCCAGGCTTATCTTCAAGGCAAATGTGTAAAGTATTTGCAACCCAGCTCACAACAACCCAATGATGACACCACAAATATACTCCACACAAGTTTGATAAAAACGAGTATAAACTTTATATAAAAAGATATAAGACCACAAGATATAAATCCAACATATGAGGTTGTGTACT
The DNA here is from genome assembly GCF_964261635.1 of Lissotriton helveticus. Lineage (NCBI taxonomy): Eukaryota > Metazoa > Chordata > Amphibia > Caudata > Salamandridae > Lissotriton > Lissotriton helveticus. The sequence continues at coordinate 165,080,666 of NC_136065.1, read as the reverse complement.
ATTTCTCCTGGCCGATTGTTAGGCCAGCCAGCCCTTGTAAGTTCTGGTGGTATTAATGAGCACTTCTAAACATTCTGCTGTAATCCTAATATCATGTTATACAGTTCGTAATGCTAGAATCAGTCACTTTTGCATGTAAAAATACTGTAAGGCGTAACACACCAATCGGACACTCTGCAATGAAAAGAATGCCATGCGTAATGCAACAATCAGGCACTTTGCATAGTAAAATAATGCAATGCGTAATACAACCACCAGGTATGTCGGTATGCAGAAATAAGGCAATGCGCAATACACTATCAGGTAATTTGTTATGCAGGAATAATGCAATGCATAATACTCTAATCAGGTAGTTCGTTATGCAGAAACAATGCAATGCATCATACAACAATCAGGTAGTTTGTTATGCAGAAATGGAATAATACGTAATACACTCAGGCCTCGATCGCCGGGTCGTAGGCGGTCACTCCGCCTCTCCTTCTGACTTGCAGTCAGCCTCTCAACAGTTACCCCTAACACGGTACGATGTAATCAAAAAGTGCTGCTCTGCACTTTGACCCATGTACTGCCACTCCCTTGGCAATATGGGCCGCAATACGAGCCGAAGCAGAGGTTCGAGCTGCCAACACGAGAGAGAGGCGAAAAGTGTCTCCCTCCGAGCCCACGCACTGCCCCAGGAGTCGACACACGTTACCTAAGGGGGTGTAAACTCACTCTCCTCTCCTCATCCAGCGGCTTGGCCTCCAATGCAGCTTTGTGAATTGGCAACGGCGGTTCGGGCTGGCAACTCAGCTCCTCCTGGACTGGCGGTCCGGGCCGCTACAGTTCCGAAGATCTCAGGCTGCCACAGAGCACACACACACAGCATCGCTGAGTCTTCCTCAAGCTTCGGGTGCACAATTACTGGGCACTCCACACACAGATCTCAGGCTGCACAAAGATCATGCGCACAGTGTTGCGGAAACTCACTTAAACTCCGGTGCACACAATAACAAGACAAATCATCACAACGGTCTTGCGGTGCACAACGCATCCACACACAGCGTAGATGAGACCCACTTGGATTCCGGTGCACACGATCACTGGGCAATCCTCACAAAGGCGTTCAGGCTGCACAAAGCACATGCACACCACATCGCTGATCTTTGCATGGACTCCCGGTGCCCACGATCACAGGGCACACCTTACAAGGGTCTCAGGCTGCAACAAGCATGCACACACAGCGTCGCTGAGAATCTCATGGAAACGTTTGAGTTCCTGTGTTTCCGAACAGGGATCCAGCTCACCTCTGGCCATTGGGGATAAGTTACTTCTGGACACAGCACACAGCAAAGTCCTCCAAGTAGGAGGACACAGCACACAGTAAATTCCCTTTAGTCTTTCCTTGGTTAAAACAGCAAACTGCAGGCCAGCCAAGAACACACAGCAAGGGTCAGCCCTATCCTTCAGTCTCTTCAGTTGTTTCTTCCTTGGCAAAGGTCCGCTTGACCAAGAAGTAGCTTCAGTCTTGTTCACACTTGATCAAGCCATTCTCCAAAGTTCAGTGGCTTCAGCTCTCATAGTTTTACCCCTCAATGGCTTTGAAGTCTTTGTGTTTCAGGGGGCACTGACCCCTGTTCAAACCAGTTCTGGGTTCTTCCCTGCCAGTGACACCTTTCTTCCTTTGATTAGTGTGAGTCTGGATTCTCAATCACTCAGCAGGAGATGGGACAATTGCTTTATAGCAGCAACCCAGGTCTCATCACCTCTAGGGGGTACTCCTCCCCCTACACTCCAGATGCAGGTCAGCCTGTTGCTGTCTCACCTCCTCCCCTGGGTCAAGACATTCCCCAGATCCTATTGCCTTCAAATCCAGACAGTCAATCCACAGCCAGGCAGAGACACATAGAAATGTTAGAGCACAAAAACTCAGCCACTTCTAAAAGAGTGGCTTCTAAACACACAGTGCAAAAACCACCTTCATAGGAAGATATGTTATTACACTGTGAGTTAAGGCATACTAAACTTCACCTTTCCATCTTAAACTTTTAGGAAGATAGGCTGGAAAACATATTACACAGCCTTCCCATTCTATCCTATGGGCAAGATGGCCTTTTCACAGTGAAAAACGAAATGGAGATTATTTCACTGTCAGGACATGGCACACACCTTATTACATGTCCTACCTCTCACATGCAACGCTCCCTGCCCAATAAGGTACCCTAGACATACCATAGGGGTGTCTGATGTGCATAGGAACTGAATGGTAATGTCTGGCAAGTGAGTGCACTTGTCGGAACAACATGGCAGTTTAACAAACAGCGCACAGGCCCTGTAATGGCAGGCCTGAGTTCCCTTTTTAAGGCTACTTGTGTTGGTGGCACAAATAGTGCTGCACTAGTAGCATTTATATTACCAGCCCTGGCACACACAGTGCACTTTACTAGTAAGGCAAACATACCAATCAAGGGCAACCAATTACCATTACACTTTATATATGGAGCACTTGCACTTTGACACTGTTTAGCTGTGGCAAAGTGTCGAAAGCATCTAAGTTGGCAACACAAAATCTATAATAGCACCACAAATAGAGGAGGTAGAGGCAAAAAGTCAGGAATAATCACGCCAAGAAAGGCCAGGTCTAACAGCCAGTAAGGTTTAAGGTGGGGAAAAATGGGCCACTGGAATTTGTTTTGTCTCCATTGGTAAATGAATGTGCACGTTGGCTATATTTTCTCCTTCAACCTACTGGGAAGAGCCCTTTAATGAGCCCTGCCTGATGTTTAGGTCTCGGCTAGACAGCACATGCTCTGTCTTGAAGAGACTGTTGTGTACAATTCAGTGGGCTTCAGCCCACCCATAGGCTTACCATTTGTTCATTCCTTTGGCGCTCTCTTATCCTTCATTTCCGTTGGTCCAGGGCATGCATGCGTCATGCCTCTTCTTGTATTCGGTACAAAAGGGGGTGGTGATGGACGGAGCATCTGAACCAATCAAACACTCACACCCAGTCAAAAGATCTGGGTTTGACCCATCACCGTTCTTTAGCCCACTCTTCCACCCCAGTTCAGACATGGCTATATGCAAATCATTCTGACCCTGTGCCTCATGGGAACAGTCAAGCCCGAACTGCCAAGCCATGCCTTCCCTGGACCGGAAACAAGCTTCCGAGGACCGGTTTCTGGCATTACAGCCGTCTTCAGCCCGGCTTGCTTGAATCCAGTGGCAAAGTGAGCAAGGGACTCACGTCTGAGCATGCCCATACGAGTGAGTGCGGTGTGTTGTGACAGAGAGTCCTGAGGCGGAAAGCCGGGACTGTATGTTTTACTAAATTGCTTGTGTGAAGTGGTACATTTCCGCTGCCTTTTTTAACTAGCACCTCGGGAAGTTTTTTAAATATTAACTTTGCACTTACCCGATTTTACCATTTAAATTGTAAATTGCCGCTGTGTGTAGTGGAGTGCTGTCCGGCCCTAAAGACTCGCCCAGAGCTTTGAGCCCTTCATCTGTGCCCGCTCTCTATCCCCATAGCAGCCGAGTAGGCGCTGCTTGGAGTCCCGCCATTGTGAACAGGGCGAGCTGAAGATTGCTTGGCCCCTCCCCGCCCTCACGTCATCGCCAGCATAAAATGACGCCATCTCATAGGAGGCGCAGTGGACGGGTGCAGCGGCGGCGCTGGCGGAGCGCCGAAGGCGCACCAAAGGTAAGCCCGTCTGCACCCGTCCGCGCCTCGAACGGGCCCAGGGCCATACCCCCCGGCCGACCTAGGCAATACTCCAGAGAAACTCTGCTAGGTCTGACACAAATGTCATCTACCTGTACCCCATCTCTGAACATGGAAAACTGGGTGGGACCCTGGAGCTGTAATAAATGTAAAAATAGTTTTGGGTATACTCAAACAAAGAGCTCTCTGTGTCATAACAAAATGGAAAATTTACACTGTGGGCTTGTCAATGTCAGGTCCATGGGCAAGCATGCCCAACATATCTTTGATCTAATCTCTGAAAAGGAGCTGGACTGTCTTTTTATGACAGAAACCTGGCTAACCCAGGACAGCAACCCAGATGTGACAACCACTCTCCCCCAGGGATACCTCATTGCCAGAGAAGACAGACCCCTCCAGAGAGGTGGAGGTATAGCAATTGTTTACAGAGACTCACTAAGTTGCCTAACTTTCCCAATTCCAGGTATTAAAGGTGCCAAAAGCATAGGTTTTGCTCTAAAGGTGCATGACTCCTTCACCTTCTCGGGTGCATTAATATACCGACCACCGGGAACACCCACTGACTTTACGAATAGTATCGGAGAGGCAATAGGGAATCTAGCCCTGAAATCCGCCAACTATACGATCTTAGGAGACACTAACATACATCTAGACTCCCCCTTTGACCACGCCACCTTAGGCTCCACTGACACAATGAAGGTTCTCGGCCTCAAAGTACTCACCACCATGCCTACACACAAAGGAGGACATATCCTCGATTGTATTTGTTCAAACCTAGATGCACTCCGTGTAAAAGTACCTCAAGAACTAATCTGGTCCGATCATAGCTACATCCCCTTTGAACTTCAAGGGGTACTGACAAATAAACCTGGGAACAAACCATGCGCCCCCCAGGGAGGGCCCCGCTGGAAGGACCTAATAAAACAACCGGGGTTCATAATCAAGGCATTAGAAACTAAACCGCTATCAGAAGGGGACCCTGGGAAGGATAGCCAGTCCTTTAGGGAATGGATGGATGCCTTATCTATAGAGAATGGCAAAACAACACCAAGACCAAGACGAAACAAGAAACATAGAACCTCTGCCCCCTGGTTTTTCCTAACCCTAAAGGAAGAACAAAGGAAGGTCAGGGCGTTAGAGCGGACATGGCGAAGAAACTATGATACAACCAACCAGAATAGGTATAAACTGGCTCGCCGCAACTACCACAGGATGATAAAAATTGCCAAAAAAGACTTCTACACTGATGCCATTACAAACAGCAATAATAAACAAAAAGAAATCTTTAATATTGTTAATTCTTATATCAACCCCAAAACCATGCAGAGAGACATCCCTCCCTCCCAAATCCTGTGCAACAAGATTGCTGACTATTTCCATAACAAAAAACAGATGCTTACCAAAGATTTCTCTCATTCCCCTCCCCAAGAGGAGTCACAAACAAATAATACTAGCATGACCAACCAGCTATCTTCCTTCCAGCATGTCAGCTGGGAAGAATCCCAGGCAAAAATTCTAAAAATTAATTTGGGCTCCCCTTTTGACCCCTGCACCCCCTATGTTCTTCACAGTCTGGTGGAGATCGTGAATCCCATCATTAACAACATAATAAACTCCTCACTTACATTAGGAGTGGTCCCCGAGGGATGGAAATTGGCAGCAGTGAGACCTCTACAAAAAAAATCCTTACCAGATCCCACTGTCTTAACCAATTTGCGACCAATCTCCCTGCTCCCTAGCTTCTGCAAACTTACAGAAAAGGTAGTAAATCAACAGCTAACTGCCTTCTTAGAAGCCAATAACATCTGGCACCCCAACCAAGCTGGCTTTAGAGCACAGCATTCAACTGAATCAGCTCTAATCTTTTCCTTGGAAACACTCAGAACAGCGCTAGACCAGGGGAAAAAAGAAGTCCTTATACTCCTAGACCTGTACGCGGCTTTCGACACGGTGTCCCATACCATCTTGATAGACCGACTAGCCGCGGCAGGGATAACCGGAAAGGTACTGAGCTGACTGAAAAGTTTTCCTACAAACAGACGTCAAGTGGTCACCCTGGGCCAGTTCAGATCAGAGGAGGTACCACTAAACTCAGGCGTACCTCAGGGCTCATGTCTGAGCCCGACACTTTTTAATGTTTATATAGCTCCTCTGATTTCCCTTATATCATCCTTTGGCATAGCCACCATCTCATACGCGGATGATACACAACTCATCCTAGTGATGGAGGATGACACCAGTGAAGCAGAGATTAGGCTGAAAAACTGTTTAAAATCTACTTTACACTGGATGAGCACGAATCACCTTAAGTGCAATTCGGGAAAGACCGAGATCCTACCTTTTGGAAAGGGAAACTCATTTAATCCAACACTGTGGTGGCCAGAAGATGCTATTGTCCCCCCTAACACAGCCGACACAGTACGAAACCTAGGGATAAAATTTGATCCTTCCCTGAGTTTTCATCAACAAGCTGTAGCCGTGGCCGGGACCTGCTTTGGCATAATAAAAGGGCTCGGGAAGTTCTTCGACCTGATCCCTTTTTCAGCAAGGAAGATGGTGGCAGTAGCCCTCATTACCTCTCACATCGACTACTGCAATAGCATATATGCAGGAACAAATAGGACAGTGTGCCACAAATTACTAATGGTGCAGCATGCAGCGGCCAGATTAGTGCTGGGATGGAAAAGAAGGACTTCAGCCACGATAGCTATGAACATCCTACACTGGCTGCCAATACATAAAAGGGTGCTGTTAAAAAATCTGTTAATCGCCTTTAGGGCTTTCAACAGAACAGGACCCAAATACATTGAAAACATGTTCCAACGGTATGTCCCCTCCCGATGTCTGAGGTCCCAAGGTGATAACCTCCTTACTATTCCCAAGTTTAGACTGAAAACCAAGGGAGGCAAAGCCTTGGCAGTTTTGAGGTCCAAAGCCTGGAATACACTACCATCCTCTTTCCGGCAAATTTCCACAGAAATCGTCTTTAGGAAGACCCTTAAAACTTGGATCTACACCCTATCCGACACACAATGTACAAACATGATTTAGGGGCGTTGCCAAGATGGCAACGGAGTGAGACGTGCAACTGAGTCCCTCCGGCGCCGCTTTCTGCTTAGCCTTGTTTAGCCCCCAGAGCTGTGGAATATCGGAGCCCCCCCTGCCTACCGTGATTACCGGGGCGGGGAGGCTTGATCCGGTGGCCGAATTTTGAGCCGCGGAGGAGCGGGAGCGGTGGTGTTTGGCCTCATGGCTGCAGCGCAGTGAGGCCCAGCAATCCCCGGCCTCGGGTATCGGATCGGCCAGGCACCCAGCGCTGCAGTACGGGAGCACCAGCGGGGGCGGCGCACTGCCCGGGCCCAGCGCTGAACTCGTCTGCCCTGCGGGGGCCAAGGGAGGCCCCAAAACGTACTAGGCTCCACCGGCCGACCACATCAGGACCTGCGGGGGTGCACTGGCGGCGGCGGCCCTCGGGAGCCGGTGAGGATCGTGACCGCGCTGCCCCTCCCCCTCCCATCCAAACTGCAACCTGCCCGGGAGGTAGGCCCTCTTTGCCACGCGGGGCCTATGCGGCGCTGCTGACAGGTAGCGGACACTCGTCGGAGCTGCCGCGCCACCCCTGCAGCACACGTGGCGAGGGCCTGGGTTGCTGTAGCGGGCCACACTGGTGGACTCGCCTGCCTGGGACTGTGACCGCCCGAGGGCACGACAACGACGAGGGGCTCTCCCTGGACTGCGTGGGCCTGCTGTGGTGCCCCCCCCGGAAGCGGGTTTTATTGGCGCATGGACCTGACGGCGGGCGTTAGCAGTGGGGGCGGGGCCCGGCCCTCCTGGGGCGACTAGGGGCCGAGGGACCCGTGGCATATCATTGCATCCTGCCCTGCTAGCCCCCGACCCCCCTGCGGCACCACAAGGATCCAGCACAGCAGTGGAGCTCTGCCTGTGGGGCTGAAGCGGTGATGCAGCGCCTGCACAAGAAGAGTGGTGACCGGCTCCATTGGCAACGAGGGGTGCATACTCACAGCCGCGGGGCCCCTGTCCAGCGCTTGTTCTGAGGCCTGACGGTACTGCGGGATGCCTGGTCTGGTGGCGCGACGGAGCTGACAGTTGGTGACCCCTGCTTCCTGTGAGGTGAGCTTACCCGCTTTATTGCCGCTGGGCCCGGTTGGATTGCTGCTGGAGCCACAGGAGATTCGCTCCTCTGCGGAGGCTGCTGACTCTTGCTTCTGGGGACCTGGGGTGTCGGCCGGCGGACGCAGGGGTGAAGATTGCTGTGCCACCCGGCCGATAACAACGAGTAGCCTACACTTTGGGACTCTTGGACTTGCACCGTTCTTGGTCGCTGCGGGGTGCCAGGGTCGCGTCTTCCTCGACGATCGGGAGCTGACCTTCGCATCAGTGAGTAGGAGACCGACGCCACCGAGATATCCGCGTCGCAGCGCAAGGGGAAACCTGGTAAGGATGGATCTCAGAAGGGGACCCAGCAGCCGGCGTCTCCTGGGCCCAGCACATCACCTAAACCAAAGGACGATGACGCACCAGCAACCAAGGTTTTTATGATGGAACTATTCGCGGCCATCAAAGAGGACATCTCTGACCTGCGCTCCCAGCTGGCTTCGGACCTTCGTGAGGTGAGGAGGGATGTGGATAGCGTCGGAGAGTGGGTGGCTACCCTGGAGGATCATGACCTGAACGTGGCGAATGATGTGCACCAGCTACAGCAAGATGTGATACGCCTCACGGAACAGAACCTGGACCTCCAGGCTCATGCAGAGGACTTGGAGAACCGTTCCCGCCGGAACAACATCCGCATCCGAGCTGTACCATGGGAAGGGGAAGCTGGTGATCTGAGGGGATACGTGGAAGCGCTCTTCTTGCAGATCCTCAACGACGACGACGTGACCGCCATCAGGATGGACAGGGTTCACAGAGTTGGTCTGCCTAGACGCGGGGGGGGTCCTCCGCCCGATATTTTGGTCTGCGTCCACGACTTTCAGTTAAAGGAGCGCATCCTACGGAGGGCTCGAGAGACACCTTCCTTGCAATTTCGAGACCACCGCCCCCAGCTTTATCAAGACTTGGCAGCCTCGACACTCCAGAAGAGACGCGACTTTCGGCCGGTGACCACCTACCTACGTGAGCACAATGTGTCTTATTCCTGGGGCCACCCTTTTCGCCTCATCTTTCGATGGCAGAACAGATTAGTGCAGATCCGGTCTCTTCAAGCAGCTAAGGACCTCTTGGGTCTCTCGGATGCCGCCCCTGCCCCGGGAGCTGGGAGCTCCCCGTCGAGGCAGAGACGTAGGTCGCCTTCCTGGCAGAGAGTGGGGAGAGAGACGACTCTGGGGAGGCCTAATCACACAACCAGCTTGCAGGAGAGGGGCGCTGCGGTGGCGTCTGTCGCTTCTGTGACAGTACCATCCTCTCAGGAGAGCTCTGGGGCAGCTTGAGCCCGGCATCGGAACTTGCCTGGCACCTGAGGGGCCTTTCTTCGTCAGGTACTGTGGGTAAATTGTACTCTTGGGAAGACGCCCCGGTACGGCCCTTGGAGGGCACACCTACTGGTGCCTCCTTCCCCTCCCCGGGAGGGCAATTACATTTGTCCGCACATGGAGACTTTTCTCGGGTTTGGGGGGGGGTTGGATCCGGGAGGACATGTTGAGGGTGGGGGGAGGTTGGGGGTTGGGAAGGTTTGCGGGGTTGTTCTGGGGAGTGGTGGTGACAGGAATGCGTGGTTTGACTTGGTTGTTGAGTTTGAATGGGGGATTCATATCTGTTCTGTGGAGTTGGGCCCCTGCAGTGGGGTTGGTTCTGTACTTAGCTCTAATGGTTCTGATCTAGAGATGCTATTGGCGCGGCCCGTGGTTGTGTTGGGGGAGTGGACTTGGGGGTTGCTTAGGGGGGGAGTGGGGCGTCATGGCGGGAGGGGCTGTGAAGCTTGGAGTCGGGGGGGGACTCAGGCTGGGATCCTGGGAGGTATGAGGGAGCGCATGGACGAGATGAGTGAAGCGAGAGTGAACCCAATCTGTTGCAATGACACTTAGTATTTGTTCTTGGAATGTGAAAGGTCTGAACTCCCCACAAAAGCGTCAGAAGGTTTGGAAATACCTGAGTGATCATCACTTAGATGTGGTGGGCCTTCAGGAAACCCACCTGGCGCGTAAAGATGAGCTCCGCCTCCGGCATAGACACTTCCCCCTCATTTATAGGTCCTCTGCCCCCACTAAACATAGGGGGGTGGCCCTTATGTTTCGTGCGACCCTCCACTTGCAACCCATGGGGATGAGCTGCGATAAGTATGGCCGCTGGCTGATGGTTGAGGGGTTGATGCATAATAGGCTCTGTACTTTTGTGGTGGTGTATGTTCCCAATTCAGGACAAAATAGCTTCCTCCAGGATCTGCTGCGTAGAGTTGAGACACACCTAATTTTTCTGGGAGACTTTAATTTGATTTGGGACAAGTACCTAGATAGCTCCAGTGCTCAAAGATCTGATGCCGGCTTGTTCTCTACTGAGACGCAGCGCAGGATGGGTGAACTGGGTTTGATTGATAGCTGGCGCTCTTTGCACCCCCAATCCCGAGACTACACTTTCTTCTCTTCTGTCCACCACTCCTATTCCCGCCTAGACCACATCTTTTTAAGCCAGGCCCTCCGGGGCGATGTCCGTGACTCCAGCATTTTTACGCTCTCTGTATCTGATCACAGCATGCTGGTCCTTGGGATGCGCTGGTCAGCGAAAGGGGATGGTCTGCGCAAATGGTACTTTCCATCCGCCCTAGTTCGGGATGATACTTCCTGTAAGGCACTACGGAAGGCCATTCGGGACTTCCTGACTCTTAATCCCGTCTCGGACACGTCCATCTTCAATACCTGGGATGCCTTCAAGGCTTCCCTGCAGGGCACCTGCCTCGCTCTTAACGCTAATCTTAACAAACTAAGGAGGAAAGAGCGGGAGAGCCTGGAGGCGGAGCTTGCCACTCTGGAACTAGCGCATAAATTGAACCCCTCTCGCCTAACCCTTCGCCCGCTTACGGCATTTAGGGGGAAACTGAAGGCCCACTACAATAACAGTATTTACAACAAGGGGTGGTGATGGACAGAGTCTCTGAATTAAGCAGAGTACTCTCACCCAGTCAAGAGATCAGGGCTAGATCCAACACCGTTTTTTAGCTCATTGCACCATCCCAGTTTCAGAACCCGGCTGTATGCAAATTAGTCTGTCCCTGGCCCAGTGCATCATGGGAACAGGGCAGACCAGACTACAACAGCCAATTCTTACACTGGGAAGGAAACAAGCTTCCGGGGACCGGTTTCTGCCATTTCAGGCGTCTTCGGCCCGGCTTGCTTGAATCCTGATGGTGCAATGAGCAAGGGACTCACATCTGAGTATACCCTTCCACGCTTAGGGTGGACAAAATTATTTACAACAAGGGGTGGTGATGGACAGAGTCTCTGAATTAAGCAGAGTACTCTCACCCAGTCAAGAGATCAGGGCTAGATCCAACACCGTTTTTTAGCTCATTGCACCATCCCAGTTTCAGAACCCGGCTGTATGCAAATTAGTCTGTCCCTGGCCCAGTGCATCATGGGAACAGGGCAGACCAGACTACAACAGCCAATTCTTACACTGGGAAGGAAACAAGCTTCCGGGGACCGGTTTCTGCCATTTCAGGCGTCTTCGGCCCGGCTTGCTTGAATCCTGATGGTGCAATGAGCAAGGGACTCACATCTGAGTATACCCTTCCACGCTTAGGGTGGACAAAATTATTTACAACAAGGGGTGGTGATGGACAGAGTCTCTGAATTAAGCAGAGTACTCTCACCCAGTCAAGAGATCAGGGCTAGATCCAACACCGTTTTTTAGCTCATTGCACCATCCCAGTTTCAGAACCCGGCTGTATGCAAATTAGTCTGTCCCTGGCCCAGTGCATCATGGGAACAGGGCAGACCAGACTACAACAGCCAATTCTTACACTGGGAAGGAAACAAGCTTCCGGGGACCGGTTTCTGCCATTTCAGGCGTCTTCGGCCCGGCTTGCTTGAATCCTGATGGTGCAATGAGCAAGGGACTCACATCTGAGTATACCCTTCCACGCTTAGGGTGGACAAAATTATTTACAACAAGGGGTGGTGATGGACAGAGTCTCTGAATTAAGCAGAGTACTCTCACCCAGTCAAGAGATCAGGGCTAGATCCAACACCGTTTTTTAGCTCATTGCACCATCCCAGTTTCAGAACCCGGCTGTATGCAAATTAGTCTGTCCCTGGCCCAGTGCATCATGGGAACAGGGCAGACCAGACTACAACAGCCAATTCTTACACTGGGAAGGAAACAAGCTTCCGGGGACCGGTTTCTGCCATTTCAGGCGTCTTCGGCCCGGCTTGCTTGAATCCTGATGGTGCAATGAGCAAGGGACTCACATCTGAGTATACCCTTCCACGCTTAGGGTGGACAAAATTATTTACAACAAGGGGTGGTGATGGACAGAGTCTCTGAATTAAGCAGAGTACTCTCACCCAGTCAAGAGATCAGGGCTAGATCCAACACCGTTTTTTAGCTCATTGCACCATCCCAGTTTCAGAACCCGGCTGTATGCAAATTAGTCTGTCCCTGGCCCAGTGCATCATGGGAACAGGGCAGACCAGACTACAACAGCCAATTCTTACACTGGGAAGGAAACAAGCTTCCGGGGACCGGTTTCTGCCATTTCAGGCGTCTTCGGCCCGGCTTGCTTGAATCCTGATGGTGCAATGAGCAAGGGACTCACATCTGAGTATACCCTTCCACGCTTAGGGTGGACAAAATTATTTACAACAAGGGGTGGTGATGGACAGAGTCTCTGAATTAAGCAGAGTACTCTCACCCAGTCAAGAGATCAGGGCTAGATCCAACACCGTTTTTTAGCTCATTGCACCATCCCAGTTTCAGAACCCGGCTGTATGCAAATTAGTCTGTCCCTGGCCCAGTGCATCATGGGAACAGGGCAGACCAGACTACAACAGCCAATTCTTACACTGGGAAGGAAACAAGCTTCCGGGGACCGGTTTCTGCCATTTCAGGCGTCTTCGGCCCGGCTTGCTTGAATCCTGATGGTGCAATGAGCAAGGGACTCACATCTGAGTATACCCTTCCACGCTTAGGGTGGACAAAATTATTTACAACAAGGGGTGGTGATGGACAGAGTCTCTGAATTAAGCAGAGTACTCTCACCCAGTCAAGAGATCAGGGCTAGATCCAACACCGTTTTTTAGCTCATTGCACCATCCCAGTTTCAGAACCCGGCTGTATGCAAATTAGTCTGTCCCTGGCCCAGTGCATCATGGGAACAGGGCAGACCAGACTACAACAGCCAATTCTTACACTGGGAAGGAAACAAGCTTCCGGGGACCGGTTTCTGCCATTTCAGGCGTCTTCGGCCCGGCTTGCTTGAATCCTGATGGTGCAATGAGCAAGGGACTCACATCTGAGTATACCCTTCCACGCTTAGGGTGGACAAAATTATTTACAACAAGGGGTGGTGATGGACAGAGTCTCTGAATTAAGCAGAGTACTCTCACCCAGTCAAGAGATCAGGGCTAGATCCAACACCGTTTTTTAGCTCATTGCACCATCCCAGTTTCAGAACCCGGCTGTATGCAAATTAGTCTGTCCCTGGCCCAGTGCATCATGGGAACAGGGCAGACCAGACTACAACAGCCAATTCTTACACTGGGAAGGAAACAAGCTTCCGGGGACCGGTTTCTGCCATTTCAGGCGTCTTCGGCCCGGCTTGCTTGAATCCTGATGGTGCAATGAGCAAGGGACTCACATCTGAGTATACCCTTCCACGCTTAGGGTGGACAAAATTATTTACAACAAGGGGTGGTGATGGACAGAGTCTCTGAATTAAGCAGAGTACTCTCACCCAGTCAAGAGATCAGGGCTAGATCCAACACCGTTTTTTAGCTCATTGCACCATCCCAGTTTCAGAACCCGGCTGTATGCAAATTAGTCTGTCCCTGGCCCAGTGCATCATGGGAACAGGGCAGACCAGACTACAACAGCCAATTCTTACACTGGGAAGGAAACAAGCTTCCGGGGACCGGTTTCTGCCATTTCAGGCGTCTTCGGCCCGGCTTGCTTGAATCCTGATGGTGCAATGAGCAAGGGACTCACATCTGAGTATACCCTTCCACGCTTAGGGTGGACAAAATTATTTACAACAAGGGGTGGTGATGGACAGAGTCTCTGAATTAAGCAGAGTACTCTCACCCAGTCAAGAGATCAGGGCTAGATCCAACACCGTTTTTTAGCTCATTGCACCATCCCAGTTTCATAACCCGGCTGTATGCAAATTAGTCTGTCCCTGGCCCAGTGCATCATGGGAACAGGGCAGACCAGACTACAACAGCCAATTCTTACACTGGGAAGGAAACAAGCTTCCGGGGACCGGTTTCTGCCATTTCAGGCGTCTTCGGCCCGGCTTGCTTGAATCCTGATGGTGCAATGAGCAAGGGACTCACATCTGAGTATACCCTTCCACGCTTAGGGTGGACAAAATTATTTACAACAAGGGGTGGTGATGGACAGAGTCTCTGAATTAAGCAGAGTACTCTCACCCAGTCAAGAGATCAGGGCTAGATCCAACACCGTTTTTTAGCTCATTGCACCATCCCAGTTTCAGAACCCGGCTGTATGCAAATTAGTCTGTCCCTGGCCCAGTGCATCATGGGAACAGGGCAGACCAGACTACAACAGCCAATTCTTACACTGGGAAGGAAACAAGCTTCCGGGGACCGGTTTCTGCCATTTCAGGCGTCTTCGGCCCGGCTTGCTTGAATCCTGATGGTGCAATGAGCAAGGGACTCACATCTGAGTATACCCTTCCACGCTTAGGGTGGACAAAATTATTTACAACAAGGGGTGGTGATGGACAGAGTCTCTGAATTAAGCAGAGTACTCTCACCCAGTCAAGAGATCAGGGCTAGATCCAACACCGTTTTTTAGCTCATTGCACCATCCCAGTTTCAGAACCCGGCTGTATGCAAATTAGTCTGTCCCTGGCCCAGTGCATCATGGGAACAGGGCAGACCAGACTACAACAGCCAATTCTTACACTGGGAAGGAAACAAGCTTCCGGGGACCGGTTTCTGCCATTTCAGGCGTCTTCGGCCCGGCTTGCTTGAATCCTGATGGTGCAATGAGCGAGGGACTCACATCTGAGTATACCCTTCCACGCTTAGGGTGGACAAAATTATTTACAACAAGGGGTGGTGATGGACAGAGTCTCTGAATTAAGCAGAGTACTCTCACCCAGTCAAGAGATCAGGGCTAGATCCAACACCGTTTTTTAGCTCATTGCACCATCCCAGTTTCAGAACCCGGCTGTATGCAAATTAGTCTGTCCCTGGCCCAGTGCATCATGGGAACAGGGCAGACCAGACTACAACAGCCAATTCTTACACTGGGAAGGAAACAAGCTTCCGGGGACCGGTTTCTGCCATTTCAGGCGTCTTCGGCCCGGCTTGCTTGAATCCTGATGGTGCAATGAGCAAGGGACTCACATCTGAGTATACCCTTCCACGCTTAGGGTGGACAAAATTATTTACAACAAGGGGTGGTGTCTGCTTAATTCAGACACTCTGTTCATCACCACCCCCTTTTCTGTATCGTTTTTGGCCACTATAGGTGTGGCAGGGTATACTCAGACATGAGTCCCTTTCTCACTGCTCCATCAGGATTCAAGCAAGCCGGGCCGAAGAGGCTGAAATGCCAGAAACCGGTCCCCGGTAGCTTGTCTCCTTTCTGGTGAAGAATTGGCTTGGTAGTTTGGTCTGCCCTGTTCCCATGATGCACTGGGCCAGGGACAGACTAATTTGCATATAGCCAGGTTCTGAGCTGGGATGGGGCAGTGAGATAAATAACGGTGATGGATCAAGCCCTGATCTTTGGACTGGGTAAGAGTGGTCTGCTTAATTCAGACACTCTGTTCATCACCACCCCCTTTTCTGTATCGTTTTTGGCCACTATAGGTGTGGCAGGGTATACTCAGACATGAGTCCCTTTCTCACTGCTCCATCAGGATTCAAGCAAGCCGGGCCGAAGAGGCTGAAATGCCAGAAACCGGTCCCCGGTAGCTTGTCTCCTTTCTGGTGAAGAATTGGCTTGGTAGTTTGGTCTGCCCTGTTCCCATGATTCACTGGGCCAGGGACAGACTAATTTGCATATAGCCAGGTTCTGAGCTGGGATGGGGCAGTGAGATAAATAACGGTGATGGATCAAGCCCTGATCTTTGGACTGGGTAAGAGTGGTCTGCTTAATTCAGACACTCTGTTCATCACCACCCCCTTTTCTGTATCGTTTTTGGCCACTATAGGTGTGGCAGGGTATACTCAGACATGAGTCCCTTTCTCACTGCTCCATCAGGATTCAAGCAAGCCGGGCCGAAGAGGCTGAAATGCCAGAAACCGGTCCCCGGTAGCTTGTCTCCTTTCTGGTGAAGAATTGGCTTGGTAGTTTGGTCTGCCCTGTTCCCATGATGCACTGGGCCAGGGACAGACTAATTTGCATATAGCCAGGTTCTGAGCTGGGATGGGGCAGTGAGATAAATAACGGTGATGGATCAAGCCCTGATCTTTGGACTGGGTAAGAGTGGTCTGCTTAATTCAGACACTCTGTTCATCACCACCCCCTTTTCTGTATCGTTTTTGGCCACTATAGGTGTGGCAGGGTATACTCAGACATGAGTCCCTTTCTCACTGCTCCATCAGGATTCAAGCAAGCCGGGCCGAAGAGGCTGAAATGCCAGAAACCGGTCCCCGGTAGCTTGTCTCCTTTCTGGTGAAGAATTGGCTTGGTAGTTTGGTCTGCCCTGTTCCCACGATGCACTGGGCCAGGGACAGACTAATTTGCATATAGCCAGGTTCTGAGCTGGGATGGGGCAGTGAGATAAATAACGGTGATGGATCAAGCCCTGATCTTTGGACTGGGTAAGAGTGGTCTGCTTAATTCAGACACTCTGTTCATCACCACCCCCTTTTCTGTATCGTTTTTGGCCACTATAGGTGTGGCAGGGTATACTCAGACATGAGTCCCTTTCTCACTGCTCCATCAGGATTCAAGCAAGCCGGGCCGAAGAGGCTGAAATGCCAGAAACCGGTCCCCGGTAGCTTGTCTCCTTTCTGGTGAAGAATTGGCTTGGTAGTTTGGTCTGCCCTGTTCCCATGATGCACTGGGCCAGGGACAGACTAATTTGCATATAGCCAGGTTCTGAGCTGGGATGGGGCAGTGAGATAAATAACGGTGATGGATCAAGCCCTGATCTTTGGACTGGGTAAGAGTGGTCTGCTTAATTCAGACACTCTGTTCATCACCACCCCCTTTTCTGTATCGTTTTTGGCCACTATAGGTGTGGCAGGGTATACTCAGACATGAGTCCCTTTCTCACTGCTCCATCAGGATTCAAGCAAGCCGGGCCGAAGAGGCTGAAATGCCAGAAACCGGTCCCCGGTAGCTTGTCTCCTTTCTGGTGAAGAATTGGCTTGGTAGTTTGGTCTGCCCTGTTCCCATGATGCACTGGGCCAGGGACAGATTAATTTGCATATAGCCAGGTTCTGAGCTGGGATGGGGCAGTGAGATAAATAACGGTGATGGATCAAGCCCTGATCTTTGGACTGGGTAAGAGTGGTCTGCTTAATTCAGACACTCTGTTCATCACCACCCCCTTTTCTGTATCGTTTTTGGCCACTATAGGTGTGGCAGGGTATACTCAGACATGAGTCCCTTTCTCACTGCTCCATCAGGATTCAAGCAAGCCGGGCCGAAGAGGCTGAAATGCCAGAAACCGGTCCCCGGTAGCTTGTCTCCTTTCTGGTGAAGAATTGGCTTGGTAGTTTGGTCTGCCCTGTTCCCATGATGCACTGGGCCAGGGACAGACTAATTTGCATATAGCCAGGTTCTGAGCTGGGATGGGGCAGTGAGATAAATAACGGTGATGGATCAAGCCCTGATCTTTGGACTGGGTAAGAGTGGTCTGCTTAATTCAGACACTCTGTTCATCACCACCCCCTTTTCTGTATCGTTTTTGGCCACTATAGGTGTGGCAGGGTATACTCAGACATGAGTCCCTTTCTCACTGCTCCATCAGGATTCAAGCAAGCCGGGCCGAAGAGGCTGAAATGCCAGAAACCGGTCCCCGGTAGCTTGTCTCCTTTCTGGTGAAGAATTGGCTTGGTAGTTTGGTCTGCCCTGTTCCCATGATGCACTGGGCCAGGGACAGACTAATTTGCATATAGCCAGGTTCTGAGCTGGGATGGGGCAGTGAGATAAATAACGGTGATGGATCAAGCCCTGATCTTTGGACTGGGTAAGAGTGGTCTGCTTAATTCAGACACTCTGTTCATCACCACCCCCTTTTCTGTATCGTTTTTGGCCACTATAGGTGTGGCAGGGTATACTCAGACATGAGTCCCTTTCTCACTGCTCCATCAGGATTCAAGCAAGCCGGGCCGAAGAGGCTGAAATGCCAGAAACCGGTCCCCGGTAGCTTGTCTCCTTTCTGGTGAAGAATTGGCTTGGTAGTTTGGTCTGCCCTGTTCCCATGATGCACTGGGCCAGGGACAGACTAATTTGCATATAGCCAGGTTCTGAGCTGGGATGGGGCAGTGAGATAAATAACGGTGATGGATCAAGCCCTGATCTTTGGACTGGGTAAGAGTGGTCTGCTTAATTCAGACACTCTGTTCATCACCACCCCCTTTTCTGTATCGTTTTTGGCCACTATAGGTGTGGCAGGGTATACTCAGACATGAGTCCCTTTCTCACTGCTCCATCAGGATTCAAGCAAGCCGGGCCGAAGAGGCTGAAATGCCAGAAACCGGTCCCCGGTAGCTTGTCTCCTTTCTGGTGAAGAATTGGCTTGGTAGTTTGGTCTGCCCTGTTCCCATGATGCACTGGGCCAGGGACAGACTAATTTGCATATAGCCAGGTTCTGAGCTGGGATGGGGCAGTGAGATAAATAACGGTGATGGATCAAGCCCTGATCTTTGGACTGGGTAAGAGTGGTCTGCTTAATTCAGACACTCTGTTCATCACCACCCCCTTTTCTGTATCGTTTTTGGCCACTATAGGTGTGGCAGGGTATACTCAGACATGAGTCCCTTTCTCACTGCTCCATCAGGATTCAAGCAAGCCGGGCCGAAGAGGCTGAAATGCCAGAAACCGGTCCCCGGTAGCTTGTCTCCTTTCTGGTGAAGAATTGGCTTGGTAGTTTGGTCTGCCCTGTTCCCATGATGCACTGGGCCAGGGACAGACTAATTTGCATATAGCCAGGTTCTGAGCTGGGATGGGGCAGTGAGATAAATAACGGTGATGGATCAAGCCCTGATCTTTGGACTGGGTAAGAGTGGTCTGCTTAATTCAGACACTCTGTTCATCACCACCCCCTTTTCTGTATCGTTTTTGGCCACTATAGGTGTGGCAGGGTATACTCAGACATGAGTCCCTTTCTCACTGCTCCATCAGGATTCAAGCAAGCCGGGCCGAAGAGGCTGAAATGCCAGAAACCGGTCCCCGGTAGCTTGTCTCCTTTCTGGTGAAGAATTGGCTTGGTAGTTTGGTCTGCCCTGTTCCCATGATGCACTGGGCCAGGGACAGACTAATTTGCATATAGCCAGGTTCTGAGCTGGGATGGGGCAGTGAGATAAATAACGGTGATGGATCAAGCCCTGATCTTTGGACTGGGTAAGAGTGGTCTGCTTAATTCAGACACTCTGTTCATCACCACCCCCTTTTCTGTATCACTACAATAACAGGGCAGAATTTACCCTTTTGCAGCTACAGCACATTTCGTACTCACAGGGGAACAAGGTGGGGAGACATCTGGCCTGCCAGCTCCGAGACAAAAGAGAAAGGGACTACATCGGGGGAATCAAGGACGCGGGTGGAGACCTGCTACACCGGGATGAAGATAAAGCGGCCCTTTTTGGCTGCTTTTATGCTGCCCTCTACAAGGGACATGACCTAGATCCTGAAGCGCAGAGGAGGTACCTTGCGGACTTGCCATTACCCCAGGTTTCTACAGAGCGGAATGATCTCTTGGCGGCCCCCATCTCCAGAGAGGAGGTGCTGGATGCTATCAAAGCCCTGAAGCTCCACAAGGCGCCGGGGCCTGACGGGTATACCGCCCTTTTTGACCAGACCTTCGCGACAGAGATCTGTGACTACTTGGTCTCCCTCTTCAACGCAATGGCGGAGACAGGTGAAACCTCTGGCTCTATGGCCGAGGCGGTGATCTCCGTCATTCCTAAATCGGGGAAGGACCCCTCTAGCTGCTCCTCCTACCGGCCGATCGCCCTTCTAAACATCGATGCTAAATTATACTCCGCTATCATTGCACGTAGACTCCAAGATCTGATGCCGGTCCTCATTCACCCGGACCAGTCTGGCTTCATCACGGGAAGACAAACTCACGATAACATGAGACGGGTGATTCACTTGATTGAAAAGGCCAGTAGATTCCACATACCAGCGGTGCTGGTGGGTCTAGATGCGGAAAAGGCCTTCGATCGCGTGGACTGGGGGTTTTTGTTCCGCACCCTGGTCGCCTTCGGGTTTTCGGACAAGTTTATCACGATGATCCGGGCCAACTATAGTGCTCCCCGCTCCAGAGTGGTGATTAACGGTCACCTGTCCCCCTTTTTCTCCCACTCCCGTGGTACCAGACAGGGTTGCTCCCTTTCCCCCCTACTCTTTGCGCTGAGCATTGAGCCGCTGGTGCTGGCGGTGAGGGGGCACGAGGAGATCCGGGGTCTTCCCTTGACTGGGGAACAGCACAAAATCTCCCTCTTCGCGGATGACATTTTGCTATCCGTTGGAGATCCGGCTCACTCACTGCCACACGTCCAGGCGGTCTTGTCCGGCTTTGAGGAGGTGGCCGGTTTCAAGGTTAATTTTGAAAAATCGTATATCCTTAACCTCACACTTCCGCCTGCTGAAAAGGAGCGAGTACGTCTCTTAACCCCTCTGTCCTGGGCGACCTCCTCTCTCCTATACCTGGGGGTCTGGCTGACACCTACCGTAGGGGGCTTGTTCTCTGTGAACTACCCCCCACTGCTAACATCCATACGAGCGGACTTGGACCGCTGGAAACCTAAATACATCTCGTGGTTGGGTAGAATCCATGCTCTCAAGATGGTCCTCCTCCCTAAATTTCTTTATCTCTTCCAGGCCCTTCCTATTCCGCTGGATCTGGACTTTTTTCGGCACCTCAAGACTTTGATGCTCCGCTTTATCTGGCAGAATGGACAAGCCCGTTTTTCATTCTTTACATTGCGACGACTGCGGGCGGAGGGGGGAGTGGGCTTCCCCGATATGCACCTGTACTATAAAGCTGCGCAACTGCGAGTCCTTGTGGAATGGTCCCAGCAACTCTCGGAAAAGCACTGGCTGCACATGGATAGGAGTGTCGCTGGTCGGTACATTTGGGACCTGGCATGGAAACCTAAAGTGGATAGGCCCAAGAACGCTTATATCAGTACGCCCACTAGCACTGTGCTGAAAGTCTGGGACACGGTCTCTGGCGATAACCGCTGGACTACGTTCCCATCACCCTTCACTCCTATACACTTCAACCCGGCCTTCCCACCGGCGATGCAGGAGGGCCCCTTTCGACTGTGGAGGGAGGGGGGCTGTAGAGCCCTTACGCACTTGTTTCACGGTTCCGCTCCGCTTACCTTTGCCAACTGTATGAGGGACTATGGGGTTCCGCCGTCTGAGGGGTTTCACCACCTCCAGCTCCTCCACTGGGCTACCTCCACTGGGGTTGGCGACGCGGCCACAAGACCTCCATCCACATTCGAGGCCTTCCTTCTGCGCACCAATACCATGAAAGGGGATATCTCCTTCCTCTACAAGTTGCTCCTCACAACGGCTGTGTCGCCTCGTCCCCGCTACATGGGTCAATGGGAGGAACTGCTCGGGAGGGACATTACGGAAGCGGAATGGTCGGGCCTTTGGCGAGACATTGCGGCGCACAACCGCTCTGTGGCCCTAAGGGAGGCCCATATTAAGACTCTTATGGATTGGTACTTGTACCCATCCAAGTTACATCGCATATTCCCGACCTCCTCGGACCAATGTTGGAGGGGCTGTGGCCTGCTGGGGGACTTCCGCCACATCTGGTGGGACTGCCTGGTCATCCGCCCTTACTGGGAAGAGATCTTATCCCACCTCAAGGAAATTCTCGGCTACCCAGTCGCTGATTCAATGGAACACATTTTGCTGGGGCTCCGGGAGCCAGGTCTCGAACATCAGGAAAGAGCTGACAAGCAGATTCTTTGGCTCTGTCTTGGAGCAGCCAAGCTCACCCTAGCAGCGGCCTGGAAGAAACCGGACGCCCCAGCAATTTCCCTATGGCACGCTAGACTGTGGAGATTACTGAGCGTGGAACGAGTGGCGGACATCTTTCTAGGCAACTTCAAGAATTTCATCTTTTGGTGGGGTCCCCTGGTCCGCTTTCTCTCCCGGGGCTTGCCCTCGGCGGTTTGCCCTTCCTCAGTGCGCACGCTTCACCTCTTTCAGTTATAATTTTGCTGTGTGAATGTATGAATGAATGCTTAGCTGTCCCCACCACTTGAGGGGTGGGTTGGGAGGGGGGTTGGGCGGGGTAATGTTGTTTGGTTTTATTGTTGCGACACCCCTGGAGCATTTGGAGGCCTCTGCATTTTGTACACAAGAACGTTTGCATTGACTCGGCTACCCCTTCCGTACAAGGCTTCTACTCCTCCGGACTTCTGGAGGGGGACTGACTTTGGATACCCGCCACATTTCCCTCCGAGACTGTTTTGAACTGCACTGTGGCTGCCCTCTATGATACCCTGTCACTGATTTGTGCCTCTCCATCGTACCCCCTTTGTGGGATGCATTGCGGGTTTGTCGCATATTTGTATTTCTCTGTCCTTTCATAAAATACACAAAAAAAAATTAAAAAAAACAAACATGATTTAACACCCCTGCTTTCATGACCTACCACACAAACATAGCCACCTATTTCACTCTGAAGCGCTAAGATGCTCCCTGGAGTGTAACCCGCGCTATACAAAAAAACAGTTTACAGTTTTAACCTGCCACACTTATGGCGGCCAAAAGCGGTACAAAAGGGGGTGGTGATGGACGGAGCATCTGAACCAATCAAACACTCACACCCAGTCAAAAGATCTGGGTTTGACCCATCACCGTTCTTTAGCCCACTCTGCCACCCCAGTTCAGACATGGCTATATGCAAATCAGTCTGACCCTGTGCCTCATGGGAACAGTCCAGCCCGAACTGCCAAGCCATGCCTTCCCTGGACTGGAAACAAGCTTCCGAGGACCGGTTTCTGGCATTACAGCCGTCTTCAGCCCGGCTTGCTTGAATCCAGTGGCAAAGTGAGCAAGGGACTCAAGTATGAGCATACCCTGCCACACTTATGGCGGCCAAAAGCGGTAAAAAAGAGGGTGGTGATGGACGGAGCATCCGAACCAATCAAACACTTACACCCAGTCAAAAGATCTGGGTTTGACCCATCACCGTTCTTTGGCCCACTCTGCCACCCCAGTTTAGACATGGCTATATGCAAATCAGTCTGACCCTGTGCCTCATGGGAACAGTCCAGCCCGTACTGCCAAGCCATGCCTGCCCTGGACCGGAAACAAGCTTCCGAGGACCGGTTTCTGGCATTACAGCCGTCTTCAGCCCGGCTTGCTTGAATCCAGTGGCAAAGTGAGCAAAGGACTAACGTCTAAGCATACCCTGCCACACTTATGGCGGCCAAAAGCGGTACAAAAGGGGGTGGTGATGGACGGAGCATCTGAACCAATCAAACACTCACACCCAGTCAAACGATCTGGGTTTCACCCATCACTGTTCTTTAGCCCACTCTGCCACCCCATTTCAGACATGGTTATATGCAAATCAGTCCGACCCTGTGCCTCATGGGAACAGTCCAGCCCGAACTGCCAAGCCATGCCTTCCCTGGACCGGAAACAAGCTTTCGAGGACCGGTTTCTGGCATTACAGCCGTCTTCAGCCCGGCTTGCTTGAATCCAGTGGCAAAGTGAGCAAGCGACTCACGTCTGAGCATACCCTGCCACACTTATGGCGGCCAAAAGCGGTACAAAAGGGGGTGGTGATGGACAGAGCATCTAAACCAATCAAACACTCACACCCAGTCAAAAGATCTGGGTTTGACCCATCACCGTTCTTTAGCCCACTCTGCCACCGCAGTTCAGACATGGCTATATGCAAATCAGTCTGACCCTGTGCCTCATGGGAACAGTCCAGCCCGAACTGCCAAGCCATGCCTTCCCTGGACCGGAAACAAGCTTCCGAGGACCGGTTTCTGGCATTACACCCGTCTTCAGCCCGGCTTGCTTGAATCCAGTGGCAAAGTGAGCAAGGAACTCACGTCTGAGCATACCCTGCCACACTTATGGCGGCCAAAAGCGGTACAAAAGGGGGTGGTGAGGGACGGAGCATCTGAACCAATCAAACACTCACACCCAGTCAAAAGATCTGGGTTTGACCCATCACCGTTCTTTACCCACTCTGCCACCCAAGTTCAGACATGGCTATATGCAAATCAGTCTGACCCTGTGCCTCATGGGAACAGTCCAGCCCGAACTGCCAAGCCATGCCTTCCCTGGACCGGAAACAAGCTTCCGAGGACCGGTTTCTGGCATTACAGCCGTCTTCAGCCCGGCTTGCTTGAATCCAGTGGCAAAGTGAGCAAGAGACTCACGTCTGAGCATACCCTGCCACACTTATGGCGGCCAAAAGCGGTACAAAAGGGGGTGGTGATGGACGGAGCATCTGAACCAATCAAACACTCACACCCAGTCAAAAGATCTGGGTTTGACCCATCACCGTTCTTTAGCCCACTCTGCCATCCCAGTCCAGACATGGCTATATGCAAATCAGTCTGACCCTGTGCCTCATGGGAACAGTCCAGCCCAAACTACCAAGCCATGCCTTCCCTGGACCGGAAACAAGCTTCCGAGGACCGGGTTCTGGCATTACAGCTGTCTTCAGCCCGGCTTGCTTGAATCCAGTGGCAAAGTGAGCAAGGGACTCACGTCTGAGCATACCCTGCCACACTTATGGCAGCCAAAAGCGGTACAAAAGGGGGTGGTGATGGACGGAGCATCTGAACCAATCAAACACTCATACCCAGTCAAAACATCTGGGTTTGACCCATCACCGTTCTTCAGCCTACTCTGCCACCCCAGTTCAGACATGGCTATATGCAAATCAGTCTGACCCTGTGCCTCATGGGAACAGTCCAGCCCGAACTGCCAAGCCATGCCTTCCCTGGACCGGAAACAAGCTTCCCAGCACCGGTTTCTGGCATTACAGCCGTCTTCAGCCCGGCTTGCTTGAATCCAGTGGCAAAGTGAGCAAGGGACTCACGTCTGAGCATACCCTGCCACACTTATGGCGGCCAAAAGCGGTACAAAAGGGGGTGGTGATGGACGGAGCATCTGAACCAATCAAACACTCTCACCCAGTCAAAAGATCTGGGTTTGACCCATCACTGTTCTTTAGCCCACTCTGCCACCCCAGTTCAGACATGCCTATATGCAAATCAGTCTGACCCTGTGCCTCATGGGAACAGTCGAGCCCGAACTGCCAAGCCATGCCTTTCCTGGACCGGAAACAAGCTTCAGAGGACCGGTTTCTGGCATTACACCCGTTTTCAGCCCGGCTTGCTTGAATCCAGTGGCAAAGTGAGCAAGGAACTCACGTCTGAGCATACCCTGCCACACTTATGGCGGCCAAAAGCGGTACAAAAGGGGGTGGTGAGGGACGGAGCATCTGAACCAATCAAACACTCACACCCAGTCAAAAGATCTGGGTTTGACCCATCACCGTTCTTTACCCACTCTGCCACCCCAGTTCAGACATGGCTATATGCAAATCAGTCTGACCCTGTGCCTCATGGGAACAGTCCAGCCCGAACTGCCAAGCCATGCCTTCCCTGGACCGGAAACAAGCTTCCGAGGACCGGTTTCTGGCATTACAGCCGTCTTCAGCCCGGCTTGCTTGAATCCAGTGGCAAAGTGAGCAAGGGACTCACGTCTGAGCATACCCTGCCACACTTATGGCGGCCAAAAGCGGTACAAAAGGGGGTGGTGATGGACGGAGCATCTGAACCAATCAAACACTCACACCCAGTCAAAAGATCTGGGTTTGACCCATCACCGTTCTTTAGCCCACTCTGCCATCCCAGTCCAGACATGGCTATATGCAAATCAGTCTGACCCTGTGCCTCATGGGAACAGTCCAGCCCAAACTACCAAGTCATGCCTTCCCTGGACCGGAAACAAGCTTCCGAGGACCGGTTTCTGGCATTACAGCTGTCTTCAGCCCGGCTTGCTTGAATCCAGTGGCAAAGTGAGCAAGGGACTCACGTCTGAGCATACCCTGCCACACTTATGGCAGCCAAAAGCGGTACAAAAGGGGGTGGTGATGGACGGAGCATCTGAACCAATCAAACACTCATACCCAGTCAAAAGATCTGGGTTTGACCCATCACCGTTCTTCAGCCCACTCTGCCACCCCAGTTCAGACATGGCTATATGCAAATCAGTCTGACCCTGTGCCTCATGGGAACAGTCCAGCCCGAACTGCCAAGCCATGCCTTCCCTGGACCGGAAACAAGCTTCCCAGGACCGGTTTCTGGCATTACAGCCGTCTTCAGCCCGGCTTGCTTGAATCCAGTGGCAAAGTGAGCAAGGGACTCACGTCTGAGCATACCCTGCCACACTTATGGCGGCCAAAAGTGGTACAAAAGGGGGTGGTGATGGACAGAGCATCTGAACCAATCAAACACTCTCACCCAGTCAAAAGATCTGGGTTTGACCCATCACCCTTCTTTAGCCCACTCTGCCACCCCAGTTCAGACATGGCTATACGCAAATCAGTCTGACCCTGTGCCTCATGGGAACAGTCGAGCCCGAACTGCCAAGCCATGCCTTTCCTGGACCGGAAACAAGCTTCCGAGAACTGGTTTCTGGCATTACAGCCGTCTTCAGCCCGTCTTGCTTGAATCCAGTGGCAAAGTGAGCAAGGGACTCACGTCTGACCATAGCCTGCCACACTTATGGCGGCCAAAAGCGGTACAAAAGGGGGTGGTGATGGACGGAGCATCTGAACCAATCAAACACTCACACCCAGTCAAAAGATCTGGGTTTGACCCATCACCGTTCTTTAGCCCACTCGGCTACCCCAGTTCAGACATGGCTATATGCAAATCAGTCTGACCCTGTGCCTCATGGGAACAGTCCAGCCCGAACTGCCAAGCCATGGCTTCCCTGGACCAGAAACAAGCTTCCGAGGACCGGTTTCTGGCATTACAGCCGTCTTCAGCCCGTTTCCGGTCTAGGGAAGGCATGGCTTGGCAGTTCGGGCTGGACTGTAAACATTGGATAGCGTAGAATTTAAATATAACATACTTATAAATAATGTTTGTATTTAAAATAAGAAATAATTAAATTTTTTAATAAATCTACATAATTTACCAACAATTAATAATTATTAAAAGCAATTACAATTGAATAATTAATTAACAATAAATTAACAATAAATACCAATAAATATTAATTCATAAATATTAGTCACCAAATAAATATTAAACAATAACACATTTTTCAATACAAAAACATATTAATTATTTAAAATTAATTCACAATTAAAAATTATTAAACAATAACATTCTTTTTCATACCAAATAATACTTTTTATGAAACATTGATTAGCAATTAAAAATAATTTCCAATTAATAAAAATGAATTACCAATTAAAAATATTTATTGCCAATTAACAAAATTATTTACCAATTACAAAATTAATTACCAATTATAAAAACGTAATTACCAATTGCAAAAACTTAATTACCAATTACAAATATTAATTACCAATTAAAAAATGAATTAACAATTAAAAATATGAATTACCTAATAAAAACTAAATATCAATTATAATAATTAATTGCCAATTAATAATTAATTGTAAAGAAAACAATTATCCATACCAATAAATACATTTAAATCATTAATTAATTGCAATTAAATTACTTCCCACCCAATTCCCCTGTAAACCCACAACCCGCTACAGAACTAAAAACAAAAATTAATTAAAATTAATTTATAATTCCTAAAAATAAAAAATTAATTTAGTATAGTTAAATTACTTCCCACCCTATTCCCCTATAAACCCACAACCCGCTCTGGTACTAAAACATAACATTTACTTAAAAATAACTTTATTAATATATAAAAATAGTACAAATATAATTTAGAACAATTAAAATACTTAACAAAAACATATTACACATACATAATTAAATACATAACAATAATACAAATATCGATATTAGTAACATCGAGATTAGTTACATTGATATATATGCTATCGATATTACTAACTTCGATATTTCTTATATCGATATTAAAAAAATCGATATTACTTAGCTTAGGGTCGATATTCCGTCCAACGATATACTTGACCTCGATATTCTATACCTTCAATATTTCCAACTCGATATTTATGTTGGTCGATATATAAAACTCGATATTTAGACTGTGCACCGTTCACAGACCTCATAAAACATGCAGTGATATTGACTGGGTTTTGTACTGCAAACAATGCTGTTATTTTTTCTTTTAGGACACTGAAATCCCAGTCGACCTGTAAAGTACCACGAGTGGTTGTCGCCAATGAAAGCAACTTTGTGATTTTTTCTTTTCTTTGTATTTGCAAGTGGCATGGTGTTTCTTTTCCTACAAGCAAAAATGAGATGAACAAAAACATTTTTTATAATGGTGACAATGCTAATTTTGCAGGGGAAAAGTGAGCCTAAGTAATGGTATGCATATGCTTAATTTCCTATGCTGGAATATGAATAAACGTTGATCAAATGCATCTACCGCCAGGGCAATCAATATTGACAATTCTGGAGTCTTTTTTTTTTTTGCACAATTGGTAGGATTACGCATATTTTATATGCTTTTGTTTCACCAAGTCCAATACGATGTCTCTCTGTGGCATGGACATGTTTTTTTTAAAGATTTTGAAGGCAAGTTTTTTACAGAAAATGTTCAACTTCTACAAATATCAGAAAGACATATCTCCCAAATTCGTCACTGCTACTTTTAGTTTATTTTATTTTTTGCTATGCAGTTTTCCATAGCAAGTATCACGATCCAAAGGTATTGGACCGCTTGACATGCACACCACACAATAACACATTCATTGTCATAGACAGGGGGAGAGTAAATGATTGGCTAAGGTTCACAGGATGTTGAGACGACACCGAGTCTTGTTCAGTTCATTGTCCTGCCCCTCCCCACATACTAAAAGTGTTATGACATGGCCTGCACTGGCCGCATCATAGAGACATGTAGAAGAGCAGATGTGCTGCTAGACAACATGGCTAAAAGGCATTCACATTGACAAGGCCAATAGCTAAGGCATTGCTGAGACCTATTGGCTTTGCCAATGCATGTTTTAGTGGTGCTGCTACCTTAGCCCAATTCGAAACGTGAGAGGAAGTTTTTCTATTGTAGACTCTAGGGGCAGGCACAATTCTGTGCTGCAGCAGGGGTTGATCATTGTGCGTGACTGTATATTTATACCATGTGTTATGTACTTGAGGTACTTTGGGGTCCATTAGGATCGCGGGTGGACTTAGTTCGCCCGCCATCCTATCGGTCATTGGGACCACCCGCCATAAGGGCAGGGGTCCCGTGGGGGTATTAGGATGCGCCTGCCACTGTGGCGGTCGCATCCTGCATTTTTAGCATTGTGGCAGGTGGTCGCCACAATGCTAAAAATGCACGAATGCATTTGCATTAACAAAGCGGCAGGCACCGCGCGGTGCCTGCCGCTTTGTTAATGCAAATGCAGGGGGTACCACAGGTACCCCCCGTGTGCACCCCCCACCTCTCCTTCACTCCGGGGTCCGGCCGCCCGCCATCCTAATGGGCCCCTTGGTGTTAATTGCTGATCCCAGGCTTATTCTGGTGAATGGTGCAGAACAAGAGGGTGTCTGATGTACGCACACTAGCGTCAGCGCAGCGCACAAACCGATCCAGGCAATTAAAAACTCACTAGAGTTTAAATGGAATGGCTCTATTTTTTTCTGCATAGAGAGGTAGATAAGCTATATGGGTGGTGCTTTTAATTATAAATCCCATAATCTGCCATAATCTGTCATAAAACTCAAAAAAGGGCATTTTGCGGGCATGAGTAATTTCCCATTTGCTTAATATTGTGTCCATCGGTATTTAAACTCGCTGCAAGCAACATGCCATGTGAGGTCCCACAGATGATTTGCAGGTGTCATTCTAAGCATGTTCTTTTGTATGGGGGCAGGTGCAGAACAACAGAAACCACTATTCAGTGTTATTCCGTGCTTATCACCACACCGAGAAAAACCTATAGTGATTTAGCAATTTAAATTACTAGGGGCCCATTAGGATATCGGGCGGATCGCCACCGCCATGCGGGTGGTGGTGATCTGCCCGACATCCTTGCACGCCCCCCACCCATTTCCCCCCGCCATAATATTATGGCGGGGGGGACCGCGGCGGACCGAAACCCCATCTGCCGCTTTTCCACACAGGTCACTTGCGACCGGGGCGGAAAAGGGTTTATATGGTGGCGGTGTCTGCCATCCATATTAGGATGCGGGTGGGAGGGTGCCTTTCCGTGGCGGCAACGCCACCACGGAAAGGCATGCGGTCTTTCAGTTTGGGTGCCCATTGCGGGCCCCTAGGATGATGGGGGGTGTGGGTTGCACATAGGGGTACATATGGTATCCCCCTACATGTGCATGCACAACATGGCAAGTACCGCGCGGTGCCCGCCACGTTGTGCATGCACCTGCACGACATGCAATTTTAGCATTGTGGCGGGCGGTGCTGAGAGCACCGCCCGCCACAATGTTAAAAATGCAGGATGCGCCCACCACTTTGGCGGGGGCATCCTAATACCTCCCTCGGGACCCCCGCCCTTATGGCGGGTGGTCCCGTTATCCGATAGGATGGCTGGTGGACAAAGTCCGCCCGTCATCCTAATAGCCCCCTAATGTACCAAAAGGTTTTACCCCTTCAGTGTCGGAGGGGAAATGTGTGACTTCATAATGGTCTAAACTTCTGACTCTTTTTGTACCTTCTGGAGCCAGAAATGACAGTTTGCATTTCATACGATTATTGAAACATGTGCTTCTGACAGCTTCAAGCAGCGTGCTCCTGAGTGTGCCACACAATGCCTTGCATCTGTGTGTGCCTCGTGGGTTGAATTGAATTGAATTGAATATTGATTTATATAGCGCGATTGCTGCCCAATGGGCGTCCAAGCGCTGCGCATGTAGACAGAGCTGGGCAGTGCCGAAGAGGTTAGAACTCGGTGGACCTTGTAAACAGAAGAGTCTTCAGTTGTTTGCGGAAGGAGAGCAGGTTCGAGTTGGACCGGAGTTGTAAAGGAAGTGTGTTCCACAATTTCGAGGCGTTCAGAGAGAACATCCAGCCTCCGGTCCTAGCTCTCCTAACTTTTGGTACCACAGCCAAGAAAGCCTCCGCAGAGCGAAGATTTCTACTTGGGTGGTAGTGGGTGACTAAGTTGTCATTGATTGCTGGGCCTGTCTTCCAGAAGGCCCGATGGGCAATGCATAGTGCCTTGAATGCCACTCTCTGCCTCACTGGCAGCCAATGCAAGCTTTTTAATCCGAGTCTGGCTGACTGAGTGCGTGGGATCTGTAGCAAGGTACGGGCTGCACAGTTCTGTACCACCTGCAACTTTCGTAAGGTCATCTCAGGGGCTCCCGCGTATAGGGCGTTGTTCGAATCTAGCCGGGACTGAATCAGGCCTTGTACTGCCACTTGTTTGGCTTCCATTGGCAGAAGGGGTAGAACCTTCCTCAGTGTTCTGAGTAGGCCAAAACATGTGACAGATAGCTTAATGGCCTGAGTGGTGAAAGAGAGACTTTTGTCCAGCCATACTCCTAGGCTTTTTACACTTTCCTTAGGGGTAGGGGGGGTGCCCAGACAGGAAGGCCATAGGGAGATGAGTGGCACTGGTGATACTGGGCCCAGGAGCATGAGCTCAGTTTTATCTCCATTGAGTTTTAGAGAGGAGGATGTCATCCACTCCTTGACATCCTCTAGACATTTCATCAGGCCTTCCGAGGTTTGCCTGTTGCCCTCTTGAGCCAGAGAAACCACTAGCTGGGTATCGTCGGCATACGATATGATTTTAATACCGTGCGGTTCGACGACCCCAGCCAGTGGTTTCATGTATATGTTGAACAATGCAGGGCTTAAAGAAGAGCCCTGCGGCACCCCACAGCTCAGTGGTTTGCTGGCTGACACTATTTCCCCGTCAAAGATCTGAAAAGATCTGTTGGTCAGGAAGGAGTCAAGCCACCTCAGTGCATCGCCTGTTACTCCGATGTTACGTAGACGGTTCAGCAAGGTAGTATAGCTGACCGTATCAAAGGCTGCACTTAGGTCAAGGAGGATCACTGTCACTGATCCTCCTTGATCTAGTATCCTGCGTGATTCTTCGGTAACCGCTAACAAGGCGGTTTCAGTACCGTGCTTAGGTCTGAAGCCTGTCTGGGTCATGTCCAATAGCAAGTTGTTCTCAAGAAATTGGACTAACTGGGTGTTTATATGCTTCTCCAGGACCTTGCTTACCCAGGGGAGTAGTGAAATAGGACGGTAACTGGAGTGATCTTCTGGATCAAGATTGTTTTTTTTTAATAGTGCCCGTACCATGGCTCTCTTCCATACAGTAGGCACTGTACAGGAGGAAATAGAGGAGTTTAATAGATGCAGAATCATGGGAAGGGTGGCTTGGCTTGCCTAGAGCAGGATCTCCGGGGGGGCTGGGTCACGAGGAGAGCCAGATTTGACTTGGAGTGCCAGCTGCTTAAGGGTGTCAAGGTCTAATAGGGGGAAATGTTCAAGATTTGGCTGGTCTGGGGGGGTGGGGTGTCTCGAAGATATTTGGTCGGCTGCTCCTGGATTTGTGGCTGCTATCGGGAAGGAAGAGTAGATCTGGGTAACTTTATTATGGAAGAATTCCGCTAGCTCGTTGCATTGGTCTTGCGTTTTTGCCAAGGGAGGAGCTATGTTCATTTTAGTGCATTTTTTTACCAAGTGAAAAATTTCCTTGGGTTTGGATTTGGCTTCCATAATTTTGTCCGCGAAGTAGGTAGCCTGGGCCGCCCTAACCCCATCTCTGTAGGCCTTGATAGCCTCTCTATATTGGGACTTTTTTTCAGGTAGGAAATCTAGACGCCACGCTCTCTCTCGTTTCCTACAGAGGCGTTTTTTTTCTCTTAAGGTGTCTGAGAACCAGGGTGCAGATTTATGCAGCCTCTTTGATATAGATCTCCGAAAAGGGAGAATCGTATCCAGTGAGTTTGTGATCCAGCCCTCATAGTTCTTGTTTGCCAAGTTGGGGTCTATGCGGGGGGATGGGCGGGTGAAATCTAAGTTGGTTATCCAAGACTCCATAGGTAGTTTAGCCCAATTCCTTTTTGTTACGACTTGGGGGGTAGGCAGGGAGGTTTTACAGGTGAGCCAGGTAAGCGGGACTAGGAAATGATCCGACCAGGGAAGGTGAGTGGGCTGGCCCACCACCAGCTCGGTGCAGTTGCTAAAAATTGGGTCAAGTAGGTTACCCTTTTCATGAGTAGGGGCTGTGACAAGCTGACTTAATTGTAAGGCTGCTAGATCATCTGTTAGTTCCATGGCAGTATGATCTGTAGGGGAGTTGAAATGGAAATTAAGATCTCCTAGGACCGTGTAATTGGCGGAGGTCATAATTCGTTTGGCTATGATGTCTGGAAGAGACCTATGGAACAACTTAGCCGGCTCTGGAGGCGGTATATCAGAGTGCCGGAGAAGGAGCTGTTCGCAGTAAAATCTATGCTGAATGCTAAGCTCTCGCACTCAGGAATAGTTTCAGCTGTAGTGCGACAGCGATACTGGTCTTTTAGAATGATGGCCAGGCCTCCTCCTCTCCCCTCTGTCCGGTCTAACCTATAGATTTGAAAACCAGAGGGTAAGGCTAAGATTATGTCTGGCTCGGAATGAGATGTAAGCCATGTCTCTGTCAAAAAGATGGCGTCCGGCTTGCGCTCCTCTAGCAGCAGGGCAATTTGTGTGCTGTGCCTCGGTAATGACCGGCAGTTTAGCACATACATACAGTATTCCTGCGTCGCGGCTGGCGATATGGTGTTGTAAAAGGGATGTTTGCATCCAAGGCAGCGAGAGGGAAGTTCAGCTGGTGAGTAAATATGTGGGCAGTGTACAGCAGCTGTAGTTCCTATGTTGTGAATAGCTGCCGAGCTGTACGTCCTGCCCTGGGTTATATAGTTTCAGCTGTAGTGCGACAGCGATACTAGTCTTTTAGAATGATGGCCAGGCCTCCTCCTCTCCCCTCTGTCCGGTCTAACCTATAGATTTGAAAACCAGAGGGTAAGGCTAAGATTATGTCTGGCTCGGAATGAGATGTAAGCCATGTCTCTGTCAAAAAGATGGCTTCCGGCTTGCGCTCCTCTAGCAGCAGGGCAATTTGTGTGCTGTGCCTCGGTAATGACCGGCAGTTTAGCACATACATACAGTATTCCTGCGTCGCGGCTGGCGATATGGTGTTGTAAAAGGGATGTTTGCATCCAAGGCAGCGAGAGGGAAGTTCAGCTGGTGAGTAAATATGTGGGCAGTGTACAGCAGCTGTAGTTCCTATGTTGTGAATAGCTGCCGAGCTGTACGTCCTGCCCTGGGTTATGTGGGAACCAGGGATTGTGGCCAGGGATTGTGGCCCCTGGTCCCGTATGGTCGCGGACGGGCGCAGACGGGCTTGCCCTAGGCGCGCCTTCGGCGCGCAAACGGCGCTCCCGCTGCGCTCGTCCGCTGCGCTTGCGTGAGAAGCACATTTATGGAGGAAGGGGGTGGGCGTGGCCTAACGGGTGGGCGTGGCCTCGCGTTAGCAGCGATGGCGGCCGTGGGATGTTTTCCCTTTTAGCAGCGCTAAGATCCGCTGTTTGTAGGGTGCCTGCTTGGCGGGAATAGCAGCAATAGCTCTGGGTAGGTGCAGTAAGTTAAAAAAAATATTGTTGAACACAATCACACAATTTTTAAAAACACGAGTGAAAACACCTCCGGCTTCCGCCTCAGAGGTCTGACAATTACCACTGGGTTGAGCAACGTGCCCCTTTTGCCACTCCTGTACACTGTCTGCCTCATGTCCAAATGCTTTTCTCAGTGGCGGCTGGTGCTTTTAAAAAGTGGTGAGCAGAAAGTCAAATCTAAAGTTAAAACGAACTAAAATAAATAAAAGGGGTGAGGGGTTGTGCAAAGTTCTTTTTTTTTAGAAAGAAAGTTTTAACGAAAAGTGAACATTTAGTCGCAAAGACTCAGCACTCTCCCTTCAATCACATAGACAGATCACTAATCCTGCACTCACACAAACACAACACTAATCATCCACCCTGCATGCACACACATACTCCAGGCTGCAACAGCTCTAAATATTCTCTGCCTCCCACCCACTCAAACAGAGCCCTGCATTGTGTTGAGGAGGGGGTGATATTGCTTTGATGCCAAGCAAAACAAGCATTTGCAATGCAATCGGTCTAGCCTTTGGGACCTTATATGTATTTAGCTATGCAGCACATTAGCCTGCGTCCTGAAACATCTACTGTTCTTTAACATGGAGGGAAAGTAAGCACCAAACTGCATGACACGCCAGGTATGGGAACACATGGAGATAAATATTGCCTTTCACCAGGAACTGGCATGGGCCAAAGCTCTTTTTTTAATATAAAATCAGGGCCTTGTGTGGTCATATCACTGAAAATACAAGATTTGAAAAAATATTATTGTCTACTGGTGCTCGTGGCAGGCAATTTCTATGGACTGGAATCTAGAGAATGCTAAAGTGATTCTGGTATTTTACTGATCTCTGCTGGTCGTTTTCTATCAAGAAAGTTAAATGGAGGCAGTTGCCAGAAAATTAAAAAAAGAAAGTCCCTCAGCAGAAAGCAATTCTGGTATTTTACTGACCTCTACTGGTCATTTTCTATCAACACAGTTAAATAGAGGGAGTTGGACAAGAAGAAAGCAATTGTGGTATTTTACTGACCTCTACTGGTCGTTTTCTATCAAGACACTTAAATAGAGGCAGTTGAACAGAAAAAAAGTCCCTAAGCAGAAGCAGACAAGTCCTAGGCCTGATCTCCAGAGCCCACGAAGTACATACACATATAAGTATATACTAAAGTATATACAAGAGGTCTCGAATGCTCGACCTAAAAATGGCTGCATGAGTGCGTAAGGCAGGAGCTGATGGCGATCTCTTGGGAAATGCCAATTGAGAGCAGACATGTTCTGTTCTTCGTCTTTACAACCTGTTATCAGCCCAAGAGACAAGGGGGCCTATTACGATGTCGGGCGGACAAAGTCCAACCGTCATCGCATCGCAAAATGGGACCGTCCACTATGTGTGCGGCTGTCCTGCATATACAATTAGGATGTCCCCACCACACTGGCAGGTGCATCCCGCATTTTTTACATTGCGGTGGGCGGTGCTGTCAGCAGCACCCACCCGAATGCAAAAAAGGCATTTGTGCATTTGCATGCGCACCGTGGCAGGCACTGCGCGGTGCCTGCCACGTTGTGCATGCAAATGCATCTATGGTACCCCCCATGTGCACCCCACACCCCCCTACATTCTGGGGGCCCACAACAGGCCCCCAACTGCGAAAACCACATGCTTCCCGCCTGCATATTAATATGGATGGCGGTGTCTGTCTGCATATTAATATGGATGGCGGTGTCTTGCAGACGCCTCCACCATATTCAACCCTTTTCCGCCCGGTCGACGAGTCGACTGGGCCGAAAACGGGCGCTACCCCCCGCCATCATGATATGGCAGGGGAGAAATGGGAGGCAGGCGCGAGATAATGTCGAGCGGATCACCACTGCCATGCGGGCTCTGGCGATCCGCCCAACATTACAATAGACCCACAGGTGTCAGAACAGCGACTGCTGCTATGATCAGGATACCTTAAAATGTGGCCAACCTTAAATATGTCTTACTCCCAGAATGGGCTGTATAGACAGAGGCTAGAACAAAGCCTTTTTTGTCACATTTACAAGTATGCAGATGTTGGACTATGTCATGCAGCTAATGTATAGTGCAAGGACAAGTGAGAAACAAGAGTATGCATGTTATGAATAGATATCAGAAAAAATAAACTCACAAGGGCATAGTAGCACACACTCTGGGCAGTGGAGATGACACAAAAAATGATCTGCCCTCTTCAACCTCACGTGGGGAAATGAATATCATGACTCTGCAAGGAACAGAAGCATGACCAATCACTTTAAGGCTTAAAATAAAGCGATATCGTGATTGGCCATGTTCTGTGGTAATCCTACCCTCGCACTTCCTTCTGAGCATTTGTCAATTGAGATAGACCAGCCTGAACTCACTGCTTTACAAACCAATCCATTCCTTTCTCTCATGTTGTTTTTACCAGTAAACAGAATGAGAGCAAAGCAAGGACTGGTGTGAGCAGGTGAACCCAGTGCTCCAAAGGTGTCTGGGACAGCTGTGCTGTGTTTCCCCCTGGTTCCTTAGCAGCACGGGTTCAGTAAGCCTAAAGTATGCATGTCTTGTTGGCCACAGTAACAGACCTGTCCAACCCGACATGCGCATCAGACTTTAGCTGCTGAATGCCAATCAGCAGGGTTGGCCACGCCCTGCCCTACCCAGACACATGGAAAACACAACACTGCAGTAAATAATCTTTATCACTTCTGGTTAATGGCAATGTGTGTGGGGGCTTGCAACAGGTCAATGCCCCCACTCCCAAGTGAATAAACTGCTGCTGGCTTTTCTTGTTATAACGACTGCAGTGAACGTTACATTTTAAATCCTATTATGTGCCCAGACCTGCATACGACTGAGCCTGCATGATAAACACAACTGCAATCCAACATTTATCTGCATGGACCATACATAAAACAAGCTTGCTGAGGGCACCAAATGGCACTAAAAGATTTTAACACTGCGCACCACCAATGGTAAATATAAATGTAAAATAAATATAATCAATTTAAAAAAAAAGAAATCGCCATCCAAAAATTCATATGTACTAAGCTAAATTCAAGTTTAAAAAACACAACAAAATACATTATTGTATCTAAAATTCATCAAGCATTGTAAAAAATAGACACATTGTATGTGGGGCAAATTTAGTAATCTAACTCCGGTCTAAGAAACATTGCAGAAAGTGCATGAATTAGCAGGTTCAGATTTACAATTCAAATACCAGTCTAACACACATTGGGAAAACACCTACATAGAGCAGGTTCAGATTTACTATTCTAACTCCGATACAACCAATCCAACACATATTGGGGAAAGTTAATACATTGGGGAAGGGGTCATATTTAATCTAATAAATATTGGGCAAGGGGCATATATTTGTGGGGTTCAGATTACCTTTTCTAACTCCAGTTTAACAAACATTGGGGAAAGTGCATTCATTAGTGGGTTTAGATTTACTATTCTACCGTCACTCTAACAAACATTTAAAATACATTGAGTAGGGTCAGATTTACTACTCTGACTCCAGTCCTAGAAATATTGAGGAATGTGCATACATTGAGGTTGGAGTGAAAGTTAGAGTTCCACCTCTTGGTCTGTGTGTGTGAGGGGCAGACCGGAAAACATTTCCACACGTGTACATGGGAGGGAAAGCATTCAGGTTTAATGTTCTGATGGAAACACGGACAAGCAGAAGTAGTGGTCTTCAGCGAGAACACCTCACCATGGGACTCCAACTGGTGGCTGGCCAAACTCAGACCCAGACTCCACGGCAAAAATCTTGGAGTAATCATCGACAGCAAACTAGACCTGACTGTATAAGTCAACACCATCACTGTATCCTGCTTCCACGTCCTGAAGATGCTGCAGAAGATGTCCAGATGGCTCCCAAGCAACTCAAGAAAAACTGTCACTGATGCCCTATTCACCAAGCAACTCACTAGAAGATTACAGATCCTCCAGAACTTGGCAGCCAGACTCATCCTCAACCTCCCACACAGAATTCACATTACATCGCACCTCAAGGAACTACACTGGCTTCCAATGCACATACACTCTTTCAAAGTCCTCATACACTCGTTCAAGGCACTCCACAACTCAAGCCCCTCCTACCTTAACAGGTGCATCGCC
Source organism: Lissotriton helveticus (assembly GCF_964261635.1). Classification (NCBI taxonomy): domain Eukaryota; kingdom Metazoa; phylum Chordata; class Amphibia; order Caudata; family Salamandridae; genus Lissotriton; species Lissotriton helveticus. The sequence continues at coordinate 165,041,688 of NC_136065.1, read as the reverse complement.
TTCCACCAACTATCCAGACACACTGCTCCAGAGGACTCTTACTCACCAACATCCCACTCATGCACAGACCCAGATCACGAGGAAAAACATTCTCTTACATCACTCCCAAAAGCATGGAACACTCCCCCTCTCCGCTCACTGGTGATAGTGTGCTTTACAAATACAAATAACATACATAACTCCAGTCAATAAAACATTGGGGAAAGTACATTCATCGCGATGGTCAAACACTCTACACCAGTGCTTATTTGAAAAAAACAAGTGCTGAGGTTCTCGTCAGGAGACAGATTGCACGAGCCCAACTACTAGTCATGAAACTGGGCCAACTACTAACCTTCAAAGTGGGGAGAGGATGCAACGTAATGGCCAGAGCTGCCGACTTTCGGAGCTGATGAACCAGGTTCAAATCTCAGGTCGGCTGAACATCCTGTGATACTGGGAAAATCACTTAATTTCCCTTTGCCTAACATACTTGAATGTGTCCTTAACTGGGCTCATGAAAAGCGCCAGTGTTGATGATACAGTGCCAGTGCTGAGCCCCCAAAACCACTGGCCTAATTAAGCACTGCTCTACACTCAATTAATGTAAATACACATTCAAATTATTTCATAAATCTAAATAAAACCGTGAAAAGTCCTAAATATAAAAAAATCTAAAGACCACTAAACAATTTTTAAAAAGTTCACAAATACATCAGAATAGTACTTATTTTCAATTTATTAAATAAATCATATTCAAAATACACAGTATCCTTCAACCTGTGCCCCAAATAAGCAAACATAAAAATTTACTTTTTATTTGATTACAATTTAAATATTTTTCTTTTTTTTTAAAAACACTTCCACGTGTAGATGCTTTTGCTTTCAATTATGCAAAAGAAAGCAGGGCCTGATTGCAATCCACCTTGTATTGGAAAAACAGCATTGATATGATTTTGGGAAGCAGGTGGTGTGGAAGTGCTTAATTTGGGCAGATGGGTGCTGGTGATGGAGCACAAAGATTCATTTTCACCAGACTGACTCAGACCAATAAGTAGAAAGGCACAGAAGGGATTAAGGAGAAAGGAGAGAAAAATTGAAAGAACATGCAAATCAGGAACGAAAAACAGCCTGCACGAGTTAGTTAAGGAGACAGGACATGTGAGGTGGCGGAACAAAGAAGTAGAAGGGCAATCAAATTTAGACATCCTTGGTATTCGGAAACACATTCATTAAGTAAACCTGGCAATTGTGGGCAGTAGCCACAAGCTCCTTAGAAAACCTTTTGGTTCCTGCATGTATTTAATTTACAACTAAACACTGTGGAGGTCATTAGGATGGCGGGCGGAGTTTGTCCGCCCGCCATCTTCGTGGTAATAGGAACCTGCCGCCGTAAGGGCGGGGGTCCCATCACCAGCATTAGGATGCGCCCGCCACAGTGGCGGGCGCATCCCGCATTCCTACCATTGTGGCGGGCGGTGCACTCAGCACCGCCCACCACAACGGCAGGAAAGCATGCTGTGCACTTCCATGCACAGCATGGCAGGCACCACGCGGTGCCTGCCATGCTGTGCATGGAACTGCTGGGGTGTACCATAGGTACCCCCCATGTGCACCCCCCACGCCCTCGGAGTCCCTGGGGGCCCGCAACGGTCCCCTGCAGGGATTCTCCGCATGCCTTTCCGTGGTGGCAATGCCACCACGGAAAGGCATTCACAATTGCCCATCCTAATAAGGCGACCGGGGCGGAAAAGCGGCGGGCGGTCTTTCCGTCCGCCGAGGTCCCCCCGGCCATACTAATATGGCGGGGGGGAAAATGAGTGTGGATGTCGGGCGGATTGCCCCGCCAGGCTGGCGGTGGCTACCACCAGCCTGGCGGGGGCAATCCGCCTGACATCATAATGGGCCCCTGTGTATCAGAACAATGTACACATAGAAGCTGTGGCTAAGACACTTCACACTCAAGTTGTTTCCAATAAAAGCTTCTGTCTCAGTTGGGTGCACGTCCACTGCAACCTAGCGACAAAGAGCCTTACCACTTGTTGTTGAAGCCTACCAATTTGCAGATCAATTAATGATATTTAATTTTGAAATGCAGTCACAGATGTGTTAAGGCATGGGCAAAGTGGGTTCTGGCCCAGGGCTCCTACTTTAAAAGAGGCCCCCTCATTCAACCTTCAGGACAGCTTCCAAACTGTCTAGAGGTAAAAAAATCAAAAAGTATGTTTTCTTACATTCTTTTTTGTTTGAACCAGCCCAGGCTGTCTAGCCAGTCCGGCCTCTGCTTGAGAGAAAGAGAGACTTGAAGAAAATACCTATTTTATTCTGGTTTGATTCAGCAAGCATGCTAACCTTTCAAAGTGCATATTGGCAGCCTTGCTGCACTGGCCTTTGTGTACATTCAGCATGTGTACACTTGGGGGCAGATTGTCAAACCTTTCACTTAATGCAGCAAGGTAACTTTCTGCCATGTGTGAAAGGTGGAGGGCAGGAACACGCCATTTTACTAATATATGATGCATTCCTGCTCTCTCTCTCTCGCTGCCGCATTGAGTGCTGCCTAGCGCCAATGCAGGCACCTTTGTGCCATGGTGCAGGGTAGCCTGCGTTACAGAGAGGGTTGTTTCTGTTCAGGAAGGCACACCTTTCTGCACATAAACAATCTTTAGAGCTATTTTCCTCTTTTTATGTGTGCTGCATAATGCAGTATACTTAGAAAGAGAAAATAAACGAGGAGAAATAAAGATATTTCCCCTCTTTGTGGCTCTGTTGGGAAAGTGTACAATTTTGATGCATTCCCAGGATTCCTACTCTTAGTAAATATTTGAATGTGCCAGAAAGAATGGATGGATGCATGGGAACACCAACTTTCCAGCCATTTAAAGCCTTCCTGGCGCAGAGTAATGCCAGTCAGCAACTTGTACTGCCTTTCAATACTCTGGATGAATAGGACACATTACCCCGCACACTTTTACTTTTACATCCTTTACCCTGCATCTGTTACTCTGCGTGCCATTACCCTGCAGTTTTTACAACGCAAAATCTTTTACAAAGCAGGGCTTTACAAAGCAATCCATTACAACATATTCCCCATTAAAACCCAATTTACTATTCTAACTCCACAGGGGCATTTCTTTGAGGAATGCGTTGTAATAGTTTGCGGTGTAAAGCCCTGGTGTGTACAAGATTTTGCGGTGTAAAAAAATGCAGGGTAATGGCACGCGGAGTAATGCATGCGGGGTAAAGGATGTTTCCCATCTGAATTTACCAAGACATGCAGGGACACAGAAGGTGGATTTGCGTGGCTTGGTAATTAAGCCCTTGCATTGCCTTGCATGATGCAATGGCAAACCAAGGGCAATACATCTGGCCCTTCCTGTGCAGTGAAGATTGGCATGGTGGAGTTCCTCTATGATTGCATTGTCTTCTTGGGGCTGTGGCCCGTTGGTGTAATCACAGCTTGCTGATTCCTGATTCTGAATACCTGTCGCTCACAGCATAGGCAATGCAGTAAACAAAAGCGCACATCAGCACTGTGTATCTGAATGGCTCTGACAGACTATCTACAGTGTAACAACATAGATTTGGGGTATCTGGTTTGGTCTTTCTGCTTGTGTGGCTGGTAGTCCATGTGTAATGTGCTGCATTATATGTTCCCTCCACAATCACAGCCTAGTGCCACCTGACACAGAGTCCATGTTCCTTATGAAGCAGGAGCTGGAGTGCAGTAAACAAAACAGCATCATCCATTAGTACATGACAAAAGGTGATAAAACAGTCCACAGCACCAGATGTAATAGGCTAGTTCAGACTGAAAATCTTTGTTTCCCTGGTACTGGCCATCCAAAGAGAAACTGTTGAGCTCAGATGTAGGCAAGTCAAAGAAGAGAGTTGTCAATGATACAACCAAAGCTGTTGGGTGCATAAATGAGCTGAAGGTGGATAATAAATTCAGAGTTGTTCTGAACAGGGGCCCCCAAATGATGTTTGTCACGGGGCTCTCAAAAGCCTTAAGAAGTACCTGAATGCACTCCAACCTAATTAAGGGGTCGATTAGGATTGCGGTGAATCCGCATCCTCCGGGCAGGCAGAAGCCACCGCCGGCCCGGAGGATGCGGATTCACCGCTGCGGTAAATGGAAAGACCCCCCCGCCACATTAGGATGGCTGGGGGGTCATCGGTGTACGGGAAGACTGTCCGCCGCTTTTCTGCCGCGGTCGCCTTCCGACCGTGACGGAAAAGCTCTAATATGGTGGCGGTGTCTATCAGACACCGCCAGCCATATTAGGATGTGCTTCAGGACATGCCTTTCCGTGGCGGCAATGCCGCCACGTAAAGGCATATGGTATTTTCTTTGGGCGCCTGTTGCGGGCCCCCAGGGTGAAGGGGGTGGGGGGTGTACATTGGGGGAACCTATGGTACCCCCCTGCATTTGCATGCCGCTTTGTGCATGCAAATGCACAACATGTATTTTTAACATTGCGGCGGGTGCTGCTTGAAGCAGCACCCGCCGCAATGTTAAATATACGGGATGTAACAGCCAGGGTGGCGGTCACATCCTAATTCCACCGGAGGGACCGCCGCTGCCCCTGCGGACGGTCCCTCCAACTCAGGGGTGGCGGACGGACGCAGGTCCGTCCACCATCCTAATAGGTGCCTAAGTTCTTAGTTCTGTATGCTTTTTCTCACAGCAAACTTACCATACGACAAAATGTAATTTGTCCCTGTTTTGTCCACGTCCTGAGGTCTTCATTTAAAAAAAAGCAAGCCATCTCATGTCATTCATTCTCCATAGGACCCTCTGCAGGACTAATCCAGGAATTATGTATTCAAGTCTCAAACTCAGATTTGACTCTGCTCACTTACAACAGTATTCTCTTATATCACTGCATTCAATATTTGGGTAAATATAACACACTAATATCTTGGGTACTGTTACACCCAGATCACCCTATTTGGGCACATGTTCTCTGGCATTCTGAGATCCCACGCCATCTCTGAGCCCAAGCCTTCATACAGTGGAATACCAAGAAACATGTGCCACAATACGAAGACGTGGCCTCAAAGGTGGTGCAGGAAGAGTAGACTTATCTGATCAGGCATCAGACTCAATTCCCTTACTAATATTGGGAGCTGTAGACAGAAGAAGCTTGTTACATACATAGCTTTGGCCAATAATAAAATGTATCATAATTTTGCACATGCTTGTTTTGCATTTATGAAACTTAATGTCATTTCTGTTTCTTTTTGCTTTGCTAAAGTTGAGCAGGATAAGGAATATGGCCCATCATACAGCCCGAAGCTTGGATAATAATACCTGACGCTGCTCCAAGACACACAAAAATACACTGAATAACCACAGGGATCCTGTTAGGTACCTGCAGATTACGGCTTGAGCTATGTCTGATGATGTCCTACAGTGTTTCTGTAGACACTAGATACCATGCTTTTTTTTCTTTTTTACCTTGAATTTGTGAAGCTTTTTTTTCTTTTTTACCTTGAATTTGTGAAGCGCACAGCTACCTCCGCAGTGGTTTCTCGGTGCTTGGGGCCGTCGGGAAGATTAAGCAAGCTATTGCCCAGAGTCACATGGTGCAGGCACAGCCCGTGCAGGGCGTTATACTGGGGGCGTTGACATCAGGCGGGGGAGGGTCAGGGTGGGGTGTTGTAAAATGCGGGATATGGACCATTACAAGTACGGAAAGAAAAGAAAAAACGAATTTTGTTGCCCGCGCTGCATCACATTTGGCGATGCAGGGCAGGTAACGAAATTCGTTTTTTTTTTCCCAGTACTTACCTGTAATGGTCCTTATCCCGCATTTTACAACCCCCCACCCTGACCCTCCCCCACCTGACGTCACCGCCCGGTATAACGCCCTGCACGGGCCGTGCCTGTTGAATGCGCCCTATGCTGCAGCGAGGCTGGGTACTATCATGGATGTTCATTTGGCTTTCATATGGGGGCATCAACAGACCGTCTCTTATTTTATTGTGTGTTTCGGAGACATCCGAATCCAAACAGAAGGCTGCAGATTAATGTCCTTTTTGCAGCATTGCTGAGAGTTAATTAACATTTTTGAAAATATTTTCCTCAATTGGGAGGTTATAAACTTTATTGTACCTAATTTTTCATTAGTAACCCATGTTATGCAGGATTGTCCTTTTCCTTTAGGAATGGACGTGAACCATGTGCAAAAACCTTAAAAACAACTGCTTAGTATCAAGATGACCAGATAGATCAAATTATATTGAATTTATTTTGAATACTCTCCCCTCCTGCAAACTGAATCTTGGTGATACAGCTTCCAGTGCCATTGCCAACATCCGATCATACTCATACCTCAGTTTAATATGCTAACCAACCACACCAGCTATGGTGAAAATACTAACATTAGCCTCTGTCACAGACCCAAAGCTCTCTATAGGCTGATTTCTCGGAATGTGCACTGATCATCGTAGACTCGGCCCACACTCCTGAATATAAACTTAATGTTACCGTGAATCATTTAAAATGCTAATGTTTGAATGAACACAAAAGGCTGAATTACCATTTCACATTCTAAACAGTTAATACCTTGAGAAAATCATGATAGACAGGGGAATTCAATCACATTTCACAATCAAGGGGGCCTATTTCGATGCCGGTCAGGAAGCCTCCAAGTGCAGGTCGGGGGCTTTCCGACCGACATCGGCGGTTTCAATTCCGACCGCCTAATTTCAATGTGGACGGTGGGAATTGAAACCAGCCAGTCATTCCGGCCAGACCTAACAGTCTCAAGGAGCCCATCGGCTAGTCAGAGAGTGATCCGTAATCCCAATGGACTGCGTTTTCTCCGTTGGGATTACTATGCTCGGTTTTCGACAGGCTTTCCATGCCAGGCTTTCTGACATGGAAAGCCTGTCGTAACGTGATTTTGGGGGCTCCTAGCGGGGTCCCCTTCTCCTTGTTGACTCCATTTGGGGGCAGAGGGGGCGCCTATGGTACCCCCGATTCACTGACAGAATATCCATGTAAAAAATAGAGATGAAAAAATAGAGAATGCAAAAATATCCACTTCCTATACTTAAACATGTAAGTACAAAAATCTTAACAAACAAAATTGATGTGAAAAATATAGTTGTACAAAATATTGATTTATATATATAAAAATAAAATAAAATTAAAATAATAAATTTTAAAAATGTAAAATAATAAAATTAATATAAAAAATAAATTAAATTTAATATACATTCTAACACATAACAAATACACTTAATTCAAAAAAGTTAAACACAAATACATAATAATTAATATGCATTTACTTTAAAGTAGTAAACTATTAATTTTAATTGATTTTATAGTATTTAAATTATATCAAAAATATTTATATATATATCCATTTTCGCACAAAAGAACCATCAGAGGCCCATTACTGGCAAAAGAGACATTTATTTATTCTTTTGTGCGAAAAAGGATGGCTGCTCTGTGTCCATTAGACAGAGGCCACCCTGAAGGGCTGGTGGACCCGGTAACAAGAGACTTTGTTTGTGATATTGATTGAGGGGCATGACCCACTCACGCTCCCGACCTACTAAGGAAAAGCCAATATGGTAAAAAGGACATCGTGTTGGAAGGGATTTGGAATGGTGGGCTACCATTCACGATCGTGCTGGCTGAATTGCATCAAATTGGAGCGTCATCTGAACTCTTGGCAATGTGTAAATAACACCTACTCACCTGGCTTATAAGACATTCTTCAACACAAGTGGCACCGCAAAACAGGTACTTACGTTTTCAACTGTGAATAGTCTTGGACTTCCTTAAAGTATATTCAAATCAAAATGCGGTGCACCTTGGGACTTGCATTTTCTACTCTGGTCATGTGAGGTAAAATGATGTGAAAAGCACGCAGGTGCGCAATGAGCAGTTCGTAACCTTTGCCTTGCGACCGGGCGAAAGGGTTCTCTATGGTGGCGGTGTCTATCAAACACCACCAGCCATATTACAATGGGCATTTTCCAATGCCTTTCCTTGGCGGCATTGCTGCCACAGAAAGGCATGCAGAGTCTGCTTTGGGGGCCCGTTGCGGGCCCCCCGAGACTCCGGGGGCGTGGGGGGTGCACATGGGGGGTACCTATGGTACCCCCCCATTTCAAAGAACAACGTGGCAGGCACCGCGCTGTGCCTGTCACGTTGTGCTTTGAAATGCACTACATGTATTTTTAACATTGTGGCGGGCGGTGCTTTTAGCACCGCCCGCACAATGTTAAAAATTACAGGATGCACCCGCCACTGTGGCGGGCGCATCCTAATTTCCCCCACGGGACCCCCGCCCTTACGGCGGGCGGTCCCTTTCCACGATGGGATGCGGGCGAGCAAATTCCGCCCGCCATCCTAATGGGGGCCTTTGTTTGTGATATTGATTGAGGAGCATGACCCACTCACGCTCCTGACCTACTAAAGAACAGCCAATATGGTAAAAAGGACAGCGTTTTGGAAGGGATTCGGAATGGTGGACTACCATTCACAATCATGCTGGCTGAATTGCATCAAATTATAGCGTCATCTGAACTCTTGGCAATGCGCAACTAACAGTTACTCACCTGGCTTAAAAGACATTCTTCAACACTAGTGGCACCGCGAAACAGGTACTTACGTTTTCAACTGTGAATAGACTTGGACTTCCATAACATATATTCAAATCAAAATGTGGTGCACCTTGGGACTTGTATTTTCTACTCTGGTCACGTGAGGTAAAATGATGTGAAAAGCACGCAGGTGCGCAATGAGCAGTTCGATAATCTTTCTCTCGCCTGTGAGCAAGGCCGAATGAGGCCGAAACGTTAGGCGCTGGGGAGAAATCTGTGTGCGAGGACATTTCAATAAATGTCTCGTTTGCCAGTAATGGGCCTCTGAAGGTTCTTTTGTGCGAATATATATATGTATGTATATATATATATACATACATATATATATTAACGTATCCTTACGTTCCACTTCTGTAAGAAAGAGTCACACTCAGGATTTTGAAGAGAATTAAGTATTAATTGACTGACGCGTTTCGACAGCAAGGTCTTTGTCAAAGTCAAACCTGCATATATATGTGTATGTTTCCAATACCATAAAATCTAATAAAAAAACACATTCTATTATAAATTAAAACATTAAACTATTTAAAAATCTTCGAACTTAAATTGCAACAGTAGGAAAGTGCGGGATAGAAGAGGGGTAAACATTACTTTTCCCAATCCAGTGAGTGCAATAGTAGGAAAAGTGTTGTATTGCGGAAGGGTTGCAATTAATATTCTCACTCCAGTCAGTTCAAAATTAAAAACAAACAAAATAATAATAACACAAATATTTAGAAAACAGAAGAAATTAAAAAATATATAAATATGTTAAAAATTAAAATATAGATATATTTAATATTACAATTTTTTAAGCAAACATATCATAATGTTAAATACATATGTACCTACAAATATTATATTAAATGAAATAAAAAATAATTTTCAAACAAATAAGTATTTTAAATTGGAAATGATTTAGAAAATAAACATTAATTATTAAATACATTTACTTTTTTTATTTCCTACCCTATAACACCACACAATTCACAACCCACATCTAAATGCACAAAAAATGTACTTCCTTAATTAACATAATTAATTACCAATTAAAGAAATATTAATTAAAAAACTAATTTAAACTCATAAAAATGTATAAACTTCCCACATTTCACCCCTTAATCCATACAACACACTGCTAAAATTAAACTGTAATTAATTACATAATTAAAACGTATTTTCAATTAAAAAACTAAGGGGCATGATATGGTGGCAGTGTCTGCAAGACTCTGCCATCCATATCACGATGGAGGCGGAGAGGAGCCTTTCCATGGCGGCAACGCCGCCACGGAAAAGCATGGGGATTCTGCTGTTTGGGGCCCGTTGGGGGGTGCGGGGTGCACATGGGGCGTACCTATGGTACCCCCTCATTGAAATGCACTAAGTGACAGGCACCACGTGGTGCCTACCATGTAGTGCATGGCAATGCTGTGCAGAGTAATTTTACATTGCGAGTGGGTCTGCAGCCAGCAGATCCACCCACAATGTAAAAGGCCCAGGATGCACCCGCCAGTGTGGCGCATCCTGGCAATGGCGGGACCCGCAACTTCTGCAGTAGGTCCCTGGCTCCCTTGCGTATGTGCGCCCGCCATCGTAATAGCCCCCCATGTCTGGTCCCATAGTAATTCTGCGGTCGGTCCAATTTCCGCACTGATGTTGGTTGGAGGCAACTCTGCTCGCCATCATAATGGACCCCTTATAAACATGTTTACTTGTCTCACCAATTTGTCTATTCTTTAGGCTACAGAGGGATCTTTTGAAATACATTTCCCTATCACAAAGTGTTGCTGTTTTTGCTGATCAGACTTCAGAAATGCACATTTCGATGATTTATTTAGGTCTGTATGACCACATGCATTCCGTACTGCAGCAATCAGAGGAGCACGTGGACAGAGCAGTACTACTGTAAAACAAGTGTATTGTTTTAAAATGACGATGCTTGCAGTCCCCAAGCATCGTCATTTTAATCCAAAACACTTATTTTACAGTAGCAACCCAGGACAGGCATTTGTAAAACGGGCGTTCGCCTTCTTCTGACCCTGTGGGGCCGCCTTGAGTGCCCCTTTCTTCTTTTTCAGCACAGACACGTCCTACCATCTGAAACAACAGAGATGGGTTTGGAAAAGTGAAATATAAAAAAAAAAAAAATGACTTTGTGGAGGGCTGACACATGGACATGTTTCCTCGCAGAAGAGATTAGGTGCGTCAGCAGCGTGTTTACACTCGGAGGGGCTCCGCTGCTTGAAGGATCTTTTTCTTGGAGCTCGGATTTGCCAAGTTCTGATTGGACAATCTATCAAACTGTAATAGCAGGAGCTTCCAGCTCTCAGCCTGAAATATTGAAACCAGGGGTTTGCTGAAGATACCATCCACCAAAAGAGTAATCGCCTGTTCATGACGTAAACTCCCACCGACGCAGAGGGTTCTTTTTCCATCCTAATATGAACGTGTCTCTCTCTCTGGCTTCTCTCATTTCCTTTCTTGGACTAGTCACTCTTTCAGTTTTTAATATTGTCCCCCAAATTATCTTTTTACTTTTATTTACATATTTGCGAATTAGTCTTTGCAGCCTGTATTTATTATAAATACATTTTTATGACGAACTAAATCATGGAGCAAAAGATAATTTATAGGTCGTGAGAACAGTCAGTGTTCATATGTTAATCGGAAGATACTATCACCTTTTCTTTGCATGCCATGTTATATTATGTTATTTTATGTAGTGCGATATTTATGAAGAGGGGCAAATGACATCTGCACATCCTCTTTGTAGGGAACATTGGGCCAGATGTACGAAACCATTTAGTAGTCTCAAAACAAGCGATTCAGTAAATCACAGGCTCTGTGGCAGCTAAATGTCTTTATGAAAGGTACTGAACCCCCTTTTAAAAGGGAGTATTTAGTGTGTCCCTTGCAAATTTGAATTTTGAATGCTACATTTCGTGAAGTGTTAACTGTACCCATGCCTGTATCCTCGGCAGAGAAAGGACACCTCTAATCAGTGGTGTTGTAACAATGTTCAAAGTGATGGTGCTGCCATCCCTGTTATATCAGCGAAGTTGCAGGGGTTGTGAAACATCCAAATGTTAGAGAAAGTGTAGGAAATGAGCACACGCACTTTTGACAGAAGCATAGTGGGTGAATGCTGTGAGTTATGTTATGTTATGTTATTAATACTTCTACAGCGCAACTGTTACCCTATGGTGTCCTGGTGCTGAGCACTGCCTAATTGGATACCTAAGATGAAGCGTTTCAGTGACAGCCTCTTCCTGAAAGAGAGGAGCTTGGTGGAATTTCTGAGATGTAAAGGTAAGCTGTTCCAAACTTTTGTGGCGCAAGTGATGAAACTCTCGCCACCCTAGCTAGCTTTTTAACTGGGGGGACAATCACTTGTTTAGGTTCCGAGGAGCTCAGCGCTCTTCGGGGAACGTTCCATTGTAGGCGTTGTTTCAGGTAATCGGGCCCAATGCCTTTTAGAGCCTTAAAGACCGTTCAGAGGGCTTTAAATTGTGCCCGTTGTTTTACTGGGAGCCAGTGGAGGTGTCGAAGTCCCTTCCTGACCAAGACAAACCTGGGTGTACCTGTCAGCAGCCTGGCTGCAGCATTCTGCACGATCTGGAGTCTGTTCATGTGTCTCTTTTGGATGTTCAAGTAGAGACTTTTACAGTAATCCAGTCGAGACATAATGAGCGCTGTGACTGCTGTCCTGATGCTGTTCTCTGGGAGAAGGAATTTTATTTTCCTCAGGATTCTAAGAATAAGGAAGCTTGTAGAGAGAAACCCACTAATCTGATCACCAAAGGTGAGTCTGTTATCCACAGTCACCTCCAGATTCTTCGCCTTCTTAGTCAGGGTCGGGAGCATTCCCATTTCCTCTGGCCACCCAATCAGGCGTCCAGAGATTTAGTTTGTTGCCAAATATGAGGACCTCAGTTTTCCCTGCATTGAGTTTCAGGCAATTTGACGACATCCAACCTGCAATGGCCTTCATGCAGTCATGGAATCTTTCTCCAATTTCAACTTCTTTGTCGCGCTGGAGAGACAACACAATTTGTGTATCGTCTGCATAAGGTGTTAATTGGAACCCGGAATCAAGGCTGCCAGCGGGGACACATACACATTAAAAAGTGTAGGACTGAGGGCCGACCCCTGTGGCACCCCACATGGAAGAGAAAAAGCCTTAGACCTATCTTTACCCATGTCAACTGTTTGGATTCTGTCGGTAAGAAAGGATTTCAGGAGATCCCAGGCCTTGCCTTGAATCCCCCCATCAGATAAACAGTCTGGACTGTATCAAAGGCCGCAGAGAGACCCAACATGATCAGTATTACTGCGCTTCTCTGGTCCAGAGCCTCTCTTACCTCCTCAGTGGATTTAATCAAAGCCAACTCAGTGCTGAGTTGAGCACGGAAGCCATATTGGGTGGGATCCAGCAGCCCATTCGTCTGGAAAAATTTACTAAATTGGGAATTCATCACCTTCTCAATCGTTTTTGCCGGCAGTGGGAGATGCGAAATGGGTCTGTGATTGGGAAACTGGCTCAAATTAAAGATGGTATTAAACAGGGGAGTGAGGGATGAACCAATAGTGTCAGGGATTTATTTAAGCACGGACACCGGACAAGGGTCCAAAGGTGAACCAGATTGAATCATCATCAGAAGTTTAACCCCTTGTGTGCTGGCCGAATTTTCATGCTATGCGGGCGAAATAGAGAGTGGGCGGAGTTCAGATGGCCCCCGGTTGTCGTTAGCACATGCCCTTGTCACGCATGACAGCCGGGGGTCGTCCTGAGTACTGAAGAGGTTAATGGAATCATGTTTCTCTAATGGTGTAAAGCCATCGAAGACAGGTGTTATTTTGGAGTCCAAAGGCACCCTCCTGGCTGAAGTCTCTATATCATCTTTCTGCATATGAGTAAATGAATTAAAAATTACTTCTACCTTATGCAGAAAGAAGGAGGAAAGGGTTTCACATAGTTCAGGGCTGCTATGTGTTTTGAACATGGTGGGGATCGTGAGTTTGGTTATGGTTTTAAAATGTTCTTTGGGAGAAGATTTGGCCTGATTGATCTGCTCCGCAAAATATTTCCTTTTAGTATCAAGGAGTAATTTTTATAAAGCATAAGACTTGCTTTATATGCCTCTTTATCGGTGTTATTGTACTCTCTTCTACAGGCCCACTCTTGTCGTTTACAGTCAAGTTTATATTTTTTTTGTTTTTCTAAGTACCAAGGGGCTGATAGAAGGGCCCGCTTGGGAGTAATCATTTTAAACGGGGCTAATTTCCTGCATGAGGCATCTACTCACTCAATATAGGCAGCCGTTGCTTCCTCGATTCTGGAGCGAGGGAAGTACCCTTGTACAAATGAGGCTGGGCTTATTGGGATAGATACCATTTAGCGTATGTCCTGCTACATGGGTGGGGCCTACTACAAGCTGCTTAATAACTTGGTTCAGCCTCATGTTGTCGGGGTTGTTAAGGTCCTCAAGATGAAAAAGTCCCCCAGTACCATGAAGGAGTTAGCACAGAGCCCCTCCTCTAGGATCGTCCCAATGGACTCTAGAAACGTACCTCTAGGGCGCGTGGGCGGTAGAGGAGGATTGCCTTAAATGTGTCATTGAATGAGGTACGCACACTTAGTGACTGTGCTTCATAGGCCAGGTTAGAGGTTGTGAGGAAGGAGGGCTCTAAGGTGTTATGATAGATAACCGACAGCCCTCCACACCCCAAGGAATTCTGGGGGTGTGGCTTTGACAAGGTCGGGTCCTGAGGCTTTGTCCGACCAGGACTCAATTATAAAAGCCAACTTAATTTTATGTTCCTCAATAAGCAATGCACATTCAGTGATATGCTTGATCAGTGACCTAGCAGAAAAAAGGATAGTTGGCATTTTGAGCATGTACCTGCCTGATTTTTCAAATGTACATCAGGCGTGATCCTTGGGCACCTTGCATTACCACCCTCTGGATCCAGTGCCATAAGACGATCTCTAGAATAGGTTAGTAAATCTGACCTCAGAACTAGGGGGACAGGCCCTGAGCCCGGTCCGAGCATGGACGGGCACAGAAGGGCTTGCCTTAGGCGTGTCAGCGTGCCTATATGTAGGTTGAGGCTGAGAAGAACTAGCTCGCTAACCTGTTAATGGCTGCCCTGCTCCTTGCCCCCAATGGAGCAATTCACGGAGAGCAGTAATGGCCGTTAAAGTGCCTTGTGCATTTAGCTACACAACAACAATAAGGTGACCAGTTTCTACATTATGGAGTACATTGGATGAATAAGGGCCATATGTATGAAGCTAATTAGCATTCGCAAAGGCTTGTGAATGCTAATTAGACAAATGGTATGTATCAAACATGTTTGATGCAAAATAAGGAATAGCAAAATTTGCTATTCCTTATTTTGCGATTGCACTTAAGGAATCGCAAATTTTGCGATTCCTTAAATGCAATGTATAAAACAAAAAATATTCAAAAAATGCCATTAAGGATTCGCAAATTACCACCAACTTCTAGTTGGTGGTAATTTGCGAATTCTTTTCAAAAAGCTTTTTTTCCAAAAAACAAAAGGTGCCATATGACGCCCATACATGCCCTCAGGGCATGTATATGCGCCATATGCCCCCAAATGTCTTTTTCAAGGGTGCAGCAGGGTGTTCTTGAGACACCCCTGCACCCTTGGAAAAATTCCTAATTTGCGATTAGCAAATTGCTAATCGCAAATTGCCCCTTCATTCCTATGGGCCTCCTGACCCTTAGAAATGAATGGGTAATTTGCAATTAGCAATTAGCTAATCGCAAATTAGGAATGGTAAGGAATCGCTATTAAATAGCGATTTTGTACATACATACCGTTTTGTGAATTCCAAATAGCGATTCCTTAAAATTCGCTATTTGGAATTCGCAAAACGGAAGTATGATACATATGGCCCTAAATGAATAAAGCCTGGTGTGCTAGGGTACTGCCTTTTATATTGGGAGAGGAGGTGCCCTAACGACTAGGACGGTCGTCCTCAAATCTGGGGAACAGGGTTTGAGTATCGGCAACGACGCTGAACATCCTGTGATTCTGGGCAAATCACGTAATCTCTGCGTGCCTAACAAAAAATGAATGATTCCTCATGTAATGCAATTGGTGCTATGTAAAGCGCTCTGATACCCAGTTCGGGTCAAGTTCGCGCTATATAAAACTCCGTAAAATAAAATAAAATAGAGCACATTTTCCATTGAAATGGTCTCTTGGCCACAAAATTTTGATGTCATACAGATTTACTGGTAAACCTATGTAGCGCATTGGATTTATCTGTACATTTATCATATGTGCATTATACAGGTAACGTTTCCTGGTTTGTTTTGATCATATTAAAATCCTTTCCCCCATCACTCCTCAGAATTACTAAAAATTCTACATGCGGGTTTCTTGTTCCTGATATATTTTGTAGTGTTTGTAAATTTAATTTGCATGTATTTAAATTTTGTTCTGTGTTAGGAAACATTTGACTTCCTGCAGCGGGAAGCCCGGTCAAGCTCATCAAACAACTGCAATGCATTCAAAACGCCTCTGCACGCCTCATCTTCGACATACCACCCACAGCCACATCACCCCCCACCTGAGAAGCCTGCACTGGCTCCCCGTCGACAGGAGAATCTCCTTCAAGCTCCTCATCCACGCATACAAGGCACTCCACAAGACTGGCCCAGCCTACCTCAACAGACGACTCCTCTTCTACGTCCCTAACCGCCAGCTCCGCTCCACCGACCTCTCCCTCGGTACCGTCTCGCGCATCCGAAGAACAACCACCGGCGGCAGGTCCTTCTCCTACCTCGCCGCCAAGACCTGGAACACCTCCCACTCAGCCTACGACAGACCCAAGAACTGATGACCTTCAGGAGGCTACTCAAGACCTGGCTGTTCGACCAGTAGTGGCACCCCCTCCTTTCTCCCCAGTGCTTTGAGACCCTCGCGGGTAAGTAGTGCGCTCTACAAATTCTAGGATTGATTGATTGAATGCAGCCTGTCTTTTCATGCCTCCTGTAGCCAGCAAGATTGAGACTTGGTTGACATTACAGGCCCCTCACTTTGCAGACAAGGAAAGGAAAAATAAGCTTTCATCTTCATGTTAAATAAGCCACAGTTTGTCAGATGACATTGAATGAAACTTGACTGCTGCCTTTGAACGCGCGGTAAATGGACAAGATAAAAACTATACTTAAAGATCTCTTTGTTTCTCATTCTCCTTCTGAACTTCTGAAAGTTTATCTTGGCAGTGCTGCAGCATTTCCCGCATCCCTACTTCCAGCATCCCTGATTCTAATATAATAGTAACATGATGTGCATGTTATAACATCACTTGACATTTTCATACATTCCCCTATATCTATATGCAGCCATGCCAGGTGATGCAGCACCACAGAAATCCCAATGCCATGTACAGAAGAAGGAACAAAAAAGCTGTTGCTGAAGGACATTAGAAAGCAAACACCACAGAACGCTTTTGACATCATGGCTGCTGTGTTGGTTTCATAAGCCACGGGCACAGCTGAACCTCATAAGCTTCCAACATTGAAGACCCAGTGATTTATGTTTGCACCTAAACAAGAGGATGAGATCCTTGAATATGACCAAAGAATCAAAGAGTGCCAAAACACAGACCCACAGTAATGGAGAATGGCATCGCAACCACACATGTACACCATGAGTCAACCATCTACAGCTGTTAACTGCAATGGAAAAGCAGGCATAGAGCATAAGCTTATGGGCTGTTCAGTGACACCCTTTGGGATATCTGGAAGGATATTCAGGACAATATCTCAATCACGCCCATTCAGGAGATGCTAACTGACCAGTCTGCTGCTCAATAAAGAATTCAATCTGAGCACTCTAGAAAAACATGAAGACATCATCAGGGTCTCTGGGTACTATGGTTAGTTCTCTTTGCTCTGGCCAACGTCCTAAAAGCTCATAATATAAACATCATCACTCACACCAGCAATAACCACTGATACTGTCCTTCTCAGATAAAACACCCAACACCAGGAACAAGTTCACCACATACATGAGCAAAGTGGCCATCTGGATGAAATCCAACTGCCTCAAACTGATTTTGACAAGACTGATGTGGTAGTTTTCAAGAAAGACACCTCGTCATGGAACTCCAGCTGGTGGCTAAAACACCTTGGAGCCACACCCATGCCCTGCTCGCAAGAGGGAAACTTTAATATCATCAGAGACAACAAACTGAACATGAATGCTGAAGTCAGGATAGTGGTCTTGTCCTGCTTCAACACCCTTATGATGCTGAAGAAAATCTTCAAGTGGCTACCAGACAACACCAAGAAAATGATTACCCAAGCCCTCAGCACCATCAGCTCACACTAAGGCTAGATACCATTCAAAACATAGCAGCCAGACTAGTCCTCAACCTCTCATGCCAAACCCACATTACCCCACACCTCAGGGAACTCCACTGGTTTCTGATACACTTGCATGCACACGTCAAACTCCTCACCCACACCCACAAAGCACTACACAACACAGGCCATGCCTACCTGAACAATAACATTCATTTCCAAAAACCTTCCAGACACCTCCGCTCTGCCAGTCTCTCATAAAGACACATCCAAAGCATACACAAAGCAGAGCAGGGTGCTGTGCCTGCTCATGCCTGGCTCCTGAAGCCTGGAATTATCTCCCACAACATACCAGAGCCTCCTCCTCTCTTGATTTTCTAAAGAATTTAAAGACCTGTCATTTTGAGTAAACCCCCCTACGTCTCGCCTGGGCAGGCCTCACACACTTGCTACAGAGCGCCACCATACCCACACGGATGACAGTTCATAATCTCTTCTTAGCCCATTACGAGTCTGCACTGTATGAAATGGGGGTCTATCCTTTTCTTTTCTCGCCCCCATCTCTGGAACAAGCTGCTGTTTCATCTTCTATCACTGACAACCAGCGCTTCCGCAAAGAATTGAAAACATGGCTGCTTAACCAGAAATAATGGAACTGGATATGACCCCTAGTCTCTGGAATCTCCGCAAGCGCCATGAGACCTATCGGTGACATGTGCGCTATATAAGATTCTCTGATGACTTGACTTGACTTGATGGTCCGGGTGAGCTCTGTTAACCTGTAGTTTGCCGGAAATCTACTCTCTAGTTCTTTTGAAGCTGGCTTGATCCACAGGGCTGTAGTTCCAGATTGTGCAGCAGGCGTAGTCAGTGAGAGTGCAGGGCCTGGTCGGTGCAAATCAAACTTCTCAGCATGGACCCTTCTTCTTCCTTTAGTCTCAAGCACCAGATCTGAGAGACACTGTCCCTCTCAGATTCATATTCAGTATTCTCTTGGTGCACTCTCCAAAGTGTGGCACAATGGTCTCCCAGAAAGCTGGCTAAACCAACCTCCAGGATGGCTCATCTCCATAGATTCCTCCCCCTGGCATCGGCACATTCCTTCTTTAAGCATGCAATCTGGCTGGGGTCAGAGGATGGGGACATAAATGAAACTGTTTTCTTCTGCCGGTCTCCTCCTTCTTTCGAAGATCATAGTTCATGATCCTACCCCATTGGTTTGGTATTCCTATGCCGCAGAACCTGCTCATCTCTGAATGGCTCCTTCACCCAAGGGGCTACTTATCACCTCATGAAAGCAGGCTGACAAATCCACTTAACTCTGAGAAATCAGGACAGATCACTGGAAGGCTGAATTCTGGCTTACAGACTCATAACTTCTTGTCTGCACATTTTAGAATAAATTCAACCATAGCATATTATTGAACTTATCAATACTATTCTAGTAAGTCCTTGAATGATATTTTCTGGGTTTCCTGGTGGGAATTATTAAGGAATAACTTCTTACCATGTTAACCTATGTGACTGGGCATCTGCAATAGGGTAAATTAACTGGACAATTTCTCCAACACTAGGGCTTATAAAACATATTTTATAAGGACTCT
Source organism: Lissotriton helveticus (assembly GCF_964261635.1). NCBI lineage: Eukaryota > Metazoa > Chordata > Amphibia > Caudata > Salamandridae > Lissotriton > Lissotriton helveticus. Next base: position 165,022,151 of record NC_136065.1, on the reverse strand, counting down.
GTCTATATGTAGAGGACGCCCCAGCCCTGGAAAACCTAGAGGAGATTTTAGGGGTTTTGAATATGTATAAATATTGCAGATCCTCACTCCACAGTGCTCCTAACATAAAAGTTGATCTTGGGAAGCACGTTACTACAATGTTGGCAGTGAAATGTGCAATTTCCCCGTACCCAAGGCATATAAAATATATTATAAGGGTCTTCCTTATAAGTACCTTGCCCCCCACCACTGGAACCCCTAGGGGAGACCCTGGGGTTACCTAATGCTACAATATTGAAGTGTATCAATTTGTAAGTACCCCAAACAACAAAGTTGAGTTTGGGCACACTTTACATTTTAAAAGCAGTCCTGCAACACAGAGCTGCTTTTAAACTGACTTCAGGCCTCAGCAGTGCACACATGCAAGTGCAGACAGGGTTGCTGGCCTCTAAACTGCCACACGCTATTACATACTAAGGATTTAAAGGTAGTTTTGATCCTCCTGCCCTATTATGAAGTAGGGCCTTATAGGGGAGGTCATGCCAATCATAGGGGTACCGTACCCTAATGTATGTAGGTGCTTTTATCGTATTATAAGTGTGTTTTCAGCCTAGCACTTGTCCTGGGCCTGCCTAGCTGTCCCCAGGGTACTCTCAGAGTTAGAACACCAACATCTAGGGGTCTCAAATGGGGAAACAAGTGGAGGGACACTGCAACCAGATCCTGATTTCCAACACTTACCATCACATTTTTTATGATGCTATGGTAGAGTAAAAACAGGCCATGCGACTGCCCACTCTAAATCAGGTGGGTGTGGGGGTCAGGGGGGGGGAGGCTTGGGGGCGGTTGAATGGCCAAACCTCCATTTGCCCTTACTCCGTCAGTTCATCGGAGGAGTATGTCAGTGACAGAGACAGTGTTGTCTCTGTGGCTGTTATTCTTAAGGTCTTTTTCATCTGTAAATTAGACAGGTGGGTTTCATTTTGGTGGAGGGGGTACTCTGGCACTGTTGCAATGGAGCACCCTCTTCTCTAAGCACCATCTCAGTTCTTTTTTGTATGAGTGTGCATAGAAAATAAAGGGGTACTTGTGTTCAAACAACCTAACATAGATTTCTAAAAAAAAAAGGGGCTTTAGCATAGAGGTCCACAAACACATGCAATGTTTCCTTTGGCAAAGTTCAGAGGTCCTTGCACTTCTGTGATCTGGTAAAAAGCCTCAGTTCTATTGTTTTCACTACATGCTCCTGGAGATTTTTTTGTCCAGAATGTGAGAGGTTGCTGTCTGTCACTCCAAAGCAAGCTGTTTGGAGGACTGGATGGACCATACACTATTGGCCCTGACACTTTCCCCTGGACTGCGGATAGTATTCCATGTGCCTCGTATACTTAGCCTAACTTGAAAGCGAAAGCTATGTGAAAATATGAGCCATTACTGATGGGATGAGAGATAATTTCATAGCTTTCATTATTTATAAGAGTAGAACAAGATCATAAATTGGTACTGTTATTACAAGCTAATGCTAGTGTAGTAACAATTTTTCTAAACTGCAATTTTAACTGTGTCTTAAAATAACTGCTTTATTAGCTTCATGTACTGCTTTTATCATATAATTTATATAAAAATAATGGATATACATTTTTTCGATTGGACATCATTGTACATTATTGATAACCTCTGTTCCTCCTTAACAGTCTCATTTATACCATGGCAGATGATCCGTTGTCCCACCAGGACGTCAGAGTAAATTACTCCATCACTCTGGTGAGGGTACTGCCTGCCAGATTTAAATATGACCCCCAAGCTGGCAGTCTTTTATAATGTATTGGCAGTAACGAGTGTCATAGTGGTTCCTGTCAAATGCATTTTGCTGTTTGGTGCAGGGCTCTGTCAACATGATGGAGCACTGCACCAAACAAGTCCATTTTGTATTTAAACAAATTAATAAAAAATAAAATGCATCGCTCACCATGGGAGTCCTCTCCTATGGCAAGGGTAGCGCTTAGCAGTTTTCACTGCTCATTACTGCCACGGTTTTCCTGGCGGTGATAGGCAGGGACAACTGACCTTTAATTCTGCCCATATAAATCTGGTGGGTGGAATTACAGGCCTGCCTCCAACAGCCCTTTCTCTACAGGGCCGTTGGAGAGGTTTAATCACTGCAGAGATTAAACCAAGGTCCACCGCATCTAAATTCAGCAGGCAGTCCGTATTCCTAGCAATAAAGATACTACATCACCATTGTGATACTACGTTACCATTGAGTTTCCTTACAGCCAAGAATTTAAATTAGGCCCTACGTCATGGCGTTCCTTTATCTTTTTTGGGGCAATAGACTAATTTCATACATAAGGATATAAGAAAAAAAGAATGAGCTATCATTGGCGTTCTACTCACTCTGACCTTGTCTTAGAAAGGCAGGCACCACCCTGGTCCCAGGATCCATGCCTGTCTGAGTGATGATTTGCAGATGAGTGTGTTGCTCAGCAGCAAATCAAAAACAGAGTGTTTTGGTTTGCTTCTAAGATGAATCGCTTGCACATATGTAGTTGCTCCTCCCGGTAAGAAGATATTTTCAACAGCAACTGGCTGGAAGTTCCTACGAACCTATTGTATCGAACAATAACATGATTGCCACCACAATATCATACCTGTGGTTGCTGCACTTTTGAACAGCCTCTGCTTAACAGAGCTCAGTGCTCCAATGATGGAAGGATTATTCGCGTCCAATGAGTTCTGAAGGTGGGAGGGGGTTGCAGATTTTTGTCAGGATTTCCTCGGTAATGACTTTCATGTGTTGTTATATATGGAGCCTGGATCTGGCACTCAAGTCGCTGGCAATATCAATATCACTAGCCGGGTGTTGATTAATAGTTTTTGTGGGTGAACAACGTTAAGCTATTACTGTAGAAGGTTAACTATGAAATGCACTAGGAATGTGCGTAACACAGTAAAACCACTCATGCTCCTCTAGATATTTCAAAGTAAAGTTCATGCATGGAGTCGAATCCCTTAAGTCATAAAGGCATCTGGTAAATCCACACCAAAGAGTGTGATCCAGGTCTTCACTCACCTGAAAAGTAAGTTCTGAGGATCAATTACTCAATTCCTTCAAAAACATTAGGATCTCCTGAAAATAGGTTCCCCTTTGACTGCCTATGCTAGTGTGTGTGCGGAAGGGGAGATGGGTGGACAAAGCTGCAAAGCAACTTTTAGTAATTGCCTCATCTGGCATTTGATGGTAGGGGTAAAAATTAGATGCAAGTGATTTTCATGTCCCTAATATTCACATCTATCATAGGATTAGCACAAATTGTCCTAATTCACGGGGATCTTGTGCTGTGTGGTTCTACTAGCAGTGTTCTGCTAGCAACACTGAGTGTACAATACATAAACCATAAGCCAAAAATGCTCACTGAAACAGTTTGCCTTTGTTATTCCTCATTTTTAAGATAAATACTAAGGGGCATATTATCAAGCAGGGCGTTAAAAATTATCGGCGTTTTAGCGGCAGAAAACTGCAGCTAAAGCAGCAATAATGGGCTTGATAATATGGCCTTGTGAATTCCAATAGAAACCCATGCTCTGGTGTGAACACGGACTTCTATTGGAATTCTCCAGGGCATATTATCAAGCCCATTATCGCCGCTTTAGCTGCAGTTTTCAGCTGCTAAACCAGCGATAATTTTAACGCCCTGCTTGATAATATGCCCTTAAATTCTTTGGAAAAACACAGCACCAACTTGAACAAAATGGCAAATATGCAGAGAGGTTTTAGAACCTACTTTAGCTTTGGACTCTGAGTGAGGCAACAAGTGTTTATCCATGGCCAGATTGATAACTACGTTATCTGTTATATTGATGTGAAAGGGAAGATATTTATAATTAAAATACCCATGTATAAGGATTTATTTCCTTCACAATCTATGTGTTGAGATGACTCTTCAGGCACCACTATAGGAGCAAAGCATGCACAGAGGCTTGCATCAGATCTTGTTGCATCATATGTAATCCAGGAATTTCGTGTTACGCTTGTTATGCAAAATTCCCAAATTTACACCATTATGCCACAGCACATCCACAGCAGAATTTAACTGTGACTGTGTAGGAATAACATGAATGGCCAGAAAGCGAGCAGCTGAGGATAGAGAGACATGTGGTGCCGAGCCAGGTACTAAATCTTTGGCTATACAGGCTACACCTGCTACACCTGCATAAGTCTCATTAAGACCCCCCGCTGCACCTACTCCTATATTAATGATGGTGGTCAGCAAGCAGGTTCATTCACATCGGTCCCCTGATGACATAATTACACTAGAGATATACAGCCAGATTCATCAAAGCAAAATAGGCTCGCAAAGCGCTATTTTTGCATTTGGGATTCATCATCCCAAATGCAAAAATCGCAATTATAGAAATCGCAAAATTGTGAAAAATTGCATTTAAGGAATCTCAATTTGAGATTCCTTAAATGCAATTCATGAACCATTTTAAAATTGCGAATTCGCAATCTGGGGCCGCTATTTACCGCGTAGTCTAACTACGTGGTAAATAGCGAAAACTTAGAAAAATGCACTTTAATGCATTTTTCTAAGTTGTATGTTACACACACACATGTCCTTTGGACATGTGTGTGCGCAACACCTGTGTACATTACCATTTCAGGGGTGCTACAGGGTGTCCTTTGGACACCTTGGCACCCTTGAAATCGCTTCCTTATTTGCGATTCGCTAATTGCTAATCGCAAATAAGGAATGACTCCCCATTCATTCCTATGGGCCTTTAGGCCCATAGGAATGAATGGGAAAGCCATTCCTTATTTGCGATTAGCAATTACCGAATCGCAAATAAGGAAGCAGTAGAAATTGCAAAAAATATTGCGATTTCTACATGCATCCCGTTTTGTGAGTCTTTAATAGCGATTCCTTAAAAATCGCTATTAAGGACTCGCAAAACGGGTCTTTGATGAATCTGGGGGATAGAGTGTGAAATGAGACACCATGGACCTGGTGGGCTCACCATCTCACATAAGTAGCTGGAGCTGACCTCACATCCTCAGCCTTGGAGGAAACAGCTGATCGATCACAGGAATCGGCTCAGTTACCTGTCCACAGTGGAAAATTCTTAGTGCAGAGAATTAGTGCCATGGAGCTTAGGTAGGTATCTCTCCTAGCCAAGTATATACATTCTGCATCATAACTATCTGAAGAAATAATTGGACTTCTTCAAACAAGAGCCCCGGCACCAAAGAGGAAATGGGGGAAACAGTGTTAGATAATGTCCTGCACACGTGCTCTCAACAGACTCACCACCGCTGATCTGACCATCATCTGCCAGATTACAAAAAGCTAGAGGGTGACAGAGTCAGCCATATTTTATTTAGCCTGGCCAAACTCATGGAACGTCAGATGACTGTCAAACATGATCTGCTACCAGCAATAGCATCATTCCCTTATCCATCACATTCACCTTATCACCTTCCCACTTTTGCAGTTGTCATCTCAAACACCATGGAGGAGATCATCAAGAACAGCTGGTATTGACTGGGGATTTCCCCCAAAATAGAATTTCATTATTATAATGCACGCATTCTTGGACTAATTGACGTTAGGGTTAGTTTAGTAATAAAGCATCTCACAACATAGAATCTTGTGCTGTATGTTTTTATCTTCACAATATTAGGACGGGTTTTGATTCACAAGCAATTTCACATGACGGAGTCCAGAATGGCATTGACATATTTGTCATCCTGTTGTTCTCTCAGATGCCCCATTTGTGCCTCCATGTGTGCCTCCCCTCCAACACTTCCTTAAGCATAGCTACATGTTGCTAAAATAAATTTTTGGGTAAATGTAAAAAGAAGCAGGACTCACAAAATCGCATCTAATTTGTTCTCACACAAACCACCACACACACTTATACACAGCAACACACAAACATACACAAGCACTTACTATTGTTGCCCCGCCACTGTAAACTGTAATGTTCACCTTTATCTAAGAATTCACAAGGAGAGTCCAGGAACTTGCAAATTGTTCTGAAACTATTTAAAGAATCGTTTTGTTAACCCCTTCGGGGCTGATGACGAGCTCAGCTCGTCATGAGCGTAACCTGCCGTGCGCTGATGACGAGCTGAGCTCGTCATGTAACGCGGCTTTTTGCAAAACGCAGCGCAGCGGGAAAACCGCTAGCGCGCATGCGGTTAAAAATCAAGGCACTAAGCACCAAGTGCACCACACACTTACACAATATCATTAAAAAGAAATCTTATATGTCTGTCACAGCATGTTGCTGAGGTTTTGACCACTGCTGTCACTTGGCTTAAGTCATTTTCTCTCAGCAGGACTTCTCATGTGGCCCTGGATGTATTTTAAGCACCAAGGGTGGAATCAATATGTGGAGTTCTTCAAGGTTCTCACCCATCTTCTATGCTATTTAAAATCCACAGGATTTTTAACCATGACCTGTTGACCACACAGGATATGGGTTTTCATATTTACACTAACAGCATCAGGTTAGTGACCCTTTTCACCACTCCGATCCGATACAATTTTCTTGAGTGTCTGAAAGTATATCATCCAATATAGTACTGCAATATCAATAAAGAACACTTCAGACATGGAACCTAGTTCCACCTATGGGTACTTAAAAAGATGGCATCCTTATTAAGTAACATACCCATAAATCCCTCAATAGGCAGAATATGCAGAATTTGACTTCCCTAATTTAGAAAGTACCTATATGTGAGACAAGGTTCTATGCCCGAAGAGTTCTTTGTTGATATTGTAATACATGATAGTTGCCTTGTTTTTAACTCTTATTAAACACAGCTGACGTTGAAAGACTCCCAGTCTAAGATTAGAAATGTGAGTGTCTCCTATAAATCCTGGACAATTGGGAGTTCTTTCATTGTCCTGTCAGATTGTATACATTCCCATGGCTTTGTTTAAACATGAGTAACTAAATAAGATCTGCAACTTCTTCATATGTGTTGCTGCTCAAACCGAAACCCTTTTCATCTGAAAAAGAGTGGCCTCCACTGTGCAAGTATGATGACGTCTTGACTATTGTCAAACCGTTTTTAGTGGCACTACAAAAAAAGATCATTAATCAACTTCAAAACAATGTCCTGCCCATGTCTTCATGGGTACCTCTTTATGGACTCCAGTGACTTTCAATAGTTCACCGGGTTAACTTCTGGGTACTCTCTTTGACCTTTGAAATAAGGGTCGACTTTAGCTTTGGCCGACGCCCGGTGCGAATGTTGGTGCCCCCAACCCCATGCTTAATTTAAAACAAAATAAGTAAATAAGTCCAGGTTGTGAGAAAGGGGGTTGCTGGTTGAGGTGGGTGAAACTATAATCAAGTAACAGCCACAATCCTTGTCAGGGTGAACCACAAAAAGTCACAAAATTAATCTGTGCTTAAACCTCTGGTAGCTTGGCACAAAAGCAGTGAAGCTTAACTTAGAGGCAATGTGTGAAGCATTTAGGCATCACACAAACATTAATAAAGTGAAAACACAAACACAAGAAACAGCCCACACCAATATAGTAAAATAGAGCCAATTTTAATAAAATATTTGCCACCAATATGACAAAGATCCATTCAGAAGAACCAGAGATATGAATTTTTTAAGTTTTATGGTAAGTTAGCACCTAAAAGCACAAAGCGCCACTCGTGGTTATCTTGTCATGCGAGACTGGATAAAAGTCACAAGTTCAGGCCCACCGCAATGAAGTGCAGCCAGATAAAGGGTTCAGGTTATTCCAATGAAAAAGTTGCTTTCTATAGTCCAACGCAAAGAGTTCTGTTCATGGTGGGGGAGGCCGCGGGAGCAGGAGAGCATGCGTGGATGTTTGTCGATGTAGCTTGAAGAGCAGGCAGGTGTTGTGAATGGTCATCATTGTAGTGTGAAGATCCTATCAGGCCTCGCATCTGGTCTTTGCTGGAGCTTCATGTTGGCAGTCACTGCAGGCTGCCGATGCTATAGCACAGGTGCAGATCTTGCATTGCTGGTCATCGCTAGCAGTCACTGTAGAGACAGGTTTACTGAAGGTTTGCGTTGGCAGTCGGTGTGCGCAGCAAGATCATAGTGTGAACGGTTCCTTTGTTATTGCGAAGAGCCCAAAACCTCAGGATTTCTCTTTTTCTTCAAGGAGGAGTTCGACGGATGCCACACCAAGTGTCCAGGTCCTGAGGGGCACCTCTTGTGGATCAAGAACTCACTCAGCAGAGGCCAGCAGAGGCCAGCAGGGCCCGGCCGGGTCTGGTTGCAGGCCCAGACAGGTTAATTGCAGCAAGTCAGCTTGGTATGTGCAAGGAGTCCTCTGGAGATTGTAATTGCCATGAAGCTCAGAAGAACAGATCCTTGTAGTCGCTTCAGTCTGGAATGAAGGATGCAGGTCCAGTCTTCAGTGGCATACCTAGGCCTTAGGCTGACCTTGGCAGCCCCTGCGTTTGCCACCCGTGGCATCCGAATTTAAAAGCGGGGTGGGGCCTGGCGATTCCTGCTGCCGCCGCCCCGCAACAGCTTCAGTTAAGAGTGGGGGCTGGCCACCGCCTCCAAAACTCCAGCGGCCTGGGGCAGACAGCCCCCCGCACTTCCCGCCTTGCTACCACACTGCCTACCTACCTTCTGAGCAAGCAGGCCTCAAGTAGCAGGATAGCAGGGTGTCCTTCTTCTGTAGTATCTACAGGTTTAGGAATGTACTGGAGAAGGGGATTGAGGGTCAACTTTGTATACCTGATGCCCACTTTATTGTGGGAGAAGCTTCTGAAGTTTCCCCCTACAGAGGTGTCAGAATTTTCCTGTCTTCCTGCCTTGTTCTGAGTCTGTCCAGGAGCACAATAGGATTGAGTGAAGTCCTTTGTGTGTGAGCTGAGCCAGTTCCTTTGAAGTGCAAGTGTGATATGTGACACCTCCATCACCCTATCAAGTCAGAGATGGCCCATTCTGCCAACACCCAGACATTGTTTTGTGACAACACCTAGTCAATGTTATCCAGGAACAGACTGCAGTAATGACATGGCTGGACAAGAAAGTGCACACTTTCTAAAAGTGGCATTTTCAGAATTGTGACTGAAAATCTGACTTTATCATTAAAGAAGGTTTTACATTTCAATTCCCCAGACACTATACATGACTTTCCTACCTGCTAACAATCAAATGTTATTACTTATTAAATGTAATAGGGTAACCCAATGTTATCCTATAAGAGAGGTAGGCTTCACAGTATTGAAAAATGAAATTAGGAATTTGTCACTTCCAGGGCATGTAAAACTTAAAAGTACACATTCACCTTTTTAAGTAAGCCTTGCCCTATTGACTGTTTAGGGCCTACCCGAGGGGCAACTTGTAAGGGAGGTTTAGGCCTGGCAAAAGGTTTATTTTGCCAGGTCAAAACTACAGGTTAAAACGCAACACACAGGCTGCAATTGCAGGCCAGGAATGTGTTTTAAAAGACTGTCTGTTTTTGAATCACAACTAATTAGAAAAAACAGGATACCAACGTGGAATCTTGTTCCAATTGTTTTCACATCACTTCCACATTTTTGACTTTATATTGTATGTGTGCACTGGACTGTTGCTACTTGTCTCGGGGGTATGATTTTCCTCCATCAATTAAGGGGTTTGTAGGGTCTCCCCTTCCCAGTTAGCACCATGCCTAATTGTTTCATGTCATACACACCAACGTGTAATAGCTGAGCGCCATCACTTCCTAAATACGAAAACCCTGTTCTCGGGTGTTTTAAAAGGCTACTTAAGTGGGTGGTACAATCAGTGCTGCAGGCCCACTACTAGCGTTTCATCTACAAGCCCTGGGTACCTGTAGTACCACTTTACTAAGGACTTACATAAATGTGTCATTTATGTGTAAGCCATTTCGCTATGTTTAAAAACAACAGCACTTTAGAACTGGTTAGCAGTGGTAAAGTGTGCAAAGGCCTAAGGTCACTGACATGGTCACTCATGAACAAACTCCAAGCAGTGCAGAATGCAGGAGCCAGGCTATTGACGGGCACACCTAGGTTTGTCTCAATCAAGAGGGAACTAAGACAGCTTCATTGGCTCCATGTGAAAACAGTGAGCTCAGTTCAAAGCCCTTCGTACAGTTTTCAAGGCACTAAATGGTAACGGTCCTGACTATCTGAAACAACGGTTTCAATGGTAAGTCCCTAGTAGAACCTTGTGCTCTCTGGTAGCGAAAACAACAAATCATTCTCTTAGTTAAAAGAGCCTCATGGGGTGGCAGGAGTTTCATTATCTCCGCCCCTAAGGCCAGGAATAACCTACCGTTTCACCTCAGAAATGCAACCGGGCTCCTCTCCTTCAGACGGGATCTGAAAACTTGGCTTTTCACAGTATAGATGCCGCACTTCGTTGGAACCTTTTGGGCAGTACTCAGCGCCATGACACCTTAGGGTAACAGCCGCACTTTAGAAATGTTAATAACATAACTAACATAACATGGTCCACTTCAACCAATGGTTTCTCCTCTGCCTGCATGGACTCTGACCAAATACAGGTGTAATACCTGATCCAATTTTCAGGGTATGAGGGAAGAAGTCTAGCCCCATCAAGGTTCCCCAGTGAGGTAAATGCGTCTGAGAAAATATTTATTAAATAGTTCATTTTATAGCACAAATTTAAATTGCATTTGCTTAAAAGCCATAGACTATGAAATGGTACACATGAAATAATGTAATTCTTTCAATGTAAGAAAACTAAATCCAAACTGGTAATTAAGCTAAACAAGATCAGCTAGAGACAAGCATTAGGCCCAGTTGTGATAGACTTCACAAAGTTGAGCGCGTTGCCATTTTATGGGCCAGGTGATATGTCTCCTTTAAGAGACAAATACTCTAAAGTGAAAAGATTAGCAAATTAACCCAAAAGGAGTAAATGTGTGTGACGCACCTCAGATTTGACCCACAGCACCTGCAGCTCAAAACTGTTATGCTAATATTGACACTCTGAACATCTCTGCCAATACACCAGAAATCCTGACCTGTAGCACTTCTAATATTCCAATGTGAATGCCCAAAACACTTTGTGCCAAATTACTTGATCTCTAGAAGAAGCACAATTCTAACTGTACCACTCACTCAAACCGCTTCACTGATGTACCTCAACCCTGTGACTTGCAGCAACCTCTTTAATTCCAGCATAATGATCCTGCACTGCTCTGCCAGTGGCATGGCAAGGTCAGGTGGTACCCGGTGAGGAAAATTTCTTGTCACCCCCCGCCCACAATGAAATTATTAAAACAAGAGAAAAAAAGTTAGTTACATATATTTTTGCTATTTTGTTACCCCCCTAAGTGTCATTTTATCATGACACCCAGGGCGGCCCGCATCAACTGCACCCCCTTCCTAAGCCACTGTGCTCTGCTAATACACTTTATTTCTATTCTGCAGTAAACCCTGCTATGCAGGTGCTTTTTCACCGCTACCATTTACTACATAGAGTTTATGCCTGGTATTAAGGCTGATTGAGTCAACTTCTCTTTGTGGCAGCAAAAGTGGCCTATGGCAGGTTCCATGTCAGGAAAATACCCGGGACCCCTCGAGCATGTACAGCACCAAACCCAGACTGTTGGAAGCACAGCCAGTCCATTCCGTTGAGGCCACAGCAGGTCCACCAACCATGTTAGTAAGTGCCGGGAGCAGGAATAGTGCTGAGCAGCCTGCTGGTCTACACACATACTCTGCTCCTTTAAGCGGAGAGCCAATCATGAGTGGGCTATGAAAGTGAAAGTATCCTGGTTCTCAAGAACGAGCGTCTGTGGATTACCAGTCACAACAATTAAGCACTTGAATCACCTCTAGGCAGGAACAGTTGAGTGAGATACAGAAGTGAAAATAGTGAAATAAAGGGGCATATTATCACAACGCAAGTCGTTACAACGACTTGCGCTGGATGGCGCTAGATACTAAGGAATAGTAGATTTACTATTCCAACACCTTCCCTACTGTTGCGTAGGCTGGAGTTGGAATAGTAAATCATACTATTCCAAAATCCAGCGCCTACAGCGCAAGTCGTTGTAACGAATTGCGTTGTAATGAATGCATCGTAATGGAAGCACGGTGTAAAAGCCCTCGTTGTCATGACGTTCATCCAATTGGCTCTGGGTCTCATCTCATTAACTTGCATGTAGATTAAAAACTTGTATGAACTAAAAAAGGAATGCCAGGGTTATTGTGTGACAGTTAGAAGGAAGTCTGGGTTAATAACAAAACAGGCTGCAGTAACCTTGAACAGTGCATCAAATTCCAAAGAAAGAAAGTTATTTTTCCCCTCTCCCAGGGAATGCTACTGCTGGTTATGTTCTTTGTGCTGATTAAAGATGAGCCATATAACAGCTGCTCTTCTTCCTACCCTCTGTTGAGCCTCAACTCACTCAGCAGGGCTGTGACATATGCCAGCATGGTCCACCCCCTCCTAAACACCTGCTACAGGGCTCTGATTCTGAGCTACAGGGCTGTGTCCACAGGCATACAGTGACCACCAGCTCCAGCAGGTCCTTCTGTAGACACTAGTGATCTCTGCTCATAACTCTTATGCATGTGCCATTCTGTATCATTGGGGTTCAGCACTTCCTGGCAGCCTGTGTATGCCATTTGAGGGGCTGTAGTGGCAGTCGGGAGTGCTAAGCCAAGTTCTGCAAGCAGACAGTGCTCTTGCAGTACTGGTAAGTTAAAAATCTATGTATACATTAACTTAATGTCGAGTGTTTTTTCCCGACTAGGACTATGGCCCATATGTATGAAACTTCCATTTTGCATTTACTAAATAGTGAATTCTAAGAAATCGCTATTTAGTAAATGCAAAATAGTATTACCAAAATAGTGATTTCCTAATAGCGCTGCCTACAGATTTTGCAATCGCTATTAGAAAATCGCTATTAAGGAAATGCAAACCCATCCGTTCCTATTGGCCTAAGGCCCAAAGGTATGAATGAATTTGCATTTCCAAATTTGCGATTTCCTAATAAAAAAAAATCACTATTTGGAAAATGCAAAAGCATTCATACGTATGGCCCTTAGGCTCCCCTTAAACAAAGAGTAAATAAAAATGGTGCATGTGTAGAGCGCTCAAATGTCCTCGGGCAAGTGGGCTCTCTGTGCCCTCTAGTGAAAATGCATTTTAGGTGCATTTTTACAAATTGTATGATTACCCTCTGATTGGATCTGATAGTGCCCATTGCATTTAGGAAATGCTATGCACATGGGCCCACATACATCATTGTGACATTTTGCACTTCCTAATTTGCGAAAAATAAGGAATCGCAAATTAAGAAGTGCAAAATGCTATGCATCAATATTTTCGGTATTCATTTGTGATTCGGTAAAAATCGCAATTTTTACCGAATCCCAAATGAATACCGAATTCTTAATTTAATTTTCGCAATTCCCATTGATTCCTATGGGCCAAAAGGCCCATAGGAGTCAATGGGAATTGCGAGTGGCACTTAGAAAATTTCATGGGTGCAGGGGGGGTCCAAAGGACCCCCCCATGCACCCCTGAAATGTATTTTTCGCATCATGTTTCACACACACATGTCCTAAGGACATGTGTGTGTGAAACATGAATGTTGAAAAGAAAACATTTTAAGCATTTTAAACACTTTTTCCAAATTTACCGAGTGGTTCAACCACTCGGTAAATTTGGAACCCTAATTGCGAATTTACACTTGTCAAACTAATGATGCATTGCTTTTAAGAAGCCGCACATCTGCGACTTCTTAAAAGCACCCGCAATTTTAGAACTCGCAACAATGTTACGAATTCTAAAATTGCTTCATGCATCCCAAAAAGCACTTTTGCATTCGCAAACGGCCGATTTTAAGGAATCGCACCGTTTGCGACTACAAAAATGCTTGATGCATGTGGGCCTCGGGGTTAGGAAATCGCATATAGGAAATCACTATTTGCGACTTCCTATTTTGGGAAATGCAAATTGCGATTTCTACTTGGTAGAAATTGCATTTTACATCCGCATTTCTCCTTTTGTGCACATGGGAAGCCTATTTAGCATTTCTTAATGGCCCAAAATTGTGGGTCGGTCCGTTAAGAAATTCTAATTGGCTTCATACATATGAGCAATTGTGTTTGACTGCCATCTGTATAACTCTTACCTCTTGTGAGGGCCTATGAGCTTTCTTAGTGGTCAAGTAGGTGCTAAACAAGGTTACAGCAAAACATTATTTTCAGGCAAACAGGACAAGGGCTGCCAGACTGCTCCATAGTTTTCCTGCCAGGAAAAAGTGCACCTTATACTGATCTACATATAATCCAATATAGAGTTTCTTTCCTAACCCCTAGGCACAGGAGTGTCACAGACACCAAGTTACACAGTCTGACACACACTGCTCTCGTCTCACATAATGCATGCTACGCATTCAGCCATAGACACAATTGGCTGTTAAAGACATAGGGCACCATACTTGCCCTGGCTGGGAGTAACTGGAGGGGGACAGGGCAGAAGGCACAGAGAACAGTGTCAAGCTGAGCGCCCATAGTAGTGATACTAAAAGTATGGACCAGGGAAGGGGGTGGGAAGCAGTCCTCCTGACCTTTGCACGCAGCCCCCTGGGCAACAGCAACACTGGGCTGCTTTTTACTTGACTCAGCACAAATATTAAAACAATATTAAATAAACAGAAAACATTTATTCAAAGGTTAATTATAGTTAAAGAAAGGAAGTAACTAGGGTGTACTGCACCCCTTAATTTTAGGAGCACTTGCATTTTTAAACACAGCAAAAGTGTAAAAATATGATAGGCTCTTCAGAATTCAAAAAGTGTATTTCCTTAACCTGCAGAACTGTTTCACCTTAGTAAATCAGATTTTAGCAGTGCACTCAGAAGTATTTTTTTAAAGGAATAGTTTTTAAACATGGATTTGGAAATGTTCATCCTCTCCCCCTCCATCCCCACCCTGACAACAAAGCCATTAGTGATTATATCCAAACACAGGAAAAGGTTTTGTACAGCTTTGTACAGCACACATCCTGAAGTCATGTATTTTGAGACCCTCTTATGTGTAATAGTGAAGAAAAAGGAGGGGAATTGAAATAAAACAATTGCTCAGGATCACCTAATTTTGTCAAGTGGGAAGCCGGGATTCCTCCCAGGTCTTCTGGTTCTGCATTGTGCAATTCAGTTCAGTAACTAGTTGCACATGCTTCATTTCTCCTACACCCACTGTACACCCCGCCACCGCCACCATCAGTGTGGCCCTCGGTCATACCAAAGACCAAACATTTTGGCCCCCCGGGGAAAATGTTTGCGAGTACCCATGGTCTATGAAAACAGAGAGACAGTGTGTGCTGCCGTCAGCTTTACGAAGTATTTAAAACAAAAGAACTACAGCCAGACTGTAGCGGACGAGCAGGCAGATGGGGTAATAAGGCTAGCACACAGCGTCCTCAGCAGAACAAATTGTGGGCACCATTCACCGCCACACGTGCCCTCTCAAGTCACGATGCGCACTTCACGTAGCATGCTGTGGAAGCACCGAACTCAGTAGTTTCTATACACCAATTAGAAGTAGATGAGAGTGTCAGGCTGAGGTGCTATGAGGTGCCACATTCATGATTAAGAGTGGGCATAGTACTACTACATGGAATTCCACAAAGTTGAACAAAAACTTTGCTCAGTCTGATTCCCAATTAATAAAACAGAAACCTCATATACTTTTGGTAAAGTAACAAGTAGTTCTGTCTTTACATGCTAAAATGCATATAGACATTTCACAAAAATGAAAATGAAAATTTAGCAAGCAGTGAGAGAGGTCCCATAATGCTTTGCAGGGCCTTTGGTTGGGATTGTATTTGTGCCCATAACTGTGCTTCGGGTGGTCCTAAGGGGATGGCACCACCTCTGTATCATTCAGCATGATATGATCTTTGTGTTCAAGGCATCTGCTTGGTCCTCCCCCTAGGTTAGGGGGGACCCCAAAATCATCACCTCTCTCATTGCCTGATATTTTTCATTTTCAAAGTAAACTTTTGTGAATTGGTTATATGCTTTTTAGCATGTGGAGTTGTTTTATCAAAAAAGTATTTGTGGGTGCATTTTAGTAGCTGCCCTCTGTGGAGGAACAGATTTTTGGCCTGAATTCTGTGTTTTTAATGGAATGCAGTGGAGTTCATTGCCCAGGGTTATTCATGATACTGTCACTAGTCATTGGCTTTTCCTTTCCTTAAAAAACATACAAAAAAAACAGAGCAGTATTGGAGGAAGCTTTAAACAGGTTAGCTGTTGATGCTGTCAGCTTGGGCCCTTCAAATATATGATGCCTCTTCCCCTGCTTAGCCTGCACCTGGCAGAGAAGTAGAGAACTTTTACTCTTTAACTCATCAATGCAAGCTAGAAAAATTAAACCTAGTACAGAGACCGTATATAATAGGCTGTTTCTATTCTCTCGCTCTTTTCACAGTAGAGGTCCGTGGAGAACAAGAGCCCAGGATAACACCGTTGTGGCCAGATAAAGAGCCAGCAATGCAGCCAAGCCCTTCTTGTTACAAATTAATCAATCTAGCCAGTAGGCCGTAGCTCCATTGGCAAAGAAACCCAGGTAGAAGGCACCCCACCAGCGCATCTTGTATGGAATGTCTCATAAAACTACTCACCCGTGCATGGGCAATCCTGCCGGGCTCAATTAAACATCATTAAACAGCTGCACTGAATATCTTGAAAACGTCTGGCTGTGTTGCAAATGAAGGGTGCCTTGCCATCGCCAGAACCATAACATCTTTTGTTACAGCCCACACGCTTGCTCTTTATTTAAGAGGCAAATCACTAAAGCAGACACACATATTTCTCGTTGCCTTAAATTTACGGCTCAAAAAAGCACTGGCTTACTCATCAAAAATGAAAACCCTTCTGCAAAGAACCAGAGCAACAACTTGTCTTAAGTACTATTGCAGCGACACTGAAGAGGAAACTATATGAAGCAGGCCGGGAGCAGTAAAGGCCCTTTAAAAGTGGGCAATAAAAGTTTTGAGTTTCATATCATCTTACAGAAAAGGAGAATAACAGCAGGGCAGGAAATTTCGGTAGCAGACTCGACAGAGGTCAGGGGGCTCAGACGAAAACACCTCCCCCTTATTGAAAACATTACGCAGGCTGGCGCGCGGCCAGCAGCCTTCGAGGCAGGAGCTCGCTGCCTCTTGAAAGCCTTCTTACAACAGACTGTTTTGTCTGGTTCGCGCTGATGTTTATAATTTGTCTCGGTATCTCCGCTCCGTGGCGCGGCCGGCTCGTACATCAGCCGCGCTCTGTTTGTGCAAGCCCGTAGGAAGTGTCACTAGTGTTTTTTTAGGAAGTCGGTGCATTTATTCAGTGCCCACTTAGGCCACGTCTTGTCACAAGTGGGTGTTGGCAGAGATACTTAATTTCCCCTGCATTGAGAAGAGTCAGGAGAAGAAAAACAGGGACATATTTCAGGGAGTCCAGGGTGGGGTCATTCATGCTTTGTGATGTCTTGCAGTATCTGTGTGATAAAACAATATGTGTGTCTCACTTTCTGTGATGTGCTTTATTCAGTCACCTACCCACCAACCTACCTACCTACCTACCTACCTACCTACCTACCTACCTACCTACCTACCTACCTGCCTGCCTGCGTGCCTACCTTTCTTTCTATCTATCTATCTATCTATCTATCTATCTATCTATCTATCTATCTATCTATCTATCTATCTATCTATCTATCTATCTATCTATCTATCTATCTATCTATCTATCTATCTATCTATCTATCTATCTATCTATCTATCTATCTAGCTATCTATCTATCTATCTATCTATCTATCTATCTATCTATCTATCTATCTATATATCTGTCTGTCTGTCTGTCTGTCTACTGTCTAGTCATCCATCGCTCCATCCGACTTAGTTTACTTCTTTAACCCAGTTTCTACCCTTTTCTAGATTCCTTTTCATCTGCCTCTATCCTGTTTTTGTCTTTTCTTTTAATACTGTCTCTGTCTGCCCCATTTTCTCATTGCATTATTTGCTTTGCCGCCCTTCTCTCCGCAATTCCTTTGTAATACCCTATTACTATAACTTTTTCCGTATCCCACAAAGTCTTTCGATTGTATTGCATTGTAGTTGCATTTTTACAATGTTTCATTGATGGCCCATTTTCGGTTGCCCAAGTACATTATCGAATGTAAGTGCTTGGTTGGAAAGGTGTAGTACTTGCAATGCTGTGAGGAGTAAATGGGAAGCATTTTGGTGTCATGCTTAAGAGTGATTGGAGTGGTGATCTTGTCTTGTTATGCTATGCTTAACAACATGATCGAGGGAAGAACAGGAGTGAGCATTAGATAAGGCACAGTTTGTATAAGTTGGATGCTATGAGCTATGCTGCAGATCCCATCTAGAGGTTTTGGTGACTGCCTGGACTTCAACACGCCTTTCGTGCTGGGTACAGCATTTCCAACAGCCCCTCTGTACATCTTAAAGGAGCAGATTTACAAGAAAATGACGCATCCATGGAGATGCATCACTTTCCGTGCGCCACACTAAAAAATGCTTGCAGCACCATGGATGCTCCGTATTTACAATACGACGCACCATGGCGGAAGGATTGACAGATGCGTCAGAACTTCTGATGCATCTGTTGGGGCAGAAGTCACGCATTGCTGGAGTATTGTCGCAATGTGATGTATTCCTATAGGTTCTGTATCGATCCCCCTATTCCTGACCCTATTCTGGTTAACAAACTAACAAGTTAACTAGCAGCCAGCCCATGAGGCAGAAAACCCCCATGATGCAGGAACCGTTATCTGATAAAGACACACTACGGCACAGGAACGTGTTATCTGATTAAGTCATAACGCTTGCAATCTAATTAGACAAGCGATATTCCTCCAGCCCCTGATAAGGCATACGGAGTTCTCTAAACAAATCAAACCTATGACAACCTGGGAAAAACCCTGCGGCCATTGTTTTGATTTCACCGAGAACTTCAGCAAAAGAATGTGCTAACGACCAAGTCGTATGACATCCTTATTGACGTATCTATGTCCATCCTTACGTCAATCTCGGCACCTTAAAGGTATAAATATTACCGATATTGCCCTATGCAAACACACGCGGTGGTGACGAGACGGAGCAGCCATACTTGCCGAAGCCCAGAGCAGAGCAGACCCCGCTGGCGCAGCCCCGCCTTCCTGACGCGCTGAGAACGAGACGCGCTGCTTTCTCCTGCCGAGAAATCCAGCACCGGCGCTTCCGGGTAGCCCTCGCAGGCAGCCTGGAATATCGAGACCAGAGACGAGAGATACCATCCCTCATCCATCCTAGATTCCAGGTACAGAACTGAATAACCCCTCGCAGAGAATTCTTTAGTCAGTCACTTGGCAAAACAAACTTAACTTAAACTGTAACTTTCTATTCCCGCCCACGTATTAGGCTTAGGTCAGGTACACGGGGTAGGCGTATTTAGAAACACCAGTTGAGTACGTTTAGTCAAATGTATATGTGTATAAATATATTTTATTCATTTTAAAACATCATATGGCTTAGAAACCATATCAATGTTTTTACAGTATTATTTTATACTTCTGCTTTTAATGTATGCACTTTACTTAGCTATAAGTATTGCAATAATATCGATCCATTTCTCTTGTATGAGAAAAGAGACTGATCAATAAATAACACCTTTTTATTAAACACGCCCGTCTCTTCCTTTTCTCTACAATCTGATGAGACTAAGAATGCACGTACTGACTGAGTAAAATAAATTGCCTTTTGTTCACACGACTCTCGAGATACACTCTTGATTAGGGGAGAGCAAAGTTGTCATGTTCTATGGTTGTCAGAAACTAAATCCCTTCTTGTCTAATCAGGGAAGTTAATTCCTTCCTGAACATTCGAGAAAGTTTCTAGTGAACTCTGAGATAAGCTGGCAAACCCAAAACTTTAAGTCTAATATCGACAGTAGTAGACCTAGTTAACGTCTGGTCTAGGCCTATACTATTGAAGGTATTATTCCAATGCGCAGAGCCTATTGGGATAATAGGAACTACACTACATGGCGCCCAACGCGTTTGGAAAGGGCGATAAAACTAACGTAAGACATTTAGAGTAACTCAGTCGTGCTTTCTCACTCAGACCCCTTTCTCCCATAATACTCCAAAGACGTCTGGAGTGGGTCAAGGTAATATCGGCCAAACCTCGCAGGAGGAAACTCCTATGTTACGTTCTTGGTTTAGTCAACATTGAAGGATACACTGTTCCAAAATATTGTGCATCTAATCTTTGTTTCCATAAGAAACCTGATCTGCAAACAAACAGAATAACCTTCCTGTCGGTAAAATGGTAGACAGTGATGAAGAAAGAGAGGCAGTTAGATTAGCAACTGAACTCGCAGCTGCTGATGCTGCTATACAAGATGCAGACCAGGATATAATACTCATCCCGGTCATCAAAAGGAAATCTATAACCTTAAAACTTATAGAAAATGGACTGACACCTAGAGGTGGCACAGTCATATTCGTAATTGAGGCACACGAATATCGGCAGACAGAGGTATACTATTCATGGATAAATTTTCCAGCAGCAAATGCTGTAACAAAGTACTTCCACTATTACAAAATAGAGGAACCTCCTGAAACGTACACTCCTTTCGAGGAGGTGGAAGTACCACTCAAATTTCAAGAGCACCTGCTCTTATTTGATGGCGCCCTAAAACATAATAATCACATCACCAGGCTCGGTCCTTTAGGTAGACCAGGAGCAACGTGGCCGGTCCTAGTCGGATACACACCACATCCAGACATCGACGGGATGTCTGCAGCAAACCTTTTAACACAGCTAAAACAATTAATAAAAATACATAGACAATTAGTCCAATATGTGATGCGGACTTCTACAATTCAACCAGCAATTAAAATTCCACAGCTGACCCCGCACCAGGGGAACACAAATAAAATTACACCACAGAACATACAGTCCTACCTAGGTAAAGTACCGGCTAAACGGGAACAAATACCATTCTGGTTGGCACAGAAAATCACCCAAATAGAGGCGGTGTTTCCAGACACCACCCCGTTAGAAAAACACAGGATTCTGACTATCTGTCTTCCAATGGGAATCGCACCACACATTGAGGACTGTGACACTTGGGGTACAGTCTTTGCTTCCATCTACACAAAAACGCACGGTGTTCCATCCATTTCGGTAATACCAGATGTGCTAAAACAAATTCAAGATGAATATGGTCCAGAACCCGCTTTAACTCTTGGTATGAAATTACTAAAAGACTTCAAGCAGGTCTCGGCTATATTATTAGCTAACATCAAGGGAGAAGCAGCAAACGTGGCGATCCGCCAGAGGTTAAAGGAGACAGATATAGCAGACCAACCAGCTGAAATTGCCAGAATCATAGAAAAATCCTATGAGGAACTAGGTAGAGATAGTTTAGGTGGAATACCAGTAAAACCACAACAGATTGAAAGTCCTGAAAAAATATTTTTTAATAATAATTCAACATCACAGAAAAAAAGCTGGGATGGAAACAAACAATCCAATCCTAAAGAAAAGAAATTCCAGTCCCGAGGAAGGTCTCCTAGGCGAAGAGAAAAATCTCCGAACCAAAGACACAGGTCACCCCAGAGTGACCCCTCTGGGAAAAGATATAACCTTAGAAATAGGGATAATATAAAAAAGCCTGATAGATATCAAGACATTGATACACGTCCCTCTCAATCTTTTCAGACTTCCTCGCAGAAATCGGAAAGAAGAGGACGATCAGAACAAAGAGAAGAGCACGCCAAGTCCAAAGACAAGGAACCTGCTCAGCTAAAAAACAAATTACAATTTCCAAAAAAGAAGGTAGCCAGCATTAAAATAGTTAACAATGCCGAGAATACTGAGGACACAACTGAAAAACGGAGAATGGGCTCAGACAATGCTAGACAGCGCAGCAGAAGTGAGCATAGCTCGCAAAGTCCTTATGAATCATCTGGAGACAGTGGACACGAATGAATATCTTCAAGTGGAAACTGCAGACACCAGAGTTAGCAAACCTCACAAAATATATGAAATAACATTACGTATAGAAGGGGATAAGACTAGAAAAATAAGGGGACTATTTTGGGATAATCTCTCCAAGGGCTATTACATCCTTCTAGCTGAAAAAGACTGGCCACCAGAGTTTGTCAGGGATTGCCCTCATGGCGAAGAAATAATTATGCCTGCCTTCTCAAATCACATCCCAATTCATAAAAAATATACACTTGCTAGAAAGTGGGCAGTAGCTCTAGC
Organism: Lissotriton helveticus; assembly: GCF_964261635.1. Classification (NCBI taxonomy): domain Eukaryota; kingdom Metazoa; phylum Chordata; class Amphibia; order Caudata; family Salamandridae; genus Lissotriton; species Lissotriton helveticus. Next base: position 164,999,886 of record NC_136065.1, on the reverse strand, counting down.
TCCTGCTTTATATAAAAATCACGTAGGATGGGATGAGGACTCTCCTCCTCACAAAATCCAGTTAAAATCACAACCTACTACACAAAGGCAGTATCCAATTAAGCAAGAAGCTAAAAAACAGGTAAAAGAAATCCTAGATCAGCTAGAATACCAGGGGGTGATTGAAACTTGCACCTCACAAATGAGCAACCCTTTGTTTCCGGTCTCCAAACCAGACAATTCATATCGTCTAGTTTTGGATTACCGACACCTTAACTCATGTTGCAAAACTTTTGCAGTGCAAAACTCGCATAGTGCTGCACTAATGAATAACATAGTGCGCAAAAAATATAAAACAACATTAGACATTTCTAATGGATTCTTTTGTCAAAACATAGCACCAGAGAGCAGATATTTGTCTGCGTTCTCAATAAATGGCACTCAAAAACAATTCTGTCGGTTAGCCCAGGGGTACAAGAACAGCCCGGGAGTATTCTCAGCGAGAGTAACAGAATTACTACAAATATATGATGATGAAGCATTATCTTATGTCGACGACATTTACTTAACAGATGATGACTTGGAGACTCACTTGAAAAGAGTGAACACCATAATACTTGGGTTCGCAGCAGAGGGTTACAAATTCAACTTTAAAAAATCCACAATTGCCCATCTAACAGTCCTGTTCTTAGGATATGAATTATCAAGTGAAGGCAAAAGCCTGGCTGACAATTTTCTAGAAAAATGTGCCGTACTCCAAGCACCTAGAACACTAAAAAACCTACAGTCAATTCTAGGCTTCCTAAATTTCGGAAAAACATACATTGCAAATTACGCAGAAAGGGTCAAACCCCTTTATGCTCTGATAAAACCAGATTTTAAAAGATCTAATTGGACTCAAATACACACAGAAATTTTGAGATCCTTACAAACAGACATGCTAATTAAAACAAAATTAGAAACACGTGATAACACACGCAATCTAGTGATTCGAGTCATCCCAGGAAGATGCGGATTCACATACCTGACCTCTAATGAGGGAGAAAAGGTACCAATTGCATTCAAATCACACTTGTACACAGAAGCTGAAAAGAAGTTCAGTATTAAAGAAAACATTGTTCATGCAGTTCAAACCGCAATAGCTAAAGAAAAAGATAAAGCTGACGGTAGACATATCACAGTCAGAACAGCAGAATCAGCCTTTGAGGCACTAACAACACCGTGTAATTTACCAACAACAACATTGAATCCGGAATGGATACAATGGGTGAATTCAATCACAACGGACAAAGTATACTATTACTTTGATCCAGAACTAGAAGAAATGGAAAATTTAGAATATGAAAGAACATTCCCTCTGCCAATCGACATTCTGCCCTTACGACACTACGCTTGTGTAATCTATACAGACGGACATGCTCAACCCTCCGTTTTGGGAGAACAAGCATACAACCCCACATGTGAGATTACAAAAGAAGTGTGGCGCGGAGGTAAACTAAGACCTCTATTAACAAAAACACACTCAGTAGAAACTAATTCAGAACAACAGACTGAAATAATAGCATTGAAAATGGCACTCGATAATGCGGATCGCGAATTCCCGACACTTATAGTGTCCGATTCATATTACTGCGTCAAATCATATAACAAGGATTTGCAGACATGGATTCAAAACGGTTACAAAGATGACACAGATGCACCAATAAAGCAGAAAATGCTCTGGGAACAAATAGCTCTTTTACAAAAAGAACTACCAAAGACTCACGTGACACACTCACTGAGTCATCAGCGTGATGGCGTTCACGTTGCAGGGAATTCATTGGCTGACACAGCCACAGCGGTAGCAACCAAATCGGCTTCCGTAGTTCGAAAAAAGCGTACAGTGAAGTATATTGAAGGTGAAACAGTGCTGGCGGTGAAAACGTCATCAGAAGGCGACTGCTCAGCACTACCGATCAACTATCCACTCAATTATACATACATAATCGATGCAAACTCCGTCCCTTTTGCTCGAATCCCTGGAGTGGGGGATAGATTAATTCCAAACATGGACAGGAGAAACTTGTTAATCGCAGACGCACATATGGGCGAGGGTCTCAGACACCTCAAACTAAAAGATTCTCTGGAAGAATTACAATCAAGGTATTGGTGGCCAGGCATGAGCGTGCATCATACCATGTTTGTAGAAAACTGCCCCAATTGCAACAGGAATCGCAGTGGTGAGAGAAACGGTGTAATACCGTGTCGTTTCACTCCAGAAAAAATCAACAGTAAAAAGCAAGGATTGCGATTAACATATACAGGCTAGTTTCCACTTATAATGTAGATCACCAGCACTCGGCTGACGTCTGGACTGTTATACAAAGATTTGCGAGTCTAAATGGCATATACGCTAAGAGCATGCTACGTTTGACCATTGTTTTCACTCTAGCCCTCCAGCCTGAGGGGAAACATGGCCAAATGAGCATAGCACAGCGGGAATCTTCTCATTTCCTTCCTGAGGGATACGGGATGGTGTAAAGAAAAAACCAAGGCATAAAGCAATCTATAGCGGAAAGGATATTAGGTTCGGGAGCTGGGTGGGTCAAACATCTAATAAGTGTCCAACGTAGTCTAAATAACTTGCCAAGAAATTCTCTGAAGGGATTCAGTCCGTACGAATTATTATTTGGAACTAGGATGTTGATCTCTGACCTTGATAGTCAGACTTCAGTGGTGAAGGAAAAAAGCTTTGATATCAAAGATCGTTTGGCTATTTTACAGGACTTAAATTAAACAAGAAAAGACCTGAGCAACATAAAGTTGAAACAACAGCCAACAACCACTGAAGAACCACCACCTGTCCCAGCAAGACCTGTCTGGATTCCAAAAGTCGGGGATCTAGTCAGAGAAAAGATCGCGGTAAAGAAGGAATTTGGGCCTTCTTACAGAAAAGCAGTTCCTGTCTTGTCTGTCAACGGGACAAGATCAGTTGTACTACCGCCACTTGCTGGGAAAAAGGAGAACCGAGTTGTATCCATCGACCTGGTAAAACCACAATCATGTGGCCGATAACAAATAGTAGGCCAAGTGGACTCCCAATAAGTAGCAGAACACCAAGGTTTGCTACCAGTACAGAGGTCCTAACAAAGAGGCTCATCACATTCGAAACGCCTACAGAAGAACAACAAGGACTATGCAACAATGCAATGGAACTTAGACCTCTGAAAACCCAAATAAAAACATTTAGCAGAGACACACCAATCTATAATGAAGTACCAAGTGAATATGCAAGAAACAGTAATCCTGAAGCAATTGGAACAATTGACAGAACTGCATCCGGCTACTTCATAAACTTCGATGATTCCTCTGAAGGCTTCAGTGAATCAAAGACACAGCCATCATCAAAAACCTTTAAAGATAAAGCTAAAGAACTTTTGAAACAACTGAAAGAAACATATCTGATTTCTCCATGGATTGAATTTTGGGTGGGTTTTGGTGCATTTATCCTCATACTTTGGCTCATCATGGTACTAACTTTGGGACGCTTCATTGAGGGAAAATATGCTAAAATGGACACAGCAAGTCAGAAAATCAACTTGATCCTCAAACCACACACATCTTCACACGTCGAGAAAAGAGAACTTTCTTCAGTCAACTTCACAGCCAATCCTATACCGGGTGGGGTAGCATGGGACAACACTGACTACGAAATTTATGGTCCGGTTGAAATCCTGAAATATCCACACCAAATTAAGATCTCATTGAGTGACTTTGTAAAACCAAGCTCATTTGCTGATGATTGGGACTTCGAAAGCATTAATAATATGATGTCTGACTTAGTAATGTCTGCTAAATTTACCAAACATGATTATTTGCAGGGTTCTACAAATTACGATAGTATGTATTGCTACAACCACTATGGTAACCATTTTTTACATAAATCTGCACAACCTAGAAATGTTTTAAATTATAATCAATGGGAACATTGTGCAACCCCTCCAAAAGGAAGCTCAAGAACCGTTTACGACAAATATTCATACTTTTCAGGTTTTAACATAAGTAATGCTGAAACATTTTATTTCAAATTGTCAAATAAGACAGGGACAAAGACCATGATAACAAACACGAAATTGATATATTCAGACTCATTCTTTGAACAAATGAATACTTTTGGTTTTGATTATTGGGACAAAAATGTTGAATTGAAAATTGTTTGGGGTACGAAAGAACGGCAAGTACAGGGTATAGCATCTTTGTTTAGAGCCTGCATGATCCCAGAACAAATTATATTTTTAAATGACACTGTCCAACAAACTACCTGTCTTGGCCTAGCCAAAATCAAAGACTTAAATAAACCGTCTATTCCAAAGCCAACAATGTTCAGCAATAGCTCTACAGATGAAGAGATAGACGTAAACTATGTATTAAACCAAAACAGAACACATCCTGATTGGAAACAGTGGTTGATCTGGCCCACAGATACTAATAACTGTCAAGACAGATTCCTGAACAAAACACAGGGATTCAAAATGACCAGGCCAGACCCTAGATATTCCCAAAGACATCACCCAGGAATAATAACCACCTACAGTGTGGGCAAATTATGCCTTCAATGGCTACAAACTTCCACACTGGCAGAAATTAAGCAACACCTAACTTTACTTACTGATGGTGCTGACTTGCGTGATTTCATTATGGGACCGCGCAAACAGCGTCAAAAACGTTTCATAGCAGCCTCTGTATATGCAGCATACAATGAGGCCTGGAAGGTTACTCAAATTGAGACAGCAGAGAGAATACGGGAAATTGACCGTATTAATTTGGAAAAATCACTTTCTGTAGTGGACAATGGGTTAATGACTCTGTCCTCCAGAAGTTTTTTCTTTGGACAGCATTGTGTCTTAAGCAATCGACATATTATCGCAAGACTTACTATTGTTACAACACGGTCAGTCACAATTGCGTTCTATTGTACAGCTTGGCTGGACGTTACAAAATCTGCGTTCAGGCTATGTGCCTTGGCGTTTAATCAACACAACGTCACTATTCCATATCTTTAACCTTACTGATAGACAGATCAGTATGACCCAGAAGGGTGCTGATTATACAATCCTGAGCATTGAGAAACTTGAGAGATTACCAGTGACAATGTCAGAACGACCTGTCAGTGAATGGATAATACATGGGATAATTAATATTCCAATTTCAACCTTCAGGTTTCAATACTGCCAAAAATATATACAGGCTGGCATGTACGAAAAATTGGGAAAAGGGTACATTAAAACAACATGGAACCTGCCCTATTCACATGCATGTGTCAGTAATAAAGGACAGAAAGTGTTTCTTAGTGGCAATAATTGTGCAATGTCACTAAGCGGTACACTTCTGTGTAACGGAATTAGTTTGCATGGAGCCTGTGAAGGGAACTCAAATAACCTTTCATGTCTCCAGCAAGGCGCACCTGCAACAGAGATAGAACCATTCTTTCAAAGACTCTATAATGGGAGTTACATTCTAATTGTAGATCGCAGATGTTGTAGTCTTATGCCCGGGACTCCTTATCTCGTAACTACGACTGCGAAGGTCAAGTGCTGTGGACACTCATTGTTCCCCAGCTCCTTTCCAGACAGGGAGGCAAGGGCATGGCCCAACTTGAAAATTACTTCTATTCGAATAGATACTTTAAGCAGAATGAAAACAGTGCTTCTTCAGACGCCGACCAGGCTCACGTCATCAAAAGAAACGTATGATCTACAAGTCGCAAGGACGACTGCAGAGATACATTCATTGTTATCAACTAATTCCCCCATACATTTCGCAGAAATCCTGAATGAAATCTTAAATATTTCTGATACCAGTGGGGTCTCACAAGTATTTAAGACAGTATTTTCGATGGCATTAACACCATTCAAAGCCATACTGGGTATTTTTCCAGATTTCGTCCACTCGATTTTTGGCGGACTTCCCCTCATTTTGGGACTGATTGCAGGAATCCTATTCCTAGTCCTTATATTTCGTTATGGCAAACCATGTCACAGACAGAACACCTGCGACAAGGGAAGAAACAATCCTAGCCATTGGATACCGGGACCGGATATCAAAAATCCTGGGACTATCCCGGCTTAGAGACCTGAACATGACTTGGTTTCTATCATTTCGACCAATGTGGCAACGATGTGTTTTACCTGTATTAAGGTGCCTGCTATGCGGAGAAGAATGCGTGTTAGACACCTGTCTGACGCTACAATCGGATGCGCCAATGGATGCAGAAACATTGTTGAGTCCAATCAAGGCTAATGCTTTGTGCTGCCCTCAACGGCTACCAATCCTGATGACGGCATTCGTGGAAGCTTCACCACTACGATTAAGGGGTAGTGAAGTTCAAGATGAAAGCAGCATCGATCAGGTACGACCTTCTGTCAGCAATCCAAATCAGAATGTCAATGGAGACAATCATGCGCACGAATGCATGGTTACACCTATTTCCGAGTTAGTGGAACTCTCCCAGGAAGCTGTTGACAACTTTTTCGAAAGCCTAAATGATATGATGTTCTCACCAGAGCAGAAATAGAGACTTTTGAGCAAGCTCGTACACGGCGTTCCCTGAATTTGGCCTTCAACTTTAATAATAAAGTCACATGAACAATTTTCCCTCCAGTTCACGGACAGCAACTTTATCAGCAGCCCCATAATATTTTTGCATATTTTTCGGGACACTTATCTTCTGCTTAAAGTAAGAAACTATTCTTAGAGAACTAAAATTTCAATTTTTTAGATACTTTATAGACATTAGCTGCCCGCTGGGAAGTTCATTATTATTATATTCTGTGATGAAATGGTCTCGAACCTTTTTTCTGTATTAAGAGCCATTTCATGTGTAAATTCTCATATACCGAATAGCAATAATGTATACAAATGCGTGATTACTTTAGCATTATTCTACAGCTTGAGTGCATACAATACATGTAACTGCATTTTTTCCGTATATTTGAAAATTTCAAAATGCATTTATGTATTTTGGGGTGGTAAGGTATACACAATACTCTATAGTATGTTGTACTATGTTTTACTATGCATAGATTAGTAAATATGTCCATAGTTAGCGTGGAGTGGGTGTGATGTATTCCTATAGGTTCTGTATCGATCCCCCTATTCCTGACCCTATTCTGGTTAACAAACTAGCAGGTTAACTAGCAGCCAGCCCATGAGGCAGAAAACCCCCATGATGCAGGAACCGTTATCTGATAAAGCCACACTACGGCACAGGAACGTGTTATCTGATTAGGTCATAACGCTTGCAATCTAATTAGACAAGCGATATTCCTCCAGCCCCTGATAAGGCATACGGAGTTCTCTAAACAAATCAAACCTATGACAACCTGGGAAAAACCCTGCGGCCATTGTTTTGATTTCACCGAGAACTTCAGCAAAAGAATGTGCTAACGACCAAGTCGTATGACATCCTTATTGACGTATCTATGTCCATCCTTACGTCAATCTCGGCACCTTAAAGGTATAAATATTACCGATATTGCCCTATGCAAACACACGCGGTGGTGACGAGACGGAGCAGCCATACTTGCCGAAGCCCAGAGCAGAGCAGACCCCGCTGGCGCAGCCCCACCTTCCTGACGCGCTGAGAACGAGACGCGCTGCTTTCTCCTGCCGAGAAATCCAGCACCGGCGCTTCCAGGTAGCCCTCGCAGGCAGCCTGGAATATCGAGACCAGAGACGAGAGATACCATCCCTCATCCATCCTAGATTCCAGGTACAGAACTGAATAACCCCTCGCAGAGAATTCTTTAGTCAGTCACTTGGCAAAACAAACTTAACTTAAACTGTAACTTTCTATTCCCGCCCACGTATTAGGCTTAGGTCAGGTACACGGGGTAGGCGTATTTAGAAACACCAGTTGAGTACGTTTAGTCAAATGTATATGTGTATAAATATATTTTATTCATTTTAAAACATCATATGGCTTAGAAACCATATCAATGTTTTTACAGTATTATTTTATACTTCTGCTTTTAATGTATGCACTTTACTTAGCTATAAGTATTGCAATAATATCGATCCATTTCTCTTGTATGAGAAAAGAGACTGATCAATAAATAACACCTTTTTATTGAACACGCCCGTCTCTTCCTTTTCTCTACAATCTGATGAGACTAAGAATGCACGTACTGACTGAGTAAAATAAATTCCCTTTTGTTCACACGACTCTCGAGATACACTCTTGATTAGGGGAGAGCAAAGTTGTCATGTTCTATGGTTGTCAGAAACTAAATCCCTTCTTGTCTAATCAGGGAAGTTAATTCCTTCCTGAACATTCGAGAAAGTTTCTAGTGAACTCTGAGCTAAGCTGGCAAACCCAAAACTTTAAGTCTAATATCGACAGTAGTAGACCTAGTTAACGTCTGGTCTTGACCTATACTATTGAAGGTATTATTCCAATGCGCAGAGCCTATTGGGATAATAGGAACTACACTACAGCAAGAACGACAAAACTCCAGCAATGCATTTTGGGGGCCTATTCCAACTACACTGCGTCACCCCTTACGCCTGCTTCAAGCAGGCATGAGGTTTTGACGCAGTGGAGTCCTCAAAGTGACGTAGTGAAATATTGTAGATTTCACTGTGTCACTTTTACGAGGCTTTCCTGCATGGGAACGCCCCCCTGCATACATTGTACCTGACGCAGGTATAAAGTGACGCATGGCTTTACAAAGTGACGTACCTCCCTAGATGCGTCATGTTGTAAATAGGGTGCATTCTTCGCGGCGCTGTTGCGTCAAAAAAAGTGACACAATGGCAGCGCAAAGAGGCGCAAGGGTATATCTGCACCCTAGTATCTAGAGAGGAGATCTGCCTTGATGGTCTGCATTACAGTCATCCCGTATGCAAGATGTTGTTGTACCTTGAGAATATCTGCAGCTCTAGAGTGTCCAGCCTTGGACCTGGTGCCAGAAGAAATCTGGAACTGAAGAGATCAACGTTATTAACCTCATACAAGCCGCCCATTGCGCGGCAGATATCTTCGGGCATTGGCGTCATGTTTTTATTGGTTTTGAGTGACTTAGCTTTAGATGGGTTGCTGGTGGCTGCTGTAGTAAAGGCATGTCCTGTGAGTTTTTGAATGCACATTGTCCAGGTATAATAATTCTTTAGGTTAAAATCTGGATTAGAGAACCAAGTTCCGGTGTGTTTTGAATAAAGGCAGCCAGTTACGCTAGAGTGGTTACCACCATACTCGGCAGTGGTCAATTAGGTGGATCTTGCTCTAGAATCAAAGGTCACTATAATAAGAAATTCATTTCTATAATTTATGTTAGTGTAAAATAATATGGTGATCTCACACAGCCTGTTAGCTATCATCATTAATAAAAAATACTAGTTTTCTATGCCTTAAGCTTCACTCTAGTTACTACATTCATGTTTGCCATATATTAAGGGCCAATTTGTATATAAAAACCATGTGTCATTAGAAATACCCTGCCACATATGTCATTGGCAAAAGATATATGGCATTAGAACAGGTTTGTGGGCACATCAAACAATAGAAATCTAATGTTTAAGAAGTTTTCACTCTTCAGGTGAACTTCAAGGTTTGCCCGACACGAGATCTTCAAAACTAAATTTCTGTACCTGAGTATTTATACAATAAGTATCCCACAAGCCAGTGCCAGAAGTATAGGAGAACGCCACACTTTTATCTTCACACAAGTTTCTTGTTGTCCACATCCACAAAATAACACCTGTGAGTTGCCTGTAGCGATGCGCCAATGAATAACTCATACCAGATAATAAGAACATGGCTTGAGTGCTCAATCCTCAAATGTGGATTATTATCTTCCAAGAACTACCTTGGCCACCAACCTATATTCTTTTGTTCTCCTGGACTCCACAATGACAGACAAAGTGTCCAGGCTTGTTGGTGCTTGGGACTTTATAATTGCAAGTCATACAAGCAGACTAGATACCAGGCAGTGTCATTACATCAATCACACATCTGGCTTTCTCTGCTGTCAGGCTAGTCTTCATTCAAGGTTAGGACTCCTTGCGAGTGAGAAGAGATTGTGTTCCTGGGAGAAAGGAATTTCTTTTCTATACAAGCTGCCGCAGGTTACTAGGTGGTTACTAGACACAGAGCTGCATTTTAAGAACTTCTCAGAACAATTTCCAAACCTGAGAGCTGAATTATAAATAGGGCTTCTGGTTTTATTGTATTTTTTTTTGCCATTTCCGTCTGTTTTTATCCACATTTATTTTTTGCAAATTTATCTGTATTTCTCCATATTTATTTGGGGTTTTGTGGGAAAATTAAGCTTAAATTAGTATATTTCCACATTTATATAACCGATAAATTTGCACTCATACTTGAATGTTACGACGCAGTTTTAACAACGCAAGTCGTTACAACGACTTGCGTTGGGGGGGCGCTGATAGTGAATAGTTTAATTTACTATTCCAACACCAGTCCCCGTGGATAGTAGGGAAGGTGTTGGATAGTAAATTAAACTATCCCCTATCCTAGAGCGCCCTCCAGAGAAAGTCATTGTAACGACTTTCGTTGTTAAAACTGCATCGTAACGGTACCGCGTTGTAGCGGTTCCATTGTATAGGATGTTTCCCCCAGGTTTCAGTGCTGTGAACATCCGCCGAAGATAAATCAGTGGACTTATATGAAAATATACAAATTTCAGTATCAACCTTGTGCATATCTACTGCTGTTAAAGCCTCTTTATTTAAAATTCCTTTCCTTTTTAACTCCCTTACCTATCAATCCACACATCTATTGGCCTGGCAGTCATGGCAGACTATTTTTAGTATTTAAAATTACTCAAAAAGCAACCCAATTTCTGTATTTGTCCACATTTAAAAAAAAATACAGACATAGAAATGAGTGTTTTCTGTCTGCATTTATATGTAAAAATCAGTAAAAACGGAAAACAGGGAGCCTCAATTATAAAGCATTTGGGGTATCAATCATACACTTTCTATGGTGGCCATCCCATTCCTTTTTCAGTAGTTCAGCAGACTGGTATTCTCAGATCACAGCTGCCACATTTAGTTTTATTTCCAACATGGATTATTTCCTCTGAACTTTACATCTATATTGTTTGGATAGGACAAAAAGGAGTAGGAGTGAGGTGACAGGAATTCACTCCAGTTTGGTGGAGGAAGCAGTGCTTAATTTGAGCCTGTGGTTTCCGGCACTCAGCACGGGACCTAAATTGTCATCACCGGCTTTGTGACAGCCACTATATGGTGGCACTGTCTGTCTAATTTTGATATGAGCCCAATAATAGTGTTTAATAAGTCAACATACATTACAAAATTATTAACACCTGCCGCACTCCCCATTATTATAGCTTTGGGTAGCCTTGGATAGTCTAAATAGTCATACGTTTAAGGAGTGCGATGGTTAGTAGTTGCGTTGGTACTAGTATTAGCAGCGCTGGCAGGGACAATGGGTGGTGGAAGCTGCAGTAGCCTCCTGAGTAGGACCCTGGCAATTGTTATTTTTTTTACAAATTAAGTACTGGGAGGAAGCCTGTTGCTGGTGCTTCAGAGAGCCATAGCTCTCACTACATGAGGTTGTTAACACTTTGATGGACCATCTTCCAAGCAGAGAACTTCCCATGAGAATTAATTAGCATATTGGCAACATTTTCAGCAGCTACTCTCCTTGTTAAGAGCAGTAGAGTAAGATAACAGTCAAAAACCCTTACAAAATATAGGGGCATATTAGCAAGAACTGCTGTTGTAGCGGCAGGAAACTGCAGCTAAAAAGGCGATAATGGGCTTGCCAATATGCATTATAGAATTCCAATAGAAGCCCAGGTTAGATGTCCTGCACATCTAACCTGGGCTTCTATTGGAATTCTATAACGCATATTAGCAAGCCCATTATCGCCTTTTTAGCGGCAGTTTCCTGCCGCTAAATCGGCGATAATTTTAACGAGGTTCTTGCTAATATGCCCAGCAGTTCGCAAGACGGGCAGTGGCTTTTCTGATTTCGCTGTTCAGTGCATCAAAAGCCTTTTGACATTCACCTCACAGCACCTGTTTTCAACACTGCCTGCAAGGGGTAAATTATACTTGAACACCCTTTGACTAATTTTGAGTAGTGTTCCACGAGCCCTAAAAGGATTTGTTTCATCTTTATTTTTTGTACTAGTACTTTCGTTTGAACAGTAGTTGACAGTGAGGTATTGTGACACAATTCACTCCTAAAATATAGGGAAATAATCCTCGTCACAATAACGTGAATAATTATTATGACAAGGACTAATATTGCGTCCTGACACTTCTAACTCTATAAGAAATATACAGATATACTGAAAAGAGTACTGCATCCTACTATAAGAGTGAATAAGAAGCCCAGGATGAGACTACTTGCCTGAGGGGAAGAAACCCAGGGGAATCAAACTACCCTATATTTTAGGAGTGGATTGTGTCATACAAGTCCACCAAAAGTTATAAGAAAAGTTGTTGGCCCATATATAAAGATGAACGTTAGAGTTTTAACAACACTACTACGTGTTTTTATTGAGATTTTGGGAGAAACTATTCATCCCGAAGAAGGTGGCTCTAAATATTGGTATTCCCAGAAATGCGTCTGTTGGACTTGGCCCTTCTGGCAGGTTCACCCCTAAACTTTTTGCTTTTAAATGTGACATGGTGTTTGTTGTTTTTGGCTTCTGCGCACTTTAACCCAGTGAAAAGTGCGTGCGTGTGGTGAAGATTGGCCTGCCCTCCCATACGAATGCATGGGGAATGTATGTGTCCATAGTAGTTCTTGATGTGTGGGGAGTGCAGGGTCGAGTTTGGTATGTGTGAACTCGTGCGATTGAATGCTGCGCGATGATGCGTGCGGCGTTAAGGTGTCTAGTGTGGAAGTGCCACTTCTAGAAGCTGGCATGTCTGTGTAATAAATGTGAAGTGTCTGTCTGGCTTGTGATTGGCTGGAGCTGGCTGGTGTGCCTGGCTCCAGGAGTCAGGATGGGTCTGCCCCGGTGGTGAATAGGGAGATTTACATCCAGATGGGTGGGAGGAGTGCACCAGGGACCTGAATAGGGCTGGGCCTTCCCTACACAATGCTGGCTCCACCCCCTGTGGTGCGACTGATGTCACTAGCCTGTCCAGTGAATGGGGAGAGGGGCTGAGCACAACAGAGTGCTCCAGAACCAGCTGCGTCTGGCTTTCCCCCACCCTGCACCCTAGAGACAAAGGAAAAATGTGTATAAAACTAGGGCTGTGGAGAAGTGTGGCTCAATGGTTAGAGCGGCAGACCCTGATGCAGAGGTCTAGCCCGGGACCAGGGTTCAATTCGCCGCCCTGGCGGGTCTTGAGCTAAAAAATTCCACGGACCTGATAATTCTCGCCTCGGTGCCTATTCCAATCATGGAGTCCCACTCTGCAACTCTGGGCAATAGCTTGCTTAATCTCCACAACGGCCCCACAACGCTAAGGATGCCTGGCCTCCACCTTGGGGGTGCCCAGGAGTGGACACCTCACAGGGAAAGCCAGGATGGGTTCCACAGTGGTATTCGTACAAGCGCCTTGAGACCCTTGCGGGTGAGTAGTGCGCTATACAAGTATCAATTTACATTTACATTTACATTTACCCCCTGAAAGTTGTTCTCTTGTTCCTGACCAGAATGGGGGGCCTGCTGCTGCTGGGCATCAGGAGGATACCGCCACTGGGTGCTGCCTCCCTCCTGGAGGGCCCTGTGAGCTGGCCCCTGGGCCCAGCCTTTGCCCCCCTGCCCTTCTAAGGACTTTTCCTGGACTTTGCCTCTAAAAGCGCCTGGGGAGCGCTATATCCTGAGTGCTGAAGCGCTTCTACTTTTAACCGCAGCCCGGAGCTGCGATCACCCTTCTGAGGGATTCCCCAGCGTGGTGATCCCCCTGCCTTTGATTATCGGCGCAGGTGCCCACCCCGCTTATTTGCAAAACATTTTAATATTGCTCAGGTGCCCACCCTGCGACTTGACCTTTTGCCATGCTGTTGATATCCCTAGCGGGTGCCCAACCTGCCAGGGACTCTGCTTCTAAACCGGGAGCCTACCCCGTACTGTGCCGAATCACCGACGCGGCCCGATCGCTAAAACCTGACCTGGAAGCAGAGCTCGCCACACTCTGGGTGGGCCCAACCCGGAAGCAGCTGGCCGGCCAATTGCAGCCTGCCCGGAAGAGCCAGCGGGAGAAGAGAGGTAGCGTGGCCACGGTGGGAAGTGGAGTGTGAGGACGGGAGCCCACCCCACCTCCACCCGACGAGACCGGAGGAAGCCGGCGTCTCTCCCCCGGGCATCCTAAGAGCGGGGGAGACACCCGGAGTGCAGCCAAGGAGAGGTACAGCCGCCAGCGAGGCCCCGGTGAGGGAGGGCCCCGCCCACGGCACCAGCGAGACCGCTGAGTACCCCGGGAAGCAGCCTGAGAAGGAGCCCTAAGGAGACAGGGCCTCCAGCAGCCTGCGGACAGACCGGTGAGTGGAGTTCCGAGTCCCCGGAGCAGGACTCGACCGTGTGGGGCCATTGTTCTCTGAGTCCCCAGAGCGGGACTCCAATGTGATTTGGGGCATTTCTGGTGGTAGAATGGCCCCGGCTGGCAGCGGGCCGCTCCCCCAGCGAGGCATTGTTGTTTCGAGCCCACGATGTAACACCGGGCATTTCAGAGGGTAGAGCGGCCCCTGTTGGCAGCGGGCCGCTCCCCCAGTGTGGCAGCAATTTTGTATCCAGAGCCCACGAGGCTCCAACGTATGGCCCATTTGCTGAATTAGAGCCTGCAAGGCTCCCACGTTGTTTTGGGCCATATTGTTTATTTGAGAGCCCCAGAGGAGAGCCAGGAGGCACACTGGTGCCAGGCTCCGTTTCCCAGCTGCCCAGCACTTAGTGGGCAGCTGCATCGGTTAGGCCTGTTGCACATTCTTCTTTGGCTGCCTGCACAGCCAGCCCAGACATTCTGGACATTGGGCCTGTGAGCCCCTGAGAGGCCAAGTTGGCCTGGGGTCAGTTATGTGATTTTTGGCGCAAATGTGATTACTTGCCTAATGTGATTTATGCATAATATGCAAGGCTTTATGCCTATACCTCTACATTTGCTTTTCATGCCCAAGAGGTTGTTTTACCTAGTATAGTTATGCTAGTGAGTTCATGGTTCCCTGCATGATATATGCCTAAAGTGGTTAGGATTGCGTAGTGTCTACCTCCCTGTTACCAGTGGTTACTGGTTGTGTTCTACAGTTGCTATAACTATTCTATGTTCTAAGTGCTATTCCTACAAAGTGCTATTTCTACAAA
This sequence comes from Lissotriton helveticus, assembly GCF_964261635.1. Classification (NCBI taxonomy): domain Eukaryota; kingdom Metazoa; phylum Chordata; class Amphibia; order Caudata; family Salamandridae; genus Lissotriton; species Lissotriton helveticus. The sequence goes on along the minus strand of NC_136065.1, from coordinate 164,984,620 downwards.
GTGCTAGTTCTACCAAGTGCTTATTCCTGACAGTGGTCCATGGGGCCCTGTCCTATGTATATAATCCCCTGTAAATTCCGCCCGAGCCAGAGGCACAGTGTAAATTGTGTGTTTATTATCTAATGTGTTTGGTATAATGCAAAGGCTATTTTTATATATAACCTTGTGTGGAGTTTCCTTTGTGGTGGGCCTTGGGTGTTGTTGCTGGGTGCGCGCGCAAACGCTTTACACATCGCCTCCGGGATAAGCCTGACTGCTCGTGCCAAGCTACCAAGGGGGTGAGCAGGGGTTATCTTGGCGTGTGACTCCCTTGCCCTGACTAGAGTGGTGGATTCTGCCTGGATTTGGCACAAGCCTTAGCCAACCAGCAATTCCCATTTCTAACAGCATCAATTTAATTTTAACACTGAATCTGATAGCCATTGAGTGATACAGTAGATATCAATGATTCATAGTTAGATACTCTGTACTAGAAACAATGAGTGGTTCAAAGACATATGTGATTGTCCATTGTATTCTCCCTGTCCTTGTTCGTGTCTATGCACTTAAGCAATGAATTGTCTTTGTATTGTTGGTTCTGATAAAAAAAAGATCCTTCCATTAGTGTGAGGGGGAATGATGTGTTGAATTTTTAGCTGTACGCAAACCAATTTGTTTTTAAAACTGTTATGATTTTGTTCTTTTACCATTTTTTGATCTGCTATTGCAAATCAATTATCGCTCAGTAAAGACATATTGTCTTTTTACAAATAAAGTATAGAGCTTTCTATAAATATGGGGTTTTACCTTGATGTTTCCAGTGGAGTACGAGGAAGGATAAGTGAGATTGTGAGAACAGGATGAACTGTGTGTGAGACTTGTTTAAAGATACCCAAAGGGAGTTCTTACTTGATTTGATGTTCTAAATAGGCTCCTCTATGATTTTATAAATACGTTTCTGTTGGGGCTGGGCCATTCTGGTGTAGGGTGTCGGACCAATTCGGCTCCATGATTTTGTTGCAGCAGTGACAGGTCAGACCTGTAGCGGCGTTGTTTTTGTGGTGGGGGTGTTAATCTAGAAATGGACAATGGTGGGGTCAGTCCAGGTGACTGGCATGGCTGCTGTGACCATAATGCTGGGTATGGAGGTGAATACGTAGTCGAAGGGTGCATGGCAATGTGGGTGGGCCCAGTGACATGTTGTTTCAGTCTGAGGTATGCTAAGCTTTCGTATAGTGTGGGTGAGTTGGAGTTCGGTTTGGACTTCCAGGTGGAAATTGAGGTGCTCTACAAGCATGTATGATTTGGAGTCAATGGTGAGGGGGGTGACAAAATCTGTGATGTTGTTGATGAAGTCTGCTCATGGTACATACGGGTGGTTGGTAGACTAGAGTTCCATTCAGGGTGAAATTTGCAGAACTTCGTAGCTTGAAGTGCAAGTGCTCCATGAAGGGGATCGCGTTCTTGCGATTCCCCATCCTCATTTGTGCTGGCGGTCCTGCCTCCTGCCAAAATGATCATGGCAATGTCTGGAGGTAAAATGGGGGTAAGACATGTCTCCATGAGGAAGAGGAGGTCCAGGGTGTTCTTGTCCTTTCAGTCTAAGGCATGCTTACGGTGCGAGTGGGTGCTTAGGAGAATGGATGATAGTAGGTCTTGGGGATGTTTATGTTGGAGTGGGTGGCATGCTGGGTTTATGTGGGGTGTGTGTTTGTGGCGCTTGTGCAGTCGGTGAGTTACTGCATGCTAAATGGAAGGAGGTGGAGGAAAAAGCTCCTTCAGTGCTCTGGACATGGTGTGGCAGCAGTGTGTAGTGGAGTTGAGAGACCGGTGGAGCACTGCTGCGTACAGCAGAGAAGCAATTAGATCAATGTTTGTGACGCTGGGCGAGGTCCAGGCATGGATGGGCGCAGACGGGCTTGCCTTTTTCTTGCCTTTGGCATGCCATTGGAGCGTCCACAATGTGGCCACCATTAAGTTAGCCCTGGGAGGCAGGAGGAGCATAGGGGGTGGTGGGTAGGGCTTTGCTAGAGCGCACGAAGGAGCCGGATCACAGACAAGAACAGGTAGGCAGCAGGGGAGAATGGATTGTGTGCAGAAGGATTGGAAAGGCAACACAGGGAGGAAGCAAGTAGGAAAAGTGGTGCAAAGATATAGCACAAGAGGAAACAAGAGGCAGTAAGAGGTACTTAAGGTGTGAGGAGTGACAGGGAGATGACACTAGGGTTGTGAGAAAGATGCAGTAAAGGTACAGATGGCACAAATAAAGCTAAAGAGATGGCATAAAATGGGAAACAAGAGGCAGTGACAGGCACTAAATGTTCGAGAGGTGACATAGAGAAAGCACTGGAGGTGTGAGAAAGAAGCAAAGCGAGCTATAGGTGGGAGAGCAGGAGTGTGAGAGAACGAGAGCGAGAGGAGGAGAGTATGAGAGATCAAGCGAGAGAAGAAGGAGGGTGCCTCAAGCCACAGAAGTCGGGTCCGAAAGGGCTTTGACTGGTCAGAGGACTGGTCACAGGTAAGTCTGGGTGGCTGGCCCTAGGCACCTTCTTAAACCACAGGAATGAAAGCAAAAAGCTGCAAACCTCTCTTCTCAGTGTAAAGTTAAAATATCTGGATCACACTGGGAAGGTGCTGTTCCTCAAACAGAGGCATACCCAGAAATCGAGATGAAGAAAGAGAGAGGGGGAATAGAGAAAGACAGAAAGACAGAGTAGGAAATGGGGCAGAATTAGGTCAAAAGGGTCAATAACTTTTTCTTCTATTAAGCTAATATATAGGTTGAAATCAGTTAAAAGAGCCTCACCCCCGTTATACAGGGTCAATGATATCACCTTCATAAATGGAACAATTTATGGTGAATTGAGACCATGATTTGAATTTAAAAACAGAGGAGGGCTTCAGCAACATCTATGGTCTAGAACAGCATATGTTTTTCCACGTAAAAACAGATCAAGGAAATGGCACATGAAGTAATTGTATTTTACAAGTGTTATATAATGTCAGGAAAACTCATCAATGTACAGCTCTTCCTCCAATGCGGAAGGGGCTACAAAAGAATGGGGGGCATGTACCTGCTATGGTGAACTTAAGGCTTCTTTAACATATTCTCAAAAGAAAAGCTTCCCTTCATCAATTTCAGTTTACCAAAATTCTATGAGTTGTAGAAGTAACATCATGCAACACTTGGCACGGCATGATATCACAGTGTTTGTGCCTCCCATATTTATTTATTTATTTATTTAGTGCTAGAATCGACCCCCGAAGGTGTATCTCTGCGCTTCGGACAAGCAGCATGGGTGTAGTGCTACTACATCAAAATCAGAGGCAACGAAGATGATCCTTCCAGTATCAATGAAATCTCCAATGGACTTGCAAATTGGCCATTACCTGTTGTATTGTGTGGTGATTTTAATTTAAATTTGCCGTATGATTGGTCGTCTAAAGATACCTGGGTATATAAGGGTCGCAAGCCAAAGGTTTTCAAGGCAGTAAAAGATCTTTGCTGTATGCATGGATTGGTAGATGGATGGCAACCCACCACACAACCTCCTCACGACACTGGCTATACATTCTACTCATATCCACATCACACATATGCCAGAATAGATATTTTTTTCTCTCCAACTCTTTAAAAACAATAAGTAAAATTAACAAACTTACAAAAATCCTTTCTGATCACAACCCTTTAATGTGTATGGTGAATATAGGTCCAATCGAAAAGGGGGTAAGAACCTGGACCTTTGAAAAAACTTTGCTACATGACCCAAACTATTGCTCACACATGCGAGATTGGATCCCTAACTTTATACAGGATAATATGGGTAGTACAGGAATAGATGTGGTCTGGGATGCGTTAAAGGCAGGGATTCGGGGTGAAACATTACAATACTCCGTAAGATCAAACCGTTTAACTCAAATTAAGTCTCAGATTCAACAAGAAGAACTCCGACAGGCTGAAGAAGGTTTAATTCAGGCTATCAAAGCGCATGTCGGGAAAGAAATAATCGAAAGAAACCAAACTCAAGTTGCAATAGCCAGGGCAGCAATTATTGATGATATTACAGCTAAAGCGGTAAAAAGAGCCACAGCTAATCGGGAGATGGTATATGGGGTAAACAAACTTGTTGGGCATCAACTTGCTGTTCGTATGCGTCAACTAGAGACTACCAATACTATTCAGGAGATATCAGATCCAATAAAAGGTGTAGTTACTGACCTAGAAGACATTAAGGAAGCCTTCTTTCAATTTTATAGCTCATTATATACTGAGGGAAGTGAAGATAATATAGAAGAAATGACAAAGGATTATCTAGATCTGCTAAACCCTTATAGTTTTAGTGAATCAGATCAATCGGTACTAATGGATGATCCGAATTTGGAGGAAATTCAACAAATAATTAAGAATTTACCGAAGGGTAAGGCGACAGGCTTAGATAGTCTACCGTCTGAATTTTTTCTAACTTTCCTAACCGAACTTCAACATATAATGGTGACTTTATGTGGTTATATTTTCAGAGGGGGGACTCCCCCTAAATCATGGTCCAGTGCAAAAATCATAATATTTCCTAAAAAAACCAAACCCCCTGAACAACTAGGCTCATATAGACCAATTACCTTGATTAATGCGGATTCTAAAATATATTCCAAATTATTAGCAAATCTCCTGTGCCCCAATCATTCATAAAGTTATAGCCAATTACCAACATGGCTTTGTCCCAGGAAGATCTACTACTGATCACGTCCATAGAGTTATTAAACTGTTTGACCAGTCACGAATTACAGGAGACTCTATGGCCTCGTGCTTTTAGATGCGGAAAATGCATTTGATAGGGTCTCCTGGAAGTTCCTTTGGGCAGCTTTGAAAAGGGTTCGGATTCCCCCAAGCTTCAATAGGGCCATACAACAACTATATGTCAACCCGGCCGCTATGGTTTCTGTCAATGGCAGTCTTACTAAACCGTTCAAGATATCTAGAGGAACGAGACAAGGTTGCCCCTGCTCGCCTCTGTTATTTGCCCTCTATCTAGATCCCTTTATACAAAGACTGGAAAAGAATAGGGAGATAGAGCCTATTATATCACGCGATCTCTCTACTAAAATTTTAGCCCATGCTGATGACATAGCAAATGTCACTAGGAATCCAGCATCAACTATGCTTGCTATCATTGATGAGGCCACCAAATTTGGAACTATTTCCGGATACGCCCTTAATCAAGGTAAAACCCAAATTGTGATTAATGATAATGTGGTTTTTGTTGATTCTAGAGTTACACCAAACGCAACTTACTTGGGGATTTCTATCACCGCCAAACTAGAAGATCTGGTCGATATCAATGTAAAACCGGTATTAAGGACAATGCAAAAAGATCTCCACAGACTTGATAATCTGCACCTTTCCCTGATTGGTAGAGTTAACGCCATAAAAATGGCTTTCTTCCCTAAACTGTTGTATTTATTTAGAGCAATCTGCCTAGAATTCCCTGATTCCTGTTTAAAATCTATGGAACACACTTTTTCAAGCTTTATATGGTCATATTCCCAACCAAGACGCGCATTAAAATTCCTCACTTTACCAAAGGAACAGGGGGGTTTAGTCTTATCAAATTTGCGTTTGTAATATTGGGCTGCAACCCTAAGTAACAGTCAAGAGCTTCTTCAAATTGAATTAGCGAGTGAAGTATTATGGGGTGTACAACCAACTATCTATAACCTAATGCTAGGTGAAAAAAGCTTAGGATACTTATGGTGTCATCTTCACGACAGCTATCACAAAAAAGTAAAATTCAAGCCGCTTCTACACTCATTTAAAATAGTGCAAAAAATAAGAAAAACTATGGACATTGGGCGAGTCTCATACTATACACTTTTGAGAGATAATCCAGATCTGCCCGTAATCTTTAGGGATAGCTGTATGAAGAATTGGGAAGCAGCCGGAATCACACATTTCGGCAATCTCTGTTCTTCTACGGGGCTTCACACACTTGAGGAACTAAGAATGAAATATCAAATTAATAACAGAGATTTCTTCAAATACCTACAAATCCGGGACTATATAATAAAAAGAAATCTTAGTGAAATCATCTGCAAAAAAATTGAGATATTTGAGGCACTGTCGTCCTTAAAAGCTAACACCATTAGTGAAATATATATACTATTACGTAATTTGGCACATGATGATATAGGAAAGATAGCCTCGAAATGGGAAAACAAAATTGGTATACCTCCTGAGGAATTTGAAAGAACAATGGCTATGTCACAAACTTATCTGCTATCCACCAAATTACAGACGCAATTTTATAAAACCCTCTTTATGTTGTATTATACTCCTGACAAAATTGCAAAATGGGGCTCCGGTAAAGGAACATATTGTCCCCGGTGCCATTTCCCGAATGCAACTGTGTACATATCTTCACAACTTGCGACGGCCTATCCCAACTGAAACTTGATATTGAGAGGTTTATCTCAGCGGTGGTGAAAAACCCCATCATTTTGACCATTGAAATGATGCTTCTAGGAGCGACTGACCCCAACTGGAATGGAGAAGGGTGGAATTTATGTTTATCTCAATGGCTGTTTTTAGGATGTGTATCGCATCGGCTTAGTTAGACGAATTTGCCCCCTCATTCCAGCAATGGCTCGCTAGATTACTAGCCGCATTTAAATTGGAAATTGCAATTTATAAAGGGAAAGGTAGAAGGAAACGCACTGCTGGCCTGAAAATCTGGGCTCCGCTACAGGAATGGTGTGACATACAAGGTAATAATAATAGGTAACTCCTTTAAACCTAACTTAGATATATTGGTGTCACTCTTAGTGAAGATTATATGGGGTATAACTCTTAACCCCTTCAGCGCTGATGACAAAGCCAGCTCGTCATGGGCGTTACCTGCACTACGCGCATGACGAGCTGGCTTTGTCACGTAACGCGTGATTTTCGAAATTTCAGCGCACAGCGGGAAAACCCGCTAGCGCGGTAGAGGGTAAACCAGGCAGAAACTTGACTGATGAATTGGTGATTGCTTTTGTATTTGAATTTGAATTGCAACGGCTTCTGTATTCGTACTCGAATCTTTGTTTCTGTGCTATTATTATTTATGTGTTTATTTAGATGTAATTTGGTTTATATTTACAAATGCCAGGTGTGTGATTGATTAACAGGACATGGCACACAGTTATTCCATGGGGCAAAACTCTGCATAATGTGGTTTGTATATTTTCCTTTTCTTTCTCTTCTTCTTTCTTATAGAAGTGTGCCAGACTATGGGGTGGGGGGGGGGGGGTCAGGGGGTTATGATGAATTCTTTCAGTGTAAATCTATGTATCCTATGATTTTACAAAAAAACGAATAAAAATCATTTAAAAAAAAAAAATCAGAGGCAGAAGAGAGTGGTCTTAAGCTGCTTTCTGAATTTGTAGATGATCTGGGCATTGTCTAAAGTGCAGAGGGAGCTCATTCCAATAACAGGGGCCGAGATGGGAAAGGGCCTTTTCCCCTAGCCTGGCCTTCCTGACTCAAGGAACCACAAGAAGAGACTTAGATACTGAGCGAAGGGACCTGGAAGGAAGGTAAGGTGTAAATTTCTCTGAGAGAAGATGGGACCGAGATTAAATAGTGCCTTATGGATGGGGCAACAGACTTTGAACTTTACCCGCTGGCGTATTCGAAAGCCAGTGAAGCTGACAGAGAAGAGGGCGGTGGCAGTCCTAGAGGGCACCTTGAGGACCAACCACGCTGCCGTATTCTGGACTACCTGCAGTCTGCTAAGCGAAGCCTCATTCGAGGAAATCAGCAGACCATTACAGTAGTTCAGACGGCTTAATATAAGTGCCTGAGTCAGAGTTTCCGAGTTGAGTCGGGGAGCAACGGAAAGAGTCGACGGAGTAATCCCAGGGCATGGAAACATGAGCCAGCTGTCTGAGCAGTATGCTCCTTCAGAGTAACGGCTTAGTCCAGGCGGATGCGTAAGTTCTTAACCAGGGATTTAGGGACGGGGAGCTCCAAGATCAACAGGCCACCATTCAGGAGTTATATTACGGGAGCATCTCCGAAGAGCAAGATCTCTGTCTTCCCCACATTACATGGGAGGAGAGTGCACTTCATCCAATGTGAGATAGCTCTCATGCCAGAGGAGAAGGCAAACTGTACCGCTGGGGTGAATATATTGAAGGGAAAAAGAAGGTGTGTATCGTCGGCATAGGAAATGGGGGTGAACCCATGCATCCTTAGGAGATTGGCCAAGGGAGCAACATAGATATTAAACAATGTCGGGCTTAGACATAAGCCCTGAGGCCCTCCCTTGGACAATTCCATAGGTGGCAAATGATACTGGCCAAGGTTGACGGTCTGAGAATGAGCAGATAAAAAACTTGTCATCCACTGAAAAGCAGAATCTCTGACTGGGAGGAATCTAAACTGCCTGTAAGTTCGACATGATTGGAGAGATGTTTATTGATGTGTTTCTCCAATAGTTTGCTCAGGAAGGGGAGAAGCGAGATGGGACGGAGATTGGAGAAATCCGTCAAAGGAACCTTGGCATTCTTATGTTTGTCCATATCCTGTGCTACTTTCCACTCTGATGAAACGTGACCCTCTCTTAGTGAGAGATGGAGGAGATATTCGATAGAAGGAGCCAGTTGACAGGCCAGAGAGGTAACAACTTCATAGCATGGAAGGGAACATTTTGCTGGTGTGGTATATATTTCTTTTCAAACCCCTTGTGCATACTTTGTGTAACAAGGCCAACATGCCACCAGTGATAAGCGGCCTTGTAGACATACCTGTATTTACATTCCCTTTAAGGCAGGCATCATGTTGGACCCAACTAGAAAAACACCAGAATACCGCTGGTGTCATCTACCGGGGCACCAGATTTAGCTGTCTATGATACAACACCACTTGCTTAGAAGAAGGCTGTGTATGACCACTCCGTTTCTTGTAACCAGAATCCAATTTGTGAGAAAATCACTGTTTTAGGTTTATAACTGGTGTTAACATTATCACCCAAAGATGGATGAAAACATTGTAAGTGATGGAGTCGTGGGGAGTCAGAATTTCTATAGTAGATAGGGCTATTACATAACAGCTACTGTAGCATTAAAATGTAAAAATGTGGGGGGCGTGGCTTCGGCGCCGAAGAAGATGGCCGCACTCCCGGTGAGCTCTGTCAGTCTGTAATGTGAAGGGAGACATTCCGGGTCTTCAGAGGCGTCTCTGGCTCCCTCCTCTTACGAATTTGGGTAGCGGAACCTCGGCGGCTTCGGGAAATCCTTCTCCGGAGCTGCGGGGTAAGCCACACATGCTTATTTTTCTCTTTTAGGCGGATCGCGTCTGAGGCGATTTCCACCATTTTGAAGTCCCCGGATCAGTTTTTTGCACTTTCGGAGGTTTCTTCGACCTGCTTCTCGGACCTGTTACTCAGTATGGGCACAATTCAACAAAAGACTTTTATTTCCATATATAATAACCTGCAGATTTGATGCTGCTTCTGCAGAGTGGTAAATTCCTGAGGTAATTGCCTGCCCAGAAGTTCCTCAGCCATGTACATTCTAGTTACTTTTCCTCACTCTTTCTATTGTTTTGGTGTTGACAATTCTTTAATTCACACAAGTCACTTGTAATTTTTTGCTGTCTTCCTTCTTTTTATGCTACTTCCTATGACTGCTGCTGTATTATGGAATAGCATGTTTTTTCATATGTTGTAGACAGCATATTTTCTATCTTACTTTGGAGGATGAACAATTTCTGTCATATTTCGGAGAAAGGAGACGTTTCTGCATTTTTGCGACGTTTTGAGTGAGTGTTACTTTGGTGTCTGCTTGACACATTATTCTTCTGGAATTTTTTCATGTGTACACAAGGGACATATTGCTTTTTTCTCATTTTTACATGACTTTTGACAGTTGGAACTCTTTACCGTATTATAAGCATGGGCGAATTTTGCGAATTCGTGATTCGCGAATTTGCGGATTTGCGAATTTGCGATCCGCAAAATTCGCGAATTTGTACGAATTTGCGGATTTTTAATTTTTTGCGTGTTCGCGGGGCGCTTTGCGTGTTCGCGGGGTGTTTTGGCATGTTCGCGGGGCGCTTTGCGTGTTCGCTGTTTTTTTTTTGGGCGAGACCGTGATGCGCCCTCTGGTTCATCACTGCCACCCGCTCGTTTTTTATGCCCTTCTGCCCTCTGTACCACTCGTTTTTGTGCCTTTCTGCCCTCTGCCCCACTCGTGTTTGTGCCCTTTTGCCCTCTGCCCCACTCGTTTCTGACCTCTGCCCAACTTGTTTTTGTGGTCTTCTGCCCTCTGCCCCACTCGGGGGGGGCCTTCTGTGCGAGTTCAAGTGCCTCTTGTGTGTATTAATGGTCAGAGACCGATCAGAGCAGCAGATGAAGAGAAAGAAGCTCCTGGTCACAGGAACAGCACGAGGATTGCGCTCGTGAAAATCAAGGATACAAAGGCCTCTATCCAGCATCACAGCTGATTTTCGACGGTAGATTTGGGAAGAAGGCACACCTGCCCAGCCTCGACGACGCTCACGATTGTTTTTGGGCTGATGAATGAGTCACTGAATTTGAGCTTCAACTAGTTCCAGCGACCATGTGTGTGTTGCTATGCAATCGCACCGATGTGCGCAGGGGTCCCTTGAGTGAGCTGTCCATCATCCTGTAACTATTTTAGGATGGCGCCGGCAAGCTGCCAGCGCCATCCTAAAATAGTTACTAAATTAGCTTCATCAGGAAGCACCTGCTTTATTTTATCTATTAGTGCTTCCTGTTGAAGCTAACTTAGTAACTATTTTAGGATGGCGCTGGCAGCTTGCCGGCGCCATCCTAAAATAGTTACGACAACTTCAAGCTTGAAGGCTTGAACTTTTGCCCCCCGGATCCGCCGCTCGTGGATTTGCGGATGTTCGGTAAATTCGCGGGAGTTCACGGAATGTGAATTTACCGAAAATCCGCAAAATCCGCGAGCGGAACGGATTTTGTGCTCATGCTTACCGTATTAATCATTTTGCTGAGCCTTGTTGAACTGTCCTCTTCAGTGATTGTTTCATATTACTTCCTCCTACCTCTACGGACTTAATATGGCGATGTCACACACCAATCGTCGTGCTTCTCAGCAACGAACCGGAGCTAATTTACCTTTGGAAGATGTCAATCCTTTTAGTGTTTTGCAAGATATCATTGACGACACATCAAATGATTTGCCTACTACAAAGTCCTCCTCTCCTCTCTCTTCCCGCTCAAATTCAAAGCCCTCTACCAAAGCTCCCTCCTCTTCTGTTACAACTTCAGGGAAAAGAGTCAAAACAAATCCTCCCTCCCCTACCAACACATCACCTTCCATCTCTATGGAGTTATTACTGGAGGAAATTTGTGCGCTTAAACCCTATATGACTGGAACAAACTCCCGTCTTCAGAATCTAAAAGTCAATTGGTCAAACACTGAGCAAAGGGTTGACACTCTTGAAAGACAATTTGCCTCAGCACAAACGGTTTTGGATCAAATTCCCTGTGTTCACAAAGAGGTGGAGAGTCTTAGACAACAAGTTGAAAATGTAGAAAATCGAAATAGGCGTAATAATTTACGCATTTATGGTCTTACCGAGGGCCTTGAAGGATCAAATCCCATTTCTTTTTTTCAATCATTTTTGCCTACTCTTCTTGGCCTTCCAACATCACCTCCTTTAAACATTCAACGTGCTCATCGTCTGGGCTCTCTCTCTCGTTCATCTACTGCATCATCATCTTCTTTCACAAAACCTAGAGGAGTTATCATGTACTTTTTAGAATACACAGAACTTCTCAAAGTTCTTCATGCTGCCGAACAAAAAGGGAGGATCACTTGGAATGGCTCTAACCTTTTCTTTGCTCAAGACTATGCTAAAACCACTGCTGAGCGCCCCAAGAAATGTTTGGAGATGAGGCCTGCTCTACGTTCCTTGAATGCTCGATTTGGCCTATTCCATCCGTGCCTCTTCAAGGTTACTTATAACAACAGGACTACGACCTATGAAGATCCTGCGTTGCTTCAACGATTTCTGAATTCCTGCTCTCATGCCTCTATGGACATTCCTCCATAGTCTTCTTGGTCGTTGCTGTCTCTCTATATTAAATGCTATTTCCATTAAGATTATTGTTTTGTTCATCTATCTTCCCTAATGTATTATGTATTCTGTGCTTGTTTTTTGTTGCATCTATTATTATTAATGTTCTCTCATTTGAAGTTCTTTTTAGATGCAGTTTTTGTGAGCCCTGATTTTTGTGTATCTTTTTTGCTCCGCCCGGAAGTCTGTTCCCCTCCGTTGCGTTCTGTTGGAGTCCCTGGTTCGGTGTGCTATCTCCCCTATGTGGTTCCACCACCCCCAGTCGTATTGTTGGTTTCTGGTATGTCTTTTTGACCTCTTCTTTCACTGTCATTTGTTAGTTTCATTTTGTTCTCCTCCGTTTTGTCTTTCTCTTTTTCAATCATTTGCTTTTCACTCTTTCCTCCTTACTTTCCTTTCTATCTCTTTTCTCTCGCTGCTCTTCTTTCTTCTCTTTTCCATTATCTATTTTATCCTTTTTTCTAAATTTTACAGTATTTCACTTTTTCTTCCCTCTATTATCTTCTCACCCCTGCATTTTTCACTTAAATGTCTCTATCATATTCTTTTCTCTCTATTATCCCTCTCTTTTTTCAATCCTTCTGTCCTTTTTTATCTTGCATTCATCTCTTATTCTATTTTACACCTTTATCTCAGTTGTCTTCATTATTTCCTCTTCCTTTTCTTTCCTATTCTTCTTCTCATGCTTATATTTGTTCTGGTTAAATTTTTTTACTGCTTCTTCATGCTAATGTTGTACAGTTTTCATATTTTTAGATATTCTCTAAAGTTTTAGATGTCAATTAATATAATTTCTTGGAATGTTAAAGGTTGGGTGTCTCCTATTAAGAGACAACGTGTTCTTTCTCATTTAGCCCATTTGAAAGGATACATAGTGTTGTTGCAAGAAATTCATATCAAAGATGTTGAAGTCTCAAAGTTACGTCGTAATTGGGTTGGCCATGTCTTTGCTTCACCTTGCTCGGGGAAACGCAATGGAGTTGCAATTCTTTGTCATAAATGATTGAATATTCAACTTATCACTCAAGATGCAGACACAGAAGGTAGATGGGTGGTTGTATCATTATTAGTCAACAAAATTCCTTTAACTATTTTTAACTTATATGCCCCCACTGTACAAGATAAATTATTTTGGCCTCAAATCCTTTCATCCACAATGCAATACACTGATGATTATTTTATTCTTGGTGGGGATTGTAATATGATTATGGATCCATTTCTAGATAGGAAGTCCAACTCTCGTTTTTCGCCCTCACATGTCCATACTCAATTTACCTCCACTATATCTCAAAGATCTCTTGTTGACTCTTGGAGGCTGTGCAACCCTACATTACAAGAATATACTTATTTTTCGCCTGTTCATTCATCCCAATCATGAATCGATTATCTCTTTATCTCCAAGGCCTTGACACAACACATCACTCATTCGGAAATTGGTTCTATACTAATTTCCGACTACGCTCCTGTGTCCTTATGTCTGGATCTACTCCCTCCTGTTAAAGGAACTCGGAGGTGGCGGTTTAATAATTCCCTTCTTTTGGAAAAAACATTTACCTCTACTTTCCTTCCCACTTTTTTGCAGATAATGAATCTCCGCACTAATCGCCTCAATTAATTTGGGACACTTTTAAAGCTGCCTCTAGAAATTTCATTATTTCCTATGCTGCCAAGAAAAGACGCCTCGCAAGTCAGTCTTTATCTTCTCTAACCTCTCAAATTAAACAATTAGAACATTCTTAATTTTCAACTAAATCACATTCTGACCTTACTCAAATCATTAATGCTAAACTTTCTTTCAATAAATTATCAACTAACTCTGCCAACTTGTTTTTGCTTAAATCTAATGCTACATTTTACTCTACACAAAATAAGGCTGGTAACGTACTTGCTAATTATCTTAAGGTGAAAAAAGAGCAAACAAAAATCGAGGCGATTGTTTCCTCTTCCAATGCTACTCTCCACAAAGATGAAGATATTTTGGCTGAATTTACCAATTTTTACCAACATCTTTACACCCCGGAATCCCCTCCCTTATCCTCTGACATTGATCATTACCTATCTTCTATTCCCCCCCCCCCGCTGTCTGATGTGGATTTTTCCTCCTTAGACAAAGATATTCTTCCCAAAGACATTCTGAAAGCCAGTCAAGTCCTTAAAAAAGGCAAAGCCCCTGGTCCAGATGGGTTCTCCATAGAATTTTATTCTCATTACTCCACTTTACTTGTTCCTAAGCTCCATCAGTTGTTTTCTTTCTTTATAGCTTCTCAGAAATCCGAAGGTTCTTTTCAAGAAGCTTTGAATTGTCTTCTTCCCAAAGATGGCAAGGATCATTCTTTATGTAAAAATTATAGACCTATTTCTTTAATCAATCTTGATTACAAACTTTTTGCCAAAATATTGGCGCTGCGTTTAGACAAAATTCTTCCACAACTCATTGGTAGAGAACAATGTGGTTTCATTAAGGGTCGTCATCTTTCAGATAATACTCGCCTTTTCTTTAATGTTCTTAGTAAATCCCATACTTATAATCAATCCTTAGCTGCTATCGCATTAGATGCTGAAAAATCTTTTGATAGAGTTAATTGGTCCTTTATTTTTTCTACTCTCTCATGGTTTGGTTTTGGCTCCAAATTCATTTCTTATATCTCATTACTGTATTCTTTTCCTAGATCTTTTATTTTTGCTAATGGTCTTGTGTCGTCTTCTTTTCCTCATTTTAGAGGTGTTCGGCAGGGATGTCCTCTTTCTCCTCTTCTTTTTATTTTAGGAATAGAACCATTTTTGTCAAAGATCAGATTGAATAATGATATTACGGGTTTCCCTTATGGGGAGGACCAACTAAAGCTTTCTGCCTATGCAGATGACATTCTTCTATTTATTTCTCACCCTCAGACTTCTATTCCAGCTTTTTTATCTGAAGTTTCATCATTTGCAACGGTCTTGGGTTATAAACTCAATGTAGATAAATGTGAAATTCTCCCTCTAAATAAATTTTGTTTTCACGCTGACTTTTTGGATTCTTCCTTTCATTGGAGTCCCTCTAAAATAAAATATTTAGGTCTTTGGTTTACTCCCTCACTTAAAGATACAGTAGCTCTAAATGTCAAGAACTTGCAAACCACTTAACTAGATTGCACGACCAGATGGCATCCTCTATTTTTGTCTTGGTGGGGTAGGTTGGATTCTATTAAAATGATGCTAGTTCCGATTATCTCATTTTTTCTCTCTAATCTTCCTGTCAATCTTCCAAAGTCTTGTTACAAGAACATTTATTCTATTCTATTCTATCTCGATTTTTGTGGCAAAACAAAAAAGCTAGGATGTCCTTTTCCAAACTTAAACGCCCTAAACATTTAGGTGGAGCCAATTTTCCAGATTTCTCCTCTTACCATACTTCATTTTTTCTTTCCCACTCAGTTTCTTTTCTATCAGAATCTATATCAGATACTTCCTCTTCTCCGTTATGGGTTAAGGTCGAATCCTTCTTTTTCCAGCCCTTTACCTTTAAGGAATTTGTTTCTCTATCACATGTTCCACAAAAGATGTCTCTTCCTATTCTTAAAAATTCTAGGAAACTCTTTCTTCCTCTTTTCCTGAATGGTCTTGATGATCGGGCTCGTTTCTTACAATCTCCTATTTGGTACAATCCTCTTATTAAAATCAAAAATAAGACTTTTTTCTGGAAAGAGTGGCACTCTCTTGGTCTCACTTGGACTCATCAACTTTTTCAAGATGGTATCTGTATCCCCTTCTCGTCTCTCCAATCTCATTTTTCTCTTCCTCCCTCCTTCCTTCCTAACTATATCCTATTGCGTTCTGCTGTTCAGACTACCTATGACTCTTTTACTGATTCCTCTCCCCCTATTGCATCTTTTTCTCTTAATATTCCTTTTCTCTTATCTTCTCCCTCAGCTTCACAAATTTATAAAAAATTACTAGACACAACTGTTCCTAGGGATAAATCTAAAACAGAACAAGATTGGGAATCTGATTTAGGAGACTCTTTCCCTATCTCATTATGGCACAATATATGGAATAAACTAAGGAAATCCTCTAGAGCAGCTAATACTACTCAAACTTTTTTGTTGTTGTCTAAAATAGACTTTTAATCACCCCCTCCAAATTGCACACTATAGATCCTTCTATCCCTTCCACATGTTGGTCCTGCTCAAATACATCCGCGGATCTCAAACATATGCTTTTTACATGTCCTCTGACTCATATTTTTTGGTCCAAAGTATGGAAACAGATTAATACTATTTTTTCCACCCAATTTCCATTTTCACTCACCCACGTTTTTCTAAGTTGTCTTTCTGACATATGGTCTTCCCTGGACTCTAACACCTCCATTATCGACCTTCTCTTAGCTGTGGCCTTTCAACAAATTACTAAATCTTGGAAAAATGCTCCCAACTTTTCAAGCTTGGTGGTATGGTGTTTGCTTTAATCATAGACTAGATAGAGCTTATGCATACCCTGTTAAACTTGCTATTAAACGTGATTTGTTATGGCTACCATTTACTACTTTTTTAGATGTATCTGCTCAATCTCGTTCAATGCATACCCCTCTTATTGAAGAAGTACCCAAACCTCCTTGATACTGTTTTCATAACTTTACTTATTTGTTGTAATAATTGTTCCTTTTTTGATTATTATATGATGTTTTTCTTGGAAGTTTTACATGTTTATGCTTATTACGCATCCTATATAAAGATTGTTCTTTATTTACTGATTTTCCTCCTCCATCTTTCCTTCTTTCCTATCTCTCTTTCTCTCTTTCTCTTTTCTTTTTCCTCTCAATATTGCGTTGTATTATTTTTATTTGATTGCATTTCATCTTATATTGACTTTGTATCGTAAATTTCTTTATAGCAATCTTTATATTCAATAAAAACTTCTTCAAACTTAAAAAAAATGTGAGGAACATGGCGGCAGTAGGCTAACTGCCGCGGTACTCCGCTCTGAGCCCTAGCTGAGCGTATGCATTTTCTTTAGCGCCGAAAGAACGAGGAGTTCTGTATGAGACTCCTGTGACATTAGGGGGGCTGTCAAATCACTTGAATCACTGAATGATACAAAGAAAAAAAAGCCATCTATCTGAAGAAAAGTTTGCTCCGGGCCGCTTGTGCGGTCTTTCTTCCTTGTCCATGTGTGTTCAGTGGGGCGTGTTTCAGCTTGCTTCGGCGTTCCTCCTCGGTGCTCCAGCAGACGAGCCTCTAGCAGATCAGCCATCACTGCGGACGCCGTCAGTGTTGTGGACGTGGCATCGAGCCGCCCTGGAGCTCCGTCGTGGGAGACACCTGCGGTCCCTTCGTAGAGACCCTCGTTCATCTGTGGTTCCTGCGGGGGAGGATGCTGAGACCGAGCGAGCGGACATAACGGCAATCCAAGCTCTGCTGAGATCTACAATTGCTGCAGCTTCTACAAGAGAGGAGGTGAAGGGGAGGCAAGGAGGGTGGGGGAGGTAGCCGTCAGTCAGTGCTTGAAGTTACCTGAAGAGGGGACACTCGACCCAGGGTTAGAGTTTGGTCCGGGTCCCAGCGTAAGGCAGAGAGAGCACAGCTTGGATAAAACCCAACGATCAAGTACTCTAAGAAGTTACTGCCTGAACCAAGTTGAAACTCCCTCAAATTTGCAACCAGCAATTGCTAGCAGGGGCCGTAGAGGGAATAAAGGCAACAAACACCAAAATCAAAACATGGGGGGTAAAACTAACAGGAAGAAAGAGGGCACGAGTGGACCCCCTGTTGTGGGAACTAGGCTGGAGTCTGGGGAAGCAACTCAGGATACTGCTGAAGTGGGTCCTGGGCTGACTAAATTAACTAGTATCAACACCATTAAAACGCCTTCTAAAACTTCCTCTTACCTCTCCTCTGAGGTGAATCCCAAACGTGCGAAAAAATCTAAAGCAGCCAAAGCAGTTCTAGATTCTAGCTCTAAGATAACGCCATCGCTGCGATCCTATTTTAAGGCCATTACTCAGGTCCTAGATTTGACACAGAGCTATCCCCCCAGTGTGTGTCCCTCCAGGTATATCCCCGACTACAGTTTTGTCTGGTTGTTTAGACCTCAAAACATGGAGGTGGCACGGAATGAAGCTCAACCTGGGGAGGAGGGGGGCACACCCACAGGCACCACTTCGATAGAGGTTAACTCTGCTCTCCCGTTTACGAAACCATCAGCTGGATTGAGCATTGAAAACAATACCAGTCTCAGTCTTAGTGGCTCTCTAGAGCTTTGTGAGGCTCCTACAACCGCTGTGGCACCAATCAGTTCTGTTGAAACAGAAGATAGTAGTCTTCCGGGTGAACACGCATGCTTGGAGGTTGATACATGCCTTGAGTCAGACGTTTCAGGTCGTCAACATCTAGGGGGCCACTTAAAAGTAAACCAAAACGATCTACTGCAAGCTGCTTCTAATCCCTCTTCCATCTCTGACACCCCCTCCAGTCTCCGTGCTATTGCCGCCGGTATGCCTCCAGATCTCTCACTCTCTTCATTATTACCTATGTTTTCTAATTTGTCAGCTGACATCAAATGGGGTTTCGAAGAGTCATCAAAAATCCAGAGAGAGATCAGATCATACTGTGAGTCATTAAACACTAAGATAGATGGTCTTTTTGCGAGAACTGGAGCATTGGAAGAAACAGTGGCTGGGATGTCTCTCGAATTGGAAAGTGCTAAGGAGGATATAGTTAAACTAATACTGCTCTGGCTGATAGAATGGAGTTCCTGGAAAATAATGCGAGGCGATGTAACATCCGCATTTTAAATGTACCCGAAGGAAGTGAAGGATCAGACATCAAGACCTACATCACTCAACTTCTAAAAAAATCTCTTAATCTAGCTCATTCTGAAGAGGGGTTGAATGTTGATATCCAGCGGATACATAGGGACCCCTTCAGGCGAAATCTACAGAGGACAAAGCCCCGGAAGATATTAGTTAACTTTCAAACCTTTTGACTGAAGGATCATATCCTCAACTTAGCCCTTAAACAAAAATCCCTAGCAGGAGAAGATTTTACTTTTCAAATAAGATCCGACCTTTCAAGGGCCACCCTGGACAGGCAGTGGGAACTGGGCAGGAGGATGGAGGCCTTCAGGAAATTAGGTGCGTCAGTACAGTTGAGCTTTCCTGCAGCTCTGAAGATTATGCTCAACAATAAAATGTACAACATTCGCTCAGTCCAGGCTGCAGACGAGCTTCTGATGACCATTGGAGCGTCCAAGGGGGCCGAGGGCAGGTCAGGTATGGGCCGAGAGAATGGGGGCATGACCACTTATTCTGCAGTAAGGTAAAACGGATAGAGTTCTTAAGATTACAGCCCCACCCCGATCTTTCCTGGCTCACTGCTTCTTTTCTCCTATGGTTTAAAAAATAGGATATATATATATATCTATTAAAAAAAAACGGCACATACAACAAAATTAAAAAAATATATAAAAGTATAAAAACCTTAGGTAGAGTTAAAATATAACACTAATATTAACAAATGTGAAAATCACCACCTACACATCTCGCACCTAGAGGAATTTGTCCTGATTTCATGTGGAGCTACAATAGATCAAACTACACTGGTAGCATTATCAAGTCCTCAACAATATAAGAAAAATGCTTCGTGGGGGCTTAGAATGGGTCAGGGGTACCACAAACCGGACGTGTTCCGGTTAGACATAGAAGGGTTCCTCAAGGGTGGGGGGTGGGGTTCACAGGGGTGAGGGTTAGGGTAAAAAAACATAAATGTTCCTCATTTCCGAATTGGTTGTTGACAATTCTATTTTTTGGGAACATTTTGTATTACAGACAGATACCAAGGGTTGTATGCTTGCAATGTCCAGCCTTACTAATTATGAGTACTATTAAGATTCTATCCTGGAATGTTAATGGCCTGCGCACCAAACCTAGATCAAATAGGATTCTACAATATCTACGTGATTTTGATGCGCAGGTCATTATAGTTCAGGAGACACATATGGTTGAGGCTGAGTTACTCAGTTTGGTAAACAAAAACAGATGGATAGATCTGGCTGTCTCTACTTCTCAAACTGCCACTACTAGAGGGGTCACCATTCTTTTTAAAAAAACTATCACCACTAGATTTATAGCGAAGAAAGTAGACCCCGCAGGCAGGTGGGCTATTGCTACTGTGGTTATAGGTGGCTCACGCTTTACGATAGCTGGGTATTATGGGCCTAATCGAGACGACCCCTCTGCCTTAGAGTCATTATTCTCTGACATTTTGCACTTCCCAGAACCTGTCATAATAGCAGGGGATTTTAATATCATTCTTGACCCCTTGTTAGACAAAACCCCTTCCAGTCGACAACATACTTTGTCTAAATCCAGAGCTTTCTTACTTAAAGCTATGTGTCAATACGGAATTATAGACATTTGGAGAGTAAGGTCGGGGCAGAAAACCGGTTTTTCTTTCCGAAATTTCAAATATCATCATCGATTCAGGATTGACTTCTTTTTAGTAATTAGAGCCTTGCTTAATCTAGTAAAAAATTTTACTTACCTACCATCTCACCGATCGGACCACTCTGCAGTCCTTCTAGATCTTGATGGTTTGGCTCAATCCACGATCAGGTCATGGTCTATCGATAGGTCCCTCCTTACATCTCCAGATGATCTGGAGTATATTAGAGCAGAAGCACAAGAATTTTTTCTAGTTAATATCGGTTCTGCGAGCTCTAGCTCTGTATGGGACGCGATTAAGTGCTCCCTGCGAGGGGTTATTAAGAATAAAACTACTTTCCATAGGAGGCAGTACACCCAAGGAGTTACATCCATTGAGGCCAACCTGTTACTAGTCCAAACAGAACTAGAAGCTTCAAGCAATGCTCCCAACTCCATTATACTAGCTAAACAGGAGAAGCTGTTGGAAGTCAAAGGGCAACTGGCCTCAGTACTTAATCAGCGCATCCTCCAAAAGTGGGAAGCAAGTAAGCTAGCCCATTTTGAATTCGGAGAAGGGGCGGGTAAACTTCTAGCTTCGAAGTCTAGAACCGACCGGACTCGTAACAATATAGAGTCTATAACAACTAGTTACGGTTCCATATCTTCGGATCTAGAGATAAGATCAGCCTTTGAAGATTTTTTTCAGACCATCTACCGGGAGGACAATAACATCTCCCTCGAAAATATAAAGGAGTGGCTGAATTGCATTTCATTGCCATCGTTTTCTCCAGAACAAAGTGCTTTTTAGGGCTCGGCTGAAACGCGCGGAAGCGCGTCTCCGCCGAGAACTTATTGTGGCCGTGTCTCCTTCCCAGGAGACAATCCTGGCCGCGCGCATCGCCTTGGAGGCGATTCCAAACTGACACGTGCACGCGAACGAGCGCTGCGGCCAGGGGCTGTCTCCTGGGAAGGAGACACGCATGCGATAGCCTCCCAGCCAGACATGCACATTGGGTAAACCCGCGGCTCGTTGTTACTGGAGGCGAGTCATCTTGCAGGAATGTGCCCCTGGGCACGTGACTCGAGTTCCCTGCATCCGCTGTATATAGTTAAACACACTTAACCTGTTGCCTACAGAACTTTGTATTTTTGTTTTGAGCGGCTTCTTGAATAATATTGCTCAACGCACCTGGCAAAGACACCCCAAAGCCTCAAAATGTTTTGAAAAATGGCGTTAATCTCCCCTTCGCCAGCAAGGACCTGTTGGAAGGTGAAGTGCACACCGATATTTCTTAATAAAAGACGACGAGGTAGAGTGGCAGCCCCGAGCAGCTGCTCGCCGGGCGTGTGAACATTTGACATACTGCGGGCAGGAATGCAGGTTGTTATGGGTTTCTTTGTGCCGAGTTATTTCAATGCTGCAGCGAGCAACTGTCAAGGTTATTAGTGATTAACTGTATGGTGGCCGTTATGTATTTGCTGCGATGAAAAATAGTTCCACTCCTTGAAGATATCTGCTGTTGGCCTCAGATAACCTCCCTTATCAACGGCCCTCAGGGGCTGTTTCTCCACCCACGGCGTTTATTTCTTTAATAAATCATTGTCTTCGAGAATGCTTCTGTGCGTGCGGCATAAAACTTAATTTTACTTTTTGCTCTTTTCACAATAATTTATAGCGATTGTCATCAGAGAAGTTAAAGGTTAAACGGCGTTGGACAAGCCAAGCAGCTGTTTGTGTCGCGGAGGGACACTGGTCAGACGAAGTTTCCCGGCAGTGACCTACATCTGGAATAGAGACGAGGGCGCTCTGCATACACTGAGAGGGGAGTCTTGTTTGTTGCAGCACTTCATATGAAACTTTTATAGCCGCTTGAACACAATTAGCTTATCATTTAGAACGAAGAAGTTTCACATTTAAATTCAATTATTTTATTGGCACGATTCGCAAATCATCATAGTGAAATCCTAGAATATTAAAAGAGCACGCCATTAAAATCTGTTACATATCAAAATGTTAGACCCCCAGGATCATCATAATATTAGATTAATAAATAAACAGTTGTTAAAAGTAGAGAATTCACACAACTAGACCCATTAAAATTTGATACAACATCCCACTCTAAACAGATTTACAATACGAGCGAGCTGAATAAGAATACATAGCTGGGAATTGGTGACTGTTCATCAAATGGAGAACGATTACTACAAGTACCGGTACTGCCTAAAATATAGCTATTATAACTTACACCAAGTCATAAAAAGCTGCAAAAATTGTCCTCCTAAAAACTCTCATTTTAAACATTCCTGTATTGCAACTTTGCAAGTGCTAATATTCAGCTGTCTAAAAATTGTGACCAGCCAGTAAGATGCTGGTGCAGTCAGTGTCGTGCATATGCAGATAATATGCTGGACAGCTTCCAGTGCTGCACCACAGCCCCTACATAGAGTTTTCTGAGTACCTGTCAGCCGTCAGTATTTGTATGCCTTGAGTGGAATCAACCCCAAACCCAAGCGGAGGAATTGGGGTTTTGTAGCCAACTGAAATGGACAAGATAAGTAAGGTGGCAGCCATAGAGGCTGATACAGGTCATTAAATGGAATACATGGGCTCTAGAGCAAATTGCCTCTAAGTCATCATGGGTAGATAATGGCCTTGCCTGCTTCAAAAGGATTCTTGCTAACTATTTCAGAGGAAGGGACAGTTGCATCAAGTCCTTGACTGCAAGCTCCGTGATCGAATCCAAGTAAAATGTGTGTAGATCCGATTCCTTGTCCTGAATAATACTCCATTTATTTATTTTATTTATACAGTTTTATATAGCGCAAACTTGACCGGTGAGGGTGGCAGAGTGCTTTAGAGGTGGGCGCAGTAAGATGCAAGTAGGAGACAAGAGAACAGTTGCAGATACAAGAGAGGTGCAATCAGAGAACTTTAACAAGTTGAGAAACTTAGGGCCAGATGTAGGTAAATTTTATTTTACCACCTCTTAAATACCGCATCATACCGACTCGGTATTTAAGAAGTGGTAAAATAAAAGTACCGAGATGTAGGTAAATACAGATGTGCATTTACCGATTCGGAAACAATCGGTATTTACCGATGCGGTAAATACCGACCGGTAAATGCCCATGCATTCCTATGGGCTTTGAAGCCCATAGGAATTATTGGGCATTTACCGGTCGGTATTTACGGCATCGGTAAATACCGATTGACACAAGGGTGCAGGGGGTGTCACTTTGACACCCTCTGGCACCCCCAAAAGAGGCTCAGGTGCCATGTGGCAGGCATACCTGCCCTAAGGGCAGGTCTGCCTGTCATATGGCATAGGTGTGCATGCACACATGTGCAAGCACACCAGAATCGGTATTTTACCATCAAATAGTATTTGATGGTAAAATACCGATTTTTTAATGCTTGTGGGACTCAGAAGAGTCCCACCTACATATCAATTTTCCCTATTCCGTAAAAATACAGACTCGGTATTTTACATAATCTGTAAATTTACCTATCGGTAAATTTACCGAGTCTGTAAAATACAGGGCCCTACATCTCAAATTGCATTTACCGGTCGGTAACGGCCGAATTCGGCCGTTACCGACCGGTAAATGCCTACCTACATCTGGCCCTAAATCTCCATAGGAAATCATCAATATAGTAAAGCTGCTTAAGTGAGCCACATTCACCGCTTTCAATATTTGCACAGAAGGAAAGGAATTGTGCATAACTAATGTAATTGTGACATGTCAGGTTGCACTCTTGACAAATTGGGTCTGCGCCGTGCACTGTAGTAAATGGAAAAGGCCTCTTTAAGAACGAGACTGTGCAGGATGCAGCCAGGAAAATAATCGATCTTTGTAGACAAATGATCCATATGTCAAAGTAGGCATCCGTTTCCTTTCAATGACTTTACAAGTTACAGAAAGGCCTGGCCCGAAAGGAAGCTGTGAAGGAGCTGGAAGGCAAAAGTAAAAGAATTCTCCACTGATGTCAATAATTCGACCAGTGAGACTTGGTAGCCACAGTTGTTCAGCCAAACCCCTAAGTATTTTATTGAGTCAACTCTTTCAATTTGTGTGTGCGATCATTTAATAAGCAAGCACCATACTTGATTTTCTTTTTACCAAATCCAGGAGTTTAGTCTTTTACGAATTAATACACAGCTGATTGGCTTCGCAATAGTCCACATACAGAAATCGTTGTAGACCTATTTCAGTTTGGTGTTAGTTGCATACTGTAAAAGATGTAGGCTGCTCCTGTTAAATTTGGGTGGAAATCCCTTACCTGAGCGCAAAAGAACTCTCAAATCTGCCAGGCCTCAGTTTTTGTGGCTCTTCGCCAAAGTGGCCCACTTTCTGCATACTCGCACCTTTACCCATGTGTTTGAGTTAAGACTTATGATGGCCATTAGAAAGGGTATGGGGATGCCCCAGGCTACTAATTTTTCCCTCAGCCATCCTCTGTCCACATTATCAAAGGCTGTTGCATAATCCATTAATGCACAAAATAAAGACCTTTCCCCTTTTTAGGTCTCGCCTGAGCCAGAGCGCATGCGCCGCCCTGCGAGGCTTTTAGTAAGGGCTTTAGACTGGAAACACACGCTCATGGGTGTGCTTTTTTTTTAATCTCCCGCTACTGGCCTTTGCGTGTGTCTTTCTAAGAAAGACAGCACACAATTTGCCCAAGGCAGGTGCATGACCCACTTCTCTGTCCCCTGGCCTAGGGTGCTCGGAAGCGAGCAGCAGCGCGGCCGGGTGCCAGCTGCAAACCTCGCATCCCTGGCAGTGCGAGCGCACCACCCGTGTTTTTTAGCCCCTTTTGTGGCTAAGAGGGAACGGCGCTCCTGGTGGGCACGTCCCTCATCTTTAGGAGACGTGTCTGTGCTTAGGGAGTGGCCACATTTGCTTTGCTTTCTCTTGTAAATAGGGGTTCCCTTGTTTGTATACCGTAAGTTATCCCGTGGAGCTAGGAGAAAGTGTCCACCCTCATGACACCCCCTTTGCTGAACACGTACAGTCCTGCATCACGGGTATCCGACCCTCAGTGTAAGCCAATTCTATATAAGAAAAATACAAGCATGGTTGCTTTAATAACATCAAATCACACTGTACTTTTCAGTAACTTTTGCCGTGTCCACCTACCGTTGTTATTGTAATTTAACGCATGTGTAGCACTGGTTTTTGTGGCAATACCATATTACGAATGTTTTTCAAAATCTTTTAGACTGAGCAGAAGAATGACACCCGTGTTCTAAAAACAGAATGGTTTGTAGGTGACGATGGGGTGCTATGCTGGAACACATGAAACCTACCTTGTACATAACCTTCGGGTCGCCGCCAGAATGGCCGCTGTGCGGAAGTATTCACTGTGGTACATTACTCAGACAACCTGCTGATGTCAGGTGATGCTTCAGCAGTGTGAAACACGCATGAGTCAGGTCGCTCTGTTTCTGTGTACAACATTCGTGAAATGTCTCTGTTTTGTAGTCAGAAAAATACTTCTCAACAACGTAAATACAGGCCTGCTGTGCAGATTGCGACTCTTCAGGCCAAGTACAAATTACTTTGTCTGTCCTCCAAATGAGTCCACTGTGCTGTGGAAGTACAATAGCTGGGGGGACGAGTGTCTGTAGGAGATATGTATATAGATAATGGAGCACAGATTCAGTTCCTAGCAGACCTGGTTTCGACTTTATTTCCTCGAATAAACAGCGCAGGCAAGCTTTAAGTAACATTTGCAACAACCATCCCACCCATGGACTGTTTCACGGCATCTACCCCTCTCCATTAATACGAGGTTTAACATTGAAGCAGTTGTCAATCGATAAGGATTTATAAAGTGTGGCAAATCAGGGAATTGGAATTGTTGTATCCTGGCCCTGCTCCTCCTCAGGCAACTGTGTGATCTTCCTCACTCCCTATGAGGCCCTGCTTCTTCTCACACAACCATGTGATCTTCCTCACTCCCTTCAAAGCCAAACTCATCCTCAGACAACTGTGTGATCTTCCTCACTCCCTGTGAGCCCCAGCTCCTCCTCACACAGCCATGTGCTCTTCCTTACAAAACAACTGTGCAATGTGTCTCATATGTATGTACCTTGAACGCTGCAAGAACAAGCATTTACAATACAATTTATCTTACAATTTTGAAACTTTGACCCATTGGTATTATAAATAACAATGCCTTTTATAATTGCCATTTTTTTAAACACATAAATAAAAGGAATTGTCGTTTACAATGGCAATAGCTCAAAATCTTGCAATTGCGAGACCTATTGCATTGCAAATGCTTGTTTAGATCAGGCTGTAACGGAAGAAGAGGTGGTGACTGCTATACACAACATCAAAGAGGGCAAGGCGTCGGGGCCTGATGGCTTGCCTGCCGAAATATACAAGCACCTTGCGGGCGATATAGCTCCCTTCCTTGCTGTATTATTTAATCAAATTCTGCGGGAGGGGGTCTTACCACCCTTATCTTGGAATAACGCATCCATCACACTCATCCTGAAACCAGGCAAGGCCTCTTCTGACTGCGGTTCCTACCGCCCCATCTCAATTCTCAACGCTGATTATAAGATCTTCGCGTCCCTCTTAGCCAAGAGGCTGGGTCAGGTCGCTCCCTCAGTCCTACATTCCAACCAAAAGGGCTTTGTTAGGGGTCACCAGCTCTTTGAGCTGACATACGACCTGATAGGAGCAATCGATATGGCAACTAGCTCCTTAATGCCCCTAGCAATCCTCACGCTGGATGCCACCAAGGCCTTCGACAGGGTCAACTGGCTGTACCTGTCGGGGTCCTTGGAAAAATTTGGCGTGGGTCGGGCTTTCCGCAGAATGGTGGAACTCCTATATCACAATCCATCTGCTTTGGTCTTGGTCAATGGTGGTTTGTCAGAACCATTTACTATTACAAGGGGCACACGGCAGGGTTGCCCTTTATCCCCCCTGCTTTTCGATCTCTATATTGAGCCGTTTGCTCAAAAAATCCGGGAGGACAATAACATCATGCCTTTTAAATATAGAGATTGGGAAAAAAGGTGTCCCTGTATGCAGACGACATTAAGATCATGACGTCAGATATCAGCACCGCTTTTCCAGCAGCCATAAATCTAGCATTGGAATTCGGTAAAATCTCAGGGTACGAGGTTAATGCCTCCAAAACCGAAATTATGGCATGGAATAGCGAAGCAACAGGGCTTTCTGAGCAACTGAGCAGTAACATGAGATATCTAGGCCTAAGAATCGTTAGTGATATCAACCTGATTGCCTCTACCAACTTTGCTTTAGTTGCTAAAGAGTGTAGGAAGTTAATGGGATCTTGGGGACATCTCCCACTGACAGTCCTGGGTCGTGCAAACTTAGTAAAAATGTCCATTTTACCTAAGTTGACTTTTATTTTCAACAGTATACCACTATATTTTGACACATCACTAATAGCAAAGATGCAGAGTGATATCTCTTCATTTATCTGGAAGAACAAGAGTGTAAGAATAGCCTGGAAGAAACTAAGGCGTCGCAGGGAGAAAGGCGGTTTGGCTGGTCCTGACCTTCAAATATACGCGTGGGCTTTTCAGATGATACACGCTCGAATGTTGTTAAAAACCCCATCAGACCAAGGCATAGGGACGATGTTTACAGCATTATTACAGAGTGAAGGACTGGGGCAGTCGGGTTTTCTTTTTAAGTTTGGAGACCCTACATTTTTCAAGAAGGTAAAACTGAAGGTATTGCAGGGCCTAGCAAGAACTTGGTTCAATCTCAGAGTTGCTATTAAACTAGGATACCATTCAAACAGATCTCCTATATGGGATCTCCCTGCTCCTCCAGGTTGGGCAAACGATGTCCTGGCAATTCCACTAATAGACCCGAATTTCGACATGGGGTGACTTGTTTGTGGAAGGGGCCATGCTCTCCTGGGAACATCTAGTGAGCAAGGTGGGCCCCAATTTCTCTAGATTGAAGTTTTTGCAAATTTCAAGCTGGGCACAAGCGCAGTCAGCTAGAGCTCCCCGTCGTCTCAACACTCCCCTAGGAGGAGGTAGCCAACTGGAATCCTCTTTGCTTGATAAAACACCGGCACCCAAGGAGGTTTCCCTTTGGTACAACTTAATCTTGGAAGAGATCGATGGGGAATTCCATCTTCCAGACCTGCTATGGGGCTCCTTGCTGCCTTTTTTGAATTTGAATGTTTTATGGATAATCTCCTGTAATGTTCTCTGGGACATAGTCAAACCTGCCTGGCTCCGCAGGAACCACCTTTTTACCCTTCACAGGGCCTACTACTCCCCCCAGAGACTGTCTAAATTTTCAACAGGGGAACCGGTGGCATGTGCCCGGTGTGGTCTAGTGGCGGCCTCGGGCGCACACATGTTTTATGACTGTCCACACTTGACGTCCTATTGGGATTCAATTGGCAAAAAACTAACATCTTCAATAGGTTCCACAGTGGTTATAGATCTTCGGCTAGTAATCTTTGGCGTAGTAGATCAGAAGCGAAGTCCAGCTAATAACCTTATGTTCTACTCTATCCTGGTGGCCCGTAGAGAAATCTGCAAGCGTTGGAAAGAGGCTTCTCCACCGTCGTTACATGACTGGTGTTTCTCCATGTTACAAATATCAAAAATGGATCTTGCCAGGGCTGGGAAACCAGATAAAAGAGCTTTTTGGCAGATACTCGATTGGTCCCACTAGTTTGAGCTGTTTTTTTTTTTTTCCCCCAGGTCCGATGATTACGAAGCCATGATATACTCTCCCTGCTAAAACATCTTCGCCCTTTTTCTTGGCGAATTGGTGATACAAGTAATGGTGGTAACTGGCTAATGGTAAAAATCTGTCTGACAAGTAACAAGGTGTAAGGATTGTCAGGGAGAACGACATAGCTATAGGGTTTCGGCAGATCAGTACATCGTTTATACCCCTACCAGTCTTCGACTGAGACAGCATGTCAACACCCCAAGATGCCATTCTTCCCTGTCCACAGTATCGACAGATTACAACCATGGTGGAGATGAGGACAAAAAAAAAACTTAAAAAAAATGTGAAAATGTAACTGCTATCAAACTGGCACCTTTACACTCACCTGAAGAGCCCCAAATATATTTTTGTTATATTTTCCAGTATGTAAATGCTCTATGACATGTATAATTACAATGACAAGGATAACAGAAAGCGTTGCACTGAAGCTAAATATATGTGTTGCCACCGGAACAGTTACAATGGCTATAATTCTTGGGGGTTTGAGTTAATGGGCTTTTAAGCAAAGGAGTGGACACAATTGTGATGTTGCTGATTAACTATAAAACATTCACTGACAAGGTCCCCTGCGGACCTGTTTTTAGCCAACCCACCTCTGTGGCTTCCTTTGTTAACAAACATTCTAAGTTGTTACATGTCCCAGGGTCCCCCTGATTCCTGGAGAACTGTGATAATAGTTCCTATTTTTAAAAAAGGAGACAGGTCGGAACCTTAATGTTATAGGCCCATATCTTTAATTGATTTTACCTGTAGGTTAATGGGCAGGGTAATACTAGAGCGGTTGGAGGCCTGGGTAAAAGATAGCGGGAAGTTCTCAGATATTCAATATGGCTTTAGGAGAGGCTTGGGCATGATTGAACAATGCCTCAACCTGCACCTGGTCATAGGTAAATATACTCTAGCCAAGCCTGGATCTCTTTATCTTGGGTTCATGGACTTGACATCTGCTTTTGAATGGGTGCAGATAGGAAGGCTTTGGGAAAAGATGTTGAACATGAGCATTGAACCACCCATTGTGCATTTTTTAGAAGCCATGCAGCAAGATGTGATGGGGAGAGTCTGATATGAAGCAGGTGGTGAACTTACGACCCCGATAAAAAATAATTGCGGGGTTCGCCAACGTTGCGTTCTCGCACCTTTTTTATTTCGCCTGTAAATAAATGATCTAGAAAGCTATATCAAACAGGGGAATGTGGGTGCTCCCCTGATAGGCCACAGGGTGTTACCAGCATTGTTATATGCAGATGACTGTGTCTTAATGTCCAGGACTGGGGTGGGGCTGCAGAGGCTTTTAACCAGGTTTAAAGATTTTATGAATGACCTTGGCCTGAAGACTATAGTAGGGAAATCTTATACTATGGTGGTGGGTAAATCCCCCACCAACTTAAAAACGTGTTTTTATAAATAATGAAACATTGTCATATGTGCCCACCTTCTCTTATTTGGGAATTCTCTTTGACCAAAAAAGTACATGGCATCATCTAGTAGATTCAAGGACTAGTGGTTTTAATCAAAATCTGGAGGCAATTTTTAGATTTACCCAAAAATTAGGCTCAAAACCCTTTAATGCAATTATTAATATTTATAAAGCCCGCACATGCGCTGTCACCTTGTATGGCGCTGGAGCCTGGGGTTTTTGTGATGTAGAGGGCTTACAAAGAGCTGAGAATATGTTCATGAAACGTCTGCAGACAGTCCCTAAAAGTACTGCCACCACTATCTGCCATAGTGAACTTGGCTTGATTCCCTTGTCCTTTCGAATAAAATGACCCCAGTATTACTGTGGCATACCATCTGGGCAAAGGAAGAAGCCGTCCTAAATCGTGCTGTCATCTCAGATTGTTTAAAAATGGAGTGCATGAAAAAATTCCCTGGCTTAGGTATATAAAAGACCAGTTAGAGACCATGGGGTTGACTGATTGTTTTTACAATCCAGGGAGTATTGTCAAGATACCAAAAGTAAAGCTGAAAAGAGAATTTTTTAACATACTCTCACTTGACCAGAGGAAATCTGGAGACGGCAAAAAAGATGTTTTTAGAACACTCACTGTTAGTGTGTACTCCAGGCATTGAGCCTTACCTTTCTTTCTACTTCACACATGCCAAGTTGTTTTATCTTATTAGGTTCAAGTTTGGCATCTCATATGTTTTGGTCTCATATCCATGCAATGTATATTGTGATGCCAAACTGCACATTTGAGTGCTGTATACTCCTGTGACAGTATGGGGTATTTCTTTTAAACACAGTGACTGTTGATTAAGATGTCAGTTTTTTAAAATGAAATTTAAGGCTACTCTGAGTTGGGACAATACCAATAAAGGTAAAAGGGTTGTTGTGGAGCAGGAAAATATACTCCCAAGTCCTACTCATGAAGCTAAGAAAATAACTGCCTTAACAGACTAGGTCTTATTGTTGATATTTATATTGTTCTTTTTGAATACCCTTTTTAAAATTCTTAAATATAAGAAAGTGTCGGGCTGCATTATATCACCTCCAGCTTTTAAAAGATGAATTTACCTGTCTAATGATCTACAGGTACATCTCCTCGGCTGTTCGGCTGTGGGACATTGTTGGAAAATGATTTTGTGATCTCTTTATATCTTGTACTCAGGTTTTAAGATGTTTCTTTGTGGAATTAACTTCTCATGATATTGATATTTTGATAACTGAAACTGCTACTGTCATGGATTTTTTATCAGATGTCTGTATTTTTATTTGTAATTTTGTGTGAAATGTACTTTATGATGCACTCTTTTATGGCTGGTATACAAAGGCCAGGAGTAAGCTAGAAGTGTAACAAGAGTACGTCAAAGCAAAATCTTTACAGGTCAAGCACTGCTTGCTTTAGTTTCTGACTTTAGGATTTTGTTTCTGAAAAAGCAAACAACTAATGATCTTCACATCATGGGAGTGTCCCCCCAAATTGTAGGGGTGATTCAAACCTTTTTACTGTCCCTTACCGCCATGTTTTTCACAGAGATAAGGGACAGTAAAAATCAGGAGGGTGGCTGAATGGTCTAACTATCAACTGCCCTTACTTCGTTGGGCTATCGAAGGAGTATGTCAGCGACAGAGATGGTGTAGTCTTCAGCTCTGAAATACGTACGCTCCACCCATCTGTAAATCAGGCGGGTGGACCTTTATTTTGGTGGCAAGGGTACAGCATTGCCATTGCGATGGAGTAATCTCTATGCCAAACTCTAAACCAGCCCCTTTGTCTCATAAATATCTTCTATGAGAATATTGCCCTATTGGAGTTAATAATGGAAAGTTTTCACCCTTAAGTATGATGTTTTTGTAAATATGTTCAGTAGGAGAAACTCATTAAAGAAAATAGTGCTTACAGACTAAATAAGATGTATCACGTAACAACTGAAGTAAAAGGGTCAGTCCTTATGGGAGGTTACAAATGGAGACAAGGCGGCACTAAGGAGGGACTAACAAGCCTATTATTGAATCAGAAGCCAGCATTTACGAAGGGCAATGACACAAGCCAATGGCAAATATGGGCAGAGAGTGGGCGTGGCTTCAATTCCATACTCCAATACAGCATGCCTCTCAAAGCAGTGCATGCGCTGCCCATGCTCAACCTAAAAATTAACTACTTGTCCCCTCCTCCCATGGATGCCATTTAAGGGGTCACCGTGGTAGCATGTGTGACCCCTGATTTGCCCTTTGCAACCCCAGGCAATGCCTTTGAGACCTCATTGGTGGCAAAGGCTATTCCAAAAAATGAAGGTAAATGGTGCCCATGAACATGGTTAACCTTCTGCAGCTTCCACTGGACTTGGGACATTGAAATTGTATTTCATTTAAACAAATAAAGTCGATGCACACTTTTCTCACTATATTAAAAAGTGTAATCTGATTTAAACAACATGCTGCCCAGTTTCATTAATGTAAAAGCATGTAAAAGTATGTGTTTGAATAAAAAAAGTTGTCTGCAATTTGCATGGGTGGATTATAAATCATGACTTTGTCATTTAAATACTTTGGGTTGCCAGTGTTTTCTCTTTGAGCAAACTCATGTTTTATGAGAAATGTTTAATGTTCCTATCATGTGAGAACCCTATTTAAAATAGGTGGTATATACATTGGCATTGATCGGTGTTAGTAGCTGCTATGTTATTGTATTATTGTGCGCATTGGGGCGAACAACTTCAGCAATATCAATTAATGTGATGTCATTAGGCTCATGTGACATCACTTTCTGATAGACTAAGTGTCAAAAATCATATTATGTCTCCTTCTATCATGGGATTAGGGCAAAGGTTGAGGGAAGCAAGATGGCGGACTGAAGCCGCGGTGAGGACGCTTCTGCAGGACTTCCCGACCTCCGAGTTGGGCTTAACAAGGAAAGCGGAGCAGAGACACGCTATCGTTAATGGCGTTCAGTCTCTAGTTTCTACGAGTGATTCTGAGGCTTGGAGGTTTACGCGTGTGCTGGCGGGCAGGCGATTGACTGTAAGCGGCAAACTGCACCTCGGAATCGTATACGCTCTCTTGCTCCATTCAACTTACTTGCCGAGAGGACCAAGAAGAGGGCGCCGTGCGCGAGGCCAGTAGCTGTGGTGTTCTGAGATCCCCTGAGGCGGCGGCTGCTGCTGAGAGAGGGGCGGAGTGAGAAGGCGTAGTGATTGGAATCAATCCGGTCACAGGAAGCGGAGTCGGCGGAGCAGAGCGGATTGCAGGGGGACAGAGCCAGGCAGAGACAGAACAAGTCAGTAGTCTTCCATTCGAGAGGGTGATTAAAACGAAAAGCGCTGTGGCGAGGACCAGGAGCAAGAAGAGGCTGGAGAACAGTGCAGCAATGGCCCCTAAAAGTGCACTAAAAACCCCTCCCCGCCTGAATAAAATGCAGAAGGAGACTACCGAGGTTAAAGAGACTGTTGAGCCGACGGTTTTGGTTAAAACTACAACAGCAGCACCAGTAACAGAAGCAACAACAACATTAACATCAGTGGTTGTTGCCAAACTTGCTATCACGCCACATGGAACCTCCCCCAGAGCACAGGGAAAACAACAAGTCAATAAACAAGTACTAATTCGCCCACCAGTGTTACTGGCTTCAGGGGGAAAAGCTACAACTACAGGATCAAATGCTGGTAAGAATATAATTGGAAAGAGTGTGATTGAGAGTAATAAGGGACTAGTAGACCCTCAGGTTTCTCTCACTTCTATGTCCATGGCTAATAACTATACAGACCCTGGTGTTACTACCATTGATGTGCCTACAGGGACAGGTGACGCCAC
The DNA here is from genome assembly GCF_964261635.1 of Lissotriton helveticus. Taxonomy (NCBI): domain Eukaryota; kingdom Metazoa; phylum Chordata; class Amphibia; order Caudata; family Salamandridae; genus Lissotriton; species Lissotriton helveticus. Next base: position 164,950,129 of record NC_136065.1, on the reverse strand, counting down.
TAAAATTACAGCTAGCACAAGTCGATCTGAGGCAGACTTGGCACAGAACGCTATGGAGAACTGTCAAGGTCCCGAGGGGGTGAATAGCGCGACTCTGACCTTGGGATCTGATATAGAGAAAGCTAAGCTGATAACCGCTGATATACCTAACCAACTCCAACCAAAAGGCTAACTTAGATAGCGATACTGATATTGAGATTGTCAATACAAACAATACAAACACAGTAGACGCTTCAAATGGAGCTGCAGTCACAAGTGGAAAGGGAGAAGATCTAGCCAGAATTGACCTTTCAGCAGCAGAATTTAACGAGGATGAGTACGAAGACCTAGTGGTTGGTGAGGGCCCCGAGGGTGGAGAGACTGGAGAGACTGAAGATGACTCTTCGATAATGGTTAATGGTAATGGTAAAAACACTGGCCTTTTAAAAAGAAAAGGGAAAGCCAAGATTAAGGTCAAGAAGGGCAGAAGCTTGAACTTCAACACTTTTTCACCAACATTGTCATCTGCCAGCGCACGGGAAAAACTCTTGAAAGATCAGAGCCCACTGCGCCAGTGGATGCAGGCGAAAGGAGGAGTAAAAACCATAGCTAAGCGTCTTTCGGGCAACAGCCCTATAAAGGGGATGAATAACTTTAAGACTACTCCTGCTAGTAGCAATATACCCTCTGATCCTCTGCAGATCTTCTTACAGGAGGTAATAGTTAATGGCTCTAATTCTACTATTACAGAAGGTGAAAATGCTGACTCCTCACTTTCCTTTCACGGTTGCAGAGAGCACACTCAGGGTCCTCATACAGCATCAGATCCAACACTGACACCAATTACACCCCAGCAACCATCTCAAGAACCTGCAGTTTCTCCTACGGGAACTTCTTTGGATCTAATCTTGCAAACGCTTTTAGAGCATCGCCAAGAAGTTCAGCATAGCTTCTCACAATTAAGGGAGGACAACTGCAAAATGCAAAGCTGCTTGCAGGAGGTTAAAGGTAATTTGCACAATGTCACTGAGGAGATTGTTGAAATTCAGCAGAGGATTGTCAGCGTTGAGGAAACTCTTGCTACTACTGTTATATCTTCAGACCGTCAGGATAGAGACATTGCGATACTCAAGGATAAGGTTGAGGATCTGGAAAATCGTCAAAGGCGTCAGAACCTGCGATTTTTTGGAATACCCGAAGGATCAGAAGGGGCAGACGCACGGGTATACATGGCCAAGCTTTTGCATAAAGCCTTCCCAGATTTATCTGACTGGGATTGGGATTCCCAAATACAAAGAGCTCATAGACTGCCCATGTTTACTAAGAAAAAAGATAGCAGATTCCCTAGACCTATCCTGATTTATTTGGGGAATTTTCTATTGAGACAGGCAATTTCCATCAAGGCCAGGTCTAATACTCCGGTGACGGTTGATGATGTAACTTTCTTCACGAAATCAGACCTTAGTAAGACCACAATGGATAAACGATGGGATCTGTGAAAGCTGATAGATCCTTTAAAATCCATGGGGGCAGTGGTCTATCTACAGGAGCCTGCCAGGCTTAAAGTTATAAAAGCAGGCCACACCCATTTATTCAATGACGTTAAAGAGGCTGAACAATTTCTTGCCTCATTGGCAACTGATCGCTAACTTAAAAAAAAAAAAAAACTTTAAAAAAAAATAACGATCTTGACTGCTTATAGAGTTGGCTCTTTTTTTTTTTCTTCTCTTCTTCTTTCTCCTCATGTGCTTTTCCACATATTCTATACTCTCTACTCTTCTAGTAGGTACTCACGTATGATGTAATACGGAGGGAGGGGGGTCCTTGGGGAGCTCCCACTGTCTGGCTGCCCAACCAGCGGCAGCAGAAGATAGGGGTAGGCTTCCGGGCAGGTACAGGGTGCGGGGAGGGATGTAGTTTGAGGTTAGGGGGAGTTTGTGGGAGGGGTGGGGGGGATCCAGGGGAAACTGAAAAGGGTGACACAAGCAAACACGATGTGAAGCACAAATTTATAATGTTAAAATCGTTTTTTTTTTAAGCAGTTATTCAAGGTAAATTTGATTTAAGAAATGTGTCAAGTTAGCTGTCTTGCTTGGAATGTTTCAGGGCTTAATAACAAACGCAAAAGACAACTTGTTTTTGAAGAATTAAGGATGTATAATCCACACTTTGCACTATTAAACGAAACACATATAAGATACCAAGATAGGAAAATGTTGGAGCAAGGGGGGTATGAGCTTTTAGTTTGCACATCTTTGAATGCCTCAATCCGTGGGGTGGCTATACTAAAGAGAAAACTATTCAAGGTGGAAGTTAGTAGGGTTGCATCGGATAAAGCCGGAAGATGGGTAATAGCTCAAATTACGCTATCTAATCTCAAATATACCCTGTGTGCAGTGTATGGATCTAATCATGATGATGCAGCAATTTTTGACCGTTTAAACATTGAATTACTAGGCTGGGAGGGGGAGATTCTACTTATGGGGGATTTTAATTGTGTTATAAATTACGCAAAAGATACAACTAAGGGTATTCCCTCACAACGAATGCGTAAGACAAGGGCATCTATTTTAGAACTTGCTCGTATACACAAACTGAAAGATGTTTGGAGGCACCTTCATCCTATGCTTGCTGGATATACTTACCACTCAATACCACATAAAATGTACTCACGTATAGATATGGCTTGGGCAACGAATCATATTTTGGAGTGCTGTAAAATGGAGATCTGCCCTAAGGTAACATCTGACCATAACCCCATAGTGGTAGTCTTCAATATCGTACATAAAAAGACAGAACCTAGACTATTCTCCTTCCTCAGACATTTGATATCTAATCCTAGATTTACTTCTCTTTTGAAGGAACATATAAAAGAATTTTTAGAGTTCAATATTGATACGGCCAAAATTACTTCAGTATGGGACTGTTGTAAAGCTAGCATTAGAGGTTTTGCTCAACAGTTTATCATACAGCAGAACGCCAATTGTAAGGAAGAGATCTGCTGTATCACTTCAAGGATAAGGGGGCTGGAAGAACATTTGGCTGAAATTACTAGAAAAGACAGTGCGGCGGCTCCTTCTTATAATCTAAACAAAGCTAAACTGGAACTTAAGCTGACAACGCTACGCTGTGAGACCAAGAAATTCTTAAGAGACAAAGTCACCGCTAAACTACATAAATATAAATTCTCGCAATATGAGAGTGGCGATAGAATAGGAAAGATTCTTGCCTATAAAGTAGCTGACGATAGAGCCACTTCTTTAATAAGGAGCATAGAAGGTGTAGATGGTACCAACTATACTCGCCCAGACCAGATATTGCAACAATTTGTTGAATACTATACCAAATTATACACCCCAGAGGCTATACCCCCTATGGAGTTAGTGGAAAATTATATTAGAAATAACTGGCGATTAGAAAAGGATATAGTAGATATGGAAGAACTTGAAAAAGATTTCACATAGGAAGAACTAAAATTAGCTATTTTTTCTCTTCCTTCTGGGAAGGCTGCGGGGGAGGATACCCTGCCGATTGAAATTTATAAAATCTGCTACGAGGAACTTTTTTCTGTATTTTGTTCAGTCATCAATCAGATTAGTATAACAGATAGGGCCCCGACCTCTTGGAACACTGCTAAAATTATCTTTTTAAAAAAAAAGAATAAGCCACCTACAGAGTGCGGGTCGTATCGCTCAATCAGTTTGATTAATGCCGATGCCAAGGTATTTTCTAAATTAATCGCTATAAGACTCTCTCCCCTCATGCATAAGTTGGTTAGTGAACATCACCATGGCTTTGTAGTAGGCAGGGATACAACTCAGTATGTAAACACGGCTATTACCTTGTTTGACATGGCAGCCATTAATCCCTCCCCACTCGGAATGCTACTACTTGACGCTGAAAAAGCTTTTGACCGAGTGGGGTGGGATTATTTGTGGGCAATTCTTAAAGAAATTGGGTTTAAAACTAAGTTTCTAACGAAAATTCAAGCACTCTACGACTCCCCTAATGCTTTAATAGGGTACGATTGTTTAGTTTCTTCTAGATTTTCAATCTTGAGAGGGACCCGACAGGGATGCCCATTATCACCTTTATTATTTGCTCTCGCTATGGAACCTTTTATTAATGCTATACAATCGCAGGCGATGATAAAACCATTTACATCTGGGGCAAACTCGCTTAAAATTACCGCTTATGCGGATAATCTGGCAATTTACACAACTGATGTAATGGAATCCATGACAGGAATTATTAAAGAAGCAGCTGAATTCGGCGAAGTATCAGGATACAAGTTAAATCTAGGCAAGACTCAAATTATAGTTAATTATAAACCACTGACACAAGTAGCGGGAATATGCCACGCTGCAACTTATTTAGGTATCAAGTTAACATCCAACATTAGGGATATAATGGCATTGAATTATGATGCTTTACTCAAAGACACTCAGATTCTCCTTAAAAAATGGCATAAGGTGCCTTTAAATCTTATTGGACGAATTAACCTCATCAAAATGAATATTCTGCCAAAATTTTGTATTTATTTAGATGTATTCCTTTAAAGATAAATAAAATATTTTTGGGGAAATTAGATGGCATACTGGGTAGTTTTATATGGGGCTTTAAAAAGAATCGCAGAGCCCTTTCCTCTCTGAAATTACCATTCATTAAAGGAGGGCTTAACTTTCCTGACTTCAGAATGTATTATTTTGCATCATTTTTGGGGCGGCTACAGAGCCTGTTTAATTCTAGTAACCCATATTTTTTCCACCAATTTATGTTAGGATCAGAATCTTTACAATTCTTGGCTAGAAATAATGACCCGAATTGTTTTAAAAGAGTCAGGTTCAAGACCGCGAAAGATATAATCAGTATATGGAAGATATTAATTACTCAGAATAAAGCATCATTCTATCATTCACTTTTAACCCTCTGGAACAACCCGGGCTTACCAAGTATTTTCAGTGATTCTGGATGTAAGATATGGGCAAATCAAGGCATAACTAGATTGGGGGACCTATATGGTTCACCAGGCTTTTTGGACTTTGACACACTTAGTCTAATATATAAACTACCAGCACATACTTACTTTAAGTATATGCAAATACGTGACTTTCTTATAGGGAAACTAAACCTTAAAGAGATTGGGGACTCAGATTTTTGGTTATGTATGTAAAAAGGAGTTGGAAACAAGAAAGCTATTATCAGTCAAGGATATAAATGTTTTATTGAAAGTAAGATAGATGACTGTCCTAAATTAGCACAGAAATGGGCTTCACGGTTTATGACCGATATTGGTTCGAATGAAATCTCTTCTTTTTTAAACAAAATTGATACGCTAGTCCACTCTTCAAGCTTAAAACTCCAAGCATACAAAACGATATGTCAACTCTACTATACCCCTTTACAAATAAGTAAATGGGCCCCCAACAATACCTTCAATGACCGCACTAAATGTCCAAAATGCCACCTTCAGGCTGCTGATTTAGAACATATGTTGGTTCTTTGCCCTGCTCTTGCTCCATATTGGGACAGCTTAGAAAATATCTTGAGAATGAAACAACTAGTTGAGGTACCATTAACATCAGATATGATTCTCTTAGGCTTGCAGCCAAATACTTCTCTATTTCAAGACCTAATTTTTATTTTACTAGCATGTGCAAGGCTGATCTTAGCTCGAGCATGGATATCGGAACAAACACCTCATGTAAACGAATGGTGGTGCTTGGTGAAAGAGACACATCATATGGAATTATTGTTAGCTAGGAAAAGAGGATTTAAAGCACTGATCAAAATATATAGAATCTGGGGTTGCTTGTTTCCTACATGTGAATTGAACTAATCTGAATTGAAGCCCTGTCTTATATTATTACTTTGCAATCCTTTTTACCCATTTGATTCCTTTGCTTATGTATCTTGTATTCTTATGTTTATCTTTTTTATTTTTTCATTTTCTTTCTATTTTTCTTTGTTAAACTGCTTCTTGTAACATCTATGGAGGTTCTGGAAAGTTTTGTTAAATGAAATATTTTGTATATGTTTAAATTGCTTGTGCCATCCATAAATAAAAATGTTTTTAAAAAAAAAGGGATTAGGGCAAAGGTTAAGAGATGTCACTTCCACTTCCACTGGCATTTTGATGAATGGACGCTCGGACTTCCTCTCCATCACTGACGTTATTAAAATACACAAGAAAAGATGAGACAATTCCCTTGAGACAATTACTGAATAAAGCTAAGATCTAGCTATAAGGCATTCATTAATAGAATCACAGACTCATTCAATTCTACACTTAAGGTACAAATACATTTATTAAAATATCAGAAATAAAACCAATTTACAATTGTACATCATACATTTCATAAAAACAATTAAAATTATTTATACACTAGTAAGACAGTTAGACAATTTCTTGTGACCTGCACAGTCTGATAGACAGACAAAAGTTGCAAAACATAAAAATTGTAAAATACAAGGTGTACATTCAAAACTGCAATTTAATCACTCCCTGGTCTTGTAGACTGAGACTTGTATATCAACAAGGGAGGAAAGGGTTTGAATTGTACTAGGTTTAGGCGTCGACGCGTTTCGGTGGTTGTGACGTATTGATGTTCCACCTTTTTCAAGACTAAAAGTTCGGTGTCTGTCTTGTTTCTGGTTCTTTACAATTATCCTATAATAGATGTACATACAATTACTATACAGTTTACATCATTATTTGAGTACAGATGCATTGTTATAGAATACATTCCTAGTAGATGGTCCTGGGTTTCCCCATTTTTTACTATACAAAAACTACAATATATCACATGGTGCATTCATTAGATCCTATGTCATTTTATTGTTATTCTATGTGCACTTCAACCCTTGGTTAGTACAATAGCACCTGGTCAAAACTGGCTTCCTGGGAGTCTAGCAGGATTTAATCTCAACCCTGTTAACACTATGGGTACAATAGAGAACCATTGGTATCCTTATAGCTAACTGTTTGTTGTAATTATTTTACCCTTGTTGAGTTCTGTAGAGATACTAAATTATGGAACTGATAGCAGAGTAAGGGCAGGTACCTGTAGATGAAGATAGTTTGTATTAAAGGATTCGGTGTGAAAGCATCTAATAGTAAATAACCATAACATTATTGTTGGATTAAAGGTTGAGTTGGAGTATGGAAACCTAAGCCAAGGTACTACACTTATACGTGGGGCAAAAGGACGGAAGCCCTTTAAACTACGTTATAGCCCAGAACTTGATAGATTTCTTAACCCGTTATAATGAAGGGTACAACAAATTGTAATGGTTATACCTGTGTTTGGAAACGTCGTAGTGGAAATTATTAAAAATAACGATGGTAGACAGTTGAAGTGATTCTCAGAGCTGTCGATAATGTTCCATCTGCTCAAAAAAACATGAAACCACTAAATTAAAAGTTGGTCCTGATAATTTTATCGGATTGTTGTCTTTATATAACTTAGTAGAATCACGTACCTTTTAGATTGGTTAGTGTCGTTTAGTATATAAAGATTTACAAATTAAGTTGGAAGGCATGGAACTACTGGTCCTTCTTATCGCAATCAAGTTGGAATAATTAAATAGGTTCAAGCGTCTGGGCAATTTCCTCAAGTGGAGAAGTATTCTCTCCTGGTGAAGTTAAACAAGAGAAAATAAGAAAAATTATTGTTGTAAGAACCGCAGTCTCCTGCATGGGAGACCTTTGTTAATCTTCTCTAACTAATTGCATAAAGGTCTGGGCCAAAAGCGGGCTTACCTGTTCAAGCGGATCAATCGCGCTACCTCGGTGTTTCAGATATGAATGGAGTCCAAGCGCGCGGCGTGTCGTTTTTAAATATAGAGCAATGTGCTCTGATTGGTTAATGGCGCGCTTGTGTGACGTCCAATCGTTTCCCCTTATCTGAAGGTTGCGTGTTTTGCATAATGCGCTTGTTGTCTATGCAACCCTATTGGTCCTTGGATTCTCCAGTGGGAGTATCCGTACGGTGTGTTAAAATGGGTTCCGCTATGGTCCTCGCTGTGCGATGTTTATAGTGCCCTCCCTAGACAGGAAACTTTACCTGGGTTGGGTTCGTTTTTATTTATACTAGTGCCGCCACGTAAGAACAAATGTAGGCGGAGATCCCTCCTTTACACTCGTGGTTATTGGTTATAGAGGTTTGTATTTAATTATAATTCCCTGCTCATTATTGAGCGAAAACATGCAATCTTTTCCCCTCAGATCTTTAGAGTGACCGTTTTAATATTATTTGTTATGTTGTACTATCCGGAAAAAATTCTTTGCATATTAAGGAATTAATTCTACATGTTACATTTTAGATAATATGGCTTAATCTATAAGAAAAGGGGGAAATTGAAGTGGCCTCATCCGGAGTGGATAAGGTATCAAGCGGTTCGTTTCACAGGGTAGGAGGATTCATTTAAAACGAACAGGGATAGTCTTGTGTATGTCTCACTACCCAGTCCCAATGCTGTAGGAGAGATATATTCTGTAATATTATACATAAGTTGTGGACCCGGGTAGTTCTATTTTATGTTCCACAGGAGAAAGGGCAATAGATGATTTATAGGCATTTAGCCCAATCCTCTCTGGTATTTAGACCTTTGTCTATGGTGTTGAGATGACAAAAGTACCATTGTTCTCGTATTTTTCTGCGTCTGTCTAAGTCACCCCCTCTTCTATTGTTTCTGATCTTTTAGAATATAAACCACTTAATGTCGTCACAGGAGTGGTTCATCTTCTTATAGTGTTCCGTCAAGGGCGCATTTATTTTGGAGGTGCGTATTGCAGACTTATGCTCCAGCACTCTGGTACGTAGTTCTCTTCCGGTTTCGCCCACATAGCCGAGGTCACATGGGCACATGAGAAGGTATACTACGTTTTGGCTGCGGCAGTTATTGAAGGTAGTTGGCTGGAGATTCTTACCATTGTACACTACACTATTGCCTGTAATACAGTGAGGGCAAATGGAGCAAGTTCCACATTTAAAGTTGCCTGTTGCTACTTGTCCTGAGACGGTAAGTTGTTTTTCTTTCGCAGCAAGATAAGTATGCACAAGACTATTTTTAATTGTCTTGTTGCGGCGAAATGAAAATAGTGGTTTGTTTAACTGATTTTCGCTGTTCTGATTTAGAATTTTCCAATTTTTATTTACGATATTCTTTATCTGATTACTCAGATGAGAATATTGCGTAACAAAAACAATCCTATCTAGTGTGGATTTATTTTTATTTGACTTCCTTTGCGGGTCAAATAAACTATCGCGGTTGTAGAAGCGGGCACGTTTAAGTGCATTTTTGATCAGTTTTTTAGGATAACCTCTATTTTTCAATTTCAGTTTGGTATTTTCCGCATGTTTATAAAAATCATCTAGACTGGTACAATTCCTGCGAAGTCTCAGGAATTCCCCGAATCGTACATTATCTTTTTGAGATTTCGGGTGGTTGCTGGAGTATAAAAGGAGGGTGTTTTTGTCTGTGGGCTTGGTATAGAGTTCTACTTTTAGGCTACCCTCTTCCTCCTTGATTATGATATCAAGAAAATGTACTTGTTGGTTGCTGTTGTGTCCTGTAAATTTAAGATTAGGGTCACCCATATTAAGCCACTCCAGGAAGTTTGAAAGATCCCCGCTGGCACCGCTCCAGATGAAAATAATGTCATCTATGTAACGTTGCCAGCAGGTGATGTTCTCAAAGTAAGGGGCTACCTCATTGTATATATGCGTCTCTTCAAACTTACTCACGTATAAGCATGCCAGACTCGGGGCACAGGTCGCCCCCATGCTGGTCCCCTTGATTTGGAGATAAAGATCTTCTTTAAAGAGAAAGAAGTTCTTTTTAAGAATTAGGTAGATACATGCCATTATGAAGTAATCGTTCCCCCCCTTAAGATCTTCATTTTCTAGGATGGAAGCTATTACTTCAATAGTGTCATTTTGGGGTATATTAGTATAGAGGGCTTCTATATCTAAGACGACCAAAAGTTGGGTCGCCTTGTTGAACCCTCTACCTTCAAACGTTGTTATTGCATGGGTGGTGTCTTTAAGGTAAGATCTCTGCTTCTTAACAATGGGTTGGAGGAAACAAGTCTCAGTCTACAAGACCAGGGAGTGATTAAATTGCAGTTTTGAATGTACACCTTGTATTTTACAATTTTTATGTTTTGCAACTTTTGTCTGTCTATCAGATTGTGCAGGTCACAAGAAATTGTCTAACTGTCTTACTAGTGTATAAATAAATTTAATTGTTTTTTATGAAATGTATGATGTACAATTGTAAATTGGTTTTATTTCTGTTATTTTAATAAATGTATTTGTACCTTAAGTGTAGAATTGAATGAGTCTGTGATTCTATTAATGAATGCCTTATAGCTAGATCTTAGCTTTATTCAGTAATTGTCTCAAGGGAATTGTCTCATCTTTTCAGGTTGAATACCCTATTTCCCTTGCCAAATTTAAGGGGTTCCTCTCTCTCTGTTTTACACGTTATTAAAATACAAACATAATTGAGGTACAATGGGCTCCTCAAAGGCCTTTAGCCTAGTGTCACTGCACCTGCTGCACTAATGATAGTGGCAGATCTGTTTGTAGGTCTCCAAGGTCCTTATATTATCTTTCCTTCACTCTTCCCAGCTCCTGCCACCCTTTCACTATGTCCTCCCTATCCCCTTCCTCTGTTTTTCTTTTTCGTTTCCTGTCTGACACTCATCATTATTTTCTTAGTTCCATCTTTCCGTGACATCCTTATTTCTTGCTCCTTTCTCTTCCCTTGCCCTTTATGCTCTTCCTTTTCAATCTTCTGATTCTTTTTCATCATTACCCCATTTCCCATTCTGTCACTCTTCTTCTCCTTTTTATTTTTCTCCCTTTCCCTCATCGTTGTTCTCACTCTATAACTTCCTCATTTCCAATTAACCTCTGCTCCGCCCAATCCACCCATTTTTCTTCCGCAAAGAGTAAACAAAGGGGCATATTTACAATCCCCTATTGCCAAAGAAACGTCACTCTTTTTGATGTTCCTGTGGCGATTGGATCCTTACCTTATTTACAAGGCAAACGCTGCCCTGTGAATTAGGCCCCCTTTCACGCTACACTTAGCTTGAAAGGGACGCGCAATGGGTATTGCAGTGGGCGTTGTGTTGCAACACCCATTGCTTTTGACGCTGCACCCTATTTACAAGGGTGGCATAAATAGGAGGCAGCGCTAAAATTAAGAACAGGGAATACCTGGTCTTAACATGGTGAAACAAGTAGAAATGCTTTATTTCTCCTAGTTTTTGTAGTTTTTATGTGTGTTGCAACAGCAAATCGCCGTGAATGAGTTATGTTATGTTATGTTAATCAGAACTAGTAGAGCGCTTGTTTACCAACAGGTTTCTTGGTGCTGGGATTTTTCCATTTGGGGACACTAGTTAGAAAGGTCCAGGTCTAGCTATAAGCTTGGGCGAAGAACCAAGTCTCTAGCATCTTCCTAAAGCGAAGGAGGTCTGACTCTAGTCTCAGTGGAGGTGGCAGAGTATTCTAGAATTTGGGTCCTAGTTGGGTATGAGTGTTTATGTACCGGAAGGTGTCCCTTCCTGTACATAAACAATCATTTAAGAAATTAAAATTTGCAACTTCTATGTGTGCTGCACAATGCAGCACATATAGAAGTTACAAATCTCCATTTTGGAATTTTTATGTGCAGGAAGAGACACCGTCAGTCCCTTAATGCAGGCACCGTTGCACATAGCGCAAGGGTTCTTGCGTTGGTGCTAGGCACTGCCAGTGCTGGGAGAAACGCTGGGGGGCACCTTATTATTGGAAATATGGCGCATCCTTGCGTTTCCAAAGTGACGGAGCGAGGCGTTAGCTAACCCGCTCTCTTGAGCTAACCCGCTCTCTGCCACTATCTTATACCTATGCCCCAAAGTGCCAGGCCCGAGACAGGCTCTTTTTTCCAAATGAACAATCTGATTGGGAAGCCAGTAAAATAACAGCAACAGGTGCCGCGCACTAATGGCCCTCTTACCTCTGGGCCCAGGTGCCACTGCACCTGCTGCATCACTGATTGCTGCTTACATGTATCTAACTTGCAGGTCAGACTGAAGCATAGATTCAGCCTTTTTTCAATCTCAGTTTGATTTAAAAATAGTATATGTGAGTTGGCTAAAAATATGTATTTTAAAAAACGTAAACATAAATTTACCGAAACTTTGCATAATTTAAGTGATAATTTCACACATACTTATTGTTCTTCTCTGATTTTTCTTGTGCCATTGTCTACGCTCTTTTATTTCCCATGTGTGTCTTGCAGATTCAGCCCTTTGACCATCATCATGCTTGCACAGTTTCCGTGATGAGTGAGCGGAAATCTAACTACGCTATTTGTCCGCTTTTCAATTTTGACTTTGCCTTTATTTTGCTTCCACTGTCAGTTCGCCTATATCTCCTATGAGGAACTTACTTTGGGGTAGTGTTAGACCTGGCATCATTGGTGTGAGTCTCCCTTCCATTTTTGACGGATTGCCTCCTCTGTTTTGATATGTTTTGCTGGTTTTATGTTTTGGGCACTGTGCCACTGCTAATCAGTTTCACAGTGCAAGTGCGCCCTATGTTACATTGATATATTAATTGGTTATTCCATGACTGGGAGTTTTGATAACAGCGGATGACAAGGCGCTAGAAGCGGCAGCTGCATGGGAGGTGCTCGTAGAGGCCTTACGCGGCAGCGCAACCCCAGATAGGGAGAGCATTCCCAGCGACGACGACGCGGCCCCTGACCACATGCAGGATACAAATACCACTTAGACATTTATCGATTCCTGATTACACTCATGAAAGCAGGCTAACAGCGGGCTCAGGCGTAGGGGGTGTGACATATGGGGAGGTGGGTGGGGTGGGGGGGAGTTTTAAGTTATATAGATGTGGGGGGGGGTGAGGATTGTGAGGGGAGAAAAATAAAAGCGGACGAGGAACTCCCAGGCGCTACGGCTGCACCTATCACTGAGTCACTGCGATTTGAGAAATGTTGCACAACGCCGCCCGACCTCCGGGTTGTGGGCTTAAAGGCTGTGTTAAACGGGTAATGAGGGTGGTGAAGAGCTGCCAGCAGGGAGAAGATGAATAATTGCTTGAACCCTGTATTTCATAAGTCTGCAATAAAAACTGTTTTAAAAAAAATAATAAAATATTGGGATTTTTGATTTATCTGTCAGCCCCTAGTACAATGCACCATGTGTGCCCAGGGCTTGTAAATCAAATGCTGCTGGTGGGCTTGCAGCACTGGTTGTGCCACCCACAGAAGCAGCTTGTAAAGTGTGTCTCAGGCCTGCCATTGCAAGTCCTGTGTGCAGTCTAGTACTGCCCTGTCGACTTGGCAAGTGCACCTACTTGCCAGTCCCTAAACCTTCCCTTTGCTTCATATTAGACACCCCTATGGTAGGCCCAAGGGCAGGGTGCATTGTAAGTATAAGGTAGGACATGCTCTGATGTGTGTAGCATGTTTTAATAGTGAATTACAGCCATTTTCGTTTTTCACTATTAAAGGCTTCCTGTTCTCTATAGGCCAGCATGGGCAGTTAGATTATTACATTCTTATAATCCTAACTGACTCAGGGAACATGGTGGAAATTCGCAGGGTGACTTTACATGTCCTTGCAAATATGGGCAGGCACACTGCACCACCGGTGCGTCAAAAAAGTGACATACCAGCGGTGCAATGGCCTTGTAAATGATGCTCATAGTGAATACGTTTCGGCAAGCTAAAGGTCCACAGTACTTCCAGCAATTGATAGCCCTAGGCTTAAGTATAATAGGTATTTTTATTGTGCTTTGTCACCTGCGGAGTGACAAGCACTGAACTAATTACACCATTAAACCGGAAGGACTCAGAACTTTTTTACATTATGATCATGAGCTCCTCTGTTGAAAAATGTTAAGCTTTGTCTACGCTTTTTGGCGTTTTCCCTCCTTAATGCATTATTTTTTTTTAATTATTATATTTTATTCATTTTTTCGTTGTAGGTGACAGGTCTATATTTTCTATTTAGCCTTTTATATTTTTCTTACATTCTGTTGAGCGATCCACTGACTAAAGGGACACAATATTATTTGCTTACATAATTAAATTGAACACATTTAAAGGTTGGAGGGAAGCAATGCACAGGACCATTGGTTCTGTTCATCCATCCATCCATCCATCCATCCATCCATCCAATAGTTCTTCTTCTATTTTCCACTGTCAATGGCATCCTTGAAGATCATATAATCTTCTTGCTCCAGCTTAGCTATTTTGGATCAGAACTGCTACAAACATTTTGAAAAAGTCTACAGCCTACCTCAACCCATGGAATGTCTGGGATAGCTGGTGCAGCGGTATATATGACTGTGCCATGTCTTCAGGAGGTTGCCAGGGCAACGCAAATGTATGTTTCATTAACTTTCAATCTGCTAATAAATTTGTGCTGTCGCGCCTTTCGGTGTGACAGGTGCAGGCGTCGGTGAGACCTGCTCCTGCCTCGAAGCTTTGATGTTGGCTATTCTCAGATGTCTGCCCTACATTTGGCCAAGGATTGTTTAGTTCACGTTAAAAACTGAAGACCGTTTTACAATGTATATATTTCCAGTTGCACAGGACTGCATGTTTTTGGCTTTTTTGGTTATAATTCCCAAATGGATTGAGCATTCATAAACTAAGAAACATCCCTACTTCAATCTGGGAAGACCAAGTTCTTCATGACAGTGCAGCGCCATAACTGCACCGCCTTTGACCTCTTGTGACTTTAGTCACTCTGGGGCATATTATCAAGACGGGCGAAATGATAATTTCATCACCCTATTAGCAAGCTGTCGCTAACAGCAGTTAGCGACAGCTTTTAGGTGTTAGCTAGCGGTTTGGGGCCCACTTTGCATGTCAGCGATATTTATCGCTAATGACATGCAAAGTGGGCGTACCCAACCTGTTAGTGACTAAAAAAAGTCACTAACATCGCTATCGCCTATTATCAACGCAGGCGTAGCAATGGAAATATTCGCGCTAAGCGCAAATATCTCCAAAAGCTAACTCCTGCTCATACCAGTTCTTAGCCATTATATCCAATGGGAGGTGGATATTATGGCTAAGGCCCTATTAACGTTAATGCGTGAATATCGCTGTATTCTCAGCGATATTCACGCACTTCGCTGCTATCGCCGGATATTTTATCGCTTTAGATGCTTGGCGATAAAAAAAAAACGCTAAGCCCATTTAGCGGCAAATATCGCTAGTTGTTGGTAATATGCCCCTTAGTTCCATCCTTGCTTGTCCATTTACACCAAGGTTCCACCTGCTTAAAAAAGCACCAGTTGTAAATCTGAGACAGCAAGTAATTTACTACAGTAGATTGCAACAAGTTCTGTGTTAATGGTTGAAATGTATCTATCTTATTCTGAGAGCCATAAAAATGAGCAAATTGACCACCCATAGGACACAGCAACAACTTGGTACCCCATGCATTTGGGAATAACGAGTCGCAATGTTATTTGCAAATAGTTTCTCACCCTACTACTATCTAGGAAAAAGCCAGGGCCTAGGACTGTTGGCTCTGCTTGAACCCATTGAAATGTAATTGTCCTCAGGTAACATTTCCATCCGATATTATATTCCCTGTAGCACTAAGAAAGGCATTGTATGAATGTAAGTGGCATGTGTGCAAGCAGGTGAAAGGCAAGCGTACATTGAACAAGTGATGGGAGAAGTAGCTATGATGAGAAAAGTACTGTTACTGCATTATGATGTTGGGTTCTTTAAAAATGGGGCATATTCAACTGTTTCCTAAGTTTGAGTAGCATTGGATCAGTCCTGATGGATAAGGAGACTTTGTTTCATGTCCTGGGTGCATAGATGGAAAAGGGCTGCTGGCATCCTTTTTTTCTCTTTTTTACACATAGATCCCATTTCTGATGTTGAACAGACTTGAGTCCGTCCGACATTGGTTTGGATCTGGAACCGAATGACCTCCTGTCGTCGGTTCCAGTCCAGGAAGTAGGATTCAGTCTCAATCCTATACTTTACATTGAGAGCATGCATTCTGACTCATTGTAAAGAGCAGGGGTGCAGTTCATCCCTGCACCCCGTGTGCAGGGATCAACAGGGGGGCACTGTAGGTGCCCCCTAGGCCACCATTCGACGCCTTTCACCCATGGGGGGGCCCTGATGTGAGACAAATTCCCAATGCCTTTCTGTGTCGAAAGGCCGGCACAAAAAGGCATTGGTAAACTGCCATCGTAATCCCTCAGCCGGAAAGAGCTGGGCAAGGGATTATAGCAGGTTTTCCAAATGGCGGACGAAAACCGATTCGGATTCCCTTCCGACTGACCCCATCAAAATGGGCCAGTGGGAAAGGAATCCAACCAGCCTATTACGATGCGGGCTGGAGGGCTCCAACCGACGGTTGGAGAAGTTCCAGCCCACATCTTAATCGGGCACTGAGTCTGCAGTCTAATGGCGCCGGCAGCCACCATAGAGGGTGAGCTTGTCTGCTAGATGAGAGAGGGTGCTGTTCATGGTGGCTTTGTAAATTGTGCATCTGGTTTAGAAGATAGTACAGGGCTTAAAGCGGACCCAGTGGAGATCCTTCAGGATGGGGGTGATAAGATCATACTTCTCCAGGCCTTTGATGAGACGATCTGCGGTGTGTTGGATGCCCTTAAGCCAACGTACTCTGTATCAGTGAATGATGGAGTTCTCAGCTGTCAAGGTATATTTCAGTTATTTCTTGCTTGCTGTTCTTGCAAATAAATGTGTATTCGAAGTGTCTGGAAACTACACTCTGTCAGACCTTATTTGGTCAATCCCCTTTCTTTTCAATGTAAACACTCTACATTTAATTGGTTTAATTTAATTGGTCCAGTGGAGCAACAGTTGCTGTAAAGTGTGAGTGGGGAATTTTGATGTTTTAAAAATATATTTGGTGCTTTTTTCATTTCGCGCATGGTGTGTGTTGGGGCAAGCCCCTTTGATGTCTAATTTGGGCATGGCACGCTTCCTAGCAATCAAGGCAGGAAAGCCCACCCTCTATACAGACCCCCTTTTGTTCACTATCTTGCTTCAATACACATTTCCTAGTGGGAGAGCCACCACCAGCCTAGGCAGTAGGAACCCCAGAACGGCCTCAGAAACTTTAGGCAGTGAAATTAATACTTTCTAAAAGTCGTATTTCTAAAACAGTAATTTAAAATTTGACCTTACCATTAGAGAGGATTTAAAATTACAATACAAATAAGTGAAAGAAGTATTTCTCTAGCTGCCACCAATCCAAATTTAGCATTTAATACATGAAACAATGTAGTACAATGATTTTCTATGGCAGCAGCCAGACTTGATACAGTGAATATAGTTTTTGGGAATATTACACTGTAATGACTTGTTCAACATTAGTAACTACTTGCCCTACTTTTGTATATCCTCTTCCATGCTGGTGACGGAACCGCTCCACCACCAGCCTCGGTCGCGCTGTGCTGGTGACGGAGCAGTTCCGTCACGGCCTGCTTGGCGCGCCTGCGCGGCGCATTCTATTAAGCGGCCGGGGCCGTGATGGAACCGCTCCGTCACAAGCACAGCACACCCGAGGCTCGTGACGGAGCGGTTCAGTCACGAGCATGGGAGCACCGCGTGCCCCCCTCCCCCCTTGCGCTGCAGCGGAATTACCGCCGCAGCGAAGGTGCTAAAATATACCCTGTCTCTATGGCAATAAGGCATGCATATGGTGACTTAATAATATTTAAAAGAAAGATATATTTTGACAGGTCAAATTTGTAGCTTAAAGCTGCCAGAGACAGCTTCCTTGGATACAGGTACCAGGTTGTGCACATCTGTAGCCTTTCATGTGCAGCCTGCGAACAGGTGTACACACTTGTGCACATGTGTGCACATGTAAACAGCCCAGTGCCCCTTACCTTAGCTGCATCGCAGTGGCCTTATCTTAATCTCTACCGCGCTACCGCGTTTTCCCGCTGTGCGCTGGAATTTCAAAAATGCTCTGTTTATGACAAAGCCAGCTCGTCATCCGCGTAGCGCAGGTAACGCCCATGACGAGCTGGCTTTCTCATCCGCATCGAAGAGGTTAAAAGGCAGACATAGGTGGTAAACTCAATCAGTCCAATTTACCATGAAATTACTAGGAGTGAGAATCCATGAAGGAGACTCATCCACAATAAAGGTCCAAAAACCGGGTACTCCAGGCAAAGAAATCCTGGTGGAGTATATTGGTGAAACCCATTTTCAACAAAGGCCTGTCATGAAATTGTTGCACCCTGCACATCAACAAAGTAATGTTGAAGCTGGTAACTGTGTTGGTTTGAAATTATGTTCTCATAAGACTAAAGCATTCAGTTCCCCAATTCCTGTTAAAAAATTGCTTTCTGTTTTAATCCTCAACAATAAACAGATTCACTTTAACTGGTGAGTTGAACAGCCAGCAGTCCAATGGCAAGTCAACCAGAAAAGCTCTCGTTGCATGATCCTATTTCTGGTGCGGAATGTAAACCTGGGTCTTTCACCAACACAACAAGCCAAATGGTTTTTAGCGACTGCCTCACAGTGAAAAACTCTGACTGATTTGATTGGCCAGCTAATCATATGATTAATGTAGTGTCTGATGAACCTGATGATTACAAGCAAGAAGTTGGCATGGGCAATGATTGCCTGGAAACCGCATTCTGCAATCATGCTGACATTCCTTTAAATTCTATTCCTCCAACTTTACAGTCTTTACTTGTTTTTACTTCAAGTGCTTTGAATTGCCAGTCAGATAGGATTGAACTATTGCAAACACTGTCATTTATCTTTATTGATGACTCAAATTAGGTACACTTTTGATTGTTTCCAACTCTCTCACTACAATATTAGCTCAGCCTGTGAGGTACCTGTTCCCTCATTATTGAAAAAATTAGCTCAGTACACGAAACACTTCAGATTATGGCTGACTAAATAAGAAACCTAAACATTGCTGATACATTGGTAGATGGTCGTGCCTGTTGTCTAACATGCCTTGTGACTCTGCGACAGGAATCAATCAAAATGCTGTTCTTGACACAGATTCAGCTGTGAGAGCACCATCCATCTTGGCATCACCATTAATTAGACTGGCCAAGATTTCACACCAGCTGTTAAACTCTAAGGGCCTGATTCAGAAAGGTAAATTTCCAATTTTGTGTAAGTTTAGGTTTGTTTTGGAATTCACAAACTCTGATTAAAAAGTAAGCTCATGCCTGCGGAGGCTCCGCATTTGGGGCGGAGAACTCGGCATATAAAAAGATGTGACATGCCCATCTTTTTATGTGCGGGGCTCACCTCTCAGACTGCGGAGCACCCGTTGGTATAAACTTACTATTAAGGGCCTGTTTACGAGGTGAGGCATTATTTCATGCCCTTCATAAACAACAATACCACGGGTATGTTATTTATCAGGTGTGATAAATAATACCTTTTATGAGTATGTGGGGAATAGCATGCATATTTTGTTGTTTAATGTACAAAAAACTGCAAGATATGGTAAATATTGTATGTTTTCCCCTGTTACATTTCGGCAGGTTTGACCTTACGAAATTTAAATAATCTTGCGTTATTTAACACATTCGATTATTATCGGATGCTTAACGCAAAACCAAACTTTTCATTCCATCCCGTGTGTCCACAGGGGTTCATGCACAATATGGAATTTAGCAAACAACTTGTAATCATTGCCTAAACCAGTCTTTGTGAATGTCAAACCAATGTAAACTTACAGAACAGTGTATGTTTACCTTTGTGAATCAGGACCCAAGCTAGCATATGAGCAGTTATTGGCTGGAGTGTTGCACAGGCAAACTGGGAACTGCAGTGCTAGAAAAAAAAATGTGCAGGACAACAAAATCACTTAGGATTCCCCCACTCCTGGAAGAAGGGCTATTGGCTCTAGTAACTATCTGGTGGAGTTTACCAGTTGACGAGTAGACTCAGAACTAGATGTCAGGTAGCAAAAGCTTAAAGTTGCACAAGGTTGCAAGTTGCAAAAGGTGTCAACTTGAAACAAACAAGCCAAACTTCAATAATCTCATATAAATGTTTCCACTTTGGTTTTCTTGCTATAGCATTTCCTTTACGGTTGCGCCCTACCATGCCTAAGGTACCCGTTGAAGATTAGGACTCATAACTCCAACCATGACACCATTCTACCAAGGCAAAAAACAACCTCTTACTTAAAAATAACAGTCAGAGCAATTATTATTTGTAGATTAGTCACCAGAACGTGGTAAGTATAGTACAAGTTTATGCATATATGATTTTATCTCTCATACATCTCAGGACTCCCTTCAGGCTTGAGGGCAGCCACAGTTTCCCGAAAGTGACTTGACTGGCACACGCATCTGAACTTTACAGGACAGAAGGAATAGGCTATAATAAAACAGTATCTTAGTCACTCTCTCAAAAACGGCTTTTTAACCCTAAGGAAAGGTATAAAAGTGCTCCAGAAATGATAACTTACTATAAAATATCATTTTGTCAAGTCACTGAAAAACAATGCAATGATTCAGTTTTACAACTTATAATAAACAAAATTCCATAAACAAAAAACACACATACCCTAACACAAATCCACACTCTCCCTACACACTCTCCCTAAATTCCAACAGCCCTTTTCTCAACAAAACACCTACTTCAATATAGACATAAACACCCTCCATAAATCCAAACAATGCTACCTCCCACCTTAACACCCAGCCCCTCCAAAAATTCAACAATGCCTCCAAAGAGGCTTACGAAAAGGCCCCCTGCACTGCCTATACATCACTTTTTCCCATATTAAAAGTGACGCAACGGCAGACCAAAATGTTAAACTTCCACCAACGCTCCCCCAATGACAGGGCGGCTCCTCCTCAGGAGCGGAGGAGCATCGCCCCACCTGCTACGAGTGCAAGTAGTGAAACAACCTGGGGATTGCTGGCACCGGGCCCCAGCCTCTAATGAGTGCTGGGTGAGCCTGCCCTCAAAGTAGCTCCAAGATTGGTTGGAAGTCCTTCCTTTTCTTGCTGCGGAAAGCGAAGAGGAGTGCCACCAGCCATGCTCCCGAATTTATGGAGAGTCAAGCACCTTCACGCCCCACCATTTCTTATTTATAATAGCAGCTACTGCCCAATGATAAATTACTATTTGCAAAAAGAAGACAGCCCGGTACTTAGATGCAGTGTTCTAGTCTCCTTAGGCATGCTGCAAATGTTTCAGGTCTGTCATATAGGCTGCAAATGTCCTTTTACATAGACTGGTGGTGGGAGCTAGTTCTGCCATGCAAGTGTTCAGAGGGCTGTAGGAGTTGCCACTGCTTCTACTGTGGCTGGAGCTGCAGTGGTGGTGGTGGCTGAGGTGTGGTGTCTGAAACTGTGGCTATAGCTCTCAGCTTCTGTTGGCTGGTACGCATCAATGTGGAAGGTCCCATCTCCTTCTTCTTGTCAAAGTGGATATGAACATTAACATTTCACTGCAGCCTGAAGTTTTATTGTGAGAAACTGGGCTGTAGGAAATTGTTTGATTTTCCTACAGTCACCAATGACTGACATTACTGCTTTTAGAGGCATTGGTAATGCTAAACCAATCACACAGGGATCTATTGGCTGCCTCTTTTTCAATGTCCAATGCACAACTTGGCAAATCAGATCACAATATGAAAAACAATGTAAAGCTATGAAGAACAAACTAGCAGAAACAGCTGGTGTATGCTGCAAAAAGCAGAAGGTTTTACATTAAATAACAATTATGAAATAAAGAAGAATAAACATGACATACCACCTTAGGAATTAGCATTTACCTGCTCCAAGAACAGTCCTGATGATCCTAGTGCTAAGGAAGAAATATAAAAGGCACTGACTGTTAGTCTACACCCCACGACACAAGAAATACATGCCTTATACATGCCAACATGCAATAAACATGCATTTATTAAGGTCTGTCCTTTAATCTAGTCTTTAGTCTTCTTTACCTAGCTCAAACAGTGAAGAACCGCTGAACGTTATAGTATACTTTTGATCCTCTAGAAGTTCTGCAAGTCATGAAGCTTTCAGAGCTAGGTTTAGGGACCAGAGCCCAAACTCCACCTTACGAGTGTTCTGAAGCATTTGTTGTTAATTAAGGTACCAGATGCTGTTGCATGGTTTCTGCTCTGGAACAGAACTATGCTTGGAACGATAGAACATCAGCATGTAGGGACTAGGTCACCATATCACCTAAGTATCTACGAGTCCGAGTTCAACTAGCTATAGTGCCTCACTTGCCCTTCTAACCTAACCAGAGAAACAAGTGAATTGGCATCCAAGAACACAGATCTCTCTACCCTCTCAGGGATCATGGTAACAGGACACACTCTTTCGCTCTCTCATTCATATTTGTCCACAATAAGATAACCAGGCGACACGAAGGAAGTTTAGAATATTTATTAAACTATCGTGCTCTGAAATGCAGTATATGTGGCACAATTAAAAAACAAATGTATACTGAGAATACTGTTAGCATGGTTAAAAAACGATATATCATAAAAAGTCCTGACATGTTATAGGACAGAGTAACGTAACCCCCCCTCACCCCCCCCTGCTGAAGTGAAATAATTATATATCAAAGATCTCTAGGGTTAGTGGTGGACCCGTACTGTAGCATATGCAGATGGATGTTCTACATCTCAGCAGACGCATTGTTCTTGTCTCGGATTTCTTGTTACTTGTGTGTTTTTTGGCTCCTGTGTTAATCCATATGACAAGACATGTGTGCACATTAACAACAGCTGCAATTTTGTATTATGTCTTGGTGGTAGTGCCTGGCCAGAAAGAATAACAAGGGACATTGTTGTTGACCTTGTCTGTGGTGTTCAGACTTAATCCCAGTAAAAGAACAGACCTCAAAAACATATGCAGGTTCTGTGTGAAAGTACAATTTAGTACAAAGTAAGCATGTTTATATAGTAGTGTGTGCAAAAGAGAATGAACCCTACAATTTGCACAGCTAGGTCACCATAAGGAAAACTACAATGGGCCATGCAGAAAACCCACAACACTATCATATGGTTTGATATTAATTGGATGTGATAAGTATTGTTTATTACAGGTGTTGCCCTCGAACATTTGTCATAAAATGCAGCTTTTGGTACTTACTATGATAAACCTGCATGCATCTGCAATTACAGGACTTTATATTTTCCTGATCAATTCTTGCAGGTTAGACCTTACAGAATTTACCTGATTTATTGGGTGTGATAAAGTCCACATAACTTAGAATTCCTATCCCAGTGCAAACAGGTTTGCGGAAGGGTCGGTATGCTCCATCCCAATAGTAAGAAGGGTCTGGACATTTTTTTCATGGGCTAAGTAGAAATAATATACATGACATGCGCAAAAGTGTAATTGGTGTATAATTTTAGTGAATGTATCATTGTAGTAATCCTTGAGATTACTTTATCTGTGCATGTTTTACAGAGGATCAAGCAGATATAGGCTGATAAAAACATGGTTGGTCTAGAATATCTCTTGCGGGCTAATTACAGCACCGAGATATCCTTACAGGAATGAGTCGTGCACAATATTAAGTACAGAGAACATATATGTGGCATGAGCTAATAAGCATGGCACAATGTAGTTGTTTTGATAAATTAAAAACCTGGGGCCAGATGTGCGATGTGCAAAATAGCGCATTGCAAATTACTAGTCATTTGCGACTCGCAATTTCCGAAGCTCTATTTGGCATGTTCAACAGTGTGTTTAACACTGTTTACAATTTCTAATGGGGTCACAAATTGCGAGGCTCATGAATATTAATCAGCATCTTGCAATTTGCGAGCCCATTGGGAATCACAGGCCCTCTCAGGGATGGTGGACTGCTGGGCTCAGCAGACCACCGTGTCTGGGACTACTTTTTTAATAAAGCAGTTTTTCTTTTAAATGCAGCCAGTTTTCCTTAAAGGAAAACGGGATGCATTTTAAAAAAAAGAAAATGAAACTTTTTTGTTTAATTTTTTTAAGGGCAGGCAATGGTCTCTGGGACCACTGCCTGCTCTTAAAAAATATTTTCCAACATACTCGTAAAGGGGAAGGGGTCCTCTTCCCCTTTGTGAGTGGTTTACCTCCTACTTGAAGTAGGTGGTAAATTTCGAGTGTTTTGCGGACACAAATGCGGTCGCAAAACACTAGTACATAGCATGTTGACTCGCTATTAGGAAGGGACGCCCCTTCCTAATAGCGAGACTCGCAAATGCTACTTTGCGAGTCAGTGACTCGCAAAATAGAATTTGTACATGCTATTACCTGTTTTTGCGGCAGCAAAAAAGGGTCATACATCTTGCCCCTGGTCCTAAATTTTGTGTTTTACTCCTACTTTGAGAAAACAGGGTTGAGTAGACATTTACAGCATCTAATAACTTTATTAGGCTATTCAGCAAGTAGTTCAAGCGTCTATTTCTTGATTTTCCAATCAATAATTGGTGTCTCCAAAATTGCAAATCTTCATAACTTGGCCCTTTCAAAAAGGGGCAAAGGTCTCTGACTACTACACTCATTGCAGTGTTTTTACATCACACGGTACTCAACCGGGATTCTTGCAGCTTGAAGTCCTGCAGTGGAACATTAGGCTTCAGGGAACAGTATTCACAGCTGACAGCCTTGGTTTCCCTTAACTTCCTGAGTGGAGGTGGGGAAAAAGATGTGTCACCTTCACAAGTGTGTGATGATTCTAATTATGGTTCAAGCTGCCATTTTGAAAGTTATCATAATAACTTTCAGGAGACGGGATAGCCTAGGGATCAAGAAGGATCAGTAGGGGTGGCGGAGTGATGTGGCATTTATTTATTGGAGATGAACGCCCAACTTCTAGAATTCATCCATTTTTAAACCCCAAGAAGAAAAGCACCACCCTGACAATTGTGTCTCCCTATGGTAAAGTAGAGTGGAAATTAAAAATGTCTATTTAACTAAAAACCATAAGTAAACATATTTTTGTTAAAGTTGAACTAATTTTCTTTTTAATGTAATCAAAAAATCAAAAATGCTTCAGCACTATTAGCTTACTTTTACATTAATTATTTAATTAATTTACTAATAGTAAATAAACATTTTTTTAAGTTTAAATTAAAAAAGAAATGTCTACATAAATAAATAATTCTATTATGCCTTAATAACTATTAAACATGATATTTAGAATTAATTAAAGGCAATTTAATTATATTTTCATAACAAATAATTACATTTATTAATATACGTTAGATTAATTTATCAATTCCAAAAAGGTTGTTAAAATATTTTTTCATTAAATAGTAGATGTATTTTAACATTAAATTAAGTTTGTCTACATTTTTAAATAATTGAATGTAGTTTAACATTATTTCTTATGGCCTTTATTTAAGTAAGCCTGGGCAAAGTACTACTCTACGCTCGTGTAGTTTGCGAAGGTTGCGCTACTTTGCACTGCGCGATTTGCACGTAGCACAGTGCAAACACGTGTAGAGTAGCGTAGTGCAGCGGTCATTTTGTGCTTGCTCGCGGTCCTCAACGTCAACTTGGTGACCGCGAGCAAGCAAAATTACATTCCGGTGAGACTCTTTCCTCGTTCGCGATCAGCAACATTAAGTTGCCGATCGCGAGCGTTGAAAATAAACCTCCCGGCGAGCTTCTCAACACGGGGAGGTCAGGTTTCTTATTGCGAGTGGTCGTGTATGCTTGCAACCGCTCGAGATGAGAAACTACCAGTCTGCTTTGAGAAAGCCGCTGGAGTAGAAATCTACTCGAGAGGCAGAAAGTGACTGCTTGCACTGTGCAAGATGCAGTTTGCACTGTGTGGACAAGCTTCCGGCACGGTGCAATCAGTGCGAACAGGATTTTGCACAGTGCACTATGCAGTTCGCGTAGCTCGCGTAGTGCGAAGTGCACTTCACGTAGCTACGTGTAGAGCTACTTCCCAAACTACGCCCAGGGTTCATTTTAAGTCCCTACCTCCTTTTTTTCTATGGGAGGCTATATTTCGTTGTTTAATGTACCAAAAACTGCAAGATATGGTAAATATTGTATGTTTTCCCCTGTTACATTTCGGCAGGTTTGACCTTACGAAATTTAACTAATCTTGCGTTATCTAACACATTCGATTATTATCGGATGCTTAACGCAAAACCAAACTTTTTATTCCATCCCGTGTGTCCACAGGGGTTTATGCACAATATGGAATTTACCAAACAACTTGTAATCATTGCCTAAATCAGTCTTTGTGAATGTCAAAACAATGTAAACATACAGAACAGTGTAAATTTACCTTTGTGAATCAGGACCCAAGCTAGCGTATGAGCAGTTATTGGCTGGAGTGTTGCACAGGCGAACTGGGAACTGCAGTGCTAGAAAAGGAAAAAGTGCAGGACAACAAAATCACTTAGGATTCCCCCACTCCTGGAAGAAGGGCTATTGGCTCTAGTAACTATCTGGTGGAGTTTACCAGTTGACGAGTATACTCAGAACTAGATGTCAGGTAGCAAAAGCTTAAAGTTGCACAAGGTTGCAAGTTGCAAAAGGTGTCAACTTGAAACAAACAAGCCAAACTTCAATAATCTCATATAAATGTTTCCACTTTGATTTTCTTGCTATAGCATTTCCTTTACGGTTGCGCCCTACCATGCCTAAGGTACCCGTTGAAGATTAGGACTCATAACTCCAACCATGACACCATTCTACCAAGGCAAAAAACAACCTCTTACTTAAAAATAACTGTCAGAGCAATTATTATTTGTAGATTAGTCACCAGAACGTGGTAAGTATAGTACAAGTTTATGCATATATGATTTTATCTCTCATACATCTCTGGACTCCCTTCAGGCTTGAGGGCAGCCACAGTTTCCCGAAAGTGACTTGACTGGCACACGCATCTGAACTTTACAGGACAGAAGGAATAGGCTATAATAAAACAGTATCTTAGTCACTCTCTCAAAAACGGCTTTTTAACCCTAAGGAAAGGTATAAAAGTGCTCCAGAAATGATAACTTACTATAAAATATCATTTTGTCAAGTCACTGAAAAACAATGCAATGATTCAGTTTTACAACTTATAATAAACAAAATTCCATAAACAAAAAACACACATACCCTAACACAAATCCACACTCTCCCTACACACTCTCCCTAAATTCCAACAGCCCTTTTCTCAACAAAACACCTACTTCAATATAGACATAAACACCCTCCATAAATCCAAACAATGCTACCTCCCACCTTAACACCCAGCCCCTCCAAAAATTCAACAATGCCTCCAAAGAGGCTTACGAAAAGGCCCCCTGCACTGCCTATACATCACTTTTTCCCATATTAAAAGTGACGCAACGGCAGACCAAAATGTTAAACTTCCACCAACGCTCCCCCAATGACAGGGCGGCTCCTCCTCAGGAGCGGAGGAGCATCGCCCCACCTGCTACGAGTGCAAGTAGTGAAACAACCTGGGGATTGCTGGCACCGGGCCCCAGCCTCTAATGAGTGCTGGGTGAGCCTGCCCTCAAAGTAGCTCCAAGATTGGTTGGAAGTCCTTCCTTTTCTTGCTGCGGAAAGCGAAGAGGAGTGCCACCAGCCATGCTCCCGAATTTATGGAGAGTCAAGCACCTTCACGCCCCACCATTTCTTATTTATAATAGCAGCTACTGCCCAATGATAAATTACTATTTGCAAAAAGAAGACAGCCCGGTACTTAGATGCAGTGTTCTAGTCTCCTTAGGCATGCTGCAAATGTTTCAGGTCTGTCATATAGGCTGCAAATGTCCTTTTACATAGACTGGTGGTGGGAGCTAGTTCTGCCATGCAAGTGTTCAGAGGGCTGTAGGAGTTGCCACTGCTTCTACTGTGGCTGGAGCTGCAGTGGTGGTGGTGGCTGAGGTGTGGTGTCTGAAACTGTGGCTATAGCTCTCAGCTTCTGTTGGCTGGTACGCATCAATGTGGAAGGTCCCATCTCCTTCTTCTTGTCAAAGTGGATATGAACATTAACATTTCACTGCAGCCTGAAGTTTTATTGTGAGAAACTGGGCTGTAGGAAATTGTTTGATTTTCCTACAGTCACCAATGACTGACATTACTGCTTTTAGAGGCATTGGTAATGCTAAACCAATCACACAGGGATCTATTGGCTGCCTCTTTTTCAATGTCCAATGCACAACTTGGCAAATCAGATCACAATATGAAAAACAATGTAAAGCTATGAAGAACAAACTAGCAGAAACAGCTGGTGTATGCTGCAAAAAGCAGAAGGTTTTACATTAAATAACAATTATGAAATAAAGAAGAATAAACATGACATACCACCTTAGGAATTAGCATTTACCTGCTCCAAGAACAGTCCTGATGATCCTAGTGCTAAGGAAGAAATATAAAAGGCACTGACTGTTAGTCTACACCCCACGACACAAGAAATACATGCCTTATACATGCCAACATGCAATAAACATGCATTTATTAAGGTCTGTCCTTTAATCTAGTCTTTAGTCTTCTTTACCTAGCTCAAACAGTGAAGAACCGCTGAACGTTATAGTATACTTTTGATCCTCTAGAAGTTCTGCAAGTCATGAAGCTTTCAGAGCTAGGTTTAGGGACCAGAGCCCAAACTCCACCTTACGAGTGTTCTGAAGCATTTGTTGTTAATTAAGGTACCAGATGCTGTTGCATGGTTTCTGCTCTGGAACAGAACTATGCTTGGAACGATAGAACATCAGCATGTAGGGACTAGGTCACCATATCACCTAAGTATCTACGAGTCCGAGTTCAACTAGCTATAGTGCCTCACTTGCCCTTCTAACCTAACCAGAGAAACAAGTGAATTGGCATCCAAGAACACAGATCTCTCTACCCTCTCAGGGATCATGGTAACAGGACACACTCTTTCGCTCTCTCATTCATATTTGTCCACAATAAGATAACCAGGCGACACGAAGGAAGTTTAGAATATTTATTAAACTATCGTGCTCTGAAATGCAGTATATGTGGCACAATTAAAAAACAAATGTATACTGAGAATACTGTTAGCATGGTTAAAAAACGATATATCATAAAAAGTCCTGACATGTTATAGGACAGAGTAACGTAACCCCCCCTCACCCCCCCCTGCTGAAGTGAAATAATTATATATCAAAGATCTCTAGGGTTAGTGGTGGACCCGTACTGTAGCATATGCAGATGGATGTTCTACATCTCAGCAGACGCATTGTTCTTGTCTCGGATTTCTTGTTACTTGTGTGTTTTTTGGCTCCTGTGTTAATCCATATGACAAGACATGTGTGCACATTAACAACAGCTGCAATTTTGTATTATGTCTTGGTGGTAGTGCCTGGCCAGAAAGAATAACAAGGGACATTGTTGTTGACCTTGTCTGTGGTGTTCAGACTTAATCCCAGTAAAAGAACAGACCTCAAAAACATATGCAGGTTCTGTGTGAAAGTACAATTTAGTACAAAGTAAGCATGTTTATATAGTAGTGTGTGCAAAAGAGAATGAACCCTACAATTTGCACAGCTAGGTCACCATAAGGAAAACTACAATGGGCCATGCAGAAAACCCACAACACTATCATATGGTTTGATATTAATTGGATGTGATAAGTATTGTTTATTACAGGTGTTGCCCTCGAACATTTGTCATAAAATGCAGCTTTTGGTACTTACTATGATAAACCTGCATGCATCTGCAATTACAGGACTTTATATTTTCCTGATCAATTCTTGCAGGTTAGACCTTACAGAATTTACCTGATTTATTGGGTGTGATAAAGTCCACATAACTTAGAATTCCTATCCCAGTGCAAACAGGTTTGCGGAAGGGTCGGTATGCTCCATCCCAATAGTAAGAAGGGTCTGGACATTTTTTTCATGGGCTAAGTAGAAATAATATACATGACATGCGCAAAAGTGTAATTGGTGTATAATTTTAGTGAATGTATCATTGTAGTAATCCTTGAGATTACTTTATCTGTGCATGTTTTACAGAGGATCAAGCAGATATAGGCTGATAAAAACATGGTTGGTCTAGAATATCTCTTGCGGGCTAATTACAGCACCGAGATATCCTTACAGGAATGAGTCGTGCACAATATTAAGTACAGAGAACATATATGTGGCATGAGCTAATAAGCATGGCACAATGTAGTTGTTTTGATAAATTAAAAACCTGGGGCCAGATGTGCGATGTGCAAAATAGCGCATTGCAAATTACTAGTCATTTGCGACTCGCAATTTCCGAAGCTCTATTTGGCATGTTCAACAGTGTGTTTAACACTGTTTACAATTTCTAATGGGGTCACAAATTGCGAGGCTCATGAATATTAATCAGCATCTTGCAATTTGCGAGCCCATTGGGAATCACAGGCCCTCTCAGGGATGGTGGACTGCTGGGCTCAGCAGACCACCGTGTCTGGGACTACTTTTTTAATAAAGCAGTTTTTCTTTTAAATGCAGCCAGTTTTCCTTAAAGGAAAACGGGATGCATTTTAAAAAAAAGAAAATGAAACTTTTTTGTTTAATTTTTTTAAGGGCAGGCAATGGTCTCTGGGACCACTGCCTGCTCTTAAAAAATATTTTCCAACATACTCGTAAAGGGGAAGGGGTCCTCTTCCCCTTTGTGAGTGGTTTACCTCCTACTTGAAGTAGGTGGTAAATTTCGAGTGTTTTGCGGACACAAATGCGGTCGCAAAACACTAGTACATAGCATGTTGACTCGCTATTAGGAAGGGACGCCCCTTCCTAATAGCGAGACTCGCAAATGCTACTTTGCGAGTCAGTGACTCGCAAAATAGAATTTGTACATGCTATTACCTGTTTTTGCGGCAGCAAAAAAGGGTCATACATCTTGCCCCTGGTCCTAAATTTTGTGTTTTACTCCTACTTTGAGAAAACAGGGTTGAGTAGACATTTACAGCATCTAATAACTTTATTAGGCTATTCAGCAAGTAGTTCAAGCGTCTATTTCTTGATTTTCCAATCAATAATTGGTGTCTCCAAAATTGCAAATCTTCATAACTTGGCCCTTTCAAAAAGGGGCAAAGGTCTCTGACTACTACACTCATTGCAGTGTTTTTACATCACACGGTACTCAACCGGGATTCTTGCAGCTTGAAGTCCTGCAGTGGAACATTAGGCTTCAGGGAACAGTATTCACAGCTGACAGCCTTGGTTTCCCTTAACTTCCTGAGTGGAGGTGGGGAAAAAGATGTGTCACCTTCACAAGTGTGTGATGATTCTAATTATGGTTCAAGCTGCCATTTTGAAAGTTATCATAATAACTTTCAGGAGACGGGATAGCCTAGGGATCAAGAAGGATCAGTAGGGGTGGCGGAGTGATGTGGCATTTATTTATTGGAGATGAACGCCCAACTTCTAGAATTCATCCATTTTTAAACCCCAAGAAGAAAAGCACCACCCTGACAATTGTGTCTCCCTATGGTAAAGTAGAGTGGAAATTAAAAATGTCTATTTAACTAAAAACCATAAGTAAACATATTTTTGTTAAAGTTGAACTAATTTTCTTTTTAATGTAATCAAAAAATCAAAAATGCTTCAGCACTATTAGCTTACTTTTACATTAATTATTTAATTAATTTACTAATAGTAAATAAACATTTTTTTAAGTTTAAATTAAAAAAGAAATGTCTACATAAATAAATAATTCTATTATGCCTTAATAACTATTAAACATGATATTTAGAATTAATTAAAGGCAATTTAATTATATTTTCATAACAATTAATTACATTTATTAATATACGTTAGATTAATTTATCAATTCCAAAAAGGTTGTTAAAATATTTTTTCATTAAATAGTAGATGTATTTTAACATTAAATTAAGTTTGTCTACATTTTTAAATAATTGAATGTAGTTTAACATTATTTCTTATGGCCTTTATTTAAGTAAGCCTGGGCAAAGTACTATTCTACGCTCGTGTAGTTTGCGAAGGTTGCGCTACTTTGCACTGCGCGATTTGCACGTAGCACAGTGCAAACACGTGTAGAGTAGCGTAGTGCAGCGGTCATTTTGTGCTTGCTCGCGGTCCTCAACGTCAACTTGGTGACCGCGAGCAAGCAAAATTACATTCCGGTGAGACTCTTTCCTCGTTCGCGATCAGCAACATTAAGTTGCCGATCGCGAGCGTTGAAAATAAACCTCCCGGCGAGCTTCTCAACACGGGGAGGTCAGGTTTCTTATTGCGAGTGGTCGTGTATGCTTGCAACCGCTCGAGATGAGAAACTACCAGTCTGCTTTGAGAAAGCCGCTGGAGTAGAAATCTACTCGAGAGGCAGAAAGTGACTGCTTGCACTGTGCAAGATGCAGTTTGCACTGTGTGGACAAGCTTCCGGCAC
The DNA here is from genome assembly GCF_964261635.1 of Lissotriton helveticus. Taxonomy (NCBI): domain Eukaryota; kingdom Metazoa; phylum Chordata; class Amphibia; order Caudata; family Salamandridae; genus Lissotriton; species Lissotriton helveticus. Next base: position 164,917,808 of record NC_136065.1, on the reverse strand, counting down.
GGTGCAATCAGTGCGAACAGGATTTTGCACAGTGCACTATGCAGTTCGCGTAGCTCGCGTAGTGCGAAGTGCACTTCACGTAGCTACGTGTAGAGCTACTTCCCAAACTACGCCCAGGGTTCATTTTAAGTCCCTACCTCCTTTTTTTTCTATGGGAGGCTATATTTCGTTGTTTAATGTACCAAAAACTGCAAGATATGGTAAATATTGTATGTTTTCCCCTGTTACATTTCAGCAGGTTTGACCTTACGAAATTTAACTAATCTTGCGTTATCTAACACATTCGATTATTATCGGATGCTTAACGCAAAACCAAACTTTTTATTCCATCCCGTGTGTCCACAGGGGTTTATGCACAATATGGAATTTACCAAACAACTTGTAATCATTGCCTAAATCAGTCTTTGTGAATGTCAAAACAATGTAAACATACAGAACAGTGTAAATTTACCTTTGTGAATCAGGACCCAAGCTAGCGTATGAGCAGTTATTGGCTGGAGTGTTGCACAGGCGAACTGGGAACTGCAGTGCTAGAAAAGGAAAAAGTGCAGGACAACAAAATCACTTAGGATTCCCCCACTCCTGGAAGAAGGGCTATTGGCTCTAGTAACTATCTGGTGGAGTTTACCAGTTGACGAGTATACTCAGAACTAGATGTCAGGTAGCAAAAGCTTAAAGTTGCACAAGGTTGCAAGTTGCAAAAGGTGTCAACTTGAAACAAACAAGCCAAACTTCAATAATCTCATATAAATGTTTCCACTTTGATTTTCTTGCTATAGCATTTCCTTTACGGTTGCGCCCTACCATGCCTAAGGTACCCGTTGAAGATTAGGACTCATAACTCCAACCATGACACCATTCTACCAAGGCAAAAAACAACCTCTTACTTAAAAATAACTGTCAGAGCAATTATTATTTGTAGATTAGTCACCAGAACGTGGTAAGTATAGTACAAGTTTATGCATATATGATTTTATCTCTCATACATCTCTGGACTCCCTTCAGGCTTGAGGGCAGCCACAGTTTCCCGAAAGTGACTTGACTGGCACACGCATCTGAACTTTACAGGACAGAAGGAATAGGCTATAATAAAACAGTATCTTAGTCACTCTTTCAAAAACGGCTTTCAACCCTAAGGAAAGGTATAAAAGTGCTCCAGAAATGATAACTTACTATAAAATATCATTTTGTCAAGTCACTGAAAAACAATGCAATGTTTCAGTTTTACAACTTATAATAAACAAAATTCCATAAACAAAAAACACACATACCCTAACACAAATCCACACTCTCCCTACACTCTCTCCCTAAATTCCAACAGCCCTTTTCTCAACAAAACACCTACTTCAATATAGACATAAACACCCTCCATAAACCCAAACAATGCTACCTCCCACCTTAACACCCAGCCCCTCCAAAAATTCAACAATGCCTCCAAAGAGGCTTATGAAAAGGCCCCCTGAACTGCCTATACATCACTTTTTCCCATATTAAAAGTGACGCAACGGCAGATCAAAATGTTAAACTTCCACCAACGCTCCCCCAATGACAGGGCGGCTCCTCCTCAGGAGCGGAGGAGCATTGCCCCACCTGCTACGAGTGCAAGTAGTGAAACAACCTGGGGATTGCTGGCACAGGGCCCCAGCCTCTAATGAGTGATGGGTGAGCCTGCCCTCAAAGTAGCTCCAAGATTGGTTGGAAGTCCTTCCTTTTCTTGCTGCGGAAAGCGAAGAGGAGTGCCACCAGCCATGCTCCCGAATTTATGGAGAGTCAAGCACCTTCACGCCCCACCATTTCTTATTTATAATAGCAGCTACTGCCCAACGATAAATTACTATTTGCAAAAAGAAGACAGCCCGGTACTTAGATGCAGTGTTCCAGTCTCCTTAGGCATGCTGCAAATGTTTCAGGTCTGTCATATAGGCTGCAAATGTCCTTTTACATAGACTGGTGGTGGGAGCTAGTTCTGCCATGCAAGTGTTCAGAGGGCTGTAGGAGTTGCTACTGCTTCTACTGTGGCTGGAGCTGCAGTGGTGGTGGTGGCTGAGGTGTGGTGTCTGAAACTGTGGCTATAGCTCTCAGCTTCTGCTGGCTGGTACGCATCAATGTGGAAGGTCCCATCTCCTTCTTCTTGTCAAAGTGGATATGAACATTAACATTTCACTGCAGCCTGAAGTTTTATTGTGAGAAACTGGGCTGTAGGAAATTGTTTGATTTTCCTACAGTCACCAATGACTGACATTACTGCTTTTAGAGGCATTGGTAATGCTAAACCAATCACACAGGGATCTATTGGCTGCCTCTTTTTCAATGTCCAATGCACAACTTGGCAAATCAGATCACAATATGAAAAACAATGTAAAGCTATGAAGAACAAACTAGCAGAAACAGCTGGTGTATGCTGCAAAAAGCAGAAGGTTTTACATTAAATAACAATTATGAAATAAAGAAGAATAAACATGACATACCACCTTAGGAATTAGCATTTACCTGCTCCAAGAACAGTCCTGATGATCCTAGTGCTAAGGAAGAAATATAAAAGGCACTGACTGTTAGTCTACACCCCACGACACAAGAAATACATGCCTTATACATGCCAACATGCAATAAACATGCATTTATTAAGGTCTGTCCTTTAATCTAGTCTTTAGTCTTCTTTACCTAGCTCAAACAGTGAAGAACCGCTGAACGTTATAGTATACTTTTGATCCTCTAGAAGTTCTGCAAGTCATGAAGCTTTCAGAGCTAGGTTTAGGGACCAGAGCCCAAACTCCACCTTACGAGTGTTCTGAAGCATTTGTTGTTAATTAAGGTACCAGATGCTGTTGCATGGTTTCTGCTCTGGAACAGAACTATGCTTGGAACGATAGAACATCAGCATGTAGGGACTAGGTCACCATATCACCTAAGTATCTACGAGTCCGAGTTCAACTAGCTATAGTGCCTCACTTGCCCTTCTAACCTAACCAGAGAAACAAGTGAATTGGCATCCAAAAACACAGATCTCTCTACCCTCTCAGGGATCATGGTAACAGGACACACTCTTTCGCTCTCTCATTCATATTTGTCCACAATAAGATAACCAGGCGACACGAAGGAAGTTTAGAATATTTATTAAACTATCGTGCTCTGAAATGCAGTATATGTGGCACAATTAAAAAACAAATGTATACTGAGAATACTGTTAGCATGGTTAAAAAACGATATATCATAAAAAGTCCTGACATGTTATAGGACAGAGTAACGTAACCCCCCCTCACCCCCCCCTGCTGAAGTGAAATAATTATATATCAAAGATCTCTAGGGTTAGTGGTGGACCCGTACTGTAGCATATGCAGATGGATGTTCTACATCTCAGCAGACGCATTGTTCTTGTCTCGGATTTCTTGTTACTTGTGTGTTTTTTAGCTCCTGTGTTAATCCATATGACAAGACATGTGTGCACATTAACAACAGCTGCAATTTTGTATTATGTCTTGGTGGTAGTGCCTGGCCAGAAAGAATAACAAGGGACATTGTTGTTGACCTTGTCTGTGGTGTTCAGACTTAATCCCAGTAAAAGAACAGACCTCAAAAACATATGCAGGTTCTGTGTGAAAGTACAATTTAGTACAAAGTAAGCATGTTTATATAGTAGTGTGTGCAAAAGAGAATGAACCCTACAATTTGCACAGCTAGGTCACCATAAGGAAAACTACAATGGGCCATGCAGAAAACCCACAACACTATCATATGGTTTGATATTAATTGGATGTGATAAGTATTGTTTATTACAGGTGTTGCCCTCGAACATTTGTCATAAAATGCAGCTTTTGTTACTTACTATGATAAACCTGCATGCATCTGCAATTACAGGACTTTATATTTTCCTGATCAATTCTTGCAGGTTAGACCTTACAGAATTTACCTGATTTATTGGGTGTGATAAAGTCCACATAACTTAGAATTCCTATCCCAGTGCAAACAGGTTTGCGGAAGGGTCGGTATGCTCCATCCCAATAGTAAGAAGGGTCTGGACATTTTTTTCATGGGCTAAGTAGAAATAATATACATGACATGCGCAAAAGTGTAATTGGTGTATAATTTTAGTGAATGTATCATTGTAGTAATCCTTGAGATTACTTTATCAGTGCATGTTTTACAGAGGATCAAGCAGATATAGGCTGATAAAAACATGGTTGGTCTAGAATATCTCTTGCGGGCTAATTACAGCACCGAGATATCCTTACAGGAATGAGTCGTGCACAATATTAAGTACAGAGAACATATATGTGGCATGAGCTAATAAGCATGGCACAATGTAGTTGTTTTGATAAATTAAAAACCTGGGGCCAGATGTGCGATGTGCAAAATAGCGCATTGCAAATTACTAGTCATTTGCGACTCGCAATTTCCGAAGCTCTATTTGGCATGTTCAACAGTGTGTTTAACACTGTTTACAATTTCTAATGGGGTCACAAATTGCGAGGCTCATGAATATTAATCAGCATCTTGCAATTTGCGAGCCCATTGGGAATCACAGGCCCTCTCAGGGATGGTGGACTGCTGGGCTCAGCAGACCACCGTGTCTGGGACTACTTTTTTAATAAAGCAGTTTTTCTTTTAAATGCAGCCAGTTTTCCTTAAAGGAAAACGGGATGCATTTTAAAAAAAAGAAAATGAAACTTTTTTGTTTAATTTTTTTAAGGGCAGGCAATGGTCTCTGGGACCACTGCCTGCTCTTAAAAAATATTTTCCAACATACTCGTAAAGGGGAAGGGGTCCTCTTCCCCTTTGTGAGTGGTTTACCTCCTACTTGAAGTAGGTGGTAAATTTCGAGTGTTTTGCGGACACAAATGCGGTCGCAAAACACTAGTACATAGCATGTTGACTCGCTATTAGGAAGGGACGCCCCTTCCTAATAGCGAGACTCGCAAATGCTACTTTGCGAGTCAGTGACTCGCAAAATAGAATTTGTACATGCTATTACCTGTTTTTGCGGCAGCAAAAAAGGGTCATACATCTTGCCCCTGGTCCTAAATTTTGTGTTTTACTCCTACTTTGAGAAAACAGGGTTGAGTAGACATTTACAGCATCTAATAACTTTATTAGGCTATTCAGCAAGTAGTTCAAGCGTCTATTTCTTGATTTTCCAATCAATAATTGGTGTCTCCAAAATTGCAAATCTTCATAACTTGGCCCTTTCAAAAAGGGGCAAAGGTCTCTGACTACTACACTCATTGCAGTGTTTTTACATCACACGGTACTCAACCGGGATTCTTGCAGCTTGAAGTCCTGCAGTGGAACATTAGGCTTCAGGGAACAGTATTCACAGCTGACAGCCTTGGTTTCCCTTAACTTCCTGAGTGGAGGTGGGGAAAAAGATGTGTCACCTTCACAAGTGTGTGATGATTCTAATTATGGTTCAAGCTGCCATTTTGAAAGTTATCATAATAACTTTCAGGAGACGGGATAGCCTAGGGATCAAGAAGGATCAGTAGGGGTGGCGGAGTGATGTGGCATTTATTTATTGGAGATGAACGCCCAACTTCTAGAATTCATCCATTTTTAAACCCCAAGAAGAAAAGCACCACCCTGACAATTGTGTCTCCCTATGGTAAAGTAGAGTGGAAATTAAAAATGTCTATTTAACTAAAAACCATAAGTAAACATATTTTTGTTAAAGTTGAACTAATTTTCTTTTTAATGTAATCAAAAAATCAAAAATGCTTCAGCACTATTAGCTTACTTTTACATTAATTATTTAATTAATTTACTAATAGTAAATAAACATTTTTTTAAGTTTAAATTAAAAAAGAAATGTCTACATAAATAAATAATTCTATTATGCCTTAATAACTATTAAACATGATATTTAGAATTAATTAAAGGCAATTTAATTATATTTTCATAACAATTAATTACATGTATTAATATACGTTAGATTAATTTATCAATTCCAAAAAGGTTGTTAAAATATTTTTTCATTAAATAGTAGATGTATTTTAACATTAAATTAAGTTTGTCTACATTTTTAAATAATTGAATGTAGTTTAACATTATTTCTTATGGCCTTTATTTAAGTAAGCCTGGGCAAAGTACTACTCTACGCTCGTGTAGTTTGCGAAGGTTGCGCTACTTTGCACTGCGCGATTTGCACGTAGCACAGTGCAAACACGTGTAGAGTAGCGTAGTGCAGCGGTCATTTTGTGCTTGCTCGCGGTCCTCAACGTCAACTTGGTGACCGCGAGCAAGCAAAATTACATTCCGGTGAGACTCTTTCCTCGTTCGCGATCAGCAACATTAAGTTGCCGATCGCGAGCGTTGAAAATAAACCTCCCGGCGAGCTTCTCAACACGGGGAGGTCAGGTTTCTTATTGCGAGTGGTCGTGTATACTTGCAACCGCTCGAGATGAGAAACTACCAGTCTGCTTTGAGAAAGCCGCTGGAGTAGAAATCTACTCGAGAGGCAGAAAGTGACTGCTTGCACTGTGCAAGATGCAGTTTGCACTGTGTGGACAAGCTTCCGGCACGGTGCAATCAGTGCGAACAGGATTTTGCACAGTGCACTATGCAGTTCGCGTAGCTCGCGTAGTGCGAAGTGCACTTCACGTAGCTACGTGTAGAGCTACTTCCCAAACTACGCCCAGGGTTAATTTTAAGTCCCTACCTCCTTTTTTTTCTATGGGAGGCTATATTTCGTTGTTTAATGTACCAAAAACTGCAAGATATGGTAAATATTGTATGTTTTCCCCTGTTACATTTCGGCAGGTTTGACCTTACGAAATTTAACTAATCTTGCGTTATCTAACACATTCGATTATTATCGGATGCTTAACGCAAAACCAAACTTTTTATTCCATCCCGTGTGTCCACAGGGGTTTATGCACAATATGGAATTTACCAAACAACTTGTAATCATTGCCTAAATCAGTCTTTGTGAATGTCAAAACAATGTAAACATACAGAACAGTGTAAATTTACCTTTGTGAATCAGGACCCAAGCTAGCGTATGAGCAGTTATTGGCTGGAGTGTTGCACAGGCGAACTGGGAACTGCAGTGCTAGAAAAGGAAAAAGTGCAGGACAACAAAATCACTTAGGATTCCCCCACTCCTGGAAGAAGGGCTATTGGCTCTAGTAACTATCTGGTGGAGTTTACCAGTTGACGAGTATACTCAGAACTAGATGTCAGGTAGCAAAAGCTTAAAGTTGCACAAGGTTGCAAGTTGCAAAATGTGTCAACTTGAAACAAACAAGCCAAACTTCAATAATCTCATATAAATGTTTCCACTTTGATTTTCTTGCTATAGCATTTCCTTTACGGTTGCGCCCTACCATGCCTAAGGTACCCGTTGAAGATTAGGACTCATAACTCCAACCATGACACCATTCTACCAAGGCAAAAAACAACCTCTTACTTAAAAATAACTGTCAGAGCAATTATTATTTGTAGATTAGTCACCAGAACGTGGTAAGTATAGTACAAGTTTATGCATATATGATTTTATCTCTCATACATCTCTGGACTCCCTTCAGGCTTGAGGGCAGCCACAGTTTCCCGAAAGTGACTTGACTGGCACACGCATCTGAACTTTACAGGACAGAAGGAATAGGCTATAATAAAACAGTATCTTAGTCACTCTTTCAAAAACGGCTTTCAACCCTAAGGAAAGGTATAAAAGTGCTCCAGAAATGATAACTTACTATAAAATATCATTTTGTCAAGTCACTGAAAAACAATGCAATGATTCAGTTTTACAACTTATAATAAACAAAATTCCATAAACAAAAAACACACATACCCTAACACAAATCCACACTCTCCCTACACTCTCTCCCTAAATTCCAACAGCCCTTTTCTCAACAAAACACCTACTTCAATATAGACATAAACACCCTCCATAAACCCAAACAATGCTACCTCCCACCTTAACACCCAGCCCCTCCAAAAATTCAACAATGCCTCCAAAGAGGCTTATGAAAAGGCCCCCTGAACTGCCTATACATCACTTTTTCCCATATTAAAAGTGACGCAACGGCAGATCAAAATGTTAAACTTCCACCAACGCTCCCCCAATGACAGGGCGGCTCCTCCTCAGGAGCGGAGGAGCATTGCCCCACCTGCTACGAGTGCAAGTAGTGAAACAACCTGGGGATTGCTGGCACAGGGCCCCAGCCTCTAATGAGTGCTGGGTGAGCCTGCCCTCAAAGTAGCTCCAAGATTGGTTGGAAGTCCTTCCTTTTCTTGCTGCGGAAAGCGAAGAGGAGTGCCACCAGCCATGCTCCCGAATTTATGGAGAGTCAAGCACCTTCACGCCCCACCATTTCTTATTTATAATAGCAGCTACTGCCCAACGATAAATTACTATTTGCAAAAAGAAGACAGCCCGGTACTTAGATGCAGTGTTCCTGTCTCCTTAGGCATGCTGCAAATGTTTCAGGTCTGTCATATAGGCTGCAAATGTCCTTTTACATAGACTGGTGGTGGGAGCTAGTTCTGCCATGCAAGTGTTCAGAGGGCTGTAGGAGTTGCTACTGCTTCTACTGTGGCTGGAGCTGCAGTGGTGGTGGTGGCTGAGGTGTGGTGTCTGAAACTGTGGCTATAGCTCTCAGCTTCTGCTGGCTGGTACGCATCAATGTGGAAGGTCCCATCTCCTTCTTCTTGTCAAAGTGGATATGAACATTAACATTTCACTGCAGCCTGAAGTTTTATTGTGAGAAACTGGGCTGCAGGAAATTGTTTGATTTTCCTACAGTCACCAATGACTGACATTACTGCTTTTAGAGGCATTGGTAATGCTAAACCAATCACACAGGGATCTATTGGCTGCCTCTTTTTCAATGTCCAATGCACAACTTGGCAAATCAAATCACAATATGCAAAACAATGTAAAGCTATGAAGAACAAACTAGCAGAAACAGCTGGTGTATGCTGCAAAAAGCAGAAGGTTTTACATTAAATAACAATTATGAAATAAAGAAGAATAAACATGACATACCACCTTAGGAATTAGCATTTACCTGCTCCAAGAACAGTCCTGATGATCCTAGTACTAAGGAAGAAATATAAAAGGCACTGACTGTTAGTCTACACCACAGAAAGTCATGAAATCTGCTGGTTCTGCGTTCATAAATATTCCACACTTCTCATTGTTATCCTGCAGTAGCTTCTTGTCCTACATTCTATCCACCTGCTCATACATTTACCCCACGACACAAGAAATACATGCCTTATACATGCCAAAATGCAATAAACATGCATTTATTAAGGTCTGTCCTTTAATCTAGTCTTTAGTCTTCTTTACCTAGCTCAAACAGTGAAGAACCGCTGAACGTTATAGTATACTTTTGATCCTCTAGAAGTTCTGCAAGTCATGAAGCTTTCAGAGCTAGGTTTAGGGACCAGAGCCCAAACTCCACCTTACGAGTGTTCTGAAGCATTTGTTGTTAATTAAGGTACCAGATGCTGTTGCATGGTTTCTGCTCTGGAACAGAACTATGCTTGGAACGATAGAACATCAGCATGTAGGGACTAGGTCACCATATCACCTAAGTATCTACGAGTCCGAGTTCAACTAGCTATAGTGCCTCACTTGCCCTTCTAACCTAACCAGAGAAACAAGTGAATTGGCATCCAAGAACACAGATCTCTCTACCCTCTCAGGGATCATGGTAACAGGACACACTCTTTCGCTCTCTCATTCATATTTGTCCACAATAAGATAACCAGGAGACACGAAGGAAGTTTAGAATATTTATTAAACTATCGTGCTCTGAAATGCAGTATATGTGGCACAATTAGAAAACAAATGTATACTGAGAATACTGTTAGCATGGTTAAAAAACGATATATCATAAAAAGTCCTGACATGTTATAGGACAGAGTAACGTAACCCCCCCTCACCCCCCCTGCTGAAGTGAAATAATTATATATCAAAGATCTCTAGGGTTAGTGGTGGACCCGTACTGTAGCAAATGCAGATGGATGTTCTACATCTCAGCAGACGCATTGTTCTTGTCTCGGATTTCTTGTTACTTGTGTGTTTTTTGGCTCCTGTGTTAATCCATATGACAAGACATGTGTGCACATTAACAACAGCTGCAATTTTGTATTATGTCTAGGTGGTAGTGCCTGGCCAGAAAGAATAACAAGGGACATTGTTGTTGACCTTGTCTGTGGTGTTCAGACTTAATCCCAGTAAAAGAACAGACCTCAAAAACATATGCAGGTTCTGTGTGAAAGTACAATTTAGTACAAAGTAAGCATGTTTATATAGTAGTGTGTGCAAAAGAGAATGAACCCTACAATTTGCACAGCTAGGTCACCATAAGGAAAACTACAATGGGCCATGCAGAAACCCCACAACACTATCATATGGTTTGATATTAATTGGATGTGATAAGTATTGTTTATTACAGGTGTTGCCCTCGAACATTTGTCATAAAATGCAGCTTTTGGTACTTACTATGATAAACCTGCATGCATCTGCAATTACAGGACTTTATATTTTCCTGATCAATTCTTGCAGGTTAGACCTTACAAAATTTACCTGATTTATTGGGTGTGATAAAGTCCACATAACTTAGAATTCCTATCCCAGTGCAAACAGGTTTGCGGAAGGGTCGGTATGCTCCATCCCAATAGTAAGAAGGGTCTGGACATTTTTTTCATGGGCTAAGTAGAAATAATATACATGACATGCGCAAAAGTGTAATTGGTGTATAATTTTAGTGAATGTATCATTGTAGTAATCCTTGAGATTACTTTATCAGTGCATGTTTTACAGAGGATCAAGCAGATATAGGCTGATGAAAACATGGTTGGTCTAGAATATCTCTTGCGGTCTAATTACAGCACCGAGATATCCTTACAGGAATGAGTCGTGCACAATATTAAGTACAGAGAACATATATGTGGCATGAGCTAATAAGCATGGCACAATGTAGTAGTTTTGATAAATTAAAAACCTGGGGCCAGATGTGCGATGTGCAAAATAGCGCATTGCAAATTACTAGTCATTTGCGACTCGCAATTTCCGAAGCTCTATTTGGCATGTTCAACAGTGTGTTTAACACTGTTTACAATTTCTAATGGGGTCACAAATTGCGAGGCTCATGAATATTAATCAGCATCTTGCAATTTGCGAGCCCATTGGGAATCACAGGCCCTCTCAGGGATGGTGGACTGCTGGGCTCAGCAGACCACCGTGTCTGGGACTACTTTTTTAATAAAGCAGTTTTTCTTTTAAATGCAGCCAGTTTTCCTTAAAGGAAAACGGGATGCATTTAAAAAAAAAGAAAATGAAACTTTTTTGTTTAATTTTTTTAAGGGCAGGCAATGGTCTCTGGGACCACTGCCTGCTCTTAAAAAATATTTTCCAACATACTCGTAAAGGGGAAGGGGTCCTCTTCCCCTTTGTGAGTGGTTTACCTCCTACTTGAAGTAGGTGGTAAATTTCGAGTGTTTTGCGGACACAAATGCGGTCGCAAAACACTAGTACATAGCATGTTGACTCGCTATTAGGAAGGGACGCCCATTCCTAATAGCGAGACTCGCAAATGCTACTTTGCGAGTCAGTGACTCGCAAAATAGAATTTGTACATGCTATTCCCTGTTTTTGCGGCAGCAAAAAAGGGTCATACATCTTGCCCCTGGTCCTAAATTTTGTGTTTTACTCCTACTTTGAGAAAACAGGGTTGAGTAGACATTTACAGCATCTAATAACTTTATTAGGCTATTCAGCCAGTAGTTCAAGCGTCTATTTCTTGATTTTCCAATCAATAATTGGTGTCTCCAAAATTGCAAATCTTCATAACTTGGCCCTTTCAAAAAGGGGCAAAGGTCTCTGACTACTACACTCATTGCAGTGTTTTTACATCACACGGTACTCAACCGGGATTCTTGCAGCTTGAAGTCCTGCAGTGGAACATTAGGCTTCAGGGAACAGTATTCACTGCTGACAGCCTTGGTTTCCCTTAACTTCCTGAGTGGAGGTGGGGAAAAAGATGTGTCACCTTCACAAGTGTGTGATGATTCTAATTATGGTTCAAGCTGCCATTTTGAAAGTTATCATAATAACTTTCAGGAGACTGGATAGCCTAGGGATCAAGAAGGATCAGTAGGGGTGGCGGAGTGATGTGGCATTTATTTCTTGGAGATGAACGCCCAACTTCTAGAATTCATCCATTTTTAAACCCCAAGAAGAAAAGCACCACCCTGACAATTGTGTCTCCCTATGGTAAAGTAGAGTGGAAATTAAAAATGTCTATTTAACTAAAAACCATAAGTAAACATATTTTTGTTAAAGTTGAACTAATTTTCTTTTTAATGTAATCAAAAAATCAAAAATGCTTCAGCACTATTAGCTTACTTTTACATTAATTATTTAATTAATTTACTAATAGTAAATAAACATTTTTTTAAGTTTAAATTAAAAAAGAAATGTCTACATAAATAAATAATTCTATTATGCCTTAATAACTATTAAACATGATATTTAGAATTAATTAAAGGCAATTTAATTATATTTTAATAACAATTAATTACATTTATTAATATACGTTAGATTAATTTATCAATTCCAAAAAGGTTGTTAAATTTTTTTTTCATTAAATAGTAGATGTATTTTAACATTAAATTAAGTTTGTCTAAATTTTTAAATAATTGAATGTAGTTTAACATTATTTCTTATGGCCTTTATTTTAAGTAAGCCTGGGCAAAGTACTACGCTACGCTCGTGTAGTTTGCGCAGGTTGCGCTACTTTGCACTGCGCGATTTGCACGTAGCACAAGGCAAACACGTGTAGAGTAGCGTAGTGCAGCGGTCATTTTGTGCTTGCTCGCGGTCCTCAACGTCAACTTGGTGACCGCGAGCAAGCAAAATTACATTCCGGTGAGACTCTTTCCTCGTTCGCGATCAGCAACATTAAGTTGCCGATCGCGAGCGTTGAAAATAAACCTCCCGGCGAGCTTCTCAACACGGAGAGGTCAGGTTTCTTATTGCGAGTGGTCGTGTATGCTTGCAACCGCTCAAGATGAGAAACTACCAGTCTGCTTTGAGAAAGCCGCTGGAGTAGAAATCTACTCGAGAGGCAGAAAGTGACTGCTTGCACTGTGCAAGATGCAGTTTGCACTGTGTGGACAAGCTTCCGGCACGGTGCAATCAGTGCGAACAGGATTTTGCACAGTGCACTATGCAGTTCGCGTAGCTCGCGTAGTGCGAAGTGCACTTCACGTAGCTACGTGTAGAGCTACTTCCCAAACTACGCCCAGGGTTAATTTTAAGTCCCTACCTCCTTTTTTGTTCTATGGGAGGCTGTAGTTGTACCAGTGAAAGGACATATGTAGCGCTGGATTTATTCAGCCCTGAGCTGGAGTAATTTACTGCAGTTTTGGTCCCTTTTGGGTGTAGTAACTTTGGAAGCGTAGTTTGAGAATAGCATTGGGCTTACTCTTTCATGGGTGGGTGGATGTCCCTCCCTAAATTCTCCCCAAACCCCTGCCATTTAGTATGTCCAGCCACTCCTCCTGCTCCCCCCCCACGTTTACTACTAAGCACTAAACGCAAATGTGTGAGAATCTCCAGATAGAAAAGCTGAAAGAGGTGGAGGTGCAGATTTACAATCCTAGTTTGTGAATAGTATTTTGTAGAACGTTCAGTAGTACTATTGTTGTACTACTAACAAAGTACTACAAAATGCAGTTAATGAATAGTTACTCAGACTGTTTAACCTACCCCAGACCTAATAATTTCACAAACTTGAGATTATAAAAGAGAACCAGTCAGGCGATTTTATGCTTTTCTTGTTTGGCTGGATCAGCGAAGGAATGCAAACATGAACTAAGTTCTGCTTTCAAGGTTAATAAAAATGTGGCGTTTCTAAACGTGTTTCACAGCCCAAAGAACGTCTGCGTGTTTGGATCCCTGCTGCTCCGGCTCTGTCTGAGCAGCGCCCCGGTAGGGCTCTGTATCATTCATCATGGCTTGTGATATAGAGTCAGGTCAGCTTCATTCTTCTCGACAATCAGGCATTTCCTTCACTCCACATCCATCATCCTGACCTGATCTTTTATCCACAAGAGGTACTCAGATGCACTGAGCTTTCGAGAAAAACATGCCAGGCTTCTTTTTTAAAAACTGTAAAGCAAACTTGACAAGAATGATTTATAATATGTTCGAAGGTGAGATTTATTGTTCGGAACAGTGTCTTCTTTCACATTTGTAAGATGCCAGAACCACCTTGCTCGGTTCCAGAGCCCCTTCACACTGAGCAGACATGCACTGTCTGAGATATCTGTTTATGAGCCCACCTGGAGGATGTCTCCTTTTTTTGGAAAATACCTTGGTCCACATAGTTATAAGGCACAGCTGGGGTACCATGGATGCCCCAGACTTGAACACTGACACCCAAAGCACTAATAAAGGGGTAAGCTAGGCAGGACCTGGATGGACCACTGTCAATCTAGATTATTCATTGGAGGGACAGTGCTTCATTTGTGGCGGTGGCTGCAATATATGGGCTCCGGCCTCAGAAAAGGGAGAACGAAGGCAGAAGAGAAAGATAGGAAAATAGAGACATAGGGAGAAAGGAGTCAGGAAAAATAACCTGCAAGAGCAAGATGAAGAGCCAAAGGGAGATATTTGCAAGAAAATTCCAGAGCGCAGTGTTATGCCAAATTTGGCAATGCCACTCTGTGACATTTTGAAAACACTGGGATGCGCCATATTTAGAAAAATGCATTGCAGCCCTGCATTTCCCCTAGCGCTAAGAAAGCTGCCTAGTGCCAACGCAGACACCATTGGCCATGTTGCAAGTGTGCCTGCACTGCAGGGGCAATTGTTTATGTGCAGGAAGGGACACCTTCCTGCTGATTAATAATCATTGATGGCTATTTGTTCTTTCTGTGTGTGATGCAGAATGCAGAATGCAGACCACATAGAAAGAGCAAACAATGATGAGAAATTAAACATTTCTCCTTGTATCACCATCCTAAGACCAGTATTACCTGGACATCGTTTTTGGCACTGTCCCAGCCATGTAAATCTGGGGCAGCGTCAAAAAGCAATATGGGTTAAGGTGGAACGCCCACAGCAAGACCCATTGCCCAGCCCTTTGCAACAGCAGACTGCTGCGGAAACTGGTATATTAACAAGGTGGCGCTAAGCCACGTTAAGTGGTTTTGCGACACCTTGTAAATATGGGGAATAGAACAATGCCATCGGAATATCAGACATCAGAAAAAGTGATGCTCTGGTGGCGTTAGGGGCTTGTAAACATGCCGCAAAAACTGTAGGATGAGATGGAATCAAAACTAAGCAGCCTTGATGTTTGGTAACTCAGGCCTTTGACAGCAACCTTCTTACCCAATGTTCTAATGTCAGTACTCGGTGACTTCAAAAGTGGTTGCACGGTCTTGTTCATTTAATCCGCAGTTTACTGTTGTGGATTTTGACAACCGCTCTAAAACGACAGTATATATTTTTGGAAAGTGTTCTCGCCAGATTAACCACTCACACTGCACAGAATATAAAGAATTACTGTTTCTTGTAAACATTGGGATTTTTTAAAGTCCACTTCCTCATGTACAACTTATTATAAACGTTCCTCAGAATTTCAGCAAAATTCCATGCCTATCCTGCCAACAAAGTTTTGTCAAGCCTAATCTGACCCCGCTTCTGAGTGCCTGAGTGGGAAGGAGATCAGATAGGCCAAGCATACTGCACCAGCCAACGTTTTCAGTTTCTGATTAGATTTTCTAAAACTCCAGGTTCTCCATCAGGACAAGGCAAGAAGCTGAAATTGGTGAGAAACTCTCAAACTTAGATATGTTGTTGAGCTACCAAGGATGCCGGCCAACCACTTGACCATTTGGGATCAGTACCAGTTCTAGAAGTTAGGAATCCTTGAGTCTTCTTAAAGCAATAAGTCAAAGTCTTCCTTCTTCAATGTGTTTTCTTTATAAGTTCAGGAATGTTCTGAGGAGGCGGTGGTGAGGTGCCAGTGATATCGAATACGAATGTGAATGGAGAATTCTCTATACCCAATCCAGGCTACATTCTCAAACATTTCCCACCTTCTTTTTTAACATTTCCTTATTTATTTTACTGTAACCCTTCCCACAGTCCCTCAACCAAAGTGGCCCTAACCTTCATCCAGCTGCATTGCACCTCCTGCCAGCTACTCCACTATGGAAATAGATTAGCTCCCATCTGTCAGTGAAAGAACAGTGGGCCACATTATCAAGCAAGGGCGATACATTATCGCCGCTTTGATCGGCAGGAAACTGCCGCTAAAGCGGCGATAATGGCCTTGATAATGGGCTTGTGAATTCCCAGACAAGCCCAGGTTCTGGTGTTAACCTGGGATTCTATGGGAATTCACAAGGACATATTATCAAGCCCATTATAGCCGCTTTATCGGCATTTTCCTGCCTATCAAAGCGACGATAATGTATCGCCCTTGCTTGATAATATGTTATGTTATGTTATGTTATGTTATATTTATGCTTCTATAGCGCACGGCCACTCCATTTGGAGCATCCCGGCGCTTTTTCGAAGGTACCCACCAGAAGAGGGAGAAACATAACACTGAAGGGACATGCAACACACATATAAAAAAAGCAGCAGCAACTATGGGAAAAGCCATGTTTTAAGGGCCTTTCGGAAGGACAGCAGGCTAGAAGCCTGTCTTAAAGAAATCGGGAGGTCATTCCAAGCATGAGGAGCAAGATAACGGAAGGACCGACCTCCTGCTCTGGCGCGCTTGATAATGGGAACCTTCGCTTTGGATAGCGCAGCAGATCTAAGAGATCTAGAGGGCTGATACCAAGACACACGTTTGGAAATATATTTAGGGCCAATACCATGTAAGGCCTTGAAGGTCGTAGTCAGAGTTTTAAAAAGAATCCTTTTATCAATCGGGAGCCAATGTAAGGTAGAGAGAAGAGCAGTGGCTCTAGCTCTTCTTGGGAGGCCGAAGACCGCTCGGGCTGCAGAGTTCTGAGCAACTTGAAGACGCCTGACCAGGTATTTGGGAAGCCCCAAAAATAAAACATTGGCGTAATCCAGTCTGGAGCCAACCAGTGCCTGGACGATGATTTTCCTGTGCTCGATGGATACTAAAGGTAAAAATTTACGTAGCATCCGAAGGATACCAAAACATTTCCCAGTGAGAGAGGAAATGTGTGGTCCAAAAGATAGGTCACTGTCAATGATCACTCCCAAATTTTTGGCCTTCTGGGATGAACTAACAGGGGGACACATATCCTGCGGCCACCAGGGTTTCCAATCCGGCTCGGCAATACACCCAAAAAAGAGCAGCTCCGACTTGTCGGAGTTGCATTTCAGTCCATGATATCCTAACCACTCGAAAACCGCACTCAGACAACCTCTGACCTGATCGTCGTTGAACAGACCGTTTCCTGTTGCTCACAAACAGGAGCTGGGTATCGTCGGCATAAGTGACAATCCGGGCTCCGAAAGACTCCGCCACCACTGCCAGAGGAGCCATAAAGATGTTAAAAAGGAGGGGGCTCAAGATGGATCCTTGGGGAACCCCCACTTCTAGCAGCGGCATCTCGGCGGAGTAAGGAGGAGCCCAGATTGTCTGCCGGCGGTCGGCTAAGAAGGATTTAAGCCACCTCCACACCGTTCCCTGCAGGCCAAAGTCCCAGAGTCTAGTAAGGAGAAGCGCATGGGGAACGGTGTCGAATGCCGCCGACAGGTCAAGCATGACCAATACCGCCTTTCTACCAGCATCCAACTCCTCCCGGATGGCGTCTGTGACTTCGAGGAGCGCAGTTTCCGTGCTGAAATTCGCACGGAAACCGGATTGGGTGGTATGCAACAGATCATTTTCCTCGATGAAGTTAGATATTGATCTGTGGACAAACCTCTCCGTCACTTTCTCTAGAGCCGGGAATATGGCCCAGTGTTCCCCTCCTGCTGGTGACTAGCAGGAGGTTTTCTCTCCTTCATGAAACACAGTCTTGGGAGGCTCTGGAGTTAATAGTTGCAATTTATGACAAGCCATTTGGCATTTACAACTGTGAATGCTGCCCTATGTGTTGCCAGCTGGTCTGCCTCCGCCCAGGTGGCTAATCCTTGCTAAGTGGCCACTGGTAACACAACTGTTGCCTTTCTGCTGTCATACTCCAAGGATCTTTATGCAGTCTCTGGAGCAAGGCAGTGAAGCAAACAGTTCTAAACCAGTTTTCCTTCAGCAGCACAACATCCTTTTCCTAAGGTTAGTTTTCTTCTAAAGGAAATAAAGCCCTACCTTCGCTAGTGAATTAGATTTTAAAAATAAAGGGAAAATCTATGTTAATGACTGGTCTAGAAGTTTTCCATGGAAGGATAGGATAAAAGGGATTCTATTCACAACTAGTCCTATTCATGGAAAATTTAGTTTTACCTACACAGAGAAAAGCAGCTGTTTGCAATTGTGCGCCGTGAGGGTATACTTTCCCCACTGTTAAATATACCACAGTTTGAATATTTAGCACCAAGCCCATGGGCTGGATATGATATCTAGTAGTGTTCCTGGAAAATTCAGTTTTACCTACAGTGCAAAAACAGATGTTTGTAATTGTTCACTGTGAGGACATACTCTTCCCAATCTTGAATATGCCACAGTTGATATATTTAGCACACATTCCTGTGGGTCTACAAGGCACACTAGTGCAGAGACTTAGCTAATATATAAACATCTATTTTTCTAAATGGCAACGGCATTTTCTTTGCCATATAACACTGAAGTGGTGTACACTCCAGCCCAGCCAGAGGACAAGGGTGTTCTCTAGAGCCATATATTTTATCAAGTATGTGCACAATGTAAATACTCACTGGAACCAACCTTTGAAATTCACAAGGACTTTGGCTTTGAATGACAATCACACTATGCAGAGTCATAATACCATCAAAAATAGGGTTTTTGAAAGCAAAAATTTTGATGATGCCACAGAAAGGACAGAATGTCTAAGGTAATGTTTCCTGCACTGTATTTACTGTCAGTTTGCAAGACATGCATGTAGCAGTGCTATCAAAAAGAACATCTGCATACAGTGATGCTTTACTTTATCGATGTTCTTACCTACAAGAAAATCTGTCTTACGCTTTGATCCAGTTCCCCTGTCCCTCTATATTTCCTAATTCTGAACAGGGTGAGAGGGATGCACACTCTAGATAACCCCTTCTCACCCCCTGTGTTGCTTGGCACGGGCAGGCAGACGTATCCCAAAGGCAATGTGTAAAGTATTTGTACTCAAAACACACAGTAATACAGTGACAACATCACGAATGGACACCACACCAGTTTAATAAAATAAAGTATCTTTATCTAAACTCCAAAAGACCAAAACAACAAAAATCCAACATACAGGTCATAAAATATGACTTAAGACAAGTTATTACAAAAATGAAGTTTGTAGAAAACAAATAGCTCCACCTGGGGCTATTGCGACGTGGTGACAGCAATAAATCCAAAGTGCTGCACTGACCGCGAGGAGCGTGGCATCAGGCATGGAGTCACATGGAACCCCAAACAAACAGTACCTTGGAAACTAATTCTATGATGAGCACGGCGTCATGGAGGGGAAGTGTTGGTGCCGAGGATGAGCCCAGCTCCCTGACTGCCACCGGGGAGGTAAGGCGTTGTGTCTGCGAGGAGACGACGTGTCGAGTCCAGGACAGAGGAAGATAGTTGCATTGGCGGTGAGGCGTCGGTTCCGGTGATGATGCAAAGTTGCAGAGTTCGTGGAGTTACCCTTAACGGTCATCGGTACCTCAATAGCAGGATGCAGGTGCTGGGGATGACGGAGTCAGTGCGGTGCTTGGCGTTGGGAAATGCCAATAACTGCAGGCGTCGAAGGGCGTTGGAGCTGCGGTGCAGGCCGGGCGGTGCATCTAGCCTCTGTGTAGGTCGCGGCGTCACAGCGGCATCACTGACGACATCAGAGACAGGTTTTCTTACTTTTCTTAGGTTTCTTCTAGCTCCTAACAGCAGGAACACCCTCCAGAGACCCAAAACTTGGATAGGAACCTCCTGGCAGATCAGAACTCTCTGCAATACAGAGAGCATATGCACTTTAGCAGTGATCAACAGTGGTAAAGTGCCCAGAGTCCTATAGCCTACAAAAGCAGGTCAGGAAAAATAATAGTAAGAAGCAAAATGTTTGGGGATAACCCTGCAAAAAGGGCTCCGTCCAACAGTCCTAGAGGTGCACTCATTAAATAAATAACCTAAAATATCAAGGTGTGTCTGATGAGCCCATTTTTCACATGTGACTGCAAGAAATATTTGTAATATTTTGAAATGTACAGGGTAAGGTATGGGGTACATTTAAGTTATCCATGGGAGGTCTGTCAATTTCACAGCAGGCTTTTATCCACAATATGGTAGTTCAGCTGGGGCCGAATACATTTCATGACTTATGCTGTGATTGCAATACTGATGTTAATTCGGTTTCTGGTGCAAATTCCCAAGTTGGCCAGCATTTGTGTTACATCCTGGTACGGAATTCCAGAAGACTTGGATAGGTTACAGATGATAAGTTTATTCTTCTTAGATGGTTAGATAAGTTTTCCAGTATATATGTAATGAAAGCCCCACCAGGAGCATCCTCTCTGTTGCTCAGCCCAGGATCCAACTGACAGTCCACTCACAGAAAACCAAACACTCCAATGACATCACACTCACACTAACATTCCACTCACACTGGCTGAACAGCAGAGGCAGAGAAACAGGGAAGATGTAAGGTAAAAACCTTAGATATAACAATTTGCTTATGGGCTAATTACACATGTGCTATTTGGCCATGTGCACATTGCCTATCCCACATTATTTAGCCAGTGGGTTTAGATGGGCAAAAACTATTGAGAATCATATTGAAAAATAATGTAGTTAGACCTGTCATCCTTAGTGTGGTCTTCACCCAAATGTTTTACCTGCTTACCTCCTCTTTTAGCTGTACCTTTCTGTTGGCCTTAGGACTCTGAGCACTTTACCATTGCTAACCAGTGTTAACGTGCATGTGCTTCTTCCCTAAACATGGTGACATTGGCGTATACATGATTGGCATAATTTGTTTACTGATACGTCCATTGTCAAGTGGTGTACCACATACCCAAGGCCTGTAATCTGAATGCTACTAGTGGGCCTGCAGCCTTGGTTCTGCCAGCCACACAAGTAGCCTTTCAAAACTGTCTAAGGCCTGCCATTTCAAGTCCTGAGTGAGCAGTTTACTGCTGCTTCAACTTGGCATTTAAAACCACTTGCCAAGTCTCAAACTCCCCTTTTGTTACACATAAGTCACCCCTAAGGTAGGCCCTCAGTAGCCCTAAGGGCAGGGTGCTGTATAACTAAAAGGTAGGACATGTATTGCTTAGTTTTACATGTCCTGGTAGTGACAAAAGCTAAATACATTTTTCATTATGGTGAGGCCTACTCCTCTCATAGGCTAGCATTGGAATTCCTTAAAACACTTTAAAGCTGTAATTCCTGATTAGAAGGGGTAGCTACATTACGTTGCTTATCTTTGGAATAATTATGAGAAATCATCTTTAGTGGTAAAGATGGATTTACCTTTACTATTTTAGAAATATCACTTTTAGAAAGTGGACATTTCTCTGCTCTTAACTTGGCTCTGTGTGCTTGCAAATACAGGTAGGGTGGGTGTGACAGAGAGCTCATCTGCATTCTGATAGCTCTTCCTGGGTAGGACGAGGGAGGAAAAGGTGACACCGCCTGAATAGGTAGTGTCGAGTGTCCCACACGAAGGGCTGATTACCCCCCACGGATAGCCTGGCAGACAGTTCTGGAATGGAAGCCTGGATGACCTGTTCACTTCAATGGTCTGCTTTAAAGTCACCCCAATTCAAAGGCACATTTGGATATAACTACTGGGGCTCTGTCCCCACCAAAAGAGTACACTACTAGACCTGTGAAGAACTCTGCCAGAATTGAAAACTGCTATGCTACAAAGACTCTGCTTGACTGACTGTTCTGAAGGAACAGCTTCTCTGCTTTGCTGAGCGGCCCTGCTGCCTGCTGATCTCTGCCCTGCTGAAGACAAGACCTGGAACCATCTCACATGAACCCAGAGTGACTCCAAGGGCTTCCTGGCTTGCCCTTGTTCTGAAGTCCCAGGGCCATCAAAGACTTCCTACAACCATGCTGCTGCTTTACTCTCCCATCTGTGAGTCCTCCCTTGTCGGAGGTGCCAATCCTGTCCTGGGTCTCAGAAGTAGGTTCAGCTGTTGTTTTTGCTTCAAATCGATGCAGTGATGACTTTGTGCTTATTAGAGCCAACGTATTCCCCTTCGACACCAATGCAGGTGCCAATCGATGACATCACCTTGACAGACTGCACGGCTCGACAATGACAAACAGCTCAGCTCAACGATGACGCAGTGCTTGCATCATAAAGCTGTTCCACGCCAATGCCTTCATCAACTGCGTAGATCGACGTTTCACCTCCATCCATGGGATTGACGATGACACAGCGCCTCCTCACCTCCTTACATCAAGCTTTTGACGTCAACCCCTGCTCCATCCTAGGTACTTTATTAAGCAGCACCTGACTGAGTCCCGTAGCCATCCGGCCTGCCCTCCAGGGTGGTCAGCCTGAACTTCGATTTTACCCCAGTCTTGCTCTACCTCAAGTAATCTCTTAGCGCAATTGACTTCTAAGCATTATTTTTGGTTTATTCTTCAAAAATTCATAACTCTGGTTCTACTCATATAGGTCTTGAGTTTCTATGTGGAGTATTTTTGTGGTATTTTCATTGTGTTATTGTGTGTGTTTATTGCACAAATTGTTTACACAGTGCCTCTTTAGATAAGCCTGACTGCTTTGTACCAAGCTATCAGAGAGTGAGCAAAGATTATCTTTTAGTGTGTATCTAGCTTCCTCTGACTAGGATTGTGGTCCCTACCTGGACAGGGTGCATACTTCTCCCAACTAGAGACCCAATTTATAACAAGTGTAAAATTAATTTTTGCACCTCCAAGAAGCATCTCAGATGCACCGTGGGAAATGCCCGTTTATAGTGTTTATATATAGGGTTACGTTTCAAGTACAGTATAGTGTAAATATAGTGTAAGCGATGAGCAATAAAACTTACGGTCTTCCCAGGATATGGCAGAAGGGGATTGTGAGTTATATTCTCCCTGGTTATGGCACACTGCTCTAATATGGGCTGTGACATCAGGAGAGCTAGGTAGAATGGAGATTAGTGTGTGGAACTTCCGAGTCATTGTACGCAACAGTACTACATAGGACATAAGTTCCATGGGGTAGTCCATGGCAACTTCTCATGTTGCATTGGATTTACCATTCGGCATAGTAGTTTGTTCACATTTTCCCCATCCACCTCTTGTCTTGTTTGCTCCCTTATTGGTTCCCTCGGTTTTTGACTAGCTGCCATCTAGTTATGACCACGATTTTTTAATAATGTTTTGTCTTTAAGTTTGTGCCTTCTAACCCTTTACCATCCTACCTTGCTGCAGTGCAGCATTGTTTGACTATTTAACCTGCTCTCCAGTTTGAAGAGATTACCTATTATTGTGGAGTGTACTGTGCTGATTAAAGTACAAACCTTCTCTAGCTTTCACATCATCGCAGTGACTTCAGTTACCAAACAGTGTATGTTGCTTTCCTTACACCGGCTACCCTCTCTAGTCTGAGGCTTGGTTTCCCAGCAGCCTACCAGCCAGAAGCCGGTAAGCAAGGTATGCTTTTCATTTCTGTCAATCTAATTACGTACATACATTTGGTTATAGGACTAATGCACATTTGTACTCAGTTCTGAATGGAACCTCCACAGATGAGGGTGCAAAGTTTGTGCCATTTCCTTTCTCTCTCCAGCCCATGCCCCTTTCCCTCCAGTGGGTCTGAGTCACAAAGGGCCTCCGCGCATGTGGCTGAGACCCCGCAGTCTCTGCACTCGGGGCAGATTCTAATCAATGAGAATTCTCATTGTGGAGATCAGTCCCGAGTGCGGAGACTCCCCCACAACTGCAGGGTTTCCACCACTATTCTCAGGAGTAGGACGGTCTTTCATCAGACTCTGGCAAACAATAAAACAGAAACCTGACATATATTACAAGTCATGGAGGAGTGCTGTGACCATATAAAGGAACAAGGCTAATGGCTGAGTGCCTTTTTAAGGTCACAAAACTCTGATTTGTCTTGCAGTTTTCTTTTAATGCAAAGCAAAAGCAATTGTATGCTATATGTTGCATGGTCATGCCATTATGTTTTCACTGCATCCTTCTCCACAAAACGTGTATATCCTTGGTCTCGTGATCTTGTTTTTGTATTGGAATACATGTGAAATCTATAGTGAAAAATGAGTCTCTCCAATATACCAGCTAGAAATTTGCTACAAAAAAAGTATTAAACTTAGGGGTGTAGTGTAGTTCCTATTATCCCAATAGGCTCTGCGCATTGGAATAATACCTTCAATAGTATAGGCCTAGACCAGACGTTAACTAGGTCTACTACTGTCGATATTAGACTTAAAGTTTTGGGTTTGCCAGCTAGCTCAGAGTTCACTAGAAACTTTCTCGAATAGGCAAGGAGGAGTTGAACCTCCCTGGATAGACAAGAAGGGATTTAGTTTCTGACAACCATAGAACATGACAACTTTGCTCTCCCCTAATCAAGAGTGTATCTCTAGAGTCGTGTGAAAACAAAAGACGACTTATTTTACTCAGTCAGTACGTGCATTCTTAGTCTCACCAGATTGTAGAGAAAAGGAAGAGACGGGCGTGTTCAATAAAGGATGGTATTTATTGATCAGTCTCTTTTCTCATACAAGAGAAATGGATCGATATTATTGCAATACTTATGGTTAAGTAAAGTGCATACATTAAAAGCAGAAGTATAAAATAATACTGTAAAAACATTGATATGGTTTCTAAGCCATATGATGGTTTAAAATGGATAAAATATATACATACACATATACATTTGACTAATCGTACTCAACTGGTGTTTCTAACTACGCCTACCCCGTGTACCTGACCTAAGCCTAATACGTGGGCGGGAATAGAAAGTTACAGTTTAAGTTAAGTTTGTTTTGCCAAGTGACTGACTAAGGAATTCTCTGTGAGGGGTTATTCAGTTCTGTACCTGGAATCTAGGATGAATGAGGGATGGTATCTCTCGTCTCTGGTCTCGATATTCCAGGCTGCCTGCGAGGGCTACCCGGAAGCGCCGGAGCTGGATTTCTCGGCAGGAGAAAAGGCAGCGTGTCGTTCTCAGCGCGTCAGGAAGGCGGGGCTGCGCCAGCGGGGTCTGCTCTGCTCTGGGCTTCGGCAAGTCTGGCTGCTCCGATCTCGTCACCACCGCGTGTGTTTGCATAGGGCAATATCGGTAATATTTATACCTTTAAGGTGCCGAGATTGACGTAAGGATGGACATAGATACGTCAATAAGGATGTCATACGACTTGGTCGTTAGCACATTCTTTTGCTGAAGTTCTCGATGAAATCAAAACAATGGCCGCAGGGTTTTTCCCAGGTTGTCATAGGTTTGATTTGTTTTGAGAACTCCGTATGCCTTATCAGGGGCTGGAGGAATATCGCTTGTCTAATTAGATGGCAAGCGTTATGACCTAATCAGATAACACGTTCCTGTGCCGTAGTGTGGCTTTTTCAGATAACGGTTCCTGCATCATGGGGGTTTTCAGCATCATGGGCTGGCTGCTAGTTAACTTGTTAACCAGAATAGGGTCAGGAATAGGGGGATCGATACAGAACCTATAGGAATACATCACACCCACTCCACGCTAACTATGGACATATTTACGAATCTATGCATAGTAAAACATACTGGAGAGTATCGTGTATACCTTACCACCCCAAAATACATAAATGCATTTTGAAATTATCAAATATACGGAAAAAACAGTCACATGTAATATATGCACTCAAGCTGCAGAATAATGCTAAAGTAATCACGCATATGTATACATTATTGCTAATTGGTATATGAGAATTTACACATGAAATGGCTCTTAATACAGAAAAAAGGTTCGAGACCATTCCATCACAGAATAAAATTATTATGAACATACCAGCGGGCAACTAATGTCTATAAAGTATCTAAAAATAGAAATTTTAGTTCTCTAAGAATAGTTCTTACTTTAAGCAGAAGATAAGTGTCCCGAAAAAATCGTAAAAATATTTTTGGGGCTGCTGAAAAAATTGCTGTCCGTGAACTGGAGGGAAAATTGTTCATGGTATTCTGTTATTAAAGTTGAAGGCCAAATTCAGGGAACGCCGTGTGCGAGCTTGCTCAAAAGTCTCTATTTCTGCTCTGGTGAGAACATCATATCATTTAGACTGCCGAAAAAGCTGTCAACAGCTTCCTGGGAGAGTTCCACTAACTCGGAAAAAGGGGTAACCATGCATTCGTTCGCATGATTGTCTCCACTGGCGTTTTGATTTGGATTGCTGACAGAAGGTCGTACCTGATCGATGCTGCTTTCATCTTGAACTTCACTACCCCTTAATCGTGATGGTGAAGCTTCCACGAATGCCGTCATCAGGATTGGTAGCCGTTGAGGGCAGCACAAAGCATGAGCCTTTATTGGACTCAACAATGTTTCTGCATCCATTGGCGCATCCGATTGTAGCGTCAGACAGGTGTCTAACACGCATTCTTCTCCGCATAGCAGGCACCTTAATACAGGTAAAACACATCGATGCCACATTGGTCGAAATGATAGAAACCAAGTCATGTTCCGGTCTCTAAGCCGGGATAGTCCCAGGATTTTTGATATCCGGTCCCGGTATCCAATGGCTCGGATTGTTTCTTCCCTTGTCGCAGGTGTTTTGTCTCTGACATGGTTTGCCATAACGAAATATTAGGACCAAGAATAGGATTCCTGCAATTAGTCCCAAAATGAGGGGAAGTCCGCCAAAAATCGAATGGACGAAATCTGGAAAAATACCCAGTATGGCTTTGAATGGTGTTAATGCCATCGAAAATACTGTCTTAAATACTTGTGAGACTCCACTGGTATCAGAAATATTTAAGATTTCATTCAGGATTTCTGCGAAATGTATGGGGGAATTAGTTGATAACAATGAGTGAATCTCTGCAGTCGTCCTTGCGACTAGGAGATCATACGTTTCTTTTGATGACGTGAGCCTGGTCGGCGTCTGAAGAAGCACTGTTTTCATTCTGCTCAAAGTATCTATTCGAATAGAAGTAATTTTCAAGTTGGGCCATGCCCTTGCCTCCCTGTCTGGAAAGGAGCTGGGGAACAATAAGCGTCCACAGCACTTGACCTTCGCAGTCGTAGTTACGAGATAAGGAGTCCCGGGCATAAGACTACAACATCTGCGATCTACAATTAGAATGTAACTCCCTTTGTAGAGTCTTTGAAAGAATGGTTCTATCTCTGTTGCAGGTGCGCCTTGCTGGTGACATGAAAGGTTATTTGAGTTCCATTCACAGGCTCCGTGCAAACTAATTCCATTACACAGAAGTGTACTGCTTAGTGACATTGCACAATTATTGCCACTAAGAAACACTTTCTGTCCTTTATTACTGACACATGCATGTGAATAGGGCAGGTTCCATGTTGTTTTAATGTACCCCTTTACCAATTTTTCGTACATGCCAGCCTGTATATATTTTTGGCAGTATTGAAACCTGAAGGTTGATATTGGAATATTAATTATCCCATGTATTATCCATTCACTGACAGGTCGCTCTGACATTGTCACTGGTAATCTTTCGAGTTTCTCAATGCTCAGGATTGTATAATCAGCTCCCTTTTGTGCCATACTGATTTGTTTATCAGTAAGGTTAAAGATATTGAATAGTGACGTTGTGTTGATTAAACGCCAAGGCACATAGCCTGAACGCAGATTTTGTAACGTCCAGCCAAGCTGTACAATAGAACGCAATTGAGACTGACCGTGTTGTAACAACAGTAAGTCTTGCGATATTATGTCGATTGCTGAAGACACAATGCTGTCCAAAGAAAAAATTCTGGAGGACAGAGTCATTAACCCATTGTCCACTACAGAAAGTGATTTTTCCAAATTAATACGGTCAATTTCCCGTATTCTTTCTGCTGTTTCAATTTGAGTCACCTTCCAGGCCTCGTTGTATGCTGCATATACAGAGGCTGCTATGAAACGTTTTTGACGCTGTTTGCGCGGTCCCATAATGAAATCACGCAAGTCAGCACCATCAGTAAGTAAAGTTAGGTGTTGCTTAATTTCTGCCAGTGTGGAAGTTTGTAACCATTGAAGGCATAATTTGCCCACACTGTCGGTGGTTATTATCCCTGGGTGTTGTCTTTGGGGATATCTAGGGTCTGGCCTGGTCAATTTGAACCCCTGTGTTTTGTTCAGGAATCTGTATTGACAGTTATTAGTATCTGTGGGCCAGATCAACCACTGTTTCCAATCAGGATGTGTTCTGTTTTGGTTTAATACATAGTTTACGTCTATGTCCTCATCTGTAGAGTTATTGCTGTACATTGTTGGTTTTGGAATAGACGGTTTATTTAAGTCTTTGATTTTGGCTAGGCCAAGACAGGTGGTTTGTTGAACAGTGTCATTTAAAAATATAATTTGTTCTGGGATCATGCAGGCTCTAAACAAAGATTCTACACCATGTACTTGCCATTCTTTTGTACCCCAAACACTTTTTATTTCAACATTTTTGTCCCAATAATCAAAACCAAAAGTATTCATTTGTTCAAAGAATGAGTCTGAATATATCAATTTCGTGTTTGTTATCATGGTCTTTGTCCCTGTCTTATTTGACAATTTGAAATAAAATGTTTCAGCATTACTTGTGTTAAAACCTGAAAAATATGGATATTTGTCATAAAAGGTTCTTGAGCTTCCTTTTGGAGGGGTTGCACAATGTTCCCATTGATTATAATTTAAAACATTTCTAGGTTGTGCAGATTTGTGTAGAAAATGGTTACCATAGTGGTTATAACAGTACATGCTATCATAATTAGTTGAACCCTGCAAATAATCATGTTTGGTAAATTTAGCAGACATCACTAGGTCAGACATCATATTATTTATACTTTCGAAGTCCCAATCATCAGCAAATGAGCTTGGTTTTACGAAGTCACTCAATGAGATCTTAATTTGGTGTGGATATTTCAGGATTTCAACCGGACCATAGATTTCGTAGTCAGTGTTGTCCCATGCTACCCCACCCGGTATAGGATTGGCTGTGAAGTTGACTGAAGAAAGTTCTCTTTTCTCGACGTGTGAAGATGTGTGTGGTTTGAGGATCAAGTTGATTTTCTGACTTGCTGTGTCCATTTTAGCATATTTTCCCTCAATGAAGCGTCCCAAAGTTAATACCATGATGAGCCAAAGTATGAGGATAAATGCGCCAAAACCCACCCAAAATTCAATCCATGGAGAAATCAGATATGTTTCTTTCAGTTGTTTCAAAAGTACTTTAACTTTATCTTTAAAGGTTTTTGTTGATGGCTGTGTTTTTGATTCACTTAGGTCTTCAGAGGAATCATCGAAGTTAATGAAGTAGCCGGATGCAGTTCTGTCAATTGTTCCGATTGCTTCAGGATTATTGTTTCTTGCATATTCGTTTGTTACTTCATTGTAGGTTGGTGTGTCTCTGCTAAATGTTTTTATTTGGGTTTTCAGAGGTCTAAGTTCCATTGCATTGTTGCATAGTCCTTGTTGTTCTTCTGTAGGCGTTTCGAATGTGATTAGCCTCTTAGATTGAACCTCTGTGTTTGTAGCAAATCTTGGTGTTCTACTACTTATTGGGAGTCCACTTGGCCTACTATTTGTTATCGGCCACATGATTGTGGTTTTACCAGGTCGATTGATACAACTCGGTTCTCCTTTTTACCAGCAAGGGGCGGTAGTACAACTGATCTTGTCCCGTTGATAGACAAGACAGGAACTGCTTTTCTGTAAGAAGGCCCAAATTCCTTCTTTACCGCGATCTTTTCTCTGACTAGATCCCCGACTTTTGGAATCCAGACAGGTCTTGCTGGGACAGGTGGTGGTTCTTCAGTGGTTGTTGGCTGTTGTTTCAACTTTATGTTGCTCAGGTCTTTTCTTGTTTCGTTTAAGTCCTGTAAAATAGCCAAACGATCTTTGATATCAAAGCTTTTTTCCTTCACCACTGAAGTTTGACTGTCGAGGTCTAAGACTAACATCCTAGTTCCAAATAATAATTCGTACGGACTGAATCCCTTTAGAGAATTTCTTGGCAGGTTATTTAGACTACGTTGGACACTTATTAGATGTTTGACCCACCCAGCTCCCGAACCTAATACCTTTGCTGTTATAGATTGCTTTATGTCACGGTTTTTTCTTTCAACAATTCCGTTCCCCTCAGGGTGAAATGGACAAGAGTACCGCAATGTAACGCCCATGCTGACCATGGCCTCCTTATAAGCTCGAGAGCTAAAAGCAGGACCCTGGTCAGAATGCAGCATGCCAATTGCGTATGTGCCGATAAAGACTCGCAAATCTTTTATAACAGTTCTGGCGTCAGCCGTTCGCTGGGGCCACATCCATATGAATCTCGTGCATGAATCCACTGCGACCAAGATATATTTATAGTTACCATCCCTTTGTAAGGGACCACAGTGGTCCAGGAAAACACAGGCTAATGGTTTATCCGAGATTAGAAGGGGTGTCTGTGCTGGTCGTCTCACCGTTGATACCTTCATTCTTTGACATATCTCACATTCTAAAACATAGTTCCGTGTTTGTCTTCTCATTTGTGGCCACCAGTATCTCTGTTTTAATAATGATACTGTGGCTGAGACGCCAGCATGTACAGAAGCAAGCCCTTCGTGTGCCGCTATTATTAGTCCTAACCTATGTTCCATGTTTGGAATTGCCCTATCCCCCACTCCAGGGATTCGAGCAAAAGGAACATTGTTTGCATCAGTTATGTATGAGTATTTTACTGGAAAGCCTTTCGGGAGTGTTTCTATCGAATCCTTTTCTGTAGCGCTGACAGCCTGTAATATTTCGCTGTCTATTTTTGTTTTTGACCGTGTGATGGCAGCTACGGAAGCCGTTTGCACAGCTGCCTTCGCGGCTTCATCAGCCAATGAATTCCCTGTAACGTGAACGCCATCACGCTGATGACTCAGTGTATGTATCACGTGAGTCTTTGTTAGTTCTTTTTGTAATTGAACTACTTGTTCCCAGAGCATTTTATGCTTGATTGTGCCTCCCTTTGCATCCTTAAAACCATTCTGAAGCCAGATCTGCAAGTATTCATTGTAAGACTGAACGCAATAATACGAATCGCACACTATGAGTGTGGGGAATTCTCGATCGGTATTTTTAAGCGCCATCTTAAATGCCAGTAGTTCAGCTCGCTGAGCTGTACAATCTCCTAGAGATTGTGTTTTAGTGACGGCTGGTTTAAATTTCCCTTCGTGCCAGCGACCTTTAACAATCGCGCACGCAGCACTGTAAGCTTGTTTACCCCCCACTGCGGGTTGTGCTGATCCGTCTGTATATATTATACAGCCGTAATGTTCTAGAGGCAGAATTTCGGTCGGCGGAGGACATTCGAATTCATATTGGAGAAATTCTTGTGTTTTTAAGTTAGGATCAAATTCGTATGCCACGTCTGTTGCAGCAAGAGAATTAGCCCATTGTATCCATCTCGGATGGAGCGCTTTAGCATTCGGAATGCTTGCTTTTGTTACAGCCTCTAGGGCTGGTATCGGTGTCACGATTATTATTCATTTACCTTGTGCCAGGGCTCGTTCTTTTGCTATAGCTGTCTGTGTTGCAGTTAGAATTTTTTCCGTTGGGCTGAATTTCATTTCAGCTTTAGTGTACAAGTGTGACTTGAATGCAATTGGTACCTTTTCTCCCTCATTAGAGGTCAGGTATGTGAATCCGCATCTTCCTGGGATGACTCGAATCACAAGATTGCGTGTGTTGTCACGTGTTTCTAATTTTGTTTTAATTAACATGTCTGCTTGCAAGGATCTCAGAATTTCTGTGTGTATTTGAGTCCAATTGGTTCTTTTAAAATCTGGTTTTATTAGATCATAAAGGGGTTTGACCCTTTCTGCGTAATTTGCAATGTATGTTCTTCCGAAATGTAGGAAGCCTAGAATTGACTGTAGGTTTTTTAGTGTTCTAGGTGCTTGGAGTACGGCACATTTCTCTAGGAAATTGTCAGCCAGGCTTTTGCCTTCACTTGATAATTCATATCCTAAGAACAGGACTGTCAGATGGGCAATTCTGGATTTTTTAAAGTTGAATTTGTAACCCTCTGCTGCGAACCCAAGTATTATGGTGTTCACTCTTTTCAAGTGAGTATCCAAGTCATCATCTGTTAAATAAATGTCATCGACATAAGATAATGCTCCGTCATCATATGTTTGTAGTAATTCTGTTACTCTCGCTGAGAATACTCCCGGGCTGTTCTTGTACCCCTGGGCTAACCGACAGAATTGTTTTTGAGTGCCATTTATTGAGAACGCAGACAAATATCTGCTCTCTGGTGCTATGTTTTGACAAAAGAATCCATTAGAGATGTCTAATGTTGTTTTGTATTTTTTGCGCACTATGTTATTCATTAGTGCAGCACTATGCGAGTTTTGCACTGCAAAAGTTTTGCAACATGAGTTAAGGTGTCGGTAATCCAAAACTAGACGGTACGAATTGTCTGGTTTGGAGACCGGAAACAAAGGGTTGTTCATTTGTGAGGTGCAAGTTTTAATCACCCCCTGGTATTCTAGCTGATCTAGGATTTCTTTTACCTGTTTTTTAGCTTCTTGCTTAATTGGGTACTGCCTTTGTGCAGTAGGTTGTGATTTTAACTGGATTTTGTGAGGAGGAGAGTCCTCATCCCATCCTACATGATTTTTATATAAAGCAGGAGCTTGAGCTACTGCCCACTTTCTGGCAAGTGTGTATTTTTTATGAATTGGGATATGATTTGAGAAGGCCGGCATAATTATTTCTTCGCCATGAGGGCACTCCCTGACAAACTCTGGTGGCCAGTCTTTTTCAGCTAGAAGGATGTCATAGCCCTTGGAGAGATTATCCCAAAATAGTCCCCTTATTTTTCTAGTCTTATCCCCTTCTATACGTAAAGTTATTTCATATATTTTGTGAGGTTTGCTAACTCTGGTGTCTGCAGTTTCCACTTGAAGATATTCATTCGTGTCCACTGTCTCCAGATGATTCATAAGGACTTTGCGAGCTATGCTCACTTCTGCTGCGCTGTCTAGCACTGTCTGAGCCCATTCTCCGTTTTTCAGTTGTGTCCTCAGTATTCCCGGCATTGTTAACTATTTTAATGCTGGCTACCTTCTTTTTTGGAAATTGTAATTTCTTTTTCAGATGAGCAGGTTCCTTGTCTTTGGACTTGGCGTGCTCTTCTCTTTGTTCTGATCGTCCTCTTCTTTCCGATTTCTGCGAGGAAGTCTGAAAAGATTGAGAGGGACGTGTATCAATGTCTTGATATCTATCAGGCTTCTTTATATTATCCCTATTTCTAAGGTTATATCTTTTCCCAGAGGGGTCACTTTGGGGTGACCTGTGTCTTTGGTTAGGAGATTTTTCTCTCCGCCTAGGAGACCTTCCTCTGGACTGGAATTTCTTTTCTTTAGGATTGGATTGTTTGTTTCCATCCCAGCTCTTTTTTTGTGATGTTGAATTATTATTAAAAAATACTTTTTCGGGACTGTCAATCAGTTGTGGTTTTACTGGTATTTCACCTAAACTATCTCTACCTAGTTCCTCATAGGATTTTTCTATGATTCTGGCAATTTCAGCTGGTTGGTCTGCTATATCTGTCTCTTTTAACCTCTGGCGGATCGCCACGTTTGCTGCTTCTCCCTTGATGTTGGCTAATAATATAGCCGAGACCTGCTTGAAGTCTTTTAGTAATTTCATACCAAGAGTTAAAGCGGGTTCTGGACCGTATTCATCTTGAATTTGTTTTAGCACATCTGGTATTACCGAAATGGATGGAACACCGTGCGTTTTTGTGTAAATGGAAGCAAAGACTCTACCCCAAGTGTCACAGTCCTCTACGTGTGGTGCGATTCCCATTGGAAGACAGATAGTCAGAATCCTGTGTTTTTCTAACGGGGTGGTGTCTGGAAACACCGCCTCTATTTGGGTGATTTTTTGTGCTAGCCAGAATGGTATTTGTTCCCGTTTAGCCGGTACTTTACCTAGGCAGGATTGTATGTTCTGTGGTGTAATTTTATTTGTGTTCCCCTGGTGAGGGGTCAGCTGTGGAATTTTAATTGCTGGTTGTATTGTTGAAGTCCGCATCACATATTGGACTAATTGTCTATGTACTTTTATTAATTGTTTTAGCTGTGTTAAAAGCTCTGGTGCAGGCATTCTTTCGATGTCTGGATGTGGTGTGTATCCGGCTAGGACCGGCCACGTTGCTCCTGGTCTACCTAAGGGACCGAGCCTGGTGATGTGATTGTTATGTTTTAGGGCGCCATTAAATAAGAGCAGATGCTCTTGAAATTTAAGTGGTACTTCCACCTCCTCGAAAGGAGTGTACTCCTCAGGAGGTTCCTCTGTTTTGTAATAGTGGAAGTACTTTGTTACAGCATTTGCTGCTGGAAAGTTTATCCATGTGTAGAATACCTCTGTCTGCCGATATTCGTGTGCCTCAACTACGAATATGACTGTGCCACCTCTAGGTGTCAGTCCATTTTCTATAAGTTTTAAAGTTATAGATTTTCTTTTGATGACCGGGATGAGTATTATACCCGGGTCTGCTTCTTGTATAGCAGTATCAGCTGCTGCGAGTTCAGTTGCTATTCTAACTGCCTCTCTTTCATCATCACTGTCTGACATTTTAACGACAGGAAGGTTATTACTTTTGTTTGCAGATCAGGTTTCTTATGGAAACAAAAATTAGATGCACAATATTTTGGAACAGTGTATCCTTCAACGTTGACTAAACCAAGAACCATACAAGGAGTTCCCTCCTGCGAGGTCTGGCGGATATGACCTTTCGCCCACTCCAGACGTCTTTGGAGTATTATGGGGAAAAGGGGTCTGAGTGAAAAAGCACGACTGAGTTACTCTAAATGTCTTACGTTAGTTTTATCGCCCTTCCAAACACGTTGGGCGCCATGTAGTGTAGTTCCTATTATCCCAATAGGCTCTGCGCATTGGAATAATACCTTCAATAGTATAGGCCTAGACCAGACGTTAACTAGGTCTACTACTGTCGATATTAGACTTAAAGTTTTGGGTTTGCCAGCTAGCTCAGAGTTCACTAGAAACTTTCTCGAATAGGCAAGGAGGAGTTGAACCTCCCTGGATAGACAAGAAGGGATTTAGTTTCTGACAACCATAGAACATGACAACTTTGCTCTCCCCTAATCAAGAGTGTATCTCTAGAGTCGTGTGAAAACAAAAGACGACTTATTTTACTCAGTCAGTACGTGCATTCTTAGTCTCACCAGATTGTAGAGAAAAGGAAGAGACGGGCGTGTTCAATAAAGGATGGTATTTATTGATCAGTCTCTTTTCTCATACAAGAGAAATGGATCGATATTATTGCAATACTTATGGTTAAGTAAAGTGAATACATTAAAAGCAGAAGTATAAAATAATACTGTAAAAACATTGATATGGTTTCTAAGCCATATGATGGTTTAAAATGGATAAAATATATACATACACATATACATTTGACTAATCGTACTCAACTGGTGTTTCTAACTACGCCTACCCCGTGTACCTGACCTAAGCCTAATACGTGGGCGGGAATAGAAAGTTACAGTTTAAGTTAAGTTTGTTTTGCCAAGTGACTGACTAAGGAATTCTCTGTGAGGGGTTATTCAGTTCTGTACCTGGAATCTAGGATGAATGAGGGATGGTATCTCTCGTCTCTGGTCTCGATATTCCAGGCTGCCTGCGAGGGCTACCCGGAAGCGCCGGAGCTGGATTTCTCGGCAGGAGAAAAGGCAGCGTGTCGTTCTCAGCGCGTCAGGAAGGCGGGGCTGCGCCAGCGGGGTCTGCTCTGCTCTGGGCTTCGGCAAGTCTGGCTGCTCCGATCTCGTCACCACCGCGTGTGTTTGCATAGGGCAATATCGGTAATATTTATACCTTTAAGGTGCCGAGATTGACGTAAGGATGGACATAGATACGTCAATAAGGATGTCATACGACTTGGTCGTTAGCACATTCTTTTGCTGAAGTTCTCGATGAAATCAAAACAATGGCCGCAGGGTTTTTCCCAGGTTGTCATAGGTTTGATTTGTTTTGAGAACTCCGTATGCCTTATCAGGGGCTGGAGGAATATCGCTTGTCTAATTAGATGGCAAGCGTTATGACCTAATCAGATAACACGTTCCTGTGCCGTAGTGTGGTTTTTTCAGATAACGGTTCCTGCATCATGGGGGTTTTCAGCATCATGGGCTGGCTGCTAGTTAACTTGTTAACCAGAATAGGGTCAGGAATAGGGGGATCGATACAGAACCTATAGGAATACATCACAGGGGCATATGTTGAAGGAAGTGGGTGGAGTGAGGCGTTAGCTGTCATGGCTTAGCTCCTCACTCCGCCACTTCAGAAACGCAAGATGCACCATATTTAAAACAATATGGTGCAGCCTTACGTTTCCCCCTGCGCTGGTGCTACATCAGTGTAGCTCCAACACAGACACCCTTGCACCATAGTGCAAGGGTGTCTGCGTGCAGGGGAAAGATTGTTTATGTACAGGAAGGTCCCCCTTCTTGTACATACACAATCTTTAAATGCCATTTTGTCGCTTTCATGTATGCTGCTTAATGCATTACACACGGAAGTCACAACATTGTTTTTTTTAAAGATTGTTTATGTACAGGAAGGAGGACCTTACTGTACATGAAAAATCCAAGGCATTTTGCTTTTTCCATGTGTGAGGATATTGATGTCACAGCTAAACTTTAGTAAGTACATTGAGATAGATTTTTATACATGGATTACAGACTACCATCAATTATAATTTTCAAAAGCTGATTACAAAATTCCAGCAGAGAAATTAATGTTTAAAAACTGCCACCAATTGAATAATAAATTTTGCAAGGCCCTCCTTACACATATAGTAGCTTGGGATCCACTTTGTAGAGCAGAATGAAGATCACACTTTAAAGTGAAAACTATTTAATAAGTTAAATTTGGTCATGAATAAGAAGCATCTGAGAAAAAGCTAACACCTAATGGGGGTTTCACAATTCAGTCATTTGCGAGTCGCAAAATGCCATGTACAACAGTATCTGAGACACTGCTTGCGATTCCCAATGGAGTCGCAAATTGCATACCTCACCAATATTCATGAGGCACTCGCAATTTGCGACCCCATTGGAAATGGCTGCCCCTCCCAGGTATGGTGGCCTGCTGGGCTCAGCAGACCTCCATGTCTGGGACTGCTTTTAAATAAAGCAGTTATTTTTTATTTAAACGCTGTCTTTTTTCCATAGAGGAAAACGGGCTGCATTTAAATAAAAAAATCAACTTTTCATTTATTTTTTAAGGGCAGATAGTGGTCCCTAAGAACCACTGCCTGCCTCCCCAAAAAATATCTCTCCCTGCATTTGCAATGGGGAAGGGGTCCCCTGGGGACCCCTTCCCGTTTGGGAGTGCATTACCACCCACTTGAAGAGGGCGGTAAATTGCGAGTGTTTTGCGACCGCAGTTGCTATTAGGAAGGGACGCCATTGAAATGCCCCTTGATAGTAGCGAGTCACAATTCCTATTTAGCAAGTCACAGCAAGCAATATACAAGTCACAGAAAATTGCAACTCGCTAAATAGGAATTGTACATTGTCCTATTTGTTTTTGCATGTGGAAACGGGTTGCTAACTTGTTTGTGCATGAAATTTAGGGTCGTACATCTGGCCTTTTATTTGATAACCTTGCCCTGTCAGTCCTTAGGGGTACAAGGAGGTTTGAATAGTAACTAATGAAGGAGTACAATTTCTCTTTAACAGCAGAACTCATATTTTTACTAATAAAAAGTAATTTCCCAGGCTAAATTTCCTCAGACTACACCAGGCCATAATAATCTCTGGCAACCTGATATACCTTTGTAAATAATTGTTGTCCAGAGATTTTCATTTTTGATTTCTGTTTTAAAATTGTTAGAGAAGTAATTTAGCTTGGATAGATATCTGAGCTGAATTTTACTGAATGACATTTTAAAAATGGCTTATATGTTGCAGTGATGATGTAATATTTCAGGAACCATGAGTCCTATATGCTTCATTTTGGTATCAAAACATAGATTTTGTGGGGTAAAGTAATCTTATAGAGACAGAAAATAACTCTTTTAGTACCCCATTAATATCTTCCCAACCAAATTCACATGGATCTTTCTCTACACATGCATGATCCAAAACATTTACACATTTTCTGATCAGGTAGAAAGCTCTTTTAATGTGTCCATGCACAGAATATGATGAGGGTGGAAGGTCACTTAGTGGGACTGATCTCGTGTGCTCACTGTACCGAAAATCGTTAAATTTGTGAAAGTTAGAACTCATTTTCCACAAATGCACAAGGTATTTTTTTACGTGTTTAAAGTCATATTCTTCTTCTGTCTCATCAAATCATTTTAGAAACTTCACAGGTTAAGCAGTTTAAGCTCCAAGCTTTCTTCCAATTTTGCTCATATTGTCATCACCCGTAAGAATATGTACTTTGAAAAGAACACTTCACAAAGAACAGATGATGGCCGGATGCTGAACAAATCAAACATTCGCCCCCAGTCACAGATCTGGGTTAAATCCATATTTTTTTTGCTTGCTATGCCATTCCAGTTTTGACCTAGCCATATGCAAATCATTCTTGACCCTGCTCCTCATGGGAAAAGTCCAGTTTGAACAGCCAAGCAAAGTCCTCCATGGACCAGAAACAAGCATTCTGGGGCCAGTTTCAGAGTATCACCCCTTATCCGCCAGGCTAGCTTGCATCTGGGTATCTCCAGATCAAGTTTCTTCTACAGAATATGAAGTGGGAGTAAGTGTTTTTTCTCACCTGTTCCATAACGTATTCATAACTCTAACAATCCTTGACTTATGAACAAAGCAACACATCTAAGTAGCACAATAATACCATCTGTGTCATTTGACAGTACAATGACTCAATTAGAACCATTTTCAAAAGCTCACTCAACTTGTGGCACAACACGAAGGTGAATTTGCTGTTAAGTTCTTGAAACATATGGCTGTACCTTTTGAATATATTTCTGCAGGCAGCAACTCCTCATTGACAAACATTCCACATGCAATAATTTGAAATTCAGTGTTCACTGAAGCATCAACAATGTTTTGGCAAGTTAACATCTTCAAGTTCATCTTGTTCGATGTTGATGACCAGAATATATCAAAGTGCACAGGGACAGGTGTTGCATATTTCATGAAGGCATGGTCAATGTTTCCATTTGTGGTCATTCATCTGATTTGCTCACATTCTTTGACAGATAGTTCAAGATAATTGTCAAAGACAATGTGTAGTTCTTGCAAGTAGCACACTGACTTTGATATCTGTAGAACAGTCTGAACGACCTCTCCGAAGTTTACAATGGATCGAATATTAACCATTTGCTACTGTGGCATATAGTCCACAACAACAGCAGATTTCAATGAGGACACCTTTTCGAATTGAAATTTTTCAGGTGAAAGGTTTTTTAAAGCTCTTGTACAAGCTTGTGCTTCACCGGCTTGGGTACAGAATTGCCATCAAATAATGTGTTTGTTGGAAGAAGTTCATGCAACAGAATGTCCTTGATAAATTCACCCCTTTCTTTTGCTACATCTATCTCTCTATGTGCTTGCAAAAGTTTTTTTGTTGTTGCCTGTTTTGTAGTGGATGATTGGATAAAACTCTTACTATGGCAATTAATACATTGGAAGTGTAGCTTCAGTGATTATGTCAAACAGCTTTTTCTCTTAGTTTCAACACAAGTATCTTCTGCTTCAGTTCTGCATATAGTTTGGGTCCATGTTCCAGGACATCTAATAGACAAGTCTTTATATCACTATCCACATATTCTTTGGCCAAGAAGTTGGGTAGTTGCACAGGCTCAGTCATTTTAAAGGGGTTACCTTGCTGCTGCATGAAATGAAGAAGGCTGTCAACATGTTTATTAAAAAGTTACCCTCTCTTTCCCACAAGTTTATGGTGAGGAAAGGTTTCACAATGGTCCATTAATTTTGAATTTGTCATCTCTCTGAAACATTGCAAAAAGAAAGGACTTTACTGTAAAATAGCTGACATTGAGCAACATATTCACTTTTATGTGTCTGACCAACAATTCCCTTGGAGCTTTTCTCTGATCGCTGGATCGTCTGCTCCAGTTTCATATCTGGATCCGAAGCATTTAACCTTCCCTCTCTGTCTTTCACCTCAAAATGTCTCTGGGTGAATTTTCTATGGCCGTATGGTTTTTTCACTCACCTCTAGCTTGTTCACTTTTCCCAAATATCAGGACCCATATCTCAGGTATTTTATGCAATCTAATTTGCAAAACTTAGTAATCAGTGACTCCACAGTCTTCACATACAGTTCCCAATAACCTTCCCAATTAGCATGTACCAATTTCTTGACTAGAGCTATCATGTATAAAACATTTCCACAGTACTTGCAAAGTTCTGATTTTTCTTTACAATATTTGACAATCTCTATTAACTTGGTGTTAGACCTGGCATCCTTGGCGTGGTTTCCCTTGACTTTTTGCCTCTACCTCCTGTATTTCTGACACTGTGATGGATTTTGTCTTTGCTGGTTTAAATGCTTTGGGTACTTTGCCACTGCTGATCAGTGCAAGTGCTCCCTGTGTAAATTGTTATTGTAATTGGTTATCCATGGTTGGTATATTTATTTTACCAGTAGGTCCCAAGTAAAGTGTACTGAGTGTGCCTGGGCTGGTAATTTAAATGCTACTAGTGAGCCTGCAGCACTGATTGTGCCACCCAGGAGTAGCCCCAAAGAGATGTCTCGAGTCTGCCACCGCAATGCCTGTGTGCAGTTTGCTAATTGCCATGTTGACATGGCCAGTGTACCCACTTGCCAGGCCTTACCCTTCCCTTTTCATACACCTAGGACACCCCTATGGTAGGCCCAAGGTACCCCCTGGGCATGGTGCAGTGTATGGAAAAGGTAGGACATGTGCTAGTGTATGTAACATGTCCTGATATTGAAATACTGCCAATTCCGTTTTTCACTATTGAAAGGATATCTTGCCCATAGGACAGAATGGGGAATGCTGTGTAACATGTTTACCTGCATATCTTCTCATAGGAGTGAGATAGAAAATTGGAGTCTGCTATCCCTGAACTCAGAATTTAATAAAACATCTTTTAGGAAGGATGGTTTTTAGATTCTTTGTTTGGAAATAGCACT
Source organism: Lissotriton helveticus (assembly GCF_964261635.1). NCBI lineage: Eukaryota > Metazoa > Chordata > Amphibia > Caudata > Salamandridae > Lissotriton > Lissotriton helveticus. The sequence goes on along the minus strand of NC_136065.1, from coordinate 164,876,445 downwards.
TTTAGAAAGTGGCTCTTTTCTTGTTCAACCTTTCTGTGTGCCTCTGCCTGTTTGTGGCTTGACTGTTTGGTTTAAGAGTGACAGGGGCTGGGGTGGCTCCAGGAGTCTGGGTGAGTCAGCACTAGGCCGAATAGGCCTATCTGCATTTGGAGTGGTGGGAAGAGTAGCACCTGGGTCTGAATAGGGCTGTGCCTGCCTTCCACAATGCTGGCTCCACCTCCTGTGGTGAGTCTGATGACCCTGGTCCACACTGACAAAGGAAGAAGTTGAGCACTGGCAGGGTGCAACCAGAACTGGTTTGAACTGGGTCCTCACACACAGGGAACAAAGACTTTTGGAGTATAAATATGAGAGTTGAAACCCCTGAACTTGAGACTACTTTGTGATCAAGAGTAGTCCCTGCGAAAGAAGAGCAACAGAAGAGACTGAGGAGGAGTACTGCCCTTGCAGTGTGTCTGGAGTTGGACTGCAGTTTGCTATTTCTACTGAGGAGAGGACCAAAGGATTTTACTGTTTGCTGTGTCCCCTGCTTGAGGAAGGACTTTGCTGTGTGCTGTGTCCATCTGAAGAAAAGTCTCCTAGGGCCTGAACTTCCTTGCTGGCAGTTCCAGTCTGTCAATAAGGCCTGTAACTGTGTGTCAGGCCTTTTTGCTGTGGGAAGTTGGAACCACGATGCGAGAGAGAAGCGTGATACCACCGCAGCAGCCGCTGCTGCATCATCGAGGAAGTGTGTCGCCGCTGCCGCATCACCGGAAAAGCGTGCTGCCGCCACAGAGGGTGCCATCGCACCACCGGAGAAGCGTGTTGTAGGGCCGCCGCATTGCTGAGGAAGCGCACCGCCAGAACACCGGAGAAGCGTATTGCCGTCAGCGAGGGTGTCGTCGCATCACCGGAGAAGCGTGTCACGGAGCCTGTCGCAGCTCAGAAAAACCACTGAGTTCGCCGCTCGGCCGTTGGGCATGCACGCATTGCCTCTACGCTGTCGCATCGCAAAAGAGACACCATTTTGTCGCATCGCACTGGATCATCGCAACGTATTGAGGCGCCATCTTGTCGCATCGGAACCAGAGTGCAGGAAATATCGACGCATCGCCTTCTCTGCGCCTCTTTTGTTTGTGTTGCAATACGCATCCCAGGGACTTTGAGACTAAAGTGTCGCATTTATCATCTACAAGTTTATTTTTGCAACAACCTTTTTAAAGACATTCTACTAAGTAACTGTATGTTGGATTTTTGTCGTTTTGGTCTTGTTTAGTTTAGATAAAGCTATTTCATTTTCCTAAACAGGTATGGTGTCCATTTGTGGTCTTTTCACTGTGTTAGTTTGAGTGTTGGTACAAAAACTTTACACATTGCCTTTGGGATAAGGGTGTCTGCTCGTGCCAAGCTACCAAGGGATTGAGCAGGGGTTATCTACAGTGTGTACCCCTCTTACCCTGACTAGAAGCAAGGGTCCCTATGTGGACAAAGGTACCTACCTCTGCCAACTAGATACCCCCGGTTCTAACACTTGGTTTTCAAGTTGTCTGATTCTCAATTGAGTGTATTGACCAATACCTGGATTTGCAGTATGTCTTTGGAATGAAGTGATTCCTGTGCCTTCCTCATTTTTGAGTTAAGATATGAAAAACCTAATTTGTCATTCTAGGTCCAGAAAGCATTCCAACACAATGTTTCTATATCCTCAGATATGATGAGCATACCTTGTAAGGCACAAACATTATGAGTTCCGCTCAATAATGACTGGCAGTTTTACTTCCAAATATTTCAGCCTCAATAAGTGATTTGTCTACGCCACATCCATAGAGATAAGAGATAACTTCCTGCACACTGCAACGCAACTTTTGTCATGTGCAAAACGCTCATCAATGGATAAAGATCATAAAATTCTACTGTATTGCTTATAAAAAAAGTCAGCTACAATGCTGAAAACACCTTCATCGCAGAAAATTGGCAGGATAGGCCGGTCTTCAAGCTGAGCACGCACATTCTGGAGATTTTTTAGAGCTGTGTATACTGTTACATAGTTTGTGACTGGAGATGGTATTACTGGTAAAAACCCAACCTTTTTCAGTGGGAGAGTATTCTGGGAGATCAGAGCATGAATTCCAGCCTACGGAGGAATTGGCTTTTCTTCATCCTTCAGTCCGCGCTGAATAAGCAATGTGATGAAATCAGTTAAATCATATTTATTGACTGCAGCATCAGATAGAAGAAGATCCATGTCCTCAGCCACTTTGAAACTTTCTGGTAGACTGGGCCATGTTGATGGCTTGCAGTGATTTTGCATACGTTGGTAAGGGAGTTGGGTTATAAGTTTGAAGCTTCGTTTTTTTATACCTAAAGCTGACAACGCTTGTTTTCCAGTAACTACTTCATTGGTACAGTCTTGAAAAAGCACCCTGGCATGTATCATGTGTGCAAGAGGTTCCAGACAAAGAAGGGCTGTCTTCAAAATCAAAATAATCAAGTGCAGCAATTGTAAATTCTCTCCTGGTAAAGTGACTTGGAAGTGGTGTTGTTGGAAAGTAGATTATTAGTAGGGGCAATTGTATATCTGTCACTGGCAATAAGGCCACTAACATAGTATAGGTCTCAGAATAGGTCTTAGAAAATTATTCCTATGCTCAACCCTTGGTAGCTTGGCTGCGAACGTGCAGGCTTAACTTCAAAGACAGGTATGAAAAGCATTTAAAAACACCAATTCAGTAAATAATTAAGACACAATGCACAATAAAACTCCCACTCCAATTTGTAAAAATAGTAAATTATGTTTAAAATGACACAAAAACAACAAAAATCCAATGTAGTGAACGGAGATATGATTTTTTAAAGATTTAGCATGATCTAGCACATACAAACCTATAGCGCCTTATCAGGACATCTGGTCGCAATAGACCAGGTCAAAGTCAAAGTTTCAGGCCGACCGCGGTGGAGCCCTGCCTGGTTATACCTCGCGGAAAGTGTTGGTCAAAGTTTTAACCTTCTGACTTACAAACGTTTCTGGAGCTTTTCTTTCCAGGGTCTCTCGAAGCTCTCAGCCAGCTCGGATTTGGTGAGGGTTCGCCAGATTGCCTTGCGACGAGCTCCCGGTCAAACTTATGGAAGTACGACCTCCGCAGCATTCCAGCGGGATAATACAAAGATCCAGGCCGTGGTTGAAGTCAGGCGGCTTGGCTTTCTCAGTTGCTCCCGGTCACCTTTTCTCCATTTGGCTTTAGAAACTGTTACAGAGCTTTTTCTGGCGGGGTCCTTTGATGCTCTTCACCAGGCAAATTTGGTGAGGGTGCGCCGGCCTTGGATTTTGCCTACTCACGGTCACACTCTGGCAGTAGGACGTACAGAGCTTTTCAGCGGGACGAACCTGGACGGCAGGCCGACTCGCGGTTGAAGGCAGGTGACTTGGCTGGCCAGGTTGAGTCTGTCCCCTTATTGAGCTTTTTTCCAAAGTTGTTCCAAAGTTCTCCAAACTCCTGGAACTTCTACTTGAAGTTCCCCAAGGGTCCCAAAGTGTCTCAAACTCACTCCAAGTGTCTGGAAGCTCCAATATGGTCCTTGAAAGTTGAGCACGTCAGTTCCCACAATCCACTTGAACAAAACCATTACAAATTCACTGGTAGTGCTCCAAGTTGAGGATTCGTGGTGGTTATGTCCCAAGTGAGCTCTGTTAACCTGCAGCTTGCAGGAAGCCCACTCTTTAGTTCTTTTAAAGCAAGGTAATCCACTGGGCTGTAGTCCCAGATGGTGCAGAAGGAGCAATCTTCCCAGTGCATGCCTTATTGATTGCACATCAAACTTCTCAGCATTTCTCTTCTTGCTTTCTTAGGTTTCAAGCAGCTGATCTGAGAAGTTCTTCCCCTCTCAGATACTTATTCCAAGTTCTCTGGGTCAAGCAGGAGGTCACTCCTGTCCAATGGGGATTAGGGTACCACCCGAAGGTATGACCACTTCCTGCAGAGTGTGGCATTATTTTTTCCCAGAGTGCCCCAATTCTTCCAAATTCATAATGGCTGATTTTCGATTTTCCAGCAGGTAGAGATGAGCTGGCTAAACACACTCCTAGGATAGCTAATCTTCATAGTCTCTCCCCCTTGCATCTGTCATTCCTTCCTTAAGCATAGAATCTGCCTGGTTCAAAAGAGTGGAGTTGTAAATGACACTGGTGTCTTCCCCTTCCCTTGAAGACCTTTGTTTACGACTCCTCCCCCCTGCTCTTGCATGTTGAACATAACACTGCTCTCCCAGCAGAGCTGGTCAACCCCAGGGGCTCTTTATCACCTCTTCAATGGAGCCTGGCTAATCCACTTAACTATGACCAATCAGGACAGACCACTGGAAGGCTAAATCAGGGCTTACAGACAAGAAGGACTTATAACTTCTTGTCTGTACATTTTAGGAGATATTCAATATCATATTGTTGGATTTATCAATACCATTCAGTCTTTCAATGCTATTTTTATCATTCTCCTATCAGGAGTTATTAGTTAATAATGTCTTGCCATGTTAACCTATGTGGTAAGTGATTTGCAATGGGAAAGAGTATTCTGCCTATATCTACTGGACCCCCACCCCTGGAACACCTAGGGGAGACTTTCGGAGTTCTGAATATGTAAATATATTGCAGATCCTCCCTCCACAGTGCTCCTAGCACCAACATCGATTTTGGGCACCACTTTATCACAATGTGGGGAGAGAAATATGCAATTTCACTTAACCCAATGCACATAAAACTCATTTTATAAGGGTCCTCCTTATAAATACCTGACCCCCTACTCATGGGACACCTAGGGGAGACACTGGGGGTACCCAATATGTATTCTAAGTTTCTCTTTTAGCATAGCACTGGCCCTGGGCCTGGTTAGGCAGTGCCCAGGGTCAGTAAGAGTCAGTTAACACCAGTACCAGTCAGCAAAACGGGGGTGCCCAGGGCACAGGATGACTTTGAAACAGGTGTGCTGATGGATTTACAAGATTTTACAGCATGAGCTGGTAACAAGTTCCTGCTCCAAACTATGTCCTTATAAGTACTTGTTGATACAGCAATCCTATTCATTGAAGCAATTATCTCTCGACTTTTGGCTCAATGCTCTGCACCATATTTACAAAGTGGCGTTATGCCACTTTTTGGGGCTTAATACTGCTTTGTAAATATAGTACCCTTTCACACAGGTACCTGTGTGAAAGGGGCGTGCAAAAGGGGTGTTGCTGTGGGCATTCCAAAGCAGCACCCATTGCTTTTTTGACACTGTCCCAGATTTACAACAAAGTGTTAGAATGGCGCAACAATGAGAAATACCTTTATTTCTCCTTGTTTTTGCCATTAATGATTGTTTATGTGCAGGATGGTGTCCCTTCCTGCACACATACAATCATTAAATAATTAACAATTTGTTACTTCTATGTGTGCTGAGAGCTCATTGTACATTCATATTTTCTAACTAGCAGCCCGTCCCGACGTTGTCCGGGTATGAATTGCTGCCGGCCAGTAGTATATTGTTTTGTAGGATTTCGTTTTGATAGCATTTCTTATCTGTGACAGGCCTGTGAAACGCTCCGATTCACAGTGCACTGCTGATGCGCTTAAGAGTGCGCGTTCAGTAGTGTGTGAACTCGAGTTTCCCTACTTTATTTTTCCTTGCAATATTATATAGCGCGAACTCGACAACATGGCATGAGCACAATTTACATTACAGACGAACACATTCATTTGTGGCAGGCATGGGGAGACAAAGCGATTTGCCTGGAATCACAGGATGTTGAGCTGATGCTGAGATTCGATCGTAGCTCCCCAGCTCTAAAGTTCGCAATTCTACAACTTGTGGCGGGAGGTGTGTCTAAAAGTGTATGTCGGTGCTGGCCATCAATGAGAGAGACCTGTGCATTTTTCAAATGGGTGGTGAAAAAATATGAGTATGTTGCTGGAGATGTGGGCAGCCGTGCTACCAATGTACTTACCGGGGGAGGGTAAACACCAATTATTCCGCAACTTTCTTTCCGCATACCATCACTCCGCATACTTTCATTACGAAATATACCATGACTCCGCAATGCCATTATAACGCATGGCATTACATTTTATATGCTTTTACCACGCATACATTTACAACGAAATTCGTTGTAAATGCATGAATGGTAAAAGCATGTTTTTAAAAAAAATGTTTGGATAAGGTAAGTATGGGTAAAGGGGTATATGTTTTGGGGTACTGAGGTATATGTTTTGGGGTGTTTTAAGGGTTCAGATATAGTTTTGGGATATGGGGTACAGGGGTAGTTTTAGGGTTTAGTGATAGGTATGGGTTTTGGGGTAGAGGGGTATTTTTAGGGTTCAGAGGTAGGTTTGGGTTTTGGGGTACAGGGGTATTTTAAGGGTTCAGGGCTAGGTTTGTGTTTTGAGGTACAGTGGTAGTTTTAGGGTTCAGGGCTAGGATTGGGTTTTGGGGTACAGGGGTGTTTTAGGGTTATGGGGTAGGTTTGGGTTTTGGGGTACAGGGTTATTTTTAGGGTTCAGGGCTAGATTTGGGTTTTGGGGTACAGGGGGATTTTAAGGGTTCAGGGCTAGGTTTGGGTTTTGGGATACAGGGGTATTTTAGGGTTCAGGGGTGGTTTTGGGGTACAGTGGTATTTTTAGGGTTCAGGGCTAGGTTTGGGTTTTGGGGTACAGGGGTATTTTTAGGGCTCAGGGGTAGGTTTGGGTTTTGAGGTACAAGGGTATTTATAGGGTTCAGGGCTAGGTTTGAGTTTTGGGGTACAGGGATATTTTTAGGGTTTAGGGATAGGTTTCGGTTTTGGGGTACAGGGTATATTTATAGGGTTAAGATGGGTTCGTGTTTAAGGGTGTTGGGGTATTGTAAGGAGTAAGGGTGGGTTATGATTATGGGGTGCAGGGGTATTTAAAGGGAGCAGGGTGCGATTAGCACACAATATGAGACATGGCATGAAGGGCGGAACGTACCACACGCCCCAGCGGTTGTCATGCCCCCAGCACATGCCCACAGCACCTCGCAGACACGCCCACAAGGGACTACTTTGCTGGCACGGTTCTTTTACCTTTTAAATGTATATGGTGGGCGTCTGCATAGCCTATGTCCTTCTGCTGCAACTGCCCTTTCCAACGCTGTATTGGGTGTTGTGATTGGTGCTGTGGTTCAAAGGTTTGGGCTCTCTCTTTATTATATTAGTATAGATGTATGCACACAGACAGTTCGGGTGTGCAAACAAATCTACTGCAAATACATTCACCTCACTGTTTAGATCAGCCACTGAGCTGAAAACTTCATCTTGGAAGTAACTAGCAGAGATAAAAACATGTTTGCCCTTTTAGACTCACATACTGTTCTGGCTAAACCACAGATAACACATTGAAGATCCTCTGCTTTCTGATCAGTTGTTGGAGGGGGACGAGAGTTAGCCATCGATCTTCTAAGTAAATACACATTGGGTTTTGTTGTCAACGCTTTCTCAGAAGACTCAGATTCTTGTTGTGATTCACTGGTTTCTGCTGTTTTTTGACAAGTTCCAGCCTTTTTTCCAGTATGTATGACTTGTAGCACTCAACTAGCTATATTTCTGTAACATTTCAAACTCTCTTCTGTCCAGTCGCAGTTGATGTTAGCTTTTCTTTCAGATGCTCTGAGGAGTTATTTTCTGTCTCTATAAGACTAATTGACCCCCAAAATCTACATTTGACACCAAATTGAAGTATATAGGTCTCATGGTTCCTAAAATATTACATCATCACATCCGCCATTTTTAAAAATGTCCTACGGAAAAATTCAGCCCGGATTAGTAATTTCTACACAAGCTAAATTACTTCTCTAATGATACAAAAACACAAATCAAAAATGAAAATCTTTGGACAACTATTTGTTTAGGAGGGTATATCAAGGGGCCAGGACTATAATGCCGTTTTCTGTTCTTGTGCCACTTACTAACCTACCATTAATCACAATTTCAGAAAATATGAGAGCATCAGAATTCAGAGCTAATGCAATGCCACAGTTCAATGTACGTGATACCTTAGACCATATTAACATACATTACAATGCTAGTACCACATTTTTACAATGATCCAATGTACTTATTTATTTTATTTATTTATACCATTTATAGAGCGCACTATCACCTTGCAGGCATCCTGGCGCTAAGCAGCTCAAAAGTAGAAGTGAGTCAGAGACAGAAGCCAGCCAGCTATTTCTTGGGGAACAGCCAGGTTTTCACATGTCTCCTAAAGGGGAGAAGTTCCCTGATTTGCCTGATCTCCCAGGGAAGTTTGTTCCACTGTCTTGCTGCTGCCACTCCAAAGGATCTACCCCCTGACCTGACTTTCCTAAATCTTGGCACCTTCACCAGTCTGGCCGAAGACGAAGGGAGCAGTCTTAAAGGGGTGTACCAGTCAAATTGTTTGCGCAGGAGCACAGGTCCTATCCCATGAAGGGCTTTAAAAACCAGGCAGAGAGATTTAAAGTGCACTCTCTGTCTCAAAGGGAGCCAGTGAAGTTTTGCCAAAGCTGCAGAAGCGAAGGACCTTCTAGGCAGCCCTAAAACTAGTCTGGCTGCTGCTGACTGGATCCTTTGTAGTCTGTCCAGCAGGAAGTTGGGGGAGTCCAGCAGGAGGGTGTTACAGTAGTCAAGCCTACTGAGGATGGTACACCTTGCCACTAAGGCACGCGCCTGAGAAGGTAAGAAGGGAAACATTTTGCGAAGGGACCTAATGATTGCGAAATAGTAGGCTGTTGTTTTTGTAACCTGGGCTTCCAGGGAAAGCTTGCTGTCAAACATAATGCCCAGGTTGCGGACAGTATTTATCGGCCGGACTGTGTTTGAAAAACCAGGGGTTCAGAAATTGCCAGGAATAAGATGAGGGATCCTGTTCGCAGCACACACGATGACCTCTGTCTTGCCAGCGTTAAATTGTAAGGAATTGGCCTGGAGCCAATGGGCCGTGTCCTGCAGGCAATTGTGAAATACCTCCACAGATGTTGAGTCCTCTCCAATGAAGGAGAGGATCATCTGCGTGTCGTCTGCATAGTTCACAATATCAATATCGTGAGACTTTATGACCGCAATCAGAGGTTTTAAGTAAATGTTAAATAAAATAGGACTAATTGCCGATCCCTGAGGTACACCATGCAGCACATTGGAGAAGGTGGATTGGAAAGGGGGAGGGACACTGCCTGCTGTCTATCCTGCAGAAAAGAGCGGAACCAACGTAAGGCGCAACCTCTCACCCCACCTCACTAAGTCTTTCCAGCAGGATTCCGTGATTTACAGTATCAAAGGTGGCAGACAGGTCGAGCAGGATCAGGGCTGCTGCCTGACCCCTGTCTGCCCGCCTCTGAAGCTCGTCCATAACGGTCACCAGGGCAGTCTCTTTCCCATGTGCCGGTCGAAAACCAAACTGAGCCTCTTCTAACCAATTGTGTTGTTCAAGGTGCGTGGAAAGTGTAATGGCAACAGCACGTTCCACAATTTTAGATGGGAACGGCAGTAGGGAAATGGGTCTGTAATTTTTAGAGCATTCCGGATCTAGACATGTTTTTTTCAATAAAGGGGACACTAGGGCTTGTTTCCATTGTCTGGGCACCATACCACTCACTAGCGACTGATTACAGATCAGGCGAAGTGTGGGGAGGAGTTCATCCTCATACTCCTTCCAGATCTTATGTGGTACTGGGTCCAGGGGTGAGCCGGAAGTGATACCCTGTGCCAAGCTAATGAAATCCTCCGCTGAAAAGGGCCTGAACTCAGATAGAATTTCAGGATCCGGCCATTATCCACACCTTATTATAGCTATTGCTCTGTGAAAACAAGTAAAGCATATCATAAACATAGTCAGAAACGAATCCCTAGCTTAGAATGAGTAATGAATCAAATATCATTATAGAACTTTGAAATTATTTGTATTTGCATTCCAGTTGCATATAAGAGGCCTGCCACCGGCGATGCTAAGATGGTATGCTTGTCAACCAGATATACAGGAGTGCCTTTAGAGATGTCTTTTAAAAAGATGTAGCTTCTTTCGAAGTTGGTGTAGACTGTCAATGGTAGAGAGTTGGTGAAAAAAATCAAAAACAAGACAGATTCCCTCCACACATATTGGTCATTGTGTGTATACCTGTTTTTCCCCTAGCTTAGGGAAGTCATTACAAGATATGAATCCTAGGAGCCCAAATTCAAATGTGTGTACCAGCTGAATGCGCTGTGTCTGAGTCAAGGCACGCAGGGGCATATTTACAATAGAAGTGGCGGAGCGCAGTGTTAGCCTCCTTGGCTTAACGCTGCCTTGTAAATAAAGCAAAGCCCCTATCGCCACCACAGCGTCATAAAAAGTGACTGTGTTGTGGTGATAGGGGCCTGGAAATATGCCCCATAGTATTTTAAAAATTTATTTTGAAAATGCTATGATGATAAACGGTAACTGGAATCTAACTACACCAAAGATGTTTTCAGACCATGTTGCACCTGCACACAGCAAATTTGTTTCTGGTAGTATTTTGCAATTTTACAAATCTATGCAGCATTATATTTGTCTAGCAATGGAGTATTTTGTAGCAGATGTAGCAAGACGTAAGACAATCTAAGCCACATTTCAGATGTTGAAGTGTTTTGAAATGTTTATTCGTCACTATCACTTCTCACACATGTGCTCTCTGCCACTTCTGACAGCTGTGTTACTAGAGTAACATTTATGCCAATGTGGGAACACACACCTGATGCACTTTAAACATTTAACAACAGATGTTACAATCCAGATATCGAGAATGTTACAATTCAAAGTGAACATACTTTTCATGACTTTCCACAAAAAAAATGACAGAGCCATGAAGAACACTGACAATGGTGTGACAAACTAGGGTCCTAAAAGGGATCATCCCTGGCTCTAGAACTTTGGATGCTTAGCGGGGATGATTGGTTGGTCGTTAAGGAATCTGCGGTTCGATATAGGGAGTGATTAAGATAGCAGTCGGTCAAACCGCTGACTGCTATCACGGTGGTCAGGAGACTGCCCGACAAGCAGTCTGCAGTCCGACTGCCGAATTAGGATGTGACTGCCAGGCTGGCGGTCAGAAAGTGCTCCTTTACACGGCGGCCTGTGCTGTGGCCCATGAAAAGGGTTGCTGCACAAGCATCCATGTAAAGGAGCACTCCCTGCACATCCATGTACCATGTGCCAGAAGCCATATCGTGCATGGCACATGGTGCATGGAGGTGCATGGGGGCACAACATGTGCCCCCGGGCCAGTTTAAAGTGGCCCACGATGGAGGGGGCCCTGTTTGGGGCCCCCCAAAATCAGTTTCCAACAGCCTTTTGATGTTGGTCTTTCTGACATGAAAAGGTTGTGGGAAAGGGATATCATAACCCCAGCGGCAGTGCCTACCTCAGCACCGCCTCCATTTTGGATTACGATTCCGACCGCAACCCCATCAGGATCACTAATCCTGTCTGAGGTGGTGGTCTTCCCCCCAACTGCTAAGGGTCCGACCGCCTGGATTGTAATCCTGCGGTCGGACCAGAGGTCTGTCGGCAGGTGGACCGCAATCGATGGCCTGTCAGTGTACCGTCTGACTGCCATCATAATCAGGCCCATAGTCTACACCAGATAAGGCATTACCAAATGTAAGCAACTTGTTCATTTGCTAGAGATTTCTAGCCCCAGATTGCTTACCTTGGAATAGATACCCAAGCAATACCATGCCCGGTGGTGGGTCTGCAGACTAATTTCAGACAAGGAAGTCCTGCAGGACTGAACGAGGCAAGTGCCCATCCTTACGGACCTTGACTGTCCACGCAGTAGTTTTTGGTAAGCGTGTGCAGAAATGCCCACATAGCTGCCTGGTAGATGTCCAGGACCAGAACTCAGCGTACTAACACAGTGGTTTCAGCTTTAGCCCTGGTAGAATGAGTTTGCAAGCACACAGGTGGTTGCTTCTTGGCCAGTGCTTAGTAGATTTTGATGCAGAGCACGACCCAGCGAGAGATAGTTTGCATCAGCACCGGCTGACCTTTCTTCGCACCAACATACCCCACAAAGAGTTGGTCATCCACCCAGAACTCTCAAGCGCAGTCAAGGTAGAATGTCAATGTTCCTTTTGGGTCCAGGTGATGGGAACAAAAACTACGTTGTACGGCCTGCACGTGTGCACGCACAAGACGTTTTGAGAAAGAAGTTGCGGGCCCGTAGATCAAGGATAGGATGAAGGCCCTCGTCCTTTTTGGGGACCAGAAAGTAGAGGAAATAGCAACCATGGCCTACTTCTGGCACCGGAACTGTCTCTATGGCTCCCTTGGCCAAGAGAGCCTTGCAGAGTAGATCAAGGATAGGATGAAGGCCCTCGTCCTTTTTGGGGACCAGAAAGTAGAGGAAATAGCAACCATGGCCTACTTCTGGCACCGGAACCGTCTCTATGGCTCCATTGGCCAAGAGAGCCTTGCAGAGTAGGAATAGATGATCCTCCATCAGCCAGTCATGAGATGGTGGTATGGAAGGAGGTGCAGTCTCGAAGGGGAGGGTTAGCTCATTCAGATGATCTGCAAGACCCACCTGTACAATGTTATGGACTGCCAATTGGCAGGTGATGATGAAACCTGCCGCCAACTGGATGTTCATGATCGTAAAGTGGCAGATTAAGAGGGCTTGGAGGCTGCAGCTGCCGGGGGGTGGTGGACATACCAAACTTTTGGTTAGCGAACCCACGAGGTCTGTGGGTTCCACACCCTCGTCCACGCAGAGGCTGGGAAGCATGCATGTCTCAGTGACTGGGAGGGAATTGATGCAGTTGGAAGCCCCTTCCATATCCACAAAAGGAGCAAAAGGCAGATTGGAGGCGACGTGGGGCTGCCAAGAGGCCCAAGGACTTGGCTGTAACCTGCGACTCCTTAAAGCGATCTGGTGCCGAACCCTCCTTCTCCCCTAAGAGACGGGTGCCATTGAAAGGCATGTCCATAAGGGAAGCTTGGACATCACCTGAAAAATCAGTCATCCTCAACCAGGCATGGCACCTCAGGTCCACCTGTCTTCCTGGATGACATGTCCTACCACACTAGGAGAAAAACCTTAAAAACTCTTGTCAAAATGTCAAAGAAATGACTAAGGGGTAGCTCTTCTCTCGGATCAGCGATGGCTGTTGCAGAACGAAAAGAAGTGACATCACTGCGCAAGGTGGCGCCTTTATAAGTGCCATGCACCCCACTTCTGGCACGGATGATGCGGATAACACACGCAGGGCCGATCAACGCCATCTACAGGGACGCAGGGGTACTGCTCATGAAAAATCTGCTGGGTCCAGTCTGACGCCCGGGAAAATTCTATGGTAAGGACTCTGCAGCTAGAAGTCTCTCTAAGACCTGTACAGTAGCAAATAGTAAATGTGTTATGGATGGTGCTCCTTGATATCTCAGGGATATAGCAATTTAACCTTAATGCCACTGCCCTTGCTGTGATGTGAGAACAGTTAGATGTTTTTTTCTCTTTATAGTATATACCTAGTGGTATTGGAATTAGAACTATAACAGTATGATATTCAATTACTAGGTGTTTTGTGGGGAATGATGTTAGTGGTAGGACACGTAGTGCAACAAAATAGTAGTAGATGCAGTAGTAGAGCTAGAATTAGTAATACAAGTAATAGTGCTGAAGGCAATAGACCTAATAGTAGTAATGCTAGTTGGACCATACCTACTAGTAACAATACTACAGGTAGGAGAAATAGTACTTATATCAATAGAATTGCATATAGTAACCTCAGTAAAAGTACACCTTCTTTTGCTAATGCTTCAATTAGTATCAGGCTTCACATAGCCACCTTACTCCAAGACTGCCTCAAGAAAGAAGGCAGCTCAGCCCAGGACACCTTACACAGCATATACATGTGCAGGAATACCAATTAAGTAAGTGGATGTTTTCTGCTTTAGGGTTCAAAGCATCAGCTTACACATCTCAAACTAAAGTTTCATTACCTGGGATGTTATTCAGAACACTGCAGTGGAAATCAAACATGCTGTTGACAACTCACAAGTTAGGGATCTGAGGTTGTAGAAGAGGAATAAAATATTACTTCAGGGATTTTTCAATGAGTTCTACGGATCCATCTGGACAAAAAATGATTGATGGCACAAAGGATCCATTTTAAACCCAATTTGTCTGGGTCTGTGGTTGAGATAGGTACCGACTAAAATATGAGGAGCCAAAAAATGAAACACGAGCAGGTGCAGTGTATGTAACAAAAAGTGTAATGTAAAAAACTTCCACCATTACAAAATGCAAACAAAATACTCGCACAATAAATAAATTACACCATTTCTTATAAGTCACGCAGTTTGTACTAACAGACAAGTAAATTGTCAAAAAACAATTCACTCATACATTCAGCTAGATAAGTATACAATACAATAATTACACAAATCACGATCAAAATTCTAATAAGTCGAGGGCAAATAGTGTGCAAAAAAAGTGCAAAAAGTACAAATATAAAACTCAAGAATTTTGAGCGCCGCAATCTTCAAAGGGATGTTTGTGATAACAGCAGAAGAATTTTAGTCGACCAAATTAGGTATGTACTTAAAAGACTGGACATGCCAACATAGTCAACATGTAAGTGGCTCGTTCCCTTAGCTGAGGAATCTTCGGTTGTAATGGAGCACCTGGTAAATTCAGATACTACCTATTGTCCTATTTACTGGGTTCATTTTGAATTTCATCCCCCAATATGTGGAATATTGGCTAGTGTTTTTTTTAAGCCTCTTACAGGAAATATTGTTTTATTCAAACATTTTAGGAGTAGGTAGTTTTGCATTGGTCTGTAAACTGCGAGCTCAAGAATTTGACAATTGTAAAATAAAATGAGCTGATCCTAAGAATAAGTGATAACTGTTTTCCCCCCATTTAAGCTCGAGCCAAGATTATTCATGATGAAGTGCTTAGACATGCAAATCAGCTATGCGAGTCCTCTTTCTCATTAACACTACTCAAAAGCACTACTAGCTTTTAATGAGTGGAAATTTCATACTTTCCACCTGGAGTCAGAAAGGAGCGACATATTTTCATTCACTTTGTAGCACATTTATGATCTTATGGTGACAGTTCATTAAATGTGATGGAATAAGTGTTGGGGGGATTTAATAATTTAAAAACTAATGTGTCAGTAAGAAAATTTAAATACATTTACAGATGCTCATTATGAATGTGAACGGCACCTTCAATCTGCGGAACACTTGTCTTCATTGCGCTGGCATATGTGAACTCATCCTTAAAGGGGGCATACACTTTTTACCAAAATAAATATATATATATATATATGAAATATATATATATATTTATAAATGTTTATGTGCGTGTATATACAGATATAGATATATATATGGTACGTTATAGTTCAGTGAAAATGTCAGCTAAAACATAACCTCTTAAAGTAATGAAACCACTTAAATTCACCAGTTATAGATATTTGAACTAAGTTGTGCCCTAAATTAAGTGTAACTCCCAGTCTTGCCATTCGAAGTGTTGTTATCAATGATGTAATTTCAGATGTTATTAGGGATTCTATCAATGCAGTCATGGAACATGTCATGGGTGATATAATATGTGAGGGTACAAGCAGTGAAAGTCAAGAAAGTGATTGTGAATCTGCAGAACCTCTAAAATAAATATGTTTTTGGTACCAGGGTGTGTATGTAAGAGCGTGTGTGTGTGCGTGTGTGTGTGTGTGTGTGTGTGTGTGTGTGTGTGTGTGTATATATATATACACACACACACATATATATATATATACACACACACACGCACACACATATATATATATAGATATAGATAGAGATCTATATTTTAACCACCACCTTGATTTCCAAGGATGACGACACAGTATGTGAGTTGATTCCAATTCTTTACTTACCAGCCAGCATCAAACACTTTTCAGGTGCTAGGCAGTCTTGTTCACTGATGTGAATAATATTTGTATTTCCAAAGGTAAACTTAGACCAAAAGTCAAACTTTTCTACTTTTAGGTATTCACAAAGGTGAACTTAGACCAAAAGTCTAACTTTACTACTTTTCAGTATTCACAAAGGTAAACTTAGACCAAAAGTCTAACTTTACTAGTTGTAACTTACCTTTGTGAATACTGAAAGGTAGTAAAGTTAGACTTTTGGTTTAAGGTTTACTTTTGTGAATAGCGGAATATGGTAAATTTACACAAAAGTGTAAGTTTACCTTTGTGAATCGGGTCCACCGTGTTTAGGAGCTATAATGAAGAAGTGATGAAATCCAGACTGTGCAAATGAAGAACCAGGAAGAAAGAGACGAAGTTAAGCGGCAGAAAGAAATTTCTCTGCAGAAGTATCCACAGTCAAATTTCCCTGCAAAAGTAAACACCGTCAAAATTCCCTGCAGAACTATATATAGTGAAATTTATCTGCAGATGTATGCACAGTGATGGGAAAGGGTGGATGGAGCAGCTTGGGTTCGACTTTCCTTAGAACACATTTTGCTGTGGTACTTAGGAAATGTAAAAGTTAAAGAGTCTGGGAGGTGAGGCAGAAAAGAAGGCGAATATAGGGTGCCTAACATCGGTTAGGAGAGAGAGGAAAGGGGAAAATAATAATCTAAAGACAATAGGATTATATATTTGGTGTATGGAAAAGCAAGAAAGGGCATGGAAAGGTAAGAAGAGGGAAATCTGTATGTTTTAAAGTGGTGATGGTATTGGGGAAAAGAGTAACAAGTCCAAATAAATACACTTTTCCGGGAGGAAGTGGAGGGAAGACGAAGAGTTGAGGGAAAATACAACAGACATTGGAAGAAAGAATGCACATGTATAGGACAATGGTGGAGAAGGTAAGAAGACATGGAAGTGTGAATAGAAGAAAGACATTCAGAAATGAAGCATTAATAGTAGAGTCATCGGAAGATAAAGATGCAATAAAAATTACTGTATCTACCAAATGAAGAAATAAGAGTGGGAAGAGCAGCGGTGTAGACAGTACACAGAAGAGGACAAAAAACAAAACCATAGGCACACAACAGTGAAGCAAAAGGGAATTAGTGGATTTGCCTGATCAGGCCACTGTTATTGTTTTATCTTAGATTTTTTTGTCATATTTACCAATCAAGCTCTTATCTCTGAAACAGGAAGTGACAACAGTAGAGGGAGGGAAGAGAAGAGTGCATATCTGTCACTGCAGGAAAGATACACTTTCTTTCACTTTATACCAATTAGAAAAGACGTTCCTATTGCACCTAAGACCCTGTAATGAGTCCATAAACTACACTGGCTGTCTTTCCCTGATGTCCAATAGGATAGGGAGAAAGGTTTTGATTCTGAAATTCTGCAACGTCAAAATGATAAGGCTCACATTTCACTTTTGAAAGAAATATGTATGTCCCCATTAATGTTATCTAAGTGCAGTGCCTGGGCACATTTTTACATTGCAGGGGTGCGCCTTTTTAGTATACATTTGAGATTACGTAAGCATTTCAGTTTGTTGTTAATGCTGTTTTTACTTCTTGAGTGATAACTACTGGGTAAATAATATATATCTAGGTATGGTGCTGTGGATTTTTTGGGTTCTGCTGTAAAATATAAACCATGATTTTATGCTGTGAAACTACTTTTTATAGCTAAGTTTACTCGGTATTTTTTGTCACCCTATTGAAAATGCAATAATCAAAAATATTAAACAACGTAAACATGATTTACAGCAGAATGCAGAGATAAGTAGGTGACCTGCCAACAGCATGTGTAGCTTTCTTGTGATTTTCCATGAGAAGAGGAGACTCACCCAGTATACCACCACTATACCCAACATTTGCTTCCAGCCAGCTGTAGAGATTGGGATTGATTTTAGGAGTCACTGAACACATCATGGTGTCTTTACTCGTATTAGTTCATCTTAGGTAAATCACTTCTGGTACCTTTTACTCTTAACTTGTAACTAGTTAACCCTTGGAATATGTCTGACAGCAGAATTGTATCCAAAAGAACTGTCTTACTTCATCCATTCAGGAGCCTTAGTGGAAAATGGGATACATACATTACTCACTCTCAAATCTGAGAGTTGCACCCTCAATCTCTGCCGGGCCAATACACCTGCAGAGATCATCCTGTATAAAAAGGAGACCAATGCATCTATGGACATGTCCTCATTTCAAGTGGTGTGAACATTTATATATCATGAACATCCCCTTATAATGTTGCTCCTTAGGGACTCCGGTTGAAGACCCTGGCATTGCCAAGAAATAAAAAAGTATGAAAAGTAGTGCTAGACTCAGTTCTCCAGTTTCAGAAAGAATAAAGGAGAAAAGTGTATTTAAATTGCAAGGTAGAGCTCTACCTGCAAGCCCTGACTCAGGAATAAGGTTCTGTCCAGTCAATGTAGGTCTGTAAAAATATCCTCAACTTGGAGAAACCAACCCAGAGACACTGGGAAAGTCAATTTAGGGTGTGTGTTCTCAGACATGGAGCCATGTTGTTGACAGATATCGGAACAAAAAAGTTTGGTTACGACTCTACGTCGACTTTGTTTGCATTCACAGGGCTGACAAAGGCAAGAAGGTTGAACTCATTGCACATCATTTCTGTTTTCAGCTCTACTAAATATGTTACTCAGGATACCTAAATCAACCTGATTTATGGCCAGCATTTACATCATTGCCAAAGGACATTGGGTGCCATTGTCACACTGACACAGTATAACAAAAACTAAAATAGCTTTAGAAGCATCCTTTTGGGTTGGAACCCTCTTCCATTCTCAACATCAACGTCCTTCCAATACTCCAGACCAGCAATGATTTGATACATTCATGTAGCCTTTTCAGGCATTAACCTTTCTCTACACCTCAGTAGATGTCTTCATTTTTCCAACAGGTGTCCTTGGTGCTTGGTTCACTAACAATGTCATTGAACAGAGCTCCTTATTTCTCCCTCTTGGTTAGTCTGTAAATTCAGAACCAGTCCACTGCCCACCACTCTGGGACAGAGCAGAGCTGTAAATAGGAGGATCTGTTCTCACACACAGCAGCAAAGAGTAGTGCAGCTCAGCTTGGCAGGAGTGCCAGCATTTCCAGCCTTTTTGTTTTCTTTGGGCAGCAGCAGGACAAACGACATAGCCAGTGAACAGTGATAAAAGCTGTGCACATATGTGTAATCCCATTCCTGCAAGAAAAGGCAAGATTACAATGAAAATTAGACATGTTCCATCTCCACAGAGGTGTTAGAAATATAATGAAAGCCTTTACATTTTCCTGGAGTTTTTCGAACTTGTCAACACACTGTGACTCTAATCCTAAAATGTTTTGAACACTTACAGTTAATTTAAATATACAAAAAACATTTGTAAGTCAAATTCCTAATTCATAGACTCAGGAATGGTGGTGATACACATAGAGAAATTCTACCACTATGGGAAAACTTCTGCATTTGTAAATCTATGGTCAGAGTGGAGTTTAAGTGAATTTCTTGGTGGTTCACCTGCAAACATTAGTGAACACCAGAAACCCATAGTGTCTCGTACTTATCAATGATCTGCATGCAGGTTATCACCCTGTAAACTATTACAAGCTTATCCTCTACAATGTAGTAGAAAGTGTGTGAGAAGATTGAGGCACAAAAGGAACCAACATTGTGGAGGTGTCCGGGGATATCTCTCTCTAGGGAAAAAATATCTTCCTTATGGGGAAATGTAAAAAGGTAAATGTGCAAATTCATATCTATTAGCAATCTGCATACAAAAAATCTAATTTATTGAGTACTTGATTATTTCTCTGGCAGTTATAAATGTCTTTGTGAGTTCCAAAAGAGATATCCCTCCCGTTCAAATTTCTTATTTTTCTTCGAAACATTTTGTGGAAATATGTAATTGATCTTAATCACTAGCAGATAACTTATTTGCTTGAGTCCCAAAGCGCAATGTTTATGGATCCATTACCTTTTTATATAAAAAAAAAAACAATTACACCTTCTTACAAAAATTGAGTAGGGGAGCAGGATAAACAGTTCACCCTCAACCAGAGCTAACATAATGTTATCAGAATTCATCAATATATATTGGTGCAATAAACAAGGAATGCAAAATGTAGGATGTCACCTATCAACATGAGACGTTTTTAAATAAAAGGCCATACCTCACCCTACAGGGTCTTACATCTTTGCTGTATTGCTCATTATGCATTAGTAAAGTGAAGACCAACACATGTTCCCCAGCTATCCAACAAATGTATATGCAATCATTCATGCCTTCTTCAATTCAACACACACATCGTATGTGAACTAAAGCAACCTGTAAATCAATGTCAAGAATATCCACAAGGTATGCATTACTTGTGGTCCGAGTAGGATAGAAGTTGTCATCGGGGCCAATTAAGACAGATGCACATAGGCATTAGGTATATTTATGGTTTCTTACATTTTGTAATTTAGAACACTGTATTCTTAAATGTCGATTTCTCGTATTTAATATGAATGCATATTTAAGTAAGATTCTATAATTTAGAATCTAATGTGGTGAAATGGTACAGATTGATGTCAAAGTGTGATCAGTATTTGTATAGACATGGGCATTTTTTCAAAGGCAATATTGTTTATGACTGATTCTATTGAAGGAAAGTTACCTTTTCATCTTCAGAGTGATAATGTCCCTCCCTCCTAAAGACTTTGAACTACATAGTTGATCAGGTTTTCCGAAAATATTGTAAACTGCATTTAAGGTAGTTGAATGATTTGTTTCTGCATACATTTATCATCACACCACATAAGAGCTAGACTTTAGACTAACATCCCTCAACCTATGTTGCAGGTGAACCATTTGTGTTTACAAGCACATGTAGCTGCAGAGTGTTACCCAGCTCTAAAAGGTAAATCATACACATTAGGTTAGATAGTTCAGTTCAGGAGATCATATTGTAATGATGTGTTTTTATTGACTTCATGACTCAAACATAGAGACAATTCCACTCTAGGTGCAATAGAGGGAGCTACCCGGTGGCATGGGGTTTCCCAATTCCCTGTTCCTCTGTGTTCTTGAAAGTGGATTCTTAGCCTCCACAGTGTACAAGACGGGCGAACAAAGCAGCATCAAAGTCCGGACATACCTGGAGTGAAAATGTGAGTTTGACAACCAGGCCCTTAATTCCATATTCTGACTTAGGAGGTAACCTCAGTTCGGCTAGTAATGGTAACAGTCCCAGTGTTCCCCTCACCCTCAGATATGTTCACGAGCAAAACAGTGCAAAATGTGCTGAGTGGAAAGGGGCCAGAGGGGGGGGGATAATGTGGAAATAAGGTGCAGTTAACAGATGTAAACAGTAATTCTGCATTTTACCATGGAATAGCTTAATAATAGAATATTCCTGGACCTACCTGAAGTATTGGTAATTCTGAGTGTAGGACTATCGCATTATTGTTCACTCTCTTCTCTGATTGATTGCAGCTGCACTCCCTGCAATTTTCTACACCTATGGGCAGATCCTTAATTTTTTCATTGTCTCAAACAGGCCTCTGACTTGACTTACTGTGGCCTATTCACGAGTTGCATTTTGTAGTACGTTTAGTAGTTCCCCAGTAGTACTACTCAGATACTTCAGAATGCGATTCACAAACTTATGGAAGATCCCTCCACCCCTCTCATTTTTCTATGTGGCAGTGTCCAATAAAAGTTCAGATATGTCATCACACCTAGGTCTATGTTTTCATAGTAAATGTGGGAGGCAGAGGGGGAGTGGCTGGAAAATGGGGAATTCTTACATTTAAACATGAAGGGTTTAGGGAGGGATCTGCAAAAATGCCCACCTCCACAAAAGCAGGTCCATCGCTATTCACAAACTGCACTTCTAAGGTTACTGGAGGTAAAACAATCCCAACACAGTTGTAAATGTACTCCAACCCATCCTTGGTGTTAGCCTACCACCACACATGACAACTCACAGGTACTGCAGCACATGCCCATAGACAGCAATGGTGCAAAGGGATTAAAATAACATCAAATAGGAAATAATGTTAATGAAATACATTTTGTTAGACTACAATTTCCTTAATTTTGAAAAACCTCCCAATATGTATTGAATTTTTTTTTTACAAAAAAAAATAATAATGTAATTAAGTTAAAGTTAAACCTTTTATAAAGCTCTTGTAGACCAGACGGTTTCTTGGCGCTGAGGACGGAAGTACGTGGGGAGCGTGGGTGCAGCCTACTCGGCAAAAGCTTGCAAGAAGAGGTGGGTCTTCAGAGCCCCACGGAAGTCCATGTAAGAGGCAGTAGTCCTAATGCTAAGGGGTAGATTTACAAAAGGAGGGGGCCAAGAAGGAGAAGCTCATGTCACCATGTTTCTTCCTTCTGTAGCGAGGAATGCTTAGAGAGAAGACCGAAGGTCATGGGTGGGGACGTAAGGTTTAAGTTTAGTAGTTGTGAAGGCAGGCGCTGTGCCGGCGAGAGCCTTAAAGATCAGATATCCAAGTTTGAAAAAGAGCGTTCAAAGAGCGGTAACCAATGTAATGTTTTCAACAGTGGGATAACATGGTAATGTTTGGGGAATTTGTAGACTAACCTGGCAGCCTGGTTCTGGATTAATTGGAGACGGCAGAGCTCGTATGCCGGAATACCAACATACAGAGCATTTCCGTAATCCAGACGGGATATGACCATGGCTAGCAATATTAGTTTCAGTGCCGCAGTAGAAAAGAAACGAGATATTTTACGTATAATATGTAAATTAGGAAAGCAAGATGAGACCACCGCACTGATTTGAGAGTGCATGGAGAGATCACTGCTAACTCTAATACCAAGACTTTTGACAGAAACAGAGGGAGAGGGAGGGGGAACAAGAGAAGAGTGCCAGAAAGAAGAGGACCAGGGACTGGAGGCACCACCAATAAGCACTAGCTCTGTCTTATCAGGGTTTAGCTTAAGGTGATTGGAATTTATCCAGTCGCTGATAAAAGTCATAACTGATTGAAAGTTGAGAACAGAGGAAGAGAGAGAAGAGATATTAAAGATAAGTTGGAGATCATTGGCGTAATTAAACACCGTTAAATCCAAGTTTTTGAAGAGCAGAGATGAGAGGAAAGATGTAGAGATTGAAAAGAAGAGGAGAAAGAAGGAACCTTGGGGGACACCACAGGTAATATGGCGAGGAGCAGCAGAGAAGCCGGCCAGTTGAACGGCCTGCTGGCGATTCTCCACGAACGAGGTGATCCAAGCCAAAGAGTCTCCCCGAATACCTGCGCCTTTGACACGATCGATCAAGATGGTGTGATCGACCGTGTAACATATTAAAATGAGAATAAACATTAAAGCACTTGTTAGTTACTAGTATTTACAATAATTCTATATATAACGTTTGTATAATGCTAATAGATGATAAATTAGAAAATAATGTCATTTTTTAAATTTATTCTTTAGGCATATCATTTTTCCATTCAATCAATATATGTTAATAATGAATTATTCAACACACATTTAAGTTAATGTGCTGAAACCAATTAATTTTTTTCTGGCTTAAAAATGAATACATATAAAATTGTTTCACATTACTAATTTATAATAAAGTATTTGCATAATTTTTTTAAGTTTATAAAGTATTGTACATTTTCCTATACATTACCATACCTCTGTGGTGGAGATCATCAACTATGTGTGAAAAGCTGTGAGTAGTAACTCTAATATTGTAAATTCTAGGAGACTGCAGCAAAGGTTAGAGGTATGTAAGTCTGCACCTTGGAATAATTTTACTCTCAGAAATGGTGAACAGGAAAACATTGCAAAGCTACTACTAAGTGCAGTAGTAGATTTATAAGTGAATACATTTACATGTGTAACTTTGTCTTTGTGAATAGGACCCTCCTATTTACAAGTAAAGCGCTGGTAGCAGTGTGAACCTGACCATGCCTCTGGGATACAGAGGTTTTCATAAATTAATGATTGTATTTCCCTGATTAGGGTGCGCATAGTGCTGAAAGATGTATAATCCAGAGTCAGCCAGCTGATAATCAATGGCCAGAGTGCAACAAAGTGAAGTGTATGCATATATGCTCTTTGAAGAAGTGCATCAGTTTCTTTCTGACTAGCAGGAGCTTACAGAAGCACTTCTAATGTTGATGGGAATGTTGTCTCAGATGCTGTGTGTGTAGATAGACAAGGTCTGCCTTCTGATCTTTTTCCTTCTTTCATTCTTTGTCTCTAGTCTGCTAGTCTTGTGGCTCCTGGCGTGGTGCTATCCTCCTGAAGTAGATAATTACTGGGCAAGATGGCTGGTCATTTCAAGTTGCGTTGCAGGTAATGTTGCTAACCCTGAAGATGCGATGGGAATTGAAGGGAAGCCAGGATATGTCTTTAAGTGTTAGTGTGAAGTAGTTGACCTTCTTCATGCCATTGAGAAGGCAACCTACAGAGTGCACTGTGCAGGATGTCTTTCAGGGGTGTCAATATAGAGTTAGGGAAGCGAATCCTCCATTCATTTCACAGAGAATCAAAACTTGCATTGTGGTTCTGTAGTCTGATTCCGGTAAGAAGAGTCTAATTTCTTTCAGGACAACATAGAGCTGACATCAGTACTTAATTTGCAAAAGAATATGTTCTGGGGCCCAAAGTCTGTCTCATCCGCTTGTTGCTGCCAAATATCAGGGTTGGAAAAAACCAAAACTATCTAGTCTTGATTCCACCTCATTGCTCTTTTTTCCACGTAAAGCAGAAGTATCATGCCACCAAGTAGACCTGATTTGCTTCCTGATTAAAACAATATGAATGTGTTGCTTTATATGTTAGCTGTGGAAGCACCCACTGGAATTAATAGAAAAGAATGCTTGAGCGGTGCATTGTTAATGAGAACCTGCAGTGCACAACATTCCTGTAACTATAGCAGTGCTCTCTCCAACTCTGAGGCTTAACCAGCCCAAATGGAGAATACATTTTCAAGACCGACAGGAATGTAGATACATAACCTTGTAATTATCTGGAGGAGGCCTGGCTTTTCAGGCCGAAACGTGTCAACCTTCTTCCAGAGGGATTCTGACGTTAATTACTGCAAATGTGTTGATTCATTCACTGCAAGCAAGAATTCTAGGTTGAAGTTAAAAACATGCAGTCACAATGTGTTTGTCATATTTTGAACTGCCTCATGGCGTACAATGGACATTTTAATTATGTGATGACAACTTTTACATATTTGTAAGAGGACTGTATATTTGCTTCTAGTCCTGCAGTAATGAGCATATGTCTATTTTATGTGATATAAAACATTAACTGTAAATTCAAGTAAATCTGCTACCTTAATCCCTGGCTATAATTCACTAAAAGAGTAGTGCTATTGTTTTTAGAGAGTTGCTTTTGTAATCATCTGTATTAGATATGTTTTGTAAACTTCTTTAGTTTTCATGTACAGTGCTGATTTATCTATTGCTGTAGATATGAAGTACTGTAGCATCTCATTTTACCCTTCAGATAATTTTGTCTTGCTGATATTCATATTTAGAGGCAAGTTTCTTTAGGATTATTCACACACCCCATGATAACCAATACATAGCTTTCTTCTAACCCATACACTCTTAGTTATTTGTTCTTTGAAGGAGAGGTCTAAGCCAAGGGTGAATATCAGTTATTTTTTCCTGGCAGTCAGGTGGAGAATGAACCCATTTAGATACATGCCTGATAGCCATACTTGAACTGAGATTGCTTGTAATAAATATTGTACATAATGAAATCTGCGCTTCATTTGAAGTTGTCAGAGCAAGAGCTCCACCATAAATCAGTGGGACTCCCGCCTAACTAAACCTGTTAATCCACTACCTCATTTAGCAGTTTTACCAATAATTCCCATCCTAGTCACCTGGGAAATGTACAGATATTGGGTGCTCTGTCACACCAGATAACTAGCATGCCGCCCAGCAAGTCTAAATTACTTTCATAGTCTTTAGCACGTTGAGCTTTTGGTAAGTGCTGACATCCACCTGTGAATTAGCTTAAGGCAGGTTTTGTGTGAGTGCATGTCATGAAGTGATTAGAATTTGAGGCACTGGTTTGTATTGTTGGCCAATCGATGGATTTTAATGTTGCTGTCCATCAGCATGGAGCCAAAGGGATACATGTAGAGAGTGAAGATGGAAAGGGAGAGGATTGATTCTTGAGGTACAAAAAAAGAGACAGGGAAGGGAAATGATGAGATCTTTTGTTTCCTTTCTTGATGCACTTGTAGCATTTGAGAAGCGAAATAAATAAATTAATGTAACACCTAAGTTATCATGGAAGAGAAAAGTTATTTAAAATCCCAGAAAAACCTGCGTGCACTGTCTAGTAAGGAATGCGTAACTCACCACTAACCTAGTCTGTGCCCAACAAAATATAATAATGACTTGCTTTTAGGTCACACATATTACCACTTTTGTCAGTTTTCATAACACGAATAGTATGTACATTTCTATCACAGTATCCCAACAGCAGTCGATATGCAGATATCAATGGCGATGTTTAATCATCTCAGCTACCTTGGTGTTTTACACCAATATTGATGCAATACTTTGTGAGCTCTCCGAACATTTTCACCGCATCCTTTGAATGCTCAAGACTGGTTATACATGATCTTTAGGCATAGAAAAGGCAGGGAAGTGTATAGGATAGGCACAACAATAAGGGGTTTCTAGATAGATAGACAGATAGACAGACAGATAGATAGATAGATAGACAGACAGACAGACAGACAGACAGACAGACAGACAGACAGACAGACAGATAGATAGACAGACAGACAGATAGATAGATAGATAGATAGATAGATAGATAGATAGATAGATAGATAGATAGATAGATAGATAGATAGATAGATAGATAGATAGATAGATAGATAGATAGATAGATAGATAGATAGATAGATAGATAGATAGATAGATAGATAGATAGATAGATAAAACAGGAATTTGACTGAAGCTTTCCATTAGTGTACATGTTAAATTTTAGGACCATAAAGTAATATTTAATACAGTAGTAACTGATGCAGATGTTCTGTCCAGTACCTCAAAAAAGAAACGTAGCATAAGGGCCAGGGCTCCGAAGCAGAGGCCAGGGCCGATTTGCTGGGTGTAGACACTTTTATCTGGGTACAGGCCCTTCTTCTCCTTCATCTTCATGAGCTGCAAGGAAGAGAGAATATTCAGAATATTGATACAACACAAGCAGAGAAGTGAAAGCAAGTCTCCAATAAGTTCCTGAAATTTAGCAGAACACAAGAAATAGTCAAAATCCTGTCTTGTTTCAGAATAAGGGTACGAGTCTACTGAGATGCTTTAAAAGAGGATCATGCATTCCTAGCCATCTCTTTGACATGCATATTAAGTTGGAGAAGTTTGTTTAACATGAAACTAAGACATTTTACTTATCTGAGTGTTTTGTGTAAAAGACTCATGCTCTTAAGTAGACTGGGCCAGTCAGGGGACATCCATGACCTTTGATGGCCAAGTACAGGAGAAAAATCTTCTTTTGAAGGCTCAATTTTAATTTAATTTTAGCCATCCAATTTTAGATTTCCTAATGGGAGAAGGTTAAAGTCTTGAAGCTGTTCAAGCAGCCCCTCTTAATGTATAGTTGAGTGACATCTGCGTATTGTCGAAAAGAAGAAATCCATGTTTTGTTAGGACATTCTCTAGCTGCTCCACATAACGCTTGAAGAGTAATGGAGTGAGGATGGATCCTAAAGGGCCTCTGAATGGGACTGTAAAGGGATTAAAGAAAGAATATCCTGTTTTGATGCACAGTGACCAATTAGAAAGAAAGGATCAGAACCAATTGAGAACTGTTTCTTTAAAATCCACTCTATCTCCTAGGAGTTTTGGAGAGTTTCCCTGCCTATGGCATCAAAGGCCACCGATGAGTTGAAAAGGACCTGGAGTTAAGGGTCTTAGATATAGGTAAGTAGTAAGTTCCATTGTTGTTCACTACCTATTAACACTTTATTAAAGTGGTGATAGAGAAATGTATGTATAATTTTCTACATATTTGTGTATATATATATTTTTGTCACATTCTAGAGAGAACTGTTCATTATTTGTGAGTAACACAGTAATTTGAGGTATTCCCGTGCTACCCTGTAGACTTTGTTGTGCATATTTAAAAATGTTTAAAAAAACACTTTAATACACTATATTTTTAGCATCAAATCTCTTTTTTATTGGCAGATAGGATGCAAAAACACTTACACAGCAAGCCGCCTACAACCCAAACCGGACCGACCGGCCGCGCGATTTAGCTGCTTGCGGATGAGCTAATTCCATGTTCAAGAGGAATTATTATTGCAGTACAACAGTAGTGATACACCGCATGCTGCCTACAACCAATATGGGCCGGCCGCGTTCAGGGTATGGGTGATTAAGAGACAGTAGAGCATTATTAGCACATGCAATGATCTTGATACTCTGGTATCGTCTCTAATCGATCTCAGCGAAGTGGTGCAAGTAACAATTAAATCAAGGAAACGTAAAATAACCCAGAAAGGACAAACACCCATTCCCGCCCCACCACGCCTTGCCCTTCCGACCAAGACACATTCCTGTATGCTTATGGTACCTAGCTCGGCTAGAGTTTATATCAATCAATCAATCAATCATGCCATTTGTATAGCGCACTACTCACCCGGGAGGGTCTCAAGGCGCTTGAGGGGAGGGGTATGCTACTGCTCGAACAGCCAGGTCTTGAGTTGTTTCCTGAAGGTGAGATGGTCTTGGGTCAGCCGAAGGTGGATGGGGAGGGAGTTCCAAGTCTTGGCAGCCAGGTAAGAGAAGGATCTTCCTCCGGCGGTGGCTCTTCGGATGCGTGGTACGGCTGCGAGGGCGAGGCTGGTGAACCGTAGCTGGCGGGTGGGCGTGTAGAAGGTCAGGCGGTCATTGAGGTACTTGGGGCCCAGGTCGTGGATAGACTTGTGTGCGTGGGTGAGGAGCCGGAACGTGATCCTCTTGTCGACGGGGAGCCAGTGCAGGTTCCTCAGGTGGCTGGAGATGTGGCTGCGTCGGGGGACATCCAGGATGAGTCGGGCGGAGGCGTTCTGGATGCGCTGGAGTCTTTTCTGTAGCTTGGCTGTGGTTCCGGCGTAGAGGGCGTTTCCGTAGTCCAGTCGGCTGGTGACGAGTGCCTGGGTGACAGTCTTCCTGGTCTCGGTCGGGATCCAGCGGAAGATCTTGCGAAGCATACGCAGGGTGTTGAAGCACGATGAGGAGACGGCGTTGACTTGTCTGGTCATCGAGAGGGAGGGGTCCAGGATGAAGCCCAGGTTGCGTACGTGGTCGGTTGGCTTGGGTGCGGTGCCCAGGGCTGGGGGCCACCAGGAGTCGTCCCAGGCGGAGGGCGAAGATCCCAGGATGAGGACTTCCGTCTTGTCCGAGTTCAGTTTCAGGCGGCTGTCCTTCATCCACTCGGCGACGTCTTTCATCCCTTCGTGTAGGCAGGTTCTGGCGGTGTTGGGGTCTCTGGTGAGTGAGAGGATCAGCTGGGTGTCGTCGGCGTAAGAGATGATGTTGAGGTTGTGCTGGCGTGCGATGGCTGCGAGAGGTTTCATGTAGATGTTGAAGAGGGTGGGGCTGAGTGAAGATCCTTGCGGGACGCCGCAGATGACTTCGGTGGCCTCGGAGCGAAACGGGGGAGGCGGACTCTTTGTGTTCTTCCGGCGAGGAACGAGATGATCCACTCCAGTGCCTTCTCTTGGATACCGATGTTGCTGAGGCGCTGGACTAGGGTGCGGTGGCAGACCGTGTCGAACGCAGCGGAGAGGTCCAGGAGGATGAGGGCCACTGTTTCCCCCTCGTCGAGCAGGGTCCGGATGTCGTCAGTGGCTGCGATGAGGGCGGTCTCGGTGCTGTGGTTGGCTCTGAAGCCGGACTGCGAGGGGTCGAGGGATCCGTTCGTCTCGAGGAAGGCGGTCAGCTGTCTGTTGACGATCTTCTCGATGACTTTAGCAGGAAAAGGGAGGAGCGAGATGGGGCGGAAGTTTTTGAGATCGGTGGGGTCCGCTGTAGGTTTCTTCAGGAGGGCGCTGATCTCGCCGTGCTTCCAGCCCTCCGGGAAGGTGGCTGTGTTGAAGGAGGCGTTGATGATGTTCCGGAGTTGGGGTGCGATGGTGGAGTCGGCCTTGTTGAAGACGTGGTGTGGGCAGGGGTCGGTCGGTGATCCGGAGTGGATGGTGTTCATCGTGCGGGCTGTGTCTTCGGTGGTCACCGTGGTCCAGGTGCGAAGGGTGGCGGTGGGGGGCATTGGTTCGACGGTTGGGTGCGTGGGTGGGGCGCCGAAGCTGTTGTGGATGTCGGCGATCTTGCGGTGGAAGAACGAGGCGAGGGAGTCACAGAGGTCTTGTGACGGAGTGATGTCGTTGGTGCCGGTGCTGGGGTTGGAGAACTCCTTGACGATAGTGAAGAGCTCTTTGCTGTCGTGGGCGTTGTTGTCCAGTCGTTCCTTCAGGGATTTCTTCTTGGTGGTGCGGATGAGCTGGTGGTGCTTGCGGGTAGCGTTTTTGAGGGCGGTCATGTTGTCGGTGGTCCGGTCGAGGAGCCAGGCTTTCTCGAGGGTGCGGCAGGTCTTCTTGGAGTCCTTGAGGTCGTCGGTGAACCAGGATGCCTTCTTGCTTCTGGGTCTGCTGGGAGGGTTCTTTAGTGGCGCGAGGTCGTCGGCGCAGGCGGTCAGCCACTGTGTGAAGTTGCGGGCTGCTTTGTTGGGGTCCGTTGTGTTGGCGGGTGGGCTCTGGCTGAGCGAGGTGGTGAGCTGGTCTGCGGTGATCTTGTTCCAATTCCTGTGAGGTACCTGTTGCGGGTGGTGGTGGGTCGTGGATCTTTTGAAGCTGAAGTGGACGCAGCTGTGGTCGGTCCAGTGGAATCCGGTGGCGTGGCTGAAGGTGATGTACTTGCTGGAAGAGAAGACGGGATCAAGCGTGTGGCCGGCGTAGTGGGTGGGGGTGTTGATACAGTTAATTCACGCTGCCCCTGACTCATCTTGTGAACTGGACAGTAACCTCAGGATATGCAGGTAAGATGGGCATGTCAGTTCCCTGATCTCTTTGAAAGGATTGAAATGAATGGAGACCAGATTTCCGTGTAAGATGGAGGATAAGTAACTGTCCATATTGACAGCCTTTGCATGCCCAACAGGGACCACAGCTGATAAAGCCATTGTCTGTGATCCAGGAGTTTGTCTGTGCCCCAATTAGTCAGGAGCAGCCTGATTGCAGCCTTCAGGGCCAGTGCAATCTGTTGCCTTCTAGTGGAATGAAGTGGATATGTGAGTGCATTGGGGAGCCCCAGGAGGGTGTAAGCGGGGAACCGCTGGCTCTTGGTTTTAAAGACACTGTTAATGTCCTCCAGGACCATCTCCCAAAATCTAGAAAGCTTTAGACAGTGCCATAAAAGATGTAGCAGCATCCCTGGATTGGCACAGCCCCGCCAGTACAGGCTGTCACACTGTGCATTCCATTTTTGTATGTTTGTGGGGGTGTAGTACCAGTACGGGACAATTTTGTATGCTGTTTCAGTGTGCCCTGAGTTGTGTGCGTGTGGTGTGCCCTATAAAATATGTTATGTTATGTTAAATGGTATTTATAAGTGCTCAGCTACTCGAAGAAGTGTACCGGCGCTGTGGCGTGCAAAAACAGATTTCGTGCCATGTGACCACCCCAATTAGAAATTACATCTGAAATAGCCAAGTTTAAATGCTTTCCTGAATGCCAGGAGATTAGGCATTAGTCTTAGTTCCACCTGAAGCTTTTTCCATAGTAGGGGTGCCTGAACCTGAAAAGAGCGCCACCCAATCCGCACTCGGTGGTATTTAGGGACCCATGCCAGCTGAAGAGATGAGGTACGACTAGGACAATAAAATTGGATTCTGCTCCAGCACCAATGCCATGGAGGGCCTTAAATGCCAGAACCAAGGACTTAAAATAGATCCTCTTACGAATTGTGAGCCAATGCAAAGAGTTTAGACAAGAAGACGTCCGTGCTCTTGGGCCCAGCAAATGAATTGCTCAGGCCACTGCAGTGAGTGAATATGTGAGTGGCTATATAGATAAATGCCTTTTGTGAATACACAAAGTCATAAAGTTAGGAATCCTAACTTTACTACTTTTAAATGCCTTTTGTGAACACCGAAAGTCGTAAAGTTTGGATTTTGTCTCAGATTACTTTTGTGAATCGGGCCCATCAACTTTGGTTCTGTTTGACGGATCTTCACAAACCTTTCCAAAAGAAAAGTTCATCCACCTCAACTCCTTGAATTGAAAATTAAATGCTTAGATTGGTAAAGCTCAACACTTGCTCAGAAAAGAGCTTCTAGGTGCTAAGATCCTAACTCCACTATAGAACTCAGGAAAGAAAAAACAGAAACTTCTGGGTAAATGACCAGGTTTTACATTTTTTCAGAAAAAGTTAATGATTAAAGGTTCCTTGAAGAGGTATGAGCAGGTTTTTTCATAGTGTAGCACCAACTACTGAAGCCGAACAGCCACTGTGCCTCATACGACGAAATATGGGAGTTTGCAGGTCAAAAGTGTTGGTTGATATTTGACATCTAGTGGGTACATAAAAAGACAAGATATTCTGGAGACAAATAGGAACTTGCTTGAAAGCCGCTCTGTGGATGTATGAATGTGAGAAAAGATTTTGAAATAAATTATTTTTGCTACTGGAAGCCAGTGAAAATCTTTTAGACTAGCTGACACCGAACAATGTCTGGGAGTAGCAGATTCTCTGTGGCATTTTCTGTAAGCAGGAATCTAGCAACACTTGTTTCTGATACACCTAGGTATGTAGCATTTCAATTGTTAGTTCTAGAGTTGATTAAAGCATGAAAAAATTTGAAGATTTTTTGTATTGTTTTTAGCATACCCAAACAATTGTCAGTGACATTTTGAATTTGGTTGCTTGAAAGAAAGTTGAGAGTAGAAGCACACTCCGAATTTGGGCACCATTTGAATTGGAAGAGGAGGATAACCAAGATTGCACGGCCAACAATCGCTGTTCCAGACCTGTTGGTTAGGGCCTAAGATAAGCAGCTCGGTTTTGTCAGAATTAAGCTTCAGATGATTTTGTTCATCCATAAAGTTGCAGGCTATGAGGTTGTGAGACATTGTCTGAAACATTGTGTGGTGAGACCATCATCTACCAGTGGTACAATTTATTGGCTATCATCCGCATAGGATAATGCTCAAAACCAAAGCCCCGAATTACTTTGGCTAAAGGAGCCACATAAATATTAAAAAGAGTGGAGCTCAGGGCAGTGCCCTGAGGCAGTCCACAATCCAGCTGGATTCATTGAGATGAATAAGGTGGAAGGTGGACAGAATAAGACTTATCAGTGAGAAGGTTAGCAAACCATTCTATGGCAGGCCCTTCAACACCAATCTCTGCAAGCTGATGTATAACAATTTTGTGAGAAACAGTATGGCAGGCTGCCGCTAGATCAAGTAGAATGAGAGCAGCTGTACCATTTCTGTCTAATATACTTTTCAAGTTTTCCAAAATGGTGAGGGATAGGAATTAACTACTGTGAGCTGCACAGAAGCAAATATGAGATATCCGGAAAATGATGTTGTAACAGAAACTTAGTTAATACATAATTTATTTGTGATTCTAGCATTTTTAATGGAGTTGGCATAAAGGAAATTGACCTAAAGTTCGCTCAAACCAATGGATTGGTGTCAGCCTTTTTTAAATGGCCAATTGTCCGCCTGGATAGTTTCAGACTGAACCGTCAAGCAGGGGCCAAGAAACAGGTGGTGGACCAAAAACGTTGTTTTCCAGTGTTAATTCCCCGAAGAAATGTTGGCAAGCAATTCAGAAAAAAAGCTGAATGGAATTACACCAAATTTGACTGCAAGTTAGAATTAACTCTGAATATATATTTTTTATTATTTGGTGTAAATCTGTTCACCAGTTTTTAAGAAATTTGCAATCAAATTATAGTGATATTTGGAACGTTGAGACTACAGCAGTACTGCAATACCCCAAATTAAAAAATGGAGAATTCTGGTTAATAATAGACCAGTTCTGCGGGACAGAGCAATCTGACTGTCTGACACAACATGAAGAAAAATGTTGTGGCTACCATTACAGGACTCAGTGACTCAGTCCCTTGGCTGGAGGAAAAGCTTAAAAAACATATAATGAGGCAATGCACGGCTCCCCTTGGCATTTCTGGGAAAGATGAGGTTCCAGAGATATCCACTCTGAGGACAAAATAAAAAAAATGTTGTGTCGGGAGTTTTACTCCCACAGGACCCAGCATGCTCCCTCCCTCTGTGATACCACAGGACTCTCGCAGCTATGCAAGCTTCAACAAGGGAATCTTGTGTTGACTTGAAGTACCGCCGGTGGGTACCATGAAAAAAACTTGAAAAAATAAATGAACAAGGAAAACGTGCATTTGGGGTCCATGGATGGGTTACCCACAAATACCATGCATGACAGTGTAGTGGGCACCTGCAAAGAGCTTGCTGCAGGCCTAACCACAGGTTAGGCTCTCCAGCCAACCACACACCATGCGTGGTTAAAAGATGAGCATGGAAGGCCGACTCCATATGGCGAATGGCCACAAAATGGGTCTTGTCCACAAGTGGGGGTTTGGTGCAGTCCTGGCTGCCATTCCCTGCTGCCAACATCCTATTGTGCACATCCGGAGGCTGGGGTTGCCAGAGGGAAGTGGGGGGTTGGACCCAGCCTTGCAGCCCTCAATGTTAACATTTAAAAGAGCTCCTAAACGAGTCATAGTGTATTAGTAACACCTCTGTAAAAGATGTTTCAAGAAAAAATACTATCAACACAACAGAACACAGTTCATTTACTCTTGGTCCAGATTGGCACTCATGTTCCTGAATTCGATCTGGTGCCTCTTTGGCACGTGGATGTTAGAGGAACACTTGGTTCTACATTCCTTGAATAAGTCTGAGAATAAGTTCCTTAGTTTGTATGACAGATTATTGATATCAACATATTTTCTGAATAAGTATATGAATATTGTTTGCAAAAAATATTTCTTTGGCTGTAGAATTTCTACAAATAGCTCCAAAGGGGCATTTTTTAGGACACTATATTTTGTCACACTGTATTTTGGCCAGGTAACTCTACTACTATACCCTTTATTTTTTATGTTTGCTATTTTGAGATTTTAAACCTCTACGTGAGTCTAAAGGTCGGTGTAAATATCAGTAGAGAATTGCCCCGGCTCATAGTCAGTCGAAATAGAGCTATGTATGCAATTCGGAAATTTAGGGACTCAAGTATTTTAATATTTCCCCATAAATGATTGCATACGCCATAACAAATAGTACACAAAGGCTAATAGAAATAGGAGCAATCCTTTCGGGTCAAGCAGGCAGACAGAATTCAGTGGCTTACAATCATTTATAAATGAAATACCGCTTTCCACTGATGCCAGAGTGTAAGAGCCCTTTCAGGTGACTGACTCGCTATTCAACCATGATAATGGCTTTGGATGTGGGAAAAGCAGGGGCACCTGAAGAATGCAGACAGGAAACCACGTCAGGCAATAGAGGAAGTGAT
This sequence comes from Lissotriton helveticus, assembly GCF_964261635.1. Lineage (NCBI taxonomy): Eukaryota > Metazoa > Chordata > Amphibia > Caudata > Salamandridae > Lissotriton > Lissotriton helveticus. Next base: position 164,840,946 of record NC_136065.1, on the reverse strand, counting down.
AACCTGAAGCAGGGCATACAGTAAGTTAGCAGTAACTCACGGAATGTGTACTAAATTATGTCACCCATGACCCAAGTGCATTACAGGGCACAGGGCCAAACCTCAGTGTGGATTTCTTTATATCTCAAATACAAAAAGTTATGAAAGTAAAGTGGCTGGTTTATTCTAAAATCGTCTATACCTCTGCTCAGTCCAGTGGAGAGTGGACTTAGACCTCGATTAGGAGCGCCTGATTAAATTAAACCACCAGCTCAAACTTCTGCTTACAAGAGCGTCTGAATGATGAGATTGTCAAAAAACATTCGACACTTGTATTTTTCCCCATAATATTTTTGGGCGGGTGAAACTACCAAAAGCTACAGGATGAAAAAGGTTCGGTAAATATAGTAGAAGCCATAATAAGCTTCTGTACTTAACTTCAAGGGGGGCAAGTTGTGAACATAGGGGCATATTATCAAGCAAGGGCGTTACATTATCGCCGCTTTTATCGGCAGGAAACTGCCGATAAAGCGGCGATAATGGGCTTGATAATATGCTCTATGAATTCCAATCGAAGCCCATGTTAGAATTCATAGAGCATATTATCAAGCCCATTATCGCCGCTTTATCGGCAGTTTCCTGCCGATAAAAGCGGCGATAATGTAACGCCCTTGCTTGATAATATGCCCCATAGTTTGATAGATTCGGTTTGCTATGAATGCCAAATAAATATAAAACGTTGAGTAATGTTATAAAACGACAATATAAATATAACTCAATAATATTTGTTTGCAAAAAAAGCGTTTCCGTGCTTGATTGGACTGTTGTCAAAACAGTTTCAAGTTCTTCAAACTTCTATCCTCAAAGCATTGTAACAATGCGAGATTTTGGGGGAAGTAAGCAGTCGTGAAAATGAAATCCTGAGAAATTGGCACCTTTAATTGTAAATTGTGCTGTAACATGAAGCAATACCACATTCCACTGCAATTCTCTTATAGAAGAGTAGGTGTGCTGCATGGCTTCCCACGCACCATTTAAACATCATGATGTAGCGGATCTTAAAGGAGGCCTATTTTGTGGGATTGCAGAGATGTTAAGGAGTCTACCACCTACAACTGGTGTTTCATTGGCCCATGACAGAGTCACTCAGTTGGATTCTGGGGTTACTCCTAGTATGGAATTACTCTGTGTAGGGTCGGCAGGGATGCATGGAAGAAAGAACAAGCATAGGTCAAAGCCAATCAGTCTTGCCAATGCGAGTGCCATTGGCTTTGTCAATGTGTCTGAGCATTTCAGGCCCAGCAGGTAAGTGTTTACTGGGCAGATGAGGCACACAAGCACCTACAGCTTATGCACCGTCACTCCTTTGTGCAGCCACGGGCATGCATGAACTTGGCATCCCAAATTACATTTACCATTTAATTGAGAGCAAACCACAATATTAAATTTGTCAATTCCCTTTAACGAGTGCTGCTAAAATGATCTAGTATAATCATGATACTTATTTTGTTCACCTCTTAAGAAAAGAACGTACCGTCTGCCTTCGTGCAATTCATAGTTGTGATTTGCATGTTACACACACATGCCTGTTGCAGGCACTCAATCTACTGAGCTATCCGACCAGCGAAAAGCATCACAGCCAACAATCATTAGAATTCAGGGAGCATTGCATGCGTAGATTCAAATTCAGGAATTCTTTATTTAATTTCTTCCCTCTTCCTACTCCATGGTGTTTTGTGGGTCACTGTTGTATCTTTCTGGTTTAACATATACATGCTATAGTCTGAACATACCACCCTTCCAGTCAGAGAACTGGAGTTATAATGATCATCTGGATGCCACTGTACTTGTATCACTCAGTTTCGTGGCTGGATCCTGTCAGGGCTAACTCGGCCTTTGAATGTTCTGAGGTCGACAAAATGAATCATATTAATTTGTGTAACAGTAAAAAATGATTGCAGAACTTAGATATATCAGCCTTGAAGTGTTATGTAATAGTATTGTATTCATTTTTTACCACTGTTATTATGGTTTGCACAAGGCTTTCAGACCGTGCACAGTGCGTATTTGGTGCTTCTGGTAGGTTGCAGTTTCAAAATCTGAGTAATGTGAATTTACTTGGGTGCTGGCATCAACATTTGCCAAACCTACATCTCAAAGGTGAGTTGCCATCTTTTGAATATTCCTTTGTATATTTTATCTTGCAATAAGCCTTTTACTTATCATATGCTTTTAACCTGTAATTGGTGTTGGTCAAGGACAAAAGGGTATTGCAAATAATCGATTATTCACTTACCACTTCCATATAAATGCATGTATTGTTCTCAAAGTGACTGTCAGATTTTGCAATGTCAGAAACATCTTAATTTGCAGTATTAGAGTGGGTAGCCTCCAAGAATCAAAAGGAGATACCTGGATGTGTGTTATGTTGCCACGCATGTGGTAACTTTTCCTTGTTCAGGTAGGGGACAACAATAGTGTTATGTTTGCCCCAGAGAGACGCTGATTCTAGGAAAGGCTGCTATTTGGTCCAATAAACAGGACGATTAAGTAAAGGACACTGGGACACTTTTAGTCTCAGAAAAATTGGGGTAATTAGGCCAAAAACACCAGAGTTGCACAATGAATAGGGCAGACCCTATGGTTCACTCACAAAAGATCCAAGAGGAGAAGCTGTTGCTAGGTTTCAGTGGATAAATAATTAAATGATAGCAATACATTTAATTTTTTCCGAAATTAGTGTAATTTACTTTCGGATATTTACGTGAAATATTTGAAAAATTATGCATAATTACATTAAATACAAATCCATCAATTTGTACTATATTTTAGTGCAAAATCGTTCTCACATACTTTTTTGGGGAGAAGACACATTTAAACAAAGCATCATGAACAACAGCCACTCTCGTTCTTCTGTTCCTGTTCGTTCAAGGTAAATTTTTACCATGAAAGGCACAGTTGGCAGTAAAAATAATGAATTGGCTTAATGGCATAATAGGAGAAATTCAAAAAATCCAAAGTTGCGCAATTTCTGTCAGCGTAATTTAAAATTCTCCCAGTCTGAGTTATCAATTGATGTTACCCTCGGAGGTGGAAAGCAAGACTAGTTAGCATTTAAAGCAATGCCGCTGCTCGACTGTAAGATCAAAAATGTCTGCGACCAAAAGTGGCCTTTTTGGAGCCAGCTGTGCCCTCTATTAGTTTGTGCCTCCAAGAAAGGTGTGCTCTGTTGATATATAGCAAGTTTGTAGTATTCTCATGTTATGCTGTAATGTCCCCTATCTTTACCATTGCACAGTTCCTTCTCAAGTTTTGTGTGCCACTCTTTTCCATCGTAGCACACTTTGGTTATTTGGACCATCTGCCCTACAAGATCGCAGTGACAGGCACACAATTGTCATTGTTGAATTACAAATTTGTTGTGCATCTCTACAAGATATAACACTATAATGTCTTCTTTCACAGGCAAAAGACATTTATGAATTTACAGTAACTTGTTATTGCTGTATGCCAACATTGTTGTTTTGCATTTCACACGTTGATGTTTTGTTGGTATTAGACCTCTCATGTTCTTATTTCTGACATCTTATCCCTGCCTAAGGGATGGGAGTGGGTCTCTGTCCCATGTCCCTTCTTTACGTTCTTGATACAGATTTGTTAGGCCAATGTACCCTGACTCTAGGGGTTGGCTTAGGGAATGTTTTTCCCTGCTATGTTTGGTTTGGGGTTTAGCCCCATTTCCACGTACATTTTTGTTGTTTACCCTTACACTGTTTGCGTTATGGGGTCTTTACTCCACTTACATATGTTGGACACTTCATTGCCTATCGGGTGTGCTTTGGGGTGTCAGTCCCTTCACCTCGTTTTTGTGGCATGTTGTGTGTAAGTTGCCCAGCAGCTCACCTTGCTGTATTCAGTGTGTAAGCCGCTCCGCTCCTCACGTTGTCATGTTGTGTGTGAGTTGCCCTGCGCCTTACGTTGTTATGTTGTGTGTAAGTCGCCCTGCGCCTCACGTTGTCACGTTGTGTGTAAGTTGCCCTGCGCTTCACGTCGTCCTGCTGTGTAAGTCACCCTGCGCCTTATGTCGTCCTGTTGTGTAAGTCGTACAGCACCTCACGTTGTCATGTTGTGTGTAAGTCGCCCTGCATGTAGTCATGTTGTGTGTAAGTCGCCATGCGCTTCACCCTGTACTTTTGTGTTGACCTGTTGTGTGTAAGTCACCCTGTGCTTCACGTTGACGTAATGTGTGTGCATTTGGTCTAAAAGGGTGAGATCTGTGCCATATTTTAAGGCTACTCACCCACTAGGTAAATGCTTTCCAATAAGGTATTCATCATGTGTAAATATCCTGAAAAAGATGTGGGCTTCGGAGACTAACGTTGCCCCCACCCCCACTTGGAAGAACCTGAAATGATATATGGGCATTTTTGGAGCTATATTCCCCCGGTGTGATAAGGTTTGGAAAACCTTTTTTGTTTTTCTTTTATTCCCCTGTCCATTCTGTACAAATATCTAAGAAACTTTAAGTGTACTATTATATGTTTTCTAGTTCACTATTTCACTTTTATGGTACGTTAGGAAAGTTTATTAACAAACACACATTTGGTAAATGATAAATAAAGCATCAATAGCTGGATGGTTGCTTCCAAAGAGGTAGAGATAGTTTTCGAAGAGGGAAGAAAACTGGTTCAGCTTCCAGAAGACCTACACCAATGGACAGACTGGAAATATAATATTTAGAATTCACTTCTGTCTTCACCAGCAGACAGCATCTGATTCTACAACGTTATAGTCTTCGCAACCAGCCATCTAACGGACATTTATTTGGGTTAAGTTCAAAGCGCTGTCAGGTATTTTTTTAATGGAACTCTGGTTTCCCATGTATTTTTTCAAACGTGTACATTGAGAGATGACGCCGTAGTTTCACCATTATATCTAACTGTTCCCAGCAATCCCAGTTCATAAATGAGTCAGGCACATGGAGATAAAGTAATTACCCGACGTAGAGGAAGTGCGTCAGCTGGATGAGGCATCCCTTAAACACTCAACTTCCTGGGTCTAGGGCCAGTCACTTAACCACCATCCCCCACATCTGGCATGAAACCATGAGAAGACAATGCATTTTTAAGGGGTGATTTTTGCTTTAAAGGGATATGAATTCAATCCAGCTTGTCTTCTTTCCAGAGCACACATTTCAAAATTAATGAGAAGTCCTTGTTCGTATTTGTACTTTTGTGTATTATGAAATGGTTTGTATTAATTGAAAGCGTGGCAGCAGTGTTGGCCAATGCTTTACCGCCACCCTTCTGCTAATATTGATAAATTGCGATACATGTTTATATGCTGTCATAAATTAATTTCTGTCTTTAAGATTAAGTCTTCCAACAGTCTGCCAAAAGTACAACTTGAGTGTTTTTTATTTTTATTTTGTAGAGTCAGATAGTCCCTTCTCTATAGTTTTGGCTTGAATGGCTGTTTCTTTGAAACCCAGTAATCCAGCCCTCGACCAACTCCCTCCCTTTTTCAACACCTATGTTCTGGTGAAACGGCCCAGTTCTATGTGTATCCTGTTTCTTAGCATTACCTTAGCATCCTTTTGGACACCTAGTAGTAGATGAGGGCATTTTATTTTGTTGTAGTATAGCATCTTTGTTGCAGCAACAAGATCCAGTCCCATGGCCGATCTATAGACCTTGCTTCAGCTCCTCTACTGATTCCACTTGAGACGCGTTCTGTTGCCCACGCTGTGGCCACTTATGATGCATGATGGCCCCCCTTTCGATTTCTGTAGCTCAAACCTTGCACCCACTGCTGTGTTTTCCGCTCCTCTTTCTCCTTTCTGTCTCATGACCCCAGGAGCCGCTTCTCTGTGCCCTGTCTCCTCTTGTTCCACGTGTCACTTATCTGCATTCCCTTGCAGAGAGCTCTGCTTAGCATTACTTGATGGCCGTAGACTGGTTTGGCCATCTCCATTATTTAGAGGGTGGCAATTCAGAGGACGAATAGAAGTTCCTCCAAGGGGAATCTTCAGGTGGAAAAGGAACCCACCTCCCAAGGGAGATTCCCCAAAAAAGAGACCAAGAGAGAAAGGCAAGGAAGTGGGAAGCTGCAGTTAATTATTTTCCAGCAACAAGGCAGAGAGATAGCTGTGGAAGGTTTTAAAATGACAGACACCATACTACCTGGGTTCTATGTAGAAAAGGCTGAACTACAATAGCAACCACCACAAACAAAGGGCAGTGGGGCGGGAGTAGGTAACACAGGAGGGGGAGCACGGGAGGGGGACGCGTAGTTGGGTGTTAGAAAATTAAAAAAATATATAACAATGTAATTTGGCGGCCGCCTCTTGCGTTGTGCTATTTCTCTACCCTTTCCCTTCCAGCAGACACTGGGACCACCATATCACATACTCCTGCTAAGAGGGCAGCGCGGAGATTGGAATGAGTGGGCTGAGCAGGCCAGGGAGCCTGTGTGGGTTTCTACAGCCCGACTGTACAATGCCGCGGGGCTGGAGAAACCTAAGTGCGCATTTGTGTTTTGGTCAGCCTGAGACGGCCGGCCAAACACATACACGCACTTACGCAGTGCAGATAGCACTCCTCCTCCCATGACCAGCCCCTCCCTGCACAAGCTGGCTTCAAATGAAAAATAAAACAATGCCAGAACATCGTGTTCCTTTATTATTTGCTGGCTCTGAGCCAGGCAGTGGGGCGACGCTCCTCCGCCATTGCAGAAGATCCGCCCCTGCTGAAGTAGTAGCTGTGTGCCAGCTGTCGCCCATAGGAGACTGTGTGCAGGACCTGCGGATAGCTACAGGAGCCATAGCTGTCCAAAATAACAGGCGCTGAGTGAAATGACAAACCTGGTCTCAAAGAGATTAAGGTAGTCACAGGGTTTGGAGCAAATTTGCAGGGTTACCATCCTGCCAGACTTATGCTTACTCCCCCTCAAGTAGACAAACAGGAAGCACTAGGTTCCCAACAAAGGATTCTCAGCTGGCTGGCTCTGCCATTGAAAACCTTTGACTCAGAGTTCCATCCGCCACTGAACCATGAGTTTTTTCCTGCACAAGACTGCCTTGAAAGGTATAATGGAGGCAGGCAGGAAACCAAATGAGCAATAGTACCATAATCAGGGAGAAACAGTCAGTCAAAATACTTTGGCTTGACTGAGCTTAGTCTTATTCAAACTTGTTAAGGACCGACAGGCAGACAGAATGGGGCTGCTACTGTCGGCCATGATGGTCAATAGGACGGCTACCTGGGTTGGCCATGACAAGGAGTTTTATGAACGACGACGTCTGGCCTCCAAAGAGAAACCAGTGCCCTTGGAACTGTCTCTCTCTTAGGGTTAACATCATATGAGAAACAAATCTCACCAAGTCCATTTAAGAACAAAGGGCAAAGTCCCAGGAAAATAGAAACTAGAGATTTTATCAATCACTGACTTTGTATACAACCAATAAGTGATATTCAGGTACAGAACCTGTACCAAAGAGCTTGATGCAGGAGTCTTCAGAAGGTAAAGATTGCATGATGTCACTTATGTCTACAGGCTTAAGTTTCATTTGACGGTGGTGATATAACAAATATTTTATGCATTTAGGTAGTGTCTTGGTCTAGTTTGGGTTTGTCTATCCTTACCTTTGCTACCTTTTATGTTATGCAGATTTGTAGAGCTCACTATCACCCAAGAGGGTATCCCAGCGCTGGACAGCTGTGAGCCTATCCACACCTATGACCTAATGGGAATACTCGAAAAGCCAGATCTTTAGCTTCTTGCTTGATGAGTAGGCACTTATGTGTAGCAGCAGGTCATTGCACATGTTAGGAGCAATGTAGGAGATAGCTCGTCCGCTGTGTCTGGTTTACCCTATGAGTGGGATGTGTGCAAGTCGGAGTCCAGATGAGTGCGAGTGTCTGAAAGGTTTATGAAAACAGATGCAATTGTTGAGGTATGCTGTTATGTGGTGCTTTGAAAATGTGCTTATTTGTGAATGGGGAGCCACTGGAGCTCCTTCAGGTGTGGTGTGATGAGAGTGCAGCATGGAAGGATGAGAGTGTTTCTGGCCACTGACTTCTGAGTGGTCTGCAGCCTTCTGATGAGTTTTTTGCTGGTCCTGTAATAGAGTGTGTTCCAGTAGTGCGGCTTGATTGTGACCAGGGCATGTGTGACAGCATTATGGGTGCTTATTGGGAACCATTTGAAAATCTTCCTCAGCATCTTCTGGGTGTAGGAGCATGAGGCGGTAATGGCATTGACTTGGGAGGCCATGTCGAGTTTGCTGCCTATGATGATCCCAAGATTTTTTGTTGTGGTAGAGAGGGTGCTCTATATGCCACCAGGTGGAGTCGCACCGTGATGTGCTCTTCCCAAAGATTACGATTTTGGTCTTGTCAGTGTTTAGCTTTAGACAGTTTGCCTTCATCCAGAGGACTATTTCAGACAAGCAGGTATTGAACTTGATCATGGTACTTGGTGTCTTGTCCATGAGGGAGAGCAAGAGTTGTATGTCAGAAGAGAACATTGATATCATGAGAGTGAATGATGCTGGCTAGAGGGCCTCATTGAAGAAGGTCAGGCTCTGGAACTCTGCAGATGAGGTCGCTGGCGTCAGAAGTATACGGTGTCATGCTGATTGACAGGGTCCTTCCAGTAAGTTAGGAGCAGACATATTGGAGTGCATGACCTTGGATTCCAAAGTTGTGTAGTTGTTGGATGAAGATGGGGTGGGATACTGTGTCAAATGGTGCAGAGAGGTCCAGGAGGATAAGGCCCACCATGTCTTCTCTGTCCAGAGTCATGCGGATGGCATACATGACAGCCAAAATGGCAGTTTCTGTGCCGTGGTTGCGTCTGAAACCAGTCTGATTGGCTTCGAGGAGTTGGTGGTTGTTGAGGTATTCGGTGAGGTGTCTGTTAATGATTTTCTTGAAGTCCTTGGCCAGGAATGGTAGCTGAAAGACTGGTATGTAGTTGGTGAGTGTTGAAGGGTCCGCAGTGGGTTTCTTCAGCAATGGGACAACAGTTGCATATTTCCAAACATGTGGGAAGGGCAAGGAAGAGGTGGAGGCATTCAGAATGGATGTGAGCATGATGCTAATGGGTTGCAGTTCTCTTGAGTAAGCGTGCTGGGGGGCAGAGTTCCTATGGGGCCCCTGAATGGATGGACTTCGTGGTGGTGACATTTTCTTCTGGGGTGATGACTGGCCATTTGTTTAGCATTGTTTCTTTGAATGATATCGGGAGGAGTTTGGCGAAGTCTGTCAGGTCTGGTTGTGGGCTGAAGTTGCTGTAAATGGTAGTGATTTTGTTGCTGGAGAATTGACAGTGATAGTTGCAGAGGTCTTGCATGGGGGTTATCGAATTGGAGGCAGCCGATGGTGAGGCAAAATCTTTCACTTGACCAGGGATTACAATTTATATTCCCATGGAGGCTGACAGCAAGACATTACCACAGTGCATGTTATATAGGCCTATGTGACAGACAATACCATAGTAAATTGTTTATAGTTATCATTAACTTCATATTACTTATTTTTTGCTCACTAATAGCAAATTAATTGGGGATTTATATACCATTTGGGTCTACATATTTTTATTCTGTGAAGGGATTATGTTATCTGTCCAGGATTCCATATTTTTGTTGTGCAGAGATTATTTCAGGGTTCCTGACTTTCACAACCACTCTGACTGGGCAGAGTTCAAGGAAACTAGTGGTGTTCCATGTTGGAAACAATGAATTTAACCAGCCTCATTGGGCTTTTTTAAACTGCACCAATTTCACAAAGTTGCTGAAGTTTATAAAAAAAAAAGGGTGGAAATTCCTAAAAAAAGTTGGTTTGCAGACAAAATATCGAAATTAAAATATCGATATACAATAATATCGATGTTTTAATTTCGATAGTATAGAATATCGATGTCCAAAATATCGACAGACAGAATATCGTTTTTTTAAGGTATGTATGTTACTAATATCGAATTTTACTAATATCGAAATTTTGTTTAGTGTTATGTATTTTATTATGTTGTTTATATGTTTGTTAAACATGTTTTGTAATGTATGTTTGAAAATTTGTAAATTTGTTTACATTTTGCGTTTTAGTATCAGAGCGGGTTGTGGGTTTATAGGGGAATAGGGTGGGAAGTAATTTAATAATAATTAATTAATTAATATATGTTTGTAAATATTTGTAATTAATAATTTATTGGTAATTAATTAATATTAATTAGTTAATTAATTAATATAATTTTTTTTACATATTTTAATTAATAATTAATTGGTAATTAATTAATATTAATTAGTTAATTAATTAATATAATTTTTTACATATTTTTAATTAATATTTAATTGGTAAATAAATACTATTAATTAGTTAATTAATTAATATAATTTTTTACATATTTTAATTAATAATTAATTGGTAATTCATTATTATTAATTAGTTAATTACATTAATTAGAGTATTTTTTATATATATAATTTTTTGTTATTGTTAATTAATTGGGAAAAAATATTATTAATTAGTAAATTAAATTAATTACAGCTAATGTGCTAATATATTTACTTTATTGTTATTGTGAATTAATAATTAATTGGTAATTAAATAATATTAATTAATTTTGGGTAAAGGGGTATTTTTAGGGTTCAGGGTGAGTTTTGGGTTTTTGGGTAAAGGGGTATTTTTAGGGTTCAGGGTCAGTTTTCAGTTCTTGGGTAAAGGGGTATTTTTAGGGTTCAGGGTCAGTTTTCTGTTTTTGGGTAAAGGGGTATTTTTAGAGTTCAGGGTCAGTTTTCAGTTCTTGGGTAAAGGGGTATTTTTTGGGTTCAGGGTCAGGTTTCAGTTTTTGGGTAAAGAGGTATTTTTAGGGTTCAGGGTCAGTTTTGGGTTTTTGGGTAAAGGGGTATTTTTAGGGTTCAGGGTCAGTTTGGGGTTTTTGGGTAAAGGGGTATTTTTAGTGTTCAGGGTCAGTTTTCTGTTCTTGGGTAAAGGGGTATTTTTTGAGTTCAGGGTCAGTTTTCTGTTCTTGGGTAAAGGAGTATTTTTAGGGTTCAGGGTCAGTTTTCAGTTCTTGGGTAAAGGGGTATTTTTAGGGTTCAGGGTCAGTTTTCTGTTTTTGGGTAAAGGGGTATTTTTAGAGTTCAGGGTCAGTTTTCAGTTCTTGGGTAAAGGGGTATTTTTTGGGTTCAGGGTCAGTTTTCAGTTTTTGGGTAAAGGGGTATTTTTAGGGTTCAGGGTCAGTTTGGGGTTTTTGGGTAAAGGGGTATTTTTAGGGTTCAGGGTCAGTTTTGGGTTTTTGGGTAAAGGGGTATTTTTAGTGTTCAGGGTCAGTTTTCTGTTCTTGGGTAAAGGGGTATTTTTAGTGTTCAGGGTCAGTTTTCTGTTCTTGGGTAAAGGGGTATTTTAGTTTTCTGTTCTTGGGTAAAGGGGTATTTTTAGTGTTCAGGGTCAGTTTTCAGTTTTTGGGTAAAGGGGTATTTTTAGGGTTCAGGGTCAGTTTTGGGTAAAGGGGTATTTTTAGGGTTCAGGGTCAGTTTTGGGTTTTTGGGTAAAGGGGTATTTTTAGTGTTCATGGTCAGTTTTCTGTTCTTGGGTAAAGGGGTATTTTTTGGGTTCAGGGTCAGTTTTCAGTTTTTGGGTAAAGGGGTATTTTTAGGGTTCAGGGTCAGTTTTGGGTTTTTGGGTAAAGGGGTATTTTTAGGGTTCAGGGTCAGTTTTGGGTTTTTGGGTAAAGGGGTATTTTTAGGGTTTAGGGTCAGTTTTGGGTTTTTGGGTTACAGGGGTATTTTTAGGGTTTAGGGTCAGTTTTGGGTTTTTGGGGTACAGGCTTACAGGGTAAAAATAAAATAAATTTAAATTAAATCAATTAAATGAAATTAAAAAAATATATAATTACATTAAATTATTAAGTTTTTAATTTATTTTAAATGTATATGTATTAGTTGTAATTTTTAATTATGTTTTAATGTTTTTATTTAATATTTGTAAAATTATAAGTATTTTAAAATTATTTTTACATTATTATTAATACATTTAAAAAAACGATATTTTTAATTTCGATATTTTTGTACTACGATATTAATTTTTCGATATTTTTGTACTTACCTTTATGAAGATATGACTCCGATATTTTTGATTTCGATATTTTTGTGTCGATATTTTTGTATGTAGATATTCTGTCTGTCGATATTATGTCATACATTCAAAAAAGTTACATCTCTGGTTGGTAACAAATTCTTAACAATATAAATTTTGGAGAGCAAAAAACTCCCCAGAAATTTTTTCAACTAAATTTTGTCTTCACACAAACTTTTTCAAAGGTGACTTATATGCCAACTTCTTGAAGTTACGAAGTTTGTCACCTTCAGTAATGTTGTCTGGTATAATTCTGCATGTCACTATGTATGCTGCTGTAATTTGTCATATCACTAGACAACACAAAGGGGTCGAACAAAACACTGGTGCCCAGTTTTACTAAATTTTACACCATCATAATGCAACTTTTGTGGCTCAGCCACGATGCAAAATGCAAGTCAAGATTTACAAAGCCAATCAAGGGCCGATTTGCATTGTGAATGGGTTTCTTTGTAAAAATAGTAACGCAACACAGTGCCTTGCACTTCATTACATTACACTGCATTGTAATAGGCATTACATGGATGGAGCAACTTCCTTAAATTGGTGCAAAGTTTGCAGATTTAATAAAACTTTGGTGTTAAGAAAAGCTTTACCCTCAATGAATCACACCTATCATGTTTGCAAACATTGATGTCCTTCCTTTGTCAACAAACATATGGAAAATGTAGGTTTTGGTGGAATTGTTTTATTGGTTTGGGGACTCTTGCCGACATTCATGGGATTCAATGGCTCCCACTCAGTATGGGCCAGATGTTCAAAAATGCACTTTTGCATTTCCTAAATAGGGACTCCATAGGAATCGCTATTTTGGAAATACTAAACTGTGGATTGCTATGGGCATAGGGCCCCCATACTGCACCCCTAAAATAGAGGTGCACATGTAGAGCATAAATATGTACTAGAGGCATGTGTGGGCTCTATTGCACTATAAAAAAAACTTCTTAGGGTGATTTTTAAAAATTGCATATGGGTGCCATCGGCTCAAAGTCGATGGTAATTGCATTTCCTAAATGCTCATTCTGCATTTAGGAAATGCTTTGTAATGTGCTAAGAAATCGCATACAGAAATCCCTATTTTCAATTTCCTATTTAGGGAATCGCAAAATGCGATTTCAACTTGATAGAAATCACATTTTGTGATTCCTTAAAGGCCTTTGTACACAGGAAAAAGCTGTTTTGCATTTCCTAACGGGCCAAAATTGAAATTCGGCCCATTAAGAAATGCAAAATGGCTTTGTCCATCTGGTCCTATATCACTTAGGCTCAGACAGAATTGTGTTTAACTGTGCTTATTTATTTAGACAGTTTTATATAGTGTGAACATGACCACCGTGGGTATCAGAGCGCTTTAACAGTTTATACATCAAGAAGGGTACAAGCAAACAAAACAGAACCAACAAGATGAAAAATTCACAGTCTTATAAAGTCTGGCATTCTTGTGACCACAGCAGCTGGTCCACAAATCAACGGCAATGGCCTCAGTATCAAGTGGAGTAGTCCGAATGAAGCAGAAATTTCTTCATAAGGAGCCCTTTCACTTATTTTTTTAAGGGGGTAGTGGAAGGGTTCACCCTGACTTCGGGGGGAAGGGAGTTCCAAATCCTCGGAGCCATACCTGAGAAGGCTCGATTGTAGGTTTTTCTTGAATTTTTGTGGTTTGAGCAATAGGGTGCTGGCGCTTCTGGAGGCTCTCGAGCCACATGAGAGCTCCAGTTTCTAAGCAAGGTACAGGGTATTGAAGTGGATGGCTTTGTGTGCCATGCATGCGATTTTTAAATGGATCCGAGCTTCATAATGTAGCCAGTTTTGGCCCAGCAGGTCCGGAGAAATATGTTTGTATTTTTTAGTGCCATTTATCAGCCTAGCAGCAGAATTGAGGGCAACCCTAAGAGGAGCCGTCTTCACTCTGGGCAAGCCGCAAAGCGGTGCGCTACCATAGTCCAGCTTGGAGATCACTAATGCTTGCACTGCAACCTTTAGGTCATGAGCAGGGAGATAAGGTTTGACTTTCCTTAGGATGCTGAGTTGGAAGTTCGCTCCTTTGGTGAGGAAACTGATGTGCTTCTGCATGTTCAAACTTTTGTCTAACATAATACCCAGAGAAGTTGCCGAATCATTGAGGTGAGGTCTACAGTTAAGAGCAGTACGCTGATTCAACCATTCTTCCAGGACCGGAGATTGCTTGAGGGGTGCGATTAGGAGGAATTCCGTTCTGAGAACATTTAGCTTCAAGTGGTTACATGTCAGCCAGCTTTGTGTTTCAAGAAGGACTGAGTTGAGGGACTGAATGTCCTCAGGGGATGTGATCTTCAGGTATAGTAGGGTATCACCCGCATACATGTGATAGTGAATGCTGGATGATTTCAGAATTTCTGTCAAAGGCTCCATAAACAGGTTAAAGAGCGTGGGTGAAAGCGATGAACCACGAGGAACCCCCATAGTGACCGATGCAGGATGAGACAGGCATTGGTTCACCTTGAAGCTTTGGGATCTGTTATGAAGGAATGAAAAAAACCAGTTTAGTACAGTCCCAGACGGCTCCATCCTGTGTTCTAGGAGGTCCATTAGGTTATCATGTTTGGCAGTATTGAATGTAGACGAAAGGTCAAGAAGGATCAGTAGGCACTACTCTTTATGGTCCAACATTCTTACGCATCATCGACAATGCGCATTAACGCAGATTTTGTACCATGGCCTGGGCGGAAACCAGATTGGCATTGGACGAGGAGTTGGAAATGGTCGATGGGGTTACAGAGTTGGGCGAGCACACATTTCTCCAGGAGCTTTGCCAAGGTGGGGATGTTAGAGATTGGGCAAAAGTTAGGCGGGTCTGTGGGATCAGCAGATGGTTTCTTTAAAATCGGGGTAACTTTACCCGATGTTAGGCAATCCGGAATAGCACCGTGCGAAGTGATGCACTGACGATTGTAGTCCAAAGTGTTAGTAAGGAGGTTCTAACTGCTGGGAAAAGGTTAGATGGTAGGGGGTCGTTGTAGTGATTGGAAGGTTTCAGAGTCAACAGCATTATGTGTACAGTGCATTCATCCAAGGTTTGGAAAAGACTCCAGGATGCATTGTTTTGGGGAGGTAGGGCTGCGCAGGGTCAGTGATGTCCAACCATGGGGGAAGGAGGGTGTTCAATGGACTGATTGACAGGTGATCAAGGGCAGAGTGTAACTCAGTTTCAATCTTAATAGTGTTGTCCGTGAAGAAATCAGCCAATTCTTCGCAGTTCAGCAGTGTCCCTTGACCCAGGTGCGAGAGGTTAGGATGACTGTTAGCTTGGGACTTGATGAGTTCGAACAATTTTTTGGGACGGTTTCTTGCTTGCTCTAGTTGACTTCTGAAAAAGGTGGCCTTCAAGAATCGTTTATTGTAGATACTTCTGATGGATCTCAGAATGTAGAGATGTTCAAGGGAAGTATAGGATCGCCACAGCCTTTCCGCAAGTCTTAAATTTCTTCTTTCGGTATTAAGACTATCATTGAACCATGGTTTGGAGAGTTTAGAGGACAGTCTAGTACATTAAGCATTGAGCAGCTATAGTGGGCCATAAGGTCGTGGACATCCGACATGTTCAAGGGAAGGGGCAAGATGTTATCCCAGAGAGCAGTCAGATCTTGCAGGTTGATGTTCCTTAGACATCTTTTCAACTGTTTTGGGTTCTTAGGCTGGGATCTACTATCTCTTACCGATTCCAGGATGAGGAAGGTGATGCAATCAATCAATAAATCATTTGTAAAGCACACTACATACCCACGAGGGTCTCAAGGCGCTGGGGGGGGGGCACTACTGATCGAACAGCCATGTCTTGAATATCCTCCTTAAGGTCAGCAGGTCTTTGGTCTGTTGTAGGCTCAGTGGGAGGGTGTTCCATGTCTTGGCGGCGAGGTGGGAGAAGGATCTCCCACCGGTCGTTGTTCTTCGGATGCGCAGGACGGTGGAGAGTGAGAGGTTGGCGGAGCATAGCTGGCAGTTGGGGATGTAGAAGGAGGTAGGCTGGGCCGGTCCTGTGGAGTGCCTTGTGTGCGTGGGTGAGGAGCTTGAAGGATATCCTTTTGTTGACGGGGAGCCAGTGCAGGTTTCTCAGGTGGGGGGTGATGTGGCCGTGGCATGGTACGTCGAGGATCAGTCGTGCCGAGGCATTTTGGATGCGTTGTAGTCGTTTGATGAGCTTGGTCGGGGCTCCCGCGTAGAGGGCATTTCCGTAGTCGAGTCTGCTGCTGACGAGGGCCTGGGTGACTGTCTTTCTTGTATCTGTCGGGATCCATCTGTAGATCTTGCGGAACATGCAGAGGGTGTTGAAGCAGGAGGAGGAGACGGCGTTGACTTGCTTGGTCATTGAGAGCGTTGAGTCAAGGATGATTCCCCAGTTGCGGGCGTGGTCGGTGGGTGTCGGGGCTGCCCCCAGTGCCGTCGGCCAGCAGGAGTCTGTTGACGGTTTTCTCAATGACCTTGGCCGGGAAGGGGAGCAGAGAGATGGGCCGGAAGAGGTCTCTTGGGTCTGCCTTAGGTTTTTTGAGTAGGGCGTTGATCTCGGCGTGTTTTGAGATCTCTGGGAAGGTCGCGGTCTTGAGGGAGATATTGATGATGCTGCGCAGGTGGGGTACGATGTAGCTGCTTGCTCTGTTGAAGACGTGGTGCGGGAATGGGTCTGACGGAGAGCCAGAGTGGATTGTGCGCATGGTCTTGATGGTGTCATCGATGCTCACACTGGCCCAGGCTAGCAGGGGGTCATGGTCGATGGTGTGCGGAGGGTCTGTTGTGTTGCTGTCTGTTGTGGCTGTCTGGGTGTTGAAGCTGTCCTGGATGTCTGCTATCTTGCAGTGGAAAAAGGTGGTGAGGAAGCCGCACAGGGCTTGCGACGGCAGGTTGTTGTTGGTATTGGAGCTGGGGTTGGAGAGTTCCTTCACGATGTTGAAGAGCTACTTGCCATTGTGTGCATTGTTGTTGAGGTGGTCTTTGAAGGTGATCCTCTTGGCCGCCCTGATGAGGTGGTGGTGATTGCGGATGGCGCCCTTGTGTTCGGCGTGGCTGTCTGGAGTTTGTTCACTGTGCTATTTCTTCTCTAGTTTCCGGCAGGCTTGCTTGGAGGCTAGGAGTTCTGGGGTGAACCAGCTGGCCCTCTTGCTGGTGTCTCTGTGGAGAGGGTTCCTCAGCGGGCAAGGGTGTTGGTGCAGTCCTCGATCCAGTGTCTGAGGCTGTGGGCGTTGTCGTCGGTGTTGGAGAGTTCGGTGGGTGGGCTGAGAGCAAGGTTTGCGTGTTGTTGGTCTTCGGTGATTTTGCTCCAGCAGCGGCGAGGGATCTGTTGGGTGCGGTGGTGTGTGGGGGGGTTTCTGGAAGGCGAAGTGGATGCAGCAGTGGTCCGTCCAGAGGAGTTCTATGGTGTGGCTGATGGAGACGTGTAGGCTTGAGGAAAAGACGGGGTAGAGCGTGTGGCCGGCGGAGTGGGTGGGCGTTGTGACGAGTTGCCTCAGTCTGAGGTTGGAGAGGTTATCGATCAGGGTTGTGGAGTTGTTGTTCTCAAGGTGAAAGTTCAGGTCTCTGAGGAGGGTGTAGTCGGTGGAGGTCAGGGCGTGCGTGCTGATCAAGTCGGCGATGGAGTCGCTGAACTGGGGGCAGGGTCCGGGGGTCGGTAGACGAGGGTGCCTCTGAGGGTGGAGTTAGGGTCTATGTGGATCTGGAAATGCATGTGTTCGGCGGTGCTGAGCGAGACCCTGATGCTGTTCTTGTGGACGATGGCGATTCCTCCTCCGACTCCGTGGGTGATCTTGTAGCCGTCTGGGATCGCTATGGCGATGTCGGGTGCGGAGGAGTCGTTAAACCAGGTCTCTGTCAGGAAGGCGACGTCTGGGGATGTTGTGTCGAGCAGGTCCAAGAGATCGACGGCATGCTTGCGTGTGGAGCAGGTGTTCAGTAGTATGCATCGGAGGAGGTTGGGGTCTTTCTTGGCAGGTGGTTCGTCGGCTCTGAGGCTGGTGTAGCTGCAGTTCCGGCAGGTGAAGGGGGCGTGTGTGCATTTCGGGGCGGCCTTGAAGCAGGTGTGGCTCCGTCCGGAGTTGAGAGCATGCAGAGTGCTGGCGTCGTAGTGGCGGTGGACGTCTTGGCACCTGTGGGGGCCAGGGGTTCTGGCGCTGGGCGCAGTCCAGGCGCGGACCGGCGCAGACGGGCTTGCCTTCGGCGCGCCAGCAGCACGGCCGCGCAGCAGACGGCATATATGGGCAGGTGGAAGGGAGGAGCAGCTGGGAAGTGGGAGGCGGGGGCAGCGAATGGGCAGTGGGCAGTGAGGGGCGGGGCCGCAGGGGACGCAGCGGCGAGGGCAGTGAGGGACACTGAAGGTAACAGAAGGAACAAGCATTTGCAATGCAATAGGTCTCGCATTAGGAAAGTTTGAGCTATTGGTATTGTAAATGACAATTTTTTCATTTATGTGTTGGTTTTGAAAATAGCGAAAGTAATAGCTTTGTCATTTACAATGCCAATAGTTTTAACTTTCGCAAATGTGACACCTATAGCATTTGTAATGCAATATGTGTAGTATTTTCGTGACTTATATGTATTGATATTACAAATAAAAATGGCTTTTAATTTTCTTTTTTTTTTTTTTTTTTTTAAAAACCTTTATTTGCAAGAGACAAATAGAAACAAAGATGTGCCTACAACCCTCTGGGCCGGCCGGTGCAGCATCTCAAAACAACGTTAAGGTACACAGCTCATCAGCCGACAACCAGGGGTCCGGCAGCCATGGTGCATGACATCGATCAATTACAAAACGACAGGATATAAAGAGGTTTCATTTTTTAAAACAACTAAACAAACAAAGAAGAAAAAGACAAGGCTATGCCCGAGTTGTTACGTCCGTTTCATAAGATGCGGGGCGAGTCAGACCTAGAACAATAGGGAAAGACAGGAGAATTTTCAGAGGATAAAAGAAAAAGGGAGGGGGGGAAAAGGGGGACCCAGCGCCAGTGGTCTAACAAAAATACAGCACGGGAAAGAGCCGAAACACACAGCTAAGGGGAACAAGGAGTATCCGGGGGATCAGTGAAAGGGGGGTCGCAGACATCCCCACGGAACGAGTTCCATTGGCCCCATATCCTACCCCATTTTTTGGGCCTGCCACGGGAGACATACACAATCTTTTCCTTGAACATGCACCAGTCCATACCATCTTCCCACCGGAGACTGATGGAGCCCTCTGAGATCCCCACAATTGTGCAATGTCCCTCTTTGCAACCACGTTCCCCAGCGTCACCCATTGAGTCTGAGCAACATTACAATCAGTCGGCTCCCATACATTCAAAAGACAACGCCGGGCTTCAGGCAGCAACTGAACATGCGTAACTTCACTCATCACCGCATACACTCCATTCCAAAAAGATACAACCTCCGGACACTCCCATATAATATGGAGGAAGGTAGCAAGCATACCACAGCCCCGCCGACACAATCCATCCTCTGAAAAACCCATATGCATCAGTCGGGGACCCGTGACATAGACCCGGTGTAGAATTTTCAGCTGAACGAGTCGCAGACGCGCCGGAATCGCAACCTCCCTAGGAGAGGATATCGCGGCCTGCCAATCCTCATCATCCAGCTCCAGTCCGTCATCAATCCAGGAAGTACGCAGATGGAGAAGCAAATCCGACCGAGTATTAATAAGTTTCTTATATATAAGAGAGATAGTGCTGTCCGGAACATGTCCGTCCAGCACCCTGTCTTCCAGGGGGGAGCTCTCCGGGATGGCAGACCCAGCCGGAAAAACCGACCCAATGGCATGACGAACCTGAAGGTACCGGAAAAACTCCGAATCAGTCAAACCATATTCCTGTTGCAATTCAGCAAAGGACTTAACCCTGTCCTTAACCCAGAGGTCATCCAACTTGCTGATCCCGATGAGGTCCCATCTATCAAACCCTTTTGAGGTCCACAACTCACCCAGCCTCTCCACGGCAAAGAGAGGGGTCGCTCTGGTCAGCCTATCTGTCCATCCGGTAGCCGCGGTCGCGCTGCCCCATACCCGCACCGCCACTCCAGTGGGTCCCGTCAAGTTCTTCCTAGCACCCTGAGAATAGAACGCCCTGTAATAGTTTCCCCCGGGCAAGAGCCACCGGTCCATTTCGTAAGCAGGATTCGGAACTGGACCATACATAGCATGATTCACAGCACTCAGTTGAGATGCCCAATAATACCGTCGTATATCAGGTAACGCAATGCCCCCATCGTACCAGGGTAATGTGAGCTTAGCCAACGCAATACGAGGTCGGCCAGCCCATACCAGCTTCCTTTGGAGGCCCTCAATTTCGCGGAAATAGCTAGCCGGCACTAGATCAAGTGTGTTTTGCACAGCATATAAGAACCGGGGAAGAGACATCATTTTAAACAGGGCCGCCCGTCCCAGGGGGGATAAGGGCAGATTACACCAAGCCGCGACGTCCGACCGAAGTCGGGCGAGTGGAGGCAACAGATTCCGATCATAGCGCAACACAGGGTCAAGTGAAATATAAATACCCAAATACTTAAAACCCTCGGTGCGGACCGGGATCGGGCACACTCGGGGCAAAGAGAGAGGGTCACCGGTAAGCGGGAAAATACAGGATTTGGACCAATTGATAACCAACCCGAAGTTATGTCCGAAGGAACGGAGGACATCAAATAGAACTCCCAATGACTTACGGGGGGACGTCAAATACAACAAAATGTCGTCGGCATATAATGAAACACGGTCTTCAAAATCAGGGGACCACCGAATACCCTTCAAGGAGGGTTCCCACCGGAGCCAGGCGGCCAGCGTCTCGAGCGCAAGGGCGAACAACTGCGGTGACAAAGGACATCCCTGCCTCGTGCCTCGTCCAAGAGTGAAGGGCCTTGAAGCTCTACCATTTACCACCACCTGCGCCAACGGTTGCTCATACAGGAGTTTAACCCATGCAATAAATTTCGGGCCAAAACCAAACTTGGCAAGAGTAGCCCACAAATATGGCCACTCAACCGTATCAAAGGCCATCGAAGCATCAAGAGAAACCAAGATGGCCGGCTCACCAAGAGATCCCGCCCTCGCCATGACGCCATGCAGTCGATGAAGATTGAGCGCAGTATTACGCTGGGGGATAAAACCGGACTGATCAGGGTGAACCAGTCCGCTAATCACTGTGGCTAGTCGGTTTGCCAGTAGTTTCGCCAATATCTTGGGTTCCGCGTTCAAAGCGAAATCGGGCGATACGAGGAACAGCACTCACGGGGTTTGCCGTCTTTATGAATGACCACAATAGAGGCCAGCCTCTGGTCTCTAGGAAGACAGCCGAGGTCACGTGACGCCGCAAACATACGCAGCAGATACGGCGCCATTTTATCCGGGCATAGCTTGTACAGCTCGACCGGTATGCCGTTAGGGCCCGAAGCCTTTCCTGAACGAAGAGAGCGAATAGCGAGCGCGACCTCATAGATGGAGAAATCAGTCTCCATTAAAACCCCGTCTGATTCCGAGAGACTGGGCAGCTCGAGATCACGAAGTAGCAAGCGCGAGTCCTCCTCCGGCAAGCCCGAAACCGGCGCATACACAACCCGAAAGTGCTGGGCAAACACCTCAACTATCTCAACCGGGTCCACGACTCGCACTCCATCAACTCTCTCAACCACAGGCACAACACGATTCAGTCTGTCTCGCTTATCCAGCCATGCGATCAACTTCCCCGCTTTGTCACCCACGTCGTACAGACGCCCCTGTTGCATACGATGCAGTGCCTCAGCCGAGGTAGTAACCAAGGCTCTGTAATCAGATTGCTTAAGAGCCAAAACATGCAGCGTCTCAGGCGTAACCTCAGCTTCCAACCGCTCCTCCAACACAGTAGTCTCAGACTCCAATCTCACCACCTCTTCTTGTGTGCGCCGCTTCTTGTCAGCAATTAGGGATAAAGTCTGACCACGGATAACAGTTTTATAGGCCTCCCATAAGGAGACTGGGGAAGACACCGATCCCTCATTTTCAGCAAAATAAAAATTTATGCATTTGACCACCTCTGTTCTGATCTTAGGGTCCTGAAAATGCCATGGATTTATCGGGGCAATTCGGCCCCCATTCCCCAAACAGATATCCAAGTGGAGCCATATCGGGGAGTGGTCTGAGATCCCTCTAGCCAAGTGTTTAATTTCACGCACAGAGAGCAACTGCACCACCGGCACGAGGAAATAGTCAATTCTCGAGAGACTGCCATGAGCTTCCGAGTGGAAAGTGTACTGAAGCCGGCCAGGGTGCAGCTGCCTCCAGCAGTCGGCCAAACTCAAGGCATCCAAGAATTTCCCCAACCATAACTGCGAGGCAGGGAGGAGCCTGGGGGGGCTACGATCACTCTCTCCATTTGCCACAGAGTTAAAGTCCCCACCCAACACCAGTAAGCCATCGGGCAAACCAAGGACAACCTCACCCAAGTCGGTGAATGTGGTAGATTGCAGCCCAGGCGGGACATAAATAGACAGTATGGAAATCAATTTCCCCTCCCATCTCCCCGTAATGCCAGCATAGCGGCCCCTGTCATCCAGCACCGTGCTATCTATCTCCAGGTGAAGGGAATTCCTGACCAGGATACCAACCCCTCTCGATCCCGAAGTAAAGCCGGAATGTGCCACCAAACGATAGCCTCTTCTGTCCAATGCATGACATGTATTGCCCACCAAATGGGTCTCCTGAAGCAAGACCACATCTGGGGTGTGTCTCTTCAAATATTGTAGCACAATCCCACGTTTTATCCTGTCCCCAAGACCGTTAACATTCCAGCTCAACACCCTGAGTCCCCTACCCCCCATCCCGGAAGAAGACCGACCGCCCCTCCCATCCCGAAACAGACACATGAAAGCAATTGTAAAGCAAAGCACAGCCTCGAAACCAACAAAGAGAAAAGAACCCCACCACCACCCCCAAGGAACCCATCAAATTCAAACCCCCCTCCCTGCACCCCTGCGGTAGACCTAATAGCCACCCCAACTTGCAGTGTGCCTGTCGCCCCATTAAACTAACCTACAGAAAGAGAGAAAAAGTCCCCAGAGGAGGAAGATCCCCGAACCCCCCCCACCCCCGGGCATTCACACAATGCTTGAAACAAAGTCTCTAAGCCACTGCAGCGGATAATGGCTCGTCGATGTAGACTCACTGCTCCTGGCCCTCCACGCCTCCCTCAGCACCTCTCGAGTCCTCCGGGCCCTCATGATGCGTCGACAAAGTGTCCAACCAGTCACTAACCACCTCAGGGCGGTCAAAAAGAATGCACGATCAGCATGTTCGATTCTCAGGCGGGCCGGGAAGAGCATAGCATATTTCAGGCCCAGGTCCCTGAGTCGTCTTTTCACACCCGTAAAGCCCATCCTCTGTTTCTGAACTGCCTGAGTAAAGTCAGGGTAAAAACTGATTGAAACGTTCTCAAATTTAGTGGGCCCATTGGTGCGCGAAGCTTGCAGGATAGCGTCCCTATCACGAAAGTAGAAAAGTCTAGCAATTATGGGCCGCGGAGCGGCTCCCGACTTTGGCTTGCCACCCGGAACACGGTGGGCGCGCTCCACAGCGAAGAATTTACTGAGGCCTTTCGGCACCAGATGCTTCAACACGAGGTCCTCCACCAGGATATCAACAGGCATGTCGGCAGAATTCTCCGGGACACCCACAATGCGGACGTTATTGCGCCTGGCCCGGCCCTCGAAATCTTTCAACCGATTGGCAAACAGGTCACAAGTAGTCCTAAGATGGCGGACCGTGGTCTGAAAGTCCGAGACATCCGTGGTCAAACTAGCAGTCTTGAGATCGAGAGATTTGACACGCTCATTCGTTTTCCCAAGGTCCGCTCTGATGAGGGTGACATCAATCGCCACCGTATCAATCTTAGCCGCTAGTGTTTCATATTGCTGACCCATGGCGGATTGGACACTCGCAATAGCGCCCATAACGTCCTTCAACGTTGGCTCCTCGTCATCAGGAGCACCATCCCCAGCTTCTTCCATGGCACCACTCAATCCGCCCGGGGAGCCCCGTGGTCGAGTAAATCGATCAATGGTCTGAGATTGGGTGACCCCCCCTCGGGACGAGCCTCTATTGCCGCGCCTCTCAACGACTGTTCTGCCCGTCATGTCGTGGAAGGAGCTCCAACGGGAATTGTAGAATCAAGGCAAAGCGAACTTCGTCGTAGCAGGCTCTGAACTGCGAGTGGATAAGGGCGCAGCATAAGCAGCAGGCTGGCAGCGATGGCAGAATCGGGACTCGGATCTGGAAATGAGCGTTCACAACAAAGAGCAGAAACGAAACCGAAAGTACACCAGGGGTAGCGGGCGTGGCTTATCCGCCGTTGTTGTTCAATTGCCACCTGGGTACCTCGGGGACTCAAGCCCCCGGCTGGCATACGATATAGGCCTCAAAGTTCAAAGGGCAGCAGGTCCAGTATCCGACGGCCAAATCGATTTCTGAAAAGAACGCTGGCATCAGCAGGGCTTCAATAAAGAGCACCCATCGTCAAAATCAGGATCTTGCACAGGATAGTCGCGGGAGGCGGAAGGGGTATCGGGGGCCCTTAGCTCACGCGTCCATCTTGGAATCGCGCGAAGCTCCTCCCCCTTTAATTTTTTTAATAATTAATACTTAAATATAAGTTATTATTTTATAATGGCAATAGCTTTTGTAAATAACTTTTGTGAAGATTATGTTCATTGTATTTTATTGTGACGAAAATCCAAGAACAGGAGTGACATATTAACATCTTTTTGTGACATTTGTAATAAAGCTTGAAATATTGAGAGAACATATTTGAACCAGTTGTTGTTGAATGGTTGCACAGATTGATGCTGTGTGTGTGCTGAGTGATGCTGTGGCGTTCAGTGATGCTGTGGTAGCGCATAGTGATGTTGTGATGCCCCTGAGTGATGGTGTGGTGGTGCTGAGTGATATTGTAGTGAGGGCGACAGACAGACAGAGTGAGGGAGACAGAGTGAGGGCGACAGACAGACAGAGTGAGGGCGACAGACAGACAGACAGACAGAGTGAGGGCGATCGATAGATAGAGTGATGGCGATAGATAGAGTTAGTGCGATAGACAGATAGAGTGAGGGCGATACATAGATAGACAGATAAATTTATGTTGCATCGAGAAGAGTGTAAGTAGGAGGGATGTAATTATGTGGCACTGAGTGGTATTATGTGAAGTGTATTTACGTTGCATTGAGAAGAGTAATTATGTGGCGTGTAATTATGTGGCACTGAGTGGTAATATGGGGAGTGTATTTTGCATTCAGTAGAGTGTAATTTTGCAGCGTGTAATTATGTGGCACTGAGTGGTATTTGGAGTGTATGTTGCATTGAGTGCAGTGTAATTATGTAGCATATAATTATATGGCACTGAGTGGTATTGTGTGGAGTGTGTGTTGCAGTCAGTAGAGTGTAATTATGTGGTGTGTAATTATGTGGCAGTGAGTGGTATTTGGGGTGTATGTTGCATTGAGTGCAGTGTAATTATGTTGCATATAACTATGTGGCACTGAGCGGTATTTGGAGTGTATGTTGCATTGAGTGCAGTGTAATTATGTTGCATATAACTATGTGGCACTGAGTGGTATTTTGAGTGCATGTTGCATTGAGTGCAGTGTAATTATGTGGCACTGAGTGGTATTTGGAGTGTATGTTCCATTGCAGAGTGTGTGAGGGTGCAGAGTATGCGGGTGCAGAGTGTGAGGGTGCAGGCTGTGTGTGAGGGTGCAATGTGTGTGTGAGGGTGCAGTGTGTGTGTGAGGGTGCAGTGTGTGTGTGAGGGTGCAGTGTGTGTGTGAGGGTGCAGTGTGTGTGTGTGAGGGTGCAGTGTGTGTGAGGGTGCAGTGTGTGTGTGAGGGTGCAGTGTTTTCATAACCGTATACGTAATGAACTCATAAGAAAGGTGTACAGTTGCAGGTCATGCAACTGTGCGTATGTTAAGGGCAGCCCGTAAATAGCCTGTTGGATTGGTCCTGCAGCTATCTGCATGTCAGATTTTTTCTAAAGGGTAACTAATGCTTGCCATCCCGGCCACTGGCACCTGATCGCACTTGCAAACGGGCATATGGATATATTCCATCAGCCAATACACTGGTGAATGACTGCCCAGTCTACCAAGAAATGCCCTGGATTACTCACAGCAGAACTGGCATCCAGTGAATTTTTGCTGCCTTTCATGTCCTGGGTCACTGAGGGGTTTTCTTTGTGACCCCTACCACCGTGCAAATGTACCTTTCGCTTTGGGGCAAGTGGGGAGGCTGCCATGAGCGGCTGGCGGATGCAGGGAGCTCGGAGAGATTTGGGGTCTCTATAGCTTTGTTCTCTGACTTTCGTTCTTAGGAGGCTGCTAAATAAATAAAAGAACAAACTAAAGAACCACTTTGCTTTAAAAATTATTCTTCCTGAGTTATATATAGCACAGACTTGACCCGAACGCATCAGAGCGCTTTACATGAACCAGTTGCGTTACACAAGGACACATTCGTTTTTGAAAGGCACATGCGATTTGACCAGAATCACAGAATGTTGAGCGTCATTGCCGAGACTCGAACCTGGTTCCCCCAGATTAGAGATCGGCCGCACTAGCAGTTAGGCTACATCCTTCCCAGCTGATAGTTTATTGGAGCTTTGTGATGGCATATCGTTGAAGCGTCTTAGATACCATTAATAACGATAATACGTAGAACAAGCGGGCCCTTTAATTAGGTAGCAGTAACAATCGTTACACATGTACACAGGTGCAAAGACGCTGACAGAATGTTCTAGAGCACAAATGTATTGCTATTATTCGTTGTTATTATATTATTGATATTATCATCAAATTTCCTGCAGAGACATAGAAGCGAACAGACAGTGAAAGTTAAAAAGTAGATGAATGAAAACGGAGCCTAAAATTAAACCACTGACCCGCTTACACCTGAGCAAGGTGTGTGAGGGTGCAGTGTGTGTGTGAGGGTGCAGTGTGTGTGTGAGGGTGCAGTGTGTGTGTGAGGGTGCAGTGTGTGTGTGTGAGGGTGCAGTGTGTGTGAGGGTGCAGTGTGTGTGTGTGAGGGTGCAGTGTTTTCATAACCGTATACGTAATGAACTCATAAGAAAGGTGTACAGTTGCAGGTCATGCAACTGTGCGTATGTTAAGGGCAGCCCGTAAATAGCCTGGTGGATTGGTCCTGCAGCTATCTGCATGTCAGATTTTTCCTAAAGGGTAACTAATGCTTGCCATCCCGGCCACTGGCACCTGATAGCACTTGCAAACGGGCATATGGATATATTCCATCAGCCAATACACTGGTGAATGACTGCCCAGTCTACCAAGAAATGCCCTGGAATGCTCACAGCAGAACTGGCATCCAGTGAATTTTTGCTGCCTTTCATGTCCTGGGTCACTGAGGGGTTTTCTTTGTGACGCCTACCACCGTGCAAATGTACCTTTCGCTTTGGGGCAAGTGGGGAGGCTGCCATGAGCGACTGGCGGATGCAGGGAGCTTGGAGAGATTTGGGGTCTCTGACTTTCGTTCTTAGAAGGCTGCTAAATAAATAAAAGAACAAACTAAAGAACCACTTTACTTTAAAAATTATTCTTCCTGAGTTATATATAGCACAGATTTGACCCGAACGCATCAGAGCGCTTTACATGAACCAGTTGCGTAACACAAGGAACAGACAGTGAAAGTTAAAAAGTAGATGAATGAAAACAGAGTCTAAAATTAAACCACTGACCCGCTAACACCTGAGCAAGGTGTCTGTCACCTGTCGCAGCTCCCCGGCTGTGATTGCTGACTTACTCCGAGATATGTACCGCTTTATAGAAAAACAAGATCCGCAGCCCGGCTTGAACAGGAAGCCAGGCAACCTGTGTTGGGACAGGGGCGGGGCCGCAAAAAGACAGGAAGCAGACGGGAGCCTACCCCGCGCTCCTGTGCTGAAGCGCTCCTGTGCCCGTCAGCCGGAAGATTTGCGTGTCGGCTAGCGGGGCTCCCGTGCTCGTGGAGAGCCCCGCCTGCTGCTGAGGATGACCCGCTGCCTGCCGAGGGAGAGAGGGACACACGAAAAGAACACAAAAAGAACTCGGTGAGTGGGGAGTGAGGGAGGGAAGGCTCGACCTAAAAAGGGGCACAGAAACGAGGGAAAAACAAGAGGCACAGAGGGCAGAAGGACACAAAAAAAAACGAGTGGAACAGAGGGCAGAAGGGCAAAAAAAACTAGTGGAACTGAAGGCAGAAGGGCACAAAAAATGAGGGGAAAACGAGTTGCACAGAGGGCAGAAGGGCACTAAAAATGAGTGGAACAGAGGGCAGAAGGGCACAAAAAACAAGTGGAACAGAATCCAGAAGGGTACAAAAAACGAGGGGAAAACGAGTGGCACAGAGGGCAGAAGGGCACAAAAAAAGAGTGGAACAGAGGGCAGAAGGGCCCAAAAATGAGTGGAACAGAAGGCAAAAGGGGCACAAAAACAAGGGAAAAACGAGTGGCACAGAGGGCAGAAGGGCATAAAAAACTAGTATAACAGAAGGCAGAAGGGCACAAAAAATGAGGGAAAGACTAGTGTCACAGAGGGCAGAAGGGCACAAAATTGAGTGGAACAGAGGGCAGAAGGGCACAAAAAACGAGCGGAACAGAAGGCAAAAAGTTGCACAAAAACGAGGGAAAACGAGAGGCACAGAAGGCAGACAGGCACAAAAAACGAGTGGAACAGAAGGCAAAAGGGGCACAAAAATGAGGGAAAAACGAGTGGCACAGAAGGCAAAAAGGGCACAGAAATACCGGGAAAACGAGTGACACAGAGGCAAATACAGAATACAGAAATACAGGGGCAGCTAAGAACAGAAGGCAGAATGGGCAGAGAGGCACGGGGGCAGCGAGGGGAACTGAAGGAAAAACCAAGCAGGGACACTGGGGCAGCGAGGGGTATAGATGGAAAGCCGGGCAGAGAGATCACGGGGACAGTGAGGGGAACAGAGGGAAGAAAAAGGGGCACGGACTAGGTACAGCCAGCGGGGGAAGACAGACAACAGCAGTAACAGGCACAACAATGAAAATACAGACAATACAATAAAAGCAATAAAGCAGAAGGATGAACAAACCTACCTACGGCCTACCACTGGCCACCAGGGATGAGGCGCAGGTGGTAGCCTGAGGGTGGTGGAGGACATCGAACGTCCTCAGCAGCGGCAGGTGGGGCAGGGAGACATGGGCAGTGCTGTGCGGAGGGGGAGCGACCTACCGGGTGGTCTGTCCAATCACATGGGAGGATCGAATCCAGTAGAATGGAGTTCGACTTACCAATGACAAGATCTAAGGTAGCTCCTTTGATATGAGTAGGGCTGTCGCAGATTTGTATTAGGTTGAGGTCTAGTAAGAAGGATTTAAAGCTATTGACAACCACATCATCCACATCGTTCCAATGAAGGTTGAAATCTCCCAGGAAGATCTGAGTACCATGGAAATCTGCATTGGCCGATATAATGTCCATGATCTGTTCTGAGAAGGGAAGATAGTCGGGAGGGGGGCTGGTAAAACGTGTGCAGTTTGCATGAATGATTGTTGCTACCAGTCACTTCCATGCATAGCTATTCACAAGACAGCAGGAGGTCAGATTGTAGTACTTTCACTGTTAGATTGCTACGATGTAAACAGGCGATGCCTCCACCTTGTCCACTTGCTTGGTCCAACCTAATGATATAGTAATTGGGAGGCACTAACATGTCGAGGATGGGGGCAGCTGAGTTATTTAGCCAGGTTTCAGTCAGCATTACAATGTCAAAGTCCTGCGAAAGGATGAGGTCGGCAATGTCCGCAGCATGTTTAACTGCCGATCTACAGTTTAGGAGCACTGATTTGAGTCTTATGTTGGTGTCAGTTGGTGCAGGTAGTGTGGTGGTGACCTTCATGAGGTTGTTCTCGTTTAATGTTCTTGTGTTTAGCCTAGGTTCCCTGAAGGGATCCCTGGGGATGGATTCAGTTTGTTGCAAGTTTGTAATGGTGGAGGGATGTGCCAGATCATATGAAAGTAGGAGAGAATGAATATCCTTATCCGACAAGGAGGCTCTACATCTGTAGGGGCGAGAAGGGTCATCAGGGTGAGGAGCGGAGGCCCAACTATGGGGGGTGTGGGGATTTTGGGACAGTGACCGCTGAATAGAGGGGGGGAATGGAGCCATGTACACCCGTTAGCTGGGAGCGAGCGGAGATGGTGTTTGTTCATAGTGCAGAAGATTGGTCTGGAGTTAGCTGACAGTTCCTCGGTGATATGTAGTAGGCTACGAACCTCTGCCTTTAGCTGTTGGAGGCAGAGTTCTATCTCGTTAAGTCGGCCTTCCAATGAAGTGTTGGATTGGGATTGTGAGGCTTGGTTCAGGGGAACCTGCTGAGGTAGAGAGCTAGTAGAAACGGGGAATAGTTGGGCAGGTGATGAATGGATGTGTCGAGAGGGAAGGGATTCTAGGAAATGGTGCTGAGTGCTCCGAGGGATGGGTAAGATAGGGGAAGAGGGGTCAGATGGATGGAGAACCCTAGAAGCCTGTGGGAGCAGGTCAGGATTGCGGGAAGGGATCATGGGGAGAGTCGGGCAGTGCTGTGGACAGTGGAGTTAGGGGAGTTAGAGCTAGCTAACATTGAGGGGGGAGAGCAAGTAGACAAGAATGATGACTGTGCTGTCGCAGCTCGTCCACATTGGGGATTGAGGGGGATTTGTTATTATGATTTAAGGTAGCTAAAAGGAGGCCCTTCGGAGCAGATGTAGGGTCAGAGGATGGTGGTAGAGAGGTAGGAGATAGACTTTGTGGAGACAGGGGGACCGCTGGAGGGCTGGCCCCTCCAGAGGGGTCGTGTTTGATGTTAGCCACTGTATTCATGATGGTGGGGAAATAATTGTCCAATAACACTGGATTGCAATCTGAAGCTTGTATAAGGATGGTTCAGTTTTTGTAAAGGGAGATCGTGACTTCAGCTCTGTAAGTCAAGGAGTGCGCAACCATCAATCTAAGACCATGTGGAGTCTTCAGGGAAGTGGAGATCCTGAGCAGAGAGTATATGGCCTTCCTCCATTGAGCATTATGTTTAGTGTAGAAGATGAGGTCATTTATGGTAGCATCTTTTCTGATGGAGAAGAAGGGGTCTGTTGATACTATATAATGAAACATGTGGTGGTTCAAGGAGACACGGTAGTCCTTGCTAGTTCTCTTCAACATCCTGGGCAGTATCAATCTTTCTGTGTTTCTTCTTTATTTGGAGGGCGGCAGCTCAGAGGGAAAATTGAAGTTCTACCGGGGGAAGTTTCAGATGGAAAAGCGAAGTAGCTTTGAGGGAAGATGCCCCTGAGAGAGAATCTATCACACAAGCGCCCAAGATAGAAATGTAGGAGAGAGGAATGGTGGATCAC
Organism: Lissotriton helveticus; assembly: GCF_964261635.1. Classification (NCBI taxonomy): domain Eukaryota; kingdom Metazoa; phylum Chordata; class Amphibia; order Caudata; family Salamandridae; genus Lissotriton; species Lissotriton helveticus. Next base: position 164,809,448 of record NC_136065.1, on the reverse strand, counting down.
ACCCAAAACCTAACTTCCAACAATGCATGAATCATTTTGAGACATGCAAATTTTTAGGGCAGATACAGAGTCTGAGCCTTTTAGACCTCAAACCGTAAACATGTTTGAGGGCTTTCTTCACCCTGAATTACATTCATATTCAATAAGTAAACCAAATATTGTGTGTAAGAAATTGGGTTAGTGGCTGAGGGGGGTGAAACCATACTCAAGCAGTAACCACAATCCTTCTCCAGGTGAAACACAAGCAAACCTCAAATTAACCTGTGCTTATCCCTCTGGAAGCTTGGCAGAAAAGCAGTTAGGCTTAACTTAGACGCAATGTGTAACGTATTTATGGAGCACTTCAAACAGTAATGAAGTTAAAACAACACAGCAGAAGACAAATCCCACACCAATTTACACAAATAAATTATTTGAGACTAAAACAACAAAAATACAATTAGTAGAACTGGAGATATGCAACTGTAAAGATTTTGGCAAAACTACAGCTTAAAAACACTATGGGGCTCATTAGGATGGCGGACGGACTTGCGTCCGTCCGCCACCCTAGAGGAGGAGGGACCGTCCGCAGGGGCTGCGGCGGTCCCTCCAGTGCAATTAGGATGTGACCGCCAGGGTGGCGGTCACATCCTCTATCTTTAACATTGCGGCGGGTGCAGCTTCAAGCTTACATTGCATTTGTATGCAGAAAGCAGCAGGCACCGCGCGGTGCCTGCCGCTTTCTGCATACACATGCAGGGGGGTACCATAGGTACTAAGGGTGGGCGTAGTGGGCGTAGTGGGGTCCTCCCGAGAAATGCGCATGCGCGGCCGCCCGCGCATGCGCATTGGTATCCAGGAAAAGGACGCTATTCAAGAGGGAGCCCCGGACGAGCCCCGGACAAGGTAAGTGCTTTAATATTGTTTTAATAAGGCTAATTGCTCAAATAATGTATCTAGGGGAGGGCGGGAGGGAGGCGGGTGGCGGCCGACTCGGCTACGCACACGGAGTGGGCGTAGTGTTGCCGGCTACGCTGTCTACGCAAAATGCGTAGAAGGCAACACTACGCCTACTCCGTGGGCGTAGCCGAATCGGGCGCCCAGGGTTAATAGGTACCCCCCATGTGCACCCCCCATCCCCCCTTCACCTAGGGGGCCCGCAACGGGCCCCTGCAGTGAAGTTCCACATGCTTTTCCACGGCGGAAAATCCGCTGTGGAAAAGCATCTTTTCAAGCCCATCCTAATATGGTGGACGGTGTCTGAGAGACACCGCCACCATAGCAGAGCTTTTCCGCCGCGGTTGTAAGCCAACCGCGGCGGAAAAGCTGCGGACGGAAACCAGGACCCACCAGCCATCCTAATGTGGCGGTGGGTCTTTTGTGAGTCCGCAGAGGATTTTCCGCATCCTCCGGGCCGGCGGTGGCTTCCGCCGGCCCGGAGGATCCGGAAAATCCTCTATCATAATGAGCCCCTAAGCGCTAACTGGAGTGCAAGCCAGATAGAGGGAGCAGATTTGTCCAGCAGGACAAGTTGTCATTTAAAGTCTAGCTCAAAGATCAAAGAGTTCCGTTCGCGGTGAAGGTGACGCGGCAAGCAAGCAGAGCACCACTGAGAGTCATCACTCTATCAAAAAATGCAGGCCGGGCTACACAGTATGTCGTTGCTGTAGCGCGAAGATCTCGTCATGCATCGCGGACAGTCATTGCTGGTGATTTACATTGGTAGTCAATGTTGATTGTCGATGCTGTAGCATGAAGTGCAGATCTCACTTAGCCGGTCCTAGCTAACGGTCGCTTTAGTGCAAAGCGTCAGGTTCACCAGAGCTTTGCATTGTCAGCCAGCGTGGGCAGTGAGATCTTGGCATCAATGGGCCAGTTTGTGGTCATCCAGAGACCAAATTATTTTACTTTTCTTAATGGAGGAGCTCAACTGATGCCAAACTAAGGGTTCAGGACCTGTGAGGTACCTCTTGAATATCAGGAACTCACTCTAGCAGAGAGCAGCAGGGCTCAGGCAGGTCCAGTTGCAGGTCCAGTAGCAGGTCCAGACAGGTCCAGTTGCAGCAGTTTACCTGGGCAGTTGCAGGGACACCTCTGGAAGTTGCTGTGTCCCTGTAGCTCAGAGCAGGAGGCCAGCTAGCTAGCACGTGTAATCACTTAGGTAGCCTTGGGTGAAGGAGCAGGTCCTGACTTCCCTCTGAGACAGCACAGCAAGTTTAAGGCAGCAGGGCAGTCCTCTGGCAGCAGCGCAGTCCTTCTGTAGTCTTCTGCACATCTAGGAGTGAACTAAAGAGTGGGTCTGAGGGTCCCATTTCTATACCTAATGCCAGTGGAAGAAGATTCTGGAGTCTTTCCCCCACAGAAGTGACTCAAATTTCCTGCCTCCCTGACCTGGTCATAGTTTGTCTGCAGGCACAATATGCTAATGTGAAATTCTTTGTGTATGAGCTGAGGCAGTGTCTTTGAAGAGCAAGAGTAACAGCTGACAGCTCCACCCCTTGCATGAAGTCAGGACGGCCCATCCTGCCAACACCCAGACCCTGTATTTTGAGGCTGTCTGGGAGGAATACACAAAGACCAACTGTCAAATACATCTGGTTATGTGACCCAGGAACAGACTGCAGGCACCAAATGATTAGAACAAAAAATGGCAACTGTTGTATTTTTGGAATCGTGACTTAAAATCTGATTTTCTATTTTTTTAAATTAATTTTTTTACAGTTTTATATAGGGCGAACTAGACCTGAGACACCGGGTATCAAAGCGAATTACATGAGCATCAGTTTTGTTACATGAGGACACATTCATTTTTGTTAGGCACAGGGAGATTGAGTGATTTGCGCAGAATCACAGCATGTTTTTTTTTCCAGAGTTTTATATAGCGCGAACTTGACCCGAATTGGGTATCAGAGCGCTTTACATAGCACCAGTTACGTTACATGAGGACACACATTCATTTTTGTTAGGCACTTGGAGATTAAGTGATTTGCCCAGAATCACAGGATGTTCAGCGTCATTGCCAAGACTCGAACCCGGTTCCCCAGCTTTGAGGTCGACAGCTCTAGCCGTAAGGCTAAATCCTCTCCCCTCACAATTAAAGAGGGGTTTCAATTATCATTGCTCATATACCAAACATGATATTCCTACCATCTCCAAAACAAAGGTTGTAATAAGGTAACACAATGTTATCCTATGGGAGAGGTTGGCCACCAAGTAGTGAACAATGAATTTAAGAGTTTTTCACTCCCAGGACATGTAATAGTTTGATGCTTATGTCTGTCTTTTTGAGCACACTGCACCCACCCTGTAGGATGTTTAGGGCCTATCCAGAGGGTGACTTATACGTATTAAAATGGAAGGGTTAGGCATGGGAAAAGGTTTTTGTTGCCAGGTAGAAATGCCAGTTCAAACTGCTATGGGAGATCTAGGACATGGTTAGAAATCTACTTAAGTGGGTGGTTCAATCAGTGCTGCAGGCCCAATAGTAGCATTCAATTTACAGACCCTGGGTACCTATACACCACTTTAATAGGAACATATAAGTAAAATAAATGTGCCAATTGGGTGTAAGCCAACTTTTACCATGTTTAAAGGAGAGTGTACATGCACTTTAGCACTGGTTAGCAGTGGTAAAGTGTGCAGAGTCCTAAAAGGCAACAAAAAAGGTTCAGAAAACAGGAATGTGAAGGCAAAAAAGTTTGAATATGTGCCTGCAGAAAGGGCTAAGTCAAACACAGTCGAACCAGAAGTAAATATAAATAATGCTAATCACTTTATACTACGCAGCTAATAAGGTGTGAATCTCCTGTATCATGACTATTAAAATATTTTTGCATTTTCTTAGTGTGAAAATATTTTGAAATTAGTGAATGATGCTCAAAATACATGGATCAGGTTTATACTATAAGAAATCAAAACTAGAAAATATTCACCATGGTGAAGACTTCAACCAGTAATTGGTATTGATGAACGCTCACCCATTTCACTGAGATCATAAGAACTGCTGTTCCAATTGGTCCAGAATACACTCCGTAACCCCAACGATCATGATAGATCCTCACTGCGATGGTCAGTACGCCAAACATTACTAGGGTTGATCTCTTCGGCTCATCAAAGTCTGCCAGAGCTATGTGGTTTAGGGTGAACAAAGCAATGATGATTACCACTGAGAAAACAATGAGCATTTTGTACTGATTTTGTCATTAATGATGTTAATTGAGATGTCATCAGTGATGTCATGAGTGATGGCATTTGCGATGTCATCAGAGATGTCATGTGAGGTAATATGCACTGCATGATGTTATGGTTGCTTTACCTAACCATAACCAGTGAATTTTAGGGGGGATCAGCTTTATTTTGTAGTCATTGTGTCAATTTTACTATGCTTTCCTCAGTGAATTTCAAATATATATATATATATATATATATATGTATATATGTATGTATATGTATATACATATGTATGAGTAATTATCCAAGTTAAGGTGGACAGCAGATCCTTTATATGAAGCACCCTACAACACCACTGACACTCTGCTCACCTCAAAGATCTGTTTTTCTAGCACAGTTTTCACTATAACTCAGCTCTCTTCCATGCACACTCTTGTGACAAATGATGTCATTTCAGATGGCAAATCCCTCAGAACCCCATGCAGTGCACGTCCAAAGGCTGTGAACAGCAGGGGGTTGGTAACAGGGCCTGTGGCCAGGCCCTGTGGTAAGCCCTCCAGGAAGCAACCAAACCACCCCCACAGGCTGCTAACCCCAAGCTGTGCATGGCCTTTCATCGTATGCGGTTGGCCACAGGCAGCCAACTCCATGCTGTGCACACCCTTTTGGTAGTGCGAAGCATGGGGTTAGCCACAAGGCCTGACTTCCAGCCTGGCCCTGTGTCCAACGTCCCGCAGGCAGCCAAGCCCACGCTGCACACGTTCTTTGGCCCTACACAGCATGTGGTTGGCCACAGGGACTGTGGCCAGTGCCTTTGGCCAACCCACCAGGTGTCAGCCTATCCCTGCAGGTAGCGGACCCCACTCTGCCCTCGGACTTTGGTTGTACAGCCAGGCCCTGCATCCAACTCCCCACAGGCAGCCAGACCCACACTGTGCACATCTTCTTGCTGTGCACAGCAGGGGATAGACAACTGGGCTCGGCCTGCCGCCAGCCCTGTGACCAAACCTCCGGCAGGCTGGCAACCCCACACTGTGCACAACCTTCAGGGGGCACAGCATGGGTTGACCTTCGGGTCCAGGGACCCTATCCCCTGTGGTCAAAACATATATGTTGAGGGAGCATGAAGCCCCTTTCCCAATCCCTAATCGGCCCTGAGAACCCCATCCCGAGGGGCAGTTCCAATAACAAGGGGCCTTAGAAGGTGATGGGCCCTGGTAGCCCCATCGCGTGGGGCCAAATACAGCTAAACTGGGGAGGAGGGCATATAACCCTTCTCCCCTTCTCCCCAAGCCCCGGGGACCACATCCCCCAGAGTTAAACCAATGAGAAAGGGGAGAGGGCTGTACACCCCAAATCCCTAAGCCTTCCTGAGCCCCAGGGACCCATCCTCCATGGCCACATTAAAAGGAGATGGGGCATGCAGCCCCCCTTCCCAAGCCTTAATAGGCCCTGGGAAATCCATCCACCAGGGACAAATATTATAAAAAGGGAAAGGGGCCATGCAGCTCTCCTCCCTGAGTCTTCATAGGCCCCGGGGACACCATCCTCAAGGGGCAGTTTTTTGTTTAAAAGAGGAGGGGTGTTGCACAGCCCCAGCCCCCCTCGCCGAGCCATCTCATCCCTAGAAAACCCATCATGGGGCGAGAGGTGGGTGCCCCGATTCCACCCAGGACATTCACAGAGCACACATTGGGAGCCATTGGGTCCACAGTGCCCTCGCAGCCTCAGCCATCTCCTTGCATAGTGCAGGAGCCTTGATTACTCCTGCCCAGAAGGAGCAGCTATTTATGCTTGCTCCCTTTAAGTGGGAACAATATGGGTTCTCCCTGTCTGCATCAATGCGGGCAGGGAAACAGAACACAAGTCTTTTCCCAGCTGGCGGGAGCATTTTAAAATCTTGTGCCAGCCTGGAGCAGACTAATGTATTTGCTCCTGCTTGGCAGAATATTTAAAAATGATCCTGTCAGAAGGGATCAAATACACTTTTCCCTGGCCCGGTGAACATTAACCTCTTCCGTGCTCATGACGGCCCCCGGCCATCATGAGTCACGGTGGGCGTACTCACATGACGGCCGGGAGCTGTCTGAGCCACGCCCAGGGTTGGAATGGACCAGCACAGCGGTGGAATTCGCGTCGCAGCGTAGCGGTTAAGTGAGCCACAAACCCAATAGTATTGCACCTAGTATAATAATGTAACTTTTGTAGTATGTTAATATATATGTTCGGTGGTAGGTGTAACTGCAGGGCGGTGACGTAGGGAGGGGGAGGGGCAGGGTGGGGGGTTGTAATGTATGGATTACGGACTTTAACAGGTAAGTAAACATATAAATAAATAAAACGAATTTCGTTGTGTGCACTGCATCACCAAATGCGATGCAGTGCGCGCAACGAAATTCGTTTTATTTTTATATGTTTACTTACCTGTTAAAGTCCGTAATCCATACATTACAACCCCCCACTCTGCCCCTCCCCCTCCCTACGTCACCGCCCTGCAGTTACACCTACCACCGGCCGTGGCTGCCATGAACTCTTAAAAACACTTACACTCACTTGATGTCATCAGTGATGTCATTTGAGATGTCATCGGTGATGTCATCAGTGCATTGCGGGGGCATGAGTTATAGTTAGCTCAGGTAACTATAACTGTTGAATTTTACTGGTTTTGTATGAGGAAAATCTGAGCCTAACTAACACGTCCCTGTAAGCTTTGGTTTTTTCAGTGAATTTCTAAGGTTTTTCAACATGTAACCTTTGGTTTTTTAAGTGAATGTTTATGTTTTTTCACTAGAAGTCGTGTTTGCAGAGTGGTGGAGAAAAGGAGCGGGGGTCCCTGGGGCTGTGGGGGGGGGGTCGATCAGAGGGCACAGACTTTCATTGTTTACATCTGACCTGGGGAGGTTGCGGTCCCTGGGGCTGCGGGGGTGCACTACAGGCTCCTACATTTTTTCCACTTTAGCCAACGCAGGTGGTGGTACCTGGGGCTGTGGGGGTGGGTCAGAGCCCTCCTGCATTCATATCACATTTAGCCCAGGGGAGGTGGCAGTCCCCGGGCCACGAGGGGGCTGCATGCGCCCTGCATTAATGCAATTTCCCTGGGTAGGAGGTGATCCACAGGGCACAGGGGTTGCTCAGGGCATCCCTCCCAAAAATTGTGAAATATGCCCTGGAGAGGTGGTGGTCCATGGGGGCATCCCCTGCACTCATTTTATTGTTTGCCCTTGGGAGGTGGCAGTCCCGGGGGCACAGAGGGTGCCGCGTGGGCACCCCCGCTTAATTAGTAAACACTGCCCCCGGGATTTGGCCCACCCGGGGGATTCATCAACAAGAATTGTGGGAGCCCGATCGTCTTTTTAATCTTGCCGCAGATCCACAGATCCACCAGCGAATTTGTGGAAAAAAGTAATTTAAAAAAATACCTTTAACCCCCCCATCAAATTTGGGGAGTCAGGGTATTCCTACCCTGCTCCCTTTTCTTTATTTTTTACTTTTTTGTGTGATTCGGCTTCAAGACGAGTCCCTAGATGGCTTCCTATACTTCCTTGTTGAAGTGTTGGTAGCAAATCTATTTTTTGTTGGATCCGCAATTACACTGCATGACTCACGACCACAGATATCTATATTTTATAAAACTTAAATATCTCTGAAACTACGGAACGGATTTACACATTCGAACTGTAGTCATGTTCAAAAAATAAAAAATCCCCATAGACATAGCATTGAGAAGACGTGTTTTGACCCCCCCTTTTTTTTCTCTTCCCCACTTGACGGATCATTCCCACACTTTTAACACAGCACATGAACCAAAATGGGGACTTTTTTGATATATATATGCATGTGTGTGTGGGTGTGGTTGAGTAGTTTTTGTAAGGTCAAAGTTTAAGTTTCCTTAGGAGGAGTGTTTTTGTTTTTTTATCATTTCGCTAATAACTTTGCGACCATATCACAAATCTTCACAAAACGTTCCCCCCAACAATTTAATCCACATCAGTTTCGGAAAAGTTTTGCACTGGTGTGTCAAGTGGGGGGCTAAGAAAAAAGGGTGCGTTTCTGATAGAGAATAAACAGCTGACCAGAATTACACCATTTTTGGCAAACAGTTAGACCTTTACTGACAAAGTGTTTTTTCTCTGATTGTGTGTAATCCGTTCAACCGTTTTTGAGTAATTAGCTTTTAAAGAAGGACACAGGTTGGGCATGGTTAAAGTTTTGGGTATATTTGGAATGTTGGTGTCCAGATATACTCTGATTGCCCACTTTGAATGGTAGTAATGAATCTTGATGTGTTAGCCACAACCTGAACAATATGAGGTGTCAGCCATCACAGGGTTCAGGGACCTGGTCTCTACATCCTGAAAATGAATTAAAAGAATAGCGTGCTAAAATTCATGACACAGTGTGCGCATCTGAAAGCCATCTTGATGGAGTTAGAGCTTTAAAATTGAGAGCATTTCCTAAAGAGGATACTGCAGAAAATTAAAAATAATTGAGGTTTCTTTTTGTCAAAGAAATTATGGTTAGTGCTCTAGAAAGCTAAAGTGAGGTCATCTATTTCAGTAAAATATTCTGACATGAAGAGTCAAGCGTGTACTTCCAGCACCAGAAGTTAATTCTTTAGTAATCAAATGCAGCATCACCACAGAGTACTAATGAACAACTAGAGTGCTAACATTTTGTATTCTAAACAACAGTGAGACACTCCAGAGTGCCTTTGACTTAGAATGGGAGCTGTTAAATTTAAAACCTTGCCTGCAGAGCAGACTAAAGTAAATACGCATTGAGATGTTAATGTAAGTATGAAAGAAGAGGGTAACAAACGTGAGGGGAGATGTGGGTTTTTAATTTGAGGCACAATGTATTATAAAAGGGCCTAGAAATAGTTAAACAGAAAGACATCTACATAATTACAACATCCCCTTTCCACATCTGCGTTTACTCAGCCAACCCATCTTCTCAGTCACTTATTCACTGAAAAAACAAAGGTTACAGTGAAGTTATAGTTAGCTATGCTACTACAATCTAAACTTAAATTAAATAAAAATATAGAAATTCATTAAAAAACAAATGTTAAAGTAGTGTTACAGCTAAGTGTTTAAATAAGGTGTATGAAAAGCAAAAAAAACTCTGAAATAAACCATTCATTCATATTTTTCTGTGCTAACTATAACTATACCTTGCGCCCCTGCCATGCACTGCTTATGACCTCACATATTACGTCACTCATGACATGTTCAATGACATCATTGATGGGATTATCGATCACTCATGACATCCTAAATGACATACATGATACCATCACTGATTACATCATACAATCATTGTGGCACCATTCTATAAGGTGTGTGGACTTAAAGTAATTCAACAGGCTACACCTGTGGGCAATTTTGCACACCCTGCCATCTCAGTTTGGACCCAGCCATATGGAAATCTGTCTTTACCCAGCTCCAACAGGACCAGTCCAGCCTAAACCGTCTGCCCAATTCTCCCTGAACTGGTCAAATGTAACGCAAGATAGTTTGCATGCTTGCTGGGGCTCTTCAGTCTAATGTAGCTCGGTTCCAGTGGCACATTGTGCAGGGAACCCATGTCTGGCATTCCCTTGTCACTTAAGGCATTACACCAAATACACAAAAGGTAATTAGAGAAACGCTTGCCATAAATATAACCCTGGCAATCACTCATAGTAGCTTTCCAACTCATCATTCTTCAACTTGGACCCAGGCATATACAAATCAGTCTTGACCTTGCTCCAATAGGACCAGACCAGCCTGAACAGTGATGGATATTCCCAGGCATGGGTCTCCTGCTCACAGTGCCACTATAATCTAAGCTAGCCTCAACTGATGAGCCCCAGTCAGGGCAAAACCAGTCTTGGGTTGCTTGTGTTCCGGTTAAGCGGAGGACCTGGCCTGGCAGTTCATGCTGGACATCTCCTAATAGAGCAGAGTCAAGATTGATTTGCATATGGCTGCGCCCAGATTGATGTGGCATGGTGTGCAAAATATTGATGGACTGGGATGCAGCCTGAGTATTTACCATCATTTACCATTACCGTTTAAACTTCTCCAATGCATACTGTACATCATATAACATTGCACCTCATTATATGGTGGTTCATAATACAAAGCACTTACCCATTAATGAGACCCACATGGACAAAGCTGTTCCATAGATGGAGAAATATTCCAGGATGTCATATCTCATGAAGCAAAGCACAGACATGCCCGGACCATCACAAGCGTGATAGATCTGTGTGGAGAGAATAAAGTGCAATTTAAAAATGGGATTAATTGTTATACCTTCAGTAAGTAATTGGGTTATTGTTTGAGAGAGGTGGAAGCCCCACTCAAGCAGCAAGTACAATTCTTGTCAAGGTGAACTACAAACGTCACTAAGTTAAACTGTGCTTAACCCTCTGGTAACTTGGAACAAAGCAGTTAGACTTAACTTAAAGGCAATGTGTGAAGTTTTTATGCCGCACATAAATAGTGATAACACAACACAAGAACAATCCTAAACACATTTAGAAAAATAGAGTAACTTAAACAAAATACCAAAACAACAAAAATCCAATCAGCAGAACCAGAGATACTGATTTTTAACGTTTTAAGCAAAAATAGTGGCACAAAGCTAAAAGCACCGCTCATGGTTTTCTGGCTGCCTAGACAGGGAAAAGTCACAGGTTCAGACTGACCACAATGGAGCACAGGTTGGACAAAGGGAGGATGGTTAGTCCCATTGAAGAGTTACTTTCTGAAGCCCGACGCAAAGATTTCTGTTAATGTTTGAGGCTTTCCACATGAAGAGCAGTTTGAGCATCCCTGAGGTCCTAGCTGTAGCGGGAAGATTCTGTCGTGAAAAACTATATAGACGAAAATCTGGCCTCTGGGTTCATTCGCCACTCCACGTCACCCGCTTCCTCGCCTTTGTTTTTTATCCCGAAGAAGGACTGTGCCGAGTTGCGAACATGTATTGACTACCGGGCCCTCAATAACATCACGGTGAAAAACCGGTATCCCCTTCCTTTAATCTCGGTCTTGATGGATCAGCTACACGGAGCACGCTACTTCACGAAATTGGATTTACGGGGGGCCTACCATTTGGTCAGAGTCAAACAAGGGGACGAATGGAAGACGGCCTTCCGGACACGGTTTGGCCTTTTTGAGTACAGGGTAATGCCATTCGGGCTTTGCAATGCCCCGGCAGCCTTCCAGTATTTCATGGACGAAGTGCTAAGAGGATTGTTAGATACCATCTGCATGGTCTACATCGATGATATCCTCGTCTACTCTCGCACCTTACTAGAACACGTAGAACACGTCAGAGAAGTACTGGGTCGACTGCAACAACACGACTTATATGCCAAATTGGAGAAATGCCTCTTTCATATGCCTGAGGTGTCTTTTCTGGGATACGTGATTAATGCCAATGGTTTTCAGATGGAGGACGGTAAGGTGGAAGCCATCAAGGGTTGGAAAACCCCTCAGTGCGTCAAATCCCTACAGAGCTTTCTCGGGTTCGCAAATTATTACCGGCGATTCATCCAAGGCTTCTCTAAAATCATCCATCCCTTGTCCAGACTGTTGAGGAAGAACGCTCCCTTTATCTGGGGGGAAGAAGCTGAACTTTCGTTCCAATCAATAAAAGAAAGGTTCACCCAAGCCCCGATCCTGCGGCATCCTGATGCACGACTCCCCTACATTCTGGAGACCGATGCGTCCCAATACGCATTGGGAGGAGTCCTTTCCCAAAGGCACCTTCTACGGGACAAATACATCCTGTGGCCTACTACTCGAAAAACTAAGCCCCAGCGAAATCAACTACTCGATCACAGACAAAGAGCTTTTGGCTATCAAGAGGGGATGTGAAGAGTGGAGACACTACCTGTTGGGAGCCCGTTACCCCTTTGAAATCTACACGGACCATCGGAACCTACTGTTCCTAAAGACCGCCAAGGCGCTGACACCGCGACAACTCCGTTGGACTCTCTTTTTCCCGGACTATGATTTTGTCATCCGGTATCGCCCCGGTCCACAAAAGGGAAAGGCCGATGCTCTCTCCCGGAACCAGGACACCCCTGCACAACAGACAGCTGATGAAGCCGAGCCGCCATCCATCTTGCCGGAACCTGTCTTTCCAGGGCCCACGATAGCACTGCTCACGAACCCGAATTTCCTCGAGGATCTCAAGGTGTCAGTGGCGGAGGTAGACGACAAGGCCTGGCTCCAAGAGGAACCCCAGTGGCGATCGTTGGTCAACGACCTCCTGTACTATCGTCATGCCATGTATGTACCTGAACCAGGGCTACAGATGCAAGTGCTGAACTGGGCACATGACTCCGTGTTGGGAGGGCATTGGGATGTGTAAAAAACCCTCGCCACTATAGAACACTCTTTCTGGTGGCCATCAGTAAGAGACGACACGAAGAAATACATCAGGAACTGTTCAGTGTGTGTGCAGGGTAAGGCGCGACACAACAGACCGACGGGGCTCCTCCGTCCCATACCCATTCCACCCAAACCATGGCATACAGTCTCTATGGACTTCATAGTAGAAATGCCCTTGTGTCAAGGAAAAACCGTGATTCTAGTAATAGTAGACCACTTGACCAAAATGGGGCACTTTGTACCGTTAGAGAAATTACCGACATCTGCAGAACTAGCACTGGTGATATTACAACATCTCGTCAGGGCTCACGGTGTTCCAAGCGTCTTCATCACTGGCAGGGGGTCGCAGTTCACTTCCCGTTTCTGGAAGGCCCTATGTGAAACTATGAATATCGACGCCAGGCTCTCAACAAGCTACCATCCCCAAACGGATGGCAAAACAGAACGCCTAAATCAGACTGTGGAACAATACCTGCGTTGTTTTTCCTTGCAGAACTCCACGGATTGGGTCACTCTCTTATGGTTGGCTGAGTTCACGTACAACAACTCCGACCATTCGACCCTGGGTTGCTCCCCGTTCTTCTGCCTTTTGGGTTACCATCCGAACATCCTTCCCTTCGATTGGCCTGTCACTTCCAATCTACCCAGCGTTCAGGAACATCATGCACATCTGCAAGCTGTCAGACTTGATGCTCAACGCCATTTATCGGCTGCTCAAGAGAGACAGAAACGATTCGCTGACATGAAACGTAGTCCGGAACCGGTCTACCAAGTGGGAGACAAAGTGTGGCTTTCCACCAAGAACATACACCTCAATGGCATTAACAAACTGAAGCCTAAATACATAGGCCCTTACAGCGTGGAAGAAATCATCAATCCTGTGGCCCTGAGATTGACTATTCCCCAATCTTGGCACATTCACCCTGTTTTTCATGTGTCCTTGCTCCAGCCAAGCCCCTTAGACACTAGGCTGCCCGTCCATCCCCCCCCTGTGCTGGTGGAGGGATTGGATGAGTACGACGTACAGGAATTGTTGGATTCCAGGATACATAGGGGTAGAGTCCAGTACCTAGTAAGTTGGAAGGGATACGGGGTCGAGGACAGGTCCTGGGAGCCTGAGCTAAATCTCCATTGCCCAGACCTACTGGCACAGTTCCATCTGGCCCATCTGGGTAAACCAGGTCGACCGCCGAGTCGGCAGTCCTTGAGAGGGCGTTCTGTAGCGATTCTGGACAGCAGGCAGAGGGCGGGGCTTCAGGGTCACAAAGGCACTACAACTCCCAGTACGCTCTGGGCACAGGCAGTCCGGAACCGGCAATTGAGACAGGGTATATAAGCGCCTCCCCGGAAATGCGCGGCGCTTGTCAATCATTCCTGATTCCTGGCCTGAACCCGACCTTAGTTTCTCCTACGCCTTCGCAGCAGATACCGCGGACGCTTTCCTTCCCGCTCTGGACGCCGTCTCAGCAGATACCGCGGACGCTTTCCTTCCCGCTCTGGACGCCGTCTCAGCAGATACCGCGGACGCTTTCCTTCCCGCTCTGGATGCCGTCTCAGCAGATACCGCGGACGCTTTCCTTCCCACTCTGGACGCCATCTCAGCAGATACCGCGGACGCTTTCTTTCCCGCTTCATCGTTTGGAGGTAAGAACTAGAAATAGACTAGCACGGCCGTGCTATACTAACAGTTACTTTGTTTACATTTTGTTCCTGACTTGGCTCATTTAACCCACCCCGGAAAAAACATTTAATGAGCCACAAGAAACCTAAGCCTGCATTTAGGGGCATTCTTTCACTCCCTTCCCCGCCTACATGAACGACTTCCTCCAGGTCTTGTGCAGTAACAGCCTGAGGATTATTCTAGAGGTTCAACACGGCTAACACGATTCTTCACTGAGGTCCTGACTTCCACACTGTGGGCAATTAGTGAGTACCCCAGCTCGCACCTTGATTATACCTGTCTGGCTCGTCTGTCCAAACCGAGTAACGGTGTCCTTTATTTCATAGCTGTGCGGCATCTCAGAAGAATCGAGACCAGACCTAGAGGGGAGCCCCATCACCAACTTTTCCCGTAAGTCCCTTCCCTTTTCCCCCGGATTGCGATTCTTCTCAAGTGTGAGTGACACTGAGAGGGTTGGCAGTTAGGGGAATCGAGAGGTCTCTCTGCAAGCTGTGGTCCCTGCGGGCTCGACGAAGACAGGTTAGTGGCATAGGGCTATCTGTGTGGGTCACTAGCTGTCTGTTCCCGTGACAGCTGCTAAATTGTAGCAATATAGATAGATCAATAGATAGCACAAGTTTGAGCACAGACAAAGGACAAAAGCCCTGAGGTATAATTTTGCATTGCTTACAGAGAGGAAGGATGAAGATGTGAGGTGAGTTCTAGGATGTGGAAATGAAGTGTTTCTTCGAGGAGCTAGGCCTTCATAATTTGGTCTCATTTCCATGAAGTAGGATGGTCATATTTTGTGGTGATGTGTTCTTTGAGGCCATTCTTGAATTGTTTTGAAGTTACTACAATGGGTTGTATTATTAAATATCTAACCCCGGAATATCGACCTACAAGAATATTGTGGGCAGAATATTTGTGTGACAAAACATATATATATATATATATCTATCTCTATATATATATATATACTAATATAATAAAGAGGGAGCCCAAACCTTTGAGGCGGGTAATCTCAGGAACCACAGCACCAATCACAACACCCAATACAGCGTTGGAAAGGGCAGTTGCAGCAGAAGGACATAGGCTATGCAAACGCCCACCATATACATTTAAAAGGTAAAAGAACCGTGCCAGCAAAGTAGTCCCTTGTGGGCGTGTTAGCGTTGTGCTGTGGGCGTGTGCTGGGGGGCATGACAAACGCTGGGGGCGTGTGGTACATTCCGCCCTTCATGCCATGTCTCATATCGTGTGCTGTGGGCGTGTGCTGGGGGCATGGGCTTGTGCGGGGCGCGGGATTACGGGAAAAAAAGCAAGCGTTGTGCCCAATATTTCATTGTTTTTTCTTCCCAGGTTCTATACATTCCAGTTCCGGGTGTCCACCCTGCTCCCTTTAAATACCCCTGCACCCCATAATCATAACCCACCCTTACTCCTTAAAATACCCCAACACCCTTAAGCACTAACCCATCTTAACCCTATAAATATTCCCTGTACCCCAAAACCCAAACCTAGCCCTGAACCCTATAAATACCCCTGTACCTCAAAACCTAAACCTACCCCTGAACCCTAAAAATACCCCTGTACCCCAAAACCCAAACCTAGCCCTGAACCCTAAAAATACCCCTGTACCCCAAAACCCAAAACCTACCCCGGAACCATAAAATACCCCTGTACCCCAAAACCCAAACATAGCCCTGAACCCTTAAAATACCCCTGTACCCCAAAACCCAAACCTACACCTGAACCCTAAAAATACCCCTGTACCCCAAAACCCAAACCTAGCCCTGAACCATAAAAATAACCCTGTACCCCAAAACCCAAACCTACCCCTGAACCCTAAAATATCCCTGTACCCCAAAACCCAAACCTAGCCCTGAACCCTTAAAATACCCCAGTACCCCAAAACCCAATACCTACCCCATAACCCTAAAAATACCCCTATACCCCAAAACCCAAACTTAGATCTGAACCCTAAAAATACCCCTGTACCCCAAAACCCATACCTATCCCTAAACCCTAAAACTACCCCTGTACCCCATAACCCAAAACTATATCTGAACCCTTAAAATAACCAAACACCCCAAAACTTATACCTCAGTACACCAAAACATATACCCCTATACCCATAGTTACCTTATCCAAACATTAAAAAAAACATGCTTTTACCATTCATGCATTTACAACGAATTTTGTTGTAAATGTATGCGTGGTAAAAGCATATAAAATGTAATGCCATGCGTTATAATGGCATTGCGGAGTCATGGTACTTTCGTAATGAAATTATGCAGAGTGATGGTATGCAGAAAGAAAGTTGCGGAATAATGGGTGTTTACCCTCCCCCGGTAAGTACATTGGTGACACGGCTGCCCACATCTCCAGCAACATACTCATATTTTTTCACCACCGATTTGAAAAATGCACAGGTCTCTCTCATTGATGGCCAGCACCAACATACACTTTTAGACACACCTCCCGCCACAAGTTCTAGAATTGCGAACTTTAGAGCTGGGGAGCTACGTTCGAATCTCGGCATTAGCTCAACATCCTGTGATTCCAGGCAAATCGCTTTGTCTCCCCGTGCCTACCACAAATGAATGTGTTCTTCTGTAATGTATATTGTGCTCATGCCATGTTGTCGAGTTCGCGCTATATAATATTGCAAGGAAAAATAACGTAGGGAAACTCGAGTTCACACACTACTGAACGCGCACTCTTAAAGTGCATCAGCAGTGCACTGTGAATCGGAGCGTTTCACAGGGCTGTCACAGATAAGAAATGCTATCAAAACGAAATCCTACAAACAATATACTACTGGCCGGCAGCAATTCATACCCGGACATCGTCGGGACGGGCTGCTAGTATGTATATATATATATATATATATATATATATATATATATATGTATATATATATATGTTAATTTCCATGGAGATTTTTAGATATGACTGCAGCCCGAACCACTGGGTGGAATTACACCAAATTTGGCAGAAAGGAATGCCTTGGTTCAGAAAAAACCCTTTTTGTTATTTGGTGTAAATCCGCTCAGTAGTTTTTAAAATATTTAAAGGAATGTTAATTTGTACATATAGAGATGTGGATCCTCCGAGGAGAGGATCCAACAGTCCCTGCACTGAAATGTGATTGGCTGCCAACAGTTCAATCAGGAAGTGTTGGCAGCCATCTTGAGTCTCAAAACATAGCATTAAAAAAAAAGAGAAGGGGGCGGGATCGGAATACCCTGAGTACTTAGGCCTCTTGATGGCGATCGTGCAGGGACCCTATAGGGCAAAAAAAGCATCTTAAAAAAATCAATTTTGGCGGGAGTCGTGGCTTCTACCGAAAAAGAAAAAGTAAAGAAGTGCAGTTCCCACACTTCTGTAATGCTTATTCCCCAGTTGGACCAGGTCTCAGGGGTATGTTGAATAATAAAAAGGAGGGAGCGCATGAAAGCCCCAGGAACCGCCAGCTCACTTGGTAAAATCTGCATAAATAAATGTGGAGGGGACCACGCAGTTCCCCCAGCAGCTCCGGGGACGGCTATCTCCCTGGGGCACTTTAAAATATGTATGTGGGTGGGCAGTTATTGGCCCCTGGAGGGGTGCTGCCCAGGGGACCGCCACCCCCAGGGCTGGCTCTTGCTTTGTACCAGGGTGCCCACCTCTGGGACAGAGCTGTTTGCTGTGGCTTGGCGGGAGCTTTAACAGCTCCCAACAAGTCATAGCAAATACTCTCACTTGCTGGAAGCTGAGCTTTCATCTGTTTCCCTGCCCGCTGTCAAGCGAGCATGGAAACATACAAACGGATAGCTTACACAAATAGGGAGCTGCATGTTCAGCAGCTCCCTGTGTATGAAAGCAATGCCGGCTACAGCATGAATTGGGAAACAAGAAGGGACCGTGGGAGCCTTCAGGCTCAACCCATGGTTTTATTGCACACTGGCTGCCCTGGGAGCACCCGGGTAACCATGCCGGGCCCTGGGGGATGTAGTCCAAAGATTCAGGCTACAATAATTTGTCACTCATAGGAGAGTGCACGCAGCGTTACTCCTCTACCTTGTTTATAATGAAAGATGTCTGTCTAGCTGTAATACATGTGTTTTTACACTTAGACAACAGAATGTCTCATTATTATTATAACTAAGCATTATTGCTCTCACCTGAGGGCAAAAAAGGGCTGTTAACTACACTCCCATAATTATGGGTCAGAGGTGCAAAGGGACAATAATTACCAGCTGTTATTCCTCTGCAAGTAAGTTAATGGATCTATTAGTGCTCCACCTCCCGACTGGTGAATTCAAATCACCCTCAGTCCAAGGTCCGGCGCTCCTCTGATGGCTACACCAGCTCTTTTGTTAAAAGTTGCTCTCACTTTCACTCTGTCCTGGAACCTGCCCTTCACTCTGAAAGTGAAAATGTGAGCTCAAATGCAAACCTGACAACTCACACGACACCACCATGTGACACAATATCAGCTCCCATCACACAGTCCCACAGTGAGGAGTCGATATCACATGGGGACAGGGAAAATGAGGTGAAAGCTACTGTATACAGTGGTTTCTTTGAACTGCCGACATCCATTAAAGGGTATGAAAACACCCCAGGACATCGGCACCAGCCTCAGCAAGGTTTCTTTTTAGTTTGTGGAGGAGGGGGTATGGGGTCGGGGTAGGGGCAAAAGTGCCTCTTAGGTACTTCTCGGCACAAAGCTCTGCCCCCTCCAAGTCTTGCTCGCTCCTCACATGGTGAGATTTTTTCTCAGGTTGCCAGGTATGCAAATGCCTCAAAACTGTAGAAAGAAATAAACAAACTTCAGTTTATGGGTTTCCCTCCCATTTTTTTTATATGGTTTGGGCTTATATTTCCCATTTGAGAAGGCTGGAGTTGTGCCCCCATTGAGAAAAAGTGAGAGCAGCTTCTGGCGGTAGAGATGCTTCTGAAGCTTTGGAGGAGCCCCACCATTGGCAGCTCCTCCGCTAAGGCAAAGGAGCGTGGACCCACTGCTCAAAAGGAAAAATAAAATGATAATGTATAATTATTATCATTTTAGCCTTCCTATTGAGTCAGTGGCTCTCGGGTGGGGTGGAGCAGGACTGGACAGAGCAGGGGGAGGAGTGGTTTGCACTCCCTAAGTGCGCACGACAGCTTGGCCGGTCCTCTTGGGCCGGCCAAACAGTTATGCACACTTTGCATCTTCCCCACCAGGATCTAATGCACAGCCTGTTGAGGACCATGCCCAGCCTTTCATTCCCCATCTGAGCGCTGATCCACGGTGCTCAGACCAATCACAATGCTGCATTGCAGCATTGTGACTGGCTCAGGGGACCCTAGGAGCCCGGGTGCTTCCTGATGCTTCCTGCTGCCGGACCAGAGACAGGAAGAAGAGGACGGAGGAGAGGTGGCTGCCGGCAGTTTTCAGGTAAGTCTTTTTTTTTTCTTTTTTCGTTGTCCCTGTCTCCCCCGCCACCCCACCAACCGGGCCAAGTAGCAGCCGCTACTGCCCCACACCTTGGAGTGAGTGTGAGTTGTGGCCACCAAACAAGGCACACCGGAGAGACAGGCAGAGACGTTATAAGGCATGGGCAACGTGGGCATTTAACTATGGGTCCCACCCAGGCGCGGTGCGTCCATTGGGGCGTAGGGGCGTAGCCCCACTGAGCCCCATGGACCCACCGCGTCGTCACTAAAATACAAATAAAAATATTAAAATAATCGCGCTACCCGCCGGCTGGGAATCCTGGAGACACCCGACTTTTCCGGAGTGCGCAGGGGTGGGGGGGGAGGCTGGGCCTGCTGCAGCTGCGCAAGTGGATTTTTGGGCAGAAACAAGCCCGCGCATGCGCAGATTGTTTCCCCTGTGCAGTTCCCCTTAGAGAGAGGACCAGGGGGCGGGCCGCAGCCCCTGGGGTTGCACAGGGCGACTGGGCGAGGAGTCATGGTGCCCCCCAGCCAATCCTGGCGCTGCATACAGCGCCAGGATTGGCCGGTCAATACTGCAGCCAGGGTCCCTGTAAAGAACAGAAAGGGGTCCGGTATCTTGCGGTCAGCTATGACTATTTTCACTGATAGCCATATAAACTAATAAAAAAAATCAACGGAAATATCGAGTGTTAAAAGAAACGTGTAAAGGAAGAGAAAAGACATAGATAAGAGTGAAAGGGAATGAAAAGAGGGAGGGAACAATGGCAGTGAAGGGAAAAAAGGAAGGAAATAATGCGAAAATAAAAGCGGGAAATGAAGAGAGATTGTGGGGAATTAAAAAAGCATGAGTGGGAAACGGATGGATGGAAACATGCTGGTGTTTCTATATTAAAACGTTTTAAGACCTTCATTAAGGCACTTCACAGGTGCAGCAGAAGCAGCTCAAGCTCCCCTTATTTGCATGGGGGCACGAGCAGGTGGCGATAAGTCATATGACACTTATCTTGCTGTTTGGCCAACAACAAAATGCATTTGACTATTTCTAGGTCTCTCTTTTAACCAGAGCTGGAAATGGGAAACAAGCACTGGCAAAGCCAAGACGTTTTGCCTATGCAATGCAATGTTTTTAGACATGTAAAACAGCACTCGCGCTGTGCAATATGGCTTAAAGTAAATAAAAGAAAACGGCACAGCGGGGACCAGTGCAAAAACCCCATTTTGTATCAATTGTTTGGTCCAAATGTCAGTGCATAATTTCACCACTGTAATCTAGTCTATTTGTTTTAATGTTTTGTGTTTGGGGCATTCTTTGAACAGTTTTTTTTATATTGATGCGCAAGCAAAGAATCTGTGACTCCCTCACATTCTCCATAGTTCAATTACATTTGTTTACCAACTTTTAACAGATTATTCAGTTTTGCTTGGCATCGTAGGACTTGAATTAGCAAAAAATGGGAAATAAAATGCAAAGTTATTTTGAAAAGGGACCCTTAAAGTAGGTTTTGCCTGGGACCCTCAAAATCTTGGAGTAAAGGATGGAAGCAGGGAGGTGGCATCAACAAAATACCACTTTTGCAGTCTTTCAATGGTGGCTGTAGCCCACAGGGAAAAGCATTCTCATTTGCTTGCCAGCTTCCCGTGTTATACCCGGGAGCTAATGATAAATATCATTATTTTTATTGGAAATAAACATTAGTGGGCGTAGTAGTGGTGGTGGATGTAGCTATAGAATATTGTATATTTTTTTTGCTTCTATTCTTCCTTTCTTCCGTTGAAAACAGACGGCTACAACCTACAGGTTGTGGCATTGCAGGAATTGCAACACCTCTTTGTTCCCCTTTTCCCCTAAGTTCAGTGCTTAATTTGAGCAGGTGCTCTCAGGTGCTCAGCACCGGCACTTCTTTCACAGGGCCGGGGCTACGATATCTGGTCCTGCAGGTGGTGGTCTCAATATTAATTGCCCAATTTAAAATAAAAAGAACCACATACCTTGCATGATGACTGGCTGGTATGTTTTCATAGGCAGGCACACATCTGTTCAGGCAGGCATGATTGTGTATCATCACTTTAGTGATGATGTCGTCACGCCTGTCATGAATCCAAGAAGTCATCATTAATTAATAGCTTGCATTCTGTTCCCGGAGTCTGCTGCACCCTGCCACTGCCTGAGCCTAAGCCTCCCATTGGATAATTGTAGTGGGGGCCTGCATCCCGGCATTGCTACTATCCTCAACGTGCTTGATGTGGCGGTGGCCCACCGTAACTTTTGTGCGCTATGGAGTCACCTGCAGTTTCCGTGCGCTGCCTCCAAGCATGCTAATTGCTGAGTGTGCTTGAGCCCAGTAGGTGCAACAGTCATACTCGCGTCTCACAGGCATTGCAGCATTGCGACTGAGGACAGTGCTTGTGCTGTGGCAGGCAGGGTCACAGCAAACTGAGCAGTGGATGCCTATGCTGTCGTCATAACTGGACCAAACTAATTACAGGCAGCACTAGCAGTGACTTGACCTGCGGTGTTCAAGCAGCCTCCTGACTTGCAACAAACCCAGTCAGAACGCACTGATTAATATGTTAAAAAAAGCATTTTCATGTGGTGTACATTTTGTTTTCGCACTCATCTGTCGGTGTAGGTAAAGAAGTAAAACGTATGTCTTAGGGGACAGACAGCAGAGCATGGTTACAGGATAGAGACTGAGGCAGTGCGGGTGTTGAAAGTTGGGTACACCGGAGTTAGAAGTGGGCTGCAGCCTCCTTGGCAGCATTTTCAGCCCCGGCACTTAATTTTTTACAAATTAAGCACTGCCTAAGTTACGGTACCCGGATACGACCCTCTTAATCATGTCCTACCTGTTTAAAGGGACACCAGGAAGTGAGTCCCATGGACACATTATTAAGGGAAACCCTGGCTCACAGTAGTCAGATGTGTGCAGCCGACATGACTCTGTGGCAGAGGTTGGTTGAACTGAACAGGTGGAGTTGGGCGCCTGACGGTGGGAGGCGCAGGTTGGGACGCAGAGCCCACTGGGGTCGGGGAGGATGGCCCAGCTGCCCGGCCCTCTGTAGTCCACCCACATGGAAACAAGGACGGCTCGCCTAGCAGTGCCTTGACAAATGCTGCCATCTCCTTCATTTGTTCACAGATGACAGGTGTTCGGTGGCATTTCACCTTCAAATCACCTTTCGCTGTTAAATGTGTGGAGCACTAGGCACAGCTGATCTGGCATGGACCCCAAAACAACGGGATGCTTTGTCTGACTTAGTGTGCCAAACTTTGGTGGTGTTGTTTACTCTGTCCATGCCTGCAACTGAAGGTTTTACTGCGGAGCTGCATCCTTAGTTAAAACTCTGAAGCCGGTGGTGACACAGAGAGCCGGCACTGGCCGGAAAGCGCGGTGGAGAGTAGATTTATTTGCCTGTCGATAGCTGTTTCCAGTGGGACACTTCAAGCTGTGCGGCTGCTGGAACTGGCCGTCTGAACACTTTTTCTTTCATGCATTTTATGTTTCGTCGTGTTGCCAGCAGAGGAACAATGGAGACACATTTTTGAGCGCAGACGCTCTATTATTACACTGGAAAACCACATCTTCAAGCGCCAAGAAGCGCGCGCGCGCGCCGCTGGGAACAGCACGCCGCGCGGACTGTAATGCCAAAAAGTCTAAGCAGGATTTCAAAACAAAGAGGGAATGAGAGAAGACATCCCGATCGTAGCAGGGACACTGACTGGCCAGGCAGTGCGGGCTGGCCGTGATTCTTCCCCCATACCCCCTCCCCGTCCCACCCCCAAGAAAGAACTGAGCAGTTCTTACCGCAATGAAGAACATGGTGAAGAAATAAACCATGGACTCCATGTGAAAGCGCCTCTTGGCGGCGATGCTGATGGTGGGGAGGAAGGCCAGGCTGCTGATGGTCGGGAGCAGGACTTTAGCCACGATGGAGCCCATTGCAAATCCGGAAAGGTGCCGGCGACCGGCCTGCTGCGCTGCAGTAGCGGGCGTGTGAAGAGGGGCACGCGCCACACTCGGGCTTTAACATGTCAAACCACAGCAGTGGCCATGCCACGAGGGTACGACAGGTGGCACCGAGGGGAATGTCACGACAGCTGATCTCTGACACGCCTCTCGGCTCCAGCTGCCCCGAGAGACAGTGATGCTAGTGTTCCGAAAGCAGACCGGCAAACTAGTGCGCGCCTAGGGTTAGTCGTGTCACGGCCCTCGTGAAACCCTGCCGGTTTCACACTCCTCACCGAACTGGCTTAGCAAAGGTGCCATGGACCAAATAACATCCCCCCACCTCCTGCGTTTATGGAGAAAGAAACAAGTGGCAGATAGCGAAATGCAATGGACCTTTCGGACCCCTTGGCCCGACGCAACCGCACCAGGGGGCATATTATCAAGAATGGCGTTAACACTATTGCCGGTTTAGCAGCAGAAAACTGCCGCTGAAGCAGCGATAATGGGCTTCATAATATGCCCTTGTGAATTCCCATAGAAGCCCATGTTCTGGTGTGAACATGGGCTTCTATTGGAATTCACAAGGGAATATTATCAAGTCTATTATCGCCGCTTTAGCAGCAGTTTTCTGCCGCTAAACCAGCAATAATTTTTAACGCCGTTCTTGATAATATGCCCCTTGCTGCCCTATTGAGAGCTAAGCCGCTGGTCACGGCTACCTTTCAGTGGTACACATACTGACTGTACCGTGCGCCTGCGCCGAGAGCCGGGTGTGCAGAATGCCCGCTGAAAAAGAGCCTGTGAAGTGCAGTTGTGTGCATGTCCATAGTTCCCAAGTGAATGCACAAGGATAGATGTGCCCAGTTAAGCATACTTCTAGATAGACGGGTCAAAAGCAGGTGAATGGGTCATACTCTGTTCCTCCTCTAGCAGAGGCCACCATGCAGCACCAGCGTGATGCAACAGCGTAAGCATATATTTATATCTATACCACACAGAAAAAAGGTCAAGGCACTAGAGACTTGCACTGGTATGTGTATACTTCCATCAATCAAAACAGAACTGGTAGTGCAAGAGCTGGGAACCTGACCTTCCTAGTTCCCTAAACTTTTGGATAACCAAAAAGACAAAAATCAGACAAGCTCAGCACATACCCCTATATTGTCTATACGTGGCTATGATTCTATATCGCATTTTAATTGAATGATCGTCTGTAAAAAAATTGAATAAAGAAGAAGACAAATATTTTCAACCACAAATTTGAAGTTTTATGCACTTTCTTTGGGGAATTTGTCTATGTTTGTAAATAAGACTGAACCTATGATTAATTAATCCATGACATATATCATGTATAGACAATATAGGGGTATGTGCTGAGCTTATCTGATATTTATATATTTATATCTGTAATGGTTCTTTTAACAGGGTTAGAAATGGGAAAAATATATTGCAAGAGGACGCCCCCAACCAAACCGATGCAGGGAAGGGTGGTACACTCACATGGGCGTCCGCAGGGGGGGGCAAGAGGGGGCGCTTGCCCCCCCCCCCTGGATTCAGGCCCGGTTCTAGAGGATGGGCCCACATACCTGGGCCGATTTTCCTACCTGAAATGTTGCTACAGCGCCGAGTGTGACTCTCAGCAGGTCACAGAGTGAGGCCGGTCCATTGTCATGGGCAGAATGACAATGGGCCGGCTGAGGAGGCACAGCATGGAGCATCTCCGCCCATCCCAGGCCTCAGGAGGTGAGCAGCACAATTAGCAAGTCTTAGGCAGGGGACGGGAGCTTTAGTCTCTCACAGTAGGCCACAACAATCAGATAAAAAAGCTACGGGGCGCGGTTGGGGGCGTTTGGGGAGCGGGGTTAGTGCAAACAGTCTTAGTTTAAAAACTGTGAAGTGACAGACCGGATTGAAATTGAAACTTTATTATGAAATTCCATCCGTTTGTGCAATGGGGAGAATGTTGTATACAGCTAACAGTGAAAATACTCTGCAAAACACACTAAGGACTGAAATAACTACATTTAAAGAACAATATGACTAAAAATGGAAAAAAAATGAAAATTCGTTTTTGACAATGTTGTACTGAAAAATTTAATTTCTCCTCCATGTTGTGGTCAAGGGAGACGTAAGAGCAGAGGAGAGATAAAGAGAGAGACAGAGCCAAAAGGAACAATAAGAGACGTAGTGGGGAGTAGAGACAAACAGAGAGGGGGAGAGGAAAGAGGGAGAAATGATTGATGAGAGAAGATAGGAAAAGAGGCGAGAGGGGGGGTACATAATTATAGATAAACACAATGAGGAAAGGAGACGGAGGGAGACAGAGGGCGACAGACAGAGGGAGAAAGACAGAGGGAAGGGGGCGACAGAGGGAGGGAGACAGATAGAGGGAGATACAGGGTGGGATACAGACAGAGACAGACAGAGGGAGGGAGACAGAGAGAGAGGGAAAGAGAGTGAGAGAGAGGGAGACAGAGAGAGGGAGACAGAGAGAGGGAGACAGATAGGGAGAGGGAGACCGAGAGAGAGGGAGACAGAGGGAGGGAGCCAGGGAGGGAGACAGAGGGAGGGAGATAGAGGGAGGGAGACAGAGGGAAGGAGACAAAGACAGACAGAGGGAGACAGAGAGAGAGGGAGACAGATAGGGCGGGAGACAGAGGGAGAGAGGGAGGGAGGGAGGGAGACAGAGGGAGGGAGACAGAGGGAAGGAGACAGAGGGAAGGAGACCAAGGGAGGGAGACAGAGACAGAGGGAGACAGATAGGCGGGAGACAGAGGAAGAGAGAGAGAGAGAGAGAGAGGGTGGGAGACAGAAGGAGGAAGACAGAGGGTGACAGACAGAGGTAGGGGGTGACAGAGGGAGGGAGACAGACAGGGAGACAGATAGAGGGAGACAGACAGAGACAGACAGAGGAAGGAAGACAAAGAGAGAGAGGGAAAGATGGAGACAGAGAGAGAGGGAGACAGAGAGAGAGAGGAAGACAGAGAGAGGGAGACAGAGTGAGAGGGAGACAGAGAGAGAGGGAGACAGAGGGAGACAGAGAGAGAGGGAGACAGAGAGAGAGGGAGACAGAGAGAGAGGGAGACAGAGAGGGAGGGAGACAGAGGGAGACAGAGAGAGAGGGAGACAGAGAGAGAGGGAGGCAGAGAGGGAGGGAGGCAGCGGGAGGGAGGCAGAGGGAGGGAGACTGAGGGACAGAGACTGAGGGAGGGAGACAGAGGGAGGGAGACAGAGAGAGGGAGACAGAGAGGGAGACAGAGAGAGAGAGAGCGAGAGAGAGGGGGAGACAGAGAGGGAGGGAGAGAGAGAGAGGGAGGGAGGGAGACAGAGACAGATGGAGACAGACAGAGACAGATGGAGGCAGAGACAGGGACAGGGGAAGACACGCAGAGACAGACAGAGATGGAGAGGGAGACAGAGGGAGGGAAACAGGGACAGATAGAGACAGACAGATAGAGACAGAGACAGGGACAGACAGATAGGGGCAGAGACTAAGACAGACAGAGAGACAGAGAGACATAGAGGGAGACGGAGGGAGAGAGAGAGAGAGGGAGGGAACAGAGGGTGACAGAGGGAGACAGAGAGGGAGATAGAGGGAGGGAGAAAGACAGAGGGAGACAGAGAGGGTGACAAAGGGAGGGAGACAGAGGGAGGGAGACAGAGGGATGGAGACAGAGGGATGGAGACAGGCAGAGGGAGACAGACAGAGGGAGACAGACAGAGGGAGACAGACAGAGGGAGACAGTCAGAGGCAGGCCCGGACTGGCCATAGCGGGCACCGGGCAATCCCCCGGTGCGCCGCAAGGGTGAGGGCCGTTTTTGAGCTCCTGGGGGCCGATTTTGTTAGAGGGCCATTTTTGCAGCATAGCTGCAAAATCGGCCCTGCAACAAAATCGACCGAAAACCGGCCCTAGCAAAACGCTCTGCGGCACCTCCAACCCCCCGAGTGGGGAGGGGGGGCCGGCCGAGCACTTTGCCAGGGCCGGTTTTGGTTCCCAGTCCGGCCCTGGTCAGAGGAAGACAGTAGGAGGGCGACAGACAGAGGGCAACAGACAGAGGGCAACCGACAGAGGGAGACAATCAGAGGGAGGGAGACAGAGGGAGGGAGACAGAGGGAGGGAGACAAAGGGAGGGAGACAGAGTGAGACAGAGAGGGAGACAGAGAGAGGGAGGGAGACAGAGGGAGGGAGGGAGGGAGGGAGGGAGACAGAGGGAGACAGACAGAGGGAGACAGACAGAGGGAGGAGGGCGACAGAGGGAGGTGGACAGACAGAGGGAGAGAGACAGACAGAGGGAGGGAGAGAAAATGATGGAGGGAGACAGAGGGAGAGAGAGGGAGGGAGAGAGAGCGAGATAGACAGACAGAGTGAGTGAGACGGAGGGAGACAGAGAGAGGGAGAGGGAGGGAGAGAGAGAGATAGAGAGAGAGGGAGGGAGACAGTGAGACAGAGAGGGAGACAGGGAGAGAGAGAGGGAGACAGAGGGAGGGAGACAGAGGGAGGGAGACAGACAGAGGGCGACAGACAAAGGGGGACAGACAGAGGGAGACAGACAGAGGGAGGGAGGGAGACAGAGGGAGGGAGACAGAGGGAGAGAGAGGGAGGGAGACAGGGAGAGAGAGGGAGGGAGACAGAGAAAGTACGACGGAGAGAGATATAGACAGAGTGAGTGAGACAGTGGGAGACAGGGAGAGGGAGGGAGACAGAGAGATAGAGAGAGGGAGGGAGACAGAGAGAGAGGGAGGGAGACAGAGAGACAGACAGAGAGAGAGAGAGAGAGAGAGAGAGAGAGAGAGAGAGAGAGAAAGAAAGAAAGATGTGTGTATGCCGGGTCTGGTGGCTAAGTGGACGAAGGCGTCCGCTGCAGGGACCTGTGTTCAACCTCATGGTCATAGACAAAGGGCGACAGACAGAGGGCGACAGAGGGAGACAGACAGAGGGAGACAGACAGAGGGAGGAGGGCGACAGAGGGAGGTGGACAGACAGAGGGAGAGAGACAGACAGAGGGAGGGAGAGAAAATGAGGGAGGGAGACAGAGGGAGAGAGAGGGAGGGAGAGAGAGCGAGATAGACAGACAGAGTGAGTGAGACGGAGGGAGACAGAGAGAGGGAGAGGGAGGGAGAGAGAGAGATAGAGAGAGAGGGAGGGAGACGTGAGACAGAGAGGGAGACAGGGAGAGGGAGACAGACAGAGGGCGACAGACAAAGGGGGACAGACAGAGGGAGACAGACAGAGGGAGGGAGGGAGACAGAGGGAGGGAGACAGAGGGAGAGAGAGGGAGGGAGACAGGGAGAGAGAGGGAGGGAGACAGAGAAAGTACGACGGAGAGAGATATAGACAGAGTGAGTGAGACAGTGGGAGACAGGGAGAGGGAGGGAGACAGAGAGATAGAGAGAGGGAGGGAGACAGAGAGAGAGGGAGGGAGACAGAGAGACAGACAGAGAAAGAGAGAGAGGGAGAGAGAGAGAGAGAGAGAGAGAGAGAGAGAGAGAGAGAGAGAGAGAGAGAAAGAAAGATGTGTGTATGCCGGGTCTGGTGGCTAAGTGGACGAAGGCGTCCGCTGCAGGCACCTGTGTTCAACCTCATGGTCATAGTTTTTTGTTGCTCTAGCCTCTCCCCCCGGTGTGGCCCTCGGCCACAAACCACACTTTAAATTTGGCCCCTGAGAGAAAGTTTGTGAGTACCCATGCTCTAGAACCGCATCAACCTGATTTAAAATGTTTTTGTTTTTTTCCGGTCATTTTTAGTTTTTCCCTCTGTTTTATTGTAGTTGCCAGGTCGTCTGCTGTGGCGCCTCACAAGATTTTTCTCACCCCCTATGGGTTTCTTTGTTTATTTAAGCTCTTTGTCTTATTAGATTTTTTTTAATGTATTTAATACTTGTGCTCAATCATGTCTGAGGATGGTGATGAAGTTAAAATGTTTCCCCCCCCTGGAAACATTTCTGCGGATGCCCATGTACACTCACGTTATTGTCCCTAAACCCTCCTCAACTAAGTTTCAGGTTCATGCTCATTACTTTTTAGGTCCAGCTTGGCAGCACAGCCACTTTGTTGACCTATTGATACCATTGTTTTTTAAATATACAAAGGAAGAGCTTTGGCTCCACCCAAAGTGGTACAACTCTGTCACCTCATTCTATTGTTTGTGTGGTGTATCATTCCACATCCTATGGGATTCTATCATTGCAATGCATGATGGACAATTTCACATCTCAAAAGTGCTCTGAATCATCACACATTAAAATGTTTTATCACATAGATGCCTTCTACCCTTAAAACAAACTTTTTTTTAGTTTCTTTATTATTGCAAAAGGCTTTTTTTTGTTTAGGGAGGGCTAAAAATGCAAGCCAGGCCCCTTGACTTTGCCAATGCTTCATATTCAAGATGAAGAAGCTGTTGGTTCCCATTGCTGGTCATCCCGTTTGCAGCACGCAGATCCAGTTGACATTCAAGATTGCCAAGAATGCTGGTATGTTCCAGAGTCACTTGCGGAATAAAATGAGTGAGGAATGAATCTTTGCTAGGGTGTGTTACAGGCAGGTGGCCATGTCTTGTTACTTTTTTTTTTTTCATGTTTTTATTCAGATCTTGACAATTCATTTATACAAAAAAAAAAATATATATATATCAGAGCAAATACACAATGTTATGCTGAAGAACAAATAATGAAATATTACATCCTCTCTCTCCTCTCCCCTTCTCCTTTCTTTTTTCCACCCCTCCAAAAAATAAACACAGATATTTAATCAAAAAACGCCCCCCATATTCTTGCAAATTTACGCAATCCCCCAATCCTTTGTGCAAATATAAATTCACATTTCCTTACTCTCTTCATTTTCTCATACCATTCATCCAAAGATGGTAAAACATCTGATTTCCAATACTTGAGAATCAGTGATCTAGCAACCGCTATTGTAATATATATCAGTTTTGCCAGCGGCTCAACCAGGTTAAGCTCTGGATCAATACCAAATATGATCAGTCTATCATAATTAACAATCGTGCAGTGCAAATGAAGTGAAAGCAAAGAAAAAATACCCTCCCAGAAGGCCCCAATTCTGGGGCATAAGGCTACTATGTGAGACCAATTAGCCAAATCTGTACTAGAACACCTAAAACAAGTAGAAGATGTATTGCTAAACATTCTAGCAAGTACAGCGGGGGTATAATATAGCAGCCATTTACTAAAAAACAACATGCGCCTCCAGTTAGCGCCTCACAATACCGAAAAATTAAACTTATTTAACATTTTCCACATATTGGCTGTTAAATTGAGACTTTCAAATTTCTGCCATTTTTTTGTTGCTTTAGTGCTCAGATCCTCCTCTCTACTCTGTGTTAGTCTTCTTCTCCATTTTCCTGGTTTCATAAATAGTAAGGACCAAAAGATATCATTAGATAGATCTGAGGCTCGACTAATCCGATCTAGGTCATTTTGAACAAAAACTTTAAATAATAGATTATATGAACCCCTAAGAAGAAAATGTCCCCCTATTAGAGAGAGCATCTCGTTAGGAGTTAACCAAGCATCATTTTTCACGAAATTTAGTAGTGATGTAAACCCCAGTCTGACCCAATTTTGTATACTTTCTGGTCCCATTTTTATACCAAAACCCGTGATAGCATCACTAAATGGAGTTTTTAAACTGAAGAGAGAAAGTGAGTATCTCTTCAAGATGGCGTCTCGTTTTTAAAAAAAACAATTTAATACCTTGTATCTGGCTAATTTGGGGGATTTGGGTATGGATAATGGAGAAGAGATTTTGACTTCTTTACATATTATTTCATAAAAGAAATTTATAAACAGTCCTTGACTTAACATTAAATGTTTGAATCTTGAATCTTGAGAGATACTGTACAAAGTACGCAAAGTAATAGTCTCTAAGGTTTGGGAGACCGAGACCTCCATGTTCTTTTTCTGCATAAAGAGTATTTATGGCAATTCGAGGTGTCTTTTTGGCCCAGACAAAAGCTGAAAACATAGATTCCATTCTTAAAAAGAAGGATCCCGGTAATGAGCACGGGATAGTGGAAAACAAAAAGTTAAATAGGGGGAGAACCGACATCTTAATTAATGCCACCCGGCCTAAAATCGACAGGGGGAAGGCATTCCAGCGTGAGAACATATCCCGAACTTTTTTTATTAAGGGTTCAAAATTCAGAAAATACAAATCACTCACGGATGGCGTAAAATAGACCCCCAAATATCTTTTGGGTCTATTGTTAATGCAGTTTTGAAAATCCGGGTGTAATTCAGGAGTAATACCACTACAAATCAAGATCTCGGTTTTCCTCCTATTGATTCGATACCCTCCTAATGCTTCAAATTCTGCAAAAACAGAAAGAGCCCGTGTTTGCGAATGCATCTCCGGTTTAAGGAGAAGCATAATATCATCTGCATATAACTTGATTTTATCCATAGATAATATAGGTGGTAGAATATCTGTAGAATTTCGGATTGCCAGTGCCAATGGTTCTATAAAGAAGGCAAAGAGAACCGGGGACAGTGGGCATCCCTGTCTTGTCCCTCTTTGCACTGAAATTGAGCCCACCATAGATTTATTAATGAGCACATGGGCTTTTGCACCTTGATACAAATTTTTAACTAAGGTAATAATTTGTGAGGGAATTCCCAAAAATTGTAGAATAAAAAAAAGTGTATCCCAAACCACCAAATCAAAAGCCTTTTCTGCATCTAAAAGAAAAACTAAAGCCGGCACCTTACGTGTTTCAAAATAATCTAAGGCCTCAACCAAATAGTGAGTGTTAGTGATGAGTTGACGACCTGCAATAAAACCATTTTGATCAGAATGAATCAGATGCGTAGAAATATTGTTGAAGCGTATTGAAAGTAATTTAGTGATGATTTTATAGTCCGAATTAAGCA
Organism: Lissotriton helveticus; assembly: GCF_964261635.1. Classification (NCBI taxonomy): domain Eukaryota; kingdom Metazoa; phylum Chordata; class Amphibia; order Caudata; family Salamandridae; genus Lissotriton; species Lissotriton helveticus. The sequence continues at coordinate 164,776,983 of NC_136065.1, read as the reverse complement.
GAGTTATGGGTCTATATGAGTTAGGATCATTTGCTTCCTTTCCGTTTTTCAAAAAGCTAACCACAGTCCCGTCATAAAATGACGATGGAATTGAACCACCTTCCAGCATAGAATTGGATAATAAAAGTAAAAGATTAGATAGGGAGGAGAAAAATATTACAAAGAATTCTCCAGGGAAACCGTCTGGTCCACAAGCCTTACCCTGTGGTAGAGATTTAACTACAGCTTCTAGTTCATCTTCCGAAAACGAAGATGCCATTGCTGCTTGCTCCGTCCTAGATAGAGTAGGAAGATTATACTTCTTTAAGAAATTATTTAATCTGTTTTGATCCGTGATATGATGTGAAGTGTAGATTTTCTCATAGTGAGACAGCATAATCTGACCTATCTCTGCTGCGTCTGAGGTATCAGAATCATTGATTGGAGATTTAAGAGAGTGAATTAGATTAGCTGCCGCTTGTTCTTTAACCTGCCATGCCAAGAATTTGCCTGTATAATTACTGTGTTTGTATGTTTTTTGAGCTTGCCTGCAGAAAATTTCCTCACTTCTCTCAAAATAGTGTAGGCTCAGTTCACGTTTTGCAGCGTTTAATTGATTAATCAACCTAGCAGATGGATTCTGATACATTTGTTCTACCAAATCCTGAATATTCTTCTGTAATAGATTCTTTGTATCCCTGAACACAGCTGATTCCCGCGCATCCCTGCCAATAGCAATCCCCCGGTTAAATGCCTTAAGTGAGTCCCATACCATATGAATAGGAGCAGTTCCCAAATTTCGATCAATAAAGTTTTTTATTTCATTTTTCAATAGGGTCACCCAAGTTGCATCGGCCAGGTATACTTTATTGAACACCCAGCGTTTTACCGCACTAGTGCTTTCCTCAAACGTCAGTTCTAATGTTAACAGAGCATGGTCGGAAAAGCCATTGTGTAGAAATCTTTGATAGCTATTCTTAAAATTTGAGGAGACTAGAAAAAAATCGATCCGAGAAAATGACCTATGTCTTCCCGACCAACAAGTATATTCTCTTTTATGGGGATTAATAAGTCGCCACGGATCCACAAGATCTAAAGTTCTTACATTATTCGTAATTGTCTTAAATGTTTTAGGTTTTGGTTGTTTTTTACCACCCGTGCTAGAATCTAGTTTGAGGTCCATAAGTGTATTAAAGTCCCCCCCAATCACAATATCACCTCCGACCAACAAAAGAGACTGAAACATTTCCTCATAAATTTCTGAATTATCGTTGACTGGGGCATAAAAGCTTACAAATGTGATAGGGGAGGGCCTATTCTTAAATTTACATGTTGCCCAGCACCACCGAACCCGGTTCTCAGCCTTTGATTGCAAAATCTCTATCTCCATATTCTTATTAATAAAAAGTGCTACTCCCCTCTGTGACTCTGAAAAAAAGGAGAACCCCCGATACGAGGCCCACCCTTTAAACATGGAGAAATTGTCAGCTTTTAAGAGAGGGATGTGTGTTTCTTGAATAAGAATAACAGCAGGATTTTCAGTTAAGACCCATTTCTCTATTGCCCGCATTTTTTTTTTATTGTTTAGGCCGTTCACATTAAACGAAATTATTTTTATACTTTTTCTAACCATTCTGATAGTATTTACAAAAGCTTTGTAAAAAGACTACTCCTCTTTTTGCCTGACATACCCCTTTTTTTAACAAAATGCAGCAGTTCAAAGCCCATAAACAGAATACTTTTATCTTCAGCTAGCAGACCAAAAAGTGAAAAAAAATAAAAATAGAATTTGCCAAGACCTGTATTTTTTTAAATATTTTTTCCCCCCTGACCTCCCCCCTCCCCTCTCCTTCCATCTGTGGCACCCCCTTGCTCTTCCTCCCTCCTTCCACGCACACCACAGGATTCTCTCCCTTCCATTTGAGGTGTCGTGTTAATACACCTCTTCAACCTTCCTGTCCTGCCCTGCCCCCACCCCAACATAGTGCACCAAATAAATCACTTAGTGGAAACCAATGCCAAAAAAAGAGAAGAAAAAAAAAAAAAGAAATAAAGTCCACATCTCATGCAAGTAATCTATCTTAAGTCCGAAATTAGCCATTTTGAATCCCATGCAATAGCTCTTGTGCTGCCCCTACATCCGATAGCATGTAGAATTTACCCTTGAAGGGTACTCTAAGTTTTGACTGCTGAGCTATCATTGCTTGTGCCCCATGTGCTTTAAAAAGATGCAGAATTTTAACAAATTCTTTCCTTCGTCTTGCAGCCACCGCAGACATATCTGAGAAAATCCGGCATTTCACTGTGGCATTTACCGGGAACTGTCTTTGTCAAATTGCTCTAGTTAGAATTTGCTCCTTTACCCTAACATCAGCAAAGTTGATGAGAATAGTCCGAGGTAGCGTAGAATTCGTAGGGAGGTGTGCAGGAACACGATGAGCTCTGGTGATCGTTAAATCTCCTTTATGTTCCGGTATCACCCCCTGTTGTAGAAATGTAGAGACCCATTGAAGCATATCTGACCCCTCAATTCCTTCGGGGACCCCCACTATACGTAGGTTGGATCTTCTATTGTAATTCTCAAGATCATCCAGCTTATTCTCAAGAGCCCTAGATGTTTTGGATACGTCTACAGTCTCTTTTTTTACTGCCACCATTTGATCCTCGAGAGAGGAAATCCTTTCCTCTGCCTCAGTTAGACGAACTGGAAAGGTGGACACTAGCTCTTCAATTTTGTCCATTTTATCCAGCCTCTGATGGATAGCTGACAGCTCCACGTTTTGTGATCTCTTAATCTCTCTTAGTTCGTCTAATATTAAGTTTAGCATGTCTTTTACGGACATCTTCATCTCTCCTTCTGTTTCTGTATCCATCTCCAGTACAGGGGCTGTGGAGCCTGCCACCTCCTCTGCCAGATTACTATTAGCTATAGAAGAGAATTGAGATATTGAACTCCCTGCGTCCTTATCTTCCAGAGCCACATAATCCAGTGAATCCATTGTTGTTTGCTTTAGGTCAGACGTGGAGATAGATGCTGCCAAAGCATGTTGTACAGATGAAGCTGAATTCAAAGAGGGGCTGAGAGTTAGACTTGGATCGCTTGTGCAAACTAGATGGTCCTGGGTTACTGCCCCCTTTACAACAGTTTCAGAGATCAAATTATTGGTCACAAGATTAAGAGTTTTCTTTACGAACAGAGGAAATTGTTTGGACGGAGGGGGTGGTTGTGCAAGAGGTTGAGATGAGGCAAGGATATCAGACCTTTCACCATTATGGAACTCTACAGCTTTGTCCCCCACATTCAAATGCGCTAAATCCGCAGTTAATCCATCCTCTGTCTCTGAACAGTCCGATGAATGCACGGAATCCACCTCCTTAATATTGCCTCCATCTGTTAATTTAGCCATAGCCTCAGCCTCTTTTGCCTGCTGTCGGCGTTGCTTAGCTTTACGTGCATTTAGAATCTTCCCCATAACAACAGTGACTCAGTAGCTCAATCACTTAGCAGCTCCGCTCTTCACGGGTTAAAGAACACTTTCCAAGAGATAATTGCATATATATTATAGGGATATTGCAGAGGCTTCCACAGTTTTCACTCCTCTTTTATTGTATTCATTTATTTATTTTTAAATACAAGCAGATTAGCCCTAATCACTTTCGACTTTTATTTTCCTTCAAAGTGAGCTCCTCTGCTCTTTCTAAATTTCATAAAAGAGAGGAAAAAGTTTTTTTTTTTCCCAATGTTCCTTTACAACGATAGCTCGACTACGAATTATTAACAGCAGACAGAGCGTTACTGCATTATCTCTCTGTTTCCTTTAGTCTTCACAGTTTTTACAGTTTATAGATTATGAGCAGTTTTTAGCGTTTCTTCGCATGCTTAAATTAAATGCAGTCCCTTTAGGAGAATAGGAATAGCTGGTGGGAACCGCCGTTCACTATCCTGACTATCCTCACTTATGTGGCGTGAAGATTTGATCCTAATTCATCCCAGCTCCGCAACTCGAGCCAAGACGGTTTTCTAGAAAAGCAAGCCACTGAGGATTCCCATCAAATATCCAAGACACTTGCTCCAAAAAAAAGAATTCAAATGGTTCACATAGACACCAGCTTTTGCTTTGCTGGAAACAGCGTGTCTCCTCTGCACCTACCACGACTTTCACAGTTGCAGATGCAGATGCCGGTGCAGGCTCCCCTCAGAATGCAGACGCTGTTTTTTTTGTTTCCAAACAGACTCTCATGGTAAAACCGCCATTCTATGCCCCCACGGTAGAAACTCAGCCTGATTTCCACAGCCTTGCTGCATTTCTCGATAACAGCCGCCGATCATTTCATTTCTCACGTAGAAGCCAGCTGGGCTCAGGGCACCTGAAAGACAGCCTCCTGAGAAACGCCAAAACCACCGTAGCTTTCATTCCCGCTACGGAGCACAAACGCCGACGCCTTCCACCATCGTGTAACTCGTGTGGGGGAGGGGCAGCAGCACGCCAATCAGGTGCTACGTGGAGGCGTGGAACTCCACCGTAGCCGCCATCAACAGCGAGTGTGGCCATGTCTTGTTACTTAAAGCCTTCCTTTTGACCATAGGCAAATGTTTTCTAGGTACTGTACGTTTTACACTTGAAGTCCTCTTACCAAGTTGGCCACTAACTGTCCTGGAAATCCCTTACAGGAGCAGGGCCGGCTTTAGTGCTGTTGGCGCCCAGTGCAACAATAATTTGTGGCGCCCCCACACCCCATGAACGCCTACTCGAATTCTCTCACTACCACTGGGCAAAAGAGCCCCTCATCTCTCCAATCATGTTATTGCTAAACACAGCGCCCCCCCTGAGGTCAGCAACCCCTCCACAGGTCAGTGCCCAGTGCGGCTGCACCAGTCGCCCTGCCCTAAAGCTGGCCCTGCACAGGAGTTACAGATGCAAAGGGCATCAGTTAGTCTGGGAGTGAGGGTGGAAATGCCCCAATTCCAAGTTTTGGAGTGATAACATGCTGGAATCGATGGCGCTCACCGCCAAAGCATGGAACTTCCTCCCCCTCCAACTCCGCCAAGCACCCTCACTGACTCACTTCAGAAAGGGACTCAAGCGCTGACTCTTCAAATCATGATACCAGCAGCACATCGCCTGGATACCCCCGAGGTGATTATCCGGGCGTTACAAGTACTGATTGATTAGTTTCTTCCCCTGCTTGTTTGCCTGGTATTTCATTTTGAGACTTTACCTGCTCAAAATACTCCTAAGCAGCACGGCTTTCATTAGACAGCACTAAATGGGGTTGAGGTGAGATTCGTGGTGAGAAATTAAGTGTGTAGGACACAACATTACTTCCTAAGTTATCCAGAGTTTTATCAACAGAGAGTGGGGGAGACGTCTAAGCACTAAACACAGCTTGTGGAGCCTGCCAAAGGCGGTCAAAGCAAGCACAACGGAAGCACAATGTTTTACTGCCTGTTTAAGCACATAGGTTTGCTAATTAGGATAGAGAAACGGTACCAGAAATAAAGAAAACAACAAATAAAAAGATAAATGCTTGTTTTTGGTTTGGAATTTATACATAGGTGAATGGAAAAATGACTTAAGAGATACGTGGATGAATACATCGATGTTTACATATATGTAGAAGATGAATAAATTGATTATTTTATCAAAGGGTGCATGTATAAAGGACAGACTTACAGTCAAAAAAACTCTAGGTTTTGATAGGACTGATGCAGGACTGGAGAGTTATTGTCTTGATAATAAATAGACTCTAAAGACCTCATTTATATCCCGGGGCTAGTTGTGAAGAGAATACAAATGGTGCTTCTGAAAAATGTTGACTCCTGTTTTGCAATCACTATTTGTCACTTGCTCTCAGCAGGCAAGAATAAGGGCGCTCACATTTTTAGGTGACTGTGAGTGTTTTTAAAATGTTTATGAGTGTTAAATATATAAAAGAAGGTGTATTGATGAATCAGTAGGTGTGTGAGTGCCTGTATGGATGATTCAGTGGGTGTTTCCTTGACTGTATAAGTGAGTGATTAGGGTCTCAGTGAATGTATGGATGAGTGACTAGGGTGTTTGAATGTCTGTATCAGTCTGTCAGTTGTGTCTAAGTGGCTGTATGGGTTGGTGAGTGGGTATGTGAGTGGCTGTGTGGGTGATTGGTTGGTTGTCTGAGTACCTGTATGAGTGTCTGTGTGGGTGGATGAGGGGGTGTGAGACTGCCTGCATGGATGAGTGAGTGGATTAGTCATTGGCTGAATGGGTTAGTGAGTGTGTCAGAGAAGCACTGTATACGTGACTAAGTGTGTGTATGGCTGTGTTGGTGAGCGTATGGATGTACTCACACAACAACACATTTCAAGCAGTAGGGTCATAGGGAAGTTTAAAGACCTGCAAATGATTATATCCCCAAACAATATCAGACAGAAAACACATACAAAATCCTTGGGTCTATTATGGGTAGAATGCTGAAGAATACAAATTTAATAAGCCACAGACTATAACACACAGACCTAACTGTGGGAAAATCCCTTTTCAGGACGAAATCCCTCACTCACCAAAGGTGCAATGCTTCATCATTTGGGATACTCCTCTCAAAAGAAAAACCTAGAGAGGGAGGAGCTCAGTGATGTTTTGAATTTCCAATTCTTTAGGATATTCTAAATCCACATATTATGAGCAAAGTAGTGTGAGCGAATAGATCTAAGTGTTTTGTATGTGTTTTCTGAGTGTATGGATGTGTCAGTGGTATATGGGTGAGTTACAAACCACTCAAGAGAGAGTAAGGGGAGAACAGGCAACCCTACTGGCCCCCAAGCAAGATAATTCAACCGCAAAAGAAGTAGGTTGGCTTAACCAACACAGTGAGTGGGAGCCCAAAGGTTGGATGTGGATGCTATCTATTGCAGGTCATGTGGGACCTTTCAGACCGAGGGGCCATCCTTAATGGAAGTGGATGCCTCATACACAATATTGTGTCATGCTTCATCATAGACATCCTTTCCCCACCCTGGTAAGATATAACTACCAGGTCGGCTTCAACCTCCGCGAAGACTTGACGGTAGGACAGAGTTCTTACATAAATCATGCAGGACAAGGTTGGGATCCAGTTTAATTAAAAAATACCTTCAGGTGCCTCAGGTATTGAGGACCCAAGGTACACTAAAACAAATTGGTTGATGGAACCATAAGAGAATGATGACTCTAGGCCATCTAACAATCTGCCAACATTTTTCTGCCCATACAATAGCCTACTAGGTCTGCGGCATTCATCAGGGCTGTCGGATCCCTATTACAACAATACCGGTTGTCCCCCGTTTTCCTACATGCTAGTGTGAGGAAGTACACCTAAAGCATTAAGCCAAGTAAGTCCTACTTGGGAAACTAATATGCGCAATTCGTCTTTCACCCTAGACTTTAGAGGATACCAGCGACTCGGTCAAAGGAGGGCTTGTGGCCTTCGTAGTCACCCGTTCGTCAGAAGGCACGCCACACTGCAACACCTACAATGATCCGCTCCTTACCGCCTGGTAACAGGTTATGAGTGGGATTAAACACAAGAAAATTGGCAGCATGTCCAGCAATCCGTAAATATTCTCTACTGATGAGGGAGGAATCCCAAAACACTGGTGTCTAGAGATACAATTTCGAAAGACAGTATTAGCTGAAAAATAATATGAACTTTGTGTAAAACACTGTACTACAAATGCCAAGACGCTATTGGGTAATGGCGTTGTTATGTTACATGCAAGCAGTGCATTCCTACCCACTTTTACTGATAACAGACTCTCATAAGCCACCTCTAAGCTGACGAGTTTTGGAATGCTTGCACGCTATGAGCGGGATTATACCTGAGAAAATTGGCAGCATGTCCAGCAACCCGTAAATATTCTCTACTGATGAGGACGGAATCCCAAATCGCTGGTATCTATAGATACGATTTCGAAAGATGGCATTAGCTGAAAAATAATATGAACTTTGCATGAAAAACTGAGCTACAACTACCAAGACGCTTTTGGGTAATGACGCTGTTGCATGCAAGCAGTACGTTCCTACCCATTTTCACAAAAATCTATTATCTGTGTGAGCAGCAATTGTGGAAAACTGCATAGCAGTGTAAGTGGGATATCAAAGCTCAATTGGTTGGATATTGGTGGCGGTCTCTGTAAAAAAAAAATGTAAACTTGAGCAGGCAGAGGTTCATTTATCTGAGCATACAGATTCATAGTGGTATGAAATACTCTTACAACAGGCATCAATATAGGACGTACGATTAATTTTTCAGGAATTCTTTAGTTCTACTTGCATTAACCGGATAATTATTAATGATGCACTGAGAAGAGAAGTGCTTTCCTTGCTAAGAAAAAATGTGCCAAATAGTTAAAAAAAAATCTGGAACATGATGCAAGAACTCTGCTAGCTGTTCCGCGCTACCGTCAGGGGCGCCTCGCGTTGGGGGTAGGTTCATCACCTTGGCTGTTCGTGGATCAGGTACCTTACCTTTCCGAACAGCCCCACGGGAACAGACTGCGGGGCCCTGTAGGGTTACTCTTAGGGTCTCCCCTCTAGAGTAGGACCAGTTGGCCTGCTTCCTGATTGACCCAGTGAGGTTGTATTTTCATTTTTAATATTTATCTTATTTTCACTGTGTAGTACCCAACACTTGAGGTCCTGAAGAATTGCCAGACAGGCAAGAAACATGTCGACCTTTTTAGAGGGTTGAGTTAGCCCACTGTAGACCAAGCAGTTCCTTTCTCCCCTCCCACCATTTTAAATAAGGGAGCCAGCCACTTGAATAAAGTCCCCTGTGGATTGACTCACCTTCTTTTAAGTTCACTATTCCCTCACGACTACACCTTCACCAGACCCCTCACACGCACTCAAACCATTGGCTGGAACAAAAGATCTCCAACAAAGAGCGCCTACGGCGCCCGTCAGACATTGCAGCGCCAGTCTGACGAGGAGCAGGAGACCGATGATGAAGCATCACACCTAGGTTCCTGGGTGTGTGAGGTCTCCTTGTTCCGAAAAGGGAACACCTTGTTCCCTGCTTACGTTCTGTCTCCATATCCCTACACTTACTTCCTTATCTATCCCGGGGAACTTAGTATCCTTTTGTTTAAAAGTTTAAATAACATAGCCCTCACCCTCAGATTTAGGAGTAAATCGGACTATGGACGCATTGGCAGGACTGCTCAGGTGTCTGTCTTTTGTTGCCAATGCAATATGGAGTCTGTAGGGTTTTTAAGGAGACACTCTTTGGGCTCGACAGCTGGTTGAAATTGTAGACCAGCATTCATGGATGCCGAAACCCCGTTGTGTGTTCTACATTATTCATGAACGGGAGGAATCATTGGAACGGACAAATGGCTAAACCTGTCATGTCTGTGCCCTTGACTTTACATTTTTCACTAATGAAGCACAACACAAATTAATTGGATAGATACAGCGTGCATGTTTGTAAAACACAAATATGCATTGATGGTAAAAAAAGTGTATTAAATGAGTTCGTGTTAACTATACAAAGTAGGGAATACAGCAAATTCAATTATTTATCAGCAAATTTATGAATCTCATTATGGTTTTATTTCACGAGGCCCATACACTGACAAGATTTTGGAAAAAAAGGGATTTTCAGAAGTGCGAGGCGGCATAATAGCTATTACAATGTCATTAATTAACAACAATGACTATGAAGGCTGCTACACCATGATTTTTGGATGATAAACGAAAGTTTAAAAGTAGAACAACTTAAAAGAGAGCTTCAACACTATTACGTATATACATTCATGTATTCCAAAAAAATTATACTGTTTTCAATTGTACATATGATTACATACATTCAAATGTTTTCATCAGCATACATTCAAATGTTTTCATCAGCAAACATAATCAGAAACATGCTGAATTCAATGTTAGTTGGAATACGATATTGCACAGTGGAGAAAGTTGCTTTTCGTAGTAATGATAAAGAAGACCATTCTACCACAACATTAAAGCCTTTAACAATGCTGTCTATTATCCATATCCATTTGCTTTAATGTACCAAAAGAAGGTGGTCAACATTGTTGTTGCATGTAGTCACTTTTTCAATTACCCACCCCTTAATTTCCCTGACAGTATGGTTTTGTTGTAAGTAATTGTTAACCAAGGGAGCATGTTGTATCTGGCGTCTGATGTGGGATTGATGCTGTAAAATGTGTTTGTGAATCTCTTGTGTTGCTTTCCTTGTGTATGGCAGACCACAAGGGCATTTAATACAATAGGTGCTGTTCTTTGTGTTAAAGTTAGAGAATCTTTTTATCCTGAAGGGATCCCCATTGATTGTGAATGATGTAAGTACATTATAACTGCTACATTTCAGGTAGTTTCCACAGCAAAAATGGCCTATAATGGATTGTAGGCCAAAGCTTTGAATAATGGATACAGGCTGTGGTTCGGTGTAAGCTTTGACAAGCCTATCTTACTAATTGGATCTGCATTTAAAAGCAAACAAGGGTTTGTTAAAAAAAAATGTTGTTGTCAATGAACAAATGCCAATCCCTTAACATTGTGCTCTCTGGTGAGTACATAGATGGATGAGAGTGAAGTATGAGCCAGGACATTCATCCATATATTCATGCATTCATCTACCTATTAACTTAATTTCACATTCACTCATACACATATAAAACACATGAGTTTACGTAGAAGAGCGTTTAGATATGAAAAGCCAGGCATATTGATTTGTCAATGCTTGTTACAAATGGCCCACTGTGTTCCTTTAGCCCCCACCAGATGGCTTGGTGCCTCCCATGGATGCATCAAATCATCTGGGCCTGTAAAGGAGCACACGCAGAAGGCAGTCTACTTCTTCTCACTTTGAATGCAGTGATCTCTACCACATGACAGGTTTAGCCATTTAATCTGCTGATAGTACAATGGCCAACCAATCATAGTAAGGCAAATGGAGCACCAAAAGAGCCAGTCATTGAAAGGTGCTTGTGCCTAACACAGCAACATCCATCTTCTTTGTGATGGCAAAACACCAGCAGATAATCTTGCAAAGGAAGGTCCACGATTATCTCAGTTTTTGTGTACACAACACTAGCCCAGGTACGTAACGTAGGCCTAGTCCAGGGACCTCTGCCACAGGGCCCATTCATCCATGTAATCTGCTGAAAGTACAATAGCCAACCAATAATAGTACAGCAAGTGATCACTGAATGAGCCTCGGCCATGGAAATGTGTGTGTGCCTACTACAGTAAAATCCATCTTCTTTGCAATGGCAAAACACCAGCTGACAATCTTGCAAACCCAGGTTCCCAGCCAGCCAGCTGTCATGTCCACAACACTAGCCCAGTTATGAAACCTAGGTCTAGTCCAGGGGCAGGGCAATCATGAGCCTGACACTCGATAACCACTGGTAATAAATCAGGATCCCAAACTGACTAGTTCTTCGTTTGTGGAGTTCTCCAGGAGCAAAATCAATCCCATCAGACTCAATCTACCCTCATCATTGGCCATGCACCACCGGGTAATTGGGCTGCCTTAGCTTCCCCTCTCATCGGTCCAAAGCCAGAATGTTTTAAGTTGCTAACCCATAGCCCATTAGGTTTGCTCAATCCTTCTTGTTCTTAAGAAGAAGATTCATGGGGATATTAAGGCAGTGGGTAGTTTTGACGTATCCTCAAGTTTAGTGAATTCATGAACATATGATTTCCCTGGTGGGTTTCAGAAATCCTCAAGTCACAAATTGTTTTGATTGGATTGATGCCTCTTGGTGTAAGGTGATTTTGAGCATGCCTTTGTTGCCCAGACGCAATCCTAGTATTGATTGGACTGCCGCAACGATTCAGATTATTATAATAGTTATTTATCTTTATGTCTCTGTAAGGAAAATGCCTCCCTACATGCAGGAGACTGTGCCTTGCTCGGGATTGGCTATGCTAGTTCATTAACCATTTGTTAATAGAATTCAATTATGTTTTTGATGAGAAGAAAGCAAATGTTTTAGCCTGCATTAAAGTTATGTTTGCAAAATTGATTTAGAACCAGGAAAATCAATTCTCTGTAGTCACATGTAGGCATGTACTGAGACAGAAATAGAATGTCTTAGTTACTGAGATGAAAAGTTGCCTAAAAGTTTTATTAGGCCATCACAGTCTCCAGAATCTCACCTATCATTTTTGCAGCCAGGAAAAGGTTAGATTTGAGAACATGCATAGACTCAAGAGGCCTTAATGGAATCACTATGAAAATCTTTATCCTCTACCATTGATATCTGTTTTGTTAGAATAGATGAGAAATGCTAGGATAATTACAAAATTGGGTCGTAAGGGAGCTTGCCATTGGTTCAGACTCAGAGAAGGGGATGAGTGGAAAATATTGTTCCGGAAACAAAAGGGGCTCATTACGATGCCGGAAGGACTTCCGCCGTCCGCCATCGTGCCGGGGCTTGGGACTGTCTGCCTGTAATGAGACGGCCCGCACAGCAGATTATGATGCGACTGCCACAGTGCCAGTCATCGTGTATCTCTGACATTGCGGAGAGTGCTGCTGGCTGCAGCACCCGCCGCAATGTCAGAAATGCACTGTTTGCATTTCCCTGCACTACGTGGCAGTCACAACACGGTGCCTGCCACCTGGTGCAGGGTTCTCCCAGTGCACACCCACCTCCCACCAACACAAGGGGGGCCTGCCACGGGCCCCCAAATGCAATCCCCGCCAGCCTGTGAATGGCGGTTTCCCCGCCAAACACCGGCTGGTGGGGAGGCAACATCATATTATGGCGAACGGTGCCTGCTAGTCACCTGCACCATCTTGTTGATGCAGGGTGGGACCGCCAGTCAATCGTAACGATTGCCAGTGGCGGACCCTTGGTGGACGGACTTTGTGTCCACCAGCACACTGCCTGCCATTGTAATTTGGTGGGCGGAAAGTGCCTTACGATGGCGGTGAAATCGCCACCGGCAGGCACCTGGTAGTGGCTTCACCGCCATTGTAATGACCCCCTGAGTTTGGATTGCTCGAACAAAAGGTGATGCTGTTTGGACTCCGGAATCCTTCACCAACATTTCAATATTTTACTAATGAGGTATTGCAAGCATGATTGGATGTGTTAATTATTTCCTATCTAAAATAACTTAATTTACTCTAGCACCTTTGATACTAACATTTCACCAGCTAAGGCAGTGCTGCGATGTTGGCTAGAGTACCTTTTTTTTGCTAAAATTGATAAAAACACTTTAGAAGAGGTGTGGCGCAGCGGCCATGGTGCCTGACTCCGGACCGTTAGGTTCATGGTTCGATCACCGGTGCCAGCGGCAGGTCAGCCCAGCACCATGTGACTCTGGGCAATAGCTCGCCTAATCTTCCCGAGGGCCCCCAGCGCCGGGAAACCACTTCGGAGGTAGCTGTGCGCTTTACAAATTCAAGGTTATTATTATGCCACTACAGTAGAGGTGTTGGGGTATGTCATTATACCTGAAGGTATACATAACATAAGATCATATGAAAGCATCATTTATAGTGCAGTAGACCACACCTACTTCGGTTAAGCAATTCAGAGCTTTTTGGACTTTGCCAACTTTGATAGGAGGTTCGTTCATCAATTTTCTGAAATGGTAAGGACATTTGGCTATGGAGCCCAGCAATGCACTGTCATTCAACTGCCTTTCCTTTCACCCTCATCGTTTTCTTTTGTCCCTGGCTGACTTGGTAAAGAAAGAAGGCATCAGTCATCCCATCTCTCTCTCTCTCTATGGCTGCTTCCATCTCCCCCCATCCTTTTTCTACCCACACTTCTAAAGGTCCTTCTCCCCAGCTAATCTGGGACACAAAGGAGGCAGAGTGTATCCTAGCTCTTTCTCCGTATGGCATCTCCCTGCCTTCTCCGGTCCCCAGGCCTTTATAGTGAGGGCCAAGACTTAATAGCACATGTGCCCATTTTGGCATCATATTGGCTATTCTGTTTCTCCTGGGAACATCTTTTCCATTTCACTCATCGCGGACTGGTCCTTGTTGTTAATGAGGTGTTCCTATTCCTACCCCTCCAAAAATTAGGACATGCCTCTCCCAAGCTTGGGGCAAAGAGGTCATCCTAGTGGTTGTCAGCATTCTCCCCTTGAATCTCCTCAGCAATGTGCAGCATTCTCCAGGGGATTCTCCCCTTTATTTGGGTGATCGGATCCTGGGGTTTCCATACGTGTATGCCAGCTTGCGTCAGCAGTTCTGGGTGTACATGTATTTTACCTCAGCTGCACGCGTGGGCTGGGCTGCCCTTCCAACAAAGTTAGCTGCTCATCTTGTGGTCAGGAATTCACAGAATTCACAGAGAATGTTATTCTCCTGTTATCCAACCATAGGACTCTGTTGCTGTCGCCCTTGTGCTTCTGTATTCTGCTATTTAATTCATGTACTGCAATCAGACATTAATGCTAAGGTCTCCAAGCGCCTTCCACGTCTCCCACCTATGCACATCTATAAGCAATCTTTCTATATGCAATTCTCAACCTCACCTTTCTTCAAGCCCCTTTGCATGTGTGTGCAGCAAACTGTACACACCTTGACTGCATTCATTTACAGGATATAATCAGCACTTGCTCACCCCGTGACTGGCAGTGTGATTTGCACCCTGAAAGGTGCCATAAAATTCTCATATTTGAAAACATGGCAAACTGTAATTTGGTGCTGGGACAGAATATCGAGTTGGAAATGTCGACTTACACAAATATCGAGTTGGAAAGATCGTGATTCAGAAATATCGACAGCAAGAATATCGTGATCAAGAATATCGAATTTAAGGTAAGAAATATCATTAAAAAAAATATAGAACTCATTAATATTGTTTGCACAAATATAGATGTTTAAAATATCGATTTTTTTAATTAGTGTTATGTATTTTAGTTTATATTTTAAATGTATGTAATGTATGTTTTTTTATAGAAGTATTGTTTATGTTTTTTAATAGATGGGTTAAAGTTTTGGAAGTTATGAATTTTATTTTAATCAAATTATGCATTATTTAGTTCTGTAGCGGATTGTGAATTTATAGGGGAATAGGGTGGGAAGCAATTTCATTATAATACATTAATGATTATTTTTTATTTTTTTATTTAGATTTTATAGCGTTAATTGTTGGAAGTAATTTATTTGTAATTAATTATTATTAATTGGTTGTTAATTAATATTAATGAATGAATTGATAATTAATTATGGTAATTGTGTAATTATTTTTAAGTGTGGGTTGTGGGGTTTATGGAGGTAAAGGGCGGGAAATAATTTTTTGGGACTAATTAATAATTAGTTGTTAATTTATATTAACTAATTGATTGATAATCAATTATGGCAAATGTGGGATTTGTTTGGGTGTGGGTTGTGGGGTTTATGGGGTGGGAAGTAATTTATTTGTAATTAATTAATAATTAGTTCTTAATTAATATTGACTAATTAATTGAAAATTAAATACGGCATTTGTGTAATTAATTTTAGGTGTGGGTTGTGGGGTTTATTGGGGTAAAGGGTGGAAAGTAATTTTTGTTTTAATTATTAAAAAGTAGTTGATCATTTATATTAATTAATTAATTTATTTCTAATTCGGGTTTTTGTTTATTTTTTTGTGTGGGGGTTTTATTGTTTTAGGGGTACAGTGTGGGGAGTAAATTAATTTTACTTACTTTATAATTAGTTGTAAATACTATTAGTTTTTAAATTAAAAAATACGTTTTTATTGTGTAATTAATTTTTTTACAGTTTAATTTTAGTATGGGCTGTGGGGATTAAAGGGGGTAAAGTGTGGGTAGTTAAACTATTTCTATGAGTTTTAATTTGTTTTTCAATTAATAAGATTTCTTTAATTGGTAATTAATTATGATAGTTGAGGAAGTACATTTTTATTTTAATTTAGATGTGAGTTGTGATATGTGTGGCGTTATAGGGTAGGAAATAAAATAAGTACATTTATGTAATAATTAATGTTTTTCTTTTTAAATAATTTGTAATTAAAAGTATGTATTTGTTTGGAAATTATTATTTGTTTTATTTAATATATTATTTGTAGGTATTTGGTATATGTATTTAACATTATAATATGTTTTTTGAAACATCTAATATTAAATATATTTGTATTTGAATGTTTAACATATTTACATATGGTTTAATTTATTTTGTTTTTTAAAATATTTTTATTGTTAAAATTTTGTTTGTTTTTAATTTTGAACTGACTGGAGTGAGAATATTAGTTGTTACTTTTCTACAATATAAAACTTTCCCTACTGTTGCACTCACTGGAGTGGGAATAGTAATTTTTCCCCCTCCGCTATTCAACACTTTCCCTACTTTTACAAATATTGGTGTGGAAATAGTACATTTTATCCCGCCACTATCCAACACTTTCTCTACTGTTGCACTCACTGGAGTGGGAATTTAAATTTTACCCCTCCACTATCCAATATTTTCCCTACTGTTGCACTCACTGGAGTGGAAATTGTAATTTTTACCCCTCCGCTATCCAACACTTTCCCTACTGTTGGACTCACTGGAGTGGGAATAGTAATTTCTACCCCTCTGCTTTCCAACACTTTCCCTACTGATGCACTCATGGTAGTGGGAATAGTAATTTCCACCCCTCCGCTATCCAACACTTTCCGTACTGTCGCACTCATTGGAGTGGGAATAGACATTTTTACCCCTCTGCTGTCCAACACTTTCCCTACTGTCGCACTCACTTGAGTGGGAATAGTCATTTTTACCTGTCCGCTATCCAACACTTTCCCTAATGTTTCACTCACTGGAGTTTGAATAATAATTTTTTCCCCTCCGCTATCGAACACTTTCCCTACTGTTACACTCACTGGAGTGGGAATAGTCATTTCTACCCCTCCGCTTTCTAACACTTTCCCTACTGATGCACTCATGGTAGTGGGAATAGTAATTTTCACCTCTCCGCTATCCAACACTTTCCCTACTGTTGCAGTCACAGGGGAGGGAATAGTATTTTTTACCCCTTCACTGTCCAACACTTTCAGTACTGTTGCACTCTCTGGAGTTGGAATAGTAATTTGTGCCCCTCCGCTATCCAACACTTTCCCTACTGTTGCACTCAATAGAGTGGGAATAGTAATTTTTACCCCTCCGCTATCCAACACTGTCCCTACTGTTACACTCGCTGGAGTGGGAATAGTCATTTCAACACATCCGCTTTCTAAAGCTTTCCGTACTGTTGCACTCATTGTAGTGGGAATAGTAATTTTTGCTCCCCTCCGCTAACCAACACTTTCCCCACTGAAGTGGGAATAGTACGTTTTACCCTTCCTCTGTCCAACACTTTCCCTACTGTTGCACTCACTGGGGTTGGAATAGTAATTTATTTTTTACCCCTCCACTATCCAACACTTTCCCTACTGTTGCTATGGGATCCTTAAGACCTTACGCAAGACCCTGGACTCGCTTCCTGCAGTTAGCAGGAAAACGCTAATTCATACCCTGGTGACGCCCCATCTCAACTATAGTAACACTTTGTATCTAGGTTTGAGTAGGAAGGGTCTTCATAGGCTCCAGCGCGTTCAAAACGCAGCAGCTAGACTGGCTCTTAACCTCCCTAGAAGATCTTCAGGGAAACAAGCCTTAACGCACCTCCACTGGCTCCCCATACGAGAGCGCATTATATTTAAAAGCATGTGTATAACCCATCGCATTGCCTATCATCGAGGTCCAGTATATCTTCAAAAATTGCTTACCAAGTACTACCCTAACCGCTATCTACGATCTCAGGGCCGTATGCTATTTCAGGTGCCCAGAATCCAGCGGGCACGGATGGGTCCTTTAGATACTTGGCCAGCAAACAGTGGAATGACCTCCCCATTGAGCTCCGGATGGAGCCATCTGAGGGAAATTTTAGACACAAACTGAAAACTTACCTTTTTCCTAAACTCTGAGGTCCTGCGCCCTTTCCTTCAGCGGCCTTTCTCCGGGGCTTTGTGCTGGCAATTAGTTTTAAGCGCGGGGACACACTGTTGTCTAGTGTAACCAGGCGCTATATAAGTGGTATTATTATTATTATTATGTTGCACTCACTGGAGTAGGAAATTTAAGTTTGAAGATTGTTAAATAGTTTAATGTTTTAATTTATAATAGATTTTTTATTT
This sequence comes from Lissotriton helveticus, assembly GCF_964261635.1. Lineage (NCBI taxonomy): Eukaryota > Metazoa > Chordata > Amphibia > Caudata > Salamandridae > Lissotriton > Lissotriton helveticus. The sequence goes on along the minus strand of NC_136065.1, from coordinate 164,758,894 downwards.
ATTTAGATTTTATGTTATTGGTACGCACACACACACACACATATACATAAAAAAAATATATATGTACATTTTAAGATTATAAAATAAATGAAAATTAATAGTTTAATCGTTTTAAAGTAAATATATATCAATTATAATGTGTGTTTAACTTTTTTTATTTAAGTTTATTTATTATATTGTTTAAAATTTATATTAAATCAACTTTATTTTTTTAATATTATTTTATTTAGCATATTCAAATATTTATTATTTTATTTTATATACACATATTTTTTTTCAACTTTATTTTCATTTTCAATTTAACAATGTTTCAGTACCCTTCATCTTATGTTTGTATACTGCATGTAGCAATGTGTTATTCCTTCTGAGACAATGCAATGCAACTAATATTCACATAAAAAGCAGCATATATCGTCTTAACATAATACACATGTGCAATCATATATCATGCAACCCCTGTCCGACCCCCACCTCCCTCGCCATCAACGTTGCACATTTGACTTTTGATTACATCCTACTGGACTTGTGTGTCCCTACACTATACCCGTCCTCTCCAAGACTCCCAGCTCCAGGATAGCTAGCCAATACCTGTACTATTCTGGCTCTCCATGTCAGTCTCTGCGGCTGTTTTACGAGCTAGGTAAGCTTGGTGCGGTTCCCAGATATTCTTCGGTCTACATCGTATTGGTATGAGAGCATAATAGATATCAGACTTAGCACGTTGCACTTTATAACTGCATTTTATGTTTTATATGTATTATATATGATCTTTTTTCTTAACCTGTGCTTTTTATATACTTGGCAATACACATTAAATTGTGGTGGTTCTGCAACTGGATTGTTATTTTTCACGTATTTTTAATGTAACTGGGTTTTATGCCTCTATATGTTGTAACTTTTATGGTTTTCTTTCATGAATCCGAATAAAGTGTATTTGATTTGATTTGATTTGATATCAGACTGAGTGTTACATTATGCTAGGTCAGAGCCCCATTCTGCAAATGTAGGCTCTAGTACTCTCATCCAGCTCATGGCTAACCTTCTTTTTTCTACTAATATTCCCAGTGCTATCAACTTCCTAACACTTTTGGGTGGGGCCTTGATGTATCCTAGTAGTGCCACCAGCAGTGTAATGGCTAGGTGTGTCTCCGTCATACCCCTTAATGCCCCTATAACTTCAGCCCAATACTTGTGGAGTGCTGGGCAGTCCCGAGCCAGGTGTGTGAAGTGTGCCCCTGCAGTTCCACATCAATCACATTTGTCGTCGGCTCTCAGCCCATACATATGCAACCTATCAGGTGTGTGGTACACTGTCTGCAAGAATTTTAAATGGATAAGACGATGCCTGACGTTCTGTGATACAATTTTAGTGCTAGCACAGCACTACAGCCATTGTTCCTCTGTTATATCTCCCTCAGATCGTCCCGCCATTCATGTAGCGCTTTTGAACATGTACAGTGCCGATATTGCTCTCTGTAGTGAGCGTGCTTGTAATAGGTATGTTAATATTGCATATTCGTGTCTCCTGCGTAGTCTCTCCCAGCACATCTCGTAGTGCATGCCTTGCTCTAATAAAGTTTTATCTCTTGAGTTGAGTAGTGTCCAATGCAGCGTCCTGCAGTTGGACCCATTCTTTTACCACTCCCTCCATGAAGTAGTCTCCCACTGTACTTATTTTTAACTTGCGCATAGCTTGAAGAAACGCCTTATCCCTGTGATCCTGCAGCCATGAACACCATTCTAGAGGCAGTTTTGGGGTATATAGCAAATCAGTGTTCTGCAATCTGCCCGCTCTCTGGAATTGAGCTCTTGTAGTCTCAACTGGGTCAATGACATAATAGTTCTTTTGTGCCTTCTCCATCAAATATTGCGGAAGTGTCATTGAGATCACTTCTTCTCTTTCAATGTATAAGTGTGGGGTATCATGAGGACCGTGTATCCAATGCAGAGCATGATTTTATTGTGCTGCACAATAGTATATTTCAAAATCTGGTGCATTTAGCCCCCAGAGAGAATATGATTTAGTCAGCGTCTCCCACTGCACCCGCAGCTGTTTTCCTGCCAATGCTAGTCTAATCATCAGTGTACGCTACGTGCAAAAAAATATTTTTGGTAATGGAATTGGGATATTGGCAAAATAGAACAGCAGTCTTGGGAGAACAGTTCATTTCATAAATGATATGCGCATCAATGTCGACAGCAGTAGCCTGATCCATCTCTCTATCGCTTCAGTAAGTTTCTGCATGGCCTGGTCTGAATGAACCTGGACTATCATATGCAATCTGTAGTCCATGATATTGGGTAGTCTACCTGGTGTGGGGAGGTATTCACAGTTAATGGATATACTAATGACCTGTTCCAGTTTATTCTAAGGCCTGAGTGTTGGCCAAGTCATACCACCTCCTGTAAGATAGGCGTTAGGTTCTGTTCAGGGTTGCGCTAATATAATAAGGTATCGTCTGCGTTTGTGGATATTATTTTCTTTTTTTTTTTAAAACCTTTATTGACATCAAAAAGGAGAGACAAGTCAAGGCCTACAACCCAGCCGGCCGTCCGCAATGTACAAAACAATCAGGAGTCACCAGGCAAATATCACATAATCAATCAATACAAAGCAGAGGCCGTACAATCATAAAAGGGGGGAGAAAAAATTCAGGAACCAAAGGGCTAAAACACAGGAGTAAATAAGGCTTAATTTTTTAATATGGGGAGAAGACGTATGACAGGCGCACTTTCAATACGGAGGCATCCGATATCCCGTAATCAACTGCAACATTAATAAGGGGGCATGGGGCCAGAAGATCGGGGGGGATAATACAATGCATTCAAGAAATCAGGATATGTGAGACACAATCAGCCCCTGAGCATTCTTCTCGTAACATGCCCGCCACCCAAGACACTACCAAGCCAGAACAGAGGGATCGGAAAGACAATAAACCAAAACCAGCTCGTCATAATAACTTCCAGGACACCGAGAGGAAAAAGGGGGAGGGGACGAGGTAGGGAAGGGGAGGGGGAAGGGAAGGGAAAACAGAGGGAAGACAAAATAAGACAATAAAAAGGGGAAATAAAGAAATAAGAAAAACGAAAGGAAGAAGACACGCCGACCCAGGCCCCCCGTGGCAGGAAGACAGGAGACAAAAGGAGTAGCGGCCCAAGTGGGGGTATGGCGATCGGGGAGAAAGACAGCCGAAACCTATCAGGAGGATTAACGACGCCACACCCCCCACCCGAAACACACCAGAGGAGGTCAGGACAGACGCGGCCTCATGAAAAAGAGATAGAAAAGGGCCATAGAACCAGAGGACAAACAAAAAATAGTACCCAACCCACCCGTCCCACCCTGCACCCCTGTAGAAGGCTATGGCCTACCCTTCAGACAGCGTGCCTGTCGCCCTAAACCAGAACCCGAAATATAGCGAGGAGTAAGAAAGAAGAACGAGACAAAAAAAACAACAAAAGCGAAGAAAAAAGGACAGGAGGGAGGAGCAGAATAACTATAATCCGAACGGGCGGCCGCAGCCCCCCGCCCAACCAGAAAAGCACAGTCAAAAACAGACCAGGACGACACCCCATCACGCGCTATAAAACATTAAGAGAAGGGGACCGCCCACCTTTCTACGAATAAAAACAATGATGCTACTAAATCGTATACCGGGAATCAAACAGAAGTCGTACATTTCACCCCCAACCCTTTCGAGCGACAAATCCCACCCACCACATGGCAATGTAAAACCACATACTAAATACGAAATCAGCATATAGTCGAGTGGAATGGTGACTAACATAGCTACGTGGGGGGTAGATAGATCCACAAGGGAGCAATAGTCCGAACCGAAAGTGTAGATGCATCAACAATCGCAGCACGATCAGTGTAAAACAGGAGTTCAGTTGCGCCACTGGATCGGGCGAGGTGGCCCCAGTTATAGACACAGGCAAAGTCTTCGAAGCAAGCACAGGAGGCAGTCCACCAATAGTTTCAGGCAACAGTGTCGAACATGGTCGCAGTACAGCATCCAAGTCCCCGGGGTCCGAACCATGAAAAGCAGGGCGCCCCAAAGTCACCGGTGCACTACACGATCTTCGATCAGTGGCGGAGACACTCAAGTCAATCGAGAGGGGCGAGGCAATGAAGTCATCGAAACAAGAGGGCGACAAGAAGAAATGGCCGCCCAAAATGGCGGCAGATCGCGGCGGACCCACCGAGACTCCCAGGGCCAGGGAAGCGTGTAGGGATCTCAGGGCTTCCAGGATATCTCTGACCGTCGGCTCACGTCCACCAGATCCGCTCCCCACACGATTAGGCAACACGGGCCCGCCGCCACAGGGTGATTCTCGTTACTGAGGGTCGGCCGCCATTTCGTGAATCAGCCCAATCGCCGCCCACCAAGACCCCCGGAAATAACAGTTCTCAAATGTAGGACTTTACAAGCTCCGGGGGTCCCAGCAAGGGCGGCCTCGATGCCAAAAGGATATCCGCCCAAAACGGGTCTCCGCCAGCACCAGCTCCGGTGCCCCAAACAAGCGGAGTCCGGGCCCCGAGGACCAGGGCCGCCGGACCAAGCAGCGGCGGAGGGAGACCCCTTCACAGAATCAGGTCCCGGGGCCTCTCACCCACGTCGGCCGCGCGGCCACCAGGGCAGGCCCGGGTCAGGATCGCCGGGATCTTCGCACATCGGCTCCCAACACTGGTTCTCGCTCTCGGCCGGGGCCGAGAGCCGTCGGATCCCGCCGGCCAGGTCCCGGTCCAAGTCTCGCAGAGGCCCCGATCCCTCGGAGGCCACAACTCCGGAGCCACTGCACACCGAGACCCCGGGGTCGGATGGTAAGTACAAACAAGCCGTTATGTTTCAATGCCCCAAAAGATGTGTCGTCCCCGGACAGGATAAAAGACAGGATAGTCAATCAGGACGGAGGGCTGCGGGAGCCGAGCTAAAGGGCGACCATCACGGCCGCGAGCTAGGCTCCTCCCCCGTTTGTGGATATTATTAATGAGTATTGCGGGAATCTTAGGCCTCGATGTCCATGGTACTCCATAAGGGCGCATGCCAGTGGTTCTGCTGTTAAGGAATATAGAAGGGGGGAGAGCAGGCAGCCCTACCTTGTACCGCTGGTGATATTTATGGGGTGCGAGAACAATCCATTAATATTTATCTGCGCTGTGGGTTCTGCATATAACACCATAAATAGTTGGATGAACACCTCACTGGCCCCTATTCGTCTAAGCAATCTCATCAAAACCCACAACTCCATCGAATCAAAAGCCTTTTCGGCATCTAGAAATAACGCCGCAGCCTTAATTGTATGAGCAAGGTGGTTATTTGTTCAAGAAATCGACCTCAAGTTACTAGTACGTGACCATCCCAGGACGAATCCCGATTGTTCGAGTGCTACAACTAAGGGGAGTAGAGGAGCAAGTCTGTTTGCCAATACTTTGGCGTATAATTTTGTTTCTGAGTTCAGCAGCAACAGAGGTCTATATGATGAACACTGGTCAGCAGGTTTCTCTGGTTTCAGTAATGTAGTTAGTATTGCTTCTCTCATTGTAGGGGGCATAATCCCATCTTTGGCCCTTTCTTCGAACAGGTTCACTAGATGCGGTATTAGTTGGTCCTGACACTCTTTATAAAAGGCCACAGTGAGCCCATCTGAGCCGGGGACTTTCTTACTAGGTATGTCTTTAAGCGCAGCAATAATCTCGGTTGGGCATAGCGGGCCATTAATCTCTCCCTGTGTGCATTTGTTAACCAGCTCATTTTAATATAGGCTAAATATTCTCCTGCAGTTTCATCATGTGGATCATCTGCCTCCACTATGACAGCCATGGCCTTGGCTGCTGCTGAGCATTGCCTGGGTGGCCTTCTTGACCTGTCTACCTCAGGGGATTGTACACAGTTTAAATCGCTCCCCATAGTGTGGGCATCACTGTATACGTGGCTAGTCTGTTGTGTAGAGTACGATAGAATTGTGGATCATCGTAGTTAGGTCCATATATTGCCACCAGCCTCGAACAGAAAGGACCTCTGGGGCATTGGGCAATTATATATCTGCCACCCGGATCCACTTCTAGGCCTCGATTCCGATCCGGTAAAATATTCTGCCGTACGACTCGCATCCGTATCCGAATCCGTACGAATGGGAACTTTACGTCCGACCTGCGAATTCCGATCCGTTCCCGTCTATTTCCGTACGATTATCACCGAACCGTCCGAATCACAGTCGATGATCCGTACGAACATGCATCGGGAATCCGACCGTACGACTCGTAACCAGCCCGTACAAACACACAAGTACGATCCTGTACGATCCTGTACTGTCCTGTGGAGAAGTGTGGCTCAGGGGTTAGAGGCAGCAGACCCGGAAGCTGAGATCGGTCCTGGACCAGGGTTCAATTCCCCGCCTCGGCGGGTCTTGGGCTAAAAATTCCACGGACTCGATAATTCTCGCTCCGGTGCCTCCTCGACTCACGGGTTCACACTCTGCGACTCTGGGCAATAGCTTGCTTAATCTTCACAACGGCCCCTCGCGGCAGGATGCCTGACTTTCACCTTGTGGATACCCTGCTATCTCACAGGGGAATACCAGGAAGGGTTCACTAAGCAAGCGCCGGGAAACCCACTGCGGGTAGCTGTGCGCTATATAAGCTCAACTACATTTACATTTACATTACATTTACGAGAAGCCTGACAGCGAATCGTACGGAACAAAGTTATCACACTTGAATAATGATTCGTACGGCTATATGCGGCTCACATTTAGCAGCGTCAACACATACCACACGCGTACCCCTCACTCACGCACAAGTACGACACGCACACACCCCCAACAAGCCCACGCGAACACCCCCACCCGCCAACAGCTCGTACCAGTCAATCGCACGAACAAGTACGACACGCACACCCCCCTACGCGAACACCCCCACCCGCCAACAGCCCATACCAGTCAATCGCACGCACAAGTACGACACGCACACACCCCAACAAGCCTACGCGAACACCCCCACCCGCCAACGGCTCGTACCAGTCAATCGCACGAACAAGTACGACACGCACACCCCCCTACGCGAACACCCCCACCCGCCAACAGCCCGTACCAGTCAATCGCACGCACAAGTACGACACGCACACCCCCCCCACGCGAACACCCCCACCCGCCAACGGCCCGTACCAGTCACTCGCACGCACAAGTACGACACGCACACACCCCCAACAAGCCTACGCGAACACCCCCACCTGCCAACGGCTCGTACCAGTCACTCGCACGCACAAGTACGACACGCACAACCCCCTACACGAACAACCCCACCCGCCAACGGCCCGTACCAGTCACTCGCACGCACAAGTATGACACGCACACACCCCCAACAAGCCTACGCGAACACCCCCACCCGCCAACGGCCCGTACCAGTCAATCGCACGCACAAGTACGACACGCACACCCCCCCAACAAGCCTACGCGAACACCCCCACCCGCCAACGGCCCATACCAGTCAATCGCACGCACAAGTACGACACGCACACCCCCCTACGCGAACACCACCACCCGCCAACGGCCCGTACCAGTCAATCGCACGCACAAGTACGACACGCACCCCTCCAACAAGCCCACGAGAACACCCCCACCCGCCAACGGCTCGTACCAGTCAATCGCACGCACAAGTACGACACGCACACACCCCCTACGCGAACACCCCCACCCGCCAACGGCCCGTACCAGTCACTCGCACGCACAAGTACGACACGCACACCCCCCCAACAAGCCTACGCGAACACCCCCACCCGCCAACGGCCCATACCAGTCAATCGCACGCACAAGTACGACACGCACACCCCCCTACGCGAACACCCCCACCCGCCAACGGCCCGTACCAGTCAATCGCACGCACAAGTACGACACGCACCCCCCCAACAAGCCCACGCGAACACCCCCACCCGCCAACGGCTCATACCAGTCAATCGCACGCACAAGTACGACACGCACACACCCCCACGCGAACACCCCCACCCGCCAACGGCCCGTACCAGTCAATCGCACGCACAAGTACGACACGCACACACCCCCAACAAGCCTACTCGAACACCCCCACCTGCCAACGGCTCGTACCAGTCACTCGCATGCAGAAGTACGACACGCACACCCCCTTACGCGAACACCCCCACCCGCCAACGGCCCGTACCAGTCAATCGCACGCACAAGTACGACACGCACACACCCCCACGCGAACACCCCCACCCGCCAATGGCTCATACCAGTCACTCGCATGCACAAGTACGACACGCACACACCCCCACGCGAACACCCCCACCCGCCAACGGCCCGTACCAGTCACTCGCACGCACAAGTACGACACGCACACACCCCCAACAAGCCTACGCGAACACCCCCACCCGCCAACGGCCCGTACCAGTCAATCGCAAGCACAAGTACGACACGCACACCCCCCCAACAAGCCTACGCGAACACCCCCACCCGCCAACGGCCCATACCAGTCAATCGCACGCACAAGTACGACACGCACACCCCCCTACGCGAACACCACCACCCGCCAACGGCCCGTACCAGTCAATCGCACGCATAAGTACGACACGCACCCCTCCAACAAGCCCACGAGAACACCCCCACCCGCCAACGGCTCGTACCAGTCAATCGCACGCACAAGTACGACACGCACACACCCCCTACGCGAACACCCCCACCCGCCAACGGCCCGTACCAGTCACTCGCACGCACAAGTACGACACGCACACCCCCCAACAAGCCTACGTGAACACCCCCACCCGCCAACGGCCCATACCAGTCAATCGCACGCACAAGTACGACACGCACACCCCCCTACGCGAACACCCCCACCCGCCAACGGCCCGTACCAGTCAATCGCACGCACAAGTACGACACGCACCCCCCAACAAGCCCACGCGAACACCCCCACCCGCCAACTGCTCATACCAGTCAATCGCACGCACAAGTACGACACGCACACCCCCCCTACGCGAACACCCCCACCCGCCAACGGCCCGTACCAGTCAATCGCACGCACAAGTACGACACGCACACACCCCCAACAAGCCTACTCGAACACCCCCACCTGCCAACGGCTCGTACCAGTCACTCGCACGCACAAGTACGACACGCACACCCCCTTACGCGAACACCCCCACCCGCCAACGGCCCGTACCAGTCAATCGCACGCACAAGTACGACACGCACACACACCCACGCGAACACCCCCACCCGCCAATGGCCCGTACCAGTCACTCGCATGCACAAGTACGACACGCACACACCCCCAACAAGCCTACGTTAACACCCCCACCCGCCAACGGCCCGTACCAGTCAATTGCACGCACAAGTACGACACGCACCCCCCCCCACGCGAACACCCCCACCCGCCAACGGCCCATACCAGTCACTCGCACGCACAAGTACGACATGCACACACCCCCAACAAGCCTACGCGAACACCCCCACCCGCCAACGGCCCGTACCAGTCAATCGCACGCACAAGTACGACACGCACACACCCCCACACGAACACCCCCACCCGCCAATGGCCCGTACCAGTCACTCGCACGCACAAGTACGACACGCACACACCCCCAACAAACCTACGCGAACACCCCCACCCGCCAACGGCCCGTACCAGTCAATCGCACGCACAAGTACGACACGCACACCCCCCTACGTGAACACCCCCACCCGCCAAACGCCCGTACCAGTCAATCGCACGCACAAGTACGACACGCACCCCCCCCAACAAGCCCACGCGAACACTCCCACCAAGTTACTAGTACGTGACCATCCCAGGACGAATCCCGATTGTTCGAGTGCTACAACTAAGGGGAGTAGAGGAGCAAGTCTGTTTGCCAATACTTTGGCGTATAATTTTGTTTCTGAGTTCAGCAGCAACAGAGGTCTATATGATGAACACTGGTCAGCAGGTTTCTCTGGTTTCAGTAATGTAGTTAGTATTGCTTCTCTCATTGTAGGGGGCATAATCCCATCTTTGGCCATTTCTTCGAACAGGTTCACTAGATGCGGTATTAGTTGGTCCTGACACTCTTTATAAAAGGCCACAGTGAGCATATCTGAGCCGGGGACTTTCTTACTAGGTATGTCTTTAAGCGCAGCAATAATCTCGGTTGGGCATAGCGGGCCATTAATCTCTCCCTGTGTGCATTTGTTAACCAGCTCATTTTAATATAGGCTAAATATTCTCCTGCAGTTTCATCATGTGGATCATCTGCCTCCACTATGGCAGCCATGGCCTTGGCTGCTGCTGAGCATTGCCTGGGTGGCCTTCTTGACCTGTCTACCTCAGGGGATTGTACACAGTTTAAATCGCTCCCCATAGTGTGGGCATCACTGTATACGTGGCTAGTCTGTTGTGTAGAGTACGATAGAATTGTGGATCATCGTAGTTAGGTCCATATATTGCCACCAGCCTCGAACAGAAAGGACCTCTGGGGCATTGGGCAATTATATATCTGCCACCCGGATCCACTTCTAGGCCTCGATTCCGATCCGGTAAAATATTCTGCCGTACGACTCGCATCCGTATCCGAATCCGTACGAATGGGAACTTTACGTCCGACCTGCGAATTCCGATCCGTTCCCATCTATTTCCGTACGATTATCACCGAACCGTCCGAATCACAGTCGATGATCCGTACGAACATGCATCGGGAATCCTACCGTACGATTCGTAACCAGCCCGTACAAACACACAAGTACGATCCTGTACGATCCTGTACTGTCCTGTGGAGAAGTGTGGCTCAGGGGTTAGAGGCAGCAGACCCGGAAGCTGAGATCGGTCCTGGACCAGGGTTCAATTCCCCGCCTCGGCGGGTCTTGGGCTAAAAATTCCACGGACTCGATAATTCTCGCTCCGGTGCCTCCTCGACTCACGGGTTCACACTCTGCGACTCTGGGCAATAGCTTGCTTAATCTTCACAACGGCCCCTCGCGGCAGGATGCCTGACTTTCACCTTGTGGATACCCTGCTATCTCACAGGGGAATACCAGGAAGGGTTCACTAAGCAAGCGCCGGGAAACCCACTGCGGGTAGCTGTGCGCTATATAAGCTCAACTACATTTACATTTACATTACATTTACGAGAAGCCTGACAGCGAATCGTACGGAACAAAGTTATCAAAGTTATCACACTTGAATAATGATTCGTACGGCTATATGCGGCTCACATTTAGCAGCGTCAACACATACCACACGCGTACCACTCACGCACAAGTACGACACGCACACACCCCCAACAAGCCCACGCGAACACCCCCACCCGCCAACGGCTCGTACCAGTCAATCGCACGAACAAGTACGACACGCACACCCCCTTACGCGAACACCCCCACCCGCCAACAGCCCATACCAGTCAATCGCACGCACAAGTACGACACGCACACACCCCAACAAGCCTACGCGAACACCCCCACCCGCCAACGGCTCGTACCAGTCAATCGCACGAACAAGTACGACACGCACACCCCCCTACGCGAACACCCCCACCCGCCAACAGCCCGTACCAGTCAATCGCACGCACAAGTACGACACGCACACCCCCCCCACGCGAACACCCCCACCCGCCAACGGCCCATACCAGTCACTCGCACGCACAAGTACGACACGCACACACCCCCAACAAGCCTACGCGAACACCCCCACCCGCCAACGGCTCGTACCAGTCACTCGCACGCACAAGTACGACACGCACAACCCCCTACACGAACAACCCCACCCGCCAATGGCCCGTACCAGTCAATCGCACGCACAAGTATGACACGCACACACCCCCACGCGAACACCCCCACCCGCCAACGGCCCGTACCAGTCACTCGCACGCACAAGTACGACACGCACACACCCCCAACAAGCCTACGCGAACACCCCCACCCGCCAACGGCCCGTACCAGTCAATCGCACACACAAGTACGACACGCACCCCCCCCAACAAGCCTACGCGAACACCCCCACCCGCCAACGGCCCATACCAGTCAATCGCACGCACAAGTACGACACGCACACCCCCCTACGCGAACACCACCACCCGCCAACGGCCCGTACCAGTCAATCGCACGCACAAGTACGACACGCACCCCTCCAACAAGCCCACGAGAACACCCCCACCCGCCAACGGCTCGTACCAGTCAATCGCACGCACAAGTACGACACGCACACACCCCCACGCGAACACCCCCACCCGCCAACGGCCCGTACCAGTCAATCGCACGCACAAGTACGACACGCACACACCCCCAACAAGCCTACTCGAACACCCCCACCTGCCAACGGCTCGTACCAGTCACTCGCACGCAGAAGTACGACACGCACACCCCCTTACGAGAACACCCCCACCCGCCAACGGCCCGTACCAGTCAATCGCACGCACAAGTACGACACGCACACACCCCCACGCGAACACCCCCACCCGCCAATGGCTCGTACCAGTCACTCGCATGCACAAGTACGACACGCACACACCCCCACGCGAACACCCCCACCCGCCAACGGCCCGTACCAGTCACTCGCACGCACAAGTACGACACGCACACACCCCCAACAAGCCTACGCGAACACCCCCACCCGCCAACGGCCCGTACCAGTCAATCGCAAGCACAAGTACGACACGCACACCCCCCCAACAAGCCTACGCGAACACCCCCACCCGCCAACGGCCCATACCAGTCAATCGCACGCACAAGTACGACACGCACACCCCCCTACGCGAACACCACCACCCGCCAACGGCCCGTACCAGTCAATCGCACGCATAAGTACGACACGCACCCCTCCAACAAGCCCACGAGAACACCCCCACCCGCCAACGGCTCGTACCAGTCAATCGCACGCACAAGTACGACACGCACACACCCCCTACGCGAACACCCCCACCCGCCAACGGCCCGTACCAGTCACTCGCACGCACAAGTACGACACGCACACCCCCCCAACAAGCCTACGCGAACACCCCCACCCGCCAACGGCCCATACCAGTCAATCACACGCACAAGTACGACACGCACCCCCCCAACAAGCCCACGCGAACACCCCCACCCGCCAACGGCTCATACCAGTCAATCGCACGCACAAGTACGACACGCACACCCCCCCTACGCGAACACCCCCACCCGCCAATGGCCCGTACCAGTCAATCGCACGCACAAGTACGACACGCACACACCCCCAACAAGCCTACTCGAACACCCCCACCTGCCAACGGCTCGTACCAGTCACTCGCACGCACAAGTACGACACGCATACCCCCTTACGCGAACACCCCCACCCGCCAACGGCCCGTACCAGTCAATCGCACGCACAAGTACGACACGCACACACCCCCACGCGAACACCCCCACCCGCCAATGGCCCGTACCAGTCACTCGCATGCACAAGTACGACACGCACACACCCCCAACAAGCCTACGTTAACACCCCCACCCGCCAACGGCCCGTACCAGTCAATTGCACGCACAAGTACGACACGCACACACCCCCACACGAACACCCCCACCCGCCAACGGCCCATACCAGTCACTCGCACGCACAAGTACGACATGCACACACCCCCAACAAGCCTACGCGAACACCCCCACCCGCCAACGGCCCGTACCAGTCAATCGCACGCACAAGTACGACACGCACACACCCCCACACGAACACCCCCACCCGCCAATGGCCCGTACCAGTCACTCGCACGCACAAGTACGACACGCACACACCCCCAACAAACCTACGCGAACACCCCCACCCGCCAACGGCCCGTACCAGTCAATCGCACGCACAAGTACGACACGCACACCCCCCTACGTGAACACCCCCACCCACCAAACGCCCGTACCAGTCAATCGGACGCACAAGTACGACACGCACCCCCCCAACAAGCCCACGCGAACACTCCCACCTGCCAACGGCTCGTACCAGTCAATCGCACGCACAAGTATGACACGCACACCCCCCCTACGCGAACACCCCCACCCGCCAACGGCCCGTACCAGTCAATCGCACGCACAAGTACGACACGCACACCCCCAACAAGCCCATGCGAACACCCCCACCCGCCAACGGCTCGTACCAGTCAATCGCACGCACAAGTACGACACGCACACACCCCCAACAAGCCTACCCGAACACCCCCACCCGCCAACGGCCCGTACCAGTCAAATGCACGCACAAGTACGACATGCACACACCCCCATGCGAACACCCCCACCCGCCAACGGCCCATACCAGTCACTCGCACGCACAAGTACGACACGCACACCCCCCCAACAAGCCTACGCGAACACCCCCACCTGCCAACGGCCCATACCAGTCAATCGCACGCACAAGTACGACACGCACACCCCCCTACGCGAACACCCCCACCCGCCAACGGCCCGTACCAGTCAATCGCACGCACAAGTACGACACGCACCCCCCAACAAGCCCACGCGAACACCCCCACCCGCCAACGGCTCGTACCAGTCAATCGCACACACAAGTACGACACGCACACCCCCCCTACGCGAACACCCCCACCCGCCAACGGCCCGTACCAGTCAATCGCACGCACAAGTACACACACACCCCCAACAAGCCTACTCGAACACCCCCACCTGCCAACGGCTCGTACCAGTCACTCGCACGCACAAGTACGACACGCACACCCCCTTACGCGAACACCCCCACCCGCCAACGGCCCGTACCAGTCAATCGCACGCACAAGTACGACACGCACACACCCCCACGCGAACACCCCCACCCGCCAATGGCCCGTACCAGTCACTCGCATGCACAAGTACGACACGCACACACCCCCAACAAGCCTACGTGAAAACCCCCACCCGCCAACGGCCCGTACCAGTCAATCGCACGCACAAGTACGACACGCACACACCCCCACGCGAACACCCCCACCCGCCAACGGCCCATACCAGTCACTCGCACGCACAAGTACGACATGCACACACCCCCAACAAGCCTACGCAAACACCCCCACCCGCCAACGGCCCGTACCAGTCAATCGCACGCACAAGTACGACACGCACACACCCCCACACGAACACCCCCACCCGCCAACGGCCCGTACCAGTCACTCGCACGCACAAGTACGACACGCACACACCCCCAACAAGCCTACGCGAACACCCCCACCCGCCAACGGCCCGTACCAGTCAATCGCACGCACAAGTACGACACGCACACCCCCCTACTTGAACACCCCCACCTGCCAAATGCCCGTACCAGTCAATCGCACGCACAAGTACGACACGCACCCCCCCAACAAGCCCACGCGAACACTCCCACCTGCCAACGGCTCGTACCAGTCAATCGCACGCACAAGTATGACACGCACCCCCCCCTACGCGAACACCCCCACCCGCCAACGGCCCGTACCAGTCAATCGCATGCACAAGTACGACACGCACACCCCCCAACAAGCCCACGCGAACACCCCCACCCGCCAACGGCTCGTACCAGTCAATCGCACGCACAAGTACGACACGCACACACCCCCAACAAGCCTACCCGAACACCCCCACCCGCCAACGGCCTGTACCAGTCAAATACACGCACAAGTACGACATGCACACACCCCCATGTGAACACCCCCACCCGCCAACGGCCCGTACCAGTCAATCGCATGCACAAGTACGACACGCACACTCCCCCTACGCGAACACCCCCCACCCGCCAACGGCCCGTACCAGTCACTCGCACGCACAAGTACGACACGCACCCTCCCCAACAAGCCCACGCGAACACCCTCCCACTGGCGACAGTGGGAGAGTGTGACAGTGGGAGGGAGGGGGACAGTGGGAGAGTGTGACACTGGGAGGGAGGGCGACAGTGGGAGAGTGTGACAGTGGGAGGGAGGGCGACAGTGGGAGACACTGTCGCCCTCCCTCCCACTGTCACACTCTCCCACTGTCGCCCTCCCTCCCACTGTCACACTCTCCCACTGTCCCCCTCCCTCCCACTGTCACACTCTCCCACTGTCGCCCTCCCTCCACTGTCACACTCTCCCACTGTCGCCCTCTCCCTCTGTCGCCCTCTCCCTCTGTCGCCCTATACCTCTGTCGCCCTCTCCCTCTGTCGCCCTCTCCCACTGTCGCCCTCTCCCACTGTCGCCTTCTCCCTCTGTCGCCCTCTCCCTCTGTCGCCCTCCCTCCCACTGTCACCTTACCGCATCTCCCTGGGCACACACACAGTTGCACCCAAGCACTGCACAGGCCTTACAAACACCATAGAGCAGAATGTGTAGGGATGTCTCCTAATTACCAGCAGTCATCCACTAAGTGCCTGCAACACACACACCATTTCCAGCCAACACTGTACTGTGTCAGGACACACATATCGGAAACCTCTGTATTACACAATGGCCACAGGTGTAGGCAGCACAAGTCCCTCCTGTGATCACAGCAAACACAAACACCAGGACAAGGTCACACACCCTGTGCATGAAGACAAAACTACCAATATGCCAGCATGCAACATCAGGGGGCAGCCAAATCATGAACGATGGACGCTTGCAAATCACACACAAACTACTACCATGGCCTATCCTACACCCGCCTTACAGAAACTCATCCCCTGGGGACAGGCTTTGGAGTGCAACACTGTCCCAATTGTCATGTACCACAACAAAACACTCACTCATATGAAAACGCATACTACTCATACATGTTATGTTATGTTATGTTATGTTATATTTATTTTTATATAGCGCACGGCTACTCAAAAAGAGTGTCCCGGCGCTTTAATAATGAGACCTACCGCAGAATAACACAACACAGTAATAAAAACAGAGTAAGGGCGTAACAGAAAAGAAAAAAAGGAAGCAACCTAAAGGGAGAACAACCAAGTTTTTAGACCCTTCCTAAAGGCAAGTAAACTAGTGGCTCCACGGAGTGTCAGCGGCAGGGTGTTCCACAGCTGTGGCGCCAGCAGTCCAAAGGAGCGACCTCCAGTGCGAGCTCTCTTTAAGCGTGGCACCGTCGCCAAGAACAGAGATTCTGACCTGAGAGAGCGGGCCGGGTGGTAAAAGGCGAGTCTCCTTTGGAGATACTTAGCTCCCACAGCATGAAGGGCTTTGTAGGCCAAGGTTAATGCCTTAAAGGCGATCCGTTTGTGGATAGGCAGCCAATGTAAGGTCTGCAGGAGACCGGCAGCACTGGCTCGCCTATTTAGGCCATAAATGGCCCTCGCGGCCGCATTCTGCGCAACCTGAAGCCGCTGCAACAGATACTCTGGCAGGCCCAGGTAAAGAACATTAGCATAATCCAACCTGGAGCCAATCAGAGCCTGCACGGTCAGCTTCCTATGTTCTTCAGACAAGAGAGGCAGAAACCTCCTCAACATCTTGAGGAGGCCAAAACATGTGCCCGTCACCCCAAGACCCCGGACCTGCTCCAGCACGGTCGCTCCCCCCACGCTCACCGATCCCAGCTCCTGCTCGTGATTTGGCTGATCTGTGGTATCGTTTGCTGGATTGTGATATCGCTTATTCAATTATCTCATTGTATTTGCCTGGCATCGCATTTGTGTGCATTTATGCTCATCAATTTTTAACACTGTATCTGCCCTGCATCGTAGCGCGATTATAGTAGACAGCACCTAACCTTGATTTGAACGCTCGCTCTGCTGTACTTTGCAGCGCGACACTTGCTGAGGCTTTTTCACTTGCTGGGACTTCGACTGTGCCCCCGGTGCCGTGGTGCATCTGCTGCCCCTGCCTTGCTTTCCCTTTGACCCTCCATTTTGTTTTGGTGTTCCCTGGCCCGCCACTCCTTCCCGCTACCGCCTCCCAGCTGCTGCCCCTCCCACGCTCCGCCCCCTCCACTATCCATTTCAGGCAGATGACCCAATGCGCAGCGTCCACGTGCTACGGCCGCGCCGAAGGTGCGCCAAAGGTAAGCCCGTCTACGCCCGTCCGCGCCAAGTCCGCGCCCAGTGCCAGACCCCCTGGTCCCCACCCCACCCGCATTTCTTATGACGCCTCCACCCTCTTAGCCCTAAACCCTGGCCGCCTCCCCAACTGCGCCCAAGCCACACCTGGACACAACCATGGACCCTTCACATGCTATTCCTGCAAGTTTGACAGAACCAAGACCAACTCCTCATCCACTAACACCAAACAGAGATCGAACACCAACCACCTAAAATGCATCCTGCTGAACACCCGCTCAGTCCACAGCCACGCCATCGACCTCTGGAATCTACTAGACACCATCTCCCCGGACGTCGCCTTCCTAACAGAAACATGGATGAACGCCTCTTCAGCCCCAGACATCACCATTGCTATCCCGGACGGCTACAAGATCATCCGAAAAGACCGCACCAAACAAACAGGAGGAGGCATCGCCATCGTCCATAAGAACACCATCCGCGTCTCAACCAGCTCAGACGTCAACCTCGCTAGCGCCGAACACCTCCACTTCCAGATCCACACCGACCCCAACACCACACTCAGAGGCACCCTCCTCTACAGGCCACCAGGACCCCGTGCATAATTCAGTGAAGACATCACTGATTTTATCACCCCACACGCCCTCCCCTCCGAGGACTACATTTTATTGGGAGACCTCAACTTTCACCTGGAAAAGAGCAACGACAACAACACCACCACCCTTCTGGACAATCTCGCCAACCTCGGACTCAAACAACTTGTTAATACCCCCACACACTACGCAGGACACACGCTCGACCCTATCTTCACCTCCAGCAAACATATCTCCTTCAGTCACACCACAGCTCTCCCTTGGACGGACCACAGCTGCGTTCACTTTGTCTACAAAAAGACCACAACCCACAACCATCCGCAACCTACTCTGCGAAGATACTGGAACAAAATCTCCATCGACCAGATCTCCTCATCGCTTCTTCAAAACCCCCCTGCCCACTCATCGAACCCCAACCAAGCAGCCATCAACCTCACTCAATGGCTAACCAACAGCGCCTATAACCTAGCACCTCTGAAAAAAGCTCAAATCAAACTAGGCAGCAAAAACGCCCCATGGTTCAACGATGACCTTAAGAAATCCAAGAAATTCTGTCGCTCCCTTGAGAAGGCTTGGAAAAAAACCCTAACGCCAGCACCAGGGACGCCTTCAAAAACGCCACCCGCATTCACCACCAACTGATCCGGACAGCCAAGAAAGCCACTTTCATAGATCGACTAGACAACAACGCCCATAACAGCAAAGAATTATTCAACATCGTCAAAGAGTTTACCAACCCCTCTGCCAACTCCAACGACATCACTCCCTCTGAAACCCTTTGTGACTCCCTAGCTTCATTCTTCCACGACAAAATCACAGACATCCACAACAGCTTCAACAACCAACCCGGAGACCAACCCACCCAACCTTCTGCCGTACCTTTACCCCCCTTGAACATCCTTAATGACTGGAACCCAATCTCCACTGAGGACACCATCCGCCTGATGAACTCCATCCACTCAGGATCCCCCACAGACCCATGCCCTCATCACATCTTCAACAAAGCAGACTCCACCATAGCTCCACACCTACGAGACGTCATCAACTGCTCCCTCAACACCGCCACCTTCCCGGAAAGCTGGAAACACGCCGAACTCAGCGCCCTTCTGAAAAAACCCACAGCAGACCCCACCGAACTCAAAAACTACCGCCCCTTCTCGCTCCTACCATTCCCGGCCAAAGTCATTGAGAAAGCCATCAACAACCAGCTCACCGCCTTCCTCGAAGCCAACAAATCTCTCGACTCCTCACAGTCCGGCTTCCGAGCCAAACACAGTACTGAGACCGCACTCATCGCAGCAACAGACGACATTCGAACTCTAGTAGACAATGGAGACACAGTCGCCCTCATCCTCCTCGACCTCTCCGCAGCCTTCGATACAGTATGTCATAGCACCCTGCTACAATGCCTCAAAAACATCGGAATCCAAGGAAAAGCACTGGAATGGATCACCTCGTTCCTGTCCGGAAGAACTCAGAGAGTCCGCCTCCCACCATTCAAATCAAAGGCCACCGAAGTCGTCTGCGGCGTGCCACAAGGATCCTCTCTTAGCCCCACCCTCTTCAACATATACATGAGCCCCCTCGCGTCCATCGCACGCCAACACAACCTCAACATCATCTCCTACGCTGATGACACTCAACTGATCCTCTCACTCACCAAAGACCCTAACACCGCCAAAACCAACCTACATGAAGGAATGAAAGAAGTAGCCGAGTGGATGAAGCACAGCCGTCTGAAACGGAATTCAGATAAAACAGAAGTCCTTATCTTAGGTACCTCCCCCTCCGCCTGGGACGACTCTTGGTGGCCAGAGGCCCTTGGAAAAGCACCCATCCCGACGGACCACGCACGTAACCTGGGCATCATCCTGGACTCCGCACTCTCGATGACCAGACAAGTCAACGCAGTTTCATCATCCTGCTTCAACATTCTTCGCATGCTCAAAAAAACATTTCACTGGATCCCCACCGAAACTAGAAAAACTGTCACCCACGCACTGGTTACAAGCCGCCTGGATTATGGAAACACCCTATACGCCGGTACCACCGCGAAACTTCAGAAAAAACTCCAACGCATCCAGAACGCATCAGCCAGACTCATACTAGACATCCCGCGCAAAGACCACATCTCTGGTCACCTGAAAAACCTCCACTGGCTCCCCGTCAATAAGAGAATCACTTTCCGCCTCCTCACCCACGCACACAAAGCGCTTTACGAACTTGGACCCGAATGCCTCAAAACACGACTTTCCTTCTACACCCCCTCCCGCCAGCTTCGCTCTTCCAACCCAGCCCTTGCTGCTGTTCCTCGCATTAACAAAACCACCATGGGAGGAAGATCCTTCTCCTACCTGGCGGCTAAAACCTGGAACTCACTTCCCACTCACCTTCGCCTCACCCAAAACCACCTAGCATTCAGAAAACAACTTAAAACCTGGATATTCGACAAGTAACTCCCCTCCCCTCCTCAAGCGCCTTGAGACCCTCTGGGTATGTAGCGCGCTATATAAATTAATTGACTTGACTTGACTTGACTTGAAGGATCTGGGATCTCAACGTCAGACCCTTGTCCATCTTGACACCCAGGTTCTTAACTACTTGAGATGGGCAGAATGGGGGAAACATGTTAATGGGCCACCAGGCTTGCCAGTCAGGGTCCGACGCACACCCGAAGAAGAGTACCTCAGACTTATCTGAGTTGCACTTAAGGCCACTTCGATGAAAACATCTAAAGACAGCCTCAAGGCAATCTCGGATACTCTCTCCGTTAAAATCTCCTCCCCTCTTACAGGAGAAGAGGAGCTGGGTGTCGTCGGCATAGGATACAATCTGGGCCCCGAACGACTCCGCCAATGCCGCCAAAGGGGTCATAAAGATGTTAAAGAGGGTCGGGCTCAATATAGAGCTGAAAAGAGTCCTGAATAAGCTTAATTTTGCCAGTGAAAAAGTTAGCGAGATCAGAAGCCCAGGACTTAGAGAGCATGCCTCGAGATACATTGGAACGAGGGGCCGTAAATTCTCTAACTATGGTAAAAATCTCCAACAGGAGTTGGAAGCGGCTTCTATCCTCCCTGCAAGATAGGCCTTTTTTCCCAGGCGAATGTCCCGCTGATAAGCCTTAACCGCTGTCTTATAGGTCAGCCTTGCCTCAGAATCATATTGTGATCGCCAAGCTCTTTCAGCCACCTTACAAAGCTGTCGGGCGGTAGATAGTGCCACAGTGAACCAGGGGGCCGATACACGTTTCGGTGTTGAGCGGGGGGGCATCACTGGGGCAAGATCATTTAGCCTGTCCAGAAGCCATGCCTGCAGAGACTCCAGGTCCTTCTCCAGATCTCCTATAAGAGGGCATGGGTGATCCAGAGCGGCCTGAGCCAGCATAGCTGGAGTCACTCGATGGTAAGCCCTGAGGGCACGGCCCTGTTGCTGAGACGCGGAATAAGCCAGTTTCACCGTGCCTTTAACCACAAATTTGGCTAGCCTGTGGTCTGACCAAAGCACCGGGATAATCTCCTTCACCTCCAAAGGAGATGTCGAGAAGACCTGATCAAGAGTGTGTCCCTTGTCATGCGTTGGCCCCCAGAGATACGGGATCAGGCCCAGGGGGGCCGTGGCCTCCAAGAGTTTGATGGTGTCCGGGTCCGATGGCTCATCCATACAAAAGATAAAATCCCCGGCAGCAATACAGTGTTCTGCTTTCAGGGCCAGACCCGATAAGACCGACTCAAACTCTTCGAAGAAGGTTCCAGGTGGACCAGGTGGCCTATAAACCAGTAGACCTTTAAAAGATTGGTGTGGTGCCAGAGTGATGGAAAAGGCAAGGGACTCAGAGCCGCGGATATCATCTTCAGGCAGAATGGAACAGGCCACGCATTTCTTCACCACCAATGCCACTCCCCCACCCCTACCCTTAAGTCTATCCTTCCTGAAGACATTGTAATCAGGAGGAATGGCTAAAGCCACATCGGGATTAGAAAATTCCCCCAGCCACGTCTCAGTTAACATGAGGCAAAGTGGCTTTTCCGTCTCTAACAGATCGTAAATATCTTGCGCATGTCTGCCCACAGATCTAGTGTTGAGCAGCATGCAAGAGTACCCAACCTTATCGATCTTATCGATCTTTTTAATGGGAAGCAAAGACGTAACACGGCTAGGATGCCTTCCGCATCCAGGGCAGCGAGACTTACCCCTGTAGCGACCGGGGAAAACAGTACAGCAGCCACCCAAAGAGTATTGAAAGGAGCATAGCTCATGTGATGAATATCGAAGCATAGGGGGCCCAGGAGCGTGAACGCCCAATGGCTGAGCCCAGTCCGCCGCCCCGCTCGCCTCCGGGACGCTGACGGGCGCAGACGGGCTGGACTCTGGCGTGACTCCGGCGGTGATCCGGCGTACCCGCTGCGCGTGGCCGCTGCGCGTGAGCATGACTCCCTTAAGAGGAGGTCGTCGCCTGAGCCACTAGAGCGTGCACCCCTCACCCAATATGGCCGCCACAGAAGCGCTGTTGCTCCCACCACCAGCCCACAGGAACCGGGACCCGCAAAACGCGGTGGCAGTACCAATTATGGTGCAAGTGAGTGGAGTTGAACTTTAAAAGCAGGGGATAAGCAAATAAAGTTTAAAGAAAATATCAGAACAGGATTTTAAAAACACGCCGCAATATTGCTGTTAAAGCGCGCCTCAGCTCGGCATAGCGCCGTGTAGCGCTCAGGTAGGTCTCGTGTCCGCTAGTAAAATCAGCGGCGCTCAGAATGTCAAGACAGAGCTCCCTGGTTACCTCCCTTAAGAGGAGGTCGTCGCCTGAGCCACTAGAGCGTGCACATTGCAGATGCTCAAGTCCATTGTGGCGCTCAAACAATGCACGTGCCCCATCTCATGAACGTTGTGGATGCACTGAAGTACCAACATGGACATGGGTATTGACAAGGTAATGCGTTTTACAGAAGTGCCAAGTTCTAAATCCATGATCTATAAGTGTGTGTACAGGTCCAGGGGTGTTGGCATTGTTTGGCCATCACGGTACAGCAAAAGACATCCAAAGTAGTAGATGTCATGCAAATTAATGATGCTCTGTCTCTAACATCAACATGCTGTATCTAAACTCTGTGCATGCTTGACGCAGAGATAAGGATTTACACCGTATCCTGGATGTTGCCTGAACATGACCAATGCCTTAAATGTGTTGTGCCGCCAATACAAGACACAGCAATGGCTGTGTCAGTCATTGTCAAGAGAATGGAATAATGAAAATACCCCAGAGTACATGTCAAATTACTACCACTACATACACAACAGAACAATGTAAACAATGTAAAGCTTGTGGAACTGTGATGCTCATAATGGATAACTAAACAAGATGTCACTTGATAGTGCCTTAACAGTGTCTGTCTCTCCCACACACAGGGGAACGTGTGCCCCCCCCCCAACCAGGGGGGAGAAGGATCCCAGTCCCAGGCTCAGCAGGACCCAGACCCCACCGACAGCGACGCCACTCAACGCACTGTGGATGACCCCAACCAACCTGGCTCCTCTGGATCCCAAACGCCTGCAGCAACTGTACCAGCTACATCTCAGCCAACCACCGGACCCATTCCCACCACATCCCAGCAGACAGGTCACAGCCCTGCCAAAACAATAGAGGAAGTGTAGAGGTATTGACAGAATCACCCTCCAATTCGATATGCATAAACAAAGAGATTCTATCAATGTGTGGTGATTTACATTTTTTATTTATTTTTGTGGGTGATGAAAAAGATAAACTCTCTCTTCGGGTGGTAAAGATGAGAGCACAATGTGCTTGTTAAAATACCCCTCACACACTAAAAAAATCCTTTAGTGTCATGCTTCATCATTGGGGTCTTCCCGTCCCTCTACGGGGCGGGGCGTGCTACGACCTGACGAACTACGCGGGAGCACTTGTAAGGTGACAAAGGCTATGTGACAGTGCAAGGTGAGTGGTGTCAGTGAAGTGTAGGGACCTATTAATGTGTGGGAATTAAAAAGCTAAATATCCTCTGGCTAGTGGAAAAAAACAATGTATTCACTTCCCTAGCTGGGGACGTTAAGAAGGGGGTTTTGAGGTAGAGCAATTAGCTACTACCTGGTCTACATGTTTCGTAAGCAGTCCCCTACTGCTTACTCATCAGGACCTTCTAATGGCCCCTACTAGAAAATGCTCGGTTTCTAAGTATGATATGCCTACAGTCCTAAAAACTAGCAGTAAAAATCCACTGGTAGTTTTAGCTTCAGGGCATGAGCTGGCCCAAGGGAAGCAAGATAAAATTTATCAAAAAAGATGACCTAAATGTGGTCTCTGTAAAGAAAATGGGAAAAAAAGGGGGAAGAGAGAAAAGCACAAATTTATACAATTGTAACTATAATTTGTCTTTAGGCACAACTTATTATTAGCGCCACAAGTCCCACTTATCATTCATATTAGCCCGACTGATAAAGAATATACTTAAGACTTTATGGACAGAGAGATGGTTCAATCTGCCATCCCCTGAATGTTCGTTTTGCCCGAACATTGTGTAGCCCCATGTAATTAGGGCTGGTTTCATCTCAACACACGCACACTCATAACTCGATGCACACATAGGCACCACACAGGGATAAAAACGAGGGACCCGAATTTTTGCGTAATTCAATTCCAGTAATAGTATTTGAAACAATCATTCAAATCCCCATTGGGCACACCCAGGTTTTTTGATAGGTTACGATACATACTGCTGTGGCGCATGTTGTATGCCCCATGAGCTGACAGTTGGTAGGTGTTCACCGCGGTAATCTGTAAGAGAGAAACCACGCCCTTAGCGTCAAAATACACATACATATTTGCCCCTGTCTCGTAGGCCAATTGTTTAAAGACCTTGGTCAAGGTCTATTACTCACAATGTCCGCATAAGTACACTGCCTTACTCCTACCCGTACTGCCGCTCTGAAGAGTGATCGCGTCTAGAGTTTAGCAATCATAAAAGCTTTACTAAGCGCCGTGGTCGCGTTAGATGTCTGCTGGCATGACTAGCGCGCTAACCTAAGATGGCCGCCGTAGATGGAACGAAGGATGGTGCTTTTCCCGGAAGTCTTTCTTCCGTGTCTATTTCGTTGCCAAGAAACATCAGCCCAAACCATCTTTATATATATGTTCGTTAGTCCTTGTTGTTTATTATCATTCGCGGACAGGTGATTCTGTGTCTGAAGTAACTGACACTCGATCTAAAATATAAATACAACGGACTGTTATGGAGGCTGGGTTGCCACTGTGGGGGGATCGAGAGGCTTATGCCCAGATTATGTGTCAGAATCACTAAATGATTCTAACGATGTCTGAAGTGTAAAGTCTGGCATTGGCGGACTTTGTCAGGGGCTGAGTAATAATATAAATATATAAATAAATTATATTTATAAAAAAAACGGAGTGAGTTTCTCAGGTACTGCGGACTTGTGTATTAGGATAAATGAGCTTAGCAGCAGTATTACAAATTTGCAAGATATTCATTTGGCTTAATAGTTTGGCTGAGTAATAATATAAATATATAAAAAAATTATATTTATAAAAAAACGGAGTGAGTTTCTCAGGTACTGCGGACTTGTGTATTAGGATAAATGAGCTTAGCAGCAGTATTACAAATTTGCAAGATATTCATTTGGCTTGATAGTTTTATTTGGGGAACGTGGGTATTTCCCTTGCCATAGGGGGGGGTTGATTCCCCAGTCAAGGCAGTGTAACTGTCTTTGGAGTGTATCTGTAATGGTATGATAAATCAAAAGCAGATGTTTATCCATAGCTGGGCTCTTGAGCGTAGGCCCAGTTTGTCTTAAAAACCCATGGGGAAGGGAGTACCTATCAATGGAGAGTGGGTGTACATGATCTACAGCTGACCCCACGGTATTTCATCGTTTAACCCATGCTTATTGGACTGGACACGAAAAACCCATCTTTGTTCTTTTTCCAGTAGATGTTTTTTGTTGTCAATCTGTTCTATCATCGTCCAGGCTATGTCCTCAGGTTTGTGCCCACTTTCCAGGAAGTGGTTGGTTAGTTTTGTACTTGACTTCTTGCATTTGATTGTACTCTTGTGCTCACCAATTCTTGTCTTTACAGCCCTGCTTGTCATGCCAATGTACTCAAGATTGCAGGGGCAGGTGATTAGATAGACAACATTGGAACTGTTGCAGTTACTGAAGCTTCTCTGCTCCCATGTTGTCCCATTGTTGAAGGTTAGTGTTTTACTCTTTTTGGTGAGGCAGCATACCTTGCATCCACCGCATGGGTAGTGTCCTTGTACAAAACTGGAGTTACCTTGGGTATTAACCTTGTTTTCCTTGGGTCTGGTGTGTACCAGTATATCTCTCACACTCTGTGCTCTTTTGTGTGAAAACATGGGTTTCGGAATTTCAAGACCTCCGCTATTGAGAATCTTCCAATTCTTGTTGATGATCTTGGTTACTTGATCCGAGCTCGTGTTATACGTGGTGACACATATGGGTCTCTGCACTTCCACTTTTTTCACTTTCTCTTCAAGGAGGCTTTCTCTGCAGTTGTTCCTGGCTCTTTTGTACGCTTGATCAATGATCCTTTGAGGGTAGTTCCTCGTTTGTAGCTTCTTCCGTAAATCATTGGACTGTGATTTGAAATTGGCAATTTCTGTACAATTCCTGCGAAGTCGCAGGAACTGGCCGTAGGGTAGATTGTCCCTCAGATGTCTAGGATGGAAGCTTTGGTACATCAAAAGACAGTTCTTTGAAGTGCTTTCAAAGTGTGTTGTTGTCATCAATCTGCCATTTTTAGGAAAAATGTTCAGATCAAGAAATACCAGATTGTTCTTGGTAGTGACACTGGTAAATTTCAGGAACTCGTCTTGGTAGTTGAGCCACGTAAGGAACTGCTGAGCGGTCTTGTCATCTCCATCCCAGATGATAAGGATATCATCGATGTACCTCTTCCAGGTCATGATGTTTTTTCTGAATGGGTTGCTAGCACTCAATATCCTTGTTTCCTCAAGATGGTGAACATAGAGACCAGCTATGCTTGGAGCAAATGTGCTTCCCATGCTGGTCCCATGTTTTTGAAGGTATAGGGTACCGTTGTATTCAAAAAAGTTCTCCTTTAGTGCCAACGAGCAGCACTCCATCACCACATTTCGTGGGGTTTGGTACTCCCAGTCGTCAATACAGCTCCAGCGGGCCTTGTAGTTCGGAATGAACCATTTATATTTCTTGAGGACAAAACTTTCAAAATTGATTGGTCTCAAATTTCGTGGAGATGCACACGGGATTGGATCGTTTTGATCATCAAGACGGCAAGCAGACTAGCAAGTGATTTAAAAGGGGAGATACAAGCAATAGAGATACGTCTCAAGAGCTATGAATCTCCAGCAAATCTAAAGAAATATCTTGATGAATTAAACAAAACATTGAATGATTTTGAAATAACTCTCAAAGAAAGTAAATATGAGAAACTCAAAAAGGACACCAGTAGGTGGACGAAAGAAAAGATCTACCCTTACATAAAAGACAATTACAAACCATCGAGTGACAATATTTCTAATGATGATTCATCAGATGCTGGATCTAATAGGTCCAATTCAAGTGGCAACAAAAGCCCCAGATACCAGGGCACACGAAGAAATTTTCGACGACCTAATCATCGTGACATGCGGGGATGGAACAGCTACCCTCAGCCGATGATGTATCCCCCACAACAGTATGGCCCACCGCCTTTTCAACATCCAAATGGCCCCTTTCCACCATGGGGATACCAACAAGACTATGGATATTTTGACAATTCGGCTCCTTTTTTAGGGTCACGCCGAGGACAGAACAAGGGGAGGAACCGGAGAGGCAACTCCGTACACTGGAACACCGAAGAAGAAGGAACTCCGAGAATGTCAACCAGGAGTATGACAGGTGCGTCCAAGAATCAGAAATGAGTCTAGTGGTAAACCTTACAGGCACGGAGCTATCTGAGTCGCAAAAAAGAGTATTAGAAAAAGGCTTAGGATATGTCCCTACTGCCAACATGGATAAATTCCACCTTTGTAAAGAAATCCAGGAATTTATAAGGAGGCTGAAACTCCAGGTCTTCTTCAAAGATAAGAAGGACAACTACGAACAAGGAGACACAGGACTCAAGCCACGATCCACCTTCACTCCTATGAACAACACACTCCCCATCGAACTCCTGACCTTCGAAAAAGCGGTTATGAAAGATCTCGAAGCCCTCGATCCAATGCAGAAACGAGTCTTCCAGAATGTCTCCAACGAAGAACGACAAGCACTTCGGGAATTGAGCAACAACCGAGAAGTGGTCATAAAACCAGCGGATAAGGGGGGGTGCAACTGTGTTACTGAACAGAGAACAATATGACAAGGAGTGCACAAGGTTACTACAAGACAAAAGAAACTATGAGATCCTACGGACCAAGCCCACGGAGAGAATAACAATCAAAATCAAAACGATGGTAGAAGAGGCACTGTCCCATAATTGGATCACCAAAAAAGAAGGGGAGTTTCTATGTCAGAAGAACCCGAGAACCCCTTACTTGTACATCTTACCGAAGATTCATAAGGACCTAGAGAACCCCCCGGGTAGACCTATCGTATCGGGGATCGGGTCGGTCCTTGAACCAGTCTCTAGATTTGCAGACGCATTTCTAAGACCCATAATACAAAGGACATCGACCTATCTTAGAGACACCAAGGATGTGCTGAATCTACTCGAGGAGGTGTCATTTGATCCGAACACACAGCTGTTAATCAGCTGTGATGTAGAGAGTCTGTACACCAGTTTGCCACACAATGAAACCCTGGCAATAATCGAAGACGTTCTCTTCGCAGACGACTGGGAGTACCAAACCCCACGAAATGTGGTGATGGAGTGCTACTCGTTGGCACTAAAGGAGAACTTTTTTTAATACAACGGTACCCTATACCTTCAAAAACATGGGACCAGCATGGGAAGCACATTTGCTCCAGGCATAGCTGGTCTCTATGTTCACCATCTTGAGGAAACAAGGATATTGAGTGCTAGCAACCCATTCAGAAAAAACATCATGACCTGGAAGAGGTACATCGATGATATCCTTATCATCTGGGATGGAGATGACAAGACCGCTCAGCAGTTCCTTGCGTGGCTCAACTACCAAGACGAGTTCCTGAAATTTACCAGTGTCACTACCAAGAACAATCTGGTATTTCTTGATCTGAACATTTTTCCTAAAAATGGCAGATTGATGACAACAACACACTTTAAAAGCACTTCAAAGAACTGTCTTTTGATGTACCAAAGCTTCCATCCAAGACATCTGAGGGACAATCTACCCTACGGCCAGTTCCTGCGACTTCGCAGGAATTGTACCGAAATTGCCAATTTCAAATCACAGTCCAATGATTTACGGAAGAAGCTACAAACGAGGAACTACCCTCAAAGGATCATTGATCAAGCGTACAAAAGAGCCAGGAACAACTGCAGAGAAAGCCTCCTTGAAGAGAAAGTGAAAAAAGTGGAAGTGCAGAGACCCATATGTGTCACCACGTATAACACGAGCTCGGATCAAGTAACCAAGATCATCAACAAGAATTGGAAGATTCTCAATAGCGGAGGTCTTGAAATTCCGAAACCCATGTTTTCACACAAAAGAGCACAGGGTGTGAGAGATATACTGGTACACACCAGACCCAAGGAAAACAAGGTTAATACCCAAGGTAACTCCAGTTTTGTACAAGGACACTACCCATGCGGTGGATGCAAGGTATGCTGCCTCACCAAAAAGAGTAAAACACTAACCTTCAACAATGGGACAACATGGGAGCAGAGAAGCTTCAGTAACTGCAACAGTTCCAATGTTGTCTATCTAATCACCTGCCCCTGCAATCTTGAGTACATTGGCATGACAAGCAGGGCTGTAAAGACAAGAATTGGTGAGCACAAGAGTACAATCAAATGCAAGAAGTCAAGTACAAAACTAACCAACCACTTCCTGGAAAGTGGGCACAAACCTGAGGACATAGCCTGGACGGTGATAGAACAGATTGACAACGAAAAACATCTACTGGAAAAAGAACAAAGATGGGTTTTTCGTGTCCAGTCCAATAAGCATGGGTTAAACGATGAAATACCGTGGGGTCAGCTGTAGATCATGTACACCCACTCTCCATTGATAGGTACTCCCTTCCCCATGGGTTTTTAAGACAAACTGGGCCTACGCTCAAGAGCCCAGCTATGGATAAACATCTGCTTTTGATTTATCATACCATTACAGATACACTCCAAAGACAGTTACACTGCCTTGACTGGGGAATCAACCCCCCCCTATGGCAAGGGAAATACCCACGTTCCCCAAATAAAACTATCAAGCCAAATGAATATCTTGCAAATTTGTAATACTGCTGCTAAGCTCATTTATCCTAATACACAAGTCCGCAGTACCTGAGAAACTCACTCCGTTTTTTATAAATATAATTTTTTTATATATTTATATTATTACTCAGCCAAACTATTAAGCCAAATGAATATCTTGCAAATTTGTAATACTGCTGCTAAGCTCATTTATCCTAATACACAAGTCCGCAGTACCTGAGAAACTCACTCCGTTTTTTTAATAAATATAATTTATTTATATATTTATATTATTACTCAGCCCCTGACAAAGTCCGCCAATGCCAGACTTTACACTTCAGACATCGTTAGAATCATTTAGTGATTCTGACACATAATCTGGGCATAAGCCTCTCGATCCCCCCACAGTGGCAACCCAGCCTCCATAACAGTCCGTTGTATTTATATTTTAGATCGAGTGTCAGTCACTTCAGACACAGAATCACCTGTCCGCGAATGATAATAAACAACAAGGACTAACGAACATATATATAAAGATGGTTTGGGCTGATGTTTCTTGGCAACGAAATAGACACGGAAGAAAGACTTCCGGGAAAAGCACCATCCTTCGTTCCATCTACGGCGGCCATCTTAGGTTAGCGCGCTAGTCATGCCAGCAGACATCTAACGCGACCACGGCGCTTAGTAGAGCTTTTATTATTGCTAAACTCTAGACGCGATCACTCTTCAGAGCGGCAGTACGGGTAGGAGTAAGGCAGTGTACTTATGCGGACATTGTGAGTAATAGACCTTGACCAAGGTCTTTAAACAATTGGCCTACGAGACAGGGGCCAATATGTATGTGTATTTTGACGCTAAGGGCGTGGTTTCTCTCTTACAGATTACCGCGGTGAACACCTACCAACTGTCAGCTCATGGGGCATACAACATGCGCCACAGCAGTATGTATCGTAACCTATCAAAAAACCTGGGTGTGCCCAATGGGGATTTGAATGATTGTTTCCAATACTATTACTGGAATTGAATTACGCAAAAATCGGGTCCCTCGTTTTCATCCCTGTGTGGTGCCTATGTGTGCATCGAGTTATGAGTGTGCGTGTGTTGAGATGAAACCAGCCCTAATTACATGGGGCTACACAATGTTCGGGCAAAACGAACATTCAGGGGATGGCAGATTGAACCATCTCTCTGTCCATAAAGTCTTAAGTATATTCTTTATCAGTCGGGCTAATATGAATGAAAAGTGGGACTTGTGGCGCTAATAATAAGTTGTGCCTAAAGACAAACTATAGTTACAATTGTATAAATTTGTGCTTTTCTCTCTTCCCCCTTTTTTCCCATTTTCTTTACAGAGACCACATTTAGGTCATCTTTTTTGATAAATTTTATCTTGCTTCCCTTGGGCCAGCTCATGCCCTGAAGCTAAAACTACCAGTGGATTTTTACTGCTAGTTTTTAGGACTGTAGGCATATCATACTTAGAAACCGAGCATTTTCTAGTAGGGGCCATTAGAAGGTCCTGATGAGTAAGCAGTAGGGGACTGCTTACGAAACATGTAGACCAGGTAGTAGCTAATTGCTCTACCTCAAAACCCCCTTCTTAACGTCCCCAGCTAGGGAAGTGAATAAATTGTTTTTTTCCACTAGCCAGAGGATTTTTAGCTTTTTAATTCCCACACATTAATAGGTCCCTACACTTCACTGACACCACTCACCTTGCACTGTCACATAGCCTTTGTCACCTTACAAGTGCTCCCGCGTAGTTCGTCAGGTCGTAGCACGCCCCGCCCCGTAGAGGGACGGGAAGACCCCAATGATGAAGCATGACACTAAAGGATTTTTTTAGTGTGTGAGGGGTATTTTAACAAGCACATTGTGCTCTCATCTTTACCACCCGAAGAGAGAGTTTATCTTTTTCATCACCCACAAAAATAAATAAAAAATTTAAATCACCACACATTGATAGAATCTCTTTGTTTATGCAGGTCACAGCCCTGCCCATGATCCACAAGAGAGCCAGTCTGAAAATGAGGGACACCCTTTGTCGGGCGCCCCTGAGGTTGCAGACGACCTCCACCCTGGCAGCACTCGGGGGGCCCGTCGATTGGATGTGCCCACAAGCGCAGGCCGTGTTCGTGTGGGTCAGGGTGGTGGGAGTGGCGGAAGGCGGAGGCGAGATTCTGGCCAGTCAGCTGCAGCACCCGGTATGCCTGAACTCGCTAACATCCTGGAGGCATACCGGCGGGACACCAGGGAGATAGGCCAGCTTGCGGAGGCCTCAACCAGGTGAAAGAACAGCAGGCAGAGCAAATAGCCAGGCAAGACCTACATTATGGACGGGTGGAGGCAAGTCTGGCTCAGCTCTTGACGGTGCATTGGGAAATGAGCCAATCGCTACGTCAGATAGCTGCCAACATGCAGCACCCTCCCTGTGTCACAAGGCCAGCAACATCACGGCAAAGTGTGACACCAGCCGCAGGTAGGGAGGAGGAGGAGGAGGAGGTACTCTCTGACGTAGCATCCCATGCATCGTCCAGGCCTGCACCTGAGGGTCTCCCAAGGAAGGTGGGTCGTCCACGGCTAAGACGTTGAGGGGCAGTGGGCCATGCACATCTCCCAGGACACTGGACCTGGCATATTGCCCCTGGGTGCAACAGCATCCCCTATGAGACTCTCCCACATGGACATGCTAGTCACAGTCTGCCCAATGATGCCTAGCACTGTGGCCTGGACTCTGTTGACTGAAACTTTAAGGCATCTCATCTCCGGCAGTGAACTTTGGATTCCACCCCTTTCTGTACAGCACTTATTCACGTTCCCTGCACAAGATCTCCCAATAAATATACTAATCCTCATACGCATGTGGTGAGTTATCTTTGAACCACAGCATAAATTGATATGTGTGTGCAAATGTATGAAATGCAAGGGTATCCGACAAACAGGAGCCAACCACACACTTGGATCAGAATCTGAGTGTGGACACACATTGGGGGGGAAAATCCTAACAACTAGATACATGGATGGAAAGACACACCTGTGTGGGATAGTAAATGCTGGAGAGGGGTTTGGAGCCCAAAACTGCTATCACAGGCAGGCCCAGGAGAGTCACTTTGAGGTGTACAGATCAGTGTGACAAAAGTAGTTGGCCACGTAGGGAGTACCTACAACTGTGTCCTCAGGTATGTGAAGTATCGTCTGCATGATGCAGTACTGTGGATGTGATGAATGGCGCACAGGAGAAGGTTGGCAGGACAGACTGTGGGCAATGGGATGTAGCACTCTACACAAGCACACCTGAATAGGTGACCTACCCCTATGTAGCTACAAGTACTATACTACTGTAATGGGAGCAACGCATACATAACAACTACCCACATCTGACAAATACCTACACCAGAATGGGGAAATCACACCACACCCAAGAGACGTGGTCATGGTTTGTCTCCCCTGTGGCTACTTGACTGACAGTGACAGCTATGTTTTTGCTGCTGTGGCGTTGACAAGGTAACACTGTACAATATTGTGCCTATGGAAGGTGTGTGTGTGCTGTACACGGCACATGACCTGGTGGTACATAGACCCAATGTAATGTGAATCTGCCATAGTCGTGCCAGTATGTGTTGCACACACAGGCATAGCAGCTTCAATGGCTGAGTTAGAAGCATTGTGATAGCAGGAGGGTGAATGTCTGGGGTAGTCTGTGTGTAGGGTGGCAGGAGCATGCTCTATAAATGGATGGAAGGAGGGTCATCCTGTAGGTCTCTGTGTCCCTAGATAATGTGTGCGGCATGGTGGCTGTATATGCAGCAGCAGCAGCAATGAGTGAAGACATGCTGGCAGGAGGGGTGTGACAACTTGCAAAACAAGCACATACCACAAGGGCATTTGCAAGCCACAAAGTGACATGTGTATGTGAAGGCAGGAGTGTCAGCCTCACTCAGGGTCACAGCAAATAAAATGGCACAGTAATCACCAAAGATCACAGCCACTGGATCAGGGCCCTTACGGACAAGTGGGGCACAAGACACACAGCGTCAGCAGGTGTACACTACAGCTAGTGTGTTCAAAGCCAAACAGCAACTACAAAGCCATCTACCTCACACACAACATAGTATTCTAGCCTCCCCCCACACCATGCGTGTGGTCACTTTACAGGTAAACACATAACAAGCATAAGCTAACTTCATGCTAAATAGTATACATGCACATTAGAAGGACATGTGCGTTGACATCAAGGCGGCACCTTTATCTGTAGAAGTCAGACGTCATGCACAACATGATTATTTACATTGGGAGCCCATAGAGCATTATCAAACATACATGAGCATTGGCAAGAACTCCAAATAACACTATTAATGATGTCACCTGTAATGCAGCAGTACTATTGGCTACAAGCCTGTCAAGGACTGGCCGTACCTTACTTCATCAGAGTGGTGTGATGCTCAAAGGGTTCCACCTCCAAATAGCCCCTTGGTCTGAGTACAAACGACAGACACAAAAGGGTGATCAGGCGAGGGAAGGAGAGGATGGGAACTGCTGGGAGGGAGACCTGAAACAGAGGTAAATAACCATTAGGAGTACATTCTCATGTCACTGACACTACAAAAACATCATTAGCTACACTGTACCAGTCACACCTGTGAAGTTTACTGACTGTAGACAATTTTAGATGAGTAATCATGGTATCACATGAGATCCAATGCTATGACACAGACACATAAAACCTAGGACAGTCTGTCATCCATTCGAGTCATGTGTTACGCTCTCAAGTGAGCTACCAGCAATGAGATCTATGTTGTTACAAATCATTCACTGGCTCAGATGAGGTTGACCTTACAAACTCATGGAAACATATGGCAATGCTACTTACGCTAACTGTAATGTCTGCATGTGATTATGGGTACCCATAAGGGCCATGTACCCCAACTTGACTTGACCCACAACAGCTGCATCACATATGATGACGAAGCTAATGATCTACATGCAATGAAGGCACTCAGTAGCCAGTCTTTTGATCTGTCAAGTGTGCATTACTATGCTAAACATGATATGCAGGTTTAAAAGATTTAAAGTGCAAGTGATGTTGATCCAAGCCACATAATGAGACCCTAGCATTGCCCAGTAATGCTGCACGGGACTAGAGATTCATGGGAATGACCGCACTCCACTGGTGCTACACAATAAATCACATATGCATCACCCAAACATTGTCATTTCCCATGCTAAACATTAATGGCATCATGTGAATCAAAACAGAACTGCTACTCACTGTGAAGGCTGGTGTAGCTGTATTTTCGAGCTGCACTGCGGTAACGACATGACAGTGACATGATATACTGCAACAAGGGGCAATGCATCCATGTAAACAGAATGACAGGACAGTTACCTGAACATGTGGAACATAGACTGTGCCACACCTACACCCCATGGTTTGATGGTAATAAAACGGAACTGGCCCACAAGCTGGAGGAGAGGATCCAGTCACATTCTAATGCACACAGTGAGGCTGCAATCCCCCACAGAGTCCGTGGTTGTGACCTCTGACACAATGTAAAGCCATGGTATATGCAATGTAGCAGTGTCAATGTCTACACACATAGATGATTTCACCAGAGTCTCTAACTACAACAGATGACAGTCAGATGGGGTGACTATCCTGTCAAGGGAGTGGGCATACATGTAATAAGTAACATTTTGTAGTTGCATGTATCCATGATCTCTCTACATGCACATGAACATGTGCCACACGTTTCAAAACATACCAACGCTAAACAGCCTCATATGAGTCCTTACCCAAATTGACTTCTCCACATGTCCATGCATGCTCCGTTGATTTGGCAGACGTTGCAATCATGATGAGCAATAGCAGGATGACCACGATGACCACAACGGACAACAGGCAGGGCGAGCTGTGGATGAGAGTGGCACACAAGGGGTCAAGTTCTGTTTCATGTCATTTTGACAATGTCCAGTTTATTATCCAGATGTTGTAGTACACCTGTACATTCAAAATGCACACATAGCACGTATGTGTGTTGTATTACATCTGCACCTGTGTGACACTGCACAACAAACATCCAAGTGAGCTTGCATACAGTCTGTTGCATACACAGCATACTACCCATGCAACTCTATTGTAGATGTTTCAGATTACAGCTGCTATGACTCACCATCATGAAAAGAAGTTGCGGATGAGGTGACTCCGGATATCATCTTCACCCACCTCGTCGCTGGCATCCTGGGCAAGGCCTTCATCCTCAACGGGGGGATGTTCCAGCTCATCAGGATCAAGGTAGAGTGGCACGGCCTTCTCCACTGCCATGTTGTGTAGCATGCAGCACACGGTGAAGATGTCACACGCCTTGCGTGGGCTGTATTGGAGGGCTCCGCCTGTCTTGTCCAGGCACCTGAACCAGCTCTTCAGGAGTCCAAAAGTTCGCTCGATCACCCGCCTGGTCTTCCCATGAGCATTCTTGTACCGCTGGTCTGCAGCTGTCCTGGGGTTGCGTAGTGGAGTCATTAACCACGGCATGTTTGGATATCCAGCGTCTCCTGCAAATTGACATCATGGAAATGAGTGTGTAATATGATGCAGATCATGAAGTTGTGACATACTGACATACATAGCTGACAGGGTATACTCACCAACAAGACATGCCCGGTGGTTGTGCAGCTGCAGCATCATCTGTGGTACCCTGCTACGCCTCATGATGAAAGCATCGTGGCACGATCCTGGAAAACGTGCACAAACATGTGAGATAATCATGTTGGCAAGACACACCACCAGGGCATTTATCGAGTGGTAGTGTTTCCTGTTGCGATACGCTTGCTCCTGAGCCTGTGGTGGCACTAGAGTAACATGTGTACCATCAATTGCACCAATTACATGTGGCATGCGGCCCAGGGCATAGAATTCCCCCTTGACATCTGTCAACTCTTCTGGAGTAGGGAATGTAATGAATTCATCCAGGTGCAGCAACATAGCTGCCAATACATCACCCAATACCCGGCTAAACATAGTCTGAGACATCCCTCCCACATCAGCTATGGTGAATTGGAACGTACCTGTGGCAAAGAAATGGAGGGCTGCCATCACCTTTACCTTGGGTGTCAGCGCAGTTGGATACCTGTGGCGTGGTTGTAGGTGAGCCTCCAGCCTGTCCGTCAGGTCCTTGATCATCTGTCGGTTGAAGCGATAACGACGGATGCAATTGCGCTCCGTCATGGCTTCCAAGTCAGGCAACGGCCTTTCCAGAGGGGGTGCCCTGCAATACACAATTTATAGAAAATGTCTTCAACGGTCTGACTAAGACAATAACAATGTACATGGCACAAGCAACACTGCTTCAAATAATCTAGACAATTTGGAGTGTGGCGCGGGATACACACTAATGTAACATGTGCCAGTTCCCAGCCACTCCTCCGTGAAAAGTAAAAGACCTGTGGTGTGTGGAATGCATATGACATGCATACAAATGATCTGATGGAAAGGTCTTAGTGGGCATGACAATGTATCATGTCAGTGACACACGTCATGTGAATGTGAGTAGCAGCTTGTCTGCACATCCAGACAGCTGACAGCAATACACACACACACACCACATGTGCCATCATTTGCACAGTTCTGACTTAGTAATGTTGCGGTGTTTACATTCCCTAACTATTACATGACCATCATCATACATCATAAATCTTAGATTTGTGACAAATGGTATGTGCTGCCATCACACATATGAGTGGGTAATTAACACACAGGGCATGGTGTGTGTACATTACAAACCAGGTCATCACGCCAAGGACACAACATAGATGCTCCTACAGCACATGTACTGGACTGTATGGACGAGTTACTTACGTTTTGTAACAAGATATCAGTAAGGAACAGTAGTTATTCGCATAATCCCGACTTTGAATACATGACAAGCTTTTGACAAATATGCCTCCCTGGATGCCATCAATCTGCCCAGTGAGTCGGGGCTATCCAGGCCACATCGGAAAAAAGACAGTGTGGGTGATTGGCATCCTACAAGGGCGTGGCCAAGTATTGCCTGTACCTACAACGCACACTCTGCCAGCAGTTACACAACCATGTCCCACAGAGAGTGTGGGTACCAGACAAAGAGGCATGTGATGTAGGAAGAGCCCACTCCCAGACTCAGGGAGGATGAAGACATGTTTCCGTAGTGCTCATACCTCTTGGATGCCCTCTACAGCGGAGCTAACGGGAATGTGGTCTGTGATTTGGGGGCCTGGATGCCCATGCTCTCTGGGGTGGGGTGGGAGGACAGGGAACATGGTCAGTCCGGGGAGGGGAGTGGGCGTCTGACAACGTGCCTATCTACAGCCAAACATGCAGCATGCCTGTACATGCTGGCCAATATAGATACAGTACATTCCTGAAGATAGGCCTGCAGAGGCACAGCGGAGCGTGAGTGGAGTTGAAGGACCAAAGTGAGGAGGTTGGTCCTCACGGCGGCAACGGGGAGATGAAGGGGCAAGGCTCCGGCCACCCAGGTAAACACTACACTGTACGTTGCCCACTCATCCACAAACACGTTTGGAGTAGAGACATCACCAGTGTCAGGCTAGGTGTCCAGACCACTCGCATCCCCCAGTCCACCTGTCCTGTCGTCTTGGGACTGACACTCATGTGCCACTGGGTCTTCATGACCCTACAAATACCCATTAACACCCATTGTAATGAGCTGTGGCAGGCTCATTGAAGTTGTACTCCCCATGCAGCATTAATAGCGGTGTTCAGCCGCACAGTCTCCACGCTGGAGCCGTACAGTGTGTGGTATTGGGGACAGCACCACCCAAGAACGGCACCAAGGCTGACACCTGGGGGACTGTTGCCAGTGAGATTGTGAGGTGAACCAGCGAGGACCAGGGTGACCATTTACATCCTGTCTGTCCCAGCGGTTCCGGGACGTATGCGCCGCCTGCGTCAGGGACAAAGCGAGTGATGGCGTCAGGGGCAATTCACCAGACGCGCTCGTGCCCCCAGACGGGTCCGCTGGGCCAGGAGCCGACGCAGAGGCCGTTGTTGGGTTGAGGGACATCATGGACATGAGGAAGTGCACTGACTCCTCCTGCTTCACATGCAGGGCAGGGCCCGGAGGTCGTGGTGCAGGCTACGACGGCAGCTAATCTGACAGAGCCGCATGGCCGGTGTCACCCGGATCACATGCAGCATTGCACGTGCATTGTGGGGATTTGGAAGTGCGATGACATATCTTTGACTCATTTGGGACACGTGACATCTCAGCCCTGGAGGACTGATGTGTAATTCAGGGGCTCTGATGTCTCAACACCCACGCCCAGGCACTCGTCCTACGTCCAGACCATGAGCTATAGTGGTGCAGGGCCAACTGCTGGAGTCTGAGCGGCTTGTGGGTCCAATCACACCTGGATTCATAGGTGTGTTCCCAGCAGTTGGAGCAGCTCTTGTTGTTGTGCTTGACATGAAAACAGTGGAGACACCAACGGTGAGGGTCAGTCACCAACATGAGTCGTTGGCATTCCTAACAGGCGTAGAAACGGACATCCATACTGGCACCGTCCGGAGTCAGACAATCCAAGTAAAATGGTCTGAAGTGAACGTACTATGATTTTGCTTGAAAAATGACTAAGCTTACACTCATACAGGACCAGCGCTTGTGTTTTGAAATAAAGTTCCTGACGTGTGCACGCAGAGGTGACGTCTGAGTACTCAGACAACGTCATCACGGCACACACAATGCCAACAACACATGCTGGGCCGCAGGCCATGCCTACCGACACACAAGTGTAGTGCTGAGCGGTAATTGCCATATCCAGGATGACTCTTGGGGATATTCAAAGGTGAGTAATATGATACTGACCTGTAAATGTCTTATGCTAACATCATGCACAATGTCGCACATGGCACACACATGATGTGGTCACACAGGGTCATGCTGAGCGGCTATTAGACCTCTGTGACAGTGGGCATGTTGCTGTCATCATGTGCCAGTTCCCTGTACTGAATGGTGTGGCATTCCAGTGTTGATGTGCATCACAATATGTTGCAGACTTTACTCCGGTGTGAAGTGTTGAATGCATGTGATGCACATGTGAAATATGGTTGATGACATGTCTCGCCAGCTCTTCACACATCAACTGAGTCACAAAGTCACAGTCCCTGTGCTTCTTCTATGTCTGCCACACCTTGGGCATGCTGATGTATGGATGCCATGCTGATGTATGCATCCACATCCTAGACATGAGTGTAGACTACATCCCTGCTATGTGATTTCCTGGACTCACTCTCCCAATGGTGACATGGGGTAGGACAGGGACGCAGCCTACACAATCGTATACTTGAGCATGTCTAACGCACTGTATCCCAATGGTACGTGCGTGTGTACGCCTCGTTTCCCTATTGCATTTCAGCCATACGCGAGCCAAGCGTACCCCAATGGTACGTGCGTGTGTAGGCCTCGTTTCCCTATTGCATTTCAGCCATACGCGAGCCAAGCGTACCCCAATGGTACGTGCGTGTGTACGCCTCGTTTCCCTATTGCATTTGAGCCATACGTGAGCCAAGCATATCCCAATGGTACGTGCGTGTGTAGGCCTCGTTTCCCTATTGCATTTCAGCCATACGTGAGCCAAGCGTACCCCAATGGTAC
This sequence comes from Lissotriton helveticus, assembly GCF_964261635.1. Lineage (NCBI taxonomy): Eukaryota > Metazoa > Chordata > Amphibia > Caudata > Salamandridae > Lissotriton > Lissotriton helveticus. The sequence goes on along the minus strand of NC_136065.1, from coordinate 164,717,410 downwards.
GTGCGTGTGTACGCCTCGTTTCCCTATTGCATTTCAGCCATACGTGAGCCAAGCGTACCCCAATGGTACGTGCGTGTGTAGGCCTCGTTTCCCTGTTGCATTTCAGCCATACGCGAGCCAAGCGTACCCCAATGGTACGTGCGTGTGTACGCCTCGTTTCCCTATTGCATTTCAGCCATACGCGAGCCAAGCGTACCCCAATGGTACGTGCGTGTGTACGCCTCGTTTCCCTATTGCATTTAGCCATACGCGAGCCAAGCGTACCCCAATGGTACGTGCGTGTGTACGCCTCGTTTCCCTATTGCATTTCAGCCATACGCGAGCCAAGCGTACCCCAATGGTACGTGCGTGTGTACGCCTCGTTTCCCTATTGCATTTCAGCCATACGTAAGCCAAGCGTACACCAATGGTACGTGCGTGTGTACGCCTCGTAACACCATTGGATGGGTTGCATACGCAACGGCAATGTCACCGTGCTTGTGTGGGAATTTGAATAAATACATAGCCAACATCTAGGGGAACAGTGTACTGATCAAAATGCAAACAGGTTGTCATGGATACAGAGTTTTTTGAGGCTCCTACAGGTGTTGTAGGAAATTCAGTTGGGCAAAAGTATACAATGTTGCAAATGTTGTTGTTCAGCTCAGGCTCAGTTTTCAAACCATGCATATGTGTGTCATGGCCTTATGTGTGATGTGATTGGATGGAACATAGGATGCTAACTATGGTGGCCTATCACACACTACTCCTTGGACTCACAGACCCTCTGCAGCACAGATATAAGGCAGCATGTGGCTGTGGGAGGGCACTTGCCTGCACAACATTGGTGTGGTAACCACAGCTGCTGTCTCTGAATCCTCTGGACCCTGATTTGCTGAGCATGGAGAGGGCACCTGCATTCACTGATGCTGAGAACAAGGCCCTGCTGGATGCCCTCCTGCCAAACTACAGCAAGCTGTATGGGAGACCAGGGGATCAGGTGAGTGATGTGTGCAATACCTTGGAGTGGGCACCTGTTGTGTGTGTGACATAATGGCCACTGTGTATGTATGGTGTTTAGATGAAATGTTGTTGGGCGTGAATGCCAGGGTGTACAGTGTTGTGTCAAGAGGGTTATTTCTTGTAGTGGGCTGTGTGACAGCGTGTCACGGGCTGCAGTGCATCCAGATGTAGCATACATTGCTCTGTGAGTGCCATGCTCTAAGAGTGTTTAGCGCACGTCATGTCATCTGTAGCCTTTAAATGGCATGTACTGCAGCAGTGTTTGCTCACAGGCCACATACTCCTGGACAATGATGCAAATGTGTGGAGGCTACGATGCCCTGTTATCATCAAGTATTTTGTGCACATATGTGTGTCTTTGGAACATGGACCGGGTGTACTGATGGTCTTTTACTTTACATTTGTGACAGGTATCTACCTATGAGAAGGGTGAAATCTGGCTGGACATCGCCAGGGCTGTCAGGAGTGAGGGGGGCCTCGCAGGAGGCTCAGAAACATCAAGAAGAGGTGGCAGGACATCCAGTGCTGGACCCGCCGCATCGCCAGAGTCCAGCTGCATCTGGAAGCTCCACGCCGGCATGGCGGCACCCGCCACCTCACCCCCCACATGCTCCGGGTCCTGGAAGTGGTGTTCCCAGACCTCCATAGGCAGTTGCAGGAGGGACAGCAGCAAGTAGGGGGTAGGTACATGTCTGTTTGTTGTCATGTGTGTCACATGCTCCCTGCAGTGCTCCAAGGCATGGTAACACTCCCATAGTTTGAGTGGTGTGGTCAGACAGGCACTCCATGCATTGGCATTAGAATGTCCCACTTTCTGCAGCTGCTTCTTTAAACTTTTAGCCGTACTTCACATTTGCCCTGCGCTTTGGCTGATGTTTGTTTTTCACATGTACTCCTATGGCGCAATGTCTCCGTATGCATCTTCCTTTGCACATCATCATGTTGGAGGTGGGTCTGTGACACCTGTTGGTACATTACATGTAGCACCACATGTGCACTGTGTCTGCCATTCTTAATACTTTGGCACGTATCCTGAGTGTCAACATGTGTTTTCTGCACGAGTCAGCCTCAGTGGCCTTTGTCCATGGTACTCTTTCGATTTGTCATGTGTTGGATACAGGTGCACAAGGTACATGTGCAATATTTTGGGCTCATGCATCGTCACACTGGGCAGTGCGTGTGTGCATATTCGTCAAATACTTAGATTGTTGTTTCTAACTAATAATGATGGTCAGCCACACAATGTGGCTTTGGGTGTCAACAGCTGTGATGCCAGTGTGAGGTGATGTAACACTTGATTCATGTCCCAGGATGGCATCAGATTTCAGTTCAGGCAGGACTTTTCCCATGTGGCACAAGGTGTAAGCAATTCAAACATGTCCAGGTCTGGGTTTGGGTGGCAGGGTGGGAAAATGAGCTGGGATGCATAATCAGCTATCCTGTTGTCAGGCAGTGGATCATCATTGTGTCTCTCATACTAGTGTTTTCCTTGCCTGTTGATTGTATCCTACTATACATTGAGCGTTGTGTCTCTCATAATTGGCCACAACTAGACTTTGCATTGTGCAGAGTTCTGTGTCATGTGACTCATAATGCATGCCATGTTTGGAAATGAGGCAAAATGTATTGTAGCTTATATGTCTGATGTTTACAGGTGACTGATATGTTTTTGTTGTTCTCCTTGCCCTTAGAAGCAGCATCTGAATCTGAAGGAGACACAGGCGCGGACCAGGCAGAGGGACCCAGTGACAGTGCCACATGCTATGAGGAGTCAGAGGGAGGCAGTGGCACGGAGGGTGAGGAGAGTCTGCAGGCCGGACGACATGTGACTGACACATCTTACCATGCCGACAACTCCGAGTCAGACTCTCAGGAGGAGGGGGAATATGCAGCAATGGTCACATCTTCTTCTTTGGCTCCCCTCCCCTCCTCCAGTACCATCTCCACCCTCCCAGTCGTTAGTGTCCCTAGGGTCCATGCTAGACCCCGTGTCTCCTTTGTTCCCGGCACCGCAGCCCCTGCCCCTGTGTCACCTGCTGCCCTCAGTGCTGAGACTGTGGACCTACTCCGGCAGATTGCAGTAGGTCAGACATCCATGCTGACTGTCCTCCATGGACATACACAACTGCTTACACAGGTGGTGTCGTTCATGGAGGGCATGTCATCGGCCATGTCTGATCTACGTCGGAGTGTGGCTGCCATGGAGTCAACACTGACGGCAGCTCTGTACACCCAGCAGCATCTGTCCCCCCCATCCTTCAGACCCATCCACCTCTGCCTCTCACATACCTACACAGCATACACGCACACGCCAAAGGTCAGACACACCCAGCGCACACACACAGCATAAGAAGCTCAAAGCTCCACGCACCCATTCTCAAGGGGAAGTAGGCACACACCCAGGGAGAGGGGAGACACCTCACACACGCATCCACACACCCAGTAGAACTGACTCACAGCCCTGTACCTCCACCCCCAATGTGTCCCCGGGTTCAGGTGGTAGTTTTTCTGCACTGGCTGCGGTGTGCAGCCAGGTTTTTGAATCTACTTTTGGCGATGCCCCAACCAGTGTGGATGAATCCACTACACCTGCACCCACTCCACCTGTCCTTCCCTCTCCTGTCCATGCGGTGCCGGAGGATTCCACAGATGGTGCCCCCATAGTTCCCACAGCGAATTAAACACCATGTGCAGGCAAGTTTGGGTGTGTGCACACCCATGGAGGCACAGACTGTTGCAGAGACATCTTTGGACCGGCCATTGGCCTTTAATGAGCGAGGACTCTTATTTGCTTTTCTATTTGGAACCAGCTGAATAAAGCTATTATTTTCCTTTTCTGAACTTTAGTTTGTGTGAAAATGTCTGTGACTGCTGTGTGCCTGGGAGGTGGTATGATGTTAAAATATAGTTATGTTGACATGTGTCAATCTCCTGGTGGTAATGTGGTTAAGAATGGTCGGTTTTTGTTGTAATGGCTGGCCACTGTTGGGCAGTGGGGGGGGTGTTATACACACACACTCTGGTGCTGGGCACTGGTGGGCACTGGTGGGCAGTGGTGGGCGTCTTAGCCACACACACACTCTGATGCTGGGCACTGGTGGGCACTGGTGGGGGTCTTAGCCACACACACACTCTGATGCTGGGCACTGGTGGGCAGTGGTGGGGGTCTTAGCCACACACACACTCTGATGCTGGGCACTGGTGGGGGTCTTAGCCACACACACACTCTGATGCTGGGCACTGGTGGGCACTGTTGGGCACTGGTGGGGGTCTTAGCCACACACACACTCTGATGCTGGGCACTGGTGGGCACTGGTGGGGGTCTTAGCCACACACACACTCTGATGCTGGGCACTGGTGGGCAGTGGTGGGGGTCTTAGCCACACACACACTCCGATGCTGGGCACTGGTGGGGGTCTCAGCCACACACACACTCTGATGCTGGGCACTGGTGGGCACTGGTGGGCAGTGGTGGGGGTCTTAGCCACACACACACTCTGATGCTGGGCACTGGTGGGGGTCTTAGCCACACACACTCTGATGCTGGGCACTGGTGGGCACTAGTGGGGGTCTTAGCCACACACACACTCTGATGCTGGGCACTGGTGGGCAGTGGTGGGGGTCTTAGCCACACACACACTCTGATGCTGGGCACTGGTGGGCACTGGTGGGCAGTGGTGGGGGTCTTAGCCACACACACACTCTGATGCTGGGCACTGGTGGGCACTGGTGGGGGTCTTAGCCACACACACACTCTGATGCTGGGCACTGGTGGGCAGTGGTGGGGGTCTTAGCCACACACACACTCTGATGCTGGGCACTGGTGGGCAGTGGTGGGGGTCTTAGCCACACACACACTCTGATGCTGGGCACTGGTGGGCAGTGGTTGGGGGTCTTAGCCACACACACACTCTGATGCTGGGCACTGGTGGGGGTCTCAGCCACACACACACTCTGATGCTGGGCACTGGTGGGCACTGGTGGGCAGTGGTGGGGGTCTTGGGCACTGGTGGGCACTGGTGGGGGTCTTAGCCACACACACACTCTGATGCTGGGCACTGGTGGGCACTGGTGGGGGTCTTAGCCACACACACACTCTGATGCTGGGCACTGGTGGGCAGTGGTGGGGGTCTTAGCCACACACACACTCTGATGCGGGGCACTGGTGGGCACTGGTGGGGGTCTTAGCCACACACACACTCTGATGCTGGGCACTGCTGGGCACTGGTGGGGGTCTTAGCCACACACACACTCTGATGCTGGGCACTGGTGGGGGTCTTAGCCACACACACACTCTGATGCTGGGCACTGGTGGGCACTGGTGGGGGTCTTAGCCACACACACACTCTGATGCTGGGCACTGGTGGGCACTGGTGGGGGTCTTAGCCACACACACACTCTGATGCTGGGCACTGGTGGGCACTGGTGGGGGTCTTAGCCACACACACACTCTGATGCTGGGCACTGGTGGGCACTGGTGGGGGTCTTAGCCACACACACACTCTGATGCTGGGCACTGGTGGGCAGTGGTGGGGGTCTTAGCCACACACACACTCCGATGCTGGGCACTGGTGGGGGTCTCAGCCACACACACACTCTGATGCTGGGCACTGGTGGGCACTGGTGGGCAGTGGTGGGGGTCTTAGCCACACACACACTCTGATGCTGGGCACTGGTGGGGGTCTTAGCCACACACACACTCTGATGCTGGGCACTGGTGGGCACTGGTGGGGGTCTTAGCCACACACACACTCTGATGCTGGGCACTGGTGGGCATTAGTGGGGGTCTTAGCCACACACACACACTGATGCTGGGCACTGGTGGGCAGTGGTGGGGGTCTTAGCCACTCACACACTCTGATGCTGGGCACTGGTGGGCAGTGGTGGGCAGTGGTGGGGGTCTTAGCCACACACACACTCTGATGCTGGGCACTGGTGGGCACTGGTGGGGGTCTCAGCCACACACACACTCTGATGCTGGGCACTGGTGGGCAGTGGTGGGGGTCTTAGCCACACACACACTCTGATGCTGGGCACTGGTGGGCACTGGTGGGGGTCTTAGCCACACACACACTCTGATGCTGGGCACTGGTGGGCAGTGGTGGGGGTCTTAGCCACACACACACTCCGATGCTGGGCACTGGTGGGGGTCTCAGCCACACACACACTCTGATGCTGGGCACTGGTGGGCACTGGTGGGCAGTGGTGGGGGTCTTAGCCACACACACACTCTGATGCTGGGCACTGGTGGGCACTGGTGGGCAGTGGTGGGCGTCTTAGCCACACACACACTCTGATGCTGGGCACTGGTGGGCACTGGTGGGGGTCTTAGCCACACACACACTCTGATGCTGGGCACTGGTGGGCAGTGGTGGGGGTCTTAGCCACACACACACTCTGATGCTGGGCACTGGTGGGGGTCTTAGCCACACACACACTCTGATGCTGGGCACTGGTGGGCACTGTTGGGCACTGGTGGGGGTCTTAGCCACACACACACTCTGATGCTGGGCACTGGTGGGCACTGGTGGGGGTCTTAGCCACACACACACTCTGATGCTGGGCACTGGTGGGCAGTGGTGGGGGTCTTAGCCACACACACACTCCGATGCTGGGCACTGGTGGGGGTCTCAGCCACACACACACTCTGATGCTGGGCACTGGTGGGCACTGGTGGGCAGTGGTGGGGGTCTTAGCCACACACACACTCTGATGCTGGGCACTGGTGGGGGTCTTAGCCACACACACACTCTGATGCTGGGCACTGGTGGGCACTAGTGGGGGTCTTAGCCACACACACACTCTGATGCTGGGCACTGGTGGGCAGTGGTGGGGGTCTTAGCCACACACACACTCTGATGCTGGGCACTGGTGGGCACTGGTGGGCAGTGGTGGGGGTCTTAGCCACACACACACTCTGATGCTGGGCACTGGTGGGCACTGGTGGGGGTCTTAGCCACACACACACTCTGATGCTGGGCACTGGTGGGCAGTGGTGGGGGTCTTAGCCACACACACACTCTGATGCTGGGCACTGGTGGGCAGTGGTGGGGGTCTTAGCCACACACACACTCTGATGCTGGGCACTGGTGGGCAGTGGTTGGGGGTCTTAGCCACACACACACTCTGATGCTGGGCACTGGTGGGGGTCTCAGCCACACACACACTCTGATGCTGGGCACTGGTGGGCACTGGTGGGCAGTGGTGGGGGTCTTGGGCACTGGTGGGCACTGGTGGGGGTCTTAGCCACACACACACTCTGATGCTGGGCACTGGTGGGCACTGGTGGGGGTCTTAGCCACACACACACTCTGATGCTGGGCACTGGTGGGCAGTGGTGGGGGTCTTAGCCACACACACACTCTGATGCGGGGCACTGGTGGGCACTGGTGGGGGTCTTAGCCACACACACACTCTGATGCTGGGCACTGCTGGGCACTGGTGGGGGTCTTAGCCACACACACACTCTGATGCTGGGCACTGGTGGGGGTCTTAGCCACACACACACTCTGATGCTGGGCACTGGTGGGCACTGGTGGGGGTCTTAGCCACACACACACTCTGATGCTGGGCACTGGTGGGCACTGGTGGGGGTCTTAGCCACACACACACTCTGATGCTGGGCACTGGTGGGCACTGGTGGGGGTCTTAGCCACACACACACTCTGATGCTGGGCACTGGTGGGCACTGGTGGGGGTCTTAGCCACACACACACTCTGATGCTGGGCACTGGTGGGCAGTGGTGGGGGTCTTAGCCACACACACACTCCGATGCTGGGCACTGGTGGGGGTCTCAGCCACACACACACTCTGATGCTGGGCACTGGTGGGCACTGGTGGGCAGTGGTGGGGGTCTTAGCCACACACACACTCTGATGCTGGGCACTGGTGGGGGTCTTAGCCACACACACACTCTGATGCTGGGCACTGGTGGGCACTGGTGGGGGTCTTAGCCACACACACACTCTGATGCTGGGCACTGGTGGGCATTAGTGGGGGTCTTAGCCACACACACACACTGATGCTGGGCACTGGTGGGCAGTGGTGGGGGTCTTAGCCACTCACACACTCTGATGCTGGGCACTGGTGGGCAGTGGTGGGCAGTGGTGGGGGTCTTAGCCACACACACACTCTGATGCTGGGCACTGGTGGGCACTGGTGGGGGTCTCAGCCACACACACACTCTGATGCTGGGCACTGGTGGGCAGTGGTGGGGGTCTTAGCCACACACACACTCTGATGCTGGGCACTGGTGGGCAGTGGTGGGGGTCTTAGCCACACACACACTCTGATGCTGGGCACTGGTGGGCAGTGGTTGGGGGTCTTAGCCACACACACACTCTGATGCTGGGCACTGGTGGGCACTGGTGGGGGTCTCAACCACACACACACTCTGATGCTGGGCACTGGTGGGCACTGGTGGGCAGTGGGTGGGGTCTTGGGCACTGGTGGGCACTGGTGGGGGTCTTAGCCACACACACACTCTGATGCTGAGCACTGGTGGGCACTGGTGGGGGTCTTAGCCACACACACACTCTGATGCTGGGCACTGGTGGGCAGTGGTGGGGGTCTTAGCCACACACACACACTCTGATGCTGGGCACTGGTGGGCACTGGTGGGGGTCTTAGCCACACACACACTCTGATGCTGGGCACTGGTGGGGGTCTTAGCCACACACACACTCTGATGCTGGGCACTGGTGGGCACTGGTGGGGGTCTTAGCCACACACACACTCTGATGCTGGGCACTGGTGGGCACTGGTGGGGGTCTTAGCCACACACACACTCTGATGCTGGGCACTGGTGGGCAGTGGTGGGGGTCTTAGCCACACACACACTCTTATGCTGGGCACTGGTGGGCAATGGTGGGGGTCTCAGCCACACACACACTCTGATGCTGGGCACTGGTGGGCACTGGTGGGCAGTGGTGGGGGTCTTAGCCACACACACACTCTGATGCTGGGCATTGGTGGGCACTGGTGGGGGTCTTAGCCACACACACACTCTGATGCTGGGCACTGGTGGGCACTGGTGGGGGTCTTAGCCACACACACACTCTGATGATGGGCACTGGTGGGCAGTGGTGGGGGTCTTAGCCACACACACACTCTGATGCTGGGCACTGGTGGGCAGTGGTGGGGGTCTTAGCCACACACAAACTCTGATGCGGGGCACTGGTGGACACTGGTGGGGGTCTCAGCCACACACACACTCTGATGCTGGGCACTGGTGGGCACTGGTGGGCAGTGGTGGGGGTCTTAGCCACACACACACTCTGATGCTGGGCACTGGTGGGCACTGGTGGGGGTCTTAGCCACACACACACTCTGATGCTGGGCACTGGTGGGCACTGGTGGGGGTCTTAGCCACACACACACTCTGATGCTGGGCACTGGTGGGCAGTGGTGGGGGTCTTAGCCACACACACACTCTGATGCTGGGCACTGGTGGGCAGTGGTGGGCACTGGTGGGGGTCTTAGCCACACACACACTCTGATGCTGGGCACTGGTGGGCACTGGTGGGGGTCTTAGCCACACACACACTCTAATGCTGGGCACTGGTGGGCACTGGTGGGGGTCTTAGCCACACACACACACTCTGATGCTGGGCACTGGTGGGCACTGGTGGGCACTGGTGGGGGTCTTAGCCACACACACACTCTGATGCTGGGCACTGGTGGGCACTGGTGGGGGTCTTAGCCACACACACACTCTGATGTTGGGCACTGGTGGGCAAAGGTGGGGGTCTCAGCCACACACACACTCTGATGCTGGGCACTGGTGGGCACTGGTGGGGGTCTTAGCCACACACACACTCTGATGCTGGGCACTGGTGGGCACTGGTGGGCACTGGTGAGGGTCTTAGCCACACACACACTCTGATGCTGGGCACTGGTGGGGGTCTTAGCCACACATACACTCTGATGCTGGGCACTGGTGGGGGTGTCAGCCACACACACACTCTGATGCTGGGCACTGGTGGGCACTGGTGGGCAGTGGTGGGGGTCTTAGCCACACACACACTCTGATGCTGGGCACTGGTGGGCACTGGTGAGGGTCTTAGCCACACACACACTCTGATGCTGGGCACTGGTGGGCACTGGTGGGGGTCTCAGTCACACACACACTCTGATGCTGGGCACTGGTGGGCACTGGTGGGGGTCTTAGCCACACACACACTCTGATGCTGGGCACTGGTGGGCACTGGTGGGCACTGGTGGGGGTCTTAGCCTCACACACACTCTGATGCTGGGCACTGGTGTTGTGCGGTGCCGTACCATACCCCGAGGTCGTTGACGTACCGTACCCCAGCTGAATGGCGTACATGCTGCACATATTACACTGGTGAAGTGCGGTGACGTACTTCGATGACGTAGGTGCAGCACGCCTCCGTATTGCACTGGTGTTGTGCGGTGACGTACCGTACCCCGAGGTCGTTGACGTACCGTACCCCAGCTGGATGGCGTACATGCTGCACGTATTACACTGGTGAAGTGCGGTGATGTACTTCGATGACGTAGGTGCGGCACGCCTCCGTATTGCACTGGTGTTGTGCGGTGACGTACCGTACCCCGAGGTCGTTGACGTACCGTACCCCAGCTGGATGCGTACATGCTGCACATATTACACTGGTGAGGTGCGGTGACGTACTTCGATGACGTAGGTGCGGCACGCCTCTGTATTGCACTGGTGTTGTGCGGTGACGTACCGTACCCCGAGGTCGTTGATGTACCGTACCCCAGCTGGATGGCGTACATGCTGCACGTATTACACTGGTGAAGTGCGGTGACGTACTTCGATGACGTAGGTGCGGCATGCCTCCGTATTGCACTGGTGTTGTGCGGTGACGTACCGTACCCCGAGGTCGTTGACGTACCGTACCCCAGCTGGATGCGTACATGCTGCACATATTACACTGGTGAGGTGCGGTGACGTACTTCGATGACGTAGGTGTGGCACGCCTCTGTATTGCACTGGTGTTGTGCGGTGACGTACCGTACCCCGAGGTCGTTGATGTACCGTACCCCAGCTGGATGGCGTACATGCTGCACGTATTACACTGGTGAAGTGCGGTGACGTACTTCGATGACGTAGGTGCGGCATGCCTCCGTATTGCACTGGTGTTGTGCGGTGACGTACCGTACCCCAAGGTCGTTGACGTACCGTACCCCAGCTGGATGGCGTACATGCTGCACGTATTACACTGGTGAAGTGCGGTGACGTACTTCGATGACGTAGGTGCGGCACGCCTCCGTATTGCACTGGTGTTGTGCGGTGACCTACCGTACCCCGAGGTCGTTGACGTACCGTACCCCAGCTGGATGGCGTACATGCTGCACGTATTACACTGGTGAAGTGCGGGAGTGTGTGGACCAACGTACCCAGAGATGACAGTCGTGCAATGGAGATGTGCGCGTGTGGCAACACGTACAGGTATGTTGGATTTCGTTGTACTCACCTTCTGCGCCGTCGTCGGTTTCTAAGTACGAGGTGGTGGCCGTACATGATAGGGATGAGACAGACGATGGCGTTCATGTCCTGCTTGTCGCGTACCGGGGTGCGGTTCGTGCCGGAGTGTGGTTTTACGGTAGTTTAGAGCTCTCGTAGACAAAGAGCCGTACGGAGTGTGTTCTACACGGATCGTACTTCCTGGTTCGGGAGACGCGCTCTTTTTACGTTCGGACGTTGCGTCGAGCGTCAGCCGAATGCCATTCGTATGGACTTTCGATTCGTACGGCGTTTTTTACGAGCCGTACGGAGTGACGCTTTAGATTGTGATCGTACTTGCTGATTCGTACGGGGACGCCTACGGGTACGACTCGTACGGGGAAAAACGCTCCGAACCGCTATTCGGAGCGCTTTTTCCCGAATCGGAATCGACCCCCCAGTGTCTGCAATTTTATATTGGAGGCCTGTTTCACCCATATTAATACACCATGTGCGTGAGATGTAAAACGAGCAGCTACACATTCCTCTTTCATTCTTCTCTGCATTAGCAGCCCCGTATGAGGAATAAGGTGGGTCTCCTGCAGTATCGCTACGTCAATTTGGTGCCTATGTAAGTATACTACTTTACGTATCTTGCATATGTCCAATCCAATCCAAAAATTCTTTATTTCGGACGTATAGACCATAAAAGATACAGTACAAAACACAGTAACATACATTTTAAAAACATAATTCATACAGTTCTTAAAATAATTCCCCACCTAATCAGCGAAGGAGGTTAAAAACAGATCATAAGTGTCCATGCGTTAGAGGTTTTTTTTCTTCCTAATCAGCCAAACTGCCATTAGAAATTTGGCTATTGCATACACAATGTGGCCAAGAGTGCTAGTTTTCATTACTCTATATGCCTGTGTGTAGTTACAAAACCCCAAGTTTCTGCAGAGAGGCGCTATCCAATATTTTCTAGATCTATGATAGGCCGGGCAGACAAACATAATATGGAGTTCGTCTTCCTCATGAGTGTTGCAGCATGGGCACATCTTGTCACCATCCTTGATCCATTTATGAGTGAATGTTTTAACGGGCAATGTGCCTAACCTCCATTGTACAAACAGTTTCCTCGCGAGGATGGGGAAAATAAAATCCATAAACCTTTCAAATACATAAGAATTTTTGGATTGCAGGAACCGGTCTGTAAGAGTGCCGCTGTTTTGTGCGTTCAGCCATAGTAATAATCTATGGTCTTTGTACATTCGGACCAGGCTTTTACGTGGAACCCTTCGGCAGCCCTGTTCGGGGTCCTCCCATAGCTCGGATAAGTTCATGGAGTACAGTTCTTTTTTGACGAATGTGAGCCAAGGTATTTTATTGCTTTGGTTCAGGCTCATAACATGGATAAGGTCCTGCCTATAATAACGCAGTTCATTCGTAGACCAAATCCTGTGCCAGAACATCACCGGCTTTGACTCTAACTCCTCAGCAATGGAGGGGAGGCCCATGTCTAATCTCAGTGGCAGGAGTGGCGTACCTCGTGGGACCTCGTTGAACCCAGCACGCCGTCCCTCCCACTCCTGACCTGCGCATAGTTGTTGTCATGTAACCTAATTATGATGCTAAGTATCTGAGCTGGTACCCCAAGCTTTTTCAAGACCTCCCACAGTTTCTTATGTGGGACTAGGTCTTGCATATGTCATTCAGACCTCTAACATTCCATGTTACAAAATGTAACTGTGTCTCACATGTATTGCCAGACGGGCCTCAGTTTCCATAGGGGCCCATTAGTATGTCGAGCAGATCGCCACTGCCCGCATTGCGGTGGCAATCCGCCCGACATTTCCTCCCAACCGCATGTAAATTCCCCCCGCCATATTACTATGGCGGGGGACTACGGCGGACGGAGAGACAGTCCGCCGGTTGTCCGCCCGGTCAATGAGTCGACTGGGAGGAAAAGCTGTTATTATTGTGGCAGTGTCTGGTAGACACCGCCATCCATATTAAGATACATGCGGGGTTATGCCTTTCTGTGGCGGAAACGCCACCACGGAAAGGCATGCAGTCTTCTACATTGGGGGCCTGTAGCGGGTCCCCAAGGATTCTGGGGGGTGGTGGTGCACATGGGGGGTACCTATGGTACCCCGCTGCATTTCAATGTACAACGTGGCAGGCAGCGCGCGGTGCCTGTCACGTTGTGCATTGAAATGCACAACTTGCATTATTGGCATTGCGGCAGGTGGTGCTTTCAGCATGTTAGAAATGCGGGATGCGCCCGCCAGTTTGGCAGGCACATCCTAATGGCATGTGCAGGACCGCCGCAGGCATTGTGGACGGTCCCATTTCCCGTGGGTATGGCGAGCGGCCAAAGTCCACCCGCCATGCTAATGACCCCATGGTGTATAACTAATTCCACCATGCCTATGCTGTTTTTCTGATCAAACTCTCCGGGCTACTTGTATAACATGCAAATACATTGTCTATACCCTCCTACCCCCCACTCCATGTCCCCCGAACTTTGACATGCTGTTGTCAAACCCCCCCTTCTACCTCCCTGTAAACCAACCCTTCATAACTTCCCAGTTAACTGTGCTTTACACATCGGGGAGGAAAGTGCCTGACCACTCAATAGAGACCCGAAACATACGCAAATAAACTGCCTTATATCTAGACTGTACCTTACCTTTAGTCTAATCAAGTTGTTTATCTGCTTGACCATCATATGCACTTATATATCGACTTCTGTAATTTGCTCTGTGAGTTAGAGTAGTACACATCAAAATACCACTATGCCTTTCACACGTAAGCACAATACATCTTAGTCTGTAATCCAGTGTGCCTGGAGTTATGCCATACATCCAAAATTATGCACATATCACCTACCTTCACCAGCACTCTGCTAGCTATCAGTTCTGGCATCAGTAGTGATGTACAGGTCAAATATATAGTTCACTCAGTCATTTTGATCTAGAGCACTCGTGCTCTGTTCCTCGGTTCCGTCTTTCACATTCGTCTGAACTCCCTGTTTAGGCTTTGTCCTGCGTTTTTGGTCTTGCTGTAGATTGTTAGGGTCAGCATACATCTTTGCCATCAAGTGTGACTTTCAGATGAGCTGAGTAGAGCATTGCGTATTCGATGTTCAGTTCTCTTAGTTTCCTCTTCACTGGAGCAAATCTTTGTTGTGCTTCCTGTACTTTAACAGTGAAGTCTAGATTGAGCGATATTTCTGATCTCTCGTAACTGAGTGTCTACAACTCTCTTGTCCTCCGCAGAGTAGAGTCCCTGTCTCAGTAGTTTAAGAGTCTAGCTATGAACGGACGAGGGGGAACTCCAGATGGTGGCCTAGCCACCAATGAGCAATGCACTCGCTCTACCACAAAAATGTCAGAAAAAGTGTCTCGGCCCAACATTGTCTCGAGGAGGTTCTCCACAAATCGTTCCATGTTACCTGTGGGTGTGAACTCTGGCAAGCCAACTATGCGCAAGTTGTTATGCCTCGAGTGTGTCTACAAATCATCGGTCTTTAACTGTAGAGCATCCATTAACTTTCCAATCTGCTTTCAATCATTTGATGTTTTCATCTGTTGGTCCTAGAGCTCTGAGACCATGCGTTCCCCCATGTTCAGTCTCTGCATGTTTATCTCTTCGTTTTATCATGCGGTCCAAGCGCTAGGAAATGGAGCCTATTTCCCCATCAATGGTTGATAGGCTTTGCTGCATTGCTTCAAGTATTTATCGCTGATCATCTCCCAGTTCTGAGCTCAAAGCTCCACTCGCTTCTGTTTCTTTTCGGCATCTTCATCTCTGTTCCTGATAGATTTGTGCTGATCAACTTTCAGCTTTGCCTGCTTTTTGTCGGGTTTCCTCATTTTAACTCTGGAGGTCCTTGCTGCTACAATCCCCTCTGCCGTTATCCAAGTGCCCTCTTCCACACCCGGTTTCAGGCTATGGGGACGCGCTGCACTTTCTCCCAGCCTTTATTTCCATTAGGAAGGGTACTGAGGGGATGCATCAGCAATGATCAGGTCCCTAATGGCATGCATGCCTGCTCCTCACTCTGGTAGACCCACCGCCGTAGTTCTGGCTAGGCGTTTGTTCCAGTACTCAAAGCCCTAAAAAATATAGGCAATTTTGTTGTGTCAGTGCACCGCCCTATTGGCGTACTTTTGTCTGCGGCCTGCTCCTCACTTCCACGGCACAGTCTAGTGCTCCTGCGAGCCGATCCACTAGCCCAAAACCGCTTGGCAGCCTGAACCCTTCAATATTCTTCCACAGGATCAAGAGGCCCTACAGGAACAACAGCCAGCTCGTAACCTGCTGTGATATCCGTCTGCCAGCCGCAACATACTGTGCTCCGGTCGCACTGTGGGCCCCAACCTGGGTCGCACCCTACACTCACCGGAGGACCGCGAGTATTTCAGCCACTCGTTTAGAATCCACTCCCAGGACTTCGGCAGCAGACGTCAGTTGTTTGCACTTCCCCACCCTCTCGTCCAACTTGATTTGGCAATTCTTGTGGCGCACTTCCGCAACTCAGGCCTGGGCACGCCTCTCGCAACCAGGCCGCTGTGACACCCCCAAGCCGTTCTGTCATCGTATTCTGCAGCTTGTCAAGCAAATAACACATAAAAGACCTTTCCAGGGCCTACGACTCAGCGCAAACATAAGCGCATCCCTGTCTTTTAACAGGATTCCTTTGGGGTAGTTACGACGTTACTCACGGAGGTCTCATATTTAGCGGCCATCTTGAGGCCTGGCAAACTCTGCCATCCCCAATTTATTTATATATATAAACAGCGTTGTTCTTTTCTGGTGAGGAAAGACTTTGGAATAACGCTTTCGTTATATATATATATATATATATATATATATGAAAAAACCATAGGTTTCAGCCAAGTTATAGTTAAAAATGAGCATTTAAAAAACCATAGAAATTCACTGAAAAAAAACATAGGTTTCACCCGCATTATAGTTACAAATTAGCATTTAAAAAACCGTAGAAATTCTCTGAAAAAAACATAGGTTTCACACACGTTACAGTTAAAAATTAGCATCTAAAAATCCTTAGAAATTCACTGAAAAACCATAGGTTTCACACATGTTATAGTTAGCTGGACATTTCACTCATACAAAGCCATTGAAATTCCCCCGTTATAGTTAATTTAAAGTCATTTTAAATTATATTACATATTTTTTATATAAATTGAAAAATATATGTTTTAAAAAATATTGAAATTGTAATATATTTTTTTTGTATATTTTTTTTAATTTATATATATTTTATATAGCAGGCAATGATATCCTATGGAAGGAAATTCAAGTTACTGTAACTACGATTAGAATTACTTTTCAGGATCAGTAGTGGGCTAAAAGATGCAGCAATGAGGTCTCTCCTCAAAACAGCTGAGTAAATCGGAATTCATAGTTCAGCTAATTTTTGAGGAATTCTTTAAAGTTCCAAAACTTCAAGAAGTTCCAAGTAAAACATGTCAATGTTAGCCTATGGAAGGAAATTCAAGTTACTGTAACTACGATTATAATTACTTTTCAGGATAAGTAGTGGGCTGAAAGATGCAGCACTGAGGTCTCTCTTGATAACAGGTGAGTAAATCGGAATTCGTAGTTCGGCTGATTTTAGAGGATTTTTTTAAAGTTCCAAAACTCCACACTTAGAAGAATTTCCAAGTAAACCATTTCAATGTTTGCCTATGGAAAGAAATTCAGGTTACTGTAAGTATGGTTACATTTACTTTTCAGGGTCCGTCCTGGGCTCAAAGATGCATCACTGACGTCTCTCGTGATACCAGGTAAGTAAATCGGAATTCGTACTTTGGCTGATTTTAGAGGAATATTTCGCTCAATAGTGAACAAAGGGGGCGGGGCCTGAGGACATATATGTGCAAACAGGCCCTGTGGTGCGTTTTAGATTGGGTAATATATTCCTCTTCAATCCTGAGGTTACCTGTGAGCCAACTAGCCCATCAGGTACCTCCAGTTTGCGCCAGAGAGCTGCGTTGTAGAGAGGTGTTCAGAGGGCACGCCCCCTTTTTACAACACTCTGCAACACAGCTCCATAGCACTTAATAGAGGTACCCGTTGGACTAGTTGACCCCTAGGGGACCTCTGAATTGAAGAGGAATATATTCCCCAACCTAAAACGCGCCACAGGGCGTGTTTGCACACATGTCACCTCAAGCTTCGCCCCCTACCTTCACCACTGTGCAAACATGCCCCGTAACACGTTCTAAGTTGGGGGATTAAGTCCCCTTGCATACTGGGGGTCCCTGGGGGCCAACTAGCACACCAGGAACCCCCAGTATGCGCCAGGGGGCAGCGTTGCAGAGAGGTGTAAAAAGGGGAATGGCCTCATTACACCTCTCTGCAACGCAGCCCCCTGGCACGTTTGCAGAGGGAAAACTAATTCCCCTTGCAGACTGGAGATCCCTGGGGGCCAACTAGCACATCAGGAACCCCCAGTATGCGCCAGGGGGCAGCGTTGCAGAGAGGTGTAAAAAGGGGAATGGCCTCATTACACCTCTCTGCAACGCAGGCCCCTGGCACGTTTGCAGAGGGAGAACTAATTCCCCTTGCAGACTGGAGGTCCCTGGGGGCCAACTAGCCCACCAGGAACCTCCAGTATGCGCCAGGGGGCTGCCTTGCAGAGGGGTGTGATGAGGCCACGCCCTTTTTTACACCTCTCTGCAACGCAGCCCCCTGGTGCGTTTGCAGAGGGGGAAGTAATTCCCCTCGCATACTGGAGGTCCCTGGGGGCCAACAAGCCCACCAGGAACCTCCAGTGTGCAGCAGGGGGCTGCGTTGCAGAGAGGTGTAAAGAGGCCACGCCCCTTTTTACACCTCTCTGCAACGCAGCCCTCTGGCGCTTTTTCAGAGGGGAACTACTTCCCCTCGCATACTGGGGGTCCTTGGGGGCCAACAAGCCCACAAGCAACCTCCAGTATGCACCAGGGGGCTCCATTGCAGAGAGGTGTAAAAAGGGGCGTGGCCTATTTACACGTCTCTGCAAGGGAGCCCCCTGGCCCATACTGGAGGCTCCTGGTGGGCTAGTTGGCCCCCAGGGACCCCAGTATGCAAGGGGAATTACTTCCCCCTCTGCAAACACGCCAGGGGGCGCGTTTGCAGAGAGGTGCAGAGAGGGGGCGTGGCATCCTCCCGATCCTGTTTTTTTTTTAAAACAAAACTTTTAAGAAGGGGGGCTGTGTAGCCCCCCCTTCTTTTTTTTGGGCCCTGAGGACCCCATGCCTCAGGGCCTGCCCCCTATTTTTATTTTTATTTTTAAATCGTGAAGGGGGCCACGTGGCCCCCCTCTCATGGCCAATGACGGCCCCGGGGACCCCATCCCCCGGGGCATGGCCAACTTATTTTTTTTTTCATTTTTGTGGAGGGGGCTGCATAGCCCCCCTCCTGTGCCCTCCTTAAGGCCCCGGGGACCCCATCCCCAGGGCCAGCCTTTTTTTTATTATTATTTTTTATTTTGGGAGGGGGCCGCGGGCCCCCTCCCGGGCCACTTCTGGTCCCGGGGACCCCATCCCCCGGGGCCTGGCCCTCCTGGTTGCGGGTCGTGGGGGGTCCACAAGTCCACCATGGTCCCTGCCGTCTCCCCGCATCCTGAGGGAGCCGGCATTGCTTTTCTGTATGGGGAGCAGCTAACATGCTGCTCCCCGTACAGAAAAGCAATCAGCTTTGATTTTTGAAAGAGAGAGCAGCTTTCCTGCTCTCTCTTTCAAAAATCAAAGCAGTTTGCTGTGGTAGGGTGGAAGCCGCGAAGCTCCCGCCCTACCACAGCAAACAGCAGGGTCCCAGGTGTGGGCACCCCTGAACACTGCAGGAGCCGGCCCTGGGGGGTGGTGGTCCCCAGGGCCATCAAGGGCTCCAGGAGGGGGGCCGCGTGGCCCCGGGGGGTGGCGGTCCCCGGGGCTGTGGGGCGGGCCGTGAGCTCCCCCCGCATAGTTACAGACAAAGCGGTGGCGGTCCCCGAGGCTCAGGGGGCCTTAGAGGCCCCCATCATTAATGTATTTGCCCCGTGTGCCCCCCCGCTACCATACTAACTTTGTCCTGGGGGTGGCGGTCCACGGGGCAGTGTGGGGAGGGATTGGGGCCTCCCCACACTTTTTATAAAATATGCCCCCGGGATTCGGTCTCCCCGGGGGCTAATTTTAAAATAATCACACCGTTTTTTTTTACAGTACAGGGTACGTGTACGTACGCGTACCCCGCGATTTAAAAAAGATAATAATAATTTTTTGGCCTTGGGGGTCCTTGTGGGAATATATATATATATATATATATATATTCTTCACAAATGTCCCCGTAGCAGAGGGAACTCCATAGGTTGGTGCACGCGTTTGGAGACCGGGAACGTGTCTCCCTGTAATTTTGTAAACAAAAGGCAAGAACGCGGCACTCCTCTTGAACACGATAGTTTATTTAGGTCTCTTTGCAAAAACTCCTACGCGTTTCGAACTAACGTTCTTGGTCACGGCAGTGTTCTACTGCCGTGACCAAGAACGTTAGTTCGAAACGCGTAGGAGTTTTTGCAAAGAGACCTAAATAAACTATCGTGTTCAAGAGGAGTGCCGCGTTCTTGCCTTTTGTTTACAAAAATATATATATATATATATATATATATATATATATATATATATATATATATATATATATATATATATATATACATATATATATATATATATATATATATATATATATATATATATATATATGTATATATATATATGTGTGTATATATATATATATGTATATCATAAAATTCGATATTTTGTACAATTATATTTTTTTACTTCAATAGTTTTTTTATGGTATTTTTGAACTGACCTATTTAAGTGTAGGGAGTCTATATTTTTACATTCTATATTTTTGCATTGATATTTTTGACTTCTATATTTTTAATATCGATATTTTGTCAGTGAACCGTCTAGCGAGTGCAGCTTGCAAACATAGGGCTTTGCTATTAAGTTCATTTATGCTGACCTTAAAAAGCTCAAATTTTTTCATTTCATTTCCTGCCTGCAGATAAAGGCTTACAGATGAAGGCTTAATCTTATCTAACTCAACAGTGCATTCTATGAGTGTTTCCAATGTTTTCAGATTTTCTCCCCGATTTATTGATTGGTGGGTGTTGCTTTACGATTCATGTGTACCTATCCTGTCCAACTTATTCAGGTCTCTAGTCTGCACCTGGCATGTAGCAGGACTTGAGGTGCAATTTACTGCTCTATGTGGCCCATACATATGGAAGCGGCGTGTCAATCCCACTAACGCTAGGGGGTCCATTATGATGACGGGCGGACTTAGTCCGCCCGCCATCACATCGGGACCCGGGACCGCCCGCCATAAGGGAGGGGGTCCCGATCAGGGCATTAGGATGCACCCGCCACACAGGCGGGCGCATCCTGTATGGTTGCAATTGCGGCGGGCGGAGCAGAAATCTCCGACCGCTGCTATGTGAAAAGTGCACGTTTTGCTTTTCAAAGTGCAACATGACAGGCACCGCGCGGTGCCTGCCATGTTGCACTTTGAAATGCGGGGGGGTACCATAGGTACCCCCCATGTGCAACCCCCCAAGCCACGGACTCCCAGGGGGCCCGCAACGGGCCCCCGCAGGGAGTCTCCGCATGCCTTTCCGTGGCGGCATTGCCGCCACGGAAATGCATAGTGAAAAGCACATTGTAATATGGCGGGCGGTGTCTACAAGACACCGCCACCATGTTACAGGTTTTCCGCCCCGGCTGCTAGGCGACCGGGGCGGAAAACAGGCGGCCGGTGTTTCGCACCGCCACGATCCCCTCCGCCATCCTAATATGGCGGAGGGGAATTGTGCTAAAGATGTCGGACGGATTTCCTCCGCCAGGCTGGCAGTAGCCACCGCCAGCCTGGCGGTGGAAATCCGCCCGACATCATAATGGACCCCTAGGTGTCTCCCTGTGAAGGGAAGGCAAGTGGTCATTCGAGAGTGCTGGTCCTGTATGGACCAAAGCTCTGCCTGTCTTTTGTATATGTTGCACTGTAGCGCATTGGATGTAAACTTATTCAAAGGAGTCTGAACTCTTGCTTTTTCCATAGAGATGACTGCCTTCTTCGACGACTGGGTATAACACTTGTCGTGGTCCACAGCAACCTTGCTAGGCTGTTGTGCTACCATGTTACTGCAGCCAAGAAATCACTACTTGGATATTGGATTCCCTTTACAGAATTCTGTTGCCTGGAGAGAATTGTTTGTATTGACCATGGGATCATAGAAGTATCCTGAAATCATAGTGATGAAAACAAGATTTGAACCTTGATCTATAGAAAATTGGGTTTAATGTACTAAGAAGTTGCAGTGAATATTCTTATATAGTGCTTAGAACTAATCTGAACTTTGGAAACTGGGATTTTAATTACCAACGATTACAGCAATTATTGTAGAGTCGCATTCTTGATGAAAACAAACTTTGAACTTGGACCTAATATGAGTTATTGGAACTGTGATTTAATTGGTGAACAACCTTTATAACAAAACTTTTACAACGCACTACCATTACAACGCGGTCATTACAACGCAAACCATTACAACGCATTGCGCTGGGGGGTGCTCTAGGATAGGGAATATATTTAATTTACTATCCAACACCTTACCTACTATCCACGGGGACTGGAGGGAGTTGGAATAGTAAATTAAATAAATCACTATCCAGCGCCTAAAAGCACTATGCGTTGTAATGATATGCGATATAAAAACCGCGTTGTAAAGGCAGGCGTTGTAATAGCCTGCGTTGTAACGTCATACATCCGATTTAATTTACTAAGAAGTATAGTGAATAATCTGACAATCTGTTATTTGTGGAAACAAACCTGAACTATTGTTATGAACGATTTGTGGTTATATATATTCACTCACATCATAAATAAGATATCAGAGTTTTAATAAGATCATATCATACTCAGGTTCCGGAACAACAGTGTATTAATGATTTTGGTTATCTTTCCAGTTTACAGAACTCAAGTAGAGGCTATGATTTATCTCTACAAGAAAGTCTGTAGCGAAAGCACCTGAGGTAGTTGTAAAAAGCATTGAGAAACATACATGTACGTGTTACTTTTGAAATATTGATTGTTTTTTATAGTTTGATTTTTGGAATTACCATTTCCATATCGAACTACAGAGAATTGGTTACACAGAGGTAAAGTACAGGAATACACATTCACAACTGTAGTTACATTTAGTTCTCTGTATAACAAGACACTAAAATATCTCCTTGCCTTGTAGGAATTCATGACATTCAGCAGACCCCATTGGCTATCTGAGTACTGAGACAGAAGCTCTACCAGGGCTCTACCATGTTCACCCATATTCCCACTAATGTGGTCATTGGTGGAAGTGGTGAGAAGTGGTGAGAGGTAGAAAAGAGCATTGTTCCTGTTGGATTCTGCACACAAGGTTAGTGTAATCTGACAATGTGTTAAGTTTAAGCAAATAAGGAATTTGCCCTTAGGTTCTAGTTAATAAACAGCAGTGTGAAGAAATGCTTTATCTTGAGTTGATGAGCTAACTGGCCCTTGAAGTCCACTTCTCATTCCTAGGTACATGTGGGAGCATGTCCAGTCCTTTGGTCCAGTTCTCTTCTGTTCTCCAGAAGGTCTAGGTTTGTTCTGAAGAGCAGTGGGTGAGGTGCTTCTTTTCTTTTATCCGTTAGCCAGTGGGTGGTGGTGACCCCTGGAAATTCCCTGCTCAATTGGTACAAACTTCTCAATAGCAACCCTTTTTCTTTTGCTTCACATCCTCTTGCAATGTATCCCATAGTACACCATACTGCACCATTATCAGCAAGCTCCAACATGGTAGAACCATTCTTTCCCTGGGAGGAACTTGTGTCACATCTGGCGGTGCATCTAGACTAATGGCGATCTCAATCAATCAATCAATCAATCACTTATTTGTAGAGCGCACTAATCACCCATGAGGGTCTCAAGGTGCTGAGCGTGGGTGGGGGTGCAGCTACTGCTCAAACACACTAAAGTGGTTCTGGGGTCAGCTCCACTTTCTCCTGAGAATCCAGCCAGGTGGGCTAAAGTGTACCCTGGGATCAAAAGTACCCTCTTCTCCAGTCATCCCTTAAAACTAAACTATAAATGATTAGCCCTTTCAAGTAGTGAAGTTCCTAGACCCTCCTCAAGTGCCCTGTTTTATATAACTAGGACTAGGTCATATTCCTCCCTCAAACCATTCTGCCTGGCCAAAGCCATGGTTTCTGCTCTGAGAACAGTTTATCACACCACACCAAAGGCAGTATTGACAGACCAGCTACACCCAGCCTAATGTTAATTGGCCTGATGGAGCTACAGCCAAGGAAAGTATGCCTTTCTAAAAGGCATTATTCCAGTACACTTATCAAAAATCCAACTTCATCAATGGATTGGATTTTTAATATTTTTGTGTGAAAAGTGATTGAATTGACTCTGTAGCCTATTCTAAACCAAAGTTACAGAATTCACATTTAACTGTACAGTAGTCTGTCTTACATAAAAGCTAAAACACTAATACAGTGAAAATAGACTGTTGTGGCAAATCACTGCAGGATTTTGCCAACCTTAACTTTTTAGATGTTACAGTTTCAAATACTAAACACCCTGCATTGTGGGCTGAATGGCCTATTGTGTGGTGAGTTACTTAAGATTTAAAAGTAGGTTCCTTATCTGCCAAAAGGGGAACTTGAATGCCCTGTCTGTAGGTTTAAAGCTGCAGAAGTCAAGCTACACGTGTAGGCCTGAAGCCATGTTTCTTTGCCAGTCTAATGCATTGCACAATATCTGCTTCATTCCTCACATGGCATTTAACGTTCATGCCATTGATTTTTTTTCAGTGCCATGAACTAAGGCCTTACAGGAATATTGAATATACCAATTGGGGATTATCGAATTTTGCCATGTTTTAGATATAAGAGCACAGGCAACAGGGGTTGGAGAGCAAGGCTTAGTGCACAGAAATAAAAAACAGTGATACTGGTCAATGGAAAAGGGGGTGATCACTCAAAAAGAAGCATTTTCACACATTAGGTGACAACTGGTGAACATCAGTGGCACATATTAAGCACAATTACAGCACTGTGGGTGGATTCATTACCTCACATACCAAGAAAGCAGGATTACTGCATTCCTCTAAGACTATTCTTTCCCATCCCCCAGCACCAATCCTCCAACATCATACCTTCAAGGTACACAGAGGGGCCCCTACTCCGGATTTTATCCGGAGCTCTCCAGCGTGAGTACAGTGCTGAGGGGACCCCCTGCAGCTCGGCTCCCCGCACTGCGGGGGATGCAGGTGCCTGTGTAATGCCCCAGCATTCCAAGAACTCTACATTGGTACCCAGAATGCAAACTTGGTTAAGACCTAGTGGTCCCATATAACCTAAAATAGGGTTATGATTCTTGCAGGGTTGTCACTGCTTTGCTGTACAGGCTATGGCGCTGAAGCTTTGCCCCATGCTATAGTCTGGAGCAAGGTGCTGAGTTCTGGGTCCTAGTACAGAGATTCACATATTCTACAACTTGTTTCTTTTGCGCCATGCACCCACACTTTCCCCTCCAGAACCAGTATCCCTGAGAGAAAAAATGCCCTATTGCAGTTTTAGTGTCAGTCAATAACTGACATGGGGGCAGGGAAATCCCCAGTTAGCTATATAGATGAGAAATATGCGACTTACAGACACATCACCACAGTAGGGATGCTTATAGCAAGATAGATCAAGCACCTCAAGCTATCTGCGGATGGTCATTTGCACAAGGGCAATTGTGTGGGCACATGTACATGCGGCCTAACTCTGTGGAAAGTATATCAATAATATGGAACAGCACAACAAGCATAAAGATTAATGCATTTATGCCATTGAGAAAAATATTATCTAAATTGCAATGATTGGCTGATCAGAGGCAGCTGCATTGGCCTGAACCGAAACAGAATGAAAGGGAACGGAAATCTACTGGCCATACGATACCATATATGGTACACAATTTAGCTTACTACCACTGACTTTGCAGCCACTGCAGCAGTTTAGAGTTAGGTTAAGGGTTAGATTTAGGATTATGGTTAGGATTAAGGAAAGGATTATGGTTTGGCTTGGGAGTACAATATTAGGATTCCTGTTATGGATAAGTGCACACTTATGTTTAAAGTTATAGTCAGTTTGGGTAAAGGCCTCAAACGTATTTTTGTTCATAAAGGCAATAATTACAGAAGTTGGATACTTTTAGTCTATTTTTTCTCAATTGTAATTTTGGTGTTTGAGGGTTCTTCATAATGAATAATTTCTAATGGTATTTATTCATAAAAAATCTTCTGGAGAAGACAAATCTACACAGTGACAATCATTACAAGTGCTATTTACACCAGTCATTAGAACTATTTAAGATAAGCAGGCTCCTCCGTGATAAATGCTGAGAATCAGACTACACTAATCACAGCAGATGTGTCCCGTTCGTCCAGCCTATAGAAGAGCCCCGTTGATGCACATCTGGAAGTCTGCACTCATGCGTCCTCTAATAGACCAATATATCACTTTCTTTCTGCATGCCTTCTACATTTTTCAGACATTGTGGCTTTCCATATTTCATTACTGTATTTAAGGTCTATCCTTTAGGGCCTCTTATTTAAGAAATGTGGCAATTTTGTCCCTTTCCGGTTAAATCTATGTTTTTAGAAGTACATTCCTGGCAAATAACCAGCTCCTAAGAGACATCTTGGCAAAGTATGGATTGCCAGCCTGTATATGCTTAAAATGGATGGATATTTACTTAAACTGCTACAAAACACATTGGAGGAAGGTTATTTGGTCTCGATGCCTGTTCTTTTTACAGTGTGGGGTGAGTGTGTCATTAGCAGTTTCAGAAATAGATAAGCAAACAAGCAGATCCGGATCCAAGGGCTTTTTGTTATGTTATGATATGCTATGTTATGTTTTGTTTTGTTATGTTATCTTATCTTATGTCATCATGTTATCTTAGGATATGCTATGTTATGTTTTGTTTTGTTATGTTATCCTATCTTATGTCATCATGTTATCTTAGGATATGCTATGTTATGTGTTGGTATCTTATCTTATCTTATGTTATCATGTTATCTTAGGATATGCTATGTTATATGTTCTTTCACCAGCAATTAAATTATGTTGTCCTTCATACCCCATACAAGGCATAAAGGCATAATAGGTGGTCGTCTAGCAAGTTACTCAGTGGTTCTGAACGGTGAGTGACAGCTCGCTGGATTCTATATAGTATTTGAATCTCAGCCCCGGTCAGAGTATGTCAGAGGCGTGTCTGCAGCAGGCATTCTGATATTTCTATGGCCTTTCAATGCTAGAGTCTATGTACCTGACAAATGCAGGGCCTTATTTAGAGTTTGGCAGATGGGATACTCTGTCATTTCATTTCAAAATGCTTTATTCGGTTTGTACAAGTACAACCATATAGCAGCATACATAAATACGGTTTCAAATTCACATTTATGTAAGTTAAAGAAAGCAATTAAAATTACATCGATATCCATACACTAGTTTAATTTTAGTTCAATTATAATACAAGGTGTGTCTCACTTGAGTACAAGGTTAAATTGGTCACTATATACGTTTTAGCAGCAATTATTATAGGAAGAGTTAGTGCAAAAAACGCTAATATAAAGTACAAAATTCTAGAGACTTATCATATACATAAAGTGCTATTAACATGTGCAAATATGCAAGATTAAGAATAAAGTGCAACGGCTGTTTGATCACTTTAAACATTTTAGCAACAATTTGTTTACGATAAAGGTATGTGCAAAACGCCAGTGCGAAATGCAAAATACCGAGAGACAAGCATTACCATAAAGTACTTTCGGCAGGTGCAAGTGTGCAATATAAAGTGCATTGCAAATAAATACATATATAGACAATGTAACTCAAACAATGAATCATAGGCAGAATAGGACATATTCGTGACATAAAGTGTAGCCGCCAGGGGAGTATTCGGGGGGAGAAGAAGTCATATTATGATTGATTTCCTTTGCCACATACATTTTAAGATATAAGTGGCCACACGATAACACACATCCGGGGAAGCCAAGTCAAACATCAATTGCATTGCGGCTCTTGGATTATACATGTTATAATTTAAGAATAATTGCTTCAGATAAAACTTTCTAAAACCAGTATAAAAGTTACAAAAAAGTAAAAAATGGCGGGTGCTCTGTTTGGATTTCCCATCGCATGGACACAGACATATTGCAGGTTTTTTTACTGGGGGGAAAGCCACCAAATGGTGAACTATTCCCAGCCTCAGGCGAGCTAGAACAAAGCGATGGGAATTAATACTGACAAATGTGAGATAAGGAGAGAGACCTGTGCTAGGATTGTATTCCATGTATAATTTAAACGTACTTTGCATTGCATATTCCTTCATTCTAGTCCCTTTTACATGGTCCAGGTAAATGGATTTGAGGTCACGCTTTGTTAAAACTGATTCTGTTAATATATCTTTAAAAATGTCCTGACCAAAGAGGGTCTTATACCAAAATTGAATATGTTTTAGCCAGGGAATTTTCGAGTGACGATCAAGTTTAATACAATCCATAATTACTTCCTGGGTAAACCTGGTTTCTTCCTTAGCCCATATAGATCGCCATAGGGACAGGGGGCGCAATGCAATCAAATCTGTAACGTAATTCAGTTGAAGCAGAAGCAGGGAGGCATAGTAGTCGTTTTAGGTACTTGTTTTCCTCCCGCTGGATGGACAGGGCAATCTGAGGGTTATATCCCCATATCCCAGCTCCATACAGGGCAGAGGACATACACCTTGAATTATAGATGGAGATCATCTCTCGGATTCTACGGCCCCCCCAGTTTTGAGGCAAATCTGAAGATGCAATTTACATTTCTGATCATTTTAGGTCAACGCAAGATTGTTCATTTACCCATCTCCCATCTCCTGAAAAGGTAATACCTAAATAACAGAAATATTGTACAGCTTCAAGTTTATCCCCATCTAAAAAAAATGTCTTGTTTTTCTTCATTTTCTTTCCACAGGTCATAGTCATTGTCTTACCCTTGTTAATTTTAAGCTTTCTGCCCTGAATGAAAATATGGAACTTCTCAATTAACTTTTGCAGCCCGTTCGCGGTCCTGGAAATCAGGACCGCGTCGTCCGCGTATAAAAGGACGGGTATTTGCTTTCCATTAATAACAGGGGCATCGGCATTAGATTCTCGTAAAAATTGGTCAACATGATTGATAAAAAGGGAGAATAAAATAGGGGCTAGCACGCACCCTTGTCGAATCCCTCTGCCAACTTTAAAAAAGGGAGTACATTCACCATCTGTTCCGAATCTAACCTTACTTGAGAGACTACTGTACATTCTAGCCAGAAGGTGGATGATTTCGGGTGGTGCGCCCATGGCAAGTAGTGTTGGCCAGAGCAGTGCGTGTTCCACCAGGTCAAATGCGGAACTTAAATCAGCAAAGCACATAAACAAATTCCCTTCCTTGGCTCTCGTGTACTTGCCGATAATAAGTTCCAGGTTCACGCACTGCTCCATAGTTCCTAGACCCCTTCGAAACCCGTACTGGATAGGTGAAAGGATGTTATTATCTTCTACCCAGGACTCTAGTCTCGTCAGGAGTACACGACTCAGAATTTTTAACGACGAGTCCAAGAGTGAAATTGGGCGGTAATTTCGTGCTTCTGCCCTAGAGCCCTTTTTAAAAAGTGGCACTATAATTGATTGTCCCCATGAAATCGGTAACTTATCTTCGATTGCAGCATTCAAGTAACGGGTTAAAATGGGGGCCCATAGGGTAATCTCAAATTTGTAAAAGTCCACAGGGACCCCGTCCGGTCCCGGGGCTTTCCCCCCCTTACTCTTCTCGATTGCCTCAATCACCTCGCTTAATGTCACGGAAAACAATATTTTCTCCCATTTAAAACAGTTTGATGTGTCAGTTAAAACATTGGAATTAAAATCAGAAGTAAAACCAGAAGTAAAATCAGAGTTAAAAATCCCTGTGAAGTGTGCTATCCAAGCCCGGCAACTGACATGGGTAGTTAATTCAGGAATATTATCGTTCTTCAGGAACGAACTATTTACAGTGTCCCAAAAAAGTTTGTGGTCTTTAGTATCTGCAGCCAAATCTAATTTTGCCCATGCCTCGTCCTGCAGTTCCTTCTTCCTGGTGGAGAGTGCAGTTTTGTAGTTGTGGCGCTCTTCCCTGATCTTGCTAACGTCTCTTGGTGTAGCATCAAGTGAAGTTTTCAGCCTTTTTAATGACTGGGCACAATGGTCATCAAACCACACCGCCTTTAACTTCCTTAATTTCCGGGCTTTGTGTGTCAAGGATTTCTCAATCATTTTTGTTATGTTTAGGAAGTTGGATAACAAGATTCGTGGGCATGGATTAGAGGACAAGCAGTACTCTACATCTCTGCAACAATTTGTGATCACGTTGGCTACAAATTGAGTGGGGTCAACTTTTATCCATTTCACCCTCATCCCATTAGGTCTTTCTGCCACAATGTCCTGGATTGGTTGGCCATAGGTATTCCTTTTGGTTCCCCAGCCCAATAATTCAACGGTTACACCATTGTGGTCACTAACAGTTTGTTCAATTACCCAGACATTGATATAAACTACGGAGCAAGATATCATAATGTGATCAATGAATGATTGGCTGTTTCTCCCATGAAATGTCGGACACCTGACATTGTTTATATTCTTGTTACATTCTAGGAGGTCCAGGTCATATTTAGCAAGTAGGTTATTTAGAGCACCGCCATAATTATTGTGTGGGAAGTAGTTATATACACTTGTTTTCCTTCCCGAGTACTCCTCCCTATGGCCACATGCCCCCTTGAGTGCATGGTTACATGTTTTGATGTTAAAGTCTCCTACCCATAGGATTGCGGCTGGTTTGGATGTACTTGATAAGGTCACGTCAATGGCCTGCTCTATATCAGAAATGATCATTCCCCGTTTATGCCCCGCAATATTATTGTAGAAGTTTACTACTATTAGATCTCTACATCTACTATGGACCATGCGCAGAACAGAAGCATGGTCTCCTAGTACGACATAATTGCTAACACTAAACTCGGTCAATGCAGTGGATATCAAAGTCGCTAATCCACCCTTGGCTCTACCAGCCTGGGGTGCCACAGCCTGCACATTAAAGGAGGTATATCCCTCAACATGTACATCCTCCCAGCCCAGGTTTCTTGCAGACAAATTATGTCGTAACCCTGTTTAATAAAGTCATCCCAAACGGGGGTGTTTTCCTTGGAGGCTATCCCAGCTATATTCCATGTAATCACCCTCAGGTTATCAGGTTCTGAAACCTCATGTGGTGGATCAGTAACTATTATAACTGAAGCTGTTATCAGGTTCTCCAGTTGATTTACGCCAGTACATGTAATTGCATCTATCAGGGTTGGATCATTGGAGTTTACTACAGCGGTATCTGTTGGAAATTCCTCAACTGTATTAGCGGCCATCAACCTAGGTTCCTCAGTTACAGATGACTTAGCAACGTGAGTATCCCCTAGTCAGTCATTTTCATCTAGGGAGTTGAATATCTGAAATCTATTAGATGTTGGGACTGAATATTGGCCATAAACGCTAGTACCCAACCCGGAGACATTAGGGTTATTAAAATAATTAGGGTTTGGTGTTCTGAATAAGTTCAGTGGTTGCTGTAGTACATATTGGTTGTTTGGGTCATAAGGAATCATAGGGTGCCCAGCTGATTGCACTGGTGCCTGCTGTACAGGTGGGTGAGGCATGTGTATTGCTCTGGGGTGTTTAAAGTTCTGCATGGGAATTTTAAATCCCACCTGATTCCTGTAAAAATAGTCCAGTGGGAACAGGGTAGTGTTGTAATCATTATCTGATGGGATCGGCACATTCAAGATGGAATCCCTTGCCCATTCAGTGGTCTTATAATTTATGATTACACAGTCCCCACTTATTTCCTTTTTACTGGGACCCACCCACCCTACCCTTTGGGTTGAGAGGATCTGACTTGCCCCTCTTAGGGGGAATCCACAGTTGTGGACGAGCCAGTACAAGATTTTGTTTTTGAGTGTTTCGTTATTTTCGAATTGGGAGGGTTTAAGTTTCGGGACATTAGCGAGAATTGCCACATATGGTCTACTTTCTGACGGGAGATTAATCACTGCAGGAATGATGTTATTGTAGTAGCTGCATACTGGTGGATTCCCGTTTGCTAAAGTATGACCCGTGGCCTCTCTACCTCTAACCCCAAGGGGCCCACTTGTGGTGTTACCTGGGATATAGGTGTGTAAGTTACTGGGCTTGCCGGAAGCTGCCATGGGGGCCACATTTCTGGCGGGAGGAACCTGCGTGTTAGTTGTGTTAGCAACAGTCTTATTGTCCTTATTCGTAGGAGGTGCGTGCAAGGGACTTGGAGTGATTTGTGAACCCAGATGTTCAAGGATGTCTAACTTGGCTAGACCTAATTTCTCCAGATTTTCCACTTTTTTACAGATCTGCTCAAGTTTGTCAGTTAGGGGAGCAATAAGAAGTTTCATAGCATCCACAATGTGACACATTAGAGACTCCCCGTTGAGTATGGTTGCGTTAAAATTGTCTCCTGGTCCCAAATTTGGGCTTGACTGTGGTAGTGGAGGCTCTCCTCCATTAGCCTGCTCTAATAATGGTGAAGTTGCCTTCTTTCTCCTGCCCCTTTGTTTCATACACACCCTACTTGGGGCCAATAGTTTTCTGTTGCGTATGCGTCTAGATCTGCGGTGGGCAGAACCATGATCAGTCGTACTATCTACATAACTATTATTAGGTGAGTCAGTTATAGGGATAGGATCTTCAGTGTCGCAGGAAATCAGAACTGCGCTGGTCTCAGGCACGTTACTGAGCCCCGGTGCCCCAGCCGGTGTAACATTAATCTGTAAATTTGGGGTTAGGGACAACCGACTTTCCCTATCATGAAACACTGCAGGAACTATGGGATGATCTTCCACACGGGTTAGCTCGGCCCCAGGAAGACCCGCGTAAGATTGCATTAGTATAGAGTCATTTGATAGTGATGTCACATTTATGTTATTTACATTGTGATCTTCGGGTTGTAATGTCTGCTGAATTAAACAAGCACTAGGTGGTAAGGATAATCGTCTCTCAGTATTTTCAATGGCGTTGGCTACCACCACAACTGTCTGTTGTAGCATGCGGTCAATTGCAGTTAGAGTTGGTAGCGGAGTTTTTACTGGGACAGTATTCCTTGTGACTGAACGTGTATGGATAGGCGTTTTTTTGACCATGGTCTTAACATTTGACTTGGGCTCCATAGGTACAATTTACAGTATGCTTATTATGGTCTAGTGTGTAAATACCTTTTGATTGGGCAGCGAATCGGCCAGGGGGTAATGCCCAGCCCAGACTCCTCAGGCCTCTGAGGGCCACAGAGGGCCCGCCCTTTGCCCGGGCTTCGCCCGGCGCGACCCCGCGCGCTCCCGCGACGCGGGAGGAGATGCTCGCTTTTCAGCGCCTCCTGGCGCGCTCCGCCTCGACGCGACTTCCGGTCGCGGAGGCCGCTGGGAGTTGTAGTCCCACACTCCCCCGCAGCACAGGTGGAGAGAGGCTGCGGCAGGGGGAGGTGAGAGGCAGCGAGAGCGGCGGTGAGGGCAACAGTGCCGGTGACTCGATGAGGGCTCTCCTGAAGGTGAGTCTCTAGTTCCCTGTACGTGGGCACAAAAAACGATTGTAGCAGCACCCGCTCCTCAACAGGAGATGCTCGCTTTTCAGCGCCTCCTGGCGCGCTCCGCCTCGACGCGACTTCCGGTCGCGGAGGCCGCTGGGAGTTGTAGTCCCACACTCCCCCGCAGCACAGGTGGAGAGAGGCTGCGGCAGGGGGAGGTGAGAGGCAGCGAGAGCGGCGGTGAGGGCAACAGTGCCGGTGACTCGATGAGGGCTCTCCTGAAGGTGAGTCTCTAGTTCCCTGTACTTGGGCACAAAAAACTATTGTAGCAGCACCCGCTCCTCAACAGGAGATGCTCGCTTTTCAGCGCCTCCTGGCGCGCTCCGCCTCGACGCGACTTCCGGTCACGGAGGCCGCTGGGAGTTGTAGTCCCACACTCCCCCGCAGCACAGGTGGAGAGAGGCTGCGGCAGGGGGAGGTGAGAGGCAGCGAGAGCGGCGGTGAGGGCAACAGTGCCGGTGACTCGATGAGGGCTCTCCTAAAGGTGAGTCTCTAGTTCCCTGTACGTGGGCACAAAAAACGATTGTAGCAGCATACTCTGTCAAAAGGTGGCAGATATCCTATCCTCCATATTACATGTGCCACAGGATATAATTAAGGCTCCTTGTTTTCCTTTTTTTAACTAATTTTTATAATAAATACAGACAGAAAAACATTTATTTTCCTGTCTGTATTTATGTTTAAATATCGATAAAAACAAAAATTAGATTCTTTTTTTAGAGATTCTATATGCTCTCGGTCATGACTGCCAGGTAATTCCTGTGCAGAATGATAGGTAAAGGATTTTAAAAAAAAAATTAGTAAGGAGGCAGTAGATATGCACAGCTTTAATACTAAAATGTTCATGTTTTCATATAAGTGCATTGATTTATCATCGATGGGTGTTCCTATCAATGGAATCTATCTGGCGTTTAAGCATGAATGCACATTTATTGGTTACATAAATGTGGAAATATACTAGTTTCAACTTCATTTATTCATAAACCTAAAAATAAATATGGATAAATACAGACAGAAAAGTAAAAAAAATATATATATAACATAAAACTGGGAGCCCTAGATATAATACACTTGTAGCAAAGCAGACAGGATCTCTGCCACCCTTGTGACGGAGTGATACATCTGCCAAACTCTCAATACGGCCCTTGGTTTTGAAGGTTTCATTTCAGACCGGAGTCTGATTAGACTTATAATCAGCGAGTGTCCGTCAGTGTGTTTTAATATGTGTAATATTTGTAATGCCTTCATATTTGCAACACTTTAATGAGATGCTTAAGTATTGCCTGGAATAGTTGCATACCTGTGGTGCAGCACTTGAAAGTGTTTGTAAGGTGTTTGGTGGTGTTAGTAGTAGTTTTGGAGTACTCTGAAACCTGGGGGCATATTATCAAGAACTGCGATAAAATTATCACTGCTTTAGCGGCAGGAAACTGGGTTGGGCTTGATAATATGCCCTTGTGAGTTCCCATAGCAGCCCAGGTTAACACCAGAACCTGGGCTTCAATGGGAATTCACATGGACATATTATCAAGCCCATTATCGCAGTTTTAGCATCAGTTTCCTGCTGCTAAAATGGCGATAGTTTTATCGCCTTTCTTGATAATATGCCCCTGGTTCCTTGCCAGCTGTGCTGGATGTGTGTTCACAGTTTTCTATAGAGTGTGTTCTGTTATACGTTGGTTTGAGGCTTGTGGTGCTGGTGTAACACCAGTGCTATCAAACTATGTGGCACATACGTGCTGAGTATGGCGAATGGTGATTGTCAAAGATGCACTGTTACATGTTTTGAACACATGATGTGTGCTGGAGCGGGTTATAGGCATCTACATGGCAGATCTGGTCAGTGTTAGATGTGAAGTAGGACTTCTGTGTATTGTGCTATGTTGTAGGGTTGTGTATGATGGATTATCTGACTTGGCAGGTCATTTGTGAACATAGTGATAGCTATATACAATGAAAAAGTGCTGCGAACGGTGAATATGCGCAATGTTTGCCTAATTATATTGATGGATTGTCTGCACGTAGCTGGCATGGATGGGCTACATACATTGGATGCAAGTTCGCAGCTCTGTAAACTGTTCTTTTGAGAGTTAGTGTGCGGCTGTGGTTTGTCTGACGGGCTGTGTTGGCTCAGTATATATCAATGATACATCGTTGAAGATTACGTGAAAAAGTGAATATGACTAACTAGTGCAGGAAAGTGAAGTACCTTTGACTAGAATATGTTGGATGAAAGGTTAGGGGTTGGCATTGGGTCGCCTGATTTGTAAATTGCCGGCGTGTTTCTCTGCCCATCCCTAGAAGGGTGGGTTTGGTCACAAGAGTCTCTGTAGTGCTTCTTGTCCGGGGGGGGGGGTGAGGGTGGCGAAGGTTGGGGGGTCGGCGGAGATGCCATGCCAGGTGAAGTGCCTTGAAAATCCAAAGGCCTTCTTTGGCCCTTGAGTTAACCCATGCCTGTGCTGATGAATCTGCGTCAAGTTCTTTTCCAACAAGTCTGTGTGTTGTCTCCTATTTGATGCCTGGCGCTGCTGGTTCTCTATCTCAATGTACACAAATATTCTGGGATGGCTACGTTTCATAAGTGCTATGTGAAGTTCTTGAACGAATTCACAGCCGTTTCAGAAATCAGAGGCGAAAGCCTACAGGATTGGTGAACTGTAAACAACATTTTGTCAAACGCAAGAGCTGCGTCATTTGAAGTTATTTCACAGCGATGCATTGCTGCGCTAGCGCAGGTGGCCTGCCACACACAGACAGCTGCCATTCTACATGATATAACGGCAGGCAGACTCTATGGCAGGAAGGTCAAAGTGTGTGAGCAAGTAGTGCGGGTATTTTAAATCATGTGTATTCCCTTTCGGTGTCGATGCGAACAAAGGGACATTGAGAAGCAGAGTTCCGTCTACGGTGTGGGCCCGGGCCGCACGCAGGCGGTGTTTCTCTCTTCAATGTGAGCAGCCCCTCAGGGTACCCCCTCCCTCTTTCATCCCCGGAATCCCTGGGTGTGTTACACAAGAGACATGTCTGTGTGCAGCTGTCTGCTTTTCTCATTTCCTTGCCTTGACCGGCTGCCCCATGTGCTATTTGGGAATTTACAGAGCCTGTTGTTCTGGGGAAATTGTATTCTTTTAGTTCCCGAGGGGGACATTCTCTTTTTCTGATGTCTCCCTGACTTTTGGACCTGTTCGGTTGCGTGTCTGCTTTCGTTTATCTTTGCTTCGCTCTTTTTATCCTTCATTTTCACTTACTGTTTCTGGCTTTTCTCTCTCTCCTCTGTGTCCCTTCTTTATCCCTCCTGGAATGTGTTTCTTTCCATTTTTTCACATCTTTCTTTTTTAATCTCTTGCTAACTCTGCCTCAACATATTTCCCTTCTCTCTGTTTTTCTCCGCTTCTCTCTGTATTTTCTCCTCCACACTCCCTCAAATTTATCTCTCTCTCTTTCGATATATATATATATTACCTACTGGCGGTCGCCAGTAGGTATATATAGTTAGGATTTTTTCTCTATGGGATTTTTGAAAAGTCTATGTCTAATAACTTTGGCGTTTGTGGACGGAATTGGCTGAAATTTTCAGGAAAATGGAACATTTTGTTTCTGAGCAGCCCCTGAAAATTTGGGGGGGTTTCGTCAAGGAGGGGCCGAGAAAAAAGGGGGGTCCCAAAATGTGTTTTTAACATTGAGTTTTCCATAGGGCGGTTGGCCTCACTTTTAGCCCGAACGGCTGAATGGATTTGCACGAAACTTGGCAAAATTGTAGGGACTGGTAGCCCGATGTGCCTTTGCTAGGTCTCAATATATGTGCTCCAGTGGATTTTGAGAAATTAACGTTCAAAAAAAGATATATATCTGTAACAGCGGACCGGGCAGCGCTCCAGTTCGCGTACTTTTCGCGTTACGGAGCTTTGTGAAGCGAAGCTGATTGGTTCTCCGGCGTCTGTAAACATTCCAAACAGTCCGTAGCGGCCGCCATCTTGTCTCTCGTTAGGATCGAGAGACAAGAGGAGGCCAAAGCGAAGGGGCAAATGACCATAAGGGGGCATAGTAGATCCTCGCTGACCCCCTAGGTTTGATGTGGAGGTTTTAAAAGGGCCCCGCGGGGAAAAAAAAAAAATAATAATAATAATCGAACAGCTGAATGGATTTGTACGAAACTTGGCAAAATATTAGGGACTGGTAGCCCGATGTGCCTTTGCTAGGTTTCAATATATGTGCTCCAGTGGATTTTGAGAAATTAACGTTCAAAAAAAGATATATAACAGCGCTCCGCTTCGCGTACTTTTCGCGTTACGGAGCTTTGCGAAGGTGATTGGTTCTCCGGCGTCTGTAAACATTCCAAACAGTCCGTAGCGGCCGCCATCTTGTCTCTCGGTAGGATCGAGAGACAAGAGGAGGCCAAAGCGAAGGGGCAAATGACCATAAGGGGGCATAGTAGATCCTCCCTGACCTCTTAGGTTTGATGTACCATTTTGCCAAGTTTGGTGTAATTCCGTTCAGCCATTCAGGCTGTAGACGTATCTAAATGTCCTATGGAAAATTGCATGGGGAAAACACATTTGAAAGTGTTGAAATTTAGAACCAATTAAAATGTTACTTTGGTTTTGTATTTGTGTGTGATGAAAGTTAATTGGTTATGTATATATCTAAAATGAGAGGAAACCACAGCCATTTTGTGATACTACTGTCTGAGGTACATTTGTGAGGAATTTTTGGTGCTCAATTTCTGGTGTTTGGTTTACACAGTACTAACACTTCTCCTACTTTTAAAAAGGTGAGTTGTTAATTTGTAAGGGGAACTATGTTGTACACTTTAAGATAATTTGAAAAATGTTTTCTGTTATTTATTTACAGTCCTTCTGTTATACTAAATACTAAAAACGATAAATGAAAGTGATTATTTTTTTCTGCAATTTACAGCAAGCAATTTCAAAATAAAATGGCTCACAATGAAGAGACCGTGGCAATTTCTTTTGAATTATCCACTACATTTATTGAAATTGACAGCACCAATAATGAAGTATTCTCACAAGGAGGAGATGACTTGAATGATTTTTTGGATCAATCTCTTGATGGCGAATTTATCGAATGTTTGGAGACCATAGAGTTACAAGAATCATCATTGCAGACTTTTCATGAGGAGATTCCAGATGAGATGATTGAAGAGGAAATTCCTGATGAGGACATGTTACTAGTTCTTTCAAATTTTGAAAATTCAGAAGAATAAATTTATATTTAGAAATACAAAAATTGTTTGAGACATTATTCATTTTTATTTTTAATTTATGAGGTTGTAGCGAAGTGATTGTAGTATAAAATGAGACTTATAGTATAGAGTGGAACATTTTTATGTTACATGGTAAGTTTACTCATATTTACTTCCCTTCTCCCACTATATTATCTCCAATGTGTATTTGACATCTCTTCTTCATCTCCGGCCTCCTTTCTCTCACTGTCTGTCTCTGATGCATCTCATCGCTGCCATTTTGTGTAATTACAGAAGAGAGTAAAATAAAATAGTTCGGAACGTGAAAAGGGGGCAAAGTAGAGTACCCCTCACCCCCTAGGCCTTCTCAGGCGGTCCCAAAAGGATCAGTTTCTGCTTTCCTGAGAGATTATGGTATGAGTTCCATATACCACAATAACTTGCATTACAACATGCAAGATATCTATCTCCTATTACCAACTTTTGGAGATATTCGCGCTAAGCGCGAATATCTCCAAAAACTAACACCTGCCCATAGCAGTTCTTAGCCATGTTATCCAATGGGAGGTGGATAACATGGCTAAGAGCATTAGCTCGGTAATGCATGAATATCGCTGACTTTTTAGCGATATTCATGCATTGCGGCCGTTTTTTATCGCATTTGCGATAAACCTTGATAATAGCAAGGTTTATCTTCGATAATTTCTGACAATGCTTAGCGGTAAAAAATTCGTTGCTAAGCATCGTTAGCGATAAATATCGCTTAACTTTGGCAATATGCACCAACGTCTGTTAACGTTCGATTCGAAGGAAATGAGGAAGTGTTGAAAAACATTGTCTGCGCCATCTTGCCTTTTTTGAAATGCCACACTTTTGTTGTGCACGGCAGCCATTTTAGATGCCTTGACCAGACCCACTCTCTGCACGCTGTCGATTCGTAGCATGGCTCCCGACCCTCGCAAGCATCTTCCCCAGGCACTGCTCACCCCCGCTCTCTGTCTTATGCATGGGCAATAAACCTCCCCCCATCTGCGCTGCTCTTCCCTGAGAATCACACTCTGTGCCCGCCCGACACCTCCCTTTCGCCCTATTCACTACCGCACCCTCTGACACTCCTCTTCCTCTGTGTCCGATTGTCCAGGCCGGTCCTAGGCTATCAGCTAGCCCTGCAGATGTAGTATATGGCCCCAGCTGTAAAGAATCACCCCTCTTCAAAGGAGTTATAGTAGATCAAGGCCCACACCCGATGAGATCCGTCACACCACACGTGTTCATACTATCTGAAAACCATCCTGTATTGTGATTGGGGAGGGGACCGAGCCTGAAGCGGAAGATTCCAGGGATGACTCTTTGTACATCAAAGTTTTTACAATTATGTGTCACATTAAAAATATATAGCACTCCAACAAAGTAGTAGGAATATAAAACTTTAATAACTTATAAATATATACAACAAAACAAAAACAGTAAAAACATTTAAACAACGAAGAGACCGTGGCAATTTCTTTTGAATTATCCACTACATTTATTGAAATTGACAGCACCAATAATGAAATATTCTCACAAGGAGGAGATGACTTGAATGATTTTTTTGATCAATGTCTTGATGGCGAATTTATCGAATGTTTGGAGACCATAGAGTTACAAGAATCATCATTGCAGACTTTTCATGAGGTAATTCCTGATGAGATGATTGAAGAGGAAATTCCTGATGAGGACATGTTACTAGTTCTTTCAAATTATGAAAATTCAGAAGATGTTGCCTGGGTGCCGCACTGATTTGGGTATCCGGCGTGGGGCGTCCCGGGGGGTGGGTTGTCAGTAGCGGTCTGTTGTGCGAATAGTTCCAAGGCAGCAGAACGCGCTGAAATCTGGATGTCACGAAGGTGATGTCTAGTAAGTTGCCGCCCAGCAAATAACGGCGTGGGGCGCCGCGGGGGGGGGGGGGAGGCAGTCCAAAGTTCCGTTAAAAGGGCAAAGGAAAGGATCGGTGGTTTGAACCATCAGTCAAAAAGGGGAGGGGGTGCAACAATTTTTCCTACCGGGTCACACTGTGCTTTCACCGGAACTGAGGTCTGCAGGATTCTAGTCATTCAAACTGAGGCTGGCGCCAGCATGGGAGCGCCGACGTCCCGCGGCTACAGTTTCGTCACTCCACGGGCGATCATGGCAGTCATTCCACATCGGGGGTGTCTGCGGGGGTCGGGGACTCCCGCGGCTCCTCTAGAATCTTCAAGGTCGTGGAGGACTACGGTGGTGGAGTCAACCAGTGACCGGGCCATTTCTTTATGCTGGGCCCGCTCTTGCCAGGTTGACCGCCATTTTGAGAGTTCGGTAGCTACTGGCGATCGCGGGGTCAAATGAGCGGACGGGCTCCACCCTGCCGGGCGAGACGTTGCAGCATCGCCACAGTGGAAGAACCCTTTTCCGGGCGCCTGGAGCGCTGAGGGTGCAGCTGGGAAGCCTCCACCTGGGGAGGCGGGAGAGGCCTGTTCGCACCGTCTCTCCCTCCCAGTGCACCCCACGGCGTCTCGCTTGAGATTTGTTATGGCCGGACCAGGCGATGAGGACGAGAGGGGGGGGGGTCAGAGGCATGTGCAAGACATCCCCCCCCCAGGGTTGTTGCAGCAATTATTCAAGAAAGAAGAAATGTCCCGTCCGTCTTTGGGCCGGACCTCCGGTGGATGGCGGCCGGACGCCCTTTGCTCTGGCCCCATGAACGGGTTCCTTGGCTCATCGGCTGCAGCCGGATCCCGTCGGCCCCAGCCCCCGGCCGTTGGTGGCCGGACGGGAGAGAGTGTGGAGGGACAACCTGCAACTCTCAAGGGCCACCGCGGTCGGACTGGGAGAGAGAGGGGAGGGTCGAGGACACGGACATTCCCCCCCCTGAAACTCTCCAGTGTTGTCAATCCCCCTGGCCGGGTCCCGCTGGCCTCGGCCTCTCCTCCGGCTACACCCTACGTGATGATCTCCTGGCCGAGGCGTGGCAGCAGGACCCGCCTTATATGTGTTGCTTCCGGCTGGGCGTAGCCGAAAACCTGTTGCCCTTTGGAAGTTTCTAGAATGGGGCGGATGTCTGCTGACTTC
Source organism: Lissotriton helveticus (assembly GCF_964261635.1). Classification (NCBI taxonomy): domain Eukaryota; kingdom Metazoa; phylum Chordata; class Amphibia; order Caudata; family Salamandridae; genus Lissotriton; species Lissotriton helveticus. The sequence goes on along the minus strand of NC_136065.1, from coordinate 164,675,909 downwards.
TATCTTTCCCAGTTTGCCGTTATTTGGCCGTGGCAGGCGGTGGGACAGACACGTTTTGGGGCAGTGAGGGGCGATGTTTTCAGGTTTCTTATTACGGGCTTACTTCTAACGTTTCTTGTTTCTAGGACAATAATAGGTTTTATCATTACGTATTGTTATCGTTTCTTTGTTTGTTATTTAATAAAAAGTTCATCAGTGGCCTACTGATTTTCGTTTTCCTATTCTTTTCTTTCCAGGTTGTTTCATGCTAAAGTTTCTGTTAACAGGATACAGTGATCACTTCGTTATTATTGCATATGTCCTTTTCACTAGGGGTGCTCTCTGGTCGGGCCAGATGACCTATCTCTAGTAAATGGTCCGGGTGAAACAGGTGCATCAATCAGTGGGGAGTAGATAGGCATGACAGATTACAACGGGGGAGAAAGGTCCGCATTACGTACCCTTTCACTACTTGCAAAGATTTTCCTACGTTTATTTGCAAACAGGGAATACTTAAAAAAAGAACTAATTCCCAAACAGTCAATTTTCGGACAATCAATCAATCAATGAGGAATGAAATAGGTACGACGTGTTAAAGGCTTGCGTTACCTACCCTTCACTATCTGCAAAGGGAGAGAGAATATTCCTATTCTTCCTCGTTTGCAGGCAGAGAAGATCCTTAAGAGAACCAACTTCGAACAATTCAATGCTCGATTCAAACAATCAACAAGGGGTACTGTGAACACAAATGAACGCCGCTTATGTACATACACATTGCTATTTTCAACAGGTTGTTCCTAATGTTTCTATTTTAGCAAGGTCAAAAAGAGATCCCATTAGTGGCCTACTGATTTTGCTCGATTCCTTTTGTTTTTTTACACGATTTTTCGCTATCTGCAAAGACTAAACAGAGTATTGCGACTCTGTGCTTGTTTGTAAATAGAGAATGAACCAAAGAGAACAATCAATCAAATGGAGAGAGAAGCAGGCACGACGGATTACAACGGGGGCAAAGGCCTGCGTTAACTACCCTTCACTATCTGCAAAGAGAGAGTACTCCTAATAGAAATGAGGGGTGGGGGGCAGCATTCAAAGCAGATCAGTGTGCATAAACACGAAAATGTTTTTACTTACCACGTACTTGACATTCGACAGCTTATGATATTTGCTATTAAAAAACCATTGAAATTCACTGAAAAAACCATAGGTTATAGACCATATATAGTTAGGAATTAGCATTTACAAAACCTTGAAAATTCACTGAAAAAACCATAGGTTATAGACCATATATAGTTAGGAATTAGCATTTACAAAACCTTGAAAATTCACTGAAAAAACCATAGGTTATAGACCATATATCGTTAGGAATTAGCATTTAAAAAACCTTATTTTACTCACACAAAACCATTGAAATTCCATATATAGTTAGTTGCACTAACTATATATCGCGCACCCGCAATCCACTGCTGATGATGTCACATATTACATCATTCATGACATGGTCAGTGACATCACTGATGACATCACTGATGACATCTCAAATGACATCACTGATGACATCACTGATGACATCTCATTTGACATCAATGACCGCATCACTGATGATATCATTCATGTGACAATACAATGCATCTCCTCACATTTTAATATAACCTGTTTCACCCAGTGTTAAATACAGAATATAATTTTTGAAACCATTGACACACCAATACTAGTTACTACATACGCACTCACTGATTCCTACGTCTACACACACCTTCACTCATTCACCCATACAATCATTCATACATACAATCACTCATCTTTACAACACTATCATATGCACTCATACACCTATACAAACACTCACAGTCTCCCACTCATCCATGGAGTTACTCACACACCTAGTCAGTCCTGTAAAGAATCAATGACACTTCCATTTTCTTGTCTATACAGTTAAACATAGAGCACCTTACATTTTCAAACATATACTAACACATACTTACCTTGTTATACAATCATTGATACAAGTACACATTGATCTGCACAGAGTCACACACCTCCCAGCCAGCCACACACACACTCAGTCTCCCATACAAATACTTGGACAATCAGTCAGTAACCCATATAGTTAATCATATAGCTACTGATCAACACATGCAGCAGTTTACAGAACAACAGACATAATGATGCACAAATTAAGACACTTTAGTCACTAACCCATGCACTCAGTGAGACACATTTAATCACTCACTCATACATTCAGTCATGCACCTACTAAATCCTTTGTCCAGACACTTATACTTCCACTCATTCTTCAATATGTAAGACACATTTTAACTTTACAGAAACATACAGTCACTGGATGTTGTCATCAGTGATGTCATCAGTGATGTCATTTGAGATGTCATCAGTGATGTCATCAGTGATGTCACTGACCATGTCATGAATGATGTAATATGTGACATCATCAGCAGTGGATTGCGGGTGCGCGATATATAGTTAGTGCAACTAACTATATATGGAATTTCAATGGTTTTGTGTGAGTAAAATAAGGTTTTTTAAATGCTAATTCCTAACGATATATGGTCTATAACCTATGGTTTTTTCAGTGAATTTTCAAGGTTTTGTAAATGCTAATTCCTAACTATATATGGTCTATAACCTATGGTTTTTTCAGTGAATATATATATATATATATATATATATATATATATATATATACATATATATAAATATTAACACAAGGGGTTCTTCCGGGATCCTTCCTCCCGAGTCAGGTGGCGTCCAAGATTCGGCGAACCCGCAAGCCGAAAATCAAATAAGATCCACAGGTTGCTTAAAAAGCATACAAGACGCACTCGGGAAATTGCAGCAATAACGGATTTAATATCCAGACAACACGCTACGCGTTTCGACAAATGTTTGTCTTGATCACACGTGAAAACCCCCTGCTGGCCACAGTGAATTATACATTTCGATCATGTCATTTCATCAACACAAAGGAAGGACCTACAAGTAGTTCCACTAACAGTACAAAGTAAAACTGACTGCCATATTGGAATGGTAAAAAGTATTACACCTCGTAATAGGACAGTACCTACTATGCAAGGACATAATGTGGCATAGCTAATAATGCGTCTTGTATGCTTTTTAAGCAACCTGTGGATCTTATATATATATATATATATATATATATATATATATATATATATATATATATATATATCATCACACTTTTCCTTCGATTAGAAAGGATATTGGGCGCACTCCCTTTGAATTTCCACAAATTCGTTTATTTTTAAATTATTTAGGCAAATGAAAGCATTGGACACAGCAGAACTATAAACACTTTTCCACCTAATGATACAAGAACTAACAAATCCCACTGGAGGGATAGAAATGAGAATGGAAATGATGGGGAAATGAAACTTCAACCCCAGATAAATAATCAGCTGAAAATAAGGCGCCATTATTTTCCAATGAACTAGAAACATAATTGTCCTAGAGACTGATTTTATAATAAACTACAATAACCACAATGCCTAGCAACTGAGCAGAGGAAATGATGCAATAATCATGTGAATGCTTTAAATGTTGTAAAAATATGCAGGAAGTTGATCGTGACCAAGATGCTTGCAGCATCGAAACGCGTTGATCAAATGCTTTCATTTGCCTAAATAATTTAAAAATAAACGAAATTGTGGAAATTCAAAGGGAGTGCGCCCAATATCCTTTCTAATCGAAGGAAAAGTGTGATGATGTCTAACGGCGTGGTTCCGCCGTAGGTGCACGCACCCGCTAGGAGCACTCAATGGCCGGGGATTAGTGAACCAACGCGTGGATATATATATATATATATATATATATATATATGCACCTCTCTGAAGAGCTCTAAGTAGAGCAAAACACTGTGTCAGGAGTTGCGTTTACTCATTTCAGGTTGGCTTGGCTGATATTTTACCAATACAAAGCTGTAATATTGTGCCCGGAGAGGTAAATGGTTTTTGTCATTTTACAGCTCGACTTGGACTGCACTGTGCTAGTCCTATGCTTAAAGACTTTGCTGTAAAAATGGCAAAAGACTTTGGGTATTCACAAGATCACGTGATAACTACCTCAAGAGTAGCGTAATGCAACTTTCAACATCGCAGCTTATCGCTGGAAAATAACCCTGTGCCAACGTGAAATTCACAACATGGCGATAGCATGCGATAGTCTGCTGAAACCGCGTACAATGTCCGCGATACAACCACCTCAATGGAGACAAAACACAAACCATAAAACCAAAAAACCTGCAATGGGCCAAAGCAGGATGAGGAAACCAGCGATAAGCAGCGCCAGGCCTGCAACACACACCTGGCAGGTGGGAAAAATCGTCATAAAAGTAGAAAAAACACCCAAACACAAATTGACCAACACCCAAGCACCATGGAGGCAGCTGGAGCAGGCACAGAGGATGAGCGCAACCCTATAAGCACCCCGGATGACCAGTCCAGGACCTCGGGAACAGGAAAGGACAAGGACAAGAAGAAGAGGAAGACTAAGTTCAGTCCGCAGGTGAACAGGATCATAGTCACGGAGGTGATGGAACACCATCAGCAACTTTTCGTCACCTCCAACGTGTCATTGGGCACCAAAAACGGAATATGGCGGGACATTGTGGACAAGGTGAATGCTGTCGGGGGAGCACAAGAGGACAATGGACGAGGTCTAGAGGTGAAGGAATGACATAACGTGGCGGGCCAAGGAGAAACTCTTCATCAACCAGAAGGCAGCAACGCAGACTGGAGGTGGAGGCTCAGAGCCACAGCTCGAGCTGGATGACATGGAGGAGCTGGTGTCGACAGTCATCAGTGTGGAGACTGTGGCCTGAGTCGGGGGATCGGACACTGTTCGACAGGACACAACACAACCGCAACAGGGTGAGTGACCACCAGGTACTGGGGGGACGGGTGGAAATGGGCACAATGGCACACACACACAATCAAGCAGAGCACAGTGCACACCCACAATGACTCTGGGACTCGCCCAGATCTACAGACTGTCAGAATGTACAATGCCATGCTGTCGGCATGTCAACATGTACCATGCGGCTACATACATGTGGACTTATTGTAATACATCATCTACCTTTCACATCGCAGGGGCACCGTCAACACCTCCTGCAGAGCAGTCACAGCCACTCTTCACTGATGACGAGGAGGACAACACCAGCATGAACACCGAAGCTGTCCAAGACATCATTGCCTTCATCCATCACTCACCTCCAGGATCAGGGCAGCCCAGCTACATTGAGGAGACCTCACCCACTTCCCAAAGCACCCAGCAGGAGGCACCCACAGCCCGGCACTCCCACAAGACCCTCAGGAACAACACATGGCCTTCCAACGCCTTGTGCTGGAGTGCCAGAGGGAGACCGCAGAGCAGGTGCGGTTGGGCTTCGGCAACATGGCAACCAAACTTGACACCATCCTTGGGTGTGTAGGCCTGCTCCATGGTCTCCAATGCACCCTGACTGCCATCACTGGAGTCATGACGCAGAGAAAAGAACACTTGTCCGCTCAGAGTGGCTCCAGCAATACCAGCCGTGAGCTGGCACACATGCAGAGGCTCATGGAGAACATGGTGCAGATCAAGGAGGAAAGGATGGCAAACACCGCTGCACATCAGCGGAATGTAGCAGGGATCTACCATGCCCTGCAGATTCTCATCATGGCATTGCTGCCACAAGGCATGACGATGTTGAATGCTGCTGCCCTCACACCATCCACATTCCTGCCAACCTGGTGTGTCCATGCCTTCCTGCGCGGCAGGCCTAACCACTCCGGCACCTGATGTGTCAGTGGCACACAGTGTGGCCGATAATCCACCTCCGGCACCTGAGGTGTCAGTGGCACACAGTGCCGCAGCCGGTACACCAATACCCACAGGTGGGGCAGGGCACACATGGATGAGCATGTGATCAGAAGGACTCTGTAGCATTCATTTCCGCCACCTGGTCTGTTTCTGGTTTGGTCCTGCACCTGGCCTCATGACCATCCACTGACCCCCGATTCACTCAGATGCACTCACCTTGGACAACGACATGGACCGCCACATCCTGTTTGATGACCAATGACATGGCAACCAGACTGCAGACTGCACCCTTCCTCTTCCGCAGTACTTTTCTTCCACGGATGGACTCTGGCTGGTCCTCCATGGGCTTATATAGTGTAGTGTATTGACGTCGAAGCGTTATACAGTAACATCCCACAAAAAGGGGCTCTGGATGCCACTATGTGGTTTGTGGACTTATACCAGATACCATGCAATAAACAGTTTATCTATGAATGCCTATCCATAGTATTACAGGAGAATGTATTTCAGTTTGGAGATCGCATGTACCAACAGACGAAGGGCGTGAGCATGGGGGCAGCCATGGCTCCGTCCATAGCGAATATATACATGGCTCTTTTTGAGGCTTACAACATACACAATGAGATGGCACCCTTTTATGAGTCTGTTTCCCACTGGTATAGGTTCATTGATGATATCTTCTTTATCTGGACCGGTGGGGAACAGACTCTTGGGGAATTCCTAGAGTGGGTCAACCTTGCGGACGAAAATCTTCACTTTACTGCCCATGTCCACCCCTCTGAGGTTGAATTCCTGGACATATACATCCGGAATAGAAACAATATTTTGGAGGTCGATTTATACTCGAAGCCCACATCGAGGAATACCTTGCTCCATTTTTCAAGTTATCACCCTAGGAGCCAAAAGGACGGCATTCCGTTCTCCCAGTTCCTTAGGGTGAGACGAAACTGTACGAACATCAAGGACTATGATAGTCAGTCAGTTAAGATGAAGCAAAAATTCCTTGATAGAGGATATCCGCATCGTCTAGTACGTGAGGCCTATAAGAGGGCTCGTTACTATGACCGGGATACTCTCCTAAATTCAAAGAAGGAAACCCAGGAACCAAAACTAGTGTGTGTCACACGACACTCAACACTAAATGCAAAGATCAGGCAAATAGTCAATGCCAATTGGCACTTATTAAACCTGGAACCATCTGCTCCTAAACTCCAAAAACCAATGTATGCCCATCGGAGAAATAAGAATTTAAAGGACTTTGTAGTTAGATCAAGATACATGGGCACCTCAGAAAAGACCCCGTTTGTACAGAAATCTATACAGGGAGCCAATCCAATATATGGTACTTCAAGATGTGGATCCTGTAAGTCTTGTGACGGGATTATACCAGGGCAGACTTTCCAATTGAATGGATATAACATTGTAGCGAATGAACTGTGGACATGTAACACCAGCAATGTTATTTATTTGCTTATGTGTCCCTGTAATCTAGGATATGTGGGCGAGACTGCAAGAACCATTAAAGTCAGATTGACCGAACATAGGTCGGCAATCAAAACTAAGAAATTGGCTGCCCCACTTGCTGAACATTATTCAGATTTTAAACATGCCCCATCTGAAATACGGTGGCGTATCCTAGAAAAAGTGCAAATATCGAATGCCAAAGGAGGAGAGAATATAAGAAAAAGACGAGAAGTCTTTTGGATTTTCTCCCTTAAGACCTTTAGTCATGGTCTTAATCAGGAATTGCCCTGGCAAAATGCTATTCTGTGAATATTCCTTTAAATTCAATAATTCTGCAAAGAGGGCCTTCCCCTTTAAGAAACTCAGGTCCTCGTCCAACCAATGATACTTTCCCTTATAAAAGGACCTCCGAAATTCAAATCGGAGTTGTTCCTGTAGAAAGACCAGACGCTCTGACGGTGTATCCAAAATTGTTGGCGTCCTGTGCAATCCCTAAGGTAAGAACTTGAGCAAGCAAGCGTTCGAAAGCACTTTATTGTAGCCCTGTGGTTCAATCAGGGTAACACTAACAGCTTGCACGTCCTTTATTAGGAGCCACGTGCACTTTTAAACCCGTTGCAGCGGAACACCATGATGCTTCGGCTGTAGTCTCGGTTTTGAATCAAATCGGCAACAACGCACAACGCACGACGTGGCATCTAGCGGCTTTCTTTAAATTAGGTAAGCGGCATAACGAGAATACTTAAATAGAACTGTCTTTATACTCGGCAATCTGTCTTTGAATTTAGATAGGAGAAACGCTTTAAAAAACGAATCGGCAAAAGTTAGTTCTGGAAATGGGATACTAACAGGCGGCTCTTCTCTCTTTTCTTTATCAGGAGCCCATACCGCTTTTAAACAGAACACACAAAAACACAGGATGTTCGTACCTTAACAAGCTGCGCACCCGACACACGCTATTGAATTTGCGCCACGTCTCAGCATTACCTAAATATATTTTGGTAAGCGATAATTATATAGTGTTGGCGCAGAGTTATTTATCAATTTAACACTAAGAGACCCTGGCTGATTGTGTTTGGTGTGTTATATTATTAGGACCTGTCTCTACGTACCGGAGGCCCTGCAATTTCACTTAAAAGGAGTTAAAAAGACCTAAGTAGAAAGATACAAATTAAACCTTAAAGGGTAAGAATAATATGTTTTTGCCTTATAGTAAAAAAGCATCACGTTGGGTTCATACTAAAGCTATGATTGTTTTTTTAACGAATAGGATAGTGTGATAGGCCTACATCCCAAAAAGAAACTTAGGCGAAGGAAATCTTGAGTGACAACTATCATAAATAAAAGGTGAGCAGTTGTGTACAATTCTTGAAATGTAACGACGCAGAATTTAAAGAAAAGTAACTGGGGGAGTGAGTTTAAGTTTAATTTTTTAAAAAAAAAGAAAGGGGCTCTTTGACCCACATTTAATCCACATAAAACTCTATGTTTGATTCCTTTAGAATATTTAACTGAAGTTTCCTGCCCCCCATTTGTGGATACAGTTTAAAATACAGCCGTCCTGCAGTCTAAATCTTTAGAGAACAGCACTGGCCTTGTACTACGGTACAACTTTCGGTAAGAAAGAAACGTTTGTGTAGTAGGATTTTGAGAATGGTTGCATTATAATTAGGATAATTTCCCCCCCCCACTTGTTTTTCCGTGACTAGTGATCTTGAACGGAAATGAATATGAACTTTTTCTAATCTCTAATCTGTCTCATCTTATTTCTCTAAATTTCTTCTCTGTATATCTCCTGACATATTGAAGATAAGGAACTATGTCTCAGAGAAAGTCCCAAGCGAAACACAAATTACATTGAAATGTATAAGCAGTCTAATCAATTGGGCGATAAACACCATTTAAATGTTTTAGATCTGGATACTGTGACTTTTTGCATCAATAAGAAAATGAAATATAATATAATGGTGTTTCTGAACAAAGTGTATAAATGTACATGTTCTTGTCTAAACTCTGAGCACTATACCCTGTGTTTGCCGGTACATATCAGAATGAGGCTAGGGTATGAAAATCTGTACGTGCATAGGTGGAAAACATTCGTATATAAGGCGATATATCTCGTTTTTTAGCAAAGGCTTATACCAATAGAATGTTACAACAAATCTGAACTAGTCCAGTTGTATCATAACAAATGTAAGATGTAACAAGCAAATCACCGTTATGATCTCTTTTACAGAAATTGGATGGTTAAAGTCCCGATGAAGGCATAGTGTATGCCGAAACGCGTCGACCGGATGCCACCTAACCTCCTCTCTTTTAACTAAAAAAACATTTTATGAATACAAATGTATCATTCTAGATCTTTTTATCAATAATGATCAATGTACTGTTTTACATTTAATCCTTTTTTTATCAAATTAAAAATGTATATGTTTTGAAACTGCACTAGTTTGTTTGTTCTATCTATTGGTTGTTGCTTTATTATATGCCTGGGATTGTTATTTCATACATATTGCTTACCCTGTCCCAGGATAATTATCCGTATCAGGGGGTCCTTGTTTGTTTACATAGTGTATTCGGCAGTGCCCTGTACCGCTCCAGCTGCGGAATTGCACTGGATGTGCAATACACATCCAGTGATGCACTACTGTGTCATGTCTTTCATCATTCATGTATGTATGTAAGGATGAACATAGGGACAGTGATTTCCCTTGCGGCAATGATGCTCATCCTGTCTGATGCCTAACGTCTGATGCCAGTCAGAGGGTGCTACATAGCAATTTGGGTATACAACGGTAACCACGCATTTTTTACAACGCGGTACCGTTACCACGCTACTTTTACCACGCAAGTCGATACAACGACTTGCGCTGGGGGGCACTCCAGGATAGTAAATATATTAATTTACTATCCAACTCCTTTCCCTAGAGTCCACGGGGACTGGAGTTGGAATAGTAAATTAAAAAATTTACTATCCAGCGCCCCTCCACGCAAGTCGTTGTAACGACTTGCGTGGTAAAAGTAGCGTTGTAACGGTACGCGTTGTAAAAGTATGCGTGGTACCGTCATATATCCAGCAATTTGTGTCACGGGTCCCGTGGACACCACAACAGGGACACACGCATCAGCCACTTTCTTGTCCGGACATGGACTGAACCACACACAGTACCTACGAGTCATTTGTGCAAGCCCTGCGATGTTCCGGCGTATGGCAGGCTAGACCACTCCGCTCACGCCCCCAGGGAGGGGCCTCATTGCTACCTGTCGCAGGTGTACTTGCTGTTGGTGTGCAGGTCACTGGTCGACTTGTCAGCATCTCACAACCACTCCCTGAGGGCAGGTTTGCATGCACACCACACTCACCCGGCACAGGTGTCACAGGCTATAAGGGGCCGACGACGTCACATACCCCTCTGCCGCTGGTGACTGGATGACGGACCCAATGCTTTGAGACTAGCATGGACCTACCACCACGGGCGCTGACTGTGTTTGGATAGGGTTTGTTGCACACGCTGCATTGTGGCCGGCACAGGCACCCCACCATGGGACAATGACTTTGGGTGCACTGAGTCATTGGCACCTTGAGCTGCTGAGCGGGTGTGCAGCCTGCGATGATGCCCCGTCCTGGCAGTCTCGACTGTTCAAGATTTATGTGTCTTGCTGGGCCGCGGTGTAGGCCGTGCCAGCGGGCTGCGCAGGCCTACCCCCACGTGGCCTTGCTTTCGGGATCACAGAGTTAGTGGCACTCATTGGGTTGAGCGGCTGTGTAGGCTGCTATGTTGACGGGTGCCCTGGTTTGTCCTATGCTATGGTGTAATCAAGTCCCAGCACCAGGCGTGAGACCTGGTGGCCAGCGCAGCGTGGATGCATGGTGTGGAGGGTGCCATGTCTGTGGGCCCTAGGCTTGTGGCTTGCAGCGGCATGTGGTGGGACCTGTAGTCTACACGCCTGTGGCAGAAGGTGAGCAGTGAGGCCCGAGTGTGAATGGGCGGGCATGCTTCGATGGGCAGCGGGAGGGGCTGGGATGCCTCTGCCTGGGTGTGCATGGGCAGGCGGGCGATGTTGTCTTGTGCAAGTGTGTATACTGTGCCAGTCATGTCTCTGGACTCTGTTTCAGATGAAGGCTCTATCTCAGATGTGTGACCTGGTGTACTGCTATACGTACCGGCAAGTGGTTGGAGACAAACCATTGGTAGCAGATGAGCAGTGTATCCTGGATGCACAGGGTCGTCTCTCTCTCTCTCTCCCCCTCTCTCCTTCTCTCTCTCTCTCCCCTTCTCTTCTTCTCTCTCTCTCACCCCCTCTCTTCTTCTCTCTCTCACTCTCTCTCCCCCTCTCTTCTTCTCTCTCTGTATCCCCCTCTCCTCTTCTCTCTCTCTCTCCCCCTCTCCTCTTCTCTCTCTCCCCCTCTTTTCTTCTCTCTCTCTCTCTCCCCCTCTCCGCTTCTCACTCTCTCTCCCCCTCTCTTCTTCTCTCTCTCTCTCCCCTCTCCTCTTCTCTCTCTCTCCCCCTCTGCTCTTCTCCCCCTCTCTCTCTCTCCTTCTCTTCTCTCTCTCTCTCTCTCTCTCTCTCTCTCTCTCTCCCCTCTCCTCTTCTCTCTCTCTCTCCCCTTCTCTTCTTCTCTCTCTCTCCTTCGCTCTCTCTCTGTCCTTTGATGTGCACAGGACACACCTTCTCATCAAGTTTTTTGTCTTGCAGGCTGTGACCGACGGATTGTGTCGAGCGGATCCGCCATGTGTCTTTATTTAATTTCTGTGTTAATTTCAATAAAGTTTCATTGGTTGCTTCAAAAGTGAATGTTTGATGCTCATTTCTGTGACGACACATGCATGTCACCAGTTGTGATTGTGCGAAATCAGGCGGAATATTTTGTACATGTTTCGGTGTAGCTGATGTTTCATGTCTTTGGTCGGGGGGTGCCAGGGGTCCTGGGTGTGGTGTTGGTGGGTGTTGTGGCCCTCTTGGGTGTCCGTACTGCATGTTCAGTTGCTCCATGGCATCTGGCTGTCTTTAGGTGTGGCTGTGGGCTGTGCTCCCTTTTGTGGTGCAGGCTGTGGTCTGATGTTACACCAGATCAGAGCAGGTGTTAATTTACTGCTGCTAACATGCCTTATTGCGTGTTTTGTGATCTTATCACCGATCTGGCAGGTCGTTGTGAATGTTGAGGTATGTTGTTGTTGCGGCTTTTTGCACGGAACGCCTACTCTGCATCTCATTAGCGATAGTTGCGGGGGTCCTCTGTGGTGATCTTTTTTGCGGCTGCTATGGCGGGAAATCTGGTGCTGTGGGCTGTTAGCACCAGCTAGTGGATGGTGGAGTACATTTTTCACAACTTTGCTATTAATTCGGCACTAGCTCCTTGTGAATATGCCCCCTTGTCCTTTTCTATGTCGGCGTGGATGGCACTGTGCTAATCCTATGCTTAAAGACTTTGACAGAAAAGCAGACATTTGAGGTTAGCAGATCTAGAGATGAAGCCGATGAACATATTATAATTATATTTGTAACAAAATAAAAATGAAAGCAGTTGTTTAGTAATAAACTTTAAGTGTTAAGTGACTGTAAGTGCATAGAAACATTCCTGCGTCTTAAGGTGCCTGCGTTAATCTCACTGTGCCTGTGCTGTGATCTTTTTGACTCATTTAGTGCTTCTATTCACCTCCTTTTCCCTCCATCTGTTTTGGTGCATCTCTCTGTTAGTATATATGTGTTGGTATTTTTGGAGCAGAGACCTAGCTGGACCACAACGGAGCTCTGAAGTGTGGACTTACCCTTGTGCCTAAGATGTTTTGATTCAGCTCAATGTCCCTGAACATGCTTAGGGGCCCATCGCTCTTGTAAAGGCGCCTAGATGCTCCGTTTTATCCCTGAAGATGCTTATATGCACCACCATGGCCAATAAGGAAATGGTAAAAGGTACTCACTGTCTTTGTTTTGAAATGGCTTGAATGCATGGCTACTCTGTCCCTGAAGGTGCTTTGATGCACATCCTAGGCTGAGTCCCTGAAGGTGCTCAAATGCACCCTTATTCCTGAAGTCAGAGGTACCCTTCCTCTCTATATCACTACCAGCTTTGACAACCCCCTCCCCTGTACACTACTTCTACATTTGAGATATCCCCTTCCTGTATGCTCCTTTTATATGCGAGACCCTCTCTCCAATGGTGCTCCTGCCGCCAGTGAGACTCTCTCTCCCTGTGTGCTCCTGCCACCTGTGAAGTCCTTCCCATCTGTGCTGCCACCACTTGTGATAAATACACACTTTAGTGTGATGCTGCCAACGGTGCGAACGCCTCCCTGTGTTCTTCTGCTGTTCGGCTTCTCTGGTGCTCGAGCTCTTGTCGATGGGCAGCTATGTTATATTATCCGAGGGCTGGGGAGGGTGGGTAAGCCTGCTGGGAGTCGGCTGCTGTAGAGCTGTAGTGTTTGTGTGTGAATGGGACACAGTACTGTGCTTTTCACACTCATTCATTGCTCATTAGTGCCTGTTGGGAGGCGGATGCACCTGAGCTGTGTGTGAGTGAGATGTGTTCCAAAGTAGACGCTGACAGAGGGGCTTTCTTAACCCCCCATTGTGAGGATCTGGGGGTACCTGGGGGCACTGGACATCTGCACGTGTCGCGCTATGTATTAGAGACCACACACTCACACGCAGTCTCGGTCTGGACAGGAAGTGCCGTTCCACTCCTGCCCGTTTATTTATCTCTTTCTGGCCATGCCTGGCCAGAAAGTGTTACAATGTGCAGGAGTGCTTCCGGGGCTCAAGGGAGACCCTCGGAGCACTAGAGCGCTACATCCCTTCCCAACTTGGTTTTTTGAAAAAAATATAGAAATAAATGTTCAGCACACAAAGCCAGCTAGTCTCTGATTTGGCTTAGGGTTCGGCCTGAGATCATACCTCCACTTGCCTCTGGTGGGCGCATGTTCTTGTACATGCTCTGGTGATCCAGGAGCCGCTTCGCATTGTTCTGCTACGGTCGAGGGTGTGCTTGTCTCGCCCGATCCTCTGGTGTCCCTCTCTGCTCCGTCCGCTGTAGGATCATCTTGAACGGGCAGGTGCTGTCGAGTTGGTGGTATTTGTTTGAACCAGGACACATTTCTGGTTACCTCTTCTCCATTCCGGCTGGCTGTTATAGCTGTGCCTCTGGTCTCTTTAACGACCCAAGGTTCAGATTCGAAGGCTGTATTGAATTTTCCTCCTGGTCTTCTGGTCCGGATTAGTACAGTTTCTCCTGGACGTAGGGTCCTTGACTGAGCTCTTCTCCGATAGCTCGCCTTCTCATTTGTTCTCTTCCGCCTCTCTTGAGTATGGCTTGGGGAGTATGGCGCTGGCGTCCAGTTCTCTGCCATTGGGAGTAGGTCTCTTCTTGGCCCAGCTAACATTAGCGCCCATGGTGACCGCTGGGTAGTGCTGTGGGGCGTGCTTCTGTACTCCCTCAGAAACACCTGTAGTGTCTCCTCTGGGTCTTTACCTTCTGAGGTGGCAATTCGTAAGGTCTTGTTAATTGTTCTCATGAAGCGTTCTACCTCGCCATTTGCCTGAGGCCACTGAGGAGTAATTCTGTGATGTCTGATGCCCAGATTTTGTAGAAACTCTTTGAATTCACTCCCCTGGAACGGGGGTCCATTATCGGTCTTGATGACAAAAGGGACTCCGAACATGGCGAATGATTTGCTTAGGATGGGGCGAATGTTTGTAAAACTGGTGGATGCAGCCAGGTCTACGATTGGGTATTTGGTGTAGTTGTCAATTAGCACTACCGTGACTCTCCCGTCTGGGAAGCTTCCAAAGTCCAGGCTGAGCCATGACCATGGTGATGGAGCATGCTCCTCTGTGATCACAGGTGCGGGAGCGTCAGGAGTGCTGGTTATCTGACACGCTTGGCACTGTCGTACCACTGTGTCGATGCTTTCTTCCAGGTTGGGGAACCAGACCTTTTCTCGCATCCGCGCTTTCATCCGGCGGGTGCCCTGATGTCCTTCGTGAGCTAACGTTGTCGCTCTTTCTTGCAATGACTTGGGGATGACTACCCGGTGGCCTCTGAGGATCAACTCATTGCTAGCTCGGCTCAGGTCATGTCGTACTCTCCAGAACTGAGTCAGGCGAGCTCTGTCTACTTCGTTCCACCCGCTGACATTTCTCAAGAAATTCTCCCATGAGCCGGATTGCAGGGCATCCTTCACTCGTTGGATGACGGCATCGCCTTCATACTGGGATATGATGGTCTCCGCTGTGAGGGCCCGGGGGCACGATTCAGTTGACAACATGTTCACGAATGCTTCCGTTTGGTCTTCTTGTTCTGTCGGTCGACCCCCTTCTGGATCGGGGTGACGAGAGAGAAAGTCTGCAGGGTTTTTCGCTCCTGGGCGGTATGTGAGGTCCATTTGGTACTGTTGCACTTGGATGGCCCACCGTTCTATTCTAGGTGGTGGGTGGGGAGCTGTGCCTTTGAATAGGGGTACAAGTGGTTGGTGGTCTGTCACCATTCTGAAGGGATGTCCAGAGATGTACAGGTGAAAATGTGTACACGCCCACTTTACTGCCAGAGCTTCTCTCTCAATTTGCGAGTATCTGGATTCCGTCGCTGTTAGTGCTTTGCTTGCAAATGCTAGGGGCGACCATACTCCCGGTTCGGTTTCTTGTGAGATCAGAGCTCCCAGGCCAACTGGACTGGCATCAACTACTATTTCTGTGGGTTTGGCAATGTTGAAGTATGCCATTGTGGTGCTATCTAGCAAGGCTGTCTTGATTTGTTGGAAGGCTTTGTCTTCGGTCTCTGTCCATTTCCATGAGTTTTCTTTCTTGGTTAGGTTCCTTAGTGGTTCAGCAATCGTGGCTAGACTGGGGATGAACCTTGCGCAGTATTGCGCCATCCCTAGGAAACTCCGCACTTCCGACGCTGTGGTAGGTGCAGGGGCGTTTTTGATGGCGTGTGATTTGCGGGGGTCTACGGTGACTCCTTCCGAACCAAACACGTAGCCGAAGAACTCAATGGATTTTTTGAAGAATTGGCATTTGTCTTTATGTAGAGTTATACCGTACTGTGCCAGTCGTTGCAACGTCGCTTTTAGTCTGCGGTGGTGTTCTTCACTTGTCTTGGCATGGATCAATATGTCGTCGCTGACGTTCAGCACTCCTTGGAGCCCAGACAGGATTTCTTTGATCGTGTTCTGAAAAATTTCTGCCGCGGACGAGATCCCAAAGTTTAGTCTTTCGTACCTTCTCAGCCCAAGGTGCGTCGAGAAGGTTGTTATGTAACGGCTCTCTTCTGCTAGCCTCAGTTGGTGATACCCTGCATTGAGGTCCAACTTGGAGAACCATTGGGCCCCATTCAAGTCTGTTAGAATGTCATCTACAGTTGGTGTGAGATGTCGCTCTCGCCGGATAGCTTTGTTAGGGATTCTCATGTCAATGCATATTCTGATTTTTCCAGGTTGCCGCGGTTTCTCAGCTATCACCATGGGGGACACCCATGGCGTCGGTCCAGATACCTTTTCGATCACTCCTTGTGCCTCTAGCTGGTTCAGTTCTTGTTCTACTGCGGCACGTAGGTGGAATGGTATTCTTCTATGTCTCAGCGCTATCGGTTGTATGGCGGGGTCTATGTGCAGCTTAATGGGTGGATGCTTGATAGTTCCAAGACCTGTGAATAACTTGGGGAACATTTGTAGTATGTCGTCTGTTTGCAGCGCTTTCACTGCGTTCGCGAAGGCGATGAGGCATAAGTCTTCTGCTGTGTTGCTCCCTACAAGCAGGTCTGCTTCCTTGTCTATCACATAAAATGTCGTCAGTACTTCTTGGTCTTCTGCTTTGACCTGTACTCTCATCTTCCCTCGTAGCGGGAGCGGTTCTTGACTCCCGTAGGTGAAGATTCTGGCTTTGGATGGGACCAGTTTGGGCCTTGGTTTCAGCGCTTTGTAATGTTGAATACCCATCACGTTCACTGTGGCTCCCGTGTCGATAACTCCGGTCACTGGTGACCCATGAATTTGTATCTGGCATTTCGGCTGTGGTCGTCGTCTTTTCTTTAGTTCACTGACGAACGACACGTAGTAGCATTCATCTTCATCGTCCGTGGAAGACTCATCATATTGCTGCTGTAGTTGTCTCTGTGATTTGGTTGTTCGTGACGGCGTGGTATCGCCTAGCGAAAGCTGTTTGATTGCTCCAGTGGCTGTTTTCTTCCCCGAGATGTTTCGTCCGCGAAAGCCTCCTCTGCAGACGCTTGCGAAGTGGTTAGGGACTCCGCATTTTGAACATGTTTTCCCCCGTGCTGGGCAGCCATCTTGGTTGTGCTCATCTCTGCCACAGTAACCGCATGGCATCCGGCGCTGTGCTCTGGTCGGCCAACGTCCTCTGCTTCCTCGGCCAGAAGTACGCACTGCGTCTACCCTTTCTGTCTTCACTACTGTCCCTGTGTCTGGTTGTGGGTTAAGGGCCGCCTCCATCGCCGTGGCGCGGGCATCAGATAGTTCGTGTGACCTCGCAAGGATCAGTATTTCGTCGAGAGAAATTTGCGGTTGTCTCAGGATTAAAGTTCGCAAATGCTTGTTTCGGCATCCTTGGATGAGTTGTGCTGTTACTTCCTTCTTTTCGTCGTCCTCCGTGCACGTGCTTATGAGATCCCTCAGTCGTGCGTGGAACGCGTCCATTGTCTCTCCCTCACGTTGTTTGGACTGCCGGAACTTGAATCTCTCGTAGTGGGGATTTAGTTGGGGATCAAAATGGGCGTTTAGTGCGGTGACTGCAGCATCATAATCTGTGGCAGTCCCGGTGTTGGGGAGGTGCTTGAACAGTTTATAGAGTTCCGTGCCGCCAAAATGCAGTAGGAGTGATCTCTTTACCTCATTGTCTTTTTCCCGGGTGGCGACAAAATAATTGTTGAGCTGCCCCAACCACACTGCCCATCGAGGTGCAGCTGTGCCCGGGTCAATTAACTCGCTGAATGGTGGTAATGCTTGTATTTGTGAGTGTGCTGATGGAGTCGGAGGCTGAGCTGCGGGTACTGCTGCCGCTTGTGGTGCTCCTCCTGTTGCTCCTCCTTGGTTCTGGGACATTTTGGGTAATAAAAGTGTGCTTCTTTATTTGTGTTCACTCTACACCCCAGCTTGTGCTTACTCGTGGCTAAATTGTCCACTCTCTTTTTTTTTCCTCTTGGTTTGGCACGTGCTTGTTTTTTTTTCTCTTGGTTTGTCCTGTGCTTGTTTATTTATCTTTCCTTTCTTGCGCGTGTGTCCCCTCTCGCGCGTGGAGCCTCCTTCGCCTCTTGTATCTGCGCGGGCCTCGTGCCGCTGAGCCTGGGCGCTGCTTCCTCCCGTCGTGTGCTCACGCGGCTCCAGAGGGCGTCGGTCCTTCTCGTCTGCGCATGCGCGTCTTGCTTCGGCCTTCTGTGCTCTGCCGCCTTGGATCTGTGTTGCCGGTGCCTCATGCAGCTTCTGACCTACGCTGCTTACCGGTATGTGGCTCAGTTTCGTTTTTCTTTTGCTGGGCCGGTGTTGTTCGTTGTCTGCTCCGCTACGGTGGAGGTGTTGTGCCTCTGACTTCCTCGTCAGCTGTCTCACGCTGATTTTAGGCTGATCCCACCTTCGTCACCAGTGTGAGGATCTGGGGGTACCTGGGGGCACTGGACATCTGCACGTGTCGCGCTATGTATTAAAGACCACACACTCACACGCAGTCTCGGTCTGGACAGGAAGTGCCGTGCCACTCCTGCCCGTTTATTTATCTCTTTCTGGCCACGCCTGGCCAGAAAGTGTTACAATGTGCGGGAGTGCTTCCGGGGCTCAAGGGAGACCCTCGGAGCACTAGAGCGCTACATCCATGACAGTCTCTTTTTTATTCAGATGTTTTGGATCAAGTAAAACAAACGATGTATATTTTAGGCGACACTGCAAATTGGCATTCACCTCTCTGGTCAGGTCAAGCTGTACACTCCCTTGAGCACTGCCTGGTACAAGCTGTACATACAGACTGCATGGGCCCCAAACCCTTTAAATATGAATATTTACAAATATATCAATTTTTAGATCAAAATGCAGCATTCAAACACTAAAGAGCGCAGAAATTAATAAGGTATATTTCCCTTTCATTCGATGCTGTCCATTAAGGAAAAAATTATGTGTATTGGGGAGGCTTTAGTTTCTGTAAACAACAAACAGTAAAATGTCACCAAAATGAATTGCTACAATTCTTTGGTGTGCCTGCAGCAGTTTTGTGTGCGTGTGTGTTTTAAAAAAAAGAAAGAAATACATTAATTCTATTGTATAAAATAATACAATTCTTATGCAAGACATTAACATTGACAGGACTACAGCAGTCACTTGCACACACATTTCTACAAATCTCGGGGGAGGGTCTCTTTCTGTTGAGGCCTGGGTATCCCTAGGGGTGCATTAGGAGTCCTTAGCATGAGTGCAGGATGTGTCTGCTGAAGAAGCAGCATGCATACGAGATGTGCTTCCCAAACCACAAATAAATTGACTGAGAGTTATCGACCCCCCCCCCCCATTCTGGCTGCCCCTTCCCTTTCAAAGCCCTAACAGCCAGGCCAGAGGTCAGGTCCCCATTAATATTTCCCACTAAAGATGAACCATCATAATCATGTCTAGAGCCCTTGACATGTGCCCCCCCCCATGTGATCATCCTTCCAAACTTTGTTGGAAATCAAAACTCCTCCCAGATCCGAGGGTGAACAGTGAAGCAACCCCCTCAAAATGTTTTTGGGACTGGATGAGACTGCTTGGTCAACTGGGACTGCTTATGTTTCATGTTACTGCGGTGCCACACCTGGATAAATACAGGCTTATTTTTATCACACAACAAAATATTCGTTGGAAATTAAAGGTTTTTTTTATACATAAAAGCCACACTTCTGCTGCGGGACAGCCTCTGTGAACATTAAGATTCTGGCTGTAGGTTTATTTCGAAAGCGTTATAAAAATGTGGCCCACCCCCAAGTACTGCATTTTTTAAGCAGTTTTACTTAGAACAAAAATGGGAAACGATAGCAAATGTTATGTTATGTTATGTTATGTTATGTTATGCACTTTTGTATTGCGCACAGCTGCCCCTGCTAAGGGGCGTCCTGGCGCATGGCAGGCAATGTGCAACAGATAGCAGAAACACAACACAGATAAAAGAATTTATTTAAAAAGAAAATGCTCCCCCCGATTCAAACCACGATCATACTGAAAGGACAACTCTCTGTCCCAAATGGGTTATTCGGCACCACAAAGACAATCTACAAACTTTCCACATTGGAAAAATATTATTCCGAACCTGCTACCTTTTCCACTTTCCCAAGCTGTGCGTGGCGCCCCTGGCTACTTCTAACGGCGCACCAGGGTCCCGCGGCGCACAGTTTGGGAACCACTGATTTAAGACTTTGCTGTAGAAATAGCAAAATACTTTGTCCCTTTCTATCTTGGAGTGGATGGCACTGTGCTAATCCTATGCTTAAATATTTTGATAGAAAAGCAGACACTTGAGGTGAGCAGATCTAGAGTGTCGCTGGTGTTGAGAGTGCTGTTTTGCCACTTAAACTTGAGAACTACCCAGAGTTCTCTGCTTCTTTTTTGCATAATTTGTGTGTCACTCTCTTCCTGAAAGGGTATTCTTTGGCTGTATATACATATATGTATATTCAATGAAAAAACACAAATTAAAGGGAATCTCAAGTAACTATAATTAGTGCACTAAAGTAACTATAACTCGCTCCCAGTAGTTTTGTTTGTTTAAAATAGTATGTTTTACTGACATTTTCACCCACCTATACCATCCTTTTAACCTTTGGGTTTTTTCATTGAATTTCCAAGAGTTTTTTTATGAAAATATATACATTATTACCATACCTCAATATAACATCTCTTTAAAATTCAGTTTATCTGTGAATTTCTATGTTTTTTGTAAAGTAAAGTAAGATGTCCATCAGCGTGTGGGGTTGGGCGCAGGGCCTGGCCTGTGGCAGGGCCTTGCACCCAACCCCTCACTGGTGCCCAATTCCCTGCTGTGCATGGCCTTCTGCACTACAGGGGATTTCACAGAGGGCCTGACTGATGTATGGCTGACTATGGGTAGAAATATAAACGTTGTTATTTTAAATAAGGCAACTATAATTACATGTATACTTCATTAATTTACAAGTTGTGATGTTTAATAAAAGTAATTGCCATAAAATATTTGTAATAAAGCCTTTTAAAAACAACATTACCATGTCTTTGACTCTTTCTTTTAACGTTTTTCAAAGTACAACCATACTACCTACCATCAGAGGTCCCCACACTCCTGCTGCACTCTCTGCAGCCTCCCACAACATTAAAACAAATTCTTAGTGGTGTGCCTAACACTTCTAGGGGCACCACCAGCAAGAAAAATGTACTTGAATCAAGCCAGAGGGCATTATGGGGCATTTCTTGCTAGGAGCAATGAATAATAAATGAGCGGTTCTTGCCACCCATTTATTATTAATTTTCCCCTCTTCTTCTTTATTATTATTGTGGGTGTCCTCAACACATCTGGGACACCCTCAACTTTTTGTTTTTATTGGGGGCTGCTGGAATGCCCCAGGAAGGGCTATGAGGGGAGCCCTACGCAGCAGTTCTGTAGGCCCCATCCTGGGTGCCAGCAGGTGTGTCAATTCTTTTTTATTATGTATTAGGAAGGGAGGCATGCAGCCCCCCTTCCAGAGCCATTGATTCCCTGGTGTACCCCATCCTTCAGGGCAAATATTTTCATTTGTGGAGGGAGGCAGGGGCATGTAGCCCCTCTCCCTGAGCCTCAAAAGTCAACCACCCCATCCCCTGTGGCCATTGACATTCATTTAAAGTGGGAGAGTGCAGTTCCCATCCCGAGCCAATATTGGCCCAGGGACCCCATCCTCTGGGGCCAGGCATTCTCAAGACTTTTAAAGTTGAGGACCACGGTGGGAGACCCATGACTCCTGCTGCCCTACCGACCCCCCTGCATGCACCCATCCTGCGTGCAACGGGAGCCGGCTTTGCTCCCGCCCAGCCGGAGAAGATTTGGTAAAAAAACGTGTGCTCCCGCATGGTCTTCCCTGCCTGTGCTCTCACAGGCAGAGAAACAGTGTTCTAGGGTGGGGCCCCCAGGACACAACCATTGAGTTGGCCTTGGGGGATGGGATCCCTGGTGTCTTTTGAGGCTAGGGTGGAGGAACCACTCCCCTTAAATTTAATTTTGGCCCTAGTGGATGAGGTCCTCTGGGCTTTCTGAGGCTTGGGAAAGAGGGCTGCATGCCCTACCCCCGAAAAAAATGAAATTGCTGACTCCTGGGTCCTGATGCACCGCATGTGTGTGTTTTTTAGGTTTAAAAAAAGGCATGTTGGCCCCAAGGGAGGAGAGTATCCCTACCTGGCCACCTTATATATTTTTTAACCTTTTTATAGAGCAGGAGACTGAGTCACCAAGATCTAAAATGACTGCCATCACATCTTTGTTGATTTGATGGCAGTCAATCAGATCTTATTGTAACATCTGTCAGCTCCACGGATCCTCTGTAGTGTGAAGTATCTATGATAGTAACCTTAATATCTCTAAAAATACTGAATGAATTTACATAAAATCACAAAAAGAAGGCTTTCTGTCCCAAGATTTAGTTTATGCCAAATTTGGTGCAATTCCGTTCAGTTATTTGGGATGTAGCTATGTCTAGTTTTCCTAGTGAAAAATGAATGGGGGCAAGGTGTTTTAGAGCCCCTCTTTTTCTTAACCCCCACTTGACAGTTCACCCCCATCTTGCACAGTGTTCATCAAGGATGTCTTTTCAGATGTTGCAGTGATGCTATCAATAATGCTATAGAGCATGTCATGAGTGATGTAATATGTGAGGTAATTAGCAGCGCACGGTGAAGGCACACATTATAGTTACTTTATGGCACTTGGGACAACTATAACTGATGAATTTCAGTGTTTTTTTCCAAACTGTATATTTTAACTGACATTTTGACATAACAATAACGTCCCTTCAACCTTTGATCTTTTTTTAGTGCTTTTCTAAGGTTTCTTTTAATGTAAAATACCCTATTATTACAATTTCTTACTATAAGGTCACTTTAACCTTTATATTTTCAATGAATTGCTATTTTTTTTTAAACGTAAAGTAAGATGTTGATCACCATGTGCAGCATTGGGTTGTAGCCCCCCTGCAATGCATGTGCTGCGACCAGGCCCTGTGCCCAGCTTCCGTGGGTGCCCATCCTCCCACCACGTGGCCTTTGACCTTGAGCAGCCTTGGGTTGGTCACAGAGTCTGGCCTGTGAACAAGACCTGCTCCTAACCCTCCGCGGGCCATGGGGTTGGCTGCAGGGCCTGACCCAACCTGTCATTTTAAATAAGGCAAACCTACTTGCTTTGTCCCAGGGTCAAAATACAAAAAGCAGTGGGCCTATTGGGTTTATTAAGGAGTCAGCACATCAACATATATAAAACAGACCTTTTTAACTTTGTCAAAAACCCACCATTAACTATAATCAAATGTATATTTCATAAATTCATATATAGCAATATTTACCAATGGTGATTGTGTCGTTTTATTTTTAATAAAGCATTTTTAAGTTTTACAAAAACCATGAAACTAGTGTTTGTTGCTTTTTAAAATAATTTTTAAGCTGCAGAGTGCAGCCATAGTACTAACCACAAGGGGTCTTATCTCCAGCTGAATTGTATACAGCTCCAACTCAGAGGGCTTTAGAAATATGGAATGCTTTCCTGGGTTCATGGATTTAACAACCCAGGAGATTTACTGTGTTTCTTTTTTAATGTTGTTGGGGGGCTGCTGCACTGTCTCCAACCCCCAGCAACTTGAAAAAAAGGTGTGTTAGTGTCCCTATTCCTTTCTAGGGGGATCACCAGCATCCAAAACTAAACAAAAATAGCCCTTGCAGGACATTATGACAAGCTCTTTGTCTGTAGCAGTGTATAAGAAATGAACGACTCCTGCCAATCATTATTATTATTTATTTTTATTGTTGTTTTTTAGTTTTGGGTGCCCTAGTAACATCTTCCTATACGCGGGGCACCCACATATTTCATAATGTTGGAGGCAGAAATTGGAACCCCAGGGTCCCCGCAGCCCCAGGGCTGCTACCCACCCACCACTGTGGCAGGAGTCGACCACTTTTTTATGTACCCACAAGCCAGCTTTTATTGGGGGCTGTGGGAGGAGCCCAGGGTTTCTGTGGCTCCAGCTGGCTGTCCAGCCAGCACAATACTGGATGCTGGCGGGAACCAGCTCACTAAATTTGCTCCCACCTGGGAGTGAGCAGCATTTTTTCACTGCCCCTTCCGGGCAGGAGCAAATCTGTTTTCTGCTAGTGAGAGTACAGGCAAGGCATGCCCACACTCTCACAGGCAGAAAACAACAGTTTTCAAGGGGATAGGGTCCCTTGGGCACTGGACCTGGTCGATGGCGTCCCCGGGGTTGATATGCAGCTCGAGAATTGAGGCCCAATGCCCTCTCCCCTTATGTGAGTTTTCGGGGCCTAGTCAATGCCGGGGAGGAGGGCTGCGCACCCTCCTCCTCAATATTTTAATATACTAGCCCTGGGTGATGGGATCTATGGGGCCTGTCAAAGGTTTCAGAAGGATGCAGTGCACTACTTACCCTTAATATTAATGAATCTGCCTCTGGGTATGGAATTCTGGGCCCTCTCAAAGGGGGGGGGGGTCCGCACACCCCCTCCACGTAATAATGATATACTGTTGCCAGGGATTGAGTCCCCAGGGTCTATTCGAGGCTCATGCAGGGGACCAAATACCCCTCCTCTTATTAAGGAGTAGGCGTCACCCCACCCAGGCCCTTGCCCACCCCAGTGGGCTTTACAAAAAAGGCAGGAGACAGACATTTTTCTTATCGGCTCCATGTATCCTTAGTGGATCCACAGCAATGAATAAAAAAATAAAAACTTTTTTGACCCATGGGGGTCCCTCTGGGTCACCCTAACCAGGCCTGGGGGACAGGGTACCCCTACACAGCCCCCTACCTATGTGATGTGGTGGCAGTCAATCAGATCTGATCTTAACATATGTGCGCTCTGTGGATCCACACATGTTTTTGAACCTTAATTTTCAAAAAACTACTCAGCAGATCTACACCCTATCACAAAAGGTTCTAACTTACTGCCAAATTAGGTGTAATTCCATTAAACAGTTTTTGCAGTTTCACTGTTCAATTTTCCTGTGGAATAAGAAATGGGAAAACAAGTTTTTCTCAGCCCCCCTTCCCCCTCCCCCCCCCCCCCGCCTTGATAGATCATCCCAAAACTCTCCAGGAAGCAGGTGAGGTAGATGAGACCTTTTTTGGGCAAGTTTCCTAAAGATTGTCAAATTACGCTAAAGTTATAAGCAAACATTAATTGCTTTTCCTATGGAACCATGGCCCTAACTGTAACTAACTGGTTGGGACTGCTACTGGGTAATATGTGTTTGTGATTGTGTTTGCGTGTATCTTGATTCACATTTACAAGCAGACAGGCTTAACTTGGAGAGCCAATGTATCATATTTTTATTTATTTATTTAGTTGCAAAGTTTTATATAGCGCTGGCTAGACCCGGAGGTATCAGAGCGCTTTACATGAGGATCAGTGAGTTACATGTTATATAATTGCACAGACAAGTATAGACATAAGAGAAAAACCATGAGATTACACAATAATGTGAGTTATTAGCACGTATACACATCTTATGGGGAGTGAAAAGGTAGAGAGGGAATGGTAAAGAGGGGTAAGGAATGCAGGTAGGAAACACAACGGGGAGGCGAGTAAACCGATGTCTGATGTCTGGCTGGCTAGGTGATAGCCGAGGGGTGAACCAGAGCCAAACTTCTCTATAGCAGCTCCACCGGGCGTCGGCCAAGGTTGCTCGGGCACCGCGGTTTGTAAGGACAGTTATGGTTTCAGCCCAGGGGCCATTGTCAAAGTTCCATCGAGAGCACCGGTCACAGTGTTGCTGGGAAATGCCGTCCGCCTCATCCTCCAGCTCGCTCCAGGTCAAGAGTGGTGAGAGGAGAGGTGGAAGGGACAGGTCCAAAGTCCGCAGATCTTCCCCATTCCCAGCAGCAGTAATGAGTGCTGGGCATTTGAGCAGGATCCCAGTGGTAGGTAGATGGAGGTCAAGTTGTGGAGACCTCCTTTCCGCACAATGAGGGTTTTGCAGAATTGCAGAGTAAAGCACAGTACATCTCATATACACCAGTAACAAAGCCTTTGCATTTGCAAGGCTTGTAAATAACCCTAATTGAAATTTCAACCAGGTTAGGAGAAGGAAGCTGTTGAGAGGTTTAGCGCTTCCGGGGCAGAGAATCCCAGAGTGCAGGTCTGTGCCCAAAGAGGAGCCTCTGGGGCATATTATCAAGGGGGTTTATCTCCACTTTTTTGGCTTTAAAAGCCAAGAGAGCGGAGATAAAATTATCTCCCTATTACCTAGCTGTTGCTAACACCAGTTAGCGACAGCTAGTAGGAGATAGCGACCATCTTGGGCCCCGCTTTGCATGTCAGTAAAATTTATCACTAATGACATGAAGGTGGGCGTGCCAAGATGTTAGCGACTGGAAACAGTCGCTAACATCGCTATCTCCTATTACCAACTTTTGGAGATATTCGCGCTAAGCGCGAATATCTCCAAAAGCTAACACCTGCCCCATAGCAGTTCTTAGCCATGTTATCCAATGGTAGGTGGATAACATGGCTAAGAGCATTAGCTCGGTAATGCATGAATATCGCTGACTTTTCAGCGATATTCATGCATTTCGGCCGATTTTTTTCGCTTAAGAGATAAACCTTGATAATAGCAAGGTTCCTAAGCGATAAAAATCGCCGCAGCTCGGCGATAAAAATATTGCCGCTAAGCCAACATAGCGATAATTATCCCTAGTTGTTGGTAATATGCCCCTCTGTTCTTTGTAGAAAGTTGGTGGGGTCATGATTTTCAGTCACTGAACTGTCAAGCTTAGCTGGATGTGACGTTTAGGTGCACAAGTGTGTGTAGCTGAGACAGACGGGAAACAAGGGCAAGCACTAGAGACACCACTTCTCACGACAGACCAGAAATTACTGTGTACACCCAGGACATTGCTGCTGTGGACAACGAGGCCTGAAGTGGTACACCTGGCAGACAACTTCTTAAACACACAAAAGGTGATGGGAGATAGCTTGCAATAGTCTAACTACTGGCAATCACTCGATTTAGCAGACCAACCCATCATTCTTTTGCATACCATGCCACTACAGATTACACCCAGCCATATGCAAATGAGCATTGACCCTGCTCCAATAGGAGCGGTCCAGCTCAACTGTCCAGCCAGGTCCTTTATGAATCAGAACAGAAGTAACAGAAAACTGGTGATCCCCGATTAGGCCTCTTCCGTCAGGTGTTGCTTTATTTCACAGCCACGATGAGCAAGGGACCCGTGTCCGGGCCTACCATTGGCAGTGGTAAGACAAGGTGCAAGTATCCTCCCGTCACCTTTTGTGTGTTTGATGTAACGCCCTACGTGGCTAAGAGTATGGCCTGATGTGAGTTGTTTGCTGTTTAATATAAATGAGTACCAACAATGACTTTGTTGTAAATAATTAATGTTGAAAAATATTTTTGTTCTGAAACTGTAAATTAAACGTTACTGGGGGCTGTGGAAAGGGTAATGGTCTTCAGAGTTCCTCAATCTCCCCTGTAATGTTCACTCTATGTAGGGCCGGCTTTAGAGAAGTATGATCAGTGCGGCCGCACTGGGCACTGATCTCGGCTGGGGGCACTGCATTCAGCAACAACATGATTTAAAAGCAGATGATGCTTCCAGCTTTCAGGCAGCAATAAAAATGTCAAGATAACACCTGTGATTAATGTTCCTGCTAGAGAGAGAGATTGGAGTTTTGTCTAGTGCAGTTTTGACACACCATAAAGTAGCACAGAGGGTTAATATGCCTGCTGCAAAAAAACAGATCTGTATTTAAAGTGGATAGCTGAGTTGGTTAGCAAAGTTAGCCTTTACCAGCGTTTTAAAACAAATGAAATGTATGCTTGAGAAGGGCTAAGGAGAGATGAGAGGCCCTCTTGCCGGGTTATAGTGAGAGATCTGAGGAGGAGGCAATGAGGGGTGGGACGCTTAAATAGATTATCACAATGGGCGCCACCAGCGCTAAAGCCGGCCCTGACTGGACATGCACATCCCTTTTCTCTCTATATCTTGTCCATCTGCATATCTTACACCTCATTTCTTTTCACTTCAGCACCCTCTTTTCACCCTGTCCTGAATGCAGTTTAGCACATGAGCGCACGAATACCAGGAGGTGTCTTGGCGCTAAGACTGTCGTAAGCCCAGGGTGAAAGCAGCAAATTCTGAAAAAGCCATGTTTTAAGGTCCGTTCTGAAAGAGGTGAGTGAGCATGCGTTTCTGATATCAGATGGAAGCTTATGACATAGTTTTGCTGTGGCGTACGAGATGCTACGTCCACCCCAGCATGAGGTTCAGATCCTTGGAACCCTCATGAGTTTGGCGCCTGAAGAGCGTAGTTGTCTGACTAGGTGAGACTAGGAAAAGAGATTTTTGAGAAACATTGGTCCGGTGCAGTTCAAAGCCTTGTAAGCTAGGCATAGCACCTTGAACTTAATACAATGCGCCTCCGGGAGCCAGTGAAGTCTTCGAATTTCCTTGGCTACAGACTCGTATTTAAGGACATTTAGTAGTAGTCTTGCGGCTGCGTTTTGAATCATCTGAAGCTTTTAAAGATATTGTTTCTGCACATTAAGGTAGAGTCCGTTGCAGTAGTCTAACTTTGACTGCACGAGTGTGGTCACTACCATCCTTTTGGAGTCAACAGGAATATAAGGTAGAATCTTCTTCAATTTCTTGATCAGAAAATGGGAGGTGGACATGATGGCATTGGTCTGCTGAGATAATGTGAGTTTATTATCAGTCAGCACCCCCAGGTTTTTCGCCTTCTGAACTGGTTTTGGCAGTTCCCACATTTCCGCAGGCCACCAAAAGTCTTCCTATCTGGGTTGCAGATTCCCAAAAATATAGTAAAATGTATTAAACACGATGACACTAACATGACAACAATGCAACAAGAAGAGATGTGA
This sequence comes from Lissotriton helveticus, assembly GCF_964261635.1. NCBI lineage: Eukaryota > Metazoa > Chordata > Amphibia > Caudata > Salamandridae > Lissotriton > Lissotriton helveticus. Next base: position 164,646,536 of record NC_136065.1, on the reverse strand, counting down.
TTTTTAAAAGTTTTTAGTAAGTAAGGGGACAAAATAGTGCTAACAAATTAGAATCTGCACAAAAATTGGTAAATGTTTTTCAAGTTTAACTTACCATTGGTTATGTCAAGCTTTGAAAAGATTTGTGGGTGGGGGCAAAGATAAATGGGGCACTTAACGTTTCACCCACTAATAACTTTGGTGCTGTTCAATGCCCAGTTACTCACCGGTAATATTCATTACTCCGAGTCCTGGTGTTCCCGTTCCATTCCTTAACAGTAAGCAGCTAGTCTGCTCCACAGAAACCTACTACCTAGCCAAGCTTTTCGCACCTCCCCCAACATGGCGCCACTACCAGGTGACCATAAAGGGGGAAGTGCGTCAGAGGAACATTCTGAAAATACCAAAGAAAACTCAGAAAGAAAAACAATCACCCAAAAACCCAAAACAGGAAGGGAGGGAAGGGATCAGGAATGGGATGGGAAGACCAGGACTCGGAGTAATGAATATTACCGGTGAGTAACCGGGCATTACCTCCTTGTCCTGTCTTCCCATCCCATTCCTTAACAGTGAGCCCATACCCAAGCACAGAGTGATTGTAATAAAACAGACCAGAAAATGCAAGAAAACAGGTCCATTTAATCAACAGAAAGCAGTACAAATCATAAACAATGTACAGCTGACAAAACATAAGAGTCAAAGGCAGCAGAGGCAGCCATCCCTAACTGAAGACGATAATGGGAAACAAACGTATGGGAAGAAGCCCATGTGGCAGCATTACAAATGTCTCTCAAAGAGTCTCCCTCAAACATGGTCCAGGAGGAGGAGACGCCCCTGGTCGACCTACCCTGAACAGAAGAGGGGAGAGGGCAGTGGGCAGAACCGTAGGCTGAAACCACAGCACCCTTGACCCAACGAGTAAAGGTGAACAAGGAAGGACGAAGACCCCGCCCAGAGAGGCCATAGGTGACAAACAAGGAATACACCTTACGGAAACCAAAGGTCTGATCCAAGTAGATGCAGGGAGCCCGCAGCACATCCAAAGAATGGAGAACCAACTCCTCCGGACAGGCAGGACCCGGAAAAAAAGCAGGGAGAACAATATCCTCCTGACAGTGGAAAGACGACAACACCTTGGGCAGAAAAAACTGACTGGGACGGAGAATGACTTTGTCAGTGCAAAAACGCAAAAAGGGGGGTGAAGACATCAAAGCCCCAATCTCACCAACCCTCCATCCAGAAGTAATGGCCACCAAGAAAAGAACCTTATCAGAAAAGAAATTAAGGTCCACTGAGACCAAAGGCTCGAAAGGGGGACCCGTCAAGGCCTGGAGAACCAAGGGAAGATCCCAGGCCGGCACAGGAGAGTGAGAGACAGGACGCTGAAGCAAAAAGCTCCGCAAAAGACAAGCCACCAACAGTGGGACAGAGGACACAAAGGAACCCCGAAAGGCAAGAATGGCATCCCACTGCACACGCATGGAAGAGACAGTGAGCCCGAAGATGAACCCATCCCGCAAGAAGTCCAGCACCCCCACAGCCTCACAGGAGGAAGAAGAGAGACCCTTCCCAAGACACCAGGAGGAGAAGTTCATCCAATGACGGTCATGGGGCTTCAAGGTGAAAGGGCGCTGAGACAACTGGAGACACCTTGCAACCTCAACCAAGCAACCCTGACCCAACAAACTCAACCTCTCAAGTGCCAAACCCCCAGCCGGAGGCGGTGCAGGGAGGCAACCCTGAGAAGAGGAGCCCGCAGAGGGGTGGGACACAGGGGAAACCTCTAATGGGGGCACACAGACAAGGTCAGAAGCAGGGGAAACCAAGATTGACGAGACCACTCCGGCACAACCAGAAGAACTTCCGCCCGGTCCAATGAACCTTCCAGAGGACCCGCGGAATCAATGCAAATGGAGGGAAGGCAAACAGGAGACCCAGCGACTACGGAACGGAGAAAGCGTCGATCGCTCACGCCAACTGGGAGGGAACGAGGCTGCAAAACCGAGGAAGAAGGGCAGAATCCTCCGAGGCAAAAAGATCCAGCCAAGGAAGGCGGAACTGGAGGACAATCAGATCGAACACATCCGGGGACAGACATATAGTCACCGAGGAGGGGAACACCCTGCTCAAAGAGTCCACAGTCCCATTCTCCTTCCCCGGAAGACAGATCACCGTTAGAGACAAGAGATTCTGCTCGGCCCAAAGCCCGATCATCCTGGAGAGGAGAAACAGAGACCGACACATGCCCCCTTGACGATTGACAAAAGCCCGAACAAACTGGTTGTCGGTCTGCACCGAGACAGCATGGCCAAGAAGGAGAGGAGCAAACCACTGAAGAGCCAACCAAACCGCCCTCAACTCCTTCCAGTTTGAGGACTGGAGAGACTCAAAACGGGACCACCGACTCTGAGCCTTGGAGGCACCCATCACATCACCCAACCCAAGGCACTGGCATCTGTGGATAACACAACCACATTCTGAGGAGGAAGAAGATCGAACCCCTCCGAAAGAGAATAAGGGGACAATCTATTCAGAGCAATTTCAAAATGTTCTAATTCCCTCCAGGAACAGAGATATGTGAAACAGCATAGCAGCCTCAGAATAAATCCAGCTGTTGAGATTGCTTCGCCCTTTACCCAAGCTCAAAAGGGATGGTGTTATAAAGAGGAAAATTCTTTGAGAGAGAAAACGGTGGGACAGGGAAGAGTAGTAGACTTGCAATAGTGAAAACACCACAGAATGAGAGCGTAACAATGACAATGGGAAACTCTTTAGATTCTGTGGAATTGACCATGTAGTTAGAGACCCCCGTGGCAGTAATAGGGAACTATGCCTTTGATGCAGAGAAGCTAGGTTTATTTTACATCTGCACTCTGTTGGAAAAGGATTAAATATTGACCATGAGTGCCAATATTTCTTGGGGAAGTGACAAAGTACACAATAGATGATGTTATATATTTTCATTATAATTTTCATTATAATATTCTGCCTATCACCTGTAACATTTGATGTGAACAATTTTATTAACATGTTAAATTTTTATTTTGCATTAAAAATGCCTAGATTTTATAGATTTATCACAGGGTCAACAGGGTTCCAAAAGTGAGGGAATCCCTTCATAGACCTTCAGAGATCACATGAGTGCTGATTACTCTTTCCTTCTGGATTGCATACTGTCACTATTTGTGAATTTACTGAGATTAAATTTGGACACGACAATTTGAGAGAAATGGAGTCACATTCTTTTAGGAGTCCGCTTTTACTAATTCTTACTCTACTTACCCCAATTGGCATCCAAATCGAACGCCCCTTTATTGTGACTGATTTAGGCTTTAGATACAAACAGATATATTAAGATAGTGCTGATTACCTTTTCTTGCGGATTGCATACCGTTATTATGGGTGAACTTACTGAGATTGAAATTGAACACAACAAATTAATTATTAATTTGGACACGACAAATTAATGATTAATTTTTATACTATTAATCACAATCAGCAGCTATACCAAAATGTCACTTGATAGTGATTACATTTAGTTTTAAACACCAGCCGATATAATAAGTTAGTACTGATTACTTTTCCTTTTTGGATTGCATACCGTTAACATTAGTGAATCTACTAAGATTGAAAGTTGACACGACATATTAGGATCAATAGACTCCCAATTGGCTGCTATATCGAACGCCTCTTTATATTGATTGAATTTGATTTAAAAAAATCAGCTGATATACTAAGATAGTGCCGATTACTCTTATTTTGTGGATTGCATACCGTTAACATTAGTGAATCTACTAAGACTGAATTTGGACACAACATATTAAGACAAACAGACTCACATTCACTTATGAGTCCGCTTTTCATAATTTATCACAACCGGCGGCCATACCAAACGCCGCTTTAACATGATTGAATTGTTTTTGGACACCTGTCAAAACAGTAAGATGGTGCCTCTATGTACTTGAAAGCGACTCATACTTTCTATGAGTCCATTTTTTAATTTGGCTTTAAATTTTGAATCCAATATAGTGGCCGCGCTATACGCCGACTAGCGCTGTGCACTCACATCTCCAATACCAACAGGAGCAGGTAAGCGATATTATGCTATCTCGGGCCCATGAATCATTAGGGTGTTCTTGTTTACAGTGATAGCTGGGGATGTTTTGCTCTGATGAGACCCTTTTTACTCTACACTCTTTCTAGAAACTTCTGGATTCATTACGGCATTACTAATAATACTGCACCCATTGCATATTCATCAACGGTTGATCGGCCTCTCGTTTCATTTTATTAGGTGAGTTTGACTTGAGTGCTCACTTCAGTGTTTCACTATACTTAATAAGGGAGATACCCCTTACGTTAAACAAATGTTCTGTGTCTTGTGCTGATTTATTGCATATTTACTCATTTGGCGGATTGGTCACATTTTTTAAATGTGTTGCACGTTTTATTGAAACTGGGTAATGAATACCGCGTCGCAGTCTGAAAGGGCTTATGGACCCTCCTATATTTACATTAATGGCATGACCCTTTGTGATGTATTCCTATAGGTTCTGTATCGATCCCCCTATTCCTGACCCTATTCTGGTTAACAAACTAACAAGTTAACTAGCAGCCCTCCCATGAGGCAGAAAACCCCCATGATGCAGGAACCGTTATCTGATAAAGCCACACTACGGCACAGGAGCGTGTTATCTGATTAGGTCATAACGCTTGCCATCTAATTAGACAAGCGATATTCCTCCAGCCCCTGATAAGGCATACGGAGTTCTCAAAACAAATCAAACCTATGACACCTTGGGAAAAACCCTGCGGCCATTGTTTTGATTTCACCGAGAACTTCAGCAAAAGAATGTGCTAACGACCTGGTCGTATGACATCCTTATTGACGTATCTATGTCCATCCTTACGTCAATCTCGGCACCTTAAAGGTATAAATATTACCGATATTGCCCTATGCAAAGACACGCGGTGGTGACGAGGACGGAGCAGCCAGACTTGCCGAAGCCCAGAGCAGAGCAGACCCCGCTGGCGCAGCCCCGCCTTCCTGACGCGCTGAGAACGAGAAGCCGTTTTTCTCCTGCCGAGAAATCCAGCTCCGGCGCTTCCGGGTAGCCCTCGCAGGCAGCCTGGAATATCGAGACCAGAGACGAGAGATACCATCCCTCATCCATCCTAGATTCCAGGTACAGAACTGAATAACCCCTCGCAGAGAATTCTTTAGTCAGTCACTTGGCAAAACAAACTTAACTTAAACTGTAACTTTCTATTCCCGCCCACGCATTAGACTTAGGTCAGGTACACGGGGTAGGCGTAGTTAGAAACACCAGTTGAGTACGATTAGTCAAATGTATATGTGTATGTAATATATCTTATTCATTTTAAACCTTCATATGGCTTAGAAACCATATCAATGTTTTTACAGTATTATTTTATACTTCTGCTTTTAATGTATGCACTTTACTTAACCATAAGTATTGCAATAATATCGATCCATTTCTCTTGTACGAGAAAAGAGACTGATCAATAAATAACATCTTTTATTGAACACACCCGTCTCTTCCTTTTCTCTACAATCTGAGTAAAATAAATTGCCTTTTGTTTTCACACGACTCTCGAGATACACTCTTGATTAGGGGAGAGCAAAGTTGTCATGTTCTATGGTTGTCAGAAACTAAATCCCTTCTTGTCTATCCAGGGAGGTTCAACTCCTCCTTGCCTATTCGAGAAAGTTTCTAGTGAACTCTGAGCTAGCTGGCAAACCCAAAACTTTAAGTCTAATATCGACAGTAGTAGACCTAGTTAACGTCTGGTCTAGGCCTATACTATTGAAGGAATTATTCCAATGCGCAGAGCCTATTGGGATAATAGGAACTACACTACATGGCGCCCAACGTGTTTGGAAGGGCGATAAAATTAACGTAAGACATTTAGAGTAACTCAGTCGTGCTTTCTCACTCAGACCCCTTTTTCCCATAATACTCCAAAGACGTCTGGAGTGGGCGAAAGGTAATATCCGCCAAACCTCGCAGGAGGAAACTCCTATGTATGGTACTTGGTTTAGTCAACGTTGAAGGATAAACCGTTCCAAAATATTGTGCATCTAATCTTTGTTTCCACAAGAAACCTGATCTGCAACCAAACAAAACAACCTTCTGGACAGTACAATGTCAGACAGTGAAGGAGAAAGAGAGGCAGTTAGATTAGCAACTGAACTCGCAGCAGCTGATGCTGCACTGCTAGACGCAGACCAGGATATAATACTCATCCCGGTCATTAAGAGGAAATCTATAACTTTAAAACTTATAGAAAATGGACTGACACCTAGAGGTGGTACAGTCATATTCGTAATTGAGGCACACGAATATCGGCAGACAGAGGTATACTATTCATGGATACATTTTCCAGCAGCAAATGCTGTAACTAAGTACTTCCACTATTACAAAACAGAGGAACCTCCTGGAGAGTACACTCCTTTCGAGGAGGTGGAAGTACCACTTAAATTTCAAGAGCATTTGCTCTTATTTAATGGCGCCCTAAAACACAATAATCACATCACAAGGCTCGGTCCTTTAGGTAGACCAGGAGCAACGTGGCCGGTCCTAGCCGGATACACACCACATCCAGACATCAATGGGATGTCTGCAGCAGAGCTGTTAACACAGTTGAAACAATTAATAAAATTACATAGACAATTAGTCCAATATGTGATGTGGACTTCAACAATTCAACCACCAATTAAAATTCCACAACTGACCCCTCACCAGGGGAACACAAATAAAATTACACCACAGAACATACAATCCTGCCTAGGTAAAGTACCAGCTAAACGGGAACAAATACCATTCTGGTTAGCACAAAAAATCACCCAAATCGAGGCTGTGTTTCCAGACACCACCCCGTTAGAAAAACACAGGATTCTGACTATCTGTCTTCCAATGGGAATCGCACCACACATTGAGGACTGTGACACTTGGGGTACAGTCTTTGCTTCTATCTACACAAAAACGCACGGTGTTCCATCCATTTCGGTAATACCAGATGTGCTAAAACAAATTCAAGACGAATATGGTCCAGAGCCCGCTTTAACTCTTGGTATGAAATTACTAAAAGACTTCAAGCAGGTCTCGGCTATATTATTAGCCAACATAAAGGGAGAAGCAGCAAACGTGGCGATCCGCCAGAGGTTAAAGGAGACAGATATAGCAGACCAACCAGCTGAAATTGCCAGAATCATAGAAAAATCCTATGAGGAACTAGGTAGAGATAGTTTAGGTGGAATACCAGTAAAACCACAACTGATTGAAAGTCCTGAAAAAATATTTTTTAATAATAATTCAACATCACAAAAAAGAGCTGGGATGGAAACAAACAATCCAATCCTAAAGAAAAGAAATTCCAGTCCAGAGGAAGGTCTCCTCGGTGGAGAGAAAAATCTCCGAACCAAAGACACAGGTCACCCCAAAGTGACCCCTCTGGGAAAAGATATAACCTTAGAAATAGGGATAATATAAAGAAGCCTGATAGATATCAAGACATTGATACACGTCCCTCTCAATCTTTTCAGACTTCCTCGCAGAAATCGGAAAGAAGAGGACGATCAGAACAAAGAGAAGAGCACGCCAAGTCCAAAGACAAGGAACCTGCTCAGCTAAAAAAGAAATTACAATTTCCAAAAAAGAAGGTAGCTAGTATCAAGGTAGTCAACAATGCCGAGAATACTGAGGACACAACTGAAAAACGGAGAATGGGCTCAGACAATGCTAGACAGCGCAGCAGAAGTGAGCATAGCTCGCAAAGTCCTTATGAATCATCCGGAGACAGTGGACACAAATGAATATCTTCAAGTGGAAACTGCAGACACCAGAGTTAGCAAACCTCACAAAATATATGAAATAACTTTACGTATAGAAGGGGATAAGACTAGAAAAATAAGGGGACTATTTTGGGATAATCTCTCCAAGGGCTATGACATCCTTCTAGCTGAAAAAGACTGGCCACCAGAGTTTGTCAGGGAGTGCCCTCATGGCGAAGAAATAATTATGCCTGCCTTCTCAAATCACATCCCAATTCATAAAAAATACACACTTGCTAGAAAGTGGGCAGTAGCCCTAGCTCCTGCTTTATATAAAAATCACGTAGGATGGGATGAGGACTCTCCTCCTCACAAAATCCAGTTAAAATCACAACCTACTGCACAGAGGCAGTACCCAATTAAGCAAGAAGCTAAGAAACAGGTAAAAGAAATCCTAGATCAGCTAGAATACCAGGGGGTGATTGAAACTTGCACCTCACAAATGAACAACCCTTTGTTTCCGGTCTCCAAACCAGACAATTAATATCGTCTAGTTTTGAATTACCGACACCTTAACTCATGTTGCAAAACTTTTGCAGTGCAAAACTCGCATAGTGCTGCACTAATGAATAACATAGTGCGCAAAAAATACAAAACAACATTAGACATCTCTAATGGATTCTTTTGTCAAAACATAGCACCAGAGAGCAGATATTTGTCTGCATTCTCAATAAATGGCACTCAAAAACAATTCTGTCGGTTAGCCCAGGGGTACAAGAACAGCCCGGGAGTATTCTCAGCGAGAGTAACAGAATTACTACAAACATATGACGACGAAGCATTATCATATGTCGACGACATATACTTAACAGATGATGACTTGGAGACTCACTTGAAGAGAGTGAACACCATAATACTTGGGTTCGCAGCAGAGGGTTACAAATTCAATTTTAAAAAATCCAGAATTGCCCATCTGACAGTCCTGTTCTTAGGATATGAATTATCAAGTGAAGGCAAAAGCCTGGCTGACAATTTCCTAGAGAAATGTGCCGTACTCCAAGCACCTAGAACACTAAAAAACCTACAGTCAATTCTAGGCTTCCTAAATTTCGGAAGAACATACATTGCAAATTACGCAGAAAGGGTCAAACCCCTTTATGATCTAATAAAACCAGATTTTAAAAGAACCAATTGGACTCAAATACACACAGAAATTCTGAGATCCTTACAAACAGACATGTTAATTAAAACAAAATTAGAAACACGTGATAACACACGCAATCTTGTGATTCGAGTCATCCCAGGAAGATGCGGATTCACATACCTGACCTCTAATGAGGGAGAAAAGGTACCAATTGCATTCAAATCACACTTGTACACAGAGGCTGAAAAGAAATTCAGCATTAAAGAAAACATTGTTCATGCAGTTCAAACCGCAATAGCTAGAGAAAAAGATCAAGCGGACGGTAGACATATCACAGTCAGAACAGCAGAATCGGCCTTTGAGGCATTAACAACCCCGGGTAATTTACCAACAACAACATTGAATCCGGAATGGATACAATGGGTGAATTCAATTACAACGGACAAAGTATACTACTACTTTGATCCAGAACTAAAGGAATTGAAAAATCTAGAATATGAAAGAACATTTCCTCTGCCTATCGACATTCTGCCCTTACGACAATACGCTTGTGTAATCTATACAGACGGACATGCTCAACCCTCCGTTTGGGGAGAACAAGCATACAACCCCACATGTGAGATTACAAAAGAAGTGTGGCGCGGAGGTAAACTAAGACCTCTATTAACAAAAACACACTCAGTAGAAACTAATTCAGAACAACAGACTGAAATATTAGCATTGAAAATGGCGCTAGATAATGCGGATCGTGAATTCCCGACACTTATAGTGTCCGATTCATATTACTGCGTCAAATCATATAACAAGGATTTGCAGACATGGATTCAAAACGGTTACAAAGATGACACAGATGCAACAATAAAGCAGAAACTGCTCTGGGAACAAATAGCTCTTTTACAAAAAGAACTACCAAAGACTCACGTGACACACTCACTGAGTCATCAGCGTGATGGCGTTCATGTTGCAGGGAATTCATTGGCTGAGACAGCCACAGCGGTAGCAACTAAATCGGCTTCCGTAGTTCGAAAAAAGCGTACAGTGAAGTATATTGACGGTGAAACAGTGCTGGCAGTGAAAACGTCATCAAAAGGCGACTCCTCAGCGCTACCGATCAACTATCCACTCAATTATACATACATAATCGATGCAAACTCCGTCCCTTTTGCTCGAATCCCTGGAGTGGGGGATAGAGTGATTCCAAACATGGACAGGAGAAACTTGTTAATCGCAGACGCACATATGGGCGAGGGTCTCAGACACCTCAAACTAAAAGATTCTCTGGAAGAATTACAATCAAGGTACTGGTGGCCAGGCATGAGCCTGCATCACACCATGTTTGTAAAAAAGTGCCCAAACTGCAACAGGAATCGCAGTGGTGAAAGAAACGGTGTAATACCGTGTCGTTTCACTCCAGAAAAAATCAACAGTAAAAAGCAAGGCTTGCGATTAACATATACAGGCTAGTTTCCACTTATAATGTAGATCACCAGCACTCGGCTGACGTCTGGACTGTTATACAAAGATTTGCGAGTCTAAATGGCATATACGCTAAGAGCATGCTACGTTTGACCATTGTTTTCACTCGAGCCCTCCAGCATGAGGGGAAACATGGCCAAATGAGCATAGCACAGCGGGAATCTTCTCACTTCCTTCCTGAGGGATACGGGATGGTGTAAAGAAAAAACCAAGGCATAAAGCAATCTATAACGGAAAGGATATTAGGTTCGGGAGCTGGGTGGGTCAAACATCTAATAAGTGTCCAACGTAGTCTAAATGACCTGCCAAGAAATTCTCTGAAGGGATTCAGTCCGTACGAATTATTATTTGGAACTAGGATGTTAATCTCTGACCTTGACAGTCAGACTTCAGTGGTAAAGGAAAAAAGCTTTGATATCAAAGATCGTTTGGCTATTTTACAGGACTTAAACGAAACAAGAAAAGACCTGAGCAACATAAAGTTGAAACAACAGCCAACAACCACTGAAGAACCACCACCTGTCCCAGCAAGACCTGTCTGGATTCCAAAAGTTGGGGATCTAGTCAGAGAAAAGATCGCGGTAAAGAAGGAATTTGGGCCTTCTTACAGAAAAGCAGTTCCTGTCTTGTCTATCAACGGGACAAGATCAGTTGTACTACCGCCGCTTGCTGGTAAAAAGGAGAACCGAGTTGTATCCATCGACCTGGTAAAACCACAATCATGTGGCCGATAACAAACAGTAGGCCAAGTGGACTCCCCATGAGTAGCAGAACACCAAGGTTTGCTACCAGTACAGAGGTCCTAACAAAGAGGCTAATCACATTCGAAACACCTACAGAAGAACAACAAGGACTATGCAACAATGCAATGGAACTTAGACCTCTGAACACCCAAATAAAAACATTTAGCAGAGACACACCAACCTATAATGAAGTAACAAACGACTATGCAAGAAACAGCAATCCTGAAGCAATTGGAACTATTGACAGAACTGCATCCGGCTACTTCATAAACTTCGATGATTCCTCTGAAGGCCTCACTGAATCAAAAACACAGCCATCAACAAAAACCTTTAAAGATAAAGTTAAAGTACTTTTGAAACAACTGAAAGAAACATATCTAATTTCTCCATGGATTGAATTTTGGGTGGGTTTTGGTGCATTTATCCTCATACTTTGGCTCATCATGATACTAACATTGGGACGCTTCATTGAGGGAAAATATGCTAAAATGGACACAGCAAGTCAGAAAATCAACTTGATCCTCAAACCACACACATCTTCACACGTCGAGAAAAGAGAACTTTCTTCAGTCAACTTCACAGCCAATCCTATACCGGGTGGGGTAGCATGGGACAACACTGACTACGAAATCTATGGTCCGGTTGAAATCCTGAAATATCCACACCAAATTAAAATCTCATTAAGTGACTTCGTAAAACCAAGCACATTTGCTGATGATTGGGACTTTGAAAGTATAAACAATATGATGTCTGACTTAGTGATGTCTGCTAAATTTACCAAACATGATTATTTGCAGGGTTCGACAAATTATGATAGTATGTACTGTTATAACCACTATGGTAACCATTTTCTACATAGATCTGCACAACCTAGAAATGTTTTAAATTATAATCAATGGGAACATTGTGCAACCCCTCCAAAAGGAAGCTCAAGAACCGTTTACGACAAATATTCATACTTTTCAGGTTATAACATAAGTAATGCTGAAACATTTTATTACAAATTGTCAAATTAGACAGGGACAAAGACCATGATAACCAACACAAAATTGATATATTCAGACTCTTTCTTTGAACAAATGAATACTTTTGGTTTTGATTATTGGGACAAAAATGTTGAATTGAAAAGTGTTTGGGGCACAAAAGAACGGCAAGTACAGGGTATAGAATCTTTGTTTAGAGCCTGCATGATCCCAGAACAAATTATATTTTTTAATGACACTGTTCAACAAACTACCTGTCTTGGCTTAGCCAAAATCAAAGATTTAAACAAACCGTCTATTCCAAAACCAACATTGAACAGCAATAGCTCCACAGACGAAGAGATAGACGTAAATTATGTATTAAACCAAAACAGAACACATCCTGATTGGAAACAGTGGTTGCTCTGGCCCACAGATACTAATAACTGTCAAGACAGATTCCTGAACAAAACACAGGGGTTCAAAATGACCAGGCCAGACCCTAGATATTCCCAAAGACAACACCCAGGAATAATTACCACCTACAGTGTGGGCAAATTATGCCTTCAATGGCTACAGACTTCCACACTGGCAGAAATTAAGCAACACCTAACTTTACTTACTGATGGTGCTGACTTGCGTGATTTCATTATGGGACCGCGCAAACAGCGTCAGAAACGTTTCATAGCAGCCTCTGTATATGCAGCATACAACGAGGCCTGGAAGGTTACTCAAATTGAGACAGCAGAAAGAATACGGGAAATTGACCGTATTAATTTGGAAAAATCACTTTCTGTAGTGGACAATGGGTTAATGACTTTGTCCTCCAGAATTTTTTCTCTGGACAGCATTGTGTCTTCAGCAATCGACATAATATCGCAAGACTTACTGTTGTTACAACACGGTCAGTCTCAATTGCGTTCTATTGTACAGCTTGGCTGGACGTTACAAAATCTGCGTTCAGGCTATGTGCCTTGGCGTTTAATCAACACAACGTCACTTTTCAATATCTTTAACCTTACTGATAAACAAATCAGTATGGCCCAGAAGGGTGCTGATTATACAATCCTGAGCATTGAAAAACTCGAAAGATTACCAGTGACAATGTCAGAACGACCTGTCAGTGAATGGATAATACATGGGATAATTAATATTCCTATCTCAACCTTCAGGTTTCAATACTGCCAAAAATATATACAGGCTGGCATGTACGAAAAATTGGGAAAAGGGTACATTAAAACAACATGGAACCTTCCCTATTCACATGCATGTGTCAGTAATAAAGGACAGAAAGTGTTTCTTAGTGGCGATAATTGTGCGATGTCACTAAGCGGTACACTTCTGTGTAACGGAATTAGTTTGCATGGAGCCTGTGAAGGGAACTCAAATAACCTTTCATGTCACCAGCTAGGCACACCTTCTACAGAGATAGAACCATTCTTTCAAAGACTCTATAATGGGAGTTACATTCTAATTGTAGACCGTAGATGCTGTAGTCTTATGCCCGGGACTCCTTATCTCGTAACTACGACTGCGAAGGTCAAGTGCTGTGGACGCTTATTGTTCCCCAGCTCCTTTCCAGACAGGGAGGCAAGGGCATGGCCCAACTTGAAAATTACTTCTATTCGAATAGATACTTTAAGCAGAATGAAAACAGTGCTTCTTCAGACGCCGACAAGGCTCACGTCATCAAAAGAAACTTATGATCTCCTAGTCGCAAGGACGACTGCAGAGATACATTCATTATTATCGACTAATTCCCCCATACATTTTGCAGAAATCCTGAATGAAATCTTAAATATTTCTGATACCAGTGGAGTCTCAAAAGTATTTAAGACAGTATTTTCGATGGCATTAACACCATTCAAAGCCATACTGGGTATTTTTCCAGATTTCGTCCATTCGATTTTTGGCGGACTTCCCCTCATTTTGGGACTAATTGCAGGAATCCTATTCCTAGTCCTTATATTTCGTTATGGCAAACCATGTCACAGACAGAACACCTGCGACAAGGGAAGAAACAATCCTAGCCATTGGATACCGGGACCGGATATCAAAAATCCTGGGACTATCCCGGCTTAGAGACCTGAACATGACTTGGTTTCTATCATTTCGACCCATGTGGCATCGATGTGTTTTACCTGTATTAAGGTGCCTGCTATGCGGAGAAGAATGCGTGTTAGACACCTGTCTGACGCTACAATCGGATGCGCCAATGGATGCAGAAACATTGTTGAGTCCAACAAAGGCTCATGCTTTGTGCTGCCCTCAGCGGCTACCAATCCTGATGACGGCATTCGTGGAAGCTTCACCACTACGATTAAGGGGTAGTGAGGTTCAAGATGAAAGCAGCATCAATCAGGTACGACCTTCTGTCAGCAATCCAAATCGGAATGTCAATGGAGACAATCATGCGCACGAATGCATGGTTACACCTATTTCCGAGTTAGTGGAACTCTCCCAGGAAGCTGTTGACAACTTTTTCGAGAGTCTAAATGATATGATGTTCTCACCAGAGCAGAAATAGAGACTTTTGAGCAAGCTCGTACACGGCGTTCCCTGAATTTGACCTTCAACTAGAAAAGCAAAATACCATGAACAATTTTCCCTCCAGTTCACGGACAGCAATTTTTTTCAGCAGCCCCAAAATATTTTTGCATATTTTTCGGGACACTATCTTCTGCTTAAAGTAAGAACTATTCTTAGAGAACTAAGATTTCTACTTTTAGATAGCTTATAGACATTAGCTGCCCGCTGGTATGTTCGTAATTATTTTATTCTGTGATGGAATGGTCTCGAAACTTTTTTCTGTATTAAGAGCCATTTCATGTGTACATTCTCATATCCCATTTAGCAATAATGTATACAAATGCGTGATTACTTTAGCGTTATTTCACAGCTTGAGTGCATACAATACATGTAAATGTTTTTTTCCCGTATATTTGATAATTTCAAAATGCGTTTATGTATTTTGGGGTGGTAAGGTATACACGATACTCTACAGTATGTTTTACTATGCATAGATTAGTAAATATGTCCATAGTTAGCGTGGAGTGGGTGTGATGTATTCCTATAGGTTCTGTATCCATCCCCCTATTCCTGACCCTATTCTGGTTAACAAACTAACAAGTTAACTAGCAGCCATCCCATGAGGCAGAAAACCCCCATGATGCAGGAACCGTTATCTGATAAAGCCACACTACGGCACAGGAGCGTGTTATCTGATTAGGTCATAACGCTTGCCATCTAATTAGACAAGCGATATTCCTCCAGCCCCTGATAAGGCATACGGAGTTCTCAAAACAAATCAAACCTATGACACCTTGGGAAAAACCCTGCGGCCATTGTTTTGATTTCACCGAGAACTTCAGCAAAAGAATGTGCTAACGACCTGGTCGTATGACATCCTTATTGACGTATCTATGTCCATCCTTACGTCAATCTCGGCACCTTAAAGGTATAAATATTACCGATATTGCCCTATGCAAAGACACGCGGTGGTGACGAGGACGGAGCAGCCAGACTTGCCGAAGCCCAGAGCAGAGCAGACCCCGCTGGTGCAGCCCCGCCTTCCTGACGCGCTGAGAACGAGAAGCCGTTTTTCTCCTGCCGAGAAATCCAGCTCCGGCGCTTCCGGGTAGCCCTCGCAGGCAGCCTGGAATATCGAGACCAGAGACGAGAGATACCATCCCTCATCCATCCTAGATTCCAGGTACAGAACTGAATAACCCCTCGCAGAGAATTCTTTAGTCAGTCACTTGGCAAAACAAACTTAACTTAAACTGTAACTTTCTATTCCCGCCCACGCATTAGACTTAGGTCAGGTACACGGGGTAGGCGTAGTTAGAAACACCAGTTGAGTACGATTAGTCAAATGTATATGTGTATGTAATATATCTTATTCATTTTAAACCTTCATATGGCTTAGAAACCATATCAATGTTTTTACAGTATTATTTTATACTTCTGCTTTTAATGTATGCACTTTACTTAACCATAAGTATTGCAATAATATCGATCCATTTCTCTTGTACGAGAAAAGAGACTGATCAATAAATAACATCTTTTATTGAACACGCCCGTCTCTTCCTTTTCTCTACAATCTGATGAGACTAAGAATGCACGTACTGACTGAGTAAAATAAATTGCCTTTTGTTTTCACACGACTCTCGAGATACACTCTTGATTAGGGGAGAGCAAAGTTGTCATGTTCTATGGTTGTCAGAAACTAAATCCCTTCTTGTCTATCCAGGGAGGTTCAACTCCTCCTTGCCTATTCGAGAAAGTTTCTAGTGAACTCTGAGCTAGCTGGCAAACCCAAAACTTTAAGTCTAATATCGACAGTAGTAGACCTAGTTAACGTCTGGTCTAGGCCTATACTATTGAAGGTATTATTCCAATGCGCAGAGCCTATTGGGATAATAGGAACTACACTACACTTTATGTATGGTGACTGGGTCAAGCGGTTATGGTATTAACCACAGAATTAGATATCACAATCACTCCTGCTATGGTTTAGAACTAAGAGCACTACTATTTATGGGTGAACCGTATCTATTTAATATACCCTCTCCTCAGAGGTCTTGTTAGGTTTGATATACTAATACCTATTAATTTCATAATGGACGTATGCTTGGGTTGGTTACAGGTTTTCAAAGGACCCTTCGTATAGTAATTATTACATGGTTGGTGAGTACTCCTCCCTTATATTAGGGTGGATCTGTAATGTTCTAGGTAACAGCATGTACATGCTGCTGATTATATTCAATTGAGATTACCAGGTAAGGGGCTACGGGCTCCTGCATGTTTCCTTTTCTTGTGCTTGAGGGTTATAATATGTGACTACCCTGACCCTATGATCTTTCCCTAATATGATTACTCTGTATTGAATCTCTTTTTTACAAATACAATGAACTCGCAAATCGTGAACAATGGTTAATAATAATAGGTGGAATGTTTTTCTTCCTCACAAGCCAACCCACAAATGAGTGAATAAAAATCAAAAATTGTGGAACACTAAGGCACTGGTGGTGGCATTATTGTATTGCTTGATCATTTCTGTCAATATGAACTGCATGAATCAATGGAAAATGTCTTTCCTGGTCACTTGCCTGCCCACATTGAATAAATCAAATTGTGCCAAAGATCTTGCTACATTAAGTCACTGTTGGTGGCAAAATTGTGTGCCTTGACACTGTCTGTGACTTGAACTGTACATATGTACATAATCCTGTTTCTTTGTTATTTTTAGCCCTGATGATGTCAATAATTGTTGACGAAACTACTTTGTAAAACAATGGGGAACTCAATACTGCAGCAATGTCCTCAATGTTTTGACTGTGGCAGTTGAGGACGTATCACTAGTTTGTGCAAAAGAAAAATAAAGAGAAGCTTATGGCATTTGGAGTGGTCAGAAAGTTGGTTTTCCATACCGGAAAACTATCATATACCATACTACCATACTGCCTGCACAAGTTAATGGCTAAACAGTGTGTAAAAATTCAGTGATTAAGCCGATCGACCTAGAAATTGTTCTTCCAGAAGAGTCAATTGAAATAAGGTGTGTATGTGGGGAGCAAAGAGAACATACCGTGGCAAAGGTTCTTATTCCTGAAGGGCTAGATAAGCCAGCTTTTTTTTTCTTATTAAAGTTTTATTAAATTGCATGACAATAGTAACAAACATTTCCGGCATGTCTGAGTAAAAGCGCAGTAAAGAATACACAGCACATCACATCAGATTGTCCATAGTGCCAGCCAGACAGTATATCCGTGGATTGAAGTTAGATCAATTGTACACGTTATACATCTTTTGACAACAAATCAGGGTGTGCACACAAATAAGTGGTATGAGGTTTGCAAACGTTAGAAGGTTTGGCAGCTGTAGGCAGCTCCTCTGCATATAATAAGCAATTGTCTTTGCAGTAAATGGAGTCCATTACCCAGCATTTCACAGTGGGTGCTTTTTTACTGTCCCAATGTATTACCACTCTGGGTTTTGCAAAAAGTAGTGCTATGGCAGCACATTTTTTCTTTGCGGATTTCAATGGTATCAGGTGGCGCAATAAGTATAGTTGTGGTGTGCAAACCATTTTACAGTTACAAATAGCCCCCAAAAGGTTCACAATTGTTCCCAATATATACACACCTTGCTACAGTGCCTGGCAAGATGAACAAAATCAGTTTGGTCTAGACCACATCTTTTACACTTAGCATTATCTCGCAAACCATATTTGTGCAGTTTGAATGGGGTATGGTAAGCCTGATGCATGTATTTATAATGTATAAAACATAATTTCCCATTGGGAGTAAGCAATTCAGTAAGTGCACAGCATGATTGCCAATCTGACTCGCTTAGGGAGGTGTCCAGTATTTTGTTCCATTTGTCAAGGGCCTTTAACGTGCACTACCTTTTTTCAGCCTGTAGGGTCCTTTAGAGTTTTGCAACTATATGTGTGTTTTACGGGTTGGTGATGAGTAACTGTAATGATTCAAGCATTGGGGGTTAAGCATGGTAGATAGGGTTCAGTTATTTTATTGCTTCACAGAGTCTGTGATAAGTGAATTTGATTAGCATTGTCTGATTACTTACATATGATAGATCGTCTGGGGTGACAAATGTCCCATTAATATACAGATCACCCATTACCGTAATTCCCACCCATTCTAGTAACTCCATAGCACCTCTGTCTTGGGTGACCGAGAAGGAGGGGTCTTACGCTAATGGCATGTTTGGTGTGTAGAACGGAGTTTTGTTAGTCATCTAACCAATACGCTGCCATGAGGCAGACGTCATTCGTACCATGTTAGTTTCATGTTTGGATAAGTGCTTTCGCTGATGTGGCAGCACGTTTGCTAATTTGATGGGATTGGCATCCCCATCTTCCACCGCCAGGTGTGGCATATATCGAACTGGATGGTACCAATAATATGCATATTGTGCCTGAGCACATAAATAATATAAAAATAGGTCAGTTACCGTGAGGCCACCAGAGGTGTATGGTAAGGTTAGTGTATGCAAACTGATCCTTGCTTGTTTGTCAGCCCATATTAATTTCATGAGGTTGATTTGGAGTCTTTGGAATACCGGGGCAAGCGGGTCTATAGGGATTTTCTATAAGAGGTATAGTAATTTAGGTAGTACCACCATTTTTATGAGGGATATTCTGTCTGCTAGGAAGAGAGGGAGGGTGATCCATCCAGCTATTTGTGTTTCAATTTTATCTATGACAGTGCCGTAATTCGCACTTAACACAACTTCAGGGTCGCGATGAAACCAAATATCTAAGTATTTAATGGGGTCTTCTTGACATACAAGAGGGAATTCCATTTATTGTAGTTTTTTAATTTCAGTCAAGGGCAGTACAGCGGATTTGATCCAATGTATCTGTAGGCTGGATTGCCGTCCAAATTTAATATATTCTCTAAGAACCAGCTCCAAATTTCTTCGTGGGTCTCAAATATATAGTACCATATCATCGGCGAACAATGAAATGCCAATGGGACAGAGTTGGAATTGTGAGGCAGTATGTGCGTATTGTTGGCGTATTTTGCAGGCTAGGGGTTCCAGTGCAATGTAGAATAACAAAGGGGATAGTGGGCAGCCCTACCTTGTGTCCCTTTTATATGTATAGCGTCAGAGATGTGTCCATTCACCTTGATACGTGCAGTTGGTTTAGTATACAGCAATTTAACCCAGTTCAATAGCATGGGAGGCAGTCCAATCCTCTGCAGAATCGCAAAAAAATACGTCCACTCAATAGAGTTAAAGGCCTTGACTGCATCGAGAACCACAGCCGTAGCCTCCAACTCAGGATTCAATTGATGTAGCAGTGCAAATATGGTGCAAAGGTTGTGTGATGTTGATCGGCTTGGTATAAAACCGGATTGATCCGGTAGGACTATGACCTGCATAAAGGGCTGCAGTCTAGTGGCAATAATCTTGGCTAATATTTTAACATCTGAATTTATTAGCGAAAGAGGTCTGTATGATTCACCATATTCGGAGTTTTCATCCAGTTTCAATAATGCCACTATCCGTGCCTCATGCAGTGCTAGGGGAAGGATTTGGTTATTATAAGCCTCATCATACAGCTCAGAGTATAGAATTCCCTCGTGTAGCCATCAGGTCCTCGGCTATTGCCATTAGGAATTGTTTTTATAGCAGCTTGTACTTCCTCTACGGTGATGTGATGGGCTGTGCTAAGAATTCGCATTGGTCATCAGAGATCACGCTAGTGCTAGTCCTCCAGATGTGTTTGAATTTCTTGTGTAGTCGCCGAGTCACATGCGGCATACAGTGTGTCATAAGTTTCCATGAATGTGCCCAATATGCCGTGAGTGTCATAATGTGATGTGCCCCCAGCATCCACCATTTTCAGTATATTGTGTTATTTGTCTTCCTCGCAGATTTTTTGTGCCAATTTACTGCCGGGCCAGCCACCTTCTCCCATCCTGCTGGATCTGTGTCGCTGGGTGACGTATTT
Source organism: Lissotriton helveticus (assembly GCF_964261635.1). NCBI lineage: Eukaryota > Metazoa > Chordata > Amphibia > Caudata > Salamandridae > Lissotriton > Lissotriton helveticus. The sequence continues at coordinate 164,625,952 of NC_136065.1, read as the reverse complement.
TATTTCATTGTCTGCTAACTCACTATAGTTTGTTAGTTCATCTCTGATTTTGTCTAAAAGAGTCGCGCTATGTGTAATGTCATACTCTGCCTCAAATTGCTTTGAGCCTCACTATTACGTAATTGCGTGCGTATATCTTTTAAGATATAGGCTGTGGTACTAAGACAAATGCCACTCACGGTCACCTTAAAGGCTTCCCAAAGTGTGCCAGCACTTGCTACTAAGTGTTTGTTGATATGAAAAAAATCTTCAATCGATGTATGGATGGTTTCTTTATATAGAGGGTCGAGGAGGAACGTGGCATTGAAGCGCCATATAAATGGAGGAGATGTGTATTTCGGGACGTTAAGAGACAGCAGGACAGGTTTGTGATCCGATAGTGTTTTTGGAAGGTGTCTTACGTCCCGTGTCCATGTACATGCTAGCTCCATGAGTAGCCAGTAATCAAGTCTGGCCCAGCTACGATGCAAGGAGGAGGAGTGGGTGCTTTCCAGCAACTGTGGGTTGTGCATTCGCCATATGTCTTGCATATGTAATTCCACCATCCCATTTCAAATAGTGGAAACAGCACGTTGACGGTGTTCAGTTGTTGCCTGGGAGCTGTCACATGAATCATCGCGCGCTACATTCAAATCACCTCCCCAAATTAGCTCCATACCAAACAAAAAGAAAAAGCAGGCCGAATGAGCACACCAAATAATGTTAGTCACACCGTCAACTCTAGGTAGTCCTAGATCTTCATTGGAGAGCAATACAAACCCACCCCATATGACATGGGTTTCGGAGTCAAATTAGAACAATGTCCCTTAATTGTAAGTTTCAACGGATTCAAAGATCCAAGCCAAGGAATGTTCTTCAAATTCTTTATTAAAAGTTCATGAATAAATACGACTTCTCAGCTCACACCGCCGACACGTGTTTTGTCTCTTTCTGAGACTTTTTCAAGGCAGAAAATATATGGTGGTCTTGCACTAGTATCTAGCTGGTCAGCCCATCCGTTCAGTATCAGATCGGTGAATCCACCCAGACTTAATGGCGATGATATGGTAACCACACAACGTTTCTCTGTTAAGTAGTCCCGTGCCAGGCAATATTGCCAGAATAGTGTGGCTCCACCGCGTATAACACGGTAACAAATTGAGTTTTGGGGTGCCCGCCAGTAGTATAGGCAAAGCTGTAGCATACAGTTATATTCAGACTATGGTGCAACAAATGGACATCCCCCTTGTAATGTAATCTCTTGCCGTGTGAAAGATATAGACCAAAGTATAAGATGTGGAAACGTGTATTCCACACCCAGCACAACAGACGGCTGCTGTGCTGAATGTGGAATACACGTTTCCACATCAAGACTTATCAGGGTCTTGGGTTACGGTAGACGACTGCCTTGCTGGGTGTACGATACACGTGTCCACTTTGAGACTTATCAAGGTCTTTGGTCTATATCTTTCACACAGCAAGAGATTACATTACAAGGGGGATGTCCATTTGTATACTACTGGAGGGCACCCCAAAACTCAATTTGTTACTGTGTTATACGCCAGGGTAAGCGCCACTAGAGGTCTGAAGAGTGCCACTCCAACTTTTAAAGTCAAAAGTTTCTAGCGCTGAATCGCTACCTAGTAAGCAAAGTCACCAGGGCCAAATGGCCCGAAATCAGTGTTACTCTTACTTGCAGGATCAGAGAGACCGGAATTCCTGAGTGTGGGTGCTGTAGCAGCAGCAGCTGGTTCAGATGAGTTCAATACATGCAACCCAAGAGGGCTGCGCTCAGCGGTCTTCAAGTTCTTCACACACCTTAGTGTAGCTGCAGTGAAAAAGGGTTTATTGTGGCTCCTCGAAACTGGATAAGTTCTTTGGTCTGTTCCAGGGTGAATGGTGGGGGTGAAGAAGTAGTGGGAAGGTTCTGACTCTGATCCTCTGTCACAGTGGAGAACTGCGGACATCCCCACTGTGATTTTTCTCCTTCAGTGACGATCCTGATTGGGTCACATTTCTTACTTGGTCCCGGAGACCCCCGTATGGTGTCACTGTTTGTCACTGTCACTGTTTGTCCACTTGACACATGCTCTGACACAACCGGCACAGCAGATTCCTTTGTGGCAGCTTCTTCTGGCATACAGGCTCACTGGCTCACCGCCACACTCAGGCTTTGGCTCGCTTAGCACAGCAATCTGCTCATGGCAGCCCCTCAAGGCACGCAGGGTCGCCAATCCCTCACTGCACAAGGAAAATGACAGTTCGGCACAACGATGATGACACCTCGCTTCACAGTGGTCCCTCCTGGCATACATGGTCATCGATTCCTCACTACACACAGGCAATGACCCGTTTGAGACAGCGATGATCATGGCTCACTTCATTGTGGGCCTCCTTTTATGTACGTGGGTTACTGGCTTTTTTCTGCACAAGGGCAATGACCCAAGCGGAGCAGCAGACATCTTCTTACACCTAGGAAAGGGAGTCCATTTTGACAGAATTCCCCACTGGACCCCTTTCCCTCCAGCGTTCTCCTCTTCCTCACGGGGCACACTGGTCTTGGTAAGAAGGCATGTTCTGGTGTCCCAGGCTCCAGGGCAGGTGGTCTGGGATTCCCAGGGTGATGTAATCTCTCCAGCTGGGTGACCAGCAGGCCATGGCCCCAAGTCCTTATCACAAGCAAGTCTTGTAGTTTCTCCTCCTTGCACAGCCCAACAGGCTGCTTGACAGCTGACAATTTATAGGGTCTAAAACTCCCCTTCTTATAGTTCATTTCCAGAAATCAAATATGATTTAGAGTCTGAGGGCTTGATTCACAAAGGTAAACTTACACTTTTGTATAAGTAAAAAAAAAATCACACAGCTGTACTGAGTCTGCTTTTGATGCACCTTTATCCACGTATTACACACTCTATAAACATATTAGGTAACCATGTAGGCCAAGTAGTTATGTCCATGACCCAATCACTGCTATGTTACGTTACGTAAATCTGGCACATGATATTAAGGGCAGGACAATGCTTACATAGCATACATTCCACTCATAAACTTAACATATGCATAATATATGGTATGGACTATATGTGAATCCCAATATCTGAAAATATTCCTACATTTTACAAGGAAAAATAATACTTTTAAAACTAGTCACACACACTCACTTTCTGAATGCCATAGACACTAGGCCCTCACAGCAACACTTCAAGTTCCATTAAAACACATGATAACAGGAATTACCTAAATCTCCAACAGTGCAACACATAGGAAATCATAAGACCTGGAAATTGAAGTTAGTTATTAACTTAAACAACACATTGGAATACGTCAACACATATGGCAAACATTGAAGCATTTGAAAAGAAACAAATAATACAGTATACATTTGATAAAATGTAAATAAAAAGGGACAATGGTTTTGAATGGGGAATATGGAGGAACAGGGGCAAGAATGTCAGAAGAACTGGTGTCAGAGAAGGTATTAGCAGAGGCAGGGCAGAACACATGTCATACAGGATATCAATCACTTGAGACAGTTGTTAACTCTCACCCTGGATGACAGACAGCACTTCAGTCTGCCCATAATGAGGTCCTTACCTGTCTCTAGGGCCTGTTTGACACCTGTACTGGTGGGTTTGGGGTACGAGGGGAGAGATGCCCAGGATGAAGCATCCACCGTTATCCACCGGCACTCATTTTTGTGGCCTCTGGGGCCCACAGGCAGTTATTTTGCCTTATCAGGCATTCCCCGAGAGCAAGAGAGGGGAAAACACAAACGGGAAAGAAGAAGGAAGAGGAGATGGAACAACTAATAATAAGGGAGAAAGCAGGAGCCTGAATGAATGTGATAAAGGGGCAGTGAGTGTCTGGCAGTGGATTAAAGAGGCATGAGGTGGATTCAGGAGTATGCAGCATTGGTACTCTGTGCAGGGACATTTAATAGCACCAGCCCTTGTCTTTTGAGCAATGCTTTAGGCACCAGCACTCAGTATATTACAAATTAAGCACAGGAGAAAGGGAGAGAGAGAGAAGAGAAGGTGAGATAAAGAGAGACAATGAGAGCAAAAAACTAAGGGCATGGAATTGCCTAATGAAATAGTTACTAGAAAAGAAACTTAAACAAGAGAAGGAGCAAAAGCGATATTACCTCTACTAGAAATGTGGGCTTGATTTACAAATGAAATTTAAGTAACTCAAACCAGGCTCAATTTAGTCTTGAGCATTTGAGTGGTTTTCCCATTTTGATAATTCACAAACATTTCCTGAGCAACATGTGTACAATAATTCTAATATAAACAGCTCATAGGGATATATCTGATTCCCAGAAACAAAGAACATTTTGGCAGTAGGCCCTGCCACAAGACCTGGGCAAAGAACAAGCTCATGACCAAATGCAAGGAGAAAAAGGCTACATTTTTACTGCACTTACAAAAGTGTTTTTAAAAGGTGAAAGAATTCGTCTTTTCGGAGAAAATAATAATAAAAAAGTCACAATTGTTTTCACAGGTTTAACAAGGTAAAATTCCTGACTGATGCCAGTTTGAAACAGATGTGCATTATTACAAGGAAAAACAAGAGGACATCTTGGACGTCTGTTTTGTTGGCATCCAATCTTGTTTTGAGATTTATCCCTTTTCGGAGTGCATTATATTTTGCAGTTCCTAGTCACGTCAACTCCTTCGATGCTCCCTGGTACGGCTATTTCTTAATCTGAATGTGAATAAAGTACCTATTGTGAGTTGGAACTTAACAAACGAGATACTATTTACAACGTGAAATTAGCTCGTTCAGTTATGACCAAATGTATGCTTTCAACACCTGCCCACCTGCCAGGAAATCAAATATGGATCCCTAGCAGGAGAAAGGCCATTTAGTAAAGATCTCCGCTTTGACCGTAAACCTACTAAACGGTGATGGACATGGACATTTCAAGGTATGGCTTGTCTTGCAAATCTGGGAATGCCCACATGAAAGTTTGGCAGCATTCCCAAACTATGATCTGAACCATTCCCTCGCTGAAAATATTTACTCCTACACAGGTCTGGCATTAGCTTTCCTATGCAGGGTAGGAAGGCGTATTGGTCATCCCCCACATTTGGTCAGGGTATCAAGGAAGGGCTTTCTTCTTGGAAATAAAACTAAAAGCAAAATTGAATTTGTGTAAGGAAATCAATTGCGTACATAGTTCCCCTTCAACTTTCCTTGCTGATTCCAATAAGATTTTATGAATTTCAAAAAGTAGTAAATCTGCACCCACATGTAGAAGTTAATTGATGGGTACAGATTTACTACATTTTTGTAAATAAGGTCCATATAATTAGCATTTCAAATTTCGTTTGATAATCTGGCTCATTATAATGATGCATAATTACAAATCTATTTTTTTCAATGATGCTTCATAAAAGACACAAGATAAATACAGCATTGCACAGTAAACTAAAAACAACATCATGTAAAAAGAAGAGAGCACAAGTCCAGCATCGATAAAATCAAGAATCTATAATTCAACCGAATAATTCATCCAAAAATATATTAGCTAATAAAAATAAATACATAATATTCTCTAATTAGTCATTGAAACGACTAAGGGCCTAATTAAGATTCGGTCTGAGCCGTTCTGACCACATTGTAATATCCCGGTTGGATTCCTTTCAGAGCGAACCATTTCGATGGAGTCGGTCAGAAAGGAATGCAAATGGTTATTGAGACTGGCTTCTGTTCTGACGGGCTTGGCGCCCCTGTCCGTCAGTTGGAATGCGGCCAGTAATCCCAAGCGCATCTCTTTCCGCCCAAGGGTTTACAAACCTGGGTTTACACAGCCTTTATGTGCTGGCCTTTCTGACACAGAAAGGATGTCGGAACTTGACTTTGGGGGCCCCGCCAGCAGGGCCCCCTTTGATGCCCGGCCTCCATTTGGAGCCGAGGGGGCACTGCCCCCCTGTTGATCCCAGCACCTTGTGGCAAGCACCACACATTTTACAACGGGAGCAAGCATTTTGTCCGGAATGCATGCTCCCATTTTAAAGTATAGGAGTGATCCTAATTAGTCAGTCGGGACCACCAATCGGGTGTCGGTCGGTCCCTTGGCCAAGACGATGTCTGGCGGAGGAAACTCCACCCGACATCATAATGAGGCCCTAAATGTCACTGTTAAAACCACTGAAAACAGTAATAGAAACTGTAAATGGATAAAAAGAGAACGGGTACTAGCTCTCCATCGTCCTCCTTGCTCTGATGGCAGCTTTTCAAAAGAAGCATATTCTAAGACAGATGGTCAAAGTGTTTAACAATTGCAAGTGCTGTAGCGCTTTGTTGCAACTGAGGTAACAAAGGTTTTTGAACAAAGACTTAAGAAAGTGCATGCGTGCCTGTTTATAGTAAACACAAAAAACACATAGTGTAACAAAGATTGTTGAGAGAGGTTGTCACACGGGCAGACAGTTGCGGAACTCCCCAGATTAAAACAAGGGCCAGTAAAGCACAAAAGATGCTATACAGTTTCGGCCTTGAATCAAAAAAGCAGAGATCACTCCCAATGAGTTAATTTGAGGCCCAGGTAAAGGGCTGTCTCAGAGAGGTGAGTAACCTATAACATATAATAGTATAACACTGTACTTTTCGTGCTCTCCAAGGACACATTTTCCATCCTTGCAGAACTGGAGATATGAATACCTAACCAATAATTTGTCTTCTTTCGTTAGGGGTGTAGGCGACAGAAAGAGAGACGACAGCCCAAGGCCTCTAAAGTAACTGACACATAGCTCAGCAAAGGGATGGCATGTCCTTTGTCTAAGGCGACTAAGGAGCCAGGTGGATTCTATCCTTGATATATTGTTGGTCGAGCTCTGCATGGCTAATATAAGTGGAAGCTGTCAGGGGGAGATTTAGCATCCTGCGACAAATTCAATTTTCCTCTGTCTGAAGTGGACAAGCTTTATGGTTGTCCCAGACCCCTGCTCCAGGGATACACTGAGCATTGTAAACTTTTTGCAATGGAGAAATGCTTTCTTTGAGTCATGGACTGGAGAGATTATTCATAAAGTGCACAAAACGGTTCACAAGTTCCCGCAGAGCTTTTGGGGTAAGGATTAACAGGACCACGTCATCCTTAGGGTTGCTAATACTGTCTGACATCATGCTTAAACTGTGGTGTCTCGAGCTGGGCTCCCGGGACGGTGCTCGTGAGTGCCAGCTCGAGATAAGAAGCCGTGGTTATGTCAGGTTTGTTAGTGTTTAAATGCAAGGGTTTGTTCTGTTACACAGTTGGGAACCGGTAGATGCATTTTGTAATATGACAGATGATCCGGTGGCTGTGTCCGCACTTCCCAGCTGTCAGGGTTAAGTCGCAATAAACTTCTTTATTATTTATCACTCCTGGAGTGATTTATACGACTCAACATAAACATGGTACCTGCCATTATTGGCTCTTATTCTCTTCTTCCTCTGCTATGTGTGCTTCGTGTCCTGTCATGAAAATCACAACAGGTGATGGAAGGAATGCTTGTATTTTGTCTAACCAATGTCAATCGCTTAGGGTAGCATTCCAACTCATCGTTGTCACCATGTCACCTAAGTTTGGACCCAGGATTATGCAAATCAATTTCAACTCTGCTCCAATCAGAACAGTCTAGCCCGACCCACCAAGCCAGTTCCTCCCTGAACCAGAACATAAGCAACCCAGGATCGATGTTGCCCTAGTTATGGGGCTCATTAGTCAGGTGCAGCTTGGTTCTCGTGATACAGTGTTCATGGAATCTTCATCTCGGCATACTCGTCCCCCTTAGGGCAACACATTAAAGTATGCAAAAAAGTGATGTATGGAATGATTGAATTCATCTCAGCTGCTGGAAATTACTCCGGCCACATCCCAATCCATCGTTATTTTGCCCGCCATGTCACCCCAGTTTGGACCCAGCAATAGGCAAATTATTCTCGACCCTGCTCCAATCGGAACAGTCAAGCCTGAACTGCCAAGCAAGGTCCTCCCTGACCCGGAACAGAAGTAACCCAGGAGTGTTTAGTGTAGGGTGAAACCGGTTTGCGCATAGTTTTCAAAACTGATTTGCATGTAGCTGGGTCCAAACTGAGGTAACATGGTGTGCAAAATAACAATGGATTGGAATGAGGCCTGAGTAATTACTAAACAACTGAGATTAAGTCAAGCACCCCATCCATCACTTTTTTATATACTTTAGTGTGTTGCCCTAAATGGGACGGGTATGCCAGACGTGTGTCCCGTGCTCACTGTTTCACTTGAATCAAGCAGAAGGGCAAAACCACTCCTGGGTTGCTTGTGTTCCGGTTCAGGGAGGACATAGCTTTGCAGTTAAGGGAGGACTATACTGAATGGAGCAGGGCCAGTACTGATCTGCATAAAGCTGGGTCCAAACTGAGGTGAGATGGTGTACAAAATATTGATGGATTGGGCCGTGGCCTGAGTAGTAATCAGTGGCTGACATTAATTCATGCATTCTATCCATCACTTTTTTGTATACTTTAGTATGGTAGAATACAGTAAGTGGCCAAGAATCAACGGGGGTCGAAGTCCAGGTCTTGAGGGATATAGGTGCCAGCATCACCATAGTCATGGCCCAGCTGGTTTTCTCAGGGCAGATCATACTGGATGAGGTGTACAAAATAGTTAACTTTGACAATGTTACAAAGTCTCATCACATAGCTATGGAAGACTTTGAGTGGGGCGGCGTTACTGGCCCTGAGAAAGTAGCTGTGCTCCATGGCATCCCAGTGGAGAGTTTGCTGGGCAATGACCTTGGAACGCCTGCCTGGGCAGAGGTGGAGGGAAGGACTCATACAGCAATGCTGGGTTTCCTTGAGTAAGTATGTGTCTGTACTAGAGGACAAAAGGCCTTAAGGGAAAGCCAAGAGCCCTTAGATCCTGGAAAAAGGGCCAAAAGCCCTAGTTCCAGGAGGAGTCCTCAGGCCAGGAAGCAGCCTAACCCTCAAGGGGAAGGCCAGGTTCCTGAACAGGAGGCTATTTCTTTAAGAGATTTGCCTGACCTGGCAGAATTCCAAAGACCTGGTGGGCCCTTCAGAGAGGACTTGAACCATGAGCACAAGGACTTGACTCACTCTTGAGGGCCTGAGACATCTGGCTGTCAAACAGGAGAAAGGAGATGTCACTGGAACCCATACGGTATACTGGGGGGAGAGAATCCTATACAGTGAGGCAAAGGACCCCAAATTAGGGCCAATCAGGAGAGCAGTGGTCCCCTAACAGTACAGAGAATTCCTCCTTAACCTGGCCCATTGATTCCCCTTGGGGAGACGCCTTACCGTTTGTGCTGAAAGACGCTGTGGAGAGTTCCATTTGGCTGCTGCTTTTCCGTTTCCACAACCTCAGAACCTCAGAACCTCGCGGTACCCGCTGCGCGGGTCCCGCATCGCTCATCTTGCTGGGGCATCGATCATTGGACCGAGGCTACATCACCAGGCAACTAAGGGGATAGAGTAGAGCAGCAGGGCTGCGAGTGCCAGGACAGGGACTCCATTTCCCAGGAGTCCCTGCGTGCTCATCACCTGCACCTGGACGCTCTCCCTGTTTGCCCCGCCCCCGACCGCTGAGTGAAAAGTGCTTGCCTGCTCTTGCATTGCTGGGAGACGCCTTACCGTTTGTGCTGAAAGACGCTGTGGAGAGTTCCATTTGGCTGCTGCTTTTCCGTTTCCACAACCTCAGAACCTCGCGGTACCCGCTGCGCGGGTCCCGCATCGCTCATCTTGCTGGGGCATCGATCATTGGACCGAGGCTACATCACCAGGCGACTAAGGGCATAGAGTAGAGCAGCAGGGCTGCGAGCGCCAGGACAGGGACTCCATTTCCCAGGAGTCCCTGCGTGCTCATCACCTGCACCTGGACGCTCTCCCTGTTTGCCCCACCCCCGACCGCCGAGTGAAAAGTGCTTGCCTGCTCTTGCATTGCTGGGAGACGCCTTACCGTTTGTGCTGAAAGACGCTGTGGAGAGTTCCATTGGGCTGCTGCTTTTCCGTTTCCACAACCTCAGAACCTCGCGGTACCCGCTGCGCGGGTCCCGCATCGCGGGTCCCGCATCGCTCATCTTGCTGGGGCATCGATCATTGGACCGAGGCTACATCACCAGGCGACTAAGGGTATAGAGTAGAGCAGCAGGGCTGCGAGCGCCAGGACAGGGACTCCATTTCCCAGGAGTCCCTGCGTGCTCATCACCTGCACCTGGACGCTCTCCCTGTTTGCCCCGCCCCGCAACCACCTCCTTCCGTTATTAGGGACTGCCGTACCCCGCTGCGCGGGAGCGCGCGGGAGAAGCCCGGGACAAGGGCGGGACAGTCTGCGACAGTCCGAGACAGGCAGAGACTGGACTGGGCCAAGAACGCTGCCCAAAATACTAGCCGTGAGTTGTCGTTGTTGTTATTAGTTATTATTGTGGAACCCTTGGAGTATTGCTCTCTAAACTTAGCGCGACACATTGTCCCATTTTCTCTCTTGCTTACTATCTAGTGTGTCTCTTGGGGAAAAGGTCACCTACTGTGTTTGTGTAGCATGTCAAAGTCAAAAAACCCCTAGCAGTAAATACCCTCGACAACTATCTAGTTCAGGTGGTTGCCAAAATTAACAATGATAGAAGATCTTCACTGGGCTTGAGCTCATCCCCTTCATTGTCTATGGTAGAAAATATGCCTGTTGAAACACCCGAGCCAGATGATAGCAATGAGGTTTTATTGCAGGATCAGCAAGATAATAATACATTAACACAGTTATTAGTGACCTTAGCAGTGTCGGACTCAGAGAATACACATGAAGAAGAGTTAGTGCTATTAGAGGACGAGCCCCCGGTGCCGGTCCCAGCTCCTAGAGGCGCCAGAGGGGGGGACAAGGGCCTCCCCAAACGTGGTGGGTTACGCTCAAGCAAGAAAAGACTAGATACCCTACCCCCCAATAGGGATGTAGAAGATGAAAGGGGTCTAAATGGGGGAAAAATACTCCTGGATGATGACCAGCTCAAGAAATTAGTAAATATCCTAGATACTAAGATTAAGACCATTACAAAACCACTTCTGGCAAAAATTGACCATCTTACAGAGGAGGTGCATAGATTAGGGGGGCTCTTACAGAAGACATTAGAAGAGGTGGCAAATATCCCCACTCAAGTAGCATCTAGAGTAGAGACCGAAAAGATCCCAACAGTTTCCTGTCCGGGGTCAACTGAGAATGTATCTCCCTTTCCAACTATGACTACTCATTTGGGGGGAGGGGGTCAGGATTTAGACAATGGGGTACCCCCAAGACCAGGCCCAAGGGATAAGAATGGAGATTCCAGGGCAGAGAAGGGCCCAGTAGAGCTAATTGTGGAGGCCTCCCCCTTAGTGTTGGTCTTGGCCAATGTCCCCCATTTGAAACCTGGCCAAATAGAAAACACACCCTCCCTAATGAGTAAGGCCCTGCACTGGCTATCTCAAAACATGGCATTCTCACCCGGTGGTATACATCAGTTGGCAGAAGAGATAGTTAAGGCAAGGAGAGTGGAATGGATTGGGGCGGCCATAAAAAATTCAGGGGGGATTGCGTGGTGCTGCACTTTACAGATCCGGGAGTCCTGCCAAACACTCAGTCGAATATATATCCTCCCCAACGCCGAACCGCTGAGATCATCCCTTTAACATTAGATTTTTTTCTATGCAAGACGAGGTAATATTTTGAATCCTACAATTCTAAGAACCAAATGTAACACTGTGGTAAAAAAGGGAAACACTATTGGTCCAAAAAATAGTTGGGGTGTGTCCCTTGAAAATAGATTCTCAGCTCTATCAGACCTCAATGAGTGCGACTGACTTCATGGGACAGAAGCTGCAGCTCATTACAATTCAGTCAGCCTCACAAATACTAGGTCAAGTAGTGTCGAGAAAAGGGCCAATGAGCCTGTCTTGCTTGATAGCAAAGAGAAACTTCTCGCGGATGTACATTCTGTGCATAGAGTTTCGGAAAACGTTGATGGGATCCTCGAATTTACTTCTAATAATCCCAGTAGCAACAGGACACGCAGTCTATTATCTAATTTTGGCCAAGTATCCAGTAGGCAAAATGTAGTGCCGTCCCATGATATAGCTATACCAGATAATAGAAGTCTAAACCTCCTATCATGGAACCTTTCTGGTATTTCTAACAAAATGATTTCCCCAGAATGGTGTGAATTCATAGAGCACCATGACATAATTATGTTCCAGGAAACCTGGGCAGTGAACCCAGTCTATCGGCATGGTTTCCTAAATTTTTATGTCCCAGCAAAAAAGAACCCCAAAGGGCGGCCATCAGGGGGATTGATTATTTGGGTGCGCCAATCTTCGCATTGTAATATCCAGGAAAGATCCCTCAATAATAGTGACATACTGTCAATTACGATCACCTGGGCCAATGGCCAAGAGATGGCCATTTATAACATATATGCTAGGGGAGTTGCAGGGGGAAAAACTTCAGAGGTAATAACAGCACTTGATAATGATCTTGACCTCCTTCCAGCTCATCTTTCTATCTTGGTGGGTGGAGACATGAATACGACCTTCGAACCTTTGGGCTCGGAGGACGGTGAAATGACCTTAGAAGAGGATAATAAATGGGAATCCCCCAGTTGGACCTGCCATCTGTCAAGAGATGGTCTGAGGTAGCAATTCAAATCAAGAGCTTGTGCTTAGCAAGGGGCTTAAGAGCAGCTAATGGGCGCACCCCGTCTGACCGACGGGGTGTCCATACATTTGATAATGGAAGGGCAAAAAGTCGAATAGATTATATCCTAGTGGATGTGAGGGATTGGCACAGGCTGGTAGATATGAGCATCGCATCTAGATTAGAGAGTGACCACAACCCACTATGCTTGAGCATACAACTTAACCAGGAGGTGCGAGCTTCAAGCCAGGGAAGGGGCACAGTGACTTTGGATATTATCTCCACAAATAACCAACGCCATGTAAGGTGGGGCAGACTGATAGAGAAGCCAGAGATGTTAGAAGATCTAAGGAAGTTAGTTGTCTCTGAGATTAATATTATGAAAGAACATTGTACCGAACCCAACTTCTCCAGATTTATGGAGGAGGCACACTCTGAGTTTTTTTCTAAAATTCAGGGCTTCTTTCTAAATCCAGTAGGCCGAAAAAAGGTGGTAAAATCACCCACTAAACAGGGGTGGTATGCCAAACATGCAGAAGAGCACGTCAGAAACTTAGTTCTGAGTTAAGGAGTCAAAACAGAGAAGGAGTGAGGAAGGCCAGGGATGTCTTCAGAAAAGCACAAACCAAAGCGAAAAAGCTCTGGGACGAAAATCACTGGCTTGACCACAAATCAGCATGTGCAGCTAAGAAGCAAAAAGAGTTTTGGGCAATCGTAAAATGGGACGGGGGGGGTAGCTGAGCGTCCACAAAACAACGTTGCAAAGAACTTATGGATAGACGTCTTTAAGCCACAATATGCATGTAATCTGGACCCAGGCCATTACCTACCTCCCCGATGGTCTCCTTTAAAGGCGAAGTGTTTACCCTGGGTGATGTAAACATAGCGTTGGATGGGGTGTCTGTGGGGAGAGCGCCAGGAATGGACGGAATACCGGCCGATGTATTCTTAAGCGACCGGGCTTCATGGTGCCAATACTTTGTCTGGCTAGCAAATTCCATCGCCCATGGAGCTTCCATACCCAATTCATGGAAGGGTGCGGAGATCATCCCAGTTTTTAAAAAAGGTGATAAGACACTCCCAAGCAACTACAGACCCATCAGTCTTATCGATTCTGCACAAAAATTGATGGGTCGACTGATACAAAACAAACTACAAGCTTGGAAAGATGAGAAGGATGTTCTCTCCCCCTTCCAAGCCGGATTCCGCCCCCTAACAAGTTCTATTGACCAGGTCTTTTATTTTCTAACTTTATACTGGAGAAACGTGACCTTGATCAATGGTCCATTGTATGCCGTATTTGTTGACTTAAAGTCAGCATTCAACTTAGTCCCGCGACAAAAATTGTGGAGTGTCCTCGCGGAAATTGGTATCAGCCCCGAACTATTGACATTGTTAGTCCGCATGCATGAAAATAACTATGCTAGGATCAGGTGGGGGTCCAGGGCGAGGTTACTGATTCTTTCCCTGTAGAGCGTGGGGTTAGACAGGGATGCATCCTGGCTCCCACCTTATTTTCATTATATATCAATGGCATAGTGGACTACCTGAAGAAATCCCCTACAGATGCCCCAATACTGGACGGGGTTCGTGTATAAGCATGGGCGGATTTTGCGGATCCACGATTCGCGGATTTGCGTATTTACAGATCGTGGATCCGCAAATTTGGCGGATTTTGCGGATTTGCGGATCTGCGGATTTGGGGCGGGGCTTCCATGCGAGTGCACATGCCTCTTGTGTGTATAAAAGGTCAGAGACCGATCAGAGCAGCAGATGAAGATACAGAAGCTCCTGGCCACAGGAACAGCACGAGGATTGCGCTCGTGAAAGTCAAGGATGCAAAGGCCTCTGTCCAGCATCACAGCTGATTTTCGATGGTATATTTGGGAAGAAGGCACATCTGCCCAGCCTTGCCAACGCTCACGCTTGTTTTTGGGCTGATGAATGAGTCACTGAATTTAAGCTTCAACCAGGGCACATGCTTAATTGATATCTGTAAGTGCTTCCGGTTGAGGTTTAATTTTTGTGCCAGGACCATCGTGCCAGAATGAACCCTGCCCTTCATATTTATTCAAGAAGACGCCACCGTTTTGTGCCATACCTCTACTCAACTGGAGTACTTTCTACTGGATAATCAGTAAGTGCTACCTCGTTGGGTAGATGTATAGTGCTTTTACTACACTACAGCTGCCTAAAGTGCCAGAGAGTTGTCTACAGCGACCAGGTGCGTGTTACTATGCAATCGCGCCGAAGGGCGCAGGGGTCCCTTGAGTGAGCTGTCCATCATAGTGGGTAAATGGCAGGAAGACGGTGCACACCGCGAGTGTGTGGGCGGGGCCAAACGGACGGGGCTTCCATGCGAGTGCACATGCCTCTTGTGTGTATAAAAGGTCAGAGACCGATCAGAGCAGCAGATGAAGATACAGAAGCTCCTGGCCACAGGAACAGCACGAGGATTGCGCTCGTGAAAGTCAAGGATGCAAAGGCCTCTGTCCAGCTTCACAGCTGATTTTCGATGGTATATTTGGGAAGAAGGCACATCTGCCCAGCCTTGACAACGCTCACGATTGTTTTTGGGCTGATGAATGAGTCACTGAATTTAAGCTTCAACCAGGGCACATGCTTAATTGATATCTGTAAGTGCTTCCGGTTGAGGTTTAATTTTTGTGCCAGGACCATTGTGCCAGAATGAACCCTGCCCTTCATATTTATTCAAGAAGACGCCACCGTTTTGTGCCATACCTCTACTCAACTGGAGTACTTTCTACTGGATAATCAGTAAGTGCTACCTCGTTGGGTAGATGTATAGTGCTTTTACTACACTACAGCTGCCTAAAGTGCCAGAGAGTTGTCTACAGCGACCAGGTGTGTGTTACTATGCAATCGCGCCGAAGGGCGCAGGGGTCCCTTGAGTGAGCTGTCCATCATAGTGGGTAAATGGCGGGAAGACGGTGCACACCGCGAGTGTGTGGGCGGGGCCAAACGGACGGGGCTTCCATGCGAGTGCACATGCCTCTTGTGTGTATAAAAGGTCAGAGACCGATCAGAGCAGCAGATGAAGATACAGAAGCTCCTGGCCACAGGAACAGCACGAGGATTGCGCTCGTGAAAGTCAAGGATGCAAAGGCCTCTCTATCCAGCATCACAGCTGATTTTCGACGGTAGATTTGGGAAGAAGGCACACCTTCCTGGCCTGTTGTAGCTATTTTACGATGGCGCCGGCAAGCTGCCAGCGCCATCCTAAAATAGTTACTAAATTAGCTTCAACAGGAAGCTCTAATAGATAAAATAAAGCAGGTGCTCGAGCACCTGCTTTATTTTATCTATTAGAGCTTCCTGTTGAAGCTAACTTAATAACTATTTTAGGATGGCGCTGGCAGCTTGCCGGCGCCATCGTAAAATAGTTACAACAGGCCAGCAAGGCTTGAACTTTTGCCCCCGGAATCCGCCGCTCGCGGATTTGCGAATTCGCGGTAAATTCGCGAGAGTTCGCGGATCGCGAATTTACCGAAAATTCGCAAAATCCGCGAGCGTAACGGATTTTCCGCCCATGCTTATTCGTGTACCAGTATTAATGTTTGCTGATGACACGTTGCTGGTATCACGAACTCCTAGTGGCCTCCAGAAGGCAATTAATGCTTTCGGGGATTTCTGCCGGCCTGGAGTTAAACACTTCAAAGACTAAGTTTATGAGTATGAATCCAGCAAAGCCATTTAGGGGCACAATAACTTTTAATGGGGCTGCCTTAGAACAGGTGGAGGCTTTTACTTATCTTGGTATCTCCCTACAGGGCAATATGAAATGGAAGTAGCAAAATACCTGGAATGGGCATGGATCATTCGCACTCGCACTTTAGCCAGGGAGTTAGAGGAAATGTAACGTGATTTTATGTAGATTATAATTAACCATGTGCAGTGAACTTGAGTTTTTAGCAGTAAATGCGTTCCTTTTAGTCATGATTCGTCAGCGTTTTGAATTTAATGTGTGTTTTAAAAATGTGATTGTATTCTAGAATAGTATTTACTGATGTATAGGTTAGGGCGTCAATGCTTTTATGACAATGCTGTCGAATAAAGCTTTTGAATTTGAAAAAAAATTTGATTCCCCTTGGCTGGACAACTGGGGCAGCTGAAGACCTGGGAATAGCTGGTCAACCACTTTTACTGGCCCCAAAAGTCAGAAAAGGTGAAGGAGGGTTGTTGCTCCTGTGTCACATGTCAGGCCAAAGGCTCCCCTTATACCAGTGTCTGTGATGGGGACTCCCTTTTAGAGGGTAGGGATTGGCATAGTTGGTCCCCTAGACCCAACTATTGCCTATGGCACTAGGTTAATTTTGGTGGTAGTGGACCATGCAACCAGATACCCTGAAGCTATTTCCTGTAGGGCAGTGACTGATCTTTCAGTGGTAGAGCCCTACTTGCCATTTTCAGCAGGGTTGAGTTCCCTAAGGAGGCAATTTGAGATAGGGGCAATAACTTCATGTCTGCCTAACTGAAAGCCAAGTAGGAAGAGTGTGGAGCAAGTTAAAAACTCACTACCCCTTACCATCCGTTTTGTCAAAGAAATGGGTCCTGTGGAGAGATTCAAAAAGACCATGAAGGGACATGAGACTGGGGCAGTAGTGTCACAACCTAATGACCAGGGTCAGGATCAACCAGTTGCTTTTATCAGCAGGTAAATCCACTCCAGAAAGCAGCGGCCATTGAAAGGGAAGTCTTTGCTGTGGTTTGTCCTAGAAGAAGCTGATACCGTAACTGTTTGGGACTCACTTCAGAGTTAAAATTGGCCATAGACCTTTCAAGCGGTTGATTCAAATGAGAGAGGAGAACTCCAAACTCTTGAAGTGCTGCATTTCCCTAAAGGATATGGACTTTACAGTGGAACACAGACCTGGGCCTGACCATGCTAATGCAGATAGCCTTTCCAGGTTCTTCCACTTAGATGATGAGAACTACCAGGACTTGGTTTAGTTGCTCATCACCTTTTGTATGGAGGGGAGGGGCACATAGGAAAATACCTCTTTTTGCATGATCACCTCCAAAGTTTTGTACTGATGCTGCTGGTTTTTCAACTTTGACAATGACCTGAGTGCCAGTGTTCTAACCCCTTACAAAATATATGCTGAATTGACTTCTCCCAATTGGCATAAGCTGATCTATTTATGAGTCCTAGCATATAGTACCAAGGGTACCCAGGGCATTTAAGACAGAGTGGCCCCCCAGGTATGCAGCACTGATTGTGCAACTTTGTATAGGACAAAGTACAAATGGCACTACATCCTGAAAGAGCGGTTTTAAACTGCTAGTTTGTCTTTGCAATTTAAACCAATGACAAGTCCCCACTTTCCTTAACATGTAAGTCCCCCTAAGTAAGGCCTATGGAGCCCTGAGGGAGGGAGCTGTATATTATTAAGCAGGACATATGATTTTATGTTGTGGCAGCAATACTTACATATTGTCGTTTTTGCGGTAGAGAAGTTAATAGCTCCATTGGCTAGAACAGAGTTACTGGCTGCCCCCCACCCAGCCTTGGTAACTTCAGAATGGAATTACTAAAACAGGGACTTCAAGGTATCAACCTAATTGCTGCACTGAACCCGACTTGATGCCCAAGTCAAATTCAATGTCAATTTTAAGGAAAGACAACTTTTAGAAAGTGGTCACTCTGTTGCCCAGTTTGTCCAGTGGCCTCACACAGTTGCTTGTCATCAGACAGCCTTCTCCCCTCCTGGGGAGGTGTGTGAATGACTCCCAGGCACAGCAACAATGGAAGCTTGCTACAAGGAGCAGTGTTACCTCCCCCTTGCAGGAAGTCACTCAGATTGTTAGCCCAAAATGTGAGCTTTAAAGGCAGAACCCACTTTGGTGGGCAATTGGCGATGAAACTCCTGAGGGGTTGACCCTTTGATCATGTAGACAAGCTGGCAGCAGGAAAAGAGAGTAGATGCCAGTGCCCAACCAGTTTTCTCATGGGTGTGTAGCCTACAGGTAGCCACACCTCTATGGTGGGCTCCCAAGCTACTAACATCCAAGGAAGAGTTCAGACATTTTGGGAGTCGGTAGAATAGTGCATCCTGGAATTGCTGGATGCCTTCACAGGGTAAGACCGAATCCTGCGGTCCAAAGGCTAGTGATCACATCATCCCCAGGGCATAAATATGGCACCCATGGTATCCTAAAGCTCAGATCATGCTGGAACTGAAGAAAGGACTGGAGAAGGACCACCCTGCTGACCTGTGGACCTGGCAAGAGATGCTGCACCGTCTGCTAAACTGACCGTTCTACTCCTTGGGCCAGAGAGGGAATCTATAACATAATATCGACAGACAGAATATAGACATAGAAAAATATCTACACAAAAAATCGACATCAAAAATATCGGAGTTCTATCTACATAAAGGTAAGTACTAAAATATCGGAGAAAAAAATATCGTAGTACAAAAATATCGAAGTTAAAAATATCGTTTTTTAAATGTAAAAATAATTTAAAAATACATATAATTTAACAAATTATAAATATAAACATTAAAACATATTTAAAAAATATTAACTAATATATACATTTAAAATAAATTAAAAACTCTACAAATAAATTAATATATATACTTACTCCATAAATTGCAACAGTATGAAAAGCGTTGGATAGCTTAGGGGTAAAAATGACTATTCCCACTCCGGAGGGTGCAACAGTAGGGAAAGCGTTGGGTAGCGTAGGGGTAAAAATTACTATTCCCACTCCAGAGAGTGCAACAGTAGGGAAAGCGTTGGATAGCGTAGGGGTAAAAATTACTATTCCCACTCCAGAGAGTGCAACAGTAGGGAAAGCGTTGGATAGCATAGGGGTAAAAATTACTATTCCCACTCCAAAGGGTGCAACAGTAGGGAAAGCGTTGGACAGCATAGGGGTAAAAATTACTATTCCCACTCCAGAGGGTGCAACAGTAGGGAAAGCGTTGGATAGCGTAGGGGTAAAAAGTACTATTCGCACTCCAGAGGGTGCAACAGTAGGTAAAGCGTTGGATAGAGTAGGGGTAAAAATTACTATTCCCACTCCAGAGGGTGCAACAGTAGGGAAAGCGTTGGATAGCGTAGGGGTAAAAATTACTATTCCCACTCCAAAGGGTGCAACAGTAGGTAAAGCGTTGGATAGCGTAGGGGTAAAAATTACTATTCCCACTCCAGAGGGTGCAACAGTAGGGAAAGCATCGGATACCGTAGGGGTAAAAATTACTATTCCCACTCCAAAGGGTGCAACAGTAGGGAAAGCATCGGATAGCGTAGGGGTAAAAATTACTATTCCCACTCTAAAGGGTGCAACAGTAGGGAAAGCGTTGGATAGCGTAGGGGTAAAAAAACTATTCCCACTCCACAGGGTGCAACAGTAGGGAAAGCGTTGGATAGCGTAGGGATAAAAATTACCATTCCCTCTCCAGAGGGTGCAACAGTAGGGAAAGCGTTGGATAGCGTAGGGGTAAAAATTACTATTCCCACTCCAGAGGGTGCAACAGTAGGGAGAGCGTTGGATAGCATGGGGGTAAAAATTACTTCCCACACTACTCCCCCTTTAACACACAACACACTACCCATACAAAAAAACACAATTAATATAAATATCAATTAATCAATTAATAACAATTAATATTAATAAATTGATGTAATTATAAATTAACTAATTAACACATATTAATTATCAATTAATAATTAATTAACAAGATATTTACAAGAATAAACAATATTTATTAATAAATTATTTATAATTAATATTATGAAATAATTAAAAAACTAATTACCAATTACTTAATTAACAATTAATAAAACATAAATACCAATAAATAAATACAATCTCTTTAATTAATTTAATTTAATTATGTCACACCCTATTCCCCTATAAACACACAACCCACTAACACATAAATCACATAAAAAATGGAATTGTCATTTATTCACTTAATAATAATTAATTACCAATTAATTATTAATTAACAATAACACAAAATTAAAAATATTAGTAGATTAACTCTAATTAATTTAATTAACTAATTAATAATAAATAATTACCAATTAATTATTAATTACCAATAACAAAAAATAATAAACATTACTACATTAACTCTAATTAATTTAATTAACTAATTAATAATAATTAATTACCAATTATTATTAATTAGTAATTATTTATCGATACATTTTTTTTACATTAATTAATTAATTAATTATAATTAAATTACTTCCCACCCTATTCCCCTATAAACCCACAACCCGCTCTGATACTAAGACGCAAAATGTAAACAAAATTACTAATTTCTAAACATACATTAAAAAACATGTTTAACAAACATATAAACAACATAAGAAAATACATAACACTAAACAAAATTTCGATATTAGTAACCTACATACCTTAATATCGATATTCTGTCTATCGATATTATTGCACATCGATATTCTATACCATCGAAATTAAAACATCGATATTATTGTATATCAATATTTTAATTTCGATATTTTGTCTCTCTACCCCAGAGAGGACTGTGCCTGTGGCTTCTGGCTTGTCGAATAGATGCTCCAGAGACACAGACCAAAAAAGGGACTCCAAGGGTCAGTTAGGTGAACGTTGGATCCAGCACCAGGGCCATCAAAGCAGAATAATCCCATTCCTGCAAGTCAGTACCCACTTTCTGCAAATTTCCGAGACTGATGATGGATGCCCCAAGAGACCTATCCTCAATGACCAAAGTTTGCCCCAAGTATGTTTGGCCCAAGAGTGTTTTCTGGGTCCAGATTTGTCACCTAAAAGGGACATTAGCCTTCACCAAAGGATACAGCTGAACGAGCTGTGTATGGAGATTGGTAATCCAGATCCAGCTGGCCTTCTACTGGCTCAAAGAGGACTTTGTGGGACACAGACCCCTGTGGCCAAAGTTGCCCCACTTAACCCATGAACAGAGGAATAACTTCAAGGACACCCATGTCGACTGCACAGCACCCAGAGCAACTTTAAGCATCCTCATCCCAATCATTATGACCACTACATTGAAGTCTATACTGCTCTTGATGTGAAGTGTGGAACTTGACTACAGACTCCTTTGGTGACCAGGGAACAGTCCATATACCCCTTATTGTCCCCCCCCCCGACCCTCTGCCTGTCGAATTTGGTCTCCCAACTCAGGCCGGAGTGGCAGAACACAAATCTTTCATAGTTTTCAAAAGTTTTTAAACTCTACAGTTGCCACTGATTGTTTGCGCCTTGGACTGAAAAGGTGAGATTTATGTTTTGCTTAAAATTCTATATCTCCTCAATCCTCTAGTGGATTTTCCTCACCTTGGTGTTGAAAAAAATCATAAGAATATAATCTTGCTTTATAAATTGGTGTTGGACTTCTTTCATGTTGTGTGACTTTCTAAGCTAGTTGTTTAGTGCTTCTAAATGCTCTACGCTAGTTACTATGTTTAACCCCTTCGCTGCTAGGCCTTTTCCCCCTCCTGTGCTAAGGCTTTTTTTGGTGTTTTGGGGTAGTGCGCGCTTAGGCCCTTGTAACTTTTTGACCACATAAGGGATCCGCGCCAAATTTGCGTCCTTTTCTTCCAACATCATGGGGATTCTAAAGGCGCCCAGGGTTTGTGGATTCCCTTGGAGGGGTCCCAGAAATTAACCAAAATATAGTGTTTTTTTTGTTTTTTTCAGAAAAATGGGAAAAACGGGCTGCAAATGAAAGCCTCTGGCTTTTTCCCTGAATATGGTATCAAAAAAGGGTTTGTGGGGCTGAATTCTCCATTTTCTCAGCTTTTAGGGAATGACAGTGTTTTGTCAGAGAACCGAAATTTTTCACTCAGTTTTGGCATTTTTCTGGGACATAGCCTATTTTTGCTATTTTTAGAGCTTTCCACCTCCTTCCAGTTAATGGTAGAAATGAGTTTGAAAGCAATAATGGATCCTGGAAAGCTTTACATTTCCGAAACATAGACAAAATTCTGAATTCAGAAAGGGGTAATTTGTCTAAATCCATGAAGGTTTCGTTATAGAAACTAACAGTTAGATATTGGAATATTTGAAAATTTGTTGAAAACAACGGCCTTTTGTCTCAACGTTTTCACCTATAACTTTTTCTAATTTTGACAGCTCTTGGAAAGAAATATACCGTTACATCCGTTAGACCTTCCTGGTTGTGGGGATATATGGGACTTGTAGTTTCACCAAGAACCCGACGAACCCAGATCCAAAAACTGAGCAGCAACTTGCAATGGTATTTTTTCATTTACTGGGTATAGTGCACTTTGTCTTGGAAAATGTACACATGGAATAATCTGTATGAAAGACACCTATGTATGTATGAATTGGGTACAAATTATAGAGTTCAGAAACAGTATATAATTGCACATTTTCAAAGTTGGGAATACTCATACTAGCATGAGAATTATTGGTCATTTTTCATAAAGTTTTTTTTTCTACACAATATCTTTCATTCAAAGGGAGAAATGCAAGAAAGCTCAATTGGTAATAACAGTTGATTTACAAATCTGAATTACCCCAAGTGTCCCGATAAAAACGGTACCTCACTTGTGTGGGTCGGCCTTGTGCCTGCGACAGGAAACGGCGCAAAATGCAACATGGTCACACCTAAATTTTGCAGTTACAAATTGACCCTTTTTTGGCAAAGTGCCTACCTGTAGTTTTTGCACCCTAGTTCTTCCGGCACCTAGGGAAACCTAGCAAACCTATACATTTTTGAAAAGTAGACACCCAGGGGAATTCAGGATGGGATGACTCGACTGCCTACCACCAGGTTTTGTTACCCAGAATCCCTTGCAAAGCTCAGATTTTGACAAAAAAAACACATTTTCCTCACATTTCTGTGGTGGAAAGTTCTGGAATCTGCGTGGATCAACAAATTTCCACCCACCCAGCGTGCCCCCAGGTCTCCCGAAAACAATGGTACCTCACTTGTGTGGGTCGGCCTTGTGCCTACGACGGGAAACGGCACAAAATGCAACGTGGTCGCTCCTCAATTTCCCAGTGAAATCTTAAGCTCTTTGGACAAAGAGAGTACCTTTTGTTTTTGAGCCGTAGCTCAACCAGCACCTAGTGAAACCTAGAAAACCTATACATTTTTAAAAACTAGACACCCAGGGCAATTCAGGATGGGGTGACTCGTCTGCCTACCCCCAGGTTTTGTTACCCAGAATCCCTTGCAAACATAAATATTTGACCAAAAAAACACATTTTCCTCACATTTCTGTGGTGGAAAGTTCTGGAATCTGCGTGGATCAACAAATTTCCACCCACCCAGCGTGCCCCTAGGTCTCCCGAAAAAAATGGTACCTCACTTGCGTGGGTAGGCATAGTGGCTGCGACATGAAACCGCGCAAAACGCAGCATGGTCGCATCTCAATTTCCCAGTGAAATTTAGCACGATTCGGACAAAAAGACTACCTTTTGTTTTTACGCCGTAGCTCAGCCAGCACCTAGGGAAACCTAGCAAACCTATACATTTCTGACAACTAGACACCCAGGGCAATTCAGGATGGGGTGACTCGTCTGCCTACCCCCAGGTTTTGTTACCCAGAATCCCTTTCAAACAAAACAATTTGACCAAAAAAACACATTTTCCTCACATTTCTGTGGTGGAAAGTTCTGGAATCTGCGTGGATCAACAAATTTCCATCCACCCAGTGTGCCCCCAGGTCTCCCGAAAAAAATGGTACCCCACTTGCGTGGGTAGGCATAGTGGCTGCGACATGAAACAGCGCAAAACGCAGCATGGTCGCACCTCAATTTCCCAGTGAAATTTTGCACGATTCGGACAAAAAGACAACCTTTTGTTTTTGCGCCGTAGCTCTGCCAGCACCTAGGGAAACCTAGCAAACCTATACATTTCTGAAAACTAGACACCCAGGGCAATTCAGGATGGGGTGACTCGTCTGCCTACCCCCAGGTTTTGTTACCCAGAATCCCTTTCAAACAAAAAAATTTGACCAAAAAAACACATTTTCCTCACATTTCTGTGGTGGAAAGTTCTGGAATCTGCGTGGATCAACAAATTTCCATCCATCCAGTGTGCCCCCAGGTCTCCCGAAAAAAATGGTACCTCACTTGCGTGGGTAGGCATAGTGGCTGCGACATGAAACAGCGCAAAACGCAGCATGGTCGCACCTCAATTTCCCAGTGAAATTTAGCACGATTCGGACAAAAAGACTACCTTTTGTTTTTGCGCCGTAGCTCTGCCAGCAACTAGGGAAACCTAGCAAACCTATACATTTCTGAAAACTAGACACCCAGGGCAATTCAGGATGGGGTGACTCGTCTGCCTACCCCCAGGTTTTGTTACCCAGAATCCCTTTCCAAAAAAATAAATTTAACCAAAAAAACACATTTTCCTCACATTTCTGTGGTGGAAAGTTCTGGAATCTGCGTGGATCAACAAATTTCCATCCACCCAGCGTGCCCCCAGGTCTCCCGAAAAAAATGGTACCTCACTTGCGTGGGTAGGCATAGTGGCTGCGACATGAAACAGCGCAAAACGCAGCATGGTCGCACCTCAATTTCCCAGTGAAATTTTGCACGATTCGGACAAAAAGACTACCTTTTGTTTTTGCGCCGTAGCTCTGCCAGCACCTAGGGAAACCTAGCAAACCTATACATTTCTGAAAACTAGACACCCAGGGCAATTCAGGATGGGGTGACTCGTCTGCCTACCCCCAGGTTTTGTTACCCAGAATCCCTTACAAACATAAAAATTTGACCCAAAAAACACATTTTCCTCACATTTCTGTGGTGGAAAGTTCTGGAATCTGCGTGGATCAACAAATTTCCACCCACCCAGCGTGCCCCCAGGTCTCCCAAAAAAAATGGTACCTCACTTGCGTGGGTAGGCATAGTAGGTGCGACATGAAACCGCGCAAAACGCAGCATGGTTGCACCTCAATTTCCCAGTGAAATTTAGCACGATTCGGACAAAAAGACTACCTTTTGTTTTTACGCCGTAGCTCTGCCAGCACCTAGGGAAAACAAGCAAACCTATACATTTCTGAAAACTAGACACCCAGGGCAAGTCAGGATGGGGTGACTCGTCTGCCTACCCCCAGGTTTTGTTACCCAGAATCCCTTTCAAACAAAAACATTTGACCAAAAAAACACATTTTCCTCACATTTCTGTGGTGAAAAGTTCTGGAATCTGCGTGGATCAACAAATT
Source organism: Lissotriton helveticus (assembly GCF_964261635.1). Classification (NCBI taxonomy): domain Eukaryota; kingdom Metazoa; phylum Chordata; class Amphibia; order Caudata; family Salamandridae; genus Lissotriton; species Lissotriton helveticus. The sequence continues at coordinate 164,600,133 of NC_136065.1, read as the reverse complement.
TCCATGCACCCAGTGTGCCCCCAGGTCTCCCGAAAAAAATGGTACCTCACTTGCGTGGGTAGGCATAGTGGCTGCGACATGAAACAGCGCAAAACGCAGCATGGTCGCACCTCAATTTCCCAGTGAAATTTAGCACGATTCGGACAAAAAGACTACCTTTTGTTTTTACGCCGTAGCTCTGCCAGCACCTAGGGAAACCTAGCAAACCTATACATTTCTGAAAACTAGACACCCAGGGCAATTCAGGATGGGGTGACTCGTCTGCCTACCCCCAGGTTTTGTTACCCAGAATCCCTTACAAACATAACAATTTGACCAAAAAAACACATTTTCCTCACATTTCTGTGGTGGAAAGTTCTGTAATCTGCGTGGATCAACAAATTTCCACCCACCCAGCGTGCCCCCAGGTCTCCCGAAAAAAATGGTACCTCACTTGCATGGGTAGGCATAGTGGCTGCGACATGAAACAGCGCAAAACGCAGCATGGTCGCACCTCAATTTCCCAGTGAAATTTAGCACGATTCGGACAAAAAGACTACCTTTTGTTTTTGCGCCGTAGCTCTGCCAGCACCTAGGGAAACCTAGCAAACCTATACATTTCTGAAAACTAGACACCCAGGGCAATTCAGGATGGGGTGACTCGTCTGCCTACCCCCAGGTTTTGTTACCCAGAATCCCTTTCAAACAAAAAAATTTGACCAAAAAAACACATTTTCCTCACATTTCTGTGGTGGAAAGTTCTGGAATCTGCGTGGATCAACAAATTTCCATCCACCCAGTGTGCCCCCAGGTCTCCCGAAAAAAATGGTACCCCACTTGCGTGGGTAGGCATAGTGGCTGCGACATGAAACAGTGCAAAACGCAGCATGGTCGCACCTCAATTTCCCAGTGAAATTTTGCACGATTCGGACAAAAAGACTACCTTTTGTTTTTGCGCCGTAGCTCTGCCAGCACCTAGGGAAACCTAGCAAACCTATACATTTCTGAAAACTACACACCCAGGGCAATTCAGGATGGGGTGACTCGTCTGCCTACCCCCAGGTTTTGTTACCCAGAATCCCTTACAAACATAAAAATTTGACAAAAAAAACACATTTTCCTCACATTTCTGTGGTGGAAAGTTCTGGAATCTGCGTGGATCAACAAATTTCCACCCACCCAGCGTGCCCCCAGGTCTCCCTAAAAAAATGGTACCTCACTTGCGTGGGTAGGCATAGTGGCTGCGACATGAAACAGCGCAAAACGCAGCATGGTCGCACCTCAATTTCCCAGTGAAATTTTGCACGATTCGGACAAAAAGACTACCTTTTGTTTTTGCGCCGTAGCTCTGCCAGCACCTAAGGAAACCTAGCAAACCTATACATTTTTGAAAACTAGACACCCAGGGGAATTCAGGATGGGGTGACTCGTCTGCCTACCCCCAGGTTTTGTTACCCAGAATCCCTTGAAAACATAAATATTTGACCAAAAAAACACATTTTCCTCACATTTCTGTGGTGGAAAGTTCTGGAATCTGCGTGGATCAACAAATTTCCACTCACCCAGCGTGCCCCCAGGTCTCCCGAAAAAAATGGTACCTCACTTGCGTGGGTAGGCATAGTGGCTGCGACATGAAACAGCGCAAAACGCAGCATGGTCGCACCTCAATTTCCCAGTGAAATTTTGCACGATTCGGACAAAAAGACTACCTTTTGTTTTTGCGCCGTAGCTCTGCCAGCACCTAAGGAAACCTAGCAAACCTATACATTTTTGAAAACTAGACACCCAGGGAAATTCAGGATGGGGTGACTCGTCTGCCTACCCCCAGGTTTTGTTACCCAGAATCCCTTGAAAACATAAATATTTGACCAAAAAAACACATTTTCCTCACATTTCTGTGGTGGAAAGTTCTGGAATCTGCGTGGATCAACAAATTTCCACTCACCCAGCGTGCCCCCAGGTCTCCCGAAAAAAATGGTACCTCACTTGCGTGGGTAGGCATAGTGGCTGCGACATGAAACAGCGCAAAACGCAGCATGGTCGCACCTCAATTTCCCAGTGAAATTTTGCACGATTCGGACAAAAAGACTACCTTTTGTTTTTGCGCCGTAGCTCTGCCAGCACCTAAGGAAACCTAGCAAACCTATACATTTTTGAAAACTAGACACCCAGGGAAATTCAGGATGGGGTGACTCGTCTGCCTACCCCCAGGTTTTGTTACCCAGAATCCCTTGAAAACATAAATATTTGACCAAAAAAACACATTTTCCTCACATTTCTGTGGTGGAAAGTTCTGGAATCTGCGTGGATCAACAAATTTCCACCCACCCAGCGTGCCCCTAGGTCTCCCGAAAAAAATGGTACCTCACTTGCGTGGGTAGGCATAGTGGCTGCGACATGAAACCGCGCAAAACGCAGCATGGTCGCATCTCAATTTCCCAGTGAAATTTAGCACGATTCGGACAAAAAGACTACCTTTTGTTTTTACGCCGTAGCTCAGCCAGCACCTAGGGAAACCTAGCAAACCTATACATTTCTGACAACTAGACACCCAGGGCAATTCAGGATGGGGTGACTCGTCTGCCTACCCCCAGGTTTTGTTACCCAGAATCCCTTTCAAACAAAACAATTTGACCAAAAAAACACATTTTCCTCACATTTCTGTGGTGGAAAGTTCTGGAATCTGCGTGGATCAACAAATTTCCATCCACCCAGTGTGCCCCCAGGTCTCCCGAAAAAAATGGTACCCCACTTGCGTGGGTAGGCATAGTGGCTGCGACATGAAACAGCGCAAAACGCAGCATGGTCGCACCTCAATTTCCCAGTGAAATTTTGCACGATTCGGACAAAAAGACAACCTTTTGTTTTTGCGCCGTAGCTCTGCCAGCACCTAGGGAAACCTAGCAAACCTATACATTTCTGAAAACTAGACACCCAGGGCAATTCAGGATGGGGTGACTCGTCTGCCTACCCCCAGGTTTTGTTACCCAGAATCCCTTTCAAACAAAAAAATTTGACCAAAAAAACACATTTTCCTCACATTTCTGTGGTGGAAAGTTCTGGAATCTGCGTGGATCAACAAATTTCCATCCATCCAGTGTGCCCCCAGGTCTCCCGAAAAAAATGGTACCTCACTTGCGTGGGTAGGCATAGTGGCTGCGACATGAAACAGCGCAAAACGCAGCATGGTCGCACCTCAATTTCCCAGTGAAATTTAGCACGATTCGGACAAAAAGACTACCTTTTGTTTTTGCGCCGTAGCTCTGCCAGCAACTAGGGAAACCTAGCAAACCTATACATTTCTGAAAACTAGACACCCAGGGCAATTCAGGATGGGGTGACTCGTCTGCCTACCCCCAGGTTTTGTTACCCAGAATCCCTTTCCAAAAAAATAAATTTAACCAAAAAAACACATTTTCCTCACATTTCTGTGGTGGAAAGTTCTGGAATCTGCGTGGATCAACAAATTTCCATCCACCCAGCGTGCCCCCAGGTCTCCCGAAAAAAATGGTACCTCACTTGCGTGGGTAGGCATAGTGGCTGCGACATGAAACAGCGCAAAACGCAGCATGGTCGCACCTCAATTTCCCAGTGAAATTTTGCACGATTCGGACAAAAAGACTACCTTTTGTTTTTGCGCCGTAGCTCTGCCAGCACCTAGGGAAACCTAGCAAACCTATACATTTCTGAAAACTAGACACCCAGGGCAATTCAGGATGGGGTGACTCGTCTGCCTACCCCCAGGTTTTGTTACCCAGAATCCCTTACAAACATAAAAATTTGACCCAAAAAACACATTTTCCTCACATTTCTGTGGTGGAAAGTTCTGGAATCTGCGTGGATCAACAAATTTCCACCCACCCAGCGTGCCCCCAGGTCTCCCAAAAAAAATGGTACCTCACTTGCGTGGGTAGGCATAGTAGGTGCGACATGAAACCGCGCAAAACGCAGCATGGTTGCACCTCAATTTCCCAGTGAAATTTAGCACGATTCGGACAAAAAGACTACCTTTTGTTTTTACGCCGTAGCTCTGCCAGCACCTAGGGAAAACAAGCAAACCTATACATTTCTGAAAACTAGACACCCAGGGCAAGTCAGGATGGGGTGACTCGTCTGCCTACCCCCAGGTTTTGTTACCCAGAATCCCTTTCAAACAAAAACATTTGACCAAAAAAACACATTTTCCTCACATTTCTGTGGTGAAAAGTTCTGGAATCTGCGTGGATCAACAAATTTCCATGCACCCAGTGTGCCCCCAGGTCTCCCGAAAAAAATGGTACCTCACTTGCGTGGGTAGGCATAGTGGCTGCGACATGAAACAGCGCAAAACGCAGCATGGTCGCACCTCAATTTCCCAGTGAAATTTAGCACGATTCGGACAAAAAGACTACCTTTTGTTTTTACGCCGTAGCTCTGCCAGCACCTAGGGAAACCTAGCAAACCTATACATTTCTGAAAACTAGACACCCAGGGCAATTCAGGATGGGGTGACTCGTCTGCCTACCCCCAGGTTTTGTTACCCAGAATCCCTTACAAACATAACAATTTGACCAAAAAAACACATTTTCCTCACATTTCTGTGGTGGAAAGTTCTGTAATCTGCGTGGATCAACAAATTTCCACCCACCCAGCGTGCCCCCAGGTCTCCCGAAAAAAATGGTACCTCACTTGCATGGGTAGGCATAGTGGCTGCGACATGAAACAGCGCAAAACGCAGCATGGTCGCACCTCAATTTCCCAGTGAAATTTAGCACGATTCGGACAAAAAGACTACCTTTTGTTTTTGCGCCGTAGCTCTGCCAGCACCTAGGGAAACCTAGCAAACCTATACATTTCTGAAAACTAGACACCCAGGGCAATTCAGGATGGGGTGACTCGTCTGCCTACCCCCAGGTTTTGTTACCCAGAATCCCTTTCAAACAAAAAAATTTGACCAAAAAAACACATTTTCCTCACATTTCTGTGGTGGAAAGTTCTGGAATCTGCGTGGATCAACAAATTTCCATCCACCCAGTGTGCCCCCAGGTCTCCCGAAAAAAATGGTACCCCACTTGCGTGGGTAGGCATAGTGGCTGCGACATGAAACAGTGCAAAACGCAGCATGGTCGCACCTCAATTTCCCAGTGAAATTTTGCACGATTCGGACAAAAAGACTACCTTTTGTTTTTGCGCCGTAGCTCTGCCAGCACCTAGGGAAACCTAGCAAACCTATACATTTCTGAAAACTACACACCCAGGGCAATTCAGGATGGGGTGACTCGTCTGCCTACCCCCAGGTTTTGTTACCCAGAATCCCTTACAAACATAAAAATTTGACAAAAAAAACACATTTTCCTCACATTTCTGTGGTGGAAAGTTCTGGAATCTGCGTGGATCAACAAATTTCCACCCACCCAGCGTGCCCCCAGGTCTCCCTAAAAAAATGGTACCTCACTTGCGTGGGTAGGCATAGTGGCTGCGACATGAAACAGCGCAAAACGCAGCATGGTCGCACCTCAATTTCCCAGTGAAATTTTGCACGATTCGGACAAAAAGACTACCTTTTGTTTTTGCGCCGTAGCTCTGCCAGCACCTAAGGAAACCTAGCAAACCTATACATTTTTGAAAACTAGACACCCAGGGGAATTCAGGATGGGGTGACTCGTCTGCCTACCCCCAGGTTTTGTTACCCAGAATCCCTTGAAAACATAAATATTTGACCAAAAAAACACATTTTCCTCACATTTCTGTGGTGGAAAGTTCTGGAATCTGCGTGGATCAACAAATTTCCACTCACCCAGCGTGCCCCCAGGTCTCCCGAAAAAAATGGTACCTCACTTGCGTGGGTAGGCATAGTGGCTGCGACATGAAACAGCGCAAAACGCAGCATGGTCGCACCTCAATTTCCCAGTGAAATTTTGCACGATTCGGACAAAAAGACTACCTTTTGTTTTTGCGCCGTAGCTCTGCCAGCACCTAAGGAAACCTAGCAAACCTATACATTTTTGAAAACTAGACACCCAGGGAAATTCAGGATGGGGTGACTCGTCTGCCTACCCCCAGGTTTTGTTACCCAGAATCCCTTGAAAACATAAATATTTGACCAAAAAAACACATTTTCCTCACATTTCTGTGGTGGAAAGTTCTGGAATCTGCGTGGATCAACAAATTTCCACTCACCCAGCGTGCCCCCAGGTCTCCCGAAAAAAATGGTACCTCACTTGCGTGGGTAGGCATAGTGGCTGTGACATGAAACAGCGCAAAACGCAGCATGGTCGCACCTCAATTTCCCAGTGAAATTTTGCACGATTCGGACAAAAAGACTACCTTTTGTTTTTGCGCCGTAGCTCTGCCAGCACCTAGGGAAACCTAGCAAACCTATACATTTCTGAAAACTAGACACCCAGGGCAATTCAGGATGGGGTGACTCGTCTGCCTACCCCCAGGTTTTGTTACCCAGAATCCCTTACAAACATAAACATTTGACCAAAAAAACACATTTTCCTCACATTTCTGTGGTGGAAAGTTCTGGAATCTGCGTGGATCAACAAATTTCCACCCACCCAGCGTGCCCCCAGGTCTCCCGAAAAAAATGGTACCTCACTTGCGTGGGTAGGCATAGTGGCTGCGACATGAAACAGCGCAAAACGCAGCATGGTCGCACCTCAATTTCCCAGTGAAATTTTGCACGATTCGGACAAAAAGACTACCTTTTGTTTTTGCGCCGTAGCTCTGCCAGCACCTAAGGAAACCTAGCAAACCTATACATTTTTGAAAACTAGACACCCAGGGGAATTCAGGATGGGGTGACTCGTCTGCCTACCCCCAGGTTTTGTTACCCAGAATCCCTTGAAAACATAAACATTTGACCAAAAAAACACATTTTCCTCACATTTCTGTGGTGGAAAGTTCTGGAATCTGCGTGGATCAACAAATTTCCACCCACCCAGCGTGCCCCCAGGTCTCCCGAAAAAAATGGTACCTCACTTGCGTGGGTAGGCATAGTGGCTGCGACATGAAACAGCGCAAAACGCAGCATGGTCGCACCTCAATTTCCCAGTGAAATTTTGCACGATTCGGACAAAAAGACTACCTTTTGTTTTTGCGCCGTAGCTCTGCCAGCACCTAAGGAAACCTAGCAAACCTATACATTTTTGAAAACTAGACACCCAGGGCAATTCAGGATGGGGTGACTCGTCTGCCTACCCCCAGGTTTTGTTACCCAGAATCCCTTGAAAACATAAACATTTGACCAAAAAAACACATTTTCCTCACATTTCTGTGGTGGAAAGTTCTGGAATCTGCGTGGATCAACAAATTTCCATGCACCCAGTGTGCCCCCAGGTCTCCCGAAAAAAATGGTACCTCACTTGCGTGGGTAGGCATAGTGGCTGCGACATGAAACAGCGCAAAACGCAGCATGGTCGCACCTCAATTTCCCAGTGAAATTTAGCACGATTCGGACAAAAAGACTACCTTTTGTTTTTACGCCGTAGCTCTGCCAGCACCTAGGGAAACCTAGCAAACCTATACATTTCTGAAAACTAGACACCCAGGGCAATTCAGGATGGGGTGACTCGTCTGCCTACCCCCAGGTTTTGTTACCCAGAATCCCTTACAAACATAAAAATGTGACCAAAAAAACACATTTTCCTCACATTTCTGTGGTGGAAAGTTCTGGAATCTGCGTGGATCAACAAATTTCCACCCACCCAGCGTGCCCCCAGGTCTCTCGAAAAAAATGGTACCTCACTTGCATGGGTAGGCATAGTGGCTGCGACATGAAACAGCGCAAAACGCAGCATGGTCGCACCTCAATTTCCCAGTGAAATTTAGCACGATTCGGACAAAAAGACTACCTTTTGTTTTTGCGCCGTAGCTCTGCCAGCACCTAGGGAAACCTAGCAAACCTATACATTTCTGAAAACTAGACACCCAGGGCAATTCAGGATGGGGTGACTCGTCTGCCTACCCCCAGGTTTTGTTACCCAGAATCCCTTACAAACATAAAAATTTGACCAAAAAAACACATTTTCCTCACATTTCTGTGGTGGAAAGTTCTGGAATCTGCGTGGATCAACAAATTTCCACCCACCCAGCGTGCCCCCAGGTCTCCCGAAAAAAATGGTACCTCACTTGCGTGGGTAGGCATAGTGGCTGCGACATGAAACAGCGCAAAACGCAGCATGGTCGCACCTCAATTTCCCAGTGAAATTTAGCACGATTCGGACAAAAAGACTACCTTTTGTTTTTGCGCCGTAGCTCAGCCAGCACCTAGGGAAACCTAGCAAACCTATACATTTCTGAAAACTAGACACCCAGGGCAATTCAGGATGGGGTGACTCGTCTGCCTACCCCCAGGTTTTGTTACCCAGAATCCCTTTCAAACAAAAACATTTGACCAAAAAAACACATTTTCCTCACATTTCTGTGGTGGAAAGTTCTGGAATCTGCGTGGATCAACAAATTTCCATCCACCCAGTGTGCCCCCAGGTCTCCCGAAAACAATGGTACCCCACTTGCGTGGGTAGGCATAGTGGCTGCGACATGAAACAGTGCAAAACGCAGCATGGTCGCACCTCAATTTCCCAGTGAAATTTTGCACGATTCGGACAAAAAGACTACCTTTTGTTTTTGCGCCGTAGCTCTGCCAGCACCTAGGGAAACCTAGCAAACCTATACATTTCTGAAAACTACACACCCAGGGCAATTCAGGATGGGGTGACTCGTCTGCCTACCCCCAGGTTTTGTTACCCAGAATCCCTTACAAACATAAAAATTTGACCAAAAAAACACATTTTCCTCACATTTCTGTGGTGGAAAGTTCTGGAATCTGCGTGGATCAACAAATTTCCACCCACCCAGCGTGCCCCCAGGTCTCCCAAAAAAAATGGTACCTCACTTGCGTGGGTAGGCATAGTGGCTGCGACATGAAACAGCGCAAAACGCAGCATGGTCGCACCTCAATTTCCCAGTGAAATTTTGCACGATTCGGACAAAAAGACTACCTTTTGTTTTTGCGCCGTAGCTCTGCCAGCACCTAAGGAAACCTAGCAAACCTATACATTTTTGAAAACTAGACACCCAGGGGAATTCAGGATGGGGTGACTCGTCTGCCTACCCCCAGGTTTTGTTACCCAGAATCCCTTGAAAACATAAATACTTGACCAAAAAAACACATTTTCCTCACATTTCTGTGGTGGAAAGTTCTGGAATCTGCGTGGATCAACAAATTTCCACTCACCCAGCGTGCCCCCAGGTCTCCCGAAAAAAATGGTACCTCACTTGCGTGGGTAGGCATAGTGGCTGCGACATGAAACAGCGCAAAACGCAGCATGGTCGCACCTCAATTTCCCAGTGAAATTTTGCACGATTCGGACAAAAAGACTACCTTTTGTTTTTGCGCCGTAGCTCTGCCAGAACCTAAGGAAACCTAGCAAACCTATACATTTTTGAAAACTAGACACCCAGGGAAATTCAGGATGGGGTGACTCGTCTGCCTACCCCCAGGTTTTGTTACCCAGAATCCCTTGAAAACATAAACATTTGACCAAAAAAACACATTTTCCTCACATTTCTGTGGTGGAAAGTTCTGGAATCTGCGTGGATCAACAAATTTCCACCCACCCAGCGTGCCCCCAGGTCTCCCGAAAAAAATGGTACCTCACTTGCGTGGGTAGGCATAGTGGCTGCGACATGAAACAGCGCAAAACGCAGCATGGTCGCACCTCAATTTCCCAGTGAAATTTTGCACGATTCGGACAAAAAGACTACCTTTTGTTTTTGCGCCGTAGCTCTGCCAGCACCTAGGGAAATCTAGCAAACCTATACATTTTTGAAAACTAGACACCCAGGGCAATTCAGGATGGGGTGACTCGTCTGCCTACCCCCAGGTTTTGTTACCCAGAATCCCTTGAAAACATAAAAATTTGACCAAAAAAACACATTTTCCTCACATTTCTGTGGTGGAAAGTTCTGGAATCTGCGTGGATCAACAAATTTCCACCCACCCAGCGTGCCCCCAGGTCTCCCGAAAAAAATGGTACCTCACTTGCGTGGGTAGGCATAGTGGCCGCGACATGAAACAGCGCAAAACGCAGCATGGTCGCACCTCAATTTCCCAGTGAAATTTAGCAAGATTCGGACAAAAAGACTACCTTTTGTTTTTGCGCCGTAGCTCTGCCAGCACCTAAGGAAACCTAGCAAACCTATACATTTTTGAAAACTAGACACCCAGGGGAATTCAGGATGGGGTGACTCGTCTGCCTACCCCCAGGTTTTGTTACCCAGAATCCCTTGAAAACATAAAAATTTGACCAAAAAAACACATTTTCCTCACATTTCTGTGGTGGAAAGTTCTGGAATCTGCGTGGATCAACAAATTTCCACTCACCCAGCGTGCCCCCAGGTCTCCCGAAAAAAACGGTACCTCACTTGCGTGGGTAGACATAGTGGCTGCAACAGGAAACGGTTCAAATCGTACGGTGGTGAATTTACATTACCTTATTGCAAAACTACCTTGATTTTGGGGGGGGGATCTGAATTTGTGGCCCGGGGCTCGGTGGTATTCTTTGCAAAGTAGCAAACCCAAACAGTTCTGAAAACTAGACACCTGGGGGAGTCCAGGGAGGTATGGCATGCATGGGTCCCCCAATGTTTTCCTACCCAGAACTCTCTGCAAACCTTAAAATTAGGTAAAAATTGCCCTTTTCCAAACTTTTTGGCGTGGGATCGCCGTGCCGGCAAAAAAGTCGTACCACCCTGCGTTCCCCTTGTTCTCCCGAGTAAAAGGATACCTCACTTGTGTGGGTGCCCCAAAGCAGAACACCCCAAAAATGAATTTTGAAAAAAGTAGTTTTTACTCACATTTACGTTTTACAAATTAAGCACCCCAGCCTAAGTCACTTGCCTTTGGCCCACACACACAAGTGAGGTATCATTTTACTCGGGAGAACAAGGGAAACGCTGGGTGGTAGGACATTTGTTCCGGCAGCGAGATCCCACCCAAAAAAGTATGGAAAAGTGGGTTTTTGGACCAAAATTTCAGGTTTGCAGGGGTTTCTGGGTAGGAAAACATTGGGGGACCCACGCATGCCATACCACCCTGGACTCCCCCGGGTGTCTAGTTCTCAGAACTGTTTGGGTTTGGTAGTTTCCAAAGATGCCTGCCAAGCCCCGGGCCAAAAGCTCAGGTGACCCCCTCAAAAAATAAGATTATTTGGCTAAAGGTAATGTTTTCGTCTCCACAGTATGAATTGGGCCTTTTCCTAAAGCAGCCGCTATGCCTAACCACGCAAGTGAGGTACCATTTTTATCGGGAGACCTTGGGGAACGCTGGGTGGGAGGTAATTTGTGTGAGCCCAGTGATGCCACGCTTGCCCACACTAAAACGTGTGAAAAAACAGATTTTTTACAAGCAAAAAATGAGGTTTGCAAGGGATTCTGGGTAAAGGAACGTTGGAGGATCCACGCAAGCCATACCTCCTTGGAAGCCCCCGGGTGTCTACTTTTCAGAAATGTGTGGGTTTGGTAGGTTTCCCTAGATGGCTGTCTCGCACGGGGCCAAAAACCCGGGTAACCCCTCTTGCAAAAGCTGGTGGACATGAATTCTCCAGCTTTTGCAAGAGGGGTTACCTGGGTTTCTGGCCCCGTGCGAGACAGCCATCTAGGGAAACCTACCAAACCCACACATTTCTGAAAAGTAGACACCCGGGGGAGTCCAGGGAGGTATGGCATGCGTGGGTCCCCCAATGTTTTCCTACCCAGAACTCCTTGCAAACCTTAATTAGGTAAAAATAGCACTTTTCCAAAAATTTTGCCGTGGGATCGCCGTGCCGGCAAAAATGTCCTACCACCCAGCGTTCCCCTTGTTCTCCCGAGTAAAAGGGTACCTCACCTTAACAGAGTTACTCAAAAGTCAAACATTCAAGCACGGCTATCTATTCCTCAAAGACACACACATACAGGTTGGATTTGGCACGAGGGCGAGTGATGGTTCAGTATATAAAATTTTATTAACAAGATATTTCAAAAAAATGAAATGCTCTGTCAATAAATAAATGCATAAAAACCGAACCAGTGACTCGCAACTCGTGAGCTGTAAAGCCACGACAAGGCACCAACCGTTTTACAGGCCATTCACGCACCTTTCATACCTGATACAAACAAGACCACTGACACCATCTGGAATAAAAGCAACACATTACAACAATCACAATAAGGGACAAGGTACACCCTAATGCAGAAAGAGAAAAAAAAACAATTATTACTGCACACCCATCTAATCCGCAAGCACACACACATACTGGTTGGATTTGGCACGAGGGTGAGTGATGATTCAGTACATACAATTGTATACGCAAGTAATTTCACAAAAATGAAATACACTGTGTATAATTGCAAGTATGATAAACTGAACCACTGACTCACAGCTCGTGAGCTGTAAAGCCACGTCAAGGCACCAACCTCTTTACAGGCCATTCATACACCTTTCGTACGTGTGACACATTCAAAACATTCACAACGCCAGCCGCGGACCCATCACATTTCAACACTCACACCAGCAAACAGCGCCATTCAAGGGCCCATCACTTTCACACGCCCACATTTCTGACACTGGAACTACACAAATTGATGGACTGCGTAGAGTGTCACTCAACAAGCAGTGTGTGCAGTGACCAACAGAAAGTAACTACTCACACACCGCCAGCCGAGCGCCAGTCCACCCACACCACCAGCCAAGCACCAGACCATGCACACCGCCAGCCAAACACTCAGCGCACACCACCAGCCAAGCGCCTCTCCACGCACACCGCCAGCCAAGCACCACTCCGTGCACAGACAGCTAAACACCGCTCCACGCACACCCTCCAGCCAAGTACCACTCCACAAACACCACCAGCCAAGCGCCACTCCACACACACTGCCAGCCAAGCACCATTCCACACACACTGCCAGCCAAGCACCACTCCACACACACTGCCAGCCAAGCAGCACTCCACACACACCGCCAGCCAAGCAGCACTCCACACACACCGCCAGCCAAGCACCACTCCACACACACCGCCAGCCAAGCACCACTCCACACACACCGCCAGCCAAGCACCACTCCACACACACCGCCAGCCAAGCACCACTCCACACACACCGCCAGCCAAGCACCACTCCACACACACCGCCAGCCAAGCACCACTCCACACACACCGCCAGCCAAGCACCACTCCACACACACCGCCAGCCAAGCACCACTCCATGCACAGACAGCCAAGCACCACTCCACGAACACCACCAGCCAAGCGCCACTCCACACACACCGCCAGCAAAGCACCACTCCACACACACCGCCAGCCAAGCACCACTCCACACACACCGCCAGCCAAGCACCACTCCACACACACCGCCAGCCAAGCACCACTCCATGCACAGACAGCCAAGTACCACTCCACGAACACCACCAGCCAAGCGCCACTCCACACACACCGCCAGCAAAGCACCACTCCGTGCACAGACAGCCAAGCACCACTCCACACACACCGCCAGCCAAGCACCACTCCACACACACCGCCAGCCAAGCACCACTCCACACACACCGCCAGCCAAGCACCACTCCACACACACCGCCAGCCAAGCACCACTCCACACACACCGCCAGCCAAGCACCACTCCATGCACAGACAGCCAAGTACCACTCCACGAACACCACCAGCCAAGCGCCACTCCACACACACCGCCAGCAAAGCACCACTCCGTGCACAGACAGCCAAGCACCACTCCACACACACCGCCAGCCAAGCACCACTCCACACACACCGCCAGCCAAGCACCACTCCACACACACCGCCAGCCAAGCACCACTCCACACACACCATCAGCCAAACACCACTCCATGCACAGACAGCCAAGTACCACTCCACGAACACCACCAGCCAAGCGCCACTCCACACACACCGCCAGCAAAGCACCACTCCGTGCACAGACAGCCAAGCACCACTCCACACACACCGCCAGCCAAGCACCACTCCACACACACCATCAGCCAAACACCACTCCGTGCACAGACAGCCAAGTACCACTCCACGAACACCACCAGCCAAGCGCCACTCCACACACACCGCCAGCAAAGCACCACTCCGTGCACAGACAGCCAAGCACCACTCCACACACACCGCCAGCCAAGCACCACTCCACACACACCATCAGCCAAACACCACTCTGTGCACAGACAGCCAAGTACCACTCCACGCACACCACCAGCCAAGCGCAACTCCACACACACCGCCAGCCAAGCACCAGCCGGCACAAACCACACGCACATTTAGAATTCTTTTTTTGAAAATAACACTAAACAAATGGAAATACCTACAAATCAGGTAACACAAATTCTTAAAATAAAAACTTTGCACTAATGCCAATCCTTGAAACAAACTAAAAATGTTTTACAGAATGCAGACCAGGCAATTCACTTTACAGCTCATTCAAACTCCCAATAGTTCTTTTGCGTGTGGTACGATTTAAAACAAGCTGACATACACAATGCAGGCTTAGAAGGACAGTCAGGACAGTATATACGAGACTCCTTCCGCACGCCTCTTCGCCAACAGACTCTGCATCTTCTAGTCGGAAAGTCTCTAGCAGTAGTGGAAGGAATAGATTCAGGAAAGTGGCGATCTTGCAATCTAGCCACTTCCTCCACCACTCCAAATCTAGGAACACTTGCCTGCTGCACAAGTACAAGGCTGCCTATTATAGACTCCTGAAACTTAAGAAAAGTCATCTTCGTCCCAGGACAAGACTTCTGGTACACAACGAAAGCATTAAATGATGCCAAGTGGAACAGATGGATAGCCAACTTCTTGTACCAAACGTAAGCCTTTCGAAGAGCAGCATAAGGTTCCAACCTCTGATCTACTCTGTCAACACCACCCATGAACTTATTGTAAGCTAGAATGCACACAGGTTTGCGCACTTCAGCACCCTGACCCCAAACAGGCACAGGTACAGTACTTTCATCGTGGATAGTAGTCAGCATGTACACATCTCTCTTGTCTGAATACTTCACAGCTAAAAGCTCCCCACATCGCAATGCCGTAGACTGTCCCCGCACAAGCCTTTTGCAAACAAGTTCCTTTGGGAAACCTTTACGGTTACTGCGCATTGTGCCACAAGCAACAGTGCCCACTTTGGCCAACTCCTTGAACAACTGCACACCAGTGTAGAAGTTATCTACATATAAATGATGGCCTTTGTTAAATAATCCTCTACCTAGTTCCCACACAATTTTCTCAGTTACTCCAAAAGTAGAAGGACAACCAGGAGGGTTAATGCGGGACTCCTTACCAGTGTACACCCTGAAATTGTAGACATATCCAGTCTCACTGTCACACAGCATATACAGTTTGATTCCATAGCGTGACCTCTTACTAGGAATGTATTGCCTAAAAACCAAGCGGCCCTTGAACAACACCAAAGACTCATCCACTGCAATTTCTTTACCAGGGACAAAAATCTCAGAAAAACGATCAACAAAGTGATCAAGGACAGGCCGAATTTTAAACAAACGGTCACAATCAGGGTGATCGCGTGACAACGCTAAACTATTATCAGCAAAATGCATCATCCGAAGAAGAAGCGTATACCGATCACGACTTATGACTGCTGGAAATATAGCTGTTACCATCAAGGGACTAGTGGACCAATATGAAGTAATTGATGACTTCCTTATCAAGCCCATCAAAAAAGTTAATCCCAGAAACTTCTTCATCTCTTCAACATTGGTGGGAGTCCACCGGATTGCTCTACAATAGGGCTTAAGGCTGGCACTGTTGGCCCTCAAATATTGTTCTGCATATAAATTGGTTTGCTCAACAATCTCTTGCAAAAACACATCGTCAAAAAACAACTGAAAAAAATTAATTGGCAGAAAATTCTCTGTATTCACTCTACACCCAGGAACACCAGTGAACTCTGGCAATGCCGGCTGCACCAAGCCAGGGGGAACCCAGAGGCCATCCCTATCAACGGGGGGAGCAGCCACCCCAGCCTGCAGCACCGAAACATCTTGCTGCTGTTCTCCAACGGGAAGCCTAACAGCCACAGATACTTCTGGCTGCACAACACCAACAGAAGACGTAGCATCCCCAGAGGGCTCTTCCTGCACTACACCAACGGGAAGCCCAGCAGCCTGAGATGCTTCTTGCTGCACTACACCACCGGGAAACCCAGCAGGCCCAGATGCCTCTTGCCGCTCTACACCAATGGGAAGCCTAACAGCCCCAGATGCCCCTTGCTGCACTACACCAGCAGGAAGACGAAAAGCACCAGATGCCCCTTTGCGCACCACAGCAATGTGAAGCCTTTTGGGTGCTGGCTCCAGCCCACATGCCTCTTGCCGACGTAAAAAGAAAGGAAACCTTGCGGCCCTAGGCAGCAGCACAGGTGCCTCTTGGCCCACTACCGGCAACACAATGTCCTCCTGTACCATAGGCCCTTCATCAGCACTAGAAGAAGAGTCATCATCCGATGATGATGATTCCATGCGAAGAGAAAACTCACTGCCTGAATCTTCTGCCGCTTCCTGGGAGTCCGAATCGGACTCAGACTCTGAACCATGGTCCGAGGAAGACTCAAAAAGCAAACCAAGAACCTGCTGAGCAGTAATCCTGCGACTAGCCATTATCCTTACAAAGCAAGAAGACTGCACACACAAGTGAACAACAACCTACACTGTGCAAAGTAAGAAGTAAACAAGGTAAGGCTTTCACTAACAGATAAATACAATCCAAAACAATTTAACTCTTACAAAATATAGCTACACTCACCAGCACCTACTCTGTTGAGACACAGCGAAAAGAAATGAAATCCCACTAGAAAGAAAAAAAGAAATGACATTAGAAAACAAAGTGCACATCAAACACTAATGCTGAAAAAAAAAACACAGAGCCACACAAACTGCTAGAAGTACAACCTTTTTCAAAAAGACAAACATCAAGGAGAAGTAGTACAAAATACATTCACTTACCAAGCACAAGCAACTACACAAGCTGCAAACAGACACGCAACCTACAACAATCCAAACAGCAAAAGCCTGGAACAAGACAAAAATAGAGAAGAAAAAAAAATTACTACCACATTTCACAAACAATATAACAATTAAAAAAACAACACACAAATTTGCCCCCCAAATTAAAATTCGGCCAGATGGGCCATCAATTAGGGCTTAGACCAAATGAGATTAGATGAGGTTTAACATCAAGACACTGGATAATTTTTTGAATTTTTTTAAAGTGCCTGACCACTTTGGTGCCAGTCAGTCTTTTGCTACTACCAGTACCCATATCACACAGGGGCAGTAAGGACATTCATACACCTTTTGTACGTGTGACACATACAAAACATTCACACCGCCAGCCGCCCATCACTTTCACACGCCCACATATCTGACATAGCAACTACAGAAAATGATGGACTGCGTAGAGTGTCACTCAACTAGCAGTGTGTGTAGTGACCAACAGAAAGTAACTACTCACACACCGCCAGCAGAGTTCCAGTCCACCCACACCACCATCCAAGCACCAGACCATGCACACCGCCAGCCAAACCCCACTCAGCGCACACCGACAGCCAAGTACCACTCCACGCACACCATCCAGCCAAGTACCACTCCCCACACACCGCCAGCCAAACACCACTCCCCACACACCGCCAGCCAAACACCACTCCACACACACCGCCAGCCAAGCAGCACTCCGTGCACAGACAGCAAAGTAGCACTCCAGCACACCACCAGCCAAGCGCCACTCCACACACACCGCCAGCCAAGCAGCACTCCGTGCACAGACAGCAAAGTAGCACTCCACGCACACCACCAGCCAAGCGCCACTCCACACACACCGCCAGCCAAGCAGCACTCCGTGCACAGACAGCAAAGTAGCACTCCACGCACACCACCAGCCAAGTGCCACTCCACACACACCGCCAGCCAAGCAGCACTCCGTGCACAGACAGCAAAGTAGCACTCCACGCACACCACCAGCCAAGCGCCACTCCACACACACCGCCAGCCAAGCAGCACTCCGTGCACAGACAGCAAAGTAGCACTCCACGCACACCACCAGCCAAGCGCCACTCCACACACACCGCCAGCCAAGCAGCACTCCGTGCACAGACAGCAAAGTAGCACTCCACGCACACCACCAGCCAAGCGCCACTCCACACACACCGCCAGCCAAGCAGCACTCCACACACACCGCCAGCCAAGCAGCACTCCGTGCAGACAGCAAAGTAGCACTCCACGCACACCACCAGCCAAGCGCCACTCCACACACACCGCCAGCCAAGCAGCACTCCGTGCACAGACAGCAAAGTAGCACTCCAGCACACCACCAGCCAAGCGCCACTCCACACACACCGCCAGCCAAGCAGCACTCCGTGCACAGACAGCAAAGTAGCACTCCACGCACACCACCAGCCAAGCGTCACTCAACACACACCTCCAGCCAAGCAGCACTCCGTGCACAGACAGCAAAGTAGCACTCCACGCACACCACCAGCCAAGCGCCACTCCACACACACCGCCAGCCAAGCAGCACTCCGTGCACAGACAGCAAAGTAGCACTCCACGCACACCACCAGCCAAGCGCCACTCCACACACACCGCCAGCCAAGCAGCACTCCACACACACCGCCAGCCAAGCAGCACTCCGTGCAGACAGCAAAGTAGCACTCCACGCACACCACCAGCCAAGCGCCACTCCACACACACCGCCAGCCAAGCAGCACTCCGTGCACAGACAGCAAAGTAGCACTCCACGCACACCACCAGCCAAGCGCCACTCCACACACACCGCCAGCCAAGCAGCACTCCGTGCACAGACAGCAAAGTAGCACTCCACGCACACCACCAGCCAAGCGCCACTCCACACACACCGCCAGCCAAGCAGCACTCCGTGCACAGACAGCAAAGTAGCACTCCACGCACATAACCAGCCAAGCGCCACTCCACACACACCGCCAGCCAAGCAGCACTCCACACACACCGCCAGCCAAGCAGCACTCCGTGCAGACAGCAAAGTAGCACTCCACGCACACCACCAGCCAAGCGCCACTCCACACACACCGCCAGCCAAGCAGCACTCCGTGCACAGACAGCAAAGTAGCACTCCACGCACACCACCAGCCAAGCGCCACTCCACACACACCGCCAGCCAAGCAGCACTCCGTGCACAGACAGCAAAGTAGCACTCCACGCACACCACCAGCCAAGCGCCACTCCACACACACCGCCAGCCAAGCAGCACTCCGTGCACAGACAGCAAAGTAGCACTCCACGCACACCACCAGCCAAGCGCCACTCCACACACACCGCCAGCCAAGCAGCACTCCGTGCACAGACAGCAAAGTAGCACTCCACGCACACCACCAGCCAAGCGCCACTCCACACACACCGCCAGCCAAGCAGCACTCCGTGCACAGACAGCAAAGTAGCAATCCACGCACACCACCAGCCAAGCGCCACTCCACACACACCGCCAGCCAAGCAGCACTCCGTGCACAGACAGCAAAGTAGCACTCCACGCACACCACCAGCCAAGCGCCACTCCACACACACCGCCAGCCAAGCAGCACTCCACACACACCGCCAGCCAAGCAGCACTCCGTGCAGACAGCAAAGTAGCACTCCACGCACACCACCAGCCAAGCGCCACTACACACACACCGCCAGCCAAGCAGCACTCCGTGCACAGACAGCAAAGTAGCATTCCAGCACACCACCAGCCAAGCGCCACTCCAGACACACCGCCAGCCAAGCAGCACTCCGTGCACAGACAGCAAAGTAGCACTCCACGCACACCACCAGCCAAGCGCCACTCCACACACACCGCCAGCCAAGCAGCACTCCACACACACCGCCAGCCAAGCAGCACTCCGTGCAGACAGCAAAGTAGCACTCCACGCACACCACCAGCCAAGCGCCACTCCACACACACCGCCAGCCAAGCAGCACTCCGTGCACAGACAGCAAAGTAGCACTCCAGCACACCACCAGCCAAGCGCCACTCCACACACACCGCCAGCCAAGCAGCACTCCGTGCACAGACAGCAAAGTAGCACTCCACGCACACCACCAGCCAAGCGTCACTCAACACACACCTCCAGCCAAGCAGCACTCCGTGCACAGACAGCAAAGTAGCACTCCACGCACACCACCAGCCAAGCGCCACTCCACACACACCGCCAGCCAAGCAGCACTCCGTGCACAGACAGCAAAGTAGCACTCCACGCACACCACCAGCCAAGCGCCACTCCACACACACCGCCAGCCAAGCAGCACTCCACACACACCGCCAGCCAAGCAGCACTCCGTGCAGACAGCAAAGTAGCACTCCACGCACACCACCAGCCAAGCGCCACTCCACACACACCGCCAGCCAAGCAGCACTCCGTGCACAGACAGCAAAGTAGCACTCCACGCACACCCCAGCCAAGCGCCACTCCACACACACCGCCAGCCAAGCAGCACTCCGTGCACAGACAGCAAAGTAGCACTCCACGCACACCACCAGCCAAGCGCCACTCCACACACACCGCCAGCCAAGCAGCACTCCGTGCACAGACAGCAAAGTAGCACTCCACGCACACCACCAGCCAAGCGCCACTCCACACACACCGCCAGCCAAGCAGCACTCCGTGCACAGACAGCAAAGTAGCACTCCACGCACACCACCAGCCAAGCGCCACTCCACACACACCGCCAGCCAAGCAGCACTCCGTGCACAGACAGCAAAGTAGCACTCCACGCACACCACCAGCCAAGCGCCACTCCACACACACCGCCAGCCAAGCAGCACTCCGTGCACAGACAGCAAAGTAGCACTCCACGCACACCACCAGCCAAGCGCCACTCCACACACACCGCCAGCCAAGCAGCACTCCACACACACCGCCAGCCAAGCAGCACTCCGTGCAGACAGCAAAGTAGCACTCCACGCACACCACCAGCCAAGCGCCACTCCACACACACCGCCAGCCAAGCAGCACTCCGTGCACAGACAGCAAAGTAGCACTCCACGCACACCACCAGCCAAGCGCCACTCCACACACACCGCCAGCCAAGCAGCACTCCGTGCACAGACAGCAAAGTAGCACTCCACGCACACCACCAGCCAAGCGCCACTCCACACACACCGCCAGCCAAGCAGCACTCCGTGCACAGACAGCAAAGTAGCACTCCACGCACACCACCAGCCAAGCGCCACTCCACACACACCGCCAGCCAAGCAGCACTCCGTGCACAGACAGCAAAGTAGCACTCCACGCACACCACCAGCCAAGCGCCACTCCACACACACCGCCAGCCAAGCAGCACTCCGTGCACAGACAGCAAAGTAGCACTCCACGCACACCACCAGCCAAGCGCCACTCCACACACACCGCCAGCCAAGCAGCACTCCGTGCACAGACAGCAAAGTAGCACTCCACGCACACCACCAGCCAAGCGCCACTCCACACACACCGCCAGCCAAGCAGCACTCCACACACACCGCCAGCCAAGCAGCACTCCGTGCAGACAGCAAAGTAGCACTCCACGCACACCACCAGCCAAGCGCCACTACACACACACCGCCAGCCAAGCAGCACTCCGTGCACAGACAGCAAAGTAGCACTCCAGCACACCACCAGCCAAGCGCCACTCCACACACACCGCCAGCCAAGCAGCACTCCGTGCACAGACAGCAAAGTAGCACTCCACGCACACCACCAGCCAAGCGCCACTCCACACACACCGCCAGCCAAGCAGCACTCCACACACACCGCCAGCCAAGCAGCACTCCGTGCAGACAGCAAAGTAGCACTCCACGCACACCACCAGCCAAGCGCCACTCCACACACACCGCCAGCCAAGCAGCACTCCGTGCACAGACAGCAAAGTAGCACTCCAGCACACCACCAGCCAAGCGCCACTCCACACACACCGCCAGCCAAGCAGCACTCCGTGCACAGACAGCAAAGTAGCACTCCACGCACACCACCAGCCAAGCGTCACTCAACACACACCTCCAGCCAAGCAGCACTCCGTGCACAGACAGCAAAGTAGCACTCCACGCACACCACCAGCCAAGCGCCACTCCACACACACCGCCAGCCAAGCAGCACTCCGTGCACAGACAGCAAAGTAGCACTCCACGCACACCACCAGCCAAGCGCCACTCCACACACACCGCCAGCCAAGCAGCACTCCACACACACCGCCAGCCAAGCAGCACTCCGTGCAGACAGCAAAGTAGCACTCCACGCACACCACCAGCCAAGCGCCACTCCACACACACCGCCAGCCAAGCAGCACTCCGTGCACAGACAGCAAAGTAGCACTCCACGCACACCACCAGCCAAGCGCCACTCCACACACACCGCCAGCCAAGCAGCACTCCGTGCACAGACAGCAAAGTAGCACTCCACGCACACCACCAGCCAAGCGCCACTCCACACACACCGCCAGCCAAGCAGCACTCCACACACACCGCCAGCCAAGCAGCACTCCGTGCAGACAGCAAAGTAGCACTCCACGCACACCACCAGCCAAGCGCCACTCCACACACACCGCCAGCCAAGCAGCACTCCGTGCACAGACAGCAAAGTAGCACTCCAGCACACCACCAGCCAAGCGCCACTCCACACACACCGCCAGCCAAGCAGCACTCCGTGCACAGACAGCAAAGTAGCACTCCACGCACACCACCAGCCAAGCGTCACTCAACACACACCTCCAGCCAAGCAGCACTCCGTGCACAGACAGCAGGGTAGCACTCCACGCACACCACCAGCCAAGCGCCACTCCACACACACCGCCAGCCAAGCAGCACTCCGTGCACAGACAGCAAAGTAGCACTCCACGCACACCACCAGCCAAGCGCCACTCCACACACACCGCCAGCCAAGCAGCACTCCACACACACCGCCAGCCAAGCAGCACTCCGTGCAGACAGCAAAGTAGCACTCCACGCACACCACCAGCCAAGCGCCACTCCACACACACCGCCAGCCAAGCAGCACTCCGTGCACAGACAGCAAAGTAGCACTCCACGCACACCACCAGCCAAGCGCCACTCCACACACACCGCCAGCCAAGCAGCACTCCGTGCACAGACAGCAAAGTAGCACTCCACGCACACCACCAGCCAAGCGCCACTCCACACACACCGCCAGCCAAGCAGCACTCCGTGCACAGACAGCAAAGTAGCACTCCACGCACACCACCAGCCAAGCGCCACTCCACACACACCGCCAGCCAAGCAGCACTCCGTGCACAGACAGCAAAGTAGCACTCCACGCACACCACCAGCCAAGCGCCACTCCACACACACCACCAGCCAAGCAGCACTCCGTGCACAGACAGCAAAGTAGCACTCCACGCACACCACCAGCCAAGCGCCACTCCACACACACCGCCAGCCAAGCACCACTCCGTGCACAGACAGCCAAGTACCACTCTACACACACCACCAGCCAAGCGCCACTCCACACACACCGCCAGCCAAGCACCACTCTGTGCATAGATAGCCAAGTACCCCTCCACGCACACCGCCAGCCAAACACCACTCAGCGCACACCGACAGCCAAGTACCACTCCACACACACCGCCAGCCAAGCACCGCTCCACGCACACCATCCAGCCAAGTACCACTCCCCACACACACCACCAGCAAACATGCCCAAGGGGTCGCTTCCTAAAAACTTTGTGTTAGTGGGCATTTTCCGCCCCCCCTGGGGGCAAAACGGCAAAAAAAACAGGCCAATTTGCCCCCAGGGTGGACAGAAAAACAAAAACACAATCATGTCCACCTGGAAGCGACCCTTACCCAAGGGGTCGCTTCCCAAAACAAACACATTGCCCCAACAAAAATCCCTGGTTCTAGTGGGTAATTTCTGCCCCCCCTGGGGGCAAAACGGCCGAAAAACGGGCCGATTTCCCCCCAGGGGGGGCAGAAAAACGAAAACATACTCAGACCCCGCCTGGAAGCGACCCTTGCCCAAGGGGTCGCTTCCTAAAAACTAAAATTACATCCCTGGTGTCTAGTGGGCATTTTCTGTCCCCCCTGGGGGCAAAACGGCAAAAAAAAATGGGCCGATTTGCCCCCAGGGGGGACAGAAAAACGTAAACAAAATCAATGGCCGCCATCTTGGCTAAAATCAATATCCCTGGTGCTAGTGGTGAATTTCTGCCCCCCCTGGGGGCAAAACGGCCGAAAAAACGGGCCGATTTCCCCCCAGGGGGGGCAGAAAAACAAAAACATATTGCCAGCCCGCCTGGAAGCGACCCTTGCCCA
Source organism: Lissotriton helveticus (assembly GCF_964261635.1). NCBI lineage: Eukaryota > Metazoa > Chordata > Amphibia > Caudata > Salamandridae > Lissotriton > Lissotriton helveticus. The sequence continues at coordinate 164,575,852 of NC_136065.1, read as the reverse complement.
AGGGGTCACTTCCTAAAAACTAAAAGTATATCCCTGGTGTCTAGTGGGGGCATTTCCGCTGCACAATCGCGACGCTGTGCGCGATCGTGAGGCAGAAATGCCCTGCAAAGAGACATCAGGGGAAAGGAAAATCTCTTTCCTCTCTCCTGATGCCTCTTCGCTGCCCCCAAACCCCCGCCAGCCTCGAGAAACCTACCTTCTTCCAGCGCGGTCAGGAAGCAAATGGCTTCCTGAGCGCTGGGAATCCCTGATGATGTCAGCGCGCGCTGTGCGCGCTGACGTCATCAGGGATTACCATGGGGGGGGGGCGGGGGCGGCAGCGGAAGCTCTTCCGCTGCCGCCCCCATTGCAAAACCGAAGATCAGAGAGCCTCGGGGGGAGCGCCAGCGCTTCCCCCGAGGGTGGGGCTGATGACGAGCTGGCCTTGTCATCCGCGCAGGACAGGTAAGCGCGATGACGAGCCCAGCTCGTCATTAGCCCCGAAGGGGTTAAGCCTGTCTACTAGCAGCCACTGCTACCCAGGTTTGAGCTAAAGGATTTTACAAATGAGCTTGACTGTATCTAAGACAGTTTGGTGAATCTATTACACAGTCAGGCCACACAACCTTACCATATAATACACCAGAATCTTCACACATGACAAGAAAACAATGGTGCTTTATCAGAGCTCTTGAGAGCTTCACTGACCTGCAGAGTAGCCAGTATGTCATGGGCCCTAGTGCAAGGAAGGAAATGGACCCCAAGCTGCTGTTTGAAATGTAAAATGGAGCAATTATCATAGTTCAATGGGCACCTCAGGTCTCTGGACTCTGGTGCCATTGCACCTGCTGCATCAATGAAAGCTATGTCCCTGACTACTTGGATGTTGTTTGCGCCTATACTGCATTGAAGTCTTAAAATGGACTGCTTATTGTGCATGAGGGGTATGCTGCTTAAATATTGACTCAAAAATATAGTTTGACCATAATCTTGTGTCAAAAATATCCCCAAAGCCCATAACCTGGGGCAGAATATAGAAAGTCAGTATGTCACTTTTTATTTTTGACAGTTTTATTGGTGTCAACAATGTCAATATTATTTCTGTACTATAGTGGGAAATCGGGTTACTGGTTGAAAGGAGTGGAACAAATAGTAATTACATTCTCTGTCATCGTGAAACACAAGCAAACATCAAATTTAGCTATGCTTACCCCTCTGGTAGCTTGGCACAATGCAGTCAGGTTTAACTTAGAGGCAACATGCAAAGTATTTCTGGAACACTTCAAATAGTAATACAGTGAAAACACAACATAAGAAAAATCCCACACCACTTTAGATGAATAGAGTAAAATTGAATAAACTATTTGACACACAAGGACAAAAACCCAATCAGTAGAACATAGGATATGCAATTTTAAAGTTTTAAGTGAAAAATAGTAGGTAGAAGCACTACTAAGCGCCAACTCTGGCTATCTGGTCCCACAGGACCAGGACAAAGTTATAAATTCAGCTGACCATGATAGAACACAGGCCAGGTACAGGCTAGGCCTGCTTAACAAGAGTACCTTAAATCATGGTTGTTGAGGGTTGTGAGATCCCTCTATGAGGACGCATCGTGCAGTGGCAGGTCCAAGGAACTGCAAGGCTGAGATGCGAGGTCCTGCATCATCATTGTGGATGCCATAGACGAGGAGCTTGCGATGTGAAGACCTGCACTAAAGATAAATTGTACACTGGTGATTTTGAAGAAGCTGCGGGCTGTAATGAGGAGCCTTGCATAATCATCAAGGAGGCCGTCGATTAAGGGCTTGCAATGTGAAAGCCTGCCATGAGGATGTGACAAGCAGCAGTGGTTCAGAAATTGGGTATGACCACAAGACCACAGCTTGGCTGGCAGAGCACCTTAAGGCCCACTTTCAAGGATCCAGCACTGAGGTGGCACCACAGCAGTCCTTCTGAGTCATCTGCACGATCAGAGGTGTACTGAAGAGTTGGATCTGAGGGTCCACGATTTATACCTAGTGCCCACTTTGAAGCAGGAGAAGATTCTGGAGGTTTCCACCACCAGAGATGTTTGGAATTTCCTGCATCCCTGCTTTTCTGTGGTCACAATAGACTGGTGTCAAGCTCTTTGTGAATATGCTAAGGCAGAGCATTTGTGATATGCATGTGTGGTAACTGACAGATACTCCCCATCACCAAGTTAGAGATGGCCCATCCTGCCAACAAATATGCTTCTTTTTCTCACTGTCTGGGGGGAATATACAAAGGCCAACAGACAGCTACATCTAGTCATGTGACCCAGGAAACAAGCTGCAGGCACCAAACTGATTAGGACAAGAAAATGCCAACTTTCAAAAAGTGACATCTTATGACTTGTTACTTAAAATCCGACTTTACCATTAAATAGGGTTTTAAATTACAATTCTTTAGACACCAAACTCAACATTCCTACCTATTTCCAATTGAAAGTTATCACTTATTAAATGTAATAGGTTAACTCAATGTTTTCCTATGTGGGTGGAAGGCCTCGAGGTAGTTAAAATGAATTTAAGAGTTTTTCACTACCAGGACATGTAAAAGTTAAAATATAAATGTCAACTTTTTAAATACAGTGCATTGCGGGCGCGCGAGTTATAGTTAGCTGAACTAACTATAAGGGGGGAATTTCTATGGTTTTGTACGAGTGAAATGCCCAACTAACTATAACGGCCCTGAAACCTATGTTTTTTTCAGTGAATTTTTAAAGTTGTTTAAATGCTAATTCCTAACTATAACATGCCTGAAACCTATGATTTTTTCAGTGAATTACAAAGGTTTTTTAAATGCTAATTTGTAACTATAAGGTACCTGAAACCTATGTTTTTTTCAGTTAATTTCAAAGGTTATTTAAATGCTAGTTTCTAACTATGCCTACAAAGGTATGACATGTAAAGAAAGAAGAAAAAAACACATAAAGAAGAAAAGAAATGCAGAAAGAAGCAACAGAAGTCCTCAAAGACGAAGAACAGTGCAGGAAGAAGGAAGACGCGCAGAAAGAACAAACAGAGGAAAGAGGCCTTGTCACATAATCATCCTGTACCCTCAACTTTTTCAGATGGGTACTGACTCTGACTAACCAGTCCTAGAGCCAGTGCGATGCTAAAAGACACCTAGAATACAGTCAAAACACCTACATACACTAGGAACACTATGCGTTGGGGTACCCCTGTTATTAGCATGACCTCCTCTGTAAGCCCCTAGTATATTAGAGGGGAGGAGGATTAAAACTCCCTCTTAAAATGCGCCACAGGGCGCATTTGCACACTGGTGAAGGGAGGGGGGGGGCTGAGCTGACATGTGCAAACAAGCCATGTGGCCGTTTTAATTTGGTGGATAAAGTCCCCTTGAATCCTGAGTGTCCCTTGGGTACAAATAGCCCACCAGGTATCTCACACAGCGCCACAGAGCTTTGTTGCAGAGAGGTGTAAAAAGGGGTATGGCCTGCACCACCTCTCTACAACACAGCACAATGACACTTACTAGGAGTACCTGGTGGCCTAGTTGGCTCCCAGGGGCTCTCAGTATTGAAGGGGAATTATTTCCCCAACTTAAAACACGCCACAGGGCATGTTTGCACACGTCACCTCAGGCCCATCCCCTCCCTCCGCCCCTGTATAAACACTCCCTGAGCCTGTTTTAAGTTGGGAGATTAAGTCCCCTTCAATCCTGAGGGTCCCTAGGGTCAACTATCCCACTAGGTACCTCCAGTAAGCGCCACAGAGTTGCGTTGCAGAGAGGTGTAAAAAGGGGCGTGGCCTCTGAACACCTCTATGCAACGCAGCTCCCTGGCGCATACTGGAGGTCCCTGGTGGGCTAGTTGACCCTCAGGCACCCTCAACTCGCCAGGGTGTGCGTTTGCACAATGGTGAAGGAAGGGGGTGGGGCCTGAGGTCACATGTCTGCAAACACACCCTGTGGCACGTTTTAAGTTGGAGAATTAATACCTCCTCAATCCTAAGGGTCCCTGGGGGCCAAGTAGTTCCAGTATGCCCCAGAGAGCTGCGTTGCAGAGAGGTGTTCAGAGGCCATGCCCCTTATTACAACACTCTGCAACGCAGCTCCGTGGTGCTTACTGGAGGTACCTAGTGGGCTAGTTTGACCCCCGGGCCGGCCTTTATTTCAAATTTTTTTTATTTTTTATTTTGGGGGGGGGGGACGCGTGGCCCCCCCTCCTGGGCCACTTATGGCCCCGGGGACACATCCTCCGGGGCCTGGCCTCTCATTGGGGACCATGTGGGGGCCCGCAATCCCCCCACGATCCCAGCCGACTCCCCGCCTCCTGCGGGAGCCAGCATTCCTTTTCCACATGGGGAGCTGCTAAGATGCAACTCCCCGTGTGGAACAGCAATTTGGTTTACATTTTGAAAGAGAGAGCAGGTTTCCCTGCTCTCTCTTTCAAAATGCAAACCAAGTTTGCTATGGCAGGGCGGGAACTGCGAGGCTCCTGCCCTGCCATAACAAACTACAGTGTCCCGGGGTGGGCACCCCAGGACACTGCTGGAGCCGGCACTGGGGTGTGGCGGTCCCCATGGCCACGACAGGTTCCAGGATAGGGGCTGGGCGGCCCCCCCTCCCAACATTTTAAAAGCCCCGGGGTGTGCTGGTCCTCGGGGCCTGGGGGTCCATAACGGACCGCCCAATTTAAACTCTTAGTACTCCGGGGAGGTGGCGGTCCATGGGGCGAGTGGGGAGCTCAAGCCCCCCACACAGGTTTATTTATTCTCTTAAAAAGCCCCAGGGGTGGCGGTCCCCAGGGCTGCGGGTGGGACGTGAGCCCCCCGCATATATTCTAATGAAGCCCCGGGGGTGGCGGGGGCTTGTGGGGGCTTTGAGCCCCTCACCCATGCATATTAAAGCCCCAGGGGTGGCGTTCCCCAGGGCTGGGGGGGCTGGGGAGCCCCCCACATATAATTGTATAAAGCCCCGGGGGTGGCAGTCCCTGGGGCTGAGGGGCCCCTGCGGGCCCACCATTCACATAACCACATTGCCCCTGGGACTTGGCTCCCCGGGGGCTAACTACCAATGAAGTGCGGGAGTCTGCACTTTGTTTTTTTTTTATCTGCAGGATGCTTGCCGATTTAAAAAACTATATATATATTTTTTGGGGGGCCCTGGGGGTCCTTTTTGGACCCCTTAGCAGGCCTAGGGGGTCAGGGTGTTTCTACCTTGCCCCCTTTTTGCATTTTGCACGTTTTTTTCTCAGCTTTCTTGTGCCAACACTTCCTGGTTTGGAGTGTTGACAGTGAATTAGTATACAGCTTGTCATCGGGAGGGTGCGCGGATCCTGCGCAGCCATAGATATATATATGATTTTACTTTTGATTTTCCCAGCAACTGCTGAACGGATTTACACCATTTAACAAAAAGGCACAAGTCTGAACCAAGGGCTACCTCTTTGCCAAATTTGGTGTAATTCCGTTCAGCAGTTCGGGCTGTAGCTGCGGCTAAAGGTTCCTATGGGAAATTGCATAGGACTTCCTTTTTTCTCGGCCCCCGCGTGGCGAATCAGTGTGAAACTTTCAGGATAGAAGCGGACCGGAGCGGGCCATAAGTTTTGAAAATTTCGTGAAGATTCGTCAATCGGCACCAAAGATATTGGGAATAGAATGTTGCGGATATCCAATGGAAAATAGGTCCTAAATGTAACTACCTACTGGCGGTCACCAGTAGGTAATATATATATATATATATATATATATATATATATATATATATCCATACCACAAAGTTTGCCCACTTTGAGGAGCCCACTCGATTCCATATCCTCATGCAGTGAGGTCACAGCCTTCTCCTGATCACCAGACTGGCAAAGTACAGTTTCCTTGGCTCAACGAGTTTCGAAAATAAATTCTTGTTCACGAGCCTGAATAACACTGCAGCAACAGCAAAGGTTTGATTCAACTGCTCTTTATTTAAAACAGACCCCGCCCCTTCGAGCACGATCTTAAGTTTGCACAGGTGTGTGCCGTGTTGCATGATGGTATTTGCAGTTTCAGACCTTGTAGTATTACCCCAGTAGGTGCTGATGTTGTAGAAAATATTATCACAAATTGTCCCCCAAGTGGGTTGATGTCAGCTGGAGAACAACGCCTGCTGCATAACAAGAAGCACTCACTGGAAAAGCTGGAATCGTCCCTTAATGCGGCGCTGGTTTTTCAATGCCACAGGTCCGTGCACTACGGCGGGGCTTCCTCGCGACTTGGACCAAGCCGCTTTCAATCCATACCACAAAGTTCGCTCACTTGGAGGAGCCCACTCGATTCCATATCCTCATGCAGTGAGGTCACAGCCTGCTCATGATCACCAGACTGACAAAGTACAGTTTCCTTGGCTCAACTCGTTTCGAAAATAAATTCTTGTTCACGAGCCTGAATAACACTGCAGCAACAGCAAAGGTTTGATTCAACTGCTCTTTATTCAAAACAGACCCCGCCCCTTCGAGCACGATCTTAGGTTTGCACAGGTGTGTGCCGTATTGCATGATGGTATTTGCAGTTTCAGACCTTGTAGTATTACCCCAGTGGGTGCTGATGTTGTAGAAAATATTATCACAAATTGTCCCCCAAGTGGTTTGATGTCAGCTGGAAAATAGCGCCTGCTGCATTACAAAGAGCACTCACTGGCAAGCTGGAATCGTCCCTTAATGCGGCACTGGTTTTTCAACGCCACAGGTTCGTGCACTACGGCGGGGCTTCCTCACGACTTGGACCAAGCCGCTTTCAACCCATACCACAAAGTTTGCCCACTTTGAGGAGCCCACTCGATTCCATATCCTCATGCAGTGAGGTCACAGCCTGCTCCTGATCACTAGACTGGCAAAGTACAGTTTCCTTGGCTCAACGCGTTTCGAAAATAAATTCTTGTTCACGAGCCTGAATAACACTGCAGCAACAGCAAAGGTTTGATTCAACTGCTCTTTATTCAACTAGACCCCGCCCCTTCGAGCACAATCTTAAGTTTGCACAGGTGTGTGCCGTATTGCATGATGGTATTTGCAGTTTCAGACCTTGTAGTATTACCCCAGTGGGTGCTGATGTTGTAGAAAATATTATCACAAATTGTCCCCCAAGCGGGTTGATGTCAGCTGGAAAACAGCGCCTGCTGCATTACAAAGAGCACTCACTGGCAAGCCGGCACACATATATATAGACATACACATAAACATACATATATTTACACATATATATATATATATATATATATATATATATATATATATATATCACGGAGTTTTCCTTTGTCAAAAAGAAACGGAGAGCCACAACGGGGAATGCCAGGAGGAAGATTTATTTTCACAGGAGCAAGGGCATGACGCGTTTCGGACTGTGCCTCATCAGATGCCAACTCCTTCACAGCAGATCCCGGCAGGCATCGCAAAAGTAGTCCCAATCGGTCTCCCATTGGTGGATGCCCAGGTGGGTGGAGTGAAGTCGCAAACAGTACTGCAGTTGCGTCGGCAAACTGCAAGTACCAGCATGCACCTCTCTCGGCCAGCAGGTAAGTGACTTCTTTCCAACCCTGTGTCCTCATGAGGGCCCTGAGCTGAATATGAGCGTGGTTTTGCGGTGCTAGGCAGGCTAGTGCTGGTGATGTGAATTGTCCTCTCGGGTCCCCAACGCTCCAACCACATGGAGTCCAACCTCAGTATCAGCCTGAGACCCGGATGCAGTGATCCTAATCCCTCCGTGTAGTCACGAACTGCCAAATGTGCAGCGGCATTTTGCTGAGACTGGATGCGGTGGGTGAAGATATATATGTGTATGTGCCCACAGCATTCTGGACTTTGTAGTATTGACGCACTGTGCGTCCTACAGTGAGACTCGACCAGCAATTAACAACACATGCTGCTTGGGGGGCGGAGCTACCTTTTCACCGGACAAGAGGGGGAGAGGTATTTAAACCGTTCACACTGTCTGCCTCCTGCTAAACCATCTGGCGCTGACAAAGGCTAATCTACGCCGAAATGCATCCGCCCTGATATTTGGTTTTAATTTGGCATTAAAAGAACCCCCTCCGCAGACTCCCCTGTGTGTTCTCTCCTTCTTTGGTTCAGAGAGGACTTTGCTCATTCAATTAGCGCGAGCTCAAGTAACGCGCTCTGAGAGACCCCTGCACTTTAAAGTGGTCCGGACCGAGCTGGCTTTCCGCTTCAGTGGAAAAATTTTTGTTCCCTGGGTACTGGGACGGTCTGGTACCCACCCATGGATCCGGCAAGAGAAATGGCAGTGTTGAGAGCCACTGTGCCCCACGTCGGGTGAGCTGGATTGCCAGTCCTACCCCTGCCTAATGGACTGCCGGGACTTTGTGGTGTGTGCAGTACGGGGAGCAGAGGAGGCTACAGCCATGAACTTTACAGGTGAAAACGGCCCGCTTACTTCCATCCACCCCCGTTGCAAAAGTGAGACCAGCCCACAGCATTCCGGACTTTGTTGTATTGATGCACTGTACGTCCTACAGTGAGACTCGACCAGCAATTAACAACACATGCTGCTTGGGGGGTGGAGCTACCTTTTCACCGGACAGGAGGGGGAGAGGTATTTAAACCGTTCAGACTGCCTGCCTCCTGCTAAACCATCTGGCGCTGACGAAGGCTAATCTACGCCAAAATGCATCCGCCCTGACATTTGGTTTTAATTTGGCATTAAAAGAACCCCCTCCGCAGACTCCCCTGTGTGGTCTCTCCTTCTTTGGTTCAGAGAGGACTTTGCTCATTTATATATATATATATATATATATATATATATATATATATATATATTCACTGAAAAAACCATAGGTTATAGACCATATATGGTTAGGGATTAGCATTTACAAAACCTTATTTTACTCACACAAAACCATTGAAATTCCATATATAGTTAGTTGTACTAACTATATATCGCGCACCCGCAATCCACTGCTGATCATGTCACATATTACATCATTCATGACATGGTCAGTGACATCACTGATGACATCACTGATGACATCTCAAATGACATCACTGATGACATCACTGATGACATCTCAATGACATGACTGATGACATCACTGATGACATCTCAAATGACATCACTGATGACATCTCAAATGTCTTACATATTGAAGAATGAGTGGATGTATAAGTGTCTGGATGAAGGATTTAGTAGGTGTGTGACTGACTGTATGAGTGAGTGATTAAATGTGTGTCACTGAGTGCATGGGTTAGTGAGTAAACTGTCTTAATTTGTGCATCATTATGTCTGTTGTTCTGTAAACTGCTGCATGTGTTGATCAGTAGCTATATGAGTAAGTATATGGGTTATTGATTGGTTGCCCAAGTATTTGTATGGGAGACTGAGTGTGTGTGTGGGTGGCTGGGAGGTGTATGACTCTGTGCATAGATGTGTAAGCAGTTGATTCACTAGATATATGGATTCAAAAGTGCATGTGGAAACAGGTGTATGGGCGGTTTACTGAGTGCATTGGTGAGTGAATGGATATCTGAGTGCTACATGTCAAAGTAAGAACATATGTAAAACACAGTACATGTGAGAGTTGACATATATAAATAACTGTGCATAAGAGCCCGTGAATGTGTGAGTGGCTGTATTGATCATTGTGAACTTGTATCAGGGATTGTAAAAGAGAGTAAATATGTGTTAGTATATGTTTGAATAAGTAAGGTATGTATAACTGTATAGTTGAGGAAATGGAGGTGTAATTGATTCTTTGCATGACTGAGTAGGTGTGTGAGTAACTCCATGGATGAGTGACAGTCTGTGAGTGTCTGTTTACACTGAGTGTATCTAAGGTTATTTTAGAGTCTGAAGAAGTTCATCGTATTATCACATGAATGATGTCATCAGTGATGTCATCAGTAATGTCAAATGAGATGTCATCAGTGATGTCATCAGTCATGTCAATGAGATGTCATCAGTGATGTCATCAGTGATGTCATTTGAGATGTCATCAGTGATGTCATCAGTGATGTCACTGACCATGTCATGAATGATGTAATATGTGACATGATCAGCAGTGGATTGCGGGTGCGCGATATATAGTTAGTACAACTAACTATATATGGAATTTCAATGGTTTTGTGTGAGTAAAATAAGGTTTTGTAAATGCTAATCCCTAACTATATATGGTCTATAACCTATGGTTTTTTCAGTGAATTTTCAAGGTTTTGTAAATGCTAATTCCTAACTATATATGGTCTATAACCTATGGTTTTTTCAGTGAATTTCAATGGTTTTTTAATAGCAAATATCAAAACCTTTACAATGTATTCTTCTTTAAATCGAAAAATATTTTTTACATGTTTTTAATACAATCTTTTTTTTATTATTTTTATTGTTTCGCTCCCGGTACGCGAACCGGTTAGCTTCCCGTTAGCTCAATTCGGAGCCGCGACCCGGTCCGCGAACCGGTAAACGTTCCGTTTGCGCAACTGTCGCGTTAGAAAACAACATCGTGACGCGTCGCGTCAGCATGACGTTTCGCGTTCTCGCGTGATACGTCATATGAAGTGCTACGTTAGCGTACCCGGAAGCGCAGCGGTACGCGAACCGGAAGCGATCCGCGGCGCCGACCGCGTAACGTAAACACAGCAGGTCATGTGACTCGGTAATAACACTTTTCATTGGTTCATTTCACTTTTGGTTTCCTAATGATGTAATACTAGGTCATGTGATCTAAAATGAACACTTTTCATTGGTTTAGAACTTTTGCTTTTCCCAAATGATGAAAACCCCTCCTTCTTTCCTCACTCTGACTTTCATCTTGGTGAGAGAAAGACCCTTTATTTACATTGTGACATGGCTTCATTAGTAGCTTCAGCTGGTTCTAACCCACCACCTCCACCAAATCCAAAGAAGAGAGGACCACCTGCTGAAGTAATTTTACAACAAGAAGAGGAAGAACAGGAAGAGGAGGAAGAGGAGGAAGAGCCAAGGTTTTTGCCAGAGGAGCCCAGGAGGTATAATCGAAAAGAGAACTACATTTGGCAATTCTATAAATTTCCTGAGGGGCAAAAAAAAGTAAATGCACGCTACGTGTTTTGCCGTATATGCGGTGATAGACTGTCAAGGGGAACTGAAAAAAAATACAGTTACGGCAATCACACTATGCATCGGCATATGAGTAGGTGGCATCCTAATAATTATAGTGCTGCCCAGCTACGTGATGAGCAACAAAATCCCCTTCCGATGGCAAGAAGATCGGTTGTTCCAGAGGTGTCGGGACCAGAGGCGAGGGAGATGATCCCAAACATTCAAATGTTGTTTGGGCACGTGAAGCAAGTGTGCGTGCACTGCGGCGATTTCATTTGCTACAGGGAAAGTAGCATCATTTTGATTATGAGAGCTATTCAGAATCATGTTAATGTTTGTCCGAAACGCCCCAAAAAATAAATTCTTTTTTTTTTGTTGCTCCTGTTGAGCCCTTTATAATGGATCGTTTTTGTTTCCCCCCCCCCCAAAAAAACCAAAAAAAATATAAAAACGTTCAGAAAATACAAAAAAAGTAAAAAAAATGTTAAAAAAATACTAAAAAAAATATAAAACAACAAAAACATTAAAAAAAAAGTTCTTTTCAGAACTACCTCCCCGTTATAAAAAAATTGGTAGAATATTTGGAACTCTGCCAACCTCTATTTCTCTTAGTTCGCTCCCCGGAGCGCTACCCGGTACGCGAACCGGAAGCTAACCAAAAAAATTATTTTTTAAAAAAAAGAACAGTAAGTATAAGGGAAGGAAACAGACAGTTATGTGAAAAGAAAGACAGCTCTAGGGAGTAAACAAGAGATACTGTTACCCACAATCCACTGCTGATGATGTCACATATTACATCATTCATGACATGGTCAGTAACATCATCAGCAGTGGATTGCGGGTAACAGTATCCTTAGTTTACTCCCTATAGCTGTCTTTCTTTTAACATAACTGTCTGTTTCCTTCCCTTATAGTTACTGTTCTTTTAAAAAAAAAAAAATTTTGATCAGTCAGAAACAGTGACATTAATAGAAACAGAGAGAGTGAACAAGAGTGAAGAACTATGGTCCTCCTCAGCCACCCTCAGAAAACCAAGGGGGTCAAGATACATCTACCGTGCCCCCTTCTACCCATTCTGAACATTATTTGCCCTCCATCTTGTATCTTGATTCGACCGAAACACAAAATGGTGGACTCCCGTAACGCTGCTGGTTTGCGAACCGGGCCACTTCCCGGGAAGCGGTCCAAAAAAAAAGGTGGGAAAGTAATTCACAGACACTAAGAGTAATAGAGACGGAGTGAGTGAACAAGACTGAGGAACTATGAGAAGAGAGGGACTGAGAAAAAGAGTGGAAGGAGTTGAGTAAGTAGGTAATAGAGAAAGGAATGAGGAAAGTAGCAAAGGCAGGAAACTGAGGGTTAAAGAAGTGAAGCAGTGGAACTAATAGTAGGTGAATGTGATAGAAATGTAATGAAAAGAGTACAAAATATTTACCTTATAATTGCCGTTAAATTACTCACTTTTTGTTTTTATACTTTCAATCTGTGAAAGAGAGAACCAACATTTGAAAAATATTAAAACATGTATTTAAAAATTACAAAAGACAAGCGAAAAGATTGAAGGACAAATAGTTTTTCAACAACTTTGACACTGACAGAAGCTTCTGCTTCTCCAGGCCCCCTACACAGTCCTAAAGATATACATTTTAAACTAACAGTATCTTGATGCAGATGAAGTGAGGCCTATCTTAAAACATGGTGCATCTTTTGCATTGCTCTTGTTTCAGAAAAGTGTCGCTTCAGGATGCCAATAACATGTCTCCTATCCAGAGGTTTGTTTGAGGTGAGGCCTACTCAGAGTTCAAGATGAGATTTACACTTGTTGAAGTGTACAGAGGAGATAATATCTGTGAAAGTCTACCAATGAAGTGAGTCATGTCCACTGCACTCTTCAACAAAGTACAAACCTCCTATGTTTCCCTGGACAGACCTAAACTTGATCTGCACAATGTGATTCGTAATGATAGGAAACACAGGTGATGTAATTGAAATACGTGCAATTTATTTTGCTCATTTCTCAATCACATCACTTGCGTTTCCTTTGCTTAGGTATCTCATTGTGCAGATGTAGTCTAGCATATGAAAGAATACGCAGAAGTGCAGCACTGTATGCAACACCTTTGACACTTACAGAAGCCTCACCTTCTCCATGCCTCCTACACAGTTCTACATGTACATCATAAATGCAAACAGTACAGAATTAATTATACATGTTAAATGGTTTATTTTTGCTGTTCTCAGAATGTATCAAAATTCACTAAAAACAGTGACTTAAAGGTATTCATCATATAACAGCGGGGAAAAAAAACCACAATCAAAATGATTGTGTTTAAAAAACCCATACAACATCAGAAATCAGAATTCAGAACTCCTTAAAGTTAACTTACTTTCCATGACGTCCAAGGATGTCCTATGAACAGCTTACACTCTTTTGTGCTGTTATTACTTTCAGCCCGCCACTTTCTGAAAGAAAATCTCCATCGTTTTTAAAAACACGTTACATCGAATAAATGACTTCTTGCTCTCTACCACAAGTTTCCTCAAGGCCAAATCTGGTCAGAGCCATTTATAACTCTTGGATTTCTTGTAAGCCAATCCCGTCATTTGGAATTTCCGCAACTTTCAGAATTAAAATGTTGAAGATCATTTTCACAATCCTGGAATAGTAATATCTTCCCCTTCTTGCTCAGTCATGTTCTACATTTCCTATGACACTGATACTGCTTACTATGAAGCAGACTTACACTACCTCTATGACTACTACAATTATTTAATTCTCTACATCACTTTTAATCACAAAGCAATGTAAAACAGTAGACAGCATTGCAGACTTACATTCCCTCTACTCCATGTTTTGATTGGCTGCTTCAATTAGCTTATAAAAAGAAGCAGTTTTTCTGAACTCATTCAAAGTGCACATATTTCTCCATGACGTCCAGTCCTATGGTTAGAAGTTATGTCTCTGAACTACACTTATCCTCAAGGCCAAATTGTGTAGGAGCCATTAGAACTTCTTGAAATTCCACAGAGCACATCCCGAGATTATTTCCCTAAAATTTTGGTTTTAAAAACACCAGGTAAGAGTTTTTAAGGTCATACGGCAATTTTTTTTTGAAAATTAAAACAGAATCATTGCAGAATGACCAGCCATTTCTAGACTTTAAATAAGCTGTGTAATGTCCTGATGTTATTGAAGGGCCGTCATGATATATAATTGCTGCAGTTACAAAAGTCCTTCCTGATATTGACAACTGCGAAGCTACAAAATTTTTAATTAAAGTTGTCAATTTTGTTCCATCAGGCCTACATCGTTGGAACATTAAAATGACGTACTGGCCATATGTTCGTATAAATAATGTGGACATCATTTCAGATTTACATTGGCTACACTCCATGTTGTGATCAGCTGCTTTTACTAGCTTATTAAAGGAGACTGATTTACTGTCTGGCAAAGTTAAATATATAAATCTTTCTGAGTCTACACTAGTAGTACTTGATACCATACAGTTCTCGCAGTCATGCTGCCATTGATAAGAAAGCCCAAACAGCTGATCTACATCTACACCTTCAGCATGTAATACATCAAGCATGTACATTAAAAACTCCTGACAATCTTGCTGAATATTTTGAGAGAATTGTGTTTGGCCTGAACATCTGTCTAACAGATTTCGAATTTCAGACACACTTTCTATGTTTCTTCTATCAGTGCTACATTTCTCTAACACAGAATTTAACAAACTGCAACATCTTTGATCAGAATTGACCACAATCTCTTCTTTTACATTTTCTAGAGAAAACAAAACATTAACCACTACATTAGCATAGCAGTTGACACCAGAACTGTTTTCAAACTGAAAACCAACAACATCTTCAACAGAATCCTTTTTGTTTCTGCTTGTAATTTTAGGTTCATTGACTTTTTGTCTTTTTGCTACAACCTCCCCAGTATTGTTCTAATTTCTTCGTTTCCGGCCTACCACACGTTTCTCAAACAAAGGATACTGAGGCAAATGTGGCGCATACTCTCTTCTTAACCTATTGTATTCCTTAACACAATCTAGATCCGCACAAATGTTTGTGACATCACACTCAATCAAGTACAATCCCGATAAAGTTCTAACTCGTGACAATGCCACATATGCCATACCCTCCTTGAACACAGAACTGCCAATATTCACCAATGCACTGTCTACACTTAAACCTTGCGATTTATGGATTGTCACCGCATATGCCAAGCAAACAGGAAACTGCTTACGGCGAACATATAAGTCTTTTACAAGCAAAAATCTAGCAGAACAACGACCAATTAGCTGTACTTCCTCAATGCCATCAAATTTAATTTTAAAAAATTCAATTCCATCTCTATTTCTGTATTTCACAAAATCAACAACATTACCCATTGATCCATTTACCAGACCTCTTTCAACATGTAAATTCCTTCTTAAAATTATACGGCAGTTCAAGCACACATTCAGAGTCTTTTCAAAACCTGCAGTTTTAGATATACTCTTCTCTAATGAATCCAATTTTGTTTTCAGATTCTCAGACAAAATAATTGTTGATCCCATATGCTCTACTCTATCAATAGCTTCCAGTTTCACAATCTCTTGCTTTTCTAAATGCAACATTTTGTTGTTAAATTTGGCACATTCTGCAAGAGTTGGCATCAAACATATTCCAGATTTCTTCTCAGTAATTTTCTGAAAAATATTCTCAGGCACAACATCTTGTTCTGGATATAAATTTGACAGTAATCGTGCATGTAAAGCTTCTTTCCCATGCTCGGTCACTTTTCCAATTCTAACATCTTGTAGAATAGTCTTGTAAACTTCATCCTTCGCCTGACGCATATTTTCATGCAGTTCAGCATAATTGAAGTTTAACCATATATTGACGTTGCCAATGCTGCCTAGGCACTTCCTGGTATCTTCATGCGTGAGCATTTTGAACACAGGTTGCCCTTTCACTGGTGTCAGCTGCAAAAGATCTCCGAAAACAATGATGTGTTTGCCACCAAATAACACATCATACTCTGTTTTGAGAACTTCTTGCATCCTCAAATGCACAAAGGCAAGCATGACATTGGAAACCATGCTTACTTTGTCAATGATAAGAAGTTTCATTTTCCTCAAGATTCTTGAAACTTCAAAACAAGCATCTCCAGATAGCTTGTGATATTGTAATTTGTTGTCATGCTCCACTGGCAGCATCAGTAAACGATGTAAAGTAATCCCTTTAATATTATGTGCTGCCAGTCCAGTTGTAGCAGTGACAACACAAGACAGCGATGACTCTGTCCTTTCCTGCAAATAGCATGATATTGCTTTAATGAGGAAACTTTTTCCAGTTCCCGCTTCTCCACTCACGTACAGTCGGACAGGCTTCAACGATGTACATGAGCACTCTTTCTTATCATGACTTAATCCATGATCAATTTGCATGGTAACTTCGTCATATATTTTCCTCTGCTCAACGTTGAGTTGTCTTTCCAACTCTTCTAAGTTAACCGCATCCTCCTGAGCATGTGCCATGGCTCTTTCCACTTCATTCATAGCAGTGGCAGCTTCATTTTCGATAACAGGTCCTCCTAGTGGATCCTGACTCAATGAAGCAGAACTCTGACTGTCCTGAGAACTGTCTCTGGCAATCTCGGCTGCAATTGTTGCTTCCTGCTCAATTTCCGCATTCAACATTTCTACATATTTGGGAAAAGCAGGACATTCTATGGTCTCCTTGGCGGCATTGAAAGAGTCTTCGTAACAGAGGAAATCTCCAAGCAGTTCCTCTTCTGCACGCCAAGGCTTGAAAAGTTGCAAAAGTGCTAAATAGAAAAACTCCTTTTTTTCAGGAGATTCGCCACTCAATTTTCGATGGTTTACCAAGTGGCATTTTCTTTGCTTGACCAGACATCCCTCACTTCCTATTACAGCATACACTCCTTTCTCAGTATCTTCTTTGATGTTCCTCTTGAATATGTAATTTTGCAGAACCTCATACAGACAAACATTCTCGAGGTGACTGCTTCGATTTGGATAATATGTATCCAACATGTTTGTCTTCAAAATGTCGGTACTGTTTGGCTCCTTTTCCGCCAAATACTCAATTTCCCGCACAGGTTTGAGAACTCGATTACGCGTTACAGCAAGACCAAGACTCGCCCAAACGATACTCCTGGACTTGGCATAGAGACTTGCTGAAGACAACCGGTCAGAACATTCGTACGCTCCGATTTCTCGATGCGACAACATCTTCAGACTGAAACTGTACAACTTCTTGCTGAGGCTCTTTTCATGGGAAATGTCCTCCCACATATCCTTCAATTCTGTCTTCTCTTTTTTGGTGATGTAAGACGTCACATACCGAGCCACAGCCATACAGTTATCAGCCACAAACTGTATATCCATGTTAGCATTCCACATGGACAAAATCACCGGGTTGTAGTCGTTGGTGTACTTGGACTCTTCGTTCCTCTTCAAATTGTAAGTGTTTTTAGGTGATTTCTTCATGACATTGTGTCGCAGCGAAGACATCAAACTGTTTACTCTTCCTTTAGAAATCACCGGTCGTGGAAAGCCGAAACGACATTTAGTGTAGAACTTGTCTTTGTTTCGGAATTTACGACGGCAGTACTTTCCACATCGATGGCTTTGGAAACGCAGAACTTTTTCTCTTAGGCTTTTCTTCTCCTTTGCGTTTGGAACAGCACACGTAGAATACTGTTGGATGAAACTCATCACTGAGTCTTCTGGATCCGTTCCAAATTTAGGTGCATCCTTGATCCACAGCAACATATGTATATGAGGAGCACCTCTTGCTTGGTACTCTTTTCTCCAGAAGAAATCCAACACCTCTCCAAGAGGTGGATTCTTCTTATTCATGATGAAAGACATCATAGCTTCAAATCTATGATTGAAGTACCTACATACATTGACTGGATCCAAAGAGCACAGTTCTCCGGGTGTCTTGAATTCGATGTTATCTACGTTAGCATTTGCCTCTCGTAGAAATTCAAGTAAGTCTTCCCAGCCATACTCGGCACAGCTCAGAGTGAGGAACCATGTGGGAGTACCTAAGTTCCTCAGCATACATTTTAAATCACCATGACGACGGTACCAGTACTCATTAGTACCACGCTGACACGCCATGAGATTAATCAGGTGAGAATCCAAAATACTATCTTGGACATTGACTTTATCCATAAAGTCACTTGCCGAGATGTTTTGCATGTGTATACCACTTTTCAAGATGTGGTTCACTGCATATGACAGTCCAGACAGATCGCTTTCAAACAGGAGATGAAACAAATAAGGAATGCATTGTCGAAACCTAGCATCTCCTGCATACAATCGCAAAGTCCGGTATTCAGAAGCAGGAATTTGATGAGGTCGCTCATCATATCTTCCTCCCTGACCTGTTGGAAAAAGCTGTGGGAAACACCGAGCTTCCAAACTTTCCTCCCAAACACTAATGGGACTCCCTTTGGCTTGTTTCATTTGAAACAACTCAATAGCATTCCCCATGACTTCCTTGGAATGCAAAGGATGAACACTATAATGTTCATATATTTCTTCACTAGTAGAGGGTTCTACTTTCTCAATTTGACCAGCACACAAATCGCTATCCTCTTCCTCACTTACTTCCTCTTCTGCAACATATACATTCTTATAGTATTTATTATTTTTTTTCAAATACAATGTTGCCTTTTTAACTTTCCTAACATCTACTAAATCTTGCCATATTTTCTTATTCTTTGTCGGAACCCCATTAACTAAGATAACCAGAGGTTCCTCTTCCACTTTTTCTACTCCAATTGTGTTAATGTTTTTCTTCAAATCTAGAGGCAAATAAACAACTCTTCCCTTTAATCCTCTCTGTAAATCTGATGGAGGCAATTTCCCTGTCTTTGGCTCCATTCTTACAATAGCCTGAAAGGGATGGATACTTTGAATCAAAATAGATTCATAAGTATTTAAATCCTTCAATTCAGAAGGAATCTCAACCAATTCCAGATTATTATGAACTACTCTAGCAGGCATCTGGTTTTGATTTAATTTGCAAGAACAATAAGTACACACACGTTGATCCAATCCCAAATCAAAACAATTTTCTACCATCAAGTATGTTGCAAAATCCTTCCATTCACTATTATTTTCCCTTTCACTTTTTGCATATAAATCCACTAACTTAGTCTGATTCTTATAATAAGTGCGTCGACAACACACACAAGTGAAATTAGGCCTCTCACTTGATTTCACCTCAAACGTCGCAATTTCCCTCTGGAAATTATCTGTACTGGAAACCTGTACACTATCTTCCACATGACCCTCTTCTTCTTGCTCAATTTCAACATTCTCCTCTTTACTTCCAAAGTAACAAAACTCAATTTCTTCACATATATTCTTCACATCTATTTCAGAACCATGCAAAAGAGCAGCGCATAATTGTTTAAGCATAATTGCTGGACTCTTAGCATAATACAACATTCTAACTAATTTCCTCACTTTGTTATGATGCACTGCTAGCATCCTGAAATGATGAAAAACACTCTGGCATACTCTCCTGGAAAGACAAGCCAGTGAATGTCCATGCAAACCTGTCACTTCTCTTACTCTGCAAGGATCTAATTCTTGCAACAACATCATTTTCTGCTTCAAACTTTTCTTATTAAATGACCGTACAAAATCACAAAGCAAATTGATGGAATCCTGTCGCACACTGCAAATACTACTACACTTCCAGGTGTACACAGGACCCTTAGCACGTCTTCCTAAAACCTCATTACCTAACACCTCTTCTGCCTCTGTTGTCACAAGTTTTTCTTTTTCAACTGGACAACCATCTTTCACTTCATAAGCACGACCACTGGTGTCAACTGCATGCACCAAATCATTATCCTGGAAATAACTCTCCTCATTAAAAAATGCCTCACAGCTTGAACTATGCATCCATTCTCCAGAAAAAACTTCACAAAAATTACTACGATTAACTATTCTCTTCCATCTACTATTTCTTTTGAAATCAAAAATTGCCTTGTTTAGCTTCCTAATTCTATTGATTATCAAAATAAATAACTTACGTTTAATTTCAAATGCCTGATCAATAACTTTCTCAACTTTTTTTTTTGTCTTATAAAAAACCAGTTTCTGTTGACCTTTCTTAATATTTTTTAACAAATTGCCAATTATCCTGTTCCGGAACATTCGTTTACGAATCTCCCTAAACTGTTGTTTCCTTCTACCATCATGCACAGAGTTATCTCTTGCTCTAGCAGTAACATTTTTCATTGGCCTTTCCTTTCCATTTGATTTCCTTCTCGTTTTATGGACTGAAACATTTTCTGTAGTAATATTTTTTTTACTACACATATTTCTTATAAATTGTTTTGTGCTCTTACCCGGTGCTTTCTTCGTGACTTGACAAATCTTTTTGTTAGAGGACTGCTGCGTATTTTTTTTCACCTGCTGTCTTTGACGTTTTGCAGCCTTTATCTGTCTTTCTATTGTAGGCATGGTGAAATCTTGAAATGATCTGCAGTTGAATCTGTGGAAAAATATAATAAATAATGTTATTAACCATTATTACCAAACAGTAAATCAGTAACAGTGATCAAAAACTTAACACACTACTTGACATTTTAATTAGAAGATTTTTTAGTCGTTGGCAAATTTACAATACAGAAATACCAGAAAAGAAATGACATTTATATTTATGTTACCTATGCTATTTTATATGTGAATCTGATCTAATTTTATGAGCATATTTTAATATTTTATTGAAGACACTACACATAACCTGCTTTTGAAGGTGTCTTTATTTTTAAATTAAACGGTTTACCTTTTTACTTTTTATTAATTATAAATTTTAAAAATAAATGTTTATATTTCCAAAGGCTCAAGCAGGTCAGCTTCCCATCCTATATCATATAATTCGGACAAATCTGCATCCTCATCACGCTCTTCTTCATCCTCAGGATTTAAATCATCCAAGGGATCAACATCCACTGATGTTTCAATTACAAGTTCAATGATGAGGTCAAAATCAACTGATTGCAGATTGTCGCTCATGTTGAGGTTGTCTTTATCTTTAAAGAAAGATAACAACAATGAGATGTTGCAGAGTAAGAGACAAATCTCACAGATTATAATAGTAAAATTGTTTAACAAGAGTAACATTTTGCAGCTATTATTTAGCCATGTCCAGCGATGCTGAGCAGGTGAAGCCTATGTCTAATTTTTCACTGAACAGGACTCATCTCTTCTTAACCTTGGATAAGCCTCACCGACTCTGTGTCCCCTGCACATACTTAAATGTAAAGGGGCAGATTTATGTTAAATGGCACATCCCCAGGCATGCACCAGTTAACGTGCACCACTGCTCTGCCACCCATGGTGTGCCGCATTTACAATCAGATAGGAGAAACCTGCGTCAAAACCCTGCGCCTGCTTGAAGCAGGCATAGGTCTTGACGCAACATTGTGGAGATGGTGCACCCCTGAGCCTTGCTGGAGCTGCATCGCACTTGCGATACAACTCCAGCAATGCGCCACCTTAACGGCACAGATGCGTCAAGCATCTGTGCCGTTTTTGCCCCATGCTGCGCCGCATTGTAAATGCAGCACACCATGGGTGGCGGAACAGCGGCGCAAGATGACTGGCACATCCCTGGTGATGCGCCAGTCATCATAAATCTATCCCTAAGCTTCTTATCTTGTTAGAGATGAACTGCCATATGTATCATCAAAATATTTTGCATTTATTAAATAGCGAATTTTAAGGAATAAATAGCGATTCTTTACCATTCCTAATTTGCGATGAGCAAATTGCTAATTGCAAGTTACCCATTCATTTCCATGGGCTAGGAGGCTCATAGGAATGAAGGTTTAATTTGCGATTAGCAATTTGCTCATCACAAATTAGGAATTTTTCCAAGGGTGCAGGGGTGTCTCAAGAACACCCTGCTGCACCCCTGAAAAAGAAATTTGGGGGCATATGGCACACATACATGCCCTAAGGGCATGTGTTGGCGTCATATGGGACCTTTTGTTTTTTTTAAAAAAAGCTTTTTGAAAAGAATTCACAAATTACCACCAATTTACCACAATAGTTTCCAAATCCTTAATGTCATTTTTTACATATTTTTTGTTTGATACATTGCATTTAAGTAGTCACAAAATTTGCAAATCCTTCAGTGCAATTGCAAAATAAGGAATAGCAAATTTTGCTACTCCTTATTTTGCATCAAACTTGTTTGATACATACCATTTGTCTAATTAACATTCGCAAAGGCCAAAATTCGTAGAATTTTGATCTTTGCGAATGCTAATTAGCTTGATACATATGGCCCCAAGTGAGGCCTGTCTTACGACATGGTGCATCTTTTGCATCACTGCTGCATCGGTTTCATGTGGTACGTTTTTTTTACACCATGACATATCTGCCTAAATGCATCAATTTGTAATGTTGTCGCCTCATAGCAAATCTTTTGCACCACCGCTGCATCATAAAAGTGACGCACAGTGGCACAAAAGAGGCATACTCCTATCATAAATCTGTCCCTAGCATTTTAAATGATTAATCCAGGATGACGATAAAGTGTGGCCTATCCAGAGGTTTGTTTAAGGTGAGGCCTACTCAGGATTGCAGATTAAAGTTACGCTTGATGAAGAATACAGAGGAGATAATACATGTAAAGGCCTACCAATGAAGTAAGTAATGTGCACTTTATTGCGCCAGTCATCATAAATGTATCCCTAAGCTTCTTATCTTGTTACAGATGAACCACCATATGTACCATCAAACTATTTTGCATTTCCTAAATAGCAAATTTTAAGGAATAAATAGCAATTCTTTACCATTCATAATTTGCAATGAGCAAATTGCTAATTGCAAATTAGCACCGCCGTTGCATCATAAAAGTGACGCACAGTGGCACAAAAGAGGCATACACCTATCATAAATCTGTCCCTACCATTTTAAATGATTAATCCAGGATGACAATAAGGTGTGGCCTATCCAAAGGTTTGTTTAAGTTGAGGCCTACTCAGGATTGCAGATTAAAGTTACGCTTGATGAAGAATACAGAGGAGATAATACATGTAAAGGCCTACCAATGAAGTAAGTAATGTCCACTTTATTGCGCCAGTCATCATAAATGTATCCCTAAGCTTCTTATCTTGTTACAGATGAACCACCATATGTACCATCAAACTATTTTGCATTTCCTAAATAGCAAATTTTAAGGAATAAATAGCAATTCTTTACTATTCCTAATTTGCAATGAGCAAATTGCTAATTGCAAATTACCCATTCATTTTCATGGGCTAGGAGGCTCATAGGAATGAAGGTTGCAATTTGCGATTAGCAATTAGCTCATCACAAAATAGGAATTTTTTCAAGCGTGCAGGGGTATCTCAAGAACACCCTGCTGCACCCCTGAAAAATAAATTTGGGGGCATATGGCACACCTACATGCCCTAAGGGCATGTATGGGCGTCATATGGGACCTTTTGTTTTTTGGAAAAAAATGCTTTTTGAAAAGAATTCGCAAATTACCACAAACTAGAAGTTGGTGGTAGTTTCCAAATCCTTAATATCATTTTTTACATATTTTTTGTTTGATACATTGCATTTAAGGAATCGTAAAATTTGCAAATCCTTCAGTGCAATCGCAAAATAAGGAATAGCAAATTTTGAATTAAGGACATTTTAAGTCATTTCCATATGTGCAGTGTTTTGAAATTATGATTTGAAAATCGTTTTTGGGGAAAAGTAATGGTTTGCAAATTTATGACAAGGACATAATGGTGTATGCTTCTCTATAAGGCATTTCAGTGTCTCTGATGTCATTTTTCCCATATTACATTATAAGACCTTTCCCCATGGAGCACATTCCTTGTAAATATGCTCCCACCTGAGCATGGCGAATTTAGATTTTGACTGTTTGAGTCACATAACCATGTTAAAAGTGACCCAAAAAAATTGCAAACGTTTTAAAAAAACACATTCATTTGTCTTAAGGACATTTTAAGTCATTTCCTCATGGACAGTGTTTTCTAAGTGGCGCAAAAGAGGCATACACCTATCATAAATCTGTCCCTAGCATTTTAAATGATTAATTCAGGATGACAATAAGATGTGGCCTATCCAGAGGTTTGTTTAAGGTGAGGCCTACTCAGGATTGCAGATTAAAGTTACGCTTGATGAAGAATACAGAGGACATAATACATGTAAAGCTCTACCAATGAAGTAAGTGATGTCAACTTCATTGCGCCAGTCATCATAAATGTATCCCTAAGCTTCTTATCTTCTTAGACATCAACCGCCATATGAATCATATAACTATTTTGCATTTCCAAAATAGCGAATTTTAAGGAATAAATAGCGATTCTTTACCATTCCAAATTTGCGATGAGCAAATTGCTAATTGCAAATTACCCATTCATTTCCATGGGCTAGGAGGCTCATATAAACGAAGGTGCAATTTGCGATTAACAATTTGCTCATCGCAAATTAGGAATTTTTCCAAAGCTGCAGGGGTGTCTCAATAACACCCTGCTGCACCCCTGAAAAAGAAATTTGGGGGCATATGGCGCACATAAATTTTAACAACATTCCTTTACCTCAAAAACGATTTTCAAATCATAATTTCAAAACACTGCACATGGGAAAATTACTTAAAATGTCCTTAAGACACATAAAAGCGTTTTTTGATTGCCTTTGCAGCATGTTTGTATCACTTTTAACATGGCTATGTAACACAAACATTCAAAATCTAAATTTGCCATGCACAGGTGGGAGCATATTTACAAGCAATTTGCGCCACAGACAAAGGTCTTACACTAAAATGGGAAAAATAACATCAGGGACAGTCAATTGCCTTATAAAGAAGCATACACCATTATGTCCTTGTCATAAATTTAAAAACAATTCCTTTTCCCCCAAAACGATTTTCAAATCATAATTTCAAAACACTGCACATGGGAAAATGACTTAAAATGTCCTTAAGACACATGAAAGCGTTTTTTGATTGCCTTTCCAGCATGGTTGGGTCACTTTTAACATGGCTATGTAACACAAACATTTAAAATCTAAATTTACCATGCACAGGTGGGAGCATATTTACAAGCAATTTGCGCCACAGAGAAAAGTCAGGGACAGTCAATTGCCTTATAAAGAAGCATACACCATTATGTCCTTGTCATAAATTTAAAAACAATTCCTTTACCTCAAAAACGATTTTCAAATCATAATTTCAAAACACTGCACATGGGAAAATTACTTAAAATGTCCTTAAGACACATAAAAGCGTTTTTTGATTGCCTTTCCTGCATGGTTGGGTCACTTTTAACATGGCTATGTAACACAAACATTCAAAATCTAAATTTTCCATGCACAGGTGGGAGCATATTTACAAGCAATTTGCGCCACATAATTCATAATTTTCTCCTTAAAGCACACTATTCTCTAAATTAAAGAAATATTTTCTCACCTTAGCAAATACTTTGAGTTTGAAAACAGTCTCAGAAACACACCAATTTGTCTTCAGCAGAGCGAAAGGTATGCACTCCAGAGTCTGCAGCTATCAAAAGCACAGAAATGCTGTAATTCTTCACACATATTTCTCATGTCACCCAATCAAAACTCTTCCCTCACTTTTTTTCAAATGAAAACCCTTCCCCCCTCTGCCCTTTCTGTCTTTTCTGCATGGCAACCACCTCTTGGAAGACTTCTGGTGTTTGCAAGTTCACACAACTTTGTTGCAATTGAACTCTGAACTCTCAGTGCACCTGCATATCCAGTGCATTCTTTCATTTAATGATTTTTTATTGACCATTCAAAATACATTTTTCAAAGAACACATCCGTGCACCCTAACTTTCTGTTTTCAGCAATCAAAATCCACCAATCACTGTTACTGCTTCATGAACACAGAAACTCCACAGTTTTTTTCATTTTAAACTCTCATTTTTTCAACTGCCATTTCATTGCCACACTTCATCTGACTGCAGGAGAACCTTCTCTCACCATGTTTTCTGTCTGGATTGTTGGACATAGTTATATTCACTGGGCTCAAAGGTACGTTGAAAACAGGAAATTACCTAACCTCAATTTACAAGATGTGGAAATTAAGTGGTTTGGCCACAGAGGATTAAAATGTCACCAATTGATACCATTGGTGAAAACCTTTATGCATTTGCCCAAACCTGACCTGTTAATTGTGCACTGTGGAGGTAATGACTTGGGCACTTTGACTGGTGTAGGTCTGGAAATGCTTTTAAAGGACACCTTTGAGCAATTAATGGCACTTTTTCCTCAGACTGCCTTGGTATATTCAAATATATGCCAAAGACAGAAATGGAGGTGGTCAAACCAATTTTGTCCACAAATTGAGAAGTCGAGGAAGCATGTAAACAAATCTGTTTCAGCTTACATGAGAGACCATGGAATGGGCTCCCTGTACAACAATAACTTGCGTTACTACATGCAAGATATCTACAGAGGAGATGGAGTTCACTTCTCAGATGAGGGCAACAGAGTTTTCACTCTGAATTTAAGAATGTGCATTGGTACCTACTTATAAGTACCTAAATGTACCATAAACCCAAAAGCTCTTCTCAGAGCTACCCTACATCTGATCACTCACAATTATTATTTTACTCTAACATTTTTCACTAATTTCCAACAAAGTACGCTCCCTGGGGCGCTACCCGGTACGCGAACCGGGAGCTAACCTCGCGAAATTTTTTTAAAAAATGTTTTTTTTTCGCACATATAAGCCTCCTCAGCCACCCTCAGAAAACCTAGGGGGTCAAGATAACTCTACCGTGCCCCCTTCTACCCATTCTGAACATTATTTGCCCTCCATCTTGTATCTTAATTCGACCGAAACACAAAATGGTGGACTCCCGGAACGCTTAAGGTTCGCGAACCGGGGCGCTCAACGGTTCGCGTACCGGGTCGCTCTCTGGGAAGCGCACCATCAAAAAAGGTGGGAAAGTAGTTCACAGAAAAGCCACTGGAGACAATTTCACCAAATATAGATTAGCTCATACTACATACCAATCCCTACCATTTTCACAAATTTGATTGGAATTCCATTTAGTCATTTAGCCTGTAGACCTCTCTAAATACCCTGAGGTAAATTACTTCACAAAACACATCTGAAGTGTTGGAATTGACAACCAATGAAAATGTTACTTTCATTTTCTATTTTTTTTACCTGACATTTCATTGGTTATATACTTGAATATATATAAAGGAAGAGAAGAAAACACAGCCATTTTGACTACTACTTCTTGCTGTACATTTCAATAGTATTTTCACTAATTCCTTCAACTTCTTTCTAAAGGTAAGTTTTTATTTTTAAAACTGAAGTATATTGTGCACTATAAGTTAATATGGTAAACTTTTTCTGATAGATATATACTATCCCTCTGTAGTAGTTATAGATTTAGAGAGACTTCTCTGTTATAGTTATGGATGGAGTTAGGCTTCTCTTGTATAATTATGAATTTACTTACGTTAAATCACATACACTTTTTTACATTCCTACTTCCACTCTGATACTATACACTGCCCAAAGATAAATTCACTGATAAAAAATGCCTATCTAAAATTATTCCCAACATTGCCCTATCTCTACTAATATATATTTTTTTAATCCAAATTTCAGGCAAAATGGAAGGCGAAAACCAAGTTTCTTTTGAAATGGACCTGCAAGAGAGCAGCCAAGAATTGATTGATACAATTGATCAAATTGACATTGAATTTTTCGATGAAACTTGGGACAATGAACTACTGCAATGTGTACAAGCAGTAGATAACCTCCTTGCAAATGAGGACATTGTACACCCTCAGAGACTACAATGTATATTCCATGATAATTATGAAATTTCTGACAATGAAATGTTAGAAAGTTTAATAAATTATGAAACACAATCACATAAAAAAAAAATGCTTAAAAAATAAAGAAAATAAAAAATAATCAACAAAAACAACAATCAATTAACATACAGCATTTGAAAAGTCTATCATTCATTTTTCATTGCAGTACGCTGCCCAGAACGCTTCCCGGTTCGCGGACCGGGCGCTCCCCACGCAAAACAAACAAAAAATTTTTTTTGTTTTTTTTGCCCCGCGGGGCCCTTTTAAAACCTCCACATTAAACCTAGGGGGTCAGGGAGGATCTAGTATGCCCCCTTATGGTCATTTTCGCCTTTGTTTTGGCCTCCTCTTGTCTCTCAATCCTACCGAGAGACAAGATGGCGGCCGCTCCGGACTGTTTAGAATGTTGACAGACACCGGAGAGCCAATCAGCTTAGCTACGCGAAGTTCCGGTACGCTTAAGGTCCGCGGACCGGATCGCTGCCCGGAGCGCGCTTACAGATATATATCTTTTTTTAAACGTTAATTTCTCAAAATCCACTGGAGCACATATATTGAGACCTAGAAAAGGCACATCGGGCTACCAGTCCCTACAATTTTGCCAAGTTTCATGGAAATCCATTCAGCCGTTCGGGCTAAAAGTGAGGCCAACCGCCCTATGGAAAACTCAATGTTAAAAACACGTTTTGGGACCCCCCTTTTTTCTCGGCCCCCCCTTGACGAAACCCCCCCAAATTTCCAAGGGCTGCTCAGAAACAAAATGTTCCATTTTCCAGAAAATTTCAGCCAATTCCGTCCACAAACGCCAAAGTTATTAGACATAGAATTTTCAAAAATCCCATAGGGAAAAAATCCTAACTATATATACCTACTGGCGACCGCCAGTAGGTAATTTGAAACAGGATCGAAACACGTCATGTTGATGGTGGACTGAGGCTGAAAATAAATCTGCTCTTGCACCTACCTGTGGTCCTGGCTCCTCTGTTTTCTGCGGCAACGTGTGGATTGATTGAAGGGACGAAAGGAGTATGCTATTATATATATATATATATATATATATATATATATATATCAGTAGACTCATACTCCCGCTACTTCCAATCTCCACATGGCAGCGGCGAAGAAGGAGACTCAGACCCCACAGAACTTAAGGCAAGATGTTTTATTTCTTACAACAACCCACGCACAACGTGTTTTGGGCCACAGGAGCCCTTGTTCACATGCGGTTATGTACTTCGCCATTGCATTTTTTTTTATATATGTATGTGTTTGATACCCACCCACCTTCACCTCTCCATGTCACATGACGATGATCATGGGAAACAGACTCAGTCCATTGAAAAGCTTTACGAACAAGCCCATTACAGCTGTACCTTGCAGGGAGTTTATACAGGTTTGCCAATAAAAACCCTCATGTTAGCATGCACATTTATAAAATATATACACACTGGTACTTATTAGAAATGTATAAATACATAAATAACATATTTGAAAAAACTAATATTACAGGACAAATCCACATGTAATGTCAATTGCATTATTAGCAAGTCTTTGCCATCATGTAAAAAGCTTGTCTTTGGATGAATCCAGTATGTAACCTCAGAGTAAAGTGCATAAGTAATAAGCAGCAACAAATTGAATAAATATTGAAATATGCAACCTAACGCAAAAATGTAAAAAAAAAAATATATATATAAAGTACAGTACAATATATATATAAAAAGACCAGTTTTAGTATAATTAAAATGTAAACGTGTATAAATATTGTTAACAGTAAAATTCCACTCAAGGAAAATACTATTAAAAGCAAATTCTGAATTAAAAAAATGTGCTTGCTAAGAACTTCATTATACAGAAAATCAGGGTAAAATGTCATTTAAAGTAGAGACAGATGTTCCTAAACCGAAGCACATATATAAAAAATGTATTGATAAAATCATCCTTATATCAATTGTACTGTGCTGTTTCTGGTATTGCCTATGTGAATCTTTGGAAATGCAGAGACTTCATTTACATTCAATACAAAGTATGTACTGTGTATGAACTACAGATAAACAACAATACGCAATATTCTGTGATCTCATAAAAAGTTGTGCATGTCTTCTGTGTTGTTTAACCCATACGGCCACTTACTATCGAACTCAAGGATGAATTTAATTTCTAATTGTCTAAGTTGGCGTTCCCTATTACCACCCCTTAGAGATTTCGGGATAGCATTAATCACATAATAGGTTAGACAATTGATGTCATTCGCATGAGAATGTTTGAAATGCCGTGCCACTGGATAAGTGGGGTCACTGTGAAGAATAGCTCTAATATGCTGCAAAATTCTGACATGCACCTGCTGCTTCGTACTACCAATATAGTTAAGGCCGCAGGTGCACGTCAGAACATATACAGCATATTCTGTCTTACAATTGTAATAAATATATATGTATGTATAACCATGTTTCCATATGAAAAGCAAGGAAGTTTCAGGAATATACATTAAGTGAGAGTCGAGAAAAAGGGGGGTCATAAAAATGTGTTTCTCATGTTAATTTCCATAGGAGCTTTGAACATCACTACAGCCCGAACCGCTGGACAGTAGTATACCAAATTTGGCAGAAAGCTAGCTTTTGGTCTGTAGATTGTGCTCTTTTTTATTTGGTGTAAATCCGTTCAGTAGTTTTAAGAAATTGAAATTTGTTTGTTTATCTGGGTTTGCAACAACTTTGCCAAGAATAATGAGCTCTTGCAGTGAAATGCAGAGTTTTGATTGGCTGCCAACACTTCAACCAGGAAGAGTTAGTGGCCATCTTGGGATTCAGCTTCTGCCAAATCCCAAGAAAAAAAAAGACGGCAGGGTAACAATGCCCTGACCCCAAAGCCTTGGTCTTGGAGTCCCAGAGGGACGCAGTCAGGAAAAAAAAAACATTCTTTTTTTTTGTTGCTGCGAATAAGCAAAATTCAAAAATTCGATAGCACTTGTTTTCAAAAGGGTCCCCCGGATCACCACCTCCCCAGGGCCTTTTGTTTAAAATAAGGAAGGAGGCCACGCGGAACCCCCCTTCAGGACTTCTAGAAGCCACCACCTTCCCGGAGCTTTGTTTTTCATAAAGGAGGGGGGGCCATGCAGACCCCCCTCCTGGGTTTGTAGAAGCCCCAGGGACCGCCACCTCCTGGGCTTTCTTTTTTTTAAGAAGAAAGGGGGCCACATGGGCCCCTTCACTGGCTGATCTTGACCCCGTGCACGAGCCCCTGCCTGCGACCCGACCATACAGAAGAAGGGGGGCCATGTGGTCCCCCTCTTGGAGCCAGTCATGGCCCTGGGGACCACCACCCCCCAGGGCTGGCTCCTGGTATGTCCTGGGGTGCCCATTCCCGCAATATTCCTGTTTGCTTTTGATTGGTGGGAGCGTTGACAGCTCCTTCCAAGCAAGAGCAAACACTCCAGTTCCAGCAGGTGGGAGCTGTGAAAGTGCTACGGCCCACTGGAAGCGGAGGTTTAATTTCTTTCCCTGAACACAAATATGCGGGCAGGGAACGAGATGAAACAGAGTGCTCTTGCACACAGGGAGCTGTATTTCTAGCAGCTGCCTTCGTGAGAGAGCAATGCCGACTTCTGCAGTTTGGGACTGCAGGGGCCTTGAGGCTTCTCCCATGGCCCAGGGGAATAAAGATCAGCGATGAGCAGAGAGAAGCATGATAAAGGTGAGAAACAAGCAGAAAGAGGCAAAATAAAGGTGAGACACAAGCAGAAAGAGGCAAAATTAAATTCAGAAATGAGCAGAAAGGTAGACTAAAGTCAGTGACGAGCAGAAAGAGGCAACATAAAGGTGAGAAACAAGCAGAAAGAGGCAAAACAAATGTGAGAAACGAGCAGAAAGAGGGAGAATAAAGGTAAAATATGAGTCGCAAGAGGCCAAATAAAGGTGACAAATGAGCAAAAAGAGGCAAAATAAAGAGAATCAAGCAGAAAGAGGCAAAATAGAGGTCGGAAACCAGCAGCAAGAGGCAAAATAAATGGGAGAAATGAGCAGAAAGAGGTAAAATAATGGTGAGAAACGAGGAGAATGAGGCAAAGTAAAGGTCATCAAAGAGCAGAAAGATAAAGATCATAAACAAGCAGAAAGAGGCAAAAAAAAGTCAGCAATGAACAGATAAAGGTGAAAAATGAGCAGAAAGAGGCAGAAAACAGGTCAGAAACGAGCAGAAAGAGGCAAAATAAAGGTTATAAAAGAGCAACAAGAGGTAGAATAAAGGTCAGGAATGACCAGAAAGAGGCAAAGTAAAAGGACAGAAATGAGCAGAAAGGGAAAATAAAGGTCAGAAATAAGCACAAAGAGGGAGGCCAGCAATGAGCAGAAAGAGGCAAAAGAGAGATCAGAAATGAGCAGGGAGAGGCAAAATAAAGGTCAGAAACGAGCAGTAAGAGGCAAAATAGAGGTCAGAAACAAGCATAATAAAGGTCAGAAAGAGGCAAAATAGAGCTCAGAAATGAGCGGAAAGAGGTAAAATAAAGGAATGAGCAGAAAGAGGCAAAATAGAGGTCAGAAACAAGCATGAAGAGGTCAAATAAAGGTCAGAAACTAGCTGAAACAGACAAAATAGATGCCAGAAATGAGCGGAAAGAGGCAAAATAAAGGTCAGAAGCAAGCAGAGAGAGGCAAAAGAAAGGCCAGCAATGAGCAGGAAGGGGCAACATAGAGGTCAGAAATGGGTAGAAAAAAGTTAGAAATCGAGCAGAACCCACTTGGGCACTCATGCACCCAGTCACAGAACAACTTAGACACTCTCACAGCCACTCACAGACACATACAGAGACTCATGCACCAACTCGCAGACAAATTTAGACATGTACACCCACTCACAGACTCAGCCAGACACTCATTCACTGACTTATTGAATCACTCATACTCTCTCTCACCCACTCAGAGACCACTCAGACACCTACTCAGAGGCTCATGCACAGCTTTACAGACCCTCTTAGGAACTCACACATCCACTCACAGACCCACTCACTCATGAACCCATTCACAGACCCACTCAGACACTCATGTACTCACTCACAGACTGACTGACTGACACACTCTTGGAGGTACTCGCAAACCCACTCTGATACTCTAATACTCACGCATAGCCCCACTCAGACCCTCACTCAGACACTCATGCACCCACTCAGACACGATGAGACTCACACACTCACTCACACACCCACTGACAAACTCATACACTCACTCAATACTCACTCTCAAAGGTTAATGGTTAAAGTTAGGATATACAATCATAAAAAACGTAGAAATTCACTGAATAAACCTAAAGGTTACAATAACGTTATAGTTAGGAACTATAAGTAAAAAAAACTTAGAAATTCACTGAAAAAAACAAAGGTTACAAGAGCGTTACAGTTAGGCTAAGATTTCACTCATACAAAACCAGTCAAATTCAGCAGTTACTTATGCCCCCATAATGCACTGCTTACGACCTCACAATTTACATCGCTCATGACATGGTCAGTAACATTCCTGATGACATCACTGATGACATCATCCACATAACCACTCAAACACCCACTTTACACCCCTGTACAAACTCTCATACACCCACTCACACACCCACATAACCCCTCATATTTTCATTCTCACTCCCACAACCACTCATTCATCCACAGAGCCACTCACCCAGCCACTCACTCAGTCAAACAACTACTTCCATAACCACCCACTCACCCACACAGCTATTCATACAACCAGTCACTCATCCTTACAGCCACTCAGGCACCCACACCCTCATTCATACAATCACTCACACACCCACTCATAGACCCATGTACCCACTCACACATGTAGTCACTCACCCATATTGCCACTCATTTACCCACTCACACACCCAGTCGCTCACACCATACACTCACTCACACATGCATACATACTGTCATACAGCCACTCATAATATGTATCAGAAATAGTATGACTCATTAGTAGTACACCTAGTATACTAATTTAACTTTTGTAGTACCGTAGTATATATGTTTAACAGTCATAAACTCTTACAAAATACTTACACTGACAGGATGATGCCATCAGTGAAGTCAGTTGAGATGTCATCAGTGATGTCATCAGTGATGTTATGAGTGATGTCCCTGACCATGTCATGATTGATATAATATGTTCGGTCATAAGCAATGTATTGCGGGAGCATAAGTTATAGTTAGCTCAGGTAACTATAACTGTTAACTTTCACAGTTTTTTTCTGAGTAAAATCTGAGCCTAACTATAACATCCCTGTAACCTGTATATAAATATATATTTTATATATACATAAATATATATCTATATGTATATATATCTATATATATCGAACTCCACAGTCCTGAGGCACGAGAACACAGAGGCAAACGTGAAAACAGGTACAGACCACAACGAGGGATGGTGAGAATTAGAGTGCCTATATTCCAAAGATGGGTAGCAGCATGACGCATTTCGTCCGGGAAACATGACATTCCCAGAGAAAACGTGGTTTAGATACTGTGAATATCCCCTTCCGGCCCCACCTTCTTTCTATCATGAACATTAAAGACATACTTCGCCAATCTTTACATAGTATTCGAAATAGGTGAAAATAGTCAAACATTATTTTATATAAATTTTAACAGAAGAAACAATACACATAATATACAGTTTCAACTAAATTAATCTCAGTGAATTAACTCATCTATTCTCCACTGTGGGAGAAGATTGCAAAATAGACCGGCACAGGGAACCCGTGGTAACAGGAGTAATAGATGCATAGTAAACCGCGACGGCGGGGAGACCAGAAGGCCCATGCTAGCAAAAAACACCCCAGGGGGCCCACATGCAGACACCGCGTCCCGAAAAAAGGGGATACATAAGAGCCATAGAACCAAAAAAGGAAAAAAAGGGGGGGAAAACAAAATGACAGACCCCCCCCACCCCGCACACCCCACCCTGCACCCCTGCAGAAGGCTATGGCCTACCCCCCCAGCAGCGTGCCTGTCGCCCTAACCAGAAACCCGAAATATAGAAGAGTTAAAAGTAAAGAAAGAACCACAAAGACAAAAAGACAAAAAGAAGAAGGGGAAATAGGGAAACAACGACGGGAGAGGAGCCACATAATCAAAACCATCAGCTCCCACCCCCCCGTCCGAACATACTCAGTGCCCACGGGAAGATAGTAATTACAAGGATAAGTTCTGGAACATGAAGGAGAATCGAACATAGTCATACAGTCACAAACGGATCATCCGACCATACCGCAAAATAATAGTCCACCGAGGCAAGTTCATCTCAACCCTGTCCTCGTCTATCCAAAGCGTAGGCAGACAACGCACCAGGAACCAGATCATGAGGAACCAGAGGCGAATAGCAGGGAGTCCAATCGTCGATCCACACAAGTCATATCGATTTCGACCCAGATGAACAGGAAAAGACGGTAACCACCGCAGGTATTGCAGGCACAGTTCCGCCGACAATAGGAGGAAAGCCGTCTCGGCGGAGCAATCACAGGATCTTCGTGCGGCCATTCGAGGCAAAAAAGGAATGGGAGATCCAACGAGACCGGTCCGGACGGGACCCGGCCGGCGGACCCCCAGCACAGGGGAAATCACATGATGGTTGAGAGCAGCGGGTATCCGCACACCCAAACAAGCGGCAGCCGCCGGGTCCACGACCTCCAGGAAAGTCCCAGCAGCACACAGCAGCGATGAAGCCGCACACACCGGGGGGGGCCCAGCAGGCCCGGCAAAATGATCATCATCCAGTCCAGCGATAGGTGCGGTCATAGAAGCACTCCAGGAGCGCAAGGCGGCGAGAATGTCGCCAAGCGTAGGCTCACCTTTACGGTATTCAGCAAACGTGCCATGCGGCGGACCAGCGTCGCCAGCCTCGGCCCGGCTGAGAGACAGGGAGCCGGCCGCCATCTTGGAAGCCCGGCGGGGCCGCGGCAATCTCCAACCCCCGTCTGGCCACAGGCGGGGTCACACAGGATACAGCCGACCACAAGCAGAGGCACCCCCAGGGCAGGAAGGCGGGCCACCAGGATAAGGAGGGTCGCCGGCTCCCCCACGCCACCGGCTCCGTTCTCCGAGTCCGGGCGGAGGGACTCAAGATGGCCGGACAGGAGAACAAAGGGGAGACGAGCCACATACACGGTCAACCCCCGTCCATGGAAGGCAGCGCCTCAACACCAGGCCGCAGGATCGCCGGTCAGGCCCGGAGAGCCGTCACCGGTCTAATTGCACATCGGCCTCTCCGACCGAGCCCACACCGCCACCAAGGGTCGGCTACAGCGCTCCGCCCCGCCCGGGCGCCGCCGAGGAGTTTCAGGCCCGCCCGCTTCGGAGGCCCCGAAGCGAACAAGGGCGCAGCTCAGGATCCGCGGCACCTAGGAACAGGCGGATCAGACGGTAAGTGCCAGCGAAATGTCGTAGTTCCATAGTCTACCAAAGAATACTTCCCGGGGCAGGATAAGACACAGGATAGACGTTCCAGGCAGGAAAGCGAACGGAGCCGAGCTAAAACGCGGCCATCACGGACGCGAGCTTGGCTCCTCCCCCTCCATAAGAGGAATCTTGTTCTTTTTAGTAAATGGAGATTTCCATTACAGACTTAGCTACCTGCGCTCATTTCAAAGTCCATAAATGGCCTTGGGTTCAACTACTTTCTTTCTTTCTCACCTCTCACTACTCAATCGTCATGCCAAAACGACAGTGTTCTATTTGATTTTTCATCTGTGCTATGCACACTGGACCGTTTAAGCTAATTTACAATAACCACACGTAAAATATGAAAATAAAATGTTTTTTATGAGCACACAATTGTGATGAATTATTATATCTTTTTACAAATCAACAATTTGAGCAGATAAGTCTGGCAAATAATGCCCCAGATGTGTCCTTCTGCCACCCAAGGAACACAATGTAGAATCAAATCCAAAAAATGAGGTGTGTCAATAAAAGGTCAATTTAAATTTTTTCATCAAAATTTAAAGATAGGTCAACACATGTTTCCTGATGAAACTCGCTTCATCAGGGTCAGAATAACATAGCTCATATGATCTTCTCTAAAACAAAAATACAAGAAAAACAATGACTAAATACATGTACAGTCAAACAAATAGAACAAACAGGAATCAAACTCACTGTGTGAAATGCTTAATGATATACACATAAGTTTTATATATGTCCCAGAACACCAAAAAAGAAAAAAGTCCTCCAAGATACATAGAACAAAAGTCACCATTACATGAGAGACCAAGAGTCAGAGATAACAAACGGAATGCAAAAATAATCAATCATTGCAGTGATTAATACACATAAATTACTCAAATTAATGTATCTAAATGCATTGTGTAATGCCACTTCCAAACCAAGAGATTTAATGTAATATATTACGTCACATTCCTATATGTTAAATGTAAGGAAAAGAGCAAAGAAAATAGGATTCGTTTTTAGAAAAGTAAAGAAACCTAAACCTTAAAACACTTATAAGTAACCATATCTGGTCCTATAAGTACTCACTATCACCACTCAAAATATTGCTTAGCACTGGTTACCTTTATTTGAAACAAGCATTAGAAATGCAACCGGGCTCGGATTTATTTGAGTTTGAGCTAATGGCATTGTAAATGCCAATGTATTGTTGCTATGTGTTATGGAGTGTGTTCATGTGGTGTGTACTGCCAGTGATCTCCTTGTGAGTGTGAGAATATTGCACCGTTACTGCCTGTGATGTCCTTCTTGTGAGTGGGAGAAGCTTGCACCTCAGCTGCCTGTGGTCTCCTTGTGAGTGTAAGAAGCTTGCACAGCTGCTGCCTGTGATGTCCTTCTTGTGAGTGTGAGAAGCTTGCACCGCTGCTGCCTGTGGTCTCCTTGTGAGTGTAAGAAGCTTGCACTGCTGCTGCCTGTGATGTCGTTCTTGTGAGTGTGAGAAGCTTGCACCGCTGCTGCTTGTGACATCCTTCTTGTGAGTGGGAGAAGCTTGCACCTCAGCTGCCTGTGGTCTCCTTGTGAGTGTAAGAAGCTTGCACAGCTGCTGCCTGTGATGTCCTTCTTGTGAGTGTGAGAAGCTTGCACCGCTGCTGCCTGTGGTCTCCTTGTGAGTGTAAGAAGCTTGCACAGCTGCTGCCTGTGATGTCCTTCTTGTGAGTGTGAGAAGCTTGCACCGCTGCTGCCTGTGGTCTCCTTGTGAATGTAAGAAGCTTGCACTGCTGCTGCCTGTGATGTCGTTCTTGTGAGTGTGAGAAGCTTGCACCGCTGCTGTTTGTGATGTCCTTTTTGTGAGTGTGAGAAGCTTGCAACTCAGCTGCCTGTGGTCTCCTTGTGAGTGTAAGAAGCTTGCACAGCTGCTGCCTGTGATGTCCTACTCACTACTCTACTCTACTCACTACTCACTACTCTGCACTCACTACTCACTACTCTACTCACTATACTCACTACTCTGCACTCACTACTCAACTCACTACTCTACTCACTACTCACTACTCACTACTCTCCACTCACTACTCACTACTCTACTCACTACTCACTAATCTACTCACTACTCTACTCACACTCACTACTCTACTCACTACTCACTACTCTACTCACTACTCTACTCACTACTCACTACTCACCACTCTACTCACTACTCTACTCACTACTCACTACTCACTACTCACCACTCTACTCACTACTCACTACTCTACTCACTACTTTACTCACTACTCTACTCACCACTCTACTCACTACTCACTACTCTACTCACTACTTTACTCACTACTCTACTCACTACTCACTACTCACCACTCTACTCACTACTCTACTCACTACTCACTACTCACTACTCACTACTCACCACTCTACTCACTACTCACTACTCTACTCACTACTTTACTCATTACTCTACTCACTACTCTACTCACTAATCTGCACTCACTACTCTACTCACTACTCTACTCACTACTTACTACTCTACTCACTACTCTACTCACTACTCTACTCACTACTCACTACTCTACTCACTACTCTACTCACTACTCACTACTCTACTCACTACTCTCACTACTCACTACTCTACTCACTACTCTACTCACTACTCTACTCACTACTCTACTCACTACTCACTACTCTACTCACTACTCTATTCACTACTCCACTCACTACTCTACTCACTACTCTGCACTCACTACTCACTACTCTGGAGGGTGCGAGACAGCTCCAAGGAGCCGTGACCAGGGAGACGCGACTCCATGAAACACTGCCCCTCTGTCCTCGGCTGCTGGGGAGGGGGCAGAGCCCCTCCTTTGTCAGCAGGGCTCTGTGCACGTAGGTAAGTCAAGCATCCAATCAGAAGGCAGGACGCGCAGTACGTATGGCACAGGCGTGTAGTAAAGGGGAAACACTTAATAAGGGCACTGAAAGACACACTGAAGAGAGTTGGACAGCTCTGTGGGTTCGCTACCTGCTGCTGAGATCTGTGTCACTCCAGAAGGGTCACATTTCATTTTGTCGCGTTGATAACACGTACAAAAGTTATTTGCAGCGCTGTGACACTATGCGCCTACGGCAGAGAACAAGGCACTGCAAATGGCACAAGTATGACAGAAAGCGCAGCGAATGGCACAAGTATGACAGAAAGCGCAGCGAATGGCACAAGTATGACAGAAAGCGCTGCAAATGGCACAAGTATGACAAAGCGCTGCAAATGGCAAAAGTATGACAAAGGCCTCCAGGCGCCAGGGGCGCACACCTACTCCGCCGTTCTTGTAGCACAGGTACGGGAAGCGCCACACGTTGCCCAGGCCCACGGCGAAGCCCACGCAGGACATGTTGAAGTCCATCTGCCGGGTCCAGGTGGCGCGCTCGGCCGCGGGCTCGCGCGGCCCCGGCGGGGGGTACCCTCCGGACAGCTTGGCAGACCCGTTGGCACACACGTCGGCATCGTGCCCACCTCCGTTGGGAATCAGTTGCCCTTTCTTCTCCTCCAGGGAGCCGTGACAGGTCCCGTTGGAAAGTGACCCCCGACACTTCTCCATTCGGTAATCAATTTTCAAATTTTTGTAGAGTTTTTGTCCCTCTGCGAGCGAGGCGCTTAAGTCGGGTGGAACTGCCCTCCACAGGGGGCACCCCGTTAGTCTGTCGCTGACTCAAGGCGAACAAAGGTCCCAAAACAATGTAAAACAAGTTACTCTGAGACTCTCCTGACAGATGCTGTCCTCCAGTCGTCGTGACAGCGTGCACCCATCCTGACAGGACGACTCCCCCTGCAAAGTGCCGGCAGCACTCACTCCTCTCAGTGCTGGGGCAGGGGGCACAGCTCCTTAAAGCTGCGGGCAGCACTGTAAGAGAAGGCATGTACTCACCAGGAGCAGGGCGGTTACAGGCTTAGATTTTGAACTACAACGGATGTATTAAAGTTACCAAAGCCTCCCCTCCTCCCATGATTAATGCAATAATAAAACGAGGCGTGACAGACCAGCTGCCAGGGACTGCGACAGGTGCGGGATTATTACAAATACAATACAATATAACACCAATATAGGTGAAAACTCTCTCGATAACCTGTTAAAACGGATATTTACTTGTAAAGCGCCTAAAAGTACAACGATCGCAAGGCTACGAAACCATTATTACTAATAATAATGCGTGAAACTGTATGGCACTTAGGACTGTTGTCTTTAGTAGCAGTGCACCACACGAGTCAAAATTGTATTACACTGTGCTCTGTAGAGACTTTGGAACCTGTAAGAAGCTCTGGTGCGAAAAGTATCAATTTCATCCTTGGGTGATTTAGAAGCGGTAGCGAAAAATCCCAAATTGATACTCACTGCACTACGTTTACATGGATAGTTCAAGTTCAGTCGGCATCACTGTCATAGCACCCATTCATTAAAAATACAACAAGAGTGGTGTGCATTCAGTCGTCAGGGAAATAAAGTCTGGGTGGGATCTTAGAGATGAAAGTGACAAATACAAATTACACTGTTGCATAAATATCTGCACATATTGCGGCCAGTGGAAACCCGTCAGAACCTAGCCCTAACAGATGGGTGGTAATATGGCGCTTCATAACCCCCTAAACACATGCACCGATCCTTCTCACCAATATTGCCCTCCACGGAGATCTCTTGGGCTCCACGGTGTCCCTGCAGCTTCTTTGGGAGGAGTGGCCATAGCTCGGACTGCCGCTGTCACTTTCAGCTTGCTGCTGGTTCCTCTGCGGACTGAAGCTCGGTTTGATTTAGGCGCGCAAAACTCGCTCTTCCTGCCGCTGCGTGACGCAAAAGCCCCGCGCCCGCCACCGCTTCTTCCTGGATTTCGTTCTAATAGTATATACAAGTGTCCCAGAGCGCCTCCCACAGAGGCCGTGAGGGCGCTTCTCCCCAAGCCAGGTCCTCCCTGTACATGCTCTCCACACCACTGGACATGCTCTCCACACCACTGGAGTCAAGCTATCCTGGCTGAGACGGCTGATATCCAGAAACCGGTCCTAGGATGCTTGATTCCGGTCCAGGAAAGACATGGCTTGGCAGTTCGGGCTGGACTGTTCCCATGAGGCACAGGGTCAGGCCTGATTTGCATATGGCCATGTCTGAACTGGGGTGGTGTGGAGTGCAAGAAAACAATGGATTAGGCACAGATCTCTGTACTGGGGTGAATGTATAACATTGTTCTGCATTCTGTCCATCAACTGTTGTTTTTGCATTTGTCACCCCGAGTGGGATGGGTATGCTCAGACGTGAGTCCCATGCTCTCCACTCCACTGGAGTCAAGCTATCCTGGCTGAAGACGGCTGATAGCCAGAAACCGGTCCTAGGATGCTTGATTCCGGTCCAGGAAAGACATGGCTTGCAGTTTGGGCTGGACTGTTCCCATGAGGCACAGGGTCAAGCCTGATTTGCATATGGCCATGTCTGAACTGGGGTGGTGTGGAGTGCAAAAAAACGATGGATTTAGGCCCAGATCTCTGTACTGGGGTGAATGTATGACATTGTTCTGCATTCTGTCCATCTACTATTGTCTTTGCATTTGTCACCCCGAGTGGGATGGGTATGCTCCGACGTGAGTCCCATGCTCTCCACACCACTGGAGTCAAGCTATCCTGGCTGAAGGCGGATGATAGCCAGAAACCGGGCCTAGGATGCTTGATTCCAGTCCAGGAAAGACATGGCTTGGCAGTTCGGGCTGGACTGTTCCCATGAGGCACAGGGTCAAGCCTGATTTGCATAAGGCCGTGTCTGAACTGGGGTGGTGTGGAGTCCAAAAAAATGATGGATTTAGGCCCAGATCTCTGTACTGGGGTGAATGTATGACATTGTTCTGCATTCTGTCCATCAACTGTTGTTTTTGCAGATAATGAAGACAGTCACAAATTCATTAACATCTTTGTTCTATATACAACATACTATTCTACTACATACAGACACTGTGGCAGGGTATGTCTTACTGCATAAACTACCAGTGTTTATTTCTAGGTAAAAATCTATTCATTGAAAAATACTGTGTATATGGTTTGCTAATAGTCAATGCCCACCTCCCGAACACAGCCACCCAAAAATTGTTTCAAATACAACATAGGATGAGAGAGGCATTGCTACACAGACAATTATTCACAGGGTTTAAATCCCACAGCGGAAGGATGACTGCGATGACAGAAATAGTAATTCTTTCACATTGGTGGTGTTGTAGATTCTTTTATTCAATGTTTAAAACACAACAGCCAACGCATTTCACCCAGGCGGGTAAGTAATCAACACAGTCCAGAAGGGAGGGGGGATTTCGACGGGTATTAGCCCAGATCAGTCCGCTCTTGCTTAAATAATTATTTCGGACACGGAGTCTGAAAAATGTCGATCTGTGAAGATCCGTAATAGCTGTCCCCTTCACGGACCAAGGTATATCGAGTGTAGCGCACTCAGTCGCAAGCCATTTCCCTCGGCCATCATGGAGAATCTCGTCACATCAAGTGTTTTCCCTGGGTGAAGTATCTTAATCGCAATGGAGAAAGGCAGCCTCAAACTCAAAATAACAGATACCAGTTCAACCTTAAGGTATCCATTGTACTAAACCTCCAGACACAAGTACCTGAGAATAGAAAGCTAATTAAGAATAGTATGTAAGAGCAACCTGAATCCAGAAAATATTAATACAATCAAATAAGCGCTAAGCAGTAGTTCAAGAAAGAGCTTATCTTTGATGTATATGTAATTCTTCATCAATATTGATTTCCTTCTTCACAGCATGTAGTTTAAGGATATAGGGATTATAATTTAGACAATTTAGTTATTCTGTCTTCCTCACTTCAGTGAGGTTGTTTACAAACTATCTCTATAAATATAACACATGAAAGATTGTCTAATGCATTTTCTTTCCAAAAATGTACAGCAAGAGAGTATTAGTATCATAATTCCATATTGGATGTAAGAGCTCCTGCCAGCGAAGTTTCAACTGTCTGGTCATTGAACCTACAAATATTTTAGTATAGATACATACAATCATATGAATACAGAGTCACAATTTAAAAAGTCGGGTATATATTCTCTAATTATTGTCATGTATAAAGGCAAGAGCTTTTCCAGGTGTAAAATCATAAGAGTTACAGCTTCAACATTTATGTCCTTTTTTTCTTTGTGTTTAAAACCCATTAGGATGACGGGTGGATTGAACCCGCCAGGCTGGCAGTAGCCACTGCCGGCCTGGCGGGGGCAATCCGCCCGCCATCCTCACATAAATGACCCCGCCATATTAGTAGGCGGGGGGACCGCGGCGGACGGAAAAGGTCTAATATGGTGGCGGTGTCTAATAGACACCGCCAGCCATATTAGGATGGGCCAGAACAGATGCCTTTCCGAGGCGGAAGGCATGCGGTCTTCACTTCGGGGGTCCCCTGTGGGCCCCCGGAGTGAAGGAGAGGTGGGGGGTGCACACGGGGGTACCTATGGTACCCCCCTGCATTTGCATTAACAAAGCGGCAGGCACCCCGCGCTTGGTAAATGCAAATGCATTCGTGCATTTTTAGCATTGTGCAGGCGGTGCTGAGAGCAACACCCGCCACAATGCTAAAATTGCAGGATGCGCCCGCCACAGTGGCGGGTGCATCCTAATACCCCCCGCGGGACCCCCGCCCTTATGGCGGGTGGTCCCAATGACCGATAGGATGGCAGGCAGACTAAGTCCGCCCGGCATCCTAATGGACCCCATAGTGTCACTAGTACCTAACTAGTCACTGAGTGTCCTCTCTTTCTTGTATATAACACAAGTTTTTATCTTTCACCCATATGCTAAGATGAACATCTCTCTTCAAAAGGTGCCAATGTTTGTGCAAGATAGAATAAACCTCTCTATTGTCTTTAGTAAACTTCATAATCAGCTTAGCCCTTTCTTCCAAATTCTTCTGACCTTATATCATTCAATTCTCCTCTTTTTGCATATGTATATTTTCTCTTTTAGCTAATTTATCTCTATCCATAGCTTTAAGGTTAGTATCATGAGAATATCCTCTCCACAAAAACCTATATAAATAGATTCATTCATGACATCATCGTCTCATCTACAAAGTCTCTTGTCTTGTAGCAGCTCTCCATATATAGAATATCATTATTCTGATGCCAGAAACCGGTCCCCGGAAGCTTGTTTCCTTTCCAGTAAAGAATTGGCTTGGTAGTTTGGTCTGCCCTGTTCCCATGATGCACTGGGCCAGGGTTAGACTAATTTGCATGTAGCCAGGTTCTGAACTGGGATGGTGCAGTGAGCTAAAAAACGGTGATGGATCAAGCCCTGATCTTTTGAC
Organism: Lissotriton helveticus; assembly: GCF_964261635.1. Taxonomy (NCBI): domain Eukaryota; kingdom Metazoa; phylum Chordata; class Amphibia; order Caudata; family Salamandridae; genus Lissotriton; species Lissotriton helveticus. The sequence goes on along the minus strand of NC_136065.1, from coordinate 164,531,168 downwards.
TGGGTAGGAGTGTTCTGCTTAATTCAGATACTCTGTCCATCGCCACCCCCTTTTGAATCGTTTTGGCCACCACAAGTGTGGAAGGGTATGCTCAGATGTGAGTCCCGTGCTCACTGCACCATCAGGATTCAAGCAAGCCGGGCCGAAGACGGCTGTAATGCCAGAAACCGGTTCCCGGAACCTTGTTTCCTTTCCAGTAAAGAATTGGCTTGGTAGTTTGGTCTGCCCTGTTCCCATGATGCACTGGGCCAGGGTCAGACTAATTTGCATGTAGCCAGGTTCTGAACTGGGATGGTGCAGTGAGCTAAAAAACGGTGATGGATCAAGCCCTGATCATTTGACTGGGTAGGAGTGTTCTGCTTAATTCAGATACTCTGTCCATCGCCACCCCCTTTTGAATCGTTTTGGCCACCACAAGTGTGGAAGGGTATGCTCAGATGTGAGTCCCGTGCTCACTGCACCATCAGGATTCAAGCAAGCCGGGCCGAAGACGGCTGTAATGCCAGAAACCGGTCCCCGGAAGCTTGTTTCCTTTCCAGTAAAGAATTGGCTTGGTAGTTTGGTCTGCCCTGTTCCCATGATGCACTGGGCCAGGGTCAGACTAATTTGCATGTAGCCAGGTTCTGAACTGGGATGGTGCAGTGAGCTAAAAAACGGTGATGGATCAAGCCCTGATCTTTTGACTGGGTAGGAGTGTTCTGCTTAATTCAGATACTCTGTCCATCGCCACCCCCTTTTGAATCGTTTTGGCCACCACAAGTGTGGAAGGGTATGCTCAGATGTGAGTCCCGTGCTCACTGCACCATCAGGATTCAAGCAAGCCGGGCCGAAGACGGCTGTAATGCCAGAAACCGGTCCCCGGAAGCTTGTTTCCTTTCCAGTAAAGAATTGGCTTGGTAGTTTGGTCTGCCCTGTTCCCATGATGCACTGGGCCAGGGTCAGACTAATTTGCATGTAGCCAGGTTCTGAACTGGGATGGTGCAGTGAGCTAAAAAACGGTGATGGATCAAGCCCTGATCTTTTGACTGGGTAGGAGTGTTCTGCTTAATTCAGATACTCTGTCCATCGCCACCCCCTTTTGAATCGTTTTGGCCACCACAAGTGTGGAAGGGTATGCTCAGATGTGAGTCCCGTGCTCACTGCACCATCAGGATTCAAGCAAGCCGGGCCGAAGACGGCTGTAATGCCAGAAACCGGTCCCCGGAACCTTGTTTCCTTTCCAGTAAAGAATTGGCTTGGTAGTTTGGTCTGCCCTGTTCCCATGATGCACTGGGCCAGGGTCAGACTAATTTGCATGTAGCCAGGTTCTGAACTGGGATGGTGTAGTGAGCTAAAAAACGGTGATGGATCAAGCCCTGATCTTTTGACTGGGTAGGAGTGTTCTGCTTAATTCAGATACTCTGTCCATCGCCACCCCCTTTTGAATCGTTTTGGCCACCACAAGTGTGGAAGGGTATGCTCAGATGTGAGTCCCGTGCTCACTGCACCATCAGGATTCAAGCAAGCCGGGCCGAAGACGGCTGTAATGCCAGAAACCGGTCCCCGGAAGCTTGTTTCCTTTCCAGTAAAGAATTGGCTTGGTAGTTTGGTCTGCCCTGTTCCCATGATGCACTGGGCCAGGGTCAGACTAATTTGCATGTAGCCAGGTTCTGAACTGGGATGGTGCAGTGAGCTAAAAAACGTGATGGATCAAGCCCTGATCTTTTGACTGGGTAGGAGTGTTCTGCTTAATTCAGATACTCTGTCCATCGCCACCCCCTTTTGAATCGTTTTGGCCACCACAAGTGTGGAAGGGTATGCTCAGATGTGAGTCCCGTGCTCACTGCACCATCAGGATTCAAGCAAGCCGGGCCGAAGACGGCTGTAATGCCAGAAACCGGTCCCCGGAAGCTTGTTTCCTTTCCAGTAAAGAATTGGCTTGGTAGTTTGGTCTGCCCTGTTCCCATGATGCACTGGGCCAGGGTCAGACTAATTTGCATGTAGCCAGGTTCTGAACTGGGATGGTGCAGTGAGCTAAAAAACGGTGATGGATCAAGCCCTGATCTTTTGACTGGGTGGGAGTGTTCTGCTTAATTCAGATACTCTGTCCATCGCCACCCCCTTTTGAATCGTTTAGGATGTAATTAAGACGCATGCAAAGTGCTATTTGTTGCTGTTTTTTTCCTGCACAACTTAGTACACAAACTACCTTCCTTAATGAAGAGAGTACAGTCTAAAAAAACTGAGGCTCTCTTTACTGAACTCAAACTTAATTCATTATTCTTATCATGCTCTATAAGAGCATGATGAAGATTTGTCAAATCTTCAATGGCGTCATTCCAAATTAAAATTATGTCACCTATAATACTGCACCATGAGACTATATGGATTTCAAATTCCTATAAATCATATCTATCCATCCACTCTCTTTCATAAAATCCCATGAAAATATTTGCATATGATGGGGCACATCATGAGCCTATCGCTATTCCTCAGACCTGGTAATAAAGGCTATATTGGTATAAAAATAAATTGCTCTCTAAAATGAATAAGGTAAACTACCTGGCAACTCACTGTGCTTCAGATAATTAGGTGTTTTTGTGTCTAAGTATACTTTCATAGCTTCAAAACCATTTGAGTTGTCTACACATGTGTACAACAATTTTACATTTATGGTGGGCATTACAAAATCAGGTTCCCATAGTATGTCATAGATTCTCCTCCAAAAATCACTTGGGTCTTTTATATAAGATGGTAAAACAAATACCATGGGTTGGAAGAAAATGTCAACATATTCTGATAAATATTCAGTAACCAAACCCATTACTGCAAATATGAGTCTGCATGGCGGAGGTAGCCCTCCTTTATGTACTTTAGGGAGAACGTAAATGAGAGGTATCTGAGGCGACTCAATATTAAGATATCTGAATTGATCATCAGAGATAAATCCTAAATCGTACCAATTTTTCAGAATGAGCGACAACTTTTTTTAGCCAGTTGATATCTATTTCTTCATAACAATCCTGATCACTCAGTTGAGTTAGGGCTACCGAATGACGGTCTGAATAATTTAAAACAACTATATTTCCCCCTTTGTAAGGTAGACATAAAATTATACTTTTGTAATTTTGTAAAATGTGTAAGGCCTTTCTTTCCTCAGTTGTCTCTTTTAGTAGAACTCTTAGGTTTCTGAAGATCCTCCAACACACATAGCTGGAAATCATCTATGTTGTCTTTACAAGGTAAATTAGGTCCAATACACATATGTATTATGTAGATTTGAACCTCCGCACTTAGGGGCCGATTAGGATGGAGGATTTTCCGCCTCCTCCGGGCCGGCGGAAGCCACCTCCGGCCCGGAGGAGGCGGAAAATCCTCTGTGGAGTCACCAAAGACCCACCGCCGCATTACGATGGCTGGTGGGTCTTGGTTTCTGTCCGCTGCTTTTCCGCCGCGGTCGGATTACAACCGCGGCGGAAAAGCTCTCATTTGGCTGGCAGTGTCTATCAGACACCGCCAGACAAATTAGGAAGCATTTGTAAACATGCTTTTCCGCGGCGGTTTTTCCGCCGTGGAAAATCATGTGTACTTTTGATTTTGGGGGCCCGTTGCGGGCCCCCAGGGTGTAGGCGGGTGGGGGGTGCACATGGGGGGTACCAATGGTACCCCCCAGTATTTACATGCACAAAGCGGCAGGCACCGCGCGGTGCCTGCCGCTTTGTGCATGTAAATGTTAAACATGCACTATTAACATTGCGGCGGGTGCTGCTTGAAGCAGCACCCGCCGCAATGTTAAATATCCAGGATGTGACCGCCAGGGTGGCGGTCACATCCTAATTTGCACGGAGGGACCGCCGCAGCCCATGCGGACGGTCACTCCACCTCTGGGATGGCGGACGGACGCAAGTCCGTCCGTCATCCTAATCGGCCCCTAATTCTTTAGTTTTAAAACAATCAGTATCAAGTCTGAAGCTACGTCTGTTATATGCAAACTCTCTTCATTCAAAGTCAATAATCTATGGCTATCTCTAAGATCACTAAGAGTAGTTAATGAATACTCACAACTCATATCTTTCTTGGTACTAGGTGATAGCTCCAAGAAATGTTTCTGTTTTAGTTTTCTCAAAAATGTATAAAAATACATTTAAAAATCATACAAACCAAATTAAAATGCAGGACTAGAAGATAAACCTTTATCGAATAGAGGTACTTCCCCTACTGATAAGTGCCTTTCATAAAAATTCAAAATAATATTCACTGCACTCTCTTCTATTCTTGTGTTTGTGATCTGATTCTCACTCCTACTCTTACATTTTATCTATCAATTCTTTTTCTCCTTCCTCTTCTCTTGACTTGCTATATCCATTGGTCTCTTGTTTCCCATAAGTGTAATTCCTTTGTACAAAGCTCATTCTCTCTAACTCTCCTAAAAAAGACATATTGGCTAAAGAATAGGTTGATTCCCTCTAATCCTCAGTCCCAGTACCACTCCCACTGCTAACTACACTCATGTCAAATTGTTCACATTTCAGAGACAATCTATTTTTAGGACTCGGTATCAATATTTTAAAAGACTCAAATGTTTTGTAAAATCATAGATAAATCTTCTGTCAGAAGTGAACAATTAGACAAGAGTTTGTACATGTTTGTACGGGGACTCCATTCTCATTTACAGTTTTGTGAATACTGAAAAAGCATAAACTTAAACAAACGTATAATCAGACCCTATGCATTCAGACTACATTTTTTTTAGTAGTTTATGTGTATTGATAACTGCAATAATTGAATATTTTAGAATTTCAAATCTCCAATGGCAAGCAAGAGAAAACAAGGCACACTATACATGGAATTCCAACAGTTAAATAGGAGTGGGTGGAAAAATTCACTCCGTGTGCAGTGCGGAGTTCCTGCTAAATTCCGCCATCTTGCTTGCACCAGAATTTATTTTGCCATTGGTGTGCACAAAACTTGTTTTTTTAGGCGCTGGCAAGCGCTACGAGACTTGCCTGCTGCTAGTGAGTGCATGTGAGATTTGGCAGCCACTAGCAGGGCTTCTGGACACAACAGCACCTTTTTTGTGACGCTGGTCAGCGCGAGCAACAGCCGCTGCACATCAAGCAGATTCTTTACTCTAGAAGCAGGTAAATCTCCTTGAAAAGATGTTTTCAAGTTGATATTCTACTCTAACGAACCGTTCAAGTTATTTTTAATGCAAGAAACCTTTTTTTATAAAAAAAAAACAAATTTCAACAAGAAGGAAGTGCCTCAGAGACTCCATTGTCTTGTTCCTGTCCACCAAGCTACTTCCAGTGCTTTGTCCATCTGCTGGTCACTTTTCATTTGGATTTGGAGCTGGAAGGATCACTCTCTTTGTCTTCTGAATATATACCATTGAATTTAAGGAATTTGTTTTTATGATATCACAGGTGAGCTCAAAAACTTTTGTATGAGGGTGTTGTTTGTTTGATAGAGGGCATACACCAGCATTTATTTGTACATTTATTAGATTTAAAAAATGTATTCTGGTGGGTGGCCTGCAGTTTCAGTAGGGGCCTAATTATATTTTTGCATTTTGTTAAAAAAAGTTTGTAAGGGAAAATTGTTGCATTACAGTACATTTTCTCCAGGTTTGTTAATACATTTGCAATATATTCATTTATTTTACTTTGTGGCCTAGTTCTCCAATGGGTCATCCAGCCAGTAGGCCCAGTATTAGTCATGGATGCATGAAATAACTGTTTCTGTGGTATATGTTATTTAAAACATCATTTAGGTCAGGGATGGCATTGGATTAAATAACAAAATGGTGGTTTTTCTGGTGGTATTTCAAATTGTTTTGGCAAAAAGTGTTCAGGTGGGGTAATAATTTATGCCTTGGGAGGATGCGTATTGTTATAAACTTTTTATAGTCATTGCTAAATTATTTGTAGTGTTTTCTTCAGTGTTACCATGCCTCCTTTGTCTGACCAGTGAGTGCGCTTGCCATTTGTCTTTGTTCTCCATGTCATGTGGCCAGGGGCCGTTTTGTGTAGTCATCGTCCATAGGCCTGCATGTTTTCTAGTCCTTCCTGCTAGTTCTTTGATCATGTGGCCGGTGATCATTTTGTGTAGCCAGCCAATGTGTTTTAACCATCTGCCTGCATGTGTTCTTTGTTGTGGCCATGCATTTTTGCTAGTTTTTGTTGTGTGAGTATGTGGTTGGGGGCCATTTTGAGTACCCAGCCAGTGTGCCTTTGACATATGCCTGCATGTGTTCTTTGTTGTGGCCATACCTCCTTGCTGGTTGTTATTGTTTGACCATGTGGCCGGCCATTGTGTGTAGCCAGCCAGTGTGCTTTTGCCATAGGCCTCCTTATATTCTATGTTGTAGCCATATCTCCTTGCTGGTTATTGCTGTTTGACCATGTGGCCATTTTGTGTAGCCAGCCAGTGTGTTTTTGCCATAGGCCTGCATGTGTTCCTTGTTGTGGCTATGCCTCCTTGCTGGTTGTTGTTGTTTGACCATTTGGTTGGTGGCCATTTTGTGCAGCCAGCCAGTGTGCTTTGGCCATAGGCCTGCATGTGATCTTTGTTGTGGCCATTCCTTCTTGCTGGTTCTTGTTGGTTGACCATGTAATGACAGCTATTTGGTACAGCCACCCTTAGTTTACTTTTTTTCCAGTTTTCCTTCAAAGCCATTTTCTAGGGAGATTGAGGGGAGAGGGCTATGCCTTTCTGTTTTTGTCCAATTTGTTACTTTACTCTGACATCAATTTAATGTTTGATGATCATTGTATTATATGTATATTATGATTATTATGATCATTGTTTTACATTATATGCATTTCTTTTCATTTTTAGCACCTACCTTCCTGGCTTCCAATGGGTTTCCCATAGTCCCCTAGTACACCACCAAACAATATTGTTGTTATTTATTTATCTTATTTTATCTATTTCCTTTATTTACTTTTTAAATTATTAATGTTTTTATTTATTTTTCAAAGTTTAATTTTACATGTTCACAGCATCGCATCCACCCACCCACCCCTTCACTTCCATAGGCACACAATCGCACAACAGCATCCATTTTTTTTAAATTATTCCATTTTCACTTGGATCCCCTACCAGCAATAGATGCATACACACACCAGCATTCATTTTTAAGGATTATTCCATTTCCCCCTGGACCATCTTGCCTGTAATAGGCGTATACCAACATTTATTTTTTAAGTCTTATTCCATTTTCCACTGCACCTCCCTGAATGCCACAGGTATCTCTGGCTTAGATGCACATAAAACAAACATGTACATCTCTATGTTGTTTGCACTGATTGGAAATTAAATATTTATGTTATGGGGATGTGGTTTGACTTTGGAATGGATACACTATTGTTGATAATTATTTAGGATAATAACTTAACTCCTTCGATGCTGATGACGGAACCGCTCCGTCATCAGCTGCAGTGGCGCTGTGCTGATGACGGAGCGGTTCCGCCATGGCCCGCTCGGCACACCTGCACAGCGCGGATTCCGCGCCTGCGCTGAGCGTTCTATTGAGCAGGGCGGGCCATGACGGAACCGCTCCATCATGAGCACAGCTCAACCGAGGCTGGTAATGGAGCGGTTCCGTCACCAGCATGCGGCCGCCGAGCGGCCGCCCCGCCCCCTTAGCGCTGCGGCGGAATAGCCGCCGCAGCGAAGGAGTTAAGTAACCACACTAAATTACATTGTCCTTGTCTGTGCTGGATTCAAACTGCAACAATGCCACATTTCACTAAATGTTATCCTTGATTGTTTTCTTTCAAGTGTACAAAATAAATCACCCAGAGTATTGTCAGACAAAAGCCCTGTACAGAGCCACATGACCACACAACACGTGAGGTGAGCCCTCCAATCTCTTGCACTTGTGTAGCTACATACCACTGCCAAAAGCTTCAAGATAGCCCCAAATAAAGATGCTGTCAAGTGAGTTGCCAGTGAGATGAAATAGCTTTACACCGCTGGCCCGCCAACCGGGATATTTTTCACAAAACTTGTGCCTGCCACACCAACCTCCAGGGAGCAGCACTCCAGCATCAATGGCACTATCTCAACCTAAGCCCAAGCCCATGTCTCTCACCGAGGCATCCACTGCAATCGTGGTAATGCCGCAAGCATTGACATTGAAATGGACTCTTTCCTAAAATATTACCCAATCACTGAAGGAAACTGAGCATAGTGGACAACAGCGCCAGCCAGTAACAGTAGAGCTTTCTGAAGTAGGAGCAGAAAAGAATGTTGAGTTTCCTGCTGGGCCAGTACCTTAAGAACCATAGGCTTCCAGATCTTCAACAAGAAAAGGGAAGGGTACTAAACCATCTTCTCGAAGCCACCTTTCTGATGATCTGGACACGGATTGGACCCCAGCTGAACCCGAGACACGCCAGGAGAGGCTCAGGAAAAGAAAAATTCCTGAAAACCTTACAATTCTGCAAATGAGTGAGGATGACAACATGACAGTCATTGTGGAAGCTGACCCCGGGGAGATTGACATTACTCCTTCCATTCAGCATGCTCCGAGGGATCTGCCACCACCAGCGCCCATATTAGTAAGCCTCCCGCTGATTCCTGCATCCACCACTTGCTCTGTAGTACGCACTGTAGAGAGCCATTTTTCGACACTCCCACCTACCTCCATTTCTTTGGGTATGGCAGTGGCACCAGAGGCCAATTCAAAAAGTTCACATCCCCAGTTTGGGACTTTTTTACGATTAGCAAGCAGGAGGATAACATTGCAATATTCTCTATTTGCCAAACAAGTGTTCGTCAAGGGAAGCCTGGTTCACACTATGGTACTGGAGGCCAAAATTATTTATGAAGATTTATATAGCGCGAACAAGAGCCCGAGGGATATCAGAGCGCTTTACAATAGGAGGGGAGGAAGGACATAAATGCAAAATCGACATCAAGTAGGAATAAAAAACAGGAATAAATAAAGATTCAGGGACAGTTGCACAAAAAAAGAGCAATAACATTGATAGTACAATGGAAGTAAGAACAATGTCTTCTAGCAGGTGAGCCTAGCCCAATTGGGGTAAGAATTTATTCATAAAGAATTTTTTGGCTTCCAATTTGAACGTCGTCATTGAAGAGATTTTTCCATATCTTTGGGCAGCGCCAGAGAAGGCTCTGTGACAAGTTCTCTTTTTTCCTAAGGATGAGTCGTTCCTAAGGATGAGGAAAGTATTGACACTTCTTGAGGCACTTACACTACAAGAAAGCTCAAGTTTTTGCGCAAGGTACCTAGAAGTATTGAAGTGTAAGGGCTCTGTGCACCAGAACGGTGATCTTTAACTGAATACGTGCTTCATAAGGCAATTATTTGACCGATATGAAAAAACACCAGGCAATCCGGTGGAATGCAACAGTAGGCATGTTCGTCATGAAGAAATCCCATAGTGCTTTAAACATCTTGGAAGACTTTAACAGCAAGGGGTTTGAATGGCTGTAACCCAGAGGTCTCAGAATTGGATTTGTTGCCATGGACAATGGCAGTGATATAGTTACGGCTATGGCAGATGGTGGCTATTTCAGGGTCCTGTGTTTAGTGCATTGCATCCGCCTCATTGTGCAGGACTTGGACAAAAATGAAGATATAGTCAACAACTTACTGACCACCTGCAGAAGAATCTACACTCATTTGAGCCATCCTTTTAAAGCCCAGAAGCCAGGGAGGGCCATTCAGCATGATAATAGAGTACCAGTAAAACCCTTCATACATGAAGTTCTAACACATTGGAACTCTACCTATTACATGTTGCAATGTCAGCAGTTCAAATTGACCAATGAGTATGTCATTGAAAGAGAAGGGAATGCAACTGTGAAAAACACATCCATTTTGATGGACAAATGGGGCCAATTCAAATTTCGATAGAGATGCTACTTCCATTTGAAGTTTTCATACAGGAAGTCAACAAGGAAGACAGTACAATGGGCCAAGTTATCCCTTTATTGCATCTGCTACAGGACCAGCTAAGAATGGTGGCTGAAAGCTCTGCAGGTGTAAACAAAGATGTGCATAATTTGGTCAAGAGCATAATCTTTCACTTAGCTGATAATACAAGTCTGCAAGAGACATCATGTTGTTCAAAGAGTACATCTTTGCCATAATATTTGATCAACATTACAAAAACCTACTGCCCATTTTCATTCCTTTTTCAGAAGGGGATACTTCAGAATACAAGATGTGGAATGTTAAATGAGCCACCGACCTGGAAGAAGAACAGCTGAAAATTAGAGTCCCACCCTTGGCACAAGTTCTGGAGTGCCCACATTCAACTTCCAGAGAGGACTGTCCTGTTGTCTCACAGTAGCCAACACCAGCAACAATAACACTGGCAGCAGCAACAACAACAACAGGTATACAGAAATCAGCCAGAACCTCTGCATTGGGTTGGTTTCAATTTGCATGTCTTAAGTCCATTGCAGAGGCAAAGGCAAAAGAATTTCAGCAATTGGCAGCACCAGATCATTCAGGGGATGTTCCACGACTATCTGGATGACCCAAGAGAGGTTCATGTGGGTCAAAACCCATTGGTATATTGGCATGGGGAGATGCGCCAATGGGTAGAGCATGCGGTACATATGACAAAAAAAGGCCCTAGTGGACACACTAAGAAACATGCATTAAGATTCACCTGTCAAAGTAATTCACAATATTCAAGGGCAAAAATTATGAACACCCAAATGCATATCTCTTATCTCATCAAACGATACCATGAATACAATGTCTCATCAATTCACACATTGGAGTTCAAGAAGGTGCCCCGGGAGGGAGGGTAGGTAAGTGTAAATTTGTGCTAAGGTGGAGGTAAGCGGTGAAAGGTGGAGGGCAGTGAGCATTATAAAAAATCAAAATGAATTTCATGAATGCCAATCCGGCCTATAACATTGCCAATCCGGCCTATAAAATGGCCAAGCTGTTTAGAACACCATATTGCAAGGGCACATAGGAATCTTAATACTGTTGTCCGCAATGGTGAAGAGGATAAGTAGCCGTCGACGTTTTGACCCAGGGGGGGAAGTAGATTCTTGCGATTCTTACATTAGGGTCTTCATCAGGACAAGGAAAGGGACACATAAGATAAATGAACCACTATTAGCCGAACAGGTGATGTAAATAAAATGAATAATGTATCAAATTATAAAAGTAAAATTACCCCACATCACCATGGCAAACAGTGGTAAAGTAGGATGGGCCCGGAGGCTCCAATTGCAAAAGAGGACCTCTGTTGGTGTCTGAAATTACATGAAAAAAGGACATGTGAGAAAGGGTTATTTGATAATGATCTAGCATGTTGGTTATTTACGGCTGTGAAAACAGGTCCAGACACAGTGAGTAATCACTTACTTGTCAATGCTCAAGGCCACAAAATAAGGGATCGGTACTGTCAAGATTCCCAATTACCTAAAAATAACCAAAAAGAGACAACCGGTAGATTAATATTCACTACCCAGCATAAGGGGAAAATTATTTAAAAGTGACAATTAATTCAGATGCAGCGCGCTCTGAATTTGTGGCTAACGAATCTATGCGCATAGCCCCAAGAAACCGTAACAAATCACTTACTGGTGATCATTCCAAACTTTATGTAATTGGGATCAGAACTCGAAGATTCCCAGATTTCTAAAAAAGGAGCAGAGACAAACGTTAGTTGTAAAATCAGCTCCTCAACTGTCTAGGGACAAAAAAGACAAGGGGACAATTCACAAAAGAGCCTCAGAGTGTGCATTTACCTTTACTGGAGGAAACAGCTTACATCCATCCGCGGCAGTGCAAGACGGAGCACTGAGGCAGCCGCCTATAAAAGGAGAATGCGTTATGTTCCAGTTGGCAGCAGCTGAATGCTGCTGTACGCGGCCCACGCTTTCAATGGAAACGTCACCCGTCAGAGGGAAATTGAGAGGTGACGTAGTCTCACCTACTGGTATTCCGAAATTGATCAGAGGAAGAACCCATATATTCGTAACCGGGTTATTGTGGGGCATGGAATGCTAAAGCAAATAGTGTTTGTATACAATGGATCACTAATTGTGTAGAACAGTCCGGTTGCGGACTATAAAACGCATATATATGCAATCACTAAACTGCACCATTGAAGAACCTATTGGGGTTACGTCAGTGTTCAATCAAAAAGTCCACTTTTGTGTCTCTGGTGTTGGACATAGTCACACTGTGTTACAGACATCTAGGAGGGCCTATGGATACATAATAAAACTATGATCATAAGCATCGGTATTGATGTCACGGAGCTGTTAATTTAGACAGTGGAGGCTGAAATGTAGGCAGTTTCAACAGACCAGAAGACAGTTGCATATCAAAACAGTGTACACAGAAATATTAGTATCAAACAATATGCAATGGGATATAGAACGTTCATATATGCAATCACTAAACCGGACCATTGAAGAACCCATTTGGATTACGCCAGTGTTCAATCAAAAACTTTCTCTTTTGTGTCTCTGGTCTTGGACATAATCACACTGTGTTACAAACATCTTAGAGGGTCTCTGGATACATGATAAAACTATGATCATAAGCTGTCACTGAGCTGTTAATATAGACAATGGATGCTGAAATGAAGGCAGTCCTAACAGTCCAGAAGACAGTTGCATATTAAAACAGTATACACAGAATTATTAGTATCATCAAGTAATATGCAGTGGGATACAGTCATACGAGTCCACCCCGCAGTTGCATATTGGCACATAGTACACTGCAGTAATGGGATCATCAAGTAATATATAGTGTGATATAGCTGTAGATATGGAGGATACAGATTATTCTGTTATTAGACAGGCTAATTGGGCATTACTAGTGTCCAATTCGTTCAGTCCACTGTGAATTGTGACAAATTTATGCATCCATTTACACTCTTGTGTGTTGAGTACGTGCTGTATATCGCCACCCCTGATTCCCAAGGTAATCTTTTCCAAGACGACTCATCTAATGCTACCTACCTGATGGTTTGCTGACTGGAAATGTTCAACTAGGGGTGCCCCCGCCACACCCCACCTCACTCTACTGTAGTGCTGGAGCACGCATGCCTTAATCTTTTGGCGTGTCTGTCCAACATACATAAGTTCACATGGGCATCGGATAGCGTAGATGACATCAGCCGTGTTACAGTTGGTGTGAGTTTTTTAATCAATTGTGTGTTGTTTATACATTAGTTGTTTAGTCTGGGTGGTAAAGCTACATGCCTTACAGTGCCCGCATTTATAGTGTCCAATAACCTCAGGGAGATCCCAAAGTGTTTGGATGGTGGGTGGTGATGCGGTGGTTAGTAGGAAGTGTACTACGAATTTGTGTATGCTTTCCCCTTTCTTGAACAAATGCATGGGAGGTTTACTCATGTCCAGGTCCTCGGCAAAAAGTTCCCAGTAATGGTTGATGACCCGTTTGACAGCATTGCTGCAGGTATTGAACGTGGTGACACATATCAGTCGATTCCCAAGTTTATCCTGGTGTGTTTTGGCAGTCAGTAGATATTCCCTTTGGTTAAACCAAGCCCTTTTTCTTGCTTTTTTGACCAGCCTCTGTGGGTATCCTCTCTCTATGAGACGGTCAATGAGGTCGTCTGATTCGGACATCTAGGCCTAGATGTAGGTAATTTCATTTTACCACTTCTTAAATACTGAATTTTACCGATTCGGTATTTAAGAAGTGGTAAAATAGAAGGGGGGGGGGATGTAGGTATTACAGAATCGGTAAAATACCGAATCGTTAAGATTCGGTATTTACTGATTCTGTAAATTCCGATTCGGTAATGCCCATTGATTCCTATGGGCATTCAAGCCCATAGGAATCAATGGGCATTACCGAATCGGTATTTACCGATTCGGTAAATACCGATTCCAGCAAGGGTGCAGGGGGTGTCACTTTGACACCCTCTAGCACCCCAAATACAGGCATGTGTGCCATGTGGCATAGGTGTGAATGCACACATGTGCATGCATACCTGGATTCGTTTTTTATACCACCCAATTGGATTGGGTGGTAAAATACCGAATCTGAAAGGCCTTTGGGACTCAGAAGAGTCCCACCTACATCTAGAAGTTACCGAATCGGTAAAAATACAGATTCGGTATTTTACCGAATCGGTAAATTTACCGATTCGGTAAATTTACCGATTCGGTAAAATTGGCCCCCTACATCCCAATAACCCATTTACCGGTCGGTAATGGCCGAAATCGGCTGTTACTGGCCGGTAAATGGCCACCTACATCTGGCCCATAGTCTTGTTTGCGGGAACAGTTCCTGTGTATACGCAAGAATTGCCAGAATGGTAAGTTGTCGTGTAGACCCCTGGGATGGTGACTACTGTATCTGAGCAACAAGTTACGCTCCTCCGATTTCCTATACAGGGTGGTGTATAATGTGTTATTGTTAACTCTGATTGAAAGGTCCAAAAAGTCTATGCTATAAATGTCTTAGTGCATTGTAAATTTAATGTCCCCAGACTGTTCATTTAGCCACTCGAAGAATGTCTCAAGCTCATTAGATGTTCCCGTCCAAATAATTAAGACATCGTCCATGTATCTTTTCCATTGGTTAAGGTGTTATCTGTATGGATTTTGTTAACTAAGCACGGAGGTCTGTTCAAAGTGGTCCATGAATAAAATGGCCAGGTTCAGGGCAAAGCTGGCCCACATGCAACTCCCTTTGTTTGCAGCTAGTCTTCCCCTTGAAAAAAGAAAAAGTTATGCATCATAGCAATTTACAACAGTTTGACAATGAACTCGATAGGTACTTGAGTGGGGGCTGGTCTTCTGTTGAGGGCCGTACAAATAACATTAAGGGCTGGTCTCTGTGGGATGCTCATGTATAACGACACTATGTCCACTATGTAGAGCTCAGCAGTCTGGCAATAACGTAGCTGGCTCGTCCGGTAGCCAGTGCCTCTCCTGAGTATGTGTTCAGTGCAGCTGGCACACTTGTCAAAGTGAAAAGGACCAGTTTCTCACCTCAAAACATTGAAAGATTGGCCATGATCAAAATGAACAAACTCTACATACCACACAATTACACAGTTCCTGAAATATCACAGGTGGAGGATGAGGGTGATTGGTCAGACTCAAGTGTGTTAGTTCATGAAAACCAACTTCTGGGTGAATCACCTGAGTTTGAGGATGAACTCTACTTCTTTGACTGAGAGTAGGTGACCACAGAACATTTTAATTATTTATCGTCAAACTGCTTTGGCACAAAAAAATAAAGAAAAAAGATATAGCTAGTGGAACATTATGTTTGTGTCTTACTTATGCAGCACCACCATTTTTAGCCACATGTGTGGATGGGTTGGAGTTGAACTATTGTGAAGTGAAGAATCCTTCCTATTCCCTTCAAGGGCATTGAAGACAATACATACCTCTCTCCTATGCCTTTCCTTCTTTTTTCATCCCCTAGGAGGTCTACACCAGTACAGATCATTTGATTTACAAGACTGCCAAATTCCAATGTTTTGCATGTATCAAAGAGGATATACAGGTGTGTACCTTACACCTACCACCATGCTTGAATTGGAACAGGTAACTATTGAACCAATGTGGGATATATTAGTGAGCGAGTGTGAGTGATGATTGATAATGCATGTGGTGGCAGACAGTAGGGGAGGGTGTTCAAGTAATAATTTGTAAACTTGATTTCGAGGATTTGCAATGTTTGGGGTCTGATGGGTGATCTTATAGCACCTGGGAGCGCTGTGCTGTGCTCACAGCGCCTGGGAGCACTTTGGACCCTCCCTGAAGCCCCTGGAAGCGCTGGGATTGTTGCTAGCGCTAGGAGCGCTGTGGATTTCCCGCCGAGCGCCTGGGAGCGCTTCCTTTGATTTGCGGCGCTAGATTTGCCCCCTAGCGCTGAGAGCGCGCTCTATTTCCTGCAAGCGCCTCAGGGCGCTTTATTGTTCAGAGCCGGTGCCCACCCGGCATTTGCCCCGATCGCTACTTCATTCGCGAGTGCCACCTCGCTTATTTGGGATTAATTTGTCCCCTGGCAGGTGCCCACCCTGCCCGGGACATTGCCGCTGTTTTCTGCCCAGGATCGAGTGCCCACCTCGACTTCGTGCCTGGGAGAATCACCGCCGCAGCCCGGAGTGTTGTGAAAACGTTGCCGGGCCGCTGCCAAGTGCGACCCGGAAGTGCCCGCCTCCCTGCGAGGGGCCGCGCTGCAATTGGTTGCCCGGCCGGAAGCCAGGCAACCCGTGGGCGGGACTGCGGGACAGCCAGGAGCAGCCTGTATTTCCTGCCCGGGGCTCCTAAGTGAGGAGAGAGCCCCGGACTCCTGCAACAGGAGGGAGGAAGAGTCCTGCATTGCCCAAGAGTCGCCGCCGGCCTCCCCCCCCACCCCCGGGGCCTCCCAGGAGCGAGGGAGAACCCCGAAGCAGAGCAAGGAGGACGCGACTCCGGAGAGCCCCGAGGAGCGGGAGCTCTCCTTCTCCAGCCGCCGGACCCGGTGAGTGTTCTCTTCCTGAGGGGGTGCGGCCGGGCTGTCGAGCGGCCCCGCCCGATCAGAGGGCCGCTCCAACATTGCTCTAAGTGCCCGTTAGTTTTCAGAGCTGGAGAGGCGCCTCCAAGCGCCCCAGTTGTTGGAAGAGCCGACGAGGCTCCTGGGGCATCTAGATCGTTTTTGAGCCTGTCGAGGCTCCACCAGTTGGGGGCATTTCCTCCTGATGCAGAGTTCCCAGTGAGGGACTCCAACGCCCCACATTTGTGCCTAGAGCCCTGAGAGAGGCTCTAGGCACGCCAAGTGTTCCTGGGTCCCCCGTGAGGGACCCCACAGCCCAGTGAGGCTACACCTTTGCTTTGAGAGCCCAGAGAGGCTCTAGGGGGGCACATCTTTGTTCTGGGGCACAGAGCCCAGCGAGGCTCCCACGTTGGCCCCAGTATTGTCTCACACAGCTGCCCAGCACTTCGTGGGCAGCTGCCACGTTTAGGCCCTGACATTGGGACACATGGAAAGTCACAGGTGGTGACTTGTGAGTTTGGCGCAATTGTTATTGTTTTTACACCTCTGAATGTATTGTGATGCATCATGTGTTTTCCCCCCTTACACCTCTGAATGAATGTTATGCATTGCATCATGTGTTATGTGCTTACACCCCTACAGGTATTGTGATACATAGGTGGTTGTTTTCTCCCTAGTACAGGTGGTGCTAGTGAGGTCCTGTTACCGGTAATTACTGGTTGTGTGCTATTTTGTGCTAGAGTAATTTTACATTCTAAGTGCTATTTTTACTTAGTGTTACTTCTGATTCCTGACAGTGGTCCAGGTGGCCCTGTCTTGTAAATATCCCCTTGTAAATTCTAATAGGATTATTTGACTCGCTGGACTGTTTTTAACAATGCACCCAACTTGAGAATATGTACAGTTTGATGACCCGATAATTTTGTTCCTGAGCCCAGCGATCCTCACCCTGTGTAGCTTTGCGGGGATTCATTGTTTGCTTTGCTGGGGATATTTCAACATTGCTTTAATTTTGCTCCCCCCTTATGTAGCGATGATGTGATTTGTTTGTTTTGATGCACTTTATTCTTTTGTTTACCTCTGAGGCGGAAAGTCGGAGGACTGTATTTTGCTCTGTGTTTTAAAACGTACTTGTCACTTGCACTGCTTTTAAAAACCTACTCACCTGTTTCAGACGCGCTTGCCTAACGCGCCGAGCAGCCCTCCTGACACCCCCTGACACAGCGGAACGTAGCGCTGATACAGGGAAACCTGTCTACGCTCGAAGGCGTAGACACGCCCACAACGAGGCCACGCTCACATCCCACGCCTCAAATGTGTCGGCCATACCAGCGCAGCGGACGTGCGCAGCGGGAGCGCCTAGGGCAAGCCCTTCTGCGCCCGCCCGCCCGCGCACGGCCGGGCTCAGGGCCAGAACCCATGCCGGACCTAGCCTCCCCTAGGGTAAGCTTCTCGCGTCGGGACCTCCTCAGTCTCAGACCCAGCAATGATAGCTCATGTAACTATGTCCATGATCTTGACGGACCATTTACCAGCTGCACACTCTGCTGCCCAGTTCAGCTACAACTCCACAGTCGACCCGCCATTCCTTCGGCTCTTAAACTGGCCACTCTGAACTGTCGCTCACTCCCTATGCACGCGCTGTTCATTAATCACCTAATAGAAGACAACGAGATCGACATTTTGTTCCTCTCTGAAACATGGCTTACCGACCACTCGGACTCAGACGTTGTTCGAGCCCTCCCTCCGGGCTTCCTTATCCAATCCCAACCTCGTCCTTCAGGCAGAGGAGGAGGACTGGCCATCATCTACCGGGACTACCTCTCTTGCAGAACCAACGACGCTCATATCCTGGACTCCGAAAGCCTCTATTTTTCCATCCAGTTAGCGCCGACTAGCTCACTGTCCGGCCTCCTAGTTTATCGTCCCCCTGGCCACTCTGGTCCTTTTGCCAGCGCTCTCTTAGAAGCCATAGCGTCTCAGGCCCACTCCACATCTAACTTCGCGATACTAGGAGACCTCAACATCCACTTCGATGACCCCCTAGATACAGGGGCAGTCGACTTGATTGCAGAACTGGCTGCCTACGGTCTCCACCTCATCAACTCTGGAGCCACACACACTAAAGGTCATTTACTCGATCCAGTGTTTACCAACATCCCCACCCTCCAAGCCAAAGAGTCCCTACCCCTCCCGTGGACGGACCACTTCATGGTCTCTCTCCGCCTACCAGGAGCCTTCAAGAAACTCCACAAACCCACCACCTATACCAGGAACAGGGCATGGGCCAGACTCTCCGCACAGGAATGGGCCAGAACCCTGAACTCTACCACCCCTACCCCTTCGGAAGATCCGGTCACCGCAGATCGCAAATTCAGGGAGTGGATCTCCATGTCACTCGACTCCATCCTCCCCTTAAAAACCCGTGAGGATAAAAACGGGAAATTAGGATCTGCCCCATGGTACACCCCGGAACTCCGGACTCTCCGCAAAGACTGCAAAAAAGCAGAGCGACTATGGAGGAAAGACTGGCTGCACGCCAGCAAGGAAGCCTATCAGAGGTCGGTGAGAATCTACAAATCAACCCTGAAGCTCACTAAAGCCTCACACTACGACACTAGAATAAAAAACTCCACCAACTCGGCAAGAGAATCCTTTCTCATCGCCAAAGAGCTATTGAAAATACCAGCTCCCCCCTCATCCATCACTCCCCCGGCGGACAGAAGTGACGAATTGGCTACCTACTTCAACTCCAAAATCGCACGTATTCTAGTCTCCCTCCCCCATCCCTGCCTGCTGAACCACATGGACAATGATGCATCTTCCAACCTCTCAGGAAACATCATGCATCCTCAGCTGACCGCTTTCAGAGCAGTAACACTGGACGAAGTAAGCACAACCATGGCCAAAATGAAAAGCGGCTCCCCCCTAGATCCTGCCCCCATTAGATTCCTGAAAACAGTAGCCCCTGTCATCGTGCCTACGATCACAGAGATGATAAACATCTCGCTATCTCAAGGCTCTGTCCCCCCAAGCTGGAAGAGTGCAGTAGTCAAGGCACTCCTAAAAAAACCTCATTTGGACCCCGCCGACATGGCGAACTACCGGCCAATCTCACTCCTCCCTTGCGTCAGCAAAATGGCCGAGAAACTGGTCAATGGGCAACTGTCACAGTTCCTTGAATCAAACAACCTTCTGCAGCAGTCACAAACTGGATTCCGCCCGGGCCACGGCACAGATACCGCCCTTCTCGCTGTCATCGAGGAGGCAAGGTGCATCCTGGATTCAGGAGGGTCAGTGGCAGTGATTCTCCTGGACCTCAGCGCAGCCTTCGACACGGTGAACCACCGTGTCCTACTCCATCGGCTGGCCGTGGCAGGGCTCGCAGGTTCGGCGCTCACATGGATAGAATCCTTCCTTTCAGGGCGCTCGTTCCAGGTATGGGATGGCAACTCCCACTCTGCCTCCCTCCCCCTTGCGAGCGGAGTCCCCCAGGGGTCATCCCTAAGCCCCACTTTATTCAACGCCTACATGGCCCCCCTCGAGGATGTCGTCGCCCCCTTCGGGATTAAGATAGTGAGCTATGCGGACGACACGCAATTGGTCGTCTCACTCTCACATCTGGACAATCACCCAGACAATCTGCCGAACTGCCTCCAACAAATTCACCACTGGATGTGCGAGTCATCGCTCAAGCTAAACGGATCAAAGACAGAAGTCATGCTTTTGGGCAAGCAATGGACCTACAATCAACTATCAATTATTCTGGGGTTCAAGGGGTGTGTTTTAAGACCATAGCACAGTTATATCCCCCGTAATAGCATACAAGAAAAACGAAAAAATAACTGTGGGTCTGACAGAGAATTCAAAACATGCTATGTATAGCTGGCTATGTGTCTGTTATTCCTCTAGAGATGGAAGACAGATTGGACAGTGAACCACTGTGGAAAAATGTCCATCAGTTACGCGATAGTGGGCGCCCGGTGGCTGGTTCCACGATGGCATCCATTTTAGGCTTGGCATTCGATGAAGCCGAAATACAGTCTATACTAGATGACAACCCCAGCATGCTGGATAGTTTATCCAAACCTCAGGATAGTAGTCAGGATGGCTGGCCAAAGATTCTGACTTTGAAGAAAAGTCATTCTCGAACATGCATCCACGGCATCACCATGGCTGAATACCTTAGAGGAAACGGTGCACCAACGGGATTGATTGTAGTCAATTCACCGAGACTATTTTTAGACGACCCGGATTTCCTAAGAGACTGGTACCTCATAGCATGGAAATGCACCAGGGACTGGCTGGTCCTGATAATCAAGACCGCGAAGAAAGCCGCGGATAAAATAATGATCGAGATCCAGCTCCTAGAAGGCCAAATCAAAGCTACCCTAACTGGCAAAATCTTTACTAAACAACAAGATGAGAATAATAAAACCAACAAGGACTTCAAAGACAATATTCTCTTCTCCAAACTAGAGAAGTGCAAGAAGGATTTAGAGAAGTTCTCCAAGGAGAAAGTCTACCCCTACACCAGTGCGAATTATGTTCCGACGCCATTTAATCGCAATGGGAGAACTGGAGGCTCAACTTACGGAACATCCTCATCTGAGAACTCGACTGACTCCGACTCCTCCAACCAAGGCAATCCAGCGGCAAAACCAAGAGGAAGAGGTCAGTGGAAGAACAGAGGAGGACAGGGTTACAATCAGGGCCAATTTAACCCCTGGTGGCCACCTAATCCTTGGATGCAAGGTCCACCTCAGATCCCACAACAGATGGGACCTTTTGGTCCTGGACCATACTTCCCGGGTCCAAATGTGCCTTTTTTAGGGTTTGGCCGAGGGAGGTCACGTGGACGACGCCGGACGGCACAAGGACAGGGACAAGTACAGTGGAACGTCCCCCCACAGGCGATGGGACTACGGAGCGGCAAGCAGATCCCGCAGGACCAAGCGGGCCAGAGCACGGGACCAGCCTCGTAGTTAATCTCAGTTCACACGATTTAACACCAATGGAAGAAAAGGTACTGAATCGTGGCCTAGGTTTTGTGAGTACAAACACAGGCGATCCTTTTTTGACACAAATTGAGATGTCTAAATTCTTCCGGAAAGTAAGACTACACTTCTTCTTTTCGAAGACGGATCCACCTGAAAGTATCCTAGAAAACACAGGACTCAAAAAACCATCTACTTTTAGTCCACTTACAGCGATGGTTCCGGCCAAAGTAGTTACCTTCGAAGAAGCCGTGCAACACGACATCCAAGAACTGTTCAAACAGCCACACAATCCATTTGTGAATATCTCCAAACCGGAGCAGGAAGCATTAAAAGATCTGACTAATGACTGTTCCATTATTATCAAACCAGCGGATAAGGGTGGGGCGACAGTACTTCTGAATATGTCGACCTATAGAGAAGAGTGTTTACAGCAGCTGGAAGACACACGTTCCTATAAGCTTCTGACGGCCGACCCCACGCCTCGCTTAAAAACGACTATTGGGCATCTCGTGGAGGAGGCACTGGCTGAAGGCTGGATCACCAACAAAGAAGCAGCCTATCTGACTACCCAGAACCCCGTGATCCCTTACTTCTATGTCCTGCCCAAAATTCACAAGCCCAGAAGACCACCACCTGGCAGACCCATTATTTCGGGCATCGGATCTCTTTTGGAGCCTCTATCTTCATTTGTAGACTTCTTCCTGAGGCCGTTGGTAAAACGGATGCCGACCTATTTGCAGGACACCAAAGACCTCCTCAGACTATTACCAGAGCTTGATTTTAACATCTTGACCGACCACCTGGTATCCTTCGATGTGGAGTCACTGTATACTTCCATCCCCCAGAACGAGACACTTGAGGCGATTGAGTCTTTGTTGGGGAATCTTACGTGGGAATCAATAACACCTATTCCACTAGTGATGAACCTGGCAACGATTGCCATGAAGGAGAACTTTTTTGAGTTCGAAGGCCAGTTCTATCTGCAGACGTCTGGGACGAGCATGGGCAGCGTTTTTGCTCCGTCCCTGGCGAATCTGTACATGCACAAGTTCGAACAAGACCTGGTTCTCATCAACACGAACCCATTTTTGGAGTCGATATGTACTTGGAAGAGGTATATCGACGATATCCTTGTGATTTGGCGTGGTGATGAACAATCCCTCCATGACTTCCATAACTGGCTCAATGAGCAGAACCCGTTCCTACGATTCACCTTGGAGAACAGCCGACAATCCTTGGCATTCCTGGACCTGTTAATTACGGTAACACCACAGGGCCTGAAGTCCGAGCTGTACAGAAAACCAATGGCTCGAAACTCTCTATTGCAATATACCAGTTGTCACCCTAAATCTTTACGGGACAATCTCCCATATGGGCAGTTTCTGCGAGTGCAGCGGAACTGCACCAACAAGGAGGACACGGTCAAATATTCAGATGATCTGACATCTAAACTGGCTGAACGGAGCTACCCCAAGAAACTGATCCGTCGCTCAAGAAAAAGAGCGGCTAACAATAATAGGGAATCCTTGTTGGAACCACCGGTCCCCAAGACCAAGAACGACAGGCTTACATGCGTCAATACTTTTAGCACAAGATCCAACGCCATACAACGCATTGTCCGCAAACATTGGAGGATCCTGAATACAGGAGAAGATTCCCTTCCGCAACCGCTATTTGCATTCAAAAGAGCGACTAGTCTGAGAGACAGACTGGTACATACCAGACCTCCACCCAAGCCAATCCATCAAGTGGGCACTGTTTGGAATATGCCACCAGTGACGGGACACCACCCCTGTGGCAACTGTGCGGCATGTCCGCAAACGAGAAGAACTACCTCAGTAGACATAGGAACCACTCGACCCTGGGAGCAGAGAAGGTTCACTAACTGCAACAGCAGCAATTTGATCTATCTGATCACCTGCCCTTGCGCCTTGAGATATGTTGGCATGACCACCCGTAAGGTGAAGACTAGGATCTCAGAACATAAGAGCACAATAAGATGCCAAAAGCAGTCAACAAGACTGACCAATCACTTCATTCAAGTAGGGCACAGACCCACGGATTTCGAGTGGACTGTGTTGGAACAACCCAATATTCCCAACCAAATCACTGATATATCCAGATACTTGTTCAGAATCGAACAAAAATGGGTCTACAAGCTTAACTGCGATAAGAACGGGCTCAACGAAGACATCCCGTGGATGACACTATAGACACTCCAGTAATGCATGTACTCTGAGAAGTATGTCTGGCTGGCCATCGTCTGCTATCCTGAGATAGGCCCTGCCTACGAGATAGGGAACAGAGCCGACCCAGGGTGTCCTGATAGAGTTACTGTTAGGTCCTCTATTTAATAGTAGTCCCCTGTCTCAGACTGAGATGGAGGATGTAGCCCTATACACACTGGGTCGCTTCATATAAAAAGAGAGTTTCAGACCATTTGACCATCCTTTGACTGACACTTTTCTCTATAGAAACAAAAATGATTGAACCCCTAATGTAAGATGCTTCTATATCCTTACTCCCCCAGGGGGCGTGCAGACAACTCGGGTCGCGCACTCTCGGGCGGGTGAGCCCCATCATGAATAAAACTCAAAATCAGGAAATATTAGGAAATCAATAATATAACTCAAGACCTTTTCATCACACTAATAATCGTTATGTGTGTTGGCCGTTTTCATACAGGGTACGTAATGAGACCACATTAAGAGAGAACACGAGCTCGCACACCACTGAGCTTCTTTTTTCAATCAGGGAGCCTCCGTGCAATTATAGTTGTGATTCATGTCACCATGTCACGAGTTGATATCTGACTGTAGAGTATTATAAACTGAGCCTGAATGTAGGTACGACTAGATCCATGCCCCTCGGTGTGGTGGGCTATGACGTGTCATCCTGTCTAATGACTGACTGAATCAAGCGCGATCGTGACGCCTTTTCGAAAAACTACATTTCCCTATCTTGTAGTTTTTTGAACACACTCGCGCGCAGACGCGCGTGGTCACCCATGTGGACTACACTTCCCATGAGAATCTGTAGTTCTGGCCTTGCGCGCATGCACTGATGCGCAGGCACAGAATCAATAAGGAAGTGCACGTCGGCGTATACGGCACCTCCCCAAACAGCCCGGCCGGCTGTCAGAAGTACCGACGGATAGGTAAGGCAGCAGGAGGGGCTTCATTTAACTCCTTGATAGACCAGCAGCGCGAGTTATATGCCGCTTGCCTGAATGGGTGGGAGCGCTCCTGTCACTCGGTCTTAGTCTTATTTAAGCGAGCAACATTACCGATATTGATGCACATTATTTGATGGTACTAACATCGAGAGACCATGATTACATTTCGTCAATTGAAGTTTTTTCCCTTGAGCTTTGGCGAATGACTAATGAGACATAACAATTAACAACATCACAGCTCTGAAATACTCTTAGTGTTGATATCACGGTATATAGATGTTGAATACACTGAATCCAGCCCATTGGCGGGCATCACGAGAGGTTAACGGGCCCCCCACGTGTGGGTGGTCTTTCTGGGCACCCACCTTGGATGTGCTTCTGTAATTGCCTGACACTGCTGTTTTGACACTGACCATGTATACATTTTTCTGCACTACAGAGCGGTGCTTCATTTTCCTGAGCTGTTTGCCAGGTGAGGTGAGGCGTGTTCCCTTACAAATTAAGGTGAGACATTGATTATTGTAGACAATGTGGCACACTCTAAGGTAGCTTTGACCTAGATGTAGTAGCATAAATACTGACAAATTATGTCTTGGGATAGCCTTAACTAATGTGAGTGCTATTTTATTGTGTTTTTCATTACATGTGGATTCGCTGGCTTTATCAAAAATGGACACTCACAGGAGAAAAATGGAAGTGTACAGGTGACACTTTGTATGTTTGTATAATGTCCTTTTTTCACTTATTATTTATTTAGCAGTAGCAACTAAGTTAATGGGTCCTGAGGAAGCGGATGGTAACACTTGACCAATAACCGCAGAAACATGTCGACCAGATAGCCCAGTCAGAAGGTATTTGTTTGAACCACCTGACTTACTTGCACTTTATTTTTAACCTTGGAGGTGCGTAACGCCAGAATAAAATATAATTGTATGCACCATCCAATCTTATACTTTTCAATTTTCACACTTTAATTTTTTCTGCACTGCTCACAGTTACGACAACTCAATCCACCAGACATCCATCCATCACTCTTCTTCTCCAATATTGATCTATGGTGATAGAGTGGTGGTTATACTACTGTGGAGTAGACCACATGATGTACTGGGCGCCCACTATCGCGTAACTGATGGACATTTTTCCACAGTGGTTCACTGTCCAATCTGTCTTCCATCTCTAGAGGAATAACAGACACATAGCCAGCTATACATAGCATGTTTTGAATTCTCTGTCAGACCCACAGTTATTTTTTCGTTTTTCTTGCAAGCAATGGACCACCATCCCCTCTTCGGTCTGGCCAGACGTCTTCGGGGAAGTACCCACCCCGAAACAAGTAATTAAGACCCTAGGAGTCTGGCTGGAACCCGAGCTGTCTCTGAAAACCCAAGCAACCAAAACAGCAGGCACCTGTTTTGGTCTCATGCGCTCCATCCGCAGGATCCTCCCACTACTTCCGCCCCTATCTAGGAAACTCTTGGTCCAAGGCCTGCTCCTTGCGCGGCTAGACTACAGTAACACGGTCTATCTAGGAGCTCCTGAAGCCACTATGGCTAGACTTCAGCGTACGCAAAACGCAGCTGCCCGGCTCCTTATGAATCTCCCTTCCAGAGTCTCAGCCAGACCAGCGATCAAGGCCCTCCACTGGCTTCCAATACGACAAAGGGTAGAATTCAAGGCCCTGTGCACCGCACACAAACTTATCAACGGTCTCGGCCCTGCTATCCTGAGAGACCTGGTTACCCCCTACAAGGCCTCCAGATCCCTACGCTCGAACAATGAGCGTCTGGCCAACGTCCCCAGATACAGGAAGGCACGCACCGGCGGTAGACGCTTTTCTGTAAAAGCATCCTCAGGATGGAACTCACTTCCTCGCCCCCTGAGGCAGGAACCCAGCCATCTCCTTTTCCGGAAAAAATTGAAAACGCTGCTGTTCCCAAAATAAAGTCCCCTCTCCCCTCTGGCCTCCACAAATGCTACAGCGCGGGGATGCCTCCGGGTCACCAGGCGCTCTATAAATCGCTAAATAAATAAATAAATAAATAAATTATCAGCATGATGACTACTCTGAGGTCTCCTCAGCTCTGTGAACTGAAGAGAGGTGGTTGATTTGGGAAATGCTGTTGAGTGTTTGTGCTGGCTCAAATGTGAAACTCCTCTTATGTGGTTGTGGTCGGGTGGATCTGTTTCTTGTAATTAGAGAAAGACTTGTGATGCAACTGCATCATCATCATCATTGTCTTCATCACATGATGCATGCACTCGGCTAAATGCTATGATGACAGTTGTGAGATTGATCAGCCTGGTACATGCAGCTACTTGTCTGAGTTTGGTTGTAAATTGCTGTCACTTCTCAGTTAATTGATCTGCCATGATTGATAAAATGAATGATTGCTGCAGCATATGCTCTTTATCTGCCTACGAGTCTTGGTAGTTGGTACACTCCTCATTGAGCTTATCTTTTGTCCTTTTCCTTGACTCTACAATATAATTTCTGTTTTATAATCCACAAGTCTCTTCTTCTCCTTTACGTAATGCAAAAGCTCAATAACGCTCCTACTTGGGGAGGAGCCAAGCTTGCGAGCGTAATGGTCGCCTTTTAGCTCGGCTTCTGCAGCCCTCCGGCCTGATCATGTATCCTGTATAATATCCTGTCCGGAGACGACACATTATCGGAGAATCGAAAAACGGAACACCTCACTTGTACTCACCGTTTGGTTTGGAGGTTTCGACGTGCAGCGGTTCCGAAGTTGTGCCCTCCGCAAGACCGGGGCCTCCTGGAACCTAGACCGGGACCTGGCCTGTGGGATCCGACGACTGTCGGCCCCGGTCGAGAGAGTGAACCAATGATGAGAGCCATTGTGCGAAAATCCCGGCGATCCTGATCCGGGCCTGTCCTGGTGACCGCGCGGCTGATGTGGGTGAGATGCACCGGGGACTGATTCTGTGAAGGGGTTTCCCCCCCCCCGCCGCTGCTTTGTCCGGCGGCCCTGGACCTCTGCGCCCGGACTCTGCTTGTTGGGGGCGCCGATGCTGGTGTAGGCAGAGACCCGCATTGGGCGGACATCCTTTCGGCACCAAGGCTGCCATTGCTGGGAACCCCCCGGAGCTCTGTAAAGTCCTACATTTTTGAACTGTTTTTTGGGGGTCGCGGAGGGCGGCGACTGGGCTGACTTCGCGAAATGGCGGCCGACCCTCTGAAACATGAATCGCCTTGTGGCGGCGGGCTTGGGTTGCCTAATTGCGCGGGGGTCCGGTCTGGTGAGCGTGAGCTTACGGTCAGAGATATCCTGGAAGCTCTGAGATCCCTGCACGCATCCCTGGCCCCTGATGTCCCGGTGAGTCCGCCACGATCTGCCGCCATTTTGACCAGCCGTTTCTTCTTGCCGTCCTCTTGTTTCAGTGACTCCACTGCCTCGCCCCCCTCGATTGCTGCTAGTGTTGCTGCCGCTGATCGAAGATCATTTTGTGTGCCGATGACTTTGGAGCTCCCTGTTTTTCGAGGTTCAGACCCCGGGGACTTGGACATTGTGCCGCGGCCCTGTTCGGCTCGGATGCCTAGAAATACTGGTGGACTGCCGCCTGCCCCTGCTCCGATGGCTTCGCCTTTGTCTATTATAGAGACCCCCTCGCCTTCCCAAGCGGTGAAACTGAACTCCTGTTCTTCATCACCCGTGCTGCGATTGCTGCTGCATTTAAACTCTCGGCTCGGACTTTTGCTTACTTGCGGACTGATTTACCCCCCATGTCTACATGGTAGTCAAAAAAATTTTCGATTGTGTGCTGGTCTTGTATTGAGTATCTTTTTTTACACTGACATGTGGTGGGTGGGATTTGTGGTTCGGAAGGGATGGGGGTGATATGCACGACTCCTGGTTGATTATTGGTATACGACTTCGTGGCGCAGTTGTTTGTACCCATAGAGCGGTGGACGGTCCCCTCCTCTGTAAGTTTTATGGCG
This sequence comes from Lissotriton helveticus, assembly GCF_964261635.1. Taxonomy (NCBI): domain Eukaryota; kingdom Metazoa; phylum Chordata; class Amphibia; order Caudata; family Salamandridae; genus Lissotriton; species Lissotriton helveticus. The sequence continues at coordinate 164,502,573 of NC_136065.1, read as the reverse complement.
CTTGATGGGGTGTCGTCCTGGTTTGTTTTTGTTGCGATTGTCTGGTTGGGCGGAGGGCGGCGGCTGACCATATTGATTTCTGTTCTTATGCTCCTCCCTCCTGTTTTCTTTATTTCCGTTTATGTTTCTTTTTGTTTTGTTTTTCTCCCTTTCTTTCTTGCTATATTTCGGGTTCTGGTTTAGGGCGACAGGCACGCTGTCTGAAGGGTAGGCCATAGCCTTCTACAGGGGTGCAGGGTGGGATGGGTGGGTAGGGTTCTATTTGTTGTTTGTTTTATGGTTCTATGGCCCTTTTGTATTTCTTTCTAGTATTGCCGCGTCTGTCCCTGTCTCCCGTGGTGTGTTCGGGGTGGGGTGTGTGGCGTCGTTAACCCTCCTTTTATGGTTCGATTGCTTTTCTTCTCGATTGCTGTACCCTCACTGGTGCTGATACTCCTGTTTTCTCCTGTACTCCTGCCACGGGACGCCTGTGTCGGCGTGTCTTCTTTCTTCGTTTTTGTATTTTATTTCCTTTTCTCATTTTTCCGCCTTGTCCTCCTCCCCTCCCCCTCTTTCCCCCCTCCCCCCCACTTTTTCCTCGCCCCCGCCCCCCTCCCTCCTTTTTCCCAGAGGTCACTATGACGGGTTAGTTTTGATGTAATGTTTCTCCGATCCCTCTGTTCTGGCTCAGCTGCGGTTTGGGTGGTGGGCATGCAACGATGATAATGCTCAAGTGTCGATTATGTCTAAATTATCCTGATCTTCCTGTGTGAATTGTGTTGCCTCTCCTGCTTTGCGGCCCCATACCCCCTTATTGTCGCTGAGGATGGTTCTGGGACTTCGGACGTCTCTATATTAAGAGTGAGCCTGTCGTACACCTTATCCCCATATTATAAAATTAACCTTTTTTGCTCCGGTTTCTTGGCCCTCTGGTTCCTAGGTATATCCCCCTTTTTTACGATTGTATTGCCTCTGCTTCTTCTGATTGACTCTGTAATGTTTGCCTTGGAACCTTTGACTGCTTTACGTATTGCGGCCGGCCGATTGGGTTGTAGGCCTAGACTTGTATATCCTTTTGACGCTAATAAAGGTTAAAAAAAAAAAAAATAACGCTCCTACTTACCTTACCACACCAGTTTAGTTAGACACCAAACAAAGACTTTCCTAGAAGAATGCAGATGCCCTGCCCAATTTAGCAATAAAGTATTATTTTTCTTTCAACAATCATCATTTTTAGAACTGTGTAGGATCACTGATTACATATGGAGCCAGACTGCACACAATTTGGTCAGGGTTGTACAGGAAAATTCTGCAGGGACCTTTTGACCCCCTAACTGTAGGACCATGTCCAGGACCCCCATACCTCTCTGCCTCTTACACATTGTTTGACCTCTCAGTATCCCATCTCATTGCCTCTCAAATGTTCCCTCCTGAAACCCAAACTTTGGTAGCACACCAACCCATTTTCAAGCCTTTGAGGGACCACAAACAAACACCCTTTCTATTTGCCCTCTATTTACGTATCTTAGTAACCCAGGTCTTTCAGACACTGGCCAGTTGGATGCACATTGCTTGGGTATCCAGACACTTTTCATTTCGTACAGCGCTTCTTAGCACACCCAGACTTCACTTCTTTTCACTCCACCATAATTTGTATTTATTAAACCTAAATGACAGAACATTTAGATATATAATAACTTGGGTATGAGGACTGTCTGCCATGGATTTAACTGAACTGTGTTCTTAATCTCCTTACATAACAGATTGATGTTGGTGTGCTGTTCATCATTGCTCTAATAAAAACTGTTGTTGTGTAGCATGTGTCTTTGTCACACCTTTCCCCAAATCTCCTTTCCTTTCTATTCATCCAACTCCTAAGCCTCTTTCCCTGAGCTATGTGATTTATTGAGGTGACTTAAATTATACCTTAAATGGATCAGACACTTGCTGGGGCCAATGTGGTGAAAGCGACACTGACTCACTGTTGGATCTTCTATTACCTGAGCAATAGCCCTCACCAGCTCCGCTTACCCAGTCACACATAAAAGTTATTTAGATATAGAACATAATTCGTCAACATTACCATTCAGGCCTTGCATCGTGTAAACTCTTCACCTTGTTGACTCCACTCCTGACTATGAATCTACTCCTCCTGACTTGAGGATTTTGTCAATTTCATTTTAATTAAATTGCTCCTCATTGCTCAGGAGAAGTTATTATTGCTAGTTTTTCTTATAATATCAGGTATTCTTTTCTTTGTTGTGCCATGGTGGTAGTAGCCTGGTCTCAGTCTTTGTAAAGCTATGATAAAAATATATAACCTACTAATTCTGGGTTTTTATTTCAATGTAGTTGCCTGTGATGGATACTCCTTTTAAATAATCCTACAGTTGGAGCTCCCCTAGATTGGAGTGGGACCGCATGTGCTGTGATGGCTTCTCTGTAAGTGTATTAGCCTGCTACTACTACCACCACCATTAAGAAGCACCTTGGGAAAGCATGCAGTGAGGTTTGGAAAATAGAGAGAGGTTTCAGCCATCATTTCATCTATTCAGGTAAGAGAACTATTGAGTAAAGTAAACTAGTTTAGTTAGTAAATAGCTAACTTCTGTTGCAGATTTGACTTTCCTTTCTTGTTTATCTAGATTTTTGTAGGCAATACAGGCAATGGTAGCATACCCTCCCCCTAATAGTAAATAATATAGTTACAGAGGGTAGTATGATTTTCACCATAGAAACACACCCTCTCCACCCACAGCAGGCCACCCTTCTCCCCAAATAAATCATCCCGTCCCCAACCAATTGCTAAAGAAATCTCAAAGTCCAAAGTAAGTTAACTATCCTTCCCAATTCCCACCTTCTCCTCTCACAACAAAAGTCCCTCACACCAAAACAAAAAATAAAAAAAGGGGTCGAAGATGGCATTCTCCATGTGTAGCCCGAGCTGCTCAAGCTTTGCCTCAATGTGTGCCATCCTGCAGTCCAGGTGTGCCAGATGCTGCAGGGCACAACATTGAAAAAGACAGTCTGAGCGGTACGGGGCAGCAGTGGTGGTTGGATGGCAGCTGCCAGGGGTGCTGGCGATGTTGCCGGTAGGCTTGTAGAACTGGGTCCCTGGGCAGCGGCAGATGCCTCAGCCCCCTCCTCCTCCAGGACCACCAACCATTGGTATTGTATGCATTTGGCCTCCATCCTCTGCTGCCGCAGCCAGGCTGCTATCTCATGGTGTGTGGGTGGACTAGCAGGATAGCTATATCGAGAAAAAAAGAAAAAGACAAATTGGAAACAGTGCTCTGTGCCATCACTTGTTTAAAATTGTAATGGGACAGTAGCAGTACATTGCTGGTCCCCTAGGGCCACTTGAATTTGATGATATTACGAGCCACATGGCCATTTTCTACCCACACCTGCCTCATTGACTACCAGAGAGGAATTTAGGCAGAGTAATAGCCCACCAGGTTTAAAAAAAAACAGTTTTGTTTCCATTTAAAGGATTTCCTAATAAAAAACTAAACAGACACTTTGTGTGGAAAAATAAAACTAAATTACCGATTATTAATGAGTAAGGCATTATAAACTATGGAGTACAAGTATTCTTGTGCTAAATTAAAGGAAGCATGCTAGCTAGCTCGTCAGGTACTTTGCTACTCTCTGCAGTCTGCAGCTGCGGCAGCTGTAATGGAAAATTATCTCATTTTAGTTCCAATTGCCCTGCTCCTCTCCAAAGGCATTTAAATGCTATCCTCACTCCAAAGAGGCATATGAATAATAATGATAGTATGTCACAAACGTCATTGAAGTACAGGGAATGGAACAGGATAAATAGATAGTGGAAAAGGTGCGGCACAGTGCCAGGGTGTCTGACTCCGTACCACAGGGTTCACGGTTTGATCCTTGGTGCCGTCCGCATGTTAGCCCAGTACCATGCGACTCTGGGCAACAGCTTGATTAATGTTCCCAACAGCCCCCAGCATCAGGACACCTCTCCCGGGGTAGCTGTGCACTTTACAAATGCTGGTATTTCAAATTTCATTTAATTTCATATTTCATTTCATTGTATTTGGCATGTTTGTCACAGAGTGTCCCATCCACAAAACTCAAAATCAGGAACTTAGTCCCACTTTACTAGCCCTCCAACACAAATTATTTCCAACAAATACAGTTGGTTGGCAGTAAGGAAAAAAACATAACTTACTCTCAGTCTCTATTTGAGGGAAACTTAGAGAGATTAGGCAGAGTAGGTAGAGTTTTTTTTATAGAATAGTAGGGTGTCACTGATCATCATCATGTGCCTCAGTTTTGGTTATTCAGTCACTATATTTGATGAATGTCGAAAGGGAACAAATTGAACAGGGGTAAATCCATTATGGAAGCCATGAAATATATCAATCTCTTTGCCAGAAAAATGTGTCACATGCCACAAATGGGTTTTTCAATTTTTTGGGTAGGCTGGGACAGAATTTAGGAAATAATAAAGGAGTGAAGTAGCAGTAGGTGACTGAGTGTGCCATGGAAGGGAGAGGAAACACTCCTTGTTCTCAGTTTGCAATGCATAGAAAACTTTGTAAGTGCCACATTAACTGAAGCAGACGAACGTTGCACAGCCAACACTGTAGTGCTGAATTGAACCATGCTGCAGTTATGTCATGAGTTGAAAATGCCATGGGCAGGGAGGTGATTAATGATGATGGGTAGGATAAATATCTGCCTCGTTTAACAAATACAGTGAGTCAAGGGAGTAGATAGAAATTTAAAATACCACCTACTGTGAACCAACCTTGTGAAGTAGGTGAGCAGTGAGCATGCCCCTCTCAAGAAGAGATCCCTTGTTTCTTCATCCAAGCAATTATCCATTCATCCTTTCATTGTTTTATTCACCTTTGATACCCACCATTTAAGCTTTACAATCTCTCATCCAGTCTTTCTATTCCAATCCATCCATCCACCCATCCATCCATCCATCCATCCATCAGTCCATCCATTCACCTATCCACACTTTCAACCATTCTTTCACCCATCCATCCATTTATCCACCCACACATCCTATTAGGCATTCACACTTTCACCCATCCTTTCACCCATCCACTCACCAAGTATCTTTTCACCCATACATCCATCCAGTCATCCTTTTCACCCATATAGCCTTTCATCCATTCTTTCACCCACCATTGCATCCTTTCATTCACATACCATTTCCCCATCCTTTCTTTTAACCTTCCACCCTTCTTTTCCTTTTCCTTCAACCTATCATTTTCAACATTCATTATGAGCTTTTGTCTGCTGAGTTGGAGATAGAACTAGACCATAAGAACTCAAACCCGCTCTAGCTGCTAACGTGGGTGCTTCACGACACCCTTGCAGAGTATAATAGTAATTGTCAATAAGTAAGCAATGTGACTTACTACTGGCCATCCCTGCCGCCGCTGGGACTCCCCCTCCATCCGACATTGCATCTACCAAACTGGTGCTGCCACTGGCCCGGCACTGGTGGTCTGTGCATCTAGAAAAAACATTACACATTTTAAGATGTCAGATACGCCTCCCTATATTACTTTTTTTTACCACAATAGTACAACCACAATATATCACCATAGTTGGTTAGCAGAATCCTCTTTCAAAAATATCACTTTGGGCATTTTATTGGTTAACAGTGTTAGGGAAGCCAGGTAGTCAAGCCAACCAAAAACGTTTCGTAATGGAGCGGCAGTGCTATGATGACTCTGAGTCATTGAAGTGCAATGAAGGGGTGGAAAATTTGGTCAATGAAAGGCATATGGTCTTGGTTGGCAAATGCAAAGGGACTGTCCTCATACTAATTTCCAGCCAAGTCGCATTGGCATCAGAACTACTGGCATAAACTGTATAAATTAGGGTTGGGCGGAATTTGCGTAGTCACGCTACGCAAAGTCCCGCAAAACGGTAAAAAATGTCAGCGAACAAGCAAAAAATTCCGCGAAGCCGCGGAACACAGAATTTAGGGCAATTTCACTTTCTCCGCGGAACACAAAATTCCGCAAATTCCGCGAGCAGAATGGAATTTACCACCCAGGCCTAGTATAAATGATTGATTGATGATAATACATACAACACATTGATGATAATACATTCCACCTAACATTGGGGGGAGTGTCCACCATGACAATGGTCACTCTCTTGTTTTACTGTTTGAGCTTGAGCTAGAAAAAGAAACCCTTCTCAACAAACATGCTTAAAATAACTTACTTGGGTATTCAATCTTTGCTGTTCTCTTAGTCTACAGTACCCATCCACAAGACAGGAGAAGTCAGTTACAGACACATGAAATATAGAAAAAGAACTAGGATAATGCAGTGATGAGAAGAATTGACCAAATATTAGATAGAATGAAGAGCGTCTGAAAAAAAGGAAACAGGCACAGCAAAAGAAAAAAAGGAAATGAGTAGAGGTAAAAGTTAGGGAATAATAATATTATTAACAGGAGGACTTTACTGCGACCAGTAGATCAGTCAGCCTTGGCACTGGTAATGGGACCACTGGCTCACTGACCCACCACCAAAGGCTTCTTCTTGTCCTTGGGTGCTGATATAAAAAACAAAGTAGAGAAAAACAATGGATTAATGTAGTGGTACAGTTAAAATCCCCAGAAATATTTTGATAGCCAAAGGCAAACGCAGTTACATTGTACTTTTCAAAACAGATCACCTAAAGCACTACCATTGAGTTGGCCTATTCCTAATTTCCTAAACCTAAGGCATATTAAAAATTTCCAAAATCTAAACTACATTAGGAACTACTAATGCATTGCAAACAAAATTCTTTGCTTCTCATCTCATTCTCAACCCCCTTTGATGGGGCAACTCGGCCTCTATAGATGCACATACTAAACATCACTGCGAGATTGCTTGTGATTGCACAAGCTACATAAGGAAAGGCACAGAGAACACTAAATCGCTGATATTACTAACTTCTACCAAAATCTGAGTGACACGACAGAGGAGTCTGCATGGCTTCTCAAATAATCAGCCCAGTACGATTAGGTAGCGCCGAGCACCTGGCTCGCTCAAATTGAATCACATACTATTCATAATGTGAACTTAGCTTACTACTGAGTGTGAGCAGCATACTATTTGAAAAAAATCAGCACTGTAGAAGACAACACAACAAATATTTACTCACTGAGCCCTGCAACGTTGAGGTTGCAGGGCTCAGTGAGGCCGAGCTGGTCCTGCTCCCAATCAAATATGTAAACCCAGCTGTGCGCCAACTGTGGTTGGGTATGCCGGACCCCACTGTTCCGCAGGTCACACCTGCACACCATCCCCCACAGCATCCAATGCTCCCTCAGGTCGTACCCACTCTCAGACATGCCACTTGCTGCGAACATAGAGTGGAGGTGGCGCTGCACATAAAAAACAAGAGCAGCCACCTCCACTTCTGAAAAAATGGCACAGGGCTGCACCCCTTGGTGAGGAAAGAGATTACAAGGTAAGAAGGTAGCAGCAGCACTGGAACCACCACTATTTGTCATGCCCTGCTCTGCCATGGTGTTGGGTAGTAAAAAGAAAAATACAAAGGAAGGAATTAGGAAGACGAAAGGAAGAACTAAAGAAGTAAAAGGAAATCCATAAAAAAGTCCCAAAAAGTCACAGGAAAGGGAAAAAAAGAGAAAACATAAAATACACAAACACAAAGACACACACTAATAAAATAGAGGTAAATGAGGGGTGGATGAATGGTATAAGGGAAGAATTGCAAATATTTAATTTAAATTAAAAAATCAGGCCCAGCACAGGCACAGAACTGGAAAGTAGGTAAAACAAATTGGCTGCACCCATGCGAACCGCGTGGTGGCGTTTGTGCTGGTTTTGCAACATGGATGAGCGCATCGTTTTTCCGGCATGTAAAAAGTCAACGCAAATCGGTGGACGAACACTTCCGCCTACTTGCAAGGTCTGCAGAATCCCACAGAGTTTTCTGCACCCTCCGCGGAATACCGTGGATCAGAAATCCGCAAGTCCTGCCTACCCCTACAGTTAAAGAATTATTCATTTCCATAGGGTTCTGGTGCTCTAAAGAGAAAGGAATGGCTGCCAAGCAATCCTTTGTCCGAAAAAACTCCCAAGAACTGCAAGGTTAGTCCCTTGAGCACTCTTATCATCCAGTCAAAAAAAGCAAACCCAGTACTGGCAAAATAAAGGAATATTCAAGATTATTTCCAGTACTGGGTTTCATTCTGATGACTGGATTATAAGAGTGCTTGGGGGACTAATCTTGCTATTTTACATTTCGCTTTTAATCTCTGAGTCTTGGTTTCTCATATGACTGTGACTTTAGTTCTACGTATCTTGGAGACCTTTTTTATTTTGGTTTCTTGGGGATAAATAAATCCTACATGTAGATCACTAAGTATTGCACACTCAGTGAGTTTGATTCTTGTTTGTTCTATTTATTTGTCTGTACATTTAGTCATTGTTTTTCTTGTATTTTTATTTTAAATAAGATCATATGGGATATGCGATTCTGGCTCTGATGAAGGAATTTTCAATTTGCAACACTTGTTGGCCTAACTTTAAATTTTGATAATAAACTTTGAATCAACATTTTATTGGCCCCTCCACCATTTTTTGGATTTTAGTATATATTTTTAACCTGGAAAGTACAGTTCATCCTCAAATTCGGATAGGCCATCTGGAGGATGACCACTCTCTGCACTTGTGGTGTCAAAAAAATTTCCATCACCTATGGTTGTGTCTTCTGGAGCCTTCTTGTAGGTACAAAATGTTTATTCATGCTAATCATTATCAGTCTCTCCGTGAGGAGAGAGACTGGTCCCTCTGAATATGACAATTTCCCCAGCTGCCTAGAACACGCCTTTCAAAAATACTCTGGATAGAGGACATGCTAGATACTTTATTGTCAGTCTGATGAGTTCTGTCCATTGTTCCTTCTTCCCATGCCAATGGGTCAATAGTCTTGATGCAGGTAGACCTCTGTTGAGTCATCCATATTGTCTTGTACCATCTTCTCAAATGTCATTGTTATTGACACTTGGTTCTGTGTTGCCTACTCCCTATGCACTTGATTTACATCCTGCCATATCCAGAAACAATGCTATTGTAGACGTTGGAATTGAAGCTATAAGTGCTTTAGGTTTAGTATTAGGCGGTGGAGCTACCACTGGGGAGCAAAGCAGCTATTGTTACAATATGCTTCTGCATGGAGAGCCAACAATGCACTCTCTGGAGGTTTAAGGCAACACTTCAGTTCTACTATGGTCCCAAATAAATATTTTTGATTGCTCATCTCCTAGGACACCTGCTTTCATGACAACCTAATTATTGTAAATTAAGACAAACGCTGTTGAAAAAGAAATAAAGTGGCCAGTACTTTTTTACACTGTTGATCCACTATCATGACAGTATAATTTATTTTTGTAGCCTTTAGTTTGTATTTACATGAAGGATTAAGCTTTTGGCAAAAGCAGCAGCTTCTTCCCTAACATTGGTAAATGTTCGCCCCACCTTTTGTAAATGTTGATTCTGCATGTGCAACAATGGGATAACCCAGCTCATGGTACTGTCCTCCTTACTGACCTACTGTGTCAATGTTTCAAAAGTCAATAGCGTTCAGATCAAGTACTCCACTAGTTGCCATTTGTCAAGCTCCATTGTTATGAGAAAAACACAAAAATGCCTAGACCACCATTGTTTGAGACAGAATTTGATAGGCCAAACCATTTCATTTCATTTAATGATTTTGTGTTTTGTCAGTATCTGTTTGTAAATTGTATTGTATAGCAGTGTAAATACATGAATGTACAGTGGTCCTATTTGCTAAAAATGTTTCCATAAAATTTTTAAAAAATAGATTTAAACAGTTGGTATAAATAAAACTACCTGATCAAACTAGACAATTGATGGTTTGGCTTATCGAATTCTGTCTAAAACAATGGTGGTCTAGGCATTTTTGTGTTTTTCTCATTTATATAGGGTCCAGCCTGACCACGTGTCCATTGGGGCCTAACTCCTTAGTTTTTCAAACCTCCATTGTTATGGCTTTGGCAGTTGCATTACTTCTCCTTTGTATGTTACCATTGATAGATCTGGAGTACTCAAACTAACTTTGCAGCATGTAGAAGGTAGGGTTCCAATGGGTTGGCAGTGTCACCTCCAGTATAAGGGCTTCACAGATACTCCATTAGCACCTTGAATATGTTATGTTATGCATTCTTATGTTATATTATACAGATTTGTAGAACGAGCTATCACCCAGGGGATGTCCTGATGCTGAGCAAGTCTGCTAGCCGAGGGCATGGTGGGATTACTCATAGAGCCACGTTTTCAGCTTCCTGCAGAATTTACTAAGTGAGGAGGAGCCTCAGATGTGAGGGGGGAGGTTGTTCCAAGCTTTAGGAGTGATGAACGAAAAGACTTGATGGCCGGAGCTGGTTTTCTGTATGCATGGAATATGTATGAGCATTAGTCCGGTTGAGCAGAGGTGTCTAGAAAGTTTGTGAAAAAGGATGCAGTTTTTGAGATATATAGGGCTCGAGTTATGCATTACCTGGAAAGTGTGCATCAGGAGTTTGAAATGCGCTTGAGATGTGTGTTCATTGTGGTAAGTTTAACCTGTTCCATGCTCATGACAAGGTCAGCTCGTCATGCAGTGCACTGATCCTGTGCTAATGACGAGCTGACCTTGTCATGAACAATGGGGTTCTCCATAAATCAGCACAGGAGGGGAAAAGCCTTAGCAGCCAAGGTGTTAATGTTCTGAATGGTTTGCAGCCTTCAGATTAGTACCTTGTTTATGCTGCGGTAGAGGGTTTTTTCCTAGTCCAACAATCTGGTGACGAGGGCATGGGTGATGGTTTTCCTTCCTCATCTTCAGAGTGTGGAAGCATGAGGTGGTGCTGGAACTGACTTTGGCAGTCATGTTGAGTTTGGGTCAGTGATGATCCCAATTTACTTGTTGTGGGAGTTAGGGTTTGGAGTGGGATCTAGCTCTGTTGGCCACAAGGTGGTGCCCCATGTTGAGGAGATTTTTCTGAAGATCTGAAGTCATGCATTCCATGATTTTGGTTTTGCAAGTTGTGAAGTTGTTGTAGGTTCTGGGTGTCTTGTCTGTTAGATAGCAGATGAGTTGTTTGTCATCAACGTAGAAAAGGACGTTGATGCCGAAAGAGTGGATGAGGATGGCCAGCTGTACACATTGAAAAGGGTTGGGCTCAGGGAGGAATCTTGTGGTGCATTGGATGAGGATACAGTGGGAGACCATGTCAAACAGTGCAGAGAGGTCAATGAGGATGCGGCCACCATGTCCCCTCTGTCCAGGATCATGCAGATGTTGCATTTAGACCTCCGGTTGAAATCCTTCTTAGACTTTGGTTTTATATTTTCCAAGATGTTGGCAGCCTTACGTAATTTTTCCATAAAGAACTTTTCAACTGTTGTATGATGCTGAATGTCTTGAAAAGCATCCTCAACAGTGAGACCAGTGATTTGCCTTTGTTTAATGCCCTTTAAAATATATCATGTGTGAAAGGATGCACATGTAGTTTGTTGCTTGACAACTGGTCAATAGGTTTGTTATGAGGTGGATGGACAGATCAGCTCTCTCCTTCATTGCTTCACCAACAACTTTCAGCACTTCACAGTGCAGTTCTGCCAAGGCAATTGTGGAAAAATAGATCCGGCTTGAAAATCCCATTTTGGACAGGCAGTCTCCATAAATTCCAAAAGCCCTTCTACTTCCACCAAAGTAAAAGGCAAGAGATGAATCACTAACATTTTGGCCGGCATCCCATTATATAAACTGACATTTTCATGGATTTGGTGGTACAGCAACTCCCTGCTGAACATAAACTTGATAGAGAGTTGTTGTGACTATTTCCTCATAAAGATACCTCCACAAATGAATTATCAGTAGAATATCAGTTGCTTGGGCACTTTGGGGTGACCGTAGCCCTCTTCTCCTTTTGTCATGCTGAGGTTGCTGCAGGTTTTGACTGAACACTATGAGCGATAGTCACAGGGCTGCTACATATGACAATATCTTCTTCTTCCTTACTATCTACTCCTTCTATCAATTCAGCCTGTTCTCCTCTCTCATCACAAGCTTTCTTGCTGAAGTGCACATTCCACATGATTGAGTGTTGATATTTCAAATTGGCCAGTCGGCCCTCGGTATCGTAATATCCACCTGGCTTACCATGATGCACTGGTTTACAGTGACATAAGCATTCTGCAGTGTGCTCCTTCTGCGGTCTCAATGTAATGAAGTCCCAAGCTGTCGAGGAGAGATTTCTTATTGACCAAATTTATGGTGAATTTGTTCAGGTAGAGATAGGTTGTTGTGTTTGCTTTTCTCTAAGGCAGGATGTGCCTTTAGTAAGGGTGGTAGTTGCTGCAGGTTTTTGGGTTCTTCAGAAGATAGAAGCAGGCAGTATTTATGGTGTTACAAGTCTCAGAGCATTTGAATATAGGTTATCAGCACTACCTCTGTGCCACTCTCCACAGGAACAATCACTGGTTCATCATCTTCCTCTATTTAAAAGCTATCAGAAATCTTCCTTTTACCTTGTCTCTCTGGACAAGACTCTGTTCGGGTTCAATCCATGTCACGATCATAAGAAGGGGGCTTGGAGAAGAGGGGGAGTGTTTCTTCTTTTCCTTAAAGGAGATTGTGAAGACAATGTGTTCAATGGAACAACAATCACAACATCTTTCTCTACAATAATATCACATTCTTGCTCTGATCCTACCTCCAGAAGATGATGTGTAGCAGACTGTGATTGTTGTTTAATTTTTTGTGAAGAAGATTTGGTTTCTGATGTCATACTCACTGCTCTTAGACATGACTCCAGTCAGTGGTGTGCTGAAAGACATCAACTTCATTTCAAGCGGTGGTGGCACTGTTGTCGATCCTCCTTCTAGTTACTTCCTATTCCCTTCTTGCCCAGTGGATGGTGCATTGTGTATGCCACATTGCTAGAAAAAAAGATGAGGGCTTGATGCCAGTGGTGGCAATGGACTTCTTCTTCACCTCATTGGCCACTTTCTTGGCAGAAGCACTTGATAGAGAGACTCTGGTGTCCCTGTCAGCTAAATTAAAGGCTTGTGTGCCTTCAATCAATAGAACATAAGCAAGACGACAGTGAGACTTGGGCAAGGTCATTGTTAAACAAGCCATCATCATCATAAATGCTTAACTATAATGTACTCAATCCTTAATTCACTTTTTGTTAGACAGTATCCAGGAAAAATTACATGGTGTTCTCCAAAGCCAATGGGATCCCTATTGGAACCATGCTGGGGCCTCAAAAATAAAATAATTTTAAAAAGATGATGTCCCTCCAGGTCCCAATTGCCCCCCAACAATGTACTGCAGACTACTTCAAACGACCACAAGCAAAAACAAATAAGAACACAGAAAAAAGATATTAGAAGAAAAACAAAAAAAATGAACAAAAATAAAATGGGTTTCTGAAGGACCGTAACAATCAATGCTCCTACCATAAGGCTTTCAAAAATGGAATAACGTGATTATTAATGGAGAAAAAAAGAAAATGTCTGCCTATGAAATACACACATGTACACTACAAAATGGTGCTCATGGCTTCAACAGGGCCAGCAAAGAAGGAGGCATCAAGACCAAAGACAAACTAGTCACATACACACGCACACACATGCAAACACACAAATACACACACATACTGGTTTTACAAATTGGTGGTCTAATACAAGGCCAGCAAAGAAGAAGCTAAGGATGACAAAGAGAACATGGCTGCCTTGCCCAGGATGAAATCCCTTCCTGCTCCAACAAAAACATTTAGGGTTGCAACAATAAGTAGCCAAAATGTGCCTGGGCCCACCAATGTACCTTCCCTTTACCATCCACCAGTAAAACAGGAAAGGCTGAAAAGAAATGAAGTTTAAAAATGTACCAAACACAAACAGCTCAAGGCAACAATTACCCCTGCAAAATACTTCAAAAGGTTGCAGAAAAAACACAATCATGTTGGCACATGGTAGATGAGAACAAAGGAAAATGCCTGGCTACATGGAAATAGACTCCTGGAGCCACTCTGACCCTAGCCATCACCACATGCAGAAAAAAATTGCCTACACATGGAATGAATACAAAGCTATCCACAAGCCCCTAATAAGGCTATCACAAGCCCTTACTCCAAATCCCTGTCAATCCCGACACCAAACAAAATTAAATGAAACAAAGCAAATGAATAAAAAATAGTGGTGTCTGCCCTCCCCCAAACAACAAACATTTTGCCAAGCACAGCATTGAACTTACTTGTTTTTCCCAAAACATTAATGGCTTATTTCATTTTTATTTTATTTATTTGCGACGTTTTATATAGCGATGGCTAGACCCAGAGGTATCAGTGAGCTTTACATGAGGATCGGGAGCATTACAGGTTACATAGTTACATCAATTACAGGCTTTAAGTAAAGAGATAGGAGAACACAAAAACATGATATATGGGGGAGGGAAAGAAACACGACGGGTCGACGAGGAAAACAATGTCAGATGTCCGGCTGTTAGGTGTCAGCCGAGGGGGTAAACCAGAGCCAAAACTCCTCTACAGCTTCACCGGGCATCGGCCAAGGTTGGCTTAAAAGCTGTGGATGCTGCAGAGATTGCAGACAAAAAGAAAGAGAGTGATACTTTATCTCTCAAATCCAAATCCAAAATGAGCAAATGCTGAACAAATTAGAAGGAGCGAGCTTCAGGAGAGGAAGAGGAAATTGATACTTCATGTACAATATGCTCCCAATCTGCAAGGCACTTTCCCCTGCAAAAATAAATATATTCAAAGATGCCTATTGCTCTAAACCATTACCTGAATGGTGCCCTTCGCTTTAAAAAACCATGTGGAAATGTATTTTCGAGTTGATTTTCAGTGCCTGATTTTTAGAGAAGTACAGCTTGCGTCTTGTTTGGTCGATTGCATTGTTCCTATGCTCTAACCTTTGGAATTTTGCTCCAATGCACTTCTCGTTATGCAAGGTAATGTGATGGTGTAATCTCGGCTTAATCTGCTATTTTTGCTACTTAAAATATCCCAGATTATACATTTGTTACATTAATCTTATGCCATAAATCCAAATAAAGCAGAAGCCCTAGCAGGTCACTGTCATGCTCCGTGCCACAAATTTACTTTTCCAGGATCAGCTGCGTGAACGGAATACTCCAAATGTACATGTGCTTTGCACATTCTGGGAAAGGAAAGGCTGACTAGGTAGTAGAAACATTGGATCAGCTTAAAGAAAAGCAATTCATCTTCAGGGGATGCGCAATGCCTAGGCAGCTGAACACATTTCGGAGGACACATACCCCATGACACCACAGAACTCTTGCGATATTTAAAAATGTCACCAGCTGTTTTGAGACATCAAATAAAAGTTTCTTCATGATTCACAATATCCCTGCAAACAGAATAATTTGAGGTATATTCACAAGGAGCTATCACCGAAATTAACAGCACTTTATTGCAGCCAAAGTCCTGATACATTTACCCCCACCATTCACAAGCTGGTGCTAACAGCCTACAGCACCAGTTTTCCCGTGATAGCAGCCGCAAAAAACATCGCCACAGAGGACCCCCGCAACTATCGCTAATGAGAAGCAGAGTAGGTGTTCCCGTGACAAAACCCGCGACAATACCACACCTTAACATTCACAACGACCAGCCATACCGGCGATAAGAACACAAAACATGCAATAAGGCACTCACCAGGTTCTGTTACCCAGAATCCCTTGCAAACCTAAAACATTGTCGAAAAAACACATTTTCCTCACATTTTTGTGGTGGAAAGTTCTGGAATGTGCATGGATCCATACATTTCCACCCACCCTGTATTCCCCAAAGTCTTACAAGAAAAATGGCAAGCAAAGTGGGGGAGACAAAGTGAGTAAGGCGGAAAAAGCGGATAAGATGGAGAATACGGCCATCGTGAAATCTCCAGCCAAGAGGGCCCACAGTCAATTGAGTCCAAAGAAGTAGCCTCTCTTCTCTAAACAGCTGCTTCATCAAGGCCAGTTTACAAGCACACCTACCCGGGAAGAGAGAAGTCAAAGGCGTGCAGACGGTACTGCAGAGAAAGTGGCCTTTAATGATAAAAGGAACATACTGAATCCACCTTTACTCTTGGCGGGCCCGGAGCCGGAGCCAGGCTCAGAAGGAGCGCCAAGTGTCAGCTTGCCCCCTCCTATAGCCGTTTCACTATCTATCCAAAACCAGGCTTCACTAGCCCCAAGCCCAAATATATCACAGACCTCTCCTCAGTCCCTTCGAGGTTCTAATTTGCAGCCTCAACTCCACCACAGCCATGTTGCAACTGCAACTGAAAAAACGGCCAATTCTATAATAAAAACACCTTCTCTGAACAACGATCTTTTACCGTCTCCTTCAGCCTCAGCGGTCCCAGGGCAAGGTATATGTCCACAAGAGATGCAAGAAGACGAACTAATCATACCCTCTATTATTCCAAAAGAGAACTCCGTTGAGGCTATGCTTGCTACCATACTCCGAGAACTGAGGGATTTGAAAATCTCACAAGCCTACGAAATATCACAGCTCCATAATAGGCTCACGAAAATGGAGGAGTGTTTTGGAAATCTCCCCATGATGGTCTCGGAGGCTGAATCTCATATCTCAAGACTAGAAGATACCCTAATAACAACACAGAAAGATCTCCAGGCAGCACACAAAGAAAAATCTCAAATGGCAGATAAAATGAAGGATTTGGAAAATTACAACCGGAGGTCCAATCTACGCCTAGTGGGTATGTCTGAGGGCCTGGAAGACAAGGACGTGGGAAAATGGTCAGAGTCCCTTTTGAAGAAAGCCATACCTGATTTGCAAGGTGACTTAACGATAACTAGGGCACACAGAGTCCCTCCACATAAACCTAATAATCAGAAGTACCCCCGCACAATACTGCTCAATTTTTTGGATTACAGGATAAAAGAGAGAATCCTTAATACTGCTTTTTCAAAGAAAACATTTAATGTAGACGGAGTGAACAGTTTTCGGATTTTCTCAGACATGTCAGCAGCATCTGCCCATAGACGCAGGGATTTTGTAAAATTGATTGATTCCTTCAAGGCTAAGGGGGCTCAAGCCATGATTGTACAACAGTCTAAACTGAAGGTCCTTGCAAAAGGGAGATTTTTTATCTTCATAGATTTACAAGAAGCCCAGTCATTTCTTGAAGGTCTGGCCCCAAAATTTCAGTCATATGTCGGATCTCTAAATAATTTTGATCGAGCAAGGAAGGGCGGCCCACGGGCGGGGACAGGAAGCACATAAGGATGCAACAAAATGGCATCCAAAAAGAAGAAAAAGAAACAGAGAAGGACGGAAGTGGGACACAGGGGTTACCGTCCATTCTAGGGAGGGGTGGGGGTGGGGAGGGGGTGAAAGGGGATGTTGCAAGGGGAAAAAAGAGAGTTCACACACTAGGAAATTGATTGTTTTATTATTGACACAGTCATGGCATGGAAAAACTTTTAAGTACAGCCTTGCAGTAGAAGCTTTCTATATGCTAACTTATTTTCTGTTTTCAGCACAAGAGATTATTATATTGAGATATTTTGCACTTATTAGTTCTGATTCTAACAATGCCCAAATGATGATAGCATGCCTCAAAGGAGGAAAGGCTAAATGGTTTAAGTCTCTGGTTAATTGCACTTTAATTGCTTATTTGCACAAGGGTTGATCCTAGAATTTTTTTTGTGGTTTAGTAAAACCAGAACGCATTTGCACTTTAAATGATTAAATATTGAAGTTCAATACCTGTTTTTTTTCATACTTGGACTATGAGATTTGCATATTTTGCACAAAAGGGTGTTTTAAATCCTGCCTGTCTGCTGCTTTACTGTAATTGCGCTTTTCAGACATAAGGGCGCTGAGTTAATATAATCATAGTCTCATATTTTGCATTTGACACTTTAACTTGCTGCCCTCCCAATTTGGTTATTGTTATCAAAGCAATGTCTGCGTATTTGCACAGATTTCTATATTCCTTGTATACCTTGTCCTTCTATCTTAAATGCGTACTTTGCACATAAGGGGGCTGTGTTTTTTAAAACCACATCCTTGTATTTTGCACTTTATATGCTGCTCTTTTTTGTCTATCTGCTGATATCGTAGTATTGCTCTGCTCATTTGCTTATTTGCACAAGGCGAGGTCCAAAATGTTCCCGAGTTTACCTCATATTTATTTATTTATTCTTCTTTTAAACATCTCAATTATTGAAGAACAAATATTATGTTAAAGTTTGTCTCTTTTAATGTAAATGGGTTGAATAACGTCCGCAAAAAGAATGCCATTGAGTGCTGGCTAAAAAACCTTAGCCCAGACGTTATTTATTTACAAGAAACCCATTACAGAAACCAGGTTGATTCAGACAACATTTTTAAGGGCTGGGTTGGTCATAAAATTTCATCAGTAGCTGGGCTGCTGCAGAGAGGAGTAAGTATACTAATAGGAAGACACGTAGGTTTTTCCCTTGAAGGGGCACTTACAGACCCCAGTGGTAGATGGGCAATTGCACATGGTAAATTAAATCATGCAAATATAATCCTTGCCACAATCTACGCACCAATCATAGACGACTATCTCCCAATCCTACAGTTAAAAGCAGCTATAACGGGCCTTCCCGGCCAAATAATTTGGGGGGTAGATTTTAATTTCTTACAAAATCCTTTAGTTGATTCCTCCAAAAAAGATCGGCGCCAGAACAAACCTCAAGTCGCTATTGCCATACAAAGCTGTAAACTAGACTTCGATCTCACCGATCACTGGCAATTTTGTAATACCCTCAAACGCGAATATTCATGCTATTCAGCAAAATACAATTCTGCATCTAGGTTAGATTTCTTTTTAACATCCTATGGATTAGAGCCTGATAAATATGCCCATCTACCGAACGCATTTTCAGACCATGCGGCACTTTATATGGAGTTAAAATTGGGGAGACAAGAATCAGAGCCACCAAGATGATGGTATTTTAACAAACTTAACCTCTTGGATTTACAATGGTGTGCAGAAATTGAGGAAGAGATCGACCAGTTCTTTACATGCAATAAAGGCACCGCTCCACTAAATACGACTTGGGATGCATTTAAGGCCACTCTGCAGGGGATAATTACGTCCAAAGAAATACCTACGGAGAAGGCAAAAAGGGAGGAGAAAATGAAATTACAAAAAAACCTTACGCAGGCAACCCAGGAACATTATAGGGTAAGATCGGTACTCTCAGGGCAAAGGCTATCTGAAGCAAAGTGCAAGATGAAGGACTTTTATTATGAATTGGGCGACACTAATAGTAACCTCTAGGCCCAAAAAATATACGAGGAGAGCGAATACACAGGAAAACTATTGGCCTGACAAGCCAAAGAAAAGCAGGCCCGAAATAGAATAGAGCAACTAACTGACCCCGTAACTAAGACTCATGCTAAGACTACTGCCTCCATTGGCGAGCTGTTTTTAAAACACTACGAGGGAGTCTACCAAGCTACTGAAGGGGCTACATCCGAAACCATTGGGGAGTCACTCGAAATACCCAAATTAGACCATGGGGATAAGAAATCGTTGATTGAGGACTTTACAAAGTTAGAATTAGATGAGGTTATCGGTTCTCTCCCCAATGGTAAGGCCAATGGTGATGATGGACTGCCGGTTGAATTTTTAAAAAAATTTGAAGGCACTCTCCGTAAAGAACTTTTACTTTTAGTTAATTATTTATTACAAAGAGGACCTCCCCCGGATTCTTTTCATTCAGCAGTGGTGGTTAGCATTTTAAAAAAAGGAAAGGATAAGGAAAATACAAACTCATACAGGCCCATAAGTCTTTTAAACACAGATTATAAAATGTTTACGAAACTTTTAGCGAACCAGTTGAATAAAATAGTAGGGTCTCTTATAGGCCCTGATCAATGCGGTTTTATAGCAGGTAGGCATCTCCACACAAACACAAAACTTTCTTTGGAGGCACTGGATTATTTTAATATCAATAAGGAGAAATCTCAAATCTGGCATTTAGATGCTGAGAAAGCTTTCGACCTGGTGCCATGGACTGCCTTTTTGCTATTTTGCACAGTTTTGATTTTCCGATTGTTTTTATCTCCCTTTTAAAACAACTTTATATAAATTCTAGGGCACAGATTATCATCAATAATATCAACATTGGGACATGTCAGGTCAGCAGAGGTACGCGTCAAGGCTGTCCTCTGTCGCCAATTTTATTTGCTTTATTCATCGAACCATTGGCGATTGCAATTAGGGGTACAATGACCGACACAGTCCCAGTAGTTGGAATGACAAACATAAAATTATATGCCGACGATATCACCCTTTTTTTAGATTCAAAACCCTCAAGTCAAGTAAACATTTTAAAAAAAAATTCTGACTTTCAAAAGTTAGGGGGCTATAAAATAAATGTCAACAAGACGGAAATAATCTTAGTCAACTGCACTGAAGACACTTTATTGCCGGAATTTAGGCTGATATACAACAATCACCCAAAGAGATACCTGGGAATATTTATCTCGGATAAGCTGGAAGACCTGTATTCCTTAAATTATATACCTCTGTTAAAAAAGTTTGGGTCTCTTTTAGATCTCTGGAATCTATTACCATTGTCCATAATGGGATGGGCAGCTTTAATACGAATGTTTATTCTACCTCTTTTTAACTTCTTTTTTAGTGCGGCTCCCTGTGCAATCCAGGTTTCCTTTTTTTAAAAAGTGGATGCTATGATCTCCTCCTTCCTTTGGGCAAAAAACATTTCTAGGCTTGCACTTAGCACTTTATATCTCCCACCTGCACAAGGAGGGTTGTCCCTCCCAAATGTTAGAGAATATTATTTTGCTTCTTTTGCACATCATAGCTCTAGGTTTTTTTTTCTAGACGATTACGAGGCAGACAATTTTTTTATTAAGAAGATGTTGTTGGAATCTAAAATTACTGATCCTGTTAGAATCACGAAGGATCCAAAGAAGGTTTGTTATAAGTCCTTACAGTGGGTTTTTAAACAGAAAACACAGCTCTTGAAATTTTATGGCATGTTTAAAATAAGTAGTACAACGGATTTAACCAATTTTAGCTCTGGGGAGGGAGGCAGTTTGGATAATAATATAGTGAGACTTTGGAAGGAGAACGGCTTTGAGAAAATTGAGGACTTCCTCATAGGGAACAGATGGAAATCCTGGGAGGAAATCTCTAGACACATCCATCATGCCTTCGCAACACTGAAATGGTCCTTTTTTATGCTTCATGCGGATTTTAGAGAGTCAGTTATAGGTAACCTATTTTATAAAAAAGATCTGTCTACAGCAATAAATAATCCAACACAAAAGAAGATCAGTACTTGGATTAAATTATTAAAAGAAGACAACCTAATCGACTCCTCCAATAAGATCATAGAAAGGTGGAAAAAGAGGGAAGACATTGAAATCAGCAAGCTGACATGGGATAAGATCAATAAATTTAACAAAACCATTTTCCGCGGTGCTAATTTTAAACATATGCAATTCTATAATAAATGGCTAATTAATAGAACTCCCGAATTCCTCCAATCCCTTATACTATCTCGATTAGACTATGCCAACGCAGTCTATCTAGGGGCCCCTAAAGGGACAATCAAGATCCTTCAGACCATCCAAAACTGTGCTGCCCGATTGCTACTAAACATCCCACGTAGAACCTCTGTCAAACCAGCATTGAGGCAATTGCATTGGTTGCCTGTGCAACAACGAATTCAATTTAAAGCGATGACTATTGCTCACAAAGCCCTGCATAACTCGGGACCAGACATTCTTGCACCCTTGTTTATGCCTTATCAAACATGCAGAACCCTGAGATCCAGCAATAAGAATCTACTGGCAATCCCCAGGATCAGGAGATCGCGCACCGGGGGCAGACGTTTCGCTCTACAGGTTGCAAAGCTCTGGAACAATCTTCCAGATGCTATCCGATTGGAGGAGAACCATCTCAGGTTTAGAAAAATGCTGAAAACCTTCCTATTCTGCTAAAGTTAATGGAGATGACTTGACCACATAAGCGCTGGGATGCCTTAGGGTAACCATGCGCTATAGAAATGTGTAATCATTCATTCATTCATTCATTCATTCATTCATAGCATCTATCCCCTAGTTGCTGATAAGTGCTTCCGCTGTGAAGAAAAAGGCACCTGGAAGCACATCGTCTGGGAGTGCCCTAAAATACAGAAATTCTGGAGGGAAATAGAAAAATATCTTTCCACTATGATCAAAACCACTATTTCTTTCGATGAATTAACTTCAGTCTTGGGTTGCTCCCCGAGCCACACTCCATATGACGAGCCCCTATTTATAGCCTCTCTTATAGCTAAATCTCTAATTCTGCAGTCCTGGAAATCAGAGATAGTACCAACCCTACAGGCATGGAAGGTAAAGCTATCACTGATTCAGGGTAGGGAAAGAAAATATGCATTGAGATCAGGGGCTCTTAAGAAGTACGATAAACACTGGAGCGTGTTCGAATTCTAGTTTGATTTTATTTGGAAACCTATTCTCAACAACTTCTTCTAATATCAGCCTGCTAGATCGCTATTATGACAGTACTATACATATTGCATCATAAGAGTAAGTCCTAAATTGCTGAAATTTGAACATGTTTTTGTATTTAAATGAGGTCACTGTAAGATGAGCCCGGTTTTGGAGTTACATTTATTGTATTAACTTCTTTAGTATTGTGTCACGCAAATGTTTTTGTATTTATGCACATGCACTTTATTCTCTACTGTATCAATTATGCGGGAAACAACCTTTACAACGCAACTTTTAAAACGCACTACCATTACAACAAAACTTTTACAACGCAACATCCATTACAACGCATGTCTTTACAATGCAACGATTACAACGCATGACACTACAACACATACCACTACAACGAATGTCATTACAACGCAGTCATTACAACGCATACCATTACAATGCATAACATTACCATCCAACACTTACCCTACTGTTGCACCCCCTGGTGTTAGAATAGTAATTTTTACCCCTACACTATCCAACACTTACCCTACTATTGCACCCCCTGGAGTTAGAATAGTAATTTTTACCCCTACACTATCCAACACTTACCCTACTGTTGCACCCCCTGGAGTTAGAATAGTAATTTTTACCCCTACACAATCCAACACTTACCCTACTGTTGCACCCCCTGGTGTTAGAATAGTAATTTTTACCCCTACACTATCCAACACTTACCCTACTGTTGCACTCCCTGGAGTTAGAATAGTAATTTTTACCCCTACACTATCCAACACTTACCCTACTGTTGCACCCCCTGGAGTTAGAATAGTAATTTTTACCCCTACACTATCCAATACTTACCAAACATGCAATGTAATGTTATGCGTTGTAATGGTATGCGTTGTAAAGGTATTATGCGTTGTAATGGAATGCGTTGTAAAGGTAGTTTAACAATATTCGTTGTAATGGCATGCGTTGTAATGGAATGCGTTGTAATGGATGTTGCGTTGTAAAAAATGTGTTGTAAAGGTATGCGTTGTAAAAGTATGCGTTGTAACGTCATACATCCCAATTATGCTGCTAATGTGTCATGCAATGTTTATTCTTTGATTATGAACTCTCAATAAAAAATACAAAATCCAAAAAATAAAAATGGTACCTCACTTCTGTGGGTAGGCCTAGTGCCCCCAACAGGAAATGGCACAAAACGCAACATGGTCACACCACAATTTCACAGTGAAAAACTACCCTTTTTGGCAAAGTGCCTAGTTGTAGTTTTTTAACCTTAGCTCTGCCGGCACCTAGGGAAACCTAGCAAAGCTATACATTTTGTAAAACTAGACACACAGGAGAAACCAGGATGGGATGACTCGACTGCCTCTCACCAGGTTCTGTTACCTAGATTCCCTTGCAAACCTAAACAATTGTCAAAAAAACACATTTTCCTCACATTTCTGTGGTGGAAAGTCCTGGAATGTGCATGGATCCACAAATTCCCACCCACCCCACATTCCCCAAAGTCCTACAAGGAAAATTGTACCTCACTTGAGTGGGTAGGCCTAGTGCCCGCAACAGGAAATGGCACAAAACGCAAAGTGGACACAACACAATTTCACAGTGAAAAATTTCCCTTTTTTGGCAAAGTGCCTAGCTGTAGCTTTTCAACCCTAGCTGTGCCGGCACCTAGGGAAACCTAGGGAAACCTAGAAAACCTATACATGTTTTAAACTAGACACCCTGGAGAATATAGGATAGGGTGACTTGACTGCTGCTCACCAGGTTCTGTTACCCAAAATCCCTTGCAAACCTAAACAATTGTAAAAAAAAACCACATTTTCCTCTCATTTCTGTTTTGGAAAGTTCTGGAATGTGCATGGATCCACAAATTTCCACCTACCCCACATTCCCCAAAGTCTTCCAAGAAAAATGGTACCTCACTTCTTTGGGTAGGCCTAGTGCCCGCAACAGGAAATGGTGCAAAACGCAACGTGGACACACCACAATTTCACAGTGAAAAATCACCTTTTTTAGCAAAGTGCCTAGCTGTAGTTTTTGAAGCCTAGCTCTGCCGGCACCTAGGGAAACCAAGCAAACCTATACATTTTTTAAACCTAGACACACAGGGGAATCCAGAATTGGGTGACTTGTCTGGCACTTACCAGGTTCTGTTACCCTGAATTCCTTGCAAACCTAAATAAATGTCCAAAAAACAAATTTTCCTCATATTTCTGTGATGGAAAGTTCTGGAATCTGCGTGGATCCACAAATTTCTAACCACCTCGCGTTCCCCAAAGCCTTCCGAGAAAAATGGTACCTCCCTTGTGTGGGTAGGCCTAGTGACCGCGACAGGAAACGACGCAAAACGCAACGTGGACACAGCAAAATTTCACATGGAAAAATGATGCTTCTTTGGCAAAGTGCCTAGCTGTAGTTTTTTAACCCCAGCTCTGCCAGCTCCTATGGAAACCTAGCACACCTATACATTTTTGAAAACTAGACACCCAGGGGAATCCAGGGTGGGGTGACTCGACTGCCTCTCACCATGTTCTATTACCCAGAAACCCTTGCAAACCTAAACAAATGTAAAAAAAAACACATTTTCATCACATTTCTGTTCGGAAAGTTCTGGAATCTACGTGGATCCACAAATTCCACCCACGCCACGTTCCCCAAAGTCTTCCAAGAAAATTGGTACCTCACTTGCGTGGGTAGGCCTAGTGTCAGCGACAGAAAACGGCGCAAAACGCAATGTAGCCACACCACAATTTCACAGTGAAAAATTACCCTTTTTTTGGCAAAGTGCCCAGCTGTATTTTTTTAACCGTAGCTCTGCCGGCACCTAGGGAAACCTAGCAAACCTATATATTTTAGAAAACTAGACACTCAGGGGAATCCAGGATGGGGTGACTTGATTACCTCTCACCAGGTTCTGTTACCCAGAATCCCTTGCAAACCTTAAAAATTGTCCCAAAAAAACACATTTTCCTCACATTTCTGTGGTGAAAAGTTCTGGAATTCCCCAATTGAAGAAATTCTCAAGCACCAGCGAACCTACGGCATCCAGTGTGTCTAGTCGGCTGACAGACACCTGAAGATACTCTTACCGAGAAATACGTACAAGGCTGTCCACCCTTGTCCCAGTCCTGATGAAGACCTGCCCCTGATGCACATAGTCAGCGCATCACTACTAGGGTCGAAACGTCGACGCACCATGTTAGAGATCTAACTGTACAAAGTCTGTTAGGAACTAAAGAAACCATTTTGCCTTATGACTATTGTGTTCACAGTTGACAATCTTGGGTAATTTAACCTTTATGTATTCATGTATGTATGTTTTTTAATCTGCACTAGTTCTTCACAAACCACGTTATATTGCACTGTATATGTTTACTTGTCGTTTGGACAGCATAACTAATGCTTGATATAAGTCAAATTATTAAGAAAGTTGAATACTAAAGATTTACCTTCTCTACCATTTGGGTCAGTGTTCATTGATTAGTGCTACCACGTATGTACCCCAGCAGGGACATATCATTGAATTTACAGATTGGAATACTGTGTTGAATGTTATTCACTCGTGTGGGAGGCCCAAGAACCCGTGGCAGGCAAGGGCCCAAAACATTTTGAGGCGACATCAAAATTGCCTATCTCAAAACTACCAGGTTTTGCAAGGGGGGTCACCTGGGTTCTTGGCCCCGTGCTCGGCGGCCATCTAGGAAAACCTACCAAACCTATACATTTCTGAAAACAAGACTCCCGGGGGATTCCAGGGAGGTTTGGCTTGCATGGATCCCCTAACGTTCCTTTACCAAGAATCCCCTGCAAACCTCAACGTTAGCTGAAAACACTTTTTTCACACATTTTTGTGTGGTAAAGTTGTGGCATCACCGGGCTGACGCAAATTTCCTACCACCCAGTGTTCCCACAGGTCTCCTGATAAAAATGGTGCCTCACTCGTGTGGGAGGCCCAAGTACACGCGGCAGACAAGGGCCCAAAGCATACTGAGCCGACATCAAAATTGCCTATCTCAAAACAACCTGGTTTTGCAAGGGGGGGTCACCTGGGTTTTTAGCCCTGTGCGCAGCGGCCATCTAGGGAAACCTACCAAACTCACACATTTCTAAAAACTAGACACTCGGGGGATTCCAGGGAGGTATGCCTTGCGGGGATCCCCAGCGTTTCCTTATCCAGAATCCCCTGCAAACCTCAGATTTTGCTTAAAAAGTCACTTTTTCCACACATTTTTGTGTAGGAAAGTTGTGACATCACTGGGCTGACACAAATTTCCTACCACCCAGCGTTTCCACGGGTCTCCCAATAAAAATAAAGATGGCCTCACAGCACGGGACAAAAAAATCAAGGTGACCCCCCCTTGCAAAACCAGGATGTTTTGTGATGCCACTTTCCCACACAGAAATGTGTGAAAAAACGAAAAAGTGATCTTTATTTCAGCTAAATTTGAGGTTTACAGGGGATTATGGGTAAGAAAATGTTGGGGAGATCCACGCAAGCCATATCTCCCTGGAATTCCCTGGGTGTCCAGTTTTCAGAAATGTGTGGATTTGGTAGGTTTCCCTAGCTGGCCGCCGAGCATGAGGCCTAAAACCCAGGTGACCCCCCTTGCAAAACCAGGTTTTGGGCCCTTGCATGTCACGGATCCTTGACCCACCCACGAGAGTGAGTTACCATTTTTATTGGGATACTTGGAGAAAGGCAAAGGGGTAGGACTTATGTTGGTACTTTCTGCAGCATGAAAATGTTGGCACAATATTGCAAAGAAAATGTGACAGACATTTTGAAGTTTGCAGGACATTGTGGGTAAGATAACTTGTTGGGATCCACAAGAGAAACATCACCATGTACTTCCATGGGTGTTTAGTTTACAACAAAATCTACCTGTAGTAGGTTATTCTTAGATGAAATGTACACCTTGGCAGAGAGACAAAAAAGATAAAGATTACTGCACAGCCATCTATTCCTCAAGCACACACACATACTGGCTGGATTTGGCACGAGGGCGAGTAATGGTTCAGTATATAACATTTTATTAACAAGAGATTCCACAAAAATGAAATGCACTGTCAATCAATGAAAGGACAAAAACCAGTGAGTCGCAGCTCGTGAGATGTAAAGCCACATCAAGGCGCCAACCGCTTTACAGGACATTCACACACCTTTCATACATGATACACACAAGACCATTCACACCACCAGGCACAAAACCAACACATTACAACATTCACAAAAAGGGACAAGGTATACCCTGCTTGACAAAAACAGATAAGACAAATTTTTCTGCACAAGCACCTATTCCTCAAACACACATATATACTGGTTTGATTTGACACGAGGGTGAGTGATGGCTCAGTATATACAGTTGTATTAACCAGAGATTCCACAAAAATGAAATGCACTGTTAATAATTGAAAGGACGAGAAACTGAACCATTGACTCATAGGTCATGAGCTGTAAAGCCACGGCAAGGCACCAACCTCTTTACAGGCCTTTCATACACCTTTCATACGTGTGACACATACAAAACCATTCACACCGGAAAAACCCTGCGTCCACCACATTACAACACTCACAACAGCAGACAGCGCCATTCAAGGGACCATCACTTTCACATTCCCACATTCCTGACACAACAACTACACCAGCTCACGGATTGCGTGTTGGCGTTTGGCTAGCAGTGTGTGTAGTGACCAGCAGCTAGTCACTACTCACACACCGCCAGCCAAGTGCCAGTCCACGTACACCGCCAGCCGAGCGCCAGTCCACGCACACCGCCAGCCAAGTACCAGTCTACACACACCGCCAGCCAAGCGCCAGTCCACACACACTGCCAGCCAAGCACCAGTCTACGCACACCGTCAGCCAAATGCTAGTCCATGCACACCGCGGGTCAAGCGCCAGTCCACGCACACTGCCAGGAAAGTACCAGTCCACGCACACCACCAGCCATGCGCCAGTCCAAACACACCGCCAGCCAAGCGCCAGTCCACGCACACCGCCAGCCAACTGACAGTCCACACACACTGCCAGTCAAGTGCCTGTCCACGCACACCACCAGCCAAGCGCCAGTCCAAACACACCGCCAGCCAAGTGCCAATCCACGCACACCGCCAGCCAAGCGCCAGTTCACGCACACAGCCAGACAAGCGCCACTCCACACACACTGCCATCACATTTAGTTGTTTTTATACAAATGAGAAAACACAAACAAATTGCAAATAGATACAAATCTACTAACACAAAATCTGAAACTAAATAAACTACACAAATGCCAACCTTGAAACTGAACAAAACACATTAAACAATAGAGGCCAGGCAGTTCACTTTACCACTCATGGATGCTCCCAAAAATTATTTTGCGTGTGGTACATTCTAAAACAAGCAGGCACACATAGCCCAGGGTTAGAAGGACACTTGGGACAGTATATACGAGTCTCCTTCCGCATACCTCTTCGCCAACAGACTCTACATCTCCTACTGGGAAAGTCTTTTGAGGGTGTGGGAGGAATGTGATCAGGAAAGTGGCGATCTTTCAATCTAGCCACATCCTCCACCACTCCAACTCTAGGAACACGTGCCTATTCCACTAGAACAAGGCTGTCTATTACAGACTCCTGAAACTTAGCAAAAGTCATCTTTGACTCAGTACAAGAATCCTTGAATGCAACAAAAGCATTAAAGGTTGGCACGTGGAAAAGATGGATAGCCAACTTCTCATACCAAATGTTAGCCTTAAGAAGAGCCTCATAAGGTTCCTACCTCTGATCTACTCTATCGACTCCACCCATGAGCCTATTATAGTCTAAAATGCACACAGGTTTGCGCACTTCAGCAACCTGACCCCAAACAGTCACAGGTGAAGTGCTTTCATCATGGATGGTAGTCAGCATGTAGACATCTCTCCTGTCTGAAAACTTCACAGCTAGAAGCTCCTCGCAGTGCAACGCACTGCACTGTCCCCGCACAAGCTTTTGACAAACAAGTTATTTTGGGAACCCTTTACAGTTAGAGCGGATTGTGCCACAAGCAACAGTGTCCACTTTGGCCAATTCCCTCACACAGCATATGCAGCTTAATTCCATAGCGTGCCCTCTTACTAGGAATGTATTGCCTAAAAACCAAGCGGCCCTTGAACAACACCAAAGACTCATCCACTGCTATATCTTTCCTTGGAGCATAGATCTCAGAAAATCGATCAACAAAGTGATCAATGACAGGCCGAATCTTAAAAAGACAGTCACAATCAGGGTGATCTCATGCCAAAGCGAAACCATTATTGACAAAATGCAGCATCCGAAGCAGCGGCAAATACCTATCACTACTCATGACTGCCGGAAATATAGCTGTTGCCATCAAGGGGCTAGTACACCAATATGAAGACATTGATGGCTTCCTTAGCAAGCCCATCCAAAAGAACTTCTTCATCTCTTCTAGATTTGTGGGAGTCCACCAGGTATCTCTAGAGTGGGGCTTAAGGCTGGCACTGTTGTCCCTCAAAAACTGTTCAGCATACAAATTAGTCTGCTCAACAATCTCTGCCAAAAATACATCGTCCATAAACAACTGAAAAAAATGTATCGGCAAAAAGTTTTCAGTATTCACTCTACACCATAGAAACACCAGTAAAGTCTGGCAATGTCTGCAGCACCATGCCTGGGGCAACCCAGAGGTCAACACTTTCAACAGGAAGCCTTGCAGCCCCAGGCTGCAGCCCAGATGCCTCTTACCGCAATAGAGCAACGGGAATCCTTGGAGTCCCAGGCTGTAGCCCAGATGCCTTTTGCCACACTATCGGCACATCAATGTCCTCCTCTAACACAGGCACTTCATACGCACTAAGATTAGCTTGATTCGCACTGAGAGTAGCTTCACCATCCAATTATTCCATGTGGAGAGAAAACTCACTGCCTGAATCTTCCCCTCCCTCCTCTGCCTCAGATACATTCCATTTGAATTTTAAAATAGTCCCTGGCTCTAGTGGGCTTTTCTGCCCCCCCTGGGGCCAGAAACTGCCAAAACAAACAGCCAATCTGTCCCCAGGGGGGCAGAAATGTTTTAAAATTAAATGGCCCATAGGAAGTGACCCTTGCCCAAGGGTTTGCTTCCTTTTTCTCCAAAAAGACATCCTTGGTGTCTAGTGGGGCATTCCTGTTGCACGATTGCGACGCTGTGCGCGATCGTGCAGCAGGAATGCCCTGCATTGAGCCATCGGGGGAGAGGAAACACTGTTTCCTTTCCCCCGATGGCTCAAGGCATCTGGATATGCCCCCCCAGCCCCACCGGAGATGAAGACCTACCTTCTCCTTCTTGAGACTCCTGGAAGCAAATGGCTTCCAGGCATCCCAGTGCTTCCTGATGACGTTGGCGCTCGCTGTGCGCGCTGATGTCACAGGATCGCCGAGGGGGGGCTGGGGATGGCAGCAGACGTTCTTCCACTGCCATCCCATTTGTGGGACAATGTTGGGCTGCCCATGGGGGAGTGCCAGCTCTTCCCCATGGGTGGGTGCCATGATGGAGCGGTTCCGTCATGAGCACAGCCCAACCGGTGCTCATGACGGAAACGCTCCGTCATGAACATCGAAGGGGTTAACCTATTGAGTCAGTAACCTGATTACGACCTGGCAACAGGATAGATTGCAAATATGGAAGTCTTTTGCTTCTACCAGTTTGTTAATGGCCCAACTCACACAGCTTGCACACGCTTGATCTCATCTTCATGTGTAACCTTTTTTTTATTTTCAAAAACCTTTATTGAAAAGGAAATCACAATATATTACAGGTTATCATTGCAGCAGTAATACAGTAGCAATTACACTTTCATTTGCATTCCACATTGGAAGATGGTGCAGGTGAAAAGAACACAATATACAGCCCATCTATAATAAGTGGTGATTAATGCACATTAAAGATGCGCATATAGGCTGGCTCGATATGGGAGTACCACCTACGGCACTATCTCTGGCATTTTGTGAGTCGGTGATGGGGGAGTCTGTTATTGGGTCGTCAGAAGCACTTAATTGTTGCAGGTAGCAGATGAATGGAGCCCATATGTCTCAGGGCCTGCTGGCCGCCGGCATCAAATCCCAAAATTTACCTAGCAGTGTCTGCCAATGGACTGCATCATCCAGTCAATTTTTAACCGTGGGCGCCAGTTTGCTCCCCGTAGTGGATGGACACCCTGCACTTGCAAGCACTAGAAGCACCGCAATGAGTTTGCGGTTGGCATCTGATATATGCTTGACATAACCTAGGAGGCACACCAAGGGATCGGGAGTGATGCTTTCATGTGTGATGTCATTGATAGCTGTGCATACCCCATGCCAAAATGCTTAAACCGTGGGGCACAAACAGGCTAGGTGGGCAAAGTCTGCGCCGGGAGCCGAGCAGCGCATGCATCTGTCATTGTTGAGTAGGCCCATCTTGTGTAGTGACGCAGGAGAGTGGTAGAGTCTGTGCAAATACATAAAATGAATGAGCCTCAGGCAATAGTTGGGGAGAGGCGCTTGATCTGGTTGCAGCAGTAGAGCTAGAGCTCAGGAAGATGGTCCCTTTCTAAGTCTACACTCCATGCATTGCGGGCATGCTCACTGCTTGTGGAAGAGGTGGCCAGTGTGAGAGCATACAGTCTTGTGAACAGCTTAGGGTAGCTGGAGGAATGGACAAATTCAAGGGCAGCATTGGTCTGGGGGGCCTGAGGGAACGTGGGGTTATCTTCTCTGCAGGTCGCTCTAATTTGATAGTACAGTAACTTGTCCATTGGAGCAGCATTTTCGTGAAGGGTAAAAAACGTATTGTCTGGGTGGACATCTGCTATAGTGTTAAGTCCTTGGTGCGCTGCGCAGCTGTCTGCAATGGAGGGAATGCTGGGTTGCTGGCAAGTTTCATGGAAGGAGCATACAGTGCGCCGGTGTATTTGCGCAGCCCGTCCCAAGCCCAAAGCAGGCATTCAACTT
The DNA here is from genome assembly GCF_964261635.1 of Lissotriton helveticus. Classification (NCBI taxonomy): domain Eukaryota; kingdom Metazoa; phylum Chordata; class Amphibia; order Caudata; family Salamandridae; genus Lissotriton; species Lissotriton helveticus. The sequence goes on along the minus strand of NC_136065.1, from coordinate 164,470,097 downwards.
TTTCAATCTCACTGCGTGGGGGTTTTGGTGGGAGAAATAGTGCGGTCTGAAGCGGTCATGGGGCAGCAAGGTTCGCGTGAACCTCCACATGGGGTTGGAAAGGCGTGGGATGGAGCCAAAAGTGGAGGAAACTGGCTTGAGCGCACAGCGCGAGGAACTTAAAATCTGGGGCTCCCATATCGCCCGGGACCAGGGGGAGTGTAATGATATCATAAGCAATTCTAGGTTGACACCCTGCCCAGACCAGAGTGATAATGTTGGAGCATAATTTGCGGAAGAAACTGGACGTGAGTAGGCCTGGGTGGTGAACTTTGCTCCGTTCGCAGAGTTTGCGGATGTTCCTGCACTCCTCGGAATGCAGACAACACGATGTGCAGCTGAGGTTTTTCCCAACTCGCGATCGTGAATGGTAAGTTTGCGATCGCGAACAGTAAGTTTGCGAGCGTGAGCATGAGCTGGCGCTCGGGTAGAATTTCTATCCGAGCGTCAGGAAAACCAGCACAAACTACAGTTTGAACTGCACTCTGCCACTCGAGGAACTTCGCGGAGTTCCTCGTAGCAAAACTCTGTGACCTGCACCGGGACGGGAATGTTTAAAAAGAGATAGATGAATTTTGGTAGCACCACCATTTTAGCAATGGCAATGGGCCCAGCTAATGATAAGGGGAGTTTTTGCCACATAAGGATCTTGGTCTCCAGCCAGTCCATCGCCCAGCTCATCCACGTCCCTACTTAGCCATATGCTGAGGTATCTAGTGGGACCCGACGCCCAAACAAAGGGGTAATCAGGGCTGAAGGAATTTTTAGCGTCCGTGAGGGGAAAAAGGACTGACTTGCTCCATTTGACTTGGATTCCCAATAAGCAACCAAACTGCACCACCTCCCTTGTCATGGGTTCGAGATTTTTCTGAGGGTCGTGACATCGTCCGTGTACACCGAAGTGACAAGGGTGCGGGCTGATGCCCCGGTGAGTGTAATGTTGGCATAGAGGGGCCGCCAGGGGGAGAGGGGACACGCTGCCTGGTGCCTCTTGAGATGGCAATGGGGTGAGTGACCTGCCTATTTATTCTGATGCGAGTTGTGGGAAGCGTGTATAATAATTGCATCTTACGTACAAAATCTAGGCTGAAACCCAAGCGTGGGAGGAGGTAGAAGAAGAAGGGCCACTCCAGAGTGTAGAAGGCTTTGGTAGCATCTAAAAGGGCAGCCACAGCCAGGAGTGAGGGATTAATCTGGTGGATGACTGAGAAGACGGTTCGAATACTGTGAGAGGTGGCTCCTCCCAGAATAAAAACAGATTGATCTGGGAGACCGATTAATGACATAAGTGGCAATAGGTGGGTAGCCAGCAATTTTGCATACATTTTATTGTCAGTGTTTCTGAGGGACAGAGAAGGATATGAATCACATCACTCTGAATATTTATCCGGTTTTAAAAGAAGGGTGAGCAAGGCCTCGCGAAGAAATGGGGGGAAACTTCAGTGTTTGAGAGAATCCTTATACATGGCGGCTTAGTGTAGGACAAGGAGAGGCGCGTAGTGTTTATAGAATGTAGTGGTGGGCCATCTTTCCCGGGAGCCTTCTCGCCCGGGAGCCTTGCGATAACAGTAGAGATCTCCTCCTGGGTGAATGGTTCATCCAAGTAGTCCCGGTGGTTATTACTAAGCCATAGGAGTTTTATGGTGTCAAAATATTGGTCCTTAACTTCGTGTGGGGCCGCCTCGCCGGCAGTGTAGAACTGGGAGTAATAGGTTGAGATTCTAGAAATGATTTCCGTAGGGGAAGTTGTTCTGCCAGAGGCCTCATCCCGCAGTGCTGTAATATATGGCGCGACAACCCTCGCCATACTGACGGGCGCGCGCCTCTCTTCCCAAAAATGCAATCTCCCTATCCGCCTCCTCGTGGAAGTTGGTAATGTTTGCTCTGATCAGCGCAAGAGTGGCAGGGCTAGGGTCTCTGGACTGCTGGAGATCTAAAGTTTTAATCTCGCTCTCCAGATGCTCAAGGATACCCCAGATGGATCTTAACACCCCAGATTGCTTGGCAATACACTCCCCCCGAATTACAACCTTAAATCCCTCCCAGAGGGTTGAAGGTGACTCCAACAATCCGACGTTGTGTTCAAAGTACGCAAGTATGGCGTCGCAAATTTCATCACGGAAAACAGCATCTCAAAGAGCATTGGGGGCAATCGCCACGCGAACATACGACGTATTGTGAGCGGGAGCCGCAAGCGCATGCCTACAGGGGAGTGATTGGATTGCGTTCAAGCCATGTGATCCACGGATGTGGTCCAGTAGGAGATGTCACGAGTAGTGATCCAAAGGTCAAGGCGAGAAATTGCGCCCTGCGAACCTCTGGGTACAGGGTACACATGGAGCCATGCATCTAACAAATAGTAGTCTGACATAATGGAGTGGAAAAGGGAAGTGTCCTGGGGGTGAAAGGTGGGAATGGGGTCCCAGGGCAGAAATGAGCTGCCGAACCTGTGCAAAAAAGTCCAGATCATCCGGATCATCCAAAATGGGGCCGTACTGTGCTGCTAAGATCAGAGGCTGATTGATAAGAGTGCCAGCGAGGATCACATATCTACCCTCAGAGTTAATGATAGAGTGGGTATTGCGCCAGGAAAGACCTTTCCGGAAGAGGATAGAGACACCCCGGGAGTAGTTAGAATAGAAGGAGGAATGCGATTCACCCCAGTACCAAGAATGCAGCTTAGATGCAATAGCAGGAAGTAGGTGCGTCTCCTGGAGAAAACAAACATCCACCTGTTGTCTGATAAGTTGCGCGTGCATAAGGCGTGCCTTGCAATGATCGTTTATGCCTCTAATGTTCCAGGTCCAAAATGTGGTGTCTTTCATGTAGTAACAGGGAGAGGTTTAAAACCAGATTGCCTAGAGTTTGACGTAGGATTGACCGCAGTAAGGGCCGTGGTGCACAAAGTATTATAAATTGCATACCGCAACAACATGCCATGAAAAAGACCAACCCCATAAGGATATCCCCACCCCACCCACCACCCACTCCAACCCCCTAATTAGGTTGAGCATCCAAACCCACCCCTCCCAGGGACCTCAAACTTGGAGAAATAGCTATGAAGATGGGAAAGGAAATTATCTCAAGGGGGCATGGTTCTACCTGGCATACACCCCTGCCATTGAGACCCCTGCCAAGCCACACTAGTAGTTGGACAGTGATGAAGCAAATCATTAGGAAACATATAGGCAAGCCGCCCCAAAAGGGAATCAAGTGTGAGTCTAAAACATAGTCACATCAACAGGTCTGATAACCAGACTGAATTACAGTATAAAAGCAATGTTTTGCACCCTGCAATTTAGTTAATCATCGTCCCTTTGCTGAAACAGGGTAACCAGGCCCCTCTGGTAGCCGGACTTTGATAAAGTAAATCATTAGGAAGGATACAGGCAACCCCCCCAAAAAGAGATGTGACTAGACAATGAGCAGTTCGGGTATCTTCGTGCAGCCTAGAGGGCGAGCCGATAAGGGCAGAAATGTGAACTCCAATTAGTCATTATCACTTGCTCCTCCACACTTAGCTTGCTGTGAGTTATTTGGTGTATGATGGTGTTGCTTCTCCAGTTTTTTGGCGAATGCCTAGGTGGCTTTAGGCTCTTTGAAGAATTTTGTCTGCGCCCCCTTCTTAATTCTTAGCTTGGCGGGGTAACCGAGGAGTATGAGACATCTTGTTTCTAGAGTAACCTCCTGGCCGTGAGAAACTCATGTCGGGCGGCCTGCACCGCCATCGTAAAGTCAGCGTAAAATGTCAGCCTGTTCCCTTGGTGTCGCACCTCAGCTTTGTCACGTGCAGCACGCAGAATGGCGTAGCGATCGTGGTAGTTTAGGAGCTTTGTGATTATCAGGCGGGCCGGCACACCCGGGGAGGCTGCGGTCCTAAGGATCTATGTGCCATCTCCACAATAAAGACCAATGAGAGCACCTCTCCAAAGAGGTCACGCAGTAGCTCCTCTACAAATTCTTCCATCTTCAAGATGTTGGAGGACTCAGGTACGCCTTTGATGCGGAGGTTGCTCCTTCGACAGCGTGCCTCTAAATCTTCGTTTTTTGCTTTTATTAGCTCCAGTTCTCTGTCCATTTGGAGCAGCTTTTGCTTATCACCAGTCAATGCGACTTCAACAATAGACACCCTTGTCTCCAATTGCGTGATTTGCGAGTCATGTGTGTCGACCCTTAATGCTGTCTAGGCGGGCGGACAGTTGGTCAAGTTTAATGGCACTGCCGCCGATGCTGGCCTTAACGTCCATCAGTAGCGCTTTTGAATCCTTTTCCCGTGTAGCGCCAAGTTCTTTCTGGGTGGCAAGCTCACTCGTCTCCAGGGCAGATTCCTCTTGCCGAGTTTGCCTGTGATGTTCAAAGGCAAGCTTAGTTTGTTTGGCATTTGCCTTGCCCATTCTGCCCACGGACCCGGTAGGGAGGATTCGCCACCTGCCAATTCGGTGCCCTGTAGGATGACCAGTTTGTGCCAAAGGTGCGGAGGCATAGGAGAGCTTTAGATAGTGACCTGTGAGACTTTCAGGAGTGTAATGCAAGGACTCAGTGATTGGAATGGTGCCAGCAGCGGGTGGGGTGGTCGCTGCTCTGCAGCCAAAGCAGCATACCAACCTCCAAGGTACTTTTAAAGTGGCTGCGCTGTGTATTTGCACTGTCAGCGTGAGATTATGTTTTTCCGATGTTGGCCCCAGCCATGCAGGCATAGGCACACCCCCGGTGCAGTTTGGGCCTCCCTGCAGCAGGAGGCTGACTGCCAGGGGCCAGCGAGCAAGGACGCATGCAGTGCAAGGTGAAGTGTGCGGAAATAGGATCCAGAGCACTCGGTTGGATGCGGGGGCACTCTTCCACGGTTAGTGGCTGTCTCGGGCCCTGCAGTCCCACGTGCCTCGGTGGCTGCCTTGGTGTTTCACTCAGGGCCCCCTCTCCCACCAGCTCCTGCAGGCCTCAGGGTCTAGGCCGCGAGGGCAGCCGGTTTACAGGAGCACTCCGCAACGGAGAAGAGAGGGAGGAACGTCGCCCCATCACAGGGCCGGGAGTACGCGGAGAGAGGCTACAGCCCGCTGTAAGGAGGACGGAGCCTCCGTCACATTACCATGGCACCCAATCCCCATAGTGTGACACCCGTGCCCCCACTCTGCCACAAACTAACCCCCGCAATATTCACCGCACTCGCTTGGTATCCTCTTCCTTAGGGCGCCACCTCTGCAGGATCAGTGCTCACAATTCAGGGCTCAGGCAGAGCGGCGCACATCCGGCAGGCGTGCCCTGTGATATCACTGCTCCACCACTGAGTCTGCCTCCCAGCCGCACGCGAGCCCCATCCACACGTCTGGTGTCCGTTCGTCTCACCACAGTGCAGTGGCTCGTGGGTGAAGTAATCCACTTGTGCTCCAGGGTGCAGGCAGCCCGAATCACTGTGCGTTGGACGTCAGGTCCACGCTAGTCAGCAGGATTGTGCCGAATGACCGGTAGAGCCCACTTAGAGTGCGGCCATCTTGCATCCGGCTAAGCCACGCCCCCTTTCATGTGGAATCTTAAGCCATGATATCTAATGATATAGCCAACTATTAGACCTGGCCTCTTTTGGCATGTTTTCCCCTGAAATTTTTTGCTTCTGACCTCCTGTTTGGACTTTGTTTTGCTGGCTTAGGAATTGCCACTGGATTGAAGCTAGCTTGGCTGATGAGGGTTGTTACACCGAAACCAGTCCCAGGATGCTTTTTTCCGGTCCAGGGAAGACTTAGTTCGGTAGCTCGGGCAGGGCTGTTGCCATGTGGAATAAGTATGGGTGAATTTTACGGTTCTGCAGTCCGCAAATTCACGCGAAATTGCAAAAACATCCACGAGTTCGCGGATTTTCCCGCAAACTCGCGGATATTTTTGCGATTTTCACTGGTGTACTTTCTACTGGCTAATCCAGTAAGTGCTACCTCGTTGGGTAAATGTATAGTGCTTTTCTACACTACAGCTGCGTAAAGTGCCATAAGAGTAGTCTCCAGTGACAATGTGTGTGTTACTGCCATCGCGCCCAAGGGCGCAGGGGTCCCTTGAGTGAGCTGGCCATCATAGTGGGTAAATGGCGGGCAGACGGTGCACACCACTAGTGTGTGTGCGGGGCCAAACGGGCGGGCCTTCTATGCGAGTTCACATGCCTCTTGTGTTTATAAAAGGTCAGAGACCGATCAGAGCAGCAGATGAGGAGAAAGAAGCTCCTTGTCCCAGGAACTGCACGGGGATTGCGCTCGTGAAAGTGAAGGATGCAAAGGCCTCTATCCAGCATCACAGCTAATTTTCAACGGTAGATATGGGGAGAAAGCACACCTGCCCAGCCTCGACAAAGCTCACGATTGTTTTTGGGCTGATGAATGCGTTACTGAACTTGAGCTTCAACTCGGGCACCTGCTGTAAGTGCTTCCTGTTGAGGTTTAATTTTTGTGACCGGATCATCGTGCCAGAATTACCCCTGCCCTTCATATTTAGCCAAGAAGACGCCACCGTTTTGTGCGATACCTCTACTCACCTGGAGTACTTTCTACTGGCTAATCAGTAAGTGCTACCCCGTTGGGTAAATGTATAGTGCTTTTCCTATACTACAGCTGCGTAAAGAGTTGTCTCCAGTGACCATGTGTGTGTTACTATGCCATCGCGCTGAAGGGTGCAGGGGTCCCTTGAGTGAGCTGTCCATCATAGTGGGTAAATGGCGGGAAGACTGTGACACCCCGAGTGTGTGTGCGGGGCTAAACGGGTGGGCCTTCTATGCGAGTTCTCATGCCTCTTGTGTGTATAAAAGGTCAGAGACCGATCAGAGCAGCAGATGAGGAGAAAGAAGCTCCTGGTCACTGGAACTGCACGGGGATTGCGCTCATGAAAGTGAAGGATGCAAAGGCCTCTATCCAGCATCACCGCTAATTTTCGACGGTAGATATGGGGAGAAAGCACACCTGCCCAGCCTCAACAAAGCTCACGATTGTTTTTGGGCTGATGAAGGTGTTACTGAATTTGAGCTTCAACTCGGGCCCCTCGTTAGTTGTAACTATTCTCTGACCCTGCCTCAGGCACCCGGCTATTTAGGGTCAGGACAGGGTCAGAGAATAGTTGCAAGTAAGCAGCTTAAACTCTGGCAGCTTGCCGGCGCCATTTGTAACTATTCTCTGACCCTGCCTCGGGCACCCGGCTGTTTAGGGTCAGGACAGGGTCAGAGAATAGTTGCAAGTAATCAACTCTGGCACCTGCTTTATTTATATCTGTAAGCGCTTCCTGTTGAGGTTTAATTTTTGTGACAATAGCATCGTGCCACAATGAACCCTGCCCTTCATATTTATCCAAGAAGAGGCCATCGTTTTGTGCAATACCTCTACTCAACTGGAGTACTTTCTACTGGCTAATCAGTAAGTGCTACCTCGTTTGGTAAATATAGTGCTTTTCCTACACTATAGCTGCGTAAAGTGCCAGAAGAGTGGTCTCCAGTGACCATGTGTGGGTTACTGCCATCGCGCCGAAGGGCACAGGGGTCCCTTGAGTGACCTAGCCATCCCCCAAAAAAGAATCTGCCCCCGAGCGAATTTGCGAATTTTCGGCAATTTCGCAAGATTCGCGGATCACAAAATTGCAGAAAATCCGCAAATTTCGCGAGCGGAACGGATTTTTGACCCATGATTAATGTGGAACAGGGTCAAGACTGATTTGCATATGGCTGGGTCTGAACTGGGGTGGCAGAGTGAGCTAAAGAACTATGATGGATTCAACCCAGATCTGTGAGTAGGGGTGAGTGTCTGAAATGTTTCAGCACTCCATCCATCATCTCTTTGTATTCACTTTGTTCACTCTAAGTTGGCAGGGTAAGCACAGGCGTGGGTTCCTTGCTCACTTTGCCACTGGATTCAAGCTAGTCCGGCTGATGAAGGGTGTTTCCCCTAAACTGGTCCCAGGATGCTTGTTTCCGGGCTGGGGAAGACCTGGTTTGGCAGTTCAGGCTGGACTGTTCTCATGAGGAATAGGGTCAAGACTGATTTGCATATGGCTGGGTCTGAACTGGGGTAGCAGAGTGAGCTAAGATCTATGATGGATTCAACCCAGATCTGTGACTGGGGGTGAGTGTCTGAAAAGTTTCAGTGCTCCGTCCATCATCTTCTTGTGATTGCTCTGTTTATCCTAAGTAGGCAGGGTATGCCCAGAGGTTTTTTCCTTGCTCACTTTGCCACTAGATTCAAGCTAGCCTGATTGATACGGGGTGTTACTCCGAAGCCGGTCCCAGGAGGCTAGTTTGCATTCTAGGAAAGACCTGGCTTGGCAGTTCGGGCTGGACTGTTCCCATGAGGAACAGGTTCAAGACTGATTTGTATATGGCTGTGTCTGATCTGAGGTGGCAGAGTGAGCTAAAGAACAATGATGGATTCAACCCAGATCTGTGACTGGGGGTGAGTGTCTGAAAATATTCAGCACCCGCCCAACATCTCCTTGTGTTTACTTTGTTCGCCTTAAGTTGGCAGGATATGCCCAGACGTGGGTTCCTTACTTACTTTGCCACTGGATTCAAGCTAGCCTGGCTGATGAGGGGTGAAACCCCAAAAAAGGTCCCAGGATAGTTGTATCCGGTCCAGGGAAGACCTGGCTTGGCAATTCAGTCTGGACTGTTCCCATGAGGAACAGGGTCAAGACTGATTTGCATATAGCTAGGTCAGAACTGGGGTGACAAAGTGAACTAAAGAACGATGATGGATTCAACCCGCATTTGTGACTGGGGGTGAGTGTCTGAAAAGTTTCAGCGCTCCCTCTATCCTCTTCTTGTGTTTGCTTAGGACTTTAAGTGCAGGTGACACTGCTATTCAGTGCCAAAGTGCAGTGCTTGTCATATACATACTGGTGATTGGTGTGTGCATGATTGACTGATTTGAGTTAGCTGTAAGTCCTCTGTCTAGGGGTAAGATTTATTAATCAAGCAATCAATCAGGGATTTATAGAGCCTACTACTCACCTGTGAGGCTCTCAATGTGCTGGGAAGGGGGGTTTGGGCTGCTCTGAGGTTAACAGAAGAGCCAGGTCTTGAGGTCCTTTCTGAAAGTTTGCAGTGTCTGACTTCATCTGATGCTGAGGGGGAGTTCGTTCCAGGTCTTGCCGTGATGTAGGAGAAGATCTGCCCCCTGTTCTGGCTCTGTGGATGTGGGCACCTTGGCAAGGGCTAGGTCTGCAGAGCGGAGGTTGCTCTTGGGGGTGTGGAAGGAGATTCTTTCGTTGAGATATTGGGGTCCGGTGTTATGGAGGGCTTTAAGCATGTGTGAGCAGTTTGAAGGTTACTCTCTTTTCGACGGGGAGCCAGTGGAGGTCGCAGAGGTGCTGGGTGATGTGGTCATGTCGTGGTCAGCTGACGACAAGTCTGGCTGCGGCGTTCTGGATGGTCTGGAGTTTGCAAAGTGGAGTGTTTTGTTGATTCCGGCATAGAGCGCATTTCGGTAGTCTACCTTGCGGTTGCTGAGTGTGTGGGTGAAGTTCTTTCTTGAGTCAGGGGGATTCATTTGAAGGTCTTGCAGAGTAATAGGAGGGTGTTGAAGCATGTGGAGGACACAGCCTTGATCTGACGGTTCATGGTGAGTGAGGAGTCGATCGGGTATGATGCTGAGGTTGTGGGTGTGGTTTGTTGGGTTGGGTGGGTGGGTTTCCGATGGCTGGGGCCACTAGGTGTCGTCCGATGAGGAGGGGGTGGATCCAAGGATAAGGACTTCCGTTTTCTCCTAGTTGAGCTTCAGGCAGCTGCTGCTCATCCAGGATGCGACGTCCTTCATTCCTTCCTGGAAATTGTGCCTGATCATGTCAGATTCCTTGGTGAGGAAGAGGATGAGCTGGGTTTCATAGGTATAAGATACTCTGCTGAGTGCGTGTTTTCTGATGATGGTTGCAAGGGGAGACATGTAGATGTTGAAAAGCATGGGGCTAAAGAAGGATCCTTGGGGTACTCCGCATCTGATGTCTGTGGGTTCAAAGAGGAACGAAAGCGAGAGTCTTATTCTTTGTCAGCCGCAGCCAATGCAGGTAAGAGGGGTGGGGTGGTGGGACCAGGTGGAGGGGATTTCGACAGACGATGAAGAGCAAAATGTATCATTTATTTACATTTTCCTTGTCATAGTCCATCGAAATCAACCCACCTGACCCCACCGCCCCAACAGCCTAACCGCTCTTACCTGCAGCTTTCCCTGGATATTGGCGTAGTGCAGTCTGGTGGATAGTGTGCAGTGGGAAACGGTGTCGAAGGCTGCTGAGAGGTCTAGTAGTATGATGTGTGCAGTGTGACCTTGATCGAGGAGGGTGTGGATGTCGTCAGTGGCAGCTATGAGGGCAGTCTCGGTGCTGTGATTGCTGTGGAATCTGGAGTGAGATGACTCGAGGATGTTGCTGGTTGCCATGAAGTGCGTTAGCTGGGTTTTTGACGACTTTCTCCATGACTTTGGTGGTGAATGGGAGAAGAGAGATGGATCTGTAGTTCTTGAGGTCAGTCGGGGTCTATGGAGGGCTTCTTGAAGAGGGGTTTGACTTCAGAACTTTTCCAGTCATCGGGGAACGTGGCTGTTTCAAGGTGCAGTTGACTGTCCGTCATAGTTCTGGTGCGATAGCGGAGGTGGCCCTGTGGAAGATGTGCGGTGGGCAGGGGTCAGTGGTTGGTCTGGAGCAGATGCTTTTTATAGTCTTTGCAGTGTCTTCTGTGGTGATGGGGGTCCAGGTGAGGAGGGTCATCTGGGTGGTGTCGGTTGTGTAGGGTGTAGGGTTGGTGCCGTGTTGTTGGTTGTCAAAGTTATCGTACAGCATCCCATTCTTGTGGAGGAAGAAGGATCTGGGTTTGTTGCAGAGGTCCTGGGAGGGAGTGACGTTCAGTGGTTTTTCTGTGGGGTCTTGTGAATTCTTGTATGATGGTGAAGAGTTCATTGAAGTTGTGGGAGTTGGAGTGCATTCTGTCCTGAATTAAGTATCTCTTCATCGATCTGATGAGTTGCTGGTGTGCCATGGTGGTGGCCTTAAGGCGGTGCGTGCTTCTGGGGTTTTGCTGTTTCTAAAGGCTTTCTCCGGTCATCTGCATGAGTGCTTGGATTCTCAGAGATCTTTGGTAAACCAGGTGTCTTTTGTGGTGTGTCGTCTGTCAAAGTTCAGGAGAGGGGCAAGAGTGTTGGCACAGTTGGCCATCCATTGATGTAGATGATTGGCTGCAGTGTTGGTGTCTGTCATGGTAGGGTCAGAAGTGAGCTGAGGGTGGAGGTGAGGGGGAAGGGCCACGGGGGCAGCAGCGGGAAAAAAGGCAGAAACAGGGCAAACAGAAAAATAGGTACAAAAAATGCAAAGACAGAAAAACTGAAAAAAAGACAGTATTGAAGTACTGGGTTTTTCGGAACCCAGCGGTGCCAGGGGTACACCCTAAGACTTCGGGTCCTTCCTGTTCTAGACTACAGAAACTCAGAGTCTTCTAGGTGAAGTCAAAGGTCGAGTTTATTGGCTGCAACCAAGTAACAGCCGTCCTAGAAGTATAACACGGTGTATATTCTCAGGAGACTGCTCAATCTTACAAAGCCAGCCTTCTCTTTTTATACAAAATATTATGCTTCAGGCAAACATTCCTTATTTTACAGTTGACCATTCACATATTTTCAATACAAAGAAAAAGCAGAGTCATGATGACAAGCCCATATTTCAGTTTGTTCAGCCCACAATCAATTACACGGCAAGGCCCAGTATTTTCATCAGATATCGACGAAGCCCCAATAAAAACGGGCGCCTCCTCCTCGTAAAGTAAGTCATAAAGAAAGAAACAGAGGCAGGTGTGTGTAAGATTAGGAAGGGTTTTGTGTGCGATGAAAAGGTTTATGGCATGTTGTGTCTTGATACTATCTCGCCCGGCCACTGGGAGAGGAACTGACCGAACAGGTTTGGCCCCGGGCAGTGGAGTCAGCTTGCCCAGGTCGTGCAGAAGTCAGCAAAGGTGTACGTGTCCTTCAGACTCGTTTTTGGCCTTAGTCATCGGCCTATGTGAGAGCAATCACAAAATGGCTGCCGTTCACAAAATGGAACCCAAGGGTTCAGGGCGAAAACTCTGAATTCAGGGTGATTTCGTCACTCGAATATAATGAAAATGTTTGTGCATAGTCTACTAGTCATTCTCGGTCTGCTGATATCAAAATCGTCATGATACGACGATGTTTATGACACAGGTCCAGAATTTTCAGTACCACAGACCATCCTTTTGCCCTTACATAGGCAATAACCTATACTCATGCTAATCTGAGTCCAGGTCTATATTCATAAAGTCAGTGAGATGTTGCTGTAGCATCATCCTATTACTTAGCTCGTCCCTTGATACAGGTTTCCTTATACACGATGTAGCACAGAGGCCACATATTGCAGGAGCACACTGTATGCACAGACAGAACAGGAAAAGAATGGCTAAGATCATTCCAATGACCATCAGAATTTTCCATCCCCATGCGGATAACAGCTCCCAGAACCACCCCATCAACGACCAATCTCCTTTATCCACATAAATAGATTCAGAGATCTTATGTAGTTTGGAGATGGCCTGGTACACTGTTGGAGCGTTATCTGGAATGAAAACACAGCAACTCGATTGGATCACTCTACATACCCCACCTCGGTCTGCAAGTATGACATCTAACGCGACCCTATTCTGAAGGGTCATAAGGTGATCCGACTGGAGCTCAGCAGTCAAGTTACTAAGGGCACCGGTAGTTTCAACTATGGTGGATTCAATCACCCTTGTCAATTGCCTTATGTTCCTGCTGTTAACCATGGGTCCCCAAAACGGCAGAGAACCCTTAAAGAAGTCTCCCAATTCTTGTCCTGCAGTGTCTTCATTACTGAAAACACCTCTAACTATCCTTGTCTTGTGGTAATCTGCTGTAGCGGTGTAGGTGGGAGGCAACAGGAACGAAACAAAACATGTGCCCGAAAAGTCAGGGGGCAACCATGTATAGGCTCTATCATGGCAGATGAAATAGGTACCCTTAGCTGCTAAGAATGAAGGGGAAGTCTGGGACTCAAAAACATATGTCTCAGTGCAGATGCTTTTCCCTAACTGAGCTCTGGGATTCTTGCCAGTACCTTGCAGACATAGGTGACCCTGATGGGGTACAACCCAAATAGGGGAGGATCTCTTAGCTCGCTGTTTTTTACTCAGAGTAACTCCGTATCCGGTCAAGTTCCATCCAATATATGCTAGTGTCTCATCTCTTGGGATAGTCTCATAGGAAGTATCTTCCCTAATCATATCTACTATACCCTTAACTAGAGCACTATTCTTTGGATTGTCTTTTACAGAACGTAGAGGGTAGACTTCATGTGCGTAGATGAACTTTGTTCTGTATGCCCACACAGAGCCATTGTGGCTGAATGGCAGGACCAGATAAGGGATACCTTTATCCGTTGTGTGAGGCATAAGACCACACACCCAACAGTTAGTCGTGTTCATTACTAGTTGGTGTTGGTGCAAAAGCTGAACGAAGGAGTTATTAATAAACTCTAATCTCCTAACAGACTCATGTTCAGGAAAAGGGTGGAAAGAATGCGAAGAAACAGTAGGAGGTATGGACTGTGTAGTGGGTGCAAATGTCACTTGAAAAGAGAATAAAACATATCCTATTAAAAACATCATTACACTGAACAACATAAAAATGCATAATATCAAAAAACTTTTCTTGGTCATCATTCTACATATTTTAGCCTTAAAGTTTATCTCTTTGGCAGGTCTCTCCATCTCGAAAAACTCCATCCTCTCTAAATGCTGCTCACGATGGTAGGGTGTTCTATGCTGAGGAATGCTTCTGTCAATCCAGGGCAACTCCCTTAGACCAACCAGAACTGTCGACCTAACGTCTTCAGCTGCACTCCAAAGACTTAGTCAACCATGACCCTACAGCTGAACCCGGATGGTGGTTCGAAAAACAAAAATAAAAAAGTTTCTCAGATGAGAGAGCTGCACTTTCAAAACTTAGGCAAAGAAAAGGAAAAAAAATGTATTAGTCCATAGTTCTCGGCCTCAGATTATAGCGTTTCTTCCCAGGTACTGTCTGGTCCTGGAACAGGAGTTCAGGCTCTGTAGTGTCCAATCGAATTGACGGTGGCACAGCTTCTTGCAAAAGATTGTCACTTTCTTGTTCAGAAATTGTTCCTTTTATGCGTGCATCACTGAAAGGCAGAAAACGAGGCACAGTCTCAGTCTCAGAGTCAGCAACACCCTCCTGGACCCACCGGTCGAACGGCAGAGGCAAAGGAACCCTCTTGCAGTGTACGCCGTGGATCCAGTTCTTCTTCCCTTCCACTCGAACGGCTGATCTTGTTGAGAGAAGAACTAGGTGGGGGCCGGTCCAACGGGGCTGGTCATTCTTTGTTCGCTGGAAATTCTTGACCAGCACCCAGGATCCAGGAGTAATAGGATGTCCTGGAGCTTCAGAGACCTGAGGCAGAGTATCGTGAACCTGTTGGTGTAAAACACGCAATTTAGCCGTCAATTCATACAAATAATCAAGCAGTACAGGGTGTTTGATCTCACTGAATTTTGTCGGCCTTGGCACTCCCCATATGTTGGCCGGACGGCCGAACACAATTTCATAGGGACTAAGTCCCACTCGCGAATGCACAGTCATTCTTGTTGATAGGAGTGCTAAAGGCAGAGCGTCAGGCCATTTAAGACCAGAGCTTGCTTGGATTTTGGCCAATTTCAGTTTTAATGTGCCATTGTAGCACTCTACTAGTCCAGCTGATTGGGGGTGATTTGCAGCATGGAATTTCTGTTGGATGCCTAGCCCTTCACATACTTTCTTCATCACTCGTCCTACAAATTCACTCCCATTGTCACTCCAGACCATTCTCGGCATTCCAAATCTAGGGAAAAATTCTTTGACAAGAGCTTTAGCTGTGGACAAGGCAGTGTTGTCCTTCAGGGGGTATGCTTCTACCCATCTCGAAAAGGTACAAACAACAACGAGTACGTATTTCAAATTGTTGCACCTTTCCATGTGGATAAAATCTAGCTGCAAAGCCTCGAACGGATACGTTGGAGGCACAAAATGACGAGCTGGAGTTGGGGTTCCCCTACCAGGATTGTATTTCAGACACACCATACAATTTTTGACCACATTCTCTGCACACTTGGGAATTCCAGCATTTTGCCATACTGGAGCCAGCATCTTACAAATCCCTTTCACACTGATGTGAGCCATTCCATGGGCCATTGTAACCACTGCAAGCACGTACGCATCGGGTAACAACCATCGCTGATGCTCTGACAATTCAACCCAACAACCATTTGTATCCAATTTACCCGTACTCTCTCTCCACACACTCAATTCTTTCTCTGTAGCTTCAGCTTGAATAGACTTCACACTCTCTATCGTGTCTTCACACATTCCAATGTCACCAACCCATCTCGCAGGGCCTGCAACATACATTCGGCTCATCACATCCCTCGCTGTTTCTTTTGCGACTTCATCAGCAAATGCATTTCCACGACCAACATCATCAGTCACCTTCTTGTGTGCACTGCATTTTACAATCGCAACTTGCAAGGGCAACGTAAGTGACTCGAGAAGCTCATTCACCAACTGACCATGCTGTATCTTAGCTCCATGCGAAGTCAGGAATCCACGTTCTTTCCACAATCGTCCAAAACTATGGGCCACACGAATGCATACTGGCTGTCAGAATATATGGTCACTTTCATTCCTTTTGATAACACACACGCTCTCGTAAGTGCAATCAACTCTGCTGCTTGAGCTGAATTATGTGGGACACGTGCAGCTTCAACAATCGTATGCAAAGTCGTAACAGCATATGCCGCAGTCGTATCACCATTCGGAAGCTTGAAGCATAAACCATCCACCCATAAGGTACTATCACACTTCACAAGAGGAGTGTCCTGAAGGTCTATTCTCCCTTTCATTTCTTCTTCTGTTCTGAGAAAACAATCATGCTGTTCAGAAGCATCTGTCTCTGTTACAATCGGCAACAACGTAGCTGGATTCAACGTGTTGCATCTCTTTATGTGTATATGACTCGCTAAAAGTGTCAACTCATAACCTGACAATCGAGCACTAGTTAAGTGCTGTGTCTTGGTCTTATTTAACAACGTGTCCACTGCATGTGGAACCATCACAACCAATGTATTATTCATCACTAAACCAGCAGACTGCCGAATAGAAACAGCTGCTGCCGCTGTGGCTCTTAAGCAACTTGGCAATGCTTTAGCTACCGGGTCCAAAGTTGACGAAAAATACGCACATGGACGCTGTTTGTCTCCGAACAACTGTGTCAACACTGACAATGCACAACCTTCTTTCTCATGGACATACAATGTAAAGGGCTTACTGTAGTCGGGGGTACCCAACACAGGAGCCGAACACAATGCATCACGCAATTCAGTAAAACTTTTCTGACAATCTTCAGACCATGGGAGGGGATTCGGTGTATCTTTACAAGTTAATGCCACTAAAGGTTTGGCCAACAAAGAAAAATTCGGTATCCATTGTCTGCAGTATGATGTAATGCCCAAGAAAGCACGCACTTCTCTCTGTGTCCTTGGCACACTCAATTTCGCTATTGCCTGAATTCTTTCTGGGGTCAGTTTCCTTCCCTCCTTCGATAAGAGATGACCTAAGTAGGTCACTTCTTGTCGACAATATTGCAATTTAGAAAGGGACACTTTGTGATGCAGATCGGATAAATGATGCAACAATGACAACGTGGCTTCTTTACAGATTTCCTCAGTATCTGCAGCAACAAGCAAATCATCAACGTACTGAATAAGGGTAGCGCCATCAGGTAAAACAATCGTATCAAGCTGTGTTTTTAAAGCTTGACTATATATTGATGGACTTTCACAGTAGCCCTGGGGGGCGCGTTTGAAGCGGAAACTTCGGCCTCCTAAACTGAAGCCGAAAATTTCTCTACTCTCCTCGGCAATCGGGATGCTGAAGAATGCATTCTTCAAGTCAATCACCGAGAACCAGGTCGCGGAAGCTGGAATCATAGTCAATAGGGCAGTGATATCAGGAACAACTGGAAATTGTGGCACAACGATTTTGTTCACCTCTCTAAGATCAATCACGAACCTGTAAACAGGTGGCTGAGAAGGATCAGTACATTTCAAAACAGGCAGAACAGGACTATTGCAAACATTGCCTCTTGTCTCTTCAATTACATCTTTTTCAATCAAATCATAAATGATCGCTAGCAACGCTTTTTCACCTTCACTAGAGATTTTATATTGGGGAATTCGTGGCATTTTAACATTGGCTTTCAATGTCACAACATATGGTGGTATTTCCAAAAGACCCACATCATTAGGACCAGTAGCCCAAAGAATATCCGGAAGAAGCGACAATTCTGTCGGAAGTTTATCCTTTGACAAATACATTGGGGAGACCATTTTCTTACCTAGTGTAAGTTGTACTCCCGAAGGAAAACAATACAATGTCGCATACAATCTTTTCAACAGATCCAATCCTAACAAGTTTTCACCACAACCTGTTGTCAGAATAAGGGGTGCTTCTAATTCCCAAGGTCCAACAGAAAGGGATATAGGACTAGAAATCGGGTTTCTAACCGGGGCGCCAGAAAACCTACTGAAACATTCATTTCGCCAGACAAAGGTGCGCCAGGGAGTTTAGAGTGCATAATGGAACTCTTTGTAGCACCAGTATCCAACAGAAAATGCTCTGACACACCTGATGTAATCACCTCAACGTAAGGTCCACTCTGATCTACTGGAACTGAAACAACTCCCTCTCTTTGTCCATGGCTGTCCTAGCAATCATTACCTTCCATATTCTCATCTTCTGCGTAATAGTCATCAGCATAGTACTGAGGCGTCCTACCAGACGCGTTATTCTGCTGATCAAAACTATTCATTGAATTCTGAGGTGGAAATGAGCGCGCGTTCTGGGGAAAATTTCCACGTCCTCTACCTCTAGGCGCTTGTGGAACACCTCGACCTCTTGCAGCAGAAGCACCATTCATACGCTGTAACAACTATACTTGAAATGACCCTCTTCTTTACAATATGAACACTGATTGGGGCCTACAGGAACACGCTGTTGAGGATACTCGAACCTTTGCGAGTTCCTCTGAAACAGTTGAGGTTGCTGATAGTTACTCTAACCATCACGTGGCGGATATGCCTGTTGTAAAAGGACCTTCGTTTTTAACTCTTTCGTTTTCTTGTCTGCTCTATCCTTTTCATCTTTGTCCCTATTTTCGTAGTACTGCGCAGTAGCCAATATCTGCGCTGAAGAGGAAACGGCCCACGAACTTTCTGAATCTTTTAATTTCTTACACGACTCGGGAAGCAAATTGTGCACGAACTTGTCAACGAACAACCGTTGACCACCTTCTGTACTCATATCTTGACCACTGTGGTCGATAAACGTTTCTTCGAACATGGTGAAGAAATCAGACACGGCTCATCTTTCTTCTGCTTACACGCAGACAATTTGTCCCAATTCACTTGCATCGCAGGCATTAAAGTCTTCATGTACGTAATTATCCTACCAGGGAGGTCTGCCACTAAAGGTTCGGGTTTAGCACCACCAACTTGTCTGCCATCAGCAGCAGCAATATTAACCCATGTATCACCTAACTCCTGATCATGGTCCGCATGACGAATCTTTCCCCATAAAGGCTGTGGAACAACATTTCCAAATAACATGTCTATATCCGCTAAATTCATAATGCAAGAGCCTGCAGTCTGTGACAATTCCTTGTAATACCCTGCAGGATTTTTACGGGGATCAGGCAATGTCTGTTTAAGGGCCAATACTTCAGCGCGCTTCCATGGAACATGTACCCAAACATGCTGAAAGTGTGCCGGTATAGCTGGGGGAACATTATTCAGACCAGCCGCTACTTCTTCCTTCCATACTGGAGGTACTTCTCTCATGGGATATTGTCTCGCTTTCCTTTTAACAGAAGAATCAGACTCAAACAACTGTTGAAAAATAGTTCCACTCCTAAACGATAACAATGTCGCGACTGCTTTCTTAACATCTGAACCCACAATTGTGCCTTTCCCAAACTCGAACCGTACACGACATAACTCAGGCGGATTGGGCTCCAAATCATTCTGCTCTAAATCTTCATAAAGAAAAGTACACATTTTATCAAAAACGTACCTCTGCTTTGGTGCTTCCCACTGATGGAAGACATCCATAACAGACTCTAGCTCATATCTTGTTGGGTCAGTAACCCATTTATGTGCCAAATAATCCAATGTTCCCTTCTCTCTAGAGTCAGGCAGTTGACTACGCAACTGTTTGCGCGTTGAAACAGGGGTCATACTAGATGCCCCAAATAGAGTATATAGGAGACTAGCGACAGTGTCAGTCATTCTCTGTCGAACGGAAGGAGAAGTCGACGAGAGAACAGGAGGAAAAACAGGGTGAGGCAGGGTAGATGCAGATGCAGACGCAGAGGCAGTATCAGGAAGAATACCAGAAGGGGTAGTCGGTGCAGTAGGTAAAGTCATAAGAAGTGTAGGTAGAGCAGGTAGCAAAGTCGGCGGCCCTTGAGGAGGCTGCGCCATAGGAGTAGGAGCCAACTGAAGAGGAGCTGGCGGCTGTGGATGAACTTGAGGCACAACAACCGGAGGTTGCACAACTAAAGGCTGTGGAGGTGCAGTAGCACTCTGCGCATAGGGGGTGGCGAACTCAATAAGTGTGACATTAAGGGGTCTTTTTCAAGTTCTTTTGCTGCATCTTGCTGAAGAGGCGGCAAAACTGGATAACATTTATCAATCACCATTTTAAGTTGCCTGTGCAACTGCTCACTTGCCTGTTCTTCTTCATCATCTTTATACTGCATAGCAGCTTGCATTATCGAAATACCCTTTTCTCTTTTATTCTTTTTAGCTATTTTAATTTCTTTCTGTTTGGCTTCCTTTCGCCATAGGCGGAAAGAGTCAAACATCGCCGGCCGGGCTTTCTTCTTAAAAAGTTTAACTTCGAGATTATCTAAGATTTCCGTGTCAAAGCTACCATATTGGGGCCATTTTAAAACACCATCTTTTCTGGTGTATCGGATCCATACCTCATTATATGTGATGGGGCCTACGCCATGTTTCACATACAATTCATAGGTCGGAGTTCCAATCGGAGGAACCGGACACGAGTCCTCCAATCGGGAATCCCTATTACAACCAAGGCAAAACAAATTTCCAAGTCTGCTAAGACCAGGCATCTTCGCTCTCTAGTCTAGCTTCAAACTTCAAAGGATCCCAAGGGGATACCCAAAACTAAGAACCAAACTAAGGACTGGGAGACGCTCCACTTATACTTAACTGAGGTATCGATGACGTCACCAGAAGACTCGTCTATCGTTTCGCTCTACCAATCATCAAGGGTCCAAAACAGGGCGATAGTCAGGGCAGCAGTCCTTCGTAGCCATCGGGAAGCGGGGAACCTCACAGCAAAGACTTTCGGACCATGTCGACATGCAGGGGTCGATGAAGTGGCGGCCTTCCTCCAGAATTTTCACACGAAGCTCCTCACGAACCTCTAGCTTGGACCGGTACCGCTGAAATCGCCCCACATTGGGTGCCAACTGAAGTACTGGGTTTTTCGGAACCCAGCGGTGCCAGGGGTACACCCTAAGACTTCGGGTCCTTCCTGTTCTAGAGTACAGAAACTCAGAGTCTTCTAGGTGAAGTCAAAGATCGAGTTTATTGGCTGCAACCAAGTAACAGGCGTCCTAGAAGTACAACACGGTGTATATTCTCAGGAGACTGCTCAATCTTACAAAGCCAGCCTTGTCTTTTTATACAAAATATTATGCTTCAGGCAAACATTCCTTATTTTACAGTTGACCATTCACATATTTTCAATACAAAGAAAAAGCAGAGTCATGATGACAAGCCCATATTTCAGTTTGTTCAGCCCACAATCAATTACCCGGCAAGGCCCAGTATTTTCATCAGATATCGACGAAGCCCCAATAAAAATGGGCACCTCCTCCTCGTAAAGTAAATCATAAAGAAAGAAACAGAGGCAGGTGTGTGTAAGATTAGGAAGGGTTTTGTGTGCAGTGAAAAGGTTTATGGCATGTTGTGCCTTGATACTATCTCGCCCGGCCACTGGGAGAGGAACTGACCGAACAGGTTTGGCCCCGGGCAGTGGAGTCAGCTTGCCCAGGTCGTGCAGAAGTCAGCAAAGGTGTACGTGTCCTTCAGACTCGTTTTTGGCCTTAGTCATCAGCCTATGTGAGGGCAATCACAAAATGGCTGCCGTTCACAAAATGGAACCCAAGGGTTCAGGGCGAAAACTCAGAATTCAGGGTGATTTCGTCACTCGAATATGACGAAAATGTTTGTGCATAGTCTACTAGTCATTCTCGGTCTGCTGATATCAAAATCGTCATGATACGACGATGTTTATGACACAGGTCCAGAATTTTCAGTACCACAGAATAAACATCAGAACAGAGAAAGACAGAAAAGGCTGACAAAGCAGACCAGCAGAAGAGCAGGCTCTTCCACTGGATCACCAAGGATGAGCTGCAGGCAGAAGCCTGCAGGTGGTGGAAGACCTTGAACACCTACCTGGACACCAGAAGGCTCTGGGGGCAGTGTTTTAAGGACGAAGCTGTGTGAGGGGAGCGCAGTTACCCTGACCTGGAGGTCAGAGTTCTTGCTTCGTGTAGGTCAGATATCAAGGAAGAAAATCTTTGTAATAGAGCGCGCAAGGTAACCTTATTCACATTCTTGCAATGAAAGTAAGAACTTCTGTCAGAATAAAATGGCAAGTCATTCGTGACTCTGCATTTTTTTACTTGTCACATGACCACCCTCCCAGCCTGAGAGTACACAGGGCATGTATCTCAAATGCTCCGCTTTCGACCTTCAGCACTGGTTGTGTCATCCATGGAGGCAGCTCTTCGATTGTGCCACCGGATTGCCCTGGTGGGCCTGTGTGCACAGGTTACTGTTACTCGGCTTGGCTTTTAAAAAGCTAGGTGCCAAGGTTCTGAATGTCTTTGGCTATATAGTAGTTCTCCCTTGGGACAGGGTGCAGTGTCCAGACGAGGTAGGGCATGTGCGTGTGTGTGTGTTACATGCAAGGGTCGTGAATGAACTGGATGGTGTGTTCAGTATGACGGGCCTGCTTCTTGTATTGGATTAGCATGGAGGAATGCAGCGAAAGGCTATTGAGCAGTATTTCCTCCATGCAGAATAGTAGCATTATAGTGTTTGATATCATAATGGCAAAACCTCTCCAGTAGTGTGAGTGGATCTGACATTCTGTGTGTAGAAATGTCACTGTGGCACAGTGGGCATTTCAATGCTTGTGGCTCTGTGTGCCTGTTGGCTTGTCTCCAATTCACATTTGGATGCTGGGGAGATAGCTACATCTGTGCATTACTGATAGAAGGCAAACTAGGGGCTCATGGGAAAACAAAGACCTCTGTCTCTGAGGGGCTTTTCTGGGACGATTACGTGGGGTGGAATTGGCACCTGCATCCCTTGGGGGAGGGTCTTGGTCCCACAAAAGATAGTGATCAAACCTCCCGGGGTAGGATGGTAGACAGGACCAAATTTAGAGAGGGCCTGTGCATTTCAAAGGTTGCCTTTTGAAGTAGCTATATCTTCAAAGGCCATTGTGGGTATAACTATGGAGCCCAGGCCTCCGAAATTAGAGACGCATTTGGATTTTGGAACCATACTAAGCTGGTCTGATGCTTGGACATCACCAACAGGAATCATTAGGGCAGAAGGGCCTGCAACTAGATTAACTTCAGGCTTGTGGTGGCCTTGAGATTGTCGTGCTCCAGGAAGAGGACTATCAGTTGGTGGATTTTGCCTTGACATTGCTGGCCTGCAGCTAAGTGCCAACTGGCATGGCCCGGGTCCCTAAGTACTCTCCAAGAGCCTGTTGGCTGACCTCCTGTCCATGAGATCCCAGGGACACAAAGGATCTCCCCATTTCCATGAGATGGTAAGGACCACGCACTGTGCGACAGAAATAAGTGGAAGTGATCGTCGGGTGGGACAAGGACCAACCTGATGTACCCCATCATTACACTGTGCAGGAGTGTGCTCGTAAATATCAGAAGCCCACCTCAGTTGCCGAGATGTGAGGAGTTTGAGGATTGTGGAGAAAGTTTCCAGAGTCTGAATGACCTGTGCTTGTAATCAGTAGACATGTGAAGGCTTGCACTCCACAGCGTGTGGTGTCCGAAGGGTGTAGGGGGACCTGAGCTGAGATTATGTTTGATCTCCAGAATGGGAGGACGACAGTGCCTGAATTCATAACCTGCATCCAAGGTCACTGGCTCCCTCTTCCTTAACCCACGTCACAAAGTACTTTGTTGTGGAGGACATTGTGACAGGCCTGAGTAAGTACGTTGTACCTATGGCTGGCTGCCGGGAGCTACGGCAGTTTGCACCTCCACTTGAGGGTAACATTTCTCCAGACTTGAAAGTGTGCCAACTTCCTGGGTCACAACTTTTTGTCTACAGGGGTGATACAGTTTCTGCACTTGCGCAGGTGCGGCTGGGTGCCTGGAGGTCTAATTCAGATGGCCGAAACAAAAAAAATGTTTCTTTCCATTTTAGGTGGTTCCGACAATCTAATCAACATGGCGCCAGCAGGGGCTATGTGTATATTTGGCTGGTGTAGTTGAGTGACTGCGGGGCTGTGTCCCGAGGTGTAGTCAATGACCTGTGGTTGCTTGACTATTGCAACTGTTGGGGGTATGCGATATTGGGGAATGTCGTGTTGGATAAATACCTCTGAATAAGGCAATTATGTTCATGCTGTTCTGCTGCTAATGGAAAAATTTGACGATTGTATATAACTGTAAAGTGTATATAGAATGTGTATTTTGTTTTGATTTCAGTGTGTGCGAAATACAAAGACCAGTGTTTCATAGATACGACGTGGAGTCTTTTTGTGCTGTACGTAGTGTGTTGGGAGCGTGATGTTGTGCCAATTCTTTACACTTGGCCACAAAGAATAAGCCTGATTGCTCGGTGCCAAGCTACCCAAGGGTGAGCAGAGGTTATTGAACACACATTTTGTACTCATCCCATCTAGGTCAGTGGATTCTAACTGGCTTTGATGTGTCCCAGTCAGTCGAAAACCCTTGTGTCTAACACCACCCATTCATCTCCATTAAGCTGACAAACCTTACAGTGACACCCATTTCCTGCTAACACAACAACACTCCCAAGTGGTTTATCCTCATCACTGTGGCGTGAATTCCGCCGCATTGCTGAACATTCCGATCGCGGGCGTGGTCATGACGGCTCCCATCAGCACATGCCCACCGTCACTCATGACGGCCGGGAGCCGTCATGAGCATGGAAGAGGTTAAAGAAGTTGCTGCACTAAAACACATAAACTGTAATACATACAGCTAAAGTCAGAAGAAGACTAACTTCTGATTCAATTGATTCAAGGATTGTTCATTTAAGGTCATCCTCAGTATGTGCAGCTTCGAGAAAGTTTTTGACCAATGGTGCATTCAAAATTTTGCATCTAATTTGAGACTTGTGTTGGTATGTCCTCTTTCTGATCTCTTGGCTTTTTTTCCGATGTATACGTTTTTTCAAAGGACAAGGTATATCAACTATAATATTTTTCGTCTTGCAAATAAAAAATGCTTTTTATGTTACTTGTTGTCCCTGGTGTTCAATCTCATGGCCTTTCGACGTTTGATTGCAGACTCAACATTCACAACAGTGATGTCCCTGAATGGTTTGTAACTGCCACTTCTTGCTGATGATTTGTCGTAGTTTCAGAGCTGCTTCTGTGTAGACTTTAAATTAGATGGTCACAGGATGTTTTATAATTTTTTTAGATCAAAAATAGGTTGTGTTTGAGGTGTCTTTAACTTAGAGAGTATGTGCCAGTTTTGATTGATGATCCCTTTAAGTGAATTTGTAGGCAGGCTGAAAGTATTTATGTAAACTACGTTTTTTTCCCCTTCATTTCTGCATTCAGATCTCTGTACTGCGGTGAATGTATGACATTGTTCTGCATTCTGTCCATCAACTATTGTTTTTGCACTTGTCACCTCGAGTGGGAAGGGTATGCTCAGACGTGAGTCCCGTGCTCTCCACGCCACTGGAGTCAAGCTATCCTGGCTGAAGATGGCTGACGGGTTTTTTGAAAGTGGAACTTTTTACCAAACCAACGGATACAAATACACTCCTACACTACTCCAGTAACCATCCTAAAGCACAAAGGGACAATGTGCCCTTTGGCGAATTCCTAAGATTGAGACGAAATTGATCCAACTTAGATGACTTCTATAAACATTCTGAGATTATGACAAGAAAACTTAAGGAGAGAGGCTACCCCCATAAATTAATAAAAAATTCCCTCAAGCGGGCAAGATTCTAGGACCGAGAGAGTCTGCTCGATCAAAACAAATCCCGCAATAAACAGAATCTGGACAAAATAGTTTTTGTAACGCAGTTCTCACACCTAAGCAATCAAATCAAAAACATCGTGAACAGGAATTGGTGTATTCTTAACTATAATAATGACATCAAACTGAATAAACCACTGTTTTCATTCTGTAGGAATAAAACCCTACGCAATAGTTTGGCTCATACATACAAACCAATCACGGAAACCCAACGAACCCTGACAGGCTCAATAGCTCAATAGCTTCAGGTAATCACAAATGCGGGACCTGTTCGGTCTGTTCACACTGCATTACAGGCACTAGTTTGGAATTTAATGGAAAAATCTTGACTCCAAAAACATTCAACAACTGCAGAAGCCAAAACATTATTTACCTACTGATCTGCCCCTGTAACTTGGGTTACGTGGGGGAAACCAGTAGGGAACTAAGACTAAGAGTTCTCGAACATAAATCAGCCATACGCACAAATACATGTAATGCTCCCCTAACAGAACACTTCAGACAGGAGAACCACACTTGTGACGACTTACGTTGGTTCATTCTGGAGAAGGTCAGAACCACCAGACGTGGAGGTGACACCGAGAAATTGAGAAAAACCAGAGAACAATGGTACTTTTATTTTCTGAATACAATTCTCAAAGGTCTAAACACAAGGAAGGATTGGACGCAATGCATCTAGTCCTGCAGGCTACAGTCCATTTTTTGCTATCTAGCCCTGCAGGCTATAGTCCATATTTGCAATATAGACCCCAACAATCCAGATGATAATAACACACCCCTAGGTGTTAAGTTACAACAACAGACATTATTTCCAAAGCAAAAACAAACAATCTGTTCCATTAACTCTGGTAATCTAAGGGGCATGCGATCCTCCAGATTGGCAAGAGGATTCCGCGCATCTTTAATTTTTACTTTTTACTTTGAATAAACACACTAGCAGCAGTATAGTCAGACATTACCAAATAAGACATTACCATCCCGCAGTCCCCAGACGATAGATTTAGTTTATAAGTCTTCTATCTTGCCCATATTGGCATGCTGGGCCGATTTTAGCCCCTCGCGAACCATCTCCTCGGATTTTTAAGAACACTAGATTATTTGAAATAATGTCCACTACTGACAACGTGGCAGCGTTAGCCCAAACCTTCCTTTATCTGTGAATTATACATTCGCTACTTAGTATAATTGTTGATAACGCAAAGCCACGGTCATTTTCTTCGTGTCAGTACCAAGTACACGGAAGAGCGATGCCGCTAACCCATTGGATTATTCAAATATAAAATCAACCAATCGTGACATAGCAACGTAAGCCCGGATATGCAAATTTCCCGGCTCCCAACAGTATCGATCTGATTGGATCAATCTTTAACCAACCACACGCTAGCTTAAGTATTTAAACACGCCGCTTCCTTCTTTCTGTCATTTCCCGTGGAACCAGAGAAGCAGGCAGTCCTACGTGATACACCAGGTGAGCCCCACTAGAAAAATAGGAGTGTAGTCGGATACTTTAAGAAAAAAAAGTTAGATCCTACCGCTAAGCCCTTTTCTTCTTACCGTCTATTAGGAAAAGAATCGCTAAACACGAGGACATGACGTTTATGCCTCTGGTTCTGCTACCTCAAAGCTATATGTAAACAGAGAAGCAAGCAGTCCTTTGTGGATAAATAGGTAAGCTAAGTAAACACCTGGGCAAGATATAACACTAGGAGTAAAAGAAATGTTCTTATCTGCCCCATCTATATCCCCCCTTTCTTTCATCCATTGCTTAGAGAAACGAACGCTGACAATACTAGGACAAGAGTTCGGCGCCTCTGTGTTTTAACACTAGAAAGAAAAGAAGTAACACAATATGGAGCACAACAATTCTGGATAGTGTACACTCCATGCGCAAAAGCCTATACTATCAGGTAGGTCTAGTCGTCAGCAACCATGTCTAGATTGCCACCTAGGACATGACTTCATCTTGACTAATAAGGCGCTAGAGCACAGTTCTCTCCTCCCCTCATGGTGATCCTATATCCTTGTTTGATCCACAGGAGCACTTTATAGGCAGCCTCAACCTGTTTTGCGGTTTTAACAATTCGCTCACAAATATCGAATTACATAGAATCTGAAAACATCCTTCCAATACAGACCCCCAGGTACACTTCTTTTTCACCTTATATAAACTTTTGAGAATAGACTATATGGTCCGGTTCTCTTAATCTGGTATACGGTTTCTTATGCATATCTACTACAAAAAAACAGTGGTATTTCTCAAAAGCATTGCCCTTCTCCGTTATAGAACCTGGTAATTCACACCCCTAAGAGAAAAGCTAATCTCCGAAGAGAGAGGCATAAAAGAATTAATAAATTGTTAGAAACGGTATCAACTTGGTACAATTCAAAAGCTTTTCAGCTCTTCATCTTTTTGGATTCAGTATAGAATTTGCTATTTTCCACTCCAAAAAGAAAAGGTTTTCCCTAAATAGAGAGATATATAGAAACTAATAAATGGTTAACAAACAGAGTTCTCTATCTCTGTGAAAGTAGGGTAAACAATTGATCCTTCACAAATGCATGTACTATAACCGTCAATTCCTATGGTATGAAATTGTAAGAAGAAACCACAATCTGTTCAATAGTGACTGTATACTTACTGTATGATACATCTAAAGATCATCTGTTTCTATACTACCATGATTTTCTAAAGTAGTTCTTATAAAAAGGTATTTCTATGTCTTATTTTTACAGGCTAAAGAGATAAAACCGTTAGAAATAACGATCATAAACATTGTATATGCACCAGAACTTATTGTATGTTTATTTCTCTAGGGTAATTATATTGACCCCTGTATCCTGACAGAAATCATTCATTGTCTTGAAAAAGGTGGACAGAACTTTGGAAAACCACCGAAACGCGTCGACGCTTCATTAAGTATAATTCATGATCTCGACATCTTTTGCTGATAGACAAAATTATGGTGTACATAGCTTAGGTGTTTACAAACGGGTCTGAATATACAACCAGTATTGCACTATTCTATGTCTTACAGTCCTTCTGTCTGTGTGTTTCAATCTTGCTGGCCAATATTGAATGTTGATTGTAATATCTTTTATTGTTTTATTTGTGTCGAGTGGGAATCTTCTGGTCCACTCTTCTTTTAAAATTTTTTGGGGTATTTTCAATAAATTGTAAGAATTCTTGACTTAAATTTGTAAATTTGTTATTGTTTTCTCTTGACCCTTTGGCTCACCTCATTTATTCACGTTCAACGGAACATCCTGTTTTATTGAAGATGGCTGATAGCCAGAACACGGTCCTAGGACGCTTGATTCCGGTCCAGGGAAGACATATCTTGGCAGTTCGGGCTGGACTGTTCCCATGAGGCACAGGGTCAAGGCTGATTTGCATATGGCCATGTCTGAACTGGGGTGGTGTGGTGAGCAAAAAAAAAACGATGGATTTAGGCCCAGATCTCTGTACTGGGGTGAATGTATGACATTGTTTAGCATTCTGTCCATCAACTATTGTTTTTGCAATACTTTACACTTCCTGCTAACACAACAACACTCCCAAGTGGTTTAAAGAAGTTGCTGCACTAAAACACATAAACTGTAATACATTCGGCTAAAGTCAGAAGAAGACTAACTTCTGATTGAATTGATTCAAGGATTGTTCATTTGAGGTCATCCTCAGTATGTGCAGCTTCGAGAAAGTTTTTGACCAATGGTGCATTCATAATTTTGCATCTAATTTGAGACTTGTGTTGGTATGTCCTCTTTCTGATCTCTTGGCTTTTTTTCTGATGTATACGTTTTTTCAAAGGACAAGGTATATCAACTATAATATTTTTCGTCTTGCAAATAAAAAATGCTTTTTATGTTACTTGTTGTCCCTTGTGTTCAATCTCATGGCCTTTCGAAGTTTGATTGCAGACTGAACATTCACAACGGTGATGTCCCTGTATGGTTTGTAACTGCCACACCTTGCTGATGATTTGTCGTAGTTTAAGAGCTGATTCTGTGTAGACTTTAAATTAGATGGTCACAGAATGTTTTATAATTTTTTAGATCAAAAATAGGTTGTGTTTGAGGTGTCTTCAACTTAGAGAGTATGTGCCAGTTTTGATTGATGATCCCTTTAAGTGAATTTGTAGACAGGCTGAAAGTATTTATGTAAACTATGTTTTTTCCCCTTATATTCTGCATTCAAGCAGCATTTTTTTGTGGTGTGACCTAAGCCTTTCTACAGGCATTTCTTTCATTTTCCTGGGTATTGTCCTGCCATAACACTGTCAATCAATGCTTCTCCATGGACGAAATATTGATCTTTAATACTAACAGTTTGTTGAATTCTTAGGAATCCGCCATACGGAAAATTGTTCTGCAAATTTCTCAGATAAAAGCTGTCATTGTGTAGTAAGCTGGTCTTCTCTGTTGGTTTAGTGTAGAGGTGTGATGCTAAACACCCAATGCTTGTTGTTACTTTAACATCCAGGACATTAATGCATGAACAGTAATATACTAGGTTAAGCTTGATGTCACAAGATCTTTCATTAAGCCAACCCACATAGTCTTGCATGGTTCTAGTATCACCAGTCCAAATGCAGAAAGCGTTATCAATGTGCCTGTACCAAATGGTTATTATGTCACAGTAAGGGTTGTTCTGAAGCACATATTTTATCTTCATATTCAGCCAATTATAAAATTGCCTTTTTAGGTGCACAGAGATAACCCATTGAAGTCCCCTTTGTTCAAAAATATAAGTCACCATTATATAAAAAATTGTTATTTATCAAGGAGATTTTCGTCAGTTCCGGGGACGAACTTCTTCGGGATCTTGTTTCTATGTAAAGCCCAATTACCTCAAGTGCTTGGTCTTCAACATGATTGATGTATAGAGATATCACATCTAATGTAACTAATAACTGCTCATCTTCAAGAGCAGGACTGAAAACTAAACTATTGGATAGATTGAGTAGAGATAGATGGGGGAGGAATCGCAACAAGTTTATCGTTAAGCAATACATTCTAATGCCAAGTATAGATAACCATGTGTCTTCATATTTAACATTAGTTTCTAATATTCAGCACAGATATGTGTTGTTACGATTCCGGATGCAATATATTTCCCTCTAATGCTAGATTTCCCTGCCAATATATATTCTATCAATGCACTGCCGCTTTGTCAATGTGACGGTCAATCCTCTCAGAATGACATTCATTTTTTTTATTCTTTTGTGATTTATATGCGGATGAAAGGAAAAGATATATTTTACCTATCATGCAAAAAGTTTATTTTAGTCAGTGTCGTCCATCGCTGTATTACCTTCAACTATTGTCACCCCCTTTTGTATGTTACTGTGTAGCCTCTTTTCTTCTGTCTGCCATAAGACGCAGAAAATTAATTATATACTCAGGAGTGCATGCATATACAGAGAGAGGAGTAATGTAAATAATTAATATCTTATTGGAGAGATCCATTTTATCTTTTGTATGATTTTAATATCGTTGTATGAGTCTTGGTATTTTTAATGATTTAAAAATGTAATTGATTGCTTGTTTTAGAATACATTTTATGCCATATGTAGTGGCGAAATGAAGTTATTATGAATGACTGATTGTTCATCTTCATTAAATGGAAGGCCCAAAATGTGGTTGATGAAATCTGTAGTGTCCTGAACACAGGATGTTGCTGTTTTTGGAAAAGGGTATAAGTCATCCATATATTTTGACAATGTTTCTAAAATAGAGACACACTGATCAAGATTGGATTCTTTTTTATCTTTGGGAGAGGTACAGAACCAATGTCCTCTGTGATTTATGTAGAAGATGCTCAATATTCTTTTGGACCAAGCCAGTCGTTGTAATTTCTTTGTGATTTCAGCCATCATCTGTCTTGAGGGGTCGTTCAAACGTATTCTATAATGTTTATGATCAGCTACGTGGTAAAGACCCTCTTTTATGTACTTGCCGTTCAACCAAAGTACTATTGTTCTTCCTTTGTTATCTGGCTTTATGATCAGTTACTGGTTCTTTTTCAGCTCCTGTAGAGCTTTTTGTATGACCTCTACACAGATTTGGTTTGAAATATTTAGATTGTTTTCTCCAATTGGTTAATAGCACATAATACTGTTTTCTCAAATGTGATTATTTCTTCTGGTGTTTCATTCAAAGATGGAATGAAGGAGGATTGTCTTCCATTGGCCAGTTACTTCACTCATCATATTTGTTTCCTGATACAGAAAATAATTGCACCTGTTCTCTTTTCAACTCAACATTTGACATATGGTGTATGTGGCTCATCTCTTGTAGAACCGTCAATGTGCTTTTATTCCCCATAGTTGTTCTCCTCAACCTGTCCTCTACCTAAAAAAGGTTGAGAAATGGCTTGTCTGTAATCAGTGAAGGCGCCCTCACCTGTGTTCAATTAGTTGTCTGATTCAGCTAATGAAGTGTCCGAAAATGTAATGACTCTTTCCGGAGCACAGCCTCTATTGTCAATAAGGGTTTTTGTCGATTCAGGTCTAGAATAGAATAGGCCTGGGTGGAGATTGCGGAGTTCCACTACACGGAACTCTCCCATGTGACCAAAAAAATGCTGCCACGCTACGCGGAGTTCCGCAAGCAGTAGAGTGCATTAGGTTGCGCCGTTGGCACTGATTTTTAGCACCAGGCGTTTGTTCTGCACTGGTAAATCAGCACAAACTGCACCTGGTGCAGTGCAAGAGGGCGTTGCTTCTTTCTGCTGCTCATGAAGTTGTTCTACTCGAGTGCCTGCTTCCTCAACGCGAACAGAAGATTTCTGCAACCACCGGTGTTGAGAAATCACACCGGAAGGTGGTCTCGAGTAAGATTTTCCTTGCCTATTTTGGTGAGCACATGCGAGTGAAACACTCCATTCTGTTTAGCAGAGGCGGAGTCTTACGGAACTCCACACGCTATGCATAGCGGGAAAAACTCTGCAAACGGAATTTCACACTGAGGTCTGGAATAGAAGCCTTCTTTCAGATAGGGATAAACACTCTCAAGCTTAAAGTTATTTTTATCCTTCTCACGTTTTTTTTTAAAATTAAAATCCTCATTTGCCTTTGACCCCAGCTAACTGGTGATCCGCGAGTCACCACTGTTACTCACTTGGAGAGGTAGGATTCACTTTGATTTAATTTGGGGTGCTGCCCCAACCCTCTATTGCCCGCCTACCAGTGGCTCACAAGCTTCTTACCTGTTGCTGACCTCTCGTTGTTAAGGAGAGGGTGGTCATGCTCTCCCCTCATTTAGAGGGACAAAAGATTGTAGCAGGCCGCCCACCTTAACTCACCATTGCCTGAAACACCAGTGATATCAGCAGGGTCCAGCACAATCTAAGAGCGTCCCAGGAGGCTTAATCATGGGACAAAAAGGAAAGAAAGACGGCAAAAGGTGGTACAAAAGCGTGATCGCAATAGCTATCTAGACCGAAGTCCAATTTAACAGGGAAATCCCAAATGGCTCTCTTCTTGCTACTTCTTAGTCTGGCCAAATCCATCTTAGATGTTTTAAACAGTGAGGAAAGCCAGTCGGAGTGTGTAGGGGGCAATACCTCAGCCCATCTCTTACATATTTCTCGCCTTGCCAACAATATAGCAAAAAACAGAAAGCCTATATTAGGACCAGTTATTTCCTCTTGGAAGACAAAATTATTAGACTTAGGGCCTCATGTAGGTAAATGGTATTTACCGATTCGTAAATACCGAATTTTACAGATTCGGTATTTACAAATTGGTAAATGCTATGTAGGTAAATATTCGGTAAAAATTACCGAATCTGTATTTACCTTGAGGTCCATAGGAATCAATGGCAATTACTGAATCGGTAAATACCGATTCGGTAAAATTACTGTATAGTCAAGGGTGGCAGGGTGGCACTTTGACACCCTGTTGCACCCCTGATCAGTGCTTGTGTGCCCTTAGGGCATGTATTTGTGCCACATGGCACAGGTGTACATGCACAGATTTGCATATACACAGGTATTCATTATTTACCACCAACTAATAGTTGGTGGTAAATACCGAATCCTTACAGATTCGGTAAATTTACCGATTCGGTAATTTACCGAATCGGTAAATTTACCAAATCGGTAATTTTTACGGCCCCTACATCTCAAACTCTAAATACCAGTCGGTAACGGCCGAAATCGGCCGTTACCGACCGGTATTTGGCCACCTACTTTTGGCCCTAAGTGTGATGCGTAATGGGTATCCTAAGATGGACTTTATGGTAGCCCCCACTTTTTCCCAGTATTCAGAAATTGTGGGTCAAGTCCAAAACATATGCGTGTCCGGGGCTCCTTCCGTGTTGCATTTTTTACATTTGGCCAGTGGGCCATTAGACATCTTAGAAAGCCTCGCCAGGGATAAACAGGCCCTGTGAGTAGTGAAATTATGATTTCTTCTCAGCCATGCTGGTTTCTCAGTTAGAAACAGAGTCCCATAGGAAGTCTGCCAGAGCTCAGCCCAATCTGCCCCCCGGGATCGATTCCTCCCATAATTCTCCCGCTAATATAAAGTCCCCATCTATGGCCTCTTCAATTGCCCAGTAAAATGATGATACCTCCTTTTTCCCTGCTAACTTTTTAACCAGATGTTCTTCTAGGGCATTTACCCGTCCTATTGGTGTTTTTTGATTTTGGGACCAGGTCTTTAATTGTAGATATTTAAATCTGGACATACCTTCATCCAGTTTCTCGTTAAGAGTTGCCCAAGATAGGAGAGAGCCATTTTCAATTAAAGTGCCCCATGTTAATAGCCCTGCTGTTTTCAAAGGTACGGCCAGCGCCTCTTTCAGGCAACTGGGGGTCCCCGGGCTATCCCACAAAGGAGGTACTCTTGAATAGTATTCGATACCGGTTACTGCTCTGAGTCTAGCCCATATTTGGAGAGCGCCACTTAAAACCTTCAGCCTTACTTTCTTAAAACATTTTTTGTCCCCATATTTAAAAAGGAAACCTTCATGCGGAAACCCAGCCTGGTCTAACATGGCATTAAACATCTTCCCTCTAACAGATAAATCTGAAGATTTCAGCAACATTCTCGAGTGGGTCAGTTGAAACGCCCATGCATAATACTGAATGTCTGGTAGTGAAAGACCACCCTTTTCCCTTCTGCGTTTTAGTTTTTTCAAGGAAATCCTGGTTGCTTTATACGCCCGCACAAATGAGTTAATTGATTGCTGAAATCTATCAATTATTGATTTATCAAAATGTAGTGGTATGTTATTAAAAAGGAATGTTGCATTAGGGAGATTTATCATTTTATTCAAATTGGCTCTACCTAAAATAGTTAAGGGAAGGTGAGCCCAAGATCTCATTATTTTTTTACTTACTTTTAGGGTGTTCAGGAGATTTACCTCAGATATTTTGTCCAAGTTAGATACAATTTTGACTCCCAGGTACCTCATCTCATTTTTAGTGTGGTATTTTCCCTTAGGATGGTTCCAGGTCATGATCTCGGTTTTCTCTACATTAATCTCATAACCTGAGACTCGACCAAATTCTTCAGCTAAAGTGATGATTAGAGGGAAAGTTGACTCTAGATCTGACAAAAAGATAAGAATATCGTCTGCATAGAGGGCTACCTTCCTCTCCCAAATGCCACTCTTAAATGGTAGGATAGCTATCTCCTCCCTGAGACACCGAGCAAACGGCTCGATGTACAAATTAAAGAGGAGTGGAGAGAGGAGGCAGCCCTGTCTAGTTCCTCTCTTAATGCTGAAGGATTTAGTCAGTTTACCATTAACCACCAACCTTGCCGAGGGATCACTATATATGAGGTTTATAGTTTGGCGGAATTTTGGGCCAAAATTCAGTTTCTCCAAAACGGCAGCAAGGTAATTCCAATTAACCCTGTCGAAGGCTTTTGTTGTATCTATTGCCATTACTGCCAGCGGAAGAGAAAAATTTTAGGCGAAATCTATCGCACCTATTAGATCGTGCGTGAGATCAAAGAGATTTCTGCCTTTTATAAAACCCTTCTGGTCAGTATGCAATAGATCTCCTGCAACTGCACCCAGCCTGTCGGCGAAAATCCTGGTAAAAACCTTATAATCGGAATTGAGAAGTAAAATAGGTCTATACGACCCACACTTTGTAGCTGGTTTACCCGGTTTTAAAATAAGAGTGATATTTGCTTCTCCCCAAGAGGATGGTCATTTAGCCTCTTCTATCAAGATTTTATTAAAAACCCTGGTCATGAAAGGTATTATCTCCTCACCCAGGGATTTATACACTTCGGCTGGAAGGCCATCCAGCCCTGCCTCCTTGCCTGTTTTACAGGCTAAAAGAGCCTTCCTAACTTCCTGATGAGAAATTTCCTCCTCTAGCTTCTCTCGTTTGGTTAATTCCAAAGCTGGCAAATGGATCGGTTCTAACAAGTCCATTGCCGATGAGATATCTACGCTGTTATTCTCATCATATAGTTCTTTAAAATAGGTATGGAAAGCATCTCCAATCTCTTCTTCATTATTTGTTGTAGTATTTGCGTAATCTATTTGTTTAATCAAATTACGCACTCTGTCTGATTTGGCCTTCCAGGCTAGTAATCTGCCTGCCCCCTCGCCGTACTCAAAATGAGCAAGTTTGCTTACCTCCCACCTAATAGATATTCTAGCCTGAACTATACTATCTGGATTGGCTTTCAGAGAGTCCAGATTTGCTACTAATGGCTGAATTTGGTCTTGATCGGTTTCTTTAATGATCTTCTTTTCCACCTCCTTCATTTACCTCTCAGGAGATGAAATTTCCTCCCTATACTGCCTCTTTTTATACGACATACTATTTGTAACTAGACCCCTCAAAAATGCTTTGAAAGTGTCCCAAATCAATATTGATATTTAGGAAAAATGTAATCTCCTGAGACAAATAGCCAATTTCAGACTCATCTAAAAGGAGTGAACGGTCAAATGACCAGACCCTTTGCTGATCCTCCCCTGCTAGTTTCAAATCCATCCAGGTTGCCGCATGATCTGATAGATGAGGGGTCAGATAGCCTATATCTTGGATGTTTCCTCTAAGATCGTTGCTTAATAAAATGTAATCGATCCTGAATTTGTGTCTATATTTTTTATTATAGAAGGACACCCCCACTTGGGTGCCCGACCTTTCCCTCCAGATATCGACCAGTGCATTTTGCCTCATCATAGTTTTTAAATGTGCTCTATACTTAGATGGGAGATTTGCCCTACTACTTGGGGATTTATGCAGTATAGGATCCAGTACTTTATTAAAATCCCCTGCAAACATTAACGTATCAGGCAACCCCAACAAATTAGAAAAAATTACTTTCAGAGTTGAGTGGTCATCCTGATTTGGGCCGGAATATCCAACTATTGTGAAGGGCATACTTTCTGCAGAAATATTAGCTATAACCCATCTGCCACTAACATCAGTCAAAACATTCAAAAGGGTAACATCTGCTTGTTTTTTTGATTAAAATAGCAACCCCCATAATGTTGCCGATTGGCCAGAACAAAGACAATGTTCTACCCACCTAAGTTTCCCACAAATTTTCATAATTCCTTCTTTAATGAGGTGGGTCTCTTGTAGGATGATTATATGTGCAGGTGAGTCCTTCAAATATTGGAAGATTGTTTCTCTCCTGCTCTTAACTCGGAGGCCATTTACATTCCTTGAAATGCAGTGTGGCGTTCTCATGGAGGATTAAAGGTGTTGGCACCCAACCAAGAACATCGTAAAATAAAACATCCTGAGGTTAAAAGTTGAAAGAGGATTTTATTTTTTTCATTTTTTCCCATCTGCTCCCCTACCCGTGCTACCCCCACACTCCCCTTGCAAACCTCCCAACCCCTCTTGGAAAAGCCTTCCCCTATTTACCTGGATAAGACCAGGTTCTGCCTGCCGGGAAGCCCTGCTCTACCCCATTTGTACCTAATATTGGTGCTACACTCCGCTAAATAAGTAAGCTTATGTCATTACAGATTTTAATAACTCATCTTCTACTAATGTGACTAAAAGGGTGAGTTTACTAATATGGTTTTTTAACCCTGACACATTCTAGCATCCTGCCCAGACTCTAGCCGATATATTGCAATACCCCCTTTTATTAGCTGGTACATCCTAAGTTAATTTAGATTTTTAGATTCTCGAGAAGATCGCCTGGCTACTGCGCTGTTCGCACATTATGCATCTTGTATAATTTTCAGTTGGGTCGGGAATTTGAGTTGGACAATTGCTCCCAATTTCTTGAAGTCTTCCATTCTTTTTCCCAGTTCCCACTGACGATCTAGAGTAACTCGTGAGAGGTCCAACCTAATCTCGAAGATGAAGTCTCTCGCTTTCAGAGACTTCAATTTGAGAGCAGCAGTTAGTGTCTTCTCCTTCAATTCGAAGGTAAGGAAGTTGATTAAGATTTTTCTTGGTTTTGTTCTGTTGGGATGCCTCCTAAACGGGTCTCTATGAATCCTCTGTATATCACGCCTTAGCTGTTCCTCTGACTCCTCAACCCCCACTGCTTCTTTAATGAGGGTAACAATACAAGATTTAAGGTCATCTCCCTCTTTTCCTTCCAGTACCTTCAAAAGGCGCAGATTATTGCACCTACAATGATTTTCCAATGTCTCCACTCGATCTCGGAGTGAGGCCTCTTCCTTCTTTAATGTTGAAATATCGGCTTTAACCGCTCCCAGATCTGTTTTGAGTTCTTCCCCAGAGTTTTCTAAAGCTACTGTCATGGAGCTTAGGATATCAAACTTTTTTTCCAAGGACTCGCAGAACAGTCTGATTTCTCCCTGATTTGACTCCGAAACTGCAAATCCCTTTTTAATATCAGATGCCAAGGTAAGAAACAGCGATTCTAGAGAACTCCCTGTGGAGGGTTTATCCTCTGGATCTCCAGACGTTGTTCCCATTAAGATGGCACCGTCAAGATTAGCCAAGTTAACGGCCTTCGCACTCATTATTGGGCCGTTCGAGATCTCAACCCCATTACCTTCTGTTAAATAAGGGGAACCAGAGACATATATATGAGGAGACTGTACAGCCAATTGCTCATCATGCATCGCAAGTAGGTTTGTTGATTTTAACAATGAACCATCTGTAGGCAGTGGGCAGACCCCAGTAGGCAGTGTGGCCAGACTCTCATTAGACAAGGTCAAGGGTAGGAAACTCTCTGATGTCATACTCGCGGGATGGAAAAGCGTCTTTTCCAAGCCAGACTGACCTCCTCTTTCCCTGAGAGACTCCCCCTGTCTCATCACATCCAGAACTTGAGGAAGAACTTTAAAATATGACCTCAAGGAAGGGGTTACTCTCACTTTAGGATCCGCGGGAAAGCCTTTCTTCTTTATGTTTTTGTGCCCTTCCCCTTGCAAACCCGATAAGGAGAGGAACTGTCTTCGGTGTCTCCTACAGACTTCCACTGAGTGATTCCTTACTTTGCGGGGGTACTTTATTGGTATCTTTGATTTCTTTGTGAGCACAGCTCGCCCTAAGCTCTTGTGCTACCTGTGCCTCCTGTATCTCAGGCACACGCGCTCCGCCGCCTTTCTTGCTTTTTTTACTTGACCTAACCTTTGGGGTTTTTAGGGACTTTGTTATTTTGCCCATTTTATCCAATTCTACCTTTTATGCCTCCGGCGAAATATAACTGCCGTGGGCTGATTTATTTAATGCAGATGCCCCCTTTTGCCTAAAGCAGTAAGGTGCAGGCGCCAGAAGTTTACCGACTTGAGGCCCTTTGATGTTATCCCCCTTATCTTGGAGCTCTTGGCCCCCCAGTACTTTTACCGGCTCTGTCACTTCTCCTATCGCTTCACCTTCGATTCCTGCGGTCCAAGCAGCAGTCTGGCACAGGCTCCTGCTGCTACTGCTCCCTGTTGTAGCAGACGTAACAGACACTTTGACCTCCAGCCTCCCCGATGCCTCAGGCTCTGTCTACATCGTCTCCAGCGCGAGTACAGTGAGTACGGCGGCTCCCGCTGCGTGCTCAATGCTGACTCTGCCCACTCTGCTCCCGGATGCGCCTCGGGGAGGGCTGCCGCAAAACAGCCAACAATCCGCAAACCTCCACCCCCTCCTCAACATAGAGGCGACCACGAGACAACGCGCAAGGTCCACCGATGCGGCCAAGCACATCCCTGGGTCCGCAAATCCAGCAAGGTAACAATATTTAACCACGCTGTATTTAGTTTTCAACTCCTTAGATGAGTAGTTTTGCCATAAATTCCCTGCCCGTTTTCAGCATAGTTTTAGTGTGTTTTTTAGTGAGGCATAGCAGGAATATACCCGGCACAGCAAGCGACCGCTTAGCTCACGGCCACCATGTTCTCGCCCCTCTCACATTTTGTAAATTTCTTGTCAACTGTGGATTCTTTGAATCCATCTGTTTGTTATTCAACATGTACGAAAAGGTCCTTGCTTTCTATGATAATTTCACAGTTTCTTAACATGTCCTCTAATTGTTGAATCTCTAGAAGTTCTAGTTTGCTAATTCTCTGTGCTGCCTCAGTAGAGAGGATCATTCATTCCCTACTACATTTAGTGTCAATACAACAAGCATTTTTTGTGAATTGGATCCTCTGTAGATATGACTGGGATGCTTTTAACTTGAATGCTGAAAGGTATTTGGTTTACTAGGCAGGCTCTGAGTGATGGCCTTTTAGTCTTTCTCTCTGAGAGTACCTATATCAACCATAATAATTTGCAGGGTGGTGTGGTTTTAAGGAGCATTTCTGTAGAACCCTTGCAACACAGGTATAGCTGCAATTGTCACATTTTCCTCACAAATTTAGAAACTTTTCTTGACCTTAGAATTGAGACTCATTCCTTCTGTCTTGTTTGTTTACATAGCAAACACAACAAGATGATGGACAGAGTGCTAAAACGTTTCACCCACTCAACCCCAGTCAAGAGATCTGCATTTAATCAATTGTTCATTTTTCTCACTATGCCACCCCAGTTTGGACCCAGCCATATGCAAATCAGTCTTGACCCTGTTCTTCATGGGAACAGTCCAGCCCGAACTGCCAGGCCAGGTCCTCCTGTGACCGGAATCAAGCATCCTGAGACCCGTTTCGGGGTATCACCCCATATCAGCCAGGTTAGCTTGAAACCAGAGGCACAACGAGCAAGGGACCCACATCTGGGTCTACCCTTGGCCAGACTGTTCCCATGGGGAGCAGGGTCTAGACTGATTTGCATATGGCTGAGTCCAAAGTGCGGTGACGTGGAAAGCGAAACAACAATGGATTAAACCCAGATCTGTGACTGGGGGTGAGTGATTGAAAGGTTTTGACACTCCGTCCATCATTTTTATTCGTGATGGAGCTATGTGTGCCCTAAGTGGTCATGGGTATGCTCAGACGTGGGCCCCTTGCTCGCTGCACCACTGGATTCAAGCTAGCTTGCCTGATGAGGGGCAATAACCTGAAACTGGACCCAGGATGCTCATTTCCAGTCCTGGGAGGACCTTGCCTGGCAGTTCGGGCCAGACTGTTCCCAGAGGGAGTTGGGTCAAGGCTGATTGGCATATGGCTGGGTCAAAACTGGGGTGACG
This sequence comes from Lissotriton helveticus, assembly GCF_964261635.1. Taxonomy (NCBI): domain Eukaryota; kingdom Metazoa; phylum Chordata; class Amphibia; order Caudata; family Salamandridae; genus Lissotriton; species Lissotriton helveticus. The sequence continues at coordinate 164,429,124 of NC_136065.1, read as the reverse complement.
TGGCGAGCAAAATCACAAGTTTCAACACTCCATCCATCCTTTGTATGTGTTATGTTGCTATGTGCACTGTAAATGGCTATAAGCATGCTCAGATGTGGGTCCCCGGCTTGCTGCGCCACTGGATTCAAGCTAGCCTGGCTGATGAGTGGTGGGACCCCGAAACTGGTCCCAGGATGCTTGTTTCCAGTCCCGGGAGGACCTGGCCTGGCAGTTTGGGCTGAAGTATTCCCATGGGGAACAGGGTCAAGACTGATTTGCATGTGGCTGGGTCCAAACTTGGGTGACGTGGCGATCGAAATAACAATGCATTAAACCCAGATCTGTGACTTGGAGTGAGTGTTTGAAAAGTTTAAACACTCCATCCATCATTTGTATTTGTGATGTTGCTATGTGAACTCTATGTGGCTACGAATATGGCTGGGTCCAAACTGGGGTGAAATGGCAAGAAAAATAATGATGGATCTGGACTGGCGGTGAGTGTTTGAAAAGTTTTAACACTCCGTCCATCTTTTTCATTTGTGATGTTGCTATGTGAGCCCTAAGTGGCTACGGGTGTGCCCAGATGTGGGCCCCTTGCTTGCTGTGCCACTGGATTCAAACTAGCCTGGCTGATGAGGGATGATACCCCAAAACCAGCCCCAGGATGCTTGCTTTTGGTCCCAGGAGGACCAGGCCTTGTAGTTCAGGCTGGACTGTTCCCCTGGGGAGCAGGGTCAAAGCTGATTTGCATATGGCTGGGTCAAAACAGGGGTGACTTGGCAAGCAAAATAATGATGGATTAAACCCAGATCTGTGACTGAGATGAGTGTTTGAAAAGGTTCAACACTCTGTCCATCATTTTTATTTGTAATGTTGATATTTGTTTACATGCCTGTCTGGAAGACATTAAGCATGGATTGGCCGTGAACTGTTTCAAGAAGAGCTGGAAAGCCCCGGGATGAGATAATGGAACCCCCCCTCTTTTTCTGATGGGTATTAAGGCTAATGACCCCTTTGCGATTATGTCCAGGAATTGAAGAACTGTTATTGTTTTGCATCCTGTGTTATTGCATTTGGTCCTAATGGAGGTCGAAGTGAAATTCAGGTTGATCCACTGAAAAGTGCATAAACAGTTTTTAATCTGCCTACTGCTGTTAGCCACACAAGGAGGAAGGAATACACATTGACTCCTTGACATTGGACTATGTGTCTACAGCAGGGGCCTTGTTTTTAACTAAGGGACTTGATTGTTGGTTTGAGTAACTCTATGAGGTGTGGGAGCTAGTCTGACTGTGGTAGCTTTACTTTGCTTGGGGATTCTTATAAGAATTTGTTAATAAATGTATGCTTGATTTCTGATAGATTGGTGTCTATTCTTCTGAGAACTGAAGTATTGGTTTATTAATGGAATATGAATGAATGAATAAAAATATTTGTTTTGATTATTAATTGATTAGGCTATGAAGAGCTGTGTGTTTTGTTGTGCAGGATAACAATCCAATAGAAGTGATAAACAGGTGACCTTCTATTCCATCTACTATGTTTAAGTGTATGGGATTGGGCCCACGGAATGCCGGGGAGGTTGGGCCAGGGGTACAATGCAAACAAAAGTAGCTTACCTCCTCCGCTGTTGATTCCAATAATTTGTAACCAAATTCTATTAATCACGAGGGGTTAGGTGAATAAAGCATAAAAAATCAGAATGAGTTTTTGTCTCATTAAATGTCTTATTCAACAGTATATATACAGGAGCTTGTTCTAATGGATTTTTCAAGTGAATTGGACATTATAATACGATATGGCACTCTTGCAGTACCATAAAGCATTTTCAGGTCATTATAAAACGTCTCAAGAAACAAATTTATACAAAGATCATAATAATTGTGCACATAGCTCCCAGAAGATAATGTGAAAGAAATGTTGTAATGTCCACCATCATAAAAGGGCTCTGTGTGGGTGGGGTGGGGTGAGTAATTAAAACCACAATTTAGTCTCAAACAGTTACATTATTTATTCATCTGTAGGCTCCATGCACCAGTCCAATAATTCATAATTAATTAATAATTCATGTTATATTGTGTGTTTTTGTAAAGTGCAATATCACCCGCGAGGTTATCCTGGCGCTGAGCAGGTGTGTGTGCCTAGCCCTGCCTATGGTAGGTTGGTTAACTAAAAAACCAGGCCCTCAGCTTCTCGCAGAATTGAAGAAGAAAGGAGGAGGCTCTGATGTGGAGAGAGGGGTTGTTCCATGCTTTAGGACCAATGCTCCCCCTCTTGATATAGTTCTGTGTATGCATGGGATGTGTGAGAGTAGGAGTCCTGCAGAGCGGAGGTGTCTGGATAGTTGGTGGAAGGAGATGCTACTGTTCAGGTAGGTGGTGCCTGAGTTGTGAAGTGCCTTGAATGCGTATGTGGGGAGTATGAAATGAGTGCATTCATGATCAGGAGCCAGTGGAGCTCCCTGAGTTTTGGTGTGAGGTGAATTTTGTTTGGGAGGTTGAGAATGAGTCTGGCTGCTGAGTTCTGGATGGTTTGTAGTCTTCTGTCGAGTTGCTTGGTGATCCTGGCATTGAAGGTATTCCTGTAGTTGAACTTGTGGTGACTAAGACGTGAGTGATGATTTTTCTGGTGTTTCATTAGAGTCATTTAAAGATCTTCCTGATCATCTTCAGGGTGCGGAAGCAGGATGCAGTGATGGTGCTGATCTGTGCAGTCAAGTCCAGTTTGCTGTCAATTATTATTCCAAGGTTCCTGATGTGGGATGAGGCTGTGGTTGTGGGTCCAAGTTTGGCTGGCTGACAGTTGGAGTCTTATGGTGAGGTGTTCTTGCCAAAGATCAATACTTCTGTTGTGTCCCTGTTGAGCTTGAGACAGTTGGCCTACATCCAGTTAGTGACTTTGGTCATGCAGGTGATGAACTTGCTTCTTGTATTTGGGGTCTTCTCCGAGAGGGTGAGAATGAGTTGTGTGTCACCTGCATAGGAGAGGTTGTTGATGTTGTGCGTGAGGATAATATTGTCCAAAGGGATCATGTATGCATTGAACGGGGTGGTGCTGAGCAATGAACCTTGAGGGATTCCACGAATGAGTTTGCAGGCTTCCTATTAATATGATGCCAGGCTGACAATTTAGATTTTATCTTTTAAGAAGGAGCAGATCCAGCGAAGAGCGGGTCCTTGGATACCAATCGTGTGCAGACGGCTGATGAGGATGGGGTGTGAGACTGTGTCAAACACTGAAGAGAGGTCTAGGAGAATGGTGGTTGCCTTGTCTCCTCTGCCGAGGATCATGCATATGTCATCTGTGGTGGAAATGAGTGCTCTTTCTGTACTGTGGTTGGTCTGAATCCAGAAAGTGTGGCATCAAGGAGCTGGTGGCTGCTGAGGTGGCCAGTGAGGCATTGTTTTTTTTATGTCTCTAGCACCTTTGCTAGGTTATGGTCATTACCCGCTCACATTGAGTATTTTATGAACACACCTTAAAAACTGCCTGCATTACAAAATTTGATGTTCAGTGATGTGCACTGGCCCACATGTTTGGGTGATGGGAATGCTGGGGAAGCTGAACCCAAAGGCTGCCTTATTTTGATGCAAACACAAGGAGATGATGGACAGAATGCTGAAATTTTTTAGACACTCGCCCACAGTCACAGATCTGTATTGAATCCATCTTCGTTCTTTAGCTCACTTCACCACCTTAGTTCAGACCCAGCTATATGCAAATCAGTCTTGACCCTGTGCCTCATGGGAACGGTCCAGCCCGAACTGTCAAGCTAGGTCTTCCCTAAACAGGAAACAAGCATCCTGGGAGCGGTTTCGGGGTAACACCCATCATCAGCCAAGCTAGCTTTAATCCAGTGGCAAAGTGAGCAAGGGGCCCACGTCAGGGCAAACCCTGCCAAATTAGGGTGAACAAAGCAAACACAAGGAGATGATGGACGGAGCGCTGAAACTTTTCACACACTCACCCCAGTCACAGATCTGGGTTCAATCCATCATCGTTATTTAGCTCACTTTGCCACCTCAGTTCAGACCCAGCTATATGCAAACTAGTCTTGACCCTGTGCCTCATGGGAACAGTCCAGCCCGAACTGCCGAGACAGTTTTTCCCTGAACCGGAAACAAGCATCCTCGGACCGGTTTTGGAGTAACACCCCTCAACAGCCAGGCTAGCATGAATTGAGTGGCAAAGTGAGCAAGGAACCCAAGTCTGGGCATAACCCTGCCAACTTAGGGCGAACAAAGCAAACACAAGGAGAAGATGGACATAGCGCTGAAACTTTTCAGACACTCACCGCCAGTCACAGATCTGGATTGAATCCATCAGCGTTCTTTAGCTCACTTCACCACCTCAGTTAAGACCCAGCTATATGCAAATCAGTCTTGACCCTGTGCGTCATGGGAACAGTCCAGCCTGAACTGCCAAGCCAGGTGTTCCCTGAACCGGAAACAAGCATCCTGGGACTGGTTTCGGGGTAGCACCCCTCATCAGCCAGGCTAGCTTGAATCCAGTGGCAAAGTGAGCACGGGACACACGTCTGGGCATACCATGCCAACTTAGGGCAAACAAAGCAAACACAAGGAGATGATCGATGGAGGACTGAAACTTTTCAGACACTCACACCCAGTCACAGACCTGGGTTGATCCATCATTGTTCTTGTGCCCACTTCTCCACCTCAGTTCAGACCCAGCTTTATGCAAATCAGTCTTGACCGTGTGCCTCATGGGAACAGTCCAGTCTGAACTGCCAAGCCAGGTCTTCCCTGAACCGGAAACAAGCATTCTGGGACCGGTTTCGGGGTAACACCCCTCATCAGCCAGGCTAGCTTGAATCCAGTGGCATAGACTGATTTGCATATGGCCCGGTCTAAATTGGGGTGGTATAGTGAGCAAAAGAATGATGGATTTAACCCAGTTCTCTTGACTGGGAGTGAATGTTTTGTTTTGTTCTGCATTCCGTCCATCAGTTGTGTGTCTTTTGCTTTCTCGCCCTAAGTGCACCGGGTATGCTCATACGTGGCCCCTGGGCTCACTGTGCCACTGGATTCAAGCTATCTTGGCTGATGAGGGGGGAAGCCATGAAACCGGTTGTAGGATGCTTGTTTCCGGTCCAGGGTGGACCTGGCTTGGGAGTTTGGGCTGAACTGTTCCCATGAGGCCCAGGGTCAAGACTGAGTTGCATATGGCCAGGTCTAAACTGGGGTGGCATGGTGAGCAAAAGAATGATGGATTTAACCCAGATCTCTTGACTGGAGATGAATGTTTTGATTTGTTCTGCATTCCATTGATCAATGGTCTGTCTTTTGCCTTATTTGGATTCCACCTCATGCCTCTTTCTTCCACCACCTTACACTGCCTGTCCCGATATCTTGGCGTTTCAGGGTCATTCCTATTTTCTCCCTCTGCCACTGTTCTCTTACCTCTCTCTTCCTTGTTCCTTCTCTCTGCTCCAGCTTTGTTTCTCTTGCTGTGGTTCTGATGATGAACAATAAGTACAGGTTCAAAAAAATGAGTGTGGGGTGCCCACCACCTGCACATAATAAGTACTGAATTGAGCAGGGGAAGCAGGTTAACAATTTTGGGTGGTGAAACATCTTGACTCCCTCCACTCTCACTGGTGGTACGCCCTGCTTTATCTCAGGGCGCGCCAAGTTGCACATGGGCTTGTGGCGGTTTTTTTGATTGATCTAGGCAGACTGTGTTCCCTGTGGCTTTATTTGCTTTCCATTGAAGTTATCTAGCAGGAGGAAAGGGCGTGGAGGAAGGACAAATTTAGCAGAAATGACCTATGAGTGACGGAGCCGGGGTTTCTCTCCCTTCTCCTGGAGGGCTGGTTAGATTTTGACAGAAAGGGGCTCCAAATATGGGCTTGTCTTCGACAGAGTGATCCCTATCTAAGACCACATATTTGAACTTTAACGAGTGAGGTTTTCTTACAATGGAATTTGTTTTCTTTTTCTGCACACTAAGCAAAGTACTTGGTACCCTGTACGTGCTTCCAGCGGTTCAGAGTGCAGTTTTTCCTGGGACAAACCGCAGTCTTAACTTTTGAGAAAAGACAACTAGAAGCATGACAGTGTGATATCCTATAAACAAGACAACAAATGCCAAGATGCAAAAGGTAATGACACAGCTGAAGGCAAAAGCGAACTCTTCTGGAACATCTTTGTAGAAAAAGTGCCCTCCAAAATGTAAATCTTTTGTTCCTGGTTAGCCGTTCAACTTTATACCTCCTGGTGTGCGGTTGCGCGATCGTCCAACAAACTCCCTGGCATGAAACGGCAGAGGTGATGAGTATTTTTGCACGTTTACAGTGCTCACAGCAAATGTCGGTCTCTTTGCGCTTCTTGGAGAACCACCACGAAAAAAAAACAGAATTTGGAAACGGATCCGAATAGACATCTGGTAAAACTTTTAAATGTAACCATGCATTGATGTACAGCACTCGCGACATGTAATAAAATGCAAAAATAAAAGACAGGCAGAGGAGGAAGACTGAGAAAGAGGAGCACAATCGCACTTGCTCATAAAAACTGGAACACGGCTGCCAATTTCCTGCGGTGCGGTATGTTCTTGCTCTTTTTTGAAACGATAAACGGAGCGTCTTTATGGGAGGGTGATTCTCGATGCATCGCTCGCCCGGGAGGACGTGCGCGCTGCAGTCTGTCCGCCCCGCCCCTGCTCCTGCATGGGAGGTGGAGGGGGCAAGGGGCGCGCGCGCTGGACATTCCCCGCCGTCTGCTTGACAGCTATAAAGCGGACTCGGGGGTAAGCCGCAGCGCAGCTCCCGCGCTCAGCAAGTGCCTGGGGGTTGAGGCTGAGAGTGGCTGTGAGGCTCCGGTGCAGGCAGCCAGCGCACCCTCTAGTGCACTGTAACATCCATTGGGTCCCCAAGAATATCCTCCCTAGGGCGCCACATCCCGAGGGCACCACAGCGTCCCCAAAGGCATACCAGGGGCACGTCACAGCTTCCTGAGCGACAAACCCCTTAGTTCACCGCAGCGCCCTGGGATTTATCACAACAACTCAAGCCTCACGTGCCGGCCGCATCACAGTATTTCTTTAGTGTGCCACCGCATTCCTGGAGGGTACCACGGCACAGGCCTTGGTTGCACGCGCCTCGCGCTGAGTAAACCACTGCTGTCCACGTGCAGCATCATTTTAGCCAACCACAGCACCTATCAGTCATACCACAGCGCTCCCTGACTATAGCGCACCTGCGCCGCGTGCACACCACTTCGCTGCACAGTCATTCAGCGCCCAGTGTCCACCGCGGGTCACCTGAAACACACCCTCTGCCTTAGAGAACAGCCGCCACCTGAGCATCTCTGCCAGAGCCTCCTCACAATCCTTCTCCCGCCGGACTCGGGACAGACCGCTGTCACTTGCAGGTAAGGCCCGGTCGTCTACAATGGTTTACAGAGTGGAGGGGTGATTCGTTCCCGTGAAGAGGTTAATCTGCAGCTAAATGTTTATCATGGTTCACGCTGATTGGTCCAAGAGGGCAGGGAGAAGCGTTGTGTACCTGCGCTCAGGTGCGTGTCTGCGTTGATCAGCCCCTGCAGATAGCCGCCTCTGTGCGTGCGCCTCTCCATTCGATGACGGGGTTATCGGGAATATATGTCTGTGGATTTGTACCATTAAGAAGTATCCAGGGGTCGGTCACTGCAGATAGATATTCTTGTTCATCACTGCTCTAAAAAGTGTTGGCAGGGTGGTTTATCATTTCTTCTCCTTCAGGGGGGTGCGTGCCCTGAAAGCAGGGTTCTTTTGGGAGTACCAGTTCATTGTAATGCAGAGAAAAGTGCGCTGTGTCTTCAAAGTGGTGCCCGTTGGTTGAACTCCTGATTAAAGGGCTCTGTGTCTGGAGAAGGGGTGTCTGTACATTGAAATAATAAGAGGAGGATTCTGTGTTTAAAGATGGATGTCTGTACATTGGAATGCTGATAATAGGGTTCTGGGGTTGGAAAGGGATGTCTGACAGTGAAAAAATAAGTGTTCTGTGTCTGAAGAGGCGTGTCTGTACAATGAAGTAACTAGAGGAGGGTTCTGTGTCCAGAGAGGTGTAGCTGCACACTGAAATAACGAGAGGAGGGCTCTGTGTCTGGAGATGTGTCTGTAGATTGACATAAGGAGAGGAGGGTTCTGTGTCTGGAGAGGTGTCTGTAGACTGACATAACGAGAGGAGGGTTCTGTGTCTGGAGAGGTGTACCTGCACACTGAGATAAAGAGAGGAGGATTCTGTTTCTGGTGTGGTGTACCTGCACACTGACATAACAAGAGGAGGGTTCTGTGTCTAGAGAGGTGTACGTGCACACTGACATACCGAAAGGAGGGTTCTGTGTCTGGAGATGTGTCTGTAGATTGACATAACGAGAGGAGGGTTCTGTGTCTGGAGATGTGTCTGTAGACTGACATAACGAGAGGAGGGTTCTGTGTCTGGAGAGGTGTACCTGCACACTGAGATAAAGAGAGGAGGATTCTGTGTCTGGTGTGGTGTACCTGCACACTGACATAACAAGAGGAGGGTTCTGTGTCTAGAGAGGTGTACCTGCACACTGACATACCGAGAGGAGGGTTCTGTGTCTGGAGATGTGTCTGTAGATTGACATAACGAGAGGAGGGTTCTGTGTCTGGAGATGTGTCTGTAGACTGACATAACGAGAGGAGGGTTCTGTGTCTGGAGAGGTGTACCTGCACACTGAGATAAAGAGAGGAGGGTTCTGTGTCTGGAGAGGTGTACCTGCACACTGACATAACGAGAGGAGGGTTCTGTGTCTGGTGAGCTGTACCTGCACACTGAGATAAAGAGAGGAGGATTCTGTGTCTGGAGAGGTGTACCTGCTCACTGACATAACGAGAGGAGGGTTCTTTGTCTGGTGAGGTGTATCTGCACACTGACATAACGAGAGGAGGGTTCTCTGTCTGGAGAGGTGTACCTGCACACTGAGATAAAGAGAGGAGGGTTCTGTGTTGGAGAGGCGTACCTGCACACTGACATAACAAGAGGAGGGTTCTGTGTCTAGTGAGGTGTACCTGCACACTGAGATAAAGAGAGGAGGATTCTGTGTCTGGAGAGGTGTACCTGCTCACTGACATAACAAGAGTAGCGTTCTGTGTCTGGTGAGGTGTACCTGCTCACTGACATAACGAGAGGAGGGTTCTGTGTCTGGTGAGGTGTATCTGCACACTGACATAACGAGAGGAGGGTTCTGTGTCTAGAGAGGTGTACCTGCACACTGAGATAAAGAGAGGAGGATTATGTGTCTGGAGAGGTGTACCTGCACACTGACATACCGAGAGGAGGGTTCTGTGTCTGGTGAGGTGTACCTGCACACTGACATAACGAGAGGAGGGTTCTGTGTCTGGAGAGGTGTACCTGCACACTGACATAACAAGAGGAGGGTTCTGTGTCTAGAGAGGTGTACCTGCTCACTGACATAACGAGAGGAGGGTTCTGTGTCTGGAGAGGCGTACCTGCACAGTGACATAACAAGAGGAGGGTTCTGTGTCTGGGTAGGTGTACCTGCTCACTGACATAACGAGAGGAGGGTTCTGTGTCTGGAGAGGCGTACCTGCACAGTGACATAACAAGAGGAGGGTTCTGTGTCTGGGTAGGTGTACCTGCTCACTGACATAACGAGAGGAGGGTTCTGTTTCTAGAGAGGTGTAGCTGCACACTTAAATAACGAGAGGAGGGCTCTGTGTCTGGAGATGTGTCTGTAGATTGACATAACGAGAGGAGGGTTCTGTGTCTGGAGAGGTGTACCTGCACACTGAGATAAAGAGAGGAGGGTTCTGTGTCTGGAGAGGTGTACCTGCACACTGACATAACGAGAGGAGGGTTCTGTGTCTGGAGAGGTGTACCTGCACACTGACATAACGAGAGTAGTGTTCTGTGTCTGGAGAGGTGTACCTGCACACTGAGATAAAGAGAGGAGGGTTCTGTGTTGGAGAGGCGTACCTGCACACTGACATAACGAGAGGAGGGTTCTGTGTCTAGTGAGGTGTACCTGCACACTGAGATAAAGAGAGGAGGATTCTGTGTCTGGAGAGGTGTACCTGCTCACTGACATAACGAGAGTAGCGTTCTGTGTCTGGTGAGGTGTACCTGCTCACTGACATAACGAGAGGAGGGTTCTGTGTCTGGTGAGGTGTATCTGCACACTGACATAACGAGAGGAGGGTTCTGTGTCTAGAGAGGTGTACCTGCACACTGAGATAAAGAGAGGAGGATTCTGTGTCTGGAGAGGTGTACCTGCACACTGACATAACGAGAGGAGGGTTCTGTGTCTGGTGAGGTGTACCTGCACACTGACATAACGAGAGGAGGGTTCTGTGTCTAGAGAGGTGTACCTGCACACTGAGATAAAGAGAGGAGGATTCTGTGTCTGGAGAGGTGTACCTGCACACTGACATAACGAGAGGAGGGTTCTGTGTCTGGTGAGGTGTACCTGCACACTGACATAACGAGAGGAGGGTTCTGTGTCTGGAGAGGTGTACCTGCTCACTGACATAACGAGAGGAGGGTTCTGTGTCTGGAGAGGTGTACCTGCACACTAACATAACGAGAGGAGGGTTCTGTGTCTAGAGAGGTGTACCTGCTCACTGACATAACGAGAGGAGGGTTCTGTGTCTGGAGAGGCGTACCTGCACAGTGACATAACAAGAGGAGGGTTCTGTGTCTGGGTAGGTGTACCTGCTCACTGACATAACGAGAGGAGGGTTCTGTGTCTGGAGAGGCGTACCTGCACAGTGACATAACAAGAGGAGGGTTCTGTGTCTGGGTAGGTGTACCTGCTCACTGACATAACGAGAGGAGGGTTCTGTTTCTAGAGAGGTGTAGCTGCACACTGAAATAACGAGAGGAGGGTTCTGTGTCTGGAGATGTGTCTGTAGACTGACATAACGAGAGGAGGGTTCTGTGTCTGGTGAGGTGTTCCTGCACACTGATATAACGAGAGGAGAGTTCTGTGTCTGGTGAGGTGTCTGTAGACTGACATAACGAGAGGAGGAATCTGTGTCAGGAGATGTGTACCTGCACACTGACATAACGATAGGAGGGTTCTGTGTTTGGTGAGGTGTACCTGCACACTTAGATAACGAGAGGAGGGTTCTGTGTCTCGAGATATGTCTGTAGACTGACATATCGAGAGGAGGGTTCTGTGTCTAGAGATGTGTCTGTAGACTGGCATAACGAGAGTAGTGTTCTGTGTCTGGTGAGGTGTACCTGCACACTGACATAACGATAGGAGGGTTCTGTGTCTGGTGAGGTGTACCTGCACACTTAGATAACGAGAAGAGGGTTCTGTGTCTGGAGAGGTGTACCTGCACACTGAGATAAAGAGAGGAGGGTTCTGTGTTGGAGAGGTGTACCTGCACACTGACATAACGAGAGGAGGGTTCTGTGTCTGGTGAGGTGTACCTGCACACTGACATAACAAGAGTAGCGTTCTGTGTCTGGTGAGGTGTACCTGCTCACTGACATAACGAGAGGAGGGTTCTGTGTCTGGTGAGGTGTATCTGCACACTGACATAACGAGAGGAGGGTTCTGTGTCTAGAGAGGTGTACCTGCTCACTGACATAACAAGAGGAGGGTTCTGTGTCTGGAGAGGTGTACCTGCACACTGACATAACGAGAGGAGGGCTCTGTGTCTGCAGAGGTGTACCTTCACACTGACATAACGAGAGGAGGGCTCTGTGTCTGGGGAGGTGTACCTGCACACTGACATAGCGAGAGGAGGGCTCTGTGTCTGGGGAGGTGTACCTGCACACTGACATAACAAGAGGGGGGCTCTGTGTCTGGGGAGGTGTACCTGCATACTGACATAACGAGAGGAGGGTTATGTGTCTGGTGAGGTGTACCTGCACACTGAGATAAAGAGAGGAGGGGTCTGTGTCTGGAGAGGTGTACCTGCTCACTGACATATCGAGAGGAGGGTTCTGTGTCTGGAGATGTGTCTGGAGACTAACATAACAAGAGGAGGGTTCCGTGTCTGGAAAGGGGTGTCCTACATTCAACTAATTATAAGAGGGTTCTATGTCTTCAGAGGGGTGTCTCTACATTGAAATAATTGTAACAGGGTTCTGTGTCTTGAGAGGGGAGCCTGTGCACTGAAATAATGACAGGGGAGGACTGTGTTTGCATATGAGTTTCCTTTCAGTGCCTCTCTGGGAGGATGGCTCTGTGTCTATGGGAGGACGACGATTGATTTCAATGCTTTTAAAGCATGTTCTGATGAAGTGGGCTATCTGCGAAGAGGTACCCTTTCTTTACCATACTTTATAGAGTATGGCAAGGATGGTTTGTGTTGCAAGAGTGGTGTGTGCCTGGAGGCAGGATCCTAGGTCTGCAGAGGGGTGAGTGTGGACTGAAGTTCTGGGAGGATGGGTAGGTTTTAAGGAGAGAGGTTCTGCTTATTGCAATGCAATGTGTTCTAATGAGACAGTAGTGTATATTCATCGATAAACCTGCTCGTTCCAATGTTTTTCTAGGTTCTACACCTTTTGAAATGAGTACTTTATAAGATCACTACAAAGTGTTCTACCTCTGCAAAGCGGTGTCTGTTACAAGGCAGAACAAAACAGCACAGCCTTATTGGTATGACCAAACACATGATGCCTTCGAAGTAATATTTTATGATGCCATGGCAGTGCTGTGTCTGCAGCGAGATCACTTTTCATTTAATTGTTTTATAAATGCTGGGAGTAAAGTTTAGTATCTGCAGAGGGATACATATTCATTCACATGTTTTACAAACTGCTGGCAGGAGGGTTTCATAACTGTAGAGGGGACCCAATTCATAGCAACAGCTGACAGTAGTGTCTAAAGAGGTGGGGTGTCTGTGAAGCAGTATGTGTGGTTTTCAAATGTTGGAAGGAGGGTTCATTGTCTTGCATGGGGCACCCACTCATTGAAATGCTGGGGCAGGGGATCTTGTCTGTAGAGAGGCACCCATTCGTTGAAAATGCTGGGATAAGGATTCTTGACTAAAGAGGGGTTCCCTCTCATTAAAATGCTGAGACAGGGTTTCTTGTCTGTGGTGGGGTATCCTCTCATTGAAATCGTGGGAGGAGTCTTCTTGTCTGTGGACGGGTACCCACCCATTGAAATGCTGGGATGGGCTTCTAGTCCGGAGAGGGGTGCCCACTCATTGAAATACTGGGCCAGGAGTTTTTGTTCGGAGGGGCGTACCCACACCTTGAAAGGCTAGGACAGGGTTTCTTGTCTGGGGAGGGGTTCCCACTCATTGAAAAACTGGGAGGAGGGTTTTTGTCAGGCGCGTGGTTTTCACTCATTAAAATGCTAGGGAGGGGTACCCACTCATTGAAATGATGGGACAGGCCTTCTTGTCCGGAGAGGGGTACCCATTAATTGAAATGCTGACAACGCTTCTTGTCTAAAGAGGGGTTCCCACTCCTTGAACGGCTAGGACAGGGGTTCTTGTCTAGAAGGGGGTACCCACTCATTGAAATGCTGTAACAGGGTTTTTGTCTGGAGAGGAGTGCCAACTCATTGAAATGCTGGGACAGGATTTCTTGTCTGGAGAGAGGTAACCAGTCATTGAAATGTTGGGAAAGGGGTTCTTGTCTAGAGGGGGGTACCCATTCATTGAAATGATGGGGCAGGGATTTGTGTCTGGAGAGGAGTACCTAATCGTTGAAATGCTGGGACACGCCTTCTTGTTTCGAGAGGAGTTCCCATTCATTGAAATGCTATGAAAGTGGTTCTTGTTTGGCAAGAGGTACCCACTCATTAAAATGATAGGACACATGTTCTTGTCTACAGAGGGGTACCCACTCATTGAAATGCAGGGACAGGGGTTCATGTCTTGCGAGGGCTACCCACTCATTGAAATGCTAGGGCAAGGTTTCTTGTCTAGGGAAGGGTCCCTACTCAGTGAAATGCTGGGAGGAGTGTTCTGTGTCTGGAGAGAGGTACCCGCTAATTGAAATGATGGGATAGGGGTTCCTGTCTGGAGAGGGGTACCCATTCACTAAAATGCTGGGATAGGGTTTCTAGTCTGGAGATGGGTACCCACTCACTGAAATGCTGGGAGGATGGTTCTTGTATGGAGAGGGGTACTCACTCACTTGAACTGCTGGGACAGGCATTCTTGTCTGGAGAAGGGTACCCACTCCTTGAATTTCTGGGACAGGGGTTCTTGTCTAGAGAGGGGTACCCACACATTGAAGTGCTGGTACAGGGGTGCTTGCTCTAGAGAGGGGTACCCACTCAGTGAAATGCTGGGCGGAGGATTCTTGTCTGGAGAGTGGTTCTGTTAGAATTTGTGTTATTAGTTTTGTGGCCAGCACATTTAATAGTTCCTCAATTGTCCTCAGTGGGAACCAAACACCCCATTGTAATGCTTGACTCTCACAGGGCAGTGAGTCAGAGCTGTCTAAGGCCTGCTCAAGGGCAGTGGTGTGGTTTAGGAATCACCAATTATTGGCACGTAGTAATAACACTCTTTCCTCTGCTTCAAAAGGTAAAGTCCGGCTCACCCCTAGACTTTGCCCCCGCTCGTATCTTGCGAGAGGTCTTCCTACACTGTCCTACCCCTCCCCTCACACTCTTAAATGACTCACTTAAATCCGGAGTTGTCCCCACTGCCCATAAATTTGCGGCAGTTATCCCCATTCTAAAAAAACCTGGTGCCGACCCTTCATCTCCTTTAAATTACCGTCCCATTTCCCTTTTACCCTACTTGGCCAAGGTCTTGGAGACCCACGTAACCAGCACCCTGAGCACCTACGTGGAAGCCAACCACTGCCTCTCCCCCCGGCAGGCGGGCTTTCGCCCCCTCCACTCGACGGAGAAGGTAGTGATCTCAGTGATGGACAGCCTACGCGAGGGCATTGATACCAACGTCCCCCAGGCCCTCATTCTTTTAGACCTATCCGCCGCATTTGACACGGTGGACCACTCCATCCTTCTCACCCGTGTCAAGGCGGCGGGTATAGAGGGCCTGGCCCTCGCCTGGCTCAAGTCCTTCCTGAGTGACAGGGCTCAGGCAGTCCATCTTGCTGGTTTCACCGCTGCCTCTCGTAAGGTCGCATGTGGAGTTCCCCAAGGCTCTTCCCTTTCCCCTCTTTTGTTTAATTTATACATCTACCCCCTCATTTTTATGTTACAGCAGCTCGAGGTCACGGTGTTCAACTACGCCGATGACCTCCAGCTAATTTTCAACCTTTCCCACCCCTCCTCCTCTGCTTCAAATGTCCAATCCGTCATGTTATTCATCCAGGATTGGATGAACTGCAACCACCTCAAACTCAACCCAGACAAGACGGAGTTAGTCTTGACTAGAGGTGGTTGCAGCCCCTGGTCCCCTTTCCACTGGCCCCCTTCACTTGGTGTTCCCCCACCCCCAGTCCCCAAGGTCAAGACCCTCGGCATCCTCCTGGATCCCTCACTTTCCGTCCACTCCCAGGTCAGCTCAGTTGTTTCCTCTTGTTTCTTTTCCCTTCGAATCATCAGAAAGATTTCTCGTTTTTTTTCTTTACCCGCCCTAAAGATTATAGTGATGGCCATGGTGCTCTCGCGCCTCGATTACGGGAACATTATTTACAACGGCGCTCCAGCTTACGCCATTCGCCGTCTGCAGCTAGTGCAGAACCAGGCTGCCCGCCTGATTCATGGCCTGCCTAAATACCATCGAGCCACTCCCTTACTGCAGGCATTGCACTGGCTGCCGGTGAAAGAGCGTGCCTTGTTTAAACTTGGTTGCACCACCTTCCAGGCTAAAACAGGCACCGCCCCGGAATTCATTTGTTCTGCCATCACCCCCTACATTCCTGGACGAGAGCTTAGGTCCACTCATCAGGCTCTGCTAACTATCCCCCGCTTCAGTAAGAAAAAGACTGGTGGTACGAAATTTGCAGTACTTGCTCCTTCGTTTTGGAACTCCCTTCCTTCGGAACTCCGCATGTCATCTTCCTACATGGAATTCCGGAAGGGTCTCAAAACTTTTCTTTTCTCTCGAGCCTACAATGCTTAATCCCCCTCTGCTCCTGCCCGCTTCTCTCAATCCAACAGCGCCATGAAACCGCATGGTAAAAGTGCGCTATAGAAAAGTTTTTAAATTCAAATTTAAATTCAAATAACACTCATTAATTTATTGTCCAGTCTGTGCTTTTTCTTTTGAAAAAGGAAAAACTACATTCATAACACATACTACTCAATACTATGCAACCATTTACAAACATACACAAGCTGATAGAAATAATTTGGGATGACACTGCATAATCATTCTTGTCTCTCCCAAAGGGAGATTTAGGCCTACAAATGAAATGTCAGGAACATCCACTTTGATATTGCTGCAAAACGTGAGCATAATGTTGGGCGAGAGCACTTACAACTGGCATTCAAGCATGCAAACTATGATCAGGAGTGGCTGTCAGCCTCATTAGTTCATGTAAACAGGTACAAGTAAAGTGCATAGGTATGAGTGGCATGGAATACCCAATTTAACCACAGCTCCTAATGGGCATCACCTTCATAATTACATCACTATGCAATTATAGCAGCATAGACTTTTATAGCATTCAGCAAAAAATACTAAACTTCAAATATAGAAATATAGCCCCTAATGGACCTCCTAGTTGTAAATACACATAAGTGCAGTTATAATATTTCACCCTTAGTGGCTGTTTACTCAACACAGGACATCACATTGAAGAGAACTGAGCACAAAAACTGCAATAATAGGTGCCAATTCACAGAACGAATCTGCGACAAAATCCTAAATGTACTACTTCTGGTATTCACAGAAGGCACTTATGATTTCTGGTATTCACAGAAATCACTTACGACTCCTAACTTTATGTCCGCAGTCGGGCCGGATTCTGTTGACCAAGACCGTACTCTCCGCATCCGGACCGTATTCTCCGGCTAGGGATGTACTCTCTGTCTCGAGCCGTAATCTCCGGTTCGGACAAGATAAAGTGTAATCAATGGTTTGGAATGCAACTTTTACAAAAACAGACATTAGGAATGTGTGATAATGGTAGAAGAGGTAATCACAAATAGTTTGGGCAGGGAAAGGGGTATGGCCAGACCCTACATCATGACCCCGAAAAGTTTTCTCCTTTGCATCATGGTACATGCAGTGAACAATTTGCGCTCCTCTCAGTGTTGACTGCTGTGTCAACACTATAGTCAACACTTAGGGGAGCGCCCTTAGTTTTGACTGTGGTGTTGACACTACAGTGAACACTGAGGAGAGAGCAAATTGTACCATGATACAAAGGAGCAAACTTTTCTGGGTTATGATGTATTGTCTGGCCATACCCTTTTCACTGCCTAAACTATTTTTCATGACCTCCTCTAACATTTATCACACACTCCTAATGTTCCTTTTTGTAAAAATTGCATGCCTGTCTATTGAATACACTTTATCTGTGCCGAGCCGGAGATTAAGGCTCAAGCCCAGAGAGTACGGCCCTAGCCGGAGAGTATGGTCCGGGTGCGGAGATTCCGGCCCGACTGCGGAGGCGAAGTTAGGAGTCATAAGTGATTTCTGTGAATACCAAAAATGATAAGTGCCTACTGTGAATACCAGAAGTAGTAAGTTTAGGATTTTGTCTCAGATTAGTACAATTTGAATGATCCCAGGCTTCTTTGATTCCTGGTAGTTCCCTCTATCCACCAGGGACAGTTGCTACATCCCTCCTCACCGCCAGAGCAGTGCAGGCATCCAAAAGCTGGACCACCTGGCTCCCTGCACCAGTTCTGGTTTGTAGCTTGGATGGTGGGTGAAGAAAAGTCCAGGGCTTCTTCCTACTGGTCATCAGGATGAGTAAGGGGACCAGCCTCGCTTGTTCTTGGGGATACCCACTAGTCCTGGGGTCAACTGGATAGAGTGTGGGTCCTGAGTGGAGAGTCAGGGGGCTCCTCATTTCAGTTCCCCAATCCAGTCCCAGGAAAGCAGGTTGAAAATTTGCAGGCAAGAGAGAGTCTACCCCTTGTGTAAGAGTTTACAAAGGGGAGAAGAAGGTTCCAGAATACAGGCACCGCTAACCAATCCTGGGCTGCCACACACCTCTCCACCCCTGTCCCAACCCTCCTGCACCGTATGCTCGACAATCCAAAATAGTGGCATCATGGAGCCAATGGGCACATCAGCTCCTGGAGTCTCAGCTTCACCCCTCGCTGACATCACTGTCAGGGTTGGCTCCCTTTGTCTGCGCACTGTCCTTTGTTCAGTGGGCTTGGGCAGTGTGACAGCTAAGTGATTGATGCAGATTTCGCCCCACCCCTTTCCTTCTAAGGAGCTGGGAGAAGTAGTGTTAATTGGCTTTTGTGTGGGGATAGCCTTGATTCCCGCTGCTTGAGAAATTGCAATTACTGGGTGCAGCAGGGTGAAAAAAGGCCTGGGCTTTGATTCTGAGCTGAGCAAGGAAAATATTGGAAACTTTGAATGACCCACAATATGTACAGTTATCATTTTGGACGTTACAAATTTGATTTCCCCTGCACATTTTACACACTAATTCAAGATGTCAATGGTCTCTGTAGGCCCAAGGGAAGTGAAATTACATTCAAAGACTGTTCCCTCCCTATGTTTATAGTGGAGTGTCACTATAGTTGAACAGAAAAACACACTTACTTTCAATAACTGTGTACACTACCCTCAAGAGGCCTATCCCATGTGAATACCTACACTAAAGAGGCCTCATTGCTCCAGGCTACCTGTGCGTTGTTAACAGGGTGTGCCCAACAGTAGTATTACATGCACAGCTCACACACGGGTGCACAGACGTGCAAACTTGTTCATATGAAACCATCCAAGTGCTCCTTACCATTGCTGCATCACAGTGGCTCTCCTTAAAAGACGGACACTGATGGTAAAAACGTACAGTCCTTTCACCATGTGTTTACGGGGGGTGAGACACTGGTACTGAGGCCCAGTTTGGGACAGTGGGGTATGGCCTAGCTCATCCTCTCCTCTGACCCCAACCACAGTGGTGCAGAACCTTGGAGGGAAGTTCGTTAACAAATTGTCTTTCAAACCTCTGACAGAGTTGTCTGGACTTTTTTCGGTCTCCTTCGGCTCTTGTGAACATTTTTGTTCCTGCTTCTTGCCAGAAGTTGGTAATCCATGGAATGCGTTGTAAAGGTAGTTTCTAAAAATGCGATGTAGTATCATGCGATGTAATGGAGTGCGTTGTAAAGGATGATGCGATGTAAGAATTACGTTGTAAAGGCATGCGTTGTAAGTGTATGCGTTGTAACGTCATACATTCAAATTCTGGGATGGCTACACACTCATTAAAATACTGTGAAGAAGGTACTGTGTCCGAAGATGCGTACCTGTTTATTGACATCTTGGGAAGAGTGTTCTGTGTCTAGAAGTGCCTGTTCGCTGTTGGGCTGGTTCTGTTTAGAAGAGTCTGTCTGTTCATTTAATTTCTGGGAAGAGTGCTCTGTCTTTACAGAGAAGAGCCTGTTCATTTAAATGATGGGATGTGGGTTCCCTGTCTGAAAATGGAGGTCTGTTCATTTAATTGCTTTTGCAAAATTACTGTGGTTCCCCTTTGCTGGGGAATATCTGCATACGAAATCCAAAATATCCTTTGGATTTCTATGCCCCCAAGGATGTAACATTTTTTGGCTCAGTAGTGTGAAGGTGGCACCTTAGTTTATTAATTTCTTGACTTTTTAGTTTTTATTGGAAAACCACTGTTAACCTATTAGTCAACTCTAACACCCATTGCTCTTACGTTTTTTCTTGGATAAAAATATGCAATTATAAAGTTTCAAGAAATTTAACATGTCTGCAAAGTATGTCAATGTGTTATCCGTGTATCGGCTGGTATCTGCATTGTGTGTGCATCACGTGGAGTGGGTGTATCCGTTGTTATGTAGTGTTTGATTCCACCCTGTATTCAGGAGTATCAAGAGTGTGTCTGTCTTATGATTATGCATGTCAGGGGTGTGTGTCTGCCAAGAGTGTGTTGGGTCAGGATTACAGAAAATGGAGAAGGAATGAGGCATCAGTATCGCACAGACTGTGTAGAACATGTGACTGCATTGAGTAGAGTGTGTGTATCCCTCAGTTGTGTTGTGTGTCTATATCATTCTTAGAGTTTATGCAATAAAGAGTATTTGTGTTTTATGAGTATGTGTGTAATAAGAAGCGAGTGCCTTTCAAGTGTGTTTACAAAGTTATGTATCGCATGGAGTGATTGTGTTTGGTATGTAATTCAATTACAGTGTGTGTATCCAGGGTCGTGGAGTGTGTCTCTTAGTCATATGTGTTGATATTTGTATCGTATGTAGAGACTTTGCCATGAAATGTGTTTATCAGAAGTGTCAGTGTGTATTGTATGTAATGTGTGGGTATGTCCTGAGGATTTTGTGTGCCAGGTATATGTTTTTGAATTATGTGTTATGTGAATGTTAAGTATAGGTTGTGTTCTGTTCACAAACTCAGTTTAAGTTCACAATTTTTGCAAGTGTTCGCAATTTTCACAAGTGTTTCCACTCTACTACTATTTGCGTAGTATCAACATAGTTCACAAACCTCTGGCATATGCAATAGTCCCTTACTTTTTGCATTATATCTATAAGTTCAAATTAACACATTTTCACCAAATCAATAAAAGGCACCAATAGACCATAGTGCCATAAAAGTTTGGTGATCATCTGTTCAGCGGTTTTGCAGGTACCCAGGGAGAACAATTATGGCAAATTCTATTTTACTGACATTAGACCTGTTCGGTGGGGCGAAATGCCACTTACACACCACTAGGCCACAACCTTGAGATTGTTAACCCCTGGTGTTCCAGGGCCCATCCTGCTATGGCTCTGAAAATTGAACCAAGTGCACTCTTTCTGCATTTGACTGTCGGGCTAGTAAGAGCACTGAAGTATACAAAAAAGTGATGGATGGAATGCTTGAATTAATCTAAGTCACTGTGTTGTGTTCTGGTTCAGGGAGGACCTGGCCTAGCAGGTTCGGGCTGCATTGTTCTTAAAGGAGAGGTTTCAAGACTAATTCACATAAGGCTTGGTGCAAACTGAAATAGTACGGTGTGCAAAACAACGATAGACTGGGATATGGCCCGAATAATTGCCAGTGGCTCAGATTAATTTAAGCATTCTATCCATTATTCTTTATATATGTCTGTTTGACTCCCTAAGTGGAACAGATATGCTCAGGCTTGAGTCAAGTGCATACTGTGCTACTGGAACTGAGCTATACCCGACTGATGAGCGGGGACGGGTATGCGCAGATGTGGGTCCCTTGCTTGGATAATCTTGCCACTGGAACCAAGCTATGCCCAACTGATGATCCTGAATAAGGGTGAAACCAGTTTTGAGTTGCATGTGTTCTGGTTCAGGGAGGAACTGGCCTGGGATTTGGACTGGACTATTCCTATTGGAGCAGGAAGAAGACTGATTTGTATATCACTGTGCCCAAACTGAGGTGGCATGGGGTGCAAAATAATGACAATAAATCAAAAATGGACTAGCTAAATAATCAAAAGAAAATAAATTATTTTAATTTATCAAGGACTCAAGTATGCTTTGTCAATGGTTTGTGGCACCTGGTAGGTGTGCTCATAAAGCCCTCACCCACCAACCTAGTTGGTGGCATGCTTCATCATCGGGCCCACCCAGTGACACCTAGCGTGTCCCGGGTGTGCTTCGACGCCTGAAGACAGCGGAGCAGGTATGTCGCTGTATGTGCGGTGAAGACTGTTATGGATTGTGAATTCAAAACGGCTTGGCGGGGATCCCAGTGCCCAAGGGCAAATACACTTTATTAGCTGGGTCACCGTCAGCGGTTAAAAAATAAGGCTTATTGGATGTTAGAGGCGAGTTACGACCTCCCACATCCTGGGGTGTGTCAACATGTTTCAGCCAGTGCCTTATTACTATGCTGGCTTTCTTCAGGACGGGTAAAAAAGGTGTGTGCAATTAAAATTAGTGGGTGTATATCCAGACTATGTGTATACACGCCCTAAAGTGTTTTTCTATGTGTGAGTGGGGAATTCCCATCTCAAGAAAACACCTGTACATTAAACATATAGGACAGGGACAAAACATACAAGGGAGAAGGTTAGAGTCACTTGGCTGTATACTATAAATACAGTAGGTTGCCGGCTCTATAGCGGTGTAGGTGCTGGCTATGAGCGGCTAGGGTGTAATGGCACTGGTGGTACCATTAGGGTGGGATTCGCACTGGATTACGGTAGTGGGGTGGCTAAAACACGAATTGTACAAGTTGGTGCACAGTGGTACAAGAGGAAAAACATAAGAATTCAATCTTACGCTAGTTAGTCAAAAGTGCTACTTCATGGTTTGAGAAGTGGCATGGGTTGACCCTGTGGAATAAAAAACATAGGTTTTGCCACAGTTTTTGGGAGAGAGAGAGACCTGTAGGGGAGAAAAACGCTTACCAGAGATGAAGAACCGTCTTAGTACTCACTGAGTTCTTGGTCAGAGCCTGCCGTGGACCTGTACTGCCTCCTTCGCTGCACCGGTAGCGAGTGGCCATGGGAGTGAGCTTTTTATACTGCAAGCTGATTGTTAAATTATTGCCACCTGTGTTTTTCGAAAAAAGGGTGAAAAGACTCGAAATACCGGGTCAGAGCGGGGGAGCGAGTAGTACCGGCCCTCCCACTCGTGCGCATGTGCAGAACGAGCACCCTAATGCGCATGCGCGATAACAGCACACTACTACGCGCATGCGCAGACCGCCACCCCAACCATGACTAGCGCTTGCGAGCGCTCTGACCCGGTATTTCGAGTCTTTTCACCCTTTTTTCGAAAAACACAGGTGGCAATAATTTAACAATCAGCTTGCAGTATAAAAAGCTCACTCCCATGGCCACTCGCTACCGGTGCAGCGAAGGAGGCAGTACAGGTCCACGGCAGGCTCTGACCAAGAACTCAGTGAGTACTAAGACGGTTCTTCATCTCTGGTAAGCGTTTTTCTCCCCTACAGGTCTCTCTCTCTCCCAAAAACTGTGGCAAAACCTATGTTTTTTATTCCACAGGGTCAACCCATGCCACTTTTCAAACCATGAAGTAGCACTTTTGACTAACTAGCGTAAGATTGAATTCTTATGTTTTTCCTCTTGTACCACTGTGCACCAACTTGTACAATTCGTGTTTTAGCCACCCCACTACCGTAATCCAGTGCGAATCCCACCCTAATGGTACCACCAGTGCCATTACACCCTAGCCGCTCATAGCCAGCACCTACACCGCTATAGAGCCGGCAACCTACTGTATTTATAGTATACAGCCAAGTGACTCTAACCTTCTCCCTTGTATGTTTTGTCCCTGTCCTATATGTTTAATGTACAGGTGTTTTCTTGAGATGGGAATTCCCCACTCACACATAGAAAAACACTTTAGGGCGTGTATACACATAGTCTGGATATACACCCACTAATTTTAATTGCACACACCTTTTTTACCCGTCCTGAAGAAAGCCAGCATAGTAATAAGGCACTGGCTGAAACATGTTGACACACCCCAGGATGTGGGAGGTCGTAACTCGCCTCTAACATCCAATAAGCCTTATTTTTTAACCGCTGACGGTGACCCAGCTAATAAAGTGTATTTGCCCTTGGGCACTGGGATCCCCGCCAAGCCGTTTTAAATTCACAATCCATAACAGTCTTCACCGCACACACAGCGACATACCTGCTCCGCTGTCTTCAGGCGTCGAAGCACACCCGGGACACGCTAGGTGTCACTGGGTGGGCCCGATGATGAAGCATGCCACCAACTAGGTTGGTGGGTGAGGGCTTTATGAGCACACCTACCAGGTGCCACAAACCATTGACAAAGCATACTTGAGTCCTTGATAAATTAAAATAATTTATTTTCTTTTGATTATTTAGCTAGTCCATTTTTGATTTATTGACATATAATTCGGGGGATAAGGACTAGCTTTCTGGTCCTCTCTCTCCCTCTTGATACACGCATGCGTGCAAAATAATGAGCCTGAGTAATTGCAAGTTTCTGAGGTTAATTCAAGTATTCCTTCCATCACTTGTTTGAATACTTCAGTGCAACACCATAGGTGGGATGGCTATGCCCAGATGTGGGTTCCGTGCATGCTGTGCCACTGGAACCAAGCTATACCTGACAGGTCTAGGGTTGCTTGTGTTCCGGTTCAAGGATGACACGGCCTGGCAGTTTGGGCTGGGCTGTTCGTATTGTAACAGGGTCAAGACTGATTTGCATATGGGTGGGTTCAAACTGAGTTGGCATGGTGTGCAAAATAACGATAGATTGGAATGCTGCCATAGTAATTACCTGTGGCTGAGATTACTTCAAGCATTCCATACATCACTTTTTTGTACACTTTAAGAGGTAGCAAGCGCTCAAAGTCTTCTCAGGGAGGTAGTATGGAGGGGAAGAGACTAAGAACTCAAACAGTCAGACACCATAGTTTACTATACAGCCGAGTGCTTGGCATTCAGTGAAAATAAAGTACTTTAGTATCACTGTAATATGGAGTACAAAAGTTAGATAGGGACTATATCTACAAAGTTAATGATATGACCAATGTGTTCTACTCAAGTACTACTCTGTCTTTGGTGCCCTTCTCTTAACTCTATAGTGTCATCTAATATCTATAATGAATTCCCCATGATTCCAATTTAGGCAAGATTAGGCACAGGTTTGAACTTCACCAAGCTGTCACCATACATGCAAATTGTAGATCACTTTGAACAGTTCTTAAATCCAGAGAGTACACAAGGTCAAGGGCAACTCATAAGGCAGGATTATCTGTGTGCCATCCTGATGTAGTCCTTCAGACTTCTGAGGTTGCACCTGCTCAGGAGATACACATCCTGGCTGATTAGATGGTTTGGTTTTTGGTCTCTCATTGATGTCATCTTCGTTAGCATCACTTTACTCTTTTCTCACTTGGGTTGCTGAGGGCTTTGGCAATGTAGGATGGTTTGACTGGTGGTTGCTTTTCAGCAGCTGCAGCCTCTGGGCCTGGGGCAGGTCTTCTGATTCAGCGGCGATGACTGTCTCTGGGATGGCCAGTCACACTGCAGCAGTGTATTTCGGGCTTGCTGCTCGAGTGCCTGACAGCACATTCTTGCTTGGTTTAAAGTTTATTTACCAGATTCTGCAAGACTGGACTACCTTTATAACTCAGATCAGAACAGGTGTTGCTTCTATTTGTCGTCACCTTCTTCTTGGTGCACAGCCTTTGTCCAAGGTGGTCCCGGCAGGTAGTGATCCGGAGGACAACTCCGTGTAGGTGCACTTCAAACCTGAGCAGAGTGAAGTGCGAAGTCTCTAAACTTGACTGACATCAGCCTTACTGAAGTAGCAGTCAGGGACAGACAAAAGGTCAGGCCCTGCCTAGAAATTTCCTCACCTTTTATCTATATCTACCTATATCTATAAATATCTGTATATATATATATATATATATCTATATATATAACTGACCTATCTCCTGAGGCGGAAGCCGGGAGTGCAAACGGAGCTAATCTTCTTTTAAACAATTGTATTTGTCACGTAAATCTGTGTGTTTTAACTCACCCCGCCGCATAGTAATTCAGAGCACTTGCTCAACACTGATCGGCCCGGGTAGCGGATCTTAGCGCTGCCGCGAAGCCTCCTCCTGAATACTCCTCCCGACGCCAGCACCGGCGAGGAATCAGGCCACGCCCCTTTTTAGGCCACGCCCACTGTCTACGGTATTTAAATGCTGACTACAAGCGCCAATATCAGAACTGACCTATCTCCTGAGGCGGAAGCCGGGAGTGCAAACGGAGCTAATCTTCTTTCAAACAATTGTATTTGTCACGTAAATCTGTGTGTTTTAACTCACCGCGCCGCATAGTAATTCAGAGCACTTGCTCAACACTGATCGGCCCGGGTAGCGGATCTTAGCGCTGCCGCGAAGTCTCCTCCTGAATACTCCTCCCGACGCCAGCACCGGCGAGGAATCGGGCCACGCCCCTTTTTAGGCCACGCCCACTGTCTACGGTATTTAAACGCTGAATACAAGCACCAATATCAGAACTGACCTATCTCCTGAGGCGGAAGCCGGGAGTGCAAACGGAGCTAATCTTCTTTTAAACAATTGTATTTGTCACGTAAATCTGTGTGTTTTAACTCACCGCACCGCATAGTAATTCAGAGCACTTGCTCAACACTGATCGGCCCGGGTAGCGGATCTTAGCGCTGCCGCGAAGCCTCCTCCTGAATACTCCTCCCGACGCCAGCACCGGCGAGGAATCAGGCCACGCCCCTTTTTAGGCCACGCCCACTGTCTACGGTATTTAACGCTGAATACAAGCGCCAATATCAGAACTGACCTATCTCCTGAAGCGGAAGCCGGGAGTGCAAACGGAGCTAATCTTCTTTTAAGCAATTGTATTTGTCACGTAAATCTGTGTGTTTTAACTCACCGCGCCGCATAGTAATTCAGAGCCCTTGCTCAACACTGATCGGCCCGGGTAGCGGATCTTAGCGCTGCCGCGAAGCCTCCTCCTGAATACTCCTCCCGACGCCAGCACCGGCGAGGAATCAGGCCACGCCCCTTTTTAGGCCGCGCCCACCCTACTCCTTCCCCCATCATTTGCATAAATCATGTGCATCTGCCAGAAGCGCAGCGGACGAGCGCAGCGGACGAGCGCAGCGGACGAGCGCAGCGGGAGCGCCGTCTGCGCGCCGAAGGCGTGCCTAAGGCAAGCCCGTCTGCGCCCGTCCGCGCCAGACCAAGCCCAGAGCCCAGGATCTCTGCAACAATCACACCATTGCCATTGAGGTATACCCGGGAAGCCCTTTACAGGCTAAGGGACTCCTCCTCCGCGCCCTGTCGCAGCACCATCTTCTTAGAGGAGAGACATTCCTGCTGCTCAAACTGTCCATATAGGCTCACACCTCGATTCCCCCCTAAACCACGCTGGCTCAGGATGGCTCTGCTTAATTGCAGATCCCTCCCGAAGCACCAGTCAGAAATCAATATGCTTCTGAAAGATTCGGAGATTGAGGTCCTTTTTCTCACCGAAACTTGGATCAACTCCTACTCAGACCCAGACATCATTCAATCACTCCCCCCTGGCTACCTTATCGAGCACCAGGACAGACCCGCCGGGATTGGAGGTGGAATAGCAATCATTTACCAAGACCACCTGTCCTGCCAGCTCAAAGATAGCCCAATTCAGGACTGTGAAAATGTCCACTTTTCTATCCATCGGCCCCCATCCACAACCCTCTCAGGGATATTGGTTTACCGTCCCCCAGGACAGCAACGACTGTTCTGCGATTCTCTTATGGAAACCATCTCCTCCCTTGCTTGTCTATCTCCGAACTTCACGGTCTTGGGAGACCTGAATCTCCATTTTGATGACTCTACCAATAAAACAGCTTTTGACCTTAAAGTAGACTTAGCCTCCCTGAATCTTCATTTACAAAGTAACCAGCCTACCCACACCAAGGGCCACCTGTTGGATCCCATATTTACGAACCTCACAAGACTAGTCGTCAATACCCCCTTCCCTGTCCCATGGTCAGACCATTTCTTAGTTCCCTTCAAGCTGCAACTCTCGGCAGAGGCACCAGAGAGACCCCCCCCCCAAGCACCCTCCCGCCCCTGGCAAAAACTGGATACGACCTCATGGGCACAAGTACTTGCCTCCACCTTACCAGCATTGGACCCAGATCCCTCCAGAGCAGACGCCCAACTACACAATTGGATCAATCAATCCCTCGACGCTACCATACCAGTCAGACCCCTCCCCAGCAAAAAGAAAACAGCTAAATCTCCGTGGTTCACCCAAGAAGTACAAAAAACTCGAGCGCCATTGGAGAAAAGACTGGGCGTTGGAAAATAAAAACGAGTATAGGATTGCCATTAAACACTATAAAACCTGTATAAAAAATACCCAGGCAACCTTCTTCGAGAAAAAAATACTGGCAGCAGCCAACTCTGCTAGAGAAACCTACCGCATCGTACGCCTTCTCACTAAAACCCCAGACCCCCCCTCCCACTCCCGACCCATCGGGCACTAGATGCAACCAGCTAGCCGAGTTATTTGCCTCAAAAATTAACAAAATTCTTACCTCACTCCCAGCCCCCAAATCCTCTCAATTCTCCGCTTTACCCCCTCTTTGCTATGAAGCTCCTCGTCTCCAAACATTCTCCCAGGTTACCACAGAGCTCTTTCTGTCCACTTTACAATCTGTAAAGAGTGGTTCCCCATCAGACCCAGCTCCTATGAGCAAATTAAAACTGGTCGCCTCCACCATCGCCCCTCTGATCACCCACCACATCAACGCCTCTCTGGCATTAGGCTCTGTCCCTGCTAACTGGAAAAAAGCCATAGTCAGGGCACTTCTTAAAAAACCTCACCTTGATCCTACGGATCTATCCAACTTCAGACCTATTTCTCTCCTCCCAGCTATCAGCAAAGTGGCCGAGCGAATTGTAAATCACCAAGTCTCCCACTTCCTAGAATCCAACTCACTCCTGCGTCAATTCCAGACTGGGTTTAGACCCGGACAGGGAACTGACACCGCACTTCTAGCCGTGGTCGAAGAGGCAAGAACCATCTTAGACACAGGAGGATCAGTGGCAGTGATCCTCCTCGACTTGAGTGCTGCCTTCGACACGGTGGACCATACCATCCTCATCCACCGGCTAAGCTTGATAGGAGTCTCCGGCACCACTCTTTCCTGGATTAAATCCTTCCTTGAAGGAAGAACTTTTCAAGTGTCCAAAGCCATGTCGTTACAGTGTGGGGTCCCCCAGGGATCCTCCCTGAGCCCCACACTGCTTAATGTCTACATGTCCCCTCTAGAGGACATCATATCCCCATTCGGCATAAAAACAGTAATGTATGCCGATGACACCCAGCTGGTGGTCTCCCTAAACCAGTCGAACAAAAGCCTGGACAACCTGGCAATGTGCCTCGAGAACATCTTCCTCTGGATGTGTGAATCACGCTTAAAATTAAACGGAGAAAAATCCGAGATACTGCTCCTTGGAAACCCACGCAAACTCTCTCCATCCCTATCATGGCCACCATGCATGGGATCCCCTCCTAACCCCAAATCCGAAGTTAAAAGCCTTGGTATCTGGCTGGACCAAGACCTCAACTTCAAGGCTCAAGCCAGAAAAACCACTGGCATCTGTTTCGGCCTCATGCGAACAGCGCGAAAGATCCTACATCTATTCCCCTTCCAATCCAGAAAATTGCTGATGCAGGGGTTGGTGAACTCCAGACTGGACTACGGTAACGTCCTGTACCTAGGGGCACCCGCATCAGTCATTAATAGGCTGCAATGCGCCCAGAATGCCGCTGCCAGACTCTTAACCGGAACCAAAGCGAGATGCTCGGCCAAACCAGCCCTCAAGAGTCTACATTGGCTCCCGGTGAAGGAAAGGATCACCTTTAAGACCCTATGCATTTCACACAAAATAAAGCAAGGCAGAGGTCCGCCGATCCTGAGATCCCTCGTCAAATCCCATCAATCTAACAAACAACTCAGATCTAACTCCCTCTCCCTGGCCACTGTTCCCAGAATAAAAAAGGCCCGGTCCGGTGGACGATTGTTCTCCTACAATGCTCCAAAATTATGGAACGCCCTTCCACTGTCCATGCGGCGAGAACACAACCTTTTGGCCTTTCGTAGGCAACTAAAAACATATCTCTTTCCATAAATACCCCACTTCCTCTGCTCCCCTTCCGGAACAATAGGTCGATTTACAGCGCTGGGACGCCCCAGGGTAGCTACGCGCTTTATAAATCCCCTTTCAAATTTCAAATATATATATATAGATATCCTCCCTCCCAACTCCTCACCACGGGAAACGATGTTGCCTGCCTTATCAGCAGGTGTGTCGTCGTGAAAAGACCTCCGTAGTCAGGTCCTGCACATTAACGCTCAAGCACGCAGCAAACACCACGCTTGACGACACCATGTGCTTTGCTAAAAAGTTTATTAAAGTCAGCCCTATATAGATATATAGATATTTTTATTTATCTATATATTATATATATATATATATATATATATATATATATATATATATATATATATATATATCTTAAATGTTACCGAGGCGTTATTCTCTGTAGTTAAGGTTTACACCCCAGTCTATAAAAATTCAGACTTTTGGATACTCAATAATTTTGGCTACCTTTGACATATATACACTGTGCAACCTGGCACTAGGTATGACTTTACAGGGGATTATATACATTAAAGGACCAATCGGGTCACTGTCATCACCATCATAATTTACAGGTAGTGAAAACAACCAGTAACTACTGGCCATATGGTACACTTAGCACAACCACATTATAAAGAGCCTTTTTAGGCATATCTGTAATTGTTGAAGCGCTCGAGATCATGTTCGCGCTATATAAAACTTTATAGTTAAACAAATAAATAATGATCAGTAGTGCAGGGCATCATCTCCATAACACACCATCCCCTGTGCAATTATGAACATAACCGTACACCAAGACCAAGTGTCACCCTTGAGAAGCGGTCCCTGGAGAAACAGTACCACCAGAAATTGCTTCAGCAATCCTTGTTTTCTCTAGAGTATTTGATGAATGAATGAGTCTGTGTGGTGAGAATGAATTGTTGTTGGTTGCTGTTGGGTTATTTATTTCAAAGTTTATAACAACTCACTGTTTGTCAGTAATTTTGCTGGCATTGCATTTGTTGAATATATTATGAGCTAATTGTATATATGTATTTATCTTTCAACTAGAATTATATAAAAATATAAAATGATAAAAATTTCTCCTTTAAACATCCAAAGAAAATAAAAAAATGAACTAACTGAACGTTGTTTAATTTAGATGTGCTAGTGATCAATGGTAGGGGTGATGGCAGGATAGAACCTGAATAGGACTGTTAAAAAGCAATATAGGTCAGAATAGAGGTTTGTACCTGCATAACCGTACCATATGCCACATATGGTCCTATGAGCCAACTGCCCCCCAACACATGTAGGGCATGGAAACACCGGCACCCCTAGCTGCCGATGCTTCAAAAGCAATGCCCGTAACACAAATGGGAGTGGCAGGGTTCAACTCCCTCTTGTCTCCTCTGTAGAGAATGCCCTTGATGTTGCAGATGCCTGCGGGCCTGCGGCACAGCTGTGACAAGACTGGGTGAAACAGTGTGCCCCGTAGGCCCCACTCACCGGGGTCTCTCCGGTCTCCGCAGTGGAAGACTGCCTGCTACGGTGAAAAGCACGGAGTCTGCAAAAGTTAGCCTGTGAGGCTCCTGTCCTTCCTCATGGTCCGTCAAGCCTGCGAGGCTCCGTCTCCATTGAACAGACACGCAGGCTCTCCTCCTCCTTACGGGGAGCCCAGCCCACAGCCGCCTGGCTTCCTGCTCTGGCCCTGCTTCCACCTGCCAGCCCCGCCCAAGGTCAGGTGCTCCTCGCCTGACTTCCGGTTTTCGGGCACAGATACTGAGCGAAGTCTCTGTCGGTTTTGGGCTCTCCTCTGCACAACCATCGGCAGAAAAAAAACTGGAGAGTTTCCCACACGCTTCTGGGGTGCAATCACCACACCTTGCAGCACATCAACATATCAGAGTGCTCCTCGTGTAGTGCTGACGGACACCTCCTCACGGAGAGGAGGAAACACGGTGCTCAGTCTGTCTCCCACTTTCCAGACACAACCAGGTAACAGGCAGCGCTCCTCCCCAGGAATTGACAAGGGCAGAGGACAGGGCCCAGGCAGGTCATCACGCTGGGTCCCCCAGCAGAGGGCCAGTCCTCTCAGCTACCCAGCAGGCAGCAGGTAGTCCATGCCATCCGGCAGTCCTCTGGCAGCACTTCAGCTTCAGTCCATCGTGAGCATAAAAAGCACTACCTACATGGGGTCACAGCCCCAATATTTATACTAGTCAGTGTCTTTGTTCTACCCTGGCACAGGCTCTGGACCTAGTCCAAACCAGTTCTGGGGGGCACTTAACAAGTGCACAACAGCCCCCATTGTTAGTGTAGGCTCTGGCCCCAGACACACCACAAGGGTGCAGAGCCAGCATTGTGGAAGGCAGACACAGTCCTATTCAGGGTCAGGTGCTGCTCCTCCCACTACTCCAAATGCAGATCGGCCTATTCACCCTAGCGCTGACTCACCCATCATCCCTGGAGCTAATGCACCTCCCCAGCCCCTTGTCACTCCAGAGCCAGACATGCAATACACATCAGGCAAGCACAAAGACACATAGCACACAGAAATGCGCACTTCTAAAACCACGCTACTTGAAATCCATGAAGTTCAAGCAACAGTGCTTTTGAATAAAAGAAGCAATGTACCATGCTGGATGAATTGTTATTTAAAAAAATACTTTTCTCTAATTGATTTCACACTTATTGCATTGATTGTACACATGTTGGATGTCAGTTCTAACTGATTGAATAAACTGTGTTAAAAATAATTTTCACTCGGCAGGAGTGAATTAAGGTAGTGCAGATTCTGTCTAGGGCAGGTTGTCCTAGTTTTTTGTTCACTTCTAAAAGTGGCATTTCTAAAACAGTGTCAATAAATCTGCGCACACCATTATGCAGAATTTATTACCACTATTCCAAACATACCAAACTTGATCACGCTACTCCTCATAGATCGGGAATTATCACTGCAACACTTATCAGGGAATCCTCAAAGCATTCCTATGAGAGGGCAGCCTCAGAGTAGTGAGAAACCAAAATAGCTGTTTGTCACTACCAGGACATGCCACACAGTTAAGGCACATGTCCTACCTTTTACCTACATCGCAACCTGCCCATAGGGCCAGCTAGGGCCTACCTTAGGGTTGACTGATATGTAGTAAAAGGGGAGTCACAGGCGTGGCACCCACTTTATGTGCCACGTCACAGCAGCAGTAAACTGCATGTGCAGGCCCTGCAATGGCAGAGGCCTGAGACAGGTTTGAAAGGCTACTTTTGTGGGTTGTGGGTGGTACCAGCAGCGCTGCAAGCCCACCAGCAGCATTTAATTTACTGGCCCTGGGTATATGAGATACCACTTTACAGGGGACTGATAGGTAAATTAAATACGCCAAACAGCTGTAGACCAATCTTACCACCTTTACCATAGAGAACACACGCACTTTACACTGGACAGCAGTGATAAAGTGCCCAGAGTCCACAAACCACAAACACCAGGTCAGAAAATATATCAGGAGGAAGGCAAAAAGTTCAGGGATGACCCTTCAAAAAGGGCCAAGTCCATCAACCTCACATATTACAACTCATGGCATGTTCAATGACTGTCTTATGTTTTTATGTGCCAAGTTGTCTGCCCCAACTGTGGACTCTCCTCACTCATAAAATTACTTTCAGTAAAATGAAAGTCAGAGTTTGTAAATACCAAAAAATCGTAAACCTACAGAAAAGTGTATAATTAATTTTGTGAATTAGGCTCCATTGTTTAGCTGCAAATAGTATTCTGAGCATGGGGAACTCAACATTCACCTGCACATGCACATTTTGGTTTTACTGTTTATTTTATGTGAACCTTATCTTTGTTTTTCATATTGGATTTTAGTTTTAGTGTTTATATTTCCTGACTGTAGCAAAATGTTTGGCTTGGCAGTATTGTAAGCAAGAAGCAATGCAGAATGGAAGAATTCCTACAAAGTGAAAATCCAACCCAGATTTCAGAGGTTTGTTTGTGGTTGCATTATCCTTCATCACAGCAAAGTGCACTGTTATTGAATTATATTCATATACATACTATGGAATAAACCTTTTCATGACGCTTTCGCCTAACAAAGTGGATTGTCGTAAAGTTAATGTCTCTCACATGGCATTCACTTTAGAATTTAGGTATATGCCATAGGAAGGAGCCCGTTCTATGCATATAGATGCAAATTGAGTGACCGACAACTTTGCAAAATATTTTTTTTTAATTACTAACTTTGTAACATGCATGTCTCATGAGGGTTAATAAATGAGTGACGCTTCAAGCGTCCCTTGAGGACAGCGGGAGACCTTTATTGCTGCTGAGAGGCCACTAAGAGTTATTCTGTGGACTAGCAGTAAAAGAAGCAGTAGCTGAGCTGGCACTTCTTGGTAGCTGTGTCTTAAGACCTTTCTGAGCCCCATCTCTCTAATGTATGAGTCTCACCAGCACTGCCCCTGAGCACTACCAGCATCTCCAACCCCTTTGAGTCACCACAGCAGTACTGACCATTCATCTTATTGGTCATTTGCCCTGGAATCCAAAGCCATCAAAGGCATGGTTTCTGGCTGCCATAATAGGATTATATGAACACAGGGTAGACAATTGATCCTGGGAGGCAGAATCAGTATGGGGCAGTCCCAGTATGATGCCATGGGGGATCAGTGCAGAAGAATGGCCATGTCAAGGGCTAGAATAAGGGATACAACTAGAGAACTAGTTGGCAGTTCATGCAATGAAAAATAGGGAATACATGTGTTTTGGTGCATATTCCTGTCATTATTGCCTCCCTTATACAAGATTTAGACATCACAGGAAAGATTAATACTTCATCCTGGATTTAGAACCTCTAGTAGTGTACTCTGGACAATCCAGCATGATGATAGGAAGGGTAGTTTATATGCCCAGCCATGCTTGTTCCTTCAGAATCATGGTGTTGGCTTAACTTGAGAAGAAGACCACATTTGACATCCTCTTCCCATTCATTGAATCTACTTCCCCACCACTTCTGACGCGTGTTGACACCTTCCATTGATTCTAAAACATCTCCCTGGCTGAGCGCTACTGTAGATTCATCAATGTGGCCCACACCGCGAGGAATGGCAGCTTGGCACCAGGTGTGGGGTATCCAGCAACAAGCCAATCTGGATGTGTGGAATACAAACAGGAGTCGCAAACAGCATGTGATTAGTAGAAGTGTGTGAGTGTCACGTAATATGCTTTAAAATTATGCAAAATTTAAAACAGTTACTTAACGCAATATTTAAGCATGAAAAAAAGGCTCTTTACCAACGTTTGTAGTGAGGATGCGTTTTGCACTAAAGAATAGTGCAAAAACATAATTACCACAAACAACAGCTGCTCATGTTTTTGTTGTTCGCATTGTTGCTGCACTCCCATTCCTATAAATTTACTGTCACCGTGATCAGTGGCGTAATAACTCTACCTGGCGTAATCGAATCATTTCGCGAATTTGTGCAAGCAGTGTAATACAAAGATCCTGAAATTGTGAGAGCAATGCCAGTTTAATTTGAATTTCTCTGTGGCTACTGGTGAGTTCTTGGCATGCTTGTGATAGTGTGCCACCCTCATGAAGTTCCATGTTTATCAGAATGCTTTTGAATGAAATAGAGAAAAGCAAGGGACCATGAACTGATGAAGCATCCTCCCATGAGCTTTCACTATATGGATAGTCTTCTTTGTGAATCAAAAATTGAAGACAAACTCTAAAAATGCAAGAGGCAAAAACACTTTGAACTTTATGTTCTGGTTATCCTTATGTTTTAATTGATGGCGGTTCAGTTGGAAGTTGATAATAAGGATCTGGACTAAATGGTTTTGGTTGTAATGAATAAAAAACAGAATACATCTTCCAAGTGTAGGCCACCTTCAGTCGAAAGGCTACAACATTAATCGGCCTGATTCATCTAACCTTCCACAGCCTATGGGTATTCTGGGTACAGCTGTGATACATTGAGGTGCAAAATTACCCTAGATACAACATCATCATTAGAGTGGAAAAATATATGAGTACAAATTACACTTATGGGCAAAATTGCCCTAGGTACAAAGTAAGTTGCATGGTGGAATTGCATTTAGCAGCAAAATAGGGCACCGGGTGGCGAATGGAAAAAGGCGGTAGCTACATAGTTCACCCCCCCCCCCCCCAACTCACACTGCTCCCTGTGACTCAGGTCTCAAAGGTCGCAGGGTACTTGGCACAATCACTTCCAGAGCTTGGCATAAGAGGGGGAGGGGTGATATTTACAGTACCCCTTAGTTGGCCTCTCACAGCCAGGCTGAAGGCGAAATAGGGAAAATTGACCCACACCATGACATATTATTGTGGAAGAAAAGTAACAAGCATCAAATTCTCCGATCATGACACTCTCAC
Source organism: Lissotriton helveticus (assembly GCF_964261635.1). NCBI lineage: Eukaryota > Metazoa > Chordata > Amphibia > Caudata > Salamandridae > Lissotriton > Lissotriton helveticus. The sequence goes on along the minus strand of NC_136065.1, from coordinate 164,393,089 downwards.
ATAAGGTAAAAGGCAGAAGAGCACTTACTGTTGTTGGCGCCAAACCACTGCAGCATGATGCAGGGCAAACACGTCGGCCAGCGAAACTCGGGGCCCCAAGTTAAGCAGCCCGTCCCTGCAAGGTCCCACATGCAATGGAGCTCCTCCTGAGGCAGTGTCTCAGCAGCTGGGGCTAGTCTGGCTCCTCTCTGCTCTCGCCGGGCCAAGCAAGGTGGTGGCTTCTCCTCAGGGCCACAGGCTGGCTTCCCTTATCCTCTGGCGCCTGCATGGGCAGAGAAAACAACATGTCTCTTAGCGGCAACGAATTGTGCTGTTCAAACCTCATTTTGAGTCCATATCAAGGAGGGATGTATGACGTTACAACGCATGCTTTTACCAGGCATGCTGTTACAACGCAGTTTTTACAACGCAAACCTTTACAAAGCATAGCGCTTTGGGGTGCTGGATAGTGAATTGTTTAATTTACTATTCCAACTCCAGTCCCTGTGGACACTAGGGAAGGTGTTGGATAGTAAATTAAATCTATTTCCTATCCTAGAGTGCCCCCCAGCGCAATGCGTTGTAATGGTTTTCGTTGTAAAACCTGCGTTGTAAAAGCACTGCGTTGTAAAAGTTTCGTTGTAAAGGATGTTTCCCATCAAGGAGCAAGAAGCTGAGCTGCACTTTCTCTTTGAGTCTGAAAATGAGGCTTGAACCACACAATGGGTTCCAGCTAGGAAAGCTGCATGCCCGAGTCAATGAAGGCTTCTGCAGACAGTCTAAGTTGGGCGAGTGGAGCAACTCTGTCCGCTCGCAGATCCCTGTGGAATTTCAGAGTTTTCTGCAACTCCACAGAATTCTGTGCAACTCCGCAAGCTCTCCCACCACAAAGGCGGCAATCAGAAACAAACAGATCTCACCTCTGGGTGCCCTGGCTGGGGTTGTAGAGGCAAATGAGCCCTCGTGGTGAATTCCGATGGAGCCTAGCCACCTAGGCGAGCAAAAGGAATGCATGATCGGTAACCAGATTTCTGGGCTCGGAGCAACCAGATGGCCGGGCTGAAGGGGCAGTTTGGAATTGCACACACAGGCTGAAATGACGGGCCTAAGACTTGTTTAAAAGGCTGCTTAAGTGATTGGCACAATCAGTGCTGCAGGACCACTAGTAGCATTTAATTAACAGGCTCTTGGTATACGTGGTATCACTTTACCTGGGACTTACAAGTAAATGAAAAGGGTCAATTGGGTGTAAGCCAATTTTACCATATTTAATGGAGAGACAACAAGCACAAGCACTTTAGCACTGGTTTGCAGCAATAAAGTGCACAGAGTCCCAAAAGCCGGCAAAAACAGGTTGGGAAAACAGGTGAGTGAAGGCAAAACTTTTGAGGAGGACGCTTCATAAAGGGCCTAGGACAACAACTACCTACATAGCTACGATTGGATCTGTATTTAATGAAAAAGCAATGCTGGATTCAAATCAAGATAAATGAAAGATGCCTGCACAGCATAAAAAGATCAACCAAAGTTTAGAATAGAGGAAAAGATATGGACATGATTGTCACAATATGTGTGTATAACAGTATAAACTTATTTTTATACTGTGCTTGCTAGCAATAGTTTTGCACTGATGTAGATAACAAATATTGTTTTTCACCAGTTTGCCTAGCGTCAATTCCTAAACCTCTGATGAATCAAAGCCAAAATAGCTCTGTGGGGATTCGAGCTCTACAAGTCAGACACAGACATTGTTAAATTACATTGTTTGCTAAAATCATATGGAAAATGTTACAAGGGTGTGCTGTTTGTGTTTGGTACAGTTTTTTTTACATGTTTATATATTTTTTCCTATCCTGCACATTGTGTGAATAGGACAGTCACCAAAAGGTCTGTTATTAACTGCACATGCACCATGCATTACATAAGGAGTATATGTGTGATTGGTCTCAAAGTGAACAAGCATTTGCAAAGCCAATTGCTTTGGCTGCCAACCTCTTGGCTTTGTCAATGCTTGTTTTGTTTATACCAACAAAAATAATATATATATATATATATATATATGTATAAATTATATGTATAATATATTTATTTGTGTGTGTGTGTGTGTGTGTGTGTGCACTACTTTGTTGCAGATGTGCTCTATCAGAATGTCATCACTCCCAGTGCAGTTAGCCAACGGTTGAAGTGGGCCGACCCAGTGCCAGTGCTTTAAATGAACCCGTACTGTGAGGTATTGAGTACCTGAGCCCTATATTTTGAGAGGGAAAGTGCCGACATTTCTTAGCAGGGGTCTGACACTTTTAATTGGAGAGTACTGGCACTTTTCAGAAGCAAGTACATACTCTGGAGTAGGGTACCTGCACTTCTATTGTCCATTTCAAGCGCTGCTAATTGCCCTACGGTGTATTGGGCAGAAGAGCAATGTGAATGACGCAATAACAGACCAATGGATGAAGAGGGCTGGGTGAAACCCCTATGAATATATTGGGCCCGATTCACAGAACTAACTTAAGACAAAATCCTAAATTTACTACCATTTTGGTATTCACAGAAGGCACTTACTCATTTCGGTATTCACAGAAATTAGGACTCCTAACTTTAGGACTCCTAAATGCCTTCTGTGAATACTGAAAGTCTTAAAGTTAGGATTTTTCTCAGTTTAGGAGTAGTAAAGTTAGGACTCCAAACTTTAGTACTCCTAAACTGAGAAAAATCCTAACTTTAAGACTTTCCGTATTCATAGAAGGCATTTAGGAGTCCTAAAGTTAGGAGTCCTAACTTCTGTGAATACCAAAATGAGTAAGTGCCTTCTGTGAATACCAAAATGGTAGTAAGTTTAGGATTTTGTCTTAAGTTAGTTCTGTGAATCGGACCCATTATACATATAATTTTGGTAAAATCAATAAAGCTTGGCTATCGCCAGACCTAAAAGTCTGCCTGACTTCAGATCTCAGCTGTGCATTAACACTTCTGGTAAAATTCGTGAAGCCCTTTTCTTGCTTTCTGCTCTGAACATTTTGCAGTGTAGCTGGTGAAATGTGTTGGGACAGGGGCCACGTTGTTAGCTAATTTGTAACAGCGCTCGGAACAATGTAACCATATAAAGCAGTGCACCAAGTATGATAGATGTGCTTTGTCACTTATGACTGGCGAAGTGTCATTTCCCTCTGGCACGCCAAGGACACAGTGCAGAACACTTTCCATCACTCATTTCTTGTGAGTTGCTGCTCGGTTCTTGGCTTGTGAGACGCCTGGAGGTGCCAGCACTGCTGCTTGGCGCTACACCAGAAGTGTATGGAAGCCTGGATGAAAACCGAGCATCGGAAACCCAAGAGACACCTGTCCCCCGGCGCAGACACCGAAAGCTGCGCTCTTCGGTGAATGGCAGCGCCCTTCAGCGTCTGCTCTGCGTCTAACCTTAAATGTGCAGCCGTGAGGGTATACACACTGCGGAGGGTGGAGTACAACTCAAGGGGCGGGGGGAGAGCAGATGTGATTGATGGCGCAGGGAGAAGCAACTTGTCTCGACCACTAAAGATGACATTTTTCCTATTAGCCACTTCTGATATGCTTGCATGTTCGAATAAAAAAAAAAGTTACTGTGTGCCAGAGGTGAAGTACACTCCTGAGACTTTTAAAGAGAGACCTGTCAATCTACATTTTTTTCGAAGTGCACACTGACACTGCATTTTGCTTACGGTCCAATTCTCAGTGCCTTCTTGGACTGTTTTTGTGCCTAAGTGCTCACTTAGAAGGAGTGGTCTGGATGTGTAACCCTCTCCACCCCTGAACTGTGTGTGCGTCCAGGACAAGAGGGACTGTGTGGTCTGGGCATCTATCTAAGAGCCCTTCTGTGTGGGTGTCTGACGACCTAGACTGTGTGGTCCATATATGATCTGCTCACAAGGATGGCGTGGTCTGGGTGTGCACCTGTCTCCTCTCCAGGACTGCCCATGTGTCTAAGTGCTCACATGGTTGATGGGGCCTGGGCCTGCGTGTGGGTGTGTCCAGTGCTTAATTTGAGCTGGTGCTTTCCCGTGCTCAGCACCGGCACCTAATCCTCAGCACCAGTGCTTATAGCACCAATTAAGGGCACACTCATTTAGAAGGCAGGCAATTTTCCCCATAATCACAGGATTTGAACCACGCCGAGACACAAACTAGGTTCCCCGGGTCCGAAATCGGCAGTTCTAGCCATTAGGCCAAGTCCTCTCCAGAATAATAAGTGCCGGGGCTCTAGTCAGGAGGCAGTTTGCACCAGCACATTTCTCCTGTTAGCACTGCCTCCTGAGGATAGCCCCGGCATTTTCTATTTTACAAATTAACCACTGGGTGTGTCACTACTGTGCTCATTTGGACTTTATGGTCTGGTTGTGTATCTAAGCGCTCAACGTCACTTTCCAGATTAATTCTTTTTCATCCATACTAATATTATAAAGAGAGAGCCCAAACCTTTGAGGCGGGTAATCTCAGTAACCACAGCACCAATCACAACACCCAATACAGCGTTGGAAAGGGCAGTTGCAGCAGAAGGACATAGGCTATGCAGACGGCCACCATTTTTTTTTTGTAGAGTTTTATATAGCGCGAACTTGTCCCGAACTGAATCAGGTATCAGAGCGCTTTACATAGCACCAGTTACGTTACATGAGGACACACATTCATTTTTTTTAAGCACGGGGAGATTAAGTGATTTGCCCAGAATCACAGGATGTTTGGCGTCGTTACCAAGACTCGAACCCAGATCCCCAGGTCCGAGGTCGAGCGCCCTAGCCGTTAGGCCAACTCCTCTATACATTTAAAAGGTAAAAGAACCGTGCCAGCAAAGTAGTCCCTTGTGGGCGTGTCTGCGTTGTGCTGTGGGCGTGGGCTCGGGGCGTGACTAACGCTAGGGGCGTGTGGTACGGCCATCACATCGTGGGCTGTGGGCATGTGCTGGGGGTATGACAAACGGTGGGGGCGTGTGTCCGCCCTTCATGCCATGTGAGTCATACATACAAGCGTCAATTATGTTGCTGCGCAGCATCAAGGGGCACGCTGGGGGTGTGACACACTGGGGGCGTGAGAAATGCTGGGGGCGTGTGTCCGGCCTTCATGCCATCTGAACGCAATTGCGCCGCATCAAGGGGCACGCTGGGGGCGTGAGAAACGCTGGGGGCGTGTGCTATGTTCCGCCCTTCATGCCACGTGGGTCGTACATTAATCAGAAGATCGTCTGCTGTGGCCGTGTGCTGGGGGCGTGACAAACGCGTTCACCTGGAGGCCTGGTAAGTAACGTTACTGCAGCCTCTCCTGCGCGCTGTTATTGAACTCTCTCATTCAACGAAATTACACGCGCCTGCTACCATCAACCAGGGCTCTAGCCGGGCTCAGGCGGCGGATCAGTACACTAATTACACGCGCCTGATATCATCAACCAGGGCTGCAGCTGGGCCTCAAGCGGGAGAACACGCGCCTGCTAACATCAAACAGGCCTGCATCTGGGCCTCAAGCGGGGGAACACGCAAATGAGCGTGTCTGCGGGGACAATTACTGCAGCCTCTCCTACTCGCTGTCACTCAACTCTCTCATTAAACGGATTTACCCGCGGCTGATAACTCTCTCATTCAACGACATTACACGCGCCTGTTAACATCAACCAGGGCTGTAGCCGGGCTCAGGCGGCGGATCACTACACCAATTACACGCGCCTGCTAACATCAACCAGCGTTGCAGATGGGCTTTCTCCGTCCCTATTCAAATGAAACAAAAAATGTTGTCTACCGCGAGATTTTAAAATAAATTGCCCTTGCCAAATACACACATTATACACATTCTATTTCATACCCGGACAACGTCGGGACGGGCTGGTAGTCAGAAATAAACACACACAAATAGAGCTTTGCCCCACTTTGCATTATTTTGCTTCAAAGGGCCAGCCAATGGGCAATACATGAACGTCCCCACACTACCACCCTTGATTTTTGATTGAAAGCCCTATCTACTAACAATGGCAGACAGGGCTTTATTCCATATAATAATGCCTCCTCGAGGCAGGTACTAACACAGTGAATTTTTTTATATTTCTCTTATCTCTTCACACTGTATGCATGCTGCACTGTATCACACACCTACAATGTGGGAAACGTTTAAAAGTATGACTATGTACTTAACAGGCTGGATGGGTGCCCAGCTAGTTTAAAACCTATTCTAGACATCACTGTAAATGTGTGTGGGTGTGCATGTGTGTGTGTGTGTGTGTGTGTGTGTGTGTGTGTGGTGTTAGGCAGCCTGGTAGAATGCCAAAAGCTCCATATCTCATTAGATATGGCACTGCCCTTCTCTCTTTCTAGCACAAAGCAGCACATCAACATTTAGTAAATCTTCGCTTTGATTATGTGTGAGTGGATGAAAAAAATGGAGATGTGAGATGCTGGCAGAAAAGTCCAGGAACACTGTGGGCCTGATTCACAAAGGTAAAGTTACAGTTTGTGTAACTTGACATTCTTTGGGGAATTCACAAAAGTACATTTTAACACTAAATTTATGAGTGCTGACCGCAGCCAGGGAAAAGAACTCCGCACATAAACATTTAGGACAGGCCAATCTTTTTATGTGCTGAGTTTTCCGCCGCCTCGACTGTAGAGTATCCGCATTCAGAAACTTACTATTAAAATGCGGTTTTGTGGATACTGAAAAAGTGTAAATTTGTACCAACGTGTAAGCTTAACTGTGTGAATCAGGCCCAGTATGTTTCATATGAGTTCTCAATGGTTCTCCTCCGCACTACCTGAACTGCTACTACATGGAGACAGGGACAGACAATGCAAGCTGCAGTCTTTTTGTTATACTCTTGTGATACCAGCTTGGAAAAAACCTCTCTTTATCAGTGGTGGGCTATCCACAATATGATGGGTTACTGTAACATTTGCTCAGGTATGCTACCAGTCCACATACATACATTCAAGGAATCTGAATGCATACTGGATTGAGAGTGAATAATGCTAATCATAAAGTGGGAGATGCTTACCATGTTTATTTCTAAAAATAAATAACATAGAATCTGAATTGGAAAAACAGATGCTTAAATATATGTTGGAGAGTTAACGTCCTATGCTGTTTCACAATGCTTCAGTCCAGCCTTGCTCCATTGTATTGTAGCATTTTATTATGCTTTCGTACCCCATAATAAGGCCTCAGACTGTTTGATCATTGGGCGCCATCACTACTCAGTGTGTTGTGTATGGCTGGTAATTTGTGTGGTTTATATGGTAAATATTTTGTTGTCCTTGAATGAGGTTCCCAGGTGTGCTCCAATCATGTTGCAGCAGACTTGTAGCTGTGCATTTACATGGCAAGAAATAAAGACATGGTAAGGTAATCACATTTCATTTAGCATCCTTCCTTCTAATGTCAAAACATTTGTGTGTGCAGGAGAGGTATCCCTAAGATTTTGCTTGCTGACAAGGTCTGAATTTGTAGTATTTTCTAAGAGAGAATGCAATCCAAAGCAATCACCAGACACCACACATGCTTCTTTATCCGCACAGAAGAGTTGATGCTGCAGCCATAAAACAACAAGGGACCCTAGTTAATCAGATGCAAACACACATGTAGGGTGTGTGGCCTCGCCTATATTTACTTGTATCTATGCGTTCTGAGGGAGATGCATGGAGAAAGGGTAGGAGACAGTGGGAATGGTGAAAGTGATACAATTGTTATGGTTAGAAGAGAAAAAAGCAGGTTCCATGGGAAGCTGGGATGGTGGTAAGAGGTTAGTAAGAGAGGCAAGTTATGGTGAGGAGGGTTCTAAACCCCCACCCTGCATATTGTCAAAGGACGAAGTAAGCCCTTACTTGGACAGAAAAGCCAACGGATCACTTTTATTTTATATGGGAGCATAGTGGAAGGGATTTCTCAAAGGGAAAAATGTTTTTACACACTGAGGACAAAAAGAAAAAAAAAAAATTCTCAGTGAGTTTCACTGTGGCTATGATGAGTTCCTCACAGGGGGGATAGGAGTTGACCGGTGATGCCACACTACTTGCCCAGTGCTACGTCTGGAAAGCTGTATCTAACGCAGCATTGCAGGTGTAGTTCTGGGAATGTTTGTAAACAATCCTAAGCATGTTCAGGCGTAGATGTAAATCTCCGCCCCTAATTTTTCAGTTTTTTGTGTGTGAATAGGGCTCCACATTTTGGTAGTGAGGATGTTTTCTCTTTTAGCGTCCCTCAATTAATCATCCCTTGGAAACAATTAGAAGTCTGCTCCTTATTCAAGTCCATTTCTTTTTCTTCAGGGAAACACATTAAGATTGGAATCTCTCACAGTCCCTTCCCTTGTTTCAGAAACCTGGTGTCAAGAACAACTGTATTGCTGTCACTTCTTGGAAGTGTATATCTTGCTGAATGGGACCGATGTCCTAGTGTTTGCTTTCCTCTAAACAAAATGTGACCAGATTTTGAGACGCAAAAATCAGGACAGACCCGACAGAGAAGTAGGACTAAAAGCTGACAATCATCGAGGTTTAGATAGATATATAGATAAACAACTTGCTGCAGTGACTTTTAAACACCATTCTCACACTCTTGTTCTTTTGACCTCTTGGTTTACAAGGATATATGTACATAACAGCTGTAGCAGGGCCTCTGCCCTGCGACCCCCTGCCCTCCTCCACCACCCACTCTGTCTCCCCTCTCCTGGGCACATGCTGATGACCTGCTTCTGTGCTACCTAAAAGAACAAGGGCTGGCAAAGCCAATAGGTCTCACCTACGAAACTAGAGCAATTGCTTTTGTCAATGTTTTTCCTTATGTTGTACTGCAATGTGGTTGCCGTGCAGCATGGTTGAAAGTAAAAAATTTAAAAATCACTATAACACAGCCAGTACTGGCTGATTCATATTGCCTTTTTGACGCTGGTGGGAGGACAGGGAGGAAGGCAACACGTAGTACGATGGAGGGATATATATATAAACAAAGGCTGTGGTGGAAAAGCACTATGATGTGGCTAGGTGTGTCCACGTCATAGTGCTTTTTATTGGCAGGCGGGGCAAGTAGTGACAGACAATAAAAAGAGAGATGGCGAGTCGGGGCAAGCAACATTTTGTGAGGGATAGTTGGTGGGTGCTAGTAACACAGACAAAGGAGGGCAAGTGGGGGCAAGCAACATAAATAAGGCAGGACGTTCAGGTGGGGGCATGTAGCATGGACAAGAGTGGGAGGGAAGGTAGCGGCAAGCAAAATGGAAGAGAGAGTAATACATGGGGAGACATGTAGACAAGGGATCCAGCTGAAAAAGACTCACTAGCGAAAAAAGTGGAGCCTAAGAAAGGAGCAGTGGAAGAACTCAAGTAATGCATCCATGCGCCAGTGGAAGGACAAAAAACATGAAGAGAATGGAGGCCAACAGCACCTGATCAATAAGAAGCAAGCAACGGAGAGTGACGGTGAAGCCAACCAATGGGAAGCAATGGGTGCCCTCTAAGCCCACTGATAGAAAACAAAAGGTCTCAAAGCTGACTAGGTGAGACCTACAAAAATAAATCACTTAAACTGTTTCAGACCTTAGCAGTGCCCTTGGAAACGCAAGCATACATTTCAATTCTGATTTGCTATGGCCAAAATACTAGGATATGCACTTAAAATTGAGAAAAGTATCAAGAAGCCAGTGAGTCCACTGAAAACCAGTACTGTCCGAGTATATCCGGATGTCTGGTCACCCTCCGTAAACCTATCATGCAGGACGTGGTTTGCAGCTGGTGTTTCCTATTTTTAAGCTCTTGTCTGTGAACACATATCCCCCCCAATGCGCATGCCTATGTATGCCACACATGCATGCCTATGTATGTCACACCTGAATGCCTATGTATGTCAAACATGCACACACAAATATATTTCAAGCATGTGCACTGTCATACATGTATTTTTTTAGTGTTCCACGTTTGCACAAAGTACAGCAGCCTCCTAAATAAACACATATCCCAAATATTCGTGCACTCGTTGTACAGTAAAATCATGCTCTCATCTGGACTATTTTGGTTTGGAGCTGACCTTAGGTTTACGGAGCATATTAAGAGACTCACAGGCGTCTGCTTCGGGACTCTCAAGTCCTTAGGCAGATTCTTTCCCTTGCCCCCTCAGCTGGCCAAGGAGATGGTCGCTCGGGCTCTCATCCTATCCCGCCTGGATTATGCCAATGCGCTCTTTCTTGGCATCCCGGCATACCTGGTTAATAAGCTTCAACTTATCCAGAATGCTGTGGCCAGACTCCTTCTTGGCATTTCTAGGAGAACCAGTATAAGATCACAAATGTGCACTCTCCACTGGCTGCCGGTGACCCAAAGGGTACAGTTTAAGGCTCTTGTCCTAGCACACAGAGCCCTACACGACTCTGGCCCCTCCTATATTAGGAAAAGAGTGGCCTTCTACATTCCCCGACGACCCCTAAGGTCGGCTGCCCATCGACTGATGGTAACCCCTCATTTCCGTCGAGCCAGGATGGGCAGCCAGTCCCTTTCGGTTAAAGTATCCATCCTATGAAATGCCCTCCCTATAGCGCTGCGCCACATTCAGGTCTTAAGATGCTTCATGAAGCTCCTCAAAACTCACCTTTTTAAGCAGGCCTACTAATTCACTTTTCTCGCCATCTGTCTTATTCCGTATCGCGCCAGGATACTCAAGAGTAGTCGTGCGCGTTATAAATCACCCTACAACATAACATAACTATTTGGGGATCTTTCTATACCTCTTCTCGGATTTCCAGGGCAAGCATAAAAACACAGCTACTTCCGGGAAGCACAGAAAAAAGGCCTTTATAAATTAAAACCCATGCATTGTGCTGAATTTTACTGGGACATCAACCGTGGTCACATTCTCTCATTGAAACCAGGCGTGCTACAGCAGCAGTTGCTACAGTCAGAGGCACTTCAGTTTGCACCACATTTCTGAGCGTTGCCTTTACCATGCTGTGACCCTGAAGCTGCCTCCCATCAGCTGGACACAATGAGCTAGTCTCTTTCACGGTATGCTATATCCATGACAAGACATGTTAGAAGAGAAATACTGGTGGAAAATTCACCAATGTCCTGAGGGATTTCTGCCAACAACTGCCCCCATATGAAGACCTCTTAATATGCCAGGATAAGATTCTCTGGGTGAGGATTTCCGAACATGTTAAATTCACTATATATACTTTTTACTGAAAATTTCGAAGGCATTATCCTTGCCATTCATGGCAAATCTGCCACCCTTTGTGTGACAGACTTTCAGACGTTAAGTGCACTACATATGATGGTGGATAACCTCGTCTAAATTGAGTGATTTATCCACCACCATTTTTGGTGAAGTTACCTGTTCACACTAGGAGGTCAGACGGTGAAGCTAGAAGAGTTCTTGTTGGCAGAACCTTCATCTAAATTGAATAAGGCATGTAGACCCACAGAGGCGCAGGCTGTGAATTTGCTTCTTCCTAGTAGATTCTTCTAAAAACCCTGTTAGACCTGGCACCATTGGCGTGGGTCTAACTTACATTTTTTCTGTTGCCTCATGTGTTTTTGCTGGTGTTAGATGCTTTGGGCACTGTGCCACTGCTGTCCAGTTCCACAGTGTGAGTGCTCCCTACTGTGAATATATGTATTAATTGGTGATTCCATGATTGACTATTTGGTTTACTTGTCAGACCCTTGTACAGTGCACTGAGTGTGCCCAGGGCGTGTAATTCCAAATGCTGCTAGTGGGCTTGCAGCACTGGTTGTGCCACCCACAGAAGCGGCCTTGCAAAACATGTCTAAGGTCTGCCATTGCAGAGCCTGCGTGCAGTCTGGTACGGTCATACTGACTGGGCAAGTGCACCCACTTGCCAGTCCCTAAACCTTTCATTGTCTTCATATTAGTCACCCCTATGGTAGGTCCAAGGGCAGGGTACATTGTAAGTATAAGGTAGGACAAGCCCTGATGTGTGTGGCATGTCCTAATAGTAAATTACAGCAATTTTCGTTTTTCACTATTGCAAGGCTACCTGTTCTCCATAGGCCAGAGTGGTCTGCTAGATTATATGTTTATAATTCTAACAGACTCAGAGAACATGGTAAAAATTCTATTTTAGTATGCCTGGACTCAGAATAATAAAATACATCTTTTAGTGAAGTTTATTTTAATATTCTGTGTTTGCAAATACCACTTTTAGAAAGTAGGTATTTGCTTGCCTAACCTTTCAAGCCTGCCTCTGCTAGGTTGTGTATTCCTTTGTCTGGGTTTGTGAGTGACAGGGCTGGGGGATTCCAGGAGACAGGCTGGGGCAGCTCAGTGGTGAATAGAGAGATCTGCATCTAGATGGGAGGGAGGATTTGCACCTGGGACCTGAATGGGGCTGGGCCTTCCCTCTACAATGCCGGATCCACCCCCTGTGGTGCGTCTGATGTCTCTGCACTGCACACTGAAAGAAGCGAAGGAAGACTGTCACCAAAGTGCTCCAGGACTGTACTTGCCTTCCACAGTGCTGGCTCCACCTGCTGTGGGGCATCTGATGTGCCTGCCCTGTCCTGTGAAAGGAAAGGAGTAGTCTGGTAAACAGAGTGCTTGAGAACTGGTTTGGACTGGGCACAGGCCCCTCTCCCCTCAGAGAACAAAGGATTTTGGGGTATAAGTATTGGGACCCTGATCCCAAGAAATCAGATCACTTCTGGACTTACAAGACGAAACCTCTGCTGAGGAGAGGAACCTGAAGAAACTGAGGAGAGACTATTACCAAGCTGAAGTACTGCTTAGGGGATTGGCCTGCAGTGGTTGCCTGACTGCCAAAGAGAGGAGAAGGAACTTTGTGGACTTTACTTTCAACTTGTGCAAAAATCTCCAAGGGCTGGGAAGAGAGCTTGCCCCTTGACCGAAGTCCCAGGACCAGTGGACTTCACCAGCCTTTGTGAATTGCTGCTGGAAACGCTGTTTCAGTGGCTACAGAGGCAGGGAGCTGTGACCGACTCTCACGACCGGCCCGGTGTCCTGTAGGCACCGCATCAAGCAACGTCCGAATCGAACAATGCAAGCTCTGAGCTCACCGACTCCGTCCTGACGCTATCACCGAGCCGTAGCCTGCACCGCGACGTGCAACGCCTCGCTACACCGACTCGTACTGGTCTGACCGAAGCGGTCCCTGCTGCTGACTCCAGGTCCTGTGACCGCACCGGGGTTGGGCACCGCCTCGCACATTTCGCGACGCACCGCCCGACTCGCACCGCTGTCCGAACTGATCGACGCCAGCTCCCGAACTCCAACTCTGTCGCCGCACCGCAAGCTGCAAGCACCGCATCGAAGCATCGTCTCGCCCTGCAACACACGCCTTGGATCCACCGACTCTGTCAACGGGTGACTGCCTGCACCGCATTGAGGGACAACTCGTCCTACAACGATTCCTTTCTGCACCGCGACGAACACCGTAACCGGCTCGCACATCAGTGCCGTCCGCCTCAAGTAAAAGGTACTGTGACTGAGTCTGTCAACATCTGAATGCGTCCGTACCGACGCGGTCCGCTGGATTTGCTAGACTCTGTGTTATTTCAACAACGCTGTAGCCAGACAGGGCTACCGACTCGCACAGAACCTTGATTTAGGCCTTGTTAACCAGAACTCTTGAAATCTAATAGTACTGTGGATTCTTTTTGTAGTTTATTGGTCTTGTGTTAACTCTATATAAAACATACTTATTTTTGATATACAACCTTGTGTGGTGTCCATTTGTAGTGTTGTCACTGGGTTACTGTGTGCGGTCGGAAATGCTTAACTTACAACGCCTCTGAGATAAAGCCTTGCTGCTCGTGCCAAGCTACCAAGGGTGTGAGCAGGGGTTATTTTAGGAGTGTAATCCCCTTATCCTGACTAGAGGAGAGGGTCTCTATTTGTCACAAGTACCTACGTGTGCCAACTAGAGACCACCAATTTAAAAAAAAAAACCTTCTATAAAACAGCTCTTCAAAGGTTGGATTTGTGGCAATTTTTTTGTTTTTAAATGCTTCATTGATAACAGGTGTGGGACACTCAGTGAGGTACTGCATGGCTCCAGGGTTATCCATTTTAAATATAGAGATTGTGTGGCTCCCCGTTTGAAGTGGGCAGGGGCGACATTTTATTTTTGTAAATTCACACTAAGCTTTTCTCATAATTATGCGCCATTCGTGGATAAAAAAAATCCAGTGAACTTGCATTATAACAAAATGCGAGTGTCTGTTGTTTGCAGTGCTTTTTACCTTTTTTTTTTTAGCATAATGCGTTCTCACATACAAAATTGACAGAAGGATGTATTTATTGAACTAAATTTTGCATAATTACGTGAAAGCAAATATCTTGAATTTTACAAACCCTAGCCTTACACTCCATCGTCTTAGGAAATGCCTTGCTGTACAGTCTCGAGCTCCTTGTTTGCTTTGGTGCTGAAGAGTTGTTCCTTCGGCCGGGGAGATTACAGGTTTTATGGGTGGAGATGCAGGAAGGATGTGGCAGCTTTTCACTGAGATTAGGGTGGGGCTTAGCTAGGCATCTAGAGGAAGTATTGCAGAGTTTGGAAGACTGGAGACAGCAGCCTCTGTCTTGGCAGCCTGTGAAATTGGAGAAAGCAAATATTCTTAGGGGTCTGTGTGAGGTTTTGAGGGAGTGCTGTTTTTGCAGAGGTGATTGATGGCTGATCCTGTCAGGAATCTGCATGTGAGACTGGAATATACAATGAAATCCTAGTTCTTATATGAAGTAGGACAACTCAAGGTGCCCTGGCCATGTTATTTTTTCAGTACACGTCACCCGGGGCTGGTCACTGTGTTCAGACCTCTTCACAGCCACTAGATGCAGGTTGGACTCCTTTAAAGTTTCCTCTTATCGTCTGTCTTTTGAACACACAAAACAGTCTTTCCTTTTCTACTTGTGAAGACACAAAACATTCTTTCCTAATCTACTTCTCACACATGAAAACATAGAAGTTCCCTATAGACAGGCTTCCGATAGGTGGGGTATAGTAAGTAATACAAAATCCTTCAGTAGGAAAGCCAGGTGCTAAATACCTGGTCCAACTGATGAGCTATTCTGCTTTTCATTTATTTTTCTTCTAATGATGATGAACTGTTCTTCAAAAATAGGCTCAACCTCATGCTTTTATAGACGAGCACAGATTCAGCTGCACTCCTAATACGAGTGTGTCTTCCAGATGCAGTTAGAATCTCCCACACTCACTACTTTTAATACAGCCACACTCCTTCACTTACTTCCTGGCACTCGCAATTATTTATACACTCTCTTAAACTCAGATTATCACTCAATTTCACTCTCATTGATGCCCTCAAACACATTCATGCACACTCTCACTCAATCATTCGCAAACACACGCACAAACACATAAACACACACATGCACAGAGAAACAACTTTTTTTTACTTACCTTGCTTCCTTTGCTGGCAACTTTGAGGCTCCAGGCCAACAGCACAGCCGGAATCTGGTGCTGGACATTGGAATCTGATAGAGCCAGATCGAGCAGCAGGGACATGTTTGAAAAGGGGAAGATCCACCCCATTCCCTCTCACAGCTTCTTGATAGGACTGGAAGTGCATCTCTATCAGAAGGTGGGATAGTGCGGGGGCCTTGCGCCTGCTGCACTGTGTGGCTTCTCGTTGGCCTCAGGGGTGCACTGATGTGTGCCCCGACAGCCACATTTGACCAGATATACTGTGCTGCATGATAAATGTGCAGTATGTCAGCTAAATAAACTTTTTTGTGTTTGTGTGAGAAGATCATCACCAATTTTTATATGGGGCAGAGATCCTCAGCTTGAGTAGTTTTTTAGATTGTGACAAGGCGGAAGGACTGTGGGGCATATTATCAAGGGGGGGTGATAGGAAATTATCGTCGCTTTAGCAGGCGTTTTCGGCCGCTAAGCGGCGATAATTCTATCGCCCTATTAGCAAGCTGTCGCGACAGCTTGTAGGCGATAGCGAGCAGTTTGGGTCCCGCTTTGCATGTCAGAGATATTTATCGCTAATGACATGCAATGTGGGTGTACCCAACCTGTTAGCGACTGAAAACAGTCGCTGACATCGCTATCGCCTATTGCCAACACAGGCGTAGCGATGGAAATATTCACGCTAAGCGCGAAAATCTCCCAAAACTAACGCCGGCTCAGACCAGTTCTTAGCCATTATATCCAATGGGAGGTGGATATAACGGTTAAGACCCTGTTAGCGATAATGCGTGAATTTCACTGTATTCTCAGCAATATTCACGGATTTTGCCACTATCGATAAAATCCGGTGATGCCCGGCGATAAAAAATTACCGCTAAGCCTACTTAGCGATAAATATCGCTATTTGTTGATAATATGCCCCTGTGTTTGTAAAACGTGTTATTCTTATCGAAATATGCCATGGCCCAGATATCCGAATGGAAACCAACTTTGTATATTGGTCCTCAGCAGTTTGTACGTACCCTGAGGTTCTGAAATACAGTGTTAAAATTAGAATAAGCTAAAATTGACAATCTATGTAAAGATGAAATCATTAAAAAGGAACTCCACCACAGGGCATAGGCGCTAAGAAATCAGCTTTCGGATATGGCAAATTAATTAAAGATAAATAATTTAATAAAGTACCGTACCTATAGCCTTTCAAAGAAAGAAATAATAGAGTTAGGTGTGGTGGTCTCGAGAGAAAAAGTGTTACGTTATTTGCGTTTAAAGACTTTAAACTCAATTTTGCACGAATCGTGGGAAAATAAGACTTCTTTATTATATTTATAATTTCAAACCAGCAAATGTGCAGCACACTACTAACATTTACAATTGGGCTACATCCCCATTATGCACACCCTTATGGTATGTATCTGTTTAAGAACCTCAATGGGTGTGTGGCTGCGGTTTGCAAAAGCAGTGCTCTAAAGTTCATATTGAATTATAGACTTTATAGTGCTTCTATTTTTTAGCTCTGCAACACACATTTTTAATACCCATTTTTGTTTTTTTAAATATAATGTAATATCTAGATTGCTAGCTGTGAAATCTTTATTTTCAGTGCAGTATGTGGATGTTACTTGTGCACCTTCTAAATTTGCAATGGCTTTACATGATTTAAAATTTAGAATGGGTATATATTGAAATGTGTTTAATGATCTGTTTGTGTTTATTGTTTAAGAGACAAAGGTTTTAAACAGTCAACGTGTTTATTATACAATAAATGCAGCCCACCTTAATGAAGCTGGACAGTGCAATGTCCTTTCCTGTCAATCACTCTCAAGGTGTGTATGGGGGGGGGGGGCATTGGTTTTGTTTTTCAAAAACAAACTCCCACTTTGAGATTTTGTTTTTCAAATGCAAAAAAATGTTAACAGTTCAGTGGATGGCAGTCAAAACTGTCGGCTGCCAGCCACTTACCTTTATGTGCCTTGAAAGAAACGGCAGAGACAGTGTTTTTATTCAAGGTACAGAGATGACTGCTGGACCAGTGGACATCTCTAAATTTGGCGAATGATAGTTCATCATGATGGCGGAGGTCATGTCCTCTTCCAACCTGGCAAAGGGAGTCAGGTCCATCAAACTTAAAATCAGGCCCATAATGCTTACATGGGTGTGAGCCACCAAACAGCAGAGTGACTGTTCTTGCCTCTACTGTCAACAGAGAAAACAACTAATCCTTTAACAAAATCCAGGCACCAACTGAACAATCAATAGAGCCTTTCTTGACTTTTAATAAAGACCTGATGGACATTATTATATTTAGTTCGGGAGGTATACCGTCAAACTGCTTGGAAACACCATCTGACACTGGAGACACCAGAGTATCTGTGCTCACCCTAGCCCACGGAGTCTGGCAATTCAGAATTCTTTCTCAGGGACTAAGGCAAGTTCCTGTAACCATTTTCCTCACAAAAGTTGTTAAAAAGTACCAATCCATGATCCTTATTGCACCAATTTGCCTAAAAACTTTTAGTGAGAGCCATGACTCTTAAAAATGAAGTCAGGTTGTAAAATAAAATATTCCGACCGAGTGTCTCAAGTTGTGGAAGCTGATAGACAGAGATTGAGTTAACATGGACTGCCAGAAGTACTGGATATTTTTGGGGAAGAAATAACGGCGGTCTACAAAATTTGTGTACTCCAGGACGTGGAGGCACTTTGCAGGTTGGTGTACTTTGTGGGATCCACAATCATTGGATCAGCCTACAGTCTTTCAGTGTCCTCCATCCTGGCCTCAATAAAGGCATTGTTAATAACTTCCTGGCAGCTTTGCCTGTATTCCTGTGTACCCATGAGCCAAACTCCTTTTTTCCAGTTGTTCCTTATTAAACTTTTTTAGGTGGCTGCAGAATACTTTCGAACAAATAACTTTTTAACCGTCCATTTGGGATTTACATTTGGTGGTAAAGTTCTCCATTCTGCTCTTCTTTCTTGTTCTCTCATTCTAGTGGCAATTACCTCTGACAGAATAGTAGTGAATTGTAAAGTGCTGTCTTCAAAATAGCCTTGCACCCTGTTGTTGCCTTACAAAGTGGTGTTGGGAGTGCAATACAAGTTTTTTCCTAAGATGATTTCTGAATTTCATAGCTCTGATAAAGTATTAGTGCTCAATTTCTGTCTCCTTCCTCATGTCCTAAAATATTGGAAATGTTGCACAGGTTGGACTGTGGAGGAACGCACAGCTTTTATGTGGAGTGGTCCAAGTAATGCAGGATGGACAAACAACTTTTTAACAAGTCTTCGGTCCTGAAGAAAGGGAAAGCTGTGCTAAAAGTCAGCCTTTCGAGATGGTCAGCTCTGTGTATTAAATTCAGTTATATGTTGACAAAGATGGAGCCACCTGCAAGTGGCAATGCTCATTCAGAGAGGAGCAAAGCAGCAACATCTGGGCTTTTTAGACTAGTCCCAACTTTAGATGCCTGATAAGCAGTCACTTGGGTGTCCATTCATATTTGTCAAAATATTACTGCCTTGAATGTGAGAATCGATGTACAGATTGATAGAGCACACATTAAAGAATTGTTGGTTTAAAACATGGTTATGATCCTCAGTCCCACCTCTTGCACTGCTGCTGCTTTGTGAGTATGATGGTTTTCTGGATAGATATTTACATTTGAAGGAAAAGTCACTTAATTTTGGTAACATTCTTTCTGGTGGGTATTTGAACTTGTCACATATTCCTCATCACTCATGTTCACCCCATCTCTTCTGAAGTTGTTAACAATGTTGGTAATGTTTTTTCTGTTTGTATCACTTTAATTGTTTTTGTCCTGGCATTTGTGTTGTGGAAAAACGATCGGAACCAATAGCCCCAGTTTGTGTGTCATCTACAAAGAGTTGTGGGGACATTTCCAGTAATTGTGCTCAGTGTCTAAAGTTGCTTTGGGTGCACTTGGTATCTGTGGGTGGTAGCAATGCAAATATTTTGGATCCATGCTGATGCCTAGGGACATTTTTAACACGATGAACAACTGTCCATCAAATAACATTGCAAAAAGAAAGTACATTTTCCTTTGTCACAAGACATTATATTAATCAGTGTTTCTGATGTTGGAAGTGAAATTAAATTAAATGGTGATTTGTGACCATAAGTTGATTGCGAGAGATAATTAGAGTTATTACTAGACTATCGGTTTTTCAAGCATGTCTGATGTGCTTTGAGTTGAATGAGTACAAATGTAAAATGTTATTCATTTTGTCTTCATTTTGTCTTCTAGAATGGTACTAGTACAAAATAGCGGGAGCTGTATGTTTTTGGGTGAAAATTCACACCTGCTGAGGTTGTTCACTGTTGTGGTCTTCGTCGGAAATCTCATGCCTATCATTTCACAGGTGAGTGGAAGATGAGAATATGATCATCTTTGTCTGTGAGCGATGTTATTAGGGACTACTACCTTTCACCACTACATCTCTTTCTCATGTGTTTGTTTGAGCGAGTCGTAACTCATAAGATTTTGTTGGCGTTCTTCTAAGAACAAAACAGATATTTTTCTCCTCTTTGTTTTCTAAGTTAAACCAGATGCAAGCAGTGCATTAAGCAAAGATGTGTTCAGGTGGTAATTTGGTATTTTGTAAAAGGTACGCTAAAGCCAGCAAAAATGAAGTCAGGAAAACAGGAGGCAAAAAGTCAGGTGTAACTACTCTAAGGATGCCAGGTCTAACAAGCGGATTTACTCATCAACTGGTTTCACCAACGGGATTTAAGGAGATGCCATCTGCCAAAAGTGTCTCTAGGGCATTTTCCAATTTGATAGAGGAGTTCCGTGAGGTTAACACAAATAAGCTGGGGTGTCTTAAAGATAATCTTCATCTGATAAGACTCAAATACAATGTACAACCCAATGTGTCTAAGGTGAGGAACATTCCTTTACTAGTGAGGAACGGTACGAGAAAGGAATTGGACAAGATAATTGATAATGGCATAATGCAGGAGGTGGAGGCTTTGGAGTGGTTGGCCCCAGTATTAATGGCCCAGAAGGCCAATTGTGATGCCAGGCTTTGTGTGGACATTAAAGAACTCAACAAAGCAGTGGTGGTTGATCACTATTCACTGCCGAACATCATTGAAATGTTGTTTTCTCTTAATGGTGACAAACACTTTTCCTCACTTGACCTTACACCATCAGATAAAGTTGCATCCCTCATCACAGGAATTGACTACCTTTATTATGACCTTCAGCATCTTAAAATGTTGAGGATACTCTTTGGGCTGATATCGGCCACCTCAGTGTTTAATAGGGCTATGGAGATGATCTTTAAGGTGATTGAAGGTGTGAAGGTCTACCAGGATGATGTGTTGGTGTTTAGGGCTCACCTTGATGAACACAATGGTAGACAACAGGAGGTACTGGAAAGATTAAATGATAGAGGACTGACATTAAACTCAGAAAAATATAGGTTTAGTGTAAGTGAAATTGAATATTTAGGTCACTTGGCAATCACATCTGGTATCAGACCTAAAACTGAATTGTTGGAATCCATTGTACATCTCAGAATAAAGAGAAGCTAGTAACATCTCTTGGCATGGCTGAGTTTTATAAAAAGTTTGTGCCACAGTTTGCAGAGAAAACAGAACATATGAGAAACTTCCTGATGAAAGGCATGGAGTTTTTTTCGTGACGGTTGTGCAAGAAGGAATTTGAAAGTGTGATATCATGCTTAGGTACAGCTCTGAATTTAGGAAGTTATGAGCGCAAGGATGAATGATGCCAGTTCAAAAGGAATGGGAGCTGTCCTTATGCAATAACCAAATGGGCAGGACAGGACCATATTGTTTGTATCAAGAGGGTTGAGAGGAGCGGAGCTCAACTACTCAGTGATTGAGAAAGAGGCATTGGGAGTCTTCTGGGAGGTAAGAAAGTTAAAGACATTTGTCTGGGGGCCCACGTTTGAGAATAAGACAGATTACAATTCTCTCAGAGACGTATTCTCGTAGAAGGACATGGAATTTGTGTCCCATAGGACTCACACGTGTGTGGTTGCCCTCCAAGAATTAGAATTTGACATATCATATGTACGTGGTGCCAACAATTATTGGCAGACTACTTTTCAAGGATGTGTGACACCAAGGATGAGGTTCCAGAGGAGGGAGATTTATTTGGTAGAGAGGAGTGTACAGAGGAAGTGAATGTTTGTTTAATTACTGATGAGATTATACTGGAAGAAGAGTGGAGGAAAGAATTAATGGAGGACATGGTGTTGTAGAAGATCATTAGGATGATTTCTAGTGGCTGGTGTGGTAAGAATGAGTGTGAAGAAGATCTCAAAGAATTTTGGCAAGTGAAGCATGATTTGGTTGTTGTTAAAGGTTTGTTGAAGAGAGGAAGTAAACTGGCACCCCCTAACAATTTTAGGCAGAAATTGGTGATTAGTGAGCAAGCCAGTCATATGGGGCTATCCAAATTTAAAGATAAGGTCAGAGAGGTGTATTGGTGTTTGGCGATGGACTTGATGATCGAGAGAGAGGTGAGGAAATACATAGAGTGTGTGCGCAGTGATAGGGTGTTAAACAGCAGGACACACCCACCCATGGTTCTAAGAGAACAGGCCTCTGGCCTGTGGGTGGATATTGCGTTGGACATTCTTAGTCCTGTCAAGATGAAAATGTGTGATAGGTATGTCTTGGTGTCCATTGACATGTACTCACGTTGGCATGAAATCTAGATTGTGAACTCTGTGTAGTCTAAGGTGGTGATACATTTGCTGGAAGAGTTATTTGAAAAGGAGCACTTTCCTTCTACGCTCCTTACAGATAATGGAGTGCAGGTGACTTCGGGTATGGTGGAGGAGTTCTGAGGGCAAGAGGTATAAAGCACAAAAAAGCAGCACTGTACCACCCAGAAAGCAATGGTGTTATGGAAAGGTTTATAAAAGTATTGAAGGAGAGTTTGCAACAAGCTGTGGTGAGTGGTGTTAATTGGGAGTGTGAGTTCAGGAAAAAGTTGAGTGAATGTCGCCTCCCGCCACACTCTTCAACAGGTGTGATACCTTTTTCAATCATTCAAGGAAAGGATTCCCAATAGTGATGGGGTTCCTGAGTGTGTGAATGAGAAAAGATTGCAGGTTGATGGTCAAGTAGACAGGTTGGAAGGGCGGAGGGCGAAGGGAAGAGAGAAAATAGTAGGTATGGAAAAAATGTTATGATGAGAGGAAAGCGGTCAAAAGAACAATTGTGCATGTAAGTGATCAGATGAAATAAAATCGACAAGAATGGAGGGTAAAATCTCTAATTTAGCCAGCCCTTGAAAGTCATCATATTGTTTAATAACGCAGTGAAAATGAGTAATCATAGAATGTGGAACCTGAACAGGGTGGCCAAATATCATCAGGTGGAAGGGGAGTCTCTATGTCCTCTTGATACACAATCAGTGGAAAACCACGTGGTGAGACCACAACGCATCTAGAGGGTACCTCTCCGTCTACAAGACTATGTTTGAAAGCATTGGCTATGCCCCTGCATTATAACTGTGTATATTCTTTTTTTGTAATAATGTTAGTTTTAAATTTCATTATTTTGCATAATGTTGGGTGAGGGAGGTGATGTGGTGTTCTGTAGTTGTGCAATGATGCTCAGATGGAATTACTGGTTAGGGGCATTCTGAATCGGATGACTGTTAAATGTGGATGCGGTCTCTGATACTTAGAAGATTTCTGCAACTTATCTGAAGACGTGTGAGCCTTCTTCTCAGGACTTACCAGTGTGTCTCTGTAAACAACATGTTGCTAAAACGTTCTCTATGTGAATGTATTTTTCTTTCTGTTACTATACTACTATATTTCTCTGTCATTGTTTGTCTGTGAATGTACTTTTGTCTGGAAGAAATATTCACTCTAGTGCTTTTTCTTTGAGGTATTTCTGTGTTCAGGTTTCTCTTTAGTCATGAACATCTAGTGGACTTCATCAGGGCAAGGCTACGGTCAAGTATCAATATGGGGGCTGGTGTTCTGAAGGAGGAGAATGTGGCATAGCACTTCACATAGCTGACCAAATCCCACAAAGTCCCACTTACTTTCCAATTGTAAATTTGAGTGTGGCCTTATATCTTAGAGCCTTATTTCTGAGTTACTCTCATTTTAGCCACAAGTGGAGAATTTCCAGCCATTTGAAAAGCTGTTTTTGTCCTGGAAAACTATGATATTGCAGGATAATTTAATGTTTTTATATGGTCTCAGTATAAAGTCAGGGTTTGAAAAGCACATTTTAAAGGTCCTTTGTTTCTAAATTTGAACAGAATCTTTGGACTAACCTGCAAGTGCAACTATGGTACTGCTGCATCTTTTTCTATTCAGATTGATGTTGTCATTCATATAATATGATGCTATCAAATCACACACCCACGCTGAATAGATTTTGTATTTGATGTTGAGGGTCATGGAATCAATAACCGCTATAAACTGGAGTACAGTACATGATTGTACCCTTTAATGCTTTAGGTTCTCAGACTGATTGCCTTGACTTAGCTTTATATGCCAAACTCCATGACATCAGTGCTAATGGTCTCCCATCACCATTCTGTATGTTTTCATCACAACATGTTTTTATACAGTTAGTGTTTCTATTGTTAATTTAGCCACATTCCCATGATAGCTGGAACTAGCCTTTACAACTATTCCTCTAATCACAGTTAATGCCCTCAATCAAAAGGTTTCTCAATGAGTGTATGTCTACCGAAGCAGAAGTGGAGTACGCTCCTTCTCCCACATCACAGCAAAAACCTGGAACAGCCTCTCCACGCACCTTCAGACCATCAATCAATCAATCAATCAATCAGGGGCTTATAAAGCACGCTACTTACCTGTGAGGGTCTCAAGGCACCTTGGGGGGGGGGGGGAGGGGGAGTAAGCAGTTTCCTGATCATTTGAAGAGCCAAGTCTTGAGGTCCTTCCTGAACGTGTGCAGGGTCGGGCAGCATCTGATGTTCACAGAGAGCTCGTTCCAGGTCTTGGCTTTGATGTATGAGAAAGCTCTCCTGCCTGTTCTTTTTCTGTGGATGCGGGGGTTCTCGGCCAGGGCGAGGTCGGCGGAACGGAGTTTCCTCTTGGAAGGATACTCTCTAGTTGAGGTATTTGGGTCCAATGGGGTTTGTAGGCATGGGTGAGGAGTTTGAAGGTGACCCTCTTCTCGGCAGGGAGCCAGTGTAGGTCTCGTAGGTGTTGGGTCATGTGTTTGTGGCATGGTGTCCCGAGGATGAGTCTGGCAGCGGCGTTCTGGATGGCTTGGAGTCTGTGTAGTAGAGTTCTGTTGATGCCGGAGAATAGGGCATTGCCGTAGTCCAGTCTACTGGTTATGAGTGCGTGGGTGACGGTCTTTCTGCAGTCAGGGGTATCCACCTGAAGGTCTTGTGGAGGATGCGCAGCCAGTTGAAAGTGGTGGAGGCGACGGCGCTGATCTGGCGGTTCATGGAGAGGGAGGAGTCGAGATGTTACATAGGTTACATGCATCGTCTGTAGGAGTGGGTGTATTTCCAAGGGTGGAGGGCCACCAGGTGTCACCCCAGGCGGAGGTGTGGGGTCCGAGGATGAGGACCTTGGTCTTCACTAAGTTGAGCTTCAAGCAGCTGTCCTTCATCCAGGGTGCCACATTCTTCATTCCTTCCTGGAAGCAGAGTCTGGTGTCTTCGGGATTCTTCATGAGTGAGAGGATGAGCTGGGTGTCATCGCATATGACACAATGCTGAGTCCCTGCTGTCTAACGATGATGGCGAGGGTGGCCATGTAGATGTTTAAGAGTGTGGGGCTGAGCAATGATCCTTGGGGTACTCGGCAGTTGATGTTGGTGGGTTCGGAGAGGAAAGGAGTCTGATCCTCTGGGTTCTGCTAGAGAGAAAGGATTGGATCCAGTCAAGGGCAGCCTCTTGTATCCCTGCGTCGTTAAGTCTGGCTGTGAGCTTGCGGTGAGAGACAGTGCTGAAGGCTGCGGAGTGGTCTAGAAGGATGAGAGCCGCGGTGTGTCCCTGGTCGAGTAGCATGCGACTGTCGTCAGTGGCGGCAAGGAGAGTGGTCTCTGTGCTGTGGTTGCTGCGGAATTCAGACTGGGAGGCATCCAAGATGGAGTTCTCTTCAATGAAGATGGTAAACTGGGCGTTCATGAGTCTCTCTGTGACTTTAGCTGCGAAGGGGAGGAGAGAGATGGGTTGGTAGTTTTTCAGGTCGGTAGGGTCAGCTGATGGCTTCTTGAGGAGGGGCTTAACCTCTGCCCGCTTCCAGTCATCTGGGAAGATGCCGGACATGAAGGAGGCGTTGATGGTCAGTCCTAGTTCGGGTGCGATGGCGGTGGCGGCCCTGTTGAAAATGTGTGGTGGGCAGGGGTCCGTTGGGGCTCCTGAGTGGGTTTTCTTCATGGTGGTGGTGATGTGTTCAACGGTGCCGGGCTTCCAGCAAGGGCCAGACTGGCTGCCGGGCAGTTGTGTGTGCTGCCGAGCAGGGGGAGGATTTCTCCGTGGTGTGAGCTCATTTCATTGATGGGGACCTGCGTGGGCTTTGAAATAAAAAAAGCTAAACGAATTTTGTTTTGCACACACAGGTCCCCATCAACGAAATGACCCCCCTGCTCGGCAGCACACACAACTGCCCGGTAGCCAGTCTGGCCCTGCTTCCAGGTCATGATGGTTGGCTTGCTGGCGGCGTTGGGGGGGTGTTGTCCATCATTGGTTCGTTGAAGTTGTCGTAGAGGGCCTTGATCTTCAGATGGAAGTATGCACTGAGCTTGTCGCAGAATTCCTGGGAAGGTGTGATGTCTGTGGCTTCGCTGGGAGGTTTAGTGAACTTTTGTATGATGTTGAACAGCTCTTTGGCGTTGGTCGCGTTAGTCTAGACTTTGTTTCTTATGAAGGTTTGCTTGGTGTCTCTTATGCGCTGGTGGTATTCCTTCTGGGCGCTCCTGCGGTTGTTCCATGCTTCTTTGGTTTTCTGGTTTCGCCAGGTTTTCTCTAGGCGTTTGCAGGAGCATCTGGCTTCTTGTAGTTCAGTGATGAACCAGGCGGCCTTCAGGGGGCGTTGCTTGGCGGGGCTGCGGAGGGGTGCTAGCTGAAGCTGATGTTTGTTCCTCCCGCGAAGATAGGGTCACGGGTGTGTCCAGCTTTGTGAGTGGGGGTGTTGACCAGCTGCTTCAGCCCGAGGTTGTCAAGGTTGTCGAGGAGAGTGATAGAGTCGGTGTCATTGCAGTTGTCTAGGTGGAAGTTTAGGTCCCCAAGTAGGATATAGTCCGTGGAGGTGATTGCGTGGGGTGCGGACCATCACCTCACTTTCGAATGGCCCACAAGACCTGGCTGTTTGAATAAACCTCCAGGACCTGCAAGCGCCTCGATACCCTATTGGGTGATTAGCTCCTCTTTATAAATCCTGATAGATTGATTGTGGACCTAATGTTCCAGTCTTGAGCTTTCGGTAATCAACCTGGTGCATTCACTGAACTTTGCTCTTGAGTCATACCAGTTTAATACATTGGATACATTTCTATGAAATAATAATTTGTAATACGCTGGAGTCACTAAAAAATAGAAGGTCTTTTCAAATGTATAGCTTCATGAATCTGAGATTTGAGTCTATTACTGGAATGATAAAAAGGACTGGCCTACTTGAGTTAATTTCTCAGGCATGCACCTTTCTTCCATAACTCTACAATGATCTTTTGTTTTTATTATTTACTTCACATGAAAACCATTTTCCATGCACTTCAGTGAACTTTTCCACGATTTTTCCACGAGACCACTTTGGTCTGACTCATTTAGGTGTAAGTTTAGAAGTGCAGGTAAGTGTGAGGGGAGGACATTTCTAATATTTTTAAACCCCACAGCTACGACGTTATTGATGTTCACCTCATTTGCAAGGCTGTTTACCAGCCATTCCTCGAGAATGCCTATGACCACTCACCTGGGAGTCACTTACAGCTTTCAAAAGCCTATGTTGGGAATGGAATTTCTTTGTATGTAAGTAGTATCATAGGAAATCTATAGCGAGTATGCAGTTATAATTTAGGATTTGATGTCTGCAAAGATGTACATTTTTCACATGTAGGCATGATATGCATTCAGGAGATAGTTTGTAGATCATGTCCATGTTGTCCTTAATGACATGTTGTCATCATCTGGTATCCTAATGTAACAGATAATGTTAGGGGCAGACTATGTTTTAGGAAGCAAAGGCACTGTCAGCATCATGACATATCCATGTGCTCACCTGGCCCCAAAGAGAATTTACTGAAAAAGTTCTGACCACAACTAACATACAATTTTCTTTACTGTGATAAGCAGGATATTACACAAACATCAAACAGTCTGGAAGAAGGCTCTGATGTAACGGCGTACTGGTGGGGCGAATGGACCAAGTGGACAGCCTGCACAAGGACATGTGGTGGAGGAGTCAAGTCACAAGAGAGACACTGCCTGAGGCAAAGGTACTGTCCCTGAGTGCGCCAGACTTACCCTTGAGCTGCATGCAGGGCATTGCAGGCTGAACTGATGTGCATCCTTTGTCTGTGGACCTCAACCTGTTTTATTAGGTGCTCTCATAGATATTTCACACACGATGCACCTTGTGAAGCAGGAATCTGGTTCTCAAAGAATCAGGATATTTAAGAAATCTACAAACTGTTCTTCTGTGATTTAGGCAGATTTCTGCAAGTAAGAAAATTCCCCATGTTTGTGCATGGAAATTATGGCAAAATATGAAGTTTCATGAATATGCTTGAACCTAAAGCAGATAATATACACAAGTAGAGAAACAGCTGGTTTTCTTTTATTCCTTCACAGGGAGTAATCTTCTCCTACATTTTTTTTTAAATAAGACTGTTGGATGTCCATCACACCCATTTTACACAGATGAGATTTTTCCTGCCACTAACTTTAGGCACATAACTAGGTTTGAAAACTATTGTGAAAGTTTGTGACTGTCCCCAATGTCACAGATTTAAGGGTGTTCTGGGTCTTTTTATTTAGCTGCCACCACCTCTACCCTGGAAAACACCCAGGTCTCTTCAATAATCTTAACTTATCACTGTGGAAAACTGCTGTACCATCATATTTATCCCTGTTCTAAATGTCATATGATGCAAATAAGTACCATGGAAATTGCACTTGTGAATTAAATTTTCTGAAAATGTCCTGACCGGTCATCCTCAAAAACACACTAAGATATAGCTGTCAATGTATGTCTTTCATCATCTTTAAGAGATTTTTTTGCCACAAACCATGTACTTTTAAGAATGTTTAACATTTAGTTTGGTATTGTTACTATTGGGGATACTCTCGAAGCCAACAAAGATGCATTTTCTGTGCGATTGTGGTTGTATTTGTAATCCAAAACTGTGTCTGTACTTCCTGTAATCGAAATCCAAGACCATTAGTACATTGATGCATTTCTTCTTCAATTTCAATTAATGTGCTATAAATGCTACAGTTATATTTCGTTTCTGGTGCATGAGGCATAATTCCTGTCTCGAGGGGTTCTTATTGTTCCAATCATTACATGCGTTCAGGGCTGTGTCAATGACCAGGATTTCCCATTTGAACACTGACATCTTCTAAATGTCATGTGTCTGGTCCTTCGTTTTTTGTTTTATCCTTGTGCAACTAGAGTGTTGTCATAGTAAAAAATGAGTATCTGGTCCTTGGGCAAGTGGATTCTTCTAGAATCTCAATATGGTCCCTGGGCTCCTGGATGCTCCATTTGCACCCAGAGGGCCTTTGTGATAAGCATTCAGCATCTGGTTCCAAGGATCTTGGGCTCTGCATGGACACACAGAGTGGCTTCATGATAAAGGTGCAGGATGTGGACCCGAAGGTCTTGAAGTCTGCAGCTGCACATAGAGTAGCATCACGGTAAATATTCACTGTCTCGGGCTCACAGACTGAATTTATATTAAGAATTCTTCAACCTTTTGTTAGCAATTACACTTCAAAGGTATACAGAAACCCTTCCTAGAGAAAACAATTAATCTAACCAATTGGCCATTGCACTTTGCATAGGTATACACAATCCCTCAATGTACAGGATTTGGCAGATGGCCTTTGGGCTTATATACTGTAAATGCGGGCATGGTATAGAATTTGTGTGTAACTCTGACTGGATACAGGGAACCTACAATTGTGCACAGCCAATTGCTTGAATGTAATGATTGGCTTACCATATGTTTATTGGGCATTCATTTTTTTCATGTGCAAACAAAGTTTATTAAAAATAAGACAGGTGGGGATTGACTTGGCATTTGGTCCCCTGACCCCTAAACTCTGTCTGCACGTACTGAATAGTGCACATAATAAGTATTTTCACTGTGGTTCTTCAACCTTACGTTGCTTCTGCGTGTGTCACCCTTACTGTGCAGTATATCTAGTAACCACCAGTTTCTTTACAAAAGAAATCTTTGGTCACTCTATTGCTGCATAAACCATCTGTGCAAGATTCTGGGTAGCCAGTATTGTCGGCACCATGGGACTTGTGTATAGTTTCATATTTGACATTCTTGATTGTCCCTGGAAGATGATCATTGCAGGTGGTTTGCACAGAAACATTTCCTACTGTCTCTGATCTTAATTGCTGAAGATGGAAACTTCTGATGTTCATGAGGAAAGGGTATTTCACAGCTCATATATACAGGCGATGTACGATTGCCCCTGGACTATGACTATTGAACACTGCATGTTTAGACTGCATGTGTAGATTGCAGTGCAACATGTTTTCGGGTTTTTGTCAAGCACATGCTTCTAAACTATACCCTTCATGCTCTGCATTACGCAACTACTAAGACCTTCCCACCTGTCCTGAAAAATCAATGCATCAATAGTACATATAAGTGGTCGTGGCTTTCCCTTTCGCTTGCGGTTTTAATCTTAGAACATCCTCTGATCCCTTGTTGCTATGCACAACTTAACAGCCAGGTTTTAAAGGTAACCTCTATGTTATCTTTTCAGAAGGAAATCTATAAGCGGCCTTGATAATAAAACCTGCTCTGGGACCTCAAAAAGATATCAACTCTGCAAAGTACAGGTAAGAAACAGCTTTTTGTTGTTAACCATATTCTTTGAAGGAGATGCTTGTCCTTACTTTAGCAAGACTGTCAGGATTTCTGGTGGTGCACAGATTTGAAAGAAGATGTTATCATACTGTGTGAGGCTCAAAGCCTCCTTGGCTACAGTACCAATACTATGACACCAAACGTGCCATCAGTGCATCAATTGTTTACAAACATCTTTAAAGCAGTTTTGCTGTGGTTGAAACTCATGTTGGTTAGGTGCTCCTGCGTGAATTTTCTTTGTCATTGATTACTGTGCGATATATACAATTCTGCTAAGTTGCAGAGATACAAAACCGTGGTATCATGTATTTATTATTATGTATTATCATGTGTAGTAGTACTGAAGGTGTTCTGTTGTCCCTCAGACTCGTTCATTTGCACTCACTAAAATCATATTTGGGGTACAGTTCAACAAAAATATATTAACAAACTAGGGGCATATTATCAAGGAACAGGGGAAATTAATGCTAAGGGCGCTTAGCGTGAATTTTGCTAACGCCAGCTATCGCTGGATAATATCGCCTGGTTATCGCGTTATTAACAACGCTAACTGCCTAGGCGATAAAAAATCCAGCGATAGCGGCATTTTGGGAGGTTATCGCTGGTAATGGAGCGATAAAACAACAAGGATAAGGATATCCTTGTTGATAGCCCTTGATGGACTTAGCCATGTAATCCATCTCCCATTGGATTACATGGCTAAGTATGAAAATTAGCAGACGTAAAAAAGCAGCGTTAACCGTGGTTAGTGCTGCCTTTTTTTGTCTGTAACAAGGTTAGCGTGAAGCTTGATAATAGGAGAAATTCTCCTATTATTTTGCTCTGGAACGCCCATTTCGCATCTCATTAGAGATGCAAAGGGAAGCGTAGTGAAAAAGGGTGCTAACATGCGAATTTGCATGTTAGCACCCTGTTGCTGATAGGGCTCTAGTTTTATCTCTGCCATTTGGGCTTTTAATGCCAAAAAAGCAGAGATAAAGCCCTTGTTGATATGCCCCCTATTGCCTCAGAAGAAACATGTTAAGTTCAACCTGGTAGTGAAAATAGGAAACAGGCGGACTTTACCATGACTCTCAAGGGAGGGTGGGAGGTGCTAATGGAGCAGCGCCACCTTGTATGGCACTGCATTGACCTGGTGGAGAATTATTTGGTGGACCATCTATGTGGTTTATTTATCTGTACACAAAGTATGGTAATTCAAGGAGACTGCAATACCTCTCGTTCCCTTGCGCTTATTCACACTTTGTGGGGTGGAGTGACATCGTATGGATAAAGAGCTGAGGCAGGGCTGGACTGGCCATAGCGGGCACCGGGCAATCCCCCGGTGCGCCACACGGGTGGGGGGCGGTTTTGTGCCCCTGGGGGCCGTTTTTGTTACAGGGCCGAAATCGTCCCTGTAAAAAAAATCGGCCGAAAACCGGCCCCGGCAAAGAGCTCGGCGGCACCTCCAACCCCCCTGAGTGGGGAGGGGGGCCGGCCGAGCACTTTGCCAGGGCCGGTTGTGGTTCCCAGTCCGGCCCTGAGCTGAGGTTACATTTATCTCTGAAACCTGATGAGATTTTGCAAAATGTACATGTACTGTCGACTGAGGAATGGAAAGAACATATGTACACTATGGAGACAATAACATTTCCAAGGTACAACCCCAACCATACAGGACAATTATGAGCAATCAATGAGACCAGTGATTATTCAGTCACCTTAGAGTAAAAATCACCTGCTCCCTGAAGCAATAGATGAAACATTTGCTCACGTTTTTCAGTTTGAATGAATGAAGCTTGCATTGCTGCTCTGCATGCTATGCTGCAAATGTTCTATGCGTCTTATGCTTCTCTGCTGACCTCTGTGCGGATCCAGTTTTGTGTGTGAGGGAAGCTTACACTGTAGTTGTCCATAGCGTTGTTATTCTGTATGTTTTGCTGTAGGTTGAGAACAATTTCTACCCATGCAAAAGAGATTGCCAATTCTTGGGTTTCTTTGAAGTCACTCCAAATACATCATACTTTTCAAAGTCATTTAGAGCTTTTCTAGATAACAAAAGCTCCCTTCTACAGAATAATTCATTGATTACACTGTATGTATTTGGTAAGTCCGAACAATAAAGTGAGACTCATTGACAAGGCCTACCGTAGCACAGAAATTGATGTTTGATTGTCTGACAAAGTGTTGTATGCCATAATATTGAAATAAAAATATTGTAATACTTGAGCAGACAGAAGAACTTTAGCCTGGATGAGAGAAACATCAAATAATAAAAATGAATTTAGTTGGAATTTATTTTATTTCACTAAGTAAAATAGATGTACCATATTATCTAAGCTTATAAAAACTAAGGGCCATATTATCAAGCAAGGGCGATACATTATCGCCGCTTTTATCGGCAGGAAGCTGGCCCTTGTGAATTCCCATAGAAGCCCAGGTTCTGGTGTTAACCTGGGCTTCTATGGGAATTCACAAGGGCACATTATCAAGCCCATTATCGCCACTTTAGCGGCAGTTTCCGGCTGATAAAAGCGGCGATAATGTATCGCCCTTGCTTGATAATATGGCCCTTTATTTCGATTTCTCTAAAAAAAAAAATTATTTCCATCAAAGAAAGATTTATCACCATCATGTACAAAATAAAAGAATTTAAAGATTTTTCAACCAAAAGAAAAACCAACCAGAAAGTTCACAATTTATATACTTAAAAAAATAAACAGAAACATAACATCCCCTTAAAATGGATATTTTTACGATGACATAATTTTTCGTTCTAATAGATCATTTTGAGTTTTGCAAATGTCAAATGAACCGACCTCATAAAAAGAAAAGCCACTATAAAGAAAAATAGGCTATACATACTCAAAAGAGAACACTGGAAAAATACATTAGAAAAGTGCTAAGTAATTTATATTAAATCAGAGCTATTGCGTGTGTCTTAAAGACTGTGCCTTCCACCAGTGGTGACATAATAGCTCCTGCAGCAGCCTTAATGCGGGGAGGAGTCCGAGCTCCAGGAGGCCCCCTGTGGCACTGTGCTGGGCCCGTGGCCTGAGAACTCCTGACTGGGCTGGAGCATGCCCCCCTCTCCATGTAATTTGCAGGGGGGCCCCTCAGTTTTGTTACAATTCACATCAGGTTAAATGCTAGTCAGTGCACTAATATTCGGAAAGTGGATACATTGTGGCAGGGAATGTCAGATGCAATACTCTAACTCCAGCCTCATAACATTTGGGCAGGCGCATATATTTGAGGGGTGAAATATGATATTTAAGTTCATTTGCAGAAACATTAAAGAAGGTATATAAATTGGGGATGGACTGAAGGGGAGGCGTATTTACTATTCAACACCAATACCAACAATATTGGTGGAAGTGCATACATTGGGACAGTGAGGAGTGGAGTGTCAGATTTACATTACTAATCTCCTGTCCCACAAATATTTGGCAAGAAAGTGCATTCATTTGGGGCTGGGGGATAGGTGGGAGGTGAAATCCAGTCTCACATTGGGAAAAGTGCAAACCCTGGGAGGAGGGGGAATGGCGTCAGATTTACTATTCTAACTCCAGACCCACAAACATTATGGAAAGTGCCTCAGCTGGAGGAGTGAGATGTAATATTCTAACTTCAATCCAACAAACATTGGGGAACACGGAATCATGGAGTGGGGCACTAATCAAACTCCACTTTTAACAAATATTTGTGGAAAATAAATATATCTGAGAGGTTTAAATAAATGACCCCAAAATGCTTGATTTCAATGAAATACCCAAATACTGAGAAACAACCTATCTAGCAATTTCTTTCTGCCTTTCCTTCCAGTAGGCTCCCGCCGGGACACTCCTCTGAGTAGCTGTGCGTGCTAAAAATCTCAAAAACATAAGCATAAATTGTTTGTGCTGAGATGCAGAGTCATATGCTCAGTTCAGAGCCACCTGGTTGGTTTAAGCCCTCTATGCTCAGGGCTTTCATTTTCCCAGATATACACTGGTTTGCCCATTCCTGTTCCAGATGCCCGGGTATAATTTCTTATATTCATATGCTTAGGTATAGCCCGTACCCAGGTCAGGAGGACGGATAGTTGAGCTGGACGGTGGCAATGGATGAGGAGTGTAATGTGGACTAAGGGCCTGTTTAAGTGACTAAGTAAAGACAACCCCAGGATCATTACTGCTGTCCTGCCACTTGCTCCAGTAGGGTAGTTGGGAGACAATCAGCACAACTGTGCCAAAATGACAGTAGGTCTTAACACACTCTCCCCCATCACTTCATTAGTGCCAATGGCACTAGGGAAAGACTGAGCTGAGGATGCCTGCCCTATCTGCCGCAAGGCTCTCACGTGTCAGTGGCATGATTCACTGGTGGTCTTTTCCTCAATCCTTCTTGGCCTGGTGACATGGGTGGAGGGAAAGTTTCCTCAATTCTACCACCAGTTTAGCAATTCCCTCCTGTTTGCTTTTTATGAGTGTGGGAGAGAAAATTGAGAGAATCAGCAGGGATTTTAGATCCCCAATTTCCTCTAATTGGCATTTTTTTATTCTACCTCCCTCCTGATTAGGCCCGGGTGGAAAACTACGCTACGCTTGCGTAGTTAATGTAGTTTGCACAACTACGCGCTACACGAATTGCACATAGCACAGTGCAAAAATGCGTAGCTTAGCGTAGTTGGCATTTTTTGCTCACTCGCGGTCCTCAACGTCAAGCTGGTGACCGCAAGCTAGCAAAATGACATCCCGGCAATACTTTTTCCTCATTCGCGACCAGCAACATCAAGTTGCCGATCGGGAGTGTGGAAAATAAACCTCCCAACGAGATTCTCAAAGCAGGGAGGTCAGGTTTCTCATTGAGAGTGGTCGCGTATGCTCGCGACCGCACGCGATGAGAAACTATCAGTCCACGTAGAGAAAGCTGCCGCTCGAGTAAAAATCTACTCGAGCGGCAGAAAATGACCGCTTGCACTGAGCAAGAGGCAGTTTACAATGATTGCACAGTGCGGACAAGCATCCGGCACTGTGCAATCATTACAAACAGCATTTCCCTACCGCACTACGCAGTTCGCGTAGTGATACTTGGAGCTCGTGTAGTGCGAAGTGCACTTCGCGTAGCTACGCGTAGCGCTACTATGCAAACTACGCCCAGGGTAACTCCTGATACAGCAGCCATTTCTGAGCCAATGTGAGTAGTTAATTCTATGCAAAGAAGCATTACAGGCTGTTATTCAGTACCGAAGAACTCATTGAGTGTTATTTTTTTCTCCTCTAGGAATGCCCAGCTAATGGGTGGAGTTTTCGAGAGGAACAGTGTTCATCATTTAATTCCCATGTGTACAACAGAAAAACATATCAGTGGAAACCTTTGTATCCTGGTAAGCAGGCACTGCCTTACTTTAGTGACGTCACTGTGCGGTTCCTTTTTCAATGAATCAGAAATGAATTAAATCATAGGCCTTTAAATGTTCATTCGATGGAATCTTCTGATTGCTTTTGTTGAGTGTGTTTAATTTACCTATAGCTTTATAACAATCCGAGGTATTTGTTGGGTTCAAACTAGTTAATAAGAGAGGCAATCTGGTAATATCAGGGCCAGTCCCACTAATAACAGGGCGAGTCTGGCTGATTACCATGTAAGCCCATTTAATAGAAAAATTGGTTCTGTTGAACTGGTTGCACGGTCTGTCCACAACGCAACATGGTAAATTCAGTGTAATAGCAGTTCTGTCCAGTAAACAACAGAGTCTGTCCATCTAATTGCAGGGTTTGTCCAGCTAAGTGCAAGAACTGTCCAGAACACAAACGGTCTGTCCAACTACTAGCAGGGTCGGCCAGGCTCCTAGTAGCTGGGTCTGTCCAGCTAAATTAAGGATTTGTCTAGAGTGCAACATGGTCAGTCTAACCTGAAAAGCAAGACCAGTACAGTTGCTGGGTCTGTCCAACAAATAGCAAGGTTTGTCCAGACAATAACTGTGTCAGTCCAGTCAATAAAAATCTTTGTCTTTCTAACTCACCCACAAGGGTGTTTTCTGTGGTCTGTTAAGCCTCCTGCTTTTCGGAGAAATAAATCGTTACTTTTTTGCACGTTTGTCAACAGGCCGGTCTTTAAATGTATTTTTCTCAACGTAGTTTATATGTCTATATAGTTTCTTATTGATAACGTGACAAATCTGCTTCAGTTTAATTCCCTTACACAGGGATATCCGACTTCACTAAGCATCTCCAGCAGGGGGCAGGTATAAACTTTTGTCCAATCAGTGTGAAGCAGCCTCACCAAAAACAACATGCAGTTACTGCCCGTGGTTGAACGGCGATGGTTGAATGTTTTTCTTGTAGGGGTTGATACATTGCAAAGCCCTGGACCCTTCTGGTGCTTGCTTGATTATTTTAAGCAACCCAGAAGAGCACATTTATTCTGAAGTGATTAGAAATCCAACGTTCTGGAACTTCCAGTGCCCGTCACATGGGATGTTACATTTTATGCTGGGAGGGTGAAGTAGATATTCACTCTTCTGGTAGTAAGGGGCTCTGATGTGTTATTTAAAGATGCTGGCATAGAGATGCCTTCTGCTGGGTGTATATTTAGTTATAGGATTCTAGATTAAACGTTTGCAGGACTGATGGTTCTATATTGTGAAGGAATAGAAATTCCACTTGCTGGTATTAAGGGCCTTTGATGCATTATTAAATATTTCTGGGGTAGAGACCATCCTTTGGGGACAGGGCCATCAATATTAAAGGAAATGGTAGTCATTATACAAATATGGCCGAATAGAGGTTTGTCTTCCTAGTTGTGAAGATGCTATATTTCAGGGTGGAAGGATACAAAGAGTGAAGGGAAGAGAAGGGAAGGGAAGGGGGCGACCTATATTAGAACCAGGACTCCCTTTACATTAGCTTTTATCACTCAGCCATTAGCGCACTGCCCCAGACCCCCCAGGATATAGCGGCATGGATTAGCAAATTTAGCGGCACAAAAATGGAAATTTAGCGGCACAAATATGGAAATTTAGCGGCAATTTTGCGGCATTTTACGTGGCCATTTTTCCTACAACAAACACAGATATCTTAGTTTTTTTAGTTATTTAACAACATTAAGCTATGTATATTTGGTTTACTTACAATGCAGACACTTTGTCTCCCTCGAGCGTGTGCTTCACAATTATGTATTTACAACACAATTATGGGCTGCTGCAGTTTCACAGCAAATCTACAACTAGGAAGGAATATTTCTTTCCTGTCCATATTTTATTGTATCTTGCTCCCCGTCCCATCCTTCCCCTGTTGTTGCAACAACACCTCCTCACTGTACTTTCTACTAAAAATGGCTTTGCCAATGTTTAAGTCAAATTGACCTTTAGAGAAATATATAGATTTTCAGAAAGGCGAGTGCATATAAAAAGCCACTATGGCTTGGTGCGAGTAGTTCATGTAATATAGAGAACAAGGCTAGGGTTCTGTCCGACTAATGAGGCGATTGTTGCAGTTCAGCATTTCTGTGCCGTGGCCAGTGCCTTCTCAGACAGCAGGTGAGTGACAGATTCAAGTAATTAGTAGTAAGGAGAGAGTAGTAACATACATCTGCCCATAGCTGAGGGAGAAGAGATGATATTTAAATTGAGCAGCATTGTGTAAGGGCGGGACTAGTAAATGGAAGCAGACGGGTTTTTGTTGCTGTATGATTTATTTTGGAGAGCAGTGCATCAGTACAAGTCTTTCGTGTAGCTCCCCTACGGGGTGACCGGCTCCTCTCCTGGCGAGTCTTCCGGATCACGCCCTCCTCCTTCCTTCGGACGGGGCTCCTCCTTCTGCTGGGCTCCGGAGGCTCCATGGCGTCTGCTCTCGCCGAAGACCGGGGGGGGAGAACAAACAAAATGAGGAAACGTAAGTATTCAGGCTGAGCTGCTGGTTTGCACACAGGGATAGGGAACAGTGAGGGACGTGCTCATTACCCTCGGTGCAGTTACACTAGCGGGACGAGTGCTCAGGGGCGTGAGGATGTGTGAGAACGGGAGGAGGGGGGGGGCCAAGACTAGGTCCAACGAGGAATTTAAGGCCGGCTTCGCCCTTTCCTCCACCACCCCAGGAAGCGTTCACGTATCTCGGTTAGCTGTACCCCTCCTGGCGTACGGCTGGGCGGATCGTGGTGTTGGCCTCCGGGCTCAGCTGGTCCTGTGGGATGTCGAGCCGAACTGTCAGCAACCTCCACGGGTTCCTCAGGGTCTCGCGGCTCCGGTCTCCGTCCTTGTCTCTCGATCCTCTCGGGGTCCAGAACGCTCTCCTCACTTCGCCACTCGTCTCCTATCCTCCACTCCTCCGCTTTGCTTCCCGCCTCTCCTCTCTCCTTCACGCTGACCGCTCCTCCGGTGTAGTAACACACCTGTGGACTGTCGACGCCGTCCTCAAGTACCTTACTAGACTCCTCCCCCATCATACTTCTCGTCCACTTAAAGGGCCCCCAGTCCTCTTCGTCTTCGTCGTCGCAGCTGTATCTCTCCGGGCCCGACCATACCTGGGCCTGCTGTGGCTGGGGAAACAAGAGGGGGGGGTCACAAGTGTTTACATGAGAGCCCTCCATGGGGCGGGATGGCTGGCCCCTGTTACACATTGACATTTACAGTATAACATGCATGCCACTATTTGGAAGCAGGAAAGAGGGAGATTTTGAAAAAGAAATGGGGAGAAGTATCTTACCCATTGACCTACATTGATGTGAGGGCAATGTTAGGCAGGGTACAACTGAAATAAAGTCACATTGGGCTTTAACGGTCGTGAGTCTCCTTCCTGAATAATGTGTGTTTGCATCTATTCAGCACGGACAATTCCCATGAACAGGAGAACAAGAGAAATGAGAACCTACTATAAATTGTATGAATACAAACATTAACAATGTAATTAAATATAAATCATTCATCGTTAACTGTCAGACAGAAGCACAATTATAATATACACTTAAAAGTTGGCATTTTTCAGAGCATGTAGTGTCCTTTCACAAATAAGTGAGCAGGGCAGGTTTGTAAAAAACATAAAAGATCTACAAGGGTATTGAGTAGGCCAGGAACTAGAACATTTCGAATAAACGTAGTCCATAAAAGGCAAAGTATGGGAAGGAAAGAGAGGGCAGGAGAAATTGGACTGGACACAGACGCTGTCAGTAAGTGGTAGAGTGAAAGAGCATAGAGCCAACAGAGGATGGGTGCCCACACACAGAGGAGTGCCGAGAGAGAGAGAGAGAGAGAGAGAGGAGCGCCGAGAGAGAGAGAGAGAGAGAGAGAGAGAGGAGCGCCGAGAGAGAGAGAGGAGCGCCGAGAGAGAGAGAGAGAGAGAGAGAGTGAGAGAGAGAGAGAGAGAGAGAGAGAGAGAGGAGCGCCGAGAGAGAGAGAGAGAGAGAGAGAGAGTGAGAGAGAGAGAGAGAGAGGAGCGGGAGAGAGAGAGAGAGAGAGAGAGAGAGAGAGAGACCCTGACCCTGACCCTGACCCTCACTCTGACCCTCACTCTGACCCTCACTCTCACTGCCTGCCACTACCGTCAGCCGCCATCCGATGCATGCCAGAGCTCACGTAGCCAGGGAGCTTCTATATGCCCAGGCGCTTTGCTGATGCACGCACATGCGTTTCTCTTTCAGTAATCCATTCTTTCAGGGTCAGCCCTAATGACTTCACTTACAGCGATCACACCTCCCTCTGTCAGTCAAAGGTGTCTCTTTGTTTCTAGCGAGCACTAATCGCCCGTCCCGTAGAGCGGGTAAGTGCATTCTAGTGGACAATGCATAGGTCCAGACTGCACTCCAGGAAGTCGATCACGGAGCTTAGTCACTAACCAGACCCCCCAGTATATAATATAGCGGCTTTTGTAAAAATGCAGCACGATTTCTACAGAAGTGCCGATTCCTGGAGGGTCTGACTGCCCTCCATCGTACATGAGAAGAACATGCAACTCCTTTTCTTATCACTTTACACTCCGAGTTTGCCTCTATAATATTTGATGTGTGTATATTGTTTTAGTTGCTCTTTTCCTTTTACTTCTCTACGCTGAGCCATTGATCCTCTTACTCACTCAGTCGTCTCCCTACTAAGGCTGGGTGGTTAACTCTGCTCCGCCAGCGAAGTTTGCGGAGTTTTAGAACTCTGCACTATGTTTCGAGTGCGAAGTTTTCCAAAACTCAGCAATCGCAACAGAGTGGAGTTTACTGGTGCTGCTGGGAGACTTACCTTCCTCCCAAATCGGTGTCCTGCTCCTGCTCCACTCGGCTTCAGCTGCTCCGGTTCAATTGAACCAGAGGGCCGGGGGTTTTGCGGGATTAGGGGCTGCGGGGGTCGCGTGCCGTTGGTTTAGCGGGAGTGGAGGGTAGGGGTTTAGCAGGGGCGAAGGGTGCGGTGAGGACAAGGGAGGTGCAATGACTGCCTCAGCCTGGCCAAGGAAATCCACAGAATTTCACAGAGTTTTCCAGTAACTTCGTGAACTTCCGTGGAGTGCCACTATGCAAGCTCCTCCCAGGGTTACACCCTACCATTGGCAATTCTGCCATCCTTTCTGTGGCATCTATTGATTTCCCTTTCATGTTGTTGTTCATTTCTGGCTTGAGACAGTTCCAGGTCTGGCACCCAATTTTGCTATTCATGATGCAGTATAATGTAAAGAAGAGAATCAGGCCATTTTCACATATTGTTTGATTGTCCTCCAGTCTGCCGATTCTGGTTACTAGTATATTTCAAACTCACCGATATTTGTTCAGTTTCACTTCTCTTCGATAAACTTCACCTCTTCCTGGGCGGTTCCTCTCCAATATGGAACAATTCTGTTATAATGGAAAAACGAGTTGATACAGTAATAGTAATTCCATTGCATAATAGCATGTCTAGTTGGATCTGTCATCATCACAGATGAGAATGTGCCAATGTTTACTCCACACAACAACTAAGCAAACGAGATTTACTATAGTTGCCCTCTTCAACCTTTCTATCTAGAGGACAGAATAACCCGCCTGATTTACATGGATTGTTTGACCCTCCATATTCATTTTAGTTCTGCTTCTAATGATCATGACAAAGATACATTTATAATCCCTGTTTTCCTCCCCTTTGCGATAGGCTATTCTTTCCTCTCTCTCTCTTCCTCTCTACCCTTTTTATTTCTTCTTTCAACAGCAAAAAATATAAAATGATATGGTCTACAAGTTTATTGTTCTTTAGAATATTAATTTTCATAACCTTTATTATTGATACATATTGATTAAGCTATTTTTATTCACACCCACAAACCTTTTATAGGTTGCAATTTTAATTGTGAATCGATTTACTCATGTGGATTTCTATTCTCTGTCGTTTTCCTTATATTGTGGCCCACTCTGTAATTCTTTAATAAAGCATTATTGTTAATCTCAGCATTAAAAATTCTGAAGCACGTATGGCCCTTTTCAGTGAAATGACACCAAGAATAACAAAGCATTGTTGTGGCCTTTTTTCACTAGATGATTATGTGCATATCTCCAGCAAGCCTTGTGACCTCCACTGCACCACTGTGGATGGCCAGCGACAGCTGATGGTTCCGGCCCGCGATGGGACATCTTGCAAGTACAGCGACTTCCGCGGCATTTGCGTGTCTGGAAAATGTGAGGTTGTTGAAACACTACACTAAAAACTTTAGCAGTAGCGTCTCAAACATTTCAGATGATGTATCACTTGTCGGTATACCAACAATGTGTATTTTCCATCTCTTTATTTTCCTCTCATCAGCCAATTGGATGTGACGGCATTCTCTTCTCCACCCATACACTAGATAAGTGTGGTGTTTGCCAGGGTGATGGCAGTAGCTGTATTCACGTGACAGGCAACTACAGGAAGGGGGCTTCACATCTTGGTAAGAATTTTAAATTACTGGCTTTAAGCAAGCATGTGTAATGTGCCACTGGCGATCAAACTATTCCTTCGGTGCTAG
Organism: Lissotriton helveticus; assembly: GCF_964261635.1. NCBI lineage: Eukaryota > Metazoa > Chordata > Amphibia > Caudata > Salamandridae > Lissotriton > Lissotriton helveticus. The sequence goes on along the minus strand of NC_136065.1, from coordinate 164,350,731 downwards.
TGTCATGTTAGAATTTTCCCTTAATTTACATGAAGTTGGCTGTTCAAAAATTACTTGTACTGGTGGTTTGATATCAGCGCACAACACACGCATACACACAAACAGACATACACACACACACAGAGATATATATATATCTATATATATATATATAGATATATATATATATGTATATGTATATATATATATATATATATATATATATATATATATATATATATATAAGGCTGAACACTTCTTTGTAAAATTGCCTTTCAACTTGCTGCAACCTTGGAATAAACGGAAATTTGAACCTACCTGTGTGTGGCTCTCCCAAATAAGTGGCAAACTTTATTTCTGGATATATATATATATATATTCACTTAAAGAAACAAATACCCTGGGTTTTATAGTTAGGAAATAGAATTAGAAAAACCTTAGAAATCCACTGAAAAAACAGAGGTTACAAGGACATTATAGTTAGACTAAGATTTCACTCATACAAAACCAGTGAAAATCAGCAGTTATAGTTACCTGAGCTAACTATAACTTAAGTCCCGCAAAGCACTGCTTATAACCTCCTATATTACATCACTCATGACATAGTCAGTGACATTACTGATGACATCATCAAATGAGTATAAGTGTATTTAAGAGAATATCAGTGTTAAACATGTTTATTAACCAACTTCAAAAGTTAAATTAGTATACTAGGTGCACTACTACAGAGTGATACTACTTCTATTTATTTATTTATTTATTTATTTATTATTACATTTATTAAGCGCACAGCTACCCGGAGGTTTCCCGGCGCTAAAGCAAACTAATCGGTGAAAAGAGGGAGGGACATTAATTGTTAAAAAGCCATGTTTTTATTCCTTTACGGAATTTCAGAAAGCACGATTCCGTGCGCAAGGGTTGAGGGAGAGAATTCCATAAGGATGGGGCCAACAGGGCAAACGAGCGGCCACCCATTTTGGCTCTGTTAATGCGTGGAATTTTAAATTTGTTTTGTGACGAGGACCTGAGTGTACGGGGGGGAACATATTGTTGGACTAAGGCAGCAAGATAGCACGGGGCTCTATCAGTCATGATTTTATGCATGTAGCAGAGTGCTTTAAAGTGCACTCTGCTTTCAATGCGCAGCCAATGCAGGTTGCGCCTGTGATGAGTGACCGATGATCTTGCGGGAAGTTGGCAAATCAGACGGACTGCCATATTTTGAACCACTTGATATTTCCTGGTAACCTCTTTGGCAGCACCTAAGAGCAGGATGTTCCCATAGTCCAGGCGTGAGATGACAAGGGCCTGGACCACGGTCCTCAAAGTGTCTGTAGGCAGCATCCAAGTGATCTTCCTCAGCCACCTGATGATGGTAGTACAGGTGGCCGCAACTTTCACAACATGATGTTTGAAAGTGAGTTGGTTATCGAAGATCACACCGAGGTTGCGCGCAGACACTGATGGAATAGGTAGAGGACCCATCTCCGGAGGCCAATGGTGAGGGCCCCAAAGAGAGGTGTCGGGTCCAAACAGAAGCAGCTCTGTTTTGTCCCCGTTGAGCTTTAGTTTGTGCTTCAACATCCAGTCCGATATATGCTTTAATCCAGTTTGAAGAGAGGAGGAGGGGAGGTTTTTGTTAGTGGAAAGTGAGTAGATGACCTGTGTGTCATCAGCGTAGGAGTAAATTGTTAGACCAGCCTGTTCGGCCAAGAACGCAAGAGGCCTTACGTACAGATTAAAGAAGAGGGGACTGAGGATAGAGCCCTGGGGAACACCGTGAGGAGAAGGAAGGGTGGAAGATACAGAGGTAGAAGAAAAAACCTGAAACGTGCGATCAGACAAAAAGTTAGCAATCCAGGCCAGGGCGGTACCACCAACACCAACTGCCTCCAAGGTGGATAATAAGATGGAATGGGAGACGGTGTCAAAAGCGGCACTCAAATCAAGCAAGATGAGTGCCACCGTCTCACCCTTATCCACTTGGCGCCTGATGGTTTCTGACACGCCAAGGAGAGTAGTTTCGGTGGAGAAACCAGCCCTGAAACCGGACTGGGATCCATGGAGAAAATTGGAGGACTCAACAAAAGAACTAAGTAAGGAATTGACATGTTTCTCCAAAATCTTGGAGAAACAGGAAAGCAAAGAAATAGGGCGAAAGTTGGAAGGATTGTTCGGATCAGCATTGGCCTTCTTTAATAATGGTACCACCATTGCGTGCTTCCATTCATTCGGAACAGTCGCTTCTACCAATGAGGCGTTGAGGACATCCAAAATAATGTGGAGAGGAGCTGGGTCAAGGGAACCCAGAACTTGAGGGGGGAAGGGGTCAAGGGGAGAACCAGATTTGATGTCCTGAAGATATTTTTTAAAAAGCGCCGGGGAAATAGGATCCCAGGAAAGCAATGGGGGAGTGGTAGGCAAGGAACAGGGAGGAGTAACCAGAGGCGCGACATGGGTAGGAGTAACAGAAGTGGAATTAAAAATGGCATAAATTCTGTCTATCTTTTCCCGGAAAAAGTTAGCTAGAGCATTGCACTGTGCAGTGTCTAAGCATGGGTCTTTCGGGACTGAGGAAGCACCAGAGAGCTCCTTGACAATTTTAAACAGGGCCTTGGGCCTGTTTTGGGCCGTGAGTATGGTGTTATTAGCAAAATTAGCTCTAGCAGTGTCACATGCCGCATGGTAGGTTTTAAGAGCGGATCTGTAATTAGCTTTGTGCTCGGGGTTATACTTTGCACGCCAAATACGTTCAAGTTTCTTACAATTGGATTTTACCAGGCGTAAAGAGTCATTAAACCAGGGCGCCGGGGGGTGGTGAATTTGAGTTTTATTTTTTTGGGTAGGTAAGCAGGAGTCCAAGGCTGTAGTTAACCATGATGTAATTATGGGTAGCTCTTTAATCGTTATATTAGAACCTGACGGGATGGAGTTGGCCAGAGAAGAGTTAAATCTGTCAAGGTCTAGACGTTTCCAGTTCCTACTAGTTTTGTGAGTAAGGTCTGGCCTGGAGATGTCAGCTATACATATTTTAACAGAAAACTTAACTAAAAAGTGATCTGACCAAAGAACAGGGGTAGAGGATTGATAGGAAATGGTTGTCAGATTGGAAATAATAGGGTCTAAAAGGTTACCGGCCTTATGAGTAGGGTCGGAATTGTAGAGATGCAGGTCAAGAGCTTCAAGATCTTGTAAGAGACGTTGAGCAATAGCACACGAGACAGAATTAAAATGAATATTTAAATCTCCAACAATGGTAAAATTAGTAGATTGTGCTAGTAAAGGAGCAATGAGTTCGGGAAGTGCAGTAGCCCAACCGCTCACTGATCCAGGTGGACGGTAAATCAGGATGCCTGTTAAAGTAAATTGGGGGGAAAGAGTTAATTTAAACAGGCCCGCCTCACAGTCAGGGAAGTCGAGATCTTCCCATTTACAAGAGAACTCTCTTTTGTAAATAACAGCAATTCCTCCTAACATATTCTAACATATATTAAGGGAGTGGCTGAGTGATTGTATATATCCTTGTGTGTACAGGTGTGTGAGTGACTATATGGGTGTATAAGTGGGGGTGTGAGTAGCTGTGGGAGTGAGTGAGATGCTATGCGAGTGCCTGTATTGGTGAGTGAGTGGGAGTGTCAGTGACTGTATGGGTGAGTGAGTGGAGGTGTGAGTGGCACTACGTATGGGTAACTGGGTGTGTAGTGGCTGAATGGGTGGGTGAGTGGGTGGGTGTCTGAATGGCTGTATGAGCAAGTGGCTGGGTGTGTAAGTGGCTGTATGGGTGAGTGAGTGGCTGTTTGAGTGTGTGTTTGGCTAAGTGAGTAGGTGTGTTAGTGGTTGTATTGGAGAGTGAGTGTCTGTGTGCATGGCTGAATGGGTGAGTGTGCGGGTGTGTATAAGGGCTTGTATGGATGTTTTGTGGGTGTGTGAGTGTTTAAATGGGCCAGTGAATGGTTATGTGAGTGGTTGTATGGGTGTGTGAGTGGGCATATATGAGGTTGTATGAGATGTGAGTGAGTGTGTGAGTGGTTCTGTAGATGATGTAACCATTTATGTCATTAGAGATGTCATCAGTGATGCCACTGACCATGTCATGAGGTATGTATTATGTAAGGTCATAAGCAGTGCTATACAACTGGAAATTTCTTTAAATAACTCCACAACCACTGAACTGATTACACCAAATCATATAAAGGCACTTTCCTGAACCAACATCTACATTTCTACCAATTTTGGTGTCATTCCTTTCAGCAGTTTGGGCTGTAGCCTTGTCCAAAGTTCCTATGGAAATTAACATGGGAAAAATGTGTTTTGGGATCCCCCCCCCCATTTTCTCAGCCCCCACTTGACGAATCACCCTGAAACTTTCAAGACAGCAGCTGAATTGAGTGACAAACTAGTTTTCATGAGGATTAATCAAACAGCGCCAATGTTATTGGCAAAACAAAAAACTCTTTTGCTAAGGAAACTACATCCTAACTATAACTACCTACTGGTGACTGCCAGTAGGTCATATATATATTTATAAATATATCAGCCATTCATTGAAGATGAAACAAACTCCTTTGTATTTGACACAAGCATACGAAGATATCTGTTAGTAAGGATTTCAGGTAAGGTGAAGGTTAAACGTAAAATAACCACTTGATGTCCTGAAAAACATAGTGCATGCTTCTAACAATTTATTGCAAACAGACCATGTCCGAATACTAGATTCCAGCTACTAGAAGAGCATACCACATTATTAAATTCTAGACCCTAGAAAGGTATTACCTCAAAAAGCCTATTCCACGATTTTGGCTCCCAAAGTTAGGTTTCCTTATGGTCATCCTGGTTAGCACTAAAAATTCTGTCAGGCCTTCAAGGACTCCCTAACCAATAAGAAGGGTCCCCTTTCAGCCAAAGGCCAATGAATATCCCTGAGATATGGGAGATTCAGGGCCCCCTCTTCACATTCCCCTGGGACCCCCATTATTTTGTGTTACGCCACTAGAATATGCTACAGTGGGGGGAATGGTTGGGTGCATAGGGACGTTGTCAGGTAGGGAGAAAGGGCAATGTTATCTGGGTCAATGTGATTAGAAGGTTGGGGGCAGAAGACATTCTGGGAGATGGGGCACTGGTTAGGGACTGGCCACAAGCCTCTCAACCTCTCATAGCTCTAGATGTAACACTGGCTAAACATTGGCTTTATTGTGTATTATTTACTTTGTCATGCTGCATTCTAACCCTACAGCCTGCTTAAGTAAGCCTGAACTCCTTGACTCTACTACCTAGAAGGAGTTAAGTTTCCACATAAAGATTCTGGATTATGTGTAGGGCCGACCTTTAGGGGTGACTTATATGTATAAAAAGGGATGGGTTAAGGCCTGGCAATCTGTTTAACTTGCCAGATCGACATGGAAGTGTAAACAGCACATACAGGCTCTGCAGTGTTATGCCTGAAACATATTTAGAGTGCTACTTAAGTGGGTGGCACAAGCAGTGCTTCATCCCACTAGTAGCATTTCATTTACAGGCCCTGTGCACATGTAGTGGACTTTACTAGGGACTTCCAGGTGAGAATTAAACATCCCAAATGTGGATGTATCAAATGTAACCATGTTTTAGGGAGCGAAGAGGGAGAGAGCCCAGAGTTCTAAAGCCAACGAAACAGAGACGGGAAAAAGGTGGGTAGGAAGGCAAAACATTTTAGGGTGACCCTTCACAGAGGGCCATTTTCCAACAGTCAAGCAGACACAGTACTTCTATTTTCTTCACCTCTTCTAAGAACCTAAAAAAGTCTACCTAGCTGGCCAGCCTTGCTATTCTTAATGGAAGATAACTTTCTTTGTCAGAACCCAACATCAGCAGCCTGGCTGTCGAAATTGTATAATACCATCTTTTATGTCTTCTCCTTTGAATGAAATTATGAGGTGTTCTGTAGGATTTTATAGAACTATTAAAATTGCAAATCACATCTACAAGATGGGTGAACAGTATTCTTTTAATATAATTCAAGTAACTATAAGGTAATACTGTGAGAACGTATTACAAATAAACCTAGATAGCCTGCAAAGCACGCAAAAAATCAACCACTACATGGTTGTCTGTGTTTCACTGTTCCCAAAAATTGGTCAACTAACACTACATCATGTCAAATGTCAATGTAATCCAGTATTCCTCAGAATAAGATAGAATGCAGTTTTTAAGAAAGCTTAAGAATCTGGCCCTAACTACAAACAACACATATAGTTTCCAAGGTGATTTATTAAATATAACTATAACAGGCATTATAAATGTGTTGGTTATGAAATAAGAGCTGTAGTTTACAAGAATAGAGCCTCTGAAATTGTGCAAACGTTTATATTCCAGTACTATTTCATTAGCAGATTTAGTACATGGAATACAAGCATCAACAGTGGGCATTAGAAAACTTCTTTCAGTGAAACAGCTAGGGAGCTATCAGGATGGATGGTCTTGCTGATAAACAGTGGTTACTGCAAAGCATCTGCCTTTTCACTTAGATACGTAGATAAAGTCATTGTTAAACTTAATTAGCAAGGGCTGTCTTTGAGTTCTAAACAGACTTTTCAAAGCCCCAAGGTCATGAGATTATAACCTGCAGAAGGCTACAATAATTGAATAGCGAGTTGATCTTGGTAGCTTCTTCAAGATGAAATGACTCTGTTGTGTTCCAAGTAGAAATCAAAAGATAGCAGCAACAGGTTGAATGTCCTTATTGCTCCCTGCAGCCTTGGCACAGGAGGGGAATGTGCTGGAATGGATGATGGAAATACCATCTACAGGAAATTCGGAACCAGGTCTTGTACCTCATCTGGGTTTCACTCCTATGGCCTCCAGTCCTGCATAACAAGCATTGCACACGTTTCATGCTGAGTACGTTATTAGGTACTTTGACCCAAGCCCTTAAATATAAAACGGGATCCTTCCTAGCTTACAATTCAAGTAATAATATTTTCTTCGGTGCGCTAACAAAATATCTCATATTAGTGGTCTAATATATTTAATTATAGAAACACTGAGCTAATTTCTTTCAGGCACGCACAAGAGTTGTGTATTAATGGAACATTGCCCTTAGTGGAATGTGTATTGCATCTATAGTCAAGTCATGAAATATTATTTCAGTCACTGTTGCCTAGGTTCCATCACTGATGGCCAACGGGGCATGTGTAATTTCTTAAACCTATAAACCAGTCTTCTAGCATTTCTAAGATTAGCTTTAACTGTCTCGTAGTTTAATATAATGATTGACTCTATACATGCTTGCAGGATAGTGAGGAAAGTTGTACAGTTAGCTTTATCAATGGTTCTTCAGTTTAATATGACATGTAAGGCGATTTGCTACATCACTGTCATCAGTATGAGGCTTACTCCACAATTGCTGTTGTTACTGAAAACAACTAAGATGACTTCTGTTGATAAGCAGCTCAAACAACTCTGCTCTTGGCATCAAAAATCTCTTGTAAAAGACCCTACTACAATAGCAGCATGTCAAAGGATACCTCATTCCATCCAAACCATTGTGTTGCCTTTACCATATATTTTGTTACTTCTTAAACAATGTTCGTGACTACTGTTTGAACTTCTTGACTTTCCTCTTTTGTGATATTTCTCTGGCTTCCTGTTCACGAGTCTATCACGTGATCCTTTTTTCTCTTCTCATTAACATTTTCCCAGTTTCACCTTTTTTATCCTTGGTATATAGATCTTGTTTTGAGCCTTCTCTTCAATGCTATTGCAGCTTTTGAATTTCTAAACTTTGTTATCTTCACCCTTCCACCCCTCTTGTTACTGTTGTTTATCATTTCAAGTTTGGTTGATGGTATTGTAATAAGCGCACACACAGTCCCACTTACAGATACCTTTGTCTCTCGTCTTTCATATGCAGTATTACATTTCTACTTTGTATCTTCAAATATCATCATTCTTCATCCATATCGATGACGTTTGATTCCTTTCACTTCTACTATAACTTTATTGTATTGTGAATTCGTATGACTAAAAATGTTCTTTTTTTAACATGATCCTACAATTTTGTAGTGTGACCAAATGTGGCTTCTCTATAAATGATTGAGTAAAAGCCCTGAACAAAATTTACTTAGTACATAGCTATACCATTATTGAAGGTAAGCGTGTTTTACTTTATATTCATATTTTGTTTTCATTTTATTAATATATAGTTTTTCTTAGGCTATTCTCTGGTCACACACATTCCTGCTGGAGCACGAGGTATCCAGATAGTAGAAAGGAAAAAATCGGCAGATGTGTTGGGTACGTGCATCCTTTATAACAGTTAAAAATCTTGATATTAGATGATTTTTGTAAGAGCATGCCAGTCTGAAGCCATTTCCTTGAATTAAGTAAATGGTGATAACCTTAAGAGTCCTGAGTCCTTGTGAAGTCCACGTTATAGGACCAACAGTGGCTGGGGTGGGTGGAGGGTGCGGGTAAGTGGAGGGAACACTGAAGCCAAAGTTGTCTGCTCTGGGCAGCTTTCCTCCCATATAAAATGTTGCAGTATTGACTGACACATTTCTAGAGGGGCCCCCCTACACTTGTTGGACGTTTCTGCATCACTGCCTGTAGGGAGTTCAGTGCATAACTGCACTACCTCAGGGGGCTTCCACATGTGAATCCTTTATGTCTTTTTATTACCTCTGTCAAAGTCCTTAATATGGGAACAGAAAAAAGATAAGCCATATTATCTAGAAGTTGTCCATTTTTAGCCTTGGTTGGCAGGTTGATCTTCACAAGATTTAATGCACAGGATCTCAGTCAGCATTTTTAAATTGAAACATTATGTGCACAGCGTGCCTTTCAAAAAGGGTTTGTCTCTAATGCTAAATTGTGACCACTACAAAGGCAAAAAGCAAATGCTGAGGGCCTGATTCACAGATGGCCTCTGCACTAATCGTGGAGGCCCCGTTGACATGGAGGAGCCTGCGCACTCGTCACGGAGTCCCGTAGTCGCGGGGGAGTATCTGCACTCATCACGGAGTCCCCGTAGTCGTGGGGAAGTCTCCCCACTCGTCGCAGAGGCCCAGTAGCCGTGGGGGAGCCTCTGCACTCATCATGGAGGCCCCGTAGTTGTGGGGGAGTCTACGCACTCAGGGAGGATTCTTTGGAATACAATTTCTCATTGCAAAGAATACTCTCTAAGATAGAGACTTCCCCGCAAGTGTGGTCCTTTGTGAATCAGGCCCTGAATTTTGCTCAAATCAAACTTTTTATATTAAAACTCAATGTCCTTACCAAGTGTGTTTCTTATGTGTTGTAAATTCCGGGAAAGTTGCAATTTTTTCTCTAAATATTTTAACACATTGTTTTTGCTTCCCCTTAATAAACAAATGGCTGATGTAAATGACTGACAATAGAAATACATGCTGATCTACTTAAATATTCTGAACAAAAACACCTGTGAGCTGTTTGTGATCAAGAAAATAGTGTTGAATTTTTGTCTTAGCACAAACAATTCAAGGGAGGGGATAGTTTGTTGAGAAAGGACTTTGAATTGTATTAATTCTCCTTTTTACTTATATCTGAAGCGGTTGCAGATGAGTCTGGCTACTTCTTTTTCAATGGGAATTACAAGGTCGATAGCCCGAAGAACTTTAATCTGGCAGGCACTGTGTTCAAGTACAGGAGGCCGATGGACGTGTATGAGACGGGCATTGAATACATTGTCGCCCAAGGACCTACAAATCAGGGACTAAACATAATGGTATGTTTTGTGCAGGGAATTTCTCTTCTGATGGGACAAGGAAAGATTATATTTTAAAATATTGCTTCCCCTTAACGTGGGTAATTACTGAGATCTGTCAGTGTTTTGGATAAAGAAACATTCCATGCTCGTGAAATTACCAGTTTCATGTCTGCAGCTTGATTATGTATAAAGGGTAATTTTAAAATAAATTGGCCCCTTTGTCAAAATTGTAACTAAAGCATAGGCTACCTGGAGCCATGTCCCCTTTGGAGCCACTTTCTGTGAGTTATGTTCAGAAGGAAGTATAGCCTTTTCCTTAGGTGTGCTGCTTGTAATACATACTGTAATGTCTTTATTTGTGCTACCCGTGACCCATAATGCCTATGTTGTCATACATTATATGTGGGCCTTTAAACGTTGTGTCTACAGATGTTATATGTTTGAGTGTCCATTCCTTACATTTTGAGGAGTGAACTTAGTGATTCTCCATGCTCTGTGCCTTTAGGTAAGTAATATGGGACTCTCCATGCTCAGTATTTTAATCTGTGCTATGTGTGTGCCCCAGGGGCACTGCGTCTGCAGGTGTAGTGCCTGAGCTATTTAATGCCATGTGCATCTTAGTGTACTTGCTGTGACTCTTGGTACTGAATGTCTTGACCATTAATAAGTCATCTCTTTAGTTGTAGCATTGGTAGGCCTTTCATCTTTCAGTTTACTTCACTTGTCTCCCAATCCCTGTATGTTTGGAGATGCCTTTTATTGGCCCTTGCTGTGCCTTTTTTTTTAAATGTATTCTGCCTGTAATACCTACACCATCAAGTATGCTCTTAGTGACCTTCTGTGTGCTACCTTTCACTCATGATGCTGTCTTTCTTAACGTGTGTTGTTCGTAGCTTTCAGTGCTGTTTCTGGTACTATGTGCTGTGCATGGTACTCGGCATCCTCTGTCACAAAGGCCAGATGTATGAAATACGTTTTTTGCTTTTCCTAAATAGAGACTCCTTAGAAATTGCTTTTTAGGTAAAATGCATAGTGGTATGTATAAAAATAAAGTTTCTTTTATAGCGATTCCTACAGTGTAGGAATCTCAACTAAGAAATCGCTATTTAGGAAATAATAAACCGTTTGTTCCTATGGACTTAAAAGCCCAAAGGTATGAATGGTTTTGATTTCCTAATTTATGATCTTCTAATAGGAAATCGCAAATTAATAAATGCCACAGAAAGGATAACGTTCAACCTAAAAAAAATCGTGCACATGTAAAGAACGCACTTTAAAAAAACACGTTTTGGAGTGCTTTTTTAAATTGAACATGGTTACCATTTAATTTGAGTTGATGGTAATAGCATTTCTTAAATGCCCAATTTGCATTTAGGAAATGCTTTGTATATGTACATAGGAAATCTCTATTTGCGATGTCCAATTTGGGTGTCACAAAATGTGATTTCTACTAGCTGCAATTCACATTTTGCGATTTCCAAATGACCCTTTTACATGCCCATGGCTATTTAGTGTTTCTTAACGTGCCGAAATAGCGATTCTGCCCATTAAGAAATGCTAAATGGCTTTGTACATCTGGTCCTATGTCTGCTATGTTTGACCATTCATGCATTGCCTCTTATGATGTGCTATCTGTGACTACTAATAAGTTATGTAATTACTTTTTGTGCCCCTTAAAGCCTTTGTCTGGTTCACCTGGCAATCCTCGTCTGCTGATCCTTTCTAAAAGATTACTTGCCCACCCTTTATTATTCAGTGCAACAGTCATCATTACCTCCTTCAATTATGGTGTGGTGTAGGATGTGGTGAAAAAATACATGATTACAGCTTTAATTAAAAAACCTGGGCTTGATTCAAGCAACCTAAAATGCTATCAGACAACTACCTGCCATTGCTAAAATCATGGAAAATCATCTATCTTGGTGGCTTGCTAAACGTCCGGAGATTTATTATCCACTTGATGAAGACTTGACAGAGTTCCACTCTGTCCACAGACTGATGTTTTCAATTTGTTTTTCGCTCATTTGTGTGTGATGAACAAATGATGTTTCAAATCGGTATGAATACAGTTTGAAGAGTTTGGAATGACATTAACTCTTTTATTTTGTCAAGTACTACATTTTTGTTTGAAAAAACGTATCTATTCATGAAAAGAATTTGTAAATCTCTTGTTTAATACAATTGAAGTTTGTTTACATACTTAGAGACACTTTTGTCTTGAGCTGTGCATCACGCAGGCTGTGGTTTCCCACGGCATCCATTTTTCACATATGTAGAGTTAGGCATAGAAAATCTCTACTTACCTTCTGATATTTTGGTCTCAATATGATATGTGGTGCCATCAATATTCCTACCTCAATATTGCGGGGGCATATCCTTCTGCTGGACACTTGACCTGTGACTTATCCATCTCAGCTGCTTCCAAAGCTGGTACCCACAATCAAGAACCTTGGTGTATTGTTTGATCAAAAACTGTCACGCCTTCCTCAAATCCAGAAAGTCTGCTCAACAGGATGCGCCCAACTGAAAACAGTGAGGCAGGTGCAGCACATGGAATACCAGCACCAACAGTGGGCATTAGAAAACAGTTTTTGGGCTAAAAGCTAGGGAGTTCAATTTTGAACAAACTTAGCAAGGACTGCCTCTTAGGTTACATAGAGCCAAACCCATGAAATCATTGAATATACCCTACAGGATGCTAATAATAATTGAATGGTCAAGTTGGTAGCCTTTTTAAGATGAAATGACTCTATTGCGTTCTGAGTAGAAACTAGAGTTGCTTCAGTGCCTGGCTATTGGATGTGCTATATGTCACCCACCAGCTACTGAATCACTGTGCGCTTTGTGACTGCAGTCCTTAATGTCGTGTGTCTTCAGATGTTTTGTATGTCTTGCAATATCATGCGTCTAAAGGCATGTTATACGTGATCAGTGTATCGCGTATTACCCATAATATCCTATATCTCAAAATGATACCTTAGACTGTCCACCCTTCCTGTTATATGGTAATTCATGCAAGACCTTTAAACTTATATTGTTTTAGGTGTGGAATCAAAATGGAAGGAACCCTTCTATCACCTTTGAGTACACACTTCTCCGGAGGACACACTCTAAGCTCATACAGCCTGTCTATTACACATTCCCTGACAGTGAAGAGAGCAGAGAGTTTGAAGGAAGAATGCTGGAGCCTACTTTACACAACACCAGCTTCCACAGAAAGCTTCCCAAGGGTCAGATAGATCTGCAGAACCAGGTGTTTGGAGGACAGGAGACAAAGGAAGATCTCAAGCTGAAAAATGGCCCAGAAACCAATGAGGTGTATGAGGGACCTGATGGATTGGATTGTGAAAGACCAAAGAGCAAAACTATTGAAGGTAACCTAACGTACACTCGTTATGATTCCTCCCTGTGTTTTAAGCAACTTGTTTCAGGTAAAGTTTTGAGCTTCTGTCTTTCTTCTCTTCAACACAGATGTATCTAATGTCCATGTCCCTCACCTCACATCTTTATCAATTAGTTGCTTAAGCTATGTAAGAAGGAAGGGATTTTTAATAATAAAACCTGCTACAGAAAGTAGTTTCAGTACATCTGAAACAAGGGAAGACTGAGTGGAAAATTCATCGAACAAACTAGTATCTACCTTTATTTAGTCGATTTCATGGACTTTTTTATTGAGTTTTATAAGCCACCACATAGCACCTCACGGACACTACAAAGAGCTAGGACAATTAGCCTGGTGTATGATAAAAGTACAAAGTAAAAAAGGTTGTTAGAATGTAACCAGATACGGGGTGTGCAGCCTCTCTCCTGTATTGTTTTTTTGCTGTCGCTGTTATATTGTTTTGTGTCTGCATTGTTGCAGAGCATCAGATCCCTTGAAGTACATTTTGATGGGCGGGTGGCATGTAACTTGTTGTGCTAGAAAGATTGTGGCCTGTGAATGAAGTGTTTGACGAGAGTAATTGAGCATGGATTAGCTGAGTTTAAGGATGGAGTTGAGTGAATATGCGTGTAGAGATAAGGGAGCTTATGGTTAAACATACCATTATTATGCTTGGTTGGTATAGCGTAGATTTATAGCATGGCTAAATGAGAAGTGTTTTGATCTTGTGCATGATGACCATGTTGCTCTTCTTCAGCAAAGTGAAGGGAGAGATGCAATTACATTTGCTCCTACCCAGTAGCTCTTATCAGCAGTAGAATGCCAGCCAGAAGACTTCAGCCTTCAGTGGTTTTCACCTGGAGGTGACTAGTTTCTGTTCTCGATCTAATGTACTTCCAGAGTACATGGCCTTAGGGATCCATGGTCTGTCTCTTGAAAGATTGTTGCTGAATCGGATGCAGAGATGGTGACTATACAGCCCTGGAATGGATGTAGCAAGGAGCCAACATTCACAATAATTCAGGTTCCTTGTTTCAATTGCTTATGTGAAGGATGCAAAGGATTTTGAACTTGATCCTTTACACTCTAAGAGCTAGTGAAAAGTTTTTAAGGGTGTTTTCAGGTGCTCTTGTTTTGAACATTTAGGCACAGTTTGGCAGCCTAATATTGTAGCATTTGTGATTTACCTGTGAGCTTTTGAGCGCTATATGAAAACTATTTTACAGTAGTCCAACCAGACCATCACTAACACCCACATTAACATGAAAAACATTGATGGTTTGTAAAAGGATTTTCCTGAGAATTAATTGACGTGGATTGTATAGAAAATTGCTTATTGGTTGCGTTTTATTTTGATCAATCCATCCATGTATTGAATTCATGCAGGTGAAATACTATGTTTGTTTTACTGCAGTCATTATTGGCTTCAGAGAATCAATGATGCAGACAGGGGTGGTGCAAACATTTGTGATAACCTGGGCACATTTATAACCCCTGAACTTCTAGGATTTGCCATCTGATGAGATAGGTGAGAGAACAATGAAACACACACTTCCATGGAGGGGTAAAGAGATCAAAGAAAATACTCAAAATAAAGCAGACATGGGTGGTGAAGCAATGGAGGAAGTGTGGTAAGAGAGAGCCACACAGTGAAAAGAGGGTAAACATGTAATACAAAACAAGCATTCAAGGGAGAGATGGAAAACACATTTATTCCAATTGAATATCAAAGGTAAAGAAGAAATAGATCCTTGGTTAAAAGCAGTGGAAAGATGCAAATCATCCTATCAGAAACACTGTAAAGCCATTGTGATTCAGGGGAGGGAAAAACACACATAAAGAGGAAGGAAAAGCATTGCATAACAAGCAAGGAAATGGTATTGTCAAGAAAGTGAAACAATACGCAATGGGCTAACCCTACGCTTGCTCTACTTACCGGCACTACATATAATAGGTCTTTTGACAACAGACAGGTAAAGCTGTCAGTAGGCGAGACCTAAAAAAAGCCTCCTTTGGTAGCACAACATTAACTATGACAGATCTAAAGAAAAAAGACAAGGGTAAGAATAGAGAAGGAATAGGACTCCACCATGTAATCAGTTGCCATTTAACAAAGAGCATGTGTCTATTACAATGGACCCTCTTTGCAAGAAATCATGAAGTATTTGTGTGGGGTTTCAGCAAATCAAAGTGTGTCAAAGAAATGCAAAATAAATGATATATCGCATTCCTGAAGTCAAAATCACCTTGGTCTCTGCTGAGTATTGGAGTTCTCACATTCCCTCACAGTGGCTTGACTGTATATATTTCAGTTTTTGTTTGTGAGCACTGCTTCCTACCATTGGTTACCTGGGGTGAGAGAGAGGAGTGATGATTTGGCCAGAATGCTTGAGAGACCTCTGTATGCGTGCCCCATCAAGAAGTGGCTCCAAGCATAATATGTCCATCTTGTGAGATGGGAAGATCTAAAACTCTTGGTTGTGGTCTTCATCACACCAGTCATGGAAATTCGGACAACCCTATCTGACCTAACACACCAAACAGAATTTCAGTTAGATGTATGGATTTGTTACTGGTTGACCTGGCATCCTTGGTGTGGTTTCCCCTGTTCTTTATAGCTCTGCCTCCTGTATTTTTGCTGTGTGCTGGGTTTTGTATTTGCTGGTCTAGATGCTTTGTGCACTTTGCCATGCTGATCAGTGCCTAAGTGCAAGTGCTCCCTGTGTAAATTGAGTTTATGGATTGGTGTTTCCAGGATTGTTTTACTTGATTTACTAGTAAGACCCTGTACAGTGTACTGTGTGTGCACAGGGCCTGTAAATCAAATGCTGCTAGTGGGCCTGAAGCACGATTGTGCCACCCACACAATCAGCCTTTCAAAGGGTTCTCAGACCTACCACTGCAGTGTCTGCATGCAGATTTTACAGCCAAAACAACTTCAATCAATCAGGTATTTGTAAAGCGCAAACTAATGACCCCTAAGGGTCTCAAGGAGCTGGGGGCGGTCGGGGAGATTAAGTGAGCTAGCTATTGCCCAGAGTCACATGATGCAGAGCTGAGCTGCCCCCGGGATTCAACCCTGAGCCCCACCCTCCGAAGGCAGCCACCCTGGTGTAGCATCCTGCTACAAAGACCCACAGACACAGGTTCTTAATTAATGAAGCTTTATTAACAGCTACTTGTCTCTACCCTGTCCCTACTCTAACTGCCCTCATCCTGTTCTGACTCCTCCTCTTCCCCTCAGCCCATCTAGCTCCTCCCATCCCAGCTACTAGACTGTCAACTATATTACATCTCCCCCTTTCTTAACAAAATGAACTTAATGTCTTCAATGTTCGCAATTCTTCAATCCACCACACGGGTCGGCGGACGGCCTGTTTTTCAAGCTTCAGTAGTGTCGAATCAGTGGTGGGCTTGGCTTTGGTCAATCTTTCTGTTGTCTTGATCAAGGCATTCTTGACCACGTTGCGTGTAAACTGTTTACTCTCACGGTCCGCAGTCCTCATGTTTCCTTCCGGTGGTGTAACTACGGTTGGTTCAGATGCTCGATCTCTTTCACGAGTGGATAATGTTCCGGTCCTCTTCCGAACACCCGCATCTACTTTTGCTTCCTTTTGTCTTGTCCGGCCGAGAGCAACACTGCCCTCCAATTCAGGGTCATGTATGCCAGACAGTACGGTGCTATCTGATGAGACGGGCTTGGTTTGGTTCGATAACTCATTCACGTCCTCGGGTTGTCTGGCGAGCTCGTGAGCTATCGGTGCATAAGCATGTTTCTCTCTCATCTGATGATATTTCTCTACTGACACGTCCGGCTTCTGTGCATAGGCATGTTTCTCTCTCATCTGATGATCCCTCTCTCCTGACACATCCGGCTTTCCTTGCGGAGTGACTGGCTGGTCCTTTCCCATCCGGTTACTAAGGTCCACTGTCTCTGTTTTCCTTTTATAGGTTCTGTGAGTCAGTCGTGCGGACCCCTTCAGGGGTGACGGTGTCTGATCTGTGTCTGGATATACTTGTGACTGACATGACAGGTTGTCCGGTGGAGTGACTGAGTATTCAGAGACCTTAGTGTGTGACATGCTGCTCTTGACGGGAAGGATGTCCTTTGGTTCCATGGTGCGGTCGGGTGGTTGACGCCACGCCTGTTGTCGGGACCATGACTTGGTCGACTCACGGGATTGGACAGACATGTTCTCTGGGTCAGAGAAGTCTTTTGTCGACTTCCAGGATCGGGCAGATGCGCTCTCTGAATCAGAGGAGGTCCGGGCCATACCCCTTTTAAAGGATCGGACAGACGCGCTCTCTGAACCAGAGGAGTCCCTGGCCATAGACGTGCTTTCTGGGTCAGAGAAGTCTTTTGTCAACTTCCAGGATTGGATGGATGTGCGCTCCGCATCAGAGAGATCCTTCTTCCCATTCCTTCTCAAACATTTCTTTGAAACGGTCTTGTGTAATGGCTTTTTGAATTCCGTAGTCCGTGACAAATTGCTCTTTCCCTTTGAATTGTCTTTGAGATGCTTCTCCGTGTGCCTTTGTTGGAGCATCTTCAATGCTGTCTCATTTGGGGGTTTGTTTGATGACCCTGTGCTTGTTCCTTGTGCTTGATCCCAAGCTTTTGCCTCTTTGTCCTTCTCGCCTGAAGTTAACGATTTCCTCTCCGTTTCTTCGTTGTCGCGGGAGCCAAAGATGCATGGATCTTTTCTGGTTCGTTGCTGTGGAGGATCAGTCCGTCTCGTGCGACCTGTTTCTCCTTCACGCTTGTTTGATGCTCTAACACCTCTGATCTGGGGGTGATGTGGTCTCCTGCCAGATGTTTCCTTGGACTCGTCTTCACTGCTTGACGACTGATGTTCCTGCGCCGACTTCAGGTGGTGACCAGTGCGACCCCTTCTTCTAGGGTTTGTCTTTCTCTCCCACTTGTTGTGCAAGATGCTCTCTTGTCCAGGAGTGCGATCTGTCCCACTTGACGCTCTTTCCTCGTCAGAGTACTTTGTGTCATACTTTGAATGACTCCTTGAGGAACTCTTGAGGGGTGAATAATTCTTTGGAATTGTCTTTTGGATGATTGACTCTGAGTCATCTGACTCTGAGTAATCCTTGGTTGACTTTGAGTAGTCGGACGCTGAGGAGTCTGATTCTGATTAATCCTTGTCACTTTCTTTGTCGCTGTATCTTTCCCGTTGTCTTTTTGCTGGTCTGCCTTCCCTCTCTCTCCTTTCAGTTTTGTTTGTTTTCTGAGTTCTATCTTCCCAGGTATCTTGATGGTTTGCTCTCAGGTGCACGTCCTTGAATCTGTCTCTTGCTTTTATCTGCATTCCAATTTCGGCCTTCTTGATAATTTCCTTTAACGACCAATGCCCTTGCAGGATCTTGCGCTTGGTGTCAGGGTTTATGCAACCTTCAACGATCCGAAGTCGAACCGCATCCTCATTTGTAAAAGTGTTGAAGTGGCAGCCTCGTACCAGACTTTGTAACCGAGTGATGAAGTTTGGCAACGGTTCGCCTGGTTCCTGCCGTGCTGTATTGAAAACTATGCGATTCTGATCCACATCTGTCTGTGCGTTGAGATGGGCACATAGCTCCCTTTGGAGTCTTTTGTAGATCTCTGTATCCTCTTTGGAAAATGTCCTGATTGGGCAGCGGCCCTCAGGACCCACCAGATGGAGGAGTAGTATCAGACATTTTCTCTCTCTTTGCTCACCATTGGCTTTTAAGAAATCTTCCAAAGCTTCGAGCCACCAGTGTCGTTTGAGATCCGAGATCCACTCATCAGTCCGCACCGCTGGGGCGGTACTTCAATGTCTGGAGTGACCCGCTGTGCTACGTCTCTTCCCGCCATGAGAGAGGGAGAATCTGGTCAAGGTCTTTGGTCTGGTCGTTTGCTTAGAAATTGATAGTCTTTGTAACCATCCCAGTATGCGCCGGTGAATGAACTTGGGTGGTTCTACTCTCTCAGGGGGTCCTCTGTAGGACTGCCCTCCTCTGGGTCTTCTGCAGTTCTGCCCAGCAGCTCTTCTCTCTTCGGCGCTCTTTGTCAGTCAGTCAGTCAAATTAACTTTATTCGATTTGTTAAAATCATACAAAGTACATAAAAACAGTATTATTTACAATTTAAAAAGGAATTAAACAATATCATTTTATGAGCAAGTTAATTAGACGAAAATCAGTACGTTAAAATATTTAAAAAACACATTATGTACATCAATTTTCCAAATTCATGCCCCTTCTGGCTCTGGTTGCTGCCACAAGAAAATTGGCCATGGCGAAAGTGATACAGATGTTACCCAGTGATTTTAAATATAACATGGCTGGTCTCACCTGGGAGAAGCCCGCTTCTCTTAAAACTGGTAGCAGGTATTTTTTCCTTTGGTCGGAGAAGAAATCGCAAAACATAACAAAATGTAAACTGTCCTGAACAGAAAAATTGTCACAAGTGCAGGGGGGAGCTAACTCAGGTTTCATCCAGGTATTAAAATGGCCCAAATAAAAATGAATAGTGTTAAATCTGAATTTTGTTAACAAAAATCTATGGAACGGATTAGTGACGAAACATAAATAGGGTTCAATTGCAGGTGACTGGAGTGACAAATAATGCATTCGAACAGATGGTTTTGATAATTCGACTTCTTCTCGCAACATGTATGCCCTAGACATAAACTGTTTTTTTATAAGACTCACATCCTGCTTTGTGATACACGAAGGGGAGGTGAATAAATCTGGACGACCTAATTCATTAAAAGATTTGTGCAAATACGCCATCCATGGTATCTTGTGACTATACTCTAAACTCATCACATCCCTCATGATCGTGTGATTTAACAGTAGTTCAGGATTTAACCAGGTCTTAAGCCAGTATATTAATGGGGCCAGTCTCAGTTTGTCCTGGATGTAGTCCAAACCAAGTTCTGTATGGATGGAGAAAACCGGGGAGGATTGGGGGAGGGACAGGACTGAACGTAAAAAACTATTTTCGGCTACCTGGATTTCTTCTAGTCGTGCATAACCCCATAAGGAGGCACCATACAAGGCCACGGGAAGGGATTTGCTGTTATAAACCTGGATGATGGCCTTCATGGGTCTATGTCCCAGCTTTTTAGCAAAACTTAAGATGGCCCTAGATGTTCTTGTAACCGCTAGGCTTTTTGCACGTATCTGTGGGCCCCAGGTACCCCTGCAATCAAAAAGCACTCCCAGGTATGGAAACACGGGAACTCCCGACACAATCTCCCCTTTGCAAAAGAAGGTTTTAGTTCCTCTCTTGCCACTTTTCCCTTGTGTCCCCACAACCATGGTGTGCGATTTGGAGGCATTAACCTTCAGGTCCAACCGGTCCATAAAAGTCCCAAAAGCATCCAACAATTTTTGGAGACATACCCCTGTGCGTGCAATGAGTACAGCATCGTCCGCGTATAGGAGAGCAGGGATCTTAGCTTCTCCTACACGCGGTACGTCACATGCTGCCTCGAGTAAATGCTTGCCTAGGTCATTTATATAGATAGTAAACAACAGGGGGGCCAATATGCATCCCTGCCTAACGCCCCGTAGAGATCTAAAACTTGACGTGCATCTTCCCTCTTTGGTTACTCTTACAGCAGCGAATAAATCCTGATGCATAGAAGCTATAAAAGCCACCAAGTCGGCGTCAATTCCCATATTAGTTAGGATTTCCCAAAGTTTCGATCTGTTGACCAAGTCGAAGGCCGAGGAGAGGTCCATAAATGCTAAATACAAGGTCCCCTCCTTGGCCACCGTATACTTAGAAATCAGAAGGTGCAGGTTTGAGCACTGTTCTAGCGTGCCCCTTTTTTCCCTAAAGCCATACTGTATATCAGCCAGGCCACCGCAATCCTCCAGGCTATCTCTTAATCTCACTAAAAGGACTCTGCCCAAGATCTTAATAGCAGAGTCCAGGAGAGAAATGGGCCGGTAGCACCCTGGGTCATCCCTTCTGCCCTTTTTAAATATTGGCACGATGGTGGACGTAGCCCATGTATTTGGGGGGGGGCGAGGTGTTTGCGGCTGTGAACACATTAGCCAAGATACCAGCCCAGAATTTGGGGGAGTGTAAATAAAAGTCAGCTGGTACCCCGTCTGGGCCGGGGGCTTTATTCTTTGTTGTGGCACAGATTGCTTTTTCCACTTCCCCACTGTTAAATTGTATAGGTGTGGCCACAAAACCTGCACAGTTTTGTGGCAGCGAACAGGCACCAGACTCACCATAAACAGAGCTGAAGTGGGCCAGCCACTTCTCGTCGGGTATTACACAATCGGTATCTAGATTTGGAGAATCTGAAAAATAAGGGTGATTTACTACCGCCCAGAATTGCCTGCTGTCTCTCAAGATGTTAATGTCGTTTAGTTGGTCCCATGCCTCCTGCTTGATGCTATCCCTTCTGGACTTTGTGGCAGCCCTATACTCTTTTCTCAGTACTGAAACCAAAACCCTGTCCCTAGGTTGTGCTTTAAGGGCCATTTTTAAGGCTCTAAGGGCCCTAGTGCAAGCAGAATCAAACCATTTATGCGGCTTTTGTTAACCCCTACCCCTTGATACCGTAAGATTCTCAGCCACTACATGACATATTGATTGAAAGGCGGACATGGTGTCATTACCTGGCACGGTCGGGTCTTGGCAGATTTTGATGTGCTCTTCAATCTGTTGACCGATATTAGTGTAAAACTCATCTGCCACCACATTCCCCCATTTCAAACGCCTGCCTTGGTCTGTTGTGCGAAGGGTGAAGCCCTGTTTAGAATGCCCTGGCATGGGTCCCACAGCACCCCCCCAGCGGATGGACAGGGAAACAGGATTATGGTCGCTAAAAGGCGAAAACACAGTACAATAGGTAATAATACATTTAAAAATGGCAGAGGTCACGAAAATATAGTCAATAACAGAACCCATGGGGGAGCCCTTGAACGTTGATGCTCTAGGAACCCCCTCTCCTGCTGTGAATTCAAGGAGGTTAAATTTGGCCAGAAAATCCTCCAGATCCTCTCCACGCCTGGTATGTTCGAAGTGTGGACCCTCCTGTTCCCAAGCCTCCGTAACTTCTGGGGCGGAGCAACCCAGATTACAGGGGTGAATATTAAAATCACCCATTAACACCAGTTCATGGCTGGAGGGGGAATTTTGGATAAAAACAGTTAAAAATGCATCCAGTTGGGTGATGTTATTGCCCCCAAATTCTTTATTGACAGAGTTGTAGAAATTGATGAACAGAATGCTTTTTAATGGGCAGATTTGCCTTTCCACAATTAGACAATTTGGGGAATCATAATCAATTTTTTTCAGCGTGCCAGAGAGGTCTAAAGAAAAAAAGGTCGAGAGACCTCCCCTCGCTCTACCTGCAGCACTGGGGCGGGCCACGACTGAAAAGCCTGCAAAGCCGTCCAACCATTGATTGGAAGACAGGTCCCAAGTTTCTGGTAGGGCGATGACGTCGTGACTTGCGACGAAGGTGACCCACTCGTTGTCGCTCCTTTTTGTACTAATTCCGGCGATATTCCAGCTAATAATTTTACAGCCTGTTTCTTCCTTCGAGATAGGTGTCATAGGAGAACAGGGGTGTGTAGTGGGCTTATGTGACGCCCTGCCCCCATTGGCCTGGTTAGTGGTAATTGGGTTTGATGGACCCGGAGGATCATTGAGCGGATACCCCTGGGTACAGCCTGTTGTTAAATTACTGATTGCGTCAGGAGTTCTTTTATCAGCGCAGGGCAAGGGGATGGGGTTACCGATAGGTGGTTGTCAGTCGCAGTCATCTAAATTAGAGAATGCAGAAAAACGATTTTCCAGCCCCAAGCCCCAATCCACAGGCGCAACATCCTTCCTCCCTCTTTTAGTCACAATGTTCCATTTGGTTCTCAGGATGCTTGAGTTAGGACCACTACCCTTTCTGGGATAGAAGAAATCCAGAGTCAATGGAACTATAGAGGTTGATCTCCTTTGTGGTGGTAGGATGTTAGGTAGGATGTTAGGCAGAACCCCAGGGTCAGAGAAGTGTAGAACGACACACTCCCCCTGAAACTTTTTCACCCTGTCCCCAATCCACTGGACCCTTCTGGCTTTGACGAGCTCTTGGGAGAGTTGCTGTTTTCCCCATGGAGTAATTACCATGTTGTTGGTTAGCCATGATAAAGATTTGTTAATTAGAGAAGATGTTGTTTCCCGCTCTCCTTGAGCCAAAGGAGGAACATTGGCAAGGACAAGTACCAGTGGGGAAGCTTCAACCACAAGCTCGAAAGTCCCTTTTTCTGTAGATGGGTCATCAGCAACAGCAGCAGAGATCGGTGCAAACAGGGGGGCGCCAGGAGGAGTGCTATTAGTAATGTAATTTGTTGGTGGTGGGTTTGAAGCGGGGGTAGGAATAAGTCCGCTGATAGCTGTGGATACCGATTTATTTAAAGATTCCTCTATCTTAGCAGAGACATTATCAGGGAATTTTCCTATCTCAGCCATAGTTTGTTGTAATAGACCTTCCAGTCGGTTGACCTCCGATGTTAACTTGTCTATTTTACTGACCAGAGGCTTAACCACACCTTTGATTTTAGAGTCCATCATGGCCAGTAATTTGTTAAATTGGTCGTTTGTAAGTGTGAAATAAGCTTCACTGGTCAAGTCTAGCTCGTCTTCCTCAGAATGCTTCCTCGGGAGGTTAGCCACTTTATTTTTAGCTGATCTTAGACATTCCCGTTTTCCCGGAACAGGTACTAGTGGGGAAATATGACGCTCAAGACTAGTAGTTGACTCTAGCGCTGCCTCCTGCGCGCTACGCTCTTCAAGACCAGCGACAGTGCCACTAGGCTGGATAATACTGGTGTCCGGAAATGGATTAGGTGTATCATTGTTTGTACTAAAAGTGCTTAAAAGACCAAAGGGATCCTCTGACTCAATGTCTATAAAAGGGGATTGAGTGGATGAGTCTATGCCCAGCGAAGCTCTCCTGTCACAGTTGATTTTTTCAACAACTTGTACCAGGTAGTTCTCTATAGAGTTGCTGGGTGTGGGTAACTTTTTAGGAGGCATTATGCTGTTGACGCACGACCAAAGTTAAGCAAACACTTACGTGAAAGCGCACAGAGACCTCGATCTCGGGGCAGGAAACCAAGGGACCAGGCCCAGCCCAACCGTGGCCAACCTCGGACGGCCTCAGACGGCCCGCCCTTTGCCCGGCCTTAGCCCGGCGCCTGCCCGCGCGCGTCCCGCGACGCGGGAAGGGATGCCCCTTTTTGTGCGCCTCCTGGCGCGCTCAGCCTCGACGCGACTTCCGTCCAGGTCGCGGAGGCTTCTGGGGCTTGTGGTCTCAACTCCCCCGCTCGGCGGCAGCACTGGTGGTCAGAGGCTGCAGCGGGGGGAGGAGACCGGCGATGTCAGGGCAGCGCACTGGGCGCTACAAGCAGGCTCCGCGGTGGTGAGGGAAAGCCCAGCAATCAGCAACAGCGGACAACTTGGGAGCTCCAAACAGCAGCAGGTAACCGGCAAAGACGCACTTTGGTTTGTGCTCAGTGTCGTCTTTATCTGTCTCTTGCATTTGCTTATGCTTGTTCCATTGTGCTGTTGTCTTTGCTTGGTCCTTGTGTTCGCTTGTGCCTCTTATTTTATGGACACGTGTTACTTCATTACATTCGCACTGCGCATTCGCTTGCGTTTCTCAATGTTCGCGTTTCCACCCGTGCTGACATTTGTTTTGTCAATGCATGTTTGGTAAGTCACTCTTGTGGTTGCTCGTGCTTGTTAGTTGATTCACTCTCGTGTTTGCATGTGCTTCTTCTGTCTTGGTTGCTAAGACTTGTTCATTGTTGTTCACGCGCCGTTATCCACGCTTATTTATTTGCCTTACCAATGCCTATTTCTTGGCATTTACCAGTGCATGTTTATTTGCACAATCCAAGGCTTGTTGACTTGCATGTACCAATGCTTGTTTATTTGCATGCACCAATACTTGTTTGTTTCCTTTCGCCACTGCTTGTTGGTTTCTACTCGCCACGGCTTGTCTGTTGGCTCTTGACAGTACTTGTTTGTTCTTTGCCAATGCTTGTTTGGTCTTCGCCAGTGCTTGTTTGGCCTTCGCCACTGCTTGTTTGGTCTTCGCCATTGCTTGTTTGGTCTTCGCCACTGTTTGTTTGGTCTTCGCCAATGCTTGTTTGGTCTTCGCCGATGCTTGTTTGGTCTTCGCCGATGCTTGTTTGGTCTTCGCCAATGCTTGTTTGGTCTTCGCCAATGCTTGTTTGGTCTTCGCCAATGCTTGTTTGTTATGTTCGCCAATGCTTGTTGTGAAACTCAGCTCGCCTGACCTCAAAATGGCCGCCTACAGTTTGCACAGGGAGGATGTCCCAAAAGTTGCCTGACTCAAAGATGGCCGCCGTGGTTATCTGCAGCCACTACTTTCTCTCTCTTCATTCGACCCCCTTTCTTCACACAGGACTCACCGGCAGTTGTTTTCTGGGTCAGCACACTCCGGATTTGGCTCCCTCTGGTCAAGGCCACAGTCAGGTGAGGATGGGGTGGGCTCCCGCCTTACTTTGCAGGGTCCTTCGGCGGGGCATGCCAAAACCCACGCATCCGGAGTGAGGTTTTCCGACGTCGGGATTCACTCGGCTCCAATTTTGCCGCGCTCAGCAGAGCTTGGCAACAGACCTTCGTGGGGCAGTCCCCACCTGGATTCACACTTGTTTGGCCATAGCAGTCATCAGGTGAGGTTGGGGTAGGCTCCCAACTCACTTTCGGAGTTACCGCTCTCTCGCGCCGACGACCTGCCAAACCTCACGCGTTAGGCGTGAGGTTTTCCCGATCTCCGACAGCGCCCGGGCTCAAATTGCAGCGCTTTTAGCAGCGCTTGCTGGTGGCACGTCGTGGACGCCGTCCACGGCTCTGGGGCACTTCTTCTTCCTTCCTGGGCACAGTACAGGGTCGGAGTGGGCTCCCGATCTCTGCACACGGGCCACTCACCCAGGGCACACGCTTCCAGCGTGCGACACGTTTCAACGCGATCAACTGCTTGGCTCTCGAGCGGTTCAGCGCTCGTTTCTTCGGCCCCTCTGCTCCCTCACAGACTTTGAAGGGCAATCTTGACAGCTGCTGGCCTCGTCCTTCAGGCGGCAGCGTGGCTCCATTCAGCAGCGTTTTTGGCGTTTTTGAAGCTGCTCGAGACAGGGTGTCCTTGTGAGACTCTGCACACAGTGGGGCTTGCTCTATCCCACCCTCGTCGCCAGTTGTAGCATCCTGCTACAAAGACCCACAGACACAGGTTCTTAATTAATGGAGCTTTATTAACAGCTACTTGTCTCTACCCTGTCCCTACTCTAACTGCCCTCATCCTGTTCTGACTCCTCCTCTTCCCCTCAGCCCATCTAGCTCCTCCCATCCCAGCTACTAGACTGTCAACTATATTACACCTGGCCACTCTGCCACACCTCTCCCTGGCACGTGCACCCACTTGCCAGGCCCTAACCTTTTCTTACATGAGCCACCCCTAACATAGGCCCAAGGTACCCCGTGGGCAGGGGGGCAGTGTATGTGAAAGGTAGGACATGTACTGAATGTGTGACATGTCGTGGGAGTGAAATAATGTGTATTTTGTTTTTCACCATTGAAAGGTAGCCTGTCCCATAGGATAGCCTGGGAGATACTTTGTAACATCTTACAAGTATAACTTCCCATGGGGACAAGATGGAACGATGGAGTTTAGGTTCTCTGAACTCAGAATTTAATAACACATCTTTTAGTAAAGATGGTTTTTAAATTGTCGGTTTGAAAATGGCGCTTTTAGAAAGTAGGCATTTTCTTGCTTAACCATACTATGAAATTGTCAGTTTGAAAATGGCACTTTCAGAAAGTAGGCATTTTCTTGCTTAACCATACTATGTGCCTCTGCTGAGTTGTGAATTGACTGGTTTTGTCATGAAAGGGCCTGTGCAATCACTGCAGACAGCCACTGTGGGGGTTGAGGTGTGCCCTGCATTGCCTGGATGACTCACAGCTGTGCTGAAATGACCTGAGCTGCATTAGGAGAAGTGGGAGGAGATTGCCTTAAACCAGAAGGGGTCCTGTCTCCTGTACACAATGGTGTCTCTGCCTCCTGCCAGGAAGCTGAACCAGAGAGCACAGACATGGTTTGGACTGAGCTAAGAGACTCTCTGCCACCAGAGAACAAAGGAAAATGTGGTATAAATATTGGTGCCCAGACCCCAAGCCTTTAGAACTCACTTGGATCAAGGAACCTGCCAAGAAGAACTGCTGGGGAAGATGGGAGGATAGACAACCACTTTGCTGTGTGCTTGACTGTTTTGGGCAGAAAAAGGACTGGACTAAACCTTCTGTAACTATTTCTACTGAGTATCTCCAAGGGCTTGAGGAAGAGCGTCCCCCCTGTTTAAGAAGTTTCAAGAACAGCGAAGACTTCACCTTCCTCTGGGTACCGCCTCTGGGACCATGCGTTCCAGTTTCCACAGAGGGTAACCACAGACCGACGCTGTCACCGACACCGCTGTGATCTGAAGACACCGCAGAAGGCACCGCCACACTTTGCACCACAACCCTGGTCTCACTGACTATAACGACCACCGCCACCGACCCACTACTTGCACTGCGACCTGCGGGCACAGCACCTTGCACCACCTCAGTTGACTTCACCGCCCTGGTCTCCCCAACGCAGCTGCTGTAAGCTGACATCGCTGGTTTGGGGACACTGCTCATAAGTCACATGATGCACATGATGCACTGCCCTGTCCCACACTGCACTCTGGGCCCATGAATGCCAGCTGATCGATCGGCACAGGAGCCTGCACCATGACCTGCAGTGCCGCAATGAGCACTGCCCCACTTTGCATCACCGCTCCGGTCTAACCGACACCACTGGATGACCGTCAATGAGCCGCTGCCTGCTCTGTGACCTGAGGGCATCGCACGCCGCACTGTTCCACTTCACACCGCGATGGTTGTCACAACCGGCCCACACTTACACGGTCGGCTGGAACCAAAGGCAATGTTTACAGGTCTTCTGACACCGACACCGGTCCGCACTGACGCCATGATCGAAACTGTTAGAGTTGGTTGTTTTCAGCACCAGGGTAGCACCGGACGGAGCTACCGACTTCAAGGAACTGGAATTTTAAGGTTATTCTTGCAAAGTGCATATTTTGATTACTGTATGTTGGATTTTTGTCATTTTGGTCTTGTTTGGTTTAGATAAAATTTCTTATTTTTCTAAACTGGTGTGGTGTCCATTTGTGGTGTTTTCGCTGTGTTACTATATGTGTGCACAAATGCTTTACACATTGCTTTTGAGATAAGCCTGCATGCTCGTGCCAAGCTACCAAGGGGGTGAGCTGGGGTTGTCCAAAGGCGTAACTTTCTTACCCTGACTAGAAGTAAGGGTCCCTACTTGGACAAAGGTGCCCACCATTGCCAATTGGAGACCCCCATTTCTAACAGTTACTTTGAGATCTTCACCAACATGGTAATGCTAAGGGCCTCATTCCCAGCACCCAATTAATTTGGGAAGTAAAACCACAATGGGTAATTAGCTTTACCACCAGATGTAATATTTAATGAGTGTAGAATGACCTGCATATTCTGAGTTCCACACTTTTCTATTGAGGGCAATGAAGTAATACCCATGCCTTCCCATTTCTGAGCTATACAATTTGGAATGTTGCAGTGTTCTTCCATACACACTTTGCCTGGATAAACAGGTTTTACTTAATGAAGTTTGCAAGGGGAAGGGAGACAGAATTTTCAACCTGCTTGTAATCTGGTTCCGTGCTTAAATTGAGATTGCAGGCCCAATCCGACTGGAGTACTAATTTGAGGACTATATCCAGAATACATTCCAGAGAAGCATGCTAACTCCACCAGGCATCATGTGACATCTATGTTTTATATGTCAGCCCTTTCCATGTCACCACATGCTGCCCAACTGCCAATTCATGGCTAGAATACCACACCATGAAAACATGTCTCATTTAGTGATTCTTTTTGCTGCTCATCTTCAGTTTGCAAATTAATTGTTTAGTTATAGTCAACCATTGTTTTTGATATTGTGAAGTTTATCAGCCGACGAATATAATATATATTCAGAATCTGACCTTGTGACACCATCAATTGGGGGTCTCACGTAGCTGCAGGTGAACTCATAAAAATAGTGTAAGGCATGGGGAACTTTTTTTTCCATTTCCATATTCTACTAGTGCTATGCTAGGGTTGCAGGAAATTAACATTTTTTCTCAAAGGATTATGCATTTCTTGCAAAATACATTTTAGGGGTATATCTAGTAACCTTTCTCCGCTGGGGCATATTCTGCACCCAAATGTCATGTAAGATATGGCTGGCTTTAGGGCTCTGAACATTTTACCACTGCTCACCAGTGCTAAAGGGCTTGTGCTTTCTCTGAACAAAACATGTTAGTTTGACTTATACCCAATTGGCAGTTTTAATTTACTTGTAAATCCCAAGTAAAGTGGTACACTTGTGCCCAGGTCCTGTAAATTAAATATTACTAATGTGCCTGCAGCACTGGTTGTGCCCCCCACTACAGTAGCGCCTTAAACATGGCTCTGTCCTGCCATTGCAGCCTCTGTGTGTGCAGTTTTAAACTGCCATTTCGACATGACAAAAATAAACTTTTTTGCCAGGCCCAAACCTTCCTTTTTAATACATAGAAGTAGCCCCTAGGTTAGTCCCTGGACAGGCCAGAGGGCAGGGTGCATTGTATTTAAAAATTAGAAGAGGTGCTTTTAAGTTTTACATGTCTTGATAGTGAAAAAATCTTACATTTGTTTTTCACTACT
This sequence comes from Lissotriton helveticus, assembly GCF_964261635.1. NCBI lineage: Eukaryota > Metazoa > Chordata > Amphibia > Caudata > Salamandridae > Lissotriton > Lissotriton helveticus. Next base: position 164,320,872 of record NC_136065.1, on the reverse strand, counting down.
CAAAGGCCTATCCCTCTCCCATAGTATAACATTGGAGTTACTTTATTATATTTTATATATTTAAATTCCAAATGGGAACAGGTATCCAGTACGTGTTTGGTGTCTCTGGAATTGGAATTTAAAATCCTAACTTATGGTGAAGTTGGATTTCAAATTATGATTTTGATAATGCCACTATAAAAAGAAGGCCTTTTCTTGCATGAACCATTTGGTGCATGCAGCCTGTCTCTGGGTGCAGGTGACAGTTGGTCTTTGTGTATTCCTCCTAGACAGCCACTCAGAATGAGGAGGTTAGGTGTGGCTGGATGGCAATCACTGGTTTGAATAGGCTGTGTCCTTTCTCCACACAAGCTTTTCCCAACTTTAAAGGAACAACTGTGTATAAATACTGGAGCTCAGACACCAACACTTCTGGACCTGTGGATACTCTGCCAGGAAGAAAGACTGCTGTGCTGCTGAAAGGACTACCACTCTGCGCAGCTACTACTCTGAAGAATTTCTGCCCAGCTGTGCTAACCTGCTGCCATCTTGCCTGGAGAGGAAGAACTGGACCTGCAACTTCATCTTGTACCCAGGGCTCCCAGAGTGACTCCAAGGGCTAGTCTGCTGGCCTCTTGATCTGAGCCTCAGGGACACAAAAGGCTCTCCAACATCCTGCACCAGGCCCTGGACCCAGCTGCAGTGAGTTCCTGACCATATAGTGGTGCCCCTGAGTTCCAGGACCCTTAGTGATGCTCAGTGAGCTGAAATCAGGCTTTTGGGCTCTTCGTGACCACAAATGACCTATTTGCACCAATACCTCATTGCTCTCACCATGATTCTATACAAAGCACTGCCATCCCGACTCTTCACACTCCAACATGGACCACTCGCGAGGGACCACTAACGCGAAGCTCCAGCCTGCCTGTCAATGATGCTCGGTCTGCTCTGTGCCGACAGACTCCTGTGATTCTCTCCTTGCTGCTCTCAGCACACTCCAACGCGAATGGAGTTCTTGGTGATATCTTGAGAGGGTAAAACTTAAGCAGGACTAATCTGATCTGTGCTCCCTCATGCTTAGCCTGAAAGTGTGGCTTTGACCCGGTCCAGCGCAACCAGATATCCCAAGTTGGTGCTTTGTACTTTTTGGCGCTATTTTCACTAAATTCTTTAAAAATTAATATACTCGGTTCTACTGATGTAATTTTTTCGGGTTGGTCTTGTTTTATTTATTACATGTTACACTATATTTCTATTTAGGAATGGGATCCCTTTTGTGTGGTATGTTCACTGTTTTACTGTTTGAAGTTTTGCCCAAATACTTTACACATTGCTTTGAAATTAAACCTGACTGCTTTGTGCCAAGCTACCTAAGGGTTGAGCACAGGTTAATTTAGGGTTGGCTTGTGCATCAGCCTGACAAGGATTGTGGTTGCTGCTTGATCAGGACTCACACACCAGTCAACCAGTATACCAATTTCTCACAGTGTCTCTTAGTGAGACATTTTCTACTTAAACCAGTCTCCTGCAGGCAATAATTACACAAAAGATCACGTAATGCGATATTTGGTATTGAAAGATTACACCGATCCAACCAAAAAATTGTGCACGCCTAGTTAATACCCTCAGCTTTTACCTCTTTTTTTCATGCATGTTTTGGTAGGCAAAAGTTAAACTTCAGACCTGTTAATCTTTGTTCCCATCGAGTGTATTTTAAAAATAGGATCTCCGGACTGCTTCACACTTTCTAGGAAGTGCCAAAATCTCTGGCGTGTTCTACATTTCTCTTAGGTTAGTTGTGGTCACGTTGAATGTTTTATATACTTGAATTTACAAATAATACTGAGAACATACTGTTGTTTATCTGTATGTTGCACAATGCACTCATTTATTTGCTAAGCAGCCACTTATCTTTCTCGTATTTTTTCTGTGTATACATAGATACTAATGCCACCATTACCACTCAAGGGATCGAAGGAGAGACTCAAAATTCTGGCTCCCTGTTCCCCTCCAAAACCTATCTTTCAAAGAATGCCATTACAAACGAACTTACGGACAGAGATCCTGACTCCAATGAACTCTTCGTCAACTTGACAGTCAATAGCATCTTCGCTCCAGGGGAACCACTCAACTCCGTGGAGCCACATCTTGACAGCCTCTATGTGGACTATGAGGAGAGTGATGTTGGTCAGGCATACAACCTCAGCCGCACATTCCTAGAGCTAACTCTGGACAAGACCAATGCTTCAGCGGAGACGCAGGTGTTAAATGGCACAACTTCACTACCGATCCCCCCGACAAACCGGACACATAAACCAAGGTATGGTGTCTTCTTTACTTCTGCAATTCATTTTCCCTTTTCAAAAAAATACTGCATATATCTCTAATCATGTACGTTGTAGGAACATGAAGGTGAGTTGTATATTTTTGTCCTATATTCCAGGTAACTGCAAGGTCACCACCTTCCAGGTTAGGTAAATGAGATTGAACCAAATAAATGTGCTGAGAAAAAAGAAGATGTAAAAAATGTAAATATCGAGACAAGTCATTTTTAATCTGTAGAACATTGTTCTCCTGTGTTGTTATGAGCATACATAGGCTGAATCACTGTATTTTACTGATCTTCCATATTAAGGGAGTGATTCATTTGTTTACTAATTATGAATAATCCCTCCACTATCCTTCTGATTTCAAATAACTGACTAACATATCCACCACTCAAATTACATTCATATTTCACTATACTAATCCACCACTATTCATTTATTTGTACCGGAGTAGCGCGCTACTCGCCGGAAAATGGATTTGACATCTCACCAGGGGTAGTAAGCACTAAATAAATGCAATTACAATACAATACAATACAGTAACAAAAATGTCCAACTGAAGTGATGTAAGGACATCTCAGATCCCCATTGCTAATACCTGTACCACTATCGATAGAGGGACACATACGTTTATAGGAATCACGTTTTATATTTTACGAAAAACTACATTTCTTTCTGGGATTTCTTTTCCATTTACTCTACCCCATTATAAATCCAACATATTCTTCTTAATAAATCTTTTGGACACAACTTTTAAGGCCTGTTCGAATCATGACAGTTGGCAGAAATATTTGTTGACTAACTTCCATATACAGTTATCAATACTCAGTGGAAATTGATGATGATTTATAGACTCAAGGTAAATGACAGTGGAAGTTATCCTTAGAAGGATCCGAAGATCAAGGTCAAATAAATCGTACAAAGGATGCATTATCGAAATACTACTCGCTGAATGCATACTTTTAATTGGCATTAGATTCTTAGATAATATTGGGTGGGCAAGAGTTAACTAAAGTCACAGGCCATATGAATCCAACATGAGGCTAACCCTGGGAGATACTTAGCTTCACTTTACCTTTATCACAAAAGAAAGAAACCACTGGACTCTAGATTTTATAAAGTATAATATAGATGCGAAGAAATTTAGTTCGAAAGTCGAGATTCAGCTTCAATGTTTTCTCTTTCATCTATTCAAATACTGTGTTACAATGCGACAAAAAAGCTAGCAGCCTCATACAGTGGAAGGCATTCAAACTCTACATTGTTTTTGATTGCACCAGAGACATGGTACCAGACTATGGTGACCCATGTACTGTCTAAAAAAATGTGGTGCCCTAGATATCAAATACAGAGTGAATAACAGGAAATCTACACCCAATGAAATAATATATTTCTAAATATTATTAAGGCCACAATATTTACATTAGTCAGTATTTTTAATATCGATATTCCGTACAAGACCATGTGTATCCCTGTCAGTTCAGTGCAAGAATGAGGCTGGGGTTATTTGCTAAACCTTGGCCTAAAGGCTGGACTTTCAGTGCTGCCCAATGTTTTTGGATCACATGAGGGTTACAGAGGAGTTTGGTTGGTTCCAAGTCTTCATTTTCATGGCAAGAAGGATTCTTTTCTGGCATTAGTTCTTTGCACGTAATATCAAAATATCACAACATTTCAGCTTGCCAGAGTATGCTGAACTTGAACATAATGGAGGGTGGGAGGGGTTCTTACCTTTTCACCATTTTGAAAGTACAATTTCTGCATTTGAAGGGAAAGCCTTTGACGCCTTTGTGGGTGCATAATACAGTTTCTAATTCATTCTGCAGATCCCGAATCTCATCTGTCTCTTGCTTATTTCACACTCGTTCACACTGATTTTCAATTTTCTTGTAAATTTTGATATACTGAGGGGTTGCTATTTTCGGTAGTAGTTCATGCTATGATCATTCAAAGTGATTAGTTCACATTGGAACCTTTACCATTCCAGCCTTCAAATCTATGTGATCTCCTGCTCTGGACCATCATTAACTATTTGTGTGGCAAAGCTTCGAAACTGACGCTCATCTTTTTCTTTTTAGCCATTCTCTTGTCATTCTTCATCTTGAGGCCCTCCTTCTTCTGCAGTACTTGACTTTAAGATGTCTTTCATAGCATCCTTCAGATCCGAAAGTACTTATTTTTCCCCGCATTAGTTCATCCTAAGTCCTTTTCTGTGTCATCCTTAGCATCCCGTCGATCTGCCTTCTCACGCAGTGCTTATCATGTTACTTAACTAAGTCACCCTTCAAATCTGATACTGGTTCATCATAAAACCTTTTCCATGTCATTGTTAATATCTTGATTTTTTTTTCTTACCCTTGACCTTTCACATATCACCTTTCAGATACCGAGGACCAGCCTTCCCCAACACTTGGTTATTTTTACACTTGGTCACTTTATCAGTCACATTCTGTGGCTCTACTTTCTCCTGCATTAGTTCATATGAAGATATTTCCATGCCATCCTTCAGATATGCGAGCTCTTCTTTTTTCTGATCTAGTTCCTTCCAATACATTTTCAATGTTGCCTTTCGGATATAACGATTTCATTTTACGATCTTTACACTTTACCCACAAGATCCTGAGTGATCTTCTTTTTCCTGAATGATAGGACCGTTTGCATTTTCCATGCAACCCTTCAGATGGCTTCTCATGCCTTAGATCATTTAAAAACATTGTCCATGTCGACCTTGAGATCCAAATGCTCTTCTTTCGCCTATCTTTTTAGTTTTAGGACCCTTTCCAAGTCGTCTCCAGATCCTCCAGTTCAGTTATCTTATCTTGAGATGTCTTTTTTTCCATAAATCACCTAAAAGCTGTTTCGACAACATTTTCTAGACCCTGGGTTCAATCTTCAGCCAAAGCTTGTTTAAACCAATTTTGGCTGTCGTTCTTCAGGCTAGGTTACGGGTCATCCCTCGCTCTCATCCTGGTGTTACGTTCCCTTCCACTAACCAGGTGCAATTCTCTATAAATATTTACTGCCAACTTGGAGCACCTTAGTATAAAGGCATGCCTATGTAAAGACCTTTACAAAGAAAGGGTTTATCAAGGGAGTGGGGTAAAACTGTCAGATATCAACTTTAAGAATTCTCTCCAACATATGCAGGAAAGTGTGCATCTTAAACCAACTCGCTTGTTTCAATGAACTTTTTGTCCCATTAAATTTAGGATGTCGTTTTGACATGTAGATATCAGTCTCATTGTCTACTTAGCTCACCACTCAAGTTAAATACAGCAGGTCTTTCGAGGCATTGCTTGCGGTGAGTTTAACTTTATATTGTCATATCTATACGTAGTGGTACTGTGGACTTTCTAAGCCTCCACTCCTGGGACGTATATTTGGGTACATGATCAACATCTTGATTTCTGGCAGTTGCATATACCCTATCATTCTTCCAAAATCAAAACAAAAACATGTACCTTTGAACTGAGTATCTCTATCCATCCTTTGCCTGCTATCAGCACTAGATACCCCTTGAGCCACAGGTGAACGCTACAAATGTGCCTGCTATGTTTGCATTACCTATTCTCTCTGAAGCAATGATAATCAAACACCTACACATGCCTTGTAGCAAGCTGATGATGTTTATGTCATTAGCAGACTCAGCCTATCGTAAATGTTCATGCCATACATTTCCATCCCCGCCGAGCCCTCTGGGGTATTTCTTTAACAGGAACCCCTGGGTCCTACTGATTTTCTGATTTAGAGCAAACTCAACTTGACAAATATATATTTGTATGTAGATATGAACATGTCAATTAGATTTTCTGATTCGTTTCCCATGATGCAGAAGCAAAATGCACCCCAGCAGTCACATTTCGTCTCCTTGTCCTTTCCCATCTAAGGTCTGAAATAGACTTTCTGCTGAAAGGTTGGAGTGGCCCCTGACTGTCATGGCTGCGAGGAAATCACGGCTGCCTTTTCTTAGAAACTGGACCAAATCCTTCTTTGAAAATAACAAAGGAAGCCATCTGACATGGCCACGTCGGAGCCCAGGTGTTCTGGCGAGCACTAAGTCCCAGAACTGGCCGGGTGCTGTCCGGATTAGCCCCCACTACAAAGACACTCACACAAAAGCAGGCAGTCAAAACAACCGTGGATTCCAGAACAATCCTGTCTGCCAAAAGAATTAGTGTTTTTTTATTACGGCCATTCTCTTCGTTGTATAACTGTGTCAGAGCTCAGTTGTGCATGGGTGCACCCTGCCTTGTAGATTGCAGAGGTCGACGGTAGCTTGCATCAAACTCGGAAAAGCGAAAACCTAAACCAACCTCAAAAGAAGATTTGCTTGTTTTATAAAAGTTAGGGTCATCCCATTAAATGGGCTTCAAAATCAAAGCACACAAAGCTATAATGCACACTAATACTCTTAGGCACTTAGACCCTGATTCTAAATTGGGCAGAGTAGGACACTGCTTTGCCCATAACCAGCCTCTGTTCATTCCTGTATTTTCTGTCTGTTCTTGGATGTTGGAACACCAGACCCGATTATATTGGCTAGAAAATCCGGCCAGTACAATCACACGAGCCTCAGAAAGCAAAGCCAGTCTGGCCCCAAGGCTGATTGCAACAGTCACTGGGAGGCTTCAAGGGAGAGAGAAACGGTAGCGAAAGGAAGGGGAAGGGGAAGGGGAGGTAGAAAGAACGTGATCAGAGAGGGAGAGAGAGAGAAGAGAGAATGAACGGATGGAAAGAGAGTGAGAGCTCGAGAAGACGAAGGAAGCAGTGCCGGTTTGAGCTTTTTAGTCAGGGCTGCTGTTGGTTCCCCAACCCCTCCCAGACCCGGCCCCCTTTCATGGAACAAGAGCCCCCAGCCTCTGATGTGCCCTGAATCCCTCCCCATCCCTGCCTCACCAGACCCACCTTGCACCAGCCTCCCGCCTCCATTTACTATTTTCTCAAAGCAGGTTGTAAACGGAAGCCCTCCTATAGGGATCGGAATATGAAACTCCTCCCATGTGACGAGTCACCTCCCCCACCCTTCAAACTTTCCAACTGCGTCCCTCTTAACCTCTGACATACACCAGTGACCATGTGCTTGGTGCTTAAAAGGTTTATTATTACATAACATTTATACATATTGCCAATTTCATGCTCATGCATAACTTTCTGTGGACACTTACTTGTCTTTGCAATTATAGTCCTTTTAGTCCATTCTTGTTTATAGTCTGCCTTCAGGCAGGCCAATCTCTGGGGAGGCGCCCAACCACCTGGGCCATTGTTTCCGTGGTGTTAGGCTTCAGCTTGCTACCAATTTGGTAGGTGTCCGTCAGGACCAGCCTGGGCTGCAAGTGCCATCCACGCCTTTGACCCCCTTCATGGTCCCTCCCTGCTCTTCCAAGTCCCTGCCGTGTGGCATCCCAACGACCCTGTGTGAGCACTTCATCTATTCAGCCTGGTGCTGAGTTCTGACATCTTGCCCCTTCGGGTACCCCTGCTGTGAGGCATCCCAAGGGCCCAGCAGCAGCATCACATCTACTTTGTCTGTGGCTAATTGCCACCACTGGCTCCCTCAGTGCCCTTGCCATGAGGCATCCCAAGAACTCTGTGTGAGCCTTCCATCTGCCTCCAGCAATTTATCTCCTTTTTCTATCATTCTAGGGTTTCCTCCGCCTCACCGCTATCCCTGCGGCTGTGACGCCCGCCTTTCATCTGGAGTGGGTGGGTGGGATTCTCATTTCCTTTCTTCAGCGAGGGGGGCGTATGTACATAGGGTGGTCTTCTGCCCTCTTCTTAAACCCCCTCGCGGCCTACTATCATGCCCCCGGATTGGGGGGCATCTACCGCCCTGGGGCGACCAATCCTTTCGCAAGCTCTTGCATGGGGGGGAATGGTGGGGGGGGGCATCCCGCCCCAGGCGGAGTTTGTCCCAGGCTTTAATTGGGTCTGGCTTCGCCTTCCCAGACCCGAGCTTCAACCCTGTTAGTTTTTATATTGGCTTTTTAGTTATATTGTTTTTTAATCATTAAATGCTCAAAGTGTTGCACTGCAGATATATAATGCTACTATTGTGCAATGTGTGCCTCATACATCTACCACTTATAACTGTCACAAGTAATGTACGTATAAAAACAAAAATGCAATAAAAAGTTTCTAACAAAAAAATGTAATGCAGATCTGCACTTGCTAAAGGGCCTGCATGTTATTCCTCATTCTGGGGATAATTACTCATGATAGTCAGAAAAAAAAAGCACTGGAAACTTTACTTGCGATCATATGGTATCCCTGCTTGCAAATCCAGCCTCTTATAACCAGGGTGTCACAAACAAAGAAGCAACACTTGACAAACTGGTGATGGGGGTCTCTGCTGTCCTAAGTGTCGAAACAGGTTCTTATCTTTACTTACTATGCTAGTCATGACCATGGCTTAGTGTCATCCATTACTGCTTGAAGGGGCAATGTGGAAGAGTAACTACTAGTTGACGGCTTTGATGGGTGCTAGTCTTACCTCGACCTAGAATACAACCATATTACCACAAACACACACCCCTATTATTATGAGGACCGGCCATTGACTGTAATGAAGTATGTAAATACTATTCTAACTCCATGAGCACTTTGATAGTAGGGAAGTTATAAAGCGGACCAATGCAAATCAAACTGCGCTTTTAGTTTTTTGATACATTCACCTGAAAGTACCTAAACACACTACTGGAACTGGTACTCACACTGCACCGTTCCTCACAAATACAATGTTTATCAGGTTCTGACAAGGTTAACCCACTGTGTGAGGACCGAGTCGGTCTCTACAGTGTGGGTTATACAAGCGTACACACACGCATGCACACAAACACACACACACTCACTCCCTCTTTCTCTTTCTCGTTCCCTCTCCCTCTCCCTTTCGTTCCCTCATCTCTCTCTCTCCCTCTCTCTCCTCTATATCTCTTTCTCCTTCTCTCTCCACTCTCCGGGATAGGTGGACACAGTTCCTGTCCAAAAAAATGAATGTTTGTTTCTGGTCAGTAGACAGATGTTTGCATGCGTCAGAAAACCTGGAGAGATGGGGTGGTTTTCTTTGGCACACCACTCTTTTAAGAAGAAGCTCTGCATTGAAATGTCTTCATATCTTTCTGTGACTAAGCGAGAAACACACTGTTATGATTTTTTTCTGTTGGTGTTATGATTTACAGAGCTTCTGCTGCCTAGAAATCCCACCAGCTGTCCACCTCGCTCTGCTAGGCCTGAGGCAGCTGGTTAACAGGACCTAAGTGTATCTGACATTTTAAAGGGACAGTGTTCTTCGATGACAAAACTACCTTCTACTCCTCACTGGAGACCCGAGAGCATCTTCAGTGTGGTGTTTACAAAGTGGGGCGTGAGAGGGAATATCATACTTAATTAAGCAAAATCCTCTCACAGAAAAACAAATAAATAACTGAAATGCTAAAACTCAGTATAAGTATAGAAAACTGATGGGGCAGAGGTTTTTGAATCTGTGCTTATTTCAGATGGACCCCTGCATGACCATAGCGTCTTTTAACAAGGCGACATTGTCCCTTTAAAATAGTAACCTTATTAAATGTGTTACAGATTGCAAGACTGTTTGTAATTATGTAAAGGTGCAGTATACTCAGATTCTGTTGTATGTTACATGTCTGTATGATGGTACATGAAGCAGACAGCATTTATCCTGGTACTAGTATTGTCTCTACAGTCTCAGTTAAGAACAGTGACACTGGATAGGTTATCTGTAAAATTGCCATAAATGGAAGGTGCCTTAGATAGTACTTACTTTAAAATAACCTTTAGTGAGTATCTGTACTAAGGCATGCTTGTAGAGCTTCTCCTTGTGCACCAAAGATGCTTATACTATCTTGTCCTAGAACACCATTTAAGTCCCATGTACAGAATTGGCACATCACCCTAGTCCAATTAGACGTGTCTGTCCTAAAATAATAGAAATAGAACAGCCTACTATCCTATCCTAGAACATCAGCCAAATCCATCGTGCTTTCCTGTCCAAGAACACAAGCCAAGTCGATTGTGCGGTCTTTTCCCAGAATGATTTAGTCCAGTATGTTCTACAGTCCTAGTACATATCAGTTGAAGTGTAGTATTTTGTCCTTTTCTTGAGTGCTAACCAAGCCTCGTGTAATGTCATGTAATTGAATGTGTTAGCCAAGTCCACTGTGCAGTGCATCCTGTTAATTTTCCTGAAACACAGTCTACTGTGTTATCCAATGATGCTTCAGCACTAAAGCCAGGAGAATATTCTTGTTTCATATTCTAGAATGTGTAGGTCAACCTCAGCTTGATGTGGTCCTAGAGCCTGTTCATCAGGTGCAAGTGCATTATGCTTTCCCTGCCTACAACAAGTTAGCCAACCACAGAGTACTGTCTCTCTTAGAACCTATTACCTAAGCCCAGTTTAATACCCTGGCCACCAACCTGTGAGGCAAGAGTACTATCGATTCGAGAACACGTTAGTCAATCCAATGTACTTTCAGTCAGAGATCATTCAACCCCAGCCAAGATCATTGTTCTGCTTTGCAATTTGTTAGCCAAGCTGCTTTGTAGGCCAGCAGTTCCTAGAACATATAAATTAAAACCAATAAATGATCCTACCCAAGAAAGTCTTACTCAAGATCATTGTCCTCTCCTTTACCGGTGTGTTGGACAAGCCCAGTCTGTTGCCATGTTCTAGAATATGGAGGGACGTACACTAAATTAAAATACTTTTAGCAGTTTAGTAAAGGCCAGTGCATATCCCTGTCATCGAACACGTGAGTAAAGCAGAATAATTTCCCATTCTGGAACATGTTGTCTAAGTGTAGTTGAGGGATATATTTCTCTCTTGAAATACTGTGGAAAGAAATGATGATACTAAATGGAGGACATCCATGTACAGAAAAATAATGACTACCTGTCTTCAGTGGGGATAATCAACGCCAATAAGGGATGATGTGTTGTTGGATACCCAAGAATGGATGCAGACCATTCCAGTCCATCCAATATCACCTTCATCTGACTAATCACCCAAGTTTAACCTCAGAATCAATTGGATCTTTCAGACATTTAGGGATTGTCTGAATTTCACAGCTTCTTTTCAAAGCCAAATAAGCAAAATAGTTAAGGAAATAGTCTCTATTTTAAGATAACCATAAAGGCATTTGCTTATTACAGCTTTGACACTGTCCAGAACCAATAGTAGCAATATCCATTATATGTTCAAGCCCAAATTCAGTGATCAATTGTGTATCAGCGGCCATAAAAAGTCAAAGTCTGTTTCATATCCTGACTTTATCCAATTGCGTTTACTAGAGGAGGAGCTCTGTTTACCTGCAGACAGAATTTCATGAAGTATTTCCACCAGTGTCATCATAACTGTATTTAGTTACCATCTATTTTGTAGTGTTTCCAACCAATGGCAGTATTCACTGACCCCCTACAACCAATTATTAAGCTAAAACGAATTATATGAAATTAATCCAAATGTGGATCACAATGCAAATGCTACCACAAGGAGAGAAAATTAGAAGTGCCATGAGTGTGACAGAAACCACTACACTTCCTGAATTGCCAGTTGTAAGGTATCATAGAACTTTAAAACAGCATTCAAAAAGCCAAGACATCATGTTTAGATACGTTCTCAGAAAAATAAGCATTCTAATTTTGTGTATATTGAACAGTGAGTTGCACTTCTTTGAAAAATCAGTTTATCCTACAACCTTTCTTAGTGAAGTTCATGCACTAATTGGTAAGCTGTAATGGCTACCTCAAATTGAATTTGAATGTCACTAGTTGTCTCTGCAAAGGATGGATGTTCACTGCTTGAAGTGACTAAAACATGCTAGCATTCTGAACTAGCTGGTGGTTCTTCCCACAAATAGTTCTACATTTATGATGCTTTCACATTCTGGTTGCCTTCATCAAGTGATTCCAGTGATACAATTACTGGAGCATCCTAATGTCTTAAAACCCTGTCCTCACTATGGCTGTTACCTTCTCTCATGTGCCTCTGATACAGAATGTTTATGAAGTAGCCCTCAATGTTTCCCTCTCTTATGTTTAGGCTGGACTATGACCACCAATCAAGACCTTATTCTAGTTAGAATTTAACTTGAACTAGACTTGACCATTTAAATTGGTGACTGTAGTTACCAATAAGACAGTTAAATCCAGTTAAAGGATTTGAAAGTAGATCGGAAGGATCATGGATCCAAAATGCGGATTTTCACTTCTCTCTATCGGTGACGGTGATCCACTTCATGTCAGAATGTAAAGATACTGGAGTTAAGCCCACCACGGCAAAATCTTCATTTGGAACAATTCCTAGATGTGCAACTGAGGCTACGGTGGCTCTAAGTAGCAGTGTAATCAGGAAATAGGTATTGAATTTCTTTTCATCAATCACCAGTAGGAACTACCACAGAATAGGAGCCAAATGTAACAGATTACACCATGTACTGTGCTGCTAGAGCATCCTTGGGTCTGTCAATCTTTCATGGATCGTAAAATACTGAAATCAGGAAAACTGCAATAATTTAGCCCTGTTGGCTATCCCGGAATAAATCCAGGCTAACAATAAGCCTTGTTTATTTCTGAAGTTGTTGCCTTTGATACAGTTCCTGCTAGAAAGAATAATGGAATAAAGGCCGCTGAATATCGCCCAGGATCTTGCTAACAGACACCCGATGGAGAGGGTGGAGCTGTCAATGTCTATTTAATGTACCTCATTTTATATTTTGAAAGTGGCATCTAGAGAGCTGACAGTCAATGGTGCAGTAATATGGACTTCCAAAGTTTTTTAGAACCGTGTTGGTTGAAATGAGGCTTGGACACCTAGACTGAAACCTGCAGCATCTACAGGCACTCCACAAGGGTAATGTTCTACCAGCATTATCTACTAATAGCCTGTGGTTTAAAATAGGCTGACAGTACTTATTTCTTCAGACAGGTTGAGGTGTGGACCCGGATTTAGTCCAGAATGCCACAAAGGTTAGTGTACTTTACTGTCCTAATTTTAGGACTATAAAAAAAACTTTGTATCTTTTCATATATAGCATGAATCAGATTATTTATGCCACAGGGTAGCCTACTGGGGGAAGGGCCTCCAATTCATCATTAACTATAGCAAAGATTACATTACCCTACACAATGAACCTCTTCTTATCCAGCCTAATGAAACGGCAGAATGTTTCATATTTATGACTGAGTAAAGAAGATATAGAACTGGCGTTTCGTAAAATGTTCCTAAATGTTCAGATTTAAATCATTTAAAAATGCTGAGAGCAGAGTACCAAACAGGCAAGAGGTTCTGGTTCTTCTTTTAAGATAAATGTTCCAGTAAAGTAGGCTACGTTTTAATTTTTTTTGCCTGACATCATCAACTACAGGTGATTTTTAAGAGCAGATATGCGAAGAGGAACTTGAATTGCAGTAAATCCATATCATACTTTGACTATTGTTATATCCCATAGCTTCAACCTACCATTACCTCAGCCCACCATCCCTGTCCATTGCTTCAACCCATCACTTTGATCCATTATCTGTAACCCCTGCCATAACAGTACCCCATTACTTCTAGAAAAATATTAGTGTATCACATTCTAAGTTGTTACTGTTTTAATTGTATTAATAATACACATGACACTAAATAGGGACCCCTAACACTACTAAATGTCAAATGCTTAAATATATTAATATTACATAAATTAAATTGGCTGAAATTGGGAATTCTAAACCTACTATCTGTTAACTATTAGAACATACGAATATTAATTACATTATATTACAAAAGAGTGTTATAGACTCCTAACCCTGCCACTAATCATTACCACTTTTAAGTACTTAATTATAGTCATACGGATTAAATGAAATTAAACACAAATATATATATTAAAAGTAAATGCAATAAAATAATTCAAATTGAAGGAATTTGGTAACTCTAACCCCAAATTAACATAAATATCACGTTAATACAGTCTCTTTAATACTTATTTAACTTTTGAATTGTATATGGGATGCACACCCTTACATACAACCCTGACAGTCGATATATTTAAATAAACTGTTTTAGATGCACATTTTACATCAGTTAGCCTGATTTATTGTTTTAACTTTTAAATGACTGTTTCTCTTACCTTAATACAGAAAGTCCAGATGCAAAGACCAAAGTAATTGTATGCCTAGGTAGCAACAGTGGAAGTAACTGTGCAGGTCATACCACTGTGGTTGAAGTAATAGTAAGTAGGATTAATGGGTTAAAAGTAACATGGTGCAACGTCGCAATAGCTGAACATTTCACTATGCAGGCAGTTTCCCATGGAATGCATTCCTCAAGACACTTTTGTGTGTAATGGAAGATTTTCTGTGCAGGATGACGTTGGGCAGTAGTGCAACACAATTAATCTAGTAATTAAAAAGTTGGACTAGTACATCATGAGGAAGGAGATACTGCACCTTTCAAACTTGCTGTTTAGATCACATATTTGAGCAGAAAGTGCAAACTTTTGTAATATTCTGAAATGTTTCTTTATTTTGGGTATTTTTATCCCATTCTCTCTATTTCTAGGCAGTGGAAGCTCTGCTTCTAACCATGCTGGGGATTCTACTTGGGGATCAGGACAGGTATGTTTAAAAATAAATAAATAACACATGAAACAAAAATTAAAGTAAAACAAATCTGTTTCTATGTATTGTTTGAATAAATGGAAGTGCGTCAGCTCCATCGATAACGCTCGTGTTCACTTCTTGGCAGAAACCGACTGAAGCTGTTGAGGAAAGGTCAAGGGGTCAGTGCTGCTGATATGTATAGATGGAAGCTGTCCTCACATGAGCCCTGCAGTTCCACCTGCACAGCAGGTCAGTTTATAAATCCGGAATGTTTCCCTTTTTCAAATGCCTCTTGATGGTTGTTAAAAGTGGTAGCGCCTCCTCCTTTAAATAAAATACAAATACTAATGAAGTTATAGATTCCACACAGCTCTGCTTCAACGATTTCCAGAGGCCTAGTAAAGTGACATTTTGCTGCTTTGGTGCTCTCACTGACCAAACAATGGGGCTATTTAAATTCCAGTCTGATACTTTTCCCCCTGTGCTGGGACATTATAGGAGCTCCCTACCATACCCATGCCATCACCACAAGAGTCAATTGCTTATTTTTCTGTCCTGCAAAAGATGAGATAATTTTTTTTTGATTTTTCGGAAGAGCTGGAAGCATAACCTGATGTATGTTGCCATTGTTTTAATATCTGCAACAATTGTCTCCTCTCCCCCATCGAACTTCCACAAAAAACTTGGGTAAGAGGGAGAAATAAATAACTAAGCCCACCCCCTTACTATTATTATTAATTTAATTTATAATGCGCGCAGCTACCCTTGACAGGGTTTCCCAGCGCAGGCATGTCTACTACTGCAGACTGAGTGAACGGAGAGCCAATCACAGAGAGAAAAGCCAGTTTTTGAGATCTCGGCGAAACTTGAGGTAGGAAGATTTGAGTTTCATAGAACTTGGGAGGGAATTCCAAAGTCTAGGTCCGAGACATGAGAAGGAGCGGCCAACCATTCTGGTTAGTTGAAACTAGGAGTTACATAATCACCTTGAGTGGATGAGCGTTAGAGACCTGTAATTTTACCTGGGGGTGGTCATGCTTGAAAGAAGCATCTTAGTTATTGCAAGGAGATGCTGTAAGTTCGCCGGAAACATCACCAACACTTATCTCGCTTTGGAAGGGCTACAATCTAAACATGGGTTTGTTATGGCTCTGCATGTTTGCAAAACAATTGTTCTAAAAAAGAAGGTGAGACAGACCTTGTTAAAGACCCAATGTAAAATTAATATCCTTTCTCCTCATAAGTTTTGTTTTGTCATGCACAAGTGCATCTTTCGTCTCCCAAATGTAGCTGCTGGCTTGTTTCTCTAAGGCCTGCCATGGAGCAGGCATTGCACACATCATTCATGCAGTGTACTTTATTGATGTTGAGACTCCGGCCTATTCATGCTCCACACTCTCCTGTCAGATTTTCTGAAAAGTATTAATTCTTTCACTTCTGTGTAATTTTTCACGCGTCTGTCAAGGAGCCTTTTTCAAAACTTCGTTGTTAGGTTGTTTAAACACATGTACCTCTTCGGTCTCTTTGTGCACTTATACAAACTATACATTGTTGTTGGCACATTAACCCCTTCGCTGCGGGGGTAATTCCCCCGCTGTGCTGGGGGGAAGCACAGCCCCCACATACCCCCGCATGCTCATGACGAGGCACGGTGCTCCTGTGCTCATGTGCACCGGCTCCCGTGGAACGCTCAGCACAGCAGGGGAATTCTCCCCGCACCTGAGCGTTCCACGGGCCATGACGAGCTGAGCTCGTCATGAGCACCGGAGCGCCGTGGCTCATGACGAGCATGGGAGGGGTTAAGGGCTATGTATTGGGACAAACAATATATCAATATCTTCTTGCAGTCGGAAGATATAATAATAAATGTGGCGATATTTTCATTTTTTGTTTACAGATTTGCTCAATATTTTGTTGCATTTCTCAAATTAAAAAAATAACGTTTGCAGTACCACATTAGTGTGGGTTTTGCCAGAGAATGCAGTCTGCACAGTTCATTATGTAACATTAGTGCAGATCACTAAACTGTGGCAGATTCACTGTTTATGATGCACTGTTCGTTTTATGGGACAGTTCCTGCAAGCACACCAAAGCACAATGATGAATTCCTCTTGTGTTTGGGCACAGTACTTTTATTTAGTCTTCTTCAATCCAACCGATCTAGCCTTTGCTTCAATCCTTCTGATCTAGTCAACACTGTTTCGTCAGGCATCGTTTCGCCTTGACTTCCTCAGGCCTAGAACATATGTACAATCATACTGTAAGGAGTGGTCCTCTGGGCAAATTGGTATTTAACCCCTTAGCTGTGGCGGCTATTCCACCGCATCGCTTAGGGGGTGGCGGGGCCGCGCGGCGCTCCCGTACTCGTGACGGAACCACTCCGTCACGAGCCTCGGGTGGGCTGTGCTTGTGACGGAACGGTTTTGTCATGGCCCCGCCCGCTCATCAGAACGCTCAGCGCAGGCGCGGAATTCGTACCCCGCAGGCAGGCGAGCGGGCCGTGACGGAACCGTTCCGTCACCAGCACAGCCCACCCAAGACTCTTGACAGAATGGTTCCGTCACAAGCACGCAACGGGTTAAGCTAATGCATTAGTGCATCACCCAAATAGGAGGTACAGCAATAACAACCAGTGTGTTGAAAGTAGTGACAAAATACCAAAGTTTGTGAGCGGACATCCTTAAAGTAGAGATGTTCCTGAAAGTTGAGTGTAACAAATAAAGCAGAGAATTAAAATTAGATTTTTTTTAAACATAGGTTCTCGTTTACTTTGAAAACATATGATTATTTTTAAAGAATACCATTATTTTTAAAGATGCATTAAAACCATGGCGCATATCAAGGAGCACAGCACTGAAGCTTGGTATTTAGAGAGGGTCACACATTTCATGCAGTAATAATGAAAGTGATGAGTAAACAGCCAGTTCCGTTAGCTTTATATGTAAGTAGGAACACACCTTATAATCTGTTAGGAAGTAAGAGTCCGTACAAGTCATCTGTATTCTGTATCTTCTATGTTCAATATGAAGCTAAAGCATTATAAGCCTAGGGAGTAGAAATAGTTAAGCATTAGTTGTGAGGAATATAATCGAAAGTTTCAACTTTAGTATAAGCAAGTGTCGTGCAAAGTACACATTCTAACATGGTGGATGTTTTAATCTATAAGGAGTGGTAAGAAGTCTTATTTTATATATTAAATGTGTATATCTTAAATTAACTATAGAGTTTAAGTATCCCAGCCTGGTGGTGTTATATGGGTGTTTGATTGATAAAATATATATATAAATTATGCCAAAGGCTGATGTCTTCAAAATACAAGGTCAATAAGTGTTTAAAGAAGACTTAGCATTCTATGTTCAATTCTTGGTCTACAGTTTTCTTACAAGCATAATTAAGCCCTTTTTGTAGTAACATCCTTCCATTTCTTTATCAATGCATTAACTAGTCAAGTACAGTATTCATGTTCTTGTAATTCGGCCTAAAACACCACCATTGTACAAGTTAGGGCTTGTCAGTCTATATCAGAAAATATGATACATAAATCACATACCAGTTTAATTTTCTTATTATATATAATGTTTCTTCGGAAACAATTGTGTGGTAGAAGTGGAGATAAGGTATAGTCAGAAAGTAACTTACCCTATTTAAAAGCCCTGCACAAGTGTAAGACTGTTGAGAAGACCCTGGACCTGGGAACAACAATGGCAAAAGGATGCCACCTGGAAGGAGAATCCACTACATGACCTCCAAGTATGGACTAAGGACTTTGACTTCAGCTGACTTCCAGAACTAGGATCTCTCCAGAGCTTGCCCCCTTATGCCCTCTGAGGACCAGTTAGGGATAGATGACCTGTTGTAAGGATCCTGAATGGTTCCACTGGTACTTCTATGGACTGGCCCTGGACTCCACTGCCACCCAAGCACCCTCAAGACACCAGGCGGCTCTAGGGCATGGGGAGTGCAGCAGGCCGGTTGTACTGCTCGCTTGTGGCAGACACAGCTCACCAAGAGCCAAACAGACGACCGATCTGGCTCATCAAGCTCTAAAAAAACCTCTCCCTACAAAATTCGCTTTCGAGGGTCAGGAAGCCTGAAGAAAACTGCCCTGAAGGCTAGGGCTGGCCACCAGGAGCAAAACAAGCCATGGATGAGGTAAATTAACTTTACGGGGCCAGAGAAATGCTGCCTTAAAGATCTGCCTTATTAAAAGAAGAAAAATAAGGGAGCTAGAGTGTGTCACCCTGCACGAGTTTTAGTAAATACTTCAGGGGTAGGTCAGTGCATTTATATTTTCGAGTCCCTTGGGGGTTTGCGTTGGTCTCTCTGTCCATACCAACCACTGCTCCCAGTCCCTCGTCTTACCAGAGGCCCTAGCAACACAAACACTGCAGTTGGGCTTGTAAATGTCATCAGGGATTTAATTTGAGACGTCATCAGTGATGTCATCAGTGATGTCGCTGACCATGTCATGCGTGATGTAATTGTGACGTAATAAGCAATGAAATGAAATGAAAAAGAAACTTGCTAAAGCGCACTGCGGCCAAGCGGCTTCCTGGCGCTAAAAACTGGGCCTGACTCTACAGAGAATCCAGAAGGACTAACAAGGGAATGCCTGGGAAAACAGAAACGTTTTCAAGGCTTTACGAAAGGAAGTATAAATGGGGATAGAACGAATAGAGAGAGGAAGACTGTTCCAGAATTGGGGGGCAAGAACCGAAAAGCAGGTGCCCCCTGTTCTGGATTTACGGAAACGGGGAACTTGGAGAAGGGAGAGAGAAGAGGAGCGGAGGGTACAGGTCGGGGTGTAAGGAGTGATCAAGGAAATGATGAAGAGGGGGGCTGAATGGGTGCAGGCCCGGAAGGCCAGGCAAGCCAATTTAAAGAAGGATCTGAAGTGCACGGGGAGCCAATGGAGGGACTTGAGTGCGGGCGTGATGTGGGAGAATTTGGGGAGGCGAAGAATAAGGCGGGCTGCCTGATTTTGGATGGCCTGTAAACGTCGGGTTTCGTAAGCAGGTATGCCTATGTAAAGGCCGTTTCCATAGTCAAGGCGAGAGGTGATAAGGGCCATGACTATGGATTTGAGGGCATCCGTGGAGAAATACCGGGAGATTTTCCGGATGAGGCGAAGGGATAGGAAGCAGGAGGATACGACGGAGCTGACTTGGGCATGCATGGTGAGGTCATGACTGACCTTGATGCCCAAGGTTCGGACGGAGGAAACCGGTAAGGGGGGGGGGGCCAAAGGAAGAGGGCCAATGAGTCGGCGACCAGGGATTGGAAGGGCCGCCAGTAAGGACAAGCTCCGTCTTATCCGGATTGAGCTTTAGGTGGTTAGTGCTCATCCATTCAGAAATGAAAACTAAGGTAGAACTAAGAAAAAGAGGGGAGTCCAAAGAAGTAGAAAGGTCAAAAACGAGCTGGAGGTCATCCGCGTAGTTATACACGGAGACCCCCTGCTCACGGAGGGAAAGAATAAGAGGGTAGATGTAAAGATTAAAGAGGAGAGGGGAGAGAGACGAACCTTGGGGCACCCCGCACACGACTGAGCGGGGAGGAGCGGAAAAGCCCGAAAGATGGACCACTTGGGACCTGCCTTGGAGGAAGGACGCTAGCCAAGAGAGTGCTGTGCCCCTGATGCCCGCTGCGCTGATACGGTCGAGAAGGATGACATGGTCGACCGTGTCAAACGCAGCTGACAAGTCGAGGAGCACCAGAGCTTGGGGAAGTTTGATGTCTGCTTTCCCCTTAAGTTCGTCCAGAACGGCGATGATCACAGTCTCCGTAGAGTGTCCTGGTCCAAAGCCCGCCTGATGGGGGGCCAGGAGGCAATTTTCCTCGACATACGAAGACAGGCAAGATGTTACGTAACTTTCAAGGATCTTCCCCAAGTAAGGGAGAAGAGAGATAGGCCTGAAGTTAGAGGGGAGAGAAGGGTCGAGTCCGGGTTTTTTAAGAATAGGGAGCACCATGGCGGTTTTAAAAGAAGTAGGGACAGAACCCAGAGCCAGAGAGGTATTAAGCAGGGCAAGGGGGGGAGCAGGACAGCTGGTGAAGAGAGCTTTAAGAATCCGTGCCGGAGCACAGTCAGCCGGAGAACCGGACTTGACTTTTGAAAGCAAGTTGAGAAAGCTGTCAGTGGAAATGGAAGGAAAGCGGTCCAATGAAGAAGGGGCAGAGGAAGGGGAAGGGGAGCACAGGGTTGGCAAACCACGGGAATGTTAGCTTTTATGTTGGCAATCTTGTCAATGAAATACTCATTGAGTGAGGAACAGAGGGACTGAGTGGGGGCAGGACTGGTGCTTGTGCGATCGGAGGTGGAAAGTTGCTGGACAAGGGAAAAAATTTCTCGGGATTTGTTTGCAGAGAGGGCAACTCTCTCCGTGAAGTAGTTGGTTTTGGCCGTCAAGATCGCTTTTGTATAGTTATTGAGAAGGAGTTTGTATTCAGCCCGAAGTATGGGGCAATAGTTTCGTCTCCAGTGGCGTTCCGAGCGCCTGAGATTGAGTTTAAGATCTTTAAGCTCCCTAGTAAACCATTTATTTGCATCATGCGGGCGGACGGATTTGACCTTCTTGAGTGGGGCGACCTGATCACAGGAGGAAGAGAGCCAAGTGCTGATGGCATTAGTCTGTGAGTCAAGGGAGAGGCCGGTAAGATCAGGCACCGAGGAGGCCAGAGAAGACGAGAGAAGAGTAAGGTCCGTTTGATTCCAACTGCGGGCTAGCACGTTCTTAGGTAGGGGGGTTTGACGGAAGAAGCAGAGAAAATACGAAACAAGATAATAAAATGATCAAACCAGATGCACGGAGATATAGTGGGGGGAGAAACATCACGGCGCAGTGACCAAATTTGGTCAAGAGTGTGACCCTTAGCATGGGTAGGGGATGTGATGTGAGACGTGAAATTTAAACACTGGAGGGTGGCAGAAACATCTTTAGAAGTGGAATTTTCCCTTGGGTCGTCAGGCCAATAGTTAAAGTCTCCGAGTAGGATGACCGATGAATTATTGACCGCCAGAGTGGCCAGGAGATCCTGCAAGGTGGCTACAAATAGAGACATGGGTTGGGGAGGGCGGTACATGAGGACAATAGTAAGAGGATCTGGAAGGTTGAGGGATCGGGCCACCAGGTAGTCCACATTGGGTATGGGAGGGTGGTCAAGAATCTGGAATTTTAGGGTGGAGCGAATGATCATCGCCACACCGCCCCCGGTCTTTCCGACCGGGTGATCCGCTCGGGAGCATAATAAGTGTCGGGGAGAATGGCCAAAAGGTCCGGAAGAGAGTCGATGGAAAAGCAGGTTTCAGTGAGGAATAGGTAGTCTGGAGAATCCGTGCTCAACAGATTAAATAGTTCCATCTGGTGCCTGACTGCCGAGCGGGCAATGCATTGCGGCGTGCAAGTTATAGTTAACTCAGATAACTATAACGGCTGAATTTCTTCGGTTTCGTATGAATGAAATCTGATCCTAACTATAACGTCCCTATAACCTTTGCTTTTTTAGTGAATTTCTAAGTTTTTAAAAATTTTATTTGCTAACTATAACGTCCTTGTAACATTTGTTTTTTTCAGTGATTTTCTAATATAAAAAAATGCTAATTCCTATCTATAACATCCCTGTAACCTTTGTTTTTTTAATGAATTTCTACGTTTTTTTAACAAGCAGTCACGTTTGCTGAGTGGTGGAGAAAGGGGGCTGGGCCTTTGACCAGCTCTCAGGAATTCCGCTATGAAGACCTTACAATAAAACGAATTTCGTAGCGCACCCTGCATCGCATTTTGCGATGCAGGGCGCACTACGAAATTCGTTTTATTTATTAAATTGTTTACTTACCTTCAATTATTTTAGCACACCCCACCCTGCCCCTCCCCCGCCCCGCCTCTCCCCTCACCGAAACTCCCTCCTCGGGCCGTGGCTGCCAGAGAGGTTCGGACATTTCCGACCTTTAGGCACAGCTGAGTTGGTGAAAAAAGAAAACTGGGGATTTCATTCCGAAACCCACTAGGGTATTTTATTTGTTTAAAAGAAAGGACTCTGTAACTTGGACTGAACCCACAGAGGGGCATATTCTGCTTGGACTAAACTACAGGTACCAGCATGCTGTAATTGTAACTCACTTGAGAGGCCCATGTGGGCTGTTGCATGTAGTTAATGGCGCCTACTGAGCACTTCAGTTTGGGCAGTGTCATCCTCCGAAGAAAGAGCCTGAGGGCTCTGAAACGCGTCAGGGACTTGCAAATGTTTGGAGCTGAAATGCCGGGTTTGAACAAATGAAGGCTTTTTGAAAAGCACTCGGCTGGGAAGTTGCGTCCTTGCATCAGGGCAACTTATTTGTGAATATATATATATGAAACATGAAAAGAAAGGTATAGATTTGAGACTGACCCTTTCTAAGTAATACAAATTTAAGCAATAGGATGAAAGACATCATCATTCGTTTTAGGATCATTTCCTGTATCATAAGACATTAAATGTAATACACAGAATAAAGAGTGCCCACGAAATCCAATGAATGTTGTAGGTGACCCATTTATCGTTTTATGCATTAAACATTTTCTTCAGTTGAGCAGCCAACACAGGTTTTGCCACTTGTGGGTCTACAGCTTTCAAAAAGCCGAAATAGTACATAAATACAGTTGTTCACAAAAAAGTCAATCAGAGAGAAAACTAAATGTCTGAAACATTTCGCATGTACGCAGATAAACGTCATTCATAGTTGCAGAATATAAATGAAGTGTTCCTCAGCAATTTGTGAGACACTCAAAAATTCTAACTGAGGAAGAGATGGAGAGGTTGCTAAGATGTGAGAAACTACTTGACAATATCTATTTGGCATGCTGCACTATACTAGTACAGTCAGGCACTTGTCTTATAACTTGCCACATCTATAGAAATAATGGTTGTATTACATGGTTGGAAGTTGGGTGTTGTTTGTTGGCTTACATAAAATGTGCTTTTTAGGTTGATTGTAGATATTCACAGTTTAGAATAGTTTAGAATAGATCTAATGACCACTTTCCTTACAATTGTATCCTGACTCCGTCTTATTGCAATAAGGTATATTAGAAAATGGTTCCATGATGAAATATCGATTACTAAAACATCGACCTACAAAAATATCGCCACAAATACATCGTCTACAAAAATATCGTAACCATATACTTAAACAAGGATTTACACAAATATCGATATTTTTTTATCGACTACTCTAATATCGTTAACAATTATATCGACTACATAAATATCGACTACTACATTATCGACAATATTTAAAATAACATTACCTTCTACACTAATATCGACAACACTAATATCGACTACCTTTCTACTTATATTAATATAAAACAAATATCGTCATTTTCTTTATAACCTTATATACACATTACCTTTCTGTTATTCACTTTTTCATAGTTATTTAAATTCAAAAAAAGCTTTTCTAACATATATGTATATACAATATGTATTATTTATTTATATATAATAAGAAAAAATACATTAGTAATATAAAGTATGTATGACGTTACAACGCATACTTTTACAACACATACCTTTACAATGAAATTTTTACAACGCAAAAACCATTACAACGCATGTATTTACAACGCATGTTTTTACAACACAGGTACCCTTACAACGCATACCATTACAACGTAAGTATTAGTAAATATATAATAATATTTTTTATATAAATTGATTAAAATGAATAGATTTTAATTAAATTTAATTTAATTTAATTTAATTTAATTTATTTAATTAATATATTATTTTTTTTATTTTACCCTGTACCCCTGTACCCCAAAAACACAAAACTGAGCCTGAACCCTAAAAATACCCCTTTACCCAAAAACTAAAAACTGACCCTGACCCCTTAAAATACCCCTTTACCCAAAAAGTAAAAACTGACCCTGAACCCTAAAAATACCCCTTTACCCAAAAACTGAAAACTGACCCTGAACCCTAAAAATTCCCCTTTAACGAAAAACTGAAAACTGACCCTGAACCCTAAAAATACCCCTTTACCCAAAAACAGAAAACTGACCGTGAACCCTAAAAATACCCCTCTACCCAAAAACTGAAAACTGACCCTGAACCCTAAAAATACCCCTTTACCCAAAAACTGAAAACTGACCCTGAACCCTAAAAGTACCCCTTTACCCAAAAACTGAAAACTGACCCTGAACGCTAAAAATACCCCTTTACCCAAAAACTGAAAACTGACCCTGAACTCTAAAAATTCCCCTTTACCCAAAAACTGAAAACTGACCCTGAACCCTAAAAATACCCCTTTACCCAAAATCTGAAAACTGATCCTAAACCCTAAAAATACCCCTTTACCCAAAAACGTAAAACTGACCCTGAACCCTAAAAATACCCCTTTACCCAAAAACTGAAAACTGACCCTGAACCCTAAAAATACCCCTTTACCCAAAAACTGAAAACTTACCCTGAACCCTAAAAATACCCCTATACCCAAAAACTGAAAACGGACCCTGAACCCTAAAAATACCCCTTTTTCCAAAAACACAAAACTGACCCTGAACCCTAAAAGTACCCCTTTACCCTAAAAGCCAAAACTGACCCTGAACCCTAAAAATATCCCTTAATAAACCCCAAACATATTACATTTTAAATATACTTATATACTTACCAATACTTACGTTGTAATGCTATGCGTTGTAAAGGTACCTACGTTGTAAAAACATGCCTTGTAAATACATGCATTGTAATGGTTTTTGCATTGTAAAAGTTTGGTTGTAATGGTAGTGCGTTGTAATTTAAAAATTTATTTTCTAATTTCAAATTTCAAATTTCAAATTTAAATATTGAAATTTCAAATTTCTAATTTTTTATAAATTTTTACATAATTTTCACAATTTTATAATTTTTAACCCAAACTTTGTTTTTGTGTTTTTGGAATCATTCTTAGCATATATTATAACAAATACACAAACATAAAATATTACACACTTGACTTATTTTAATATAATTTAAAAATCAATTTTCTAATTTCAAATTTCAAATTTAAATATTGAAATTTCAAATTTCGTATTTTTTATAGCAATTTAATTTTTTATTAAACACTATATAAATAAAACCCACACTTAATTACAAAATTATTATATAATACATTCAATTTCAATTAAATATAATATTTTTTCGTATTTCAATTTATAATTTTTTTAAATTAAATTTAAATTTTATGAAACATATTTTAATATACTACCCACCCTTATCCCCTATATCACCAACAACCCGCTACTAAATCTTTTTTAAAACCCATTAAATAAATAATTCTGTTATTTAAAATAAATTTCAAATTTCGCCATTCAAAATAAAAAATGAATTAAAATTTTCTAATTTTTTACCATTCTATACATATTATTTACACTACTTTTTTAAATTACTACCCACCCTTATCCCCTATAATACCAATAACCCGCTCCTAAAATATTTACAAACATTTAATTTTTTTTTACATTTTGATCCCTATAATAATAAAAATAGACATTTAATTAATAATATTTAAACATAAAACAATTTTTTCTACACTTATATAACACATTCAATTATTTTGTCGATATTATATTCCACGATATTTCTCTAAACGATATTCTATACAACGATATTTTATTTTGACGATATTTTTGTCATTATACAAAATCGATATTTACAACAACGATATTTACTTCAACGATATTTTTTAAATTCGATATTCTTACCTCGATATTTATGCTAGTCGATATTATCCCGTCGATATTCCTGCTTTATACCTTAGAAAATAGCTTTCTGAGAACAGCTGTAAAATATTAACTTGACGATGGAAACACTTATATCATCATTATGACTGGTCAATAAATTTTGATGGGCATAGTAACAGTAATTTCAGGACAGGGAAATAACAAGCATTCATCCATGGCAGTCCTAATCAAGACCTTAGGATGTAATTTCCTCTCCTTCTCTAAACAGATGTGGTAAAACCGCACCTGGATTACTGATCTGACTGGCTTTGGTTTTAGCCAGGTGCCTTATTTCTATATATTCCAGTTTCTGCACTTCCGAATGAGGATCACACAGTTCTGCAGGACAATTCCCATGTTTTATGGGGTTGTGACTTGGAATATTTGTGCTTTTTTTCATGCATGAATTCTGCCAGGTTGCACCTGTGGTAATCCTTACAGGGAAGAAACGTTCAGGCTCTTTAATTACTACTAAACACAGAATATCAATTCAGGGGCAGAACCAATTTTCACCCAAATTGTGATTCCTGTAATATGGCTCCAATAACTGAAATAGAAAATATCCTTCTGCAAATTAATATTTACATACATGCATGCATACATTTAGTTTCCCTTGCCAATATTTGCTGTGTTTTCACTTGCAATAATTTTTCTGGCTCAAAAGAAAAAAATATGATGCCATTGCCTACGTTTTATTGGACAAAGTAATTGCCTCTTTAGTACCTTGCAAAACAAAATTCCAACTAACACTTAGTAAGCATCGCTGTAACAGGTAATGCCAAGATCCAACATTCTCTGGGGAGTTAGAGGAGCAATGTACACATACGAACAGATATTACTTGCAAGGAATTTACACTTTAATATCCACTTTTAAAGTACCGGCCATATGGGCAAAGGATTTAACACTTTTCATAAGGTTAGAATATGTTCCATGGTTGTTTCTTGTTATGACCTACAGTTCTCTCTTGCCAAAACAAAAAGTAATACAAAACATTGTATATTAAATGTCCAGATGCTTTGGCTGCTGTCCAATAAAGTAAAGAAATCCGACTCTAACAAAATGCTTTAACTTTGTGTATGTCTTCATCACTGTCGCTTTCTGTCTCCTGGCCCCATGCCTTTCCCCCCTCCCCCTTTAACTCCCTGTCCATAGGTGTGATGTCAACGTACGCCATGTGTGTTCGATACGACGGCATCGAAGTGGACGACTCGCAGTGTGATGCTCTCACCCGCCCTGAGCCCGTCCATGAGTTCTGCGCTGGAAGGGAATGTCAGCCAAGGTACACGCGCGGCGGCCATTTTACAAAGCTCGCCTCTTGGGCCCCGAGGGCTGTAGTCCAGACACTGCTGAGACTGCATTCCAGCCGAAGCCACCACCTGCGCACGGCTTCAAAAATGCTCTGTTTTCATTTTTGAGAATGCTAGTGCGAACTATTTTTTTGCTGTTTCAAATAGAGGATTTTTGTCATTTCTGCACATCACATATGCCAAATTGTCTAATTCCAGTTATATTTTGTGTCAGTTACGGCATATTTGTACTCGTTGACCTCTCGCTTAGCACCTCTCAACTTTTTTTTTTTAAATAACTTTTTGGGGCAAATGTACTGTCTCCTCTAATACAACTTGTTCAAATATTGAAGTTTTGACTTAGAGCTGTGTCTCACATAGCTCTTTTCCACCAACTCGATAGTTTATTTCATGCAAATTTTGGAGCACTTTATTGAACAGGGAAATATAGTTCGTTTAAACTCTTAACTGTAATAATCTACACTTGAGTTGAGAAATTTGGATAAATGTTTCTATAACCTGTAATACAACATATGTAAATCTGGTTCACGTTTATGAACATTGAATGTTCAAAGCAACATTCATACCTGAGTATGCTAGCAACAAGGTGATCTAAAATAATCCCTATTTTTTTTTAACCTGTGTTTGACCTTGACGTTTGTACCTAGCATGAAGCTTTCCCCCATATGCACTGTTCTGTCTGCCGCACTGGGGTATTCACCAGTGTTTTCCTATGAAGCCTTAAGTACTCACTGAACCTTGTTTGATCTTGCATACGCTTCAAATAAATCTTCTGCAATTAGTGTGTGCTTATTATATTACTATCATGGTTTGAAATACAATGCAAAATTATTATATTAATCTTATGTAAGGATATACCAACATCATACTCTATTTATCTGCCTTTTGTCATATTCCATTCCAAGCTGCAGTGCAAGCATTTGCTCCAATACTTATGCGTGATATTCAAATGATGACATACTCTGGGGTTAAAGAGATACTTTCAGTTTTGAAAACGTATTTTGAGGGGAAATATGGGAATATTTCAGGAATAAAATGCCAAAGCTGATATTGAATACTTGTGGATGATAGTCAGAACGCCCACTTTGTGACAATATAAGTAGCGATATTGCAAAACTAGCATTTGTGGGGAGGGATACCCCTATGTTGTGTTGGTCCTGCCGAGAATAACCCTGATGTGGAGAGTTACCGGGTGTTGCAGCTCTACACTAATACAAGTCGTAATACAAGTGGCAAGAGGTACCTCTGAGGTGGGCGATGTGTCAATTGGATACCCCATGTATGGCATTGGTGTAGAGGATAGATGGGATGTATATGCCAGAGTTGTCATAATTTGATTTTTCCAGCTTTTGTAGCATGGGAATAGTATGCCAGGTTTGCCACATGTTTGAGGATGACACAAATGCTCCATTCTTGAAACCAGTACCATGAGTGTGCCAAACATGGAGGATGTCCTGGGGCACCACTATTTAAACTCTTGTCCCAGATGTACCCTCCAGAGTAAAATACCCTTATATGGGAATCATTGTGTTTGGAGGAGTATTCATTTGTTTGGGGGGCGGGGGGTTGTATAGCTCTAAATGATCTCTTATAAAATATGTGTCGGTGATGACGGAATTTACTTCGACGTGTCTGAATCTGCTTGGCAAAGCAGTGGATGTTAATTAATGGGAGTACATGTTCACACCTGCTACCCGTAGCTTGGCAGTTTTTACCCCTTGCATTGCCATTTCTACCCTTGGTCTTGAGTATCATGGCCTCCACTACAAACAGCAGGTGGTTGAGGAGTTAAGGATGGAGCAAGGGGTAAACCCTGAGATGTCCTCAATGTACAAATACTTGATGATTTCGATTGTTCGAAGCCTTATCTTTACTGAACACAAACGTTATCCAGTTTTAGAAGTAATTCTGCTGGTCAGGGCTCTAATAAGTGGGGCATTAAGTTCAGGCAGCACAATCTTGCACCTTAATAGATTTGCCCCTCGTTGTGTTTTGATTTCACTGGGCTCTGCGGACTGTACTTGAGCTGCTGGATTCTAGGGGGCTGTATCCCACTGTGTCAGTCCCTAGGAAGGGTATGCGAGGAATGGTATTGCTGGATGGAACGCCTCTCGCTCGAGTGGCTGTACAGTTATAAAGAGGATGTGCTGAGTGGTTTATGAATCTGGATCGAGGCTCCAGATGTAGCATAACTAGTATGGGTTCCCTCTTGAGGCACTTTTGAAAAGGGCACTACAAATTTAAATAGAGAGCGATCCCGAGGTGATTGATCAATGATGATGGAAGCAAATGGTGTATCAGGGATTCTATGGGTCCTGGTGGCTCATATGTCCAATGATTGCATATTAAATTAAAGCCACAATAAGAATATTGTGGGCCCATAAGAACCATTGGCCCTAGAGGGTTGTATGACGTTACAACGCATACTTTTACAACGCATACCTTTACAACGCATTTTTTACAAAGCAACATCCATTACAACGCATTCCATTACAACGCATGCCATTGCAGCGAATATTGTTAAACTACCTTTACAACGCATTCCATTACAACGCATAGTACCTTTACAACGCATACCATTACAACGCATAACATTACATTGCATGTTTGGTAAGTATTGGATAGTGTAGGGGTAAAAATTACTATTCTAACTCCAGGGGGTGCAACAGTAGGGTAAGTGTTGGCTAGTGTAGGGGTAAAAATTACTATTCTAACTCCAGGGAGTGCAACAGTAGGTTAAGTGTTGGATAGTGTAGGGGTAAAAATTACTATTCTAACACCAGGGGGTGCAACAGTAGGGTAAGTGTTGGATGGTAATGTTATGCGTTGCAATGGTATGCGTTGTAATGACTACGTTGTAATGACATTTGTTGTAGTGGTATGCGTTGTAGTGTCATGCGCTGTAATGGTTGCGTTGTAAAGACATGCATTGTAATGGATGTTGCGTTGTAAAAGTTGCGTTGTAATGGTAGTGCGTTGTAAAAGTTGCGTTGTAAAGTTTGTTCCCCGCCCTAGAGCCACTACACTAGGTGTACCCCTGCTGAAATGGAAACACAGGCATCTTCTCTGACTTGTGTCTTGTACAGTTCCCCAGAAGGCATTTTATCTCAGAGGTAACAAGCAGAATGTGGTAAACACTGGCACTCCCACTCGGTTAGGCTTGAGTTTTGTTGCACTGACTAACTTTAAAAAAAAGTGTGGCGCAGTCAAATCACAAAAGCAAAAAAGATCCTATTGCTTTCTGTACACAAAACATTTATGTGGAAAAAAAGAATATGTGATGATCCACTGTTTCACTATTCTTCTGAGTTGTAAAATATTTACTTGTGCATTTTTAATGTGAGCACTCCCGGAGGTGGAATGATACAACTCCCAAAAGAATGTGGTAAAATAGAAATATTGTTCTGGGCAAAAGCATATCACACTCTATGTATATTTTAAATAAATGATAACAATGGGTCTTAAGACAACTGCATTGTAGATCCAGACCTAAAATGACCACAGTCCTTTAAAAGTGTTCTGTATTGCAGAATCTCTGGACAAGATGTGCCTTTGTAAAATCAGTACAAATTGTTCTATGCGACCACAGAACTGGCTTTGCTTTCTAAACGATGAGACAAAAGAGCTAAGGTCTTAGGACTAAAGACCTGATTTTGAGAAAGGGAATTGTACCTTATGCTCCAAAAAGCAGTGGGATTACAGTTTCCTCCAAAATATAGTTGCCACCAGAGGATTCTTCCTATGTCTCTGTTGCCATACCTGCCAAAAGGGCGTACACCTCTAAGCAAGCTAACCAATAAGTACTGGGCACTGTGTAAAAGCATGTGGTGGCTACAAGTTGTTCTTTGCCTCAGGTCTGTGCTTGGTTTCAGTGTGTATTTTCTCTCTGCTGATCTTGCAGGTGGGAGACCAGCAGCTGGAGTGAGTGCTCCCGGACCTGTGGTGAGGGGTATCAGTTCCGCATTGTCCGTTGCTGGAAGATGATCTCGCCTGGGTTTGACAGCTCAGTGTACAGTGACCTCTGTGAGGCGGCAGACATAACCAAGCCAGATGAGCGCAAAACCTGCACTAACCCAGCCTGTGGGCCACAGTGGGAAATGTCAGAATGGTCAGAGGTTAGTGCTACCCTTGCTTGCTTTGAACTAGGCTTGTGAATATCATTTATTTCCAGCATGATCTTTTCCATCTGTGCATTTGACTAATCACCTGATTTTATGTTTGGAGAGTAATTATCAAAAGGGAAAGAGAGTACCCTCTGGACCCACAGGAACTGGGTAGAGTAAGATCAGAAAATAGAAAGTGTTCCCTGGGTTTTATTCATTAATTGGGGAAACGAATGGTCACCAAGCACCCCTATCAAGCCTCTCAATACAGCATTCAGTCTCAACTTCTTGTGTGTATTTATACCCCCTTACAATAGTAGAACCACAAAAGCTATATAAATTGGCAAAGGACTATTTATTGAATTAAAAATATTTTCATGATTAAAAACACATAAATTCATACTTGAACGATATGATCATAGACGTTCTTTCTGCTTAATACAGTGCCTAGTGCTCGTAGATGAATGATCACAAATGTACACAGTTTTGATACAATTTATAAATTAAAACACAACATATATAAACAGTTAAAAAATCCCCTAAGGGTTGTTGACGCGTTTCGGTGGATAAGGCGCTAGGCCCCACCACCTTCTTCAGGACAATTTACAAAACATGGATCTTGAGACGATATCCGTTGGTTAGTTAGGATACATTATCCTTCCTAATTCTTGTTAAAAACGGTTCTTATGGTCGTTTTCAATCAATTACGACCTGTGATTTCTTTTAACGTCATATGTACATCGGTGTACTTATGGGAGTTCTCACTGACCTTTTTATTATGATTCCATTAGGAGCTTTATTGCTACTAGGCTATAATTAATTCCCATATATTAGGTCCTCTTTTATTCAGGGCCACGATCTTTATACAACACGCTTTTTCAATTGTTGCGTTTGTGCTTTTATAAATGTGGAGACCCACGTGTTTTTCCGTTTAGCGTCTTGATTAAACTCGGTCTGTCGTTTATCTCCCGTAGATTGTCTTGCCTAATAGCAGTGTCGTCTTGTGCTTCCACCGGTTTCTTCTCACGTGAACTGGTCAAATTTTTTAAATACTGCTGATATCGCCTTCATTTAATCAGGTCACACTCTTGTATTTTCTTCTATGCTTTGTCCACATCTGGTTGATGCTCATATCTTGTGTGCTACATACTTTTTCTTGCACTGTGTATCTGGGAGCTTTCCTGTTCCAGTATTGCATCAGGATGCATCTATCTGGCAATTGTAATAATGCAGTAGACAATGGAGTAAAAATATCAGTTTGGGGAGACCTGAGGATTGCTTTCCTTTCCATTAAGATTTATGGAGGGTGTATCCCCTAAACAGAGAATTAGGATATAGTTATTTTTTTAATTCTGCTTTTTATTTCAATGTTATGAATTACACTGATGTCTCATCCAATGTAGTCCCTTCAGTGATGTCAAAGCGGATAAAAGACCAAACTGATATTTCTTACTGTGATGCCAGGTCATTAACAATAGATCCTAAGAGTGGGCTCACACGTTTCCCTTTCTACCCAGTGAAAGAAAGATCAAAGGTCCAGTCCGCATGTCCCTTCAACACTTTGCGTACCCTGGGGCAGTAGCTACACCCTGTCTGTGCCCCTGGCATCTGGCCACACCTGTTATGCTATCAATTGTACCTGAGAGGGGCATGGGGCTGAAACATAAGCTTATCAGATCCCTCCACCTCGTCTGGGATACCATAGTAGACTTATGAGACTGCATTTAATTCAATTTATTTCCATTTTATTTTCCATCTGCTTTTTAAAGTTCTAGTTATAAAGTGTTTAAAATATATTTTAACATCGTAGCTGCCAGCAATATGAGTTCTTAGTTAAGTTGTGATGCATTCATGTCTCTGCTGTCACTAACCATAATACTTAAAAAATAAATGGAGTACCTAGCAGTTATTTAAAAACGTCAATAGTAATCTGGACACAAGGCTGAATGTTTTTCTAAATTTGTTATTTTTAATGTAAACATATGGCAGCTCTCTTTAGACGACTACTTATTTTCTTTTTTTACTTTTATTTTTGGGGTACATGCTTGAAAAAAAAAACGAACAAATGTTACCATAACCTCAGTCTGCCAAAGCCAGACCTATTGGAATGCAAATGCTTTTTTCACCTGGCAGCAAGGCCATTTTGGGGCAATTTGAGCAATTTAGGACTTTTTTGGTGACACTGTAAGTCTGCTGCCTTCAGTGACCTTAATGTCCCCATTTCAGTCACTCTTGGAAAGAGCTGCATGTGAGCAGCTATTTTCACTATTCAAGGAGTGAGTTAAATATAACTTAAACAAGCCTCCAAGGGCCAGCTCTAAAAGGTCACAAACATGTTTTTTTGCATGGGAGAAATATTCTAACTCCTATTATGTGATTTCTTTTCTATTTAATGAGTGTGCAATATTGTACCATTTTCGCCTACTATTCGAGCAGAAAATGTATTACCTTGATAATAAAACTGCACCGCAGGGACATATTGTAGTTGACCCTGCCTCCTGCTGGTATCTCGCATGTCATCTATACTTGAGATATTACTTCCCATTCAATATTACAGTGAATTATAAAGTAATTTGTTTTTGGCAAAAAATGTGATTTTACCCACCCCTCAAAAATAAAAAGTGTTACAGAACGTGTTAGTGTTCTTGGCATCAGCTGATGTTTCAGAATTAGACAAAGAAAAAGCTCGTGAATTTGCGTTAGAAGTCATGTATTACCTAGACTTGCAATAGAGTAATACACTTCAAGAAAAAACATGTTAATCCTACTATGCAGATGTTGCATCCGAAGGAGTAATTGGCAAACGATTCCAGCGTTGCATAGGTTGCAGTCTTGTAAAACATACATTTACTCACCATAAATCCCTTTAGAATAGAAAAAAGATAGACATCTAATTTGTTCAATGCACCTTCCAACCCCTACACGTCCCTGGAAGTGGATAGATTGTCATCCTTTTGATGTCTATCAAAGTAGGCTAAAAAACAAGGCAGGCGACCCTCTCTGAATTGGTCCAGGCGAAATGGTAAACTGACATTTACATCATGAAAAAAATGTAATTCTTGGGGTTCAGATTGATCTTTCAAAACATTTTTTTATTACATTACAAAACAATTTATACATAAATCATTAAAAAAAGTAATTCACAAAATTCAATCTGAATATATATGTATTCACGAAACTAATCGTTTTTTAAAACAAGTGTAAATAAACTCATAACTTTAAAGAATAACTACGACACCCCGTCTCGACATTACATACATTTCACCAAACACACTGTTGCTCATACACCACCCCTCTAAAAAAAAATGAAAAAAAGTGATCCCACGTTATGCTTGATATCCTTGTGCCTGTGCTTCATCGTCTTTTATGCCAACACTTGTGTAGACTTCCCAAGTTAATTTATCCGCCACTTCTTCAGGACTAAAGAACACCATAAGTTAATTGCTCAAACCATATGGTCGACGGGCCTAGACAGAGCATAATAAAGATACTATTTTTTGTTGGAATCTGTTAGAACTGGGGGTCTCTAGTTGGCAGAGGTGGGTACCACTGTCCAAATAGGGACCCTTGCTTCTAGTCAGGGCAAGGAGATAACCCTCTGAGATAACCCCTGTTCACCCTCTAGGTAGCTTGGCACGTGCAGTCTAGGCTAACCAGAGGCAATGCGTAAAGTATTTGTACCAACACTCACAGTAACACAGTGAAAACACCACAAACTGACTCCACAACAGTTTAGAAAATAAAGGTATTTAATCTAAACTACACAAGACCAAAACGACAAAAATCCAACATACACAGTTCAAGAATATGGTTTCAAAAGAGTTCTTAAGGTTTGCGATAGAATTCTCTACTTTGCGATAGAATTCCCTACGTTGCGATAGAATTCTCTACTGATGCGTGAAAAGTTCACAGTTGCGTCACATTTACTCACAGTACCTTTTAGTTGCAACAAAGTTCCAAAAGCAGAAGCTGGTGCGGTGAAAAACAAGCGATGCGTTGCTCCTGAGACCCTGGGGAGGCGATGCGACAGCCCCACTGCAGCAGCGGGCGTGTTGCGATGAATCCGGTTTGTATGGGGAGGAAGGCCACTTATATGGATTCCGGTGCGTAGGTTCCGTAGGAGGTTTGTTCTCGCAAAGGCACGATGTGACGATCTCGTAGGGGCTGCGACGATCTCCGGGGTGACGATGCGCGGTCCAGCGGTGATCCTCTCCCTCACAGCTCCTCGATGTGATGGTTCTGCGATGATGCTCGCAGCGACGTGATGCGGTCCGCAAGCAAGCGGTGCGGCGATCTCACCCAGGGACGACAGGCTCTGCGACGACACTCGCAGCAATGTTCGACTTTCCCGCACCGGTCTGGTGCGTCCCGCAAACGAAGGATGCGACGGCTCTGGCAGCGGCGTCAGGCGCTGCGACGATCTCGACCTTTGTAGCGGCGGGAAACTTCTCGCACTTTCGGGGATGCGCTCCGCAAGCGAGCGATGCGACACTTTTCAATGGCAAAAGTCTCTCAAGCTTAGTTTCAAGCTTCCCAGCACAGGTACAACTTCCAGAGGCCCCACAACTGGATCAAGCACTCTAGGAAGGACAGAACTCTCTCAGCAGAGTTCAGGGAAGTTGGGGGTGAAGTCCTTTTGTTCCTGGGACTTCAGAACAGGGAGCCAGCTCTTCTCAGGCCCTTGGAGATTCCTTCAAGACAGGGGACACAGCACACAGCAAAGTCCTTCCCCTCTCCTTGGCAGCAAAGCAACAGGTCAGTCCAGCAGAGCAACAGCAGGACAGTCTTCCTTCTTCAGTTTCAGATTTCTCCTTGGCAGAGGTTCCTTCTTGATTCCAGGAGGATCTAATTTTCTGTTGTCAGGGGTCCTGTACTTATACCCCTAAAGTCTTTGTTCTCTATGTGCATGT
This sequence comes from Lissotriton helveticus, assembly GCF_964261635.1. Classification (NCBI taxonomy): domain Eukaryota; kingdom Metazoa; phylum Chordata; class Amphibia; order Caudata; family Salamandridae; genus Lissotriton; species Lissotriton helveticus. Next base: position 164,283,904 of record NC_136065.1, on the reverse strand, counting down.
GGGCCCTGAGCCCGGTCTGAACCAGTTCTGGGTGTTTCCTGAGTACTTTGTTTTGCTGGCTTCTCCCTTCCTTTCAGAGTGAGGGGCAGGGCCGTCAGCCTCCCAGTAGGAGGTGGAGCCAGCATTGTGGAAGGCAGGCACAGCCCTATTCAGGCCCAGGTGCTAACTCCTCTCACCACTCCAGTTACAAATGCAGTCATTCAGCCTAGGGCTGACTCAGCCAGCCTCCTGGGGAATCCCCAGCCCCTGTCACTCTCAAACCAGACAGTCAATACACAAACAGGCCCAGGCACCCAGAAGGGTCAGACAAGAGAACAGCAACTTTCTAAAAGTGCTGTTCTCAAACACAGGATTTAAAAACAACCTTTCCTAAAAGATGTGTTATTAAATTCTGAGTTCAGGGATACTAGATACTTATGTCCTATCTTGTTCCTATGGGAAGAAATACTGGAAGCCACTGTAGCCAGCATCCCCCATGTTAATCTATGGAGCAAGATAGCCTTACAATAGTGAAAAACGAAAATGGCTGCCATTCACTACCAGAGCATGTCACCTGCACTAGTACATGCTCTACCTTTTACATACACTGCACCCTGCCCAGGGGGGTACCTTGGGCCTTCCATAGGGGTGACTGATGCGCACAAAAAGGGAAGGGTTAGGCCTGGTCAGTGGGGACACTGACCAGGAGGACATGGCAGTTCTAAACTGCACAGAGGCACTGCAGTGTCAGACCTGAAACATCATTTGAGGGCTACTCCTGGGGGTGGCACAATCAGTGCTGCAGGCCCACTAGTAGCATTTGTCATCACCGGGCCTGGCACACCCAGTGCACTTTACTAGGGACTTCATGGTGATACAAATATGCCAAACATGTATATCCAATCAGAATAGCAATTTACATAGGGAGCACTTACACTCTGGCACTGATCAGCAGTGGCAGAGTGTCCAAAGCATCTAGACCAGCAAAAACGAAAATACATCAAAAATACAGGAGGTAGAGGCAAAAAGATAGGGGGAAACCACGCCAAAGATGCCAGGTCTAACAGAGTCCATAAAATATCTAATATACCAATCTCTCACCAATAGTGCCCTAAAATAATCAGAATGTTTCATGATGACATGTTAGTCATTTTTGTGCTCCATGTAATTTTAATTTATTAAGTGTGTCTACTCATAAACACCCCTTAAATCACCCAGTTAGTTCCATGTGATGTTCTTCCAAGATATACCAAAAAGAAGAGAGTTAGCATGCCATCAGCTTCTTTATACAACTCACCTCCAGACGTTACTTACTACACTCGCTATCAAAGTGTGGTAATTGTGTTGCATACTCCTCAAACACAGCTCCTCAAACCAACATGAACGTGACAACCAGTTCTGGTTAAATAAATGATTTATAGTACAGTATGGAATGATTGGTATGCCTAGGGCTTCTTAGCATGCCACATTAGCCTGCCAATATATTTTCCCCTGATGATGCAGAACTGCGCTTCTACAGCATGTGTGCACCTAAGGGCAATGCTTTCCTAAGGTGTAATAGGGCAACGCTTTAGGGCGCAAAGTAAAAACGGCACCAAAGTACTGAAAAGCCCAATAATTGGTCATTATTTGGTGTATGTGGAACACTCCAACTGTCAAAATTTTATTTGGCTTCATTACAGAAAATTCTTACACCGTTTATGTGTACACTTACACTATGGGACACCAAAATAGATTTACAATAGCTGTGTTATCCTAGAATACTTTTGCTAAGCTTCGGAAAATATCAATCATAATTGCAAATTGCACAGGACATTGTCATGAGCTGAATTCCATCATATGTCGATTTCACTGAACCCCACCCCACCCACGCACTGCCTTACCTATGCCGGCCAGTCACTGTCCAGCACTCATTTTTGTTCCCAAAGGTGGCAGTAGAGAGGATTCAAAATAAATCTTTTTAGGGCCTCCTTGCTTCTGTGGACATGTATCAATTAATCAATCAATCAATCAGGGGTTTGTAAAGTGTGGCTAATCACCCGTGAGTGTCTCAAGGCACTGGGGGGGCTGCTGGTCCATTAGGTGTGGAGGTTCAGTCCAAGAGGCAGGTCTTGAGGTCCTTCCTGAACTGGGTCAACAAAGCGGATTGCCTGAAATGGAGGGGTAGAGTATTCCAGGTCTGAGGGGGAGGAAGGCGAAGGATCTTGCTCAGGTCATCCGGCATTTATCTCAATCAAACTCGCAGAAGCAACTGTGCTGTAAGCCAAATGAGGTTTGATCCCATTAGGGCTATTGAATCACTCTGTTAGTTGTCGCCTTGATATGTTCAATTTCTGCTCCTGAATTGGACCTGTAACAAAGCAAAAGGGTATTTGTTTTCTTTTCTTCTAACTTTGTTGTAGCTGATGAAAATGGAGCCTATTCACAAAGGCATTTTGAGTACATAAAGTAGTATTCCTGTAGTACTCTTTTACTGTGATTTGGCCCATAGCATCTATAATGGGAATTAAATGGGAATAATCAGGGATTGTTCATATATAATTAGTACAAATAGAACAGAGCCAAGCAACTTCAAAGGCTCCCTAACAGAATATTTTTCAGAATAAAAGTGATACTCAGGAAGGTTCCACTATTTCTTTCTCAAGTCCATCAAATGTCCCTGTACAACCCCCTCTCTGACATTCCTAGATAGTTAACCAGTAAAACTCCTCCCACCCTTAATGCCAGTAGACCCGGTCCTATTTTCTCGCCCAGGAAGAGCTTTACACACCTGAGCTCGCTACTGAGACCCTATTTGATGTTTCCACAAACACATATAACTACAGGGTCGAAACGTCGACGTACAACCATCTCATGTCCAAGCTCACTGTAGCAACGAATTTGTTAAATATTTTAGGCTAAAGTGAAAGACCTAGGAGGACAGAGAATTTATGTTATTGTTTTGTCTGTTTTTGATAAATTCATTTCTGGTTCTGATAGAGTACCCTGTGGTATTTACCCAACGGAACCACTTGTTGCTTCCTATACATGAACCTAGGTTCGAGTGAGACAGGGTGACCCCATTGATCTTAATGGCAGAAACATTCTAGCTCACTTCGACATACTACTGGCTGGCAAGACAGAGAACTGCGTCGCCCAGAGGCTTGTGAGCTGGCTCCACAATCAAGATGGCGGCGCACAGTGGTGGAGAGTACAGTGTGGCTGCAAACACGTGTGTGTACCAATCGTCGCTGTACAGCACTTGCCAATGGAGCAAGAGGAAGACATAGCCTCTGGTCATGCAGCGCCAAGGCTCGCGCTCACGGCAACAGCGAGGAGTCACTAGCATAAGAGGACTCATACTCGCAAAAGAAACACTGGAGCCTCGCGCACACAAGTAACGGTTTAAAAAAAAAAAAAAAAGGTTTGCTTCAGGCTAGGCAATGACAATATCACCAAAAACAATAAAAGCATATGGGCATGTCCACTTACCAGCTCCAATACGAATCCAAGGCTCCAGCATTGACAATGCCCATGCTGCCTGTTAAACCCCTGAAAACAGTCTATGGAACTGTAAAGCTGTTGCAAGGACTTCCAACTCTTGCAAACACAATTCGGCATCATCCATTTGAATGGTCTAATCGAAAAGACAAACACTGTTACAGGCTTACTGGTAATTTTTCACCAAACAAAGACTGAAAGTCCATCACGTTAGAAAGAATGTCTAGTTGACACCATGATAGCAAATTAAACACGTAATGACCATGAAGCACGCATTGGGAGGGCTGTCCGCTGTAAACAGGACACTAGTGGGGCATCCAGGCATGGTCGTTCAGTCCACAGGCATGTTTCTCAGTTTCGGGGAGTTACTTAATGTTTCTCTCTTCTTATGAGTGGAGGCTTCAGTAATAGCAGCAGTAACGCATAGATTTGTTTCCAGATTGTGGCCAAAATGTTAAAATGATGTCCATTAGCCGAGATGTAGTGTAAGTAGGTTTATTTAGTCTTAGTTGCAGGTAGTTAGGATCATGTAGAGGAGCCCCACCAGGAGCTGCCTGCCTGCTGCTCATCCCATACTCCAACTGTCACACTTCCCCTCACAGGCAACGAAACATTCCATTCATAATCACCACACCAATATTCCACGCAGCACATTCACACTCGCCGAGCAACTAGGGAGAAAGCAACAGGATAAATACATTTAAGGATACTACACATTCAGATCTCCGACCACCAGACTGGCTTCCATTGTAACAGAGATACTGAAACAGTGAAATGGAATCATCAGCCTTGTAATGGAGCTCTCTGCTGCTTTGATACAGTGCATACACGTACTGAGGCAGAGGAGGCGGTCCTCCAGGGACTCATCCTAAACTGGATCTCTTCCATCCTCTCCAGAAGATCAAACACCACTTCTCTTCTACCTTTGTCTTCAGTTCATTTCTTCGCCAACTCTGGTGTAATTCAAGGCTTGGTCATTCCTAAACTGTTGTTCAATGGTTGTCTCAGCCTGGAACTAAACCTCAACAGTTCCTTCAACTTAACTAGCTACAATTATGATATTAACACTCAGATGGTCCTTTACCTGGAAAATCCAAACCTAGATGCTTTAGCTTCAGAGCTTTGTTGCCAAGCTCTTGGTCAGAGGACGTTGAGGAATTAACTGAAACTCAGCTCACTCAATACCAAGATCCTCTACTGCAGAGAATGGAAGAACTACCATCCACACTATTTGTGTATACCTTTGTTTATGGCCCCGGTGGATAATTGTGAACTTCAGCCTGTTCCTGTTTCTTCAAGTGACTCAAATCACAAAAATCTCCAAGTTACCCAATGTGAACTTTTGAAGCACCTTCTGACACCCAGAATTCCCACTCAAGCTCCAGGGTCCCATCACTTCATGGGTTTATCACTTAGATTACACAAACCAACTCAAATTAGGACCAACACTCTCCTACTCCAGGATTCAGCTGCCAGACAATGACTACATCTCTCCCTGCTTGACCACACCACCCTAGCCCTCCAAGTACTTCACCACCTTCCCATGGCCAGATGCCACTCCTAGGCACTATGATGTATGAGACCATCTTTTTTAATTGTATGTTTATACTTTAAGTAGTGGTGCTTGAACTTGTGAAGTGGACAGACATAACTTTCAACTTTTTTTATAAGCTTCAGAGCTTCACAAAGTGTATAGGTTTAATGAAAATAAGAGTAAAGCTGTACTACCCAGTTGCAGCATTGGGAAGTCATTCCTGCTGCCACAGGTGCCTGGGCTGGCACCTGTCTATCGCTATACAACATGCCCTAGCAAACTCACATCCCACTACATATTCTGTGTTCTGCTCTTCCAGAAGTATTCCTGATCAACATCAGGTTCTCTAGTTCACACTACCCCAAAGCTAACAATTCTTGCACACCCTCAACCCAATCCCCAACAACATCAGAGCTGACCCCCTCAGCCCCACAGGCGCTGCCACCAGCTTGCAACACCCACTGCCCCCTGTTCTCACCATCACCAGAGCTGTCCAATGGAAGGTTGTGGTACACCCAGCCATCAGTGATTAGGTAATATGATTTTCTGTGACCAGATGACCCACTTATAGTTTGTACCACCTAGAGCAGCTCCAGTGGTTGGAAATCCTGCAATTTACAATAAATGTCTTGAGAGTTATGAAAATAGTTGCTTCAACCCTACTATACATAGAATCTATCAGTCATTGAGAAGTGCAAGTGTCTAACAGTTTCTATTTTAGGGGAAGTATCTTTTTTAGATGTATGTGTACATGTGCAAGGGAAAAATGCAGTCCCTCAAAGAGACAGCATCCAATGGATGGAGTGGGCTGGGCTGTTGATCTATAATTTTGCTTGGTTGGAGGGAGTGTAATATACGTGACATGTCAACAGACCAATGTTGAGAACCTGTTGATTGGGAGGCCCTATATATGGATGATATTTATTTTTGAAAACATCAGGCTGGCAAGACAGCTAAAGCAGTCTTTTGTGTTAGACCTAAATATGGGAGCCCGAGACTCACTCAACAGTACACTCCTAGTCCTGTGGATACTACAGAAGGACTGCTCTGCTGCTGCCTGAGGCCTGTGCTGCTGTCTGGGAAGGAATACTGGACCTGCACCCTTTATTCCAGGCTGACATAACTCCAAAGGGCAGCTGACTGACCTCCTGTTCTGAGCTGCAGGGGCAACAAACTCCAGAGCCCCTTTGGAACTGCCCGGGTCACCTTCTGCAACTGGACCAGCCTGAGCCCTGCCGGCTCTGCTGGAGTGAGTTTTCCATTCCGAAGAGGTTCTTCCAAAGTCCTGTGTGGCATCAGTTGAGCTCATCCTAGAAGAAAAGAAGAAATTCAGAAATTCTGGGCTCTTCACTACCGCAAATGGGTTTGCTTGCGCCAAGATCATTCTACCTGCGCTGACCACCAATGAGAAGCTCCAGTGACTCTTCAACCTACTGCTACCACCAGTTAATGTGAGATCTGCCCTTCTTCGTACACCATCAACAGCCTACGGTGACCACCAACATGAAGCTCCAGGAACGACCATCTGCAAAGCCAGGCAGGAAGTCATGCTACAGTGATGACCCTATGCGACGCCTGGTCTGCTCTTCATGCTACAGCGATGACTACCCACAACACTCTCCCTGCTCCCTCATGGCCTCCTCCTCCGAGATCTGGACTCTTTGTGCTAGACTTTAGAAGGTAACTTTACCAACAAGACTATCTTGGTCGCTGTATCTGGCCTGTGCTTCACCGTGGTTGGCCACAACTTGTGACTTTCACCCAGCCTGGCGCAATCAGATAACCACATTTAGCGCTTTGTGCCTTTAGACACTATATTTACCTTAAATCTTTACAGTTGCATATCTCTGGTTCTACTGATTGGATTTCTGGCATTTTTGGTGTCAAATAGTTTATTAACTTTTACTCTATGTTTCTGAATTGTGGTGGGATTCATCTTGTGTGTGTTTTCACTTTATTGATGTTTGTGTGCTGCATATATACATCACACATTTCTTCTAAGTTAAGCCTGACTGCTTTTGTGCCAAGCTACCAGAAGGTTAAGCACGGGTTTAGTTAGTGACCTTTTGGGGCTAACCCTGACAAGCATTGTGGCTGTTGCATGAGTAGGGTTTCACCCCCCCTCAACCAACAAACCGATTTCTCACATAGGGTCTTTCATCTCTGATGTCCTGGGGCCCCTGTAGTGCAGACCATTACACTGGTAACAACTAAACCCTTTTTTCACTCGACTCCCAGTCTAGAAAGTCAGAACTCAGCACCGCAACAAATAACACACAATACATCCGTGTTCAGTCAGTGCCTTTTCTACACAAATAAATACTGCACTCAACATTACAAACTGTCGCGACTGTTGGCTTTTGAAAGTGGTTGGGCTGGGTGTAAAAGTACAAATGCCAATAAAGGGGTAATGAGAGCACTCTCCGACAAAAATGTGGAAAATGGAGGCTAAAATTGTGCATCTTACAGCAAATGTTGTCAGTGCTCTCAACTACCTCATCCTCGTGGAGTGTAGTTGGCCATTGCTGTGTGAAGTCAAAACGGCAAGCTGCCAGAAAGGCTGTCACCGACACATGGCCAATCACTGTGTAGCTGCAAAATAAAGCCACACAGTGATTGGCCACCCATGTAATTCTCCAGCCCCTGTGCAGCCTTGTGCTCCCTTGCCTATGGGACTACAGGAGAATCACCAGAACCAATCCAGGCACTGGTCTTAGACTGTTTGCAACAGTAAACAGAGCACCAGGATTGTTTGGAGCAGACTGAGACCGAGACTGTATCTGTTTTCCCCCAGCACAGATTCGGGAGGCTCTAAATTCGCATGTCGGGCTCGACAGAACAAGACACCTGTCCAACCTAATATGCACATTACATTGTCTTCATTCTCCCAATATGTGAGGAATTACTCTCACTGTCTTTCTGCCAAGGATTGGCCACACCCGCTAAAACGCCTGAAGCTCACAGCAGCAGCACAACGGAAAGAGCACTGCCATCTAGCATGGGGTTTGGGGTTAGGCCAAGTAATTTTTTATTTAAATTATGGCCTCAATGTCATTTAGATTATAATTTTATTGTGATGTGCCAACACAAGGGTGGGGGGGTTAATTCCCCTCGCAATCCAATAGAGGAACCGCCTCTGATTACAAATAAACTGTACAGCTACGTACAAAAGGGCTGTTGTAGTTAGTCCTTACACCATTGTTTGTTTATGTGCTGTGCAATGGTTTGCAAAATAAGATCTATGGGGCATATGTAGGTAATTTCCATTTTGCGATTCTCAAATAGCGATTTTTAAGGAATCGCTATTTGAGAATTGCAAAATGGAATGTAGGTAATAATTCGCAATTTTTTTTGCAAATCTCTAACATTCCTTAATTGCGATTAGCAAATTGCGAATTGCAATTAAGGAATCAGTGTCCCATTCATTCCTATGGGCCAAGAGGCCCATAGGAATGAATGGGGATACATTCTCAAATTGCGATTTTCTATGAGAAAATCGCAATTTGAGAATCGCAATTCTGAGGGTGCCAGGGTGTCCAAAGGACACCTGTTGCACCCCCGGAATGTGCCTGTAAATACATGTGGGACACATACATGCCCTAAGGGCATGTCTGTGCACCACATGGCACTTTGATTTTTTTTTAAAATGCATTTTGACAGGGAATCGCAAAATACCATCTACTTGAAGTAGGTGGTATTTTGCAATTCCTTAAGCCAAAATCGCAATTTTAAAAGCACCCCTACATAGCATTCAAGGAATCGCAAAATTGCGATTCCTTAAATGCTTGAGCAAAATAAGGAATCGCAATGTTTGCGATTCCTTATTTTGCTAAGTGGCACCTACATATTAAAACGTCGTTTGCGATTCGCAAACGTCGAAATTCGCCGAATTTCGGCATTTGCGAATCGCTAACGCCTACCTACATATGCCCCTTAGTCAAGGAAAGGTGTCTGGTGCCTGATGAATTGCTTTCCAAGTGTCTAGAGTTGAGAGATTGTATGTTCTGAAGGCCATGGCAAGCACCAGGGATTTTACGGCTGACGCATTCCAGCTAGATGTGTAGTGCATGTTTTGGCCAGTCTAGCAGGACTGGTTTGGGCCAACTTGTAGACGCTGTTGCCAAATGGGCAGCCTGTTCATTTTTGCCAACAATAAGAGCTGGTTTTATGGAGATCTGACAGTTTCTAAAATAAGTGCGTCATAAAATAGCCGTGTGCCCATCGCGCGTTGGTCTGCTTTACACAAATATTGAATACGCAGTCTGACAACATTCTGAATCGAAGGCCATTTCCAGGATGACTTCACTCTGCTGGCTGGGGGGAGAGGCGGTGCTGTCAAGTGAGCTAGTACTGTTGGAAAGACATTACAACTTAGAACAACTGTTGGAGGGTGTCATTTCAAGGCCATTTAATTTCTTTCAAGAACTGATTTGCTCGCCTGTTTCTTCCCTTTTTTCTACCTAAGTTTGGTCATGAAAATTGTTGTCTTACGTTTGTAGACTACCAGGTGCATTTAACCAGAATCAGTCACACCTTCAGCCAGATGTATTGGCAAATGTCACAGCTGGGAGCTCCTCTTTCCTGCAGGCTTTCTGAGGAAGCCAGCTGTTTCTAAACATCTGCTCTGTGGAAATGCCAGGTCGTATTTCACCTTCTCCTCTCCTCTCCTTCCTAGTGCACTGCAAAATGTGGGGAAAGGAGCCTTGTGACGAGAGACGTGCGATGCTCAGAGAGCGAGAGCATGTGTGATCCGGCCACCAAGCCACCTGCGGAGAAGAACTGCACCGGGGCTCCTTGCGACAGACAGTGGACGGTCTCAGACTGGGGGCCGGTGAGTCTTCTCATGTGGACATCTGTGTACGACAAGAAGCAGGAAATTAGTTCTTAGATGTTCTTGGTTACGCAGACATCTGCAGCCCTCTCAGCATCTCCTTTTTAGGGTTGACCCTAGTTTTGTTTTTCTGAAATTTATCGCAGAGAATAAATCTGGTGGTTACTGGTAGATACAAATTTGTTTGTGGTAGCCACCAAAATGTGCATGTAACTACCCAAAACTCATAACAGGTGGCATTTAGCAACCGAATTCTGATTCAGGTGAGTCTGATTTAATCAGGTGCAACAACTATCAAATTAATTACTGGGTCAATTGAACTGGAGACAGCACAACTTGGAAATCAGAAAGACAATAACAGCTCTGCATTTCTGAGCTTTTGTTGCCTACAGCCCATGCACTAACTCAGAGGTTTTTCCAAGTTAAGCAGCACCTTAATTATTAAGCCACAATTACCAGTGCCCAAGAGGAGATCCAGGCATTCATAAGACTCAATAAAAAATTACATCAAGGGGTGAGATACTAACCAAGTCCAGTGCATATTTAATATTCTACATTTCCCCAAGACAAATGGGATATAAGGTACATAACCGGTGATTGTTTTGCATGTATCTCTACACTACACACAATCCAGACAAGAATAGAACCTTAAACATTAACCTCATCACTGCGGCGTGAATTCCGCCGCAGTGCTGAACATTCCTATTGTGGGCGTGGTCATGGCGGCTCTCGGCCGTCATCAGCACACGCCCACCATGACTCATGACGGCCGGGAGCCGTCATGAGCATGGAAGAGGTTAAGAGATCTGCAGATGTGTTGCAATCCATCTGACATGGAACAAGAAGCACCGATACTGTGATATTGTTAGAGATCCATTCAATGTAGGAGGCTGAAGATGAATATGTTTATTTTATTATATGTAATCTGCAAATAATAAACCAGGGACTCAACTTCCAAGTACAGAAAACAAGAAATAAAAATGATTCAATTATGGCCATTCTGATAACAGCGGACACACATGAACAGAAAATAATATATTGGGTCTGACTTCAGGTCAAAGGAAAGGATAGCACATCTGTGAAATAGTCTAGACTATAATAGTATGAAATACCATGTGGTAGGTTTTGGAGGAGATCATTGTGATGACATCTTTGTTCTTTGTGTATTTTCGTATTGAATGAATCACTATATTCAACATCAGTGATGATTTCCACACAAGGTGTCATGAATGGATGTTTCCACACCATAGAAATACAATTTCCCCTGGATCCTGAGTATTAAAGTAAATATTGGTTGAGTAACACCTTCGTGCATTAACTGTGGGGGAGCTGGGAGCAAGGACAGAGATCTGACTGTAAGCCTACTGGACTTGTCAACTCAGTGCAGAACTGGAGTGGATTTGCAGGTTTATCAGAAAGAAACCTTAAGGGCAGTGGAAAGGGTGCCACCAGCTCAGGGGCTGCCTAAACAAGCAATTTGAATAATTACACACCTGCAGTGAGCACAAGGCCATGTTTTGAGTAAGATGTTCCAAGAGCATTTGAAGAATAAATGTAAAAACTAGCTATCAGGCCAAGTGGGTACGGAAGTTGGATTGGATCGACAACTTTTCTAAGCAAGCAGATATGTATTCGCCATGCACAAGAGTAATATAGTTTGTGTTGGTATGGTTGTTTTTGCTGATTGATAGTGGTATGGTTTTTATTGAAAATTATGCAGAAATAATGATCATATAAGCCTTCTATTTGCTTCAAATTGAAGGGATACAAATGTTCAGCTACCAATAATTTTAAAGGAGGGAAAATAACAGCATAGAAACTGATAATCGGTTTTCTGGGTCTCAATGCATTGTCCAAAGGTATTTCATCTCTGTCAAAATGAACTGCCTGAATGTTTAAAGCAAAATGTGATGGCCCAGACCCAAACATCCAACACAAACCTCTATGAGTATATGGTAAAACCGTCTGACAGGTGCTGATAGTCCTCATTGGTCTTATTAAACCAGCGAGCCTTTATATTACTTGGGTGAAGAGTTCCAGATTTCATCTCTTCATCTATGCCTACATACTACAAGTATTTCCTGAATCCGGGTTAACCACCAGCTCGCGTCGTGTTCATGACGTCACAGGCACAGCTGGAGAGTAACTGTGCCTGTGTTCTGACTGGACAAGATCCAAAGGCACAGCTGGGAATCTCCAGCAGAAGAACGGACTTGGATTCCACATGCAGTATTAATCAAGCAGACAGAAGAGTGAACATAAAGCACAAGCCAAGCGGCGGCTCAGCCAAGAACAGACACTGGAGCAGACCACATCCTATTAATCACTAGAACACTCCACCTCAGTGACCATGTAGAAAAGTCCTACATTGATGAAATGTATTGGGTGCTTTCATTGTTTTTGGAGAGAAGTCTTGGGGGAGACTGCACAGGGGTGGTCCAGCAAGCTACCTACGTCCAAGCATGTTTAGGCACATCTGTGAATTCTTTTGTGCTTAGTTAAGCATTCTAATTACTGAAGAGCTGACTTGATTCATGGGGCAGCTACATCGCTAGCAATATCATCTTGCCAATTCAACTTGTTTCTGCCTTTCCTCTGAAGGTTAAAGTGACATTAAGTATCACACTAAAGCTCATGCTTCATAAGGCAAAGCGCAGAAATGGATGACAATCCATAGAGATGCATGTCAATGCACAGAGATGGGGCAATCCATAGAGATGCATGTCAATGCACAGAGATGGGGCAATCCATAGAGATGCATGTCAATGCACAGAGATGGGGCAATCCATAGAGATGCATGTCAATGCACAGAGATGGGGCAATCCATAGAGATGCGTGTCAATCCGTTGAGAAGCATGTCAATGCACAAAGATGCATTTCAATCCATAGACATGGGGGCAAGCCATAGAGATGCGTGTCATGCCATGGAGATGCATATCAATCCATCAAGATGCATGTTAATCCATAGAGATGCATGTCATGCCACTGAGATGCATGTAAATCCATTGAGATACATGTCACGCCATAGAGATGCATGTCATGCCATAGAGATGCATGTCAATCCATAGAAATGCATGTCAATCCATAGAGGTTCATGCCAATCTATACAGATGCATGTCAGTCCATGGAGACGAGGCAATCCATAAAGATGCATGTCACTTCATGGAGATACATGTCAATCCATAGAGATGCATGTCACTCCATAGAGATGCATGTCACCACATAGAGATGTATGTCAATCCATAGAGATGCATGTCAATCCAAAGAGATGCATGTCACTCCATAGAGATGCATGTCACTCCATAGAGATGCATGTCACTCCATAGAGATGTATGTCACTCCATAGAGATGCATGTCAATCCATAGAGATGCATGTCACTCCATAGAGATGTATGTCACTCCATAGAGATGCATGTCAAGCCATAGAGATGCATGTCAATCCATAGAGATGCATGTCACACATTAGAGATGCATGTCAATCCACAGAGATGCATATCAATCCATAGAGATGCATCTCACTCAATAGAGATGCATGTCAATCCATGGAGATGCATGTTACTCCATAGAGATGCATGTCAATCCATAGAGATGCATGTCACACATTAGAGATGCCTGTCAATCCATAGAGATGCATCTCACTCAATAGAGATGCATGTCACTCAATAGAGATGCATGTCACTCCATAGAGATGCATGTCACTCCATAGAGATGCATGTCACTCCATAGAGATGCATGTCAATCCATAGAGATGCATGTCAATCCATAGAGATGCATGTCACTCCATAGAGATGCATGTCACTCCATAGGGATGCATGTCACTCCATAGAGATGCATGTCACTCCATAGAGATGCATGTCAATCCATAGAGATGCATGTCACTCCATAGAGATGTATGTCACTCCATAGAGATGCATGTCAAGCCATAGAGATGCATGTCAATCCATAGTGATGCATGTCACACATTAGAGATGCATGTCAATCCACAGAGATGCATATCAATCCATAGAGATGCATCTCACTCAATAGAGATGCATGTCAATCCATGGAGATGCATGTTACTCCATAGAGATTCATGTCAATCCATAGAGATGCATGTCACACATTAGAGATGCATATCACTCCATAGAGATGCATGTCACTCCATAGAGATGCATGTCACTCCATAGAGATGCATGTCAATCCATAGAGATGCATGTCACTCCATAGAGATGCATGTCACTCAATAGAGATGCATGTCAATCCATAGAGATGCATGTTACTCCATAGAGATGGGGCAATCCATAGAGATGCATGTCAATGCACAGAGATGGGGCAATCCATAGAGATGCATGTCAATGCACAGAGATGGGGCAATCCATAGAGATGCGTGTCAATCCGTTGAGAAGCATGTCAATGCACAAAGATGCATTTCAATCCATAGACATGGGGGCAAGCCATAGAGATGCGTGTCATGCCATGGAGATGCATATCAATCCATCAAGATGCATGTTAATCCACAGAGATGCATGTCATGCCACTGAGATGCATGTAAATCCATTGAGATACATGTCACGCCATAGAGATGCATGTCATGCCATAGAGATGCATGTCAATCCATAGAAATGCATGTCAATCCATAGAGGTTCATGCCAATCTATACAGATGCATGTCAGTCCATGGAGACGAGGCAATCCATAAAGATGCATGTCACTTCATGGAGATACATGTCAATCCATAGAGATGCATGTCACTCCATAGAGATGCATGTCACCACATAGAGATGTATGTCAATCCATAGAGATGCATGTTAATCCATAGAGATGCATGTCACTCCATAGAGATGCATGTCACTCCATAGAGATGCATGTCACTCCATAGAGATGCATGTCACTCCATAGAGATGCATGTCAATCCATAGAGATGCATGTCACTCCATAGAGATGTATGTCACTCCATAGAGATGCATGTCAAGCCATAGAGATGCATGTCAATCCATAGAGATGCATGTCACACATTGGAGATGCATGTCAATCCACAGAGATGCATATCAATCCATAGAGATGCATCTCACTCAATAGAGATGCATGTCAATCCATGGAGATGCATGTTACTCCATAGAGATGCATGTCAATCCATAGAGATGCATGTCACACATTAGAGATGCCTGTCAATCCATAGAGATGCATCTCACTCAATAGAGATGCATGTCACTCAATAGAGATGCATGTCACTCCATAGAGATGCATGTCACTCCATAGAGATGCATGTCACTCCATAGAGATGCATGTCAATCCATAGAGATGCATGTCAATCCATAGAGATGCATGTCACTCCATAGAGATGCATGTCACTCCATAGGGATGCATGTCACTCCATAGAGATGCATGTCACTCCATAGAGATGCATGTCAATCCATAGAGATGCATGTCACTCCATAGAGATGTATGTCACTCCATAGAGATGCATGTCAAGCCATAGAGATGCATGTCAATCCATAGAGATGCATGTCACACATTAGAGATGCATGTCAATCCACAGAGATGCATATCAATCCATAGAGATGCATCCCACTCAATAGAGATGCATGTCAATCCATGGAGATGCATGTTACTCCATAGAGATGCATGTCAATCCATAGAGATGCATGTCACACATTAGAGATGCATATCACTCCATAGAGATGCATGTCACTCCATAGAGATGCATGTCACTCCATAGAGATGCATGTCAATCCATAGAGATGCATGTCACTCCATAGAGATGCATGTCACTCAATAGAGATGCATGTCAATCCATAGAGATGCATGTTACTCCATAGAGATGCATGCCACTCAATAGAGATGCATGTCAATCCATATAGATGCATGTCACTCCATAGAGATGCATGTCAATCCATAGAGATGCATGTCAATCCATAGAGATGCATATCACTCCATAGAGATGCATGTCAATCCATAGAGATGCATGTCACTCCATAGAGATGCATATCACTCCATAGAGATGCATGTCACTCCATAGAGATGCATGTCAATCCATAGAGATGCATGTCACTCCATAGAGATGCATGTCACTCAATAGAGATGCATGTCAATCCATAGAGATGCATGTTACTCCATAGAGATGCATGCCACTCAATATAGATGCATGTCAATCCATATAGATGCATGTCACTCCATAGAGATGCATGTCAATCCATAGAGATGCATGTCAATCCATAGAGATGCATATCACTCCATAGAGATGTATGTCAATCCATAGAGATGCATGTCACTCCATAGAGATGCATATCACTCCATAGAGATGTATGTCACTCCATATAGATGCATGTCAATCCATAGAGATGCATGTCACACATTAGAGATGCATGTCGATCCATAGAGATGCATATCAATCCATAGAGATGCATCTCACTCAATAGAGATGCATCTCACTCAATAGAGATGCATGTCACTCTATAGAGATGCATGGCACTCCATAGAGATGCATGTTACTCCATAGAGATGCATGTCAGTCCATAGAGATGCATGTCACTCCATGGAGATGCATGTCAGTCCATAGAGATACATGTCAATCCATAGAGATGCATGTCACTCCATAGAGATGCATGTCACCACATAGAGATGTATGTCAATCCATAGAGATGCATGTCAATCCATAGAGATGCATGTCACTCCATAGAGATGCATGTCACTCCATAGAGATGCATGTCACTCCATAGAGATGCATGTCACTCCATAGAGATGCATGTCAATCCATAGAGATGCATGTCACTCCATAGAGATGTATGTCACTCCATAGAGATGCATGTCAAGCCATAGAGATGCATGTCAATCCATAGAGATGCATGTCACACATTAGAGATGCATGTCAATCCACAGAGATGCATATCAATCCATAGAGATGCATCTCACTCAATAGAGATGCATGTCAATCCATGGAGATGCATGTTACTCCATAGAGATGCATGTCAATCCATAGAGATGCATGTCACACATTAGAGATGCCTGTCAATCCATAGAGATGCATCTCACTCAATAGAGATGCATGTCACTCAATAGAGATGCATGTCACTCCATAGAGATGCATGTCACTCCATAGAGATGCATGTCACTCCATAGAGAGGCATGTCAATCCATAGAGATGCATGTCAATCCATAGAGATGCATGTCACTCCATAGAGATGCATTTCACTCCATAGGGATGCATGTCACTCCATAGAGATGCATGTCACTCCATAGAGATGCATGTCAATCCATAGAGATGCATGTCACTCCATAGAGATGTATGTCACTCCATAGAGATGCATGTCAAGCCATAGAGATGCATGTCAATCCATAGAGATGCATGTCACACATTAGAGATGCATGTCAATCCACAGAGATGCATATCAATCCATAGAGATGCATCTCACTCAATAGAGATGCATGTCAATCCATGGAGATGCATGTTACTCCATAGAGATGCATGTCAATCCATAGAGATGCATGTCACACATTAGAGATGCATATCACTCCATAGAGATTCATGTCACTCCATAGAGATGCATGTCACTCCATAGAAATGCATGTCAATCCATAGAGATGCATGTCACTCCATAGAGATGCATGTCACTCAATAGAGATGCATGTCAATCCATAGAGATGCATGTTACTCCATAGAGATGGGGCAATCCATAGAGATGCATGTCAATGCACAGAGATGGGGCAATCCATAGAGATGCATGTCAATGCACAGAGATGGGGCAATCCATAGAGATGCGTGTCAATCCGTTGAGAAGCATGTCAATGCACAAAGATGCATTTCAATCCATAGACATGGGGGCAAGCCATAGAGATGCGTGTCATGCCATGGAGATGCATATCAATCCATCAAGATGCATGTTAATCCATAGAGATGCATGTCATGCCACTGAGATGCATGTAAATCCATTGAGATACATGTCACGCCATAGAGATGCATGTCATGCCATAGAGATGCATGTCAATCCATAGAAATGCATGTCAATCCATAGAGGTTCATGCCAATCTATACAGATGCATGTCAGTCCATGGAGACGAGGCAATCCATAAAGATGCATGTCACTTCATGGAGATACATGTCAATCCATAGAGATGCATGTCACCACATAGAGATGTATGTCAATCCATAGAGATGCATGTCAATCCATAGAGATGCATGTCACTACATAGAGATGCATGTCACTCCATAGAGATGCATGTCACTCCATAGAGATGCATGTCACTCCATAGAGATGCATGTCAATCCATAGAGATGCATGTCACTCCATAGAGAAGTATGTCACTCCATAAAGATGCATGTCAAGCCATAGAGATGCATGTCAATCCATAGAGATGCATGTCACACATTAGAGATGCATGTCAATCCACAGAGATGCATATCAATCCATAGAGATGCATCTCACTCAATAGAGATGCATGTCAATCCATGGAGATGCATGTTACTCCATAGAGATGCATGTCAATCCATAGAGATGCATGTCACACATTAGAGATGCCTGTCAATCCATAGAGATGCATCTCACTCAATAGAGATGCATGTCACTCAATAGAGATGCATGTCACTCCATAGAGATGCATGTCACTCCATAGAGATGCATGTCACTCCATAGAGATGCATGTCAATCCATAGAGATGCATGTCAATCCATAGAGATGCATGTCACTCCATAGAGATGCATGTCACTCCATAGGGATGCATGTCACTCCATAGAGATGCATGTCACTCCATAGAGATGCATGTCAATCCATAGAGATGCATGTCACTCCATAGAGATGTATGTCACTCCATAGAGATGCATGTCAAGCCATAGAGATGCATGTCAATCCATAGAGATGCATGTCACACATTAGAGATGCATGTCAATCCACAGAGATGCATATCAATCCATAGAGATGCATCTCACTCAATAGAGATGCATGTCAATCCATGGAGATGCATGTTACTCCATAGAGATGCATGTCAATCCATAGAGATGCATGTCACTCATTAGAGATGCATATCACTCCATAGAGATGCATGTCACTCCATAGAGATGCATGTCACTCCATAGAGATGCATGTCAATCCATAGAGATGCATGTCACTCCATAGAGATGCATGTCACTCAATAGAGATGCATGTCAATCCATAGAGATGCATGTTACTCCATAGAGATGCATGCCACTCAATAGAGATGCATGTCAATCCATATAGATGCATGTCACTCCATAGAGATGCATGTCAATCCATAGAGATGCATGTCAATCCATAGAGATGCATATCACTCCATAGAGATGCATGTCAATCCATAGAGATGCATGTCACTCCATAGAGATGCATATCACTCCATAGAGATGCATGTCACTCCATAGAGATGCATGTCAATCCATAGAGATGCATGTCACTCCATAGAGATGCATGTCACTCAATAGAGATGCATGTCAATCCATAGAGATGCATGTTACTCCATAGAGATGCATGCCACTCAATATAGATGCATGTCAATCCATATAGATGCATGTCACTCCATAGAGATGCATGTCAATCCATAGAGATGCATGTCAATCCATAGAGATGCATATCACTCCATAGAGATGCATGTCAATCCATAGAGATGCATGTCACTCCATAGAGATGCATATCACTCCATATAGATGCATGTCAATCCATAGAGATGCATGTCACACATTAGAGATGCATGTCGATCCATAGAGATGCATATCAATCCATAGAGATGCATCTCACTCAATAGAGATGCATCTCACTCAATAGAGATGCATGGCACTCCATAGAGATGCATGTTACTCCATAGAGATGCATGTCAGTCCATAGAGATGCATGTCACTCCATGGAGATGCATGTCAGTCCATAGTGATGCATGTCACTCCATGGAGATGCATGTCAATCCATAGAGATGCATGTCACTCCGTAGAGATTCATGTTACTCCATAGAGATGCATGTCACTCCATAGAGATGCATGTCAATCCATAGAGAAGTAGGGAGATGCATGAAGATGTTTGGCACCTCCTAGAGCTGTTGTGCAACTCATGGTAGGGCAATACACAAAAATGTAGGGAAATCCATAGAGATGAAAGGGCGAATCATAGAGAAGTAGGGCAGCTCATAGGTATGTACAAAAACCATATAGAAGTAGGGCAACACATAATCATGGACGGAAATCCATTGAGATGTAGTAAGAGCCTTATGGATGCAGGGAAATGCCCAGAGAGGAAGTAAGGGAGCCTATCATGGTCAGCAGACCAGACTTCGAGTTTTTAGCCTGCTGGTGACCATTTTTCAATGAAAGCACTTGGCAGACCTGTCATCACTTACTTCATTTGTAAATAAGACCCTGAAATTGGGTCTCGTCTTTGAAAATTACACAGTTAATGTTCCCAAAGTGCTGGCACTTTTACTCAGCACGTGGGGACATGTAGGGTAATTGTACTGGACTGACAAATTTGACATGGTGGTTGCAGATGGTGGTTGCAGATTGGAAAACCTCTCATGACAATTGAGGGGACAACCCTAAAATAGGTGGCCGCTCCAAATTTATGATGTTCATGTAATGGGGTTTTCATCAACAGGATTACCCCATTCCCTAACCTCTAAATGGAGTAGGAAAATGGAGCGACAGAGGAACCAAGAGGTGGTATATAGGACAGCCTACTATTTGTGGTGAATGTCACATTACCACTGACCTGCGAATGAAGCTCTTTAGAAAAGCAGAGGGTTTTGGCCCTTGTTGTTTTCTGTACGCCTTATTTGATATACGGTTGTTTGCTGCCTGATTTAAAGAACAAATGCTTTGTATAATGTATGGCAATAGGTCATCAGCTGAGTCACAGAGTGATATTGTCTCCACTTAGGTGGAAAGTAAACACTTTTCAGCCTTTAGTAGAACGAGAGAATATTAACAAAGAAATGGAATCTAAAATGAAGAATGTTCCAGAGGATAGGAACCAATCCAGAAGTCTGCAGAGTCCCCAGAAGTGTTGAAAATGTAGAATGTTACTATTCAGCTGCAAAACAAAGTGTTTGAGGAGGAACATATAACAAATCCTATTTCAAACAAGAATTTTTTAAAATACATCTAGAACTTTCAATCATTAGTATGCTAAGGCAAAATAAGTACATAAATGTTGTGTGCTAGTCATTAGTGAAAATAGTGCAGAAGTGCCATTGCATCAGTGATGTTAGGGGCCCACCTACTTCCAATTATATCTGTCTTTTACTAACCAGACAGGGTGATGGTGGGGGTTGTTGGTCCTTGTTTGTATTAGGTACCATTGTATCATTGATATACTACCCTGCAGTGCTGCTGGTACATGAGACTGGGATAAAACATCACAATGATCATTTAAAACAATTTTCCACCATACAATGTGCAATCTAAGCAGTAGGACTGGCTTCATTTTGGATTTGATGTAAAATGTGCAAAGGTCATATGTTAAATACAGACAATGGCATCCTCAGACTATTCATGCAGAGAACATTTACTTCAGGAGGACCACCCTTTGACCTGATGCTGCTGCTAGTACCTGTGCAGCCGTGGAGCATCCTTCAGCTCCACTGGTGCCAATCTTTGGTCCCACCTCTAAAGCTGAATGTTAACCTCATGTTCGGTGGGCTGAAGACCTGATGTTGTGCGGCAAGGCTCCTAATCGCCACCAAATCCTAAATGGTGCCCATAGTATTTTTGATAATGCTAAAGCCTGCTCCTACTTGTCCTACTGACCTATCACTTGTATTTCCTTTTCAGTGCAGTGGAGGCTGTGGACAGGGCCAGATGGTCAGACATGTCTTTTGTAAGACTGCAGATGGCAGAGTGGTGCCAGAGTCGCAGTGCCTCATTGAGCTGAAGCCTCTGGCTATACACCCCTGCGGCGACAAGAACTGCCCACCACAGTGGCTGACACAAGACTGGGAAAGGGTAAGGCTTGCTGCCACTGTTTCCTGATGGGAACTTCTGTAGTTTGCTTAGCATGTGTGCCTCATCAATGGGCAGTTTCATAGGAATTTCTAATCTCCATTCTATATTTCTCTTCACAATTTCCTGGGGTGTTCGTCTTCAATTGTAAAGAGTGGAAAGCACAATTTTATGAAATTGGTATTGAACACATGTCAGACCACAGACCATCGCTCTGAGTCTCTCTCAGGCATCATTAGTCTAATATACTTCAGTGGGGGTGTCCTTTCTTTAGATGTAAATGGAACTGTGCACCTTGATGCACTCACAGGCTGTATTGTGCTCTGTTGTGTTATGTTGTGTTATGTTAGTGGTGAATTGGTATATGGTGATTGTGTAAATACCCAATAGGCTGCCGTGTCTGTGTTAGGGTACATCCGGCCATATGCAAGAATCACCTGATACATGATTTGTTCTACTACTGATTCCCTTAACTCTGAGTAGCCTGTTGGGAAGTCTTACACTTTGGCAATAGACCATTCTCCCTCTAAATCCGTGCCAGCCTTACAAACAAGTATATGTATACACAATAATGCAATCTAACTAGTTACCACAGCGGTACGGAATCTCTCTGTGTCGAGTGGATGCTGTCTGTGTCGAGTGGATGCTCTAGCCTTCATGCCACAGTTTGATCTAGTTTGAGACTTGTTGTGCTTCTTGATCACTGTGGCTGAGAGTAATAGGAACATTATGGTATACTGAGACTCACTTTGCCGGGGTATCCCTTCTCCATAGTGTAATACCACATGTGGCCGTGGAGTCAAGAAGAGGATCGTCCAATGTGTGGAGATAGCAAATGGTAAACTGAAGAACCGGAACCCTGCGGACTGCGATACGAGTACGAAAGATGCTGACGAGAGCACATGCTTCGAGCGACCATGTTTTAAATGGTACACAACGCCATGGTCAGAGGTAAAACGTGCATGTTATCAAATATGGACTTTTGGAAAGTTTTCTACTCAATCTGTACCTAGCCAAAATTTACCTTTGGAGGCTTCCTGCTATTTTGCAACCCCTTACCATGGGGCACAGACCCGCTTTTACACTGTCTTTTCTTTTTCATTCTCAAAATTTTCTATATAGAGATTCAAATCCTAAGTGTATGAATGATTCCTTTGAGGCACTCCAATTTTCATAGGCATACAAAAAGTGCCTTTATCTATGAATTTAATTAGGTCTGGCAGCTTTTACTTCCTTTCACCCTAATGTTTAAAAAAATTATAATAAAAATACATACATGTGTAGATAAAGGGACGTTAAGTCAGCCCTCTCTATCCATTGATCTGTCTGAATGGCATGTACATTTTGCATCCGCCCACCACCCCAAACACCATGGAGTGTGGCTCAGCGGCCCTCATCCATCGGTTGTCTTGCACTGTGAGTGACAGCACTTTAGACCTAGTGACTTGTGTACAGCTGCCTGATAATGAGTTCATTTGACGTTTATATGTCTGGTATTAATTGCATATATAAATTTCCCAAAAGTTAAAGGCAGACCGATGCATGATTGCCAATGTCAGACATGTTGGTTATGCCCATGCTTATTTTTTTTTAAGAAACACCAAGAATTTTCTTTTAGTGACAGTCCACGGGATAAGCACATTGTTAACTTCAGATTTTATTCTCCCACGCTGTGCAATGGTGTGAGTAAAAAAAAAAGTAAAGCCACGCAAATGCTGTTTTCTTTCGGTCTGTTTGCATACACGTATGTGCTGATTGTGCATGAGGAGGACATATGTGCTGGAATTTCGACTTTGTGTATCTTGCGAATTAAAAAATCTTTGACGGCCCTAGATTACTCAGTGATTGAAGCATAGCTGCCGAAATCTGTGTCGGACCTGTGGGTCATGTGTTGTATTGTGTTGTATTGTGTTACAGTACTAAGCCTACTTAGTTTGCTGTGATCGCGAGATGGCTGTCTTCAGAGCCATTGCATTGGGTCACAACCTTTTTGACAATGTCTGGAGATGGGAATATTGTGTTAAGTAGTAAATAAAAACACATTCTAATGGTTTATACCCACTCCAGCAATCCTGGAAACAGCAAAACCCGTTATCCATTTAAAAATGCTGACAACATTGACACATGTGGGATCAGACAATAAATGTTGGAAACTTGTAAAGCGCACTGTTACTCTACCCGAGTGTCCTGGCGCTGTAGACCGCTGGGGAACCCGTCCTGGTTTTCCCTGTGAGATGGTCCCTTTCTGGGTATCTCCAGGGTGAAACCAGGCATCCCCGGCGTCTGTGGGGGGCCGTTATAGAGATGAGGCAAGCTTAATGCCCAGAGTTGCCGAGTGTGTTCCCTGGTTAGAGTAGGCACTGAGGCGAGAATTATCAAGTCCGTTGACCCTGGTCCAAGACCCTGCCGCGTCGGGAATTGAACCCTGGTCCCGGGCCGTTCTCTGCTTACAGGTCTGCCGCCTCTAACCAGTGAGCCACACCTCTCCACAATAAGATTTCTAATAATGGAGTATGGTTTCATAGTTCCTTTTTGATAAAGCATGCATAAATTACAGTCATACACAGTGTACTAGCCTCGGACCTTCTGCTTGCAGTTCGCAAACCTCAGTAGCGAATGCTTAATTGAAGCAGCTTATTTTTAAATGAGGAATGAGTCTTTAATACCATTTTTCTTGATGAAGTCCTTCCTAAAATGTTTTTTCATTAATGCAAACAAAGACTACCTACATCAGCATCCGAGGGATGGTTTTTCCCCGAAGAGTGCAGGCCTAAGTGGAGATAGTCACGCATTGACAGGTAGCCACTTCCATATTTTTTGGGGGGCGCAGAGAGAAAAGGTGTTTGTTTCCTTTGCTACCCTTGGTGGGTAGCAGACTTCAGGCTGTTGTGGGCTAAGAATTATAATATTTGGAGTCCAAATTGCACACTTTGCGTCCCAGCTACACCACATGAATTACTCCTCGGGGCACTGCCCCACGCTGTAACTAGCTAAAGATTTACCAGATGTACTTGTAGTATATTTTAGCATAGTTGTGGCATCTCAGTACATGTTGCCGAGACATGAGTTCCTGTTGTTAAAACTATCACCCTGCTTGAAGGAGGTTTTTGTATCCCACTTGGCTTTACACTAAGACAGTGGTGGCTCCTCCGCTAAGGGGGAGGAGCGTCGACCCACTGCTTTGCAGCACTGAATTAAAGGAAAAATAAAATGATAATAACTGGATGTTATTATCATTTTATGCTTTCCTGCTGCAGCAGCTTTGCGGGTGGGGCGGGGCTGCTCATATGACAGGCAGGCCAAACAGTTATGCAAACTTTGCATCTTCTTCACCAACCTGCATTACAGCCTAGGCTCCCATCTCCTGCCTGAACGCTGAACCACAGCATTCAGACCAATCACAATGCTGCATTGCAGCATTGTGATTGGCTCAGGGGAGCCTGGGTGCTTCCTGTTCCAGCCTGAAGGGAGAGACAGAAGAGAGACGCACGAATAAGGTTCGTTTTTTCCCCTTTTTTTCACCAAGGACCACCCCCCACCTTCTCCCTGCCCCGCCATCCCCGATCCGTGCCAGCTACTACTGCACTAAGAACATCCTTAGAAATCAGATTTGAGTCTAAGGGCAAATGAAGATCAAGCTTTTATCAAGGTTCCCTTAGTTGTTGAAGACTTTGGATAACCCGTCCTTCCCACAAGGGCTATGAAGCATTGCTTGGCAAACATGTTACGCAGTGAAAGTTCACAGTTTCACAAGACAGATTCAATTTACGTTGTGAGATATCATTTCCTAGAGTACTCCCCAGATAGAACAGTGAAAAACAATCTAGCTAAAATCAAGGACGCTTTCACAGCATGTGGTCTGGATTAAATGATTGCCAATAAAGCATCCAAGAATTCCATTTTTTTCACATTAGGTTATTTTTTCAACTGTCTGATTTAATGCATGTTGCTATGGGAAGCCTGTTTGCAAGGTTCTCATTGGATAAGTTATCCTTGCTGTTAGAAGCAGTTAAGTGAGTGGACAAAAATCGGGGCGACGATACCGCCCAGTGCATTATTGGTATTACTTCTTGAGAGCGAGTCCTTTTTTATTCTAGTTAGGTCTACTTTATGGGAGATTAAGAAATGTGTGTTTCACTGTTGTTGGCTCAAAATCACAGATTGCAGATAACACAAGCACAGTGGGTGGTACTGAAGGATCTGGGACAAGGGGTATAGTACACTGCCTGCTGACCTACAGCAAAATGAATTTCATCTCCATCTGGCCTGTTGAAAGCAGATGTATCTAATCAATGTATAAGAGTATTGCCATCTGATGACACATGCCTGATTCAGGGTTGCACAGGCGGCCCGCCATCCATCAGGGTGGCAGAAAACATTACGTCAGCCAACCTGACAGACTAGCGCTTGCCATATTGTGAGATCACTGCCGGCCAGGAGGCGATCGCGGTGCCTTCCCAAGAGCCGCCTTCATCTAGCTCCTTTGAAAGCACAGAAAGTTTGGTGAGTGGCTGTCATGTTTCATAAGGGCACTTACCAAACATTTTTCTTTTTCAAAAACAAATTCCCAAAGCAAGAGTTTGTATTTTTGAAAAATCTAAATATTAATGACCCTGGCACGCTGAGAGTCATTAGTATATTTTTTTTATGTCCAGGACTGCCAGGTTTTCCTTGGCAGTCCCAAACAGAAAAAAAAACACCAGACTGCCCGCTCTAAATAGGACGGCAGTCTGGTGTGTTTACACGACAACTCCTGTGTCGAGCCATCGTGTAAGTTTTCTGATGGCCGAGCTAGAGGGTGTAACACCGTCGTAAATTTGACAGTTCATCTGATACAAAATAGAGCAGTCAGAGTAACTGTTTGATGGACAGGTTACTCCTCCACATTTGTGTTAGAGCACTCTGTCTGCCAAACTCACAAACAGGCTCTAAGTCAGCAATTTGGTGGCCTTAGTTCTTCGATGGTGCAACACAAGTGATCCCTTTGAGCAGGCCCGGACTGGCCGTTGCAGGCACCGGGCAATCCCCCGGTCGGCCGCGAGGATGGGGGCCGGTTTTGGGCCCCAGGGGGCCGGTTTTGTTACAGGGTCGTTTTTTGCAGCATAGCTGCAAAAACGGCACTGTAACAAAATCGGCCGAAAACCGGCCCTAGCAAAGAGCGCGGTCGCACCCCCCAACCCCCAGGGGGGAGGGGGGGCCGGCCGAGCACTTTGCCAGGGCCGGTTTCGGTTCCCAGTCCGGCCCTGCCTTTGAGACCCTGTGCTTGAAGATCAAGCATTATAATGCAAAGAAGTCAAAAGAAATGCCCAATCTGTAGACAATGTTGGCGAAGTTTCCTTTCCATTGTTATAACTCTGGTACCCAACACAATTCATAAGCTGACCCTTCATGGCTCATTTAGTATGAATAACCACTCATTGAAAATGTACTACTGCATGGTGCCCATTTATAGGAGTAGGCCATGGAGTATATTTGCTCATTTGATTCTGGTTAATTATCAATTTTGTTTTCATTATTAGTATTTTACAGGGTTCTTCAGTTCTCAAAATATCAAGGTTCGCCTCTAGAATACCTGAAGATTTTTGAATTTTTTTATTGTCCCTGTCAACTATCCTTCATTCAACCAATTTACACATGATAGCAGTGCATCTCGTATATGCCATTCAGTAAAAAATGTGTTACATTAAAGTGCTGTACATTTAGGGCCAATTTTCAGAAGTATTTATGAATAAAGAAGCACTACTTAATACGGGAAGCAATACTACAGGAGTACTGTTTTACTTACTCTTACATACCTTTGTGAATCATCCCTATAAGTAAAAGTGCTAAGAGGTCAGTTGTCTTTGCACTTATAGCTAGAGTAACAGTATGGGAATGTGCATGTATATTCCCTGAATACTCTCATGTTATTTCCTTTCTAGATATCTTGGGGCCAATTCACAAAGGCATGTGTAAATGTGTGTAAAAGAATGCTTCAAGGGTATCACTTTATGTACCCCAAAATGCATTTGTGAATAGGTCCAATGTCTTCCTTTCGGCCATGGTTTGGTGTGTCTTTGTGGATATTTACAAGGCAGCGGAGTGTTCCTCACCTGCTCTAGGACTGAAAATATGATAAAGAAAACAAGAAAATTCCAAACTTATGTTTGCAAAAATACTTTGCATATTATTTCAAATGCAATCAGTGAAGACAACAATAATAAATATAGCAAATACATGGCAATCTCAACTTAGTCTATACTATTTAAGAGGTGAAAGACCATTTATCTAAATCCAGCACACTAAGGGGGATGTTCACAAGAACGTGGGCTAACCATCACCAAAAAATGCTAACTCAACTTTACACATCGCAGCCAATCCCGGGAAAATAACTCAGTGTGAACGTGGAATTCACAACCATGCAATAGTCTGCGGGAACTGCGACCAATGCCTGCGCTACAACCACCTCGATTGAGATACAAACACAAACCACCAGACAAAAAAAACATGCGATGAGCCCATTCGCGATGAGGAAAGCAGGGATAAGCACCGCCACACCCGCGACACACACAGCATGCAGGAATAAGCACAACAAAAGCCTGAAAAAGAAAGACAAACCAAACCGAAAACAACAGCCAAGCACAATGGAGGCTACCCTAGCCAATATGCAACCCCACAAGCTCCATTGGCAACAAAACATTGTACGTGTCAGGCTATCATGGACAAGGTGAATGCAGCCTGAGAGCGGAGGAGGATAATGGAAGAAAAACAGACATCTGGAATGATGTGAAACGCACAAACATGGCTGGTTGTGATCGCGCTTCGAATGAGGCCAGGCAACTGACTCATGCATCCGCAGGACTGATACTCATAACACTTTGCATGCATGTGCCAAGACCCCGAGCGGTCTTGCGCTCCTACATGTCCCCGTACGTGCGGGCCTGCCCTCCTGGTGCATACTACATTGCAACATCGACTACTGTGGCATTGGTGGCGACAACACCCCAACACAGAGACACACTTACCGCACGTCCTGCCCAGGTCCGAGCCACGCCCTACTCCCCCTGCCGAATCAGCACACCCCTGCGCTGACCTGACGTACGCCGGACCAGCACACGCAGCTTGTGCATGCAGGGGGTGTGTACAAAGCTAGATGTACAGGGTCACTGCCAATGTTGAGGTGACATTGTAACGTTCGCTGAAGACAGCACACTATGATGTTGCAGGGCCCGTGCCCATCATGCTGACACAATGACCACACCGACACACTTGCTCAGATGGTGTGAATGGCTACAGGCACGTGCGCACAGCCACATACATTAGCAGGCACACATACCGAGTGACTAGCAGGCAAACATAGTGAGTGACACCTGTGTTGGATGTGTGTGGGGTGTGTGCACACCAGCCCGCAAAGGGCTGCCTGGTGCAGACAGAAATTGAAAACAGTGTACATCGTAAAGGACACAACCATTCAACCATAAAGGCCCCATGACTTGTGCTGCACAGAGTTAGTGGCCCCGGATGCATAGCGTCCAGCACAGGCCTACCGCCACAGGCCGCTGACTTGCGGTGAACAGGGTTGATGGCACCAGGTCAGTTGTTGATAGTGTTCGATCTCCACCGTGAATCTTATCCGGCTTTTGTCCGGACAGAGCCTCACCTTCCTCTTACTCCTCTCCATGCGTTCACTGGTGTGGACTCTGCCATTCATGATTCGCGACTAAGTGCTGGATGTGGGACCTACTGGTCCGCAGGGTAGGCCTGAGCCCTCATCCACGTGTCACTGGCTTGCGTTGAACAGGGTTAGTGGCACCACATGTCGCTGGCTTGCGTTGAACAGAGTTAGTGGCACCACGTGTCGCAGTCCTGCGATATGGAATTATGCCTCACTGATCGATGGGAGTCTGGTGCTGTGGCTGCTGCCACGGACTTGGGGTCACTGTCATTCAGGACTCAGGACACAGTTCCACATGTGGGACCTACTGGGCCGAAGAGGACGCCGGTGGAGTATGTCAATGAGAAAGGAGTAATGTGGGCCAGCGTCCGGGGCCAGCGATGGTCTGCGGAGGCTGCAGAGGTCGCGGGACTGGTGCTTGGAGCTTGCACCGGCACGTGGTGGGCCCTCTTTGACACACGCCAGTGTAGGCAGGTGTGCAGAGCCTCGTTTGTGCACTGTGTCAGGCATAACGGGTCTGGGGACCAGCAGCCCGGGATGCAGCAGGCACACAGAGACACAGGCCCCGCCGCACTCAGTGCAGGACTCGTGGTGGACTGAGAGGCGCCGCCCTGGCAGATGCGTTGTCCAGTCCGAATGAGAACGACGACCAGTGTGACGGGCCTTTTGTTTACATCCCTACGCAGGCCTGGCATACCCAGGTCCAACCCACTATGCAGGCACATGCAGGAGGGATGTAACATGCAACATTTCCACGTTCTGCCCCACAGCCTGTGGGGACATAGTAGCGTCCACTGGCCACTACACTTCATGCACCAGCAGTTGATCTCCACATGGCCATTTCCATAGTTCTGTCCGGCACCTCTACACCACACCTGGCATTGGGTAGGTTCACATTCCTTAGTCACTTGCCGCTCTCGTACATGCCAGCTCCATGCCTCTCCTCACATCCTGCTATTGTGTGTGTGGTGCCATGCCGTGGCTGGGTTGTGGGCATGGCAAGGCTGGATTCCCAATGGAGTCGTGTTGTCGTGTCTGGTCGGTTGGCATGTTGTGTGTCATTGTTAGACTTGGGCCTTAGGGCAGGTTCACCCCGAATCTTTTTGCCTTTATTTGTGACCCTGTGTAGTGATTTTTGGGTCTTGGCGCACTTTTTCCCTGTGTCCCAGAGTGAAAGTGCGTGCGTGTAGTATGGCTGGCCTGCTCTCCCATAGGAATGCATGGGGAGTGTGTGTGCCCTGGTAGTTCCTGATGTGTGGGGAGTGCAGGCTCGAGTTTGGTATGTGGGAACTCGTGAGAATGAATGCTGCGCAATGGTATGTGCGGCTTGTATGTGTCTAGAAGGGAAGTGCTACTTCTGGACATTGATGTATGTGTGCAGTGAGGATAGTGGAGCGTGATTGGCTGGAGCTGGCTGGCATGCCAGGCTCCAGGAAGTCTGGATGGGTCTGCCCGGTGGTGAGTGTGAGATCAGCATGAGTGATGTGTGGGAGGAGTAGATCTGTGTCCTGGATGGGCTGGGTTTTTCCCCACACAATGCTGGCTCCGCCCCCCTGTGGTTTGTCTAATGACCCAAGCCTCCCCAGTGAATGAAAGGGGTGGTTGGGCCATCAAGGGTACTCCCAAGCCAGCTGCAACTGGTTTCCCCCCACCCTGCACCTCCTAACAAAGGAATTCTCTGTATAAATATGGGGCTGTGTCCCCACAGAAATGGTTCTACTTGTGGATCCTTGCCAGAGGGGGCTGTTGCTGCTGCTGGGGCCAAGAGGACCGCCACTTGGCTTGTCTCCCTGCCTGGAGACCCAGTGTGCTGGCTCTGGCCCTGCCTTGCCCCCCTGTCTGCCTCCAGACCTTGCTGGAGCTTTGCTGTGCTGGGGGAGCGCTCTCCCTTGTCCCCAGCGCTGGGAGCGCTTCGTTTTGCTTTTAGCGCTGAGAGCGCTTTATTTTCCCCCGAAGCGCTGGGTGCGCTTTATTTTGATTCTAGCGCTTTGGAGCGCTTTGCCAGGCTGAGCGAGTGCCACCTCGCTTTATTTTTAACTCGAGGCCGGTGCCACCCGGCATTGCCCCGTGGTCTGTATTTATTTTCGAGCCGGTGCCACCCGGCATTGCCCAGGACATCACCGCCGCAGCCCGGGCGCACTGGAAGCTTGCCGGGCCGCCGCGCTGCCTGCAGCGACCCGGAAGTCCCGCCTCCTGACCCCCAGGGCCGCGCTGCCATTGGCGGCCCCGGCGGAAGTCAGGCGGCGTGTGGAGGAGACAAGGCCAGGCGGGAGACGAGGGAGGCAGCCGGTCGTGTTCCCGAGGCTCCCCGAGTGGAGAGAGGAGCCCCGGGACGAGAGGAGCCCCGCCCGCCCTGAGACTGCCGGTGAGTGCCGAGGAGGGAGAGGGGCCGCGGGACACGTTGTCGGTGTCCGCCCCTCCCCCGTAGCGCGATCGTGCGCGCATTGCTTTAGGAAGCCTGAGGGCTTCAGGGGGCATTTTTCATGGAGGTAGAGTCCCCCGTGAGGGACTCCAACGCCCCCCATCTGTGCTGCAAGGGCCACGAGGCTCTGAGGGGCCATTCTGTTCTTGAGTCCCCCGTGAGGGACTCCAACGCCCCCATTGGTCCTTTGTAAGCCCCGAGAGGCTCCAGAGGCCACAGTTGTTGCCGAGCCCGGCGAGGCTCCTTGCCCTACCTGTAGTTACGAGCCCCGAGGCTCTGGGGGCATTTCATTGCTTTAGAGCGCTAAGCTCTACCTTGCCTATTTTGCTTAGCGAGCCCTGAGAGGCTCTAGGGGGACACAGGCAGTGAGTTGGTTGCAGCCCCGAGGCTCCCACGCTGTGTCTCCCCACCATTGTTCTTGAGCCCACCTGGCTCCAACGTTTGCCTACCTGCTATTCACAACTGTCCAGCACTTAGTGGACAGTTGCTACGTTTAGGCTTTTGTGTCTGTGCTGCCTGCGCAGACCTCCCTGACACTGAGACTCAGGGCATTCCGCCCCTTTCGAGGCCAGTTGGCCTGAGGGACATTTTGAGTGTTGTGCTACATGCACCCTGCGCATTGTGATTTCTTTGCTATATGATTCTTGCGCAAAAGTTCTAACCTGCACCTCTGAATGTGTTTTAATGTTACATGTGCAATTCTTGTTTATTATTACCTTTGCTAAAAGTGACCTGCTTAGGTGATTCTTTGTTCTTTTATTTCCCTTTGCTAAAAGTGACCTGCTGAGAGGAATGTTGATGTTTAATTGCCTTTGCTAAATGTTACTTGCCTAGGTGATTATTTTAGGTTTCCTTCCCCCTGCGTGATTTCCCTACAGAGACTAGGGTGGCGTAGGAGGTGATAGGTTTTCCTTCCATAGGTCCTGATGATAAGGTCCTAGCTCCCTGCGTGATTTCCCTACAGAGATTAGGGTGGCGTAGTAGGTGATAGGTTTTCCTTCCATAGGTCCTAGCTCCCTGCGTGATTTCCCTACAGAGACTAGGGTGGCGTAGGAGGTATTTTCCCTTTACCAGTTGTTACTGGTTGTATGCTACATTTTCTATTTCTGTGTTACAGTCATTGTATGTGTATGTGCTAAAGTGTTATACCTACAAGTGTTATTTCTAAAAAGTGCATACCCCTGACAGTGGTCCAGGTGGCCCTGTCCTGTACATAATCCCTTGTAAATCTTGCCCGTGCCTGTTGGCACATTGTAAAGTATGTGTGTTATCTAATGTGTTCTTATTATTATAATACAAAGGCTATTTTTGATATAACCTTGTGTGGAGTTTCCTTTGTGGTGGGCCTTTGGTTGTTGTCGCTGGGGTGCGCGCGCAAACGCTTTACACATCGCCTCTGAGATTAGCCTTGCTGCTCGCGCCACGTTACCTAGAGGGTGAGCGGGGGTTATCTTGGTGTGTGACTCCCTAGCCCTGACCTTGGAAATGGTGATCCCTGACTGACCTTGGCGCAAGCCTTGGCCAGCCAGAGGTCCCGTTTCTAACAGTCATGTTGGATGTAGTTGTGCTGCGTGCCCTTTGGCAGTGTCATGAGTTGCATGACTGTGGGCTGGCGGTGTGTTGTGTGTTTATTTTGGACTTAACACCGGGAACTGCTTTGCCATATGTGCCATCCTTGGAGCACTGGGTGATGATTCGCTGTCGGAGATGTGAGTATCATGCACTCTGCCTGGGGAGTTGGCCACTACATTGTTGAGGAGTCCCGGGCAGTCCACTATTGCCTGCACATTCATGGTATGTGTGTGCTTTCTGTTGCGGTAGTTGTGTGCAGTGTGGGCGGGGGGCACGAGGGGTACATGTGTGCAGTTGATTGTCCCTGACACGTGACAGAATTCAGCTATGGCGAAGGGGCCTTGCTTGGTCTCCAGCTGCTCCTGTGCAGTGTGGGTGACGTGAGGGTGCTGGGGTACCAGGCTGATGTTGGCATCCAGGACATGTGTGATGACCTTGGATGGGGCTGGCTGTGTGGCTCCACCGACTCTGGCAGTTGTGGGTTGGATGGTACCAGAGGCCGGTATGTGCTGCGCAGCCGGCAGCTTTGTCTGCGGAGGGATGTTGGTTGTTCGATGGGTTGGGACCGTCAGCAGGTGGGGGATGTGGGTCAGGATGCGGGGGATGGTTGTCCTTTTGGGCCTGTAGTGGGCAATGTCCTCTGGGCGTTGGGTCTGGGCAGCAGGTGGGTCCGCTGTCTTTGTGTACCAGCCACGGCCCGTGTATGGGAGTTTCGGTGGGGCGGAGAGGCTGGGCCGGGGAGGGGCAGGGTGGGTGGTTGCTAAAAACCGGAGTATGGATAATTGAAGGTAAGTAAACAATTTAATAAATAAAACAAATTTCGTAGCGCGCCCTGCATCACAAAATGTGATGCAGGGTGCGCTACGAGATTCGTTTTATTTATTAAATTGTTTACTTACCTTCAATTATCCATCCAAGGTTGGGTGCTCTAGTGCTAATTTCAGATTCTTGCAAATTGTAAAATGCGGTGGGCCTTTATATGGCCTGGGAAAACCTTCTTGGAATCTTCAGATAGTACTTGTTGATCCTCTTGAGTTTGATATTCTTTTAATTGCAGTCTCAGTAGTGATTTTGGGCAGGTGCCTTCAAGTCTGTTGTTCCATCCTCTCCTTGTTGCCTGCTCTTCTGCTGTGTTAGCTTTTCTTTTTCTTTAGACCTCTGTTGGGTGTATAGATGGGGGTGAATGTGGCCTATTTCTTGTGCTGGTCCTTCCCTGTGCACCGTCTCTGTTTCTTGCATTCTGTTATGGTGCGCCGTCTACTGCAGTTTTCCACATGTGCCTCAACTTGCAGACTGGCTTCCATGAAAACTTGCCCTTATCAATACTTCCCACAGATGGTGCTTGAGCCTCTTTTCCCATTGCTACCAAAATAGGGCTTGAATTTTGGCGGGAACTTGTAGTTCTTTGTTTTTTCTTTCGCTGATCTCTGTCAAGAAGTCTCTGAATACCCTAACCGCCTTTTTCACTTGCCTGAGGTGCTTTATATGCCCTGCTGCACCCATATTGGGTGATTCAAAAATAGTTGGGCCACTACATGGGTTTGACTTTCGTGCTCTTCGAGCCCCCATGCTCCTTCCCGGGCTTTCCTTTTGCGCCATTTCTTCTGCCCAGCCCCCTCACACCTGTCTGGGGTAGAAAGATTGTACTGTTCCTTTTATCAGATGGCATGCATAGAGAGGTAGGTGAAAACAAGGCTCTCTGCCTCGTTAATGCGCCTGTCCCCTTAGACTAGCTCCTCGCCTTCCTTTGCTACAATGGCTAAACATAGCACCTTACAAAGCGCCTAGATTAATCATGCAGTGCGTCATTCTAGAAAGATGCTGCTTCATTGTTAGACGAGGTATAGAATCTGGCCGCCTTCGCCAAGACAGCTGCTCTGCTAATTCGTAGACACTGCTGGGAGAAGACGCTGCCAAAAGGTAATCACATCTCGGTTTGTTTTGGGGATTGAAATTAAAGTGTTTAGACTCTCAGCTCGCGCAGACTTGGACCTCAGAAGGACTTTTACCGAGACAGACACAACAATGGAGAGCTGGTGGTCGAAGCGTCTGGCTGCCCGCGCGCTGCAGCCAGCCATTCTTACAACTATCCTGGCCCAGAATGAATGTTCTATTGATTTTCTCCTTTGGGGAGTCTTTTAGGGGCTCCAGGCCAGTGAGTGTGTTTTTTTTCCTTGTTGGCAGGGGTCTGTCAGCAAGAATGTCCCAGGACGTGTTGGTAATTCCTGTGGTCTTTGTGCGGGGCGCATGAACATTGCTTGCAGTCTCGGGGTTTCTCTGCAAAACGCCTGGTTGAGTTATGTGTGAGTGCGTCAGTGTGCGTTATGTACTCTGCAGCTGTGTCTAAAGAGCGCCCTTATTGGTTGAAGGTTTGTGTTATCCTTCCTGCTTTGTAAATGGCTATAAGTGATCGAATTGCATGATGGAATTTATGCTTAATGATTGGACTGAGGGCTTGTCAATCTCCTGTTTCCCAATCCGTTTATTTGAACCAATAATGAATGAAGAATAATCCAGCCCACACTTCTTGACACTTCTTGTAAAGGAGTGTATGAGAATGTTGAAGGCTGTGGGAATGGAGCCTGTGAAAAAAAGTTTAGAGAACAATAGCATTTTTAAGTTGGACCAATGGTTTGCAAAAGAGCATAGAGCCACAGTGTGTCTGGGTGTGTGTGTGTATGTGTGTGTGTGTGTGCATGCACGCATGTGTGGAGATTGGGTTTTCTGCTTATGTGTGCAAATTATTAAGAACCTGCTATATTTTGCATGCGCATTCATTGGTGTAGCTTAGTCAGTGAGATTCGGCAGGGGGTGGGGGGATGAATCACAAATTTCCTAACTAAAAAAAGCAGTGGGCCACAAGGTGAATGTGTGAGGTGACCAAGGTTTGAGATGGACTGTTCCCATGAGGGGCAGAGGAAGTACTGATTTGCATTATGTGGGTCTTTGGGGAGATCACTGGATGTGTACTCAGTTGCAACAGCGATGAAGTGCCCTGCCCGCCAAACTCAAAATCCCTCCACCTGATTTTAGGTAGGATGGACGACAAGTTTTATACCAATGTAGCAAACTTTACTCTGTCAGTGTAAAACTTCCTTTGAGGACCCGATGGACTAGATGCCCATGGAATGAAGCCTTCCAATCATCCGCCCTACCCAGAGTGGACTTTTTTTTTACTGTCCGTCACCGACAGGTATATGCTGGTGGTGAGGGAAAGCAAAAAAAGCAAAATGGCCCCCACAGTACGGCAGAAAAGTAAAGTGGGTGGGCATTAGAACATTTATTTTTGAAAAACAAACTAATGCTTTGGGAGTTTGTTTTTGAAAAAAAAATTGGAAAAGGTTGATGGCCAGCCATATATTAAATGTTTCCTGCATTGAGGAAACTGCTGTGATGGTGGTTCCTCCCGACATATAGAGATGTCCGCTGGTCTGGTGGACAGCTCTAAATTTGGCAGTTCCAGAAAAGGCAGTAAAGTCTTCTGTCACCCTGTCTTCCTTTACTCTGAGTGCTATATACGAAAGCAGGCCCTCTGTCAAGCGTGGAACCGTGGACGAAAACAATGGTTTGGAATGCTGCGTTGAGGGATTACCATTGGTTAGGCTATTTGCAAACATTCGTCCTATCACCTCTTGAGTGTTTTAATATCAGTAGTATGTCTTGAAACCTGAGACTGGCTTAGCCTTCCAAGCCTACTGCTGGCAATATTTGAAAATATTCAAAAGTAATACATTTGCACCCATTCAAGTAGTAGTTCTATGGGTGTAGATTTGCAAATATTTTCGTGAACTGGTGCCTTCCAAGCCAGGGCGGGCACCAGTAGCACCAGCGTGGTGCACTACACACCGGGAAAATGCACCAGGAGAGAGGAGGACTTTCAGCAGCAGAAGCTGCATCGAGAGCGAGCAGCACACGTCATCAAATTCTGGGTGTGAAGTTAAACGGAGGTTCAGCGCATGAGTCAGGGGCATAACTCACAACGGGTAGCTATTTTATTAACAGGCTCCGTAGTGATTTAAGCGACGTCGATGATTGCACAGGGCCCTCCTGACTCTGACATGGCTGCATCCAGAGGAAGCATATTATGTATGTGCCCTACATGGCAATGTAGGAAAACTCCGCTCCGCGGGGAATGCAGAATGTTATCAGGAACTCCGCGTTGCACAGGGAGTGAGGAGTGCCTGAATTCCGCGAACTCCGTGAGAGGAGTCAATTTCTCTGCCCAGGCTTATTTAACAGGGGTGTCCACACCCTTGTTAGCACACCTTACTAATGGTAAGAAATTGAGAGCCACCTCAAATAATAATCACAATCCTTGGCAGGACGAATGAACTTAGAAAGTTGGATCTGAAGCAGGGTTCGTTGACAGTGGGTTGCTGAATAGAGGGGTCCAGGTGCAGTTGTCGATGAATGTGGGAAAATTGCAAGCAGGCAAAGTCGGAGGTCTGTGCCCAAGAAGGTCTGGACGTCGAAGGGTTGCTGCTCAGAGTTGGTTCCAATTGTTATCTACGTTCTGACTTAGAAACTTTTCTTAGATGTCAGATCTCGTTCAGCGTGGTATACCAGCAAGCTGAGGCCAAACAGAGATTTGACAATGCTTGTTGTCTGTTGTGCTTATAAAGAGGCTAATCTCTCCTATGTTTCATGCAGAGTAGTGATGTGTTCTTTACAGCAGGCGGGGCAATTGATCTGCATTTGAGCAAATGTTTAACAAGGTAACTATTTTTTCCAGGTAAAACAACGTAGTGACTATTGTAAAATGGTACTACAGATTTTTTTAATTAAAAGATGTAGGGGCATATTATCAAGGGGGTTTATCTCCGCTTTTTTGGCTTTAAAAGCCAAGAAAGCGGAGATAAAATTATCTCCCTATTACCTAGCTGTCGCTAACACCAGTTAGCGACAGCTAGTAGGAGATAGCGACCATCTTGGGCCCCACTTTGCATGTCAGTGATATTTATCACTAATGACATGCAAAGTGGGCGTGCTAAGATGTTAGCGACTGGAAACAGTCGCTAACATCGCTATCTCCTATTACCAACTTATGGAGATATTCGCGCTAAGCGGGAATATCTCCAAAAGCTAACACCTGCCCTGAGCAGTTCTTAGCCATGTTATCCAATGGGAGGTGGATAACATGGCCAAGAGGATTAGCTCGGTAATGCATGAATATCGCTGACTTTTCAGCGATATTCATGCATTGCGGCCGATTTTTATCGCATTTGCGATAAACCTTGGTAATACCAAGGTTTATTTGTGATAAAAATCGCCGCAGCTCAGCAGTAAATTTTTGTCTCTAACCAAGCAATAGCGATAATTATCGCTATTGCTTGGTAATATGCCCCGTACAAACTTGTAAACAGGACAAAAAGTACCATAAAATGTACTGAAAATGCTCTGCATCGAAAAGTTTTAATAGAGATGTAAAGGGGCTGTTCGCTAGTACTGAGGGCAGTGATGAACTGGGGAAGTAAGAAACTTGAGAGCATCCTTTGGCATATTGCTTAAGCGACAGTAAAACATAAATCAACCTGGTGGGTAATTAAACATGGGCTCACATGTAGAGACTTCCATTTTCAAATGTTATTCCTAGTAAGCACATGTAAGGGGCAGATTTACAATATCTGGCGCATCCCTGCATATCAGCACCATGAATGTGCCGCATTTACAATGCGGTGCACCATGGGGCAAGAATAGACAGAAACGTGACACATCTGCTGCCGGAAAGGTGACGCATTGCTGGAGTTGACGCAACTCCAGCAAGGCTCGGGGTGCCCCTATGCCTAACATGCTGCGTCAATCCTCACGCCTGCTTCAAGCAGGCGCAGGGTTTTGACGCAGCATGGCCCTAAAAGTAACTGAGTTAAATCTTATAGATTTCACTCAGCCACTTTTAGGAGGCGTTCCTGCTCCAGAACGGCGGTGCAAATGTGGCGTACGAGGCTTGTAAATCTGCCCCCAAGTTTTTTGTGAACGTTTATGCAGTAGACAAAAGGGAAGGGGAGAGTGGAGCTTGGAAGTTATTTCAACTGAATTGTTTTACAAGAGACTGCAGACATATGCACTCTCAGTGCATGTGCAAAACTAAATAAAAAAAGAGTACCTGCTGGCCAGTGGAAGGACACTGGCCACAGAAAGCAGTACTTGGTCCAAGCTCCTCAGCATGGACAAATAATTGAAGAATCCGAAGTGTAGGAGGACGCTGCTGTCCAATAGGAAGCAAGGAAACGAAACCCACATGGGAGCCAGCCAATGGTAAGTAAAGAGGTGCTGACTTATAGTAAGCAAGGAAACAGACCCACCTGGGAACCAGGTAATGGTAAGTAAAGTGACGTGGGAGCCTTCTGGGAGCCAGCCAATAGTAATTAGAGGTAAGTAATGGTTCGCAAGCACAGCGCAGCGATGTGCAGGCGAAACCTAAAAAGGATGTACAGGATCTGGACGAGGAAAGAACTAAGAATCTAGAAGGCAAACGCTCCTGGATACCACGAAATCAAAGGCCAGATGTATGTAGGCTATGCTTTACAAAATACAAGGACGTATGTCTGAAACAATAATATTCAAAAGTCACCGTTAAAGTTTCAAATGTTAGTGTATCCTGAAATGCCAGCTTTGTTACTCCTCATGAGTTTAAATTGAAAGGGGGGTGAGGGAGGCAAAGGAGAACCCATCTATGTCACGTTTCAATTGTTTGTGATTGTCTCTGCAGGTCACAATACTTTGAAAGGTATTGGTTTCCAAGGACAGACTGCAACCATTTGCTCAGGGAAAGCTGACCTTGTGGCAGTTGCAGACATCAGAGGGAACAGACAGCTCCCCACAGATTACTGCATGCTGTCTGCAGGATCTGTTTGACATCATGTCATATTTTCTAGTATTGCAACCCTTGGCCCTTTAAAGTACAGGGTGGTCTTAGTGCCACTTAGTAAATAAAAAAGCAGAGATGGAATTCTGCAATCCTTGTTGCCCGCCATCTCTGCAAGGGCAGACATTTTCATGGGTTCACATGGGAAATAAGAAAACAGTGCAATATGAACATGAATAATGAGGTGGAGGTTTGTAGATCTTTGTGACTCACCTCATTTCATGTCTGAACTGGGGTGGCTTGGTGAGCAAAATAACGATGGATTAAACCCAGATCTGTGACTGGGGGTGAATGTTTTGCCATTGTGCAACATTCCATCCATCATCTTGTGTGTTTTGCTGTTCACCCTATGTGGGAAGGGTATGCCCAGACGTGGGTCCCTTGCTCACTAGGCCACTGGAGTCCAAGCTATCCTGGCTGAAGACGGCTGATCGCCAGAAACCGGTCCTAGGATGCTTGATTCCGGTCCAGGGAAGACATGGCTTGGCAGTTCGGGCTGGACTGTTCCCATGACGCACAGTGTCAAGGCTGATTTGCATATGGCCATGTCTGAACTGGGGTGGCTTGGTGAGCAAAATAACGATGGATTAAACCCAGATCCGTGACTGGGGGTGAATGTTTTGCCATTGTGCAACATTCCGTCCATCATCTTGTGTGTTTCACCTCATTTAACAGCACAGAGTTAAAGGCCAGCTGTCCCTTGCAGGCCTCCATCTTTGCATTGGCAGCCGTTTAGCAGGATTTTCAAGAAATAGTCTATCTCTTGACAGTAAATGAGGCAGCATTTTTGAGGATTATTATGAATGTTCTCTTTGGACAATTCTAGGTTGGCAATGCTGACACAGCAGAAAGGTCTGGCATCGCAGGCACTGTACAAACAGCGCTTCTATGTGATTCAGACGATTGTACATCCAGACAAAAGTATGGAGCAGAGCATGGACAAAGGAAGCTATGTATGCACGTGTTCATGTGTCTGAAGGAATTAGCAAACGGCAGGGCGATCATTGCTCCTCCTGCAGGCCATGAGCGCCTTTGATGACGGAAAGGACTACAAGAACCAGACAATAGGTTAGTGTGAAAAACAAAATGGAAATGAAAAGCAGAGCCTGTTTTGAAATGTGTCAGGGATGTTCTGTAGTAAACTAAACTCAAATGCACAGGACTCCTAAGAGAACTGCATGGTGACAGAATTTGACTTCCAATGATACAAATGGGAAACTCTATGTTAACACCTTCAGCGCGGCGCGAATTCTCGCGCTGTGCTGAAGGTTCTAATGAGCCAACCGGCTCATGACGGAACGGTTCCGTCATGAGCACAGGCAAACCGACGCTCATGACGGAACCGTTCCGTCATGAGCATCGAAGGGATTAAAAAACCTCCAGTGTGGGCACTGCTGTAGAATTTGTAAAAAGTACGTAATTGACAGGCTCAGCATCTTTGGAGGCCTTGTTGTTAAAGGGGCTTTTTTAAACCATCCTTCCTCAAGTATAAACAACTGTGTTCAATGGAGGAGGCAGCAGGCTAAATTAATCTTACAAAATATATATGGCCTGTGTTCAATTTAAGTCACTTATAGTGTGCACAGCTACTCCAAGGAGTGTCCCAGCACAATACCTGCAGTACGGTAAGGCAGAGAACATGCACAGTTTATTTAAAGAACCGAGGGGTATATTATCAAGGGGTTTTATCTCCGCTTTTTTGGCTTTATAAGCCAAGAAAGCGGAGATAAAATTATCTCCCTATTACCAAGCTGTCGCTAACACCAGTTAGCGACAGCTAATAGGAGATAGCGACCATCATGGGCCCCACTTTGCATGTCAGTGATATTTATCACTAATGATATGCAAAGTGGGCGTGCCAAGATGTTAGCGACTGGAAACAGTCGCTAACATCGCTATCTCCTATTACCAACTTTTGGAGATATTTGCGCTAAGGGCGAATATCTCCAAAAGCTAACACCTGCCCTGAGCAGTTCTTCACCATGTTATCCAATGGGAGGTGGATAACATGGCTAAGAGCATTTGCTCGATAATGCATGAATATCGTTGACTTTTCAGCGATATTCATGCATTGCGGGCGTTTTTTATCGCATTTGCGATAAACCTTGCTAATAGCAAGGTTTATCTGCGATAAAAATCGCCGATGTGCGGCGATAATTTTTGTCTCTAAACAAGTTAGAGACAAAAATTATCGCTAGTTGTTGATAATATACCCCCATGTGCTCAGTGGCAGCTCACATGTATGGAGGGTGGTGTGCGGGTGGGACAAAAATAAAAGTAAATAAAGCAGGCTCCAACGCGGGACCCAGGAAACTGCAGTAACCAATCCTGGTGCTGTTCTCATGCAGCATGAAAGAAGCACCAGAATTTGAGGTAGCAGTCTCCTTCGTCGCTCCTGAGGACACTGGAGCCCTATGCTGTCTCAAAACTCACCTGTCCTAGACAGCTGGGTTGGAGAGGTTTATAATGTGCATGTCTGGCTGGCTATTGCAAGACGGCTGACCAAAGAGACATGGGCATGTTAAACTTAAAGTGTCCTGCCCATCACTGCTTTCTGTTCTGCATGACTAGCAACAGCAGAATCCCCCCACCCCCCCCCCGCCCTCCCAATCCACTTGTCCTGACATTCAGCTTGGGGTTTTGAAAAATAAAATGGTAATATATTAACTTTATTAAAAATTTATTTTTCCATCTCTGGTGCCATTTAGTTAGTGGGGCAAAGCTCCTCCGCCTTATCGGAGCAGCCTCCCCACTTGTGTTGCCAGCCCCTTTTTATTAAATGGTCCATCCATTTTTGCTCAAACTAATTGTAGGCACATCAGTGAGGACTTCGAGGGTACAGATGAGGTAAAACACTTCTTACTCATACTAAAGTAGAGTAAAACTGTGCATGAGCCTTTGCACACCAGCCATTGGTTTCACTAAACTACTCTTGCACTGACACAGTTAATTAAATCATTTTACTGCTATCTTACATGCTCAATATTCCTACTGACTGCTTTGTACTTAATTGTTCAGTAAGTGTTGTGCTTATTTCCTCTCTCAATGTGTATCTTTTCTCTGCAGTGCACCAAAACGTGTGGGGTCGGAGTAAGAATGCGTGATGTGAAGTGTTACCAGGGAACTGACATTGTCCGTGGCTGTGACCCGCTGGTGAAGCCTGTGGCGAAACAAACTTGTGACCTTCAGCCTTGCCCCACAGAGCCTCCAGGTAAGAAATCCAGGAACCATTAGTACCTTTCATTTTATAGTAATAGTCCTCTCACATTGTAAACCTGTGGATATTCAGACACTCAGCAAGCAGGGGTCGGACTGGCCTATAGGGCAATGAGGCAGTGTGTGATGGGCTGGTCTGATAGATCAGCGCGTGGGCCAGTTGTTTAGCAGTTTATGGGCTTGTTTTATTGACAGGTGGACCGGTTTTCACTACTGATTGCCAAAACATTACCACAAACATTGCCTGTAGCAAACACAAATGCATGCAGTTTCACATACCTTGCAAAATAACAATATACTGTGTCTTTATAAGTTCCAAACTGGCCTAATATGCAAATGTGGACCACATCTTTAGATATCTAGTTCACTAATGGGGGGCCACTTTTATTTTAGTCCCCCGGCCAAGTTTTTGGCCCAGTCCGAGCTTTGCATAGGTAGTGTCACGCATTCCCTAAGGCGTTGACAAACACAAAGGTTCACTGCACAGTTGCAGACATTAGCCAGTTCTCTTTTACCAGGTGATCAGTGCGGAGTGAAACATGCTTCTCTTATGCTCAGCACCTATATGCATTTTAGCCTAATTGTCTACCTATTCTTCGGCTCCACTTCAGCTCTATCATGAACATCAGAACCATGCAAGAAGTTCCACAAACAAGTTTGCAGCAGCTAACCCACATCTCTAGTGTGTGCATTTTCAGGAGCAAATATCTGGTATCCTTCTTTGGTCATGCTGTGACTGTGATAAAGGGAGCTCTTAAAAACTGATTAGCTGTTTGTCAAAGCATTCATTGCCATTCTACAGGAAGTTTTTAAGTTTACTTTGAAGACTAGTGTTCAGTTAAGCAAAGGTACTAGGAATCTGATAGTTGTGGAACATGGTCTAACACCTTTAGTTTATCAGTGGGGAAGTGAGGCAGCTTATGCAAAGACCCTCCTATGTAAAGGCTGCACTCACTGACCAAATTCAGTGAGTGGTAGTAACATTTTGAAAGAGTAAGACCTCAGTTAAACAATTGTTTGTCTCCTGTACCGGTTGACATGATCCAGCCCAGATCCATATGACAAAGCCTATGAGTTGAAGAATAGCAAATTGCAGTGCAATCTCGATAAAACAGAAATTCTGCTGTTTGGGCCGAATCCTCTTCTGGGGTGGATTGCAGTGTGGCCTGACAGGGTGACCCCCCACCCATCCAACTGCTGTGACCAGAAACGTGGGCGTTATGTTTGACGCCCAACTGTCATTCTGGGGCAAAGTTGTTGGCAGTGGTGAAAGCGTGCTTCTGGATTTTTTGCATGCTGAAGAAGTTTCTCCATCTACTTCCGCAGGGCGCTCAAGTCACAGTGGCCAGGGATCTGATTTGGTCCAGGCTGGATTATGCTTTGTACCTGGACCTTCCAGAGTACCTAACCCAGCAGCTTCAAGTCATGCAGACTATGGCAACCTGCCTATTGTACAGAATATCAAAGTACTCATCAGTGTCTTTATACTGGTAGAGACTACACTGGCTGCCAGTTAAACAATGTA
This sequence comes from Lissotriton helveticus, assembly GCF_964261635.1. Taxonomy (NCBI): domain Eukaryota; kingdom Metazoa; phylum Chordata; class Amphibia; order Caudata; family Salamandridae; genus Lissotriton; species Lissotriton helveticus. The sequence goes on along the minus strand of NC_136065.1, from coordinate 164,238,919 downwards.
TAATGTACAAAACACAGACCCTGATGCTCCAAGCCCTCCACAGTAAGGGGCCTATGTACCTTAATGAGAGAATTAATGAATAGTGCCCTTAGAGACCCCTGTGCTTCAGTAAAGCCAGATTAATGTAGGTCCCACATTTCAAAAGGCAATGGCAGGGAGGTTCTTCCTTCTCTGTTAGAGCGGCTGGAAAGTAGAATCAGCTGCCTGAACAGCTGAGGCTCACCTCGGACAAAATAAAATTTAAAAAGGAGTTGAAGACTTTCCTATTCAGACTTTAGGGATGTTAGGATTACGGTGTCCCTCAGATTCGTTCTTCTCTTTGATGCCTAAAACTGCGCCGGTACACTTTGATGAGTAGCTGCACACTTTAGAAGTATCTGTCAATCATTCATTCATTCAAAAAGGTGCAATCCAACTAGGAGCAGAAGTCCCCTTTGGGAAAACACCGTCCTCTGCTCATTTAGTGCCTTTACACTGTCTGGTTGGCCCGTCACCTTGTCTAAGCATGGATTACCCAGGCAGTATCTGCACCATGGGATATAACTTGCTTCTCCTTTTTTTGTCTTGTGTCAGGGAAACAAGTCCATCAATCAATCAATCAGGGATTTGCAAAGCGTGACTACTCACGTGTGAGGGTCTCAAGGTGCTGGGGTGGGGGCCTGCTGACCTGTCTGGGTGCAGAGGGTCTCAAGGTGCTAGGGGTGGGGACCTGCTGATCTGTCTGGGTGCAGGTTTCAGTTGAAGAGCCAGGTCTTGAGGTCCTTCCTGAATTGAGTCAATGACACAGATTGCCTTAGGTGGAAGGGCAGGGTGTTTCAGGTCTTGGTAGGAGAAGGAACTTCCTCCGGTTCTGGCCTTGTGGATCTGTGGGATGGAGGCCAGGCGAGTTGGGTGTAGCAGAGTTGTGTGGCTGGTGTGTGGAAAGCAAGGCAGTGGTTCTGATATTCTGGTCCTACGTACGTTGTGCAGAGCCTTGTATGCATGTGAGGAGCTTGAAAGTGATTCTCTTGTTGATTGGGAGCCAGTGGAGTTGTTGGAGGTGTTATGTCATGTGGCTGTGGTGCACAATGTCGAGGACCACTCTGGCTGTGCTTTAGATGTTCTGTAGTTCCCAGAGCTGTTTCTGGGTGACGCCGGTGTAGAGTGCATTGTTGTAGTCAAGTCTGCTAGTGATGAGTGCGTGGGTGACTGCCTTTCTGGTTTTTGTGGGGAGCCATCTGAAAGTCTTTTGAAGCAGGTGGAGCATGTGGAAACAGGATGAGGATACTGCGTTGATTTCGTGGTTGTTGTAGAGCGAGTATGATGCTGAGGTTGCATGCATGGTCCATAGGGGTGGGAGGGGTTCCTAGTGCGGCGTGCCACCAGGAGTCATCCCAGGCGACTCCTAGTGGGATTGGGCCGCAGGATGAGTGCTTCACTCTTGCTCGAGTTGAGCTTGAGGCAGCTGTCCTTCATCTAGTAAGTGATGGCCTTCATTCTGTTGTGAAAGTTGATTCTGGTGGCTGTGGATTTGTTGGTGAGGGAGATGATCAGCTGGGTGTCATCGACATAGGAGATGGTGTTGAGTCTGTGGCTTCTGATAATGGCTGAGAGGGGGGCCATGTAGACTTTGAATAGGGTTGGGCTCAGGGAGGAGCCCTGGGGTACTCCGCAGCTGATCTCTGTAGGCTCGGGGTGGAATGGGGGAAGTCTGACTCGCTGTATTAGACCAGTCAGGAAGGGCTGGATCTAGTCCAGTGCATTGGCTTGGATACTGGTGTCGTGGAGTCTCGTGATTAGGGTGCAGTGGGAGACAGTGTTGAAGGAAGCTGAGAGATGCAGTAGGATGAGGGCTGTGATTTTGCCCCGGCCAAGGAGGGAGCGGAATTCGTCATTGGCGGCGAGGAGTGCGGTCTCGGTGTTGTGGTTGCTTCGGAAGCCAGAATGGGAGGTGTCCAGGATGTGGTTTTCTTTGATGGAATTGGAGAGTTGAGCATTGATGGCATTCTCAATGACCTTGGCTAGGAAGGGGAGGAGGGAGATGGGTCTGAAGTTCTTAGGGTCTGTCTGGTCAGCAGACAGTTTCTTCAGCAGGCTGCTGATCTCAGCATGTTTCCAGTTGTCAAGGAAGGTGGTGGTTTGAATGGAGCAGTTGATGGTGCGGCTAGCTGGGGGGTGATGGAGATGGCTGCTCTATGGAAGATGTGGTATGGGCAAGGATCCGATGGGGCTCCTGAGTGGATGCTCTTCATGGTCTTGAGCGTGTTGTCTGTATTGAGTGGAGTCCACTTGAGCATGATCTTTTGGAGTGAGATGTGGTCGCTTGTGGTGGTGGCGGGTGTAGTGGCAGGGTCTTGGGGTTGAAGCTGTTGTAGATCTGCCTGATCTTGTGGTGGAAGATGGTGGCAAGTTTGTTGCAGAGGTCTTGGGAGGGTGAGGCATCTGTGATCTCGCTGTAGGGCTTGGTGAACTCCTTGATGATGGCAAAGTGTTCTTTTCTGCTGTTTGCGTTGGCGTTGATTCTGTCTTGGAAGGAGAAGGTGGTGTGAATTGAAGGTGGATTTAAAGGCTGCATGGGCTTCTGGGGTTTTGTTGTTCCTCCATCTCTTTTTCAGTCGTCGGCAGGTGCATCTGGACTCGTGGAGGGTGGAAGTGAACCAGCTGGATTTCTTGGAGTGTTGCTTGGCTGGTGTATTCTTGAGGGGTGGGCAGAGTCTCAGCGCTGTTGGAGATCCATCGGTAAAGGTTGTGCGATGCAGGTTGGCATCTGTTGGAGTAGGCGGAGTGGTCATGCTGAGGAAGTCAGTGAGACGTTCTTTGGTGAGCTTGTTCCAGCTGCAACAGGACGGCGATGAGGGTGGTGGTGAATGGTGGGTGTGGCGAAGGCGAGATGTATGCAGTGGTGGTTGGTCCAGTGGAGTTCGGTGGTGTGGCAGTAGGTCATGTTCCTGCTGGCAGAGAAGACGGGGTCGAGCATGTGTCTGGCTGTGTGGGTTGGTGTGGTGACTAGCTGTTCGAGTCCGATGTTGGAGAGGTTCTCCAGTAAGGAGGTGGTGTTCTGGTTGCTGGGGTTGTCCAGGCGGATGTTGAGGTCTCTGAATAGGATGTCATCAGTGGATGTGAGAGCCTCGCATTCGATGAGGTCTACGATGGCATCTGTGAAGGGCGGGCAGGGGTCATGGGGCCTGTAGGCGAGGGTGCAGCAGAGGGAGTGTTTGGTGTTTGTCTGGATTCCACAATGTTCAGGTGACTCTAGATGGTCCTCAGAGGAGTCTCATCCCTTGGTTCCTATCTGAGGTGTACTAGACTGGTAAATATGAATAGTTTAACCAGAAAGTCAAACTAGTTTCCTCCTGGTAAGTTGCAGTCTGACAAGGCCATGCCATCCTGAAAGATCCTCCTGCACACAGATGAATCTCACTCATGTTGTAGGTAGTTGAAGGAAACGAGGTGTAGAACACATGTAGCATTCTCTATTTTCCAATATGTTAGGAGATGTAGCACGCAGGCACGCAAAGGAAGAGGAAAAGGATCCTCGCAGCTCAAACACTGCTCCGCTGCCACAACCAATCGTCTCTAACCGCTCTCGCTGTTCCCGCTCTGGCCCTTGCCCTTGAGCCTCCATCCCCCGTGCTTCACCAAGGGGGAGCAAAAACTGGTATTCTGTGTGTATTATGTGTGCATGCAGCCTGCAGCATGCATTCCACTGGTGTATTCACTGACCCTTCGCTTTTTCACGACTTGGAGTCTGACCCCAGACAGCCTCAAGCTGCAGTTGGTGGCGTTTGGAGGCATCTGAGAGCCGGCTGAGGTTGCCACAACTGAAGAGTCGAGGAGAGGCCCCTGGGAGGCCTGAGAGGTCCTGTGGTTCTGAGTGGCCCTCAGTCAGCAGATAGCAAGTGGTGACCAGGGAGTGGTGGGAGCGAGGTGGAGGGAGTAAGAACAGGAGTTCGGCAGCCGGGCACAGAGGAGCTATACATATCCCAGATCCTGACTCCGGCATCAGGTTAAATCTCCCCAAGTGTGCTGATGGTAAATGAAGTGATGCAGGACATGTAGTAATGTAGCGGTTTCTCTGTTCTCTAACCCCCATTCTGGCCTTAGAGGTATCTGAATCCACTCTCCTCTCCGCAGATCCAGGAGGGCAGAAACTGTGACTTGACATCATTCCAATATTAGTAGTAGCGTTCCTGTTGACTGTTCTACTCTCAGTTCAGGTTATCCTATGAAAAAAATCTCAAATTACGATGAACACTTTGAGCTCTGCCAGAGCACAACAATAATTGATGCAGGACCCATTTGGTCCAGGTAGCTGCTATTCCGCCTTGTTGTCATCCATCATGTCTTTGGACCTCTTCATGACGCCCATTTGGCAAACAATAGCCAAAGATATCTTTCCACTCCTTCAGGTTGAGACCGTCCTGCGCATCAACAGATGCAAGTACCACTCTCTACATCAGTTGAAGTGATACTAGTCTGTAGCAACACAAATAGATGATAGACGGATTGCTGAACAGTGTCAAACATTCACCCCCAGTACATATATACAGGCCTAAATCCATCATGTTTTTACTCACCACGCCATTCCAATTTGTACCCAGCCATATGCAAATCAGTCTTGACCCTGCTCCCCATGAGAACAGTCCAGGCCGAAATGCCAGGCCATGTCCTCCCTAGATCTGGAACAAGCATCCTGGGACTGGTTTCGGGGTATCACCCCTCATCAGCCAGGTTAGCTTGAATCTAGTAGCATAGTGAGCATGGGACCCATGTCTGGGCATACCCTTCCTACTTAAAGCAATGATAGCAGCACAAAAAGATGATGGATGGAATGCTGGATATTGTCAACATACACCCACATTACAGAGATTTAGGCCTAAAGCCATTGTTTGTTTTGCTCACCATGCCACCCTAGTTCAGACCCAGCCATATGCAAATAGTTCTTGACCCTGCTTCCCATGGGAGCAGTCCAGCCAACTGCCTGGCCAGGTCCTCCCTGGACCCGAAACAAGAATACTGGGACTGTTTTTGTTTGTGGTGATACTAGTCAGGTCAATAATCTCATAAATCACAGTGTCAACCTGACTGGCACTGATGTCTAACCTAGTCATAAGAGTAGGCGAGTGTGTGCATGCAAGCCAAGGGGGGCACATGTGTGAGCAGCCACTTGTCCAAAAAGTCGATAAACTGACTGAAAATGATTTCTCTTAACCTACCTCTATAACCATCTTCTCAGTTTCACCACGTGTGAGGAAACATAAAATTCCCTTCATCTACTTTATCATCCCGTAACCTTCTTCCCTATTAAGTCAGCATGAGTCTTGATGAATATGTCAACATGTTTCCGCCTGGAGTGTTTACCTGCTAGAAGTCATGCCTTCACCTGTTCCTTGTTCAGTTGTCACTTGATGTTTTGGTGCTGTCGTTCATGAATAGAAAGGGACACAGAAATTATTCCAGGACGGGGATAGATGGCTCTAACTCCAAGTGGCATGCACTTGCTGTTTGGGTTGGTCAGCTGAACACATTGGGTGACCAGTTACAAGACTGGATGAAAAATAAAATGCTTAAGCTGAGCCTTTTTTTCTTTGAGTTTAAGGGGTTGCAGGGGGGCAGGAGTTCCTCTCTGTTTCCTGTTTTGCAGCCAGTCTTTGTGGCAGCTTCAGTGATGCAGATGAAATGCTATGGATTGTTGATTGTGTTTCAAGACTATCCTGTACTTATACAATGAACCATTTTAAGCAGCTTAATGTTTTGTGCTGTGCAGTACAATTACATTCTGTTTTCATTCTAATCACTTCCTTTTCTCCAGATGACAGCTGTCAGGACAAGGCGGGAACAAACTGTGGTTTGGCGATAAAAGTCAACCTATGCAGTCACTGGTACTACAGCAGTGCCTGCTGCCGCTCCTGCAGGACACCACACTCCTAGTGCAGAGACCTGCCACTTGACGATGCCATGAAGGACAGGTGCACCCAGGACCAGGCTGTCTTAATGGTACAGGACTGAACAGTAACAAAAAGTGCATCCTCGTTTAAGTAACATTTCTGGTGCTTGTTTCCTGGGAGATGCTGCTGAGGTGGGCAGAATTTCAGGATTTAATGTCTTCCTGGACCTGCTCCTTAGACGACCTCTGGATAGACATGAACACTTCCAAAGCTTTTTCTTCACAGATCTTGTTATATCATATTTGCCTTCACATTTATATCTATGTTGTAAAGATGTTGTGACAAAAGAAGTTCACTTCTGATAAATTAATTGTTTGTGTGCATCCTTTGAACTGGGCTGACGAAGGGTCTTTAGGGAACTGAAACCCCATCACTCTTACCTGTCATTATGGAAGGTAGATGCACAAGGGTTGTATTTATATTTTGTTAGTGTTTGGATGAAAGCACATGAGTTGCATTACGTGTACTTTTAGCCATATATTCCCAGTTGGCTAGTCCCAAGGGCTCCTAAATTTCAGGAAATATGCATGTTTTAGAGCTGTTTAGGCTACATTTTCAATAATGTCCATGCTCATAACTATTCTTATTTTTCCTACAACTGAAAATCACCCCTCTGGATAGGCATCTGGCTTCACACCAACTGTTTTACAATAAAACCAGACACCAACCCTGTTGCGGATGCCTGTAATAAAATGAGTTGGGACAACTTTCAGAATTAGATTTTCAGAAATAGATGTTTCTGTGAAACTTACCCAAGTAGACAGTGTTGTGGGCTGATTTTCAGATCTATGTGTAGGTGCTAACATGAGAACTTTCAGCCATCTCATTTTTTTATTTAAATTTACTGTAATATTTTATCCGTGATGTTATAATATTAAGGGGTTGGAGCACAGTACACGTAATGTTAGACTGTTAATTCGTAATGTGCAGGTATATACTGTTCGGAAAATTGTATCTTTTAATGAAGCTTTAATTTCATAGTTCTTCATATTGTCTACATTTTGTAAATACTAATATTAATAGAAGCAAACTGTAACTGCACTTTATGTAATGGCCAACGACACGTGTTCTACATTTAATATATTTTCCTTAGCGAATCCTCTACTTATATCTAGCCATTTATAATCCACTATAGATTATATATTTTAATAAAAATCATATTTAAGTAGATGACTTTGTGTGTTTTTCTTTCTGGAACTTCTATTGCACAAAATAGGGAAGTTTTACACACTATGGGGCATTTGAACAACAACAAGTTGGCGCACTGAACGGTGCTAAATTTCGCCGTATTTACAACAATAAGGATCGCCATTCTAACGGCTGCTCTTGCAAGGATTTATAGGAAAGTCATAGATTTGCATGTATGTGCATAACGCTAAGTGGTGGAAAACCTGCTGGTTTATGGGAACGATTAACCCCTTGCATGCTGATGACGGCCCCAGCCGTCATGCACTACGGCACTTTCTTAGTCTCATTTTTTTGTTTCCTTTGCAACAGCTACACACTCTTGATATGGTCACCTAATCTGCTTGCTCTCATTCTTCACATAACACTTGCTTAATGGGGACACTTCTCAATTTAATTCTTGCTCCAATGTTTTTCTGACTTTTGCTCTGATTGATACTGGTGAGGCTTTTTGTTTCCTTACGCCCATCTTTTCCCAAGTTTGGTACCAACTCTAGATGTGCTCTTAGATGCTTTACTTACCTTACTCTAATTCTTGTTCAGGTATGCAAATTGCTATACTTGCCCCTATTTTAATTCTTACCCTGTAGCTATTATCGACTCTTGGTGTCATCTTTGAGTGATTCCAATTCTTACACAGGCCCTGCTACTAATTCCTACAGAGACCGTAGTGAGACACTTTACAGCTCACAGGGGTCCGTAAAGTTCCCTATTGCTTTTATTGACTCCTAGAATCATGCAACTCATTTTCACCAACGCACTGCTGCTGACTACTCGTATGATCCTCATGAATCCCTTTACTTCTCTGTCCCCCATTCTTACTCTGGCACACAGGCTGACACTTGCTGTGGTCTAGGTGCTCCATCGTACTTCTCTTCGTCTGATTCTTTCCCAGGTGCTTCTACAATTGTGAGTGTGATCTTGCTGATTCATCTTGTTTTCCTTACTCCCTCTATACCCTGGCCCTGCTATTGCCTATTGGTGTGATCTTCGCGAGCCACCTTACCTAGAAGTCATCCACTCAATCCCAGCTCTGCTAATGACTCGTAGTGTGCTCTTGTGCAATTATTTTACCTTCTTGCAGTCCATTCTTACTAAAGAACTGTTTGTGACGTGAGATGTGGTCTTAGTAGTTCAAAGACTACATGTCGAGTCCCGCAAGACTCCTCACTATCCCGCCCATCTGTTCAGCCAATATCTTCGCCCTCTGATACACACCTTGAACTCTTGAAAAAGAGGACGGCTTGTACCTTCAACTATTCGGATGACTACCAACTAATGTTCTCAATTAGTAACTCCCCCCGATTCGGTCCGTGATTTTCAATCCACTATGCCATTTATCTGCAGTTGGATGAACAGCAATCATTTGAAGCTTAATCCAGACAAGATTGAACTGATCCTAACAGGGGGATCATGCAACCCTTGGAGCCCACAATTTTGGCCTAAGAAATTAGGACAATTTCCCACCCCGACCATTTCTGCCAAAAGTCTGGGGTAACAATCAACTGTGAGCTCAAAATGAAGACCCAAATTGGCTCAGTGATTTCGACCTGCTTCTTCCAGTTGAGGAAAATAAAAAATATCTGTAGATTTCTCACCCAAGAAGCCTTAATTCAGGTAGTTCTAGCTATGGTCATGTCCCATATAGACTACGCCAATTCCTTATACGTTGGCATCCCTTTTTTTATTTAACTAAATGATTGCAACTGGTACAGAACCAGGCAGCGAGACTGATCTTTCAGCAACCTAGGTGGCAACATGTCAGACCCCTCATGAGGAAGCTGCACTGTCTCCCTATTCCTCAGAGATGTGCCTTCAAGGTATGCTGCCTCATCATTAAATCACTGAACGGCAGGAGCCCTAAATGTGTGGATAACCTTATTCAAAGGCACATACCCACGCAAAACCTGCATTCTGCTCGTAAGCATCTTCTGTCTATTCCCTCCTTCAAATTGAAGCGTGTGGGCGGTGCCAGGTTCGCCGTACTAGCTCCCAGCTATTGGAATTCCCTGCCCTCTGAATTCAGATCTTGCACACACCTCTTGAGCTTTAGGAAGCTCCTCAAGACCTGGCTGTTTAGACAAGCTTAAGAGTAAGTCACCAGAGCTCCGGTACCTCTTAGAGCAGCGCCATGAAACCAATCCGGTGTACGTGTGCTTTATAAGAACTTGTTAACATAACATAGTAGTTCCCTTACCCTAGCACAGGTACCGACTATCCGTGGTCAGACGAGTCTTTTCAACCATTTATTCTTGTGATGTTGCTCCTTACTGCAACTGTAAAGTCAACAAGTCACTTTACTTTCCCACTCTTATTCCTACACCTTCCGTTACACTGATTCTTAGCGTGATCTTGGTGACTCATGTTGTTTCTCTTCGTCTAGTCGCATTTGCGAGAATTTGAGCTATTGCCATTATAAATGACAATGCATTTTATTTATGTGTTGGTTTTCAAAACAAACAAATAAAGGCATTGTCATTTACAATGTCCATAGCCCAACTCTTGCAAATGCGAGACCTATTGCATTGCAAATGCTTGTTAATTACTTGCATGAGCTGAGCAAAGGTAATTCAAGCTGCACCCGGCCACTTCAGATGCTGGACTAAGCTCAATGTAATGGAATTTCGTTCCCAGCTTCACAATTCCATACCTAGGTTGGAGGGATCCCTGGATTCCCATAATTCTGCTGTGAGCCACCGGATTCGCTCCAAGTTGGATTGCGTACACCAGCCCAGCCAGAACATTTAACCTACGTCCTCCTGTTCTCTGATTCACTAATGAGGTACTAGACTTAAAGAAAGAATATAAAAGATTGGAACATGTGTGGCGCAAACATTACATAGATGAAGATCAAGAAAGGCTAAAGGAGGCTTCTAAAATGTATCAGAGAACATGTATGTCTGCACGAGCTATGTATTACTCTGCTAAAATCTCCACTGCTAATAATGCTCCAAAAGACATTTTTGGATTGTGAAATCGTTATTAGATCCTACCAATGTTGTTTCCCGTCCTGCTCTTTTGAAAGAAGTTTTCAGTGGCTTGGCAAAGTATTTTTTTTAATAAGGTTGACAATACGGGGCATATTTACAAGTCCCTATCACCTCCACATCATCACTTTTAGTGATGTTGTGGTGGCGATAGAGGCTTTGCCTTGTTTACCAGGCAGCGTTAAGCAACTTTAAGTGACTTAATGTGGCTTAATGCTGCCTTGTAAATAAGGTACCCTTTCACGCTGCACTTAGCGTGAAAGGGGAGGGCCATAGGTGTTGGGGTGGGCATTCCACCACAACACCCATTGTTCTTTACTCTGCACTCTGCATAAATAAGAGGCAGGGCCAAAATTAAGACAGTGGAAAACTTGGTCTTAAACAGGCGAAGCAAGGAGAAATTGTTTATTTCTCCTCCTCGTTTTTTCTGTTTCCATGTGTGCTGCAGTGTGCAGCAAACATAGGGGCATATTATCGAGGGGGTTTATCTCCGCTTTTTTTGGCTTTAAAAGCCAAGAAAGCGGAGATAAAATTATCTCCCTATTACCTAGCTGTCGCTAACACCAGTTAGCGACAGCTAGTAGGAGATAGCGACCATCTTGGGCCCCACTTTGCATGTCAGTGATATTTATCACTAATGACATGCAAAGTGGGCGTGCCAAGATGTTAGCGACTGGAAACAGTCGCTAACATCGCTATCTCCTATTACCAACTTTTGGAGATATTCGCGCTAAGCGCGAATATCTCCAAAAGCTAACACCTGCCCCTGAGCAGTTCTTAGCCATGTTATCCTATGGGAGGTGGATAACATGGCTAAGAGCATTAGCTCGGTAATGCATGAATATCGCTGACTTTTCAGCGAAATTCATGCATTGCGGCCGTTTTTTATCGCATTTGCGATAAACCTTGGTAATACCAAGGTTTTTCTGCGATAAAAATCGCCGCAGCTCTGCGGTAAATTTTTGTCTCTTACCAAGCAATAGCGATAATTATCGCTATTGCTTGGTAATATGCCCCATAGACCCTTCCTGCACATAAACAATTTAAAAAAAATGAAGTTTTGCATATTCTATGTGTGCTGCATTAAGCGGCACACATAAAAGTTACAACACTTCATTTAAAGATTGTTTAGGTGCATGAAGGGAGACCTTCCTGCATATAAACAATCTTCCCCTCAACGCAGACAGCCTTACACTATGGTGCAAGGGTGCCTGCGTTGGCGCTAGGCTGGTATTGTTAAGCGCCAGTGCAAGAGGAAATGCAGGGCTGTACCATATTGTTGTAAATATGGTGCAGCCCTGCATTTCTGAAGAGGCAGAGCGTGGCATTAAGCTCCACCACTACATTGTAAATATGCCCCTATATATTCCACTTCAAATTAGAAACTAATCCGGACATTACATTGGAAACCACTGATTATCTAAATAGGGCTGACTCAGTTTCGGTCTCTGGACACCACTTTTTAGCCCTTTTAAAAGCTATGAACTCGGGCGCCACACCAGATCCCCTGCCACCAGAGCATCCTAATTCTGTGAGTGTCATTCTGGCTCCAGTTTTAATTGATCCTCTGAACACTTTCTTGCTGTGGGGCACAGTTTAAAAAGCCTGGGAACATGCATTTGTCTGCTGCTGCTGCTAAACAAATGTAATTCAGAGGCATATAATTGGCCCAACTATCGCCCTATCTCTATGCTCTTTGCTACTTCTTTATTTGAAGATTGGTGAGATGCACACTAACACAGAGCTGTTGGCCCATATGGAAGCTCTCAATGTTGAGCACCCCTCCCAGTTTAGATTTAGACTGGAACATTGCACCGACTTTGCTTTACAAAGAGACACAGAGCACCTGAAGCAGGAGCTAGACACAGAAGGAGCCGCAGCCCTTAATCTGTTTGATTTAAGTGCCATGTTGGACACTGTTTCTTACCAGCTGCTTCCTAGGCAACTAACAGATATTGTCTGGTTTCAATCTTTTCTGAAAGAACCTTTTTTTCAGGTGATTGCTCAAGCCTACAAATTCTTTGTGTATAGGCTACCACATGGAGTCCCTCACATCTATGTGAGCCCTTTGGAGGACATGGTGGGGAACTATGGATTGTTGATCTGCTCCCACTCTGATGACAAGCACATTGCCATAACCTTCTCTTTACCAGGCTCTACTAATACCTCTATTTTCATACACTGCTATAAGAATGTGGCTGATTGGGTGAGGCTTAAGTGTTTGAAGGTTAATGGTAGCAAGACAGAAAGGCTGGTTCTGGGTAATCAAGCCTTGCTATGGGGCTGTCATTGTTGGCCTGAGGAATTTGGTACCTGCCACACCCCTAAGTAGGCAGTTAAGGACCTTGGCAGTTGGCTGGAGAATAAACTGACCATGGAACAGCAAATTACAAAGATTGCTGCTCTGTAGCCTGCTAAGATGTCTGAGGAAGATACGGTGGTTCTTAACTGCAGAGTCTCAAAAAACGATCACTCAGGCCCTGGAAATCTCCAGTTTGGGCCATGGCTATGTACTCTATTTGGAGACTATCAACGCCTGGATAAGGCATTTGCAAACTGTCCAAAATGCTAATGCTTGCTAGCTTTGCTATATTGGTTGTGGGGCCTCTGTTGCACAACATCTTCATCATTTGCATTGGCTTTCAATACCAAGCCCCATTCCTAAAGGGATATTGACTAGACAGGGCAGAATGTGCTTCATGTTTTTTTGACCTAACTGATAGAACTCTCGTTCCCTCCATCTACGACGTTGCAATTCTTATGAAACATTCAGGAAGATACTTAAGACGTGTCTCTTCTAGCTTTTGGGTCCTGGTTTCTCCTCCCGCCCCGCAGCGCTGGGGAACCCCTATCAATTTGTAAATTTAAATTAGTTTTATTCATTTTGCTGACACAGGAGTAGAAGCAGACCTTAATTCAAAAAGCATCTTAATTTTCACTCTCTTAATAGATGTATTGCTCATCGGGGACTCATCTTTTTCCAAACTGCTTCTCACAGTCAGCACTCGGTTACACCCACCTCCTCTTCATCCTTATCATCCGTGAAGATTACATTTCCCTGTACTCTCTCTGACCACTGCTTGGACTCCTCAGTTGAATAGCCCTCTGCAATTGTGTCATTGTTCCTGAAAACATTATATAGCAAGTGATAACACTTAAACAATGGATACTGACACTTGCACCTGCTCCTAAAACAATATCCAACACAGAATTTCTTTTTTTTAATTCTCTTATATTACCATAAAACCATGTTACACCTATGAGGACAACTAGATTAACTATGCATAGTTTATAAAAAAATAAGTGTCACTATCCAAAATTATTATCTGATAGAGACTTCTAGCCTTAGATTCCTTACTTTAGGATTTCCCAGGCATCAGACTGGATTCAGAAGATTTTTTGAGAGCTCTTCCCCTGCACACTGGTAGGTGGCATTGATTAGCTCAGCACGGCGGCATCACTTGCACTGAAAGTAACATAATGCAACACCTATACAGGCATCAGTTCTTTTCTTTCCTCGGTCAGTTTTTGAAAGGATTTTTGAGACATTTTGTCAACCTTTTTTGAGGCTTTTTCCTCCTGGTGTGCCAAAGATGTCACAGAGGAAGACTGTTTTTTTAACTCTGTGGCGCCTGTCACCGAACCATGTCAGTCGTGGGTCTGCATCTCTTGTGTTTGTACTGTGTACAACGCAACCACGATTCCATGTCTTGCTCCAACAGCTAGGCCATGGTGCCAATGTTTTGGAGGGAGCGGTTCCAGAAGCTGCTAGCAGCCTGTCACGTAACACAGTGGAAGTCATGGGGGTCTGAAGTCCACTTTATCCCACTCGAAATCATCAAGGCACTCACATAAGAGGCACAAAAAACATAGGAAGTTGAAGTGCGCTTAAGCTTCTCCTCATCTGTCGGCCAACGTGACAAAGGAACATCAGCATTCGGGCCTTGTTTCTGAGAACCTGCTCCTGGGCCGACTCAGTGCCTCTCCAGTTTTCCGGGAGCCAGAGGGACCCACTACTCTAATTAAAGAGTTCTTTGAAGTCATGTGTCTCATTTTTGAGTGGCCCAACCCATCCAGTGCACCTTCATTTCCTGCCTGGTCAGAGAGGGCCCCATCTAGTTCCACACCAGCGGCTCCAGCCCTGGCTCCGATAGGCCCATTTGGATCTGGTCATGTATCCGCACCAGTGCTGGTCGTGCCCCTCCAACCTTCCCTAGTGCTGATATGAATGCAACACAGAGCTGGAGCTGCATCGACTGACACCGATTCCGGAGCGGACAGGACCTTGTGTCCTAGGTCAGAGCCTGAGCCCTATTACGAAGGGTTAGGCCTCCGGGAGAAATGGGAGGGGTCACTAGAATCTTCAGAATACCAGCCTTATGATCAGGTTATGGACTGGTGTGAGGAACTGGGTGATGCCAGTGGACTGGAATCATCACCAGATACCTGCATACTTTCTTCTCCTACCATCATTATGGAGAAGGGAGCTACAAATGAATTGGTGGTGTGGAGGGTGACTGAGGTCTTCAACCTTCAGTTGTCCTCGGTCGCAGTCAAGACCAACATCTTGACAGAGGTGCAGCAACTGAGAGTCTCCTCCTCTGAAACCCTATTCCCGTTCAACTAAGCTCTCACTGACATCCTTCTGGGGACCTGGTCCAAAGTCAGCATACTCCTGTGAATAGGACGATTGCCCACCGGCCTGAGTGACCCAAATTTCCTTACCAAACACTCTTCCTTTGGAGAGCTTGGTTGTCCAAGCCTCCACTTTCCATGGCACGTTCCCTGCTGCTTTCCCAAGCAGCTACAGACAGGAGAGATGCAGAAAAGTTCACTATACCCTGTGGCTTGGACACAACCGACTCACTGGGCAGAGTGGTTTCATCGATGGGGGCCCTCAGACCCCATGCCTAGCTGAGAACATATGACTTTTTGAGGGATGTCCAGGTTTTCCTCATGGATATGCCCTTTGTTGGCACCTACTTCTTTGGAGACAAAGCATACTTGGTGCTGGAGTGCTTTGAGGACTCATGGGCTAAAGCCAGGTCCCTGGGCCTCTCGGCTGCCCCCTGTCCCTAGTCTGCCTTTTGCTTCTTTTGTGGTCACAGAAGGGACTTTCAACAGCGCCGACCCTATGCCAGTCACCAAGCTGTGCAAACTTCCCAGCCTCTGCATACTTGAGGGCTCAGTTCCTATTTGCTTCCTGGGTCAGGTAGCCAGTGGTCTGGTCCAGCCACCACCCACAAACAGAGTTAGCCCAGCACACTTAAAAGGTCAAGCAATAAGCAATAAACAGTCTTAAAATGCAAATGTTTTCCAATTCGTTTTGAGAACAGTCAACACCTTGAGAAAGTGATATATTTCACTCATAGTAATATTCAATGTTGAATTTGTATCCTGAAATAATTAAATCTATGGGCCACCATAGCAGCTGTCCTCGTCATGGAGCAGTGTAAGTGCAGTGTAACGCGATCAATCGCAAGCCGTTTCAAACAGCCCTCCAAGAGAAAACTCGCACGTCGAGTTTTAGAAATTCAATATTGAATATTACTTGGAGTGAAATACCTCAGTTCGAGGTGTTGACTGTTCTCAAAACTAATTGGCCAAAATACGTTGGCAATGATCATATGAAAGTGCAACAAATACATACTGTGAGCCCTGAAGAAGTCCATTTGTGGACGAAACGCGTTGGCGGTTGCAAAACGTTTTAAAACAGAAAAATAAAGGATTAAGTTTAACACGACTACATACCATCGACTCATCTTTGGAAATCATGTGCATTTTAAGACTGTTTATTGCTTATTGCATGACCTTTTAAGTGTGCTGAGCAAACTCTGTTTGATGTTGTTTTGGGAAAGCCGGTTGGGTGACGACTGGCTCCCCAATTATTGGAGGTATAGGGGATTGTGCCTCAAGCCCCTTTGCACCTTTTTGAATCTGATAATCAGGGATGTTAGGACTTGTACCGGTATCAATGCTTTGATCCTCAAACCCTTTGTAGTCTGGTCCAGCCACCACCCCCCTGCAGCTGCAGCCTCCAAACCTTCCTAATCGTGCCCTTTTAAATCATGGGCATCCAGTTGGTGGCAGGATCCACCATCACCTCCACCACTGGCAGCCCTTAACATTGGACATGTGGGATTTGAAGATTGTATGAAGGGGCTACTCCCTCCCGTTTGAGTCTACTCCTCAACCATGCCTCCATCTTAAGACTGGCTGATGGAAGATCATTTGTCCTTGCTCCGCGAGGAAGTCATGGAGCAATAGAGAGGGTTCCGGTGCCAGAAGTAGGCTAGGGTTGCTTATCCCGCTACTTTCTTGTCTCCAGAAAGGACAAGGGTATTCATCCTATCCTAGCTCTCCGAACCTTCAACGACTTTCTCAAAAAGGAGGAGTTCCAGATGCTCAAATTGTCTCAGGTCTAGTCTACCCTGGACCCAGGGGACTGGATGGCAGCGCTGAACTTGCTGGATGCCCATTTGCACATCCCCGTCCTGCCTGCCCCTTGGCACTACCTGCTGTTTACTGTAAACCACAAGCATTTTTAGTTCACCATGCTCCCTTTTGGCTTTACCAGCTCCTGGGGGTTCATCAAAGTGATGGCAGTGGTTGGCAGCTCATCTGCACTGGTTTAGGGTACCAGTTTTCCCCTATCTTGGCGACTTGCTGCTGAAGACGGGCTCGCCCCAGGCTGTTGTCACTCACCTTCAGGCTATGGCAAACCACCTGCATTTGCTGGAGTTCAATATTGAAATGCCTAATTCACACCTGACTCCCTCTCTGATGCTCCCTTTCATCAGAGCTCTGTCAAGAGGCCCTGTGTCCCTGGACATGGCTGGAACATCACGGCATATTCCTGGTGGTTCAACAACTGGCAGATTCTCTGAACGCCAGAATGGAAGAACTCAGCCATCAATGTCTAACGGATCAGGAATAGTGTCTCCACGCAGAGGTGCAGCAAGGTCTCTTTCAGCAGTGGGGAGAGTCTTGGTTCTACTCCGTGAGAACATGCAATGTCAGCAGTTTTGCATGCTGAAGTTTCGAAGGCAGCTCTCGCTCGGAGACGCTTTTCATCTTGAGTGGAGCTCAAGCGTCCTGTATACGTTTCCACCCATACCACTCCAGCCCAGAGTTCTCAAGAAGATCAGGAATGACCGGGCCCAAGTATTACTGTGATTCTGGACTGGGCACTGGGAGTCTGGTACCCCGAGGTTCTGAACATGAGTATCGATCCTCCAATCAGGCTGCCCATTCAGGAGGATCTTCTGTCACAGTGGCAGGAGGAGGGTCCTCCATCCAAAACTGTCAACTCTATGCCTTCTTGCATGGAGATTGAGTGGAAGCAGTTGATAGCTTTTGACCTCCTGAAGTCTGCAATAGTATTCTGGCAGCCAGGTGTCCCTCCACCAAGACTGAATACGCCTGCTGTTGGAAGCAATATGTATCATACTGTACAGAAAAGTCAATTGACCCACTTTCTGCCCTCCCTTTCAAATATTTAGCTTTTTATTCTTACCCTTGCTCGGCAGGGCTACGCTTTGGGCACTCTGAAGGGTTATCTCTGCCCAAATGGCCCTAACCACCATCCCACAGATCTGTAAGATCATGGCTGGAGAGAGATCCTTCCACTACCTCACTGCAAAGACCTGAAACTCCCTGCCTCTGCCCCTCAAGCAATCACCGAAAATGGCATAATTAGGCAAGGACATCAAGACATGCCTCTTTGACTGAACCACAGGCTCCCCAGTGCTTTGAGACCCTCACGGATGAGTAGCTTGCGCTTTATAAGATTAGTGATTGGTTGATCTTTCTGCTCTGTCTGCCATATTGCGGCTGCCTGACCAACCCTCTTTATTTAAGGCCCCTTATTGTAAATATATTTTCAAGGACTTTTACATATGTTCCCCGCTTCTCCTTATTATGCCTCAGTGAGACCTATATTTGGTACTCACATTCTTGATGTGTGCTTTCGAGCCTCTTCGCAATTGCCCTCTCAGGCGGCTCGCCTTCAAAACAGTCTTTCTTGTGGTGATTACATCAGCCCCGAGGGTGAGTGAACTGAAGGCTTTATCTTCCAAGCATCCATTCTTATCAGTTTATCCGGACAATCTGGTGCTTCGCACTAGGGCCTCTTTGCTGCTGAAAGTGGTGACACCATTTTATGTGGGCCCACCTTCTCCACTTCTCCACATTCTTCTAAGGAAGAGGAGCAATTCCACTGTCTGGGTCAAGTCAGAGATGGCTCATCTTACCAAAGCCTATTTCCCCTTAGCCTCACTGTCTGGGTGTAACCAACTTCCAGCTACACCTAGTCATGTGACCCAGGATACAGTCTGCAGGCACCAAATAGTTGGGACAAGAAACTTTTTAAAAATGACATTTTCAGAATTGTGACATAAAAAGAGAAGGCCCTGGACTTGACCACCTTCTTCCTCTCTGGCAGAACACAGAGCGTCCGCCTCCCCCTTCCGCTCTGAAGCCACCGAGATCATCTGCAGCATGCCCCTGGGATCATCCCTCAGCCCAACACTGTTCAACATCTACATGGCACCGCTCGCCCACATCGCTTGACTGCACGACCTCAACATCATCTTCTATGCTGATGACATCCAGCTGATCTTCTCCCTTACCAAGGACCCCCTCACTGCCAAAACCAACCTCCACGAAGGAATGAAGGCCGTCGCCGACTGGATGAGAAACAGCCGACTGAAGCTGAACTCGGACAAGATGGAGGTCCTCATCCTCGGATCCACCCCCTCGGCCTGGGACGACTCCTGGTGGCCGACCATACTAGGAACAGCTCCAACACCCACCGACCATGCACGTAACCTAGGGGTCTTCCTCGACTCCACCCTCTCAATGACGAAGCAAGTCAATGCCGTATCCTCGTCCTGCTTCAACACCCTACGCATGCTCCGCAGGATCTACAAGTGAATCCCCACCGAATCAAGAAGAACGGTCACCCAGGCCCTCGTCAGCAGCAGACTGGACTACGGAAACGCCCTCTACGCAGAAGCCGCAGTCAAACTCCTGAAACAGCTCCAACGCATCCAGAACACCTCCGCACGCCTGATCCTCGACATCCCTTGCCGCAGCCACATCACACCCCACCTGAGAGACCTGCACTGGATCCCCATCGACAAGAGGATAACCTTCAAGCTCCTCACCCACGCACACAAAGCACTCCACAACACCAGACCAGCATACCTCAACAGCCGACTCAGCTTCTACACGCCCACCCGCCAGCTCCGCTCTGCCGACCATGCCCTCGCCGCTGTCCCCCACACCCGAAGAGTGACCCGCGGCAGATCACTCTCCCATCTCGCCGCCAAGACATGGAACACCCTCCCCATCTGCCTGCATCAGACCCAAGACCTACCGACCTTCAGAAGACTCCTCAAGTCCTGGCTTTTCGAACAGTAACAGCTTCCCCACCCCTTAGCGCATTGAGACCCTCACGGGTAAGTAGTGCGCTCTACAAATGCTTTGATTGATAAAATTCCAACTTTAGCATTAAAGAGGGTTTTACATTTCAATTCTGTAAACGATCACTCAGGCTCTGGAAATCTCCAGTTTGGGCCATGGCTATGTACTCTATTTGGAGACTATCAACGCCTGGATAAGGCATTTGCAAACTGTCCAAAATGCTAATGCTTGCTAGCTTTGCTATATTGGTTGTGGGGCCTCTGTTGCACAACATCTTCATCATTTGCATTGGCTTTCAATACCAAGCCCCATTCCTAAAGGGATATTGACTAGACAGGGCAGAATGTGCTTCATGTTTTTTTGACCTAACTGATAGAACTCTCGTTCCCTCCATCTACGACGTTGCAATTCTTATGAAACATTCAGGAAGATACTTAAGACGTGTCTCTTCTAGCTTTTGGGTCCTGGTTTCTCCTCCCGCCCCCCAGCGCTGGGGAACCCCTATCAATTTGTAAATTTAAATTAGTTTTATTCATTTTGCTGACACAGGAGTAGAAGCAGACCTTAATTCAAAAAGCATCTTAATTTTCACTCTCTTAATAGATGTATTGCTCATCGGGGACTCATCTTTTTCCAAACTGCTTCTCACAGTCAGCACTCGGTTACACCCACCTCCTCTTCATCCTTATCATCCGTGAAGATTAAATTTCCCTGTACTCTCTCTGACCACTGCTTGGACTCCTCAGTTGAATAGCCCTCTGCAATTGTGTCATTGTTCCTGAAAACATTATATAGCAAGTGATAACACTTAAACAATGGATACTGACACTTGCACCTGCTCCTAAAACAATATCCAACACAGAATTTCTTTTTTTAATTCTCTTATATTACCATAAAACCATGTTACACCTATGAGGACAACTAGATTAACTATGCATAGTTTATAAAAAAATAAGTGTCACTATCCAAAATTATTATCTGATAGAGACTTCTAGCCTTAGATTCCTTACTTTAGGATTTCCCAGGCATCAGACTGGATTCAGAAGATTTTTTGAGAGCTCTTCCCCTGCACACTGGTAGGTGGCATTGATTAGCTCAGCACGGCGGCATCACTTGCACTGAAAGTAACATAATGCAACACCTATATAGGCATCAGTTCTTTTCTTTCCTCGGTCAGTTTTTGAAAGGATTTTTGAGACATTTTGTCAACCTTTTTTGAGGCTTTTTCCTCCTGGTGTGCCAAAGATGTCACAGAGGAAGACTGTTTTTTTAACTCTGTGGCGCCTGTCACCAAACCATGTCAGTCGTGGGTCTGCATCTCTTGTGTTTGTACTGTGTACAACGCAACCACGATTCCATGTCTTGCTCCAACAGCTAGGCCATGGTGCCAATGTTTTGAAGGGAGCGGTTCCAGAAGCTGCTAGCAGCCTGTCACGTAACACAGTGGAAGTCATGGGGGTCTGAAGTCCACTTTATCCCACTCGAAATCATCAAGGCACTCACATAAGAGGCACAAAAAACATAGGAAGTTGAAGTGCGCTTAAGCTTCTCCTCATCTGTCGGCCAACGTGACAAAGGAACATCAGCATTCGGGCCTTGTTTCTGAGAACCTGCTCCTGGGCCGACTCAGTGCCTCTCCAGTTTTCCGGGAGCCAGAGGGACCCACTACTCTAATTAAAGAGTTCTTTGAAGTCATGTGTCTCATTTTTGAGTGGCCCAACCCATCCAGTGCACCTTCATTTCCTGCCTGGTCAGAGGGGGCCCCATCTAGTTCCACACCAGCGGCTCCAGCCCTGGCTCCGATAGGCCCATTTGGATCTGGTCATGTATCCGCACCAGTGCTGGTCGTGCCCCTCCAACCTTCCCTAGTGCTGATATGAATGCAACACAGAGCTGGAGCTGCATCGACTGACACCGATTCCGGAGCGGACAGGACCTTGTGTCCTAGGTCAGAGCCTGAGCCCTATTACGAAGGGTTAGGCCTCCGGGAGAAATGGGAGGGGTCACTAGAATCTTCAGAATACCAGCCTTATGATCAGGTTATGGACTGGTGTGAGGAACTGGGTGATGCCAGTGGACTGGAATCATCACCAGATACCTGCATACTTTCTTCTCCTACCATCATTATGGAGAAGGGAGCTACAAATGAATTGGTGGTGTGGAGGGTGACTGAGGTCTTCAACCTTCAGTTGTCCTCGGTCGCAGTCAAGACCAACATCTTGACAGAGGTGCAGCAACTGAGAGTCTCCTCCTCTGAAACCCTATTCCCGTTCAACTAAGCTCTCACTGACATCCTTCTGGGGACCTGGTCCAAAGTCAGCATACTCCTGTGAATAGGACGATTGCCCACCGGCCTGAGTGACCCAAATTTCCTTACCAAACACTCTTCCTTTGGAGAGCTTGGTTGTCCAAGCCTCCACTTTCCATGGCACGTTCCCTGCTGCTTTCCCAAGCAGCTACAGACAGGAGAGATGCAGAAAAGTTCACTATACCCTGTGGCTTGGACACAACCGACTCACTGGGCAGAGTGGTTTCATCGATGGGGGCCCTCAGACCCCATGCCTAGCTGAGAACATATGACTTTTTGAAGGATGTCCAGGTTTTCCTCATGGATATGCCCTTTGTTGGCACCTACTTCTTTGGAGACAAAGCATACTTGGTGCTGGAGTGCTTTGAGGACTCATGGGCTAAAGCCAGGTCCCTGGGCCTCTCGGCTGCCCCCTGTCCCTAGTCTGCCTTTTGCTTCTTTTGTGGTCACAGAAGGGACTTTCAACAGCGCCGACCCTATGCCAGTCACCAAGCTGTGCAAACTTCCCAGCCTCTGCATACTTGAGGGCTCAGTTCCTATTTGCTTCCTGGGTCAGGTAGCCAGTGGTCTGGTCCAGCCACCACCCACAAACAGAGTTAGCCCAGCACACTTAAAAGGTCAAGCAATAAGCAATAAACAGTCTTAAAATGCAAATGTTTTCCAATTCGTTTTGAGAACAGTCAACACCTTGAGAAAGTGATATATTTCACTCATAGTAATATTCAATGTTGAATTTGTATCCTGAAATAATTAAATCTATGGGCCACCATAGCAGCTGTCCTCGTCATGGAGCAGTGTAAGTGCAGTGTAACGCGATCAATCGCAAGCCTTTTCAAACAGCCCTCCAAGAGAAAACTTGCACGTCGAGTTTTACAAATTCAATATTGAATATTACTTGGAGTGAAATACCTCAGTTCGAGGTGTTGACTGTTCTCAAAACTAATTGGCCAAAATACGTTGGCAATGATCATATGAAAGTGCAACAAATACATACTGTGAGCCCTGAAGAAGTCCATTTGTGGACGAAACGCGTTGGCGGTTGCAAAACGTTTTAAAACAGAAAAATAAAGGATTAAGTTTAACACGACTACATACCATCGACTCATCTTTGGAAATCATGTGCATTTTAAGACTGTTTATTGCTTATTGCATGACCTTTTAAGTGTGCTGAGCTAACTCTGTTTGATGTTGTTTTGGGAAAGCCGGTTGGGTGACGACTGGCTCCCCAATTATTGGAGGTATAGGGGATTGTGCCTCAAGCCCCTTTGCACCTTTTTGAATCTGATAATCAGGGATGTTAGGACTTGTACCGGTATCAATGCTTTGATCCTCAAACCCTTTGTAGTCTGGTCCAGCCACCACCCCCCTGCAGCTGCAGCCTCCAAACCTTCCTAATCGTGCCCTTTTAAATTATGGGCATCCAGTTGGTGGCAGGATCCACCATCACCTCCACCACTGGCAGCCCTTAACATTGGACATGTGGGATTTGAAGATTGTCTGAAGGGGCTACTCCCTCCCGTTTGAGTCTACTCCTCAACCATGCCTCCATCTTAAGACTGGCTGATGGAAGATCATTTGTCCTTGCTCCACGAGGAAGTCATGGAGCAATAGAGAGGGTTCCGGTGCCAGAAGTAGGCTAGGGTTGCTTATCCCGCTACTTTCTTGTCTCCAGAAAGGACAAGGGTATTCATCCTATCCTAGCTCTCCGAACCTTCAACGACTTTCTCAAAAAGGAGGAGTTCCAGATGCTCAAATTGTCTCAGGTCTAGTCTACCCTGGACCCAGGGGACTGGATGGCAGCGCTGAACTTGCTGGATGCCCATTTGCACATCCCCGTCCTGCCTGCCCATTGGCACTACCTGCTGTTTACTGTAAACCACAAGCATTTTTAGTTCACCATGCTCCCTTTTGGCTTTACCAGCTCCTGGGGGTTCATCAAAGTGATGGCAGTGGTTGGCAGCTCATCTGCACTGGTTTAGGGTACCAGTTTTCCCCTATCTTAGCGACTTGCTGCTGAAGACGGGCTCGCCCCAGGCTGTTGTCACTCACCTTCAGGCTATGGCAAACCACCTGCATTTGCTGGAGTTCAATATTGAAATGCCTAATTCACACCTGACTCCCTCTCTGATGCTCCCTTTCATCAGAGCTCTGTCAAGAGGCCCTGTGTCCCTGGACATGGCTGGAACATCACGGCATATTCCTGGTGGTTCAACAACTGGCAGATTCTCTGAACGCCAGAATGGAAGAACTCAGCCATCAATGTCTAACGGATCAGGAATAGTGTCTCCACGCAGAGGTGCAGCAAGGTCTCTTTCAGCAGTGGGGAGAGTCTTGGTTCTACTCCGTGAGAACATGCAATGTCAGCAGTTTTGCATGCTGAAGTTTCGAAGGCAGCTCTCGCTCGGAGACGCTTTTCGTCTTGAGTGGAGCTCAAGCGTCCTGTATACGTTTCCACCCATACCACTCCAGCCCAGAGTTCTCAAGAAGATCAGGAATGACCGGGCCCAAGTATTACTGTGATTCTGGACTGGGCACTGGGAGTCTGGTACCCCGAGGTTCTGAACATGAGTATCGATCCTCCAATCAGGCTGCCCATTCAGGAGGATCTTCTGTCACAGTGGCAGGAGGAGGGTCCTCCATCCAAAACTGTCAACTCTATGCCTTCTTGCATGGAGATTGAGTGGAAGCAGTTGATAGCTTTTGACCTCCTGAAGTCTGCAATAGTATTCTGGCAGCCAGGTGTCCCTCCACCAAGACTGAATACGCCTGCTGTTGGAAGCAATATGTATCATACTGTACAGAAAAGTCAATTGACCCACTTTCTGCCCTCCCTTTCAAATATTTAGCTTTTTATTCGTACCCTTGCTCGGCAGGGCTACGCTTTGGGCACTCTGAAGGGTTATCTCTGCCCAAATGGCCCTAACCACCATCCCACAGATCTGTAAGATCATGGCTGGAGAGAGATCCTTCCACTACCTCACTGCAAAGACCTGAAACTCCCTGCCTCTGCCCCTCAAGCAATCACCAAAAATGGCATAATTAGGCAAGGACATCAAGACATGCCTCTTTGACTGAACCACAGGCTCCCCAGTGCCTTGAGACCCTCACGGATGAGTAGCTTGCGCTTTATAAGATTAGTGATTGGTTGATCTTTCTGCTCTGTCTGCCATATTGCGGCTGCCTGACCAACCCTCTTTATTTAAGGCCCCTTATTGTAAATATATTTTCAAGGACTTTTACATATGTTCCCCGCTTCTCCTTATTATGCCTCAGTGAGACCTATATTTGGTACTCACATTCTTGATGTGTGCTTTCGAGCCTCTTCGCAATTGCCCTCTCAGGCGGCTCGCCTTCAAAACAGTCTTTCTTGTGGTGATTACATCAGCCCCGAGGGTGAGTGAACTGAAGGCTTTATCTTCCAAGCATCCATTCTTATCAGTTTATCCGGACAATCTGGTGCTTCGCACTAGGGCCTCTTTGCTGCTGAAAGTGGTGACACCATTTTATGTGGGCCCACCTTCTACACTTCTCCACATTCTTCTAAGGAAGAGGAGCAATTCCACTGTCTGGGTCAAGTCAGAGATGGCTCATCTTACCAAAGCCTATTTCCCCTTAGCCTCACTGTCTGGGTGTAACCAACTTCCAGCTACACCTAGTCATGTGACCCAGGATACAGTCTGCAGGCACCAAATAGTTGGGACAAGAAACTTTCTAAAAATGACATTTTCAGAATTGTGACATAAAAAGAGAAGGCCCTGGACTTGACCACCTTCTTCCTCTCTGGCAGAACACAGAGCGTCCGCCTCCCCCTTCCGCTCTGAAGCCACCGAGATCATCTGCAGCATGCCCCTGGGATCATCCCTCAGCCCAACACTGTTCAACATCTACATGGCACCGCTCGCCCACATCGCTTGACTGCACGACCTCAACATCATCTTCTACGCTGATGACATCCAGCTGATCTTCTCCCTTACCAAGGACCCCCTCACTGCCAAAACCAACCTCCACGAAGGAATGAAGGCCGTCGCCGACTGGATGAGAAACAGCCGACTGAAGCTGAACTCGGACAAGATGGAGGTCCTCATCCTCGGATCCACCCCCTCGGCCTGGGACGACTCCTGGTGGCCGACCATACTAGGAACAGCTCCAACACCCACCGACCATGCACGTAACCTAGGGGTCTTCCTCGACTCCACCCTCTCAATGACGAAGCAAGTCAATGCCGTATCCTCGTCCTGCTTCAACACCCTACGCATGCTCCGCAGGATCTACAAGTGAATCCCCACCGAATCAAGAAGAACGGTCACCCAGGCCCTCGTCAGCAGCAGACTGGACTACGGAAACGCCCTCTACGCAGAAGCCGCAGTCAAACTCCTGAAACAGCTCCAACGCATCCAGAACACCTCCGCACGCCTGATCCTCGACATCCCTTGCCGCAGCCACATCACACCCCACCTGAGAGACCTGCACTGGATCCCCATCAACAAGAGGATAACCTTCAAGCTCCTCACCCACGCACACAAAGCACTCCACAACACCGGACCAGCATACCTCAACAGCCGACTCAGCTTCTACACGCCCACCCGCCAGCTCCGCTCTGCCGACCATGCCCTCGCCGCTGTCCCCCACACCCGAAGAGTGACCCGCGGCAGATCACTCTCCCATCTCGCCGCCAAGACATGGAACACCCTCCCCATCTGCCTGCATCAGACCCAAGACCTACCGACCTTCAGAAGACTCCTCAAGTCCTGGCTTTTCGAACAGTAACAGCTTCCCCACCCCTTAGCGCATTGAGACCCTCACGGGTAAGTAGTGCGCTCTACAAATGCTTTGATTGATAAAATCCAACTTTAGCATTAAAGAGGGTTTTACATTTCAATTCTGTAGACATCAAACTTGACATTCTTACCTGCTCTCAATTGAAAGTTATCACTTGTTAAATATAATAAGGTAACCCCCCCATTGGGAAAGCTGGCCTCACAGTAGGGAAAAATGAATTAAGTTTTTCACTACCAGTGAAAGTAAAACTTGAAATTATATGTCCAACTTTTTTAATGTACTGTGCTCTGCACTATGGGCTGTGTGGGGTCTACCCTTGAGGTGACATTTGTATTAAAAAGGAAGTTTGGGCCTGGGAAAAGGTTTATTTTGCCAGGTCGAATTGGAGGTTTAAGCTTCACACAAAGACTCTGCAATGGCAGGCCTGAGACATGTGGTAGAGTGCTCAGAGTTTTAAGGCCATTAGAAACAAGCTCAGAAGAAATGGAGGAGGAAGGAAATAGTTGGGGTGTAGACCACCCTAATGCTGACAGGTCTAACAGTGGACCTTTTTTGACACTGTAAGCACCACCACCTTTTTACTCTATGCTGCATGCATGTGTGTGGAGTGTGTATGATGGGTCATGTACTGTGATACTGCTGAGGCTTTACGCCTCTTGGATATTTCTATATTTCATCCACCTGGCCTCTACTTACCTCCTCTACTAACGTCAGCTGGGACAGCTTGGTACCTGCCTCTTGATAATATAGCTATACTTTATGGCAGTACTCTAGTTTAATCTTCCACTCTTGGGGGATCAACGTAGGGCTATTTACTACTCTGACAAATGCATAAGTTAAAGTTGTGGGTGCAGCTTTCTATTTAGCTGAGAATTCATTCTAACCTCAGAACGTTAAGCACAGTGCATCCACATTGCCACAATAATACTGTGAAACAAACAAAATGAGTGAAAAGAACCCCCTTAGCCTTAGCCTTATGCTGACCATTGACTAAACATGTGCAGAACATATTCTATTAATCAAAAATGGTATTTTACCGATTCATGAAAGAGAGCGAGAAAGTAGGAGAGGGAGAAAGAGAGAGAGAGAGAGAGAGAGAGAGAGAGAGAGAGAGAGAGAGAGAGAGAGAGAGAGAGAGAGAGAGAGAGAGAGAGAGAGAGAATAGTATTTGAGTGTGTCTCTGAGCTGACAAAAATAACTTAAAGTACCAGACCTGTCTAGGAGGTTTGGCACCACAATGTTCCTATGTAATGACATGTAAAATATTTTGGGAAGGAAGAAAAGTCTGCTGTGAAATAAAGAAATGGTTATTACTAATTGATATGTTGATCAAAACACTGAGACAAAAGTCATAGTGAAGGCTGGAAAGAGTATCATCCTCATGGGCTGCAACGAAGGCACTCCTGAAGCATGCTGGTGTGGCCGCAGCATTCCCTAAATGAATATGAAGCACTGGCCAATGAAAGGAAAGATGGCCCTGCATCAATTAAAATATAACATCAGAGCATATTTAAAAGAAACCTTTATTTTCTGTTTGGTTTTATCATTTGCGTTTTTAAGTGAGACCAGAAGTATTTTACAACAGTAAATAACAAAGTGAAGAAGTTATTTGAAGATAAACTATTATTCGGACAGGCCTGATGAAGTTGTTGCTAAGAGCAAAGTTATACTTGAAAAATAAAAAGTTTAGAATATGATAGCAATGTAAGTCTTAAAATAAAATCCACAAAGTGAAAATAAATACTTGTATTAGAGTTCCACGATTGAAATGGCTGTAAAATATAAAAAGTCAGTCTCGTTTACATTACAAACCACTTTGAACCACTGAACAGCATTCCTCAGCAAACACAGCTACATCGTGGTTTCACTATGTCCAGTACATTACCCAGCATAGTTAAACTTGTTACATAGTTGAGACAGCATTTTGAATAAATAATGTACAAGAGGCAAACTATAAAAACTTGATATTCACTCCTACTTTCAACGTTTTGCAAGGAATGACAACAAAATATTTTCATAAAATAACAATGCTATTACTGGCAACTATAAAAAATGGTCAATAAAACTTTTTTAATTTTTACACCGATTTGCCACTTTGCCCCAAATACTAGTAACCAAGTAACTTGTGGGTCCCCTCAGCCATTTATCCTTCTAAAGTTGATATAAATAATACCAGTGAGTTGGAGAGCAATAAACATCCGTGATCTCTCAACAGCGCAAAGAGACCTCGTGAGTGAAAGTGATCCTTACAAATACTCCTGTATTCTTTGTGTGTGGAGTGAACCATCCAGATGTTGTTGATTAACATGAGAGTGCCTTTGTCACCTAGACTGCAGATGTCAAAGAGAGCAGTTGTTTGCCCTTTTAGAGGACCCATAGTTGAGCCTCCTCGGAATGCAAAGGGATTATGGTAGAGATGTACAACACACATGGATACAGAAACACAACCAGGTGAGCCCTCATAGTATAGCAGCAATGTAAATCTAGAAGCTAGAACATGGCCTCCCTCTTGGCTTCAGAGGGCCTGAGTCGAAATTGTCATTCTCTATGAAGTACAAAAAAAACATACAATGTCTCAGGCTACTGGACACTTCAGCAAAAGATGGTGCATCTTTTGCTGTGAAGGCCACTCAACTTGCCTAAGCTGCTTCTAAGATGCAGGCTTAATAATTGAAGAAGTTTAACATGAAATACAAAAAATAAAGACTGTACTTTGTGTGGACCCCAGAATTATATTTGTACATTCCCTTTAAGCACTGTACATCCGTAGTGTAGGGGAGAGGGAAGATATGAGTGGCTGGACAATGTAGGCCAGCTTGATGTATCCAACTTGCGTCACTGTCCTTTGGAAGTAGCCCACAGAGTAGTACTATTGCCCTGGAGCAAGTGGAGTAGGGCAGTTGAACATACACTGTAGTATACTGAGCAAATGTCCCACATGAATGGAAAATTCAAGTTTGAAGCACATGGAAGCTTGTATTGCTGAGATTTACGTGTGTCAGGCGTTATTGCTAATTTAATTTGATATAATCTTTTCTGAAATATAAAATGGTACAAACCTACACTCTATTTAGCCTACTGGTGTTTGGGAGTAAGATATGTCCCTAACAACCTGAAAGAGATATGCAATAAAGGGCCTGATAACAACTGTGGGAGCATCAGACCTGATCATATTTGCAGGAAATGTTGGCCTCATTGCTCAGCTCCTGATGACTTTTCTCTCTAGGAAGAGGGGAGCATGCAATGCCCAACCTATCAGAATTTTTCTTTTCGTTCCTTCCCCTACTCTTCCCAGCCCCACTCCCTCCACCCATGCTCTGCAGAGAAGACCCTGCTTCCATTTACCACCCGCTCTAAGCTAGTGGTAAATAAGACAGGGAATCTCCCCCGAATACTGAATACCTTGTGGAATTTCTGTGTTTCCATAGTTATTACCCATGCAAAAGAGTTTTACTAGTAACAAGCATAATTCAGTCCAGCGATACCAGCCGGTAATGGTAATCCTGGCTGCTCAGAATCTCCATGTGGAATACTGCCTAACTCATACTTAGGTCTACCAGAATCACAAAAGGGGAAGGGGCACTCTAAACTCTATGTCAGATCAGCAGGGATGAAATCCATTCATAAAATGGCATATCAATTTATAGTAAACCTTGATGGGAAATGCTTTCCCTAAAGCCTATTGAATGAGTTTATTATGCACTGCTATATGCCTCAGACACTAAACTCAGAAGTATCTTCTGCAACACAGTCATGAAATATAACTTCCACAATATGCAAGTGCTTTTCACTCTCAGGGAGGTAGGTCTGGATATCAAGGTAGAGTCTACAAAGAGGTAACTTTCATTTAGCAAATCTTATTAAAATGCTGCCTGAAATCTATAGACATGTTTCTTTTTCAATGGATGGCAATAAAGTTACTGAATTGGCATTGGAGGGCCATTCAATATTCATGTCACTTAATAATCTTCCATAGGTGAACTGCTTATCTGGAGGGCAAAACTCTTTGAAGCTAGGGTACCTAATATATTATAATATAATATGATAAAGATGGCAGAGTCCAGGCCAGATTTTTAGGATGAATACTAACTATACAAATGATGCATTCCTATTCAATATATCAAAAGCTTCTTACATGAATATCCTGAACTTATTTTTAACAAACTTGTTTTTTTAAGACCAACATTGACTACTCCCACATCAAATTTACTGCATTCATATTTTTTCTAGTTCCTCTAGGTAAGGCAACTTCTTCTTGATCAGGCACTTGGAAATATTTTGGCTATTATCATAGAGTTCCATGTGATTATATTTCACTGGGGTATCCTTGTTTGAATTTTTTGTAACACATAGATCTCAGAAAAAAGAAATTATGAATGAAAGAGTGCCAAAACTAATGTACATGGTGCACACATTACATGAGTACATAGTTTACATTTTACATATGTAAGAAGCTAAATAGGATTCAAAATGCAGAGAGGGTTAATGATCAGAAGATATTTAGTATATATGCAGATTTGAAGAGTGTAATACGTTAGTTATTACCATTGCTCAGTGCAAGGAGGGACCATTGCTCACCAGAGGTGAAATCTTTAGTGAGCCATAATGCCCTCACCAGCAATGTTTATAAATAGAATGCTACACACAGTGCATCTGCATACATGGTGTATGTCATAGTATTTCTTCATGTGTATGTTTTTTAAAAGGTATTTAATCAAAACAAGGATACAAGGATTTATATTTCTGATTAAAGGTAAATCACATTGAGGGTGTCACATGGCTATTATGAGAGGTGTTTCACTATGTAAAGTAATCTAAGCATATAATCTTTGAAGAATTAATCAATGATTTTTAATCTGCCAGAAATAATATGGAATCACTGTTGCGATCCAGTTCATATACAGTATATAGTTTGGACAATGTAAAGCACGAACCGTGTGCAATGAATCAATGTGTTTGACCTTCCTCCAGTCTTATTTTCTTTTCTTTTGATGATTATAATGTATTTGAGCCGAGAATGATCTGCTCATTGTCCAAACCCATTTGCAGTCAAATGTTTCTGCAATCTGACAGGCAGTATTGCAATTTTTAAGAATGGGAGTAGGTAACTTATTGAACTACAAATGTATTTTCTTGACCTCACCAAGGATGTGTAACAATTTAGAAACAAATATGGCGTCCAGTACTTTATTGGATTTAATCCTCTATTCTACTTTTAAAAGTACTTTTTTTTAGTGCTAAGGCTGCTACAGTTGACACTTTGTTTTGAAGGAATTGTGACGTGCTCATTGGTCCCCACATTCCCGCTTGCCCTTTGCCCTTGCATTTCTTTATTCAGATTGGGCACACTCCCTCCTACTATATCCTTCCAGATACATAAAAAAGAAGACCAACACCGGCACCGTCTCTGGATCTGCACCGAGAATATGGCACTCCCTGCCCCTGGATGTAAGGTCAAACCTATTGACATACACCTTCAAGAAAGAGGTCAAAAGGATTTTATTGAACAGATTCCTGGACTAAGATTCCTGGTCTAGGTTCCACAGAGCGCATAGGGCACCCTCCTGATTCAGAGCAAATTCAATCATTTTACCTTATTGAGCTACGGAAGTGGGCATACTATCCCTATATAAATGTTTTTCTTTATGTTGTGCACTTTTGATTGGTATGTTATGAGAGCACCTATGAAGCTTTTCTGCAATGTTGTGAAATGTGATCGTTGTGCAGCACTTAGGTCATGCTCATGCTATATAAAACTCTCTAAATAAAATACAAAATTAAAAAAAAGTACATTGAGCTGATTTCATGCATCTATTTGATATTCTTCAGCTCTTGGCAATGTTCTTAATTGAGAAAGGTGGCTATGCAAACACCAACCATAAAATATGCGAACCTCATGCACCTAATTTTATTATGCAAAAATAAAAACATATTCTTTAATGCTTAAAAACAGATAGAGAAAAGAAACATTTTAATTCACGGAATTTAGACAAGTGGGCACACTGGAGATTACTGACTTGGAGGTGAAAGATGATATAATTAAAGTATCGATATTGCCTAAGTTACTATATAGTTTTAAATGTCTTCCATTTGAAGTGGGAGCTAAACATTTGAAAGGAATTTGTATATATTTTTTAATAAATATGGTTTGAGAAAAAACATTGCCAGAATGCTTTAAAGAAAATTCAAATGAGTACATTCAATGCAGTCTATTTATGAAACATGACAAATTAGTGCTGGGTAAACATCTAAAGTCAGTGTTTATTACTATCCACCAGCCAAAGCCTGGCAGAAAACTACTGATTATTCAAAGCTTATGTTGTCGGGATGTCTTAAGATGCAAAACTTTCAGGAGGACATTTCCAAAGATTGTATTTTGTAACCCAACGCTGAGATTCCGGAAATTGCAAATGTCTTTTCGGACGAAGACAAAACTATAGCTTTAGTGTTAAGCATCTGGGAGGCACATTGATAGCTATAACTGGCCAAGCAAACATTTAGGATGCATTTGTTTGGAGTTATTTGTATTAAACTGACGAATGTTAAATGTGGTTTTGTTCCATGTTTTAGTCTATACTTAACTGTAGTTTCATTACAAAATTAACAATTATCCATGTACATTTTGATTCTTATGCAATATATATATATATATATATATATATATATATATATATATATATATATATATATATATATATATATATATATATATATATATATATATATCATTTAGTGGTTGGCCAAACAACAGTTTCCCCACATAGCTTACAGCTTCTAATAGATAGATTATGACTTGGACATGGCAAAATCATACGTGATGGAGATGAGTAAGAAGCCTAGTAAAAAATAGAATTATATCATATGCTCACACACCCTGGGTAGAGTCCCAGCCTTTGCCTATTTGGGTGTGTTTTTGACGACCATCTTAGTTTTAAACATCTAATAGAGGAAAATGGTCCGACTTTGATTAGATCCATGGGCTCAATCGCAAACTATGCCCAGAGGTTGGGATGCTGGACCCCAGGCGTGATTTTAAAATTGTATAATTCCATCTGCTGTTCCAAAGTCCTGTACTGTAGCGAGGTGTGGGGATTTGTTAAACCTACCAACTTGCAAAGGGAAGTGAATAAATATCTAAGACGTATTCTGAAAGTCCCACATAGTAGGCCAGCATACTGTGCGCACGAGGAGTTTGGGGAGAGGTACATATCAGACAGTGTGGGCGTGAAGCCCCTAGTATGTTGGCTGAAGTTTTGGACTAATGACGAGGTGGCTTTCACAAGGATGGTAGTGCGTGACTGTCTCTCCCTGGAGCATGCGCGAAAAATTCCATGGCTGAAATACGTCAGGGATTCTTTTGTTAACCTAGGTCGCACAAACCTCTTTGACAAACCAGAGACAATAAAGTCAAAAGACATAAGTGGTATCAAAACACTGCACCGAACGTTTGCAGTGGCGCAGGATGAAACTGTCGAACTGGAGAAACATTTGGTGAGAGATTACATCCTAGTTAAAACGACACAGGGCATAGAACCCTACTTAACACCCAGCTGCGGCTGGTGGTGGGATTACCTGCCGGGCGGTGACGTTGGGAGGGGGGGCAGGGTGGGGGGTAGTAATATATGGATTACTGAGTTTAACAGGTAAGTAAACATATAAATAAATAAAACAAATTTCAATGCGCGCACTGCATCGCATTTGGTGATGCAGTGCACGCAACTAAATTTGCGGCTGTTCACACTAATGACAAGTCCCCATGATCGTTTTTTGGTCTCCCGCTTCAGACTAAACTATATCCATCATCTACTGGCAGTACCGGCAGGTTTCATCATAAATCCAGAAGAGAGGGGGCCCTGCGGCTGCGACAGTAAGTCTCCGCAGGACACCCTTCACTTAGTTTTACTCTGCCCGTACTATGCCTTCCCCAGGAAACTGTTTTTAAAGACCTGCTAAGAAAAGCTAGATTTTACAGTTCTAAATTATTGATTCTTTTTCATTAATTGGGCCTGCAAATGAATGTGAATTCAGATCCGAAGCAATATGTAGGTAGTAATGATGTAATTGGCAGCATACCTGAAAAGCATTAGGATACCAATAAACTGGCTCACCACCAAGTGAACAACAGAAATATCATTAATGAAGACAAAATAATACACAATCTACCAAACAAAATCTAAAAAAAACTAACAAAGTCAACTATAAAATAAACTAATATTCCCATACTGTAAGATGCTAAATTAGAAGCCTGTAGCCCTAAGAGATAATGACAATGTTTATTGATATATGAAGCAATTCCTATATTCTCAAAGGGTTGAATGTAAGATTGGTGAAAAACAAGTCTGGGAAAAGCGGTTCTGACAACCACTTCCATGCAGCAAGTTTACTCACATTGTGTTTCATGTATAGAACTCACCCGGCTGACAAACCCAACAGATGAATTTCGTTGTTGATAAAAAATTATGTTTGCCATATTCGTTTTTCCTCAACTTTTTTCAGCCAGCTAAATTTTTCCTTACTGTCTGGAAAGCCCTTGTTCCCTTCAGTACCAATGTCCTTTTTTTCCAAAGTTGGGATTCTATGGAGTCCACAAAAGTCACAAGCTGAAGAACCGTTTCCCTAAGCGTCATGTAAAGGGCAAACCACTTACCTATTCTAACACTGAATGCTGACCTAATTAGACCATGTGGACTCTGACATTCTGAGCAGGCATGGCTGGCACAGGTAACAGGGGTGAGTCGGTGGTGTGGGGCAGGGCAGTGGGAGGGAAGTGGACAGACAACGGGATAGGGAAAGTAAAGTGAAATAGAAAAAAAACACTTACCTTGTGCTCCCCCCATTGCTGAAATGTCTGTCGACTAACCCTTCCAGCCCCTGCTCCACCGCCTCACTGCTGTTACCTGTGCCAGCCACACCTGGTTCTGAGTTGTGTAAGTCACATGTGAGTTTTATTTTTCATTATGATGATATTTGTTTTAATTTCAGATTGTTTCTATATTTCAAACTTGTGAATTGTGAAATAGGTGATTCTTTCAATGGATTGCTGTATGCCAAAGAAGGAAACATGGATTTTCATATCTGCAGTGGATGGACTGATAAATGAGGCATCAATTGTATGCACTAATTAATGCATTTTTTTTAAATGTTTGCCTTTGAGGAGTGCTGGAGTGTGTCTCATAGTCCCATTTCAAATATCATGCATGTGGTTTCTTATCTTCCCTGCAACCAGGAGATGTTATATTATAGCCCTATAGCCCGCCGTAGCTGGCTACACCGGCTATTAAAGGCCCGCTCCCGCGTTAAAGGCCTGAGCCGAAGGCGAGGGACTTTAACAAGGGGCCGGGACTTTAATAGCCAGTATAGCCCTGCTATGAAGGGCTATAAGGCTATTAGAACATTCTGCCACTAGAGGGAAGAATGCTTTAACAAATAAAACATTGGAATGTTGCGCTGGGGGCCTTTACCGGCCCGTAGCAGCATGGAGAACTCCGTTGTCTACAATGGAGGTCCCAACATTCCAATGTTCTAATAGTTGATATATCACATTACAAAAAGTTTATGTTACATATGATCCCTGTTGAAGATGCAGCAGACTAGGGGTGCTGATGTTGTTAGTGTACAATCAACAGGTTCCTTTTGACACCTTTGGTCCAAGGATGGGTGAGAAAAGGCAAAATGTAATATCTACAAAGGCCGCTGTTTAACAATAAATAACTTATAACGGGTGGGTTCTATCCAACATGATTTTTTGAGTCAAATGTTACAAATTGTACTCAAATATGGAATGGACAGAGGACTGTATCATAGACACTACACACTGAAACATATCAACTCTGTTTGCACCATTTTCTACCTGTTTAATCCAGAAGGAAGCAAATCATGTTTGTTTCAAGGTAAAGGTTTACCTCAGGGTAATGAGCAAACTGAACTGAGGCAATTTTTGCTATGTTGACATAATAAGAAATGTGGAAAATAAAGGTTCTCCACTTTAGTTGCTTCCGATTGTTATCACTTGAAAATATAAAATGAGAAAAAACAGTTTCCTTTGTTTTTAAAGACTGCTAATAAGGAACTAGGGTTTCTTTATTAATATCTTTTTTGCAAGCTGAAATTGTTTTCTAAGAAATACTTGTTCTATATATGTTTTTTAGGAATTATTTCACAATCAACATTGGGCTCTGTGTCAATGGTGCAAAAATATTTCTGTGACATAGTTTTAAGCAAAGACTGTAAGGCCTGTTGTGCATCTAATAAACAGCAGATGTGGAACAAATTAGTTTTCCCTGTTTTAACAGCAGTACAAATATTTGTGAGGTGGATCTGGATGTCGGTACAGTGACTTCAATATTGCTGAATGCATTTTCCTGATTGAATGCTCAAAGCAAGACATCTTATTCTGCTATGTATTACTGCAGTTTACAAGGTTATGTTTTTGCCATTCCAAACAAACCTAAATTTGATAGGACAGTTTATGAATAATTACTGAGTGAGTCTACAATGTTCTATAAAACAGAGGGTACTTTTTAGCATTCTAAGTTAACAAGTACACAATCAAGCTGATTTCAGTACATAGACTCTGAACATCAAACCACAAAACAAGGTTATGCGGATCTGCTGTTGGTTCTTGAGTTTGTTGGAGAGGGGCTATTCTGGACAAAGAGGGGCTAGATTTGATATTCCAGTGTCACCTAGACATATAAACTCAGGGGCAGATTTACAAACCCCTTGCGCCACTTTTGCGTCACTTTTAACATGGGAAAAGTAACGCAAAAGTGGCGCATGGGGCTTGCAAATAAGCTCAGCTTTCTTTCTATAGACATCCCCACCATGGGATGCATCCAGGCTTGGATATATCCATCATTTCGTGATAGCCAAGAGAGTCTGAGGACACACTCATCTCCAGATAGATGATAAGGCTCTGCAACCTAGAGCCAATGATCACACAGAGATGCTTAACGAGAATTTCGAGAAACAGGACTCTGGCTAGTGGAATAGAGTTTGAACTGAAATTTACAATCCTGACCTGCTGGGAACTCCCCTGAAATAAATACTAGACTGTGTCCTTCAATTTCTAGCTTGCTCCAGAAAAATACTACAGATTATAATCAGCAAGAACATTGGTAAACCTATTCACAAAATACCTTCAAGTGCAACCACCATTCGCATGGGTTGCACATGTATATAGTTCTTGTTTGCTGCCTTGAGGCACTTTAAAATCTGATGATCTGCAATAACTAGACTAGTTCAATGTATATCACCAGGGCAGATGTGCAACCACTAAACCCAGAATGTATGTAGAAAAGCTGTGAGTAGATATTTTGCTTTAATTAATCAGCAGTGCTGAACCAAGTTAGTTTTTATTAATTTTTTTAGTGGTGGAGTAAAGCTGGTTTTCTTTACTTTCGCTGCAACTAACTCTTCCTTAAGAGACCTTTTTAATTTTACCTAATAAAGGGTATGTTTTTGTCACAGTATAGTTTGATGGACAGTCTACAGTGGATGCCTTTAATATAGTTTTTGGAGAAAGTGGTACAAAAATGAAAGGGAATCTTCTAGTGTGAAGTGGGGTGAGGAAAGCCAACGAAAGCCTCAGTGCTGTATTTTGCTGTTAGATTATGCTTTTTCTTCTAATTCAGATTTTATACCCAATGAAACAACTTTGAATGCTATCTCTAAATAGTTGAAATTATAAGAAGAATGATTGACATAAGTATATTTTTCTTTTGAAATCATTCCCTGTGGTACTTTTTGATTTCATCTTCTAACCC
Source organism: Lissotriton helveticus (assembly GCF_964261635.1). Taxonomy (NCBI): domain Eukaryota; kingdom Metazoa; phylum Chordata; class Amphibia; order Caudata; family Salamandridae; genus Lissotriton; species Lissotriton helveticus. The sequence continues at coordinate 164,200,542 of NC_136065.1, read as the reverse complement.
TCATTCATTACTGTAAATGTTTGTTTGCTATATCCTGGTATTTTCAATTGAAATTCCAAGTTGTATGTGGCCTTTTTGCATCTTTCTGAAGTTTTAGGAAAACAAATTAATTCCCTTGTGAGTTTTTTTTTTTAAATAATTTTTTATCCATGAATATTCCTAGATGAAAAATGTTTTGGTAACACCGTCATAATACTGATGTGGAGTGAGAGGACATTTTTTTGGAAGCTAGCTATCTCTCTGAATGTGTCAAATAAAATGTGGAGTCATTCTAAATAGTTCACCATGGGGGAGATTTATCATGTTTTCACGTAGCGCACTGCAGCAGCTGCAAATGCTGCGCTGCGTGAAAATGAGAGAGGAGTAGAGTGCCCAATTTACTAAGGGAAAGGCACTCTCCTCCCCTTTCCCTTACACCGGCGCAGAAATAGGCAGCTGTGCACCACAGAGACACCTAGTGCCATGGTGCCAGGGTGTCTCTGTGCATTTAGCATAGGTTTTGCCCTGGAAGGGAATGCTTCCAGTACAAAATACTATGCTTAGAATTACTTGATGCCTTTTCCCACTTTGTATGTGTGCTGTAAAGTGCAGCACACATGCAAAGTCGGAAAAGGAAGGAAAAATTAAAGCATTTCTTCATCTAGCGCCTAGTTTGAAAGGGCGCAGTTTTCTCTCGATAAACCGTGGTTACTTAGGGACATATGTATCAAGGCAAAATGGGTTTGCAAACGCCGAAATTTGCAGAATTCCGGCGTTTGCGAACCCATTTTCGCTAAATGTTATGTATGAAACAAATTATGGTGCAAAATAAGGAATCGCTAAATTTGCCATTCCTTATTTTGCGATTGCATTTAAGGAATTGCAAATTTTGCGATTCCTTAAATGCAATGTATCAAGGAAAAAAACATTCCGAAATGCCATTAAGGAATCGCAATTTACCACCAACTTCTAGTTGGTGGTAAGTTGCAAAATCTTTTTTTTTTTAAATAAATTTTTAAATCAAAAGGTGCCATGTGACGCTCATACATGCCCTTAGGGCATGTATGGGCGCCATATGCGCACACATGTCATTTTCAGGGGTGCAGCAGGGTGTTCTTGAGACACCCCTGCACCCTTGAAAATATTCACAATTTGCGATTAGCAAATTGCGATTCGCAAATTTACCCTTCATTCCTATGGGCCAGGAGGCCCATAGAAATGAATGGGAAAGTATTCCTTAATTGCGAATTCGCAATTTGCGAATTCGCAATTAAGGAATATCAGGACATCGCTAAAAAAATGCATTTTTCTTGATACATAGCATTTTGCGATTTTGAAATAGCGATTTCTTAAAAATCGCTATTACAGAATCGCAAAATGGTTCCTTGATACATATGGCCCTAAGTTTAGTAAAGTCGGTTTAGCATGAGAAACCTTGGGTGGTTGCATGGGATTGCCCATGCTCCACCCATGTTACGCCCCCTTGGTGCTAAGGAATGCAAAGCAGCACTATGCGCTGCTTTGCATTACTTTCCCATTACTTCGAGCACTAAACAAGTTTAGCACTGGAAAGTAAATCAAGAACAAAAGATTTTTCGCTGACTTACATCACTTTTGTGACACAAAAATTGCATGAAATCTTAGTAAATCTCCCCCTAAATGGCATAGACTTGGTCTTGGGGCTGATGTAACCCCTACATTAACGTGAGAAATATGTTTGACAATATCCATTTACTTTGACTTGCCATTAATGGGGAGAACTAAAAGCAGTCAAATGGAGTTAATGCAAAGTCAAGGTAATCGTCATGGTCAGCGATCGTTCGATGCAATGATATTAAGGAAACAAAGTGCACCACTGGCCATGGAGAATGCAATTAGAGACAAATGTAGGTTGTGGGGTCTTAAGTCAGTGGCTTGAAAGAGGTAATTGAAAGTCAAGTTAACTGTTATGGTCAATGTAATGTAATGTTGATTTAGGTGTCATTCAATGTAATAGTGCTGAGGCAATTAGAGTGCACCCATGATCATGGGGAACGCAATTAAAGACAAATGCAGTTGGTGGTATGTGAGTGAGTGACTGGAAAGAACTTTGGAAATCTGAGGAGTACATGGCATGTGTACAGTTGCAGTTACAATGGTAGCCAAAAGCTTTTTAATTAGGAGTTAAGACTTTCCATACTACAAGCAACATTCAGGAAAGATTTGGCCAATTCACATTATTACTGATGAAGCGCCCAATGGTTATATATTATGAGGCATATTTATTATAGGTGTTGCGTCTGCCCAGGGCACATCAGGCGACGAAGGGCGGCGCAAAACCTAACATGAGATTTATAAAGACAATCATTGCCACCCTGCGTGGCCCAGTGTGGCTTGGTAAATCTAGTGTAACGCAAGGCAGTGCAAGGCACTGCCCAGTGCTGGATTAAACCCCATGGAAGCCCCTAGGCAGTCGATATTTTGCCCCCCCCCCCCTCGATTCATTGCTTTTTATCTTTTGAAAACAATTCAGGAAAGCTTGATTGCAATTTTCCTTCAAGATCAAATAAATATTATTTTGATCCGTTGTCACAGGCCCCCTAAAAGGAGTGGGGCTCATAGGCCGGTGGCTACTTTGCCTATTTGGTAATCTGGAACTGTCTCTGCCTTGCGTTGCACTGCATGGTGAAGGCGGTACGGGGGTGGAACATAGGTGGAACGTATGTGTTCCCACACATCCACCCATGTATTTTGATGAATTCCCACATTTACCAAGAGTGGTAGACCTGGGAATGTATCAGAATCGAACGCCTCCCCACCAGAGGTGCAACGAAGAGAAATATCTTTATTTCTCCTCACTACTTCCTCTTTCTATGTGTTCTGCAGCACACATAGAGAGAGGGAAATGCCCCCCAGGAGTGTTTTTGTACAGGAATTCTATACAAAAGAAATTCTGCTTACAACGCAGGCACGCTTGCACCATGGTGCAAGGGTGTCTGTATTGGCACTAAGCAGCACATTGTGCTCCGGGAAACATCCTTTACAACGTGGTGTTTACACCGCACAACCTTTACGACGCTGCCATTACAACGCAAGTCATTACTACGACTTGCGCAGGATGGCGCTCTTGCTTAAGGAATAGTTTGATTTTCTATTCCAACACCTTCCCTACTGTTATGTGGGCTGTAGCTGGAATAGAAAATTAAATGAATCCTCAATCCAGCGCCCTCCGTTGTAAAGTACCGCGATCAAAATGATTGCGTTGTACTGACGTACATCCTGTGCACCAGTGCAGGGAAAAGACATGAATGCACTGTACAATGTTAAGTACGGCACATTCCTGCCTTTTCCCTATCATGCATCTAAGCTGCATGATATGTTAATAAATATGCTCCTAAATGTCAGACAAGTCAATTAAATTTGAAGATTGGCAAAAGACTTTGCAGCAAAGTTATAAGTGGATTTATCAGACTGAAAATTATTTACTAGGAGACTAATCTATCCATCAGAATCTTGATCTCATGAAAAGAAGCATGAATCATGAGAAACAGGTCAATCCATGACATTAATGTGGGATTAAGAAATTGTTATTAATGGAGCATTGCTGAAATAAAAGGAAAATGTGAAGGAGAGTTCTATACACTGATAGCGATCATTCGCATGTCACTATTTTTGTTGTTGTTATGATTTTGTGTTACGTTGTGATAGCAAAGAATAAATAAATATTTAAAACAAATATAAGGTGTAAATATCAATGGATGACACCAATTAGAATGTGTGCACATCATGTGAATGAAGCAAACACAGCTTGCCTAAATTGAACCACATCCTGGACCTCTCCCAATCCGGCTTCCGAAGCAACCACAGCACCGAGACCACCCTCCTCCCTGCTACAGATGACGTCTGTACCCTCCTCAACCTGAGGCAAAACTACAGCCCTCCTACTCCTGGACCTCTTGACTGCATTCAATAGCATTTCTAACCACACCCTATGCACATACTCCATGATGTCGGATCCGCACCTTCCTCACCGGCCGAACATGGAGAGTGAGAGTACCACCTTTCCACTCTGAACCCACAGATATCAGCTGCGGAGTGCCTCAGGGCTCCTCCATGAGCCCCAATCTCTTCAACATTTACATGTACCCGTGCGCAGCCATCATCAGAAACCACAGACTCAACATTGTATCCTGTGCCGATGATATCCAGCTGATTTCCTCACCCAGGTACCCACAGTTGCCAAGAACAACTTTCACAACAGGGTGAAAGCTGTTGCCACCTGGATGAAGGACAGCTGCCTCAAGTTAAACTCAGAGAAGACCAAAGTCCTCATCATGGGCTCCACCCCCTCTGCCGGGACGACTCTTGGTAGTTCAAAGCACTTGGTACCCCTCCACACCAACAGACCACGCATGAAACCTTAGCATCATCCTGGACTCCTTGTTCTCCATGAGCCGCCAGATCAATGCCAACTCATCATCCTGCTTCCACATGCTACGCCTGCTCTGAAAGATCTTCAAGTGAATCCCCACTGAGTCCTGAAAGACAGTCCCCCACACACTCATCAGCAGCAGAATCGACTACGGCAACGCACTCTATGCCGGCATCACCCAGAAACTCCTCAAGAAACTGCATAACATTCAGGACGCCTCCGTCAGACTTATCCTCAACATCCCCTGCCACAGCCACATCACGGGCCACCTGAGAGACCTCCACTGGCTCCCAGTCAGCAAAAGAAGCACCTTCAAGCTCCTCACAAATGTCTACAAAGCCCTACATGATGTGAGACCTTCGTACCTTAACCATTGCCTCGCATTCCACACACCCATCAGACACCTCCGCTCCACCCAACAGGCCGTGGCTACCTTCCCACGTATCTACAAGACCAGGAAGATCCTTCTCCTACCTCGCAATAAAGAGCTGGAACCCTCTGCCTCTCCACCTCAGGCAATCACTGTCACTGACTCAACTCAGTAAGGACCTCAAGACCTGGTTCTTTGAATGAACCACAGCACCTTCGACGGGCCAGCAGTCTCCCCACCTCACCCCCCCCGAGCACCTTGAGACCCTTATGGGTGAGTAGTCGCGCTTTATAAGCCACCTGATTGATTGATTGAAATTGCATTTCTTCTATGGACTTCAGGAAAATCTCCCCAAAGATGTTGTAATCAGACTTTACCAAAGTTAAAATCGCCATTTGGAAGCCATGTTTTGAAACCCATCCATATTTTCCCAGTAAACAAGATAACTTCCTTCTCTACATGGTTATCCAAGTTCTTAGCAATTCCTTATATAGCAGAGGCAGATAAAGTATGTTCTTTGATCTAAAATATTTTTTACCAAGAGCCTCGCATTAATTACAACCCTCTGTAGATTAGTGCATCCATATGTGCAGCTGAAGGCACGCCTTGTGACCACTAGACTTGGGGAAGCACAGATCATACAGGTACCCTTAGAAGCCCTTAAATCATAGAGAATGGGAGACCAAGGCACTCTCTCCTCCCAAAACTCTAATAGTGAAATTTACACTCAACTAAATACTCCTGCCAGAATATTTGCAGAAAAATGATTGAGAAGTGGACTTCTGGAATGAGGCCGATTTTCTAAAATCATTTTTGAAATTATGGAATGTCAGTACATACAGGTACAGCACCTAACCAGAGGAAAAAGCAGTGGCAATAGGCAGTCTTGCTGGGGTAAAGGGTGCTGCAGCCTCATTGTACATGTAGAGAAAAAGTTTTTTGCAGAACTTTGAAATCACACTTACTGTATTGGCAGGCCTACAATTCGTGTTTGAAGGCAAAAACATGGACTTTATCTGGTGCTGCAATATGGATTCCTAAGCAACTGATCGGCGATACCTGTCAGAGGACATTTTATGTCTGGCTCGATGGTGAGGTCTGCAATATTAAACTAAGCAGACATTTCACCAAAACAAGAAAATAGTATTTATTTTCTGCTTCACAAAAAAACACAGCCATGTTTTTCGATATTATTTGTAGCAAAAAAGACACAACAGCGATTGAACCCAATTTTTAAAAGTGCTAAAACATCAAGAACGTTGTAGAAAAAAACTCTACTGAAGCCAGCCTTTGACTCTTAAACAACTGTTCCAATAAGCAATAATTTCACCTGAATATTGTATGTGATTACTTTTTTCTCCTAAAAGACCTGTAGTCGTTTTTGCCCACCCACCATGCCTGCCTGAATTGACAATGCAAAGAGGCTACGGTCTTTAGAGAAAAATCAAGAAAAGAGGAATCCGAAGAATCCCCAGGCAGCACTGCCATCTCGTGGCCAGTTAAAATATGACAAAAGTTGAAGTTTTTTTCTTCAGAAAATGCATCCTTGGATCCGTTTTGGTGGCTAGGATGCCTTTTGTGTTAAGAAAAAAGCTCTAAATGCTTTGTTATGCCCCTTGCATAATTCGGTGTAATCTTGCGTAATTTGCCTGTAATCGTGCGTAATTAGGCTACAGCAAATTAGGTGAGTTACCCCCCACCCCAATTTGAGAGAAGGGTTGCGTAGATGGGCAGGGCGTAACACCGGCTGCTGGGAAAGGGAACCCTTCAGGGACCACTTCTGGTGCACCCCAGGCTTTCGGTGGGACCATTCAGCTCAAGACCAATGGGTGTCTGGGAATAATGGGAAGCTCGTGGGCCCCTCTTCACATTTTTCAGGTGGGGGTTGAGCATAATTTTGTATTATGCTCCTGCATAAAGGGTCGGAGGAGGAGGGGCCGGGTGGAGGTGAGGAGAGAAGATGTAAGCCTAGGTGATGTGTAAATGGTTTGGCGTGTGTTCCAAAAGGACCTCTGTCTGAGAGTTTGCACAATCTAATCGAATACAGGCAGCCTGTACCAACTCTCCCTGCACCCCCGAAACACACTGGCTGCATCCTGAGACCTTGTATCAGGCCATTTGGCCGCACAGACGTTTGCTGCTTTTAAGGGCCACCTGTCCTCTCCTCCCCTTCCTTAGGCTGAAGACTAATGTTTCCTGCGTCGACAGACACAGCCAAGGGAGAAAACATCCGGACGTTTACGAAAGCAGAGAACACTCCATGGAGAGTGCAGGTGTGAGATTCACAGACTGGGAAAGGGTGTGTTGGAAGACACAATATCAGCTCTCGTGCAATGGCAGCGCCGCGGCATCTCCCATGTGTCAAGGCGCTGCACACGGCGCAGGATACGACACAGACAGAGCAGCTGCTGTCTGGACCACGGCTATGGCTTTACGGAAACCAGCAAAGCTTGGAACACCGTTCAGGCCCTTTCCTAAAGGGGAGGAAACAGAACAGTGGAGCTGAGAGCACAGAAAGCGCCTTTCCTGCCTGGGTAGGTGCAGGGGCCGGGTATGTGCAGGGCCCGGGTTGGAGGGCACTGGAATAAGCCGCTTTAGTTTCTGAGTACAGCAAAAGATGATTTCTAAGTGTGTGTATGAATTTAGCAGAAAGCAACGCGTTCATGTTTGAATAAAGGCATTGGTACATTTCAGCACAATATGGAATTCGTGTCATTCGAAAATCAGCTTTGAAACATGGGCCATGGGTACCAACAATGGCATTAAGTGGAAGCCAAAGAATTGCATCATACTTTTCACTCGAGTCCAGCACCCAAACGGGGATTGGTAGGAACTGTGTTTGTTTTGTTAGACAAAAGTAGCCAACGTGTGTGGGTGAGACCTGGACGAATGTTTGCCTCTCAGGTCGAGCCTCCACCCCCCACAGCATGCTTTCATCCAACGTGCCACCCTCAGCCGTGCCCAGGTTGTTTGCAGCGGTGAAAATAGTGGCAGATGCAGCATTCCTAAGCCTCTCAGGGATAGTGATGTAAAGTGGGTAGAACTGTTTTTGCAGTCACACATAAAATATAAAAAAGAGAATATTCTGTATCAAAACCAGCAGTATCATATTTTCATAAAATATTTCCTACAGGCACCGTCTATAATGTTTTAAAACCCACACATTTGAGAAGTGGCAGCTTTCCCCCTCAGTCAAACACTTAGAATACTGATAAACTTTGAAACTGTGCACTAATATTTTTTTGCTATTTATATTAAATATAATGTATAAATACATTCATAACAACTCTTCGATACATTTAAAACAGCTCCCCTACAAGAGATGAATTGTTACTAAAAGCCACGGTGGGGGGAGAGTGGAGGCTGTACAAAAGTCTGAAGTGGTCTTTCAGTCTGCGGTGGGCCTGCCCTGCCGCAGGCCCGTGGGGAGGCGCAGGGGGACCACCGCGCGACCCCTCAGACATCAGTGCTGATACTGCGGCTGCGCGAGAAGGCCTCGCGCATGGCCGAGAGACGGTTAGGGTTCAGAGGCTGCAGGCTCGCCAGGTTCATAGGCATTTCAATCTCCTCCTGGCTGATGGTTTTGTAGCTGACACGGTCCCCGCCATTGCGCACCTCCTCCGGCTGCTGCAGGAAGAATGGGGGGTCATAGTGCGGACAGGTGGGACAGACAGTCCGGCAGTGCGCGTGCGAGTGCGAGTGCTTCTGGGTGTATGGCGAGGAGTAGAGCGACGGCCCATTGGCCAGGACTATGTTCCGGTTGCTGTGGACTGGAGGGAAACGAGAATGGACCGCGAAGTCAGGCTCTTCTTCATCCTCTTCAGACTCCTCCTTCTTGCAGCAGTAATACTAAAGAAAGGAAAGAAGGACAAACATGTAAGGAGCGCATCTGTTCTTGCAGCAGTCATATTAAAGAAATGAAGAAAGGACAAACGTAGCAAGGAGCATCTGTTCAAAGAGAGCATCAATTAATGAGCTGTCATTCTGACTAATTCAGTTGTGCTTTTGCTGATATTACCGCATTCTAAGGGAAATAGAAGTGATAATCTCAGATCTTTTTGTGAGAACTACCTGAATGAAAGGATGAGTAAAATGAACAATTAGATATCCATAACTGAAATAGGCACTGGCAAAAGCAAAAGATATCATGTTGGCTGCTGATGGTTTGACTTTGCCAGTGCTTATTTTGTTTGTGAATGGTTATTGTAGCAAGAGTGTAAGAAAATGTCCCTTTTTGCCTGATCACCCCCAAACCTTTGGACTGGTGCTTCTCTTTATTTTTACTCTGAAAGTACACTGGGACCTGCTAACTAGGCCTTAGTGCCCTCATCTTTAAAATGTGTATGTTTAATTGGTTCACCCCCAACTGGCATAAGTTAACTTACTTATAAGTCCTTAGTGTAGGGAACTAGGGGAAATCAGGGCCGGTAAGTTAAGTGTCCCTCATGGACTGAAACACTTATTGAACTCCCCAAGTGTGACAAAGCAAAGCCTGATTCCCAGGTTGCATTTCAGACTGGCAAAGGGATTTTCAAACTTCTACCTCGACCTCTCCATTTAAAGCAATGGTAAAACCTGAATCTTCCTTTTTAATATTAATTAGTGACCCCTATGGCTGCCCTAAATAGCTCTAAAGGCAGAGTGCATTTTATTTAAAAGACAGACATGTGTTGTTAGAACTTTACATATTCTGACCGTAAAAACGCTGCATTGTTGTTTTTACTTAAGTCTAGTAGCCCCATTGGTGAGTATGAAGTTACATGCTGAGAACTCAGCAGTGCTAACTTTCAAATGGAACTACTAATTAGGATTCTTCATTGTGTCAAATGAATCAATGCATCAATCCTGACTTGTTGTTCAAGTTGAATTTATGTAACTATTTTACAAAGGGCAAGTTTAGAAAGCTGCCACTTTGATGGCCAAGTTTTCAAGTAGCCAATTTTCATTGAACATAGCTGCTGTCCCCGAGACAGCTGTCTTCCCTCCCAGGGAGAGGTGAGAATGACTCTCTGGAAGAGGAACAAACCACCTGCCTAAGAAAGAGGAGTGACCTCCTGCTGGCAAGATGGCCAGAGTGGGTGTGGGCCCAAAAGGCAAATTTGAAAGTGAAAGCAGCCTTTGAAGGGCAAATCGCAGTCACACTAGGAACGGGGTGCTCGTTTGTTTAGTCAACTAGGCTGCCATCTTGGGCAGAGAGTGAAAAGAAGTTGTCTCACAGTTTTTTCAAGAGGAGTGAACCCCCCTGGTTGCCACACCTCTATGTTGGGTTAGCGAGCACCACAATCAGAGAGAGGCCTTTTGCCACATTGGGAGTGGGCAGAGTATTGCACTATTGGATAGCTAGATGTCACACTTTACAGAAAGTAGTCATCAGATAGGAGGGGACCTGGTAGCCCATTGGCTAGTTAACCGTCACCACCACTAGGCTCATAGCGGGCATAAATGTGACACCCCTGGCACCAAGACATCAGATCACATCTTCAATGGAGAGAAGACCGAAGAAGGACCACCCTGCTGCTTCCTGGGCCCACCAAAGAGAGGCTACACCAAAGTCTGGACTGCACCTGTTGAACCTGTGGACTAGCAAAGAGAGGACTGAACCTGCAGTGCTTCACTTGTGGAAAATTGCTCACATGTGCAAGAAAGAGGTAGTCAGATGGCTGACTCCCTGTTACAATCTGAGAAGCATACGCCCTTCAGAGCCCAGTGCCAATAAGCCTAACCACTGTGGACCCTATGGTGCAGCCGAGGAGACTGAGTCCAAACCCACACAAGTTGCCCAGAGTCTGCTGAGTATATGATGTTTGGGCTAAAATCTTGGTTACTGATAGTGGCAGCTATTAAACATATGGAGAACAACATCAATGCTCTAATGAGCCTGTTACCCCTGCACGGTTGTACCTTTAAGATTTCTTAACTTTTAATTTCCTGTTTGTTGTGATCGCTGACATGACTTTGTGACAGGAATCTTTAAATACGAGAGCCGCTTCTCCACTAGCGGAGTGGAGGTCATGACTTCCACTAACCTGGCCAACTGGCTGACTGCCCACTATACTGTAAACCAAGCTTAAGTCTAACCGTTGTTGATCTCATGTAATACGTATGCAGGCACTTTACAATCATATCACTGGGGGCCATAGTCTCATTGAAAAGTTTCATAGAAACATTAACTAAGTCTCTTTTCTATACAGCTGCTCCACCTTTTTCCTAAAGTTTCCCTTTGCCATTTTTTAGGTATGATGTTAAGCAAGACCTTTTGTTTTTAATAAAAATATATAAACTATACCAGTACTTAATTTGAGCCGGTGGTTTCGGGTGCGCGCCACTTAATTGTCAACAATAGCACTTATGACAGGCTGCCACATGGTAGCTATGTTTGCCTAATTCAGAAAGCAGCACACCAACAGTATTTATTAATTCAATATACATTATAAATGACTAATACGTGCTGCCAAAGCTATTCTCATAGCTTAAGGGACCTGAAGTAGTCAGAATTGTCACACTTGTAGGAGTTGATGGTTAGATGCTGTAATTGGCAGCGCTGACAGGGGAAACGGGCGATGCAAGCTGAAGAAGCCTCCTGAGGAGGTCCGGGCACTCATTTTTTTTTACAAATTAAGCACTGTACTATACATAGTCACAGGAGCTTTCTGTCAGCCCTCTTCATCCATTAGTCTGCTGTAGTGTCATTCACAGTTTGCTTCTGAACACAGCATGGGGCGCAGGGTTATCCACTGGCTTCCCTGACTATGAGTGATGGCACTCTGCTCTTGCACAATGCACACATTGGCACAATAAGTAAGGTCCTTCGGTTCAAGATACTAGTGATAGAATGAGCGATTTTACATCAAAATAAATAGATATTAGATTTTAGATAATGCTTGTTTTCATACAACCCATTCTTTTATTTAAAAAAACAATAATAATTATAACCAAAATAAGCATTGGCAAAGCCAAAAGGTCAGCAACCAACACCAGGCTCATTGGCTTAACCAATATGTAGTTTCAATTTGTCTGTGATGATTAGATACTATTTTTTTCCTTTTTAAGAACTTGGCTTGAACCGATCAATTATTATTTTGACTGTATTGCTTAATTAATTTGTTGCCTTTGCAACCCGGCCCCTTGGTACACCCATAGAGCGAGTCTTAACTTGACCCATAACCTTACACAGCGATCAAAGGTACTTTTAAGGACTCTTTGGTTTGCTTTCGGACGTTCTTCCTAACTAGGTCGTTGTGGGAGCTCTACCATACACACAGTTAACCCCCTTGCACTTTACACCCAAGCCTGCCAACAGCACATCATACAACTTTTTTCGGCTTGTCTCCCTGCACCAGATCCCTATCCTCGTAATCTCGCATAGTGTGTTGGTGCATCAGTAATGGGGGCTTTTTGACAGTGAAAATGTAATTGCATTTGCAATAGGCGGATGTGTGCAGTACAAATGAAAGCATGAACCGTAAAATCCGGTAATAGAAAAACAGCAAACTACAAAGGGAGAAACTATAATAACCAAAGTGATCAGGGAAGAAAGAGCAAACAGCAAATTCGACGCATTCTTTGGAAGTGGGGGATGGGCTGCATTTATATTCTAAGTGTAGGTAAAATACAGAATCATAATAGAAACACTTAATTCGAATTTGTATTAAGACATATATTAAGATTCGAATGGTTTAAAAAGTAAAATGTGCTACGTTAGATGATTAATGTTATTTTTTTGAGTTGTCGAATCATTTGTGGCATTACAGTGTAGTATTGCAGGAGGCAATTAAAAGCATTGCCTGGTGTACAAATAAATTCACATAAGAACCATGCATGCATACAACCGCTGACATTTATTATAATTAATCTGGTGATGGGTTCCGGCGCTTTCCAAACAAAAAATAAACAAATTAGTCAAGGATCTCCTGTTAGCTAATTATAAACTTCTCAACAATTGTTTAACCATAACTTACACGACGTCTACACCAGGGCCTGTAGAAGCAAAGCATTTATTATATAGCTATATTTGACAGTATGGGAAGTCGTCTCATTAGGTAAGCCATTAAAACAATATTCTAAAATATTTGAGTGGTTCTAAAATTTCCTTTGATAAAACCGTTTTTCAACACTTGCCTTCGAGGTTCTATCAAAACTTCACAAATATATAATATATGGATTAGATTTGCCTTTTCTGTCTACTCCATCGGATTAGACATTCTGTTATTTATACCTGTAACATTCTAAAACACATGTACCCTCTTTTTGCTCTCAATATTCGCCTCTATAGAGCTTTCAATTTTAAGCAGAGTTTTGCTGAAGTACTCTTTTTTATGTATTTTTTGTGTGCCAAGTCTGTACGTCTTCTTCCAGTGTCAGTTTTACCTTTTATCTTTCTTTTATATTTGTTTTAACAAATAGTATTCACAATTTTGCTGTCAATCAATCAATCAGTATTTGCATGAGCGCACTCATCACCCGGGGGTATCCCTAAACAGAACTAAGTGATTTCTAGCTAGGAAGACGTTTAGATGTTTGCCCAGGGACTAATGTAGGCCCTGGTGGCCAGAAGCACTAGGACCTTTGACAGAGGCGTAACACATAGTGAAGAATTTGGAATGTGGCTCGATTCGTAACTGAGTTTTCCCCACCAGACTAAGACTGTGACCAGCTGCAGTTTGGAGAATGCTGAGGAGTCTCAGGGAAATTCCTTGGCTAATGCCTACACGAACTCCAAGGACCATTGTCCAGGCTTCGATCATAGCTTGGCTGGACTACAGAAATATCCTTCACCTGGGAACTTCTAAAGCTGCAGTTAAAAGGCTCCAAATGACCCAAAATGCGGCCACACTTCTTTTGGGCCACATCCCTAAATACTCTCCGGTCTCTACTCAGGAAGCTTCACTGGTTGTCTGTAGTTAAGCACATACATTTCAAAGCACTTTACTCTTCCTATAGGGCACTCGGAGAGGTGGGATCTCGCAACTGTAGGGAGTTGGTGGCCTCCTACTGTCTCTCAAGAACCCTGGGGCATATTATCAAGGACCGGTGTTAAAATTATGGCGATAATGGGCTTGATAATACGCCCTTGTTAATTCCCATAGAAGCCCATGTTAACCCAAGAACATAGGCATCAGTAATGGGGGCTTTTTGACAGTGAAAATGTAATTGCATTTGCAATAGGCGGATGTGTGCAGTACAAATGAAAGCATGAACCGTAAAATCCGGTAATAGAAAAACAGCAAACTACAAAGGGAGAAACTATAATAACCAAAGTGATCAGGGAAGAAAGAGCAAACAGCAAATTCGACGCATTCTTTGGAAGTGGGGGATGGGCTGCATTTATATTCTAAGTGTAGGTAAAATACAGAATCATAATAGAAACACTTAATTCGAATTTGTATTAAGACATATATTAAGATTCGAATGGTTTAAAAAGTAAAATGTGCTACGTTAGATGATTAATGTTATTTTTTTGAGTTGTCGAATCATTTGTGGCATTACAGTGTAGTATTGCAGGAGGCAATTAAAAGCATTGCCTGGTGTACAAATAAATTCACATAAGAACCATGCATGCATACAACCACTGACATTTATTATAATTAATCTGGTGATGGGTTCCGGCGCTTTCCAAACAAAAAATAAACAAATTAGTCAAGGATCTCCTGTTAGCTAATTATAAACTTCTCAACAATTGTTTAACCATAACTTACACGACGTCTACACCAGGGCCTGTAGAAGCAAAGCATTTATTATATAGCTATATTTGACAGTATGGGAAGTCGTCTCATTAGGTAAGCCATTAAAACAATATTCTAAAATATTTGAGTGGTTCTAAAATTTCCTTTGATAAAACCGTTTTTCAACACTTGCCTTCGAGGTTCTATCAAAACTTCACAAATATATAATATATGGATTAGATTTGCCTTTTCTGTCTACTCCATCGGATTAGACATTCTGTTATTTATACCTGTAACATTCTAAAACACATGTACCCTCTTTTTGCTCTCAATATTCGCCTCTATAGAGCTTTCAATTTTAAGCAGAGTTTTGCTGAAGTACTCTTTTTTATGTATTTTTTGTGTGCCAAGTCTGTACGTCTTCTTCCAGTGTCAGTTTTACCTTTTATCTTTCTTTTATATTTGTTTTAACAAATAGTATTCACAATTTTGCTGTCAATCAATCAATCAGTATTTGCATGAGCGCACTCATCACCCGGGGGTATCCCTAAACAGAACTAAGTGATTTCTAGCTAGGAAGACGTTTAGATGTTTGCCCAGGGACTAATGTAGGCCCTGGTGGCCAGAAGCACTAGGACCTTTGACAGAGGCGTAACACATAGTGAAGAATTTGGAATGTGGCTCGATTCGTAACTGAGTTTTCCCCACCAGACTAAGACTGTGACCAGCTGCAGTTTGGAGAATGCTGAGGAGTCTCAGGGAAATTCCTTGGCTAATGCCTACACGAACTCCAAGGACCATTGTCCAGGCTTCGATCATAGCTTGGCTGGACTACAGAAATATCCTTCACCTGGGAACTTCTAAAGCTGCAGTTAAAAGGCTCCAAATGACCCAAAATGCGGCCACACTTCTTTTGGGCCACATCCCTAAATACTCTCCGGTCTCTACTCAGGAAGCTTCACTGGTTGTCTGTAGTTAAGCACATACATTTCAAAGCACTTTACTCTTCCTATAGGGCACTCGGAGAGGTGGGATCTCGCAACTGTAGGGAGTTGGTGGCCTCCTACTGTCTCTCAAGAACCCTGGGGCATATTATCAAGGACCGGTGTTAAAATTATGGCGATAATGGGCTTGATAATACGCCCTTGTTAATTCCCATAGAAGCCCATGTTAACCCAAGAACATAGGCATCAGTAATGGGGGCTTTTTGACAGTGAAAATGTAATTGCATTTGCAATAGGCGGATGTGTGCAGTACAAATGAAAGCATGAACCGTAAAATCCGGTAATAGAAAAACAGCAAACTACAAAGGGAGAAACTATAATAACCAAAGTGATCAGGGAAGAAAGAGCAAACAGCAAATTCGACGCATTCTTTGGAAGTGGGGGATGGGCTGCATTTATATTCTAAGTGTAGGTAAAATACAGAATCATAATAGAAACACTTAATTCGAATTTGTATTAAGACATATATTAAGATTCGAATGGTTTAAAAAGTAAAATGTGCTACGTTAGATGATTAATGTTATTTTTTTGAGTTGTCGAATCATTTGTGGCATTACAGTGTAGTATTGCAGGAGGCAATTAAAAGCATTGCCTGGTGTACAAATAAATTCACATAAGAACCATGCATGCATACAACCGCTGACATTTATTATAATTAATCTGGTGATGGGTTCCGGCGCTTTCCAAACAAAAAATAAACAAATTAGTCAAGGATCTCCTGTTAGCTAATTATAAACTTCTCAACAATTGTTTAACCATAACTTACACGACGTCTACACCAGGGCCTGTAGAAGCAAAGCATTTATTATATAGCTATATTTGACAGTATGGGAAGTCGTCTCATTAGGTAAGCCATTAAAACAATATTCTAAAATATTTGAGTGGTTCTAAAATTTCCTTTGATAAAACCGTTTTTCAACACTTGCCTTCGAGGTTCTATCAAAACTTCACAAATATATAATATATGGATTAGATTTGCCTTTTCTGTCTACTCCATCGGATTAGACATTCTGTTATTTATACCTGTAACATTCTAAAACACATGTACCCTCTTTTTGCTCTCAATATTCGCCTCTATAGAGCTTTCAATTTTAAGCAGAGTTTTGCTGAAGTACTCTTTTTTATGTATTTTTTGTGTGCCAAGTCTGTACGTCTTCTTCCAGTGTCAGTTTTACCTTTTATCTTTCTTTTATATTTGTTTTAACAAATAGTATTCACAATTTTGCTGTCAATCAATCAATCAGTATTTGCATGAGCGCACTCATCACCCGGGGGTATCCCTAAACAGAACTAAGTGATTTCTAGCTAGGAAGACGTTTAGATGTTTGCCCAGGGACTAATGTAGGCCCTGGTGGCCAGAAGCACTAGGACCTTTGACAGAGGCGTAACACATAGTGAAGAATTTGGAATGTGGCTCGATTCGTAACTGAGTTTTCCCCACCAGACTAAGACTGTGACCAGCTGCAGTTTGGAGAATGCTGAGGAGTCTCAGGGAAATTCCTTGGCTAATGCCTACACGAACTCCAAGGACCATTGTCCAGGCTTCGATCATAGCTTGGCTGGACTACAGAAATATCCTTCACCTGGGAACTTCTAAAGCTGCAGTTAAAAGGCTCCAAATGACCCAAAATGCGGCCACACTTCTTTTGGGCCACATCCCTAAATACTCTCCGGTCTCTACTCAGGAAGCTTCACTGGTTGTCTGTAGTTAAGCACATACATTTCAAAGCACTTTACTCTTCCTATAGGGCACTCGGAGAGGTGGGATCTCGCAACTGTAGGGAGTTGGTGGCCTCCTACTGTCTCTCAAGAACCCTGGGGCATATTATCAAGGACCGGTGTTAAAATTATGGCGATAATGGGCTTGATAATACGCCCTTGTTAATTCCCATAGAAGCCCATGTTAACCCAAGAACATAGGCATCTATGGGAATTAACAAGGGTGTATTATCAAGCCCATTATTGCCGTTTTATCGGCAGTTTCCTGCCGATAAAGCGGCGATAATTTTAACACCGGTCCTTGATAATATGCCCCCCTTTGCTCTACTTATCTTAGACAAGCTGAAGTTCCAAGGAGTCATTGTGCCAGACAAGAAGGTCTTTCCTTTAGATACGTTCTGTCAACATTATGGAATTCCCTCCATCTCTTCCTCTGTTCTATGGGGACGGTATTCCATAAACAACTGAAGACTTGGCTGTTCTTATTCTGGCATTAGTGCTGCGAGTGGTTGACTTGATTTCTGCACTAGTGCTGGGAAACCCTTTTTGGGGATCCATGTCTACAAATGTTAAAAATAGATTTTGTATAGATATATCTTGGAGGGAGTGACCTGACCAACTTAGCAAACATAGGGGTTCCAACATAACAACAATGGCATTTGACCCATTCTTAGATGTACAACAAGTTGTAAACCTGGGAATGCATCAAAAGCCTATGGCTCCCCAGGGGAGGTGTTTGGGAGGCGCATCAAGGAGAAATTACATTATTTCTCCTCTTTTTTTCCTCTTTGTACATGTGCTGCATTATGCAGCACACGTAGAAAGAGGAAATCCCCTCCACTGATGTTTTTTTAGGAAGGAAGGTGCCCCGTTTCTGCACCAAAACTATCATCCCTACAATGTAGACACCCTTGCACAGTGGTGCCTGGGTGCCTGTGTTGGCACAAGGCAACCAATTGAGTGCCAGCACAGGGAAAGTGGACAGAAATGCTCAGAACAATAGTATTCCAAAACCATTTTAGTAAATAGAAATGTAATAATCAAAAAAACATCAGAATGATGACAATTAGACAAAGGGAACCAGAGTTATGATTTGTTAACGTGTTAAGGTAAAAATCAATAGTAAACGTAAAGCACTACTGAAAAATATCACTTTGTCATTTACCAGGACTTAGTGCAACATACTAAAGTATACAAAAAGTGATGGATAGAATTTTTGAATTAATCTCAACCACCGGGAAATACTTGGGCCTCCTCCCAGTCCATTCTTATATTGCACACCATGCCATCTCAGTTTGGACCCAGCTATATGCAAATTACTCTTTCCACTGCTCCAATGGGAACAGCCCACCTGAACTTCCAAGTCAGGTCCTTCCTGAACTGGAACACAAGCAACCCAGGACTGGTTTCACCCTTGTTATGGGCTCATCAGCCAGGTATAGCTTGGTTCCAGTGACATAGTGTGCACCGAACCTATGTCCATCCGACTTAAGAAGACATACTAAAGTACACAAAGAATGATGGATGGAATGGTTGAATTAATCTCTGCCACTGATAATTATTAAGGCCATATCCCAGTCCATCGTTATTTTGTACTCCATGCCACCTCAGTTAGGACCCAGATATACAAGTTAGTCTTGACTCTGCTCCAATGGTAACAGTCCAGTCCACATTGCCAAGCCAAGTCCTCCCTGAACCTGAACACAAGCAACCCAAGACTGTTTTTTCCCCATGTTATGGGCTCATCAGGTGGGTATTGTTTGTTTTCAGTGACACAGTGTGTACAGGACTAACGGCTGGGCATATCAATCTCACTTAGGGTGACTTACTAAAGTATACAAAAAACAATGGACAGAATGTTTGAAATAACCTTAGCCACTGATAAATATTCAGGGCTGCATCCCAGTTCATCGTAATTTTGCACACCATGCCACCTCAGTTTGAACCCAGCTATGTGCAAATCAAGCTTCACGCTGCTCCAATAAGAACAGTCCATCCCGTACTGCAAAGTCAGGTTCTCCCTGAACATGAACACAAGCAACCCAGTACCGGTTTTACCCTTGTTATGAGCTCATCAGCCAGGTACAGCTTGGTTCCATTGACACAGTGTGCACGGGGCCCACTTCTGGGCATACCAGTCCCACTTAGGGTGACAAACTAAAGTATACAAAAAGTGATGGATGGAATGCTTGAATGTCTCTCAACAACCCTGTACAAGTAGTGACCCTTATTTTAGTCAGGGTAAGGGTGTTACACACCCAAGATAACTTTTGCTCACCCCCTTGGTAGAATGGCACGAGCAATCAGGCTTATCTCAGAGGCAATGTGTAAACAATTTGCACATAAAACACACAAAAACACTGTGAAAACACTACAAATTGACCCCACACCAGTTTAGAAAAATAACCAATCTTTATTTGAATCAAGCAAGACCAAAATGACAAAGAATCTAACATACATGAACATCAATCCCTCTATTAAAGGTTTAAGCAACCTTAGTCCATAGACCTCTATGGATATGTTGATTTTAGAACAAAGTACCTTTGATATGGTCAATCCAAGACGAAAAACAGCCGCAGAGAGGAGATGCATCAGAGAGCACAAGCGATGCGTCAATTCCTGAGTCCCAGGGGAATGAAGGCATCAGGTCTGCTGCACGGCAGGAGAAGTATTGTGTTGCTTCCTTAGTGTGACGGGAAGCGATGCATCGAATTTCAGACACACAGCATCAGCTCCTTACTGCGGGGTGACATCGCTGGAGACTTGGTGCACAGGTATGATGCGTGGAAAATCCAGGCACATAGAGTTGATGCAACTGCCGTGAAACAGGTGATGCATAGATTCCTTCAGCTGGGTCTGTGTCAAAGTGGGGCACTCAGACATCGGAGACATGGTGATCAGGACTCAGGTTGAAGCAATCTCTTTTGATTTGTTCTGCATTCCGTCCATCAATTGTGTGTCTTTTGCTTTCTCGCCCTAAGTGCACCGGGTATGGCCAGACATGGGTCCCAGGCTCACTGTGCCACTGGATTCAAGCTATCTTAGCTGATGGGGGTGAAACCTCGAAACCGGTCCTAGGATGCTTGTTTCCAGTCCAGGGAGGACCTGGCTTGTCAGTTCGGGTTAGACTGTTCACATGAGGCACAGGATCAAGACTGATTTGCATATTGCCAGGTCTAAACTTGGATGGCATGGTCAGCAAAGGAATTATGGATTTAACCCAGATCTCTTGACTGGGTGTGAATGTTTTGATTTGTTCTGCATTCCATCCATCAATTGTGTGTCTTTTGCTTTCTCGCCCTAAGTGCGCTGGGTACGCCCAGACGTGGTTCCTGGGCTCACTGTGCCACTGGATTCAACCTATTCTGGCCAATGAGGGGTGAAACCTCGAAAATGGTCCTTGGATGCTTGTTTCCAGTCCAGGGAGGACCTTGCTTGAGAGTTCAGTCTGGACTGTTCCCATGAGGCACAGGGTCAAGACTGATTTGCATATTGCCAGGTCTAAATTGGGGTGGCACGGTGAGCAAAAGAATGATAGATTTAACCCAGATCTATTGACTGGGGTTGAATGTTTTGATTTGTTGTGCATTCTGTCCATCAGTTGTGTGCCTTTTGCTTTCTCACCCTAAGTGCGGCAGGTAAGCCCAGATGTGGGTCCCTGGCTCACTGTGCCACTGGATTCTAGCTATCCTCGCTGATGAGGGGTGAAACCTCGAAACCAGTTCTAGGATGCTTGTTTCCGGTCCAGGGAGGTCCTGGCTTGGCAGTTTGGGCTGGACTGTTCCCATGAGGCACAGGGTCAAGACTGATTTGCATATTACCAGGTCTCAACTGGGGTGGCATGGTGAGCAAAATAATGATGGATTTAACCCATATCTCTTGCCTGGGGGTGAATATTTTGATTTGCTCTGCATTCCATCCATCAATTGTGTGTTTCTATTGTGGCGATCTCTCGGTCGCACGACAGGCACTGCATCGATTCTTCGGCCGCACTGTGGAGATGCATTTGTTTTTTAACAACGGGGCTTTGCTGTGGCAGGAAAAACAGTTGCTGAAGGGCGATGCATGGAGTTTCAGTACTTGAAACAGGAAACCCACCTCCAACGGCTCAGAACTGCATCACCTCACAGGTGATAACTCACAGTCTAGGATTTCAAGGGAGCTGCAGATGAAGTCTTTGATGGCCCTGAGAATTCCAACAGGAGGCAAGCACACACAAGCCCTTGGAGAGCCTCAACAATCAGGATAAGAAAGTAAAGTCCAGTCCTTCGACTGCCCAAGACAAACACAGAAAGCAGCAGGCAAGAACAACACAGCAACAGGCAGAGTGGCAGGTTCCCTCTTACAGATTCTCCAGCTCTTCTTCTGGGCAGAATCTCTTTTTTGATCCAGAAGTGTGCTGAAAATGTGGGGTTATAGGTCAAATATTTATACCCCTTTCCGCCTTTGAAGTAGGCATACTTAAAAGTATAGTCTTTAGTGCACGAACCCTGCCTTGCCCTGACCTGGCTCCAGACACACTGTAGGTGGGTGGAGACAGCTTTGTGTGAGGACAAGCACAGCCCTATTCAGGTGTGGGTGACAACTCCTCCCACCACTCTTGCACAAGAAGGCCCTTCAGCCTGGTGATGAGCCTTCGGGATATGCAGGGCATTCCTCCTCTCCCTTTGTGTGACTGTCTTGAGTGATTGCACAAACAGCCCCTGTCAGTCTAAACCAGATGTGGATTCTGCAGGCAGAGACACAGGATGGTAAAGCAAAAAAATGACCAATTTCTAAAAAAACATTTCCAAAACACACAAATCAAAAAACTACCAGATGTGTTTTTAAATACAGAGTTCAAGGAACCCGAACTCCAAATCTTCCCAATTGAAGGCAGCTCCAATGATAACCTATGCAAGAGAGTCCTTGCAATAGTGAAAAACGAAATTAGTAGTATTTCACTATCAGGGCTGGTAAAACACACCGTACAGGTCCTACCTTCCACATACACTGCACCCTACTCATGGGGCTACATTGGGCCCACATTAGGGGTGCTTTACCTGTAATAAAAGGGAAGGTTTAGAAATTGCAGTTTAAAAGTGCACTCAGACACTGAAGTCGCAGGCCTGAGACAGATTTGCAGGGCTACTCCTGCAGGCTGCACAGTCAGTGCTGCAGGCCCCCTAGTAGCATTTGAATTACAGGCCCTGGGCACACACAGTGCACTTTACTAGGAGCTTACCAGTAAATCATATATGCCAGTCATGGATAACCAATCACCATCATAATTTACATAGGGGCACTTGCACTTTAGCACAGATCAGCAGTAATAAAGTGTTCAGAGTTCAAAAACCAGCAAAGACGAAGTCTAGCATACAGTCAAATATGCAGGAGGCAGAAGCAAAAAGCCAGGGGAAACCACACCAAGGATGCCAGGTTTAGCACCTAGCTAAATGCAAATCAGTCTTGACCCTGCTCCAATGGAAACAGTCCAGCCCGAACTGCCAAGCCAGTTGTTCCCTAAACTGGAATACAAGCAATCCAGAAACAATTTCACCCTTGCTATGGGCTCTTCAGCCAGGTGCAGCTTGGTTCCAGTGACACAGTGTGCATGGAACGCATGCCTGGGCATACCGTGACATACTAGAGTATACAAAAAGTGATGGATGGAATGCTTGAATAAATCTCAGCCACTGGCAATTACTGGGGGCCTCATACCAGTCTATCATTATTTTGCACACCATACCACCTCAGTCGGGAGGGCAGGTTTCACAGCTGGCAGAGTTCTGTTGTTGAGTACAAGGTTTTTAGAGCCCGTTCTGTCCCTGAGGCTCTGTTCAGGAGGCCAGACAACTACTCCTAGGGTCACTCTAGTGGTCTTGGGTTTAAGATCCAGGTAGAATCCTTCTCACCCAGGAAGGAGGATTGCATAGCAGGGCAGCAGAGTAGGAGTCCTTCTTGCAGCAAAGCAGCACAGCTGTCCTTCTTATCAGTATTTCACATGCCCAAATGCGTAGTGAAGAGTTGGTTTTGAAGGTCTGTTATTTATGCCGGTGCCCACATTGAAGTAAAGGGTTTCAGAGGCTTTCACCCCCTGAGGTGTCAGGCATCTTTCTCCTCCTTGCCTTGGCCCCAGCTTGTCTGGGGAATCAAAAGACTAGTGACAAACCCCTTGTGAGTGTGTTTCAGGCAAAGCTTTCATGATGTGCAAGTGTTGTAGATGACAGCTCCTCCCTCTCGTTAAGCCATAATGGTCCATCCAGCCAACACCTAGCCTCCATTTGCCTCAATGTCGAGGAACAATATACAAGGACCAGCTGCAAGCTACACTCAGACATGTGTCCCAGGGACATGGTGCAGGCACCAAATAGTTAGAAAACGAAAATGCAAACCTTTGAAAAGTGGCATTTTCAGAATTGACTTAAAATTAGACTTTACAATTATATAGACACCAAACTCGATCTGTCTTCCTGCTCTCAATTGACAGTTATCACTTATTAAATGTAATACAGAAACCCAAAGATATTCCGTGAGAGGTGGGTCTTGCTGTAACAAATATAAGAGGTTTCCACTACTAGTACAAGTAAAACTTAAATGTCCATGCCCAACTTTTTCAACACACTGCATCCAGCACTCTGGGCTGTTCAGGGCCTACTCTAGGGATGACTGTTATGTCTTACAAAGGTAGATTTGGGCTTAGCAAAAAGGCTTATTTTGCCAGGCCAAAATGGCAGTTTGAAACTGCCCGCACAGGCTTCAATAGCAGGCTTGAAGTTTGTTTAAAACGCTACTTAAATGGGTGGCACAATCAGTGCTGCAGGTCCACAAGCAGCATTTAATTTACAAGCCCTGGGTACATGTAGTAACACTTTACTAGGGACTCACAAATAAAATAAATCTGCCAATTGGTGTAAGCCAATTCTACCATGTTTAGGAAAGAGCGCACAAGCACGTTAGCACTGTTTATCTGTGGTAAAGTGAACAGAGTCCTAAAGACCACACAAACAAATTTCAGCAAAAAAGTGGATGGTAGAGGCAAAACTCTTGGGGGTGACCATGCAGATAAGGCCAAGTCCAACAGATAATATTTACATTGACCAAAAAAAGATATCCTTCTCACATTTAAGCAGAAGCAGTGAAAAGTAATTTAACGATTAAGGGGCATATGTATGAAAATCCCTCTTTGCGATTCTCAAATAACATTATTGGCTGAGAATCAACTCTAAGACTCACTATCTGTTCCCTGTTGGCATGTAATTCCTGTGTACACTGGAGATTCTCTTCCCCATGCAGACTGTCTCTTTCGTTGGTTCTACATTTGTGGCCACTTCTGCAGTGGGGACTTGCATTCTTAACAGAATCCGCTAGCGTCAATCAAAAATCATTGATGGTAGAAGGATTTTCAATAATTATCATAACAAATGTATTGATCTTTCTTGCCCGTGTGCTTCTCCTCTTCCCCCTGTTTTGCGCTCATCCTTCATGCTTCTCTCCTCCCCCAAGCTAAACATTGCTCTCTCTCACCCCTGTGCTTCTGTCCCACCCACACTCTACTTCCTTGATATACATGTGCTCCAACCATGTTGCTTCCTCCTACCTACTCCCTCCGTGTTGCTTTCTCCCACCCATGCCCTCAATGTTGCTTCTGTCTGTGTTACTTCCCCTACCTGCATCCTCCATGTTGCTTCTCCCTCACCAGCGCTCCTCTGCTTAAAAAACACTTTTGCTTTACTTTTTTACTGATCTACTAATCGAAGTTGGATCAGTAAACAAAACGAAAAAAATCACCTACCTCATTTTGTAGGCACACATATGTCTGATGCACACAACTACAAAATCACTGAAAACCACTGGCAATGCTTATAGGTGGCTAAAGAGGAACCTATTGCTTTGCCAAAGCTTAGTTTTATAATAGGTCTCTATGTAATGCCCTCAAATATAAGTAAACATTAATGACAGCCCCTAATAAAATAATCTAATCTTTATAGTGTTTGCTGATAAACTATTGTGTAAAGGAGGGAAATCCTCAGTATCGCTTTGTTTATTTCGCATTCTACAATATATTTTGTAACCAGGGGTACCACACCAGGAACTCACCGGTTTTATTCCTTGGACTAATTTTAAATATACTCTTTTGTTCGTCAATGACGATAAATAGTCTTTATTTATGTATTGAACACCTCTGGTTCAATTTTTTACTTTCAGTAATAAATATTATAATTAAATTTAGAAGCTCGCTTGCTTCCACAGTGGACTTTTGATGGAAAGCATCCTTATCGGGTAAAAAGAAAAGACAGAATCAAGGGCCATATTATCAAGAAACGGTGATACATTATCTTGTGAATTCCCATAGATGTTAACCTGGGCTTCTATGGGAATTCACAAGGGCATATTATCAAGCCCATTATCGCCTATTTAGCTGCAGTTTTCTGCCGATAAAAGCGGCGATAATGTATCACCCTTTCTTGATAATATGGCCCTAAATTCGGGGAACATTTTCGGAGGTTTTAAATGACACAGAAGCCAAAGACACTCTGATCCAGAGCAATGACATGTCGTTCTTCAGTGAGTCAGGAAGAGACAGGTTTTAAATTTCACTTCATTATGGGATATTTTCCTTTTTATTTTCGAAGGATCTGTTAGAATTTTGCTTTGTGCTCATAAACGAAATGAAAAGGTTAAAACCAAACACAATAAGGTTACTTTGAAACTCCAATGTTCATACTCGCAAATACTATGCAACATAGTTGGATCATATGCATTTGGCTAAACCTACTTAGTAAACAGTTATTTTCATATTTAAACTAAGATCTTTATCACACAGAAGATGGCCACAAAAAGGGATATTTGTAAATGCTGCAGTTGTGTAAATTCACGCCTTTGCATCCCTCAAAAATATATATAATATATTTAATAACTAATTTCTATAAAAAATAAATAAAGACGAACTAGCTTTAGATGCATGAGTGCTGCAGGTGCTTTAATAATAAAATGCTGCCATAAGGTATTACCAATTTAATAATATAACCCAATTGCTGCTACCGTGGGCTATACTAGTTATATGCCCGAGGTGCAGGGGAGATTGTTCTAAACTAAGCCAGGAGAAACAGAAAGGCAAACAGTGGACTGTTGGAGCAGAAGGAAGGCCTATACCAGCCAATATTGGCCATGAGTTACTCCATTGTCTTCAAAGGAGCTCTTAGCAATTCAATGGTGTTGACTAATTCCTGCTTTAGCTTCCTGGTTGAACCCACACATCCCTCCAAATATTCTCCTATGATGTCATTCCTACTTTTCCAAGGGTTGCATTATCCACGGTCTTTGATAAATGGATGTTCTATATTCTTCCACACAGGTACCCTGCTATACAAAAGGTATCTTACCTGAAGCCTACAGTAGCAGAGTACTGCTATGATGCAGAGCAGAATAACAGTCGCTAAAATTCCACCGGTGATGACCACAGTCCCGGCTGTCATTCGACCGCTTCTCCATTAACCGCCTGCAAGAGATAGAGGCATCTAAAGTTAAAAGATGACCTAGAATCATGAAAAGCACAAAGGAAAACGAGCTAATTAAAGAAGAAATACAGAGAGGGTGACAGTTCTGAAGAAATATGGAAATAAATTCTGAAATTGATATTTCCAAACTGATGATAGAACTCGATATGTGTGAGGTCCTGTTTTGATCTAAAAAGTCTTTTTTATGGGCAAACATGTTTTGGCTATTGTGTGATCTGGAGAAGACTATATTATACCTCAAGAATAAATCATCGGAATTGAAAGAAGATGGACTGGACTTTGTTTTCATGATACACATTGTGTAGCGCTCAGGATAACTTGTTGTCCCATTTATCCAAAAAGCCAGGCACATGAGAGGGGCTTAGGCCAATGGAAATGGGAATGAATGCAGATTGGTAGGAGTAGCAAATGAGAGAAAGACACACCTTTGTAAAATAACCCACATTTGTGAGGACTTTCAAAACAAAGATGAGAGAGGGTGTGTGTGTATTTTTGTCAGTGTGTGCATGCCAACATTTCAGATGAAGTCCGGCAGACACCTCACCATACCCAACTGAAAGCACCTGTACCCAACTATTCATCAGAAAATACATTTATTAGGGGGATGTAATGCCCCATACACCCCCAAATCCCTGAATCTACACACCTGTTTCTAGCCTATCCATAGAAGTGAACACAAAGAATGAAGTCCTTCAAGGTAGTTAAAGAGAGCTAAGGAGAAAATGATCAATTTCACTGATGGAAGGATGAAAACTCTTGGAGGAGTGCTGTGATTGTCACCGTTGCAGCAAGAATGGCAGCATTGAACATGATGTTTTGTAATAGTGAAAAGCTGAAAATTGAAGCAACAACTGCAAACGTGAAGTGCCTATCTCTTATTTTAATATGCACTAATCCACTAAACACTCAACATGCACCAAGTCACTTGACCTGTCTTGCTGGACATTGAATTTCATTTAACATATTGTTAATGCAAGGAGAAAAAAATAAAAATCCAAGTGAAAAAAAAATGGCTTTATGAACACTTGTTCAAGCTATCTTTGGGTATCAATTGTGTGACAATAGGTTCCCTGAGATTTTGGGTATTTTTTGTGTAAAGATGTTTCTGAAAGTTTAACACATAATTTAGTATTGTTTGTTAGCACAAGGGCTAGAATCATCTGAAAATGGAAAATACATGAATTGATGTTCCAAACCTCACAGCCCCAAAGAACCTTCAGATGCACAGCCTGTACCAACTCATTTCCAGTAGACATAACCCTGAAGCTCTACCATTAACTTAATACAAAATGTACAAAAAGATTCCCCTTTCCATAAATCTGCAATATTTACATGCAATTTCACCTTATGCAGCTATGCCCAATAGAGAAGGCTGCTTGAAGACACGATGCAGAAGCAAAACAGGTGATTGTGCTAGTTGACTCGTGAACTGATGAATAGTTAACCAGTCTTCCATCTCATCGCTGATTGTAGGATCGCAGGGGTGACCCATGGGTGCAAGTTGCATGAATATTGCAAGAACGTAGAGTTGCAGGTGCGCTCTTCCCTTCCACTGCCCCTCTCATGCCAGTCTCCACTGGCAGCAGCAGGGCGCGAGCTCTTTAAAATTAATGCTGGGAAGGTTTAGCAGTGACTGGAATTACGCAATAAATAATGGAGCACTTCTCACTGTACTTTCATATCTGAAACCCTGGCTTATTGATTTGCTAAGCGAGCAGGTTCTGATTTTATCTGTTCTACTCCTGAGTTTCAGAGGCAATTTTGCTACGATGATTACTCAAGGGTAACAAGCGATTGCATAACGTGTTGCTTTTTGAAAAGTTAGCATCATTATGTTTGCCAATGCAGCAGTGGATAAGCAAATTCCTAAAGTTCTACAAACTCAACACTCAGGGGTATATTATCAAGGGGTTTATCTCCGCTTTTTTGGCTTTAAAAGCCAAGAAAGCGGAGATAAAATTATCTCCCTATTACCAAGCTGTCGCTAACACCAGTTAGTGACAGCTAATAGGAGATAGCGACCATCTTGGGCCCCGCTTTGCATGTCAGTGATATTTATCACTAATGACATGCAAAGTGGGCGTGCCAAGATGTTAGCGACTGGAAACAGTCGCTAACATCGCTATCTCCTATTACCAACTTTTGGAGATATTCGCGCTAAGCGCGAATATCTCCAAAAGCTAACACCTGCCCTGAGCAGTTCTTCACCATGTTATCCAATGGGAGGTGGATAACATGGCTAAGAGCATTTGCTCGATAATGCATGAATATCGCTGACTTTTCAGCGATATTCATGCATTGCGGCCGTTTTTTATCGCATTTGCGATAAACCTTGCTAATAGCAAGGTTTATCTGCGATAAAAATCGCCGATGTGCGGCGATAATTTTTGTCTCTAAACAAGTTAGAGACAAAAATTATCGCTAGTTGTTGGTAATATACCCCTCAATTTATCAGAAGAGGACGATTACGAATGTTAAATTGCTCCTTTTTTTTACTCTTATAGGCACTTACGAATCACTCCAATATTGTTCAACTCCCTAACCGTAAAGGAGCAAAGAGAACGCAGGGGCATATTATCAAGGGGGTTTATCTCCGCTTTTTTGGCTTTAAAAGCCAAGAAAGCGGAGATAAAATTATCTCCCTATTACCAAGCTGTCGCTAACACCAGTTAGCAACAGCTAATAGGAGATAGCGACCATCTTGGGCCCCGCTTTGCATGTCAGTGATATTTATCACTAATGACATGCAAAGTGGGCGTGCCAAGATGTTAGCGACTGGAAACAGTCGCTAACATCGCTATCTCCTATTACCAACTTTTGGAGATATTCGCGCTAAGCGCGAATATCTCCAAAAGCTAACACCTGCCCTGAGCAGTTCTTAGACATGTTATCCAATGGGAGGTGGATAACATGGCTAAGAGCATTTGCTCGATAATGCATGAATATCGCGGACTTTTCAGCGATATTCATGCATTGCGTCCGTTTTTTATCGCATTTGCGATAAACCTTGCTAATAGCAAGGTTTATCTGCGATAAAAATCGCCGATTTGCGGCGATAATATTTGTCTCTAAACAAGTTAGAGACAAAAATTATCTCTATTGGTTGGTAATATGCCCCGCAGTCCTTTAAATCTGTACTAACTTTGTATGAATATTCCAATTTTAAATGATTTGGGGCCTTTTCGCAGTCATCTAAGACTGCGTAAAAGAGTACCACAGGAGCATAATTTAGCATATTCATAAATGCTTTTGTGATTCAGTCCCCAAGTTTTATTAGGACATCTTTTAGAGGTGAGCAAGGGGTGGGCATAACCAAAAATCAGGTATTGTCACATCTACCAACCTGCAGCAGTGGTCGGTAGTGGGAGTAAATGCCAGGCGGTGACGTGGGAAGGGGCAGGGTGGGGAGTAGTAAACTATGGATTAGGGTGGTTTACAGGTAAGTAAACATATAAATAAATAAAACACATGTAGTTGCGTGCACTGCATCGCATTTGGGGATGCAGTGCGCGCAACAAAATTCGATTTATTTATTTATATGTTTACTTACCTGTAAACCACCGTAATCCATAGTTTACTACCCCCCACCCTGCCCCTCCCCCTCCCCACATCACCGCCCGGCATCTACTCCCACCACCGACCGCGGCTACCCACCTGCCTGTTTCCCTGCCGCATTTTGAGAATGGGGCACAGGATGTAAGAAAGAAAAAGAGACAGAGATATTCTGGTGGGAGCAATTTCTCTTTCCCTGCCATCAAGAGCACAAGTAGAGAAAAATGCGTGCTCCCACCTGACAGGAGCTTTTTTGCAGCTCCTGAGGGTGGGAGCAGACATGTTTCCCTTGTCCATCCTTTGTGGACAGTAAAGCTGTGTTCCAAGAGTAGGCTGTCCAGGGCACCTACAAAGGAGCAGGCCCAAGGGTTGGGGTCCCTGGGGCCTTACGAGAATCAGGGAGCGAGGCCGCGCCCCCCGTCCCCTTTTAAAATGCCCGGTCACGAGATGTGGGATCTGGAGCCTATCTGGGACCTGGAGGAGGTGCCTTTCTCCATCACCCTGGTCCGTAATCAACTCGGGAATGGGTGGTCACCCCCCCTTTCATAATAATGCCGGGACTTGGGGGATGGGGTACCCTGGGCCGAAATCAGCTTGGGGAGGGGGGCCCCACTCAAGGCTTCCTCCCCAAATAATTATATCAATTGACACCTGGGACTTGGAAAACCCATTCCTCTAAATCTCCCTTTTTGCAAACTTCATATATAGTTCAGCAAACTATCACTGGTTATGCTACTGATACTGATGCCTCTGTCATATTGTCAACCCACAATGGTCAGTGGGGCTGCAGGCAGGCCCCCAGGTCATGGCCTTGTTGGCCTCTGGGTGTTGCGTTGCTCCAGTGATGACATGTTTACAGGTCTTGCCAGCAGGTCTATGGGATGTGTAGACAAGTGAGAGTGGGTGTCTATCTTCCTTTCTCTTGGTTAATGAATGGTATTGGTCCCACTGATTCTCTTCTTTCTGGTACAATGCTGTTTTGGTGCAGATCACTTCCATTTAACTCCACTCTTACCTTGGAAACTTCTTTTAATTACATGATTGCATTCCATGTTGAAATGAGATCCCCTTCAGGACCACCACCTCCCAGGGGCTATAAATAAAATGAATGGGGGGGGCACACAAACCACCTGAGCCATGGGGACCATTAAAGAGGGGGTCTGCGTGGACCCCGGTCCCGGAAACCACCCCCTCCCCAAGGCAAAATACAAAAAAAGGAGGAGGGCCTCGTGGCCCCCTCCTTGAACCATTTATGGCCCTGGGGACTGCCATCCCCCGAGACTGGCTCCTGCTATGTCCCGGGGGTGCCCACCCCAGGACATAGAGGGTGAATTATATATTGAAATTATGCCAGTCCCCCCTCCCCCATTTTAGAGAGAAAACAAAGGGAAGAAAAATGAGCAGAAAAGGCAAAACAGAGGGTAATAAAACCATCAAGACAGGTAGAACAATGCAGAAGAGGGCAACATAAGAGTGCGAAAAATGAGCAGGAAAGGCAGAACTGGGGACAGAAAAACAAGCAGAGAAGGCAAAACAGAGCACAAGTGGACACAACAGAGAGCACACCAACACTCACACACCCACACAGAAATTTGTGCCCTCACTTACAGACCCAATGAGACACTCATACACCCACTCAGGTTCACATACACCCACTCACAGGCCCTCTCAGTCACACACCCACTGACAGACCCACTCAGATACTCATGCACCCACTAACAGACCCACTCAGAGACTCATGCACCCACTCACAGACACTCTCAGACACTCATGTACCCACTCATAGAACCACTCAGACACGCACCCACTCACAGACCCACTCAGAGACTCATGAACTCACTAACAGACCTACTCAGAGACTCATGTTCTCACTCACAGACCCTCTCAGACACTCATGTACCCACTCATAGAACCACTCAGACACGCACTCACTCACAGACCCATTCAGAGACTCATGCACCCACTCACAGACCCACTCAGAGACTCAAGCTCCCACTTACAGACCTACTCAGACACTCATGTACCCACTCATAGAACCACTCAGACACGCACTCACTCACAGACCCACTCAGAGACTCATGCACTCACTAACAGACCCACTCAGAGACTCATGCTCCCACTCACAGACCCTCTCAGACACTCATGTACCCACTCATAGAACCACTCAGACACGCACTCCCTCACAGACCCACTCAGAGACTCATGCACCCACTCACAGACCCACTCAGAGACTCACGCTCCCACTTACAGACCTACTCAGACACTCACACAACCACTGACAGAACCACACACAGACCTACTGAGACACTCATGCATTCACTCACACACTCACTGTCAAAGATTAGTGGTTACATTTAGAAAATAAAATGTTTAAAAAAACCTTAGAAATTCCCTTAAAAAACAAAGGTTAAAGGGATGTTATAGTTAGAAAACAACGTTATAAAAGCTTAGAAATTCACTGAAATAATCAAATTGTACAGGAACAATATAGTTAGGAAATAGAATAGAAAATACCTTAGAAATTCACTGAAAAACCAAAGGGTGCAGGGATGTTATAGTTAGGCTCATACAAAACCAGTGAAATTAAGCAGTTTTAGGTACCTGAGCTAACCATCATGTATGCCCCCGCAATGCACTGCTTATGGCCTCACATATTACATCAGTAATTACATACTTAGTGACATCAATGAGGATATCTCAAATGACATCACTGATGATGTCATTCACAGAAGCACTCACACCCCTATCCAACTTCTAATATACCCACTCACACACCCACACAACCACCCACATACCCATTCACAGACCCATAAAAGTACTTACACAACCACTAACTCATCCATAGAGCCACTCACACACCCACTCTCTCACTCATATAGCCAGTCACACAACCACTCACTCACCCATAAAGCTACTCATGCAACCAGTCACTTACCCATACAACCATTCACACATCTACTCACTCACCAATACAGCTACTAACACACCCACTCACCTACCCATACAGCCTCTAAACACAGCCATCGCTCAACCATACAAGCACTTGCACAGCCACACAACCACTTACATACCCATTCACACATCCATACAAGCACTCACACATCTGCAAACTCATCCTCACATCCATTCACACAGAAACTCACTCTACAATGCAACCACTCACACACCGACTCACTTAACCAAACACCCACTCAAACAGCCACCCACTCACCCATACAATCACTTAGATATCCAGTCACTCACTCATACAGCCATTCAGACACCCAATCACTCACTCATACAGTCACTTTCATAACCACTGACGCAGCCACTCACACAGCTACTCACTCACCCATACAGCCACTGACACACCATCTCACTCACCAATAGAGTCACTCACACAAACACTCACTCACCCACATAGCTACAAACTCACTTATACACCCATACAGCCACTCACACACTCACTCACACACCTATGCATGCAGGAACTCAGACACCCACTCACACACAGATACACACAGTCACTCAGCCACCACTCACATAATATATGTTAGAAATTATATCACTCATTAGTGTTACACAAAGTATACTACGTTACCGTTTGTGGTACCTTGGTATATATGTTTAACATTCATAAACTTTTTGAAAACACTCACACTCACTGGATGATGTCATCAATGTTGTCCTTTGAGATGTCATCAGTGATGCCACAGATCATATCATGAGTGTTGAAATATGTGTGCTCATTAGCAGTGCAGCTAAATATACCTGCTAAATTTCACTGGTTTTGTACAAGTGAAATCTGAGCCTAACTATATCTTCCCTGTAACCTTTGGTTTTTTTCAGTGATTATTTATATATATATATCACTGAAGAAAAACAAAGGTTAAGGGACATTGTAGTTAGGCTCATATTTCACTCGTACAAAATCATGACATCAAAGGAGTTTGAAAAACCCTCCCATTAGCCAGACATAGGCCAATCAGAAGGCTGGATATTGTTTTTGAACTAGTCAGGAACTAGATATGGACATTCCCAACACTAATGAACGCACAACGCAGAAACGTGTATGTATGTATAGACTGGCTTTGGTTTCCCACCAGGGGGCCAAACTAAGGACGGGTGCTATATCTGTTCACACCTCGTGTATTGCTCTGCAAACCTTCCAAGAAATACAGAGCACTCGTGGTGTTTCTGCAAATTATTTATTGAACACATCCCCTACTGACACGTTTCTGCGTTGCGCCTTCCTCAGTGCTGGGAATGTCCATATCTATTCTCTTCCAGTTTCATTTCGGCCTTCTTCCTTATTTTTCCAGCACTTTGTACTCTGGAACTCTTACAAAAATTATTTAAACTACATCTACTGGAATACTGCTTCTGATGAATCCACTCCTGATCTACTCTGATATGGAGTTTGTGAGTGCCAAGTTCTTCTATTGTTTTCAAACTTAGATTTCTACTACCTGTCTGGGTATTTCTAATGACACATGCTACTTTTAACTCCATTTGGTGACCCTCCAGAGAGACATCTGTTTCCTCCATGTGAGACTTAGAAGTGTTAAACATTACAGTGGGTTCAGGGAGGAGTCTCCCATACTTCTGGCAGTCTCAGTGGGAGAAAAAGGTGCTACCATTGCTACCAGCTTTGGTCCAAGGCAGTTGCTTGTTGCTGAAAAACATAAAAAGCAGTTTCCCTCGTCATAAGGGCTTTCTCTCAGCATGTGAGTGTCATTGGATATTTTCTATATCTCTTCCCTTCATACCTCCCATGATAATCTGGGTAGGGGGGAAAATAAGTGATTTTCACTCACCTAAAATAGGCCTGGGCATGCCATCACTTTGATCTGATGACCCTCTAGTAGATAGACCGTCAGGTCTAAGGTTTACACCGGCGCAGCTTAGGAAATCATATTGTCTGGCTCTGAAGTGAGTGGCAGCAGAGATACATAATAGCTGCTCCTAAGCAGCACTCTGTCACTCTTCACTGCTGCTAAAAGTTCTTACCTGGGATGGCTGGCAGCAGGTAAAGAAGAGGGAGCCTTGCACCTCTGAAAAGAAAATGTATGTTTCTGCTAAGTGTATGTCTCCTGGTCCTGTGCAGCAGAGGGAACTTTCAGGCTACTGTTTAAAATATTTCTCTGTCTTCAACTTTCTCTAAAACTGGAACCATTTAAAAAAAATTTCAGAAACGTGAATTCTACAACATCACACTCCATGTCAGACTACATCAGTAGAGGCTATATTGCAATGCCTTAAGTGCATCCCTGCAGCCCAGTAATAGATCATTGTCTAACTTCTAAGTCTGATAGAGTATTCGCTAATAGCCTCTGGGAACTTTTAGTAAACTTGGGCCTTATGCAACATAATAGATGTTAACTTCAGTTCTTGAAATTGGTCAGTCAGGAAATATTTAAGTCACTGAAGTGGCTCTGCCCTCAATATCCACTGCTTCAAAGTGGTCTAACAGAAAAGACTGGTTACCATGTTGAAGGCAGAGGCTATGCCCAGCAAAATCAGGGCACTTATATGACATGGGTTAAGTTATCTGCTCAGGTCATAACTGATGTAGAACAGAGCTACTTCACGACTATCTCCAGGCCTAAATCTGCCCTGCATAGAATCAAAGCTAATTTGATTAGAGGTGGTTACACAATTGCTTTGCAATATGCCCTTCGAGAATTCGTCAAACATACACAAAGAGATGGAAGGGTGGGAGGAATGCTTTCAAATACCCTAGCCACTGGCAGTAGCTGGGGGTACCATTCCAACCCATTGTTTTTTGTCCATTGAGTCACCTCTGCTTAGTCCCAGCCATGCGCAAATCAGACTTGGTCCTGTTTCAATAAGAACAGTCCAGCCCGACTGCCAAGTCAGGCCTTCTCTTAACTGGAACAAATACAACCTAAGAATTGCTTTGGCTTTCTTGGGTCCAGTGTCACAGTGAGGTAGGACCATCATATGGTTGGGCCCCGGGTCACTTAGGGAATTACTTTAAACACACAAAAAGTGATGGGAGGAATACATGAAAATAGTCTAATCATTGGCAACTCCAGGAATATTGTTACAAAAAGCAATAGTGGCATAAAGCAAAACTGAAGGAACCACTCTAGGTTTCTATCATAAGGAGAAAATGTTAGCATCTTTAAAAGAGGATGTAAGAAATCCATTCTTCAAAGAAGCATTAAGTAGAGACCGTAAAGGAGAACCTATGAGCTAGCCTAGAAATTCAAATATAGGTAAAAGACGTGGATCTAACAGTGAACCAGATTTAACAGAGAGAAGTGACTCCATTATCTCCTTTCCCGATATCAAAGAGAAGGTAGTGAGAGATGGAGCATTTAGAGTTTCAATTGTGCTTGCGAGAGGCAAGGTGGTGAGAAAGATCTACAGTAGTCGCTGGCAAGTGTCTTCTAGTTTTATTCCCAAAAGTATTGGAGTGTAGAATTCACACAACTCCTCTGTACACATAATCAGGATCATCTGACTATTACATCTACTACATTCCACATTCTACATTACATCACTACAATCCTAAAATGAAGCAAAGTTAGCCTTCAAGGGTAAACACAACACATACCCCCTTAAATCATAATAAAACACTGTACTTAAGACTTACAAAATAACATAATACTAAATTGGATTGTTTCCAGGAACTTGGCCATTATCAAAAACAAGCTTGCATGTCATGATTGGTGTGATTTTGTGGACAGTTTTGACATGTGTATGTTCCAGGAGACCTGGGCCATTACACTCTACTTTCGATCTGGGTTTGTTAGGTTTAACCAGCATGCCCATTTTATAGGAAAGGTCTCACAATTTGGGTAAAAGCAACCCTGGTATGCTCATTCAAAGTTATCAATCCGGGGTCTCCCAATTATTGTGTGTGTTCTTGAATTTTACAAAGAGGGTTTTGCTATGCTTGTTCAATGTCTAGTGTAGGCTTGAGGGTAGCTCTCCCAACTTAGCTGCCATTGATTTAATTACTGCCCACCTGTCATCTATACCAGCTGATGTATGTAGGCTTGTGTTGAGCGATTTCAATTGTAATTTTGAACTCCTTGGTATTGCTTTTGACACAATTTGTGGGTAAGAAGATGAGGTGTGAGCTATCCTGGAGCTATTGCTCAAACTGGTAAAAGAATGTTCTGCTGTAGCCCTGCAATTAAATGCTTTCTCTCTTAAGAATGGGTTGAGAGCTTATAATGGAAGATCCCCATCAGACAGAGAAGGAAAGGACACCTTTAGTAGCTTTAGAAGCACCAGTTGCATCGATTATATATTGATGGACATCAGATTGTGGCAGCAACGAATTGATATGGAGGTTGTCCCTAGGCAGCACAGTGAACATGCCACCCTGGATCTCTCCCTGAGTTCATTGGGTCCTAGCATCCCCTCCCAAAGACCACAAATCATTCAACAAGAGGCTTTTACCAACTAGCAACCTTGTAGATTGAAAGGAAGGACCATTGTTGCTACTCCATCCATCCAGATCTAACTGTATGAAGCACTAGCCCCTGCCCTTGAAGCTATACTGATTTTGGGAGGGAACTCTATTGCGGAGGGCTCATGGGATGGTCTTTCAGCCATTCATAACTCCCTGTTTTGCTCCTCAAGAGAGCTGTTTATGGCGGAGTCGAGGTCTCTCCCCAAATGGGACTATATGGTCCAATGGTACACTAAGGCTTGCAGGGCAGCTAGGTGTGCAAATGTGAGTCTTTAGCATACACGATATGCATGCAAGTCGGCGCTATATTTCACAATCTACCTAGGTGCCCACAGTACCGTTATCATGCATGGTACAATATAATGGTTTTAAGCCATGATGAATTTACTCCTGATATTGCGAACTCGGCCCGTGAGCCCTGTATGTGCAATGTATACAGTTCTGTGTTAGTGGCGCCCCTGCTAATACCCCACTAAGGCACTACTGCCATGTTTCTTCTACCTGACAAAAAAGTACATTACTCTGCTGAGGTGTAATCAATTATCTCATCACTGAGGATAATTCTACCTTTATGTTTTGTGTTTCGTGTATGTCTTGTGTGCACAAACAAGAGAATACATTATTGGGATGAGGTGCAATCAATCATCTCACCACTGAGGGACTTATAATCATTTTACTTTCATGTTTTGTGCTTTGTTTGTGCTTTTTCTTTCCTTACCTAGGTCGCAGCAAAAGCTGTCACTATTTGTGCTTGGGCCAGCTTGTAGTTTTCAAAAGGGGGACCACTAATCTCTCTACAGTAGGGTTCTTCACCCATTCACTTTTTCACACTTTTTAAATCCACTTTATTGGTCCTGAGGAAGTGCCAGGGATCGTTACGACCACTGAAGGTCACGAAACATGTCGACCGAAGAGTTACTGAGGCACATTACCTCCCAGTCAGTAATATTCAACCTATGGGTTTTTTAACCTGTCAGGGGAACCACACATTAACCCCTTCAGCGCTAATGACAAAGCCAGCTCGTCATGGGCGTTACCTGCGCTACGCGGATGACGAGCTGGCTTTGTCATAAACAAGCCATTTTTTTAATTCCAGCGCACAGCGGGAAAACGCGGTAGCGCGGTAGGGGTTAAACTAGTTTTTCGGTATCCCCTAGCCAGTTTTAATCATTCACTCACCCACCCTTTCTTACAAACCCTCAATCTCACACCCTCACTCAACATATGGTGTTACAAAAAGATCTCTGCCAAAGCGATGCTTGGGTGGACCCGTAGGGCATTGAAACGCTGGCTCGATGAGGAGCAACGCCCAATGATGAAGCATATTTACAACAAGGGGTGGTGATGGACAGAGTCTCTGAATTAAGCAGAATACTCTCACCCAGTCAAGAGATCAGGGCTAGATCCAACACCGTTTTTTAGCTCATTGCACCATCCCAGTTTCAGAACCTGGCTGTATGCAAATTAGTCTGTCCCTGGCCCAGTGCATCATGGGAACAGGGCAGACCAGACTACAAAAGCCAATTCTTACACTGGGAAGGAAACAAGCTTCCGGGGACCGGTTTCTGGCATTTCAGCCGTCCTCGGCCCGGCTTGCTTGAATCCTGATGGTGCAATGAGCAAGGGACTCACATCTGAGTATACCCTTCCACGCTTAGGGTGGACAAAAATATTTACAACAAGGGGTGGTGATGGACAGAGTCTCTGAATTAAGCAGAATACTCTCACCCAGTCAAGAGATCAGGGCTAGATCCAACACCGTTTTTTAGCTCATTGCACCATCCCAGTTTCAGAACCTGGCTGTATGCAAATTAGTCTGTCCCTGGCCCAGTGCATCATGGGAACAGGGCAGACCAGACTACAAAAGCCAATTCTTACACTGGGAAGGAAACAAGCTTCCGGGGACCGGTTTCTGGCATTTCAGCCGTCCTCGGCCCGGCTTGCTTGAATCCTGATGGTGCAATGAGCAAGGGACTCACATCTGAGTATACCCTTCCACGCTTAGGGTGGACAAAAATATTTACAACAAGGGGTGGTGATGGACAGAGTCTCTGAATTAAGCAGAATACTCTCACCCAGTCAAGAGATCAGGGCTAGATCCAACACCGTTTTTTAGCTCATTGCACCATCCCAGTTTCAGAACCTGGCTGTATGCAAATTAGTCTGTCCCTGGCCCAGTGCATCATGGGAACAGGGCAGACCAGACTACAAAAGCCAATTCTTACACTGGGAAGGAAACAAGCTTCCGGGGACCGGTTTCTGGCATTTCAGCCGTCCTCGGCCCGGCTTGCTTGAATCCTGATGGTGCAATGAGCAAGGGACTCACATCTGAGTATACCCAATGATGAAGCATGACATCCCTCTGGATGTGTGAGGGCTACAAGAGACAAGATTTGTGCTTGCCTCCACTCCGTGAGTTCTAGACCTAGCCTCCTCTGTTTGTTCTTTTCTTTCTCTGTGGACAACAATAGTGTCCATACAGGAACTCCTACCCACCATTTGGTTCTATATGTGCCCTGACGGGCGCCATCAAAGATGGCATTATAGCCACAATTCAGGTAGCGAGGGCCAAGTGAGATCATGAAATGGCCAAATGGGAGACACTACTTCTTGCAACCATAGAGAGGATCATCATTACTTTTGGCAACTATCGGCTAATAAGGGTCCAGAGTCTGATGCCCCCCTCTCTTGTTACATTACAGCTGCCACTTCAGTTGATCATTTTACAGGACATTATGAGTGTGACATGGGATTGGATGAGCTAGGCAAATTGCCAGGTTCTGCCAGTAGGGTGCCAAAAGGTGTAACTGTCCTGCCCTGCAGCCGGCACTGCTGGATGACCTGATTGCACAGAGGATGTTCTCTCATTCAATCAATCAATCAATTAATCAGGGGTTTATAAAGCGCGCTACTCACCCGTGAGGGTCTCAAGGCACTGGGTGTGGGGGGAGGGTGCAGCTCTGGATCAGTCGAAGAGTCATGTTTTGAGTTCCTTCCTGAAAGTTATCAGGAGATGTATCCTTATAAACACCCCTCGCAGGTTAGGTGTGGTTCATCTGGGAGGTGCCAGACCCTATCTCAGTGTCCTGAGGTGTATTGCAGGGGTGCATTTTAGCTCCGACCTTGTTTTTGTTATACATTAATGATCTGGTGACCCATCTGGAGCAATGCAACCATAAATCCCTGAGTCTGGCCAATAGGAAGGTACCGGAGCTCCTGTTTACGGATGACACCCTGCTGGTCTCAAATTACCCCATTGGCATCCAAAATCTGCTTGACCAGTTTGGTGCCTTCTGCGTCAGTGAGGGCTGGAGATCAACCTCAGTAACACCAAGTATATGGTTTTGAAACCGTGCCGCTCAAATAGGTTGCACCCAATCTTCAATGGTGTTTTATTGGAGAGAGTTTGTACCTTCAAATATCTAGGGAATGAAGATTTTGGCTGCTTTCCGCAGATCAAAAGTGCAAGCTTATTTGGAGCATTATACAGGAGGCAGCTAGCTTCTGATTGGTAACCCCTGCATTGCAGATCTACAATCTTCAAGCTGTAGGGGGTTTATTACATGGTGGGGAAATTTGTGGCCATGAGAATGTCAATGCTATGGAGATGGTGGAGAATCGCTATATGTGTCTTCTCACCAATCTCCATTTCAGTACCCCATTTGTCCCACTAGGTATTAGATCTCTCATGCACGAAGTTAGACACAGACCTTTGTTGTACTGGACGTGGATCTGGTCCTCAGTGGATTTAATTCCCTTTCGGTCTGGACTAGAAGAAAGTCTAAAGCTCTGGGGCCATTAGTAGTTATTGGTTGGGGTATATTAAATGTTGCTTGATTGGGTGTGAGAATATCTGGGTCCACATA
Source organism: Lissotriton helveticus (assembly GCF_964261635.1). NCBI lineage: Eukaryota > Metazoa > Chordata > Amphibia > Caudata > Salamandridae > Lissotriton > Lissotriton helveticus. Next base: position 164,159,050 of record NC_136065.1, on the reverse strand, counting down.
GAGACTGCAGGTAGCACTTCCAAGTCACGCTCAATGGGGTGTACTGGAGCTGGGTAAATGGTGGTTTCTCTAGGACCAAGAGGGAGGGCTTCTTGATCACTGCTTTTTTGGAATTTAGATATGTTTACCATTTGGAGGAGTACATGGATGAAATTGAGCCCCCAGCAGCTAGAACTATATACATAAAATTATGGACATTTACCGTAAAATGGCATCATCCTTTTTCGGAATTAGAGACAAGCTGCCCTTTCTGCTGAGAAACAAAGAATCCATACACCACTTCCTGTTCTTTTGCCCGCTATACCACACTCCCAGGAGGTCTTGGCTCCTACCATTGTGCCACATTCTAGGTGCTAGGGACTATAGATCTGCTTGAAGGATCTTAAGATTCAACACTACACCGTCTTTGCTATGTCCCGTTTTTTTATAGAGCATGTGAAGATGCAGACAGAAAGGGGTTGCCCTGTTGTCATTGGCCTAGCTGTACGTATTTTAATTCTTGGCCCTGACAAAGGACTATTACGCATTTGTTGCTTTTATGATGTATTCTTTACCTTGGATTTCTTAAATGTTATTTATTGTGAGGTTTCAATGTTGTATCATACAGATGTATCTGATGTTATGTTCTTTTATGGCAATGTGCTGAAAAAACGTTTAATACAAAAATATGATATACTCATACAAAATAGTCTTGTAAATACTGAGGATGTTTAACGTCACATCCTGATCTGTTACAGGAACGTACAGTACTCAGGGGCATATTACCAAGCAATAGCGATAATTATCGCTGTTGCTTGGTTAGCGTGAAAAATTTATCGCCGAGCTGCGATGATATTTATCGCAGATAAACCTTGCTATTAGCAAGGTTTATCTCTGAAACGATAAGAATCAGCCGCAATGCATGAATATCGCTGTAAAGTCAGCGATATTCATGCATTACCGAGTGAATGCTCTTAGCCATGTTATCCACCTCCCATTGGATAACATGGCTAAGAACTGCTCAGGGCAGGTGTTAGCTTTTGGAGATATTCGTGCTTAGCGCAAATATATCCAAAAGTTGGTAATAGGAGATAGCGATGTTAGCGACTGTTTCCAGTCGCTAACATCTTGGCACGCCTACTTTGCATGTCATTAGTGATAAATATCTCTGACATGCAAAGCGGGGCCCAAGATGGTTGCTATCTCCTACTAGCTGTCGCTAACTGGTTTTAGCGACAGCTAGGTAATAGGGAGATAATTTTATCTCCGCTTTCTTGGCTTTTAAAGCCAAAAAAGCAGAGATAAATCCCTTGATAATATGCCCCTCAGTGTTCTATGGAGAGCATCATATGTAAATGAACCACTTGCACTTTCCTGAATATCATCACCATTTTCTTCATTACTCTCTTCCCCGCTTTTTACCAGACACTCCTTATCCAACCATCTGACATCACTCATCTCCCTTTCCATTTTGTTGTGATGATCACCACACTTCCATCCCTTGTTGCACTTCACAAACCCACATTAGTGCAATACTTTACCATCACCCAATCTTGCAGAGCTCTTAAATAACTCCATGAATTATAAAGGAGTCCTGAAAATGTACTCTCAATCTTCTTGACCTTTGTGGGTGACTTTACATGCATGAGATAACTTTAGCTCTTTTCCTCTTATCGTAGAAAAACCTTGTAAACTACTTGTTCATTTACAATATGCATTTTCTTCAGACCAATGCATTAGCTTTGCATTCACCATCCAACTCTGATTATCTTTCGTAATTGTAACTGTTCCTCTTACGATAGTGATAGGACTAAACACGGTAACAGTGGGAGTCGTCCAATCCATCCATACCATTTTCGTAACACAATCCAAATTAACTTTTTGCCATTTAAAACTCGATTAAACCTTTCAAACTCAATTTGCCTTCATTACTCGATTAAACCTTTCCAGTTCATCATTACTACTTGGGTGATAAAGCAAAGTAAGTTTCTGTTCCACATCATTACACTTCAGAAAACATTCCAAATCTTTACTCTTAAACTCTTAACGCATCTAAAACTGAGCTCCTCCTATTAGGCAGAGACTCCCGTCTATGGGGCAACAGTTGGTGGCTGGAGGAGCTGGGTACCCCTCCTGTGCCTACAATGCTGTAAAGAACTGCGGTATTTGGGTGGATAGTGCCCTATGTTTTGAGAAGCATGCCAAGTCTGTGCAGGGACCTCTTTCGGCATACTGCGTGGCCTCAAACCCATTTTGGGCTTGTTTGCCCCCCACACTTGTCAGCTGGTAGTTCAACCCACGATCTTGGCCAGGCTGGCCTATTGCAACAGTCTTCTGCTTGGCGCTAATAAATCTTTGACCAATAGGCTCCAGCGCACCATGAATGCAGCAGCTCATATTTTATTTGCTATACCAAAGCACTGCTCTTTTTTCAGGTGAGTTGTGCCGACTCCATTGGCTTCCTATTGAGCAGAGAATCTGGTTCAAAACACTCTGTGTCATGCACAAAATACTGGTAGGCGTCACCCCAATGATTCTCAGTGATGTATGCCTTCCCGACATTCCTACCCGTGCTCTGCATTCTGCGGACCACCACTTGAAGTGGATGACCGTTTCCATACATTGAGAACCGGTGGCCGTTCATTTAAGGTACGAGCACAAACTCTTTGGAAAAGATCTGGCCGTTTGAGTAGCTGTAGCCTCGTATGCATCCTTCCTCTATATCTTAGAGCTAGGACGTCCATTTGCTGGGACAGCCCTGCGCTCTACAAATCTCCTAACATAACAAAACATAACTCCAAACCATTATCTGAGAACATTTTCTTAGATAATCCCTCTCCAAACATTTGATCACATTCTCTGTATTATTGCACTTTACAAAAGCACTTCAGGCCATTTTGAAAAATAATCAATTGCCACCAACACAAACATAACTTCTCCTTCCTCATCATAAACTTGCACCATTATATCCACATTAATTGTTCCCCACATCATCTCAGGACATGGCACAAGGCCCACATTTGGTTTGGGCAAAACCTCAAATTTATCATCGTTAAGATATAAATCACATTGTCTAACCATCCTTTCAACCTAAATATCTTTTCCAAGCCACCAATAACATTCCTATACCCTTTTTTACTTTTAACAATTCCTACATGACCATCATGACAAAGTTGTACAATTCTACTCTCAACATTTTAGGTGATATCACTTTCACACCTCTCATCATTTTATCATCAATCGACAACAATTCTCCCCGTACTTCTCAAAAATTCTGATATTCTTCTGTTAGACTTTTTTTTCCCGGCAATCCTACTTTCACATCTTTTCTTACATTTTCCAATACTTCATCATCCTTACTAACAACCTGCCATTACTCGCCTGTTGTAGCCTCCATTGTTTCATTTACCGTCCATGCCACATTAATTTCTTCTTCAACATCCACAGGAATCTCATCCAAAAGTAAAGGTAATCTACGCACAAAATCAGCCAATTTGTTTCTCACCCCTAGGAGATAACAAATCCTATAGCTATAGTCTAACAATCTCAAGGGCGAACTTGCAATCCCATGGGTGGCAGAAAATAATCCTTCAGTGGATAACACTTTTACCTTGACTTTTGTGGACACACCTCACTTCCACATCAAAACCCAATACAAAGTTCCTGAAGTGTTCCAGCTCCAGGCAACTGATAAAATATATTTTTTCTATAACAGAATAGTGTTCCTCTGCTGGAGACACGGCTCTGGAGGCAAATGCTATTGTGTACTCATTTCCTCTGAAATCCTTTTGACTTTGTAACTAGCATCTGTCTCAAGAATACAGTCTAGCTTAGAATTAAACCCATGTAATGTTCCAGCATTGCAAAAATTGTCCTTATTACTTACAAATTTATTCTGAAGGCCTTCAGTTCATTCAAATGTATTCTTGCTTTTCAAAAACTGCCACAAATTGTATTGCTTTGTCAGAAACATTCCACACAAACGTAGCAAAAAATGTAATTAATCCTAAAAAGGATCTCAACTCATACTTATTAGTGAGAACAGGAGCTTTTCTCGCTGCCACAAGCAACTCTTTTTTTGGTTTGATCGCTTCAGCTATTACTTCATGCCCTAAATAATTCAGACTCTGTACCCCAAACTTACATTTGTAAAATTCAGGTGGCAGTCCACACTCATGCAACTTCTTCAAAACATCCTTCACTCTATCATCATGCTGTTGCTCATTCATGTCATCTTGGAAGAAGATAATACCAGGCAAGCCTTTAAAAAATGTACACACTTGTTTTTGAAAAACTGCTGCAGCAGAAGCAAGACCGAACGGCATACGTTCATAATAAAAACAACCCATAGGTGTCATAAATGTTGTCAAAGTCTTACTGTCTTCATTCAAATTCTCCTGGTGGTAGGCCGATGAAAAATCTATTGACAAAAAACACTTCATGTCTTTTGCTAAGACCAGCATTTAATTGTTCTAAGGTCGAGGACATTTTTCAATCACTATATTACTGTTAAGAACTCTCAGATCCAATCACAAACAAATGTTCTCATTAGCTCATCTAGTAGCTACAAATGAGGCAATCCATTCGGCTGAGCCCACCTGTTTGATGATACCCTCCTTGAGTAATCTCACTATCTGAATGTTAACTTCTTCTTCTAAAATCCAAACAATATCTCTAGGTTTATGTACTATGGGAACAGCATTTTTCCTTAACACAATCTCATGTGACTATCCAACTAAAGAACCAATTTTCCGAGAATGATTTGTTCTAGAAATGCTTCCTTAAATACGGTGCCATACCTGAACTGTTCCCTAAAACTAGCACTTGTTCCTGGCTGTTGGGGTCAATAATGATATCTAGTGCTCTCTGAGCAATCCATCCTAACACAGAAGGGCCTTCTTTGGCTATATATAACTTACCCATGGCTTTCCTCACTTTAAATTCAAAACTCACTTTGCTATATCCCAACATAGGAATGGGTTCTCCTGTGAAACTTTCTAATGATACATCAGAAGGATCTAAGTGTGGTCCAAGTACATTTACGATTTTGTCTTACCACACACTCTAATAGTGTGAGGGTAGCCTGAGTCTGCTGCTATCAGAATTCCAACACCCCCAACTTAATATCACATATAGCTTTATTTATAGATTCTTTCGTAAGAACATTCATACTCTCCTTAACATTCCTTTCTTTTATTCGTAGGATACAATCATTATTAAGAATACCGCAATATTCACTAGAATAATTCTTATCTGATTCTTGTTCAGAATCAGCTTTGATGATAGTCACTTGCTTACAAAACTTCATTTGTTTTGCATGCTTTAGCATAGTGACCCTTAATCCCACAAGCAGCATATTTTTTTATTAATGGCAGGACAATTCTTACTGTATGTAATTTCATATTTCCTCTCACAGCTATACCAACATCTTTCCTGACACTTAAAATTATCCTTTTTGGTTTCATCATGTGAGTGTGTCACATTTTTTTCTTTTGTTTTATTTTACTAACAACATCTTTTTGGCTATCACTGGGCTTACGAACAAATGTCTTAGAACATTAATTAGTCGTCTCTCCTTTTTAACAACAGCAACTACATCTGCGAGTGTAGATTTGCCATATACCCATAATCGTTCTTGAATAATATGCTCATTGTTTACAGGCATAATTACTTAGTAACAATTAACTCATGAAGACTACCAAATCTGCACATTAAAGCTAGTTTCTTAAAGAATGGTTGTGGTAGGGTAAAAAAAAACTGTCTGCGAGGCGCACATGATAATAAAATAAACCGCTGAAAATGTGCTTTGTAGGTATCAATATAAAAGTTTGAAAATACCTATTGAAAGTCAGATGTACACCAACAGTCAGCGCAGCCTCTATAACTTATGTTTAACATTCGAGGCTTGTATCCAAAATCCTTTGTGGCACTTTTTTATGCAAACTGAATACTGTCTATTCTTATAAAAGAACAATATTCCCAAATGAATATGGCTGCCAGGCTTGTATCCAAAATCCTTGGTGGCACTTTTTTGACACAATCCTGTTGCTCCATCTATGCTTGTAACATCTAAAATAACTATATGCCCAAAGAAATATGCCTGTCATGTCGTGTGTCAGACATCGATATGCCTGAGCCCACAATCCGTTGCACAACTTCTTGCAGGAACAAAGCGGCCACTCCGTTGAAAGACACACACTGTAGGGCTTGTGTCTAAGAAGATAAAAAGGAGCACGAGATACCACTCGAGCCATTCACTAAAGAAGCCTCTAGATGGGGCAGCTTTGCAGAACCCACACATTGGTAATGCCGCAAATCCTTCAGACATTCAAGAGGAGTTGCGAATTGATGGAGAGCTTATAGTACTCTAAATTGTATGGGTGCACTATAGTCAGGGTTTATACACACTCACATGTATTTTTGTCGTTTGCAGTGTTTCATGATTAATGAGATGCATTTATTCAAAGTTATAGCAGCATTGAAATGTAGTGTATACATTTAAGTAGGACTTTGTATGTATTAAAGAAACTTATAATCCTGTATGTATAATGTGCAGGATGAAATTATACTTGTGCAATGTAATTTGTGTTTAGTTTAAGGTGCCTGCATTGTAGGCCCAAACTGCAGGTTGTTTTGAGTTTCGTTTCTCCTTGGTTGCTCAAGAATTATAATTAGGGCTCCCGGTTTTCTGTTAAACGGATTTTTACATATAAATACAGACGGAAAACCATTTTTCCTTTGTCTGTATTTATATGTAAAAAACAGCAAACTACTAGTAAATCTTGCCAGGCGGCCGTGCTTCAGCCCAGAGTTGCCACGCGCCTGGTCCTTTTGTTGCTGCCCCAGCCCTTGCTTTGAATTTGGCATGTATTTCTATGGCCTCAGGGGAAAGATAAATGACGCGCAACGCCCATGGGATCAAAGAGCTTCAGACACCCCCACTCCCCCCCCTCCTGTGTGTCAGTCCGGCAGAGACAGCTTCGCGGCCACACTCACAAAGCAGCACAAGAGTAATTCACAGGTCTTTAAAAGACTATTTATTTGCTAACGAGGCTTTGATGTGTGTTCTCACCCCTTCTTAGCATCCCTGCAGCTCCGCTCTGCAATTTGAATCTTGGGGTCAACTAACTTGCAGACCTCGCAGTACGAAAACAAAAACCTTTTTTACGGGGAAATCAGCTTTTGAGAAAGTGAAAGATTTTAACTATTTAGGGCTCCTATTACGCTCTTCTCTTGCATGGAACTTACTTTCTACTGCCAGAGCACAACAATGTAATAGGAACATTGAGGCAATCTTCATACTTTTCCATATGCTCAGACAAAATTAAACGAAAGATTTTGCACCCCTCTTATCGTGGGTTACGACGTGGGAAAACCTAGAGGCTGTTCTGGTCAGGTCTTGCATCACTGACTGTTTATCTCTGAAAGGGGTTGCGCGGATCCTGTGGGTTGCATATTTGAAAAAAACCTTCAAACTGATAGGCATAAATGAGTTTGACAATACTCTCATGATCACTCCTAAATATAAAGAGGAAGTCAGACTTCGTTTCTTTAACCATTGTTCGGATCTAAGGCTTCAGAAGGCACAGCCTATGGTGTCAGTCACAAGATATGTAAAGATTTCTAGCACAGCCATCTTAGAAACATATCTTGTCTGGATTTATAAATCCTATCTATCGCTGTTACCTCACCCGTTTAAGATTTTGCATGATACTTTTCAAGGTTACCTTCTGCCTTCAATGTGTATGGTCACATGATTTAGTCACGTATATGCAGTACCTAGACGCTCCTTTTTAATACCCATTTTATGGAAATCCACATTGGGAACCCATAGGGAAGGCGTAGCTTTTCTACAGAACATTTCTACAAAAGAAACATGCAATGGGGTGCTACATTTTATGAGAAGGGCATTAGTTATTAGAAAGAGGTATGAGGTCATCCTTCTGTGATCGTTGCATTAACCCTGCTCCGAACTAGCTGTTGCATAGATATTTTATAATTGTAGCTTCTTATAATTCATAAACTTTTACTTATTGAATGTTGTATGGGTCTTATTACTATGCTATCTCTACACCACATAAGTTCTACAATGGTCGCTGTAACGTTATTTTAACAATTTTACTTTTTAGCTGGAAAAGCATTATTTATTTATTTTATGCATTATATGTGCTCTTTTTATTGACATTCATGGTTCACTCCGAATAAAGATTTGATTCAGTCAGACTCAGGAACCACGTTCCAGCTGCTGCTGATCCACTACCAGTATTTGACTTGAGTTCATTTAAACCTATGGGCTTTGAAATGTTTTTCTTAAAGTTCCTAGAAGAGTCTGTTGTGAGGGAAAAGAAGAAAGCCAAGCAGGATTGCACAGGATTTAAGACAGATTTGCGTTTGAATCTACTTAAATCTAGTCAGGAGGCTGCCAGCGAGGAGGATGGTAGTGGAGAGTCTGCTAGTGAGGAGGAAGGCAGCGAGGTTTGTTGTTCCCTCTGCTCTTGTGTCCATGTACAAGCAGTTGCACATGTGTTATTGGGGACTGAAATAAATGTGGAAAAATACTTGCGGTAGCGTCGTCTTTTGCTTGTGGCAAAATAAATGCGGATAAATACAGAAAAAATGCCCCAAAAATAAATATGGATAAATACAGACGGAAATGGCAACAAAAAAAAATACCATAAAACCGGGAGCCCTAATTATAATTAAATTAATCCTTTTTGTGCTCGAAGACAGTGTGTTCTCATCTTACTGCAGGTGCAGGAATTCGACCTTGTTATTCTTACATTTAAGGAGATACCTGGAATGTCTTTGAAGAAGGCTGGAAGGCGGAAAAAGGGACGCCTTTCATGTCTGGCCTATCTGAAAACCAAGGCCACTGGAAGAAGAACCAATTTAATTAAAGCTTTTGTGGAAACTTACTGAAAGATGTTGCAAATGGAAAAGTTTACCTTGTGACGTACTGTGGGTTGAACATTGTGTTTTTGTATGATGTGCAGGGACAGATTCGAGAGACTTCTGCTTATTTCGTAGAAGGAGCATCTCAGACCGAGCTCCATAGTTTTATGCTATCAGACCCATTTGACGTAGGTACGTCTTAGGAAGTCAACTCGTGCTGACACCTTTGGGATAGGATATCGGGGAAATAGGTAGGATGTTCACATAGAGCAGAGTAGGGAAAGACATCTTTGTTTTCTTCTCTAATGAAAAGAGAATTGGACTCAGCTTCTATTCTTTGTTGCATTGTGCTATTTTGGAGTTCATCATATTATGCCTTTTGAGCTGAATGGTTTATGTACCTATATACTCTGATATTGAGGTGTGTTTATATTCAATTATTTTTAGCCTACAATAAATCCACAAGACTGAAATTCTGAGTCTGTGGTCCTTTAGAAGCATGACTAAATTGAAAGTATAACCTTGACTTGTTTCACTCCCCTCAAACATTTTTATCAGGCTATAAAAGTCTATATTCTTGACAACACTGAGATATGTCTACAAATGCGGCATGAAGAGTGTCACTCATACCACAATTTAGTTTATTTGTTGATTTGATGTAATTTGTCTATTGGCAAATGCATTTCCATTTTGTGCTTTGTTTTTCATAGTAATGACGCTTTCAGCAATTTTGGAGGTGTACCAGTAACCGTAAGTTAAGCGGTCACTTTTCTCTGCCACAGGTTAGGGTGCATCTTAGCGAGTGCATACTTCCGTGGCGCTAGGTCCTGAAAGCCTCGCTATTGGCGCTTATGAGGCTGAAACATGTAGACCACTTTTCTTTCACTTAGTGATGTGACTGGTCAATTTATCTGGTTTATCATCCATTTCACGGTTTAACCGTGTCTTACCACTCCACCATTAAAAAAATTTGGATTGGTAAAGACAATTTTAGCTTATCACTTGACTCACACTGTCACCTTCACTAAACCTGCTCAGCTGTAATCAGGCGTTGAAGCACAACAGAGAGGGAACCAAATGATGAAGCATGTCACCAACTAGTTGGTGAGTGAGGGTTCTTTTTACATACAGAGAGTGACTCTATTTTGCCAGTTTGTTATTATTTCTGGCCCCACTATACTGCTGTTTTTATATGGTTATTCAGGGGGTCTAAGAGTGGTTCCTGGTCTTTACCCTCCCTCCCTTTGTTGTTTAATAATTAATTCTGGCACACAGAAAAAGTTTACTTTTTGAAATCAGAAGGTCGCGTTCTTTCATTGTGCGAGTCACACTGCAGCCACACTCTGTTAAGAAATTAGGCACTGCCTCCCCCTTGTGGACAAACGTGGTCCTTGCATCACAGGTATAAAAAAAACACTTTCCACCTGCACGAAGCTGAAGCAAAAATATCATGCAGCCGGGAGCGAGGATGCAAAGAGAGCTTTAACGCCCCTTTGTTTGGCAGCTAAAAATACATACCTCTAATTCGGATACTGTTTTATCCTCTTGCCTTCGGGCCCCATTGCCTCTGCTACACTATTGATAAATAAACACATGACGTGCTCTCTGACCCTTGCAGGGACGCAAACAGAAGAACTTAAATACGTTAAATATGCGCTTCCCTAATCTGATTAGACAGCATGGTGTGAACACACCCTCGGGGTACATCTGGTCGTCCAACAGCTGCTTCTAACGCCCAGCATTACTCTTTCTGTACACAAAGCTATCCATTCGGAATGGCTACAGGGCAGGAGGGAGCACCACGAGAAAAAGTAGGACAGAAGCCATCGACACATAAAAGGTCAGTTCCACAGACTATTTCAACAAGTAGAAAAATAAAAGCTGGACTGATATTCAAAGTTTTTAGATTAAAATGGATACATGCATGGCGCCTAGTGTATGTATGCTTTGGCAAATAAATTCGCTCGACTTTTAATTTTCCACATATCAAGAAACCCATACCCAGTGATTTGGACAAAACGCCACATAGAAGGCAAATCCACCGAAATCCGGTTTCGAGCTCCTCGATTGCTTGTTAGACAAGGCTCTCTCTTTTCTAATATTCATGAAGAAGCATCTAGTCTACGGATTCAACACTACTTTCAAAAAGTATTCTATTTCACCAAAAACAACAGCCACGGTTTAACAAGACTGACTCAGTACAAGACAGAATGAAAATCTTCAGTTTTGTTTTGCATGAACCCAAAATTTAGTACAGTGGGGTCTTTACATTGCCTTGAATGCTAATGATTTCAGCAGCCATGCTCACTCAAAATATGCCTTCATAGTGCAAAACAAAATGTAACACGTGCAAAACATAACGTGGCGTTGTGGTGCAAAGGCTTGTGGTGTTTTCTGTCTTATTTGTACTCGAGGTCCACCATTCAGTACAAATATCTCTGCAAAATTACCAAACTACTTAATTATACACGGAAAAATCACAGGGGCGTGTTTATGAGTGGGATTGCGTAGCGCTTGCACCACGTAACATGGTGCATGGGTGATGCAAGACCAGAATGTGATTTAAGAAGCCACGCAAGGCCACCATATGCGGTCCTGAGTGACTTCAAAACTCCGGAGTAACACAACGCAGTGCAAATCGCCGCATTGTGTTACACTGCGCTAGGGAGGCGCTCCATGAGTGCTGCATGGGTGTTCACATGCAACATCCATTATTTTGACGCATTCCCAGATATACCAAAAGTGGAAGACCTCGAAACGTGCCAAAATGCTTCGCCTTCCGGGGCATTCTGCAGCACACATAAAAAGAGGAAAATGACTCGGGTTTGTTTTTGTGCGGGATGGTGCACCTTCATGCACAAAATACACCTCCTTACAGTGCAGGCACGCTTGCACCATGGTGCAAGGGTGCCTTACTTGGCACTTGGTGGCCAAAACAACGCCAGCATAGAGACAAAGGCAGGAATGCACAGTATACTTTTAAAGGCGGTGCATTCCTACCCGTTTCTGGTCACGCAACAAGGCACGGTGACTTGCGGAGCTGCACTGCGTGACTTTGCCATAAATATGCACCACAGTTTTTAGCCCACTGCCTGTGTCTGTTTTTATTTGGCATTATGATTCCAGGCAAATTTAATGCCTTAACCATGGCGGGCCTTCCGCCGCGGTGCGGGGCGTTCCATTGTGTGGGCGGGGCCGCGTCAGCCAAGTCGTGCACAGCACTACGAAGGTAGTGCTAGCGACGGATGTTGGCCGACAGAAGCAGCAAAGGGGTTAAGGTGCTTTGTTTTGTGTGAATTTATTTGATTTGGCTTTTGTGAAATCTAAGGATTTTTGCACAGTTTCTGCACGTTATGGCCACTTTGGCTAAATTAGAAGGGGACTAGAGCAACTCGCTGAACAAACATTCAGAGCTCAGCTCCGCCAACATTTTGGCTCAAACAATCCTTTTATTTGTAACAATTGATCGTACTGTGTACTTCCTTGCATCGCGCAACGATTTTAACATTCCCGCAATATTCCAAAAGCATTGTGTTGATGTCCTGGCCTCTATTATCAGAATTTTTATTTTTTCAGTGGTTAATGTGGTAACATGTATCCTGGTGAGATTTTTTTTCAGCCTTTTAGCCTGATCATAGTTTGGCTTTTTCACCTTTTAACCCCTTCCATGCTGATGGCGGCCCCTGTCCGTCATGCAACACGGTGGGCGTGTGCTGATGACGGCTGGGGGCCGCCATGATCCCGCCCACTCTTTAGAAGTGCCGGAGAGGCGCAAAAGCGCGGCCGCGCCCAAGGGTTTAAAGTTTACCTATGTGATATATTTTCCTGTATCCTGTGTAGTGACAGAAGTAGCTTTCTTTTTAGGTCTCGTGACCTACAATGCGCGCAAGCGCATTTGGGATCGAGAATTCAAGTGCTCGATCGACTAGTGAAACCACTGCGGTTTCTTCACAGTGCATGTGAGGTCACGTGGCCACAAAAGCGGGTCACGTGACCACACAAGCACGCGCATCTCCCTATTCCGCCTGCATCAACTTCTCCTCCCGTCGCTCGTATTCCCGCCCCCCCGCCAGGCTCTTCCACGCTCCGGCCTCCGAGAGCTTCAAAGCTTCCCCGCCCACTGCTTCACACTTCACGGCCGGCAGGCCGTGAGATCCATTCCTTGCTTCCCGCGCTCCGAGAGCTTCAAAGCTTCAAAGCTTCCCCGCCCACTGCTTCACACTTCACGGCCGTGAGATCAATTCCTTTAATACAGTTGGAAAAGCCCAGCCATCTGCAGTTCCTTGTTATTTATATTTAATTAGCAGCAGTAGCATTTCATATAATGTGTTTCCAGCATGAGATATTCGTCGCTTTTTGATCCTCGCGCCTTTTCCCTTTCAGTTTGAAGGCTCGAGGTCTCCTTCACGCTTCACTACTCACAGCGTATTTATTTTACATTAGAGACTCGTGCTGCCCTTCGCGCTCCACTGCACGCAGAATATTTACGTTTGGTTGGCTTAGCTGATGCGCACACACGCAACACCACACACACGCAACACCACACACCCACGCAACGCCACTCACCCAAGCAACACCACTCACACACGCAACGCAACTCACACACGCAACGCCACTCATCCACGCAACGCCACTCATCCACGCAACGCCACTCATCCACGCAACGCCACTCATCCACGCAACGCCACTCATCCACGCAACGCCACTCATCCACGCAACGCCACTCATCCATGCAACTCCACTCATCCACGCAACGCCACTCATCCACGCAACGCCACTCATCCACGCAATGCCCACTATCACCCACGCAACGCCACTCACCCACGCAATGCCACTCACCCACGCAACGCCACTCACCCACGCAACACCACTCACCCACGCAACGCCACTCACCCATGCAACGCCCACTATCACCCACGCAACGCCACTCACCCACGCAACGCCACTCACCCATGCAACGCCACTCACCCACGCAACGCCACTCACCCACGCAACGCCACTCATCCACGCAACGCCACTCATCCACGCAACGCCACTCACCCACGCAACGCCACTCACCCACGCAACGCCACACACCCACACAACGCCACTCACCCACGCAACGCCACTCACCCACGCAACGCCACTCACCCACGCAACGCCACTCACCCACGCAACACCACTCACCCACACAACGCCACTCACCCACGCAACGCCACTCACCCACACTGTGCAGTGCACAATAGGTCTCGCAGTAGGAAAGTTGGAGCTATTGGTTTTGTAAATGACAAAGCCCTTTATGTTTTTAAAATGAAAACAAAAATAAAAGGCATTATTATTTGCAATTGTAATAGCTCCAACTTTCCTACTGCGAGACCTATTGGCAACGCCAGTGCTTGTTGCCTTTTCTTCCTGTAGCACTTGCTAAGATATGCCAAAATTGTTCGAAGTTCCTCCTTTCCAAGGTTTATTGTATTTTCGTACACTCTTTACACTGTTGTACCTTTATTCCTGGCCTGATCTGAAGGTTTGAGTCTCATTTTTTTCACTGATACCGAGGATGCTATGAGGCTCTTGTGCATATTGGTGCAGCACCAAGCCTGGGTTTGGACAGCGCCTTGCGCACATGCATTAAAGACCTTTTCAAAGTGGTTGTGTCTGTCTGCCTAGCTATAGCATATTTACATAGGCTTTGGCTGAGCTGCTATCATGAACAATGATATCCTATGTAACAACTACTTCTGACTACAAGGAACAGCAAAGAATCACACAAGCAGCACACCTTCAACTGACAGCAGCAGGACGCTGTCAGGACGCTGACTTGCAATATCACCTAAATAAGAATGGTGCCAGAAATTGCATATCCCTCTACCTATACATTCATTTTGACATAAGCATCCACTCCAAATATCTGTCTGTAGCCTACATGTCACCCATGCCTTAAATGTATATGCTCTGTGAGAGATGAAAGCTTATACTAGTCTGCCCTGTCGGATCTGTTCTGCTGGGAATGGAAGATTGCACGTATTGCCTTCTGTGAGAGAGGAAAGCTTGCTTTGCTATTGCCACACTGTCCCAGTTCTGTGAGGAAGTAAAGCTTGCACTGTGGCTGCCCAATTTTTACCTGTCTTGTGATGGGAAAAGGTTGTGCTGATGCTACCCTAGATGAGCCTGTCCTCCGAGGTTAGGAAGCTTGCACTGTTTCTCACCAAGCTGCACCTGTTCTATGATTAGGGGTGTTTACAATGCTGTTGCTACATCTTATAAAAATACAAAGGATATATTTAATGCACTTGATTAACTTTCTCATGCCATTCAGAACCATATGTTGGAACCAGTGCAAGCAATAGTTGTGGAGCACTGATCCAGGGACCCTGAATTTAATCACAACTTCACAGTTCGTCCAAAGTGTGTGACCCTGCATAATTACTTTCCTTCCCTCTTCCTCCCTTTCTGTGATCACCACATTTGAGAGCACCTAGAAATATTTCAGTTCAGGAGATGCACTGTAAAGATCCCCTCCATTATATTCTATAATACACCATAATGTTTTTTTCATCAATAACAATAAAGGCCGTATATAGGTGGCACTGGACTGCTAACTTGCCTCTTGGTTCACTAATAAAATTGCCATTAGGGTAGAATGGGTAAAGAACGTGATACTCTCAGAAGATTGGAATTGCTCAATCTCTAATAAGGCAGCCTAGTTTCAATCTTGGCTTCTAAGGTGACCAAACAGTGTGACCCTAGGCGATTACTTTTCTTCCCTGTACCACCTTCTCCATGATCATCACATCTGAGAGCACCATCAAATAATTAATCTCTGGATCCAAACTGATACCACACTGTCTTGTGTATGGTTCAATAGACCATAATGTTCCTTCAGCTATTAAAATAAAGGCTTTAGGGGAAACAAGACAACTGACTTGCGTCTTGAGCCACTATTAAACTGGTGATGGATTAAACCCAGATCAGTTGACTGGGGGTGAGTGTTTGATTTGCTCAAACGCTCCGTCCATCATCCCCTTTTGAATCGCTTTGTTCTCCCTAAGTGTGGCAGGGTATGCTCAGACGTGAGTCCCTTGCTCACTTGGCCACTGGATTCAAGATAGCCTGGCTGATGAGGATTATGAATCCGAAACCGGTCCCAGGATGCTTGTTTCCGGTCCATGGAAGACATGGCTTGGCAGTTCGGGCTGGACTGTTCCCATGAGGCACAGGGTCAGACTGATTTGCATATAGCCATGTCTGAAATGGGGTGGCTGAGTGGGCTAAAGAATGGTGATGGATTAAACCCAGATCAGTTGACTGGGGGTGAGTGTTTGATTTGCTCAAACGCTCCGTCCATCATCCCCTTTTGTATCGCTTTGTTCGCCCTAAGTGTGGCAGGGTATGCTCAGACGTGAGTCCCTTGCTCACTTGGCCACTGGATTCAAGATAGCCTGGCTGATGAGGATTATGAATCTGAAACCGGTCCCAGGATGCTTGTTTCCGGTCCATGGAAGACATGGCTTGGCAGTTCGGGCTGGACTGTTCCCATGAGGCACAGGGTCAGACTGATTTGCATATAGCCATGTCTGAAATGGGGTGGCTGAGTGGGCTAAAGAATGGTGATGGATTAAACCCAGATCAGTTGACTGGGGGTGAGTGTTTGATTTGCTCAAACGCTCCGTCCATCATCCCCTTTTGTACCACTATTAAACTGTCATGGCAGAAATGGAGTGGTTGACTAATTCTAATAAAGGCTACTCGGTGCAGTGATATTATTTAAGGTGGTAAAGAGAAACACTCTAAAATATACTTTTTAATGTAAATGTTTACCCCTCAGCTATATATAAAGTGACAGTCAGTGACACTTGCGGCAGAGAAAGAGGTCCACAATGAGCTAAGAGCTGCTCAGCTTCCACCGTGCTGCTTTTCCAGATAGGATGGTACACAGAGGAGGCTGCTCCCAATTATGGAACCTGACAGGCAGCGGCTCACTACCACGTCCCTATTGGTGTTGGTAGTGAGGCAGGGGATGCTTTGGCGTTGGATGTGTGATTCACGGCCTCAAGGCCTATGCACTCCAATTTCTCACACTAATGAGCTGGGAGTGAGGCATGACAGCATGGGCATGGCCTGTTTCCTAGCCCTGGCTACAATTATAGTGACTTGAGTTGCGAAACCTGCTGCACATCTGACAGTCTCACCTCTGGCACATTGTGAGGCATCTTCAAGGGGTGGGCCCTATGGAAATTTGCCCCATAACCCTCTCAACTCCATTTCCGAGGCTGGTGAACATGCCGTATGAGTCAAGAACTCTTTCACCATATTTGACGTGCGATACCTTTATTCAATGGAATGAATTCTGATCCTGCATGGGCAATATCTGAACACCAAACATGTTGATTGAAAAGATAAATAGGGTCCTTTGCTCTCCTCTACTGTTTTTAATATTCTGGTATGGAGACATGACGAACTTAAACAAGATTAAATACAGAGCTGAGCAACAACATTTTAGCTCATTCAAATATAATTTTAATATGTTTCACAGTTTAACAAATGGAGTACATAAATGCCAACATAAGTAACAAACCTTCACTCAAACTATGAACCCCACACCTAGGAGACTGTACAACCAGTGAATAGTAGTACGCCTGAATGCCTCCCAGTGCAAGGTAGAGAACCCACTGATGAAGCATAGGTAAGTGGAAGCTCATCATTCTTTATGAGTACATGAATGTATGTTAATTCAATAAAAGGGTTGTCTGTTTCTTCCAGGAGGTTTGTACTTCTTGTGTGTTTATTGAAATTATACAGCAGTCCTTTAAACACCTGCCACTCACGCTTAAGTATATTAGCTACCTGTGCTGCACCTGTCCTGAATGTGTGAGAGAACCTGGTTATGTTCCTTCTGCCACTGCCACCTGTCCCTAACTTATTATTTGTGTTAGGGAATGTTATACAGTTGTTATCCATATTGGACCTTTGTGTTGTGATGCTCGGTATAAAACTTTCCACTTCACATATGAAAAAGTGATGCACACTGCCAATGCTTGTTTTAATGCATTATGGGAGCTTAAGAGTGAACCCTCATAACATATATGATCAGGCTTTTGTTTTGTATACTTACATCCAAAATAAGCATACTTTTTAAAAATGATGTAGTCGACTTAGTAAACTTTTAAAAAATAGCTGACTAGCCAAATTTTAAACATTTAAAAAAATAGCTGACAAGTGGCCAATTCTAGTATTTTAGCCAGCATCACTTTGTACGCTGTACACTGTTAAAAGCAAAACTACAAGCCCCACAATCCAACATGGTACTGGTAAAAACAACAACAATACAAGATGGGATCCTGTATCTAATGCCAAAGCTCAGAGTAGTGAAATAAAAAATGTATTTTTGTTCTTGGCTTTCTGCCTTTTTTCTTGTAGGCAATAACAGGTTAAACAGCCCAGTGGGTGAGAGGGCAGTGACAACTTTTCAGATGCAAATGCTAGCATCTCACTACTAATAGGCTAACATTAACACTGCAAATTGCTTTGTTTATCATCAGAACAATGTGAACAGCAGTAGCGAGAAAATCTAAGGATGCACAGAAAGGGAAAATAGTGTCCCATCAGTGCTTTTTCAGAACTCTTCCTCAGCCTAGAGTTTGGTGCTATTTAAGTGACATGCTCACAACGCCCCCGTGAAGCAGCCTGCATTTAACAAGTGCAGCACATGTTGCTCCACCTCTTTCAGGGCTCGCTTGTGTGCACAAGGAGTTGGTAAATCATGTTGAATGGAGTGTTCTTCTATACAATTTCGAAACTCAGGGGCATATTATCAAGGGGCTTTATCTCCACTTTTTTGGCTTTAAAAGCCAAGAAAGCGGAGATAAAATTATCTCCCTATTACCAAGCTGTCGCTAACACCAGTTAGCGACAGCTAATAGGAGATAGTGACCATCTTGGGCCCCGCTTTGCATGTCAGTGATATTTATCACTTATGACATGCAAAGTGGGCGTGCCAAGATGTTAGCGACTGAAAACAGTCGCTAACATCGCTATCTCCTATTACCAACTTTTGGAGATATTCGCGCTAAGCGTGAATATCTCCAAAAGCTAACACTTGCCCAGGAGCAGTTCTTAGCCATGTTATCCAATGGGAGGTGGATAACATGGCTAAGAGCATTTGCTCGATAATGCATGAATATCGCTGACTTTTCAGCGATATTCATGCATTGCGGCCGTTTTTTATCGCATTTGCGATAAACCTTGCTAATAGCAAGGTTTATCTGCGATAAAAATCGCCGATTTGCGGCGATAATTTTTGTCTCTAAACAAGCTAGAGACAAAAATTATCTCTATTGGTTGGTAATATGCCCCTATGTTCCAAAAGCATTTAGTCCAATAGGGGCTGACATTTTGTGATGCTCTGTAATCTGCATTTTCGGCTTACTGGTGGAAATTTGTTTCCTGTGTTTTTGTTTTTGTTATTATCCTTATTATCTTTCATTTGCTTTACCTTTGGCAACTCTTTACGTTTATATTGACTGTTAGTTGCGTTTTGATTGTTCTTCTTAATCAGTGATATCCGCTGCATATACTGTTATGTATTTGTTTTATTTATCTTCAATATCATTTTGAAAAGTGGAAAAGTTTTCTTTGAATCTTTCGTCAAATTCATCTGATTTTGTAACTTTTCTTAGCTTCAAATATTTGGAATTTTTACAGCTCTCAGTTTCAGTTTTCCTTGATTTCAATCACTGGGCATTTGAAGTGCGATATGAGACCTTCATTGGCAATATCCGAGTTAACATGACCTGCAGCAACTTTGTATTACATTTATTTAGACGAACTAGCCTATGTGAAAAATTCTCTTTTTTTATTAGGTCTGGTGTTAGCCAAGGCCTTTTGATTTTACTAAAATGATATCCATAATATACTTGCATTAGGGGCTTTCTCCCACCTTTTTACATTCATTGGTCTGCTCTTTTCTCATTCACATTTTGCTTCCACCCACTACAGAATGGGGCTATGGGTCAGCTTCACTTTGAGTGACTGTATTTCGCCCTTTCTCAAGGAGCACCTCCACACACAAGGTAGATCCCTTCGGTGCCTCTGTTTATGTTTTTACATTATTATTATTTTATTATTGCCTTTGTTTGTAGAGCCTGCTGTGATAGCAGGATGCTTTCTACCAGATGGGAGTACAGAGCACATTCCAGCTTTATTAGCTCTTATCTCTTACCAATGCTGTTGAAAATTCATTTTGAAGTGACCTTCGTTTATCTGGTAGCTGCTTTTTTACACCAAAGCAGCAGCTCATGTGAACTCATAATACAAGCTCATGAGGGTAACTTTGCAACCCTGTCTATCTGTAATTTCTTCTTTCTGGACATTTTTGGGCTTTCCTTCTTCCCTTCCTATCTCTTTCATTCAACCTTCTTTTGTTTCTCGCTTTTTTCTTCCTCTTTCTTTCTTGTCTTCCTCTCCTTTCTTGCTTTTTTCTCTCATTGCTCTTTTTTTCTTTCTTTCTTTGTCTTTATTTTTTCTATTTCATTTCTTATTTTTTCTTTCTTTCTTACTCTTTCCTTCTTTCTTTTTTCTATCACCTTCTTCTATCTTCCTTCCTTTCTTTTTCTTTTTTCTTTTATCTTTCTTTCTCACCTTCTTTCACAAAGACAAGAGGCTGGCAGCCAATTCCAGATCAACTGTCTTTTAAAGTTTGTGCTAGCCAAAACCTTTTGATTTTACTAAAATTATTTGTGCAATGTAGTTACCTATTGGGATCTTCAGCCAGACTGAGGGGCATATTATAAAGGGGGTTTATCTCCGCTTTTTCGGCTTTAAAAGCCAAGAAAGCGGAGATAAAATTATCTCCCTATTACCTAGCTGTCGCTAACACCAGTTAGCGACAGCTAGTAGGAGATAGCGACCATCTTGGGCCCCATTTTGCATGTCAGTGATATTTATCACTAATGACATGCAAAGTGGGCGTGCCAAGATGTTAGCGACTGGAAACAGTCGCTAACATCGCTATCTCCTATTACCAACTTTTGGAGATATTCGCGCTAAGTCGCCAAAAGCTAACACCTTCCCTGAGCAGTTCTTAGCCATGTTATTCAATGGGAGGTGGATAACATGGCTAAGAGCATTAGCTCGGTAATGCATGAATATCGCGGACTTTTCAGCGATATTCATGCATAGCGGCCGTTTTTTTCGCATTTGCGATAAACCTTGGTAATACCAAGGTTTATCTGCGGTAAAAATCGCCGCAGCTCAGCGGTAAAATGTTGTCTCTAACCAAGCAATAGCGATAATTATCGCTATTGCTTGGTAATATGCCCCTGAGTCCGTTAGTCTGTGTTTCTGTCACGCACATTTGTCTTGCACCAGCATGTATCAAGGAGCCATGTGTCAGCCCAGTTCAGCCATTGGCAGATTTCATTCTAAGTTATGACATGCCGCCCTTTCACAAGGAACACATCACCACACAAAGCAGTTCCCTTTAGTGCCAGGGAGTACTATGGCAATGTCTACTTTTTTAAAGACCAAAACAACATTTTTGCCTTTAGCTAATATTTTAGTTTTAGATTAATGATGACCTGGCAGCTTCCCGAACAATAAAGTTTTGCAAAAACCATGACAAGACAAAAATTGCCAAAAGGCTGCTTTAAATGTCAATACATATTAGCTTTGTCAATGTTTGTTTATTCATGCTGTTCTTTAAATAGAGCTGTTTCTTCCATAATAGTTTTGATGTCCTTGTGTGTATGTTATGATTTGTGAGCACTACTTCTGTCTCCTGCTGTTATGCTGTTAATGTGCCTAATGTGCCTCTTAAGGAAGTAGCCATATACACTACAATCAGCCGCGGCC
This sequence comes from Lissotriton helveticus, assembly GCF_964261635.1. Classification (NCBI taxonomy): domain Eukaryota; kingdom Metazoa; phylum Chordata; class Amphibia; order Caudata; family Salamandridae; genus Lissotriton; species Lissotriton helveticus. The sequence goes on along the minus strand of NC_136065.1, from coordinate 164,137,348 downwards.
GATCCAGGTAAGAGCGGTGGGACCGGGTTGGGGGGGGGGGGGATTTCGACAGACCGAGGAGAGAAAATTATTTATTTATTTCATTTTCCCTCGTGGTAGTCAGTTGAATCCCCCCCAACCCGGCCTCACCGCTCTTACCTGTAAGGGCCACGGCTGACTACAATAACACAAATGTACCCAGGGCCGGACTAGCCATAGTGGGCACCGGGCATTTCCCCGGTGGTTCGCCAGGATGGGGGCCGGTTTGAGCCCCTGGGGGGCCGTTTTTGTTACAGGGCCATTTTTGCAGCATAGCTGCAATATAGACCCTTGTAACAAAATTGTCCGAAACTGGCCCTGGCAAACAGCTCAGCCGCACCCCTAACCCCCCTGGGGGTCAGCCAAGCACTTTGCCTGGGCCGGTTTTTGTTCCCTGCCCTGAATGTGTTCCTCCCATACGACATACATGGAAACTCGTGTGCACACCTCATCCCTTTATTCAAGTCTCCAAGCAGTCAGTAAGCACTGTTACTGATCAGGAAGCCAGACTAACACTATGGACAGTCACTTAAAACAAGATACACTATATATTTTATCCGTTTTTAGAAGAAAATACAGACATTTGCCCAAAGAGATGTAGTTACACATAAGATGCAAATCCTCTGATGTACTCCGCTCACAAATGTGAGTTCTTGGGACGCCACGGGGGGAATCCTTCCCTTGTACTCCGGAATCTCTCTTTCAAAGGAAACCTGTCTCCGCATATTACATCTTACAGCACATGCCGCGTCTTCTCTCGGAAGAGGCATTTATAGGTCAGGCTGGAGCAAAGAGACCAAAAACAAGGCCTCAGATGCAACCGCCTCAGGGCGTACGTCAGGAACACCCGTGTATCTCGCTAGCATGAGGGACCACAATAAGAATGAGGACCCTGGGAGCCACAGCTGCCCCCGGAGCAGGCAAAGCACGGATCGCCGCTCTTGGTAACACGATTCGTGGATCATTCGAGCTCTTGCACTGTTAGTCTCTCTAAGGATATATATATATATTTTCACACATGATGCATCGCCTCTGGATATGACCACTGGTTGTTTTTCTCTGTTCGCCACCTGATGTGCACGTAAAAACCAACTTCCAAAGCGAGCTGCTGACAGCTCCCACGTGAGTGTCCTTTTAAGCATTGGTAAACACATTAGGGGCAGATTTACAAGCCCCTTGAGCTGCTTTTGCGTCATTTTTAACATGGAAAAAGTGACATAAGGGTGGTGCATGGGCTGTAAATAAGCCCCAAGGTCTGTTTTAGGTAAACTTGTTGGTTTGAAAGATAAGTTGCTGTATGTTACAATGCAGAGTACAATAGACACCGATATGAGAATACAGTGTCTAATAAAGAAAGACAGTTTCAAAAGGCCTATTACTCACAATGAGCAATAAAAGATGGACAGGACAAAGTTAAAGACTAAACAAGGGTTTCAGGGTGCTGTAATAGGTAGGAAGAATAGCACAATATATGGACCTAGTGTTATGTTTCTGTCACAGCAGTCCATGAACCATCTAGAGCATTGGTACTAACAAACATTTTCCCAAGGGCCACAAACTATGGTATGTTGTGCGTCCGAGGGCTGCATTAATGGCAGCACGGTGGGAGTGGTGTTTTGTGGGGGGTTAAGGTGAGCGTAGAGTAAGCAAATCACATACATGGTGTGATCTAGGAGTCATTTAGTTATTTTGAGGGTTTCTTTCCATAATGCCCTCCAAATTAGCACCTAGTCTCTAGAAGAGTCATAGATTTGACAATACTGAGTGATTCTGTATCTGAACTGCTATCTCTCTACCGCACCTTGGGGTAAGCCTTTATGCTTGCTATCGCTACTGTGGGGGAGAGGCAAGTGTAAAAAGGAAGTAACTTGATTATTGAATTGAAATTAAACATAGTTCCACAAAGTGAAACCAGAAAACCTAGGCCCAATCCCGGCTACCCCACTTGAACCAATTGTTTGATCCCAGGCAGGTGCCTAATTTCACCTTGCCTCCTTATTCTTCATTATGACAAATAAAAGCACCATGAAATACACAAGTTCAGGATAAATGCTGTACAAACCTTTTGTGTTTGATTTAATAATCTATAATGTTGTCCATGTATAATAATCCTGACCACCAGGAGTGTTCCACATGGCAACTGACTTGCCTCTAAATTCACTACTGGCATTGTTGTGAGGGTACGAGGAGGCATGAGTATTTCTACACTCATTTTCTTAAAATTATCAGTTTTAAATAAAATACTTATGAATGCACTTATCTATTCTAATGTACTAAGGAGTAACGCTTCTGCATATTAACGAAATATACTTTTTGAATATTGAAGAGACTATCATATTTTTACACGTTTGTTGCATATGTATTGAAAAATGAATGTTACTAAAGTAAGTTTTGCAGGACACCTTATTTGCTTCTTTTCTTTTACTTAGCATGTAAATAAACGCATTCCCATTTATTTAACATATTTTCAATGGTTAGTGCTTTCTGAAGTTTGTAGCAGCCCAGTGCAGTCATTCAGCTGGGGGCCTCATGTGAAGTTCAGGAAGGCTGCATGCGTCCCCTGGGCTGTAGTTTGAGTACCACGGATTTAGAGCAGAGCGAGATGGCATATAGGGAGCTGTTGAGAGATGTGTGAACTGAGTGAAGCTTCCACTACAGATGCCTGTACTGCACCCACGGTGTGTGTGAGGCTTGCCCTTCTCTTACCAGAACTCTACGGACTCTTTCTGTCTAATGGGAACCTGCACGACTGCCCTTGTTTTGCATGCTCTGAGTGTACAGAGAGAAGCTTTCACAGCACATCCTTGTACTGTAACTGCTCTGTGTGTGAAGGAAGCTTGCACTGCTGTCGCCAATGCACCACACATTCTAAGAATCGAAAGCATGTGTTCTGTGGTTTAGGTATGTTTGCACTGTGGATGTTTGTCCTATGGATAGCTTTCCATGACCTGTACCTTGTCTGTGTGTGAGTAAAACATGCTGTTGCAAAGTAATCCTTGTGCCCTGGGCACCCCAATTGTTGCTGACTGGTACTGGTGGTAACTGACTCGGTCACTGGGCTCTGCCTAATCAGGCCCACTATGGGTTAGGGTACCCCTATGATTGGCATATGCCCTAGTACATAATAGGGCAGGGGTGTTGAAACTACATTGAAGTCCCTAGTATAGAATAGGGCAAGGCAGTTTAGAGGCCAGCAGCACTTTATGCACTTGCATTTGTGCTCTGCTGAGGCCTGAGGTCAGTTTAAAAGCAGCCCTGTGTTGCAGACCTGCTTTTAAAATGTAAATGGTGCCCAAACTCAACTTTGGTGTTTGCTGTACTTAAAAATGAAGACTCTACAATATTTTGGCATACTAGGTACCCCCAGGGTCTTCCCTAGGTGTCCCAGGAGTGGGGGGTCAGGTACTTATAAGGAGGGTCCTTACAAAATAGGTTTTATACGCCCTGGGGACAGTGAAATTGCACATTTCATTTCCCTCGTTAGTAAAATGCTTCCCAAAATTGACTTTTATGCTAGGAGTACTGTGAGGGTCTGAAATAGTTTTACATATTCAGAACCCCAAAGCCTTCCCGAGGTGTTCCAAGGGTGGGATGTCTGGTAGATATAGGCAGGGTCCTTATAAAAGATGTTTTATCACCCCTGGTGTTGGCGAAACTGCCCAGTTAATTTTTCCCGTTGCAGATCCAAAGTAACATAGATTAACGTGGCAATTAGTTATTATTTATTAACTAATGCCAGGTTTTACAGAAAATATCATTCACTTACTTAGGAGAATGGTTCTGATAAATGCAACAATATACTATTGCTGAATTTATCCTAAAATGTATAGACAAGTTATAAGATTTTCCTGCCTGTAAGCCAAAATTCTGCCTTGTAGTGATCTGTCCCGATTGGTCAGAGTTAAGTGGATCAGCCAGGCTGCTTTGATGAAGTGGTATGGGGCATCTGGGCTGAAAAGCTATTCTGGGAGGAGAGGGTTCTGCTGCATGGGGATGCCAGAGCAAGGGGGAGGGGTCGTAAACTATGAGCTTCAAAGTTAAGAGAGGGGACAGGCAGAACAAGCCAGGCCCCCCTACACCACTACCCTCTGAACCCAGCTAGGTGGCAGGCTTAAGGAAGGAACATACAGATGACAGGGGGAGGGAGACTATGGAGATGAGCCATCCTGGAGGTTGGTTTAACTATCTATTGCCTCCCTGCTGAGACTTCAGGCATATTGCAATTTGGAGAAATCAACCTTCCTGGGAGACCATTGTGCCACACTTTGGAGGAAATGTTCATGCTCCGGGGTGTTGCCCTGCACCTCATTTGACAGGAGTGCCCTCCTGTGTGACCCCAGAGAACACTGAATACGTATCTGAGAGAGGCAGTTCCACTCAGATCTGGTGCTTGTAGCCACAGAAGAAGAAGGGTCCATGCTAGAAGTTTGATTGGCACCAACCAGGCCCTGCACTCTGTCTGACTGCACCTGCTGCACAATCTGGAACTACAACCCTGTGGATCAAACCTGCTTCAAAAGGACCAAAGAGTGGACTCCCTACAAGCTGCAAGCTACAGAGCTCACCTGGATCATCACCACCAAGAATCTCCGGCCTGGAGTGACTCCAGCGGATTTGTAAGACTTTTGTATAAGTGTATTGTGGGAACTGAAGTCCCAAACTTTCAAGGACCATCTTGGAGCTTCCAGACCCATGGAGTTATTAGTGGACACCTTTGGACCCTCAAAGGAACTTCTGGAGGAAGTCCCAGAAGTTTGGAGAACTATGGAGCAACTTTGAAAAAAATCTCCATAAGTGGACCGGATGGACCAGGCCAGCCAAGACAGCAACACTCAACCGCGAGACGACCTGTGCTCAAGGTTCATCCTGATGAAAAGCTACGGAGGTTCAACTTCTGGAGTTTGACCTTTAGCTGGAAGAAACTCTAACCGGCGAACCCTCACCGAATCTAGCCTGGTTAAAAGCATCGAGAAAACCTAGGATAAAAAGCTCCATAAAGGTTTCTATGTCCGAATGTAGAAAAGGTGACTGGAATCAACCTCAAGAGCCAAGCCCCTCACCTTCAATCGCAAACCGGCCTGGAACTCTGGTTCCTCCTGCTGGAAAACTCCGGCGGTCTGACTGCCAAACGTTTGACCGGAATCTCGATGTAAGGCAAGCCAGCAAACACTCACTGAATCCAGACTTGTGGAGAGTTTCGAGGGACCACGGGAGAAAAAGCTCCAGAAAGGTTTCTAAGTCAGAAGGTAAAAATGTTGACCGAAGCCTACGGCAGGGCTCCATCCCGTCAACATGAAACTTTGACTTTGTCCCAGTCTAGCACGACTAGATGTCCCAATAGGCGCAATAGGTTCCTATGTGCTATATTGTACTAAATCCTTAAAAACTAATTTTCTGGTTCAATACATTGGATTTGTTTCTTTTTTGTGACATTTTAAAGATAAATATTTCCATTTTTATAAATCGGTGCTGGATTTTTATTGTGTGTTGGGTCATAATTATTTACTAAATTGGTGTTTTTAAATGCTTTTCATACCTGTCTCTGAAGTTAAGCCTACCTGTTCGCAATCAAGCTACCAAGGATTGAACATGGGAATCATTTTCTGAGATGTATTCTGAGCACTATATTGTTTTAGTGGCCTTATTGCCAGTGGTAGATAAATAATTACCACTACTGATAATCCACTTTCCAACATTTGGTGTTCTGCGGTGTGGTAGAGAACTTGTGTTTAAAAATGACACCTTTCACGTATAGTGAATTAAGATTTTAAAAATCTCATAAATTGTCTTAGAACAAAACGTTTGAGTTTGATTTTTAGAATTTTGACTAAACTGTTTTTATCCATTGTTTTGATTAGTGGATGTGCCCCAAAACTAGGGAACCATGGAGCTGGACCAAGGTAAACTGTCTAAGCCCAGGATGGCTGATCTTAGGGTGCAGTGTAGGCTTAGGGGGCTGCCCAGATCCAACAAAATTAGGAAGGTGGCGTTTCTTAAGTCCCTTAGGGCTTGGGCTGGGGTAGTTGAGAAGATTCAAGGGGGATGGAGAGTGTCCCCCCTAACCTCACCCAAGAGGAGGGTGAGGATGGTGCCTCTTCCATTTTCTCCAGGGTTAGCCAAGTGATTCCAGATGGTGGGAGGGGCAAGGGTCCCCTACTCAGGAACCACCACTTTCCCTTGCAGAAAGACAGATTGGGGCCCAACTAGCTTTGATTCCTTTGGAGTAGAGATTTGGCAAAGAAGAAATGGGAGAGGGAGAAGGTGATAAAAAGAAATGGTGGCATTGAAAATGATGAAGAGTTTGAGATGTCCAGGTGTGGTGGGTATGACCACAAGCTTCCCAAGGGGATAGTACCCAGGTACACCAAGGGAGATGACATTGACAAATGGTTGACTGAATTTGAAAGAGCCCTTGAGATGTGGGGGGTCCACCCCAAGAATTTGGGTTCACTCTTGTGGGAACTGATTCCAGTATCTGGAAGGGATAGGCTTTTGACCCTTCAGAGGGAGGAGGCGAATTCCTATTCTCACATGACGCAATGTCTAGTTGAAAAATTTGGTTTAACCACAGTGCAGTACAGGGTGAAGTTCAGAGACACCCAGAAAGTGAGTATAAAGTCATGGGTAGACTTTTTGGACACCTCACAGAAGGTAATAGAAGGCTGGATTGTTGGTGACAAAGTTGACACATATGAGGGATTGTATAATTTGTTTATGAGAGAATATATTTTGACTCATTGTACTGAATGCCAGTAACTAGTGGACTCAAAGCTGTCTAGTTCTAGAGACCTAGTGAAGGCAACTGATGAGTGGGTGAGAAGCCGGGTTTCCACACAGCACCGGGGGTGAACAGAAGAAAGGAGTACAGGTCCCTCCACAGGAGAAAGCCCAAGGGAAACAAGGTCTAAAGAGAAGGAGTCCTCTAAAGACCTAGAAAGACCCAAACAAGGAAAGAATTTTATTGGACTAATTGAAAATAAAATGTTAAGATTTTACAATGCCTAAGAATTTAAAGTGGCACAGTCTTTTTCAGATGGTAGTGAGTACACATGCAGGTAAAGGACTGGCTGTCACTTCTGATGGGTTTTATCAAATTCAGATTAATTGTGTAACACTGAGGCCAGGCACTTTAACTCTGTGAGGAAGTGAATGGGTACATTTTCACAATACCTAACACAAAACAATATTACAGTGGCACTTATCAAAAGAATGATAAGCCTTGTGATCGGGGCTCCAAAATTGTTGACTTTACACGTATGCAAACTTAAGAGAGCTTCAAACTAAAATTACTGTCTGTGGGAAGTCATCCTTAGTGGAAGAAGAAACCTTCCACAATAATTAGTGTCATGCTTCACCAAAGGAGTCCTCTCCCCACCCCGGTAGGACAATGCCACCAGGGCAGACTCAACCTACTCGAAGACAGACTAAATAGGAGGGAGTTCTTGCATAAATCTTACTGTAAAACACCAACAAGAATGGGGATCCAGACAAAAAAGTAATTACAAATACCTCAGTGTGCCGAGGATAATACCTTTATAAGTGGAACACTAGGTATGTTTAAAAATTAACTACCTGCCCACATGTTTCTGCCCATTGGTACTTAGCCTAAAAGGTCTAGGGCATTCGTCAGGGCATGTGGATCCCGAATGGTGATATTTTCCTAGGCAAACTAATATTAAAAGACATTAATTTGATTAAGGAGGCTGCCTAATTAGGCCCTACCAGTATATCATTGACTGGTGGGAACTTGACACCCTAGTTTTTAGGGGATACCAGCATCATGGTCACAGAGGGGGTGGGGTCCTTTATAGTCACACATTCATCAAAAGAAGCTCCCTGCCGGGTTACCTAGTATATTCCCTCTTCTGTGCCAACGGCACAACACATATTACAAACTAAAGGGCCAACACGTGCTAGACGGATTATAATTTTCTCTATCACTGCTGATTGCTGAATCGGTCTTCTGTCCCTGCAGTCGCCCACATTGTCACTAGTATTTCATGTCTGTAAACCACTATTAATCTCTGGGTCACAGTAGAGGAAGGAGATGGGCTGCAGTGAATAAGCTGGTGCTTTCAAAAACAAGAAATATTGGTTTGAGTCCTAGATTTATGTGTCCAAATTGTGTGATCCTACACAGATCACTCCCTTCCGTTTCTCTGTTCTTCGCCTGCTAAGAACTAGCTCTCCTAAGGATGTCATCAGTTGTATGCTCCACAATAAAACATGCTCATTTACATAAACTGACTTCTGTTGTTGCATGTGGGACATATGATACGTTCAACCCGTGGCCTTTCCGCCTTTTTGTTCTCTCATTTAACAGTTCAGGTTGTTATCTGTCCAAGATCACACTTTGTGACAGTTGAGTGCAGGCATTTCATTTAAAAGCATTTTTATCTGCATATCAATATAAATAATCGACATCGTGTCTGCACATTATTTTTGTAGTCTAAAATATATTGATGATTTAAAACTTCGCCAGTACAAACTGTGAGGGGATAACCTGGTGAATTAATTTCAAAAACCTGCCTAGGACTCATGCAAGGGAGAAGTTAGCATTTCAGAAATTGCTACAAAAAAGCTAAATGAGACTTTGAGGGACTGAACATATCATAAAACATTGTAGTAGTTGACATCAGAATGTAAATGCCCTTCCCTAGCTGTTCTCCAGACAAAGCCTTTGCATATTTGTGGGAGTACAAATCCCAATATTTTACTGAACGCCAATATTTCAATCATCCTTAAATGTACCTCTGACAATTCCTCTCCAGTACCCTTGATATTGAGATAAAGAGGCACCACCCTGCACAACATAAGGTCCAAAATACTTAGCAAAGCAAATCAAATAGTGGCTTGGACCACTCAATAACTGAGGGGCATATTAACAAGGAACATGGAAAATTAACGCTAAGGGCGCCTAGCGTTAATTTTTTTAATACCCGCTGTAGCTGGATAATATCGCCTGGTTATCACGTTATTAACAACGCTAATCGCCTAGGCGATAAAAAATCCAGCGATAGCGGCATTTTGGGAGGTTATCGCTGGTAATGCAGCAATATAACTGCAAGGATAGGGATATCCTTGTTGATAGCCCATGGTGGACTTAGCCATGTAATCCACCTCCCATTGGATTCCAAGGCTAAGTCTGAAAATTAGCAGACGTAAAAAAGCAGCGTTAACCATGGTTAGCGCTGCTTTTTTTGTCTCTAACAGGGCTAGTGTGAAGCTTGATAATAGGAGAAATGTTGCTTAGCGACATTTCTCCTATTATTTTGCACTGGAACGCACACTTTGTACATCTCGTTAAAGATGCAACAGGAAGCGTAGTGAAAAAGGGTCCTAACATGGGATTTTGCATGTTAGCACCCTGTTGTTGATAGGGTGATATTTTCATCTCCATTTCTTTGGCTTTTAAAGCCAAAAAAGCGGAGATAAAGCCCTTGTTAATATCCACCTGAGTTTCAGATCCGGGGAAAGGTTAGAACGTTGTATCACGAAAAAAATCTCGAACTAGGCGATAAAGACAAGTGCAGTAAATGTGATGAAGGTTCAGCTACAAAGTATATAGTCAGAAGTCAGAAATTATTGTGTCGTAAAAAGTAGTAAACTTATCTCTAAAATCATACTGGCAAATTCCTAAGGAACAATGACAAATGTTTCTCTCAGAAAATAAACAGGACGCACCCATGGTAGAAAAGGAAATCCTCTCTTAATTGGCAGAGTTCAGTGAGGAAAATGAAAAGTCTCTTCCCTCACCCCCAAAACCAGGGAATATTTTATATGCATTTTATACATAAACAATGAGCAAAACTGCAGATTCAGCATGGCATGACTATAGCTATTGTACATTTTGGCCAAATCAGAAGTGAGATTGTGGTTAAAGATTTTATAACACTAACTCGTTTCTAAGATAATCAGGACACTTCCATCAGCTTCCTCAGCAACAGCAGTCTGGAGATGTAAAATCAATATGAAACATTCTTAAACAAAGGCTCCTACATTAGTGTGCCAGCAAGCCTGCATCAAAACTTCCAGCAAAAGTGTCCTACAGAAAGATACATCTGGAACACAAAGTTTCAGTCACATTACATGCTCTCTAAGGAAACTAACCAATTGCATCACAGTGTACTGTGCTCCGTGGAAACCGTGAGGAGAGAGGACTCGTAAGGGGACATTGATTGGGAGGAGAAATGAGCAGGAGTCAAGCTGAACAAAACACAAACAACTGCATCTATCTTTAATAAAATGGTGTCTCAAGGAAAATGTGGCACAACTAAAACTTTATTAATAAACAGACTTCCAACCCGTATGCTTATATTTGTTTCAAGTACAAAATCATAAATTCATCACTCATGACTAAAATCATTAGGGAAATCAATAGTATGAACAAATGATTTGTTTCCCAAACTTTCACATGAAAAAAAAGAAATAACATAGTATGCACCTCACAGAAGGGTAGTCTCCTGCCTAGAGCAAGGCTAAGCATGGAACTTGACATCCAACCTGCTCCAGGCTCTCAATCTACAAACAGTACGCGGCCACATTAGTTTTTAAAAAATGCAGCCATATATCTTTTTCAATGTAAATCATGGAGTAAGGCGAAATATTATTCAAGTACGGCTAGGAATATTACCCCTGAAATCATACACCTTTAAGTGGTCATCAAATCAAGTAGGGACTAATCAATGTGACTTATGCAAAGGTGGGGTGCAAGATCTCGAACATGTTCTATTTGCATGCCCAAGTGAGATTGTGGTAGCAGCCAGAAACAGACATATCACTCCGATCAAAATAAAATGTAATATAAATTCGGTCCAAATGTTGATTTCCCTCTTCAAAAGTCCACCCAATGAATTTGTCTGTATTAACATGTATAACTTTTTTAAGTCTTTTTTAAAATTATATTAATGTGATAATTTTATTAACAAAAATTGTAAATTTTATTGTTTATAAATTTGTTGCTCTCGCAAGAGAACTGAATCAAATAAAATTACTACTCCTGCCTAGAGCATGCACAATCAATTAATTAGGGGTTGGTAAATCATAACTACTCATCCGTGAGGGCCTCAAGGCACTGGGGACAAAGAGGTGTGAGGTCTATGCATTTACTTGTGATCAAGAAAGACAAAAGGCTGGGCCTCACCTAAAGGGACAACTTTCACCCTTTACAGCAGAGTCTTCAGTCCAATCCATCCTCATATTCGCCAAGGGCAGTGCTTCAGGAAGTTTAGTCATCAACCACTTGCTAACAAAGTCTTCATTTAATTTCAAAACAGGACCTAATCACTATTGCCTTACTTAGGTGTCTGGATCTCCTCCATCAGAAATGTAGAAAACACACTTCTTCTGTCTGGGGAAGTTGTCCATGTTAAAACTGGGGGGCATCCAAAGAGATTCTGCTTTGATTCCTATAATTAATACAGTGTGCCACACTTTAGGATAAACATCCCCAGACATCCATTCCAGAATTTTCAGAATCTCCATTTCAAAGTTAGCAGTAGCACAATTTATCAATATATTTTCTCGCACTGCTATAATCATGAAGTTACTGCTTCTTTCACGGACACCCTAAAGCTCTTGATAAATCCTAGTATATACATCCAGTCATTACTTTATGCTTTGCAACCCCTGCATTGATCTTCAGACATTGCTGGAGGGGTGGTTTAGTGGGAGCGTTGTAGATAAACTATTCGCCGGATTCTAGAACCTATCAGCAGTACATAATATAATGCTATCTTTGAAGACAAATTATGCTGATTGTTTCTAAAGTCTTCTATCATCCAATTGCATGCTATATCAAAATCAACCTCAATATTTCTAAATCCAGCATAAAAACTGATTTTAACTGATTGCGCCTTTCCTCTGTCCTTACTTTTCATCCTCTGTGTGCCTTCTCTCCTCTCTGAGCATAACCTTCTCAAAGTCACATGAATATTTATCGTAATCTCTAGGATCTCTATGATTCTATTTCTGAAAATCGCTCAAAACTAATATAAAAGAGCACAACCTCTCCTTCATTGAAAGTTGTACATTCTGCAACCTAACAAAACATAATCTCTCCAAACTCATCCACTAACCCCACCAACCATGAGCACAATTTCACATAACTCCCCACCCCCCACTAATGACCACACCCAAATCTCTTATGAAGGTAATCACAAAGAAACCAGACCGCACAAGACTAATTTCAAATACTTATAATAACCAATAACATTGCACTAACCACTAGCCTTGGGTTCTGGATGATGTGGGATGCCTAGTGCCACTGGAACTAAGTTATCCTGGCTGATGAGGGGTGAAACTCCAAAACCGGTCCTAGGATTCTTGTTTCCAGTCCAGGGAGGACCTGGCCTGGCAGTTCGGGCTGGACTGTTCCCATTGGGCGCAGGGTCAAGACTGATTTGCATATGGCTGGGTTCAAACTGGAATGGCATGGGGAGCAAAAACAAATGATGGATTTAGGCCCAGATCTCTGTAATGGGGTGAATGTATGACATTGTTCTGCATTCTGTCCATCCATTGTTCTTTTTGTATTTGTCACCTCGAGTGGGACGGGTATGCCCAGACGTGGGCCCTGTGCTCTCCATGCCACTGGAATCAAGCTATCCTGGCTGATGAGGGGTGAAATCCCAAAAAACGGTCCTAGGATGCTTGTTTCCGGTCCAGGGAGGACCTGGACTGGCAGTTCGGTCTGGACTGTTCTCATTGGGCACAGGGTCAAGACTGATTTGCATATGGCTGGGCTCAAACTGGAATGACATGGGGAGCAAAAAAAGATGGATTTAGGCCCAGATCTCTGTGTTGGTGTGAATATATGACATTGTTGTGCATTCTGTCTATCAATTTTTCTTTTTGCCTAGTGTTTAGCATGTAATACCTCATTAGTGGCATGTACATTGTTTTAAATTTGTTTTTATATTCGTTTTTTTAAAGCATACCTTATACACTTTGTTTTATTAGATACACTTTATATTCCATTTTAATAAACCACATATTTATTTGAATGAAAACGACAGCTATATTTTTTTTAAAGAATACAAGATTAAATATAGTTTTTTTTTAATATATTGAAATTAGCATCTATAAATCTAAAATATAAGCATTATACATTAAACATTCTATAGTATCATGAATATTAATTGTCCAACATTCAATCAATTTTACAAATTTGACAAGGATTTTGTGGACCTCATATAAGCTGAACTATGTTGAAGTGCTGAGGTTCTGAAAAGCTTTCTAAAATGTAAAAAAATATATAGTTTGATATATTCTCTTCTGACTTCTAGCTGTACATACATGTATTATTATTAACTTATAAATATACTTAAAATATTTTCTATTAATAAAATTCGAAAAATCTAACTTTTTTAGCGTTTACCAAATGTGTAATATGAAATCAAAAGTCAATATTTCTTATTTATATTGGGTTCCTATATATTTACATTGTATCAGAGACAAACAATATATCCATACACACAGCTAATAAAAAAGAGAAAAATCAAAATATAGTGTTTTAGAAAAATTTGATTTATTTAAAAAATATAACTTAAATACTGAGCCCTCATTTTTTATTCTGAAATAAATTAAACGTGATAAACACACTAGTAGATATTTAATCTCTTAATACCAACTTTACTTAATTACCAAAACACTAAGCACTAAAACCCAATCCCTCCCCACAAGAAACAAACCATTTCCAAATAAATAAAATCTCTTGAACCACGATATCAAATTTTTAATATTATATTTAAGTTCATTGAAAAAAATCATTGAAATAAAATATAATAATTACCTTTAAAATTATTAAAATAAATAATAATTAAAAACAATAATATATGTTTTAAAAATAATTTTCAAAAATTCACAGATGAGTAAATCCAAATTTATTTTTAGAATTATGTATAAATTTATTTCAAATTAATTACATACATATAGGTACAAATTATATATAACTAGAACTAATGAAAATCTATATCAGAATTTTTAAAAGTTTGACCCAATTAATTCAATTATAAAGTAATAGCACCACTCATCCAAAACCCCCAAAATAACGCACAACCCACGATAAAGAACAATAAGATTTAAAGTGTATTAAAAAGTAGAAATAAATATATAGGAATAGAGTTATGGAATAATAAGAGGATATTAATGAAAACTATGTCAAATAACATGATATTAACATGCACTATATTTTAATAACAATATTATTTACAAGAAAAAAATCATATACGTGCTTTAGATTTTATGTCCCACAGTAAATTTCCAGTCACAATATTTTGACCACGATATTATGATCACACAATATTATGGAACATATAGTCACTTGCATACCACTTTCTGGACCAGCTGAGGACAATGATACGAATAAAACAATTTGCCATATTGCAACCTGAATCTTAGGATAATAAGGAATCAAACTTAAAACCAAGGTTACTCACTTTCTTCCCTCGACCTAGGGACAATATATAGGCGTCCAAGCATCTTCATTGCTTTCCACTGTTGCCAGTCAGTTACTCTGCGATGACTGATTCATTCAGACTGGTTTTAAAGTTATTCTTTCATTTTAGAGTGCACAATGGTGTCCTTAAAGTGTATAAGAAAAAAATATATGTGCTTGCAAATGAGGAAAGCCACACCTCAAACGTGTATAATAAGGCATAATGGTTACATTCTGGCTGTAATCTTGTAGGTATGTAGAAATCGAGGACCGTGCCGTGACAAGACCATGTGCATAGAGATGAATTGAACTCTATGCTTCTCATGGCTTCTGTTGTTTGTGTTTTCCAAAAACAGACGCCCCCCCCCCACCCTCACAAGTGGTCTGCCATGACATGCCATCACTCCCAGCATCAATGTCTGACAAATGTTCTCTTACCATGTTGGTGGAAACCCTTTTGTGGAGGCAGGTGAATGCGGGTCATTTGTCGCCCTACAGGGCTTAGCAGACCTCCTGCCGAGGTCTAAATGACCAACTTAGAGTATTATAAATATCTGTTTTACACACCATTTATAAATGCAATCCTCCAACCTTTTATTCAGTATATATCTCTTATATTGATTTATCTACATCTCACTTTCCAGATTTAAACATGATTTTATTAGGATGACGGGCGGACTTTCCTTCCGGTGCTTGGGACCACCCGCCATAAGGGCGGGGGTCCCGTCCTACAGATTAGGATGCACCCGCCCAATGCGCTTCCCGCATTTTTAGCATTGCGGCGGGTGGTGCAAAAAGCACCGCCCGGGGCAATGCTAAAAATGCACGTTGTGCATTGAAATGCAGGGGGGTACCATAGGTACCCCCCCATGTGCACCCCCGCGGAGTCCCTGGGGGAAGGCATTGAAAAATGTCCATTATAATATGGCTGGTGGTGTCTGATAGACACCGCCTCCATATTATTCCTTTTCCGGCCCCGGCTGCAAGGCGACCGGGGCGGAAAAGCGGTGCCCCCCGCCATACTAATATCGCGGGGGTGGAAACAAGTGTGGATGTCGGGCGGATTACCCCTGCCAGGCTGGCGGTGGCTGCCGCCAGCCTGGCGGGGGCAATCCGCCCGACATCATAATGGGCTCCTTAGTATCCACCTAGTCAACGGGCCGGTGATGGCATTTTGTGCCAGATAGGTGTGGCTTCAAGATCTGTTACCTAAGTTGTAAGTAGTGGGTTAAACTCACAAGCTATCTTCTTTCCCTTCGCTATGATTTGATATACCAGCAACAGATGTTGTTTTCATGTCATTTCAGGAGAGTTCATTTTATTGAGAGTGCAGCAGAAAAGACGTCCTCATTCGAAAGTCTGGTGTAATATCTTTCCTCCAGTTGCCATAGTTTCCAATCCAAATTAAGTAGATAAATAATTGTTGATACCGAAATTATATATAGTTCGTTTTCTTCACTGTGCTTCCTCTGAAGATTTTTAGCCTTAAGAAACATGGTACCCGTTTCTGTTTTCATTTGCAAATGTTGTTTAACTAAGAATTTCTCTCGTTGTAGTGTCTTAGGCTAGACTCTTGTGTCCCTCGGTATAATCCAACCCACTTCATCTATGAAACTCAGATATTTACATTTTATGTCTAAATGTGTTTCTTAAACAATATTAAGTATTGGGGCCAGGTTTTTAAAAAGACACACAACGCAGAGCAGCGCTCAAAGAGGCTGAGCTGTGTTGCGTGACCGGGAGGGAGCAGGAGAGCGCCATTTCTACAGAGTCATGGCTCTCCCCTCTCACTAGCCCCAGCGATAAAATCAGCTGCTGTGCGCCACGAAGACACCTTTGCCCATAGTGCAAGTCTGTCTCTGTGAAACTAGCATAGGTTTTGTACTGGAAGGCTACCCTTCAAGTTCAAAATACTAAGCTTAGACTGACTTTAACCCTTTACTCTCTTTGTATGTGCTGTACAGTGCAGCACACATGCAAAGTTGGAAAAGCTAGGATAAATTAAAGCATTACTCCTTTATAGCACCTATTTCAAAAAACAAAAATGTAAAAAAGGTACAATGTTAATTTTTTTTTAAAAGGGCACAGTATTCTGATGCTAAACCCTGTCTACTTTATTTGGTAATAGAGTTTACTGTCAGAAACCTTGGGTGGTTGGATGGAAATGCCCATGGTACGCCCCCTTGGCACTAAATAAAGCAATAGCGCTGTTTTCAATTATTTTCACGTTGTTTCCAACATTAATCATGTTTAGCACTGGAAAGTAAATGGGAAATAAAGATTTTGAGCTGATTTGCATCACTTTTGTTACGCAAACACTGTGTAAAATCTTAGTAAATCTCCATCTCAATCTTGGGATGGAGGCAGTGATTACACCATGGCACACTAAAAGTATGATCAGTTCATATTGTACATATAAAAATATTACTTTACAATATGCAGATTAGTTGCCCATTAGAAACGTATGCTTGCACCTGATGTGATTACCTGTAACATCCTCTTCAGAGCCTTCTACAAACTAAATTTAACACTACATACATTGAAGAATGACCAATACTCAACCCTTCGTGCTCCTGGACCTGTAAATGGAGGATATAGAAGGCACACAGTACAACATGTACACGGCGCAACCATTATATGATTCACATGGTGCAAGATTTAAATGAGCTCCCTGACTCTAATAATCTACAAATACTGACTACAATCTCAGAAGTGCACAGAAGATAATCAAGATTCACCTCCTCCCTGGCAAACCTAGAGATTGAAAATTAATGTAATAACTTGACTGAAATGCACACAGCAATGGATGAGGGAAGGCTTCTTTTTCCCTGAATGGTACTAAAACTGAACTCTTGCCATACCCCTGAAAATGCCCTTGCAATCAGGTCACCAGGGAATCTAAGAGCCGCCACGTGTAGCTCAATTAGCATGAAATCTTAGGGTATATCTTGACAGGATATTCCTTTGCACACCAAATCGCAGCAAGCCTCAAAAAGTTTAATTGCAAGTTATGGAAGCTTTGGTCTCCTTGAGTTAAGACATTGGATTGAATTCACCAGCCCCCAGGTTCTATTGTGGTTCGACTATTGTTCACATACGTTTTGCGTAATCATGTCAAAAATATCCTCACATCGTGAAGGCTGTAAAACATGTAGCTCGACAATGCCTCATCCCGAAAACATCTAATCATATCGGATCAGCTCTTAAATAACTTAATTAGCCCCTGGAAGCACAGATAATACTGAAACTACTCTACGATTTGCAACTCTATGGGAACAGTGTGCCTGATTTGCCTGAAAAAAACCTCACTGAAAGTCCAGTCACAATCGCCGATCAAGCAAATACATATTTGTTCTAATCACCTGTATGTGATTGGAGTCCTTAGTGACCGTACCTCTAAAAACAAGACTTTTGAAAGAGGCCTTCCCTACCTTCTGTATTAATCAGGGTTACCCTTACCTCACTCTGGGCTTCGAGCCCATCATTCACTCATCCACTATGATGACTGGTGTTACACATAGTCCAGAGTGACCCGCTAGAAAGGGGCTTCTTTGTCACAAACCAGTACTTTATATAGCAACAAATTAAAAACAAGGCAACATAAGGAAGTACCTAGCACCAATCATTTAATTGTCAGGACTGTAAGTACATTTCTTTTTCTTCCTTTTACAATTCTTGTATGCCATTACTTAAGCAACACTCCCTTCCAGTAAAGACAACAGACCTGGGCGTAACTTTCTCTACATTGTACTGTCCGCACAAACTGCAGGACCAGAGCTTGTTACCAGAGTGCCCTGTGACCTGGCACTAGCACTGGGAGGTCAAAGGTGCAGTACCACAGATAGTTAGAGTTTCCTGTAGAGCCAGGGTCAGCGCAGGGTGAACTATGGTGCACAACCACAGACCATCACTAGTGGTACCCGTATATAAATATACAGGGGCAGATTTATGTTGGGAATGCGCCACGTTTGCGTCACGCAACTGCGGCGTAAACGTGGCGCATCCCTACGACCCATTTACAACGTGACGCATCTAGGCCGATGCGTCACGTTGTAAAGCCCTGCGCCACTTGTGGGCGTTCCGGCGCAGGGTGGGCGTTCCGGGGCAGGTGCGCCTCGCAAAAGTGGCTGAGTGAAATCTATAAGATTTCACATCAGTCACTTTCAGGCCAATGCTGCGTCAAAACCCTGCGCCTGCTTGAAGCAGGCGTAGGTCTTGACGCAGCATTGTAAAGATGGGGCACCCCCGAGCCTTGCTGGAGCTGCGTCGCGCTTGCGACGCAACTCCAGCAATGCGCCACCTTTACGGCACAGATGCGTCACGCATCCGTGCCGTTTTTGCCCCATGGTGCGCCGCATTGTAAATGCGGCGCACCATGGGTGGCGGAGCAGCGGCGCAAAATAACTGGCGCATCCCTGGGGATGCGCCAGTTATCATAAATCTGCCCCACAGTGCTTAGCGAACTATGGTGCACTACCACAGGCCATCACTAGAGGCTCCTGGATAGGAATATACAGCTCTGGGTGCACTATGTTGCACTACCACAGGCCGTTACTAGAGGTCCCTGGAGAGCCAGGCTTCAGCTCTCGAAGTCAGCGGGTGAAAAACCATTGCTTGTTTCTAGACGAGAAGTCTGTACATGGAGATCATCACGGCACGTCCTCAGCTCATGTATGTGTGTCAGCACTTCATTTTAGGTTATTTTAAACTGCTAATATTGTATTCATTTTCGGGACAAAAAACGTGCAGATTTTGCTTATGGGCACCACTGCAATCCAGTTCTATATTTTCAATCTTCTCTTTTCCCTAAGTCAATTAAAGAATTGATCAGTACACTAGTCTCTCCCGGAACAGGATTTTGAGCATGTTATCCGAAAACGGCGGCTCTGCTTTCATTTACAGCATGCGATAGAGCTGGAGGTGAGAGAAGAATGGCAGCAAAAACAGGGGGAGAAGGGGTAGGAGCGAAGATGTAATAAAATGCAAACAGTGAAGGGCGCCAAAGCTGAACATTGATTTTTTTTAAAACAGCTTGGCTCAACGAGTCGCTGCTTTGGGCTCTTTATTCCACTGGAGACTGGAAGATTAAGACACTCGTATCAGTGAGGGGCAGGGCTTGGAAAGAGTTTAGCAGACATGGTAGCGCTGAGGTTGGCATCACTGATAGTGACGAAGGAAGCCTAAAAATAGGATGGGAAGATTTAAGATGTAATAAAATGCAAGCTGCGACATGTGGTAGGTGGTGGTGATTTGGGGACGGCATGAGGAGATGAAGTGATTTACGAATATAATTAAAAAGAAGTAACTCCTTAGGCACGCAGGGGAGGAGGGCAGAAACAACCTTGGAGGTGACAACAACATAGCCTTCGGCTCAAAAAGCACTCGAAGCAAAAAGGAAAAAAGTGTCCCTGAAACAGATGCTAAAATGGGCCAAGTGTATACTACAAGTAATGGGGACCTGCTCCATGGGAGAGAACAAACAACGAAAAGGAGGGGCAAATAGGAAAGATTAACCACTTAGAAGCAAGGATTTTTAAAGGACACTGAAATAAACAAATGAAAAGGAATGGGCTGGCAGTAAGCCCAGAAAGTATACACAACATGTGTCGAAGAGATAGCACAACCTAAAAATAAGCAATATAGTGCCTCCTCCCACAAGACAGCATATTGGACTTCTTGCGATCAGTTTTCTAACCCCATTTTCACAATGGAATTTTTGGTCAGATATGTAAATTTGCAGCCAAAATTAAATTTTCTCTCACCTGCCAGGAATCCACAGGGATTACTAGCCGGCATAAAGGATGCATTTAATAGTGCAGAATTATCCACAATGAGTGCAGAAAAATATGAAGTAGTAAATTCGACTCAAGGATGGAGAAGTGGGTACTCAAAGACAAGTTTGCCCTGGTTTTGGAACACCCGCAAACATACATTTGGTGATATTCCCAAACTCCTCTCCAGCCCCATTGTAGTTTGTAATGGATGGTGAAATACTCCAGCCTAGGGCTAAAGTAAATTCCCTTCGAGGATAGGAAGAGGAGAACTGGGTAGCCCAGACTAGTAGGCCAAGTTGTGAAAGGGCTCTCCCCAAAAATAAAAATTTTGCCAAGATGAGGAAAAAATAATTACAAATGTACATTTGCAGTATCTTCTACCAGATCGTTTTTAAAGCGTGGGCAAAATTGACAATTTTCCAGGGCCCTCACCTTCCAAGGGGCTCCCCAATAAAGTGATTACGGTATGCATAAGAAACTGACTGTTTTTAATTTGCCCTTAACCCATACACTCACAGGCAGGTAGTGGCAATTAAAATTAAACATATTTATTCTGTCACTTTTTATTTTAACTCACCTTTTCAACCTCACCCTTCTCTCTTCAGTTCTCTCTCTCCATCTATCAACCAATCTGTATGTCAACATGAACTTACCTCCAATGTCTTTCTCAGCTCACTCAACCTCATCTATATCTACCTTATGTCTCTCTCAATTTGCCTTTCACTATCCTACCTCTCTTTTACAACCTCACCCCCTCTTTCCTTAGTGCCTTCCTCCCCTTCATTACATTTCCTCTTGGTCTCTACTCAAACTATCTACCTCACCGCTCTCTCTAAACCTCACTCCTCTATTTCCTTCTAACCTTAATATCTCCAGGTACCTCATTTCTCTCTCAAACCTATCTCTCTACATCTCTTTCTCCATCTGTTCATAACTCATGTCTGTTTTCATCTCCCTCGACCCTTTCTCTACCATATAACTCTGTACCTCACCTTTGTTTCAGAACCTCATTCTGCTCTCTGCCTCATATCTCTTAAAGTACGCCACCAATACAGCTCACCTCTCTCACTGCTTAATCTGTCAATTTACCTCACCATTTGTCTTACTTGTGTATGCATTCAGTACTTCACCTTTCCAATTCCCCTCTCCTTTTTTCCCTGTTCCCTCTACCTTGCCTCTCCCACTATCCTTCTACTTTCTTACTACTTATCATTTTAAAACTAAGCACCTTTTCTTAATCTATCTTGAAATTCTAACTCTTGTTCTGTCTCATCTCTCTCTCTCTGCACCTCGTTCAAATTTTAAATTAACATTTCCACCTCATCTTGCTATGTATCCTCTCCCTTTACATTTCTCTCTCTATCTCAACATTGTGTCACAAACTTCTCTGCCTCACATCTGGCTGTACCTCCCCTTCTCTTCACTTCTGTATCATCCTCTCTTCTGTTTCTGTGCTTCACCTCTGTCACTTTACTTCACATTTTTCTCTTTAGACTTCCTTTCTCTTTCTATCCTTCACTACCCTCCCTCTCTCTACCTTTCATACTGCCTCCCCATTATTTTTCCAAGCCTGTCTTTCTATACCTCTTCCCATTTTGCCCCTCTTCCGCGCTGCTATCTTTACCATGCACTTCTCTATATTCCTCTCGCTTCACCACTCTGCCTGTCTACCTCAACCTCCCTGATCATCTCTCTAGCTCATCTCTCTTCATGACTGCTCCGTCTACCACCCACACATCTTCCTCTCTCTACATTCCTTTCTTTCAGTGTTGTACTAGTGTGTTGGGCACTTTGCCACTCTTGGTTTGTCAGATGGGCTGGCTTGAAAGGGCCAGTTTGTGTGTCATTTTGTCTGGTGGAGTCAAGGCCCACAAGAATGCCCACAGGACCAAATAAAATGGGATGCAACCAGACCCTGTCATGGTGACCCATCTGTCAGTGTCAGCGTGCGAAAGTGCCAGACAGACCAGTCAAATACTTCACAATCTCTAGCTCTCTAACTCTCTAGTTTCCACTTCCTTTTCCATCTCTGTATCTTTAGTTTTTGCTATTTTACCTTTCTCTCAGTTCCTTGTGTCTCTCCCGACCTCACTTATAACTCTACCCCCTCTCTACGCCATCCCGTCGTCCTGCTTTAACACCCTGCGCATGCTCCGAAAGATCTTCCAGGGGATCCCCACCGAAACCAGGAAGACTGTCACCCAGGCCCTCATCACCAGCCCACTGGACTACGGGAACACCCTCTACGCCGGAACCACAGTCAAACTCCAGAAAAGACTCCAGCGCATACAGAACTCTTCTGCACGACTCATCCTGGACATCCCTCGTCACAGCCACATCTCTGCCCATCTGAGAGACCTGCACTGGCTCCCCGTCAACAAGAGCATCACGTTCAGACTCCTCACCCACGCACACAAGGCTCTCCACGACATAGGCCCCAAGTACCTCAACAGCCGCCTTGCATTCTACACACCCACTCGCCAGCTCCGTTCCGCCAGCCTCGCCCTCGCCACCGTCCCGCGTATTCGCAGATCCACAGCCAGAGGAAGATCCTTCTCCTACCTTACGGCCAAGACATGGAACTCCCTCCCCACCCACCTACGGCTGACCCAGGATCATCTCTCCTTCAGGAAACAACTCAAGACCTGGCTGTTCAAGCAGAGTCGACTCTCCCTCCCCCCAGCGCCTTGAGACCCTAGCGGGTGAGTAGCGCGCTCTACAAATTTCATGATTGATTGATTGATTGATTGTCCCCCTATGTCCCCTCTCTCATTATATCGCTTGTTTACCACTCTTTTCCACTTTTCAGTTAAGTGATCATCATGGAGAGCGGTCACTGTCTATCTAGAGAACAGCACACGCAGAAAGAGGTACGGAGGGCCAAGGCAGTCAAACACAATTATGTACAAAATTATCAGTTTTCACCCAATGGAATGTTGAAAATCCTCAGAGTAGTGCCTTTATTTACACTGTTGCAGCGAGAGTGCCAGATGTGACTATGAATGTTTATGTGCTTTCACATGTCTGACACTTAAATCTACAATTTAAAGTGCCATGTGAATATGCCTTCTGTTAATATTGCGCGCTAGTCCTCTAAAAATCCACCAAGTGACATTTACTGTGTCTCCCATGCAATAGGTGGAATAGGCTGGTTATACACTGAATAAAATACAAGTGCACAAAGGAAATAGCTTTATCAATGACTGTTCAAACTTTCTTTTCTTACTATTTGGCTGGTGGTTGCTCGGCAGCTTATGCTTTTGTGTTATCTTTGTGTGACCCTGTTTTTGAAAGTTTATCCAATAATTCAAAATCAAGAGGGCTCAAATTGGTAGAAATCAGTAATACATTGAAACTGGTTCCACTCATAGGCCCAAAAATATATCTTGCCTGGGGCCTAACAAATTATTAAGATTGCACCATCTGCAACCATATCGATATTATATCTAAAGTGTCCTGCACCCTGAACCTAGGTCTACACTATTTTAATGGTTTAAACAGACAAAGGAATGGATTACAAATCTGGGGTTAATAGTAAAACAGAATATAACAGCTGATGCTGTGCAGTAAACCCGACAATAATTGTGCAGCGAGATATATTTACAGTGCACAAATGTGCGTGAGATCCTGCTAAAATTACAAAGCGCCAAAGTATAATTCTGATGTCATGTGGTGAAATGTATAATTTTCGATTTCATGATTTTAGAAACTGTGGAAAATCCATACATAAAAGGTTTTCTATGTTTTAGATGGAAGATCACTGTAAAAGGTCAATTTTTCTGACAGATACTTTCCGAAAAATACATCTGCAAAAAGTCCATTTGAAAAGTTTACATTGTTTCGCCCACATTTTAGAATGGATGTTGCAAATACCATGGGGCCTCATTTATGAGAAGTGACACATCGATGCGTGAAAGCAGCGATGCGTCACTTCTAAGTGCGCCCTCCTTGCGATCATGATTGATGCGTCATATTTACTGTATGACGCATCATGTCACATGGAGTTACAGATACGTCAAAAGGGCCTGCGTCAGTCTTACGCCTGCTGTGAGGCAGGCTTAAGGGACCTCATTTATGAGAAGTGACGCATGGCTGCGTGAAAGCAGTGATGCGCCACTTCTAAGTGCGTCCTCCATGCGGCATGATTGATGCGTCATATTTACTGTATGACGCATCATGTCGCAAGGAGTTACAGATACGTCAGTATTTCTGACGTATCTGTATGGTGCAAAAGTGACGCATTGCTAGAGTGTGTCACAAAAGTGATGCAACTCCAGCAATGTGTCCTCGCGTCAGTCTTACGCCTGCTGTGAGGCAGGCATAAGATATTGATGCATTTACATCCTAGAAGTGGCGCAGTGAAATCTTATAGATTTCACTGCATCACTTCTATGACCCTTTGTTGCGTCCGAACGCCCCCCTGCATACATTATACCTGGCGCAGGTATAATGTAGCGCAAGGGTTTACAAAGTGACGCATCTACCTAGCTGCGTCACTTTGTAAATATGGTGCAACAAGGCACATTTTTACGCTGCTGGTGCGTCACAAAAAGTGACGAACGGGCGACGTAAAAGTGACGCACGGCCTCATAAATAAGGCCTCATATTTCCAAAGTTTTTCAAAGACACAAGATTTTCAGAAGAGCTTCAGTTTCATACACGAACATCATTTAATAAAGCCTATGCCCTTTGTCTACTGCAGGAAAGTCACTTACTGCACGTAATGCAACCAGACAGAGGTTACAAGATACTTAAACGGTATACTGAGGCAGTACGCAAAAATTGTAAAAATGCAACTCCTATTGGCGAAAACTTTGAACTTTCTTTATTATAAAGGAAAGAATGGCAGGGGTGTTCTCACTTTAAGATGTTTTCGTCGCAGGCACCCTTGGAAGTTTTGGAGCCTTAAGGATTCACTGAAAGGTAGGTAAGCAGGCCTTCGCATGCATGCAGTTTCTGCCTAACATTTTTAGTTAGCTTCATGCCCTGGAGCATCCCAGGCTAGTAGGATGTGCATCGTCTGCATAGTACTGAAAGGTATTGCTTCTGCAAGGATTTCTGTTTCCTCAGAGGAACAAAGCAGCACTTTCAAAGATGGAACACTGACCCAGTTAAACTACTTTAGCGTCGTAAGTCTGCTGGTCCCCCCTCCCCGGTCTTATGTAACAGAAAGAGTTACCCCGAGGCTTCTGGTGGGATTCAGAGCCACTCATCCAGCGTTCTTCTCACTGCAGCAAACTCATCCTACTTCTGCTGTCTGTGTTCAAACCTTAGCTATTTTAGGATCTCTCTCTCTCTCTCGCTATTTCTCTTTCTCTCTCACTCCTCCGTTCTCTTACAAACTCTCTCTCTCTTCATATAACCTGTGTCTTCTCTCTAGATCATACCCTTTTTTCTCTCTATCTCACTCCTTTATCTCGATTTGTCTATGTCGGTTTCTCTCACCTCTCCTTTTCACACTCTCAATCATCTTTTCTCTCTCTCTCTGTTTTTCTCACTCACTGCCTGTCCAGTTCCCTCCCAATGACACGCTCTCACTGTCTCCCTTGTTTTTCCTTTTTCTCCAGCTCTCTCTTTCTCTGGCTCCAGCTTTCGCTATTTTCCGCTCCATCTCACACTTTCCTTTTCGTTCTCTCCTCTCTTCCTTGCTTTTTATCTTTGGCATCGCCTTCCATTGGAAAATGTATTTGCATCCTTTTGCTCTCTCGTTGTCTCATTCACTCTGTCACATGCTCTTCATTTTTTTTGTCACTGTCTCTCCTCTACCCCTGTCTGCTTTCTGTCTTTCTCTCTTATTCTTCCTCTCTCCCTCTCCTTCTGTTTGTCTCTTTCAAATGTTTTGTTCCTTGCTGTATTTCTTTCTTTCTCCTCTTCTCTATGTCTTCTTTTCATAAATTTTCTAGGAGTTTGTGCTGCTTTTTGGTCTAGCCTATAGTGGCAGCGCGGATGTGTTGCTCGCTTTGGGAGGCATGCAGTATTCAGTATGGCGTGGAAGCTGTGTGTAAGCTCCGCCCACTCTCCATCCATCTTTTTAATTGGTTTAGGTCCTAAATGCTGCCTTCTGATTAGTTTTAGGCCAGTTAGTCCCTCCTCATGACGGCCATGTCGTCATTCGTATCCTTGTCATGGCTACTGGCCCCTTTACTTCAAACACTATATTGTTCTTGTGGCCCACCCACCCGCAGTCCATCACTCCTGGCCCCCCACCACACTCCCATTTCTGCCTTCTTGCACGCCCGCACTCCCGTTTCCAATGCAATAGTTCTTGTGTATATGCGAGTCCTATTGCATTGCAAATGCTTGTTTTTTATTCTTTTGATTTCTTCTCGAGATGCTGTCTGGGATTTTTCGTCTCTCTGAGTCCACACGCTGGGATTGAGGGCTGCCCAGTTTACCCCAGAGCGAACAAAGAGATTCCTGTCAGGCAGCAGCAGCAACAGAAGGCCGTGCTGCAAGAAACCGTGTCTATGGGCAGGGCCGGACTGGCCGCAGCGGGCACCGGGCAATCCCCCGGTGCGCCGCACGGGTGGGGCTAGTTTGGGGCCCCTGGGGGCCGTTTTTGTTACAGGGCTGTTTTTGCAGCATAGCTCCAAAATCGGCCTTGTAACAAAATCGGACGAAAACTGGCCCTGGAAAAGAGCTCGGTGGCACCCACAACCCCCGGTGCGGAGGGTGGGGGGTAGGGCAGCCAATCACTTTGCCAGGGCTGGTTTTGGTTCCCAGACATTTCTGTGCACTGTTCTTAACTACCACACAAAGAAGCGACTCGAGAGATCAAAAAGCATTTGTGGGTTTGAAATGTTCTCAGTGGGAGGGGAGCTAACGTAACCAAACTCAATTTGTATCGTCCTCATCCTGTGCTTTGGAAAAGCCAGGATGTGGCCTCCAGCTGATTCATATTCACGTTGAATTTTGTATTTGTTTTCTGCTGCGCTGCCGCAGTGGAATTGTCCCCCAAATCCCTGCGTAATACCAGCCTGAGGTTTGCTGGTTCAGCCGATGTGCTTTGCGGGTTCTGCTGTGTGCACTTCCAGAGTGTTTGTTCTTGCACTGTAGTGGTCAAGTGCGATTGTGCCTTCGTTTGCAGATATCAGTCACAAAGCCATGTTATGAATGAGGCATTTAAAGAGAGAGATTAGACTACGTGTCAATAGAAGCCTCAGTCCAAATACAATTTCAGAGTGTGCCTCAGGCAGTGTTGGAAAAATTCGAAATACTCTGTTGTGTTCATGGTAACAGGAATCCGTTTTTCATAAACGTACTGCCTTAATACACTTTTTCGATGCACTGACCCCAGACTTCCATGCAGGCCAAGTACCGCCCTACCAGCAGTTGTTAGGCAACCACAGAGGAGGCCTGGTGTGCGTGTGTACTTGTGGGAGAGGATCAATGTAAAAACAAGCATTTACAATGCAATAGGTCTCGCATTTACGTGAGTTTAAGCTATTGGCATTGTAAATGACATGGCTTTTATTTGTTAAAAAATAATAGGCATTGTCATTTACAATGCCAATATCTTAAACTCGTGTAAATGCGAAACCTATTGCATTGCAAATGCTTGTTCTAACTGCCCACAACTTTTCTTGACATCACTTTCACAAAACGCTTCCTATGATAGGGTCTTTGTTTTTTTCACTTCCATGCCATCCTGTTCGTTTTAATTATTGGTACCTTATTTACATATAGTAAGCACTTAGAACTGCCCCGAATTCTCCCAACAGGCATTGTTAGGTCTGACAAAGCCAGCCTCTTGTATGTAACACAAAGAGGGTGGACTTTGGGTCAGCCCCTTTCAGTAGGTTTATTTGGGTCAGCCTCCTTCTGCCACTGCTTTGAGACAATGACAATTACATCTTTAATGAGCCAGAGGAATACTTATCTCGCACCCCTGTGCTATTGGTTATTGGCCACATTATTCAGTCTTCCAGGGAGTGCTTCGATTCCAATGCATGTGATGCATTGTTTTCAGCTTGGAGCATGCACTTTTTGCTGAGTAAAAGCCATTTTGACAAGGAATAGCCTCTAAAATGGTCATGTTTTGCATTAGAAACATATGCCTACTTAAAGTGTGCTGTCAATAAGTATGCAAAGGCTCCATTATATTTGTCAAGTGTTGTTGTTAAAGAAACTGTATTCATAAAGCACAAACAAAAGTTACATTTCTGCTGAAACCAGTTTCAGCTGAGCATGTGGTCCCCCTGCCCAAACCCAAATGAGCTGCTGGAACCCCATCTGCTGGGACCGCACATAATGTTGGGAGCAGCGAGGGGAGCCCAAGGACCCCCGTGGCCCAAGCTGGCACCTGCTCAGCTACTTCCGGTTGCTCTAGATGGGCGGTAGCAATCAGAGTGTTCCTGCCTGCAAGAGCGAGGGCAGGGAAACAGAAGTATGCTCCCACCAGCAGGAATATTTTAAAATGTCCCACCAGATGAGAGGACAGTTTTTTCCCTGTCCATGGTCCTGACGGTAGTGATAACCACTGTGTCTCTTGGGTGCCTGCCCAGAACTCAGTTAAAGAGCCAGTCTTTTGGACACGGGGTCCCTGGGTTCTTGGAATGCTTGGAGAGGGGTTGCACGCCCCGCTCACCTTTAGCTATTGTTTGGCCATGGGGATGGGGTCCCTGGGGCCTATATTTTTGCTTGGGTGAGGGGCTGCATGGCCCACTATCTTAAAAATCAAGCTTTTGGCCCCAGGGAAGGGGGTCTCCAGGGCTGCATGAGGCTCGGAGAGGGGGTTTGTGCACCCTCTCCCCTAAAATAATCAGTTTGGCCCTGGGGGACACCAAAGGCTCAGTAAAGGGGGTCTGCCTCTTTTTTAATAGTTGGCACTGGGTGATGGGGTACCTGGGGCCCAAGATGGCTTCAGGGAGAAGAGCCCCACTCATGTGCTCCCTCCCCAGATATTAAATTTAAAAAATGGTGGCCCACCATTTTCTTTTTTGCTGCCACGTTCAGGTGGTGATCCTGAGGGATCGCAACAAAATTGCCTAATTTTCTTACTATTTAGGCCTGGGGGTCCCTCTGGGACCCTCCAACAAGTTCTAAGGGGTAGGTATACTTTCTTTAAAAAATGGCAGGACAGGGCACTAAGTCCCCTAGTCCTGTAATGGCTGCCAGCACCATTTTATGTCATGGTGCTGGCAGCCAATGAGAACTTTGCTCATGCAAGAACAATTTTCCCAAGGGTAAAAAAGCCCATGGGGCCAATCAGAGGGTTGTATTATTTAGAAATTGGGTTTGAAGGACTCTTCCAAGGCTGTGCCTTGATATTTGACTGTCTTCACGCTACATGCCCAAGCACTAGGTCAATTTTTTGTCTACATCACGTACCTCTGTCATGCAATTGTTGCACCTTTTCTTCTACAATGATCTTGAAATAATCATTTATAATCACTGTTGAAAAGGAACTCAGGACTCGTAGGCAAGAGATATGGATGTTTACCCTCAACAAGTTTCGGGTAATTATTAAGCAATTCAATGGTTTTTGGACCATGTGTTATGTAAATCCATCACACCAAGTGACATTCATCAGAAGTTTGAAGCCCATTATGTGGTTTCAGTGCAAAAGACTAAGCAAAGAGACTACCTATTCTGAGACCACTGGCTACCTCCTCTACTTTTTCTAAAACTGAATCCAGCCTATTCAGTCACTTGTCCAAAGCAGCACTGTGAGACAGCCATGAAGGCACTACTCAAAACTCATTTATTAATAGAATAGATGAGCAAGAAATGATGGGCCAATCAAAAAGCATCTTGTATTAGAGATGGTCTGTATGGTTGAACAAAGAAGCAATAATTGTTTCAAGGTTCTAGCACATTTCACCGCATGACATTCATTGAAACATCCTTTCTACTGGTGTAATTCCTGTGTTGAATTCTCACATGTCCATTTTATCTCATCACCCTTTGTCAAATTTGTATTTGAGGTTTTCTTCTTTCTGTTTTTGGAAAAGACTAGCATGACACCCTAGATTTAATTAAAGTGAGGCTACCTCAACCGTAATTTGTTTTTTCCGGTCTCTACTGTGTGCCTCCTCTTTGTATTGTTTTTTGTTTGTTTTTGCAATGAGGAGCTCCCACCTACTCTCTCTTTTGTGATTTATGTACAGAGAGTATGCCCCCATACCCTTACTTCTCACATTGCTTTTTTCATCATCTACACCCAGTGGCGTAACTTGAAATGATGATGACCCCCTGAAGAATGTGAAGAGGGGCCCCTTAGTCTTCCATATCTCACCGTTATTCATTAGCCTTGGGCTGCATTGGGGCCTCTTAAAATGTTGGAGGATCTCCTGCACCATAGGAGCTTGCGTTACCTTCCTACGTGTACTTGAAGCGAGGTCTGATTGCACCATATTTTGCAGGCCTGCATATCATGGTTCAAAGTTAAAGGTTGGAGTGATTATTAGACATTAAGAGGGTAAGTTCACTTTCACATTTTAGGGCTGGAAATCTAAAAAAAACTGGTAGGCACTGTTCACAAACACATTGGGAACTGTAAGTTAAATTTACATGTGCACATGGCTTGATTTATTGGTGATCATTTATACAAAGTAAAGTTAATCTCTTAGGGATTTGTTCATACCTAATAGGCTAATATTATGCAGGGGTAAATCCTAACCCATGGGTGGGGAGTGGTAGTTCAAGAGAGGGGATGCCCTGAAAAGTTTTCCAACACCCACAAACTCATTCATTTTAGAGTATTTTCAAACGTACCTGTGGCCCATTCACCCTCTGTAAACAGCTGGAGATTTATTCTTGTCACAGAGAGGAATTAAATATTGTTTAGGGAAAAAATGAGATAGGACATGTCCCAAGCGACTAGGACTAGGGAAGGGGAATAGTTTTCATGTTAGAAAAGGTATAACAGTGCACTGGTACTCATGTAACGTAAAAATCACGTTACCTCTAATGACCACAAAATGGTATTCAGTGTTGCTAAAGGAAACCTACTAACGCAGATGTACAGGAGGTCAGCATACAATCTGCAGAAATATAGTCTGACATAAATATTTCGTTCTAGGTATCTTTTACAAATATGTTGTGCCATTAAGGGTAGGTTTTTCATTATTAACTCCATTGGGGAAACATCCATTACAACACAGTCATTACAACAACTTACCTTTACAATGCAACTGTTACAACGCAACTGCCTTTACAACGCATGTCATTACAATGCATTATAGAGTAAGTAATGGAGATTTTCTTTTAGTATTAGGGTGGATGTGGATTTTGGGGTATATGGGAATAGTAATTTTTACCCCTAGACCATCCAACACGTTTCCTACTGTTGCACTCACTGGAGTGGGAATAGTAATATTTACCCCTACACTATCCAACACCTACTCTACTGTTGCCCTAAATTATTATGCATTGTTATTGGTATGCTTTGTAATGGTATGCGTTGTCATGGTAGTTTTTGAAAATGCGCTGTAATGGCATGTGTTGTAAAATCATGCGATGGGATGGTAGTTGCAATGTAAAAACTGCGTTGTAAAAGCATGGTTTGTAATTGCATGAGTTGTAATGTCATATATTCACTCCATCGCGGTGATATCTGTATAAAAGGTATTTAGAACACAATATTTGTAGCACTAAAAATATTCTACTAACAGTATTCTGGTACCATTCTGTTGAGGATCCCCCTTGGAAACATTTGTAAGTTCAAAATGTGTGTGAACTTGCACCTATTTGAGGGAGTAAACATATGGGTGCAGAAATATGTTTTAAAAAAATATTGGGATATATATTGTTTACCTCTTCCAACCAAACAGAATGTTATGCAGAGCTCTTGCTTGTCCCCTGTTTATTCATCAGTTCTTTTATTCATTGTAGTCTATCATATGACCCGAAACGTCAGACGTAAATACGGGCCCGCTCTTGAGTGTAGACGGCAACAGGTTTAATGCTTGAGAAAGAAAAACGGTTTTGAGAGCCACTAAAACAGTGAGTCCCAGAGAGCTAAGTTTTATAATGTGTTTCATTTAGAATTTAACCTATACCGCATCAAATCTATGAGAAAAAAACAATTAGGGGTGAAGATAGGGCAACCAATGCTCCAACATTTGGAACTTTCACTGTGAGAATGTTGTTTTTTTGACATTTACATTTACTTTAGAATTGTTTCAAATGCCATTGTCTTCTTTCCTTTTCGCTTTTCTGTAGGTTATGAACTGGGGAAAAAAAACAGTGAGTCCAATTTATGTTTCTCTTTTCTTAAATCCATGCTATAGGCTGAGAGCAGATTTATGCAGCTACTAATTTAATTCCTTCACAGCTCCCAGCTAAGAAGTGTTTATGGATAGTTCGGTAGTTTAAAGGCACAGTTAAGAACTTTTCCCACTGCTCTCTAAGTACATATTCGTTTGGAAAGCTGTTGCTCCAATCATTTAGCACAATAAAGATAAGTCCGGCTCCCATGAGAAACCATTAAAGATAATTTAAGTTTCCGACCCTGGCTCTTCACTGTACTGATATCAGAGCAGTGAAACAACTCGTTTTCACTAGAGACCCAAGAAAGATGGAAGAATGCAGGAAGAAGTTTTGCAACCTCAGCCACCATCTCCCATGTTGGCCTCAGATCTGTGCTGACCTTCACAGACACGTCAAAGCATGCCACCCTGAGCAGCGAGTTGCACATAGCTGCTCTCAGCATATTGCTTGATGTCTGCTCTCAATGTGAGGCCAGAGAGTACAGCTTCAAGTTGGGAAAGAGAAAGAATTCTCAAAGGGTTGTTTAGAAGTGAGGTAGAGTTCATTTTTTATATGGAGGGTGAAGGAAGTCAGGCTGCATTTTATATGCTGGTGAAAAGGTTTAGGTGAGGGAATTTGTAGGGGTTGGTGATGTAGGGCAGTAGGATAGGATACCAAGAAGCCAGGTAATTTATTGTAATATTTCTTTGGGGTGTGTGTTGTTAAGGGTAATAGGGGTAGGTAGCAAGGGTCCAGGTTCACACCTAACAAGTTCAAGTTTTTATTTTTTTTATTTTAGAATACTACACTCACGTCTCACCGGAGACAGGATTCAAAATAAATTACTGATATGAATTCCTTTGAAACTATGGCAATTAGAATACATTTCGAGCCTGGTTTAGTGTTTGGAGGATGTGGGAAATCAGGCAAAGAGTGGTAGATGTCTCATGCACTCTCATGAGAGGGCATCATCATATATACACTCTACATAGGGTGAGAGGGACATCCGCTGCTTTTTGACTGATGTCCAGGAACCGCCAATTAAAAATAAGACGCGGGAGCATTTGCACCTTTTATAAATATTTTTGCTCCTTACGGAACATTGTAGGAAGTTGCCCTTTCCCCTAAATGGTAGGCTAACCTACAATGAATATAAAAATGACGTAAGATATGTTATTTTTTATTTGAGTGGAGGAGGGATAAACAACATGAAAGTGTATGTATTTTTGCACCTCTGAATGCTGACTGACATCACAAACAATCTGACCTTCATTCTCATCTATTTGATGTCACTCAAACCCCTCTGCATAAAACATCCCCAACAGTCACAGTTACTCATCCATAATTCTATATGTTACACAGTGGCAGAATGAACAGTTGTTGCATAGAATGGTGTAAGGACACTGTGGCTGGAAGATCTTTGATGTGGTCAGTACAGTAGAAGACAGTTTTTAAATCTGCTGGAGTTCCAGACTGATTTGGAGGAATCCTATTTTCATGTTTCCTCAAGTTAACTATTTATTATAAAATGATATCTCTATACTCCTAAGGAACATGAATACATATAGACAGCTATGGTTGCCTTGCAATTGTTTAAATAGCAATTATAAGTGGTGTGATTCAGCACTATGGGGCCGATTAGGATGGCGGTTTTTCCGCATCCTCCGGGCCGGCGGAAGTGTCCGCCGGCCTGGAGGATGCGGAAAAACCGCGGCGGAGACTCCAAAGACCCACCGCCAAATTAGGATGGCTGGTGGGTCTGGAATTCCGTCCGCCGCTCTTCCGCCGCGGTCGGCTTCCGACCGCGGCGGAAAAGCTATAACATGGCAGGCGGTGTCTATGAGACACCGTCCGCCATATTATGATGTTGGTGTAAGTATGCTTTTCCACGGCGGCTTTTCCGCCATGGAAAAGCATACGGACATTCACTTTGGGGGCCCGTTGCGGGCCCCCTGGGTGAATGGGGGGTGGGGGGTGCACATGGGGGGTACCTATGGTACCCCCCTGCATTTGCGTACACAAAGCAGCAGGCACCGTGCGGTGCCTGCCGCTTTGTGCATGTAAATGCAACACATGCATTTTTAACATTGCGGCGGGTGCAGCTTGAAGCTGCACCCGCCGCAATGTTAAAAATAGAGGATGTGACCGCCACCCTGGCGGTCACATCCTAATTGCCATGGAGGGACCGCCGCTGCCCATGCGGACGGTCCCTCCTACTCAGGGGTGGCGGACGGACGCAAGTCCGTCCGCCATCCTAATCGGCCCCTTTGTTTGGAAAAATCCAGTTGAATCACATATATTAAAACAGGACTGGAAACTGTCCCTCTAAAACAGCTTAAGTGTTCTCTTTCCTCCACAGAAGGGATTCAAAGAATATATATCTTCCATAGGAACCGCCTCAAAGAGACCACAATACAAAATAGGCTTTATAAAGGAGTAAAACATTATGTACTGTATGTATAAAGGATATTGCAAGTTACTTCTGACCTCTTCGACCTCATAAGTGAATTCTGAAACACTGCCCCATATTGTCACAGAATTTGATGGCAACTTTCAATATCCTTACAATACAGCAAGGCCTATAGTAAATGACTTAAAGGTTGCTTTCTAATCCCCATAGTGGAGTCTCGCTGTGACGTCACCATTCATCTTTAATAAGTAAACTGCATCACTACGCTATTGTAAAATGTTATTACAGTTGAGTTGAGATGTCAGAAGGCCTCCTCCTACAGCCAGCAAACAGTACATAAGGCAGTTACCTGAGCGGAACTATTGATATTCTATACATAATGGAGGGGATAACTATCTTTAAGCCCTCTTGATCAAGAAATATTTTACTACAGACCATCTTGTGGCGAGATTTCTGAATACGGGCAGTCACGGATGGTCGCTACCACTCGCGTTGAGAAACCTTCCATTCGCGTTGAAGCTGCCGCTTGAGTAGAACATCAACTCGAGCGGCAGAAAGAATCAGCGCCCTCTTGCGCTGTGCATGGTGCCATTTGTGCTGTTTTTCCAGTGCAGGACAAGCACCCAGTGCTAAAAATCTGCACGAACAGCGTATCCTAATCCACTACAAATCTTGCAGAGCTCAGTGTAGGACAGCAGAGTTTTTGGGCCATGCGGAACTCCGCGAACTCCGCCCAGGTCTACTATTTTCCCAGAAAATACACTGTCCATTTCTGATACGGACACACGTAAGACAGAAATGTTGTTTATCGCATTGCTCAATATCCTTACAAGAAAACAGAAATCCACCAATGTATTACAGCATTCTGAGCTACAGCATCCCAAATGCATTGAAATACATTACACGCCCCATACTGATGCATTTATTTTCACAATATAGTTTACACAGTTATTCTACAGTTTAGAATAGACACCAAGGGCTTAATAGAAGTTTGGTGGTGTGACCAAATATTTTAAAAGATAAAAGGCCCATTGCCATATAAGGATCTTAAGTCAACTAGGAGTTCTATGACCTTGTATAGGATGCCCTTGGTAACTTGCAATCGCCTTATATTACTGGAAGGGACTACTTTATTCCATAAAAATGCATGGCTGGGGTAATTTACCCATCACTGTGCAAAGGAATAAAGCTGCACTGATCCAGATAATAAGCAATCATTGAGCAATTTATTGCTAGAATAAACAGTATAATAATAACTTTTTCACATAGTATTTTGCAAAGAGTGTAGTTTAATTTGTATAGTGCTGCAAATAAAAAGCTTTACTATTACTGCATATATTAATGTTCATTAGTCTGATATCTGAAGCTGAAAAGGGGTGATATTAATGCAATGATTTAAACTTTTGACCTCGAGCTCATTCACTCAAGTGCTCAGTCCTGAGCACCTATCATGCTGTCTCACATGAGTCAATGATCTCAGAGCTGTCTGATCATCAAAAATTAAGAGCCGTGCATCTTTTCACAGGATTAGTTTTCACATCCACAAATAAACGCATGTTGAGAAAACAAAGTTCAGTATGTGGAGTGCTGCAGGTCCCAATGGGAATATTGCTTTTCTTTTGGGTACATATGAATTATGCAGTGTCTGCATACACTTTCTGGTGTAGGCAAACCTCCTGGAGTGACTATAGTAAAATGTTGCACTTCACTGAGAGAGAGGCTTCTTTGATTCGTACAAAACAAAATATGTTTTCCATTTCAATGTCACAATATTCAAATTCAATCAAAGCTCCAGACAAATGAAAGCCTAAGAGCATCAAATATATCTGAAAATATTTAAACCTGAAGAACTCTACATTATTGACAATGCAAATTATCTATTGTCCTTAGTGTACAATTTAGAGCAGCACAACACACTTTTACTGACTTATACTACAAATGCCCACTCACTTTATAGGTAGGCCCGGGAAAAAAGTCTGTGACACCAGAGTAATCTTGCGTAATTTTGCACATTTGGGGGCATATTATCAAGGGATTTATCTCCGCTTTTTTGGCTTTAAAAGCCAATAAAGCGGAGATAAAATTATCTCCCTATCAGCAACAGGGTGCTAACACGCAAATTTGCATGTTAGCACCCTTTTTCTCTACGCTTCCCCTTGCATCTCTAATGAGATGCAAAGGGGGCGTTCCAGAGAAAAATAATAGGAGAAATGTTGTTAAGCGATATTTCTCCTATTATCAAGGATTTCGCTAACCCTGTTAGTGATAAAAAAAAGCAGCGCTAACCGCGGTTAGCACTGCTTTTTTTACACCTGGGGGCATATTATCAACCAATAGAGATAATTTTTGTCTCTAACTTGTTTAGAGACAAAAATTATCGCCGCACATCGGCGATTTTTATCGCAGATAAACCTTGCTATTAGCAAGGTTTATCGCAAATGCGATAAAAAACGGCCGCAATGCATGAATATCGCTGAAAAGTCAGCGATATTCATGCATTATCGAGCAAATGCTCTTAGCCATGTTATTCACCTCCCATTGGTTAACATGGCTAAGAACTGCTCAGGGCAGGTGTTAGCTTTTGGAGATATTCGCGCTTAGCGCGAATATCTCCAAAAGTTGGTAATAGGAGATAGCGATGTTAGCGACTGTTTTCAGTCGCTAACATCTTGGCACGCCCACTTTGCATGTCATTAGTGATAAATATCACTGACATGCAAAGCGGGGCCCAAGATGGTCACTATCTCCTATTAGCTGTCGCTAACTGGTGTTAGCGACAGCTTGGTAATAGGGAGATAATTTTATCTCCGCTTTCTTGGCTTTTAAAGCCAAAAAAGCGGAGATAAAGCCCCTTGATAATATGCCCCCTGGTATTTTCCTGACTTAGCCATGATATCCTATGGAAGGTGGATATCATGGCTAAGTTTGTGAGCCCCTATCATCAAGCTAACGCCAAACTTCGAGAGATTATCGTTGGTTTTCCAGAGATAATCTCTCATTTGGCAGTTAGCGGGAGGATTTTTATCACTTCTGAGATAAACCTTGCTCATAGCAAGTTATCTCTGCGATAATTTCCGGCGATGCTTAGCGTTAAAAAATTCGTTGCTAAGCATCGTTAGCGATAAATTTCGCTCATCGTTGGTAATATCCCCCTTGGTGTTAAGCGAAATTCCTGAAGTTACACCAGTACACCACATAGACAATTGTACTAACCCAATAAGGGACAGGATATTGTATGACATGAGCCCATAAAAACTCTGCAGCCATGACACTATGTTACTGCAAGAGCATGGGAACATCACAAAAGAAAGCCAATGAGAGGGGAGAAAGGTCCTCAGGTTCCTCAAAACATATATACCCAAACCAAAAGTGGAGGCTGTCTCCCAAAATAAGCAGTCACTATGCCCTTGTCCTTAGTGCTCACCAGGCACAGTACATGTGTTCTTATAGAACCCTCATCCACATGCTGATTATGACGCCTGCATCATCGGGTCCTCTCCTGGTGAGGTGCTCACCATCAGGTGGGATTGACCTCGCAGTGGGAAGGAGCACTGCAATGTTCTCTATGTTCTTAATGGGATCTTAGGACAGAAAACATAAAAAATATCTCCAGGGAACCCTAACCCAATTCTATAATAAGAGGGGGCCTGTTAGATGGGTGATATAATATGAAACAAAGAGGCATGCATAGGCCCAGTGTGTCTATTCTAGGTCGACATGTTTCATTTGCTTCACAAGATGTGCAGATTTCATCAGGACCTCTAAGACCCTTGACCTCCTAACCTGTACTGCGCAGGAGTTACGCATCCGCATGCATTCCATGCATGATCAAGAACAGGTTACCCAAACCTACTACACAGGGTGACTTGATTGAAAACTTGAGAATATCCACTTGTAGAAGCCTAAGAAGGAGAAGGAACACAGTAACCAAATTACATCTGCATTAGAATATGGGTAATTTAAAAAATGAAACCTATGCACTCCACTACACACTCTAAAACAGTGACATCTCTAACCTTAGAGATACTGTCATCTATAAGCCAGGGTAAGTGACCTGGTGTGACTTAAGGTATCTCTAACACTTGGGGCCCCATTATAAAGTCCGCCATACACTCAGGAAACGGGACAGCCTGCTGAGGGTGCAGCGGTCCCGCACTCCCAGTTAGTATGCACCCGCCACACTGACAGGCGCATAGAGCATCTGCAACATTGCGGCGGCAGTGCAGAGAGCAACGCCCGCCGCAATGCCACAGAGGCAGGTTGTGCGTTTCAATGCACAACGTGACAAGCACCACGCGGTGCCTGCCACGTTGTTCATTGGAAGGCAGGGAGCAAATGAAGGGACTTGCTGGGATCAAAGGTCACACATTGTGAAAACATGGGAGAACTAACCCTATATTACACGCAAAAAAAGGATAAATTTACCAGCAAACGACCCAGGGGTCAAGGGCATTACTTACTACACCAATGCTCAGTGGGGTCTGCCCAACCTAGCTACATGGACGGAATTTCGTGAATGTGGTGAAGAGGCAGCTCAAGCTAGTCCTTAAATATTGTACTGTGTGCTCTTATGATCAGTTATACTTGTATTCCTTTGAGACAAATGGCACCCAGCCAATGGATCATGGAGGCAATCTTATAATGGGTTTAACTGCTAAATGTAGTAATGTTTCCATTACAATTCCTACGTCCAGTCACGGTATTAATTGTTACTAATAGATCAAATTAATTGCCTGATCCTTCCAATCTGGACCCAGAGATGGAATCACTAATATGGACTCATAAAATGCGGAGGTTACGTCAAGGATGCAAAGGATCTCTTACTTTAGATTCGGGATATCACATTTGACCCCTCTAGAAATTTCCTTATTAGACTAGATGTAGAAAGACTCTATACTAGCCAGACCCAAACAGAGACATTGCACATGATTCAAGAATTGTTCTTTTCTCACCCCTAGCCTCACAACACCCCTAGACACTTTGTCTTATAAAGCATACTCTTGCCTGCACTAGACTTTCATGCCCTGGCTTACAATCAGAATGGCTATTTAAAATTCTCACACTGTTGAGCGAGAAGCTCTCCCCTTTGTAGGCATTATCGTCCATGAGAACGGGCACCTTATAAATGACACCTACCACAAACAAAGGGACAGGAATAGCCTCCTGAGGTTCAAAAGATTTCATCCAGAAATTATCAGCAAGGAGCCTGGGAGAAACTGTGAAATGAATTCATGCTCCTTGCCTGACCCGGTTTTCGTGTCCCACACTATGAGCGCTGGTGGCGCCTTAAATGTGCCTGAGAAAGTCCTGTAGCCGCCTCCTGGCACAAGTTAACTGCAATGAACCTGGGAGAGCCTGGGAAACAAAGTCCCGCCGCTGGCTGGGCCTAGATGCTTTTAAAGTGTTATGTATTTATTGTTGTATGTATGTTTTTATGGAAACTATTCTCTGAAATAAACATTTTATGACTTTTATATACAGAATATATATATAGTAATGCTTCTGATTCTTAGGAGCACACATAGTGGCCAAGCTTATGTCACTGTGCAATAGTAGATAATGCTCTATTACAATTTGCATTAAAACCTCCCCGTTAGACTTGTTTGCATATTGAGAACTTATTCTGACAAAGCCACATGGCATACAGCAAGATGGCCATGCAAATTCTTTTTATATTTAGATGAGATATGGTGGAGACATTTCTTCAGCATGAAGGACATTCTTCTTCATATTTAGAATGTACTTAACAAATCGGAGGATTTTCAATTTTCATTCACCTTTAAATCATGACCTTAGTTTATTTCCTATTAAATTTGCTGCATGGCCCACTGTATTGTTCTTTATCTGCTCCTAAAGAGCCTAAATATCCTAAACTTGCAGTACAGAATGTGTAAACACACTTCCAGAAGCCTTCTCCCTTGAAACTCTAACTCAGATCAGCGTTGGTTGGGAAGTCAAAATTCATGTTCTCCTGGATTGTAAATAAGTTCCTCTTCACCGGATTCACAAAGGGCCTCTGCACTTACGGCGGAGTCCCCAGAGTCATTGGGGAGTCTCTGTACTCAGGCTGAAACTGTAAAGATTCCGCCCGAGTGCGGAGACTCCACCACGACTGCAGGGCCTCCCTCACGATTGCAGAGACCCTTTGTGAATCAGGCCCTTGATCGATAGGTAGTCTGCCTAGTGCACTTGCAATAAGGTGGACAGAATGTCTGTTATATTTGTCATGGAGTGCTGGTCCGCCAAACTCTAAATTAAGCACCTTATCATTTTTGGGCTGGAGTATGACTGTCAATACTTATTTTTTGTCTTGGCTTCAAAGTTTTCTTGTACAACGGTATAGTGAGATGCAGCTGGGCAAAATAATATGATGCTAGATTTTTCAAACACTTGGACTGTTCAAACAACATCCAGAAACCCAAATCAAGTGAAGTGGTTCTGTAATGGGAATCAATGGACTCTCCTTTTGTGAGATATATTCCCTTTTCTAGTGTTCTCTAATGAGTATTCTTGCTGCATTTGGAATTCTTTGGTAATGGTTTATCTGAATGGCCCGTAAGAAAGCATAAAGGCAGTTGCAATGTATTAGTCATAAATTTATTGTGACACTGATCACTACAGGCTTCTGGAAGGGGAACTGCTATTGCAGGATAGATTATAGTTTGTGGAGTAGGTGGATACAACAACCTCTAATGTTGGACTAGGCCCTTTTTGCAGGGTTATCCCCAAACTCTTTGTTCTTCCTCCTATTTTTTCCTGACCTATTGTTGTTGGCTTTAGGACTCAGGGCACTTTAACACCTTGGGAGCTTGCAAATAGACCTCCCCAGTGCTGCGCTGTCCATTATCCAGTGCTGAACTGGACGTCCAGCGGTCGCACGCAGCACTGGGGAGGTAGTGCCCGTGACGACCGTTGGCCGACGGCAGCACCTAAAGGGTTAACACTGCTAATCAGTGCTGAAGTGGATATGCTCCCTGTATAAATTGTGATACTGATTGGTTATCCATTATTGGCATATTTGATTTACTGGTAAACCCCTAGTAAAATGCACTGAGTGTGCCAGGGCCTGAAAATCAAATGCTACTAGTGGGCTTGCAGCACTGATTGTGCCACCCACATTAGTAGCCCTGAAAGGTATCTTAGACTTGCCACTGCAGTGTCTGTGCACAGTTTTAAACTGCAATGTCGACCTGGCAAGTGCGCCTACTTGCCAGGCCCTAACATTTCCTTTCCTTACATGTATTGGCACCCCTACGGTAGGCTTAAGGTATACCCCTGGTCAAGGTGCAGTGTATGTGAAAGGTAGGACATGTCCTGCCATGTGTGACATGTTCTGATAGTGAAATACTGCCAATTTCGTTTTTCACTATTGAAATGTTATCTGTCCCATAGGATAGTATGGGAAATACTTTTTACAATCATATAATTAAACTTCCCATTGGGACAAGATAGACAAATAAAGTGTAGGCTCACTGAACTTAGAAGTTAATGACACATCTTTTAGTAAGATGTGTTTTAAATTGTGTGTGTGAAAATGCCACTTTTCTAAAGTAGGAATTCTCTTGTTTAACCATGCTGTGGGCCTCTGCCTGGTTGTGGATTGACTGACTGGTTTTGGAGTGACAGGGTCTGGGGATGTACATTCACTGTAGACAGCCACTGGGGGGGTTGAGGTGTGCCTTGCCCTTTCTGGATGACTCCTGAATGGGGCTTGGCTGCATTTAGAGTAGTGGGAGGAGAGTTTCTTGCACCTGAATAGGGCCTGTCTCCCTTGCACAATGTTGTCTCCACTCCCTGTGGTCATACTGCACCTGTGAGGACATACCTGGTTTGGACTTGGCTCAGAGACCCTTGCACAAAGAGAACAAAGACAAAATGGAGTATAAGTAGTAGACCTTAAACCCCAGAACTTTAGATCACTTCTGGACTCAAAGGGAACCTTTGCGAAGGAGAAGAGCTGGAGAGCTGTGAGGAAGAGTACTGCCCCTTTGCTGTGTGGGGTGCCCTGCAGTTGCTGTTTATGACAAGGAAAGGACAAAGACTGGAACTTTGCTGTGATCCTGCTTGAAGAAGAATCTCGAAGGGCCTGAGTGTGCTGCCCTCCTGTTATTAAGTCTCAGGGACACCATGACTTCACCCCAGCCCCCTTGAAGTCTATTGCTAAGAGTTCTGACCTGCCAGGAGCTGCCTGTTCCAGATTTGGGCCTTCAGAGTTTGTTCCTGCTGTTGGAAGCTGGAAGAAACCTAAAAGAAGTAAGAACACCTGTCTCCAACGCCATCGGCAATGCTGCTGTGATGTTGCGTCCTGCACTGAGGCCAAGGGCACCACTCGTGAAGTGAGCGACGCGCTGCCTGGCCTGCATCGGAGCTCCGACGCCCTTCGACAAAATGGGAGTTAGTTATTCAAAAACAAACATCTTCCTCCCCACCAGGTTTTTAAATAGGGCTGTTGGGGGAAGCTTTCCGTTGATGGAGCCAACAGGGATTCCGTGCACGGAAATCTGGCAGTCCTCTTGATCCTAAATAGGGGTGGCGGACTCTCAATCTGGCGGACACGGTACTCAATTACATTTACCACGGAGTATCTGTCCACCGAACTGTAAATCAGCATCATAAACCACTCTGCTATGTCCCATTGGGATCTATTTAGTGTTTTGCCAACTTGATCCTTCGGGAAGCAGCTTTAGCCAGTAGACGGGAGGTGCCAAGAGAATCACTGTATATGCACCATCATCTGGAACTCTGCCTCCTATACTCAGTTTAAGAAATAGGCTTGCTGATGAGTACTAAACAAGTATTGTCAATTCTGATTTATGTATTGGTGCCTAGATTTATTTCAAAATAACTAAGGGCGTGCTTTACACGCTAGGCAATCAATAAATCAAAGTAATGAACCGTGCACCATGTAATTGCTTTGAATCAATCCAATTAAACTAATTAAGTTTTGAGAAAACAGCTGGCCTTTTTTTAAGGTCACCTCAATCTTGTGCAGGGCTCATGTGCCTTGCATGAAGGAAAATGAGTTGTCAAAGAAATTCAAAAATGATTTTCATTGTTTTGGTCCCTGTCACTTTTTCGCAAAAAAAATCGAGTGGTTCGAAACCATAATTTTTCAATGACGAAATGCCATTCCTGATTCAGAAAGTGAGCAGTGGTGGAATTTTCCCTTCCTAGATTGAGATTTGCATATGCAGACTTTCGGCCACTCTAAGAAAAGCTGTGGAAATACAATTTTCTGCAGTATTTGCTCCTGCAATCTGTCAGCACTGCAGATGCAGCACACGAGTAAGGACAGAGAACTTGGGGCATGATTAGAAATACACATTCTGCATAGGTTCATGGTTGTACTCGTTTGAGTTTTTATGCACACTCGAAGAAGCAGAAATCTCGGCGATTTGCTGCATTTGATGGTGTTTTGTGAATGAGGCAAACAGTGGAGCCTTTCCTGCACACCCAGCAACATGCTCACTCTTTTTGTGCCTGATTTGCTAAAAATGATTTGTTCTCTAAAAATGTAGTGCCCATCAGCAAATTGCTTTATATATGAAGGAAAGGATATTAATGATTTTAATACGCAACAGTTGTACCAACAGCAAAGCATTTGCGAAAAATTGAGGATAGTTCAGCTTCAGAAGATGGCACGAAAACAGCCTTGCCTCAGCCTCCTGCCTGCTCTAGATTTGCTTTGCCTGGTCACGGAAGGATGCAAACCGAATCCCTTAATGAGAATCTTTCCCTTCGATTCATCTCATCTCGAAATCCATGCAAAATGCAATTTAGGGATAATCTGAAAACTTCACGTGGTCAAAGAATGTGCCAGGCAGACCGCAATTTTGTTTGCACCGTAGTAATCTCGCTTAATTTCTAACATTTCGTGTGAA
Organism: Lissotriton helveticus; assembly: GCF_964261635.1. Classification (NCBI taxonomy): domain Eukaryota; kingdom Metazoa; phylum Chordata; class Amphibia; order Caudata; family Salamandridae; genus Lissotriton; species Lissotriton helveticus. Next base: position 164,092,636 of record NC_136065.1, on the reverse strand, counting down.
ATGCCCAAAATTATGTCATTTCACCACATCCCGTAATTTCGATACCGCCCAGTTGAAAATTGTACTGGAGGTCACAGAAACAACGTGAATGGACAGACGCCAGCCGCTGTTGTTTGAGTCTACGATTGTGTACTATTTTAGAGCAAAATGCGTCTTTGAATGGAAATATTAATACAAGGACTCATTACTTTGTGATATAAAGAGTATTTTACATACTTGGGTATATACATACATTTTTTTCTTAAATTTTGCCTAATTTCCACAAAGGACATTTTGCAAACTACTCGAAAGTCTAGCACCATGCCTTAATTTCCCAGGTATTTCAGGAATAGATGAATGTTGGAAGAAAGTAAGGGCAGAGTGATGACTAGACTGACAGAGAGGCGGCGAATGGCTGGATGTTGGAAGGATGGATGAATGGGAGGGAAGGATGGATGGAGGATGAAGGATTGGATGTGTGGCTCTTGCACTGAGTTATTGTAATGTTAGCTGCATGGCTCATGTTTGCAATTTGTATCACCTCTTGGAATTGGGACATGCCTGGAAAGTGCATTGACAAACGGCTATGGGATGTCCAGAAAATATCTTTCTTTAGGGCATTGGGCTGTCTAGAATAAGCAGTGTCACACGTCTTGCGCACTAGGAAGTGTGCAGTAGGGATTAGTGTTAAGAGCTACGTGATGAAACATGCACTGCCTATGTTTGTGTGTATTTGGTGTGCTTTGGAAATTTGAATACTATATTATGCTTGAGCATAAAGCACAGCTATCCGGTTCACTTGGGCTTGGATGTAGGAAATTATATGTGTGTTACATAAGCAGAGTGCTGCGCAGTGCTTAATTTGTGCCGGGGTGGGTGATTTTTGGGGACCGGCCCCAGCCGCGGCCTGTGCAGGTAAGAGAGGTGGGGCCGGGTGGAAGGTGATTTTGACAGAAGATGACGAGGGAAATTTAAATAATTAAGTTTCCCTCGTCGTCGTCCGTTGAAATCCCCCCCCAACCAGCTTCACCGCCCAAACGCTCGGCTGACCGGCACTTATTTTTACCCATCAGACATTTCCCAAGAGGAAGATAGCAAACACATTCAAAGCGGAAAGATGGAGGAAGAGAAAGACGGAAAACCCGTCTCAAAGGCAGAAAGCCGGAATGTGCAAGAGTGAGACAAACGAGCAGGCAGTGTCAGGTAGTGGTTTAACGAGGCCTGATTGGATTTAGTATTATGTAGACTTTGAAATCGGCATGCCGGCATTTGCACCAGTAGTGGGCTTCTAAGCAGAGCCGTGGTCACCGGCACTCTGTCTTTTACATGTAAAGCTCTGGTGCTGTGAGTTAAATGTTGGGGCTCAGTGCCGTGGTAATTAGGTGGAGTTACTTATTTCCTTCAGGTGAATCATACATCAAACACTTCTTGTGAGTGCGGGCAAAGTTGTTTTTTTCTGCAAAGTGAGTGTAATCTGGAACATGTAGGGTAGAAAGCAGGAGTTACTCAAGTTACTTAGGTTGTACTATGGTTAAAAGATTTAGGGCTAGATGTAGGTAAATAGGATTTACCGATTCTAAAATACCGAATTTTACCGATTCGGTAGTTTAGAATCTGTAAATCCTATGTAGGTAATTATTCTGTCAAAATTACAGAATCGTTAAGATTCGGTATTTACCGAATCGGTATTTACCGATTCGGTAATTGCCATTCATTCCTATGGGCCTGTCAATTACCGAATCGGTAAATACCGATTCGGTAAAATAGGGAAAGGGTCAAGGGTGGCAGAGTGGCACTTTGACACCCTGTTGCACCCCTGAATAGTGCTTGTGTGCACATGTGGCACACATACATGCCCTGTATGTCTGTCACATGGCACAGTTGAAAATGCACAAATTTGCGTTTTCAAAGGTATTCGTGATTTATCACCAACTAATAGTTGGTGGTAAATAACGAATCTTTAAAGCACAGGAGCACTCTTTAAAGTGCATCCTTCATGATGATTCCTACCGCTGGCCCCAAATGTGGCCCTTGAAATGTGGCAATGTATGGGTGGATGTATGTTTATTAATGCAACTGTTCAAATTGCAAGTTTTAAATGTCCACATTTATTTTCACAGGCAAAACATCTATATGTCTGTGCATTATATGTCTACCACATCAACCTAGCCAAAAGGCAGCAGAGCACTGAACATGATTAAAGTCAAACTTAAAGTCAACGAGTGATAGGAGAGGTAGCTGTGTTGTGGATGATTGTTGCATTGTGATGTAGAGTTAGTTAAGGATGTGAGTCTATAACTCTTTCCTAAACTTGACCTAAGTTGGGGTGGTCCTGGTGGACACAGGGATGATGCTCCAGGTCCAGGCTGATAGTGTTGGGTGTGCTTGTCTGCAAGATAAGCAGAAATGCTGGTTGTGATGGCTTTGTAAAGGATGCTGCTTGTTTTGAAGATGCTGGCCGACAAGGGCATCCACTCAGAATGTTATCATCTTTCTTCAGTCCCTGGATGGATTGTGTTGCAACATGTAGGATGCCCTTAATGAGTGCCAGGGTGGAGTCTGGGAGGCCATCCAGATGCAAGACTAGGCAGCAGCTCTGGAGTCACTTTCTGGAAAAAGTGCTTTCCCTTTGTTTAGGCATAAACATGAGACATTAAATACTGACTGCAGAGTCACTGTCTCAGCTGAAAGTCTCCTCCTCGTATTTGAATTTCTGCTGTTTTGTTTTCACAGATCCCCAAAGAAATCATTCCACTGCATCACACATTTCAGGTGCTTTTATTGAAATAAAATGTTTTCTCTAAAGTGCTCTGACGCTGTTCAGAGGTAGGTCCTTCCCTAATAAATAAGTATATCATTCAGCGTGTGTGCCTTTTACTATATTAACAATTTCTTTCAAATGAAGCAGCCATTACAAGGACTCGCTGTAACACAGTGTTTCGGTTTTAAAAAAGTGCAGCTTAATACCTGTTTTCATGTAATATTCTAAAAAGGAAGCTGAAAATAAAATGGCTGGAAAAAGGACAGAATAGAAAATCACCGAGGACAGAGAGGGGAAAGCAGGACGAGTGGAGGTGTCCTTGCGGCACTCTAGATGCTTATCCGAGGCATATCTTCGGGCCCACGGACTCCAGTCCCTGCCAGGCTCACCGCTGGAATCAGAAAAGATTTCTTACCTCATCTCCACTTTAAAGAATTGCATTATTGCCCGTCAAATAGACGGCTGCTTGAAATCCGTGTTCAAAAGGACACAGTGAAAGAATTACCCTCTATGTGGCTCAGAAGATTGCTTGGCCTCGGGCTGTTCTGACTCCTCGTGGTCCCAGAGCCCATCTCCACGTCATGTGGTCATGTGCGTGAAGTCATTTTCAGGGCCTGCGCAAGGAGGTTTGGTACCTCTGGTGACTCAGCATTTTGCTTTTCTTCTAGCTACAAGAGCAACCAGGTGCCCCCTGCTGGTGGCATTGAAGGCAGCTGGCCAGTAAAGTCCTGCCCTAGAACCAACCCGGTTCACTTGGGCTCTGTTTTCTCCAATTTTTTTTTCCTGTTCTCTAACCATGATGGAATCTGTCGTATCGGGTCCCTGGGTTAAGCTAGGACCTGACTGTGGGGAGAAGGCCTTGCGTGGGGGCTGGAGCACGGAACAAGACACAGGGAGGCCACGCCAGCATACTGGTCGGAAGTGACGACCACGAGCGGCCGTCCCCCTTTTATTTAACCCCGCAGGCCACGCCTGGCCTGCGGATGAGGTGGAGATAAAACAAACATTCGGCCACTAGACCGCATACTGCTACATCCCTATCCTAGTCCGTTTTTTTTCCTTCTCTAACATAAACACAATGCTGCAAAAGTATCAAACAGGTCCAATACAGGGTATCAGTACTTGCGTGGATCTTCGTTGGCGGTGACCGGCCACCTTCAGCAGGCATCGTCCCTCAGACGTTGGCTTGGCCGGGGATTCGGTCTCAGGCTGTATCTTTGGGAGCCAGTGCACCCGTCCACGCTGTCCTGGCTAACGTTCTCGGAGAGTATCATTGGCTGCGGGGAAGGGCTTCCATCCGGGGCCTCAGTGATTCCGCTGGTTCCCAGCTCTTCCTCCATCCCTTCGGGCAGAGCAGTGGCCATTGGACTTGAACTGCCGCTTGAGGTCTCTCGGGGTTGTGCTGAGGGGACCTCCCTGAACCACGAGATGTTCCTCGACACTTCTTCCTCCCCCCCTTCTCGCCATTACCATGGTGCTGTGGTTCGCAGTGACCGTCCAGGTGCCCAGCTCGTAGTTTGTTCAGAACTTTCCTCCCTGACGTCGGTTTCGTAAGATGACTGTCGCTCCTGGGTGGATTGTTCTTGGGGTGGCGCGATGGCGGATGCTCGCATCTTGATTGTGTTGTCTCCTTCACTCTTGTATTTCTTCAGCCTCCAGCGGAGGTGACGACCACCCTGGGCAGGTAGGGAGTAGGTCTTGGCGGGGTCCATGGAGCATGAGAGCCCACGGACTACACTGGGTTGTGCAGTGAGGTGTGCTTCGGTATTCCCTTAGGAATTTGTGGAGTCTCTGTTCAGGGTCTGCTTGTTCTACGACCGCTATGCGGAACATCTTGTTTAACGTGCGCATGAAACGCTCAACGTCTCTGTTGGCCTGGGGCCCCTGAGGGGTGACACGTTGGTGAGATATGCCTCGCTGTTTGAGGAATGTGGAAACGGTGGCCCATTTCACTGCGTACTTCTTGGGGAAGACCAAACATGGCGAAGATCCTCTCTAGTGCTGGTCCGACGTGGTTGATGGCCGTGAACCCAATAGGTTCCACTACGGGGTACTGGAATATGCGTCTATGACTACAAGCGTGTGGTTTCCCAAAGTCTATGCTTACTTTGGACCATGGGACGGTGCAGGCCTCCTCGGTGATAACAGGGATCAGTTTTCTCAGGACCGTTTGTTAACTGGCACAACGGACAGCGTCGGACGTACTCCTCCACCATAGCCTCTAGCTCCGGGAACCATACCTTCTCTTGCATTCGTGCCTTCATTTTCATTACCCCTTGATGCTCTCCGTGGGCTAGTTGGACCGCCCGGTGTTGGAGGCTCTGTGGGATCACTAGCCTGGACCCTCTCACAGGATGTCGTCACTGGTGGCGCTGAGCTTGTGACGTACCCGCCACATTTTTGTCAGGGTATCGTGATCCTCTGGGGTCTTGGCTTGATGAAGGTAGTCTGTCCATGATCCTTCTTGTACAGCACGTAAGGTCCTGATGTAGATTGCGTTGGTGGCGGCAGCCTCTTTCGCGTCGTCTAGGATCATGCTTTGGGGGGCAGGCTGCGAGAGATATAATGTTGGCAAACTGCTCAACATCATCGCTTCTTCTTGCTTCTCTGACTGAACGGGGTGCCTCGAGAGGAAGTCAGCCGGGTTCTTGGATCCTGGCCGGTATAACACCTCCATCTTATATGGCTGCAGCTGAACGGCACATCGCTCGATGCACGGAGGTGGGTGAGGTGCTGTTCCTTCCAAGAGGGAAACCAAAGGCTGATGGTCTGTAACCATGGTGAACGGTTTTGCTTTGAGGTACAGGTGAAAATGGTTGCAGGCCCACTTGATGGCTAGGGCCTCCCGCTCGATCTGAGCGTACCTTGTTTCTATGGGTGTGAGGGACTTGCTGGCAAATGCTAAGGCTGCCCAGTGGCCCGGCTCATGCTCCTGAGCCAACACTGCCCCGAGTCCCATGGGGCTCGTGTCAACCAGTACTTCGGTCTTCCTTGTGGGGTCAAAATAGGCCAACGTGGTTTCTCCTAGGAGGGCATCCTTTATTCCTTGGAAGGCCTCTTGTTTTCTTGGACCCCAGTGCCAGGTCACATCCGTTTTCGTAAGGGCTTGCAGCGGCTCTGCTCAGGTGGCCTGACCCAGTATGAACCTTCCACAGTACGTGGCAATACCCAGGAAGCTTCGTACCTCTGTTGGTGTGGTCGGTGCTGGGGCATCTTTGATTGCCTGTGACTTCCTTGGGTCTACTTGGATGCCTTCCTGGTTGAATACATAGCCGAAAAACTCCAGGGATGGCTTGAAAAACTGGCATTTGTCCTTGTGTAGGGCTGCTCCGTACTCACTGAGGTGCCTTAGTGTGTTGCTGAGGTGTTTGTGGTGATCAGCAGCCGTCACTGAGTGGATGAGGATGTCATCGCTCACGTTCAACACCCCGGGTAGGCCGGACAACAGTTCTCGTATCGTGTTCTGGAATACCTCGGCGGCTGAGGATATTCCAAAATTTAGACGCTTGTATCTCCTTAGTCGGAGGTGGGTCCTGAACGTTGTGATGTATCGACTTTCTTCAGACAAGGGTAGCTGGTGGTACCCGACATTCAAGTCGATTTTTGAAAAACATTTGGGTCTATTAATGTCTGCAATGATATCGTCCATGGTTGGTGTTATGTGTCGCTCTCTGTGGATGGCCTTGTTTGGGAGTCTCATATCAATGCAGAGACGTATGGCTCTGGGTTGTTTCGGCTTTTTGGCGATGACCATCGGGGATACCCACATTGTGGGTCCGGACAATTTCTCGATCACTCCCTGCTCCTCCAGCTCCAGGGCTTCTAGCTCTTGATTTGTCTCCTTTCGGTCCTCTGAATGTGTTTCCTCTGGGTTTGGGCCGAATGGCGTCGGCACGTTCCATTTTGATGGAGTCAGACTTCCCCTGGGGCTTGGTTACGGCTTGATCCATTTCATTGGCTCTAGCTGCTGACAGGTCATGTGACCTTGCTAGTATTAGCATGTCCTCCAGCGTGATTCTTCGTTTGCGCAATATGAGTCCTCTTAAGGTCTTGTCGCGGCACCTTTGTATTAGTTGTTTTCTGATATCCTTTGGCTGGTCTTCATCGGTACACGTACTTGCTAGCTCCCGAAGACGAGCGTAAAACATGTCCATAGATTCTCCCTCCCTCTGGCGGGCTTTTCTGAGTTTGAAGACCTCGAAATCTGGGTTTAGTTGTGGATCAAAGTGGCCATTTAGCGCTGTCACTGCCACATTGTAGTCGTCTGCTGCTCCTGTATTAGGTAGATGCTTGAAAAGCTTGAAAATTTCGTCTCCAACATAATGTAACAGCAAGGACCTCTTTACTGCATTGTCCGTCTCTCTTGTCGCGACGAAATAGTTGTTGAGACGTTCAATCCATATCTTCCAATGGGGGAGGCTGATGCGGGATCCTCTAACTCACTAAAAGGAGGTAAGACTCCTGACGCTGCGTGTTGGAACGGTACGTGGGCAGCGGCTTGGTCGCCGTCCCCCATGGCTTCCGACGGTGGGTGCCCCTGGGTGTGTTCAGGCCAGTGGTGTGCCACGTGCTCTGGCGGGACCTAAGCTAGGGGAGTGCAGGGTGCCCCACGTGGTGCTCTGTGCTAGTACCAGTCTTGTCCTTTAGACTCTCAATGTGCTGATTCCCCCTCCTTCTCCTTACTTCAAAAGCCTTTTGTGCTTCTCTTCATTCTTTCCCCCTTGTTGGGGACAGGCTCAGCAGTGAAAGTCCTTATTTCTGCCGTCTTGACTGTGGCAGGTGGGGCCTCAGGCAGTTCGTCCCCCTGGCAGGGCCCAGAGCGGTGTAGCTCAGCGGGGGCGTGGCCAGAGTATTCAGCCCGTCCTGGGATAGGTACTGTGGGGCCACCGGTGAGCTTGCTCGCTTCCCCCGATGCTTCCCGCATCAAACGCGCCCGGCACCGAGGCGGAGGTGGGGGCGGGCGCGCACACGCTGTAGACGTCGGGCAGTCTTCAGCTTGCGCACTGCACAGCCGCAACAGAGCACACAGGAGGTCGCCGCTTAGCTGAGTGGTGCGTGGTGAGAGCGAAGGTTGGGCCCCCTCCACTCATCGCCAGTGTCGTGTCGGGTCCCTGGGCTAAGCTAGGACCTGACGGTGGGGAGAAGGCCTAGCGCGGGGGCTGGAGCGCGGAACAAGACACAGGGAAGACCACCCCAGCATACTAGTTAGAAGTGACAACCACGAGTGGCCGTCCCCCTTTTATTTAACCCCGCAGGCCACGCCTGGCCTGCGGATGAGGTGGAGATACAAACATTCGGTCACTAGACCGCACACTGCTACAGTATCATATTCTTTTTTTTAGAAAAAATCTGGGCGCTGGGCTACTCGAAAAGAGGATAAAACATTATAAAACACTCCTTCGGACGGGCAAGGTGAACTGTGAGTATGCTGTTTGAAGCCCCTCCCCCCGACACAGTGGCAGGTGATTGATAGGTGTGGCAGTGTTTTCCAGCAGCATGCAATGAAGGTGTCGGAAGGTGGCCAGGGTGGTGGTGAGCTGCAACAGACAGCTTATGGGGTGATTCTTAATATGTCCTGTTTATGTGTTTATTAAGGGATGCTTATATTTTGAAAGTGAAGTGCCTACTTCTTCTGTCAGATTTCTAAAGAAAAGCTTACATTGGTTATCGAGAACAGCACTAAAGAACAAGATCCACCTGACCGGCATAAAAAAAGCAAGTATTGTGAATCCACCAATACATTGAATATAGATAAAAACAGTATACAACTTGGATGAGAACATTAAAAAAAACACACCATTCTTTAAGTCCTTCAAGAATTCGACGGTGGGATGAAAATAAGTCTAGGTTCATGCGCACAGACAGAAATAGCCCGAGCGACTGACAAGACTCCGAATACAGGACGATGTAGCTACATGACAGCACAGCAACGCTCCAGGCACCCTCAACCTTCTGAGTCAGATTTTCAGCTTCGCGATGAGGTCTGCCTGAGAATAACTCCTTATGTCTATGTGATGCAGAGGGACACGACGAGAAGACTGAGTCACCTTCTTGCCAATGGCTGCGGTCAAGAGTGTGCAATTAACCGTGCAGAAGATGGGGCAAATACAGAGCAAATAAAAACCAATGGCTCGATCAATCATTCCCAGAACCATGCAGGGGCGTAACGGAGGTCCTGCAGCCAGGGCTGGACTGGCCATAGTAGGCATCAGGCATTTCCCTGGGAGGCTGAAAGGATGGGGCCAATTTTGAAATGGCGGAGGGCGTTTTTGTTTCTGGGAGCCGGTTTTGCAGTGGCGCTGCTACTTTTGATCCAAAGTAACAAAAGCAGCAGGGGGGCTGGCCCATTAAATTTGCCTGTGCTGCTTTGGGTTCTGTGGCCCTGCCTGCAGCCCCCGCAATGCGGGGTTACCCATGGTTGCTTTTTTAGGAGGGGGCCTTCTCACCTCCCAAAGCCATGCCATTGCATGTCTTGCAAAATGCGTGCAGTCAGTGGCATGGACTAAAAAATTTGGAAAACCTTCGGGAAAGTCACTCTGCTTTCCCAAGCAGCCAACCAGCAGCATAGGTGCCCTCATCCCTTCAATGTGCCAATGCATCCATTAAGCCAAGACCAATGAATATCTGGGAGACGACGGGCCCCTCATCATATTTTGCAGGGGGGCCCCATCATTTTGAGTTAAGCCACTGGATCCATGACAGGACTGGGACCCATGCATACTGCTCTTGCATCACAAATGTGTATCCATAGGCAAATGTTTCTCAAGTTCTGAGTTCAGTCGTGTTTCCAATTTTCAGGTTATGGTCAAACTTTTATGTCGACAGGAAAAAAGAATCAGGAAAGGAAAACCGAGCGCAAGATCCGTGCAATTGAATGATTTATTTTACACGGTTGAACATTTTATGCCCTACATAAATAAACTAACACTTTGAAGCAAGCATTCAATTATAGGTCAGAATGTTAAAAATGTTCATTAGCTACTAGTCAGTCCTCATACCACGTGGTTAAAGAGAAATATATGCAAGTCAAAAATAGCTGTGTAGGTAGCATTAACTTTAATGGAGTCTTATCTCGTTTTTGCACATGTAGTTCCTCAACATGTATTTGGTAAATGTAATGATTCTCAGTCAACACAGTTGCTCCATCTAGCTCACCTAATTGAAAGCATGTCTCAATATTGCAGTAAAGATGGAGGCAGGTAGAAGTTCCCTGTTACACACTATATTTCAAACCCCATCCACAGCCAGCTCCCAGGATCTGTGTCTCTGACCTCTCCCTTATCTGCGATACATCCCAATCACAGTCATTTTGTGATGATGAAAGTGGTGTGTCAGAAGGGGGCTTGGGAATCAAATGTTTATATGGCTGTGCTTTATTTAGATTGTGCCAAAAAAGCACCCAGTCTTGTCTGCCCTCTTACAATGCCCTTCACTGAGTCGATCTTGATCACCCTTTTGGCTAAACAATATATGGTCATTTAATCCAACACCTTATAAAGGACGGTCCAATTTTAAGCCATCTCCTTTTACTTCTAATTATGGCGCTGATTATGATAGAGGGTGGTGAGACCGCCCCCCACTATCACTGCAGTCAGAGGACCGCCAAACAGGCAGGTGGCGCTCCGACTGATCAATTACGATTTGACCGGAGTGCTGGCAGTCAGAAAAGTGCTCTCTAACACTGCTGCTTGTACTGTGGCCCAGGAAAAGAGCCACAGCACAAGCCACAATGTAAAAGAGCACTTTGTGCACATCCATGCATCGTGTGCCATGCACCATGTTGTGCATGACACACGGTGCAGGGATGTGTGAGGGGACACTACATGTGCCCCCTGGGCCAGTTTGCAGTGGCCCACGAGGGACAGAGGCCCTTTATGGTGCAGCCGCGGCCCGTGGAGGGAGTTGCGGTGGGGCAGAGAGGCGGGGTGGGGGAGGGGCAGGGTGGGGGGTGCTAAAAACCAGAATATGGATAACTGGAGGAAATAAACAATTTAATTAATAAAATGAATTTCGTAGCGTGGGCTGCATCGCATTTTGCGATGCAGGGCACGCTACAAAATTTGTTTTATTTATTAAATTGTTTACTTACCTCCAATTATCCATATTCCGGTTTTTAGCGCCCCCCCCACCCTGCCCCTCCCCCGCCCGCCTCTCTGCCCCACCGCAACTCCCTCCACGGGCCGTGGCTGTGATGGTGACCCCAATGTCCCTTTCTGACTGCCTTTTCATGGCTGTGGGACCGCCATGAAAAAGTTGTCAGAGCGGTACATTGTAATCCGGATGGCTGTGCCTGCTCCGGCACTGCCACTTGTCGGGACTACGATTCCCACCGCCGCCCATTGGGATCAGATGATCCTGTCGGAGGTGGTGGTCTTGCCCTATGACCTCTGCAGTCTGACCGCCTGCATTGTAATGTGGCGGTCGGACCAATGGCCTGTCTGTCTGTATGCATTTCTATGGCTGCTTCATAATATTCATCGTGATTGACACCATATGCAGCAAAATGTGCACTGTTCGTTTTGTATTGAAATATTGTTCTCGAAGAAAACACTAGAGGAAACCTTTAGATACATGTCAAGGCTCTTCCTACTTGCTCTCTGTATGCAATTCATCACTGAGTCTTTGCATTGTTTATGTATCCTAATTTGTTCTGACACTTCCGATGATATTAGGTCAGAACGGGTAAATATTTATTCATTTAGAAGGATCCTTCTAGGATGGTGGCAATATATGACATTTTATAATGCTGAATTGTGTTTTTTCATTGTTTCCTGTAGTATAAATCTGTACATAAAGACATGATTTTGGGGGTGAGAAGTATTCTTTTAAAAGTATTATCTATCCCCCAGATTCATCATGCTCCTCTTTTGCGAGTCCTTAATAGCGATTATTAAGGAATCGCTATTAAAGACTCGCAAAACGGGATGCATGTAGAAATCGCAAAATTAATAGCGATTTCTACTGCTTCCTTATTTGCGATTAGCAATTAGCGAATCGCAAATAAGGAAGCGATTTCAAGGGTGCCAGGGTGTCCAAAGGACACCCTGTAGCACCCCTGAAATTGTGATTTACACTGGTGTTGTGTAACATCCAACTTAGAAAAATGCACTAGAGTGCATTTTTCTAAGTTTTCGCTATTTACCACGAAGTCAGACTTCGCGGTAAATAGCGGCCAAAAATTACAATTTCGCAATTCTAAAATGGTTCATGAAGTGCATTTAAGGAATCTCAAATAGAGATTCCTTAAATGCAATTCCTCGCAATTTAGCGATTTTAAAATTAGCGATTTTTGCATTTGGGATGATGAATCCCAAATGCAAAAAAAGCGCTCGCAAAGGGCCAGATTCACAGAATCTGGCCCTTTGCGAGCCGATTCTTGCTTCATGAATCTGGCTGTAAGGATGCTATCTGATTTTCTTTTGATTTGCTGCATGCTCTGGTCTATGTTCCGGCTTTTGCTCATTGTTGCATCTATTTTAATTGCTAAGCCCTTTTATGGCAATGATTTCTAAGCCTTATGACTGATAGTTTGACTATATTTTGCCTTCTGTATTGCACTTGAACATTTTAATACAACTTCAGGGTTTTTCTAAATTGCTCTACTCCTTTTTTGGAATAAACCTTTTTATTGACTGTATTTTGAAATGCTGTTTTGAATCTTGTCTTTAGCAACACATTGCCTCGTCTATTCTTAAGGAGAACACCAACCCCGTGATGGGAAGTTTGTCTCAATCATGTAGATTATCTGAGAGATAGCACCCACATGTCTCTTTCCATTTAACATTAATATTTGCTGTCCGGTCCCCAACACACAACATCTGCCCAACAACTCCTAATACTGGATATTCAATGGTTGTTACCTCTCTTTTGAATTCTGAACTCCTGCCATACCCATAGTCATGATACAGAGTCTCCAGTTCAAAATGTCTAAGTCCTTCCTGTGTGATGTCTGTCTCTTAAAACCTTCTTCCTGCTTTCTGTTGCCATGTGATGTCTGATGCTTGATCGATGATAGATGGTTCCAGGTTTTTGATGGCTGACTACATGTGACTGACTAGCTGTAGAAGCCTAAGTGTGGGAATCTGCCCCCAAATGCCCATCAGACATAATTGTGTTGTAGAGTGATCAAAACATCCCTTTCAAGCATAATACATTTCTTGCCATGATATCGGTGCCACCCTGGTTATTTTTTCCTTGACCAAAATAAGTGTAGTATTAGGTGAAGTTATATTCAGCCCCATTTACTTCTAAAGTGCTGTGTACTATGGACACTGTCCACACTCTCTTTTAGTTGTTCACTAGATCAGTCTTTTTAAACCTTCAACACACTTCTTCCCCTGATGCTGTGCAGTCTATTTCATTATTATCAGATTCGTCAGGACACTATCTCTTCCCTAGGACACCTGACAAGTTGATGAACTTTCACTCCAACCATTATTTCCCACTTCTGAAATTGTTTTGCATCAGCTCACACGGGAATAGGGTTCCAACCTTGCCTTTGATGCTTCTTGAGTTTGCACACAATCCTAACTACTGCATCATCTCTAAGGGAGGGTTTTGGCGTTGACAGATTCTTATTTTGATTAAATTACCTATTGGTCCTCATACATGTCTTACCCACAGAGTCTCTTCCAGGGCGTTAAAGGTCATAATATCAGATGGACATTTTTAGGCGCCTCTGGACGATGTGCCAGTTTTACCCACCAATGTGTTCACAAGACTAGAGAATGCCTGCTAGGGCATTTTATTGTAGGACATGGGTATAGTTTCCCCACCAAGTGGGTTCATTCGAGGAGGAGGGCAACCATTTAACAGCAAACATATTTCACTATGAAAGATTCAAGCACTTTAACACCAACTAACTAGGAAGCACGCTGCAAAAGTTGCTCCTCCACATAAAGTGTATCTGCAGTAGCTTGATAGTGTGCAGTGCAGTGAGGCCAAGCAGTTGGTGTCAGGGCCTTTCAGCTCCAGGTGACTGTGGTGCTGGTTGAGTCACATGGTAACACCAACATTGCCAGAAGTTAGCTTGGAGTAAAGGTTAAGGTCACAGGAGGAGGGAGATTCAGGATCATGTACCAGACAAAGAGAAGAAATATCAGCTTGGAATGCCAGGTCAGCCATCATTCATGGGTTCAGCAGCAGCGAAGGAACTGGGACTAAATAACACAAATTGGTATACATAAAAGTTCCTGTGGTCAACTAAGACCACCTTCCCATCTCAATGTCCCTGAAGTTGCCAGCTGGGTTCATTTAGGTGCACTTAATGGTAGCCTTTCCCAAATGATTTAGCTCTCCTGAATTTTAGCTAATATAAGGTCTTTTACAGCCACTTTAAAAGGAAAATTATGTTGTGTCTCGCTCTTAACAGTATGCAATAGAATTTATGTTCACCGCAGGGATAGGGAGGGAATGTTTATATGTGTTTGTTTTTTCGCAATAAGAGGAGTGGGCAACCCCCTCCTTCCACAGGCACTATGAACCTCCCTGGAAATCAATGCTCCGTGCATCATCCAAGTGATTAATTTATCCATTTCTTCAGTCACTGGTCACAGATTCAGACAATTTCTCTCCCCTCCCTAAGCGGACTGCCAGCAGCATCTGGTCCAGGGGAGGTCAAGGGCTTTTAACCACAGCAATCTGGAGGGATCAAGGCCAGTTCATCCAGTGGCCAGTCTGAACATGATGTAAAGGAATGACACTGCTCCTATGCTAAGCACGAGGCAATGACACGGGGATGCGCCCCAGGTTACAATGCACCATGTGTTCAATGGCAGCGGCGACATCATTTTATCACACATTTATAGTGCCAGAGAGCTATTTAATATTCACACTACTGAGACACGCTGGTTCAGAGCTTTACCTTCTAAAAATATGCTTTAGAAATATGTATTTTCCAAACACATTCAGCTGTGCAGTATTGCACAGCAAACAACCACCATCCTGTCCAGCCGGGGATAACATGTTGTCATTACGTATAAACGTAAATCAACTAGATAGAAAGATAATAGCAATAATAAATAAATGCACGCATGAGAAGGTGAAAGAGCCAGTGTTGTAGGCAATATTCCTAAAATACTAAACTAAGTTTAATTTAGTAATTTAGGAGACTTTCCTACCTGTTTCTCTTCGGTGCTCAGTTATTTGACAGCAGAAAAGCCTGATTGTGAGGAAGACAGTAATGAGACTGGAAATTGGGGGGCATATTATCGAGAACGGCATTAACATTATCGCCGGTTTAGCGGAAGAAAACTGCAGCTAAAACGGCGATAATGGGCTTGATAATATGCCCTGGAGAATTCCAATATAAGCCCATGTTCACACCAGAACATGGACTTCTATTGGAATTCTCAAGGGCATGTTATCAGGCCCATTATCGCCGCTTTAGTGTCAGTTTTCTGCCGCTAAACCGGCGATAATTTTTAACGCCGTTCTTGATAATATGCCCGCCATTCTTTATTCCAGAGGTGGTTTCTGCTTTAAGAGTCTACTCCTCTCTGAAATTCCTACATCTTTTCTGCAAAAATATGAAATACATCGCCTTTGATCCTATCTCTAAACAAATCAATGATTTAAGCATGGGCTGCCTGTCATACGCTGCCTGCCCTGCCTCACTCTGAACAAGGAACCAGAAACCAGGCAGTAAATCAACTTTTCGCAATGTGAAGCATTACAGAGGATTTGCCTTTCTAAAGCCTTTTAGTGCCATGGAAGCATTTGCTGATATCCACTAAGGGCCAGTGACACTGTCAGTATCACAGTTTCAAACATTGCAAGCTGCATCCCTGTATAAGGCCAGAACTCATTCATAGGCATATCCCACCCGTTCTAATGTGTGACAGGGTAGGATTGGATGTAAGCACACAAAAGTGTGATTTGGCACCTTGTCCTTGGTAACAGTAAGTATTAATATTAAACTTTAGATATATTGGACCCGATGTAGGTCGCCAAATACCGGTCGGTAACGGCCGATTTCGGCCGTTACCGACCGGTATTTGGGATTGGACATGTAGGTGGCCTGAATTGTACTGATTCAGTAAATTTACCGAGTCGGTAAAATACCGAATCGGTAAAGTTACCGAATCGGTAAATCAAGATGTAGGTGGCACTTTAAACAGTGCCACAGGCCATCACCGATTCATAATTTACCACCAATTAATATTTGGTGGTAAATTATGAATTTCTGTGTACATGCACATCTGTGCATGTACACCGGTGCCATGTGGCACACATACATGCCCTAAGGGCATGTATGTGTGTCACATTGCACACAAGCCAGAATCTGGGGTGCAACAGGGTGTCATAGTGACACCCTGTTCCCCTTGTAAATTCTCTAATTTTACCGAATCGGTATTTACCGATTCGGTAATTGCCATTGATTCCAATGGGCCTCAAGGCCCATAGGAATCAATGGCAATTACCGAATCTGTAAATACCGATTCGGTAATTACCAATTTTTACCGATTCGGTAATTGAATCGGTAAAAATACCTAAATCCCGATTGCCAGTTCTTAAATACTGAATCGGTAGGATTCGGTATTTAAGAATCGGTAATCTGGGATTACCTACATCGGGCCCATTGTGCTGAGGCGCCTGGTCTCGCTAACTTCAACCACTGTGACACTCCTTCCCATGGCTGGAGGTTGCTGGCCCCTTTAGAAATGGAACTGCTGTATTTTTTTCTGGAGAAGTGGATCCAAAAGTCATGAAGGGCTTTAAATCACTGGTTGTTCTTTAGTTGATCTGAATATCCTAAATTCTGGAATACCAGAAAAATGTCAATAAACATTAAATGCTAGGAATATGCATGCCTAGGATATGGTGCACATACTTGGTGCTTATAAAGGTCCTGATTTTTTGAGATAGGTAGGTGCAGTGGTTCTAGAATGTTTTTTCCCTTCTCTAGACATGTTTTAATTTTAAAGATAGATGCTGTAGCATGCTAGATGTTTGTGGTTGTATAACTCTGGGTATCTGGCTCTGTCATGTGGCATTAAAACAAACATTGAAATGACTCCGTCAGGCACTATATTCATACCATTAACATTAATGCCAAAAAAACACTGATTGATTTCTGTAAAACAAATGTTACAATCGTTAAGGTAATGAATGCATGCCAGCAATTTAGTTCTTGTTTCAACATAATTTTGTTTAATTGTGCTTTCCCTAAGAGTGTTAACTATTTCCATCATGTCGTGTTTGTGATTTTTCATGCATTCGAATACTCTTGTACAGTGAATACTTTGAACTAAGTAGTACCAGGTGTTATGACGGGCTGCAATTGAACGCTCTGGTGCTGAGGCTGAAGGCAATGCGAGTTTTCACAGTGCCAGTGGATTGTCCTCTTTGCAGAGCACACAGAGCAATGGTCACATATTCCAGTTCCAATTGAAATTCTGTGTACATTTTTCTGAAGGGAGTACTTAATTGTCAAAATATTGAGAAGGCTAAAGTAAAAGAAAATAAAGTGCTTCCATGGGAGTGAGTGCAGTGTATGTTTGAGAGGGGTGAAGTGAAGGAGATGCGATGAAGTGCATCCAGTAGAGAGTGAAAAGAGGGTGTTTGAAGAGGAAAGAGGTTTTAGACATGCAGATGGATGAGATGTGGACAGAAAAAAGAGCATACATGTCTAACATTAAGAGCACATAACTGAATATCAATAATCTTTCCAGAGGCCTCAATAATATTTAATTCACAATCTCACAATTTCAGAATTGAAACATTTTCAGTATTAATTAGCAGAATCACTGTAGTAAAATATGGGCCAGTTTTCAATATTTAACTATTTCTAAACTACACCTTTACAATTGCTGCATTAACCTTCTTGCTTTCTCAATAAATTCTCTATAAAATTTGCTTCAAAATGCACCATTGGCCAATCTTTTTTTCAAATTGTTTTCAGGGGGAGGACTGAATCCTACATTTGTCCATCAAGCACGCTCGCTGCATAAAAGTCATAACCAACTTTTAAGCTGCACCACTTTCAAATGTCATCAGCCACCACTTTATTGGTCTCCAGATCCTGTAATTTCATAAAAAGATGTCCTCCTCGGCCACATTGTCACATACCCTGGCTAATGGTAGTGTTGCTGTGTTTAGTGGTGTACTGCTGTACCTAAGTGTGAACCCTAGAGGCACCACCTTCTAAATTAAGTCCAATTGCCTATGGTAAATGTGGTTCTTTCATGTTTTTCGTGAATTAATGAATTTATGCAAATATTTCTGAATATTGTGTGCATAGATTTTGCAATACTGGCTCATCAGTTGTTATGGTTATCCTTAAATGATTTCAAAGATCTTTAAATGTTTACAAATGGCATTTGCAAGATGAAAGATGAATACTGCCATAAGGGACCATTAAACACAGTCCTAGTCTCCACGTATTCTTCACTTTCTTGTTCCCTTGCTTTTTGCAAACTGTCTGAGGAAAATACAAAGAATATCCACCGGAGAAGAAGTCTTGTGATTGTACATGATCACCAAATGTACACAGACCCTTGCCAAGATGTTCCATTCTGGGATAAAGACAAGGGGTACTCTTTCTAGAAGACTCTCTTCGGAGGTAAACTCTGTCGCAACCTGGTTGGTTGGATTTGTGAACTAGATGGATGCAACGATTTTCAATGGTAGTCTTTGTTTACACATTCTTTTGCTGTTAATGATCACCCGGATAAACACAATACAGTTTGGAGAACCCAATGTATAGTGACCAGGTTTTGGTGACACGTGATCTTCTATTTCACAGTACAGAGATTGTAATTTGTTTCCAATCACAAACAAACTGAGACCGATTCACAGAGGGAAAGTTACACTTTCGTATAAGTTTATATCTTTTCCTATTCACATAGGTATTTTCCGAGTAGTATCTTTACAATTGCAAAGTCTCCGAATTTAAGATAGGAGACACTGTACATAAAAAGATAGGAAAGATCTATCTTAAAGTTGTAAAGATACTACTCGTAAATTACCTTTGTGAAGTTTACCTTGGGCCCAATTTACAGTTTGGTGGATTGAGTAAAGGCTGTTAAGGTAGCGGAAGAATTTACATCTGCTACCCAGCCTTTACTCCACCTGCCAACTTTACTTCAGCCCTACTTGCTATATTGTGTTCTTTTTCTGGAGAGACGGGATGATCTGGATCGCCCAGTGATTGTCTATGCGGCATACAGTGTTTACAGCCCTGGTTTTATCACAGTACCTTTTATTGTGTATTTTGTTGATATACTTTTTACTGTTTGACCTACATTTTCACTGTAGATATTTTGAGATTTTAAAAAGCTCTCACAAGTCCAAGTCTGGCTGGGCCGTCACATCTTTACTGCGGCAGTAATAACTGTGATGTACTATACCCTACTCAACCCCAAGCTACCTTCTTTGAGATAAGCACTGATTGCTATTCCACTATCTGGTGAGTCAAGGAGGCGTAGAATGACAAATTCCCATTGCATGCTAAGTACCATATGTCACAGTTAGTGGGAACGCTAGCAATGCCACCTTTCACATTACTTGAAAGACCTTTGACTGTAGAATTCGGGAAAAATCCTTAGATCGTATAGAAAACATATAGTACTTGTAAGCTGCAACAATACACACTTCAGCTTGTAGGGAGATTACCATGTGAGCAGCAATGACATTGTATCCTCACAGTGAGGGTGAATTAATGGACTGTACACCAGCACTGACAGACATTGGTGGATTTTCGACCAACATGTTTATCTCCTGGAGTGGTTTGTCCTAGGGTGAATGATAACACTTTGGGCCTGATTAGGATGTGGTCGGAAACGGCTCCAACCATCGGTCGGAGTTGTTCGGACCGCATCCTAATCAGGCGGTCGAATTTCTTTCCCAACGACCCATTAGGATGGAGTCAGTAGGAAAGGAATGCAACCGGACATTCCGACTGGCTTCTAAGGGGCTCGGAGAGCCCGTCCGCCAGTCGAAATGCTTTTCAGTAATCCCAAGGGCGGCTTTTTCTGCCCGAGGGATTACGATGTCAGATTCCAACAGCCTTTCTGTGCTGGCCTTTCCTTCACAGAAAGGCTGCCGGAAGTTGACTTTGTGGGCCCCCATGAGTGCAAGGCCTCTGGATGACAGCCGAGGGGGTACCTATGGGGCATGCCTGTTGACCCCTGCGCCCCCTGGCAGGCACCTCAAGGTTGATCCCTGCACCTCTTCCTTTACAATCAATCAATCAATGCATTTCTAAAGCGCACTACATACCCGTGAGGGTCTCAAGGTGCTGGGGGGAGGGGGAGGGGAGTTGCTACTGGTCGAAAAGCCAGGTCTTGAGGAGTTTTCTGAAGGCCAGCAGGTCCTGGGTCTGTCGTAGGTTGGTAGGGTGAGTGTTCCATGTCTTGGTGGCGAGGTACGAGAAGAATCTGCCACTGGCGGTGCCTTTCCGGATACGAGGAACTGTGGCGAGGGCGAGGTTGGCAGAGCGGAGGCAGCGGGTGGGGGTGTAAAAGCTTAGTCGGTCATTGAGGTATGCTGGTCCGGCATTGTGAAGGGTTTTGTGTGCGTGGATGAGGAGTTTGAAGGTGATCCTCTTGTTGACGGGGAGCCAATGCAGGCCTCTCAGGTGGGGTGTGATGTGGCTGTGTCAGGGGATGTCGAGGATCAGTCATGTCGAGGCATTCTGGATTCGTTGTAGTCGTCTCAGGAACTTGGTTGTTGTTCCTGAGTTGAGGGCGTTCCAGTAGTTGAGTCTGCTGGTGACGAGGGCCTGGGTGACGGTTTTTCTCGTGTCAGAGGGGATCCATTTGAAGACCCTGCGGAGCATTCGGAGGGTGCTGAAGCAGGACACGGAGACGGCCTTGACTTGCTTTGTCATGGAGAGGGCGGAGTCGAGGATGACCCCCAGGTTGCGTGCATGGTCGGTGGGTTCCGGCACTGTGCCTAGCTATGTGGGCCCCAGGCTGATGGGGTGGGCCCGAGGATGAGGACCTCCGTCGAGTTTAGCTTCAGCCTGCTGTCCCTCATCCATTCGGCGATGGCCTTCATTCCTCTGTGGAGGTTGGCTTTGGCGGTGTGGGGGTCTTCGGTGAGGGATATGATCAGCTGGGTGTCGTCAGCGTAGGAGATGATGTTGAGGTTATGTTGTCGTGCGACGTGGGCGAGGGGTGCCATGTAGATATTGAACAGCGTCGGGCTGAGGGAGGATCCCCGTGGGACGCCGCAGATGATCTCGGTGGTTTTAGAGCGGAAGGGTGGGAGGCGGACGCTCTGGGTTCGGCCGGAGAGGAAGGATGTGGTCCAGGCCAGGGCCTTCTCTTGGATTCCGGTGTCATGGAGGCGTGTTGATAGGATGCGGTGGCAGACCGTGTCGAAGGCTGCTGATAGGTCCAGGAGGAGGAGGGCGGCTGTTTCTCCTTTGTCCATCAGGATCCTGATGTCGTCGGAGTATGTATTCCAGTCGGAATGCATGCTCCCATTGTAAAGAATTGGTGTGCGACCGAACAGTATTCGGTCACATCCTAATTCTTGGGTTGGGACTGCCAACAGGAAGTTGGTCGGTCCCACAACCGAATCGATGTCGGACAGACTGAGGTCCATCCGACATCTAAATCAGGCCCTTTGTTGGAGTAATCTCTATTGTCCTAGTGGGTAACACTAAATATGGTGGATTATGAACTTCTGTATTGGCAGAGGATGCCAGTCTGCCAAACTGACAGCGAGACAACATTTGGACCATTATGAAAATCAGGCTGTAATTCCATTTACCGGGATCTTGTAAATGGGACTGCAGGATCACACATGGCTATCTCAGGCAAAAACAGAGCATTGCCAAGATAGGTCATATCGCACTTATAATCACGCTCCATTATTTTAGATACTATTGCAGCGATTAAGTCTGTGGATAAGAAAGTGGCTAGCCCGATTCATAAATCGAGGTGGTCTCCTTTATGGCGCAACCCTAGATTAAAATTTGTTATTGATCCTGCGTTGATTCCTTATTGGTCCTCTAAAGGAGTGACTTTAGTTCTGCATTTATATGACTCCAATAATGATCTTTTGCCCTTTTCCTCTTTAGCTCAACAGTTCTCGCTCTCCAATTTGGATTTCTATACTTTTCTAAAAATCAAAGTAGCTCTTGCTAAAGTACGCCTGGTGCCCAGTTCTCCTACTGTTATGTTATTTTCCTTGTGGCTTCGATCTGGTCATGTGGCTTCAAAGATCTATAAATTTCTCTCTTCCACTTCCTCTGCCTTACATACTGTTACCCAACAAAAGTGGTTACATCATTTTGATAAGGATCTTATCGATCATATTTCGCCAGACACCTGGCAGCTGATTGGTAAATTTTCTCTCCGTGATAAGATCGCCCCTTCTTTAACCCAATCTAATTTTTTTTCCCTCAACCTTCTCCATTGGACTCCTGTACGTTTGCATTCGTTACACTTGAAGGACGATGATCTCTGTTGGAGCTGTGGTCTGGCTACTGGCGATTATCTGCATATGTTCTTTACCTGCTCTCTTTTACAACCCTTCTGGGATCTCATAAATAACCATCTCATATTAATTTGTAATACTGATTTTCAGCTTTCCTTCCCCATGGTCCTTTTGGGCCCTTTAGCTTCCCGAGTACCCTTGCCTTTGGATAACTTAGACTTGCAATTGCTTGATCTTTTACTGACAGTTGCTGTTAAGGTAATACTTATGGAATGGAAATCTTTTTCTTCCGTATCCTATCCTACATGGTGGGCATGGGTTTCTTTTTTACGCAGTGCACATATTTCAGTCGAGGTGGCTCATCTTACCCCTACGATTTCTAGTAATGTTTGGAAAGCTCTGGACGCTTATATGGCTTTGGCTTCAAAGGGTTTGGTTGCCCAGTATCCTTTTGTGTCCTCTACTTGATTGCTGTTTGTTATTTGTGTAGTGTGTGTTTGTAGTACTGCAGTGGATCCTTCCCTTCCCTTCCTTTTCTATCTTTTTTCCCTTCTTTTTGCTACCTCCTTTCTCTTTTTTCTTCCTCTGTCTTCTTTTCCTTTCTTTTCTCTCTTTCTCCTTCTCTCATTCATAATAGTGATACTGTTTACGGATATTTTGGTTCATTGATTTTCCCCTTATGAATTTCTTATATTTTTACCTCTATATTGGTTGCTGAAATTCTTTCTATTTGACTCAATCATAAGTACTATGTCTATGGATTTCGATTGTATCACTATGTATTGTATTTATCTACTTCTTATACTTTTAAACTTAATAAACTTATTGAACAAAAAAAATAAAATAATAAGCAGCAGAGATTTGCACACTTACAAGGCACTTTACATCTTATTTTAAGGTTTCATCCATATTCAAATAAGCCAAACATCATATATTAGTCCAACTTAACTAATGCCAACACTATTGGAACAAGTCACACTTAGTAGGCACAAAAAGCACTCAGAGATAAACTTCACTGGTAAGATGTCTAATTAACACACTATTTTACAGAAAATGATCTGGGGTGTAATCACTAAAACTATACAATGAAAACCCAACATTAGAGTACCACATTTTATTTGCTATTAACCAGGGTACAGATTGAAGGCTTGATTTCTGAATTTGCAAACCATTAAATCGATTTGCAAGGTGAATGACTTCCTTGTATATCACTCTCAAAACCATGCTCCTTGTTCATTTGTTTGCTGTAGTGTTCCCGATTGTCTGTTAAACCATGCATCAATTCGGAATCAATATTACACTGACCAAATAAAGTCAAATAGATTCTTGTCTCTCACTTGATTCACTTGCCTTTACAGTTTTCTTTGTGAAATGCCAAAAAAGTTATTGTATTACAAAGTAGCAAGTAAAGCCACAGGAGATTAAAGGTATTGCACGTGCGGAAGAGCGAGGATAATGGAAGTGAGAGCAATTAGAGATGGTGCATGGAGGGGAGTCTAAACAGGGTTTATGTGAAGTATTAGAGACTAAGGGGGCAAATACGATGTAGGGCGGACTTGTGTCCGCTTAATACATCTCGTAAACGGGACCGACCAACCCCCAGTTGGCGGTCCGGCCCACCTCATTAGGATGCAACAGAACAGTGTTCTGTCGCATTCCGACACTTTCCTATGGGAGCATGCATTACGTCCGTAAACCAGCCATAATACATGCTCCCATAGGGAAATGGGAGGTGCTGTTCATCCCTGCACCCTGTGCTTGCTACGGGGTATAGGGATCAACAGTGGGGCACCATAGGTGCCCCCTCAGCCCCCAACTGGAGGGCACACACATTAGCGGGCCCTGCTGGGGGCCCCCAAACATGCTTTCCGACATGGTTTCCGTTTCGGACAGGCCGGCATGGAAACCATGCCGGGAACACGTGCATCGTAATCCCAATGGCAGAAAGGGCCGCCTTTTGGGATTATGAGCTGGTTCCGACTGGCTGACGGGCACCTTGAGCCTGTCGGAAGCAAGCTGCAATGACCAGAGTTTTTCAATTCCAACCAGCTGATACATAATCAGCCGGTCGAAATTGAAACCAACGATGTGGGTGGGTTGCAAAAATAAATATTCTGTTTTAATTAGGTATTAAAATAGTATAGCAGAAGGAGACTGGCCAGGGCGTATGTTAGGATATTTAAGATAGAGTTTGTGAGGGGGAGAGAGAGATGTGAGTGAGGGCATCAGTGATACTGTTTGTGATGAGAGCTATTTGTAACTGAAGAATTCAGAAAATCAATAAATATAAAATGCAATGCCCAAATTGTTCAAACAAACAGCAGACCGAAACAATGTCTTGCATTAGCAAAAAGCAAGACACATTGAAAAAATGCATCTGTTTTAAAACTAAAAGGGAAAAAACCTGTCTTCCAGCAGCCCAAAGAGAAGAAGTCCTGTCATGTTTGTATACTTCCACTTAAAATTATATTTTAATTTTATGGTAGAGAAATGGGCGATCATAATCAAAATGTATTATTACATTTTGCTATTGACTTAGATGATGTTCATGATTAAAACAATGTTTCTCTTTAGTTAACCATCTGTTTTTATACAAATCATTTTTTTATGTTTTCCCACCGTTCAATTTGAAACGCCTCTGCTCTTGTTCTCAAGGTCCTTGCCACTGACAGGAGTTTTCTTCATATCCACAAAAATAGTAGACATGGTATTGACTTTAGGAATCTCTGATCAGTCCTGTATTTGTATGGGCTGGTAATGTCTTGTCAATTAAAAGGGTGTGTGCATAGGTACTGGAAAGAATAGAATGTCTGAAACAAAGTGATATCAAGTCTTGAAGACACCAAGGGTTCGATCACATCACTACAGTCCTCATTCCTCTGAAATGGTTAATGAAGTTAGAAGCATGTTCAAAATGGCCTCCATCAAGTACAAAGTCATGTGCCTTGGGATTCAGAAATACCTGGCACAGAAACGGAACACCCCAGTGGGAAGAAGCTCTCTTTGAACTGCTGAACCCTGGCACAGAAATTGATCACCTCAGTGTGAAGAAGCTTTCTTTGAACTGCTGAATCATTGCTCCTGGAACCACAATGCTTCAAAAAACAAATAATAATCTTTCTATCGTTTTCAGGAAGTGCCCAAGAATTTAGAATTCAATTCCTCCTGTGATATGCACAAATTAATTATTTTTCATTCAAAAAGGATCTGAAACACTCCTGCGATAAATATATCTTTGGAAAATTGCCGGTTATAACCGGTCGTTTATCCTACTTAGAAATGTTTTTATAAATGCATTCCTCACATGAATATATGTGTATTTTTAGCTCCCTTCCTTAATCCTGTTACTTGAATGGTTCACTTTATATAGAAATTGTAAAGTGTTACTGTATAATGTTAATTTGTGAACTTACGTCTGTCAAATAAGGATATTTTCATGTTGTGCCATCTGCAGTTTACTGCACAATGACACCATGGTGCCCGGTACGTGCTATATAAAGTTGCAAAAGTAATTAAAATAAATAATAGTACATAAGTATGAAAATAATCATGCAAAACTAATTTCTTTAATACAAATGCATCTATTGTAATTATTTGTATGTTGCTCATCTTCAGGATAGATGGATGGAAAACTGATCTGAGTAAGGGGTTTGGCTTTTCACATTTTTTTATAGTTAATAATTTTTTTAGAAAATAGTGGCCGCTAAATTGAATTCCAATATTTGTGTAATTTTCATTGTAGCTTTAAGTAATGTTAGAGTGAAATGTGACCTGTAGATCTCAAAAACAGTTATAATGAAATCACATTATTATCTTCAAAAACTGGTGCTAGAAGATATATGTCCTCTTAACAGTAGTACAGTGCTGTTATAATGCTATAGACCACAATGTTTTAAGGCATGGGCAAAGTAGGCAATTTCCCTTGGCCCCCACCTTCCAAAGGGCCCCAGGGAGAGTGAACTTGCTCTTTATTTAATCCCTAATTGTATATCCTCGCCTATTCCCTTCTCCCTACCTACCACTGCCTCTGACTAATTATCTCTTTGCACTCTACAAGCTTAAGGATTGTTTTTAGGGACACCCGATAAGACATATTTTAGCTGTTTTTGTGTGACCCGGTTTGTTTAACAGGCATCATGCAGGCTTCAATTACCAAAAAATGGGTAATAATATTCAAAGTTGTTCAAAACAGTGGCCCACAAAATATGTCTTGCCCGAGCCCCCAAAATCCATTATGACCCTACTTACATAGGGGGCAATACAACAGAACAGAAAAGTAAAATACAATGTGGCCGCAGGTTTTCTTTTATAGCATAATTAATGCATTGCTGATTAATAGCATAGAGGAAAGACCACCCTTGAAAAAAAATTATAATAAATTGTAGTCCATTGTTTTGGGGCCTTTCACTAACTAGGCCTTCACCATGACCCGAAGTGATAGTATATAAAGTATTTCAAAATTGTAGAAACTTTTGTAGATGAATATAGCAAGATTGATGATCTAAAATTAACATGATGTAGGCCTGGCCCATCTTTCAATTTATTAACCACCTACAAGGAGCTTGGTGTGTAGCAAAGGTTCAGTGTTCAAATAAAATTATATAGGATCACGCTTCTTGTTCTTGATATTAGTAAATTGTGCACTTGACACTTTACCGAATAACACTGTCATTGTTGGGGCCTTTTTTTGACAGACTTGGGAAAAGCAACAATGGCTAAGGGGTCTCTAAGATGATGAGGTTTCTGCAACACTGCAATAGTGAAATAGTGCACTGCATCTCTGTGAGTTCCAGGCAAACGCAGACCAACATTTACAGCAATATAAATCTGTCCCCTTTCCTCTCAATAAAATGTATACAAGTCAGTCTTTGGCCTTCATGCTCACTTGGAATTCATTAAGCTACACATAACACCACTTAACCAATCCCTAAGCATTTTCCACTGGAAGGGTATGCATTTTTAATGAGTATGTGAAGTTAGTACAAATAGACCTTCTTAGGTCTCCATTTTAGAAAGAAAGGAATGCTGAAGGTCAACTGCACAGAGATCAAGTGTCTCCCTCTTTAGTGTATCAGGCTCTTGCACATAGGAAACTCAGAGGCAGGGCTAGAGCACTCAGAATGGCAGTGCCTTGTTTTACAGCAGTAATAGAAATTCAATTACATTAGAAGCCTATGGTTCATATTAACTAAAAGAAGTCTGCATAGGTGTGTTTCTCATTGGCTATTCCTGGACACATGTGAAACCTCTTTCTACAGATCACAATTTCTCAATGTCGTTTGTTTGTATGATAGTGTTTAAAATAGTCTCACTGTATCAAAAAGGTATGACATCTTTCTCTGTAATCTCCTAATACATTCACATTAGTAAATACATTCCCTAATGGAGTAATGTAATGTAAAGCAAACTTATAAAGTGCACTATCACCCCTCGGGTATCCTGGCGCTGAGTTACAGTCGCTCCCCTAAATACACGAATTTACCAAAACTGATGCCTGACTCGCATTACATCCTAGGGAAGAGCCAGGTTTTAAGCTTCTTCCTAAAGTGGAGGAACTCATCCGTTTGCCTAAGGAAAGGCGGGAGTTAGTTCCATAATCGGGCAGCCGCATAGCTAAAAAGCTCTGCCTCCAAACCTGGAGGTTCTAATTCTGGAACAAGTCTAATAGGTCAGATTAAAGATCATTGGGTTTCTAGACACCTGCGAATGGTGGGTCATAACTTTGAACATCTACTCCTCAATGATCTGAACAAATATCTCCATTGGAGTGTGATTATTGGGAGGAGAAACTAGGACATTTTGGGTCAATGCGGTGTCTGGTATTTAAAGCCAAGGCTGAAGTGTTGCACCATCCTATCTTTCTCAAAGGTAATGTAATGTATGGAGCTATTACACTAAACAAACAGTACAAAGAACAATGGAAGAACAGGCACATCATCTCTTAACCCCCAGATCTCACCTGAAACCAGGACTGCCTAGCCAAGAGTTCTCCTAAGTACCTCAAAGGAGCTTCTAACTTTGCACTGCGAAGATATTTCTTTGCTGTGCAAGTATTACTGCCTTCAAGTTGGATGAATTAAACTAATCTTAAAGCTCAACACGAATAAAGGGGATGTTGACATTTTGCAAACCACCTCTCCCAGTGGTTTGGAAACTACAGAAACACTGGTCCATGGATTCTAAGCAAACATACAGTATTTGACTAGCTCAGGTCACCTTCATGGTGTTTGGTCGACATCACTGTATTTGAAATAGTTAACATTTTGTCAAATCTGTTCAATAGAGACATAAACTGACAAGAGTACACTGGATCTCACTGTGCTCTGCTTGGATGGATGGTATCTTCAAACCATGTAGTATTCTTTCAGTATTCAAGCTTTGCACATAAGCTGTGGTTAGAAATGTAGCTGAAATATGCATCCAGACAATAGTGCTAGGTATAGTTTGATGCAGGTGGTTGGAGAGAAGTTGGTTTATGAAAACATGGTTATTGCACTTTTATTAGTACTAAATATCTCATGTCAGGAGTTCACTGTCCAACAGTTCTGTATAGTTTGGCCAATGTGATTCTTTCTGCATGGTGGAGCGTCTAGTGCCATCGCTTTAACAGGAAAAATAAAGCTTTTAGTTCCAAAGTGGAAGGTGATGTTAACCCTCTTCATGCGGGATCCGGTGTCAACACAGAGCTTGATTTACTCTATGTGGCGTGCTAACTCTTGCTTCTCTCTGGAAGGACCTCTCAGCTTCAGGAAAGATGACTGGACAGTCTTAAGTCCAATGACAGGTACCTGCTTATTACCAAGGCATGCAAGGTTTGCTTTGCCTTTCTAAACTCACACACCATAGATACTCAGGTACTATAACCAATTACAAGTAATGGAAAATCACTGTCTGGTATTTAGCACCATGAGTAAATAAAGTTAAATATTAGACACCTTAAACCATCTCCAGTCGTTGGCAATAGCAGTAGCAAAAATCCAATCTAGTAAATCATTATAACAGTAAATTGTGTTTAGTACTTTTATTGTTTAGTAAATTTTATTTTATTAAATGTATTATTTGTTGCAATATATGAGTTGGTTGTCTGTGGCCATCCCAATTTTATTATTAATGTTGGGTGCTCGCGACATAAATCTTCTTTAGAAGGGAGATGAAAGCCTGAGAGCTTAGCTGTTGAAATGGAAGGGGAATCATACCTAAAGTGAGAAAACAGTGCCTGAAAGGCAGAAATGTCAATGTTTAACAAATGGAGACAACAGCAGTAGTGGCTCCCCAATTAGGGCGGAGGAGCATCGCCCCACTGACGTGAGCTCAGCAAGCTGCTAGCCTAGCAAGAGTCTTAGCAGGGTGGGGCCTCCTAGACAATGACGGCAGCAGGGAGGAAGAGTGTTGGGTACTCCAAATGCCCATGCCGGTTTTGCCGGCTGTCTTATGACGGCCACCCCGACACACGTACTTAAATCTCTCCAACCCAAGTTGTGTTTCACAGCCAGGTGGTGACAGGCACAGGCTCCCAGGCCCTGAGTGAGCACCAAACCAAACCGATCCAACCAATCCTGGTTATTCTCTCATGCTGGGTAATAGTATTACCACTATGAGAGGAGCATCTGGATTGGCATAAGAGAGCTCACTAGAGTCTAGGAGCCTGTGCACCAGCCCATGAACTGCTGGGACAGGAGCAGAGCACCAAGACAGCAGCCAGCAGGTAAGTACCATTTGTAAATTTTTTTTGTTAGTCTCCCCCGGGCTGCCCCACAACTTTCATTTTACAGCAGCTGCCGCTGGACATCTTATAGAGAGAGATGTCTGGTTTTGGCCAGGATGGTTTAATCAGGGCATAAGAAGACGATGAGTCAGAGCTAGACAAAGAGAGATGAACCAGGGCTGACAAAGATCGCTGAATCCGTGCCTGACAGCGAGAACTGAAATAGCGTCTGAAAGAGAGAAATGATTTGAGGCCTAGCAGATGGATGTGACTTAGGGTGTTACACAGTGAGATGACTAGGGGCCTAGGACAGAGAGCTGGAAATAACTCTGACAGAGAGAGATGAATCATAGGCTGACAGAGAAGATATGACCCAAAGCCTGATGGAGAGAAATTAAATAGGCTTTAAAAAAGAGACAAGAACCAGACCCCCACAGAGAGAAATGAATCAGGGGTTGAGAAAGGGAGGCAGATGAACCAGACTCTGACAGATAGAAATGAAATAAGTCTTGAAAGAAAGATGAAACAAAGCCTAATGGAGAGACCTGAATCAGGGCTTAAGAGAGAGAGAGAGAGATGAACAGAGCCTGATGTAGCTATATGTCTCTAACCAGAAAGATAGCAATGGCTGAAAGCCTGACCGCGAGAGCTGCATCAGAGCCTGGAGGAAAAACATTGATTGAATGTGGATATTTTGACAAGTACCCAGGGCTTGTGTAAGATCATACATATAATGAAGAAATTAAGGGACAGATCTACAACCGTTTTTTTGCGGTCACAAACGAGAATTCGGCCCGTTTGCGACAGTAAAAAAGGTCAGCCCCATGTACAAACCATATTTTGTGTGTTGCTAACCTATTAGCAACTCGCAAAATATGGTTTGAGACTCGCTATTAGGAAGGGGCATGCCAGGGGCGTCCCTTCCTAATAGCGAGTGCAAATGGCATGTAAGATTGTTTTGCGACCACAAAACACTCGCAGTTTACCACCCTTTTCAAAAGGGTGGAAAGCCACTCCCAACATGAAGCGGTCGCCAGGGGACCCCTTCCCCTTTGTGAATGTGTGTGAAAATGTGTTTAAGGGCAGGCAGTGGTCCTAGGGACCACTGCCTGCCCTTAAAAAATAAAAAGTTGCATTTTCTTTTTTTAAATGCATCCAGTTTTCCTTTAAGGAAAACGGGCTGCATTTAAAAAAAACTGCTTTGTTATAAAAAGCAGTCACAGACATTGTGGTCTGCTGACCCCACAGGCCACCATTCATGCGAGTGTGAGCCATTTTGGATGTACGTCATCACAACGCATGCTTTTACTACGCATGCCTTTACAACGTAGGTTTTACAACGCAAGTCGTTACAACGACTTGCGTTGGGGGGCGCTGGATGGTGGAATAGTTTAATTTACTATTCCAACTCCAGTCCCCGTGGATAGTAGGGAAGGTTTTGGAAAGTAAATTAAACTATTCCCTATCCTACAGCGCCCCGCGGCGCAAGTCGTTGTAATGACTTGCGTTGTAAATCCTGCGTTGTAATGGTAGTGCGTCGTAAAAGTTGCGTTGTGATGGATGTTTCCCGCCATTTTGAATGGGGTCGCAAAATTTGACAGCCTCATGAATATTAATGAGGCATGTAATTTGCGACCCCATTGAGAATCACAAACAGTGTCTGAGACACTGTTGTACATTCATTTTTGCGAGTCGCAAATTACGAGTCGCAATTCGACACAATTTGAGACTTGCAAAAATGAATGGTCCTACATCTGGCCTTAAATCCACAAAATTGAAGCTAACATTACAGCGCCCTAGTAAAATTCTGACCTGCGATAGATAAGTTCCACAAACACCAACAACAAAGCCCAATGCCCATTCCATTGTTGTGCTGGTTCCCTCTTCCAGCTTCCAACATCATTCTCCACAGCTTAACACATCACAAGCTATAGCTTACCACACACCCTTCAACTATAGGAAAAAATACAAATAAATAAAACCTCATAACATAAAACACTCAGAAATCATCCCTGCAACAACACACAGAGAACACAGACAAACAATACAGCGTGCAAAACACACATTTAAAGAATACTTCCAACAACATATTAAAAACACAGAACTCAGTATACAATATTGACTCTTTGGGCCACAGACGCAGGACATAACACAATAGATGTACTAGTTGGTGCTGAATATTTCCTCAGGACAAGATAATCTCCTCTTAACAGAACTTCAACAACCACCACATGTAGCACCTACTTGTCTCCTATAGTAAAACTTCTACATCAGGAAACCACCCCCATTGTCATCCTCATATTGGGACATAGATCAAGAATTGAACACAGATACTGGCCCCAAATTCCATACTTTGCCACCTCTTTACTTGAACATCTGGTTTGAGGTCTTGCACAACTTTGGTGACCATACAGATGTAATTTGTCAGAAATGGTGTTATTAATTTGGGAGGGGTGACCCACACCAACTTAATAAAGACAAACTTGTTAGGTCGAAAAAGAGTTCTTAGAGAATCTCTGCTCACCCTTTGGTAGAAATGGCAGAAGCAGCAGGCAATCACCGGAGTTAAGTTCAATCAACAAATTTAAAGCATATAACATAACTAAGGTTCCCAGTTTTCCATTTTAATGAATTTTTACAGATACATACAGACCAATGTGTTTTTATCTGCATTTATTTTAAAATACAGAATATCTGGTTACTTTTCAGTAACTCTCAGTGCTGTTTGTCATCAATTCCAGGCCAACAGCTGAGCAGATAGACAGCACAGAGAGTCACAAATAGGATAACATTTCCTTCAATAATGGCAAATGACAACATATGTTTGTAGTATAATGCTAACATTAACTTGTGGTTGTATTGTTATGTTATATTAGGCTGCTTAGTTTGCTAAATCACGATAGGCCTCAAAGTAAGAGTGCTCTCTTATCAGTTAAATAAATGGGAATATATATGATTTTCGAACTTCATTTATTCGCAAAACACAAAATAAATTAGATAAATACCAATACGATGACAAAAAACTAAATATGCTAACGTATAGATGGAAACGTTAAAAAATATAACTACCATATAACCGGGGGCCATAAAGATAACACAATAAACTTCACAAACCAATTTAAAGAAATAGAAAAATATGAAATGGGCAAAAAGCCACCAAGACACTGAGACACTTAGAATGAGTTAGAGGCAGGTATTAAGCCAAAAAGTGCTTAGAAAAAAAATTTGAATGCTACTGAAAACAACACTTAATGGATGAACTGTAACAGTCCCAATAATACCATAACAATAATGTTTTCTTAGGTAAGACCGGAAACTGACCAACAATATATATCCCAAGTTGCATCCTGGGAGGTTTAGGGGCCCAATTGGTTAGGATTCAACCCTACAAGCCTTAGTTGATGTACCTCTGTTCATGAAAATTGCACTCTCTCTCAACCAAGAATCAATACATAGATCCATATCTGGCCACCAATACGGTGGGCTCTAAAGCATCTATTTGTGGCAGATTTGTTAATTTAGCCTTGAAAGAACTGATTGAAAATGCTCTTTCTTACAGGGAGGAATTATTTTAGCTCCATGTGTCAATAAACGTTTTTCCGGTACCAGTTTACATTGTTCCTCAAAAAAGAAATTTGGTTCTATAAGAAGCTTCATCTCTTTGATCCAATGTAACAGGACATGCTCTATAACCTTCTTCAAGATTTGTTTGGACTTCCTTTCTCGGCCCCATTCATCCTCTATTGTGTACCATTCAAACGTCCACCACCCACGTCCTTCAATGTAAACGAAACCTTATCTGAACTTTCTTTCTTTCTCACACAATCAGATTCTATAAGGCATTCTGGACATGCAGTCAACATTCACATTATTCTTGCCAGGGACATAGTCAGTGACAAAATAAAAAGCCTACAACTTCAATTCCAGCCTGGCTAATTTAGCCATCAATGTTCTTCCTCCACCTGGTGACAAAATGTTGACGATGGGTTTATGATCCATTCTAATAACAATCTTTACCCCTTTAGTGTACAGCCAACCACGTATAGGCCTACAACTCCTTCTCAACCATGGAGTCGTTAATTACTGTGTCCTGGTATTCATAAACAACAAAACACAATCCATTCATCCTTAGCCTCTAATACTATTAACACCACACCCACACCAACATTCCTCGCATCCACACTAATTATGCATTACTTTCCAATGACAAATGTTTTAAGACATGGAGCACAGATGATTTTTTTGTTTCAACTTCCCAAAAGCCACATCAATAAATCAATTAATCAATCAATTAGGATTTGTTAAGCATGTTATCTGGGCGCAGAGGTGCTGATGAACAGCTCAGCCCAACAAGCAGTCTGTTCGAATATGTAAGGGGATTACTTAGAATAGAGCCAGGTTTTGAGAAGCTTCCTAAATTTGAGTTCATTAGGCTCTGTTTTCAAGCCAATCAGCATAGAATTTCAGAGTTTTTGGGTGAAGCTGTCTGGCCTTCTGAATACGTGAGACTCTCAGGGGATGTAAGGAACATTTGGGCAGATTACAGAGAGTTCTGACCACGGCATTTTGCACCATTTGAGGTATTTGTAAGACAAATTTGGGTAAACCCATGTACTAGGAGTTCCCGTAGTCCAGGCGTGATAATATAAGTGCCTGGACCATGATTCTTCTAGAGACAGTGTGTATCAAATCCAGTATATACCGAAGCATGAGCTAGACAATTGTGTTGCTTGTGCTTCTATTGATAGTGTGCTATTCAACCATAGTCCTAAACTTTTTATAGGAGATGACAAAGCAGGTGGGGACCCCAGACTGCTCGGCCAGTCTAGCGTTGTCAATGGAGAGGCATTGTTCTCCACTAGCATCAATTCTGGTATGTCTCTGTTCAATTTCAGTGAGCAGTTTGCCATCCATTTGGCCACTTTCTCAAAGCAGAGACCCAGCTGATGCTGAGTACCCTTTTTTGGGGCAAGGGAGACAACCAACCGCATGCCATTCGCATAGGATACAATCGACACTCCGAATTCCTTAACAATGGAGGCCAAGGTTAGAGTTACAGCATGGAGGGTGAGGTGCATATGTAAAATGGCAGGTGGTTCCAAGATTTCGCGCAGAGGTAGGAGAAGGAGCGCCCTCCACTGTTGCTGCGGCAGATGAGGGGAGTGTGGGGGCGAAGCAGAGGGAAGTGGAGCTCAGGTGTCTAGAGAAGAGGTGGAAGTTGAATCGGTGGTTTATGTTTGTGTAGGGCTTTGAAGGCATGTATCAGTAGCTTGAACTGGCATGTCTTCTGGATGGGGAGCCTGTGGAGCTTCTTGAAGTGGGGGGTGATGTTATGTTATGTTAGCCTGATTTATAGAGCGCACAGATGCCCCAGCAAAGGGGCGTCCTGGCGCTAACAGAACAGAAAACCAGGCAAAAGCGAGACAGGAACTAACAACACAACAACACTAGAGATCTAGGGGAAAAAGGAAAGTTTTTACAGCTTTCCTGAATGGCAACAGTCCGTCAATGGCACGAATATAGACAGGAAGGGAATTCCATAATTTAGCAGCAAGCACTCTAAAAGAGCGGCCGCCGATCCTGGACCTCTTGAAACGCGGCACCATAGCCAAGTGGAGACCAGAGGACCTCAGAGACCGTGATGGAACATAAAAGGAAATGAGGTGCTCCAAGATCTGAGGGGAAGAGTGTTTAAGAATTTTGAACGTCAAACAAAGGGACTTAAACTGAATTCTCTGAACAACAGGGAGCCAGTGGAGCTTGTGAATGGTTTTTTGGCTGAACAAAATCTGGGTAAGCCAACCAGAGCCCTGGCGGCAGCGTTCTGAACGCGTTGTCGAGAGAGTTCAGCCAAATTAGCTCCCAGGAGAAGAGAACTGGCATAGTCTAACTTAGACAGAATCATGGCTTGAACAATGAGCTGTCTAGTAGACGCATCAAAGAATTTCAAAGTAGATCGAAGCTGACGCAAAGTCCCGAAGCACGTGGCAGCGACCTTTTTTGTATGAGTGGAGAAACTGAGTTTGGAATCGAACCAGACTCCTAGGTTTTTGACCTCGGTAACAGAGATAGGAGTGGGACCAAGCTCAGATGGCCACCAATTGTCGCCCCATAGGTGAGTCTGTTTCCCAACAATGAGCACCTCGGTTTTCTTGGCGTTCAATTGAAGGAGGTTGTCAGTCATCCAATGAGCCACAGAAATAAGCCCCTCACGAAACTTAGCAGCCTCAGGATCGGAAGCCCCACTTATTGCAACCGCCAGCTGCGTGTCGTCAGCGTAGGACACCATAGTCTGGGTCTGCTTGTGGAGGTCTAGGATGAGTCCTACTCACTAGCTTACTCCGCAATAGCATCTTTCTTCAACAGTTTCTGAACGGTTCAGGCTTTTATGCATAATTCTTGACAAATTTGATAGAGAATTCAGTCAAGCCAAAGATGACAAGTGTTCTTTGCATCTTGTTGCAGGAGCTTCAGTACAACTCTCACATCAGAAGTCTTGGGCTTAATTCCACTAACGGGGATGTAATGCCCCAAGTAGTCCATTAGTAGAGACAATTTTACATTTGATTAATCTTAATATATACCTTATCCGTTAAAATCTGCCCAACTCTCCTCGAATTGTGGTGATGCTCAGGGTAATCTTTGCTAAAAAATCTTTGTTCCAAAATGGAAGTCATCCTGGAATGTTCCAGTGCAATCCAGTTCCTACAATGTCTCCTTCATTAAATGGTGCATCGTGGGCTATGCGCTGCCAAGGCAGAAAGGTATCCTCTTATACTTGATTAAGACTTCTCATGTTATGCAGGCTGTGATCTTGGTTCATCATGGAGAAAGACCTGAAGGCACACACTTGCTGTATCCAGGAAGAAATTATGTTCACCCCAACCAGTGTTGAAATCATGCTAGGCAGAGGGTGTTGATCATGGTCTACCCATAAAGCAACGTGAAAACTGTACAAGTCTATCTACAGCACGGGTCTCCTGTAGACTTCAACACTATTGTTATTGGTGAAATCACTCACCAAATCCAGCCATTTTTCCTCATATTCAAATTTCTCCACCACATACCATGATGGATTTGCATTTGGATCCAGCCTGATCACCAAATCCTCCTGAAGCAATTAGCTAAGTATTGGTTCTCTCTTCACAGCTACATACAACTTGCCTCTGTTGTTTCTGACTGTGAGAAATTGGGTTATTGGCTGACTGGGGTGTGAACCCTTGTCAAGCAGCAATTAGAATCCTTGCCAATGTGGGATAGACACAGGCAAACCCTAAATTATTCTCTACTCAACTCTCAAATAGAGGCAATGTGTAAAGTATTTGTGTAACACTTCAAACAGTAATAAAGTGAAAGACACCACACAGAAAAGATCACACACCAGGTGGTTATTGTTGTACTAAAAGAGAGGTCGCACACACTTTCTGTACTTTTTAATAGTTCGACTCCCTGAAACTTCGATCTCTTATGCCGACACATCCAATTCAATCGCATTATCTAACGGAGGCATTTTTTTGATTCAAGCCTGCAGCCTCCAAATGATGTTTTGATTAAGCTAATTTCCTTGTACCTGGGGAAATCCCCCCTGAAGAACCTCCACATATGCCATGAATACTTCATACAGAACTTCCAATCCATGGAAATTAGATCAGCATGTTGAAGAAATGGCGGAGGCACTAGCGGAGCCGTGATATTCCTAGAGCAGTACACCTGGTAAAAATGATCAAAGTAAACACCGTTGTCTGTGCTAATAGAAAATGTAGTCAGCTTTATCTAAAGAGCTGCAAGAAAACCCATTATCTCAATGTGCTTAAACTGTAATACAAATGTAAATAGATACAACTCCAGGCTACAATATGGCAGACACGGAGAGGCAGTTGCGCAAGTTATAAATGAATAGGTACCTTGTGTGGGTGAGGAATACAAAGCTTGGATGTTCGGCTATACTTTTTTTTCTAGAGGTAGTGGCATTGCAAGTGCTACCTGTTGCCTCTTGAACGCGCTCCTAGACATTCAAAATGTAGGCCTATATGCGTGCACGTTGAGCTTATCCTGGCATACCGCATCAGCACTGGCTTTTTACCATTGCTACAATTCTGTGCTTTGCTTTTGAGTGATAAATGGAAGCTGGGGCAGTGATGGGCTGAGTGGGCCCAGTTGTCAAGTCTTCAGTGGCTGGGCGGTAGAGGGGATCCAGGGAGCGGGTGGTGAGTTGCTTCTCAGCAGTGATGCCAGCAGTCTGTGGTGGGAAGCCACAATGAAACATTATCCAATGTTTATGAGTAAGGCAAACACTAGTCCTGCATTATATCTGCATGGAGACCACCAATTCCCGCCTTCCCAGACACTAGGCACTACTGCCCCATCTCTGTAATCACAATGAGGGTGAAACCCTATTGCTTACATCTCATGAACTAGGATTTGTCACCACACACAGGTAAAGATCCGTTTGCCCCCCAGGGTGTCATCCATGCATCCAGACAGGCTCTGCAGACCGCCATGGCTGTCTGATCAATAATTGAGCGCCCCACCCCCTCCCTTCATATTCACTGCCCCTGCACAGTTTGTGTAACCCGACCCACTCACTAGATAAGAAGAGAGTTCCAAGGGAGAGCAGGGCGGCAGCACGCGCCAGCACCCGAGCTCGTCAAAGAGGTCCCGAGGACAGGAGCCGCACGCGCCTGCAGGTGCAGAGGCGGAGATGTCAGACCCACCAAAGACAAATCACCGGAAATACTGCTCACTGCGGAGTTTTATGCTTTCCTTTCATTTTATTGACGACTGAACGTGTCAAAACACAGCTTCGGGTGAGAGGTAACACATCCACGGCTCCCAGCGCCTCCGAGAGCCGAGACACGCAATGACCTTCAGAAAAAGGCGGGAAAGTGACCGCATGGTGTCATTGACTTAGAGAAATGAGCCACAGCCATGGAATAATAGAGGGAACATTACTCAGCAGCAGAGAGTGTTATACCAACACCATTAACGGGAGCAATCCTCTCATGTGCCCCCAGGGCAGGCTGTTAGAGTGGAAATACTGCAGCGCAGACTGTCACATCCACTCAGCTCTGCGGATGCTGCCTTTGAGAGTGAGAAATGCATCTAGGAATAGTCCCAACCCCACTCAATTCTAGAGTGACAAAGGATTGTTTGCCATAACCTGGAGGATGCTGTAAGAATGGTCCGGAGAAAAGTGTCAAAAGCCACAGAGTTCTGCTAATACTGCAGCGCAGTGAGTGCAGTAGGGGACATCTATCCAATACCATGAATACTGCAATCTTACAAGTTACAAGGTAATCAAATATTTGAAACGTAAGCCACATCATTGGCTTTGATGTGCCAATATTGCATTGCACAGTCTCAATTAGACCATGTTCTGTAAGTACTGCTGAGCTGAATGTTATATACACACCCAATTCCATAGATATAGCATAGTGACAGTGTCAATTACACCCAATCTATAACCACAGCGGAGCGGCAGTGCAAATACGTCTAGTTTTAGAAACATAGTAGAGTGTCAGTGCCAAATACACCCAATTCGGTAAATACAGCAGAGTGACAGTGTCAAATATACAGAATGCTATCAATACTGCAGTCTAGATGTCGACATACAATCTAGAGTGAGTAATGTGTACTGCCCACTACGTCCTTGGTTTTATTGCATGGTTAATAAAGAGATTTAGGGGCTTATTTATGATGCCCATACGCTGCAGTTGTGTCACTTTTTATGGCGCACCAGCGGCGTAAAAGATGCGACACACTGCAACATATTTACACAGTGACTCAACAAAGCAGATGCGTCACTTTGTAACCCCCTGCACTACATTATACCTGCGTCAGGTATAATGTATGCTTTGTTAGTGTTCTCCCGCAAAAAGGGTCGTAGAAGTGGCGCAGTGAAATCTATCAGATATCACTATGCCACTTCTAGGATGCCACTGCGTCAAATACTTGCGCCTGCCTCACAGCAGGCCTAAGACTGATACAGGTGCTTTTACATGGGGCTCACCCAATGTGAAATGACATATTGCTGGAGTTTCGTTTGTTTTTAGACACACTTCCACAATGCGTCAATTTTGGGTCTACAGGCACGTCAGGAATACTGATGTGTCTGTAAATCCTTGCAAAATGGAGTGCCATACAGTAAATATGGTGCAACCATGTGTCGCAAGGATGGAGCTATGAAAAGTGTTGCATCGCTGGTTTCCCCCAGCGATGCAACAGTTTTCATAGATGAGGCCCAGTGAGTCTCAAATACACTCAATTCTGTGAATACTGCAGTAGAGTGGGCAATATCCTCCCATTCCTATTAGTACTGAAATGGGAAGTGAGCCATTTATCCAACACCATGGTGAGCAAATATTTGCATTGCCTGCCACCCCCAAAGTTTTACAGTAGGAATTTTGAAGAGTAGAATCTCAGATCCTCACATGTCTACTACAGTGCAGAATGTGTAAAGTAGTTGTACATATTACACACAGTAACACAGTGAAAACAATACAAATGAACACCACACCAGTTTAGAAAAATAAAGTATCTTCATCTAAACCAAACAAGACAAAAACAACAAAAAACCAACATACCCAACTCAAAATATGACTTTTAAAAGGTTTCATGCAAGTCTGTTGAGGGAAATCTATGGATGTGTGATTTTTACGCAAAGTACCTCAAATGCGTCAAAACCCACAAGTCAAACCAGCCTCAGATGAGGAAAGCGTCGGAAAACTCAGCGTTGCTTCAGTTTCTGAGTCCTTGGGGAGGAGATGCAACAGTTCTGCTTCACGCAGGGGAAGTGATGCATCGCATACAGACTGTAGGGGGAAGTGAGGCGTCGATTCCAAGATGGTTCTGGTCAGCAGGTGCTGCATCAGCCATGCGTGATGCACAGGCATGATGCATGGAAATCCAGGATGAGTTGGAAGTCGATGCGGCGGCGGCAAACAAGCGCTGCATTGCTTTCTTCAGCCGCAGTCCCACAATGTGTTGTCTCTTGTAGCCACACAGTAGGGCCTGCGTTGGGGTCGATGCAAGAGTCTCGGACTTCGCTGCTGCATCTTTGGGCCACTGAAAGGTGCTACGTCAGTTTGTTTAGCCACACGGGGCTATGTGTCAGAACTTTATCCCAAACTGTGGTGCTACATTGGAAATTTCAGCTGCAAGAACGGGAAGCATCGATTTTGAAGATTTCTTTAGTTCTTGGTAGTTCTTTGCAGCTGGAACAACCTCCAAGGGCCCAGAACTGGATTTGGCACCCAAAGCAGGTCTGAACTTCCAACAAGAGAGTTCTGGGATGCTGCAGGAGAAGTCTTTGTGTCCCTGAGACTTCAGAACAGGAATCAATCTCGAATTCAAGCCCTTGGAGAACGTTTTAAGCAGGATACCACAGCAAGGCAAAAGTCCAGTCCTTTTTTTTTTTGTAAAACTTTTCCAGTCCTTTTTTACTGCTCACAGACAGAAGCAGTAACCCAACATAGCAATACACAGCAAAGGGGCAGTACAGATCCTGCAATTCTTATTGGCAGGGTCTTCTTAGTCCAGAAGTAATATATACTTCTGGGGTTTTAGGTCTACTACTTATACCACTTTTTCCCTTTTAGATTTGTGTTCAGAAAGTATCTCTTGTTTAGTAAAACCAGTTCTGTCCTCCATGGTCCAACCATACTACAGGGGGTGCAGACAGCATTATGCAGGGCAGCCACAGCCTATTTAGGTGCTAGTGACAACTCTTCCCACAACTCTAGCCCAGGATGGCTCATCAGCATATGCAGAGCACAACTCAGCTTCGGGTGAGTTTCTGGAGTAAATGCACAAACAGCTCCTGTCAATCTACAACTAGATGGTGAATCTACAAGCAGGCAGAGTCACACAGGATGGTTAAACAAGAAAATGCCCACTTTCTAAAAGTGGTATTTTCAAGCATGCAATCTAAAAACCACCTTTAATAAAAGGTGTGTTATTAAATTCTGATTTCAGAGAGCCCAAACTCCAAATCTCTAGCTGTTCCCTATTGACAGTTACACTTGTAAAATGTTACAAGGCAGCTCCAATGCTAGTCTATGGGGTAGCTAATCCTTGTAATAAAGATAAACGAAATACACAGTATTTTACTATAAGGACATGTAAAACACACTAGTACAAGTCCTACCTTTAACATACACTGCACCCTGCCCATGGGGGTCCCTTTGACCTTCCTTAGGGGTGCATTACATGTAAGAAAAGGGAAGGTTAGGGCCTGGCAAGTGGGTGCACTAGCCAGGTTGACATGGCAGTTAAAAACTGTGTGCGCAGACACAGCAGTGGTAGGTCTGAGAAACATTTGAAAGGCTATTTGTGTGGGTGGCACAATCAGTGTTGCAGGTCCATTAGTAGCATTTGAACTATAGGCCCTGGTCACACACAGTTCATGTTACTAGGGACTTATAACTAAATCAAACATGCCAGTCATGGATAACCAACCAGAATTACAATTTACACAGGGTGCACTAGCACTTTGGCACTGATCAGCAGCCGCAAAGTGCCCAGAGTACCTAAACCAGCAAAAACGAAATCCAGCACACAGTCAAAAATACAGGTGGTAGAGGCAAAAGGACAGGGGAAACCACACCAAGGATGCCAAGTCTAACACGTATTATCCAGCATGCAGGTCAGCATGGAAAGCATGGATACTCACTAACAGTATCTTTGATACTGCTAGTGAGTTCAAGTCTCTGGGTAAAGGTCTGACCACTGCTGTTGAAGAAAAATCATTCAAGCAAAAATTCTGTTATGAAGTAACATTGATGGGATCAAAAGACTAACATGAAAATGCCGCAATGACAAAATGGAGATGTGACTTGTAAAATGATGTCATCAAGCAACAGAAAAATGTAATGCAAGGGAAAATGTATTACATCTTTTATATACATTCTTTTCTCTCAATCCCAGAAGCAAGCAACTGTCTTGTCTCATTTTAGCTTAAAATGCTCTCAGGGTGGAGCCCTTCTCAAAATCAGAAACAACTGTACCTTAAAAATAGAAAACTGTGGTGCTTATGGCCACAGAAGTGGAATCTATTACCACTTGTGTGTTTTAGTGCTGCAAGCGCATTTCATGTACTTACATTAATTCTGAATTATTGTACTCATCTAAAGCTGTTTAGTCTCATAAAACGAAATAGTTGTCGATGTGCGCACCTTTCCATCTATATTGTTCTGTATTATTGTTCTGTCAATCTACATAACAACCAGGACAAGCCACACATTTTGGGCACCGAGCAAAACTTATAGGTATCTTTCAGAGAGTCAATTATTAATTTGGGGAGGAATAAACAGTGCCTACTTCATAAACACACGGGTTAGGTCTCAACATAAGTCTCAGTCAAACCCTGCTTAACCCAGGTAACTATGGTACAATCATCAGGCAATTCCACAGAGAAATGCATGTTGAAAATTAAAGCAGTAACAATAATTTTAAATTCAAGAAAGCAAATCAATTAATCTTTCAATCAACTTTAGAGAAAAACAAAAAAACTTTAGTAACCTGAAAAACATTAAAATTATTTAAATCAATTCAGAAAAACACAGGATATACATATTTAATGTTTAAAGGCAATGTTTTTTTAAACGCAAAGTGAATACAAAAATCGCAGTTCTGAGTAGACTGAGAACATTGGAGTTCGGATTCACTAAGAGAGTTATCCCAATCAAGGTTGTTACTAGGGGTGGGCAGAACTCATGGAGTTTCGCTCCGTGCACCTAAGCGGAGTTACATTAAAACTCTGCGTGACTCCACAGAATTCCACAAATGGGTGTACATCGACACGTCATGCAGCTGATGCTGATATTTAGTGCTGGGAGGTTGTTCCAGGCTGAAAAATCAGCACAATCTGCACCACACAACGTGCCAGAGGGAGCTGTTTTTCGAGTTGATTTTGCTGCCGCTTGAGTAGATTTTCCACTTGAGCTGCAGCTTTCTCACGGCCAACGGTCGTGAATGCCAGTGACCACCCACATTGGGAGGATCATGCTGGGTGCCTTCTAGCACCCGAAAATCACGTTGGAGGACTCCAATTCATGCTCGCCAACTTACTATTGGCGAACCTCATGCTAGAAACAAATCTGCCATTCGGCAGTTGACTGAATTTGGCCAGAATGTTGTGTTACGTGCGTTATGTCAAGTGCCCAAAACTCCGCCAACTCGGCCAGCCCACCCCTAGTTTTTACCTTCTGACTGTGGACCTTATTCTCAGTTTGTTGGACTTTTCTAATCCCTGTGCAAACCCCTATTTGCATAAGGTTTCTGAATTACAATGTATATGCTAATTACTGAATGTGTTAAATGCTTCACACTTTGTTAAAATTCGGCTAGAATTTACAGGGCCAAAGTATATAATAGTAACCGTTACAGGGTCAAGACTGATTTGCATATGGCTGAGTCCAAACTGGGGTGGCTTGGTGTGCAAAAGAACGATGGATTTAACCCAGATCTTTTGACTGGGGGAGAATGTTTGCATTATCAGCATTCCGTCCATCATTTGTTTGCTGTAAAACTTTTCGCCCTAAGCGGGCTGGGTATGCCCAGACGTGGGTCCCATGCTCACTGTGCCACTAGATTCAAGCTAGCCTGGCTAAAGAAGGGTGACATACCCTGAAACCTGTCCCAGGATGCTTGTTTCCAGTCCAGGGAGGACCTGGCCTGGCAGTTCGGTCTGGACTGTTCCCAGGAGGCACAGGATCAGAA
Organism: Lissotriton helveticus; assembly: GCF_964261635.1. Lineage (NCBI taxonomy): Eukaryota > Metazoa > Chordata > Amphibia > Caudata > Salamandridae > Lissotriton > Lissotriton helveticus. Next base: position 164,048,084 of record NC_136065.1, on the reverse strand, counting down.
GTGATTTGCATATGGCTGGGTCCAAGCTGGGGTGGCATAGTGGGCAAAAGAACGATGGATTTAACCCAGATCGTTGACTGGGGGAGAATGTTTGCATTATCATCATTTGTTTGCTGTAAAACTTTTCGCCCTAAGTGGGATGGGTATGCCCAGACGTGGGTTCCTTGCTCACTGTGCCACTGTATTCAAGCTAGCCTGGCTGAAGAAGGGTGACATACCCTGAAACTGTTCCCAGGATGCTTGTTTCAGGTCCAGGGAGGACATGGCCTGGCAGTTCGGTCTGGACTGTTCCCATGAGGTACAGGGTCAAGACTGATTTGCATACCGCTGTGTCCAAACTGGGGCGGCATAGTGGGCAAAAGAACGATGTATTCAACACAGATCTTTTGAGTGGGGGAGAATGTTTGCATTATCAGCATTCCATCCATCATTTGTTTGCTGTAACACTTTTCACCCTAAGTGGGATGGGTATGCCCAGATGTGGGTCTCTTGCTCACTGTGCCACTGGATTCAAGCTAGCCTGGCTGAAGAAGGGTGACATACCCTGAAAACGGGCCCAGGATGCTTGTTTCCGGTACAGGGATGACCTGACCTGGCAGTTGGGTTTAGACTGTTCCCATGAGGCACAGGGTCAAGACTGATTTGCATATGGGTCCAAACTGGGGTGTTATAGTGGGCAAAAGAACAATTGATTTAACCAAGATCTTTTGACTGGAGAGAATGTTTGCATTATCAACATTCTGTCCATCATTTGTTTGCTTTAACAAGTATATAGTAGTTACTGGAACAGGCAGATTTTGGTGTGCTCCCCAAAAAAGTGCAATATGTGCTATTTATCGCACACAATAAATAGCGTACCCAACTGTATTGTTTTTTCTCAGGGTAACTAATAGCACCTAGTTCTTCCAACAAACTCAGAATCATCGGCGTAGTGTCATTTTGGAGGTCAAACTCTTCATGAGGGGCAAGGTCTCAAGCTGAATCTGGCAAGTGTCCCTCAAAGAATCTGGCAAGTGTCCCTCAGAGCTCAATATGGTTTATTTGAGCTCCTGCTGAAGTTCTTGTTTTTGGTGCCAACAGCCCTGTGCAGGACAAAGCTGAATTTTATATCCACCAGCAGGACCAGCTGGTCTGAGTTCCTGTATGACAAAAAGCCTTGAGTCGGAAGAACCTGGGTTTCTAGCCTGCCTATGGTGTTATCTCCCTGTACAAGCCCCATCACCTTGTCCTAGTCCTTCAGCAGCAAAATAATTACTTCAGCACCATGTGCTTGTCCTCCAGACGTGAAAATATTACTAAGTCCCACTTTAGTCCAATTGCTAGAAAGGTTCTTTCTGGGCACTCTTGCAGCCCCTATGTCTTTTAGATACCCATGTCTCTCTACAGCCAGGATTCTTGCAGGGTCTTGCCCGCTGTCATCAGCCGAGCTCTCCGGAGGACCTTCCCGAACCCGAAAACGAATTTCATTGCGTGCACTGAAACACATTTGGCGTTTCAGTGTGCGCAATAAAATTTGTTTTATTTATTTATTTATTTTTGTTACTCCAGTCGGCCGTCAGCCGGAGTTTACTACCGCCCAACACTGCCCCTCCCCCGCCCCACTCCACCGCCCCGTGGAACTCCCTCCATGGGCCGCTAACGTGCTACAGTATTTTTCTACTTCACCATTTTCAGTCTCCCAAATCATTTAAGTAACCTGAGTGCATATTTTATTTATTATTGCTTGTTACTTGAATGGTACTTTGTCACTTTAGTCCCAAATTGCATAAACAGTACATGCCACTATTACCCGATTCAATGGTGCTAATTCTATCAACATGGCAGGAGAGATGAAACGATGAGAATAATTATCACCTCCTGAGACTATGACCTTCATGTCACTGACAGATCTCTGCAATGGATTCATCAATTCTCTGGGGTACCATATCTTCAATTCAGTCTATTGATCCATCATTTCACTGTATCAATTCAAACACATTTCTATTGTTTGTATTGATCTGTCTGTCAACTCACTACATGTACATCTCATCTCCATCCATATTAGCCTATCTGCTTCATCGAACCATCTTTCTGTGTAATTTTTCTAATAAATCTGTCCGTCCACATATTACAATTACTAGCAGTTCATGTCCTTGTCGTTGCATTCGCTGCAAGGTATCAACACAAATCAAGTACATTTAGGGTTCATGCAGAATATTTTCAAAAAATTCGGAATACATGCAGAAATACAGTAAGAAGAAAGTGCTTTCCAAGGGTACATTTTGAATGTACTATGATTCTGAATATAATGGTAGTGCAGAAGTAAACTTGATACAGCCCATCACTTAAATCCCACACACTGCAGTGAGGCATCGGTGCAGAGTCAATGTTGCTGAGACGATAGTACAAAAAAAAGTCTTTACTATGAAATAAACTCATTTGATTACAAAAAATCATCAACAAGACATAACTGACCCTACCTCCTTGTATTGAGTTGTATATTCAGATTTGCCTTTTCACCTATATTAGGGTCCATTCCAGTGAATGGAAATAATGAAAGTGATCAGTTGTGCTTGTCATTGACATTTAACTCATTCCTTGCCGTGCCCATCTGTCACCCACTTCATGAGTCCATGTCAAAGAAGAACCATTTTCGCTCTACTCACCATCATGACCTCCTTAACTACAGCATTAGCATCCTCTCAAAGCTGCTGAGGCAATGGCAGATCTGCTCTGCACCAAAATGCATCGCACATCCTTCCCACAGTGCCTCACTCCACCACTGAGCTACAAAAGGAAATGTAGATTTCGTAAAGCTTTACAAGAATGCAAACCAAAGAAGAACACTCCCAAGTGATGATTAGAGTAAATGTGCAAATTTCAAGTATTCACAAAAGGCATTTACACAAAGGCTACTGTGCAAATGTGCCGCGTCCAATGCTTATAGATATGGTACCGAAATATCTTCCGACAACACTATTATGTCAGAAAAACCCTTTAAAAATATGTAGTCAGTTGGACTTAATAACAGAAAATCTAAACCCAATAGTTATATGTTAATAAGTGATAATCAGGACACATATTTTTGTCAGGTGATATTTTTGCTAACGATATTCAGACATACAGACACGTGTACATCTGTGCAAAAAAGGCGATGAGATTTAGGATGTATTTGTTACTCTCTGAAGGATGTGCATACTTGATGCATGTTTCCATCCTCGACACACTTTTGTCGGTGATGGATGTCATAAAGGAATCATGCACAGCAAACAGTTGGCAGCTAGAAAGTTCAGGGTCGGACTGGGAACCAAAACAGGCCCTGGCAAACAGCTCGGCCGCCCCCCTGGGGTGAGGGGGGGGGGGGGGTCCTAGGGCTGGTTTCGGACGATTTTGTAACTGGGGGTCGATACTGCAGGTCCCTGATAACATAAATGCCCCCCAGGGGCCCAAAACTGCCCCCCAACCTGGCAGCTCACCGGGGAAACGCCCGGTGCCCACAATGGCCAGTCCGGCCCTGAGAAAGTTCCCCAAGCTTTCAAAACCCTAAGGATGGACCTATTAAATTAACTCATGTAAGGGTGTGTGCCAGGCATCTCCAACGAGCCCAAAGCATCCCAGCCAAAACAGTGGCCAGGTTGGTAACCAATATTAAAGACCCCTGCACAATTTAGCTACGCCATAATCAAGAGAATCTTCTAAAAGTGCTGTGCAATCCAGGTATTTAGAGCTACACGAAAACCACTAGGGAGTACAAGACTTGCCGGTTGCATGACCGAGTTTGCACTATGTGGCCAACTCACTATGCATTCTCAAGATTAATTTAGATTCATAACGTGAAAAATCCACAGTGTGTTCATGCATACATCAGGATTCATTCACAGAGTTTAGTGAGTGCTCACAAGTGAGGTATACGTGTCTGAAAACCACACAAAAGCTATATGTACATTATGCACATGCAAAATCCAACTTTGATCGAAAATGTGCCCTGAAAGAAGCATGAGACCAGTTAATTTTGAAGATGACACCCATTGTAGCTCCTTGTAGGCATTCTTTAACATGTACACATGCCCTTCCCACACATAACTGGCTCAGATAGAACAGAGTGATCATGTGGTACAGCTTTCTTCTTCCTTCCCTCGTTATGCAGATCTAACTAACTTATGCATAGGGCCTTAGATCCATCCCACTGCCTAGAAACACTTACAATATGGATTCATATCCTTACGAGTGCAGGGATCTTCTTTTTTTTTTTTGTTGATGTTCACGTTTGTGCTTTTAATAGTTTTTAACGGATTCACACTGATGTGCAGACGTAGGATGCCCTGAAATGTGCCCTCTTGCATTGGTTTCACCATGAGTGCATTTGTTAAACCCAAATGGCTGAAATCTCAACAACAAAAGAGTTTATACCGTTTACAAGACATAACCATATAAACAATAACGTTTCAGGGATCTTCAACGAGGAATATCCTCCAAGTACATATCTTGAGACTGGCCCAGAGCAAAGAGTCACTCCTGAACTACTGATCTACTGTAATACTGCTTCACAACGACCTTATTGTATTGCCCCATTACAACTGATCAGATACCCATGGCCAGCCCGCCAATGAGTATTTCATTTGTGGCAGTGTTTGACGGTGGTGGGTTCTGAACTTTCATTCAGGGCATTTGGATTCTTTTTTTATCATCAAACTTTGACCCCGAGCAAGAGAGAGGAAGACAGAAAAGTGAGAAAGAAAAATCAAACTTTGACCCCGAGCAAGAGAGAGGAAGACAGAAAAGTGAGAAAGAAAAATCAAACTTTGACCCCGAGCAAGAGAGAGGAAGACAGAAAAGTGAGAAAGAAAGAAGAATATAAAAATAGGAAACCCATGACAAAGGAAGTAAGCAAGGATGAAAAAGAGCAAGATAGGCAATGTCTACCAGGACCTACTTAATGGAGCCGCAGCATGACCCCATTGAGCAGGCCTCAGCCCAGCTCTCCCATGCTGCTGCACCGCTCTGCTTCCTCCCTGTCTCTGTGAGTGCTTCCTCCTTCTTTTGCCTCGTCATTCAATGCTTTCTCCTTCCTTTTCCCTGTTTTTCTGTATGATTTCTCCTTCTTTTGCCTGTTTTCTCGTTCCTCTCCAGCGTTTTTTCTGAGTACTGTCTCCTGTTTTTGAATTATTTTTGCTGATTTCTTCTTCCTCTCCCCCCATTTTACTGAATGCTTTCTCCTGTTTTCCCTCATTTTTCACTGCTTAAATGGCTGTTCGAATAAACAGAGCACCACGAAGCAGCTAGCAACTCCAGCACCTTGAGACCCTCACAGGTGATTCGACATGCTTTATAATTCCTGATTGATTGATTGTTGTAAGCTGATGGAAAAACAGGCATGAGGTGAAATCAAGACTAGGCAGCGTTGGTAATCGGCAACCCAGCATTCAACACTGCCAGCAGCAGGGTTATTATTGTTAATGTTATATGAATTTGTAATGCACGCAGATACCCCAAGGTGTTTCCCGGCAGATGGCAGATAGGAGGGATTCCAAGCAGGGGTGCAAAAAAATCCAAACTTCAGGAGGGGCTAAGACTCCCAGCCAGGGCTGGCCCTAGCACTAATCGCACAAGGTGCAAAGGTTTGTTGGTCGCCCCTCCCCCATTTCCTCCTTCTCCATGAATTCCCTCACTACCACTTGGCAACAATGCACCTTGTTGCTCTATAGAGGTTTCCAGCTCAGTATATTGATGTCCCAGACATTACACAAATAAGCAGTCACCTAAAGCATATTTTCAGCACTTATCTGTGCATACTTGGAACAGCAAATATAAATAGAAAGCACTTTTAATTGTGTTCTAGGACTGCCTGAATGAGCCATGACTCACAATTAAAGGGAACAAAGACAGAAAAGTCACATTACAAATGAATACATATGATTTTATTTATAATCCTATTTAGTGTCAAGACAGGCCTTTGCAGGCTCTTTACACAACAAATGGCTGTTATTTTCCTTTTGGGAACCTTACTTTATATTTATTTTCATGAAATGCATTCTCACACTACGGCAGTAAAAGTAAAACCCAAAAGGTAACGAATAGGCAGAGAGGAGGCCCAGGGGGTACGGGAACCAGAAAAACAAGCATTTGCAATGCAATAGGTCTCGCATTAGGAAAGTTTGAGCTTTTAGTATTGTAAATGGCAATGTCTTTTTATTTATGCAGTAGTTAAGTTTTGTTTGTATAAAAAGGAACATATAAAATATGGCTTGTACAAAAGTATCAAATTTTTATGATAGATAGAAATAAATTTGATATGTACATGCTAATTTTTGTACTATCTGGGACATTAAAATACCTGCGGAGTCAGTAAAAAAAAAATACAAAAAAAATCGGTCAGGTGGCAACCCATGTCAGGTGTAATTATGGAACCTCTAGAACACATTTTAAAGTGCATTGTTTTTATAAATACTGTTTTAAGTAGGCCCCTTGAAGGGGAAAAATGCTGTCTTTGGGTGATTTTATCTATTTTTACACTGGCTGAGACATTAAATATTCATGTCGAATAGAGAACTGCAATGTGCCAACCGTACCTCATGTCGGAGGCAAGCTGCAGTTAGGTGGTGTGTATGAGGGTGTGGGGACACGGTATAACCTGCCAATAATGCAGCAGGTGCAGTGGCACTGGAGCCCAGACCTGTGAACGTCCTTTTGCACCTCAATTATGTAGCAGAACATGTGTATTTGTAAAATTCACATTCACCCAAGAGTATCTTGGCACTGAATATCACAGGTTTATTGTTACCCAACTCAATGGTACTCAGTTTATTCACTTCAGAAGGATGAAAGGCTGATTTAGACCGCTGTGTCTTGAGCCTGTGACCAAGAGGTAGCCCACAAGCCTATATAGTGAACGCATTAGTCCACCAGACCCGGCTGTTTCAGTATGTGAGTTCTGAAGGTGTTTATGTATTTTAGTCTGTGTATGATGCACACAGTAATATACTGTAGGATGTGGCATAAATAATATTCCCATTGTGACAGTGCATGCCTCATTACATAACCAGCCATAAGGGAATCATAAATGTCCAACCATTATCTAAGAATTTATGTGGAATTATCCTCTTCAGATGAACACATAATTTTTCATGTAAAACTAAGAAAAACGATTAAGGATTCCTTTCATGTGACGTCAGCACCCTAATACAAGTGGTATCAAAATCAGACATTTTCCAATGTTGAGTTATTGTAATAGTCATGTTTTATTATAACTTCAGCAATGTAAATTATTGTGATGTTATAAGGGTTAAGGTAATGTGACATCACTTCGTAGGAAGATTGAGGGTCAAAGGTCACATGATGTCACTTCTTGTGATGTTATTAAGGTCAAGTATGCGCAATGGCATTTTCGCTACCCCAAGCATTTTGTTGAATGCATGTCCATGTGTAACTCTAGGGCTTGTAGTCTACCTTCAGAATTGTTATAAATTTGTCCCGCATTGTCCCACCCAAGCACACCCTTGGCCCAGCCAGATCAAATATTCTGGAACCGGGCCTGTACCAGCATACTGAAAACCATACACTTGCGTGTCTGTCTCGTCATCATCCTATGCGTCTGCATCCCATACCAGGATACATGTATCGTGTCATCACGCACGGCACGGGACACTTCACCTCACAAGATCAAAGCAAAAACAACATCTTTCCAACCACACACTACATGGTGTAGCGTGCTACTCATTTGTAGGCAAACGCTTCGGCGCCCCTCATAGGGGTAAGTAAGATCTGTGTAATTGCTGCAATACAATATAGTCTGCATAAAAGATGCTCATATCCAATTAAAAACACACTTTGAATCAAAAGTGCACGCTTTAACTAAGGTTACGGCGCATTTAAAAGGTGCACACGTTTGAATGAAAGATCTTAGCGAAGCTGAAAGACGGACATTTGATTCATAGTTTACAGTCTAACTTTAAAGAACACCCTTATTTTAGCCGACACCGCTTAACAAAGGTAAACAACAGGTCACATCTTCTATTCTTGGGAAAAATAATAATAAAAGGTACGCGGTGATTCTACGAATGTGGCCTGAAAAAAAAGAGATGCCCCCTTTACTCCACAACAGCACATTCCTAAAAAGCGCAAAAAAGATAATAGTGGGCGGAGGGTGGTGGAGAGAGTAAAACCATCTGGTAGAGAGCATTAATGCTGGACGACAAGGCTGGGGGATATGGTTCAAAGATGTCCTTTAAATCCCTGCCACAGTTCCTAAGCTCTACTAGGATGACGAAGAGGTAGGGGGCTCAGGTCTATGGGAAGTTAAGACTGACCTTACCTGTCAGTGGGGGCCGCCACGTGCCTGTGCTGCCTACTGTATGTAGGTCGCGGCTCTCCTCCTTGTACGTGGTGTCACTTTGGGAACCTCTGCGTCTCCTCCGGGTTCAAGACCACCGCGGCTGCCGCTGCCTCCAGCACAGCTCCCGCGCCGCCTCCCGCCGTCCAGCAGCGTCCTCCTCCTTCCGGGAGCGCTGCCTTGGTAACGGGGTGTTGCCCAACCTCTCACGGTCGTTCATAGGCTACGGTTTTAAGTGTTGAGGTCTGATTTGCTACTGTATGCGTCAGTCTCCCATCAGCCGTGTGCCTGCCGGTAGTTGTAGTTCTTCCACTTCTGTCTCGTCACTGCGCATGCGCGTTTGAGGCTTTGAGTACCTTTGGGCGGGCGGGACTTCCGTCTTCGGAAGTCCCGCGCACGCGCCCACGGAGTGCCTGAAAGCGGGGCTCCCATGCCCGAGGGAGAGCCCCGGCTACAGAAGTCCCGGCGGTAAGTGTGGCTTAGTTCTAGGGGGGAGGGGGGTGCGCTTGTGTGTGTGTGTGTGTGTGTGTGTGTATGTGTGCGATGGCGGCAGCGGCGGGGGTCTTTGTATGTGTGCGTGCGTGCGTGAGTGTAGGTGCGCTGGTGTGTGTGGGGGTCTCTGTGTGTGCGTGTAGGTGCGCTAGTGTGTGTGTAGGGGCGGGGGGGTGTGCCTGTGTATGCGTGTGGCTGTGTATGCGTGTGGCTGTAATGTGCGCACGCGTGAATGTGGGTGCGCGTGCACGCAGTGAAATCCAGGACAAGAGAAGCGCGTGGCACCCTCTTGTCCTTCCTTCCCCCGAGACAGGCAACATTAGGACTCCAGCTGGACGCATCCTTTGGATGCTAACTCCAGCTCGACCCCCGAGACAGGCAACATTAGGTCTCCAGCTGGACGCATCCTTTGGATGCTAACTCCAGCTCGACCTAAAAACTAAGCCTTGTTAAACAGTTTACAAAGGTAAGTAAATATGAAAATGGTCTTTTAAAGACCTGCGAAAATCTCAGGTGTGCCGGAGATAAGACTCCAGACACTGCCCACAGCAGCTCGAGCTGCAGCAGCCCGGGCTGAGACACATGACTTGGGGGGGGGGTAGGTTTTGGGGGCTAAAGCCCTTTCATCCCTATGAGCGTTGCGTACCTGGTTCCTAAGTGCACCAGGTTAGAGAGTCAGGTTTTCCGACCTTTGTGTAAAGCAAGAAGCGGCTCTCTAGCCCTGCACTTTTTTTTACAAATTAAGCACTGCTACCAATCCCAACCAACCTTTAAAGTTGTGCTTCAGTATTGTTGTAATTATCCATCAAGATTTAACATCTGACTTTCCCTCATCAGCAGGTGTGAAAGAAACATAGCGTCACTAATCTGCACCCCAATCTTGAGGTCAGAAGGAGAAGCTAACAGCCATGGGACTGTTGGCTGCTTTAACAGATGTACCCTTCTTAGGGGTAAATATTAACAAAGGAGGGTGATAAATAACGCAAAGCGCGCTTAGCGCTTTTTTATTTATCGCCGTCTATCTCTGGAATTTATCGTCCTGGTAGCGCGTTATTAACAACGTGTTTCTCCAGGGCGATAAAAATTCCAGCGATAGCAGGGAAATCGCCGTTTTGCAGGTAACATCGCTGGTTTTCCAGCGATGTACCCTGCAAAACGGCGATAACCTTGCTAATACGACCCTGTGGTTGTATCAGCATAACCCACCCCCAATGTTAGGGATAGGTAAGTCTGCATTTTCGCAGATGTTAGTTTTTGACGAAGACAGCGGTTTTCTCCAAAAACTAACATCTGCTTAAATGCTGGGGCAGCCTTGTAAATATTGCGATGTGCACATCAGCGATATTTGCAAGGTTGTACTGCTGAGTGACGCCCACTTTGCATGTCATTAGAGATGCAAAGGGAGGCGGCGGGTAAAAAGGGTGCTAACATGCGCTAATGCTTGTTAGCACCCACTTGCAAATAGGGCAAAAAGATTATCTCTGCTTTTTTGGCTTTTAAAGCCAAAAAAGCAGAGATAATGCCCTTGTTAATATGCCCCCTAATTTCTGCACCCACATCTTTGCACTCTGACACGGTAACTGATTCCAGCTAATGTACTACAAAAATGGGATATAGTTAACCTTGTGTTTGGAACAGCCCAACAGTCCCTCTGTTTGCAGAGAACTCTGGGTTCAATACCCCAGCAGGACCGACCTGGCAAGTTTTAATTGCAGACGTCCAAAAATGTTTAAGTTAAATTCAGTAATTGAAAAAATATATCCACATAGACCAGTAACTTTCCAACTGTAGAGTCAAAAAATGCTCAGTTTGGGAATGCAATCTTCTCGTTTTCATGCTGTCTTTCTTTTTTTTTTTTACAAAAACGGGGAAGTTTTAATATCAGCGTTGCAGAAATCCTTTGCCCACCATAAGCACATTTAGCGAGGGTAATTGGAAAAATGAAAAATGCAACAAGGCAATAAAAGCATGAGACCTCGCGCAGCCTTACATCTTTATCAAGGGATCCCACCTCCTGCTGAGCCCGGATTTTCCCGGACTGCGCTCAGACACCTCGTTTACAAAGGCCTTTCAGGCGGAGGATTACGTGCGGCGACGAGTAGCGGCCGTGATTGGGTGGAGGGGAGGGGCTTGGGGAGCTGCGGAGTAGATTTTTCCTTAGCGGGCTCTAAGGTTCATTTAGGTTGACAAAATCGCATTTAATAGGAAGAAATGTTTGCTGTGCTTATCAAAGCATTCTGACGGGCGGCTCTGCAACACGACTGACGCGAATGTAAATTATTACGAACAGCAGCAAGTTAACTGGGAGGTAGGAGCCAATATAAGGCTGGCAGGTTCACACTGTTTTCGAACAAGGGGGGTATGGCGACATTTTGCAAGGAGGGGTAGGGAAAGAGTTTGCTAAACAGTCAATATGTTAATTTTGTATTGAATAAAATGTACTTTCTTATCTTAAAACGTAAATTGTATTGTAATCTTTTACACCAATTGTTGGCCACATTTACTCAATCGAATACATATGGATTCTGTAGTTTAATAAAATAGTTGTTATCTAAAGTTTGAAGTGTCGATTTTTCATTAAATGTACCGCAGATGTAATTTATTTCAATAAAGAAATATGATGATTTATTACAAATATACACTCATTCTCTTCCTGCAAATAGGTTTGGACGTGCTCTCAATGTATGTGCTATTTTGGATAAAACATTTATATTGATCTATTGCTGCTAGAATAAAGAATTATACGAAAATATTATTCAAATATTTCATTGGTATATAGACACCTATTTAAGTTTTGATAAACTGAGCATAATATTCGGCTTTACCAGGTGAAGACAGGGATCTCTGCAATCTCTTAGAAATGCAATGAGTACAGACTCTAACAACATTTATCAAACACTTTATTTTTCTTCATTTCAAATCGTGACTGCCCACTGACACAACAACATGCATTACCACTTTGTCCCTAAATGACACATATTAAATAATAGATCTGTAATCAGCGAAATCGTGAAATTACTATATCCCTAAAAATTACATATATAATATTCTTCATACAATGTGCTGAAAAAATAAGTAAACCCTGCTTCTCACGCCTATCCTGAAGAAATCGAGGTTCGTCGGAGAATGATAGAAATCTGCCCTGTTCATTTGCATCCTATTCCAAGCTGACTTTAATGTGTGCAGCCAGAACAGCACATGACTTGTGTCGCATGGGAAGCCTATCCCCACATACAAGCCCTAGCACATTGAGATACAACCCTAATTAAGTATGACAGGAGAGGAATGAGAGCAGGGAGAGGTGAAAGGCATCACCCCAGCTCTATTACAGACAATCCTCCCTTGGACCTGCATTAACCTTTTATAGGCAGCAAGCATCACTGCTGGCCAGTATCTTGTGAACTCCAGTCTCTGCTGTCCTCAGAGCATCAGACTAGGAACGTGTGTCTTAGTGAACCTTATCTTTCCAATGCCAGACTGAGGTAAGTGATGAGTAATGTAGGATGGGCCACCTTATTTCTGCAATACGAATATTGAAGAACAAGCACAGGCACATTTATACTGTATTTTGAGGGATTTTTCCTAATGTTTTGTTTCAATTTTCTTTTTTTGTCAAATTACTTTGGTATATACACAGTTCTGTAATCTAAGCATACTAGTTCCTTTCAAACCTGTGGCCTGGAAACTGGTTTAGCTGACTCACCAAGCCTCATGTACTCAAAGTATCCATAAATAAAAAAAAATTTTTAATGTATACATGAGGTTGGTTTTGTCATCCCTTTTCGTCCATTGGTCTGTGCATCTGTCAATCGGAAGTTACTTCCACCCTTCACAACATACAGCGTAGAGCTATTGGTCAGCCCACTTCAGCTATTGGTTCTCAGTCTCTGTGTGTGATGTAATTTGCTTGATTAGATATGCACATCCGCCTACAAAGAAGTGCAGGCAGGAGCAAGGGCTGGTTGGGCAATATTTTAAGAGTACGTCACACCTACTCATAGCAAAATCTCTGGGTGTCAGACTCAGTGTATCAATTGAAAGGTAGGTACCCTACCTCCTCTGCTTTTAGGCAGCATCCAAACATATTCTGCACCCTCACTTTGGAACCGGGACAAAACAACCTGACACTAGTAAAAGTGGGCAATTTGACCTAATAAGAACTTTGGAAACATGTCACCATAAGACAAACAAAAATACTGATATTACATACATCTAGTCCATCACGTCATAACACATCAACTCACAATTGCTTAAAGCCAAGGAAACCTTATGACATAATTTAGAAACAAAGAAAGGACTCTTTAAAATGGGAAAGTAGAGTGGCTATATGTGAGTATTTGGATATACAACCTTTAGCACGCATTTTTTACAACGCACTACCATTACCACGCATCTGTTACAACGCATACCATTACAACGCATAGCGCTTTGGGGCAATCTGACATAGGGAATGGCTAGTGAATAGGTTATTTTACTATCCAATAACCTTCCCTAGTGTCAACTGGGACTGGTGTTGGAATAGTAAATTAAACTATTCACTATCCAGCACCCAAAGCACTATGCGTTGTAAAGGTATCGCGTTGTAAAAAATGCGTGGTAATGGTATGCGTGGTAAAAGTGTGCGTGCTCACATCATACATCCGAGTATTTGTATGTTAGGAAGTAGTTCTCTTGGAGGTTCTGCAAATGGTGTTTGAAGTCCAGGATTGTGGCTGAAAAGAAGAACATTATTGGATTTGTCCAATTTACGATACAAATTGAATTAAGTTACGGCCCATTCTTAATGGTCCATAGCAGATATAAATACCCAAATCAGTAGTCACTATGTCCTTCCCCTTCTATGGATGAGATGCTACTGAACCATGCAGGTATTCAGTCCTGTGACCTAGAGGTTACACAACATTTCAAGTCTCTAAAAGGAAAAAAATCTACCTCGATGATGACATAATTTTTCATACTGCAAACAATCCTTGCAGGCCTGCCAAGTATCACGCGTGACGCTAACGCATTTCAGTGTGGTGTTCACGCATCACCACACTGAAATGCCTTGTCACGCCTTTTTGCCACTGACCGCATTCTGCTTACAGTGCTGAAACAGGCTGCCCACTAAGCTAGGTGCTAGCGCACGCTGGCGCCACCTGTGTGCGCCACGGGCCGCAGCAGACTTCACGTGCGAGGAGCCAGCAGCAGCTCAATAGTTAAATATCTGCTCTGACTCTAGTGCTACAACAATGTTACAATATCAGCCCTGCTTCCTGCCAAATTCCCGCCCGCGCTGCGCCGGCTGCGCAGCTTGTGTCAGTCTCACATTGAGCCACTCTGACTGCAGCCCAATTAATACCGAGACCGGCAGGGCCTGCCGGTTGTAGGTGCTCTGCTGCAGTGGTAATGAACAGTGCTCGCACCGCAGTAACCATATTTTTAAAAAGCGTGATCGACTACATCCACACGATCGGCAGCAAACTCGACCTATCCCCAAGCACAGGAACGGAGCGGTGACTGCTAGATCCCAGATTGAACACAGCACACTACAGGCAGCTCGGCCGCTGAATTTTCATTCCGCTGGAGTGGTTGTGATCACAAGGAGGCCTGGCCCAGTTTGCAGCCGCTGAAGCTCACTTAAAAGTAAGTCGAGTGAAATATCCTCACTCTTCTAAAATGTGTTTTAAATTATGTTACCATGCGGGTTATCTTCGAGTGCGTGCCCTGCGTTACAGCTGAAGTCTTAGGGTTATTACTTCATTTTCAGCTACAACATAATCTGTAGCATGCTGGTGGCTGCGGGGATGGGCTGGTAGTTGTGCGCCAACCGGGACAACCGCAGAGCTCGGGGTGAATGATTTAGGGTCGACACGTTTTTTAAATAAATATTGATGGCGTGCACCTTGGTTGTGACCTGTGGCCCTCCTGGTCCCAAGTGACAGCTCAGGGGACTCACACGTGCGTCCAGCTCCCCTTCGAGCATTTCTGCACTTCTCCCAGTCCACTTCATGGAGTGTGAAAACAGCAAACCGGAAAAAAGTTGAAAGTTTACAAAGGATATCAGAATTTGGGCCTTAAACATGAAAACTGACAAATACACAAGTAAGAGAGAAAATAAAAGTTAAACGTACTTTGTTATTTTATAAAATGTAAATATGTTTGAGTACAGTCTTCAATGATTCAATATACTCCGCCCGATTAAATTAGACCCCAGCATTTTAAGAGCAAATGAACTTCTACTTGCAAGCAACAGTCAAATAGTAGTTTCTTTCCACGATTCCTGTTAGTTTAACAGGATTTGAACTTGTAACAAACCAGAAAGTGGGCACCGAAAGATGTCTTAATTGTGTTTCCTCACTGCCCTGAAGATGTATATATGCCACGATATATCTATATGGAAGCCTAGAAGCCCTGGCAGTGAAGGAGTTATTAAAAGCCGAGCAAGTGCACGCTACGGAAAATCCAGGAAGCGGCCAGAGAAACTCACGGATAATGAAGCACAAGAGAAAGCACACAGTCTCAGGCTTGCAAGGTCTGAGTAAAGCCAGCCCTGTCCAGTACAACGCGTCAGGTGTTACAGCGCCTGCGCTGAGCTTTGCATTGCAGGCACTGTCTGCAGTCTGCACAGAGCAGGGTTCAGCCTCAGGGAGGCTGGCTCAGGCTCTGCTCTCTGGCCTCCATTTTTGGTGCTGTGGAGCAGTTTTAACATCTTCTGAGACTTTCTCGTTGCTCAAATGAGTGTAATTTCTTAATATTTATATGTTTCCCTCGTTTTCATTGCTTAATTTTCCTCCTGAAAAAGTGTCACTCATAGTCGTTGAATGTCACTCATAATTCCACTGAATTTATGAAAATGTCACACATGAGCAATCTGAATCCTTGGCAGCTATGTCCTTGTAATGTGCAATTCACTGCTAAATGTCCTAATGTCACAAAATGAGAGTGTGGCTGTCTTCAGAATTCAACGGGGCAACTCTCAGAGGTATTTCCGGCCACAATGTATGTTGTTATCCAAAATGCCTCAATGTACCCCTGCCTGGAACTCACATATGGAACCCTGGTAGGTGTAAACAGGTTTAATTCTCTGGATCTCTATATATCCACAGAGGAGAAAACTGCTTTGAGTATTTCAGCACAAGTAGTGAGAAGCGGGACAACCAATTCATTCTTGTTCTTGTAAATTTGTGAAGGGTCACACAGAATGTTTGTAGATTGCAAAAACCGGTCATTTGCATTTGTTTCTAGGGGTAAATTCACAGACGCAGATCTGCTCTTTTTTGTGAATTGCCTTGTATGGGCCCAAATTCACACAGCAAAGCTAGTAAAGGTCTAAATCTACAGCAATGGGTTTACCCCGGTACTGGGGTGGAATTCGAATAGTTTGATCATTTACTAACAAACTGTGCAGTATTCCTCTAAATCTATGACATTCATAAAGTGGTGAGATCAGTTCTACTGAACATAACTTACTTACGAGTAAATCATACATAAATATGTTTGCACATTAAATGTAACCTTTTTTCTCCAAAAGAAAGAATGCCTTCCTTTGGAGGAACTTCTCGCCCTAACTTCATGAATTATGAAGATAATCTCAGTTCCTTTACTGACGAAGTTTTGCATTCAGTTTCATGTAGAGAAATAGAATTAATATTGTGTGGTTATAGCCTAAGAGTCTGTTGGTGTTTACAGCATTTTGCAGTGACACCCCTCAGTAGAACTCAGGGGCTTATTTACAAGCCCCTTGCTCCACTGATACGTTGCTTTTTAGAAATATTAAAAGTGACGCATTCACTGCACAAGAGGCTTGTAAATAAGCCTGTCAGTTTCCTCTGTTTAACACTAAGGACCCAAGTATGAATTTTGGCGGTGTGGGCGGTACTACATTGCCGCAGCCCCGCACCGCCAAGATTCGCTGCCGCCCACCTGCCAGATTAAAAGTTATTTGTAGTCTGGCGGGCAGGCAGAGTGGTGTTCCCAGGGCAATGCCTCTTTTAACCCCTTGGGCGCGGCCGCGATTCTGCGCCTGTACGGCCGTTATGAAGAGAGGGCGGGTTCATGACGGCCCCCAGCCGTCATCAGCACACGAGCACTGTGATGCATGACGGACGGGGGCCGTCATCAGCTTGCAAGGGGTTAAAGGCTCTTGAAAGTCCATGCCTTGCACGAACATTTGTGCATGCACACAGTGGGGCACATGTTATGCCCCCCTGTGACCTAAGGTCAGCCATTGAGGGAAGGCAGCAGTCCCAACATCATCACAGAGTGGGATTGGGTCAGTGAGGCAGCTGACTCCACACCACTCTGTGATGAAGTGCAACTGATTGACACCCGACCCTGGGTCCTTCAGGGCTTATTACTGAAGTGCCCAGGTGGGAGGCAATCAGTGACGCTACCGTCATCACTGAGGGATGACCTCAGGGACCTTTGCTCAGCTGAGGACTTCACGCCCACATGGGCTGTGACTTCCTCAAACAACCAAAGTTCAGCTCAGGCAGCAAGGAGCCTGCACATTTAGCGCATGTCTGGCTCCTGGCCGCCTGACCCGAAAATGAACAGTGTCTGTCAGGCTGACTTTTGTTCAGCCTGACACTGTTCTTGAGGCACAAAAGGTGGAGGGCGTGGCTCCTCAGCCCCAACTGACCGGCCGCTTCAATGTTTTCTCAAGTGCAGTGTTTTGTTTGCATAACACGAAAACAACAATTACAATATAAACAATAGTAATAACTTCTTCCAAAAGAAAGCTCACCACTCATTTGCAATTTCAAAGCCTTGTCAATCCAAGCAGTTATAATTAGTGGACTCTGTAGTACTGATTTCTTTTCTTCTGCTAGGGAATTCTTTATTTCCATTTTATCACCATTATATGTGGTTAATACAATACATTCAAAAACATCAGCAATAACATCCCATCATTATATTAAAAGAATTGACTATTCAGTAGCAAAGGAAATTGCTCTTCTCCTGAATATTAAAAAAAATGACAGACAGCTACATTATGAGATGCAATCTTTTTCTCAATCTTAACATTATAAAATGACAGGTATTAATTGCATTTTTCGAGTTGATACAATGATCAAATAGCATCCAATTTAAATTATTTAGCTCCCATTTTCTTGGCTTAACATTCGTTATTGGATCACTAAAAACTGCCTAACATGTCAACTTTGACAACATCCATAGTAATCTGTGCTTCACTTGCAGACAACTGGTAGCCCAAAATATCAACCTTTAACTGATTTATATATGGTATATATGTATATTAAGTACACATGACAAAAACATTCTGTCTGTTTCACCACCATTCATACATTTTCTCATAACATATTTTATTTTAATTGTGTAGCCGACATAAGCATTCTTCCCCTCTAGAAAAACGTCCCAGGCAGAAATTGAAACATTGTGTTGTATTTATTTTCACCACAAACATACTCATTTCTGGCTTTTAAACAAAGGATGGCGGTTCATCCATATTTTAGAAACAACCTCTTTTTTTTTACATTTTCATAGATACTGTTAACAGAGATATTTTCCATATATAGATATTTTTGTCATCATAGAATTTGGAAACAATATCGATCAGTTGGCCAGGCATGTATTCTCATCTTTATCACTTCTTTTACAAGGGGCTTGATTGCAACAGTTTAGTTGGATATTCACATTCTTAAGAAATACCTAAAAGAATAATAATGCATTAAAATAAACAAATCCAAAAAAGAGGATATCTCATGAATATAGTTTATGGAAACATTACTCCTAGACTTTGCAAATGATCTCTTGTGATATACATGATATGCCAAAGATTAGTAAGACATCATTCATTGAGAAATTCATCGTCTTTATATTGTTTTCCACAGCTTATTTTTACCTATGTCAGCTAAAATCTCCCATGCAGGTCACACAATATTTACTGTAAAAGGTGTAAGCATATATTTATTGATGGTCTTTCGGATTTTATAAAAAAATCCATCCTTTCTTATGGTAAAGTTGGATTTTAAATTTCAAGTTTCAAAATGCCACTTGCTAGATTGATGTCATTTTTCTGTCCCAGCCATTTTGTGCCCATAGCCTGTCCCTGGGTCAAATTACTCGGTGCAGCGGACAGTTGTGCTTTGTGTATTCCTCTAGACAAAAAACACAATAGATAGCTAAGATGTGCCTGGATGGGCCATCACTGGCAGGATGGGAGGGCGGAGCTGATCACAGCCCTTCTTACACTTTAATAGGCTGTGTTCTGCCTCCACACAAAGGGATGCATATCCCCTGTAGTTAGTGTGGAGCCAGGAAGGCAGGGCACCTGTGCATTTCAAATGGGAACCTCTATAAGCTTCTCCCACTTCAAAGGCAGAACTGGGTATAACTACTGGACTTTTGACACAGACTATTTTCAATGAAATCTTTAAACCTGCATATCTCTGGTTCAACTGATTGAATTTTTGTTATTTTGGTCTTGTTATATTATTTCGGTCTTGTTATATTTATTAGCAATGACTCCATTTTTCTAAACTGGTATGGGATCTTTTTTGGTGTGTTTACACTGTGTTGCTGTTTGAAGTGTAGCACAAATACTTTACCCATTGCATCTGAGGTAAGCTCAACTGCTCTGTGCGAAGCTAATCGAGGGTTGAGAACAGGTTATTTTAGGCTTTGCTTGTGTCTTCACCCTGACAAGTATTGTGGTTCCGGCTTGAGTAGGGTTTCACCGCCCTCAACCAGTAATCCAATTTTTTCCAGCAAGCATAATTCCTTACACAGCTGAGATCTTATTATCAACCCAAGTGTAATCAATTTGAAATGGATACAAATCAAAGCCTGAACTTGAAGACACATTTTACACATAGCAGTAAAGTTACTATTTACATCCCCTTTGATGGGCCTCCTGATCCTTTATGTACTTAAATTGATATCACATGGCACAGAGAGAACAAGTTCCAACATTAATCAAAAGAAACCCAGAGAACTGCTGTGCGTTATTGTCTCTTCTAGGGGCAATCCATGGTACATTCTGGCAACACCCCTAAAATACCAATAACCTAGGGCATCCCAGGGGCTGTGATGGTGGGTCTGGACCAGCAGCAGGTCAGCCTCCCCCAACCAGCCTCATGTACTGTTTAAACTAAAGGCTCTTACCCACCAGTAGGTCAGTCGACCCCATCTAGTGAGTCCAATGATCAACGCCAGCTCTCCCACTGAGAACTGAGAATACACAATATCTAGATAAAGGATGCTCTATGTGGGTATATTGCCATGCTCATTCTATATTCTGCCACAATGTGTGGATGTTACTGGTGTATATGCACACCCCTGGCCAGAGCGTCTGCAAACTCAATAGCCTCAAAAACTGTCTGAATGAAAAGGTTGTGCCTTTTGATAGACATGTATACTACATCAGGGGCAAAAAGTTCTCCTGTACCCAGCTGCAAGATGCCATGTCATCTTCATTTAATAGGGACATACCTTAATAGTTTTTGGATGGTGTGATTGAGCTTCTTATTGTTCTTGTTCAGTGTGACACTTGATGGCGCATTGGCACACAGTATGAAATTTGACCAGAAAATGGTGGTGTCTGGCACCTTTGATCTCAATTTCTCATCAGCCCTTGGGTACATATTGTTCCCTCTGGCATGTAGTACAAGGATATTTGGAACCAGCACTGCCCCTGAATGTTAGACCTGATATCCTTGGTGTGGTCTTACCCAAGCTTTTTGCCTTAACCTTTCCTGTTTGCTGAATTTGTTTTTTTTTGGCATTAGGACACAGGGAACTTTACCACTGATAACTAGTGCTAAGGAGAATATTATTTCTCCCTAGAACATGGTAAAATATTCCTACACCTTATTGGCACATTTCATTTACTTATAAGTCCCTAGTATATGGTACTTCATGTCCCCAGGACCTATAAATTAAATGTTACTAGTGGGTCTGCAGGACACATTGGGCCACCCATTAGGGTAGGCTTTTAAAACATGTATCAGGCCTGCCATTGCAGCCTGTAGTGCCTTTCAAAACTGCCATTTTGACATGACAAATGTAACATTTTGCTAGCCCTAAACCTTCCTTTTTATTACATGCAAGCCACCTCTAAAGTAGGCCCTAAAGACCCATAGGGTAGAGTGTATTGTATGTGTAATGTAGGACCTGTGTTCTAATGTTTTTCATGCCCTGGTTGTGAAAATCTACTAAAGTTGTTTTTCATTATTGGAATGCCTATCTCTCCCATTGGATAACACTGAGTAGCCTTATTAAATTTAATAAGCGCTAACGTTTGATAGGGGTTAGGTAGAAATGTCATGTTTAGACTCAAATGAATTGCAATTTTAAATCTTCTTTAATAGCAAAGTTGGATTTTATGTCTCAATTCTGAAAATGTCACATTAGAAAACTGTCATTTTCCTGTCCTAGCCATTTGTTCCGTCTGGCAGTGTGCTGTGTCACATGACTGAGAATGGCTCTGCTGATGGGCGTTGTGCATTCCTCATAGGCAGTGAGACAAGGTGCTGGTAGGATGGGCTATCCAACCAAAATGGCTGGGGCGGAGCTGTTCTCTGCTCCTTTACACTTCAAAGACTTGCCTCCAGCACACACAAAAGAACTTGACACTTGTCTCTTGTCACCCCAGACTTCTTGGAGCCTTTCCAGAAGTAGATGTAGGGGTAGTATGGGAAATCCCCCACTTCAAAGACAGGCACCAGCTATAAATGTTGGACCCTTAGAACTACTCATCAGTACACTCCTGGACAAGTGGAAGACTTCAGGACCTGCAGCTGCAGATAACAGAGGACTGTCTCACTGCTTGAAGGAGAATTGGACCATCTCCTTAACCCAAGACTGCCAGAAGCAATTCTAAGGGCTAGTTGGATGGCGTTGTATGTGAGCTACAGGGACATAAGAAGGTCCTGAGCCCTTGAATTCAGCACCTCACCTCTGCTGGAGTCCTAACCCCCAAGTGGTGCCCGCAGGTGCAGGACCATTGGAAGTGGTGTTAGAAATTGTGCTTCTTCTTTAGCCTAAAAACTTTCACAATAAGGTATAATGAAAACCAACAGAATACCGGGACCTACCTGCGAGCTGTACCGCTCAAGGTGCATAGCCGGTCGGCCTGACTTCGTGGTTGCTCCTGCTATGTTCTTCTCTGCAGCAGTAAATCCTATTCAGTGAGACCTCAAGGCGGAGGTATCCAGACTCGTAGATCTCTTGTTGGCTCCAGTCTGCAAATTTTTTCACTTACTGGACATTTTCAACTTACAAAAAGTGACAAAGTCTGAAGGTATAAATCTTCGCTGAGATCTCGTCCAGCAGCTCTTTGACGATTAACCCTCCTCCACAGACACCGCCTGCTGCCTTGCCTTGCTGAACTCTAGCTTCTCTGGAACTTTTCTTCAGGATTCGTTATAAGCCGAAGCAAGATGAATGGGACCCAATCCACTACTTCTTTCCGACCCATGATACATCGCGGTTGACCTTAAATATACACTGTTCTCCAGTCACATGCGCCCAGATACTTGTAGTTGGCACTTTGATGTTTTAGGTGTTATTTTGCACATGTTGTTTAGAAATTCATAATTACGGTTCTACTTTTTGGATTTAATTCATTTTGGTGTCATTTTATTCATTATATGTGACTCTACTTTCTAAACCGGGTTAGGATTTAGTTTTGTGTTGTGTTTTCACTTTATTGCTATTTGTGTGCTGCATAAATACTTTATACATTGCCTCTAAGTTAAGCCTGACTGCTTTTGTGCCAAGCTACCAGAGTGCCAAGAACAGGTTAATTCAGAGACTTTTGAAATTCACCCTGATATGGATTGTGGTTGTTGCCTAAAGGGGGATTCCACCCCCCTAAAAAAAACATTTTCCTACATTGACACTGGCGCTTTTTCACCCTTTTCCTTGCCCACAAAGATGATTCCCTAAACCTTTCTCCTGCTCTGCGAATAAAGGAGTGTCAGGACCAGCATATCATTATTGTTCTGCAAAGAGGCACTGCAAGAAAAACACAAGCAAGAAATTACAAATCTGCAAAAGAGAATTGCTCAACCAAACTACTACTGATTGGATGGAGAAGGCAGTGTGGGTTAGCGGGGGCAGGGGCGTAGCTTCAGGAGGTGGTGTTTGGGGTGTTACACCCCCCCTAATAAATGTACTTTCAGGTAAATAGTTGGGTACAGTTGCTTTCAGTTGGATATGGTGAGGTGTCTTTAGGATTCCATAAGGAATTTTTATATAAACGAAGAAATCAAAGCACACACTCTCTCTCCTTTGCTTTGAAAGTCTTCCAAAATATTGGCTATTTGGCAAAATATTGTGTGCTCTCTCACTTACTACCCCTATCAATCAGTATGTATCTTTCTTTCCACTGCCCCTTTATCCTTCCTCATGTGCCCTGCTTGTGCTATTATGTATTTTGACATTATATGCCGGCGTGATAGTCGGAAAATCTGACTCCCCCATCAATTTTATTGACCAAGCAGCGCCCCGGAGGGGGATTGGGAGGGAAACCACTATTGTCATTCTAAGTGCAGCTTGATGTAATGCTTAAAGCAGTTGGAGTTCCACTGACTTGTGCCCACTAACCTTATTGCCTCAGGGGTAAAGCCAAATGCTGTAGCCTTTGTTGTTATGCCAGTCATGAATGTGAGGTGAAACCACCAGGAGACTTGTCCAGTCATGTCCAGGCCCAGTTGCATATACCGATAAACTGGGAGTGAGTCAACGGTGTCCCATCCACATGTATTATTAGTTGGAGTGCCCCCCTTTGGAGCCCAAAACATCCTGAGCAGTGTTACTGAACAGCACGGTGCCCAGGGTCTTCTGCGGGCGTACTCAGGGCTTAAGTGGGCCGGGTCTCCCCGGTGCTGAGCACCGGCAGTTTTTTAAAGGGGGGGCTCGAAACAGGTCTCTTTTAGGCTCTGTTATGTGCCCTGGCACAGGCGGACTGCAGTGATGCAGGCACGGCGATGTGCGCTGCTCACACTGCTCACTTGTAGAGCAGTTACGGCATGACGTCATGCCAGGTGAGCGTTGTAGGGAAAGGGAAATCCTTTAAAGAGAGTAATTTTCTCTCTGGATTTTCCTTCTCTTCTTTAAACTAAGGAGCAGCAACATTGTCGTGGTGTCACCAGTGTTTTAAGTGGAATCTTTTGAACATATTTTATACAAGTCATAGTTGTTCCTTATTTATCTCATGCAACTAACAAACATTGACAAAGCCAATAGTCCTGACTTCTTGTGTGTATGATATTACTTGTTGTATCATATATCTGGATGCAATGACAGAAACAGCAAAATAGAAGTTGTGCGGCACACTATGCTAAGCACACATTTTTAGATTAGGTGTTTTACGCAACACCCTTAATTACATTGGCCACGCCCCTTTGAGAGACCCCCCAGTGGGTGCACTCAAACCCCTTCTCCCCTCTGGTCCATCTTAAACCTGTTGATGCTCAAGTCTGCCCTGTTTTGTTTGATTGACGTGTCACCAGTTCAGGTAAGAAGGTACAGAAAAAGTGGAATTGATAAATACCGCCATTGCACATGCAGAACAGATAATGCCCTATTGTATACTCTGAATGCAAACCATGACCATTCCAAACTGCTAAAGGACGTGATTTAAACTGGAGTCAATTGATGTAACTTGGCCTGTATCATGAGGCAGTTTTCTGCACTTGTTTTAGGATCTCGAGCACGTACATTGACTTGAAAGATTTCCGAGTTCATGCATGCTTTCCTAAAAGCTGAGCTCAGAATCACTTCGAGATCATTACTGCTATGTGATTCCGAGCTCTGATGTCAACAAAACCTGCACAAATTCGGGGCTATTTTAACCCCTTGGCTGCGGGGCTGATTCCCCCGCTGTGATGGGGGGAGGAGGGGCGCGCACAGCGCTCCGGTGCGCATGACGAGCTCAGCTTGTCATGAGCCACGTTTCTCGTGTGCTCATGACGAGGTGAGATCGTCATGACCACGCCCGTTCCTTAGAACGCCCAGCACAGCAGGGGGATTAGCTCCGCACCTGAGCGTTCTAACGGTCATGACGAGCACACGAGAACCGTGGCACATGACGAGCTGAGCTCGTCATGAGCGTCGGAGGGGTTAAGTTAATGCATGAAGAAGCCACAACGAAGCACACAGATCCCTTCTGTAATGGAGTAGTGTCGAAAAGGACATCAACGCATGGCCCATGTATTAAATACCCCATGTTGTTGATGTGCAGTTTGCCAAGTTACCCATGCAGTTTGCAGCACGAAGTTTGATGCAACTAAGCGGCCATGAATTGCGTTCGTGTATCTGAACTTGCACAAGTTCCATGAAACCACGGTGCAATTCACTACAGAATTAGGAAAACGTAAAAACTTAATCAGAAACAAGCTACCTGACTGAATCACTAACATGCAGACACAACACAGAGACTGACGCCTACATCACTCAAAACATAACATTGAGCCGTGGTACAAAGTAGGTTGAATCAGAAACATTAAGGATCTTTAATATATTAAAGTGAATGCCCTCACCTCCCACCGGCATTACGAATACAGCTAATAATAATAATAATGATAATAATAATAATAATAATAATAATAATAATAATAATAATAATAATAATAAATACATTTGAAATGCGTCATTATTTTTTCAAATTTGTAATATATTTACAGAATGTATTGGCTTTTCACATGGACCTGTACTGTTGTAAGGGAGTCAAAAGTGGGTCATTCCATAATTTAAAATTCAGAATTTCCATTGCGTGGCTGTAATTATTCAAGACCTGTGTGATTTGTTTACTTGATAGGAGGAAAGCACTCTCACAGTCGAAAGCCCAAGCAATCTAATTTCTCTATGGGATAGATATTTTTACCACCACAATAAAGTCTATATATTAACTGCCCTAAAAGGGCGACGTACAAATGTGGCGCATGACCAAAACAGCAGATTCAGCCCTACAAGCGGAAACCCAATTTTAGATGTTATAGTCAATTAAACAAGCATTTGCAATGCAATAGGACTTGCATTTACCCGCAACCTATTGTATTGCAAACAGGAGTGCGGGTGGGCGGGTGTTAGAGGTGCGAGAAGGCATGAACAACAGGAGTGGGGGGCCGAGAGAGCTACATGGACAGGGAGGGGGGGCAAGGAAGAGAAAATAGTGCTCATGAAACACAAAGTACAGTGGCCAGTAGCCATGGAAGGATACAAATGACGACATGGCCGTCATAAGGAGGGACTAGCAGCCTATAAACCAATCGGAAGGCAGTATTTACAAAGGACAAAGACACAAGCCAATGAAAAAGTGGGCGGGGGAGTGGGCGGGGCTTCCCTCACATTGTCAACTACCACAGATCAACCCCAGAGCAGCACTTGTGCACTGGCTCAGGGCAAGACCTAAATAGTAAACAGGAGACAAAGATGCTAGGAGGCAAAAATGGTTCCCAACCTCTCATAGGTGCTGATTTCCAACTCTCTGAAATTCACAAACAATGTTCAGGTTATATCTGGACACATGCATCATCGTAGGTGTCCAGGCAAAATTCTGGAAGACATTTGAGAATTCCATTTTTGCATGTAAACATATACACATGAAGAGGAATTGCTTTTGCAAATGTTCCCCTACAGTCCCAACAATTGTAATGCTTCTCCTTTCCTCTGTCCATCTTGAAAAGGCATTTACTCCTGCTCTTGACAGGAGTAAACTACATACATTTTGGTCAGGGTGGGAATGGGTCAAAAAGAAGATTGTGAATATCCACAAACTTGTAAGTTACAAACTTACAGGGCATTCCCATTCTGTACTGATCCTGCCATATCACCCTATGTCTTATACTACAGCTCAGAAATATACTCACAAAAAATTATTTGTAAGTTTAATTTTTTTTATGAGTGCAAATCCAGCTTTTGAGAATAAAACTCCTAAAATCCTATTTGGGTTTGAAAGCAAATGTAAATGTGCGAATAGTTTTGAGAATTGTATCACTACAAAATGTAAAAGGAGCCAAGGACTAAGGGCCAGATGTAGGTAGAACTTATTTACCGATTCTTAATTACCGAATTTTTCCGATTCGGTAATTAAGAATCGGTAAATAAGAAGGGGGGGGGGGTATGTAGGAACATCCAGATGTTCCATTTACCGAATCGGTAAATATCTGTATTTACCGATTCGGTAAATACCGACCGGTAATGCTCCATTCATTCCTATGGGCGTTGAAGCCCATAGGAATGAATGGGGCATTACCGGTCGGTATTTACCGAATCGGTAAATACCGATTTTGACAAGGGTGCAGGGGGTGTCACTTTGACACCCTCTAGCACCCCCAAAAAAGGTTCGGGGCCATGTGGCAGGCATACCTGCCCTAAGGGCAGGTCTGCCTGTCATATGGCACAGGTGTGCATGCACACATGTGCATGCACACCTGAATTGGTATTTTACCATCAAATTGAATTTGATGGTAAAATACCGAATTTGTAGGGCTTGTGGGACTCAGAAGAGTCCCACCTACATCTCAATTTTACAGATTCTGTAAAAATACCGGTCGGTAAATTTACCGACCGGTATATTTACCGAATCGGTAAAATTACCGAAATGGCCTGTTGCAATCCCCCTACATCTCAAAAGCCAAATACCGGTCGGTAACGGACGAAATCGGCCGTTACCGACCGGTATTTGGCTATCTACATCTGGCCCTAAATATGCTCTTCTACCAACATGTTCTTTTACTAACCACAGTTGGTCTGAGAAGCTGGAATTGGTAACCAGATAGCCACCTGAATATCTGACTAACTTTAAATGTAGAACATTATGATATTTCTTGTTAGAAATGGGGTCTGTAGTTGGCAGAGGTATACACCCCATCCAAGTATGAACCGCCACTCTAGTCATGGTAGGTCAGATACACACCCTAAATTAACCTTTACTCAACCTATGGTAGCTTGGCACAGAGCAGTCAGGCTTAAATTAAGAAGCAATGAGGAAAGTATTTGTGCAACACATAACCTAGGGTAACAAAGTGAGAAAACCACAAAAAGACTCCACACCAGTTTAGACAAATAGTGTATATTTATCTGATCAAAACAAGACCCAAATGAGAAATATCAATAAGTAGAACTCGAGATATGATTTTTTAAAGATTAAGGGCCCGATTTAGGTCTTGGTGGATGAATCACTCTGTCACAATGCTGACAGATATCCTTCTGCCTCAATATAAATCCCATAGAATATAATCAATCAATCAAGTGATTTGTAAAGCATGACTACTCACCCGTAAGGGTGTCAAGAACGCTTGGGGGGTGGGAGGGGACTTCTGATCCGACGAAGGCACTTGGTTCAGTTGCAGAACCAGGTCTTGAGGTCCTTTTTGGAATAGAGGTAGTAATGGGGATTGCCTGAGGTAGAGGGGCAGGGTTTTCCAGGTCTTTGCTTTGAGGTAGAAGAAGAATCTTCCTCGGGCTGTGGTCTGAGACTGATGGAGGGCAGGGGAGATACAAAACCCACTCCTGGTATGCTGAAAAAGTAGCTTGTATAAATCCAAGCGTCAACATCGAAGACTTGATGCGTCAGTTCTGAGTCATGCAGTTGGGCCAATGCGTCATCGTCGAACCCCGCAGACAGTGTCAAAGGATCGACACTGTGTCGTCAAGCCACACAGTGATGTCTTATCATCGGCACTGTGTCGTCATCGAGCCTCGTAGTTAGGGACCCCTGTCATTGTTGATTCGCCACTGCTTTTGCATCGAAGAGCGATGCATCCATTTTTCTCATGCATTCTGGTTGATGTGCCGGTTTCTGAGGCCCAAGAATGGAGCTCTATATTTTCCCAATTGGAATTTACACTTAAAAGATGTTTTAAGGCAATCCCAATGTTATCCGATGAGGGAGATTGGCCTTGCAGGAGTGAAAACAAATGTAGCAGTTTTTCACTACCAGCACATGTTCTATCTTGTAAATACCTTGCACCCTGCCCATTGGGATGCTCAGGGCCTACCTTAGGGAGTAACTTATATGTAATAAAAGTGAAGGTTTAGGCTGGCAAGTAGGTTACCTTGCCAGGTCGAAATGGCAGTTTAAACTTTACACACCAGCTCTGCAGTGGCAGGTCTGAGCCATGTTTAAAGGCTACTGAAGTGGGTGGCACAATCTATGCTGCAGGCCCACTAGTAGCATTTAAGTTACAGGCCCTGGGCACATATAGTACACTTTACTATGAACTTATAAGGAAATCAAATATGCCAATTGGGGATAAGCCAATGTTACCATGTTTGAGTACAGAGCATATGGACTTTAGCACGGTTAGCAATGGTAAAATGCCCAGAATACTATTGCTAACAAAAATAAGGTCAGAAAAAACAGAGGAGGCAGCCAAAAGGTTTCAGTGTGACTCTGCAGAAAGGGCAATTTCCAACAGTTCTCTTCTATGACGCTTTGACTAGTTCACTTTCCTATCTCACACTCCCCTTTTATAGCTTTATGGTGCAGCATGCAGTAACTAAGAAAACACAAATACACATTAAAGTAAATACGTTTTCTGAAATCCAGCTGTCTAAAAAAAAGGTCTGGGAAGCAAAGACTAAAAGGGAGCTGACTATAAATGTCAAAAATAAAATATTGAGGTAAATAATAGAGGTTACAGCAATGGATACATGTTACATGTATCCATTTTGTTGGGTAACTTTTTGAAAGCAGGAAACCCCTTTCTTAATTTTTCTTACACTAACGGAAGCCTTCAGGTATAAACACTTTACCCTTTCCATTTTCACTTGGATTTTTTTATTTTTTTTTCCTGTCTTTGAGTTATGATGACCTTTTCGTCTGCTACCTCTCCTCTCCTACATAATTCTAACACGTGTCTTCCTATTTTTTAAACAAGCTGAAACATTTTGACAGGACAAAGGCAATTTCGACTTTTTAGTGATGCTCAACTAAAAAAATTGACAACAGTCAACATCATTAGTGCTGGCATTCTCACTTTCGATATTATTGACTTGGCTTTTTCCCTGGCTAAAAATAAGAAACATCTTAACGTGATTGTGTTGTAATTTTAGTATGCTTAATTCAATGTTTAACTTCTTTAATCTTGTTTTAAGTTTTCTAGGTTGACTTTACTGTTTATCTGGACTGGTATAGGCATTCTTCTGTTCTACGCTTCTATGGAGCTATTTCTGGGCATTTTACACTTCCAGTTTCATCCTTGTTATGTTTACTTAGGAGCCAGAGAGCTGTTGCAAGGATCACACTGAGCAGAACTGACATGGAGAAGGGAAAGGAACAGGCGGAGAGGCTTCGTCACAGAGCAGAGTAATGCGATGTGAGTTCTCCAAGAGAGCATCGGGCGAGTGAAAGCCCTGTTAGCATTTATAGCTTGCTCTGAGATTGTTTTCCCAGAAATGCTTCAGGAAAGCAATAAATGTCAGATGTATTAAAGAATTCACGCTGTCACTGTTCAGGATACACCCTGGCAAGTGACGAAGGACCAAGGATCCCCCACACAACATTTCATTTGGATAAATTATGAATGTGACTGTGAAACAACAGACCAACCACAGGAGAAGCAGTCATGTTTATAGGGCAAATCAGATTTCATTATGGGTGATGTAAGTGCAACCACTGCAATATATCCATAAAAATAACTCGTGTTCCATCCACAGTAAGAAGAGGATCTCTTATTGTAAGATCTAGCTCTAACCAGTATTCCCAAAATCAGTCAAAGATATAGGGCCCTATTTACGAGAAACGAATGCAGCGGAGTGCCGCAGTTCATTTTGCTGTGCCGTGCTGCGTTAGTTTCAATGTACAGGGATGTGACATATTTACAACAATGTTGCATCTCGGTGCTGTTTACTTGCGCTGGCGCACAAATTGTGCCATGCGCCGGCACACTCTTGCCCCACTGGGGTGGCGTGGCAATCTGACGCATTTACGGTTTATGATTGTTTGTAAATCTGGAAATGCATCAGTGTACATAGTGTTGTGGGGCAACACCAAAAGCAACACCCATATCATGCCACTCACACGCAAAGTGTTGCGTGAAAAGGGGTGATATTTACAAGCACACGTAAAGTCACACAGGGTGGCTTTAGTGTGCTTGTAAATATCGCGCAGCAGGTTACGCCATCGGTGTGTTATGTAACGTGCCTCACAGGCGCCGCAAGGGGCTTGTAAATAAGCCCCACACAATCTGATTTGTAGTCATATACTTTCATCACTGTGTTGCATTTAGTCACTCTGGTGGTAGGAAATCCATTACATTTAGAGTTCCCCATCATGGTGGTGCAAGTTTTACACCAAAGTGCTTTATTCTCCATTTTGCTGGAAGCCGGTCAAGAGTGGCGGAGGCAACGAATGTATGACGTTACAACGCATACATTTACAATCATGCCTTTACAACACAGTTTTTACATTGTGACATCCTTTAAAACGCACTCCATTACATCACATGACACTACATCGCATTTTTAGAAACTACCTTTACAGCGCATTACATTATTTCGCATTATATCTTTATAGCGCATACCATTACATTGCATGTAAGGTAAGTATTGGATAGTATAGGGGTAAAAATTACTATTGTAACTCCTGTGGGTGCAACCGTAGGGTAAGTGTTGGATAGTGTAGGGGTAAAAATTACTATTCTAACTCCAGGGGGGTGTAACAGTAGGGTAAGTGTTGGATAGTGTAGGGGTAAAATTTACTATTCTAACTCCAGCGGGTGCAACAGTAGGGTTAGTTTTGGAGAGTGTAGGGGTACTATGCGTTGTAATGGTATGCATTGTAATGGTATGCGTTGTAATGCCTGCGTTGTAGTAACATGCAATGTAGTGTCATGCGATGTAATGCCTGCTTTGTAGTGACATGCATTGTAAATGATGTTGCGATGTAATGACTGCGTTGTAAGTGTAGTGCGATGTAATGGTTGTGTTGTAAAGGATGTTTCCCGCAGGCAACCTGTGTTGGAAAATCCACCAGTGCTCAGGCTGTGGGATTTCCTCCATTAAACCTGGCCCACTGCAAATGAATCTTCAAAGTGAGAATGCATTGTTAGTGCCCTCATATTTAGTGTCAGATAATACATATTCCTTTCAGTTTTGGGGGCTGTAGTTGCTGCCACCAGGGAAATCTTAAAATATATATTTTAAAATCACTCCAAGGATACATGACACACTTGGCTGTAGGCATCTGTGTGTTTTGAAACACATAAATGGGAAAAATAATCTCAGTTCCCTCCTGTGTATGTACACGTATTCCTGGCTTGTTTTTCACACCCTTCATTGTGCAAATGCGCCATAATCCTGTAAAGGATTCAAAATGAACACATGGAAAAGCGCATGAGTGTCTACATGAGGCACCTAGATCCTTACACCTAGAACAAGGTATTTCATGCAGCACCCCTTGAATGCTTATGACAAGCTCAGCTCGTCATGAGGCACAGTGGAGCTGTGCTCATGACGAGCAGAACTCATCCTAACTACCGCGGCCCTCCCACGCGCGGCTAATTCCCCGCCTGTGCGGGCGTTCTATGGGAGTGGGCAGAGTTGTGACGAGCTGGGCTCGTAACAAGCACCGCGGCGCTGCGTGCGGCCCCTCTCCCACGCACCACGGGGGAATTAGCCACGTGTGGAAGGGGTTAACAAATGACTCACTGAACAAGCCAAGCAAAACTCAGGAGTTAAGGATACCACAAGAGTACTCGTGGTTGCTACTGGTCAATCAGGA
Source organism: Lissotriton helveticus (assembly GCF_964261635.1). Classification (NCBI taxonomy): domain Eukaryota; kingdom Metazoa; phylum Chordata; class Amphibia; order Caudata; family Salamandridae; genus Lissotriton; species Lissotriton helveticus. The sequence goes on along the minus strand of NC_136065.1, from coordinate 164,015,607 downwards.
TTTCAATAGTTGAGCATCACGGTCGGTCTGATAGTGAATTCCATGAAAATTGGAGTCCAGTATGATGGTGGGTGTGGGATACTAACGTAAATGTTTTGTTTTTGTTTTTTGATGCACAACTAAACTAATTACATCCACTTTATATTCTCAGGTGTGGTTAATCTTTTGATTCCCCTCTATAGTTTCCTTTCTATATTCTATTTGCCTACTGTATTATTTACGCTTTCACTAATGATCAAAGCCTAACAATAAAAACTATGGGTTGGATCAACTACTAATTGTAGACAAACTAAAAATCTTAACTTACACTGCTTCTTATTTTCACGTGACAAATTAATATTATTGGCATCCTAACAGATACATTCTCAGCCCCCGTGCCCAGTATGCAGGTTGGGAGTCCCACAAGGCTCATCCCTAAGTCCAACTCTTTGTAATCTATATATTTCGCCGTTAGCATCTCTGGCGGAGGAAAATGGTGCCATGATAATTTCATATGCTGACGACACTCAGCTGACTTTCTCATGCGAAAAAGGCAAATACTTTGACAGGGATGTAATTAGATCCTGCCTCACAAAAGTTTTTAAATGGCTGAAGGAAAACCAGCTCAAGTACAACCCTGATAAATCAGAGATTGTCTTCTTTGGCCAGCCAATGGTGGCCAAAGGAAATACCCCCCCCCCTAGCGTGGCTCAATCCACCGTTAAGAATTTGGGCATCTACATTTATAACGCCCTCTCTATGCGCTTCCAGGTTCAGGCCCCTGGTGGGTACCTGTTTAGGCCTACTCCGAATGCTGAAATAATTTCTGCCGCGTCTCCCAGATGACTCCAGGAAGACAATGGTTCAGGCGATGGTTACGTCTAGATTAGACTATGCCAATGTCCTTTACTTGGGTTTACCAGACTTCCTCCTTCAGCGCCTCCAGGTAGGGCACAACTCAGCGGCTAGGGCGATTCTTAGATTAAAACCTTGGTCTCATATGGCCCCTCACCTCAAGGCCTTACACTGGCTTCCAGTGAGGGTGCGGATAAAATTCAAGGCCTTGGTAATTTTCTTTAAAGCTCTCCATGGTATGGGTGCTGGATACCTCAGAAGGCGTGCGTGTCACTACGAACCTACTAGGGTACTCAGACCATCATCTGCAGAACTCGCCTGCGTCCCTAAGGTGCGCATGGGTAGCAAATCTTTTAGCCCCCTTGTTGCTCAAGCATGGAACAAACATCCGGCGGCTCTGACAGCATCCACCGATCTGACTACCTTTAAGAAACAGATGAAAAGTTTTTTAAGAGCTAAGTCACCTTCGGGTGTAGTCATGTGTGAACCATCAGCACAGGGACACTCCGGCTGGAGTAGCTGTGCGCTTTACATATTCCGCTCATTCATTCACTCATTCCAACAGCGAGCTGGTATGTGCCATCTAACGTCGTGGGCAGATACAGTGTGAACCGTCTTTAAGGAATCTGAAGAGGTCTGTTGTCTATACAAATTTCAAGTCCCCAATAAGAGTTTAAGATGAGGTGCTGGATATGCAGGCCAGCCTGACTGACAGCTATGTAAGCGGTCTATAACAGTGTAGAATAAAGTACTCTGTAAATTGAAATCAGATTATTTTCAGTTTTTGTCCACAATTTAGCATTTATTCTTGCACTGTCAGTCTATAAAGTAAAGAAGAACATAGCTATTTATTTGGCGATATGAGGAATTTCAGCACACCCCCTCTTGAAAAGACACACACACACCAAATATTACAAAACATCGGTACAGTGCCGCTTCCTCATTTCAAGAGAAGTAGGCATTTTTCCCACAATTTACAATATAGGAGTTCCAGATGTTGGTGCCTACCAATAGAGTATATATAAATGTTAATCGAACTATGCATAATCAGTCGCATTTTTGTAAAGGTATATTAGTAAATGGTACACACTTTAAAATATAACGTGGTTAAATGTGCATGCTAAACCATGAATAAGCTGCCTTTTCACTTAATAGTCCTTTTGATCCCTAAAGCACAACCCTCATTTAGAGTGCTCTGCTGATGCCATTAAATAATACAGCTGGCACTTTGAAGACTCAAATGGAAGTACAGTGCAGAACTTGTGACACCGATTTATAAAATGTATCTGATACAGATATCTAGCCGCAGATTCCTTACCAGTGAAATTCCAAGCATCAGGCTGGGTCCGGACGATTTTTGATAGCAGTACACCTGCACGTTCGTCGATCTGCGTTACCTCATAGGCGTCAGGTTCATCGTCGTGGTGATATCTGCGTTGTCCATTAAGGTGCTACCGTAGCGCGCTGACATCAGTTCTTTTCTTGACGCGCCAGCCAGTGCAGATGCATCAAACAGAATTACCCCCTGTCAATTTTTTACAGACTTTTTTCCAGGCCTTTGTAGGACTTTTGTACGATGTCCAGCAAGAAGACCTTGGGGTTCAAGCTGTGTGGTGCCTGTCACTGTGCCATGTCTGTCATAGACCGCAACCAGGTATGTCTGTGGACCCTGGAGCGCGGCCATGACCCGAAGTCGGGCTCCAACTGCCGTGCCATGGTGCTGAAAGCTTCGAGGGAGCAGTCCCAAAATCTGCTTGCAGCCTAGAGAATCCAGCGCTACGGAGATCTTTTTGGAAATCTCGCTCCTGCTCCCGTTCTCGGTTGAGTGGAAGGTCCGAGCACCACTCTGAGGATTCTAAGTCTTTTTCCTCCCACTCGAAGTCGTTGAGGTCAGGTAAGAGGCACCCCATAAAAAGCACAAGAAGTCGAAGAGTGCTTCGACTTCGCCCCGTCTGTCACCTGAAGAGAAGGAGGAGTCTTGGCGTTCGAGGCCCCACTCCGCGGAGTGGGGGCCTGGGTCAGCTCCTTGTTTCCCTCCCTTTCTGGGGCAGGGAGTGGCTCCTGCCCAGCTAAAGGAATTCTATGATGCCATGTGTCCATATTTGGGCGGTCTAACCATGCCGGCACGCCTTCCGACCACGCAGACTCAGAGGAAGGAGACCACCTGGGTTCTGTGCCTCCGGCCCTGGCACCACAGGTTCCTCTTGGATCCGCTCCTGGATCTGGACTGCCACGGTCATACCTCTTCGACCTTCCTTGGCACTGCGTCCAACGCTGAGATCCTTGACGTCACCGGTGGCCACCAGCGGCATTACTCCCATCATTATTTCAAAGGACAGAAAGTTGGTTGGCCATCCACCAACCCAGAGACCGGCGCCAACTGAGCCGTTGGGCTCCATGTCATGTCCTGTGACTCATTCTGAAGGCCTAGGACTGGATAAAGATTGGAAGCGATCAAGACTAACAAGGTCCTGCAGCCTGGTGTCGCCACCTAGAAACCCTTGCTGCCATTTAACGAAGCCTTGACAGATGTGCTGCCGGGGACCTTGCCAAACCCAGCACAGGGGCTTCTGTGAACAGAACCATCACCCGCTGCCATTGCCCTGCACCAGGCGACCCAGCTTTCCTCTCTAACCACCCCACCCCAGAAAGCTTGGGGTCCAAGCTTCTACTTCCTGTGCTGCGTTCCCTTCCACACCTCTGGACAGGGAATCCAAAAGGCTGGACAGCTTTGGTAAGAAAATCTTCTCTTCCACCAGCCTAGCATTGTGGTCGGTAAACACTGCATGCCTCTTGGACCGGTATTCCTATTCGCTATTGGAAACGGTTGCCCAAATGTTGCCACAAGACCCAGAGGAAGCTCAGCCTGTTTTCTCGCAAGATGTTGCGGGTGGGAGAGATGCAGCAAAGTTTGCTATAAACTTTGGTCTAGACACAACAGACTCACTGGGCTGAGCGATTTCCTCGACGGTGGCTGTTCAGCTTTTGAACCACTGCACAATTGCCCCCTCCTACAGCTTACTATCAAAACAGCCTTGTTAGTGGTAATAACTTCTGCGAATTGCAGGCTCTGTCATCTCAGCCTCCTTACCTGACCGTCTTCCCAGACAAAGTAGTGCTCCGCACTAGGCCGAGGGGGTTGGTGCAGGCCGCGAGGTGGAGAGGAGATCTGTGGCGAGTGAGAGAGCCTGGCAGGGTGCAGCATTACGTGCCCCACGTGCCTTCGAAGGGTTCGGTGGAGCTTTAGACCAGGGTGTAGGGTCTTCTTTAAAGAAGGGCGCCCGGTTTTATGGTATTTATTTTTTTAACATTTCCGTCTGTATTTATCCAAATTCATTTTTTGACCATCTTATTGGTACCTAGCCATATTTATTTTGTGTTTTGAGAATAAATAGAGTTGAAACAATATATTTTCCCATTCATTTAACTGATAAACATGCACTCATACTTTGCTGCATGTCGCGTTTTAGCAAACTATGCAGTCAAATATAGCCAAACCTGACATCCACAGGTAAATATCAGTATTATAATTCAAATATATGCTAACACATGCCTATATACAGGGAAATCTGAATCTGCTTTTTAACTTCCCATACTATGTATCTGCTAAGCTGTTGTCCTACAAAGCAAGAAAGACCACATGGAGAGTTACCCACAAGAAACAATTTTCGGTATTTTTCGGCTTTTTAAAAAAATAAATACAGACAGGAAACAAATTGTTTTCTGTCTGTATTTATCTGTAAACATCAATAAATACGGAAAACTGGGAGCCTTACTTATAAGTGAGCAGAGTGGAATTTCTCTTCTTACTCCACTCAACTCATAATCAGGGAATAAAAAAAAATGCGTGGTAGATAATCTATATACATTGCATTTTTCAGCTGCTGTGCAAGAATGTTTGTGCATTTGCTTTTCCAGTATTCTTGTTGAATTAAACAAGTCTTCTCGTTACTGGCTGCAGAGAAAGCAATTGCTCTCCGCAAATGACTCCATTTCTCAAGGGAGAATGCATTTGGATGCTCAGTCACGGCCTCCACCTCGGTAAGGGGCCTCCCTCCCCCTTCTCCTCCATGGATTTATGCCCTCACTGATGAACCTCTTCACCCAGCGGTGCCCAGATGTGTACTGGCATGTGACCTAACAGAAGTCAGCAAATTAGCTCCCTTAACGCCCCCTCGACGGCAATCCCACCTGGACTCAAGCTCGGATGTCACGAGGGCTCGTGCTCCGGGAGCGGGCCAATCATCGCCGATTGATGCTCCTCTCCGAAGGCTGTTGCACTTCAGGGGTCAGCGCGGGGTCACGGGATTAATGTTGCAGGGCCCTTTATTAAAACGTCATCAATCTGTGCGACGTGGGTCTTGGCTGATGGCGCGTTTGTGTCTGACTCTGATTGCCACGAGCTGCTGTCGACAAAGAATGCCTTTCATTAGCTTCCAATGATAAAGTGATCTATCACCCTTCCAATAATCCTGGCCAATATATATTCTATTGTGGGTTTTCTCCGGGAAGAATGCCACTTTGTTTTAAAAAGACAGTAAGACACATGGCCATTGAAACTGTGATCTGATCAGCTTATACTGTGAACTGTGATCCGGATTCTGCAGTGGAGCTGCAGTGTATTTGTGTTAGTTGTGTGTTAATAATAAAAAAAACACACAAAAAAACATGCTGAGTTCAGTGGACTCAGCTTTAAAATTTAGTAGGCTGTAGTCGGGAAACAACCTTTACAACACAGTCATCACATCGCAACATCCTTTACAACGCTAGTCAATAAAACGCAGCCATTACATTGCAGGTCGCTACAACGCATTACACTACAACACATGTCACTACAACGCAGGCATTACATAGCATGTCATTACAACAAATTACCATTACAACGCATAGTACCGCTACACTATCCACCACTTACCCTACTGTTGCAACCCCTGGAGTTAGAATATTTCATGACCTATAATCGCAAAGCTCTTCAGCTAATGAGATATGGATGCAGTGCTAAATAACTCCAGGGAATGGGCCACATTGCCCAACAAGGGATCACAAAAGCCATTTACCCATAGTGTACAGCAGCAGGGCAGGAGTCCTAGTGCTGATTCCCAGAAGTAAAAAAACACTCCTCAGAATCAAAGGGAAAAGTTACCCCATGCAGTATCCAGCTAAACTCCGAATCCTCTCAAAAGGAAAGATGTACTACTTTGTAAATGTAAAGGAAGCACCTAGGTTTACTAACGCTACCTCATGTAAATAAACTGTGTACCTAGGATGTTGACTTTGAGCAAAATAGACACTGAAGCAAGTAGAGAACTAAGTGATGTGCAATAACACTGATCATCATTATCTACGTTCCATTTTATGACTTTCCTTGACTGAGCTCTAGTTGTTTAACCAATGACTTGTAACCTCTGAGACTTCTTGCAGACATATTACATGTTTCAAGTACTGATGATTTATGTGGCTTACGCTGCACAGGGCATACCATACCTACTGGTGAGGAAACGGGTGGCAGAGTGGGAATCCTATGACCATGCAATAACTTGCGTTTTGTGTTATTGTTGGTTATCAGGGGTGGAGGCATTTCTCTGATTGTTGGGGATATTAGTGTGGGTGGAGGTAGTATGGGTTGCAAGTGTCTACGCATAGTTCACATCATTGAATCCCATTCTGATCAGAAAGTAAGTTTCAATATATCATGCAAATCTACATTTGGAGACATATATTTCCACATTGTCGCAGGTGCTGGGAGGAAGGTCACCCTACTAACATAATTTTGAAGGGCCTTAACAATCAACGAAAAGCCTGATGGGCTTAGTGTACAGTGACAGGCAGAAGGTTGATTTGGCAATTGCCCAGGAGAAGCATATAAGAGCCAACAGGGGAGATAACAGAGACTTTGCCACATACAGCTCTTACTCTTGGGGCCTGTAACTTGATTCGTAAAGCACTAGATTTCAAACTTAAAGATAAACATATAGACCCAGAAGGGCTGTATATCCCTGGTGGTGGTCTGTCCTAGATGTAGCCATTAACATTATTATTATATGTGGTCCTAATACAGTTCCCTTGGCAATCTTTGATGTAATACTGCAGTTATGCTGGCTGGTGCAGGCAGACAGAATATTGTTGCGGGAAGGACATCAATTTGTTACGAAACCCGCGTCTGAACAGGTCTGGGTGTGGAGTGGAAGGGCTGGGTCATGCACCAGACACTGTATCACAGATGAATGGCAAACTACACATAGCAATTATATTGAGATGCACAGAGGAGTAGACGCAGTCCTGAAAAGTTCTACTTATTCTACTCCACAGTTTAAGACACAATGTTCCGCATCACCTACTACTTGAATCTGTTGAGATTCCTCGGCCGGTGATCAATATTGTATATTACCCACACAAACAAGCCAACCATTGGCCAGTACAGTTAGAAATCTGTTTGCCAAATCAGAGTCCTAGAAAATTTAGAGGTGCCCACCCGGTATTCTTGGGAACTCAGTGTCCCGTAAAAAGCTTCACACCATAGTTGCAGAAATCCTTGTAATGTATGTGGGCACTGAATGGGAGGTGTTTTAAACATTGATATATAAGGAGCATATATATGTCCATACAAACAGAGATCCTACAAGGCATACATATTAATAGGAAGATAAGGACTCTAGAAACTAATTGTGGAAAAACGAAGACAGAGCCACACTACCAGCAATAAAGCAAAATCTCTCTGAATTCTGTGACATAGCAGACAAAGAAGAGTCATAAAATGGTAATCATCATGCCTGGAAATATGCTGAGGTCTAGTAAAACACAGGACTGGCTCCTTGAAAAAATAACAACCTTCAGGTACAGCCATTCATATCGACAAATCACAGGGTGTAATGGCAATTGAGAACAATGACGTTATGGCTAAAATTGTAACATACAAAATGAGAGTCTATCAGTCTCTCAATGTACCAGGTACCCTTCAGACTAAGTAATATCCTCAGACTGAATATCTTCAGACTCAGTAATATCTGAGAAAGACCATGATAACTAGGCAAAATGTGTGCCCCTTGCATTAGAGGAGATCACCTGAGCCATAGATTCTATGGTGGGCGTAAGGTATCTGGCATAGAAGGACAAAACACAATTACAAGAGCTATTGGGACTTCATCTTCTACATCCCCAGGCATAATCTCACATCAGCACACCAAAACCTTCTAGAGGTTCCCAAATTCGAGAGGAAAAGACTGGGAGAAACCAGGTTCGCTGTGCTGGCTCCTGGTGTTTGGAATTAATTTCGGTACAACATAAAAGCCTCTATATCTTACAAGTATTTTAGAAACCTGCTAAAAACATGGCGCTTCAGACAAGCCTACGATTAATCTGCATTGTCCTTCTGCTGTTTGAGCTCTCAGCACCATGAAACCAGTCAGTGAACGCGTGCTTTAGAAGTTCCGTATAACATAACATCAGGATTTATTCAATCCAAATAATCATCTAACAACTTGAGAGCATTATATGTATCCTGCATCTATTAAACCCCAGGCCGAAGGCTGTGACAACGATGTTGGATGCCAAGAGGACTTCGACTCCATTAAGTGGCCTTTCCTGCTATCCACACTCTGCAGTCTTGTTTTGGAAAAATACAGCTGGATCTGATCTTGCTCTTAAATTCTTCCCCAGTGGCTAAGGTACACGTTAATAGGAGAAGCTCGAGATCATTTAACATCATTAGGGACCCCAGGAAGGGATGTCTGCTGTTCCCATTAATCTTCGTAATCACTATAGAGCCTTTTGCACCTTGGCTCAGGCAGGAACACATGAAACGGGGACTGCCTTTTAAAAATGGCTGTACGCTGTCTCGATAGCGGTGGAATACGTGCTGCTATTCATCGAATGGCTGTTTGAGAATCTTGCTCCAATCATCAAGGACATAATCACATTTGGGAGATATTCTGCGACATCCCCAACTTAGAAGATGTTTCCATTGATGCAAACCACGTTAAGGCAAGACATAGATTGTCACTTGTATTTTTGTAATGACACAGTAAGTTATTTGGGGCGACATTACATAGAAACACTAAGACAGCAGACAGCGCTTCCATCTCACTTTTGTCAATAATTACAGGAAAAAGTGGTTATTGACTCTTTGGAAAAGACTGGATAAAATCATCTCGGTCATTTGTATAGAGAGGGTACATTTCTAGCCGCCAATCAATGGAAAGAGATTGGACATCCTACAGCACTTGACACATCTGTATACTTTAGGTTAAAAGGTGAGGTACACTCCAAGATGGTGTTTTTTTTCCAAAAAATGAACTGGACTCAAACCACAAATAATTCTGTTGAGTGATCCCAGACGATGAGTGGCTATGCTAGACCTTGCGCTCTATTGGAGGAGCGGGTGAAGCCTGGCTCACTATGTACTAAGCATGCATGGGAAAAGGATAGAAGTGATGGAATACAAGATGGGATGTGGAAATACTGCAGCGGGTAGACGGCCAAGATGTCAATGAACTATGGGCAAACGCTGTTTACCCTAAATCCCCGCATCGCATCTATCATACTCCAGAAAAGTTACATAATACAGATGCTTCAAGAATTCACAGATGCAATGTTGTGGCAGCCCACGTCAAGTTCATACAGCTGGTTTAGGTGTGCCCAACAGAGAACCTCCATTTGGAGCAAGTTTTAAAAAAACTACTGCTCATGATAAATCACGTCTGGATGAGACACCAATTGGTGTTTGCAGTAGTGTGCAGTATGTCCCAAAAGTTGGCTGGTTCTTGACAAAGTGTATGGTACCTATGGCTTGGGAAAAGGGCCATACCCCAAAAGTGAAGGCCCGGATTAAAGACATGGCCAGGTGTCATGATCAAGCAGAAACATTCACTGCCTAACCACCCTTACTCTCCCTACCCAAGGATATCTCGCCCCCTCCATCAGCATGCATATTACTGAATCATTCAAATCCAAAACCCATGACAAAGAAGCAATGGTCCCACTGCTCACTGTGAGGCAGACCCTCACATGAAGTTTGTCCCCCAGGAAAGTGAGGTACTATTAGAAGTTGGAAATGTAACACTCGTTCAGGGTTTTATGAGCACACTCATCAAGAAATCTATGCATGTTCGAAACGGGATGTCATGGCCCAATGACTCAAGGAATCGGAACTTGCATGGAGACATCTGCACCATGCATGGGAACTGAGGGTTCAACTGACCATGGGTTTAACTAGCCTTACAACGCCTGCAATAATGCTCTGATGAGTTGTTGCAAGTTTTTAAATTGCATTATTTTGTTGTATGTCCATTAATAAAAATGTTAATTAAAAAATGTTCACGAGGTGTGCTCTTGCGAACAAAACACGTGCAAGATGCTAACTGCATTTTAATTATTTTGCAAAACATTTTCTGGTCAAACCCTGGGGCAGATTTATCATAGTGTTGCATTGCCTTTGAGTCTCAGAAGGTACTGCACGGGCATGCAACACTAAAGTAAGATTTTAGATTTTTGGTCGCCCCACTCACTGCTGCCGCTCCTGCCTGCCTTTGCCGCCTCCTGCCTGCAGATTCCTTCGCTCGCTGCCCGCTGCTCCTGGGAATTTCCCGCTCCTCCTGGGAATTTCCCGCTCCCCGCTGCTTCTTGGAATTTCCCGCTGCTGCCTCCCTGCGGCCCCGCCCCCCTGTGATTCCATTCGCCGCCCCGCTCCCGCCACCCAGCTGCTCCTCCCTCCCGGCTCCTTACTTATGACGCCCCCAGAGCGACCGCGCAGCGGACGCGCGCAGCGGGAGCGCCGATTGAGCGCCAAAGGTGCGCCAAAGGTAAGCCCGTCTGCGCCCGTCCGCGCCTGGCCCGCGCCCAGCGCCAGTACCCCTGGCCCTCCCCGCCGAGGCAAGACGACCCGACTGACCTACGACGCCGCCACTCTCAACGCACTCAATGCCGGCCGGACCCACGCCTGCTGCCGAGCCACCCCGAGACACACCCACGGACCCTTCACCTGCTGCACCTGCAAGTTCACCTGCCTCCAAACCTGCCCCGCACCCGCCAAGACAAACACCAGCAGCAACCACCTCAAGTGCATCCTGATCAACACCCGCTCCGTCCACAGACACGCCGTGGAACTCTGGAACCTCCTCGACGCTACATCACCGGACGTCGCCTTCCTCACGGAAACCTGGATGAACGCCTCCTCTGCACCCGACATCGCCATCCCGGACGGGTACAAGATCATCAGGAGGGACCGCATCAACCAGACCGGAGGTGGCATCGCCATCGTCCACAGGACCACCATCCGCATCACGACCGACGCCAACGACTCCTTCGCCGCAGCCGAACAACTCCACTTCCAGATTCACACCGACCCTAAGACGACCCTCAGAGGACCCCTCATCTACAGACCCCCGGGACCACGCACACAATTCAGCCAAGACATCACAGACTTCATCAGCCCGCACGCCCTCCCCTCCACTGACTACATCCTCCTCGGGGACCTCAACTTCCACCTGGAGAACAACAAGGACCGCAACACCACCGCCCTGCTGGAAAACCTCGCCAACCTCGGACTCAAGCAACTGGTCAACACCCCCACCCACTACACCGGCCACACGCTTGATCCCGTCTTCTCTTCCAGCAAGTACATCACCTTCAGCCACGCCACCGGACTCCACTGGACCGACCACAGCTGCGTCCACTTCAGCTTCAAAAGATCCACGACCCACCACCACCCGCAACAGGTACCTCACAGGAATTGGAGCAAGATCACCGCAGACCAGCCCACCACCTCCCTCAGCCAGAGCCCACCCGCCAACACAACGGACCCCAATGAAGCAGCCCGCAACGTCACACAGTGGCTGACCGCCTGCGCCGACGACCTCGCGCCACTAAAGAACCCTCCCAGCAGACCCAGAAGCAAGAAGGCATCCTGGTTCACCGACGACCTCAAGGACTCCAAGAAGACCTGCCGCACCCTCGAGAAAGCCTGGCTCCTCGACCGGACCACCGACAACATGACCGCCCTCAAACACGCTACCCGCAAGCACCACCAGCTCATCCGCACCACCAAGAAGAAATCCCTGAAGGAACGACTGGACAACAATGCCCACGACAGCAAAGAGCTCTTCACTATCGTCAAGGAGTTCTCCAACCCCAGCACCGGCACCAACGACATCACTCCGTCACAAGACCTCTGCGACTCCCTCGCCTCGTTCTTCCACCGCAAGATCGCCGACATCCAATCAATCAATCAATCAATCACAGCATTTATATAGCGCACTACTCACCCAAAGGGTCTCAAGGCGCTAGGGAGGGGGGGTCCGCTACTGCTCGAACAGCCAGGTCTTGAGTTGCTTCCCGAAGGCGAGGTGGTCCTGGGTCAGGCGGAGGTGGGTCGGGAGGGAGTTCCATGTCTTGGCGGCGAGGTAGGAGAAGGACCGTCCTCCAGTGGTGGCTCTTCGGATGCGGGGGACGGCGGCGAGGGCGTGGCCGTTTGATCGAAGCTGGCGTTTGGGAGCGTAGAAGTTGAGGCGGCTGTTGAGGCATCCCGGGCCTTGGTTGTGTAGGGCTTTGTGTGCGTGGGTGAGGAGACAGAAGGTGATTCTCTTGTTGACCGGGAGCCAGTGCAGGTCTCTCAGGTGTCCGGAGATGTGGCTGCGACGGGGGATGTCCAGGATGAGACGTGCTGAGGCGTTCTGGATCCGCTGAAGTCTCTTCTGGAGCTTGGCGGTGGTTCCGGCGTAGAGGGAGTTGCCGTAGTCCAGACGGCTGGTGACGAGGGCCTGGGTGACCGTCTTCCTGGTCTCGGTGGGGATCCACCGGAAAATCTTACGTAGCATGCGCAGGATGTTGAAACACGACGAGGAGACGGCGTTGACTTGTCTGGTCATGGAGAGGGATGAGTCCAGGATGAAGCCCAGGTTGCGTGCGTGGTCTGTTGGTTGGGGTGTGCTGCCCAGGGCGGGGGGCCACCAGGAGTCGTCCCAGGCGGAGGGTGAGGACTCCAGGATGAGGACTTCCGTCTTGTCCGAGTTCAGTTTCAGGCGGCTGTTCTTCATCCATTCGGCCACCTCTTTCATCCCTTCGTGTAGGTTGTCTCTGGCGGTGGCGGGGTCGTTGGTGAGGGAGAGGATCAGCTGGGTGTCGTCGGCGTAGGAGATGATGTTGAGGTTGTGCTGGCGTGCGATGTCTGCGAGGGGGCCCATGTAGACGTTGAAGAGGGTTGGACTGAGCGAGGAGCCCTGAGGGACGCCGCAGATGACTTTGGTGGCTTCCGATCTGAACGGAGGGAGGCGGACTCTCTGTGTCCTTCCGGCGAGGAAGGAGGTGATCCACTCCAGTGCCTTCTCCTGGACTCCGACGTTGCTGAGACGCTGTACTAGGGTACGGTGGCAGATAGTGTCGAAGGCCGCGGAGAGGTCTAGGAGGATGAGGGCCGCTGTTTCTCCGTTGTCGAGCAGGGCACGGATGTCATCGGTGGCTGCGATCAGGGCGGTCTCGGTGCTGTGGTTTGCCCGGAAGCCAGACTGCGAGGGGTCGAGGGATCCGTTGGTCTCGAGGAAGGCGGCCAGCTGCTTGTTGATGGTCTTCTCGATGACTTTAGCCGGAAACGGGAGCAGCGAGATGGGGCGGTAGTTCTTGAGGTCGGTGGGGTCGGCTGGTGGCTTCTTGAGTAGGGCGCTGAGTTCGGCGTGCTTCCAGCTCTCCGGGAAGGTAGCGGTGTTGAAGGAGGTGTTGATGATGTCCCGCAGGTGGGGTGCGATGACAGCGTCGGCCTTGTTGAAGACGTGGTGAGGGCAGGGGTCGGTCGGAGATACGGAGTGGATGGAGTTCATCGTGCGGATGGTGTCTTCGGTGTTGATCGGAGTCCAGGCGCGGAGGGTGGTGGTGGGGGGCGGGGGTTCGGTCGTGGCGTGCGTCGTTTGAGTGCTGAAGCTGTTGTGTATGTAAATGTAAATGTAAATGTATTTAGATTTATATAGCGCACGTTTCACCCAGGGGTCTCAAGGCGCTTGCTTAGGGAACCCGTCCTGGTATTCCCCTGTGAGAGATACCCCGGCAGGGTATTCACAAGGTGAAAGCCAGGCATCCCGCCGCGAGGGGCCGTAGTGGAGATTAAGCAAGCTATTGCCCAGAGTCGCAGAGTGTGACCCCGTGAGTCGAGTAGGCACCGGAGCGAGAATTGTCGAGTCCGTGGAATTTTTGAGCCGAAGACCCGCCGAGGCGGGGAATCGAACCCTGGTCCACGGCTGATCTCAGCTTCCGGGTCTGCCGCCTCTAACCACTGAGCCACACTTCACACTATGTCCGCGATCTTGTTGTGGAAGTAGGAGGCGAGGGAGTTGCAGAGTTCTTGTGAAGGGGTGATGTCGTTGTTTCCGGCATTGGGGTTGGAGAGCTCTTTGACGATGTTGAAGAGTTCCTTGCTGTTGTGTGCGTTGTTGTCCAGTCGTTCCTTGAATGCGGTTTTCTTGGTGGCGCGGATGAGTCGGTGGTGCTTTCGGGTGGCGAGCTTGAGGGCCGCCATGTTCTCCGGAGTTGGGTCTCTGGGCCAGGTTCTCTCGAGGGCTCGGCAGTTCTTCTTGGAGTTCTTGAGTTCGTCGGTGAACCATGGGGCTTTCTTGCTGCCGGGTCTGCTAGGCGGGGTACTCAGGGGGGCGAGGTCGTCTGCGCAGTCGCTGATCCACTTGGTGAGGTTGGTGGCCGCCTGGCTTGGGTTCGGTGTGCTGGTGGGGGGGTTCATGCTCAGGGAGGTCGCGAGTTGGTCGGCTGTGATCTTGTTCCAGCTTCTGCGTGCAACCTGTTGCTTGTGGTGGTGGATCGTGGTCCTTCTGAAGCTGAAGTGGACGCAGCTGTGGTCCGTCCAGTGGAGTCCGGTGGCGTGGCTGAAGGCGATGTCCTTGCTGGATGAGAAGACGGGGTTGAGTGTGTGTCCGGCGTAGTGGGTGGGGGTGGTCGCCAGCTGCTTGAGTCCCAGGTTTGCGAGGTTGTCCAGCAGGGTGGTGGTGTTGTGGTCGTTGTTGTTCTCCAGGTGGAAGTTGAGGTCCCCGAGGAGGATGTAGTCAGCGGAGGGAAGGGCGTGCGGGGTGATGAAGTCGGCGATGTCCTCGCTGAATTGTGTGCGTGGTCCCGGGGGTCTGTAGATGAGGGTGCCTCTGAGGGTGGTCTTGGGGTTGATGTGGACCTGGAAGTGAAGGTGCTCGGCGGGTGCGAGGGTGTCGTCGGTGTTGGTCGTGATGCGGATGGTGTTCCTGTGGATGATGGTGATGCCTCCTCCTGTGTTGTTGATGCGGTCCCTTCGGATGATCTTGTAGCCGTCTGGGATGGCGATGGCGATGTCGGGCGCTGAAGAGGCGTTCATCCAGGTTTCCGTGAAGATGGCGACGTCTGGGGCTGTGGAGTCGAGCAGGTTCCAAATCTCGATGGCGTGTCTGTGGACGGAGCGGGTGTTGAGCAAGATGCATTTCAGGTGGCTGTGGCTGTTGCTCGTCTTGGTCTTGGTCAGTGCTGGTGTAGTGGAGGTCTGGATGCAGGTGAACTTGCAGGAGTTGCAGCAGAAGGGTCAGTGGGTGCGTCTCGGGGTGGCTTGGTAGCATCCCGGTGTTCTTCCGGCGTTGAGTGCGTAGAGTTCGGTGGCGTCGTAGGTCCGGCGGGTGGGCTGGGGTCTGCGGGGGCCAGGGGTCCTAGCGCTGGGCGCGGTCCAGACGCGGACGGGCTTACCTTTGGCGCACCTTCGGCGCTCAATCGGCGCTCCCGCTGCGCGCGTCCGCTGCGCGGTCACTGAGGGGGCGTCATAGGTAGGAGCCGTGAGGGAGGGTCGCCGGGAGGCGGGAGGCGGGAGGACCAATGGGAGAGGAGGGGAGGCGGAGAGGAGAGTCAGCGGCGGCGGGAAGCACGGAGGTGACCGGGGCAGCGGGGCCGGTGAGGAGCGGGGGCAGAGGCGGCAAGCTGCGGGCAGAAGGCGAGCCCGAGGAAGATGCGGAGGGCAGCGGCATGGGGGAGGTGAGCGGAGGTCTCGGCAAACAAGGGAGAGGCCAGGCAGCAGCTGAGGCGCCCCACCCATGCACCCAACCGTCGAACCAATGCCCCCCACCGCCACCCTTCGCACCTGGACCACGGTGACCAACGAAGACACAGCCCGCACGATGAACACCATCCACTCCGGATCACCGACCGACCCCTGCCCACACCACGTCTCCAACAAGGCCGACTCCACCATCGCACCCCAACTCCGGAACATCATCAACGCCTCCTTCAACACCGCCACCTTCCCGGAGAGCTGGAAGCACGCCGAGATCAGCGCCCTCCTGAAGAAACCTTCAGCGGACCCCAACGATCTCAAAAACTTCCGCCCCATCTCGCTCCTCCCTTTTCCTGCTAAAGTCATCGAGAAGATCGTCAACAGACAGCTGACCGCCTTCCTCGAGACGAACGGATCCCTCGACCCCTCGCAGTCCGGCTTCAGAGCCAACCACAGCACCGAGACCGCCCTCATCGCAGCCACCGACGACATCCGGACCCTGCTCGACAAGGGGGAAACAGTGGCCCTCATCCTCCTGGACCTCTCCGCTGCGTTCGACACGGTCTGCCACCGCACCCTAGTCCAGCACCTCAGCAACATTGGTATCCAAGAGAAGCACTGGAGTGGATCATCTCTTTCCTCGCCGGAAGAACACAAAGAGTCCGCCCCCCCCCGTTTCGCTCCGAGGCCACCGAAGTCATCTGCGGCGTCCCGCAAGGATCTTCACTCAGCCCCACCCTCTTCAACATCTACATGAAACCTCTCACAGCCATCGCACGCCAGCACAACCTCAACATCATCTCTTACGCCAACGACACCCAGCTGATCCTCACCAGAGACCCCGACACCGCCAGAACCTGCCTACATGAAGGGATGAAAGAAGTTGCCGAGTGGATGAAGGACAGCCGCCTGAAACTGAACTCGGACAAGACGGAAATCCTCATCCTGGGATCTTCGCCCTCCGCCTGGGACGACTCCTGGTGGCCCCCAGCCCTGGGCACCGCACCCAAGCCAACCGACCACGCACGCAACCTGGGCTTCATCCTGGACCCCTCCCTCTCGATGACCAGACAAGGCAACGCCGTCTCCTCATCGTGCTTCAACACCCTGCGTATGCTTCGCAAGATCTTCCGCTGGATCCCGACCGAGACCAGGAAGACTGTCACCCAGGCACTCGTCACCAGCCGACTGGACTACGGAAACGCCCTCTACGCCGGAACCACAGCCAAGCTACAGAAAAGACTCCAGCGCATCCAGAACGCCTCCGCCCGACTCATCCTGGATGTCCCCCGACGCAGCCACATCTCCAGCCACCTGAGGAACCTGCACTGGCTCCCCGTCGACAAGAGGATCACGTTCCGGCTCCTCACCCACGCACATAAGTCTCTCCACAACCTGGGCCCCAAGTACCTCAACGACCGCCTGACCTTCTACACGCCCACCCGCCAGCTACGGTCCACCAGCCTCGCCCTCGCAGCCGTACCACGCATCCGAAGAGCCACCGCCGGAGGAAGATCCTTCTCTTACCTGGCTGCCAAGACTTGGAACTCCCTCCCCATCCACCTTCGGCTGACCCAGGACCATCTCGCCTTCAGGAAACAACTCAAGACCTGGCTGTTCGAGCAGCAGCATACCCCTCCCCCCAAGCGCCTTGAGACCCTCCCGGGTGAGTAGTGCGCTATACAAATGGCATGATTGATTGATTGATTGACCAAGGAACGCCAACCCGCCTTGCATGGCTCTGCGGTGCTAGCTAAAACTGGAGTAAAACAAGGCAGTGCAACTTTCTACCTTGCGTTAATCTGCGTCAGGGAGGGGTTCCGTGGGAGGAGCGTGGGTGTTTCCATGCATTCACCCACAGAGTTTGGCGCATTTTCAGAGTAACCATGAGTGGTAGACCTGGGAATGTATCAAAATGGTATGCCTTTCCAAAGGAGGCGTACCTAGAAGAAATATGATTGTTTGTCCTCTTTTTTGTGTGCTGCATTTGGCAACACAAGTAGAATTAGAAAATGCCTCAGAAGATTATTTTTGTGCAGGATAGCGTTCCCTCCTCAACAAAACCAATCCTGCCACAATGCAGACATGCTTGCACCATGGTGCTAGGGTGCTGGCGTTGATGCAAGGCCGCACATTGTGCGCCAGAGCAAGGTGTGGACAGGAATGCACCATACAACGTTAACCCGTTAACCATGGCGTAAAATCAACCGCGGTGCGGGTGGATCCGTGCGTGGGCGGGGCCATGTCTGCCAACAGACGTGAACAGCACTAAGGAGCTAGTGCTCACGACGACCGTTGGCCGGCGCACGCAGCGAACAGGTTAAAGATCCCTCTCCCTTTCGTGCCGCGCAGCAAGGTGTCTTGTTGGGTTGCATTGCGTGAAAGTTTGATAAATCTGGGGCCGAGTCCCTGGCAAACCAAATCACGTGCAAAGTGAAAACATAAGTGAAAACATAAGTAAAACAGATATAATGCAAAATATGCCGGAGAGGACGTTTGCAAGATAACAGTCATATACAAAAAAATAGCTGTGGCCTACCCTGGCTGGCACTCTTCGGGGCCATTTTAAGGCTCTCCAATGAGCCTGGAGACATGCTCAAGGCCAGAAAGACATTTTTTAGCACTGTAACCCCAATTCAAATATATATAGTAAAAGGAATATTCCATTAAACACAGACTTGCACGAGTCAACCTGTTATATTACTCAAAACATCTTTTTTGCTATAACATATTTTTGTGCTTTTTTCAACAACAAATCATTTAAAGAACAGAGCACATATAAAATATATCCCTTTGCGCAAATCAAATTAGTGCATTACATATTGTTATTTCAAAACTCCCTCCTGACTCTCCAAAACATAGACCATCTGTCCAGAGAAGGACTAGTTACTTAATGCGCTTTCTTCTCTTTAGCAAAGAGTAAAATGAACCACTTGTTTATTTATCTGGAATCGCGCTACATGGGAATATTTTAAAATGTCTTGACTGTAGGCACAGTATAGCTACCCTTGAAGATACTTGATACAAAACAAATGTCATTTTATCTTTTATCAATTTCCTACTGCCCCTGAAAAGAACAGAAGACTAAAGGACTTGGAAGAAGTAGAGAAGATTGGATAAGATATTCATTTTAATTGAGGCCATCCGGCCAAACATAAAGACGAGCTAAATAGCAACAGGACCTACCATACTCTTAAATCCATATCAACAGCTTTGAGTAATCTGTATAAATCAACAAAGCATTCCTTGTGACCTGAACACCTAATTGTATGAGGAAGACTTTTTTTCTCACCTTCTGAACCGTGACCTCTTGCTGCAATACATGTAGAGTCTCAGACTTCTCCAGGTTCAACATAATAACTAATATTTATCTGAATGACCACAAGTTCCATCAGCGAGTATCCTAAAGAGTCTGCATGTTCCAAATAGTGAACAGAATGACTTCAGAAAACATAGAAATCTTGTGTTTATTAGAGTATATGGAATCCCCATCCTCCTGCCATTACGTTTAAGGAAAATCTGACAAAGTTTCAGCCCTGTTCTAAAACCAGCCTTTGCCACCACTCTACCCAGAAAGCTCTCCCACTTATCACGTGCGTACCCATTCATTCTTCATTGTTGTACTATCGTTTTGATAAGGAATTTAATAAGTGCATTGACTATATATTGTTGAGTGATGTTTATGCTTCAAAGATGTTATTGAGTAGCTGTGTAACAATATTAAAGTCCTGCCAAATATTTGCAAGGATTTTAATACATTTTACCAGACTTAGTATATTCACATATTACCCAAATGTTTGGGGTGCCAGGGCAGCCCCATAGTGTCCGCCTCTCTTCAGTTTGGGCCACCGCACTCTAGACTTCAATGCACTCCTTCCCCCTCTTCTCCACGTGTACCAGTACCCCGCTCCTGTTCCACCCTGCATTAGTGGGTCATTCAGGGCCTGGACAGTAACTACTACTCTAAGTGAATCTCTATGTGTAGCATCGTATTCCAAATGAACAGTGACAAAAGCATGAAAATATCTGTATTTGATGTTTTCCACTGCAGCTTTTTTCTGACTGGTTGGAATTTAAGTCATTTCTGCAGAAAGATTAGAGCCACCTTTTTTACATTGTCAATGTTTGATTTTGAATTCCAATGCCTTTTAAATATGAAGTGAAATGTATTTTTACATTCCTTGAGGCAGCATCTTCCGCTCTGCATAGTGAGCCAAACCAGTGGACTTTGTCAAGCACAGGCCCAGGTGTAGCGATCGCTACCATCGCAAAGGCCAAAAGCAAGAGATTCCGTAGCGCAACTACTATGCGGATGAACTACAAGTCCCAGAAGGCCATCCGGCGCTGGGGGCTGACGCAATGGGAAGACCTTACATAAGCCCCACCCCCGGACAGAACGGTGCTTGTCAATTGTGTTCCGACCTGTTTGTTAGCGGATGAGCCAACACGCTGCGGGGTATTTGTCCAGTTCTTCAAGTCGCCGAGCAAGAGCCTGCGTGGTCAGTGTGTCCGGAGCTTCCCGTCGCCGAGCAAGAGCCTGCGTGGTCAGAGTGTCCGGAGCTTCACGTCGCCGAGCAAGAGCCTGCGTGGTCAGTGTGTCCCCGGAAGAATTCTGTTTCCAGTCGTGCAAGTATTGCTGAGGAGTGCGGGCTCGCCTCCTTTTTTGTTGTACTTGTTTTCTTGCCGTTTTCAGCGGACTGCCGCCATTTCTTGTTTACGTTATGGGGAGCGCTGGGTTCTTTGTCAGTGGTTGCTGACTTATTTTCGTACTTGACCTCCACAGTTCCACAAGAGTTATTGCGGTTCGTGGAGAGGCCGTAAAGGAGCGCGCAGGTACTTTGTAATACTATAGAGGCGCATTCTGCCTACTGAGTGTTAGATCGAGGAGTGATGTTAACTTCTCAAGACTTTTGGTGATTCTTAGTTCGTGTGCCCTGCACATGTCCGGATTTCCTTCTGGGATACATGGGGTGTTGAAACTGGTGAGTCCGTGTTTGACGGACAGGGGGGTTTATGGTTCACGTAGTTACCTCTGCAGGTACTAATCTCTTACTCTCTGTCTCCTCCTCTCCCTGCAGTGTCCCAGTACCAGTAACCTCATGGTGTAGCGACCAGCCGTCACTAGAAGTACCTATCCCCTGATGTCCATCTACCTCCCGGCCCCTAACCGTACAGGCTCGAAACAGTGGGTATATTCCAGTGTTGGGGCTTGTGTAGTGCGGAGTCGGAAGGAATATCGTCTATCGTCTCTGCTGGCCCTCAGTGTGAGGTTAGTGGCGCTTGCGTGTTCTTGCGCTGCTCTCAATCCTGACAGATTGACAAGCCCAAGAATA
Source organism: Lissotriton helveticus (assembly GCF_964261635.1). Lineage (NCBI taxonomy): Eukaryota > Metazoa > Chordata > Amphibia > Caudata > Salamandridae > Lissotriton > Lissotriton helveticus. The sequence goes on along the minus strand of NC_136065.1, from coordinate 163,994,448 downwards.
CAGCCCAGCCTAGACGATGGATACTGATGCTGTTCTCACCTCATTGTTGGAGAGCTTTTCAGGCCTTCAACAAGAGGTACAGAATTCTCGTGCAGAAAATCAGGCCTTGTATAAAGAGGTCTCCAACTTACGTAAAGACGTGGCAGACCTTGCTATGAGAGACCCGGTAGGGAAACCTCTGATTAGGCCTGCAACCCTGCAGCCACCTCCTTCCTTTAGACTAGGGGGTTCGTTGGCAGCCCCCTCCACCTCTACCGAGACCACTCCCACGGTGCATATAGTCCAAAACCAGGGGATACCCTTAGCCCCTCCCGAAAGGTTTTATGGGGATCCACGTAAATTCGAAACGTTTCTAAATCAATGCCGTCTGCATTTTCTATGCAAGCCTATGGTCTTTCAGGACGATGCTTCCAAAACTGCTTTTCTGATGTCCTATATGGGAGGGAATGCGTCCAGTTGGACAATTCCTTTATTAGAAAGGAATGATCCTGTTCTTCATGATTTTTCTGCTTTTTGCCTAGAACTCCGTAAATTGTTTGATCGAAAGTCCCACATGATGTCCCTAGATCATGAATTAATGACCTTGAGACAAGGGTCCCAGGATCTGTTGTCCTATATCACCACCTTTAACCGCCTTGTCGTGGAAACAGACTGGCCGGCTCAAAAAAGAATTTCCTTGTTTTACCAAGGCCTCAGGGGAGAACTGAAAGATGTGTTAGCACAGGTGGTACAATTGCCTACTACCTGTGAGGAATTAATAGATTTGACCGTCCAGTTAGATCACAGATTGATAGAAAGGAAAGGGGACAGGAAACCGGGAGATTACAGATACTCCTACCCCTTAGTCAAACCCCGACAGGGAGGTGAAGAAAAAAGTAAATCACCAGAAGGACTGGAACCCATGCAAATAGGGGGAATACGCGGCCCACTTACCAGGGAAGAAAGAGACAGGAGACGGAGGCTTAAACTCTGCCTATATTGTGGCAAAAGTGGGCACTTCATTAACGACTGCCGGGCCAGAAATACTGTTCCAGGAAAAACCTCCCTTCCACGAGGGCAGGTGGCTCTTAGTTCTGGTGAGCCGTCGGAAAACTAACAGTCTTGGATCAGATCGAGACCTCTGATTCGAGACCACCTCCGGACACGGTCTCCCCCTATGTCGCCAATACCCTACACCCTGCCGTTGCCCATATGAACTTGAACGTTTCGCTACAGGTTGAAGATCAGGACCCTGTACGACTAGACGCTTTGTTAGATTCAGGTGCAACTGGAAACTATATAGACCAGACCTATGCCTATAGCCTGGGTATCCCCTGTGAAAAGAAGAAAATCCCTGAAAATGTCAAAACAGTGGATGGTACAGATTTGACTTCAGGCCCTGTCACCTACCACACGCGAGCCCTGTTAATGAGAGTAGGGGAGAATCACTGTGAGTACATCCAGTTCGACTTGATCGATGCCCCACAGTTCCGTCTCATTCTGGGTATGCCTTGGTTGACTCTGCATGATCCTTTGGTGAGTTGGGCGTCACGTACAGTCAGTATGACGTCTGAGTATTGTAAAGAACACTGTCAAGAAGGAATGCACCAAGTATTCCCCCTAGTTCCTTCCCCTGCTACCTTCTTAGCAAGTGAATGTACCGTCGATTCCTTTTGCTGCGCCACCGCATTACCCGATGAATATAGATCTTTTCATGCATTGTTTGATAAACAAAAGGCTACCCGATTACCTCCACATCGCACCTACGACTGCCGGATTGACCTCATTCCGGGCGCGGACATACCTTGCAGTAGAGTATATGCTCTGACAGAAAAAGAAACACAATATCTCAAATCCTATATCGAGGACAATCTAGCGTCTGGGTTCATAAGACATTCCACCTCCCCTGCCTCTTCGCCTATGTTTTTCATACCGAAGAAGGATTGTGAGGAGTTGAGACCGTGTATTGACTATCGAGCCATTAACAAGGTGACCATCAAGAATCGCTATCCCCTGCCCCTGATTCCTGTGTTAATGGATCAATTGAAAGGTGCTCGATATTTTACAAAACTTGATCTCCGCGGGGCCTACCATCTGGTCCGCGTAAAGAAAGGGGATGAATGGAAGACTGCTTTTAGGACTAAATTTGGTCTCTATGAATATCGAGTAATGCCCTTTGGCCTCTGCAACGCCCCAGCTGCCTTCCAGTTCTTCATGGACGAAGTGTTGAGGGGTTGTTTGGAGACGTTTTGTGTGGTCTACATAGACGACATTTTAATCTATTCTGTGTCTCTTGCTGATCACATAAATCATGTGACGACGGTGTTAGAAAGGCTCCAACAACACTCCTTGTACGCCAAACTGGAGAAATGCCTGTTTCACGTCCAACAAGTTGCCTTCTTGGGTTATGTTATTGATGCTCAAGGGTTCAGAATGGACATGAGTAAGGTGAAGGCCATCATTACGTGGAAAACGCCCAGGAACATTAAATCAGTGCAAAGCTTTCTCGGTTTTGCCAATTACTATCGGCGCTTCATTCAGGATTTCTCCAAGGTCATTCATCCCATCACTACCCTGTTGAGAAAAAATGCCCCTTTCAAATGGGGTGAGGCCGCCGAAACCTCTTTTCAACTCCTAAAAGAGAGGTTTACACGAGCACCCATCCTTCGACATCCGGACCCTAAGATGCCATTTGTGTTGGAAACTGACGCATCTCAGTTCGCTCTGGGTGGGGTCCTGTCTCAACGCCATCCTACCACAGGACAGCTGCACCCTGTGGCGTATTATTCCAAGAAGCTCACCCCATGTGAAGTTAACTATACCGTAACAGACAAAGAGCTCTTAGCCATTAAAAGGGCCTGTGAAGAATGGAGGCACTACCTCCTAGGGGCCTTACATACGGTTGAAATCATCACCGACCATCGCAATCTTTTGTTCTTAAAGACGGCGAAGGCTTTGACCCCTCGACAACTGAGGTGGACCCTCTTTTTCTCTGACTTTGATTTTGTGATCAAATACAGACCGGGAACTCGCAACGGAAAAGCAGATGCCCTCTCAAGGTTGGGTGTGGAAGAAGCGGGAACCTCAACAGAACCCCCTTTTATCTTGAAGGGGCACGATGACCCAGACAATGCAATTGCATTGATCACATCGGAAGACTTCCTGGAAGATGTTAAAATTGCTCTCACGGACTTGGATATCCCTGCTTGGGTGCGGGAAGAGCCAGGTAATCGATGTGAAAAGAACCAGTTAGCATATCATTACCATGCCTTGTATGTACCCACGTCCGTGTTGCAACGCAAGGTCCTGGAATGGGCACATGACTCTGTTCTAGGGGGACATATGGGCATTTACAAAACAACTGCCAACGTGGAAAGATCCTTTTGGTGGCCAAGAGTGAGACCTGATACGAAGAAATATGTCCAGGACTGTGCAATCTGTGCCCAGGGGAAAGCCAGTCACATCAAACCACCGGGACTTTTGCGGCCTTTACCGATTCCATCCAAGCCGTGGCACACTCTGTCCATGGACTTTATCGTGGAAATGCCCCCATGCGAGAAGCAAACAGTTGTTCTAGTGGTTGTGGACCATCTTACGAAAATGGGACACTTTATATCATTGCCTAGTCTGCCTTCCTCCATCGAATTAGCCAAAGTCTTTCTACAACATATTGTCCGTCCACACGGATTGCCGAGTGTGTTGATTACGGATCGAGGGACACAGTTCACATCTCGCTTTTGGAAGGCTCTTTGTACCATACTACAAATAGATGCTCGCCTCTCATCAAGTTTCCATCCACAAACGGACGGCAAGACGGAACGTCTAAATCAGACGTTGGAACAATATCTGCGTTGTTTTTCGTTACAGAACGCCACCGATTGGACTGTACTTTTATGGTTGGCAGAGTTCGCCTATAATAACGCGGTGCATACCACCCTGGGTTGTTCTCCGTTCTTTTGCCTTTATGGATTCCACCCGAATATGCTTCCTTTTGAATGGCCGGCTGAGTCCATGGTCCCTGCCATTCATGAACATCATGCTCATCTTCGGGCTATTCTGATTGAGGCTCGGAAAAATTTGGAAGACGCCCAGGCAGCTCAGAAGTTGTTCGCGGATAAAAGGCGTACCCCAGAACCCGAGTATAAGGTTGGGGATAAGGTGTGGCTTTCTACACGTAACCTGCATATCAAGGGTCTTACTAAGTTGAAGCCCAAATATGTTGGTCCCTATGGCATTTGCGAGGTTGTAAATTCCGTGGCTATGAAGCTCTCGTTGCCGGTGTCGTGGGCAATCCATCCTGTCTTTCATGTGTCGCTCCTGCGTCCTTGTCTTCCGAGCGTGAGGGTGCCTGTTCGTCCTCAGCCGGTGGAGATAGAAGGCCACGAGGAATTTGAGGTGCACTCTATTCTGGACTCTCGCTTGGTCCGTGGCCGGATCCAATACCTGGTGGACTGGAAAGGGTTTGGCCCTGAAGACAGGACCTGGGAGCCTATGGACCATCTCCATTGCCCCGAGTTGGTGGAACAATTCCATGCACGGTTTCCCGGGAAGCCGGGTCGTCCGCCGGGACGGCGGTCCACGAGAGGGGGTTCTGTAGCGATCGCTACCATCGCAAAGGCCAAAAGCAAGAGATTCCGTAGCGCAACTACTATGCGGATGAACTACAAGTCCCAGAAGGCCATCCGGCGCTGGGGGCTGACGCAATGGGAAGACCTTACATAAGCCCCACCCCCGGACAGAACGGTGCTTGTCAATTGTGTTCCGACCTGTTTGTTAGCGGATGAGCCAACACGCTGCGGGGTATTTGTCCAGTTCTTCAAGTCGCCGAGCAAGAGCCTGCGTGGTCAGTGTGTCCGGAGCTTCCCGTCGCCGAGCAAGAGCCTGCGTGGTCAGAGTGTCCGGAGCTTCACGTCGCCGAGCAAGAGCCTGCGTGGTCAGTGTGTCCCCGGAAGAATTCTGTTTCCAGTCGTGCAAGTATTGCTGAGGAGTGCGGGCTCGCCTCCTTTTTTGTTGTACTTGTTTTCTTGCCGTTTTCAGCGGACTGCCGCCATTTCTTGTTTACGTTATGGGGAGCGCTGGGTTCTTTGTCAGTGGTTGCTGACTTATTTTCGTACTTGACCTCCACAGTTCCACAAGAGTTATTGCGGTTCGTGGAGAGGCCGTAAAGGAGCGCGCAGGTACTTTGTAATACTATAGAGGCGCATTCTGCCTACTGAGTGTTAGATCGAGGAGTGATGTTAACTTCTCAAGACTTTTGGTGATTCTTAGTTCGTGTGCCCTGCACATGTCCGGATTTCCTTCTGGGATACATGGGGTGTTGAAACTGGTGAGTCCGTGTTTGACGGACAGGGGGGTTTATGGTTCACGTAGTTACCTCTGCAGGTACTAATCTCTTACTCTCTGTCTCCTCCTCTCCCTGCAGTGTCCCAGTACCAGTAACCTCATGGTGTAGCGACCAGCCGTCACTAGAAGTACCTATCCCCTGATGTCCATCTACCTCCCGGCCCCTAACCGTACAGGCTCGAAACAGTGGGTATATTCCAGTGTTGGGGCTTGTGTAGTGCGGAGTCGGAAGGAATATCGTCTATCGTCTCTGCTGGCCCTCAGTGTGAGGTTAGTGGCGCTTGCGTGTTCTTGCGCTGCTCTCAATCCTGACACCAGGTGACAGATGAGCAGTGATTGCAGCATAAAGCCTTTTAGACCTTCACCCATCATGACTTCAGCCAGCACCTCTGCTCAGAGTTCATAAAACCCATATTCTCCTGGTTCTTGCCTGAGTCCAGTACAATTTTACACAACTCAGACACTTGCCCAAAAGTCCTCTTGGTAGTATCAATTTCTCGGGAGATATCTTTGACAGCTCATTTGGTTTTCGTAACTCCTTTCCAATCATAGGGACACCCTTCTCCTAGATTTCCTTCTTGCCCTGGCAAATCCTTTTGTTTTGGTTCTAGATTTAGCTTTTCTCTTTTCAATATAGTTTTTTTTTCAGCTGTGTACAGTGAAACTGGAGTCTACACTGTCTTATATATCTCTTTTACAAACATCTGCATTTTCCTTTGTCACTTCACTGAGATCTGCATGACCTTCGGGGTCAGGGACATAAATACGGCTTTCAATTTGTGATTTCAGTCTCTCCCGCAGGACACTGAGCTTTTTCCTCACTAGTGGAGGTTCACTCAGCGATGAGCATCGCAGGCATGGAAGTTCATCACATCTATGGAACCCATATATGGGAATGCAGGCATAGTTTGCGATGATCCTATCCATTCTATCCTGATTTTGCATTGATATCAGGAGGTGGAGGACATTTTTGTCCCTTTTACTACACATGGAGGTGATGTATCTGAGGAAGGACCACCGCAGGCTCCAGGTTATCAAGAGCAATCATCTGACAGAGAATCACAGTAGAGAGAGATACTGGCTTCATCCAGTAATAAGAAGATTTCATCGGGCAGGGCACATCATTTGTAAGCCACTTTACTGGCACTGCATGTTTCATGTGCATTTAGTATCATGAGGAGGGGGTGGGGAGCTATGGGCTTTTGTATTGGCCTCCCTGATGTTTTCCAACAGTGTCCATGTTATGTAGTTATGTTATGTGTTAAAGCACGCCTAGGGGTCACCATTTTAGCTGCCTGTATTACCCAGGTGCACTCTCAAAAGTTCCCCTCATTCAAACAACATCAGCAGTCTTGCTATCAAGGCTGTCTTCCACCACACCCTATCACAACCCCTTGACCCTACTCCTGGCCCAGCATTGCACCCATCCTGTGCCCCTGCAACACCATGCTGGTGCCCACTCTCAAGCAAAATAAAGTTATTTTTCTCTCTCCACACAATCTGCTCCATGGCATATACCACTCAGATGCCAATCATAGGTCTTGATCAGGCCCCCCTTGGGTGCAAAGGTAAAGTGGTCAGTTCATATTAACTTGGATTTCATCCCTGTCTGCATCCAACTCACAAGACTGCAGGCCCCAAGGGAGATGAAGTGGGAGAGGGTAAAAAGTGCTAGATGGCTCAACACCGGCGGGATCCTGGCCAGCTCACAACAGGTTTTAACAGTGGAAATTCATCCTCGACAAATGTGTGACTACAGGAGGTTCCCCTGGCAGGATCCGTCAGTCCTTTTTAATCAGTTTTGAAATTACAACCTATAACTGGGTCAGAAAGTACGGGTCGCCCACCACACTCACAGCACACCTTAGTGTGTGTGTGCTGATACTATACTCACCTGGCTGCTTCCCCTTTTTTAAGCCACCTCACTATTCACATTATGGTCCTGATGAATGTCTTATGATTAACATATGAGGCTGAAACATGTTGACCTCCACCTAGGGGATAACGAAGTACAATTTGCACTTTACTATATCCAGTCTGAATTTTTTAATCATGTCCTAAGACCCCTTTTAATAAAGTTTTTCACAGGGGCACTTCTTAGAGACATTTTTATTTTTCACCTCTTGCTGAGTACACTACTCACAGAGCATGCACTTTCCTCATCAAAACCCGCTCCGCTGTAGTCAGGCGTTGTAGCACAGCTAGGTTGCATTCAGCAGCCCAGTTGGGACCCAATGATGAAGCATGCCACCAACCAGGTTGGTGGGTGAGGAGTCTTCTTATACATCCACTGGATGTCTGTACTCTGCTAAAGGATATTGAGTCACCTGAAGTGGTAAAATTTTTGGTGGGTTCGTCCACGTTGTTTCTACTGAACGCTGAAATAGACAACCACCTTGTCCCGCAGTCTACCATAAGTCTCAAACCATCTTTTTGGACAAAAAGAGATTGTTGGAGTTAGATAGATGGCAGTTTGGAGAAGGAAGGACCATACACTCCATCTTTATAAAAGAGAAAAAGGAACATAAGAAACTCTTTGGTTCCACAAAGGCAAGTGGTATACAGATGCCTGGTGGGTTGCGTGTGTTGTTAGGGAGTATCCCGTTTACAAGTGAATGTCTTTCATATGGTTATAGGTCTGATCATTGTTACCAAGCCAACAATCTGACAGAAATATTGTGTTATAAATATTGTTTCCAAAATGATTGTCCATTGGTTGTATATTTTCCTTAAATAACTCCAGTGAGTTGATAGCTTTGTAAATTACGTTTAGGACACAATATTTATGTCAGATGATATTTTGGTTACAATATTCTGGTAGCATAGCCTCCCATACTGTTTGTATAAAAGGTTACTGGAAGCTTGTATATTTTCTGTAGAATTTGGTGTGTTTTTTAAATGAAATGAAATGAAGAAAATTCTTAATAAAGCGCACTGCGACCAAGCGGCTTCCTGGCGCTGAAAGTAGAGGGCTGAGGAGAATGGAATTTGCCGAAGGAGATTAGCCAGAGTACGCTATGGAAAACAGATGGGTCTTGAGGGCTTTGCGGAATTGGGAGTAGACTGGGATAGACCTGATCGACAGAGGAAGGCTGTTCCAGAAACGAGGAGCTAATACAGAGAACCTAGTGCCTCCAGTTTTAGATCTACGAAACCGCGGAACATTGAGGAGGGATTGATTGGAGGAGCGAAGGGCACGGTTGGGAGTGTAGGGGATAATGAGAGAATTGATGAAAGCCGGGGCAGTGCGAGTACGAGCCATAAAGGCCAGGCAGCCCATCTTAAAGAGAGATCTCTGACAGATGGGAAGCCAGTGAAGGGATTTCAAAACAGGAGTGATGTGAGAGGACTTGGGCAGGTGATGGATAAGACGAGCGGCCTGATTCTGAATAGCCTGCAGTCGGTGTAGTTCGTAGGCCGGAATGCCCACGTACAGGCTGTTCCCGTAATCAAGACGGGTAAGAATCATTGCCAAAATTATAAGTTTGAGGGCATCGGAGGAAAAGAAACGGGACACTTTCCGGATAATCCGGAGATAGAGAAAACAGGAAGAAACAACTGAGCTAATCTGGGCATGCATGGAGAGGTCCCGACTGACTTTAATACCCAAGGTCTTTGCGGAGGCCGCCGGTATTTTGTATTGTTGTAAATGTAGTAAATGGAGTAGTAGTCCCCAAAAGGCTAGAATGTCACTGAATGTGAGAGTTATGCCTTTCTATAAGCAGAGTTTAAGACGGGGACTGTCAAGAAGGGAGGGAGTAAGAGAGCGGAAAGGGGAACTGGAGTGGGAAGAAGGTAGTTGTTAATTTAAGAACTGTGGTGGTAATTATGGGCTGACATACAGACTTATAATTGATGGTACCTTGTTGCAAGGATGCAGGATAGGCAAAAGGGAGCCCCTGGTATGAAGAGTACTGCTATATTATTCACTTCATTGTAATGTTACAGCCAGACCTCTCACACAAGCCTCTGTCTGATGGATAGATTTACCTTTGTGGCCACAGCAGAAGTTGGAGGTGGAGAGATGGTTGGTGTAGGAGTAGATATTCCACTAGGTGCTGAGATTGACACCAATCCAGCCCATCACTGTGAAGTCTCCTCTCTTTAGACATGCAGACCAATGTTGGTCAATGCACAAGTTTACGCACATGCCTGGTAAAAGACTTTTATCCTGACGGGCAGTTCTACCCTGTTGGGTAGGTCGGCATGCCAAACGCTGGGTTGCAAAGGCTAATTATGACATAGCAAAGATTTGAATCCTGGAAGGAATGCGAATCAAATAATTATTTATGGATTGAGTATACTAGTAGCAGTTGGGGGTCCTTAAACATATATACTAAGGAACCCCCCAATAGAAATGAAGAGTGTACTGTGTGTAAGGAGTGAAACAGTTCACACCATCCAAGAGGAACACGATAAGCACACACGGAAACTGATGCCATACCCCACGTTATTATTTCTTCATAGGATACACAATTTAGTGGGAGATCTAGTCGCTTAATAGGCTCACTCCCAATCCAAGAGTCTGTAAAACTGACACCATGTTAGATTTCATTTGGTACCAAGTGGGCAGTCACAATGTAGCATGTTTTTGTTTCCAAAGAGTCATTGCAGAGACTTTGGCAGAATGTAGAGTTGTGCATGAGTTGTAAATGAGCATGATTGACTCAAATGTCAGGCATTCATTACCCATCCTCAGAAAAAAAACATAAGTGGACTTGTTGGTTAGGAATAATGTTGCCCAAAGTATCAGAAGATACTACTAGTTCACAAAACAGGAAGTGACCTTGAAAGATTTCCACCAATTACAGTTTTCTCTACATTCGAAATCAATACCTAAATGGTGGCCATCCGCGCAGAGACACCACACAGAAAAATACAAAGAAAGATGAAAATAAAAATGTTAGTTGAACATGCTCATGTATGAGCTGTTCTAAATCGCTTCAAAGCCTCCTTCACGATTCTCAACTTATTCTTCCCATGAGATCCTACTGAATGCCGACACTACCAAAAAATGCATTATCCATGACAACTGAGCTTAGGATTGTGACAACTATAAATAGTACTTACAACATTTATGTTCATTACTGAGAAGGATGAAGAAGTCATGTATAATTTCAACTGAGCAATAATAAATTATTACATTATTATGCACAGCTGTCTCAGCATAAGTGGACTCAGGTGTACACTTTACCGTTGAACATCTATGTGAGTTCACCCATGAACAACAAGAGAGAGAGGGATTTAGGGTTATCTAGAAGGAACACTCTTGGTTCCCCTATGCAATACAATCAAAAACAACGAAAGAGTGTCCCTCTCAAAGAGAGGAGGAGTGAAAAAAAGAAAAAAGAATCACAATTGATTCTTTTAGAAAGCCCTCACTCACCAACCTAGTTGGTAACATGCTTCATCATCTGGCCACACCAGAAAGGTCTAAAACCAACCCGGTGTGCTTCGACGCCAGAATTACTGTGGAGCTGTTTAATTTTTGTGTGTGTGACAAGTGATGTGAGTTAAAAGTGACCAGGTTGTGTCCCAAATAAATTGTATTGACAGGCCAACCCGGCACGGTTAAAAAAACGGTTGATAACATCTTTGTGAGTTGACAGTAATTATGTGTGATAATACCCCACCCCCCAGTAATATACCAAGATCTCATGGGTGTATAAATTACCAAGATTACGAGTCACAAATAGAAGTATGCAAAGTGCAGGCTTACTACTGAACTCTTTCTCGACTTAGAAGTAGAACATAGTCAAACTTCCATCACTTAACTAAAATAAATATAACCTATCATGTAGTAACATAAGCAAATTACACTATAAACACTTCCAAATAACACCACAGTGCAACCACTACATGAGTATGGCAGAAGTAGTTTTAAATAAATTGCAACAACATGTAGTCACATAATGTCAGTACCACAACACCATGCTATCTTTTTAGCATGGATGATTTAATGGACAGTACATTTGACCATGGACAATACCTGTAATGATCAAACAGTAAATTCATATAACACCATTACTGATGGGAATCGAAGAATACCCATCACATGTGACTTTCTCAAAGTCAGCTACACGGCAACAACATACATCACATCCACATGTCAAGAACAAATGTGAACAACATGTGCACACATAGATAGTATGGTAAGATCAACACAGGATGGCTCCCACAACACCACAGTACTTGACAACATGTTTCACTGAACATCTGGTTAGAAGGGCACCTCTAAGAGGGCTCCTCCAGTTTAGGAAATGTGCCCTATATATGTAGCATCATATGGGCAGATGCATCACTTTGTTGTCAAACGTTAAGACTGACCACGATGGAGTGTGGTAGAATACAGGGACCTGGTTCATTCTGGTGGAAAGTTTGCCTTCAGACTCAGCAACTTTTATGAGGTAGAAGTGGTCATCAACAAGTCATTGACTGGGCAAGTTGTATCTGAAGCAGGACTTGGCAATGGAGGATTACTGAAGAGCTGGGTCCTGGTGCGGTCACTAACGAAGGAAGAAAAGCTCAGATTGAGCAAAGACCGAAGTCTTTGCCATAGAAAGCCTCAACATCAACAGGTTGCTGCTCGGTGTTGGTCCCAATAAAGCCCTCTACGTTTGAGCTTAGAACAACTGAGCCTACTTTCACTTAAGGGCTGTGGCTTCAAGGACGATCCCAGTTTTCAGCAGTGCTGCAGGCAGAAAGCTAGCAAAAGGTTTCTATGTCACAGCTTTCCAGGTGTGGACTTTAGCAATACACTCAGACAAGGGTCCAGGTACTGGGAGGCACGACTTGGGGGTAATGACTCACTCCAATAGAGGCCAGAAGCAGGGTCCAGGGCGGGTCCAGTTGGAGCTGGTCAGTTGCAAGGAGTGATGCCTTAGCAGCTTGTTGTGTCCCTGTAGCTCAAACAGGAGGTCAGCCAGTTAAGCGTTGGAGTCACTTCTGGAGTCTGGGGATCAAGGCATGTAAAGTTAAAATATTTTAAATAATTGAATTTAATTTAACATTATTTCCTGTGGACCTTTATTTTAACTCCCTTCCTCCATTATTTTCTATAAGATGGTTTTGCACTACCAGTGGTTGGCCATGTGAGGAGCTGGTCTACTGGTTCTTTTCAGGCAGTAATAATTTGCACTCATAAGTTTGACTTCACTCCCTTTTTTAGGGGGTGGAGACGTGTAAGTATATCCTTTTGTATAACTTGAAAATTATGAATAGCCCACAGTAGTAAAGACAATCAAAAGTGTGGGTAAATTACATGTGTAAATTGCACACAAGTGTAAGTTACTTTTCAGAATAGCCCTGCTAATGTCTACACATTTCCAGGAGGGCCCTGGTCTTAACCCCACTTTTAATACAAAATTGCATTCATATCACTGTAAAATATATTCCCTTTCAAAACAGAAGATTCCCTTTTCCATCCTTATACAAATATTAACCTGCCTTATAAACCAAAACAACCTGTATCACCCCTCTACAATTTTACATCTCCTAACCATAAAATCTCCTCATCCTCCCTGTACATTCCTGCCCCTAATCCTAACACACCCCATAAACAATTCATAGTATCATCCTGCCTTAGCTCTAACTTCATTGCTACCCATGTATAGTTCCCATTGCTATTCCACCTCCTCTCTTGCCTCAACAAATACATAAACAATACCCATGCCCATACCACTTTCTTCCTAACTTCACCACACCTCATAAACAATTCCAGTTATCATCCTAACTAGTTTCTAGACACACAATACCCCATAAACAACTGACTTTACCATCCTCCCTTCTTGCTAAACTCAACACACCCATAAACAATTCTGATTGTCAACCTACCTCCTCTTGCACTTCAACACACTCCACAAACGATTTCCAGGACCATTTTACATGCTCTCTACTCTCAGCAAAGTGCACAAACAATTCCCATTACCACCCCACTTCCTCCCTAACCTCAACACTCCCTGTTAGAAAATCTCCCCTCCCCCATAACCTCAAGCCACTCCATAAACAATCCACAACACCACCCTATACACAATCTCCTTGATATGTTAGCCTGTTCCTAACAGCAACCCTGACAATAAACAATGTCCATCATCAGCCTACCCTCTCCCTAACCTCAACAAAGCCGTGATATTATTGGTTTGCCTTGGTTTATTCACTGGTGCTTGCCTGTCGGCCGGGAGCACTGGAGATGGTGCCCAGTATCACGGACAACCTTCTCCATTGGATGGAGATTGCTGGAAGAGCCAGAGTTGCCCGGCCGGTGGTACACTGGATGGTGTAGCGATGTGCCAGGTAAAATAAGTGGTCAGCATTGGATACAGAGTCATCACCTGCCATTAGAAGTGTTTGGCCGATACGTCCAAAGACTTTCAAATTAGAGCTTTTTAACCCTGCCATCTGGAGAAAAATGGACAGATATTTTATTATGTTTTGGATCAATTCCAATAATAACGTGAATTACAATAATTATTTTGTTATTATACTTTTTAAATTATTATTATTAGTATTAGTATTTTATTATTATTCATATTATTATTATTAATATTGTTACTATTATTATTATTATTGCTGTTGTTGTTATCCTCATTAACATTATCATCATCGTCATGAGACATATGGCGAATATTCTTGCCGGTCCCATTAGCATCAGTTCTACCTTTATGAAGAGCTATTTCATCTCTTCTCTGGTTCTATTTGTTCTTTCTAACACCAGTAAATGCCTGCACGCACCTCAGGCATGAATGAGCCCTGCAGCTTCGCGATGCGCGGCCTTTGGCTCTGGGTGGCACGCGCATGATTAGAGGCCGGCCTCTCGTGGGCAGCAGGCTGGTCTCTCCTGGGCAGCAGGCTGGCCTCTCGTGGGCAGCAGGCTGGCATCCTCGCGCTCCGCTCGGTCTCTGATGTCCGCCTCTCGCGTGAGTCACCGCGGTGGGGCTCGAGGAGCGATGCGAGGACCGGTGTTATTTATAGCCGCACTCAGGCGCAGCGCTGGTGTCGGTTCCACCAATAACTTTCCCTTTACAGCTTGAACACCTCTGACCCGAGCTGTCAGGGATACGCGCGCCTGGTGCACTGCTTGTATCTGTTACACCCCCTCCCCCTGCCAACTCCTTCCAGACAGCCACAGAAAGAACACTCATTTAGTGCGGCTCGTAAACGTCATAAATGTGAGCTAACTGGATTGTTGTACATTTATTACATTACCCCTATTTTGAGCAATGTTTGACTCAAGATGATTTCGAGACACGAGTTCAATAGAATTAAACTGTGTCTGAGTTAAATGTACCGCTGGGAATTGACATCGCAGTCTGTGATTTGATCATTAATAGATTATGGTGAGGTTGGGGGACAAGTTGCTACTGACAGTGACACGTTTACCTATTCACAGCCCAGCTCGACTCAAGGAGAAGTACACAGTCCAGCCTGGCTCCGAGTCATAGTCACATACCCTCCGGAGTGTAAGAGACGGTAAAAGTAAGGCCTGACTCATAGATTCTTTACAGTCTAGTCTGACTCCCAGACACATTCACAGTCCAGCCCAGTGATACTCAAAGTACGGCCGGGGGGGTGGAAGTGGGGAAGGGGGGTGTTGGGGGGCACCTGTGACCCTCCTGATCTTCACATGCGGCCTTCGGGTTAACAGCAGCACGGGGCTGCTGTTTACTTCTGACAGCACTAACATTCAGAAAGATGTTAAATACATGGGGAAGATTTTATTTACAAGCAAACTGAAGTAAAGGAAAATATTCGAATAAAGTATCCTGCAATTTGTAACTACCCTTAAAGCCCCACTACCATCCTGCTAGCATCAATGTGGCCCTCTGGCTCACCACAGACCATGCTTTGTGGCCCCTCAGAAAATGTTTGTATCTAGGGTCCAGCCTGAGTCAAAGACATATTCTTGGGTGACCCAGACTCCAATACATATTCACAGTTCAGCATGACTCCCAGACTTATTCACAGACCAGCCTGACGCCATAACACATTCACAGTTCAGCATGATCCTAGACTTATTCACCAACCAGCCTGGTGCAATGACACATTCACAGTTTATTCTAATCCTAGACTTATTCACAGACCAGCCTGCACAATTACACATTCACAGTTCAGTCTAATCCAAGACGCATTCACAGTCCGGCCTGACTCAAAGACATATTTTCAGGTCATCCGGACTCATTCATAGTTGAGCCTGACTCAAAAAGATTTACTTAGGTCAGGCTGACTCAAAGACACTTTCACAGTTCAGACTGACTCAGATACATCCACAGTTCAGCCTGTCTCAGATACATTCACCTTTCAGCCTGACTCAGATACATTCACTGTTCAGCCTGACTCAGATACATTCACAGTTCAGCCTGACTCAGATACATTCACTGTTCAGCCTGACTTAGATACATTCACAGTTCAGCCTGACTCAGATACATTCACTGTTCAGCCTGACTCAGATACATTCATTGTTCAGCCTGACTCAAAAAAATGTACTTAGGTCAGGCTGACTCAAAGACACATTCACAGTTCAGCCTGACTCAGATACATTCACAGTTCAGCCTGACTCAAAAAAATGTACTTAGGTCAGGCTGACTCAAAGACACATTCACAGTTCAGCCTGACTCAGATACATTCACAGTTCAGCCTGACTCAGATACATTCCTTTACCTTTACAAACTTTATTCGACAATTAAGTCATACAAGTACACATAAAATATACAAATGTTAATAAAAAGACAATTTAAAAACCATACAATAAATATTTAAAAAGGTATTAAACTACAATAGACTATTGTCGAATTACAATTATCAAGTCTAAAAGCATTTCGTCAGTATACATTTATCTATAGGAGGATTGCACAAAAATCTCGAGAGTTACCCCCAATATACATAGGCAAATACAGCTTAGTCTTTATATAGTTACCGCTATGTGTTTTGTGCGGATTACCCAAGCCCATCTCAAGAATTTAGCCACAGCAACAGCAATTCTGGGCGTCGGGTCTGTAGCTAAGATTCTCAGAGCCTCATCATGCTTATGTATCCCAAGGAGTTTACATATAGGCTTGATCCACATCGCTCTGGGCCCAATATACAAAGGACAAAAGAATAGAAAATGACTTAATGACTCTTGTTCCTCCCCACACTTGGGACATCTGTCATTACCAATATTTTCTGCCCATTTTACTGTGAAGGTTCTTATTGGTAGTGATCCTACCCTAAGCTGAAAATAAAGCTTTCTATCCTGTTGTTTACCAATAATGTCCCAATATTGTTCCAGATGTGGATAGGCTTTAATATCCATAAAACAACCAGTTAAGTGCGTGTGGAGACCCTTGGACCTCTCTTCAGCAATCACCATCTCCCAATACTTTTCTTTTAATGATTTTTTACAGGGGAATTGGGAATTTTCCGGATCCTCCCATAGTTCCCTCATTCCCAGTTTGAAGAGTATTGATCTAATGGCCTTCAGCCAGTGTATTCTATGGCATGGGTCTTTATCCATTATCTCCCTTAGTCCCTGGGCATAGTGCTGTAATTCTTCTGTGGTCCATATACGGCACCAGTAGAGTAATGGCCGCAGAAAGGCAAGATCTTGGACTGCCTTTTCTCCAAGATCCCACATTAATGGTTTTAACGGGGTACTTATAGGAACGCTAGTAGCTTTCCGTAGAAATTGATTTACTGCTAGCGTTAGGTTTCTTAGATCTTCGAAACCCCAAAGTTCGGCTCCATAAAGGGCCGAACCTAAAACCTTCATCCCGTATACTTCTAATAAGGGGCTAATAGGCTTTGTTGTTGAGGAAGTAAATTTTCTCAAAAGGATACCTGCCTGCTGGCGGAGTTTTAGCACCGAAATGTCCAATTGGCTAGACCACCCCAAGTCTTTCTGAAGGGTAACACCCAAATAGGTGAAGGCGTCTACCCGCTCCAGGGGGGAACCGTTCATGTTAATCACCCCTTTGAAGGGTCTAATAGACCCGCACATTTTACGGCCAGTCAGGACCATATACTTGGGTTTTCCCGTATTTATTTCTAGGCCCCTATTCAAACAAAAAACTTCAAACCGGTTTAATGCTTGCTGGAGTCCACTCGGAGTCTTTGCAATAATGAGCGTGTCGTCCGCCAACATGAGGATCGGGACCCGCTCGCCAGACATCGCAGGGGCATCAGTCGGGACCAGGGAGAGGAAATCCGCAACCCCATTCACGAAGAGCGAGAATAAGGTTGGTGCCATGACGCATCCTTGCCTCACTCCACACTCCACCGGAAAGGGTTCCGTAACCTCCCCCTGGCGACCCCAACGAACCCGAGCGAAGGTGTCCTCATGCAAGCGGACAATCAGACTCAGTAGTTCAGGTGCCATCCCCATCTCCGCTAGGACTTTCCATAGTATATTACGAGGGACCAGGTCGAAAGCCACCTTTAAATCAACAAAAACGGCATACAAAGTGCCCTATTCCAGGACCACGGTACCCCAGTATAACATGATAAACCGGAAGACCTGGTCTATGGTACTTGTTTTTGGGCGGAAACCAGCCTGAAGGTGACTCAAAATATTGTCATTATCCATCCAGGTCTGGATTCTGTCCAAAACTAACCGTCCCATAATTTTTTGTAAACAGTCAATTAGACTTATAGGTCTATAGTTGGCTGCGAGCGACTTATCACCCTTTTTATACACCGGCACTATTTCTGCCCCTTTCCAGGAGATAGGCACTTCCATCCCTTGGGCTATGGCATTTGCCAAATACAAAATATATGATCGCCAGCGCCCCCTGTTGTTCAGAAATAAGTCCGCGGGGACACAATCCATGCCGGTAGCACGGCCCTCAGTGACCTGGTCCAATGCCCTATCCACTTCACTCTGGGAAAAGGTGGGTTCCTTATACAAGGTGTGGACAAAAGCTTCTTCACTCTTACCATCAGCAATAGCAGCATTTTGGGGCTTAAAGTAGTCAACCCAAGAATTACGATCAACATTATTATGGGGACTTTCTCAATATCCTCCCCTATCCCATTTAAAAATTTCCCCAAAAAGTTTGGGATTCTTGGCGGAGCATGCCATTTTCAGATCCTGCCAAAGGCCCTCTTCCCAAGCCCTTTTAGCGATATTTTGCTTAAGCCTATAATTTGCACGAGCCGATCTTATTGTACCCATATCTTTGGATTTTAGGGCTAGGCCCAACTCTCTCCTAGCTTGCCGGCAGGTGCCGTCATACCAACTTTCTGGTTTTTTGGTTTGAATTCTTCTATTTCCTAAGCTGGATTTACAGAAGTAGGTTTTCAATTTTATAAAGAGCCTATTGTGTGCCTCTAATAAAAGATAAGGGGGAGATCCATTTTTGATGACTTCCTCCATAGCCTTTAGAGCTCCTTCTAGGTCCCCCTCGATATTACTTGTTATTTCCTTATGCTCTATGACTTGGCACCATTTAAGGTGGCGCTCATCATTTGCCATGACCAAATCCAAGTAGGAGTGCCGTACATGAGGATCAACCTCTATATGGATACCCAGATTAAACTTTGCACTCAAAGGGTTATGGTCACTTTCAATGCGAGTCACCACTTCCATGTCGAGGAGCATAGACCACATCCTAAGAGGGACGAGTAGGTAGTCAATATTGCTTGCCCTTGCACCATTGTTAAAAGTTTCCTTCCCCATTTTGTCAGACAATGTGCGCCCATTGGCAGCTCTCAGCTCGTTTTCCATACAGAGGCCCTTTAACTGGATAGCAGCCTCGGTCCATTTTCTAATGGGTTTAATACCGAGCTGAGGAACTCCCCACCTGATGTCCTCCTCCTCCGTTAAATGTATATCATCCAGACCAAGGGGTTCAAAGGTGGTATTAAAATCGCCAGCAATCAGTGACATTATATTATTTGGGGTAGCCTGTAGTATTGTGTCAAGTTTAGCTACAACTTCCGATTTCTTGCCGCCCTGAAGCCCCCTAGCATATACATTTAGAATGTCAATTTCTAAATTAGCGTTGAATCTGATTCTGACACCAAGAATATCATTACATATAATAGGGAGCAACTGGATGTTACAATTTAGAGACTGTTTAACCCATATCACTAGGCCCCCATTGGTCGCCCTTTAGTTTTTTTTACAGCAGGGACAAAGAAATTCAAAAAGCCCACTCTGAACATTGGATCTACCGCCCAGGTTTCTTGGAACAAGCAAATGTCGAAGTGGTCAATAAAATCTGCCCAAGTCTGCGAATTGAGTTTCGACCCCAAACCAGCCACATTCCAAGAAACCAAAGATAACTGGCACAACGGTCCCTCCAGTGTTATGCCCAATTTGCCCCATTCGGGACATCCCCCTGAAGTATGTTTTTTATTAGACTGTCTATTCAGGGGCTGCTCCACCACTGGGACCTCAGAAACAATATCACACGTATTACTTTGGCCAGGCTCAGCCATCCCTTCGTCATTGCTACTCTGGATGGCCACAATCTCTTTTCTAGTCACCATCCCCTCTCTTCCATCCCCTCTCCTATTACCCGGGATACATTTTTGAAGTTCGATCTGTCAATCGCAGTCCCCTAGCCCCGATAGGGGCTGGAATCTGTTAAATAACCTTATATTCCCTAAGGGGCATGAGTTGGTTACGGGTCCCTGAGAAAACAGATCCCTCTCAAAGGAAAGCGGGAGAAATAAGCTAAAGGTAGAGCTTGTATCCCATTGGACCAATCATTTTGTGGCCAATTACAGATAAAATTAACACATGACTGGCTTCTGAAGTTAATAATGATGCAGTCTCCTGCTACAGTCTTGCATCCCTTGCCTATCCAGCTGACTCTCCTGGCTCCATAATTTCGCCGCGCATATTAGCTGGCAAAGGGCGATACTTATTTAGCCAGAATATGCACTTATGTTTTAGGTCTGGATATAATTCTCATTTCCCTCGGGCTAGAGGAGGAACCCCTACCAGAACTACCACAAAGGGGGCTGATTGGGGAGGGAGGTCAATGCAGGGTAAAGAAGTCTCGCTATGAGCCCTGGTTAAAGCAGTTGGATTTGGCTGTTTATCTTTCACCTTAGTTCCATCACCCAGATTTTTCTCTTTATTCAGTGGGTTAGCTCCCCTCCCTGCATGATTCAAAGCTGACGGAACATCTGTCCTTGACAGGGTTATTTGTGGTGTCCCACTAGCTTGCATTGTTTTTCCCACTCCTATCTCAGTGGAAGGTAGTATGTTGATAATTTGCTCCTTGTCAACAGCAAGAGTTGGCCTTGCTATCTGGCTTGGCCTGGTACCACTATTGGAAATAGGTGGGTCATTGACCACAGAGTTTTTTTGCCTCGCTGTGTGAACACTGCGACTTAGTCCTGCCTGTTTCTGGACTGATACCAATGACAGTTCAAGGCACACCAGTCTATTTTCAATGGATTCCAACCGTTCATGCAATGGGTGACACATTTTCTTAAGAGTACTATCCAGTCCTTTTCAAAAAGAAGGACCCAGCTCCAAGTATGGATCCTCCCCCCTATTGTCCAAATGACTTCCCTGCCCACTTCTATCTGCCCCTTCAACATGCAAGGGAGTGATTGGTAACATCACTACTGGATCTTCAGTTGGGGCATTGCTTTTACAAGATTTTGCCTTCTTCCCTGCAGCATTCGTTTGTGGACCAGGGCGTTTCCTTTTTGCTTGCTCCCTCCCCTTAGGCTGGATCATAATAGGTTTTACCTGTCCAGCGGATTGAGTCTTAATTTTAGGGGATGGGCTTCTGACCGTATCGCTACTAAGCACTTCTTCTCTCATAGAAGTGTCACTTATGTTCATAATAGTAGCTGATTGAGGGGGAGTGGTAGTCGCCACTCCTGATGGAGGAAGCGACTCTTGTGAATCAGGTAGTAGGTGGATCGGTGATTTGGCATGTGCCAAGGGGCCCAGGGAAGACCTTTTATCAGACAAAACATCCAAGGATAGTCTATTTTCAGTAAGTTCAATATCCTTGGCGAGTGCAGTTGATACCCTTATAAGAAAATTGTCAAGGGTTCCCAGTAGTGAACCTCCAGTTGATTTCCTGCTGCTAGGACCACCGTCTAGAGAGTTAGCCATCCTTTATAGTCCTTAGATATATTTGCAGAATTACACTGACCTTGGTATTACTGTGGCAGGTGACAGAGGGGTGGCCGGTCCCGTCCTTAACCGGTCTTGAACGGGCTCAAACGGGCCCGCCCTTGGCCCGGGCTTAGCCCGCGCGCGGTCCCGCAATGCGGGGGCTCTTGTTGTATTTGAGCGCCTCCAGGCGCGGAATTGCGGGTTGCGGCTTCCGGTTTCCGGCTCAGGGGATGCTGGGATACGTAGTCCCCCTCCGCTCTGCGGCCGCGATTTAGTGGCGGCGGCGGGAGAGAGACGTGCTGCGGCTGTTTCCCCGGGTCCAAGGATGAATTGCAGGTAAGATTGCCCCCAAAATCAATGCCACCAGGAAAGAGTTACCTGCACCAGGAGGCTGCAGGTATCTCTAACCGAGACACTGGTTACTGGATACTGTTATCGACGACTCCCTCCCATCAAGAAACCCCCTCGGCTTCAGCTATATTTTACCAAACAACACAATCAGAAAAAGAGAGCTTCGGTGGAGGGGGGTATGGGTGTCCGCCAGCTCCCTAACTGGGCTTACTATATTCGGCACAGAAAAGTTGCTTCAATGCAGCTTCAGCTTGACACCAAGACATCAAATGATCAAATAAACAAGCTGCTCCAGCAGCGATTTCCCCCCGGCGCACTGCGCACTCAGCCGCGTTTACACGCCAATCTACCACGGCCGTGGAGGGGTTTCTAAACATCGAACCTGCCGTTTGTCCGTTCTTTTGTTTTTTCGCTGTTACCTCTGAGCCTCTAAGCCGCCTCTTTGCTTTCTCCACCGCCGCCTCTAAACGATGGTTGTGCCTGCGGGTGCCGCTGCGGCAACTACGGCAAATCCGGCTTTTCGCTACTCGCTCTCTCAGCCTCCTTTGACTGCAACACCTCCTTTGACTGCAACACCTCTGAAGCACTGCTTCACCACTGCCCGCAGCCTCCTGTCAGATACATTCACAGTTCAGCCTGACTCAAAAACATATACTTAGGTCAGGCTGACTCAAAGACACATTCACAGTTCAGCCTGACTCAGATATATTCACAGTTCAGCCGGATTCAGATACATTCACAGTTCAGCCTGATTCAGATACATTCACAGTTCTGCCTGACACAAAGACCCATTCCCAGTTCAGCCTGACTCAGATACATTCACTGTTCAGCCTGACTCAAAAACATTTACTTAGGTCAGGCTGACTCAAAGACACATTCACAGTTCAGCCTGACTCAGATACATTCACAGTTCAGCCTGATTCAGATACATTTACAGTTCAGCCTGACTCAGATACATTCACAGTTCAGCCTGACTCAAAAACATATACTTAGGTCAGGCTGACTCAAAGACACATTCACAGTTCAGCCTGACTCAGATACATTCACAGTTCAGCCTGACTCAGGTACATTCACAGTTCAGCCTGACTCAGATACATTCACAGTTCAGCCTGACTCAAAAAAATGTACTTAGGTCAGGCTGACTCAAAGACACATTCACAGTTCAGCCTGACTCAGTTACATTCACAGTTCAGCCTGGCTCAGATACATTCACAGTTCAGCCTGACTCAAAAACATATACTTAGGTCAGGCTGACTCAAAGACACATTCACAGTTCAGCCTTACTCAGATATATTCACAGTTCAGCCTGATTCAGATACATTCACAGTTCAGCCTGATTCAGATACATTCACAGTTCAGCCTGACACAAAGACCCATTCCCAGTTCAGCCTGACTCAGATACATTCACAGTTCAGACTGACTCAGATACATTTAGTTAGGTCAGGCTGACTCAAAGACACATTCACAGTTCAGCCTGACTCAGATACATTCACAGTTCAGCCTGACTCAGATACATTCACAGTTCAGCCTGACTCAAAAACATTTACTTAGGTCAGGCTGACTCAAAGACACATTCACAGTTCAGCCGGACTCAGATACATTCACAGTTCAGCCTGACTCAAAAACATTTGCTTAGGTCAGGCTGACTCAAAGACACATTCACAGTTCAGCCTGACTCAGATACATGTACAGTTCAGCCTGACTCAAAAACATTTACTTAGGTCAGGCTGACTCAAAGACACATTCACAGTTCATCCTGACTCAGATACATTCACAGTTCAGCCTGACTCAGATACATTCACAGTTCAGCCTGACTCAGATACATTCACTATTCAGCCTGACTCAAAAACATTTACTTAGGTCAGGCTGACTCAAAGACACATTCACAGTTCAGCCTGACTCAGATACATTCACTATTCAGCCTGACTCAAAAACATTTACTTAGGTCAGGCTGACTCAAAGACACATTCACAGTTCATCCTGACTCAGATACATTCACAGTTCAGCCTGACTCAGATACATTCACAGTTCAGCCTGACTCAAAAACATTTACTTAGGTCAGGCTGACTCAAAGACACATTCACAGTTCAGCCGGACTCAGATACATTCACAGTTCAGCCTGACTCAAAAACATTTGCTTAGGTCAGGCTGACTCAAAGACACATTCACAGTTCAGCCTGACTCAGATACATGTACAGTTCAGCCTGACTCAAAAACATTTACTTAGGTCAGGCTGACTCAAAGACACATTCACAGTTCATCCTGACTCAGATACATTCACAGTTCATCCTGACTCAGATACATTCACAGTTCAGCCTGACTCAGATACATTCACTATTCAGCCTGACTCAAAAACATTTACTTAGGTCAGGCTGACTCAAAGACACATTCACAGTTCATCCTGACTCAGATACATTCACAGTTCAGCCTGACTCAGATACATTCACAGTTCAGCCTGACTCAGATACATTCACTATTCAGCCTGACTCAAAAACATTTACTTAGGTCAGGCTGACTCAAAGACACATTCACAGTTCAGCCTGACTCAGATACATTCACAGTTCAGCCTGACTCAGATACATTCACAGTTCAGCCTGACTCAGATACATTCCCTATTCAGCCAGACTCAAAAACATTTACTTAGGTCAGGCTGACTCAAGGACACATTTACAGTTCAGCCTGACTCAGATACATTCACAGTTCAGCCTGACCCAGATACATTCACAGTTCAGCCTGACTCAGATACATTCACTATTCAGCCTGACTCAAAAACATTTACTTAGGTCAGGCTGACTCAAGGACACATTTACAGTTCAGCCTGACTCAGAGACATTTACTTAGGTCAGGCTGACTCAAAGATACATTTACAGTTCAGCCTGACTCAAACACATATTCTTAGGTCACCCTGACACAAAGGCACATTCACAGTCCAGCCTGACTGTGGTTCAGTGTGTTGTATTTTATTGCATTGTGATTGCACTTATTATGCAGCGCTTCATATTGCTGAGAATTAAATAAGGAGCTTGCTATCTCGAGCAGCAATCTGTAAGCAAACGCAAATGTTGCGTTTTAAAGATACATTCATTTAATGTATTTGTTTTTCTAATATCTTTCAACTTCATCATGTGTCAGACACACAGCGGCTACCACGAGTGGGGAAACGGAGCGTAAATCGAGCGCGTGCAGCTGTATCGACGTGTAAATGCTCCCAGGAGGCGGCGGGGCTCGAGTCCTTGCCATGCACTGTTTGCAGAAGCAGGGCGGCTCTGAAGGCATCATGATTAAATAAACAGACGACGGTGCCCCTGGGTGGATAGAACCGAACACCAGGAACGCTCTGACCTTATGAAGCCATTCCCCCGGCTCTGGAGCCATGAATTAGCGCGGGAAACTGAACACCCCTGCTCCTATTTTACCATTGACGTGTGTTAAATGGGATTAAACTGAAGGAGGGAGCGGAGGGCGAAGGGAGAAGGTGACTTCGGTGGTGATTTACAGGTTTGTGGACAAGGTACTCCTTCAGAAATGCGATGAAGTACCTTGTACGCCAAAATGACGCTCCACCCGGGCGCGACCGGTGTAGGTAAGAGTGGTAGGGCAGGGGGGAGTTGACAGACGACGGAATGGGAAAAACAAAATAAAAAACATGTATTAAAACCACTTACCTTGCAGTCACCGCATCGCCAACTTCAGCACTACCCATGTACAGTTCCCTTTACTATTCAACCTCCTCTCTAGCTTCAATACACACATAAACAATTTCCATGCCCATCGACTTGGCGATGCGGCAAGCGCAAGGTAATTGGTTTTATTTAAAAAAGAAAAAAATTATTTCCCCTGTTCCGTCGTCTGTCAACTTCCCCCACCGCACCCACCGCTCTTACCTGCACTGGCCGCGCCTGGGTCCACCAGCCCTATTTAAAATCAGGAGGACCAGTTGCTTTACGTTGACTGAGCCAACAGAGGCTTCTTCCAATGGCCCAACAGAATGGGGGCCAGTGGAGTAAGAGCATTAACCACCTGCCCTAATTAGGGTGGTGGTGCAAGGTCTCTTTTTTTCTGTCCCTCATGGCCAGGTAAAACCTGTCGGTGAAGGACAGAAAAAAAATTACCTTTCGAAACCCAGAAGAAAAAACTTTCAGGGCGTGAAATTTGTTTTTTTGTTTGTCAATAACAAATTCCCACATTAGAGTTTGTTTTTGAAAAACAAAAAGTGTGTTAAAGTTTGGTGGGTGGCAGGCAAAACCAACGGCAGCCTTAAAGCAAACTATTTGTACCTTGACAAGGATTGCGAAGAAAGCAGTTCCTGTTATAGTACAAATGTCACCACTGGGTCAGTACTAACCTCTAAATCTGGTGGATGGTAGTCTGCCAGGGTGGCAGATGTAATTTCCTTCACCTCCCCGACAGACAAAGAAACATCCACCAAACTGGTCTGCAATCGAGAACAAGAGGCATGATTCTCCGCTGTTAACGCCTTAACTGCGGCCGTTATTTCGGTGCAGTGCGGGCGTTCTAAAAGGTGTGCGGGGCCGTGTCGGCCGTTGGCCGACGGCAGCACTAGCGAGGTACTGCTGCCGTCGGCCAACGGCAGCACGCAACTAGTTAAAGCTATCCCCTCTCCAGGACTACACAGGGCCAGGGTACAATTCGCAAATGTGCCAGTTGTTACAGATACCTTTGAACCCTAAAGAGGACTTCAAGTGTTTGGAAAAAAGTGTAATCTGTTTACCTAATCCTACATCAATGTTAATTAACCACAAAATCAGAGGTAATAAGTGCTATATAATGCAATACACAAAATAAAGAAAGAATGCTGCTTTGTTTGATACAGTCTGGCTCTCTTTACACAACCAAGATTAACCAGCAATCAACAATTTGCATTAAGGATCTCAGATTGGCCATGTTTGTTGAGGTCTGGTTCCCTATACCAAATCCAGCATCGCAGTCACTCAAAATAAGGAGACTAGCTTGCCTTTATTTAAATTAAGAATCACCATCAGTCTGCCTCAACAAAGAGCCCAGAGTGCTGCTTTCTTTCATGAGGCTGGGCATCTTTACTTACATGAGCAATACCAAAAACCAGTCCCCACAATAAAAGGCCAACCCAGCATCACAAACCTTCATGCTCAATAAACAGCCCAGAATGTCCCTTTATTTCTTAATGTCTAGTTCCCTTAACCCATTCCTGCATTGCCATCAGTCATCCGCAAAATGGAGAGCAGAATGTCCCTTTGTCTGATGATGTCTGGTCCTTTTTACCCAGCCAAGCATCACAAGCAATCACACAAAAATGAGTTCAAATATGTTTGATGGTTTATTACATTTACTGAATCAGGCACAGCATCACCACTGTTCAATAATGAGCCTGCAATGTGAATTTGTTTGCTAATGGCTGTTTTAAAAAAAAAAAATGTAGTGCTTCATTTGTGCCTTCATTTTCGGATGCTCAGGACTGGCACTTAGTTCATAATACTGGCACATATTTAATTAAAGGCTACCTACCATATGGTGGTGCTATCTTTCTGTTTAAAAAAAAAAACACAGAAGGCTGAAAACTCATCTGTGGAGTCCCTGAAGGTTCATTGCTCAGACACACCCTCTTCAATGCACACATGGTCCCTCTGGCTAATGTCATACACACACACAACACCAACATCCTGTCCTACACAAATGACACGCAACTCATAATCGCCCTCTCAGACAAGACCTTGACACAAGAAACAACTTCACCGCCTGCATGACCAACGTCGCTAACTGGATGAAAGCCAACTGTCCCAAGATCAACATCGATAAGACAGAAGTAGTGATCTTCAGCAAGGACACCTCACCATTGGGCTCCAACTGGTGATCGGCCAAACTCGGACCTACACCTAGAACCCACGCCAGGAGCCTCTGAATATTCATGGATGGCAAAGTGGACATCACTGCACAAGTTAACGCCGTCACTGTATCCTGCTGCCACATCCTGAAGATGCAGAAGAAGATCTTCAAATAGCTCCCAAGCAACACAGAAAAACTGTCACTCGTGCGTTAGTCATCAGCGATTTGGGCTATAGGAAAACCCACTAAGCCCGGATTACCAAGTAACTCACTAGAAGACTACAGACCATCCACAACTCAGCAGCCAGACTCATCCTTAACCTCCTACACAGAACTCACACTGCATCACTCTGAAGAGAACAGCAATGGCTTCCAAGGAAGAAACTCACTCCATTTAAAGTACTTACATACTCATTCAAGGAACGCCACAACTCAGGCCCCACTTACCTGAACAGTCCTATCTCCTTCAACCAACCATCCGGACACCTACGCTCCACAGGATTCCTACTTGCCAACATTACAGCAATAGACAGAAACAGATTAGGAGGACGAGCGTTCTCTTACATCGCTCCTAAAGCATAGAATGACCTTTCTCACTACATCAGAGCCTCCACCCATGAATTCCAACGGGAAGCTGAAGACCTGGCTTTTCAATTAACCAACCTACCATATTTAGAGCTAGGCACACACACCTGGCCAGCAACAGGACACCCTCGTGGGTGATGGTGCGCTTTACAAATACAATAACAAAAAATATCATATATGGCACCACTGGCAAGGACCTGAAGTGGGAAAGTATATACCCAGGCCTACAATTGTAAGGACAACCAAGGCTATTTCAACAGCAAACTTAAACAAGCATTAGAAATGCAATCGGGCTCGGATTTATTTGAGTTTGAGCTAATGGCATTGTAAATGCCAATGTATTGTTGCTATGTGTTATGGAATGTGTTCATGTGGTGTGTACTGCCAGTGATCTCCTATTGAAATCCAAATAGATCTGTTCAGGAAAAAGCATCAGGTCACTTGATTGTGTTGGATGCTACACTGCTGCCAAGCTTCTTGGAAGAGTTGGCAAGGCTGACCCTGAGACTGCACGGCTGTGCCCTCCTCCTCCTTCACAATTGTGGAACACTGTGTTCCACGAGGGAGACAAGACTACCACACCGAAGGCAGACGAATGTTCGCTCTAGAAGGTTTAGGGAACTGACAGCTTCCAGTGATTTAAAAAAAAAAAACTCAGACTAATAAATGTCTACCATGCTTGGTATCCATGTTGTGCACATTTACTGATGCAAAGAACTCCGATACCGTCGGGTCTAGCTAACATTATACAAAACTCTAAAATAAATAAAAATGAATAAGTTAAGTAAACGAATGGAAGGATGAATAACAACAGAAAAAGGCCTACAGTGAAATTGAACCGACTCCAATACTTTGAATATGGGATATATGTATGTGTATATATATATATATATATATATATATATATATATATATATATCCAATCCTCTGCGTTCGCTTAGGGCCCCTGCCTCTTGTAGTGGCGGGCCTCGGATGGGATAGCGAATCCCTTAACATCCACAAGAACCTTCTCCTTAAGAAAAGAATGTCCGGGCCACTTGCAGACACACACGTACTTTATTTCAAAATGTGCTTCGCGAAGCACATTTTGAAATAAAGTACGTGTGTATCTGCAAGTGGCCCGGACATTCTTTTCTTAAGGAGAAGGTTCTTGTGGATATATATATATATATATATATATATATATATATATATATATATATATATATATATATATATATATATATATATATATATATATATATATATATATATATATATATACACACATACACACACACACACACACACACACACACACACAGATGTGAATGGTGTTAAACTGAAATACTAAAGTGCTGGCCTTCGTAGTCCGATGCTGAACATCGATGCTATAGTGTAACTACGTGATTTTATTTATTTATTTTGCTCTTCCAACACTTCATCACAAACATATAGCACCAAAAAAGCAGCTGGGCGCTATACAGAGATCGTGTCTCTTGCTGCAGGAACCAATGTTGGGACAGAGTACAGTATCCAGTGTGACATATTCAGCTGAGGCCCCATACTAGGGGAAATACATATGAAATTGGGAGAGTACAGGAATATGCAACAGGGCAACTGTAGAAGGTGCTGTTTACATTTAGTGTGGGTACTACAGTACTACATTTACATAACACAATAACACATATTTCGAAAATGTGGCAGTTTAAGTGATGTGCCCAGATTCACACATTTGTTACTTGGTCAAGCGGTGAAGCCGGAATTAGAACTGCGGTCCCCGGGCCCCCGGACCAGCAAGTTAGCCACTGGACGGCATCTGTGCCATAATTCCAAACCCGTGGGCGCGAGCAGGAGCACACAGGGCCCTTTCGGTGCAGGCCGCAGTCCGAGGTGGAGTCTGCGATATTTGCGGATGTGAAACAGACCCGCACAGTTCTGCCTGAGGCCATTTAACACAAGGCTGCTTTCCAGGCATGAGCGCGAGGGCACAGAGCTCGAAGTGTGAGAGGATAAACAGCGAAAAGGGACTTAACTGTGTTATTAATGCCTCCTTATATGAGGCTGAGGGCAATACCTGGAAACAGCATGTTAAATATCACATTAACGGATGAGTGCGAAATACACTGTCTGTAGAAGAAATATTCACGGAGTTGAGGACTAAGAAGGGTTTCCCTGCAAAAAAAAAAAGAAAATGCGCTCACCCACAAGCCTGGAAACATTTCAAGAGGGCTGCCAAGTGTGGGCTCAAAGTTCTACCTTCACCAGAAGAAACTGCCTCTGAATTGTAAAGAAAAGAAGTCGACTTTAGACGGAAACAATGCTGCTCGCCGCTCGGTCGCCCGTACTCTGCAGAGAGCGGCAGAGCAGCTCCCCGGGCCGGCAGGAAGGAGCCGCACACGGCGTATATGCCTGTGTGCACGTAAGGAGGAGGACGCGCGCCCGACAAACACACTGCTAGATGGTGAACGCGCGCGCACCATCTGCAATGCATTACACGGCCACCCTGACAGCTCCTAATTATAATTAATGTACTTCTTTGCGCGAGCACGCACGAAATATGCCTCAAAATGGCGGAACAAAACTACATTTACCCTATCACTTCAAGCCTATTAAAAAGAAAACACAAGGAAGACGAATCACTGACCAGATGACAGAAAACGCTAAGGAATGTCTGGAATTTCTCTCTCCAAGGCCCTCTTCTTCTTTTTTTTCTCCTTTAACATTAGTTCTCAAACTCCTCCCCTTCAGGGGGAGGAGTCCGAGCCCTAAAAAGGGGTGAACACACAAAAAGAGTTTTTTTCTGATATTTAAGAATTTAATTCTAATGATAACACAATTGATCAATAACATATAACAGAACAGATATATTCAATACACTTAATACGGATAAGGTCTTCCCAGATATTGTTGGGGGGCTGTTTATTTCCCCCCAACAATATCTGGGAAGACCTTATCCGTAAACCTGCACATTAACCAGAACATATATCGTTTTTAAGAAATTTATTAATGAAAATATTGTATTAAGTGTATTGAATATATCTGTTCTGTTATATGTTATTGATCAATTGTTTTATCATTAGAATTAAATTCTTAAATATCAGAAAAAAACTCTTTTTGTGTGTTCACCCCTTTTTTAAGTTTGCTGTTGAAATAGCCTTGGTTGTCCTTACAATTGTAGGCCTGGGTATATACTTTCGCACTGAACAATTTCCCTGTCCCAGGATTTTTATCCTTTCCAGGGGGTCCCTGATATATTACACAAAGGGACCTGAAGTGGCACAGGAAGCAGTGTCTTCCTACGAAATTTCCTGGGCTCCTTTGCTTAATATTTTTCAACTTAAGCACTGCTTGGATCTCCAGTGACACAATTGTATAGCTGGTCACTTTGTGAACTCATGTATCGAGCACCCCCAATAGCCACTTTTCTTTCTTAAGCAGATTAATAAAAGATTGTTTTTTTCTTGTAATGTTTAATTTATATCAATAGCAAAATGCTCAATTTCACGAAGAGCCCCTAAATACAAAAGCTAAAGCTTTTATTTATCGCAAAGTGTTTTACAGTTTTAAATATAAAGAATCCTAAGCCTCAATGGCAGACACTTTGGCGCGTTTGCTTTTCTCATGTAACACATCACACTACACCAGAAGGGTTTAATAGGGCAAACTAATTATCCTGATTCCAGTTACAGCCCATTAACTTTCTGCAGAGCTCTGTTTCACTGCCACTAGAACACACATGGGCTACTTTAATAGAAACTGAAGTTTGAGATCATATGAAAAACTGAAAATATAAAACTGATATTAAAAAAGTCCTAAGAGTCTTAAACAAAAAGATCTTTCTGCTGACAGCACCCTAAAAAATTGTTAAATGCCCATAATGACAAAACAAACAAAAGAGAAGAGTCAGTCGAGGTATACAGCTGGTAGGGCACAACACAAACACCAAATGAAATCATGAAGACTGGGGCACATCACAGAACCCATCATAGAACAGGAAGACTTTGACACATCACAGACTCTATTATGAATAATGAAGACTGGTGCACAACACAGACTCTGTCAGAGAATAGGAAACTGACAGGCGCGGTGCGTCCATTGGGGCGTAGGGGCGAAGCCCCACTAAGCCCCAAAGCCCCATGGACCCACCACGTCGTCACTAGAAGCCAAACACAATTATTTTAAAAAATCGCGCTATCTGCTGGCCGGGAAACCGGGAGACACCCGACCTTCCCGGAGTGCGCAAAGGGGGGGGGGGGGAAGGATCGGGCTGCTGCAGCTGCGCAAGTGTATTTTTGGGCACAAACATGCCCGCGCATGCGCAGATCGTTTTCTTGTGAATTCCCCCTTAGAGAGAGGACCAGGGGGCGGGCCGCAGCCCCCGGGGTTACACAGGGCGACTGGGCGAGGAGTCATGGTGCCCCCCCAGCCAACCCTGGCGCAGGATTGGCTGGTCAATACATAGCCGGGTTACATAACCCCTGACGGATAGCACGGCCGACTTTGGTGCTGGGAAACCA
The DNA here is from genome assembly GCF_964261635.1 of Lissotriton helveticus. Classification (NCBI taxonomy): domain Eukaryota; kingdom Metazoa; phylum Chordata; class Amphibia; order Caudata; family Salamandridae; genus Lissotriton; species Lissotriton helveticus. Next base: position 163,961,805 of record NC_136065.1, on the reverse strand, counting down.
GGTTCGAGCCTCTTATCGAACCATAAAAATGTATACATGACTTACTTTGGTGTTAAATAAATAGATATTTTAAAAAACAAATTAAAATGATGTTCCGACTAAGGTGTGAAATTGGTGTCGAATAAATACATGTTTTTAAAAACAATTAATATTAATCATGTATCATTGGTGCTGGAGTACAAGGTTCGAGACTGGTATTAAACACTGACAAGCTGTGTGCAAGTTATACGGTCATAAAAATACATGAATGATGGATGCAGGATGGGTGGATGCATGAATGGATGCAGGATGAATGATGGGTGGATGAATGGATGGGTGGATGCATGAATGAATGATGGATGCAGGATGGATGCAGGATGGGTGGATGGGTAGATGAATGAATGATGGATGCAGGATGGATGCAGGGTGGATGGATGGGTGCATGAATGAATGATGGATGCAGGATGGGTGGATGGATGGATGGATGATGGATGAATGATGGGTGGATGAATGGATGGGTGGATGCATGAATGAATGATGGATGCAGGATGGATGCAGGATGGGTGGATGAATGAATGATGGATGCAGCATGGATGCAGGGTGGATGGATGGGTGCATGAATGAATGATGGATGGATGGATGGGTGGATGCAGGAATGGATGCAGGATGGATGATGGATGGGTGGATGGATGGGTGGATGGATGCATGAATGAATGAATGATGGATGCTGGATGGGTGGATGGGTGGATGGATGGGTGGATGAATGAATGATGGATGCAGGATGGATGGGTGGATGGATGGGTGGATGGGTGGATGCATGAATGAATGATGGATGCAGGATGGGTGGATGAATGAATGATGGATGCAGGGTGGATGGATGGGTGCATGAATGAATGATGGATGCAGGATGGATGGATGGGTGGATGCATGAATGGATGCAGGAATGGATGCAGGAATGGATGATGGATGGGTGGATGAATGAATGATGGATGCAGGATGTATGGGTGGATGGATGGATGGGTGCATGAATGAATGATGGATGCAGGATGGATGGGTGGATGGATGGGTGCATGAATGAATGATGGATGCAGGATGGGTGGATGGGTGGATGGATGGGTGGATGAATGAATGATGGATGCAGGATGGATGGGTGGATGGATGGGTGGATGGATGGGTGGATGGGTGGATGCATGAATGAATGATGGATGCAGGATGGGTGGATGAATGAATGATGGATGCAGGGTGGATGGATGGGTGCATGAATGAATGATGGATGCAGGATGGATGGATGGGTGGATGCATGAATGGATGCAGGAATGGATGCAGGAATGGATGATGGATGGGTGGATGAATGAATGATGGATGCAGGATGTATGGGTGGATGGATGGATGGGTGCATGAATGAATGATGGATGCAGGATGGATGGGTGGATGGATGGGTGCATGAATGAATGATGGATGCAGGATGGGTGGGTGGATGGGTGGATACATGAATGGATGCAGGATGAATGATGGGTGGATGGGTGGATGCATGAATGAATGATGGATGCAGGATGGGTGGATGAATGAATGATGGATGCAGGATGGATGCAGGGTGGATGGATGGGTGCGTGAATGAATGATGGATGCAGGATGGATGGATGGGTGGATGCATGAATGGATGCAGGAATGGATGCAGGATGGATGATGGATGGGTGGATGGATGGGTGGATGGATGGGTGGATGGATGCATGAATGAATGAATGATGGATGCTGGATGGGTGGATGGGTGGATGGATGGGTGGATGAATGAATGATGGATGCAGGATGGATGGGTGGATGGATGGGTGGATGGGTGGATGCATGAATGAATGATGGATGCAGGATGGGTGGATGAATGAATGATGGATGCAGGGTGGATGGATGGGTGCATGAATGAATGATGGATGCAGGATGGATGGATGGGTGGATGCATGAATGGATGCAGGAATGGATGCAGGAATGGATGATGGATGGGTGGATGAATGAATGATGGATGCAGGATGTATGGGTGGATGGATGGATGGGTGCATGAATGAATGATGGATGCAGGATGGATGGGTGGATGGATGGGTGCATGAATGAATGATGGATGCTGGATGGGTGGATGGATGGGTGGATGAATGAATGATGGATGCAGGATGGATGGGTGGATGGATGGGTGGATGGGTGGATGCATGAATGAATGATGGATGCAGGATGGGTGGATGAATGAATGATGGATGCAGGGTGGATGGATGGGTGCATGAATGAATGATGGATGCAGGATGGATGGATGGGTGGATGCATGAATGGATGCAGGAATGGATGCAGGAATGGATGATGGATGGGTGGATGAATGAATGATGGATGCAGGATGTATGGGTGGATGGATGGATGGGTGCATGAATGAATGATGGATGCAGGATGGATGGGTGGATGGATGGGTGCATGAATGAATGATGGATGCAGGATGGGTGGGTGGATGGGTGGATACATGAATGGATGCAGGATGAATGATGGGTGGATGGGTGGATGCATGAATGAATGATGGATGCAGGATGGGTGGATGAATGAATGATGGATGCAGGATGGATGCAGGGTGGATGGATGGGTGCGTAAATGAATGATGGATGCAGGATGGATGGATGGGTGGATGCATGAATGGATGCAGGAATGGATGCAGGAATGGATGATGGATGGGTGGATGGATGGGTGGATGAATGAATGATGGATGCAGGGTGGATGGATGGTTGCATGAATGAATGATGTATGCAGGATGGGTGGACACATGAATGGATGCAGGAATGGATGCAGGATGGATGATGGATGGGTGGATGGATGGGTGGATGGATGGGTGGATGGATGGATGCATGAATGAATGATGGATGGATGGATGCAGGATGGATGCAGGATGGATGGGTGGATGGATGGATGGGTGGGTGGATGCATGAATGAATGATGGATGCAGGATGGATGGGTGGATGGATGGATGGATGGGTGGATGCATGAATGAATGATGGATGCAGGATGGATGGATGGGTGAATGCATGAATGAATGATGGATGCTGGATGGATGGGTGGATGCATGAATGAATGATGGATGCAGGATGGATGCAGAATTGGTGGATGGATGGGTGGGTGGGTGGATGGATGGATGGGTGGATGCATGAATGATGTATGGATGGATGCAAGGTGGTTCGGGCTCGCTCGCTGCGCTGCTGCGCTCGCTGCGGTGCAATATGCAAATTAGTTTACGCCCCACCACTTTCAAATGTCACCAGCCGCCCCTGGAAACTGATACACTTCACAGATTCCATCACGGTATAAAAGTACATAGGGGCATATCACAGAATCCACTGTGTAATAAAAATAAACTGTGACACATCACATACTCCATTATGGAGGAGGAAGACTAGGGCACATCGCAGATTCCATTACTGTGGGGGTCTTGGACACCGAAACAGCAATATCGAGTGGACATAATGTTGGCACCCGAATAGCGAAACATATTGACAGGTAAGAATGAATAGATGTATGCATCTAGCTCCATAATTATGTAAATTGACAATATATACATCTTCAAGGTATATGATTTTGAATTAAGAAAGGTAAATCTGTACCTTTCTCATTAAGCTTACCTCCTTGATATTTTGGTTTTCGATATGGTGGGCACAATATTGTGACGTCTCAATATTTCTGCTTGGATACTCCAGACTACAATTTTACGCTATGAAATACGAAGACTGCGGCACAGGCCAGACTCCATTAAAAATAAGGAAGTCTGGGGAACCTTTACAGACCCCATTAGTGTATAGGGAATATGAAAAAATAGGGAATATCACAGATTCTATTACTGAATAGGGAAGATTCGAACACATAACAGGCTTCATTACAAAATTGGGAAAACTGGGGACATTAGCAAACTCCACTGCAGAATAGGGAAAACTGGAGCACATCAAAGTCCATTATCAAGTATATGTTTTAACATTTCTTTATTTGGTTTTTCACAAGTTACTATACAGTACATAGCAGTTTACCAATATTCGGCTAGTGACAATGTGGTTGCACCAGGTACACTTGCTTGTATCATTGTCAAGTAACAGAAACAATATTTTTGCAAGTACATCATCAGACAAGTATGTCCGCTGAGAGTTACCGGACTGGTGTTTAGCTCAGAGGAAAAGCAAGAATGGTGATACCTTTGAGAGAACTAAGCAACTATGTTAGAACATGAAGAGCAGGTCACACAAAATTACAGTGGGGTCTATATGCTGGTTCAAGCACATCTCTGCATCACTGTGCATAGAAGCGTACCAGTTACATTCCAGGCGCGTGTGCGTACAAAGGAATTGACGCCAACACGAACAGTTAGATGTTCAAATTCACGCAAGATGGGAGCAGATAGAGAGGGGGGATTTGCCTATTGGTGGAAGTACGGATCACCACAGAGTATTGTCTACCTGCAACAAGGGGTTATGATTGGATGTTTCCAAAAGCCTCTAGCCTATGCGGCCCTCAGGATAATACTTTCTGCTTTTGCCCATGCAATTAAATAGTTTTGCCAGGATACGAGGGAGAGGAACCTTGTAATGGCGTGTCACTGCATATTTTGCCAAGAGTAGTGCCAGGCAATGTTTTAAATGGAAAAATAGAAGTGCCGGTACTCTTTACCAGAGTACCTGCTTATTTCTCTGAAGTGCTGGGACTTTCCAGTTAAAAGTATTACGTCTCTCTTGAGATGTGCCTGTACACTCCCTCTCAAAATAAACAAGCATTTACAATGCAACGGTTTCGCCTTTGGAAAAGTTAGAGCTATTGGCATTGTAAATGACAAAATTTGTATTTATGTGTTGGTTTTGAAAACAGATAAATAAATGGATTGTCCTTTACATTGCCAATAGCTTAATCTCTCGCAAATGCGAGACCTATTGTACCCTACGGACGAGCTCAGCAGACAGCAATTACTACCACACACACACACCCAGAGCCACACACACACACACCCAGAGCCACCCACACTCCCCCAGAGCCACACACACCCACCCAGAGCCACACACACCCACCCAGAGCAACACACACCCACCCAGAGCCACACACACCCACCCAGAGCCACACACACCCACTCAGGAGAGCAAGCACAGCGAGGGGGCAGGGAAGCAAGCACAGCGAGGGGGCAGGGAAGCAAGCACAGCGAGGAGGCAGGGAGGCAAGCACAGCGAGGGGGCAGGGAAGCAAGCACAGAGAGGGGGCAGGGAAGCAAGCACAGCCAGGTGGCAGGGAAGCAAGCACAGCCAGGTTGCAGGGGGGCAAGCACAGCCAGGGGGCAGGGAAGCAAGCACAGCCAGGGGGCAGGGAAGCAAGCACAGCCAGGTTGCAGGGGAGCAAGCAGAGCCAGGGGGCAGGGAAGCAAGCACGGGCAGGGAAGCAAGCACAGCCAGGGGGCAGGGGAGCAAGCACAGCCAGGGGGCAGGGAAGCAAGCACAGCCATGTTTCCAGTGCTTGGCTATTCTGAACAATTGGTATCCGGCCTGCCACTCAAACGAAAAAAACTCCCAGAGTACCTTAAATAGCTAAATGAAACCTCAGAAGTAGAAACATTATGTCCTGACTACACGAGAGAGGCTGCAATTGTAACTGCGGGGACAAATACCACTGAACTGGGAAGAAGAAGGCGTACAACTATAGTGGAGGAATAACAACCTCGTACACTACTGCAAACCACTGTGCTTTGGATGTCCCACGCCTGCCATCCATGTTGCTTCATCCCACCTCCTTTCCTTCAGTCACTCGTTGCTTCTCCTCCTCATACCCAGACTGTGCTCCTTCCTTCCCCCAGCTGCACCTTCCTACTGTCACCAACGGCTTCTCCTCAATACCCCTTGTACTGCTCCCCCCCACCCAATTAGTGCCATCAGTGTTACTCCCCTAGAACAAAATGGCTAAAAAGCAGTAGTAAAGCCACTAGGTCTCAAGAGTGAAATATATTGGCTTTGCTAATGCTCGTGTTTGAGGTCTTGCCTGACAGCATAGTTGTCCCCAAGACCTACTGTTACCAATAAATTATTTATAAGTAGAATGGGCTTTACATCCACCCGAAAGTACACTGAATCATCACACATGAAATTCTCTATCCCACACATGCACTATTTACAGAAAGCAATCTTTTCTGGTATCAATTGACAACGCATCTGTCAGCAAGATGTACTGTTACAAATTCTTTAAAGTGGGATTTGGCGTCATCCAGTGGAGTAATACCCTCTGACCTCAAGCTAGTGCCTATTTGCTTTCTACCTTCCAGGAAATGCATGAGGGACAAGGGCATTTGAATTGTACACTCAATCATCACGCTGCTTGTCACATTCAATTATTTATTTCCTATATGTATTCCATACAGAGAACAATCCTTTTTCCCAGCACTGACAAGGCCAATACGACATGATTTAATGTAATAAACAGCATTTGTGCATGCAGCACATGGAAATACATTTATGAATGTGTGTGTTTACATGGATTGGCAAATTAAGTTGAGACTTACTGGTGTTACCAATACCTGTTTCGATCTGAGATTCCACAATTTCCCACAAACTGGGAACATGACACAGGTGAGGACATTTAACCTCGTCTCCAACACACCCTCGTATTTAAAGCTATGAACATTGGAACGTGCAGCTCGTACTGCAAACCAACTTTTTTTTACATTTTCAGCTCATTCTAAATATGAGATTAACATTTCAGTATTTTGATAAAGAATCAATTTGCTCCAAATTTAATATGCATACCTTGTGTCTGCATTACAGCTCGTTCCAACATCCGCCAAAACTTACATCAACAATCATATACAGATACGGTTCCTAAAATAAGTTAAATATTAATTACAGCGTATATGTCAGCAGAACGGGGACTTTATGGTCTACTCTAGATGCTGGACATTCAAGGTATATAAATGCAGAGTTTTCGATGTATCTCTAAAAAGCAATGCACACCTAATTCTGCCAAATCTACATAGTTTAAGAGATCTCTATGTATGAAGAGGATCTGCGAGGTCGGTGTAAACTGAGGGATAGATCTGATCTCTTAAGGTAGGAGCTAGTGAGATCTGTCACCTGATACATGGCTGCTCAAGATCTGTAAGTGGAAGTCACTTCAAGAAATAAACAAGTGTCCCGTGTGCAGTTTGCTGCACGCTTCTCATGTGTCACCCTCAGGCAGTACGAGACGACAGGAGAAAAGCCGTACCAGGAAGAGAGCTGGGAGAGAGCACCTAAGGGGCTAGGTGGGAACCAGAAAAGGGCAATGTTTGTTCGAAGGGCCTGGACTGCAACATACTAACAGCAGCAGAATACAACCCCCTCCGACAGGAGAATGATGCAACAGGGCCAGTCGACACACAGAAACTGCAAAACAGAACCCAAGTAACACAACAGGACCAGCACTGTGCCATAGCAAAACGTGCTGTGCCAGAAAATCATAAGAGTGTCAGGCCAAAACCACCCCAGTACCCGAAAAGGACCAAAAGTACCCAAAGAATAATTCAGATTTCTCAGAAATTCAACACGACAGTGCCTATAATAACTTGTACCATAACAGTGTCAGACGGAACCCTGCCGTGTCTGAGTATATCTGTAATAGTGCCAGAAACAACTACACCACCAAAACAAAACCAGAGACAATGCATAAGCAACTACGATCTCATCAGTGGCAAAAGAGAACCGGCATCGGACCACAAATAACCACAAAAGCGCCAACGTTCACAAAATCCAACAATGCCAGAACACGAGCTATGGGGTGAACTGAAAAGTGAAAACTCGAACAAGGCACGAGAAGAACAAGAAGCACGAGAACACGGACAGCGGGAGGGGGAACAGGCACACGGACAGCGGGTTGGGGGGCGGGGACGGGCACACGGACAGCGGGAGGGGGGCGGGAATGGGCTCACGGACAGCGGGAGGGGGGGCAGGAACGGGATAAAAAAAGTAGTAAAATATGCCGCTTACCTGCTAGCAATTCAAGGAAAGTGAAATCGCGCAGCCCACCCCTACAAATCACATGTTGGAAATGAAACAAACATGCCGAGACAAAAAAAAAACATTCGCCCACCACCCCATGACGTTCTAAAAGGGGCGGGATGAGTAAAAATCACCGGAACGCCCACGAATCTGCTCCGGCAATGACGGACAGATCTCTCTTCCAATGGCTAGCCTCCATTTATGGAGCTAGCCAATGGAAGAGCAGGCGGGACAAAGCCCCCGTACTGCTTCTCAAAACATTTAGCCTGCGCGAACGCTGCTGCGCAGCGGACGCCAGGCGAAACCTAAAAAGTGCCGGTACTCCCGAACGGACAGTACCGGCCCATTTAAAGCACTGGTGCCAGGTCTAGAAACGGAGTTGCAGTCTTATTTTGCTTGGTCTGTGGGTACACTCCCAGGGCACATACCTACCAGCGAGGTGAGACAGTCACGGTGCCGGATTAAACTCTGTGGATGCCCCGAGGCAGTCAAAAGTTTGGGCTTCCCCTTGCATATTATCTCCTAATACCCAATGCACTGATTTTTTTCACAAACTGACAGCTGCCAGATGAGCTTTTAAGAGACAAACTGTGATGTGAATCGGATGTCTCTGGTTTATGTACTTTAAGTTGTTAATGGGTACATTACATTAATATAGTATTTTACCCATAGAATCTTTAATGTAAAGTTTTCGTTTCTTTTAGTTGATTAATTTTTTGCTATCTTTTGGAAATAATATTTATGAAAGCTTGATTGTAAAAAAAAATTCAAGATCTTTTTGATCTATTGTCGTGGGGTCCCTAAAAGGAGCGGGGCCCATAGGCCGGTGTCTACTTTGCCTATTTGGTCATTCGGAACTGGACAGTCATCTCCACCATGTGTGCTAGTTTGGAAACTCCTTCAGATCAGTAATGTGAAAGTGAGAGGCATGAACGTACCATGCAGAATATCAGCATTGGGGAGGGGGGGGGGGGGGGAATGTGAAAGTGTGGTGCATGAACTTACCATGCTGAATATAAGGATTCGTGGGAAGGCTGGAATGTGAAAGTGAGGGGCATGAACGCACAATGCTGAATACCGGGGGAGGAGTAGAGAGCTTTGAGGGCAAATGGCACAGGCCTGAGGGAAATTGTTAATTTTTTTGTTAATCTTAGCCAGGGACAGGTAGGCTGTGTGAAGTACAAAATACTATATGAGATTAACCGTAGCATTTAGAGAACATGTGGCGGGGTCGGCTGGTATTCACTCCCACTGTTTATCAGAGAGGGCCTGACCAAATTCAATTTCTCACTTGTTACGAGGGCAAGTGAGGAAGGGTCTGCATGTTTTCACCAATAGCATTTATGAATCATATTATCAAACGCCGTCCATTGCCCATGACATGTAGGTATCGCATCACAGTGTGAGCTTGTGGTTCTGATACTGTGGCACTCCTGTAGGAACTCAGGGCATGGATCAGTGTGTGGTATGTCAAGAAATGACCTCTGTGCATGTTATGTTGATCTGTGAGCATCTCAAAAGGAAGGAGGATTCTGTCCCGATGAAGACCACCCAAAGTGGTGAAGTCTGCTACATGCCAGAGTTGAAACTTGCCGCGAGTTAGGCAGCTTCTGTTGCGTGGTGTGACCAGGAGGGGGAATGGCTGATGCATATGAAATATTCGATGCTGTAATGAGTAGACTATATCTAAGCAACCTTTGACCCTGCTTGCAGGCAGGCAGGTAGCACCCCATGCCACCACACTGCCGCCAGCTGCCTCATTCCCTCCTGCTGCCTGCCGCTGTCTCCTTGCTGCCTGCGGCCGTCTCCCGCTCCCTCCTTCCCGCCGCTGCATCCCTGCGGCCCCGCCCCCCTGATCCCCATTGGCCACCGAGCTCCCGGCTCCCAGCTGCTCCTCCCTCTCCACCTCTTAAGGGGGCCGCGCAGTGGTGTAGGAGCGACCTTTGACCCTGCTCATAGGCAGGTTGCTCCCCACCCCACCACACAGCCGCCAGCTGCCTCGTTTCCTCCTGCTGACTGCCGCCGTCTCCCTGCTGCCTGCTGCTGTCTCCTGCTCCTTCCTTCCCGCCGCTGCGTCCCTGCGGCCCGCCCCCCTGATCCCCATTGGCCACCCCGCTCCCGCCTCCCAGCTGCTCCTCCCTCCCTTTCCACCTCTTATAGAGGCCATGCAGCCGCTGGCGCGCCCAAGCCTGTCTGCGCCCGTCCGTGCCTGGAACGCGCCCAGCGCCAGAACCCCTGGACACCGCAAACGCCACAACACCAGACTCCGCTACGATGCCAGCACCCTCTACGCACTCAACGGCGGCCAAAACCACACCTGCTTCCAAGCCGCCCCCAAACAGAGTCACAGACCTTTCTCCTACCCTCAACACCGCCGAACACCTGCACTTCCGGATCCACACCGACCCCAGCACCAACCTCAGAGAAACACTCATCTACAGACCACCCGGACCCCGAGCTCAATTCAGCGACTCCATCACTGACCTCGCCAGCACCCACGCACTCTCCTTCATGGACTACATCCTCCTCGGGGACCTGAATTTCCACCTTGAGAACAACAACGACGCCAACTCCGCCACCCTGTCCAACAACCTCGCCAACCTCGGCCTCAGACGACTCGTCACTGCACCCACCCACGCCGCTGACCACACACTGGACCCCATCTTCTCCACACACACCCGAGTCGCCTTCGACCACAGCACCAAACTCCACTGGACGGACCACCGCTGCATCCATTTCACCTTCAACAAACCAACCACGCACCACCACAGCCAACAGCTGCCTCGCCGCTGCTGGAGCAAAGTCACCGAAGACCAGCTGAACCACCACCCTCGCCCAGAACCCACCCACCGACCCCACCAACCCAGACGCCGCAGCCCGCAACCTCAGACAGTGGATCAATGACTGCGCCAACACCCTCGCCCCACCCAAGAAACCCTCCAACAACAACGCCAGCAAGAGAGCCACCTGGTTCACTGACGAGCTTCAGACCTCCAAACGCGCCTGCCAGAAACTGGAGAAGATATGGCTCCACGAACGCACTCCGGACAACCACGCAGCCCAAAAGGACGCCACTCCCGGACATCACCACCTCATCAGAATAGCCAAGAGACCCTCCTTCAAAGACCGCCTTGATAACAACGCACATGACAGCAAAGAGCTCTTCAGCATCGTAAAGGAACTCTCCAACCCCAGCACCAACGCCAACGACAAACCGCCCTCACAAGAACAGCGCACCCGTGCCCACACCAAGTATTCAACAAAGCAGATGCTGCCATCGCACCCCAACTACGGGAGGTCATCAACATCTCCTTCGAAACTGCGACTTTCCCGGAATGCTGGAAATAAGCCGAAATCAACGCCCTCCTCAAGAAGCCCAATGCGGACCCCAAGGACCTCAAGAACTTCCGGCCCATCTTTCGGCTCCCGTTTCCGGTGAAGGTCATCGTGAAAATCGTCAACATGCAACTGGCCCACCACCTGGAAGACAACAACATCTTGGACCCGTCCCAGTCTGGGTTCAGACGAAACCACAGCACCGACACAGCCCTCATCGCCGCCACAGACGACATCAGGCGCCAACTAGACAACGGAGAAACATCAGCCCTCATCCTCCTGGACCTGTCAGCCGCCTTCGACGCGGTCTGCCATCGCACTCTAAAGACACGCCTCCTAGAAGCCGGAATCCAAGAGAAGGCCCTTGACTGGACCACGTCCTTCCTCTCCGGCAGAACCCAGAGCCTCTGCCTTCCGCCCTTCTGATCCGAGGCCACCGACATCATCTGCGGCGTCCCCCTAGGGCAACGCTGTTCAACATCTACATGGCCCCCCTCGCACAAGTGGCCGATCAACACGACCTCAAGATCATCTCCTACGCCGACGACACCCAGCTCATCCTCTCCCTCACCAAGGACCCGCACACCGCCAAAACCAACCTCCACGAGGGAATGAAGGCCGTCGCCGACTGGATGTAGAACAGCCGTCTGAAGCTGAACTCGGACAAGGCGGAGGTACTCATCCTCGGACCCACCCCCTCAGCCTGGGACGACTCCTGGTGGCCGACCACACTGGGAACAGCACCGACACTAGGACTCCTAAATGCCTTCTGTGAATACCAAAAGTCTTAAAGTTAGGATTTTTCTCAGTTTTGGAGTAGTAAAGTTAGGAGTCCTAACTTTAGGACTCCTAAATGCCTTCGGTGAATACCGAAAGTCTTAAAGTTAGGATTTTTCTCAGTTTAGGAGTCCTTAAGTTAGCAGTCCTAACTTTACTACTCCTAAACTGAGAAAAATCCTAACTTTAAGAGTTTCGGTATTCACAGAAGACATTTCGGAGTCCTAAAGTTAGGAGTCCTAACTTCTATGAATACCGAAATGAGTAAGTGCCTTCTGTGAATACCAAAATGAGTAAGTGCCTTCTGTGAATACCAAAATGGTAGTAAGTTTAGGATTTTGTCTTAAGTTAAGTGAAGAAGCAACTGGCATAAACAGCCTTAACCTGTGTTTTGATGGACAGATTGGAGTTGAATTTCAAACCTAGGTTTCTTACACATGAAGAGGGTTCTGGGGTCCAAGCTCCAAAGGCCACCAGTTACACATGCAGATTTTAATGCAGTTAGTACCAAAATCTGCATATTATGCCCCATTTTCACATGCAATAATTGTGATAAGTGGTATTTCCAATACCCTAAAAATTATGAACCCAACAGTATCTTTTATTGAGTGTTATGAATTCTGCATATCCTGCCAGGGCACTCACAATCAGACCTATTGTTAGGGTATGGAGCAGACTGAGACACCTATCAAAGTGTTAGGGAAAGGGGCAGAGAGCTGGGCAACATCACAGACTGCAAAACAATAGTGAGCAATAATGCCGACTGGGGGACACAATAGAGTATACCAGACTGTGACGCAGCACACATTATGTTAGGTCATAGAGAAGAACAGGAACATCCATGACAAAAAAAGTCTGAATACCCATATATATTTACAAAAACTCCATACATTCCTTCCAAATGAAGGCACCGGGACTCCAAAGGGTCAAAGCTCCATGTATTTACTGAAATGCAGAGTATATGTGACTTGGCCACAGTCAAGTCCCATATACTTTGTATTTCAATAAATACACAGCTCATTAACCCGTTGGAGTGCCGGAGCCTTTTTTTGCAAGGTAGGTGTGGAGTTTGTTGACTTGAGGGTGGCAGCCGTAGAAGATTCCGAGCACCACCTCCGTTCAGGAGCCGGTCGACAAAACCACCAGTCAAAGTAGTCTATCTATCTATCTATCTATCTATCTATCTATCTATCTATCTATCTATCTATCTATCTATCTATCTATCTATCTATCTATCTATCTATCTATCTATCTATCTATCTATCTATCTATCTATCTATCTATCTATCTATCTATCTATCTATCTTCGCCAGTAAGCAGTTATAGTTAGGACCTAGTTTCCATTGGAAAATAATTTTTTGTTTTGCTAATAACTTTGATGCCATATGATGAATCTTCACCAAATGTTCAAAAATAGCTTGACTCTCACTTCAGTTTCTGTCTGGAATGTATGGGTGATCCATCAAGTGGGGGCCGAGACAAAAGTGGGGGCCCAGAATGCATTTTCCCCAATGTTAATTCCCATAGGGAATTTAGACACGACTACAGCCCCAACCTCTGAATGGAATTACACAAATTTGGCTGAAAGGTACATCTTGGTCCAGGGAAGTGCATTTTGCTAGTTTGAAGTAAATTTGTTCAGTAGTTTTAGAGATAATAACTGAAATCCAAATTTGTAGATCTAGGGGCGCAGATCCTATGAGGTTCCACCCGCGGAGGATCCACAGGTCCACGCACCACAGAAGTGAATAAAGTGGTCAGTGTACAGGTTCCCTGACCCAACAGGTGTGTTAGAGGGGTCCCAGAGGGATACACATGGGCCAATAAGTTGCCTTATAATGTTTTTTTCTCAGCACACGGGAAACCGTGGTTCCCTGAGCAGTGCTCAACGTGTCCCCCATCCTCTGAAGATCAGCAAATCCTGATGCAGCTCATCAGAAGCACCACCCCCTTTGACCACCACTCTCCAAACGTGCCTCCTGGTGCACTACTTGTTGGGTGGTGAAGTCCTCTTGGATGGTGAGGGAGTATGGGGGCCAAGAACCCCTCCTATTACCTCTAGTAAGTTCCAGACAGTGAGATTGCTGAGAGCTCATTGCAGGCCTGCCCCTTTTCTCCTCCACTCTGCAATTACGCCTCCTGTCGCACTTATGGTTGGGGGATGAAGTCCCCTTAGATGCTGATTGTCCTTAGATGCCAAGAGCCTCTCCTGTTACCTTCAGTATGTTCCACACAACCGAATCACTGTGAGCTCATCTGAGGCCCCACCCCCTGTGTCTGCACCTCTCTGCAAACGCACCTCCTGGTGAACTACGGTTAGGGGATGAAGTCCTCTTGGATGCTGAGGGTCCTTGGGGCCAAAATCCAAGCCTGTTTCCTCCAGTAAGTCCCTCACAGCAGGATTGCTTAGAGCTCGTCAGAGGCCCCACCCTCTTTCTCCACCACTCTGACAACGTGCCGGAACCACCGCCAAGCTCCAGAAGAGACTCCAGCGGATCCAGAACGCCTCGGCCAGACTCATCCTCGACATCCCCCGACGCAGCCACATCTCCGGACACCTGAGAGATCTGCATTGGCTCCCGGTCAACAAGAGAATCACCTTCCGTCTCCTCACCCACGCGCACAAAGCCCTACACGACCAAGGCCCGAGCTACCTCAACAACCGGATCAACTTCTACACCCCCAAGCGCCTCCTCAGATCAACCAGCCACGCCCTCGCCGCCGTCCCCCGCATCCGAAGAGCAACAACAGGAGGAAGGTCCTTCTCCTACCTGGCCGCCAAGACCTGGAACACCCTCCCTACCGACCTCCGCCTGACCCAAGACCACCTCTCCTTCAGGAAGAAGCTCAAGACCTGGCTGTTCGAGCAGTAACGGCACCCCCCCCAACCCAGCGCCTTGAGACCCTACGGGTGAGTAGTGCGCTCTATAAATGACCTGATTGCTTGATTGATTGGTGCACTACTTGTTGGAGGATGAAGTCCCCTTGGATGATGAGGGTGCGTGGGGGCCCAGAACCCCTCCTGTTACCACCAGTAAGTCCCACACAGTGGGATTGCTAAGAGGTCATCAGAGGCCCGCTCCCTTTATCCACTTACTGTATACACCCACACAGCCACTTACACACCCACTGACAATCCCATAATGCAACTCACAAACCCACTCACACACATACACACACACACACGCTAATCAAACATCCACTCACAGACCCATACAGCCACTTACACACCCAGTCACAAATCCATATAGCAGCTCACAAACCCACTCACACACCCACACCGATTCTCACACACCCACTCAGACACCCACATAGCCACTCACACACCCAGCCACAGACCTATACAGCCACTCACACACCGACTCTGAAAGGTTAGCGGTTACAGTTAGGAAATAAATGTAAAAATAAAATCAAAATTCACTAAAAAATAAACCATGGCGATACATGGAGAAATCATGAATTTCTCCTTGTTTTTTGCTCTTTCCCTGTGTGCTGCATTCTGCAACACACAGGGAAAGAGCAAATCACCATGAATTATTGTTTACGTGAAGGAAGGGACACCTTCTGCAGCGCAGGCCCCCTCGCTACATAGTGGCAGTGTGCCTGTGCTGGCGCTAGACAGCTATTTTTGCACCATCGCTAGGGGAAACACGGGGTGAGCCATATTCTTGTGAATACTGTGCATCCCTGCTTTATAAAAATGTCAGAGCGCGGTGCTGCTGAATCTGGTGCAGCTCTTTTTTTACACAAATATGCCCCAAAGTGCCTCGGATAGGTGTGGGCACAATCACATTTGACCTTAGTTAAAACCATCCTTGCGTTGCCTTCCGTCAATTGTCTGCAGGGAAGCCTATCAGTCAGCAACCAGTGCACTGAGTGCTGGAACTGCATAGGCTGCTACCGGTGCAAAAAGGGCTACAGTTTCATAGCGTGAAAGTGAAACAACTGGGCTGAGTGCTGCAACTGCATAGACTGCTACCAGTGCAAAAAGGGCCACAATTTCCTAGTGTGAAAGTGAAACAACTGGGCTGAGTGCTGCAACTGCATAGACTGCTGCCAGTGCAAAATGAGCCACAATGTCATAGCGTAAAAGTGTAACAACTGCGCAGAGTGCGGCAACTGCATAGACTGCCGTCAGTGCAAAAAGGGCCACAATTTCACAGTATGAAAGTGTAACAACTGCATAGAGTGCTACAACTGGATAGACTGCCGCCAGTGCAAAAAGGGCCTCAATTTCACAGTGTGAAAGTGTAACAACTGCATAGAGTGCTACAACTGGATAGACTGCCGCCAGTGCAAAAAGGGCCACAATGTCATTGCGTGAAAGTAAAACAACTGCATAGAGTGCTGTAACTGCATAGACTGCTGCCAGTGCAGAAAGGGGCACAATTCCATAGCGTGAAAGTGTAACAACTGCATAGAGTGCTGTGCTACAACTGCATAGACTGCCACCAGTGCAAAAAGTACCACAATTTCACAGCGTGAAAAGGTAACAACTGCATAGAGTGCTGTAACTGCATAGACTGCCGCCAGTGCAAAAAGGGCCTCAATGTCACAGCGTGAAACAACTGCATAGAGTGCTGCAGATGCATAGACTGCCGCCAGTGCAAAAAGAGCCACAATTTCACAGTGTGAAAGTGTAACAACTTCAAAGAGTGCTGTAACTACATAGACTGCCGCCTGTGCAAAAAGGCCCTCAATGTCACAGCGTGAAAATGTAACAACTGCATAGAGTGTTGTAACTGCATAGACTGCCGCCAGTGCAAAAAGGACCACAATTTCACAGTATGAAAGTGTAACAACTGCATAGAGTGCTACAACTGCATAGACTGCCGCCAGTGCAAAAAGGGCCTCAATGTCACAGCGTGAAACAACTGCATAGAGTGCTGCAGATGCATAGACTGCCGCCAGTGCAAAAAGAGCCACAATTTCACAGTGTGAAAGTGTAACAACTTCAAAGAGTGCTGTAACTACATAGACTGCCGCCTGTGCAAAAAGGCCCTCAATGTCACAGCGTGAAAATGTAACAACTGCATAGAGTGGTACAACTGCATAGACTGCCGCCAGTGCAAAAAGGACCACACTGTCATAGCGTGAAAGTAAAACCACTGAACAGTGCTGTAATTGCATAGACTGCTGCCAGTGCAGAAAGGGCCACACTGTCATAGTGTGAAAGTAAAACAACTGCACAGTGCTGTAATTGCATAGACTGCTGCCAGTGCAGAAAGGGCCACACTGTCATAGTGTGAAAGTAAAACAACTGCACAGTGCTGTAATTGCATAGACTGCTGCCAGTGCAGAAAGGGGCACACTGTCATAGTGTGAAAGTAAAACAACTGCACAGAGTGCTGTAATTGCATAGACTGCTGCCAGTGCAAAAAGTGAAACAGTTTCATAGCGTGAAACAACTGCATAGAGTGGCAGGATGCCAGGGCGCAACAAATGCACAAAGACCCACAACTGTACAGAACAGTGCAATTGCACGGACAGTCACTCTATAGTGGTGACTGTCCGTGCAATTGTTCATACATCGGTCCCACAGAGTGTGGCAATTGCATACAGTGCCTCAGCTGCACACCTGGCCACAATTCCATAGCGCGCAAACCCTGCACATGGTCCCACAATTGTACAGAGAACTCAGCCGACCTTCCCCCTACTAATCTTTTAAACACGGTTGCCTCTCAGAGCAGAGAATGAGACGTGTACTCGAAAATGCATCGTTTGTGTACACAGCACAAAAAGCCGTCTCTGGGGCTTTATCAATCTCTCATCTCAGAGTGAAATGCTTATCCCTGCAAATGCTTCTCGTAGCTCTGAAACCCGGAGCTCCGGGAGCTGAGCTCGTTTTCCAAGCCCTGCTTTCATATTTATCTGATTTCATGCACCACGGCTCTTTAAGAGGCACTCGGTCGTGTGACAGCACCGAGGCAGCTGCAATTTGATGTATTATTTTGTTTTAAGAGAAGAAAAAACATGCAGATTCTCTATAGCTGTGCATGCATCTATACTGATGTGTGCTATAGTACTTATGCGAACACAATCTTCTGCATGTGTAACTTAGTGCACATTTAGTGTAATTATTGACATTGCCGGAAAACAGAACTTGTAAACGGTCATTTAAATGCCTTTATCTATAAATGTGGACGTCTTATTTTTGAATGGCGTTTCGTCCCCGGTATATGCAGCACACCTTCTAGTACTCATCAGCTACCATCGGAAATTATGTACCAGGGTGTGCGTGATGGACTTATTTCAGGGCAGCACTTCATCATCCTTGCATCCTAGACCAATTCCCTCTTCAAGTGCATCCTGTACGGGGGTGTCTTTAAGGCCAGAAAAGGACTTACAGCATCAGCTAGGTGAAACAAAGTGAGCCATATTGCAGATACAGGTGCATTTTTGCTTTTGGAGTTGATAACCTTTGCACTATTCCAGAGGACAGCACGGTTGAGATTCCAGAATCTACCACCGTCACCTAAAATATTCTGCCAAGGGGCCTTCTTCTTCAGCTCTTTGCCTACACTTTGGCTGACAGAACTGCTGATCATAAGTTAATAGTAACCAATTCATTTTTTGCTCCATTCGACTCAACTTCTTGTGGTTGACTGCCCCCTCTTCAGTTAGCATCTTGGCTAGGCCACCCCTGCAGTGTTCATGCCTCCTCCATAGGGAGTTATCTCCCTGAAAGCGGGACCTGTTGCATCCACCACTTCCTTATTTCAGCAAGAGTTCATCAGAGTGGAGACAGCGTCCCTTGGTTCTACTACTGGTTTCACTCGAAGTCAGAAGCCTTCTATGTCTGTTCTTGTCTCCTCCAAGTAGAGTGGCATGCTGCTCAAGCCTTTACCTCTCTGGTAGGCCTCCATTAATTCAGGACTTGGTCTAAGCCCATTTGTATCTCCCACAACTTTAGAAGTTGATGCCTCCCTGCCCTGTTCATCAACCCTCAGTGCCTACAATATTGCTTCCTTTTTGCAGTTGTCAACCTGGCTCTGACTCTGCACCTTTGGGCTTTAAGGATAATAGAGCTGAGAACTTGCCGCCTTACATGACTTATGCCAACTTCCAGCTCAGCTAGTTGGATCCTAAATTTGGATAGTTAGAGTTCCCAGCCCTACTCATATCACGTGCCTTATATGGCGGAGTATATACAGGATTCCTATTGCATGCCCCAACAGCCTCACACCATGGTCTTAGCAACAAGATGGACTATTGGGCCCGAATAATGATAGGCAACCCTCCCATGCCGCAAAGGACTCCATTCCCCATTAACTCCACTTGCACCCACCGACAAATGTCTGCTCGTCATCCTTGTGCAATTATCATGTTGGTGTTCAGTTCTTTAAAATAGTTACAGTTCGGTGCACAAATATGGCAGTACGTTGAAATACAAAGTACGATTGTCTTAATGAATAACACCCTAAAAAGTCTCACGAGGCTAAGACATCAGTTTAAAAAGTGTTGTTGCTCTCCTGCTCATTGGCAGAACAAGTTAGGCACTAAACAAAACACTCTGGGCCCGATTCACAGAACTAACTTAAGACAAAATCCTAAACTTACTACTTTTGGTACTCACAGAAGTTAGGATTTTGTCTTAAGTTTGTCTTAAGACAGACTTAAGACAGACTTAAGACAAGATCCTAACTTAAGTCTGTCTTAAGTCTATCTTAAGACAAACTTAGGACAAAATTCTAACTTCTGTGAATACCAAAAGTAGTAAGTTTAGGATTTGGTCTTAAGTTAGTTCTGTGAATCAGGCCCGGTGTAAACAGCAGTCAAACAACAACAAGCACCACTTGGCACACGAAAAGGAATTATCTGCACTGACACAATTTATGAAACTGGACCTCTGGTGTTCCAATGGCTCCTCAATTGTTGACATGAATGCTAATCAAGATTTCATACTTTCATGTCCACTCTCGGATTGTGAACACTGTGATGTTAAGGGAATGGTACAGGTGTGAGTCTAGAAGGATTACCTATATTTTGGGTCTGAAGGTCGTCTTTTCATTTATTATATATGGGCTTCCTAGGAATCTTGGAGCGTGTTTTCAGGGATCAAATCTCTGTAGCTTTCATTGCACACTGGTTGCCACCAGTTAATGAATTAACTTGAAGGCGTAGAACCTCACTTTAACGAACCACCTGCAGCAGGTTGGTGAAGCGGAGACAGCGTCCACACTACACTTTCCACAGCTTGCCCACTGAATTTGGAGTTGTCGACCAGTTTCACATGTATTTTTCCCCAAAAGCACTGCTGCATCCTTTGAGGCAACTGTTTACAAGGGAAAAAACTGAAAGGTAGACAGTCATGCCTTTAACGCCATAGTGGATATTCCGTCACTTATGTAATTTATGAAGACAGCTCCACGAAAGGGGGCCACCCTCAAAAACACATATAACAAAAAGAAAAAAACAAATATATATGTTCTGACAGGACAAAGTCATGCAAGGTTCTTAGTTGAAAAATAAATGGAATCATGCCCGAGCAACAGCGTAGCAAATCACATGACTTCTCATAGTAACGCATGTACGTGTGTCGACGCTCATTACGCAGCGGCGTGATAGTGGAGTTTAATACATAATAGGAAATATTAAAGGTAGCAAGTACCCATAAGAAGGTATCTGATGAATTTGACTTTCCACATCTTAATCTATCATTAAGGAATTTAAAGTTTTTTCAAATCAGGAGCATAATCAATGTCATCCATTGACTTGTACATGACCCTGCGAGACTTGTCATGCCCATTCCTTCCCTTGGCAGCTTTTATTAGATCGTTCTCAGCTGTGACCCACTTGATCATCTGTTCGCCCCATCTACTGTGCAGAAGAGCTATTTTTGGTTCCCAGTTGATCACTCTTACACTCCTGGCCAATACTGATCTTTGAGAGGTACACCAAGTGCACCTGGCCCCTTTCATAACAAGACCTGGCCAAGTAGGTAGGCATGCCAGAAGTGTTTTGAAGCCCAGATCAACAAAAGGAAGTGGGGCTTTTCAAAAGAAAACCTATTTCAAAGTAAAAAATAAGTCCAGTAGGTAAGGGAAAGCACAGCAAATCCAGCATCTGGTCCCATTTTAGGTTCAAGGTCCTTCACTGAAACTTGGAAATGAGTGAAAAAGTCAACAGAACAGGCCTATCTTTTTACTGTGGAGTCTCCTCAGTCGTAAACTTACTATTAACTTTTAGCTTGTGAATAGCAAAAAAATAGGAAACTTGCACAAAAGAGTAAGTTTAACTTTATGAATCAGTCCTTCTCTCTATCATGGAGATGAAAACCAAAGACACCCGAAAAGGAAATGTGCGAAGTTTGGAAGCCATGAACTGAGCCCACACACACAAGGCAACTGACTCTCATCCAGCTCTTCCGGCCTGACTGAAGGTAAAGGGCAGCCTTTTACTGGGATTCCTGCTGTGCACCTGGAGTAGGGGAAGCGTCCAGTGGCCATTTGTGAGTAACATGCATGAACTTTCATGGAATGTCCAGAGAGATTGGGGAAAGGGTGTGGAGTGTAACTGGTTCTTTGAAACTCTGCATCTTTCAAGTGACTGATTCAATTTTGTTGCGTTAGTCGATTTTAACCCGTTCTGCGCTGCACAAATTTTTGTGCTGTGCGGGCGTTTTATTGAGTGGGCGGAGTTCAGACGGCCTCTGCATCCGCCCACCATGACATCGGACAGCCAGGGGCCATCGGAAGCACACAAGGGGTTAATCATAAAATATTTTCGATTTGTACTAAATTAGTTGGGGAGCCTCAGTGAGAGATGTATAGATTCAAGTTTTGCGTTGGCACTAGCTGTGGGCGTAGTTCGCAAAGTAGTGCTACGCGAAGCTATGCGAAGTGCACTTCGCACTACGCGAACTTCACATAGCACTACGCGAGCTGCGTAGTAGCATGTTCGCACTGTGCAAGATGCATTTTCAATGATTGCACAGTGCGAACAAGCATCCGGCACTGTGCAATCATTGAAAATGGCATCTTGCACAGTGCGAGCTGTAGTTTTCTGCCACTCGCGTAGATTTTTACTCGAGCAGCAGCTTTCTCAACGCGAACTGGTAGTTTCTCATCGCAAGCAGTCGCGAGCATACACCACCACTCGCAATGAGAAACCTGACCTCCCCGCGTTGAGAGACTCGCCGGGATGTCATTTTGCTTGCTCGCGGTCGCGAACATGACGTTGAGGACCGCGAACAAGCAAAAAATGACCGCTGCACTACGCTACGCTGCGCTACGCGTGTTCGCACTGTGCAGCTCGCGTAGTGCGAAGTTGCGCAAACTTCGCAAACTACGCGAGCGTAGCATAGTGCTTCGCCCAGGGTTAGTTGGCACTGCTGACACCTTTTGCATACTGTCTTGGTCTAGTGCTACTAAGGGATAACCAAGGCTAACTAGGAGCTTTGTTTTGTACGGTGGTGGGCGACCGTGCCCAGGTTTCTCTCGATCCTACCTCACTGAGCTCCTCTTTTGTTTGTTTATGGGGGTCAGGCCCATATCTTGCCAATGCCTTCAAGCTGAAAAGGGCAGACATTGTCAGTGAGAATGGGAAGAAAAAGATCAGTTTAACATTAGAGAATTCAGTGTAAATTTTGCCAATATAATGGGAGAGTAACTCTACAATAATACTGTCAGCAAGTTCACCATCGAAAAATGTCTGACATGGAACACAGCAGCAGCAGTGTGAAATAATATATTCATAACGAGCTTCAGTTTGACGCTGTGTTTCCCTGACAAGCCAATCGGAAAATTATTGTTTTAAATTTAATATTCCCCGGCTGTCCTCCCACACACGGGCATAGAAAAACTCCTCTAAAGAAGTTGTGATCGACTGCGCCTTTGCATTGTTTTAATACACTGCCAGCTTGCTCGGAAAGTGAGTTCCCTGGGGTGAATAATAATGCAGCAAGCTGTGTGTTCTTCATCACAACACTGCCGATACAAAAGATGCTATTATTTTAAAAATGGGGGGAACATGAACTTTCCTCATTCAAAACTTTCACATCACGCAGGAACATGTTATGACAAAGAATGTCATAAGAGAGAACACCCTCACAATAATACCAAGACTAAAAGGCGAACATAAAGCCACCACAACATTCTTATTACCATTAAAGTCAATGGGGAGAATTCTAAAAAAATAAAGTTTGAGTAATAGGACGTATTAGGGAAAGAATTAGGTTTATGCTTAGGGCAAAGTTTTATAAAGACAGGGTAATGATTAGGATTAGAGGTGGGGGCTAAGGATAGCATTATGGAGGGCTGAATGCAAGAATTAAAGTAAAAACAAAGGTACATGGTAGGGAAAGTGGTGGGAAATTGTTAGGGTAAGGGTCAGTCTTGAGTATAGACCAGGTGTTAGGATTCAATAATAGAAGACTAAAGGGTACGGTTAGGGTGTGGGATGGGATGATGTTAGATAATTAGCTTGTAGTTTAAACCAAAAAAGGGAGGTAGAGCTATTCGTCGGATTTGTGCTCCACTCTGATACTTACATAAACAAAGAAAATCCAACTTTGGGGGGGGAAAGGGAAGAGTGATCAAAAGGATATTGAAGCACTCAGTGTTTGATAAAATACCCCTCACACACCAAAAGGCCCCTTGGTGTCATGCTTCATCATTGGGGTCTTCGCACCCCTCTATCGGGATGCGGCGTGCTGCGACCTACGGATACGCGGGAGCACTTTCAAGTTGGCTATGTGTAGTGTACAGTGTGTGGGGTATGTGAATAAAGTGAGTAGGGAACGTGGTGAAGGTTTTAAAAAGTACCTGGCACTTGAGAGAAAAAAGATTTTTATTCCGAACTCTGGCTGGTACTATTAAAAATAAGTGCAGGGCGAGATCAACCTGTTGTGTTAATGAACAGGATCTCTGGTGTGCTATGTTGTCGACATGTTTCGGAGACTGGCTCCTTCTTCAGGACAGGGGCACAAACTCCCTTCCCTACTCACGTCTTCTTCTACAAAAAAAGTGTGATTTTTACAGAAAAGTGAAATTTTTGTAGGAATAGGCTAAGTGTGCCTACAGCGGTCTGCTACAAGTACAATGACCTGCAGAAAGACAAAAACCAAAAGACTAATGGTTACCCATGTAGCGGGTAGTTGCAAGACGCAGTCGCCTTGAACCACACCATTTGCTTGATAATAAGCTAGTAAAAACGGACTCACACCACATACAACATAAAACACATAAAACTAGGATTTTACTGCCAGTTGTACTCATACTTATGAAGCCTGGTTGGTGGGCTTCATGAACAGCGTGTAGGGGTGTTGCTCCAATGGCTATCTGTAGTAGAGAATGATGTAGCTGTAATTTTACAATTCAATCTCACTTACTTTGGAGGAAAAAGAGGATCTCTTGTAGGATGTTCTTTTCTAGGTGATATACTCACAAGGTCTGGACACTCTGATCACCGCCTACCCCTCGCGCTACTCCGCTGGTGTGGAGTCATGCGAAGGACATGGGTATTTATACTCTGTTTCGTTAATTGGGCGGAAACGGGAGTGACACCATGTATGGGTGTTCCGCATGTCAGCCATACAGGGCGATCGTATGTTACTGCTGCGTGAGCACAGGATCAGTGTCTGTCTGGTATGGTTAGTTTCCCTGTGTGCCGCTATGTCTTCGCGCATGTGTTGTGCGAGTTCAGGTTGTCTAATCACTCGCGCATGCGCGGTAAGCCCCAAGCGCCAAGCGCACTGGGTTCATTTATCGGAGGAGCGCGATTGCGGTCCACGTGTCTGCTAGATGCCCCAGTTATTTGTTGAATGGTGCTGAGTGAGGATAGCGACTTTATACATCCGAAGTGATTAGTAACCCCTTGCTAAGGTTGAGAATAAATGACAGTGGATCATGGCAGGGGAACCTTTTGACAGATGGGAATTACTCTATCAAGTACAGTACTGATGTTTTAGTGGTACTTATGCTGATAGTTGGCTCCAGGGCACATCATCATTAAGCCCAATGATATGGGTGCCCAGACGGAACACCCATCTTTGTTCCTTTTGGAAAAGACCAGCATCAGTGGGCAACTGTTCGATTATTGTCCATTTCAAATCGTTGACGCAGTGCTGCATAGTGAGGAAATGTGTGGCCATTTTCGTCGTACTTTTCTTACATCTCACATTGCTTTTGTGTTCATTCAATCGTGTTTTGACGGCTCGTGTTGTCATTCCCACATATTCAAGATTGCATGGGCACTTGATGAGGTAGATGACGTTTTTAGAGTTACAGTTCGTAAATCTCCGCTGCTCCCATGTCGATCCATTACGGAATGTGAGTTTTTTGCTTTTTCCGGTTAAATGGCAGCTGCTACAATTACCGCATGGGAAATGACCTTGAATCCCTATGGATGGTTGAGGGGATGCTGTTGTAGGTTTCGGTCTGGTGTGTACCAAAATATCTCTGAGGTTGCGTCCTCTGCGGTGGGCAAACATTGGTTTGTCTAGATCCAGATCACCGCTCGTCAGTATTCTCCAATGTTTGTTCACAATCTTGGATACTGCATTGGACATTGTGTTGAAAGTGGTCACACAGATTGGTCTTTTGTTTTGAGTGGGTTCCTTGGTTCGTTCCTCCAGTAAAGATTCCCTGTTATTGTTTCTAGCTCTTTTTAGTGCTTTGTTGATGATCCTGTCTGGATACTCTCTTTGTCTGAGTTTGTCTTTAAGGTCGGTCGCCTGTTCCTTGAAAGCAGACACGTCAGTGCAATTTCGCCTGAGCCGTAGGAACTGCCCGTAGGGCAGGTTTTCTCGTAGGTGGCGAGGGTGAAAGCTATCGTACCTTAGTAGGCAGTTCCTGGAAGTAGGTTTAAAATGGGTGGTTGTTTTAAGTATACCAGTATCTGCATAGATGTTGAGATCCAGGAACACCAACGTTTGGTTTGAAATGGTGCTCGTGAATTTCAGGAATGTGTTTTGGGTGTTCAGCCATTCCAAAAAGAGCTTCGCTGATTGGTGGTCGCCTTGCCATATGACCAGGATGTCATCTATATATCTTTTCCAACATTTTATATTTGGCCAGTACGGGTTGTGTTCATGGAGTATCTTGCTGGTCTCGAGGTGGTGCACATAGAGACCAGCTAGGCTCGGAGCAAAGGTGCTTCCCATGCTGGTCCCATGGCATTGTTGGTAAATAGTGGACTTGTACTGGAAAAAGTTTTTCTGCAAGGCCAATGAGATGCATTCCAGAACTAAGTTACGTGGTGTCTGGTATTTCCATTGGGTCGAAAAGAGAACTTCTTCGATGATCATCAAAGTTTCATCGTGGGGCAGGCTGGTGTATAAACTTTCCACGTCAAGAGACATTAGTAGTTGGGTTTGAGGGTCAAAAGTCACTTCCTGGAGGAGTTGTAGTACTGCCTTGGTATCCTTTAGGTACGTATTTGTGGACTGCACCAGGGGTCTCAGGAATGCGTCCGCAAACTTCGACAAAGGTTCTAGAATAGATCCAATGCCCGAGACTATTGGTCTACCCGGCGGTTTTCTGATGTCCTTATGTATTTTGGGGATACTGTAAAAATATGGAATGCGAGGTTTCTTTTGCATAAGGAATTCGCCTTCCTTTTTGCTCAGCCAATTGTGTGTCAAACCTTCCTCAATCATGCATCCGATTTTTACCCTGAGATGTTCAGTTGGGTCCTGTTGTAGAACCATGTAGTTTCGTCTGTCAGACAGGAGGCGCATGCATTCATTGTCGTAGTCCTCAGTGGACTGTAATACTATTGCTCCCCCCTTGTCCGCTGGCTTTATTACCATGTTGATATCTTCAGAATTTATCTGAAGATATCAACATGGTAATAAAGCCGTGGAAAGTTTATACACCAGCCTGCCCCACGATGAAACTTTGATGATCATCGAAGAAGTTCTCTTTTCGACCCAATGGAAATACCAGACACCACGTAACTTAGTTCTGGAATGCATCTCATTGGCCTTGCAGAAAAACTTTTTCCAGTACAAGTCCACTATTTACCAACAATGCCATGGGACCAGCATGGGAAGCACCTTTGCTCCGAGCCTAGCTGGTCTCTATGTGCACCACCTCGAGACCAGCAAGATACTCCATGAACACAACCCGTACTGGCCAAATATAAAATGTTGGAAAAGATATATAGATGACATCCTGGTCATATGGCAAGGCGACCACCAATCAGCGAAGCTCTTTTTGGAATGGCTGAACACCCAAAACACATTCCTGAAATTCACGAGCACCATTTCAAACCAAACGTTGGTGTTCCTGGATCTCAACATCTATGCAGATACTGGTATACTTAAAACAACCACCCATTTTAAACCTACTTCCAGGAACTGCCTACTAAGGTACGATAGCTTTCACCCTCGCCACCTACGAGAAAACCTGCCCTACGGGCAGTTCCTACGGCTCAGGCGAAATTGCACTGACGTGTCTGCTTTCAAGGAACAGGCGACCGACCTTAAAGACAAACTCAGACAAAGAGAGTATCCAGACAGGATCATCAACAAAGCACTAAAAAGAGCTAGAAACAATAACAGGGAATCTTTACTGGAGGAACGAACCAAGGAACCCACTCAAAACAAAAGACCAATCTGTGTGACCACTTTCAACACAATGTCCAATGCAGTATCCAAGATTGTGAACAAACATTGGAGAATACTGACGAGCGGTGATCTGGATCTAGACAAACCAATGTTTGCCCACCGCAGAGGACGCAACCTCAGAGATATTTTGGTACACACCAGACCGAAACCTACAACAGCATCCCCTCAACCATCCATAGGGATTCAAGGTCATTTCCCATGCGGTAATTGTAGCAGCTGCCATTTAACCGGAAAAAGCAAAAAACTCACATTCCGTAATGGATCGACATGGGAGCAGCGGAGATTTACGAACTGTAACTTTAAAAACGTTATCTACCTCATCAAGTGCCCATGCAATCTTGAATATGTGGGAATGACAACACGAGCCGTCAAAACACGATTGAATGAACACAAAAGCAATGTGAGATGTAAGAAAAGTACGACGAAAATGGCCACACATTTCCTCACTATGCAGCACTGCGTCAACGATTTGAAATGGACAATAATCGAACAGTTGCCCACTGATGCTGGTCTTTTCCAAAAGGAACAAAGATGGGTGTTCCGTCTGGGCACCCATATCATTGGGCTTAATGATGATGTGCCCTGGAGCCAACTATCAGCATAAGTACCACTAAAACATCAGTACTGTACTTGATAGAGTAATTCCCATCTGTCAAAAGGTTCCCCTGCCATGATCCACTGTCATTTATTCTCAACCTTAGCAAGGGGTTACTAATCACTTCGGATGTATAAAGTCGCTATCCTCACTCAGCACCATTCAACAAATAACTGGGGCATCTAGCAGACACGTGGACCGCAATCGCGCTCCTCCGATAAATGAACCCAGTGCGCTTGGCGCTTGGGGCTTACCGCGCATGCGCGAGTGATTAGACAACCTGAACTCGCACAACGCATGCGCGAAGACATAGCGGCACACAGGGAAACTAACCATACCAGACAGACACTGATCCTGTGCTCACGCAGCAGTAACATACGATCGCCCTGTATGGCTGACATGCGGAACACCCATACATGGTGTCACTCCCGTTTCCGCCCAATTAACGAAACAGAGTATAAATACCCATGTCCTTCGCATGACTCCACACCAGCGGAGTAGCGCGAGGGGTAGGCGGTGATCAGAGTGTCCAGACCTTGTGAGTATATCACCTAGAAAAGAACATCCTACAAGAGATCCTCTTTTTCCTCCAAAGTAAGTGAGATTGAATTGTAAAATTACAGCTACATCATTCTCTACTACAGATAGCCATTGGAGCAACACCCCTACATGCTGTTCATGAAGCCCACCAACCAGGCTTCATAAGTATGAGTACAACTGGCAGTAAAATCCTAGTTTTATGTGTTTTATGTTGTATGTGGTGTGAGTCAGTTTTTACTAGCTTATTATCAAGCAAATGGTGTGGTTCAAGGCGACTGCGTCTTGCAACTACCCGCTACATGGGTAACCATTAGTCTTTTGGTTTTTGTCTTTCTGCAGGTCATTGTACTTGTAGCAGACCGCTGTAGGCACACTTAGCCTATTCCTACAAAAATTTCACTTTTCTGTAAAAATCACACTTTTTTTGTAGAAGAAGACGTGAGTAGGGAAGGGAGTTTGTGCCCCTGTCCTGAAGAAGGAGCCAGTCTCCGAAACATGTCGACAACATAGCACACCAGAGATCCTGTTCATTAACACAACAGGTTGATCTCGCCCTGCACTTATTTTTAATAGTACCAGCCAGAGTTCGGAATAAAAATCTTTTTTCTCTCAAGTGCCAGGTACTTTTTAAAACCTTCACCACGTTCCCTACTCACTTTATTCACATACCCCACACACTGTACACTACACATAGCCAACTTGAAAGTGCTCCCGCGTATCCGTAGGTCGCAGCACGCCGCATCCCGATAGAGGGGTGCGAAGACCCCAATGATGAAGCATGACACCAAGGGGCCTTTTGGTGTGTGAGGGGTATTTTATCAAACACTGAGTGCTTCAATATCCTTTTGATCACTCTTCCCTTTCCCCCCCCAAAGTTGGATTTTCTTTGTTTATGTAGATAATTAGCTTGATCATTGTGTAGTCCGTCATTTTTGGACATTTGCTGCTAAAATGCTTTTATTTTAAAATTTCAGGGACCCTGAGCACAGACTAAAACCCTCAGGGCAGGATGCACGACAGCAAGACAGCGAAGGGGATCATGTTCAATTTAACAAATTCGGTGTGTTACGCCTCACTCAGTGGGTGTGAGTCCCGCTTCTTTTGTATGCTTTTTATGACATTTAAATCCTCTGAGTTAATAGTAAGTAGTCTCCTAGTCAAGGTGGAGAACTCCGCACATAAAAAGACCGGACTGTCCTAACTTTTTTGTTGTTGTTGCTATTCACAAAAGCTGAGTTAATAGTGCTTTTACATCTGTGGAGATTCTACAGTCAATGGCAGGGAACTCCGCACAAAAAGAGATAGGTCTGTCCTGTCTTTTTATGTGCAGACTTCTGTGCCTGGACTGTGGATGTCCGCACAGTCGTAAACGTACTATTTATTCTGAGTTTGTGATTAGCAAAAAAATTATCATTTTACACAAAAGTGTAAGTTTACCTTTGTGAATCGGCCGTCAGTTTCCCCACAGTGGGTAAAAATCCAGCACATAGAAGCACAGTATTACTTACTTCATAGAGCATAATCCCACTAAGTGGGCGTCTGCCATCATAGCACACAGTAACCTTCATTGGTCGTGAGTCTTGTGCCTTTGCCTCCCTCACCTGGCCTGAGGTCCATTGTCAGAAGCATCGTCCCAACAATGAGTGTGAGTGCCAAACCTTGATGAATAGTTTCACTCATTAGGTGGATTGTAACATGGAATACAGAGCACAGGAATGTTGTGGTATCATAATATCATAGAGAAAACATTGAGGGGCAAAATAGTGAAAGGTAAGTGCGTATAGCAGAAGTATAGAGTTATTCTTCTCAACTACACATCTACATACCTTGAAAAAATATATACCATCAAGGTACATATATGTGAAGAGAGGTATAGAAAATCTATACATGCTCACTTTTGTGATATTTTGTACGTCAATATTCAGTCCACTATATTCAGGTCCTACACCATTCTCCACTTGATATTCAGAAAGCATCTGCCCATTGGGCGTTAGCTCTATCCCATGGTTCACTATCTCTGGGAGATGGCCTCACACCAGGGTGTATCACATCTTGGAGTGCAATGTCACTCATTAACGAAACCTTTTGCTCTGGAGCTCAGTCTTACTCACTGACTGGGTGCCAGCCTCACACCTCAGTCACATTCATTTCATGTGTGCTCCATACCTTGGTTTGCAATTTCACCTTTTTGAGTGAATACCACGTGCTGTTCCACTCTCATCCACTGGGTGTGGGTCACACAGTCTTACTTCTGGCCTCTTTGCCCTGAGATCTCTGTTGATGCCTTGCCTAGGGCCTGAGTGGCTATGAGTTTACTTGTTGATTGGGAAGGAGACAATAAGATGAAAGACCCAGGCACGATCAACGCCATAGTGGGAGAATTTTGATGTACCAAGAGATAAGAGTTCTTTAAATAGTCAATAACACGGGTGTTCACAAGCAGCCTAGACTGAAGAACAGGTGTTGGGAGCGAGAGAGACGCAAACTGGCCAAAGATAGACAAAAGACAGAATATTAGGCAGCTGTGGATGGTGTTTCATTCTGGGGGAGAAAAAGAATAAGGGGCACTGATAGAAATGGGGTCTCTAGTTGGCAAGGGCTTGTACCTTTGTCCAAGTAGGGACCCTTCTTCCTCGTCAGGATAAGGGAGTTACACTCCTAAAACCCCCTTGGTATCTTGGCATGAGCAGTCAGGCTTATTTTAGAGGCAGTGTGTAAAGCATTTGCACATAATCAACAGTAATACAGTGTAAGCACTACAAAAGGACACCACACCAGTTTAGAAAAATATCCAATATTTTTATATACTCAAGACAAGACCAAAAACAATAAAAATACGATACGTAGAAATCTTCAGTTATCAAAATAACCGTGAAAAACTGTTCCTTGAAGTCAATAGCCCTCTCTGGGGCTAGCACTGCATCGTAAACAAACAAATCTAAAGAATTCTGGCTGACGGGGGCGTCGCAGGCCAGCTACGGTGTCGGGCAGACCAGCAAACAGTACCTTTTAGAAATACAGGGCGTCGGCGACCTCTCGTTGAGCTTCTGAAAGCATGGCATTCGCAGGCGTCGGTTGTGGACTTCGGTGCAGGAGTTGGGGGGGGCCCTGTTGAAGTCAGGAACGCTGGCGTTGGCAGGCATCGGGTGTTGCAGTGCGAAGTGCAGCGGTGTGCGGTTCCCTCAGGTTGCGGTGCGAGCATAAGCTTGGTGGCGGTGTCAGATGGCACTGTCGGTGAGACCAGGGACTCGGTGTGAAGTGAATGCGGTGCTCGTCGCGGTGCTGGCAGGTTGCGGTGCAAGCAGCGGCGGAGTCGTTGCTAAAGTGCTGTCGTCGGCTGATGACCTGGAGTTGATGGAACCTGTGTCGGTAGGCCATGGCTGCGGTGCAGGATGAGGGTGGTGCGTCATGTAATTGCACGAGTGGAGCCCTCAAACCACCATGCAAGCAGTGGCGTAGATTCCAGCATGGAGCGTTGTCGTCGGGGAGGCCAAGGCGCCATCATGAAGCGAGGCGGTGCAGAGTGCGGTGCCCACAGGTCACGGTGCAAGCAGCGGCTTAGTGGAGGCGTCAGTAGGCATCGTCGGTGAGACCGGGGTCACGTTGTGGTGGTGCCCTCTGTGGTGCCGTCAGGACACGGAGTCGGCATACATCGTAGACGTCGTCGGGTTGCTTTTTGTTCTGTTCCAGCACAAAGCACAACATCCCCAGTGCTGAGGGCAGAAGAACTTGAAGTCTTTGCTGTTCCTGAGATGTCTTGAACAGGGGGCAAGCTCTACCTCAAGCCCTTGGAGAAATTCACAAAAGTAGATTGCAGAAGTTCAGTCTAGTCATTTCACTGCCCAAGACAGAAGCAGCCACTGCAGGCCAACACAGCAAAGCACACAGCAAAGTGGTAGTTCCTCCTCACAGCTTCTCCAGTCTTCTTGGTCCAAAAGAGTTCTCAAGTTCAGAGGTTTGGGACTCAATATTTATACCACACAAAATCCTTTGATCTCTGGAGGCAGAGAGTGTCTATACCTGGCCAAAAACAGTTCTGCCCTATCTGGGGTGGCTTCCTGGCATGAGGTGGAGACGGCATTGTCAGAGGCAGACTAGGCCCATTCAGGTGCAAGGAAATCTCCTCCCCTACCCTAAATGAAGCCCAAGTCTATTCAGCCCTTTTCTGACCCACCTGGACTATCCAGAGCCCCTCTTGCATCACAGCACCTGTCATCCAAAACCCAGACAGCCAATCCACAAACCCAGCAGAGGCACACTGGATGTTAAGGCTAGAAAATACCTACTGTCTAAAAGTGGTAATTTCAAACACAGAATGTAGAAATCACCTTTACTAAGAGATGCATCTTTAGATTCTGAGTCCAGGCGTACTAAACTTGGTTTTCCTACCCAGTTCCCCGGGCCAGTTATGATTATAAGATGTTATAAACAAACTTAACATTCTGTCGTATGGGGACAGGTAGCCTTGCAATAGTGAAAAACGAAATGGGCTGTAATCCACTATCAGGACATGCCACACACACCAGGGCATGTCCTACCTTTCACATACACTGCACCCTGCCCACAGGGGCTCGTTGGGCCTACCTTAGGGGTGACTCTCGTTGGGCCTACCTTAGGGGTGACTAACAAAAGGGAAGGTTAGGGACTGGCAAGTGTGTGCACTTGCCAAGTCCACATGGCAGTAACAGACTGCACACAGGCTCTGCAGTGGCAGGCCAGAGTTACATTTTACGGACTGTTTGTGTGGGTGGCACAATTCAGTGCTGCAGCTCACTAACAGCGTTTGATTTACACGCCCTGGCACATGCAGTGCACTTTACTAGGGACTGACACATAAATCAAACAGGCCAATTGTGGAAACACCAATCCATAACACATTTTACCACAGAATCACTTGCACTTTACCACTGGTCAGCAGTGGGAAAGTGCGCAGAAACACTATGCCAGCAAAAACAGAGTCACAACCGGGAGGTCACAAGCAAAAACTCAGGGGAAACATGCCACAATATGCCAAGTCTAACAGGCACCTCCCCAAAATAAAGAGGGCCATATTTATGAGGCCTTGCAACATTTTTGCTCTTCCGTTGCATCACTTTTTGTGACGCATCGGAGGTGTAAAACATGCCTCCAGTTGCTCCCTTTTTTCAAAGTGACACATCTAAGCAGATGCGTCACTTTGTAAACCCCTGCACTACATTATACCCACATAAGTGATGCACTGAAATCTACCAGATTTCACGGCGCCACTTCTAGGGTGCAAATGCGTCAATATCTTACGCCTGCCTCACAGCAGAGGTGCGTCACTTTTGTGACACACTTCAGCAATGAGTCACTTTTGCTCCAAACAGATACGTCAGAAATTCTGACATATCTGTAACTCCTTGCGACATGATGCGTCATACAGTAAATATGATGCAGCAATCATGTCGCAAGGAGGGCGCACTGAGAAGTGAGGCATCGCTGCTTTCACGCAGCGATGCGTCACTTCTTTTAAATGAGGCCCAAAGTATCAGTACTGCCAATAATACATGATTACCACAGTGTTCAGATGTGGGGAACGGCAATCTATGCTGAGGGTATCTGGGGCGATGATTTTAGCACACCATAAACAGAACAGTAGAAAACAGCAGCGAAAAGATGAGATGAGAGGCAAACAGACTAAAGCAGGGAATAGAAAGAAACCTCCAAGTTATGACCAGGAAGCAGAAGTCATGGGCTATGCTCCCTGGCCTGCCAGAAATTTTTGGAAAGATTGGGCAAAACATAATGTGGGGCCCCCTGCATGCGCCTTTTTTTACCAGGTGCTAGAAGCACCATTTCTGGATATTAAAATATTTACTTCAGGGAAAATCAAAACAGTGGGGTCTATTATGATGGCAGGCGGATGGACCCGGGAAATGGGACTGCCCACTAAGGGTGCGGCGGTCCTCCATGGGCAATTAGGATGCCCCCGCCACATTGGCAGGCGCATCCCGCATTTTTTGCATTGCGGCGGGCGGTGCTGTCAGCAGCACCCGCTGCAATTCAAAAAAAGGCATTTGTCCATTTGCATGCACAAGGTGGCAGGCACCGTGCGGTGCCTGCCATGTCGTCCATGCAAATACATGGGGGTACCATAGGTGTCCCCCATGTGCCCCCCCAACCCGCCAATATCCTGGGGGCCCGCACCGGGCCCCCAACTCAGGAATCAGCATGCCTTTCTATAGCGGCAATGCTGCCACAGAAAGGCTGCTTCCAGCTGGCATCGTAATATGGCTGGCGGTGTCTAGCAGACACTGCCACCATATGCAACCCTTTTCCGCCCGGTTGACCCATCAACGGGGCGGAAAAGCAGAGGGTGGTCTTGCCAGGGAATGGGAGGTGGGCAGAGGATGATGTAGGGGGGATCGCCACCGCCATGCGTGTGGTGGCGATCCGCCCCACATCATAATAGACCTCATTGTATCTGCCATCATTTAATTGCATGCTTCATGCCTTATTATTGAACCTGAAAGAAGAGAGTGTGTCCAGAAGGACTGGTGTTGTATTTTCAATGTCAAAAGTCATTTTTTAACGATTTTTTAAGTTTGTTCCACCTGTCATTTTTTGTTTACATATTATTTGTTTTCTATTGCAATATAACATTGTGTATAAATGTGTTTTTGTAACTGTGGTGTTTTGTGAATGGAAGTTCTCCATTCCAAGATATGGAAAATCTGAATTGCTTTGCTAATCCAAATAATTTGCAATAAGCAAAATAAAGCAATAAGAACCCAAGAATTGATGGTCTGGGGGATTCTCTTTACAATGTGCAAACAATCCTTCTGGACACACACTCTTTTTTCTGGTGCATACAGTGGTCCAGTCCAGGAGGTTTAGGACCAGAGCCTTCTTTTCCCTTAACATTGGTAGGGCGAACGTTGTCCGCAAGGCTACTAGCTTTAGAAAGTGAATTAATTTCTATATTCAGTATTTCCCAGTGAGCCTCCACAAGGCATCCTGGCAAATTGTCATGTCAGAGAGGGAGTAGCTATAGTTTAGCGGGGATCACATTGAGAAACTAATTTCTGACCCATTTTATTTTCAACAGTTAGTCTAAGTAGCTCTGCCAACCAGCCAACCAGCATTATGTTGCTGAAAAATTGATCAGACTCCAAATGAAACATATACGAACTGAACTTCACGGTCATTTCCTCGTTGAACAGCTGAAGGCTGGAACTATTCCTTGGGGGCTCCAGGTGAAAAATGTTCCAGTGATTTTTATTGAGGATACAGAATATAAAAAGGTATTTAGTTATATCAAACCTAAAGGTAGTAGCAACCTTATGGTCCACACAATAGAAACAGCTCAAAGGATCTGCAAGAAGGAAGCAGATGAGATTGAGGAACAACTGAACAACTGAAGGCGATTTCTGACAATCATACACCAACAGAGGCTAAGGCCCTGATTGAGAAAATCGAAAAAGACATTGCAGCATTTAAAGATCAAACGATTAACTTTAAGGTTAACAAGTTCGAGAAGGACAAGAAAGCCTTTAAGATTGAAGTACTCTACCCATTTTTGAAAGACGATTTTTATTCACAACCAGATTCCCAGAGGTTTTTACCTGAATATCAAGGTAGAACGAGACGAAAATTCGTAACATTTTCTGACTCTTTTGCCTCTGAGTCGATGGGTAATTCCGATCCTGGTGAGGGTTCCTCCAAACGCAATCCAGAAAAGAAGCCTTTTTTAGGGGACGGCCAACAGAAGCCGCCCGGGAGATACAAACAATCATGGGGAATGAGAACCGGGACACAATATTACAAGTCATGAGAGCGTCCTCCATTAATAATCTATCAGATGTTATCCTGACGAAGGCACACATTAAGGTTCTGGAACTAGACCTGTCCTTTGTCCCTGGGGCAAGTATAAATTTTACTACGGTCAAGATGGAAATACTGTAGTTGTTTGCAAAAATTGCCTACGAGCTTTCTTCATGGGTAAAGAAGATACCACGAGAACCGAACCATCTTAATTTTGAAACTGGCAGGCTTGCATTATTTTTAAAATAATAAAAATATATAACTAACGTTTGCTGCAGCAGCAAGGACCCTGGACAGAGCAGGCCCCTTAGTGCCCATCCCTTTGTGGCAACCATGGGTACCTTGGCGACAGTGCCAAAATCATGCTGGTTGCCAAGCCAAGAGAGAGCCCATGAAACAGGGCGACTGAAGAGTAAATGAATGGTCTTCAGAAATGCATTGTAACGTCTTCCTCGTGAGAGAAATCCAATATCACACGACTGCAATTACGTTTGTGTTAGCCAGTTTTTTAACATTTCCCTAAATTAAAGATTTATTGTATGTAAGACTAGCCTGACCCAAACTCTGTCCCATTTTGGAAACCTCCCATTTAGGTACCCTGTGCAATGGCATAATACTGCCATCCCTTGAAAACTCATTCCCCATTTCCACCTAGAATTGTGCCACCTACGCCGGAGATTGCTTCTTATAATCCATGTTCATTTGCAAGCTTCTGAAAAGCCCAAAGCAAAAGAGCAGTAGCAGCCGGCATTAAGGGCAGAGTGGCGGGGAGGGCAGGGGTGGTAGGGAGACAGACGACAATATTTAAACGAAAAAACAGAATTTACCTGCTCTGCCATCTGCCTCATCGACACTCTTCTGCTCCTAACTGCAGCTCAGGCTCCTAGTCTCCCGGGAGGTCAATCCTGACGCTGCTCTCATGTCAGGGTTGGCCTGAGCATCCTTAATTAATGCTCTCATATAGGGAGACTGGGAGCATTTGCCTTGCTGTCTCCAACCCGGCAATGCAGCTGGGTTGGAGAAAGCTCAGTGCGCATGTCAGTTTGGCCGTCCTGAGACGGCTGGGCCAAACCGACATGTGCACTGATAGCTGTGCACCTACCACTCCTCCTGGTTACTGCCCCCAATGGCCCAGCCACCAAGACCCGGCCTGGCCTAGAACTTGAGAAATAAAATGATAATAAACCTGTTTTCGGTTTTTTTTCAAGTTTTGGAGGCTGCCGGTAGGGGAGCCATGCTCCTGCGCCATAGAGGTGAGTCACCACTGCAGAAGGGTTTGTTTTGGATATTGTGCTTTTAAGAACAATTTCCCCCACTCAGAAACAGTATATAATTTTTAGTTTTGTTATTGAGTGTTACACAACACAAACAACGCCTGAAGCTATCAAAGCGAACACATTAACACAATTACTATGCTTTTATTATAAAGTATATTCATTAAAGTCCCTAATTCATACATCAACAACGAAAAACATGGACTAATTAGTTTGCTCTTTGTGGTTCAGTTTCTAATGTATTTGGAAAAATATTTTATTCCCTAGCCCATCGGTGCTCTATAATTATCGTAATTTATTTATTTATATTTCATAAAGCGTAGTTCAAAAATACAAATCACTTATAAAAAAGGAATCCAGTTGAGCGAACTAAAATATTATGGCCGACCACATGCAGAAATTGTGTGCATGCATGCCTTTTGCCTGAGAGAAACACTAACGCCTTACGTCTGCAATCAATCACAGGGTCGCATGCCAAGGTCCCAGTAAAGTTCATGCAAAGGATATGCACATCTCAAAGCATCCTGCCTGTACTGATGTAGTACACACTCCCAGAAACCGACCATCTGAGAAACAGGACGAAACTGTAATCACAATATCCTCCGTAGAAAGGTGAACACCAACGAGGTGACTTTCGGTTACAAACAAATAACAGCACACACAAAACTAAAATAACAAAATGTATTGCTCGTGCACACACATATACACTGTAAATCAGCTACATAAGCGTAAATATGGTATAATGCGAACTTTTCCAAGGCCAGAAGCTGACATGGGCAACTGCTCCATCTGCCTCAGGACTAGATAACACCTGAAGGTCGTATCCCAGCGTCAGGGCATCGAAGGCTGCATAAACACATCCCATCTCCAAGAAAATGCGTGAAAGGCACCTTTTAATCACGTGTAAGCATCCACAAATCATAGGAAGTCAAGTGCAGATAGTCTAGAGATCCAGGTGACCTTCTCTGCCATTTTATATGTTTGTTGGTCACTCACAACATCAGTTCTTCACCTTAATTGACAATATCAGGTACCTTATTCTCCTCCTTAAAACCAGTGTCACAACCGAGGTGTGTTGCACAGAATAAATCCGCCTTTTCACAACTTAATAGGTACATCCATATCATTAACTAATATGATTTCCTGTCAATAAAATTACATGAGTGTCTGCTTAACTAATGAGTGCTGTCCAGATCCCTTTGTGAGGATAAATGTTGGCCAACTAAATAGGACAAGCCAAGCAGACGCAAGATATGGCCACTGCTAGTAATTTGGCATTCCCGCATGATTTATCGCAAGGAAAAGCATCTTCTTGTTGGGTCCTTCCTATTGCTTTTTTGCTCTGGGCTTCTGATATTTTTAACTTTTCAATGGTATTTTCCTTATAAAAAGAGGTAGCCACGTCTTTTTATATCGGAATTACCATAATTGTCCCACTGGTAAGAGAGGGGTCTATGTAGTGAGCAGCAGTGAAAGACATATTTATTTGTCCCATCTACTTCTAGGGTGTTACTTGTGAGTCAAGATTGCATATTTCCCATAGGCTTATGCCACGTGCTGCTAAATAAAATGTAATGCAATAATTAATATGCAGCTTTTAATTATGAAATACTATCCAAACCAAATAACCGGTGAATCAATAATGTGAGCTTGAAAGACCAGTGGTGACTTTAGATTCCAATACCCAAGTTAACCTGTAGCAGTCATGAAATATGACTTAGCTCAATTGCAGTGCATTACAATGACAAACATATTTTTATATCTAGACTCACACCCGTCTGTCCTTGGGAAGGTTCATCTCTCCAGTTGACTCTTGACCCATCTCCTGTTTACCTCTGCCTTCCAAGGTCCTGGAGAAAGCCATTAATTTGGAACTGACTGCCTACCTTGATGACAACAATATTCTCAATTCCACTCAGCATGGTTTCAGAGCTCGGCTCTCCACCGAGTCAGCTCTGATCATGGCTACAGAGGCTACAGAGGAGTATCTCCAGAGGGTATTGGACGAGGGTGGTAGGAAGGCCTTTATACTGCTTGACCTCACAGCAGCTTTTGACACTGTAAACCATACTGTGTTAACAAACTGATTGCAGTCCGTGAGTGTCAAGCGCAAGGCCCTGACCCTTCTCACCTCTTTCCTCGATTCCAGAGAACAAATATTCTACTGGGAAAGTTTGAGATCCGAAAGGGTCACCCTCCTGGGTGGAGTCCCCCAAGGCTCGGCACTCAGGCCCACTCTGTTGATTAGTTACGTAACACCATTGGCCCGACTAATTAAAAGCTATGGTCTGGCGCTTGTATCTTATGCCGATGACACGCAAGTGGTAGTGTCGGTGTCTCAAAATAATGGCATGTCAGCAGAGCGGTTCCAGGACTGCCTGTCCTCTGTAATGGCGTGGATGAATGTCAACTTTTAAAAACTTAACACCGAGAAGACCGAGATTCTGGAATTCGGCAAGAAACCTTCCATATGGAACCAGTCCTGGTGGCCCCCTGAAGCGGGAATATGTCCGCAGCCGGTACCGAAGGCCAGAAATCTCGGTTTTATCATTGACAAAGAGCTCACCTGCGCCCCCAAATAAACCAAGTGGTTTCCACTTGCTTTTTCACACTTAAAATACTACGCAAAATCCTCCCATTCTCCCTCAGGAAAACGGTGGTTGGTGCACTTATATTATCAAGGATTGACTACTGCAATGCCCTTTATCTGGGCAACAACTTAGCAAACTTCAGTCACTCCAAAATGCTGCAGCTCGAGTGCTGTACGGCCCACCCAAGCCTCACTCCACCTCGGCCAGTATCAAACAACTTCAATGGCTCCCGGTGAAACGTTGAGTGGAGTTTAAAGCTTTATGTCTAGTACATAAAGCTCTCTACGGTGGAGGGGTGGAAGATGTACAATTACTTTTCCCATGTTACATTCCGTCGGGCTGCTTAAGGTCAATGTACACTGGGTTGGTTCTTCCTCCCAAGATGAAAAGGGTCAGCTGGGGAGGTAAACGTTTTTCATTCTTGGCTGATAAACTATGGAATGCTCTCCCCTCGACGCTCCGATTCCAACCTTCTCGTACCATCTGCAGGAAAGCTATTAAAAACAGGCTTTTCTTGCAAGGCTATTGTTAGCGCAGACTCCCCGATCATTCCACCCAGCGCCAAGACGCCTCTGCATAAGTGCGCTTTATAAATACCTTTCAGTCAGTCAGTTCAAAGAAGAGGACTCAAACCCCAAAATAGAAGGATTTTGATAGGGCCTGGAAATGGAATGGCCATGACTTTGTAGACACTTATGCCAATTCAGAAGGAAGTCCAGGGAGACTCAGAGTAGGCATGCCCTGTAGGAAGTAAGGGTCAAGAGTTGGAAATATGGAGATTTTATTTGAAGCTCACTGGTTGTACTAGAAGCGCTGAGTGGAGCTGGAAGGTAAGGAAGATTCTGCATGTTTACAGAGCAGTTTCACCTTTTTGATTGGTGCACTGAATTTTGAGAAAGATCTCAAGACATGAAGCAAAGACTATTAGCAGGAAGATCAACACTTTCCTGCAAATAGGAAGTGTGAATCCTCGGTGAGAGGCTCGGTTTTGATTTCTACATCAATGACAGACTGTTAAAATGCCCTGTTTCATCCACCTCAACCCCCCCCCCACCAAAATAAGAATGGAAGAGAAAATATAAAGGTTCTATCTGTGCACTGGACAGTTCTTATCTGTTCGCAGAGACCATTGGAGAGAGATGCCCACAGCTCTGGATGGACCTCAGCTTCCATAATTTTTTTATAGGAATAGGACTGGCAGTACCAGTGGGCTAAATGTGTTCATAGTCTTGAATCTTGCCCTAGTATAACTTTCCTCTGGATGCGGGCAGGTACAGAAGGTCCTGAGGCAAAATAAGCTCTTGTCTCCTTGGAAAATTCCAGTGGATGAGTTGGTGCTGGAATTTTAGAAGTGGAGTTGTGGGGACCTGATTTAGGTCTTGGTGGACGTGTTACTCTGTCACAACGGTGATGCATATCGCGTCCGCTGAAATATACATCTCCTTATATCCTATGGAAAATTATATTTTGGCGGACGGGATATCCATCACCACTGTGACAGAGGAACCCAGCAGCCGTGATCTAAATCAAGTGCTACATCATTAATATTTGAGGACTGTTCTTTTAAGTGGTAATGCTATCAGTCACTACTTGTGAAAAGAACATTGGAACATTTTCCACTGGGTGACAGGGAGCAACTTGCAAACTCTTATCAAACAGCACCACTCAGCCAACTGAACTTTGATGTTTTTGCATTTGAGAACTTTTGCAAAAGGTTCATGGCTATAGTGCCACTGTCCAAGCTCACTTGTAACTTACCTGTTAAAGCCTTAGCTAGACACAACCTTCAGGTTTATATTACAGGAGATATTCTTCTTCTAACACAGTTTCTGAGCAACAGATGAAACCTTTTAGTAGTGCTAAATCCCCAGTTGCACCCCACCACGTGCATTCACTGGTTAGCTAAAAAAGAGTGGACAGGTCCCTGTCAGCTGAGACAGATGTTAGGAAGTTGTGTTATATGCATACCCGAACTGATATCAGGAAGAATGTTACCCAGGAACTGCCACATTTCTCAGACATGTGGTGTTCTCTTTCTGTGTCTGTAAAATATAAAAGGAAATCTCCAAGAAGGATAGGAAGAGGAAGGCAGAAGAAACACGAATATGCAGTGTCACAAACTACCGGATAGCATCAGTACATCAATGCCTAAATGTAGAGGAGATATGTCAGAGAGACGGGTAGGTAACACATTCACCTGTATGTACGAGGACCACACTTTAACAGGGAACTGGTGGCTCCCCGCTAGGTGAACTCCAGAAAGGTATTTCTTAGCATGTGGGCTGCTTGTGATGAATGCCCTGATTTTGCCTCATTGGCATAACTCCCAGCCCTTTCATCCATACATCTTTCATAACTCATTACACTGAAAGTGACAGGACCATCTTGTTTGTCATCATCAATTCTTTCAGTGCACTCCAGAAAGGGATCCCTGAGAGAGTGGGATGCTTCTCGCTAGACTGTACATTTTTGCCACTTCCAGTTAGTGTTAGTCCGAGAAGAGGGCTAGAGTAACGAATGAGTTCTGACAAGCCCAAGCACTCTTCTTATTGTACTGATTGACATGATTGTAATGAATGCCCAGCGCTGGTATCACTGGAAACCTCCCACCCACGTCATCCATAACTCATTGCACTGAAAGTGATCGTGTTTGTCATCATTAATTCATTCTGCCTAACTTAGCCCACTCCACTCAGTCTTGTCCCTGTATTTATTCTTTCACTTCCCCACAAAGGTGTGTCAGAATACGGTGTACAAAAATAGCATCTGACAAATATTGTGTCCTAAACATAATTTACAAACATATAATTCCAGTGGTTGTAGATTTTCTGTTATTGACACCAATTAGGCAATATTTTTATTCGAGGTATTTACGACACAAAGTTTATGTTACACAACATTTTGACAATAATGTTCTGTTACCACATCCCCTACAGCAGTTCTGACTGTATTTGGCCACTGGGATACAGAAACCCAATTTGAGCTCCATCAGTAAAGTCAACAACTGATCTAGCCTTCTATTTGTAAGAGTGGTATTCAACGCCACAGCCTTTGCCTTTGTCTGACACCATTTCATTCATGATGTCACTGACATACTCTATGACGTATCACACCCACTGAGGTCACTTTATTGCTAGTACAAGGTGAGCCGGAAGTCATCAGTTAAATGAGATGTAGAATCTTATTTAGACTCCACTGATGTATGTGTCTGGAGCAGCAAAAATGTGATGCGTTATAATCTTTACTAATCATATGTTAATCCATGTGTAAGTGTGGGTAAATATGTATAAAGAAGTCACACCTTGTGTAATTTAAGAATAATCATTTAACCTAAAGTCAATTCACGTTAAACAAATGTGTGTTCTTAAGGTTGGCCTAACTGTTCGTACGCCTCACAGGGGCGGCTCCAACGCTAAGGTGGAGGAGCGTCGCCCCACTGTGCAGGTCAAAAAGGAAAAAATAAAATGATAATAACTCATTATTGTTATCACTTTATTTTTCTATGCTTGCTCAGCTGGGTAGGTGCGGGGCTGCTCTGCTCACAGAGCAGGGCAGGAGTGGTTTGCCCACTCCAAGTGCGCATGAGGTTTGGCCAGCGATTTCGGACTGGCCAAACCGTCATGCACACTTTGTATCTTCTACACCCAGGCTCCATTACAGCCTTGGTGGAGACATGCCCAGGCTCCCAGACCAATCACGAGGCTGCATTGCAGCATTGTGATTGGCTATGGGGAGCCGAGTGCCCTGCCCTGGAATCCTAGAAATGGGCAAATAGACGAACAGGTGGCGACAGTGGCACACAGGTAAGTGTTTCCTTTTTTTTTCATTCCCTCTCCCCCTCCTGCACCGCCATTAAATACCCGCCACCACTGAGGCCTCAGGTGCTCAAAAGCCTTCCACTGTTAAACCTAATATTGACTTCAAAATGTGCTTTCACATTTTCTTACTTGTTGTAGGAGCAAGATAACCTACGTTAGTTAGAAGAGTAGCTCATTGTCTGCTTTTGGAAATTTGACGGTAACTATTTTAATTGGAAATCTATTGTGATTTATACCATGGGCAGGGATGAGAAATACCCTCCTGTACTATGCAGTCCAGACCAAGGTTACTTCCAAGGTTGTGCAGCTGTGGGGCCCTTTGGTTGATAATGGGAACAAGGGAGTTTTCCTGGTCTAAGGAGATACTCAACCTGATTGGTCTCATTTTGGAGGAGTTGGTGGGAAGACTTTCTGGAAAGGGGATGCAATGTATTTAATTGCGTGTC
The DNA here is from genome assembly GCF_964261635.1 of Lissotriton helveticus. Classification (NCBI taxonomy): domain Eukaryota; kingdom Metazoa; phylum Chordata; class Amphibia; order Caudata; family Salamandridae; genus Lissotriton; species Lissotriton helveticus. The sequence continues at coordinate 163,917,087 of NC_136065.1, read as the reverse complement.
TAATAATATTTGTTTGGAGATCCTTTTCTTACTTTGCCGAGGGAAGACCTTGCCCTAAATATGCTATCTTACATCCTATATTCTTAGTTCTTGAGTTAGACTTTTTTACATGTAAGCCTTCTTTCCCTGAACCTTTATTTAGTTAATTTCAGACTGGCAACTTCTACTTAGGATTTCCCCATGCCATCATCAAATGCTTTATTTAGATTTACGGAAGTACCTTTATGGAACTGGTACTTCCTCTGCTTTGTATCTTGCGATGATGTATGTAAGGGTGGGCTGAGCTCGCATAGTTGCACTATGCTGAATTCTGTGGAATTCCACGGAGTTCCACTCTGACCTACTATCTTCCCTGCTGGCTGTAAACATATCTATTAACTGCAGCTGTTACTTCTTTGACTAATTTGCTAATACATCGTCAAAGGTTTGGAAACCACCCTGTCTGTCATTCTTGCAGAGCCAAATGGGTTTCACTGTAATTTAAATTGTTTCCTGATGTTAGCTCCTAGAATCCACTTTCTGCTGATACCTAAAGGTCCAAACAACCTGTAGTGCAATCCGTTTCACAACTACACCAGAGCTCGAAGATAGAAAATTGTTCTGTATCATGTCCAGTTTTATATAGTGCTTAATATTACGGACAAGCATCTTTCAAAACATGTATTGGCTCTTAAAGTAATAAAGACACAAAGACATACATTGAAACACCTAACGCATTACTACTAGTAACACAAATATGTTTTCTTTGCATTGCAGACTCAATATTTACATTGTAAATGCACACCACTCTAGGTTTTCCAATATGTGGTGACGCCAAAATAAATGCACGTTTTCGGTTCCACAGCAGGAGAGGTAGCTATAAAATGATTGAGCGAAGAATTTAGGATACAGGTACATTTAACTGACACGTCTTTCTAATCCATTGACTCTAAATAATGCTATAATGGGAGGTATACTAGGGCGGTTATCCCTTGTAGACATAGGAATCAATGTCACAACAGGTAGACAGGCTGAGGAAGACTTCAAGGAGAGCTCCCTTATTCCCTCTAGATTAGAATACCTGTAGTGGACCCCCGTAGAACCCTACCCATGGCACCCAAGTGAGGAGGGGCTAACTAAGTTACTTAAATAACCACCTCATGCTAGAACTGAACTGTACTGGAAATTCATATTCATATATACTTTTCTAAACTGAAGTAGACCTCACCTTGAAATACCACGAGTCTTCTCATCCATTGTCCCCCCTAGTGAAGCGCCTGATGTCGTCAAACTAAGCCTCGGATCCAAGTATTTGGAATAGATCAAAGTCATTCATGCTGCAAATGATACCAGCATGCTCCGGGGCAGCAACCAGCCAGCATGTAAACCACAGAAACTAAAGAAGGGCTACAAGATCAAGAACAGGGCAAGACTTTCTGATAAACTAGAGCGCTAAGTGACTGGCTTTGGAATCAAGGAGTCTATCATTCTGCTGCAAAAGAGGAGGACGCGCTCAACCTGCTTTTTCTCATGTCTGTGCAGCGTCATTTAGTTCACTCTCTAATGGGAACTAGATACTACAGTTGAGAGCAGGTGTAACTGACGATGGATTCAGGGAAGTTCTAGAATTATAAAATATAGTTTTATATATCGGGAGGCAGCAAACTATGCTCCGCTGTGGGCGGTGGAGTTTTTTTTACTAACTTCGCACTCCAAGCTCAACACGAAGCGGGCAAAACTAAGTAAATTCCATTGGCGGAGTGGAGTTTGATGCCCACCCTAAGATTTTATGTTGCTATCTATCTGTTTGTTTCTATTGGATTGGTTAACTACATTGAATATGATTTGCTAAATGACTAAAGCTTTTATCTTTGACTAATTTGCTAATAAATCGTCAAAGGTTTGGAAACCATCCCGTCTGTCATTCTTGCAGAGCCAAATGGTTTTCACTGTAATTTAAATAGGTTTTCTGATGTTAGCTCCTAGAATCCACTTTCTGCTGATACCTAAAGGTCCAAACAACCTGTAGTGCAATCCGTTTCACAACTACACCAGAGCTCGAAGATAGAAAATTGTTCTGTATCATGTCCAGTTTCATATAGTGCTTAATATTACGGTCAAGCATCTTTCAAAACATTTATTGACAAAAATAGAATAAATACGCAAAGACAAAAAGTGAAACACCTAACACATTACTACTAGTAACACAAATATTTTCTTTGCATTGCAGACTCAATAATTACATTATAAATGCACACCACTCTACGTATTCCAATCTGTGATGAATCCCAAATAAATGCGCATTACAGGTTCCACAACAGGAGAGGTAGCTATTATATGATTCAGCGAAGAATTTAGGATACAGGAACATTTAACGGACATGTCTTTCTAATCCATTGACTCTGAATAATGCTATAGGTACAGGTATCCTGAGGTGGTTATCCCTTGTAGAGATAGGAATCAATGTCAAGGTTCTGATGCGGGAACAAATGAACAATACTGTGGGGCAGATAATACAATTACCCATGAGAGAATTCTCAAGGAACAAATGACAGTCTACGCAAACAACACAACAATGTATTTGGATTCATCCAGAAGACCAGTTGCTATATTTTGCAAGTATAAATGACCATGATAAGATAATAATTTGTTTCCTTTTAGAAAACTTGCAGTAACATTAGGATGGAGGGGCTATTCTTATTGGTTGTTTTCCAAGATTGGAAAAGATTGTCTTAAACGTTAGTATTGGCCATCTTATGTACCAATAAACATGCAGCACTGAGTAACGAGTCTATTACAAACCTCTTAAATGGTTCACTTTCCATCTCTACTTTTGAGGTCTTGATTTAGCCAAGACCTTTTGATTTTACTAAAGTGATGTATATAATATACTTACTTAAGGAGGCTTTCAGCCGGCTCATGTCAAACATTGTTCTGTTGCTGTGTCATTCACATTTTGCTTATGTATCAACAAAGGGAGGGAGTTGAAAGGGCAATATTTTACGGGGTCCAGTGTATCAGCCCTTGGACCATAGCTACAAACGAAAAGAGATACACTGTTCCCCAGAAAGTGACCAAAAAACAGCGTAACCAAGCGGAAAAGAAGGGGGGTTGGGGGAATCCCCCTTTCGGAACTAAAACCCTCACACACCCAGCAAGCTAGGTGTCATGCTTCATCATATGGGTTCTGCTCCTCATCAGACTGGCGCTGCAATGTCTGACGGGCACCCGTAAAGGGGCTCTTTATCGGAGATCTTTTGTTCCTGCCAGTTTGTGCATGTGGGTATGAGGGATTTAGGAGAAGTGTAGACATGAAGTGGTGAAGAGTTAAAAAAGGTTAGTGAATCCACGACAATCTTTATTGGTGTGGTACACTACCTTAATAAAAACAGTGAGGTGACAGTACACGCTGGTGCAAAGATCCAGTGGTGTCTATCTTACCTAAAGGTCGACATGGACATGTTTCAGGCTTTGAGAGCAATTCGTCAGGACCTACAATCTAAAATAAAAATGTGTTCTACACGATCGAGAAGGAGAAATACTACCTTCCTCTGGAAGTAAGAACTACAGGCCAGATGTTCCTGCTCAGTCCAAGTGGGACCCTACTAAGACCGACATTGGCATCTCCGGTCTTCTCTGTCAAGTGTGGCACTAGTGGTTGGTACCCTGTCCGTAGTTTGGATCACGCCGCTACACCTACCCACAACGTCGGGGTCTGATTTTGCTCCCACTCTCTACAGCATACAGTATAGGGTAATGGGCCAAAATGCGTCAGTCACTGGATAACTTCACAAGGAGCACATCTGCACACAAAGTAGTTCCCTTGATTACAACTGGTTTTGTTTTTAATTTAATATTACTTTAGAATTGCCTTTGAGTTTAAAGCCTGGTGTGAAATCAATACATTTTCGACATGCTCTTTGTGCTGCTTTTGATGTAAGCACAGGGCACATTCCACTTTTATCAGTTCCTGCCCCTTTGCTACTGCTGTTGTAAATCCCTTTTGGGTGGTCTTTGTTTATCTATCTATCTATCTGTCTATCTGTCTATCTATCTATCTATCTATCTGTCTATCTGTCTATCTATCTATCTATCTATCTATCTATCTCTGTCAACAAAGTATTTCCCTTATTTGCCAGGTAAAAGACTATTGTGATAATGTGTGCTTTTTTCAGAACAAGACAATATTTTTGTCTTTCACCAATGTTTGTTATTTTAAATTGATGCAGGCACAGCAGCTTACAATTAATAACGTTTTTAAAAAACCATGAGAGAACAAATTAAGAATTGACAAAGCAAATGGCTAGTGGCCAATGGCAGATCTATTAGCTTTGTCAAAGCATGATTTGCATGCACCTGCTTTCTGTGCACTTTCCAGTCTGGTTTAACGTTTGTACAAGTAACACGTCTCATAGAAATGTCAAATCTCATGGCTTTGTAAATGCATGTTCTACATAGACCACCCCACTACATCACACCCTCTCTGTCCAGCATTATCCTCAATACTCACACCTCACTACACACATCACCAAAATCTGAAATCTGCTACTCGACCACTCACCAAACTCACCAAACCTGCTCTTCCTGATCAAAACCTGACTGACTCTCTTGTCAGCCGCATCATAGCCCCAGTAATTTCCCCTGGATACAAGACAGGGCAGGACAAACAGACCCAGAGGTGAAATCACTATTATCTTCAAAGAATCCATCAAATGCTGTATCACCTCAGAAAGCACCATCGAGAACATGGAATACTTGATCTTCAAAGTCCTCCTCACTGCCAACCAAACCATGAGCAGCACTCTTGTCTGCCCCCCTCCCAGACCATGTGCCAACTTTAGCAGCACCATTGTAGACTTCATCGCCGCCAGATCTTCAATCATTGTTGCTGTTCACCTCGGTGACCTCAACTTCCACCTGGAGGACCTCATTGATCCAGAAATGACCAACCTCCTTTGAGGATCTGTTCAACCTCAGACTCACCCAAAGAGTGAAAGGCCTCACACTTACTGCCGGACACCTACTGGACCCCATCTTCACCAGCTTCGGTGACATAAGAGTAGACAGGTCCACACCAGACACCTGGTCTGATCATATCCTCACCAACTTTGGCATACCCCACCTCACACCACTGCAGAAACACCACCATCAAATATTCACAACAGTACTGGAAAACGATCTCAGTAGCACCCTTGTCTTCTGAACTCCTTTACCACCTGCCTCGACACAACAACAACCTCCCCAAATCCATCTCTAACTTTAAAGCTTCAATCACCACCTGCGCAGATACCCTGGCTCTTCTCAAAGCCAATAAAGTTACAAGAACCAGACTGCATGCATGCTGGAACAAGGAATAGCTCGGGCTCACCAAATGCTACTGCAAACAACTTGAATGCAGATGAAGACAAAGTCAGAATGACACTGACAAGAGCTCCTATAAATCTGCCCTCAGATGCTTATATCAGCAAATCAGAGACACTAAACACTGCAAGCCCACTGACTGCATAGAAAACAGCACTACTATTGTGAAGTAAATCTTTGCCACAGTGAAAGACTTCACCTTTCTGGCAGCATGCCCCACCAGCGTAACCCCCTCTCATGAACTTTACACCCTACTGTCCCTATTCTTCAGCAACTAGATAACAATAATTTATAAAAAATTCAAGCCCCAACAGGACCCTTTCACCATTGCGGCTCTCCTCTCCACCTCTACCAACACCCAGATGACCACCCTGACCATCTGCCCCCTTCACTACTCAAGAAACCGCAATGACCATGCACTCAATACACTCTGGAACATCCTTGTACCCCATCAGCGCAGACCTCATTCGATTCTGAATGACTCAGTCATTGCAGTCACCTACCTGGATGCCTGGAAAAATACCAAAGTATTCCACTTTCTCACAAAACCCTCAGTAGACCCAAAGATGATAGCTAATTGCTGTATATCTCCCTGCTACCCTACCTATCAAAAACTAATGGAAAATACACCCACCTCACTGCCACACATCTCCTCAACACCACTCAATCATGATTCAGGTCTAGCCACAGTAGAGAGACTCCCCTGATGACTGCATTAAGCGAAATCCCGATGATAAAGGGTAGTGGCCCTCATCCTACTGGATATTTCAGCAGCCTTTGACACTTTCTCCCACCCCATCCTTATCCAACAACTGGATGAATTTGGCATCCAAGGTACCTCACCTTGCTGGATTTGCTCCTTACTGGCAAGCCTCGCCCAGTCATTCATCCTGGCCTGCTTCACCTTGGACACCATCAACCTCATCTGTGTAGTTCCATAGGGATCCTGATGCAGCCCCACTTTGTTAAATACCTCTTTGGCTCCCCTCACCGGCATTATCCATGCACAGGGAAGCAACAATATATCCTTTGCTGATGACATCCAGTTCATAGTAATATTCAAATCTTTAGCCATGTTTTTTAATGTAATCATCTAGACAGTATCATAAATGCAAATCTCAAACAATCTGCATAGAGAAATAAATATGCACAACTTCATGCTGTTGTAGAATGTATAAATATAACGGAGACCAAAACATAATGAATGTATAAAAGATATTGGTTTTTCTCTCCCCCTTTTTTTGATATATGATTGTTCAATAAAAATACACAAAGCCTATTTGTACCGTGCTCTCTTCTGATGATTTATTGTTCCTTTTTTCTTGTCAGTAATTATCCACCCTTTTACCCTGTTCCTAATTATTGTATTGACACACGGCCACATATCCCGAAATTAGGAACTCTAGTCGGGGGTACCCCTTTCCTTCCTTGCATACGACATCCAGTTCATAATCTCCCTCTCTAGCAAGACATCAGACACACAGACCAATTTCTCCGCCTACATGACTGTAGTTGCCAGATGGATCAAACCAACTGCCTCAAGCTCTATACAGACAAGACATAAGCGATAATCTAAAGCAAAAATAATTATCTCTGAGATTCCACCAGGTGGTCTGCCAAATGTGGACCCATACCCCTTCCGGCAACCCATGCAAAGTAGCTCAGAATAGTACTCAACAACCAACTCACCCTGAGAGGCCAAGTGAATAAAGCATGTGCTTCCTGCTTCCACACACTAAAGAAGCTTAAGGAGATCTTCAAATGGCTTCCAACTAACATTTGCAGAACTTTCATTCAAGTCCACATCACCAGCAATTTGGACTACAGCGATGCACTCTATATTGGAATCAACTCTCAACAGATCAGAAGACTCCAGACCATTCAAACCCCAGTGGCTAGGCTCACCCTCAACCTCCCATCCCACACTCACAACACAGCACACTTTAAGGAGCTCCACTGACTCCCAATCCACCAACGAGAACTCTTGAAACTCCTCATGCACACATATAAAGCCTTACACAACAATGGTCTTATCTACCTAACAACTGTATAAACTTTCACAAACCTACCAGCCACCTCCACTATGAGGGTCTCAAGGCGCTGAAGGGGGGTGGGGGGGGGGGGGGGGGGGGCTGCTACCGTTCGAACAAACAGGTCTTGAGAAGTCTTCTGAAGGTCAGCAGGTCCTGGGTCTGTCTTGGCGTCGAGGTGGGAGAAGGATCTACCGCGGGTGGGCGAAGCGGAGCAAAGCTGGTGGTTGGGGATGTAGAAGGTGAGTCATTTGTTAAGGTATATTGGTCTGGCGTCTTGGAGTGCTTTGTGAGTGTGGGTGAGGAGCTTGAAGGTGAGCCTCTTGTTGACGGGGAGCCAGTGCAGGTCCCTCAGGTGGGCAGTGATGTGGCTGTGTCGGGGGATGTCGAGGACGATGCGGGCTGAGGCGTTCTGTATGGGTTGAAGTGTCTTCTGGAGTCTGTCCGTGGTTCCCGGGTAGAGGGCATTGCCGTAGTCCAGCCTGCTGAGGACGAGGCCCTGGGTGACAGTCCTTCTGGTTCCAGTGGAGATCCATCTGTCGCTCTTGTGGAGCATACGGAGGGTGTTGAAGCAGGAGGAGGAGACGGCGTTGACTTGCTGGATCATTAACAGTTTATGAGTCCAGGATGAACCCCAGGTTGCATGCGTGGTTGGGCGCAGTTTCCAGCGAGGCCGGCCACCAGGAGTCGTCCCAGGCAGAGGGAGCGGAGCAGAGGATTAGGACCTCCGTCTTGTCTGAGTTCAGTTTCAGGTGACTGTTCTTCATTCATTCGACGACGGCCTTCATTCCTTCGTGGAAGTTGGTTTTGGCGGTGGCAGGATCTTTAGTGAGGGAGAGGATCAGGTGGGTGTTGTCATCGTATGAGATGATGTTGAGGTTGCACGATCGGACGATGTTGGTGAGCGGTGTCATGTAGACATTGAAGAGGGTTGGGCTGAGGGATGATCCTTGGGGTACGCCGCAGGTGATCTTGGTGGCTTTGGATCGGAATGGAGGGAGGCAGACTCTTTGGGTTCTGTCAGTGAGGAAGGAGTTCATCCAGTCCAGGGCTTTGTCACGGATCCCTGCCCTGTGGAGGCGTGTGCGTAGGGTGTGGTGGCAGACGGTGTCGAAGGGGAACGAGAGGTCCAGGAGAATGAGGGCCACGGTTTCACTGTAGTCCAGCAGGGTCCCAATGTCGTCTGTGGCGGCGATGAAGGCAGTTTCGGTGCTGTGTTTGCTGCGGAATCTGGACTGGGATGAGTCCAAGGTGTTGTTCTCTTTGAGGAAGCGGGTCAGTTGTCTGTTGACGATCTTCTCGATGACTTTCGTCGGGAACAGGAGCAGGGAGATGGGCCAGAAGTTCTTGAGGTCATTTGAGTCTCCCTTAGGTATATTGAGCAGGGCGTTGATCTCTGTGTGTTTCCAGCTTTCCGGGAAGGTGGCGGTCTCGAATGAGCTGTTGAAGACCTTTCGGAATTGGGGTGCGATGATGGAGCTTGTTTTCTTGAAGATGTGGTGTGATCAGGGGTCTGACGGTGAACCGGAGTGGATGGTGTTCATAGTTTTGATGGTGTTTTCATCTTTGATGTGGTTCCAATGAGTCTAAGGTGTTGGCGGCTGTCGGGGTGGTCTGAGTGTTGAAGCTGTCGTGTATGTCTTTGATCTTGCGGTGGAAGAAGATGGCTAGAGGTCTTGTGACGGCTGGATGTTGTTGGAGCTGGAGCGGGGGTGGGTGAGTTCCTTAACGATGATGAAGAGCTCCTTGCTGCTGTGTGCTTTGTTGTTGATGCATTAATTGAAGGAAGTCCGTTTGGCGGTTTGGACGAGTTGGTGGTGCCTGCAGCTGGCGTTCTTGAGGGCTGCGTGGTTGTCCGGTGTTTTTCGTGGCGCCTTCTTCTTGAGTCTTTGGCAGGTCTGCTTGGATGCCTGGAGGTCGGCGGTAAACCAGATGGCCCTTCTGTTGGTGCGTCTGTTTGAGGGTTTTTTGATCAGGCGAGAGTGTTGGTGCAGTCATCGATCCATTGCCTGAGGTTGCGGGCGGCTGTGTTGGTGTCGGTGTGGTCGGTTGGGGGGTCTTGAGCAAGGGTGGTGATTAGCTGGTCTTCGGTGACCTTGTTCCAGCTGCGGTGAGGGATTCGTTGCTGGTGGTTATGTGTGGTGTTTTTCTCGAAGGAGAAGTGGATGCAGTGGTGGTCGGTACAGTGGAGTTCGGTGGTGTGGCTGAAGGTGACGTGGCTGCTGGCGGAAAATATGGGGTCGAGCGTGTGTCCGGCGGAGTGGGTGGGTGACGTGACGAGCTGTTTGAGACCAGGATTGGCGAGGTTGTCCAGCAGTGTGGTGGACTTGCTGTCGTTGGCAATCTAAAGGTGGAAGGGCAGGTCTCCGAGGAGGATGTAGTCTGTGAAGGCCAAGGGTGCGAGCGGACGATGTCTGTGATGGAGTCGCTGAACTGTGTCCGGGGTCCGGGGGGTGGGGGGTCTGTAGACAAGGGTTCCTCTGAGGGTGGTTTTGGGATTGATGTTGATCTGGAAGTGCAGTTGTTCGGTGGTGCTGAGGGTGTCGGCGGTGTTGGTCGAGATTCTGAGGGTATTTCTGTGGACAATGGCAATTCCTCCTCCCGATCTGTTTGTCCGATCCCTGCGGGTGATCTTGTAGCCATCCGGGATGGCTATGGCAACGTCAGGTACTGATGAGGCGTTCATCCAGGTCTCTGTCAGGAGACCGCATGCCTGTGGAAGGAGCGGGAGTTGAGCAGTACGCATCTCAGATGGTTGTGGCCTGTCCTGCTGGGAGGGTCAGGATGTGCAGGTGTTCGGTGGCTGGTGAAGCTGCAGTTTCGGCAGGTGAAGGGTCCGTGGGTGAATTCGGGGTGGCCAGGAAGGAGGTAGATGTACGGCTGGTGTTTAGTGCGTGGAGGAGTTCGGCGTTGTAGCGGCATCGGGCGTCGTGGCTCTTGTGGGGGCCAGGTTGTCTGGCGCTGGGCGAGGTCCAGGAACAGACGGGTGCAGACGGATTTGCCTTAGGTGCACCTTTGGCCACGCTGCAGCCGCCATTAAGAAGGGGAGGTGAGAGGGGGAGCAGCTGGTTTCAAATGGGCGAGTGAGGGGTGCGGGGCCGCAGGGGATGCAGTGGCGGGAAAGGAACCAAGGATCTACGGGGAGAGAAAGGCAGGAAGACCAAGAAACACAGTGGCCCAAGAGGGCAGGGAAAAAATAAATAAATAAAAAGACAAAAGCAACACAGTAGCCCAGAAGAGTGTGCCAACTACAGCGAGAAAAACTGGAGCGGGCCCGGTGGTGGCTACAGGAGGCACAAACTCGCGGCAGCAGCGGGGGGCAATACACAGGAACAGGCAGGTGGAGCTAGCTGTGTGGCGTGGGGAGCGACCTGCCTGAACACAGGGTCAGCGGTCACTCTCCTCACCGTGCAGCGGCCGCCTTTAACCCCTTCGGTGCTCATGACAAGCTCAGCTTGTCATGATGCATGGTGCTCGTGTGCTCATGACGAACTGAGCTCGTCATGACCGCACCCATTTCTATTATGGCCCAGCACAGGGGAGGAATGACCATAGCAGCCAAGGTATTAAGCAGGGGAGGTGGGAGCAGCTGGGAGGTGGGTAGGAAGGCAAATGGGCGAGCAAAGGGGGCGGGCCACAGGGGATGCAGCGGCAGAAAAGCGGAACCAGGGATCTACGGGGAGAGGAGGGCAAGAAGACAAAGCAACACAGTAGCCGAGGAGGGCAGGGAAATAAAAAGAAAAGAAAAGACAAAAGCAACACAGTAGCCCAGAAGAGTATTCCAAATACTGCAAGAAAAGCGAGAGCCAGCCGAGGGGAGGCCACAAGAGGCACGAACTCTCAGCAGCAGCGTGGGGGAAGGTGGAACTAGCTGTGCGGGGTGGGGAGCGACCTGCCTGAACACAGGGTCACGGGTCGCTCCATATAAACATGCATAATATAACAGCATAGTAATACATAACATAACATAACTCATTTAGTAATCTTGCTGGTTTCAATTATTCAAACTATTACCTTGTGAAAAGGGTCTTTGACGTACTCATTAAATGCCTAAAGGCCTTCTAATTGCGTGAAGAAGGATATGAAAAGACACCCATGCCCCATCCATCGCTGGCTGGTAGGGGTATCCATGAGAACACTTAACACTTTTGTGAAGTATAATTGCACTTCTTTGGGAGCCTCCATATTACCCATCAGAGAGGTGTGCTCAAACAGGAAATGAGTAATGTTCTACGGGAAACATCCTTTACAACGGAACTTTTACCACGCAGTGCCTTTACGACACAACTTTTACAACGCAAACCATTACAACGCATTGCGCTGGGGGCGCTCTAGGATAGGGAATAGATTTAATTTACTATCCAACACCTTCCCTACTATCCACGGGGACTGAAGTTGGAATAGTAAATTAAACTATTCACTATCCAGCACCCCAAAGCGCTATGCGTTGAAAAGGCATGCATTGTAAAAACCGCGTTGTAAAGGCATGCGTGGTACAAGCATGCGTTGTAATGTCATACATGCATGTTCTACATATGCTACAGGGGCAAAAGGCCCACTGCTACTTAGATTGTAAGTTTTTGCACAGTATCAGAATATCACAGTCTAAATACCATGTTGCATAATGTTTAATTAGATCTGTGGCAGCTTTAGAGCTGGTGGTGCCTAGTGCAACAATCTTTTTTGGCATCCTGCTTCCTCCAAGCCTTCTTCTCCACAAATCCAGTCACTACCACGCTCCACCAGTCCCCTCATCTTTCCATAGCTCCTCTCTCAGGTGCATTTCATTTGTTTTATAGTGCTACTCATACCTGTGTAAGGTGTCAGAGCTATTTAGATCACACATATTGAACAGAGCCAATTAATTATGCATGTGTAAATCAGTCTACAAGAATTGTTACATAAAACAATGAGGATTGCAAGATGTAGGAGTCACATGTTCTGATACTAGTCAGCAGAATATTTTAAGACAATTTGTTCTAGAGAAGCACAAACTCGGGATTTAAAACATAACACAGCGGTTGGCTTTACTAATAAGAATGTATTTCTACCTAAATAAATTATTTTTTAACAACATTGGGATAACGAAAGACTGGGGAAAAATGCACCATTCTAACCTATATCATGCAGTCTGCATGCAGCTCTTTGATGGAAGTTCATATGTCACTATCACCAAACGTTCAAGAGCAGGAAGAGACCGTGCCGTGAGAATTTCAAACTCTCTTCTGATACCTCCCAAACAAAATAAGAAATCCGCCCATGTGCGTTCTTTCTCAGGGAATGCTCCTAAGATTTGGAACTCACTCCCTAAAGGGCTTCACTTCAATCCCTCCTTCACCTGCTTCAAACGGGACCTCAAATTTCTACTGCTCAACAACGACTTCAGCATGCACACAAGATGATATATGTCTCTCAATGACCCTATCCACAACAACGCACCCCTTCGAGGCAGTCGTCTAACTCACCCAGTCTCGAATCTGCCTCCAACGCCTTTACCATAATGCTGTATTATATCATATACTTTTTTGTTCATATGTGTAAATACTTCAATGTTGTATTTTTCTATACTTTTTCTATAACTGTTTGTGAACCATAAGTATCCACAAGTGTACCGAGAGGAAACATATGCACATAACAGGTAAAGCGCTTTGATGCTTTCGGGTCTAGCCAGTGCTACATAAAACTCAAAAATAAATGAGTACTGTGCCATATTTGAGTTGTAACTTATGAACTGCAAGTAGCAAAAGGATCTCTGTGACAAAAGCAGTATCCTACTGAGCGATCCACATGAAATGCAGTTCGTGATTTGTCTAGCACACGTTCTTTGAAGCAGGCATATTACCCTGTGAACTACTTTATCATGAGTGGAAACTGCCAGTGGACATAGGATCTCTTTCCAGCAGGAACAGTAATCACCAGAATTATCTTGGCATTTTTATTGTTGACCGAAAACTGCTGGATGCACAAGGAACTCAGCAGCAGGTGCTTTTTCAACCTATGTTAATTCTAAACACTGTGACCCCCCCCCCCCAGCAACTGCACCGGTCGCACCACCCTAGAACTGGACCTGCATTAGATGAATGGCCACACAGTTACCATTCTGGTTGAAATGCTGGTGTAAGAGAAAAGCGTGTGCTTTTTCTCCATATAGTAGAGCTGGCAAAAATGAAAACATATTAAACCGTATTAAAAAAAAATCTTCCAATATGTACCCATAAGTTGATCAAAGACAAGCCTACAAAAGTGTTAGGATAGTGCTTATTTTGTTCATCTAGGAGCTTGCCATTATTGTACAAGGATAATACTGAGCGATGTAACAGAAACAGTCTGCTGTTCTCCCTGAGTGGAACACTGATCAAACCTCAGAAAAAGTTACACTCCAGTCCATGTTTTGGGTCAAGATTAATACGTTACTCTTACATTCAGAACGCGCTTTCTTCAAGCACAGTACTCAAGATACATCAGTGATGCTTCAATAAAACACAATGGGGGCTATTCACAAAGGTAAACTAAGATATGAACAGATCTGCAAGTGTAAGTTTACTCTTACATGTTTGAGTAACTTTACTACATTGGGATATTCACGACTTATGAGTATAAAAGTTACTCAAAATTGTAGTCTTACTTGTCTCCACCCCCTGAGACAAATTTACAAGTGTAAAGTTAATGCTGCCAAAAAGGTACAGCAGGAAGTTTGGGAAATGGACCATCACTGATACCACAACAAACAACCATAGAAAATATGGCAATATGGACTTAACGTACAACCCCATAGAAAATCTTGTTAAATGAAATTAAAATATTTAAAACAGTAAAACATAAAAAATTAACATAATTTAATGTTAATACATCTAAAAATAAAACATTGTTTTTATTTTACAATTTTAATACCCATTGTTGAATTTAAGAATTAATGTGAAATTAACTTTGCTTAAATTATAATGAAATATGCTTTAATTAAGTCTAGATATCAATTTTTGTAGATATTGATATATAATAGTGATATATTTTTATTCTCTGAGGGATTTTTTTGTACTTGTATCTTTAATAAACTAATGTTAATTTAATTTGAAATATTTAAATTCATTACATATTCAAAATAAAGTTAATAGTGCTACAACAATTTTTTGTTCTACATTTAAAATAAATATTTATAAATCTATTTTACATTACTTATAAATAGGAAGGTCAAAGATAATTAAATTCATACTGGATAGGGTAAAGATTGAAGGAGAGAAAAGGGAATAGCATTGCATTAGGCCAGATCAACAGAATGAATCAAGGAGGGCCTGTTTGAAAAATTCCTTCTTTGCCTTTCAGAAGTGCTCCCGTTTGAGAGACCCTGAAAGGAAACTCCGGTCATCAATAGAATAGAACAGCTAAGTCCTGCTTTGGGACTCCCAACTTTTCTTCACTGGTCGTCCGGTGTTGGGGCTCTTCCTCCACTGGAACGGCCTTCACTGATCATGCTACTTGGCCTATTTTATGTGGGTCCTGTCCAGTTATACAAGCCCTCATCACATCACTGAGTGCGCTCTGGCCACTGTCAGATCCTTACTACTCTACAGCTGGGGGCAGCACACACAAGGTTGCCCAACTATTGCCCAATACTTCTCCTAACAAAATCCAGACCGTTTGACTTTGCTACTGCTTGTTGTTAAAGCTAAACATTTTTTGCACACATGACTGCAAAAGTAAATAAATATATATGATTGGTATGCAGTTCCTAAGTGTAATTGTGAGTGTTCAGGTCTGAGAAAAAGTGCCCTCACACACCCCGAAGGATGTCATGCTTCATCATTTGGGCCTGCTCGTCGGGTCGGCGCTGCAATGCCTGACGGGCTTCCGCGAAGGAGCTCTTTGGTGGAGATCTTTTTGTTCAAGCCGTTAGGTGTGTGTGGGTTTGTGGAAAAGGTAGTGAATGCAATATGGTGTCTAAAATAGGTTTAGGGCAACCCTATTGCCTACATTTTATTCCTAGGGTGAACTAACCTAACTAAAAACAAAAAACCCTAACCGGATACAATGGTCCTAAAGGGCATGTGTGGTGTAGGAGTTCGAGATGTTTCTTGCCTGTGGTAGCCCATAACAGGTATTGTGGCAATTCGTCTGGACTGATAGTTGTTGAGAGAGTATCTAAACTCTAACACAACTGCAATGCTGGTTCTACAAGTGAAAGGATGTAATAGTTACCAGCTTTGCAAGTGAATACCAGGTCCGATTCACCTAGTATTCTGTGACCTGAAAGAGAAAGTGATAAAAAACAACTTTAGGTTAAGAGCAACAGAAATAACAGGTGGCGCGTGGTGGCCAAGTGCTCCTGGTGTTGAAAAGGCGGTAGTGAGCCATTTATTGACCATAAGGGGATCTCAATTTATAGCTCCTATGTGGTGATTAGGAATTAACTGGATACATCCCGTGTATGCCGGCACCATTGGCGCAATGTGTGTGGAAATATTGGCTTGACCAATTAAACCTATCCAGCCCTTTGGGATTGAAATATGTTTCCCTGAAACTGGAGGGACTCATTTCAAAGTCATGGCTGTGGTACAGATCTTTGCACTGACGTTCGTCATTGCGCCACCCATAAAAACAGACCCAACAAACAGACATAAATTGTGAGCAAGTTCCCTTCTAAATTATGGATGTGAAACAGACTAATGAAATGACATACATCAAAGCGCCAACCATAAAAACAACCAAGACGAACAGACATGCATTGTGAGTCAGCCTGCAGAACGTAGTGGATGCAAAGGGCTATTGCGGCATGCTTTACAAACTTGCTTGTGACCCAAAGCAGGGTTAGCCGTCTAACCCATAGTTTGTGTGACAAACAAGTGCTTATATACAATGTGGACAAATGGCGTGGCTATGATTTTCTTGAGTACATCGTGATAAAAGGAAAATGGGCGCGTACTCTGTAATGTCTAAAGCTGACTGCTAGCTACCACTCACCCCATCAGTTGCAGTTCTGTGATGATGGGAGCATTCAGGCAGAGCGCATCATAACTCACGACCTGTGGGTGGGTAAGTAGTTTAGTATACATTATCTTACCGGGAGCTATGGCGTTTTTTCTGCGGCAAATATAAAGATCTCCATGCTTACAGGAGGCGGTGTGGCAACTAACCATCCTGCTACCCCGGCTCTGGCTCCCATAACGGGTAGCGCCGTGGGTGGGCTTCAATGGGTTGCACGTTAGCGTAATGCAAAGATCATGTACCGCTAACCTGGGCGGCCATCTTGAGTGAGTTTGCAACCAAACGAGCAGACTCATTGTTAATGTAATTAGATGATGACAGCTCAACAGGCGCATAGAGCTGCTAGTAGCACATCAGAAAAGGGGGTCAAATTTCCATAATAATAATAAGCTACATGTACCTACAAGGGCCTACTTTACACTAAAGCTATTATAAAGAGGAAAATAAGTTCTGTTTGATATAGGAATTATAGCTGGGGGCAGCACACACAAGGTTGCTCAACTATTGCCAAATACTTCTCCTAACAAAAATCCAGACCTATTGACTTTGCTAGTGCTTGTTGTTAAAAGCTACACATTTTTTGCACACATGATTGTAAAAGTAAATTGACAGTTTTTATTCAGCAGTGCAGTCGGCATCTGGTGAGAAATCGGTTTAAATGCCTCAGATGTTTTAAGAGTGTGGCCATCTTGGTCTCCGCTCTCAGCCCCTTTAGATGGCACAGACAAGCTAAAAAACATTTCAATGCATTCTGAAGTATTTTCAGTGATTGACTAGAATTAGCTGAATCATCTGTTTCCTAGTTTTAGGTCTGATATTAGCCACAAACTTTACATTTTATATAAATGATGTATATAACATACTTACTTAAAGGGGTTTTAGGTCAGCCTTCTTCAGCAAACGCTCTGTTATTGTGTCATTCACATTTTTTGGGCCTGTTCTAGCTCACAACTTGAGGTAATTGATCATCCCAATTCAGCAACTGGATAACTTCACTGTGAGTGACAGCATTCAGCCCTTTCACAAGGAACACAACTGAGAGAGCGCAAACTGACCTAAATGTATGAGTGCATCACACTTACCTGTAGTAAGCACAAATCATGAGGAGAAATGCCATGAGTGCTAGTAGTATTTGCAATTATATTCTGAATGTATAGCTAATGTAGAGATTTAAGTAGAAGTGGAACTAATACAGAAATGTGTGACACTATATGATTTTATTAGATGTGATTATTCCTGAATCCATGTCGTGTAGCTGTTAAAATGTAAGATGGCATGTGGTTAAACGCAGAATGTGGTAGGCCTCAGGGCCAAAGCTAGAAGGTGTTTCTTTTCACGACATAGATTGAAATAATGTTTTGGTCATTGCATTAATGGGCCATGATTTATAGATGTGTTTACTGAATAATAGAATAAGAGTATTAATATGCTTTAATTAATGAAGAAGTTGAATGCTATAATCATTATGAGAAATATTGTAGGCCTGAAATGTTTTAACATTGATTTACACGTACATGTCTGGGCCGAGAAATGTTGCAAACCTTTTTGGAAGTCTATGAGAGTTGGGTTCTTGGCTGCAGATGTCTGTCTGCAAGAGAAAGGGAGGATCCGATTATAAGTAATATGAATAGAGGTCTGTTCAGTAGACGGCCCAGACATGGAGGAGGGTTCTGGAATGTTTAAGGGGTATCAGCGGGCCGGAGAAGAGTCTGAGAAGCAAGGTCAACTCCAACGTATGAGGCCCAATACAAAGCAGCATGGAAAAAGCCAGAAGCTACACCACGTGAGGGGCGTCTCATGAGGGGCGTCTCAAATGTTGTTGACTGTTTTGTATTAGGGACAGCACCCCTGGGTGGAGTTAGAGCAGATACCTGAGGACCCTTTAGAGAGCGGATGGGTAGGCAGAGAGGGGTCATGACTGGAGAACTATAGGTTTTCACCAAGAGACTTAGAGTGAGTGACTTCCCTTGGGGGTCATTCACTGCTGACACCTTTGTTAGGTTGGGATTTGGTTAAGTAGGGATACCATCTAGAGCAGGGTAGGGACAGCCTAACCTGTGTGTTTTCCTCCAACTTAAATGAAGGAGAGATATGCGTCAATGCTGATAGCTTTATTATTCTTAGAACTTGTGTTAGTAATTTCCGTTGCTCGTCTGAGGGCTTTCAGAGAGCACATGTATGTAGTTGGACCTGTGTATCTCGTGAATCTCATTCTGAGATGCCTGTATTTGCAGCTTATCATATCTTTACAATAAACTTTTGAAAGCTAGAAGTTGTTTGTGATCTTTTGGAGCAGGGTCCTTTATTGGGTGAACTAACTTGGGAAGAGAGGCACTTTCTTCCTTCAATGACAGGCAACAAAGGTTCAGTCGACCAGATCGGGGTTTAGATCAATAGTGATAAGGTATCGATCAAAATCTCGCCCTTCCAGTTGGTAGCTATAGAGGATGGTTGCCTTCTTGAGGACGGTGACCTAGGCCAGGTTAGCTTACCCCAAGGCCCCTAGAAATCGATGATCGGAAGAACCGCCCGCTGAAGAAGATCCGGATGACGTGAGACAGAAAAAGCAGCAGTATCGGTCGAGAGTGAGTATAAAGGGTCATGCGTGTTAGATTGCGGTGTTTTTGTATTGTATCTATGTTGTAATGTCTGGCGGAGTTGAATGTCTGTAGAGTGACTGTGGAACAGGTTGTGAGCGCGCGCAACCGGTGGAAATCTTAAGTTCAAGGAGAGCTTAAGTGGTTCGGGTGTATCGGACACCCAGAGTAATTGTCAAATAGTGTGAAGGGGGTCATGAGGTACCATTGATCACCCGAAGGACCGAGATAGGGGGAACGTAAGAGTGAGTGCGTGAGTAACGGACGCTGGTCGGAGGTTACTGTGTGTGTAAGCAACCTATCAGAGAGACGATAGACATTTCGTCAGTTGTGTTGACAATTACATATAGACTGTGGACGTACAGTCGAGGGAAGTGACCGCTTGGTCGGAAGTAGTCATTTTTCGGCGTATGAATGGGACGCATGCATGACCGGGAGACGAGTTGAGAAAGGAGGGGTGCTGCTGCGAAGCGGAGAAAAGTGACGTCAGGAAGTGTCGCGACGTGATTGGCCGACAGGAGAAAGACCGCGCTGTGATAGGCCAGCTAGCAAAGACGTCAGAAAGTGTCGCGACGTGATTGGCCGACAGGAGAAAGACCGCGCTGTGATAGGCCAGCTAGCAAAGCCGCGACAGGATTGGTGGATTGTCATCAGGAAGTAAACAGAGTAGCGAGGCTGGATATTGTGCGCATAATTATGAAGTGTTTTAAATGGCTGAGAGCGGTGTTTAAAAAAGAGAAGCGGGGATCGTATGAGGGGGAAGAAGCCCCGCCGGAGGGTACGCCAGCTCGTTACATGGCAGTGAATGTTGGGTTGCATACGATCCTTTGGATATCAGAGTGGAGTAAGATTACGGAAGGAAATGAGGAACTGACGTTCCCGAAGTACGGGACGTTCAGATTAGAGGTGTTACATCGATTAAAATCAGTCATGACCTCAATGAGACCCTTGCCTAGACCGACCCAGTTTGAAGCTCTTGATGCATGGATTAGGGCAGCGCATGAAAAGAATATGAACAGACGACAAGAAAGGGTGAAACGATCGGTAAGGGCAGTGCAGGATGCCAGGTGGGATGCGGATGCTAAAAGATGGAGAGTGCATAACATGGAAGTAAATAAACTGTACCCAGTGTTAGAGGTGCCTGGAAATAAAAGCCCCCTAGAAGAAGATGATGAGAGCGAAACAGAGGACAGCCTGATAAACAGATTATTGACAGACAGGCCACCCCCGTATAATAGAGCAGGGGGAGAGGTCGAGCATGGTGAAGGAGAAAAGGGGGGCAATGCAGGAGAGCATAGACCGCTTCCCAGTTCAGAGTGGGATCCTGAGGCAAAGAAAGAGCTGTCCCAGCCTAGTCAGGTGCAACAGGTAGTCGGGAGGTTTGTGGTACAAAGAGCGCCGGAAACGGAGTGCGCCACATCCTACGGATTACCAGATGCACTACAGGTACCTGTTACCATAGGTCCTATAGTATCGATATATGACCCAGAGAGAGCAAGAGGGGAAGAACGGGTACGGAAGGACAGAGAAAGAGCAGAGACGGCAAGGAGGAACGATACGATCAATTCCCCAAGTCAGATGCCGATACCGAGAGAGTGGAGCACCCCGATGCACACAGCAGGGGATCCAGGAGGGGACCCTGGGGGCCCTAGATGGCCAGCGGATCTGAGGGGAACTGGACGAAAATCCTTTCAAGAGCTAAATGAGTACATGAAGAAGTGGGATGAGGCAGTGGAGGCTCACAAGAGCATCATAGCTGCAGAAGCTGAAAGGGAAAGTCAGGACAGCAGAGCTCGGACTCACTGCGGGGCTGGGGAGAGCAGCCCGGAGTGGGACTGTAGAGAGAGAGATAGTAGGGGAGTCACCCATTGGGCCCGGAGTGGAGATAGAACAGACCTGGAAAACGGGGGCCCCGGGAGTGGAGGGGTGGCGTGCCCGATACTCAGTGAAGGGGAGAGGAGAGCGCAAGAGTACAGAAACAGCTTTAAGTGTCCACACTGTGTGCCCGGCACCAGAGAACAGAATGGGAGTTGTGAGAGGTCGCACCATAGTCCCTGTGATGACGGAAATGAGCGCAGCCCAGGGAATATGGGGAACCAGGAAGGATCGTATCGGATACTGAGCGATACTAGGCAAAGGGAGAGTAGCGACCAGAGGGAATATAACAGAGAGGCGTACGGCGAAAGGAGAGAAGCAGGAGAGAGTGGGCAGAGCAAGAGTGGGGGTAACAGGCCCGTGTTCCATCACCTTCCAAGATCGGATGGCCGAGCATGGGACCTGGAGAGATGGGAGCAAGGGAGAGCACTCATTAACTCTCCCGAGCCCAAACGTAGAGCTCGGAGTTGGGATGGTAGGGAGACCAGTGAGCCCCCTTCGAAAGACATATTGCGAGCTGAGATAAAAGCTAAGAGACTCGATGTCGCCAGCTTAAGGTCAGACCTGGATGACATGATAGATGGTACCCTGCCTTTAGAAAGAATGGAAATGTATGAGCAAGATGAAATACTGTATATGGCAAAGGACATCACTCGAAAAGCGAGAGCAATCCATGAGAAGTTAGTCGAACTAGCAGGCAAATATATGGTGGACCTGTCAAGAACCAAAGCATTACAGGGTAACCACAGGCTACATTATACAGATCGAGACCTAGATGAGAGGAGAACGATTGGGCTGAAAACGCACATAAGGGAACTGATCACTGGAATAAGGACATGGAGGGCACTAGATAAGTGGGAAGAGAGGTGGTCCAAGAAAGGGACCGGCAGGAGAAGCACGCTTGGTATGACACCAGGAAGGCTGCAGGGAATAGAAGCATACCCTTTGCGTGAAGTCGCCAATGGGAACTATGTGCATGTCCCTTGGAGTAGGGGAGATTTAGCTGCTTTTACCACCTCCTTCCCCAAATTGCGGGAAAACCCAGTGGAGTGGTACAAGCAAGTCGAGAGATTTGTAAAAATCTCAAAGGTCCTATGGATAGATCTGAACACGCTGTTCGACATTGTAGTACCAGGAGATCTGTGGACAGCATGCAAGGTTAGCGCTGAGTGGCCCACAACGGAGCCGGAGAGAGATGCTAAGACTAATGGGCCGTCCGAGATTGTGATGGCAAAATTCGAGAGAGTGATGACTTGGCTGAAAGAGAAAGTGCCAATGCAAGACATAGATTGGGTCAGAATAGACCGAACCAGACAGGAACCCAAAGAGACCGTCCACGAATATTACGAGAGATTGCTGAAGGCGTTTAAACAGTATAGCGGCTTGGATGTAATGGATCCAAAAGACATAGGGCAATTTGTGTCCAAGTTCGTCCTGGGACTGAGACCGGATATTAGTTTAATGATTCAGCAACACTCGATTTGTTGGCAAAGTAAACCCCTAGACGAAATACTGAGGTATGCCAGGTACTGCTGTGATGAGATAGACTCCAAGGCTAAGAAACTAAAAGAAAAGTTGATGGTGGTACAGATGCAGGCAGCAGGAAAGGGGGGACAGCAGCAACAGCAGCAAGGAATAGGTACAGGAGGAAAGAAGCAGTACAGTCAGAACAAAGGCAATGAGGAGAGTTCCACCTTTAGACCCAGATTAGACATAGCTGCCTTGAAGAAAACGACTAGGTGCCACCAGTGTAACGAGGTGGGGCATTGGAAACGCGAGTGTCCCTACAATGTAGAGATAGGAGAGCAAGAGATAGAGGAGGAAGAGGTCCAGAGCGCGCCTACAAGAGGGGTGACGCCATACCAGGGAAAGGTGCTCAAAGGGGGGGGGGCTCCTCCCCGAGCCCAGTTCCCGCAACCTCCTCGAGTAGGGACTATGGGTAAGACCTATAGACAGATGCCCCTGTTTGTAGAAGGAGAAGAGTGCTATTATGTGGACCCATTAACCGGACAGAGAGTGGAAAGAGAAGACTGCACCCTCGGGGCAGCCTTGGAGGTGGACCAGAGGGGACCCTATGTAGAAGCAGAAGTAGCAGGGTGCCCCACGACATTTCTGGTGGACACAGGAGCCACTAGATCCACGATCAGATCAGCTGCAGTTCCAGACCTGCCCATGTCTGGAGAGACCATACAAGTGGTGGGGGTCGCAAACAGGAGAATAACCAGCCAATTGACAGAACCAGTACAGGTGAAAATAGGGAAGTACAGCGATGAGCACCAGTTTGTGGTTTGCGATTCAAGTCCTGTGTGTCTGCTAGGTAGAGACCTGTTGTGTAAATTGAATTGTACAATATACTGTACACCTCAGGGAGTGGAGGTATTGACCAATGATGATGACGCAGACTTCAAAGTTGCAAACTCAAGAATATGCGTGGAGCTGTACCCTACTTTGACAGTAGATGAGCTCCCCTGGGACTTGAGAGAGACAGTGGCACCAGAAGTATGGGATTTCACTGGGGAAGAGATAGGATTGGTCAAAGGGGTGGACCCAGTGAAAATTGTAGTGAAACCGCATGCTGAGTTCCCAAGAACACCCCAATATAAATTGACTCCAGAAACGATTGCAGGCATAAAACCCGTGATCGAGTCCATGATTAAACAGGGAATACTGAAAGAAATCGTGGGTAGTCCATGCAACTCCCCGATTATGGGTCTGCAGAAACCAAATGGGAAATTTCGGATAGTGCAGGACCTTCGAAAGATTAATAACATAGTCGTTTCGTGTTGTCCAGTGGTACCGAATCCATCAGTGATACTGTTTCAGATTCCATTCCAAGCTGAGTGGTTCACTGTGATTGATCTTTGTCAGGCTTTCTTTTCGATCCCTCTGGACGAAGAAAGCCATTTTCTTTTCGCATTTAAGCTGGAAAATCGCGTCCTAACATGGTGTCGTATCCCTCAGGGGTATACAGAGAGCCCATCGATCTTTAACCAGCTTTTGAAGAAAAATCTTGAAAGTCTAGTGCTGCCCCAGAAGTCAGTTCTGGTCCAGTACATAGACGACCTCCTTGTGGCGTCAGAAACAGAAGAAGCTTGCAGGGAGGACTCTATTGCTTTGTTAAATCACCTAGCTGCCAATGGGCACAAGGTGTCCCCGGGAAAGTTGCAGTACTGCCTGACAGAAGTGCAGTACTTGGGACACAGAATAGAGAAAGGCAAGCGAAAGGTGTCACCAGACAGGATAGAGGCGATCATGAAAATGAATGCGCCTAAGACACAGAGAGAGGTCAGGATGTTCCTAGGGATGGTGGGTTATTGCCGACAGTGGATCGCGAACTTTTCACTGAAAGCAAAGCCCTTGCAAAAACTGACGCATAAGGAGGTGAGCGATCCGGTACCATGGGACAAAGACTGTTTGATGGCATTCTTACAGCTGCGAGAGGACCTGTGTCGTGCTCCGGCATTGGGAATGCCTGATTACAATAAACCATTTTTTCTTTACTGTTGTGAGAGAGAAGGTTGCGCGTTGTCTGTGTTAGTCCAAATCCATGGGAATGCCCGTAGACCAGTTGCTTATTTCTCGGCTACTTTAGACCCAGTAGCCGCAGCGTTGCCCGGATGTCTCAAATCCGTTGCTGCAACGGGTGTCAGCATTGAGAGATGTGAAAATATTGTTATGGGGCACCCGTTAGAGGTGTGCGTGCCCCATTCTGTTGAACTGTTGATGACCAGGACCAAAACACAGCATCTGACCAACAGCAGGCTCACGCGCTATGAGCAAGTTATTCTTGCTGCAGAGAATGTGACCCTCAAGAGATGCTCTGTTTTGAACCCTGCCACCTTGATGCCACTCCCAAATGATATCGAGGATGATGATGAATGTACAGACCATGACTGCCTCGATGTGACTGAACTATGCACCAAACCCAGACCCGACATCGTAGATGAGCCACTGACCGACCCAGATGAAATTTTCTTTGTCGATGGCTCATGTGTAAGAGACGAAGTTGGGCAGTTGAGAGCAGCTTACGCTGTTTGTACAATTACTGGAGTTGTAGAAGCTGGGTGCCTGGAAGGAGTACACTCCGCTCAGGTAGTCGAGATTATTGCCTTGACACGTGCTTGCTTGGCAAGCAATCAAATTCGAGTCACCATATACACCGACAGCCAATATGGTTATGGGGTGGTTCATGATTACGGGCAGTTATGGTCTCAAAGAGGGTTCATGACCTCTTCAGGCTCTCCCATTCGCAATGGAGAGTTTGTGCGCCTGTTGTTAGAGGCGTTGCAATGCCCAGCAGGTATCGCAGTTGTAAAGTGCACCGCACATACCAGAAATGAGGACTTCGTTTCGAAAGGCAATAGATATGCTGATGAAGTTGCGCGGTATTGCGCAGAACAAGGGTACTCTTTCACAGAGGTGGAAGTGGGTGGAATAAATGTAAGGACTGAATTAGCCATGATATTGGAAACTGTTGATACTTGGGACGAATTGGCAAACATGCAAGAAAATGCTCCTGATTTTGAAAAAGAAACATGGGAAAAGGCAGGATGTGTAGTGGGTGAGTCCCATTTTTGGGTCTCAGCAGATGGCAGAGCAGTGTTGCCCAATGAGATGGTGAGCCCAATGGCCAGACACATACATGGTCCCGTACACCTAGGGAGAGACGCTATGCTGAGAGTGTTTAGACAGACTTGGTACAATCCTAAGTTTAGAATAGCAGCAGAAGCAGTGTGCCAGCGTTGTGTGACCTGTCAGCAGCTGAACGTAGGGAAAAGAACACCAGTTGCACTGAGTCACATAGGAAGGTCTGGAGGTCCATTCAATCGAATGCAGATAGATTTCATTGAAATGCCGAGATGCAACCGCCTCCGATATGTCCTGGTGGTTGTTTGTGTGTTCTCCAGATGGGTTGAGGCATACCCTACACGTAGGTGCGACACCCTCACAGTGGCCAAGTTACTGCTTAGGGAACTCATTCCGCGCTTCGGGGTGCCGGCCTCTTTGGAATCAGATAGGGGAACGCATTTCAACAGCGAGCTTGTGAAGATGATTTGTGCAGCTCTGAATATCGATCAGAAGTTGCATTGTAGTTACCGACCAGAAGCCTCAGGAATTGTGGAGCAGATCAATGGCACGATCAAAGCCCGAATTGCAAAAGTATGCTCCTCAACGACCCTGAGTTGGCCTGACGCCCTGCCATTGGTCCTCATGAGCCTTCGTAGTACCCCAGACAGAAGAACGGGGTTGTCACCACATGAGGTGTTAATGGGGAGAGCAATGAGGCTGCCATCTGTCCCAACGACTGCACTGTTAAATATCACAGATGATATGATCCTGGACTATTGTAAGGGGCTGTCTGACGCCATTCATTCTGTGTCCCTTCAGGTGCAGGCTGCCGAGGTTCCATCGTGCCAGGGCCCGTGCCATGACCTGTACCCTGGGGACTGGGTCCTGGTGAAAAAACATGTGAGAAGAAGCTGCTTGGATGTTCGTTGGCGTGGGCCCTTCCAGATCATCTTGATTGCGAATACGGCTGTGAAGGTGGGAGGCCTGCCCAATTGGATCCACGCATCACATACGCGAAGGGTTCCAGCACCTCGGGAAGAAACAGCTCCTCTCTCGGATAGACGTCCAGCAGAGGACCGAGAAGCCATAGAGGGGGCTAGCCAAGCTGAAGAGGTGCCAGCGGAAGCAGGGAACGAGTCTGACCAAGCTGAGGACGGTCAGTACAACAGCGAAACAGACGACGCTACAGAAGGAGAAAGTAGCTGGGAGTACGAGTCAGACACTGACAGGTCTGACAGAGAGCGAGAACAGACAAGAAGGAGAAGGAGTAGAAGGGCACGTGGAGAAGCTAATTGGC
The DNA here is from genome assembly GCF_964261635.1 of Lissotriton helveticus. Taxonomy (NCBI): domain Eukaryota; kingdom Metazoa; phylum Chordata; class Amphibia; order Caudata; family Salamandridae; genus Lissotriton; species Lissotriton helveticus. The sequence continues at coordinate 163,890,400 of NC_136065.1, read as the reverse complement.
CGCAAAGAAGGAGCTCTAGCCTGAGGTCAACTCCAGAGGTAACCCTTCCTCCGATATCAGAAGACTCAGACCCGGAAGAAGGTGCTCAGGGCGCTGAAGCACCGGACCGAAGGAGGTCAAGAAGAGTGCGTGTGCCTAACAGAAGATACTCCACACCTGAGTGGACATATCTGGCGACAAATGTCTTTGAAACAGGAGACAGGGAGGATTCGAGCGGTGGTGGTGTCCAGTTCTGAGCCCATCGTCACCGTGGAAATACGACTGTTGGTACCCGGAGTCGAACAAGAAGGGTCACTAACATTCATGCTCCCCAGACCTCCCCGCCTCAGCAAGTTAAAACATATGTTTCTTTCAGAATTGCAATTCCCCGATTTTGGTACAACGATAACAGCCCATGAAGAGCACAATCTTCGTTTGGAAATACTGAACTTTGCTATCGAAGCTGCAGGCACAAACTTGATAGTAGATGCTTAAAGGACTTTGTAAATAAAGCGAGCAGAAAAAGAAGATTACCTAGCGCCCAGGAAGCAGAGAATATTAGGGAACTTCCCTTGAGTTGATGGAGAAGGGCTAGGGTTGTCTTTATTGAACTGTTAAAGGACTTTTGCGAAAAAGGTTGTCAGCTTCCAGTTGTGTGGATTCTAAAGACAAAAGGAGTAAAAAGAGACTGTAAAGGAACGAGAAGAAAAGAACTTTTTGCTAAGATAAGAGAGAGCCATATTGTCTGACGAAATGGAAGCCGGCACCCAGAACCGCAGAGCTAAATGTATAATAGGTACACTAATAGTAGGAGTGATAATATTAATAGCTTTAGTGGTAACAATTTCTTATGTAAAGGGACATGAGGAAGAGGCGAAGGTAACTGATGTGAAATCTGTAGAAACGCTTACACCCACTGTTGCTGGTGAGAAAAGGGAAAACACTCAAAAGAAAGCGTTATTAGCTGCAGAAGCCCGCAGGTTACACGTGGATGAGTCCCAAGGAGACTTTAGGTCAAATGCTTATGCTAAACTTTTATATGAATACGTGGATGCCATGGAGGTTAAGGACTGTTACGTCTGCATGCAGTTGCCGGCGTCTGTAGATGAAGGCATTAGATATCATCACCTCCCGCTGACATATGGCATTACATGTAGCTTACTGCTTAGTATATTTTATGAGAGAGATAGTTTTGAATACTATTTCTCCAACTATGATTCAGTGTTGCCAGAAGTCCCAAATTATAAGCAGATGAACAAATGGGACTACTGGAAGAGTGAAGACAGATTGGCCAAGTTCTTCATTCCTTGGATTACCTTAGATACTTCACATGCCCGTAGAAATAACCTGACATGCAAAGTGTCAGAAGTCGAGAAGAAGTTCATAGGGCAGGTGGATGATCGTTACAGGAGACAAAAGATTTTGAAAAAATCAGGACAATGGAAAACAGATTGGACCGAGGAAGAGAAGGCACACAAGAGAAAGGGTAGTAGTGGTCCAATAGCTTTAGATAAGGTGCAGAGAGGAAAGCTATGTCTTCACCGAGCCAAAACGTATTATGAAAATGTATACGTGGGAGAAGTCGACTGTGAACATGCTTTCAATATAGAGTACTATACTAAGGATTTCCTGAAGGGAATGCAAGTGATTCCAAATGTGTATTTTGTATGTGGAAGAAATGCCTACGTGAGACTACCTGACAACTGGTATGGATCATGTTACCTAGCAATTGTCTTCCCCAAAATATATCATGCACAAGACTTAGTGATCATCGAGGGCAAGACATCATCGAGGGGAAGGAGAGATGTAGGAGATGCAGAAATGGTTGGAGATGTCTTTGGAGCTATGTTCCCTCTTTTGGGAGTAATCCTTAATGATGTTAAAATTAGACGACTGGCAACCGTCGTCGACAGGTTGTCTGCCAGCACTGCTCAGTCCTTAATGCTGGTAGAAGGAGAGATGCAATCGATAAGGGCTATGGTTCTTCAGAACCGTCTTGCATTAGATGTCCTACTAGCAAAAGAGGGCGGAGTCTGTAAGGCTTTGAAGGTCCAGGAATGTTGTACTTACATTCCAGACAATTCAAAGCCCCTTGAGAAAGTTATTAGGAACATAACTGATATTCACAAGGAGATCGAAGACTTAAGTAGAGAAAATGTCTGGGAAAAGGTGGGCCACGGAATGAGTGAAGTTGGAGGGTGGATCTCCACCTTAGGCAAAAGCTTTGTGTGGTATATACTAAAACCTATCATCATAATATTGATCTGTGGGATCATATTGTGGGGATTGGTGAGGGTATTCAAATGGTACAGAGCAAGAAGGTCAGAAAGGGCCCAAAGAGAGCAGCTGCAGAGATTGGCTGCCATACAAGATAATCAGTACAGGAGTCTGAGGGCTCTGGAAGCGCAGAGACAAGTTATGCTAGCAATAACTACAGTTTAAATGTTAGTGATGACCCCGAGAGGTCATCAAAGGGGGGAACTGAGAGAGCGCAAACTGACCTAAATGTATGAGTGCATCACACTTACCTGTAGTAAGCACAAATCATGAGGAGAAATGCCATGAGTGCTAGTAGTATTTGCAATTATATTCTGAATGTATAGCTAATGTAGAGATTTAAGTAGAAGTGGAACTAATACAGAAATGTGTGACACTATATGATTTTATTAGATGTGATTATTCCTGAATCCATGTCGTGTAGCTGTTAAAATGTAAGATGGCATGTGGTTAAACGCAGAATGTGGTAGGCCTCAGGGCCAAAGCTAGAAGGTGTTTCTTTTCACGACATAGATTGAAATAATGTTTTGGTCATTGCATTAATGGGCCATGATTTATAGATGTGTTTACTGAATAATAGAATAAGAGTATTAATATGCTTTAATTAATGAAGAAGTTGAATGCTATAATCATTATGAGAAATATTGTAGGCCTGAAATGTTTTAACATTGATTTACACGTACATGTCTGGGCCGAGAAATGTTGCAAACCTTTTTGGAAGTCTATGAGAGTTGGGTTCTTGGCTGCAGATGTCTGTCTGCAAGAGAAAGGGAGGATCCGATTATAAGTAATATGAATAGAGGTCTGTTCAGTAGACGGCCCAGACATGGAGGAGGGTTCTGGAATGTTTAAGGGGTATCAGCGGGCCGGAGAAGAGTCTGAGAAGCAAGGTCAACTCCAACGTATGAGGCCCAATACAAAGCAGCATGGAAAAAGCCAGAAGCTACACCACGTGAGGGGCGTCTCATGAGGGGCGTCTCAAATGTTGTTGACTGTTTTGTATTAGGGACAGCACCCCTGGGTGGAGTTAGAGCAGATACCTGAGGACCCTTTAGAGAGCGGATGGGTAGGCAGAGAGGGGTCATGACTGGAGAACTATAGGTTTTCACCAAGAGACTTAGAGTGAGTGACTTCCCTTGGGGGTCATTCACTGCTGACACCTTTGTTAGGTTGGGATTTGGTTAAGTAGGGATACCATCTAGAGCAGGGTAGGGACAGCCTAACCTGTGTGTTTTCCTCCAACTTAAATGAAGGAGAGATATGCGTCAATGCTGATAGCTTTATTATTCTTAGAACTTGTGTTAGTAATTTCCGTTGCTCGTCTGAGGGCTTTCAGAGAGCACATGTATGTAGTTGGACCTGTGTATCTCGTGAATCTCATTCTGAGATGCCTGTATTTGCAGCTTATCATATCTTTACAATAAACTTTTGAAAGCTAGAAGTTGTTTGTGATCTTTTGGAGCAGGGTCCTTTATTGGGTGAACTAACTTGGGAAGAGAGGCACTTTCTTCCTTCAATGACAGGCAACAAAGGTTCAGTCGACCAGATCGGGGTTTAGATCAATAGTGATAAGGTATCGATCAAAATCTCGCCCTTCCACAACCACTCAAGTGCCAGAAACTACTATGGCAAAGTGTGCTATTTTTAGACCAAAATAATATTTTTGCTTTTATCCAATGTTTTTTTCTAGATTGATAAGGGCCTCACAGCTCCTCCAGCAATAACATTTTACAAAAAGCCATGAACAAACAAAACATACAAAGTAAAAAGGCTGGCAGCCAATACCAGATCTGTTGGAGTGGCCAATGCGTGTTTATTCACTGTTGAATCGCCCAAAGATGAGACGGTCGGTCTTGACTTTGCCCTATTGGTTGCTATTCCGAAAGACTTAAGCAACTCCTCAATTATGAGTAGCTCATGCGGTTATTTGTCTGGAAGATAAAAAGAGCACGCGGTTGAGTCCTCTGAATCACCTCTGTGGCAGCAGAAATGAATGCCCAGAGCCTGATGAGATATGGACGTGTTAATATATGTTCTTCCTTGACAGATCTGCTCTTCAGTTTTACTATAATATCTAATTCTACCTGTTACCAGAAAGAGGTCTAATTGTAAATTCAACTGCTATGGCAGATCAATGCTATAGCTGAGCAATCCCTTACACCTAGGAGTACTATGTGTGCGTGTGTATACCTTTGTAAATGGATGGGAGTGTGTCCTCATGTAAAAAAAAAAAAAAAAAACGTAACTTGTGCTATGTAAAAGCGCTCTGATACCTGATTCGGTTCGGGTCTAGTTCGCGCGATATAAAAAACTCCACATGTGGGTGTGCTTGTTGTGAGTGTGTTTGTGTGCATATATCCAGGGCACAAGTCGGGGGTACACGCAGGTGGACGGTGTCCACCCACAATTTTCAGAGGGTGGACGCCATCCACCTTGCCAAGAAGTTGGGCTCCACTGAAAAATATGTTGAATTCGTACCGGTGTGATTTGTAAACACCAGAACGCATTCAGCAGCCCATGCATGTTGTGCAACAACGTGCATGCGGGGAGGGGGCTTTCTTAGTTCATAGACTCCTGCTGGGCCCATAGCTAAGGCCGAATCTGAGGGGTCTTCAGGCCTCCTTTTGTTGGAGTCTCCTGGCTGGAAGCAGTCAGGAGCCTCACATCTAGTTGCAATTGCAGCAGCAGAGGGGAAACAAAGGCTCACACCTTATTAGCACTTCAGACATACTTAAGAGAGGCAGCTTTTCACTTTGTTCAGGCTCTGTTTAGGAGATATGCATGCCCTGTAAGAATGCCAGATGTGTAGGTCTTTCCCAGTATTTCCACAAAATAAATAGTAATTATATAGTGCATACTACCCCTGAGGCGGTGGTGTAATAATTTAAATATCACTATTTTTACTTGTAAAGCACTATGGGTAGAGGAAGTTTACGCTGACAAAAGGCAACATTGTTTTATGTGTAGCTTACAAAAAGTGTGAATCTTCAGGAGGGTTTCCCTGTATACTGCAAATGTGCTCCAATGTACTCATGATAGATATGTTAAGCATATATGGGAGGGCTTAAGATCTGATATTAATTCTTATGATGCCACTTCCTGTGATGTCACGTGCTGTGATGTCGCGCGCCATGATGTCATTTTCATACTGATTAACTAGGTTAGTCCCCCCACTTCTTTTTAGGACTTGTGCCCTGCATATATCTGGGTGTGTGAATGTGTATTTGTGTGTTTGTGTATGTGTGTATGTTTCTGCATCTATGTGTGTGTGTGTGTTCGTGTGTGCGCAAGTTTCGGAATGTCTGTGACTGTGAGTGTGTGTGAGATTGTCTGTGTGGTTGTGAATTTGTGCGTGTGTGCATGTGTGTTTACCTTCTTCATGGTGCATGGAAGCCACAATTAGGTTGCTAGCTGTGCACCGGCTGGTGTTTCACCGAAGTGATTATTCACTGCTTTGAATGTGCTCTATGATAAGCCTCGCTCCAGCTCCAGTTCATACCATCTTTGAGTCCAGACCAGCAACCGAGACGTGGAATTGTTTGGGGGCCACATACAGTGTGTATAAGGGGGTGAGTGCATCACAAGAATGCACAGTGGCTCGTTTACTTTTAGCTGCTTGCGTCGGTTCTTCTGTGTGATGGAGCGTGCTGCATCCTCTTCCCGGCATCTCGGTACCCTCTTGTGTCCGAGGCCACCAGTGCGACATTAACAGGACCCTTTATAGACACCCCTATGGCGTGGCACACACAGTAAGAAGCACAGGCGCGCGCTGTCTGCAGCAGACGGCTATGAAGGGCCAATACTCAGTCTGCAGTGGCGGCCTGTTCTCTGACACGCCCCGTGGAGTCAGAAACAATTTACTGACGACTCGTAAATCACTGTCAGTAATTTTGTTTTTTCCATAAGGCAATGCAATTATTTCCTGCTAGTCTCCTGTTCTCCCGCTCTTTTAAGACTCGCCGCATGCTAAAGGTTCAGGTATTAATTACCAGTGCGCTCGAGGGACAGGGCTCACTCTAGCATGCTGCCAGCACAAATCCCAGAGCAACCCAGCTTGTACCAGAAGCCTTTTTCGAACATTCACAGCTTTATTTTCTGAAAAAACTTCTATTTTGTATTTTTTTTTGTATCCCAAGCTTTAGCAATTTAAACTAAATTCTAATTACGGCACGTCCTTATTCTACACGCCTTTAATCCAGCTGAGCCCTAATTTTGGGTTTGACTTTCAGTAGAAATGGCCCATTAGCTTGCTGTACGTTAAAAATCGCCATCAACATTCAACATTCAACACCGAACAAGTGGACGAGGTGGCGCAGCGGCCTGACTCAGAACTACGAGGTTCACGGTTAGCTTGCTTAATCTTCCCGTGGGCCCCCAGCGCTGGGACACCACTTCGGAGGTAGCTGTGCGCTTTACAAATACTTGTATTTTATTTATTTCAAGTGTCATAGGACCAGGAGGCGCTAGGGGGCGCACAGCGGAATGGCTGCCTGAACCGCAGCTCCGCCGGGCGACCGCAGGCAATGTGAGAGTTTGCCGCTTTAACCCCTTCGAACCCACTCTCCGAGCGTATGTACATGTGGGAGAACATGGGCTGCACCGTTCGGTGAGGTGATGTTCCCACGCTTTGCGGCGGAAAATGATTTTAGCCGAGGGGCATGTGGCGACCGGTCGCTTGCCTGACAAAATGGCCGGCGGCACTGAGCGACCATCGGACTAATGCAGGGATAGCGGCATGAGACCAGCGTACTACAGCAGCGGACTAACACACAGGGTAAGCTGTAGCCTTGTCCACCAGAATCGCCGGGCCAAGCTGCCTCCACCTACCTTGCACGGCTGGTTATCGCAACAGGAGCGCCGGACAAGTGCCTGACAAGATGGCCGCGCGGTGTGACAGGGTACGGAGATTGCTGCCTTCGCGCCTTGAGACACGGACTGCGCGGGTCGGATCTCTCAGGCTGGCGGACAAATGAAGACCGATGCTGCCGGGGACTAGCACTTGCTCCTAACTCTCAGAGGGCGCACTGCCGCTTCCTGCGACTTTATATTGACACAGATCGGCCAGGTCGGCACCGGAAGCCTACGCAGCATAGACGGCGGGGAGCTTGAAGAGACGGCTGCGCCTCAGTATCCTGCGCTATATGGTGGGGTGAAGAGCCCAAGACAGGTACTACCCGTCCTTCCTGCACAGGGTATTACCGGGTACTACCCAACCTTATTGCGCCGCATTGTTGAAGTGGGATCCTGACTTCAAACCCCATCACCCACAAGATCTGAGGGGTAATTTTCACGACGCTGATCCTCAATAGCGGTGGCAGTGGTGCTTGTAGCAGTGGAGTGCCCAGGGAGGTGAATCACGGCGACTGCAGTGAGAACCACAAGGGCGTCTGGGCCCGTTTGCAGGAAAGTGACATCCCCATCCACGAACATGGGGAAACCGGATAAGCAGCAGCCTAGGATCTCCTTCGACAACAGGAAAGCGGCAAAATCCACGGAGGAAGTGTCAGAAAATGGTGGCGCGGCTGAACTTACGCCTAACAGCAACATGGAGAAGATCCTATTGGCGATACAATCTAATCTGCAGGATATCAACGGTAAGCTGGACAACCTAACTTGCAGGATGGATGGCATGGCCGCAAGGCAGGAAAAACATGGCGAGAGGTTGGATGAAGCCGAGACTAGGATTTCAGCCGTTGAGGACGAAGCGCGTGCCTCCACCTCCAAATGCGCTGGCATGGAAAGAATCCTGGAAGTGATAAGAGCGAAGGAGGAGGATTTGGAAGCGCGCTCGAGGCGCAATAACGTGCGTATCACGGGCCTGCCGGAGACGACGAACACCGGGAGGATGGAGAACTACATCGAAGGCCTGTGCAAGGATCTTTTTGGGGCGGAGGCCTTATCACCGATCTTCATAGTGGAGCGGGCACATCGATCGCTGGCCCCCAAACCGCCACCTGGTGCCGCACCTAGACCGATCGTGGCGAGGATCCTAAACTATCGGGACAGAGACACCATCCTACGGCTCGCACGAGAGAAGGGTAAAATACAACATCAAGGCAACTCCCTGGAGTTCTACCCGGACCACACTGTAGCAGTACAACAGGCCCGAAAGGAGTATGCGTCAGTGAAGGCTAAGCTGCGTGATTTGAACATTGCGTACTCCATGTTATACCCAGCACGGCTTCGAGTGGTGTGGAAGGAGAAGGCACTGGTGCTACCTACGCCCAAAGCGGCCCTGGAGTTTGTTAAAAAGGCACAGCGGGAAGCGCGAGCGGAATCGCAAAATGAGCAACAGAGAGACTCAGACTGATGCCGCTGGTAATGTCCCACATCTGAAGGCGGTGAGTTATAGTATGCTGTTGACGGATGTGTGTTGCCACGTGTTCACCTACGCCTGAACTGTGCAAAGATGAATGCCGGATCCGCAGGGCGGATCAGTTAGATGGTGATGCACTGCTTATATATTTAAGGGGCTGACACTCATTGCAGTATAAGGATTTGCTACAATTCCTCATGTTTCTCCTCTGGCTGTTTCCTGTCAGTGCACGTTAAATACAGACACGCCTGGCGGCGCATATACGCTGGATAACCAGCAGTGTGGTGGTGATTTTCGGGCACATGGGATTGTGAGTGCAGGAGAGTAACCGGAGAGGGAGTGCGATGCACCATGCGCAGCATGGACTAGGGGTGTGACGCCCGACAATTGCACACCCACTCCTGCAAGACTCAAATGTGCAGCCTAAAGACAATGATGAGACTGCCGCAGGGCGCACACTGAACATTGTACATGAGGAGAAAAGTGCGGAAGCCGCCGTCGGCAGCAGTTGTAGAATTGCTATGTTGCCCTATACCACTGAAGATGCTCGGGAAATACTAGGCGCTGCTTGGAGAGGGGAGGGGAGGGCGGCGGAGGATCACAAAACTCACGCATATACACAGTTTACATAGTGTCGCCCGCACCCATATTCTGGGTGACGTAGTGTGCACCTGGCGGTCCTCCCTGAGGGTAATACCCAACACGAGTTCTGAATATGGGCACTGAGTTGAAAGTTTTCTGTTTATGGGGCGGGTGCTCAGTGGGGATATGGCTTCGGCAGGTTGGGGATGCTGGAGTGGGTGGGTTAAGGGAGGGGGGGTTATTTGTACGTTTACATAGACCGACAGCACTGTCTCTGGATATGTTTTTTGTTTCTCCACCGGAACTGCCTACCACAGATATAGAGGTTTGTTATGCGAAGGAAAGAAGCGTATTGTTTGCACCATGGAACTATATGAAAATGTTATGTTTTGCATTATCTGCTGTTCATGGGTTCTAGAAATACGGACAGGAGTAGCTTGAACGTTCTTACCTGGAACATCCGGGGATTTTCAAGACCTCAGAAAATCAGACAGATCTTTGCCAGTCTTACTAGATGGAGGGTGGATGTGGCGTTTCTGCAGGAATCACACCTTGCACCCAACACTCACGCACATCTGGGAGCGAGGTGGGCTGGGTCCGTGTCCAGGGCTTCCTATTCGTCCTACTCTCATGGGGTGATAGTATTGATAAGGAAAGGTGTGGAATTCGAAGCACAACAGGTCACACAGGATCCATATGGCAGATACGTGGTAATAACGGGCACTTTAAGGGGCCAGCGTGTGACGCTGCTTAACGTATATGGACCTAACACCGAGGCACCGGACTTTTTTAGGGAAGTCTGGGATCACTTGCCGAAACATGCTAACACGCACATACTGTGTGGGGGGACTGGAATATGACACTGCAGGACGGGATAGACCGTTCCTCTAATTCATTGGAGCCGCATAAGCAATCGAGACAAATGGTAAACCACATGATGAAGGATTTAATGTTAGCGGATCTCTGGAGGCTGCAACACACTGACACGCCAGGCGCCACTCACATCACAGCATATCACAATAGCTGGTCCAGATTGGATTACTGGTTGGGTTCGAGGGACTGGGCTTTGTGGGTTCGTCAAATACAGTTGTTGCCCCGTACATTATCAGACCACAATCCGGTCATGTTGCAAGTGGACATTCCACGATACACCCCTCCCCCCTTCCAGTGGCGATTCAATTCCCGTGCTCTTTCAGACACGGTATATGTAAACACCATTACGACAGCAATAAAAGACTATTTTGATATTAACACACAGACGACAGACGACCCGTGCCTACTTTGGGAAGCGTTCAAAGCCACGATTAGGGGTGTATGCATTGGCACCACCATAGGGGTGCTAAAAGACATCAGGAATCAGATCCACCGTTGCGAACAACAGATGAGAGATCTGGAAGTACAGTATGAGACGACTAAGGACGTTTCATTGCTGCCTAGATTACGCGAGATGCATACGGAGCACGCAGAATTCCTGGAGTCTGAAATAAAGTACCTGGATCGCCCACATGTGGCTAGAACCTTTGGAGAAGGGGGAAGGCCGGGGGCGCTGCTGGCTAGGAAAATTTGTGAGGGAAGGGGGCGATCAGCGATACTTAGAATTAAAACCAAGGAGGGTATATTGCAAACACACTCAGCGGACATACTGCAATGTTTTGTAGACTCGTTCGGCTCACTATATAAATCGCAACCCACAGCACCAGAGGAGGAAACGCACGACTACTTACACGACGTAGCGATTGGGTGGCTGTCGGACGGACACCGGGAGTTCCTGGCCAGGCCCATAACGGTGGAAGAGGTCACTGAAGTAATATGCTCCTTGCCAAATGGAAAGGCGCCGGGCCCCGACGGGTACACCGCTGAATTCTATAAACAATTCGCGGACAGGATAGCTCCTCATTTGGTGGCAATGTATGGTGCCTCCCTGGAGGGATCGCTACTTCCCCCATCACTGCGAGAAGCAATGATTATCGCCCTGTTAAAGCCGTCCAAGGACCCAGAGGAGTGTGACTCCTATAGACCTCTCTCCCTGATCAATGTGGATTCGAAAATTCTCGCCAAACTCTTGGCAGGACGACTATCCCCCTTGATGACCCGACTGGTCCTTCCGGACCAATCTGGGTTTGTACCCACCAGATCGACTGCACATAATACTAGGTCCTTATTTGCACTCTCACACTACCTGCAACCCTCGGTTAAAGCGGTGGCTGTCATGCTGGACGCCGCCAAGGCATTCGATTCAATTGAATGGCGTTACATGATTACGGTCCTGCATAGAATGGGGTTTCCCAAGCGGTTTGTGCAATGGGTCTCTCTGCTTTACACACGACCGCGCGCCAGGGTCAGAATAAATGGTTATGTCTCAGAGCAGTTTGATATTGAGCGTGGTACCAGGCAGGGCTGTCCACTGTCGCCACTGCTGTTTGCGCTGGCACTGGAGCCACTGGCGTGCATAGTGCGACAGAACTACAAGGAATCAGCCCTGAGATTTGTTGCCAGACCTCTCCACATTTCATTATACGCGGACGACATGTTACTATACGTCCGAGACCCGGAAACCCACTTGAACCCGCTGCTTAGGGAATACATCCGGTTTGGCGGGCATTCGGGGCTAGCGATCAACTGGGCTAAATCCTCTATAATACCCCTCACTGACACTACATTGTCCTTTGCAGTAGACTTTCCGTTGGAATGGCAGCGAGAACCGATTAGATACCTAGGAGTTATGTATCACAGGGATCCGGATGAGGTTCTACAAGCGAACTATGGGGTGGTGCTCTCCAAACTGGAAGACAAAATTCAACGCTGGATTCATTTACCGCTATCGCTAGCTGATAGAATAGCTATAGTCAAGATGAACGTGCTACCCAAGTTGCTCTATATGTTTAACAACATACCGATCACGCCACCACAGGCAGTATTCCGCCGTGTGAATTCCTTGGTGTGGACTCTGATATGGGCGGGCAAACAGGCTCGTATTGACTTGCAAACACTTACATTACCATTCGCGCAGGGTGGGTTCGGTGTGCCGGACTTCCTCCTCTATTACCTCTGTGCGCAGGCACAGTATGCAGCGTATTGGTACCATGCGGTCCCGTATCTCACACACACAGCTATAGAGGAGGATGATGCATATCCGGTTCCTCTCTCTGCAATAGTCACGCATACGAGACCGCCGCTACATGCAAACGATATCAATACTGTAGACATGACGGTTAAAGCGTGGCACAGGCTTGGACAATTGGCTCATAAGGCCCCGCTCTATGCACCAGCCATGCCGTTGCAACATCATCAGGCCTTGTCTGTAACTGGGGAAAAGGTTGGGATGTCTTTGCTGAGTAGAGCTGGGATTGACAGACTGGGTGATGTGTTTAAAGAGGGCACGTTCATAGGTCTAGACCAACTGCACTATATTCAAAATCAGACTCCTATGTTTCGTTTCACATACTACAGATTGACCAGAGCATTGAGGGAGCACTACCCGACGTTCCCACAGGAACCAGAATGCCTTGCACCATTACAACTGATAATTACCACTAATGATCTTTCACATTTGGTGTCCAGATTATATACGGCAGCGCAATCAGAGGTAGCGGGGAATACTCAGAAGGCTAAAGGGCGGTGGGATGCGTTGATGGACACACCATTGACAGATGAGGAATGGAGTAGCACCTGCGCTTTAACACAGATACTGACGCCTAACGGCAATTTAAGGATTATTCATTTTAAATTTCTTCATCAAATATATTATACACCGTCGAAATTGCTCAGGTTTGGGTTGTACGAGGATGACAAATGCAAAAGGTGTGGCAGGGAGGGGGCGGACTTTGCGCATCTGGCCTGGGACTGCGCAGGGGTGGCGAAATACTGGGGGGAGGTTACAGACACACTAGCGGGGATACTGGGAGAGGTGGTGCAGTGCACGCCCAAGATCTGTCTGCTGGGTATTGTGCCACAATTCAGGGCATTAAAGCGCAAGTTCTGTGCAATTGCGTTGCTACTGGCGAAGAGACAAGTGGCGCAATGTTGGAACAGCCGCAAAGTGCCGACGAGGAAAACGTGGCTCTATGATATGACCATATGCCGTGACAAACTGCAAACATATGAGGAGCAATTGCCGGCTAAGTCCAGGCCAAAGGACATTTGGTGTTTTCTAACAGACTACCTCACCTCACTGCAGGACAGTGAGGAGGACTAGCTCTCTTTTAATTTCAATCTAACAGGGATGGTGTATGAGGCGCAGGCCCGTGTCTGATGGTGGCAAACTCTTGGTGGGCATGAGAACTATTATCACAATTGTTGTTTAGAATGTGCACGATGGAGCTGTGAGGTCTTAGTTGGGGTATGTTGAATTTCTGTTTTCCTTTCTATGAAAATGTTAAACGGTGAGACTCAAGTAATGTGTCGGCTTGTGGACCTACGGGGGATGTGTGGGGAGGCTCGACTTTGTAATACTGTACTATGCTTCAGGACACAAGCGAATTATGACAGAGGATAATACCAACGTAGCGAGCCGGCCCCAGGGTTGTAGGCTCATGCTGTGTAAAAATCTTTTTGCTAATAAAGGTCTTACAAAAAAAAAAAAAAAAAAAAGTGTCATAGGACCAAGCGGCCTAATGTCATAAAGAGACAAAATGAGCCTCCTTGCCTCTACTAAGCTGAGAAGGGAAATACACAATTGGGGCGTAGCTGTGCCTCACACCTAGGTACAACTGCACTAATGCTTGCTAAGCCGCTTCACCCCAGTCCTGCCTTGTCCCAAATAAAAAGTAACTGAGTACAAACAGACTATTTACTTTTGCCCTCATGTGTGCAAAAAATGTGTAGCTTTTACAACAAGCATTAACAAAGTCAATAGAACTGTCTTTTTTTAGGGGAAGTATTTGGTAATAGTTGGGCAACCTTACATGCACTGCCCCAGCAGTAGTAGAAAGAAAATCCCATGATGAAGCAGCTTATTGGGCTACAACACTATGGAAGATGGGAGAAGGGCTCGTTCGGCAAACAGACTACATTGCAAGATTCAAGTTCTACCTTCTAAGAAAAGTATTAGGAAGCGGTGTCGTTGTACTGTAAGTGGTGAACTTCACATTTACACTCAGCAAAATACTGATTTGTTTGCCTTGTCAGATACTTTTGACAAGGTGCCTGTATCTTAAGAAAACACATGCGCACTCTTGTCTTTACTTTGTGAAGAAGAGAAGCTATTGAATATTACATTGACCATAAAGTAAAACAAAGGAAAGTGTAAGATCAAATACTGACTAGCACTGTGTCTTCAGGACAGGATAAGGTACCCAAACAGCACACATTTACTAAACAAGAAAGCCATAACTCAGCAATTAAAATGCTTTTGCATCAGTAAAGTAAAGCATTAAACAAAACGTATTTGCTCTCCATTACAAGCTATGTATCAAATTGCATACACAGGCTAAAGAAGAGGACTAAGCATTGCTCCATCACCAAAATTAAACATGAGCATTAATTGGACAATGTAACCATCGATGAAATGCATAGCTTTAATAGACAGTCCATCCAACCAATGAAAAATCCTTTAGGCCAATAGCAGAAGGTAATTTACGTAAAACCCTCTCTGCACCACTGCTTATTGTGCTTTTTCAAAGAATTGATGACCTGAGGTATTCTATAAAGCTAATGCTGGCTCTAGTATAGACCTCGGTGTGGTGTCTGCCGTTAGTATGGTCAGAATGGATTTCAAATGCAGAAGTGTCAAAAAACTTGTGGCCAGGTGTATGAGGATAACTTTGCGACCCACATTCTTGTGACCTGCAAATAATTTTATGAATCAACCTACTTACTCTGCACTTATAGTATGGTTAACAAAATTGCTCACTAATAACCTGTGAGCTCTTACAAAACAATTGAAAGCAACCGTTGTCTCTTAGTGGTGGTAAGGTTTTCTGTGAATTATCAAACTTGATGGCTTTCCAAGTCTAAGAACTTCTCAGTACCAAGAAGCCAGATGTGATGATTGAACACTTCAAACAAAATCCAGATAACATAAAATAATATGACATAACATAGTGTATCAGCACTGGTCTGTAGTAACAGCCACAACCTAAAATAATCTTTGTGCCTAGAGACTCACACAAAGCTGCACGTGTAAAATTGAGCTCCTTTCTTTGTTTGTAGAATATGACTGCTGTCGCCAGACGTACCCCTCCTCGACGATGAGGTGTCTCAGTGGTGCTGTGAATTAGTGGATTTCTTGCAAAATTCTCTCTGTCCGAGTAACACCCCCTGCAACAATCCAGCCGAATTCCCTAGTTCAAGATTGGACACATTGCGAGCATTTTATTTAAATGCACCAGATGGCAACATGCCAAGCTCCACTGGATTCCCCCCTTAATGATCACTGAGCAAAGAACTAACATTCCTATTCTGATAGCATGTTCACACCTTTGAGGAGAAATCACATTGATTCATTTTATTCAGCTGTCTCAAACGAGAACCCCTTCACCCAGAAAGAAGATGGCACCATCACTCGAGGTGAAACTAATAGGACTTGTAAACAAAAGCTGGGCAACTGTTTTAAGAACAGAAAGAACTTGCTTTATCTGTTTCTTTCAAAACCCACTCTTAACTCTTCCGACCGACACCCCTTTAGGTTAGGGTGCTACAGCCCCTTTGGGACCCCCACTTCACAGTCCTTACTCAGGGCACCAGTCACTGGCAGCAGGTTTGATCCTCACTGTCATTATTGCTGAAGTCTCCAAACACCAAAAGCAAACCAAAACTACACTGCCCTTAGATGTAAAGGCCACGAATGTCCCAACCAGGCCAAAACTACACTGTCCTTAGACACAAAGGCCACAGGCACTGGATGCAGACCAGAGCTACATTGTCCTTAGATGTGTATTCGACAGGCAGCAGAAGCAGGCCAATCAACAGTGTCCCTAGGTATGTCCCTAGGTATACAGGCCACAGACACTGAAAGATGGCCAGGTCTGAATTGTCCTTAGATGTGTAGCCACCGGCAGGAGAAACAGGCCAAGCAACAGTGTCCTTAGATTTAAAGGCCACAGGCACTGGAAGGAGGCCAGATCTACACTGTCCTTATATGTGTATCCACCGGCAGGATAAGCAGGCCAGGACTACAGTGTATTTAAGATTACAGGCCACAGACACTGGAAGCAGGCAAGAGTGACACTGTCCTTAGACAAAAAGGCCATCGACGATGAAAGCAGAATGGAGCTACCATTTCTGTAGAAGTAAAGGCCACAGATACTTTCGCCATGCCAGAAGTATTCGGTCCTTAGAAATAAAAGCAGCAGGCACTATAAACAGGCGCCTACATTTCAAAGACAATAGTGTGACATACAACCAGCTAGAACTACAGTGTTCTTACAATCAAAGGCCCCACACAGACCTCAGAATCTCATATTCATTTAATCCGAGTGTCCTAGACACAGGCAGCAGGCTAGAACTACACTGTCGTTAGAGGAAAAGGCCACTCTCTGAAGAAATAGGCAGTACGTGCGTCTTTAACTTCACAATATCTGATATTGATGTTTCTCATTTGATCGCAACATTAGACGACCAAGGGGAAATAGGCGATTTGGTTGATCATGCCCGAATCCTTGAGGTTTGTGAGGATACATCAATAGATAATGGCCTTAGGAATAGATCTACGTTTTTGACACCTAGTAATGCTAATACTGTTATTGATGAATTTGCCTCAAGGGTGACACAAGATTTGTATAATTTAGAGGACACTCACCATGTAAACAGCAAATGCACACATCCATATCACATCAGTAAGACAGATAGGCTCTTTCTCCAGTCCATATGCGACGACCCATCCTTGGTCATCCGTGAGGCTGACAAGGGTGGGAATATCGTCGTTATGAACTTTCAGGATTATACAGATGAAATTTAGAGACAACTGAACCAGACTGATTGCTATGCCAGACTACAGTCTAATCCCATTAAAACAATTGAGGGTAACATCAATGCAAGACTTGTTGAGTGGCAAGAGTCTGGTCTAATATCGGACGTTGAGTACAAGTATCTACTGGCAGATAATTCACATTTTCCGTGTATTTATGTGCTCCCTAAAGTGCATAAAGGGGGTGTGTTTCCCCCTGGTAGGCTTATAATATCTAGAAATGGAGAGCCCACAGAACACCTTACGGAGAATGTGGACTTCTTCCTCCAGCCGCTTGTACAGAACTTACAGTCCTATCTTAAAGATAGTAGAGGGCTCCTCTGCAAATTAGAGGATGTTGTGTGGGAGTAGGGGACTTTTTCGTTCGTACACTTGCATAGAGCTTGAAAATGGGCTTAAGTCCTTGAAAATGTTTCTCTATAAACGTAACGCTTGTCATTTAGAGCATACACAGATGTTGTTATCCATGTCAGAATTGATATTAACACAGAATGTTTTCTTACATGAGAATAATTGGTTCCTTTAAAAACGGGGAACATCCATGGGCTCCAGGTTTGCTCCACCCTATGCAAACCTGTTTATGGGTTTGTATGAGATGGAGCATGCCTGGGGCCGTGACGCTGAAAAATGGGGGAATCACATTCTTTTCTATGTCCGCTACATCGACGATATATTCCTAATTTGGAAGTGCGGCGCTGATGCTCTAAATGAATATTTTTGCTATCTAAATGCAAATGATCGTAATATCAAATTAACCATTCCACAAACGAGATCGTGTTTTTGGACATCAGGCTGTATAGCAAAGGTAATGTGGTCCATAGTGACATGTATAAGAAACCAACATAATGCAACAGCGTATTGCACGCTGCTTGTTGTCATCCCAAAAATACCATTGCAGCCATACCATATGGTGAATTGGTGTGAGTCCGCCGAAATTGTAGCGAGGACAACAATTTAAAAAAAATATATAGAGAAGATGAAGCTTGACGTCAAAGTAAGAGGGTATGACAACACTGACATTCAGAAGGCAGAGAATAAGATCAGGAAAAAGAAGCGTAGTGAGACCTTAGTACAACAACCACGTACGAGGGAGAATGTTTACAGGAATCAATGTGTCTTTGTGACTGAATATGGCATGTATAGCAGCCATGTCTACAACATATTAAGGAAAAACTGGCACTTACTTAAATCGGACATGCTTCCATAGGACATTGTTCCCAACAAGCCTAGGGTTGTTTATAAAAAGGGAACAACAATGAAAAACATTCTCTGTCCCAGTTACGTAAAGCCACCTAGGGTACCTATAGCTACATGGTTACCAGAGAAACCTTTGGGTTTGTATGTCTGTGGAAATTGTTCCATATGCAGATATGGTTTGAACAAGACAAAGATGTTTAAATATAATGCACCCAGGAGTTATTCCATTATGACTTTCATCAACTGTAACACCACATATGTAATGTATTTGATCATCTGTCATTGTAAAATGATCTATGTGGGAAGTAGCATAAGCAGTTTGAAAATCAGTATTCAAGAACATGTCATGAGTATCAAACATGGTGATGTGCGAAGCCCTGTGGCACAGCACATTGCTGAGTGTCAACCCCACAACAGTGAAATCAGGTTTCCTGCTATAGACAGTGTGGGAGTGAACCCCAGGGGTGGAGACAGGACTACATACCTAAGGCAAATGGAGGCACGTTGGATTTGCAGGCTAAGACCTGTACATTTTGGGTTAAACATTAACAATGAGTTTCACCATTTTCTTTAGGATTATTATTGACGCACACCCTCATCATGATGAGTAAGAAGAGAGTACATTCGTATAGAGGCTTTCCATACACACTTTGGTGGTTAGCTTGAGATTATCTTTCACTTGGAGGTTGTGGGAACCTTGTTCTGATTGTTCAGATTGTTATGTCATATGCTGTAATCAGGAGGTAAACTGTTTGAGGCTGAAATTTTGGAATAGCAGTGCTACATATCGCTCGAAGATGGCGCTATCTTTGGGTATTGTGAGGAGTAGAATGAGGCTATTACATCATGAAGCTAGTGAGTAACATCCTCATGGGACTTATTAACAAAAAGGGAATATACCTTAACAGAACATTTATTAGGGGATTGGTTTTGTGTTTATCCTTTGTCGTCCCCGATACTGGGTAATGATGCTTTGCTACTCTTAGCTCTCGATGCACGTCCGTTTTGAAAGTAAACAAGGCCAAAGCTATGTTTGTTTAGTTAAGACATTGCCATGACTCAGATTCATCCTGCGTCTGACAAAAAGTGAAGGTAAATTGTTATATATTTTGCCGCAAAGGTGTCCTGGCAGGGAGATCTGTAACAACAGTAGATCGAGCTTAGTTTGGTTATTTATAGATGGCATACGTAATAGCAGATGTATACTATAATAGGAGATACACACCATCATAAATTGGAGAAAGTGAATGAAATTTAGATGTTTTATTGAACATGATGCTTATCAAACCCTGACTAAAATGAGAGAATGACATGGGAATGCAATTCCATAGGGATGGCACTCGCTACATTTTAATCTTTGAATAGAACTTAATTACTCAAAGATGTCGCCCATACTGGTTCAACTTTTGTGTTGAATTTGACCATTTAAAGATGGTGGCGGCTATGGTCTGCGTGATACGTCATCTAGAAGGCGATATGTTAAGGTTGACGAGATGGAAACATAATCCTTTAAGGGTGGTGCCCACCAAGTTTTAATTTTGATGTTGATTTTAATTATTCAAAGCTGGCGCTCACCATGGCTTAACTGTTGAATCTATATGTGATCATTTAAAGTTGGCGGCGGCTATGGTTTGCGTGATACGTCATTTGGAGGGAGATATGTTATGGTTAACGAGATTGAAACATAATCCTTTAAGGATGGTGCCCACCATGTTTCAATCTCTGCATTGAATTTAATTATTCAAAGATGGTGCTCACCATGGCTCAACTGTCGAATCGAAAATTTGACCATTTAAAGATGGCAGTGGTTATGGTTTGATGGACAAGTCACTGAAAGAGCGACGAGTGTCAGGTTAATGAGCAATTTATTTGAATTAATTGGTTTCTTAATTGCTTCACGAACCCGATAAAAGCGAGCGGTTGGCGTGGAGCTTTTGAAAGTAGATGACCACATGCAGGACAGATCGCTTACATTTGCGGTGAGTGAGAATCAAAAGTGTGGGTAGGACGAAGTGTTTTGTAGTGTAATTTTATTGACTTTAGTATTATATTGTCTAACATTTGAGAGCTTTAGTTCGGGACCATGTGGTATAATTAATGTAGTCCAATAAATAGTGGGTGCTAATATAATTCTGTTAATTGTGGGAGATTTGATTTATTAAAAGATGGCCGCCGTACTATCGGTCACTTTACACCATCAAACTTTGGCTCATAACAATGAGGTGCTTTCAATTAAAGGGGTACAATGAGGAGAGCCGAACAATATTCGTACAAAATGACAATTAGTCCAAACCAACAGACTTCGGGGCAATAAAATAGACGCATAATAATATATGATAGCGGCGAACTCATGTGTATAGGCAGTACTTTTAGCCATTAAAAGATGGCTGCCGAGATCTGGGTTAATACTTGATATTTAGAGTGCATAAGTGCAGTACGAAGTAGGGAATTTGTTGGTTTTTGTTGTACAATGACACCAAGGAGGGAAGAGCGAAAAAAATGAATAAGAAAATATATTATAAGATAAGGCCCACATATGAATTTGTAGTGATATTGTGGTGTGTTTCTATTATTCCCGAGTTACACTTTATGTTTTCAAATGTGCTATGACAATATGGAGTGGTTCTTTGCCTCTCGCGTTTCGCCTTATGCCATAATTAAAACAATTTTGCAATTTACTGCCTGGTTACATACGGTGTTAGCCTAGGAGCTTACTTAGGGCCCATATACTCTAATGCATATTAGTCTATGCATCTTAATGACCATTGATAACTGAGAATGATATATATTAGAAAGTTCAAATACTTTAAATACTGATATATGTTTACTTATCTTATTTAGGATTTACACTTCTTGTTGTGAAATTACTCATGAACTTAGATCGCCACTGGAGTACATAGACCACTTTCTTTGAAGTAAGTGTTGATGTCATAATAGCATAAATTCAAGGTTTTCTGATCTCACATAATAATATGACAGTATGTAAACATTAGGATGACACCGTTTTGTTACTTTGATATGGCCCTGTATCTTGGAGATGCCATGATCTTGCTGGCAATAGTGCCTGACTGTTTTTTTTTAATTTTATAAAAATAACAATGGTTTGGGGT
This sequence comes from Lissotriton helveticus, assembly GCF_964261635.1. Classification (NCBI taxonomy): domain Eukaryota; kingdom Metazoa; phylum Chordata; class Amphibia; order Caudata; family Salamandridae; genus Lissotriton; species Lissotriton helveticus. The sequence continues at coordinate 163,869,033 of NC_136065.1, read as the reverse complement.
GGCCTCAAAAGGTCCTAATGAGAATACAATATAACTTTAATTATGAAATCAATCCTGGGAGAGGGTTTTTGCAAGGTACCATACAATTGGAGTACTTTATTAATCGTTTTACAATTCAGTATTTTATATTTCAGGTGCTCACACATGTGACAAAGTGCTCATAGTGACTGAGTGAAAAGAATAAAAACAGCTATATACAAAGTGTCACAAACAAGGTTATTCCCCACAGAAAAATATATACAATGCGATAGGGGAGTTTCCTTGAATGGGTCGACGGCGTTTCGATCTAATATAATTTCTAGATCATCATCAGGACGTGAGCTTTCTTTAGAAATATATTAGCAGAAGTGTATTCATCTGGTATTGGAGAACAGGGTTCTGTGGCTGTTGTGACTGAATCCAACTGTACAGCGTCTGTGTAGCAAAGCTCAAACAATTAAGTTCTTGGTATATTTTGATCTACTTTAAAGCGTTTCCATCATTGTCAATGTTTTAATATTCTGTGCAGAATATAATGGAAGAGGAGCAATTTCCTGCGAATTACGATCTGTAGTTTGTGGCTGTGCAGAGTCCCGTCGGGAGTAAATCACCGCATTCCGCGGCGCCGCTATATGTACCTCGCTGCTTCGGCGTTTTTTTAATAGGCATAGATGCTCTAATATCTTAAACTTCAGGTTTTGCGAGATCATATAATAACAGTACAACATGTAAACATTGGGATGACACTGAATGAATACTTTTGAGATGGTCATGTATCATGGATAAACTGCTATTCTGCTATCAATATTGCCTGACTGAGCTTCATAACAATAGAGTGTATGAATAATACCACATGCCTTCGTTTGAACCTTTCTTTGAGTAACAGTTCTTATTGTTGTGTAACTGTGGGCATTATTCCGTTTACAGATTGACTGACTTTTTTCAGTATGTAAAGATTTGAATTACAACTACTATAAGGAAGTCAAAAGGTACCAGATATATATATTTTTTCACATATGAAGTGTTAACTACATTTTTAATTTTGTCCCTGATGTCATTGGTTAGACAAGTTTGATTCTATATTGTTTATGTACTTGTAAACAACTGTGTACAATTGCAACAAGCAATACGTATGTTCTAGTGTTTGTTCTCAACCATTGTGTATTCATACAATTGTTTGGCAAGAATTTTTTCCCTGAGAAGAATTCATTGTATATAGGGTACTGTGGACAGACATTATTGTATATACAAATCTAGTTTTCTTGTAGTATGTTTTTATCATGTGTGTCTGCACCATTGTAAATACCACTTTTGTGTTTTTGTATTTTTATATAGCCCTGAAGAAGTCCGGTAACAGGCGAAATGCGTTGGCTATCCGTTTTATAAAGAACCCACTTTAAACTTAAGAGCCTTCATTTGAACTTCTTGGGAAAACTGGCCATTTATGAATTATCTATGATACGAATAATGTTACAAACTTCATTAAACATTGTGTTAAACACTTGAAGGTTGCAGGATCACTCCTGTGTATGTTTCTGTTTCGGAAGTAGGGGATCTGTCTCACTTCTCTCACCTATGGGACATAGGGGATTGTGTTCCAGGCCACTTGTACCTTCACCGTATTAGATATTTACACTGGGGACTTTAGTACCGGTGCAGGCATCTTAGCCTTGATCCCTAATTTTTGTTGTTGAATTCCACTTTGAATGTGCGCTGCATTTTGCAGCACACATGCAAAGAGGAACACACCTTTACGGATAGTTTTTGTGCTGGAACGCATGCCTTTCTGCACAAAAATTATCCTTACCTCCCTGCAGGCACCTTGCGTTGCTTGCTAGGTTGCCAAAAGTGTACCAGAACAAGGAGACAGCAGAAGTGTGCCATATCCTAGTAAATAAGGCACTTTTCTGCTCTCTTCTTTCCAAGCAATGCAGAACAGCAAGTTCCCTTGCTGTGCTGCATTGCAGGAAAGTTTAATAAATTTGGGTCACTGTCTAATATTGCATCCTCCATCTAGCAGTGGCATTCTTGTTCTACTAATCTGTTTTATCGCTATAATGAGTTGCTTGGCTTTCAATCCTTTCTTATATACACTTTAACAGTATTCTATGCTATCTGCTAAACTGCCTCTTATCCATGTTCCAAAAATGAATTTTCTTTTTTATATACCTTCTCCTTTTGAGAGTGAATTCTACTTTGTTTATTCTAACACTTAAGGAAAGAGATTTACCGAAGCCTATGCTGAATCTAGTAAACCGTAGTCTGTACTGCAAGTCAGCATTGCAAGTCAAAATTCGAAGGACCTCTGTGCATAAAGTCCTGCTCGTTGGTTATAAACAAACTGAGTAGAACATCTAATGCTTAACTTCTGAATTGTAAACTCAAATCTCGGCTGCCCACTTAATGCAATTAAATGGTTAGGCAAATCACTTTGCTTGCTTCCTTTTTACTTAACTGGAACCCTTGGAAGCACTACCAATAATTCGATTTAGAAAGCACTTTACAGAATATATACACTCTTATATTCTTCATATGTTATTGATCCTATGTAGAGAATGATACTGTTGGCAATTTACATAGCATACATTGCACCCTGAGATTTGTGTTGGAAATCCTCTTCGAGTGAGGGAGGTTTTTAATTTCTGCATATATTTGTTGAGAAGTTATTCATGTTATTAAACACCATGTAATATATTAATCGAAACTACTGAAGTGAAAGTGCCATTATTTAAAACAAAGACTATGTTGAATGTTAACGAGCTAGGATACTTTTAAGTGTTTTATGTATTTCTTTTTTCAAAGGCTTGGTTTCTGTTTGGTTCACAGGTTCAAGTCAGGCCCCTGTCTCAGCTCGGCTCTCCCTTCTAATTTGCCAGTGCACACTTCAAATGGCAATGCTGTGCTTTCTGTGTGTTTCACAGTGAGATCATACATAATTGTCAAATTGGTGTTTGCAGATATTAGAAAAACTCGCTCATTCATGAGTTTCTGTGGCCTAAGGGGGTTTGTAGAACTGTTAATTAAAAATAAAGGTACTCATGGTAGCATCTTAAGCAGCAGCGGCCCATGCAGGTAAGAGTGATGGGGCCGGGTGGGGGAGGGGGATTTTGACAGACGACGACGATGGAAAATGTATTATTTATTTAATTATCCCTCGTGGTCATCTGTAGAATTCCCCCCACCACCAACCCGGCCCCACCACCCCACTGCTCTTACCTGCATGGGCCGCTGCTGATCTCAAAGACCTTAAAAAAAAGACAAAAGCTTCAGAAATGACTCTGAGCCTGCAAGAAGTACCAACATGTCTGTGATTGCTTTTAAATAAAGCAACCTTTTTTCAAAAAAACTGCAGGCCATTTTCCTTAATGCAAACAGAGCTGCAGATGAAAAGAAAAGCTTTTTTTTTGTTTGGGTGAGAGTTGGCATAGGTCCTATGGACAACTACCTATCTCCAATACACTTTTTATTGATGCATAGAGACAAAAGGGTCCCAAGGGGACCCCTACTCTTTTGTTGATGGGCCATCACTTCCTTTAAGGTGCCAGTGAAATTTCAATACTTTGGGTCCGAATTTTGGTAGCAAAACATTAATACATGTGATACCCTTCCGATATTGGAAAGAGATGCCTACAACATGCCACTTCCAGATACTGAATCGATAACCATTTACAATTCTATTTTAGGAGTCAAAAAAGGTTTACTAACTTGTGAAATGGGATTAATGCATCTGAAAAGACATTTGTACGATCGCAAATGCCACATTTAAGAGTTTGCCTGCATAGAAATGCTTAGAAATCTGACGCCTGGATAGGCAATATTTTCTTAAGTATTACGTTCTGAAATTCTTTTCAAATTGACTTAAAGCCCACTTGGCTTTTACTACCTAAACTGTTAGCGACTGAAAACAGTTGCTAACATCGCTATCGCCTATTAGCAAGCCAGGCGTAGCGATGGAAATATTCGCGCTAAGCGCGAATATCTCCAAATACTAACACCTGCCCAGACCAGTTCTTAGCCATGTTATCCAATGGGAGGTGGATAACATGGCTAAGAGCATTTCGTCGCTAATGCGTGAATATCGCTGTATTCTCAGCGATATTCACGCATTTCGCCGCTATCGCTGGAAAATGTATCGCTTTGGAGATAAACGTTGCTAATAGCACGTTATCTCAGCAATAAATTCCGGTGATGCTCAGCGATAAAAAAATCGTCGCTTAGCCTATTTAGCGATAAATATCGCTACTTGTTGGTAATGTGCCCCTTTATTTTACATCTAGGGGACACTGGAAAAAAATACGAAATATTAGGCATGTTTAGCATCTCAGGAGACAGTGAACTCCCTGGCCAGAGCTAAGTTTGGATGGTAAATAAATGTATAACAAATTATTGCCAGGAATCACCTTTGGCTGACACTACAGTGAATGAGCCTTCACAGCACTATATGCTAGTGGATCTCCGGAATTGTTTACCAATGGCATGCTCTCATATCACATAGGGATTTGGAAAGAATGTAAATAGGGCTCCTGTGGAATAGAATATTATGCGTTGTGACAATATTATGATCTCAGATTCTATATTGTCAGCCTTAATCAATTTGATAAGCTTTTAATAGTTATACAACCAATTCTGGTCAATTAAGCTGCTCTCCTCTTTCCTTGTGAATGATATAAAGACCCATTAATTTCATATGGAAAGTGTCTTACATAAAATACCTGAACATTTTACAAAATGTCTTTTGGACATGCACATAAGCCTTTCATTTTATCTTAAACCCCTGCTGGCAAAAAAAAAACATTTATTATTTTGCAGATTAGAAATATTGAATATTGGGATTTTACATAGAATAACCTCAATCAGTATACTTCCCAGGCTTTTAATAATTATAAAGAACTAAACACTGAGCGAAAAGGTAAGTATGATATAAGCAGGCTGATTTGCCGTCCTTCCTGTCTGGTGAAAATATTCAAGTTACCTTTTCTGTCCAATATGCTAACCAGTAGCTTTAGCAAATATACTCATATTGAGCATACCAACTTCCATACCCTCGAATTCCTATTGAGTTTGCATGGAAAACTGTGAAATGGGAGGAATAAATTACAGGTAGACTATTTACTTAAGACATTCTTGTCATGGGGGAGCTTGTTCACTTCTACAGATCAACCATATTATTGAAATTCCATTACCTTTAGTCTTACTGAGACTGGACTACTGCATCATCCATGCTACCTTTTTTTAAAGGATACAGAATAAGGTAACTAGAATGTCCCTTAATTTTAAAAAGCATGAGCTCTTGTATAGCTCCATAGTAGTACAGCAAAGCCTCCAGTTTAAGATGCAATGATTGCATAAGTGATTATGTCATGTCACTCTACTGGCTTTAAGTATCTTGAACGATCTGGATTAAGATGGTTTGTTTCATGCAAAGGCTATTCCAAGATAAAAAATCTTTCTGAGTGCACACTCTGGCATCATACTCCCAACTCATGAGAAAGAAAAGGTCCAGGAGTCTAAACAAGCCACTATCCAAGTCCTCGAAGCCTGAAAACTGTTGTCCTATCTCATTGCTACCACTCTTCTCTATGATTGTAGAGAAGCATGTGAATGGGCAGCTTTCCTGCTTCATGGAGGATAATGACCTCCTCCATAGGACACAATCAGGCTTCCATCCCTCCAACAGCACCGAATCTGCCTAGCTGCTAGCCTCCGAGTCAGCTCATCAGATTATTGATGATGGCAACACTGCGGCTATCTGACTGTTGGACCTCAGTGCCACTGACAACACTGTTTTTCACAACATCTTGGTCGGGCGGCCGAGGAGCTGCAGTATAAGCAGTAAAGCACAGCTTTGACTTACCTCATTTCTGCAGGGACATAGCTTTCAGGTCTCTCAAAACCCATTCCACTCGATGGTGCATCCCTTGTAGCAGGGAGTGCCTCAAGGCTCTTCACTGAATCCAACCTTATTCTGTATCTATGCTCGCCCTCTGGTGGAGGTCCTTGAATGCAATGGGTTTACCATCATCTCATACGAGGATGACACGCAACTTGTCATCACTCTGTCTCAGAATAGTGAACATATGGCCTCTTCTCTTACTCTATGCCTGTCAGAGATTGCGGTGTGGATGGACCTGAAGTGTCTAAAGCTGAATAAAGGGAAGTCAGAGGTGTTGGTTTAGGGGAAGCACCTTAACATCTGGTCCAATACCTGGTGGCCTGACAGCCTCGGTCCCGTACCCCCTCCCAAGCCTAAGGTAAAATATCTGGGTATCTGGTTCGATGGAAAACTCTCCTTTGACAACTAGATCACTGCTCTCACAGGGAAATGCTTAGGGATGCCGAGATCTCTGAAGAAAATTCTCCACCTATTAACAGAGTCTGCCCAAAAACTGGGCCAGGCCCTGGTTATATCCAGGCTGGACTACTGTAATGTCCTCTATTTAGGTTTGACTCAATTCCACCCTAGCAGGCTGCAATGGGTCCAGAACACTGTTGGGTGGGTACTGTTCCATCTACCCGTGCGTGCCTCTATTGGTCCCATGCTTAGAAAATTGCACTGGCTCCCGGTGAAGCATAGAAACATCTTTAAAGCTTTCTGCTACTGCTAAAAGGCTCTTTCCTCTCAAAGGCCATTTTATCTTCAGGTGATGGTTAAACTTTATGTCCCATCCAGAAATCTGAGATCCGCCGAAGAAAATGGGCTTTTATCCCAAAATTTGAGAGTTAGAATTCAAGGCAGCTTTTGTAGCAACCTCAAACCTAAAATCTGGAAATGTATTCCTGCTGCAATTAGGCAGGCTTCATCTGAAACTCTTAGGGGGGAAAACTGAAAATCTGGCTCTTTGGGTCTAGTTGGGAACTGATCAGCAAGTTGGGTAATTGTATCCTCGGTAGCCGGAATCTTGGTACTAGGACACATCATAAGAAGTAGCTATGTGCTTTATAAGTCTAATTATTATTTTTTTATTATTATTATTATCATTATTATCAGTATTAAGAGTGCCTCCCTCCTCTACTGAGGAAAGCCTAGATGCATACAACACAAAGAAAGTGCCCTTAACGTCAAGTTCCTCCGCTTTTAGAAAGAAATAGACATATCTTTTAAAGGTCATCTCGACTACCTCAAGTTCGGTAAGGACTTAAATACCTTACTTTAGAGTTTTAGCACAACCTTTACTGAAAAGGATCACCCATCATATGCCATTGGATATGCCATACTTTCTACCACAAACTTTCTGGGGCCTGATGCCTTTGTTATTGCTACCAGGCTGACTGCCTGAACTTTTGCATTTACTTTTAGCTGCAGGACCTAACTTAGGATAGATGTTCCCTACATTTTGGGTCATGGTTCTGCTACATTTTTGGAGCACCCAGGATGCAAAATGGATTTTGATACGTAGTAAGTCACTGCAATCAAGATTTGATTGGCTTTGCGTAGGATTTTATGCAAAATGTAAGGCACCACAGTGCCTTGTGGTCCATTGCATTACCCTGCATGGGGAGGCGTTATATGGGTGGAGCCTGGGCGTTTCCATGCATCGACCTATTTATTTTGGTGCAAACCTAGATCTATTAAAGCTATGAACCAGGGTTTGTACCAAAGGGGTGTGCCTACCTGAAGCTGGTATAACCAAATGAAATATCTATATTTCTTCTTGTCTAATTCCACTCTGCATACAATGAGGAACACACCTCTAAGGATAGTTTTTGTGCAGGAAAGAATTGCCATTATAATCTTGCAAGCAGCCTTGCAGCAGGGCTAGGCTCCCACAAGTCCGGCAGAGAGCAGAAGTGTGCCATATCTTAGTAAATATGGTGGATTTTTGCTCTCTCCCTTCCACACAACAAGCAGCAAGTTCTCTTGCTACCTTGCATGAAAGTTTAGTCAGTCTGGGACTCTAACTTAGATTGTATACTTCAACTAGCGGTGCCATCTTTGTTCTGCTAATATGTTTTATTATCTTGCTTGAGTTGTTAGGCATCCCTTCACTTCCTATAGGCACTTGAAAAGCATTCTATGCTGTCTGCTAAATTGACCCACATCCATGTTCCAAACATTAATTCTCTTTTTCTGCACTTTCACCTTTTGAGATTGAATCATACTTTATTTATTCTAACATTCGAAGATCATAATGCACAAAGTCGTCCTCTTTGGTTGTAAAAACTGAGCAGAGGAGCTAATGTTTAGTGTTTGAATTGTAAACTCACTTAATGCAATTGAATGCTCTGAAACAAATTACTTTCCTTCCTTCCTTTTCCTTCACTGGAACCCTTGGGAGCACTAACAATGATTACATTCAGAAGGCACTTTACAGAATATATATATATATATATATATATATATATATATATATATATATATATATATATATATATATATATATATATATATATATATATATATATATATATATATATATATATATATATATATATTCATGTAAGGTTTCTTAGATCATCTTGTTGCTCCTCTATAGATGTTTATATATATAAGGTTTCATAGATCATCTTGTTGCTGCTCTATAGATGTTTATATATATATAAGGTTTCATAGATCATCTTGTTGCTCCTCTATAGATATTTATGTTATTGGCAATTTACATAGCGTACATCCTACACTGCATTTTTTGGGGGGAATTTCTTGGTCAAGTGGGGGAGGTTTTTAATTTTTCTCTGTTTTTGTCGAGAAATAATTCATGTTATTAAACACCATGCAATATATTATTAAAAAATAAGCCATTTTGAGTGTTAAAGAGCTACCACAATTTTTTAATATTTTATGTGCTCTTTTCGATGGCTTGTGCTTGTGGTTCAAGTCAGACACCAGGCTCAGTTCGGCTCTCCCTATTAATTTGCCAATGCACACTTGAAATGTCACTGCTGTGTTTTCCGTGTACTTCACAGAGAAAACATGCATAACTGACATCTGGTCACAACCATTAAGAGCATCTTTGGCCTAAGGGAGTTTATAGTGCTGTTAATTGAAAATAAAAGGACCTCATGGTTGAATCACAAAAAACCTTAAAAGCAAGACAGGAGCTTCATAACTGGCTCTGAGACTGTCTACCCCATATCAGAGTGATTGCAGGAAGAACACGTATGTAGACGATGTCACAGTAGGCGTCATAATAAATTGAAAGTGACAAGTTGCTTTATGAAATAATTCACTTTCATGCCAGAGTTCTCTCCTTCCTTCAATTTATTACCGTCTCGCTCAATCTCCCTCCAGCTCCTCCCCCTGCTCTCCATCACTAGGGTAACACTGCCCTACACTTCACCCATCAATGTGATTACACTCCTCACACTCCCTCAATGCATGCTGGAAGAATCGCTGCCTGTTCACCTTCCTTTTGTTCGAAGTGGCTAATTTTAAGAAGAAGGATTGTGCAAAACCACGGGGCATATTACCTAGAAATAGCGATATTTATCGCTAAGCAGGGTTAGCGGAAATAATTTTATCGCCGCGCTACGACGATTTTTATCGCTGAGATACCTTGCTATCATCAAGGTTTATCTCAGAAACGATAAAAATCATTCGAAATGCGTGAATATCGCTGGAAATACAGCGATATTCACACATTATCGTGACAATGCTCTTAGCCATGTTATCCACCTCTCATTGGATAACATGACTAAGAACTGCTCTGGGCAGGTGTTAGCTTTTGGAGATATTCGCGCTTAGCACGAATATTTCGAAAACTACGCCTATGTAGGTAATAGGAGATAGCGATGTTAGCGACTGTTTTCAGTCGCTAACATCTTGGCACGCCCACTTTGCATGTCATTAGCGATAATTATCGCTGACATGCAAAGTGGGCCCCTAAATGCCCGCTATCGCCTATTACCTGTCGCTAACTGATGTTAGCGACAGATTGGTAATAGGGCGCTCAAATTATCGCCGCTTTAGCGGGAAAATGTCCCGCTAAAGCGGCGATAAGGGCCCTTGGTAATATGCCCCCACGTTCTTTGTTGTGTGGAATTTAACAAAGTTTCATAAAAAAATATCATAAAAATACGTTTCATGAAAATGTTCTTCAAGTGAGGAAAGTGATTTGTGGCTATCAAAGATGATTTTTTTTCATATGAGTGCTCACTTCACATTAAAAAAAAAGATTTGCAGGTTACCTACAGGAGACTGGGTCAAGCAGAAAATGTCTCTCGACAAGATCTTTTCCGCATGATTGAGCAATAAAAGTGCAACATTGCATAATGAGAAACATGAAATGTGAATTTCGCATCATGCACAATTTGAAAACTATGCAAATGTTGCTACTGTAATTAAAATCTCACCCAGGCCTAATTGAAAGGGCTGGGTAAAATTATGTTGTAGTATGTATGAAATGACTGATGCTGCAGGGTTTGGTTTGATTTTTCCAGACATGGTATTACCTCATTCAATGAGCTTCTCGGGGTTATATGGGACATTACATGATAATGCCACGTTTAGTCACCTTTCCTAGGTGCAAAACTCCGAAAATGTGTGTTTTCCATGTACACCTTTCACCTTATGCGCCAGCAGTGCATAAAGTCAAGTCATTCAACGCAGTATTGCTCCAAGTTAGTGCTTTATTTTTAACAGCAAAGATCAGAAAGAACAAAGGAAAAAGCTGCTCACTTTTTCTGATCTGTTATTGTCTGAAAATTAAGCTTTAACTTGGACAAATATCGAGCTAAAACAAACATTTGCAATGCAATAGGTCTCGCATTTAACCCCTTCAGGGCTGCGCGAATTTTCGCGCTGTGCAGGGGTGTTATTGAGTGGGTGAGATTCGGACGGCCGTACGAAGCACACAAGGGGTTAAGAGAGTTTGGGCTATTGACGTAAATCAAAATGCCTTTTATTTAAGTGCTGTTTTTAAAAAAGATAAATGAAAGACATCGTCATATACAATGCCAATAGCTTAAGCTCTTGCAAATGCGAGACCTATTGCATTACAAATGCCGGCGCCCGTGCAATAAATCTTTTTTTTTAAGTGTTAAGTGAGAGCATATCCTGCCTGCAACAGCAGGCAGGGAAAATGTATTTGAAAAAATACTGCTAAGAGGCTGTAATTAAAGCATACCTAGTAACAACACACGTGACAGGGAGTGACACCATGGGTGTTACAAAACGAGATAAGGCAGAAGGAGGGACTACTAAGCCTTTTGACCAATGAACAGCCACCGTTTACAGTGAACAATGACACAAGCCGGTGAAGAATATGGACGGAGAGTGGGCGGAGCTTCAAGTCCCTACCTGAATACCGTATGCCTTGCAAAGTAATGCACATGCTGCCCAGACTCGACCTAAAAAATTACTTGCACTGAGCCAGAGAAACCCATCGTTATATGGCAGCAGGCAGACCTGGTGAAATAATCACACCAGAAGCCCTGGGTCTGTGAGGCAATTTCACTCACAATGGAGTCCTGAGTGATGGGTAAACTCCTGGTTTAGTCCTGAATTACATTAGTTGTGGACTCAGAATTAGTCTTTCACTCTGTATAGGGAGCCGCAGCACCCAGACAGGCCACTGATTCAAGATGTTACACAGTCAGGACAGGCGGCAATAGGGACATCCTCTAAAACCTAGAACAAAATACATCTTTAGGAGGCAAAGATGTCAATAAAATTGACACTATTGAAAAGGAGGGGATCACATCAAGAACCTCACAGCCTTGGAGTAAAATTCTTAAATTTCACCTCGTCCTGAAAGAGCTGCCTTAGCTAACCCTCCAGGATCCCATAATCTGAGAAACCAACTGCATCACCTACAAATCAGCAAAGACTGGCACAGCTGCATGCCTTGCTTGGAAAAGAACCACTACAAGAAGCCAATTTAACACAAAGAGACGCAACATCTTCTGGTACAACCCGAGAGCAACAAAACAAGAGAAACACAGAACTCAGGACTTCTCTCTGTATTCCCTAAGCATCTGAGACATTGCACCCACACTTCGCATTCACCATTACTCATGGAATACACAAACAAACTCATTTAGGGCCAATTTTTAAGGTCACCTCACCGACCCTAAGGAGGGCTGTCCTCACTCCTCTGGCCTCCATTCCAACAAAAATACTCCCTCGCCATCAGGCACAACAGTCTATATTCCTGCATCCTACTTCATCCTGGACTTTGTCCCTAGTCCACACTATAGGCAGAGCTCCATTGATTCCCAGCAATATCTGTGCTACATTAACACAAATGAATACATACATAGATATACTGTAGTACTACTGAGAAACTGATTACAATAATGAGTCAAAGTGAGGGTAGAAGTGGATCAACAGTAATCCATAGGGTCGCACACTGCTCCACCCACCAGCGGGTTCGCCCCTAAGCATTATGGTCAATGCGGTTCGATTCAGCTTGTGTGCTTCTTGTAAAGTCCCGAGTGTGTTCACCGTTGTGCTGGCCATCCCTGGACACGTGTTTCTGGGTCGTTACCCTTCATCAGCAGGGAATAGGCGTACGTATGGGGTTGCTGTGTAGGCTGCCAAAAGTGTTCTCAGGTCTGGTACCTCTCCACGGTGCGCAGATGCGTGATCCCGAGCTCGTCAGCTCAACCGGCTCAAGGGAGCCTTAAACAACAGTAATCCATGGGGTCGCACATTGCTCCACCCACCAGCGGGTTCGCCCCTAAGCATTATGGTCAATGTGGTTCGATTCAGCGTGTGTGCTTCTTGTAAAGTCCCGAGTGTGTTCACCGTTGTGCTGGCCATCCCTGGACACGTGTTTCTGGGTCGATACGGCAGCCTGCTCAGCAACCCCAAATAATGCCTAATCTCTGCTGATGACAGATAATAATCTAGAAACACGTGTCCAGAGATGGCCAGCACTAATCTGCACCCACCTGGTGAAACACTCTGAAGACTTTGCAGGTGTACTTGCTTGTCGGACTGCATCTACCATGATGCTTAGGGGCGACCCTGCTGGGAGGTGAAGCAGTGTGCTCCCACACCAATTTTCTACTTGAAGGCTCCCTTGAGCCGATGTGGGCTGACAAGCTCATGGAGAGGCACCTGCGCGCCTGGAGAGATACTACGTTCCAAGGATACGGCAGCCTGCTCAGCAACCCCAAATAATGCCTAATCTCTTCTGATGACAGATAATAATCTAGAAACACGTGTCCAGAGATGGCCAACACTAATCTGCACCCACCTGGTGAAACACTCTGAAGACTTTGCAGGTGTACTTGCTTGTCGGACTGCATCTACCATGATGCTTAGGGGCGACCCTGCTGGGAGGTGAAGCAGTGTGCTCCCACACCAATTTTCTACTTGAAGGCTCCCTCGAGCCGCTGTGGGCTGACGAGCTCGTGGAGAGGCACCTGCGCGCCTGGAGAGATACTACGTTCCAAGGATACGGCAGCCTGCTCAGCAACCCCAAATAATGCCTAATCTCTGCTGATGACAGATAATAATCTAGAAACACGTGTCCAGAGATGGCCAGCACTAATCTGCACCCACCTGGTAAAACACTCTGAAGACTTTGCAGTTGTACTTGCTTGTCGGACTGCATCTACCATGATGCTTAGGGGCGACCCTGCTGGGAGGTGAAGCAGTGTGCTCTCACACCAATTTTCTACTTGAAGGCTCCCTCGAGCCCCTGTGGGCTGACGAGCTCGTGGAGAGGCACCTGCGCGCCTGGAGAGATACTACGTCCCAAAGATACGGCAGCCTGCTCAGCAACCCCAAATAATGCCTAATCTCTGCTGATGACAGATAATAATCTAGAAACACGTGTCCAGAGATGGCCAGCACTAATCTGCACCCACCTGGTGAAACACTCTGAAGACTTTGCAGGTGTACTTTCTTGTGGGACTGCATCTACCATGATGCTTAGGGGCGACCCTGCTGGGAGGTGAAGCAGTGTGCTCCCACACCAATTTTCTACTTGAAGGCTCCCTCGAGCCGCTGTGGGCTGACATGCTCGTGGAGAGGCACTTGCGCGCCTGGAGAGTTACTACGTTCCAAGGATACGGCAGCCTGCTCAGCAACCCCAAATAATGCCTAATCTCTGCTGATGACAGATAATAATCTAGAAACACGTGTCCAGAGATGGCCAGCACTAATCTGCACCCACCTGGGTAAAACACTCTGAAGACTTTGCAGGTGTACTTGCTTTTCGGACTGCATCTACCATGATGCTTAGGGGCGACCCTGCTGGGAGGTGAAGCAGTGTGCTCCCACACCAATGTTCTACTTCAAGGCTCCCTTGAGCCGCTGTGGGCTGACGAGCTCGTGGAGAGGCACCTGCGCGCCTGGAGAGATACTACGTTCCAAGGATACGGCAGCCTGCTCAGCAACCCCAAATAATGCCTAATCTCTGCTGATGACAGATAATAATCTAGAAACACGTGTCCAGAGATGGCCAGCACTAATCTGCACCCACCTGGTGAAACACTCTGAAGACTTTGCAGGTGTACTTGCTTGTGGGACTGCATCTACCATGACGCTTATGGGCGACCCTGCTGGGAGGTGAAGCAGTGTGCTCCCACACCAATTTTCTACTTGAAGGCTCCCTCGAGCGGCTGTGGGCTGACGAGCTCGTGGAGAGGCACCTGCGCGCCTGGAGAGATACTACGTTCCAAGGATACGGCAGCCAGCTCAGCAACCCCAAATAATGCCTAATCTCTGCTGATGACAGATAATAATCTAGAAACACGTGTCCAGAGATGGCCAGCACTAATCTGCACCCACCTGGTGAAACACTCTGAAGACTTTGCAGGTGTACTTGCTTGTCGGACTGCATCTACCATGATGCTTAGGGGCGACCCTGCTGGGAGGTGAAGGAGTGTGCTCCCACACCAATTTTCTACTTGAAGGCTCCCTCGAGCCGCTGTGGGCTGACGAGCTCGTGGAGAGGCACCTGCGTGCCTGGAGAGATACTACATTCCAAGGATACGGCAGCCTGCTCAGCAACCCCAAAATAATGCCTAATCTCTGCTGATGACAGATAATAATCTAGAAACACGTGTCCAGAGATGGCCAGCACTAATCTGCACCCACCTGGTGAAACACTCTGAAGACTTTGTAGGTCTACTTGCTTGTCGGACTGCATCTACCATGATGCTTAGGGGTGACCCTGCTGGGAGGTGAAGCAGTGTGCTCCCACACCAATTTTCTACAAGTGGATCAAAATATGAGTATGCCCTCAAGGAGTCAGGTTTAGCGTGTAAGTGTATTCATATTTGTGATTTTTTTTATTTTCTGTTATTAAGCAACGCATGGTAATAAGTTAATGAAATGGTAGAAAAATATTGCTGCAATGATTACAGAGTATCGAGTATAAGAATAAGAAAAATAGATACAAGAGAATGCAAGGTGACAAGGATGACAGCAATGGCCTTCGTAAAGAAACGGCAGTAATAATAATAATGAATAAAATGATAAAAATCAAAGTCTTGAATACCCCATGGTAGGAGTAGCATAGGAATGAGGAACTAGACACCAAGAAGTTCACTGTTCAAACTTGTGAGCCCATGCCCACATCCATTGAGGTTTGGTCCCAAAGTGAAGGTAAAGGGGGTGAAAAAGTGACTGAGGAGAGTCAGTCAAGAAATCACACACTGAGTGGGTGAATACGTGACTCATGGTGTAAGTGGGAGAGTGAGGTGAGTGTATCAGTGCATCCAGCTGCAAGTGGGTGAGTGTAAAAGTCATTGAGGGGGCAGGTGAGCGAGTGTGTCAATGCATGACTAGGATGAGTGAGTGTGTGAGTGAGTGAATAAAATAGTTTTTGAGTGACTGCGTCAGTGAGTGAATGCACGAGTCAAGTAGTGAGTGAGAGAGTGAGTGGCTGAGGAAGATGGATCAGATAGTGAAGGAGAAAGTGAGTAAATGCAGGATGCAAGGAATGAGTGAGTGAGTGAACTGAATCTGTAACTAAAATTGAGAGTGAGTGAGTGAGTTGAGTGAGTCATTGAATGAAATAGTAGGCGAGCAAGTGAGTGGATGAGTGAGTGACTGAGGTCAGTGTGTTAATGAGTGAGTTAATGAGTGAAAGAATGAATTAATATAACAGTGGGTGAATCGCTGCATGAAAAAGTGAGTGAGTCAGTCAGTCGGGTCAGACAACCAGTGATTGAACGTAGGAGTCAAGGAGTGAGTGGCTGAATCAATGACAGGTGAGTGACTAAGAGAAATAATGGTTGGTGCGGGAGAGCAGGAGTTAAGGATTGAGTGTGTGAGTGAGTGGGGTGTACTGGTGATACTGGTGTACTGAAATGCACAGCTGCATTAGAGCAAGATGAGCTTCAATTGCCTCACTTGACTGATAAAATAAAGATTGCTTCTAGAATGGTTATGAAAGCATGTGACTGAACCTTTGTACTTAAGATGGGTGATATCGCAGAACACCTGCAGGACAAAAAAAGAATGCTGCACAGTCGGCTGAGGTCAAATGTGCCTACATTGTCATCTTAGTGAATAAAAAGCCTCGCCCCATTGCCCGTGGGTAGTGGTGGGATACTTTTAGGTTTAGCATGAAAGGAGAACTTAATCCAGAAAGCATGCTTTTCTTTGACTTGTTGTAGAGGTGTTAAGTAGTGTTTTGTACTTCTGCTTCAAAGGGTTAAAAATGTGAGATATTTTGACAATTGAAAAAAGTTTTTTTTTAATGTCAATAACTTTTTTGATGAATTTGCACAAAATCTTCAGATGCTGAGCATTTTTAGCTTATCGGTAGTATTTTCAACTTTGTTTAGATCCATCAATGGGTGGTCCCGGTTAAAGTGAAAGGGGTCAAAAAACGACTGTTTGCTCATAACTGTGGTACACTATGGCTAATCCACATGGAATGTGGCAGTCCTTTAACATTTTTAGTGTTCCGTGCTATGATAAGTTTCATACACATCCTTCAACGTGGCTAAATTAAAGCGAGTGCAAAACTGTCTTTATGTGCTAACAACTTTTGAACAGTTTCATTAAGCTGCATGAAATGTGTCAGGCTGCCAGCAAGTTAGGTCCACACAGCATGTTTCATGCAGAAGCACTTAAGGCGTCAGGGGAGATAAAGATATAGGTTGTTGTAAAAATCATTGATTTGCTATTAAATTTAGCACATTTTCAAGGCTCTGCACAAAAATATCAGATCTTACACATGACTAGCTGACTCTTGATTTTTTTTAGTTTTATGCAGCTCCGTCAAAGGGATGCACTCTAGAATGGTGTCCAAGAATGGATTTAATTGCTAATCACTTTGGTGTTGTTTAAGGAATCCCGATGAAATGTCACAGGCTTCTATCAAGTTCTTCCCAGCGCTGGGATCTCAGATTCGAAAGAGGTCTGATATGGTGGGGTGAAAGTTAAAGAGAAGCCTATAAATCTTTGATTTACTATAGCTGTGGCCAAATTCACAGGTCTGCACATCTGGCCGACTCACAGCATGACAAAACAAACTACAGGCAAAAACAACAAGGAGGTGGGAGAAAAAGGATGGACGCAAATAAAAATGAATCTGCTGATGTTACTTCCGCTGCGAAATCTGCACAAAAACCAGCTGTAATGTATGTGAGTTAGAGGTGGAGAAGGGTAAAGCAAAAATTTGATTTGCTAATTACTTTGGAGCCATGAGATTTGCATAAACGTTTTGGTACCAGCATTTGGCTAAACTGGTAAACACAATGAGCAGTTGGCAGCTGGCTGCGTGGCAGGTCGGCTGTATGCAGCAAACTAGAGCTCGAATGGGATCAAAGGCTACATGCAGAGGAGGTGAGCAGCAAGGTGCATCTGCCAGACCCTTCACTCAGTGCCCATTCCATATGGCTGAAGGCCCTGCCCACTAAAGGTAGGTAGGCTACAGCATCATCCATCAAACAGAGCCATTATCATTCACTGTCATGCCTATTATATATATCAACCAAACACATTTACACAACCACTGGTATAACATTGGAAGCATAAGAATGTTTCTTTAAAAAAAAATATGAACTTTTCTGTTAAAACAGCTTTAGAAGTAAATATTAGACCATGAGACCAAAAGCCTTTCCATCTGAAATAACCTGAGGCATTCGTTGCAAAAAGCTTAATTAAAAGATGTTATGGCTCCATTACAGAATTTGCCAGTTGTGATGTAATATGTGAACCATAACTCACACATGCACTGCTCATGACATCACTGATTATATCTGAAATGACATATTTGATGGCAACATCGAAAACATCATAGCTGACGTTATTTTCATCACTTATTTCATTAATCCATTATTGTTTGTCACACTCATGTTTCAATAATGAAAACATGTTGGCCCCTATATGTACAGATAATACAGCAGCCAGTCTGGTCGGTGGGGAGAAGCCATAAGAAGTTCTGTTCCAAGTCCTCTGTGAGACACAGGTCTGTGTCTGAAATGGAAGCCTTGGCTAGATGTGGGGGGGCGGGAGGGGGCATGGAAATGTTGCGTCCCCTGGAAGAGCTGGCAGGTGATTGGGCTCCCTCTTAGGGGCCAAAGAGACTCTGAAAGCAGCGCCCCTCTCTTTAACACCACAACACCAGGGTGCCTCAAGTAACATCAGCCAGGCCTTCTAGGCGCACAGAAAAACATCCCAGTGAAAGCCACTGGCACCAACGCACGTCATTTGTGTGTGGCAGTCCCTTGGACTATGGGGGGGCGGAGGGGGGGGGGTCTAAGTGGTGAACTTGAGTCACCTTTGAACTTCCTGAGGTGCAGCTGCTGCAGTACAGGTCGGCTTCAGAGGGAGCAAAACAACCATTGTCTAAATGTCTGTTCTGGTTCTTGGGGACCGGAGGCGCCCCCACTTTATCATATAGCGCTTCGACGCCTCGTCAGGGGTAGTAAACGCAATATAAATGGAATTACATTACAATACAATACGACATAAGAAATTATATGTTCCAGCCACGAATATGGAATTGCATTTCCCAGTGACTAAAAGCGCCAGCGCTCTGAAACTTTTTTTTGTGCCATCACGAGGCGAACGAGCAGGTCATGTCAGTGAGAATTAGATGGGGAATCAATGAGTATGTACAGATATGGATGGTAATGCGGTCCCCGTGGCATCTTGTTAATGTCCTCAGTTTAAAGTTAATAGCTAAAGCACATGCTGGAAAATACATTCGGTCATGGTCTCCTACTGGTGTGTGTGTGTGTGTGTGTTTGTGCGCGCGCGATGTGGAAGAAAGAGGTAGGGAATGCGTGCATCAGAGTGAAAGTGTGCGTGTGTGAAGGAGAGAGAAAATGGGAGATGGATAGAGGTAGAGTGGGTGTGCACAGACATGCAGAACGCATGTGAAAGACAGTGTGTGAATCTATGTGTGAGAGAGCGTGGGGCAGGGTGAGACAGAGAATGTCTATGTTTGGGTGTTGGAGAGAGAGAACCGAGAAATAACTAGAGGCAAACAGAAAGCGGTATGAGGGGCGTGGCAATGTACATGTGTGTGTGTGTTGCTGGTTGTGTGTGTGTGCACAACAAAGAGTGAGAGTGTCTGTGAGACAGGGAGACAGAAAGAATATGTGTGTGTGTGTGTCTGTGCGATGTAGAGTACGAAAGAGGTAGGGAATGTGCGTGTCAGAGTGAGAGAAAGGGTGTGTATGTGTGTGAGAGAGAAAAGGGAGAGGGGCAGTGGTGTATGTGTAAGAGAGTGAGAAAGAGAAAACTGGGACAGAGAGTGAAAGGGAGCATGTGTGTGCGAGAGAGAGAAAAAAGGTTGTGTCGTTGTGACAGTTGCAAAGTTTATATGTGAAAAAGAGGCCGATGAGAAGAAATAGAGAAGGAAGGAGGGAGACAGTGTGTGCATGTGTGTGTGTGTAGACATGGACAGTGCATGTGAGAGACACAGTGTGAGAGTATGCACGTGGAGAGAGCCTGAGAGAAGGAGTGAGAGAGAGAGGGACAAGGTGAGACAGAGCAGGTCTATGTATGGGTGCTCGTTGGAGAGAGAGAATAAGAGAAAGAACTAGAGACAAACAGAAAGAGATTTGATGGACAGATACTGAATGTATGTGGGGATGTGTGTGTGAGCAAAAGTGTATGTGCGGGTGCTTGTGTGTGAACGAGAGAAAGAAAGATTTGGAAGTGTGAGATGGATACAGTGTGCAGGTGTGTGAGAGAAGGAGGGCATGAGTGATAAAGTGCGAGAGAGTGAGTCAAAGGGAAAGAGAAAGAGTGTTTTAGTGTTGTGTGGGACAGAAAATGGACGTGAATGTCTCAAAAAACATATAAAGAAACTACTAGAGAAAAAACAGGGGGCAGAAGTTACACTTCCCTGTCTGTTTGTGTGAGAAAGAAAGAGAGAGCGATGGAGTATGTATGTGTGTAAAAAAGAAAGAGAGAAAGGGAAAGAGAGCATGATGTATAATGAGACGGGCAGACAAAAAACATGCTCTGCGAATATGCACATGGGAGTGGAGAACGGAGAGACAGAGAGGGAATGAGAAAGAAGGGAGTGCGCCTGTGTGTGTGAGCGAGAACGTGTATGTGACAGAGAGAAAGCAATGACTAAAGAGAAATAGAGATAGTGTGTGTGTGTGTGTGTGAGTGTGTGTGTGTGTGTGTGTGTGTGTGTGTGTGTGGAGAGAACGAGAGAAGAGGTAGGGTGTATGCAGCATGTAGGAAGGGAGAGACAAAAAGAGAAAGCTGTACGAAAAAGATAGAGGAAGGAAATGCATGTATGTCTGTTAGCTCAATAGTGACTTTTCCAAACCTACACTGTGTGGCAAGAAGTATCAGCCATTGAATGAATACCCAATGCCTAGCTCGAATGCAGAAAAGACAACATTATTTACTGTTCGATTAGCAGTTGTAACTTGGGCCTATAAGGTTCAAATTAAAAGTATTAACCAAGTTCACACAGCGTGGCAGTTGAGAACCTAGTACATCCTAAACCCCAAGCCAAACTTGTCAAAAAGATAGTATAGATATCAATCCTCATAGGGTGTTTCACATCTGCCATAGTAGCGTTTATAAGCGCTCCTATTTCCTTTTTTTTCTTTCTTACATTTTTTATTGAGCAGAGCATGAGGGCAGTACATACATTGTGATATCATTGATCATCAAAGATTAAAACCAACATTTTAGAGTAAAAAAGTCTTGTTCATGTTTCAAATGGAACCAAAAAGGATTAAGTAACAACACCAAAACGCCAAATAGTTTAAAAAGGCAACAGAAGTCTGGCTAGCTCTTACAATATTTTAAAACCAGATCTTACTGCTTGAATTTCTAAAGTGCTAGAGTGCTGAATCCTATAATAACACATGGTAGATTTACTAACATTATTTGAAGGCCCTACGTTTACCTATAATCATTACAGAGACCGAAATAATTAAACTGTAATCTCTTACACCCTTGATTCTAGAATATTAAAGAAAATAAATAACCTTATAAAACCTGATCTAAATACTGTAAACATTCTATCTATAAACAGTACTGTAATATTAAAGTGCTGTTGTGCCTTTTCTTAAATATATGCCCAAAAAAAGTGGTGTGCTAAAGTGCTCCCTAACACTTCAATACATATATCTACAAAATTTTATATTACTATCATAGTTTCACAATTTCCTTAAAACTTCCAAACAGTTTTAAATGTTCTTGGCATAAGCTTTTTTAAACCTCATGGTGTATTGCATTTTATTTAGCCATTTAGAATAGGAAGGTACATCTTCAGACCTCCAGTTTTGGAGAATTAGAGAGCGAGCAGCTAAAGAGCAAATCGCTGTGTAGGTCTCTTTGGCTTTAGTCAAATCAGACCTTGCTTTAGAAATGCCAAAGAGAGCTACCTCTGCCTCGGGGTCAAGCCTCTTCTTTATTGCCTAGCTTATTGCCAAAAAGATCTTGGCCCAGAATAGTTTGAGTTTGGGCACGTAAAGAATGTGTGGAGCCAATCTCCTTCGCCTTCTGCCTGGCATCGAAAACATTTCTTTTCCACTTCCGGATAGCATTTATTAAGAGTTTTAGGGGTGTAGTATGCCAACCACCGAGATAAAAAAGCTATCCTTTTAAAATTGGCTGCTCTTAGTGCCTTGCTTCCCAACTGGGCTATGGACTGCCATTCCTGGCAAGAGAAGGAACAGTTAGTTTCCCGGGTTACTTTTTCCAGGAATTATTCAACAAGGATTGCACTGAGAATACCAATTTCCAACCCCCTTTAGTTTAGCTCTATATAGAGCATTTACCTGCTTTGTTGGAGCACTGCTTGACAATAGATTTTACCTATTTATAAAATTTGCGATCTGCTGATACTCCAAAAAAACTGGCTTATTTCGACTGCCATATCTATTTTGAACCTCTTTCCAGGAGATTACTTTCCTATTAATTAAGAAGTGACACAATGCCTCAAGACCACAGTCCTTCCATCTTTTCAACCCACTGGAGTGTACTTGAAGACCGAGAATTTTACATTCTTCTAGCTTCAAATAGTTAAATCCTGTGGAGCCGGTTTGTTTAAAAAAGGACTGTAATCTGTAGGAAAAGTCTCGTACCGCCTTATATCGGGTCTTTTTTGGTAATTTGGATGTTTTTAAAAATATCGAGATTTGCAAGCCTGACTCCTGAACCATTCTGTCAAAAAAGAAATTGTCTAATAAACCATTTGATTCCAATAAACGTGCTGTAAGATCCAAGATCGCTGCCTCGTAATATCCAATTTCCTGTAGAGATGTGATCTGAAATACATGAAAATGAAGGGCTCTGCTAAAAATCAAACGATGTAATAAGTCGGGCAAATTGGGACTGGAACCTTGGGCTTCTGGATCCGAAGTTAGCACTTTATCCAAGGTCAGAAAATATGGCAGAGGGAACCTGTGCCTTGTACTCAGAACCCCATATTCAAAGAATAGTTGTGAACTAAGATGACAGTGCGTCGTCAATTCATGCCTGCAATTATCAAGGACTCTGTGATTCCAAAACTAGAGTTTACAGAATATTTCAGTTGACTTGAAATCTGCACTATTTACCCAAGGCTGGAAGACCAAAATCAATAGTTGGAGTCTACAATGCATCAATGTATACCCAAGGTCCTCGATTGCAGAACTACAAACGTAAACAAAGGTTACACAATGTGTTAAAAAGGAGCCTGTCATCTGATTCCAAAACAGAAGAAACCAAGATCACACTATGTGAACGTTGGGGTTTGTTACTTTTACGCAGAACACTCTGATTCGAAAAGTAAGAGCGCACTCAATGTCACACAGCCTATCATTTGGGAGCTACAATTTTGTTTGCCCAAGGACAGGCCCTCTTGCTCCAAATCACCAGTTTTGTAGCCAAGAGCACACATGATGCACGCTGGGGTTTACCCTTGACTGTCCTCCTCCCCGATCACAACCTGCAGGTGTTGCTCACACGACCTCTGTCCTCGCACTCTGCCACTTGGGGACGAAGAAGCCTGTCTACTTCGTAGCACGACTGCAGCCCGTTACCGGTCGGCTGCGCGCGCTCCCCGGCGCAGGAGCCATCCGTCAAGGCGCCCGGATAGATTATCTGTCACAGACCGCGGGATGAAATGCGCCTCTCCAGATGGCTCCACGGGCACCAAATCTGAGCATAAATCAGCATGCAGAGGGGGCTGGAAGTGCATAAGAGGAGGGGGGAGCGGCCGCCGGGTCGGAGAGAGGGGCAGGCCACAAATATATCACACTCGTCGATGCCCCTGAACCAATCTCTCGGCCTGTGCGGTTAACGAGGGAAGCAGTTGTGGTAAGAAAGGAAGCCTGTTTATGAACTGCACTAGATTGAATGGATATTAAAGACGGCCGAGGAAGTGAAACACACCAGGAGGGACTGTATACGTTTGCACTAGTGCCAGGATTGTGTTGCACTGATGTTTGCACCGACTAACCAATGAAAAATTACATTTGTACTAACTGTCCAGTCAAGAATTTTTATTTTGAGTCAAGCGGTTAGTTTGCACGAGTCGACCTGTGGAAATGTCGGTGTTGCAATGGTCAGTCGGAGTAAAATACATTTTGTGTCAGTCGATCGGTGCACAAGTCATGTTTGCAACCAGTAGTGGTCGAGGAGCTGACAGTGAAAGTAAGACAGCTTCTAGCTGCATCTTGCCCCGCCCACTCGTGTTCGGGGAGGCTGGAGAAGTAACTTTACTGCTCTGGGGTTGAAATCCCGTGGCACCACAGGGGGCCTGAAGGCAGCAGACCCCCGCGTAGAGAGAGGCTGCACTCAGGACAAAGCAAAGCCAACACTTTCAATGTGTAGATTACATGCTCTAATGAGTCAATAGAAGATGCGCCATTCTGTCATTAACCACGTCAACCCTTCTTTATTTAGTGAAACCAAGAAGCGTTTTAGGAAATCTACTGATGGAGCAAGCCAGTCTGCAGGAATTTGTTGGAAACGGGTAACAGCACTGAAATCCTCCAAATGCAACAGTCCTTGCTTACCTATTGTAGGAAGCATCATTAATATAAACTATTGTTTTTGCGCCACAATATTTATTTTTCTAGTTGCAAAAATTCAGAAATCTGTGTCACCATGTCCGGGCCAGTCTGTTAAAGTCGTATTAAGCACCGGTAACACGTGCAAAGCAGTTCATTTCACACTCGTAGTGTGGTGCCACGTGCTGTTTGAAGTATTCACAGTTGCACTACTTTTAAGAGCAGCACAACACTGATGCCTTTGGCCTGCACACATCTTGCTTGTAGAAGAACACTTTGTGCATTGTTGCAACTTCGCTGCTCCTTGTAAGAATACCGTGTGTTCTCTAAGTCAGTGCAGGCCAACTTTACAATTTGCACTAACCTAACAGCGTAACAACACTAGTACCAACAAACCACTGCAAAATCATAAATTTTCTTTAACTAGTCTGTGTAACTACATTTTTTGCACTGATCGATTGTTGCAAATGTTTGTGCAAAAGTAACCTTCAAATAACAGCATTATGTAAAATGGGCCTCTTTGAAAAGTTGTTTATTGTAAACTAAATAACAAACGCTTATTCCCTCAAACAATTCAGTTTTAATACCATTCCCTCACAGAAAATATGTGTGTGATGTTGTTGTGTAGTGGCAACGAGACCATTTGCACCATTAACTGGTACAAAATCCGCATTACCAATTACCATGGCAAGGTTCTTACTTAGGGCTAGATGTAGGTAAACTACATTTACCGATTCTAAAATACCAAATTTTACCGATTCGGTATTTTAGAATCGGTAAATGCTATGTAGGTAATTACTCGGTAAGTATAACCGAATCGGTGCGATTCGGTATTTACCGAATCGGTAAATACCCATTCGGTAATTCCCATTCATTCCTATGGGCCTGTAGACCCATAGGAATGAATGGGAATTACTGAATCGGTATTTACCGATTCGGTAAAAGGGGGGAAACATTCAAGGGTGGCAGGGTGTCACTTTGACACCCTGTTGCACCCCTGAATTGTGCATGGGTGCACATGTGGCACACATACATGCCCTAAGGGCATGTATGTCTGCCACATGGCACTGTTATTAAATGCAAAAAATTGTTTTTTTTTTAGGGTTTTCGTAATTTACCACCAACTTGTAGTTGGTGGTAAATAACGAATCCTTACAGGTGAAAAGCACTCACTTGAGTGCTTCCTACATTTCAGATTCGGTAATTTACAGAATCAGTATTTAAGAATTCGGTAATTTACCGAATTCTTGAATACCAATTCGGTAAATTATCGAATCTGAAATGTAGCCACCTACATCCCAAATGCCTAATACCGGTCGGTAACGGCCGAAATTTGGTAATTTCGGCCATTACCGACTGGTGTTAGGGTTCCTACATCGTGCCCATAATCATTAGTTCCACAGAGGTTGCCGACCTGAAAGATGAATTAAATGAGTGAGAATTGCACCAATGCTGCACTCGTGCAAGTGTGCCAGTAAAAAAGAGTAGAGTGAATGCTGCAAATACATCTCTTTATTGATAACTGAAGGGATCAAAGCAGGTTTAAAGGATAACATGCATTCATGGTTTAAATTTGGGGTGGAAGTTTTCACAACTGTAGTGCACCTTACAGCTGGACAGTTTGGACAGGAGGAAAGATACATGCTCTGTTTGAATCAATGGTGCCAAGACTCTGTCACTTCAACAAAAGCTGTTATGCTCCAGCTAAGTGACAGACAAAGCCACACGTTTTACGTTTCTTTTTTGCAAGCACCCTTGACCCAGGACATATGGAAAGTACGCTAAAGATGCACACTTTGCTCCACTGCTCTTCACACAGGCGTTTCCTTTTTTATTACAAGCTACATTCACTACCAAAGTCACATTCAAGGAGTGCCTTACTCTGACAGACCTTCATCAATACAATGCATCAGGAGCAAATATAGCATGTTAAATATGTGGTCAACCAATCAAACAGCCCTACCAATCTCCCCAACTTCCCTCTGCTTCACTGTAACCGTTCTTATATGTACGAAGCACTCTTGCCCTTCTGGTCAGAGCCTGGTTGCTTCCCTGCTAGGTTTGCACTCTACACACAATACTTTGAAAGAAACACAATAGAGTGAATGGAAATACGAGATTTGCTGTGATTTTGAGCCATCCAATCATAATGGCAGAAAAGTCTTCCTATATTTAAGAACTTGGTGGCCATCAAGACGACAGCCGTTGTTGTTTCAAAATTCAGAAAAAAATGCCACAAAATCATACTTTCCTTGAACCTGCTCTTTCCAGCTGTTGTGTTATGTTTCACAAGGCCAATAATGTAATATATACCCTAGGGTCATTCAGTCATACATTCACAATAGAGACTCTAGCAGGTCCCAAATGCAATGAGTAAAAGACTGGTTTTAAGACTGCGCAACTTTAGGCAACTTGGCCAGGGTGAGGGGCACAGAGAGACATAACAATGCTCCAGGATCACACAACTTTGAAATAGTAGCAACGCCAAGACCAGAACTGTAATGTACTAGTTTCAGGAACCTATCCAGTTGCTCCCATCCCCTACCCGTGTGCACCCTGAATATTGCATCCAGAATACGAGGCATGCAAACATTGAGATCAAAATATTGAATACCAAATACAGAAAGGTAAGTAGGGATAGATTTTTTATACCTAACTCCACATATGTATACCGTGGTGGTTGTGTGAATGTATGTGCGTGTGTGTTCCAGTAGGTAGCTATAGTTAGGACATAGTTTCCATAGGAAAAGCATTGTTTGACATGCGTTTATATTTATTCAAGGTACGTAGATGTGGAGTTATAAGTAGTGAATCTATACTTCCCTATATGCCCATATCTTTCAATGTTTTGACCTTCGATACCCTGTCCACATTATTCTTGTATGTCGATGTGTTTTGGGCTTGCTATTCGGTAGCACAACCCACCTACCTAAATAGATGTTTCACCAGCAAAATCACCAACTGTTCCATTGAAAAAAATTTTATAGTGTAATAAACTGCAGTGTTTGATATAGCTGTGCAAGGGTAAAGAATAATCATGCAAGGAATTCTCCCAGAGCAAATCTAAAAATATAAATGGTCAAGTAAGCATTAGATGGCCAGGTTTACTCTAGAGCATGGCGCCAGCATTTACAAACTAGCAAGTGTTAATAAGTGAGTGAAATAAAGTGCAGGGGCGTGCCATAATTTATGGCAATAGAGAAAATTACAGAACTAACATCCAACTTCTAAAATCCACGCGTGAAAAAAAGATAAAAATCTCAGCTAAAAAGAAACTGTCTCACACAACATTATATTGTTCCCCCCAAACAGTAGCCGTGCGCAGGTGTGTGCCAGCACAGTGACATATGATGTGCAACCTTGCACTAAGTCAACCAGTCTCCTAGTGCTGCGACAACCTAGCACACTACAGGCACAGCTGCTACCTGCACTCTTTAACCACTAAAAGAACAATATTTGGTTCACAAGCCCGTTTCGCCACTGTCATACTTCATATGCAGGAGATGTACATGTATTTATATAGCGCAAATCACCGACACGGTATCTAAGCGCTTGCTTAGGGAACCCGTCCTGGTATTCCCCTGTGAGATAACCCCGGCAGGGTATCCACAAGGTGAAAGCCAGGCATCCCGCCACGAGGGGCCGTAGTAGAGATTAAGCAAGCTATTGCCCAGAGTCGCAGAGTGTGATCCCGTGAGTCGAGTAGGCACCGGAACGATAATTATCGAGTCTGTGGAATTTTTGAGCCCAAGACCCGCCAAGGCGGGGAATTGAACTCTGGTCCAGGACCGATATCAGCTTCCAGGTCTGCCGCCTCTAACCCCTGAGCCACACTTCTCCAGATGTGTTTTCACCACGGAGACAGTCGACTTAGTTGTGCAAGAGCCCTTGAGTCACACAACACTCACCAATAAAAGTTGTGGAAAGGGCTATTGCACTATTAACATAGTGAAGTAGTGTGAGCAAATAGCAGTAGTGCAATGCACTGCTCACCACCCTTACAGTGAAAATAGTAGTGCAAGGCATTATGTTGACTACACTTGCTGGCACCCAGACCCCCAAGCCAACACTGGGGCCTGCGCACGGTAGGTACAATAGTGCAGGAGCTCACCGTCAGACATGGGAATCTCGCCTCTCTCTGCTCGTATCCTCGGAGGTAGGTCAGTGGAAGAAGCCGCCTCTAGTGGCGTCTTCCCCTGCCACGTCGGGTGGGCATGGTCCGGCGGAAGAGTGGCGGCAGGCTCCGGGGCTGTGAGGAGCCCGGGGCTGCTCCAGGGGCAGGAGGAGGGCGCGCTTCTCCAGCTGTTTGCGGCACTCGAGCGGCTCCCCGCGCGCTGCTGTCCGCGGTGCTGAAGAGTTTCCCGCGCGCTGCCTCTCTTTCACTCCTGCTGCCGCTGCTGCTGCAAGCGCTGCTCCGGCTCTCCGAGAGTGCGCGCGCCTCTCAGCGGGTGCACGTGCGTTCCAGCTACCAGCCCGGGGCGCGCGCCCACGCGCGAGAGGCACGAGGATGCTCCTGCGCGAGGAAGGAACCCCGGCCTGCCTATGGCACGGGGCGGGCGTGATCACGTGGCCCTTGAGAACTACACATCTTGATGGAGATGAGCCAGCAGCACCACACGTGCGCCCCCGAGCAGACAACACCACAGCATCTGCTTCCCGCACTCCAATCAGCTGTCCTGGCCGATCTCATGCACTTTATTGATCCCGCCCGTTGCTCATCGCGAGCATTTCAACGAACCTTGTTGCTCTTGTGTATCACCAGGTACTTAATACAGCTCGGGTTGGTTAACGGGGCTTTGTGAATGTCGGTGTTTGTTTTAACTCGTGCACACTGTTGATCTTGTACTTTAAAGGACAGTTTATTGGTTTCATCCATTCCAATGTAAATCGCACCCTCTTCTAAAGCCAAGAATTACAATGGCCAATCACTCTTTGCTCATTTCATATTTTGAGATTACATGCACTTCAATGGGCTTCCATTCGTTACTTAATTTTTACTTTAATTGACTTTAACAGCTCGTTTTCTGCTGAGCTCGCGGACTTCAATACACTCTCGTGATTTCTTGATGGCTTGCCATGCACTGGAATGACCCCTTTCATCAATGTTGATCTCGAGTCTTTGAAAACCACGGACCATCGACCAAAGCAAGTTTCATGAACTCAAGTGACCACTATGGAGCAGACTGGCGGGTGCTTGCTCTGAAACCGAACGTTGGACCTCAAGGCCTCCTTCCCTCTTCAAAGTGGCGTAGCCAAGCAGTCAAGAAGACATAGATTCACAAGAAACGGCCGCATCTGTACAGATGCGTCAGTTTCCCTGCACCTCGATACCATACCTTTGCACCACCATGGATGTGCCGTATTTAACATAACATAACACGTGTATTTGTAAAGCGTACTTATCACCCGTGGGTGTCAAGGGGCTTAATAACAGATGTTTATTGGTACCCAACTCAATGGTACTCCTTTTATCGACCTCAGATGTATGAAAGGCTGAGTTGACCTGCCAGGATTTGAACCTTTGACCATGAGGTTGAACTCAGGCCCAGGCAGGGGATGCATTAGTTCACTAAGCCACCAGACTCAGCATTTACAGTATAAGGAACCATGGCGCAAGGATTGACAGATGTGTCACAAATTCTGACACATCTGTTGGCCCAAAAGTGACGCATTGCTGGAGTTGTACATGTAAGTGACACAACTCCAGTAATGTGCCTCATCAGATAGGCGAGTCCCATTCAAAAAGCCCTCTATCATTCGGTCTAAGCAGGTGCAGGTTTTTTTTCGATACGCCTGGTCTGAGCAGGTGCAGGGATTTTGACGCAGTGAAGGCGTAGAGTGGCACAGTGAAATGTTGTAGATTTCCCTGCATCAGTCCTACATGGCTTTTTGTGTGGGAATGCCCACCCTGCTTACATTATACCTGACACAGGTATAATGTAGCGCAGGGCTTTACAAGGTGACACATCTCCCTAGATGTGTCACGTTGTAAATTGGCTGCAACGTGGCACATTGTTTCCGCTGCCACTGAGTCACAAAAAGTGACGCAACGGCGGTGCAAAAGTGTTGCAAGGGGCTGGTAAATCTGCCCCAAAAGTCATAGAGGCGAGGCAGGTGAAGGTTATGGTACATTCAATACATTTAATTTGTATTATTTGAAATGAACAGCCACTTAAAAAAAGACAGTTGTTGCGCTGTAAAAAATTGAAAGAATGGCAGAATCCTCAAGTCTCTGGCAATGTTAGGACCCTTCTTCCACCGAGCACATGTGAGTTCTGGGTACTTTCAGTGGATTAGCTGGATTGTGAGACATCTTATAGGAGGTAATGGGCCAGTGTTTCCCTATGAGATTTGCACACCATCTGTAGCCCGAGAGACACCCAGAGTGGTGAATGATTTGATCATATTATCATTTAATGGGTTAGTGTAATGAAATACCTCAGGTGTGAAAGCTAGAAGGTACCCTAGAGGGAGTATCACTGTCACTCTTCAGATTATTTTATCTGTTGTTCTTGTGTGAAATAAACACATTTTTTACTCACTTTGCCTTTCATAACTCTTGATTGAACCCCTGTGGGGTTAACTTTTGCTTGGCACATTGTTATCCTTTTAGTTCAAGGTTTATGTGGACCTTTAAGCTCCAAAATTATCAACTATATTGTCTGATTCAGCACATTGGCCATGTTATATCAAGCAGTGGTGAAAAGAAAAAAATGATGCAGAGCTATGTGCATTTGATTGGGCATCCTCAGGGCTTATGGGTCAACAACCCAGGCTGTCAAAAGTATGAGCATTGCATGTAGAGTGAGACAAACTAGGAACATTTCGATGTGCAGTTGCATTTATTATTGTACTTTTTGTTGACTTTTGTAGGCAAGAACTGTAGCAAAATTCTGTAGATATTGGAGCCGATTCATAAAGGTAAATTTACATGAATAGATATACTCTCATGTAGCTCTACTCCTACTCATAGGTGTAAATCTCCCCCTTTCACTGTTTACCATTTCTGTGAGGAGGTTTACATCTAGGTGAAGAAATGTCAGGCTCCACACCCTCAAGAAGGTAGTGGAGACTCTTATAATACATTTTATAACTGTAAAGTTACTATTAGTACATTTTCAGCTGTTGGTGGCAATCTCAATCACTGGGAGTACATATCCCTATAGGTAGATAACGGAGAAATTATTAAAACTCATCATTTAAAAAGAGTAAATACATCAATTATTTTAATGTAAAGTATAAATGTAAACCAATTTATAATGATTAATATTAACCTAGAACTATTCAAATAAACAGTTACAACAAATTACTTCAAATTACATTTGTAATACATTTTAAAATAATTTCAATATATTAATTTATTTTGCAAATATTAATTTCTAAACAATAATTTACAAATAAAATGACTAAACTTCTATAAAATGATGTTTTTCAAAAATATTTTGAAACATAAATTGCAAAGTTTATTGTTTTACATAAATGTATTATTACATTTATACAAAATAAAATTAATCAATCAATCATTTCAATACTTATACTCTAACTTTAAAATCATTTAATTAATTTGATATTAACTCATATAGGGCGTTTGTTTAATTTCCTCCCGTTAAAAATTGGGTCGTGAATTGACAGAGGAAAAACACCCTGTCCAAGTAGCTACCACCACTGTAGTCAGAGTAAGTGAGATACACACTCTAAATTAACCTGTTTTCACCCTCTTGTAGCTTGGCATGAGGCAATCAGCCTTAACTTAAGATGCAATGTGTAAAGTATTTGTGCAACACTTATTACAGTAAAACAGTGAAAACACAATGCAAAAATAATTCACACAGGTTAGAATAATAGAGCTTAATTTATTGAACAACACAAGACCAAAAGAACAAAAAGTCAATAAGTAGAACCGGAGTTATGAATTTGTAAAGAATATTATGAAATATAGCTCTTAGAGTCATAAAGCGCCATCCAGAGGCTATCTAGTCATGCTGTACCGGGTCAAATCTGAAAAGTCAAGCCGAACGCGATGGAGCATGGGTTGGATACACACAAGCCCTGCTTAAACAGTATTTTCACAGAGAACAAGCGTCAACATCAAAGACAAGCTACGAGTGCAGAGGAGGCAATGCGTTGTCACCGATTCGAAGGATTGTAGGCGATGCATCGGTTCCAAGTCGTACTGCATCATCATCGAGCTCTGGGCGGTGAAGGCAACGCATCGTTATCGAGCCACACTGTTGACGCTGTGGAGTCCTCAAAGCGGTGATGCGTCGGTGTCAAAGGTGAATGTGTCGGTTATGACCGGCACAAGCAGGCGATGTCTGGATTTTTGCAGAAACAGCCCAAAAACCAACTTTAAAGGGCCCAAGACTGGATTAGCACCACTTGACAGGATAGGACCCACAGTTGGCAGAGTCCAGTGGCTGTAGAAGCGTTAAAGAAAGTCTTTGATGTGCCAGAGGCTTCCGAACAGAAGGCAAGCCAGCAAGCATTTGAAATCACTTGGTTCTGGGGATGTAGATATTCAGGCCCTGTCCTTCTCACCACTCCTTCTCACCACCAGTCAAGGGGCAGCAGACAGCAGGGCAGGCACCACAGAACAAGAGTCCAGCAAATTCAGCGGAGTACGGCAGAGTGTCAGTCCTTTATGCAGCACAGCAGTCCTTCTTCCTGGCAGAGTGTCCTCAGGTCCAGAGTGTACTGAGTTGGTGGTGTCAGGGGTCCAGTATTTATACCCAGTTGTGCCTCTGAAGTGGGGGAGACTTTGAAGAGAGGTTTTGAAGTATACTAGGCCCCTGTCCTTCCTGCCCTGGCTCCAGACTCCCTACAGGGGGGTTTGCTGCTCTTTGTGAGGGGACAGTCACAGCCCAATTCAGGTGCAAGTGTCAGCTCCTCCTTCCCATCCAGCCCAGGAAGACCCATTAGCCTGGTGATGGCCATTAGGGTGTGAATGGCACCCCTCAGCTCCCTTTGTGTGTGACTGTCTAGAGGGAATGCACATAGCTCAGCTGACACCCACCCCAGATGTGTATTCAAACAGGCAGAGACACAGAATGGTAAAAGTAAGAAAATGCCAGCTTTCTAAAAGTTTTGGTGCCCATAAGCGATTTTTTTCATGTACAAAGTTATTAGACAGTTCAAAACAAATTCTGAACTATCTAATAACTTTGTACATGAAACAAAATCCCTTGTGGGCACCATTACCTTACACTAGTTCGTATCACCCAAGCCTTCAAGGGTTTATTGGGTTACCCATTTTCCTGAATTGTAACTTTCTAAAAGGGGCATTTTCAGACTTACAATCTAAAAACTGACTTCACCATAAGCTATGATTTCAAATTGTGAGTCCAGAGACACCAAACTTGAAATTTGTATCTTTTCCTGATTTGGAATTACACTACAGAAGATGCGATAAGGCAATCACAATGTTTACCTAAGGGCAAGATAGGCGATGCAGTAGTGAAAAACAAATCTAAGAGAGTTTCACTACCTGGACATGCAAAACTTAAAAGTACATGTCCAACTTTTTAAATGCACTGCACCCTGCCCTGGGTGATGTCCAGGGTCTAACTTAGGGGGGCTTATATGTATTAGAAAGGAAGGGTTGGACCTGGCAAATGGGTTACCTTGCCAGGTGGACATGGAAGTTTCAACTGCAATCACAGGCTCTGCATTGGCAGACTTGAGACATGTTTTAAAGGGCTACTGAAGTGGGTGACACAATCCATGCGGAAGGGTCACTAGTAGCATTTCATTTACAGGCCCTGGGCACATATTGTGCACTTTACTATGGACTTATAGGTACATTAAATATGCCAATTGTGGATAGGCCAATGCTACCTTGTTTTAGCAAAAGAGCACCTACACTTTAGCACTGGGCAGCAGTGGTAAAGTGCCCAGAATCCTAAAGCCAGAAAATAAAAAGTCAGCAAAACAGGAAGTCAGAAAGCAAAAAAAGTCAGGGGAAACCACGCCAATGATGCCAGGTCTAACACCTTCCCCCATTATAGTAAGTTTGTACTGAAGAAATAGTACATCTGTTGCTGAATTCTCTGACGCTTGACGTTAGGTCCATACATACGCCCCCTCACCGAATCGGAGCTTGCACAGCCTAACCACGAAGCAAGCTCCGGTTCGGTGAGGAGGCTTATCAGGGACTCTTTTGTGGCGACGAGCGATTTTAACTACATGTAACGCGGATGTATGGACCTAACGTCATGCGTCAAAGAATTCAGCAACAGATTTACTATTTCTTCAGTACAAACAGACTTGTATTTGTATTTTATTGTAAAGGACTCACCGATATGAAAATTGATGCAAGATTATTTATCGCCTTGAAAAAGTCTTTAAATTAAGATAAATTAATCAATGGAAACAACAAACTTTGGGAGTTCTAAAAATTATTTCGGTTAATGAGAAAAGAAAATGCCACCTTGAGATATTTGTATTTGAATGGAAATACAGTGGACTACCAAATCCATTCAGTGATTAGAATTAGGATTTAATTGTCTTTTTCACTTATACAATAGTGTAGTGTAGTTCCTATAGTCCCAATAGGCTCTGCGCATTGGAATAATATCTTCAGTAGTTTAGACGTAGGACTGAGGTTAACTAGGTCTCTACTGACTATATTAGACTTAAGTTTTGTGCCAGCTAGCTTAGAGTTCACTAGAAACTTTCTCGAATAAGCGAGGAGGAGTTTAACCTCCCTGGATAGACAAGAAGGGATTTAGTTTCTGACAACCATAAAATATGCCAACTTTGCTCTCCCTGAATAAGAGTATATCTCTAGAGTCGTGTGAAAACAAAAGACAGTTATTTCACTCAGTCAAAGGTGCGTACTTAGTTTCACCAGATTGCAGAGAAAAAGAGAGACGGGCGTTTTTCAATAAAAGGTGTTATTTATTGAGCAGTCTCTTTCCTCATACAAGAGAAATGAACTGCTACAATTGCAATACTTATAGTTAAGTAAAGTGCATACAGTAAAAGCAGGAGTATGAAATAATACTGTAAAAGCATGGATATGGTTTCTTAGCCATATGATACTTTAAAATGGATAAAATAGATACATACATATATACATTGACTAATCGTACTCAACTGGTGCTTCTAACTACGCCTACCCCGGTGTACCTGACCTAAGCCTAATACGTGGAAAGGAGTAAGTAAGTAGCAGTTTAAGTTAAGTTTGTATTGCCAAGAATCTGACTCAAGAATTCTCTGTAAGGGTTTAGTCAGTTCAGTACCTGGGTATTAGAAGGCAGGAGGGCTGGTATCTCTCTCTCAGGACTCGGTATCCCAGTCACCCGCAAGGGTAGGCTGGAAACGCCGCAGGCTGGATTTCTCGGCAGGAGAAAAGACAGCATCTTTCTCAGCGCGTCAAAAGGGAGGGGCAGCGTCCGTGGGCTCCCGCGTCTGTAGAAGAACAGACTTCATTCTGCTTAAAGTATCAATTCGAATAGAAGAGATTTTCAAACTGGGCCAAATTTTTCCCTCCCTGCCTGGAGTGTCGTTGGGATACAACACTTGCTCACAGCAAGTGATCCTGGACGTTACGCTTACGAGATAAGCTTTTCCTGGCACCAGGCCAGAACATCTGTGGTCCACTATTAGAATGTAGCTCCCGTTAGAAAGCCGTCTAAAGAATGGCTCTATTCGAGTTGCAGGTGTGCCAAGCTGGTGACATGAAAGGTTATTTGAAGTCCCCTCACAGGCCCCATGTAGATTTATACCCTGACACAGAAGTGTACGACTTAGTGATTTTTCACAATTATCACCACTAAGAAATACATTCTGTCCTTTTTCACTATAACATGTGTGAGTGTAAGGTAATTTCCATGATGACTTGATGTATCCTTTACCCAACCTTTCATACTGGCCTGCCTGTATATACTGTTGGCAGTATCGAAATTGGAAAGTCGTTATCGGAATAGTTATTATCCCGCGTATTATCCATTCAATGACAGGTCGTTCTGACATTGTCAATGGTAATCTCTCAAGTTTTTCAATGCTCAGAATTGTATATTCTGCTCCCTTTTGTGCCAAGCTGATTTGTATATCAGTAAGGTTAAAGATAGAGAACAGTGACGTTGTGTTGATTAAACGCCAAGGCACGTAGCCTGAACGCAGATTTTGTAACGTCCAGCCAAGCTGTACAATAGAACGCAATTGGGACTGACCATGTTGTAACATTAGCATGTCCTGTTCTATTATATCGATTGCAGATGATACAATACTGTCCAGTGAATATATTCTGGAAGACAGAGTCATTAACCCATTGTCCACAACAGAAAGTGATTTTTCCAAATTAATACGGTCAATTTCCCGTATTTTCTCTGCTGTTTTAATTTGAGTTTCTTTCCAAACTTCATTATAAGCTGCATATATAGAGGCCGCTATGAAACGTTTTTGACGCTGTTTGCGTGGTCCCGTAATGAAATCACGCAAGTCAGCACCTTCTTTAAGTAAAGTTAAGTGTTGCTTAATTTCTGCCAGTGTGGATGTATGCAGCCATTCAAGGCATAGTTTGCCCACACTGTATGTTGTTACAATCTCTGGATGTTGTCTCTGGGAGTATCTAGGGTCTGGCCTGGTCAATTTGAACCCCTGTATTTTGTTCAGGAATCTATCTTGACAGTTATTTGAGTCTGTGGGCCAGATCAACCATTTCTTCCAATCAGGATGTGTTCTGTTTTGGTTAAAAATATGGGATACGTCTATCTCAGCATCTGTAGTGCTATTACTGTCAGGTGTTGGCTTTGGAATAGACGGTTTGTTTAAGTCTTTAATTTTGGCTAGGCCAAGACAGGTTGTTTGTTGAATTGTGTCATTCAAAAATATAATTTGTTCTGGGATCATGCAGGCTCTGAATAATGATTCTATACCTCCGACTTGCCAGTCTTTAGTACCCCAGATTGTTTTCGTTTCAATGTTATTTTTCCAAAAATCAAAACCAAATGAATTCATTTTTTCATAAAATGATTCTGAATAGATTAATTTTGTATTTGTTAGCATGGTTTTCATTCCTGTCTTATTTAACAATTTGAAATAAAATGTTTCTGCTTCACTTGTGTTAAACCCTGAGAAGTATGGGAATTTCTCATAGAATGTTTTTGAACTACCTTTTGGTGGAGTTGCACAATGTTCCCATTGATTATAATTTAAAACATTTCTAGGCTGAGCAGATTTATGCAAATAATGGTTACCATAGTGGTTGTAGCAGTACATCTGATCATAATTTGATGAACCCTGTAAATAATCATGTTCTGTAACTTTTGCTGACATAACCAAGTCTGACATCATATCATTAATACTTTCAAAGTCCCAATCATCAGAGAATGTACTCGGTTTTACAAAGTCACTTAATGAAACCTTAAATTGATGAGGATACTTCAAGAGCTCGACCGGGCCATATATCTCGTACTCCGTTCTGTCCCATGCTACCCCACCGGGTAATGGACTGGCTGTGAAGTTTACTGAAGAAAGTTCTCTTTTCTCGATGTGTGAAGACTTGTGTGGCTTTAGGACCAGGTTGATGTTCTGGCTTGCTGTGTCCATTGTAACATATTTTCCCTCAATGAAGAGTCCCAAGCATAGCACCATGATGAGCCAAAGCAGGAGGAAAAGTACACCTAGCACCACCCAAAATTCAATCCATGGAGAAATCAGATAGGTTTCTTTTAGTCGATGAAAGAGTTCTTTAGTCTTGTCTTTAAAAGTTGTTGTTGTCGTTGGCTGTTCCTCAGGTTCGCTCGGATCCTCAGAAAAGTCATTGAAGTTGATGAAGTAGCCTGACGCAGTTCTGTCAATTATTGGAATTGCTTCTGGATTTTTCCTTGTTTTATTAGCATAGTCTGTGGCTACACTGTTGTAGACAGGTGTTTCTTGACGATTTGTTGTAATTTGGGTTTCAAGAGGCATAAGTTCCATGGTTTTGTTGCATAGTCCTTGTTGATTCACTGTCGGTTTATCAAATGTGATTAGTCTCTCAGTTTGAACCTCTTGATTTGTAGCAAACTTTGGTGTTCTGCTACTTCTTGGGAGTCCACTTGGCCTACTACTTATTATTGGCCACATGATTGTGGTTTAACCAGGTTGATGGATACAACTCGGTTCTCCTTTTTACCAGCAAGGGGCGGTAGTACAACGGATCTTGTTCCGTTGATAGCTAAGACAGGTACTGCTTTTCTGTAAGAAGGCCCAAATTCCTTCTTCACCGCGATTTTCTCTCTGACCAGATCCCCAATCTTTGGAATCCAGACAGGCCTTGCTGGGACAGGTGGTTTCTCTTCAGTGGCTGTTGGCTGTTGTTTCAACTTTATGTTGCTCAGGTCTTTTCTTGTTTCATTTAAGTCCTGCAGAATAGCCAAACGATCTTTGATATCAAAGCATTTTCTTTCTACCACTGAAGTTTGACTATCGAGGTCCTGGATATGCATTCTAGTCCCGAACAATAGTTCGTACGGACTGAAACTTTTTAGAGAATTTCTTGGCAGATTGTTAAGACTACGTTGGACACTTATTAATTGTTTGACCCACCCAACACCCGAACCTAATATCTTTGCCGTTATAGATTGCTTTATGTCTCGGTTTTTTCTTTCCACAAGCCCGTTTCCCTCAGGATGGAAGGGACAAGAATACCGTAATGCAATGCCCATGCTGGTCATGGCCTCCTTATAAGCTCGAGAGCTAAAAGCAGGACCCTGATCAGAGTGTAGCATGCCAATTGCGTATGTGCCGATAAAGACTCGCAAATCTTTTATAACAGTTCAGACGTCAGCCGAGAGCTGGGGTCTACATTTTAAGTGAAAATAGTCTTAAATAATATTAATGGGAAGCATTATTTCTGGGTTTTGCATATAGTTAGCATTGTCCTATCTAAGCGAATGGCCATGGCAATACACCGGCCGGTTCGCCACTGCGATCTCTGTTACAGTCTTGGCAGTTTATTGCGAATTTGTGATGTTGCAGGCTCATTCCTGGCCACCAGTATATTGATTGTAATTCTTTCAGAGATTCCTTAATCTTAAGGTGTCTTAGACCCTCACCCATATGTGCGTCTGCCACTAATAAGTTTCTCCTGTTCGAGTTTGGAATCACTCTATCCCCCACTCCAGGGATTTGAGCAAAAGGAACGGAGTTTGCATCGATTACGTATGTATAATTGAGTGGATAGTTGACGGGTAGCGCTGCACAGTCGCCTTTTGATGACGTTTTTACTGCCAGCATCGTTTCCCCGTCTACGTATTTTCCTGAACGCTTTTTTGTAGCTACGGAAGCCGGTTTAGTTGCTTCCGCTGTGGCTGTCTCAGCCAATGAAGTCCCTGAAACGTGAACGCCATCACGTTCATGACTCAATGAATGTATCACGTGAGTCTTTGGTAGTTCTTTCTGTAAAAGAACTACTGGTTCCCAAAGCGATTTTTGCTTTATTGTGGCACCTGTGTCATCTTTGTAACCATTTTGAACCCATTTCTGCAAGTCGTTATTGTATGATTTGACGCAGTAATATGAATCGCACACTATTAGTGTCGGGAATTCGCGATCTGCATTATCTAGCGCCATTTTTAACGATATTACTTCAGTTTGTTTGTCTGAATTATTTTCTACAGAGAGTGATTTTGTTACCAAAGGTCTCAATTTACCTCCGCGCCACACGTATTTAACAATCTCGCATGTGGCGTTATAGGCTTGTTTTCCCCAAACTGAGAGTTGTGCATGTCCGTCTGTATATATTACACAGGCGTACTGTTGTATGGGCAGAATGTCAATTGGCAGAGGATATTCTCTTTCATATTCTAGATTTTTTCATTTTTTCATGTTCGGGCCAAAAGAGTATTTTACTTTGTCTGTAGCAAGAGAATCTTCCCATTGTATCCATTTTGGATTTAATGCCACGGTAGGTAAATTACATGAGCTTGTTAATGCCTCAAAGGCTGATTCTGCTGTTATAACAGTAATCTGTCTGCCGTCAGCTTCGTCTCTTTCTTTTGCTACAGCTGTTTGAACCGCATGAACAATGTTTTCCTTAATACTGAACGTTTTTTCAGCTTCTGTGTACAAATGTGATTTGTATGCTATTGGTACAGTTTCTCCCTCATTAGAGGTTAGGTATGTGAATCCGCATCTTCCTGGGATGACCCGGATCACAAGGTTACGTGTGTTATCGCGTGTTTGCAATTTTGTTTTAGCTAACATGTCTGTTTGCAATGATCTCAAAATTTCTGTGTGTTTTTGAGTCCAATTGATTGTTTTAAAATCTGGTTTTATTAGTTCATAGAGAGGTTTAACCCTCTCTGCATAATTTAGAATGTAAGTTCTTCCGAAAATCAGGAAACCTAGAATTGATTGTAAGTTTTTCAGCGTTCTTGGTGCTTGGATTACAGCACATTTCTCTAAGAAATTGTCCGCCAGGCTTTTGCCTTCACTTGATAATTCATATCCTAAAAACAAGACAGTTAGATGGGCAATTTGTGACTTTTTAAAGTTGAGTTTGTAACCCTCTGCTGCGAACCCAAGTATTATGGTGTTCACTCTTTTCAAGTGAGTATCCAAGTCATCATCTGTTAGATAGATGTCATCGCCATAAGATAATGCCTCATCATCATACATTTGTAGTAACTCTGTTACTCTTGCTGAGAATAATCCTGGGCTGTTCTTGAACCCCTGTGGGAGTCGACAGAATTTTTACTGCGAGCCCATTATTGAGAAAGCGGTCAAATACCTGCTTTCAGGTGCTATATTTTGACAAAAGAATCCATTAGAGATGTCTAATGTTGTTTTGTATTTTTTGCACATGATGTTATTCATTAGTGCTGCACTGTGTGAGTTTTGTACTGCAAAGGTTTTGCAACATGAGTTAAGGTGTCTGTAGTCCAAAACTAGACGATATGAATCGTCTGGCTTGGAGACAGGAAACAAAGGGTTATACATTTGTGAGGTGCATGTTTCAATCACCCCCTGGTAGTCAAGTTGATCTAAGATCTCCCTGACCTGTTTTTTTAGCTTCTTGCTTAATTGGGTACTGCCTTTGTGCAGTTGGTTGATTTTTTAACTGGATTTTGTGAGGAGGAGAGTCCTCATCCCATCCAACATGGTTTTTATATAATGCAGGAGCTTGGGCTACTGCCCACTTTCTTGCAAGTGTATATTTTTTATGAATTGAAATGTGGTTTGAGAAGGCAGGCATAATCATTTCTTCGCCATGAGGGCACTTCCTGACAAACTCTGGTGGCCAGTCCTTTTCAGCTAAAAGGATGTCATAGCCTTTCGAGAGGTTATCCCAAAATAGGCCCCTTATTTTCCTAGTCTTATCCCCCTCTATACGTAATGTTATTTCGTATATTTTATGAGGTTTGCTAACTCTGGTGTCTGCAGTTTCCACCTGAATGTATTCATTCGTGTCCACTGTCTCCAGATGATTCATCAGGATCTTGCGAGCTATGCTCACTTCTGCTGCGCTGTCTAGCATTGTCTGAGCCCATTCTCCGTTTTTCAGCTGTGTCCTCAGGATTGTCGGCATGTTTGATTACTTTAATACTGGCTACCTTCTTTTTTGGAAATTGTAATGTTTTACTTTGATGAGCAGGTTCCTTGTCTTTGGACTTGACGTGCTCTTCCCTGTGTTCTGACTGTCCTCTTCTTTTCTTTTTCTGCGAGGAAGTCTGAAAAGATCGAGAGGGACGTGTATCAATATCTTGATATCTATCAGGTTTCTTCAAATTATCCCTATTTCTAAGGTTGTATCTTTTCTCAGAGGGCTCCTTTTGGGGAGACTTGTGTCCTTGGTCCGGAGATCTTTCTCTCCGCCGAGGAGACCTTCCTCTGGACTGGAATC
Organism: Lissotriton helveticus; assembly: GCF_964261635.1. Classification (NCBI taxonomy): domain Eukaryota; kingdom Metazoa; phylum Chordata; class Amphibia; order Caudata; family Salamandridae; genus Lissotriton; species Lissotriton helveticus. The sequence goes on along the minus strand of NC_136065.1, from coordinate 163,826,897 downwards.
TTTTTTCTTTGGGAGTGGATTGTTTATTTCCATCCCAGCTCTTTTTAGGAGTGTTTAGATTATTTTTAATAAATATTTTCTCAGGATTTTCAGTTAGTTGGGGTTTTACTGGTTTCCCACCCAAACTATCTCTTCCTAGCTCTTCATAGGATTTTTCTATGATTCTGGCAAGTTCAAATGGCTGTTCTGCTATATCTGTTTCTTTCAATTTCTGGCGGATCGCCACAGATGCTGCTTCTCCTTTTATGTTAGATAATAATAAAGCTGAGACCTGCTTGAAGTCTTTCAGTAATTTCATACCCAGAGTTAAAGCAGGTTCTGGACCGTATTCATTTTGAATCTGTCTTAGCACATCTGGTATTACCGCCATGGACGGAACACCATGTGTTTTTGTGTAAATGGAAGCAAAGACTGTGCCCCAAGTGTCACAGTCCTCCACATGTGGTGCGATCCCCATTGGAAGACAGATAGTCAGAATTCTGTGTTTCTCAGCAGGGGTAGTATCCGGAAATACTGCCTCTATTTGAGTGATTTTTTGTGCTAACCAGAATGGAATTTGTTCCCGTTTTGCGGGTACATTACCCAGACACGACTGTATGTTCTGTAGTGTAATTTTGTTTATGTTTCCCTGATGAGGGGTCAGCTGTGGAATGTTAATAGCTGGTTGGACTGTTGAAGTCCGCATTACATATTGGACTAATTGTCTATGTATTTTAATCAGTTGTTTTAACTGTACCAAAAGTTCTGGTATTGACATTTTTTTAATGTCGGGGTGTGGTGTGTAGCTGGCTAGAACCGGCCACATTGCTTCTGGTCTACCTAGTGGACCGAACCTGGTGATGTGATTATTATGTTTTAGGGCGCCTTTAAACCAGAGCAGGTGCTCATGGTATTTTAATGGGTTTTCCACCTCCTCGAAAGGAGTGTAGATATCCGGTGGTTCCTCTATTTTGTAATAGTGGAATACATGTGTGACAGCGTTTGCTGCTGGAAAGTTTATCCATGAATAGAATACCTCTGTCTGCCGATATTCATGTGCCTCAATTACGAATATGACTGTACCACCTCTCGATGTTAGTCCATTTTCTATTAGTTTAAGAGTTATAGTTTTTCTTATGCTGACCGGGATGAGTATTGCACCCGGGTCTTGCTGTAGGAGACTTGTGTCTTCCGCTAGGAGTTGGGCTGCTATTCTAGCTGCCTCCCTTTCTTCTTCATTGTCTGACATTTTACTGACAAGAAGGTTTTTTTGTTGCAGATTAAGTTTTCAAGGAAACAAAGATTAGGTGCACATTATTTTGGAATACTGTATCCTTCAACGCTGAATAAACCAAAAACTATACATAGAAATTAACCCTGGGCATAGTGGGGCTCCGCGGAGCTACGCGAAGTGGGCACACAACTACGCCCACCCGCGCACTCCGCGTAGCCCCACTCCGCGCCGCCCGCCTTCCTCCCGCCCTCCCTAAATACTTAAATAAAAGTATAGAAAGCTTTTAAAAACACTTACCTTGTCTGCCGCGTCCCCGGGGCTCCCTCTCGCCGTCCCGCGATTCGCGCCGCCACCGATTCGGATACTAATGCGCATGCGCGGGCGCCCACGCATGCGCATTCCTCATGAGAAATGCGCATGCGCAGCCGCCCGCGCATGCGCATTAGGATCCGAAATGGCGGCGCGAATCCAGGGACGGCGAGAGGGAGCCCCGGGGACGCGGCGGACAAGGTAAATGTTTTTAAAAGCTTTCTATACTTTTATTTAAGTATTTAGGGAGGGCGGGAGGGAGGCGGGTGGCGGCCGGCTATGCACCGTCTGCGGAGCGCGCGTAGTGCCGCCTGGCTACGCCCGCTACGCAAAATGCGTAGGAGACGGCACTCCGTGCACTCCGTGCACTCCGTGCACGGAGCGTAGCTGGCCGCCCATCCTTAATAGAAATCTCTTTCTACTAAGTTCCGGCGGATTTTAACCTTTTACCCACTCCAGATGTCTTTGGAGTATTTACGGGAGAAAGGGTCTGTGTGAAAAAGCACGACTGAGTTACTCTAACGTCTTGCGTTAGATTTATCGCCTTACCAAACGTTGGGCGCCATGTAGTGTAGTTCCTATAGTCCCAATATGCTCTGCGCATTGGAATAATATCTTCAGTAGTTTAGACGTAGGACTGAGGTTAACTAGGTCTCTACTGACTATATTAGACTTAAGTTTTGTGCCAGCTAGCTCAGAGTTCACTAGAAACTTTCTCGAATAAGCGAGGAGGAGTTTAACCTCCCTGGATAGACAAGAAGGGATTTAGTTTCTGACAACCATAAAACATGACAACTTTGCTCTCCCTGAATAAGAGTATATCTCTAGAGTCGTGTGAAAACAAAAGACAGTTAGTTCACTCAGTCAAAGGTGCGTACTTAGTTTCACCAGATTGCAGAGAAAAAGAGAGACGGGCGTTTTCAATAAAAGGTGTTATTTATTGAGCAGTCTCTTTCCTCATACAAGAGAAATGAATTGCTACAATTGCAATACTTATAGTTAAGTAAAGTGCATACAGTAAAAGCAGGAGTATGAAATAATACTGTAAAAGCATGGATATGGTTTCTTAGCCATATGATACTTTAAAATGGATAAAATAGATACATACATATATGCATTGACTAATCGTACTCAACTGGTGCTTTTAACTACGCCTACCCCGGTGTACCTGACCTAAGCCTAATACGTGGAAAGGAGTAAGTAAGTAGCAGTTTAAGTTAAGTTTGTATTGCCAAGAATCTGACTCAAGAATTCTCTGTAAGGGTTTAGTCAGTTCAGTACCTGGGTATTAGAAGGCAGGAGGGCTGGTATCTCTCTCTCAGGACTCGGTATCCCAGTCACCCGCAAGGGTAGGCTGGAAACGCCGGAGGCTGGATTTCTCGGCAGGAGAAAAGACAGCGTCTTTCTCAGCGCGTCAAAAGGGAGGGGCAGCGTCTGTGGGCTCTCGCATCAGCTGGGCTCTCGGGCAAGTAGTAGCTGCTCCAGATTCATCACCACCGTGTCTTTGCTTAAGGCAACGTTGGTATATTTATACCTGAAAGGTGCCGGGTTTGACGTAAGGCTGGACATAAGACGTCAATAAAGATGTCACTAAGAACTGGTCATTCTTACAGTGCTTTACAGGAGTTCTTCGGACGAAATCAAAACAAAGCAGCGGGGATTTCCCAGGTTGCTGGAGGCTTGGATTTGTTTAAGAACTCGGTGTGCTTTCTAGGGGGCTGGAGGAATAGGCTTGCTTAATGTGACAGCATGCGCTATGACTGAATTATGAAAAAGGGTTTCTATGCCGTTGCAGGGATATTATTGATTTATAACCGGACAAGGCAAAGAATAGGATATTGATTCAGGTACCTAGATAAAACACACTACAATAGATAGTGCTGCACAACGGTTCTATTGTATGTTATGTCAGAAGAAAAGGTGTTCACCATTGAAGTTAATATATACATTATAAACATGCATCCTTTAAATAAAAAACATTTGCTGCAGTGCTGATTTAATTAGTTATTTTTGTTTGCATTTTTGTTTAAAAAAAATAAAATTAAAAACAATTTTCATATGAGCCAAAAAAAGTTTTTTGCAGTAAATCATTTTTAATGCGTTTTAACAACATACCACAGCATATTTTGGTCACAGCTTAACGAGGAGCATCAATAATACTAATGGACAAATATACTGTTTACAACATTCCTCGAAAGTCCGCACCACATGGAAAGGAATCCGTCCATCCCTGTTGTGAAAAACAACACAAAGACGGGTGTTTTGAAGAGTGATGTTGCCGTTAAATCCAATGGACTAGAACGGCCTGCCCCAATGTCTGTGGCAACATTCCATCACAAGTTCTATATTCCATTACAACCCCATAAGACATCTTCCCTTTACCAAACCCTGATAAAATATAAAACTAGAAAACATTAACTTAATAATAATATATTACATACATTTGATCACCCAAAATATACATAGTATGCACAATGTGATGCAACACAGAACAGTCTCACTGAAAATAAAACTGAGTAACCAAAGGACTATAAAAAGCTTAACTAAGGATAAAACACATTAGGTGTCATATAAATTAAATAATTACTACAAGATATATTCACATAAATATTTAGGAAGAACAGTGGGGCATATTACCATGCAATAGCGATAATTATCGCTATTGCTTGGTTAGCGGGAAAAAAATATTGCTGAGCACCGAGGATTTTTTTCGCTGAGATACCTTGATATTATCAAGGTTTATCTCAAAAGCGGTAAAAATCCTGCGAAATGCATGAATATCGCTGAAAAATCAGCGATATTCATGCATTATCGTGACAATGCTCTTAGCCATGTTATCTACCTTCCATTGGATAACATGGCTAAGAACTGCTTTCAGCAGGCGTTAACTTTTGGAGATATTTGCGCTTAGCGCGAATATTTCCAAAAGTTGTTAATAGGAGTTAGAGATGTTAGAGACTGTTTTCAGTCGCTAACATCTTGGCACACCCACTTTGCATGGCATTATGGAGTAGTGTGGCTCACTGGTTAGAGGCGGCAGACCCGAGAGCAGAGGACGGCCCGGGACCAGGGTTCGATTCCCGACGCGGCAGGTTTCTGGACCAGGGTCAGCGGACTCGATAATTCTCTCGCCTCGGTGCCCACTCTGATCAGCGATCACACTCGGCAACTCTGGGCACTAGCTTGCCTCATCTTCACTAACGGCCCCACCAGACCGCCGGGGATGCCTGGTCTCACCCTGGAGATACCCATTAAGGGACCATCTCTCAGGGAAGCCAGGAAGGGTTTCGCAGCGGTCGAAGCGCGGAGGTACCCCTTCGGGAGTGATTCCAGCGCTATATAAGCACATAATTAATTAATTAATAATTAATTAGCGATAATTATCGCTGACATGCAAAGTGGGCCCCTAAATGCCCGCTATCGCCTACAAGCTGTCGCTAACTGGTGTTAGCGACAGCTTGGTAATAGGGCGATAAAATTATCGCCGCATTAGTGGGAAAAAGTCCCGCTAATGCAGCGATAATGCCCTTGGTAATATGCCCCAGTATTCCTTATGTTGCTTACTCTTCCAGTGGCATATGAGGGGGACACAGGTTCAGTCACATAACCCTGACCAGTTTTGGTAGACTCTTAAGACTTACTGGGGCAAATTATCAAAGAATAGTGATAAACATCGCTAAGCACAGTTAGCACGTTTCTGTATATCACCGTTTATCGCCGGATTACATCGCCTTGTTAGCGGCGTATTCTCAACACTTTGCTAACAGGCGATGTAATTCCAGCGATAGAGAACGAAAGTTAGAAATAGTGTGTGAAATCCAGCGAAGATTTCACAGCGCTATGGGGCTACTTGCTGGTAGGGGAGTGTGGACCTAAACATACAATCCATCTCCTATTATTAGTATAGTTAAGTCAAATAAAAAGCAGACCTTAAATTCCAGCGATAAACGCTGTTAACGCTTCTTTTTTATCGCTTCGCGGGTCTGCTGCAGGGTTGTAAATAGCACAAAGCCATATGAGTGTGAATTGACATGGAGTTATAGATGGGAATTCCTACTTTGCATGTCATTAGCAATATTGATCGCTGACATGCAAAGTAGCAAGGAAACACGCGTTAATGTTTGTTAGCGTACCCTTGTTGATAGAGTGATAAAAAAATTGCCGCTTTTTCGGCACTATGTGCCAAAAAAGCGGCGATTACACCCTTGATAATATGCCCCTAGATTTTTAAGTCTGTTAACTGCCTCTGTGGATGTATACCATTCTATGTCGGGTGGGGGAAGAGCTGTGGGTAAATGGTTAAATATGCTTTGCCCTTCAGCACCTAAACAATTGTAAAGTAGGGCCAACTTCCTTCTTACATTAAATTTGTACCACAATGGCTATTAAGTAGTTGTCAAAGCTTTTAAACTATTGAATCCACTTGCACTTTTGAACTCCAGCTTCTGTTAAGAATGTTGGCGTTTTGCATCTTGCACAAATCCAGGTAAAATAAAATTTATGCTAATGCAGGTATATATGCTATAAAATGTACCAAACGTTCAAAATATAGAAATGTGAGGCACACAAAAGAATAACTCAACTGTGCAACTCACAATCATATAATGTAAAAAAAGAAGAACTAGTTTACAATAAAGTTCAAATGAATTATCTACAAATCATACAGAATGTCAAACATTGAGTAGAAGACATGTGGCAGAAATACTTGACCAAATGGGTCAAAACCACTGATATACAGCAAGGCTCTTCACAGGCCTCCTTTTGTGTTTCCTTTGCTGAAGGACAAAAGGTATTCCCATCACAAATAACGAGCGACTGCAATGCTGCAAATGTGAAAAAATGATTTTAGGTAACTAATGCTTGCTGGTTGCCAGGGCCAGACTGGTAGCACAAACCAGCCCTGGCAATTAAGTCTGCGGGGTTGGGTGGGATGTGGGGGGGCGGTAGGGGTGCTGCTGGGAAACACTGCTGCTGCTTTTGGTACGGGGGCTGATTTTGCAGCACTGCTGCAGAACCGGCCCCCCCTACCAAAAATGGCCTGATTTCGATTCCTTCTGCCCGACTCTGACTCGGTCGTGGGATCGACCGACCCCCAGTCAGCGGTTCCGACCGCCTCATTAGGATGCTATCGAAAACTGTTCGGTTGCATTCCTATATTTCACTATTGAAGCATGCATTATGGCTGTAAACCAGCCATAATGCATGCTCCCATAGTGAAATGGGAGATACGGTTCATCCCTGCACCCCCTGGCAGACCGGAGGCTTTGCACCAAAGGGGGCCCTCCTGGAGGCCCTCAAACACGCTTTCTGACATGGTTTCCATGTCGGACAGACCAGCATGGAAACCATTTCAAAAACGTGCATCATAATCTCAAGGGCGGAAAGGCCCACCCTTGGCATTACAAGCCGGCTTCTGAGAGCTGCTGGTACTGTCCCTCTTAAAATAAAAAAGTGCTGGTACTCACTACCGGACTGTACCTGTCCATTTCAAGTTCTTAGAATTATCAGACATTACACAAAATAACCTTTCAATTGCTAAATATCCCACAGTCTTAGGTGCCAAGTGATAATGTTGAGGATTCTGCTTTCTCATAGTAGGCTGCCAGTGAAGTTTTAGCAACTCCCAAACAATTTGATGTGACTAGACAGTCAGAAAATGTTTGGCACTTTAGGGAAGTTGAACACAAGCCCAACAGTGGGAATAGGGTATTCCGATATCAGTTTAATCTGGGCCAGTATTTCATTCCAAAACAGTCAGATAAATAGGCAATCCCACTAATGTCTAATGTCTGCCAACAGTACACATTTCCTCCAACAGAGTGCACTTACTGTTAGATAGTATTTCCCAAGTTTAGTTGGGCAGAGGTACTAATTGAATGTGACCTTGTAATGTGCCTCCATGCCTGTTATGGAGTGCAAACATTTTTGAATAACACCTCATAAGGAAATCCAAATAGTGTCTGTTAGGGTACCTCCTAAAGTTTTATTCCATAACGCTTTATATGGGATGTTAAGGAATGGAGTTGACTCTATCAAAAGGTTATGAAGATGGGTAATTTAATTCTTAGAGTCCTAGCTAGTTGTACATATTTCTCATTGGGGAGAAGATCCATAGTGGCAGCCTTTTGCAAAGTTGGATGGTCAACACAATGGGGTCAATTACGATGTGGCCTGTAAAGGCTCCGACCTGGGCTCTGACCTACGGTCGGATCCTTCAGGGCCGCATTGTAAGGGGCTGCTCCGTTTCCTTTCCAACGGATGTATGACGCTACTACGCATACTTTTACAACGCACACCTTTACAACGCATTTTTTACAACGCAACATCCATTACAACGCATTCCATTACAACGCATGCCTTTACAACGCATCTCTAAAAACTACCTTTACACCGCATTCCACTACAACGCATACTACCTTTACAACACATACCATTACAACGCATACCATTACATTGCATATATGGTAAGTATTGGATAGTGTAGGGTTAAAATTTACTATTCTAACTCCAGGGGGTTGCAACAGTAGGGTAAGTGTTGGATAGTGTAGGGGTAAACATTACTATTCTAACTCCAGGGGGGTGCAACAGTAGGGTAAGTGTTGGATAGTGTAGGGGTACAAATTACTATTCTAACTCCAGGGGGGTGCAACAGTAGGGTAAGTGTTGGATAGTGTAGGGGTAAACATTACTATTCTAACTCCAGGGGGGTGCACGGTAGGGTAAGTGTAGGATAGTGTAGGGGTAAAAATTACAAATCTAACTCCAGGGGGTGCCTCAGTAGGGTAAGTGTTGGATAGTGTAGAGGTAAAAATTACTATTCTAACTCCAGGGGAGTGCAACAGTAGGGTAAGTGTTGGATAGTGTAGAGGTAAAAATTACTATTCTAACTCCAGGGGGGTGCAACAGTAGGGTAAGTGTTGGATAGTGTAGGGGTAAAAATTACTATTCTAACTCCAGGGGGTGCAACAGTAGGGTAAGTGTTGGATAGTGTAGGGGTAAAAATTACTATTCTAACTCCAGGGGGGGTGCAACAGTAGGGTAAGTGTTGGATAGTGTAGGGGTAAAAATTACTATTCTAACTCCAGGGGGGTGCAACAGTAGGGTAAGTGTTGGATAGTGTAGGGGTACAATTACTATTCTAACTCCAGGGGGAGCAACAGTAGGGTAAGTGTTGGATAGTGTAGGGGTAAAATTACTATTCTAACTCCAGGGGGGTGCAACAGTAGGGTAAGTGTTGGATAGTAGCATAGAGGTGGGAGAAAAAGCAGGATGTGGATGCTGTCAGTATCGATTTATAACTGGTACTGAGGGCACATGTGAATGAGCTAACCTATCATGTGGACTGCTGAACGTAAGGTCATTGCGTAAGCATAGGCTTGATGTTTTTGATCTGCTCACGGATAAGCAATTTGACCTGCTGTTCCTCACTGAAACGTGGCTGGACACACATTCGGACCCGGACATCATTGAGGCAATGCCCGAGAATTATTCGATGGTGAAGCAAGATAGGCCTGTTGGGAAAAGAGGGGGAATTGCTATTATTTTCAAACAACATCTTGGATGTCAAATGGAGCCAGTATCGGTCCAGGACAGCGAGGCAGGCTCTTTCACCATAAAAATCAATGGGGGCACCACGGTTAAGGGCTACCTTATTTATAGACCACCTGGGCCCTATACCAAGTTCACGGAGAGCCTAGTGGAAGGTATCACGGAGGCTGCTTTGAGGAGGGATAAGTTCATGGTGTTGGGGGATCTCAACATGCATTTGAACTGCCCGGCAGACAGAGGAGTCGAGGAGTTTCGCAAAGAAATCCAGGCCTTGCAGTTAGAATTGAAAGTCCTAACCCCCACCCATCAACAGGGTCATTTGCTGGACCCTATATTTGCGAACTGAGGAGAAGTTGAGGTATTTCCGGTAGTACCGTTTCCCTGGACGGACCATTTCCTTGTACCGTTTGCGATATATTTCTCAGACACTAAAGGGCCTAATCAGGCACCTATGAACCATCAGAGCAGGAAATGGGCCAAATTCTCCCGGGAAAGATTCAACGAGGTACTGTTAGCAGGAGGCCAGCCAGGGGGGGAGGATGTTGAAACGGCCAATAGCAATTTTAATAAACGCATTACAGAGGCGTTGGACTGCACTGCCCCGCTCTGTAAGACCACTGCTGGCAGCCGCACTAAGAGAACGGCACCATGGTTTGATGAAGAATTGCGGCTCACAAAAGCAGAATGCAAACGAGCGGAAAGGCAGTGGAGGGTAGCCTTCGACAGTCAGGCCAGGGAGACATATCGGGATAAAAGGCGAATATATCATAGGATGATTAAGAAGGCGAAAACTGACTTTTATGCAGAGCGGATTATGGAGGCAGAGAACTCTGCTAAGGAGCTTTTCTGCATCTATAAGTCCCTCGCGACCATGAAATCATCAGCAGGACCGGAGATTTGCTCAGTGGAAGCCTGCAACCGTATAGCGGATTATTTCGCGGATAAGGTTGCAAAGATTTATACATCTTTCCCGGGCCATCCCGCCATGGGGGCAGAGACTGCCGAAGTACCGGGGGTAGCAGAGGATCAGTGTGCCTTAACCCACTTCCTCACCCCCTCCCCTGAAGAGCTAATCGGGATTTGTAGATCGGTGAAGTCGGGCTCTCCTCATGACCCTATGTCACCTAGATGGCTTGGGGACAGTCTAGGGGTTCTGGAACCCTATATAAGGCATATCCTTGATCTTTCCTTTAGGACCAGCTTGCTGCCTAGTGGCTGGAAACAAGCAGTCGTGCTCCCCCTCCGAAAGAAACCAAACATTAGCTTTGAGACTTTAGAAAATCTTCGACCAATTTCTCTGTTGCCCTATATGTCCAAAGTGGCTGAGAAGGTGGTGAATGGCCAGCTGATGCAACATGTGGAGGAAGCGAACTTACTACATGACACTCAGTTCGGCTTCAGGCCCCGCCACTCAACGCAGTCAGCCCTACTCATGGCAACTGAGACCCTGAGGCAGGGTGCAGATGAGGGACAAACTATGGCCCTTATCCTATTGGACCTCAGTGCTGCTTTCGACACTGTAGCACATTCCACCTTGCTACAGTGTCTGAATAAAGGGGGAATATCGGGTGCAGCGCTGAGATGGATTCAGTCCTTCTTGGCAGATCGTGGATTTCAAGTCAGGCAAGGGGACAGTTATTCCAGAGTGGTCACTCTGGGTCAGGGCGTGCCCCAGGGCTCGTCCCTGAGCCCAACTTTATTTAATCTATATGTTGCCCCTGTTGCGACTATTGTTGAGAGCTATGGCCTACGAATAGTGTCCTACGCCGACGACACGCAGCTGGTCATCTCCCTATCGTGTGCTCCTTGTCTTGCCGCGGACAATTTCAGAACATGCCTGCAAGATCTTGCTGGTTGGATGTCCACCAATTGTCTGAGGCTGAACGGCGGCAAGACTGAGGTGCTCATAGCGGGGGGAGGCCAGTCGGCGTGGTCGTCGGCGTGGTGGCCATCCTGCCTAGGGATGGCACCGACGCCCTGCCAGGAAGCCATGAACCTGGGAGTATGGTTCGATGCAGGTCTCACCTTTGGATCCCAAATCAGTCGCGTGGTCGGTGTTTGCTTCGGTGTCTTGAAAACATTGAGGAAAGTACTGGAGCTCCTACCAATTGAAGCACGCAAGACACTGGTGCATGCATTGGTGACCGCTAGACTGGATTATGGGAATCTGTTGTATCTAGGGGCGCCAGAGAAGAGCATTGGTCGCTTTCAGGTATTGCAGAATGCTGCGGCACGCCTGATCCTGAGGCTACCCAAGAGAGCATCTTCAAAAATAGCACTTCATACTCTCCACTGGCTCCCGGTGAGGAGCAGAGTGGAGTATAAGGCACTCTGTACCTGCCATCGCATTTTGAATGGCAGGGCGCCACAACCGCTCCAGAGCTTGGTAGCACGCTATCAACCGTCCCGTGCCTTAAGATCTGCGGGGTCGGGACTGGCGAAAATTCCCAAGGTAAAAAAAGCACGCATGGGGGAAGATCGTTTAGGTACCTGGCAGCGTTCAAATGGAACAAATTACCGCTAGAACTGCGTCTTGAGCCCTTGGAGACCAGGTTCCGGTCTAAACTTAAAACCTACTTATATGTCCAGTAGTTGGTTCAGTCCTCCCTTCTTTTGGATCCTGTTGTAGCCATCTCATCATAGCGCGGGGACACGCCGGGGCGCGTAACCAGGCGCTTTATAAGACTCCCTATTATTATTATTATTTTATAGTGTAAGGGTACTATGTGTTGGGATGGTATGCGTTGTAATGGTATGCGTTGTAATGACTGCGTTGTAATGACATGTTGCGTTGTAAAAGATTTGTTGTAATGGTAGTGCGTTGTAAAAGTTACGTTGTAAACGTTGAACCGGCCGGTCATTCTGGCTGGCTTTCAAGGGGCTCTCCAGGAGCCAGCTTGTAATGTCAAGGGAGGGCCTTTCCGCCCTTGAGATTATGATGCCCGTTTCTGACATGGTTTCCATGCCGGTCTGTCCAAATTGTGTCGGAAAGCGTGTTTGGGGACCCACAGCCGGGCACTCTTTGGTGCACGGATTCCGCTGACTTTTCAGCGATATTCATGCATTGCGGCCGTTTTTTATCGCATTTGCGATAAACCTTGCTAATAGCAAGGTTTATCTGCGATAAAAATCGCCGATTTGCGGCGATAAATTTTGTCTCTAAAGAAGTTAGAGACAAAAATTATCTCTATTGGTTGGTAATATGCCCCTTAATTTGTATGTTTTCAGTGCTAATGGGTCAAGACGTTTGGCATTAGTCATAGTATTGGTGAGCATAACTTAGTAATTTGTTAGTGTCTGTTGGATTTTTAAGTGTAGGCCTAATATGATCATTTGCAATTATTCTTAATTTAGTATTTTAGTTTTATAATGAGTTTAATGTGTATGAATTAGATTTTTTGTATTTTTAGATTATTTTTTTTTTTTTTTTTTTTTTTAATTCTTTTATTGATATAAAGGCGGTGCAATCAGTGAGAATGATACATACACTTGGCACATTTATGATTACATAACATCAAACTAGAATCATAAGTGGTAGCGATCTTGTTACAATGCAATTTCAATCTGCCTGTCTAAACCCTGCATATGTAGTTTCGTACAACAACTATATAATACCAATAGTGTTTAACATGTCAAGTAGTAGTGCCACGATGCCCAACCTGTGAAACTGTCTTGGAACTTTTAAGAAACATTCCCTCCCCATATCCCAACTTAGTGCCATCACTTCTAATTAGGTCGCATATTTCTCCGTACCCAACCATGCTTCTTTGCCCTAGTGTCTGAACTCATTGCTATCATCTCATCACGCTGCCACAATTAGTACTGAAAAGCATAACCTCTGAGTCTCATCCATCACTCTTCCTCCTCCTCAGAATCTAGGTCATCACCCTCCGGTAAGGGCTCACAGATTTCCCCCCTGTAAACATTCCAATCTTTCCACACCTTGTTCCATTTCCTGGGGGCAGCTCGAAGGACATACACAGCTCTTTCCGTGACCATTAGGATGTCCATGTGCTCAGCCCATCTGTCCACAGTGGGCACGTCCGGAGCCCCCCATTTCTGTGCAATATCACGTTTCGCTACTGTCATGGCAAGTGTGGCCCAGATGATACCGTATCTGTTCAGGTCATTGGGGTCCCAAATGTTTAGAAGGCATTTACGCGGGTCTGGCATAGTGGAAACCCTAAGTGTCTGGGATATGGTGCGCATTACCCGTGTCCAGTATCCCTGTATTTTTGGGCAATCCCAGAGTGTGTGGAACAGTGTTCCTTCCTCCCCGCAACCTCTCAAGCAAAAGGGAGTGGGTGCTCTATGTATTTTGTGGAGTAGCGTCCTGGTGTAGTAGATGCGATGTAAGATTTTTAGTTGCACCAGTCTAAATTTGGCCGAAATGCCTATTTCCCTTGGAGATGCCAAGGCCTCATTCCACTCCGATTCGTCCATCACACCTATCTCCCCCTCCCATCGTTCCTTAAGTTTTGTCGTGGGGTCTTTTAAATTGTTGATTAGTTTTTTGTAAGTGAGGGACGTGGCGCTCTGCTGCATATACTCTGTTAATAGCCTGTCCTCAAGCGGCGAGGAGTCCGGCAGAGCAGTGCCCTGTGGGACCGCTTGTAGCAGTGCGTGTCGAATCTGGACATAACGAAACGTTTCAGTGGGTCTGAGGTCATATTGCTGTTGGAGTTGCGAGAATGGTATCACTGTGTCATTGTCCCAAAGGCCCCCCACCGTGGAGATACCTATTAGGTCCCACTGTGTGAATCCCTTGCATGTTCTAAGGTTTCCCAGTGACTTCGTGTCCCACAGTGGTGTCATTTTGGTAATTCTGCCTGTCCAGCCCAGTCGAGCTTGTGCTGTATGCCAAAGGGCCGCCGTGTGTCGTGTCGGGCCGTGCATGTGTTTAAGCCGCGGTTTATTATACAGTACCGACAGCATGGAGTCCGTCCCTAATTGCGCCCAATCAGCCCTGTACGCTGGGTCGTTTCTCGGGGCGTGAACCCATCGGTTAGAGATGTTAGAGACTGTTTTCAGTCGCTAACATCTTGGCACACCCACTTTGCATGGCATTATGGAGTAGTGTGGCTCACTGGTTAGAGGCGGCAGACCCGAGAGCAGAGGACGGCCCGGGACCAGGGTTCGATTCCCGACGCGGCAGGTTTCTGGACCAGGGTCAGCGGACTCGATAATTCTCTCGCCTCGGTGCCCACTCTGATCAGCGATCACACTCGGCAACTCTGGGCACTAGCTTGCCTCATCTTCACTAACGGCCCCACCAGACCGCCGGGGATGCCTGGTCTCACCCTGGAGATACCCATTAAGGGACCATCTCTCAGGGAAGCCAGGAAGGGTTTCGCAGCGGTCGAAGCGCGGAGGTACCCCTTCGGGAGTGATTCCAGCGCTATATAAGCACATAATTAATTAATTAATAATTAATTAGCGATAATTATCGCTGACATGCAAAGTGGGCCCCTAAATGCCCGCTATCGCCTACAAGCTGTCGCTAACTGGTGTTAGCGACAGCTTGGTAATAGGGCGATAAAATTATCGCCGCATTAGTGGGAAAAAGTCCCGCTAATGCAGCGATAATGCCCTTGGTAATATGCCCCAGTATTCCTTATGTTGCTTACTCTTCCAGTGGCATATGAGGGGGACACAGGTTCAGTCACATAACCCTGACCAGTTTTGGTAGACTCTTAAGACTTACTGGGGCAAATTATCAAAGAATAGTGATAAACATCGCTAAGCACAGTTAGCACGTTTCTGTATATCACCGTTTATCGCCGGATTACATCGCCTTGTTAGCGGCGTATTCTCAACACTTTGCTAACAGGCGATGTAATTCCAGCGATAGAGAACGAAAGTTAGAAATAGTGTGTGAAATCCAGCGAAGATTTCACAGCGCTATGGGGCTACTTGCTGGTAGGGGAGTGTGGACCTAAACATACAATCCATCTCCTATTATTAGTATAGTTAAGTCAAATAAAAAGCAGACCTTAAATTCCAGCGATAAACGCTGTTAACGCTTCTTTTTTATCGCTTCGCGGGTCTGCTGCAGGGTTGTAAATAGCACAAAGCCATATGAGTGTGAATTGACATGGAGTTATAGATGGGAATTCCTACTTTGCATGTCATTAGCAATATTGATCGCTGACATGCAAAGTAGCAAGGAAACACGCGTTAATGTTTGTTAGCGTACCCTTGTTGATAGAGTGATAAAAAAATTGCCGCTTTTTCGGCACTATGTGCCAAAAAAGCGGCGATTACACCCTTGATAATATGCCCCTAGATTTTTAAGTCTGTTAACTGCCTCTGTGGATGTATACCATTCTATGTCGGGTGGGGGAAGAGCTGTGGGTAAATGGTTAAATATGCTTTGCCCTTCAGCACCTAAACAATTGTAAAGTAGGGCCAACTTCCTTCTTACATTAAATTTGTACCACAATGGCTATTAAGTAGTTGTCAAAGCTTTTAAACTATTGAATCCACTTGCACTTTTGAACTCCAGCTTCTGTTAAGAATGTTGGCGTTTTGCATCTTGCACAAATCCAGGTAAAATAAAATTTATGCTAATGCAGGTATATATGCTATAAAATGTACCAAACGTTCAAAATATAGAAATGTGAGGCACACAAAAGAATAACTCAACTGTGCAACTCACAATCATATAATGTAAAAAAAGAAGAACTAGTTTACAATAAAGTTCAAATGAATTATCTACAAATCATACAGAATGTCAAACATTGAGTAGAAGACATGTGGCAGAAATACTTGACCAAATGGGTCAAAACCACTGATATACAGCAAGGCTCTTCACAGGCCTCCTTTTGTGTTTCCTTTGCTGAAGGACAAAAGGTATTCCCATCACAAATAACGAGCGACTGCAATGCTGCAAATGTGAAAAAATGATTTTAGGTAACTAATGCTTGCTGGTTGCCAGGGCCAGACTGGTAGCACAAACCAGCCCTGGCAATTAAGTCTGCGGGGTTGGGTGGGATGTGGGGGGGCGGTAGGGGTGCTGCTGGGAAACACTGCTGCTGCTTTTGGTACGGGGGCTGATTTTGCAGCACTGCTGCAGAACCGGCCCCCCCTACCAAAAATGGCCTGATTTCGATTCCTTCTGCCCGACTCTGACTCGGTCGTGGGATCGACCGACCCCCAGTCAGCGGTTCCGACCGCCTCATTAGGATGCTATCGAAAACTGTTCGGTTGCATTCCTATATTTCACTATTGAAGCATGCATTATGGCTGTAAACCAGCCATAATGCATGCTCCCATAGTGAAATGGGAGATACGGTTCATCCCTGCACCCCCTGGCAGACCGGAGGCTTTGCACCAAAGGGGGCCCTCCTGGAGGCCCTCAAACACGCTTTCTGACATGGTTTCCATGTCGGACAGACCAGCATGGAAACCATTTCAAAAACGTGCATCATAATCTCAAGGGCGGAAAGGCCCACCCTTGGCATTACAAGCCGGCTTCTGAGAGCTGCTGGTACTGTCCCTCTTAAAATAAAAAAGTGCTGGTACTCACTACCGGACTGTACCTGTCCATTTCAAGTTCTTAGAATTATCAGACATTACACAAAATAACCTTTCAATTGCTAAATATCCCACAGTCTTAGGTGCCAAGTGATAATGTTGAGGATTCTGCTTTCTCATAGTAGGCTGCCAGTGAAGTTTTAGCAACTCCCAAACAATTTGATGTGACTAGACAGTCAGAAAATGTTTGGCACTTTAGGGAAGTTGAACACAAGCCCAACAGTGGGAATAGGGTATTCCGATATCAGTTTAATCTGGGCCAGTATTTCATTCCAAAACAGTCAGATAAATAGGCAATCCCACTAATGTCTAATGTCTGCCAACAGTACACATTTCCTCCAACAGAGTGCACTTACTGTTAGATAGTATTTCCCAAGTTTAGTTGGGCAGAGGTACTAATTGAATGTGACCTTGTAATGTGCCTCCATGCCTGTTATGGAGTGCAAACATTTTTGAAT
Organism: Lissotriton helveticus; assembly: GCF_964261635.1. Taxonomy (NCBI): domain Eukaryota; kingdom Metazoa; phylum Chordata; class Amphibia; order Caudata; family Salamandridae; genus Lissotriton; species Lissotriton helveticus. The sequence goes on along the minus strand of NC_136065.1, from coordinate 163,809,833 downwards.
AACACCTCATAAGGAAATCCAAATAGTGTCTGTTAGGGTACCTCCTAAAGTTTTATTCCATAACGCTTTATATGGGATGTTAAGGAATGGAGTTGACTCTATCAAAAGGTTATGAAGATGGGTAATTTAATTCTTAGAGTCCTAGCTAGTTGTACATATTTCTCATTGGGGAGAAGATCCATAGTGGCAGCCTTTTGCAAAGTTGGATGGTCAACACAATGGGGTCAATTACGATGTGGCCTGTAAAGGCTCCGACCTGGGCTCTGACCTACGGTCGGATCCTTCAGGGCCGCATTGTAAGGGGCTGCTCCGTTTCCTTTCCAACGGATGTATGACGTTACTACGCATACTTTTACAACGCACACCTTTACAACGCATTTTTTACAACGCAACATCCATTACAACGCATTCCATTACAACGCATGCCTTTACAACGCATCTCTAAAAACTACCTTTACACCGCATTCCACTACAACGCATACTACCTTTACAACACATACCATTACAACGCATACCATTACATTGCATATATGGTAAGTATTGGATAGTGTAGGGTTAAAATTTACTATTCTAACTCCAGGGGGTTGCAACAGTAGGGTAAGTGTTGGATAGTGTAGGGGTAAACATTACTATTCTAACTCCAGGGGGGTGCAACAGTAGGGTAAGTGTTGGATAGTGTAGGGGTACAAATTACTATTCTAACTCCAGGGGGGTGCAACAGTAGGGTAAGTGTTGGATAGTGTAGGGGTAAACATTACTATTCTAACTCCAGGGGGGTGCACGGTAGGGTAAGTGTAGGATAGTGTAGGGGTAAAAATTACAAATCTAACTCCAGGGGGTGCCTCAGTAGGGTAAGTGTTGGATAGTGTAGAGGTAAAAATTACTATTCTAACTCCAGGGGAGTGCAACAGTAGGGTAAGTGTTGGATAGTGTAGAGGTAAAAATTACTATTCTAACTCCAGGGGGGTGCAACAGTAGGGTAAGTGTTGGATAGTGTAGGGGTAAAAATTACTATTCTAACTTCAGGGGGTGCAACAGTAGGGTAAGTGTTGGATAGTGTAGGGGTAAAAATTACTATTCTAACTCCAGGGGGGGTGCAACAGTAGGGTAAGTGTTGGATAGTGTAGGGGTAAAAATTACTATTCTAACTCCAGGGGGGTGCAACAGTAGGGTAAGTGTTGGATAGTGTAGGGGTACAATTACTATTCTAACTCCAGGGGGAGCAACAGTAGGGTAAGTGTTGGATAGTGTAGGGGTAAAATTACTATTCTAACTCCAGGGGGGTGCAACAGTAGGGTAAGTGTTGGATAGTAGCATAGAGGTGGGAGAAAAAGCAGGATGTGGATGCTGTCAGTATCGATTTATAACTGGTACTGAGGGCACATGTGAATGAGCTAACCTATCATGTGGACTGCTGAACGTAAGGTCATTGCGTAAGCATAGGCTTGATGTTTTTGATCTGCTCACGGATAAGCAATTTGACCTGCTGTTCCTCACTGAAACGTGGCTGGACACACATTCGGACCCGGACATCATTGAGGCAATGCCCGAGAATTATTCGATGGTGAAGCAAGATAGGCCTGTTGGGAAAAGAGGGGGAATTGCTATTATTTTCAAACAACATCTTGGATGTCAAATGGAGCCAGTATCGGTCCAGGACAGCGAGGCAGGCTCTTTCACCATAAAAATCAATGGGGGCACCACGGTTAAGGGCTACCTTATTTATAGACCACCTGGGCCCTATACCAAGTTCACGGAGAGCCTAGTGGAAGGTATCACGGAGGCTGCTTTGAGGAGGGATAAGTTCATGGTGTTGGGGGATCTCAACATGCATTTGAACTGCCCGGCAGACAGAGGAGTCGAGGAGTTTCGCAAAGAAATCCAGGCCTTGCAGTTAGAATTGAAAGTCCTAACCCCCACCCATCAACAGGGTCATTTGCTGGACCCTATATTTGCGAACTGAGGAGAAGTTGAGGTATTTCCGGTAGTACCGTTTCCCTGGACGGACCATTTCCTTGTACCGTTTGCGATATATTTCTCAGACACTAAAGGGCCTAATCAGGCACCTATGAACCATCAGAGCAGGAAATGGGCCAAATTCTCCCGGGAAAGATTCAACGAGGTACTGTTAGCAGGAGGCCAGCCAGGGGGGGAGGATGTTGAAACGGCCAATAGCAATTTTAATAAACGCATTACAGAGGCGTTGGACTGCACTGCCCCGCTCTGTAAGACCACTGCTGGCAGCCGCACTAAGAGAACGGCACCATGGTTTGATGAAGAATTGCGGCTCACAAAAGCAGAATGCAAACGAGCGGAAAGGCAGTGGAGGGTAGCCTTCGACAGTCAGGCCAGGGAGACATATCGGGATAAAAGGCGAATATATCATAGGATGATTAAGAAGGCGAAAACTGACTTTTATGCAGAGCGGATTATGGAGGCAGAGAACTCTGCTAAGGAGCTTTTCTGCATCTATAAGTCCCTCGCGACCATAAAATCATCAGCAGGACCGGAGATTTGCTCAGTGGAAGCCTGCAACCGTATAGCGGATTATTTCGCGGATAAGGTTGCAAAGATTTATACATCTTTCCCGGGCCATCCCGCCATGGGGGCAGAGACTGCCGAAGTACCGGGGGTAGCAGAGGATCAGTGTGCCTTAACCCACTTCCTCACCCCCTCCCCTGAAGAGCTAATCGGGATTTGTAGATCGGTGAAGTCGGGCTCTCCTCATGACCCTATGTCACCTAGATGGCTTGGGGACAGTCTAGGGGTTCTGGAACCCTATATAAGGCATATCCTTGATCTTTCCTTTAGGACCAGCTTGCTGCCTAGTGGCTGGAAACAAGCAGTCGTGCTCCCCCTCCGAAAGAAACCAAACATTAGCTTTGAGACTTTAGAAAATCTTCGACCAATTTCTCTGTTGCCCTATATGTCCAAAGTGGCTGAGAAGGTGGTGAATGGCCAGCTGATGCAACATGTGGAGGAAGCGAACTTACTACATGACACTCAGTTCGGCTTCAGGCCCCGCCACTCAACGCAGTCAGCCCTACTCATGGCAACTGAGACCCTGAGGCAAGGTGCAGATGAGGGACAAACTATGGCCCTTATCCTATTGGACCTCAGTGCTGCTTTCGACACTGTAGCACATTCCACCTTGCTACAGTGTCTGAATAAAGGGGGAATATCGGGTGCAGCGCTGAGATGGATTCAGTCCTTCTTGGCAGATCGTGGATTTCAAGTCAGGCAAGGGGACAGTTATTCCAGAGTGGTCACTCTGGGTCAGGGCGTGCCCCAGGGCTCGTCCCTGAGCCCAACTTTATTTAATCTATATGTTGCCCCTGTTGCGACTATTGTTGAGAGCTATGGCCTACGAATAGTGTCCTACGCCGACGACACGCAGCTGGTCATCTCCCTATCGTGTGCTCCTTGTCTTGCCGCGGACAATTTCAGAACATGCCTGCAAGATCTTGCTGGTTGGATGTCCACCAATTGTCTGAGGCTGAACGGCGGCAAGACTGAGGTGCTCATAGCGGGGGGAGGCCAGTCGGCGTGGTCGTCGGCGTGGTGGCCATCCTGCCTAGGGATGGCACCGACGCCCTGCCAGGAAGCCATGAACCTGGGAGTATGGTTCGATGCAGGTCTCACCTTTGGATCCCAAATCAGTCGCGTGGTCGGTGTTTGCTTCGGTGTCTTGAAAACATTGAGGAAAGTACTGGAGCTCCTACCAATTGAAGCACGCAAGACACTGGTGCATGCATTGGTGACCGCTAGACTGGATTATGGGAATCTGTTGTATCTAGGGGCGCCAGAGAAGAGCATTGGTCGCTTTCAGGTATTGCAGAATGCTGCGGCACGCCTGATCCTGAGGCTACCCAAGAGAGCATCTTCAAAAATAGCACTTCATACTCTCCACTGGCTCCCGGTGAGGAGCAGAGTGGAGTATAAGGCACTCTGTACCTGCCATCGCATTTTGAATGGCAGGGCGCCACAACCGCTCCAGAGCTTGGTAGCACGCTATCAACCGTCCCGTGCCTTAAGATCTGCGGGGTCGGGACTGGCGAAAATTCCCAAGGTAAAAAAAGCACGCATGGGGGAAGATCGTTTAGGTACCTGGCAGCGTTCAAATGGAACAAATTACCGCTAGAACTGCGTCTTGAGCCCTTGGAGACCAGGTTCCGGTCTAAACTTAAAACCTACTTATATGTCCAGTAGTTGGTTCAGTCCTCCCTTCTTTTGGATCCTGTTGTAGCCATCTCATCATAGCGCGGGGACACGCCGGGGCGCGTAACCAGGCGCTTTATAAGACTCCCTATTATTATTATTATTTTATAGTGTAAGGGTACTATGTGTTGGGATGGTATGCGTTGTAATGGTATGCGTTGTAATGACTGCGTTGTAATGACATGTTGCGTTGTAAAAGATTTGTTGTAATGGTAGTGCGTTGTAAAAGTTACGTTGTAAACGTTGAACCGGCCGGTCATTCTGGCTGGCTTTCAAGGGGCTCTCCAGGAGCCAGCTTGTAATGTCAAGGGAGGGCCTTTCCGCCCTTGAGATTATGATGCCCGTTTCTGACATGGTTTCCATGCCGGTCTGTCCAAATTGTGTCGGAAAGCGTGTTTGGGGACCCACAGCCGGGCACTCTTTGGTGCACGGATTCCGCTGACTTTTCAGCGATATTCATGCATTGCGGCCGTTTTTTATCGCATTTGCGATAAACCTTGCTAATAGCAAGGTTTATCTGCGATAAAAATCGCCGATTTGCGGCGATAAATTTTGTCTCTAAAGAAGTTAGAGACAAAAATTATCTCTATTGGTTGGTAATATGCCCCTTAATTTGTATGTTTTCAGTGCTAATGGGTCAAGACGTTTGGCATTAGTCATAGTATTGGTGAGCATAACTTAGTAATTTGTTAGTGTCTGTTGGATTTTTAAGTGTAGGCCTAATATGATCATTTGCAATTATTCTTAATTTAGTATTTTAGTTTTATAATGAGTTTAATGTGTATGAATTAGATTTTTTGTATTTTTAGATTTTTTTTTTTTTTTTTTTTTATTCTTTTATTGATATAAAGGCGGTGCAATCAGTGAGAATGATACATACACTTGGCACATTTATGATTACATAACATCAAACTAGAATCATAAGTGGTAGCGATCTTGTTACAATGCAATTTCAATCTGCCTGTCTAAACCCTGCATATGTAGTTTCGTACAACAACTATATAATACCAATAGTGTTTAACATGTCAAGTAGTAGTGCCACGATGCCCAACCTGTGAAACTGTCTTGGAACTTTTAAGAAACATTCCCTCCCCATATCCCAACTTAGTGCCATCACTTCTAATTAGGTCGCATATTTCTCCGTACCCAACCATGCTTCTTTGCCCTAGTGTCTGAACTCATTGCTATCATCTCATCACGCTGCCACAATTAGTACTGAAAAGCATAACCTCTGAGTCTCATCCATCACTCTTCCTCCTCCTCAGAATCTAGGTCATCACCCTCCGGTAAGGGCTCACAGATTTCCCCCCTGTAAACATTCCAATCTTTCCACACCTTGTTCCATTTCCTGGGGGCAGCTCGAAGGACATACACAGCTCTTTCCGTGACCATTAGGATGTCCATGTGCTCAGCCCATCTGTCCACAGTGGGCACGTCCGGAGCCCCCCATTTCTGTGCAATATCACGTTTCGCTACTGTCATGGCAAGTGTGGCCCAGATGATACCGTATCTGTTCAGGTCATTGGGGTCCCAAATGTTTAGAAGGCATTTACGCGGGTCTGGCATAGTGGAAACCCTAAGTGTCTGGGATATGGTGCGCATTACCCGTGTCCAGTATCCCTGTATTTTTGGGCAATCCCAGAGTGTGTGGAACAGTGTTCCTTCCTCCCCGCAACCTCTCAAGCAAAAGGGAGTGGGTGCTCTATGTATTTTGTGGAGTAGCGTCCTGGTGTAGTAGATGCGATGTAAGATTTTTAGTTGCACCAGTCTAAATTTGGCCGAAATGCCTATTTCCCTTGGAGATGCCAAGGCCTCATTCCACTCCGATTCATCCATCACACCTATCTCCCCCTCCCATCGTTCCTTAAGTTTTGTCGTGGGGTCTTTTAAATTGTTGATTAGTTTTTTGTAAGTGAGGGACGTGGCGCTCTGCTGCATATACTCTGTTAATAGCCTGTCCTCAAGCGGCGAGGAGTCCGGCAGAGCAGTGCCCTGTGGGACCGCTTGTAGCAGTGCGTGTCGAATCTGGACATAACGAAACGTTTCAGTGGGTCTGAGGTCATATTGCTGTTGGAGTTGCGAGAATGGTATCACTGTGTCATTGTCCCAAAGGTCCCCCACCGTGGAGATACCTATTAGGTCCCACTGTGTGAATCCCTTGCATGTTCTAAGGTTTCCCAGTGACTTCGTGTCCCACAGTGGTGTCATTTTGGTAATTCTGCCTGTCCAGCCCAGTCGAGCTTGTGCTGTATGCCAAAGGGCCGCCGTGTGTCGTGTCGGGCCGTGCATGTGTTTAAGCCGCGGTTTATTATACAGTACCGACAGCATGGAGTCCGTCCCTAATTGCGCCCAATCAGCCCTGTACGCTGGGTCGTTTCTCGGGGCGTGAACCCATTGGTTAATTATTTTAAGCTGAGCCGCCCAGTAATACATCTGAATGTTGGGAAGTGCGATACCCCCCTCATACCAACTTTTTACCAATTTGTCGTACGCTATTCGCGCTGTACCATTGCTCCAGAGGAGATTGGAGACCAACGCCGCAATCTGTGTAAAGTATCGCGGAGGGACAAGATGCGGGGTGTTTTCCAGTACATACAGAAATCTGGGGAGTGCCATCATCTTGAATAGGGCTGCGCGCCCCAAGAGGGTGAGGGGCAGGGTCGCCCAGTGCTTAACGTCAGCACGTAGGCGGTCCAGAGGTGGTTTTAGGTTGCTAGTGAAGAAATCTGTTTCAGAATGCACAATGATAATGCCCAGGTACCTGAAGGAAGTCACCGGCGCCGAGAGAGGGCAATCAACCGGCAGTCTCGGCGCCGGACCCCTTAACGTGTAGATCATTGATTTTGACCAGTTAAGGGTATAGCCCGAAGTCGCCCCATGCGTATTACAGATGTTCAGAAGGGCTGGGATGCCGTCATCAGGGTCGACCATGTAAATGAGCATATCATCGGCATATAGGGAGACCTTGTCTTCCCACCCCTCCTCCCACTGAATGCCTCTAAACAAGGGTGTGCGTCTGAGCAGGATGGCTAAAGGCTCGAGTACCAATGCGAAAAGCAGGGGTGATAGAGGGCACCCCTGTCTGGTACCCCTGCTCAACGGGAACGCCGGTGAGAGGTGGCCATTAGACACCACCTGCGCCACTGGATTAGTATAAAGTAGCCGTATCCAGGTGATATATTTCGACCCAAAGCCCATACGTGCGAGCACCTCGAAGAGGTACTCCCATTCTACTAGGTCGAAAGCCATTTTTGCATCTAGGGAAAGGATCACTGCCCTCTCAGTGAGAAGGTGTGACCTAGCCATCACCCCATGAACTCTCCTGAGGTTCAGTGCCGTGCTCCTATGGGGCAGAAAGCCTGATTGGTCGGGGTGGATCAGGGTACTCAAGTGTGGCATCAGGCGGTTGGCCAGAAGTTTAGCCAGTATTTTGGCTTCCACATTTAATAATGATATCGGGCGATATGAGGTACATTCTTCTGGGGGTTTACCTGGTTTAGGTATGGCTACGATCGTGGCTGTGCGTTCATCCAGTGGCAGTTCGGCCCGTTCCCTACTGTCTAGATACATGTCCAGCAGGGGACCACTAAGTTCGGAGGCCATCGATTTATACCATTCCACCGGGAGCCCATTAGGTCCCAGTGCTTTACCTGATTGCAGTGAATGTATCGCCAATTGGATTTCCTCTTCCGAAGGGTCTGCCTCTAACTCTTGCGCTGCCTCCGGCAGGATGCCGGGGAGGACAATGTCCGCCAGTGACGCTGCTGCCATTTGAGCAGTGATGACATGCTCCGGTGTATATATGGTGTGAAAATGACGTGCCAAAGCGTGCACTATGCCCTCTGGGTGTGTTATTACACGGCCGTCAGTATTAATGAGTCTCTGAATTCCTCTCGCGCCTCCCTCCCTCCTATCTAACCACGCCAGCATTTTCCCTGCCTTGTCGCCTACGTCATAAATTCTATGTTTAGTGTTTGCTATGTAGCCCTTCTCGGTCGTTCTCAGGTGTGTCTGGTACTGCTGCTGTCGCAACTTTAGCGCGTGTGTCTTAGCCGGGGAAGGGTCCGCCATGTGCGCCGTGTTGGTATCATGGAGTGCCAATTCTAGCTCTGTGAGCTCCTTCCGGGAATCACGCTTGTGTCCCGTAATGGCCGCTATCGCCGCCCCTCGCAGGACGGCCTTGTAGGCCTCCCACAGAATCGATGGGGAGGTCACCGAGCCACTATTCTCCGCAAAGTATTGTGTCGTCGCCAGTTTCAATTTCCGTCTCAATTTAGGGACCTTCAGATAATTTGGATAAATGGGGTAGATCCTCGCGCATTTCTGTTCTCTAGTAGTAAGGGTGAGAGTGACTGGTGAGTGGTCAGATATGCCCCTAGGTAGAATGTCGATCGTGTCAACCGTGCCCAATCCCCCCCCCAGGAACAAAAAGTAGTCAATGCGAGATAGGCTATTGTGGACTGCGGAGTAAAAGGTGTACTGGGTCGCTGCGGGGTGTAAATGTCGCCATATATCTACAATGCCCAATGCATCTAAAAATTCAGGAAGAGGTGAAGGCCCTCTTGAGCGGGCCCTAGTGGGAAAGGCGTCTAACGCAGAGTCTATGATGGCATTCAGGTCCCCCCCAATGACTGTGTCACCCTCAGGGAGGTCCAGCAGGAATTTACCCAATGCAGGTAGTGTCACGGAGTGTAGTGCTGGGGGAATGTACACCGATACCACATTAAGCGGTCTACCCTCCCATTGACCATGTATCGCCGCGAAGCATCCCTGGTCGTCTGTTGTATGGTGTGTGAGTAGAAAGGGTGACGACTTTTTCAATAGTATCCCCGTCCCCCTGGACCCCGAAGTGAAATCTGCATGTGTCGCCATCTTGTATCCGCGTCGATCAAGCGCTTTGCATGTCGTCCCCGTAAGGTGCGTTTCTTGGAGCAGAACCACATCCGGGCTTTGTCGTTTAATAGCCTGCAGCACCAGGCCCCTCTTTATTTTGTCACCCAACCCCCTGACGTTCCATGTGAGCATGCGCAGAGGGGGCACTCCCACCGTTACCGTGGCATTCCCAGCGGGTGGAGTCTGAGGTAAGTTAGCCATGAGACCGTTTTGAGAGTGTCGTTAGCAATGTGACTGTGACTGGCGTGATGAGAACGAGGAGTAAGTCATGGTCTAGGGTGTCTTCAGAACGTGTGAAGTGAGTGATGATCAATACAAAAAATGCAAACAGTAAAACTTCAACCCCATCCCCCCTCCCTGCTCCCCTGCTCCACGGACTGAAACCCGCCCGTCTCCCCAACTTCGCAGAGTGCTTTAGTCCTTCCCCAACTATCTTACTTGCTCGTGGGGTTGGTGAGGCCCCCTCAGGCACTAAATGTGCCCACCCTACTCAGCGGCACCAAGTCCAAGGTCCGGCGCGGCACCCCCAGGCCATCTCCGGCACAGTCAATCTTCAGATCAGTGTTGGTCGCCCTGTGTTAGCGGCTCTTGTGTCGAGTCGGATGCCGTCGCCGCCGTGTCCTCGCGGTGAGGTGGGGGATCAGTCAGGTCGGCCAATGGTGTGTTGTTGCGGTGATTAGTCCGATCTTTGCGTGGACGTTGACGTTGTCCCACCTGTCGCCAGCCCTCCAGCCAGTCGTGAGCAGTCTCCGGCCTATCGAAGAACCACATCTTTCCATCAGCCACTACCCGTAGCTTGGCGGGAAACAACATGGAATACGGCAATTCCTTGTCTCGCAGTGCTTTCTTCACCTCCGTGAACGATTTGCGGCGTCTGGCCACTTCAGCCGTGTAGTCTGGGAAGAAGGATAGGTCGCATTTTGAATCTTGACAGGTGGGGAGACCCTTGCCGCTTGCAGGACTGCATCCCTGTCTCTAAAATTGAAGAGTCTCGCCAACACAGGCCTCGGCGCCGCCCCCTGTTTAGGGGGCCCGCCCGGAACCCTGTGTGCCCTTTCCACCGAAAAGAAGTGGGATAGTCCTTTAGGTTTCAGCTTGTTTGTGATGAGGTCTTCGACGTAGAGGTCCATGGCCCCCTTCCCTTCTGATTCCGGAAGACCAAGGATACGTACGTTGTTTCTTCGTGAACGCCCTTCTTGGTCGTCTAACTTGTCTTGCAGGAGTTTAGTGACTTTGTCCATGCGTTCCATGGCAATCTGAAGTTCGGACGTGTCTTCTATTAGCGATTTTGTGACTACTTCCACCTGGGACACTCTTTCAGCCATTTTGTGAAAGTCTGCACGTAGGAGCGTGACTTCAGAGGAAATGGAGCCCACAGTTGCCTTGACCTCCGTGAGGGTGTTCATAATGTCCTCCAATGTTATTTTTGCGGTCCCTTCCGTCGCCGGGGTGGCACCTGTGGAGTTGCGTCCATTGTGTTGCGCCTGCCCGTGCTGGCTGTAGGCAAATTTGTCCAGTCTGACCTGTGTAGACCCACTTCTGGTGCCCCTGCCCGCCATGGCGTTGAGTCTCGTGGATATCGGGTCCTCCTCCTCGCCCGCCGCGGGTCACTGCAGGTTAGCGCTTTTCCTCTCGATACGTATGCCAGGGGGCCGCTGGCGGGGGTGTAGTCCGACTATATATTTCAGTCCCCTCAGCGCAGGCACCTCGACTTTAGTGCAGGATACCACCGGCGGGCACTCACGCGCCCAAGTGTTGTCGCCGTCCGGAAGGCTTTGATGTCCCCATCCACTATGTCTGGCGGGCAAAGCACCGCGTCGCTGGCAGGCAGTGGTCGTGCCGTGGATAGGAGGGAGGCACGTTGGTAGAGCCGGCCAAGGCCCAGGCCGCACGTAGCCAGGCGGAGCACCACACCAGACGTGTTCAGTCTCTTCAGCGCGCGATTATGGCTTCGTGGTCAAAGAGGAGGTCAAAGACCCGGCAGGGTGTCCCCCACCGTGTGGCTGCAATTTCAGGAGCGGGTCAGGACCGCCAGGTCAGCTGCCAGTGTGCCAGGGTGGTCGGGCGCTGTCGGTTGTCTCTGTGGTCATACGCGGTATAATGTTTCCCTGCGCCGTCCCCCGGGGGCACCAGACTTCCCTGCCGTCGGCTTACCGCCCGCACACTTGGATGCACTCACCCCGGGAGGCCAAAGCAGGTGAGGTCCTCCTGTCGGCTCCTGCAGACGTCCCGCACGATGCGGCCGGAGGGGGGGGGGGGGGCTCACAGCCTCTTCGCGTCCCGCGGCCACCTCGTCTCTCCTTCTCCCCCGCGTTCTTCTCCTCTCCGCCGCCGCCCCACACCGACACCAGCAGGCGGAGTGGGGTTTAATGTATCCTGCTGCTGGGCAGACGGTACCTTCGCTGTTCCGGTGTTTTTGCCGAGTGCGAGCTCCCAGCGGGGCTCCGGGCAGTGTCACCTTCCTCAGGCCGGTCCGGTCTCACTGCCGCCGGGGCTCGTGGGGCACGCAAGTCCGGTGTCACTCCTCCAGCAACAGGCCCCTACACTTCAGTGTCTGGTTCGGCGGGTTCCGGACCTCGGCGGCAACCAGAATTTCACCTGGTGGGACCGCTCCGACCCCGGACCCGATCGCCGCCGCTTCGGGCGGGTGATGTCCCGGATATATGTGTCGGATTGATGATTAGGCCACAGTGCCTGAAGGAGCTCTCGAATTAAGCTGTCGCCATGTTGGCTGCTAGCCACGCCCCCCCTATTTTTAGATTTTTAAGTAGTTTGTGTAGCAGGTGAGAATGTATTATGTGTTAATTTTCATGCAAAGATGATCATCCTTCAATAGCAAAGTCTTCTTGGAAGTTTCATTAATTATAAGGTAAATGGTTTGGAATTTTTTCAATCTCAACTATGCTATACCATTTTCATTACTTGTTTTAGTTTTTTTAACTGTCGTTTTTATTTTTGAGCTACTCTTTTGTGATTTAAAGGGTGCAAACATCCTCTAGCTTCCTTTCCCAGAATCAATTTATAAATAGGTGGTAAACTCTCTAGCCCGCATACCTTGCAGGACTGACCTGTTATAAATACATCCATGTGCTGTAACAATGCTGTATAGTAATAACATATAAAATTAGGGACTGTCCAACCGTCTCTTTCTAGTGGTAGTACTAAGCACTTTGGGGTTCTCCTTACTCTTTTGTACTCTCTTATAAAACTGTTACAGAAAGCCTCCAGCTTCTTTAACATCCTTGTCCTACCTCTTGAGGAATTACCGTAAATAAATGTAAATTCTTAGGTAGGACCACTGTTAGACCTGTCAGCCTTACAGTGGTCTGCCCCCTAACCTTTTGCCTTACTCCTCCATTTGTCTTACCTTGTTTTTGCTGGCTTTAGGACTGAGCAAACCAGTGCTAAAGTGCCTGTGTTCTTGCCTCTAGACATAATAAAACTGGCATAACCCTTTGGTATATTTAATATACTTATATGTAAAGCCAAGTACAATACATCAGCCAAGGGCCTATGAATTAAATGGTACTAGTGGGCCTGCACCACTGATTGTACCACCCACCTTAGTAGCCCCTTAAACATGGCTCAGGCCTACCATTGCAGAGCATGTGTGTGCATTTTTAAACTGCCATTTCAACCTGGCAAAATAAACCTTTTGTCTGGCCCAAACCTTCATTTTTAATACACATAAGACATTCCTAGGGAAGGCCCTGGACATAGCAGATGGCAGGATGCAATGTAAAAAAAATAAAACATGTACATTTAAGTATTACATGACCTGGTAGTGAAAAACTCTTAAATTAATTTTTCCCGACAGCACGGCCTATATCTCTGTAGGATAACATTGGAATTACCTTATTACATTTTATAAGACTAATTTCCAAATGGGAAGATATGACTGGATCAAGTTTGGTGTATCTGAAATCCTACTTAAAAATCCTAATTTATGGTGGTCGGATGTTAAATTTCAATTCTGAAATTGCCATTTTCTTTCCTTAGCCATTTGGTGCCTGCAGCCATGTCTCTGATCACCTGACTGTGTGAAGTTGTCAGTTGGGATTTGTGTATTCCTCCTAGACAGCCACACACAGTGGGTGCTTAGTCGTTTCTCAATGGGCCATCTCTGGCAGGTTGGCAGGGAGGAGCTTGGCACAGCCTCACTTACACCTAAATAAGCTGTGTCCTGTCCCCACACAAAGGGCAGCATACCGCCTGTAGTTACTCTGGAGCCAGGGCAGGGACACAACATGCTTTCAACCCCAGTGCCTGGACTCTGCCATCTGTGAGTCCACCCAGCCAAGTAATGGCACCCCAGTCCTGGTCCCTTGAAAGTGGGCCTGAGGTGCTTGCCAGTGGAACTGCTGGGTCTTTTCTGCTGAGCAATGCATCCCGAGCAGAACCGATGCATTTCCTTGGCTGAGCAGCACATCCCAAAGCAGAACCAATGCACCGCTGCTGCTGAATGGAATGGACCAGTCGCAAAAGACTCCCATTGCTGCCGCAACCCACATCTTAAGTCCGACACATCACCTTTGGAACCACTACTGCGCAATGCTTTACCTGGTGTAGTTCCTTGGATCTCTCGTCCACAGCAGCCTGACGACGACGGAACTCCGCATTGGAGTTTCAACGCTCAACAGGATCATCACATCGTCCCAGCTGCACATTGCATCCCTGACACTGGACTGCACATTGCAAGTTCTGTTTTTGGGATCCTCGATGTAGACACAGCAGGACCTCGCTCGGCAGTCTTGCTGCATCTCGGAACAGATGCATCACTTCGGATGCACAACGCATCTTCAATGAGGATCCACGCAACTCTTTGCAACCAGGATTTAAGGTACTCTGTCCAATTGGCCTAACTGGGTCCCTGTAGCCAGCACCTCCTCCATCATGGTCAGCCTGAACTTGTGACTTTAACCCAGTCCGGCACCACCAGATATCCCCAATAGCGCTTTGTGCTTTTTGGCACTATTTTTCACTATAAACTTTCAAATTAAATAACTCCAGGTCTACTCATTGGATTTAGTGTGGTTTGGTCTTATTTTATTTATTAAAGTAAGCTCTATGTTACTAACTTGGTGTGGTATACTTTGTGTGTGGTGTTTGCACTGTGTTACTGTTTGAAGTGTTGCCCAAATATTGTACAAAGTGCCTTTAAGTTAAGCCTAATAAGCTACCAGAGGGCGAGCACAGGTTAATTTAGGGTTTGCCTGTACCTTACCCTGACTCAGCCTGTGGTTGCTGCTTTACCAGGGCTCACACCCAAGTCAACCAGTAACCACCTTTCTAACAACTACCATTTTAATTATATTATACTGCCCAATGATTGTTCAGTGCCGATTATGTATATGCTTCAAATCTTTCTTAATTTTAATCAGTAAAGCATCAACATTTATTTGGACTATATTGTCAGTTGTGGCTGTCGTGTTGACCCCCAGATATGTGGCACTGTCTGTCTTTCAATGAGCCTGTACACAAAATTTGGATACAAAACTTTTCCACAACTAACAACTTCCATCTCCATTTCATGAATAGATAGCTATGAGTGTGTGGTAACAACAGCAATATCATCAGCAAAAGCCAATATTTTAGTAGTAAATTCACAGACCACCAGGAGATGGCTCACCTTATTGCTCCGTAGTCTTTGGAAAAATGGGTCAATGTATAGGGTAAACCAGAGAGGAGAGCTTGGTCTCCCCTGCCTAGGACCTCTGGATATCGAGACGTTATCAGCCTCTAATTCCATTGGAGTTTTTACTTTGTGGTTTATGTATTATGTTTCTCAGTCCTGATTCCAGGTCCAAACACCATCCTCTCTTAAATCACCCAGAGATACACCCAATTAACCTAATTGAATGATTTTTTTGTACCAAGAACAATCATTTACAAAGGAGTCTTCTTTGCATTAGCCATATCAAATAGCTTAATTCCATGTCTTATATGGTCCGTAGTTCTTTAATCTGCGGACATGGAGAAACTAATTTGGGAAAGACCCTGCTTAAGTGTATCACCATGATTTTAGAATATATTTTTGCATCACCTTTCATCAGTGAATTTGGTCTATATGAGCCTGAGTTTGGCAAAGGCTCCCCCTTTTTAGTATTAAATCTGTTTAATTGAGAAAATATAGCACATACATGCATCAGTTGCATCATTCGCAGACATCACATCATTGCTATTGTACAATGACAAAAAGGAGACATAGCTCCACTAATCCAATCGTATCTGTGAGAGTTGGACTACGGCTTAAATAATCTCTGCTGATCTCATCATTTCGACAGAACCAAAGAACATAGAAAGGCAACGCAAAACCCCCTCCCTCAACCCTACCCTAACCCCCCACCCGTGTTCCGAGTCCACCACCATCACGCATACTGTTGCAGCTTTATTCCTTCCCCTGATGCTCAAAATTAGAAAGGCGTAGCAGCCGGAGGTAGCGAGGACAGGTAACCTCATGGAATTCCAAGGCCAGTAAGGACAGAAAGGGTTGCCATAGCTCCCTGTACTTGGAACCTTCCCCAGCCAGGGTTAGTGAAAGCTTCTCCATCCCGAGCACGTACCATGGGCGATGAAGCCAACCATTGAATGCAGGGATGCTCTCTGTCCTCCAGTGTGCAAGTATATTCTGCATGTCAGAGCCTAATGCATTTGCAATCAGCCGGCCTCTGCAAGACTTTAAAGGATAGGTTAAGGAATTAGGGAGTCCCAGGAGAACGTATGCGGGGAATCGCAGAATGTCTGTTTCAAAGTGTTTATCTATCTCATCCAGTATTTGCTTCCAATATGCCTGTAAGTGCACACGTTCCCACAATAAGTGGACCAAGGTACCCACCTGCCTGCATCCCCGCCAGTATGTCGCCTCTTTGGAGTGACCCATCGCGTGGACCCGTTCAGGTGTATAGTACCAATATGTAGCAATTTTAGTGAGAGTGTAAGTAAGCCCCATATGATACCCTGAATGTCGGGCCCTGTAAAATATTCCCTCCCACTCTTTATTGCTTAGTGTCCTACCTAGATCCCGTTCCCAACGCACTTTACCTGCATTGTATGTATGAGCGTACCTAGCCAGCAACATCTTATATAAATTTTAAATTAGTTTTTGGTCTGTCCTGCGAGTAATCAGCCAGCGTTTGTAGGGTAGGAGAGGTCTGTTCTGTCCTGGCGCACCTGATCACTGAGTGCCCAATGTCGCACTTAAAGGTAGCGTAATCTCTCAGCCTCTGGCATCCCGTAGGTTTCCAACATCAAGAGGGGAAAGAGGAAGAGTGATCAATGGATATTGAAGCACTCAGTGTTTGATAAAATACCCCTCACACACCAAAAGGCCCCATGGTGTCATGCTTCATCATTGGGGTCTTCGCACCCCTCTATCGGGATGCGGCGTGCTGCGACCTACGGATACGCGGGAGCACTTTCAAGTTGGCTATGTGTGGTGTACAGTGTGTGGGGTATGTGATTAAAGTGAGTAGGGAACGTGGTGAAGGAAATTTAAAAAGTACCTGGCGCTGGAGTGAAAAAAGTTTTATTCCGAACTCTGGCTGGTACTATTAAAAACAGGTGCAGGGCGAGATCAATCTGTTATGTTAATGAACAGGATCTCTGGTGTGCTATGTTGTCGACATGTTTCGGAGACAAGCTCCTTCTTCAGGACAGGGGCACAAACTCCCTTCCCTACTCACGTCTTCTTCTACAAAAAAATGTGTAATTTTTACAAAAAAGTGAAATTCTTGTAGGAATAGGCTAAGTGTGCCTACAGCGGTCTGCTACAAGTGCAATGACCTGTAGAAAGACAAAAACCAAAAAACTAATGGTTACCCATGTAGCGGGTAGTTCCAATTTACAGCTACATCATTCTCTACTACAGATAGCCATTGGAGCAGCACCCCAACGCGCTGTTCATGAAGCCCACCAACCAGGCTTCACAAGTATGAGTACAACTGACAGTAAAATCCTAGTTTATATGTGTTTTATGTTGTATGTGGTGTGAGTCCCTTTTTTCACAAGCTTATTAACAAGCAAATGGTGTGGTTCCAGGCGACTGCGCCTCTTGGAACTACCCGCTACATGGGTAACCATTAGTTTTTTTGTTTTTGTCTTTCTACAGGTCATTGCACTTGTAGCAGACCGCTGTAGGCACACTTAGCCTATTCCTACAAGAATTTCACTTTTTTGTAAAAATTACACATTTTTTTGTAGAAGAAGACGTGAGTAGGGAAGGGAGTTTGTGCCCCTGTCCTGAAGAAGGAGCTTGTCTCCGAAACATGTCGACAACATAGCACACCAGAGATCCTGTTCATTAACATAACAGATTGATCTCGCCCTGGACCTGTTTTTAATAGTACCAGCCAGAGTTCGGAATAAAACTTTTTTCACTCCAGCGCCAGGTACTTTTTAAATTTCCTTCACCACGTTCCCTACTCACTTTAATCACATACCCCACACACTGTACACCACACATAGCCAACTTGAAAGTGCTCCCGCGTATCCGTAGGTCGCAGCACGCCGCATCCCGATAGAGGGGTGCGAAGACCCCAATGATGAAGCATGACACCAAGGGGCCTTTTGGTGTGTGAGGGGTATTTTATCAAACACTGAGTGCTTCAATATCCATTGATCACTCTTCCTCTTTCCCCTCTTGATGTTGGATTTCTTTTGTTTATTTAAGTATCATAGTGGAGCGCAAATCCAACGAATAGCTCTACCTCCCTTCTTGGTTTATGTTATAGTTCAGGCAGCGTGCAGCTGCGGGAGTAACCCTTTCAACCTCTCCACAACACATAATCACATACACTAGGTAACTGTAGACCACAGCGGTCTCTCAGAAATGGAGGACGAACATGGCTTAACCTTCGGCGAAGATGAAATTGACAGAATCTTGGCAGCAGTAAACCCTTTTGAGGGACTCACTAACCCTGAAACCGGCCCCAACATTGATGACTGGAATGAATTGGTAAAATTAAGACGAAACCAGATAAAGGCAGCTTTACACGGTCTGATAATGACAGGATACTTGAGGAACAAGATGGGACCAGCTGGACTGATTGTAAAGAATGAACCATTTATTTTCCAGACAGACATGCAGTTTAAAAAAGAGTGGTCTCTGATCTCATGGCACTGTACCAGGGACTGGTTGGTTCTAATAATTAAAACAGCAACCAGAATCACACAAGAACTCAAAATAGACATCGGCAAAATCGAGGTCAAACTAAACACGTACATGTCGACAGAGGACCTAAAAAACAGATTGGATGAACTGAACCAATAAATGACAGAATTCGAATTTACCCTGAAGCAAAGCAAACTCAACAAATTGAGTAAGGACAAAGACAAATTTACACCGGAAGGAACCTACCCATACACTAAGGCTGACTATGTGTCCACGAAAAATGACACAGACAGTGATGGGTCGGACGGTAGCTCCACCGGTTCGAATTCCAGCGGTGGTAGAAGGAACCGCCCGAATAGAGGCGGGTGGAGACAAAGACGACAACAGTTCCCAAGACAAAGAGGATGGAGGGGATACCCGCCCCAGTACCCACAATTCATGGGACCTCCCCCTTTCCAGCCTTTCCAGTTCAACCACCAACCTGATATACAGAGTTTCCCACAATGGAACCAAGACTTCAATGGAGGTTTTTACGATCCACAGCCTTTTTTAGGCTCCCGCCCAGGGACACGGGGAAAGAACCGGAAGGGCAACAATGTCACATGGGAGTCGACAGACCAAGGGAACCCCAGACAAACCAGGAGCATGACAGGCTCCCTACCCAACCAGGCGTCAACCAGCAACCAGAGAGGGACCTAGTGGTGAATCTCACTTCAAAACCCTTGACGAGTATCCAACGACAGGTACTAAATAAAGGTTTGGGATTCGTACCGACACAAAAACCGGACATCTTCAAAGTAAATGTCGAAATGAAGGAATTTGTACGAAAATTGAAATTACAGGTCTTTTTCAGTGACAAACCAACACAAGCCGTGATGACAGACACTGGTCTGAGACCTAAATCGACCTTCACACCTCCCGACCCAACACTCCCCATTGAGCTACTCGCTTTCGAAAAGGCTGTTATGACGGATGTCAATAAATTGGATGTGTCACCGACACAAACCTTCCACAATACGACAAAGGAGGAGCAACTTGCCTTAAAAAATTTATCTGGGGATACCAGCATAGTCATAAAACCAGCGGACAAAGGGGGAGCCATAGTATTACAGTCAACTGAGGACTATGACAATGAATGCATGCGCCTCCTATCAGACAGGCGCAACTACATGGTTCTACAACAGGATCCAACTGAACACCTCAGGATAAAAATCGGGGGTATGATTGAGGAAGGTCTGACACACAATTGGTTGAGCAGGAAGGAAGGCGAATTCCTTGAGCAAAAGAAACCTCGCATTCCATATTTTTACAGTATCCCAAAAATACATAAGGATACAAAAAAAAACCCAGGTAGACCAATAGTCTCAGGCATTGGTTCAATCTTAGAACCACTGTCAAAGTTTGCA
The DNA here is from genome assembly GCF_964261635.1 of Lissotriton helveticus. Lineage (NCBI taxonomy): Eukaryota > Metazoa > Chordata > Amphibia > Caudata > Salamandridae > Lissotriton > Lissotriton helveticus. Next base: position 163,790,207 of record NC_136065.1, on the reverse strand, counting down.
GACGCCTTCCTGAGACCCCTGGTGCAGTCTACAAACACGTACCTAAAGGATACCAAGGCAGTGTTACAACTTCTTCAAGAAATGACCTTTGACCCTAAAACCCAACTACTAATGTCCCTCGACGTGGAAAGTCTGTACACCAGCCTACCCCACGATGAAACATTGATGATCATTGAAGAAGTGCTCTTTTCCACTCAATGGAAATATCAAACACCACGAGGCTTAGTTCTGGAATGCATTTCACTGGCTTTGCAGAAAAACTTTTTCCAGTACAAAACCACAATTTACCAACAATGCCATGGGACCAGCATGGGGAGCACCTTTGCTCCTAGCCTGGCGGGTCTCTATGTGCACCACCTCGAGACCAGTAAGATACTCCACGAACAGAACCCGTACAGGTCGAATATAAAATGTTGGAGAAGATATATTGATGACATCCTGGTCATATGGCAAGGCAACCGTCAGTCAGCGGAGCTCTTTTTGGAATGGCTGAACACCCAAAACGCATTCCTGAAGTTCACGAGTACAATCTCAGACCAAACATTGGTCTTCCTAGATCTCAACATCTATGCAGATGCAGGCATACTAAAAACAACCACCCATTTTAAACCTACTTCCAGGAATTGCCTACTGAGGTACGATAGCTTTCACCCTCGACATCTACGGGAAAACCTGCCTTATGGGCAGTTCTTACGCCTTAGGCGAAACTGCACGGATGTGTCTGAATTCAAGGAGCAGGCAATTGACCTCAAAGAAAAACTCAGACAACGAGAATACCCAAACAGGATCATCAATAAAGCACTGAAAAGGGCAAGAAACAATAACAGAGAGTCACTACTGGAGGAACGAATAAAAGAACCTACTGTAAATAGAAGACCAATCTGTGTGACAACATTCAACACAATGTCTAATGAAGTATCCAAGATTGTGAACAAACATTGGAGAATACTAACAAGTGGCGATCTGGATCTAGACAAACCAATGTTCGCCCACCGTAGAGGACGTAACCTCAGAGACATTTTGGTACACACCAGACCAAAACCAACCACTGTATCCTCTCAACCATCAATAGGGATTCAAGGTCACTTCCCGTGCGGCAATTGCAGCAGCTGTCATTTAACCGAAAAAAGCAAAAAGCTCACCTTCCGCAATGGTTCGACATGGGAGCAACGGAGATTCACGAACTGTAACTCAAAAAACGTAATCTACCTCATAAAGTGCCAATAGTTTTTTGGTTTTTGTCTTTCTACAGGTCATTGCACTTGTAGCAGACCGCTGTAGGCACACTTAGCCTATTCCTACAAGAATTTCACTTTTTTGTAAAAATTACACATTTTTTTGTAGAAGAAGACGTGAGTAGGGAAGGGAGTTTGTGCCCCTGTCCTGAAGAAGGAGCTTGTCTCCGAAACATGTCGACAACATAGCACACCAGAGATCCTGTTCATTAACATAACAGATTGATCTCGCCCTGCACCTGTTTTTAATAGTACCAGCCAGAGTTCGGAATAAAACTTTTTTCACTCCAGCGCCAGGTACTTTTTAAATTTCCTTCACCACGTTCCCTACTCACTTTAATCACATACCCCACACACTGTACACCACACATAGCCAACTTGAAAGTGCTCCCGCGTATCCGTAGGTCGCAGCACGCCGCATCCCGATAGAGGGGTGCGAAGACCCCAATGATGAAGCATGACACCAAGGGGCCTTTTGGTGTGTGAGGGGTATTTTATCAAACACTGAGTGCTTCAATATCCATTGATCACTCTTCCTCTTTCCCCTCTTGATGTTGGATTTCTTTTGTTTATTTAAGTATCATAGTGGAGCGCAAATCCAACGAATAGCTCTACCTCCCTTCTTGGTTTATGTTATATCCCGTAGGTTTGCCGGAACTGGTCAAAAGGGATCACACCCTCTGCGGAGTACATGTGGAAGAGGCAGCGACAACCCGCCGGCCACCACCTCGCATAGGCCACCGTGTCAATACCGGGCATGAAGTCTGGATTCTCTATTAAAGGGGTCAACGGGGACGGGAAAGTTGATTGTTTGTGCCGTAAATTTGTTTGGTCCCCGACTTCCATGGGGACTTGCGTGATATGAGACGCGTACAAATTGGGGGGGGCGGTGCTGTTTCCGGAGAAATTGAATCTCCTGGAGGGGCCGCCCCGCCACTGCCTGATCCTGGAACAACCAGTGCCGTTCAGACTCCCACCTACTCCACTCCACCAAAAGATGCAGTTGAGCCACCTGAAAGTAAAGCATAAGGTCTGGCACTCCCAGCCCCCCATCCTCCGGCGATAGAGTTGCCAGTCAGGCTTTTAGACGCGGCTTTCTCCCATTCCAAATGAACCAAGCCAGTTCCGACTGAGTCTGCTGTATCCACCCCGCTGGCGGCCGGAGGGGAATCGTGCGGAACAGGTATAAACCTGGGGGAGGATGGTCATTTTGACCACCACGATCTTATCTAACCAAGATAGTGGGTAGTGCTTCACTGGAGCGTCATCGGAAAGTGATGCGACTCCAACCTCTACCTCAGATGCCAGCGCTCGCAATGAGGCTGTAGCAAGCAGGTAATCTAGCCGCGCATATGTTTTATGAGCATTAGAATAGTACGAATATGCACAGCTTTGGGGGTGGAAGCTACGCCATAGGTCAACGAAACCCAAGTCCTGGAGATGGGTGAGCCCCTCCGTGGAAAGAGCGCCAGTTTGTGAGGAACGCTGACATGATCTGTCTAGGTTGTTGTCAAACACTAAATTCAAGTCCCCTCCTAGCAGAATGTGGTGATCTGGTGTGACCGTAGCTTCTGTGAGGGCAGACTGGAAGAATCTTTCCTGGCCTTCATTAGGGGCATAGACAGAACCAGCTGTGAACGTGTGCTCACCCAAAGCAAACATGTATCTCAGCAGCCTGCTTTAATCTCAACCTCTTTCTGTATGATTTTCCCCTTAAACCTCTGGCCCACTAGAATGGCTACCCCTGCCGTTTTATTGGGACCTGAGGAAAAAAACTGGTGTGGGAACCTGCGGAACCTCAGGCGGTGGCAATCCCTCTGCAGGAGGTGCGTCTCCTGCAGGAGACAAATGTCCGCCTGTGAATGTTCCAGACAGGAAAGGACCGCTTTGCGTTTAACCGGGTTATTCAACCCCTTCACGTTCAACGTGAGGACCCTAAGTTCTGTGGGCAACATCTACTCTGCTGGGTAGCCCGGAGGCAGGAAAGTCGCTCCAACGCAGCAAAGCCCAGGGACCAGGATGACAGCAATGCCAGAAGGACTAAGAATCGCGCATCAGACACACTCCCATACACTCGGTGAACAAGGAACACTACTCCTCCCCCACCCTCCCTCCTGCTCCAAAAGCCAACCCCCCCTTAACATGAAACTCCAACTCCAAGAACACATTGTCCATCCTCCGTATAGGCGGTTGGTAATGTAGTATCACAGGATAAAGCAAACAGGTCACCACAAGCCTCCCTCCCGCCGGCGACCTGGCAGGAAAAAAAAAACAGACAAACAGCCGCAGGGGATGAGAACTTGAAAGTCAACTGGGATGGGGTGAGGTCAGTTCAGAGGCAACCGCCTCCACTGCTGCAAGCTGACCATCTTTATTCTCGGCCACAGGTGGTTTTTTTAACGCAGCGTCTCCTCCCTTGTTGGCGCCACTTGGATCCCGACGTCTCAGCTACCCCAGCGTGGCTCGCAGACTCCTCTTCCTCCGCAGGCAAATCTATACCCAGCAAACAGAACGCCTCCTTCAGTGATCGGAACTGGTAGAGCTTGTTATCTAATTCGAACACTATGCGGAATGGGTGGCCCCAACTGTAGGAGATATTGTGCTGTTGTAGATATGCTGTAACAGGCTTGAAATTCCGGCGCTTTTGCAAAGTATGTGTGGACAAGTCCTGGTATAAGACCGGTGTCTGATTCCTGAACGACAGGGGATGTAGCTGCCTAGCTCTCTGGAGGATGACCTCTTTCGTGTGGTAGTCTTGCACACAGACTAGAATATCCGATGGCGGGGTCGACAGGGGTCACGGGGGACCAACCCTATGCGCTCTGTCCAGCCTGAGATCCGACTCTAAAGGACGACCCAAGATGTGATTGAAAAGTTCTCTTGTGAATCCAAACAGATCCTTGGTATCTTCAGTCAGCGTCACACCTCGAATCCGCACATTATGGCAACGAGAACGGTTCTCCAGATCCTCCAGGTGTGTTTGCAGGTCCACCTGTTGGTCATGTATCTGCAGTATCTCCTGCTGTAGAGCCTCAATTTCAGTGTCTCTCCCATCATTCTTGGTTTCTAATTCCGCCACGCGCTCCCCTATCCCATACACATCTTTGCTTACCTCCTTAAGCTCCTCCGAAAATTCCTTTTTGAATGTGTGGATGTCATCCCGCAAGGCAGTGAAGAGTGACTCCAAAAAGGCTTTTGTAATGGGTTCCGAGCCATCTGCGCGGTCCGCGACCGCTGGGGCAGCGGCCTCGGCCATGTCTTTATGTCGTTGGCTCGCCTGGGCTTTAGGGAACAGGTCCTTTACGGTTTTGTCTTTTCTGAGTCTCGAGGTGGACATATCGCGCTTCGTGCTCACCGGAGGTCCTCCGCCCAGCACTCCCCTTCCTGAGTCCCATGACAGGCTCGGGATGCTCGGGCAGTAGCCTCCTCTTCACAACGGTATCCCTCAGGTGGGGCCCCTGCGTAGTGGCCGCGCGTCATGCTAAAGACTACCAACTTGCTGATGCAGGCGGTATACACCCAGCGCGTCCCACTCTGTGCCAAAGGGTGTTATGCCCAACGCTGGACCTCTCCTGCCTCCCACGCCGGACTGATCTCCCCCGTTTGTCCAAGCAGCCCTCAGTCGACGTGCTGACCGACCCACACCTACTTAAGGGCACCCGCCTTCTCACCCGGTCCGTCTCCGTGAGAGCCTGATCCTTTATCAAGTGGCAGCTTCTGCCGTGTCCCCAGGCCACATGCATGTCCACCACAGGCCAAAGGACCGCCCAGTGGTGACCCCTGAGCCAAGTCCTCTATATTCAGTCCCTGCCAGCTGTGTGGCATCCAACAGCTTCCGCCCCAAGTTCAGGGTCCACCTCATGCCACGTTACTGCCCAGCCCCTCTTTCTCCAGGCCGACCACCTCCAACATCTTCTCTGGGCCTCCTCACAGTTATGGTAGTACTCCTCCGGCAGTAGCTGGTGCCTCTCCTGTTCCGCTAGTGTCCCAAGACCAGCCGAGCTTCCTAGGACCGGTTTCTGGCTAATCAGCCATCATCAGGGGGTGAATGTTTTGCCAATGTGCAACATTCCGTCCATCATCTTGTATGTTTTGCTGTTCGCCCTATGTGGGAAGGGTATGTCCAGACGTGGGTCCCGTGCTCACTTCGCCACTGGAGTCAAGCTATCCTGGCTGATGACGGCTGATAGCCAGAAACCGGTCCTAGGATGCTTCATTCCGGTCCAGGGAAGACAGGGCTTGGCAGTTCGGGCTGTACTGTTCCTATGAGGCACAGGGTCAAGACTGATTTGCATATGGCCATGTCTGATCTGGGGTGGCGTGGTGAGAAAAATAACGATGGATTAAACCCAGATCTGTGACTGGGGGTGAATGTTTTGCCAATGTGCAACATTCTGTCCATCATCTTGTGTGTTTTGCTGTTCGTCCTATGTGGGAAGGGAATGCCCAGATGTGGGTCCCGTGCTCACTATGCCACTGGAGTCAAGCTATCCTGGCTGATGGTGGCTGATAGCCAGAGACCGGTCCTAGGATGCTTGATTCCGGTCTAGGGAAGACATGGCTTGGCAGTTCAGGCTGGACTGTCCCCATGAGGCACAGGGTCAAGACTTATTTGAATAGGGCCATGTCTGATCTGGGGTGGCGAGGTGAGCAAAATAACGATGGATTAAACCCAGATCTATGACTGGGCGAGGAAAGGTTTTGCCAATGTGCAACATTCCGTCCATCCTCTTTTTGTTTTGTTGTTCGCCCTATGTGGGAAGGGTATGCCCAGACGTGGGTCCCCTGCTCACTATGCCACTGGAGTCAAGCTATCCTGGCTGATGATGGCTAATAGCCAGAAACCGGTCCTAGGATGCTTGATTCCGGTCCAGGGAAAACATGGATTGGCAGTTCAGGCTGGACTGTTCCCATGAGGCACATGACCAGGACTAATTTGCATATGGCCATGTCTGATCTGGGGTGGCGTGGTGAGCAAAATAACAATGGATTAAACACAGATCTGTGAATGGGCGTGAATGTTTTGCCAATGTACAACATTCCGTCCATCATCTTGTGTGTTTTGCTGTTCGCCCTATGTGGGAAGGGTATGCCCAGACGTGGGTAACGTGCTCACTACGCCACTGGAGTCAAGCTACCCTGGCTGATGACGGCTGATAGCCAGAAACCGGTCCTAGGATGCTTGATTCCGGTCCAGGGAAGACATGGCATGGCAGTTTGGGCTGGACTGTTCCCATGAGGCACAGGGTCAAGACTGATTTGCTTATGGCCATGTCTGATCTGGGGTGGCCTGGTGAGCAAAATAACGATGGATTAAACCCAGATCTGTGACTGTGCGTGAATTTTTTGCCAATGTGCAACATTCCGTCGATCATCTTGTGTGTTTTGCTGTCATTTTTAAAGCCAACACCCTTCCAATTCTGTCGCTATACTCATCAGTTAATGAGCTATGAATTTAGTTTCTCAGAGCTATCCTCTTAGCATAGAAGCTATTGATTCTGGCTTTAGGTGCTTCCATTTTTTGAAGGATCTCAATATCTTCTTGCTCTCCCATTATTGTCATAACAGGCTTCAGTTCTTAGCTAGCCAACTCATTATAATATAAATTTATTTTACTTGACTGAACTTTCTGTCCTAAAGCTAGGAGTTTTCCCTCCAATACCAGCTCTTAAGGTATCCCACACATTCCCAATTAGACTACAACCCTTATGCCTTCTCATAAAGTCCAAAATCCATTTCTTCATATGGCAGATGTATTCAGGGTTTAGCAATAGTGCTCTAGCAAATGTCCAGACTTGTCTAAGCCTTACTATAGAAAGAAAAGTGCACTCAAACACCAATGGGTTATGATAAGAATAAACCTTAGGGTATTTTTCTACTCAAGCACTTTCAAGGAGGTTGTCATGACAACAAAATAATCTATTCATAAATCAAAGGGAGGGAGGTAGAATTTGTGGATCCACTCAGCTGTCAAAAAATCAAATGGAGAGTGGAACACTTGATACTACAGCACCAGGGTTCTTTGGAGACCTTCTTAAAAAACCCTTATACACACACAAAAGCGGTGTGGTGGTATATCTTGGTTCTCCACCATTATACGTAGCGTGGGTGCATCATCATCATAGGGTCTTTATATAGTTGTATGCAACCTCCACCCGGAGGTAACCACTGGCTATGTAGCAGTGTCCAGAAATGGTGCTCTCAAAAAAGTGTGTTTGTGTCACCAAAAGAAATTTTTAATAAGGATATGTGATTCAAGAAGTATTAAAAATTATTTCGTATAGATGGGGATTGTGTTACTAGATCTACTATACATCAAATTTGGTCAGAGTTGGTCGACATGTTTCAGCCCCACTGTGCCCAGCCGGGTCTGGGGGGGCTTTCTTCAGGACCGAGATGAAAGTTAAAATACTCGCACAATTTGTGTAGTACAAAAGTGGTTATATTCTCCACCTTCTGTTTGGTGAGGTCAGTAGTACCTACAACTGAAGAAAAAACTATATATAAATATCTATTGGTCATATATAACCCTATATGCATGTCTAATACTTCAAACACTGATTTAGTGATAGGAAAAAACTGCAAACACTAATTTAGTTATAGGAAAAAATACTGTGAATATGTTACTGAGGCTGTCAAGTTCGTCCTATCTGTCACCATTTGATGTGAAAATGGTTTGTCTTAAGTTCCAATTTCTGAAGATAAAGATTGCATTTTGCGCGCTTTAATTGTGGAGTTGATACTAATTGTATGGTGGACTCATAGTGTGTAAAATGTCCCCTACGTTAAAAAGTGAGTAATGCGTTTCAACGTGATCAATATTATCATGATTCCTAAATAGTTGCCCCTCTTATAACATTTGTTGTGCCAAATAGAACTCGTAACTATTAATAACGTCCGTGGCTAATAAGCGTTTGTTATTCTAGCCGTACCTCTTAAGTCTTTAGATAATACTTCTTTCGGGGGTCAAGGGATAGTCTTCTCCGTCGCCTATATCAAAAGGGGTAAACAGACATAATATCAACTACAAAATATCGAATGGACATTATATCGAGTCCAAAATATAGGCTGGACAAAATATCGAATGGACAGAATAAAGACATCAAAAATATCGTTTTGAAGGTAAGTAATATAATATCGAATGTTAAAAATATAGAAAGTTAAAATATCGAAGTATATAATATAGGTTATTAAAATTATCGAATTTTTAATAATATCGAATTTTTTATAGTGTTTGTTATGTTATTATATGTGTGAAAAATGTGTATTTATGTTTTAATTAATTTTAATTAATGAATTTTGGTTTTTTAATTTTTGTGTAATTTAATTCTGTAGCGGGTTGTGGGTTTATAGGGGAATAGGGTGGGAAGTAATTTAATTATAATTAATTAAATATGTATATTTATATATTGGTATTCATTTTTAATTAATTGTTAATTAATTTATAATTTATCCTTGACCCTTCCCAGTCCAGCTTCAGGGCATTCCACAGCACCGAAACGGCCCTGCTTGAGGTTGTGGACAATATAAGATTGACCTTGGACTCCAAACAATCGGCTATATTGATCTTGTTGGACCTTTCTGCTGCCTTCGACACCATCTCGCATCGCGTTCTGTTAGAGCGCCTTGCGGAGGCTGGTGTCGAAGGCGCCGCACTTCAATGGCTGACAAGCTATCTCGGCAATAGGCGGTCCAGGGTCCAGATAGGCGCGCACTCTTTCATCTTCCATGACAATGACAAGGGTGTCCCGCAGGGATCCATATTGAGCCCGACCCTTTTTAATTTCAATGTCTCTCCCCTTGCGAAGGTCATCAGAGCACATGGTTTTGGAACCGTGCCTTATGCCGACGATACCCAAATCCTCATCACCATCATTCAAAACCCTGACGACACAAAAAGGAGGTTCAAAAATTGTATGGTCGACATACATGAATAGATAACTAGGAATTACCTCATGATGAACGCAGGAAAGACAGAGGTCATGCTGTTCGGTAAAGCCGACAAAATCTGGTCGCCGGACTGGTGGCCAGTTTCCCTCGGTCCATGCCCAGCCCCCAAGCCCTCTGTCAGGAATCTTGGAGTAATCCTTGATGATAAGTTAACCATGTCTGAGCACATCAGGAAAACCGTTGGCACCAGTTACGGCCTGATGCGCAGCTTAAGGAAGATCTTCAAATGGATCCCACTCTCAGCACGGATGCCCCTAGTTCAGGGACTTATTGTTAACAAGATAGATTATGGGAATGCTCTTTTTTCAGCCATTAACTCAACATTACCAAATCGACTGCAGGTCCTTCAGAATACCGCCGCCAGGCTAGTACTCGATCTACCCCCTTGCACCCCCTCAGCCCCCTGCCTTCAGACTCTGCGCTGGCTACCCATACAAAAATGCATAAAGTTTAAATTATGCTGTTTAATCCATAAATCCGTAAATGGTCATGGACCTATCTTTCTTGAACACAAGCTCAAGGCCCACGTCCCAGTCAGAACGCTCCGATCTTCCAGCAAGGCCCTTCTCTCTGTACCTAGAGGTCGGACAGTTAGAAATGGGGACAGAGCTTTCAGTAAAACCGCCACCGAAGTCTGGAACTCTCTCCCCATCGAGATCAGGCTAGAGCCTGATCATGTGAAGTTCCGGAGACAGCTAAAAACATGGCTTTTCTAGCCAGATGAGCTCCCTCTGCTCTCTTGGGTTCGGTGGACAGGAGGTTCCTTTGCCTGCTAGCGCTCTGAGACCTTCGGGTGATTTATGCGCGATACAAATGCAATAAAATAGAAAATGGAAATGGAAATAAATTTTAATTGGCAATTAATGTTAATTAATTGATTAATTGCTAATTATGGTAATTTTACTAATTTATTTTCTGTAGCGGGTTGTGGGTTAATAGGGGAATTGGGTGGGAAGTAATTTATTTATAATTAATTAAATATGTAAAAATATTTATTTGTATTTTTTTAGAATTAATTGTGAATTCATTTTTTATGGGTCATTAATAAATTTTTAATTGCCAATTAATTTTATTTAATTGATTAATTGCTAATTATGTTAATTTTAATAATGTATTTTCTGTAGCGGGTTGTGAGTTTATAGGGGAATAGGGTAGGAAGTAATTTATTCATAATTAATTAAATAATTCAATGTATTTAATTGTATTTAATTTGAATTCATTGTTTAATAATTTTTAATTGTTAATTAAGTAATTGTAACTTTGTAATTAATTTGAATATGTAACTAATAGTAACAATTAATTGAAACTTGTAATTTTAATTGATTAATTATTATATTATATTAAATTGGTAATTACTTATAAAAAAAAATTGATAGATATTAATTTATATGTTTTTTACATAATATATGAAGTATTTACTTTCCCTACTGTTGCACTCTCTGGAGTGGGAATAGTAATTTTTACCCCTACGCTATCCAACGCTTTCCCTACTGTTGCACTCTTTGGAGTGGGAATAGTAATTTTTACTCCTACGCTATCCAACGCTTTCCCTACTGTTGCACTCATCGGAATGGGAATAGTAATTTTTACCCCTACGCTATCCAACGCTTTCTCTACTGTTGCACCCACTGGGGTGGGAATAGTAATTGTTACCTCTACGCTAGCCAACGCTTTCCCTACTGTTGCACTCACTGGAGTGGGAATATTAATTTTTACCCCTACGCTATCCAACGCTTTCCCTACTGTTGCACCCACGGGAGTGGGAATAGTAATTTTTACCCCTACGCTATCCAACGCTTTCCCTACTGTTGCACCCACTGGAGTGGGAATAGTAATTTTTACCCCTACGCTATCCAATGCTTTCCCTACTGTTGCACTCACTGGAGTGGGAATAGTAATTTTTACCCCTACGCTATCCAACGTTTTCCCTACTGTAGCACTCTTTGGAGTGGGAATAGTAATTTTTACCTCTACGCTATCCAACGCTTTCCCTATTGTTGCACTCACTGGAGTGGGAATAGTAATTTTAACCCCTACGCTATCCATCGCTTTCCCTACTGTTGCACCCACTGGAGTGGGAATAGTCATTTTTAACTCTACGCTATCCAACGCTTTCCCTACTGTTGCACTCTTTGGAGTGGGAATAGTAATTTTTACCCCTACGCTATCCAACGTTTTCCCTACTGTTGCACTCTTTGGAGTGGGAATAGTAATTTATACCTTTACGCTATCCAACGCTTTCCCTACTGTTGCACTCTTTGGAGTGGGAATAGTAATTTTAACCCCTACGCTATCCAACGCTTTCCCTACTGTTGCACTCTTCGGAGTGGGAATAATATTTTTACCCCTACGCTATCCAACGCTTTCCCTACTGTTGCACTCCTTTGGAGTTGGAATAGTAATTGTTACCCCTACGCTATCCAACGCTTTCCCTACTGTTGCACCCACTGGAGTGGCAATAGTAATTTTTACCCCTACTCTATCCAACGCTTTCCATACTGTTGCACTCTTTGTAGTGGGAATAGTAATTTTTACCCCTACGCTATCCAACGCTTTCCCTACTGTTGCACTCTCTGGAGTGGGAATAGTAATTTTTACACTTCCGCTATCCTACGGTAATAATATTGGATATTATTTAAATATATTATGTTACTATATATATATGTTTAACAAATACGATTGTAATTTTTTTAATAACTTTCATTAATTATTTAATTATTATAAGGTAATTTAAGTATTTTTAAGTATATTTTAGTAATTAATTTTTAATATTAATTTAATTGTTTTTAATAAAGTCGATATTTTTATAAACTTTATTTTTGTAAACGATATTTTTAACTCGATATTTTTGTACTTACCTGTTTGTAGATACAAAGTCGATATTCTGTCTGTCGATATTTTGTCAACGATATTTTTGATAGTCGATATTATGTCCCTCGATATTATGTCAGTGATCCATCAAAAGGATATACATTGTTAAAGGAACGTTCTATCTTGTTTTTCTCCTCGTGGTTATGGTGGCATGGCGGTTCTCACCAGCTCTATGAAAGTCCATTGCTTGTGCTGCCGCTACCCCCAGAAGTGACGGGTGCTTTTCCTTGGTCCTTTTTCTATTATCGATACCTACAAAGGACTAAGAAAAGACTCAACGCGGAAGACAGACTCCTGTATAATGTTACGAACTTTGTGTCAATAAAGTACATTTTTCGCTTTCATTTCCTAATTGTAATGTATAGAACTGTGTGGAGAATAAATTATTTAGTAATGGTGTATAACATTGGATAGCTATTCGGCCATTTATATTACAATTACAAGAGAAAGTGCTAATATTATTATGTGGAGATTGTATGTCTGCACAGGTATTGGTATACATATATTTGCAGATGGTTGCTTCATCTTGGGTGCACTTTAAGAGACCACAGTAACGACAGTGTGTATTTATTTTCATTTCAGTTATGCACAAGCCTGAATCGGGACAATTAAGAGAATGAGTATTTCATCCCTAATTCAATGGTTCAGGATGAATCATGAGAGTTGATACCACGGTATGTCATCGTTCAGTCCCTGGCTATTTGTTTTTAGGCGATCCACCCATCTTTGTTCTCTTTCAAATAAGATTCTCTCTGCATTGTTGTCCTTATAGGTTAAGATCTCTATTATTGTCCATTTTAATTCATCTGCTTTGTGATTAGACTCCAATAAATGTTTGCTCATTTTTGTTGTTTCTTTTTTTGTATTTATGTTGCTCTTATGCTCACCAATTCTCACTTTTGCTTTGCTGCACGTCATCCCAATATATTTAAGTGCACATGGACAAGAAATCATATAGATTATATGGAATGAGTTGCAGTTAGTATGCTGAAGTTGAGTCCAAAGTAGGTTTTCAGATAATGATAGAGTTTTTGATGCTGATGTTAGTTTGCATACTGTACATGCACCACACGGATAATGTCCAGTTATTGGAACCATGTTCCAAGATCTCGTGATGCTCCCGATTTCAGATCTTTTTTATGGTCGAGTGTGAACCAATAAGTCTTTCAAATTCTTGGTTCTGCGATTAGCAAACCTTGGTTTTTGCCATTTCAAATTACCCGATGTGATAATCTTCCAGTTCTTATTGATTATCTTCTTAACTTCGTTACTTGCTGTACTATACGTTGTCACGCACGTGATTACATTTTCTTCATTTTCTTTAGGGGTAGCATCTAGAAGGCAGTCCCGTGGTTGGTGTCTTGCTCTCTTCTGGCATTTCTCTACAATATTCCTTGGGTAGTCTCTGTTTGCCAGTTTGGTTGTTAGTTCCTTAGCCTGAATTTTATAATCTTCTAGCTTGCTGCATTTGCGTTTTAATCTCAAGAATTGACCATATGGCAAGTTTTCTCTTAGTGGTTTGGCATGGAAGCTATTATATGATAATAAGCTATTCTTAGCTGTAGGTTTGTAGTATGTTCTTGTTTGTATCTTATTTTGTTCTACATACAGGGATATGTCTAAGAAGTCCAATTACTTTTTGTCTGCAGTAAATGTGAATTTCAAACATTCATCTCTCTCATTTAGCCAGTTGATGAATTCTTGCAAAATAATCTAGTCATCCATACTTCCTATAAGGGAAAAGAAAAAAAGTTAAACCCAGGATCTGGTTGATTCAGACTGACCCAGGCATCTGTAAGCCCATGAAGATCCATGAAATATTTCAGAACCTTAAACACCTTAGGTTTACATCCAGCGTATAACTGTATTGTTGAGTGCACCTTGTCCATGTGACAATTTAAATCCCCAAAGACAATGAGAGGTGTTAGCCAGGAAGCCAATTCCACACCCCAAAGCTTGATGACAGCCGCCTTTATGAATATTATATCCATAAATTGAATAAATAGTGAATTTGTGTACAGATACCTGGCACTTAGCTATTGCCCATCACACAAATCTATCCGAGGAACTCCTATTGGTAACACATATATTCTCTTTCTTTAGAATAGCCACTCCTCTAGTGTTGGAACTTTGTAAAGTTCTAGTCAGTAAGCAATAACTTAAAGTTTTTAGGTATATGTTTCTTAGTTTCTTGTATGTGTTTTTCTTGAAGACAGACACTTTGGGGCAGATTCACAAGAGTAATCTGAGCTAAAAGTCGAAATTTATGATTTTTGGCATTCACAGAGGTCACTTAGGACTTTTGATATTCACAAAAGTCACTTATGACTCGTTATCTTTACGTCCGCCCTTGGGCTGGGATTTCCACACTCAAGGCGGAATTTTCACACTCGGGCCGGAAATCCCATACCCGAGCCAGCATTTCCGCACTATGGGTGGAAGCTCTGCTTCTGACCTGGAATTTCTGTATTCGGGCCAGATGATAATTTTCTTCAATGCTAAACAACTTTGCAAGTACCTACCATCCCCCACCATGCTCCAGCTGAAACACTGTGGTCCGACAGCCAATCCCAACCCTGCTGCACATATGAAATCAGAGCTGAGTGATGTGAATGTGTTTGTTGCTCTGCTCCTTGCCAGGCTGCAAGAAGACTTGAGTAGGAGGAGGAAGAGGAGGAGAGTAGAGAGGATATTCAGCTAATGGATCAACCTATTTGGGATGTCTAGCTAAGATGTCATGGCCACATACTGTTGCCCTCCAGAAGTCATCTTGGAGGTGGTATGTGATTGGGAGCAGGAACTTGACTCTGTGACCTGCTGCTCCATGCCATTCCAGAATCTATGAAGATACTTTCTGCTCTCCATTTCTTTGCTATGGGGTCGTTCCAAAGGTTTTCCAGTGACCTTGTGGGCATCTCTCAGTCAAGTCAGTCACAGTGCTTGCATCAGGTACTGAGCTGCATCAATTAAAGAGCCCACCTCTATGTATGAATGCCCCATCCACTGGACAGGAGGCAAAGGGCAGCTAGGGATTTCAATCTCATTTCGCGCTTCCCACGTGTGCTAGGTGCAATTGATTGTACCCATGTGGCACTTCAGCCTTCCTGTCGCATTGCACACATCTTCTGCAAAAGACACCGATGGCATTCCATCAAGGTGCAGGCTGTCTGTGATGCCAGTGAGAGATTAATTAATGTGCATGCAGTGTTTCTAGGCAGTACCCATGATAGCTTTGTATTCCGCATGTCACCTCGTGCCTGGCGGATGGCTGTGGGAGAATTTGGCAATATGTGGCTACTGGGTAATCACCAAGCACTAACAATGAGGAATATGTGCAAATGAAATGTATGAATGCCACCTTACATTAACAACCATTGTACAATAATAATCATCAAGCCATACAAGGACTAAACAAACACTGCATGTACCAAAGTATAGATCATGTTCTGTTCAAATTTAAAAGGGAAAGGTAACCTATTGCCCTATCTCCCCTCCTCAGGCGATGCTGGGTATGCACTCTCCCATCAAATCCTCACACCATACAGACATGCAACCACTGTACCTCAGCATAGGTACAATAGGGCACACATACGAACTCGAGCCATCACAGAGCGCACTTTTGGTCTTTTGAAGTCACAGTTCAGATGTCTTGACCGTACAGGGGGTGTGCTGATGTACTCCCCTGAAATCGTGTACAAGATCAAATTAGCCTGCTGGTTTTTGCACAACATAGCTTTAAGTCATGGCTTACACATACCTTGTGTACCTAGGCTAGCTCTGAATCCGGGCAACCGGGTCGTTGCACATAACAGAGGTCAGGGTATGCAAGTCAGTGATCAGCTGGTTGCCACTTTTTTCACATAGGCAACCTGTTGTGTTATGGACCAAATGTGGTTTGCAGTCTGCTCTCAATGATGAAAGTTGGATAATTACAACTCTGAAAACAACAAATAAACAACATGCTTCATCATTGGGTTCCCACCAGCTGGGTCGAGTGCCTCTCTGGTGTGCTACTACGTCTGTCTGCAGTGGAGGAGGTTTTTTGTGTAAATGTGAGTGAAAAAGAAGTTTAAAAAGTGCTTCCGTCTTTTTGATCCCCCAAACATTTTTATTAGTTGGAAAACCTGGCACAGCTAAACACAAGTGTAGCAGATGTTTTGAGACTGGTTAAATTGGCCAGGGAAATCCTAGTACGTGATGAAAAAGTGTATGGTCAACATGTTTCTACCTATTGTTGCGGTTAGCAAGGCATTCTTCAGGATCAGAACACCACGGCGGTATGCGCACGCTAAGGCGCACCCTAATTAGTGGTTTACCAACACTGAATTAACTCAGTTCAGTTCAGTTTATTTCACGTTTATTCGGACCATTGGTCCACAAACAATACATATCGATAAAAATTCATCTAAAAACATTTCATTAACACACATAAATACATCCTAAAAACATATTTAATCTAAAACCCACTATTACCTGAATTGCGGATAGCTATTTGTTAAAGCTCGTTAAAAAGATATAAAAATGCCTTCACTTTTTGCACATATTTACCCATAGCCACGGCAATATCTAAATGGGCCATTTCTGTCATCAGTGTCACAGCCTGGGTCCTAGTTTTAATCTCATATTTCATAAATATTGGTTTTAAAAACATAATACGTAAGTCCAAGAACTTCAGACAATCAAATAAAATATGCGGCATTTCACATTTCGTCCCTAAAGAACAAGTGCAGCTTCCCGTCTCGTTGATCATAGCCCGCTTTACCGGATTGTTCATATAACAAGGGTTTACCCGAATTCTTACCCTCAAAACCTCATTTTGTAATTGGCGGTCCGGTAGCTTATCAATGTAGGTAAAGCATTGATCATTATTCCATGCATCAATCATAAAACGAATCGAAGTTTTATTTACAAGATAGATTTTGTCCTGTGCATGAGATATTTCCTTCCCCATCAACCTGAGTATCTTTTTATCGATATTAGCCACAGAGACAGTAGGGCACACATTAACACCCATCTTATTGCATAGCTTTGTTATATTGCCCCTAATCTCTCTTGCCCATTTTAGTTCGCTATTCTGTATTTCATTTTTACACCATTGAGATACTTTGGTGATTACGCCTGCTTCTAGGCATTGGCAGAAGCGTAAAAGGGCCATACCAACTTGAATACCCCATGAAGTCAGTCCTAGTTCCAGTCTTACAGCCTGAACCATTGCTGACTGGGGAGTGTAAATAACTTTTTTAAGTTTTTAACTTCTTCAACATCCCAGTTTTCCTTGCCACTGAAAAATAACATTTCTGCGCCGTATAAAAATTGCGGGGGTACAATAGCGGAATATGCTTTTAGCACTGGTCTATCGGTCATTGCACCATAGGCTTTATTAAACAATTTCAATCCGCTAATCGATGCAGAGGTTCTTAATTTAGAAGTGGGTATTCCATTTCAAATTTTTCTCGAACCATAGCCCCAAGTATCTATACTCTGTTACCAATTCCACTTTTTCTGAACCTATCCACCCTGAGAATTCAGTTTTCCTCCGCCAAAGCTCAAGGTTTCGGTCTTATCCATATTTATCACAAGTTGTTTCCTTGAGCAGTAGTCATTAAATGCATTCAGTTTTCTTTGCAAGCCAACCTCGGTCTGGTCCATAATAATCAGATCGTCGGCATAGAGTAAACATGCGATCTGCTTGCCATTTAGTTTCGGGCGTGCCCCAGTTGCATTCCCCAAAATGAATGGCAGTTCTGCTAAGAACAAGGAAAACAGCAGAGTAGTAAATACACATCCCTGTCGAAGCCCATTTCCAAATTCTATTTTCCCAGATCAGCTACCATCCATGTCTAAAATTATCTGGGCCCAGTTTTTAGTGTGGAGCATTTGTAGCAGCCGCAGAATATCATTCGGAATTCCATAACTAATTAAGGCCTCCTACAGCAGCTCACGATCACTAGATCAAAGGCTGCACGGAAGTCTACAAAACAACAAAATAACGTGCCCCGTGTTTCCATTGACTTCCATGCTATGGCCCAAAGAGCAAAGCAATGGTCAATTGTAGAATGGCCAGCTTTAAACCCACCCTGTTCTGGGGGGATGATCTGGTTTTCCTCTGCCCAATCTTTTAGTATATTCAATATGGCTTTTGCGAAGACTTTTTCCCCTATATCCAGAAGGTTTAACAGCCTATAGTTTTTCGGTATTTTGTGACTACCCTTTTTATGTATTGGTCTTATAATTGTGCCCTTCCAACTTTCTGGAACAATTCCCGTATCCAGAATTACTAGGAACATCTTTGCCAAAAACTCAGCCCACCATTCTGGACTCGTTTTAATTATCACTGCCGGGAGGTTATCTGGTCCTGCGGCACGGGTAAGGTTCAAACTAGCTATAATTTCAATTATATATCTTGGGGTAAAGTATTCCTTTATATCATCCCTCACCTGTGACCAATCTAGGGTTCTTGGCATTGCTTGTGTCGGCCATCTTCCATAGATTTCTTCCAGATAGCCTACCCAGTCATCTTCGGGGACCATGCAGACCAAGGAACCTGTTTTCCTACCCACACTTTCTTGGACTAATTTCCAGAACCCTCTCACATCTTTGGTTTCAATTACCTCCAACATATTTGCCCAACATTTCTCTTCATACATTCTTTTTTTTATTCCGAATTAATGTTTTATACTTTAACCTTAATTGATGAAGTGCCTGGTGTATGTCCGCTTCAAACATGGCCCTTAGTCTTCTCTCCTTCTGTCTTATCAGGGCCTTGGCTACCCTGCACTCTTTGTTGAACCAGGGTTTTTCGGTTTTTATTAACAGCATGGCTGCCCAGTCCTGACTTTTTTGTCTTAAATTCCTTCTTAAGGGAATCTGCCAGCTTACCAATGGTTAGTTCAAACCAAGGGATTCCTGCTTTAGGTTGGATTTCTTCAGTTGGGGTTGACTGCTGAATTAGCTTGAGCTTTTCTATCTGTTCATCCGATATACAGGTTGTTAATCGTTTGGGATAGTCCACATGGACCTGTAGAGCCCTCTCTCTATTTTTGCTTTTCGGTATGTGTAGTTCTACCTTCAAAGGGAAGTGGTCACTACCTGTCATTTTCATCACCTCAAAATTTTTAATTAGATCAAAACACCAGGCCTGGCAAAACACATAGTCTATTGGACAAAGTTGCTGGCCCCTCACAAAAGTCCTTCCCGCTGGCCGGTCTGGCTGAAATCTCCCATTTGCACACACCATGCCCAGGGACCACATTAGCTGACTGAATAACTCGTCCTGCTGTGAGAGCTCCCCCCCTTGGGAAGAGTGCTACTTCAATATTATGGGATTCTAACAATTCTTTATACCAACTATCCACCCTTCTGGGATCTAATCTATGGTTAAAATCACCTACCACCAATAATAAGTCCTTCTGTTGCTTAACACTAATGGACTCTAGGTCTTCTTTCAGTTTACCTAAATTCTCCTTGTATTCGTGGTCCTTTCCCTTCTGTATATATACATTTATGATGCATATTTCCTCATAGCAGGGATCTACCTTCTGCAGTAAAATTGTGCAACCTAGTTCCCACTCACTAAGTAATTTTAACCTTTAAACCTTCCTAACTATCTGTGAGGAGATCAGCGTTAGTTGACCCCCTGATGGCCTCCCCAGATTATTTTTCTTTGCCGCTTTGGAGTAGTGGGCAAATCCTTCTGTAACTAAGGATTTTAGGGTATCGTCACACAACCATGTCTCCTGTAGGCTCACGATATCGTTACTCTTTATAATTTTATCGAACTCGATTTGTGCCGATATTTTCTTGTAACCATTTATATTCCATGATAGGATTGGAAAGCTGTGTGACGACCCGTTCTCCTAATCGATTTCACTGAGAAATCCCTCTTCATCATACTCCCTGGATTCTGGGGGTGCTAGGGCTTCATACCTATTTCTGGCAAACACATCTTATTCATACCCTACAGATTCACAGTCAGTTACAGTAATTGCAATATCCTCCTTGTTATTCCAATTCCAGACTGAGCGTACTGAGTGTGCGCGGCAGCCGAATATGGAACAGAGCCAGACACTGACACTGAATTTACTCACAGTTACGACTGTGTCTCCAGCAATTCTGAATGACATGTAAATTTAAAAAAAGTTATGGCGGGGTCCTGCAAATGGGGGTATACAGGTGAAATACAGGCGTAGCGCTTTGATGAAAGTGTGACTATAAGCCTCCGCCCCCCACTAGGACCCACGTGGTGAATTCATAACCGTTTTAAAATGTACATGTCATTCAGATTTGCTGGAGACACAGTTGTAACCGTGTGTTCATTCGGCTTTGTTACACCACTTGTTAGGGAGCGCCTTAGCATGCCGCATACCGCCGAAACATCCACTACACTTGTTTTTAGCTGTGCCAGGTTTTCCATCTAATAGGCATCGTAGCACACCAAAGAGGCCCTCGGCCACTCTGGTGGGAACCCAATGATAAAGCATCTCACCAACTAGGTTGGTGAGTGAGGGTTCTTTTTAATATGAGTGACTTCTCTTGCAGGCTCTTCTTTTGTCGGGCAGCACTCTTTTGTTGTTTATTTGTTATTTCCCAGGGGGGGTAAGAGTGGCTCTATTTGTTTCCCTCTCTCTCTCATTGTACGCAAAATGCGATGCAGCGCTCGCAACAAAATTTGTTTTATTTATTTTTTACGTTACTTACCTGTAATCGTCGGTTATCGTATTTTACACCCCCCCACCCTGCCCCTCCCCTGCCCCACGTCACAGCCCGGTGGAACGCCCTACACGAGCCGGCACTGCGGGCAAGACAGTGGGCTCTGGCCCCTCCTCCCTCAGATAACTTGGTAAGCGGTGGGGTCTGGAAGTGGGGAAGACAACAGGGTGTAGAATCCCCCCATTGAGACTACCCAACAGCATTTGGGCCACCCCAGAAGAGTTAAGGAAGTGCTGTGAAACCAAAGGCGGTCCATTGCTCAGCCCTACACGGTCACTAACGGGCTGGGATAGTCCAATACCAATTCCAGCACCCCTCCCCAAATGATGACCGATGACTTTGAGTGGTGGCCTGCTGGGATCCCCGGTATATGAGAATGAGGGGCACCAACTGAAAACGGGGGCTCTGCCCCACTAAAGGCCCGCGCTGAAACTGCGCCGGAACACTGGCTTTCCGCCATGCTTGTACCGCGATGCGCGGGGGACTGTGCCGGATCCAGATACCCAGCGTGTGGACTGAGGCTCTGACAAGATCCTGCAGGAGCTCGGCTGCCCCTCCATTGCTCCATTCCAGTGGTGACTAGAGGGTCCACCCTCCTCACTTGAGGCATGTGCCCTGACCCGCACTAAGGCTTTAATCCAGTACTCGGGGGGGGCAAGTGCTGTTCCCCGAAGTGCAGTATATCGGACACTGTTAGAAGCCAGGACCACTGTGACACCTTGGAAGTGTCCCACCAGCATGTCTCGGTGCCAAGACCTACCTGCAGAATGGCGGAACAGACCTAAACGCCGCTGACACCAATCAACTCCCTTCCTTCTGCACGCAGGCCAAAGAAACAGAAGACACCCTCCTCCCCCAGTACAGCAGGTCCACATGGATGTATGACGTTACAACGCATACTTTTACATCGCATGCCTTTACAACGCGGTATTTACAACGAATACCTTTACAACGCATAGTGCTTTGGGGCGCTGGATAGTGAATGGTTTAATTTACTATTCCAACTCCAGTCCCCGTGGACACTGGGGAAGGTGTTGGACAGTAAATTAAACTTATTCCCTATCCTTGAGCGCCCCCCAGCGCAATGCGTTGTAATGGTTTGCGTTGTAAAAGTTGCGTCGTAAAGGCACTGCGTGGTAAAAGTTGCGTTGTATAGGATGTTTCCCGGTCCACATACCAATGTTCCCAATACAGAGACTATCCATACCGGCTGTAGCCATGGGAAAGACCGAAGGCCCAGGCCTCCCCCAACACAGACCAAAATGGATTAATACACAACCAACAACCCGGGGACAATGGCCGGACCTGCCGAGAAATCTACCATGTCTGCTGCTGATCTCAACACCATCCTGCAAGCAATCAACGCCTCACAGACCTCAGTCAAAAACAAGATCGGAGAAGTCCAAGTATGCATGGCTCTCCTCCTGCAAGGCCTCCAAAATGCGACGGCCAGCATCACAGAAACTGAATCCTGCATTTATACCATTGAGAATGATCTTACTCAACTAATAGAACAAGCAGCTCGCCTACAGACCAACACTAAGGAGCTACATAAGAGGGCAGAGGATCCTGAAAACAGGTTGAAACATTATAACCTCTGCCTTGTGGGGTTCCTGGAGGGAACGGAGCAAGGGCAGATTGGAGATTTCATTGAACACTGGATCAGATCTTGGATGCTTAAGGACTCCATGTCCATCTGGTTTGCGGTGGAGCGAGCCCACCGCTCTCTGGCTCCCAGCCCGTCACCTCGAACACCACACAGGCCCATTGCGAGGATTTTCAATTTTCAAAAGACAGAGACTCCATCCGGACTGAAGCCAGCAACCAAAAGACTCTAAACTCCCGCAGCAATCTGGCTTTGTGAGAAATGCGCATCGCGGGTGCCCGCACAGGCGCTGTTGTCATCAAGAAGTCGTGATGGAAGAAGAGGACAGCCCGGGGACGCCGCAGCTCAGGTATGGTATTTTAATACTTTATATCATGTTTTTTAAGCTTGCATAACAATTGGTAATAGGGCGGGTGGGAGGCGGGTGGCGCTTACCGGAGCTACGCGGAGTGTGCAAAGTTTGTTTTAAACTCTGTGGCGCTCCGCATAGCCCCAATACACCCAAGGTTACTCACAATGACCTTGAATCATACTGCCGATCTCATTGCATCCCTACCCCTGGGAATTACACTAATTGGAGGCGATTTTAACGCAGTTATGCAGCCAGACCTTGATACTGCAAGTGCACCTTCTGCGGCAAGAACCTCACACACTAAACATTTAGTGAACTGGGTAGATACCCTGGGCATCTGTGACACTTGGAGAATTTGGCATCCCCAGAGCAAGCAATTCACTCACACCTCAGCTGCGTATCACACTCACGTGTGAATTGACACAATTTTTATGCCCTCTCCGTCTCGACTGCCAAAGGATCAGAGATGTCACTATCCTTCCCTGGGGCATTTAGGACCATTCACCCGTGCTCCTGAGCATTGGGGACCCCCGGACACAATCCACAAGACATGGAGGATCATCGCGTGGTTCCTCCAAGGTAAAGATTATAAAAAAGCAGTTGAGGCAGAGCCTCAACAGTATTTTCTCGATAATAGAGGCTCTGTCCCCTATCCGGGTACCCTATGGGAAGCAGGCAAGGCCACCATCCGTGGCTTCGCCAAAGGCCAACTCAAACTCAAACGTGTGGCTCACAACAGCCAGATTACCCTCCTAGAGGCCCAGGTGACCCTCCTCGAGAAACATCCACCTGGAGACTGAGATGATGTCCAGACAAGGCAGCTTGCCCACCTAAGGGATGAAATCAGGCTACTTTGTATGGAAGCCGCCAAACTACTATGGAGATCCTTCATAGCCAGGGTGTAAGGCTGGGGAGACAAAAATGGGAAGATCCTGCACAGATTAGCCACATACCCCATGGCCAACCACATAATCCTAGAGATTAAGGACTCAGAGGACCTTATTCACTGCCCCCCCAGCAATGGCCCAGAACTTTGCCACTTACTATCTCAAGCTCTAGTCCACACGGCACCCTGAAGTTTCCCTCTCAGAGCTGATCAACTCTGAACGCCTGCATCGCCCCTGCATCAATGAGGCTGAATCAGCCGATATAGACCTCCCCATCACCCGAGAAGAGATCAATGAAGCCATAACACGTACCACAATGGGCAACACCCCACACCCTACCGGACTCCCACATGAGTACTACGCCGCATGTTGGGAGATACTCGTCCCACACCTCTCCGATATATTTGCTGAAGCCTTGGAAAAGGGCCCATTTCCCGCAGAAACAGATGCCGCCACCATTGTCATTATTCCTAAAACACATCAACCACCCTCATCAAATTTGTTCGATTATCGCCCAATCTCTCTCATAAACTCAGAGGTTAAAATATTTGCCTCAGTTCTAGCCCATCGGCTGAGACCCTACCTTACCAAGTTGATCCACCCCGATCAGTGTGGATTTATGCCATTGCGGGGGATTAGACACTGCCTCTGACGCCTCCATTTAGTCCTAGCAAACCGTCAATCACTAACCCCCTATTTGGCATTACTCCTAATTGACTTCGAGAAGGCCTTTGACTCTATGGATTGGCAATACTTGGATGCCATACTGGTCGAGATGGGTCTAGGTCTACATTTTCGCAACCTGGTTAAGATCTTGTACTCCTGACCTCAAGCACGGGTCAATGAGGTACTGTCGGAAACATTTCCCATTAGAAGAAGAACGACGCAGGGTTGCCTCCTCTCAACTCTCCTTTTCTCCTTAGCGAGGGAGCCCTTGGCGCGTCTTATTCGGTCTGACGACCGAGTTCAGGGTTGGAAGTGATGGGCTCGGAAGAAGACAAATTCGCCTTGTACGAAGATGGCATCTTTCTCTTCCTTGCGGAACCGGCACAATCTGGCCCCCACTGTCTCCAGCCATTACACTCCTTGGTCTCCGGTCTGCGACTGAATCCAAGTAAATCTGTTCTGGTCCCTCTACACATAACAAGAGATTGCTTTGAGCAGCAATCCACAATACCCATCAGGCCGTAATCGTTTAAATGCCTGGGAATCTGGGTCGCATTGCTCCCTGACCTCGCCAGGTCACTCAACATAAATCCATTAGTGAAGAGAGCTAGAGAAGACCTCCGCAAATTGCTGACCCTACCGCTTAACCCCCTAGGGAGAGTTGCTCTTTTTAAACTGATGACCCTCCCTAGATTCTTCTACGTAATCCAAAACACCCCACTTCACTTTCCACGGACCTGATTCAGGTAGCTAGATAGCCTAGCCACTAAATTCCTTTGGGGTTGACGAAGATCTTGTGTAGCTTTAGCCAAATGCCGAATTCCACCCTTTGACGGAGGCATGGGCATGACCAATCTATATTTATACTACCTGGCAACTCACCTACTCACACTACATGACTGTTTTAATGGAGGCTGGTCTGACCCGGCGTACAGACTTGAACTGAATGAACTAGGCCTACCTAAGATCCAAGCGATGGTGTACGCGGAGCCCATAGCCAGAACTCTGCCTGTGGTGACACGAGCAGTTCTCCTGGCCTGGCGGGCTTCTCTGCACCACATCCACTGGATGAACAAATTGACCCAATGCACACCGCTCTGGCAGGGCACCTGGGTCAGGGAGGTTAGCGAATTCGAGGGATTCCGTGCGTGGGACCTCATTGTTGTTTCTCAGCTTGGGGATGTGTGGACCGGTGACCACATGTGCACTTTTCACGACCTACAGGCCTGACACTCCCTGCACTCATCACAATTCTATAGACACTTAAAATTATGCCACACCCTCCATACACATATATCAGATGGCACAACACTGCCTGAATACAGTCCTCCTGAGGCACAAAGTATGATGGGAAATCTGGGGAAGGGAAGAATTTTGCGTATTTATCGTTCCCTAACCAACAACACTCCAACCTCACTAGATCAGCTCAGGTGTCGGTGGGAGAGCTGGGTGGGACCCTTTGAGGAGGATGATTGGAGGGACACACTGACGCCACCCAAAACAGTCACCACCTCAGAAAGGCTCTGCCTGGTCCATTATACTTACATGCAGCCTACTTAACCCCAAAGTGCCTATACAGTACTGGCTCAAACCTGACTGCATCCTGCACTCACTGCGAACGAGACTAGGCAGACTTCTTTCATGAGGTATAGTCCTACCCCCTCCTAGCGCAAGATTGGGAATATATAGAAAAAGAGCTCACAGAAGTCTTGAGTTGGGAGGTCCCACACGATCCACTAAACACACTCCTGGGAATCACAGATGGACTTGATGGGTCCAGGAATGACAAACTATTCCTCAATACTGCCATGATTGGGGCCGAAAGAGACATTGCAGCTAACTGGAAAAATCCAAGTCCACCTAGCATAACGAAGTGGTGCAGGGGGGTGGACTGCTGTGCGGCACAAGAGAAACCCCTGTATGAAGCCTGGGACTGTCCGCCTAAACATCGCAGGGTTTGGGTCAAATGGCTGGGTCAGATAAAATGAGTATGTTTCAACCCGCTGACTGTATATATTTTATGTGGCCTCATGGGATCATGGTCTTCAAAGTGCATAACATCCAAAAACAAAATGTGGTGACGTTTTATCATTACTGCAATGTGCTATACTACGATTATCACTGGTGTATTTTTGTTCAAAAATCAATAAGATTGATTATCAAAACAACCAAAACTTCCAGCTTCCAGTGAACATCAGCAGGTTGTGCATCAGGGACAGTGGTATTTTCACTCACAGAAACAAAGTCAGATTCCTGCTGAAGTTTTATCGCTATCTTAAGCACTTCTTAGAAATCTTCTGTATTACTCCTTGCAGTTTTCCTGTAGCTGCCTGAGCCTTCCTTTTATCAGATGGGGTGTCTTTCTGATCTCCCATAATACTTTGATGGATTGCTTTCAAGGTGGTAGTGTTCCTGGCACAGGTAATGATTCAGCTGAAAGCCTGATTGTGGTGGTGACGGCATTCTGGGTGAACGAAGAATCACACTTCAGCTCCATTGTCTCCATTTTTGGATGTCCCAATAGGATGTTTTCCCACTGTTAACAAAATATTGTAATCTTCCCATACTGACCAAACACCAAGTCACTGATGTCAGTTATAGAACCCTTTGATGAATCCTCAGAAAAGTGAGAGTTGTTAGATGGTACATCTGTCAGAAGCACTAACCTGAGACATCCTGAACCCGATAGGAGTGATGCTCGTGCTTGTCCTACCATGCCTCTCACTGCAATGCAGACTTCATTTCTGCCAGCTCGTGTCACAATGAAGGAAATGAGGGAATGGGAGAAAATAATAATGAAAAAAGATGTTGTCCTTTGACTCACTGGACACCCTCATTTGAGGTTTCTGGGTAGGCGTTGCTATAGAAGCAATATGAGGTGGGCTTTGAGGATGTGATGCACACTATGATATAAAGAAAAACCAAAGGAAATGATGGACGGAGCGTTGACAATACAAGCACTCACCCCTAGTCAACTGATCTGGGTATAATCCATCACCGTTCTTTAGCCCACTCTGCCACCCCAGTTCAGACATGGCCATATGCAAATCAGTCTGACCCTGTGCCTCATGGGAACAGTCCAGCCCGATCTGCTAAGCCATGCCTTCCCTGGGCCGGAAACAAGCTACCGAGGACCGGTTTCTTGCATTTCAGCCGTCTTCAGCCCGGCTTGCATGAATCCAGTGGCAAAGTGAGCAAGGGACTCACGTCTGAGCATACACTGCCAACTTATGGTGAACAAAGAAAAACCAAAGGAAATGATGGACGGAGCGTTGACAATACAAGCACTCACCCCCAGTCAACTGATCTGAGTTTAATCCATCACCGTTCTTTAGCCCACTCTGCCACCCCAGTTCAGACATGGCCATATGTAAATCAGTCTGACCCTGTGCCTCATGGGAACAGTCCAGCCCAAACTGCCAAGCCATGCCTTCCCTGGACAGGAAACAAGCTACCGAGGACCGGTTTCTGGCATTTCAGCCGTCTTCAGCCCGGCTTGCTTGAATCCAGCGGCAAAGTGAGCAAGGGACTTACGTCTGAGCATACCCTGCCAACTTATAGCGAACAAAGAAAAACCAAAGGAAATTATGGACGGAGCGTTGACAATACAAGCACTCACCCCCAGTCAACTGATCTGGGTTTAATCCCTCACTGTTCTTTAGCCCACTCTGCCACCCCAGTTGAGACATGGCCATATGTAAATCAGTCCGACCCTGTGCCTCATGGGAACAGTCCAGCCCGAACTGCCAAGCCATGCCTTCCCTGGACCGGAAACAAGCTACCGAGGACCGGTTTCTGTAATTTCAGCCGTCTTCAGCCCGGCTTGCTTGAATCCAGTGGCAAAATGAGCAAGGGACTCACGTCTGAGCATACCCTGCCAACTTATGGCGCACAAAGAAAAACTAAAGGAAATGATGGACGGAGCATTGACAATACAAGCACTCACCCCGAGTCAACTGATCTGGGTTTAATCCATCACCGTTCTTTAGCCCACTCTGCCAACCCAGTTCAGACATGGCCAAATGCAAATCAGTCTGACCCTGTGCCTCATGGGAACAGCCCAGCCTGAACTACCAAGCCATGCCTTCCCTGGACCGGACACAAGCTACCGAGGACCGGTTTCTGGCATTTCATCCGTCTTCAGCCCGGCTTGCTTGAATCCAGTGGCAAAGTGAGCAAGGGACTCACGTCTGAGCATACCCTGCCAACTTATGGCAAACAAAGAAAAACCAAAGGAAATGATGGACGGAGCATTGACAATACAAGCACTCACCCCCAGTCAACTGACCTGGGTTTAATCCATCACCGTTCTTTAGCCCACTCTGCCACCCCAGTTCAGACATGGCCATATGCAAATCAGTCTGACCCTGTGCCTCATGGGAACAGTCCAGCCCGAACTGCGAAGCCATGCCTTCCTTGGACCGGAAACAAGCTACAGAGGACCGGTTTCTGGCATTTCAGCCATCTTCAGCCGGCTTGCTTGAATCCAGTGGCAAAGTGAGCAAGGGACTCACGTCTGAGCATACCCTGCCAACTTATGGCGAACAAAGAAAAACCAGAGGAAATGATGGACGGAGCATTGACAATACAAGCACTCACTGGGCTAAAGAACCGTGATGGATTAATCCCAGATCAGTTGACTGGGGGTGAGTGCTTGTATTGCAAGAGGGGCATAAAACAAGGAAAAAAAACGAGTGGGACAGAGGGCAGAAGGACACAAAAACAAGTGAGACAGAGGGCAGAAGGGCACAAAAACGAGTGGGACAGAGGGCAGAAGGGCACAAAAACGAGTGGGACAGAGGGCAGAAGGTAACAAAAACGTGTGGGACAGAGGGCAGAAAGGCACAAAAACGAGTGGAACAGAAGGCAAAAGGGACACAAAAACAAGGAAAAAAACGAGTGGGACAGAGGGCAGAAGGCACAAAAACGAGTGGGACAGATGGCAGAAGGGCACAAAAACAAGTGGGACAGAGGGCAGAAGGGCACAAAAACGAGTGGGACAGAGGGCAGAAAGGCACAAAAACGAGTGGGACAGAGGGCAGAAGGGCAAAAAAACGAGTGGGACAGAGGGCAGAAAGGCACAAAAACGAGTAGGGCAGAAAGCGACTAAAACGAGTGGGACAGAGGGCATAAGGGCACAAAAATGAGTGGGACAGAGGGCAGAAAGGCACAAAAACGAGTGGGACAGAGGGCAGAAGGGCACAAAAACGAGTGGGACAGAAGGCAAAAGGGGCACAAAAACAAGGAAAAAACGAGTGGGACAGAGGGCAGAAGGCACAAAAATGAGTGGGGCAGACGGCAGAAGGGAACAAAAACAAGTGGGACAGAGGGCAGAAGGGCACAAAAACGAGTGGGACAGAGGGCAGAAAGGCACAAAAATGAGTGGGACAGAGGGCAGAAAGGCACAAAAATGAAAGGGACAGAGGGCAGAAGGGCACAAAAACGAGTGGGACAGAGGGCAGAAGGGCACCAAAAACGAATGGGACAGAGGGCAGAAGGGCACAAAAACGAGTGGGACAGAGGGCAGAAGGGCACAAAAAACGAGTTGGACAGACGGCAGAAGGGCACAAAAACAAGTGGGACAGAGGGCAGAAGGGCACAAAAACGAGTGGGACAGAGGGCAGAAAGGCACAAAAATGAAAGGGACAGAGGGCAGAAGGGCACAAAAACGAGTGAGACAGAGGGCAGAAGGGCACCAAAAACGAATGGGACAGAGGGCAGAAGGGCACAAAAACGAGTGGGACAGAGGGCAGAAGGGCACAAAAAACGAGTGGAACAGAGGGCAGACGGGCACAAAAAACTAATGGCACAGAGGCAAAATACAGAATACAGAAATATAGGGGCAGCTAAGAACAGAAGGCAGAATGGGCAGAGAGGCACAGGGCAGCGAGGCACGGGGTAGCAAGGGGAACAGAAGGGAAAAATGGGCAGAGACATGGGCAGTGAGGGGTACAGAAGGAAAGACCGGGCAGAGAGAGCACAGGGACAGCGAGGGGAACAGAGGGAAGAAAAAGGGGACATGGACCACGTACAGGCAGCGGGGAAGACAGACAACAGCAGTCAGAGACACAACAATGAAAATACAGGCAATACAATACATTTGAAAACTGCCTTTAAGACCCTTATTTTGGCTCTGTATGTGTGAAAATGCACTATCTTTTCACTTTTTAAAGTAAACGTTTTGAGTGCCATTTTTCGCCGCAGACACGCACGGTTTGGTTCCTGGCGCACATAGCCATGGTTGCAGCGCACAGAGACCCTCCACTGCTGCACACAGAGCAAAAAAATTAGAGGGAACATTGCTCTGGACACCAATGTACAAAGAGAATGCAGTTCCTAAATGCGTGCAAAGGGAGATACCATTGTGTACAAACGTGTGTAATTGGAGATACCACTGGTATCATACCCATACCAAGGCAGGTTGGGGTTATATAAATACCCAGTTGGGTGGCATGCTTCATCATTGGGCTACTCCTTGCTTGGCCTGTGCTGCAATGCCCAATGGGCCCCTTGAGGAGGCTCTTTGCTGGAGATCTTTTGAGATGGTTTTACCAAGATAAGCCTATAATAAGGGTGTAGATTGTGTAGAAGGGAAAAGAAAAAATGTGGAAAAATCTAACAATGAGTATGTGTCACCTATTGACTATTTAATTATGATTGTAGATACTTTCATATCTAAAAACAGAGTGAGACTGTGAAGGAAATATTAGTCCTTTGTATCTCAAGGGGTCAATTTAAATGGAGATCAACATGTTCCTAGTCAACAGAGTAGTCACAAATAATCCAGGGCAATTTGTCAGGACCATTCAAAAACCCTAATCTACATGGGATCGGGACAATGGTCCCAACTGGTCAGGTGCCCAATCCGAAAACCACCCATAAAGAATGGTGAAACCAATAGGTTTTGTAAGCTAGTTAGATGAGGACAAGTCCGACCCTGCTGGAAAAGAGTACATGCCTCTTAAGTATTTCAGAGCAAAGTCACGCATTCTGTGGTATTGGGCATCTAGCAAGGGTAACTGCCAGCGACCTACCCCTCTCTGCAATCCTGGAAGTGTACAGCAGACAATGATTCAATTCCCATCCCCACTGTTGAACTCCTGCCTTGCTCCACTTGCCAGATGAAAAAACACAGACTTGTCGGTGACCTCAATAGAGACTCAGTATTTCACAACACCCGAGGGAGTATGAGTATCGTTCCACCCTTCAGGTTGCATAGAAATTAAATTGGCGATCTGCGCTACATTGTCACAGTCACTAACTTGATTTCCAGCAGCAAGGGGAAGTGGGTTACGTTGACAGAAGTAGGGACATCCCCTGGGGGTGAACTGAACAAGAACTTCTTCAAAGACAGCAGAGGAACTGATTCCTTTCAACCCCTTCAGGCAGGTTAAGTTGGCCTGGATAAGTTGAAACTCCTGTAGACCCCTGTAGTGAGGAGATCCTTCTAATCTCTGAAGTCTCAGGGCTAGAGTGAGGGGCATAGGTAGATTGCTTCCACCAACCCAACTTGCCAGGGCAGTTAAGGACTGATGTATCTTTCATGTCCCAACTAAGAGCTTCATGATAGTGGGCTAAAACCAATCAATCAATGCATTTATAGAGCGTGCTACTCACCCGTGAGGGTCTCATGGCGCTGAAGGGAGGGGGGGGGGGTGCTGCTACTGCTCGAATAGCCAGGTCTTGAGGTGTTTCCTGAAGGTGAGATGGTCCTGGGTCAGTCGTAGGTGGGCTGGGAGGGAGTTCCATGTCTTGGCGGCCAAGTAGGAGAACGATCTTCCTCCGGTGGTGGTTCTGCAAATCTGTGGGGCGGCGGGGAGGGCGAGGCTGGTGGAGCGGAGATGGCGGGTCCGAGTGTAGAACGTGAGGCGCTTGTTGAGGGACCCATGTTGTGGAGCGCTTTGTGTGCGTGGGTGAGGATCCTGAACGTGATCCTTTTGCTGACGCGGAGCCAGAGCAGGTCTTCAGGTGGGCGGATATGTGACTGTGGCAAGGGATGTTGAGGATGAGTCGTGCAGAAGCGTTCTGTATGTGCTGGAGTCTTTTCTGAAGTTTAGCTGTGGTTCCCGTGTATAGGGCATTCCCGTAGTCCAATCGGCTGGTGACGAGGGCCTGGGTGACCATCTTTCTGGTTCCGGTAGGGATCCACCGGAAGATCTTCCAGGAGCATGCGCAGGGTGTTGAAGCATGAGGATGAGATGGCGTTGACTTGCTTGGTCATCGTGAGAGAGGAGTCTAGGATGAATCCCAGGTTGCGTGCATGGTCCGCGGGTTTCAGTGCGGTGCCCAGCGCTGTGGGCCACCAGGAGTCGTCCCAGGAGGATGGGGATGGTCCGACCCTAAAACGGGCCAGACTCTGCCACAGCTGCTCCAGAGGGACAAGAGTCAACCTCCCAGGACCAGCCACTGCCAGGTTCACACCATCTCCTTATAGTCCCAATTCCAATAGATTGTCCAGAATCCCCTCAGCGGACTATGCGGTGGTACCACTGGCAGCTGCCCTGGAGTTTTTTCCATTTGCTAGTTTCAGCGCTATACCGCCAGTTGCCTCTGCATCAGACCCACACAACAAGTGCACACTTGAACTGGCATACCTCTGTAGTGAGGAACAAACAAGTGGAGGTGGCCCTGAACCCACACACGTAACGGAGTACCTTATGTCAAAATCGGAAAAATAGACTCGCTACTCCGATGCCCATGCCGCCAGGAGCCCTAAATTCATTCCACTGAGTCAGCCGTTCTCACGCATCATCCCAGCAGCCCCAGCACTCCAAAATAAACTACTCTCGTGAGTTTCTTCTTTTACTTTTCCCTTCCAATTCTTATCTCAACCTTTTTATTGCTTGTAAACAAAGGAAAGATAATCTCTTTCTTAACATTTCACAATACGGCCCATATTTTTCTTTTAAATGAAATGTTTCATAATATTAACATAGCATGTGAACGTACCTTGTGTGCTGCATTATGCAACGTCGGTGCTGCTGTGAGAAACCAGCATTTTAATAATGATTTAAATATTAACCGCAAATTCCGTCTCCTTTTGTTTTTTACAAAGACCTGACTCTCTGAGGGCTTTAATGTGGTGAAATATGATCTAGTTCCCACTACATATAAGATCCTCTCGCAAGCCCCCATTGGTAAGTGTGGTGGCTATCTTCAAAGATAATCTAAATATATCCACTTAAAAATCCACTGCTTATCTGTCATTTTGCCTCTGCCTTCCCTCGCCATGGAGAATTTATCTTTGCTAGAAGAACTGATTCTCCAGCAACCAATGTGCTACCAAAAAATAATAGTTCTTAGGGACTCCAAAACATGGGGTAGAGGTCCCAATGTAGAACATCTAATAGTCACTATGACGAGTCTTAATATTTTTCAACAAGTTATCGCAGACAACGGGGCATGACCAAGATGTTGTCCTGAGAAGACGTCCCACTCATAACTCCAGGTCTGGGCCCATGATAATCTTTCAGTATCCTGAACCCTCCCCTTTCCTCCTGGACTCCAGTGGCAGCCCATGCAGAGGGGCCCCCTGTGCACTAATATCAGTGGTGCTTAGACATCAGCTTATCATCGACGCAGAGTGCGGCTAGCGGAGTGGTGACTGTGTGGCAGCAAACAGGGATCTACAGCCTCAGGCAGGCCACCAGGAGAGTGCGGCATGTGGCTGACTCTGCCGAAGGAGGCCCAGACCCATAAACATCTTCCTACTGGAGCAGTGAGTGGTGTTGCACCTGCCTGCCGGGGTGCCAAAGAAGATGGCCATGAAGGGTGCAGTGAGAAGACCTCAGACACTAGCAGAGCAGCAACCCCAGTTCCTCAAGGAGAACGGAGTGTGGGTTGCAGATGCCCAAACCCTGTGAGCCTCCAACAAAAGATTTGCTTGGAAGCACGACCCAGATGTATAGGACCACTGCACGGGGTCAACATGGGCAAGCAGAGCATGCGGCGCCCTCCATGCCTGTGACGGTGGTCCCTCTGCTAGGCGGTGACTTTATTCGGTGGAGCACCACCAGGGAGGGGCACTTCAGAAATATCAGAGAGGAGAGCAATAGGTTTCAATAGCTGCACATACAGAGGGGAGCCCTACAAGATGTGGTGTGGACTGTGGTGCCCCCCGCCACCACCACATAGTCCCAGAGGAGACTAAAGGGCACTTACCGACACCGGATTAGAGCAGTGTTTCTGAATCTGCCTAAAATGGCCAGAATGGTGAAACCTAAGAGGGCAAAATTGTTGTCCCCCACATCCCACGACGATGGGGATGCCCCAGTGCCCCATGCATCAGGAAAAGACCTGCTGGGCCAACTGGTGCATACTTTGGAAAAACTCTCATCTAGTTTGAATGGATCCTGCTGGCTATTCAAGAGACTAAAATCGCACTAGGAGCAAAGGGTGATGCTTTAGCAATGTCCTCACTACATGCAGACCATAAGTAGTTGTCAGAAACGGTTGAAGATACAGAGTCAACACTTGGGGCCCCATGCTTGATGGCGCAAGAAATGCAAGAGGAAGTGCGACAAGTCCAGCAACATCCGCAGGACTGTGCAGAAGTTGTGGTAGGCCGTTTCAGGCTTGATAATATATGCCTACTGCGGATCCCTGACGCAGCAGATGAAGTTAATGCTGCCTTCCATGGTTTGAAAGTTCCCGGTCCTCACCCCCTTCTGAAGTGGGGGAATGGAGGTGTTAACAATGTCTTTAAAACACCTCCCCCGGTGTCGCCTGTGACCTGTCTATTGAGCTGGATATCCTGCACTAAAACAGTGCAGTCACAACCAGGTTTGCAGATTTAGCACTAATCCTTGCTAAAGAGCCGGATCATAATGGCCTGGCAGACCCCGAGGGACCTAGATTTCAGAGCTGGCTAACTGAACTTCACAAAAGAGAAGAAGTGAGAGAGTTGCGACCAAGGAGCTGGGCGGAGACTTGGATACAGATATTGGATGAATTGCCTATAAAGGGGAGGGATGGAACATTAATGAGGTGAGACACGAACCAACTGGGCCCCTCTAGTAGTAATTTCTGGCCACAATAATACCCCCTTAGAAATACATGCTTCAAATGATGAGAATTCCGCCACTCGAACACTGCGCAAATTCTCAAATACCCATCTTCTACCATGATGACCTACAGTTAGAAGAAGGTAACTCTATCCCTAACACCAAGATTGCACACACAGCGCTGTTTTTTTAAGTTTACATAGCTACTCGCACGTTGTTATGCTGACATATTGCAAAATGATTTGCTTAGCCATAGTTGAATTGTCCACCTCTAGAGCATGCAAATAAATGCTGGCAGACATTTCTGTGCTATGGGCCCCTATTGTATTTGTAGGAATCTATAACTCTGCTCGGGTTAAATGGAAGGGCAGGATATCATCTGAAATGTTTCTCTAATACCAAATTTCAATTAAATACGTTTTTACATTTTTTTTAAAGTAAGTTAACGGTGACACGTAGAGGACAAGTAACACGCTGGCTCTGATTTCAACTACTGACATAACTTTTAATTGTTTGTTGGACCTACCAATTCTTATTAGAATTGTGATATTCTTTGGTCAGCTCTCTAGTGTCTCTAAACGCACTCGTAGCCATGTTGCAATGTATAAGAGATGCTGGGAGGACACTAATGAAATCAATCTAGCCCACGCCTTAGTTTTTTTCTTCCTCTTATTCGAATCATCATTATCATTCTGCTGAGGTTGAGATCCACTGTACTCATCTCATGTCCATTGTAGGTAGGACCTGCCAGATTTACTTACAAATAGTTCCACAGCGTCACTACGCCTCTTATACTCTGCACAAGCTTGAGAGTGAGTGGCGACAAAATGAGGACCGGGTGAATGGAATGAATGCTGTAGGCTGTGGAATCATTCTTTTTTAATAAGATCTGCTGCAAGATCATTTTATGCAACTGCATCATGAATGCAAACAACTCCACAAAGGAGCTATTTTCACCATGAATAAACACGTCCATCCAATAGCCCAGTAATAATAATCCCACTTCACGTGAATTGGGGAATATCCCCTTTGCGTTATTCCTGAGAAAAAATCAAATGTATTAGTGAAGGATTTAAAAGCCAGGAAAAATATGCAACTGCTCCCACTGTGAAGGAGAACTGCTCCCACTTGACCTTGAATTCTGCACCCACCCAGCTCAGAACACCTGACTGGCTCTCCTGTGTTGGATCTAGTAACTTCGGGCCCAATTCACAGAATGAATTTAAGACTAAATCCTAAACTTACTACTATTTGGTATTCACAGAATGCACTTACTACTTTCGGGATTCACAGAGTGAAC
The DNA here is from genome assembly GCF_964261635.1 of Lissotriton helveticus. Taxonomy (NCBI): domain Eukaryota; kingdom Metazoa; phylum Chordata; class Amphibia; order Caudata; family Salamandridae; genus Lissotriton; species Lissotriton helveticus. The sequence goes on along the minus strand of NC_136065.1, from coordinate 163,753,628 downwards.
TTACTGCTTTCGAAATTCACAGAATAAACTTACTACTTTCGGTATTCACAGAATAGATTTAAGACTACTAACTCTAAGTCCGAACTCGGGCCGGAAATTCCGGCCCGGAGGCGGAGCTTCCGGCGTGGGGGGGGGGGGGGGGGCGGAGCTTGTGGCCCGGAGGTGGAGCTTCCAGACCGGAGTCGGAGCTTGCGGCCCAGAGGTGGAGATTTCAGCCATGGCTAAAATCCCCACCTCCGAGCCGGAAGCTCCGCCTCCAAGCCGCCAAGTAGTAAGTGCATTCTGTGAATACCAAATAGTAGTAAGTTTAGGATTTAGTCTTAAGTTCATTCTGTGAATCGGGCCCTTCCTGTCGCCATTTAATTCTTTTATATTAATCAACTACCAGCCCGTCCCGACGTTGTCTGGTATGAATTGCTGCCGGCCAGTAGTATATTGTTTTGTAGGATTTCGTTTTGATAGCATTTCTTATCTGTGACAGGCCTGTGAAACGCTCCGATTCACAGTGCACTGCTGATGCACTTAAGAGTGCGCGTTCAGTAGTGTGTGAACTCGAGTTTCCCTACTTTATTTTTCCTTGCAATATTATATAGCGCGAACTCGACAACATGGCATGAGCACAATTTACATTACAGAAGAACACATTCATTTGTGGTAGGCACGCTGAGACAAAGCGATTTGCCTGGAATCACAGGATGTTGAGCTGATGCCGAGATTCAAACGTAGCTCCCGAGCACTACAGTTCGCAATTCTAGAACGTGTGGCGGGAGGTGTGTCTAAAAGTGTATGTCGGTGCTGGCTATCAATGAGAGAGAACTGTGCATTTTTCAAATAGGTGGTGAAAAAATATGAGTATGTTGCTGGAGATGTGGGCCGCCGTGCCACCAATGTACTTACCGGGGGAGGGTAAACACCCATTATTCCACAACTTTCTTTCCGCATACCATCACTCCGCATACTTTCATTACGAAAGTACCATGACTCCGCAATGCCATTATAACGCATGCCATTACATTTTATATGCTTTTACCACGCACACATTTACAACGAAATTCGTTGTAAATGCATGAATGGTAAAAGCATGTTTTTTTTTAATGTTTGGATAAGGTAAGTATGGGTATAGGGGTATATGTTTTGGGGTACTGAGGTATATGTTTTGGGGTGTTTGGGTATTTTAAGGGTTCAGATATAGTTTTGGGTTATGGGGTACAGGGGTAGTTTTAGGGTTTAGGGAAAGGTATGGGTTTGGGGGTACAGGGGTATTTTTGGGGTTCAGGGCTAGGTTTGGGGTTTGGGGTATAGGGGTATTTTTAGGGTTCAGGGGTAGGTTTGAGTTTTGGGGTACAGGGGTATTTTAAGGGTTCAGGGCTAGGTTTGGGTTTTGCGGTACAGGGGTATTTTAGGGATCAGGGGTAGGTTTGGGTTTTGGGGTACAGGGTTATTTTTAGGTATCAGGGCTAGGTTTGGGTTTTGGGGAACAGGGGTATTTTTAGGGTTCAGGGGTAGGTTTGGGTTTTGGGGTACAGGGGTATTTTAAGGGTTCAGGGCTAGGTTTGGGTTTTGGGGTACAGGGGTATTTATAGGGTTCAGGGCTAGGTTTGGGTTTTGGGGTACAGGGGTATTTTTAGGGTTTAGGGATAGGTTTGGGTTTTGGGGTACAGAGTATATTTATAGGGTTAAGATGGGTTAGTGTTTAAGGGTGTTGGGGTATTTTAAGGAGTAAGGGTGGGTTATGATTATGGGGTGCAGGGGTATTTAAAGGGAGCAGGGTGGGATTAGCACACGATATGAGACATGGCATGAAGGGCGGAACGTACCACACGCCCCCAGCGTTTGTCACGCCCCCAGCACACGCCCACAGCACAACGCAGACACGCCCACAAGGAACTACTTTGCTGGCACGGTGCTTTTACCTTTTTAATGTATATGGTGGGCGTCTGCATAGCCTATGTCCTTCTGCTGCAACTGCCCTTTCCAACGATGTATTGGGTGTTGTGATTGGTGCTGTGGTTCCTGAGATTACCCGCCTCAAAGGTTTGGGCTCTCTCTTTATTATATTAGTATAGATTTCCATAGTCAAGTTTGCTGGTCCATAAGGACTTGGGTGATTGTCTTCCTCTTGTTGTTCAGTTGCCACTTGTAGATTTTTTGGGCATCCTCAGGGAGTTGAAGCAGGACTTGGCCACAGCGTTAAGCTTGTAACACATGTTCAGCTGCTGTCAACTATGATTCTGGGGTTTCTTGCTTGTGGGTTGGTGTGGGAGTGGGTACGAGGTGTGTAGGCAACCAGGTTGAGTCCTATGGTGAGCCATCCTTTCTGTAGATCACTACTTCGATCTTCTGCATGTTCATCTTTAGGCACTTGGACATCATCCAGGTGGCCAATTTGGTCATGCAATAGTTACAATTTTGTGACTATTGCAAATCATTTACTAAGATATTATTAAATCATATTAAAAAAACACATAAGTAATCACGTGTAACCTCCCCAAATAATGTATAGAACAAATTCAAGCTCGATTGTAAACAGATATTGTAAAAGAAAAGTATAACTAATGACAGAAGCCTGAATAAAATCACAAACCACCACTATAACCAATCACAAGCAAAAGTGACATAGTTAGCAAACATAAAACCACCACCAAGGGGCCGATTCCGATCCTGGAAAAACGCTGTACAAATCGTGGTATGGAGCGTTTTCCCCATACAACTCGTACTTGTAAGGAGGCCTCTAAAACCTAGGAAGTAGGATCCATACAAATAGACGCACTCCATACAAATTGTAAAAAAGACCATACAACTCGTATATACAAGCAATTCCAATTCGGATTGCTCTGTACACAACGGTCCCATGTATTCCCGGCAGCAGTTTACAACCCGGCAAGTACGATTCGTACAAACGGCACTCCATACAGCTCTTTTTTCACAAGAGCCAAAAAGTGCCGGAAAAATCTTGTACGCCCCGAAAACAGTACGAGACAGACCCCCTCATGTACGCGTCGTACACCCCATGAATACAGGGGTACGGTGCGTATGTACGGTGCGTACGGATGGCACGGAAAGTGGGGTACGGTGCGTACATACGCGATGAAGGGGTACTGGTCGTGTACGCACCGTACAAGCACCATACCCCAAAATCGCGTATGTACGCACCATACCCCAAAATCGCGTACGTATGCACCGTACCCCAAAATCGTGTATGTACACACCATACCCCAAAATCGCGTACGTATGCGCCGTACCCCAAAATCGTGTATGTACACACCGTACCCCAAAATCGCATACGTATGCAGTGTACCCCAAAATCGCGTACGTACGCACCGTACCCCAAAAATGTGGGGTACGGTGCGTACATATGCGATTTTGGGGTACGGTGCGTACGTACGTGATTTTGGGGTACGGTGCATATGTACGCGATTTTGGGGTACGGTGCGTACACGACCAGTACCCCAAAATCACGTACGTACTTTGTGTACATGCGCGATGTTGGGGTACGCACCATACACACACCTCGCATGTGGGGGGACCCCTGTACACCTCATACCCTTATACGACCCATACCCCGGTATGAGTCGTACCCCCAGAACGAGTCATACCAGGGTACATGGCGTATAGGGGTTCGCTTCGTTGCCCGGTACAAGTCATTCCCCGTATACAGGCCATTTTCCATGCAAATCGTATGCTGACAACCCGGTACGAATTGTACTTGACGGGTTGGACAGCCTTTTTACAAATTGTATGGTCTTTTTTACAAGTCCGGGTCGTACAGCTTTTACGGATCCGATTTGTAAGGATCGGACCGATCTGTATGTATTTTTCCCGTATGAATCGTACTACACGGGTTGGAAGGGACTTTTACAATTTGTATGGAAAAAAATACTAATCCTATTTGTATGGAAAATAAAAATCCAGGATCAGAATCGGCCCCCAAGTGTATATGGGTACAAAAAGAGGATACACTAAATAATCAATGCACAGAACCCTAAGGAGAGGGAGGGTGTCATCCTGCCCGACAAAACCTAGGAACAACTCTTAATAAAGTGTATGAACTTTTAAACAATTGTTAAAGGTATATGTAAACGTAAAACATATATATTTTATCGGCTGAATACAAACATAAAAAATCCTACCAACTACACAAAGAACGTAACGGGCATGTGTTGACAGTTCTAAAGAAGACTGAACATTTCAAAGAAAGGCAAATAATTTTTACATGTATTTTTATTTATAAAAAGTATTTAAAGTAAAAATAATTAAAAGTCTCCCATTTTCACTGAATATAAACTTAAAACTAATTTTCTGAGATGTATATCATTCACAGATCCCATACTATTTAATTAAGCAACCCACATAACACTGAAAAAACTTGAAACCCTCAGTAAAAAATACGGGAAATACCTAAACTGAGAGCTGTATCGTAAATGAGCACACCCATTAGACGTGCACTAAATATAATTCCAAAGCATTGTATGGTTGTGGCATAACAGTGAATGACAGTCTTGATAATGTAAAAAAAACACAACCATTTGCTTTCAATATCCAAAACCGAAATTAGAAATCTAGGGAACAACCTGAAGGATTTCTCTAAAATTTCCAATGCTCCTACTGAGACAATTATTTAAGTCTAAGCTCCCAATATTCCACAACAAGTTGACAAACGCCATCTTTTTCATGTAGCATTTCACCTAATTTTTAACTTCCATTGACATAGAGGGAAAATGGAACCTCTGAGATTGTTTTTATTGGCTGACATAATTGAATGGACTGAAAGCAGCATTAGTTATCTATTTCTTGGTTTCTTTACTTGCTTTTTTGTACATATGATATTATTTACGTGTTATCTATCACTGTGTGAACATTCATGATCACTTTCCATACATCAGTAAACAGTGGATACTTGCACATTATGCCAATGTGGTTAGAAAGGATGGACTGCGATATGGCTGAATGCTTTTAGATTGAAAGCAAGCATCACAGTAGTATTTAGAAGTTTTTTTCAGACAGTCAAGCTTTTGTGGGAAGGATCCAAACAATTTAATTCCAGAAATCCAATCACAATTATATAAAACCATTAGCAACTGCAAATTTGTGAAACAACAAGAGAAAAGCAAAGGTTCTCCTTACTTGCCTAAAATAAAGAGGCACTATTTAGTAAGTGCTACAATCTGTGGTCTAAAGAATTAAAGGTTATTACCAATATGATGCCCTGGTTTTTGATTGACTCAATTAAATGTGGGCAGCTACCCAGTAATGAAGGGGAATAGACAGGTCCAATCTATTTAGTAAATTACAAATGAAGAGGATCTCTGTCTTATTGGTGATCGATTTCAGAAAGTTATTTTCATCCATAGTAGGTAGCTTCGAGGGTCGAAGCCATGGTCAATAAATGCTTGAAGCTTTTGTGTAGCTATTCTTTCAATAGGTTTGGAAATAGGAAGAAGCAAAGGAATGGGATGGAACTGTTTTGGTCAGAAGGTTGCAACGTAGAAGGGTGGGCAGAAATAGCATGTTTACATTGCAGTGCCACAAAATTCCTGAGCAGAGAAATTAATTAATAATGTCAATTGTATACAAAGCCAACTGCTTTCTAAGTTTCAGCATGAAGCTCATGATGGGATCATCTTCTGGAGGCCCACAGCGGCTACATGAATCAACGAGTTTTACACACTTTGTGGTATCTATCCATACTAATATTATAAAGAGAGAGCCCAAACCTTTGAGGCGGGTAATCTCAGTAACCACAGCACCAATCACAACACCCAATACAGCGTTGGAAAGGGCAGTTGCAGCAGAAGGACATAGGGTATGCAGACGGATAAAGAATTGTATAAAAAAAAAATGCAAAAAACTACACCATCCAGAAGGCCGAGGGCCAAAATAAAATCAAACAGGAAATGATGTAATAATGTGACTCACTATATTGAGACTGAGAGTATGGAGCCAAATTGATCGTGAACAAGGGATATGCTATTCCGAAACGTGTACATTTGTGCCTGCCTGCTTGAGAAACTCCATGCTGTGAGGATTAAATAAAAAAGCACATAAGTGAAGACAAACGCGAGTTCGTCCCTTTTTTCTCCTAGCTGGGGGAATTGGTTGTGGATTTAAATGCGGCGTGGTTCTGCCGCGGGGATTTACGAACCGGCGAGAGAGCGCTGCAAATTCTGGCAAAAAGGAACCGAGGGGTATCAATCTATACTAATATAATAAAGAGAGAGCCCAAACATTTGAGGTGGGTAATCTCAGGAACCACAGCACCAATCACAACTACCAATACAGCATTGGAAAGGGCAGTTGCAGCAGATGGACATAGGCTATACAGCTGGCCACCATACACATTATAAGGGGGAAAGAACGTTAGGGGAAAAGTAGTTCGTAGTGGGCGTGGGCGTTCTGCTGGAAAGTCAGTGGGCGTGCGCATGGGCGTGTGCATAGAGCGATGGGCGCGGCCTGCTGGGACTGCTGTCCCGATACGAGGGGGCGTTGCATTTACCATTTAGGCGTGTGCATGGGCGTGTGCATAGAGCGATGAGCGCGGCCTGCTGGGACTACGAGGGGGCGTTGCATTTACCATTGTTGTGGGCGTTGGCCGTTGACGCGATGTGGGGAGTGTAATTGCCGTCGGATGGACCAGAGCCGTCCCAATACGAGTGGGGGTCATCCCAATACAAGTGAGCATTGCATTTACCATTGTTGTGGGCGTTGCACGTTGACGCGATGTGGGGTGTCTAATTGCCGTCGGCTGGAATGGAGCGTCAGGTGGAGCGCACAAACACGTTCGCGTCTGCAGCGGACCCAAACGTTCCCATATTGCATTGAGGACACGGCTTCACAGTGGACGTATTCTTCTGCGGGGGCTGAATCAGGTGATGAGGCGATTCTGAGTCGCGGGGCCTGAGCCGGGTGATGGGGCGATTCAGAGTAAGTTTTAAAAATAAATTGCCTTGCAAATTGAAAGCAATGCAGACATTCTATTTCATCCCCAGACAACGTCGGGACGGGCTGCTAGTACTAATATAATAAAGAGAGCGCCCAAACCTTTGAGGCGGGTAATCTCAGGAACCATAGCACCAATCACAACACCCAATAAAGCGTTGGAAAGGGCAGTTGCAGCAGAAGGACATAGGCTATGCAGACGCCCACCATATACATTTAAAAGGTAAAAGAACCGTGCCAGCAAAGTAGTCCCTTGTGGGCGTGTCTGCGTTGTGCTGTGGGCGTGTGCTGGGGTCGTGACAAACGCTGGGGGCGTGTGGTACGTTCCACCCTTTATGCCATGTCTCATATCGTGTGCTAATCCCACCCTGCTCCCTTTAAATACCCCTGCACCCTATAATCATAACCCACCCTTACTCCTTAAAATACCCCAACACCCTTAAACACTAACCCATCTTAACCCTATAAATATACTCTGTACCGCAAAACGCAAACCTATCCCTAAACCCTAAAAATACCCCTGTACCCCAAAGCCCAAACCTAGCCCTGAACCCTATAAATACCCCTGTACCTCAAAACCCAAACCTACCCCTGAACCCTAAAAATACCCCTGTACCCCAAAACCCAAACCAGCCCTGAAGCCTAAAAATACCACTGTACCCCAAAACCACCCCTGAACCCTAAAATACCCCTGTACCCCAAAACCCAAACCTAGCCCTGAACCCTTAAAATACCCCTGTACCCCAAAACCCAAACCCAGACCTGAACCCTATAAATACCCCTGTACCCCAAAATCCAAACCTAGCCCTGATACCAAAAAATAACCCTGTACCCCAAAACCCAAACCTACCCCTGAACCCTAAAAATACCCCTATACCCCAAAACCCAAACCCAGACCTGAACCCTAAAAATACCCCTGTACCCCCAACCCCGTACCTATCCCTAAACCCTAAAAATACCCCTGTACCCCATAACCCAAAACTATATCTGAACCCTTAAAATACCCAAACACCCCAAAACATATACCTCAGTACCCCAAAACATATACCCCTATACCCATACTTACCTTATCCAAACATTTTAAAAAAACATACTTTTACCATTCATGCATTTACAACGAATTTCGTTATAAATGTGTGCGTGGTAAAAGCATATAAAATGTAATGGCATGTGTTATAATGGCATTGCGGAGTCATGGTACTTTCGTAATGAAAGTATGCGGAGTGATGGTATGCGGAAAGAAAGTTGTGGAATAATGGGTGTTTACCCTCCCCTGGTAAGTACATTGGTGGCACGGTGGTCCACATCTCCTGCAACATACTCATAGTTTTTTCACCACCCATTTGAAAAATGCACAGGTCTCTCTCATGGATGGCCAGCACCGACATACACTTTTAGATACACCTCCCGCCACAAGTTCTAGAATTGCGAACTTTCGAGCTGGGGAGCTACGTTTGAATCTCGGCATCAGCTCAACATCCTGTGATTCCAGGCAAATCGCTTTGTCTCCCCGTGCCTACCACAAATAAATGTGTTCTTCTGTAATGTAAATTGTGCTCATGCCATGTTGTCGAGTTTGCGCTATATAATATTGCAAGGAAAAATAAAGTAGGGAAACTCGAGTTCACACACTACTGAACACGCACTCTTAAGTGTATCAGCAGTGCACTGTGAATCGGAGCGTTTCACAGGCCTGTCACAGATAAGAAATGCGATCCAAACGAAATCCTACAAAACAATATACTACTGGCTGGCAGCAATTCATACCCGGACAACGTCGAGACGGGCTGCTAGTGCCTAATAAAATGTCATAAGAATGAAATATCTGGCTTATTCTTAAACCAAGTTACACATCTAGGCTTTTCAAAATTAAAGGAGTATTTGCCAGTTAAAAAAAACTTTGCTTTGAGTATGCTATAAATAGTACTGTTCTCTAACACTGTAAAGTAAAGTTAACCTAATGTCATTCTCTTTAGATAACCTAATTACTCTGACCCCATGTCCATTAGAATGATTGTGCTGTAACATTGAACATGGCAATATGGGAATGAATTGCTGAATACTAATTTGCATGTTTGGTTTCATGTAAATCTATACTAATATAATAAAGAGAGAGCCCAAACATTTGAGGCGGGTAATCTCAGGAACCACAGCACCAATCACAACACCCAATACAGCGTTGGAAAGGGCAGTTGCAGCAGAAGGACATAGGCTATGCAGACGCCCACCATATACATTTAAAAGGTAAAATAACCGTGCTAGCAAAGTAGTCCCTTGTGGGCGTGTCTGCGTTGTGCTGTGGGCGTGTGCTGGGGGCGTGACAAACGCTGGGGGCGTGTGGTACGTTCTGCCCTTCATGCCATGTCTCATATCGTGTGCTGTGGGTGTGTGCTGGGGGCGTGGGGTGTGCGGGGCGCGGGATTACAGAAAAAAAAGCGAGCATTGTGCCCAATATTTTATTGTTTTTTCTTCCCAGGTTCTGTACATTCCAGCTCCGGGTGTCCACCCTGCTCCCTTTAAATACCCCTGCACCCCATAATCATAACCCACACTTACTCCTTAAATTACCCCAACACCCTTAAACACTAACCCATCTTAACCCTATAAATATACCCTGTACCCCAAAACCCAAACCTATCCTTAAACCCTAAAAATACCCCTGTACCCGAAAACCCACACCTAGCCCTGAACCCTATAAATACCCCTGTACCCCAAAACCCAAACCTAGCCCTGAACCATAAAAATAAACCTGTACCCCAAAACCCAAACCTAGTCCTGAACCCTAAAATACCCCTGTACCCCAAAACCCAAACATAGCCCTGAACCTTAAAAATACCCCTGTACCCCAAAACCCAAACCTAGCCCTGAACCCTTAAAATACCCCTGTACCCCAAAACCCAAACCTACCCCTGAACCCTAAAAATACCCCTATACCCCAAAACCCAAACCTAGCCCTGAACCCTAAAAATACCCCTCTACCCCAAAACCCATACCTATCCCTAAACCTACCCCTGTATCCCATAACCCAAAACTATATCTGAACCCTTAAAATACCCAAACACCCCAAAACATATACCTCAGTACCCCAAAACATATACCCCTATACCCATACTTACCTTATCCAAACATTTTAAAAAAACATGCTTTTACCATTCATGCATTTACAACGAATTTCGTTGTAAATGTATGCGTGGTAAAAGCAGATAAAATGTAATGCCATGCGTTATAATGGCATTGCGGAGTCATGGTACTTTCGTAATGAAAGTATGCGGATTGATGGTATGCTGAAAGAAAGTTACGGAATAATGGGTGTTTACCCTCCCCCAGTAAGTACACTGGTGGCACAGTGGCCCACATCTCCAGCAACATACTCATATTTTTTCACCACCGATTTGAAAAATGCACAGGTCTCTCTCATTGATGGCCAGCACCGACATACACTTTTAGACACACCTCCCGCCACAAGTTCTAGAATTGCGAACTTCAGAACTAGGGAGCTAAGTTCGAATCTCGGCATCAGCTCAACACCCTGTGATTCCAGGCAAATCGCTTTGTCTCCCCGTGCCTAACACAAATAATGTGTTCTTCTGTAATGTAAATTGTGCTCATGCCATGTTGTCGAGTTTGCGCTATATAATATTGCAGGGAAAAATAAAGTAGGGAAACTCGAGTTCACACACTACTGAACGCGCACTCTTAAGTGCATCAGCAGTGCACTGTGAATCGGAGTGTTTCACAGGCCTGTCACAGATAAGAAATGCTATCAAAACGAAATCCTACAAAACAATATACTATTGGCCAGCAGCAATTCATAACGGGACAACGTCGGAACGGGCTGTTAGTTCACAATAAAAATGTACACAGATTCCACATGTGGCATTTATGTGGGATGCACTTTGGCCTCATGCCACCCACAATGCAGACTTTAAAACCATGCCAGTTGAGTTAAATCAGCAGCTCTGTGTCTCAGCAGTACATACGGAGGCTTTAACAAGTGAAACTAAAGATATTTTGAAACGACTACACTTAAGGTTAACATTACCTAGGTCAACAGTAAAATCTGCCTTGAAACCTGCAGTAAGAAGTGAAACATGGAGAGTAGGTTAACTTTACTTTGCAATATTAGAGAACAAAAGTACTACTTATAGCATACTCAAAGCAAAGTTTTTTTAACTGTCAAATACTCCTTTAATTTTGAAAAGACTAGATGTGTAACTTGGTTTAGGATTAAGCCAGATATTTCATTCTTATGATATTTTATTAGGTAAAGAAATTATACTTTATTGTCAAAGCAAAAGTTTTTGTAAAAATATCACAAATATGTTTTCTAGAAAAGTTGGTCACTTCTGCTTCAAAACTGCCAGCCTCTAAACTAGTTTTGTTAGGCACTCTTCTCTCCCAGTGATGTAATTACATTTCCCAGCTTAGAGCTTTGCCCATATGCGTGTAAAGTACAGTATTTAAGACCTTTGCTTAACAGAGAATAGCTCTCATGCAATAGTACCGATGAGAGTTCTCCATAAGTAGAAAAAAAGGGAAATATTATTTCTGGGCATCACACTCCCAGAAAACCCACTTTCTTTTTAGGTTGTTGTGAGAGAAAGGAAGGAAGTTTACATAACTGGTCTACAAAATGAAAGGCAGGGCCTTTCGGCACTTTCATCTACATGTAACTGACTGTGTATTTGCATCAGACCTTATCGTAGATTCCTTTGCTTCTCTCACTCATGTGGCGACATCAGGCAGAGCACTGGTGTTATGTTTCATGCAGTTGCCCAATATATGCTCAGGTAGCAACCCGACCTTTCACCTATATTTTCCATGCCATTACACCACATAACAGTTCTTGGTACTGACCTTTCACCTAGTTAAGGTAATGCCTAAATGACATGGGGATTTCTCTGAAAACTAGCCTCATTCATTATGCATGAGGATTCTTGGAACCACAGCAGGACACCATCTCCTGCATAATGCTATGTATAAGGGTCATTCCTTCCGTCATCCAAGTCCGACATGACACAGCAAGGTATATCCCTGGGGGTATCAAATTGGGTATGTAAACACCATATCTCTGCTGAGCAGAAAAGGACTTCAATGCTGACACACTGACGCGAGACACTGTGGTTCCTGCATGCAGACACTCCAACTCGCAGTGGTCTGACATTCCTTGAGGGGGGTCCACCTCGAGACCAAGACGGGTTCCCGCAGTCTCTCACTTCAGGTAATGGGGTTGACTTTATCCTAGAGGGATTCTTGGCTTTTACACCTACATACATGCTAGGTACATTTAGGTCCATCTCATTAGGGTCACATCGTAGGAGTACACTTTTATTACTGTCATGTATTTTTATACTTACCTGTATTCATGGTTTTAGCGCTATGGTAGATATCTACCATTCTTTTACTCTGTTGGTGCTTACGATCATTTATATGTGCTTCAGTCTTATGGTTGCTTCAGCACACCTATTTTACATTAAAATGATTCTGGTTCAATAAATGCTAATTGAAAAATGTCCCCACCGTTTATTCTGTGATTCTTTCTGAGACAAAGTGAGCACGAGTGACTGAGCGAAAAGTATAGCAATGTTTCCAAGATCCTGAGGGGTCAGGGTGTCATGTTCGGTACCTGCCAAGAACTATTCTCTCCTTGGTAAGAGAGGTTGCTAGTGGCACTGTGAGCTAGCTGGAATACAGGCTAACATACCCGGTAGGGGTCTCTAGAATCAATCCAGACACCAGTCCTACAGTGTATGTTGTCTAAACGCGCAGACCCTATATAGGTTTATAGGAACTACACAACACGGTGCCACCAACGTTGGTTTGGTACTTATTTAACAGTCAAATCTGAGTAGATCTGTCGTGCTGTTCTCAGAGACCCCTACTCAACTTTCCCCAGAGGCGTCTGGAGTGGGAAGGGAACTATCTGCCATGGCTGAGTAGGCATATCCTATGTATTGGCTGTAGCTTTATCAAGCTTGAAGGATAAATCGTTCCTATTATGCATAAAACCTTATCTTCGTTTCCTTGAAACTTTCCTTGGAAATGTTTTCCTTCTTCAAAATAATGGCTGACGAAGATAACGCTGTGCAAGCACAACGTGCAGCCGCAGGGAGAGAGGAAGAACAGGAAGGGGAAATTAACATTTCAGAAAATGTCAGGACTGGCCTTACTTTAAAACTAGCAGACTATGGAGTCTGGGTAGGGAGAGTAACATTTGTGATTGAGGTTCACAAGTCATACAGAACAGAGGTATTCTATTCATGGGTTAAATCCCCTCAAGCAGATGCACAATCAAATGCATTTCATTATTACACTGAAAATGAAACACCAGAGTAATACTGTCCAAATGAGGACATTGAAATTCTGCTCGCCTACCAGGAGCATATAAACTGGCATAAATGTGCCTCCCCACACAAAAGATAAAGTAAGACTAGGTCTGCTTGGAAGAGACAAAGCCACTTGGCCAGTCCTTGTGCTTACACACTCCATCCAGACATTGATTCAATGCCAGTAGTAGACTCACGGAGACTGCACTAGTGGCAGCGGTGGAGGAATCCAGAAAGATCCTGGAATTCGAAGGGTCTGTGGCCATTATCCTCCTAGACCTCAGCGCGGCCTTTGATACAGTGAATCACAGTATCCTTTTATTACGGCTCAAAAACTAGGAGTGACAGGCACAGCCCTCTCTTGGCTGGAATCATTCCTCCAAGAAAGATACTTTCAGGTATTTGAAGGTAATACCTATTCACGACCACGCCTCCTTGCAATGTGGGGTTCCTCATGGCTCCTCCCTGAGCCACAATCTCTTTAACGTGTATTTGTCCCCGCTGGCGGAAATAGTGGCACCTTTTGGAATACAACTCGTTAGCTATGCAGACGATACACAGCTTATCGTGGCATTGAACCAGGCACTGCCAGCCCCCACAAGCCTGAGCTCTTGTTTTAAAAAAGTCGCAAGTTGGATGAGTCAGTCCCATCTTAAACTCAATGGCGACAAGACAGAGCTCATGCTGTTGGGTCATCATGCAACTTTCGACCCACATACTCTGTGGCACCGGCCCCTATTCCACCGGCCCCTATTCCGAAAAAGGAAATAAAGAGTCTGGGCTTCTGGCTTGACCATGAGCTCACTTTTAGAGCACAAGCCAGGAAAACAGCGGCCACCTGCTTTGGACTGCTAAGGTCAATCCGGAAAATACTGCCCCTATTACCAGAGAATTCTAAAAAGATCTTAGTCTAAACCCTCATTCTATCAAGGCTGGACTATGGTAATGCTCTTTATTTAGGAGCTCCTACCTCAGTTATTCACAAACTACAGGTAGTACAGAACTCAGCAGCACGACTCCTCACAGGCACTAACAACCGCTCCTCAGCCAAACCATCCTTAAAAACACTACACTGGGTCCCCATACAAGAGTGAATTCACTTTAAAGCTCTCTGTATTGTTCAAAGAAATTTGCAGGGCAAAGGTCCACCTATTTTTACGAACCTTGTTAAACACTACAAAGCCACCAGGACCCTTCGTTCTAACGCCCTTCTTCTAGCAGAGGTCTCCAGAATAAGGAGGCTCATACAGGAGGTCGTCTCTTTTCATATAATGCATCAAAGCTCTGGAACTTCTTGCCTCTATCCAATCACCAGGAAACCAACCATCTGGTGTTTCGCAGGTAATTGAAGACATGGCTTTTTCCATAACTCCATCTGCTCCCTATTTCAAGTCCGCTGCGCTGGGATGCTTTCAGGTAGCCATGTGCTATATAAGAGTCAATTCAATTCAATTCAATTCTTCATAAAGAAATAATAAAACTTTACAGAAACCTGACACAGCTCGTGATGAGAACACTCACACTTCAGCCAGCAAGAGCTACACAAACAGGACAAATTCAGGGGTCTACAACTGAAATTACACCACAAGCGCTACATACAGTTATGAGTAAAACGCCCACTAAATGTGACCGAATGCCATTCTGGATTGCTCAAAAAAGAACACAGTTCGAGGCAGTATTTCTACACACAAGCCCTCAAGAAAAACACAGAATGCTAACAATCTGCTTGCCAATGGAGATTGCTCCCCAGATAGAGGACTTTACCTCTTGGGTTACAGTTTTCGCTGCAGTATATACCAGAACTCATGGTATCCCGTCATTAGCACTAATACTGGATGTATTAAGACAAAAACTGAATGAGAATGGAGCAGGACCTGCCCTGAAATTAGGGATGAAATTGTTAGGACATTTTTCCTAGGTATCAGCTATCATATTAGGTAACATTAAAGGGGATGCAGCAGCAGCGGAAATATGCCAACGCCTGAGGGATTTCACTCCTTTACAACAGGAACATGAATTACTTAAAATTATCATGGACTCCTATGCTGAACTAGGTAGAGATAGTTTGGGTGCTAGAGTAACAAAACCTCAACTCATGGGTGGTCCTGAAAAGGATAACATCAAGCAAGCACCTGATTCTTCCAAGAAGAAATGGGATAATAACAAGAAAAACAAAAGCATAGTGAAAATAGATCTCAATCTAGGAGTTGGTCTCCTCATCAGGAGCCCTCCAAAAGGAGATACAACCTTAAAAATAGAGATAACGTTAAAAAACCTGACAGGTATCAGGATATTGATACACGTTCCTCTCGTTCCATCCAGGGTTCACCAAGAAACTCAGAGAGAAAAGGACGGTCAGAACACAGACAAGAAGAGCGTAGAAAGTCCAGAGACATGCAACGCGCTTAAGACTATACTTCCAAAAAAGATTCAAAACCTCAAATTAAAAAGAAGAAAGTCAGAGGTCTCAAAGTTAGACTAAATTCTGAGGACTCAACTTCTGAACAGGGAATTGGCTCTGATGATGGTAGACAGCATATCAGAAGTAACAATAGTGTGCCAGAACCTGATGGAATTTCTGGTGACAGTGGAGTTGAATGAGCAGGTCACGGTGGAAACACCTGATACAAGGGTAAGTGTCCCGCATTGGTTACATGGGATAGCACTCCAAATGGAGGGGGACAAACTCAGAAAAGTTAAAGGTCTCTTTTGGGAGAACCTGGCTTACGGCCATGACATCCTTTAAGCTTAAAGAGATTGGCCACCTGAAATTGTCATGGCTTGCCCAAAGGGAGAAACTGTGATTTTACCGGCTTTTTTCGACCTCGTTCCAATATACTTAAAACACACATACACGCAGGAGTGGGTGGTAGCCCTTGCTCCAGCACTATATCTCAATCACGTTGGGTGATATGCTGAGTCACCTCACCATATAATTCCAGTAAAAACGAATCCAACTCCACAGTACCCAATAAAACAAGTAGCAAAAAAAGGTCAGGGATATCTTAGATCAACTTGAATACTAGGATGTAATAGAACCTTGCACCCCTGCAATGAATAATCCTTTGTTTCCCGTAATGAAACCGGATAATTCATATTGTCTCGTTTTAGACTACAAACATCTGAACATATGCACTAAAACATTTGCTGTACAGAATGCACACATTGCCACATTAATGATTAACATTGTGCGGAAAAAATACAAAACAACATTAGATAACTCAAATGGATTTTTCTGCCAAAATATAGCGACTTTAAGCAGATATTTGACAGCATTCTCAGCGCTAAGTTCCCAGGGTCAATTTTGAAGACTCCCCAAAGGGTATACGAATACCCCATGTTTGTTCTCCGCTACAGTAACAGAGTTGCTTCAGAATTTGGATGAAGAGGCATTGTCCTGTGTGGATGATATTTATCTGATGGATGATTATTTAAAGGATCACTTGTTCAGGGTGAGCAACATAATTTGGGGTTTGCCTCTGAGGGCTACAAATTCAACTTTAAAAAATCTAAAATAGCCCACCTCAATGTCCTTATTTCTGTGATACGATCTATCAAGTGAAGGAAAAAGCCTGGCATCTAACTTGTTAGGAAAGTGTGCGCTGCTCCAACCTCCTGAAGTTTGGCAGAACATATATTTTGGATTACGCAGAAAGAGTAAAACCTTTCTACGACTTAATCACACCTGATTTTTCAGTTAGGCATTCGACACAGGAACACACAGATATCCTTTGTTCCCTGAAAACTGACATGATAGCATCAAAACACTTGCAGTCACGCGTGAATGTCCACAACCTGGTGATTCGTGTTATAGTGGGTCAATCTGGGTACACTTACCTTACCTTCAATGAAGGAGAAACGGTACCCATAGCATACTAATCACACTTGTACTCAAACGCTGAAATGCGCATTGCATCTACAAAAAAATACTGATAGCAGTACAGACCGCTGTAGTAAGAGAAAGAGCACTGACTCAGGGGAAACTAATCATTGTCGTAACTCAGGTACCAGCATTAGAGGCTGCTACAAAGGTAAGCATTCCTAATGTAAAGCCTTACATCCAAGATGGATACAATGGGATGATTCTCTCAATGCAACGGTAGTAGAATACAAATATGACCCTAGTCTAAAAACACAAGCATTCCTGCAATATGAACAAGAATATCCTCTCCCAAATGAAATAATGCCCCTTGATCAGTATGAATATATCCTTTACACTGACGGATGTGCTCAGCTGGCCAAAGGAAGTAAACAGCAAAACAGCACAGTGTGTGCGATTGTAAAGGGTTGTATGCAGGATGGCAAGTTCCATCCTAGCAGTACGAAGACTCAGTCTCTAGGAGTCTGCATGGCACAGCTGGCAGAACTAAAAGCCCAGTTACTGGCACTAATAAATATGGATCGAGATTTCTCACACTGAATGTGTACGATTCATTTTATTGTGTTCAGTCATACAATGAGTATCTCCACTACTGGGGTCAGAGTGAGTTGAAAGACTCAAAAGGTGGCACAATTAAACATAAAATGCTATGGGAAACAGAAGCTGAGCTCAAAAACGAACTATCAAGAGCTCACATGATACACACGCTGAGTCATCAACATGATGGCGTTCACATTAAAGGGAATTAATTGGTTGATGAAGCAGCAAAGGGGGAGTACGTACTGCTGCCACAGCTGCGATCACTCGTTCAAAAACCAGAATAGATGGACAGATAATGGTAGCTGTAATTATTTCATGCCAGAACTGCACAGTCTTACCGAAAGATTTTCCACTCAAGTACTCCTACAAGTTAGATGCAAATAACATTCCATATACTCAAATTCCAGGAGTGGGCCATAGAGTAATACCAAACATGGATCGCAGATTGGGTTTAGTTCTTGCAGCACACGAGGGTCTAGGTTCTGCAAACGCAGGGATTGCCGCAACGGTTTAGTTATTGAAACAGCGCTATTGGTGGCCTGGGTTAACTAAACAGATGAAGAATTTTGTCCTAATGTAGCACATCCAGGTCAGACACCGTTACTAATATCAGACAGACCACTCGCTTGTGTCTATTTGGATCACTGCGGCCCATTACAATCAGATGGGGCTTACAAGCACATGGCAGTGGATTCATGCTCTAGATGTCTATGGGTATGGCCTCAGTGCTCGGCTGATGCTCACACTGTTATAAAAGATTTGCGAGTCTTTATAGGGACATATGCAGTTGGCATATACATTCTGACCATGGCCCCCCGTTTAGCTCTAGGACTTACAAGGATGCCTTGGGAAGTTTGGGTGTAGCATTGCAGTACTCCTCTCTGTAACATCCTGAGGGAAATATGGTTGTGGAGAGGAAAAACCGAGATTTAAAGCAACAAAAGCAAGAAAGGACTTCCATGCTGACACACTGATGCGAGATGCTGAGGGTCCTGCACACAGACACTCTAGCTCGCAGTGGTCTGATGTCCCTTGTGGGGGGGTCCACCTCGACAGGAAGATGGGGTCCCACAGTCTCTCACTTCAGATGATGGGTTTGAATTTATCCTAGAGATTCTTTTAGACCTACTTAAATGCTAGGTACACTTGGGTACATCTAGTTGGGGTCTCATTGCAGGAGTACACTTTTATTACAGTCATGTCTTTTTAATACTTGCCTGTATTCATGGTTTTAGCACTATGGTAGAAATCTACCATCCTTTTACTCTGTTGGTGCTTATCGTCATTTAGATCAGCTTCAGTCTTATGTTTCAGCACACCTATTTTACATTAGAATAGTTCTTGTTCAATAAATTCTGATTGAGGGGGAGGATCTACGCTGCAACCAAGATGGCCGCATAAGCTCCCGGCTCCGCCGATCTCCGCCAGGAGCTCATGAATCCTGATATTTATCCTGAATTCGAACCAGACTCCTGTGTGGCTAATGGGTTGCTGAGATTAAAGATACAATCCCGAGATTTCCATCTTCTCGACAGACGAAGTTATGCCATTTTTTATTCTCAGCCTAATCCAGTGTGAAGCCGGGGCCTCGCTTTCTAACCCATCCGGGTTGGAATTGAACAACATCGGCTGCGAGACCAGGCCGGCGTCCGGTCGCCCGGAGTGGAAGAATATCCCGACCGGATTGGATGGTGGTGCGGTGGTCGGGTTGCCTGCACGGACACGGCGGCGAGACGCACCGGTAGCTGTGGGCGGGGATCCGTTGCCCATTGGCCCTGTTGGGCCCCAGGGCTGGCGGGCTTGGGTCCTCGCTGGCGGCGATGGTGTTGAGACCGCGACATTGTCGAATGCTCACTATTCACGTCGGCCCTGCTTGTGCCCGCTACACCGGAGAAGTTGGTCACTTTGTTAGAGGAGATGGAGCGAGAGGAAGATGCGCCGTCGCTGCAGACCGTAATGAACGCCATTGGGGCGCTTCACTCGCAGATCTCCGCCGCCATCCATAAAATGGTCATAACAGCCAAAACCATTTGTTTGAGACCGGACGCCGACCCCCCGACGGCTTTGAAACAGGTTGTTTTAACCGCGAAGTGGGAAATGCCTGACACAGAGGGCCCCGTGCGGAAACCGGACCTGGTGTGTTTTGTAGGCCCCCGAACAACAGACAGAGAGCCCGGAACTACCGAAAACTGGCCACACTCTATCCCGATGCCGCCCAAGATGGACACAGCCAACCTCATACTCCAGGACTATTTCCACGGCGATTTCCGGAGTGATTTCTTATTCTTTTCTCCCCAGTTGGTTTGAATACGCCTTTGTAAATTATGGTCGATGAACAGACATTTCCTCCTGATTCGTGGTCTTCGAATATCATTGCTTTGGACTTGATCCCACTACACTGACTTTGACTCTTTTGAACGCTTTGACTTTCCTCCTGAGATGGCGGCCCGAGTGGTGAAAACGCGTACGAAAAATCGTAGTGGCCAGGGTTGAGTGTTATCGTCTGGGTCTGACACAAAGGCTTTATTTGACACGGGACTTGTAACTACAATGATGCGGGAGTCGGACGGTTCTCTTGCACCCCCCCGTTTGGTTTTTAATTGCGGCTTCACATTGTCTGACTATAGCTAGGGGGGGGACTGCTTCTGGCGGGGAGTAAAGGGGACCGGGAGGCTGTATGACATCTCCTCCTCCGCTCTTTTCCTTCTTTTAGGGTTTAGTTCTTGGGCGACAGGCACGCTGCTAGTGGGGTTAGGCCGTAGCCATTGCCGGGGTGCAGGGTGGGAGTCATAGGGGGGTTTATTTTGTCCTATTTTAGTTCTATGGCCTTTTTTCTTTCCTTCCCCTTTTACGAGAGGTGGTATATCTATTCTGAGTCTATTTTTGACATGTGTGGATGTCTACTCTGGTCCTATTTATCCTGTATACCTGGGTGGATGGGCCTTGCTAGTACGTGCATAACGGGGTGGTTGATTATATTGATTGTCCGTTCTATGTATACCTACTCATGTTGACGCCCCACGCTCCTTGTACTGATTGTATCACATTGGCCTATTCACCTACGTGCTGAGGCAATGTATCATATTGTGTGACTCCTAATATGTGTAATATGTCCTCTAGCTTATTCTTCTTTAAATAAACAGATAAAAAAAAAATTCTGATTGAAAAATGTCCCCACCGTTTTTTCTGTGTATCTCTCTGAGACAAAGTGAGCATGAGTGAATGAGCGAAAAGAATCGCACTGTTTTCAGGATCCTGAGGGATCAGGGTTGTCTTGTTCGATAGTTGGCAAGAACTATTCTCTTCTTGGTGAGAGGGGTTTCTAGTGGCACTGTGAGCTAGCTGGTATACAGGCTAACATACCCGGTAGGGGTGTCTAGAATCAGTCCGGACATCAGTCCTACAGTGTATGTTGTCTGAACGTGCAGACCCTATATAGGTTTAAAAGCACTACACAACACTGGTTTAAGGTTCTCCCCTGGTGGGGAGAGAGTTGTACCTCTTTTAGAAAACACCATCCTGAAGAAATGATAAATATATGACTTTGATAAATTATTTTAAACATAAGGCAGAAGCAGTGTTAAAAAGTTAGGGGGGAAACAGCATGTAAACTTTACTAGGATCTGTTCGGGGATTTATATCATCCATTGCTGTGTTATTTCTATAATTTTGGACTCTAACCAACTGGAAATCATAACACTGTTAGAATTTGGAAAATACAAAATGAAGAAGACTGATTTCAGAGTAACCTTGCCTGTGAACGTCTGAGGACTTATATTCTATCTTCCCTTGACCCCAAAGAAGATGATTCTCCAGGGTCATGAAATGTGGCCTTCAAGTCCATTGGGAGTTAAAGGATAATAGAAAAACAGTGATTCAGTGAGTGGAACTAGACTTTGGCTCACGGCCTTTGTAAAGGAAGTCTTTAAGCACTTTTTTCTTACAAACAATATGCTTTCATACAAAGTTTGTGGTTTAGTCATCACTGCAGGAGATAAATTGAGGATGTGTTTAAACAGTTTAATATTTTCAGATACCATGCACACCTATTTTGCATGAATTGGTCATTTCAGAGAAACGATACCTTGCACATCATAGTCAATGCCCTTTTGATTACAAATAAAGATGGCTCCTGCCACTTGATATCGCTGGACCTCTCAACAGTGCTTACCATTCCACCCTCATATGCACCCTGGAGTCTCAAATGGGATTCACCAGCAATGTCCTTTGCTAGTTATCCTCCTATGGTTCCTACAGACACCAGTTTGTTAACATTGGCAGCTACAGGTCACAAAATATACCTATTACCTGTGGAGTTCACCAGGATTCCGTACTGTCTCCTATTTTCTCCAACCTTTAAATGAAGACCTGTTGTGCTCTACTCACAGATAACAGCGTCAAGATTCACCAACATGTGGATGATACGCAATTCTACTTGACAGTCTCCTCTGCTTTACACATCCAACACGTCAAACACTGCTTACACATCATCTGACGTAGATTCTTGGCACCCACTTGAAGCTGAACCCAACCAAGACAGAATTCCTGTTATGTCAAGAAGAGCAAACAAGATACAGTACAAACGTGTCACAATGTACTAATCCAAGAAACTTTCATCGAATGCCAAGTCACTTAGATTCACCCTGTACACCAACCTCACACTTAAGAACACATTGCCAAAATAACGAAGATGACCTGGTACCAACTCTCTTTGCTAAAGAAACTTAAACCGTTTCTTCTAGAAAGTGATGTGAGAACTGCTATTCAAACACCCATTCTTCTTCATCTTTACAGTGATAATGCCCTACTCCATAGCCGCCCGAGATTCACACTGGAATCTCTTAAGAGTATCCCACACTCTACAGCCCATCTCACCAGGGCCTGAAGAAATAGGATAACACCACCCCAACCTGATGGAACTCCATTGGCTGCCCTCGCCAGCCTGCACCATCTTCAAAACTAGCTTTATCATTTAGAAAGCCATCACAAGCTGCATTTCTGCTTATCTTGCATACCAGCTCACCATCTCTGGCAGCTCTCTGCACACTGCACCCAGGACATCTTAAGGCAGGAGACTAAGAAGTATAAAAAAGAAAAAACAAGACAGCATCTATGCACCAAGGATTTGGAACAGTGGCCTCATATCCATCAGGACCACCCCAACACTGCTCCAGTTTAGGATAGAGATGAAGACATATTTTTTTAAAGAGAATTACATGGTGGGCGTGTCCAAGATGGTGATGGAGTAGGAGCTCTGCTGCCAGTCTTCTGGATATGACCAGATCCAGCACAAACTGACACTATACCGGGTCAAGGCCATGTACATCCACATCCCTGATTGCGGCCCGGGACCCAGATAGCCTATACAGTGACGGCCAGGGCAGGTAAGACCGGTGGGGCAGGGAGGTGTCAACAGATGATGATGATGAGGGAATTTTTTTTAAAAAGCAAACCACCTACCTTGTGCTCGCCGCTCTTACCCGCACCGGCCACCACTGAGACTGGATTGTGGCAGAGTGGCCCACAATACCTTCAGGATTTGTTGAGGCCTGCAGACCATGGGTGCGGGTTGGTTGTCGTGCCGGGTCCTGCAACGGCTGGCATCACCTGACTTCCTGTCCTCCGAAACTCACTATACCAGCCCACTTGGTGGGGAGCACACCAATGACTATCAGCTCCCCGGACCAGACCCTGCCGCCCCTCCCACATACCGCTGGGGCCCAGAAGCATCAGTACCCGAGCAGAGGTTCACCCAACTGCAGGTGAGGAGAGTCGGGCAGCTGCATTATGGAAGGCCTGGCGGCCGCATTGCCCTGCACCTGTCAGGTGGCACCAGGAGGGCCCTGCACTTACAGCCCTACATGATCTGGGCCCTGATTGACACCGGAGATGATAGATTGTGGCAGTATCTGATGCCTGGAAACCATCGATGGACGTTGGCATACGGGGGGGGGGGCGGATGTGTTGAGAGGGCAATGCCTTATTGGCTTTACCTGGGCCTAGTGGAGGATACGGTTTGTGCTTCCTGGCTGCCCATGTGTTGAGCTCCTCTTGTTTGGATTGACTTTGAGGACACCGTGAAACGCTCATGTCCTTTTGGGATGTTCTTTCCTTGAGGGACACTTGGTGTGTCCCCCACACAGCTCCATTTCTCCCGGGATTGACAAACGTGACCTCCCCCAAACCTACTATACTGAAGGGCCCTGATTTTGCTGATCCTGTCACTTCATTTTCTCTGCAAGTGGGGACCTGACTGAAATCCCTCAAACTAGAGTCTGCACAATGACAGCCTTGAGTAGGGGGTCGACTGAAAGAATTCCTCTACTTTAGCTTCTTCGTAGCCTCTGCCTTGTGGAATGATGGGGTCCCCTGGATTTGATTGACTTTAAGAGGATTGAGCACTACACTCTGCCTGCCTTGTTTGGGCCTGTGTTCTTTGATAAAGGGAGCTGCGTGCTCTACCAACAATGATGGCCACCCACCCCAGTACTAAGAAGGATGGTACCCTAAATGATTTGTTTCAAAGACACCGGCGAAAAAAGCAGAACATCCGAAAGAGGCCTCCCCCACTGCTTCTTAGGAACAGGCGAGCGATTTGGGAGATCATGCTCCTGTGACACATTAATTCTTGGAGCAATGTTTTGGAAAGCTTAGAGGTTACATAGCCACATTGAAACAGGACATAGCTATGGAGGAGAGAGAACTTAGACAAGACGTTGGAGATCTGGGCCAAAGAGTGGACTCCCTCTAACAAATCCAAGATGCCTGTGAAGAAGCAATGGATAGCCATCGTTGAGTACTCCTTGATTTGCGGGATAAAAATTTGGATTTGCAATACCAGTTGGTGGAATTGGAAAACTGCTCTTGTCGCTCTAATATACAAATTAAGGGAGTTCCTATGTGGGATGTCACGGGGAACCTTCAAGAGTTTACTGTACATCTCTTTCACTTTTGGCTCCAGATCTCGGTGACTAGGAGTGTGAAAAGGCAGGGCCGAATTCGACCAAGAACCCTTCAGTATTTGCCCGGCGTTAGCCGCCTCTAATACCATTCGAGATTACCAAACAAAGAGGCAGGCGTTGGAGACTGGAAGGCAGGAAACAGGAGTTTATTCCGACGGAGCAGAACACGTCAAATCAGACAACAGAGTATCTTCTCGAGGTGCTCTAACCGCATCTCTGAGGCCTGGCCTCTTATACACAGGTTTATGACTTTATTACATTTATGACATCCGTGGTATTGCTTTGAAGTTCAAAAAGGCATCTTTGGAATCCCCGGTTCAGGCCCGTTCTCACACATATTTACAGTAGAGGTCCCCACCCAAATCTCAGCATGATGGCTATCGCGCAGCTGGCCATTCCGCTGGGAACAGGAATGTGGGCGATCGGTCGGATCTAGGGGTGTGAAGGCATTGATTAATCCCCGCTCCTTTGATGTGAGGCGAGGTCCTACTGTAGGGGGCAATAAACTGCATCTGTTGGGCTAGGTGATGGCCTGGGATCAGGCCGGACAATCGGGCAGGGAGGAAGAGGTTATCAAAAGGGCCTGTTCTTTGAATGAGATGAAAGAGCGAGGGGGTTCAGCACGGGATGTGGCTCGGAGACAGGGTCGCGTTAGAGGTGCGTTTATGGCCCAAGCAGGAGAGACCGGGGGCTGTCGGGGCGCGGGGGAATGCTTGCGAGGCCGGGGAGTGAGGGGGAGAGACGCGCAGGCTATTGGCAGTGGGCAGAGAGGCCACGACACACAAAATGGCTGCCACTTACGTGCATGATGGGGCCTAAAAGGGACAAGATGGCGTGGCCACTGTTTCACGATTTTCACTTTACTTTTAACAGTGGCTGTGGTGAACATAAATGAACGCCGCTTATATATACCTAATTTTAGTCATTTTCCACAGTCCCCAGTTTTTATCATAAGTTAGTTCATTCCGGTTCATGTCACAGGTAAGGATGTACAAGCTGACATTAGTTATACAATTCGCTTTGGTAGCCCATATGCATTACAGGCAGATGGAAATAATTCTGCTATGAATGCAGACAGAATCGTACATGACCATATGTAGTCAATGTGATGGGCGGGGAGACAGTGCATACAAAATTACATTAGCTGCGTCATACGTTAGACCTTGGAGGCGGGGACATTACTTTAGACGATGTAGGAGATTTGTCCGAATACAAACATGATGTCATACAAAAAATGTTCTGGCAGGATAAGGGCTATTATCACTTGAGGTCTGGACTCCATGGGGGTCAAAACTAGACAGCATGTTCATGTGCATAACTGGTGTTCTACAATCATCAAGATACAGAATTAACGCCTTCTTAGTTATCCATGTACAGTTGAAAGTGACCGATGTAAGGTTTCGAAAGCTGAATTGGGTGGTAATCAATACAAAGCGGTTGGGAGAGGAATTCAACTTAATACAAGGGACAGTCAAGGGGTGGCAATGTTAAAAAAAAAGGGTTCGTCTTTCCAGTGTCTTATTACAGCGAGCCATCACTGGTAGGCTCTCATTGTTTTTCTTCTTTCGTTGGCACTGTTGAGCACCGGCGGTGGAGCTATGCGTCCAGCTCGGATTCAGATTTCGCGTTGCAGGGTGTGGCCACTCTTTGCTCTCGGGCCACAGTCCTGTTTGTCCTGTTCCCTAACTAATCTACCATAGGTACTTTAGTCGGGGTACCCGTATTCCGTTCTTCTTTCGGGACAAACCCTATTCTATCTTTTGTGCTGTGTTTCTTCTTTAAGTCAAGTTCAAAAACTCCATATGGAAAAAGGGGTGATGGGGGCGTGCTTTGGGAGGCCGAGGGAAAAGAGGGTGGAGTGTGATCAGGTCTGAAACGGACCAAGGAGGGCAGATATTTCAAGCAAGTGGGCCCATCAATCGAGCACAATGGGCTGGGACTTTCGGCACGAGCTCATCAACATGCAGGGGCTTCTGGACAGCCCTTCTTTCCTTCACTTTCCACGTTGAGAATGGTGCCTTGTCCCGCAACTCTTTGCTCTGTGGCTCCACCTTGGTCGAGGTCATAGATATTCCCCGATCTGCAGCCAGGCTGTGCGTCACGTCCGGCCCCTTTCCTCCGACGACCGCACGTTATCTTTAAATGAGTACAAAAAAAACAAGTCTTAGAGAACTGGCAGGGGAAGATATTTACACACTTTAATTTCTCTCCCAACCCCAAGTAGTTGGGGAAACGTTTATTGGTCACGATAGGGTGGATGCTTAGTAATCCTTACATCGGTGTATGCTGTTAACTCATGCATCATTGCTGTGGTGCAGGTCTGCAAGTATCTTTCTATTTTCAAACATCATGTCTGTCTGGTGTTTATTCCTGTTATATTCGCGAGCGTGGCAAGAAGTCTGATATCCAACAGTTACATGGTTCATCGAATTCAAACCGGCTCCTCCAGTAGAGACTTGTGTTTTTCTAAAACAAATCTTGTTGAGCTATATTTTTCTTCAAGGTCTGCTAATTCATAAAAAGTGTGAAGTGCTTATTATCATGGGCTTACAGCTACTTTTTCCAGGGAAGGACATACGTTCAACATTTTTTTTTCTTTCTTTTCTGACAGCAACGGCTAACTTTTATCAGTTTTTGGACGATTTATCTTAAAACACAAGGTCATCAGCTACAGTCTTTAAGATTTTCTGGGACGGCTGGTTACAGAACTGGGACCATTCTGGAAAAACGGGGACGTTTCGGACATTCTACTTTTGTGCAATGGGCGGTGGTAATCCGAATGATGAGGGTGGTGTTACTAAAGCACTAAAACAAAAGCCACTGACATATAGTTCCCTTTTAAGGGTCAGATTAGGGGACATTAGTCGTCTTACCTGTCCTTTCTTTCTCAGCCAATTAAGTTCCATCATTTTACAGAAAGGAGAGGTAGTAATATGGCAAAATACGATCGTTTTGTTTCTGTCAATTTGTTCAAACACTGTCGTGTCTAAAGCCAATTATACCTGTGCCGGCGAGGTACAGTGTCGTCATTTATTCAAAAGGGAGCAAGGGAGCCCTCAGAGGGAGAGAGCGTTGTGTGCACCAAATAGGCTATTAGTACACGTACAACATAAAGAGAGAGAGAGAGAAACGTGTATAATAATAGGTTATTCAGTGCACACACATATAGAACAGTACGGGTCGGTTTCACGTATAAAACACAAGCTGAGGGAAAACATAAATTCATAGTTTACGTACACACAAATACCAGATAGGGTGTGACAGTACATACATCAAGTACGGAAACCTAAGACAGAACACAGAGCTATTTTGGGCAAAAGGACTTTGTCATGCATGTTGCGTATTCTCAGTATTCCCTTTAATTCATTTTGGGGGTCGAGCTCTTTGTTCTCCTTCCTTCCTAATAGTAGACAATTTTTGTTGGTAACCTCGCTTCAAAAATACTTACTCCTTTTTAATTGGTCGGACACTAGTCCATTCGCGCTTATACTCACGGTGGGGTCTTCCAACATGTAGCAAATGATGATCCAAGCTGAGGTAAAGGAGGGGTGTCAGTCGGACGTGCGGTGGTACAATTCTGACTTTTCTATGAGGGTGGAAGAAGAAGGGGTAAATCTAAAAAATAACAATATCCCTAATATCTGGGCTGAGGGGGATTTTGGATGAACCCCAACCCGGGGTACTCTTAACTTTTCTTATTTAGTCAGCACATAAATTGACTCACTGGTGCACATTATTTTGGGTGTACATTTGGGATATCGGTTGGGGTTGGGTTCGTCGTACTGAAATAAGCCTTCAAGTTTCTGGTGTAGGCCACTCTCCCATTCGCTAGCTACAGAGAGAGTCGTTCCTAAGTAAGGAAAGTGCTATATTTTTATTCGTCTTTCACATGCAGGTACCATGTTGGGGCTTAATTTTCCTATCCCATTAACCGTTCGATCAACGCCTCAATCATACAAAAAGCATTCTTTTTTTTGACCTAGGCGTGCGCCACACATACGCATTCATACCGTACAAATCAGGGCCCATGCACACATTCATACCATACAATTTTTCACGCTCCCAGAGATAGCTCCTACATATAATGTACCGCCTCACAGAGCTAGCCTATTTTCCTCGCGTGGAACACGGTGCGGTTTTAGGTCTTCTCCATACTTCAGCTGAAATTCCGATGTAACCTGCAAAAAAGAAAAGGGGGGGGGGCAGCGTTCAAAGCACATCAGCGCGCATAAACACGAAAATGTTTTTACCTACCACGTACTTGACTTATCTCTCTGGGAGGCAGTCCCTTATGTCTCGGCATTGAAGCCCAGAGGAACTGGTAGTGCGGCAAAGATAACCAATGGTAGTCTGTTCATTACATAGATCGCCCGAGGGCGGTAGTACAGACCGCGTGTAGGAGAGGGTCAAAGGCCAGGGGTATTCAGTATAAGGTGGGGGGGTGACGGATTCATGTTTTCATTCGAGGAAAAGAAAAGGTTTACGGTGGTATAGGGTCGTTCCTGTTCGCAGAGCATGGTATTTAAAAAACAACCCTATCAATCTAAATGACTGTTATGATGCTATATTTTTCTTTTAAAACCTTGATTGTAAAAATGTCAGCATTCAAATACGGGCCTCCAACCATACAGGCCGGCCACGGGGCAGACGGGAAACGCATGAGGTAAGGAGAGATTACACTGTAGTATAGGAGTACGTAACGAGCGAGCCATTTAATTGGAAAAAACTAAACGTGACAAACGGTTGCAGGATCAGTGAAGGTTGATTTTATAATTGAAAGTATAACAGGATCAGTTACAATAAAATCGTCCATACGCACACCATGGGCGAGTATCATGAGTAACATTACTTCGGAGCTTTAATAATACAATAATCAATAGTAAAAAACCCGACATTAATAGGGTTGTCCGCATGCCCAGTCAGTACACTTCCCCGCCTGCCATGTGCACAAAGACCGCATACATCCCCCATAACATCAAGGCTAAGTAACTAGAATCGTCATAAGGAGTTGCAAGTCCCGCCCATACTGGCGCCATTTTGGTCGAGGCCAGGCGGGTCCAGAGTATAGTTCAAATGCCTCCAATAACTAGCGGCCGGACCAGAATCCCTTTCGGCAGTTCAAAAAAATTCCGTTAACGCCAGCAGAAGGGACAGGCGGCATGAACCGCGACTTAAAGGCGAGGAAGGCAAAATCTTCCCTACCGGGTCACGCTGAGGTCCCACCGGAACTGATCGAGTTGGCAGTCTACAGTGTCTCTTAGTAATTCGGACAAAAGCTGGTGTCAGCATGAGAGCACCACCATCTTGTGACAACGTTGTGGCCACTCTGGAGAGCGGGACAGTAGGCGTATCCCTCCACAGATGCGTTGAATCAGTCTTTCCTACGGCACCAGATGTGGATAAGGCGGCGGTCGCCCGGGGCAGCGGCATATCCATGGGGGATAGTCGAGCAACAGTGGCGGTTGCCCCCACTGGAAGCCCGCGGGAGTCGAGGGCCAACGACTCTCGTAGAATCTTTAAAACTGAGAGGACGTCTTCAAGAGTGGGGCTCATGCCCGAGCAGGCAAGCATCCGAGTTCCATGGTAGCCCAGAGCCATCCTAGTGGACCAGGCCCAAATCCGGGGAGCCGGCCGCCATCTTGAGAGTCCCCCCCGCAGCTGTCCTTCACCACAGCCACCGGAGCGGGTCCCCCGGCCAGTCAACCGCGGGGGCTCGTTGAGTGGAACGCTAATGGCAATCTTAGTGCGGGAGAGGAACCTCCACCTGGGGGGGGGGAGAGAGGGGGCCGTCCACGCCGCCTCTCCGCGGGCGCCCCACGCCATCTCCTGGCGTAGATATACAAAATGGCTGAACCAGGCAACAAAGGGGGGAGCCATCAGCAAGGCATCCCCCGCACACAACTTGCTGGACACCACCTCTGGATGATCCGGGGACGGGCCTCGACGCGTTGTGTTGCCTCCGGCCTATTCGCACAACGGTCCTCCACCCCAGGCCGCCACCGACGATACCTCGCCGGCTGATGGCTTTTGTAGACTTTCTATAGCCCAAAGCCAACTAAAAAGTAGCCCACAGTAGCCCAACATTGCTACTATAAGCAAGGAGGGACAGGAACAGCGTAAAGCAGACGGCGAATGTATTGGGATTGATGTTGCAGCCGGCTGCCATGTAAATATTTGTATAATAAAACGTTTTAACATATTACTTTGCTGGAGTGTTGTATATATTTATAATATTTGCATAGGGTTTGTCGTTATTTGGGCGGGGTGGGCGGTGGAGCCGAGCTGTCTTGCGGCCATCATGGCGCCGAGCTCGGCTCTTCTCACTAGTTTCATATTTCTCATGAGGGGTTGTTCCTAATGTTTCTATTTTAGCGGGGTCAAAAAGATCCCATCAGTGGCCTACTGATTTTGCTCGATTCCTTTTGTTTTTCCTAACGATTTTTATGTTATAGTTTGCTAGCACGATACAGCGGCTAATCCGTATTTTTATATATATGTCCGTTTTATTAGGGGTGTCCTCCGGTGGAGCCGGATGATCTACCTCTAATAACGGTCCGGGCTGAACCAACTACTGAACAATGGGGAGAAGATAGGCATGACGGGTTACAATGGGGATAAAAGTCTGCACTACCTATCCTTCACTACTTTGCGGAGACTAGGCAGAATATTTCTATTCTACAGTATTCGCAAATAGGGAATACCCAAAGAGAGAACTAATTCCAAACAGTCAATGTTCGGACAAACAATCAATCAAATGAGGGATAAAAATAGGCACGACGGATTACAACGGGGGCAAAAGCCTGCGTTACCTATCCTTCACTATCTGCAAAGACTAAACAGAGTATTGCGACTCTGTGCTTGTTTGCAAATAGAGAATGATCCAAAGACAACCAATTCCAAAACAGTAAATGCTTGGATAACAATCAATCAAATGGAGAGGGAAGCAGGCACGACGGATTACAACGGGGGCAAAGGCCTGCGTTACCTACCCTTCACTATCTGCAAAGAGAGAATACTCCTATTTTTCCCTGTTTGCAGACAGAGAATCTCTCAGAAACAATCAAATGAGTAATACTAGTATTTTCAAACAATCAAACAATCAATTTGCAATTTGTCGTATTACACGACCTTACCCGGACCGCATGGACAGTTTCTCGTCTTCCGCTTCCAGCACCTGATCGTCCTCTATTCTCCGTAATTGCTGTGGCACTCCTGATGGTTCCCAGTCAGGACCGTAGATCACTCGAGAGAGGTCTGCTCGGAACCAGTGAAGTTCGGATGATCGGCTGCCAGACGAGGGTCTATCGGGCAGGTGCACTTCCCGATCGTTGCAGTCGTTCACTCTGTCGTTGGGACCTCTCCCACTGGATCCACGTGTCGCTGATGGGCCCCACGTTTGGGACGCCAATTGTGAAAAGGCAGGGCCGAATTCGACCAAGAACCCTTCAGTATTTGCCCGGCGTTAACCGCCTCTCATACCATTCAAGATTACCAAACAAAGAGGCAGGCGCTGGAGACTGGAAGGCAGGAAACAGGAGTTTATTCCGACGGAGCAGAACACGTCAAATCAGACAACAGAGTATCTTCTCGAGGTGCTCTAACCGCATCTCTGAGGCCTGGCCTCTTATACACAGGTTTATGACTTTATTACATTTATGACATCCGTGGTATTGCTTTGAAGTTCAAAAAGGCATCTTTGGAATCCCCGGTTCAGGCCCGTTCTCACACATATTTACAGTAGAGGTCCCCACCCAAATCTCAGCATGATGGCTATCGCGCAGCTGGCCATTCCGCTGGGAACAGGAATGTGGGCGATCGGTCGGATCTAGGGGTGTGAAGGCATTGATTAATCCCCGCTCCTTTGATGTGAGGCGAGGTCCTACTGTAGGGGGCAATAAACTGCATCTGTTGGGCTAGGTGATGGCCTGGGATCAGGCCGGACAATCGGGCAGGGAGGAAGAGGTTATCAAAAGGGCCTGTTCTTTGAATGAGATGAAAGAGCGAGGGGGTTCAGCACGGGATGTGGCTCGGAGACAGGGTCGCGTTAGAGGTGCGTTTATGGCCCAAGCAGGAGAGACCGGGGGCTGTCGGGGCGCGGGGGAATGCTTGCGAGGCCGGGGAGTGAGGGGGAGAGACGCGCAGGCTATTGGCAGTGGGCAGAGAGGCCACGACACACAAAATGGCTGCCACTTACGTGCATGATGGGGCCTAAAAGGGACAAGATGGCGTGGCCACTGTTTGACGATTTTCACTTTACTTTCAACAGTGGCTGTGGTGAACATAAATGAACGCCGCTTATATATACCTAATTTTAGTCATTTTTCACAGGAGGTCATCCTTTGCACCTCCAAAGGGCTGGCTGCCCTCCTCATTCTCCTGTTCAAGCACAGGACATACTTGTCTGCATTATTATGAGAGGAAGAAGCCAATCCTAGCAGAGGTCCATGATTTACCTTCTTTTGACTTTTGAGGGATTTAAAACCATTGAACCCTCCTACCCTTGACGGACATACTTCATGAGAAGGGCATCAGAAATAGATGGGTCATCCATTTTGCCTGCACTTTGTATTGAACAATGAACCCCAGAGTGTCTGCTGTTTGGAAGAAGCCCAATCAGTGACTCACATGCCAAAGTTACAAGAATCTTCGGGGCCCAGACTTTTTCACACTCCTTGAACGCTCTTTTGGCAGGATCCCGTCACTCTGGCTTCAGTGCCTGACCACAAGATTAATTACATCTACAGACCTTTTTGACTTTTTCTATCAGACCACAGGTCCTGGTTCCAGAAAGCATCGCCTCCCATTATAGCGGACTTCCTTTTGAGCTGCGGAGATCCCCTGAGGCATCATGTCAATAGGAAAATGACTCCTAACTAGAAGATATGGACCCTAACAGGTTGATTCATTGGGTTTCCAGGTTGCTATCCATTTTGTTGCAGTGTTTTATGCCTTTCTGTGGAGTTCTCTACATGTCATGGAACTCTCAGCATGTTGCTAGTTTAGAATGTTATTCTTTATTAGTTACTGGATTTTCTTATGAGCTGTGAAGCTGAGCTGGAGGTACCTACTGTTGTTCTTCAATAAAGATACCCTGCCTTCACAAACTGCGTGGAAAGTGGATCTTTACATTGCCTATGAGTTGGACTGCGCAGGGGGCAGATGACCTGTACCTCCACCCCTGGATGAATATACTAAGGACCCATTATAATTACTTCAATGTGAGTACTTTCTTCCTCAACTTCCTCAAAGTTTGCCATATTTGATGAGAGATCACTTACAAAATGAACTTGAGAAATTGCTTGCCCAAAACATAATAGAACCTATTGAGGCCTCAGAGTGGTTGGCCCGCATTGTGGTCACACCTAAGGATGGGGGTAGGAAAATGTGTTTGTGTGTTGACTTACCCGACTTAAATAAAAAATATTTGGGTATTTTATTTTATTGTTTATTTTAATGTTTTATAGAGTGCGAACTTGACCCGTGGGCTATCAGGGAGCTTTACACAGTTGCACAGTAAACAAATCAAAACAGCCTCCAGTACAGAAATATACAAGGTTTGGGGTGGAGTAGGGTAGCTGAGGAGCATATAAAGGGGGACAAATAAATGGTTACAGTTATAATAGGATCAGTAAAAACAGAACAGAAGCCCCACAATTACTTATCGGGGTGAGTTGGTAATCTGAAGAGGAAGCAATAGTTATGGATTCGACAGACACACTGTGAAAGATGCGAGCATGCCATTAGCCTAGGAATTTACCCATGAGGAAAGTTTTGGTCTCCTTCTTGAAACGTGATTGAGAAGGGAGTTTTCGGATGTCAGGTGGGAGAGAGTTCCAAATTCTTGGTGCTGCTCCGGAGAATGCCCTATTGTAGGTTCTTTTTTTCTGAAAGTGGGAAGGTTGGAGCAGGAGGTTTCTAGCGGACCGGGAGTTTCTAGTTCCTCCAGATATCACAAGTTTCTGCGCCAGATAGGCAGGGGAGTGTGTGTAAAGGGCCCTGTGTTATGCATGCATTTTTCAGCTGTGTTCTAGCCTCCATAGGGAGCCAGTTTAGTGCTTTCATATGTGGAGAGATGTGGTCAAATTTCCTAGTGCCTGTGAGTAATCTCGCGGCCGCATTGAGGCAGGCTTTTAGAGGAGCCAGAGAGATTTTGGGTAAACCCGTGAGGGTGGAACACCCATATTCCAGTCACGAGATGACTAATGCTCGGACTGCCATTTTTAAGTCTGGAGCATCAATGAAGGGTTTCAGCTTCCACAGGTAGCTCAGGTGGAATCTGGCTGATTTAGTCATTGAGTTAATGTGGTCTCGCATGTTCAAGTTACTGTTGAGGAGTATGCCCGAGGGATTGAGTCCACAATGGTCGGTGGGCAGTTTAAGGCTGTGATGGCTTTGATCCATGTCTCAATCTCCGGGTTGGCTTTTGAGGGGGAAATCAGGAGGAATTCCGTTTTCTTTGCATTGAGTTTCAGTTGGCTAGCAGCTAGCCATTGGACAATTAGTTTCAGGGTCTCGTTCAGGGTATTGATCTCCTCAAGTGATGTAATATTGATGTATATTTGGGTGTCGTCCGCGGACATGTGGTAGGAGATGTTGGCGGTGCGAAGAATTTCAGTGAGTGGCTCTAAGTAAAGATTAAAGAGGGTGGTTGATATGGTTGAACCTTGGGGGACTCCAACTGGGAGCTGATAGGTTGCCGTAAATGAGGAATCTCTGAGATCCGTTATGGAGGAAGGACCTAAACCATTCTAGGACAACGCCATCAAGCCCCATCCTGAGTTTAAGACGTTCAAGTAGTTTTTCATTGTTGACCGTATCGAAGGCGGAGGATAGATTTAGGAGGGTTAGAAGGCAGGTTTTGCCTTGGTCAAGGGCTTGTGCGGGCATCGTCCACGATGTGGAGCATAGTACTTTCCGTGCTGTGCCCTGGTCTGAAACCAGATTGAAAGTCATCAAGTAGGTGGAAGTTGTTGATGTGCTGACTTAGTTGCTGATGGACTCACTTCTCTTACACTTTAGCTAACAGAGGGATTTTGGAGATAGGTCTGAAGTTGTCAGGGGAGGAGGGGTCCAGCGATGGCTTTTTTAAGATAGGAAGAACTTGGTCGGCTTTCAAAGGGTCCGGGATCGAACCCTGCTGAAGTGAGGCATTGATTATTGTAGTCCAGCAAGGAATAATGGCTTGGGAGGCAGCGGCGAGGCAGTTAGATGGTAGAGGGTCATTGAAGTGGTTATTGGGGTTCAATGTTAAGAGGATTTTAGAGAGGGAGTCTTCATCATAGTATTCAAAGTCGGTCCAGTGAGCTTGGTTTTTAGGTGGGGCCAGTGAGGGTAGTGCAAAAAAGGGGGGGAGGTCAGGAAGGGGTTGAGAGTAAGCGGCGGTATTGAGTTCAATTTCTAGTGCCATGGTTTTATCAGTGGAGAAGGAGGAGAATTCCTCCGAAGATATTAGAGACTTTGGGGATTCTTTCTGAGATTTAGCAATTTATTAGATTGGTGTTTGACCAGTTCAAAGAGCTTGCAGGGTCTGTTCTTGGCATTCCCCAATTCTGATCTAAAGTATTCTTTTTTTGAGTTGAGGATGTGCTTATTGTAAGAGTTTGTCGCCTGACGGAGAAGTTTAAGGTACGCAGCGGAGGGGTGCTGTCTCCAGATTCTTTCAGATTGTCTTAGAGATCTCCTCTCCAGGTTGAGGGAATCAGAGAACCAGGGGTTTCTGTCTTTGATTTGTGACCTTTTTAGTTTTAGAGGGGCCAGATCATCCAGGATGTTCGATATGGACGCTGAGTAATGATCATTGAGGTCACTGACCGCAGTTATACGCGGGGGGGATCAGAATTGCAGCGTGCTTCCAGTTTGCTAAGATCAAGGTTTTTAGTGTCTCTGATCCAGCGTTTGGGAATCACCGATTGCGGTGTCTTTGACTTGCGGGTCCCAGGTAAAACGAAGGAGATGGTGGGGTGGTCGGACCAGTCACATGGGTCTATGGAGACAAGTTTGACTGAGGATTCCTTAGAGATGATCCAGTCAAGGGTGGCCCCTTTTGAGTGAGTAGGCAGAGAGCAGGCTTGGGACAGGGCATGATCAGTTAGGAAGTCTTTAATAGCATTGACGTATGGATCTTTAGGGTCATTCCAATGCAGGTTGAAATCACCAAGGAAGATGTCTTTGGCATTAAAGGGAATCTTTGTTGTGGTGATATCCAGGAGGAGATCAGTGAAAGAGTCGTTCGACCCAGGGGGGTGGTAAAAGATGTGCAAGTTGCAAAGATGTAATGAGTTGCTGGAAATGGAGAGGGTGAGGTATTCTCAGAGTCAGTAGAGTCCACTAGGAGTTCCATGACCAAGAGTGAGGATCCGTAGATGCAGGCGATGCCTCCACCTTTCTTGTTGGAGTGCCTGTCTAGTCTAGCAATGTTGTAGTTAGGAGGGACTAATAAGTCAAGGCGAGGGGAGGAGTATTCATTGAGCCAGGATTCGGTTAGTATAATTAGGTCTACGTTTTTGTTCAGGATGAGGTCAGCAATATCCGAGGCATGTTTAACTGTCAATCGGCAATTGATTAAGAGGCCAGATACTGGGGAGTCTGGGGGAGTGTCAGGGGTCTGGGTGGACAGGAGTACAGGTGCGAGGTTGCTTTTAACCACACTTCTGTTGTGAAGGGTAGCTGGTCTGTTGTGGTTGATGGAGACCGTGCAGATGTGGTGTTCAGGGCTCGTATCTTGAGGGCAGGGGATGTCTTGGGCAGGGTTGTGGTCATGGAGGATAGCTAGGATATCCTCTCCCGTGAGGTCCAAAGGAGTGGAGGTGGCAGTAGTGGAGTTGTAAGTGAGTGGAAGAGCTCGGAGCAGGCAACCCTTGCCCAACATCTCTGAGATGCTTACAGCAATGGGTGGGGGTACTGTCTTTAGCGTAATGGATATGTCTGCCGCATATCATCAGATTGATTTAGATGTAACTTCAAGACACCTCACCTCGTTTGTCACGCCGCTGGGTGCATTTCGCTATTGCAGAATGCCTTTCGGTTTGGCATCTGCCTCAGCGGTGTTTCAAAGGGTGGTACAGCAAATTTTTGAGGACATGAAAACCGTCTTGTGTTTTCAAGATGATGTCTTAATTGTGGGGAAAGACAATGAACATCATGATTTGGTAATGGATGAAGTTCTCAAAAGACTGCAAATAAATGGCCTTCCTATAAAAAAGAAAAGTGCCAACTAAAAATAAGTCATGTGATGTATCTAGGACAAGAGATATGTGAAGGTGGCATCAAACCTAAGAAAAGTATAATTTCAGCTATCAAGGATGCCCCTGCCCCACAGACTAAAGTCCAATTAAAGTCATTTTTAGGTCTGGCAGAGTACTGCTCGAAATTTGTAAAAGGATTCACTGAAATAGTGGAACCCTTAAGAGTGCAAATGAAACAAGCATTTGCAATGCAATAGGTCTCGCATTTACGCGGGTTTGAGCTATTGACATTGCAAATGACAATGCCTTTTATTTTTGTTTCCGTTTTAAAAACATAAATAAACATAAAAGACATTGTTATTTACAATGCCAATAGCTTAAACTTGCGTAAATGCAAGAGCTATTGCATTGCAAATGCTTATTAAAGACAGCGCCCACACCAAAATCAGTGCAGGCACACCCCTAAAGCCAGCCCTGTACCTTTAACTTGGCAATGCAGCAGTTAAAAGCTCGCTCGCTATACTTCCATGGCACAAGTCCGTTAATGTAACGCCTGGCAATTTTTAGCACAGTTATTGTGCTTTAAACGGGACAGCACTAGCACTTCAAAAGCAGTGCTGGATTAAGTCACATTTGAAATAACAATTTCTAGATGATAGATGCTGAGGAAAACTTATATTATGGCTAGTAACAATTTCCAATTCCAATAAGTTTGTCAACAACATTCCCCTAGCGGAAATGAAATATCAACAATGTCCAGACTCTACACAAGCACACAAGTACCTGTTTTTCAGCCTATCGAGCTAAGCCATATGATGTACATGATTAATGTGCTGATTAAGGTGAGGGAACACTATACAAAACTGCCCCCAAAAAATAAGCATTGAGAGGCGTTTAGGCGTTACCAATGAACGTGGCAAACAGGAGCCAGGCGGCACGCGATAAACAAAAAAATGTATTAACTCGGTACTCGCCATTCATTAAAACAATAGCACTCCTAATATGTGCCTGGACCGGTAACCCATTCGCCATATGCATCGCAGGCGCGAGACCTAAAAAGGTCATGGCCTCACGAAGACTACATGAGGAGAGGTCCAGGAGTCTCCATTGTCCACCTAAAATGAACTCCTAGTCCACGCTCTCTCGATCTTCTCCTGCCGGATACTGCAGGAGACAAGACTAGTGCATGCTTTTTTGGTACCCAAGCAGAAGGCGAAGAGAGATTTTTCCACACTCCTTCACCGCCAAGAATGACAGCCATTCTGGAGACTTGTGGACTCATTCTGGCGCCCCCTGCTGGTGTCACCTTAAACAACTTCTTGAATTCCTTTAGTGTAGCACTAGCCCTGACTTCAGGCCTCCAAAGGCAGCCTCTGAGAAACTTGCACTCTCCCCATTTTAAAAAACTCATGAAAGCAGCACAAATGCAGTATTAAAACGAGCACTTGCAAATTCAATAAGATTAATGCTGGCACTCAGTAAGACGCCGACAAAAATAAATAAAATATCTGCTGCAGAGTTAAAATAGGGGTTGCTTTGTATATTCAGTGCTTGGGTGGGAAATATTAAATGCCTGATCAAAGAGGGTACTTTTTCAGATGCAAAATAGTCCTTTACAAATGCCAATAAGGTAGAAAGATACAACCAATAGAAACTGAGTCTTGATTCAGCCCCTAGGACTGTTTCAGATGTGATTGAGAATGTCTCAAGCCTGTGGATAAAGGTTCCTAAGCCAATGAAGTCGATGGCTGAAGAAGGCAGGACAAAAGCCTCTGAGTATGTATAGAGTATGACAGGCCAGATCTGAACGGTGCAAGCATCACTACAACTCAAACCTAACATAGAA
This sequence comes from Lissotriton helveticus, assembly GCF_964261635.1. NCBI lineage: Eukaryota > Metazoa > Chordata > Amphibia > Caudata > Salamandridae > Lissotriton > Lissotriton helveticus. Next base: position 163,713,954 of record NC_136065.1, on the reverse strand, counting down.
ACGGTGCCTTTTACAGAAATTTCAAACAAGACTGTAAAACACACTGCAACAAAAAAAGAAAAAATATTAAAAGAAACACTGAAGAGGAGGATATGCTTAAAACTGCAAAGCATCCACAGTGGCGCTCTGGCAAACGAATAACGCGCCTGCATGCAAAGCGTGGCGGTGATGTTTTGAAAGGCCTTCATGTAGGTATCACGCTCTGCAACTTGGGTAAATAAAGCAATTAACACAATTACTCATAAAATATAGATGAGCCCTGGTGGAGCCTTTTCGGCAGCAACCACACTCCCTCGTGTCTTCCCCTTCACTGCTCCTCTCCACCAGAGCAGACGAGGGCCTTCAAAACAGGCGTTGTAAGATGGTTATTTACCTTTGGGCTAATAATGTGTTTGTCGAAGGGCAGCAGACGTCTGCTGACGTAACCGGGCTTGCTATGTTTTGTCTGCCCAACATATGTGCACCACAGGCCTGCAAGCATCAGAGCCTAGGAGAGGCCGCATCAGCTGAACATTCAGATATTTCAGAAAGTCATTGTCCCGGTGAATATAAAACCAAAAATAAACATGGAGGTGCAGCGGTGGAATGGAAGTGCGTGGGAGTAGATGTAAGCGCTGCGGGGAGAGTGAAAAGACTATACTAGCTCGGATGGTCACGGGAGGGCAGTGCAATGCGAGGAGATGGAAGTACAGTGTGAAGAGCAGCCCTGCCAAGTGCGACACATCAGGCGAGAAACGAATGCATTTTAGTCTGGTGTCCGCATCGCGGCACTAAAATGCTTAGTCACGCTTAATTTGTAGCTACTAGCAGAGGAACTTGACATGCTTCATGGGGCTCTGTTGCTTAATAACCTATTGATCCAGTGCTAGTTATGCGCTGGTGCCTCTGGTAAAAATAGCTGGGCCCAGGCTGCGGAGAGGTGACTAGTAGCTATGGGCCTAGCTAAGTAATTGTAATACTCAACGCATTTTAAAAAAACAAATCTGCAACCTGTGCCCTAAACATAAACAAGCCGGCTGCAGCCACATGAATTTAAGCATCCCCTGGCCCATCTGTGCTGGCTGACGGAGCTGCAGGCCAATTCATTTCATTAGTATCAACTGAACCTTTGCAGCCCTTCCAGCATGATTTGAGCGTCGCATGTTGTTGACTAGCTGAGGAATCCGGCAGCGCCATCACCTGTCCTCGCTCCATTTCCTGTGGCACACATGAGTATGTGCATGCACTAATGCCATTGAAAGATCAGGCTTACTGTACGAACTTAAACTTTTAAAAAGTGCTGCCACCCCGAGGGCTCAGAATCTGCATCCATCACTCAGATCACTGCAGGAGTGTCACTGGTACTGTGAAGTGGTGGCGCCGTGGGAGGGGGCAACCGGAAAAAAAGAGAAAAAATAAATAAAACTGCACTTACCTGCTCCGACGTTCGTCACCTTCCTCCCGCTCATGTCAGGAACCTGGTGCACACTGTGCAGGCTCCCAATCCCAGCGCTGCTCACATGCTGCAAATGCTTGGTCTGAGCGACACGGTTCTGCGTTTAGACAGACTGGAAGCCTGTGTTGTTTTCTATAACCAGCTGTACAATACATTTAGGTGGAGAAAGACTCAGTGTGCTTGATGGTTTGACCGGCCCTCTGGGGCAGGCCAAACCATCATGCGCTCGCCACTCTCCCCTCCTCCCTGGTGCTACAGCGTCACTGTGGCTGTCCGTGCCCCTCCTTCAGCTCGGCTGGCAGGACGCAAAATAAACTAGATGGCGCCTTTTGTTTTTCTTGTCCGACTGATGCGAGCGATGCTTGGAGAACTGGGTTTCGTGCGGGAAAGTGCCCAAAACACTGCGCAGGCACAGAGTGTTCTTGGCCGCGTCTCCGGCTCCGACTGCTAATGGCGTACAACAGGTAATGGACGGCACTGGAGTCCCTGGCCGTTCCTTGCTGCGTCGCCCCCGCCCGCCGTAGCAGCACTGGAGCCCCTGGCCACATCGCACCCGTCCATCCACTGGGAGCCAGGCAGAAGGAGCACGCAAGAAAAGAGCCTGGTGAGGTAAGGGGGGGGCCTGTGTTTATGCAGTGTGTGTGCGCGCGTGGGTGTGCGTGTGTGTATGCAGTGTGTGTGTGTATGTGCGCGTGGGTCTGCGTGTGTGTATGCAGTGTGTGTGTGCCTGTGTATTATGCCTGTGTATGTGCGCATGCGTGAGTGTAGAGTGTTTGCGCAAGGGAATGAGGCAGGAGAGGGGCACGGCGCCGTGCGCGCTCACGAGGTCAAAACTGAGCAGCTCTGCGCTCGTGCACCCTCTCCTGTCCACATTCCCGAAAACAGGCGACATAAGGTCTTTCGCTGACGCGAGACCTAAAAAGGGATCATGTTGGAATGTGATGCTACTTGCGATCATGCATTTTGAATGATAAAAAACAGTATTATGAATGCTCCTACTCTCGGACATTTTAATATCAAGGCTAAAACTATTGTTACTACTGATGCAAGTGAAATTGGGATTGGTGCAGTTTTAACGCAGATGAGTAGTGGTGCTGAAAAAGTTATTGGATTTGCATCGAGGAGGTTACGCTATGCCGAACTGACATAATCCGTAATAGAGAAGGAAGCCATAGAGTGTTGTTGGGGTGTAAACACTTTAAATATTTTCTGTGGGGATTACCATTTAAGGTTCGTACAGATCACAAAATCTTAATTCAGTTATTCCAATTGGGAGGAGAGCTTGAAGGTAGTGTCACTCCAAGAATCTCGAGGTGGATGTTGTCAGTACTCAAATATAACTTTGTTGTTGAATATGTTAGAGGATTACAAAATGTAGTGGCAGATTATTTATCAAGGATGTCAATTGATGGAGGTCCCTCAGATGTAGATGATGTAGTTGAGGAAGTGTTAAACACTAACTGCAATCGTGAGGAAGCTGGAATGGATGGACTCCATGTCTAATGATGAGATTTTGCAGGGTGTAGTCAGGTTTGTCTCCATGGGATGGAGTGAAAGCAACATGCAGGATGTTCGTTTTAGAAGTTACCATCATGTAGAAAGTGGGTTGAGTGTATGTGATGGAAAATTAATGAGAAGGTGTCAGTTTTAACCACTGGTTGGATTGAGGGGGAAAATATACAGTAGTTACTTTCGAGTAGCCCAACGTCAATTAGCCACAGCAAAGTATTACAATGTCAGGAAGGGTGTGAAAATTCATGGTGTGGAAATTGGAGATTGGGTGGTTGTGAAACGTGGTGGCATTGTTATTAAGGGAGATAGTAAATTCTCTAAGCCAATGCAAGTGACATTTGTAAAGAAGAACATTGTCATCCGGGATGATGGGTCTGCTTGGAGCACTGGTAATGTTTGTAAATGTCGTGCTCCATTACCTGTTCTTGATAATTAAATGTTTTAATGTACCGTATTTAATAATATTGATGTTGTTGCTTGGAGCACTGTTCTAAATGTGTCATATGTATTATATTAATATAATATGTGAGGGGGAGATTGTGGCATTCTCTGCATGTCATGGAACTCTCAGCATGTTGCTAGGTTAGAATGTTCTTCTTTATTAGTTACTGGATTTTCTTATGAGCTTTGAAGCTGAGCTGGAGGTACCTACTCTTGTTCTTCAAAAAAGATACCGTGTCTTCACAAACTGCGTGGGAAGTGGATCTTTACATTTTCTCCTTCTTTTCTCTCCCTATAGCGATCAATCTGGGTTATATCTCAGTATAGGTATCTCTTTTGGGTGATCCCCGAGTGTCTTCCATTTACAAGTGGGCACATAAACTGCACAGAGGAGAACACAGTCTATATGATCCATGATTAATGCAATTAGCCTTATTATAAGAGGTCTGAATGCCATTGTGAAACTTCTGGCATTAGTCTCCCTTCTCAGAGAAGTTAAATATGATATTAATCTACTACAGGAAACCTATTTTCTCGAAACTGACTGGAGGCGGCTATGGTCCCGGTGTATTGACCATCAGTACTTTTCTTTGAGACCTGGTAAAAAGGCTGGGCGGCGATTCTCTTTGGGACACATTTCTCCGGTAGGTTGACATAAACACACATCGGGATACCAGGCAGCATATTTTTGCTTGTATTGACATAAAAAGGTACAGATTCATGCTGGCTAATATTACAGCGCTAATGACCATAAAAAATCTTTCTTCCGGGAAGGGCTGGGGAAGGTTATCACTACCCCTGATGTGATAGTGGGAGGGGACCTTAACATAGTGATAGATGTGCAGCTGGATTGGTCTATTCAGACACAGGGGCAGGCTGGTGCCATATATATAGGTTTTGAGCAATGGCTGCTTGAAATTGTTCTTTCAGACATATATCAGCAGATACACGCAGCCACTCAAGATTTCACCTTCTTCTCAGTGGCGCATCAGTTATATGCTCATCTTGACTATTTCCGCACCTCATCATGCATTTCAACGGCTATGTTAGTGGTGGACATAGGCCTTAACCGATCAGTCACTTCTTACTTCGCGATTCACGACACCTAGTGTCTCTACCTCGCACTTGGCATCTTAATGCCAAACCTCTCACGTATAACACCACGCATGTGGTTAAAGACACTTTAGAACCTTTCTGGCCAAGAATGACACACCGGACACTCCCATTATACTACTATGAGACATATTAAAAGCTGTGGAGAGGGGTCAATTGATTGCCATAGCAGCGAGATTCAACACTGACAGACATAACAAAAAATTGCACATAGAGGCTGCAGTTAGGGAACTTGAGGTCACCCATAAGCGTAGAGGTTCATTGGCATTCCAAAATAAACTTACTATGGCTCGTAAGCAGTTAAAAGCACTTGATATGCATTGGGTGGAATATGCTCTGTTACGGGTCATTCAAAAATATTACGCGGGGGCAATAGAGCAAGACATTTTTTAGTTCATCGCCTCTGCTCTCGGGCGGTCCACCAGAGAGTGAACGGGCTGCTGTGGTCCGATGATGCCCTGACCCTACAGGACAAGCTAATTGCTGGAGAGTTTGAGTTGTTCTTGCAGATTTGTACTCTCTGGAGAGCCTTGATACTGATAGCATTAGGACATACACAGAATTAATTCCCTTATCCCAGATCCCCCCACAGATGCCGATGCCCTCAACCAGGACATAACCCCACTGAGGTTCTTATGGCAATACAACGTCTGTGGACTGTTAAAGCATCTGGTTGTAATGGGCTTAGTTCAGATTGTTATGACACTTTTGGGACTCTCCTGGCCCTTACCCAGCAAGGCTTTACAATGCTTTTGGATCCACAGGTTCCCTTGCACATACCATGCAACTAGCAATGATCTTCGTTATCCCCAAGTCAGGAAAGGACTCAGGGCACTGCGCTGAATATAGATGGGAAGATCTTTCCAGGTATCTTGGCAAATAAACTAGCCCACTATATGCAGGGTTTGGTGGATACAGACCAGACAGGGTATATACCCGCAAGGAGTTGGGGAGATAACACTAAGTCACTCTGTCATCTTCTTAACAAGATGCAACGCTCCCAAATTCCGGCAGTACTTCTTACGATAGACGCTCAGAAGGCATTCGACTGGGTACATTGGCCCCATCCCCAAGCAGTATTGGCGAGTTTTGGCCTTAATCCATGGTTTCACCATTGGATTCAAAGTAGCTGTACCTCCCCTAAGGCAATGGTGAGGGTTAATGGAATTCTATCTCTACTCTTCTCTGTCACGAGAGGTACCCATCAGGGCTGTCCTTTCTCACCCTTATTGTTTGCCCTGTACATGGAGCCTTTCATTGAATGGATCCGTGGTAACCCGCAGGTCTCTGGTATTAGCATTGGGGGTAGATCTCATAAATTAGCGGTTTATGCGAATGGCATCCTGTTTACCCTAATATACCCCATACCATCTCTAGCTGCAGTCATGGAGGAACTCAAGACTTTTGGCGGACCCTCAGGCTTTAAAACCACTGTAAAAAATCATCAATACTCAATGTTAGCATCCCTGAGGCAGGCAGGTCCACTCTAGAGTCAGACTTTCCATTCTCATGGGCTAAACAGGGGGTTAATTCTCTAGGGCTTTGGATACACCCCACTCCCACTGCACCAGCTGAAAGTAACTAGACCTCATTGGTAAGAAAGGCATGATCAGATATGTCTACATGGAAGGATTATGGTCTCTCGTGGTTGGGCTGCTTGGCAGTGGTAAAATTTACTTTGCTACCGAGGATACTGCATGTCAAGCAGCCCTTGCCACTCCAGCCCCTGCTGCATACATTAGACAAATATCAGGTTTTTGTCTGGGAGTTCCTCTGGGATGGGAGAAATGTGAGGATGGGAAAGGCACAGGCGTATTTGCCACAGGCGGCGGGGCCTGAAAGTTCCCCACCTGGTGTGCTATTACAAAGCTGCACAGCTGCAATTCATGGTTGAGTGGTCTCGCCCCCAAACAGAAAAACATTGGTGTTTTAGTGACCAAGAAGTGGGTGGAGTGCATATTTGAAAGGTGAAGTGGTTGGCAAAGGTGCATTGACCACCGGGGGTATACATTTTGTAAATAGTCCCCGCCACTACAAGGTCTGGTATAAGGTCCAAGTGCAGAGAGAACTGTCTACTCCCGTTTCTCTTCATTACTGGGGAATTCAGAATTCCCCCTAGCTCTGCAAGGCTCCTCTTACATCAAATGGCAGGAAGCCATTTGTATAAGAGCGAGAGACCTTTTTGATGTTGAGGGCCTTATGGACTTTTCTCAGCTACAGGAGGCATACGGTCTCACCTCCAAAGCCATTTGGCAATATACTACATTTCGTCAGTGAGTATCCCAACCCTTGGTTTGACCTCACTCCAGTGGACCACTCATGCCATTCAAGAGGTGGTTCCTTATATTCTCCTCTGATAAATGTTTGCTGTCTGACATATATGCCTTCCTCTTTACACCACAAAAGTTACCCAAAACATCAGCACAACACAGATGGGAGTGTGAATGCACTTTTACAGACTGAGAATGGCTGACATACTTCACTGGGCTCATGCCTCCGCACATAGTACTTTCAGTAAGAAAATATTACTTAACATTGTACATTACTGGTATTATACCCCAGCGAGAATTGCGCAATAGAACGTGGGCGGGGATAGCGCCTACTGGCAGCAATGTAGACAGATGGGAACACCTTATAACAGTGTCCAAATATTCTGCACTTTCAGTCGGGAATTACTGGATGCAGTCGACACAATTTATGAGACAGAAAATCCCTGTTTTCCTAGCTATATACTACTAGGTCTCCTGAACCGATTGAGGTAACCCTTGAGGTGCGCTAACGGCCGAGCTATCGCCTAGCACTAGGAGCGGCAAAATAACTTTTGGCGAGATGGGGCTCAGGTACTGTGCCGAGCCACAGGGAATGGCTCCACAAACTATGGGATTTGCTGGGGCTGGAAAAACTGACAACAGTGGCAACACAAACACTATCGTCCTTTGACAAGATGTGGACACCTCTTATACCTTATCTCTCAGATTAATTTTGAGAACTAATGTGCCCACTTAACTTCAAATTTTATGCTTGACCCATATCGGCCGAGAACCTACTTAGTGGGGGCTGTTATCTATATATGATTTCATTCCAGTGCCCATAATCTCCCCTAACACAACAATGGGATCCCACTCAACACAACACTCGCCACTTTCCCTTTCCTTCTTCCCTTTTCCCTTTCTCTTTTTCTATTGTCTTCTTGCTATTTCTTTCTGTTCTACTTGTTTCAAAAGAGATCTTAAACCTAAAGAGAATCACATTCCAATGCATTAACCCTCCACAATCCAGCTTCTTGTCCTATTACTAATGGACTTTAGGATTGTCTTTGACCAGATGCAGGGCAACAGTGCCTTTTGGCTAGGTGCGCACTATGAAGATACCATATACATATGTACATACAAAGATACCACGTGAGCTCCCAAAATATGCCTTTAAACTTGTGCTTTTCTACTTTCCTTGTTTACCTCTTTCAGTTTGCCCTTCAGCACATAATGATGAAGAAACTACAGCATTCTGATGATCACATTAACCGTAAGCAGAATACAATTATTTAATTTGCTGAAGTTTTACCCTGAAGGGCGCCTTGGGGATTTCGTCACACCTCATACTGAATTTCAGAGCCATCTGTTCTGGAGCCAAAATGGCTCGCTGAAGAAAAGTGGAAGGGATCGATTTTGTCCTCATGGGAAGAAGAAGCATGCAGAAAATGCAGCGAGTGTATTGAAATGTACCCTCTCTAATTTCTTCTTTGTGTTTCATGTGAGGTGTATATTTGATGCAACCTGATGCCCTTGCGAAAGTACTTTAAAGCACACTAAGATTCTCAGGGGACAGATATTTTGCAAATGCGGTGATTATTAATCTGAGCAGGGAGCCGAAGTTTTAGTTCAATTAACATTTTAACTCAGGTTTACATTTTATTCACAAGCAATGGCAAAAACAATAGGTTGGGCCGTGGCCAGCTAGTGCAAGGTTTTTGTTGTTTTCACAAAGGAATAAGCCACGAAAATAAGTAGAAAACATGCCTTTGGCTAAATGTGGCAACCTTGCAATAAAAACATGAAAATCTTAAAAATTACTTATAACTTTTTACAGAGTATTACGGGTGCTTCCGAGCAGAAGTTGTGCTTACCGGAGTCACAACGGTAAGTTTGCACGTTTGATCACCTCGTGAAGATTTACACCATGATGTAAATCTCCACATAGATGGATCTCACCATTTCAGTATGTAGATTAATGCCTAGATGTAACCCAATTAGTCTCCACTCCCTCATATGAAAGGGTTTAGAGTACTGCACCTTCAATTTACAAGCATAAAGTTACTACTTCCTTGGAAGAAATATCTACCACTGGGGCAGAAATCTTCCTTTACCACATAATAGGTCATTTCGAGAAAACCAATTTGAAATCAAAAAAATATAAATATTATTATTTTTAAATAAAAATGATTAAGACACATTTCACTAATTCCTATTCACTCAAGGCTGCCAGAGAGACATGGAACATCACACCTGCACTAAAACTTAAAATATGAAAACATTTTAAATTATTTTATTTTTCAGTTTTAAAAAAATGTTTTCAAATTAAATAATTACAATTACAGATCAAGTCTTTGAATGTGACACAACCATTGGTGCAATGTATGTGTTAATATATTTGTGATTTAATTTAATATGTTAATAAGTTATTGGCTACAATATAGTATGTTAAAATGCCCCTATGTTTATTATACATAACATTTAAACATTTTTATTTAAAAAATGTATTTTATATAATTTTTTCAAATTTAAATAAAGATTTTTTTTAAAATGTCATTTAATGTAATTTGTTTGTTTTCCCATGTGTTTGTTTTATTTGGTGCCATAGCAGTAGCTGGTCATGTTTTGTGCTTGACTTTCTCGAAGACTGTGCTGGAGCACATTACTTTATCAGTAGAACTACTGTAGTAAGGTGAATTAGGTCTTCTGTGAATTGCAATTGTTTTTCTCTCATGTGGGTGTGTGTTTTGTATTAGCATTCCCCTCCCTATATTCCACTTCAATTTTCCATTACCCCCTCCTTTTCTTTGCAATAATTCCTCATTTTCCCACCACTCCCCCTTGTCCCTTATGCATTTACTAATAAATCCTACACTTACATGTGCTTCGATCTCCACCACAGAGGCAAAGATCTTTGTACAGAAAATTTAATTGAGGCATAGATCTTTAGTTGAAGATTCGTTAATTTCATTTTGGAGTTTCTAAATTAGCCCTACGTTATTTATCCCAAAAAGCGTTTGTGAATAGGCCCCAAATATTTACACAAACAAGGATGACTACAAAATTAAACAGATAACAAAATGGAAAGTAAAAAGCATTGGCAAAAATTAACCGGCAAGCATGGCACTGAAGAACATTTCTATATAGGCGGATTTGCAATTATGAAATATAAAAAAATATTTTCCCAATGTAAGTAAATCAGTGGCTAAAGTGGGTTGACCCATTGCCTCATGCTGTGGTGGAAAGAAGCAAAATTTGAATGACATTGGAGCGAACAATTAGATGATGAGGGCCGAACTAAAGCACCTCTATGTATGTATGTATTTTTATTTAAGATTTTTTTTATGAGAATGACAAGGCAGCACTACAAATGGACTCTAAATTTGGCACTGAGCAAGGTGCTGAAAACACAGCACTGTAACTTCACTGAAATGAAAATAATCAGAAACAAAAATGAGAAATGTACCAAAACCTGGTTAGGTGTTTTCAATACCAGAGTAAGCCTGATCTTTTATTTCGTCTGTTGCATAATATCAACCTTCAATTTACGAGAACGTAGTAAAGTTCTTATTTTGCGGCCTACAACAATGTACATCCAATGTGTGCAACCACCTGCATATATTATAGAATAAATGGCCCAAGAACTCTAAATACATTGGGTGGGCTAGATCCAAAAACAAAACATATAACTGTGCTCATAAACTATGGAATTATATATATTTATTCCTCTGCTCTGATTTCTGTTGTTCCCCATATTCTTTCAGAACCAGTACAGATACTGGTCTTCTCACTCGAAAAATATGGAACATCTCTTATCACTAGTCTTCCTGTGATTCAAACAGCCCCATTAACATCTTCGCTGCTAGTCTCCCCTGCCCCCTGCTAAGCTTTGTTTTGCCTATTTGGTGTAGTTCGCGCATAGACCCTGTAACATTTTGTGCACATAAGGTATCCATACCAAATTTGCGTCCTTTTTCTTCCAATATCTTGAGGATTATAGAGGTACCCAGGGTTTGTGGATTTCCCTGAAAGGAGGACCAGGGAAATTTGCCAAAATGCAGCAACTTATTTTCCAGAAGAATGGGAAAAAAGTGCTATAGAAGAAAGCATCTTTGTTTCCCCTGAAAAAGGTATCAACAAACGGGTTATGATGCTAAAATCACCATCTTCCCACGGTTCAGGAACAGGCAAACTTGTCAGAAAACCAAACTTTTCTACAGAGTTTTGGCATTTTACTGGGACATAGCCTATTTTTCCCATGTTTGTGCTTTCAACCTCCTTCTTGTTAGTGGTAGAAATGGGTGTAAAAGCAATAATGGATCCAGGATAACTATATATAAGTAGATAAAGTTATGAATTCAGTAAGGGGTCATTTGTGTCGATCCTTCAAGGTTTTTTTTTTAGAAACTAACAGGTGAAAATAAAACATATTGAAATTGAGTTGAAAAAACAGCCATTTGTGCCAACATGTTCAACTGTCACTTCTTTTAAATATGGAAGATTTTTAAAAGCAATATACCACTATGTCCACTGGACCTTTCTTGTTGCGGGAATATATAGGACTTGCAAGTTCACCAAGAACCTGAAGAACCCAGAGTCGATAACTGAGCTACGTCTTGCAATGGTTTTTTATTGTGTACCCAGTATCTAGCAATTCATTTGGTAAAATATAAAGAGTGAAAAAAAATAGGTATCAAGGAAACCTATATATTTCTGAAATGGGAACAAAGTCTAGAGTTAAGAAGCAGAGGTTATTTGCACATCTTTAAAATTTTGAGTACCCATACAAGGATGTGAATTAGAGGATATTTTTCAAAATTACTTCCTTTTTCCACATTGTCTTACATTTGGAAGGCAGAAATGTGATGAAAGTAAATTGACAATAGTGCTTGCTTTACTATTCTGTATTCCCTTATGGCTCCTGATACAGATGGTACCTCACTTGTATGGGCAGGCCTAATACCCTGGACAGGAAACGGGCCAAAGCGCAACGTGGACCCATCACATTTTTCACAATGTACCTAGCTGTGGATTTTGGACACTAGCTCTGCCGGCACCAAAGGAAACCTAGCCAACCTATACATTTTTGAATACTACATATCCAGGGGAATCCAGCATGGGGTGACTTGTGTGGCTCTCATCAGATTCTGTTACTCAGAATCCCTTGCAAATCTCAAACTTTGTAAAAAAAAAAACAACACATTTTCCTCACATTTCTCTGATGTAAAGCTCTGGAATCTATTTGGAGACACAAACTTCCACCCACCGAGAATTTCTCCAAGTCTCCCGATACAAATGGTACCTCACATGTGCCGTTAGGCCTAGTGCTCATAACAGGAAACAGCCCAAAACCCAATTTGAACACTTCACATTTGTCCACTGAAAACTGACCTTTTTTTTGCAATGCGCCTAGCTATGGACTTGGGACCCTAGCTCAGCCTGCACCCAGGGAAACCTAGCAAACCTGTACATTTTTTAAAACTATACACCCATGGAAATCCAGGATGGGATGACTTGTGTGCCTCTCACTAGGTTCTGTTACCCATAATCCCTTGCAAACCTCAATCTTTGTAAAAGAAAACCCAAATGTGCCTCCGATTTCTGTGATGGAAAGCTCTGGAATCTGCAGGGAGCAACACACTTCCACCCATCCAGCATTTCCCCCAGTCTCCCAATAAAAATGGTACCTCACCTGTGTGGGTAGGCCTGGCATCCGTGAAAGGAAACAGCCCAAAGCGCAACATGGACACCACATACTTCCAGTGGAAACTGACTCTTTTTTTAACAATGTGCCTAGCTGTGGATTTTGGACCCTAGCTCTGCCAGCACCTAAGGAAGTCTAGCAAACCTATACATTTATGAAAACTAGTCATCAAGGGGAATCCAGGATGGGGTTCTATTACCCAGAATCTCTTGCAAATCTCAAACTTTGCAAAAAGAAACATATTTCCCTCACATGTCTTGTGATGGAAAGTTCTGGAATCTGCCTGAAGCCACAAACTTCCACCCACCCAGCATTTCCATAAGTATTCCCCCATAAAACTGGAACATCATTTGGGGTGGTAGGCCTAGTGCCTGTGACAGGTGGGGTGGGAGATTGGCCAAGCCCATTGTGGGAAGCCCCTAACCCTCTTTTATAAAAAAATCCATATTGTCAAGTGGGGCTTCTGCTCCCCACGGGGGTCAGATTGGGGGTAATAACCTCCATCTGCCCTCCGGGGTGCAGAAAGCCTGTCCCATTTGTGTTTGAGGGGTGGAGTCACTGGCATACTCCTCCTGGGCTTCCCCACCCCTATGTATATAAAAAATAAAATCCTGGTGACTAGTGGGCTTTCTACCCCACCAGTGGGGGCAGACCAGGGGCTATTGGGTCCTCATGTAATGCAACTAGTGCTATGTAAAGCACTTGGATACCTAATTCGGGTCAAGTTCCCGCTATATAAAATAAACTCTGTAAAAAAACTCTATTGCCCTCACCAGCCTCCTGGGGGTTCAGAAAGCCTGAGCCAAAATTTTTTGTGGGGTGGGGCATTGGCATGCCCATTCTGAGCAGCCGCATAATCCGTGGTGCCCAGTGGGCTTTCTGCCCCCCCCCCAGGGTGGCAGATAAGGAGTTATTCCCATCATCTCCCTCTGGTGGGGGTAGAAAGGCTGTGGCCTATTTTGGGGTAAGAGCATTGGCAAACCCAATCTGGGCAGCCCCCACTCCTAAGTATATAAACAAAAAAGCATAATCCCTGGGGCCTAGTGGGCTTTCTGCCTCTCCTCGAGGGATGGTCAGGGGCATTTGCCCCATCTGCCTTCTGAGGGGGCAGAAAGACTGTGGAATTTATTGTTGGGGGGTTCTGGATAGCTCCCACTCCTGAACTATAAAAAAAAATCCCTGGTGTCAAGTGTGCTTTCTAGCCCCCCCTCCCCCCCCCCCCCGGACCGGTAGGCCAGATTTGGTGCTACAGCCCCCATCTTCCCCCGGGGGGCAGAAGAAAGGATGAATATTCCCATTTAAACATGGGGGAGCAAAGACCCCTGCCCAAGGGGTTGCTCCCCCTTCCCTGGTGCCTAATGGCTTAGGGATTGCCCTCATCCGGTGATCAGCAAGGTGTGATCCACTAGCGAAGGGTTCCATTCGAAAGGGGAGAAAACATTGTCAGACCACTTTCTTTAAGTATGTATTTTGTTAGAAACACATACAGCCAAAGATGGGGCCTAAGAAAGAAAATGCAGGCAGAACGCAGCATTTTGTGAGAGATTCCCATACTGTTAGAGTGGTTTTCGTGGGGGGTCCTTTGTAGGCATGGGGGGGTCTGTCAAGCCTTGGTTTGCAAACGAAATCCTACATGGTTGCCTACCACTGCCTGTTTATATGTGACCATAGCTTACCCATCTCTCTCTACCCATCTCTCTTAGGGTCTAGTCTGCAATAACACACTATTGTGCAACCCGGTAGTATGTTCAAAAGTCTAAGAGAGATAGTCCTGCTCCTAGTTTAGGCAAGAACAACCCAAAGGCAATCCTTTCAGGGCTCCACACCTGCAAGCTGGAACACCTACCCTATCAAATTAAGAACAGCTCCTGACATCCTCTCATTCAGAAACTTAAGATTCATCTATTTACCGGATGTCTAAACACAGATTCCCCCTAGATCGAGTCACCGTGCATATGAAAACAACTCCTCCCAGCACTCTTGTACAGACATTACTTAGCCCAACTACACAGCCTTTCATGTTTTAACTTCCTCCTTTATATACTCTAGATACAGTGTCTTCCCAATTCAGTGCTTTGAAATCCATATTTCACCCCTCCTCCCCTCTCTCCCTTTATAACCCTCTCATGATCTTCCAACTGTGTCTGCTTTCCTTGTTTGTTTCTTGTAGGATATAGTGCAAATATAGTTATAGTTCTATGTAAAGCACTCTAACAACCACAATGTAAACAAATAAGCAGAGTTCCTTTTATGCCTGCCAGCCTTGTTGCCCTGCCATGTAAAGTTTAGCATCCTCTTTTTGAGCTCTGTGAAGTGTTCTTTATGGACCAGACTCGAGGATGCCTGGAAAAGTTATTTGCCACTGGGCAATGCATTCATCTTGATGCTATTGACTCTTCTCAACCATGATAGCAAGATAGATGGCCCTATCCAGTACCGATTGCACAGAGGCACCAGTTGTTGTGGATTGTTAACTTGGTAAAGACTCACCCATTCTGGCATTCTGTGGCACCCTAAACAGTTCCTAGAATTGTTTTCATCCATCTAAAAGGAGTTTGAAAGTCTATTGTTCTCATCTCAACTTGAATGAGGGTTGGGGTAAGATCTTCGATTTTGAGAGGTTTATCTTAAAGCTGAACCTCGCTTCAAATGCTGTAAGTCAGGTTTGAAGCTGCTAATGGCAATTTAGGGCATCAGCCAATCAACCAAGAACAAATGGTATGCGGATGTGTCCCATCCAATCTTTTCAACACGTATGGACTTATCCTACGTACCTCGTCCATGACATAGGCACAGCAAAACCCTTCATTGTTGAACTGTCCCATTCAACTCTGTGCTCCACCAAAGCTTGATTGGAGAAGAGGACTGAGATTGGTGGGAAGATGAGCTTAGGCCCTATTGCAGTATGCTTGGATGTAGAAGGTACACTTGTGTATTTCCTATATACTTGAGTAACACTTGATGACAGAAGAAAAATATCACCTACCTGACAGAGTATTTGTCGATTTTTACAGTGTTTGTCTCTGTGGGTTCTAAATAGGCTCAAGCACATTTATTTAATATTTACCCATAAATATCTGTGGATCATCATCTCAAATTCAATTTCAGGTTGTATCACAGATATTTATGACACCAAAACTGACCACAAAAGTTGGATCATTGCAGACCCATGAAGTGATGGTATTGAGCCATTCATACACACATCCAGAGAATTATGGAAATCGCTTATTATTCAGTTTGTAGTTCATGTGCTTCAATCAGGGGTTTCTAAAGTGTGGCTACACACCCATGACGGTTTCAAGGTACTGGGGGGTAAGCTTCTATCCGTCTAGACGTGGAGGTTCATGTTGGACTGGCAAACCCTTCCAGTGTGTTTCCGAGGGTCGGGCAAGAAGGCTTATTGTCCTTACGCTTATTCTTTCTCGCCTATGACTATGGGAATGTTCTTTATTTAGGAGCCCCATGTGCTACCATATCAAAACTCCAGACGGTGCAAAACTTGGGAACCCGAACCGTCAATCTGCAAAACCAGCCCTGAAATCTCTTCACTGGCTCCCCATCCAGGAGAGAGTTAATTTTAAGGCCATGTATTTTGTCCACAAGACGCTAGCAGAGAAGGAACCATCCATCAACCGCTCCATTGTCCGGCCTTACCTTGCGAATAGACGCCTGCATTCGGACGACCTGTATCTTGCAGTAGTTCCCAGGATTAATAAGGCTAGAAGTGGTTTCTTACAATGCTACCAGGATGTGGAATACTCTTCCACTTTGATTACGGAAGGAATCCAACTATTTGGCCTTTCATAAATTGCTAAAAAATTGGCTCTTCCCTGAATGTGGTTGTGGTGTCTACTGTTTTACCGCTGTTAGCGCTGGGATGCCCTTGGGTAGATACGTGCTTAATAAATGCTTCTTTCATTTAAATTCACTTGCAGGTGGGGAAACCATCATTCATTTAATTGTGAACAGGACTTGTTTACATCATCAGATTATGAATGGAACAAGTGGGAGAAAATGGACAAAGAAGTAGGAAGAGAATGATAGGAAAACAGTGACAACCAGAGAAAGCAGGGATGATTAAGCAGCTACAGGTGTGGGATAAAGAGATAACAGAGGGGCATATTACCAAGCTATAGCGATAATTATCGCTAAGCTTGGTTAGCGGGCATTAAAATATCGCCGCGCTCCGACGATTTTTACCGCTGAGATACCTTGATTTTATCAAGGTTTATCTCAAAAGCGGTAAAAATAGTTGGAAATGCATGAATATCGCTGTAAAATCAGTGATATTCATGCATTATCGTGATTATCAAGGTTTATCTCAAAAGCTGTAAAAATCGTGGGAAATGCATGAATATCGCTGTAAAATCAGCGATATTCATGCATTATCGTGACAATGCTCTTAGCCATGTTATCCACCTTCCATTGGATAACATGGCTAAGAACTGCTCTGGGCAGGCGTTAGCTTTTGAAGATAATCGCGCTTAGCGCGATTATTTCCAAAAGTTGGTAATAGGGGATAGCGATGTTAGCGACTGTTTCCAGTCGATAACATCTTGGCACGCCCACTTTGCATGTCATTAGCGATAATCATCGCTGACATGCAGAGTGGGCCCCTAAATGCCCGCTATCGCCTATTAGCTGGTCGCTAACTGGTGTTAGCGACAGCTAGGTAATAGGGCGATAAAATTATCGCCCCTTTAGCGGGAAAAATTCCCGGTAAAGCAGCGATAATGCCCTTGGTAATATGCCCCATAGTCTGGTAGAGAAGGAGGCATGAGGTGGAATCAAGTCTAGGCAGCCAGGGTCTTTGGTGCACCCAGCAGCACCGGCCGCAGGCTTTCACAGAAACTGTGCCCCTCGCATTTATCTATTTTATTTTCACAAATACAGATCTGATTTAATGTCACCAATCACTGGACTTTGCAACCAACAGTCACAGGGCTCAGTTTCTGCTATATCAGAGTTTAGATCACCTTGTCTTCCATAACAAGACGCAAAAGAATTAAAGGGAAGCTGATCAATGCAAGACTAAATTAAATGACAAACAAAATGCAGACAAATGCACCACCGCTGCTTTGGAGCAGTCCTTTCTGACTGCAGCTGGTGAGAACACAATCCTATATCGCTTTATGGGAGGTTGCCACCATTAGCAGGAGCGAGTCGTGCATCTTATCTGTCCCGAGGCACGGCCACCGGGGATGCGCTCATTTGAAACAGATGACACTTCTTTATAGAGCCCTTGCCAGGAAGAATAACTTCACATTTAGCTTTATATAGTGAACCACAAAAAATATCCCAGATTCACTGTGTGTCTAGTTGTTGTTGATTTAACAATATAGTTAGAAGATATGTCGTAGTTAACTGCTCTCATGGATCACATTGGGGAGATGAAACATCAGATACTATAAAAAAAACAGAGCTAGAAGCCAAGCAACACTGAACCCTTTTCACAGAGGTGCATGTGTTCGAAAATGTATGTTTTTCATCAAATGTACCTTTTTTACCAACCCGGAATTAACATGGAGATTGCTGGCAGACGTATAACCTTGCTAGGAGGTTGAGACCGCTGCCATGAGTGCAGACATCCCACAGCATAAATTACGTCAAAGATGGGGAGTGGAGTGTTAACACCTTACCTGCTGGGTCTCTCCTAGGCAGCTAGGGTCTTTTGTGCACCCAGCAGCACCAGCAGCACCGGCCGCAGGCTCTCACAAAAACTGTGACTCTCGCATTTATCTAGGGCTCAGTTTCTGCTATATCAGAGTTCAGGTCACCTTGTCTTCCATAACAAGACGCAAAAGAATTAAAGGGCAGCTGATCAATGCACGCCTAAAATTAAATGACAAACAAAATGCAGACAAATGCACCAGCGCTGCTTTGGAGCAGTCCTTTCTCACTGCAGCAGGTGCTCACATTGATTAGCAGTTTTTGGGCTATTTGGGGAGGCTCGTTCTTAGGCCTCCATAACCTTTTGTCGTCAAAATGTGTGTCCTTTTTTCCAACATCCTGGGGATTCTAAATGGTCGCCTGGGATTGTCGATTCCCCTAAAAGGGACAGAGAGAATAGCCAAAATATAGCTATATTTTGAGTTTTTGGGGAAAAAAGGAAAACAGTGCGATAAAAGTATCTGTTTTTTCATAAAAACGGCATCCACAAATGGTTTGCCATGCTAAAGACACTTCCAAGCGCCCAGTTTTCAAGAACAAGAGCTGCATCAATAAAACTATTTTTTACCACATTTTTGGCATTTTTCAAAGAGGTAGCTCATTGTTGCTATTTTTTTTGCTTTCATCCTACTGCCAGTTTGTGGTGAAAACAAGTGTGAAACATATTGGTGATCCAGGAACGCTATAGATTTCTGAAAAATAACACATTTTTTAATTCACAAGTGGTCATATGTGTAGATGCCTTAAGGTTTTCCCAAATAAACTTTGGGGCTGATTACAATCGTAAATGGGACTGACTGACCTCTGGTTGGAGGCCCCGACTGCCTGCTTTGGATGCGGCCGAACACTGTTCGGTCGCATTCTGACATTTCCCTATGGGAGCATGTGTTACGGCCATAAACTGGCCATAGTACATGCCCCCATAGGGAAATGGGAAGTGGTGTTAATCCCTGCACCCTGTGGCAGGTACCATAGGTGCCCCCTCGGCCCTCACCCAGAGGCAGTGCACACAAGAGGGCCCTGCTAGAGGCCCCCAAACACACTTTCTGGCAGGGTCGGAAAGGCCAGCATGGCAACCCTGCATTTTAATACCAATTGCGGAAAGATCGCTCTTTTGGATTACAGGCCAACATCCGATTTACTGATTGGCTCCTTGAGCCCGTCGGAAGCCATGCGGAATGAACAGACAGTTTCAATCCCGACCGGCTGATTCATAATCAGCCAGTTGGAATTGAAACCGAAGATGTTGTCCTGAGGCTTTCCGACCGCCATCGTAATAAGCCCCTAAGTGTTGAAATAAGAAATAAACAAATATTGAAAATTAGGAGGTAAAAACTGTAATTTGTGACAATGTTTTCAGCTGTAACATTTTGTCACAATGGCCAATTTCAAAAATAACGTACAATTACGTTCACCAGGCCTTTTTGGTTGTGGGGTAAACATGGTTTGTAGGTTCTCCAAGAAACGGAGGTACCCAGAGCCATCTGCTAACCTGCACAGTACATTGGTTTTTCATTGTGTACTGATACAAATTCATATGGTGAAATATGTAGAGGGAAAAATAGATATCAAGGTAACCTATGTATTTCTGAAATTGGCGTGAAATATGGAATTTATGTACAGTGGTTATTTGTACATCTATGAATTTGTAGGTACCTGTAGGAGCATTTGATTTAAAGCAGTGGTACTCAAAGTATGACCCGGGAGCTGCTTGCGGCTCTCTTAACCTTTACATGCAGCCCCCCTGGTGAACAGCAGCACAAGCTTCTGTTTAGTTGCTGAGCACTAATATTCAGACACAAATGTTAAATAAACGGGTGAGCATTTATTAACCTGCAAATAAATGCTTGCCTATTTATTTAACAATTTGTTTAGACCTCCTTACACAATCCCTAACATACCCATATCCCCTACCACCACGCTGCTTGCATCAGTGCGCCTTTGGCTACACCACTGACTGTACTTTGTGGCCCCAGGGCAAATGTCTGCGAGTACCCATGATTCATCGGGTATTCTTAAAAATGTCTTCTTTTTTACACTTGAAAGACATAAATTCAGCAAAATCCAAATGGTAATAACCAATATCCTACTATGCTATACTCCCTCGTGTCTTCTGATAAAAATGGTACCTCGCTTGTGCGGGTAGGCCTAGAGCCTGTGACAGGAAATGGTCCAAAACACAACATGGATACATCACATTTTTCCACCCAAAACCAACTTGTTTTTTCAAAGTGAGTAACTGTATATTTTGGACACCTATGGGGAATCCAGGATGGAGTGATTTGCATGGCTCTCACCAGGTTGTTCTACCCAGAATCCCTTGCAAACCTCAAACTTTGAGAAAAAAAAACACGATTTCCTCACATTTCTGAGATGGAAAGTTCTGGAATCTGCAGGGAGCTAGAAAATTCCTTCCACCCAGCATTGCCCTACGTCTTTCCGTACAAATAGTACCTCATTTGTGTGGGTAGGCCTTGTTTTCGCACCTGGAAACGGACCAAAACATAACATGGATGAATCAAATTTTTCTACTCGTAACTTGTTATACCCAGAATTGGGTCTGTGAGTAGTAGCCCTGTGAATGCTGTCAGGAGCATGGTGGCTCGGTTTACCGAAGGGTTACATTCAGTTAATAAGGGTGTAATTAGTACCTGAAAATATATAGATCCTTTGCTGAGTGGTGGGAACAATGCTGCCGAAACATCGCCCAGATCAGAGTCGTTGTCGGAGAGGGTAAACAGCAGAAATGAACTTACAGTTATAAACTACAAATCCAGTAGGCATTAGCGAGCATCTACTTGCTCGCATTAGGGTAATGACACCAGAACGTCATGAACCAGAACAGCTTAAAGGACATTTCTGCCCCATCATAGAGCAGATTATTCCAGATATACTCATCTGATGCCTGGAGGAGAAGCATTCCTGGGGTGTATCGTTACTGGTGTGGTAAGGGTATACAAAGACCAACTCCCTTAAATTTAGGTTCTCCTTGGTTCATGCTGTTTGTATGAACATTGGGGTATTTGTGTTCAGTGATGGGAGGTTGGGGGTGCAAATCATGACCTTTTTTCTAACCATATAGGTTCCTCCGCTGGAGCGAGGAAAAAAAAGATTAGTCATGGTCTTTTGCCTACATATCATTATTGTTGCAGGTCCATTTATTTGGTTTTGCATTTTTATCCACTGAGAGTTTACTCTGCATTTCCTTGAACACAGTGAAGACTTTTACTATAACTGCCTGGTATCTATTGTGCAGCGTGCTGCGACAGTAACAGGGTGCTGGTTAACCGTGGGCGGAGTGCCACGGAGTTGGCAACAAATTCTGTGGAACTCCAGGTAGCTCCACGTAGCTCCACTACAATGCCCACCTCCACTCCGCTATTAAGATATACCTTAGGGGTACATTAAAACAATTAAATAACCACTTACCTTAACCATGGCGTCCCCGGGCTGCGCTCCTCCTCTCTTTCGCTGCATTCGTACACAGCTTAAGGAAACTGCGCTTGCGCGCACACCCGCAAAGAAATGCAGCTGGGCTGGAGAAACCTAAGTGGGCAAGTGTGTATTGGTCGCCATGAAACGGCCAGTCAAACACATATGCACACTTAGGGAGTGCACATATCACTCCTCCTCCCATGCCCCACACCTTCCTGCACAAGCTGGCTCAGAGCTGGCAAATGAAAAATAAAACGCTGCTGGCTCTGAGCGACACACCTCTGCCGTTGTGGATGAGCTGCCTCTGCTTATAGTGTGAATTCTCTTTTCCAGGTCTTCTTCCCTGCTATTCCCTTTCCTACCTTCCGTTCCTTGATCACCTCAAACCTCTGGCGCACCTATCATAATTGAGGCTATTGAGGGGTCGACCCTGTACTGGCGGAGCCACACGGCCCGTCCACTCACGCACGCACGCACACAGCCCGGGGGCGTGGCAGCCCTCGTGTATAAATAGACGGGCACGAGACCCTTAATCTATAGCCAGTCTCAGTGCCTTATTGTGAAGCAGTATTAGGTAGGCCCCACTCTGCGGCCTAGGCCACCCCTGCCCCTTTTGCAAGTATTACAGACCCTATTGAAAATTGAACCTATCCTGAGGATCAGGACACGCTTGACAAAACGGACCAGTTTTCTGCAAAGTGGGTAGCTGTGGACTTTGGGCCCTAGGTCAGTTAGCACCTAGGGAAACCTGGCAACCTGTACATTTTTCAGAACTAGGCACATAGGAGAATCCAGGATGGGGTGACTTGCATGGCTCTCACCAAGTTGTTTAATCCAGAATCCGATGCACACCTCAAACTTTGACATATGCAAATACAGACATGCCTTGTCACTATGTGCCTAGTCCTGGAAAGACAGAATCAGGGCACAAGCCACACTTAAAACCATTGAGGAGTAAGGGAGGTATTATCTAAAATACAGAGAACTGTTTTTTTGTTTTCAACAAAAAAGCAGGCATTTGAAGCTGTGTCCAAACGTGTTCATTATAGAACCTGAATTACACAATCTATACCATATTTTAAGGAAGCTCACATAAAATATGTTAATAGAAAATGTTCCTTAATATAAATAATGTACCTTGTCACTCTTAGTGAAATCAGACATGGCTAGGACCTTTAAGGAGTTCTTGTAGATGCCATATTAATATAGCCCTGGACTGTGATCCTTTCTGTGAGACTTATTTTGGATTGTATTATGGCTCAGTTGATTAACCTCCAACCTCAGTATTGGGAGGGTCGATGACTCAGAGGAGGCAAAGCCTCAAGCATAACATGCAACCCCTCCCCAACAAAGGTAATACATAGCATATTTCACTCTGCATATCCTGTTTATACAATGGCTTTTTATAATTATCTATATATTGATTTTTTGGATGTACAATTCCAAATACAGGGAGGGAAAATACAGTCCACCATACAGTGCAAGCAAACAGCGGGGAACAGTACTTTACATTTTAGGAGTCAATATCTGAAACATTTGATTGAAAGTATTCCTTATGGTGAAACTCTAAGGTTAAAGAGAATTTGTAACAGACATGAAGAATTTGAGAACCAGACCTCACAGATGAGGAAAAGATTGAGAGAGAGGGGCTATACACCTAGAGAATTGAATATAGTCAGTAAGAAATCAGAATCCCTGACTAGAGTGCAGCTGTTCCATCCTAATGAGATTAAGTACAAAGAAGGTGAAAGCATTAGATTTATAATCACCTGTAACTCATCTTTATATAAGGTGAGAAGTGCACTGTGAATCGGAGCGTTTCACAGGCCTGTCACAGATAAGAAATGCTATCAAAACAAAAATCCTACAAACAATATACTACTGGCCGGCAGCAATTCATACCCGGACAACGTCGGGACGGGCTGCTAGTATATATATATCTATATATCACAACACCCCCTTCAACAAGGTCAGTACAGCTATCAGGGGAAATTACAAATGTCATAGTGATTATGCCATATATGTCCTGACGTGCACCTGTGGCCTACGGTATATAGGCAGTACCAAATTACAGGTGCACGTCAGTATCTTACAACATCTAAGAGCAATAGTCAATAATGACAGTACATACCCCGTATCTCGCCACTTTAGATCCACTCACAATAATGATCTAAGTTGTCTTTCGTATTTTGTTATTGGCGCAGTGGCCCCTCCCAGACTGGGAGGAGACAGAGAAAAGACCCTGAGAAGAAAGGAGACACAATACATAGTGGAGCTGGATAGTAAATATCCAAATGGGCTCAATACAACAGAGGATTTGCATAATTTTCTGTAGCACATTGACTATGTACTAGATGAGGTGTTATTATATGGTTTCCAGACCCATTTTGATTGAAATATAAAATGTGTGTTTCTATCATTAGGGATGAGCTTAACTGAACAGTACGAGTGAATATAAGAGGATTGTTGTGCGATCTAGTGCATCACTGGAAAGTAGGTTGCATATATGCAACCAAATAGGAATTCAAGCTGACTGGATTAACCGGAAACAACTAATCAGACCGCACAATGTAAATATTGTTAATAAATGTAATTGTCAGTATATGTATTAATTTTGGTATTTTTCACTATTTTCTCATGTATCTATACACTTTAGGAAATAATATTTTTGGTTAAGTCATTATTATTGAGGTTTGAAACGTTGTAAAGGGTGAAATTACTGAGTTTCATGATATCAAGTTATCCTCCTGTAGTGCGCTAGAAGAGGGTATGTCGTTTTAAATAACTAATAATTATCTTACACAGGTCATGCAAGGTCTGTCTACTGACAGTAATCATATTGGATAAGATACATTCATTGGCAAGACATGAATCAGTGGTATATCACAGGGGGCTAATACATAGTGATACCCCATTTAATGGGATAACTTGTATTTTTTAGAGCAAAACAATCTAGGGATTAAGTAATCAGTCCTAGTTGAATTACAGTGCATTTTAAGCAGTAATATGTAAATGATTGTTTAGACTATGTTCATTATCAACGCATATTAAATGTTATGTAAATAGTGTAGATTTATGTATATATATATTTGTATATATCATTAATTTATGATTGATGCAAGTTATGACTCTTAATACACAGATCAGTCCCAGTGATCAATTATTATCAAATAACCACAATGTTTTGATACTGCATTCATGCAGAAATAACACTGTTTTTATGTGTTCCAAATTAGCTTGATTGAACTTTATATCATGTCAATCAATGAATGTTCTAGGTTTTATATTTTTCCAAATAGAACTGACCTTGGGTAACGTATAGTATTTCTGTTATGTTTACCATGTGACCATGTGATGCACTGGAGAGGTGGAGCATCACTTTAAAAAAAAGTATATATTATGTCAGCTGACCGGGTGCACGGTGTGTGAACAAGAGCACTTGATGCTCGAAACGCGTCGCCCGTTGAGAGGTATTTAATAAAATCTACCTTGCGGACAGCCTGGTGTCCGTGTCTTCATTTCGCTGCAGCTACGGAGGTGGTGAGGATTATTGGTTTATATATATATATATATATATATATATATATATATATATATATATATATATATATATATATTAGCAGCCCGTCCCGACCTTGTCCGGGAGCAATGAGCCTTCCCCGACCCCCGCCTGCCCCGACATTGTCCAGCATTTCGGGCCCCCGCCCGCCCCGTCCCCCGCCTGCCCCGACCCCCGCCTGCCCCGACATTGTCCCCCGGAGCCTTAAAAAGGCGACATATGATAGTCACAGCAGTGCACTATAATGTAAAACCGTCTCACTCTATTGCAGCATTTACTCCAGCCTTCGCCTGGAAATTACCATTTCCATGTGTTTAGAGTGGGGATAAACCAAAACAGATTTCCTGGCTTTCCTTCGGGCTGCTTGCTTTCCCCGTCCCCGCCCGCCCCGTCCCCCACCTGCCCCGACCCCCACCTGCACCGACATTGTCCCCCGGAGCCTCAAAAAGGCGACATATGATAGTCACAGCAGTGCGCTTCGGGCTGTTTGCTTTCCCCGTCCACATGAAAAGTACCACGAAAAGAGGGCACATTTAAACACGGCTCCGAGGTTGACGGATCACTTTCGCCTGTGGGGTCTCTTTGAGTGGGGTTTACCCTTGACGGAGCTCGGTGTGCCGAGATTCCAGCATGGTAACATAATGCCCGCGTGTCAACCTAATGACCCTTAAAGCTGAAATGCTGAAACGCTGGTGCTCTGCAGTTCAACTTCCTGAGCTGTGTTTGAGGTAAAACTAATGAGCGTGATCGTGGTAGTTTGGAGCCTTACCTCACCCCGTTCCCCGCCTGCCCCGACCCCGCTGCCTTACCTCAGCCGCCGCTCCTCAGTCCACCGCTCCTTGCCGCTCGTCACCGCTCCTCCCCCGTGCCATGTCCGCCGCTCCTGGACACCACTCCTCCCCATGCTCCTGACGTCAGCACGCAGGTCGCGGCCGGCGCTACTTCGAGGGGACTACTTTTTTTATAATGTACATTTTTTAAATATAACGTATTTTTTAACTTTATATAGCCTATGTCCATCTGCACACCCTGAGGATTCCAACGATGTATCGGGTGTGTGGATTGGCTCTGTGGTTCCCGCCTCAAAGCCTCAAAGTTCTTCTTTTATAATAGTAGTATAGATAAATATAAATATATATATATATATATATAATACTTATTTAAATATTGAAGCAAACCACATTCACTGGATGATGTCATCAGTGATGTTATCAGTGATGTCATTTGAGATGTCATCAGAGATGTCATCAGTGATGTCACTGACCATGTCATGAATGAAGTAAAATGTGACAACATCAGCAGTGGATTGCAGGCGTGCTAGGGGGAATTTCAATGGTTTTATACGAGTGAAATGTCTAGCTAACTATAACACCCCTAAAACCTATGGTTTTTTCAGTGAATTTGTAAGGTTTTTTAAATGCTAATTCCTAACTATAACTTGTCTGAAACCTATGTTTTTTTCAGTGAATTTCCAAGGTTTTTTGAATGCTAATTCCTAACTATAACTTGTCTTAAACCAATGGTTTTTTCAGAGAATTTCAAAGTTTTTTAAATGCTAATTCCTAACTATAACATGTCTGAAACCTATGTTTTTTCAGTGAATTCCAAAGGTTTTGTAAATGACAATTTTTAAATCTATTAATTATTATTTTGTTTGTTATACTGATTTTCTAAAAAAAATTTAACAATTTATTTTTAGATATTTTATTTTTTAAATTACATTATAATTACATTATATATTATATTACAAAATATACTTTTTCAGAATGAATTACTTTAGTTTAAATACTTTGCAAATAGGAAATAGTCTTCTAAGTACAGTAGTTACAGTTGTTGTAATGAGGAACACAATTTCAGACACAATGCCACATTGAGGTCAATGTGAATTTCTAGTTAAATGTAATTAGTTACTTTTTGGATTCCTTTTCTAACCACAGAACTGGATCCTAGATTCAGTCCTGGGACATCTCCTGTAAACAGTTGAGTAAAAGCGTTTTGGTTACAGTAGTGATTTCTAAGGAACGTTATTGTATTTTAAAAGTTGACACTTAGAAACTTTTTCACATACAATCACCAATGTTATCCTATGGGAGGAAATTCACTTAGCAGGTAAGAAGTGTTAACTTACTTTTGCTAACTCAGTGGTGGCTCCTGGATCCAGCACGGGTGCTTCTCCTGTAAACAGTTGAAAGAGTGAGTTTAAGTCATACAGGCAATTTTTAAGGAATATTTTTAGTTTGTGAAAATAGAAACTTGGAAACTTTTCTGGTGAAAACCAGACAATGGATTCCCATGCAAGGAAATACAAGTTACTGGAAAGTACGGTTAGAATTACTTCTCAGGATCAGTACTGGGCTCAAAGATGCAGCACTTAGGTATCTCCTGATAACAGGTGAGTAAATCAGAATTCGTTGTTTGGCTGATTTTAGGTGAATATTTTAAAGTTCCAAAACTCCACACTTAGAAGAGTTTCCAAGTGAAACCACTCAATGTTACCCTATGGAAGGAAATTCACTTAGCAGGTAAGTAGTGTTATCGTTACTTTTTCTTACTCAGTGGTGGATCCTGGATCCAGCACTGGTGCATCTCCTGTAAAGAGTTGAAAGAATGCGTTTAAGTCATACAGGCGATTTTTTTAGGAATATTTGTAGTTTGTGAAAATAGACAGAAACTTTTCTGGGGGAAAACCAGACAATGGATTCCTATGGAAGAAAATACAAGTTACTGGTAAATATGGTTAGGATTACTTTTCAGGGTCAGTGCTGGGCTACAAGAAGCAGCACTGAGGTCACTCCTGATAACAGGTGAGTAAATCGGAATTCGTAGTTCGGCTGATGTTAAGGAATATTTGTACGTTTCAAAAATCAACACTTAGAAACTTTTCTGCTGAAAACCAGACAATGGATTCCTATGGAAGGAAATACAAGTTACTGGCAAGTATGGTTAGAATTACTTTTCAGGGTCAGAGCTGGGCTAAATGATGCCGAACTGGGTTCTCTCCTGATAACAGGTGAGTAAATCGGAATTCGTAGTTCGGCTGATTTTAGAGGAATATTTGTACAATGGTGAAGGAAGGGGGCGGGGCCTGAGGTGACATGTGTGCAAATACGCCCTTTTGGCGCTTTTTAAGTTGCGGGATTAAGTGCCCTTGAATCCTGAGGTCCCCTGGGTGCCTACTAGCCCACCAGGTACCGCTAGTATGCGCCAGGGGGCTGCATTGCAGAGAGGTGTTCAGAGGTCACGCCCCTTTTTACAATACTCTGCAACGCAGCTCCGTGGCACTTACTAGAGGTACCTGGTGAGCTAGTTGGCCCCCATGGACCCTCAGTATTGACAAGGAATTAATTCCCCAACTTAAACCGCGCCACAGGGCGTGTTTGCACACAAGTGAACTCAGGCCCTGCCCCCTCACTTCACCACTTTGCAAACGTGCCCCGCAGCGCATTTTAAGTTGGGGGATTAACTCCCCTTGAATACTGAGGGTCCCTGGGGTGCAACTAGCCCACCACCTACCTCCAGTAAGCGCCACAGAGCTTTGCAGAGAGGTGTAAAAAGGGGCGTGGTCTCAGAACACCACTCTGCAGCGTAGCCCACTGGCACATACTGGAGGTACCTGGTGGGCTAGTTGGCCCCCAGGGACCCCCAGTATTCAAGGGGAATTTGTTCCCCCTCTGCAAACGCGCCAGGGGGCGCATTTGCAAAGTGGTGCAATAAGGGGGGGTGGCCTCCGGCCGCGATCCCGTTTTTGAATTCTTTTTTTTTTAAAGAAGTGTAGCCCCCTTCTTTTTCTAATTTTTGCCCTGGGGACACCATCCTCCAGGGCCTGCCCCCAATTATTTTTTTTTATTTAAAACTAGCAGCCCGTCCCGACGTTGTCTGGGTATTAATTGCTGCCGGCCAGTAGTATATTGTTTTGTAGGATTTCGTTTTGATAGCATTTCTTATCTGTGACAGGCCTGGGAAACGCTCCGATTCACAGTGCACTGCTGATGCACTTAAGAGTGCGCGTTCAGTAGTGTGTGAACTTGAGTTTCCCTACTTTATTTTTCCTTGCAATATTATATAGCGCAAACTCGACAACATGGCATGAGCACAATTTACATTACAGAAGAACACATTCATTTGTGGTAGGCACGGGGAGACAAAGCGATTTGCCTGGAATCACAGGATGTTGAGCTGATGCCGAGATTCGAACGTAGCTCCCCAGCTCTAAAGTTTGCAATTCTAGAACTTGTGGCAGGAGGTGTGTCTAAAAGTGTATGTCGGTGCTGCCCATCAATGAGAGAGACCTGTGCATTTTTCAAATGGTTGGTGAAAAAATATGAGTATGTTGCTGGAGATGTGGGTCGCCGAGCCACCAATGTACTTACCAGGGGAGGGTAAACCCCCAATAATTCCGCAACTTTCTTTCCGCATACCATCACTCCGCATACTTTCATTACGAAAGTACCATGACTCCGCAATGCCATTATAACGCATGGCATTACATTTTATATGCTTTTACCAAGCATACATTTACAACGAAATTTGTTGTAAATGCATGAATGGTAAAAGCATGTTGTTTTTTTAATGTTTGGATAAGGTAAGTATGGGTATAGGGGTATATGTTTTGAGGTGTTTAGGTATTTTAAGGGTTCAGATATAGTTTTGGGTTATGGGGTACTGGGGTAGTTTTAGGGTTTAGGGATAGGTGTGGCTTTTGGGGTACAGGGGTATTTTTAGGGTTCAGGGCTAGGTTTGGGTTTTAGGGTATAGGTATTTTTAGGGTTCAGGGCTAGGTTTGGGTTTTGGGGTACAGGGGTATTTTTGGGGTTCAGGGCTAGGTTTGTGTTTTGGGGTACAGGGGTATTTTAGGGTTCAGGGGTAGGTTTGGGTTTTGGGGTACAGGGGTATTTTTAGGGTTCAGGGCTAGGTTTAGGTTTTGGGGTACAGGGGTATTTTTAGGGTTCAGGGGTAGGTTTGGGTTTTGGGGTAGAGGGTTATTTTTATGGTTCAGGCCTAGGTTTGGGTTTTGGGGTACAGAAGTATTTTAGGGTTCAGGGATAGGTTTGGGTTTTTGGGTACAGGAGTATTTTTAGGTTTCAGGGCTAGGTTTGGGTTTTGGGGTACAGGGGTCTTTTTAGGGTTCAGGGGTAGGTTTGGGTTTTGAGGTACAGGGGTATTTATAGGGTTCAGGGCTAGGTTTGGGTTTTGGGGTACAGGGGTATTTTTGGGGTTTAGTGCTAGGTTTGGGTTTTGGGGTACAGCGGTATTTATAGGGTTCAGGGCTAGGTTTGGGTTTTGGGGTACAGGGGTATTTTGGGGGTTTAGCGATAAGTTTAGGTTTTGGGGCACAGGGTATATTTATGGGGTTAAGATGGGTTAGTGTTTAAGGGTGTTGGGGTATTTTAAGGAGTAAGGGTGGGTTATGATTATGGGGTGCAGGGGCATTTAAAGGGAGCAGGATGGACACCCGGAGCTGGAATGTACAGAACCTGGGAAGAAAAAACTATGAAATATTGGGCACAACGCTCGCTTTTTTTTTCCGTAATCCCACGCCCCGCACAGGCCCACGTTCCCAGCTCACGCCCACAGCACACGATATGAGACATGGCATGAAGGTGGGGCGTGGCCAGTCAGGCAACATGGCGGGCGCAACTTGGTAGAGCTCCGCTAGTGAGGCCCTAACTTATCCTGCATTTCCCTGGATAGTGTGGAGTGCGCTCACCAACACAGAGCGGAGAGGTTGTGGGATCGCCTGGAGACCTCGCCGGTGTAATCAAAGTCGTGCGGAGAGGCCGGGGAACCGAGATTCCGCTGCTTCGAGGGAGCTGCTGGCGGACGCGGTGAAGGCGCGAAGCCCGGCCGGCTCCCGGAGAGGAGGGGGTCTGACAATGACGGCGCGGTCGAAACCTGCTCACAACTGCGGGCCAAGGAAAGCGTCTGGGAGGTGCCGCGGAGGCCCCGAGTGTGCAGCCAGGCCAGGTAACCCGTAAGGCCGTCGGCCGGTTCGGAGAAGGAGTCCTACGGCGCCTACATGAGGGGCCGGACGGTGAGCCACCATTTGGTGACTGTTCGCGGCCATCTGCGCTGCAGAGCGAGAGTGCGTGCTTGACTACTGGTGGGCCCCGGAGGCGGCTGCCGGGAAGAAAGGAACCCGCTCCTCTGCTGCTTGTGAGGAGCGGAGATAATTTGAAGCGGAAGGCCCTGGGGTGAGCTGCGGAGCTCCGGGGGTGGGAAACCACAGAGAAACCCAATCTTGGTGAGAGGTGCTGCGAGGCACCTAAAGCTGCGGGACTGGCAGTGAGAAATCGCCGGAGCCCCTGAGGTGAGCTGCGGAGCCCCGGAGGCGGGGAAATCGAGGAGAAGCCCAGCCCTGGTGAGAGAAGCTGTGAGGCGACTAAAGCTGCGGGTCTGGGGGAGAGGGGTCGTCGTAACCCTTGGGGTGAGCTGCGGAGCTACTGAGGTGGGACATTGTGGGGACAAACCCAGCCCTCGTGGGAGAAACTGCAAGGAGGCGAGTGGACACGACACGACGCAGGACCAGAGGCGGGTGGCCATGGACCCCGCAGCTATATGAGCGGCCAAAATGGACACGGTTCTGGCGGCAGTGGAGCGTATTGGGTCGACCCTAGAGCAAACCAAGACGTCGCTAGAGGGACGG
Source organism: Lissotriton helveticus (assembly GCF_964261635.1). Classification (NCBI taxonomy): domain Eukaryota; kingdom Metazoa; phylum Chordata; class Amphibia; order Caudata; family Salamandridae; genus Lissotriton; species Lissotriton helveticus. The sequence continues at coordinate 163,682,193 of NC_136065.1, read as the reverse complement.
ATTGACAAAGTGACGTCTGATTTCACACTGCTGCACGCCGACTACCGCAAATTGGCGGAGACCGTCACAGAACAGCACCAAATGGTTCAGGAAATACAACCTGTGGTGCGCAGCCATGCCGCGGCCCTGCGGGACCTGATAGACAGAGTCCACGAACTAGAAGATCGTGCCGAGGACGCGGAAGGACGCTCTCGGCGCAACAACGTCCGGGTAGTTGGCCTGCCGGAAGGAGAAGAAGGGACAGCGCCTGAACGGTACACTGAGGCATGGCTGAGGGCGATCCTGCCGCCTGGAGTGCTTTCCCCACAGTTCGTAGTGGAACGGGCGCACAGGGTGCCTGCGCAAGCCCGGAGGGCGGGAGACAGACCCCGTCCGTTCCTCTTCAAGTTCCTCAACTACAGAGACCGGGATACGGTGCTCCGGGAAACCCGGAAGATGAGCGACCTGCAGGTGGGCAACAGTCGAGTAATGCTTTTCCCGGACTACACAGCGGCGACACAAAGGAGACGGGGCTCATACTTGGCAGTAAAGAAACAGCTCAGGGACCTAGACCTACCCTACTCGTTGCTCTTCCCCTCGCGGCTGCGTGTGGTAGCAAAGGAGGGCACATGTTTCTTCGAAACCCCAACGGAAGTCTGGAACTGGCTGGAGGAGACCGGGCAGTAGTCAGGGACGCGACCGGTGGCCCCGGAGGGTGGCGGATGGCAGGAACAACGCTCCAGGAGGAGGAGGAGAAAGAGAGGGGCCAGACGGGGACGGGCCTGGGGCAGGCGGCGCCCAGCCCGGAGAAGATACGGCAGGAGCGGCAGGAGGCACTGGAGGCGGTCGCAACGCTGGGTGCAGGGACAGGCCATGGAAGGCCGGAACATGGCCAGCAGAGTGGAGACGAGGCCAGCGGGTCTTCCTCGCCATCCACTGCAATGTCAGATGACACTCTACCGCCGGAAGTAACGCCTCAGACAGCGGACTACATAGTGTGACAATTGGCGAAACCATGATGGACTACTGCATGACTGGTGTTTTGAGCACAGACCCACTGTATCCTTTGAATGACTGCTGTAACACATGAGTTGGCAACATTGCTGGCCTGGAGCCACACACGCGCGCAGGCATAGTAATAGGATCTGCTAAAGTGATGCAGATGCGCAGACACGCTTTCCCCCGAGGCACGAGTTCATGTACTGCCATGTGGGGTGGCACTAGTAGGCGGCTTGCACCGGCCGGTATGCTCTACCGTTGGTGGCAACCCAACCACACCCCAACAGAGATGGGGCCTTGTCGAGGGAGTTCCCTGAAAACACCACTGACTGCGTGTTCCCCAAACGCACACACATTGCGATCACAATACACTAGGCAGTAGCTTGGTTACCCAGTCTGGACGTATTACCCGTTGGGAGTGCGCCCATAAAGTTACACGGTTAGTTTTTGTTCATATGTTTCAGATACGGCAATTAGTGATCCCCATCCAAGGGCCCGCCCCTAGACCCCGCCAGCTATGCCCCCTGCCCCACCCCCCCGGCAGACACACCACAACACAACCCATGGCGTGCACTAACATCATGACCTGGAACATCAGAGGCATGCACACCCCGTCGCGTCGGTACTCTGTTTTTGCGTATATGCAGCGCCACCAAACGGGGATTGCGCTCCTCTAAGAATCACACATGTCCCGAGTGGAGTTGGAGAGACTCCGCAGGCGCTGGAGGGGACAGCTCTATGGCACGACCTACTCAGCATACGCATGGGGCACTCTGATATGGGTGAGGGCAGTTGTTCCCTTTGCATGCACTGACACACAGATAGACACGGAAGGGCGGTACACTTTTGCGAGGGGGAGGCTTAACGGGCAGGAACTATTGCTGGGTTCTATTTACGCTCCCAATACAGAGTAACCCGCCTTCCTGGCGTCTTTAAATCACGTCCTTCAGCAGTATGCGGGCCTACTCTGGCTGCTAAGCGGCGATTATAATATGGTGCTGGACACACAGTTAGACCGCTCCTACCCAACCCTGCGCGCACTTACAGCAACCTCAGCGGCACAAGCCCGAGATTGGCTAACGCATAGGGACCTTCAAGACCTCTGACGTACACAACACCCCACAGACAAAATATACTCCTATTACTCGCCGGTGCATGGCCTTCATGTCAGGCTGGACAGAATAGTAGGCTCCCAGTCCCTGCTCCCGCTCTCAACCAAGGCAGAATACTTAGGCAGGACGCACTCGGATCACAACCCCTTGTGGTTCCAGATTAGCTGGTCGGCAGATAGGCCTCCGGTGCCCACATGGCGACTGCAGCCGGCCGCGCTGGAGGATGCGGAGTTCAGGTCATCACTGGGTACCGCCATCCTCTCCTACTTTGAGGAAAATGAGGACACAGCGAGCGATCCTGTGGTGGAGTGGGACGCCCATAAGGCAACTATCCGGGGGCACTGCATAGGGACCACGTGGAACATCCGCGCGCAGGTATCTGCGTCCCTGACCCGCATAGAATCCGAGCTACAACAGTACGAGCGGGAGGGGGAGGGAGCGGGTAGGCATGCGCTGAAGCTGGGGGAGCTCCGGGGTGAGCATACGGTCCTCCTTGAGAGGCTAAGGTGTCATAACTATGCAGCGCACACAGCCAAGACGCATGCGAAGGCGGACAGAGTGGGTCGCTTACTAGCCTGGTTGATACAGGCTGTGGAGCGCAGGGCGCCGATCTGAGCCATTCGCTTAGGAGACGGAACCGTGGTGTATACGCAGCGCGAAATCCATCAGGCGTTCACCGAGCACTATCGGGAACTATACAAAACTCACGGCACTGGCCAGGACCTTGCGGTGGCTGACTTCCTGAGATTGGTTACGCTGCTCACAGTCTCTGAAACACAGAAGGCGGAACTGGGTGCCCCGCTCGCGCTGGAGGAGATAGGTGACGAGATCCTGACACTGGCGACGGGGAAAACACCGGGGCCAGATGGCCTGCCGGCCGAATACTTCAAAGCGAACAGAGATATCCTGACGCCAAGGCTGCTCCAGATGTATAGGGCGTCGATAGATAAGGGCCGTCTCCCGTCCTCCCTGAGGGAAGCGTTTTTGGTGTCCCTACCTAAACCAGGCAGAGACCCAATGTCCCTGAGCTCGTATCGCCCATTGGCGATGCTCAATACGGACTACAAGATACTGGCCAAGTTACTTGCTGAGCGCCTGGCGCCAATAGTCCTGCATCTGGTCCACCCAGACCAGAATGGTTTTGTGCCAGCGAGGTCCACATCACTGAACCTCAGGAGGTATTTTCGAGTGGCGGCGGAAGCTGCGGTGGTCTGGCTCAGAGCAGGGTGCCTGATATTAGACCTAGAAAGGGCCTTTGATAGCCTCAAATGGGGATATCTTCGGGCGGTACTGGAGGCATATGAGCTGACAGGGGAATTCCTGGAGATGGTGGGGCTCCTGTACAGGAACCCCGTGGTCCGAGTCAGGCTGGGGCCATACATTTCGGAGGAGGTGGAGGTGGGTAGGGGCAATCGGCAGGGGTGCCCTCTGTCACCGCTGCTCTTTGCGCTCGCTATCGAACCTCTGGCGGCAGCCATGAGGCAACTGCTGGCTCACAGAATTCAACTAGGGGATGGTGTTCATCAAGTGTCCCTATATGCAGATGATCTATTGGTCTTTGTCAGGGATGTGAATAGCCTGCTGGAACAGCTTGCCCCACTGCTAAGCCGCTTTGCTGAGCTCTCGGGGCTCCGGGTTAATGCGGGTAAATCCTGCCTATTTGCCTTTAATGGGGAGGTCAATGACCCGGAGTATAGTCTGCAGGGCACGAGAGTGCAGTGGCGAGCGGACACATTTAAATACATGGGGATCCAGATCTACCGGCAGCCAGCGGACCTGATGGACGGGAACCTAGGTAGGGCGGTTACAGCGCTCAGGGCGCAGATAAGCTTCTGGTCCACGCTACCCCTGACGCCCGCGGGCAGGGTCGCCTTGGCCAAAATGGTGATGCTTCCTCGCCTTCTATACTATTTTGCGAATCTGCCTCTGTTCGTGCCTGCATCTTTCTTCACCAAGCTCAACAGGACCCTGCGCAACTTTATTTGGGGCGCATCTCGGCACCGCCTGGCCCTAGGGAAGTTGTTCCTCCCCGCACACAAAAGTGGCCTAGCCGTCCCCTGCTTTGAACACTACTATCTGGCAGCGCAGCTCCAGTGGATCGCTCGCTGGATGGCGGACAGGGGGAGAGAGGACACCGCTACAAGTGAGCCGCCCTACACCATGGAAAGGATCGCCGCGTTGTTTCATCAGCTGGCGGCCAGAGCCCGACCCGCCCCGCTTCTGCTAGGGGTGGCATACAAATGCTTCCGTAGGACGCTATACCTCACAAGGAAAGTGCTTCCATATGCGCCCGCGGTGCCATTGGAGGGCTCATCGGGAGGTGCGGGTGTCCTGACACACCGCATGCTAGAGCAGTGGCAGGAGGCGGATGTGCAACGGCGATTTATACCAGGATGGAGCCCTGATTCCCTTCGAGACGCTGGTTGCAGAGTTTGGGCTCCCTCCCGGGGGATTCCTCATGCATAGGTCCCTCACGGCCCGGATGGCGATGAGGTGGGGTGACATTACGGAAGAACCGGCGCAGCACCTGACGATGCAGTACCTACATGTCATGGGCAGGGGTAGGCATATCATTAAATGGTTTGCCGCGTCCCTACGGTTGCACACGGAACTGGATTTGGCCCCTCTTCGCGGAAAGTGGAAACTAGATATGGGAAGGCTGCTGGCGGACAAAGAATGGGAAAGGATGCTCAAAAGCCCGGTGCGTATTCCCAGGAACATGCGCTTTCGGCAGATTCAAGTATATATAGTCCACAGGGCTTACCTCACCCCAGCCTTAATAAATAAATATTTTAACAGGACAGATGCATCCTGCCCACGATGTGACAAACTAGATGCGGACCTCCTTCACCTTTTGTGGCGCTGTCCTGGACTTAGCGCTTACTGGAGAGAAATCCATGCCCGGCTAGTGCAATGCACAGGCCGCGCAATTCCCTCTGACTGGCCTGAATTCCTCTTGCACCTCTTCAAACGGTCGCCTGCTACTAAGGCGTCGTCCCGATTTCTGGACCTGGGAGTGATCACGGCAGTGAGGCTCCTAACAAAGAGATGGAAGGTGAGAGACTCACCCAGTGTGCAGGCGTGGACCTTGTCCCTTCTGTCGTGGGCCCAAGGGAGTGGACCGCCATTAGGAGAGAGGAAACAGTGGGGCTCCGCAGAGAACCCATGGCGGACAGATGGGAGGGCATGCTCAACACATTACAGGCGGCAGGAACTGGTACAACTGAGGAGGCAGCGGGGGACACGGAGGGCGGAATAGATGGCAGTGGGGAGGGGCGGGCGGCGCACGCCAATAACAGCAGCAATGACGGCAGCAACACCGATGCTAACATGCAGGTGGGGGCCCACAACCGGAATGCTGAGAGGGTGCAGTAGCCATGGGGACACATATGCGGGACGTGTGAGAGAGAGAGAGAGAGAGGAGATGAGGAGCGGGGGGAGTAGGGGGTCGGTACGACAAGATGAGAGGATAAACACACATTCACTGGAAGAAGAGGGGGAAGACGGACCTCGGGGCGGGGACTGGGGAAATGTTTTGTACTGCACCCTGGTGACAATGCTGTATCTCGTTGCTATTGTTTTCTTGCAAATGTTCTGGTTGCAACCGAGTTACACATACATGATTTGGCACTCCAAGCGGAACAGTCACGCAAAGACTTGCACAGGATATAGACATGTATGAGTGCCCGGGACTCAGCCGACCGATGTATAAGTGAAATTGCATTAGCGTTTTTAATAGCAAACCACCATGTCGGAGTGCTGATAGCAATCCATGGGCAATACTGTATTTGATGTACAAGATGTGCGCACTGAGATGTTGAAAATTAAATGAAAATGTTAATAAAAAAGAGTTGACAAAAAAAAAAAATGAGACATGGCATGAATGTACCACACGCCCCCAGCGTTTGCCACGCCCCCAGCATACACCCACAGCACAACGCAGACACACCCACAAGGGACTACTTTGCTGGCACAGTTCTTTTACCTTTTAAATGTATATGGTGGGCGTCTGCATAGCCTATGTCCTTCTGCTGCAACTGCCCTTTCCAATGCTGTATTGGGTGCTGTGATTGGTGCTCTGGTTCCTGAGATTACCCGCCTCAAAGGTTTGGGCTCTCTCTTTATTATATTAGTATAGATATTTGCAAGGGGGCCCATGGCCCTCCTCCTGAGGCCATAGTCTTCCCCGGGGACCCCATTCCCTGGGGCATAGGCCTTTTTAAAAAATGTTTTTTTATTAGGAGGGGGGCTACCTTGCCCCCCCAACTGTGGCCACTTATGGCCCCGGGGACCCCATCCCCCGGGGCCGGTCCTTTATTTTTTTTTATTTATAAAAAAAATTCCTTTTGGGGAGGGGGGTCGCATGGCCCACTCCCAGGCCACTAATAGCCCCGGGGACCCCATCCCCAGGGACTGGCCCTCACGGTTGGGGACCGTGGGGGGGTGCCCTATCCCAGTGAGGATTTTTATACATGCCTGTAATATATCCTTATTTTACATGGTTTCAGTACAGCGGGAGGAGACTGCGTCAATAACGCAGCCTCCTCTCATGTATTTTCACACATATATATATATTTTGTAACACTCAGGTGTATTGCACTTATGGTATTTGCACTATTGCACTTTTATTGTGTCTTGGTTTTAGCATAGAATAATATTGGTTCACTTGGGACTGTGAAATTTGTTGGTCAGCATCAGATGATGCTGTGTCCATGCAGGCACCTCAGGCTCATGTAATGAAATCTATGTAAATTGCACTATTAATTCTTGTTTTAATTTCTGATTGATAAATCTTAATTGTTTTTATTGTCAGCTAACATGGATTGTTAATTGCACATTTTTATACACATAAATATATATCTATAATAATTTTTTAGATCTGTATATTTTTATATATATATTTTTAGCCTGTCTCTTAAGCCAATTGAATTCTGGTTATTTAGCTTATAACATATGATTTATATACCCACTGGGGTTTTATTCATTATATATCTTATGTTATTTAGCATTGAATTTATAACACCTTTTTTTGGGGGGAGGGGAATTTACAGATTTTATTATTATGACTATTATTTACAATATGTCGTGAATCATGTGTGTTCCCCAATTAGTTGGTGCCACTATATTTACATGTTGGGGGGGGCATAAAAATCCTTTCTGTATACCAACAGTCCCAATTTCATCACGAAACAGTGATTGATTTGAATTTTGTTCTTCCATGTGTATTTTACAATAGGACCCCATCATTTAACGTCTCAAACATTGTTCTTCAATGTCTGTTGACCTTGTGACACATTTTTTTTACGCACTAAGCACTTTAAAAATTGTCCTTCCTCATGTTAGTGTCATGTGATCAAGGCCTCTTGCAGGCTGAAACGCGTCATGGCGGACAAACGGGTCCACAAACAATAAAAAAATCATTTCTGCACTGATTTTGGGTCTGCATCGCTTTTGTACTGAGGACTGCAGTGGCAAGAACTTTTATATATATATATCTATATATATATATATATATATATATATATATATATATATATATATATATATATATATGTATATATATTCTCTCCAAGTCCCACTGAAAAGTCCCGGGCACTCACGGGCGGGTGCAGTTTGCGGTTGAGGGTTCCCGCAATGATACCACGCTCGGCTTCAAAAGTAGTTCACTTTTTCAAAGAACCGCACTCGTAAACCCATTTCCGTACTCACTCCATCGAGTATATTTTTGTCAGTGTTGTCTCTGACAAAAATAAACTTGATGGTGTGAGTACGGAAATGGGTTTACGAGTGCGGTTCTTTGAAAAAGTGAACAACTTTTGAAGCCGAGCGTGATATATATATATATATATATATATATATATATATATATATATATTCCTCTTGGTTGCTGACAAGCCGCGGTGCTCCTAAACGTGGGGCGTGCCAGATTCAGACTTCAGCGAACCGGAAACCCTTCAAGGACACTGGATCATCATGTATTATCCCCGGACAAACTCCGACACTCCACAGGGTAATGAACAATGTAATTATTTTCTACCTGTATGAGGTAGTCAAAGTGAACCCCAAGACTCACTGATAGGTTCTTGATTTTTAAATTTTGGGTGCGGTTTTGTAGGAAAGAGGCGAACCACTGTAGGACCACCTCCTCTGCTCCCGCCCTTTCTTAAAGTGCTTTGATGAGTAGTTTGTGGTCAACCGTGTTGAAGGCAGCCGATAGATCCAAGAGTATGAGTAGGCTGCATTGGCCTTTGTCCAGAGATTTGTGCATATCGTCTATTACATTTAATATCGCTGACTCTGTACTGCATCCTTTTCTGAACCCTGACTGATGGGGATCAAGAAGGTTGGTGCTGTCTAGGTGTCGAGTGAGTTGGGTGAGAAGACATTCTTACAGAATTTTTGCTAGGAGAGGGAGGTTAGAGACGGGTTCAGATCGTTTGTGTCTGAGACATGTTTTTTTCAGTAGAGGAGTGACTTGGCCAATTTTGAGACAGTCAGGCATGACTCCGGTGCTCAGGGAGCTATTTATAATCTTAGTCCAGTGCGGGGCTAGGCACAGTTTGAGCTTTTTGGCTAGGTAGGAGATCCATGGCGTGTGCTGAGGGTTTGGTGTTAGAGATCATGTTGATGACCTCTGCTTCGGAGATGGGGTTGAATGATTTCCAAAAGTTAGGGGGGTGTTTAGGTGTGAAATCTTCTGCCTCAGTGGGCGATTTGCTGCCGAGGGGGCTTTTCTGTACGAACAAGGAGAGTTCTATCTTGTAGATTTTGTTGTTGAAGAAATTGGCAAAGTTGTCGCACAGGTCTTTAGAGGCTATAACTTGTGTCGTAGGAGGTTTCGAGGTTTGTTGCTTGATGAGGCTGAATAGTTCCTTGGGTCTGTTCTTAGCTTTGTCTAGGGCGTTGCAAAAGAAGGATGATTTTTCATTTTTTATGTGTTTGTTGTATTTCCCTCTTACTGCTTTGAGTCTAGCTTGCAGGATTGTGGACAAGTTGTTTTGCCACAGTCTTTCCGCCGTTCTTAGTTCTCTTCTTTCTGAGTTTAAGTCTGAATTGAACCATGATCTGGAAGGAGTGAGTTCAGTTGCTGAGAGATCAACTGTGTGTAAGGGGAGGAGGGAGCTTACCCTTTCCTCCAGATCAGCAAGAGGGATTTGCCTTAGATTTCACACCCAGCGGGGTGGGTCCCGCGTCCCGGGTTTCTCTTGGATCCTTTGGTTTAAGTGGAAAAATATGACATGGTGATCCGACCAGTCCGCAGGCAAGGTTTGGTCAATGGAGACTGAGTCTGCATGATCAATAATGGCATTGAGAATAGAACCTTTGTTGTGGGTGTCCTCAGTGCAGTGTTGGGTGAGATTGAGGTTGCTTATAACATCATTGAGGATTTTGATTAGTGTGATGTTTTCATCTTTCCAGTTTAAGTTGAAGTCACCTAGAAGTATGTTGTTTGGGCTCTGGAGTGAGGAATGAGTTAATCGGTCGGAGAGGTGCTCTCTAAAGGAGGAAGTGTTTCTTGGCGGATGGTAGAGGAGGTGACAGAGTAGTGAGATGTTGTCACTCATCTTTATGGTTGTAGTAAGACATTCAAACGAGTTATATTTGAGAGAGTCAGTTTCCGTTACAGAGATGCTGTTCTTGTGTATGATTGTTATACCCCCACCTCTCTGTTTTTTTCTATCTTTGTGTAGCATAGCAAAGCCCGGGGGCACAAGCATGTCCATAATTGGGGGAAGAGAACTCGTTTAGCCAAGTTTTGGTGATGAACATGATGTCAATGTCATGTGTGAGGATGGTCTCAGCCAATTCGGTTCGATGTTTGGATGCTGACCTGCAGTTGATGAGCATGCATTTGGTGTTGGAGCTCTCGTTGTTGGGGTTCTTCGTTAAGGGAGCTCTGGGTATATTAGTGAGGAGGGCTTGTGGTCTTATGGATCTGGAGGGAGGGCAGTCTCTTCCCATACCAGTGATCACCTGAATCTTGGATCCGGAGGTGACAGTAGTGGTTATGTCGAATGTGGGGGCAAGATCTAGCGCTTCTTTAGTGGACATGGTGGCTCTTGTACTTATGGGTCTTTGAGCCTGGATTGGGAGGGGGGTTGTGTTCCAACTAAGCCGTTGGGTCTCATGAGGCCTAATGTGATTGGTGCTGGTGTGTAGGGGAGTCGGAAGTGGATGATGGATGGGTTTTTTGAGCGTGGTGCGGTTCTGTATTATTTCTGGGAGGCCCAGAATTACCATTTCTAGCTGGCTCTCCAGCAGGGCCAGTCGCTGGTTCGTCTTTAAGTAGGGAGGGGAGAAGGCATCTCGGACGGGTGTTGCACATCTTTTGTTTTTGGATCTCTGGGACTGAGTTGAGTTGGGGGTCGTGGAAGAACTAGGCGGTTGGATAATGGGTGGCTTTGCGTGAGTGGTGTCCGTGGATGGGGTGCTAGGTATGGGTGTGGGCTGGATTCTCTGCATTGACTTTTGGTGATGGAGTTGCCCCAATTACCTCTATGGAAAGTCCTGGATATAATGAGTGGGCGGTCTCAGCGGGGGTCCCGCTGCCATCTCTTGAGTGGCAGTGGAGGGAGAGGGATAGGCTTCAAGGGTAGTGATCTGAGATCGCAGGTTGTTTGTTGAGAGTGGGTTATTGAGGAAGGTGGGGGTGGGTGTTGCACAGGGGTAGGAGGGCTTGATCTGTATTGCGGTATCTATTATGAATGGGTGTGGGGAGAAAGTTGAGCACTGTTGGGGAGCGGTAAACCGGGTGGAAGATGGAGTTTGGCAGTGGGGGAGGCCTGGTTGTAAGACCGAGGTCTTGTGAGGGTGGTGGGTTGTGGAGGGAGGAGGTGGGTGTTTGTGGGATGGACTTGGGAAGTCACGTCTTTGAACGGAGTGTCGAATGGTGTCTGAAGGGGGAGGTTCTCTGGCATGTCGGGTGTCTTGTGAATTTCCTGTTCAATCGCATGTCGGGCCCTTCTATTCGGAAATAGGAGGGAGGACAGTCGAGCTCTATGAGAAGGTGGGGGGGGTGTCACGAAGTGAGGGGAAGAGGGAGTCGAAGGCTTCTAGGTTGTCATTGTTTGCTTGGATCAAGACTGTGCCATTGGTGTATATGGTTATGGAGGTGTTGCCGCTAAGTTTGGGGCGAACAGGGAGTGTGATCGTAAGTTTGCAGCTGTGGGTGGTGTTGGCTATTTTAGATATGTGCAGATGTGTCTTGAGGACTTTGTTCCAATTGTCAGATCTCATGGTGTAGATAATTAGGTCAATTGTTATCTGGCTTTTGGAAGAGCAGTAGTATGTGTCCGCAATTAGGGTTTCTGGGTGTTGTCTGATCAGCCGGTGTTTAAGGTTTCTTTTTGCTTTGGTGGTGAGGTTGGGGGGAAAGTGATGGAGAAGGAGTTCCGGCCGTGTGCTTTTGGTCCTTTGGGGACAGAGGGGCGGGATGAGGTGGTGGTTGCCATACTGTCTCTAGTTGGATGGGCGGAGGGGAAGCGCTTGTGACGGGATTAGGGAGCGATTCTGCCGAGAAGTCTGTAGAGAAATGATCTAGACTACTGAGGCAAAACCCAGGTTGATGACTTTGGTGAATGTTATGTTTAAGCTCAGTGGTTGGTTAGGGAGTAAGCTATTGTCCCATGAGTTAAGGTGAATAATGTGTCTGACCTCAGTGGGCTGTGGTCTTAACTATTATCCCGCGTGTATGAGAGATCGGTCTGGTGAGTAGACCAGGGAGTTTTTAGGGGCAGTAGCCAAAGCGTCACCAGGAGTGGAAGACATGTGAGGTGACCCTGTTCAAGGAGCAGTCCTAACTAGCCTAGATCAATTGATCAGCCAATTAGGGAGGGGGGACCACAACTTCTCCAACAGGGCCCTGTAGGAATATAGTTACCCGCACTAGCTGACGTCAAGTCTTTTGCAGTGACAAAGGTGTTTACTGTACTGTAACTAGGCCTGGGCGGACTTTGCGGAATTTAAGCTACGTGGATCTCTGCGAAGTCACAAAAAGACTCTGTCATGCTTTGTGGAGATCTGCTTGCTGACGTAATTTGCTGGTGCATCAATTTGTGTTGCGTGAATTGGAATACGATGACGCACTGCGCATTCCAGATTACTTGCGAATGGCATCATGCAGTTCTCAAGTGGGTTCTCGCATTCTAAATCTCAGGCAAACAGCACCAAGCAGTCCGCATGGGTATGGCCATCTTGTTTTCTGCTCTGTCCATGGTGTACAGCTTAAAATGTAATCTCTCTTGTATCTGTGTAATCCTCCCTCTTTAAAACTAATCAGCCCCTAATTTGTATTTATTAAATTAGCGTGTGTCGGTGTGCCCCCCTGGGCAATCGTTGGTGAGGAGGAGGTGGCAGCACTGGTTTCTTTTGTGCAGCACCACCTCTCGTCCATGATGGAAGCAGCCGGCAGGCCCGGTAGCAGATACCTCCTGCAGTAGCATTGACTTTGCTGGAGGAGGGTACTTGCAGAGCACCAGCCATTTTCAGCACACCATCCAGTTACTAACGCACCACTCGGTGGATATGTTACACCGGGACCAGGACCTTCTCGATCTGCTCGACCTGCTAGTCGTCGAGATTCCGGGGCTCAGTGAGAACTATTTATTGCGTTTGTGTTCTACAATGCTAACATTTTTTTTCCGGGTAGCATGCTGCTCACACTCAGAGGTAAGTTACGTTTAGTTTACAATGGTATATTATTATGTGTTCCAGTTTCTAGTTTCTGTTAGGCAGGCTCTCAGAGCTACCTAATCACACTCATCACTGGCGCCCGCTTTAGCTGATTAATTAAGAGTCCATTGCAGACAGTCCTCCATTGACTATAGAAAATCAGTGATATCAGTGAAAATTTGTAATTTTGTTTATTTAGCTCGTAAAGTTCCAAGTTATTTATTTCACAGCAATGTGTAGTATGCATCTATGCATTGCAAAAAAGGGAGACCGAGTTGTTCCATCAAGGGGGTGAGAAACTGGAATAGAATTAATGATCAGTCACTGCAATGCTTTGTTTCTAAACATAGTTTTTTTTAAGGAAATTTGGAATAGGGATTTCAGGAGTAGTATGGGCAACTCAACGGTAATCGATAGTAACTCTGGGCAGTAAACCCTGCTCCGCTCGCAGAGTTTACAGAGTTTTCTTCCTCGCTCAGGCTCGTCAACTTCAAGTTGGTGAGTGAGAGCAAAGAAAATCCACCTCCCAGCTAGATTTTTCCTTGCTCGTGCTCACCAAAATGTAGTTGGCGAGCTTGAGCGAGCAAAATCAACCTCTTGGCAAGATTTCTCAACGCGGGTGGTCGGATTTGTGGTTGAGGCATGTCGCAACCACTCACATTGAGAAACATTCCCTTCCATTGACAAAGCTGCCCCTCAAGTAGACAATCCACACATGCAGCAGAAAGTAAGCTGCACCCTATTGCGCTGCGCGTGGTGCCATACGCGATGATTTATCAGCACGGGAAAAACAACTGGAACTCAAAAGCACTTCGAACGGCATGACTATAAATCACTCCACCACTTGCAGAAGTCCGCTTAGCATGGCAGAGGTTTTGCCAACTCCACCAAGGCTTGGTCGATAGACTCGAGTTCTATAGGTGATCTGTTTTAGGGAAGTACAATGTGACTGCAATTGCCTGTCATACATTTGTGGAGATTAATAACTAAATCACTGTTATTTTCTTCATTTCTTACATCGGCACTCAAGGGCAAGAAGAGGGGCGTTCAGGAGACAGGTCTAGGAATGGCTGGTCAGCTGGCGTCAACCACCAGTACCAGTGCCGAGGGCACTGCTGACCCCAGTAAGTCCTATTAGTTATTATTATTATTTCTCTGATGTTGGGTTTTATGAGGGTTGTGGACTTAGGGTAGATACTTGGGGTATTGGAATGTTGATGCTGTCTATCGTGAAGATTGCAGGCCCAAGTAAGGCAGGATTATAAATAAAATTCACAATATATGTTTGTTCAGAAGGCTTTCTTTTACCTGCTCATGCTCTAAAACACTTGAGTTCATTCGAGAGTGGCCATGGTCATCATGGACCACTCCCCTCCACGTAGTGTGCTGCCCACAAGTTCATTTATACATTATACCAGCAGTTTTCTGTATCTGTGTAGCTTGGCTGGAAAAAAGTATGAGGTCCCACTGCCATTGCTTTTGCAAACTAACACCATATGTCATTCATTGACCATCATTCCACCCTTGGCTTGTCTAACTTTGTGAACCATATGTCATTCATTGACCATCATTCCACTTTTGGCTTGTCTAACTTTGTGAACCAATCAATTGCCTAGAGGGATATTTTTGTTAGAAGATATTGCAGTGCTAACTGACCTGTAGTGCTGTATTGCAGTTGTATATGGGGTGCAGTATGTAGCATCTAAAATATGTTTTATTCTAGCCACACAGAACACCAGTCATGCCAGATCTAGTGCAGCTGCAGTAGGAGAGGCAGACAAGTCAGTGTGAGGGGGAGAAGGGGCAGCAGGGACCGGCACTTCCAAGTCACATAATTTCTTCCAATTACTATACTCACTAGGTAGTACCCGGGCGTTGTCAGCTCAACATGTGACCATGAATCCCCAAAGAGCTTTACCAGGTGCAGCAAGGGTTGAGATTATGGTCTCTTTTAACTGCAACTCACCAAAAGCTCACATAAAGAGTGTTGATGGCTTCAGGGAAACATGAAGGAATGGAGGGTTAAAAGAAAGGAAATAATATCTGAGTGAAAGGGTGGGTCAAAGGGCGCGTGGGTGGGTAATAACTAAAAAGGGATGGATGGGCAAAAGGATGGTTAGAAGAAAGGTGAATAATTGAATGGCTGGATAATGTATTGGAAATGTTGGCGAAAGACTGGATGAGAGAAAGTAAAGTTTAATCATGGTGGCTATGGGTGAATTTGAAGAATGAAAGGATGAATAAATATTTGGATTGTTTGGATGAATAAGCACAACAGCTCTGTTCTTTGGTAACTTTGTTTATGTAGGGTTATCAAAGACATAATTCAAAGTGGGGTGTATTTTTTATTTTTTTGTCCTACTTGACTTGCTATATTTGTTAAATGAGCCAGATGTATCACACCCATCATTCATCACCCCCTCGCCTATGGCTTTTTTTTGCTACCTATGGCCGAAGCTTAGTATTGCCCATGCAATGTGCATCTGCTCCAGTTAATGCAGCATTTACAATTTTTTAATTGCATTGCAAACTGAACACACAAAGTATGTTGTTTCCCTTCGCCCACTCAGTCACCTCTTAGTACATCATTCCTTTACATTTTCCTAATTTCTTCCATCCCAGCCTACCAAATTGGAAAATTCATTCTTCGCATGTGTCACATTTCATTTTATAACTGTGTGATGTGAAATGATGCCAGCATATATTTCATGGTTTCCCGTAACAGCTGTATTTTACACCTGTTCTGAATTTTCCTTTTTGAGTTGTACAGTGATTGAATAAGCCAAAGATGATGAATCGATCAGTGTAGTGGTCCCTCTATTCTATATCAAAAAAGCTCTAACCTACCTGTCTAATCCCTCTGTCATACCCCCCTGCAGTAGAGTAAATCAAGTTTCCTTTCCTTGCTTACTGCCCAGTGAATGAGTTTGTTGGAAATATGTGGTGGTGGGAGAGGCCAAAGAGTAAAGTGGAAGTGCATGATTTGATTTCAAGTTTGGCGTTTGGGATACACAGTTCTGCCTTTTAATACATTTCTGCCACACAGTCAGTACTTTTTATGCAAGGCATGTGTGGGTAAAACATAAAATTGGCCGTGTGACACTCCTAATCATAATCACATCAAATCCAATGACCCTAGGAGACCAGCAATGCATTACTTCTATGCCACCCAGTAATTTAAAACACTTGTTTGCACAGAACATTATTTATAATTTGTCTTTTTTTCTTTTTCTCAATATAGCTGCTCTTGCTGGTCCAGCCAGACCACCAAACAGGCACGTTTGCAGCAGCAGAGGCTGGAGCATATCCAGCAAGAGTACCAGGGGATGATGGTCCTGGAAGAGGAGGAGGAAAGAAACTCCACTCAGCCGGTCCCCCTCAGCCTCCAGCTTTCCGTCCATTCCATTGGCAGTACCACCACCAGCTTCCATTAACTGTTGCCACCCCTTCCCACACTGACAATGCCACCTAGCAATTCCTGAGCCACATCCTGCAGCAGATGGAATCCATCGAGAGCTTTCTCATCACAATGGAGCAGAGCCTGGACCTGCTTTGGACTGACATCCATAATGCCCTCTTCTAGCACTTAAAAAAAAGTTTTGGTGAGAGGGACTTGTTTATCGGGGCTTGGTGGAGAGGGTGGGAAGGGAAGTGAGAGGGACTTTCTTTGGAAATTTTGACTTTTAGGACTTTGAGACTTGGTTCAGTTTTATTTGGGGAGAGGGGTTGGCATATTGTGTCGGTGGAAAAGGTGGGTTTCTTTGTAAAAAAATAAAGGGAGAAATTATTTTGTTTCATCTAAATTGATGCCTGAAGTAGTTTGTTTTACTTTTACTTATAATTGCTGCCTTCAACTTTTACGCAGCCTGTTATATGTTGATAAGCAAGAGTGTAGCACTTAATTATAGAGTGATACTTCTCAAACTATCTTGACCATTAGAGGGAATGCTGTCATTACCTATATTATCTACAGTAACCTTGATCAATAGTAGTAGCAGCTAATTGCTTACTTACTAAGTTAACTAGTTCTGTTCACTCCATACTACTTGTCTTACATGAATATAGATGTAGCAATAATAGTGAAGGTATCACAATTTCACAAGCGAGGTCCCACTTCCTGTTTAATTTGAATAACTGATTATTCATTGCAGACAACTAAATGGAACTAAAATATTAAGTTAGTGAGCTATATTTTATCAAAGCTTTACAAATAATTGACACCTGGGTACTACATGATGACACCCCGAGAATGGCTGATAGTGATAAAATACAAAAATGGCAATTCTAGTACGTTTTGACTTACGGGAAGCTACTAGTATTATTTACTAAATCCTTGAGTTATAAAAAAAAAGACTCAAAGTCTGGAGTGGGCAAGCTTTCGTAAGGCATTCATGGTTATACAACACAAGGCCTGAATGATGATGCTGACAACTCAAGCTATATCTAAAATATGGATAACTTTTCAAGCGGGGTAAGTAAATGTAGCCAGTATGGGCTATTGCTTAGAAGATCCTGCCGTAAGTTGGTATTGGTTTCATTACTTCCGACCCTCCAAGTGTGTGATCCAATGATGGTGTAAATTAAGTCACAGCAAAACACACAAGATGATGGATGGAATGTTGCACAATGACAAAACATTCACCCCCAGTCACAGATCTGGGTTTAATCCATAGTTATTTTGCTCACCAAGCCACCCCAGTTTAGACATGGCCATGTGCAAATCAGTCTTGACCCTGTGCCTCATGGGAACAGTCCAGCTTGAACTGCCAAGCCATGTCTTCACTGGACTGGAATCAAGCATCCTAGGACCGGTTTCAGCCAAGATAGCTTGACTCCAGTGGCATAGTGAGCACGGGACCCACGTCTGGGCATACCCTTCCCACATAGGGTGAACAGCCAAACACACAAGATGATGGACGGAAAAAATTATACTGTATTTCAAAATTAGGTTGTGCATCTGCATTCTCCTTGGGAATGTCTGCTCTTCGGTGCTTGTCTGGACTGGTCCGGTAGATAAGCAGGAGTGTTGTTGAGCTCAGCTTTTACCTTTCATTCGTGCAAGAGATTAGAAGAAGGCCTGTGGATTGTAAAGGAAAAACTGTATTTTAGAGTCAAGGAGAAGTACAGAAGGAAGGTAAGTTTCATGAGGAGTGTATCAAGAAGACTCAGAGGCAGGGCAAAAAAAAGAAGAGCTTCACTTTTGCCACAAGTCCAACACATACACACACAGCAGCATTTCACATATTCGACTCTCCCTATTCCACATAGCTGAGTACTAGGTCTCAAACTCTTGGTTTATCATTGAACTGAAGTTGATAACGTCTTGCCTATAGCTGTTGATGAGGTTGTCCCGCAGCTCCCACTCTGAGTTATTCTACCTTTCTCCCGAGTCCTGAATCCAGGTAACTCTGGCCCAGACCAGTCATCATCATGACCCGAGCAAGATAGACGTGTAGTGAACTGATGTTAAAGAAAAAGTAGAGAAACAGAATGGCAGTATTTTGCATAGGTTTTTGTTTGCTTACTAAGGTGACTGTTCTGGTCTCTGAACAACCAGAAAAAAGGAGAGGACCCTGCAGTTAATAAGTGTGAAAGGGCCAATCACCTACAGGGAAAAAAAATACGCCCATCACTCAGGCCCCAAACATTGCAAATCAATAATCATCTCAATAAATTCCCATATTGCAGTTCAACACACTCTCCCTCACCATCAGCCTCGTCTACATCAATCATCACTCACAGTCACTCAATAATCTGATCACTTATTGGTGCAATGGTTACCTACTTCAATCTAAGCACAGGGGCAGGTACACTATCTCCTTTTTAATGCAAGCAACATTTAGCAGTCTTGTAAATCAAACAATTGTTTGGGACAGACATCCTAGACAAAGAAAAAAAACAGAAGGATCTTAGGAGTTGACCATACAGGTTAATTAATTTCCGCTTAGTAAGTTTGTGCAGGCCTATCACCTCCAGAGAAAAAATTGCCAACCATCACTCAGGCCCCAAACATTGCAAATTAATTATCTGTGGCAAGTTTCCAACACCCTCCCTAACTGTCTGCCACCATATGACTCATCAGTCATCAACACCACTCACACAATCACTCAATCACTGTTGCATTAATTGTAGTTACCTCTTTTAATCCTGGCACAGGTAGTTTAGGTATTAGGTATTTATCTTTTATGCAGCCAACACATCAGACTTTGGTATTGGCTGGCAGTCGTGTACATCGATGATCTTCTGGGGCAGATGTTCTAGTGCTAAGTGATGCAAAAAGTCATTGTCTCCAATGTCATGAAGGAATTGTGGATGTTTTTTCAATGCACAGTGGCCCAACTGCAATCCGGCAATACAGGTGACTAGAAAAATGGCGGGGCAGCATAAATCTGACACTAGCTATTTTTTTCCTTTTGTGAAGATAGAAGTTCAACGAGAAATAATCATAAAGTTCTATAGGGCACTGGCATACTTAGTCACGGAAGCAGAATTTGTCCTCAAACTAGGGTGATTCACACAGAGGTTGATCAGCTAACACATTTGATTCAATTTCAGACCAATCACCTTCCACCTTTTCCTGTGCTGCTGTTTCAGGAATGGTGTAATTATGTGGTATAAATTGTTGATTCAATCTGCTTACATTCAATTTCTCAACATTTTGAGGCAAGAGACTGGTCCTTCTCACTGTAACAACTGCACCCGCTACACTGAACACATGCTCATCAGACACATTGATGATATGATGAGCCAGACTTTATTGCCAGCCTAGTGAACTCTGGCCATTTGTGCTCATTGGTGCCCATAACAATACATCAATAGATTTTGATCCACATAGACCTCTTTTGGATCATCCAGATACTCCTGGAACATCCTGTTGGTCAGTGGTTCCCAAACTTTTTCAACCTGTGGCTCTCTTGACATACTTGCCCATTGCCCGCGGCTCCCATCATGTCAAGTTTTTTTAGGTGGGGTGATGTAAGACTGACCACAGGCACTGGAATATACAGGGATTAAGAAGGAGATGTAATAAATGAGAAACCGGGCTGTAATAAACAAAATGTAAGTATAATAGCCACGGCCCGTCATTCAATAGATTTTTAGCTACTCCAAAATTACATTGAATGAAAAACCCATGTGCTTAGATAAGCCCATTTTCATGGATGTGTGTGTGTGTTTTCAAACGTGCGTGTGCCACTGTATTGCTATACTTCATTTTACAGTTCACACAGCATGGTGAACATTTTGAATAAATAGAGCATAAACAGTTTGGATTTTTAACTTTAAAAAATAAGGAAGGCCAACTGAGAACATGGTATTTTCAGTGGCAGTAAAGCATACAAAGTGTATAGCACAGTTAACCAGAAATCCAAAACTCCAGAAACACTGGGAGCTAATCATAATTTGACGCCTTCACTTCATATGATCATGTCTACCCGATTTTTGAATTACAATAGTGGCTGACGACAGAAATAACACTTGCTCTGCATCACTGCCCTGATTGTGCCTGGCCCCGCCTAAGCCCACACGGTTTGGTCACACGTCACACCTCATCTAAACCAATCCACACGCTGATCAGTGTGGCTTCCGTAACTCCCCCACCTGGCATTCACACATTGTTTACTCGTGGCCTGCAAATGCACATTACAAAAAAGGTAAGTGCATGACTCTATAAGGGGGGCTAAAGTATGAAAAAGAATTAATCACAGGGAAAACAAGCGCAAGGCAGTCTGCATCACCAATGAAAGAAAAGCATTAGGTTAAAGTTACGGTACTAAAGCTGTACCTTTCCCACATTCCCTAGAAGTTCCTGGCGCCCCTGGTGACTTCTGACGGCGCACTGGGGTGTCGTGGCGCACTGTTTGAGAACTACTGCTGTAGGTGGTCATGAGACTGCCAGTTGCTCAGCCTGTTTCATCATCGCCTCTGCACTGGACTTGAGCCCTGCCAATTGAAACCAATACAATGCAAAGGTTGGGTCTAGTCCTTCTGTTGCTGTTGTTCCTTGTGTTCTGGTTGATGGCGTTGTTAGCTGATGTGAGACAAGAGTACCCTCTCTGGAAGTTGAAGGCAACCCCCCAGAACTGTGGTGTGGGACTCAAAGTTCCACCCATTCTTTTTCCAAGTATCCGGCTTGCTCTACATTTCACCTCTTGTATATTAAAATATTGCCTTCCAAAAAAGAAATGAAAGTGGCCAGAATGTTTTTGTACTGTGGATCAAGTAGTGTGGCACAGATCTACTCTTTGGACATGATGATGTCATGTTACAGACTTGTATTACAAGCCAAGCAAAGGATTCAGGTCTCAACCAAGGCTTGCTCTTCGGGGTTTTCATTCACACATGTTGGGGCGAACCTTTCAAACACCTTCTTTGCCCAGTCCTGTAGGGGATGCACCAAAGGGATAGCTTGGCCCATGTTACTGTCCTCCTTGCTAACTTCCTGTGTGAAAACCTGAAAAGGGAGAAGCATCTGTGTCAGGCATTTGACTAGGCCCCATTTGTCTGCATCCATGGTCTTAGCTTTCCCAACTGCATCCCTTCTCTCTGAATGACATCGTCATTGATCTGTTTGTACTGTTCAAACAGACGTTGCAACAAGTAAAAGGTTGAATTAACATGTTGGCGCCTCCTGTATCAGGGTTTTAACTGGTGCTCTATTATTACGCTGAATAATCTGCAACTGATTCTAAGCTTTAAAGGAATGGCTGAAATGAATGCAGATTCTCCTGCAGGTGGTCAGTATGTGGGTGACTATGTCTTCTTTTTTGAGGAAGTCTTACACCACCAGGTTGATGCTATGGGCCAAACTCAGAACCCTGACATAGCCTCCATCTTACATCGACTTGACTATGTTACTGTCATGGTAACAAATTAAATTCTGAGCTCTCTGGGTTGCAGCCATTCATACACCTTGCTGTTAAATTTCTCCAAGACATTTACAGCTGTATGTGATTTCTCCATGGTGAACAGGACCACTGTTGCATTTTGCCAGATGCTCTAAAACGTTCTTCAGGGCCAAGACCTGCTGATATCTTTTGCTTTAACCTTGCAAAAGAGATCCAGTGTCGTCTGACAACTGGTCCACATGCCATGGATCTTGTGAACAACACTTTGCTGCAAAGCTTGTACAACCAACAAAAGCACGCTGTGATGCAGTGCTGGAACAGCAGCTCTGGCAAAATAGTTCCGACTTGGTAGCTTCCATTTCATGCAGATGACTGGCACACATTCTAAAAAATGTTTGTCATTCCACAAAAAAGAAAGGGAGGAGGTCCAGTGCTAACATTTTTGCCATCTACCCATTGTACAAATGTGTGGTTGGGTGGTTCCACTCATAGGGCCCCTCCTGCCTAAACATGCCCATAAAAATAGCGTAGATTTTCTTCTTTTCTGGCGTCACTGAAACAGGAGTCTTTTGAGAATATGTTGATGCTGGTAGACTCAATGTGTGTTGTGGTCGGGCAGTCACTGTATGCCTTTGTGTATCCATCTCACATTGATTCTTATGCCATTGTGAAGACGCAGAGGTGGGTGAATCTGCTGGTGTACCGCTGGGGACAGGGCTGCTTTGTATGAAGATGTCACCCTCTTCTTCCTCATCATCACCTTCCACTGTGATTGGACTTGTACTTGTAGCTGCTGTTCACTGGCTTTCCTCACCACCACAACCACGTTCAGCAATTGTTTTAAGGTGCTCCTCCCACTTGATTGTGTTGTATTTTTTCATATGGGTCATTTGGCCTCTAGTACCAAAATGTGTACCAGGCTTACCTCGACAAACATTTGTGTGGCAAATGTTGCCTATTGCAATGTGCTCCCCCTCTTTGCTAACTGTAAAAAAAGTCTAAAACTAGAAAGGAGTACTTTTTTACTGTGCCACTGCCAATGCCTGAAGAGGAACTAGAGGTAGGTGGGCATGTCGCTGATTGCTTCTCTACTTTTCCTGCAGTAAGGGTTGGTGCAGGGCTTAGCTTGGGCTTTGCAAATATGTGAGCCATGGTGGTGCTACCTCTGCCATGTCCCTAGAAGGTGGTTGAATAGCAATGTCAGACTCCTTTGTGTAACCTTCCACGATGACTGCCTTTTCATTGTCATCCCCTCATCATCCCTCTCCATAAGCCTAAGTCTTTCAGGAATTTTCTTTTCCCTTGCCTCTCCTGTTGTCTCCTGGACTCTGCTGGGGTACATTCCATGTCCCTATCATCATTATCAGAAGTTATGTTATGTTATGTTATTGTCATTTTTAATGCGCACAGATGCTCCAGCGAAGGAGCGTCCTGGCGCAGGGAAAGGTGGACATAACACAACACTAAAACCAGCAACAAAGAAGAAACAGGGATAATAAAACAAAAAATTAAAAACAGAAAGGTTTTCAAGGCCCTACGAAATGATAATAGAAGTGGTGCTTGGATAAAGTGGTGGAGTGAGTTGTAACCTTTCTTTTCCTTGCTGGAGATTTGGGAGCCAATGATTCTAAATGAGGAGATTCATACTTGCAAGGAAGCTCAAACTCCTGCTCCGCTCTAACATCAGGCAGATGTACTATTGCTGGCTGTAGCTGCTTTCCACTGTGCTCTGTTTCCTGAAACAACAGTGGACTACATTGCAAAAGGGACAAATACAATTCAATGTCACTATACGTTGGCATCGACATGATTGTATTTGTATTTGTATTTATTTTGGATATTTGCAAAGCGCACACTGTTGCTCCGAAAGGTGCATCCTGGCGCTATTGCAGTGTCTGCCTCACTGACAGATTTAGGTTGGAGAGTGGTGCTGTTGATGCAGAAGTGCTGCTCTCAACTTGCTCAACGGAGGTCGGTGTGACAAGTGCAACTTTGCCGAAAAAGGTTCTGGTCGGCATGCCAGTGGTGGAAATTTGCTTCTTCTCCTCCCCACTGGCCACTTTCTTGGCAGCACCTTTATTTGGGGCAATCTTGAAGCTGTCAGTTGGAAGTAGCACTTAGCTTCACGAGCTGAAGAGATGCACGTGTTGTGTAGTCAGCCATGTATCACATCTTGCACAGGCCTTCTGCCTGGCAGCACTGTGGTTGAGGTCTTTTCAGATGTGCACCTAAAAGCAAACAAGCTAGAAGAACATCTGTGAAGCATGGCATTGATGCAGTACAATTAGTAGTACAAACAAACAATATTAGTGTGGTTACTTATGTTATTATAAGTAATTAGCAATACCATGTAACTATCTATTCGTAAAACCACATAAACAAAACTTTCATGGTGTATACTCAGGAAAGATAAGAAAGAGCAAAAACATACAGATGTAACTTTGATTTATGTGCTTCTCGTTGGGTTGTGGAAATCAGGGAGGTGTAGGTGACAATGGAATAATCCTTAGACAATGAATGCTGTTGTGCACCTATAACAGACATGGAGTTGATGCTGGATGTTAGGAAAATGGGAAGGAAAAAAAGCAAATACAGATTAAAAAAAATATTAACATTAAAAAATGTCAATTAAAAAAAATTAAATAAAAATAATTAAATAACAAATAAATAAAAAAATACAATTACAAAAATAAAATTAAAAAAGTTTGAAATTTAAAAACCTAAAATAAAAATAAAAATCTATT
Source organism: Lissotriton helveticus (assembly GCF_964261635.1). Lineage (NCBI taxonomy): Eukaryota > Metazoa > Chordata > Amphibia > Caudata > Salamandridae > Lissotriton > Lissotriton helveticus. Next base: position 163,657,842 of record NC_136065.1, on the reverse strand, counting down.
TATGTGGATCATCTTAATTTCCCCAGCAGGCTCAAGAATGTTGGGTCAGAGTAGAAGATCTTAGATAACAGCCTAAGAGAAAAGAAAACAACTCTCGTAAGGTTCTTCTCTATCTAGGTAATAACAAAACTTCTTTTATAATAAGTACTTGTTCTGCAGAGCTAAAAAATCCCACTTACCAGCTGAATATCTCCAAAAGAAATAAGAGACAGACTGCTTGTAATGAAGCGAAGCAGGAAGTGACTTCTAGAACCTTCACATGCGTCGTCAGTGGCCGGAGATCCAGAGTCGCAGGAATAATCGACTCTCTAGGTATGGCAAGAATATTTCAGAGTATTGTTATCTTCTCATGACAAAAGTAAACAAATTAATTAATTAGTCCAAGCACACCTTCTTCATAATAAAGAAAAGCCCCCAGAAATAAGTTTGGCAAAGAATCAAAAATAAGAAATTTGAGGCTAGAAGTAAAAAGACGACCACAATAACCAAACTGCAGAGGGTCGCGAATGAGGGTGTCATAAATTGCGGAAGCAAAAATCCTTGGCAACTGCAAACAAAACAAACAAACGCGTCCGCGAGTATAATTCAGACGCAGCAGCGAATATAAAACAAAAACAGATGAAAGTCTTCAAAGCAATAACGCGACCGCGTGTAAATACTTCAAACGTGGTCACGATTCCAAAAATGAGACGCAGCTGTGTGTTAACATTTAACACAACTACTAATTCAACAACAAGATGCGGCCACGCATATGAAACAAATGCGGCCGTGAATGAAAAAACAAGGATGAGCCGCAGATTAGGATTAGAGGTGGCCGAGGATCTGAAAACAAAAGACGTGGCCGCGACCAGAAACCCCACACGCGACCGCGAGTCTTTTGACAAAATGAGGGTTCAACAAAAATAAATAGCGGTCAGAGGAAGGACGAGAAAAATAACTGCTAAGGGAATCAAAGTTTCAAAAAGCAGGAAATTCCATGAGTCGAGATTCCAATGGGAGAGACAGCAAGGAGGCGTGGTAGCTAGTCCAGGACTGAAAGCCAAGCAACGGTTGGATCCGCTGGTCCGCATTTAAGGCCTAAGGGAGCGTGTAAAAACACCCTCACCTCCTCCTGACAGCATGGTAAGGGATTCTCTAAAAAGAGCTTTTCATCTCTGCAGGACAAGCCTTGTTCTATGTCTAGTTAATAGGGAGGCCATTTGATAATACAAGAAGCTTGAGCCCTGACATACTGTTACACTTGGTGGGGTGGGAATAGTAAATCATTGCCACACGCTATCCAACACTTTTCCTACTGTTGCACTTGCTGGAGTGGGAATAGTAATTTTTCCCCACTAACTATCCAACACTTTCCCTTCTGTTACACTCACTGGAGTGGGAATAGTAATTTTAACACTCTCTCTATCCAACACTTTCCCTACTGTTACACTTGGTGGTGTGGGAATAGCAATTTATCCCCACTTGTAATCCAACACTTTCCCTACTGTTGCACTCTCTGGAGTGGCAATAGTAATTTTCACCCACCCGCTATCCAACACTTTCCCTATTGTTGCACTCACTGGAGTAGGAATAGTAATTTCTACACTCCCGCTATCCAACACTTTCCATACTGTTACACTTGGTGGTGTGAGAATAATAAATTATTCCCCCTTGCTATCCAACACTTTCCCAACTGTTGCACTCACTGGAGTTGGAATAGTAATTTTTACCCTACCGCTATGCAATACTTTCCCTTCTGTTATAATTAATGTAGTGTGAAATATTATTTAAAAAAAATATATATATTTAATTTGTTATATATAACAATAATTTTTATATTTATATTACAAGTTTATTTAGATATATAATTTAATTTAATTTAATTTGCTATTTATAGAGCACGAACGAATACCCGCAGGTGTCTCGGCGCTGGACAATTCGCATAATTTCAGCTCGATGTTAATTGCTCCAGAGGATGTTTTCATGGGAATTACTGATTAAAAAGCCATGTCTTCAGTTTCTTGTGGAACTGGAGAAGTGAGAGGCTTAGCCTGATGTGTTGAGGCAAGGTGTTCCATAATTTGAGTGCCGCAACTAGAAAGCGGCGGTCACCCCAAGACACTGTTTTAGAACGTGGGATCACTAGCTGGTTAAGAGTGGTGGAACGAAGCTGTCTGGAAGGTTTATAGGGTATTAGCTGGTCCTTGAGAAAATGCGGTCCTTGATCGTTAAGTGCCTTGTACACTATACCGAGTGATTTGAACTTGATCCGATTCTGAATCGTCAACCAGTGGTATTTTTTAATGGTATCTGATATGGCCAAGAATTTAGGTGTTCCTGAGAGCAGACGTGCTGCGGCATTCTGTATCGTCTGTAACTTCTTCGTGACCCTGACTTGAGCATTTAGGAATAGACCATTACAATAGTCAAGGGACGATAAAACTAGAGAGCTGACCAATGTTTTAGCAGCTGCATCTGGCAGAAACGGTCTGATTTTCCTGATCATTCTTAATTTATGATGGGCTGTAGTCGCTATTTTGTTTGCGTGAGCCACAAAATTGAGACCCTCATCAAAAATAACTCTCAAGTTCCTGACCTTAGAGGCTGGGCTTGGGGGTGTTCCGAAGGCTGGTGGCCACCAGGATGCTGACCAACCTGGTGAGAGGGTTCCGAAAATAACTACCTCAGTTTTTTCGGAATTAAGCTTAAGGCAGTTTGATGCCATCCACTCTCCGATTTCCATCATTCCATTCTGGAAGCGTTTTGACACCTCGCCTCCGTCACCTTTCATGGCCAGTACCAGTTGTGTATCGTCAGCGTAGGAGGTTAGGTTCATCCGATGTGCTTTGATGACATTAGCAAGGTCCGACACATAGATATTGAATAGTGTCGGACTAAGGGATGAGCCTTGAGGAACCCCACACGGCAACGAGAGCTTAGCAGATTTGTAAGGCCCCAGGGTGACAGCCTGAGTTCTATCGGCCAGGAAAGATGCGAGCAAATCTCTTGCAGTATGGTGAATGCCCATCTTTCCGACACGGTCGACCAAGATCTTATGGTCGACCGTGTCGAAGGCTGCTGATAGATCGAGCAGTACCATAACTGCTGTCCCGCCCTGGTCTCGAATTGCTCTAACATCGTCTGCCGCTTTAATTAAGGCAGTTTCAGTACCATGGTACTTGCGGAAACCAAATTGTGTGTCGTCCAGCCGTCGGTATTTCTCAATGTACTCCGACAATTGTAGGTTCATAGCCTTTTCAGCCACTTTGGCTTTAAAAGGGAGGCTTGCTATGGGTCTATAGTTCTTAAGTTCATCTTTGTCCAGACTCAGTTTCTTTAATAGAGGTTTCAGCAGAGTGTTTTTTTAGGAGTTCGGATATGTCCCGGAGCCCAGTATGGAATTACATACTTGAGTGGTGACCGGAATGATAGTATCCATCACTGGTAGGAGGACTGAAAAAGGACAAGGGTCAAGTGCGGATCCTGTTTTAATTGTAGAGACAATAGTTTTTATTTGTATTTATAATTTTAATTATGTGTTTAACATTTTATAATTACATGTAATAATTATTTATTAATATTATTAAGTTACTATATATATAAAAAATATGCATGTTTAATATTTTTTTTCATTACCTTTATTATTTACTAGCAGCCCGTCCCGACGTCGTCCGGGTATGAATTGCTGCCGGCCAGTAGTATATTGTTTTGTAGGATTTCGTTTTGATAGCATTTCTTATCTGTTACAGGCCTGTGAAACGCTCCGATTCACAGTGCACTGCTGATGCACTTAAGAGTGCGCATTCAGTAGTGTGTGAACTCGAGTTCCCCTATTTTATTTTTCCTTGCAATATTATATAGCGCAAACTCAACAACATGGCATGAGCACAATTTACATTACAGAAGACCACATTCATTTGTGGTAGGCACGGGGAGACCAAGCGATTTGGCTGGAATCACAGGATGTTGAGCTGATGCCGAGATTCGAACGTAGCTCCCCAGCTCTAAAGTTCGCAATTCTAGAACTTGTGGTGGGAGGTGTGTCTAAAAGTGTATGTCGGTGCTGGCCATCAATGAGAGAGACCTGTGTATTTTTCAAATCGGTGGTGAAAAAATATGAGTATGTTGCTGGAGATGTGGGCCGCCGTGCCACCAATGTACTTACCGGGGGGAGGGTAAACACCCATTATTCCGCAACTATCTTTCCGCATACCATCACTCCGCATACTTTCATTATGAAAGTACCATGACTCCGCAATGCCATTATAACGCGTGGCATTACATTTTATATGCTTTTACCACGCATACATTTACAAGGAAATTCGTTGTAATGCATGAATGGTAAAAGCATGTTTTTTTATGTTTAGATAAGGTAAGTATGGGTATTGGGGTATATGTTTTGGGGTACTGAGGTATATGTTTTGGGGTGTTTGGGTATTTTAAGGGTTCAGATATAATTTTGGGTTATGGGGTACAGGGGTAGTTTTAGGGTTTAGGGATAGGTATGGGTTTTGGGGTACAGGGGTATTTTTAGGGTTCAGGGCTAGGTTTGGGTTTTTGGGGTACAGGGTTATTTTTATGGTTCAGGGGTAGGTTTGGGTTTTAGGGTACAGGGGTATTTTTAGGGTTCAGGGGTATGTTTGGGTTTTGGGATACAGGGGTATTTTAAGGGTTCAGGGGTATGTTTGGGTTTTGGGATACAGGGGTATTTTAAGGGTTCAGGGCTAGGTTTGGGTTTTGGGGTACAGGGGTATTTTTAGGGTTCAGGGGTAGGTTTGGGTTTTTGGGGTACAGGGTTATTTTTATGGTTCAGGGGTAGGTTTGGGTTTTAGGGTACAGGGGTATTTTTAGTGTTCAGGGGTAGGTTTGGGTTTTGGGGTACAGGGGTATTTTAAGGGTTCAGGGCTAAGTTTGGGTTTTGAGGTACAGGGGTATTTTTAGGGTTCAGGGGTAGGTTTGGGTTTTGGGGTACAGGGGTATTTTTAGGGTTCAGGGGTAGCTTTGGGTTTTGAGGTACAGGGGTATTTATAGGGTTCAGGGATAGGTTTGGGTTTTGGGGTACAGGGGTATTTTTAGGGTTTAGGGATAGGTTTGGGTTTTGGGGTACAGGGTATATTTATAGGGTTACGATGGATTAGTGTTTAAGGGTGTTGGGGTATTTTAAGGAGTAAGGGTGGGTTATGATTATGGGGTGCAGGGGTATTTAAAGGGGAGCAGGGTGGACACCCGGAGCTGGAATGTACAGAACCTGGGAAGAAAAAACAATGAAATATTGGGCACAACGCTCGCTTTTTTTTCCTGTAATCCCGCGCCCCGAACACGCCCACGCCCCCAGCACAAGCCCATAGCACACGATATGAGACATGGCATGAAGGGCGGGACGTACCACACGCCTCCAGCGTTTGTCACGCCCCCAGCACATGCCCAAAGCACAACGCAGACACGCCCACAAGGGACTACTTTGCTGACACGGTTCTTTTACCTTTTAAATGTATATGGTGTGCGTCTGCATAGCTTATGTCCTTCTGCTGCAACTGCCCTTTCCAACGCTGTATTGGATGTTGTGATTGGTGCTGTGGTTCCTGAGATTACCCACCTCAAAGTTTTGGGCTCTCTCTTTATTATATTAGTATAGATTAATTTAACAATTTTTTAAATATTTTTAATTATATTTTATTTAAAAATATTTATAATTTTATTAATTTTATAATATTTTTAAGACATTAAAAAATCTATATTTTATACAACTATTTTAAAGATATTTTGGTATCGATATTTTGGTACCTAACTTTATGGAGATAGGAAGTCGCTTTTTTGTCCATTGATATTTTGAACACGATATTCTGGTACCTCAATATTCTGAATAACGATATTATGTCAGGGATCCTTATTGGAGGACTGATCCTTCGATTCATGTGTTACGGAGTCTGGTAATAAGTGTTTAGCGGGAAACTATGTTGTAAGCAGTGGAGAGGTCAAGCAGAATTAGGGCTGTCGTCATGGTGCAAATGTCATCCGTTGCAGCGATGAAGGTTTGATGCTTTGGTTGCTGCGAAATACTGATTGTGAGTTGTCAAGGAGTTTGTTTTGTTCAACGTAGCTGGGAAGCTGGCGGTTGATGCCTTGTTTCAAAATTTTCCCAGGGATAGGAAGCAGAGAGAAGGTTCGATAGTCGCTGACGAACTGTAGCACCAAGCTTATCGTGATGCTGCCAAAGTTGAAAATGGCAGAGCGGACATGGATCCACAGGGGCACCTAGGTGGGTGGATGCCATGAATGTTGTGGTTTCTTTGGTGGTCAAGAGGGTCCAGTTGGAGGGATTTGTTGCTCTAGCGGTGATGAGGGGATGAGGTGCATGAGAGGAGGGTTGAAATTCTTGTATGTGTTAATTGCAGAGGTCCTGCAATGGAATGGTGGAGTTGTATGTGGCTGCAGGGTGGGTGATCTCTTTAGCGATCATGAAGATTTCTTTAAGTTTGTTGTTGTTGGTTTTGATTCTCTGGGATAAAGCCCTCTTCTTTGCTTCTATCATATTGTGTTGAGCGTGTTTTTTAGGTGCTCCTGTCTATAAGCTTTTATGAGGATGGTCACTTCCTTTCGAGCTGTCTGCAGTGTCTCTTGGAGTTCCTGATGGTGTGTGTGTACCAGTTTGCATGTTTTCAGTATTCCTGGGTTTGTTGGCCTTGAGGTGAGTGAGGTTATTTGTGCAGGTGATTAGCCATTCTTTGATGCAGTGGGTGTTAGTTGCAGCATCCTTGGAGACAGTGGGCTGGTGAAGGTTGAGGGTATTGATCCATGCTTCCTAGGTAATGTTTTTCCAGTTGTGGTTCTGGGTTGGGGGTCTCACTGTCAGCATTTGTGGAGTGGTGAAGATGTTGAAATACACGATGAAGTGGTCAGTGCAGGTGAGTGGAAGGGGGTGGTTGCAAGTAGATAAAATGTTGTCTGCTGTGTGTGTGGGGCCAGTCATGAGATACGTGAAGCTGACGTTGGGGAGGTTGTCCAGAAGGTCAGTGATGTTGGGGTATTTGGTGTCATCCAGATGGATGTTGAGCAGAAGGTTTTGGGAGCTGAGGGTGACCATGGTGATGAGTGATGAGGTCAGAGGTTGCTGAAATTCTGTCATGGGCCCGGTAGATGGTAAGCAGGAATTCCCTTAGCAGTTGACTTGCTGTCTGTTTAGATCTTGAGATGGTGGTGCTTTAAGGTGGTGGTGTCTAGGTCATTGATGGCAGTGCACTTTATGTTGTCTTTATGGATTACTGCACCTCCTCCTCCAGGCATAAACGTTATGTCCTAGTGTAGGATCTTGTAACCTGCTGGCATGGTGTTAGCAATTTCTGGGGTGGATAACAGGTTCAGTCATATTTCTCTGAGGAAGACAAGGTCATGTGTGTGTGTGGTTAAAGTCTCATACCTCTGTAGCGTGTTTGTTGATGTAGTGGGTGTTGAGTAGCATGCATGCCTGTGGTTGCTGATCGATGGAAGTGGTAGTTGGGGTGGAGCTAGGAGCTCGGGTGGCTGGGATGTGGGTGAGATGAGAATTTGCAGTTTCAGCATGAAAAAGGCTTGACCGTGGTGTTGGTTGCAGTGGAAGCAGTGGTCCACTCTACGTCTGGGGTACAGGACGTGGAGTTCTGCAGAGGAGTACCTGGTGGTGGTGGTAGTGGAGGGACCAGGGTATCTGGTGCTTAGCGCAGTCCAGGTGTGGACAGGCAGAGACGTGCTTGCCTTTGTCACGCTTTTGGCGTGCTGCTGGGCATTGCTGCTGCAGCTGCCATTAGTAGGTCCTGGGGGGAGGTGGAAAAGGGGGTCAGGGCCAAATAATGGTTGCAAGCCACTGTGGCGTGCAGGTAATACCCAAAGCAAAAAGTGAAAAAACAAAATCAACTTGAGACGTGTGGTCCACCTGATCGAAAAGGCTACTAGATTTCGTATCCCGGCGGTTTTAGTAGGACTCGACGCGGAGAAAGCCTTTGACCGCGTCGATTGGGGCTTTTTACATCGTACCCTGGCGGCTTTTGAGTTTTCACCCCGCTTCATCCGAATGATTGAGGCTAATTACAGCAACCCTGTGTCAAGAGTGTTGGTTAATGGCCACAGATCCGGGCGTTTCTGTCACTCACGTGGAACGCGTCAGGGATGTCCTCTCTCCCCACTCCTCTTCGCTTTAAGTATTGAACCTTTGGTGCTTGCGATTCGGGAGGACGAACATATCCTGGGCCTCCCCTTCTCCGGAGAACAGCATAAGATCTCGCTGTTTGTGGACGACGTGCTGCTCTCACTTAGAGATCCGGAACTATCATTGCCATATGTTCATACGGTGCTCTCTGACTTTGAAAGGGTGGCGGGTTTCAGAGTCAACCTTGACAAATCATATATCCTGAACTTGACTCTTCCCCCTGAGGGGGTGCTCCGACTGCGAGCGCTTACCCCCTTACCATGGTCGACCTCCTCTCTGTTATATCTGGGAGTGCATCTGACACCTACGCTAGGCGCCTTATTCTCGGCTAACTTTACACCAATGTTGACGACGATTCGCGCTGAACTTGAGAAATGGAAACCAAAGTTCATTTCTTGGCTGGGTAGGATTCATGCCCTCAAGATGGTCCTCCTCCCGAAGCTTCTGTACCTCTTTCAGGCGTTGCCCATACCAGTGGAGTTAGACTATTTCCGTCGGCTTAAAACTCTGATGTTGAAGTATGTGTGGCAAGGTGGCAGGGCGCGACTCTCGTATGCAGTGCTTCGCCGTCCACGAACGGAAGGGGGGGTGGGATTCCCGGACATGCACATGTATTATAAAGCGGCGCAGTTGAGAGTACTAGTTGAATGGTCACAACAACTTTCAGAAAAGCATTGGCTCCATATGGATCGATGTGTGGCCGGAAGATCCATTTGGGACCTGGCCTGGAAACCCAAGGCTGACCGTCCCAGGAATGCATACATTAGCACCCCTACCAGCACGGTGTTGAAGGTTTGGGATACACTTAGTGGTGACGACCGGTGGACCACCTTCCCTTCTCCTTTTACCTCTATTCATTTCAATCCGGCGTTCCCTCCAGCATTGTCTGACGGATCCTTTGACGTTTGGAGGGAGGGAGGTTGCCGAGCTCTTACCCACCTGTTTCATGGGGTGACACCTCTTACCTTTCATAACTGTATGCAAGACTATGGGATTCCGCCCACTGAACGCTTCCGTCACCTCCAACTCTTACACTGGGCAACATCGACGGCAGTCGGGGACGCCGCTACTAGACCACTGACGAAGTTTGAGGCTTTCATTCTTCGCACGTCCACGATGAAGGGAACGATTTCCTTCATATATGGGATGTTACTGGATACTGCGGTTTCCCCCCGCCCTCGTTACATGGCCCACTGGGAGACTACCCTGGGTAGGGACATTTCTGACAACGAATGGAGGAGCCTCTGGCGGGATGTGACGACGCATAACCATTCCACAGATCTCAGAGAGGCTCACTTAAAACTATTGTTTGACTGGTATCTATACCCCTCTAAGCTGCATCGGATCTTTTCGACTACCTCAGATAGATGTTGGCGGGGCTGCGGTATGTTAGGGTACTTTCGCCACATTTGGTGGGACTGTCCCACCATCCGTCCCTTTTGGTCCGAGATCCTGTCCCATATTAAAGATGTACTGGGCTATCCGATTCCGAATTCAATAGACTATGTGCTGCTGGGGCTTCGGGACCCATTATTGGAACATCAGACTAGGGCTGATAAGCGCATGGTATGGCTGTGTTTAGGGGCGGCCAAATTGACATTAGCAGCCGCCTGGAAGAACCCAACTGCGCCGGCCATTTCGTTGTGGCACGCGCGGCTGTGGCGACTCTTGAGTATGGAGAGAATGTCTGATATATTTCTGGGGAACTTTAAAAACTTCATGTTTACCTGGGGTCCCTTAGTGAGATTCCTATCCCGAGGTCTACCTTCTGCGGTTTGTCCCCCAGCTCTTCGTGCATTACACCTATTTCAAATTTAACCATTTCCGTATGTGAAGTTGTGTTGCATGGATGATGGTCGCCGCCACCAGGGGAAGGGTGGGGGGGGGGTTGGGGGGATTGAGGGATGTTGGGGTGGGTTGCTGTTTATTCTTTGTTGCGACGTACCTTACATGAGGAAGTGACCTGAGTGGCATTCCTGACTGAATGTGCTTCTGGTTGGGGACGCCCCCTTATGACACCTTAGACAATTGCTATGGACTTGCCGCACCCTCCGAATCGGTGCTAGCTGGCGAACACGAACATAGATATGGGCGGCATCCGGCACAAGGTATCGTATGTGTCGGTGGGCTCTATAGCAAATTATCAGCACCCCCTGTGTGGGGAAATGTGGCGGTATGTCGCCAGTTCTATCATTCTTCTCCTCCTTTTGTCCTTTCTTATTTTTCTTGCTTTCTCTTTCACTCTTGAGCAAATGACAAAAATAAAAATGTTATAAAAAAAACAAAATCAAATGACAGCGAGTGTAAGGAGTGCTAGGTGGTGGCAGAATAATCCGTGCAAATTGCACCCAACGGTGCGCCAGTAGGCTCTGCTATTTGAGTTAATTTTGCTGCTGCTCAAGTAGATTTTTCTGCAGCCATCTGACTGCAAAGAGCTGCGAATGCCCGAGAGCACCCACATTAGAAACTCTTGCCAGATGTCCCCATAGCAGATGGAAATCACTTTACAGGGCGCCAAATCTCGCTCTGGCTTGCCAACTTACCATTCTGGAGCTGCTTGTGAGAAAAAAGTCTGTCATGTGGCGAATGCTGAATTTTGGCATAACTCCACATTGCAGGAGTAACATGGAGTCACCAAAATTCCATCCATTCCGCTGGCGGAAAGGAATATTTTGCCCATGGCTACACATGACGCTTGTAAGGACATCCTAAGGCAGGTAGGCAATCATGTCTACAGCAATTCGCCTGTCCCAAGCTATCACTTTAGTAAAATGAATGTCTTGCTGCACTGATTGAGTGTTCTGAGGCTATCAATACCTGGGAAATTTCGTTAGAAATCTCATCTGTATTTGTGTCTTGAACTGTCAACTACTGCATGCATCTACATGACTTTCAGTTTCATAAATTAGCATTTTATCTGCTCATTGCACCTTTTGATTTCAGATTTGAAGAAGAGAAAACACATTCCTTATGTTGATTTACACACGCCCTTGTCAACTGTATCACTAAAAAGTTCCTTCACCTCAGAATCTAAACACATGGAGAATTGGGCATGCATATATAGCTCTGATTCAATCTCCCCCAAACAAAAGCTCAAAGTAACATCACAATCTAAAGGTGGCTTCTGAATTGCCTCTCTCTGGTATGTTGTAAGGGTTGAACAAGGTTTGTGGATCAAGATTCTGGTTCCCCTTCCTGCTCATCGATCACAGAGCCTCAGCTGATCTGCTCTCACAGTAGCCAGTGCTGTAGTAGTGTGTTATCAGTTCATGGTCAACCCTGCACCTTCCTAGTGTACTGTGCCCACCTGCAACTACATGAACTCTTCCCTGTCACTTACTGCTGCCCTCTGCCCCCTTCACAATTAGAGACTGGTATACAGTTGCTTCCTTTCACATATGAAGAAACGTGCACAACTGCTTCCTGGTTTAGTATGCACCTTGGCAGTGATTGATCGTTGCACATCATTTCTGGGTTGTTTTAACCCTTAAATGAACTGTGCCCATAGTATCTGGTTGGATTGTATTTCATTGCACTAAGTGAGTGGTGCTCCCCGATTACTGTGTTCCATTCAAATGAGTTAACCGTGCACTGTGTGTTGATTCCTCACCCCATCTTGCAACCAGATCAGACACCAGGGACATCATGCCTATGTCCATCCCAATCTACCAAGTCGATCTCACACACAAACAACCACACACTAAACACAAGAGCAATCACACTCCAAACTCTGTTTTACCCCTGCCACCAGCAGGAATGACCTGGGGAGTGGGCCATAAGAACCAAAGTGTTCATGGGCAGAGCTGTTTGATATAGGCTTGCAGCAAAGTATGACAATGTCTGTTTTTTTAATGGATTCATAATTCAAAGAGACAGACAGTGTCGTAGACAAACATACCCCGCTATTGAGTTTAATGAATGAAACTGTGAGTTACCTAACAAGCAGCTTGGGCTCCATACATTGATAGCACAGAGTGGGCCCCAATAGTTATCTTAAATAATACAGTATATTTACTAATTTACCATCACTTGCATTGTTAGGTCCTGTTTCTCTGCTGGAACTTTCTCTCCTCCGGCGATGGATCTTTGAATATCGTATTATGACTATGAGTCAAAGAGCGTACTAGGCATCATAAACTTAGTGGAGAAGTGTGGCTCAATGGTTAGAGTGGCAGACCCTGATGCAAAGGTCTGGCCCGGACCAGGGTTCAATTCCCGACTCAGCGGGTCTTGGGCTCAATCTCCCTGGACCTGATAATTCTCGCCTCGGTGCCTATTCTAAGCATGGGTCCCACTCTGCAACTCTGGGCAATAGCTTGCTTAATCTCCACAATGGCCCCAACAGTGCTAGGATGCCTGGCTTCACCTTGGGGGCACCCTGATGTGGGCACTTCACAGGGAAAGGCCAGGAAGGGCTCCACAGTGGTATGTGTACAGTGCCTTGATACCCCTTCGGGGGTGATACGTGCGCTATATAAGCACTACTACATTTTCATTTAATTGTTTAAGTCAGTCAATGAAGAGATTTTACATAAGTATCAAAAAACATTATTCTCATTAAGAAATTATTAAAGTTCCTTTAGTCATTTTTATTTCAATTAGTCCAGAAATCAAGTAAGTATATAGAAATCTCATCAAAAATATGGTTAGATTCAAAAGTCAAGTAATACATGTAAACAAGTTCTGTAAAGAACTAAAGGCTTCATTTACAACAAAAAAATTATGCAGCACGCCATTTTGCTGTGCCGAGCTGCAACATTTAAAAAACACAGGGATATATCATGTTAACAACAATACGGTGCACCGGTGTGCTTTTGCCTACACTGGTGCACAATTGGCTGCCATGCGCTAGCCTAGGCACCCTTGTGTCATATGGCAAGGGTGCCTGCATTTCAGGGATGATTGTTTTTGTGACGGAAAGGACACCTTCCTGCACAAAAACAATAATAATAATAGTTCCTCTTTCTATGCGTGCTGCAGATTGCAGCACAAACAGAAAGAGGAAATAATGAGAAGAAATAAAAGTATTTATGACGCATTCCCAGCTTTATAAAACTTTGTAAATCTGGGAATATCCCAGGTTCCATTCATTTGGCAATGGAACACCCACAGCAACACCCTTGGAATGCCCCTTTTACTCAGAGAATTGCAAGAAAGAGGCCCATATTTTCAAGGCCATGAAAAGTCAGGCAGGGTGACTCTATGTGGCCTAGTAAGCATGGGCAGGCAAACTGCACCACCGGTATGTCAAAAATAAGTGACTCACTGGCGGTGCAATGGCCTTGTAAATGAGGCCCTAAATCCCTACTCTAAAGATCAGATCAGAGTATGAGATTCATAGAACCCATGAAGAGTTTGGATTCAAAAGATAAAGAGTGAAATCAGATGAGCATAAAGGCCAAAGCCAAGCTAAAACAGCAGAACTTCCCAGCAAAGAGTAGTTCATGAAAGTCAGCCGATTCTCAGTAAATCCAAAATCAGCATACAGTAGCAATCTGTCAAATCAAATTGCAATAACAGACCAATAGGGGAACAGCAGCAGCAGTAGCAGTAGCAGCAACCATCTAGAGTCTGGCGAATGGAAGAAAAAACATTGCATATACCTAGGAACATGCACTAATATAAAATACATGAATACATGTTGCAGACATTGTATTGGGCTCCTTCATCCTTTGACCAATCAAACGGCATCTCTCACCGTTGAGCACATTCAGCTCCTCTGTTCCCGTGAAAAATACATGTGGCTTGTAAAGTTATCAAAAAGTTAGCCTCAAGCATTCTTGCATAGTTAGATTCTGGAAACATAAGTCTTAGTTCCTATAGGCATTCGAGCACAAGTCAGCCTTCTACATCACTTTTGTTTCGATGCAAGAACAATGAACCATACTAACTAAGAAACAAAATATTCTGTTAGGTAATGTATTTAAGATTGCATTTAAGATGTATATAAGAACATGAGAAAATAGGAAGTTCTTGTCATTTAGTAATAAAATGTTGCTTATGACGTAATACATGTATTAAACCAGAACATTCTGCAGTTATGAAGAACATTTAGAAGCATGCCATTTTAAAATCAGCTTCTATGCACATTTCAACAATATTAGCTTTGCCGTTAATGAAAGAAACTTGAGGGCCCACTTATGAGCTGGGTTGTGTCACTCTTGCACCAGACATGGCACTCTGCATGGCCCTGACTGGCTCCATCAATCTGAAGTAAGGTAACATATTACAAATGTCTTTGTTGCCTTACTATGCCCCGCGAAGGAATTCCATGGGCATTGCATGGGTTTTCCCATACAACTCCCATGGGTTTTGATGCATTCCTAGATTTACCAGAAGTGGTAGACCTGGGAATGTACCAAAAATATATGTCTTCTCAGGTCCGGCGTAGTGAGAAGAAATATCTTTATTTCTCCTTGTTACTTCCTGTGCATCACAGGATTGTATGTATCCAGGAAGTATCCCTTCCTGCACAGAAACAATTCTGCAGCAATGGGGGCACCCTTGCACCATGGTGCAGAGGTGCCTGCATTGGAGCTAGGTTGACAAAAGGGCACCAGTGCTGGGAAGAAGGAAGGAATGCACCACATTGCCATAAATATGGTGCATTCCTGCCCTTTCTGTGTCACGTAGTGTAGCACAGCAGGGTGACTTTGTGCATTGCGCTGCACTGCGTGGCATTCTCTTAAATATACCTCTTGTTTCTTAGCTTTTCTATGGCCAATGTGGTTAACTGTTTCGAACGCATGTCGTTAAAGCATTGAATTTTACATTTATTAGTTGATATGCATCAACTATATTGACTATTTTTTGTTTAAATTAGTGGACTCTATTAACATTATGCAGAAGTACATTGTCAACAAATTTGAAATCAAGTTCAGGCAGCTGATTGGTCTATATCAGAGTGGTCATCGAACACCCTTTTTATTCGTATAGGAATCACAATACTTTTTACCCAGTGGCAACCATTTCCCCAAGTTTAAAAGTGACAGAAAATAATCTAGGAAGGATGGTGTTACCAGAACTGGACATTGGTAAAACGATCACCCAGGAACATTCCTCTTAGCCAGACAGACAGGCATGTGTATTTCTATTCGGTCTCTGAAAACGCATTTAATCCAACAATCAGGAGGGAAGAGAACACTGTGTGGGATATTTTGGCTTTGGGGGAGATTGGTAGATGCCGAGTCCTCTTACCTTATCGTTCCCACACCACATTTATAGGTAAATGGGCCATTTCGTCAGCTGGTGGAGCCTCATCTAGCCTTTCTGCCTGAAACTGTTGACCTGTCTACCCCACTGCCGCATGACACAAGAGTGACGGTGCCTTCTTATTCCTGCCCTTTCCACCCAGGGAAAACTTACAATGGTCCATAGTAGCAAGTAAAAACACTCTGCACATCAGGACATTTATATTTTATTCTCAACATAAATTCTTTGCTTGAAGCTATTTTTAGGAAAGTAAAACTAAATTCCAAGCTTGATCCAGATCCAGCAGTGATGTAAGTACATCAAAGAGATGCTCGCCAAGCATGAAAATGATGAACCAGGGTTGAATCTTGGTCTTGCCGACATCCTGTGATTCTTAGCAAATCAGTCTCCCTGTGCCTAAAAAACTGTGTATTGCAATCTGTTTGCCTTATACAACACTCTAATGCCTTTGGGCAGCCATACTCATTGTTTAGGCCCAATTCTTACCTGAAGCACCCAAGGTTGGAGATGAAGGTTTATGTTATGACAAGTAAGTCACAACAATCTTGTAGCAGCTCCTGGTAGTTTGAGGTCCTTGGTGAAGGGGGGAAAGAAGGTGCCACCCAAAAAACAACAGCATGCAGTCTCAAGTCTTCAGGGAATGCGGTAAAGACGGTCCCATCCTGTAAATAGATTCATGCGCATCTTGCCAATTGACCACTTGCCATCCATCAGCCTGCTAACAGCATCTCTTATGTTAGGAAAACAGCAAGACAGGTAGAGGGAGGTGGTGCAGGACCATTGAAGCTGCAAGAGAGAGAAGCAGGGCTCCACCTGCCAGCAATCAGGTGGATAAGTGAAGTAGAAGGGCAGCCATAGTGTGAGTCACAAAGGTTTCAAGATGGAGACTCTCGTATGACACCTTCCTACCAACAATTACTGACATTTTATTTTATCAAAAGAATGTTCTGAAGTCAGACTGTGTCCGTAATTAAAATATTAAGTGCAAAAGTTAATTAAGTTACTACTTTTTCCCCCACGTATTATGCAGGGGATAATGCAACCCTCCTCTGCATAGTATAAGGATATCACAAGTCACACACAGAAGAACGAGGCCTTTATTCAGTAACATAAATCCAGGGTGGCTTTCCATACCCCTTTCATACACAATGGAATGTACATTATTCATTATTATAAGAGGGTCCCCAGGTGATCTTAACAATATTTCTTAGTAACGTGTGAGTAGCTCATTGCTATAAATGGGGGTCTCTAGTTGGCAATGGTTTGCACCTTTGCCCAAGTAGGGACACTTCTTCCTAGTCAGGGTAAGGAGGATACACTTCTAAAATAAACCCTGCCCACCCCCTTGTTAGATTGGCATGAGCAGACAGGCTTATCTCAGAGGCAGTGTGTAATGCATTTCTGTACACATACAGTAATACAGAGAAAACACTACAAATGTACACCACACTAGTTTAGAAAAATAAGTCATCTTCATCTGAGCAAACAGACCAAAACAACAAAAATACACAATACAGTAATCAAAGTGTACTTCTCAGAAGGTAAAAACAGTTCTGTCCATCAAAAACTATAGATGCAACATTTTTAACACAAAGTACTTTGGATGCGTCAAAATCATAAACAAAAACAGCCACAGGGAAGGTGATGTGTTGATTCCTTACGTGCAGGGAAGGTGATTGATGCATTGGTCCCTTACCCCAGGGGAGGTGATGTGTTGGTTCCTTATTGCCACATAGGAAGGTGATGCGTTGTTTCCTTATTGAAGGGGAGATGATGCATCGATTTCTTACTTTGCAGGGAGGTGAAGCATCGATTTCTTACTGCAGCCCCACTGTCCTTGTAGAGTTAGCGCCCAAGTGCGATGCGTGGGGATCGGGGATGCAGTGGTTCTCGATGCAGTGGTGGCGGCAACGGCGCTTCATTGGTCTCTCCAGCCGCGGTCCCACGATGAGTTGGTTCTTGCAGCTGTACAGCAGGGCTTGCGTTGGAATTGTTGCAGTGATCTCGGACTTCGTACATCGCTGTACGTGCTGCGGCGTGCAGTGATTTGTCCAGCCGTGGGCAGGCACTGCGTCAGTTTCTTCAGCAGCACAATGATGATGAATGGAAGATCTTCCTGCACGGTGGTAATGGGTGGGAAACAGGTGTGGATGCGTTGCGCTTATCATAGTTGCATCTCTTTTCCAGCTGCCTACAGCAGGAACATCCTCCAGAGGCCAAACTCAGCAACAGGCATCTCTTGGCAGACCAGACCTCCCAGCAAGGAAGTTCAGGAGAGCTGTTGGGGAAGTCTTTGTGTCTCTGAGATTTCAGAAGAACAGGAGGCAAGCTCTACTTCAAGCTCTTGGAGATCTTAGACAAGCAGGGGACACAGCACATAGCAAAGTCCTTGTCCTTTCCTTGGCAGAAACAGCCACTGCAGGCCAACCCCAGACAGCACACAGCAAAGGTGCAGTATTTTGCTTCAGTTTATCCAGCTCTTCTCCTTGGCAAAGGTTCCTCTTGAATTCCATAAATGATCTAAAGTTCTGTGGTCTGAGCCCCAGTAGTTATACAGCATTTTCCTTTTTTCTCTGGTGACATAGAGGCTCTGTGCTCAGCCAAGACCAGTTCTGTCCTCTCTGGTCAAGCTTCCCAGCAGGAGGTGGAGACAGCATTGTGTAAGACAGACCAGGCACATTCAGGTGGAGGAAATCTCACCCACTACTCTAAATGCAGCCCAGGCCATTTCAGCCCAGCCCTGACTCATTCAGGAAAGGCAGGACACACCCCAACCCCCCAGTGACTGTCTACAGTGAATGGACATCCCTAGCTTCTGTCACCCCAAAGCCAGACTCTCAATCCACAACCCACCACAGCCACACAGGATGGCTAAGCAAGAAAATACCCACTTTCGAAAAGTAGCATTTTCAAACACAAAATGTAAAAATCACCCTTGCTAAAAGATGCATCTTTACAATATCACTTCAGGCATACTGAACTTTACCTTCCAATATTTCCCCATAAGGAAGTTATATTTATAAGAAGCTATAAATAAATAAATTCTAATTCGGTCCTATGGGACAGATAGCTTTTCAATAGTAAAAAACTAAACTCACTGTAGTGCACTATCAGGGCATATTGAACACATCAGTTCATGTCCACCCTTTCACATTCACTGCACCTGCCCACAGGGGTACTATGGGCCTACCTTAGGGGTGACTCACATGTAAGAAAATAAAAGGTTAGTGCCTGTGAAGTGGGTGCGCTTGCTAGGTCGACATGGCAGTAGAGACTGCTTGCAGACACTGCAGTTGCTGATCTGAGAATCCTTTAAATGGCTGCTCATGTGGGTGGCACAATCAGTGCTACAAGCCAACTAGCAGCATTTGACTTAGAGGCCCTGGGCATACACAGTGCACTGTACTGGGGACTTAGAAGTAAGTCAAATAGCCAATCCATATTCACAATTTACAGAGGGAGCACTTGCACTTTGGCACTGATCAGCAGTGGCAATGTGCCCTAAGCATCTAGACCAGCAAAAACGAAATTCAGCACAGCAAAAGCACTGGAAGCAAAGGCAAAAGTACAGGGGAACCCCACACCAAGGATGCCTGGTCTAACACTCATTCAATCTTGTTTTTTCTTTTGATTCTAGGATTTGTAGTTACTTCTACTTCAAAAGGAGGGCTCCACGTCCCAGAATGCACAGTGTATGTTACATGCAAAACATTGAGGAAAACAGGGTAAGTCTGCCCATAAATTGAAATAATTTGATTTCCAATGAAGGCCTACATTCAGCCACCGTGCTTGGTGCTGCTCGTGCCTTGTTGAGCTTTCACTGTCTTCAAGCAGTTGGAGTCAAACGTGGATGCGTTTGACTCCAACTGCTTGACCCAGAAGCAAGAAGGCATCCTGGTTCACCGACGACCTCAAGGACTCCAAGAAGACCTGCCGCACCCTCGAGAAAGCCTGGCTCCTCGACCGGACCACCGACAACATGTCCGCCCTCAAACACGCTACCCGCAAGCACCACCAGCTCATCCGCACCACCAAGAAGAAATCCCTGAAGGAACGACTGGACAACAACGCCCACGACAGCAAAGAGCTCTTCACTATCGTCAAGGAGTTCTCCAACCCCAGCACCGGCACCAACGACATCACTCCGTCACAAGACCTCTGCGACTCCCTCGCCTTGTTCTTCCACCGCAAGATCGCCGACATCCACAACAGCTTCGGCGCCCCACCCACGCACCCAACCGTCGAACCAACGCCCCCCACCGCCACCCTTCGCACCTGGACCACGGTGACCACCGAAGACACAGCCCGCACGATGAACACCATCCACTCCGGATCACCGACCGACCCCTGCCCACACCACGTCTTCAACAAGGCCGACTCCACCATCGCACCCCAACTCCGGAACATCATCAATGCCTCCTTCAACACCGCCACCTTCCCGGAGAGCTGGAAGCACGCCGAGATCAGCGCCCTCCTGAAGAAACCTACAGCGGACCCCACCGATCTCAAAAACTTCCGCCCCATCTCGCTCCTCCCTTTTCCTGCTAAAGTCATCGAGAAGATCGTCAACAGACAGCTGACCGCCTTCCTCGAGACGAACGGATCCCTCGACCCCTCGCAGTCCGGCTTCAGAGCCAACCACAGCACCGAGACCGCCCTCATCGCAGCCACCGACGACATCCGGACCCTGCTCGACAAGGGGGAAACAGTGGCCCTCATCCTCCTGGACCTCTCCGCTGCGTTCGACACGGTCTGCCACCGCACCCTAGTCCAGCGCCTCAGCAACATCGGTATCCAAGAGAAGGCACTGGAGTGGATAATCTCGTTCCTCGCCGGAAGAACACAAAGAGTCCGCCTCCCCCTGTTTCACTCCGAGGCCACCGAAGTCATCTGCGGCGTCCCGCAGGATCTTCACTCAGCCCCACCCTCTTCAACATCTACATGAAACCTCTCACAGCCATCGCACGCCAGCACAACCTCAACATCATCTCTTACGCCGACGACACCCAGCTGATCCTCTCCCTCACCAGAGACCCCGACACCGCCAGAACCTGCCTACACGAAGGGATGAAAGACGTCGCCGAGTGGATGAAGGACAGCCGCCTGAAACTGAACTCGGACAAGACGGAAGTCCTCATCCTGGGATCTTCGCCCTCCGCCTGGGACGACTCCTGGTGGCCCCCAGCCCTGGGCACCGCACCCAAACCAACCGACCACGCACGCAACCTGGGCTTCATCCTGGACCCCTCCCTCTCGATGACCAGACAAGTCAACGCCGTCTCCTCATCGTGCTTCAACACCCTGCGTATGCTTCGCAAGATCTTCCGCTGGATCCCGACTGAGACCAGGAAGACTGTCACCCAGGCACTCGTCACCAGCCGACTGGACTACGGAAACGCCCTCTACGCCGGAACCACAGCCAAGCTACAGAAAAGACTCCAGCGCATCCAGAACGCCTCCGCCTGACTCATCCTGGATGTCCCCCGACGCAGCCACATCTCCAGCCACCTGAGGAACCTGCACTGGCTCCCCGTCGGCAAGAGGATCACGTTCCGGCTTCTCACCCACGCACACAAGTCTCTCCACGACCTGGGCCCCAAGTACCTCAACGACCGCCTGACCTTCTACACGCCCACCCGCCAGCTACGGTCCACCAGCCTCACCCTCGCAGCCGTACCACGCATCCGAAGAGCCACCGCCGGAGGAAGATCCTTCTCTTACCTGGCTGCCAAGACTTGGAACTCACTCCCCATCCACCTTCGGCTGACCCAGGACCATCTCACCTTCAGGAAACAACTCAAGACCTGGCTGTTCGAGCAGTAGCATACCCCTCCCCCCAAGCGCCTTGAGACCCTCCCGGGTGAGTAGTGCGCTATACAAATGGCATGATTGATTGATTGATTGATGCAAGAATAGTAGGCCTACCTTAAAAACAGGATAAAATGGTGTGAGATGCTTGGGTGTCACTGGAAACATGGTGTGGGCGCCATCTATCAGATAATCTGCTTGATAGTCATAGCATTCAGATGAAGGGTGGGGGATGGTGTTGCCCTCAAGAATAGATGAGGTAATGTGTCCCTAATGATATGATTGAAAGAGCATTTCAAAATACAACCAAAAATGAAGAGCTGACTCAAAAGGAGCGTTTGAGACGAAGAATTTAGAAAAACTATTAAGGTTTATAAAAATATTAAAGTGCAACACAGAAAGGTAAATATATAGCAGTCTCAATAAATCAGTCAAACAGTATTAGAAATCAATTGCCACAAATGCTTTCGGCTTTGATATAGATGCAATAATGAGCAAAATCTGAAAAATAGGCTATATTCAGAAAATACAGCAAACCACGAGAAAAACGTACAGTATCTCAAGAGGTCCGGAAAAAAGTCATGGCTCCCCCCAAATTCAGGGTTTTTATAGCCCTTTTCACCATAGAAAGTAATACACAATGCAATGTCATCATGGTCCGTGCACATTTATTAACATAACAATCCTATTTCAGCATTATAAAAATGTCAAATATTCTCACTAACCTAGCACTATCCTACTACATGAATCAGAGTTGTGAGAACAAACTAGATAAATCAACAATGAAAATACGCATGAATACATACAATACAGTGTGCAAGCAGGAAAAACCCTGAAAGTTTTTTAATGCTTCCTCTGGAGTTCTTTAAGAACAACATGTAATTACAAAACAAACAGGGCAAATTATGCTGCATGCACGGTTAATGAGAAACGCAATCAATGAATATCATGAAACAGCAGCCATTACATTTCAAGATGGAGTTGTGGCCTACTCGAGACCTTGTTAGCCTAGTCCAGAAAAATTATGTTCTTAACATCACTGCCTTTTCGTTTTCACAGCAAATGACTCCCGTATATAAGTTCATACAATTCTAATAAAAACATAACTCCCACCATTAAAAAGCCTAAAAGCAGCACACCCATTAACTACCTTCCAGCAGCTGACCAGCTCACATTGCCCTAAACAATAAAGAGACAGACAGAGGGAGGTGGTGTGATTGGCCTGGGAATTGCCGGTGCTGTAAGATGAATGGTTGAAGTCATTGAAAGGTGAGGGGGCAGAAACCCATAGGTGACGGTATCCAATGATCGAGATGGAGGTGCAGAGATATCATTAGTCACTTGTAATGCCTTATTACAGCTTTTGCATGTTTTTTGTTGAATCTGTGGCGTGGAAACTATTGTGGCGTACCACGTTTTCCATACTAGTGAAATTTACTGTGATTATTTCTCCTCCTCCTACACTATGCTACGTATTATGTGAGCTAAGAATGCCCAGAAGCAGCTGGACATGCTTTTGTGTCTGCACTACCGCTGTTACAGATGCCCTGCCTTGGTGCATCTGCTGCTGTCCTCTGCCCTCCCCAACCGCTACTGTGATCACCTTCTTTGGTGTTGATTTTGGTGGTGGGTGGATGAGCTCTATGAGGGCCTTTGACTATTTGTCCATGGTTTGTCCATGGTTTGCTGGCACTGCACGCATGTGTGGCGTCAACCAAGAAGGCTATATGTGGATTGGCTTATGGCTCATCAGGTAGTCTAGCCATGTCCATGCATTTGGTGTGAGTGCCACCACTCGATATAGCCACCTGACTTTGTTTGTCACTTGTTCTTTGCGCGTGGATAGGAAAGCATGGATCAGAGAGATATGAGCTGGATGGATGTTAGAGGCTGCATGGATGCTCATGAAGATACAAAGGGATATATTCTCAAGAACGTGTGATAACCATCGCAAAAGTAACAACGCAACTTCCAGCATTGCAGTGTATCGCAGGAAAATTACGCCGTGTTAACCAAGCATTCTCAACAAGGCGATACCATGCGATAGTCTCCAGATAATGCGTCAACTGACCGCATTAAAATCAAAGCCATGCCGCAAAAATGCAAAACGCGAACGCAAAAAAAGCTGCGATGAGGCCAACCGCGATACTAAAGTCAGCTAAAACCAGCTACAGGCCTGCAATTCACAAGCGTTATACAGGAAAAATCACCATAAAAGTAGAAAAAAACTGAGAAACAAATGCCAAATAACAGCGAGGCACATTGGATGTTGCCAGAGCAAGTACGGAAGAGAACCAGAACCCCACAAGCCCCCCAGAGGACCTGCCTGGGACCTCAGGGTCAGGAAAGGCCAAGGGGAAGAAGAGTAGGAAGAAGCACTTCAGTCCACAGGAAAACAGGATCCTGATAACGGAGGTGGTCGAACACCATCAAAGAACTGTTTGTCACCTCCACTGTGTCACTGGCAACAAAAAATGGACTATGGCAGTCCATCGTGGACAAGGTGAATGCAGTGGGAGTGCTGAAAAGGAAAATGGAAACAGTCAAGAGGCGCTGGAATGACGTCAAGTGCAAAACCAAGCTGCAACTCGCCAACAACCGGAAGGCAGCAATGTAGACTGGAGGTGGGAGTCCTGCACCACAGGAGGAGCTGGACGATATGGAGGAAATGGTGTCCACAGTCATCAGAGGGGAGATGGTGACTGGAGTCGGAGAACCGGACACTGCTCAACAAGACCGGACATAACAACAACAGGGTGAGTAACGACCAGGGACTGGTGGGACAGGGGAGATGGCCACAAAGGCACACATGCATAATTGAGCTGAGCACATCTGCGGACAAACCATGCCCCAGACCGCAACTCCCACCAAAGAGACCAATCTGCCCAAGTATGCAACATCTCAGCACTGTATAAGCACAGAAGGCAAAGGCACATCGCAGAAAAGGGATAAGGGGCAGCAAAACAGAGTAGCAGTGGCTACACCCCAAAAATGCCGCACAAACACATAACCTGCAGTGCACAGCAACACTGACAACAATGTGGCATAAACTGCAACATGTCCACAACAGAACACAGGACACCACTGGTGCCGACTGGGTGCAGGGAAATGTGAGATGACAATATACAAGTACAAACACACACACGTCTGTTGGCAAAATGTCCACCGTCCCCATCAAATAGGGAGCTCCTCCCATACAGCCATGATGTGCACAGTCATGCAGTCTGTATGTAAACATGTTTATTGCGACAATACACATATGAACACATTGTTAAACTGCATTTCCCCCTCACATTGCAGAGGGACAATCAACACCTCCTGCAGAGCAGCCCAAACCTCTCTTCTCTGATGACGAAGAGAACCACCACAGCTTTGACTCTGACGCACTCCAACAGCTCTTGGAGAGCCTCTACAGTCCGCTTCCAGGAGCAGGGCAGGCCAGCTGCTACGAACAGACCCCACCCGCTGCACAGACCACACATCAGGTAGCACCCACCACCATGGATCCCTCTCAGGACCTTCACAAAGAACACATGGCCTTCCAACTCCTTGTGTTGGGATGCCAGGAGCATCTGGCTGACCAGGTGCAGGTGGGCTTCGACTGCATGGCAGACAAACTAGATGCCATACGTGGGTGGCTAAGTCCCATCGGGGCCCACTAACAGTCCCTAACTGACACCTAATGGACACCCACAGTCTGCTCCATACTCTCCAATGAACCATGGCTGACATCGACAAGAACGACTGACTAGTCAGAGTGGCTCCATTGAGCGGAGGCTCATGGAGGCCATTGAAAGGGCCAATGCGGAAAGAGTGGCTGCCAATGCTGCACACCAGCGAGTGGTAGTTGGGGTCCTCAATGATCTCAAAACCATCCTCATGACATTGCTGCCACAAGGCCTAGCATTGATGCATGCTGCTGCTACCACTACATCCACATCTCCACCCCCTGCAGCGTCAGTGCCACACAATGCTGCAGACATTCCACCTCCGGCCCCTGAGGTGTCACTGCCACACAGTGCTGGAGAAAGGCACAGGGAACAGCAGAGGATGAAGAGGCGGATGAAAGTCCCATTGCGGTAAGAAGGACGCAGTGCATCCATATGGCCGGTTTCAGCATGGTTCTGCCCTCTGCATCATCACCTTCTTCTGTCCCCCGATACACTCCGCGACACTCACCTTGGACCTCGCAATGGACTGCCATATGACACACCAATGACACAGCAATCATACGGCGGACTGAACTCTTCCTCATGTTTGGACTTGTCATTCCCTGAATGACTCTGGCTGGCCCTCCATGGGCCATCATTATAATTTGGGGTTTGCCTGGCCCTGTACTGCTTCAGATGCAACACTCAACTGAATGTGCATTAAACATTCTGACTTACACAGATGTGTCGTGTCTATGGTCTGTCATGTGTGGTTGTATTGATGAATGTAGGGTCAGTGAATTCCCCCTACGTCCATGTGGCTCATGTAGTTGGACTTGGGTCACTGGGTGATCCATTGCCGAATGTTGACTGGGTGGCTCTGATGCCACAACAGCGACACACACATTTGTTACTTCCTTGTCCAGCCCCATACGGAACCACGCCCAGAGCTCCGGGTCATTGTTCAAACCTTTACGCTGGACTACAATATGCCAGGCCAGCCCACTATGCTTACCCTCCAGGGGGGCACAACAACGCCACATGTGCCAGGACTCCCCTGTAGTGATCTGCTGCTCACAGGTTTAGTTGTCAGCATGCCACAGCCACTCCCTCACGGCTAGTTTACACCCACACCTCACCCATCCAGCACACATGTGACCCTGCCAATAAAAAGGCCGGGCGCACGTGCACACAGCCAATCCAACCTCTCTGTGGTGTATCCGTGTGGTGTGCATGTAGGCATGGGGGCCAGGGGCCTGCGACATGACATTGCGCAGGCCAGGCGATGACACGATGGCGGCCGCACCATGATATCCAATCATAGAGGGTCCATGACTTTTGGGCACAGACTTGGTGGCACCGGATACATTGCAGCCGGCAGATGTACACCAATCGGGATGGTGACTTTTGGTGCACTGAGGTAGGGGCACCTTAAGTGCTGAGCGGGTGTGCAGCCTGGGATGATGTCCTGGCGGTCCGGATGGCTCAGGTTTTGTGTGCCCTACTGGACCACAGTGTAGGCCTGAGCCAGCGGGCAGCGTGGGCCTACCACCACGTGGCATCACCTCCTGGATCACAGAGTTAGTGGCACCTATGAGGCTCAGTGGGTGTGCAGCCTGCGATGATTCCGGGTGCACTGGTATGTCCTCTTCCCTAGAGAAATCAAGACCCAGCACCAAATGTGAGACCTGGGGACCCACGGAGCTGCATGATGTGGAGGGAGCCATGTCCGCCAGCCCCGGGCTTGGGGTTTGCACCGGCTTTGGTGGGCCCTCATTTTTACATGCCGGTGGCAAAAGGTGAGCAGTGAGGCCTGGGTGCACAGGGGCAGGGATGTACCGCTGGGCGGCGGGAGGGGCTGGGTGCAGCTGTCTGGGTGATCAGGGCGGACAGGCGATGATTTCACGTGCAATTATGTGTACTTTGCCATTCATGTATCTGGACTCTGTTTCAGATGACGGGTCTGTCTCACTTGTGGGACCTGGTGAACTGCACTACATACCGGCACATGGTTGGAGACAAACCAGTGGCAGCAGGTGAGCAGTGTGGCCTGGGTGGGCAGTGTCTGCACTCTCTCTCCATGTCCCTCTCTTCTTTTCTTTGTCTCTTCCCCCTCTCTGTCCATCTATCTCTCTCTCTCTCCCTCTCTGTCGGTCTATCTCTCTCCCTCGCTCTGTCCGTTTATCTCTCTCTCTCCCCCTCTCTGTCCGTCTGTCTCTCTCCCCCTCGCTCTCTCTCTCCTTTGCTCTCTCTCTGTCCCTTGATATGTGCAGGACACACTTTCGCATCATGATTTTTGTACTGCAGGCTGTGACCTACGGAGTATCCCGAGGGGTGCCTCCATGTGTCTTCATTTCTGTTTTGTGTTTGTTTTAATACATTTTCATTTTTGCTTCGAAGGTGAATGTGTGATGCTCTTTTTTGTGTCAACACATACATGTAACCAGATGTGATTGTGCAACATCAGGTGTAATGTTTGGTACATGATTCCGTGTAGTCGAAGTAGCATGTATTTGCCCCGGGGGACCCGGGGAGAGGGGGTCCTGGGGGTAGTGGCGGTGGGTGTTGTGGCCCTCTTGGGTGTCCGGGCTGCATGATGAGTGGCTCCATGTCATCTGTTGTTCTTCAGGTGTGGCTCTAGGCTCCTGTTTGTGGTGCAGGCTGTGGTACGACTTTACACCAGATCAGAGCAGGTGTTAGTATCCTGCTGCTAACGTGCCTTAACGCATGTTTTGTGATCTTATCGCCGATTTGGCTGGTCGTTGAGAATGTTGCGGAGTAGTGTTATTGCAGCTTTTTGCTCGGGAACGCCTACTCTGCATCTCATTAGCGATAGTTGCGGGGGTCATCTGTGGTGATGTTTTTTGCGGCTGCTATTGCAGGTAAACTGGTGCTATGGGGTGTTAGGACCAGCTTGTGAATGGGGTGATACATTTATTGTGACTTTGGCTGTGATAAAGTGCCATTAACTCGCCGATGACTCCTTGAGAATATGCCCCAAAGAGCACAGATATATTGAGTGAGAGTCCATCTGCTCAATTCGCTGGTCAACAAAAAATTATTTTATGACTTGTTCCTAGCTGTGCTTATCAACTACCAATTCATGTATATAATTTAAATATTTATGAGCTTTTCTGTCAGGCGGATTACTATGATTGGCATGAATGATGAGCAAGGTAAGTGCTTAGTATAGTAGTTATAACTGTAAAAGTGCCTTGTATTGCTTGGAATAGGATACAAACTGGAGTGGTAATGATGAAACATGCCTTGAATTAGATATATATTTCGAATATCTCTGGAACAGTGCTGGCATTGTCAGGAAGGTATTGATGTTGATTGTGCAAAATGAACCTAAAGGTATTTTATTAAATGTACATATTAATAATGGGCAAATAGGGGAATCATGACAATTGGCAAACTTCGTCCATGTACAATGGTCCCCAAGAGGTCATTAGAGTAAAAAATAAGCTTAATGTTTCTTTACCCAATTTCTGTTAAAGGATTCAGCAAAGGAATTACAAGTATATACAGAAGGGGCAGCCATTTGCCACAGTCCACCCCTGCTCCATCACAATTCAAATGTAATTAGGAAACAACATCTAAATTAATTACTTTTCAACTGGCGAGACAGATTTACTTCAAAAATCCATTTTGTTTAGTGCACCTGAAGACATAGAATTGCAGACAAATGCATTGTCGGCTGAAATTGATTAGACTAACGAAGGGGCGGCTGCAGTATCACAAAGCGGAGGAGATGGATCATGAAGGTGCTTTGCAGGGTACATCTATAGGGATGTTGGACAAAGTACGGCTTGAAGTGTTGTTTCATGTTACTACTACCTCAGTATCATTACCTGAAATGATACTGAGGTAGTAGTAAAAAAGAAAAAGGCAAAAGTTCAGTGAATATATATATATATGTATTCGCTGAAAAAAACAAAGGCTACTGGGTCATTATAGTTAGGCTCAAATTTCACCTGTAGAAAACCAGCTAAACTCAGCAGTTATAGTTACCTAAGCTAATTAAATCTTACTCCCCTGTAATGTGCTGCTTATCACATCATACATTTCATTACTCATAAAATGGTCAGTGACATCACTGATCACATATCAAATGACATCACACATTACATTATCCAGTGAGTGTAAGTATTTTCTAAGGGTTTATGATTGTTTAAAATATATTTTAAGCTACAACAAAAGTGAAAATAGTATACTAGGGGCCGGATGTAGGTCGGTCGGTAACGGCCGAAAATCGGTATTTTCGGCCGTTACCGACCGAGATTCACAAAATGGTATGTAGGTCCAGGTATTTTACAGATTCGGAAAATTTACCGATCGGTAAATTTACCGAATCTGTAAAATACCGAATCGGTATTTTTTACCGATTCGGTAACAATGAGATGTAGGTGGGACTCTTCTGAGTCCCACAAGCCTTACAGAATCGGTATTTTACCATGAAATCCAACTTCATGGTAAAAAACCGATTCCGGTGTGCATGCACATGTGTGCATGCACACCTGTGCCATATGACAGGCAGACCTGCCCTTAGGGCAGGTATGCCTGCCACATGGCCCCCGAATCTTTTTTGGGGGTGCTAGAGGGTGTCAAAGTGACACCCCCTGCACCCTTGTCAAAATCGGTATTTACCGATTCTGTAAATACCGACCGGTAATGCCCCATTCATTCCTATGGGCTTCAAAGCCCATAGGAATGAATGGGACATTACCGGTCGGTATTTACAGAATCGGTAAATACCGATTTTTACCGATTCGGTAGCAGGAACATCTGGATGTTCCTACATCTCAACCCCTTAGATTTACCGATTTTTAATTACCGAATCGGTATGATTCGGTAATTTAAAATCGGTAAATCTATTTTACCTACATCGGGGCCTAGGTGCACTAGTAATAAGTGATACTTCTTCTAAGATATATTATGTGAGTGACTGTGTGTGTCCATGTGCGAGTGGGTGCCTGAGTGGCTACATGGGTGTGTGAGTGGGTGTGTGAGCGGTTGCATAGGTGTGCAAGTGGGTGTATGGGTGACTGAGTGGCTGTTTAAGTGCCTCCATGAGGGTGTGAGTCAGTTTGTTAGTGGGTGTATCAGTCTCTAAGTGGATCTGTGAGTGAGTGCACGAGTTTCTCAGTGGGTCTGTGAGTGAGTGCATGACTCCTTGAGTGGGTACATGAGTCTGAGTGGGTCTGTGAGTGGGTGTATAAGTCTCTGAGGGGGTCTGAGTGGGTCTGTGAGTGGATGCATGACTGTCTAAGTGGGTCTGTGAGTAAGTGCATGGGTGTCTGAGTGGGTCTGTGAGTGGGTACTTGAGTGCCCGAGTGGGTCTGTGAGTGGGTTCACAAGTCTCTGAGTGGGCCTCTGACTTGGTGCTTGAGTGTCTGAATGGGGCTGTGAGTGGGTGTCTGAGTGGTCTGTGAGTGGGTCTGTGAGTTGGTAAGTATGTCTGTGAGTGGGCATGGGAGTGGCCAGGCTGCTCTCCCTGGGCTTATTTAAGCTCCAGAGATCCCATTCTCCAGGATCTGCCACCTTTGAATCTGGTGTCTGGCTACCTTTGAATGAGGGAGAGAGCCGTACAGGCCCCTCCATGGTCTGATTTCAACCCCAGAGACCCCATTCCCCAGTGCCTGGCTTTAAACAAATGGGAAAGGGTACTGTGCAGCCCCCTCCCCAGGCTGATTTTGACCCCGGGGACCCCATCCCGGGGCTTCACCATGTGTCTCCGGGTGCCCTGGCCACAGCCAGCGCATCAAGTGTGCACGTAGCGGACTGCGAGGGGAAGCCTCAAGGCCCCCACAGTACCAACCAGCTCCCCCTCCTGTGGAAGCCAGCATTCCTGCCTCAAGGAGGGAGCTGCTGGAAAGGCAGAGAAAGAGATAAAAACTCAGCTTCCAGCAGGTGGGAGCACTTTGACAGCTCCCACCAAATGGAACCGGAGTGTCTGCTTTTGCTTGGCAGGAGGGTATTTACGAATATATATGTATATATATATAGTTAGTTGAGCTAACTATAACTCGTGCCCCTGCAATGCACTGCTGATGATGTCACATATTACATCATTCATGATCAGTGACATCACTGATGACATCATTGATGACATCTCAAATGACATCACTGATGACATCATCCAGTGAATGTGTGTTTCCGTTAAGGTCAATATATTATTTATATATATATATTGGCCAAGGTGTATTGAAGGATGACTGGGTGTAGAAGTGTCTGGATGGAGGATTTAGTAGGTGCGTGACTGACTGTATAAGTGAGTGATTAAATGTGTCTTAGTGAATGCATGGGTTAGTGACTAAACTGTGTGAAAGTCTGTATCAGTCTGTCTATTGCTGTGTAAGCTGCTGCCTTGGTTGCGGAGTAGCTACATAAGTATCTATATGGATTATTGATTGGTTGCCTGAGTATTTGTATGGGTGCCTCAGTGTGTGTGTGGGTGGGTGGGAGGTGTGTGACTCTGTGCATAGATGTCTGAGTTCTTTATTCACTGGGTGTATGCATTCAAACGTGCATGTGAAAACATCTGTATGGGTGGTTGAATGTGTGTATGTGTGTGTTGGGGAGTGAATGGATAGCTCAGTGCTACATGTCCAACTAACTACATATATAAACCAATGCATGTGAGAGTTAGAGTATATAAATGACTATACATGAGAGTCAGTGATTGTGAGAGTGATTGTATGGATGAGTGTGTATGAGTAGGTATGTGATTGGTTCTGTGGATAATGTAATCAGTGAAGTCATTTGAACACACCCACCGACGGGAGGCTCAAATGAGACTGTGCATTCTGGGAAGTGTGGTCCGGGAAGCACACAATCAAGTCCTGTATGGACTCCACAAGTGGGCCCGTCCTCGATTCCAAGTACGACTGCTGCTTCACTTTCGTGACCCCCAGGGTACCAGGGTGGTGTATACTCCGCGGCTGGACAGCCGCGTATAAATCAATGCTCGAAGGTGTCCACCTTTGAGTAGCACGCGAACAGCAGCTTGGTTTATGTATAGGTGAGGACGGGGATCCACTCGTAGACGCCGCTCCGTACGGGATCTGCCCGACGCGTTTCGAAGCTCCATATGCTTCTCTTCAGGGGCTTTAACGGAAGCGGTGTGCGCAACCGCCGACCCACTTCCCCATTTTATATATAACACACCCACCGATGGGAGGCTCAAATGAGACTGTGCATTCTGGGAAGTGTGGTCCGGGAAGCACACAATCAAGTCCTGTATGGACTCCACAAGTGGGCCCGTCCTCGATTCCAAGTACGACTGCTGCTTCACTTTCGTGACCCCCAGGGTACCGGGGTGGGTGTGCTATATATATAATGGGGAAGTGGGTCGACGGTTGCGCACACCGCTTCCGTTAAAGCCTTGATGGATTTTAGCAGGTTGTCCTGTGTATCAGACAGTTCATGGGTAGATAAACTGGAAATCTCGTAGTGTCGCAGAGAGTGCTGGGAAACTAGTCACTTCTGAATCCATTACTTTGCCTGCAACATGCTCCTGGCTTTGGGTAACCTCGTTCGGGATGGGGTCATCCATTTGAGTCTTGGCCCCCAGTGGCTCGTTTGCCTCTATTTCATGCCGTGCTCACCATGGAACTGCTCGATGATTGTTTCCCTGCACTGTGTTGGGTTGTAGGGAAGAGGCAACTCTTTTCCATGCCATATGCCCATATCCTTATCATGCGCGATCTGTCTTGCTCCCCCTCAGGTTTTGCGCTAGTGAGGGGTCTAATGTTGTCATGGAGTACTCCATTTTTGAGCTTAAGTCCCCCAATTTTGGGCCTGAGCGCGTCCTTCTTCATTTTGTGGATTACCAGGCCCCTTAACTTGATTAGTTGGTGATTGTGCTTGCGATGAGTAACAAGG
Source organism: Lissotriton helveticus (assembly GCF_964261635.1). NCBI lineage: Eukaryota > Metazoa > Chordata > Amphibia > Caudata > Salamandridae > Lissotriton > Lissotriton helveticus. Next base: position 163,625,124 of record NC_136065.1, on the reverse strand, counting down.
TAGCCACGGTTTCTGGTGAGTCAGGGGCAGTTGTCACTTTCCTGTTTCTTGAAGTTTGCCCTGATTCCAATGGCTGCTTCTGTGCTGCCCCTTTTGCTGTTTCCTGTCGGGGGAACCGTCTGTCTGAGTAAGAGTAGAAAATAAAACGACAAATATGAACATTGCCGGCGCCATCTTGCTTAGTAAGGGCCTTTACGTGCGCGTAAGCAGCAACCATTTTAGACATCGTGGCCATTTCATACTCTGCAGGTCACCTGTGAGTCACCCCGACCTCGCTATCATCCCTCCGCGCTCTGACCAAGCCTGAACACATGTACCAGGGTCGTAAAACCTTGTCAGCATGACAATGCCCCTTAGTCACTTCACTGCACCTGGCCACTCAATCCGGTCCCAGGCACTAACCAACCCCTGTGGACATAGTTTATTACCCACACACTGCAGGGCTTGTTTCACCAACAAAGGGGCCTGATCTAATCAAAGACACGAACCCTTAGATCTGACTTATCCCACGTACTTTTAGATCCTGTCGGAATGTCCAGCTGCGAGATAGCGATCATCTGTTAGATCTGGGAGGAGGGAAGATTACTGTTGGGTCTGTGTGGGAACTAGCTTGAGGCGGGGATTCCAAGGATGTTTGACCATGTAATAAACTGACTAAAAATTATATAAAAGGCCATGCCACAGAGATGCAGTTAGAGCACCTCCTGAGTATAGCCCCGGTGTCTGATGTGATGTGTTCTCCTCTGGAGAAATAAACCTGTTCTTCGCCTTCCAAAAATTTGCAGCGCCTGCCTTGTTACTTTGATCGCTAATCTAAGTCTTGCTGCTTTTCATCAATTGGCGCCCAGCGTGTGGCCCATCAGTGACACATGGGTCCAGTGAGAGAGGTCCTAATGACAGAGTGAACATCTAAACAATTGGAGTGCACCTGCCTGAAAGAGACCCTCGTCTGGCTGCCGATCAACGGAACTTCACCAGTTCCGAATGGACCTCTCTCGAGTGACCTGCGGTCCTGACTGGGACTTTACAGGAACGCCGCATTTTTGGAGTGAGAGGAGAAACGGGCGCTGGAAGGGGACAATGAAGAAACTATCCATAACGGTCCGGGTAAGGTCGTGATATACGACAAAACTGATTGTCTGATTGTATTGAAATTGTTTGCTCGAATACTAGTATTCCGCTCTTTTGAAGTTATTGGTAGTAATTGAGACATTCCCTACTTGCAAACAATGTAGAATAGGAAAATTCCATCTTTGCAGGCAGCGAAGGGCAGGTAGTGCGGACCTTTGTCCACGGCCTATTGAGATATTTATATTGACTGCTTGAACGTCATGCCTGTCTTCTTCAAAATTGTTTGGTTGTTTTGGACCGGACCGTTTGTTAGATGTCAGTCATCCAGCACCGCCGGAAGGCACCCATAACAAGGACATGTATGTTAAATATGGAGTAGCCATCGTTGCTTATAGCAAAATATGGCACAAATACACTAGAAAGATCCGGGTAAATCAGTGGCCACTGATGGGATCTTTTGATCTCGCTAAAATAGAAAATTTAGAAATATTGCTCCACAAAAAGAAAGCTACGACAGCCATGCTTGACAACTTTGGCCTGTGGCAGAAAGAAGCAACCCAACGAAAGAGAAGAAACGAAGCTAGACTAGATAAATAGAAAAGCAGCTCACCAAGCTTGTAAAAAGTTAGAGGAAGATATAAAAGAAAGAGAGACTGATAGAAATGAACAAGAATCGAAAATATCAGGCCAGTGTCCTGTTAGAATGCCTTCGACTCTTTACCCTGAGTTACCAACTAAACAAAAAGTAGATGATGATTTGTTATTAGGCCCTCCGATCATCTACATGCCACCTCCTTATGCCCCCACCCATCCTGTAATACAATATCAGGAATCCCAAAGCGTAGTTGAAGGCAGCACCATTGCCTTGACTCCCATAGCATCAGCACCAACAGAGTCTCTTCAAAAGGCGGGTCAGTAGAAGTTGAATCAAAAGAGAAAGGGTTGCCGAGGATCCCACGATTAAGTAAAAACGAATGAGCAGGTATCGATAAAATAGTTAAAACGCTCATAGATAGGAAAGAGACCGAAGAGTATATAACCGACATATGCAACTCCAATGTCGAAAACCATAAGCGACACTTCATTGTACGCCTCTGTTACCACACACTCACTGCTTACGAGGAAAAGTACAGAGAGGTAGGGCCCGAACGACTAATGGCTCTTTATAGAAAGGTAGATACGAGAGATGAAAATAACTGTGATACAGCGGAACTCTTCTCGTACACACTAGAGGTATTCCGCCATCTCATAGAACAAGGACGGGTAGCTAAGGATAAGGCATCTACAATGACAGGGCCCCGATAGAAAAACCGGATACCATGATGCCAATAAAAGAAGCTGCCCCTTATTGGGTCCCCCCTAGAGGACAAGGGAACAATGATGACATAAACCACCAGGATGCGAAAGGAAAGGTGGTCTACATTTGGGTGTATCAGTCATGGGACAGACAGCACATCCTGACGTTCTGTAAATTTCTTCCAGATTTGCGAAAGAATCCCGCCGCCTTTTACACAGAACTAGGTACTGCTCTGGGGTCCACAATAATGACACTTGCCCACATTGACTTGTTCTTCGGGTTATGTTTGCCAGCTGAAGTGTGGAAGCAGATTAGGAGGATAGACCACACAGAATTGCTCGGTCATACCTGGGAACAACTCAGCACATTAGATAAACAGCGGAATCCTGGCCAAAAAAACAGTTAAAGCTATATTGGACCTCCCTGATAAAATAGTGCAGAAGGTAAAAACACTGATGCAAGAGAAAAAGATAGACTGGTCCATAGTAACAGCGTGCCACCAGAAACTACAAGAGGATGTCTCCAAGTATTTCTCGAGATTCGAAACAGTGTTCTCCGATTACAGTGGACAGGACATGTCCACCGTGACCGGACACCACTTATTCGTGCAAAATTACGTCAAAGGACTGCTGACGGAGGTATCACAGAAATTACAAACTAGCGAAAGTAGTTGTGCAGCCTCTAAGCTAGCGGCTATTCCCCAAATGGGCAAGTATTATGAACATCAGAAAAACGAGAATGACAGAGCCACAGAAAAGAAAAAGAAGGACTTGAAGGAAAGAGCAATGAGAGCCCAACTCCAAGGGGTGAATACAGGACGGGAACAATATAAAGGAGGATACCAACAGAATGACCCTAGAGTACAGCCTCCTAGGAATGACTCATTGACACCATATGTACGACGCCAGGACTTAGGACAGGATCAATGCGCATTTTGCAAAGAATACGGACACTGGAAATCCCAATGCGCAGCCTTATCAGGAGCTAGTATGGGCCGAGGGATAAGGGAAAAACCAAATGAACAGAGAGGAAGAGGACATGGGAGAGGGTACGCAAGTGAAGCTAGCGAAGGAAGGCCAGGAAGAGTGAACGCATTTGACCACCCTAGACAGAACCAGTGTCAACAGACAGATTACAACAACATGTATGACATTGCATAGGACAGCCAGGGGCAAGGGAGGGATCCAGTCAAGCTCTATGTTGATCAGCAAGGCTCTTATCTCACAGCAAAGGTCCTGGGCACAGAGTTGCCATTTTTGGTAGACACAGGAGCAACACGTAGTGCGCTATCCAAACGACTGATTCCAAGGGCACCCTTGTCTGGCTCACATATAACCTCAATAGGAATTGACGGTACGTCCTCCACCAACCCTTTGTCCAGACCGATCCCCTTCAAACTTGAAAACAATGTTATCGACATGACGTTCCTTCTGTCCTCCAACACTCCAGACGCCATTATGGGTCTCTATCTACTGAAGCATTTCCGTGCGACTATAAGATGTTCACCAGACAGAGTACGAGTCATCTTATATGACAATCACCAACACCAGTATCCCATTTCTGAGACAGACATATCCCTACTAGACACTTTACCCTCGCATCTGTGGGCTAGGGCTGACTCAGACGTAGGACGAATGATGATTGACCCAGTACATGTGACAATACGACAAGACGCAACCTTACCGAAAATACCCCAGTATAAGATATCGCCAGAAGGCGAGAAAGCCTTGACCGAAATCATACAGTCACTAGTAGAGGCAGGAGTGGTAGAAGAGGTAGTGAGCAATGTTTGTAATAGACCTATTTTACCGATCATAAAGAGACAGGGAGAGGGAGATGGAAAAGCCTACCGCTTCATCATCGACCTGCGAAGATAAACAAAATAGAATATCCACAGTAACCAGTAGTTACAGACATCACCACCATCCTGACCCTAATTCCATCAGCTGCTACCACTTTCACCATTATTGATCTAAACAAATTCTTCTTCTCCATACCCATTCAACAAGACAGTCGCTAACTTTTCGGATTTACTCTAAGATCCCGCTCATATAGACTTTGTCGAGCACCCCAGGGGTACACCGAGAGCCCGAGCATCTATAGCCAGGCGCTCAAAAGGCAGTTAGATGCCGTTCAAGTACCAGATGGGGTGGTGTTGATACAGTATGTAGACAATATCCTCCTAGCAGCAGACACCACTCCACTAGCCATCACAGCCACCATCCGACTCCTACGCTTCCTTGCAGAAAATGGCCACAAAGTTTCTCGAAAGAAATTGCAGTTCTGCAAACCACAGGCAACATATTTAGGTCACCTCTTATCGAAAGAAGGGAGGAAACTCACTCCCGACAGGATCCAGGCAATTCTAGACACTTCTGTTCCCAAGAATCAGAAGCAAGTCCGCTCTCTGATAGGCCTTATCTCCTTCTGCCGACACTGGTTACTTAACTTTAGCCTCATTGTCAAATCCCTTCTCTCCCTCCTAGCCAAAGACACCCCCTCACCTTTCCCCTGGACACCCGAATGCCAGTCAGCATTCAAAGAATTGCGAGATGCACTTTGTTCAGCACCTGTTCTAGGAACCCCGGACTACTCCAAACCATTCTTCCTCTACACACATGAAAGGGAGGAATGTGCATTGTCCGTCTTAGCGCAATCAATTGGTCACAAACATCGCCCTTGTGCATATTTCTCTGCCACCCTCGACCCAGTAGCTAGAGCGTTGCCAGCGTGCTTGCGCGCTGTGGCAGCTGCAGCAGTATCCATACGCCAAAGCGAAGGAATAGTGCTCTCCAATCCAATCACTGTGTTAGTACCCCATGCAGTCGACACGCTACTAAACAAGACCAAAACCCAACATTTGACTAGCGCATGACTGACAGGTTACGAGTTGACCCTGCTAGCACCAAACATCACCCTGAAGCGATGCACCACTCTCAATCCAGCCACATTGTTATCTCTACCCGAAAATGAGCCTGGTGTGACTCCACTGCACAATTGTGTGACCCTCACTGACGAACAGACAAAGAGTAGAGTAGATCTCCGAGACACTGCCTTTTCAGAGCCAGATGGGGAACTATGGGTAGGCTTCTCATGCATCAAACTTCACGATGGCACCACCTCAGCTGCATATGCCGTCACCACAGCCCGAACCATCCGAGAGACAGCCCGCTTTGCCCAACGATCCGCCCAAGTAGCAGAGCTCATTGCCCTCACACGAGCATGTATTCTAGCCGCTGGTACGACAGTAAACATATACACCGACAGCCAGTACGCCTTCCGGGTGGTTCACCATTTTGGGCTGCTGTGGAGAGAAAGAGGGTTCCTGACTTCACACGGCACACCCATCCTACATGGAGATCTAGTCTCCGCATTGACAGAAGCAGTCCTCCTCCCCAAGCAGCTAGCAGTGATTAAATGCCAGGCACATAAGAAAGTGACCGACCTCATTGGACAGGGAAACGCATTAGCCGACATTACCGCCCAAACCACAGTCCAAGACAGAACCACGACAGAAATGTACGTGACCAGGTCACAAGCAGAACAATGGACTGATGCTAGAGCGACTGTAAGGGACATACAAATGACAGGCACACAGGACAAACTGGCTGAATGGCCTCGGGTGGGACTGAGAGACGAGGAAGGCTGCTGGAGGACAAAAGACGGAAACAAATGGCTGCTACCTAATGCCAATCTGATCCCCATATTGACACATTTACCAGCACACACAGGATCTGTCCACATGACCAAACTGATCACCAGAGTGTGGCATAACAGCAAGATAGCAGAATCAGCAAAACGCCTAGTACAGCAATGCATAGTATGACTGCAACACAACCCAGGGAAAGGGACCGTAGTACCACGGGGAGGGTTTGGAGTCCCTGATCACCTCTTCGAAGTTCTCCAGATGGATTACATCCAGCTAGAGAGGTGCCATGGTCTAAAATATGTACTAGTGAACGTGTGCACCTTTAGCAAATGGGTGGAGGCCTACCCCACCCGTGACAACACCGCCTTAGCTACTGCAAAGGTATTAATGAAAGAGTTCTTCCCCCGATATGGCCTTTGTAGAATTTTATGGAGTGACAATGGCCCCCACTTCGTAGCAGAAGTTATACAGAACATACTGAAAGGGTTGGGGGTAAAGCAAGTTCCATGCCGTTTTCCAGCCCCAGTCAGCGGGCCTGGTAGAAAGACACAACGCCACGTTAAAACTGAAGCTAGCAAAAATAGTCGCCACGACTGGGTTGAAATGGTCCGACGCCCTCCCACTGGAATTGCTGTCAATGCGCTCCACCCCAATCAAACAACGACTGACCCCTTACGAAGTATTCTTCGGCAGGCCTATGAACATTTGGGCGGCACCAAAACCAACCTCCATTAATGATGTCCCGGACATACTAATGTCCGACTATTTGTACAAATTAACGAACAAACTAACACTTATCCACCAACAGGTGCAGCAAGCCATACCAGACATATCCAGGGGCCAAGGACACGATAACAAGCCTGGGGACTTCGTGCTGATGCAAAATTTTCAGAGGTCGAAGAGTCTGGAACCCAGGTGGACGTTCCCCGAATCAGCACCCGAACTGCCCTTCGAGTGGAAGGAAAAAGAAACTGGCTTCATGTGCACCACTGTAAGAAGATATCTTCAACACTGACGGCCCCGAAGAAGTGAACAGCCAAGAAGAGCTCCTGACAAAAGACCGACCAGCCCTGAGTTGCTACCCACAGACAGAGACACTTGAACTGGCAGAGTTTCCCGACCCCACGGTACCATCCAAGAAAGGGTACAATTTGAGATCGACGAAAGGAGAGTGTTCCGACAAGCAGGCCACTAACTGACTCAAAAGTCTCAGAACGGTAGCTAACACTACAAATGCTACCAGGAGCAACGCTAGACAAAAGTATGTGGTCCTGCCAGTCGTTAGCCTCTTGAAGGCGATGGAAGAACCCGGACGACCGAAGAACCACCGCGACGACTCCAAACTTGCCAAATTGCAAGTACAAAGACAATAACCCTCGTGGCAGCATCTCTCACCTGCCTCTTGCTTATGGTCACAGTCAGGATCATTGAAGAGAGTGCTCCCACTTACAGGACAATGTCACCCACCATGCAACCTACCACCAAGAAAGAACACTATCTGGTGTCACTGTCACCACACCTCCGAGAATGACGCAAAGAATTCTGGAATAATTCTTTCGTAAAATTATTGCACCAGCACAATCTTGCCGCAAATGCCACGAACTGTTGGATCTGTGGGTTGCTACCTCATGCCACTGAACATTCCATTCCTTTCATCCCTTCACCCTTTTCTGTTCATGGATCTTGCCTCGCTTGGTTAATGCTCCTGCAAGAGAGCTACAAAGACAATGCCACATCCGTCAGTCAAACAATTTTACAATGAGTTCTGGCTGAACAGAACGGGAAGAACATCCGCTCCCTTCTGCATTCTGACTTTCGAATGCAACCTTTCCAATGAAAATTCCCACCAAAGAACGAGTTGAAATGCAAGTGTACAACAACCCCGCCAGATTTACCTTTTCCTATCTAAAGAAACGAACTGCCGCAACTCTGACAGTGGCCCTATCTGTGGTGAACGTCTCAGGCCTTGTCTGCATCGAAGGCCATGGGACTAAGATCGTAGGTCACAGCTCTTGCCAAATAACGAAGACTCCAAACACTGCTGACCCCCTTCTTTTGTTGCATCACCCAACATGTACTTCATCTGTGGTACCAAAGCCTACACCTGGCTCCCAAAAGGCTGGGGGGGGGGCACGTGCTACTTCGCTTTTGTTATGCCTCCAACCTACACAGCACCTGCAGATCACCACAGAGAAAGACATTCCAAAGACACAGAACAAGCAGACTCCGCCACATCACAGTTCCTCGACGCAGCAAAAGGACTTGTCCCGATATGGGGTCCGATGGCAAACAGCCGAGCCATCCGGCCCCTAACTCAAGCAGTTGGAACAGCTTTGAACGTCACTGCTGGCATCCTCACCAACAACACAGCTGAGCTTCAAGCGGTCCACCTGGTGGAATTACAGAACCGCATTGTTCTAGATGTGGTACTAGCGGATTGTGGAGGAGCATGCCGCATCATCGGAGCCAGTTGCTGTACTTACGTCCTTGACAACTCAACCTCTGTTTTCAAGGCAATTGAACACCTCCACATGCTGGCGTCAGAAATCCATCAGGAGTCAGAGACTTGGACACTTGGAAGCTGGTTTTGGGGCATTTTAAAAGAATGGGGCTGGAAAATAATGATGATCCTCTTGCTTCCAATATTCATAATATGTGGTTGTTGTTTGGGGATGCATTGTATACCACTTTAGTGTTCTATTTGCCTGATACTACTTGCACCCTAAGACTATGGACACTGAGCTCACGAAGATGAGAGTAATAAGCGATAGAGAGATGCAGGACATTATGGACATTGAAATAGACTAGCAAGCTGGCGGGACTATGCTCAAAGGGAGGACTGTAGAAAATAAAACGACAAATATGAACATTGCCGGCGCCATCTTGCTTAGTAAGGGCCTTTACGTGCCATTTCATACTCTGCTGGTCACCTGTGAGTCACCCCGACCTCGCTATCACCCCCCCCCGCGCTCTGACCAAGCCTGAACACATGTAGCAGGGTTGTAAAACCTTGTCAGCATGACAATGCCCCGGAGTCACTTCCCTGCACCTGGCCACGCAATCCGGTCCAAGGCACTAACCAACCCCTGTGGACTTACCCCCAGATTCATTAAGGCAACATTCTGCGAATTCCAAATTGCGATAATTACCGAATCGCAATTTAGAATTCGCAGAATGGCATTCATGAAGAAATGCGATAAAAAAAAGCGAATCGCAATCGGCTGCAATTGCGATTGCGATTTTGCAACAATCGCATAAAATTCGCAGAATCGGCCGTTTTCCATGTTGAAATTGCGATCTCGCAATTACCGAAATCGCAATTTGCGATCTTGTTAACTGCGAGATCGCAAAAACGGGAAGTCGCATTTCGAGCCCATTGATGACATCACAACCAGGAAGTAGGCTGTTCCCTCCCTCATTCAGATCACTGAGCCTGAAAGTGGAAGCAGTACTGGGCAGAGCTCCACTACAGTCAACTTGCAGCACCACAGCACGACATTAACAACCTTCAAAATGTCCCAGGAAGCAGCAGGGAGCAGTGCCCCAGGGAGGAAGAGGAAGATAAAGTTTTCGGAGCAAGAACTTGAGTTCCTCATTGAGGGAGTCTGTAAGGACCATGCTCGCCTTTTTGGCAAGGACTCCCGGAGGGTGCCTGAGGCTGATAAGCGCCACATCTGGCTGCGCATCCACATCAAGGTCAATTCTGCTGGGGTGACCCAGCGGTCAATAGACAAATTAAAAAAGAGGTGGTACGACCTCAGAGGGCGTGCCAAAGAGCGAATCGCGGAGAGGCTGGGGGAGCGACTTGCCACCGGTGGAGGAGAGCCCACTGCCACACCCAACACTCCACTGGAAGACCTTGTGGAGGACACCCTGACTCCTGAAGCCTGCGTGGGGGTTACCCAGCTTGGCTCGTCCCGACCCACCCAACAATCCCAAGGTAAGTGCCATGCAACTGTGACCCCGTCCCCTAACAATGCCCATGACTCCTGAGCTAGCTATTTGACAACCCCTGTAATGCAGGCCATGCACACCTGAAATGCCCTATTGCATTGTGGTAGTTGTAGTGTAACCAAAATTCCCAGATAGCCCAACACAGCCAGACCTGTCAATTCAAAGTAATTCCAAAAGCCAGTCAGGGAAAGCAAGCCTGCATGCATGTAGCAACATCTCATGTGCAAGATACATATCATTAATCATGCACTCATTTACATCACAGGTGCATCTGACCAACCCAGCACCGACAGTGAGGCCCTACATATAGAGGAGATCCCGGAGGACACCGAGGCAGAGGGCCAACCTGCACCACAACCAGGACCATTGCAGCCACCTGCAGCAGTACCACCACCACCCCATGTGGACACGGCCACCCCTGCAGCCACAGGTGCCCAGCAACCACCCCAACTGACACCCACGGCAGTGGTACAGGCCACACCATCAGCAGCCAGGAGGCAGACAAGGCGCACAGCCGCAGTAAGATCGCAGTCCAGCGGACTGACGCGCCAGCAGCGTGACGCCTTAACACACGCGGGCAGGGCTGTCCAGGTATGGGATCCTGGCCTGGCGATTGAACGCCGCATGCTCGCGGTACATCAGAAGCAGGCACGTCACTTGGCAGCCATTCACCTGCAGCTGCATAAGACCGCGCAAAATGGTGGACAGCTCACGGAATGCATGCAGGGCATGACCGCAGATCCTGGTATCCCAGCAGGATATCACCCGCCACCGCCAGCTGCTGACCCACCAGTCAGCCTACACCAGGTCCAATCACATCATTGGCAATGCCACCTCACAACTTTCCCGCAGTCCCTTGCAATGCAGGTGCAGATGGTCCAGTGTTGCCAGGACGTTGCCAGGGCACTTGAACAGGTGACAGCAGCAGTGCATAGTCTGCAGCCGACTGCCCATGGTCAACCAGGGGGGGGTGATGATGCCAGCGAGGGCACTTCAAGCCACAGCAGCATGTCCTTGCCGCCGGTGACTGAGCACCGCCGCAGCAGCAGGCCCACTGCAGCATCACGGGCCAACACTGTTATTGAGGACACGGAGAGGCGACTGGGTGCGACTGGACGGAGGCGCCAGTGACACTTTTCACTCTGCCTGCAGGGTCATGCTGATTCTAGAAGCAAGCCCTCTACCCCTGCATGGGGACGTATGACGCAATACTGTTCTCATGTGAAATCATGGACAACAAAGGCCACATTATTGTGAATAAACAATAAGAATGTATGGTCTCGCGTAAATCCGACTCATGTCATTATTACATTTGTCATGCATGAGTGCAGTGTTGTGTGAGGGAAATGGGTGCACTAGAAACAGTTCATTGTGATTTGGTTGCGGCGCCTGTGTCCTTCTGCAGGATTCTCCCCGCGTGCATGACGCACATGTGCAGGTGGGCGGTTGTCCCCTTCCGACTCACTGCCAGAGAACTCTACAGGTATCCTGCGATTGGTAGCAATGTTGTGGAGTATTGCACACATGGCCACGATGCGGCAGCAGACCTCAGGCTCGTATTTGAGGGCCCCACCAGTCTTGTGAAGTATGCGGAATCGGATCTTCTAAAGCCCAAATGTCCCCTCAATGCAATTTCTTGTGCGTATGTGTGCAGCATTGTAACGCCGTTGCTGTGGTGTTGCAGGGTTGAGGTATGGGGTGAGGAGGTACTCACAGAGATCGTAGGCGCTGTCACCTGAATGAAAGAAGCACAGGGTGAGTGCCTGTTATGCGCAGCTACATGGTCACAGTGTACTATTTGGTGGCATGTGTACTTACCTAGTAGGTGTCCTTCGCCAAAGTCTCCCCTGGCCAGTCGTGTGTGCATGGCGCTGTCCTGGAATATGAAGGAGTCATGTGTGCTCCCCGGGTATTGTGCCACTATGTCCGTGATGAATGTCTTAGCGTTGCACACCATCTGGATATTCAGGGAGTGGTAGGACTTGCGGTTCCGGTACATGTATTCTGTATGTGCAGGTGCGCAGATGTGGATGTGGGTACAGTCAATGCATCCTATTACATGTGGGAATTGTGCAGTGTTGTAGAAATGAAGCTTGGTTTCATTCAAGTCCTGTTGGGTGGTCGGGAATGAGATGTAATGGTGTAGCCAGGTCAGCATTGCCTCCAGGAAACTCCTTAGGCAGAGGGACATGGTGCTCTGGGATATCCCCCCTGCAACAGCGACTATCCCCTGGAATCTTCCGGAGGCCAGTAGGTGCAGGCTGCACAAGACCTGGACATGGGTGGGCACAGCATTTGTCCTCCTTGTTGGGTGCTGCATCAGGGGGTCTAGGTCCCGGATCAGCTTCATGATCATTGCCCCATTCAGGCGGTACTTGGAGTAAATTTGCTCCACAGTTTGTCCCAGAAGGGTGATCCGCTGGCGGAATATTCGCTCCTGGATCCTGCGTCTGTTCCGTGCTGCAGCCTGGAGCCTTCGCCGCTTCACCACCATGTAGAGTCCTGGCATTGTGAGAGTCCTCATGCTCCTACTGTGTCTCCTTAAGTGTGTTTGTTCAGGCCTGCCCCTGTGGCTAGTTAACTTTTTTTTCTTTTTTTTCCTTGGTTACCACCTGGTTTGGATTCTCCTTAAATTGCGCGTCGCAAATAGCGATTTTCTGATTTTTTGCAATTTGCGAGTTTTCATGAATTGCGTTAGCGATCATTTAGCGAGTTCACGATATATTTCGCAGAATTAAAGGATCCTCGCTAAATCCGATTCGCTATAGGGGTTGCTCCTACATTCTGCAAAATATTTTGCGAATTCGCAATTTTATTTTTGCGATTTCGCAATTTTTGAATTTCTTATCATGAATAGCTTTTCTTTTAATTTCGATCACAATAGCTAATTCGCAGCTATTGTGATCGCAATTTTGGTTGATGAATCTGGCTGATAGTTCATTACCCGCACAAGGCAGGGCTTGTTTCACCAACAAAGGGGCCTGATCTAATCAAAGACACAAACCCTAAGATCTGACTTACCCCACGTACTTTTAGATCCTGTCGGAATGTCCAGCTGCGAGATAGCAATCATCTGTTAGATCTAGATGAGGGAAGATTACTGCTGGGTCTGTGTGGGTACTAGCTTGAGGCGGGGATTCCAAGGATGTTTGACCATGTAATAAACTGACTAAAAAGCATATAAAAGGCCATGCCACAGAGATGCAGTTAGAGCACCTCCTGACGATAGCCCCGGTGTCTGGTGTGATGTGAGAAATAAACCTGTTCTTCGCCTTCCAATAACCAGCGCCTGCCTTGTTATTTTGATCGCTAATCTTAGGGTGAATTAGAGGTGGTTTGCACCAAGCGGCATCAAAAGTCTTGGGAGTCTCGCTGCTTTTCATCAATTGCCCCTCTTCTTGATTTACCGACCTGATTCCTCTTTTACTGTTCTGTGTTTTGTGCAATAAGGCTTTCTTTTGGCCCCATTAGTGCTTTTGTCAGTTCCTTTTGCACTTTCCATTTAGACATAGCTTCTATACTCCAGCGTATGGAGATCTGGACAGAAAGCTGCCAGGTTCCAAAAGGGCCTTTATGATAACTAAGTTGGTTTGCCACTGAGCACTGCTGCATGGTTCTTTGTACCTGCTAATGGCTTTGGTTTTGGGTCTAGTGAATTGTGAGCCTACCCACTTTCTCATCTGGGCCACAGCATGGTGCTCAGTGTCCCCACCCACCTCCCCTCACTACTTTTTAATGTGGGTGCATCCGAGTGCTTTTCGGAGTGAGGCCACTGTGGCACTGGGCTTATTCTGAGGGTGACTTATGTTTAATGCCTAATGACTAAGGAGCGAGCCGCAATACACACCAGCCCAAGTCGGGCTCACAGGTGTACCGTGTCGAGCCTGCAAAGGTTTCGGGTCGAAACCACCCCACCTAGTGGGAGTTTCAGGGTTCAGGGTCCGGACACAGACCTCCGTCCCTATCGCACATGACCCAGGGGGCCTAGTGTCGTATCTAGTGCTTCCATAGAAGTTTGCACTTGGCGCTAGATTAAACCCATCTAGGATAACATTGCTCTGTGCCACATGTTGTACAGGAACCAATTGAACATAAATCGATACGCTATGTCACATCTTTGGCCCTTTGTTGAAATGATATCTATCGATGGAGCTACTGCAAATCGACGGATGTCACACATTAAAAAATACCTCGTGGAGCTGAGATGTGGCCATTGATAGAATAACTCCACTTCTGTCGGATCTGATGCAGCTGAAGCAATTAGGAAAATACTGGCATCCAAAGTTTATAAAAGCTTTTAATGTGGCTAGGGCTGGCACACTAAATTTTAAGTACCTCATAATCAAAGGAGCTATTAGATGCGAGCCATACCTTGATTGGATTCAACCTTAGGCATGACACCCTTTATATTTATAATTTAGGCTTGGCACTCTTCCTTCTTGAGTCTATAGGGTGAAGTGGGAGAGGTCACCCGTAAGTAATGGACCTTGTGAGTGAGATTTTGGGGGCAATGACACCATATCTGCTTCTTCCACTAAACCAATGCCTTTACGTCAGTATATTGCTACAGAAACGATGTAATTTAAATGTATTTATTGGTAGAATACAGTTTCAGTTGGGCGCAGTCTCATCTCTCCCGCCGTTTTAATTGTCTGCTATTCACAGGGGAGAGGGGCACAAGAATGTTGAGGAAGTGTGGCCGATCTCCGTGCCCATGGGAACTTAATGGGGGGGAAGACCCCAGTGTTGAGATACAGTTTCAGTTGGGCGCCTCCTTACCTCCCTCGGAGGTAAGGTGTCTGCTATTTACAGGGGGAGGGGTACGAGCACACTGAGAAGTGCAGTGTGGGTTTGAAGGTGGAGGGAACGTGCACAGGTGAGCGGACGAGAACTTACGACTGCGAACCACACCCAATCCTAGTCAGGCCTCTCTGTGGACCTGGGGCTCACCCGAGGCGGTGGACCTAGCCCACTGAGCTGCTCTGCTTCGGTAACTGCCCACCTCCTTTCCTCCGCCCTCCTGCTGGCACTAACCCACTGCCAGGCATCTGGATATGTCATTGGTATTGAGCGTCGGTATTTGGGCACCATGCGGGGATAAGAGAGCAATACTGTTTTGCCGGCCAACTTAGGCTGGCCAAACCATCATGCACACTTAGGGCCAGATGTAGGTAATTTCTATTTACCGATTCCTAAATACCGAATTTTACCGTTTCGGTATTTAACCCATTCCGTGCTGCTGTCGGCCATTGACCGACGACATTACTACCTCCCCAGCTAAAACGGCGATAATTTCATATCGCCCGCCTTGATAATATGCCCTGTGGGTCCTTGGACATCACGTTCAATCAGAAACTCGCTTGGTGCTTGCATGCAAGGAATGCTATTTCTATATTTAACCAAACTATTAGCGCAATACTGAGATGTAAATAAACTATTGCTAGTCAACTACGGAGCCCGATCCTCCAAGTATATAGGCAAAAGGTGGCGGCATCAACTATTTGATGCATTGAACTCTGAGGCTGTAGTGAGGACAAAGAGCTAACAGTAATTAAAAATATATATTTTTAAGATCTCTGCTTTGATTATTTAGTGCTTCCATAGAAGCTTGCATTTGGCGCTAGATTAAACCCATCTAGGATAACATTGCTCTGTGCCACATGTTGTACAGGAACCAATTGAACAGAAATCAATACGCTATGTCACATCTTTGGCCCATTGTGAAATGATATCCATGATGGAGCTACTGCAAATCGGCGGATGTCACACATTAAAAAATCCCTCGTGGAGCTGAGATTTGGCCATTGATAGAATAACTTTCCTTCTGTCGTATCTGCTGCAGCTGAAGCAATTAGGGAAAATACTGTCATCCAAAGCTTATAAAAGCTTTTTATGTGGCTAGGGCTGGCACACTAAAATTTAACTACCTCATAATCAAATGAGCTATTAGATGTGAGCCATACCTTGATTGGATTCATCCTTAGGCATGACACCCTTTATATTTATAATTTAGGCTTGGCACTCTCCCTACTTGAGTCTATAGGGTGAAATGGGAGATGTCACCCGTAAGTAATGGTCCTTGTGAGTGAAATTTTGGGGGCAATGACACCATATCTGCTCTTCCACTGAGCCAATGCCTTTACATCAGTATTTTGCTACAGAACCGATGTAATTTAAATGCATTTATTGGTAGAATCTTATATATGGTATGTTAGGCTTATCTTGGTGGAGGATACAAAAGGCCTCAATTATACTGTGAGACTGTGTTTGAGACTTTTTAAGTCCCGTGGTCAGTGTAATTCTAACCCTAGCCTTGAAATGTGGCAGGATCACATTTTAAAGAGTTGTATGTGATTCATCAGATTGAAAATAGTAAATGTAATTCCTGCTCTGGTGTGCTATGGGAAAATAGCAGAAGTGCCCTAAGAGTTAATTAGAGGTGCATGTGTTAATTGCAACAATTGCACATATCACAAAGAATAGTTTGATTTCTGTTTTTTATTTATTTGTGTTGTTTCATGAAGATATTTTTTAATATTGACAATATCTTATTGTTATAATGATTGTCATTCTTTAAAAGAAAGTGCTGCATCACTCCCTTCATGGTTGTGTAACCAAAGGCCCATACATTTACGTGGAGTGCCACACCCTTCACACATGTAGCTTCTATTGTAGGATAATCTAACGCTGATCCAGGACTCTGCACTTGTCTGAGGCCCCTCATATGCTGGTGGTGCCACTGCAGCACCAGCAAGCATATTAGGTGTTTTCTCACTGCTGCACTTTTCATGGCGGTGCTACTGCCATGCAAAGTGTTGCGGTAAGGAAAGCAAGGGGGCCCCAGAGTGCCCACGTGTGCCTCCGCACTATGGCGTGCATGCAGGGAGCCACATGATGTGCCCCCCTGTCTGCATGCATCCCGATGTTCCTGTAGGTAAACAACGTTTTCAACGCAGGGAATCAAAATGCTGTTGTTACAACGACCGCGTTGTGATTCCACATACCATTACTCCGCAAGTCGGAACAACGACTTTCAGGTGGGGGGAGGTGTTGAATTTAAAATCCAACACCTTCACTAGTGTCCGCACAGACTGGAGTTGGAATAGTAAATTATATTATTCCAACATCTAGCCCCCCCCCCCCCCCCTGCAAGTCGTTGTTCCGACGTGCGGAGTAATGGTATGCAGAATCACAACACGGTCGTTGTAATGACCACGTTGTGATTCCCTGCGTTGATAAAAACTGCGGGATAAGAACACACATTCGTTCCTGTATGGACAACATTTTGCATTTCGGTACATGCAGGATCATGCTTTCAATTTCTCAGTGTGGCGTCTATTTTAAAGGTGCTGCTGTGGGAACGTGAAAGGTCTGCCTGCTAGTGACTTAAAAAGTTGTAATCTGCTGGTGGGTCTGTTTTGGCTTTGGCTGTGTGGGAGTGAGGTGGCAGTATTGCGGCCCTGCTCCCACACCGCTAAAGTCATAATAAGGCCCAAAGGCAATCAGAGACATCCGGCAGGCCTGGGGAACTGCCTTCATCAAAGTGCCCGTACTGACCAGTGTACATCTCTCAGCCTCCCTTTATTCTAAATAGGGCACTTGAGGTTCTGTAATTCTCGAGTCTGACTCCATTTTGTTCTGTGCCACCATTTTGTGTTGCCCTCACGTAGGCCTGTAAAGGTAGCCTGGCAAACAAAGTGGCCTGGCCTTCTTAGTTCATGTATACATTAACTAGGTTTCTTTTTGACTCTGAAATGAACTGTAAGAAACTGACCTCTTCACCTGAAACTGACCTCGCAAAGCCAATTTCCCTGATCAATCTTTGTCTGAGATTGCCAATCAATGATCAGGACATCGTTAACTTTTTAGTTTCCTTGCACATGCCTTATCTTGTTCAGCATCTTTTACTGTTTCTTTTTTTATGTTTCTTCATTACATGGGTTATGCTTTCAATTATAGGTTTGTCCGGCTTGTGGAGATTGAATTTGGGACATTCCTAATAATTAACTTTTGGGTTGGGATACTGTAAATTGAGTTTTTGCTATGTGATACTTTGTTTGAAAATGTATCTTATTGGCTAGAATTTTGTGCAGTGGGTGTACATTTATAATGTGAATATTGGGTATAAAAGGAGACGTCTCGCCTTAGTAACATGAGCAGTCTCCTGAGAATTTACACCGTGATGTATTTCTAGGATCACTGTTACTAGCTGCAGCTAATAAACTTGGTCTCTGACGCCATCCAGAAGTATTCCGTGTCTTTGAATACCAAGACAGGTGAACTCGAAGATCTTAGGCGTGCCCCTGACGCTGCTGGGTTAAACCCCGGTTCTTCAACTGGCGCCCAACGTAGGGCCACTTCAGCGGTTCTGGTCCAAGCCCGAAGATTGTGAGGGGCCCCATGAGGAAATTCTGGAGGACGGCCTCCATTTCATTGACCCCTGCATGTCGACGTGGACCGAAGGTTTTTTCTGCGAGGCTTCCCCTTTCCGACGGCTGCGAAGGACTGCTGCCCTGACTGTCGCCCTGTCTTGGACCCTCTTGTGATGATTTGTAAGGCGAGACGTTAGAAGGGTCTTCTGGTGGCGTGACAGACATTTTGGTTAAGTATAAGTGGGTCGCTCCCACGACTTTGTTTTGTTTCTTGGTTTTGATTCGGCCATTGCAATAGTCTAAAGCCGAGGGGTTCATATATTTACGAGTTTATCATTTTTGATAATCCCTTGAAGTTTGAAGCAAGACTAGTGAGCTAAAGATGCCCGGTTTTGGCAAAATTAGGAAATGGTTTTGTTGTAGTTGTAAAAAGGATTCCCTATTGGAGTACTCGTGTCCGATACCTCCGGCTGGAACTCCAACTTATGAGCTCTATTCAAAGCATGGTGTGGGTCCCATTACCTTTAATGAAGTATGGGTCCGTTATACAAGGAAAGATGGTGTTTTACGATGGCCCCAACATGGTAGTTTTGAATCAGATGTTTTAGATAACCTAGAAGTTGCGCTATTTAAGAAGAAAGCCCGGCCGGCGATGTTTGACTCTTTCCGCCTTTGGCGTAAGGAAGCCAAACAGCGAGAAATTAAGCACGCTGAGAGAGATAGGAAGGAAAGGAATATGTCGGTAATGCAAGCTGCTAGGCAGTTTAAGGAAGATGAAGAAGATCGTGCGATTGAAGTGTTAGATAGACAACATTGCATGGCCATTAATAAATGTTACCTGGCATTGCCACCTCCCCTTTCAAATGTGACTGAAGACCCTGAAAAGGATCCTTTGATGTCACATTTACTGAGATTACCACCCCCTTATGTGCAGGGTGCTTCTGCACCTCCGTTACCTCCAGTTGTTGCACCCCTTGTTGTCGTTCAACCCCCTGCTGTTGTTCAGCCATCTGTTGCTTCACAGGTGGTTCTTCCTCCCGTGGTGCAGCCCCCTCCAGGGCCGCCAGCTTTGTCACCAGCCTTGCCTCAAACTTCTTTGCCTTACACTCCTTTATCTTCGACTTTTCTTATTTTTGTCCCTACGTCTCTCTTGCCTCAAAACAATTTGTCTCCTCTCCTCATGTCAACTTCTTCTCCTTCTGCTCGGCAACGAATGACTGAGACTGTCACTAGTCTTTTGTCTCCTTTCTTTGGGTCACTGAATATGACCCCTGTTTCTAAACGTAAGCAGAGACGTAGTCAGCTTCCTGGTCCCGAAGAGCGGGCAGTGTTAGATCTCCTTGCTCGTAGATGGGTTTCGAATGCCTCCAAGTACGGTCCACAAGTGGTTATGGATATCTTCCTACAGTGGGAGGCACCAAAACAAAGGTATGTTTTTGATGTCATGTGTACCTTCCTTCATCAGGAGCGGGAAGATAATGAGTTGGGTTCAATTCCACTGGAATTGATTAATGTTCAGTCTGAATTTGCTAAAGGAACGATAGTGGGTTCCGATGTTGAGGAAGCGGTAGAGACACTACTCACTTTTAGGTCTAGACTTCCACCTCTGTTATTGTTCGAACCTGACCCTTCTGTTAGGAGAAAAGTGAAGCAGTTTCCTATGAGAGAGGTTCCCCCTGTATGAAGAGA
This sequence comes from Lissotriton helveticus, assembly GCF_964261635.1. NCBI lineage: Eukaryota > Metazoa > Chordata > Amphibia > Caudata > Salamandridae > Lissotriton > Lissotriton helveticus. The sequence continues at coordinate 163,605,092 of NC_136065.1, read as the reverse complement.
GGCAGTTGTGGCTAATGCCGTTCATGGTATTGCGGCTGCACCGGCTCATTTTCAGCTAGTGTGGGTGCATGTCCCTTGGAAGAGAGCTGAGGTCCTGGCTCTTAAGCAGACCTTGCCTGACCCCCATAAAAATCCTGCTGGTTATTATAAGGAGTTGTCTCAGACAGTTGATGCGTGTGTTATGAATTTAGCTGACATAGATATGTTGATGGGTAATGTAGTTCCTCAACCCTTGTGGGCGAAGATCCGTCAAGAGGATCACGCGCCAGAGTTAGGAGATACGTGGGTTAATATTACTGCTGCAGATGGTCGGAAGGTAGAAGGTGCCAAACCTGAAGCCTTAGTTGCAGAACTACCTGGTAGGATTATTAATTTAATGACAACTATGATGCCTCCTTTGCGGGTGAATTGGGACAAGTTACCAGCATGCAAACAAAAGAAAGATGAGAGTGTGTCTGATTTCTTCACTAGGTTTGAGGAAACATTCATTGATCATAGTGGTCAGGACATGAGTACAGAAGGTGATCAGAGGTTGTTTGTAGATACATTTATTTTTAATTTACTTCCTGAACTTTCTAATAAATTAAAGGACTCTGAGAGTTCATGGGCTGTTTCTTCTTCGGCCCAGATATTGGCTACTGCACAATACTATGAGAATAGAGGTAAAGATGAGAAGGATAAAGTAGAGAAGAAGACTAGAGAATTAAAAACAAAATTTCTTCTGCAGCAGGCTTATCTGCCTCGCCCTAATCAGCGTCAGTTTCAGCAACCCCAACAGTTTCAGAAACTGTTGCAGAAGCCTGAGTCTTTTGCTTCGCGACTCCCGCTAGGCCCTAATCAGTGTGCTTATTGTAAAGAGGAAGGTCACTTCAAGAATAGTTGCCCGATCTTGCTACAGCGTGCGGATGGTATGTCTGGTCTGAGAGGTCGTGGAGGTCACCAACAAGTACCTAGGGGTAGGGGACGTGGTACGTTTCCCCAGAATGAACGTTCCTTTTCCCCTCTGAATTCTATAAATTATTTCGACCAACAGAATGTTCCGACCGTCCAGTCCGCTCAGTACTACACTGATGATTATTATGTTGGAAGTGAGAGTGCTGGTTTTAATGATAGTTAGGACAGCCATGGACAAAGGGAGGGAGTAGTGTCAGTTCCAGTAGACCAGAGTGGACCTTATGTTGAAGTGACTTCATCGGGTGTGGCAGAACCTATCTTTTGGATACTGGTGCAGCAAAGAGTTCTATCATGCACTCTAAACTCCCTGGCGCACCCTTGTTTGGCTTGACTAATGTTTCGGTAGGATTTTCTGGCGCCCCAGTTCGTAACCCGGTTTCTTGTCCTTTGCCCCTTTCTATTGGTCCTTGTGAATTGGAGGCTCCCCTTATTCTAACGACTGGCTGTCGCCAGAATTTGTTGGACTTGGACTTGTTGAAAAGATTGCATGCAACATTACATTGTTCTCCTTTGGGAGCACATCTTACAGTGGGTAAGAAAGTGCTTTCCCCGATGTATCTGTCTAGGGATCGCCTTCCACTGGAACTGCGTTCTCTCCCTGATACACTTTGGGCTACAGGTCCTAATGATGTTGGTCTCTTGCAGATTCCACCCTACGTTGTTACCCTTAAGTCGAATGCTAAATTACCTCGCATTCCTCAGTACAAAATTTCAAGTGATGGCAAAAGAGCTCTTTTAGCAATTATCTATGATTTGTTTGAGAAAGGTGTGGTTGAAGAAACGAGAGGTAATGTGTGTAATAGTCCTGTTCTGCCTGTCCTTAAGCGTACTGACTCTTCTCAGCCACCTGTGTATCGGTTTGTGATCGACCTTCGAGAGGTCAATAAGAATGTTGTGCCACAGTTTCCTGTTGTCCCAGACATTACTGCTTTATTGACTATGGTCACTCCCTCAGCTGCTTGGTTTTCTGTTATTGATCTGAAGAACGCTTTCTTCAGTATTCCGATTGCTGAGGAAAGTAGGGATATTTTTGGCTTCTCTTTAGGAGGCCGCAGTTTCCGGTTTAAACGCGCTCCTCAAGGTTATTGTGAGAGTCCCTCCATTTATAGTCAGGCTTTGAAAACTCAGCTTGATACTTTTGCATTGCCTTCTGGTGCTACTCTTATCCAGTATGTTGATGATCTGTGTTGGTTGGTGCTGATGATGAAGAGATTTGTAAAGAGGTTACTCTTTCTTTGTTGCGACACCTGTCTGACCCTCATCATAAAGTGTCACCTTCAGAGTTGCAGTATTGCCGACAAGAAGTGACCTACTTAGGTCATCTCTTGTCGAAGGAGGGAAGACGATTAACCCCAGAGCGTATTCAAGCGATTGCCCAAATGACTGTGCCATGCACACAGAGAGATGTGCGTGCCTTCTTAGGTATCACCTCGTATTGTAGACAGTGGATTCCGAATTTTTCTTTGCTAGCGAAACCTTTGTTGGCACTTACTCTTAAGGACACACCACACCCTCTTCCTTGGTCGGACGAATGTCAGAAGAGTTTTTCTGAATTGCGTGATGCAATGTGTTCTGCTCCGGTGTTGCGTACCCCCGACTATAGTAAACCTTTTACACTTTATGTACACGAGAGAGAAGGTTGTGTGTTGTCAGTGTTGATGCAACAATTTGGAGACAAGCAGCGCCCATGTGCGTATTTTTCAGCCACTTTAGATCCGGTAGCTAGGGTGTTGCCTAGTTGTCTAGGAGCTACAGCAGCAGCGGCTGTTTCTATCCGACAGTCTGCTGGTTTGGTATTGGATAATACATTGATTGTGATGGTTCCACATGCAGTGGATACCCTATTGAACAGAACAAAGACTCAACATCTTAGCAGTGCACGTTTGTCAGGTTATGAGTTGACGCTTTTGGCTAGCCATGTGCACATCAAGCGGTGCAACACATTGAATCCAGCTATATTGTTGCCAATTTTTGTATTGACAGATGTTCAGGAACAGCATGACTGTTTTCTCCGGACAGAGGAGGAAACGGAGTGTAGAGTTGATCTGAAAGATACTCCTCTTTCGAATCCTGATGGTACCCTATGGGTAGATGGTTCGTGCTTTAAGCTTCCAAATGGAGAGACGACTGCCGCATATGCTGTCACAACTTTGTAAACGATTGTTGAAACAGCACGTATTGCACAGAATTCAGCACAGGCAGCGGAGTTGATAGCATTGACTAGAGCGTGTGTGTTGTCAAAAGGAAAGAGAGTGAATGTTTTTACTGATAGCCAATATGCATTTGGCGTGGGTCACAGTTTTGGACGTTTGTGGAAAGAGAGAGGATTTCTTACTTCCCATGGTACGAAAATTCAGCATGAACAATTAGTGAGTGAACTTCTTGAATCACTTACTTTGCCGACCCAAATTGCGATAGTAAAGTGTAGTGCGCATAAGAAGGTTACGGATGATGTGGGTCGAGGGAATGTGTTTGCAGATGAAGTAGCGAGAGAAACAGCGAAAGATGTGACGAGTCGGATGTATGTTGCAGGTCCTGCCAGATGGGTTGTGGAAGGAGGAATGTGTGAAGATACAACAGAAAGTGAGAAGATGATTCAGGCAAAAGCTACTGAGAAAGAATTGAGTATGTGGAGAGAGAGTACGGGAATTTTGGATTCGACAGGCTGTTGGGTTGAGTTGTCAGAGCACCGGCGATGGTTGTTGCCGGATGTATATATGCTCCCGGTGGTTACTATGGCTCATGGGCTGGCTCACATTAGTTCAAAAGGGATATGTAAGTTGTTGGCTCGGGTATGGCAGAATGGTGGAATTCTTAAGTGTGCTGAGAATTTGGTTAAACACTGCATGATTTGCTTGATGCATAATCCTGGAAAGGGAACCCCAACTCCAGCGGGTCATTTTGCTCCTCCAACGTATCCGTTCGAGGTGCTGCAGATAGACTACATTCATATGGAAAGATGCAATAACTTGAAATACGTCCTTGTGGTTGTTTGTACCTTTTCCCGATTGGTAGAAGCCTACTCCCTAAAGGATAATACTGCCTTGTCTTCAGCCAAGGTTTTGCTCAAATAATTTTTTCCCAGATATGGCTTGCCGAGGATGGTATGGAGTGATAATGGAGGTGAATTTGTGGGTCAGATTATGAAGAAAGTATGTGCGGGTCTGGGTATTAAACAGAAATTTCACGCTGCGAATCACCCCCAGTCAGCAGGCCTGGTCGAGTGCTATAATGGCACTCTGAAGCTGAAGTTGGCCAAGGTGCAAGCGAGCTCTGGTCTTACATGGCCCGATGCCTTACCATTGGCACTTTTGTCCACGAGAACGACAGTACATTCTCGCGTGGGACTTAGCCCATACGAGATTGTTTTTGGACGCCCGGCGAATGTCTGGGGTGTGCCGAGGCCTAAGAAGTACAGTGATATCGAGTAACCTATGTTGGTTAACTACTTACATGATTTGACTGCTAAATCGCGTGTTCTTCACCAACAGGTCCATGACACTTTGCCTTCAGTTTCTGTAGACGCAGGCCACACGATTCAACCTGGCGACTGGATTCTAACCAGGAATTTCCAGAGGTCAAAGAACTTGGAACCAAGATGGACCGGACCATACCAAGTCCTGTTATCAACTCGGACTGCTATTAAGGTGTTCGGCAAGAAAAACTGGGTACATGGTACCCATTGCAAGAAGATACCTTTGCCCTTACCGTACGATAAGTGGGTCTGGGAAGGTGTTGCCGATTCCGAGAGTGAAAGGGTTCCAAGATTTGTACCTTTTAGCGATGCACATCTGGAATGGACTCAGTCAGAACGTGCGGATAATGAAGTCTTGCAAGAAGCTGTGCCGCTGTGTTTGAGATTTGATACTACGCATCCAGAGACACTCTTTCAGGATCAAACTGTGCCTGGTAAAGAACGCTACAACTTAAGGTCTAAAAAGATCAAATAAAATCAGATTTTTTTTGTGAATTACACTCTTTCAGACAAGAGACTATTTTTCTTTTTCTTTTTTGAGCCACCATCCGGGTTCAGCTGCTGGGTCGCGGTATAAGACTTAAGGGGTGGCCCGCGTATTGATGAAAGGCACCCACCTCCCAACCTATGCTTTCTTTCACTACTGTTTCTTTGCATCAGAATTTGTCAACAACTCATTCATACAGTTGTTGCATCAGCATCAGTTAGTAGTAAATACCACTAATTGTTGGGTTTGTGGTCTTATGCCTCATACGACAGATAAAGGTATGCCATATTTGGTTTTGCCTTTTTCTTTTAACCGGTCTGTGTGGGCTTTACAGACCATGTTTATCTATGCAAATGAGGTACGCCCCTTACGTTCCCTTAAAGATAATTCCAGCAATAGTGCCTTGATATGGGGAATAGTAGCTATGATCCGAGATATTAATGCATATAATGCTATCCCTAAGGATGAGGTGCAGGCTTATGTTGGTTGGAACGTGACTGGATATAGTACCAGCTTGACAGAGAAGGAGAGATGAAAAATGTCTCCCCCTATTTAGATTGTACCCCACCAAGGCCATTTTTGTTTGCAATGTACTGGTCGGAATCCGAAAGCTCAGCTAGGTAAGAGTGTGTGTGCTCAAACCTATGTCTATTCATCCCGGACTTCTCCACCATTTTTGGCAGTTAAAGGCACATATTTTGTTTGCCATGACAGAGCCTACACATGGTTGCCACCTGATTTTTCAGGAACATGTTATGTGGCATTTTTGCTTCCCCCTACATACACTACTGCTTCAGACTATCATAGAACGAGATATGGTAGAGGTGTCTTCAATAAGGAAGATACTGCAGCACACAAAGTAGGAGATTTCTTCAAGGGCTTCTTGCCCTTTTGGGGTCCTTTGATCAATAGTAGGCATATTCGACAGCTTGTCCGCATTGTTGAAGCTACTATTGATGAGACAGCAGGTGCTCTTAGTAATGTTACAGCTGAGCTTCAAGCGGACCGCCTTATGACTTTGCAGAATCGTATGGTATTAGACATCATACTTGCAGATCGAGGAGGAGTATGTAAATTGATTGGATCCAGTTGCTGTGTTTACATACCAGATAATGCCCCTACAGTGTACCAAGCCATCTCTAGGTTGCATAAGATCTCTGAGTCTATCCATGTAGACGAAGGAGACTGGTCATTGATGGGATGGTTTTGGGGACTGCTGTACAAATGGGGATGGAAGATTCTGACATTCCTTGGTATGGTTTTAGCCATTCTTTTCTCTTGTTGTCTTTGCATCCAGTGTGGTCCCACCAGTTGTAGTCTTTGTGCTACTATGTGTGTTCGGAGATCTGTCCCGAGAGAAGTAGAGAATAATAAAATGGTGCTACAACAAAACTTTGATGACCTAATGAATATCGATATAGACCTAGATTCAGATTAACATGAGCCTTAGGTTATTGCCTACGTAATGGCAAAAGGAGGGTCTGAGGTTCTGTAATTCTCGAGTCTGACTCCATTTTGTTCTGTGCCACCATATTGTGTTGCCCTCACGTAGGCCTGTAAAGGTAGCCTGGCGAACAAAGTGGCCTGGCCTACTTAGTTCATGTATACATTAACTAGGTTTCTTTTTGACTCTGAAATGAACTGTAAGAAACTGACCTCTTCACCTGAAACTGACCTCGCAAAGCCAATTTCCCTGATCAATCTTTGTCTGAGATTGCCAATCAATGTTCAGGACATCGTTAACTTTTTAGTTTCCTTACACATGCCTCATCTTCTTCAGCATCTGTTACTGTTTCTTTTTTTATGTTTCTTCATTACATGGGTTATGCTTTCAATTATAGGTTTGTCCGGCTTGTGGAGATTGAATTTGGGACATTCCTAATAATTAACTTTTGGGTTGGGATACTGTAAATTAAGTTTTTGCTATGTGATACTTTGTTTGAAAATGTATCTTATTGGCTAGAATTTTGTGCAGTGGGTGTACATTTATAATGTGAATATTGGGTATAAAAGGAGACGTCTCGCCTTAGTAAAATGAGCAGTCTCCTGAGAATTCACACCGTGATGTATTTCTAGGATCACTGTTACTAGCTGCAGCTAATAAACTTGGGGGCGTATTATCAAGGACAGGCGATACATTATCGCCGCTTTTATCAGCAGGAAACTGCCGATAAAGCGGCGATAATGGCCTTGATAATATGCTCTATGAATTCCAATCGAAGCCCATGTTAGATGTGTTCACATCTAACATGGGCTTCGATTGGAATTCATAGAGCATATTATCAAGGCCATTATCGCCGCTTTATCGGCAGTTTCCTGCCGATTAAAGTGGCGATAATGTATTGCCTGTCCTTGATAATATGCCCCTTGGTCTCTGACGCCATCCAGAAGTATTCCGTGTCTTTGAATACCAAGACAGGTGAACTCGAAGATCTTAGGCGTGCCCCTGATGCCGCTGGGTTAAACTCCGGTTCTTCACACTGCTGGGCCATGTCTCGTTGACTTCATGTGTGAGTGCTCTCTTCAATATATGTGCCTCCTCGTTAACTGTTATGTTATGTTATGTTATTTACGCTTTTATAGCGCTCGAATCACCCTGGGGCATCTCGGTGCTACCTAGTGAAACATCAATGGTAACGGGGGCTGAGCTATGGTCGTCTAATAAAGGAAGACTTTTAGTAGTTTCCTACAGGTTCCAGAAGACGGGATATCCCTCAGGCCTTAGGTAGACTGTTTCAGTACTTGGGCACCAGATAGGAAAAGGCCATGCCTCCTGTACATTTAAGATGGATGCAAGGGATATGGAGCAATTGCAGGGAGCCTGATCTCAAATGACGGCCAGGAATGTATTTTTTTAGTTTCTTTTGTAGATAATGCGGGCCTCGCCATTTACAGCGTTAAAGGACAGACAGCAAATTTTAAAGATGGATTTTTTTTAATCTGTAACCAGTGTAAGTCTTTTAACAAAGGCAGAGACAGGGAGCCTGCAGGCATATTTAGGATCATTCTGGCAGCGGTATTTTGGATGCCCTGTAGTTTATTTAGTAGTGTCACACCCACCTCTGCCAATAAGGCATTTCTGTAGTCCAAGCGGCTGATCACCATCGCTTGAACCAACGTTCTACTATGGTCGGTCGGTATATACGGGAGGATTTTGCAAAGTAATCGAAGACTATAATAGCAAGAGCTTGTAGTAGCTGCTACGTGGTCCTGCATTGATAGTGATCGATCTAGCTTTACGCCCAGGTTTTTGACACTCTGCTTGGGGACAGGGAGGACACCCAGCGGCGGAGGCCACCACTCATTGGACCAAACTGCCGCTGCTTAACCCACACAAGGTGATAAGATCTAAAAACCAGGACCTGTTGGCACTGACGATAGACCTCTGACAGATGACAATGAGACCTCTACTTCGTTGGAGTGCCGACCCATTGCCATAATGATATGCATGATCCCTATGTACTGGTGAAGATTGGCTTGACTTGCTTCTGCAATACCCATTCCCACCACAAAACAATTGTAAAACAGTGTCCCCCTACCCCCAACTTGAATTGACTCATGAGAGTAACTCATTGGTTGCCGAACAGTATGATTATATCAAATAGAAATTTCGGAGAGAACAGAGGGAAATAACTTTTTCTTTTACTTGAACCACTCCCTAACAGAAGAGATTAATAGAGGGAGATGTTTATTGTTCCTAATGGACAAGGTTTGGCTCTAGGGGGCGCCTTGCTCTTTGACATGCACTAGTGCATCATTACGATCCACAAAAGATGGTTTCGGCATGCCAGGGACCTTCAAGGTTGCCCACGTACATTGTACTGCCCTATACTAAATTGCAAGTTCTTAAGGTTATTAATTGTATGGTTTTATTGTTATTGTTTTTCTGTATTGTCTTGGGAGGGGAGGGACAAGATACATATGTACTGATTTGTATTTCTACTGTTGACAACTTCAGCTTGATACACGTAGTGGGCTCTGGAGGTTTTGCAAAAGACCACTAAGTGGAATCACTAATACAGCCCCCCCCCCCCTTTTTCCTCCAGTAATTTACAATGATTTCATTATTCTCATTGAATACCACTGGTTTGAAATCCCCATGAAACTAACAAAACTCTGACAACATGTTTGAGTGGGGTTTTTCAAATTTTACCCCATTGCCTTTCACGAATCCACTATCATTAAACATAATGGACTTGCCCTTTTCTTTCATAGTTCATGTGGCCTATCTGGTTGATATATATGGCAATAATAACTGGCACATAGGCCTCTTACCAAAGCAAAACAATATGCTCCCAATGCAAACATGGATTCCTTTTTGGTTCAGTTCCTAGTGACTCTGTGGGGAGTTTGCCACAGGAGACACAATATTCAAAGGGGATTTAAACACTGTCTGGGACCCACATTTAGACAGATTTACATACGCATCATTTGGCCAGGTAACTTAAAATATGCCCTAAGCGATCTGGGTCTTAGAGATTCATGGAGATATTGTAATGAGACTGCACAAGACTGTACTTTCTTTACACACACACACACACACACACACACGCACGCATGCACACACACACACACACACACACACACACACACACACACATAGATCCTATTCTTAGAAAAATTACCTAATGCTCATTAATAGTCTTATGCAGTGGCTACATGAAACATTGATACATACTATCACCCTGTCTCATCATGCCGTGGTGGAGCTTCATCTTACCTGGGGGACCGGACAGTGTGGACCCCGGAGATGGATTTTGTTTACTCAATGGTGATGAGAGACCATGTGCTACAATCAGAATCAGAATTAAGAGAAAACACAGCTGATTTCTTTAACCTTAACCCCCACAAGAACCTACCTGGCCCTACACTTGAGATGCTTTAAGGTGCAATTCGTGGCTGATGCATTGGAGCTATGGCTGGGATCTGGAGGGTAGGGCAGGTTGAATGCGCTCTACGGACAGACCAATTAAGCAAGTCTGAAACTAAACATAAAGAAAGAATCATCTAGGTTTATTGCAGAGGAAAGGGAAGTCCCTAAGGGGGAAATGGAATGTGCTTGAGACCCATCACTGGAGACACAACAGATGACATGTTTAAAATACGTTGACTTACCTCATCTGACTCAAGATAAAAAAAACAAGCTTTAGACCCAAATAATGTAGGATGAAGCCAAAGCTGCTATCAAAACTCTCAAACCTCATAAAGCTCCATGTCCTGATGGTTTTACCTCTAACTTTTATGAAGCGCTTTCTAATACTCTGACATCTTACCTAACACAATATTTTAACTCTGTAGGACTTAGGGGGGGTGATCACGTAGGCAATAGTAGAGGTACAACTCTCCTTTGTTTTAATACAAGGGAAGAATGCTGCTCATTGTGCCTCTTGCAGGCCTTTGCACTGCTTAACCTGGTTGTTAAAATACTTTAAAGAAATCCAGTTACACAAAAAAAAAACTACTCCCAAGACTAACCATTCCGGATTTATAAAAGGACAGCAAACGGATGATTATATATCCTGCTATATTGGTGTTGATGGACAATGAAAAGGCTTTGGACCGGGTGGACTGGCACTCCCTAGTGCATACCCTCCGAACGTTTCGCTTCGGCCCAACCTTTCTCAAAAAGCCAATGGTGGCCATCAATCGCCTACTGCAATTCCCACGGTATTTGCTGTAAGCACTGAGCTGTTTGATACTAAGATAAGACTGGAGGGGAAAATGAGGGGCATTTCATTACCCATAGCGCATCATAAGATCACGCTATTTGCAGATGATAGACTATTGTTTTTGATGACACTTGCTATCTCTTTGCAATGTATAATCCAGCAGCTACAAGAATTGGAGGCAACCTTTAGATTCAGAGTTAATACAATGAAATCAGAAATCCACAATCTCACTCTACCACTTGACGAACAAACCTGTTCCCCTCTCTGATGGGCCAGGACAATTATCAACTATCAAGATTAGAATGTTTTATTTATTATAAGGCAACCCAGCTTAGGGTCATAGAAGATTAGTCGTGTAGGAGGATGTTAGAGAAAAACTCGCTGCACATGGAATGCGCTATCACTGGTAGCACACTGTGGAACTTGATTTGAAAACTGAAAAGGGATAGGCCTGCTAATGTTTATCTTAGCAATGCCATAAAGACTACCCTTGAGGTCTGGGACACTTTCTCTAGGCATTCAGCAGACTTGTTTTTTTCTTGTTTTTTGCCTCACACCCCTATACACCATAAATTGACTTGCTCACCTGCTCTTTACCATGGACCTTTCAACATCCGGGGAATGCCTAATGATTTCTGACATGTTTAAAAAACACAGCATTCTATTATTTGAAGCATGCAAACTAAAATTTAATTTAGAAGACGCTTACCATTATGTACAATAAAGACACTGTTTGCAACACCTTTCCGTAAGGGCAGCTGCTATGAAATATCTCTCCCCATTCGAAAACGTGGTGAAGATGGTTGGAGAAATTAGAGGCTAGATCACCGCTGCATATAACATTTGTTACAGGCAGCCAACGCCCACCTTTACCTACTCGAGCTAGGTTGGTTCAATTTTCAATGGGTAGCCTATGACTGGTTATAAATAACAACTCCTGTAGTATAACCAGCAGAGAAATACCTTACTAAACATCCTTTGATTGGTATTGCAACTACACTAAGGGCCACATTAGGATGGCGGGCGGGACCGCCCGCCTTAAGGGCGGAGGTCCCGGGGGTGCCATTAGGATGTGCCCGCCACTGTGGCGGGCACATCCTGTATTTTCAGCATTGTGGCGGGTGGTGCTCTCTGCACTGCCCGCCACAATGCTGAAAATGCATTGCAGCATTTGCATAATGAAAGCGGCAGGCACCGCGCGGTGCCTGCCGCTTTCATCATGCAAATTCAGGGGGGTACCATAGGTACCCCCCCTGTGCACCCCCCTACTGTGCTTCACTTTGGGGGCCCGCAGGGGCCCCCCAGAGTGAAGCCCGCCTGCCTTTCCATGGCGGCATTGCCGCCACGGAAAGGCATTGAAAAATGCCCATTATAATATGGCTGGCGGTGTCTGATAGACACCGCCACCATGTTATCCCTTTTCTGCCCCGGCCGCAAGGCGACCGGGGCGGAAAACAGGCGGGCGGTGTTTCCCACCGCTGCGGTCCCCTCCGCCATCGTAATATGGCGGGGGGGAATGCAGGGAAGGGTGTCGGGCGGATTGCCTCCGCCAGGCTGGCGGTAGCCCGACATCCTAATGACCCCCTAAGCCTTGAAAAGGGTCTAGGGGACTTCAAACATATAGGGTGACATGTTCACTGATTGAATTCTTTTGGGCAGAAATTCTAGCAGCAATGAAGACGATCTTAGGTTACACGTTAGCTACTGAATTTTCCTTGGTTATATTTGGCCTCCAATCCCTCAACTTACAGTATCAAACTAAGAGTGTTTGTATCCTCGTATGGAACAGTCTGGGTGCAGACCACAAAACTTTAAGATCTTTTTGGAAGAAAAAGAATCCACTGTCTATCTCAGTCTGGTATCTTTAACTGTAAAACACTGTGGCAAAGGAGTGCCCAGCTGCGCCTTCCTAACCATGCAGAACTCATTGAAATTGGTATGGGAGACACTTGAGTCTTTCCCTGGTAGCAACTTCAGATTGGGGCACTGATGAAGGGGGAGATCTGTCTTTTTGAACCCTAGTTCAAAAGCTGATTATTATTTGAAGGTTTTTGGGAGATCTTTGGTGCTAGTTAGGTTTCGCCTGCACAGCGCTCGCGCTGTGCTTGAGAAATCTATTGTTTTAAATATAAATTTAAAAGGGACTTACATCCTCCCTTCTCTCTTTCCTGGCTTCTTATTGGTTCCTGTGTGTAACAATCACCTTTCCTCCATTTCTATTGGCTGTATCATATTTTCCTGCATTTACCAATACTTGTTCCTCGTCTGCTGCTTTGATCAGTTTCCCGCTGCCGAGACACTATTAACATCCGCTTTAGTGGAATTATATTTTCATATAGTTTTGCTTTTTACTATAACAGCATATTTCTATAACAATTTATCACCCGTAGAGATCAAGTGATTTGCATAGAATCGTAGGACTGCACGGCGCCGTCGAGACTCGGACAGGGATCCCCAGCTCTTGAGTCAGCAGCTCTGGCAGCTGCACCCCATCCTCTCCTGTCCCCGATGTTATCTGTCAGGGAGCTCCTTCCTTCTCCCACGCGATGATTGATGAAAACTGCTCTTTATTTCTTACATAGGCGAAACTGATGCATTACCAATGCTTGTTTTTCATATGTGGTATAAAGTGCATCCCTGCGGTACTTTATAAGGATATTGCAAGTTACCGAGGAGTTCCATGACCAAATAGAGAAATTATGGTTATGGAACTCTGAGGTGACTTGCAATATAATTATTATGTATGGCAGGGGGTACTTTATTTCCTAAAATACATGGGCACACAATCACCTTTGGACTTAAATGCATAGCTCTTTCATCTTAAAGAGAGAGAATGTTTGTGATTATGAGGAATAAAAAGAAAAATTTCTAGTGCAAAATTAAACACATCAAAAAAGCTGCTAGATATCTACTGAAAAAAATATTCAAAGCTGTTTAATACAAGTTAGTTTTAAAAAACAAAGCACAGCAGGAACATGCAGAAAGATTCTACATTTTCTATAATTACCCAAGGAGTGCAACAATAAACATGTTGCCATAAATATCTCCTTTCATTTGATCACAATACAGCTAGAAAAACAGAGCAGAAGAAAGAAAAGCAACTTTTGTTTTCCTTATTTAAACAACTGTTATAATTGTGCTGAGTGAAATGACCTGCCTTTCTTCTCAGCTGCTGACTCTGGCAGCAGGCTTTGTGACCTTAGAACTCAGCTGTGATAAGTTGTTACAGTGGAGTTTTGACATCATTTCTTTGTAATAGGTGACTGGGTGCATCTGAAGGTGCCATTGCAAATAAATTAAAAGAGGGTTTTTTATAACGGGGTTACAGAATCCCATGTATTATAGTGCTATTTCAGCTTTTTTATTGCCTAGTTGCAGCATAAACAGAATGACCTTCTTTGTACGTTATGAAACTAAAAGTGACATGGTTAAATAAGAAAGTACTCAAGTAATGTACAGGAGGGGAACCATAGTTCAGAAGATCCTCTGCAACTGTAAAATGAATATAATTCATTAGAAGATAATATTAAGAGTGCAAACGTATGTATTCTTTAGCTGAAGTACCATGGAGCATAATACCGACTGCATCTGTGAAATATATGCCAGTGTCACGTAAAGAGTGCTATGTCTGTGCACCTGGTTAGTCTATTGTAGGGAAGCCATGGGGAAGAAGATCCTCTGCACCTGTGAAATATATGCTTCTGTCAGGTAAAGAGTGCCATATCTGTTCACCTGTGTAGGCTATCGTAGGAGAACCATAGCACAGCAGATTCTCTGCACCTGTGAAATATATGCCTCTGTCAAGTAAAGAGAATTATATCTGTTCACACTTGTAGTTTATTCTAGGGTAACCATAGGGCACAAGATCCTCTCCACCTGTGAAATATATGCTTGTGTCACGTAAAGAGCACCATATCTGCCGATTTCGCTGGCACTTTTGTAAAAATCGCTGCATTTTTACAAAAGTGCCGATTGCGCGGCAAACCGCGAAATTCTGGAGGGTCTGATTGTAGGGGGAACAGTGGGGCAGAAGGTCTTCTGCACCTGTGAAATATGTGCTTGTGTCACATAAAGAGTACCATATCTGTGCACCCGTGTAGTCTATTGTAGGGGAACCGTAGAGCAGCAGATCCTCTGCACCTGTGAAATACATGGATATCTCATGTAAAGAGTACTATATCTGTGCACACGTGTAATCTATTGTAGGGGAACCCGGGGGGAGTAGGTCCTCTGCACCTGTGAAATATTTACCTGTGTCACATAAAGAGTACCATAAGTCTGCACCCATCCAGTCTATTGCAGGGGAACCCTGGGGCAGAAGGTCCTCTGCACTTGTGATGTATATGCTTGTGTCATATAAAGTGTACTATATCTGTGCATCCAGTCTATTATAGGGTAACTGTAGAGCAACTGATCCTCCACACCTGTGAAATATATACTTGTGTCGTGTAAAGAGTACGATATATGTACAACCGTGCAGTCTATTGCAGGGGAACCATAGGCAAGAAGGTCCTCTGCACCTGTGAAATATATACCTGTGTCACATAAAAGAGTACAAAAATTACACATGCCGTGCCCTGTAGTCAAATGACATGCTTAACATTGGAATCAATACGGCTCATGGCATCCTTACCCATCACTCTCGGGAAAATAACTCCACTGACTGGAGACAATGGATGCCCGTACCTAATCGGGCTGTAAAAGGGAAACAAAAAGAGGACAGCCATGCATGAATAGCCAACAGACACCCGAGGTAATTATACACCCGGTCGGCCACTGTTTATTTAAATAAACACACTTCCCTTACTCACAGGGCCGGAATGGTGATTCCGGGCACCGGGCAATCCCCCGGGAGGCCGGATAGGGTGGGGGCCGGCTTTCTCAGAGGGGGCCGGTTTTGCTGAGGCCGATGCAGAACTGCCATCATGCGCCTTTACTCCTCATATAGCTCTTGCATCCTCGGTCCATTGGCTGGTGGGTACCAGAGGGCCTCTATAACTCACTTCGCATGGGGCCTAAGTGCATCACCTTTGTTTAGAGGCCGCCCTGTACCTGCACTCTTGAAATGTGCAGCTCCCAGTGCCGTTGTTACCTCATCATTTTCTTCTAATGTGCAGGATACTCCGCTTTCAAAGCCCCGGTAGGTCTGCATTCACCTACTGGCTGTCGGCTTTCTGCAGCTGCTCACATCTAGAACATGCAAGGCAGTAGCGATGGTTTCCAGTGGCTGCGCATACTTTTATCTTCAGATCATTTCTCTGCCGCCTTTTCATGTCTTTTCCAGCAAACATCCTGCTTTTCAAGCTCCTCTCCTTTTCACTACCTTTCACGCTTCCTCTTTGTTGGGTGTTTCTCTCTCTGATCCATTTTCTTCCCTTTTCTTTAGTGTCGTTCTCTCTACCATTCTTCCATTTTCTTGACTTTGTTTTTTCCCGTTTAGTTTCAACCTTTCTTTCTTCGCTTTCTTTATTATAAGATGATTCCTTTTGATGGAGCGAGATTTTGTGTGTACCCCATTCAGATCAATCACCCCCATAACAAAGTAAATATATTAATTGTGATTGCTGTGTATTACCAAAACACACACATTACATGTGGGAAATGCTTTGCAGTAATAGGTTTGATTAACATATTAATTAATGATGTAAAACACGTGTTTGATAACTACGAGTACAGCTGAATGTCTGCCAAGGATAAAAGTCAAATGCCTTCTAAAAATGACCACGGGGAAACAGCTGAATCACTGAAATTGAACATTTAAAAGCCTAATGATGAACCGGAACAGTCGAACTTGTATTTATCAGTTTGTAAAACAAAGTTGTGCACGGGCATCCTGGAAGTTAAGAAATGCATGGACAGGCGAATTTGTATCTGTCATCTTTTTAATCAGGAAGTTATTCATGGACATCCTGAAAGTTAAAAAATACATTGTCGATTAACGAACATCCTGAGAGCTAATAATTGCAATGTCATGACCAATCAGAGAAAGGGAAATGGCAAGAATTGAAACATTTGAGGGTAGAGAGCCTGCAAATACAGTATAAATATCAGAGCAAAATTGGGGTTTAATGTCACAGAAGCTGATCGCAGAGAGATGCTGTTTGCACTGCAGCTGTTTGCAGAGATGCTGGGAGCCTGAAACTATGCCAGAAGGCTCACTGATAACCCCAGTAGGTTGGAGAACATTACGGGACACTAGGCCTTGGAAAAGAGTTGCGTCCGAGGAGGCCTGGGTTAGTAAGTATAGTTGGGGTTTAATGCTGAGTAGGTAGGTTTTAGTGTAGAAATCTTTAGAATTAAATGCATGTGTTTTTTAACTATGGTTCTCTGATCTTTTCATAAAGAATTCTCTTTCAGGCACATGACCAATGATTAATTGATGTTTTTATTTCAGAGAATAATGGAATTAATATGAACCTGAATTTTCTCTTCATGATTTTATTAAACAGTTTTCTTGATTTATTTCCTGAATAAATGGCAATGCTCATTGAGAATTAACAATAACAGAATGGATGCTAATTTTCTTTTATGCAAATTAATTACATAAAATCTTTTAAATGATTTCAGGTGTTTGTGATTATTTTAGAGTCAATTAATTATGCAAATCAAGTATTGTTGTAGTGAGGTTAAGCTGGTCTTGACAATCACCATCAACTTACTCAACTAATTGGTCCATCAACCTAATTGGCGGGGTACATTGATGCATAGATTAGTTTAGTAGGATTATTGAGGCAAACAAATGTTGGTGTTAAAATCTGTGCTTAAAAGGTATCCTGTCAAAGGAGAGAATTCACTCAACCCATTTTATATATATATTTGCAAGGGTCTGAGGTAAAGTGTGTGTGACTAGGTGTTCCCCTTTCTTAATTGTGTTTATTTCTTCATGCCTTGTCAACACTCTCTCTCTCTCTCTGAGGAGCTCTTCTGTTACCCGTTCTATCACTGGATCCTCTGCTGCCCTTTTTAATTGAATCTATTATCATTTTGCACTTTTTAAAAACTTTTATATTTCTTGCACTTTACTTGCCTGACTTTTTCCGGGAATACATCGCGGGTGATTCAATACCCGCTACCGCTCCAGGGTGTGCCTTCCTGCCCCGTTCCACCGCGGCTGACGTGCCGATTGTTGTGGAGGGCAGGCGCCATCTTGGGTGAGGTACCCGGATCCCGGTGGGGCCGCTCGCTGAGGCTAAGCCATAAATCGCAATGGCCTGTCGGAGGCGCAGCGGACGCGCGCAGCGGACGCGCGCAGCGGGCGCGCCAAAGGCAAGCCCGTCTGCGCCCGTCCGTTGCCGGCCGGGGCAGGGGGTAGGAAACTCTGCCAATTTTATCTCTTACCCAGCCTCAGTGTTGATATGCTTGCATGACCACTGGCCTCTTTGCCCCACCATATCTCCCAAACTGGACTCACTGGGACTCCTATGCCCCCGGAAGGCTTTCCTGGAATTTGATTCCCCCTTGACTATGACACCACCTTCCTCCCTGCCAGCTGCTCGGACCGCTTCGCCTTCTCCTGCTAAAAGAGCTGCAAACTCCAACTTCACGGTGAGCTACTTGAATACCCGCTCACTGGCGAAACACCAGCTGGAGATTTTTCAACTCCTAGATGCGGAGAAACCAGATATATTGCTGGTTACCGAAACTTGGCTTAACGAGGAGTCATCTCCCGACATCCTCGCGGCAGTCCCACCGGGCTATTACATTCTTCACGCTAATAGACCTTAAGGCAAGCTGGGTGGCGGGGTTGCAGCCATCATCAAACATTCAGATTTTCCTCAATAGATGTGGCCCCCATCCCCCTGGTTGATTGCCTTATTTTAAAACTTGAATCCTCGGTGGCCCCCCTTATTTGCGTCCTCGTATACCGGCCCCCTCAGCCGATGCCCAGTTTCCCCTCTCTGTTTGGTGACATGTTTTCCCAGTTGGTAATAAATAATTCGAAAATTCTGATTATAGGGGATTTTAATTATTGGCCTTCTGACGTCAGAGAGAGCGCATTCAGCAACCCACGTCAAGGGCCATATTTTAGATCAGGTTTGGACTTCTAACCTGGATTTCTCCACACCTCTCATTCTCCCTTGCCCCTGGTCTGACCATTTCATAATTTCATTTTCCTTTGCTATTACCTCTCACGCCAGCCGAACCCTCGAGGGAAACCTCTTAGCCAGGAACTGGAATAGGGCCGAACTTGGCCAATTTGTCACCCTTCTCAGGGTTTCCCCCCCGTTGAGTGTGACTCTTTAGACGCCCAGGCTTCGAGCTTAAGGCGATGGCTCGAATCAGCAAGTGACACTGTAGCTCCTCTTAAACGCGTCAAATTAAAGCACCCCCATGACGCGCAAAGATGGTTCTCAGAGGAACTTAAAAATATGAAACTCAAGCTTAGACAGGCCGAGCGCTGCTGTCGGTGAGGTTATGCCCCAGACAAGAAGCTGATATTTGCGGCTCGGCTTAAAGTTTATAAGCAAGCTATTCTACAGGCAAAAATGTCATACTTCTCCAAAAAAATCGTAGACTCGGCCTCTAAAGCTAAAGACATCTTCTCTACTGTGGAAGAATTGTCGCATCCTGATAGGGTGACCATTAAACCCCTCCCCTCTCAGGCCCTCTGTGACTCCCTTAATTCCTTTTTTGTTGGCAAAATAGTAAAAATTAAAAACAGTATTGCCAGCCGAACTTCCTCAGCTATTTCGATCACTCCCCCTGTCACCACCAACCCCCACTCAGTTAATCAGATACCCTCGATCTCTGAGGACGAATTCTCGGCCCTGTTAAAAAAGGTGGCCTCTGGCTCCCCACTGATTGCTGCCCCCTCATGTCTTGCAAGAGGCCTTTACTGCTTGTCCTATGCCCCCTCTGACACTTCTTAATGACTCACTTAAAATGGGCTCGGATCCTAGCTCCTTTAAGACCGCGGAAGTTGTGCCCATCTTAAAGAAACCCAAAGCTGACCCGTCTATCATGAGCAATTTTCGTCCCATTTCCCTGCTCCCCTACCTCAGTAAAGTATTGGAAGCCCATGTCACCAACTTTTTGAGCTCCTTCATTGAACGCACTCAATTTCTCGACCCTCAACAGGCTGGTGTTAGACCCGCCCATTCAACTGAATCGGTCATACTTTCAGTGATGGAGGAGCTGTGGAGGGGGGCGGACCTTAAGAGCAACCAGATCCTGGTGCTCCTGGATTTATCGGCCGCATTTGACACGGTTGACCATGACATCCTAGTCGGCCGTGTCAGTGATGCCAGCGTCCAGGGGCTGGCCCTCGAGTGGGTTCGCTCTTTCCTAAGCGATCGTCACCAGGCTGTCAGTCTCTCTCACTTCTCTGCCGACAAAGTTAGGTTGACATGTGGCGTCCCACAGGGCTCTTCCCTCTCTCCCCTCCTTTTAAATCTGTACCTTACCCCTCTTATTCGTTCTTTACGAGGCTATAATGTCACTGCATTTAATTATGGTCTTTGACATTGACTCCTCGGCCCAATCCATTCACAATTTTCAATCTACCCTGTGCTTTATTAGCGACTGGATGGGGGAAAACCACTTGAAGCTCAACCCCGACAAGACCGAGTTGGTCTTGATCAGGGGTGTTTCCAACCCTTGGAGCTCCAATTTTTGGCCCCCATTTCTAGGCCTTCCTCCCCGCCATTTGGACTCTGCTAAAAGCCTTGGAGTCACCATCTGCAACTATCTCTCGATGAAGCCTGATATTAATGCTGTGGTCTCGTCCAGTTTCTTTCATCTACGCAAGGTCCGGAAGATATCTCGCTTCCTGACGACGGAGGCCCTCACCTTGGCACTACTGGCTCTTGTAATCTCCAGGTTAGATTATGCCAATTCCCTCTACGTTGGCATCCCTGCCTACCAGTCGAATCGTCTGCAGCTGGTACAGAACCAGGCTGCAAGACTGATCTTCCGTCAGCCCAGGCACCACCATGTCCGTTCCTTGCTTAAAACCCTTCACTGGCTCCCGGCAGCCAAGCGCTGTGAGTTTAAACTAGGCTGTATAATTTTTAAAGCCCTGGCCGGCCTTGGCCCTGCCTTCATTTCCTCTCTTCTCCATCATTACTCTCCATCGCGCAACCTTCGGTCCTCCTATCTCGCTATGCTCACAACACCCATTTTTAAGCGTAAGAAGTATGGTGGTCTCAGATCTTCGTTCCTTGCTCCTTCTTTCTGGAACGTGCTCCCTCTAGAGTTCCGACTCACTACCACCTACGCCCATTTCAGATCCCTCCTGAAAACCCATCTGTTCCGTAAAGCTTACGATTAGGTACTTTCTTCCCCTTTCTCCTCTCTTCTCTCCTGTTGCCAGCACTCCTCTCTGTTCGTCTTCATTTTGCCACTAGCGCCATGAAACCGTTGGGTTTAAGTGCGGTCTATAAGAATTTTAACATAACATAACATAACATAACATAACATAACATCCCACTCCGCTCCTTTTTATTTGTGATTTTCTTTCTGCCTCATTTTCGCCTTTCCATTTTCATAACTTGATTCCCTTTTCGCCCTGTTTCAAGCACCCTTTCTTTCTTTTATTTCTGCCTTCTTCATTTCCCCTTCGTTTTCATTTGCTTAGTTCTCGTTGCATCATATTCCATTCTCTTTCTTTAATTTCTTCCCTCATTCTCTCTCTTTACTTTCTTTTCACATGCCAATTTCACCTTTTCTTTTTGCCAAATGTCCCCTTCTCTTTCTTTACTTTCTTTCACTATTCCTTCTTTTTCCTTTCCTTTTTGTTTTCTTTCACTTTTATTTCCACTTTCCTAAATTGTTTCATATCTCTCATCCCTCATTTCTCTTTCACATTCTGTTTGCTTCCTTCATGTAGATTCCCTTTCACTTTTCGACTGCTCCACCAGTTCCCTTTCTTTCATGCCACCTTATTTTCTTTGCTTCTTTTTGCACCATATAACAGCCCTTTCCTATTCGTCTGTTTTCTTTGTTCGCTGTTCCTTCTTCCCTTCTCTTTGTTATAGTCTCTGTCAGTCCCCTTTTCCTCCAGAGCTCAAAGTTCAGTAGAACTGTTGTCTCTCGGGTGGCGTTGGCTGTGTGTGATGGTGGTTGGGGGAAGAGGGTTGCATTTAAATGGCTCTCAAAACGTCTGGAGCACGGTACAATAATTTACCTGAAAGAGCACCAATTACCAGCTAAAAATATAGATGCATGATTCTATTGCTGAAAGAAAATTACGCATGTGTGCAGATTTACCTAAATGCCAAGTTTAAAGGAAATTACATCAGAAACCCTTTGACCACTGATGTTATCACTGAGCGACAACTCCACTGCAGGTCTCTCAACAGCCCCTTAATTGGTACGGGAGGTCTAAGGTAAGGGCAAGGAGTGTACATTCAGGCACTTCCCCCCCGGTTCACTTGCTATTCCTGGCACTGCCTTTATGTCCTCAGAGTGCAGGACAGGGTCACAGTGGGTATCAAAGTATACCCATAGGTAATACCTGGGAGCCACTCGCTTCTCCAAAATGATGCCCATGCAAGTACAGTGACAATGATAGCCCCAGCCCGGTTCTTCGCAGTGAATTATTTGCTCCAGTCAGGCCTGGCTCCAGTTTGGGAGAGAGGTGGAGCGAGGTGGCTTGAGCACTGTCGTGGGCCGTGGTTGGCAGTGGCTGCAATAAATCAAAAATTTCAATCATGATGATGGTCATTGTGCCCATGACAATCATCATGATTAAAATGTCTGATTTATTGCAGCCACGTGTGACGCGACGGAGCAAGGTGAGCAAGGGCAACAGCATGGGGTGGGCGCCGCATCCGGGCCACGATTAAAGTAGAAAGAGCTTCAGGCTCAGGCCCTCAGCCGAGGTAAATTAATAGAGGCCCAGGCCCAGTTCTACTTCTGCTCTGCGCATTGGAGACGACCCTGAGGAGATGAGTGCCAACACCCCACCGCCCTCAATCTGTCAGGACTTAGCCCTCGCGCCTGCTCAGCGAACTACAATCCCCAGCAATCACGGGCCGGGAACTACAACTCCCATGACCCTTTGCGGCCCTCGCGATTTAGCGCTGATGGGCGGGTTGCTCGGGGCTAGTGATTCTTGTCGTCCCCGCGGGAGCGGCTGCTCTCGATTCCAGTGCACCTTCCCAGGAGTTAGTTCGGTTGGGAGAAACGGCCGCGCTGGTGATCCTGTTTGGTATGGTACTGAGAACGTTTCTTTTCTTGCTTGGCATTCGGATTCTTAGGAGCGCCGAGCGCTCACCTTTTGGAGGCAATGCGAGTCGCTTTTGACTCAAACTATTACTGTTGTGATTTGGATACTTAACGTCCCTGGCTAGGGCGGGACTGGTGTTTGTTTGCTTCACCATTTACGTGGCTTGGTCCTACAAGTGGCGGAATGAAGGGGAAAGACAACCTCCTCATTACCGTCATGAATTCTTGACGAGTGTTTGTCCTTTTTGATTTGGATTACAATTCCCAAAGCGGGTGGCAGTGGCTTTGTTGCTACACCTCACCATATTTGGTTGGTTTTGATATGTGGAGGTTTAGATGCCATTCATGGATTTCAATGCAGTAATTGTTATCATTTGAAATGGAATAAGCCTCTACAGCGTTTGCTTTCTTTACTTACATTCCTGACCTTCTGGATAGTAGAAGCAGTATACTGTGCAAGACTTCATTGGCAGTAGGATTTACTTTTGGAAGAGTGTTACCACTCTGGGGGTATGTGAAGTCAATCTTACCTACATAGATGAATGTGCAGGGTGTTATCATAATCATATGTGTTAACTGTGTTCCTTGTGTTATATAGGTATAGGAGGAAAGGGATGAAGGACGTCGTGCGGAGAATGTTTCTTACTTGATGCAGGTGATAATCCGTTTTAGTGAGACCTTACTGAGAGTAGCCATAGGAAGTGTACTAACCTGTTCTTTTGTTTTGCAGCTTCCTTTCCCTGCTGTCCCCTCCTTTCCTTCCATGGGTTTTCCCCGTTTTCGGGGTTTTTCCCTCACCGTATCACTCGAACACCCTGTGTATGTACAGTCAGGGTGTTTGGGAGGTCCGGAGGTGGAGCTTATTGCTGCAAACGAATCCTGCAGAGTGCTGATCCGGACACAATCTGCCCCTGGGTCCCACTCTGATTCACTTTCAAATCCGTAAATCGTTTGATATTAGGGCGGGAGCTCACTGAGCAGGGCATGTGCTCAGTGAGCTCCCGCCCTAATATCAAACGGTTTACAGCTTTGAAAGTGAATCAGAGGGGGACTCAGGGTCAGATTGGGGCGGTGGTGTGCTGGCACTCATCTTCTCACCGCCGCAGACATGTTAAGGCAAAGGGGCAGTGGAGACACCAGCAATAATGGCAGGGAGGGAGGAAAAGACTGAAGGGATGAAGAGATGAAGGTGGGAGGAAGGGATAATGTGAGAAGTTGGCCTGATGTGCAGTGTTCACTATTCTAGTGATCACTATATATCAGTCCAAACAACCCTTATTGATGATTGGTTGTAAGTCAACCTTATAGACCAGCTATCCTAGTAGCATGGATACGAGCAGTCTAAGGCTAAGACTCTAGAGGGCGTGTTAAGCCAGCTGTTTTACCATCACATTACCCCTTGAACACCCAGTGAAAGGACACCACACAAGTGTTATGAAAATGAACAGTGTATTTATTAGAATCACAACAACCCTGTACTCTTTATGAGGACAGGGTGCTAGGCACACAACAAAACTCTTACGAAAATACTTAAGTTAGCACGTTATACACAAATGCCCGAGGGGCACGAAAAACCATATATTCTAAAAGTGGAATGCGAAATTACTAGCAGGTAAGTACAGTACTAATAGGCTTTGGAATCGCTAGGACTTGACTATAGAATCGTTAGATTACTTCTAGGAGACCTAGGGGACTCGGGTGCAGAGTGTGCACTCTCACGCGGGATGCGGGACAAAGTCTATGGAAGCTAGTAAAGGCAAAGTTAGTGTTCACGGGCGAACCCGACCTGGTAGGAAGAAAACGACAGTGGATCCTGACCCTAGGATAGTGAGGCTATGCTGGGACACCGAAGTGCCGAAGTTACCTAGCCCAGGGGCTGCAGCTGCATAGGTCTGAAAAGACGTCGGGGATCTCGTTGCCGGACCAGGAGCCTGGAAGAAGGAAGTTGCTGGCAGGCGACCAGTGAAGAAAAGTTCGATGGATCCAAGCCTGGATCAAGGAAGAAGAAAACCTGAAAGCAGAGGGGACCAAGTTCTTGAATCACTAGCCAGTGATTAAGTGGGTACCGGGCGAAGTCACCTCGACTAGGTGAGTGGGCGACGCTGGCTCTGCAGATCTCACGGACCAGGAGGCGTTGTCAGCGACCAGGATGGAGAGGCGAGCTGTCCCACGATGGATGAAGCTGTCGGCGTCGAAGTTACCCAGGATTGGGCAACAAACCTTGGCTAATTCAAGCCCACGCGGTGGACTCAAAATGGCGTCTTGAGTGGACCAGGAGGGTCCGGGGCGCTCCTCTTTTGGAAGGGAGCAAGGGCCAGCCTGGAGCAACCAGACCAGCAGCAGAAATGTCGTCGGGCGTCGTTCAGGAGGCCACAAGCCAGCGGGCTAGTAGCCAAACAACGCGGTGAGCAGCAAAAAGCAGAAGGGCCCCACGCAGATCGTGGAGATGCTGGGAGGCTGCACTTCGGGGCTGGAGCTGCTCAGGGTTGGGGCTTCTCGGACCCCAAAGCACTCACCAGAAAATTACTCGGCGGGCTTGCGGGAAAGAAGTCGTGCAGTCTTGAAGATGGCCGGTCCCTCGAGGTCTCGTCACACCCACGAATCTCAGCGTGACTGATGATGCAGGTAGAGGTCAGAGGTGCCAGGGAAGCCGGTTCTCGTCGAGCTGGGCAGTCTTGATCCGGAGGAGAGACTTGCAGCAGACCGCAGTGTTCTTAAGATGGTGCCTGCGGATGCAGGGTGACTACTCCTTAGTCACAAGGGAGAAATCTTAGGAAGAAGTCTTGAGTTCCTTTCGTGGAAAGTAGTTTCAGGATTCAAAGATGATCTGATTTGGAAGGGGGCCAATTCCTACCTTTATCCTGTAAAAAGGGGCTGGCACGCGACTAAGTCCTGCCCTATGGGTGGGACTAGGAGGGGGGTGGTTACACCCACTTCCTTGGCGGGCTTTTCCCCAGCACAGGGTCTGGAGTGACCCTGGAACTGGTTCCAGCCAGCCTATGCACAGTGAGCACCGGGGTGCCACGTGCAGTCACCTTCCTCTAAAGCCCTGCCTACCTACAATACACAAAACCCTGTCTGGGACGGTGCTGGCACCGCCCCTGGCAGGAAACCCTTTGTCCTTATCTCCTGCTCTGGGAGGACTCCCAGCAGCAGGAGGGCAGACTTGTGTCTCGGTGGCAGCATCCATTTTGTGGATGCTAAGGCTCTGTCTGACTTTAACCGGGGTTAGGGGTTACATACATGTCGTGTCCCTCTAGAAGGGTGGAATGCTAACCCCGTCGCCAGAATTGGCGAGGGGTTAGTATTCCAATTCGTATGACACCTTACTCGACATGTTTTGATAAAGCGATACCAGAGTTGGCATATAGCCGCGAGGATTATAATGCACTTAAGAGTATATGGTATGCGATATCATGGAAACGGCTAAGGGATAGATCCCGAAAGCCGCAGACAGGCTCAGCTCATGCCAGAGCACCATCTCACACGATTCCAAGCACTCTGCCTTCAGGATTGTTAAGGCCTGCCATAGGAGTGACTGATAGGAGATCTGTGTGTCCATTTTAGGGTTAGATATAGGTATACTATATCTAAAGCAAAGGGTGAGTACACCACCTTGCCCCAGCTGTCGTGTAGCCAGTTGTGTCAGTTTAGTTAGTCAGCCCAGGGGTGGCATAATACATGCTTCAGCCCCTGGGAGACTTCTGGGTACACCTCAGCCCTGGGTACAGGGACTTGGAGAGGGCCCAGTGCCAATTCAGTACCTGAGTACAATTTGGATAGAGAGAACAGCTAGGCTGTGGGTCTGATTAGCAGGCCCACAGCCAGGGAAAGTCGTAAACCAGTGCAGCAAAAAGCAAAAATCTGGGTGATCATAGGATTGCAGACCCTATTCTCCTACATGACCCCCCCCAAACTTTGGGACAATAAACTAACCTTGACCAGGTGAGTCTTCTTGCTCTAAGTGGAAATACCTGGAGAGCCCATCAGCATTGCTGTGATCAGTACCAGGTCTATGCTCCACTGTAAAATCCATCCCCTGTAGGGAAATGGACCACCTAAGCAGTTTGGGGTTTTCACCCTTCATCTGATTTAGCCACAAGAGGGGCTTATGGTCTGTCTGAATGGTGAAGTGAGTGCCAAACAAGTAGGCCCTCAGCTTCTTCAGGGCCCAGACCACAGCAAAGGCCTCCCTCTCAATAGCTGACCAATTTTTCTCTCTGGGTGTCAACCTCCTACTAATGAAAGCAATAGGCTGATCATTACCATCAAAATTCAGTTGAGACAGAACAGCCCCCACACCCAACTCAGAAGCATCTGTTTGGACAATGAATGGCTTGGAGTAATCTGGACTCTTTAGGATAGGTGCTGTGCACATGGCCTGCTTTAGGTCATTGAATGCTTTCTGACAGCTTGCTGTCCACTGAACTTTCTTTGGCATCTTTTTGCTTGTCATGTCATTAAGAGGGGTCACTATGGACCCATAATTTCTGACAAACTTCCTATAGTACCCAGTCAGGCCCAAGAAAGCTCGAACCTGAGTCTGGGTGATTGGAGGAGTCCAGTCCTTGATGGCCTGTATCTTACTCTCCAGTGGCTGAACCTGGCCTCCACCTACAAGGTGGCCCAGGTATACAACCTGTGTCTGCCCTATCTGGCACTTTGTGGCCTTGATAGTGAGGCCTGCCTTTTGCAGGGCCTCTAACACTTTCCTCAGGTGGACCAGGTGATCCTCCCAGGTGGAGCTAAAGACAGCAATATCGTCTAGATATGCTGCACAGAAGTCATCCAGCCCAGTGAGGACTTGATTCACCAACCTTTGGAAGGTGGCAGGTGCATTTTTCAGTCCAAAGGGCATTACCACAAATTGATAATGCCCTCCAGGGGTAGAAAATGCTGTCTTGGGTTTGGCCTCCTCAGCTAACCTGATTTGCCAATACCCAGCTGTCAAATCAAATGTACTTAAGAAGTTGGCAGAAGCCAATTTATCTATAAGTTCATCTGCTCTTGGTATTGGGTGGGCATCAGTCTTAGTGACTGCATTGAGGCCTCTGTAGTCTACGCAAAACCTCATCTCTTTCTTACCACCCTGGGTGTGAGGCTTTGGCACTAGAACTACTGGGCTAGCCCAAGGGCTATCTGAGGGCTCAATGACTCCCAGCTCCAACATTTTCTGCACTTCAGTTTTGATGCAGTCTCTAACATGATCAGGCTGTCTGTAGATTTTACTCTTGACAGGCAGACTGTCTCCAGTGTCAACATCATGGGTACACCAATCAGTTTGGCTGGGTGTCAGAGAGAACATATGTCTGAAGGATTGCAAGACTTGCCTGCAATCCTGTTGCTGATGCTCAGTGAGGCTGCCACAAAAGACCACACCATCAACTGATCCATCATCAGGATTCTGAGTGAGCAGGTCTGGGAGAGAGTCACTCTCTTCCTCCTGTCCCTCATCTGTGGCCATGAGCAAGCTCATGTCCTTCCTGTCAACATATGCCTTGAGCCTGTTAACATGGAGCACTCTGAGAGGGCTCCTGGGAGTTCCAAGGTCCACCAAGTAGGTAACCTCTCCCTTTTGCTCAATGATGGTGTGGGGCCCAGACCATTTGTCTTTCAGAGCTGCTGGGGCCACTGGCTCCAGCACCCACACCTTCTGTCCTGGCTGGTACACAGTCAGAACAGCCTTTTGGTCATGCCAAGCTTTTTGAAGTTCCTGGCTGGCCTCAAGGTTTTTAGATGCCTTTTCCATGTACTCAGCCATCCTGGAGCGGAGACCAAGTACATAGTCCACTATGTTGGTTGCAGGCTTTTTGAGAGGTCTCTCCCATCCTTCCTTCACCAAACACAGGGGTCCTCTTACAGGATGTCCATACAGAAGCTCAAAAGGGCTGTAGCCAACCCCCTTCTGTGGGACCTCTCTGTAAGCAAACAAGAGGCAGGGGATCAGGACATCCCATCTTCTCCTAAGAGTTTCAGGTAGTCCATGAATCATCCCTTTCAGGGTCCTGTTGAATCTCTCAACAAGCCCATTGCATTGTGGGTGGTAGGGTGTGGTGAACTTGTAGTTCACACCACACTCCTTCCACATTGCAGTCAGATATCCTGACATGAAGTTTGTACCTCTGTCAGAAACGACCTCCTTAGGGAAACCCACTCTGGAGAACACTCCAACTAGGGCTCTTGCCACTACAGGTGCTGTAGTGGTCCTAAGTGGAATAGCTTCAGGATACCTGGTGGCATGATCCACTACCACCAGTATAAACTTGTGTCCTGATGCTGTCTGGGGTTCCATTGGACCAACAATGTCAATCCCCACTCTTTCAAAGGGAACCCCCACCACAGGTAGTGGTATGAGGGGGGCCTTTGTTGTGCCACCTGACTTACCACTGGCTTGGCAAGTGACACAGGAGCGACAAAACTCCTTGGTATTCTCATTCATATGGGGCCAGTGAAAGTGTGAGACAAGCCTGTCCCAAGTCTTTGTCTGACCTAAATGACCTGCAAGGGGAATTTCATGGGCCAAGGTGAGAAGGAAACCTCTCAGAGACAAGGGGATGACCAGCCTCCTGGTTGCACCAGGCTTGGGGTCTCTTGACTCAGAGTACAGGAGTCCATCTTCCCAGTATACCCTGTGGGCACCTGTGGCATTCCCTGCAGCCTCAGCAGCAGCCTGCTGTCTGAGGGGTTCAAGGGAAGGGCAGCTCAACTGTTCCTTCCCCAGGTCTGCTCTGGAGGGTCCCCCTGAGCCCAGAAACTCAACTTGATCAAGTTCAAGCTCTTTAGGCTCAGTTTCCCTCAGCTCTTCCAGATCAGCCTCCTCAGAGACTTGATCCTCAACCTGGGGCAAGGGGGAAGGCAAAGCCTTACCCTTACTGCTCTTCTTCTTGGAAGGTGTCTGGTCCATCATTTCAGGATTCAGCACCTGTTCAGTGGGGCATTTTCTGGCCTGTGACCTAGTCACAGCAAGCACATGTGCTGGCAAGCCTAACATTTCCATGTGAGTCCTCTGCTCCACTTCTGACCATTGTGATGACTCCAAATCATTGCCCAACAAACAATCAACTGGGAGGTCTGAACTGACTACAACTTTCTTTTGTCCCTTCACTCCACCCCAGGAGAAAGCTACAATTGCCACACTATGACTAGTAGTGACATTGCTGGCATTGGTCACCAGGAAATCAGTACCTGGCATGATCTGTCCAGGGTCCACAAAGTTAGGTGTCACCATGGTGACACTGGCACAAGTGTCCCTATAGGCCTGAGCCATTTTGCCATTTATCAAAGGTGTCTGCCTGTATTTGCCCAAAGTATTGGGACTTATTTCAGGGGTTATATCCATATCCCCTGTACAGACAAGGACAGCCTGAGTGAGTGTGCCAACGAAGTTGTCAGACCCCTCAGTTCCCAAGGTTAACCCAACTAATGCCTTGGGAGGTACACTACCACTACTGACTGTACTAGGGGGTGCAGTTGCCTTAGGGGCTGTAGTGGCAGGAGTTTGTCCTCCTCTTTTGGTGCACTCACTAAACCAGTGAGATTTACTTTTACAGTACTGGCACCACCTTTTTGACTGGCCTTCTTGAGTCTTCTTCTTCTGGGAAGCCTGACCCCCACCCTCTTTGGTTTGTTGGGGACCTGGTGAAGACTTCTGGTCATTTTGCTCATTCTTAACATTACCCTTCTGGTCTGCTTTCTTCTGACCACCCTGGTTCTGGTTCTGGTTCTGCTTGATCCTTGTCCTGACCCATTTGTCTGCCTTCTTTCCCAATTCTTGGGGAGAGGTCAGATCTGAATCAACAAGGTGCTGGTGCAACAACTGGTTCTGACAATTGTTTGAAATTTGTTCTCTCATCATTAGATTATACAATCCTGTGTAATCTGTAACCTTGCTACCCAGCAACCAGCCCTCCAAAGCCTTAGTGGCACAATCCACAAAGTCAGACCAGTCCTGAGACTGAGTTTTCTGGGTGTCTCTGAACAGCAACCTGTACTGCTCAGTGGTTAAACCAAACCCATCAACCAGTGTATTCTTCAGGACCTGGTAATTGTTAGCATCCTCCACTCTTGTAGTGAGGAGCTTATCTCTACCTTTACCATCAAAGGAGAGCCACAGTATAGCTGCCCACTGACTCTGGGGAATGCACTGCACAGTGCAGGCCCTCTCCAGAGCAGCCATCCATTTCTGGATATCATCCCCTTGCTTAAAGGGGGGCACTATCTTAGTCAGGTGTTTAGTATCTAAACCCTTCTCTCTATCTCTTGGGAGATTGCTGCCACCAGTGGGAGCTAGCCCACTCATCTGCTGCTCTCTAGCAAAGGCAAGCTTCTCTTTGGCCAGGGCAAGTTCTTCCCTTTCAATCCTCAGTTCAGCTTGTCTCATTCTAGCTTCATGCTCTTTTCTCTGAGGGGAAGTAAATCTCCTCTGTGGAGGATTCCTTCTCCCCTGAGAAGAGGCATTAGAGTGCAGAGATCTATTGGAGTCCCTTGAAAGAGATCTATCTCTCCTAACTCCAAGGTTAGGCCCACTTCGGGTTAGTACTGGGGGTCCCCCAGATCCTAGCCCAAGTAAGTCTAAGTTGGTCCTGGTTAGCCTTCTGACTACCTCAAGACCCTTGTCTACCTCATCCCCAGAGAGTTCCTCCTGATCCTCCTCCTCCTCAACTGCAGTAGCAGTGTTGGGGAGGTCTGGATCCCCAGAGGTCCCCTCTAAGGCTGGCATGTTCTCATGTAACTGAGAAAGCTTTCTGGCATCATATGTCTCTAAGAGACCTATCAGAAAGGGAATGGTGGGGTTAGACCCCTGCTTCAGTTTTCTGGAGACACAGATCTGTCTCATCTCCTGGAAACTGAGAGCTGCATATCTTGAAGTGACCTGTGGAGGGTCAACACTGACCAGGGGAGTCTCAGTAGAATCTCCCTGGGTAGACATGCTTTTCTAGTGAGGTGTAAGTGGTGCACTTACCTACACTATATGTTTGCCTACTGATCCCTTGCTAGAGTTGTAGTTTAGGGTGTGCTAGGCCCTAGGAGCTACAACAGCTGGTTCAGTAGAACTCAGAGTATTCTAAGCTAAGTTATATGTACCTTTAGTACTTATGTGATCTTTCACAAGATATTCTTAGGGCATGTGTGGTAAAACAACAGCAAGCTCAAATCCCACCGCTGCCACCAATGTGAGAAGTTGGCCTGATGTGCAGTGTTCACTATTCTAGTGATCACTATATATCAGTCCAAACAACCCTTATTGATGATTGGTTGTAAGTCAACCTTATAGACCAGCTATCCTAGTAGCATGGATACGAGCAGTCTAAGGCTAAGACTCTGGAGGGCGTGTTAAGCCAGCTGTTTTACCATCACATTACCCCTTGAACACCCAGTGAAAGGACACCACACAAGTGTTATGAAAATAAACAGTGTATTTATTAGAATCACAACAACCCTGTACTCTTTATGAGGACAGGGTGCTAGGCACACAACAAAACTCTTACGAAAATACTTAAGTTAGCACGTTATACACAAATGCCCGAGGGGCACGAAAAACCATATATTCTAAAAGTGGAATGCGAAATTACTAGCAGGTAAGTACAGTACTAATAGGCTTTGGAATCGCTAGGACTTGACTATAGAATCGTTAGATTACTTCTAGGAGACCTAGGGGACTCGGGTGCAGAGTGTGCACTCTCACGCGGGATGCGGGACAAAGTCTATGGAAGCTAGTAAAGGCAAAGTTAGTGTTCACGGGCGAACCCGACCTGGTAGGAAGAAAACGACAGTGGATCCTGACCCTAGGATAGTGAGGCTATGCTGGGACACCGAAGTGCCGAAGTTACCTAGCCCAGGGGCTGCAGCTGCATAGGTCTGAAAAGACGTCGGGGATCTCGTTGCCGGACCAGGAGCCTGGAAGAAGGAAGTTGCTGGCAGGCGACCAGTGAAGAAAAGTTCGATGGATCCAAGCCTGGATCAAGGAAGAAGAAAACCTGAAAGCAGAGGGGACCAAGTTCTTGAATCACTAGCCAGTGATTAAGTGGGTACCAGGATGGCACCGGGCGAAGTCACCTCGACTAGGTGAGTGGGCGACGCTGGCTCTGCAGATCTCACGGACCAGGAGGCGTTGTCGGCGACCAGGATGGAGAGGCGAGCTGTCCCACGATGGATGAAGCTGTCGGCGTCAAAGTTACCAAGGATTGGGCAACAAGCCTTGGCTAATTCAAGCCCACGCGGTGGACTCAAAATGGCGTCTTGAGTGGACCAGGAGGGTCCGGGGCGCTCCTCTTTTGGAAGGGAGCAAGGGCCAGCCTGGAGCAACCAGACCAGCAGCAGAAATGTCGTCGGGCGTCGTTCAGGAGGCCACAAGCCAGCAGGCTAGTAGCCAAACAACGCGGTGAGCAGCAAAAAGCAGAAGGGCCCCACGCAGATCGTGGAGATGCTGGGAGGCTGCACTTCGGGGCTGGAGCTGCTCAGGGTTGGGGCTTCTCGGACCCCAAAGCACTCACCAGAAAATTACTCGGCGGGCTTGCGGGAAAGAAGTCGTGCAGTCTTGAAGATGGCCGGTCCCTCGAGGTCTCGTCACACCCACGAATCTCAGCGTGACTGATGATGCAGGTAGAGGTCAGAGGTGCCAGGGAAGCCGGTTCTCGTCGAGCTGGGCAGTCTTGATCCGGAGGAGAGACTTGCAGCAGACCGCAGTGTTCTTAAGATGGTGCCTGCGGATGCAGGGTGACTACTCCTTAGTCACAAGGGAGAAATCTTAGGAAGAAGTCTTGAGTTCCTTTCGTGGAAAGTAGTTTCAGGATTCAAAGATGATCTGATTTGGAAGGGGGCCAGTTCCTACCTTTATCCTGTAAAAAGGGGCTGGCACGCGACTAAGTCCTGCCCTATGGGTGGGACTAGGAGGGGGGTGGTTACACCCACTTCCTTGGTGGGCTTTTCCCCAGCACAGGGTGTGGAGTGACCCTGGAACTGGTTCCAGCCAGCCTATGCACAGTGAGCACCGGGGTGCCACGTGCAGTCACCTTCCTCTAAAGCCCTGCCTACCTACAATACACAAAACCCTGTCTGGGACGGTGCTGGCACCGCCCCTGGCAGGAAACCCTTTGTCCTTATCTCCTGCTCTGGGAGGACTCCCAGCAGCAGGAGGGCAGACTTGTGTCTCGGTGGCAGCATCCATTTTGTGGATGCTAAGGCTCTGTCTGACTTTAACCGGGGTTAGGGGTTACATACATGTCGTGTCCCTCTAGAAGGGTGGAATGCTAACCCAGTCGCCAGAATTGGCGAGGGGTTAGTAATAGTATTCCAATTCGTATGACACCTTACTCGACATGTTTTGATAAAGCGATACCAGAGTTGGCATATAGCCGCGAGGATTATAATGCACTTAAGAGTATATGGTATGCGATATCATGGAAACGGCTAAGGGATAGATCCCGAAAGCCGCAGACAGGCTCAGCTCATGCCAGAGCACCATCTCACACGATTCCAAGCACTCTGCCTTCAGGATTGTTAAGGCCTGCCATAGGAGTGACTGATAGGAGATCTGTGTGTCCATTTTAGGGTTAGATATAGGTATACTATATCTAAAGCAAAGGGTGAGTACACCACCTTGCCCCAGCTGTCGTGTAGCCAGTTGTGTCAGTTTAGTTAGTCAGCCCAGGGGTGGCATAATACATGCTTCAGCCCCTGGGAGACTTTTGGGTACACCTCAGCCCTGGGTACAGGGACTTGGAGAGGGCCCAGTGCCAATTCAGTACCTGAGTACAATTTGGATAGAGAGAACAGCTAGGCTGTGGGTCTGATTAGCAGGCCCACAGCCAGGGAAAGTCGTAAACCAGTGCAGCAAAAAGCAAAAATCTGGGTGATCATAGGATTGCAGACCCTACTCTCCTACAGATAAGTAAAGAAGGAGGGAGAGAGAAAGCGAGGAAAGACTTCTAGAAAGGAAAGATAAATGAAGCATGAGGGGGAAGGGCAAGGGGTTGTCCAGAGGGATGACACGAGAATGTCTATGGGTACATATGACTGGGTGGGTAACCTGGTTATCTTTAAGGTCATCATCTACTATTTAATGTGCTTTGAAAGTTGATACAATTAAATATATTAAGAAAAATGTGCTGTAAAATGCACCATTTTGGTCTGTCTTTTTCCAAATTTTTCTTGGGGGAAGAACGCCCCAAACCCCGTAGTAGTGGTCGGGCACACTCACTGCGCACCCTCGCTAAGTGCCACAAGGGGGCTGGTCTGCCAAAATTTGCCAGGACTGCTTTCAGCTCCCAGTCCTGCCCTGCTTACTCACCGTATACATTGAGTAAAGGTACTGGTGCACCTACCCCATCCAGGCCCCTTCTGTGAATGGGAAACGATCCCCCGCCATGGATTAAATAGTGTAAAAAAGGCCGGGCGGTACCTCCTTTCGGATTCTCCCATTTTCCTAATCAGGAAGTGGGCATGTAGAGAAATGCGCATGTGTTGCCAAAGAATGAACACGTGCATGCGTCCCACGGAAGAACTACTCCCCTGGACGTGCGCATCAGTATCTCAGTTGTGGGCATTATTGTTAGGACTGCAAACAATTTGTTAGCCATAAACATGTAGCATGCACGCAAGTGCTTGAATAGAATAGAAACTCTCGTTTTATGGCTGTAAAAGTCAAGGTCCCTTGGTTGATACAAAGCCTGCTACGTGATACAGTGTGACAGATTACTAGAATCAAAACACGTAACATTCAATCATGGGACATAACTCAATGCATACAACCATACAACTGTCCTCAGTGTCCATATTAGTTTGCATGTAGTCAAGTAAACATAAAAGTGGGAAAAATGTAAATAGATGTGTGAACCACGTCTCATGTTTAGAAGGGGAGAGGAAGGAAAGTGGAAAAGAAATGAGAAGGGATAGAAAGGTAATACGGTCCCTCGGCTGAACCGCCGTGCTTTACATGTACAAAACAGGAGAGAGGGGCCCAAGGAGCTAGCTATGGTCCAGTGTCCATGCTCCTT
Source organism: Lissotriton helveticus (assembly GCF_964261635.1). Taxonomy (NCBI): domain Eukaryota; kingdom Metazoa; phylum Chordata; class Amphibia; order Caudata; family Salamandridae; genus Lissotriton; species Lissotriton helveticus. The sequence goes on along the minus strand of NC_136065.1, from coordinate 163,569,344 downwards.
AAATATGACATAAAACCAAAAAAGGACACTGTTCCTAAGGCAGGGCATAAAAATTACCCAACTGCCCTAAAAAAAGGAAAGAAAGTGTGAAAAGAAAAAGACACATAGGTTAAGGCAGACCCACTCGTAGGGGAGAAGATCAAGTCTTGCCTCTTGTTGCCCTCACACACCCCAAAGGGGTGTCATGCTTCATCATCGGGCATTTGCTCCTCGAAGGGCCGACGCTGCAATCCCCTACGGGTCCCCCGAAGGCTCACTTTATAGGAGATCTTTTAAAGTTGGGCATGTTATCCTTTGGGGATATTACTGGGGGTTGTTGGTGATAACATCTGCATGACGCCTAGTATTTCTGGGGTCGCTCATGCTCGGCTCGCCACTGCTCATCGGGGATGATCTGTAGGCTTCATGCTATCTGCTGTGTGCCTCTGTCTTATGTGTCTGTTTATTGTGAAACAATGTGCACACGATTGTGGCACACCAGGATGCATCAAATTGGACTGATGCATACCATTTTTAATTCTATCCTGTCTTTCTTTCCCAGGTTTTCTCAGGAGTGGCCTCTACCATTATCCACGCTTTAGGACATACAGTAGTTTGGACCACCCTTACTTACTTTGAGGGTAATTGTTTTTATATTTGTTTTAACGTGCACATCACCTAATAATTCTCAGTCCTGATGAAGCGCTATTGACCCTTGTGGCAGGCTAAGCGCGAAACATGTCGACTTACTATACCCTGGCGCATTAGACAGAGACTTTCTAAATCCCTGCACATTGAACAGGTTTGGGGAAATATTTTACCCACGGAGGTTGATTTAACCTTATCTTTTTATCAACAACCTCTGAAATATTTTTATGTATTCTGCACTTTTTTCACCCTTACTATAGGACCCACACCCCACACACCCACTTGCCCATTCCGGCATTTTTTGAAAAGATCTCCGATAAAGTGAACCTTCGGGGGACCTGTAGGGGATTGCAGCGCCAGCCCTACGAGGAGCAAATGCCCGATGATGAAGCATGACACCCCTTTGGGGTGTATGAGGGTAACAAGAGGCAAGACTTGTTCTTCTCCCTTACGAGTGGTTCTGCATTAACCTAGGTGTCTTTTTCTTTTCACACTTTCTTTCCTTTTTTTAGGGAAGTTGGGTAATTTTTATGCCCTGCCTTAGGAACAGTGTCCTTTTTGGTTTAATGTCATATTAAAGGAGCATGGACACTAGACCATAACTAGCTCCTTGGTCCCCTCTCTCTTGTTTGGTACACATAAAAGAGTACTACATCTGTGCCCACGAGAAATCTATTGCAGGGGAACTGTAGGGCAGAAGGTCGTCTGCACTTGTGAAATATATGCTTGTCTCATGTAAAGAGTACTATATATGTACACTTGTGTAGTCTATTGCAGGAGAATCGCAGGGCAGAAGGTTCTCTGCACCAGTGAAATATGTTCCTGTGTCACGTAAAGAGTACTATATGTGTGCACCCATGTAGTGTATTGTCGGGGAACCATGGGGGAGAAGGTCCTCTTCTCCTGTTATGTTATGTTAATTGTAGCATATATAGCGCGTAATCACCTGCAGGTCTCTTAGCGCTTGTAGAGAAAGTTCAGGTAGCTACTGATATCCCAGAAACGCACCAGGCCAGTGTATTACACTATACCCAGGGCTTGAGACTCTTCCCAAAGGAGAGGAGGGCAGGATCCTAACAAAGGTTCTCCGGTAATTCATTCCAGTTTTGGGGAATTAAGACAGTATGGGCTAGATGTAGGTAATTCCCATTTACAGACTCTTAAATATCGAATTTTACCGATTGGGTATTTAAGAGTCTGTAAATGGGAAGGGGGCAGATGTAGGTAATTTTAAAATCTGAATTACCGAATCTGTAAAATTCGGTATTTACCGATTCTGTAATTACAGATTCAGTATTTCCCATTGATTCCTATGGGCTTTGAAGCCCATAGGAATCAATGGGAAATACAGATTCTGTATTTACAGAATCGGTAAATACCGAATCCTGCAAGGGTGCAGGGGGTGTCACTTTGACACCCTCTAGCACCCCAAGTACAGGCTTGTGTACCATGTGGCACACATACATGCCCTAAGGGCATGTCTGTGTGTCACATTGCACAGGTGTGCATGCACAGATGTGCATGCACACCTGAATTCGGTATTTTACCACACAATAGGATTGTGTGGAAAAATACCGACTCTTAAGGGCCTGTGGCACTGTAAAGTGTGCCACCTACATTTGTAATTACAGAATCGGTATATTTACCGATTCGGTAATTTACCGAATCGGTAATTTTACCAAATTGGTAAATATACCGATTCTGTCATGTTAAGCCCCCTACATCTGAAAACCCTAATACCGGTCGGAAACGGCCGAAATCGGCAGTTTCCGACCGGTATTAGGGCTCCTACATCTGGCCCAAAATGCTCTGCCACCTTCGATGCCATTTTGGCTCATGAGAGGGCCAAAAGGCCTTCCGTGGACAATCGCAGTGGACATCCCGGAGTATATTTCATCAGACGCTCCTTAATATAGCCCTGCTCCTGGCCAAAGATGGCTTTATGGTCAATGCAAGGCCCCTTAAACTTGACTCTCTGTTTGACCGGGAGCCAATGCAGCCTAAACATCAAAGGGGTGGCAAGAGCCCATCTACGGAGCCTAAAATCAACCTAGCTGCATCGTTCATCATCACCTGATCTTGCTGATTAGTTTCTCAGGGAGGCCGATATAAAGAGCATTGCCATAGTTCAATCTGGATACAATTGTGGCAGATACAATCATCTCTAGAGTGGTAGGTGAGAGCAAGGGGCCCAGCTTCTGCAGCTTTCGCAGTAGGCCCACGCATGTGCCAACCACCGAGGACACTTGATTGGTGAAGGAAAGGTTGGCATCGATCTTGATGCCCAGGCTGTTAATGACAGGCACTGGCCTAGGGGCAGTGCCGAGCTCTTGAGGCCAAAAGAGGTCATTCCAAGGGTTCCCCTTAGGAGAAAATACAAGGATCTCAGTCTTGTCTGGATTAACTTTTAATGAATTGGCTGTCATCCAATTCACAGTGTATCTAAAGATGTTCTGAATGCAAGACTGAGCTTACGGAGAGTTATTAATCTGCAGAATAAATTGGGTATCATCTGCATAATTAAATACTGGACAATCCATAGCAGCTAATGCTGCCACTAATGGCTGGAGATACACGTTAAAAAGAAGAGGAGACAAAGCTGAGCCCTGGGGGACTCCACAAGTGAGTTCACCCCTGTTTGATATTTGATCGCCCAATTGAATCCTTTGGGACCTCCCTGACAGAAAGGACTCGATCCACTGATGAGCGAGCCTGGAGATACCCAGATTCGCATTTCGCAGCAGGAGTTGTGCATGGTTGACTGCGTCGAACGCTGCTCACAGATCTAACAAAATCAGGGCGCTTGCATCTTTACTATCAGCTCTATCTCTGAGCTCATCGAGCACAGCACACATCACTAGTTCAGTACTGTGATGAGCCCTGAAGCCAGCCTGCCTCACTTGGAGTAGATTATGTTCCTCTACAAAAGATGAAAGTATTGTGAGGACATGTTGCTCCATAACCATTGCTAGAAAGGGGAGCTGGGAGATGGGCCTATAGTTTTTAAGATTGGCCACATCCGCCCCTGGCTTCTTCAGTAGGGGGGTGACTCTGGCTTTCTTCACGCTAATGGGCAGGTAGCCTGTCTCCAAGGAGTGATTGAGTAGCGAGAGAATCTCTCTTTCTAGCCCGGGGAGTGCCATACGAAAGATCCTTGGTGGACAGGGGTCTGCAGGGGAGCCAAAATTGATACAATTTATCAGGCATGATATGGGGGCTAAGTTTAAGTTAGGAAAAACAGTGAGTTTTGCATCTGGATTGCAGGGAACTTGAGTCTGGTCCGGGGCCGCCTGATACTTTGGGCTGTTGTCTATCTCAATGAGAATGTCCCTGACTTTCTGGAGAAAGAAGTCCTGAAATGTATTGCAGTCCGTTGCCTCGGCTGTGGGGCCTGTGAAACCTGTGGCTGTGCCACGTAAAGAGTACTATATGTGTGGACCTGTGTAGTGTAATGTAGGGGAACTGTGGGGCAGAAGGTCCTCTGCTCCTGTGAAATATATCCCTATGTCAAGTAAAGAGTACTATAACTGAGCACTCTTGTAGTGTATTCTAAGGTAATCATAGGGCACAAGATCCTCTGCACCAGTAAAATATACGCTTGTGTCACATAAAGACTACTATATTTGTGCACCTGTGTAGTCTATTTTAGGGGAACCGTGGGGCAGATGGTCCTCAGCACCTGTGAAATATATGCTTGTGTCACGTAAAGAGTACCATATCTGTGCACCCGTGTAGTCTATCCTAAGGGAACCATAGCCGAGCAGCTCCTCTGCACCCGTGAAATATATGCTTGTGTCACATAAAGAGTACTATATCTGTGCACCCGTGTAGTCTATTTTAGGGGAACCGTGGGGGCAGATGGTCCTCAGCACCTGTGAAATATATGCTTGTGTCATGTAAAGAGTACCATATCTGTGCACCCGTGTAGTCTATCGTAAGGGAACCATAGACGAGAAGCTCCTCTGCACCCGTGAAATATATGCTTGTGTCACATAAAGAGTACTATATCTGCGCACCCATGTAGTCTATAATAGGAGAACCATGGGGCAGATGGTCCTCAGCACCTGTGAAATATATGCTTGTGTCACAAAAAGAGTACCATATCTGTGCACCTGTGTAGTCTATAATAAGGGAACCAAAGACGAGCAGATCCTCTGCACCTGTGAAATACATGCATATCTCATGTACAGAGTACCATATATGGGCACACATGTAGTATATTGCAGGGGGACTTTGTAGCAGAAGGTACTCTGCACCTGTGAAATATATACCTGTGTCACGTAAAGAGTACAATATGTCTGCACCCATGCAGTCTATTGCAGGGGAACTGTGGGGCAGATGGTCCTCAGCACCTGTGAAATATATGCTTGTGTCACTTAAAGAGTACCATATGTCTGCACCCGTGCAGTCTATTGCAGGGGAACTGTGGGGCAGATGGTCCTCAGCACCTATGAAATATATGCTTGTGTCACAAAAAGAGTACCATATCTGTGCACCTGTGTAGTCTATAATAAGGGAACCAAACACGAGCAGATCCTCTGCACCTGTGAAATACATGCATATCTCATGTACAGAGTACCATATATGGGCACACATGTAGTATATTGCAGGGGGACTTTGTGGCAGAAGGTACTCTGCACCTGTGAAATATATACCTGTGTCACGTAAAGCGTACCATATGTCTGCACCCGTGCAGTCTATTGCAGGGGAACTCTGGGGCAGATGGTCCTCAGCACCTGTGAAATATATGCTTGTGTCACATAAAGAGTACCATATCTGTGCACCCGTGTAGCCTATCGTAAGGGAACCATAGATGAGCAGCTCCTCAGCACCCGTGAAATTCATGCTTGTGTCACATAAAGAGTACTATATCTGTGCACTCGTGTAGTCTATTTTAGGGGAACTGTGGGGCAGATGGTCCTCAGCATCTGTGAAATATATGCTTGTGTCACGTAAAGAGTACCATATCTGTGCACCTGTGTAGTCTATCGTAAGGGAACCATAGACGAGCAGCTCCTCTGCACCCGTGAAATATATGCTTGTGTCACATAAAGAGTACTATATCTGTGCACCTGTGTAGTCTATCATAGGAGAACCGTGGGGCAGATGGTCCTCAGCACCTGTGAAATATATGCTTGTGTCACTGTTAGAAATGGGGGTCTCTAGTTGGCAGGGGTAGGTACCACTGTCCAAGTAGGGACCCTTGCTTCTAGTCAGGGTAAGGAGGAAACCCTCTGAGATAACCCCTGCTCACCCTCTAGGTAGTTTGGCATGAGCAGTCTAGGCTAACCAGAGGCAATGTGTAAAGTATTTGTACCAACACTCACAGTAACACAGTGAAAACACCACAAACTGACTCCACAACAGTTTAGTAAAATAAAGGTATTTAATCTAAACTACACAAGACCAAAACGACAAAAATCCAACATACACAGTTCAAGAATATGGTTTCAAAAGAGTTCTTAGGTTTGGGATAAAAATTCTACAGGTTGCGTGAAAATTCTTTAGGTTGCGATAAAATAATCCACAGTTACATGAAAAGGTCACAGTTGCATCATGTTTAGCTCACAGTACCTTTAGTTGCGACAAAGTTCCGAAAGCAGAAGCTGGTGCGGTGGAAAACAAGCGATGCGTTGCTCCTGAGACCCTGGGGAGGCGATGCGACAGCCCCGCTGCAGCAGCGGGCGTGTTGCGACGAATCCGGTCTGTATGGGGAGGAAGGCCACTTGTATGGATTCCGGTGCGTAGGTTCCGTAGGAAGTTTGTTCTCGCAAAGGCACGATGTGACAATCTTTGGAGGTGCGAAGATCTCCAGGGCGACTATGCACGGTCCAGCGGTGATCTTCTCTCTCGCAGCTCCTCGATGCGTTGGCTTCGGCGATGACTCTCGCAGCGATGTGATGCTGTCCGCAAGCAGGCGGTGCGGTGATCTCACCCAGTGATGACAGGCTCTGCGACGACACTCGCAGCGATGTTCGACTTCCCGCACCGATCGGGTGCGTCCCGCAAACGAAGGATGCGACGGCTCTAACAGCGGCAACAGGCACTGCAACGATCTCGACTTTCGTAGCGGCGGGAATCTTCTCGCACTGTTGGGGATGCGCTCCGCAGCGAGCGATGTGATAACTTTTCTTTAGCAAAGTCTCTCAAGCTTAGTTTCCAGCTTCCCAACACAGGTACAACTTCCAGAGTCACCACACATGGGCCAAGCACTCCAGGAAGGACAGAACTCTCTTAGTAGAGCTCAGGGGAAGCTGGGGGTGAAGTCCTTTTGTTCCTGGGACTTCAGAACAGGGAGCCAGCTCTTCTCTGGCCCTTGGAGATTCCTTCAAGCAAGGGGACACATCACAAAGCAAAGTCCTTCCCTCTCCTTGGCAGCAAAGCAACAGCAGGGCAATCCAGCAGAGCAACAGCTGGACAATCTTCCTTCTTCAGTTTCAGCTTTCTCCTTGGCAGAGGGTCCTTCTTGATTCCAGGATGATCTAATTTTCTGTTGTCAGGGGTCCTGTACTTATACCCCTAAAAGTCTTTGTGCAAGTGGGCCCTGAGCCCGGTCTGAACCAGTTCTGGGTGTTTCTTGAGCACTTTGTTTTCCTGGCTTCTCCTTTTCTTTCAGAGTGAGGGGCAGGGTCGTCAGCCGCCCAGCAGGAGGTGGAGCCAGCATCGTGGAAGGTAGGCACAGCCCTATTCAGGCCCAGGTGCTATCTCCTCCACCACGCAAGTTGCAAATGCAGTCATTCAGCCTAGGGCTGACTCAGCCAGCCTCCTGGGGAATCCCCAGCCCCTGTCACTCTCAAACCAGACAGTCAATACACAAACAGGCCAAGGCATGCATAAGGGTCAGACAAGAGAACAGCAACTTTCTAAAAGTGCTGTTCTCAAACACAGGATTTAAAAACAACCTTTCCTAAAAGATGTGTTATTAAATTCTGAGTTCAGGGATACTAGACTCTTATGTCCTATCTTGTTCCTATGAGAAGCAATGCTGGTAGCCACTGTAGCCAGCTTCCCCCATGTTAATCTATGGAGCAAGATAGCCTTACAATAGTGAAAAAACGAAAATGGCTGTAATTCACTACCAGAGCATGTCACCTGCACCAGTACATACTCTACCTTTCACATACACTGCACCCTGCCCAGGGGGGTACATTGGGTCTTCTATGGAATGGAAGGGTTCCTCATCCTGGTCAGTCCTCATCCTGGGCTCCTCACCCTCCGCCTGGGACGACTCCTGGTGGCCTCCCACCCTGGGCACCGCACCCAAACCGACAGACCATGCACGCAACCTGGGCTTCATCCTGGACTCCTCCCTCTCCATGACCAGGCAAGTCAACAACGTCTCCTCGGCGTGCTTCAACATCCTACGCATGCTACGGAAGATCTTCTGGTGGATCCCCACCGAGACCAGGAAGACCGTCACCCAGGCCCTCGTCACTAGCCGACTGGACTACGGCAACGCCCTCTACGCCGGTACCACCGCCAAGCTCCAGAAGAGACTCCGGCGGATCCAGAACGCCTCAGCCAGACTCATCCTCGACATCCCACGACACAGCCACATCTCCGGACATCTGAGAGACCTTCACTGGCTCCCCGTCAACAAAAGAATCACCTTCCGCCTCCTCACCCACGCACACAAAGCCCTACACGACCAATGCCCGAGCTACCTCAACAGCCGGATCAACTTCTACGCTCCCAAACGCCACCTCCGTTCAGCCAACCAAACCTCGCCGCCGTCCCCCGCATCCGAAGAGCAACTACAGGAGGAAGGTCCTTCTCCTACCTGGCCGCCAAGACCTGGAACTCCCTCCCGACCGACCTGCGCCTGACCCAAGACCACCTCTCCTTCAGGAAGAAGCTGAAGACCTGGCTGTTCGAGCAGTAGCGGCACCCCCCCTCCCCTAAGCGCCTTGAGACCCTACGGGTATGTAGCGCGCTCTATAAGTGTCACTGATTGATTGATTGATTGATTGGGGACATTGACCAGGAGGACATGGCAGTTCACAGACTGCATGCAGGCACTGCGGTGGCAGGCCTGAGACACCATTTTAGGGCTACTCATGTGGGTGGCACAATCAGTGCTGCAGGCCCACTAGTAGCATTTGTCATCACCAGCCCTGGCACACCCAGTGCACTTTACTAGGGACTTCATGGTGATACAAATATGCCAATCATGTATATCCAATCACAATAATAATTTACACAGAGAGCATATGCACTTTAGCACTGATCAGCAGTGGTAAAGTGCGCAGAGTCCTATTGCCAACAGCCACGGGTCAGGAAAAATAAGGGAGGAAGAAGCAAAAAGTTTAGGGATAACCCTGTAAAAAGGGCCAGTTCCAACAGTCACGAAAAGAGTACCATATCTGTGCACCCGTGTAGTCTATCATAAGGGAACCAAAGAAGAGCAGATCCTCTGCACCTGTGAAATACATGCATATCTCATGTACAGAGTACCATATATGTGCACACATGTAGTATATTGCAGGGGGACTTTGGAGCAGAAGGTACTCTGCACCTGTGAAATATATACCTGTGTCACATAAAGAGTACCATATGTCTGCACCCGTGCAGTCTATTGCAGGGGAACTGTGAGGCAGAAGGTTCTCTGCACCTGTGAAATATATGCTTGTGTCACGCAATGAGTACTATATCTGTGAAATCAGTGAACCTGGTTAGTCTGTTGCAGGGGGCCATGGGGCAGAAGGTCCTCTGCACCTGTGAAATATATACCTGTGTCGCATAAAGAGTACTATATCTGTGCACCCATGTAGTCTATTGTAGGGGAACCGTAGAGCAGAAAATCCTCTATACCTGTGAAATATATACCTGTGCCGTGTAAAGAACACTGTATGTGTGCACCTATGTAGTGTATTTTAGGGGAACTGTGGGGCAGAAGGTCCTTTGCACCTGTGAAATATATGCCTATTTCATGTAAATACCATATCTTTGCAACCGTGTAGTCTATTGTATGGGAACCGCAAGGCAGAAGATCCTTTGCAACTGTCACATTTATGCAAGTTACTTGAAAGCAGTACTAGATTGTCCACTTGACTGTGCATTCTATTGCAGGGGATCTATGGGCCAAGATCCTACCTGTGCAATTGTGGATTCTGTGCGTTCACCGTGACCTTTGAGGGACTGTGTTCACTTTCTCTGGATCCCTCCCAACATTGATATACATATATAACTAGCTATCTCTGTGCTCACAACAGAACTTCCATCTATTGCGCACCAGACTCTAACATCTAGCAACACGTATGGGACAGAACCCTTGACATGCATCCATCTTAGCACACTTCTGCTGTGTTAGGCACGGCTGTTTTGGAACCCCTAAAGCACGTACCAGATTACTAGAAAAAACACCAAATGCTCATACAGACACACACACACCGACACACACACACACACACATACACACACTTTATCTCTCTAACTCTTGATTCATTGGTCAATGGGCATGGCTATCGTCCTCAAAAATGGCTGACCCATTCAGAAGGCTCTCAGCCTTAACCCATAAACAAAAACATCATATACCACAGCTTAGTTAGTAACAGCAGCCTCATAAACTAGAAATGACCAAAGCAGAATACCGATAACAAATCATCACAAGATGATTCAGACTTTGGTCTAAGGTGGCAATCCCAGCACCATGTGGGAAGTTACCTAAATGCTGAATGAATGATAAGGCACATGTGAAAAACAAACCTGGGCAAAGTTCATTTCATAAATTACAGGCAACACAATATCAATATGACAAAAAAATTAACTCTCACTCTTCCCAAATAAACTAAATTATACAAAAAAATAGATATTTATTCAGGAAATATATATGCATGAAAACGTCACCTTCAGTGAATTAACAGATACACCAAAATTCCCAAACAATAAATTAATAAATATGTATTTTCAGTAAATGGAACACATTGTCAACAGATGGACGCAATGATCAGGATCTGACGGTGTATGCTTGAACTACGCGCATTCCGGTATAGCCTTCATCAGGATTCCGTCTCAGCGAGTCACTGAATGAAAACATATAGTCACATTATTTAACTTTAAAATTGGGTGCCCATAGATTATGTTGATAAATTAAAGATCCTTACTAGATCTAAAAACACAGGAGGTATCTAAATTCACTGAAGGTCTCTTTTCCAAAATTCTTTGTTACTTAATACATCAAGTTTCAGAATATATGAATATTCAATTGTTCAATTGAACAATCAGCTTGATTATATATGTATAAAAAAATTAAATGATAATAGATATTTCTTATTATTATATAAAAAAACATATATTTGTATGGTGTATTTATAAAAAAGTTTTCATGCATATCTATTTCCTAAATAAAAAAATATCTATTTTCTGACTATAATTTGGGAAGAGTGAGAGTTAATGTTTTAGTCTCATTGATATTGTGTTGCCTGTAATTTATGTAATCAACCTTGCTCAGGTTTCTTTTTCACATTTGGTTTTTCCCTTTCAGGGCATTAGTATCCTGCATACAGGGGCCCCAGTTATTTCCCAAATATGAATGATAAGTCACCTCAGTGGCATCATTTACGCTTGATAAATGCCAGTCACAAAAACATGACCCCCATGCATCAGGTCAGCCAGCATCGTCTGGGAGATCTCATGTTGCCTTTGCATCTCCCATAGTAATCTAATTTTGCCTTTACATAATATGTGTGGATGATCTTTGCATCCAGGGCCCAAAAGCAGTGAGATTTTAGAACATGAAAGTCATCCTAAGAAGATTTCTTGCTGTGCTTGTTAACTGCCAGAATTGTAAGCCCGTGCGGCTGGTGGAAGACAGGTCGTGGGTGGGTTTCAGTAATTGACACTGCAATGAACGGCTATCAGGCATTGGCCGGGGAGTCAGTGCCTTTGATAGCCTCTTGCTTGGACAATATTGTGTGATGATAAACTGAGGGACAGGGGTTTAGGTCGCGTCTGAAGTCTCCAGGGACGTGTAAGTGAATTATAGCCCGCTTGCAGCAGCCCTGCTTCAGCTGATTAGAAATGCGAGGGGCGGAGAATGCTTCTCGAGGATGTAAATTAAATTGCGGCGGAAGTGCTCTTTGATAGTTTTTAGTGATTTAAGTGGGAGCAGACATCAAACAGAGATGAGCTCTGCAGCTGCTGAGATTGCATGTGTTGGATCACTGGAGCGATACTAAGCCTCTGGATGCCAAGTCACTTATCCATTTCTTGCTCAGAGGGACGGGTGCATGGCCTAATTCTTAAAAATGGAATGAACATTTAAGCCCAGACATTTACTACTTTGCATGGAAGCAGATTACCAAATTTCAGGAATGCTCAGAGGTTTTCAAGTGTAGATCTGGAAAACAAAAAGTTTTGTAGACTTCTACATATGTGTAGGGGTGGGCGGATTCTGTGGAGTTACCTAAAAACTCAACGAGATTCCACAGAGTTCCACAAGCAGGTGGAATGTGGTACGTCATGCTGCTTGCGCTGATTTTTTACGCTGGGAGCCTGTTCTGTGTTGCAAATGGCACCACATAGAGGGTGCTGCTTCTTTCTGCTGTTCAAGTCGATTTTCTCCTCTAGTGGCAGCTTTATCAGCGCGAACAGTCATGACCGCCGTGTTGACAGATCTCAACTGGAGGCGTTCTACCGCCCGAAAAATCGCTCTAGGGGATGCAAATTCTGACTCGCACTTGCCAACTTAACGTTGGCGAGCTGCACATGAGAAAAAACTCCACCACGCGGAGGGTGGTGTAAATGTTTGCCAGAACTCCAAGTCCCAAGTGGAATGTAGAGTGAGTAAAACTCTGCGAACTGCACTGGTTGAGTGGAATTATTTGCCCACCCCTACATATGTGAACACAATGGACTTTCTGCGAGAGCTATCCTCCATAGGGTACAATTCCGCATGCAAAGCTGCCTTCATTTGAGTGTAAGTGCATCGCTTCCCTAGTTTTTCTCTCCAACTGCAAAACACTTTTCCCTTCAGAGTTCCCCTTTCTGTACACCTCAATCAATTTTGAGTATGCTCCCTTCTCATCCTTGAAAGACGCATTCTGCTCCTTGATCTCTATGACAATGTTCAGACCGGGAAGCGGTCACAAGTATGTTTTGTGTTTGCATGAACTTTTAAAGGCATCCCTTTTCTAGAACTCTGAACCCCACCAGTGGGAGTAGATCTACTCACAAATTGATCTTTGTGTGAGTAAATTATTTTACAGATCTAAAAGTACCTTTTAAAAATCCCACAGATAAACTAGACTATGTGTGCACACAAGTTACACATATATCTGCTCAAATAGCTTTTTGAAGCAGGTTTCAAGATGTATAATATGTCTGGGTTCATAAATCCTTTCCTGTATGTAGATATGACTTACCATTGCAGTACCCCAGTCTTATTTCTAAATGTGAAGATTAAGGCAGGATTACACCTGGTTTACTCCTGGAATTTAGAATTATGTTATGCTATGTTGATTAGTAGAGCACTCTAACCACCAATGAGGGTATCCAGGAGCTTCAGCAGGCATGTAGGTGTGTGGTCCCTGAAGAGCTATTCGAAGAGTCAGGTATTGAACCTTCAGCGAAACTCAAGAAGCAAGAAGGAGGCTCTCGTGTGTTGAGTGAGGTTTTTCTATGATTTGGGAGTGATGTAGGGGAACATGCTCCCTCATGCTCCTCTTTTGTAAATGCAGGAGGTGTGTGCAAGTGGGCATAGTTGCCTGGATGGGTTCAGAGTGTGTATTAGGCTGTTCAAGTAGGCAGGTCCAGTGTTGTATATGGCTCTATAGGTGTGCATTAGTAGATTGAACTGGCTGTCCCCGTGAATGGGAGCCACTGAAGGTGAGGTGTGGTGAAATGTAGATGTGGAAAGGAAGGTTGAGCATGAGTCTTGCAGTCGCACTCTGAATGGTGAAGGATGTGTAGGAGCTGCTTGGCGAGTCCAGTGTAGAGCGTGTTCCATAGTCAGGTCTGCGTGTGATGAGTGATTGCATGACAGTTTATCTGATGTTCTGTGGAAGTCACTTGAAGATTCTTTGCAGCATTCACAGGATGTGGAAACGGTCGTCACTCACTGAATTTATTTGTTCTGCTATGTTGAGCTTGTCATCCAGGATGATCCCAGATGTTGGTTTAGTAGATGGGTGTTGGTGTGGTTCCTAGCTCTGTTTTCCACTAAGTGGGTCCCATGGGGAATCCCTTTTACCAAAGACGAATAATTCTGTTTTGTCAGAGTTGAGTTTCAAGCAGTTGGTTCTCATCCAATCTACTACCATGCTCATGCAGTTGGTGATGCTGGCTCTGGTGGTGGTTGTCTTATCTGTCAGGAAGAGGGTGAGATGGGTGTCATCTGCGTAGGACATGAGGGTGATGCCTTGAGAATTCTTATGATGCTGGAGAGCTTGTGATTATGGTGAGTGGTGACAAATAGATTTTGAACTAGGTCGAGCTAAGGAATGGTCCCTGGGGGAGTCCACAAATCAGATACTTGGCCTCTGATGTGAAGGGTAGTAGTCTGATGCTTGGGGTTCTTCCTGAGAGGAATAAGCAAATCCAGTTGAGAGTGGGTCCCTGGATGCTGATCTCATAGTGTCTTCTGAGGAGTGTGTTGTGGGACACCGTGTCAAGAACTGCAGCAAGGTTGAGCAGGATGAAGGCTGCTGTTTCTCCTTGGTCTAGGATGATCCTGATATCGTGAAGGCTGCAAATTTGTGGAGTTTCTGTACTGTGGTTCCTTGTGAAAACTCATTGTGTGTTGCCCAGTAGATGGTGAAGTTTAATGTGGCTTATGAGTTGCATGCTGATGACCTTTTCGATTACTTTAGCTGGGTAGTGAATCAGGGAGTAGGACAAAAGATGGCCAGTTAGCTTGAGTCGGCTGAAGGTTTGATGAGGAGAGCATTGGACAGGCTTCAGGGAAGGTGGTAGAGGTGATGGAGGTATTTAGGATGTGGGTGAGTGCTGTGCTGATTGGAGATGTGTCAAGGTTTTAGAGGTGGTGGGGGCATGGATCCGTTTAGACAATCCACATGATTGCAGCTGTTTCTTTTCTACAGAGGATCTTCCACTCAGTCAGGTGATTGTCTTGATTGGGGATGGACAGGTTGGCAATTGGTGTTCAAATTTGCTGTAGATGTTCTCGATTTTGCAGGGGGAAATATTGGGTAGGTCATCACACAGTTCTTGGGAGGGGCTGATGTTGTTGATGGAGATTGTGGGTGTGGTTTATCTTTGATGATCGAGAAGATTTCTTTGCAGCTGTTGAAGTTCCCTTTGATGCATTTAGCTAGCTCTCTTTTCTTTTTGTCTCTTAGCTGTTGGTGACATTGTCTGAGTGTAGCTTGGAAGGTGGCTCTGTCCGTAACTTCGTGGCTGGTTCTCCATTTTCTCTCAAACCATTTGCGGTGTCTCTTGGTGTCCTAGATATATGCAGTGTACCAGCTTGATTGCCTGCTGGACCTTCACTGTTTGTTCAATGTGGTGGGCCAGGGGGATTCTGCACTGTTTTTCATCCAATTGATGAACTTGTCAATGTCCTTGTTGATGTTATTCATGGAGTTGGATGGTCTGTGCTAACCGTGTCAAGCCATTCATATTCCGAGGTGTAGGCCCAGCTGCGGCTTGGTACGCTGACATTGGTGGGTGCGTTGGTTGGCAGTGTGATGAATTGCAAGCGGATTATGGAGTGGTAGGTCCATGAGAGAAGTGAAGTAGAGTTGTACTTGATGTAGTCGGAGGTGATCAGGATGGGGTCCAGTGCGTGTCTGGCGATTTACATGAGTTCTGTGATGGCCTAGGTTTGTCCAATGTTGCTATGGAGCATCGGTCGTTTCTGTGAGGCCGGTGAAGGTAGCTTGTACTCCCGGTGATCAGTAGGCCAGGGTTCCATTTAGGGAGAAGTTGTTGAAGACTGCAACTTAAAGTGCAGATGTTCCATGAAAGGAGTAATGTTCTCCAGGGGTGTTGAGCACTTTATGAAATCTTTGTAGATGATCGCAAGTCCCTCTCCTGGCTTTTGAAGGCGGTTCTGTCATACGATCTTGTAGGCTGTTAGGATTGTAGTAGTAATGTTGAATGCCGATGATGGGTTGAGCCAGGTTTCTGTGAGGAAGAGGTGTTATGGTGCATCGCTTCTCAGCAGGTCCTAGATTTCAGTAGCTTGTTTGCTGAGTGAGCGGATGTTCAATAGCATGCATGTGAGTGAGACTTGGGGTGCTGGTTTGCTTTTGCGTGTGGTGTTGTGTGGAGATGTTATTGGTGTTGCTGGTGCTTGCATGGGGGTGTGGGTGGGCTACTGCAGGTTAAATGGCAACAGGTGCAGGTGTACGGTCCTACCATGGTTTGTGGTGTGGCAGCAGCTAATGGAGCAGCGGGCGGGATTGAGTGAGCAGGGTTTGTGGTCCTGGGCGCACTCCAGGGATAGACAGGCACAGATGGGCATGACTGTGATGTGCCTTTGGCGTGCTACCAGTGCACCTGCTGCATGAACGTTTAGGGGCCAACATTAAGTAAGTTCTTGGAGGGGAAAGAGCATGGGAACGGTGGGCAGGGCTACGAATGAGCATGAATAAGACTTAGGATGAAGAAAAAGGTGAGGAGCGGGGGAAGCAGGGAAAAAAGCATATGAGGTGATGGGGGGAGAGGGCAGCGTGGCGCACACAGAGGAGACCTGAAGGCCAGAAATGGGGTGCAAGAGAAGGAGGTACAGAAAAGGAGCAAACGGGGTGAAAAAGAGCTTCAGTAAAGGCCTGAAACGGGGAGAAACAGCTTCAGAAAAAGGAGCAAACTGGGTAAACCTGGATGAAAGAGAAAAAGCTTCAGAAAAGGAGCAAACGGGGTGGAAAGAGCAAAGACCTTCAGTAAAGGCAGAAGAGGTGAAGAGAAAAGCTGAAAAGAGGAGCTTAACTTTTCAGCACCATTTTTCTGAATTGGGTCCATACTGCCTCACAAGCCCTTAACAGACACAAGTTGAAGGAAAGCCTTATTTTTTGGGGGGGCATTGAGTATATCAGCTTTTGCGAGTTCTAAATTGCGAAAAATAACGATTCGCAATTTAGAATTCGCAAAAGCCTATGCATGAATATATATATATTTTTTTTGCAATTCGGTAAAAATCGCTATTTTTACCGATTTGCATAAAAAATGCAAATTTTCAATTGCGAATTCACAATTCCCATTCATTCCTATGGGCCAAAATGCCCATAGGAATGAATGGGAATTGCGAATTCACAATGTGCAATTGCAATTCATCAATGCATCTCAAGGGTGGAGAGGGGGGTCCAAATGACCCCCCCCTGCACCCATGAAATGTACTTTTCAGTATAAGTTACATACACACATGTCCTAAGGACATGTGTGTCTGTAACTTAACAGTTTAAAAAATGCATTTTTGTGCATTTTTAAACAATTTCGCAAATTACCACGAGGTTGAACTTCGTGGTAATTTGCACTTCCAATTTGAAAAATCGCACCTTTTTCTGAAATGATGCATAGCATGTAAGAAATCGCACAATTGCGATTTCTTACATGCTAACGCAATTTTAGAATTCGTAAAAAAGATGCGACTTCTAAAATGACATGATGCATCCCAAACAGCACTTTTGGAATCGCAAACGGCCGATTTTAAGGAATCGCACCGTTTACGACTCCAAAAATGCTTGATGCATGTGGGCCTATATTCCGTTACCAAAAATAAATAATGAAAATGACCACCTGGATCTCAAGTGACCTGTTATTCCTCGCGTGCACTGCTTATAAGCTGGTCAGGACTAACTGCAGCCTCGATGTAAAGGAGCAACTTGCAAAACAGGAGTTTTGGAACAACGTATTTTGCAGCCATTGTACTTGCAGAGCAGGGCATTGGTGAAAATGTGGAATAAAATGGTTAATGACTATTATTGAGCCAGAGAACTCTCCCACAATGCAAACACATGTAACCTGATTGTGGCTGATTTTACCCACTTGTACTTGCTTTAAACTGCACTTTTAGCATTCAGGCACACATGAGTAGACAATTGCTGCGCATGAGTGATTTTAGGAGCATTTGTGTATGTGAACGTAATAAAACACAAATACATGACTACTTAAAACTTTGATTCACGTTTGCAATATATTCGATGCACATATACCCGCCCTCACAGCCCTTTGAGAAGCTCTTATTGCCCATGTATCCATCAATAGTCCCAAGGCATTTTAATGATAAATAAAAATGGTCTTCCACAACTGTGCTAATAAAAGTGTTAAAGGCTGACCTGTTCCAAGTGAAGCAGGTCAAAGCTGATTTGTATAATGCTTCGTCTAATCTGAGGTGGCATGTTGAGCAAAAAAGAAATATGAACTCAGATGCTGCCTAAGCAATTACTAGTAGCTGAAATCAATTTAAGCATTCCTGCCATCCCCTTTTTGTGCAGTGCTATGTCTTAAGTGGGAGGGGTATGCCCAGATATTGTTCCCATGTTCACGGTCTACTGGAACCAAGCTGCACCTGCCTAAAGATCCCCAACTAGGGCAAAAGTGGTCTTGGGTTTGGCAGTTCTGGATGAACTGTTCCATTTGGAGGGGGGTCGAGGCTCATTTGCATATGGGTGGTTCTAAATTGAGGTGGCATGGTGAGAAAAAAAAACAATGGATTGAGATGCGGCCCTAGAAATTACCAGTGGCTGTGATTAATTCATGCATCCCCCCACCACTTGTTTTGTTTGCTTCTGTGAAATGCCCTACGTGTGAGAGGTATGCCCATAGGTTAGTCCCACACTCATTGTACTACTGGAAAACAATAAGCACCTGACTGAAAAGGCCCATCCAGGGTGAATTTATCTTTGGTTGCTTGTAATCCCGTTCAGCGAATTCCTGGCTTGGAAGTTTGTGTTGAGCTGTTCCTATTAAACAGGAACAAGACTGATTTACATATTGCTGGATGTAATCTGAAGTGGTATGTTGAGAAAAAAACAGTTGACTAAGTAGTGGCCCTAGTAATTAGCAGTCGATGTGATTACTTCAAGCATCCCACCCATCACCTTTTGTTTAATTCCTTAAAAGTATGGCATCAATGAGACGATCCACTTTAACCCCCTTGCTTCCTTTATTACTCCCATGAAAATAAAAGCAGCAGAATATTTTCCTGCTAAACTGCTCTCCTTCAAGTTGCAAGGGAATCTTGTAACCAAGGAGAAAGCCATGTCAGTGCAAACTGAGGTACGAGATGTTTTAATTACTTCTTAAAGCCTTATATAAAATGGGACATTTCTGGAACCAAAGTCACAATTTTTCATTTTTCAATAGCTGTTACCTTCCATTGTTGCTTTTGGCAGGTTTTGTGTGACCCAAACCATAGGGATACCTTAAACTGCATAACTTGTTCTCCTCGTAGACATAATTTGATGTTCCCTGAGAGAGTAGACACCCATTGGCTTCAATGCACTGCAGGCCTAAGGGGGGATCCCACTTCAGCCCCCACAGAATAGGCCTTGGTGATGGAAACAAATGTTTTTTTTGAGTGCCTATGTGCACCTTGGGAGATGTTCCCTTTTCCTGCCCATGTAAGCTGAAGTCCAGATGCTTTTCACTAATGAGGGTCTATTTGTGTTTTTTTTTTAATAAATATAAATATATAATACAGTCAATTGTGATACTGGAATGAAAGAGACCAGTGAAAGACTTCACATATATTTTCAGCGTACCTCCTTTTTGGGTTACTTATAATGGATGGTGAACTTTAACTTTTCTGTATGAATGATGTTATCAAAACTGGGGAAAGAGTGCTGCCAACAAAGGACAATCCCACACCCAACTTCTTCTTGTTGTCCGTAGTTTTCATTTGCTCCTTGAGCCTGCACATGGAGCCAGAGACTCCTGCCATCTTTGATCCATCTCTGAGGAGGGAAACCTGCCTTACCTTGGTAACCCAGACCTTTGAAAGTGGAAGGATGTACTGTACACTGACTGACAGTGGGCATCTGCTCAGCTGCCAAGCTTTTAGAATGTAAGCTCGGGCTTCTCTGCTTGCACAAAATTGATTGGACTGAAAACCTGGATGGACCCCTTTATAAAGATGCCTTCCCAGGTGTTGGACCAGCATGCTTCCCATTCCTTCCTTGCTTGGTCTAAGCCTAAGCCACTGCTGGATCTCTGCATTCGAGAGCAGCTGCTGCAGTATGCCTTGTCATGAGTGGAAGTTCCAAGCCAGACGAAGGAGTCATTCACCACTGATGAATACCTGAGCCTAAAAAAGTCAGTAACAAAAGACCAAGTAAGTAAGATGAAGAATTTAGCACAATGATATCAGATATTTCCAAACTCTATTTTAAAACATCTGTAGGGAATAGGGACAATGGGAGGGGGTGGGAAAAAAGACAACACGGACAACGGGGTAAGGAGGGCGGGTGCAAAGGAAATACTGACAATAGGAGTGAGGCTGGAGCAAAATGAACAAGGAAACAGTTCTTTTCCTTTCCAGTTTCTGCAGATAATGTTTTTGGAATTGCCTTACTGAGTTAATGTGCTTTCTTACTTTGCATGTTTGCAACTCTCTCAAGTCGCAAACCCTAACAATTAGTATTGATAAAATGTACCCAACATTTTGTCTAGGAGATTGTGCGGTTCATGATAGATACAGTGTCTATTTAGTGACCGTCAACATTAGCTATATGTAACAATTAGGTAACAGGACCACACGTACACACTGCATTAGACAAGTTTGATGGTCTTGTGTAAAGAATGTTGATTGATAGGGAAGAACATTTAAAGTGCTTATTCAGGGGCCCAGGCATCATTACTTTTTAGCATGTAACATCTGCTTTAATGGCTGCCTCCTATCAGATTACCGTTGTCCTTGTGAATTAATGTACGATATTTTTGTGTTATACTAGTGTATTGTGTTTGGTACTGCTTTGTGATTTCCACTGATTTGATTACCCTTTATAGTGTAAATTTATATTAAATATGTGAAATAATAATTAAAAGTTTTGAAACACACAGTCTTTGCTGTACATCAATGCTCCACTGTGAATATGGTAACCATGTTGCACAGTATAGGAAGGCTAAAATGACATTGCGAATGAGGAGAAGCGAAGAAGAAATTAAAGGCAGATAACGAAAATGTACAACAACAGAAATAGTATTGTTTAAATACACTAGCAGAGTGTTGCATAACATGTTTTATTAGAGAAATAGATTACACTCTATAGGTTAGAATTGCCAGCTCATATTGTCTTTATACTGCAACACTTTAGGTTAGTCTAAATATATCTGCATTCCTTAAGAAACAAAAAACACTGATATAGTAGCTTTCTGTTTTATTAAATAGATATACAAGATTACCTCCTCTTGAGGGGATAATCTATGTAACCGAAACGTGAAGAAATTCGATTGGTAATCTGTGGATAAAATATTGTTGTGTCAGGATTCTAAGGATGTGTGAGATTTGAGGTAGGTACCCAGATATTAATCCAATAACCCTCTGTACTGTGGTGACAAAACAAACAAGAAATTCAAGCACTGGAGTGCAGTTCCCACAGGTCAAGATGGAGGGCAAAGCGATAGGAGAATGAGAGAGAGCTAAAGCACAGGAATCAGGTCAGCTCTCAAGACTTCTGTAATTGCTGCTTTCTGGGAATGCCCTGTGGTCTTGAGAAGGGCGTGCGACTACCCAACCTCCTGGATGTCAGGTCTGATGGTTTGAAGAAAGTTCATAGGAGGTGTGAGCAGTAGCAGTACAGGGTGTCATTTTCGAGATGCATCCTGTTATATAAATGAGGAACAGTGATTATTGATGAAGAATGTGCGAAGGAGTAAGGAATCTCAGCCGGATCAAGCTTTCATTACCAAGACGTCCCACTCCATGCTCTACAGTTGTAGTGGATGATAAGTCTCAAATTGTACCATGAATCCTGCTCTGGGAATGGGGAGCATCGAAGCAACACATCAAGGGGCATATTATCAAGGGGGTTTATCCCCGCTTTTTTGGCTTTAAAAGCCAAGACAGCGGAGATAAAATTATCTCCCTATTACCGAGCTGTCGCTAACACCAGTTAGCGACAGCTAGTAGGAGATAGCGACCATCTTGGGCCCCGCTTTGCATGTCAGTGAAATTTATCACTAATGACATGCAAAGAGGGCGTGCCAAGATGTTAGCGACTGAAAACAGTCGCTAACATCGCTATCTCCTATTACCAACTTTTGGAGATATTCACGCTAAGCGCAAATATCTCCAAAAGCTAACACCTGCCCTGAGCAGTTCTTAGCCATGTTATCCAATGGTAGGTGGATAACATGGCTAAGAGCATTAGCTCCGTAATGCATGAATATCGCTGATTTTTCAGCGATATTCATGCATTGCGGCCGATTTTTATCGCTTTTGCGATAAACCTTGATAATAGCAAGGTTTATCTGCGATAATTTCTGGCGATGCTTAGCGTTAAAAAATTCGTTGCTAAGCATCGTTAGCGATAAATATCGCTTAACGTTGGTAATATGCCCCCAAGTGCCATGATCAAGCAGAAAAATCTGCTGGTAAAGTAGAAGGATGGAACAAGGACAGGTAACAATATGGAACTGAAAGGAAACAGGATCTGGGTAAAGGGGAGAAAACAACAAAGCGCAAGGAGTGCTGAATGGTGAACAAGTACTGGCAGCAGAAGGAACTATCATTGGTAGTGGCAAGGTATCTGCCTTTTCCTGCTGCCTCTAATAAACTCCCCCAAAAGTGCTTAACCATCCACCTGATTGGTTGCTCACTGATCCAATCCCTGAGGACTCTGCTTGTCTGATCCCTGGAAGTTTCACCCTTGCACACAACTCTCCAGCCGCCATAGGCGTGTCCTCCACACCGTTAATGTTATATAAGAACTGTAAAATGGGGGGCGTGGCCTGAACGCCGCACAAGATGGCGGCTTGACTGCGGAGCTCCGGACATCGGACGCCGATGCCAGCAGTTTTCCTATCTTAAACTGCACCCTTTCGAACGCCGACTTCATCTTCTTGCATCGGAGTATGAGGTGAGCAGATTGACACCACCTGCGTCCCTCTACTCCGTCTAAATGCAGACTTTTCGTGACTGACGCGGCGCGCTCTCAGGCGGCCGCCATTTCCTTTGAACTTTTGCCGCGTCTCCGTTTTCTGTCAGCGGAGGACTTGCACCGCGGTGCGGTGCTCTCCTTGTCAACGCTACTCAATGCGGCAAGAAGATATACATAATACTGATGTTCCTCATTAACTGAATCCTCATGTTAGCGTTTTTCAGCCTGTGGTTCCCCTATTTCGTCACGCTTTCTTCACGCTGAGCGCTGCTTTCAGGCTGAATTCCTCATCTGGGCGCCGCTTTTCAAAGGCATTTTCAATGGAACCTACAAGAAAGGATATCATTTGTTTTTGTTTATCCTAAACAACGTCTATCTGTTTCCACACATGATACAGACGATTTTTCTCTTCATGCTCATATTATACAGTGCTGTTCCAGTCTTTTTGAGTACACCTTTATTTTAATGATGTCTTTTGTGTGGCGCATTTTACTTTCTTCTGCGCAACAAGGTTCTGACATCAATGTGTTGTGCTCTACCTTTCACAGCACTGATATTTTTTCTTGCTGAGGAATACTTTCACCACAGAGCTTCTATCTTCTGAACCTACAGGAACATTATTATTTATCTCCCATACCATATATGGGGAAATTGCGCACTCAGAAGCTCACGACTACCAAAACCAAGCCACATCTTTCCTCAGACTCTGACTCGACGACGCAGGCCATGGAGGACACCATTCCTTCTAAAGCGGAGGTCACTCGTGGGGCTATTCCTAAGACTACCGTCACCAGTAAACTTCTGCAACCTGGCTCCACGAAGCGTCACAAGAAAGATCCACCATCTCCAGGTTCTGAGTCATCATCCGCTTCCATGGATCTTATTCTTGAAGAACTTCGAGCACTTAAACCCTTCATGGCTGAAACTACTAAAACACTGCAATTTCTTCACGATAAATGGTCCACTCTCGAATCCAGAGTCCTGATAGTGGAACAATCAACGGAGGCTCTACAATCTTCCTGCTCAAGAATTTCCTCATTGGAGAAGGATGTCTCTCTCTTAAGACGACAGACTGAGGAGTTGGAAAATAGAAATCGTCGCAATAACCTGCGCCTTTATAATCTTCCAGAGCTCACAGAAGGGTCCAATCCAACCTCCTTCTTCCAAACCTTTTTACCAAAAATTTTGGATCTTCCATCTTCTGTCACACTCAACATTCAACGTGCTCATAGACTGGGTCCGAAAGTTTCCTCCAAGCCCCGCGGAGTCATCATGCTCTTCCTACAATATACCGACTTACTTCAGGTACTTTCAGCAGCCAAAGCGAAGAAGCAGATTATGTGGGAAGGTCACCGTCTGTATCTATCTCAAGACGTAGCCAAAGTGACAGCTGACCGCAGGAAACAATTTCTCGATCTACGACCACGATTGCGAGATCTTGGCGCCAGATTCGGTCTCCTTCATCCTTGCCTCTTCAAGGTTACGTATAAAGAAAAGACAACGACTTTTGAAGACCCACGAGTCCTTGAAGAATTCCTCCGTCACCATGAAACCATCAACATGGACACTGCAAGACCAGTTTAATGATTTATGTGTCTTCCTGATTTGACTAAAATTTTTTACCCCTTTATTTCCCTACTGTACCTAGTATCGACTCCCCTTACCTTATTGTATCCATATATATTTTGTTTACTTCATTCTACTGTCGCGTAGTTCCTATACTTGGCGTCCTTATGTACTTTTAACTTATCTATTCCATTTTTTGTCTCATCACAGATCCTCTCCTTCTGTTCCCCGTCCCGGTGTAGTTTCTGCTCCCTTCAATTGATCCTAAGCTGATTCCTCCGGTGTTCGATGACGTGAGTTTCTGTTGTTGATGTCGTCCTCTTCTGGCGTCGTCACCCCCTAGTTCTCATTTGTATTTGTTGTTATGTTTCTTCTCTTGACTTGTTCTCTCTTATCTTCCTTTATATTCCTTTCTTTATCTCTTCTTCTCTTTCTTGCTCTCACTTTCTCTCTCTATCTCTCTCATACATATGTTCTTGCAATCTTACTACTTCTTTCAACATTTCTCAACTACTTTTCTATTCCACTTTCTCTTTTCTCGTATATCATTCTCATGATATTGTACATTCCGAGTAGTCACCTGGAATGTTAAGGGGTTGAATAACCCCATTAAACGTCAACGAGTTTTAACACATTTAACCAGACTTAAGGCAGATGTAGCCCTTCTTCAAGAATCCCACCTCACAGATTTAGAGTCTACTAAACTTAAACAATGTTGGGTGGGTCACGTTTTTTATTCACCTGCTGTAGGTAAGAAAAATGGTACTGTTATACTCTGTCATAAAAAGTTAAATGTTTCAATTGTATCTCAAGAGTGCGATGATGATGGTCGTTGGGTAATTGTTAATCTTCTTATAGACAAAATACCTCTAGTTATTTTTAATGTTTATGCCCCAACTGGCGTTGATAAATTGTTCTGGCCTGCTATTTCGAACAAACTGGTTACCCTCAATGACCAATACGTTATTCTTGGCGGTGACTGCAACCAAATTTATGATCCCTTTATCGATAGAAATTCAAAAGTTAAATTTGTTCCTTCCAAAATGCATACCCAGTTTATCTCCTCTATACAGAATAATGCATTAGTTGACATTTGGAGGCTTTGTAACCCTGACCTCAGAGAATACTCTTTCTACTCCCCCACACATCATTCCCAATCACGTATTGATTACCTTTTCCTTAGCAAACCTCTGGCCCAACTTGCCATTCACTCAGATATAGGCTCCATTCTCATTTCAGACCACGCTCCCGTTTTTGTGGACATTGATCTTATTCCCTACTCCCCTCATTCAGGCCGTTGGAGATTTAATAATTCCCTACTTCTTGATTCTGATTTTTGCACCCAATTTAGGCAATTTTCCACTGAATTTTTTACACTTAACCACCTTCCTGAATCTCCTTTTGTTATGATTTGGGACTCGTTTAAAGCAGCTGCACGTGGTTTTATTATTAATTTTGTCTCCCAAAAGAAAAAACAATCAATCTCTAAGTCAACTCAACTCTTGGATAAAATTAAAAAATTGGAATATACGTACTATAACTCAAGTTCTGAAGCTTCTCTACGTGAATTAATTTCAGCCAAACTTGATTTCAATAAATTTACCACCAATGCTGCCTCTAACTCTCTCCTAAAATGCAATTCCCGCTACTACGGCGGACAAAACAAGATGGGCAGGCTCCTGGCCAATTACCTTAAGATACGTAAAGAACGTACAAAAATTGAATCCTTGCAAAACCCACATGGAGTGTCTTTCTTTAAAGATAAAGACATACTGGCTCAATTTGTTTCCTTTTACCA
The DNA here is from genome assembly GCF_964261635.1 of Lissotriton helveticus. Taxonomy (NCBI): domain Eukaryota; kingdom Metazoa; phylum Chordata; class Amphibia; order Caudata; family Salamandridae; genus Lissotriton; species Lissotriton helveticus. Next base: position 163,543,355 of record NC_136065.1, on the reverse strand, counting down.
AAATCTCTACACTCCCGAATCTATTCCCGACCCTCAAGATCTCCTTTCATACTTTCAAAATATCCCTTCTCCAGAAGCATCCCATCTTGATTTTCAATCATTAGATTTGGACATTAGCCAATCGGAAATTTCTCATGCAATCTCTATTCTTCGTCGAGGTAAAGCCCCAGGGCCCGATGGTTTTACCATTGAATTCTATACTTACTTCTCTTCCCTTCTTCTCCCAAAATTGCATCTCCTATTCCAATCTTTTGCGGCCTCCGGATCCTCTCAAGGAACCTTCCAAGAAGCATTGATTTGTTTGATACCTAAACCAGATAAAGACCATACCCTATGTAAGAACTACCGTCCCATATCACTAGTAAACACTGATTATAAAATCTTCGCCAAAATTATAGCTCTCCGACTAGATCCCTTATTACCAGAACTTATAGGTCCTGAGCAATCCGGTTTCGTTAAGGGTCGCCTATCTTCAGATAATTCTCGTGTTTTCTTTAATATTTTGAGTAGAGCCCCATCCCTTTCTTCCCCCCTTGCTGCTATCTCCCTCGATGCTGAAAAAGCATTCGACAGAATTGGTTGGGACTTTATGTTCCAAGCTCTTCAATGGTTTGGCTTCCCCCCTAAATTCATATCTCTAATATCACTACTATACTCTAGCCCCCATGCGTCAATCTTTGCCAATGGTATGGTTTCCGACTACTTTCCTCTTCAAAGAGGGGTTCGTCAAGGATGCCCACTATCCCCTCTACTGTTTATTATAGCCTTAGAACCCTTTTTAACTAAGATTAGACTTGATGACACGATCACTGGTTTCCAATATGGCCCTCACCAGCAAGCTAAATTATCTGTATACGCTGATGACATTTTATTTTATTGCTCGGACCCTCAAACAACTCTCCCTTCCTTCCTTCGTCAAGTTTCTTCTTTCTCTACCGTCTCAGGTTATCGTCTTAACACAGATAAATGTGAAATCTTACCTTTAAATCCCTTATGCCAAAAACATCTCTTTGAATCTTCTGGCTTTTCCTGGCAGCCCATAAAGATCAAATATTTAGGTATCTGGTTTGCCCCCCGTATTCCAGACACTCTTAAATTTAATTTCGAAGCTCTTTCTACCAAAATTAATACATCAATAACGCGGTGGAACCCTCTATTCCTTTCTTGGTGGGGTCGACTAGACTCCATCAAAATGATGCTAGCTCCCTTAGTCCTCTATTCTGTTTCCATGATTCCCGTCCGTATTCCAGATCATTACTTCAAATCGATCGACTCCCTTCTATTAAAATTCTTATGGAAAGGCAAAAAATCTCGGATAGCACTTTCTTCCCTGAAAAAAGACAAATCCCTTGGTGGTGTCAAATTCCCCCACTTTAAGTCTTACCATAACGCATTTTCTTTAAAACAATCTATGAGGTGGCTTTCTTCAGATCTTCCTCGCATTCCTCCCCTATGGCTCACATTAGAATCCTCTCTTCTTCACCCTTATGATTTTCGAGAAGTCCTCTCCTTTACCTCTAAGGTATCATCCATTTGTTCCCCCATCATATCTCACTCCTGCTCTCTTCTTCGTCCATACTTAATATCCACATACCCATCTGCCTCCTCCACCCACGCTCAACCTATTTGGCACAATAAATTCCTCAAAATTCGTAATCGTTCCTTATACTGGAAATCCTGGCATTCCCATGGTCTAAATTGGATCTCACAACTTCTCTCAGATACTCAACCTCTTTCTTTCCAAGACCTTCAAGCAAAATTCTCATTACCTGCCTCATCCCGTAAACAATATTTATCGTTACTTCCATCCCTTACTCAATATCTTTCTTCACTCCCAACCTCTACCTCTATCCCTACCACACATCTTTCGATTTCTAATGCTATTGATCAATCTCTTTCTGCGTCATTTATTTATAAATCTTTACAGTCCTCTGCTGATCGTACAAAATCTAAGATTGAGTTGGCTTGGGAGGAAGATTTATCTCACACATGGTCCATTATTTTATGGGACAAAATTTGGTCTAAAATTCATAGTACATCCAGAGCTGCAAATACCACACAAACATTATTCTTTATTTATAATCGTATTCTATTCACTCCATTATTCCTGTCCTCCTTTTCCCCAGACACTCCATCTACTTGTTGGTCCTGCAATTTCCCCACAGCTGATTTGAAACACATGTTATTTGAATGTCCTCCCATATTACGTTTCTGGCACTTAGTATGGTTTCAGCTCCAAAAAATTTTCAACATTACGGTTTCATTCTCCATTTCACATATTTTCTTAGGTTCCCTCTCTCCCACACTCGCTGATTCCCACTCCAACCAAAAATTACTTGATCTATGCATAGCCATTGCTTTCCATCATATTACATCACACTGGAAACAAGCTAATGATGTTTCTTTTACTGCATGGTGGAACGCAGTTTGCTTTAATCACCGACTTGACACTAATTTTGTTTCTCCTATCTCCTTAGCAATCAAACGTGATCTCTTATGGCTTCCCCTCACTGACTATCTATCCACAGTTGCTAAACCTCCTCCACCACTTCCGATTCGTACTGTTGAAGTTTGTAAACCTCCATGAATGCATTACCTTAATTTATTCGTTTAATATACTATCTGTTACAGCTAGTATTTTATCATATTTTTTATCCATTCTCATATTTTCAGATATCTCCTCATTCCCCTATGTTCCTCATATTCATTATTTATTTTTTCATATTTTATGCTTCAGTTTCCCCAACGTAATTCACTATTATGTAAGATTGGTCTCATTTTTTCATAACTCTTGATTGTTTCTTCATTTTCTGTCTTTGTTTCTTTATATTTCAATAAACTTCAAACTTAAAAAAAGAACTGTAAAATGTACTAACAAACTTACACTGTCATACAATAATTTCTTTTTGACCAGGAAAGGGTTCCATGAAAATAATTAGCCATGTCATTCTATACGTAGACTCATCCATCAAACCCTTTCTTCAATTTAGCTTTGGATTGTTCACCTATGTCTACTAAGAGAGTCGAGAAAGTTTAAATCAAACCCATTTGCTTGTTGCAAGGGAGGCTAACTGTCAGGGCCGTTTCTACCATTAGGCAGGACTAGGCAGCCGCCTAGGGCGGCAAAAAACAACCGTGCATGAACGTTTGTTAAATAAACATATCCCTTGTTATTTGTGCTGTACTTGTCAGAATACAGCGTACGCCCGTAGAGACTGTGATTAGTGTGAAATGTGATGGCTACCATCGGCAGAACGCATTTAGCGCAGCTCGACGTTTATTTCATAATTGTTATACTTTCATAATCCGGCCAAATATATGGAGATCTACATAGAGGTATCTGTAAAAATGTGATTATAAAAGGAGCACGGATGCGCGTTTGGGAAGAAATCACTCCAGCCCCAGGCCCACTAAAAGAGACATAATTTAGACTTCTTGTTGGAGAAATCTGGAACAAACCTTCCTGAAAGGCACTACCGAGTGGGCCTGTGAATGAGGTATGTTCTGTCTTTTTTTGTGGTAACACTTTGTATTGTGCTAAACACAGCATGTGCGACTTTGCATTTACTTATCATATTATTTTCAGATTAATGCAACTTTTCAGTCTGCACACTTTTTTTTTTAAAGATTGTATTTCTTTTAGCAATTTCGACAGTACAGTGAAAAAAACCCACTACAATTGTAGCCATCATCCCAAACACTAGTAGATCAGGAATATATTCCCACTCCCAGGGACCAGTGATTACATAACAGTTCATTAGAAATTTACTATTAGTTTATCCTTCTTCTCAGAAATGCTCCTCACTCCCCATGATTGCCAATAAGCCCATACCCCTCAGATTCTTAAGTCTGCACAGTTATTTCAGAGAGTAAACAGAGTCTAAAGATTAGATGTCAGGTAAGAGTGCTTTTTCGGGTATTGAGAGAGAAAAGCAGCAGGAGAAGAGCTAAATACGTAAGTGTTGTCAAGCTGTGAACAGTGCCAGATTTCTATGTATGACTGCAAACCCCCCTCCTGTTTTGAGTGTGTTATCTATATGTTTGATTCTATAACTATCTGGGATGAGGATGTCCAGGATGTGTGTAAAGGAGGGAGGGTGTGCTCTAGGTTTCAGTGATGAAGAGGGCATCTAAGTTATGTTGGGGGAAGACTGAAGAGTGCACATTGATAAGCACTCCTCACACAACACCCTCAGTTGATGCTTATCAAACAGGCAGAAGTATTTGCATCCCTGAATCCATAAGTGGCCCCGAAAAAGATTATCCTGGCATTGCTTGATATCTTGTCTATCTCGCCCCATAAAGCAGCATACTATGGGTTGGTTTGATTCTGCATGGGTCTGTGTATCTGCCTGTGTTGAGTGTGATTGGAGGTGGTAGAGGCCAGTACCCCTACCGTTCTCTCAACTCAAGTCCATGATAGCATAACTGAGTTAATACCCTCAGAACAGGGCAATATTACTTACATAGCTGCAACAATTGACACAGATGACTTACTTTAATACAGATTTGACAGTCCAGACTAGATAGAGAGGCACCAAAGCTGGCCTCTATTCACCAACACCTGGATGACAGGGGAAAAGAGTGAAGCTAGTAAAAGGGAGGGGCGGTATTTTTAAATTCTCGCCAAGGGCGGCAAAACACCTAGAAACGGCAGAGCCAAGTAACCCATGTCATTACTTACTCTGGAAAACCCAGCCTGACAGGCAATGCCAAGGAGTGTGGTGCAATGGATAATTTTTTGTACTTTCTAGTGCAGTAGCTCTGTCTTAAACTTAGAGCAGAAAACTAACTGCATATCACAATGAAAATTCTGATGTTGCAAGTCAACCACCTCTCCAGAGGAGGTAACTGTGGGATTCCATCCTTTGACATCTTTATATGGGCCAAGGATTAATTATGCAGAGCAATTGTCTAAGTGCTCGATGTCCACCCATTCCGTTTTGCGTGTCGCAAATTGAGTTTTTTTGCGACTTGCAATTTACAGCGCACAAAACGGAATGTACTAATGTGTCTGAGACACATTTAGTGATTCCCAAAGGGGTTGCAAATGACCTGCCTCATCAATATTCATGAGGCGGGGCGCAATTTGCGACCCATTGGGAATGGGCTACAATCACAGGGATGGTGGCCTGCTGGGGACAGCAGACCACCATGTTTGTGTTTGCTTTTCAAATAAAGGAAAATAGGATGCGTTTAAAATAAAAAAATTAAAAGTTTTGTGTTCATTTTTCAAGGGTAGGCAGTGGCCTGTGGGACCACCGATTGCTCTTGGAAAATATTTTAGCTGCCAAACACAAAGGGCAAGGGGGCCCCTGGAGACACCTTCCTGTTTGCGACTGGTTATCCCTTAATTTGAAATTGGTGGTAATTGTGATTGTTTTGCAGTCGGATTTGTGGTCACAAAACAATCATACATCCCCTTGCGACTCGCTATTACAAAGGGATGCCCTTGGCATGCCCCTTTCTAATAGCGACTCGCAAATTCTGTTTTGCGAGTTGGTAATAGGTTACTGACTTGCAAAATAGGGCTTGTACATGCTACAGCCCGTTTTAGTAGTCAAAAGCGGCCCAATTTTCCATTTACGACCACTAAAACAGTTGTGCAAATGGCCCTTAACACCTTGCATGCTCATGACGATCTCAGCTCATCATGAGGCACGGTGTTCCTGTGCTCATGACGGGGATAATTCCCCTGCTGTGCTGAACGTTCCACGAAAACGGGTGCGGCCGCGACGAGCTCAGCTCGTCATGAGCACAGGAGCACTGTGCCTCATGACGAGCTCAGCTCGTCATGAGCATGGGGGCGCTGTGCGCCCCCCCCCGGCCCCCAGCACAGCGGGGGAATTACCCCCGCAGCGAAGGGGTTAATATATTGACTGGCTAGTCGTAGATTTTAAATGCAGTTCTTAAGTGAACAATGCATGCATCTCACATGAGCCAAAACCGATGTGACATATGCATGGTGTGGGCTAGCAAAATAAACATGACAATTTGTGTAAGCAGCAGGTTTCCACCTTCATCATGGAGTAAAACCATTCCCACAACTACCTTCTGAGAATGAGCCTGAGCAACTTCCTAAGTGGGCGCACTGCTCCATAAATAGACCGCTCTCCATCCACATGACCACAACGGTCAGGCCAAGAGTAATCAATGCCGAGAGTCACTTGCCCTGCATAAATCACGTATATCGCGGGAAACCCAAGACAAAGGCAACATGTAAATCCTAACTAAGGGGCCGATTAGGATCGCGGACGGACCTGCGTCCATCCGCGACCCCCGAGGTGAAGGAAACGTCCGCAGGGGCTGCGGCGTTCCCTCCAGTGCAATTAGGATGTGACCGCCACCCTGGCGGTCACATCCTGTATTCTTAACATTGCGGCGGGTGGTGCGTGAAGCAGCACACACCGCAATGTTAAAAAATGCATGTTTACCTTTGCATGCACGAAGCTGCAGGCACCGCGTGGTGCCTGCCGCTTCGTGCACGCAAAGGCAGGGGGGTACCATAGGTACCCCCCATGTGCACCCCCACCCCCCTTCACCCCTGGGCGCCCGCAACGGGCTCCCGAAGACAACACCGTATGCCTTTCCACGGCGGAAATGCCGCCGTGGAAAGGCATATGACCGCAGCTATCCTAATATGGCTGGCGGTGTCTGATAGACACCACCAGCCATGTTAGTGCTTTTCCGCCACAGTCGGAAGGCGACCGCGGCGGAAAAGTGGCGGACGGTCTTCCTGACCCCTTCAGCCATCCTAATCTGACGGGGGGTCTTTGAAGGCTCCGCAGCGGTTTTTCAGCATCCTCCGGCCCGGTGGACACTTCCGCCGGCCCGGAGGATGCGGAAAAACCGCAATCCTAATCGGCCCCCTTGTGTGGTTACCACTGATAGGAAAAAAAACTAAATTAATACTTCACCCACCCACCAAGACAAAATAAAATTAAAATAAAAGCCCACAACATCTTTGCTTCGGGATATTCTCTGCTGGTCAAGTCCATGCCAGGTCAACTGGAGGAGAAAAAGTAAGAGCAAAAGCCAGAAAGCATATCTGTAACCTGCACCTCCCCGGTCTGGTTTAGGCATGCATGACTACTTTGCCTTCCACCCACCAAATGCACCTGCAACCAAATGTGACTTTTAAACCATCAGAAGAAGAAGTCACATGACTATCTATTTCGTCTCTCACATCAATATTGCAAAGACTAATGATTTTGAAAGAGAAGGAGAGCCCATTGGTAGCCCAATGAGGTGCATGCTCTCATAAGTTGAGGATGCCTAAGATATGGCTTGCCTATCTCTATGAGCCAAGGAAAACAAAGGCCCATGTTAGTGTTGTGAAGGGTCATAATGGATCATAACTATGGGCCTCAATACTATGGCGGTCGGACCACCACAGTCAGGCCATCGGCGGTGGTCCCACTGCCATCGGACCCTGCATGACTGCCCGCCACTAAGGATGGCAGGCGGAGAGACCAACCGCCACGCATACGACAGCCTGTCGGTGCATTGGAGAGACTGCAGTCCCTACACAGTGGCAGTGTCTGCTCAAGCACTGCTGTAGAGATTACAATGTCCCCTACAGCCGGCCATTTCATGGTGGTTAACCTGCGTGAAAAGGCAGTAGGAAAGTAAGTTGGGAACCCATAGCGGACCCACCTTCCACCCGGGTCCACCAATATGGGCCCTGGGGGGCACCTATGGTGCCCCCTACATATCCCTGCACCATGTGGCAGGCACGGCTTGGTGCCTGCCACATAGTGCAGGGATATGTGCAATGTGCAATGTGTTTGATTTGGACTGCAGCTTGTGCTGCAGCCCACATCACACACTGCAATACAAAATATATAGATTGCAACCACCTCCTAATCCTAATGGCGGGACCGCTGACAGCTAGTCCGGCGGTCCCGTTCCTGACAGTATGGCGGTCGGAAGCTCGTCTGACCGCCATCATAATCAGGCCCTATTTTATTAAATTATTATTGGACTGGGCTGTTTCTGCAGGGTCACTCCAAATTTGTGCCTCCCTCTGCTGAACCTGTTTTTTTAGTCTTTTAGGACTTTGCACTCTCCTTTCCAAAGATGGTAAAATAGATATTTGCCTGATTGCTTTATTTAATTTACTTATAAGTCCCCAAGTTTATGGTACCAGATGTATCCAGGACTGCAGAACATTTTGTGCCATCCCCTAAAGTAGTTCTGGTAAACATGTCTCAGGCATGCCACTGTAGCCTGTACTGCAAGTGGAAAAATAAACATTTTGCCAGACCTAAACCTTACTTTTTAATACTTATATGTCACCCCTAAGGATACATCCCACAGATAGGAGAATTTTAAATGGATGTTTTAAAGATGATCAACCTGCAGCTTTTATTTGTATTACTACCCTGATAAGATTCCTTATAGATTAGACCCTAACAAGTTTGACTATGCTGAATAAAGTAAAATATTTTAGAATTGAAGCCCGAGTCGAGAGTGATTACTTTGCTCAGCTAGTTACTATGAAAACAGGGGGGCTTATTTACAAAGAATTGGCGTAGGGCAGCACGCAAGTCATTTTGCTGCCCTGCCCTCACCAATTAGAAAGGGCAGGACTGCACCATATTTACAAGATATGGTGCATTCCTGTCCTTTTGCAGCTGAGCGCCAATGCAGGCTCCCTTGCACCTTGGAGCGAGGGTGTGTATGTTGTTGGCATGGTTGTCTTTGTGCAGGAAGGGGCACCTTGTGCAGGAAGGGGCACCTTCCAGGCAACAAAAAAATCCTAAGAGGCGTTTTCCCTTTTCTATGTGTGCAGCACACATGAAAAGAGTAAAATGAGGAGAAATAAAAATATTTCTCAACTTTACGACTGCTATAGGGAGGCATATGTTTTTGGGGCTGTCCCAGTCTTTAGTGATTAAGTAAATCTGAGGCAGCGTCAAAATCGATGGGTGCTGTATGGGAACGCCACTGTAACGCCCATGGAATGCCTCTTTGATGCAGAGTTAGGCAAGGCAGCGCCTTGCAAGTTTTTGTAATACTCCATATCTTTGAGGCCATGCAAAGCTATGCAGAGTGGCTTTGTATCACTCAATAGATATGATTGAGAGGCTTACACTGCCGGAACATAGAAATAGACTTTGAGCCTTATTTATGAGGAATTGGCATAGGGCAGCGCCCAAAGCCTTTTTTTTGCAGCACTGCCCTACACGAATGTGAAAGGGCAGGAATTATTGGAAGGCATGGAATTTATGAAATACAGTGCATTCCTGTCCTTTCCCCTTGCACTGGCACACGATTTGCTGTTTAGCACCAATGTAGGGACCCTTGCACCATGGTGCAAGGGTGCCTCCGTTGCAGGCAGTATTCTTTTTATACAGGAAGGTGCACATTCCTGCTCGAAAACAATCCTGAGAGGCGTTTTCCTCATTCTATGTGTCCTGCTGAATGCAGAAGTTAATTAAGTAATAATTAATTGACAATTAATTAACAATACATTAATAAATACTTAATTGCTTATTAATTATGTACATTGTGCAATAATTATGACTTTTAAGTTATTTGTTAAGTGAGGGTTGCTGGGTTTGCAGAGATATAGGGTGGAAAGTTAATTATTGATTCATTATTTAACTAACTCTTAATGTATTAATTAATATTTAATTAGTTATTGATTATGTTAATTGTGTTACGTTTATTTATTTCAATTTTATTTTAGATTGGGCTTCTAGGTTTGGGGGGTATATTGTGGTAAAGTATTTAAGTAACAAATAATGTCTAGTTATTTTAAATTGATAACTCATTTTTAGATTGTTTAATAATTATGTAAATTGTCTTTTATATAAATATATATATAACTGTTTTAGGGTTAAATAATAAAGTTTATATTAAGAGTTTGATATTTATTAAAAATTGATAGGGTTATGTTTCATATATGTTATGTGTTTGAAGTGAAATACCTTCCCTACTGTTGCACAGATTGGAGTGTGAATAGTACCTTTTAGCCCTCCGAAGTCCAACACTTTCCAACTGTTGCTCAGACTGGAGTTGGAATAGTAAACTTTACCCCTACAAAGTCCAACACTTTTCCTGCTGTTGTACAGAGTCGAATGTGAATAGTAAATGTTACCTCTCTGGAGTCCAACACGTTCCCTACTGTTGCATAGACTTGAGTGAGAATAGTAAATGTTACCCCTCTTGAGTCCAGTGCTTTCCCTAATGCTACACGGACTGGAGTGGGAATAGTAAATTTTTCCCCTCCGGATTCCAATGCTTATCCCAACTGTTGTACTGATTGGAATAGGAATAGTAAATGTTAATCCTATGGAGTCCAACACTTTCCCTACATTTGCACAGACTGTAGTGGGAATAGTAAATTTTACCTCTCCCGAGTCTAATGCTTTCCCTACTGTTGCACAGGCTGGAGTGGAAATAGTGAAAGTTTACCCCTCCAAACTCCAATGCTTTCCCAACATTTTCACAGACTGAAGTGGAAATTATATATCTATTATTCCCAAACTTCAATACTTTATAAAATATTGTTTAAATATATCTAATATTCTTATTTGTTTAATTGTATATTGTTTGTATATATATATATATATATATATATATGTATGCATATATATATATATATATAAAAATGTTATCTAATTAATTTTTTTTTTTTTTTAGTAAATATCTTTTTTTGCTTTTCAAATGTAATTAATTTGGTAAGTTATTGCATTTCATATTTGACACACACACACACTTGGCGGTGCGGAAGTGGGACTGTTCCACTCCCGCACTGCCAAACTCATGTAGGAATCACCCAGAGTTTTCTCCTGCCTGGCGAGAGGTTCTTTGGCGTTTTCAGGGCGGTGCCTATTAAATAGCACAGCAAGGGGAACATCAACGGTAGTACCTGCACAGTATGAACTACTGTAGTCCAAGCCATGCAGGTACTGGTGTGCCTGCACACAGTGAGGCTCATGCTGTTCCCCCTGTGTGCATCCATATGGCATGAAGTACAAGTGGGTGCTTTAGGTTACATCGCCATGAAATGTGTAGTTGTAAGGTAATATGCTTGGTGGGATTTCAGCGGCCCACCCAGCTTATTGCGGCCTCAATACCACTGCGCCAGATCCCTAGTGGTTGTGGTGGTTCCAGGTTGGTCCGACCTCCCTGGTCATATTGGGGTGGTTGGAAGTCCGCCTCCACTGTACCCCCGCCCGAGTCTGGTTGTCTGTCGACTGGCAGACGCGTAATAAAGCCCTTACTATTTTAAACCATTTAAATATATGAAATGCGTTGATGTTTTGTCATTTATAATAAAAAACCGAGTGACTTAACCCATCTGGGAGTGCTGGACTATTATTTCCTATGAAGAAGGAAAATCTTATTTCCCCAACAGCTCATGGTATTTAAAAAGTAACATATGAGTACCTAAGTTGTGCATGTAATGACAGTGAATTACTCCATAAGTCACTTTTCACTGTAGCAAGGCTAGCTCTCTCATCACTTGCTTACCTTATTACCCTTAATAAGTGACTACTTCTGTTTAGGAACAGATAAAGACTTCATCCACTCATTATAATCTAAAATCCTCCTTAATGGTAAAGTCAGATTGTAAATGACTATTCTGAAAATGCCTCTTTTAGAAAGTTGGCATTATCCTGCCTAAAGCAAATGTAACTTTCTGTCAGTGTCCAGGGTTACACGAATGTGATTGGCTCTCCTGTGATGTTTTTGTGTATTCTTTCCAGACATGGGGACAAAAGGGCCTTGTCTGGGGTGCAATGTTGCTATCCCGAGCAGGATGTCCTGGGGATTTACTCAGCCTTCTTGAGCTTCAAAGTGTTGCTGCAGGGCTTGCCCAACCCCTTTCTGACTTTTAGGGTTGCCTGTCCTGTCATTGACAAATGCAGCTCACACCTAGGCATGCCCGCCCTTCGTTGCCCTAGACAGTTTGGAGCCAAACCCAGGAAAGTGGAAAGGTTAGACTATGGGGCATGCCCAACCCACAGACTGGCACTGTGAATAGAATTAGCACCTTCAGAACCTCTCATCAGAACACTCCTGGACATGGAGAAGATTCAGAAGAAGATCTGATCTGCTGTCAGAAGCAGGGAGATTGGACCTTTTTGCCTCAACCCCAGGCTTCTCAGAAGTGATTACAACAGTTAGTTTGCTAACCGCCTGTGTTAGCTACAGTGACGCACAAGCTTCTAGAGGCCCTACTTGCAACTGCCCAGTTGATTTGCCCCAACTGGACTTGCCTTTGTCCTGCTGCTAGCTTCTGATGAGTCAATCCTGATCCCCAAAATATGTTTCCTGGACCCTTGGATGGCATCAAAGAGCCTGCCTCCTGCTTTAAATCATATGTGCTGAGCTCTAGTTGATCCAGAGGTTTTTGGGCTCTTTGCAACCGCGAACAGACTCCTTGCATTGCCTGACAACTATCTACAATGGCCACCGATGCAAATCTCCAGCGGTGACTTGCTCTTCAAGCGCCTACAGAGACAGTCATCTTCTATGACAAAGCTGCGAAGCTCCAGCGATGACTGACTCTTTGCGCCAAACAATGACTGCCCATGATGCCCGACCTGCTTTGCTAACAGGCGATGTGAAATCCGGTGATAGACCATGAGAATGAGCATTAGCATGCAAAATCCCATGATAAGGGAACTGCGCTAATGAAAATGTAGATAATAGGGAGATGTGGACTTAACCTTGTGATCCACCTCCCAATATACAAATAGGTAAGTCGGAAAAAAAGGAGACGTTAGATAACATCGATAACCATGGTTAGCGTGGCTTTTATTATTATCGTTTGACCTGGGCCGGCTTGCAAATACAGTGATGTCTGGTTAGCGAGTTTTTCCCTGTTGTTTCTGGGACGCAACGCCTACTTCGCATCTCATTAGCGATGCGGGCCGAGGCGTTAATGTAACGGCTGGTAACATGCGCTAATGCATGTTAGCAGTGGTTTGATGATAATGAGTTAGAATAATCGCTGCTTTTCCAGCGCTATGTGCCGGAAAAGCAGCGTTATGTCTCTTGTTGATATGCCCCCCAGTGCTTTGTGCTTTTTAAACATTTAACTTTTATAACTCTAGTTGTACTTATTGCATTATTGTCATTTTGGTGTCATTTTGTTTAATACATTTTACTCTATTTTCCTGATTTCGTTTGGGATTTTCTTGTGTTGTGATTTCACTTTATTACTCTGTGTGTGATACAGAAATACTTTACACATTGTCTCCAAATTAAACCTGACTTCTTTTGTGCCAAACAACCAGAGGGTTAAACACGGGTGTAATTAGTAACTTGTATGGTTCACCCTGACAAGGATTGTGTTAATTATTTGAGTGTGGCTTCTACCCCATTCCCCCAACTAATAACCCAATTTCTATCAATTATCAAATAACAAATACATTGTTACACAGCCTTCAAAAAATAGTTATTTGGTGCTGGTAGGTGAATTTATTCGAAGAATCACAGGTGAACCGCCAGGATTCTAAATTAAGCAATAAAACTAGACGGGATAATGCCCCTGCTGACTGATGAGGATCATCTTTGTTCCTGATCCAGTGTGGATTGACATAGCTTTTAAAATATTGTTTCATCCGTCATAAAGATATACACTTCAGTATAGACATATATACACTTCGGTGTAGCATATAGATATATATACATTCAGTAATAACTTTGGCAGTTTAAGGATAGCAGGCCTCTCCTAAGGTCCTTATGGAAGAAATGTGCTCATATAGTACGATTTTGCTTCCTTTTTGAAGGTTGCAATGGATGTAATTCTTCTGATGTTTGGTGGGAGTGCATTCCAGATTCTCGGTGCTGCTCCTGAGAATGCTCGGTTATACGTCTGTGGAGATGAAAAAATATTCCTTTTTCAGGTGGTTCTGCAGAAAAAACTTATGAGGCAACTCGGCCTACCATACTGGTCTTCAGGGCTGAACTGGACTTCTCCTGTCATTAAAGGTCCGAGATGTTAGCATTATCAGATAAAGATCATTACATGATACTCATCGTTAATAAAATACTATTGTTAATGGTAAAAATGCGTTGTACTGCTTTATCTAAATGTATCTCCATCTGTTTCAGAAACTTTATGAAGAGTTCTAATGCTGTGGACAGTGTTTGTTTTAACTGATTGTGGTAATGTATACTGCCATAAGTAGGTCTAATCAATTTACCTTTAATGCTTGACCTACACCCTCCTTTGCAGCTTAGCGCGGCATTTCTCTGCCAGGGACCCCTCCTTTTTAACCTGGGTTGGAGCCTCAAGGGGGCTACATAAAGCAGATTTGTGTCTGTTGGGTACCCCTCACTCACATTTCCAATGAGGGTTCGTCAAGCAGAAAGGGTGCTGGGGAACTTAATCCCAGTTATGATCTCTGTCTTTCTGTTTTGAGTGTCGTGATGTTCCAATATTTCTGTACTTGGAATCAGTCAAGGAGAAGTGTCCCAAAGTGGGGGCTTTGTGACCATACTCCGGCAATCATTCGAGTGTGCCCCAGCTGAAAGAGACAATTCTCCTGAATTCCCTGACATGAATACATACCTGAGTAGCCGAGATGGATGAGGGTTATTATCCTTGGGTGGGAACTATGTTTCTGGGGCAATGATCTCCAGAAACATGGTAACCACTTTTTAAAGCCATGAACGTACTTCACAAGTTGTTATGTAGCCATGATGTTTATTGGTTAACTAAACTGGCAGGCAGGTAAGGTTGCAACATGACCAGCTGCTTTTGAATAATTGTAAGTTAAATGATTATCTTTTTAAATAAATATTTCTCTAACAAAAGAATGTTCTGCCTCTTAATTTAAGTGATCTTCATTTATTACAGCTAATGTTTTTATGCATGACTGAGGCCCTGATTATGAGTTGGTCGTGATAGTACGACCTGTACATAAAGACCAGTTTATATACCAGTTGGAATTTAGTGCTTCTTATAATTATTGGATGCGTTAACTCCTTCGACGCTGATGACGGAACCGCTCCGTCATCACCCGCGGTGGCGCTGTGCTGATGACAGAGTGGTTCCGTCATGGCCCGCCCGACGCGCCTGCGCGGCGCTGATTTCGCACCTGCGCGGCGCGTTCTATTGAGCGGGTGGGGGCCATGACGGAACCACTCCGTCATCAGCACAGCTCACCCGAGGCTGGTGACGGAGCGGTTCCGTCACCAGCGTGTGAGAGCCGTGCCCCCCCCGCCCCCTTAGCGCTGCGGCAGAATAGCCACTGCAGCGAAGGTGTTAAATACCTCAACCTTCATTGAATGTCTTCAGATCAAACCTTCCAACATATAACAGGAGAAAAACATACAGTATTTATTGTTTCATGCAGATTTTGGTGAGTGAAACACAAAAACCTGTATGATATTCCCCAGTAACTTACAATGAGTGCTATTAATCGCACTCGATATATAACGTACCCCATGGTATCGTTATTTAACAAGTGTGATAAATAGCGTCTAGACTAGTCATCAGGGCCTGAGTTGGGTGTATGGGTTAGATATCAGCTATGATCACTAGACTCTGCTTTATCCATGGTGCTATTTTTGTAAATGGTGGTGCAGGCTTCTTTGAGACTGACATGACATGGAGTGACCAATAGGTCGGTTGATGTAATTGAGGGGCAAGCATAATTGTGATGTTATTTTGCGGGTGGGAAGGCTGCTGGGACTGCCCCTGGATGTGATGAGGAGATATCTTTGGAAATTGCTTCCGATGTTAGCTGTGACAAAGAAAGTAGCTGCACAGATGTAAATTCGCTAGAATGGAAAAGGTAAAATGATCTGTGAATACGCCCCCTGTTGTTACTGGCCAGGATAGGTAGGGGAAGGACTATAATGCAATATATTTTCTATAAATACTGTCAATCAATTGTTTTTAACTAAAATAAAAGTAGCTAATTTCCAATCTCCTAATGTAATGTTTTTAATGGAACCTTTCATTTCTACTTTACATAATTTTGTATATTCAGGACCTTGTGGAGCCACCCTTTTCTAAGTTGCATGGAGAGAACACTGCACTCCCATTCAAATCACCTTCTATTTCAAATTAAATTCTGTTGGTTGCTTCTTTATGACTTTTTGTGGGGACGCTTCTTTGTTAGTGATATGGGTATTGTAACCCTCCTAGGAGACCTTTAATTAATAATTAAAACATTCTTGAGCCCCTTGGCTTATTCAGTTTCCTTAAGAGAATATACCATGGTTCTTTTACAGATCTACCCTGAAGCCCTGCAAATAATTTTCATTTTGATGATGACCCTCTGAATTTCTCATTAGAGTCAAAACATTATCGACATTAATGGGCGCAAAGACATTTTACTAAAAGAATGCTCAGTTAAGAGCTGTTTATCCAAATTACATGATTCTTTCATTGCTATGACTTATTATTTGATGCATTAGCCCTTCAGGTGACTATCTCATTGTCTACCACCTGATTTATGATCATGTTATTGTTTTTATTACCGCCCGACTTGCACCGTGGGATCACTTTGTCTCACAGAGCACCAAATTTGTTTGCTATAGATCCTTTTGTACATACTTGAAGCTTGGGTTTTTGTTCGTGATGCCTCTATATATAAAGGATGATTCTACAGTATTAAGGTCTCCTAACACTGTTCTTTCTTTATATGTATTTGTTTGCTTGATTGGATTAATTTACAATCATTCATTCTCTGGAAAAATGTACTAGATCCCTAGAAGGACCTGTATTGTTCCCTATTATTTCTAGTTAAAGGCAGGCAGGCAGATTGGACAGGCCTGTCCCCCCTTCACTAATGAATGACGTGCCCCATGCAGGTATGAATTCTCACCTGTCAAGGGAAGAGAGCATTTTCTGTCATACTGCGCACTGCCCTGGTCTCAGCTTGGTGCACAAAAGGGTGCACCACAGTGCAGCGTAGAACAGTGCATTTCTGTGACTGTAACTCCGCCTCTGGCAGCAGGCTGTATGTCACTGGATGTAGCCATGAATCTTGATCCCCAAACTTCTTAATTTTTCTAAAACAATTGATGAAAACATGTAAAAACAAGAAAATTAACAACACAAAACAGAAACAATGGGAAATGTTCCAGCTGTTCTATTGATATTCTTACTGACCATCAGCAGATAATTTACCTCCTCCCAGAGTTGGGTATGAGGAAAGTGTCAATTGTTGCAAATTACATTTTAGAAGATTTATATTAGTGTGTGTTCCTAGAGCAGGATAGGATTCTTTCTTTCAGGAGAGACCCCTTTGAGCCAATTCCTTTTCTCAATCAGAGATTAGATGCGCTTGCTGATCGATAGCTGAGAATACTTTCCAGCTTACAAATTCTTTATTGCGTAAGTGTGACGGCTTCATGCTGCTCACTGCTTGTTTTGCACATAGCCCTTGTTTGACTTTTGCACTTTTATTTTCTACAACTACTTCTACTATAGCTGAGAATACTTTCCAGCTTACAAATTCTCTATTGTGTAAGTGTGAAGGCTTCATGCCTATACATTTTTAAGGGCTCATCAGAACTCCTTATGTGGATTTCTAAATTGACACTGTTATATTTCATATTGGTACCCTAATATAGGTCTAGGGAACATCATACACTTTCCCTACATCACATCTCCGTCATTTCATATGAAAGAGTCTTATGAGGTCATAACTCCAAATAAGGACAGACTGCCTTGTATGGACATAATGCAATGGACATTATAACGAATATAGCCTTTTATGGACTAAACCTTTCCCCTAGTTCCATGCCGAGGGTGGGTGTTTCCCAATCGATATTGCTAAAATGTCATTCTTAGCACATATGAATAATTCATGAGTACACTCCACAGGAGGTCCACTTCACCTCTCCCATCAACGCACAAGTTTTAATCCCCAACGTCATCCTCATACTGAAACATGGGGAACATACGCACATAGACTGTATAAATACAGCACCAATTGCTATCAGTAGTCAGGAGGGAACTTAGACTTCAAGGCCAACACACTGACCAGAGATGCTGCAGCTCCGGCATGCCATTGCTCCAGCTGACAGTGGTCCGACGATCCCTTGCGGGGTGTCCAACTCAAGTCCAGGACGAGGTTTCACACTCTCACTATTCAGGTATGGGGGTGCGACTAAATCCTAGTGGGATTCTTGGCACTTACACTCAGGTTCTTAGACGTAGGCTCTTTTGTACCTACTCACATTCTAGGTCCACTTAGGTACATCTAGACAGGCAACTTAGGAGTAAGCACTTTATTTTATAAGTGCATTTCATATTCATGTATGTATTCATGACTATTGCAAAATGGTAAAACAATACTATTTCTTCTTATTCACTGTACTGCTGGTTCTATATCTCTGCTACTGTGTTACAGTTGTAGCAGCGCCCTTATTTTACATGAGAAGAACTACGGTACAATAAATTCTTATTGTAAACACGCTAAACTGCTTCTTCTGTGTATCTCTCTGAGAGCAAAACAAGCAAGCACGAGTGTCTGGGTGAAAAGTAGTATATTGTTTCCACAAGTCTGAGGATATTATGTTCTGAAGTTGCAAAAACGAATCTCTCTGATAACAGAAGATTCTAGTAGCACTGTGAGCTAGCTAATGAGAAAACATAGGCTGACATATTCGTTGGGGGTGTACAGACTCAGTTTGCCGTCAAGCCCACAGTATATGTTATCCATAAATAGCGTAGGTCCTGCATGAGAGGGTACTATCGGAACTACACTACAACACCTTTTCCTTGCTATTGGAGAAAATGACTTTATACGCCTAAACTTTTATTAATTTAGAATAAGGACATCCTTTAACAAACAAACTTGCTGAATTTTCTCTATAATGTTTGTAATCCTTACTAATGGGGTATTTTATCATGTTTTGAAATACTGACTAATGGATGATTTGAATCTGTAATGATGATGGATGAATAGTATTACTTATTGATCAATGAAATCTATTTGAATTAATTTGTTAATAAACCCCTTTGAATCACGTCAATTCTCTATTGATTATTGCAGAACCTCAAATGGACTTCACTGTTCATAGTGCTTAAAGTACATTTTTGCAACTTCTCAATTCTTCTTGTCAACGAACCATGGTCCACATGACCAATGGCAGGGGTTATTTAATGCTTACTTTTGAAGACTGAGACAAAATAATCGAAGACGGAGATACAAGAATCCCAGCTTGCTTCTGCAAAAGCAAGTGTCTTGCTTAGCTGATATTTGCATATGTAATTGGAAGATCCCAAAGTTAACTGCCTTTGATGACATTGTACTGACTGCTGTATCCAAGAGTGATGAACAGAACAAACCCTTCTTAAGTGGAAGACAAAAGACATGGCACAGGGGAGTCTGGAGGAGCTGTCATGGCTGTCAGGGGGGTGGGTGAGTCAGCCCGGTGAAAGCCTCCTCCTGCACGACAGGTCTGTTCTCCTGTCACCTGATCCCATTGGCGTGTGCACATCAATGTGCCTTTCCTTAGCTTTGACACCCCTCGCCTTTGTTCCTGGAAGGAAGGAGCGACGTGCCTGAAAAGACTGCAGAAGACACGCTTTGTTTGTGGGAAGAAAACGAAACAGCACATTTGACTTGAATAACGAGTTAACTCACAGGTGTTTCATGTGTATGTCTCAAAGCCCCTGTTCACAAATATCTTTATTAGATCATAACCATATCACAAGTGGAAGAACTTGCAAATGCAGCATCATCACGCAATATGACAAATGCTTCTCAAGGCATACAAACAACACTAAAGATAGACTGCCGTTTTTATATGTTGCCGGTGATGGAAAATCAGCCACTTCCCATTGCAACGATGGGTGCAGTTTTACCTAGGATAATTAGCAGGCCTGATTTGTTACATCTCACAAATCAATAATTTAGCCTCTGAGCCACATCTTGTTATGTTATGTTATGTTATGTTATGTTATGTTGTGTTGAGAGGACTTATAGAGCATCCTCCTACCCAAAATGCCTCATGTCATTACAAACAGGAAGTATGAAATCGTAGAGAGCAGAGAGGGGCTAAGCGTGTACTTAATAAAAACATTTTCAGTATTTCCTTCTCTAGCTCTCCACTCCTCAATTTCTGGTTCAGCCATGGAAATCTGCCCTTAGTGTGGATTGGATACCCGCAATCCTGGACTCGAGCATCACATCTGGTCCAGGGACAGGACAGACAGCATCCCCTTCATCAACGCAAGGGTTAGATGAAAATAAAATTGTGATCTCGAAGTCGCGCAAATTCAAAGAATTTCGACCACTGTTATGAAGTGCTGCAGTTTGCTAGAGGCTGGCCCAGTTTCACTGCGCTCAGGGATGTACGTTGTTATGACGCGTGGTATTACCACGCGTACCGTTACAACGCGTATTTTACAACGCAAGTCGTTACCATGACTTGCGCTGTAGGGGTGCGGACTTAGGAATAGTTGAATTTACTATTCCAACACCAGCCTACGTACAGTAGGGAAGGTGTTGGAATAGTAAATCTACTATTCTTGTCCTTTAGCGCCCTCCAGCACAAGTCGTGGTTACGTCTTGCGTTCTAAAATACGCGTTGTAACGGTACTGCGGGGTAACATCCGCGTCGTAAAGGATGTTCCCCGTGCTCAGCCATGCTGCCAAATTCCCCACCCCACATGGACTGGTCATCACTTACCAGCTATGAAACAATGGCTGCCACTTGGCAGCCTCGTCTCCATTGCATGGCAGCTGGAAGTCCTGCCCGGGGACAGGGCGTAGCTGGCATTGGTGCTGCAGGTGCAGTGACACAAGGTACCAGGTCCCAGAGGCCCCAGGGGCCCATTGAACCCTGATTATTGCTGTATTTTACAATTCAGACAACAATTAGGGTGCCCGTTTCCTTACCTGCACTAGGGCCTTTGCATCACAGGCTACGCTACCAGTGGCGGCTGGCACGGATTGGGGGTGGTGAGGCAGGGGTGGGGGTGGAGCCAGGGGTGGGGGCGGGGGAGCCAGGGGTAGGGGCATAGAAAAGAAAAGATAAAAGTCACTTACCTTTTTGGTCGGTTTCGTCTCTCCTCCTCTTAACTTTCGATGAGTCCGGAAGGGCTTCCCCAAAGCCAATCACAATGCTGCAATGTAGGGCTATGATTGGCTATGATTGGTCTGAGTGCATTGGTTCGGCGCTCAGACAGGCAGTGGGAGCCTGTGCATGTTCCTCAACAGCGTGTTGTTATAATTTTATTTTATTTACATGTTGGCACTGCAAAAAGCAGTGGGCGGCGCTCCTACACCTTAGCGGAGGTGCCAACACTGTATTCGACTTCTCCGGGACTAGCAGCAATTGGGGCACAACTACACATATCAAACATGATCCCTTTGTATGCAGCATTCTTCCTCCTCCATTACCACACTCCTAACCCTCTCGTGGCTTCAACTATTGTATTAAAATGTATTTTTCCTTTATCAAGCAGGCAATGTAAATATATTCAAAGACAAGCCAGAGCATAGCCTGTCACATAACTTTTGGGAATATTATTTTCCCCTTGTTTCCCGTTATGCCTGAGACCAATATCATATTTTTTAAATTACCTCTTGTATATTGCTCTGATAAAAAGTGGGGCCTGGTCAGAACTATATTAAAAAAAAAAAATATATATATATATAGAAATAAATACCAACACATTTTTCTCGGTAAATCATTTACCACAAGTTGTCCTGTTGATTGCAAGCTTGGACCGGTGACCTCCTTCCCATCCTCTGGCGTGTTCCTGCTTATTACATGGAAAACAGAACTCATGCTTGCTTACCTGTCCCCATCGAAGAGTCTGTCCTCCTACCATAGTAGACAGGTGCTTTTTTGTTATGAAACGTTATGACAAAGACAGTAGGCTTGGCCTATTTATTGCAACCAGCATGTGTGAAATCCAAAATGCCTCTAACAGTGTAATGTTATCACACTATGGCAAAGCCTGTAGACAGGAATTTGGCTTCATGTATTCGCACAGATTAACATAGTAGGCAAGTGTTTTGATGTTGGTCAACCACCCTGACAAACATTGAGGGAAGAAAACTTTCATAGTGATCATTTGTTACATCCTCTTACCTGGAAGAGTTGCATATTGTGTTGCCAACTGAAATTCAGTACATATTTATGCTTTTACACCTATATGAATGACGGTTGCCAGTTCATGCACACTTTAGTAAACCATCATTGGTTTTGGTTACAAGCCAATAGTAAAGGCTATAGGCCTTGTCAGTTTACAGGGAAAAGTTATATATCAGATTATTTAGGAGTGATCTGCTTATAATGAAAAGTTATGGCAAAGCAAGTATGACTAAGTTAACTATTGTGAAAATGTGTCAAAATGGATAACCTTTTAGGGATGGAGTGTTATTATACTTTATTAAAGATTGTAAACTCACAGATTACTGTTATGGGCAAGGGTTTTGGTGACCCACTTGAACAAGCTATGTTTATAGAAGATTTGCACTATGGAAATCCTGAATAGGCTCAATTAGCAGAGAGGTTATATTATTTTGACAACAGCAATTCTGTAAATATTTCTAATATTATCACTGTATACGTGATGGTTGCGTTGTGGGACATTTTATGCCTAACACAGTAGGTCTGAGTTGGTTATGGTGACAAACCAATGATAATGGCTATTGGGCTGGTTGTTTATTATGAAAAATTACGATAAAGACAGTAGGCCTGACATATATATTGTGGGAAAACATATGTTGAAGTCAATAGGCATTTTTGCGTAGATTGTCTTACTCTGTATTAAAGCCTACCAGTAAGAATGTTTTTACTGAGATTACAATAGAATACACATGTTTTGGTCTTGATCACCTTCTCTGACTAACCCTGGGAGTAGAAGATTTTCATTGTGAGATGCCATAAGGGTGGCCTGTTTATTATGGAAAAGTTATGACAAACGCAGAAGATCTGGGTTATTTATTGTGAACAACATTTTTTGAAGCCAATAGGCCTCCAACAGTGAATTGTTGTCACACTATATTGCAGGCTTTAGACAGAAATTTGGTTTTATAGAATCCTACAGATTAACAAGTGCTTTGGTGTTAGTAAACCTCTGTCAAACCCTGGGAGTAAAAGATGTTCGCAGAGATAATTCTTATTTGACCCTATTGAGAGGGGTTGTATATTTTCCTGCCAGTTGTAATTCTGCACATATTTGTAATTTTATAATTGTATGCATGATGGCTACCATTTTATGCACTCTTCAGTGAGCCTGTGTTGGTTACTGTGTAAGCAAATGGTAAACGCTACAATCCTTAATGCTTCCCTGGGAAAGATTCCTTGAGAGTGATACTATACACTATAATGAAAAGTTATGCAAAGCAAGTAGGCCTCACTTTCTAATTTTGAAAAAAATGGGGGTTTGTGAGATTTGTGTGATTTGCTTTCGTGTAATTACACAAAACTTTTGAAAAATTATGTGAAAGGCAAATATGTCATTTAGCACTATATTTTGTGAAGTGCATCCTCACAACATTTTTTGAAGCTAAGATACTGCAAAAAACATAAGTGCTGCGAATAACAGCTGCTCACATTCTGGTAGTTCACTTTGTTCCCACACTAGAAGTTTTCCATGAATGGCTGCACATTTATGTGATGTAAGTTAATCAGCAATTTTGCAAAGTGAGAGCATGCAGGACCCTACGATATCTGCATTACAATAGTGCAGCCGAACATTGGGGCCAATTAGGGTGGCGGACTTTGCCCGTCCGCCATCCCTGTGGAAAACGGGACCGTCCACCACCTGGGCGGTGGTCCCGCCATGCCAATTATGATGCGCCCGCCACACTGGCGGGCGCATCATGCATTTTTAACATTGCGGCGGATGGTGCTGAAAGCACCGCCCGCCGCAATGTCAAAAATGCAGGCATACATGCATTTGCATACACAAAGCGGCAGGCACCGCGCAGGCCCCTTTCGCCTTCACCCGGCAGGGCCCCCAAAGTAAAGACCGCATGCAATGCTGCCACGGAAAGGCATCTGCATGAGGCCATCCTATTATGGCTGGCGGTGTCTAGAAGACACCGCCAGCCATATGAACCCTTTTCCGCCCCGGCCGCAAGGCGACCGGGGCGGAAAAGCGGCGGACAGTGTTTCTGTCCGCCGCAATCCCCCCCGCCATTGTAAGTTGGCGGGGGGGAATAGGTGGCGGACGGGTACGGATGGCGGACGGATCGCCACTGCCTGCATGGCGGTGGCGATCCGTCCGCCATCCTAATCGGCCCCATTGTGTGGATCGGGATGATGTTAAAACCAAAGTCTATGAGGCAATGTGTCCCTAGAGATAAGTTTCAAAACGTAATTTGAAAAATACAGTCAGTAAGAAAGGACTGACACAAAAAGAGATATTGAGATAACCACAAGTTTTATTACAACAATTAAAAGGTACAATACAGGAGTAGTAAATTTGGATGCAGCAATAAACTCATTGGATTACATAGAAATCATTTGCCATAAAGGCAATCAGGTGGAATAGTACAAAATATTGAGCATAATCAGCAAAATCCCAAGTGTGCAGCGAAATAATTAAGAAATTGGACACCATCCCTAGTAGATGGCAAAAGAATCATGACTCACTTATAAATTCAAGGTTTTAAATACAGTGTTTTTGCATAGAAATTATTAGAAACTGCAAAGTCAACATGGTATGGTCATAGCCCCAACAAATCACATTTTCGCAATTAACCATTGTGAATGAATGCAATAGTGCGCGCAAGGGAAAGGACCTTGGAAAATGCTGCAAAAGGATTTCTTCTAGCAGGCTCTTTAAGAACAATGTGATTCAGAAATAAACAATACACATATTGCTGAGTAGTGTCAGGCAAGAAACATAGACACAATGAATATTATGAGAGGCCTAACTAAGGCTTAGTTAGCCTAAGATAGAAAAATACTCTTTAACACATCATAATAAATGTTTTAATTTCATTAGCTCCATGTCAGTATACATGTGTGAATTAAGGTGCAGAATACCTAATATGAATGCACAATTTAGTATGAACGTATAAAAACTTAATCCAAAATACCTGCAATTATGAGAATTTTGCTGCCATGATTTAAATTTTGCCCCAGACCTAGTATTTTGTTACATTGAGTACCACAGATCACCATAGTAGGCAAAGGTTTTTGTAAGCCACACAAACAAAGCATGGGGATAGAACATTTTCACTATGCTAATCCTTATTAGTCTTCATAGTAGGGATTTTATATATTTTTGACAATTTTAATATCATACACTTTTATAATATTATTACATTACATCTGATAAATGCCCTGTGGGAAAGCCTATGAACAACACAATAGGTCTGAGATAGCTATAGTGGCAAGTCAATGAAAAAGGTTTTGGGCCGGATTGTTTATAAATATAGTTCTGATAAAGGCAGTAGGCCTGACACATTGGTTGTGAAAAGCATAGGTTAAAGTTAGTTGACATTCAAGGGTGGATTAGTATTACTCTATATTAAAGTTTACACATAAGTATTTTGCTACATCAAATCTCACAGATTACCTTTGTTGGGAAGGGGTTTGATTGTTGGTTACGCCCTTTGAGAAACCCTAGGAGTCGAAGATTTCCACTGTAATAATTCTAGCTAAAAACTCTTTGGAAGCGCTGGCAGACTTCACGGTTACTAGGATCTAAAAACTTTAAATTATACATCCATCCATATATATAAATAGATAGATGTATAGATGATCTTTGGATCAGCCTACACTGTGCTACCAGCCATGACCGTAAACTGCATAGGATAATGGTTCTGTCACGTCAATCATTGGCGCTCTTGCCCCGTGAATATCACCATGTTCGATCACATCTGCACATCCACTTGAAGATGAATGCACTTGAGTGCCAGTGGGGGTTAGCCAGCCCTTTAGTTTTCAATGTTCTCCTTTTATAATTCCTCTTTCATTTCTTTGCTTATCATCTTTTTAGTTTTATTTTTATTAAGAGAATACCACAAATCTCTAGGTAGTGTTAGTTGGTCACTTGCATGCCACTCATTTAATCTGTAGTGCACTGCATCCTAGGTGGCCATTCCCTCTAAACCAGGTGACGATTATAGAATGCTGTTGTCCATATTGCATCATTTTATTCCAAGATGGTCAACATGTTGGTTTTTAATATGGCTGCCACGCTGCAATAATAGACTATGGGGCACATGCATCAACATAAGGAATTCTGATTTTTAAGGAATCTCTATTTTGGAATCGCAATTCCTTATACATGTAGGAATCACAAAATTAATTGTGAATCCTACACACTACACACTAATTGCGGATTTCTATTAGGTAATGTCACTCCATTCATTCCTATGGGCCTAGTAATAAATGGGAATGCATTCACAAATTGCGTTTGCAATGCAATTGCAAGGGGGCCTAAGGCCCCCCAGATGCACCCACCCTTAAGGTAAGTGTGCACATGTGGTGCACATACATGCCCTAAGGATCATACGCGGCTGCTGAGCTATCTCAGCAGCAGACTCCTCAAGACCTGGCTCTTCGAACAGTAGCGAAGCTTTCCCCCTCAGCGCCTTGAGACCCTCACCGGTAAATAGCGCGCTCTGCAAATAGATTGATTGATTGATTGATTGATTGATAAGAAAAAGGAAAGCTCTGCCAAAAGGGCCATTGTTTATAAATAACTACTTGCCTTCTGTTTCTGTGGCTTAGTTATTTGGCCCCCTAAAGACTCATACTGTATGCAGGAGGGCAAAACTCTGCTATTAAAAAAAGAGCGAAAGAAGAGTAAGCACACAGTTATTCGATGCAACTATGATCCACAAAAATCTAAGCAATATTTTCAAATGCACTTATCTAATTGTTTTTTTGGCGCAACTCAAAAGACCTTTTTTCAGGTACGTCGTTAGCCAAGCCCATATGACTTTTCTTAAATAATAAGTATAATATTCTTAAATAAAGTGTTTTTCAGGCAAATGTCTTCATTCATTGGTTGGTTGTTGTGTCACTTCCATTTTGCTTATGCCCACTACAGCATACAGCATGGGGCTTTGGGTCAGCTTACTTTAGCCTCTGATTAGTGTCACTTTGAATGAATACATTTTGCTCTTTCACAATAAGCACATATATGCAAACAAGGTAGTTTCGGTCCCTTTACTGCCAATGTTGCCTGATTTGCTATTAGGACACATTTGAAGTGAGCAAATGCATCATTCCAGCTTTATCAGTTCCTGCCTCCTTCCAATGATGTACATTTTGTTTGAAGTGACCTACTGTTTTTTCACAGCATACCATATTTTGTTTCTGGATTCGGTTTCACCAATGGTTCTTTAGTAAATTTTGCACAGGTATAAAACCACACTGTATTGTGTTTCATTTGAAGTACACTTGTAGTTTTATTTAAACATAGGTGGGGTGTAATCTGGGCTATAGTATCCAATATTTTACAATGTGAACCCTTTTTATTTCCTTCTTTCTTTCATTGCTTTTTCTTTCATTATTTCCTTTCTTCTTCCCTACTTTCTATCCTTCTTTCCATATTTCTTTTTTGCCTTCTTTTTAACTATTTCTTCTTTTTCTCTCAATCTTTTCTTCTTTCATTCCTTCTTCCCTTCTCTTTTATGACTTAGCTTTTTTCATTTCTTTCCTTTTTCTCCTTCCTTTCTTTTTTGCCAATTTTTCCTTTTTCTTTGCTTCTTTCCTTTTATCTTTTTTGCCTCTTTCCTTCTTTCATGCTATCCCTTGTTTTTCTTTTGGCTTCTTTCCTTCTTTCTATCATTCCTTTTTGCTTTCCTTAATTTTTTCTTTCATTTTTCCGTCTTTCTTTCTTTTACCTCTTTCTTTCATTCTTAATTTTTTCCTACTTTTTCTGATCTGCCTTCTTTCATTCTTTCTTGCCTACTCTCCAGTTTTCTTTCCTTTTTCTTTTTTTGCCTTCTTTCTATCTTTTTTAGCTTCTTTCCTTTTCCCTTTCCTGTCTTTCTCTTTTGCCTTCTTTCCTTTTATGCATCTTTATTTCTTGCCTTTTTTCATTTCTTCCTTATTTCTGTCATTCTTTCTTCTTTCTTTTTGCTTTCTTTATTTCTTTCTTACTTGCTTTTTGCCTTTACTCCTATCCTCCTTTGTCATTTTTCCATCTTTCTTTTTTCCTTCCTTTTAATTCCTTCTTTCTTTCCTTTCACCTACTTTTTACCTTCTTTCATTTTTTCTTTTGTTCTTCCACCTTTGTGCCTTCTTCCCTCCATTCTTCTCTTTTGTTTTCCTTCCATCCCTTTTTGCCCCAGACCTTCTGTTTCTTTGCCTTCTTACTTTCATTTTGTATGCCTTCCTTTGTTTCCTGCCTTCCTTCCTTTTTTCTTCCTTTCCTTTCTTCCTTTCTTCCCTTTATCTTGTGTTCCTTCTCAAAGGTGAGACTAGCAGCCAATGCCAAACCTATGGCGTTTTTAGGTCTGTGTTAGCCAAGACGTTTTTATTTTACAAGAAGGATGTGTAACATAGTTTTCAGACAGAGTTCATCCATTATTATATGATTGTGTTAGTCACATTTTATTTCCACCCACACTGGCATGCATCAAGGGGCAATGTTAGCCCACTTCAGTCATTGACAGACTTTACTATGAGTTACAGCATGCTGCCCTTTAACATGGAGCACATCCATACACAAATAGTTCCCTTTAAAGTGCCAGGTGTACCATTCAAATATGTACTTGTTTGAGACCAGTAAAATACGTTTGCTTTTAGTTAATGTATTTCTTTAGATGTAATGAGGGCCCAACAGCTACCCAAACAAAGTTTTCCAAAAAACCATGACAAAAAAACAGTTGCCAATGCCAGGCTTTTTGGCTTTGCCAATGCTTGCTGTTTATTTTATGCTGAGGGCAACATTATACTACTGGATTGCACATTAGTCTGTAATCATTGGGCTATAGATTTGAGAAGACTTTTCTCCATTTTATTGCTGATGTATTCCTAAATATTGCTGTAATATTTACATATGTGTGTGTATATATATATATATATATATATATGTATATATATATATATATATATATTCACTGAAAAAAACATAGGTTTCACACCAGTTATAGTTAGGAATTAGCATTAAAAAAACCTATTAAATTCACTGAAAAAACCATAGGTTTCACACCAGTTATAGTTAGCTGGAAGTTTTACTGGCTTAAAACCAATGAAATTCCCACGTTATAGTTAGTTGGACTCACTATAACTTGCGCGTGCAATGCACTGCTGATGACGTCACATATTACATCACTCATGACATGGTCAGTGACATCACTCATGACATCACTCATGACACCATCCAGTGAATGTGTGTCTTTCTGAAAAATAAATATGTTTTATATATGTATATGTAAAAGTTGATGGAAGAATACATGTTTAAATAAGTGTTTACATGGATGTTTTTTTTTTTTTTAAATTGATTGGTTATTTATTTATTTTATTTATTTTGTGCATTTATATGGCGCAACAGCTACCCAGAGGGTTTCCCGGCGCCTTGGATTTAATTAAAAAGACTGAGACTTAAAGGAAGGAAGAACTACTGATCAAAAAGCCAAGATTTCACTCCACTACGAAATTTAAGGTAGTTCGATTCCAACCGCAAGTTAAGGGGAAGGGTGTTCCACAAAATAGGAGCCAGGTAGGAAAAAGAGCGTCCACTCATGCGTACTCGCTTAACTCTAGGAACGACAAATTTAGCTTGTGTCATGGATCGGAGAGCTCGAGATGGTGTATATTTCAAGGCCAATCTACACAAATAGGAGGGGGCCTAATTCGTACTGCTGGTTAACTGGCTTATTAAGTGTATCTTAGTGAATACATATATTAGTGAGTAATGTTTAAATATTTCAATATATGTATTAGTGTTTCACTTTGTGTATAAGTGGCTGCATGGGTTGGTGAGTAGGTACATGTGTATGTATATAGGTTATTAGATGTTTTTCTTAGTATCAGTATGAGTGTTTGTATGGTTTGGTGGAGGTATTACTTAGCACATAGATGCATGAATGACTGACTCTCTCTTTGTATGTGTTTTGAAGACAGCATATGTGCAGGACTGTATGGATGGATGATTGTGTATATGTGTATGTTACTGAGTGAATGAGTGTCACACTAGTTTCTTTATCAGTAACTACATATGTTTTAATCTAGTGTATGTGAATATTGATATATATAAGTGAGTATATCTGAGAGTAAGAGATTGTAAGAGTTCCTATTTAAATTAGTATGTGTTTCTATAAGTGATTGTTTAAGAGAGTAACTATGTGTAAGTTTCCTTAGAAGTAAAGTGGTAGTGTGTGTATAGCTGTATATGCAAATAAATGGATGTTCAATAGTTTATTTTCATGTGTGAGTATGTGTGTGAGTAACTTTTGGATGACTGTCAGTGTGTAACAGGATATATAGGTGTATCACTACATATGATGAGTGAGTATATGTATGAGTGACTATATAGAACTGTTGGTGAATGAGGGCATGTGTATATAGATGGTGGAATTATTGAATTGGTTGTTGTAACTGGTATGGGTATCTCCATTTTTTTGAAAATTTTAGTTTCTTTTTTTGAATATTTGTTTCAAGGATTACATTACAGTGAAAGGAACTCTGTCACTCTGTCACAAGGATGGTGTCATCAGTGATGTCATGAGTGATGTCACTGATCATGTCATGAGTGATGTAATATGTGACGTCATCAGCAGTGCATTGCACGCGCAAGTTATAGTGAGTCCAACTAACTATAACGTGGGAATTTCATTGGTTTTATGCCAGTAAAACTTCCAGCTAACTATAACTGGTGTGAAACCTATGGTTTTTTCAGTGAATTTAATAGGTTTTTTAATGCTAATTCCTAACTATAACTGGTGTGAAACCTATGTTTTTTTCAGTGAATTTCAATGTTTTTTTAATAGCAAATCTTTATAGGTATAAAAAGTAAAAAACATTTTAAACGAATTTTATATTGTATAATTATGTAATTTTTTTTTTTTTTTTTTTTTTTGTGCCCCGGGGCGCTCCCGGGGCGCGTACCGGTGAACGCACGGGTAAGCGCAATCTTACGGCGTGCCCCAGGGCGCGTACCGGTGAGCTTCCAGGGAGCGCTCTTCCCGCGAACGAAAACAACATTGTGACGTATCGCGTAGACGCGTGATGCCTCATATGACGTACAGCGTAATCGCACCCGGAAGCATGCGATCGCGTACGATCGCGCAATGTCTCGACGTGCTTACGCCACGCGCCCCGTGGCGCGTAGCGTAAGCGCGTCGGGTCATGTGATTTGAAAATAACGCTTTTCATTGGTGCAAATCAGTTTTGGTTTCCAAATGATTAAAGCCTGGATCATGTGACTTGAAAATAACACTTTTCATTGGTTCAGAACAGTTTTGTTTTCCAAATGATGAAAGCCCCACCTTTTTTCCTTATTCTGATTTTGTCCTTTGACTGAGGAAGACCTGTTTGGAGTTCTATCTGTACTCTTTACTTGTATAACATGGCTACAGTAGCAGCAACAGCTGGAGCATCTGCCCCACCACCACCACCACCACCATCTAAAAGACCACCAGAAGATTACATTGGTGGTCAAGAGGAAGAGGAGGAGGATGATGAAGAGGAGGCACAGACAAGGCAGTTCCTGCCTGAAGATAAACAGCCCTACAAACCGAAAGACCACTTTATATGGGAGTTCTATAAAATCCCAAGGGGTTTTAAGAAAGTCAACACTGCAAAGGTGACTTGTTTAATTTGTGGTGCTGAACTGTCTAGGGGGAACCCTAACAAAAAGTATTCCTTCGGGAATCATACCATGATGCATCCAAACAATTATTCTAATGCAGAGTTAAGGGACCTCTGCAGTAAGCTACCCCCATCAACGTCTACATCCTCAACATCAAAACAACACACTCCATCGGGTTTGGGGCAAGAGACACATTGGCTACTATCCAACCTAAGTTTGCCGATTACAAAATCGTATGCAAATATTGTAACAAGACACTTTGCTATGGTGAGCAAAGTATCGAACTTATCATGGTTGCTGGTGATAACCATAAGTGTCCAAGAAAACCCTAATTTTTCCAGATTTTTTTTTGCTCCAGTTGAGCCATTTACAATTCCCTGTTTTTTGTTTCTCCCCATAAAAAATACAAAGAAAATATAAAAGTGTTCAGAAAAGCCAAAAAAAGTACAAAATGTTCAAAAAAACATAACAAAAATATAAAACAACAAAAAGAAGAAAAAAAACAGTTCTTTTTAGAACTACCTTTACTTTATAAAAATAAATCTATATTTTTAAAGAATCTCTGTCAAATTTTTTTCTACAGGGTACGCGTACCGGTACGTGCACCGGGGCGCGTACCGGGGAGCGCACCAAAAAAAAAAGAAAAAAAAATTAATGAAGGAGTTAGCATGAGGGAAGAACACAAAGAGAGTAATATTAAGAGAAAGAGAGCTAGAGGGAGAAACACAGAGGGATTGTTTATTACATAGTAAAAAACAGAGAAGGTGTAATAGGGTGAAAGTGAGAAAAGGCAAATGAATAAGGAAGCGAAAGAAGGGAAGAGAGAGGATGAAGACTAAAGTAGACATAGTGAGAGAATGTGAGTGGGTGTTGAAAGACAAAGAAAGGACAGTAAAAAATGGGGAATGAAGAGTAGTGACGGATCCAGGATAAATGAACAACGGTGAGAGAGGGTAAGGAAAGAGCAGTGAGTATAAGTAAAGAGGGGTGAAAGAGGGTGAAAAATTGAATTAGGATAACACATGGGGAGTGATAAAGAGAAAGGACAGAGACAGTAAAGGAAAGACTGTCTGAATGGGTCTGAGTGACACAGCAAAGAAAGGTAAGTAATGCAGTATGTGTGACTTATAGGGAGTCAGTGGGTGTAGGTCGGGGTGTGGGTTTGTAAGGTGTGTCTGTGGGTGTGGGTGTGTGGGGTATTTCGGTGTGAGTGGAGGTGAGGATTTGTGAGATATGTGTGAGAGGTGTATGGGTGTGGGGGGTATGTGTGTGGGATGTATGTGTGTGTATGGAATGTGTGTGTGTGTGAGAGTAGTGTATGTGGGGGAGGTGAGTGTATGTATGAGGTGTGTGTGTGGGGAGTGTATGTGGGGTGTATGTCAGAGGTGTGTGTATGTGTTGGGAGGGGGATGAGGTGTGTGTGTAGGAGTGAAGTAAATAATTAAGAAAAACAGAATGAGTGGAGAAGCAAAGGAAGGGAACAGAGGGTAAGTGAAATAAAGAATAGGGACTGAAAGAAGTTGAATATGAGAGAGGAAATAGGGAAAGGGGAGTAAACATGGAGAATAAGAATAAGTGAGGGAAGCAGAGTAAAGAAACAGGAGTGAGGTTGGTTGAGAAAATATTAGTGAGCTTAAAGCAAAGGGTGATGACAAACTACATTTTTGTAGTGATACTTACCATATAATAAATGTAACTGTAATTACATTTTTCACTACACTTTGTATCTGTGAAAGAGAGAAGAACAAATAAGTTATATTTAGTCAAATATGTATTTTAAATTAAAAGATACAAATGAAGAGGTTAAAAATCATAACAGTGTATTTAGAAATAAAGTAATAGTGAAGGACATAGAAAGGGAAATAAAGTAAGTTGGAATGAAAAAAAGAGAGAAAAAGAAATAGAAGGAGAGCAAATTACTAAGAGTAAGGCATATAGATTCACTGACAGAGAGGAAGAGAAGAACAGAGAAATGAACTGAAGGTAAGAAAGATACTAAAACAATGTGAGTTAGTAAAACTAAGTCAGGAAACAGTAGTAAGTAAAAAGATAATGACAGAGATGGAAAAGAGTCTAAGTAAGAATGCATTTAGAAGAATGAGGAATTGAAGATAACTGAGAGTAAGTGAAGAACAGTCATAGAGTGAAGGGATGAAGCGAGAGAGAATAATATACAATGATTGAGGGAAATGGAGTGAGGAAGTTAGTAAAGAGACACACTAAGAGAAATACTGAGTGAGGTGGAGTACAATGAGTGAGCAAAGGAAATGAGTAAGGGAGCAAAAAAAGAAAACAGAGGAGAAAACGACTAAAACAGTGGTAATGAGAGAAACTAATTTGGTGACGAAAGTAAAGAGAAGGACATTGAAAGAAAGGAAATGAGGGATACTAATGGAACCAGAGTAAAAGAAATAGGATGAAGAACGATGACAGAGGAGCAGTGAAGTTGTTGTAAAAGAAATGATGGAAGGTAGATAAACACAATTGAACATAACACAAGGAGAGTGAGGCACTGAGGACATAGAGGTAGTGAACGAAAAATAGGGTGAAGAGGTCAAAAGAAAAGAGCAAACAAAGATAAGCGAGGGGGAGTGGGTGATTTATAGTGATAGAGTGCGACAATACTGCTGAGTGAGTAAAGAGGAATTACTAAAAGAGCAAAGTAAGAAAATACAGAAAAGGGAAGTAAAGCAGAGAGACTGAAAGCTGAAAAGTTATGCAAGGGAGAGAGGGGATGCAGACAGTTGAAATGAGAATGAGGGGTTGTGAAAGAAGTGGAGAAAAAGAACGGGGTTGAAAGAGAGTGAAAGAAAGACATTATAAGTGAGTAAAAAGAGCTTAAAGAGGGTGGAAAAAGAAAAGTGAGTGTGAGACAATGGGAATATAATTTAAATTACAGAATAAAAACTATAGATTAACTTGTACAACATGTTGCATAGTTTATTTTTGCTGTTCTCAGAATATATTGAATTTCACTTAAAAAAGTGAGTTCAAACTACTCATCATATTACAGCGGGGAAAAAAAACACAATCACAAAGATTGTGTTTTAAAAAAAAACATCCAAAGTTACAAATAACAAATATACACTAATCTTTGATTTACTTACTTTTCCTTTAGGCCAAATAGTATATCATGAAGGTCCGCTTCTCGTTGGAAAGTACTCTGCTGTTTACTAAAAATTCCATTTCATCGACTTTCTAGAAGAAAAGCTCCAAAAACATCTGAAATATTTTCATTATTTTCATACACTCCTTTTTTTCACTCATGACTCTTTGCTCATTCCTTAACTTTTCCTCTAGGCCAAATAATGTTAGATGTATGAGCATACTTTCAAATTAATTTAAAGAAACTCTGAAATTACCGTTTTTAAATAGCAAACTAACCTTTATTAACTGCTCCCGTCTTCATACGCCAATTACCTTTACTTAAATTTCGGTTCTAAAAACACTAGATATGAATTTTTTAAGTCAAAAGGCAAACGTTGTTTAAAAGTCAAATGAGTATCGTTACAAAGGGTCCAACCTTTGCAACTTTTTAAATAGCATGTGTAATGCCCTGATGTTGTTGAAGGACCGTCATGATAAATAATAGCTACAGTTTCAAATGTTCTTCCTGAAATTGATAACTGAGAAGCCACAAAATTTTTAATAGAAGTTGTCAATTTCGTTACATCAGGTCTACATCGTTGGAACATTAAAATGACATAGTGACCATAACTTTGTAGAAATAATGTGGACAGCATTGCAGACTTACATTGGGTACACACCATACTGTGATCAGCTGCTTTAACTAGATTATTGAAAGACACTGATTTGCAGTCTGGTAAAGTCAAATATATAAATCTTTCAGTGTCTATTCTAGTAGTACTTGATGAAGTACAGTTATCACCTTAAGAAAGGTTAAAAAGATTGTTTATATCTACTCCTTCATCTTCCAATACATCAAACATATACATTAAAAATAAATTCCTGACAATCCTGCTGAATTATCTGTGAAAATTGATTTTGACCAGAACATATGTCTAGAAGATTTCTAATTTCTGAAACACTTTCTATTTTTGCTCTATCACTGCTACAATTCTCTAACACAGAAATCAATAAACAGCACAATGTTTGATCCCGATTTTCGACAATCTGTTTTTGTAAATTTTGAAGAAAAAAAACAACATTAACTACTACATTAACATAGCAGTTGACACCAGAACTGTTTTCAAACTGAAATCCAACAACATCTTCAACAGAATCCTTTTTCTTTCTCTTTACAATTACACTTTTATCTACTTTTTGCCTTTTTGCTAGTACCTCACTGCAATTAATCTCATTTCTTCTTAACCTATTGTATTCTTTAACACAATCTAGATCAGCACAAATCTTTGTTTCATCACACTCAATCAAGTACAATCCTAATAACGTTCTGACTCGTGATAATGCCACATATGCCATACCCTCTTTAAACACAGAACTTCCAATGTTCACCAAAGCACTAGCTACACTTAAACCTTGAGATTTATGAATTGTCACTGCATATGCCAAACAAACAGGAAACTGTTTTCGGCAAACATATAAGTCTTTCACAAGCAAATATCTAGCTGAACAACGACAAATGTGTTCTATTTCGTCAATGCCATCAAATTTAATTTTTAAAATTTCAATTCCATCTCTATTTTTGTAATTCACAAAACCAACAACATGACCCATTGCTCCATTTACCAGACCTCTTTCAACATTTAAATTCCTTCTCAAAATGATACGACAATTTAAACACACATTCAGAGTCTTTTCAAGACCAGCAGTTTTAGATATAGTCTTCTCCAATGAATCCAATTTTGATTTCAAATTTTCTGACAAAATAATTGTTGCTCTCATCTATTTTATCTATCGCTTCCAGTTTCACTATCTCTTCATTTTCGAACTTCAACATTTTGTTGTTAAACATGGAACATTCTTTCAGAGTAGGCATCCAACATATGCCAGATTTCTTCTCGTTAATTTTCTTAAAAATATTCTCTGGAAGAATGTTTTCATTTGGGTACAAATTAGAAATTAATCGTCCATGTAAAGCTTCTTTCCCATGCTGACTTATTTTTCCAATTCTTACATCTTGTAGAATATTTTTATAATCTTCATCCTTTGCCTGCCGCATATTTTGGAGTAGTTCTGCATATTTGAAATTTAACCATATATTAACGTTTCCAATGCTTCCTAGGCACTTCCTGGTATCTTCATGCGTGACCATTTTAAACACTGGTTGACCTTTCACTGGAGTCAACTGCAGTAGATCTCCAAAAACGATAATGTGTTTTCCTGCAAATAAGAAATCATAATCTGTTCTAAGAATTTCTTGCATTCTCAAATGCACAAAAGCAAGCATTACATTTGAGACCATGCTTACTTCATCAATGATAAGAAGTTTCATTTTCTTCAGGATTCTCGAAACTTCACAACACGCATCTCCAGATAGCTTGTGGTATTGCAATTTGTTATCATGCTCCACTGGCAGCATCAGTAAACGATGTAAAGTAATCCCTTTAATATTATGTGCTGCCAGCCCAGTTGGAGCGGTAACAACACAAGACAGCGGTGATTCAGTTCTTTTCTGCAGATAAGTTGCAATTGCTTTAATCAGAAAACTTTTTCCAGTTCCCGCTTCTCCACTCACGTACAATCGGACAGGCTTAAATGATGTACATGAGCACTCTTTCTTCTCATGACTGAATCCATGTTCAACCTCTTCTGTGACTTTGTCATATATCTGTTTCTGCTCAAGGTTTAATTGTTTCACCAAATCTTCTAAATTAATTACATCCTCTTGAGCTTGCTCCATAGCTCTTTCCACCTCATCCATGGCAGTGGCACCTCCTAGTGGATCCTGACTCAATGAAGCAGAACTCTGACTGTCTTGAGAACTGTCTCTCGCAATCTCTGCAGCAATTGTTGCTTCTTGCTCTATTTCTTCATTCAACATTTGCAGATAATTTGGAAAAACAGGACATTCTATTGTATCCTTGGTTGCATTAAAAGAGTCTTCATAACAGAGAAAATCTCCAAGTAGTTCCTCTTCTTTACGCCATGGTTTAAAGAGTTGCAAAAGAGCCAAATAGTAAAATTCTCTTTTATCTGGATTTTCACAACTCAATTTTCGATGATTAATCAAATGACCTTTTTTCTGTTTCACTAAACATCCTTCACATCCAATGACAGCATATATTCCATTATTGATATCTTCTCTGATGTTCCTCTTATAAATATATATTTGCAGAACTTCATAGAGACAAGCGTTCTCAAGGTGAGGACTTCTGTTTGGATAGTATGTATCCAACATGTTTGTCTTCAAAATATCTGTGCTTTCTGGTTCTTTCTCTGCCAAATACTCTATCTCTTGTACAGATTTCAGAACTCGGTTTCGTGTTGCAGCAAGACCTAGACTTATCCAAATGATGGTTCTAGATTTGGCATAGAGACTTGCTGATGACAATCGATCAGAACATTCATATGCTCCAATTTCTCGATGCGACAACATCTTCAGACTGTAACTATATAATTTCTTGCTTAGACTCTTTTCATGTGAAATGTCCCCCCACATTTCCTTCAGTTCTGTCTTTTCTTTTTTTGTTATGTAAGACGTCACATATCGAGCCACAGCAATAGAGTTGTCAGCAACTAATTGAATATCCATGTTAGCATTCCACATGGACAAAATCACTGGGTTGTAGGCATTGATGTCCTTGGACTCTTCGTTTCTTTTTAAATTGTATGTATTTTTTGGTGATTTCCTCGTCACAGTATGTCGCAGAGAAGACATCAAATTATTTACTCTTCCTTTAGAAATCACTGGTCGTGAAAAGCCGAAACGACATTTTGTGTAGAACTTGTCCTTGTTTCTGAATTTTCGACGACAGTACTTTCCACAACGATGAGATTGAAAGTGTAAAACGTGTTGCCTTAAACTGTTTTCTTCGTTAGTTTTCATACAGCACATGTTGAATACTCTTCAATGAAGCTCATCACTGTCTCATCCAAATCTGTTCCAAATTTGGGTGCATCTTTAATCCACAACAACATATGTATATGAGGAGCACCTCTCGCTTGATACTCCTTTCTCCAAAAGAAATCCAAAGCCTCTCCAAGGGGAGGATTTTTTTTGTTGGTAATAAAAGACATCATAGCTTCAAATCTATGATTGAAATATCTGCATACATTCACTGGATCCAAAGAACACAGTTCTCCAGCAGTTTTGAATTCTATATTTTGAATATTTGCATTTGCCTCTCGTAGAAATTGAAGTAAGTCGTCCCATGCATACTCGGCACAGCTAAGAGTGAGGAACCATGTAGGAGTTCCTAAGTTTCTTAGCATACATTTCAATTCCCCATGACGACGGAACCAATACTCGTTGGTACCACGCTGACATGCCATCAGATTGATTAAATGAGATTCCAAAATATTATCTTGCAGATTCACTTTCTCCATAAAGTCCCTCGCCGAAACATTTTGCAAATGTGCTCCACTTTTCAGTATATGGTTTACTGCATAAGAAAGCCCAGACAAGTCACTTTCAGACAGTAGATGAAACAAATATGGGATGCATTGACGAAACCTTGGATCTTCAGCATATAATCTTACAGTTCGGTATTCAGATGCAGGAATTTGAAGTGGTCGATCGTCATATCGTCCACCTCGACCTGTTGGAAATAAATGTGGAAAACAACGAGCTTCCAAACTTTCTTCCCATACACTAATGGGACTTCCTTTTGCTGCTTTCATTTGAAACAAGTCAATTGAATTCCCCATCACTTCTTTGGAATGCAAAGGATGAACAGTATAATGTTCATATATTTCTTCACTTCTTGATACATCAACTTTTTCAATTTAGCCAGCTGAACAATCACTGTCTTCATCTGCAGCTGTTTCCTCTGCCTCAACACATACATGTTTGTAGTACTCATTGTTTTTGACCAAATACAACGTTGCCTTTTTGACTTTCCTAACATCCACTAAATCTTGCCAAATTTTCTTACTCTTTGTTGGAACCCCATTAACTAGAATAACCAGAGGTTCCTCTTCCACTTTCTCTACACCAATGGTATCAATATTTTTCTTGAAATCTAGACGCAAATAAACAACTCTTCCCTTTAATCCTCTCTGTAAATCCGAAGGAGGCAATTTCCCTATCTTAGGCTCCATGCGAACAATAGCCTGAAAAGGATGGACACATTGTATCAAAATAGACTCATATGTATTTAAATCCATCAATTCAGAAGGAATATCTACTAACTCCAGATTATTATGAACAGCTCTAGCAGGCATTCTGTTTTGATTTAATTTATCATAACAATATTTACAAATACGCTGATCAGAACTCAAATCAAAACAATTCTCCACCCACAAATAAGTAGCAAAATCCTTCCACTCATAATTATTTATCTTTTCACTTATAAATCAACTAATCTAGTTTGATGGTTATAATGAGTTCGTCGACAACACACACAAGTAAAATTCGGCCTTTCACTTGATTTCACCTTAAACCTGGTAACTTCCTGGTCAAACTTTTCTGTACTTGAAATCTGTACATTATCTTCCACAATACCTTGAATTTCTGTGTCAATTTCTACACTGTCCTCTTTTTCACCAAAATAAGAAATCTCAATTTCTTCACAAATCTTCTTCACATCTAATTCAGTTCCATGCAAAAGAGCACTGTTTAATTGTTTAAGCTTAAGTGCTGGACTTTTTGCATAATACAACATTCTCACTAATTTCCTCATTTTGGTATGATGCACTGCTACAACTTAAAATGATGAAAAACACTTTGACAGACTTTTTTAGAAAGACAAGCCAGTGAATGGCCTTGCAAACCTGTCTTTTCTCTCACTCTGCAAGGATCTAAATCTTGCAACAACTTTATTTTCTGCTTCAGACTTTTCTTACTATATGTACGTAAGAAATTACAAAACAATTTAATTGATTCCTGTCGCACTCTACAAATACGACTACACTTCCAAGTGTACACTTGACCCTTAGTACGTCTACCTAAAACTTCATCAGTTAACAACCCTACTGGTTCTCTAAGCACAAGTTTCTCTTTTTCAATTGGACAACCGTCTTTCACCTCATATGCTCGACCACTGGTGTCAACTGCATGCACTAAATCATTCTCCTGGAAGTAGCTCTCCTCATTAAAAAATGGCTCACAACTTGAACTGTGCATCCATTCTCCTGAAAAAACTTTACAAAAATTAGTCTGATTAATTACTCTTTTCCATCTACTGTTTGATTTAAAACCATCAATTGTGTTGTTGGATACTTGTAAAGCGCACTGTCACTCGGGTAGAGTAACAGTGCGCTTTACAAGTATCCAACATTGTTAAGTGTCCTAATTCTATTGATTATTAAAATTAATCATTTTTTCTTAACTTCAAAAGCCTGATCAACAATCTTCTCTACATTTTTCTTTTTCTTATAAAAAGCAGTTCTCTGTTTTCCTTTCCTAATGTTTTTTAACAAATTTAAAACCACCCTATTGCGAAACATTCGTTTACGAATGTCTCTAAACTGATTTTGCCTTCTATTCCGATACATATTATTCTCTCCTGCTCCAGTAGTAATATTTTTTGAGGGCCTCTCCTTCCTTTTCAAACTTACTCTCGCCTTCTCTTTTTCTACATGCTGTCCATCATTTTATTTTGTTCTACATATGTTCCGTAAGAAAGACTTAGTTATCTTACCAGGAGCTTCTTTCCTGTTTTTTGAAGTCTTTAGTGTTGTGGACTGCTGTAATTCCGTGCTCTTTTTGTTTGTAACCGAAGTACATTTTTTTTTCTTCTTTGCCTTGAGGGCATCTTTCCTTACTCTTGAAATCTTGATTTCAATCTGTGTTACAGGAAAAAATAGCACATTATAGACCACTATTATCAAACAACAAAGCAATGACAAAAAGCAAACAGTCTATTCAGGGTTACACATCAAGTGAGGATTCTCCAGGAGTGCAGAATAGGTGACACATGTATTGAAGAGTGTAGTGGAAGAGAAGTCTGTCCACAGGTACAAAGAAAGTGAGACCTGTGTCTAAGAGTGCAGTAGGGGATAGGCTTCATGAAGTCTAGTCCACTGCACTCTTACACACAGGCTTCACCACCTATGCTTTCCAGTAAAAGCCTCTCTTCCACTACAGTCTTGAACATAGGCCTCATCTCCTCTGTACCTCTGGACATGCCTCACCTCATCTGCACAATCTACTTCCTAATCTGACTTAACACAGATGACATCATTGTTAAAAGTTGAAATATAAGTATTTACTCATGCAGACACTATTTATTCCTTCTCAAAATACTAAAAGTCATTTTTTTCATCAAAATCGTTTTTTAAATAACATTTTAGACACACAGTGCAGGTCCTATGTACAACAATTCAGTGTCCATGACTACAATGGAGAGGACTAACCTCCTCTCACCCTTGAACAAGCCTTACCTCATCTCTGTCCTCTGAAGAGGCCTTAATGTATTGAATATAATTGATAGTAAGTAGGTGCAAATGAAGTGACGCATGTCCAAGGGTGTAAATAAGCTGAGGCCTGTCTAAGCATGCCAATTAGTTGAAGTCTATTCAGGGTTGCAGATGAGGTAAGGATTGTCTAGGGGTGCACAAGAGGTATGGCCTCTATTGAAGAGTGTAGTAGAAGAGAGGTCTGTCCATGGGTGCAAAGAACTTGAGACCTGTGTCTAAGAGTACAGTGGGAGATAGGCTTCATGAAGCCTAGTCCACTGCACTCTTAGACACAGGTCTCACAACGTACGCTCTCCAAGAAAAACCTCTCTCCCACTACAGTCTTGAACACAGGCCTCACCTCCTCTGTCCCTCTGGACATGCCTCACCTCATCTGCACAATCTACTTCCTAATCTGAGGTAACACAGGTGTCATAATTGTGAAAAGGTCATTTTTTTATGTAATCATGCACACACTATTTATTCTTTCTCAAAAATGTAAAACACATTAATTTGCCCCAAAAATCTTTTAGTAGTATAATGCAAAGCTTATACATATGACCTTTTCTCTATTTTTCAAATGTTATTCTAAAAAAAGGTTATTAGGCCTAAACAGGAGTGCAGATGTGATGAAGCCTGTCCAGGTGAGCACAAAAGGTGAGGCTTGTGTCCAAGAGTGCAGTGAACAGAACTAAACTGGTGTAGTGTGCAAAAAAAAGATGAACCTCATTTATAAAGCCCTGCATCAGTTTTCCACTGCTGATGCGTCACTTTTTGTGACGCATCGGCGGCATAAAACATGTGCCTTGTTGCGCCATATTTAAAAAGTGACGCATGTAGGTAGATGCGTCACTTCTGTCAGGTGTAATGTACACAGAGGGGGCATTCACCCGCAAAAAGCCTCGTAATAGTGACGCAGTGAAATCTATGAGATTTCACTGCGTCACTTTTAGAACACTGTTACGTCAAAATCTTGCACCTGCCTAACAGCAGGCGTAAGACTCAGGCAAGGGCTTTTCCCATGTGAAAGGATGCAATGCTGGAGTTGCGTCATTTTTGTGACACACTCCAGCAATTCGTCACTTTTTTGCTTACAGATACATCAGAAATACTGACTTATCTGTAAGTCCTAAAAACATGATGCGTCATACATTAAATATAATGCATTATTGGTGTCAGATTGTACAGTGAAAAGTGACGCATCGCTGTATTCATAAATAAGGCTCTCAGTGTGCTTCCTAATCTGAGGTAACACAGGTGACATGATTATGAAAGCTTCAAATTATTTTATTTAATCATGCACACACTTTTTATTCTTTCTCAAAAATGTTAAAGCTATTAATTTGCCCCAAAATCGATTTTTTAATAACATTTTAGAAACACAGTGCAAGTCCTATGTACAATCCTTCCATTTCAGTACTGAAAAGTCACTATTTTACAAAATACATTTCCTATCTCTTGCAAACATTCCTACCAAGCATTATCAAAAAAATGAAACAAACAGATTTGCACTAAAATCGTTTTTCAATTTCCATTTTAGGAACAGAACACAGGTCCTATGTACAAGCATTCATTTTCATTACTGAAAGCCATTAATTTGCCCTAAAATCGTTTTTTATTTAATATTTTATGAACAGAGCACATATCCTATTTACAAGCATTCATTTTCACTACTAAAACCCATTGTTTTGCACTAAAATCGTTTTTCAATTAACATTTTAGAAACAAAGCACAGATCCTATATACAAGCTTTCATTTTCACTACTAAAACCCATTGATTTGCACTAAAATCGTTTTTCAATTACCATTTTAGGAACAGAACACAGGTTCTATGTACAAGCATTCCTTTTCACTACTGAAACCCGTTGATTTACCCTAAAATTGATTTTTAAAATAACATTTTAGATACAGAGTGCAAGTCCTATGTACAACCATTCAACTTCACTACTGAAACATCACTATTTCACAAAATACAAATTCTCTATTTTACAAATATAGAAACCATGCATTTTCAAAAAGCATCACACAAACCAACAGCAAAGAAAATCAATGTGCTTCTTAATCTGAACTCTCTATCTAAATGAATCATAACTCACCTTTACAAATGCTTTGGGAGATTCAGAACAGTGTCAGATACACACACCAATGTTTCTTTAGCAGAGCAAAAGGTATGTTCTCCAGGCACTGCAACCATTAATGGCACAGAAAACCTCTCATTCTACACACATATTTCTCATGGTAACCAATCAAAACTCTTCCCTCTCTATTTTCAAATCAACTATCTGAATCCACCAATCATTGCTTGTGATTCAAGAGCACTGAAACTCCAGTTTTTTTTTGCAAACTCCTACTGTTCCTACTGCCATTTCATTCCTACACTTCATCTGACTGCACCAGAACCTCCTCTCACCATGTACTCTGTCTGCATTATTGGACATAGCTACATCCACTGGGCTCAAAGGTATGCAGCTAACACAAATTTTCACAACCTTGATTTACCAAATGTGAACATCAAATGGATTGGCCAGAGATGATTGAGATGTCACCAATTGATACCATTGGTGAAAACCTTTTTGCATTTGCCACACCCTGACCTCTTGATTGTGCACTGTGGAGGAAATGACTTGGGCACTTTGACTGGGGTAGGTCTGGAAATGCTTTTAAAGGACACCTTTGATCAATTGATGGCACTTTTCCCACAAACTGCCTTGGTATATTCCAATATATGCCAAAGACAGAAATGGAAGTGGTCCAACCAATTTTGTCCACAATTTGAGAAAGCACGGAAACATGTGAATAAATCT
This sequence comes from Lissotriton helveticus, assembly GCF_964261635.1. Taxonomy (NCBI): domain Eukaryota; kingdom Metazoa; phylum Chordata; class Amphibia; order Caudata; family Salamandridae; genus Lissotriton; species Lissotriton helveticus. The sequence goes on along the minus strand of NC_136065.1, from coordinate 163,498,397 downwards.
GTTTCTGCTTACATGAGAGACTATGGAATGGGTTCAATATACAACAACAACTTGCATTATAACATGCAAGATATCTACAGAGATGGTGTGCACTTCTCAGATGAGGGGAATAGAATATTCCTCCTGAATTTAAGACTATGCATTGGTACCTACTTGTAGGTACCTAAATCAGCCACAGAATCCAAAAGCTCTTTTCAGGGCTACCCTACCTCTGATCACTCCAAATGATTATCTTTTTCTAACTTTTTTCACTATTTTTCACCAAAGTACGCTCCCCGGTACGCGCCCCGGTCACTCCCCCCGCGAAAATTTTAAACTAAAATTTATTTTTTTACCTATATGGGCCTCCTAAGACCCCCTCAGGAAACCTAGGGGGTCAGGGGGTGCCTACCGTGCCCCCTTATACCCATTCCCAACGTTGTTTGTCCTCCATTTTCTGTCTCAAATCTACCGAAACACAAAATGGAGGACTCCCGTTGCGCTTACCGGTACGCGTACCGGGGCGCTCAGCGGTAAGCACTCCCACATTTTTTTAAAAGTTAATTTACATAAATTCCTCTGTAGAAAAGTTCACCAAATATAGAATAGGCAATACTACATACCAGTCCCTACCATTTTACCAAATTTGGTGGAATTCTATTGAGCTATTTGGACTCTAGCCCTGTCTAAATATCCTGAGGTAAATTACATGACAAAAACACATCTGAAGTGTTAGAATTTACAACCAATTAAAATGTTACTTTCATTTTCTACTTTTATTTCATCACATTTGATTGGTTATGTACATGAATATATATAAAAAAAGAGAGGGAAACACAGCCATTTTGACTACTACTTCCTGAAGTACATTGGAAATTTTTTTTCACTGTGAACTTCAACTACTTTTTCAAAGGTAAGTTGTTATTTTGGAAAGTGAAGTATGTTGTGCACTTTAAGTTAAATTGGAAAACATTTTCTAATAGTTATATACTATCTCTCTGTAATAGTTATAGATTGAGATAGGCTTCTCTGTTATATTTATGGATTGAGTTAGGCTTCTCTGGTATAATTATGAATTTACTTAGGCTTCATCACATGCACTTTTTTATATTTATACTTCCTGCCTGATACCATACACTGCCCAAAGATAACTTGACTGTTAAAAACTCATAAGTACCTGTCTGAACTTAAACCCAACAGTGCCTTAACTCTACTGATATAGTGATTTTTTATGCAATTTACAGCAAGAAAATGGAAGGTGAACAAGAGAGCATCAATGTTTCCTCCGAAATTACAAATGAGGAGATTCTTAATGAAGATTTTGTTGACGATGATTTCATGAACGACTCTTTGGATCAACAATTTATTGACTGGTTAGAAAACACTGAATCTACCATTTTTGAGGAGATTCCAGATGAACTAATGCTGGAAGTTTTATTAAACTATGAAAATTCTAACCAATAAATGTTTATTTCATAATTAAAAATTGTTTGAGACATTATTCATTTTTATATGTAATTCATGAAATACTACCAAAATGATTATATTTATATTATAATATAAAGTGAGACTTACAGTATACTGTGCAATTTCAAAACATCATAAGGGAGCAGGGTAGACTACCCATGATCCCCTAGTTCTTCTCAGGGAGTGCTTAATGTATCTATTTCTGCTTTTCTAACAGACTATGATATAGATTCCGAATCTATGACATAATATCGACAGACAGAATATCTACATACAAAAATATCGACACAAAAATATCGAAATCAAAAATATCGGAGTCCTATCTTCATAAAGGTAAGTACAAAAATATCGAAAAATTAATATCGTAGTACAAAAATAGCGAAAATAAAAATATCGTTTTTTTAAATATATTAATAATAATGTAAAAATAATTTTAAAATACATATAAATTTACAAATATTAAATAAAAACATTAAAACATAATTAAAAAATTTAAACTAATACATATACATTTAAAATAAATTAAAAACGTAATAATTTAATGTCATTTTATTTTTTTTAATTTCATTTAATTGATTTAATTTAAATATAAATTTATTTTATTTTTACCCTGCACGCCTGTACCTCAAAAACCCAAAACTGACCCTGAACCCTAAAAATACCCCTTTACCCAAAAACCCAAAACTGACCCTGAACCCTAAAAATACCCCTTTACCCAAAAACCCAAAACTGACCCTGAACCCTAAAAATACCCCTTTACCCAAGAACTAAAAACTGACCCTGAACCCTAAAAATACCCCTTTACCCAAAAACTGAAAACTGACCCTGAACCCTAAAAATACCCCTTTACCCAAAAACTGAAAACTGACCCTGAACCCAAAAAATACCCCTTTACCCAAAAACTGAAAACTGACCCTGAACCCTAAAAATACCCCTTTACCCAAAAACTGAAAACTGACCCTGAACCCTAAAAATACCCCTTAACCCAAAAACTGAAAACGGACCCTGAACCCAAAATATACCCCTTTACCCAAAAACTGAAAACTGACCCTGAACCCTAAAAATACCCCTTTACCCAAAAACTGAAAACTGACCCTGAACCCAAAAAATACCCCTTTACCCAAGAACTGAAAACTGACCCTGAACCCTAAAAATACTCCTTTACCCAAAAACTGAAAACTGACCCTGAACCCTAAAAATACCCCTTTACCCAAAAAATGAAAACTGACCCTGAACACTAAAAATACCCTATTACCCAAAAACTGAAAACTGACCCTGAACCCTAAAAATACCCCTTAAAAAAACTAAAACATATAAAATTTAAAATATTATTATATACTTACCTATACTTACGTTGTAATGGTATGCGTTGTAAAGGTACCTGCGTTGTAAAAACATGCGTTGTAAAAACATGCGTTGTAAACACATGCGTTGTAATGGTTTTTGCATTGTAAAAATTTTGTTGTAATGGTAGTGCTTTGTAAAAGTTGCGTTGTAAAGGTTGTTTCCCCGGTGGATAGCGTAGGGGTAAAAATTACTATTCACACTCCAGAGGGTGCAACAGTAGGGAAAGCGTTGGATAGCATGGGGGTAAAAATTAATTCCCACACTACTCCCACTTTAACACACAACACACTACACATATAAAAAAGACAATTAATATAAATTTCAATTAATCAATTAATAATAATTAATATTACTAAATTGATGTAATTATAAATGAACTAATTAACACATATTAATTACTAATTAATTAACAATAAATACCAACAAATAAATACAATCGCTTTAATTTATTAAATTTAATTTTATCACACCCTATCCACCTAGAAACACACAACCAACTACACATAAATAAATCACATCATTTAATCACTTAATAATTATTATTACCAATTAATTATTAATTAACAATAACAAAAACAATAAATATATTAGCACATTAACTCTAATTAATTTAATTAAATAATTAATAATATTTAATTACCAATTAATTATTAATTAACAATAACAATAAATTAAATATATTAGCACATTAACTCTAATTAATTTATTTTACTAATTAATATTATTTAATTACCAATTAATTAATTAACAATAACAAAAATGTATATATATTAAAACATTAACTCTAATTAATGTAATTAACTAATTAATATAAATTAATTACCAATTAATTATTAATTATTAATATTTACAAAAATATATTAATTAATTAATTATTATTAAATTACTTCCCGCCTTATTCCCCTATAAACCCACAACCCGCTCTGATACTAAAACGCAAAATGTAAACAAATTTACTAATTTTCAAACATACATTACAAAACATATTTAACAAACATATAAACAAAATAATAAAATACATAACACTAAACAAATTTTAGATATTACTAAATTTCGATATTTTCGATATTATTAACATACATACCTTAAAAAAACGATATTCTGTCTGTCGATATTTTGGACATCGATATTCTATACCATCGAAATTAAAACATCGATATTATTGTATATCGATATTTTAATTTCGATATTTTGTCTCACTACCATAGATTCCATATACCTCATTAACTTATGTAACAACATGCAAGATATCTACAGAGGAAACGGTGTACATTAAATTTAAGACTCTGCATAGGTACCTACATATTGGTACTTAAAACACCCAAACACTTTAAATTATTATTTTCCTATTTCACTGGGTTTTCCCCGGGGTACGCTCCCCGGCACGCTCCCCGGTGTGCGTACCGGGCGCCCCCCCCCGCGAAAATTCGTAAAAAAAATTTAAAAATGTTTTTGCCCCGCGGAGCCTTTTTTGTCCCCCACATCAAACCTAGAGGGTCAGGGGGGTCTACCCTGCCCCCTTTTGGTCATTTGCCCCTTTGTTTTTTGCCTCCTCTTGTGTCTCGATCCTACCGAGTCACAAGATGGCGGCCGCTCCAGACTGTTTGAAATGTTTACAGACACCCGAGAGCCAATCAGCTTTCCGCTCGCGAACTCGCGTGGCGTGCTGGTACGCGCCCCGGTACGCGTACCGGGGCGCGCTTATAGATATATATATTTTTTTAACCTATTTTACTCAAAATCCACTGGAGCACATATCTTGAGACATAGCAAAGGCACATCGGGCTACCAGTCCCTACAATTTTGCCAAGTTTGGTGGAAATCCATTCAGCCGTTCGAGCTCAAAGTGAGTTTGACCGCCCTATGGAAATTAACATGGGAAAACACGTTTTGGGACCCCCCTTTTATCTCGGCCCCCGATTGACGGATCCCCCCCAAACTTTCAGGGAAGGAGCGGAGAGCCGCGAGGCAAAGTTGAGGAAAAATTCAGGCAGATTCCTCAACCGGCGCCAAAGTTAATCCCAATAGAATGTTGCGATTTCCCTATGGAAATCAATCCTAACTATAACTACCAGTAGGTAATATATATATGTGCTCGCCATGTAGGCGGTCAGAATCATACCTTTTTCCATTGATACTTGTGCTGCAGCCCGAAAAGGGCTGCTGCACAAGCCAAAATGGAAAAAGGGATGTTTATAAACATCTATGCCTCTTGTACCATGTGCCATGTGGTGCCTGACGCCCGGAGCATGTATGTTTGGGGGGCACCTTTGTTACCCCCTTGCACCCAAAGCAGAGTCATACAGGGGACAGGGGCCCTGCTAGGGGCCTCAAAGTCTCATTCCTGCTGCCTTATCATGGCCATCGTAATTCTTCTGGTGGTGCCTCCGCAGGCACCGCCCCTATTGTAGGCAATACGAACCGACCAATGGCCCGACGGGCTCCATCGGAAGCATCGGTCGGTCCCTCCGACCAAAGCAGTCCGGCTGACTGCATCATAATGTGGCAGTTGGACTGCAGCCCCAGATGTTAGATGGACCGCCCCCAACAGCCTCTCGATGGTGGTCCATCCAACATCATAATTGGGCCCTTAATGTTATTTTAGTTGGCAGTTTTTGTAACACTTTCGAAGGGTGGAACTTTTTTTATGATGTAGTTTACGTTTCGATTGTGTTAGGTAATACTTCACACTGCACTTCTACTGTTTCTAAGCAATGGAAATGGCAAATATTACTATAACACAATTTAGCGGTGCTCAATTTACATGGCTTGCAGATCAGTGTGTGTTACGGGAGAGAGACTTCCGTTCTCGAGATGTTCTACCCACCACGACCATTGCAGCTTGTAGTGTGCAGCATGTTTAGAGTATTGCAAAACATAAACAGACACTGAGAAGTATACCACAACTAAATGCACAAGCCCACTTTTTTTGTCAAAAAAAATTCAAGCACTTCTAATTCGAATTGACGTTTTTATTGAGTAAAACATTACAATTCATTTAAACTCTTCTGCAACAGAAGCAAGGAGTATAGAAATTCCAATAACTGGAAACCAGTTATCCCGGCATTCTAACAGATATACAGTTTACAAGATATAATCAGAAAGACAAGATCACCATTAGCCACAAACTAATTAGAATGATAATTAAGTTAGAATATTCTTTTTTCTAGTAATTCATACATATATAATTGCATTAGTATTACATTTTAATTGGAAGTGGCACCAGTTTCACATATTTATATACTAGTCTTGAAAGAAACAAGCAATTAAGAATAATTTATAGGTGTTAACTCAAACTTATTTACTCTTAAAATAGAAGTTTTTTCCAAATAACCGACGAACTAGTAAAATCACACAAAGAAAAAATTATTACTTGCCAATATCAAACTATATACATTTTTTGCTAATATCGCACCTAAAACACTAATGCATAATATCACATATTTTCACTGGTTGGAGCATAAGTGACCCTCATCTTGTAAACCCAAACTAGGAAATGGCATGTGAGAAGTTGGAAAGAGTTTTTTACCCCCTTCACTAAGGTATATAAAAACTTTTGCAACTAGCAAGTTGGTCACTGTGTGATACCTAAATCATAACTACAAATTTGAAACCGTTTCTGTTGCATATATCTTTATTGAGCACTAACAAAAGGGTTTTGCAGAAGTTATACTTTGTAGAGAAGAAACCAGTAACTCCTTTCACCATTCAAATCTGAAACTACATTGAATGTGGTCAAACCACATTGCTGACTCAGCTCCTCCCTCAGACATTTTGCCAGGAAAAAGTTGGGTGCTCATTTTTGGGATTTTGGCGGTACAAAAGGGGGTGGTGATGGACGGAGCATCTGAACCAATCGAACACTCACATCCAGTCAACAGATCTGGGTTTAATCCACTCTGCCACCCCAGTTCAGACATGGCCATATGCAAATTAGTCTGACCCTGTGCCTCATGGGAACAGTCCAGCCCGAACTGCCAAGCCATGCCTTCCCTGGACCGGAATCAAGCTTCCTAGGACCGGTTTCTGGCATTACAGCAGTCTTCAGCCAGGCTTGCTTGAATCCAGTGGCAAAGTGAGCAAGGGACTCACGTCTGAGCATACCCTGCCAACTTATGGCGAGCAAAGCGGTACAAAAGGGGGTGGTGATGGACGGCATAGGGGAGCGCAATAAGGCACCTTTCTGTGCTGCCCTAAAGTAAAGTGAAAGGGCAGGAATTCACCGTACTTAAGTAATATGGTGCATTCCTGTCCTTTCTTCCTGTGCTGGAGCCCAGTATCGACAGCCTAGCGCCAATGTAGGCACACTTGCACCATGGGGCTAGGGTGTCTTTGTTGCTTGCAGGATTGTTTTTGTGCAAGAATGGCCACCTTCCTGCACAAAAACATTCCCAACAGAGACTTTCATCTGTCTATGTGTGCTACAGAATGTAGCACACATCGAAAGAGTAAAAAACGAGGAGAAATAAACATATTTCGCTTCGTTATGCCTCACCTCAGGAGATATATTGATTTAGTGCTTCCCCAGGTTTACATTGTATTGTAAGTCTTGGGCAGCACCAAATTCCATGGGTGTTGCTTGGAAAAACCCATCACAACGCCCATGTAATGCCTCACGGGCGAGTAAGGTGATGCAACGATTTGCACTGCATCATCTTACTCATGATTTATAAGGCCACTAAAATCCTTGCAGGGTGGCTTTGCTTGGCTTCATAAATGGAAATGAGATCACTGTGTCATGCATGTACCACTTTACGTGGTGCACAAATTATGTAGGGCTCTCATAAATAAGCCCCTTGGTGAAACTCCTAGGTGGGAAACCAGATGTAAATGGGAGTTACCAGAGGAATCGGATGCTGAGAAAAATATTTCCGCTCGACCACACCCCTGAACTTGCCACCCTACATCCTGAGAATCAGTTACCACAACAATTTTGAAGTCTGTAACTAATCAATGGTTCGTGATTGGGTGATTTGAATTACAGTGACAAAACATTGCTGCGTAGCTAACAGAATAACAATTTGGAAAGGGCACCCTAAATACACCTCTTTCAAATTGCAGTTTGATAAACATTTATGTTGAATTTCGGAAAACCTTTTTCGAAAAGCAAAATCAGTTTGGTATTTATGTAATTGGGTCTGTGTGGCAGCAAACACTGGCCTATATTTATCATGGATTTGCATCTCCCTTGCGCCATGCAAGGCGACAAGAGCAACACAAAAGCTAGAATGGCATTTACCAAGCCGCTCAAGGACACATTGCAAGGCACTGCTTGGCTTGGTAAATTGGGAGTAAAGCTCTGCTTCAGGGAGGCATTACAAGGGTGGAGCAACAGTGTTCCCACACATCCACCCATGCATTTTGGCGCATTCCCAGATTTACCATTAGTGGTGGACCTGGGAATGCTTCAAAATGCTACTCCTTCTCAGGGGAGGCATAACAAGGAGAAATGTGTTTCTCAACATTGATCCATATATTAAGGTATCTTCTAGGTATATAGACTTATGCATCTTGTCCGCAGGTGTTCCACAACTAGACATAAAAGTTTTGTAAAGCACCACAGGACCGAAGACAGGCCAAACAATACTGCCATAAACGCATAGATCTATTTCTTCCACATAAACCTAAGGAATATCTTGCGGGGTGTGAATATGGCGACCATCATCCACCATCCAATCCCCTGGAAAACTAATATTTTTTGGGTGGTTAATTTCCTCCATTGTGAAGTGGAGACATATAAGCCATTCATTGAATTCTTTCCGGTTTATTTTAGGCTGCATCCCTTTCTTCTGAACTAAGAATAGAAAATAGTTAGGATGGATTACTGGCATGTAAATGTCAACTTTGTTCTCTAAGTATTTCACTTCATTGTCTATGTGATCAATTTCCACAGGAGAGAAATATAGATTTTGTGACATATAGGGGCACTTGCATCAATCCCGCATTTTGCGATTTCTAAATAGAAAATTTTACCGATTCGCTATTTAGAAATTGCAAAATGCACTACATGAAGGCTTTGCAAAAAAAATGTGATTCCATAAATGTCCTTAATTGCGAGTCACAAATAAGGAATGGCTTCCCATTAATTCCTGTGGGCCTTAGGCCCATAAGAATCAATGGGAATTTCATGCGCAATTTGTGAGTACCAAATAGGTTCACCTGCGCCTCATCCCTGGTGATCCAGTGGATCTTTGTCTCCCGCTTTCCACTCTCTTTTTCCACTCCTTTTTACTCGTTTTTTCACTTGTTTTTCATCCGCTTTCCTAAATCAAAATTTCTGCATTTTCTGCACTTTCCTGTGCTCTGCTTGTCTTCTCTTTTTCCCCTTTTTCCTACTTTCCTCCTTTCCTGCCTGTTTTTCCCCTGCTGCTGCTGCCCCCACAGCCCCTCCCCTAGCACGACCAGCGCGATAAATCCAGCTCCTCTCCCCGCTCCTTCCTCCCAGCTGTCCAGCCCTCCCTGACCCCTACTTAATGGCACCTGCTGTGGGGACAGGCGAGCAAGACCACATACTCTTTGACAGTGAAATTGCTCTTCCAGCCTCGTAGCTCAACCATTGAGTGAGGCCTCCCCCAGCCCCTGCGCTCTCTAGTGTGACTGTTTGAGGCCCTCCTCCACCCGCAGGTTCACCTGCGCCTCATCCCCGGTGGTCCAGTGGACCTCTGTCTCCCGCTTTCTGCTCCGTTTTTTCACTTGTTTTTTCACTTGTTTTTCACCCTCTTTCCTAAATCTATATTTCTGCTTTTTTCTGCTTTCTGCACTTTCCTGGGCTCTGCTTGTCTTCTCTTTTTCCCCTTTTTCCTACTCTCATCCTTTCACGCCCATTTTTCCCCCTCCCCTGCTGCCCCCACGACCTCTCCCCCAGCATGACCAGTGTGACCAATCCAGTCCCCTCTCCACTCCCACCATTGTTGAGTCTTCTTCACTTTCTGAACACCCACCATCCACAGACACCAGCACCTGCTCCCACGAAGAAACTGGACCAAAATTACTGATGGCCAGCTCACCTCCTCACTCAACAACTCCACCCCAACCATCATGGAAAACGACGACCCCAACGCCGTAGCCCGAACCCTGCATTGATGGATTTCGAACAGCGCCAACACCATAGCTCCACTCCAGAAAAACAACAATACCTGCGCCAAGAAAGCCAGATGGTTTACCACAGAACTTCGAGAGTACAGAGGCACTTGCCACCGCCTCGAAAAGGCCTGAAGGAACACCAAATCTACAGAACTCCACAGCAACTTCAGAGCCACCACACCAACTCATCAGAGAAACGAGGAAGAAAGCGATCGAATACAGAATCTCCAACCACACGCATAACAGCAAGGAACACTTCAACATCATCAAGGAGTTCGCTCAACCCACCAGCGAGTCTACTGACATCCCTCTCTCACAAGGCCTCTGCAACAAACTCAGAACCTTCTTCCACCACAAAATCAAGACGATCTACGACAACTTTGACGAAGACAACCAGCATACTGAACCCTCACCAACCATCCCCGCCACCCAAAAACCAGCAATTGACAACTGGACAGCCACCACCACCGAAGACACACTGAAGACAATGTAGTCAACCCACTCCGGGGCTCCCATGGATCTCTACCCTCACCACATCTTCAACAGAGCCACCGACACCATCACATACATGCTCCACCACACCATCAACTGCTCCCTGGAGACCACCTCATTCCCTGATGACTGGAAACACGCCGAGGTCAACCCCCTCCTGAAGAAACCCTCGGCAGACCCCACCGACTTCAAAAACTACTGACCCATCTCCCTGCTCCTGTTCCCAGCGAAAATCATCAAGAAAGCCATCAACAGCCAACTCGCCACATTCATCGAAGAGCACAGCATCCTTGACTCCTCCCAATATGGCTTCAGAGAAAACCACAGTATGGAAACCGCTCTCCTCGCCACAACATACGACATCCGCACCCTACTGGACAAAGGAGAAACAGTAGCCCTCATCCTCCTCGACCTCTCAGAGGTGTTCGACACAGTCTCTCACCGCACCCCAATATACAGACTCCCCGATGCCTGAATCCCGGACAAGGCTCTCAAATGGATCCGCTCCGTCCTTCCGGCAGAAGGCAGCCTGTCAGACTCCCCCCTTTCCCCTCAGACCCTACACCTACCACCTGCAGAGTCCCCCAGGGCTCCTCCATCAGCCCGACGCTCTTCAACGCCAACATGGGTTCTCTCACCCCCATCATCAGACACTACAGACTCAACATTGTGTCATATGCAGATGACACCCAACTCATCCTCTCCCTATCCAACGAACCCAACACCGCCAGGCACAACTTTTGAGAAGGCATGGAAGTCGTCACCAAATGAATGAAAAACAGCAGCCTACAACTAAACACCAACAAAACAGAAGTACTCATCATGGGCCCAAATTCTGGTACCTGGAGCGACACCTGGTGGGCCCCAGCCCTTGCAAACCCGCCAACCCCCATCGACCAGGTACGCAATCTGGGAATCATCCTGGACTCTGAGCTCAAAATGGACCGCCAGATCAACTCTATCTCGTCTTCCTGCTTCCTCCAAGTTCGTAAGACCGTCAAATGAATCACCCTTGAACACAGAAAGACCGTCACTCATGCCCTGGTCACCAGCAGACTCGACTAAGGCAACGCACTCTAGGCCGGAATAAACACAAAACCTTACCCGCAAGCTACAGAACATCTAGAATGCCGCCGCAAAACTGATCCTCAACCTGCCAAAACACTGCTACATCTCCCAGCACCTGCGCACACTCCACTGGCTCCCGTCGAGGCAAGAATCACCTTCAAGATACTCACCCATGCACACGAGGCCCTCCACGACACCGGACCAGCATACCTGAACAGCGGACTAATTTTCCACGCACCCCAAAGGACCCTCCTATCAGCCCAGCTCTCCGACGCCATGGTCCCCGGCACCATTGGTCCCCTGCACCAGAAAGACCAAATTGGGAGGCCGCTCCTTCTCCTTCCTCGCGGCCAAAGCCTGGAACGCCCTTCCGCTCCCCCTCAGACAGACATCGATCCCCATCTTCGCAACAAACCTCAAAACCTGGCTCTTCGACAGACCCTCCCCTGGATGGAATGGATCCTGCACCCCCTCGACCCCTAGCGCCTTGAGACCCTTACAGGTGAGTAGTCACACTTAACAAACTTCTGATTGATTGATTGACACACATGCTCAAGGGCATGTTTGTGTACAACATTGAACGTTTTCGCAAGTTACCATCAACTTTAAGTTGATGGTCATTTGCATTTCTTAATAGCGAAATTGCACATTTCTTGTTGTTGCATTGGGGGAATCGCACTTGGCGATTCCCTAAATGCAATGGCAATTTTGCGATTACTTAAATAGTGATTTTTGCATTTGGGATGATGGATCCCAAATGCAAAAATTGTGGTTGCAAAGGGGCAGATTCGACCCCTTTGTAACTGCAAAAAATAATGATGCATGTGCTCCATAGTCTATTGAGGGTTACCATGAAACTCTATGTGGAAGCCCTGTGTTGTCTCCAAAATCCAGGTACAGGAGGATATTTGCTTCCAATTGTCTGTAAACCACCTCAGCCTAATTTTTTCTTGGGGCAAATGGATAATCCTTACTAGGCACTAGGAGAACTCCACTCCGCCAGCGGAGTGTGTGGACATTTGCCTACTCTGCGTTCTCCGCAAAACGCGGAGTAGGCAAATCTCCGCACACTCCACAGCAGAGCGGAGTTAGTCAGCCCCCGCCTCCACCCCCCTATTAAAAATTAATGTGACATTAATTAAAACAAACAAAAAACACTTACCTGAACTGCAGCATCCCCGGTCTGCCCTCCTACTCTTCCTCGCTGTCTCACTCTTGAAATTTGGGTGATAATGCGCAGTTTTCACAACGATCACCCAAGTTTTAAGAGAGAGACATCAAGGACTGCCCAGGGACACCGCAGTTCAGGTAAGCGGTTTTTGTTTGTTTTAATCAATGTCAAATTCATTTTTAATAGGCGGGGTGGAGGCTGGTGGCGGAGCAGAGTTCCACGGAGTTGGGTCCCAACTCCATGGACCTCTGCATAGTCCCGCTCCACCAGCTCCACCCAGGGCTAATCCTTACCTGAAAATCCTCCTGGGGCATTTGCTCCTCCTCTGAATCCACCTCTATTGTCTTTGCCAGCACCTCTGGAGGAAAGTAAGGTTCCTTGCTATTGGTAATTGCGCCAGCCATTGTTTCTCCTTCCCTACCCTCGAGGTGCATATTGAGGAGAGAAGCCTTTATGCCATGCTCAGCCAGAAGAGCAGCCCCTGCCTCTTCTGGCCCCAGGGAAAACCTTTTCATAAAAAATCTTCTTTATGAACAAATGGGCTTTGTCTAAGGCTGAGAAGATAGCCACAATATTCCCAAGTTCTTTCACAAATGGTTCCTGGAATAGGTTGCCCTGGGCAATGGCTCCTGCATCTGATGTGGAGAAATACCCAAACTTAGGGTCTATCAGTGATGTCATTTCAGATGTCATCAGTGATATCACAAACCTTGTCATGAGTGATGTAATATGTGAGGTCATAAGCAGTTTATCACTGGGGTGTAAGTTATAGTTATCTCAGCTAACAATAACTGCTGAATTAATCTGGCTTTGAATGATTGAAGTCTGAGTCTAACTATAAGATCCCTGTAATGTTTGTTTTTTCTGTGAATTTCTAATTTCTTTTAATTCTATTTCCTAACTATAACGTCCCTGTAATCTTTGTATATTCAGTGAAGTTCTGTGTTTTTTAATTTTATTTACTAACTATAACGTCCCTGCAACCTTTGTTTTTTTCAGTCAATTTTGACAGTTTATAAATTGAATTTTCTAACTGTAACCTGTAACCTTTGAAAATGGGTGTGTGAGTGGCTGTATAGGTAGGCTAGTAGGTGTGTGAGTCTCTGAGTGGGTGAGTGAGTTAATGTATGAGTGGGTCTGTGAGTGGTTGTCTGAGTCTCTGAGTTGGTCTCTAAACGGTAACTAGGCCAGAGAATAAACGTACTCCCCGCTCACGGAGTTTGCGGTATTCAGCAACTCTGCGTTCTATGGAGAATGCAGAGTTACCGATAAACTCTGCACTCCGCAATGGAGCTGAATTTTTTTGTGCCATAGGTGAGCACGACTGAGCAGGAACGACCGCAGCAACAACCTGTAGTGCGCCAGGAGGCCCAGGCCCTTTGCAGATTGGTTGAGCAATCAGACTGTGAGTGACTTGCTTGTGACAACAATAGGGGTTCTTGGCCCCCAATGACCCTCAGCAGCCAAGGGGACTTCATCTCCCAACCAGTAGTATGCCAGAAGGCCTGTGCAGAGTGGTTGAGAAAGGGGGCAGAGAGTCCAACCACGTCTCAGCAATCCTGCTGTGGGTGACTAACTTGTCACAACAATATGGGTTCTTGGCTCCCAAGGGGCCTCATCAGCCAAGTGGACTTCATCCCCCAACCAGTAGTATGCCAAGAGGACCTTGTGCAAAGTGGTTGAGAAAGGGGGCAGGCCTCAGACAATGTCTCAGCAATGCGGCTGTAGGACTTACTGGTGAAAACAATTAGAGTTCTTAGCCCCCAACTAGCTTCAGCAGCAAAGGGGACTTCATTCCCCAATCAGTATTGTACTAGGAGGCCTCTGTGCAGAGTGGTTGAGAAAGGGGCGGGCCTCCAACAAGGTCTCAGCAACCTTTTTTATGAACTTTAATTTGCCTCTTTCTGCTCATTTCTGACCTTTATTTTGCCTCTTCCTGCTCAATTCTGCCCTTTATTTTGCCTCTTTTTACTCATTTCTGATCTTCATTTTGAGGTCAGGGGATTCCTACCGCACTATTTACATAGCGTTTATGAGGGTGATTCAAGACTACCTATGGTTGAGTAGTTACAAGTGTCCATTCTCTCTTTTGATTACAAGGTACATGAAATCGGGGAACTGAAAGGACCCTAAATCCTCCTCCCTACCTGTTGATTACAAAGATTCCTACCCTGCTCCATTTTCTTTTTTTTACATTTGTTTTGGAGACTGGTCTAACGCTGTAGGTCCGAGCCAAAGGACTATAACGAGGGACCAGGCTTTTGAGAGCCGATAGATCTCGCTACAGCAGGCTATAAGGCCATTAGAACATTCTGCTCTATGAGGGTGGATAATTCTAATAAAACAAAGCAGCCTCAAGGAAATGGAAGGGGTTTACAATCACTTTCTCCTCTGTAACTTGATTACCTTTTCACAGCCTGACAGATGATAGCGCATGCACCCGGCAAGATAATATTTTTGTAAATTATATTTTGGACTAAATATTTATATTAGCCACTATTTATGCAGATGTGGCCTTTCATAGCTTTTACACCATATTTGTATTTATGTCTGTAGTAAAATCTGCAAGGCAGGAATAGAAAAGAGACAGCGCAGGAAAATTAGGAGTGATAAAAGAGCTTGAATTGAATGCCATTATATCACTGCGTTTTGCTCCTCAACAAATCACCATTATGGAAGAAATTTGTGGAAGGCAGAAGCCATGTCTAAACTTAATAACTATTTTAGAGGGTATCTTTTCTTGTGCTTTTTACTCTCACAACCAAGGATGGACAGGGAGTTCAAAATAGCACAGTGGCAGTCTCCAGTATGGTCTGTGGATATTACACTATCTTAATTATATATTTTTTAAAGGAATCAAAATAATACATTTACAACACCATTTATTACACAAATTAACTATAAAGAAATTGACTTTACAGGCAGAAGAAATTTTGAAAAAGCACTAAAGCAGAGGGAGACAATACGCATAAAGATGCAGTATGTTAGTACCATAACCAATTTAGTTTCAACAAACACCAGCATATAAAGAATCAGATCCACGCAAGGAGTTTCCCAGCAACTAAAACACAATAGCACATTGTGAGATCCATGGCCGATGAGACATCAAGGATCACAGGAGACATGTTGAACATAAGGCAACGTTTATTCCTTAAGAGGAGGATCCCATCTATATCCCAACAGGATCCCTGGGCAACAGCTGTTCCCTTTGAACAAAGATGGAGAATAATGCTGCTTTTCGCACCATTTCAAAATGGGGAACTGAGGTCTACCTACAGAATCTGGCCCAGGTAAAGATTGTCTTTGGGGGGAATCCGTAGCTTCACCTCAAAAGTCCAGGCTCAGGCATACATAAAAAAGATATTTTGACCCGGTCTGGGAGTGGTGCAAAGTGAAGGGACTTACTATCTAGCTTTAAGAATTAAGTCCACGGGGGAAGGGAAAAGGTAAGTAAACGTCCACATTTGTAAAGCGCACAATCACCCGTAAGGGTCTCTAGGCGCTGGGGGCCGTCGGGAAGATTAAGCGAGCTATTGCCCAGAGTCACATGGTGCTGGGCTAACCTACCGCCGGGGATCGAACCGTGGTCCCCAGATTCCAGCGTCAGTCGCCCTGGCCGCGGCGCCACACCTCTTCCACAAGGTAAGCTGTTACTACCTTTGTCAGTGCAGTGAGAGCCTCAGTTAGATTATGTCGGGTGGCAAAGTAGTTGCATGATTGTTCTTTTGGCTGTATGACTGGTAGGATGGCGAGGTAGGGGTAGGATTGTGTCAGAAGTCACCATTTTGGCCCAGTTGGGGCATGGTTGCCCTCTTTTTGGTGGTGGGAGTGGAAGGTTTGGGGAGTGTGGGGCAGGGACCAGAAGGGTGGGGGGGGACTCACGTGCTGGTGCGAGGGTCACATGCTTAACGGGGATTATCTCTTGCAGGGAATATGGTCTCAAAGATTAAGAGGTTAAGCATCTGGATTCTCTTGCAGGTTAGGAATGGATAAATTGCGAATAGCTTCCAATAATATCTGTGTGCTTATTGATCAGAAGAAGAGACAGAATGAAGCTGTGGGTTTACAGCTGTTAGAGGCAGATATTATATGTATGAAAGACAACCATATTGAATGTGCACAACTTCATTTGTTGAATTTCCTAGGATGTAGGCTGGTTGGGCGGACATCACAAAACACTAGGATACGTGGCGTGGCTATCCTGGCGCATAATAGTATCCTGCAATACACCGGGGCATGGGCTGATAAAAAAATGACTGGGGGTGAGTGTTTGAAAAGTTTTGGCACTCCATCCATCATCTGTTTGTGTTTGCTTTGTTCGCCCTAAGTTGTCAGGGTATGCCCAGATGTGGGTCCCTTGCTCACTTTGCCACTGGATTCAATATAGCCTGGCTGATGAGTGCCGCTAGCCCGAAACCGGATCCAGGATGCTTGTTTCTGGCCAGGGAAGACATGGCTTGGCATTTCGGGCTGGACTGTTCCCATGAGGCACAAGGTCAAGACTGATTTGCATATAGCTGTGTCTGAACTGGGGTGGCAAAGTGAGCTAAAGAATGATAATGGTTTCAACTCAGATCTGTGACTGGGGGTGAGTATTTGAAAAGTTTCAGCACTCCGTCCATCATTTTATATCTGAATGTCAGTTATGGTCTGTGGAAAAAACTTCTGTATGCTCAATTTATAGAAGCAATGTGGATGACCCAGTAGTATTTGAAAGGGTGACCAAGGAATTAGCTCTGTGGACCGTTCCTGTAGTTCTCTGCAGGGATTTTAACATTTATCCCCAAATACGGATACGGATTGGGTTTATACCGGGAGTATTTAATGCCCTGAGGGGTCTGCGTAGGGATCGTGGTCTGGTTGATTTATGGAATTAGCAAAAGACTTTAGATTCAGGGTATTCCTTTTTTTCTACACCACATCTTTCTGATACTGGATTATGTGTTCGTTTCTCATTCTTGAATCCATGGTTATACCATAGAAAAAGCCCCTTGTATATTTTCAGATCATAACCCATTAGTGGTAGAAAGCAAGGGGGAAGGTTTTAAGCCTAAGGTGATGTCATTGAGCTTTGACCAGGCTCTTCTGGTTAATGAAGACTGTAATAATATGATAAACTGGATTCCTATCTTCCTAAAGAATACTTTGGGGAGCGCATCAATAGATATAGTGTGGAACACCTTGAAATCGGGTATCTGTGGGGAAACTTTAAGGTTCTCAGTGAATCTTAATAGGCAAGGGCGGCGGTTCAAGCTAGTTTGGCATAGGCGGAAGAGGAATAGGTCATGGCCTCACATTGATTTGGGGGAAGTACAAGCAAAGGTGGTAGTGTCCACATCTGCTATTTGCGAAATCTTGGCTAAGAAAGGCTCTGACAAGCTTACAGTCTGGAAAGAAAAATCTTATGAATGCAGCGAATAGATTGGGCATCACCTAGCTATTCAAACTAAACAACAGCATATGTAAACTTAGTCCAGTTAATTCAGGATCCCCCCATGTGATTTATAACTGACCCAGTTAAAATTAGTCTCAGTTAGGAGTCGTACTCAATTATCACACTCCAGTGTATCCACAGGATATCTCATTTAAAAATCAGAATAGAATAAATCACGGGAAGGAGAAGAGAAACACGGAGAAAGTAAAATTGTATTCAAAGAATTTTTTTCATATTGAGTGATGAAGCATCAAATGAAAATCTGGGGAGACATATACAGAGAAATAAATTCAAGCAAAAGAAGGTATGAACAGAGGTATAAATGACAACTACTCATCAGTTCACAACTAAACATCAACTCCTGACAATTATAACAGACAACCAAATTCATTAATGAACAATGGTCGTGTGTTGGTGCCAAGGCAACGCTTCTGGAGATGATGGAAATGTCGACGTTTCGGTCTAGTATGCAGTCGTCATGAAGACCATCATCGGGACAAAACAATTCATTGCTGGGAAAAGCCCCTATATTAAAACAGTAAGTCAAAAATTACTTTCTATACAAGTTAAAAAATGTTTCATCAAATTATTAGAAAAATTATTTAAACTCTGTGTGTCAGGTAAAAACATGGTGTCCAATATTACTCAGCGTCTTACCCCTTCCTGGTACTGCTTAGTTGGAAAAATCGAACCCCAATTATTAGTAAACGAAACTTAATAATAATTTCTCAAATGTAAAACAATAAAGGTGCCAGTTAACGTATCCTAATCAATAACAGAAGATAAATAAATCGTTATTATATCTAAAAAACATAGTTAAAAAGTAATGCAGAAATTGACATTTACACAACAAATTGTAAAGAAGATTTCATCATGATATACCTAGGTATTTCAGCAAAGCAGATAAAGAACAGTACTAAACACGATTGTTAGCTTTGTCGCAGAATTGTTTATAAACTAGGCTTGCTGGTTCTTGCTACATTATTACAACATCAGGGAACTGTTAAACATCTCACAAAGAAACAAACAATGACAGGTGATAGATAATTAATTATTGTATCCTAGTTCATTGTTACAAAACATCAAAGAATTGACATTCTTATGTAACTGTATTGGAGAGATGCTTATAAATAGCTAGTACGGTGCAGTGCTAATAAACGGTCACGTATGTCACCTGAAATTTCCGCAAAGGAGTGCTTTTCTTTTCATTAAGCAGCAAGGGAAGTGGAAATAGGATCCGGAAGATATTTATGAATCTAGGGAAATATATGACTAAAATAAGTAAATTGGAATTATTATATCTGGTACCTAACTGCAGAGAAACGGTTCAGCACCTACCTGAAATGCGGCGTGTTTGAGCTAAATGGTGCAACGCTATTGAGAAAACAATTGTCAAGCACTCAGTGCAGCCGTAGGAATCTGCGAAAATTAACATGGCGTCTTAGTTGGCTAATGTTATTACAGCGGATATCTGGTTTAAACAAAAAGTATGTCTGGTAGTCAAAGAAAGTAAGTCATGGTCTTCGTTGGTTGAAACAGCGTAGCTACGTAAAATCTATCAACGTGAAAATCGCGTATTAGTTAGCAAACATTGTGAAACAAATGTCTGGTTTAAAACGTGAAGCATGTCGTATAATTGAACCAAATGAATTGCAATCATGGGACATGGACAACAACGTGGGGCCAAATCAATTCATGGAGTTAACTACATCAGTGCAACAGTATCAAGCAAGGCGGCGCCGGAGCTATGCTAACGAATCAGAGAAAATACTAGACCACCATGCTGAGCAGATAAATATGGTGCAACCAATGATCAAGTACTGGTACTGGAGTATAAAAAGTCTAGCCCAGACTGAATTTAAATGGTATTGGAAAGGGCCTCAATAGACATAGTGTCCGATATTATCCTGCCCAGACTGAATTTAAATGGTATTGGAAACGGCCTCAAAATACATAGTGTCCGATATTATCCTGCGAAACCATATCGGTAACAGTTACTTACTTGAATCCGTTGAATTGGGCAATTCTGCATTTACCGTCGTCAAGTTCTGTCATTAAGTATTCCACTTGAGTCAGGGTCCCCACTCAACATGGCGGCCGCGGTCCTGCAGTAAATATGGGATCTAAAAACATAGTTAGTCCTCCCTCTATTTTTCTGCTGCACTATCACTTCCGGTCTAGTGGGCTCTAAATACCGCGTTATCTTGACCTGGTTTGACTAGCTCTGTCAATCCGCGACCCGGCTTGCCGACGGTAAATGCAGAATTGCCCAATTCAACGGATTCAAGTAAGTAACTGTTACCGATATGGTTTCGCAGGATAATATCGGACACTATGTATTTTGAGGCCGTTTCCAATACCATTTAAATTCAGTCTGGGCTAGACTTTTTATACTCCAGTACCAGTACTTGATCATTGGTTGCACCATATTTATCTGCTCAGCATGGCGGTCTAGTATTTTCTCTGATTCGTTAGCATAGCTCCGGCGCCGCCTTGCTTGATACTGTTGCACTGATGTAGTTAACTCCGTGATTTGATTTGGCCCCACGTTGTTGTCCATGTCCCATGATTGCAATTCATTTGGTTCGATTATACGACATGCTTCACGTTTTAAACCAGACATTTGTTTCACAATGTTTGCTAACTAATACGCGATTTTCACGTTGATAGATTTACGTAGCTACGCTGTTTCAAACAACGAAGACCATTACTTACTTTCCTTGACTACCAGACATACTTTTTGTTCAAAACAGATATCCACTGTAATAACATTAGCCAACTAAGACACCATGTTAATTTTTGCAGATTCCTACGGCTGCACTGAGTGCTTGACAATTGTTTTTTCGATAGCGTTGCACCATTTAGCTCAAACACGCCGCATTTCAGGTAGGTGCTGAACTGTTTCTCTGCAGTTAGGTACCAGGGGCCAGATGTAGGTAATTCTATTTTACCGACTCATAAATACCGAATTTTACCGATTCGGTATTTATGAATCGGTAAAATAGAAGTACCGAGATTTAGGTAAATCCAGATGTTGATTTACCCAATCGGTAAAAGTCGGTATTTACCGATTCGGTAAATACCGACCGGTAATGCCCATTCATTCCTATGGGCTTTGAAGCCCATAGGAATGAATGGGCATTACCGATTCGGTATTTACCGAATCAGTAAATACCGACTTTCACAAGGGTGCAGGGGGTGTCACTTTGACACCCTCTAGCACCCCCAAAACAGGTTCGGATGCCATGTGGCAGGCAGACCTGCCCTAAGGGCAGGTCTGCCTGTCATATGGCACAGGTGTGCATGCACACATGTGCATGCACACCGGAATCGGTGTTTTACCATCAAATAGAATTTGATGGTAAAATACCGATTCTGTAATGCTTGTGGGACTCAGAAGAGTCCCACCTACATATCAATTTTACCGAATCGGTAAAAATACCGATTCGGTATTTTACAGAATCGGTAAATTTACCGATCGGTAAATTTACCGATTCTGTAAAATACAGGGCCCTACATCTCAAATTGCATTTACCTGTCAGTAACGGCCGAATTCGGCCGTTACCGACGGGAAATGCCTACCTACATCTGGCCCCAGATATAATAATTCCAATTTACTTATTTTAGTCATATATTTCCCTAGATTCATAAATATCTTCCGGATCCTATTTCCACTTCCCTTGCTGCTTAATGAAAAGAAAAGCACTCCTTTGTGGAAATTTCAGGTGACATACGTGGCCGTTTATTAGCACTGTACCGTACTAGCTATTTATAAGCATCTCTCCAATACAGTTACATAAGAATGTCAATTCTTTGATGTTTTGTAACAATGAACTAGGATACAATGATTAATTATCTATCGCCTGTCATTGTTTGTTGCTTTGTGAGATGTTTAACAGTTCCCTGATGTTGTAATAATGTAGCAAGAATCAGGAAGCCTAGTTTAAAAACAATTCTGTGACAAAGCTAACAATTGTGTTTAGTACTGTTCTTTATCTGCTTTGCTGAAATACCTAGGTATATCATGATGAAATCTTCTTTACAATTTTTTTTATAAATGTCAATTTCTGCATTATTTTTTAACTATGTTTTTTAGATATAATAACGATTTATTTATCGCCTGTTATTGATTAGGATACGTTAACTGGCACCTTTATTGTTTTACATTTGAGAAATTATTATTAAGTTTAGTTTACTAATAATTGTGGTTCGATTTTTCCAACTAAGCAGTACCAGGAAGAGGTAAGATGCTTAGTAATATTGGACACCACGTTTTTACCTGACACACGGAGTTTAAATAATTTTTCTAATAATTTGATGAAACATTTTTTAACTTGTATAGAAAGTAATTTTTGACTTACTGTTTTAATATAGGGGGTTTTCCCAGCAATGAATTGTTTTGTCCTGATGATGGTCTTCATGACGACTGCATACTAGACCGAAACGTCGACATTTCCATCATCTCCAGAAGCGTTGCGTTGGCACCAACACACAACCATTGTTTATTAATGAATTTGGTTGTCTGTTATAATTGTCACGAGTTGATGTTTAGTTGTGAACTGATGAGTAGATGTCATTTATACTTCTGTTCATAACTTATTTTGCTTGAATTTATTTCTCTGTATATGTCTCCCCAGATTTTCATTTGATGCTTCATCACTAAATATAAAAAAATGTTTCTTTGAATACAATTTTACTTTCTTCGTGTTTCTCTTCTCCTTTCCGTGATTTATTCTATTCTGATTTTTAAATGTGATATCCTGTGGATACACTGGAGTGTGATAATTGAGTACGACTCCTAACTGAGATTTATTGTTCCCCAAATCAAGTCCCTTGTAGCATATCTTGACCTTAATCATCTAGCGCCCAAGCCTACAAGGGTATATTGGGTTTCCCCAGCCTTAATCTAGTTAAAATTAGGGCAACATTCCAGCAATGCTATCAATCCCTTTACCTAGATAGCACGAGGGGGGGGGGGGTCCTGTTGAGCTTAATTTATATTTAGATGCAATTCCTTGTGACAAATTTTCAGTTGAAGAGCAAGAACAGCTAGAAGGTTCCCCACAGTGGGTGGAGATTTTTTTTGGGTATTAACAACCTTCCAAGTGGTAAAGCTACTGGCACCGACGGTATCCCCATGGCATTTTATAGGACATTTGCTCAACAACTTAGGGATTGTTTGACAAGGTTGTTTGATCATATTTTTAAGGGAGGCAGACCTCCGAGTGCCTGGTCCTCTGCCGAAATTGTGGTACTCCCCCCCCAAAAAAAATAAGCAAGTAGTTGAACTGGGGTCTTGTTGCCTGATCACTCTGATCAGTGGTGACTCCAAAATGTATTCTATGATCTTGGCCTTTCGTTTAGCCCCAATAATTCACAAGATAGTATCAGTCCCATAACATGGGTTTATCTCAGGAAGAGGAAAAACTGACCATGTATGGAGGGTTATCTCGCTTTTTGATGTGGCTTATGTAGCTGGAGACCCAATGGCTCTAGTTCTACTTGATGCAAAAAAAAGCCTTTGACTGGGTCACCCAGCAATTTACGTTGTTGGCCCTGTCAAGGGTGGGTGTCGGCCAGGGCTTTATTCAAGCAATCAAAATGCTATATTATCATCCGGTGGCCAGTGTACCTGTGAATGGGTTATTGTAAGACCCATTTTCAATCTCACGAGGGACTCGGCAAGGTTATCCGTGTTCTTCGCTCCTATTTGCAATCTACATTGCCCCCTTTATATGTAGGGCTTATACCGACTATATTGCCCTGGTGACTGCTGATCCCTTAAGTGCACCCAAGAAGGTGAAAGATGTGGAAGTAAAATTTGAGAGGCTTTCTGGCTATGCGTCAACCAAAAATAAGACCCAGGTAGTTATCAATGAGAAAATATATGACGAGTGGGTGTGGATAAGGCAGTAGATCTGGGAGTTTCCATTTTGTCTGAAATAGATAATATAGTTAAAGATAATGCAGGACCCCTCTTAAATAAGATTAAACATGATCTAGGTAGATTAAACAACTTTCATCTATCAGTAGTGGGTAGAAGTAATGTTGCAAAGATACTTTTCCCCCATATATTCTCTATTTTTTTCAGGCCATTCAGGTGTAATGTTCTGCTCAGTGGCTTAAGAAAATGGAAGACCTTTCCTCATGATTTATATGGGCCCACGCTAGACCTAGAAGGGTGCTTAAATTCCTTACGTTACGAAGAGAGAGAGAGGCTGGACTTTGCCCAATGTGAAACTACATCACTGGGCTACCTCTCTGCTACATAGTATAGTCTTGTTGCAAGAATATCCTAAGGAAGTGATAGTAGACCATGTACCCTCACCGTATGAATTAGTAATGGGGAAAGAGGCATGGGGTTGCCTATGGCAACAGCTAAATGATAGCTATTACACAAAAAGTATGTTTTAGGACCCTTTATTGGGCTTCCAAGGTATTGAGTGCTGCTTGGAAATTGTTGGGAATTGGGAGATTTAATTTTTACATGCCTTTGGCAAACAACATTACTCTACCAGAGATCTTTAGGGATCAACTTATAAGTAGTTGGGTCAAGATAGGGCTGTGCAGGGTGGAATTTGTTTCCTCCATGTGTATAACCTCATTTGATGATCTTAACCCCTTCCTTGCTGGGCCGTTTCCGCCGATTTGCGGTAAACAAAAGAACAGGACGGGGCCGTGACGAACCCCAGCCGTCATCAGCACACGAGCGCCACAGAGCGTGATGGCTGGGGTTCGTCACCAGCATGGAAGGGGTTAAAAATAAATGTAGTATTGCCAGGAGGGATTTTTTAAAATACCTCCAAGTGAGAGACTTTTCATTAAGCAAAGATGGCAGTCCAACAGGGTTTGCTAAATGTGCAGTAGTCAATAAATTGTTGAGTGCTAGTGAATTCTCGATTGGTGTAATCTGTACTCTTCTCAACTCCACAATGAAAGATGATCTGGATAAATATTCCCAGAAGGTTGGGATAACGGATACAATGTTCTTTAAATCTTTAGACTTCACACAAGCTATTTTAATACCTGCATCAGTGCAAGAGCAGTACTTCAAGACGTGTTCCGTTCTTTACTATATAAGATCGCTAAGTGGGGGAAGGGAAAAGGAACGTGTTGCCCGATGTGCATTATATAGAGTAGACATGGCCGATATCTGTGCATCGTGTAATGAGCTTGCAAAATTAAAACAAGAAATCTACCAAAAAGTTTGTGAGGAGTTGAATGTGGAAATGTATTTGTGTCCTGCTTTGATTTTAGGAGAATTGGGGGAAGATATAGGTGTGGAAGGGCGAAATCTGATTTACATAGCTATGGCTGTTTTGAGGTTGTGTATTGGTTCAGCATTGTTAAACCCTAACCCTAAACCTCCGGGGTTTCAGCAATGGTTGGCATGGTTTCTGGAGGTCTACAATTTGGAGGAAGCTGTGTACGCAAGAAAGGGTGACCGTTCATCGCAGAAAGGCCTCAGAATTTGCGCTCCCTTGACGGAGTGGGTCGAAAACTGGCGGAAGGAGGAGGTGGTTAGACCTGACCACTAGAAGACTGCTGCTATGGCATAGGACACTTTAGGGTAGGGGGTAGCTAGGAGTACTTGGATATTTGCTGCATTTTCTGGTACTGTTATGAGAAGGTTTTATGAACTGCATGCAATTGAATGTGCTTATATGTGTTTATAGAAGATGCTTCTTAAAAGTTACTTAACTAAATGTATTTATGTTTAGTCACCAGCTGTAGTGGTGGGGGTTAGGTTTTGGTTAAAAAAAGTAATATTTAACTAAAAAGTATTTAAACGAAAGCAACTTTCATCTGACCTTCAATCTGGTATCATAGCAATTGATTGTTTTTTGTGGACCATCTTAAGTTCAAAGCTGCAAAAATTGAAATTCTGGCATGTAACAACTAGGTAAACCACCACCCTCCAAACATTTGGCCTAGGACCATGACACTTAGTTCACTCAGAAGGTGGTAGCAGTGATGAAGGACTCTAATTCTTATACCACAAATAGTGATAGTCAATGGTTTTCATAGAGCACTGAGTTTCTCAAGAGAGTCTCGGCGCTATAGAGTCAATGAAGAAAAACTGATGCATATGGCAACTACTGTGGGAAAAGCCAGGTCTTAAGTATTTTCTTAAAAACAGTTTCAGCCTTTTTTTGATGCAAGTCTAGAGGGAGCTTGTTCCACCATAATCACCCACAGAAAGAAAAGAAGGGACCGCCTGCTATAGCCAGACAAACTCAAGGGATCTTGTCCAGATGATTACTAGATCAGCGTAGAACTCTTGCAGGGCCGTAAAAGGCAATCCTTGCAGAGAGATAGTCAGGTCCAGGCTGATGGAGAGGTCTATGCATTAAGAGAGCTTATTTAAAATCAATACATTTTTCAATGGAAAGCCAATACAGATTGCGCAAATGACTGGAGATATGTTCCCATCTTGGGAGACCATGAACCAACCAAGCTGCCACGTTCTGAACAGTCTGGAGTCTATACAGAAGATGTTTTGGCAGGCCTGCATACAAAGCTTGTTTGTAAATTATATGTCAGGTTTGGGAGTTACAATCAACTGCTTGAAAACGTACACAATGTATTGTGGGACTGGTCTAAAAAGGAAGACAAAAACTCTCCATATTGAATCCAAGCCTACAGAGAGCGTTACAACCTTTTCCTATCTCAGAATTTTATTTGACCACTCAGGGCTTTGGTCCCAGGCAATCAAGTCCAGAAGACTTCTATTAATTAAATCCCTGACAGCTCTGCAAAATTTTTGAGGAAAAATAGGCAGACACTGCCCATCTGAAATGTTACAGATTAATATAGCTAAATATGTGGCCATTACCACTTATGGAGCAGGAATATGGGGGTACGCAAACTTAAATATATTGCAAACTGCCGAAAATAAGTTTCTCAGGTCACTTTTGGGTGTCCCAGACAGTACAGCAAATTACATATGTCACCAAGAATTGGGTATGCACTTTCTGGAGGATTTAATTACAATCCAACCTATCCTCCTATGGCATACATTTGGACTTCAGAGGAGATGTCCTTTAATCGCCACATATTAACAGATGCTCAGGCTTTGGAAGGAGTCAGGCGGATAAGATGGTTGCAATACGTTAGAACATTTTTTAGCAACTTAGGCCGACCCGAATACTACAAAGAACCACTTACATTGTGTACTGTATCTAGGAGAGACTTTAACCCGTTGGCTGCTGCCGTCGGCCATTGGCCGAGGGCAGCACTACCTCGCTGGTGCTGCCGTCGGCCAATGGCCGACGCGACCGCGCCCGTTTTTTTAAAACGGCCGCACTGCCGCAAAAAAGCGGAAGCAGCCAACGGGTTAAAGCAACTTGTATACAATACTTGTGTGAAATTAGAAACACAATAGAAACAAAGAAGTCCACGGTCCAAATATATTCTATGACCTATACTCATACTGCTATACAAATGTATATCACCCTGATAACAAATGATTATGAGAGATTTCTGTTGACCCGGTTGAGAATTAATATTCTACACAGAAGCTCGAGTTTTCCAACTCCTAACGACTGGTCAAGAATTTTATGCAAATGTCCTTGTGACGATATCTCGACCCAATTAACATTACATGTAATGTTTTTTTTCAAATTTTATTCTAACCCTAGAAAAATGTGGATGATTCCAGTCTTAAAAAGCTCAGGTCTGAGACAATATCAACTAGCGTTTTGTTTCTTGCAGTCGCTAGAAAACTAATTTATTATTGCCTCTGTAACTGCATTCGTAAAACATGTTTTTAAATATCGCAAATCTATTTTGTAATGTTTTTAGTATGGTTTTTAAAGAATGTAGGAAATGGTATATTATGTGATGTCCTAGACAATGTTTTCCAACCTTGGGTTCAGGCAAAAAGTTCAAGCTACCATTAAATAGGTACTCTCCCTTCTTGATTACACCATTAGGGTCCATTTTGTAGAGAGTCTGTGTTACATTTTAAATGTTTATTTGTTTTTCTTCCCCTTTAAAACCTTGTATACTTTTGATTATGGCACCTGCTACCCTGTAGTGACTGTTCCAATTAGAATTGAAATCCTGGAATACCTTGTTCACTCTGCCTGTGGACTTTGAACGAGCAGCAGTACTGTCTCTTCTTCATTAAAGTCCTCTTTAGTCATTTTGGACTTTATGACTTATTTTTACATGAATCTTACATGTTGTTAATACTTTGAAGCACAGAGAGAACCCAAAATGTGGCCACTAGCCGATTCAACCTACCAAAGCGGATTCACTCTATGCATTGTCTCATTTAACTTTACTGACTCTCAGTAGATGGACCAACTTGAAAATTATATGCATAGCCCACGAACAATCAATGGGAAAGAATCACTTTTCCACCAGCAAGACATCCACATATATCATCAAGTGTTCCCTCTGGGATCGAGGCTAGTTTCACTATTGACTTTGTCTCCCTTAACCCCTTCTATGCTAATGACAAGGTCAGCTCGTCATGCAGTACCACTGTTATGGCGAGCTGACCTTGTCATGAACAATGGGAAAGAAGGTGGTCCAGCACAGCAGAAAAATACCCTGTAGCATTGAAGGTGTTAATTAAGACACAAACTTGCAGAACATCCTTCTCCATTGAGTCAACTGAACTATGGAACTCAGGGGCATATTACCAACCAATAGAGATCATTTTTGTCTCTAACTTGTTTAGAGACAAAAATTATCGCCGCAAATCGGCGATTTTTATCGCAGATAAACCTTGCTATTAGCAAGGTTTATCGCAAATGCGATAAAAAACGGCCGCAATGCATGAATATCGCTGAAAACTCAGCGATATTCATGCATTATCGAGCAAATGCTCTTAGCCATGTGATCCACCTCCCATTGGATAACATGGCTAAGAACTGCTCCTGGGCAGGTGTTAGCTTTTGGAGATATTCGCGCTTAGCGCAAATATCTCCAAAAGTTGGTAATAGGAGATAGCGATGTTAGCGACTGTTTCCAGTCGCTAACATCTTGGCACGCCCACTTTGCATGTCATTAGTGATAAATATCACTGACATGCAAAGCGGGGCCCAAGATGGTCACTATCTCCTATTAGCTGTCGCTAACTGGTGTTAGCGACAGCTTGGTAATAGGGAGATAATTTTATCTCCGCTTTCTTGGCTTTTAAAGCCAAAAAAGCGGAGATAAAGCCCTTGATAATATGCCCCTCAATGCTAAAACAAAAGGGAAGAATTAATATAATTTCTAATTCCAGTATGCATTAAAACTTGGCTTTCCCCATTATTATTTTAATCTCAAGACACAGAGTATCATCTTTACAAGTAGATAGTTGGGTATGCACAACTACGTCTATTGTAACACTCTCATCAACATTTCTGACACTGTGGTGTATACTGCACAATGTTTGGAACATGTCTTTGAACTTAAAACACCTCACACAACTTCCTCATTTAGGACATATACAATACAATGTCCAACCATGTACCTTGATAAGAAAGCCCAGGAACTGATAGACACCTGAGGTCATTGTGACCTCATCATGGGTATAAAGCGATATACAAATGCAGCAATACAGTGCTACACAATATCCAGATAAACTTCCACAAGGCTCCACAGTGTCACAGTAGGTAAAGTTCAATGTCAGTCTAGTAGTCACTCACAATTCCTATGGCATTTTCCCTAGGCCATCATCTACATTGCTCCAGTACGTAAAGGATCGTCCCCAGGACAGAATCGATAATGTTACAGTATTTAATGCACTTCACCTCAGGTCAGTATTAATAATGCCCTATCAAAGTAAATTAACACATCCGGCCAGTGTCTCCAAGCCATAATATTTAATGCAGCATCCTCAGGCCAATATCTACAATACACCTGTACATTAAATTGTTGTCCGCTCAGTATGCAGCATTCATAGCACAAATCTGCCCATTTCCCAACCCAGTATTTTTGATGGCCTATTACGTAAAACACTACCACCAGGTGACCCATGGTCCTCAACACATGCATGCAGCATGACTCATTCTTCTAGTTTTCTAGCTTTCTGTGCACTGAAAGTTTAAGGTAAAGAGCCTCAAAGGTAGGATTGCAGAATGCCCTTGGAGTGGGCAGTTTGCAGAACTGGAGCAGGGATCAGGGTAATCAGAATTCAGCAGACCTTTTGGGCAGTATTGGCTAACTATTGTAGAATATTTGTAATACTTTGTTTATAGGTGTCTACTATTTAACTGTAGTGCTCTCCTGACACATACCTCACACCTCCTCGGTACAAAGGATAACTGAAACAGTATTGTGGTAATAAATATACAAACAAAATCACATCAAAAATATTATTTACCAACAATATTGTGCTCCAATACTTCTAATGATGAGTAAAAAATATCTGGAAAAAATATCATTGACACTAATATTGTCCTAAAACATACATAAATATCGATGTTTTAAAATAAATAGTTTGAAGCAGTAAATGTTAAATATTTTAATATATACATTTGATATAAGGTAAATTAAATAGATTCCACTATTATTTAATACTATATAAAAATATGAATATATGTACTAATATAATCGCATATATTTGTGTGTTTGTGTCTGTGTGTGCATATATATATTTATAATATATATATGTGCATATATATATATATATATATATATATATATATATATATATAAATATTTCACCAAATCTCTTTCGCACAATACCTCTGCCTCTTATGACGGCAGGCTTCCGGCCAGGTTGCGAACCCTTTGAATCCAATAAAGTTTCCTCACACGCTTCTATGAGAAAAAACGCCGAGCCCCAATTTTCAGTGCAGCAATATTTATTTTTTAAACAGCAGTGGCAAACTCCACCCGACGCGTTTCGGAACCAGCCGGCTCCTTGGTCACGGGTCAGCTGTTAGTGCACAATGTTACGTGATATAGTGCAGGGTAGTAAAAAGAGGACTACGGTTTTTTACTTTGCCTCGCTTTTCAGTTTTTGGTCACCATGTTGGAACAGTTTAGCATTTTATAAACTTCCACAATCATATATACATTTGTAAACATTAATAAATTGGTATATTCGTGATTTTGTTGAATAACATAATTAACATAAATTTACACTTTGCGAGTTTATAAATCAAAATTTGCAAGTGTTGCAATGCATATTCGTCTGTGAAGCCCAAGTGGGCGTGTCTTTACTCCCAAGTGGGTTTTTAACTCATTTGTGAATCAAGTTTATCTTAGTGGATGTATTTCAAATATAATGTAATATAATGCTGCCCCAGTGGGCTGAAGCCATAAGTCTCTTTCAATGTTCCTTCAAAGATCAGAAATTCTTCATTCTGGGCAAAATACTCCGTCTCCTACAAGTGACTAATGTGCGTATCAATAAAATGATCAAATATCAGTTTAAAAACATTTAGTAAAAAGCTTAAGATAGCAACACGGCTGTATAATCATTTCAAAAAATCTGAATAACACATAGCAAATATTTAGCCTAGGTGGACTGCTAACTCTTCATCCTTATTAATCCCTCCTGGCTGCATTGTTTCATATTTTATAATCAATCTAGATTCCAGTCTGCGTAAATATTGTTCCCTGTTTCCACCCCTTTCAGATTTTGGGATTGAATCCAGAGCACAATATTGCAAAAGGTTTGCATTTCCCTTGTGATGTTCTTGAAAATGGCGAGCAATCGGATATTGTTTGTCGTCATTGGTAATTGCTCGCATATGCTCTAATATACGTAGCTTGACTGGTTTGATAGTGCTGCCAATGTATACTAGCTTACAGGGGCATATTAATGCATAAACACAGAACTCTGTTTTACAGTGTAGGTGTTTTGAGATGATAAATGGTTTGTGTTTTTCTGAAAGTATAATCTGCTTACAATTATTGCTAGACTTACATGCTTTACATGAAAAACATTTGAAAAAACCTTGAATAGAAGATTTTTTCATTGGCAGATTACTCTTACACAATATGTCCTGTAATGCTGGACATCGCCTATAAGTGATACTGGGGTATACTTCAACACACTCTTTCAAGGTTGAGTCAGTTTCAAATACACGCCAAAATTTACTTAAACACTTTCTGACCTCTTTCGTCTGATTACTGAAAGTGGTAATAAATCTCACTGGTTCCTTCTTTTCACTTATTTCTTTTTCAACAAGTAAATCCTTCCTGTCAATTACACAAACTTTTTCATACGCTGCTTTTATAGTTTTCTGCGAGTAGCCTCGCTCTTTAAATCTTTCCTGCATGGTTTTTGCTTCCCTTTCAAAGGTGTCATTAGAGCTACAGTTTCTTCTGGCTCGCAACAGTTCCCCATACGGGATACTGTTGATAAGGTTTTTAGGATGACAACTCGCAGCACTTAAGACACTATTACATGCTGTACTCTTTCTAAATAGTTCACTCTCTAATTTCTGGTTTTTTACTTTAACCATAACATCCAGAAACTCTATGCATTCTTTATTGGTTGTACTTGTGAAGGCAAGATTGAGATTGTTGTAATTTATTTCTTTGACAAAGTTTTCAGCTGTGTCTATGTCACCCTTCCAAATGCAGAAGATATCATCGTTGTAACGAGCCCAGAGGACCACGTTTTGGGAAAAGGCACTGATGTTTCTGGCCACCTGCTCCTCCCACCAGCCCAGGTACAAACCTGCGTAGCTGGGGGCGAAGCAGGTTCCCATCGCGGTCCCCCGGGACTGCCGGTACATCACATGATCAAAAATGAAAAAGTTGTTTTTCAAACATTGAGTTATCATGATTAATAACATCTCAGTATGTTTCAAGGAACCTATTGGTCTGTTTTTTAAGTAGTGAGCACATGCTTCAATACCAAGGTCGTGTGGTATACACGTATACAGGCTACTGACATCTAATGTCATCAGCAGCATGTTATCTTCCCAGTTTATGTCTTTGATCAATCTCAAAAAATGTCGTGTGTCCTGCACATATGATGGCAACAACTGAACATACTCTCTTAAAAAGTAGTCAATGTATTTGGATGTGTTCTCATACATGCTACCTATAGATGACAGAATTGGACGTCCTGGAGGTATATCTTTGCTCTTGTGCACCTTGGGTAGTAAGTATAATGAGGCTAGTTTCGGATATTTACAATCCAAAAAATTATGTTCATCTTTGGAAATCAGTTTAACGAACTTCCATTGATCTAATTGTTTTCTGAAATCCTCATTACTTTTTTCATATGTTACTTTTTCCGTCTTGCAGTAACTGTCAGCATCACTTAATTGATTCTTGCCTTCTTTCAAGTACATTTCCAGGGGCCATACTACTACGTTTCCCCCCTTGTCCGCTTTTTTAATTACAATAGTCCTATTGTCACGTAATTCTTTTAAAGCATTCTCCTGTTTTTTAGTGAGGTTGCTTACAAACGTGCATTTCTTTTTTGAAAGCTTTTTAAATTCATTAATTACCCCTCTTTCAAAAACTTCAATTGCATCGTTATGCACCTGTGGTAGAAAAGTTGATTTTGATTTCAAACCAGTGTTGCTGGGGTTATCAATAGTTATATTTTCTTGTGCCAAGGTTACAATTGGGTCATCTATCCAATCGTCATTGCCCAAATGTCTCAAGGTGTGCAAAGTTTCTATATCTCCTATAGAAATGGTAGTAGCTTCCTCTACTGTGTCTTTGGACTGTCTGAACCTGTTTGCGTACCATTTTTTAAATTTAAGCTTACGTGTAAACAAGAACAGATCAATGCGACTATCTGTATAATTAAAACTTCTGGTGGGGCAAAATGTTAAGCCTAAAGATAACACCTCCTCTTGTTCTTTAGTCAAAATAATATTAGAAAGATTTAATACCGTAAAATCGGTTCTTCATTTTGGAGCCGATTTGCCTCTTGTCATCATTCCCACTAGGCTTTGAGTATTTCCTTGTTGCTTTCCGGCCGGCTTACCTCCACTGCCGCCGCTTACTTGTCCTCTTGTTGATTGCGGACTCGCGGATTCCTGGCGTCCTTTGGCCAGGATTTCGTATTCCCTTAAAATGTTGGCGTTTAACCCTTCTGGTGTTCTGCTTGTCGTTCCTGTTGAAGTGCCTGCTTCCGCAGGGATTGTTGGTGTTGACACAATTCCATTTTCCATTGTTTCCACACTTGACACCACAATTGTCTTTTGTATCTGGGTAGTTCCCATTTTTTCTCTCAAATGGTCAAACTTCTTCCCGAAAGTGAGAATTTGTCCCAAATTATAATCAATTTCATCACGCTGAAATTTGCGTTGCTTTTTGAGTTTGATTTCATTTTCGGCTTTATCTAGTCGGATTTTGAGTTTCTCCATTTCACTTTCAAACTCAATTGTGGTGCATTTTTCTTTTATCATTTCTGTTAACTTTTCTATTTCAACAGCAAGTCTTTCTGTGTCTTTTTCAGCATACTTTACCAGGAGTTTCAGCATTATTGTCGAACACTCATGGTTGTTTTGTGTCCATTCTTTAATTAATTCTGGATCTGGCTCTTGGAAGGTGGGCGTTATAAAAATTCTGAGTCCTCTGGGAATGCGGCTGCATTCTATATATTTCTGTAAGGCTGTCGCCTCCCACCACTTCGCCTGTTCTGTTTTTGTTAATTTCCAGAGCTTGTCCCATAGTTGCCTTTTGCTCTGTGTTTCCCCAGAGCCAGTGTTCATCATACTGGCAGTCGTGTCATTGTTGCTAGTGTTAGCGGTAAAAAGCAGCTCCGCCGCTTCCCGCCGTGTTGCTCCTCTGTTTGCCCACATTGCTGATAATTAGGCTACCCCTCTCATAGGTTGCCGAGGTTCTTTTAAATTGTCGATATTGCTTCGCAGTTTGTGACGCGCCCGTCACACTGCTTCCGTCAGCTTCCGATCTTTTTACCGCAGCTCCGAAAGAGAAACCAGGTTCCTACACCGAGCTTCCGAACTTGGTTTCCAAAGGTTGCCGACCCTCGAAAAGTCTTCGGAAAGTATTTAATCACACGCTGCTTCACCTCACTCCACACGGGCAGGCGGTGATTGAAAGGTAGCGGGCAGAGATTTCCGTTTTCAATTTCACCAAATCTCTTTCGCACAATACCTCTGCCTCTTATGACGGCGGGCTTCCGGCCAGGTTGCGAACCCTTTGAATCCAATAAAGTTTCCTCACACGCTTCTATGAGAAAAAACGCCGAGCCCCAATTTTCAGTGCAGCAATATTTATTTTTTAAACAGCAGTGGCAAACTCCACCCGACGCGTTTTGGAACCAGCCGGCTCCTTGGTCACGGGTCAGCTGTTAGTGCACAATGTTACGTGATATAGTGCAGGGTAGTAAAAAGAGGACTACGGTTTTTTACTTTGCCTCGCTTTACAGTATTTGGTCACCATGTTGGAACAGTTTAGTATTTTATAAACTTCCACAATCATATATACATTTGTAAACATTAATAAATTGGTATATTCGTGACTTTGTTGAATAACATAATTAACATAAATTTACACTTTGCGAGTTTATAAATCAAAATTTGCAAGTGTTGCAATGCATATTCGTCTGTGAAGCCCAAGTGGGCGTGTCTTTACTCCCAAGTGGGTTTTTAACTCATTTGTGAATCAAGTTTATCTTAGTGGATGTATTTCAAATATAATGTAGGCGGGAAGCGGCGGAGCTGCTTTTTACCGCTAACACTAGCAACAATGACACGACTGCCAGTATGATGAACACTGGCTCCGGGGAAACACAGAGCAAAAGGCAACTATGGGACAAGCTCTGGAAATTAACAAAAACAGAACAGGCGAAGTGGTGGGAGGCGACAGCCGTACAGAAATATATAGAATGCGGCCGCATTCCCAGAGGACTCAGAATTTTTATAACGCCCACCTTCCAAGAGCCAGATCCAGAATTAATTAAAGAATGGACACAAAACAACCATGAGTGTTCGACAATAATGCTGAAACTCCTGGTAAAGTATGCTGAAAAAGACACAGAAAGACTTGCTGTTGAAATAGAAAAGTTAACAGAAATGATAAAAGAAAAATGCACCACAATTGAGTTTGAAAGTGAAATGGAGAAACTCAAAATCCGACTAGATAAAGCCGAAAATGAAATCAAACTCAAAAAGCAACGCAAATTTCAGCATGATGAAATTGATTATAATTTGGGACAAATTCTCACTTTCGGGAAGAAGTTTGACCATTTGAGAGAAAAAATGGGAACAACCCAGATACAAAAGACAATTTTGGTGTCAAGTGTGGAAACGATGGAAAATGGAATTGTGTCAACACCAACAATCCCTGCGGAAGCAGGCACTTCAACGGGAACGACAAGCAGAACACCGGAAGGGTTAAACGCCAAAATTTTAAGGGAATACGAAATCCTGGCCAAAGGACGCCAGGAATCCGCGAGTCCGCAATCAACAAGAGGACGAGGACGCGGCGGCAGAGGAGGCAAGCCGGCCGGAAAGCAACAAGGAAATACTCAAAGCCTAGTGGGAATGATGACAAGAGGCAAATCGGCTCCAAAATGAAGAACAGATTTACGGTATTAAATCTTTCTAATATTATTTTGACTAAAGAACAAGAGGAGGGGTTATCTTTAGGCTTAACATTTTGCCCCACCAGAAGTTTTAATTATACAGATAGTCGCATTGATCTGTTCTTGTTTACACGTAAGCTTAAATTAAAAAAATGGTACGCAAACAGGTTCAGACAGTCCTAAGACACAGTAGAGGAAGCTACTACCATTTCTATAGGAGATATAGAAACTTTGCACACCTTGAGACATTTGGGCAATGACGATTGTATAGATGACCCAATTGTAACCTTGGCACAAGAAAATATAACTATTGATAACCCCAGCAACACTGGTTTGAAATCAAAATCAACTTTTCTACCACAGGTGCATAACGATGCAATTGAAGTTTTTGAAAGAGGGGTAATTAATGAATTTAAAAAGCTTTCAAAAAAGAAATGCAAGTTTGTAAGCAACCTCACTAAAAAACAGGAGAATGCTTTAAAAGAATTACGTGACAATAGGACTATTGTAATTAAAAAAGCGGACAAGGGGGGAAACGTAGTAGTATGGCCCCTGGAAATGTACTTGAAAGAAGGCAAGAATCAATTAAGTGATGCTGACAGTTACTGCAAGACGGAAAAAGTAACATATGAAAAAAGTAATGAGGATTTCAGAAAACAATTAAATCAATGGAAGTTTGTTAAACTGATTTCCAAAGATGAACATAATTTTTTGGATTGTAAATATCCGAAACTAGCCTCATTATACTTACTACCCAAGGTGCACAAGAGCAAAGATATACCTCCAGGACGTCCAATTCTGTCATCTATAGATAGCATGTATGAGAACACATCCAAATACATTGACTACTTTTTAAGAGAGTATGTTCAGTTGTTGCCATCATATGTGCAGGACACACGACATTTTTTGAGATTGATCAAAGACATAAACTGGGAAGATAACATGCTGCTGATGACATTAGATGTCAGTAGCCTGTATACGTGTATACCACACGACCTTGGTATTGAAGCATGTGCCCACTACTTAAAAAACAGACCAATAGGTTCCTTGAAACATACTGAGATGTTATTAATCATGATAACTCAATGTTTGAAAAACAACTTTTTCATTTTTGATCATGTGATGTACCGGCAGTCCCGGGGGACCGCGATGGGAACGTGCTTCGCCCCCAGCTACGCAGGTTTGTACCTGGGCTGGTGGGAGGAGCAGGTGGCCAGAAACATCAGTGCCTTTTCCCAAAACGTGGTCCTCTGGGCTCGTTACATCGATAATATCTTCTGCATTTGGAAGGGTGACATAGACACAGATGAAAACTTTGTCAAAGAAATAAATGACAACAATCTCAATCTTGCCTTCACAAGTACAACCAATAAAGAATGCATAGAGTTTCTGGATGTTATGGTTAAAGTCAAAAACCAGAAATTAGAGAGTGAACTATTTAGAAAGAGTACAGCATGTAATAGTGTCTTAAGTGCTGCGAGTTGTCATCCTAAAACCCTTATCAACAGTATCCCGTATGGGGAACTGTTGCGAGCCAGAAGAAACTGTAGCTCTAATGACACCTTTGAAAGGGAAGCAAAAACCATGCAGGAAAGATTTAAAGAGCGAGGCTACTCGCAGAAAACTATAAAAGCAGCGTATGAAAAAGTTTGTGTAATTGACAGGAAGGATTTACTTGTTGAAAAAGAAATAAGTGAAAAGAAGGAACCAGTGAGATTTATTACCACTTTCAGTAATCAGACGAAAGAGGTCAGAAAGTGTTTAAGTAAATTTTGGCATGTATTTGAAACTGACTCAACCTTGAAAGAGTGTGTTGAAGTATACCCCAGTATCACTTATAGGCGATGTCCAGCATTACAGGACATATTGTGTAAGAGTAATCGGCCAATGAAAAAATCTTCTATTCAAAGTTTTTTCAAATGTTTTTCATGTAAAGCATGTAAGTCTAGCAATAATTGTAAGCAGATTATACTTTCAGAAAAACACAAACCATTTATCATCTCAAAACACCTACACTGTAAAACAGAGTTCTGTGTTTATGCATTAATATGCCCCTGTAAGCTAGTATACATTGGCAGCACTATCAAACCAGTCAAGCTACGTATATTAGAGCATATGCGAGCAATTACCAATGACGACAAACAATATCCGATTGCTCGCCATTTTCAAGAACATCACAAGGGAAATGCAAACCTTTTGCAATATTGTGCTCTGGATTCAATCCCAAAATCTGAAAGGGGTGGAAACAGGGA
The DNA here is from genome assembly GCF_964261635.1 of Lissotriton helveticus. Taxonomy (NCBI): domain Eukaryota; kingdom Metazoa; phylum Chordata; class Amphibia; order Caudata; family Salamandridae; genus Lissotriton; species Lissotriton helveticus. The sequence goes on along the minus strand of NC_136065.1, from coordinate 163,459,632 downwards.
ACAATATTTACGCAGACTGGAATCTAGATTGATTATAAAATATGAAACAATGCAGCCAGGAGGGATTAATAAGGATGAAGAGTTAACAGTCCACCTAGGCTAAATATTTGCTATGTGTTATTCAGATTTTTTGAAATGATTATACAGCCGTGTTGCTATCTTAAGCTTGTTACTAAATGTTTTTAAACTGATATTTGATCATTTTATTGATACGCACATTATTCACTTGTAGGAGACGGAGTATTTTGCCCAGAATGAAGAATTTCTGATCTTTGAAGGAACATTGAAAGAGACTTATGGCTTCAGCCCACTGGGGCAGCATTATATTACATTATATTTGAAATACATCCACTAAGATAAACTTGATTCACAAATGAGTTAAAAACCCACTTGGGAGTAAAGACACGCCCACTTGGGCTTCACAGACGAATATGCATTGCAACACTTGCAAATTTTGATTTATAAACTCGCAAAGTGTAAATTTATGTTAATTATGTTATTCAACAAAGTCACGAATATACCAATTTATTAATGTTTACAAATGTATATATGATTGTGGAAGTTTATAGTGACCAAAAACTGAAAAGCGAGGCAAAGTAAAAAACCGTAGTCCTCTTTTTACTACCCTGCACTATATCACGTAACATTGTGCACTAACAGCTGACCCGTGACCAAGGAGCCAGCTGGTTCCGAAACGCGTCGGGTGGAGTTTGCCACTGCTGTTTAAAAAATAAATATTGCTGCACTGAAAATTGGGGCTCGGCGTTTTTTCTCATAGAAGCGTGTGAGGAAACTTTATTGGATATATATAAATATATATATATATATATATAGTGTAACATAATTAATAATTCATGTATTTTACATAATATACATTTTTTCAACACAAAAAACAAGCAATTATTACTTTAAAATCTATTCAACCAATACTATGACAACCATTGGAGTCTAAAAATATTAAACTTACTAGGCCTCATTTAGGAGGTTTTGCCATAGGCCAGGCTGCTGCGCTGCCCTACGGCAAAAGAAAAGAGCAGGAATGAACCGTATCTATGCGATACAGCGCATTCCTGTTCTTTTCCCCTGCACCAGTGCATAATAGGCTGCCGTGCGCCAAAGATGCAAGGGTGCCTGTGTTGAGAGGATGATTGTTAATGTGCAGGAAGGGAAACCTTACTGCACAAAAACAATCACAAGAGGCGTTTTCCTTTTTCTATGCGTGCTGCAGAATACAGAATCCCTTACCATTTGCCTAGGGAGGTGTACGTTTTTGGCGCTGCCTAAGATATACGATTTCTCGTAAATCTGGGGCAGTGTCAAATGCCATGGATGTTGCTGGGAACACCCCCAGCAACACCCATTGCACGCCCCTTAAATGCAGAAAACTGCATTAAAAGGGACAATATTTACAAGGCAGCACTAAGCTCAAAAAAGTGCCTTAGTGCTGCCTCTTAACCCCTTTCACTGCTAGGTCGTTTCCCCCTTGTGCTAAGCCTTTTTTTTTTTTTTTACTATTTGGGGTAGTTCACGCTTAGGCCCCAGTAATGTTTTGACCACTTAAGGCAGCTATGCCAAATTGGTGTCCTTTTCTTCTAACATCATGGGGATTTTAAAGGTACCCGGGGTTTGTTGATTCTCCTGGAGGAAACCCAGAAATAAGCCAAAAAATTGCGATAATTTTTTTTTAATGTGCTGCAGAAGAAAGCGTCAGTTTTTTCCCCTGCAAATGATATCAATAAAGGGTTTGTCATGCTGAAATCACCATCTTCCCAGCTTTCAGGGACAGACGGACTTTTGTCAGAAAACCAACATTTTTTACACAGTTTTGGCATTTTGCAGGGACATAGCCTATTCTAGCTGCTTTTATGCTTTCAACCTCCTTCCAGTTAGTGGTAGAAATGGGTATGAAAGCAATAATGGATCCAGGAAAGCTATACATTTGAGGAAAGTAGACAAAATTCTACATTTTTTCATAGAAACTAACAGTTGAGAATAATAAAAATTGAAATGAGTTGAAAAAAACTGCCATTTGTGCCAAAGTTTTCACCTGTAACGTCTTTAAAAACTGACAGATTCTTTACAGCAATACACAGTTACATCTGCTAGAACATTTTGTTTGTGGGGATATGTAACTTGTAGGTTCACCAGAACCCGAGGAATCCAGAGCCAATAACTGAGCAGCTTCTTGCAATGGTTTTCATTGTGTTCCGGGTAAATAGCAATTCATTTGACAAAATATAAAGAGAGAAAAATAGGTATCAAAGACACCTATGTATTTCCAAAATGGGAACAAAATATAGAGTTTAGAAACAGTAGCTATTTGCACATCTCCCAAATTGTGGGTACCCATACTAGCATGTGATTTACAGGATATTTTTCAAAGTAACTTCTTTTTTACACATTGACTTACATTTGGAAGGCAGAAATGCATCTAAAGTCAATAAGTAATAACGATTGCTCTACGATTCTGTGTTCCCCTAAGTATCCCGATAAAAATGGTACTTCACTTGTGTGGGTAGGCCTAGTGCCCGCGACAGGAAATGGGCCAAAATGCACTGTGGACACACCACAGTTTTGCAGTGAAAACTGACCATTTTTTTGCAAAGTGCCTAGCTGTAGATTTTGAACCCTAGCTCTGCGGGCACCAAGGGAAACCTAGCAAACCTATACATTTTTTAACACTAGACAGCCAGTGGGATTCCAGGAGGGGGCGATTGTGTGACTCTCTCCAGGTTCTGTTACCCAAAATCCCTTGCATACCTTAACATTTGTAAAAAAAAAAAAACATTTTCCTCACATTTCTGTGATGGAAAGTTCTCAAATCTGCGTGGATCCAAAAAATTCAACCCACCCTGCATTTTCCCAAATTCTTCGATAAAAATGGTACCTCTTTTGTGTGGCTAGGCCTAGTGCCCATGACAGGAAAAGGCCTAAAACGGAACATAGAGACAGCATATTTGCAAAACCAGGTTGTTTTGTGATAGGTAATTTTGATATCTTCACTACACGTTTTGGGCCCTTTCCTGCCTCGGGCACTGGGCCCACCTACACAAGTGAGGTGCCATGTTTATTGAGAGACCAGGGGGAACACTGGTGGTAGGAAATATGTGTCAGCCCAGTGATTCCACAGTTTTTCCACACAGAAATGTGAGAAGAAATTGTTTTTTTTAGCTAAATTTGAGGTTTGCAGGGGATTATGGGTTGGAAAACTTTGTGGGGTCCACACAAGGTATACCTCCCCAGACTCCTCCAGGTGTCTAGTTTTCAAAGATGTCTGGGTTTGGTAGGTTTCCATAGATGTCTGCTGAGTGCAGGGCCAAAAACCCAGGTGAGGCCCTTTGCAAAACCAGGTTTTTTTGTGATTGGTAATTTTGATGTCTCCACAATATGTTTTGGGCCCTTCCCTACCACGGGCACTTGGCCCGACCATACAATTGAAGCACCATTTTTATTAGGAGACTGGGTTAACGCTGGGTGGTAAGAAATGTGTGTCAGCCCAGTGATTCCACAACTTTCCCAAACAGAAATGTGAGAACAATCTAATTGTGTCAGCTAAATTTGAGGTTTGCAGGGGATTCTGGGTAGGAAAACATCGGGGAGTCCACACAAGCCATACCTCACTGGACTTCCCCCGGTGTCTAGTTTTCAAAGATGTCTGGGTTTGGTAGGTTTCCCTAAGATAGCTGCTGAGCGCAGGGACAAAAACTCAGGTGAGCCCCTTTGCAAAGCCAGGGTATTTTGTGATAGTTAATTTTGATGTCTCCACAATACGTTTTGGGTCCTTCCCGGCACTTCCCGGCACTTGGTCCAACCACTCAAGTAAGGCACCATTTTTTTGAGAGACCTAGGGGAATGCGGGGTGGTAGGAAATTTATGTCAGCCCAGTGATCCCACAACTTTTCCACACAGACATGTGAGAACAATTTTATTTTTTTAGCTAGATGTGACGTTTGCAGGGGATTCTGGGTAGGAGAATGTTGAGGGATCAACGTAAGTCACACCTCTGTGGACTCTCATGGGTGTCTAGTTTTCTGAAATGTCAGGGTTTGTTGGGTTTCCCAAGATGTCTGCAAACCCCGGATCAAAAATACAGGTGCTCACCTACCTATCACAAAACAACCTGGTTTTGAAAGGGGGCCACTTGCGATTTTGGTCCCGGGATCTGTGGCCATTTAGGAAAACCTACCAAATTGAGATATTTCTGAAAACTAGACACCCGGGGAAGTTTAAGGGGGTATGACTTGCATGGATCCCCCAATGCTTTCCTACCCAGAATCCCCTGCAAACCTCAAATTTAGCTAAAAAAATCACATTTTCCTCACATTTCTTGATGGAATCACCACACAGGTGAAAATGTTCTACCACCCAGTGTTCCCCTTGGTCTACCGAGTAAAATGATACCTCTCTTGTGTGGGTGGGCCAAGGACCTGCAACTGGGAAGGACCACGATCTCTAAGCATTATATTTGTTTAAAAATACGTTTTTAGGCAATTCTGCATTGGACACCCACACAAGTGAGCTATCATTTTTATCAGGAGACCAAGGGGAACGCTGGGTTTTTGGAAATTTTTGTTGGCGTAGTTACTCCACAGAGAAATTTTTAGCTACATGTGAGTTTTGCTGGGGATTCTGGGTAGGAAAACGTTACGCAAGCCACCCAGGTCTGGACTCCAAAGGTGTCTAGTTTGGTAGGTTTCCCTGGATGGTCACCGAGCCCTGGACAAAAAACGTATGTGACCCCCTTGCAAAACCAGGTCATTTTGTGATATATCATTTTGATGTCTCCACAATACATTTTAGGCAGTTGCCTGTCGCTGGTACTTGACCCACCCACACAAGTGAGGTACTATTATATCAGGAGACCTGGGGGAATGTGGAGTTGTAGGAAATTTGCATCAGCCTGGTGTTTCCACCACTTTCCCACCGAGATATGTAAGAAAAATGTGCATTTTCTTCAGCTAAATTTGAGGCTTGAAGGGGATTCTGGGTAGGAAAACATTGGGGAATACACGCAAGTCACACCTCCCTGTGGGTATCTTGGATTGGTAGGTTTCCCTAGATGGCCGCCGAGCCCGAGACCAAAAAGGAGGGTGACGCCCTCTCAAAACAAGTCCCTTTTGTAATCAATACTTTTGAAGTATCCACAGTACATTTTAGGCTGTTTCCTGTCGCAGGCACTAGGCCTACCCCCACAAGTGAGGTACCCTTTTTATCGGGAGAATTTGGGGAATGCTGGGTTGGTGGAAGGTTGCTGCTCCTCTTTGATTGCAGACCTTTCCATCAGAGAAATGTGAGGAAAATGTGTCTTTATTCCCATAGTTTGAGGATAACAGAACCTGGTAAGAGCCACACAAGTCACTCCATCCTGGACTTCCCTGCATGTCTAATTTTCAAAAATGTATAAATTTGCTAGGTTTCCTTAGGTTCCAGCAGAGCTAGGGTCCAAAATCCACAGCCAGGCAAATTAGGAAAAAGTAGTTTTCGCTCGAAAAATGTGATGTGTCCACATTGCCTTTTGGGCCATTCCCTATTGCGGGTACTATGTCTAACCACACTAGTAAGCTACCATTTTAATCAGGAGCCTCTGGGCAATGCTGGGTGGTTGGAAGTTTGCGGATCCGCACATATTCTAGAACTATCTATCAGAGAAACATGAGAATTTTTATTTTATTTTACTAAATGTGAAGTTTGCAAGGGATTCTGGGAAACAGAACCTGGTGAGAGGCACATAAGTGACCCTTGGTGTCTAACTTAAAAAAATGTACAGGTTTGCTAGGTTTCCCTAGGTGCCATTTGCGCTAGGGCCCAAAATCCACAGCTAGGCACATTTAAAAATAAAGGCTAGTTTCTAGTGGACAGTCTGCCGCCCGGGGTGCTATTGCCGCGATATACCCTGAAGGGGGCAGAAAGACTGTGGCTGTGTATTTGGTGGCTAGTAGCATTGGTATGCCCATTCTGGGAAAGCCCCCACCCATACTGGGCAGCCCCCACCCCTATTCATTAAAAAGCCAGGGCAATCCCTGCTGCCTAGTGGGCTCCATGCCCCTCGGGGGGTGGGGGGGCAGATCAGGGGCTATTGCCTCCATCTGAATCCTGGGGGGGCAGAAATGCTGTGGCAATTTGTTGGGGGGGAGGTTGGGGATTTGGCATGACCATTCTGGGCAGCCCCCCCTGGTGTCTAGTGGGCTTTCTACTCCCCAAGGCAGCAGATAAGGGGCAATTGCCCCGTCTTCCTCCCAGGGGAGGAAGGCTGTGGCAATTTCTTTTTGGGTGGGGGCATTGGCATGCCCATTCTGGGCAGCCTCCACCCCCTACATCTTGAAAAAAATAATCCCTGGTGCCTGGTGCCCTTTCTGCCCCCCGGGGGTCAGATCAGGGGCTACTGCTCCCATCTGCCTCCTGGGGGCAGAAAGACTGGGGCCATTTTTTGGGGATGGGGCATTGGCCTGCCCATTTTGGGCAGCCCCCACTCCAATGTATAAAAAAATAAGAATAATCCCTGGTGCCTAGTGGGCTTTCTCACCCCCCCCCCCCGGGGGTCAGATCAGGGCCTACTGCCCTATCTGCCTCCGGGGGTCAGAAAGAATGTGGCATCTTTTTTGGGGTTGGGGCATTGGCATGCCCATTCTGGGCAGCCCCCACCCCTGAATTTTGAGAAAAATGTATCCCTGGTGCCTAGTGGGCTTTCTGCCCCTTGGTGGGGGGCAGATAAGGGGCTATTGCGTCATCTGTGTCCCGGTAGGCAGAAAGACTGTGGCAATTTTTGGGGGATGGGGCATTGGCATGCCCATTTTTGGTAGCCCCCAATCCTAGGTATAATAAAATAAGAATAATCCCTTGTGCCTAGTGAACTTTCTTCCCCCCTGGGGGGCAGATCAGGGTGTACTGCCCCATCTACCTCCTGAAGGGGAGGGGGCAGAAAGACTGTGGAATTTTTGTGGGAGATGGGGGCATTGGCATGCCCATTCTGGGCAGCCCCCATCCTAAGCTTGGTGCCTAGTGGGCTTTCTTCTCCCCCGGGGGCAGATAAGGGGTTATTGTCCTATCTGCCTCCTGGGGGCAGAAAGACTAGCATCTTTTTTGGGGTTGGGGACATTGGCATGCCCATTCTGGGAAGCCCCCATACCTACGTATAGAATCCTGAGCTTGGTGCCTAGTGGGCTTTCTGCCCGCCCCCGGGGGCAGATCAGGGGCTATTGCCCCAAGCAAAGATCCAATAGGGAAGGGTTCCATTGGAAAGGGGAGATTCTCCCCTTTCCAACAATACCTCTGCCAAGTGTTTCGGTTTCATTTTCAATGCAATGATGACAGCACGCCATGCAGGCAATCATCTTTGCATTGGAAATTTAAAAAACAGCCTCAGGAGGTTGGGGAAGCTCTTCCCCACCTCCTGAGGCCAACAGAAAAAAGGAAATCCCTCTGCTTTCTGCAGCAGAGGGATTTTGTACGCCTGTGCTCATGACGAAATGGTTCCATCAGGAGCACAGGATCCCTGGTGCTCATAACGGAATCATTCATGAGCACCAAAGGCGTTTTAGAAGGAGCAGGCTCCAGCGCCACAGAACGTCAAATAAATGAGGTCCTCTATTTCCACTCTAATTTATGCAGCAGTAGGGAAAGTGTTGGACTTTGGAGGGTTTAGGATTACTATTCCTACTCCGGTCACCGCAATGGTAGGGTAAGTGTTAGACTGTGGAGTTGTTAGTTTAACTAATCCAACTTTAGTCCGTACAACAGTAAGTAAAACATTGGGATTCAGGGGAGTTAAATTTACAATTCCCACTCTAGTCTGGGCAACAGTAGGGAAGTAGTTAAACTTTGGATGACTGAAATCTACTATTGCCTCTCCAGTCTAAACATCAGAAGGGAAAGTGTTCAACTTGGGAGATGTTAAATTTTACTATTCCAACTCCAAACAGTGCAGCAGTAGGGAAAGTGATGAACAGCGAAGAGGTTCATTTTACTACTCCTACTGCAGTCTAAATAAGAGTAAACTCATGAATCTAAAAAAATATTAAACTCCTAATATAAACTTATATTAATTAATTTAATTTATATCCATATATATTTAAAAAATTTAAATAAGTAATCGATTTACATATTTACCATTCAATAAAATAATTAATTATCAATTGATACATCATTGTTTTTTAATTATTAACTTCCCACCTTAAAATCTTACAAAGCTAGTAGCCTGCACCTCATACATAACAAAAAAATATGTATTCCATAGTTTATACATTTAAAACAATTAACAATTATTAATTATTTATTACTTTATTAACTCCCATCCTAGGCCCCTACAAACCAAGCATCCTGCTACAAAAATATAAGTATTTTTTACATAATTAATCAATGTAATAACTAATTGCTAATTAATCATTATTTAAGTAACTTCCCACTCTAGACCCCTACAAACCTAGCAGCCCGCAATTATAATATAGGTAAAATAAATATGTATTCTATAAATTGCATAATTAAAAAACAATTAATTAATTAATTAACAATTCATTGTTATTTTTTACTTTATTAACTTCCCAACATACACACCTACAACTCTATAAATTACAACTAATAATTGACTAATACAATATAAAAATCACCTAAAATTAGAAGCTATATTTATAAAGAACTTAATAACATTTATTTAAACAATAGTAAAACATGAAACAAATACTTATCATCAAAAACACATTACAGAGGTGTGGTGCAGCGGCAGAGTGGCTGACTCCGGAGTACGGGGCTCACGGTTCGATAGCCGGTGGCAATTCAGCACCCTGTGACTTTGGGCAATAGTTCACTTAATCTCCCTGATGGCACCCAGTGCCTTGAGACCCCTAGGGGTAATTGATTTGTGCTTTACAAATATGGGATACATACATTACAATATTTTAAAAACTATACTTTTACTAACTATATTACTGAAAAATATATTAAAAACATTAATATTCTTTAAAATGATATGACTCCTCAAAAAACAATATTCTTGTCAACTATATTAGTGCATCACAATATTTGTGTGTCACAATATTCAATTTCTGATATTTATGTCTCCCATGTCTCCCAATGTTTTAAACTCGATAAACATGGCGGTGCTTCCTAACTAAATGCATTTGGGGAGCCAAGAGCTGGAATACTTGACTGTGACTTTGGGAACTGAACCTTGCGAAAGCACTTTTCGCAATGGATTAAATACCTGGCTGTTCCCATCTTCAAACTAGAACACTTAGAGCCTCTTTATGTTCTGGTGACTCATAGCTAGTTATAGCTTCCCCACCTGCTCCACTTAGATGTCCATATTAGCGCGGGGACACACCGGTGGTGTAACTATGCACTTTACAAATCGATAAAACTGAAATTAAACTATTAACTCACTGACCTGGCTTTTAATTTTTTTTATGTGTTTATTATTTTTTCAAGTATCGAGCATATTCACAGCTCGTACACGTCAATACTCCACAGTGATGGAGGGGAGCCAGGTACAGTATTGTAGGTCAATCTACATGATACTTCAAATAACACCTCAAAACAACAATCAAATCTTGTGTGTGTGTGTGTGTGTGTGTGACTTACTCAGTTCGGGCTGCTATCCTCCGCCTGCTGCCTCTTGATCTCCCTTTGCATACCATTCGAAGATCAATAAGGACATAGACAGGACATGGACCCGTCCCTCCCAATGGCCCATGTCCTGTCCGCCCTCTTCTACCCCAAGAGTGTCAGCCAATTCACACTGTGTCCCATTTGCCTCACGGGGACCGTCATCCGAGTGTACCTCTAATTTCTCTATATAGGCATCTCATCTAAGTAAGGGTCCCCCCCTTTCCCCGCCTGTGGACTGCCAGTTCAGCTGCATCCCATTTGCTCAGGTCCGTACGCCATCTATGTAGCAACTGTGCTGCACATGATTTCCATGGCATCGTTATGCGGCACTTCACTAAAGTCAATGCTTGATTCTGAAACCTCATTAGGCTTCTCCTTTTTCTGGTAATACTCTCTATGTCATCTAAATACTGCAACAAATCTAGAGGACACAGCCTCCATCACTGTCTATGGGACCTGCTGCCAGAAGGGAGGAAATACTGCACACAGCTACAAAGTCTGCCTCCTCCTCACCACATCTAGGGCACTTATTAGCTGCCCCTGGGTACATTTGACCAATACTGCTGACGTCAGATACTCATGATGTAAGAAATAAAACTGTTTATCAGGTGAAACAGTGCATTTTGAGTCACTTGCCTAACCAACCGTAGACACCAAGATCACACCTTGTCTGAATTATCAACATGCAGTGTGCTCTTTCCCCAATGTCTCAATGTCATAGTCACCCTTGCTGCATGACTCTGCAGTACAGCGTAGAGATGAATTATGGCCCGAGATCACCCCCCCCCGCCCCAGTCAATGTCTCATCTAGTGGGTGCTTCCAGTAAGAACCCCAAGTCATCCTTGTGAGAAGTTAGCCTGGCATATGATGCCCACTAGTTCTAGTGCGCACCAGTCTAATCGACCCTTATTGATGGTGGTTGTGAAGTTAACCTTATAGAAAGCTATCCTAGTGGTAGCATGGACCAGCAGTCATCAGGCTAAGACTTCAGAGAGCATATTAAGCAAGTTGTTTTACCAATTATAATCCCTTGAATACCAAATGAAGGGACACCACACAAGGTATATATCAAATATATATGTATTTATTCTAAACACAACCCCTCTGCACTCTTTATGAGGTCAGAGGTAAAAATACAATACAAGTCAGTGAGTTAATAAATGATACGTTGCACTGTATACGTTATGCCCTAGGGGCCTCACAAACCATATACTAAAATAGTGGTATAAGAACCACGAGAGAATTAGAAAGCAGGCCTGGGGCCTGTGGAATTGCTGGGGCTACTCTAAAAAACCAAAGGTTAGGAAGGAGGAGGCCCACGGGAGACGCGTGCAGTGTCTAAACACAGACGCGGGTTAATATTGACTTTCATTGGGAAACTTAAAAGTTACAAATATACAATTTAAGGACACTTCCGGATGGACTAGAATGGAACCCTTTTAAACTAGGAAATTTCGAGAGTCAAGACCCACGAGAGCACCGGAGTACTCGTGTTACCTCACCCAGGGAAGCCGGGTGCATAGGTGTCTTTTCGTGTCAGGTTTCGTCGTCGTTTTCAATGGAGAGCTGCAAAGAAGTGCTGCAGGCGACAGAGGAAAAGTGTCCGGCTGGATCCAAGGGTGGATCGAAGACCTGAAGAACCTGAAAGCAGAAGGGACAGAGTCTGGGTCACTAGCCAGGGACCAGGAAGGAACCAGGAAGGAACCAGGCGATGTCGGGTGATATCAGGTGAAGAAGTCGAGTTCGTCTCTTCAGCTACAAGGTCCAGGAGGCATCGACGATGACCAGACACTGTATTCAAGCTGTCCCATGAAGGATCTAGTTGACTGTGGCGTCGGTATCCGGATTGGACCCAACAAGCCTTGGCAACTGCAACCCATGCAGGATGTTGAGATTGCCTTTGTTGCAGACCAGTAAGATCTGTGGCGCTTCATCTTTGCAGGGAAGCTGGAGGAAGCCTTGTGCAACCAGGAAAGTAAGTTAAGTTCAAAGAAAAGTCTTCAGGGGGCTCACTGGCCAACAGGCAAAGAACCGGGAAAACATGTCAAGCTCAAATGCAAAAGCGGGGCCCACGGGACACTCATGGAGTGTGTGGGCCTGAGCTTTGTTTCAAATGGTACTCGGGGCTGGGGCTTCAAGCACTCTAATGCACAACTTCGAGTTACCTCGTAGAAAGAGTGCAGCTTGCAAAATGCAGGATGTCTAGGAGTTCCGGTTCCACGTCTCTCGTGTCTGCCACTTATCTCAGCTTTGCTGTAGGTATGGATCGTGGTCAGAGATGTCTGGAAGTCTATGTCTTGTGTCGCAGATTCTTCGGGATCCAGCGGGAGCCTCAAAAATGCAGACCGGCAAAGTTGCTGTTGGTGCCTGTTTGAACAGGGTGGTCACTCCTTGACCACAAGGGAGATATCTCCCAACTTCCAGTCGAAATGGAATGTTGAAGGTCCAGGATTTCTGTATCAAAGTTTCATCCAGGGTAATTTAAAGTCCTAGGGACACAGCTCCCATACTTATACTCAGGTTGTGGGCTGGACTACCTGGAAGGTCTCTCCTATGGGTGGACCTCGGGTAGTGGGTGGTTACACCCTCTTTCCTTTGTCCAGTTTTGCACCAGAGCTGGGGCTGAGTGCCCCAGCAACTGGTTTGAACCGGGCTATGCATGGAGCACCTTGTGTGCCCCAGGCAGTGTCTGGAAAGCATTCACTGAATGCAACCCCCGTGCCCCAATACACTAAAGCCTGTCTGGGGAGGCGCTGGACCCTCCCTGGACAGGAAACCTATTGTCCAAGCCTCCCCTGCCAGAGTTTTGTCCAGCAGCAGGAGGTCAGACTCGTGTCTGTGGCAGCAGCATCCATTTTGTGATGCTGGGGCTCTGTTTAACTTTAATCATGTTTAACAGTAACTACATGTCTTCTCCCTCTAGAAGGGTGGAATGCTACCCCTGCCGCCAGGACTGGCGGGGTGTGGGGGGCAGTATTCCAAAGTGTTTGACACCTTACACAACATGTTTTGATTAAGCCAAACCAAAGTTAGGATTATAATGCACTTAAGAGTATATGGTATGGCTATATCATAGAACAGCTATAAGGAGATGGCTCTGAAAGCTGCAGAGGGGCTCAGCTCATGCTAGGGCACCCTCTCACATAAAACCAAGCACTCTGCCTCCAGGATTGTTAAGGCCTGCCATAGGATAGACTTATAGGTTACTATGTGTCTATATGTATATATAGATTTAGGTATACTATATCTAAGTAAGGGGTGATTACACCACCTTACCCAGGCTGTGTGAACAGACCTGTGGTGTCAGTTTAGAAGGCAAACCAGGGGTGGCACAATACATGCTGCAGCCCCTGGTAGGCCTAAGGTGCACCTATGCCCTGGGTACCTATTGTACACTATACAGGGGCTCACAAGGGTGACCCAGTAACCAATCTGGTATGTACCTAAAGTACATGGTATCATTTTAGAGAGAGAACAGCTGGGCTGTGGGTCTGATTGGCAGGCCCACAGCCACACTAAAGTTGAAAAACTAGAGAATCACAGCAAAAAGTGGGGGTAACCATAGGAAGCAGACCCTACTCTCCTACAATCCTCATCACACACCTGAGGACAGAGCAGAGCAGGAACTGTTCTTGTACCAGCCCATATTCATCTGTGAGCTCCCCAAACACAAGCATCCCCTCATCAGTCCTCACATCTGCCCACATTTGAATCCCAACCTCCTCCCAATCTCAGGTCCTTTATGTCCACTGTAATCCTGCACATTCCAGCATTGCCCACAATGGGAGGCTTGGGGCAAAGGGTGTAGACCTCTCCTTGCCTCAGGCTTAGCACCTCCAAACCCATGTGGCAACTTGCAGTATTAAAGTGTCTGTCCTTTCGGGAGCAGTGACATGCAAAATTCTATGGAGAAAAGGTCATCCTCCTAGGTCATGTAGCACACTCAGTTTTTTCAAGCTGCAGTGCCTGGGCCAGCCACTGAAGGAGCCACTGCACGAGGCACCTAAACCTCCATCTTCTAGGGGAACATACAGCTTACTGGGAGTCATGCATCGCTTACCGTTGCCCCAGGTTAGTTGTGTCAGCAAACTCTGCAGGTCCCGAAAGAAGGAATTCTACAGGAGCATCGGGATGGCCAAAATAAATATAGCAGCCTAGGTATTACAAATGTTTTAGGCACAGCAATCCTACCAGTTGTTGACTATGGTAGACTGGTCCAGAAAGGAAGCGAGAGATGAATAGATGTCAACTCCTTACCCAGGTTCCCATGAACAAGGCACTCTCCTCATGATACACCTGGATCTCTATGCACCTCAGGGTGTAAGACTGCCAGGGCAGCCCTGTGTCTGGCAGTGCCTCTCTCTGAATGTCTGATAGCGGTGCTAGAAGGAACAAGCAAGACTTGTCCCAATTAATACAGAGTCCTGACACCATACCAAAGTCCTCCAGTGTAGACATGACCCCCGGCAGCTAAATAGGGACACCTTTCAAGTGCACAAGTGTGTCATCCGCATCGAGGGAGATCACCTGTGGCTGTCCCTGTACCATTAAGCCACAATATGGTGCCTGGTCCCTCAACTGACATGCCAACAATTCTATCGCCAGAGCAAACAGCAGGAGGGACAATGGGGACTCCTGTCTTGTCCCCCAGAGATGGAAAATGGTTCCAAAATCACACCCAGGTGACAGTACTAGTATATGAAAGTGCCACTCACCTGAAGAAGAGCAGGCCCAAACCCATCTGCCCCAGGGCTGCCATTAGGTAAGGCTACGCAAGGGTGTCAAAAGCTTTCTCTACACCTGGGGATGTCACCCATCCCGCTGTCCCTGCGTGCCTTGCTCAGTCCATGGTGTGAGTCATCTCCGATTGACAAACGTGTTTCTCCCCAGTATAAAACCGCACCTCCATCAGTCTGGTGGACAAAATCTTCCTGAGTATTTTGAAATCAAGGTTTAGGAAGCACAACTATCATTGGCTCCCTCATACTCTTTCAGCAATCAGGGTGCTAATGAAGCCTGGTAATAGGCACAGAACTCATACGGATACCCATTGGTGCCCGGTACCTTTCTGCATGCCACGTGTGATATCGCCCCTTTGACTTCTGCCAAAGTCGGCGGCATATCTAGGTCTTGTCATTGCAGATGATCAATCACTGGAATCTGTGTCACTGCCAAATACGCATCACTCGCATCCACTGTCATCTCCACAGTGTCCTCATAGAGCCCCCTGTAGTTCTCTGCAAAGGCCGCCTTAATATCAGCCTGTGACTTCACTATGCACCCAGACTTCAAGTGGAGAGCCACAATAGGGCAGCTGGAGGATTCCATCCAAAGTACCCTAGCCAGTAGGCAGTTAGCCTTTTCATATTGCCTCTGTATATATGACATGTATTCGAAATGAGATAGCCTGCCTAACAGCGCTCTGTAGTCCTTCCGTATGTCCCACAACTTCTGACTGTTAACCTGGGTCAAGCTACCTCCCTTTCTAGTGCTCTTTTGTGATCTTCCATCACCAGCACTTCAGACGTCGGACCCCTCTGCACCCCATACATTGTTTTCAAGCAGAACCCCCTTAGTACAACTTGGAACGTATCCCACTCAATCAGTGGTGACGAGGTCATCCCCTTGTTGTCTTGGAAATAGTTCTCCATGCCATTCCCTATTTGAGCAGTGAACAACACATCCTCCAGTGCAGATGTAGGCAGTTGCCAAGTTGGGATATTCTGTCTGGGTCTACACCATGTGAGTAATATCACTAATGGACTATGGTCCGAAATGGTGCATCTCAAATATTCTGCCTGTGTGTACTGTGGAATCAGTGTGGGGGAGCCAAATATGATATCCATTCTGGAGTGTTGTATGTGCCTCTGTGAATAATGGGAGTATTCCATCTCCACCGGGTGGAGCAACCTCCAAATGTCCCCCAGTTGCATGTTCAGTGCCGATGTGGGTAGATGTTACAAAACCATGCCTGCCTGCTCCCCTGGGAGAGGGATGGCCTGGGGGGTAGTTTTATCTATCATGGGGTTCATGACCCCATTGAAGTCTCAGCACCTAATAGGGCGATCTGCAGGGTCAGCGAGCAGTGTGGGTGTTAGAGATGCAAAAAAGCCCCCCTGTTTTGTGTTCGGGGCATACAGCACTACCAACGTCAGGGGGAGCCCGCCTAATGTCCCTCCCACAGTCGCAAAGCGGCCCTCTGGGTGTATCATGTTATGAGCAACTGTGAAGGGTACTCCCAGGGCTAACCACATGAACACTCCCCTCGCCAAACCCATAAAAGATGAACCATAAGCACTGCCCCTCCATCATCGCCTGAGCAGTTTGGTAAGTTCTGCCTCTGAGAGGTGTGTCTCTTGGAGACAGGAAAAATGTACCTGCCATCTCATGAGGTAGGCATAGACCCTGTGGTGCTAAACGTACAAACCCATACTTCTCATGTTCCACATGAGTAACTTGTAACAAGGCGGGTTCATGAAGGGTCAATACATGTATGTTCCCTGCACTTTCCGGGGTATAGGGGATGAGCTACTGTTCCCAAATACACACACATGTGAGCAAATAAAACAATTCCCTGAAACTCGACTCACCAGGCCCTCATGCAACCGCTCTGTGATCAGCCACAAACCCTGAAAAATATAGTAGAAACAGTCCATTGGATATTGTGGGGTAGTGCATTCCAACCAAGAAGAGCACTCAAAATAGTCCATGAGCAACCTAGCGCCAAAACAAGTATACATCCATTCCCATCCCTTCATACTGCTCGAGCACCTCCCCAATCACACCATACAAACCATCAGAGCCAGCACTGCTTGCTGTTCCTGAGCCCTAGGTCAAGGATCATAGCAAGGTTTAAAGGGTCTCAGAAGACAGGCTTTCATTGGGGGGGACCAGGGGACCACCCTAGCAGAGACTCCGACATTTCCTCGGGTAGGGAGCCACACTGCAACGGTGTCCCAGTCTCTCCCAGGCCAACACCTGTTCCCACTCCTGACCCACTTGTTCTCTGGTTGGGCAGGCCCGTGACCAACGAGCCATCCGACAGCTGTTCTGTACTACCTTCTATTCTCCATCAAACTCCAGCTGGTTCATGGGAAGGTGCTCCTCTTTGGACTCCAGGCACACACAAGCATCCCACGAAGACTGGAAGATGATTGCTCAGTCACCATCAAGTACTTTAAACCTGGCTGGGAACATCAGGGCATATTTAAGTTCAATTTGTCAAAGCTGTTACTTTACAGAGTAGCATGAGGGTCTGCGTTTTTGATACTGTACCAGTCACAAAAATGAAAAAGTCTCACTACTACTGGGCATGGAGGTGCTCCAGGTGTAGGGGTTCTGACTGGCACTTGGTGAGCCCTCTCTATGGAGAAGATGGTGGATGTCTTCCCCCAACAATGTCTGTGCCAGCCACTTTTCCATGTAAAGGTCCATGTTCAGCCCCTCCACCTTCTCCAGTAAACCCACTACATGGATAATATTTTGAGTGGCCGTCCTTCCACGTCATCCGCTTGTCATCACAGGATTGCAACCTCCCGTTGGAGTGCCAGAACCTGTGCCTGCATCATCAAGACTGCAGGATGCAATTCTGATATGGCTGTTTCTTGCATAACCACCTTCTCCTTCAATGTATTGTATTCCTCTTGAATGTGTCCCATGTCAATGATCAACGTGTCCAACTTAAGTTCTAACGTCATCCTCATGCCCTGCACAGCAGGAATCAGATCCGCAAATTTGGTATTAGTGTCTTTCCAGATGTTCTGCACTAAAGGGCACCCGAGTCTGTGAAGGACACAGCTCTTGAGAAGGTGGGGTCTGAAGTCCTCACTAGTTATCAAGGACTATGGTCGTATCATCACAACACGCACCGGCGGCAGGCAGTCCTCCCTGCTCTATCTCCACTTCTCGCCAAACCAGCACAGCCCCACTCACCAACTGTTGACGGTGCCTAGCGTGCCAGCACCACTACCAAGCCCTCTCTATCATGAACACGCTCCTGGCAATGGACGTCCAACAGGCAATTCCTCCTGTAATTCAGTGACAATTGTGACATCAAGTAGGGCACATACACAGGCACACCTACCTCAGCTCAGCTAGCAAAGTCACCAGTGTTTGCCTCAATGGAGGCCACATCAGTTTCTCTGTCCAACACTGAGCCCTCAGAGAGTGCAATCGTCTGCCCACGTGATACGGCCCAGCTCAAGTCTGAACAGGCCGCTATGACATGCCGTCGCCAGTAATTCAGCTGGTAGAATATGGGGTCGAAGGAGCCCCTAGACTCCGCAGTCAGTAATGTGGGACTATGTGGAGTTCACTGCTTCCTACAGACAATCACAGGAGAGCGAGCATTCCCTGCGGGATTCCAGCTACCAAGTTGATACAGATGGACAAGCAACCATCTTAGTGGGCCCACCACCGAGAGGGGATGTATGATGTTACTGCACGATCAAAATGATCGCGGTACATTACATAGCTGTTTTTACTACACAAGTCGTTACAACAACTTGCGCTGTAGGGCGCTGGACTTAGGAATAGTATGATTTACTATTACAACTCCAGCCTACGTACAGTAGGGAAGGTGTTGGAATAGTAAATCACACTCTTCCTTAGTCTAGAGCGCCCTCCAATGCAATTCGTGGTAACGACTTGCGTTGTAAAAACAATTATGTAAATGTATTGCAGTGTTTTGACGGCGTTGTTCAGGTCGTTTCCCCCGAAAGGCAGAATCACTTTCAAGGCCCTTCACAGGCACACAATCCTCCACTGGGGCTGTTATTTAGGGGCAGTTTGCAAACAGAACTCTGAATGTTGCAAGAGCACCTCTTCTCTGCTCTTGAGCCCAGACCTCAACTCGCCCAGGGCTGGTAGCACCACATCACAGTAAGCCTCGCCCCACAATCTCTGCCATCATTCAGGCCCTGGTGTATGTGGAGATCTGGGTGATCCCTGTAATACTGTAATGGGTCCTACAAAAGTGTTAAAGCAAGAACCACTTTGATTTGATGAAGGGAAGGTCCACAAAATCATAACAATAATACTAATTGTACTAATAAATTATAAAAGTATTGAGAAAAGGAAGAGGAAGAGGAAGAGGAAGATGAAGAAGAAGAAGAAGAAAAACAAGAACAAGATTTTGTCTGCTAAGAGATAATAGACTTAGATACATGAGCCATTCTAAGATCCAATTATGTAAATATTTGATTCATCGTCTTGTGCTTGCCCGATTGCAGCCATCTTATCGACAAGCCTTTCTACTGACTAACCTTGCATCTCTTGAAGGTTCATTTTCTTTTTTTCAAAGAATAGCATTTCTGTAGCCTGTCCTCTGTTCATTTCAAAATTGACCCCTCACCCCCTAAAGATCCAGAACAACTTCCTTTGTCCACCTTTGGCTCAGCTTTATTGATTAATGGGTTTATTGATAGTCAATACTGCAAACACAACAGTGTTATTTGCTATTATTAAAGTCTGAACTGGCACAATGATAAAGCGCACAGACGTGCATACACACCTAATTAAATACAACAGATGCATGTCTTTTAATGTGTATTTTCTTAAACATGTATAACCAGAATGCAAGGGGATGTTGGCATCATACAACAAAAGCTTGCCAATAAAATTTGTAATACTTTGTACTAGAAACAACATTCTTGTCAAAATCTGAAAATGATTCAGCGAATTGTGAGGCAAATGTGGTAAATTAATTATTATGCTGTAAACACAGCAGTCAAAGATACGCATAATCCTCAGGTCCTGACCATTGCCCAGTTTTTTTTATCACATATATATTGAAACTTAAACCTAAACATTCTGATGACAATCTGTTCCCATTACTAGATTTATCTTTAAGTGAACAGCTTCAGCAATCTGTCCAATTTCAAGACAGAATGTTTTTGAGAAATCAAAGCATGATTTTTCTAAAATTCTTAAGTACATAATGGAGATTTTAATGCAGACCACCAAACGGTATATTTGCGCAATTCACTTACTATTCTAATATAAGTTTTTGAAAGAAAAACATATTTCAAGCTAACTTCCTCAATATAAACATGTACTAATGTGTAATGTAAAAGATCAGATGCAAATACATTAATACTCTAGTAACAGGTCATTTAATGACATAAATAAAAAAATTCGACTTTCCTGCATCATCAACCGTTGAAATTCCTCCCCACCCAGCCTCACCGCTCTTACCTGCACGGGCCGCGGCTGCAATAAAATAAGCCTATGACCCCAGACATATGACTAGTTGCTCCAGGTTATAGGGCTTCCCTGACAGAAACTGTGAAACAATTAATTTTGCAAGTGTGATCTGGGTGACAGCAGAGCTCACTGCATTGTTAGTTCAGTAAGTCATTGCACGATAAATGTGCTTGAAATGCTGCCAAAAGCAAGCTTTAATTTAAATGTATTGCATTGGTAAATCGTCAATATGAATATGAATGAGAAAATTGATCTCTCTTGAATTTAGAATTCCAGGCGAAAGTAAGAGCTCTTAATAAGTGAAGCTCAGATATTTTAATACTGACCATAATTTGTATCCACACCAAAAGAGAAAAGAGGGGTTTGTTGGGGGGTTTTGGTAGGGAATGTTGAGGCAGGCTCAGCACCGCAGCAGCCAGGGCCGGACTGACTACCGGGCAGTTTGGAATGCTGCCGAGGTGGGGGCTGATTTCACTGCAGTGGGGCCTGATTTCTTACCTACATCCCCCATCTCCAATGGCCCTTTCTCTCCATTCACTGCCTCCAGGAGAGTGAGGCCTACGCGTGCATAGATTCAAGAAACACAAATGCAGGGCATTGCAAGCTCGCAATTATTAGCTAACGATTATCCGGTTTTAACCTGGTCGTTGCAATCCCAAGCACAACTCAACAGTTTTCAAAAGGGAAATTTCAAGTGTTCCCTAAAAACCAGGCCACCGGGGACTACGTCTATGTCAAACAGTTGGTCTCTCATTTCTCTTTGATATTTTATGGGGCTGGTCGAACAATCAGGCTTAATCTTAAACAAGCATTTGCAATGCAATAGGTCTCACATTTGCGAGAGTTTGAGCTATTGGCATTGTAAATGCCAATGCCTTTTATTTATGTGTTAAGCAAACCCTCAAAGTACAAAGAGCGTGTTTACACAGTGCTGCATGCAGGTTTTTGATACACATAAACAAAAGGCATTGTCATTTAAAATGCCAATAGCTCTTTTATGTATTATTGTTGGTGCTGCTTTATGAATGTTCACATATTTACAGTTCATTAAGTGAAAAGTTAAATCCTGTTTAGACACTAACTTCAGGCACACAAATATTGAAATTACAAATCTTGCTCAAGGCAAAGGTCTATTAACATCAGCAACGGCCATGAAATATTCCAATATTCCAACAATTCGGCAGTCAAAAAACACAATTTTACCGTGTCACTGACTTTGCTCATTCCCATTTTCTCCTTGAAAGATTCCTATGATTCCAACGTGGTCCCGGCAGTACAAGCATTCTATGGGGTAGGGTGACCAACCGTCCGTAAATTTCACGGACAGTCCGTAATTTTGGCCGTCTGTCCGTTGTCCGTAAAGGATTCTTTAACGGACGCCATTTGTCCGTTATTTTAGCCGGGCCCTGGTCGCCGCACCCTAAAGCCGGCACAGCTTGCCCCCACCTCCCTTCTTGACTCCCATGCAGTAGCAAAGCTCAGATACCCATCAGCATTGGGGAGGCACATCGGGATGGCAACCCTGACACCTCCAGCCCTTGATGAGCTGTTAAGAGGTGCTCGAAGGTGACTGAGAGGAGGGGCTGCAGGTTCAGGAGCAGGGGCATCCATTCAGATGCAAACAGCCCTGAATGCGTCACGTCTCTGCAATTTAGAGGGGCCTCACACATTCCATTTCTACCCAGGGCCCCAAACATCCTAGACTCCGCTCAGCCAGATTACACGGAGGCAGCACGTGGTTCTCTTCACAGAACTTAATTACTGTCAATACATTGTAAGCAAACCTCCGTTTTTTGAACATGCAGTCTTTAATGTAATACAATAAAGAAAAGGCACAATCGCACCCACACTGATTAACAAAGTATGGAGGACAATCAGTTCAATCAGTTCTCTTAGAGTATCTCCTGTAAGTACTGTACATCACAGTGGGGGGTGGCATTTTGGACAGAGAGCCTCTTGTGCAGGAGGGGGCGAGGAGCCCAAGATGATACTAGAATACTGCATGCCCACCACTGTGCCCACCCTGGTGGATCCTGTTCCTCTCCTGTGATGGCTCCTGCCCTCCCCTCAGTGATGGCTCCTGTCCCCCCCCATGTGGTGGCTCCAGTCCACCCCTGCCTGTGATGGCTCCTGTCCCCCCATGTTGTGGCTCCAGTCCACCCCCGCCTGTGATGGCTCTTGTCCCCCCCTGTGGTGGATCCTGTCTCCGCCCTGGGTGGCCTCTGTCCTAGTCCTGGAATGGCTTCTGCAGCGAGGGTCAAGTTCTTGATGGGCCTTTTTCAAAAGGGCTCAGCTCAAAATTAATATGGAAAGGTGGGCGAGTAAGTAAGTGAAGGGATGGGTGGATGGCTGGATGAATTAGAGAAAGGGTAAATGGATGAATGAAATATTGAATAAATGGATAATGAGAGAGGATGGATGGATTGATGAGTGAGGGGAAGGATGGATGAGAGAAAATGACAATAGCTGGATGTATGGGTGGAAGGGTAGCTGGATGATGGATGAGGGGAAAGATGGATGGATGAGGGGAAGGATGGGTGGATGAGGGGAAGGATGGATGAGGGGAAGGATGGGTGGATGAGGGGAAGGAAGGATGGATGAATGAGGGGAAGGATGGATGGATGGAGGGGAAGGATGGGTGATGGATGAGGGGAAAGATGGATGAGGGGAAGAATGGATGGATGGATGAGGGGAAGGATGGGTGGATGAGGGGAAGGATGGATGAGGGGAAGGATGGGTGGATGAGGGGAAGGAAGGATAGATGGATGAGGGGATGGATGGAGGGGAAGGATGGATGAGGGGAAAGATGGATGAGGGGAAGGATGGATGGATAGATGAGGGGAAGGATGGGTGGATGAGGGGAAGGATGGATGAGGGGAAGGATGGGTGGATGAGGGGAAGGAAGGATGGATGGATGAGGGGACGGATGGATGGATGAGGGGAAGGATGGAGGGGAAGGATGGATGATGGA
Organism: Lissotriton helveticus; assembly: GCF_964261635.1. Taxonomy (NCBI): domain Eukaryota; kingdom Metazoa; phylum Chordata; class Amphibia; order Caudata; family Salamandridae; genus Lissotriton; species Lissotriton helveticus. The sequence continues at coordinate 163,436,857 of NC_136065.1, read as the reverse complement.
TGAGTGGAAAGATGGATGGGGGAAGGATGGATGAGGGGAAGGATGGATGAGGGGAAGGATGGATGAGGGGAAGGATGGATGGATGAGGGGAAGGAAGGATGGATGGATGGATGATGAGGGGAAAGATGGATGGATGATGAGGGGAAGGATGGATGATGATGGGAAGGATGGATGGGTGGATGATGAGTGGGTGGGTGGGTGAAAGGATGGATGGATGGATGAGTGGAAGGATGGATGGATGAGGGGAAGGATAAATAGATGGGAAGAATGGATGGATGAGGGGAAGGATGGATGATGGATGAAAGGAAGGATGGATGGAGGGAAGGATGGATGGATGAGGGGATGGATGGATGAGGGGAAGGAAGGATGGATAGATGGATGATGAGGGGAAGGATGGATGGATGATGAGGGGAAGGATGGATGGATGATGAGGGGAAGGATGGATGGATGGATGATGAGGGGAAGGATGGATGGATGGATGATGAGTGGGTGGGTGAAAGGATGGATGGATGAGAATGGGTGGGTGAAAGGATGGATGGATGGATGAGGAGTGGGTGGGTGAAAGGATGGATGGATGGATGATGAGTGGGTGGGTGAAAGGATGGATGGATGGATGAGTGATGGGTGGGTGGATGGTGGGTGGGTGAAAGGATGGATGAGTGGATGGGTGGGTGGATGGTGGGTGGGTGAAAGGATGGATGAGTGGATGGGTGGGTGGATGGTGGGTGGGTGGGTGGATGGTTGGGTGGATGATGGGTGGGTGGGTGGATGAGTGAAATGATGGGTTGATTGATGGATTGATAAGTGCAAGGGTGAATGAATGGACGTATGAGTGAAAGGGTGGATGTAAGGATGGATGAGTGAGTGAAAGGGAGGGTAGATGGACAAAAGGATGAATAGATGTGTGAAGGAGTGGAATGATAGATGGATGGGTGATAGGGTCAATGGATGGATTCATGAGTGGATGGGTGGATGGATGGATGGAAGGAAGGTTGGCTAAGTGAAAAGGTCGATGGAGAGAAAGGGAGGATGGATGGATGACTAAAAGAGTGGATGGGTGGAAGGATTAGTAAGTGAAAAGATGGCTGGATTGGTGAAAGGGTAAATGGCTGGATGGATGAGTGAATGGATGGATGGGATGAAGAGTGGATGGATAAGTGTACAGATGGATAGGGTGAAAGGGTGGATGGATGGATAATGGATGGATGAGTGAAAGGATGGATGAAGGGATGGATGAGTGAAATGATAGATGGAAGGATACATGATGGATAGGTTTGCAAATGGTTGAATATGTTTGGAAATGGCTGGGCTTACTTATATACTATTGCGCGACCTCTGAGGTGTCTGTAAAACTTACCTATTGTCCTGAAGTTTTGTCCTGAATTTTGACCTCCTGTCCTGAATTTGTGTCCTGAATTTTGCCCCTTTGTCCTGAATTTTTACACTCACTGTCCTGAATTTGCACCAATGCCAGTTGGTCACCCTACTATGGGGGGGCCAAATTCTTCCAGCAATCAGCAGAGTGAAGGTGCGCAGGTTCTAAGAAGGGGTGAAACAACAACAAAGCCCCCTGTTCACAAGAAAATGGTCTTTTAAATACCTGTGAAGTACTTCGGTTGCGATAAGACAGACGACAGGCCACACACAACAGCTTCAAAACTGTCTCTGTGTGTGCCTGGAAGCTGTCTCAGCCTGGGCTGACAGATGTTGGTTGGGGGGGGGGGGTACTGAAGCCCACCGGCATTCTCCCGGGAGCTGCCGAGCGTGGGTGCTCGGCAGGGCTGGGGCAGAGTCAGTCACAGGCCAGGCAGCGCCTGCCTGACTTGTGACTGCTTCTCTCCCAGCCAGAACAACCTTCCCGGGGCCTCCAGCCCACCCTGAACGGGCAGCTTTTACGCTCTGCTAGCCCGCCTCTGGTCCTAGCCCCACCAGACAACTGTGTGCAGCTGAGGAGGTGAGAGCGCACGCTGTGGAGGCAGTAGGTGCAACCGGAGCTGTTTCACGTGTACAAAGGTGTTGCATGTAATTTATTACATTTCAGAGGAGACTTTATGGGGTTTTTTTTACAGCTGGACTCGTGCAACTGCGGACACTATCAATGGTGCCTTGAAATCTATGATCTCAACTTTTTTTCAGAGACTTTTTTTCGTCAACTTTTATTTTACCCATGTAAATATATGTTAATAGGTGAATTAACTGTAAATTCTGGATAAATAAAATTATTTCGGTCATGATCGTTGCTTCAAGAAGGTGATGTTCTTCGCTGGCAAAGGCAGTTGTTTGGGGACGCCGCCTGTGCGTTCGGGTCAGGGTGCAGCATGCTAAGGTAGAGCCCCCAACCCCAGCTGCCCCCTTGCCAGCCCGGACAAATCCCTCATGTTGGTTCTAAAGTAGTACATATGTTTACTGCAAAAGGTAATGTGTGCACGCGCCCATGGCAATGAGATTGAATGCGGCAGAAGAACACCTTATGTAAAGCTAATGAACTAATAAACCCACGTTTGTTACTATAGTACGTGGAAACCTCGCCTGAGCAAATCTCTGTCATCCCTTTCAGATTGCGTGTTCCAGTGACATCACACGCGGACCCAGCTCTCCTCACTGTAGGGGTTTCTTCAATGTGAGGTTTCCATACTCCATCAATCTGACCCTTTGCTTTCTGAATTTAGAGAACTACTTTTTTTAACAAATACTCATGAAAACTGTAATGCATAAACCTTATATGAAAGTGTGATATGCTACAGAGCACCTTTGTTCATGTGTGTGTGTGGGGTATCCTTTCCCGTCAGAGGGTTCAGCCTTTTTGAGTCATGGCACCTCCCGACGCAAAATAATGGTAGTAAATAGAACACTGTATATTACTGTGTGTGCACATATCTCTGTGTCTATACGACATGGATAGATGAGTGGATGGATGGATGGATGGAAGGATGGATGGGTGGATTAATGAATGGATAGATGAATTGATGGATGGATTAATGAATTGATTATTGAATGGCTAGATGGATTATGGATGGATGGATTAATGAATGGATAGATGGATTATGGATGGATGGATTGATGAATGGATAGATGGAATATGAATGGATGTGGATGGCTGCATTAATGAATGGATGGATGGATAGATTAATGAATGGCTAAATAGAAGGATGGGTGGATTGATGGATGGATGGATGCTGAATTCCGGATTTCGGAGGATGTATTGTGGATGTGAGATGCCAGTAAATGCCCTTTATTTGTCGGGCTGACAGAGTGAGAGGCGTGTGTCCTTGCAGGCAGCAGACTCACACTTGTAAATTAACACCGAAAACCCCTTATTTCCATAACCCACACTTGATTTACGCCCGGAAATATATGTATGTAAGAAAATAACTGTGAACTGTCGTATCTTGCCACTATATGTAGGGGTGCCTGGTGATAATGACAGTTTATTGGTTACAAGTAGTTTCCACTTGGCTCAGATTGGGTGTGTAATTGTTGGGGGATCTGTGACCCTTGGAAAAAAAAAACACAAGAGTCAATTTACAGAGTAAATAAAAAAAAACTTCGCAAGATGCCCATATATTGCAACTCGACCAAGCAGAAAACAGTTGTAACTGGTGGACTGGAATTTTCGGGAGGGGGGTATGAATTCAAGTGATGGAAAGATACCACTGTGCATAGTGCGCAGGCCCCTCTCGTCCATGTGAGAGCGGACTTGTAACACATCATTATTATCGATGCCGTTTGATAGATGCCGATTTAAAAGCAGTGAATTAAAATGCACATTTACGAGCACTGCCAGGCCACGCCTTCAGATGCGAGTTTCAGAGGGCGCGCCTCGCTAATAATTATTGCCGTGTAACACCGTGACCCGCGCTGACCTCTGGTCACACGCAGGAGAACGAGCGCAAGGGAAGACGGCACAAGAAAAGAGCCAGAGTGATTTATGACTGCAGGGAGAGCGGCGGCAACAGGAGAGTCTCCAGTTACAGACGCAGGCTACAGGGTGAGAAACAGATGGCACACTGCAGGCAATTAAAAGAAGTGCAAGCAAAGCGAACTAAAACTGTAGTTAGGCACCGCTGATTCGGCACTACACGGAAGTTATCAAACGATCAACAGCCAACAGAAAGAAAGATAACAACAGCAATACCACAAGTAAACTAATAGCAAGCGGAAGAATAAATTACATGGGGCCCGATTCACAGAACTAACTTAAGACAAAATCCTCAACTTACTACCATTTTGGTATTCACAGAAGACACTTACTCATTTTGGTATTCACAGAAGGCCCTTACTCATTTCGGTATTCACAGAAGTTAGGCGTCCTAACTTTACTACTCCTAAATTGAGAAAAATCCTAACTTTAAGACTCTCAGTATTCACGGAAGGCATTTAGGAGTCCTAAAGTTAGGAGTCTTAACTTTACTACTCCTAAGCTGAGAAAAATCCTAACTTTAAGACTTTCGATATTCACAGAAGGCATTTAGGAGTCCTAAAGTTAGGACTCCTAACTTCTGTGAATACCGAAATAAGTAAGTGTCTTCTGTGAATATCAATTTTGTCTTAAGTTAGTTCTGTGAATCGGACCCAAGGAGTTTAAGCCAACATACAGATTACTTTATGTCTCGCTGAGGCAGCCCATGCTGCGCATACGCTGCCAAGGCGAGACCTAAAATTTTTTATGAAGGCCGAATCTAGTTACAGTATTACACCCTTAGTGCAGTTGCAGTAAAGATGGAATAGCTAATCAGAGATGTTACTTTTTCTATAAAGATCAACAATTTGATATCAACATAGATATATAAATATATGCGCAGTAAAAATAATACCTAGCCAACGTAAATCACATGAATCTAATGAAGCAATATTACAAACGAAATGCATTTTGGAGACTGAGCACCCACATTTCACAGAATAAATACAGTCCACATGACTGATAGTGCTCTGCTGTTCGAAATTGAAAGTGAAGACGAATAGAATCCCAATCCTCTCAGGAAAAATGCAACCCCTTAACTGCTTACTGATCAAGATCTTTTATAAAATGACACAATATAACTGAGGTAAACTGCCAGGATGGAAAACAAGAAAATCAAGTGTCTCTGGAAACATACTTTGTCTCCAAGTTCAGAGTAAAGGTTTACCCCTAGCTAGAAAACTGGAAGTAACTGGAAATATTGTGCCCTGGGAGCCCCAATGGTGCAAGGTCAAAAGCTCCACACAAAGAGGGAGCAGCACAAAGTAAGACCACAGAGGACCTCTTCAAGCTATTTAGATCCAGCTAGGAAGCAAGCCAGGAAAAAGAACTGGGTCTCTGCCTACAGCGGCATGGTCAAGGTACTCCCTGCTTACGACCTCACATATTACATCACGCATGACATGTGCTATGGCATCATTGATAACATCGGTGAAACATCTAAAATGACAATATTGATGAAAAACTGTGCACGGCAGGGGACGCAAGTTATAGTTACTTTAGGTCATAAATTATTGCTACTTGAGCTAACTATAACTTGTGAATTTTAGTGGTTTTGTTTGTTTAAAACGAGATATTGTAATCAACATTTTTACCTAACTATAATGTCCCTTTAACCTTAGATTTTTCTGTGAATTTACACACAAATATGTATGTGTATGTGTGTGTGTGTGTGTTTGTGTGTGTGTATGTGTGTGTGTGTGTGTGTGTACGCACAATTATACTTACCATGCATGGTAAAAGCATCTGCGTGGTAAAGACAAGCGTGGTAAAGATGCATAATAAATGCATACGTGGCTGCCAGGAGTGATAATTGGAGCCCCGTAGGAGGACTGTATCCAGGGGTGACACCCCTTAGATCCTAGCACCAGCAATCCTCACCATGTATATGAGGGTTTGTACCCATGTATACTATTCTCCCATAGCCAAATAGTAGTTATCCCCTGTAGTGGTGAGCATCTTATTATCAGGTTTATAGGTGGAGAGGGAGAGTTTCTGGCACAAGGCCAGTTCCAGGCCCTGACAGGCAGCATCCTCAACTTGTCCCTCCTTACCTGAATCTGTTTAAGTAGGAAGGGAAAACCTTAGTTGTCAGGTCACCAAGATCCAATGAGAGCCACAGTCCTAATAATCAGGTGATGTGTAGCCAATGGGAATACTATTGCTAACAGCCAGGGGGACCTGCCTCCCATGACAAACCTTGGAGTCAAGACTGGGAAGCCTTAAGCCTTAAGCTAGGACTAATTTGAACCCAAAACACGTTTGCCCCGTGGGGCCCCATGGTATGCAGCACTAGTTGGCTTGGAAGGACAAACAGGATAATAAGAGGAAGTTGATCACATTCTATACCAAATGAGCTGAATCACATTCTAAACACAATGGGCCTGATTCACAAACTGTACTTTATAGTATATTTTGCAGTACCAAACATTCTACAAATTGTGAATAATTGTGCCTATACTTATATGTGTATTGTTCTCTGCCCCGACTGTGGCATCTCCTCACATGTTGGTATTGGTTTTAGTACTAACTGTGGGAAGGACACGGGAATGGTTGGGAAAAGGGTCAGACTTACTACTAAATGGGATGAGATTAAAGAGGAATAAGAGGAGTTTAGTGAGAGTCAGGGAGGGGTTTAGGGTAGGAGGTTACCCATCCACACAAGATTAGACCAATTGCATTACCCTTGTGATGTAGACATCTAACTTACAGTTTTGTAGTAAGCTTACTTCAGAGTTTATGAATACAGAAAGTAGTAAACATACTAAAACTTAGGAAAAAGTTTAACTTAACTTTGTAAATCAGGCCCAATGCCATCAAATATAAAAAAAATGATTCAAATAAATTCAAAAGTGTTTCCCAAAGACGCCTAAGGTATCACTATGAAATATAGCTACTTTCTGGTGTTTTATTGAAATATATATTAGAGAATTGCACCATTTCCTTACTGCAGTAAATGCTGCTTTGCATCTTTATAAAGGACCGATTATTGACAACCTTTAACTTGTTATTCCTCAATAGGTGACTTGTAATTTCATTTGGTTTCTTCAAAGCAGCCAATATATGTTTCACTCCTTCTACTGGTGCACGGAACTGAGTTTTTTTACAAGGCTGTATCTATCTATCTAAAAATATACTTAACGCAACATCTATGTATCTTGACTAGATAGATAGATAGATAGATAGATAGATAGATAGATAGATAGATAGATAGATAGATAGATAGATAGATAGATAGATAGATAGATAGATAGATAGATAGATAGATAGATAGATAGATAGATAGATAGATAGATAGGTGGTTTAGACAGACAGACAGACAGACAGACAGACAGACAGACAGACAGACAGACAGACAGACAGATAGATAGATAGATAGATAGATAGATAGATAGATAGATAGATAGATAGATAGATAGATAGATAGATAGATAGATAGATAGATAGATAGATAGATAGATACGAGTACAGCATTAAACTGATCAGCCGCACATGCATTAAAACTCTAGGCAGGTGCTACACCATAGCAGTACATGATCCAGTGCTGCTAGGCGAGGCTGTATTACCTATCACAATGTGAGATAGTCCATGCTTTTTAGCTAGAAGGGTGTTCTGAGATGTGACATATTATGTCAACTATTGTAAGTATGGAATTAATACTGCTGCATGTGATACAAGGGCTGACTGAAGGTGTGCCACATAGCATGGAACCTCATAGCACTTAATAGCACACAGAGATATGTCAGCAAAGCAGAAATAAATCCTTCAAATCAAATGTCCACACTAAACACACAGTCCCTGAATATAAACAATAAGTGCACTGAATGACTTGCTAAGAAATCCAACCAACGTGTTTACAAGCAGGTAACTCCACCCAGGCCTGACAATGTATCAAACAATCCATGTCTAGGTAATCTCAATTACCTACTGCCAGTCGCCAGTTGGTAGTTATAGTTAGGATGTACTTTCTATAAGAAGAAAGTTTTTTAATTTGCCAAAAACTTTGGCATTTGCCGAATCCTCACAAACTTTCCACAACTAGTTCGACGTTCACTTCAGCTGTTCTCTTGAATGTTTCGGGGAGATCCGTCAAGTGGAGTCCAAGAAAAAGGGGGGGGTCCAAAAAACGTTTTTCCCCATATTAATTAACATAGGAACTTCAGACAAGGCTACTGCCCAAAATGCTGAACAGCATTACACCAAAGCGACCCTTTTGCTAAATGGTGTAAAGCCATTCAGTAGTTGCAGAGTTATTTCAAGGTTTTTCAGATATGCAACTGGGGACACGGAGGATCTGTGACCTCACCGAGCCCTAGTGCTGAGATCAGATTGGCTACCACCACTTCTAACCAGGAGGTGTTGACAGCCATCTTGTGACTTGGTCGTGCTGAATCACAGGAAAAAACATTTTTTTTAAAAGAAGAGATAGCCCAAAAAAAATTACAAAAATTATTTTGGTGGAAGTCGTGCTGGATCTGCAAATCCTGCTCAAAATGTAAAAAAATCAAAGAGCTGTCTCCTGTGCTTCATTAATTATAGGCCAGAGTGGGCCAGGGACCACCACTTCACCAGGACTCACTAATTTTAAGGTGTGGTGCCTCTCGGACCCCCCCCTGGCCCCAGGGACCACCACCTAGCCGAGGCCACAAGCAAATTACAAATCGGTCAGATTCTTTGACCCCCCGTGCCACGGGGACCACCGCCTCCCCAGTGCCAAAATGAATATGTGTTGGGGGGTTCAGAGACATCATCTCCCAGGGCCAACCTGACTTTAAAATAATGGAGAGGAGGGCACCTGGTCCCCGCCCAGGGCTGGTCTCGGCCTCGGGGACTGCCACCTCCCTGGGACAAGCCCAAAATAAAACAAAGAGAGGGCAGGTTAGCCTCCCTACTGGAGCCATACATGGCCCTGGGAGCCACCAGTCTCCAGTGCCGGCTCCTGCAATGCCCTGGGATGCCCACCCCTGTGACATTGCAGTTTACTATGACTTGGTGGGAGCAGTACGGCTTCCAACACGCCACAGCAAACACTGCTCTGCTTTCAGAAAGCGAAAGCATTGAACATGCTCTTGCTTGCTCAAAGCAGAGCAGAATTGCTTTTCGACCAAGGGAGCTGCTTGTTCAGCAGCTCCCTCTGTCCAAAAGCAATGCTGGCTCCAACAGGACACAAGGAGCTGGCATGGACTGCACGGGCCTTGAAGCTCCCCCGTGGTTCGCATCAGTGACAAGTGGGTGCCGTGGGAGGGACCAGAACACCTGCAAAGAGGCCAAGCCCGGGGATGGTGGAGTCCCCAGGGTAAAAAAATCGGCTCGGAACGGGGGCCACGCTGCCCAGACCCATTATTATTGTTATTTTTTTAATAAAAAAGAGTCCTGGCCCTGGGGTATTGGGTCAAAAGTGCCAAAATTGGCCCCGGAGCAGGCCAGGCATTGGGGATGAGGTCCCTGGGGCCACAATCGGCCTGGGGAGGGGACAGCATGGCCCAGAATGTTTTTATTTTAAAAGACAGGCGAGTTTCCAGAAGGCCCAGCCCCTTCCCCACCACTCTGCAAATACGCCTCCTGGCACACACTGCTGGTTGGGGGAAGAATTCCTATTGAATCCAGTGGGTCCTTGGGGGCCAACATGTCCTCCGGTTACCTCCAGTAAGTCCCACAGATCGCGATTGATGAGAGGATATTTGGAGGCCATGCCCCCTTTCTCCATTACTGTGCAAACTCACTTTCTGGTTCACTACTGGTAGGGGGATGAAGTCCCCTTGACTCTAAAGTGACCTTGGGGGCCAACAAGCCATCCAGTTAGCCAAGAGCAGCCAGTGCAGGTAAGAGCGGTGGGGCAGGGTGTGGAGGACTCAACAGAAGATGGAGAGGAAAAGTTAAATGAATAAATAATTTTCCCTCATCGAATTTCTACCGGAGCAACAGGAAGATCAGCATGAACAGCAGTTTGCACCACACCCCGCTGCTTGCAGAACTCTGTAGAGTTTTCTTGTCACTTCGCGGAGTTCCGCATAACTGAACTCTGTGAACTCCGTCCAGGCCTGCTCCTGAAGCACTGCTGGTTGGGAGATGCAATGGTTTTTTGGATGTTGAGGGTTCTTGGGGGCCCAGAAGCTTCAACAAAAGATTACCCCTAGTAAGTCTGACACAGCAGGATTACTGAAAGCTGGTTGGAGGCCCAAACCCCTTTCTCCGCAATTCTGCAAACGTGACTACTAATTAAAAAACCCTTAGAAATTCACTTAAATAACCAAAGGTGACAGGGACGTTATAGTTAGGAAATAAAATTTAGAAATTCACTTAAAAAACAAAGGTTACAGGGATGTTACAGTTAGGAGATAGAATTTTTTTAAAACCCTAGAAATTCACTGGAAAAAAACAAAGATTACAGGGACATTATAGTTAGGCTCAGATTTCACTCATACAACACCAGGGAAATTCAGCAGTTATAGTTACCTCACATATTAGATCACCTATGACATGACTAGTGATATCCATGATGACATATCAATTGAAATCACTGATGACATCATTCACAGAACTGCACAAACACCCACTCACACCCCATAGAAGCTCTCATACACCCACTCCCACTCTAACACAGACCCTCACATACCAATTCACAGACTGATACCTGCACTCACACAAGCAGTCACTTAACCATAGCACCACTCACACAACCACTCACTCATACTGCCACTCACATACTCACTAACTCATCCATTCAGCCACTAATACATCACTCACTCATCAATACAGCCACTCACACATCCAGACATACAGACACACATCCACTCAATTAGCCATATAGAAACTCACACAGCCACTCACCCATACAGGTACTCACTAATTTCTTCGCCAGTTGCGTTCAGTCCGGTGAAGGGCTAATTTGGCCAGTTTGCGATCATAGGCATTGTGATGCTGGCAAGCCTGGCTTTCCGTAGAAGGGTGTGTAAGTAGTTGGCATCTACTAGCTAGGCTGGGATATTTTCCTCTAGATAATTAATATTATTCTGTTTCATAGGCAGGGTTGAGGCCAGTGAGTTATGAAAGGCATTGCTGTTGAAATGAGTCCAACTCTTAGCTACTATCCCAGAGCCGGCCTGGGGTTTAGGAATAGCCAGGTCAATAAGATTGAATTTAATAATTCGGAAATGGTGAGACCAGACACAAGGTGTAACTGTCAAGTTGGAAACAGTGAGGTTGGTAGTCCATACTTGGGCCAGAGTATTCATACTAATTATAGTAGTACTATTTAAGGTGGATGGTGTAATGGCCATTATTACCTGTCCATCACCGCTAAGGAAAATCTGGTGGTGAGGAAAAGGAAAAAAACAACTGATGGGATATAAATACAATAAATACATGTTGTTGGCCTAGTATATACAATATAACCTTATAACCGCAAGTTAGCATTGCATTATTCACATTGTATTATTATAGTTAGGAACGATTCACTCCCGGCTTGCTCAGACCTATTGGTGTGACCGGAGCCACGTTCTTTCGTTTCTCTGTTTCTAGTAAGGTTTCCCTGAAATCACGTGATTAGGCTTTCTGCACGAAACCACGATGGCAGACTTAGCTGTCTACTCCACTCGTTAGTTTGTAGCCCAGGGAAACTCAAGGTCACACCTACCCTTTTAGTGGGATGCGCACATTCTAGTAGAGCTTGTTCTTGTCCTCCCCGAGCCTCAGATAGAAAGAGAGGCACCTTACTGACCTGCCCCCGGAATAGCTTAGGCCGAGCTACTAGCAATCAATTGTACCGTATATGGGTCTTCCTGTTGGCCCTTTGACAAACTGTATCTTTCCTTCTAAGGTGACATTGTGCTATGTGTGAAACGTATTTATGCTTGTACTACTTGTGTGTGAAGTCAGTCTCCTCTGCGCACCTCTGAGGGTCGTGCAGACTGAGGCTCCCCTGTCAGGGTTTGTATTATGGAATAAACGATTGAACCTTCTCCATTGCCGACTGACTATTATTTATGGATAAGATATATGGGCTATTGGTGAGTACAGTCCATTAGTATAATATTTTGGTTCCTTCAGTTGGCGACTCCGCCAGGACTCCGCGATAGGGTCGTCCCCTCCTGTAAACAGGAGTAAGAGGGACAGGGAGGAGTTCTGGCCGAGTGGGTGGACAGAAAGAGGATCCTGATTTGAGACACACGTTTGTGGTACGAAAACAAGTATTTCCACTCTCGAGCCCAGTATCCCTCCCAGCTGCTGAAGACCCTACGCTGACCCGAGAGAAAAACAGAGTGCTGGTCTGTTTAGGAGTCGGCAGTGGAGAACTTGCAATCGACCTGAGAGCACCAGGTGAGTGAATTTTGATTGTATTGGATAAGAAATACTTGGAGGAAGAGTTTCCTTGGTAGCGGTTAACTGCTTTTGAAGGTGGCCGGGGAAGCCGGACCATGAGGGAATCTGGTGGTCTGACGTTGCAGCGAAGTGGCCGCGTGGGTGGATACCTCATGGACTTGTTTGGCGAAAACTTGAGACCACACCTGGTGCCTTAGCGGAGTACGGAGTTACTCGCTCGGCCGAATCCTCTTCGGGAAAGCCCTGGGAGCAACTGGGTAAGCTAGGGTTCTGGAGCTACGTGCCCAGATGCCCGGCCCAACCAGAACAGGACCATGGGATGGCCTGTAAGAGGGTTCGTGGTTCACCTATCAGGTGATCTCAGAACGGTCTGGTGACTGTTTCTTTTATGGTTGAATTTTGTTGGTCTGGAATTCTTTTGAATTGATTCCCCGAACAGGAGTCGACGGGCTCTGTTCGTATTTTGAAGACGTCATTTGCATATGAACTAGTAACGGCCTTGTGACACTTTACACACTTTATTGTGGAGGAATACGAAAGTGTGAGTGGTGAGAAGGACGCGTCCGATTGTGAATGGTTTTTGGAGTATGTGAGTAGAATAGAGTAAATATCATTAAAATGCCTTGTTTTAGTAAAATATGTTTTGGGTGCTGCTGTCGGCGAAGTGCAAGGTTGGAAGAAAGACAGCCTGCCCCTCCCGAAGGCAGTCCCAGTTTCGATATGTATGTGAAACACGGTCTCTCACTGATTTTATTTAACACGCTCTGGCATAAATATACCAAAGACAATTCTGATTTGCAATGGCCTCTAACGGGGTCGTTTGATGAGAAAAAGATCAATTACATCCAGAATAAGCTATTTATGAAGAAAAGCCGCCAGTCGATGTTTGACTCTTTGAACCTATGGTTGAAGGAGGCAAAACGACGACGGATAAGGGAAGAGAAATTAGGAAAGCTTAAATCGGGACAAACAGTTACGCAGAAAGCTGTAGCTTATGATAAAGCAAAGGTGGAGGAAAACATTGTACAAATGGATAGGCAGTTCCGTTTAGAAACTGACAAAAGTTATATAGCCCGACCTGATAGTGGAGACAAATTAGAGGATTAATTAGAAACTAGAGCAACTCCTCCTTATGCCCCTCAGGGCTTATACCCCGCCGTACCTTTGGTACGGGCAGACCAACCTAGAGCAGCATCGGCTGTTAGAGCGCCGGTGGGAACGGTTGCCACAGCCCCTGCTGACGGGTCACTTCCCCCTCCCACTCTCAGACAGACTACCTCGCCCTTGATATCCTTACAGCCGGACGCGGCCGTTCCTTCCCCTTCGCACCCCGTATTTCTCTCCCCTCCAATTCAGACCGCTATAGATCCCCGACATACGGCTTGTCTGGATACCACGCCCAAGCGCCTTAGGTCTGATTTAAGTGATCAGCGAGTATATACGAGGTTACTGTTGGGTGTGGAAGAAAGAAAAGCTGTAGTAATTCAGGCATCCCAGTGGATGCAAAATGCTATTTACACCTTGGAAGACATTTGGAGTACCATGAAAGATTTTGAACCGGTTGCACAACAACTGGCTTTGGAGAACATGGCGATTCGATTGATTTCACTATGGGAACAGTGTTTCGAGGAAGGATTTCCTCCTCAGATACTGCGTGATATAAGAAATCGAGCCCATAAATTCCAATTACAGGCTTATGAGGTGTATCAGAATGTAGAAACTCTAGTACATTATCGTGAACGAATGCACCGAAAGTGTGCCGATTGGGGAGCACAGCACCCCATGCGAGAGGTGCACCCCCTCTTTTATCCTGAATTACCAGAAATAAAAGATGCCAATAACGTGGTAACTAGGGCTCGTGTGGATGCTAGGCTTCAGGAACAATGGGTTTATACCCCTTGGAAACAAAGCAAGGTCCTCACTTTAAAAGCTCAGCTCCCTGATCCTCGTAAAAATCCTACGGCCTACTATAAGGAGCTGACTGAAGCCGCCAATTCTGCTATCATGACAATACCTGATATCGAGCTGTTCTTCGGTCTTCTGATCCCGGTAGACATTTGGAGACAAATACATGATACTGACCATGCCCCTAAATTAGGAGGGACATGGGATCAATTGAAAGCATGGGACAAGGAGCGCAAACCTGGGGAAAAACCTAGAGATGAGGTATTGGCAGTACCATCTAAAATTGTTACCTATATGCAAACCCTCTTACCTCCCTGGAAAGTTGATTGGGACAAATTAACGGCTTGTAAGCAGAAGAAGGATGAAAGCGTATCGGATTTCTTTACTAGATTTGAGAAAGTCTTTATAGATTTTAGTGGGCAAGATCTGTCTACGGAGGGCGGAATATGATTGTTTGTCAATAGGTTTGTTACAAATTTGCTCACCGAAGTAATGTCCCGCCTCCAAGCAGCTGAGAGCACGTGGACTACGGCTGCTCCATCTGTGATTCTCAGTATGGCCCAATATTATGAACATCGGGAAAATGAAAGTAAAGAAAAGTCAGAGAAGAAGACTAAGGACTTAAAAACTAGAGTCTTGTTGCAACAAGTTAGTAGAGGACAGAATGCTGGACGGGGAGTACGTGGTTCATTTCAGAGGGGTGCAATGATGCGAAGAGGTAGGGGAGGCCCCCCGAACATTGGCATAAATCAATGTTCATATTGCAAACAGGAAGGACATTGGAGGGCAGATTGCCCTCTGTTGCTAGCCAGGAATGGTCCTATTAGAGGACGAGGAAGAGGTTGAGGCAATATAGATCGAAATAGTATGCGACGGGAAGAAATGCAACATGAGGACTCTCGGAAGAATTATTTTGTTAATCCCCAGAATCAACAGTATTACAATGAGACTTACAGGGATGATGGGTATGACGGACAGGATTATGCATGAGATAGCCAAGGACAGAGCGGGGGCCACATTACAGTACCAGTCGACCAAGAGACACCTTATGTTAAAGGAGAACTGTTGGGAGCATCAGGAAAATTTCTATTGGATACTGGGGCAATGAATTGTTCGGTTGCCCATACGTTGGTCCCAGGGGCTGCTCTGTCTGGCCAAAATAATGTCTCTGTGGGATTCTCTGGAATACCTGTTGTAAGCCCCGTATCTAAGCCTCTGCCTTTCACTGTGGGTCCCATTTCTGTACAATCACCTTTTCTTTTGACCTCCAATTGTGGAGAAAATCTTTTGGGATTCGACATCCTGAAAAGGTTACATGCGCAAATTTATTGTTCCCCTGATGGTGTCTATTTGACAATGCAAAAAACCCCTTTAAATGCAACTCAGTATTTTGCTAAAAACGAGAACCTCCCTCCTGAATTCTCTACTGTCCCTTCTACACTATGGGCCACAGGAGACACTGATGTTGGCCTGATAAGAATAGCTCCCGTGTCAATAACCTTGAAACCTAATGCCCAGCTGCCTCGCATTCCTCAGTATAAAATGTCACCAGAAGGTAAACAGGCCTTGCTGCTCATTATTCGAGACCTCATTAAAAGGGGGGTAGTAGAAGAGACACCTGCCAATGTCTGTAACAGTCCGATTTTGCCGATCTTGAAGAAAACACCAATTGATGGTGCCCCGGATTATAAAGATACATATCGTTTTGTGATTGACCTTAGAGAGGTAAACAAAATTGTAGTCCCGCAATATCCGGTGGTGCCTGACATTACTGCGATTTTAACAATGATTCCCCCTACTGCTCAGTATTTTTCAGTAATAGATTTGAAGAACGCGTTCTTTAGCATTCCAATTCATCCTGATAGCAGACATGTCTTCGGATTCTCATTAGCTGGCCGAAGCTTTAGATTTACACGCGCACCTCAAGGCTATACAGAGAGTCTTAGCAATTATAGCTAAGCTTTAAAGACTGTTCTTGACGAATTAATTCTGCCCCCAGGAAACTCAATCATCCAGTATGTGGATGATATCTTAGTGGCTTCCGATACGGAAGAAGGTTGTAAGGAGGCCACAGTTAGCGAAGCTGTGGACACAAATTAGAATAGCTCTGAATATTTCATACTACAGCACTTTGGCCCCTATATGGGAATCACCAGGAACCCCAGAATATCTAAAGGACTCACTGGCAAACCCCTTGAAAATAGCCAATATTAATTACTGGGGCCAACTATTAAAAGGTTCCTCTCTGGTCACTTGAGAAGAATTACAAAGTATCACTAACGATTCAATAGCTAAATTTAAATATTACCAAATGTCAAGCTGGACCAGAACCATCCTTAAAAATAACCAAGATACCGGAAATCTGGAAAAAGATATGGTAAAAGACTCACAAATTAAAAAGGAGATTGCAAAATGGTATTGGACCCTTATTGAAGCGGCAAATAAGGATACACGGATTGAGGGTGAAATCTGGGGGAGAGACTTACAAATAGATAATCTGGATAATATATGGGAGAAATCGGTTGGGAAATGCTGGTCAACTCTAAAGTCAGCAGCTCTAAAAAGAAATCATTTATACACAATTCACCGTGCATATTGGACTCCAAAAAAGCTCTCCAAATTCAAGAATGCAGGTGCTAAAAAATGCCCGAAATGTGGGGAAGGAAAGGCAGATGACATTCACATGTTCAAAAATTGTCCATTTGGAAGGTTACTGGGAGGAAATCGGTAAGACCGTGAGTATGATCATGCAGAAACAACTAATTGTAAGTACAACCTTAATTCTTTTTGGGTTAGAAGATACTAATGACGGACTGGTACTATCTAAATATCAGGAGAACCTTCTTTTTGTCCTAATAGTACTAGCAAGAAGGGAGATCTGTGTTAACTGGTTGAATGTGTCACCTCCAACGCATGGGGCATGGATGAATTCTGTCATAAGGGTAAATAAATTAGACAGAAAAGGGACACTCTCTAAAAAATTTAAATTTTGGGAAATCCTGGAAAACCATTTAAATCCACTATAGAGTTGGCACAAATAGTCCTATGATTAATGCGAAATGACATCTGGGGGACAAGTAAAATATTTGCCGAGTAGCCAAGGTGGCTAGCTCTTACCTCATTCGCAAACCAGATCTCCAAATATATAATGGACTAAGGATACTCCTCTGAACAACTTTCCAAGTACGAAAGATCAAAGGGCCGCTCCGGAAACCACGATCGGAAACCACGATCAGAGGCAGAAACCAAAAGCTCCACTCATATAGAAACTCGCAATAAAAAAAAAAATTAAAAAAAGTAAGGAGGCCACAGTTAAATTGCTGAATCATTTGGCTCACAAAGGGAATAAAATGTCCCTTTCTAAATTTCAGTATTGTCGACAGGAAGTGACCTACCTTGGCCACTTACTGTCGAAAGCGGGGAGGCGATTAACCCCAGAGCGAATATCTGTAATTACTAACATGTCTGTTCCTCGTACTCAACGTGATGTTCATGCTTTTCTTGGCATAACCTCTTACTGTCACCAGTGGAATCCTAACTATTCACTCCTCTCTAAACCCTTGTTGTATTTGACAACCAAAGATGTGCATGAACCCCTACCCTGGACGGATGAATGTCAAGAAGCCTTTGATTCCCTAAAGTCTGCTCTTTGTTCTGCACCTGTTTTAGGTACTCCAGATTACCGGAAGCCTTTTTCACTTTATGTGCACGAGGTGGATGGTTGCTCACTTTCAGTGTTAACACAGTGTTTTGGCAGAAAGCAGAGACCCTGTGCATTCTTCTCATCAGTCTTGGATATTGTTGCTCGAGCCCTCCCGAGTTGCCTGAGGGCCACTGCTGCAGTAGCGATGGCCATGCGGCAATCAGAGGGAATAGTCCTGAATACGGATCTCACAGTCATGGTACCACATGCTGTGGATATTCTTTTGAATAGAACTAAGACTCAGCACCTTACGAGTGCCAGATTAACAGGATATGAGCTGACTCTGTTTGCACCCCATATCACGATCAAAAGATGTGCCACTTTGAACCCAGCCACATTGCTGCCCCTTCCGTCGAATAATGTAAAGGACGATGTCCATGACTGTATATTCAGCACAGAAGAGGCAACAAAGGGGCACCTAGATCTCTCTGACACCCCTTTATCTAACCCACAGGGGGAGTTGTATGTGGATGGCTCTTTTTTAAGTTACCAGATGACACTGCGACAGCTGCCTATGCAATTACAACACTAATGACTGTGGTGGAAACAGCAAGGATTTCTCATCACTCGGCTCAAGCAGTTGAACTAATAGCATTGTTAAGAGCATGCGAGTTGAATGAAGGATTGAGGGTGAACATTTTTACGGACAGCCAGTACGCCTTTGGCGTGGCCCATAGCTTTGGGAGGCTGTGGAGGGAGAGGGGTTTCTTTACTACACATGGTCAGAAAATTCAGCATGGCCCTTTGATTGATCGATTGTTATTTGCCTTAACGTTACCAGAGAAAGTGGCCATCATTAAGTGTAGCGTCCACAAGAAAGTTGTTGATTCTACTGGAAAGGGAAATGCTTTTGCTGATTCGGTAGCGAAGGAAACAGCCCAGACTAGAACAAATCCCATGTTCCCTAGCACATCGGCCCGATGGGTAGCAGAAACATCTTTGTTTGATAATACTATTGAAAGTGTGAAAGAATTACAGAAAGAAGCCACGCTAGATGAAGTACAGAGATGGTAACAGGAAATAGGGAAACTAGATAAGAATGATTGTTGTATAGATCTCTCTGAGAAACAGCGATGGTTACTGCCCAATGCACTGGTATATGCTGTAGTGACGATGGCCCATGGCCCGGCTCACATAGGCACGAAAGGTATTTGCGCTGTGTTAGGCCTAGTATGGAACAACCCAAATATTTCCAAAACTGCAGCACACATAGGGAAATATTGCCCGGTGTGGTTACGCTATAACCCAGGAGGTAGAGGATCTGTTTTAAGTGGAAGTTTTGCCTCGCCATCCTTGCCTTTTGAGGTAATACAAATTGATTATATACAAATGGAAAGAGTGAATAACCTAAAGTACGTATTGGTGGTGGTATGTGCTTTTAGTAAATGGGTTGAAGCCTACCCCACCAAGGAAGCCACTGCAGTTGCCACTGCGAAAGCCCTGGTTAAAGAATATCTGCCTCGGTATTGTTTGCCCCGCGTTATCTGGTCCGACAACGGGGCTCATTTTAATACTCTGCTAGTCCAGAGCGTGTGTGAAGAGTTGCAGATCAAGCAAAAGTTCCACGCCGCTAGAAAATATATAACGGAATATTGAAATTGAAAATGGCAAAGATCTGTGAAAGTACTGGATTAAAGTGGCCTGATGCCCTCCCATTGGCCTTACTGTCCCTAAAAATGACCCCCCATACTAGAACTGGATTGTCTCCTTATGAGGTGATCTTTGGTCGGCCCACCAACGTGTGGGGAGTCCCTAGACCCCGATCCTTTAGGGATATTGATTATCCATTGATGACAGATTATCTGTACGCTTTGACTAAAGATTTGAGTTCTATTCATCAACAGGTATCGGACACATTGCAGCCACTACCGGAGGATCCTGGACATCGCTTGGAGCCCGGCCAGTGGGTGATGGTGAGGAATTTTCAATGGAAATCGAGTCTGGAGCCAAGGTGGTCAGAGCCTTATCAAATCATCTTGGTGACCAGGACGGCAGTGAAAGTGCATGGAAGAAAGCACTGGATTCACGTTAGTCATTTGAAACGTCTCCCGCTGCCCCTGCCATTTGATCTCAGGAATCGAGAAGGAATTCCGAGTCAGGAAGGAGAGCTGAATCAATGCTTTGTGCCCTTCTCGGATGCCCAAGAAATAGGGCAACCAAGTGAGGTGTTGCCAACCATGGAAAGTGCAACCGCTCGACTAGCGGAGTCTGTTATTCCTAGGCCACCACAGGTCTCGAATGCATCGGATACCCTTGCTGCAGAATTGTTTTCTGACCAGGAGCAACCTGACCGTTGTAAATACGACCTGCGGCCCCGAAAACAGCGCGGTACCCCAGCTCCCAATGGTAGGAGCTAGACAGAGACCTGAGTTGAGGAATATCGGATAGAGTTACTGGGGTACTAAGCGAGACACTGGACTGAACCCGCTGAGAGCTAGGAACATTGTGTTAAATAGCTCTGTTCAGAAAGAAAGACTGAGTTAAGGGCCGCGGTTGTACTACAGGAATATACAAGTTGGTTCTTTTGATGAACGATAGGAGTCTACCTGTGAAACTCTAACAGACACAGGGAGTAGATCCCTTGGTGGGAAGAAGAACCCTCTGGTGGTGTGCGTGCTTTGTGGATACAAAGATCAGATTTGGACTTATAGAGAGGGACTGAGTTAGATTTGGACTTATAGGGAGCATGTTTCCTTTTGATCGATTTGCAATGGAGGATGAACGACCACTTGCCCCTCGACGATATGTTGATAATATGCATTTGTTTTCCGGATGGCCCACCAGAGTGAAGGTGGCATTCGTTGCTTTTATTATTATAATCACAGTGATTTTGATGTGTGTATTTGCGTATTTAGAATTCCAGCACCCTGTACAGAAGCTGTTAGGAACTACCGCTGCCCCGGAGGAACACCTCTTTCATTCCCTGCCTCCTCATAAGGCTCGACATAGAGAAACTTATGCGAAGAATGCTTTTATTGAAATGTTACATCAGGCCCATAGTACTACGAACAAAACGAATTGTTGGGTTTGTGGGTTACTTCCATCAGTAATGCACAAGCATGAATTGTTCATTTCCTTACCGTTATCTTACTTAGCTAGCTGTGAAGCATGGTTCCAATTACTGTCATTGATGTATTTTCATTATGTAGCTGAACCTAAGATATATACTGAAAGGGATTATGAGGCCATTTTGAAGTGTATAGAACAGCATCAAGGATTTGATGCCGAGGGAAGTGGAGGAGAGGGATCCCTGGATCCAAATGCCTGCATGAATGTATATACTGATTATAAAAATGTGACCTGGTTACAAAAGGAAATGCAGGATTTTGAACTTTTCAACTACACCATGTATTTTCAGCATTTTAAAGAACGAAATGTCAATAATGACAAAGCTTTGCCGATCCCTATCATTGATACGACCTCCCCTTTTTGCATACAGGGACGAGGTCATGTTAAGGTAGGGAAGAGTAAATGTAATTACACTTACACCTTGCAGACATACAGTACTCCCCCTATGATTACTCCTCCCGATGTGTATTTTGTGTGTGGTGAGAACGCGTATACTTGGCTCCCAAGAGGATGGGCAGGGTGTTGCTACCTCTCATTCCTCTACCCTCCAGTCTATATTGCCCCACCTGATTATCACAGGACGCATCAATTGGTTTGGAGAGAGGTAGCAGCTAATCGAAGCATTAGGAGTTTTGATACTGAGAGTACTGATCAGACAGACATCTCCTTGCAACAATTCGAGGATTTTGCCAAAGGTCTTACCCCCTTTTGGGGATCTATTTTCAATAGCCATAGCATAAGACTTTTGTCAAGAATAGTGGAAAATGTGGTTCAGACCACAACTGGGATCCTGACCAACATTACTGTTGAGCTTCAGGCGACGAGGCTTGTTTCGCTTCAGAACCGAATGGTTCTTGACGTCATCCTCGCAGATAGGGGCGGAGCCTGCCGCGTGATCGGCAGCTCTTGCTGTGTGTTCATTCCAGATTCGGCCCCTACCATTCATCTTGCAATAAAGAAACTACATCGATTAGCCAGCGAAGCACATGTGGACTTAGTAGTTGGTTTTGGGGTCTCTTGGCTACTTGGGGTTGGAAGATATTTATGATTCTGGCTGGAGCCTTTGGAGTCATATTTACTTGCTGCCTATGTCTCCATTGCGGCACGGCTTGTTGTTTTTTTTGTGCAGCTAGAATAACGTCTGCCTTCAACGTCTCACCACAAGCCAGAGCCGACAAACAAATGATTCAGAAGGAGGTGTCAGATCTGATGCAGATTGACGAGGGAGTGTTTGTAGAATGAATGCAGTTATATTTGCTATAGTAGGCCAAAAGGGCCGTCTGATGGGATATAAATACAATAAATACATGTTGTTGGCCTAGTATATACAATATAACCTTATAACCGCACGTTAGCATTGCATCATTCACATTGTATTATTATAGTTAGGAAGGATTCACTCCCGGCTCGCTCAGACCTATTGGTGTGACCGGAGCCACGTTCTTTCATTTCTCTGTTTCTAATACGGTTTCCCTGAAATCACGTGATTAGGCTTTCTGCACGAAACCACGATGGCAGACTTAGCTGTCTACTCCACTCGTTAGTTTGTAGCCCAGGGAAACTCAAGGTCACATCTGCCCTTTTAGTGGGATGCGCACATTCTAGAAGAGCTTGTTCTTGTCCTCCCCGAGCCTCAGATAGAAAGAGAGGCACCTTACTGACCTGCCCCCGGAATAGCTTAGGCCGAGCTACTAGCAATCAATTGTGCCTTATATGGGTCTTCCTGTTGGTCCTTTGACAAACTGTATCTTTCCTTCTAAGGTGACATTGTGCTATGTGTGAAACTTATTTATGCTTGTACTACTTGTGTGAAGTCAGTCTCCTCTGCGCACCTCTGAGGGTCGTGCAGACTGAGGCTCCCCTGTCAGGGTTTGTATTATGGAATAAACGATTGAACCTTCTCCATTGCCGACTGACTATTATTTATGGATAAGATATATGGGCTATTGGTGAGTATAGTCCATTAGTATAATATTTTGGTTCCTTCACAACAATGACCTCCATACCCTCCTAGGTTGTGGGGGGTCATTAGCTTTTTTTTTGTTTTAAGAAACAAACTGTCACTTTAGGAGTTTGTTTCTTCAACTAAAATATGTCAAATGTTTGGTGAATGGCCATCAAAACCTATGGTGGCCATCCACCAAATCTTTATTAGATTGAAGAGCTACGTGGCGGATCCTTACCAAACAGAAAGGAAAATACTATCTATCCTTCAGGGAATCAGGAAGGACAGGGTGCCAGGGCCTAATGGGCTGCCTGGGTAAATTTTTAGGGAAGATCATGAATACTGGGCACCACACATTCAGGGCTTATTCAATCATTGCTATACCATTTCTGCAGTATCTGAGTCATGGAAAGGCTCCATCCTACAGCCAATACCAAGAAAGGGGCATGCCTCCGACCCGGGGAATTATAGATTGATTGCATTACTGTACGTGGAAGGGAAGACAATCGCTAAAGTGCTCTTGAAAGAGCTAGAGTCATGGATTGCAAAAAATCATATAATACCGCAATACCAGACTGGCTTTCGGCCGAACTCGTCGCCCATGAACAACGCCATCGCACTTTCATACCTGCCAACCAAGGCAACTGGGGCCACTACCCCTCATTATATGCATTTTTTGTGGCCTACAGTTCTGCCTTTTATTGGGTTGATTGAAACATACCGTGGGCAAAATTGGCTAAGTGGGGCATACAGAGGAAACTCCTTGCAGCCATTTTATCACTCTACACTGGCACCTGGGTGCGCGTTAAGCTCACTAGCACATGTGCAACTGCCAAGATCTTCACGAACAGGGGGATAAAACAGGGCTGTGTGATAACCCCCACCCTGTTCAACTTATACACTGCAGACCTGGGAGAAGCACTTTTAAAAACTAAGATCTTTCCTCCAAAATTGGGCCACCTCAGACTGCCAATTATGGAATATGCGGATGATCTTGTTTTATTGGACCATACAAGAATAGGTATGAAAAGGGCATTAGAAAGGCTACATAACTACAACACGGAAAATAAACTTATAGCTAATGCATCAAAGACAAAAGTGTTGATCTTCGGGCACAAGTTAAACAAACTATCATTGGTATGGCAACTGGGCCCTCTAAGGATAGCCACGACCAACAAGTACACCTACTTGGGCGTACAATTTGTAGAGACCTGCAGACCAGTACTGCAGGCTAAAGCACTGGAGGCAAAAGCAGCCAAGCTAACATATGGCTTGTGCAAATTACACCACAAGCTTGTAAGCCACTCAACGGAGGGGATCCGACGAGTAAGGCAAGTCAAGGTAATGTCTACACTCAGCTATGGCCACCTTGCCTTCCCAGGTTTGCTAACAAATAAATTGGAGGGCCCATACATAATGGCTTCTTGAAAAGTTTTCAAGCTCCCATATTCGACCAGGCGTTCACTGATCCAACTAGTGTTCAACATCACAGCAATGGACATTGAATGCAAAAAATATATAGTCAAATTTTAATACAATGTGATTAGTGCATGTGATTAATGCAGAATCATGTGGTCTTTATAGATAATAACAGTCACTGGGCGATGTATTTCTTGATGGCCAAAAAAACACTGGGACTATCAGTTGATCTCTTAACAGACATACCATTAACAAAGTTTAGTCTAAAGCACCTGCTAAAAAAGAGTGGCAAGAACATCTCGAGGCAACAAGATCTTGAGCGGAGCAGACCTGTTAAGGGTGCAGAAGGTCTTATTAACTCATATGAAACTACTGCATGCCAGCCCTATCTAAAAGTAGGACTCGGAAGGCAAGCCTTACAAAATGTCATGAGGGTGAGGCTCTTAACTTTGCCAATGCAAAACTATAGAGCTCACTGGAAAAACTGGTTGTTAAGTGGGTCTGGATGTTGTTTGTGCCAATACCAAATAGAATCCACGGAACATGTCATTTGCTGCTGCCTAGCTGTGTTGCCCCCAAGGCACTTGTACTCAAGAACCATGTTCATTCAATATGGCATAGGAACATGCAAGGAGGCATTAAGGCACATTTACACCACCTTAGTCCCGATAGAGCTAGCACGAATCGGAAAGTTTTATGCAGCGGCTGGAATGTCTTTACGATCGACCTGAGAACTGACAGTTAAATAATTTATGTTTCACAGATCACCAGCACTCACAATTGCTCAGCATTGCACTTTTAATAATATTGCTGTCTACACTAACCTTTACCAGTAACAGGATATTTAATAGACTGTGCCCTCCTTGGCGACGTACTTTTGTATACCCCCTGCATGTCAAATTCTTCATGTGTTTTAATTCTAAATGGACCTTTCCTTGCACAAAGTTACTTATGTACAGGTACATTATAACATCTCTGTATTTTAATCCCCCTTTTTAGATATTATCTATTTTATTTTTACCTTTTCTAACTTGCATTATAATTGTCCCGCTTTTGTAAAGCATTTTAAGTAATATGTAGTATCCTGGTTTGTTATGGTTCATGATATGCCAGTAGAATGCTGTCTGAATGATGCAAGATGGAATGTTGGGAGTGGGAACTTACAGTTGGAGAAGGGCTGAGTGCCTGGCTGGCTGCTCCTGGTGGGGCTGAATACTACTGTACTACTTATCTGTAACCAACTTAAATAAATTATCTTGAAACTTTACAATCAGCCTGGACTTGATTACACATTTCATGGTGACGAGGTGAACCAAAGAATCTGCGTTTTCTACTCATGAGGCCTTCAACTTCAAGTCTCCAGCACCTACTCTCAAGCTAAAGCATCTCCTCTGTCTACAGCTTTGCTTAATTATCCCACTGGCATACCACAGACCCACCAGTGACCTCCCACTGGTCGCCCTCAACGCTCATGTGCCAGTACCAATTTCTTCAGTGAGGGTAAGCCTGCCAACTGCTGCGTCTTTTTTGGTGAGTCTGTCATCATCACGCATACACACTGTCTGATGAAGAAGTGTGTTTTCTCATGCTTAAGCTACTTCAACTATCCTTGCACTTCGAGTTCCTACAGTATGTGAAAAAGACTATCCAACACAAGCAGCACCTCAAGCGTCTCATAAGGTAGTTAGTGTGCCTCCACAGTATCCTTACATGCAAGGAACAAGGATTTACAAGACTCTTTCTATGCCAAAGTGCCTTTTCCTTATACTGTTCAATTCTCTACTATGTTCAAGTATGCCTGCTGTAATTGTCCCTTCAAGAAATGCCAATACTGATCAATAATTTCAACCATTTAAAAAAAAAAAGTGTGAAAAACATAAAGCAGTACACCCTTTAGCTCGTTAGTAGTTTTTATTCCGAAAACAGCAATTATTTACAATTTATTTATCTTAAAGAACACACTCTAGTGAATGTGAGGGACCTAATTGAATTATCAAAAATCCAAATCAAAACACAAAAGAAGAGGGAAAACACTTTTACTTGCATTCAAACACTTCCATACACACACATCCATTCGCCAGAAACACCATACATACTACACTGCTAGTCCTGGGGGAGGGAAGGGCAACAACTTATAGCTCCTCAACTCATCCTCCAATCCCAAACTATAACAAAGTCTACCTACAAAATTTTCTACCACCATATACAATATTCACAACAATTTACACAAATTTACAAAATTTACATCATTAGACATAAGACAACCTAGTCAAATTAGCAAAAATGCTGTTTGGCATCAATACTACGTATTGATTTGGATTTTTGATAATTCATTTAGGTCCATCACATTTACTATAGTGTGTTCTTTAAGATAAATAAATCGTGAATAATTGCCGTTTTCGGAATAAAAGCTACTAATGAGATTAAGAGTGTACTGCTTTATGTTTCCTGCACCTTTTTTTTAAATGGTTGCAATTATTGATCAGTATTGGCATTTCTTGTGTTGTCTGGTTTAGAGTGCTCAGCATTACTGATTGTGAGTCATACCCTTTATTGTTATACAGTAAATGTCCCTACAGCGTCTCCTTCACATACATCACAAACCAGTTCCTACTGTGTCTCTGTGTTAGTCTGTACTTGTGTGGCTTCTTCAGCCGAGGTAATTGAGACTGCCTATATTCTTGTTTCAGCACAGTGTGAGTAGACAGTGTACATTGTTTGGACATATCGATCCTCATTCACCTTCATTCTTTAAGAGTTGTGTCTACGTTTTTGTGGGGCACTGTAGTCACTTTGTGCCTATTTTAGAGTGACATTAGGCGGCAGTTCATGGGCACTTTCGCACTTGCACAGCCCTTGCTTCACATATGTCTTAGTCATGAGATGATCTAGTTTGTTGCCAAGCTTCAACATTGATTAGAAAAGTTGTTTTCTTTAGTATTTGAACTTTGTGGCAGCAGCGGCAGTTCAACTGCTTTTGGACATTTTGAATATATGCGCGTGTGCACATTTACCTTCTGCCTGGCGATTCTTTGCTGATGTCCCTTTCATGATCTTGGAACCGTCGGCACTGCTGCGTGGTTTCTATCCTCTGTTGATGCGTATGCGCACTGTGTATAGGCACCATAAACATATACACCATATACACCATAAAATGTGTAATCAAGTCCAGGCTGATTGTAAAGTTTCCAGATGATTTATTTAAGTTGGTTACAGATAAGTAGTACAGTAGTATTCAGCCCCACCAGGAGCAGCCAGCCAGGTGCTCAGCCCTTCTCCAACTGTAAGTTCCCACTCCCAACATTCCATCCTGCATCATTCAGACAGCATTCCACTGGCATGGGAAACATCCTTTACAACGCAACTTTTACCACGCAGTGCTATTACAACGCAGGTTTTACAACGAAAACCATTACAACGCATTGTGCTGGGGGGCGCTCTAGGATAGGGAATAGATTTAATTTACTATCCAACACCTTCCCTAGTGTCCACGGGGACTGGAGTTGGAATAGTAAATTAAACTATTCACTATCCAGCACCCCAAAGCGCTTTGCGTTGTAATGGTATGCGTTGTAAAAACCGCATTGTAACAGTATGCATGGTAAAAGCATGCGTTGTAACGTCATACATCCCACTGGCATATCATGAACCATAACAAACCAGGAAACTACATATCCACACAATAAAGTTAAATTGTTGTTTAATTGTTTATTAGATTGAAATAAATTGTGGCAGCAGCATTTCCCTTCATTGTACAGAGATGATGGCTGGGATGGTGGTCATCTCTAAATTTTGTAGGTGGAGTTCCATCGAGGAGACCAATATAATGTCATCCACCATCCCTAGGTCACTACTTTGTCAATCAAAAGCTAAGTCAGGCCCTAAAACCTATAAAGTAAAACTAAGTTAGTTAAAAAGAGACAAAAATAATATAACATAAGTTCACTCACACACTAGGGAGAATAGATAAAATATAAACCATAGGAATTTTGAAGAGTTGTTAATTATAATCAAGAATACAAGTGGACCACAGTGACGACGAAGCAGAATATGAGACCATGTGCGCTGGGAGGAGTGTATTAGACATGTCCAAGAACTAAAAATCAGCGAAGGCCGGAAAAAAACGCACACTTCAGTCAGCTTAGGACCAGTGAGCAAATCGTTTTCCTGACTCTCCAAAAAGCCCTCTGCTATTCATTCTCTAAGACACATCTGACAGGTCTCATCAGCCTCACCACGGCTGGTGCTTCACCAATGTGAAATTTACAAAAGCTTGATAATGACACTCACTGTGGTTGCTTGACTTATCCTCAGTTTAAAGAACACAACAGCCTCCCTGCTGCCATCTCAAGATTTACTCCTGCCCCTGTCTGCCTGTAATATCCTAAGCACAGAGGTCCCGATTCACAAAAGTAATCTGTGACAAAATCCTAACTTTACGACTTGCGGTATTCACAAAAGGCATGTAGTAGTAGTAACGTTAGGATTCCTAACTTTACTACTACTAAACCGAGAAAAATCCTAACTTTACGACTTTCGGTATTCACAAAGGGCATTTGGT
This sequence comes from Lissotriton helveticus, assembly GCF_964261635.1. Lineage (NCBI taxonomy): Eukaryota > Metazoa > Chordata > Amphibia > Caudata > Salamandridae > Lissotriton > Lissotriton helveticus. Next base: position 163,407,975 of record NC_136065.1, on the reverse strand, counting down.
AGTAGTAAAGTTAGGAATCCTGACTTTACCACTACTAAAAGCCTTTTGAATCACGAACCCACGCTGTGTGATGAACTTCAAAGAACGCAGGGGCATATTATCAAGGACGGGTGATACATTATCGCCGCTTTTATCGGCAGGAAACTGCTGATAAAACGGCGATAATGGCCTTGATAATATGCTCTATAGAATTCCTATCGAAGCCCATGTTAGATGTGAAGAAATCTAACATGGGCTTCGATAGGAATTCAATAGAGCATATTATCAAGCCCATTATCGCCGTTTTATCGGCAGTTTCCTGCCGATAAAAGCGGCGATAATGTATCGCCCGTCCTTGATAATATGCCCCGCAGTAACTTTTAGATTGAGATATGTATGTGGTGTTTAGGGTCAGATGAGAATGACACAGATACCTAAAGGACAGATAACAACATCTTTAAATAGAACTACAAAAATCTCATCTTTTTTTACGGCTGATGTAGTTTTCTTCATATTACAAGATTACCGCGGCCAGTATGAGAAACGCATCCAAGGCTTGACTTCCCCCGGCTATGGCCCACCTTGCGTGCTTTTTTCAGCTTTGGTTTCTAATAAAACCGCCCTGCTGCATTTTTTCCGTATGTGTTGGCGAAATAAAATCCGTTATAACAATCTAATAAAATAACTCCTGCGTGGGCAGTTTCAGCTGAATCAAACTACAGTCCTGATAGCTGAGACATCTCAAAAACTCCCAGGGTTATTAAATTCCATCGTAATATTTTGCCCATTCTAAACAATCTTTTACAAACACAACCACGTCCGATCTCGTCTGGAGTGTTAAGCAATATTTACATTATTCTATTTGGAGACACTGCCAACCCCAAGGACACATATTGCTCACCTGCCCGAAAGATGTCGGATGTAACTATCCGTCTGTAATAAAGATTTCTACGTCACTATGGGTCTGATTCAGTGGCGCGTGATAGCGTGGCAATTCTGTATCCTTTCCGAATTCTAAGGTGCAAAGCTCAGAATGCTGCATTTTTTCCACCACCAAATGCTCCAGGTTTTACCTTGTGAAATTGTGCAGCGGCAGAACACAAAGGGAAGAGTTTTTACTGCACAACTTTGAGTCACAGTTCAAGCACAAATTCCTGTTTGGACCAGAACGAGGATTCCTGCAAAAGGTAGGAGGAGGACGAATTTGGAGGTGATGAGGTCATCAGCAGATTTATTTATTTATTTTAACCAAAATCGGATTACATTAAAAGATTACGAAAGTGCAAGAAAAAAGACAGCACGAATTTATTGAAAAAAACTTGCACGGTTCTGCAGGATAATGCCAGTGAGTGATAACTTCACTGCAAATGGGGCCAAAGAAACAATTCCTTGGTTAACCATCATTTACATTTCATTGGCTGAGAACATGAACATACATTTCATCAGTATCAATTCACCAAAATGCCAGGGGCAGCGGAAGTGAAATCGCATACTCTTTGATGTTAAATGACACCACAAGAAATGAAATCATATGACCCTTGAACTTTCATTTTTCCAGAAAGTCATGTTACATGACCTTAATCCTGATAGCATCACAATAATTAACATTGCTGAAGTTCCATAACAACAGGCTCTGAAAACTTGGATTTTCAACCTTCCAGACACAGTGTGTATGACTTTGGTTTAGATACAGGGTGTTCAGTATAGATGAGACGGATGTGTGAGCTGACTTTTTCCGGCCTTCCATCTAGGCTACGGGCTATAAGCGCCAAGATGCTCCTTGGAGTGACAGTTGCGCTATATAAGTGCATACTTACATTACATTACATTACATTACATAGGAGTTGATTCACCAAAATGCCAGGAGTAGTGGAAGTGTAGTGGCTCTGGCATCACAGGAAGTGACATCATGTGACCCCTGAACCCGATTTTTTCGAGAAAGGCAAGTTACATGAACCAACATTACAACAGAGGATTTGCGTTGGATAGGATCACAAAGTAAATCATAGTTGTATTAGGCACTGCTTTGCATTATTTTGCATCAAGGGGGCATTCCATTGACGGTGAATGAAAGTTCCCGTGCAACCACTTATGGGATTCAAAGAAAATCCCTATCTACAAACATTGATAGAAAGGAATTTGCACCAAAATATTGTTCCTCCTCGAGGCAGGTGTACCAAGGAAATTGGTTTTCAGTTTTCCACCTTTGAATGTGTGCTCCGTTGTACAGCACAAATGCAAACTGGAAAAACCATTACAGCATATCTTTGTACTGGAAGGAAACCCTTCCAGTATAAAAACCTATACTTCAGAGAATATACACACCTTGCACTCTGGCACAAAAGTATGTGCGTTGAGGCATGGCTACCAAAAGTGCACCAGTGCACCAGGAGAGAAAAATATGCCATATTTCGTTAGGTGTGGCGAATTTCGCACGGTAGTTCAGCAACTTTGATGCAGGGTTGCCTTGCATCATAGAATAGTAAATATGGGTCTCAATCTCACATACTCTCTCTCACTACCTGTAACTTGACTTTCATTCATTTTCACACACGCACATATGCTTACACATACAGAAACATTTTCTCACACATACACATGCTCTTTCTCACTTAAACTTTCTCTTACCCACAAGCACGCAACATATATTTAAAAATATGTGTAGTTCCCACTGTAGGTCCTAAGTGTGCTCTGTTTTCTTTTAATGAATATTATTTACTATTAGTATAATGAAAAACAGACAATAATGGAAGTGGACCCCACACGTGTTCTTGGCACTGATTTTGCCACCCCCGAGGACATTTGTTGCAAAGGTAGTGTCAGTGATTGCAGAAAGCAAGCTAAGGGTCACAACTAAGACTCCAGGCGACCCCTAAATGATGACCATGACTCTTGTCTTACCTAAGTGCAGATTTAGGAAAGACTACACACAAACCTAATTGACCAGTAACTAGAAGACTAATGATATTCTTGCCAAACATACAATCTTTCCATCCAACTCAATCTGCATGAAAATTTAAGGAAAAAACGTTAAATAAAACACGCAAAATGATGTGAAAAATGTGTAAATCTAGGCATGTAAATTTGGAGTACATTTCTAACTTTTATGGGATCACAATAAACCAGGAAGTACTCCAGAAAATCTACATCAGCCAACTTTGAAAGGAGGATCGTTCCCTTGCTGGACCATCCACCTAAGAGCCATTATGCATAAATGCATAGTAAATTCATAAATCTATGCATCTTAGGTTTATGCCTATGTTTACATGCATTCATGTTTTTTCACTGATTTGCTATGAGTATTGAAAGAATCTGGAGAAAGGGTTACCTGCCGGACCCGGAGAGGGTGTACAAAATGAGCCTCAGAGGGTATTATGCCTTGATAAGGAAAACTCGCTCGGCCTATTACACTGAGCGGATTGACAAGGCGGACAGCTCCACCAAGGAACTTTTTGCTGTTTACAAAGAGCTATCTTCAATGGCCTCTATTGGAGGACAAGAGGTGGGTTCTGTGCAATCCTGTAATCAGATAGCTGAATTCTTCTACAACAAAGTGAAGGATATTTAATCCACTTTCCCGAATGAGGCTAGGGCCTGCTCCGGCAATAAAGAGTTATTGGTGGAGGGACCCTTAGGAGAGGAGTGCCTGAGGGCGTTTACGAGGATCGGTTGATTAAAGTAGCGAGAGGTGTGAAATCTGGATCACCTAGAGACCCGGCTCCAGCTAAAATCTTAAGAGAAAACATTGACACGCTAGCACCATACATTAGTCATCTGTTAACACTGTCATTTGAATCGGGCAGGGTGCGGTCAACTTGGAAGCAAGCCGTGGTACTTCCACTTAAGAAAAAAACCCAGATTAGTATAACCCAACTGAGCAATCTGCGGCCTATTTCACTACTTCCCTATTTTTCCAAAATAGCTGAAAAACTGGTCAACCAAAAACTTTCAAACCATATTGAAGCTCATGGGCTCCTTCATCTCTCCCAGGCGGGTTTTCGTGCCGGCCACTCTACGGAGTCTGCTTTACTCTTCTCCACAGAGGCTTTACGGAGACATGTGGATGAAGGTCAGACAGCGGCACTGATTCTTCTCGACCTCAGTGCCGCGTTCGACACTGTGGCTCATCACACCTTGCTGCAGTGTCTGAGAAAAGGCGGAGTGGTAGGGAAGGCATGGCAATGGCTGGAATCTTTTCTCCGAGGGTGTAGCTTTCGTGTTGAGCAGGGACCCTACAGGTCGGAGGCTTTTGACCTGAATCAAGGGGTTCCCCAGGGTTCCCGTCTTAGCCCTACCCTTTTCAACCTTTATATGGTGCCTGTGGCACTAATAACGGAGCAATATGGGGTGGAAGTTGTGACATATGCTGACGATACGCAGCTGGTTGTGGCTTTGACACAGCCGGCTGAGCACGCAGCCAGTAGGTTTGCGTCCTGCCTTCAAGACTTGGCTGGCTGGATGTCTGATAATTGTCTCAGGTTAAACGGAGACAAAACAGAGGTGCTGGTCGTGGGTAAGTCTCCATCTGTTTGGACTTCCGCCTGGTGGCCCCACAAACTGGGCCCGCACCAGTGCCTAAGGATCAGGTTAAGAACCTCGGCATCTGGATTGACTCTAAAATCTCTTATGAGTATCACACCAGTCGTGTGGCGGGTACATGCTTTGGCATTCTACGTAGTCTCAGAAAGACGCTTGATCTGCTACCTGTGTCAGCCAGGAGGGCCCTGGTCCATGCCTTGGTGACTTCCAGGCTGGACTATGGGAATGTCCTCTATTTGGGAGCAAATGTGAGGTGTCTTCAGATATTATAGCATATCCAGAATGCTGTGGCACGCCTGGTGTTGATGCTACCCAAGAGAGCGTCCGCAAAAAAAGTCTTGGAGATTCTGCACTGGCTGCCGATCAGGGAGCGTATTCAGTTCAAAGCTCTCTGTGTCAGCCATAGGATCGTGCAGGGGAAAGGCCCTTGCTTTTTGCCCAATTTGCTTACTCCGTACACCCCTACTCGGCTGCTGCGCTCCCAGGGTGCTGGTCTGTTGTATATCCCCAAGACCAGAAGGGAAACAATGGGAGGCAGATCCTTCCGCTTTTTGGCGGCCCGTAGTTGGAACACTCTACCCCTCAGACTCCGAGTGGAGACTTCGGAGGTGGTTTTCCGGAAGGAACTAAAAACTTTTCTGTTTCCTAGGGATTAGATCTGGGGTTGGGACCAGGATTGATGCATTGAGGGGATGCTGATGCCACTGATTAGCGCGGGGACACACTGGTCAGTGTAACCAGGCGCTATATAAGCTCAGAAATAATAATAATATTAGTATACAATAAAAAGCAATGCAAAATGTTGACTTCAGGCCATTACTCATCGTGCACCATCCACACTACAATGGATTCTTTATAAGGACGAAACAGTAAGTACCCCCTTCCCATCTACCACCATGAAAAGGGAATTTACACCCATTCTTCTCAAGAACAACTCAACAGAAACTTTCCAGGGCAGAAATGGAGCTTCAAAACCTTTACAAATACCCACAAATTTACAATTTGTCAGTGCAACACCATCCTGCCCTTGCTCAAAGGTAAAGTCCATCTGCAAATCCATAGAACTAGCAGATTTTCAACAGGAGTAATTCTGCTGTACAGATGGAAATGTCAAGCTGATCTGCAGATCAGTTTTTGTGTATGTACATTCCACTTACAGATACAAACATTCTTGCGAATCTCAAGCATTCCTTTGCCCACGTAACGTATTTTCTTTTTTATTCACATATTTTTTCTTTTATAGGTAATCATTTACCCACACCACAATGATACTGGTATTCTCTTCCAAATCCCAGTTTGAAAACACAGCTACTTCAAATAATTTGGGAAGTTACTATAAGTACTTATGCAGTCGAAATGGTCATGCAAAATATTTTCAAATACCTATAAACTGTGAGTCAATTATATTTTTCATGGTCATCAGCCTCCAACATTCTCCCTTTCCCAACCCTGTACTACATCGATGGCACATGAAAATTTGCAGGTTGGTGAAATGATTATGCAGTGCTAATTACTCCACTCATCATGACTGTGTCACAAGATGAACCATGGCCCAGATATATTAAACTTTCAGGCACCACGGGATCTTTCTGTGATGTGTTATATGAAAGAGAGACAGCAAAGTTTGTCATATCTACTATAATATGGTGTACTTCTGCTTTCTCCTTGTGCTGGTGCACTTGGGGCAGCTGATCACCAACACAGGCACCTTTGCACCACAATGCATTGGTGCCTGTGTCATTGTCTGAAAAGTATTGTGCTGAATGCTGCACAAACATTATTCTTGGAGGCATATTCCTCTTTGTAGGTGTGTTGCACATGGCCTATTTCAGGGTATCAAATGCTTTCTGGCATACCTCTACCCAGATCACCTTTTTGGCCTCGTTCTTGGAAGTCGGCTCAGTTAAGGGGTAACAATGGTGCCATATACCTCCATAAAAGAGGCTGAAGAAGGCTCTCACCTCCTTCTGGTTCTTAGGTGGCTTTCAAGCCATAATGGTCCGTATCTTGTTCTGCAGAGGCTAAACCTGGCCTCCACCAACTAAGTGGCCCAAGCACACCATTGGTCCCTTCCTTATCTGGCACTTACTGGCCTTGATAGTCAGGCCTGCCTGTTGAAAGGCCTCAAGCGCTTCCTGCAATGGTAAAGGCGCTAAAAACAGTAATCATCAAAGTGGGCAGCACTGACATTTTGCAGTCGAGCCAATAACCAGTTGACCAACCTCTGGAACGTAGCAGGGACATTCTGTAATCCAAAGGACATCACTTTGAACCGAAAGTAGTCCTTTGGAATCGAGAATGCTACCTCTCCTTGGCTCCCTCAGTCAGTGCAATCGTCCAATACCCTGACGTGAAGTCAATCATACTGAGGATCTTGGCAGCCCACAACCGATCAATGGGTTCATCAGCTCTAGGGATAGGGTGGGCATCAGTCTTGGTCAGGGCCACTGGAATTATGTGGCAAGAAAGGACCAAATTATGTGGGATGGTTGAGTAACGTATGCAGCAAGAAAAAGCAGTACCGCAATATAATGTGCCACATTTCATATTAGTGTCACTTCATTAGTTCATCTTTTTAAAACTTGGTAACACTGGTATTCTGTGTTACCAAGTTTCTGTGTTATTATGACACCTTTAACCCCACCATTTTCACTCAAACATTATGGGTCTGCACTGGGTATTGAAACAGAGAGTTTGGTTTATACATCTATGAGCGATTATACTTTTTAAATATCACACCTCGCATGGCATGGTGGTATAACAGGCACTTTTTAGTCACGACGGTACTGCACTAATGGTTCGGTTTGCAGTCCAGCATGAGGTTGCATCTGAGCGCACTCAACCAGTATTAGTTGCATGATTTTATTGTTTTTCATTTTTTTGCCATTATTAGAGTTTGTCCTACCCTTGTGGTGCTACTCACTACACCCCAGGACCTGTTTTGACACTGAGATAATGGGCATATTAAGTACTTGCTTTAATGCGGTTTGCTTGGAAGACATTCAATACATTTTTTCCACAGATTCTGTATCCGCTGATGAAATGCATCTCCAGTCTGAAATGCGTTGGGATGGGATAGTTGTGAATAGAACAACCAGCTTGATTTGTCATCTATGATCTTACACTAACAAAGATTATCAGCATCACGATTGATTTCATCAATAAATTTAAAGATTGATAAACAAAGTCTCTAAGTTCAAGAGTAATTGACTATCTTATTGAATTCCCATTTCAGGACCGACAAACAGTGCAATAAGGGGAGTTCCTCATGGAGGGGAACATTATCAAAGTTATATGTAATGGGGGCATAATAATTAGTTGTGGTCACCCAAGGGATGCTGGAGTTATGCTACATCCCAATAGTGATCCACCTATTGTATTACGAAGGTGGAAGGATGCATCACAAAGTAGTGCAGGATGTCAGGTTGGGATTGTGCAGGGTATTTTAGAAAGGGCAAAATCACATGGATAGGCAGAGGCATTCCCAGAAGTTTTAAATTATGCCCTGGGTTGTCTCACTGGGTATGTGCAAAAGACTGAGTTAAAGGATAATTCTTAACCAGTGGTGTGCAAGGTGAGGGCAGCTTCTCTATCTATAAAACAAGCCATGAAGGAGGAAATACATAGATTTAAGGGGGAAGACATTATCCATGAGGTGGAAGCAACAGAATGGATTTTGCTGGTAGTTTTGTAGTTTTGGTGAAAAAACTCTCAGGGGAGATTAGGTTTTGTGTGCACCTGAAGGGGCTGAATAAAGTGGTCATTGTTGACCGGTACCCATTGCCTAACATCACCGAAATGCTGACTCAATTGGAAGGTGTGTGTGTATTCTCCACTCTAGACCTGCGCAGTGCATATAACCAAATAGAGTTGGAGTAGGATGCTAAATCTCTCACAGTCTTTATAGCGTCCTTTGGGGTGTACAAGTTTAATTGGATGAAGTTTGGCTTGATATCCCCTGTCTCAGCCTTCCAGAGAGTGATGGAGTGTGTATTGGAGGGGGTCGAGGGAATTTATCAAGACGATATGCTGGTGTTTGGTACATCAAGGGAAGATCATGATAATAGGCTGAGAAAGGTATTGAAATGTTTTAAGGAGAGAGGTTTAACCCTGAAGGAAATCAAATGTAGGTTAGGGTGTGAGGAGAAAGTGTATTTCGGACATATATTGTCGGAAGCTGGAGTGGAACCAATTAAAGAATTGGTGCATACCATTAAAAACCTTCCTATCCCATACAATAAATAAGAATTACTGAAGTTCTTGAGAATGACAGAATATTATCATAAGTTCATTCCACACTTATCAAGCAGAGCCCATAACATGAGGGGTTTGTTGAAAAGGGGGGTAAAAGTCTTGTGGTCAGAGTTATGTAGAAAAGAGTACTGTGATTTTAAGGAGGTTCTAGCCAAGGCGCCCTCATTGGAAAGTTTTGTATGACATACCTTATAACCCTATACCTTATAACAGATGCAAGTCTGAAGGGCTAGGGGGCGGTTTCCAAACAGGTAAAAGATGGTAAGAAAGAACAATAACGTTTATCTCAAGAAGACTCCAGGGTTCAGAGTAACGATATTCGGTGATAAAGAAAGAGTCACTTTGTATTTTTTGGGCAGTTAAAAAATTTATGACATTTTGTGGAGCACTCAATTTGAGGTGTTATCAGATCATAAACCCCTTGATATCCCCTGTCTCAGCCTTCCAGAGAGTGATGGAGTGTGTATTGGAGGGGGTCGAGGGAATTTATCAGGACGAACTGCTGGTGTTTGGTACATCAAGGGAAGATCATGACAATAGGCTGAGGAAGGTATTGAAATGTTTTAAGGAGAGAGGTTTAACCCTGAAGGAAATCAAATGTAGGTTTGGGTGTGTGGAGAAAGTGTATTTCGGACATAGATTGTCGGGAGCTGGAGTGGAACCAATTAAAGAATTGGGTCACACCATTAAAAACCTTCCTATCCATACAATAAATAAGATTTACTGAACTTCTTGAGAATGACAGAATATTATCATAAGTTCATTCCACACTTTTCAAGCAGAGCCCATAACATGAGGGGTTTGTTGAGAAGGGGGGTAAAAGTCTTGTGGTCAGAGTTATGTGGAAAAGAGTACTGTGATTTGAAGGAGGTTCTAGCCAAGGCGACCTCATTGGAAAGTTTTAACATGCTTAATAAGCCATACCTTATAACAGATGCAAGTCTGAAGGGCTAGGGGGCGGTTTCCAAACAGGTAAAAGATGGTAAGAAAAAACAATAACGTTTATCTCAAGAAGACTCAAGGGTTCAGAGTAACGATATTCGGTGATAAAGAAGGAGTCACTTTGTATTTTTTGGGCAGTCAAAAAATTGATGACATTTTGTGGGGCACTCACTTTGAGGTGTTATCAGATCATAAGCCCCTAAAAGAACTTTTGGGAAAAAAAGGACTTAATGCGGGATCAAGCTGGATTGGTAAATGGCTGGTGTCATTGCAGGATTGTTATGTTAGGGTGAGGTACATTCCAGAAGTAGAGAATCGGGTGGCAGACTGCTTGTCCTAGTTGGTGCAGGTGAAAGACCATCAGGATGATGATGATTATGGACGGAAGAAGTGGGATATGTATACCTATAAAGTGTGTGAGGTAACAGAATAAGGTATATCAGAGCAAGAGTGAAAGGAATATCTGGGTTTTGATGAAGCATTGAAACTGGTTTCACAACAGATGGAGTGCAGGAATAGCGATAAGGAGAGTGTGATGAGAACTCAACCCATGGCGATGGTGAAACAACCAGAGGGTCCAGGGAGTAAGTGGCACTGGATATAATGGTTCTTGTATCTAATAAGTTTGGGCAGTATTATGTACTGGTGATGGTTGAACTTTATTCTAGGTGGCCGGAGATAAGGGTTACTCAGGGTATAGAGACTACAAATTTAGTAAAAGTTTTGAGTGAGGTTTTTTCTAGTGAAGGAATACAGTGGGTGATGGGGTCAGGATAAAATGACCAGTAGGCATGAAACAAGGAAGAAGGTTTGGACGACCAATGAGGGTGATCAAGACATTTAATAATGCAGTAAAAGTAAGTGATGGATGCGTTTGGAATTTGAATAGAGTGATGATTCTGAGAGATGGTCAAGAGTGTACTTCTTTAAGAGGGCTGGAAGGAAATGGAAGACCCCTCGGTGAAAATGTGGAAAAAGGAGAAAAAAATGCTGTTGAGAAAGAGGAAAGGGTTGGAATAAGGTGCTCTATGAGGGTTAAGAAAGTACCAGCTCATTCAAGGATTTTGTGTGATTGCACTGTGGGAAATGATATCAAGGTCATGTAACCTAGATATGTTTATGTATTTGTTAAGGTAAAAAGCATATTCTTTCATGGTATGCATTTTGTATTATTACAACTTTTTGTATATAAGGCCTTGTAAATTTGTTGTTCATGTGGTTTGCCAGTGGGAAGTGTATGAGAGAATGTTGTTTCTAAATATCATGATTGTTTCTTTTGTTTTAAAGAAGGGAGATGTGTGGCATCTGACATAAGATGGAAGTCAGTGGTGGAACCAAAGTATGTCATGATAGATGTGGAATGTTGAACACCTTTGAGTTGGCAGTTGCAAGAAGACCCTGGAGCTGACGGGTGGATAATGCGTTTGCTACTTACATCTTACAATAAAGATATTAAAAGATCATCTCCGAAGTAGCCTCTTTTTTACAAACCTCCAAATGAACGTGTGTCTTCTCAAATAATAAATGTTATGACAGGTACACCATGCCAGAATGGCATAGAAGACCTTCAGCCACATGTTCGTTTCTCGAAGCAGCTCCAACCATGGATGTGTGAGCCACTAGAGGGAAAATATCTATTAACCCAGTAGGGAAATCTAGATTCAATGGATCAGCTGTATCTAGTGTAGCATGTCAGAAAACTAATTTGCAAGCAACTGGATCCAGTTAGATTGATTGTAACTGGTTATTTACTATTTGTATGAGTGGGATTTGCCTGCCCAATATGAACTAGATCCAGGCCTTCTTTCCAGCCTACACAAAACAGAAACATTTGGGGTATTAACATCTAAGCTTTAAAAAAAAATAGAAGAAGACCTATCAAGCTATAACACGCCACAGAAATTATATACAATCTATATCAATATCTCAATAATTGTATTTTATTGTTAGACCTGGCATCCTTGGTGTTGGTTTCGCCTGACTTTTTGCCTTCAGAGCTTCTGTTTTTGCTGACTTCGTTTTACAAGCCTTAGGATTATGTACACTTTACCACTACTGGCCAGTGCTGAAGTTCTTGCGTTCTTTCCCTAAAATTAGGTATTATTGGCTTATCCACAATTGACCTATTTAATTTACTGATAAGTCCCTAGTAAAGCGCACTACATGTGCCGAGGGCCTGCAAGTTAAAAGCTACTAGTGGGCCTGCAGCACTGGTTGTGCCACCCACTTAGCTAGCCCTTTAAACATGCCTCAGGCCTGCCATTGCAGATCCTGTGTGTGCAGCTTTAAACTTCCATGTTGACCTGGCAAGTTAAACATCTTGCCAGGCCCAAACCTTTCTTTTTTAATACCTATAAATCACCCCTAAGGTATGCCCTGGACAGCAAAAGGACCGGGTGCAGTGTATTAAAAAGTAGGATATGTAATTTTAAGTTTTACCAGTCTTAAATTCGTTTTTCACGACTTCAAGGCCTATAGCTCCTATAGGATAACATTGGGATTACCTTATTACATATAATAAGTTCAATTTCCAAATAGGAAGATAAAATTGATTCAGGTTTGGTGCCTGTGGAATCACAATTTAAAATCACAACTTATGGTGAAGATGGATTTTAACCCATTGACCACGGCGCAAATTTCACCACAGTGTGGGTGAAATAAAGGGTGGCATGGTTCAGATGGCCCCGGCCATCCTCCGCACATGCCCACCGTGACTTCAGACGGCCGGGGGGCGTCCGACGCACGGAAAGCGTTACATTGAAACTCTCAAAATGCCACTTTTATAAAGTTTATTACAACTAGGGCACAATATAACTAGAAAAGTGAAGTGTGTTTTGGACGAGCATTACTTATTGATACCTTTGAAAATAACCACCTTAAATCATTAAGTGGTTATGGTTCTTTTAATCCACCTTTTCTTATTTCATTCAAGTACAAACATGGGCGACATATGATTCATGTCATAAAGAAAGATACTACACAATACAATTCAAAACTAAAATAATAATGAGATATGAAACATTTCACACCGAAACACATCAAGAAACAAACAAATGTTTACAGATAACACAATATAACGAGGGACAACAGACCAGTCTTTATTTGTAAGGAAGTGCAAAGAGGAATAAATGGTTTTGTGTGAAATTCTGTATGAAATTCCCCATTGTGTGGTTTAACCCTCACTTTTAGAACATGCTTTTAGCAGATGGTAAATAAGAGTGGAAGTAAATACAGGTCAATACGGAGGGGAATGTGAAGAGTGGCACAGGGAGAGGGAGGAAGTGTTCCGGCATGGGGAGCCTTACATGTTCCCCAGTGCCCCAAAAAGAGGTTAGGCAGATGCCAAGGACAGGGCCAGGCTACTAATGCAGCATAATCTCGAAGCAATTTTTGGCCTGATAATATTAGGTTCCATGAATCTGGACCTTAAAAATACTTGTGCAGAAGCACCAGGCCAATTATATTCGGGTGGAGTTATATCACACTTTAGCCCTGATTATGATGTTGGTCCAAGTTGCGTCCGACCGGCATCATCGCGGATTCTGGACCTACCAACAGTTGTCGTTCCGTACTGCAGCATTAAAATGCATCCGCACATGGTGCGGTCACATACTCCCATTTCTCTATGGGATCTTGTGCTGCGACATAGAGAAATGTGAGATTCTGTTAATCACTGCCCTCATGGCACACGCTGCAGGGATTAACAAGGGGGCGTCATAGGTGCCCTCATGGCCCCCAACTGGCGGTCATGAAGAGAAGGGTGCCATACTAAGGGCCCCCAAAATCACTTTTCGAAGGCTTTCCATGTCTGAAAGCCTAACATTGAAAGCCTGTCGGAAATCGACATTGCATTCCAGACACCAGAAACGCCGTCCTCAGGGATTACGGTGGTGCCTCCGACTGGTTGATGCCTTGGGCATGTTAGAATCCAGCCAGAATGACATGCCAGTTTTACTTTCGCCCGTCGGCATTGTAATGTGGCGGTCGGAAGTGAATCCTACAATGTGAGTCAGAAAGCCTCCAACCTGCGGTCAGAAGCTTTCCGACTCACATCGTAATCAGGACTTTAATCTTAAACTCAATTTCAATTTCAATTTCAAAAAGCTTTTATTCGATTTGTACATACAAATCATACAAGCAAAAATACATAATTAAAATATTAAAAATCACCATATAAACTCTCCTAGAGAGGCGAAAAAAGGCTAAAGTGCAGCAAGTGGTAAGTGATCAAGTCTCTTTGGGTCGGCATATTATTATAAAATACAAAACATTCTTACATAGATAAACTGGGGATCAGTAGGAGTTACTCAATAGGCCTTTCCTGGGAACTGTACATTAAAATTACTAAATAATCATACAATACTGTGGACGTCTAAAAATATATAAAAAATACCTTGATTACAGAAATTGATATAATTTAAAATTGAAGGCATATATATACAGACAGGAGTGTTAACGGTAATAGCATCATGAAACAATTCCTGGCAGCTGTATAACGTAAATACAGACAGGTAAGTAAAAACATTATTATAGTACAATACTTTTCCTGGCAGCTGTACATTTTAAAATAAAAGTAGACAAAAAGAAACAAATCTCCTCATTCTCTAATGAGGATAAAAATATCAATGCTGTTTGTGTAGTACGAATGTTATATTTAATAAAAATTGGCTTAAGGTATTTTAACCTAAGAAACTGAAAAAATTTACAAAAAAGTAAGAAATGGCAACTACTCTGCCGAGAGATGCTGTCGCACGGACAGGGTATGTCTGAACTGGTTTTTGTGTTTGGAAAAGCAACCAAGTGGTGAACAATACCCAATCTGACCCGTGTTAAAACATACTGATGGGAGGGACGAGTCACATATACAAGATAGGGTTGGAGTCCCGAAGTTAGATTTAAATCTTTATAGAATTTCACAGTGACAAGATTGCCAACAGTTTTATCTCGCTCAGCCTTACGGAAGTTTAGAAACGTTGTCTTGATTTCTTTTTTTGAAATAGAAACAACATTTTCAGGCTCACGGAACACATCAATGTTGAAAAGAAGGAGATACCAGCGATGAATGTATCTTAACCACAATATTCGTGCAGAGTGGTCCAAACCTATACAATCAAGGATAATATCCTGAGTGAATCGAGTCTCTGGCTTAGCCCAAATAGAACGCCACAATAAGAGTGGCCAAACTGCTGCTAAGTCAGAAATGTACTCGATCCCGACTTCTTCATGAATCAGCTGGATGGAGGCAGAAAAGGGAACACATAACAACCTCCTTAAAAACTTATTTTCCTCCTTCAGCAGGGAAATACCCTCGCAGTGTCCCCATACCCCTGCCCCATACAGAGCAGAGGAGACACAACATACATTGTATATGTTCATCATATCTAAAATACTTCGTGAGCCAAGTTTAGAAGCAAAACGAAAAATACTACTAGTAGACCGTAGCATTTTTATTCTAACAGCATCAAATTCCGGATTCCAGGACCCACTGTTGTTGTATGTTATTCCCAGATAACAAAAGGACTTAACAGAAGTCAACTTTTCCTTATCTAGAAAAAAAGTATGCTTTACCTGCTTAGCTGCCTGACCACAGGACATTACGTACGTCTTGGTTTTATTCACACGTAGCCGCCTAACTTGAATAAACTGCATAAAATTATCAATTAGGCGCTGGAGGCCCATCTGTGTTCGAGATAAAAGAACAGCGTCATCCGCATAAAGTAACAGCGGAACAGGTTTACCACCAATCAGGGGGGCATCTGCTGGGATGTCGGCCAAGGAACGGTCGACACCGTTGATAAAAAGGGAAAATAAAAGCGGAGCCAAAACACATCCCTGGCGTATGCCCCGGTACACTTTAAAGAACGGGGTACATTCGCCAAGGGTGCCATAGCGGACTTTACATGAAAGTTTTTCGTAGAGTCTAGCTAAAAAATGAACTATTTCCCTTGGGGCCCCTGCATCAAGCAGAACCTCCCAGAGAATGTTATGGTTAACCAAATCAAAAGCGCTGCTCAAATCAGCAAAACATAAAAAGAGGTTGCCATTTTTAGCCACAGTATATTTATTGATTAAAAGGTCCAGATTTACACATTGATCCAATGTGCCCAGGCCTTTCCGAAAGCCATATTGGACTCTGGTTAAGATGTTAAAATCAGTTGCCCAGTCTTCCAGCCTCTTCAGCAAAATCCTACTCATCACCTTTACAGAGGCGTCTAATAATGAAATTGGACGATAATTGGAGGCCTCTGATTTATCACCTTTCTTATGTAAAGGGATAATAGTCGATTGGCCCCAAGTAGATGGAAATTCGCTTTCAGCCGCACAATTAAAAATCCTCACCAAGATGGGAGCCCATAAAGCCGTTTCATCTTTATATAAATCCAGCGGGACCCCATCGGGGCCAGGGGCCTTGCCTCCTTTGCTTAAAGAAATTGCTTCATGGCATTCTTCTAGTGTTATACCCATTGAGAGGGGCAACCATGGGGTTATATCTGGTGATGGTGACTCAGAAGTTGACCCTTCTGGATTGAATATTTTGGAAAAGTGTCTGACCCAATCGCTACATGCCACATAAGAGGTTAGTTCTGGGACATTTTCTTTATTGAGAAACGGGCTATTAATTGTTTCCCAATACAGTTTACTATTTTTAGTCTCAGCAGCCTCCTTCAACTTATCCCACGCCTCAGTCTGTAATACCCTTTTCCTTTTGTTAATTACTGTTTTATATCTAGCCCTAAAGTATTGTATCTCCGTCTTGACACGTGGTTTGGAGCCTAAAGCATTCTTTAAATCACGGAGGGCGACTATACAGGTCTTATCAAACCACCCCTGCTTTGGACCTCTATTGGCTGACGGGGTCTTAGTGAAAATACCATCGATAATACTATTCATAGATACAAAGTAATCTATTAAGCAGCCAGAATCACAATCATCATCCAAACAGTAGCTAATTTGATTCTTGCATTGAGTAAGAACCTCCTTCTGCTTGACTTTAGAATTTAAACCAGTCCATTTAACCCTTAGGCCCTTTGGTCTAATAGGCACTATGTCGGTTGTACATTTTCCAGCTAAAACTAATGGGGTACCATGCCCCAAAAGAGTAACACGAAGGCTGTTATGGTCACTGAGACTTTCTTCGTTAACATACAAATCAGTATAGTCTCCACTGCTAGACAACAAAATATGATCTATAAATGATCCTGCATCTCTGCCCGTAAATGTAGGGCATGTTATTGTCCGATTGTTAACGTTGCAGTTTAACAGGGTCATATCTAGCGTGACTAGCATATTATTTAATGTGGAACCATAACTGCTGTGTTGGAAGTGGGGAGAATCCTCCCTCGCCCCCAGGCCTCCCCAATGACTACTCGTTGCTGCGCCGAAGCCACAGATGTTCCCGTTCGACAAATGGCAGGGCTGCAAGTTAAAATCACCGGCCCAAACCACCTCGGCCTTTCTTTTCGAGATACCGAGGGCCTTTATAATTTCCCTTTCTAGAGGCAATAAAATGTCCCCTCTAGTAGCATCAAAAACGTTGTTGTAGAAATTTACAATGACTAAATCAATATTCTTCCTACACTCCACCCTTATAACTTGACTGTGTGTCCCCACGGTTGTACTGTATTTGACCGTACAGTCACACAGCTTGGTTGATAAAAGCAACAAAAGGCCCCCCTTAGCCCTGCCCGAGCTAGATTTGGTTGCTCGAAGACAGTAGGATACATACCCTTCGATATTAATGGGGTCCGGGCACCAAGTTTCCTGCAATAAAATTAGGTCAAATCCCTCCCCTAAAAAGCTGGTCCAGAAGGGTGTTCCTAATTTGCGGGTAAGGCCAGCAATATTCCAGGAAACAAGAGAGAGTCCTACTGGTTTACCAGAGTCATCAATAACAGACGACTCTGGCTGAATTGCTGATGGAAATAAAGCAGGACCATCTTCCCGAAAGATGGTAACTGGGCTCAAGCTAGGGCTAACAGTAGTTATACCCCTTTTTCCTATATATAGGGGAGATGTTGGGGGAGGTGTTAGGGATGTCACTGTTAAAGGTTCGGGAAATGCGGCTAAAGGCGTGGCAGGAGAAAAGGAACACACCTTATCAAGATAGGGCGTAGAAATATTTAAATCCAGAGTTTCGGGAGGGCTGAGTCAATCTACCTCATCTAGCACGGCATATCTATTTGGATGGGCGAATTGTGAAAACAGGGGATCTTGGGAGTGGGGCAAGTCCTGCCTTGTTTGTTGCCACAGATGTTTATCTAATTGTGGTGGCTGAAAGAATTGCTGCCACTGATGAGCAGACTGAGGTGGGGGTGGTAGAAAATGAAAAGGGTGTTGCCAGTGAGATTTAACTTGATGCATGGGATAGGGTGGAGCATTTGATAGCTGCTGCTGAAAATTAGCATAATGTGGAAGAAAAGGAGGCGGATAAGGTGGTTGTAGCCAAGGTTTAACAGCTTGTTGTGGAGGGTACCCAGGTCCACTGTTACTTTGGAAAGTGGAACAGGGGGGGTTCGACCTTGAAGACATTGGTAAAAAATAAGACAAAGGAAGTGGGTTAATTTGAGTCGCAGGACCACTATTGGGTGCATTACATATATAGCTTGCTGCCCCTACATCCCTAAAATTAACTGTGATTACGTCCCCTACTATTGTTTTCTTGCTTCTGCCCACCCAATCCCCTCTACGCACGGTAAGAATTTCACCGTTCATGCTATTAGGTAGGGGTTTATGTAGATGGAGCCATTGAGCACATTTATTTCTAAGCTCGGTGAACGTTTCTTTAACTCCCTCCTTCAATGGGGGAACTGCTGTCAACACAACAACGAAAGGGGAAACCTCTGGTGGTAAATTAATGGATCTAAAACGTGCCTGCTTTGACTTAGGCCTTTCAGGTTTGTTCGTAGAAAGAGATGCAGAGGGTGGATTGGATTCCCCTGTAACATCTTTTACTTGAATGGTGGTGGTGGTATTATTATCAACAACTGAGTGTTGGTTAGTCAAAACAGGAGCCCTCTCCTTCGAAATGGGGATAGTTGCAGATTGTACGGAATTGTTCCCTATTTGCGACACAAGAGATATAACTGGATTCCCAGGTACTGTGATAGCTTGAACATTGTTTGATACATCTATAGGGAGCGGGATACTTGATAAACATTTAGGGACTAATTCTGTAATCCCTTGTAACTGCTCAGGCCCTTGTCCCTGCTTTTTGTGTGGCCATTTAGAATGTATTAAAGATGTAAGCCTGTCCACTTTAGAAATTAGAGGCTTGATTTGTGCTGCTAAAGTGGCTTCAAGGTCTATCTTTAAATCTGTTACCATGTTTTGCACCCAGCAAGGAATACCTGATGTCATTTGTGGGGTAGGGGAAATCAAATTATGATTCCTTACAGGTGCTTTTACTTTATTTTTACCCTTTGATGTAGCCTTTGGGAGATTAGGAGCCCTTCCCCAGGAAACTTTAGGTGCAGAAGCTGTTTCCGCATCGTTAAACCTGCTCAGACTCGGCGCCGCTTTGTCAGGGGACTGACAGGTTTCTAGATCTGGTGTAACCTCCAGATCTTCGAAAGACGGGTCTGAGTCTGATAGGGCAACCGATAGATCAACAGTATTTGGTACAATCGGGGCACTATTAGTAGGCATGGTTGTAGGTAGGGAGCAATTATTCAAAGTCTGCAAGGCAGGTGATTTTACATTTGCCAGGGGACCCAAGGATGAGCGCCTAGCATTTGCAAGGTCCATAGAGACTCTCTTTTCCAATAAAACAATACTTTGGTCAATAGTCTCATGTACACGTGAAATAAAAAGATCAATGGGTCCGGTCACCTGTGCTACCGCCGTAGCTTTTTTCGCGCAACTTCTAGTTCTGTTGCGTATGGTCGACATCTTAGACGTTATGGTTATCAAGGGCGAGGATGCAGGGGTTCAGGGCCAGGGCCGTCCTCTGCCGTCCTTGAACGGCCTTAAACGGCCCGCTCTTTGCCCGGTCTTCGCCCCGGCCGTTGCCCCGCGCGCGTCCCGCGTGCGCGTTACTGTGGCTGCTTATCAAGGAGTGAGGGAAATGGAGAAGGGGGCGGGAAGAGGACCAGCTGCGGCCGATCAGCGCCGCGCTGCACGCTGGTCCTCGCAGTCCCGCCTCACGCCTTCAGGTGCAAATACCGGCTCAACAAAGCCGCGTTGGTGCTCCTATGCACTCGGGGGGGTCCAACAACAGAAGACTGCCAAAGTTCCTTGGCCTGCGAGCGGCGCCCGCGGAGCGGGTGCCGCGAGGCGTGGGTTCAGCCAAACAGGGAGAAGAGAGGCAAAGGGAGCTGCACTCGCTACACGTCAGCTCAAAGGTGAATCCCAGGCGGCTCACTCGCCGCGATGATTTTGACCGGTGGAGGGGCGGGAAGAGGACCAGCTGCGGCCGATCAGCGCCGCGCTGCACGCTGGTCCTCGCAGTCCCGCCTCACGCCTTCAGGTGCAAATACCGGCTCAACAAAGCCGCGTTGGTGCTCCTATGCACTCGGGGGGGTCCAACAACAGAAGACTGCCAAAGTTCCTTGGCCTGCGAGCGGCGCCCGCGGAGCGGGTGCCGCGAGGCGTGGGTTCAGCCAAACAGGGAGAAGAGAGGCAAAGGGAGCTGCACTCGCTACACGTCAGCTCAAAGGTGAATCCCAGGCGGCTCACTCGCCGCGATGATTTTGACCGGTGGAGGGGCGGGAAGAGGACCAGCTGCGGCCGATCAGCGCCGCGCTGCACGCTGGTCCTCGCAGTCCCGCCTCACGCCTTCAGGTGCAAATACCGGCTCAACAAAGCCGCGTTGGTGCTCCTATGCACTCGGGGGGGTCCAACAACAGAAGACTGCCAAAGTTCCTTGGCCTGCGAGCGGCGCCCGCGGAGCGGGTGCCGCGAGGCGTGGGTTCAGCCAAACAGGGAGAAGAGAGGCAAAGGGAGCTGCACTCGCTACACGTCAGCTCAAAGGTGAATCTTAAACTCAAATCAGGACCTGGATGTCCTGATGGCTCTGGTGTGCCTATGACAGTTTAAGATCTGTCTAGTTATTGCTGTCAGAGAAAGAGTATTTTTATTTCTGTGTTGATATAGTTGAGGGCTACTGCAGATATGTCAAACCATTATGGGCAATCAGAAGTATAGTTTTTTACTGCTGTTAGATCTATATAAACAGAGCTGAGTGATTGGATGTGTAGTGTAAATTGTGTCTGGGTATTTTACGCCTGAGATTATTTAGACTGTCAGACAGATCTGCGGTATATTATATCCCTATAATTAAGCACTGTGTATTGAATTGTAGTCATTAGTACTATAGGAGAAAATGAGATACTGTTTGTTCAGAGCATCATGCCTAATTCTAGGGGCTCTATAGTTTATCAAATGAGGCGCAAGATTGTAGTCCTTGGACCCAGTACTAGAATAGCAACAGATAATATACAGCATGAACATGTTGAATTGGCACATCAGTGTGTGGTTCACAGTAAAGAAACAAAAGGATGTGGTGCACTGCAGCATTGGTGTTTACTGATGATGAGAGGAGTTCACAGTCTTAAAGTAAAAGGTGGTTCTTCATTACACTACTTGGGGGCATTAGCAATGCTTCACTGAGTGATAATAAGCACTGGGGATTATCATGACAACAACTTCTGAGTGACAAGTATTGTATTTTTGTATTGTTAGGATAATGTAAACAGATGTGTGCTGGAAGCATTTTAATTAAAGGATTTAAATATGTTGCCTGCACCTTTGTAAGTGCTGCACCCCAATGTTTCAATGCAGAACATATATAATATACCTCAGACACCATTATACACTAACACATTTAAATATTGCTGGGTCAAAACTATTGTTGTAATCCCACAAATACCGCAAAAAAAATGAAAATGCAAAAAACAGTCAACCAAATCTTTCTGTGATGTGAAACTCTGATTTCAACAAAACCATAGACAGGCAACTAAAAGTATTCATACAACTGTATGGTGCAAAAAAGTTGAAATCTGCTGAGGAAATATCATAATCTGGAGATTTAAGGTTTAAAAAAATGACTATCCTTTGCATGTGTGATGCCTGCTAATAATATGATGCATGTCATTACAAATAGTCTCTCAACTGTTTGAACTAAAAAAGCAAACGAAAGTGGCAATTAGGGAAGAAGGAATGAAAACACCATTCAGATGCAGTGTGTTAACATGTATAAGAAAAACAACATGGTGAGAGTTTTCCTAATTGGCTAACATTCTCCCTGATCCCAATGTTTACTTTAAATACATTAAGAAAACAAATAAATATATGTTATTTATGAGCAAATCAGAGATGTTTAGCCCACAAGGCATGCTGCTGACATTAAGGGTTTGTAATTGAAGCATTTTAAAAGGCAAGCTAGCTTTTATTTTGTATTAAATCTGCATTTACCTTTCCTCTGTTCAGGCCTTGCTCTTCCTGCTTTCCTACACACTGAAGCTCACCCAGGCATGACATCTGCAAACTGCAAGAGAAGAAACAAACAGCTCTCAGAGCTAAAGGCACCTCAGACTAAAACATGTTATTTGTCACAAATAAAAAGGAAACCAGAAAAGGTATATGATTAATTGGATTGCACTGTCTCCATTGTTGATTTTAAACATTTTCTTTCTTACATATGAAACTGAAACAAGAAAGGTTTTCGGGTGAACTGTATAACCCTTTTCTCCAAACCACCAAAGCTTTCTGAAGATGCCTGTGTAACCACAAAAGCACTTACTTTTATAAAATGAAATGCTGTTCAGCCTTGAATTCACTGGAAACAAACATGCAATTGCATTTGCTCTCCTCCTCCATCTTCATCCAGCACATGCAATGAGAAGGCTGTTTTTCAGTGGCTAGAAGAATAGAATTCAGTCCTCTCTCTTAACTCTGATTGACTGTGGCCAACCAATTAGTGTGAATGTGTGTTTCACAGTACTAAAAATGAAATCTGTTGGTATGACTGAGGGCTAAGGAATGAGGAGTAGGGATGACGGATGATGGATTCGGAATAAGGAAGATGGATCAGGACTTGGGATGATGGCTGAGGATTGGGAATGATGGATGAGGTGTGAAGAGTAGGGATGATGGATGACGAGTAGCGATGATAGATGAGATATGAGGAGTAGGAATGGTGGATGATGGATGATAAGTAGGGATGAAGAGCAGGGTTGAGGGTGAGAAGTAGGGATGATGGATGAGAAGTAGGGATGATGGATGAAAAGTAGGAATGAGAAGTAGAGATGAGGAGCAAGGAATGAGGATGTCTATAATGGATGCTGTAGCTAGTGAAGCACTGAGCAGACCTTTTTCAAGGGGGGGCTGTCTCTCCTTGAGAAAAACCTGAAATTTATGGGGTGAAAATGTGCATTTTAAAGCAAAACGTTCCAACAACTTTGCTGAACAGCCATTGGCTGAAAGGGCTTTCATTAAATATTCAAATCCTTTTATGGTGTTGTAAGCGAATGAAACCTGATGCTCCCCAGGATTAACCCAATAAAAAAAAGAAATGTGCTATTGTTACCACTTATGTCAAAAAATACCTCCACTCTTCCAGGGCCAACATGTTATCATGGCTAGCCCCCAATGCGACTCTCCTATACCAAAAGTTACATAAATTATGCCAGTTCCAAAATGTTACCATTATGTGGTCCATATGCCATTAGGGATTCTAATGTCAAAAACTACCTCAGTATGTCAGGGCCAGCATTCTGTCATGATTCCCTTCCTCCAATATGTCAGGTTATCTGCCTTTTTTCCAAGGATTATCTCCAATAATCAAGTGATAGTATTTTATCACAGTTCTCTGTCAGAATTGCTAGTGCCAGTATTTTGTCATGGGTGTTTCTATGTGTTGGAAAACGAGGCAGTATCTGTGAGGCCTGCACAAATAACATGACTACATTTGTCCTTCACTGGGAACCAAACACCCAATTGTAGTGCCTGACTCTCAGAGGGTAGCGTTGCAGAGCAGTCTGAGGCTTACTCAAGGGAGTTGGTGTGGGCTAGTAATCGCCATTACAGGTGCACAGCAATAACACTCAATAATTGATTTCCAGTGTGTACTTTGCTTTATAAAAGTAAGAGTACATTTATTAAACACACACACTACTCGATAGAATTACAGCCCCTAAAGGCATCACAGAGGAAATTACAGGATTAAGCATATACAGCCAGACACCCTAGCAGGAATGTCTGGCAACATAACCTTACACAGGTACTTCACATTACACATGTGACCTTCAGTCTCTCTGAAAGAAATAACATTAATAAATGCACTACAGGTGTAATTACACCTCTTGACCTCCAGGGGATGCCCTTCTCCAGACATCCCAAGATCAGTCCTTCATCCCGTGGTGCACTTCTCACTCGTCTTCCAGCTGTAGAACAAAAGTTCCAGCCTAAGAAAAGTTAACATGCTGGCTGAGCCCTTGAGGGGTTAGTCCTTTCAAATCCCCATGAAAGAACCCCTTTCATGCTGGGGGAGACTGCAGTGTTCCTGCAGCTCCCCGGCACCTTTGCACACGTGTGGTGGTGACCCTGTTCTCCTGGGGTCACCACAAGAAGAGGAAACGCTGTTTGCCATGGGCTGCAAGGCATTATCGGAAGTCTTGCACCTTCTAGTAGCGGCTCCCCAGCTGTGTCTTGGAGAGCCACGATCACCCCGCTGGTGGCTTTGCCGCATCCCGCTTGTTGGTGGGGACCCGGCCCCACCCGGATCCCCAGGGGATACATCGCTGCTCAGGGAGCACACCCCCGGCTGCTCCTGCATGGTAAGTGTTCCCATCGGCTTGGGGAGTACACCCCTGGCCACTCTTCAACTCGCGGGGCCCGGACCCCCGCATCGCCACCTTCATGGAGAGCCACCTGGGGAGCCCACCCCTGGTGGCTCCATCCGGCTCCCCGCACAGCCAGCACAGTAGCGTGCTGCCGCGGTAGCCGGCAGCAGATTGCTGGTCTGCCCGTCCAGCGCTGGTTCCGATGGCCTTGGGGGAGTGCAGCGGCACTCCATCTCCTCCTTCTCTTCAGGAGGAGCGCACCGGCGCTCCCCGTCTTGGCTTTTTCGGTGGGTGCCAGGATGAGCTCCTGGCACCCTGCTAGGAGGACATCTTTACGAGGGGTGCGCCGGCACCCCCGGCTTCATACTTCTCGTGGGGCCAGGGTGGGCTCCTGGTACCCACGGGCACCAGTGCGGCCCGGGGTTTGGGTCCTGGGCCCCTGGTTTCTTCACGGGGAGCATGACAGCGCTCCCAGGCTTGACTTCGCCCCAGAGGGGGGTGTGCGGCGGCACACCCCCTCCTCCTCTTAACCATCACCATCGGGCTCAGAGTTGGGATCCCGTGCTCTGGAACACACTCAGAGGGGGCGCGACTGCCCCCCCTCCACTGATATCTTTGGGGTCCAGTGTGGGCTCCAGGCACCACTCATGGCCCGGTTCACGGGGAGCGCGATGAGGTGCTCCCTGACTTTACTTCTTTCTGGGGGCAGCCCCCGGGGCCTGACCCACCCCGGGGGCACATTCAAGACCGGTGGCGGAGCCCCATACACTTCATCATCAGTCTTCTTGGAGGTCAAAGGTCGTCTACCTTCTGGGGGGCATACCTCAGCACCCAGGGTACCGATCTGTGCCATTTTTGCCTACTGGCAGTGCTCCCCAGCGACTGGGAACACTTTCCCTCACCCTCCTGGTCACAAGGAGGGTGCATTCAGCAGGGAGCTGTCTTCACTGGCTCCCTATGCCAGCCTTTCGCCTGGCTCTTCTCCCTGAGCACAGGCCCTTGCTTCTGCGCGCTGGTTCTGGACTCCTCTCCTGGTGCTGTTCAAGGTCTGGGGACAGTCAGTGGGTTCCTCCTTCCAACTGCCCATTGTGCCAGGCTCCAGCACCCTATGGCTCAGCAGACCACACCCCAGTGAGAGCTTCTCTTCCTGTGCAAACACTCTTTAATGTTTTGGTGAGGGGGTTGGCAGGAAATCTCTGTTTGTCCTATCAAACAGCGACATATCACTTCACTGCCCCTGCACCTTCCTTCCTGCCCTGGCCTCTGGGTTGGTTCAAGATGACGTCGTCCAAGGTCTCCTGCCACATGGTCTCTGAAAGCCCCTTCCCTCCAGAGCAGCCTTCTCCCTTGTGCAGCTAGGTGCCTGGCACCCAATGACAGCTGCTGATGCATTATCCTGTACCTCCACCCATCTTCTCTCCTTGGAGGGAGGGTCATCAATCCAGGCTGCTAGGGTCACGCCCCAGCTAAGCCCTGGTTATAAGCTGACTCAGGGAAATATAACATTTCTGGATGACCCAAAAGCAGTACATATATAACTTTGGTCTCTGCAGAATACTACTTCTCACATAGGTGACAGTGGACTTTGGTGCCTGTCTGGAATTTGTAGGCCCTAGGAAAGTAAAACTAGCCCAGGTGCTCCCTATCCCCATAAGAGAATAATGGAATAAACACTGTAAAGCACACTGACTTTCCCTGGCATGTTTCTTCCCACTGTATAAAGCCTATTCCATGTCATCACCCAATACTGCATAAGTCCTGCCACACCATTCACTTTGTAGCTGCTCCTGAACTGAGCACACAAGGAATCTCCCCTGCACAGCCCATACATGTGTGCACACGCATGTACACATGTGTCTGCATGTAACCAGCCCAGTGCCCCTTACTCCATCTGCTGTGCAGCGGCCTAGTTAAGCTAGGGGGACACCAGTAAAATCCACATGCAGTCTCTTTCATCATGAGTTCACTGTGGGTGAGTCCCAACTTATGAGGCTTCCCCACAGTAAAGGTTCAACAAATAGGTGCTCAAAAAGCAACACATCTGGGCGGTCCAGAGTGTCAGAACCACCTTCTAACACTATGAGACAAGAGTTACTGTCCGTGCGTTAGGAACAACAAAAATCCTGCAAGCATAACACTACACTCACTCACACTTAGGGCTCACTCACTCACAGTTAGGGCTTTATTACAAGTCTGTTGGTCTCCCAGACTCATAGGGGTGCAGCGATGGCTGTCTTCTAACCACCATATTACAATTAGTGCTGTCGGACCGCCATTACCCCATCGCCGCAGCCAGAGATCCGCCATTCCCCGGCGGTGTTGCAGCATTTAGGAGGCCGCAATATGCTTGGCGGGACTGACACAGTCCTGACAAGCATATTACGGTTTCCTCTCAGCCACAGTTTTCATGGCGATAACACCACCTCAAAACTGTGATGGAGCGGAAACCAAGGGGCCCTCCTGGGCCCCCTTGTGCCTCTGCGCCCTGAGGTGCATGCAGGGGGGCACAGCATGTGCTCCCCTGTGTGCATGCACCACAGTTTCTGCACAGCATGGACTTTGCAGTCCATACCGCCCAGGAACTGTTTTTGGCATTCCCATTGTAGTGCCCATATTTAGGGCACCGCCATGGAAACGTAAAAATAAATGTGACTGCCAGACACAAAAAAATACTCATTATCTGCCAGGCAGCCCAACTACAGGTTTGGCGGTGTGGCAGCGAGCAGTCCTGGCACAGCACAGCCTAACTTGTAACCAGGCCCTCAGTCTCACATACACTCTCTATGACTCTCTTACGCTCATTGTTATTCATGTTCACTCACTTGCGGTTACTCTTAAACTCACTCGATGATTCTCATTCACTTTGATTCACTCATACTTAGTGACACATAATCTCCAACATTCTTAAAACGTGTCCCTGACTCACTCACTTTCATTTACACAGACATGCTTACACATACAGAAACACATGCTTACATTATATGTGTGCTCTCTTTCTCACAAAAGCCCACTCTCACTTGCAGGCATGCAGACAACATAAATTTAAACAGTTTATCTTACCTCAGCTACCACCAAAGGCCCTGTTTCAGCTAATTGTCCCTATTAGTTAGAGCACTAATAGTTAATTATTCGATATTATTTACTGCTCTGTGCCAAGCTACATATAGCTATATTTATAAATAAAAGGGCAGAAAAATAGGAGCGTAGAGCCGCTCCTGTATTCTTGGTGCCAATGTTCCCTCCTCTTAGGCCAGGGTTTGCACAGGCAGTGTCAAGGCCCACTAGGAGCAAGCTAGGGGTCGAAACTGTGTTCCCTGCTGATCCCTAAATATCAACAGTGTACATCTTTTTTATAGCTATTTGCAGTGGTTTCCAATATTGAAGGAGGTTTTGCCTCCGTAATTGCCAAAACTCAGGAAATATTTTAGGGGTGGGTGTTGTAGAGTCATGCAAATAAAGAATTACGGAACTCTTTTGGTTCCTGATGGACTCTGTAGACGAGTAAGGTAAGCGTTGATGGGTAATGAAGTGCATGCAGGTTTAGAACGTTAAGTTCTTGCTCACATACTTAAGAATAAAGGGGCATATTAGCTAGAACCTCGTTAAAATTATTGCTGTTTTAGCGGCTGGAAGCTGCCGCTAAAACAGCGATAATGGGCTTGCTAATATGCGTTGTAGAATTCCAATAGAAGTCCAGGTTAGATGTCCTGCACATCTAACCTGGGCTTCCATTGGAATTCTATAACGCATATTAGCAAGCCCATTAGCGTCGTTTTAGCTGCAGTTTCCTGCCGCTGCAACGATGATAGTTTTTAACGAGGTTCTTGTTAATATGCCCCACAGTTGTGTATGATTACTCTTCGTGTGCGGCATAGTCATTGGCGAGGACCTGGGCTGGGTAAGACGCTGCAACTGGTGACGAGTAGGGAATAAGTAACCCATAGATTGACAGTGCTCTCCCAGGGAGTTTGCAGTGGTCCAGCAAACTGCTTGTTCATGCCATGTGTGCCACAGTCGTAGTGCAGAATCAACACTGGCACCCGTGGAACCTCAGCAATAAGCCAGCCTATGTAAAGCTTTTGCAAACTGAGAAAACGTCATTGAAAATATACACATCGGTTTTTGAGAATCGAATGAGAAGACCGCAAACAGAGGTGTTGCGTTAGTACGCACATTAATGCTATATGAAATACTGAAAAAGCTGCAGAGTAGGGGCTCAGAACAACTCCATAGATCTCCATTAAAATAAAGAGCTCCATTAGAGAGCAATGGTGAGGCCAAAGCTCCTCCAACTATCAAGGTTGACCCTGCAGCCAGCATGTCACAAGACTCTAGAGAAGGTTTGCATGAGCAAGTTCACCAAGAAGTGTTAGAGAGACCACTATTGCCCAACAATAGTTATACTGCTGCTTCTTTCTTAAAACTGCCATCATCATTAGTTACTATCAAAAAAACACAATATTGGGAGTAGGTGGACTGCTTGGATAGAGACTTTTGAGGATTTCGTAGACGCAAACAAGGAACAGATGACAAAAAGTATTATCAGGTAGCTGAAGAACATGCTGATGTTTACTTCAAAGAGACATGCACATTTGGGGCTAGTAGAATATAAGAGAAAACACAGACAAAAGAAAGATCGACATAAAAAGCACTAAAGATCAACAAACATTGTCCGAAGATTATCTTAAAGATAAATGGGTGTTTGGTACCTTTTAGTTATGATAGCTGTGCATCCATCAACATCATGTCTGAGGAGAAATATTGTAAATTGTCTCCATTACCACATCTTACACAATCAAAAACGAAAGTATGTACATATACATGAGCCACACCCACACCTTTAAAAAGTCAATATTCATTTGCAGTGGTGCAAGCTCCTATTCGTGTAGTTCAAGGTATGGATTCAAGTGCCTGTCTCCTCAGTTTCAACACCGCTGCTGATGTGGGACTAATATCAGTGAACTACAATATGAATGCTCATCATGAAACAGTAGGTCAAATTCCTTCATTATTTCGAGGGTTAGGAAAGCTCCAGATTATTACAGTACAGTTACATAAAAACAAGGATTTTCATTCAACTGCCAAGAGACACAGACGTATTGCATTGCATTTGCAAGAAGCAGTTGAAAGAGATCAAACTCAATATCATTGAACGCTCCACTGGTCCAACACCCTAGGATCCTCCCATAATGGTGGTGCCTCAAAAGGACAGTGAAATAGCTTTACGCATTTGCGTTGACATTTGTTAGGCAAACAAGGCAATTGAGAGAGAACGACATCCAGGACCGTAGAATGCTGATAACTCAATTGAATGGTGCAAAGTTTTCTCTTGACTCGTATTAAGCAAAGGATATCTCCAGTTGGAACTTGAAGAGAATTGCAGGTACATTATAACCTTTTCGACACACTTTGGTCTGTTTCACTATATGTGTCCCAGTTTTGGTGTATCCTCTGCTGCAGAACTTGTCAAATTTGACGTATCATACAGCCTTTTATAAATGCCTTCAACTATATTGATGACATACTAGTCTTCGGAGCCAACAAGAGAGAGCATGGGAAATCTCTCTTGCAAGTATGTTGTATGCTAAATGTGGAATGGTCCCACAGAGAGGACCAGGGTTGTGCATGTGGAGCTGTTCATAAGCAAAGTGGCCCGCCACCAAAAGCAGCCCAGTAGGGGCTCAGATCAACTCCATAGACCTCAATCAAAATAAAGAGGTCCTATAGAGAGCAAAGCTCCTCTAACTATCACGGTTTACCCTGCAGCCAACATGTCTTAAGACTCTAGAGAAAGTTTGAATGAGCAAATTCACCAAGTAGTGTTAGAGAGAATACTGTTGCCCACAAATGGTTATACTGCTGCTTCTTTCTTAAAACAGCCATCATCATTTGATGGATGTATGACGTTACAACGCATGCTATTACAACGCATGCCTTTACCAACCAAGTTTTACAACGCAAGTCATTACAACGACTTGCGTTGGGGGGGCGCTGGATAGTGAATAGTTTAATTTACTATTCCAACTCCAGTCCCCGTGGATAGTAGGGAAGGTGTTGGAAACTATTCCCTATCCTAGAGCACCCCCCAGCGCAAGACGTTGTAAAAGTTGCGTTGTAATGGTTGCGTCGTAAAGGTACTTTGTTGTAAAAGTTGCTTTGTAAAGGATGTTCCCCTCACTTAATAATACCAAAAAACACAATATTGGGAATAGTTGGATTGCTTGGATAGAGACTTTTGAGGATTTCAGAGACGCAATCGATGAAACAGATGACAAAACGTATTCTGAAGCCCTTAGTTTCTCCCAAAGTGGTAGTGCCTCAGAAGGACAGTGGAATAGCTGTGTGCCTTTGCGTTGACATATGTTAGGAAAACAAAGCAATTGAGAGAGAACGACATCCAGAACAGCACATTGCTGAAATGATAATTCAAATCAATGGTGACAAATATTTCTTTCGACTTGACTTAAGCAAAGGATATCTCTAGTTGGAACTTTAAGAGAATTGAAGGTACATTATAACCTTTTCAACACACATCGGTCTGTATTGTTATAGGTGACTGAGGTTTGGTGAATCCTCAGATGCAGAACTTTTCTAATTCAACGTATCTTACAGCCTTTTATAAATGCCTTCAACTATATTGATGCAAAAGATACACAATTGATGGATGGAGTGCAGAGCAAATCAAAACATTCACCCCCCAGTCAAGAGATCTGGGTTAAATCCATTATTCTTTTGTTCATGATACCACCACCGTTCAGACATGTTCATATGCAAATCAGTCTTAACCCTGTGCCTCATGGGAACAGTCCAGCCCGAACTGCTGAGCCAGGTCCTCCCTGGGCCGGAACCAAGCATCCTAGGACTGGTTTTGGGGTTTCACCCCTCATCAGCCAGAATAGCTTGAATCCAGTGGCACAGTGAGCCCGAGACCCACGTCTGGGCATACCCGGCGCACTTAAGGCGAGGAAGCAAAAGACACACAATTGATGGAAGGAATACAGAACAACTCAAAACATTCACCCACAGTCAAGAGATCTGGGTTAAATCCATCATTCGTTAGTCCACCATGCTACCCCAGTTCAGACCTGGCCATTTGCAAAACAGTCTTTTTTTTTTTTTTTTGAAAAACCTTTATTGCAGCATTCAATATAAATACAAGCATGGGCCTACAACCGCAGGGGCCGGCCGCTAAACAAAATTAAGACCCCCTATATCACAGTACGACACAGCGCATCAGCCGACAACCCTGAGGTCCGGCAGCGATTCAGGATAGAGCTTGTATCAGAATGCACAACTGAGTCCCAGGATGAGACAGAGGTTCCATTTTATATTATTTAAGAAGGGATCAGGTGCCATACAATCAAACAGAAGAATACGGGGGACAGGGCAAGAAACAGGATATGCACGTAAGAACCGCTATAATGGAACATTGGCGCCAAAGCATATGGATCGATGCAAACGACAATACAATATACATTCAATGTTGAGCGCCAGGTCTCAGGGCCTGCCCACCCAAGAATCAGGATATCATAAGAGCATAAGCACTAAATACAAGTACACGATAAGAATCCGAATGTTTCACGAGCTATACTGATCCTTTAAGGAAGAGAAAGGGAAGGAAAGAAAAAGGCCATAGAAATAAAAAAAGGCAAAATAAAAAACCCTTTCCAACCCCCCCACCCTGCACCCCTGCAAATGGCTACAGCCTAACCCCACTAGCAGCGTGCCTGTCGCCCCTAATAACTAAAACCCTAAAAGTAGGAAAAAGAGTGGAGGAGGGCTTATCCGTTTGGGCTCCCAGCCCCTTTAGTCCCCCCGCCAGAAACAGACACCCCTTATCACTAAAAGACCAACGTATGACAACACTTATAGAAAAAATTAGGGGGTACCGTAATACACCGCCCAGCCTTTTAGATCAAACAGTTGCAGGTCGAACACCCGTAAAAGCCACTCCAACCCGTCCCGACCTAGTTGATCTTAACCTTGGCCCTTCCGAATCAGCACACGAACCTCCCCCAGCGAGACCCAAAGGCACACAAAGGAGTAATAGAGGAGAAGGGAGTCATCAAGAATCAATCTATGGCGACTCGTAGGCAGTGAGTCCACAAGAACTTCAGACGCAGAAGAACTCTCCCTCCTAGATGGACAGTCCCAACGTATCTTGCCCAGGAGACGTAAAGTCACCAAGAAAGGAGAAGACGACCACAAAATGAATGGAAAGTCAAGAACAAAAGTCTCCGGGAGGGGAATGCCTTTCGATACCTCCAAAGTCGATAGTGAAGGAACATTCGGCAATACACTGACGACCTCGGGAACACCTTCCTCCAGGGCACCATCCGATGGTATCAATACTTGCTTCCTCACGGGGTTCTCGCACGGAGTCAAGATGGCCGTGGTTTGAATGGCTGCAGATTGCTGTTCCAACAGTAAGGCTGGGTCCGGTTCCACCAGGAGCATTTCAGATAGGCGCCTGTCCAATTTGCACAATAAGACATCCATATGTGAATGAAACGCCCTAATTTCTGCCAATATTGACCTCAGCGATGGCTCAAGCACTGTGCGATCCATAATCTCACACCCGACACCAATCATAATCACCTCCCCGGGTGAATCTGGCATCCTCAGGGGGGACAAACAGGATCACGAACGTGCAGATGCGGAGGGTGACCAGTCTTTATTCGCAGCCACGGGCAACACGGTTAGGGCCGCAGGCCAGAGACCCCGACCCGCCGAACCCCGGCGGGCCCAAGACCGGGTCCGCGGAAAGGGGACCCCCACCCGCAGCCAACAGCAAGCAGAGTCACTCCTCCCTCGATGCTGAGCAATAGAAACGATCGCCGCCAAATTCGGGCTTAAACAAAGCCTCCACTCCGATTGACCGGACCCAGCCTGGGTCTCCCGGCCGATGTTGTTGCACTGCAGCCCGGCTGTGAAAGTACTCGAGGCCCTGGCTTCACTGCTGGAGTAGGCCACAATCTTCAACTCGATGTGACTTCGTCAAACCAGCCGATAAAAGTTCCCGGATTTCACCGTCGGAGTGCGTAACAGTTCATGTACACAGAGGCTAGGCGTAAAATCAGGATAATGTACAGGATATTGCGGCGGGATACGGAGGTCGGCGGAGCCGGGAGCCTAAGCAGCCATCTCGTTTGCTGACGTAGCTCCTCCCCTGCAAAACAGTCTTGACCCGGTGCCTCATGGGAACAGTCCAGCCCGAACTGCCAAGGCAGCTCCTCCCTAGACTGGAAACAAGCATCCTAGGACCGGTTTCGGAGTTTCACCCCTCATCAGCCAGGATAGCTTGAATCCAATGGCTCAGTGAGCATGGGACCCACGTCTGGGCATACCCGGCGAACTTAGGGTGAGGAAGCAAAAGACACACAATTGATGGACGAAATGCAGAACAACTCAAAAGATTCACCTCCATTCACGAGATCTGGGTAAAATCCATAATTCTTTTGCTACCCATGCCACCCCGGTTCAGACCTCGCCATATGCAAATCAGTCTTGACTCTGTGCCTCATGGGAACAGTCCAGCCCGAACTGTCAAGCCAGGTCTTCCCTGGACCGGAAACAAGCACCCTAGGACTGGTTTCGGGTTTCACCCCTCATCAGCCAGGATAGCTTGAATCCAGTGGCACAGTAAGTCCGGGACCCACGTCTATGCATACCTGTGGCACTTATGACATTGTTCTGCATTCTGTCCATCAGTTGTTGTTTTTGCATTACATTTGTTTGATGACATACTATTCTTCAGAGCTACTCAGGGAGAGCATTAGAATGCTCTCATGCAAGTATGATGTTTGCTAAATGATACTGGTTTGACTTGAATGCTGGCAAATAAGAATTTCAGAAGACAAATGGGTGACACCTGATCCAGTCAAAGTACAAGTGCTATCTACTGCTAATCACCTCCCACAGGACATTTCTATGTATGTTTGTTTCTTGAAATGGCCAGTTACTGTTCTAGATACATACAAGACTTTGCCCCGGTTAGTGCACCGCTACAAGAATTGACGAAAAAGAATGTGGTGTTTCAAGGGTCATGTGACTATGTGGAAAGTTTCATGAGAATAAAGCAAGCCATCGAAAATGCCACTTAAATTGCCGACTTTGATCTAAAGCTTTATGCAGAGGTTGTAGTTGATGTTAGTCCTTTCAGGTTAGGCGCCATTTTTGCTCAATGGAAAGCCAAATGCCTGAAGGCACATTGTGGCTTACGCCAGTGAAAACTTCTCACAAACTGAACGTGCTTATCCACACCCTGAGAAAGAAAGCATGGCAGTGGTGTGGGATTGTGAATATTTCCATGTTTTTATATGGAAATTCTTTCACAGTAGTGACCAATCAGCAAGCACTATTGACGATGTTTGGCAATCCTAAAGCCAAGGTCTCGCCCCGTATTGAACGTTGGGGTCTGACATTACAAGAATACAACTACACAATTGTTCACCGTCCAGGGTGCTCATTATTTTTCAAGAGTGCCATTACAATACCCTGGAACCCCATCTAAGACAGCTGAAGCCTACATAAATGTAATTGTAAAATCAAGCACACCAGCTGCCATGTCATTAGAACAAATTGTCACTGCTACGAGCCAAGATTGTGACATTCTAAAATTGAAAGACATTATTGCTCACCAGTTTTGGACTCAGAACCCTGGACTGCTCACCAGTGACAGTGAGTACTTAAAATTCTGACATTTTAAAGATGAACTACTTGCAATTCAGGAAGACCTCATCTGGCGAGGTACTTGAATTGTCATTCCAGAGTGTCTACAACAAAAATTAATTGAATTAGCGCACAAGAACAGTTGACACAAAGAGAGCTCTTCAAGAGAGTCTGTTTTCCTCATCTCGATAAAAGGGTTGGTAAAAGTTCTTTCATCCATCACTCATAACTAAGGGTATAGAAAGATCAGATGGCATCTTTGCAACATGGGGTGTCCCTGTGATCATGAAATCTGGCAACGGCCTGCCCATCAATGGTAGAGAGTTCAGAGACTTTCTCCGCTATCTCAACATAAAGCGTCAAAAAAGTACCCCTCTTTGGCCACAGGCCTATGGCCTGATAGAACGATTCAAGAGTACTCCAAAGAAAGCTGTGCAGCGTGCTACACCAGAGAAGCTCAAACTCGAGATTGTTTTGAAAATCACTCTTCAAGCTTACAAATCAACCACTCACTTGACTACAGGGCAAAGTCTAGCAACCCTAATGTTGGGCAGAACCACAACAACTAAGTTACCTCAATGGACCAACCTTAGATCAAATACTGAGAAAGACATTCAATCAATCAATCAATCATGCCATTTGCACTACTCACCCGGGAGGGTCTCAAGGCGCTTGGGGGGAGAGGTATGCTACTGCTTGAACAGCCAGGTCTTGAGTTGTTTCCTGAAGGCGAGATGGTCCTGGGTCAGCCGAAAGTGGATGGGGAGGGAGTTCCAAGTCTTGGCAGCCAGGTAAGAGAAGGATCTTCCTCCGGCGGTGGCTCTTCGGATGCGTGGTACGGCTGCGAGGGTGAGGCAGGTGGACCGTAGCTGGCGGGTGGGCGTGTAGAAGGTCAGGCGGTCGCTGAGGTACTTGGGGCCCAGGTCGTGGAGAGACTTGTGTGCGTGGGTGAGGAGCCGGAACGTGATCCTCTTGTCAACGGGGAGCCAGTGCAGGTTCCTCAGGTGGCTGGAGATGTGGCTGCGTCGGGGGACATCCAGGATGAGTCGGGCGGAGGCATTCTGGATGTGCTGGAGTCTTTTCTGTAGCTTGGCTGTGGTTCCGGCGTAGAGGGCGTTTCCGTAGTCCAGTCAGCTGGTGACGAGTGCCTGGGTGACAGTCTTCCTGGTCTCGGTCGGGATCCAGCGGAAGATCTTGTGAAGCATACGCAGGGTGTTGAAGCATGATGAGGAGACGGCGTTGACTTGTCTGGTCATCAAGAGGGAGGGGTCCAGGATGAAGCCCAGGTTGCGTGCGTGGTCAGTTGGCTTGGGTGCGGTGCCCAGGGCTGGGGGCCACCAGGAGTCGTCCCAGGCGGTGGGCGAAGATCCCAGGATGAGGACTTCCGTCTTGTCCGAGTTCAGTTTCAGGCGGCTGTCCTTCATCCACTAGGCGACGTCTTTCATCCCTTCGTGTAGGCAGGTTCTAGCGGTGTCGGGGTCTCTGGTGAGGGAGAGGATCAGCTGGGTGTCGTCAGCGTAAGAGATGATGTTGAGGTTGTGCTGGCGTGCGATGGCTGCAAGAGGTTTCATGTAGATGTTGAAGAGGGTGGGGCTGAGTGAAGATCCTTGCGGGACGCCGCAGATGACTTCGGTGGCCTCGGAGCAAAACGGGGGGAGGCGGACTCTTTGTGTTCTTCCGGTGAGAAACGAGATGATCCACTCCAGTGCCTTCTCTTGGATACCGATGTTGCTGAGGCGCTGGACTAGGGTGCGGTGGCAGACCGTGTCGAACGCAGCGGAGAGGTCCAGGAGGATGAGGGCCACTGTTTCCCCCTTGTCGAGCAGGGTCCGGATGTCGTCGGTGGCTGCGATGAGGGCGTTCTCGGTGCTGTGGTTGGCTCTGAAGCTGGACTGCGAGGGGTCGAGGGATCCGTTCCTCTCGAGGAAGGCGGTCAGCTGTCTGTTGACGATCTTCTCGATGACTTTAGCAGGAAAAGGGAGGAGCGAGATGGGGCGGAAGTTTTTGAGATCGGTGGGGTCCGCTGTAGGTTTCTTCAGGAGGGCGCTGATCTCGGCGTGCTTCCAGCTCTCCGGGAAGGTGGCGGTGTTGAAGGAGGCGTTGATGATGTTCCGGAGTTGGGGTGCGATGGTGGAGTCGGCCTTGTTGAAGACGTGGTGTGGGCAGGGGTCGGTCGGTGATCCGGAGTGGATGGTGTTCATCGTGCGGGCTGTGTCTTCGGTGGTCACCGTGGTCCAGGTGCGAAGGGTGGCGGTGGGGGGCGTTGGTTCGACGGTTGGGTGCGTGGGTGGGCGCCAAAGCTGTTGTGGATGTCGGCGATCTTGCGGTGGAAGAACGAGGCGAGGGAGTCGCAGAGGTCTTGTGACGGAGTGATGTCGTTGGTGCCGGTGCTGGGGTTGGAGAACTCCTTGACGATAGTGAAGAGCTCTTTGCTGTCGTGGGCGTTGTTGTCCAGTCGTTCCTTCAGGGATTTCTTCTTGGTGGTGTGGATGAGCTGGTGGTGCTTGCGGGTAGCGTGTTTGAGGGCGGTCATGTTGTCGGTGGTCTGGTCGAGGAGCCAGGCTTTCTCGAGGGTGTGGCAGGTCTTCTTGGAGTCCTTGAGGTCATCGGTGAACCAGGATGCCTTCTTGCTTCTGGGTCTGCTGGGAGTGTTCTTTAGTGGCGCGAGGTCGTCGGCGCAGGCGGTCAGCCACTGTGTGAAGTTGCGGGCTGCTTCGTTGGGGTCCGTTGTGTTGGCGGGTGGGCTCTGGCTGAGGGAGGTGGTGAGCTGGTCTGCGGTTATCTTGCTCCAATTCCTGTGAGGTACCTGTTGCGGGTGGTGGTGGGTCGTGGATCTTTTGAAGCTGAAGTGGACGCAGCTGTGGTCGGTCCAGTGGAGTCCGGTGGCGTGGCTGAAGGTGATGTACTTGCTGGAAGAGAAAACGGGATCAAGCGTGTGGCCGGCGTAGTGGGTGGGGGTGTTGACCAGTTGCTTGAGTCCGAGGTTGGCGAGGTTTTCCAGCAGGGCGGTGGTGTTGCGGTCCTTGTTGTTCTCCAGGTGGAAGTTGAGGTCCCCGAGGAGGATGTAGTCGGTGGAGGGGAGGGCGTGCGGGCTGATGAAGTCTGTGATGTCTTCGCTGAATTGTGTGCGTGGTCCCAGGGGTCTGTAGACTTGTAGACTCTGTAGATTTGCACAGAATATTCTGGTTGCAAATGGAAAATAAAAATCTATTCTGACAAATGACGTTATGTGAAAAATATCACTTTCACGAGAGTGGATCAAGTGCTAGTTCAACAATCCAGAAAATTAAAATCTGATGCTTCTTTCGAGGCTGAGTCCTTTACTATCACAATCACCTCGTGACTGCCCAATGTTTTGGGAAGTCTCTTATGAACGATTCTACTCACTTCAGACATGTGGCTCATCACTCACCAAACATCGGTGTCACCGTAGAGACTGGGTCCAGACAGACAGTTAATGATCCTGCAGCTGCTGTTGTTTCCACCTCACCTATGCAAATCATGGTTACTGATTATCAGATCAGGACGTGTGATTCAAGCACCACAAAGGTTCATTGAAGAGTTACAAGTGCATATGTTTTTGTAAGCATTTATGTTATTGTTAAAAGTTGTAATTTTTTATTTAACAAAGAGGGAGATGCAAATAAAGAATGACGAAACTCTTTTGGTTCCAGATGGACTCCGTAGACCTGTGACATGAGCGTTGGAGGGTACTGAAGTACATGCAAGTTTAGAACACTGAGTTCTTGCTCACACGCTAAAGAATAATTCTCCATGTGTATCATAGTCGTTGGCGAGTACCCGGTGTAAGTAGGATGCTAAAGGCATAACTTGCGTAATTCAGTTCAGCGTAATCATGTGAAATTATCAAATTTTTAAAAAATATTACACCTGAAGAATGTGAGAAGAGTAATTCTGCATTTAGTTCCATATATCTTAGCCAGTGGCAGCCATTAATTTTAGCAGGGAGGGGGCGGACAGGACACACATGCACACATACACACTCACACACACCCATGCGCTAACACACACAAGCACACACATATATCCATTCCCACATGGTTGGATATGTACTACCACATCTCTTGGTATAACAAATCACCTCACCATAGAAAAGCCTGGCTATCTAACGCTGTTACCAAGTTACAAATGAATGCTCACGCAACCTCACTGTAACACCTTTTTGTCTATTGAGTATCACTAATTAATTGTATGCCTGCCAAAAAGAGCACTAATTTAAGGTGCATTTCACTTGTTTTTACCCTCTACTAGTTGTCACTCTCTCCCCCTTTTTTTATCTGTTCCCCTAGGTCTCCTACCCCGGTATAAGTCTACTAGGGGTCACTCTACTGCTCCTGGTCATCAGACACAATTTAGAGAACCAGACCAGCGGTAGTGCACCACTCACCTTTCATTTTTACTTGGTTCTGATGAAGTGCCACCAGACCCATTAGGGGCTAAGCAGGCACGAAACATGATGACCCACTACACCACTACAGCCCTATAGGAACATTACATCCGTGTAGGGCTCCCTCATATTTTAATCAAGATTGAGCTACCACAGGAATAAAACATATGACAGTAGGACATCTCTAGACTTATTTTAACTCACTTCCCTGTGCACTACCCAGCCCTCACACCTGCATGCACCCTATGGCTTCTTCAAAAGATCTCCGCCAAAGATCCCCGTTTACGAGAGCCCATCGGGCATTGCAGCGCCGGCCCGACGAGGAGCTTGGCACAATGATGAAGCATAACATACTTTGGGGTGTGTGAGGGCATCATGAAGTAAGACTTCCCTTTCCCCTACCCTCCCACGAGAAACTGCACACCCCTTTGATACACAATTTGCCTTGGAGCTTGTGTGCAGGACCTGCTTAAATATAGCTCCTGGTCCCCTTTGATTTTGATATAAAGTTCAGCTCAGCTCAGGAAGCCAGGAGCTTGCGTGTTTAGCGCATTTCTAGCTCCTGGCTGCCTAACCTGAAAATAAAGAGTGTCTGTCAGGCTTACCTTTGCTCAGCCTGACAGACACTCCTCTTCTTGGGAGAAAGATGAGGAGGCATGGCCTCTTCACCCATTAGGACTGTCTGTGGCTTTTCTTAGCACGAAAATGGCCCCTCGCTTCTATTTTAGATGCATTTTGCTCTAAGAAATATCGCTAAATTCAGCACAACACAAAAAGCAAACGTGAGCGAACGCTCGCTTAATGTGCTCTTGCATTAGGATTTTCTTCCAAATTACTCTTAATTTTACGAGGAGGGGTAATCTCACAATTATCCGGAATTCCACATCAAAGAGTAATGCGGAATTACAGAAATTACTCCAACTACTCTGACGTAATAGAAATTCTGCCCAGGCCTAGAATATTCTGCTGGTGGAACTACCACTTCGGCATTCCTGTACCAGAAATATCTCAATGTGGCATATTTTTCAAAGCTAGCATGGCAGAAATTAGATTCTGCAGACTGGTAAAAGCGAATTATCACAAGGAAGTGTGTGCCTACACATGGGTGCAAATGTATTACTTTTCCCTGTTTATAAAGGCTTTTTAAGTATGCCTGAAAACCTGGAAGTCATGTGATCTCGCCTTTCTGGTGCATTGGCACAGTTTATTTCTATGTTTCCACATGGATGCATCCCATCTCTACACGAAGTTTGATGGTGTTTGATTCCACTTACCAAACCTGGAAAGCAGTTTACTTTAGCTGATTCCAGGAGTAAATAGATCCAACAATTTCCTGGGTGGGAACTCCTGTAGAATGGTAGGGCCGAATTCGACCAAGAACCCTTCAGTATTTGCCCGGCGTTAGCCGCCTCTCATACCATTCAAGATTACCAAACAAAGAGGCAGGCGCTGGAGACAGAAGGCAGGAAACAGGAGTTTATTCCGACGGAGCAGAACACGTCAAATCAGACAACAGGGTGTCTTCTCGAGGTGCTCTATCTGCATCTCTGAGGCCTCGCCTCTTATACACAAGTTTATTACTTTATTATGTACATTGCATCAATAATGTGTCTTTGAAGTAAAGGAAGACCTTCTCGGAATCCCTGGTTCATGTCCGTTCCCACACACATCTACAGTAGAGTTCCCACCCCGATCTCAGCATGTGATGGCTATCGCGCAGCTGGACATTCCGTTGGGAACGGGAAAAGTGGGCGATCAGTCGGATGTAGGGGTGCGAAGGAATTGATTAATCCCCGCTCCTTTGATGCGGGGTGAGTTCCTACTGTAGGGGCAATAAACTACAGCTGCAAGGCTAGGTGGCGGTCTGGGAACGGTTCGGACAATGGACGAGGGGGAAGAGGTTATCAAAGGCCCGTACGTGTGAAAGAGAGGAAAGGAGTGCGAGGGTTCCGTGCGGGACGCGGCTCTGAGGCAGGGTCGCGCTGGAGGTGCGTTTTTATGGCCCAGGCAGGAGA
The DNA here is from genome assembly GCF_964261635.1 of Lissotriton helveticus. Lineage (NCBI taxonomy): Eukaryota > Metazoa > Chordata > Amphibia > Caudata > Salamandridae > Lissotriton > Lissotriton helveticus. The sequence continues at coordinate 163,366,387 of NC_136065.1, read as the reverse complement.
GATCGGGGGCTGTCAGAGCGCGGGGGATGCTTGCGTGGCCGGGGACTGAATGGGGAGACGCGCTGGCTATCGGTAGTGGGCAGAGAGGCCCTGGCAAACAAAAATGGCTGCTGCTTATGCGCACGTAAAAAGGACAAGATGGCGCCGATAATGTTTATGCCACAGTCTAGATTTCGACAGTCCTCCCTTTTCAACATATCTAGCCAGCTTGTCAATTTACGTCTATCCCCATTATATTTCGTATTTCAATGTCATATAAAGCTTTCATGTGCTCAGTTTCAAAGTCCAGAGTCTTAGGGCAAATACAGTTAGCAAAAAGTGAACACAGAGGTGGCAAGCATTGAATACCCAGGCAGAATCCACATATTACGACAATCGGCATCAATATGATCATGAATAACCTCCACCCCCAGTCCTTTACAGTACTCCAGAACCAACTTCCCAACGACCATTCTTCTTGTTCCTGATGAACCTCTGAGGAAAGTCTATGGAGGTGTTCAATGGCTTTGTAGACTGAGGGTGAATTGTCTGGTACGTAGGTGCAACAACTAGACCCGATGATAGGGCATGCTCCTCCGCGATCTGCAAGAACTACGTCTAGAACAAGGCAGTTCTGAAGGGCTACCAGGCGGACCGCCTGAAGCTCGGCCGTGTTGTTCGTGAGGATGCCAGCTGTAATGTTCATTGTCGTTTCAACTGCCTGGGTCAAATGTCGGATGGCACGACTGTTCGCCATCGGACCCCAAAGTGGAACAAGTCCTTTCATTGCATCCTGGAATTGTGCTCCAGTGGAGTCGGCCTGTTCGATGTCCTTTGCTCGTCTCTGTCGGTGATGGTTTGCCGGAGCCACATAGGTTGGAGGAAGGATGAAGGCTATGTAGCAGGTACCTCCCCAGCCCTTTGGGAGCCAGGTGTAGGCTTTTGTACCACAGACGAAGTACATGTTTGGAGAGGTGACAAAAGAGGGTGGGTTGGTTGAGTACAAAGTTTTGGTGATGCGGCAAGTGCTGTGGCCCACCATTTGTGTCCCATGGCCTGTGATGCATACGAGGCCTGAGACATTGACGACAGATAGGGCCACAGTCAGGGTGGCAGCCGTTCGTTTCCGGAGGTAGGAGAAGGTGGGTCTGGCTGGATTGTTGAATATTTGCAGCTCCACCATTTCTTTAGCGGGGATGTCCATGTGGATAGAGTCGTTGGAGGTCAGAGGGCAAAAGGGAGCAGCATTTCTTCCTGTTTTGTTCAGCCAGACCCCATGATAAAAGTGAGACATAGTCTTGCCGGAAGTGGAATTGTCCCTGCAACTTTCTTGCAAGAGGACCAGCCAAGCAATACAGGAACCATGAATGGAGAAAGGGGAAGGGATGAAAGGGATGGAATGTCCGGTGGCATGTGGTATCAACCCACAGATCCAGCAATTCGTGGCATTTGCAGCAAGGTTGTGTTGGTGCAGTAACTGTACGAAGGAGTTGTTCCAGAACTCCTTACGCCTTTCTTGGATTTGAGGTGAAAGAGAGACCAGGTAGTGTTCTTTCATGGTGGTAGGCTGTGCAGTCGTTAGAAATGTCTTATGAGCCGGTGCGTTCTCTTCCACGATCCAGAAGGTAGTCATGAGGAGGAGGCAAAAGAGAAGAGTGATAAGAAGAGCAATAGTCTTTGAGCTGTGCAACCTGTCAGTTTTTGGGTTCCTGTAGCGGGTCTTTGGAGGTCCGGTTGCTTCCACCATCTTCGTATCGGGGGCTTCCATCATCTTCAAGGTGCTCGGTAGTGGGCAGAACCACAGACTTCGTTTGGCTTCTCTCCTGGCAGCCTTCGTAGTGTTGGGCCGCCGCTCTGAGAATCGTAACTTAGTCAGTGGTCTGCTTAGCCGAAGCTCCCTCCTTTCGTCGCAGGTTATACCCTTCTCTGGATGGAACAGTGGGGTCAGGGAATTTTGCCAATTCGAGTGTCTCTGTTTCAGGGTGGTAGCAGCTCAGGGATGGTCGGTCTTTGTTCAGGAGCTCTTCCTGGGTGCTCACGTCTTCGTTCGACGTCAGGGCCGGAGAGATTTTCTTGCAATGATGTGCGTGCAGCCAATTTCGCTTCCCCACCACTCGAAGAGCTGTTTGGGTGGTGATCAAGACTTGCCAGGGGCCCGTCCAGCGGGGTTCCAGACTCTTCTCCCGCTGGAAGTTCCAAATCAGGAGGAAATCTCCAGGCTGGATGGTATGTCCGGGGCCCCTGGAAGCATCGGGGATGGCCTGCAGCACCTGATGATGAATAACAGACAGTGTTTTAGTTAGGTTATACAGGTAGTCAGACATTAGGACGTCCGGGACGTCGTGAATAGATGTCGGTTTGGGTGCGGACCAGATACTCATGGGCTGGCCGAAAACGACCTCGTAAGGGGTCAAGTGGTGTTTGGTGGGGGTGGAACGCATTGCAGCAATGCTAGGGGGAGAGCGTCTGGCCATTTTAGTCCTGTGGTAGCCACTATTTTCGCAAGTTTTAGTTTCAATGTGGCATTGTGCCGCTCGACCAGTCCAGCAGATTGGGGGTGAAAAACTGCGTGGAATTTCTGTCGTACCCCCAGTCCTTTCAGGATGAGCTGGATAACCTCGGCTACAAAATGGGGGCCATTGTCACTCCATAAAATACGGCAAAGGCCGTAGCGAGGGAAGAACTCTTTCAGTAGCACTTTTGCAGTGACGATAGCAGAGTTGTCACGCATCGGGTAGGCTTCCACCCACTTGCTAAAAGCGCACACAACAACAAGTACATACTTCAGTCCTTGACATCTCTCTAACTGGATATAGTCCATCTGTAGGACTTCAAATGGATGGTTGGGGACCCCAAACCCTCCCCGGGGTATGACAGTTCCTTTCCCAGGGTTGTGTTGCAGGCAGACTAGACATTGCTGGACTAATCGTTTGGCTGAGTCTGTAATTTTATCGTTATGCCAAACTCGGGAGACAAGTTCGGCCATAGGGGCAGATCCTACGTGTGCAGGGGAATGGGCCATCGTCAGTATGGGGATCAGGTACGAGTTGGGTAGCAACCATTTGTTCGAGTCTTTTGTCCGCCAGCAGCCTTCATCATCCTTTAATCCCACCCGTGCCCATTCAGTCAATTCTTGTGGTGAGCTGGCCATTTGGATGTCCCTAATAGTTTCCTTAGCGTCCGTCCATTTTTCTGCTTGTGACCTAGTCACGTACATGCGAGTCGTCGTCCTGTTCTCGGCTGTGGTTCGGGCAGTGATGTCGGCCAGTGCATTTCCCTGTCCAATGATGTCTGTCACCTTTTTGTGTGCATTGCATTTGATTACGGCAAGTCATTTGGGGAGGAGAACCGCTTCAGTCAGAGCGGAGACTAGATCTCCGTGCAGGATGGGCGTGCCATGAGATGTCAGAAATCCCCTCTCCTTCCATAAGAGCCCAAAATAATGAACCACCCTGAAGGCATACTGGCTGTCCGTGTAAATGTTTGCTGTCGTCCCCTTTGCTAGGATACATGCTCGTGTGAGGGCAATCAGTTCTGCCGCCTGGGCGGATCATTGCGTGATGCGGGCGGTTTCAACTACAGTTCGGGCTGTGGTAACTGCATAGGCAGCTGAGGTGGTGCCGTCGGGGAGTTTAATGCAAGAGCTGTCTACCCATAGCTCTCTGTCAGGGTTTGGGAAGGCAGTGTCTCGGAGGTCAACTCTACTCCTAGTCTGTTCGTCCGTGAGGGTCATGCAGTCATGTATAGGGGACACATCGGGATCATTCTCAGGCAGGGGCAATAAGGTGGCTGGGTTCAGTGTGGTGCATCGTTTCAACGTGATGTGGGGCGCAAGCAGTGTCAGCTCGTACCCAGTCAGTCGTGCGCTAGTAAGGTGCTGTGTCTTAGTCTGGTTTAGGAGGGTGTCAACAGCATGGGGTACTAGAACCGTGAGGGAATTCGAGAGTACGATCCCCTCACTCTGTCGGATAGAGACAGCAGCAGCAGCTACTGCTCGAAGGCAGGCAGGCAAAGCTCTCACTACAGGGTCAAGAGTGGCAGAGAAATAGGCACATGGGCGTTGCTTGAGACCAATGGTTTGAGTCAGGACTGACAAAGCGCATCCCTCCCTTTTGTGAGTGTAGAGAGAGAAAGGTTTTGTATAATCAGGGGTTCCTAGGACTGGTGCTGAACAAAGGGCGTCTCGTAGTTCTTTGAAGGAGGATTGGCATTCAGGGGTCCAAGGGAGCGGGAAAGGAACATCTTTAGCCAGTAGGGAAAGTAGTGGTTTCACAATGAGGCTGTAATTTGGCAACCATTGTCGACAGAAGGAGGTGAGACCTACCAAAGAGCGGACTTGCTTCTGTGTTTTAGGGATAGGGGTCTCAAGAATTGCCTGAATTCGATCGGGTGTGAGTTTTCTCCCATCTCTGGACAAGAGGTGGCCTAGGTAAGTGACTTGAGGTTGGCAGAATTGCAACTTCTTCTTGGAGACCTTGTGGCCATTTTCCGCGAGGAAGTGCAGGAGTTGGATGGTGGCTGTGACTGCAAGTGGGGTGGTGTCGGCCGCCAAAAGGATATCATCGACGTACTGTATCAACACCACTCCATCCGGCAATTGGACTGCATCCAGCTGTCTCTTGAGGGCCTGGCTGTAGATGCTTGGACTTTCAGTGTAGCCCTGGGGTGCTCTGCAAAATCTGTATGAGCGGGATTTTAAAGTGAAGCCGAAAAGGTAGTGGCTGTCCGAGTGAATGGGGATGGAGAAGAATGCGTTCTTGAGGCCGATTACCGTGAAGGTGGTGGCAGTGGAAGGAATCAGGGTCAGAATGGTGGTGATGTCTGAGACTACAGGGTACTGGGGTACAACCACTTTGTTGACTTCTCGTAGGTCGATGATGAAGCGGTACGCTTTTTCATCTCCCTCACCCTGCTTCTTCACAATGGGTAGGATAGGGCTGTTGCAAACATTGCTAACTACTTCTTCTACCACTCCTGCGTCTACCAGGGACTGGATGATTTTTACCAATGCCTTCTCGCCCTCGGGCGATATCCGATACTGTGGAAGTTTTGGGAGCACTGCGTCCTGTCGAACGGTTATGTGCACAGGGTCTATCATCATGCGTCCTACGTCCGAGTCGGCCTTTGCCCATAGGTACAGGGGTAGGGTGTCGAGTAGGGACAAGTCAGCGTCAGTGATAGAAAACATGCGTTGTGCGCGACAGGACCCGAGCAGCGTTGGGTTGTCGTACAGAATGACTCGAACTCCATCTTGTGAACACCTAATAGTAGCTCGAAAGTGTTTCAATAAGTCAAGTCCCATAATGGCGTCGGGGGTGTTGGAGGAGAGCAAAAACGTCGTGTCAGTGGTGTTATTGTCCAAGTTAAAGGAGATTGGTGTGGACAAGGGATTAGTGGAGGGCGTTCCATCAAAACCTATTGATGTCACATGTGAGCCAGACAAGGGTGCCCTGGGAATCAATCGTTTAGACAACGCACTACGTGTTGCACCAGTATCTACCAGAAATGGAGACTTCGTACCTAGGACCTTAGCGGTGACATAAGGACCTTGCTGGTCAACATAGAGCTCGACCGGATCCCTCCCTTGCCCTTGGCAGTCCTATGCAAAGTCGTGGGCATTGTCGCAGTCAGACTATTGGCACTGAATCTGTCGGGGACGGTCAAACGTGTTCGGTCTGCTCGGTTTGTCATTGCTGATGTCGTTAGTGTGCCCTCGCCCCTGTCCTCTATTTCTTGGCCCGCCCGCTACGTCTCTTGTGTTTTTATTTCTGAGTTCTTCTTGCAGAACTGGACATTGAGATTTCCAATGGCCAAATCCTTTGCAAAACGCACACTGGTTCTCATCGAGGTCCGTTCGTGGAGCGCCGGGTGCGGGTGGGTGGTCTCTAGGGGATGGATTTCTAGGAGCATTCGACTGGTAGTTCCCTCTATACTGTTCCCTTCCTATAGTCACCCCTTGCAACTGAGCAATCATCACTCTCTCTTTCAAGTCCTTCTTCTTTTTCTCGGTCGCTAGGTCGTTCTCGTTCTTTTGTCGTTCATAGTATTGAGCCATCTGAAGGATAGCTGCGGGCTTGGAGGCTGCCCAACTACTCTCACTAGTCTGTAGTTTCTGCGAGACTTCTGGTGTCAGGCCTTTTACATAGTTCTGGACAAACAAGTGATGTCCGATCGAAGTGGTCATGTCCTGGCCGCTGTAATCGGAGAACACCGTTTCAAACCGGGAGAAGTATTCTGATACGTCTTCCTGGGGTTTCTGGCGACAGGCCGTTACTATCGACCAGTCCACCTTTCTTTCTGGGACTAGGGTTTTTAATTTCTGCACAATCTTATCGGGTAGGTCTAAAATGGCTTTCAAAGGTTTCTGTCCGGGCTCTCGCTGCTTGTCTACGTCACCGAGTTGTGTCCAGGTATGTCCGAACAGCTCAAGGTGGTCGACTTTCCGGATTTGCTTCCACACATCAGCTGGCAGACATAACCCGAAAAATAAATCGATATCCGCGAGGGTCATAATCGTCGAACCCAAAGCGGTGGCTAATTCTGTATAGAAGGCTGTGGGGTTCTTTCGTAGATCAGGCAAGGACTTTCGGAAAGTCAGGATGTCTTGCCGATCCCATGGTTGGTAAACCCAGTTGTAAACTACCCTACCTCTTGCATCTTGGTGGTTAATATCGTCGTGTGTTCCCTGTCCTCTCGGGGGAACCCAATAGGGGGCGGCCTCCTTTATGGGCATCATCGTGTCAATTTTTTCTACTTGGGGTTCAGTCGCTACAGGAGTCGTAGTGTTCGGTTTCAGTTCAGTGAGGTGGCGGAAAACTTCAAGCGTACGCGTGAAGAGGTCCGTCACGTCACACTCACCTTCATCTCCAATGTCAACTTTTCTGTACAGTGTTGTTAGGTTTTCAGAACCTTTGTCTTGGTACCGGTCTTCGTAAGCATTAAGGGTGTGGTAACAAAGGCGTACGACAAAGTGTCGTCTGTGGCTATTAGCATATGTATTGTACATATCCGTTATATAATCCTCACTTTCCTTTCGCACTACTAGTGTCTTTACAATCTTATCGATTCCAGCTCGTTCATCCTTACTTAATCTATTCGATCTAGCAGGGTCTTTCCTCCCAGCTTCGGGGTCATCTGAAGTCGCTGCTCGCGCCGCGCTGAGTACAAGGGGTTCGGTCGGCGCAGAGGCCATGAGGACCGAAGCTTTTGCACTATTCTCGCCTGTCGTTGGGGGTTGCGGGTGTTGCGCTAAGGGTTGGGACGGGGCATATGGAGAGGGCATGTAGATGATCGGGGGACCTAATAGCAAATCATCGTTCATTCGCTGTTTTGAAGGCAGCTCAGGGTAGAGCGTAGAGGGTGTCCTAACGGGACACTGGCCCGATGATTCGGAATCTTGTTTTAGCTTGGTATCCTCTCTCTCTTTTATTTCTTCTTTCAGTTTGTTAGCGGCTAGGTGAGCTGCTTTTCGTAATTCCTTTTCTAATCTGACTTCATTTCTCTTTTTCCGCTGTTCTGTTTCTTTGCGCCACATGCCGAAGCTATCGAGCATAGTGGGTGTTGTCTTATTGTTATAGAGGGCTGTTCCTCGTGTGTTTATTTTATCGTTATCAAAGGATCCTATCAGTGGCCACTCACTTTCCCGATCCTTTCTCGTGTATTTATGCCACAGCTTACTGTAAGCCACGGCGACTAGTCCATATTTAGTAAACATGTCCTTATTAGGGGTGCCCTCCAGTGGAGCCGGATGGTTCACCTCTAATAAGCGGTCCGGGCTGTACCAACTACCAACAAACGGGGCAAAATCCTTCACAAGTCAAGTCAAAGTCAAGTCAAGTCAAAAAGGTTTATTTGTATTGGTACTCAACAGAGGACCACAAAATTTTTTACATTTTACATGTTTAAAAAGAATTCAATTTTGTCAATATAAAGATAAAAAAGATTTAAAAAATTTATACAGATTGTAACAAACAAATTCATTCGGAGGTTGATTACACAGAGCTAAGAGTTCTCTCCCCATTGTGATTCTACAGGAGCGAAGTATAGGGTCAAGGTATCTTGTACGAGCTAGGGTTACTTTATGATTTGGACATACGAATAGTACATGCTCTAAAGTCTGATCACCCCCTGCGCACAATGTACATATTGGAGATCCTCCCGGAAGCCATCTTGAGGTGTATGCTAATACAGGTAGGATGCCCAATCGAATCATGGTGATCGCCCTCCTTGCGCCATGTGTCAGGGTAAACCCAATGTAAGACTGGCTTTGCTTGTATTCTAGTAAGTCTACGAAGGGTTTATAGGTGGCTAATTTGTTACAGTGTAGGGAGTCCAATTCGTAGCTCAGTTTTGGGGTGAAACATTTTAAGAACAATTTTAGTTGTGCCGGTGACCAAGTAAGCAGCAGTTCTGTATTAATATTTGCCATACGAAATGCTACAGTCATATTCTCTAAAAAGATTTGCTTTTTAGCGTCAGTCCCAAAAGTCTCTTTTTGCAGCAATGACCTTAAAGTGTTCTCTTTCGCGTGTAACAAATTATAGGCCCACCTAATTACATTGGCAATAGCTATAGCGTAAGAGCTTGTAATTGATAGTTCTAATCTCAGTGCTTGAACAGGTACAGCGTTTGAGACTTTCATAATCCTTCTTAAGATTTTTCCTTCTTTGCGATCCATAAAGACCCATTGCTTTATGGGGATGTACTCCGTCGCATAGGATAATACAGGTGGTATTTTTACTCTGTAAGTGTTTAACAATGAGGAAAAATGTCTGTTCCCTGTTGCGCTATAAAGTCTCTGGAGGGCCGAGGCATGTATATCAGTTTTCCTTTGTAGATTTGATACCTGTATTTTACTTGTTAAATTTTTCGAAAGGATCCTGCCAAGATAGGGATAATTATCAACCTCTTCTATCTTATCTCCTCCTATCTTCCAGATATATTTGGCGCTTTGTTTTCTCCCCGAAAAGGCTATCACTTTTGTTTTCTTTATGTTCGGTACTAAGTAATTTTCTTTAGAGTAGTTATGCAGAATATCCAATGATGCTTGTAATCCGAAAGGAGTGAGGTCTAACAGCACTATGTCATCAGCATAGAGCAATGAATGTATGCTTTGTGTAGCTATTTTAGGAGATAAACTGGAGCCTAATTGCAGGTGGTGAGGCAGGTCGCTTAAGTAGAGGGAGAATAGGATCGGGGCTAAGAGGCACCCTTGTTTTAATCCGTTCTCTGTTTTAATTCTTTTTGTAAGTCCTTTTTCTCCCCCCATTTGGACTTGACACCAAGTATTGGTATGAAAGCTTACTATAACTTGTAGCAGTTGTTCGTGAATTCCAAGCCTCCTTAATTTTCTCCATAATGTTGGTCGATCTACCCGATCGAACGCCGTAGAATAGTCTATGAATGCAGCGTAAACGACCTGGGTTTTTCGGGTAATATATTTGTCGAAGATAACCTGGATAACTGCAATATTGTCTGTTACAAAATGTTTAGGTCTGAAGCCTACTTGAAACATGGGTATCAGACCCAACGAGAAGGCCCATTCTTTCAGGCGGTCTAGTACCTCTGCTGCAAATACTTTTCCCACAGCGTCCATGAGTGCAATTTGACGATAATTCCCTGCTGGAGTTCTGCTTCCCTTCTTGTGGATAGGGATAATAATGCTCCCCTGCCATGATTTTGGTACCTGACCAGTCTCAAAAATGTAATTAAAAAGGGGGTATAACAACTTACTCCATTCCTTCGGGGCGACTTGTAACACCTTAATCGGAATCTGGTCCGGGCCAGAGGCACCCGTAGTTCTTGCTTTACGTATATTGAGTTCAACCGAAATGGCTGTGGTTTTAGATAATGGACTCGTATCTTTTTCTTCGTTCATGACCTCACTACTTTCATATAGTATTATTAAATTTGCTTTGTAGAGATCTGATAGATAAGATTCCCAGTCGTTCGGAGGGACCGGTATTGATTGTAATTTCTTTTTTGATCCAGTTATTTTTGCGATTAAAAACCAATATTTGCGTTGGTTATATTTACTTGCAGCTGTCTGAATGTCGACCCAATTGCGATCTTGTAAAGCTTTTTTTTGTCTTTGATTCTCACGTCTCAGTTGGTTTTTCAGTTTATTTATTTCCTTCTTCGTAGTTGGCGAAGAATTCGTATATTGGGCGCGTATAAGTTTATTTAACTTTTTCTTTACTTCAGAGTTCTTAGAGGTGCGTTTATTTTTTTCTTCTTTCTTCTTATTATTACCTCTTGCACCCGTTGTTGCCATTTTTAAAATGAGGTTTTTGAAATCCTTAATTATAAATTCGAAGTTTTCTATAGGATTTTCGGAGAAACTTTTTGCTAAAAGCTGAGAGTGATCAATCATTGTTGTGATTTTATCTAGAGTCGAAGAATTCCAGAAGATGCGTCTCTGTTCGCTATTTATCATAGTAGTACTTTCATGATAGATAATATGACTGGCTTGAGAGGATTTAGGTATCCAATCTGTGGTTAAGTGCATTAATGCATGATCGCTCTCTTGGCAAAACTGGTTGAGCAAATACGAAACTGTATCTATCAGATCCATACTGCTTATGATATAATCTATAATGGATAAAGTCCTATTACCCCGTCTGGTGTAATTTGCTGGAATGTCCCCCTCAGTATTGCCGTTCAGTATTAATCCATTTAGGTTAGTTAACGCTGATATTAACAATTTACCTCTTTTGTCTGTTAGTATACCCTCAGGAAATTGTGGAAAGCAGGGTCTTTCCTCCCAGCTTCGGGGTCATCTGAAGTCGCTGCTCGCGCTGCGCTGAGTACAAGGGGTTCAGTCGGCGCAGAGGCCATGAGGACCGAAGCTTTTGCACTATTCTCGCCTGTCGTTGGGGGTTGCGGGTGTTGCGCTAAGGGTTGGGACGGGGCATATGGAGGGGGCATGTAGATGATCGGGGGACCTAATAGCAAATCATCGTTCATTCGCTGTTTTGAAGGCAGCTCAGGGTAGAGCGTAGAGGGTGTCCTAACGGGACACTGGCCCGATGATTCGGAATCTTGTTTTAGCTTGGTATCCTCTCTCTCTTTTATTTCTTCTTTCAGTTTGTTAGCGGCTAGGTGAGTTGCTTTTCGTAATTCCTTTTCTAATCTGACTTCATTTCTCTTTTTCCGCTGTTCTGTTTCTTTGCGCCACATGCCGAAGCTATCGAGCATAGTGGGTGTTGTCTTATTGTTATAGAGGGCTGTTCCTCGTGTGTTTATTTTATCGTTATCAAAGGATCCTATCAGTGGCCACTCACTTTCCCGATCCTTTCTCGTGTATTTATGCCACAGCTTACTGTAAGCCACGGCGATTAGTCCATATTTAGTAAACATGTCCTTATTAGGGGTGCCCTCCAGTGGAGCCGGATGGTTCACCTCTAATAAGCGGTCCGGGCTGTACCAACTACCAACAAACGGGGCAAAATCCTTCACTATCCGCAAAGACTAAACAGAGTATGGCGACTCTGTGCTTATTTGTGAATGGAGAATAACCCAAAGAGAACCAATTCCGAACGATCAATGAACGGTCAAACAATCAATCAAATGAGGGATAAAAATAGGCACGACGGATTACAACGGGGGCAAAAGCCTGCGTTACCTATCCTTCACTATTCACAAGGACTAAACAGAGTATTGCGACTCTGTGCTTATTTGTAAATAGAGAATGATCCAAAGAGAACCAATTCCGAAGCAGTAAATGCTTGGATAACAATCAATCAAATGGAGAGGAAAATAGGCACGACGGGTTACAAAGGGGGCAAAAGCCTGCGTTACCTACCCTTTACTATCTGCAAAGACTAAACAGAGTATGGCGACTCTGTGCTTATTTGCAAATAGAGAATCTCTCAGAAACAATCAAATGAGTAATACTAGTATTTTCAAACAATCAAACAATCAATTCGCAATTCGTCGCGTTACACGACCTTACCCGGACCGCATGGACGGTTTCTCGTCTTCCGCTTCCAGCGCCCGATCGTCCTCTATTCTCCGTAATTGCTGTGGCACTCCTGATGGTTCCCAGTCAGGACCGTAGATCACTCGAGAGAGGTCTGCTCAGATCCTGCGAAGTTCGGATGATCGGCTGCCAGACAAGGGTCTATCGGGCAGGAGCTCTTCCCGATCGTTGCAGTCGTTCACTCTGTCGTTGGGACCTCTCCCACTGGATCCACGTGTCGCTGATGGGCCCCACGTTTGGGACGCCAATTGTAGAATGGTAGGGCCGAATTCGACCAAGAACCCTTCAGTTTTTGCCCGGCGTTAGCCGCCTCTCATACCATTCAAGATTACCAAACAAAGAGACAGGCACTGGAGACAGAAGGCAGGAAACAGGAGTTTATTCCGACGGAGCAGAACACGTCAAATCAGACAACAGGGTATCTTCTCGAGGTGCTCTATCTGCATCTCTGAGGCCTCGTCTCTTATACACAAGTTTATTACTTTATTACGTACATTGCATCAATAATGTGTCTTTGAAGTAAAAGAAGACCTCCTCTGAATCCCTGGTTCATGTCCGTTCCCACACACATCTACAGCAGAGTTCCCACCCCGATCTCAGCATGTGATGGCTATCACGCAGCTGGACATTCCGTTGGGAACGGGAAAAGTGGGCGATCAGTCGGATCTAGGGGTGCGAAGGAATTGATTAATCCCCGCTCCTTTGATGCGGGGTGAGTTCCTACTGTAGGGGCAATAAACTACAGCTGCAAGGCTAGATGGCGGTCTGGGAACGGTTCGGACCATGGACGAGGGGGAAGAGGTTATCAAAGGCCCGTACGTGTGAAAGAGAGGAAAGGTGTCAGAGCCCGTCTGAGCGCCTGCAGTACAGCACTGTGCGGTAGAAATGACTGTTTACACTTTTCCATGTAGGAAAGACTACATTTCCCAGAGGCCTCGGCTGAGGCTACTTCAGTCTGGGTGACACGCATCCTGTTGCGTGTTATCCTGTTTCCTGTTCTCGATTCGGAGGAAGGAGGTCGCGTCTTGCTGCTTGCTTAGGGCTCGTCCTGGACGGCTGCAGTGGGTTATTCAGCGTTCAGGTAGGAGCGGCCCCTCGCCTCCAGGTTACCCGTCATTGAGCGGAGCGCTGTGGGGATCCACGCGTTGCCGTTTGGTTTGAAGCGCGCAGTGAAGGAACTGCTGCGCTTTGCATTTCGTTTTGGGATTTGTCAGAGGAGCGGAGCGGAGTGGTAGGGCGCCACACGCTGCCGTGTCTTCTTCTTCTATTTTGTTTACTTTTGTGGCCATACTTGTTTTACTACTACGGGAAGTAGGTGGTGCGTGGTGGCGGTCGCAGCTCCGCGTAGCCAGAACAAGCGCTTGTAATTGTTCTTTGTTTTGGACATTTGTTTCTATGTACTCGTGGGGCGCTGTGGCGGTCGCAGCTACGCGTTGCCATAAGGATTATAGAAACGTCTAGAAGGTTGTGTTGTTCAGGCGGTGAATATATACTTTCTTTTCAACAACCTTCATTTATTATTTACATTGCTCTCTTCCTTTGTTGGTACCTGAGGACTGCCTTGTGTTTAGGGTGTACTTTTCCCGACGGAGCGGAGTGCAGTGGTTCTTGCTTCCCACGCATTACCGTGTCCTGGATTCTGACACTTTCATAGCTACATTGTTCCCTCTCAGTCCTGTTCTTCTTTCATGGTGGTGACTCCCACCCGGAATCCCTTATTGTGCAGGCTTAGGCTGTGATTCAGGTATGAGAGGAGGTGTCCTGCCTGGGTCATGTGTGTGTCAGTACTTGATATCAGACAGATGTTAACCTATGTATGTTCCCTATAGGTCTCAAGCTTGTCTATCTAAAGGGGGAACAGAGAAAACCCATAGAAAAGTCCTGCCTTTTACCCCACAGGTATTTAGTCTACTAATAAGTGCATTAGATATTACGGTGTTGCACGATCGGTGGTCTTACCCCTGTATGTTCTGTCGTTTCAGGTACATCCCTTTCCCAGCTGTTCCCTTCCTTTCCTTCCCTGTTTATTATTTTACTTTTCCCCTCGCCTAATGGCTCAAACCCTCTGTTGACATATTATCAGAGTGTTTGTGACGTTTGGAGGTGGGCTTTATATTCGTCACCCGGATCCTGTGGAGCGTACCTGACAGAATAACACGCCCACGAATTCAGCTACACCCGATCCGGGTGGAGACTATATGGCTACCTTAGAGGATGTGCTTCAGGCGTTGGTATTGGTGCAACAAGAACTTGCTGCTTCCAAGGCTGAGGCCTCTGCCCTTAAGGAAAAGGTGGACAGATTGAGTAGGAACCCCTTTGATGCCTCTCCCTCACAAATTCAGGTTACGGTTCCTCCTCCTATACCCCTTGCCAGCCCAGAGAGATATTCAGGGGACCCGGCAAAGACCCAGATTTTTCTGACTCAAATCATGATGCATTTTTCGTGCAAACCGGCCTCCTTCCTGACCAACCATTCCAGAGTGGCTTTCGCCATTTCCTATTTGATTGGGGATGCGGCTAATTGGGCCGTACCACTGGTGCGCAATGATGACCCTGTACTGAACAACTGGTCAGCGTTTAGGGCCGAATTCGAGCGAGTGTTTGATCGCCGGGCTACTACCTTCAGTGCAGACCGCGAGTTACTGACACTCAGACAGGGAAAGAGAGACCTGATATCCTACATGACTGATTTTAACAGGCTGATAGCTGAAACTGCTTGCCCAGAGGAAAAAAGAATGTCCCTATTCTATCAAGGGTTGAGGGATGGCCTCAAGGATGTTATAGCCCAAATAGATCCTCAGCCAGCCACCTGCACAGACATGATAAACCTGACATTACGTTTGGATAGCAGGATGAGTGACAGAGGGGGTGATCGGAGAAGATGGGATAGGGGGTACCTTGGGTCTGAAGCTAGCCCCCGAAGAGCATTAACGGCTCCTGAATCAGGTTCTGAACCCATGGAGATCGGGGCAGTCAAAGCCCCATTATCCAAAGAAGAAAAGGAACATAGGCGAGCCTTGGGCCTTTGCCTCTATTGCGGCAAAAAAGGCCACTATGTTAGGGACTGCCCTACCAAACCTAAAACCAGTGGTGCGTGGAACCGCAGCAAACGGTTGGCCATCACGGCAATGGGGGCAGTAGAAAAAGGAGGTAAGGCAGACTCTTCCTTCGATGCTGGTTCTCCCCCCTATCAGATCCCTTCGTTAACAGTCATGACACTATTAGAGACTGAAACACACATACTCCTTCCCATGTGCCTAGAGAGTCACTGTCAGATTCATCAAGTGAGGGTCATGATAGATTCCGGGGCCACTGGGAACTTCATCGATAGTGGGTTGGTAACAGCGCTGGCCTTGGAAAGAGTGCCAAGAGACGTTCGGGAGGACGTATTGGCCGTGGACGGAAAGCCACTAAAGTCAGGAAAGATCACTGAACAAACCGACTCTTTGGTGTTGTCAGTGGAAATCCCGGGAGGTCATCACAGGGAAGTATTGACGCTGAATATCATTGAGGCACCTCAATACGAGGTCATTTTAGGTATGCCCTGGTTGAGCCACCACAATCCTACTATCGACTGGAGGTCCAAGGAGGTCCGGTTTGCATCCGAGGAATGTAGAGAGCATCTGGTTCCCTCATGTTTGACGACCGCAGCGGTGTCTTATCTACCTTTGGTAGTTGCCACAGCTGCCGAGAAAATGGTGATTTTGCCTCCGCAATATAAGGCCTATGAGGAGGTGTTCAGTGAAAGCATGGCGGAACAACTGCCTCCTCATCGTCCTTATGATTGTAGGATAGACTTAGTGGATGGGGCTACTCTGCCTTCTTGTCGTGTGTATGCCCTCTCGGTTCCTGAGACAGTTCACTTGAAGGATTATCTTGACCACTATGTGGACATTGGGTTTATCCGTCCCTCTAGATCCCCGGCTGCCTCCCCTATGTTTTTTATCAAAAAAGCCAACGGAGAGTTAAGAGTGTGTGTCGATTACAGGGTGTTAAACAAGAACACCGTCAGGAACAGATACCCCTTACCCCTTATTACTGTTTTACTGGATCAGGTGAAGGATGCTCGAATATATACTCGGCTTGATTTGAGAGGTGCCTATCACCTGGTCCGAGTAAGAGAAGGCGATGAATGGAAGACTGCATTCAAAACCCGTTATGGCCTTTTTGAGTATACTGTAATGCCGTTTGGGCTGTGCAACGCCCCGGCGGCATTTCAGTATTTCTTGAACGATGTTCTGAAAGAATTTGTGGATGTCTGTGCTGTTGTGTACATAGATGACATCCTCATCTATTCGGACAACACCATACAACATCAAGCTCATGTGTCTCATGTTTTGCAGAGATTGGGTGAGAACAAACTATTTTGTAAATTGTCCAAGTGTGAATTCAGTGTGGCTGAAGTGGAATTCTTGGGGGTGGTGTTGAGTCATGCTGGATTACAGATGTCACACAGAAAAGTGAAGGCGGTGCAGGATTGGCCGATTCCGACGAGCATGAAGGAAGTACAAAGCTTTTTAGGGTTCTCAAATTACTACCGCAGATTTATAGCACAATTCTCTCAGGTGGCTGCCCCATTATCTAAATTGTTAAGAAAAGGGTTCCCTTTTCAATGGACAGAGGACACCGACAGAGCCTTTCAGACCCTGAAAGACGCGTTCACTTCTGCTCCTATATTGGCACACCCTAAACCTGAACATCCTTTCATCGTTGAAGCTGACGCTTCGGATGAAGCTGTAGGGGCCATTCTGTCTCAAAGGAATCACCTCACGGGCCAATTGCATCCAGTGGCATATCTATCAAAGAAGCTCAGTCTGGCAGAGAGGAATTACACCATAGCGGAGAAAGAACTGCTAGCTATTAAAAAGGCATTTCAGGAATGGCGCCAGCACCTGTGGGGGGCTGCGTTTCCTGTTACTGTTTACTCCGACCACCGTAATTTACAGTATATGAAAACTGCCAGCAACCTCACTCAGAGACAAATGAGGTGGATGCTTTTTTTTTCAGAATACGACTTTGTTATCACCTTTCGTCCTGGGGCTGACAACAAAAAGGCTGATACCCTATCTCGACAACAGCAGGGGGGGGTGTCAGCGGAGATCGCCAGGCTGGAACCCATTGTGGAACCTGGAAAGGTGTTGTGTGTGATACATGCTGACTCGTTCCTGGATCGCGTTAGTCGAGCAAAGAGCCCAGGGGAGTGGGTTGTGTGGGCTACCCAGGGGAGTGGCCGCACACTGAAGAAAGGCCTCCCTTTTCAAAACGCGAAGCTGTTCCTCCCAAGCGAAGCGCTCAAAAAGACTGCCTTTGAATGGTGTCACGATTCCCACTTGGTGGGACACCAAGGGGTGTGTAAGACTGTGCAGTTGTTACAAAGGTACTTTTGGTGGGACACGATCAAGAAAGATGTCGTTGCTTGGGTAAGATCCTGCAGCGTCTGCGCTATGGCAAAAACCTTAACTGGGAAAAAGAAAGGGTTGTTGTGTCCGCTACCAACTCCCAACAGACCATGGCAACACATCAGTCTAGACTTTGTAACTGGTTTACCCCCGGATCAGGGTATGACCACCATCCTAGTGGTGGTCGACAGTCTCTCCAAACTAGGACATTTCATCCCTTGCGTAAATTTGCCTACAGCAGGACAAACAGCCCAGCTACTGATGTCCAACATCATCAGGCTACATGGGATACCTGAGGTCATTGTATCCGATCGGGGTCCGCAATTTATCGCTAGGTTTTGGAGGTTTTGGTGTCAGGCCCTGGGTATCCGTTCCTCTCTTTCTACCAGCTTCCATCCGCAAACGGATGGACAAACGGAGAGGTTGAACCAAACCCTTAAGAAATATCTCCGGTGCTATGCTGCAGATGCTCATGACTCATGGGTCTCGTTATTATGGATGGCTGAGGTGGCCTATAATAACGCCTGGCACTGTTCCTTGGGGGTATCTCCATTTTGTGCAACATATGGGTATGATGCTAAAATCCTTCCCCTTACCATTCCTGGTGTCATAGCAGATCAACCTACGGTTCTGGGCCAGATGCGAAAGATTCAGGCAGTGCACAAGAAAATCAGGTCTCATCTGATAAAGGCAAAGAAGGAATACAAGAAGTACGAAGACAGACACCGAAGACAAGGACCAACGTACGCAGTGGGTGATAAGGTGTGGCTTTCGACCAGGAACATCAGGTTCAAACTCCGCAGCATCTTTCACCCTAAGTACATCGGGCCTTATGTGGTGGTGAAAAAGCTCAGTTCGGTGGCATACAAACTGAAACTGCCTGGTTCGCTTCGTATCCACCCAGTATTCCATTGCAATCTGCTGAAACCTGCGTTCTCGGACAGGCGCAGGGCGCCTCCTCCGGTTTTGTGTGATGGGGGTTTTGAATATGTGGTGCGGAGCATCAAGGACTCAAAGTTTCGGAGGGGGGTGCTATGGTACCTGGTGTCGTGGAAGGGGTATTCCGTGGAGGACGACTCCTGGGAACCGGTGTCCAACATCCATGCTCCGGAGGCTATCCGTTCCTACCATAGACGGTTCCCTCTGCGCCCTGGTCCTGGTAGGCGCTAGAAGGGAGGGCATACTGTCAGAGCCTGTCTGAGCGCCTGCAGTACAGCACTGTGCGGTAGAAATGACTGTTTACACTTTTCCATGTAGGAAAGACTACATTTCCCAGAGGCCTCGGCTGAGGCTACTTCAGTCTGGGTGACACGCATCCTGTTGCGTGTTATCCTGTTTCCTGTTCTCGATTCGGAGGAAGGAGGTCCCGTCTTGCTGCTTGCTTAGGGCTCGTCCTGGACGGCTGCAGTGGGTTATTCAGCGTTCAGGTAGGAGCGGCCCCTCGCCTCCAGGTTACCCGTCATTGAGCGGAGCGCTGTGGGGATCCACGCGTTGCCGTTTGGTTTGAAGCGCGCAGTGAAGGAACTGCTGCGCTTTGCATTTCGTTTTGGGATTTGTCAGAGGAGCGGAGCGGAGTGGTAGGGCGCCACACGCTGCCGTCTCTTCTTCTTCTATTTTGTTTACTTTTGTGGCCATACTTGTTTTACTACTACGGGAAGTAGGTGGTGCGTGGTGGCGGTCGCAGCTCCGCGTAGCCAGAACAAGCGCTTGTAATTGTTCTTTGTTTTGGACATTTGTTTCTATGTACTCGTGGAGCGCTGTGGCGGTCGCAGCTACGCATTGCCATAAGGATTATAGAAACGTCTAGAAGGTTGTGTTGTTCAGGCGGTGCATATATACTTTCTTTTCAACAACCTTCATTTATTATTTACATTGCTCTCTTCCTTTGTTGGTACCTGAGGACTGCCTTGTGTTTAGGGTGTACTTTTCCCGACGGAGCGGAGTGCAGTGGTTCTTGCTTCCCACGCATTACCGTGTCCTGGATTCTGACACTTTCATAGCTACATTGTTCCCTCTCAGTCCTATCCTTCTTTCATGGTGGTGACTCCCACCCGGAATCCCTTATCGTGCAGGCTTAGGCTGTGATTCAGGTATGAGAGGAGGTGTCCTGCCTGGGTCATGTGTGTGTCAGTACTTGATATCAGACAGATGTTAACCTATGTATGTTCCCTATAGGTCTCAAGCTTGTCTATCTAAAGGGGGAACAGAGAAAACCCATAGAAAAGTCCTGCCTTTTACCCCACAGGTATTTAGTCTACTAATAAGTGCATTAGATATTACGGTGTTGCACGATCGGTGGTCTTACCCCTGTATGTTCTGTCGTTTCAGGTACATCCCTTTCCCAGCTGTTCCCTTCCTTCCCTTCCCTGTTTATTATTTTACTTTTCCCCTCGCCTAATGGCTCAAATCCTCTGTTGACATATTATCAGAGTGTTTGTGACGTTTGGAGGTGGGCTTTATATTCGTCACCCGGATCCTGTGGAGCGTACCTGACAAAAGGAGTGCGAGGGTTCCGTGCGGGACGCGGCTCTGAGGCAGGGTCGCGCTGGAGGTGCGTTTTTATGGCCCAGGCAGGAGAGATCGGGGGCTGTCAGAGCGCGGGGGATGCTTGCGAGGCCGGGGAGTGAAGGGGGAGACGCGCTGGCTATCGGTAGTGGGCAGAGAGGCTCTGGCAAACAAAAATGGCTGCTGCTTATGCGCACGTAAAAAGGACAAGATGGCGCCGATGATGTTTATGCCACAGTCTAGATTTCGACACTCCCATGCTTGTGGGTTTTTACAAACTGTGAAAGCAAACCACTCCCTATCACCTGCGTGGGATTTTCTCTAGTGTAATATTATATGAACCTCTAGTAATGAGTAATATGTGGTAATAAAAGGATTTAAGAGTGCAGTGTCACATTTTGTAATTTCTTTCAGTTGTAAATCCAGACAGTTATGCTTGTATATCTGATTTATGAAGACAATTGGCCTAGTTAATCATACCCTATGTTTTACACCCTCTTCCTTCCAATGTAAATGTAAATGTGTGTTTTGAGCATATGTCTATCAAATGGATATTTGCAGGTTATCCATGGACCTCTGCACACTGTTAGACCACAATTTTCTGATTTTGTTTGGAATATTAGTAACACTGCAAAATATATCGCACCTAGGCAGCGGCCGCTCCTCCGTTAAGGTGTAGGAGCGTCGCCCCAATGCTCTTTGAGCAGTGCAAAAACGAAAAGTCTGGATCCAGGGCGGGGCTTTGCTATCCTGATGGACAGCAGCAGCCAGCAGGGAGCAGGTGTGGTGGGCACCATAAGTGCACATGACAGTTTGGCCAGCCGTCGTAGGATGGTCAAGCCGACCTGGGCAATTAGCATTTCTCTACCCGGCTGTGTCCCACAGGCTTTTTGAGAAAGTGCAGAGATGGATTTATAAATAGTCAACTTATAGGCATGACCTCAATGACGAAATCCAGTGGCTGGATGCCTGGAACATGAGAGGGATCCGAACCCGCAGGCAAGCATTAAAAACCTGCTTTGATGGAAGTGACATCCAATTAGCATGCAGATTGGTGAAATGTGTCAACATTGCAAAAGCTATGTCAAATTCAACTGTAATATAACAGATCATGCACAGAGATCTGGTTTTAAAAGGCAGAAGCTGTAACTCTCAACCCACGGTCCCAACGGGAAATCATAATCAGAACTAACGGAGCACAATGCAGGGCACTGCTCTACAGACATAGACAATAATTATAATAGCTAAATCTGGAGTTTTTAATCTTGTTTGATAAAACTTGTGATTTATAACTAACTGTAATGTATATTGAAGTTCTTTTAACAAATGTATTGGTATATGAGACCTAATTTGTAATGGACTATTTTGCAAAGATTTTAATTAATCATGCAATAAAGGTTTACCTACCTACCAGTGGCTAAATGTGAAGTGATATATTTCCTCTTACTTCCCAACCTTAGTTTGCTGTATTACACCCTTCTGTCAATTTATATATAGCAGGTCTAAATACTTAAAATTGTATATAGCTAATAGGAAAATATTAGTATAGTGGGACCCTGACCAACCTGTGGTTACCTAAGGGGTAAAAATACCTCCTCCCCATTTGCCGTGTATGCTGTGTGATGATACAATACACTCAAGTATGGGATACATTTATTTATTTTCCAGTTCTTTGATAGTGAATGGCTACCCAGAACAGGTTTTCCGTTGCTGACACTAATCTTGAAATAGGATATCTTGATATTTATCTAAAGAGATGAGAATTCAGTTGCTTTCTAAAGCTAAGTACATTTATTTTGGCTCTTCAATCAATTGGAAGAGAGTTCCAGAGCCTGGATGTCAAATATGCGAAAGATCGTCTACCCCTTCTGGTCCTGTTTATTCTGAGAACGGCCAGAAGGAAATGGTTGTTGGATCCGAAGGTACGTGCTAATATGTGGTTATGAGTTGGCTCATGATATTTGGTCTCTGGGCATATTTTATTTTATGAACGATACAGAGAGTTTTGAATTCAATTCTTTTCCTAACAGGCAGCCAGTGAAGACTGGCCAGACTCAAATGTTTGTGTTTTTGGAATGTTCACCGACATTCTGGCTGCACCATTTTGGATAACACACAGCTTTCTAGTGACATATAAAGCGCTGCACAGATTGAGTGAATTACTATAGTCCAGACGCAACAGGATGAGCCCCAGCATCACTGTTCTGATTTTCTCCACTGTAAGCCAATTGATTGTCCTTCTGGGAGCTCTTAAAAGACCAAAACATTTTCCCACCTGTTTATTAGTCTATGAGGCCATTGTGAGCTCTTTAGCCACGTAGACATCCAGACTCATAATTTCCTCTTTTGGGGAGGGCCGGTTACATAGACTTGGAGGCCAGAAAGCTGTTCCCTAAGAGATGGGCTATTGCCAACCACCAAAACCTCCATCTTGTTGGCGTATAGTCTGAAGTAACTGGTGGACATCAATTTGTTCACTTGCTCCATGCATGTAGATAGATTGGCCGCAGTTTGGAGGATATTGGATGCCAGAGAGATGACGATCTGCATGTCATCGGCATATGAAACCATTGTAAACCCGGCTGAGCAAATTATATCTGCTTTGGGGAGTACATACATTTCAAAGAGCATGGGACTCAAGAATGAGGCCTTAGGAACACCACATTTAATCTGATAGACCTTCAACATACAGGTCCCTTCTCTGATCTGAAAACTTTTGTTTTCCAGAAAGTAAGTCAGCCATTTGAACACATTTCCTGTGTTACCCAGTGCTTCCAACCTGTGCTTCCATCCAGTGTCAAAGGCTGCGCTCAGATCCAGAAGGATCATAACAGCTGAACCGCCTTGATCTAGTATTTTCCTAAGTTCTAACTGGGCTAATAAAAGAGCTGTCTCTGCACTGTGCCTGGGTCTAAAGCCAGTTTAAGTTGGGTGCAGAAGATTGTGGGACTGCAAGAAGTTGCTTAAGTAACTATTGACCAGTTTTTCAAGAATCTTTCTGACTCCAGGGAGCAGAGGCATTGGCCTGCAGTTCACCACCAACATGGGCCCCAAGGTATTTTACTGGTGTAGGGATTCTTTGTCCACTTGTGAGGTCATTGATTTTGGGTTATCTACAACAGGAGAGCCCATCATATATTCATCAGGTTTCCTGAGCTAGTTCCACATGTTTGGCCATTGCTAGGTATCAAATCCAGCTCCATTGAGTGGAGGCATGTTCCTATGAGTGTCTGATTGAGGCTTTTTAAGACTTCAGTAGTATAGGGCATACTGTCTGAGGAAGGAGGAGAAGGGGTTCTGGTCCCTTGCCCCGGTCAGCCATGGATGGGTGCAGATGGGCTTATCTTAGATCCACCTTCGGGGTGCCAGTGGCATGCCAGCTACGCACATCCGTGCCCCTGGCCTCATTAAATAGAGTGTTGGTTGTGATGCTAGGAACCTAGAACGCTTACCAAAATGGAGTCTGCATCTATGCTGTCAGGTTGGCTCTAAATGAGGCAAAAATGCCCCAATACATTATCACACAACTTGCTACACATATTCTCTCTTGATGTTATGGGTGTAGTTAATGGGTCTACATGAGGAACAAGGTTTTTTTTTATATTAGTGTGTGAGGGAAACCTCTAAATGGCATGATTTCAATTTAATGCTGTGCACCTGCGTATGTGCATAAGGAATAGATGATAAG
Organism: Lissotriton helveticus; assembly: GCF_964261635.1. Taxonomy (NCBI): domain Eukaryota; kingdom Metazoa; phylum Chordata; class Amphibia; order Caudata; family Salamandridae; genus Lissotriton; species Lissotriton helveticus. The sequence continues at coordinate 163,342,836 of NC_136065.1, read as the reverse complement.
GGGGACTTACTAATGTGTTGGAAATTGTAAGAATAATCAAACACATTAATGCTCATAGTGGCGGCTGGTCCATAGGGGTGCCGGGGCAGCACCCCACAAAAGAATCGGGCAACAGGTGAACAGGAATGTATGCAGGCAAATTGACAGCTTACAATTCGTCTGTTTACATTTCCGGCCGGCCTGTGCTTCACGGGTGAAACTGAAAGTGCGCATGTCAACGCACAGCACACACTGGCGAGAGGCGAGCAGGAGTCCTGAAGATGGTCTGCGCATGTGAGCGAGGAGCGTTGCTCCTCACTCACATTCACAAACCCTTAATTATGTGGCGCATGCCCAGTGTAGTGCAGGTGTCTTAAGATAGGCTCCTGCTTGTGCGGTGATGTGTTTTGCGCAAAGTCGCCCCGTGCCCTCTCAAATGCCAGGACAGAGTAAACAAAGGGTCAGCCGCCCGGCCCCCCGTCGCATCCAGTCTCCTAATTGGCAGTTCGTATTTCCTGTGGCGGCAAAAGAAAAGAGCGGGGAGAAGTTACTTCCACCACCACATTGCAGAGGAGATGTGATGCGACGCGGGACCAGAGGAGATGCCTGGTAAGTTTTATTAATTAAATTAACCCCCACCCTCCCTTCCCGTGCGTACCCGCCCTCCCCCCGTCAAGCCGGCCGCGCCTGGCCCTGGAAGGGCGGAGAGGCTAACGGTGAGCGTGTATATAAAAACCTGCTTCCAGGGATTTCTCCTTCTGTTGTAAAATGCCAGATTTTTCAGGAAAACTACCTAACGGATGCCCACGCACATACAGGGGAGTAGAAGTTCCATTTTTTTCAGTTCAGATTTATGTATGGCTGCTGGTGCAAACTCGTCTTGAGTGGCCAGGCGCGGTGCGTCCATTGGGGCGTAGGGGCGAAGCCCCACTAAGCCCCATGGACCCACCACGTCGTCACTAGAAGCCAAACACAATTATTTAAAAAAATCGCGCTATCTGCCGGCCGGGAAACCGGGAGACACCCGACCTTCCCGGAGCGCGCAAGGGGGGGGGGGGGAGGATCGGGCTGCTGCAGCTGCGCAAGTGTATTTTTGGGCACAAACATGCCCGCGCATGCGCAGATCGTTTTCTTGTGAATTCCCCCTTAGGGCGACTGGGCGAGGAGTCATGGTGCCCCCCCAGCCAATCCTGGCGCAGGATTGGCTGGTCACTACATAGCCCGGTTACATGATAACCCCTGACGGATAGCACGGCCGACTTTGGTGCTGGGAAACCAGGTTCGAGCCTCTTATCGAACCATAAAAATGTATACATGACTTACTTTGGTGTTAAATAAATAGATATTTTAAAAATCAAATAAAAATGATGTTCCGACTAAGGTGTGAAATTGGTGTCGAATAAATACATGTTTTTAAAAACAATTAATATTAATCATGTATCATTGGTGCTGGAGTACAAGGTTCGAGACTGGTATTAAACACTGACAAGCTGTGTGCAAGTTATATGGTCATAAAAATATGTGAATGATGGATGCAGGATGGGTGGATGCATGAATGGATGCAGGATGAATGATGGGTGGATGAAAGGATGGGTGGATGCATGAATGAATGATGGATGCAGGATGGATGCAGGATGGGTGGATGGGTAGATGAATGAATGATGGATGCAGGGTGGATGGATGGGTGCATGAATGAATGATGGATGCAGGATGGGTGGATGGATGGATGATGGATGAATGATGGGTGGATGAATGGATGGGTGGATGCATGAATGAATGATGGATGCAGGATGGATGCAGGATGGGTGGATGAATGAAGGATGGATGCAGGATGGATGCAGGGTGGATGGATGGGTGCATGAATGAATGATGGATGGATGGGTGGATGCAGGAATGGATGCAGGATGGATGATGGATGGGTGGATGGATGGGTGGATGGATGGATGGATGCATGAATGAATGAATGATGGATGCTGGATGGATGGGTGGATGAATGAATGATGGATGCAGGATGGATGGGTGGATGGGTGGATGGATGGGTGCATGAATGAATGATGGATGCAGGATGGATGGATGGATGGGTGGATGCATGAATGGATGCAGGAATGGATGATGGATGGGTGGATGGGTGGGTGGATGGATGCATGAATGAATGATGGATGGATGCTGGATGGGTGGATGGATGGATGGGTGGATGAATGAATGATGGATGCAGGATGGATGGGTGGATGGATGGATGGGTGCATGAATGAATGATGGATGCAGGATGGGTGGATGGATGGGTGGACACATGAATGGATGCAGGAATGGATGCAGGATGGATGATGGATGGATGGATGGGTGCATGAATGAATGATGGATGGATGGGTGGATGCAGGAATGGATGCAGGATGGATGATGGATGGGTGGATGGATGGATGGGTGGATGGATGGGTGGATGGATGGGTGGATGGATGCATGAATGAATGAATGATGGATGCTGGATGGATGGGTGGATGAATGAATGATGGATGCAGGATGGATGGGTGGATGGATGGATGGGTGCATGAATGAATGATGGATGCAGGGTGGATGGGTGCATGAATGAATGATGGATGCAGGATGGGTGGATGGATGGGTGGATGGGTGGACACATGAATGGATGCAGGATGAATGATGGGTGGATGAATGGATGGGTGGATGCATGAATGAATGATGGATGCAAGATGGGTGGATGAGTGACTGATGGATGCAGGATGGATGCAGGGTGGATGGATGGGTGCATGAATGAATGATGGATGCAGGATGGATGGATGGGTGGATGCATGAATGGATGCAGGAATGGATGATGGATGGGTGGATGGGTGGGTGGATGGATGGATGCATGAATGAATGATGGATGGATGCTGGATGGGTGGATGGGTGGATGGATGGATGGGTGGATGAATGAATGATGGATGCAGGATGGATGGGTGGATGGATGGATGGATGGGTGCATGAATGAATGATGGATGCAGGATGGGTGGATGGATGGGTGGACACATGAATGGATGCAGGAATGGATGCAGGATGGATGATGGGTGGATGGATGGGTGGATGGATGGGTGGATGGATGGATGCATGAATGAATGAATGATGGATGGATGGATGCAGGATGGGTGGATGGATGGGTGGATGCATGAATGAATGATGGATGCAGGATGGATGGGTGGATGGATGGATGGGTGGATGCATGAATGAATGATGGATGCAGGATGGATGGATGGGTGAATGCATGAATGAATGATGGATGCTGGATGGATGGGTGGATGCATGAATGAATGATGGATGCAGGATGGATGCAGAATTGGTGGATGGATGGGTGGGTGGGTGGGTGGATGGATGGATGTGTGGATGCATGAATGATGTATGGATGGATGCAAGGTGGTTCGGGCTCGCTCGCTGTGCTCGCTCGCTGCGGTGCAATATGCAAATTAGTTTACGCCCCACCACTTTCAAATGTCACCAGCCGCCCCTGTGAGTGGCCTTGCTCCTTTAAATTGATGTATCCCTTTAAAATTGTCTCCAGCAATAATTTCTATAATTATGTAGCATCCCTCATTGTGCGGTGTGAACTCGCTCATTGTACATTTTTTTCCCTGATAAGGTTTCTGTGGAAGTCTCAAACTAATTTCAGAGTCTCTGGCGGCAGCCAGCTGATCTGTGAAGGTCTCTGGTAATGGGAACAGTGCATGCAAACCTGTCATAAAAAATGGCACCTCCGTGTGCAGAGAGAAAATCCTGCTCCTTTAACAATCATTAACAATAGGCGTTCTAGAACGTTCCTTGGTTTGATAATTTCGGCGTGGGCTCCCATTCACAGAGTGGCCCCCTTAAAGTCTTCTGTGACTTTGTGTGAACATACCGAGCGGTGGCGCACACAGACTTTTAAGAAGTTATTTGTAGTCAGAACCCATGGACATTGATCATTACTCCTGGACCCTGAATTACGGGGAGAAATACCACAAAATGTATCAGAGTAGATGGAAGGACGAAGATACCGCAGATCTGCTTTCAGTGCCCTAACACTGACAGGAAACTGGCCTGTGATGCCAAGGGGTATACTGAAAGTGGCATGTGAGATTGCCGCCTGCACCATCGGGCATCAGAGAGGTGGACATCACCCAGTCGGACGTGTGTTGGCTGGTAGCCTATGGGTCTATTTAGGAATAGTCTGTAGTTTAAATTACGAACCCGGGACGTATGTGTAGAGAGCCATCCGGGGTCTCCTAAACAATGTTTCCATTTGTACATGCATCCAGGCATACCCCGGGGCGGTCTCACACCGGGGTATAAATAAAGAAAGCGGAAGACCGCTCAGGGTCTTTCCGGCTCACTAGTATACACTGTGTCCGTGTGGTTGTGTCCTGTGTTCCCCGACAGCCACGTGCTAGGCCCTGACCTGGCCCTCTACACTGGCGACGAGGCCGGTCTGAGCACACGCGTGCCTGGCCGACAGCAGCGGAGCCCACCCGCTTTTTGCTCCAGTGCCGACCTCCGGCTTGAGGCCAGCCCACGCGTCTCCCCATCGGGAGCGCCTTCGGCTGGCGGGGCTCGACGGAAGCATCGCTCGCGGTCATCCGACCTTTCAGCTCTTCACGGGTGAATCGCTTTTCCCCCATCCGCCCGCGAGCGGCCTGCCTCACCCAACGTGCTCCCTCGGCGGTGGTCTCCGCTGTAAGGAGTCCCGCGAGCGCCGACGCTGCGTGCATCACCCGAGGGGAGGGGTGAGAAAAGAAGCGGAGAGCGGCGAGTCCCCGCAGCCGGCGAGGAAGGCCCGTTTGGAACACACGTATCAAGCAATTACAGGAGCTAGGCCCGCTGCACCCAAGACGCATTGGCAGGCCCGACGGGCTGCACGCGCAGCACAAGCCCTACACACAACAAGCATTGGCAACACAAAGGGCCCGGTTCACATTACGCTTTGGCGAACACGACAGGCTACACGGGCATAGCAGGCCCTGTCCTCCACAGGAAGCATTGGCAACGCCAAGAGCCCACACGGGCAATCCCAAGCCCTACCTGCATAGCCACCCTGCACTCCTCCGCGCTACAATCGTGGGGGGAGAAAAGGAAACAGGCAATACTTGGCCCCTCTCTGCCACTCACATAAGCCGCAGTCTGTCAGATAGTCACTACAAGAGAGAGAAGCGCGTCAAAGCCACCCAAGCCAGTACCAGACAATAGGCGCAAAGCGGAAAACATGTCCAATACTGCGCCAGGAGCAGGCCAAGCCGGGGCAGGACAGAATCAACCCGCAGTGGTTGCCTCGCCACCCGTGGTAGTGGCACCACCGCCACCCGGCCAGAACCAGGCCGGGGCCATTGCACCAATGCCACATGGCCACCTACACGCGGGCGCAGCGCCAATTCCCCCGTGCAACGAGGCGGCGGACTCTGCAACGGCGGCGCCAAGATGGAAGGCGTGGGTAGGAAGACTAAACCTTTACTTCAAAGGCACCCGGGAAACCGACGGAACAGTCAAGAGGTCGCTCCTCATCCTGTATGGAGGCCCAGAAATATACGACCTGTTCGAGATGCTCCCTAACACCGGACCAGAGCACGACTACGATGCCGCGGTTGCTGCGCTTGACGCGCATTTTGATCCCCAATTCAACAACGACTTCTAAAAATTCAAATTCAAAAGAGTGTGGCAGACCGAATCTGAGTCAATGGACATGTTCTACGCCCGGCTACGCAGGCTAGCCAAAACCTGCCCATTCACCAACTCGAGGGAGGAAATCCAAGACCAGATCATAGTGGGTTGTCACTCAAAACTATTGAGGAAGCTCATTCTCCGACAGCCCGGAATATCGCTAGATGAGATACTGATTCTGGCGAGGTCACATGAACTCTCGGACGCAAGAGCGGAAGAAATGGAGGTTGCTCTACGGACACCAGTGGTTGCACCGGCAATGACCAGAACAACGCCGATCAAGGAGGAGAAGGTCGACGCTATTCAGAGGAGGCCCCAGACAGCCCGCCCACGGGCCGCCGCATCCCGAGGGAGCCAGTGCGGGTACTGCGGAGAAGACCACTCTGCGACGGCGACGTGCGGGGCAAAAGGAAAGACGTGTCTGAAATGTGGTCGACTAAACCATTTCGCTGCAGTGTGCCGAGGAGGGAAGTATAGGCCACCGGGTCAGAGGCCCAGGACCGTGACACAACGTGTTCGACAGCTATCGCTAGACCAAGAACCGCCCCCTCCAGATAGTCAAGCACAAGAAAGACGACCCCGATATGAGGATGATGAGGACGATGAGGTATATGTCATCTCCTACGTCAGCAGAGCATCGACCAAGTGGTGACCACCGCCCATGTGCTCCGTCTCCAAAGAAGGCACGGAGGTAAGAGCCCTGATAGACACGGGGGCCTCAGTGAATGTGATGGACTCAGACCAGTATGACAAGATGTCTCCCAAGCCTCCTCTTGCACCTTCCAATGCCAGGATCTATACGTACGGTGGCACCGAGCCGATGCCACTGAGGGGAGTCATCCAAACGACAGTTATCAATGGGGAATACTCGATGGAAACACGCTTCCACATCACGGAAGGGAAGAAAGGAACCCTGCTGAGCTGCCACACGGCAGAGGAACTAGGAATAGTGTTCTTTGCAAACCAGGTACACCAGGCACACGCAGACACCCTCTTGAAGGAATTCCCGGAGCTGTTCCAAGGCCTTGGGAAACTAAAAGGGAGAAAATTCAAGCTCCACATTGACACATCCGTGAGACCGATAGCCCTCCGACACAGACGAGTGCCATTTAACCTGAGACCACAGGTGGAAGAGGAGCTTCAGAAATTGGAAGATCTGGGAGTGATAGAAAAGGTGTCGGGCCCGACACCCTGGGTGTCCCCGCTAGTGGTAGCGCCAAAACCAAAACAGCCTGGGGCGATCAGGCTGTGTGTGGACATGAGGTTGCCCAACGTGGCTGTCAAGCGGGAGAGACATATCACCCCTACCATGGACGACATAGTGGCCAACCTAAACGGGGCCAAATGGTTCTCGAAGTTGGACCTCAACTCGGGATACCATCAACTGGAACTGGAACCCGCGAGTCGGTACATAACTACCTTCTCAACCCATGTAGGGCTACGTCGCTACAAGCGTTTGAGCTTTGGCATGTCCTCCGCTGCCGAAGTATTCCAAAATGCCATTCGTGAAGTGTTGTTCTGGCTAAGTGGAGTAATCAATCTCAGTGATGGTCCAAATGCTCCTTTTATCAGGAATCCATAGATTTTTTTGGGTACACCTTCACGAGAGAGGGACTGAAAGTTGACCCCAAGAAGGCGGAAGCAATCAAAGCAGCCAGCACTCCGCGGAACCCCACAGAAGTGCGCAGCATCCTGGGTATATGGCCACCTACTGTGGCCGGTTCATCCCGAACCTCGCAGCTCTCGCAGAGCCCCTCACAGCCCTCACGCGGCTAGACCATAAGTGGGAATGGATAGTGTCAGCGAACAAAGCCTTCCATGACATAAAAGCCAATCTCCTGGACACGACAGTGATGGCCTATTTCCAACCGCGACGCAAGACGGAGCTGATAGTGGATGCCAGCCCAGTGGGTCTCGGCGCCGTACTCTTGCAGGAACACGGACCGGAGGTATGGAAGCCAGTAGCCTATGCAAGCAAAGCGTTGTCTGACACAGAAACTCGGTAAAATTGAAAGAGAAGCCTTAGCCAATAAAATGGGCGTGTCAGCATTTCAACCTCTATCTGTGTGGCCAAGAGTTCACCGTGGTGACGGACCACAAACCGCTGTTGCCACTCTTCGCGGGGTCCTCCCAGCTGGCTCCTTCCCAGATTGAGCGCTGGGCCGTACAGCTGCAAGGATACAACTTTAGGATTATCTTCCGACCCGGAGCACATAACCCAGCTGACTACCTGTCCCGGCACCCCGGCGTCACCAGTCAACGTCTGCAGCAGGAAGACGAAACGCAGGCCGAAGAATTCGTCCACATGGTCTCTCAAGCAGCGTGCCCAGAAACCATGACACTGAAGGAGATAAGAGAAGCGACTGCGAAGGACGAAACACTATCCCGAGTGCGCCATGCTCTTGAAGGGAACCGCTGGACACACTTCCTAGACGGATCGCAAAGCCTGCGGCCAGAAGTCAGGCATGCGCGCCAACAGCTGTGGCAAGTCAGGAGTGAGCTAAGCGAGGGAGATGAAGAGGTCATCCTGAGAGGATATCTGATCGTAATCCCTGAGAGCCTGCAGCAGAAGATACTGGCGCTGGCTCACATAGGTCATCAGGGAATGGCCAAGACAAAAGCCCGCCTGAGAAGCAAGACCTGGTTCCCGGCCATGGACAGCCTAGTCGACGAGATGGTGCGCTCTTGCCACGCCTGCACCATCACCGGCAGCGACCCGGCCCCCACACCGGTGATCACAGAAGATGCCCCCCAGACACCGTGGTCACACCTCAGCATCGATTTTGGAAGCTTCCCAGACGGACGGCACACGTTAGTCCTGGTGGATTCATTCTCCAAATTCCCGGTGATTGAAGTAATATCCTCAACGGCGTTTCCCCAGGTCAAGAAGGCCCTGAACCGCATCTTCGCCACCATGGGACTCCCAGACGCAGTTAAATCAGACAATGGGACACCCTTCCAGGGCAGAGAGTTTCAGAACTATATTGAGAGTCTCCAGATCAAACACCGGAAGATTACTCCTTTATGGCCCCAGGCGAATGGTGAGGTCGAAAGACTAATGAGGACACTCAATCGAGCCCTGAGAATCGCAGTGGACAATGGAGAGGATCCCGAAACAGCCCTTGATCAGTTCCTAGGAGCCTATCGGCAGACGCCACATAGCACGACAAAATGTGCCCCAGTGCATGTATTATTCAAGAGAGCACCCCAAGACAGCATCCTGACGTACAGCACGTGGGAACCTGGGGACAGGAATGACGAGGCCATTCAAGCTCAGACGAGAGATATGAATCAGAAGGCGAGCGAGGCACGACACGCCCGAGAGCCGGCGCTGCAAGTAGGAGACACCGTGGTGGTTCGGGATCGACACCCGGGATGGAAATTTCGAACACCCTACGAGCCAGAGGTGTGGGTTGTAGACCGAATCCAAGGGACCATGGTCACCGCCCGTCGAGACGGGCAGGTGGTGACCCGCAATGTGTCTTGCTTTAAGAAGACGAGAAGACAAACGACGGATCAAGAGTCGACGGAGGATCAGGAGATGGGAGAAGATGGTGGTCTGGACCTTGGGGCACCATTCCCAGGGTCACCACTGGCAAGGCAAGAAGGGGAACTTTCGCCTAGAACGGCGACTCAGGGTACCAGAATTGATGCCAGCAGACCGAGCACGATCCTGAGTGGTGCCAGTGCAGAGGCGACCCCGGCTGGGGTTGCAGTGTCCCCATTTTCCCGAAGTCAGCGGTACAACCTACGATCCAATCCAAGACCCAGCCAGAAGTTGAGAGACTTTGCCTAGATGTCTCCTTGAGGTGAAGACAGACTTGAAAGAACAGACTAAATTGAAGGAGGGATGTAGAGAGCCATCCGGGCTCTCCTAAACAATGTTTCCATTTGTACATGCATCCAGGCATACCCCGGGGCGGGCTCGCACCGGGGTATAAATAAAGAAAGCGGAAGACCGCTTGGGGTCTTTCCGGCTCACTAGTATACACTGTGTCCGTGTGGTTGTGTCCTGTGTTCCCCGACAGCCACGTGCTAGGCCCTGACCTGGCCCTCTACAGTATGTTGCAGAAATAAGACTTCTGTTGCGCAGGATGTATTGCTAGAGGAACCACGTTGTGAACAGCAATAGGTCTGCCAGGGTTGCATAGCTCTTGAAGAAATAATTACTTTGATTACGTAGTGCATGTAGACGGATGGTAATGTGTATGCTTGCTAGTGTTTCCCTTCCGGTTTCCTTTGTCCGCCATTATTCCTAGTTTTATTGTATCTGTCCAGAACAGTGTGATTAAAACAAACAGTGGAATGCGCCATGATGGCACAGGTAGCAGGTTTGAACTGGAAATCTCTGGAATCTGACCACGTACATAGAGCGTCATGTGGGTACTGAAAGGGCCCGGATAAAATACATTTGAAAGGACACAACACTTGATGTGAAAGCCTCTTTCCTTTCCTCGGAAGAGTCGGCTGAGTGATTTCACAGCTGTCAGGAAGCTCTGTCATACAGATGATCCCCCCCCCCCCCCAGCCCCATTTGTGTAAAACTCACTGATGTAACACAAACACAATAGCACACTGGAATTGTTCTTTTTCACACTTAAAAAGGAATTTGTTTTGTGTTTTGCCTCAAAATTCCCGTTAACTGTACGTAAGACGTATCTGTGATTGCAGTTCGGTTGATAATTATTTTTTATAAATGTTCTATTCTCATATCCATATAGCGCTATAGCGCACCAATGCCACTAAGAGCTGGTTTCCTACCCCTACCGGAGTTATGGCGCACACGGACATGCATGTATGGGCTCGAAGGATGTGGATTGGTGCAGTCTGTGTAAAGCGGATCCCTGGTATAATGTGTCACAGTAGGTCTGGAAGCCCAAGCTGACGTCAAACAGATCGACATCTAGAACGCCTATTGTTTTTGAGCTTTCGAGATACTTGACCGGTTGCAGAGAGCTGTTTTTTATCTTCGTTGGATGGTGCTTTTAAGGCAGTGGTAGTGAGGTGGACTGGGAAGAATGTTGGTTGGTGCAAATGCTGCAGTCAGTCCCACGGTCACATGGTGTCAGTTTAAACTGCTTCTGTTTCACCAGTTCCCTTTGCTTCATGTCTTTCCTTTTGGGTACTTTTGCAATTGCTGCTTAGGTTCTCTCTCTATACACTACAACTAACCGTTATACTATTTAAATTCAGTGAGATATGGAGCATTTTTATGTGTTTTAATATTTTAGGTCTACACTTTCACAATTGCTTTATAAACCTTCTTACTTTTTCAACTTTGCTTGAAAATGCACCATTTGTCCACTTGAAAAAAGAAAAAAAATCCGGTGGGGGGTGGGGCCTTTGGAGAAACCCCCCAAAGAATGGTAATTCTGCATTTACCGCTATTTACTAAATGCCAAAATGCCCCCTCGCGAGGACGCTAAATGCAGTCCTGTTGTGGTATTTTTTTTTTCAAATTGCTGTTAATTATGTGAGCAGGCATGACAGCGGACCTACCAAAATTACTTCGATTACTATGGCGTAATTTAAGTTTCCCCCAGGCCTCATTTGAACCCTTTATGAGATTCCCGCTACCAAAGCTGTCACTAAAGACCATAGGGTGGTCTCAGTGATATCAAAGTGCTTTCTGAGTGGGGTGGAGCCCACCCCATGTTTAGCATTATGCCAGGTGCAGACACGATGATAAATCAAGCCGCATGATTAGCATGTAGGTGTGTGTCCACAAATAAAAAGAGAGACCCTTTTTTACACCTACCTATGAAATTGGGATAAATATTGGATGAGGCCTGTTAGGGCCGGAACTCTTTGTTAGCATTTCTCAACAGGGAGAGTAGAGGGGGGAACAGTGGGTAGCATAACCACGAAGGTTGTGATAGGTTTCTTAAAGTATGTGTTTTGCAGGGAATTGATACATCAGAGAAAATGCAAAATGTCCTAAAAAGATGTGACAGCAATCATTGTCAGAAGGCATTGTACCATCCGGAGGGTAAAGGGTAAGTTGAGCACATCAATACAGATGTGATGGAATCTATTCAACTCGACCTAGTTCTGATATATGTTGGAGAAAGTCACTGACTACAAGTCAATTTATTATGTCACAGAATTACACCTACTATAGTAACAGGGAACACTCAATTTCAGTAACTGGGGGAGTGTAACCCTACTATCAGACTGGTTCCATGGGGTTTGATAAATAGGCAGAAGGAGCGAAAAATAGGGGTATGGATGTTTAGAAGATTTAGAAAGTTGAGGTGTATCAACAGATGAGAAACCATATTGATTTGTAGAAGTTGTAATGATTGGATCAATTGCATAGTATATCTGTGAGGTAGCCTGTTAGAAACAAAAGGCAGGTTTAATTGAAAAATGGTGTTCTCATTGGACAGATTTACAGAGGGGCGTGGCAGTAATGTAAGATTTGACAACAGAAGAGTTTGGAAATGTGTGAGGGTCGGTGTGCCAAGGTAGGGATGATAGCAGCAGAGATGTGAGTTGTGAGAGAAAAGATGCAGATAGTAGTGTTTCCCATGAAGTAGGGAAGGGGGGTGGTAATTTTGTTAGTTCTAATGGTCATGCTGTTGGTTTTCTTGACATTTCTTCTTCTGATGATGACCTTGCTGGTCCTAGTCGTGCGGAGGAATCTCTTTGCGTTACATGTACAAGTGCATCCAATAGTTTTACGGTACACAATGTGGTATTCAATAGGGTGTCCCAGAATTTGACTCCCGGAGTTCAGAGTTGCAACATAATTCGGATCAAATGCTTAGATCCCCAGAGTATAAAAGATACCCTGGAATTTTGATCAGTTTGTGTTAGGTTTAGTCGTTTTCAGAGAAAGAGAGAGAGAGAGGGGAGTGTGTGTGTGTGTGTGTGTAAGTGATACGTGAGTATGGGCGCCTCTGTGGAATGTAGAACGGGGTGTGTGTGAGGGAGAGCAATTTGGTAAAGAGTCAGCACTCAGCAGGGTGTTGGCATCAGTTGGATGGCGGTGGACAAATCACTCCTCTCTCTTTATTTTTTTAAATTTTTATTTAATGCGATTTTCTATAGCGCGAACATTACCCGAAGGTGTCAGAGCGCTTTACAAAATAACCAGTTGCGATACATAAGGATTTAGGATTACATGAGTTACATAAAAGATACAAACAGGACAAAAATTTGCAAATGTACAAGTTGTAAAGTCATACAGGGAAGAGATACAAATAGAAAAAATTGCAAATGTACAAGTTGTAAAGTCACTCAAGGAAGAGATACAAATGGTTAAACTCGAAGAATCACATAGGAATGGTAGTGAGTACAAAGCTCTACTACATATACTAGTGGTTAGAGTTCTGAATCTTCAGTAGAATAACGTATTACCCCCAGGTCCCTACGTCCTCGACACCTTCCAAACTAATGAGATGATACTATCTCTGTCAGAAAAAAGAAAAAGAAGGAATGCTGGACCTACCCTCCCCCTCCCGCCGGGAGTACATAAGGGTACATGTCCCAGCATTCCCTCTGTTTCTTTTTTCTGTCATTCTGACAGAGATTGCTGGGGCGCGAGGAGCTTGGAATGGGCTCCTGCGCCGAACTTACCTCCGCTGGGGCTTCATTGTCCTCGGCGGCTTGGATGTCCTCTCCCTCCCTGCTGGGCTTGGGGGGAGTGGCGCGGGCTGCGCCTGACGCTCCTCTGGGCCGCGCGTGGATGTTGGACCGCGTGGGCCCCGCGTCTGCCCGATGGCCGCCCCTCCTGCCTGCCGGGCTTGTTAGGGGGCGCGGCCGCCTTCGCGTCTTTGGTTGGCTGGGTTGGGTATGCCTTCCTGTCATAGCGCTGCCTGACTTCCGGTTTGGACGTAGTCAGGCGCTTCTGTCCGGTCGTTTTTTTTGCTGGTATCAACGAGGGCAGCTGGTGAGTACCGCGTAGCGGTTTTTCTTTCATTGTGCTGTTTGCTTTTGCTACTGCAGCCTGTGTTGTTCCTCTGCTGTACAAGATGGGGAAAAGTTCGAGGAAGAGGCATCACAGGGAGAGGTCCTCTTCTTCTTCTTCTTCCAGTGACTCACGTTCTCCTTCTCCTGCCCGGTCCAGACGCCGTGGTAGGGGTGGGGATGCGCGCTTAAAGCGCTTGATCAGGGAGACCCTTTCAGAGATGGGTTCTGGTGGTGCCGGACGCAAGGCTCCTGCTGCGGCTTCCGGTTCTTCTGCTTCTTCTGCTGACGAGTCGGCTTGGACTGGGGACTCTATGCTGAAGGGGAAGTATATAGACAAGGACGCTCTTCCTGGTATCCTGAAGCACGTGAAGCAGAATATGGGCTTTGCTGATGACGCTGTTCCCAGTACTTCAGGGGGTTCTTTGCTCCGCCAGTTCCAGAGTTCTGCCACGGTGGATGTTCCTGTTCATCCCTTTATTAAGGATGTCCTGAAGAGGGAGTGGGCTGATCCAGATCGCATTCTGGTTCCACGATTTATGGCCCGTCTTTACCCCCTCCGGGATATGGCTACGGATCTTCCTGATTCGATCCCCATTGACTCCTTTGTTGCAAGTTTGGTGGGTCGCACTTCCTTGTCTGAGGACGCTGTGCTGAAGGACCCTGTGGATAAGAAGGCTGACGGGGCTCTGAGGAAAGTTTATTCTGGCTCTCATCTGGCCTTGAGAGCCGGGGTTTATGGTACTTATTTGTCGCAGTCTCTGCTGGCGGACATTAAGTCTCTTTACCAGTCGATGGACGATGCCACGGACTGTTCGAGTCTTCTTGAACACATTGAGCGACAGGTTGAACTTCTGTCCGATGTGTCTTTTGATGTGGTGCGCGCTGCTGCTCTTTCTGGTGGGGCCTGTGTGGCGGCTCGTCGCAGTCTTGTTCTTAAGGACTGGAAGACGGACTCTGCGCAGAAGGCTTGTGCCTTGCGTTTGCCCTTTCAGGGTTCTATGCTGTTTGGGGGGGAGTTGGAGACCAAACTGCACAAGCTGTTTAAAGAGAAGAAGCATTCCTCTTCTTTTAAGGGTTCTGCCTCTGCTGCTGCTTCTTCTGCCCCCTATAAGTCTAAATCTTTCTTTCGGCCTTCCTTTCGTGGGAAGTTTGGGAAGGGCCGAGGGAAGTTTTCTTCTGGCGGTGGTCGGGACCGTAAGGCTAGGTCTCCTCCTCCCCCAAAGCCTCGCTCCTGACTCTTTGGCTGTGGTTCCTGGGTTGTTGGTAGGAGGGCGGCTGCGCTTCTTCCTGGATGCCTGGGTTCAGTCATGTTCAGACGCTTGGGTGTTGGATGTTCTGCGGGAGGGTTACGAGGTGGAGTTTTCTGTTCCCCCTCCAGATTCCGGCCTCCGCCCGACTCCCTGGCCTGCTTGCCGGTCCAAAAGGGCCCACCTAGTCCAAGGGGTGGAGGATCTTCTTCGGAAGGGAGCTGTTCAGGCAGTTCCTCCTTCGGAGGTGGGGTCGGGCTTCTATTCCCTGATTTTTCTGGTGCCCAAGAATACCGGGGGTTTCCGCCTGGTCATGGATTTGAGGGTCATGAACCAGGGGGTGTTGCAGATTCCCTTCCGCATGGAGACATTGCAGCGGGTTATTCCTTTGGTGCTACCGGGTCACTTCATGTGTACCCTGGATCTGCAGGACGCCTATTACCATGTTCCGGTGCATCCCAGGTCCCGTCGCTTCCTGAGATTTTGTGTTCAGGGGTGCCACTTTCAGTTCCGGGTTTTGCCCTTCGGCCTTCGCTCTGCCCCGAGGGTCTTTACGAAAGTTGTCGCCCCCTTGGTTGCCTGGCTTCATCTCCAGGGGGTGATGGTGTATCCCTATTTAGACGATTGGTTGATCCATGCTCCTTCTCGGGTCCTGTTGTTGGAGGCGAGAGAGTTGGTGTGCGCGGAGTTACGGCGGCACGGTTTTCTGATCAATCTGCCGAAGTGCCAGCTGACTCCTTCCCAGGATCTGGTGTTCATTGGGGCTCGGTTTCGCACAGACCTCAACCGTGTGTTCCTGCCGGATCCTCGGGTTGTGTCCCTGTTGTCCCTTGCTCGAAGGTTCCGAGCGGGGGGTTCCTTTCGGGTGCGCCTCTGGTTGCGTCTTATGGGTCTGATGGCAGCGACTGTCTTTACGGTGGCTTGGGCTCGTTTTCACCTCCGCCCCTTGTGGAGTTACCTTCTGTCTCTCTGGGATCCGTTGTCCCGCGATTGGGAGTGTCTGGTGCCCGTGTCTCCTGTAGTCCTGCCTGCTCTGCTTTGGTGGTCGGATCCGGTCCATCTGTCTCAGGGGCTCCCCTTGCAGCCCGCTCCGTCGCTGGTCTTGATGACGGATGCCAGCGCTTTGGGGTGGGGGGCGACCTTGGGATCTCGGTCCCTTCAGGGTCGTTGGTCCCGGCTGGAGAGTCGCAGGTCTTCCAACTGGTGGGAGTTGACGGCTGTGTCCCGTGCCGTGATGGGTTTTCGGGCGTGTTTGCTGGGCAGGAACGTCCTGGTGAGGTCGGACAATATGGTGTCGGTGGCCTATCTCAACCATCAGGGGGGGGGCCCGTTCGGCTTCCTTGAACGCAGTGGTGGTTCCCTTGTTTTGTTGGGCGGAGGGTCATCTGCTGTCTCTGGCTGCGATTCATATCAGGGGGGTGGACAATTGTGCGGCGGATGTCCTGAGTCGCTGCTTTCCGGCGCCTCTGGAGTTGTCTCTCACCCGGGTTGCGTTTCGGCTTGTGTGCGGGAGGTTTGGGCTTCCCTTTCTGGACCTCTTTGCCTCCCGGCTGAATGCGCAGCTTCCCCGCTTCTGCTCCAGGTTTCGGCAGGAGGGTTGTTGGGGGGTGGATGCCCTGTCGGTTCCCTGGCCTTCCCGCCTGCTCTATTCCTTTCCCCCTCTGGCTCTGATTCCCAGGTTTCTGTCCCGTCTGTGTCTGGAGGATCGGGAGGTGGTTGTGGTTCTGCCCTTTTGGCCTCGGAGGTCTTGGTTTCCGACGGTTCGTCTTCTGGCTGTGCGGGGCCCTTGGTTTCTCCCTCTTTCCCCGTCTCCCTTGAGGTCCTCCCCTCCCCTGTCTCTTCTCCGCTTGCGGCTGTCGGTGTGGAGGTTGAGAGGCAGGGGTGGCGGCGGCGTGGGTTCCCGGAACATTTAGCTGTTGCCATTCAGGGTTCCCGTAGACCTTCTACACTCCTCTCCTATGATCGCCACTGTGGTAATTTCAGTCGTTGGTGTTCGTCCTTGGACCTTTCCCCTTTGCACTGTTCTTTGCAGGCGGTGCTTCAGTTTTTGTGGGAGGGTTTTGAGAAGGGTTGGGCTGTGTCCACCTTGCGTGCCCAGTGGGCGGCTGTCCGGGCTTTTCGTTCCCCGTGGGGGAATCTGTCTGATGATGAGGACTTGGTCTCCAGGCTGCTCCGCGGTTTTTCTCTTTCTCGTCCGGTTTTCCGGCCTTCTTTTCCCCTGTGGGATTTGCCCTTGGTCCTGCGGGCCTTGATTGCTCCTCCTTTTGAGCCGTTGTCGGAGGTGGATTTGAAGTTTGTGACCTTGAAGGTTGTGTTCTTGGTGGCCATCACGTCTGCCCGGCGCCTTGGCGAGTTGGGGGCCTTGATGTCTCGGGAGCCTTTCCTGTCCTTTTCGGAGGACGGGGTGGTGCTCCGCCTTGATTCCTCCTTCGTGCCTAAGGTCGCTTCTCAGTTTCACCGGTCCCAGGAGTTGGTCTTGCCTGCGTTGGGTTCTGTTCTGGATTCCCCGGGTGGTACCTGTTGGTCCTTGTTGGATGTGTGCCGGGCTTTGCGTGTTTATCTTGAGCGCACGGCGGCTATTCGGTTGACTGACTCCCTGTTTGTCTCCTTTGGGGCTGCTTCCCGTGGGCGTAAGGCTTCGTCTGTGTCCATTGGTCGCTGGCTGAAGCAGGTCATTTCCTTGGCCTATTCTCTTTCTGGGGCCCCTCCTCCTGTGGGTGTTCAGGGTCGTTCTACGAGGGGGGTGGCGGCCTCCTGGGCTGAGGTCCGGGGTGTCCCTCTTTCTGAGATTTGTAGGGCGGCCACTTGGGCTTCTTCCAATACTTTCATCAGGCATTACCGTCTTCTCAATTTGCTGGGTGATGAGGGCGGTTTTGCTTTGGGGGTGTTGGGTTGTGTTCGCCCATGATTTCTGTTCTGTGCACATTAAATGCCTGGTTCTTTGCTGTACTGGTTGTTTTTTGTGTTTTTTGGGATGAATGCCGGGTTTTGCTTTGGTATGTCTCATTAGTTTGGAAGGTGTCGAGGACGTAGGGACCTGGGGGTAATGTCCTATTACTTACGGTAATCTTCATTACTCCGGGTCCCGTAGTCCTCGACACCTTCCTGACTTCCCTCCCTCCCGCCCTGTTTGCCGGCCTTCATCCTTTGGCTTGGTATTTCAGAGGGAATGCTGGGACATGTACCCTTATGTACTCCCGGCGGGAGGGGGAGGGTAGGTCCAGCATTCCTTCTTTTTCTTTTTTCTGACAGAGATAGTATCATCTCATTAGTTTGGAAGGTGTCGAGGACTACGGGACCCGGAGTAATGAAGATTACCGTAAGTAATAGGACATTATCCCAGATGTTGCGTGTCCTTTCCTTACCGACTCAATTTGGAGCACAAAAGGGACCCAATTGTCCGGTCACCGCTCAACCATGCACCCGCCATACTGGGCGGTACCCACTTTCCAATAAATTGGCAGTAGATGTGCGTGCGTCTATCCGTGCGTGAGCACGTGACGGGCACCCACACCCATTCTGAGCTATCACAACACATGAGGCAAATGTCCCGATGCCCCCTGGTGACGTGGATAAGATGCTGCTACGTGCTACCCACCACCCCCCTGCTTCCCGGTAATGGACGGTTTCCTGATATGTTTTTGGACTCGGGCGCCCTGTAACCTGATCGTCGTGGTGGTAAATTTGATCAGGGCCTTCAATCGTAGGCCCGAGAAGGCAGACGGCTGTGATGTTTGGTTGTCAGGGGCCCTGCGGCAGCTGCTCCTCTAGCACAGCGCAGTGGAGAGCCATAGATAACAAGGCGGCCTCTTCTCGTTTATCTAATTCGCAATTACGGTTCCTGGTGTGTTTTATTGTAGCCGAAGGGCGTTGCCTGCTCAAATCCTGAGTAAAGACCATCAAGTGTGTTTACGAGATTCATCCCACAGGCTGTGCGGGCTCGTTTCAGGTTTTGGACGCCCTCTTATATAAATAGACACAAGGCCACACTTTATTCTCCTAATTAGGGCACAATGCTTTGTGCATTAGTCGACTCTAAATGTTTAAAATAAAAACAAGGCTTTGGAGGGAGGAAAATAAAAATGAAGCAAAGTCATAAATAGAAAAATAGGTAAAAGAGGATTGAAAGTGAAAATGTGCAAGACTGATGGATTTGCGTCGTCCTACACTAGGCCAGCCAGCTAACAGACTGATCAATGAATGTCACACACAGAGGCATCAGGTTTACTGATGATAGCAGATTAGATAAGGATGGTATTTGTACCAGGCTAACCTGGCACATACTCAGAACTCTGCTCAGTCCACCAAGATGATGCTGTATCTCGAACTGAGGCTGTAATCACACATTCATTAACATTTTGCATTAATAGTGAAGCAGATTTTGAGCCACAGTAACAACAGAGAGGAGTAGATTG
This sequence comes from Lissotriton helveticus, assembly GCF_964261635.1. Taxonomy (NCBI): domain Eukaryota; kingdom Metazoa; phylum Chordata; class Amphibia; order Caudata; family Salamandridae; genus Lissotriton; species Lissotriton helveticus. The sequence goes on along the minus strand of NC_136065.1, from coordinate 163,323,608 downwards.
CATAACAATAAAGGTTTTTTTATTTTTTTTATTTCTCTTTTATTGTCCTCATTCTCTACCCAACTTGCTCCAATGTAGCCTAAAGGCATCCGCACACTGACTCAGCGTACTGGATATGTAGGCATATGGAAGTTTGGGCCCTTGCCTAACAGTGTAAAAGGCTATTCGAGGGCCTACATGGAGCATTCCGGGGTGCCTCTTTACCGGGCTTACCAAGCCTAGTCGCACTCACCAATACACTACCACAGGGGTGCAGCCTGGTGGCGCCGGGAGTGTCTACAGCGTAGCAGGGCTTCATAATCATAGGACAATTTCAGAAAGAAAAAAACATGCCGCCACTAACTCTGGGTCGTCCCCCATTTCAAAAGATTCCAGAAGGCTCGCTTGTTTTGGCTGCCTGTTCTCATAAGATCTAAGCTAGAGACTTTTAACACCGATGACTGCCAATCCAAGAAGGAGGGAGGTGAGCGTTCCGTCCATTTTTTACAAATTTCTCTTCTGGCCAACAGGATGGCATAAAAAAGTTGTTGTTTAGCGGGCCCCATCACACCCTCCACCTGGCCGAAAATAATCAGTGGTAGATTGATAGTGATAGGGCACCCAAGGGATATTGTCAGTGTTTTACCAATAGAGTCTCAAAAAAAGGAGAGGGCAGGGCATTCAAAAACCATGTGAATGTCAGAGCCAGCTTTTGTCCCACTTCTCATGCCCCACACCCGGGGGCCCTTTGAGATTCTTGATAGTCTCTGGGGTGAAAAATAGGCCCTGTGAATAGTAAACAGGTGATTCCTTCGGAGCCATACTGGTTTAACTACCTCCCACAGAGATTACAGGAGTTTATCCACAGATGGTCACTGTCATGATCCAGAAGGGAACTGCCCCAGAGATTGTTGGCCAGTTCAAATGCGCCATCTACCTCTTCCAATATAGCTAGATACCAGAAAGAAACTTCCTTTCCTTCCTGGAACCTTGTTGACAAGCTGATGTTCTAAATAGTTGCCCCCTCCAATTTGGTATTTGCTCTGGGTAGACTTCTGTGCCTGGACCCAACTGTCCATCTGTAAGTATTTAAACCTGGAGAGGCCTATACCCACTGTGACTCTAAGAGACTCCCATGACACTAAAGTCCCTTCCACAAACAGATCTCCCCAGACCTCAATCCCAGCTTCTCTCAGGGTTAGGACCAGCCTATCTTTAAACCATCCCGGACCTCCCGGCGTATCCCACAAAGGGGCCATGCTAGAAAAATATCCTAGCGCTACTGAGCATCTCAACTTAGCCCATGTTTTAGCTAAACGCTTTAAAACCTTTAGCTTGATTTTTTTGTAGAATTTAGGATCGCCAAATTTAAACAGAAAACCCTCCTCTGGTAACCTAGCACCTCTAAGCATAGCCAAAAACATGCCACCGGCCCCAGTATTAGTAGGCATTTTCAATAGCATGCGAGAATGAGAGAGTTTGAAAGCCCAAGCGTACATCTGAAGATCCGGAGCAGCTAGGCCTCCCTTTTCCCTCCACCACCTTAGTTTTTTCCAGGCGATCCTAGGCGAGTGATAGGCCCAAATAAATGAATTAATGTCACTCTGCAGCTTAACTAAAGAAGCGTTCTCAAAGTAAAGGGGAATGGTATTGAAAAGAAATGTAATTTTAAGCAAAATTGACATTTTCACTAAATTCACCCTTCCCAAAATAGACAGGGGTAGTAGAGCTCATACTCTCATAACTTTTCGGCACTCCCTCGCCACATGTGAGAAATTGGTTTCAACAATCTTGGTAACATCCTGAAGGATGCTGAATCCAAGATATCTAATTTTAGAGCTAAGCTGCAGCCCTTGCTGAATCTCACCCATATTCCAAGCCATAATATCTGTTTTGGAGGCATTTATTTCATATCCGGAAACCCCTCCGAATTCCTGGGTTAAATTGACAACCGAGGGAAGAGCTGTATGCAGATCAGAAGAAAAAAACAGAATGTCATCTGCATACAGGGCTACCTTCCTCTCCCACTCCCCATACCTAAAGGGCTTGATGTTAAAATCATTCCTCAACCGTTGGGCAAAGGGCTCGATATACAGGTCGAATAGGAAAGGGGAGAGAGGGCAGCCCTGATGAGTACCCATTGTAATCGTAAAGGGGTCAGAAAGAGTACTGTTCACCAGTAGGCTTGCGGAAGGATTCGGATATATCAACCCAACAGCTCAGCAATATTTTTCCCCGATCTTGAACTTACCCAGGACCCCCGACAGGTATAACCAATTTACCCTGTTGAAGGCCTTGGTAGCATCAAGAGTCAGTACTGCCCACTGTCACCGCTCGGTCGTGCGGCTCTTTTTGAAATGATGTCGCTGCCTAGATTTTTGTACGCGCTCCAGAACTCGTTTGACCCTGTTTCCTCTAGTTACTTTCGGGAGGTGGAGAGTCTACAACGGCAACTGATTTGGGATGGCCGTGCACGCGTTGCTCTGTCTAAACTCACGCTTCTGTGGTATGACGGAGGCATCGCCCTTCCCGACATCAGGCGCTATTACTGGGCCTCCCAATTAAGTGCGGTCAATCACGCAACGTATGTTCCCGGTCCCGCCCCTGCCTTCACAATGGATAAACACCTTCTGCCGGGGGGGAACTTCAACAGGGTGCTGTACTCCAGGGGGCTCTGTAAATCACTGACTGGACCTACTAAGGTCGCGGTACGTGTGTGGCATGATGCGAATGCGGCCTTGGGATGGAAGGACAGACTCACTCGCGCGACCCCCTTGTATGAGTCTGAATGTCTGGGTAATTTATGGCGAACGAAAGGATTCGACAAATGGGATTTGATTGGAATCACTAAGGTGGGGGATCTTTGGTCTAAAGGCGATGTCAAGACTTTCGAGGCGCTTAAGACGGAGTATGAACTTGGGGACAGAGAATTCTTCAGGTACGCTCAGGTCAGACATGCCCTCCTGTCGGTCTTTGCTGTGGGTACGGATATCCCTGAATCCTCACCCCTTGAGGATCGTATTCTGGATGGACATGTGCCTGATAGCACTATTTCATTAATTTACAAGAAGCTGATCTATAACAGGGCTGACCTGCTCGTGCGCCTGAGGGCCTCGTGGATTGCCGACGGTCTAGAATTAGATGACAAGGACTGGCAGTCCGCTCTGTCCTCGCCAAAAGAAGTTGCCATACCCGCACACCTTAGATTTGTTCAACTTAAGATCCTCCACCGTGTGTATGTCACTGGCCCGAGTCTGGTGCGCATGGGTTACTCTTCTGATGATTTGTGTAAGCGTGGTTGCGGTATGACTGGTACCTTTCTCCACATTTTATGGGAATGCCCGGCGGTGGTCGAGTTTTGGTCTCGAGTGCATGTTGTCATGGAGAGAGTCACTGGGGTGGCGCTACTGCCCGAGGCCAGGCGCTGCCTTTTGAATGTCTGGGAGCCCAACGACTACAATACGGCACAGATTACCTGGGCAACCCTTGGTAATATGATCGCCAAAAGAGACATTGCACAGCTCTGGGGTTCCCGTAGGCCTCCGACTGTAACATTGTGGGCAGAGAATGTGGACTGGTGCATGTTTCGTGAGAAGACTGTATATTTGTCGCGTGGGAGGCTCAAGAAGTGGGGTAGAATCTGGTCACAATGGAACACATACCGTGGCAATATCTGCACCCCCCACAAGGTTTGTTGCCCGATGATACCTTGTCCCCATGATTGACATTCCGACTATTATTGAACTGTAATGCTACCGGTTTCCTCGCTGCCCCTACCCCACGACACACCGTGGTTGTGTTATGTATGCTATGATGCTGCAGCGCCAAATGTATGGACCCATGACTGTATTTCTGATTCTCTCTTGCCTTGTGTAACTTGTTATTGTTTCTGTTAATTTTCAATAAAAAAAAAAAAAAAAAACTGCTGCATGTCGTACTGGTTCTTAGCGCTGGGATCTACGTAATCCCTCTTGTAGTTTCATATGTCTATTCTGATCAGACTAGTATATGCGGGGGCATTACATGCTCGAATATCCTGACTTACTGAGTGGACGGGTCCCGGTGGTCTGTAGCACTTTGATTCGGTTGTGCACTGTACTAAGTGATATAATTTTAATTGATTGCTAGCGTCTGTATCCTGATATTTGAAATTGCCCATCTTGCTACTGTGACTGACTGTATTGTACCTGATATGTCGTTATTTTTGTCTATATCTATTAAAAGAAATTAAAAAAAAAAAAAAAAAAAAGAGTCAGTACTGCCAGTGGGAGAGATTGAGTAGATGCAATATCAATAGCACCGATCAAGTCGTACGTTAAGTCTGAAAGCTGTCGACCCCTAACAAAGTCCCTCTGATCCTGATGCAAGATGTCTCCAGCTACTCGCCCCAGTCTTGTGGCCATAACTGAAGAGAAGATTTTATAATCAGCATTTAGGATAGATATTGGCCTGTAGGACCCACAACTAGATGCAGCTTTGCCAGGTTTTAAAATCAGAGTTATAGATGCATTGTCCCACGAGGCTGGTGGGGCAACCCCCTCCTGAAGTATCTGATTGAAAAGAGCGGTCAAAATAGGAACAATTTCCTTGCCTAGGATTCTATACATTTCCGGGGGAAGGCTTCAGGGCCTGCCGCCTTCCCCTTTTTACAGCTCACAATAGCTTTATTGACCTCTTCCTGTGTACTGGGTTGGTCAAGATAACCTAGTTGTTCTGTGGTTAAGGAAGGCACTATGACCTCATTCAGCCAGATGTCAATACTAGAATGGTCAATACATTTATCCTCATTATAGATGTCTTGAAAGAAAGACTGAAAAACCCTACGTATATATCTTCATCTGATGTGAACGTTAGGTTACCTTGCGTGATTGATCCAATATAGTTTCTAGCTTGATCAGACTTTGTTGTCCAGGCAAGGAGCTTGCCTGCCCCTTCGCCATACTCAAAATGAGAAATTTTACTCGCCTCCCACCTGCAAAGTAACCGTGTATTTGAAACTGTTTCCAGCTGTCCTTTCAAACTCATCAACTTGTTTTGTAGCTCGTGAAATGTTCCAGGGAAGGTACCATTGGATCGATCTAATTCCGATTGCAATCCTTTTATTCCAGCCTCAATAGTTGAAACCTCCTCTCTGTATCTTTTTTTCCTGTAACTAGCCCTGCTGGTAATTTGGCCACATAGAAAAGCTTTATAGGTATCCCATACGCACGCTATTGAGGCAGAAGCTATGTTCACTTTCATGAACCGTTCTGTCTCCAAAATCAAAGATGAGATCACTTCGTCCTCAAAAAGTAGTGAACGATCAAAGGACCATGACCTAGGAAAACTGGAAACTGTGCCCTCCACTTCCAGCCAGAGTGCAGAATGATCAGATAAATGAGAGGGGAGATACGAGATGTTCTTGACTATACCTTTCAATGAGTGGCTAACGAATATAAAATCGATCCTAGAATGATGCCGATATTTGTAGTTACGAAACAAAAATCCAGATTGTTGGCCTGATCTTAACCTCCAAATATCAGAAAAAGCATATTGCCTCATAGCTTCAAGTAAAAAGACCCGGGTTTTAGAGGGGACCAAAGCGCGGCTGTTAGGTGATTTATCTAGGAATGGATCCAAGACAATATTGAAGTCCCCTGCTAGGATAGTTGGTTCTGGACACTCTAGTAGATGAGAAAAGATAGTTTTAAGAAAAGAAGGGCATCTTGGTTAGGACCATAATACCCGACAATGGTAGTCTGCCCCCCCACAATGTTGACATTCACAGTGACATTCACATCTGCCACCTGGGTCAACCAATTGTGATAGGAGCCTTTGCTGTTTTCTTAAAAAAGATCGCGACCCACCTAATATTCACAGTCTGAGTTGTACTAACTATGAAATCAATCCATCTATTCTTCCCGGCAAGAGAGATCATCTCTGGTTCTAATAAAAGGATCTCCTGGAAAACAATAACCTGCTCACTAGAATCTCGCAAATATTGTAAAATCTTGTCTCTTCTAGGTCTAGTACGCAGGCCATTGACGTTCCAGGAGAGAATCTGTAGTCTAGTCATAACCAAAGTAGCCTCCACTCCACCGTACCGAATTTTGGCTAAGAATCCACATCAGCATATTCAGTCCAGACAAATTAAAACCATAAGTCATTCTGAAAAAGAGAAGATTGCTATGAGGAGAATGAGGAATTAAAAAAAAAATTCCTGCAACACCACCCCTGTTCCCCAGGCCCTTGCCTCCTCCCCCCCCCCGCCCGGGGAACCCGTGCCTCAATTATCCGGACGAAGTCCAGAGAATTGCACCCCAAGGACTCCCGCTAATCCACACTCCCAAAAGTGGAGAAAAAAAAGGAAATATGAAAAAGAATGCTAACTTTTCATTCAATTTGTAAGTCAGAAATAACTGGATACCAATTTCATAAGCACTATTTATCCTCCAGCTCTAAGAGACAGTGAATGAGAGGGAAAAAAAAAGAAAAAGAACTGTTTAAGGTAATAACCCTTAATATCTACGAATCACAACCCTTGACTGGACAAAGAACTACATTCACTCAGGGCATCAACAGAATTTTAGAGATCCACTAGGGACTAGAATCTACCCCAAATAACCTTCATCTTTGCCCAAGTCTAACAACAACTCGTCGGCCGCCTGTATAGTTCTGACATTATACATTTTATTCTTGTGCATGATTTTTAGGGCAGCCGGAAACTTAAGTTGTGCGACAGCTCCCAGTTTCCTAAAATCCTCCAGCCTCCTGCCCAACTCCCACTGCCTGTCCAAAGTTGCCCTGGACAAGTCTGATCTTATTTGAAATGGGAAGCCTTTGGCACTCAGGGTCTTCTGTTTCAGAGATTGATTAAGGATTTGTTCTTTCAAAGAGTAAGTATGAAAATTGACCAGAATCTTCCTGGGCTTGGATCTCTGTGGATTCCTCCTAAAGGGGTCCCTGTGTATTCTTTGGATATCCATTCCCAGGTCGTACTCTGATTGCTCCAATTCCAGAGACTCCTTTAAGAGACCAATTACGATCAGCTTGATATCATCCCCCTCACTCCCCTCAGGAACATTAAGAATACAGAGATTATTTTGCCGTGCATTATTTTCCAATACTTCTAGCCTTTCCGAGAGGGGTAGCTCTTCTTTTTAAAGAGAATTAATGTCTACTTTTGCTTTCCCAAGATGAACTGAGAGGTCGGCCACCGTGTTATCCAAGGTCGCAGTTCTAGTATTCAGTACATCGATTTTACTCTCAAGCGACTCACAATAACTTCTAATCTCGGTTTGATTAGCTGTAGAAACTTCAAATCCCCTTTTAATATCCAAGGAAAGTGCTGTAAGCATGGCCTCCAAGGAGGCCACTGAGGGGCCTGCCCCACCCTGGGAGTTCCCAATTCCTGGAGTTACGACTGGGCCCTCTGTGTCTCCCTGTGATAGAGCTGTCAACCCTATTTGCTGATCTAACACAGGAACCCCCTCGACCACCTCAACTGTATGTCTCACTTCACCTGAGGTGGTGGCTGAAACCTCTCTATTAGGGAGCAAAGTATCAACAGCTAGTGAGGGCCCTGCCAGCTCCTCCATATCCAGGGCTTCAGGGGAGGGGGAAACCTTTACACACCCAGACACTGTTTTATGGGAAGCCCCCTCTTTCGCCAAGTCTAAGACTTGTGGCAGTTCTTTAAAGTATGACCTAATGAAGGCGGCGTTACTTTTATACTGGAGATCGGGGGGGCATTTATAGATTTGCATGCTTTTCCGTGTTTCGCCTTTACCTCTTCACACAAGAAAGTAGAGGTATTGCCCTCCCTACTGAGGCTGGAAGGGGGCCCCTGAATCTTCAATAAATTACTAGCCTGAGGCGAGAGTTGAGCCACCCCACTTATTGCCCCCGTTGCCCCCCAAGGGGTCTGAGCTCTCCCCCCACGCTTCCTGACCTTCTTTGGACCCCTAGAAACTGGAGGAGCTGGTCTCACCTGAACCTGGGTGGCCTTGCATGATTCCCTCCTTTCCTGTATCTGCTTTAGGTTTCTCGAGCTTTCGCTTTCACCATGCAGCCCATCGCCTGTAAACTCCTCCACGCTGCTGCTGCGAGCACCCTCCGGCCCGACCCCAGGACGCCAGTACTGCCGCTGCCTCGAATACCCCGGAGGAGGAGGCTGCGGACCCTGCGACCTCACCAGAGCTCCAGTGCTGCCGCTCTCCTCAGCGACGTGCTAGGCGAGAGGGAAACAGCGGAAACTTGCAGGCACATCAACGCCAGGAAAACTCAGGTTAGTGGAGAAAAAAAATAATGCAAACAAGTTCAAAATTCTACAGATAGGTTCAAAAACTGTCTTAGATCATAGCTGACAGGCATAAATCCGAAGTCCATGCATTAACATTCAGCATCTCGGCATTTCAATATGGAGCAGGGAGCATAGGATTGGAGCGGGAGCCCGGGTGCAGCAGCTGCTCAGCTAGCTGCCGCCATGTTCCCCCGTTCCCCCTGCTCATCCTCGGTAGGGGAGATAAGGGGGAGGGATCTGTACAGCCGCAACTACACGGTCTGCATTCAACAATAAAGGTTTATTAACTAATTAGAAAAGTTAAAAACTTCAACCAAATCAGTTAAACAGAAATTGACATTGGGGGCAGGGCCAAGCAAGATGGTGGATCAGATGTCTTTTCTGATCTTTCCTCAAAACACAAAATGATATGGAGAAACAAATATCCTAAAAGTTCAAAGTACAGAGAAATTAATTACTCCTATACACTGGTTCAATGTTTTAGGAATGGACACTTTTTGTGTAAAATTTGAAATAAGAAACTTTTTTTTGTATTCCTGTAAATTTGTATGTGTTGTATGTGTATGGTGTACAGATTTTTGTTGGATTTTGTTAATCAAGGTTTAAAAGAAAAATGACTATTGGTCCTAACCAGGTATAAATTAAGAAATACATTGTGTTTTTGACCTGGAATGAGGAATGGATGCGATTTATTGAAATACATGTAGATTTGATGGACATTGAATCAGTGTATAGGAGTAATTAATTGTATCCTTCTTTGAACTTTTAGGATATTTGTTCCTCCATATCATTTTGTGTTTTGAGTATATTTATAGCCCAGATAGTGGAGGAGGATTTGGGCAAACCCCTTACGTATTCGGTGTGATTTCTGATCTTTCTGGCACCCGCAAGCCAGACTCCTGCGGAATGCTGAACTACAGCCTACCTAAGACGGCTTCCCATTGGCGCTTAAGAACCCCACATATCAGAGATAGCAGTGGTTGTGACGCTTGCTGTTGGAACAGATGCTGAGAGTGGTTGTGGCCAGCAAGGCCAGTCTCACGGCCGACTCTCTGCTCTGTTGGGCGGAACTTACCTGGTTGAGGCTGGCGTGAAGGCGCCTCGGGCACCTGAAGTGTGGTGCTGCTGCTGAGCCCTCACTGAGAGATGGTGTGGGATATATGATGGCCATGGTGGCTTGTGGAGCCACAGGTGGGACCAGCGAGGGAATGGTGTAGAGATGGAGGGAGTGGCCTCGGAAAGACTTCGTGGGCAGAGAGGAGAGCTGAGGGCTCCATGCAGCCAAGGACACACCATATTCTAGAGCAGGGTGCTGCACTGATTTGGTGCACATCTCCCAGAGTCAAGTACTGACGGTGTGGGACAAGTGGGCAGGCCTTGAGGGAGAAAGAACAGCTGTGTGCGACAGAAGGCATGTAGACTGGGGTAAGTGCATTGCAGCGTGTGGAGCAGGTGGAGAGACACCCGGGTGGGAGATGGGCCCTTGGCTCGGAGGGACTACCTCGACTCCCCCCTTGTAAAGAGTGGACTGGCTTGGAGTGTTTACCGCAGACAAAAGGCTGAAGGGGGCCCTACTAAGCTGGTGGTGAGAGGGGGAGGGGGATTCTCACCTATGCACTTCGGAGGCCAGGTGTTACCAAACACCCTTAGCAGGTGCAATGTCGTTGAGGCATACACAGCACAGATACCATCTCAATTTGTTCCACATGGGCTGTCCAGATACCCTCCATTGCAGTCTCCATCTGTCCCTGGGATCACTGAGCTTTCATCAAGTTGCATTGTCCACTGTGTGTTGGACTCCAGGGTCGCATAATTAATCATGTTGTTCCCCTTGGTAGGTTTGGGTGCTTTCTCTTTCCCCACAATAGTCTCAGTAACCCCTCCCAGTGTTTTCCAGTCACAGCTTTGCCCCACAGGGCCGTCCACACTCCACTCAGCACTCCAACCCGGGTCCTACCAGGGCCAAAAAGTATGGCCTCGAGGCCATACTGGTTGGCTCCTTGAGACCACCATAGCCATTTGATATTACCAGAAAGATGAATATTGGTGACAGGTAGACTGCCTAGATAGAAATATTTTATGATTTCATTAATGCAATGGAAGAAGCAGATAACAAGAAGATTATCAAGTACCTTAAGAATCTTGCTGGTGAAGGTGTAAAAGAAGTGATAACGAAAATGCTGCAATCTGACGGAATTACCTGCAGTCAAATCAAAGCAGCCTTGAGTCTCAAGTTCAATTGAATGCTGAATGTCCATTACGACAGGTACATCTTCAGTCAAGAATGACAGAAAGCTGGGGAGACCATCAATGAGTTTTTTGTGAGAATGGATACGCGTATCACATTCAATTAACTTAATGATGAGGAAGCTATAAGCCTCAGAGTGATTGATGGATGCTTGTCATATTCATTCAGTTGATGAATGCTGAAAGAAACTCATAGTCTGGAGTGAGTTCTCATAGCTTCCAGAGCTGAAGAGCGTCCTGCTCGACAAGCTGCTGACATGGAGGCCAGAGGGACCCAGGGGCATATTATCAAGGACCGGTGTTAAAATTATCACCGTTTTATCGGTAGGAAACTGCCGATAAAACGGTGCTAATGGGCTTGATAATACGCCCTTGTTAATTCCCATAGAAGCTCATGTTCTGATGTTAACATGGGCTTCTATGGGAATTAACAAGGCCGTATTATCAAGCCCATTATTGCTGTTTTATTGGCAGTTTCCTGCTGATAAAACGGCGATAATTTGAACACCGGTCCTTGATAATATGCCCTCCAGAGTGAGTCAGTCATGAATGTGAACAATAATCCAAAGCACAAGCCTGAGGGAGGCTGAGTGAATTCTCAACACGAAAAGAAGTTGCGCTTCAGGTGTGGATTTTTGTTTACAAACAAAGGTAAATGTCCTGTCATTGGGCAAGTCAGCAAAGGCTGTGGAAAGGAGAACCTTTTTGTAATGGTGTGCAAGGTAAAGGAAAAAGTAAGTGAATCATGATGCATAGTCAAAATGGCCACCAGGGGCTGTATTACATAAAGTGTCCCGGGGGCACAATCGTGTTTGTGCCCACTTTGCCCGCCCCGGGACACTGTGGTATTCGCTATCTTCAAGGGGGCGTCCTCTCATTTGCATGGGGGTGTGTCCCATCCAAATGAGGGAATCCTTTTGCCTTTGCGTCCGAGTCTTATTACTGATGTGGCACAGAGGCAAAAAGCCCTCAGGAATAAATAAATCAAACATTGTCTGGCAATCACACCAAAATTCAATGGTTGTTCACTTCCTTTCATTTCTGATAGTGGTGCATCAATAATTATTATGTCTGGTGAGAAATATAACAAGCTGTCTCCATTGCACTTTCTTACGCCATTGGAAACTGAATTGTATATGTGGGCTGCATTGACGCCACTAAGAGGTCATGGTTCATTTGTAGCAGCGATGAAACATAAGAAAACAAAAGTACAAGCACCCATTCAAGCTACGGTATGAAGCCCTTTTTTACTCAGCTTCAACACTGCTGCTGATATCCATGAATTATAACATAAATGCTCATCATGAAATAGTAAGTCAATTCCCTTTGTTGTTTCATGGGTTGGGAAAACTCAAGACTATTATTGTCCAATTACACATTAATGAGGATGTCCGTCTTATTGCTCAAAGACACAGACAAATTGCCTGTCACTTACAGGAAGCTCTTGAAAAAGAATTGGAATCCTTACTCAAACACTATATCATTGAGCATTCCACTGGTCCAACTCCATGGGTTTCTTGCATTGTGGTAGTACACAAATAGGACAGTGAAAGAGCTGTACGCATCTGCGTGGATATGTGTCAAGGGAACAAGGCAATTGAAAGAGAACAACATACCGGACCACACATTGCCGACATGCTAGCACAATTGAATGGTGCAAAGGTATTCACTCACCTTGATCTAAATAAAGGATATCATCAGTTGGAAATCAAGGAGAATTGTAGGCACATTACAATCTTTTCTCAACACTGTTGGTCTGTTTCGTTCCAAAAGACTCAGCTTTGGTGTGTCATCAGCTGCAGAACTATTTCAAGATATAATTCGACATATCATACAGCCTGTGATGAATGCTTTAAATTATAGTCATGAAATATTGGTTTTTGGAGCTACACAGAAAGAGCACAAAACTCTCCCGCAAGTATGTCATTTGCTCACTGATGCGTCTTTAACTTTGAATGCCGAGAAATGGGAGTTCCATAAGAGAAAGTTTCAATTCTTTAGCCATATTTTTTCAGATGGGGCATGACACCCGATCCAGATAAAGTGCAAGCACTGTCAACTGTGAGTCCCCCACATTAATTCCTTGGCAAGGCTAGCTATTGCTCTATATACATACAAGACTTTGCCACTGTCAGTGCACCATTAAGAGACTTGACAAAAAATTATGTTTCTTTTCCTTGGTCAAATGAATGCGAGCAAAGCTTCCAGAAAAACAAACAGTCCACAACTCAACTGAAATGGCATTCTTTGATCCAAAGCTTCATACTGAGGTTTTTGTTGATACTGGCTCCGGCGGCTTAGGCACAATCCTTGCACAGGACAGCGGACACCCAGATGTATTGTGGCATATGCAACTCGAAGTTTGTCCCAAACTGAACGTGCTTATTCACAACCTGAGACCATGAGAAAGAAAGATTAGCATATGCATTCTTGTATGGGAAGCCTTTCATGCTTGTGACAGATCATCGAGTATTGATGACTGTCTTTGGCAATCCAAAGGCAAAAATGCCTCCTTGTGTTGAACTTTTGGGTCTGCAACTGCAAGAATACAATGACACTATTGTACATGTTCAAGGAGAAAATCAGCACCCTGCCGACTACTTCTCACAAGTGCCTCTACAATGCCCTGAACTTATTCTAAGATAGACTCCGTAGAACTGTGACATAAGCATTAGAGGGTAGTGAAGCAATTGCAGATTTAGAATGTTGAGTTTGTAGTTACACATAGAAGAATAAAGACATGTTATACTGAGCTCTGCATGTGGCGTAGTGTCAAGACTGGCTACGTCGTCCCTTACCTTGTCTTGAAGCTGAAGCCTCGTGGAAGACGTAGAAGATTTCGCAGAGACGCAAGGGACCAACTTCCCAAACTACTAACTAAAACCTTACTGAACTACTTATTCACAGCAAGATTAAAACTAGAAATTAGGGAGGAGGGCCGGTACTGGACGTGGACGTTGAGTTGTTGGTCTGTTCTTGCTGTCGACCTGCGAATCAACAAGCACCAATATATTACTCAAGAGCTACCTCTGATCATTTCTTAATTACCCTATGATCTAAACACTAACCTTCCCTACCTACCCCCCCCTTCCACAGTTGTGAGAGTGAGAGTCTTGTTTGCCTAAGCACCTACCTGCGATCAGTGTTGTCTCGTCTTCGTCCAGTATTTCTTTGTCTTGTCTCGTCGTGATGGTTAAGGCGTCAGATACTTCTTGTTGTCTTTTTAGCGCAGTCTTTTTCCTGAAAGGTGGCCTCTGGGGGGCTTAGAAACAAGAAACCTAAATTAGAAAGTATTTCTCAAATCCTTTCCCGAAAATCACTAAGCTCCCAGACATTCACTTACTGTATTCTTTCTTGTTGGTCACTTTCCAATAAGGGATTCTTTTTTTAGGCTGAAAAGAACTGATTCAAATTGCTAAAAACCTTCTAAAAGGTATCTTTCTTTTACATCACAGACTTTAGATAACTTTTTTCGAAAATAAAAACTAACATGAGGTTTTACACTTTTCATAGAATAACAAGAGCGCTTTTACAATGATACTATCAAGCAATGTACTTCTCTAGCGCCAAACATTTGCAGAAATCAAAGAAACCTAAATATCAAAACATTTCTTGTAATACAGGATTGCCTTTAAATACGAATTGTTCTCTCTTTGAAGTCCCAAAGAAGCCTTCAGTCTTTTTTCTGAGAAAATGTTTGTCCAAAATTACTCTTGACCTTTCTTGCGAAGGGCGCCTTTAAAATAATAAAGATTTGCACTTAGCTTTCTCTTTGAGGATGAAACGCTTCGGTGAACGCTGATTGCCGGTTTTCCATCCGTTCAATTGAAGACTCCTTGCGAGGCCTCAGGCGCGATCCTTCCTCAAAGCTGGGCGGAAGGCAAAGCGTCTTCTGGAAGGTTGGGTGAGGTTTAAATAGGGAACCGCACCCAGCCGCACCCAGCCGCGCACAGACAACGTGCGTGCGTGTGTGCTAAGCCGGGACTTAAACCGAGGGCTTTTTCCTGCACGGTGGCTGGCATTAGCACTCCCAGGCTGTGTCCAGGCAAAGGCTCTCTTTACTTACAAAAACGGGGCTATTTCCGATCTCACTGGGATGCATAAAAGGCAAGGAAAAAATAAATAGCAAAACAAAAACCAAAAGGAAAGTCCAGAATCACGGAAACAGTTTCATGTTACAGTACAAAAGGAAAATCATGATTTACAGTACACAAACACACTGATTCTTGTAGCGTGCAGGGTGCACGGGAAAGGGGTGGGTTTTCCTGAGGGGTCTAAGCTTCATGACAGTACTCCCTCCTCAAGATCCGCCCAAGGACTGTAGATATAGGTTTTGGTTTGTCAGGGTGACGAAGATGAAAAGTCCTTAATACTTTCGGAGCATTCTTTAGGTGTTCCAAAGGTTCCCATGATCTTTCCTCAGGGCCATACCCTTTCCAATCGACTAGATAAAAAAGTTTTCCTCTGACTCTTTTAGAATCTAAGATAGATCTTACCTCGAATTCTGGATGTCCCTCAATTTCAATGGAGGGAGGTGACTGAATCAAGCGGGTTTGGGAATGGAAAGGTTTCACCAAAGAAACATGGAAAACTGGGTGTATCAAATATTTTCGAGGAAGATCTAATTTTACACAAACAGGATTGATGATTTTTACTATTGGAAAAGGACCTATGAATCTAGGGTTACATTTCTTATTTCCCTCTAGTTTTAAATTCCTGGTACTTAACCATACCTTGTCTCCAATCTTGTATTCAGGTTGTTTGGTTCTATGTTTATCGGTTGTACCTTTTTGAGTTTCTTTTGCTTTAGCTAAATTATATCTAGCTTCTTCTTGGATTGCAAAGAGTTTAGAAACATATTCTGAAACTGCTGGTACAGACTCAATTTTGTCAGTAAGCTTAGGAATACTTTTGGGATGAAAGCCGTAATTACAAAAGAATGGAGACATTTTGATTGAGGAATGTTCCAGGTTGTTATAAGCGAATTCCAAGGGACTTAGAAGATCAGACCATTCCTCTGATGCTCCAGGCAGCATGCAACGAAGAAGTTGTTCAATGGTTTGGTTGGTTCGTTCTGTTAAACCATCTGATTGAGGGTGATAACTAGAAGACAGTTTCACCTCCATGTTAAGCAAAGAACTTAAATTGCGCCAGACTCGAGATATACATTGAGACCCTCTATCCGAAATTACCACAGATGGAATGCCATGTAAACGAATGATATGTGTCATTATTAGGTGGACAAGTTCGATAGCAGAGGGAAGTCCTTTTAGAGGAATGAAGTGGGCCATTCGAGAGAATTGATCTACCACAGTTAAAATTGTTGTAAATCCCTTCTTGGTTTCAGGCAGTTCAACAATGAAGTCTAAAGATATCGTGTGCCATGGCAGAGGTGGAATAGGAAGTGGCATTAAAAAACCACTTGGAGCTTGATGAGAGACTTTGTTTTGAATACAGATGCTACATGTCTCTTCAAAGAATTGAATGTCTTGGAACATCGAGGGCCACCAGAAATCTCTTTTGATGAGCTCATAGGTTTTCATGATACTGGGATGAGCTGTTAAAGGAGTATCGTGATGTAGATGAATAATGTCTTTTCTTAGTGATTCAGTAGGTACAAAAATAAGATCATGTACCAGCATCAAATCGTCTTTTTCCTGAAGGAAAGGATGTTCTTTTTTCCACTGATCAAAATCCTTTACATCCAAAGCCTTTTTTATTTCGGTAATTATATCACAAATGGATAAAGTTGCCTGAAAACAAGAAGTAGGGATTACAGGAAGTATTTTATCTGGTTGATCAGGACCTTTATCCCCAATTCGGGATAAGGCGTCAGCTTTTAGATTCTCTTTCCCAGGTCGATAAGTGATTACAAAGTTATAATCATTAAAAAATAAAGACCATCGTAATTGTCTCGCAGAAAGAGCTTTTACGGATTTTAAAGCCTGAAGATTTCTGTGATCAGTGTGTATAGTTACAGGATGACAAACTCCAATCAAATAGTGACGCCATTCTCCAAATACTGCCTTGATTGCCAACAGTTCTTTGTCAGCGATTGCATAATTTTGTTCAGCTTCAGACAATTTTCTGGAATAATAGGCTATTGGATGCATTTGACCTGTATCAAGATCTCTTTGAGATAATATGCCACCCAAAGCACATTGTGAAGTGTCAGCTTCTACTATGAAAGGTTGACTAGGATCAGGATGGGACAAGACTGGAGCTGACGTGAATCTCTTCTTTAACTCTCGAAAAGCTTCTTCTGCAGGAGCTGACCAAAGAAATTTTACGCCTTTTCTTAACAACTTAGTAATGGGAGTTATAATTTGCGAAAAGTCTTGTATAAATCTGCGGTAAAAATTCGCAAATCCTAGAAAGCTTTGAATTTGTTTTACAGTAGTGGGTCTTGGCCAAGAACTGACTGCATTAACCTTGTTAAGATCCATCTCAATTCCCATGGGACTGATGACATAACCAAGAAAATCCACTTTGGATACGTGAAACAGACTCTTTTCAAGTTTTACGTAAAGAGAATTTGAAAGCAATTTTTGGAGAATGGCGCGAACTTGCTGCACATGTTCTTCCTCAGAGTCGGAGTATATAAGAATATCATCTATGTAAACTACACAGCATACATCTATGAATTCGTGCAAAACCTCATTTATAAAAAATTGAAAGGCTGCTGGAGCGTTGCAGAGTCCGAAAGGCATAACTTAGTACTCGAAGAGACCGAACTTAGTGCGAAAGGCCGTCTTCCACTCGTCTCCCTTTCGTACTTGTACTAGATGGTACGCTCCACGCAGATCCAATTTCGTATAAATGGTTGCCTTTTTAACCTGGTCCAACAGTGTGGGAATGAGAGGCAGTGGATACCTATTCTTAATGGTTATATTATTCAGAGCTCTATAATCTATGCACAGGCGCAATTCCCCTCCTTTTTTCGGAATGAAAAAAAGAGAAGATGACACTGGTGATTTGGAATGTCGTATGAAGCCATTTGCGAGGTATTCGTCAAGATACTCTCTAAGGTGTACGTTCTCTTTTTCAGTTAGGGCGTAGATCCTACTACAGGGCAGGGTGGCTCCAGGTACCAGATCTATTCTACAGTCAAAGTCCCTGTGTGGTGGCAGTGTGTTTGCCCTTTTTTTGTCGAAAACATTTAGAAGATCTGAGTATTCAGAAGGTACTCCATCTAAGACTAAAACATTTGGTGCTGCTTCTGTTCTAAAGTCAAAGCCCTGGATTAAGTCCTCATTCTTTCCTAGCAGAAAACAATGTTGTGAACAATGAGAAGATTTAAAAGTCACTGTCTTAGATACCCAGTCGATAAGGGGGTTGTGTTGAACCAACCAAGGAATTCCAAGAATTAATTTGAATTGAGGAGCATCTATAATGTCAAAATGAATTTTCTCTCTGTGAACATCAGAACAATCCATCTCTAATAATTCTGATTGTTTATTGATTGGACCAGATGACAGTTCCTTGCCATCTACAGCTCTAACCGTTTCTGGATGTTCCTTAAGGACTGACTTAAATCCTAATGTCTGAAAAAAGTGTGTATCGATAAAATTCCCTGTAGCTCCTGAATCAATTATTGCTTCTACTTTTCTGGAGTAAGAGGCTGGAGCAGGCCCTCTTAATTCTACCCGTATACTGAAATGCTTACACCCTAGAGGTGGAAGAGAAGAGGCCAAACTGGGATCTTTACTCGATAAACTGGCCTCTATCCTTACCGAGCATTCTCGTTTCCCGAACCTTCTTGGGTGATGGCAATCTCAGAGGACTTAGTCTTAAGCTTATTAGGTCGTGCCGAACATTCTTTGACAAAATGTCCTGTTTTACTGCAGTAAAGGCATTGGTTCAATCTTCGTCTCTTTTCTTTTTCCTCTTTAGAAATTGGGCCTCGAATTGTACCAATCTGCATTGGTTCTGTAGGATCTACTCTGGGACTGCCCTCTCTAGATGTCTTTTCTTTTAAGAAAACTAATTTGTGTTTGGACCTTCCCTTTTCTCCTCTTCTTTCAGACAAACGATGGTTTAATTTTACTACTAAATCTATGAACTCACTGATGTCATCTGGAGGCTCTAAAATTTGTGTAATCATATCCTTCAGCTCGTCTTTTAGCCCTCTGTAAAAAATTGAAACTCTTTTGTCATAAGGCCAATCAGCTTCTAAAACCAGGCGATTAAACATAGAGGATCCCTGTTTTAAACTAAGAAGTTCATTATCCGCGGACTGAACAAATACATGTTTAGCAAACATTTTTTTTAAGGCACGCTCAAAATCCTTAAAGTTATATAGTATTCGGTCATCGTTTTCTACCAGAGGGACTGACCACAGAGCTGCATCACCACCTAAATAAGATAACATAAATACTACCTTGGATGAATCATCAGGAAATGCTGAAGTTTTAGCTATGAAATGTAAATGACACTGCTGTAAAAATACTGAGAACTTATTACTGTCCCCATAGAACCTCTCAGGCTGTGCTAAGGGAGTAGGAACTGGCGTTACCACTTGAATCTGAGTTTGAGACCCGGAATCCAAAGAGGTCCACTGATAGGTTGCTGAAGTCTGTACTGCGTCTTGGAGGGTTGACATGTCCCTACGTAAGGCTGCATTTTCCTGTCTTAAATCTTCCAAGATGGTTGCTAAATCTTGTAAGGTCACTTGATCCATTGCGTTTGGGCGAAATGATTCTCGTGGGCTTTGCCTTCTGTCAAGACTGGCTACGTCGTCCCTTACCTTGTCTTGAAGCTGAAGCCTCGTGGAAGACGTAGAAGATTTCGCAGAGACGCAAGGGACCAACTTCCCAAACTACTAACTAAAACCTTACTGAACTACTTATTCACAGCAAGATTAAAACTAGAAATTAGGGAGGAGGGCCGGTACTGGACGTGGACGTTGAGTTGTTGGTCTGTTCTTGCTGTCGACCTGCGAATCAACAAGCACCAATATATTACTCAAGAGCTACCTCTGATCATTTCTTAATTACCCTTTGATCTAAACACTAACCTTCCCTACCTACCCCCCTTCCACAGTTGTGAGAGTGAGAGTCTTGTTTGCCTAAGCGCCTACCTGCGATCAGTGTTGTCTCGTCTTTGTCCAGTATTTCTTTGTCTTGTCTCGTCGTGATGGTTAAGGCGTCAGATACTTCTTGTTGTCTTTTTAGCGCAGTCTTTTTCTTGAAAGGTGGCCTCTGGGGGTCTTAGAAACAAGAAACCTAAATTAGAAAGTATTTCTCAAATCCTTTCCCGAAAATCACTAAGCTCCCAGACATTCACTTACTGTATTCTTTCTTGTTGGTCACCTTCCAATAAGGGATTCTTTTTTAGGCTGAAAAGAACTGATTCAAATTGCTAAAAACATTCTAAAAGGTATCTTTCTTTTACATCACAGACTTTAGATAACTTTTTTCGAAAATAAAAAATAACATGAGGTTTTGCACTTTTCATAGAATAACAAGAGCGCTTTTACAATGATACTATCAAGCAATGTACTTCTCAAGTGCCAAACATTTGCAGAAATCAAAGAAACCTAAATATCAAAACATTTCTTGTAATACAGGATTGCCTTTAAATACGAATTGTTCTCTCTTTGAAGTCCCAAGAAGCCTTCAGTCTTTTCTCTGAGAAAATGTTTGTCCAAAATTACTCTTGACCTTTCTTGCGAAGGGCGCCTTTAAAATAATAAAGATTTGCACTTAGCTTTCTCTTTGAGGATAAAACGCTTCGGTGAACGCTGATTGCCGGTATTTCATCCGTTCAATTGAAGACTCCTTGCGAGGCCTCAGGCGCGATCCTTCCTCAAAGCTGGGCGGAAGGCAAAGCGTCTTCTGGAAGGTTGGGTGCGGTTTAAATAGGGAACCGCACCCAGCCGCGCACAGACAACGTGCGTGCGTGCGTGTGTGCTAAGCCGGGACTTGAACCGAGGGCTTTTTCCTGCACGGTGGCTGGCATTAGCACTCACAGGCTGTGTCCAGGCAAAGGCTCTCTTTACTTACAAAAAGGGGGCTATTTCCGATCTCACTGGGATGCATAAAAGGCAAGGAAAAAATAAATAGCAAAACAAAAACCAAAAGGAAAGTCCAGAATCACGGAAACAGTTTCATGTTACAGTACAAAAGGAAAATCATGATTTACAGTACACAAACACACTGATTCTTGTAGCGTGCAGGGTGCACGGGAAAGGGGTGGGTTTTCCTGAGGGGTCTAAGCTTCATGACACGTAGTCATTGGTGAGTACCCGAGCTAGGGAGGATGCTACAACAGGGACCCTGCATGATAGGGCAGAAGATACAGAAAACCGCTTTCGCCACAGCAATATCCGATTTCTGGGGTTCCCGGAATGGGTGGAGGGGGAGTATGTGGAGACCTTTCTGGAAAACTGGATAAAGATTGTGCTTTCCCCAGAAGGCTTATCGAGGTGGTTTGTCTTCAAACTGGCCCATAGGGCGGTAGCACTGATGCCCCCCTGGGTACCCCTGAGAGCTCTGCTAGAATAAATCCTGAAACACAAGTACTGTGACTGCATTCTGTGGGCCTCTAGACACGTGGAACGCCGCACCTTGGATAACCATGCTATGTCAGTCTACCCAAACTACACCAAACTTGTACAAACACGCAGAAAAACTTACATGGACATGAAACAGCAGCTCAGGAAGCTTTGACTTCAATATATGTTGTTGTTCCTGGGGGCACTTAAAACTACTTTCACACCACAAAAGTCACTTCTTAAACAACTCGGAGGAAGTCTGGGCTTGGCTAGAGATCTGGGATAAAGCAGGGACATACAGACCTGAGAGCAGGTTTGAATAACTTTTGCTGCTCCCCTGGAGCAGCAGGGGGAGGCAGCGTAGACCTCGGTGCCGGTCGTGAGCAGGACACAGGTTATAATAATTATAATAATAATAATTTCTATTTGTAATGTGCAAACATATCATCCCCTAGCTGTGCTTCCTGTTCCTGGAGTCCGACGGAGGATAGCTGGACCACAGATGTGGATTTACATTGCGCTCCCTCAGCACACCCCTTCAAGAGGGCCCGCCCACCATCCTGCAAGCCGTGCCGACCGCCACTGCCTACTTCATGAAAGTATTGTCCTATTGAGAATAGATTTTCTCTTATAAAATCCAATGGTGTGATGTTTTTGCATTTAATATTTATGTTAGATGATATTCTGACAAGGATATTCTGACAAGTGACAGTATAGATTGTGCACTCCTATTATCTTATGTGGATTCAACCAACCTCTTTTGCCTCTCAAACTGTGTTGCATGTAACGTTTGACCAATGCCTGCCTTTCATGTGTTACCAAAACAAAAATGGCCCAGATCCCCAGAGGGCAACCTGGTGTCAAACGTGCACTGCTCGGGGGATAAATACAAATAATTTGTCTGTTTTTTTACCCTAAATTATTACAATGAGTCATGTGTTTTCCTGCGTGTGTATTTCATGTAATGAACATTACACAATATTAATGCCAATTTATATTTCAAGACTTTTGCAATCAAGATTAGATCATCATATAATATTTACAGATTTGTTTTATACAAGCAAACATTAGGAACAAGACCCAAACATAACGATGCCCAATGCATTTCGGGACAACCTGTCCCTTCGTCAGGGGTTAAAATCTGAACAAAAAACAAATATAATGATTTCTCATGCTCTTTGTGGTACCATCGATACAATTGTAACAAAACAATATATTGCTGATTGTATACAGTATTTGTGGTGCAAAAACCCTATCTCAAATGATGAAGCTTTTCTTTATAAACATGCCAAAACCTGGTGGTGATTAGTGTTCAATACACAATTCTTTACGACATGCACAATCCCAATAGTAGTAAAGAATTTCCTCACATGCTATGCCAATGCTCAATACACCCATGATTCCAAATAAAAGATAGAATCACTCTTGCAGTACCCTCAAGTCAGTTAGCACATGAACTTACTTGTGACCAAAAACGAAGAACAACCAAGAACTGTATGCCACAACCCTGAACGGAAGTGGGTAATTCGTGCATATTAACAAATCATAATGAAGTCAAAATTGACATCCCCCAATATGACACACATTGCCTCATCTAAACGCTGTTAACCAATTCTCGAAAGTAACCCATACCTTTGTAGATAACCTTGGGATGAGGTTCCACATCAAAATTAACCTTTTATCTACCAGCACTGTAAACTCCAAGCTGCAGGTAAAAAATAGTCCCAGTACTGATAAGTCCCCATAAAAAAACAGTAGCCCAATAAATGCCCAATGCCAAACTCCCCTTACCATAACATTGCCGCTGCTCGCCGTTGGGAAACTCCAACCTCCTATTTCCAAACTTCACGCTGCATGTGAGAAAAAGGCTGTGTTAAAATTATACCCTCACCCAAACTCGTACCTGTTATCGAGCGAGCACCAGATAACATATCCTACCACGCTTCTGTGGCAGCCGGTTGTTGTATCCCCACAACCTCCTCTTCACATGCCTTGCTACACGCGAAGTTCCGGTCACGGTGCTGACGAATCCAGCAACTGCATTCACCCGACTTCCTCATTAAAACATACCCGTCCTCTCGCGAGACCCCGTAACAAAACGTAAGCACCATCTTGGAACATGCAACTAATGTTTTCAAGCTATAAGCAAACAAGAAATGCTCTGTCATTGATGTCACCAATGTAATCAACAAACGAGGTCCTACGACCAAAATACCAAGTTTTGACATCACTGCTGGGCTTTTGGCATATGTACGTTAATCAGAGGTGGTGTCACGAAAGCTAAACCAAATACAGATCATAACATTAAGTGCTGAAATGCTGTGGTAACATATTTCGCATGAGGTGAACAATCGGCAAGAATGTTAACGACAACATTGTATAACAATTCTTTTAAATGTCACCATAGTTTAACATCAGTCTTTACATATACATAAACAACAACGACATAATAAACAGCCACATTTTTAATTCAACCAAATATTGTTTCCACTTAAAAATGACTGAGGTGAGACTCAAAAATTCTTCGTGTATGTAATGTATGTAGATCTATATGTGTTTTATGGAGTGTTCAAAGGAACCATGACATGCCAAATTTGTAGTTCCAACCGAATGGCATCAGGGTGTTTAGCTGTTTGATCCAGAAAGTTTCTCATTGCAACAATAGTTTGGAATTATCCAATCCTTCACGTGGAGGTATATGTTCAATGATTTGAAATTTAATTTGTGCAATGGTGTGTCGGGCTACGTCCCAATGCATTGCTAAACTCGAGGTTGTATTCTTATTCCTAATGCGACTTTTATGCTCTGTTAGACAAATCTTAATTTTTCTATCATTTTTTCAAACATACAATAAATCGCAGGGGCATTTAATGGAGTAACCTATTTGAGTTGAGTTAAAGTGAAAAGCTTGTGTGATTTTGATACGTTCACCAGTTCTTGGATGCAGCAACGTGTTGCCTGTGATAGCGTTGTTACAATGGATGCAATTTCCACATTTGGTTGTGCCAGGCTTAGCAACTTTGGTGTTGATCTTTTTCTAGGACAACATTTCTTTCAAATTACGAGCTCTCGTAAAGGCAAGCAATGGTTTATCTCTAAATAAACCATTAAAATCAGAAACTTCCATAAGCATTTCCCAGCGTTTGTGGATAATTTGTTTTATTTTAGTGAATACTGTAGAATATTTTGAAACAAACACTATTCCATCTGTTGTCTTTTTAGGTTGCTTCAATAAAAGATCTTCTCTTGCTCGAGACGTGGCTCGTATTAAATGTGATTCCAACAGTGTTTCTGGGTTTCGGGGTACCCTCTGTCCATGTAATTTTTCTTTTGGATGGCCATAGTTTCTATGCTAGTGCATTTATTTGTGTTGATGTGACGAATCCTTAGAAATTGTGCTTATGGAAGGTTCCTAATCAAAGATGGTGGGTGAAAACTCTGAAATTGGAGTGCATTAGTCCGGTCTGACTCTTTTTTGTACAATCGTGTGGTGATTTTATTGGATTCTATTTCAATCCACTTGTCCAGGAAAGCGATTCTGCTCTTCTTGATAGTATAATTAAATTGTATCCTAGGATCTCTGGAGTTCAAGATCCTGATGTTCTCAACCAGGGTCTCTTCTGTTTTCCTCCAAATCAAAAAAAATGTCATCAATAAAGCTCCTTAAAAAAAAATCAGACCTTCCTTCCACGCCAAGTTGTTTAAAACGTGGTCGTGCTCAAATTTAGCCATAAATGTATTGGCGTAGGCTGGGGCTCCTGGAAAGCCCATTGAATTTAAAATCATTGAACATATACCGCCACGTGAAGGATTGGATAATTCCAAACTATTGTTGCAAAGAGAAGCTTTCTGGATCAAATGGCTTAACACCCTGATGCCATTAGGGTTGAACGACAAATTTGACATGTCATGTTTCTTTTGAACACCCCATAACATACATATAGGTCTACATACATTACATACACAAAGAATTTTTGAGTCTCACCCCAGTCATTTTTAAGTGGAAATAATACTTGGTTGTCTTAAAAATGTGGCTGTTTACCATGTTGTTGTTGTTTATGTATATGTAAAGACTGATGTTATACTATGGTGACAATTAACAGAATTGTTTTACAATGTTGTTGTTAACATTATTTCCGATTGTTCACCTCATGTAAAATATGTTACCACAGCATTTCAGCACTTAATGTAATGATCAGTATTTGGTTTAGCTTTCGTGACACCACCTCTGATTAACGTACATATGCCAAAAGTTCAGCTGTGATGTCAAAACTTGGTATTTTGGTCGTAGGACCTCCTTTGTTGATTACATTGGTGACATCGATGACGTAGCATTTCTTGTTTGCTTATAGCTTGAAAACATTAGTTGCCTGTTCCAAGATGGCACTTACATTTTGTTACGAGGTCTCACTAGAGGACGGGTATGTTTTAATGAGGAAGTCAGGTGAATACAGTTGCTGGATACGTCGGCACCGTGACCGGAACTTCGCGTGTAGCAAGGCGTGAGAACAGGAGGTTGTGGAGATACAACGACCGACTGTAACAGAATCGTTGTAGGATATGTTATATGGGGCTCGCTTGATAACAGGTCTGAGTTTGGTTGAGTACATAATTTTAACACAGCCTTTTTTTCCGCATGCAGCGTGAAGTTTGGAAATAGGAGGCTGGAGTTTCTCAACGACGAGCAGCGGCAACGTTATGGTAAGGAGAGTTGGGAATAGGACGTTTATTGGGCTACTGGTTTCTATGGGGACTTATCAGTAATGCAACTATTTTTTACCTGCAGCTTGGAGTTTACGGTGCTGTTAGTTAAATGGTTCATTTTGATGTGGAACCTTATCCCGGGGTCGTCTACAAAGGTACGGGTTACTTTTGAGAATTGGTTAATAGCGTTTAGATGAGGTACTGTATGTCATATTGGGGTGAATGTAAATTTTGACATCATTATGAATTGTTTATGTGCAGGAATTACCCATTCCTGTTCAGGGTTGTGACATACAGTTCATGGTTGTTCTTTGTTTTTGGTCACAAGTAAATTCATGTGCTAACGGGTTTGAGGGTATTGCACGAGTGATTCTATCTTTGGTTTGGAATCATGGCTGTATTGAGCATTCATATAGTATGTGAGGAAGTTCTTTACTACTATTGGGCTTGTGCATGTCATAAAGAATTGTGTATTGAACACTAATCACCACAACTTTTGGCCTGTTTAGAAAGAAAAACGTTGTCATTTGAGATAGGGTTTTTGCACCACAAACACTTTATACAATCAGCAATATATTGTTTTGTTACAATTGTATCGATGGTATCACAAAGTGCAGGAGAACTGATTATATTTATTTTTTTCACATTTTTTGACCCTGACGAAGGGACAGGTTGTCCCGAAATGCATTGGGCATCGTCATGTTTGGGTTTTTTCTTTATGTTTGCTTGTATAAAACAAATGTGTAAATATTATATGATGATCTAATATTGATTGCAAAAGACTTGAAATATAACTTGACACTAATATTACGTAATGCTCATTAAATGAAATACATATGCAGGAAAACACATGACTCATTGTAATAATTTAAGTTAAAAAGAATTGATACATTATTTATATGTATACCCCCGAGCTGTGTACGTTTGAGTCCAGTTGCCCTCTGAGGACCTGGCCATTTTTGTTAAGGATATTCTGAGATCATACTTTAGACACTGTTGAAAACACACCCAATAGCTGAGGAGGAACACTGTACCCAACTCTACTCGCTGCTCAATAATGGCAAGTAGTTCCTAATCTATCCTAATTAAGGTTTCATTCTGAATAGCCATTAGTGCAGTCTCTTTCCCACCATGGAATTATGACTGAAAGATGTACAGACCAAAGATTTGATTCATATTTTTGAGCACAGTGACTTTAAAGGATTCTAATTTATCAGATACTATTATCCAGACTTTAAAAAAAATGTAAATGAAGATTTAAACTTCCTCTCAATAAGTCTAATTTCATTCAGTTAAGGACGTGACCTCTAGAGGTGGAACGTTCAATGTGCTCCTCAACAAAAATATATATATACATTGCCATGTGCAGTTTTGAGAAGCCTTAGCATTGTCATAAAGCCCAGGGCTGCTTCTGGTGCCTCTGTGAATTTTCCCATCTCCTTGAGGTTAATGTTGAGGTTATTGTAGCATTCACAGGGAGAGAGAGAGAGAGAGAGAGAGAGAGAGAGAAGAGAGAGAGAGAGAGAGAGAGAGAGAGAGAGAGATCAGAGAAGGAGAGAGAGATCAGAGAAGAGAGTGGAGAAGGAGAGAAGGAGACTGGATGGATGGAAAAAGAGAAATTGTGCGAGGAGACAAAAGGAGCAAGGCTGATTTGAGCATTTTTGCCAGAGTTGCTATTGGTTCCACAGTCCGGTCCTGTCATCAGTGACTCGGCTAACTTTGCATCCCACTGAATTCAGTGGCTTCTAATTGTAAAATATATACTGGGACAGACCCATTCAAGATACAGTATTACAAGAGCAGAAGATTATTCAGGATCTGCGGTGTTGCAGCTAGCAAGAGAGTGGCAAGTTACAGTGGGCCATGCTCGTTTGCTGATTTGGGGCTTATTTATGAGCTCTTGCAACACTTTTGTGCCGTCAGTGTGTCACTTTGTGTGACGCACCAGCTGCGTAAAAAATTCACCATGTTGCGCTCTATTTACAAAGTGACGCATGTAGGCAGATGCATCACTTTGTAAACCCCTGCACTACATTATACCTGCGTCAGGTATAATGTATGCAGGGTGAGTGTTCCCCCACACCAAAGCCTCATAGAAGTGGCACATGGAAATCTATAAGATTTCAGTGCGCGACTTCTAGGGCGCCATTGCGTGAAAACTTTACGCCTGCCTCATGGCAGGCGTAAGGGTGACGGCCCTTTCACATGGTAATTGCCCCATGCGACAGGACACATTGTTGGAGTTGCGTCTGTTTTCAGACACACACCAGCAATGCGCCACTCTTGCGCATACAGATACATCAGGCATACTGACATATCTGTAACTCCGTGTGACATGATGTGCTGTACTTTAAATGCAGCGCATCTATGGTGTTGCCAGGGTGGGCGCACTGAGAAGAGTCGCATCGCTGCTTGTCGCCGTGATGTAACATTGCTCATAAATGAGGCTACTTGTGTTCTTGATCTTGTCGAGCCTCAGGATTCAATAAACTCCTTATCTCTAATGCTGTCTATGATCTTCCCAAGCCTCACACTTTCGGACATTTTCCAGGAAAATTCTGTTTTGTGATTTGTCCTCTTCCTGTTTCTTAAATATTTGTATCTTTCCATTCTTTTGGCTAGGCTCTTGGTGTAGCATCTCCCTGTCATTTTTCTGAAACTCCTTTTTAAGAGCTCTACATAAACTTGTGAAGGCCTTCCAAGCTACAGTGTTAATACCTCGTGCACTGAAGATCTCTGACTTGCAGCAGAGAAAAGGTCGAAGTATAAGGGTAAATATTTTCATCAGGATGTGGCATCAAGCCGTACTTGGCTGTGGGTACTCCAGGGTCAGCCACACGGTGGGCATAGAACTGCGTCAACTAGATAGATGCCACTTTGAATTGTTTTTCTCATTTTGCTGAATGGCCCATTTAATAACATTGCGCAGTGTTTTTTCCCCCATAGTTTTATATAGCGTGAACTTGACCTGAAGGTATCAGAGCACTTTATATGAGCACCAATTGCGTTACACAAGGACACAATAATTTTTTTTAATTTTACTTTCGGTACTGTGAAAGATTAAAAAAAACGTTATTTACCATTTAGTACATCATACAGAAGAAGGTAAAGGGTGGTAACCGTCCGAGCCATCACAATAGATATAGAATATATGGAGCATTAGGCATAAGTAGAATAATCTGACTGAGAGATGGCTGCAACGAAAAACACATTAGAAATGTATAGAAAACACAGTCCTGTAGGCCGTCATTTCACACCAATAGCGAACACCCCCTTCCCAGCAGTGGGCAGTATGCCCACCCGCGCCCAACCCTCTCAAATAAAAAAACACGGTGGAAAGAACAGGAACAATGCAGGGCACCATAGAATAGAAGAAATCAATTATATAGAAAGGACTAGGTAAGTTACCTGACCCCAGTAGAGTCAATGCCCCGTTCCAGTTGGGAGTCAGCGGCCTGTCAAGCTTTTTCTACGTAGGTTCTATAGGGACCCCAGATGTCCTTAGGACGAGAAGAGCCAGGCAGGGTACTGGAATACATTTGGCTGTTGATGTTACAAAAGGTCACACTGTTTAGACAGCCTTGCAACGTGAGGATTGACCTAAGGCCCCAGTGAATAGCAATTTATTTTTTGGCTAGCAGCAGGCAAAGAGATACAAACCTTCTAGGGGCTCTAGGGAAATTGACCTCAAAGCCCAATAGAGCCACTTCAGGTATGGAGACCAAGGGCAGCTCTGTCATATCGCCGAGTGTTGTGTGTACCCCCATCCAGCATGACTGTAGTTTTGGACAGGTCCATGTGAGGTGTGCGAAATCAGCATAATGGAAGTCACATTTATGGAAGGAATGGTGTCTGGACGGGTCCTGTCTGTTGCTCCTGGCCGGGGTGATATACATTCTGCGAAGGAACTTAAAATAAAGTAGCTAATGCCTCCTGTTGAGTGACACATCTTTGGTAACTGAACAGCACTTGGCACACTGATCATCTGTGATGGGTCGGCCTAAATCCGCCTGCCAAAGCACTTGGATCCTGTCATCATTGACCGGTGTCATCTCAGAACACGCCTCATAGAATTTCAAAATGAGGTGAATGCCACTCTCTCTGTCGATGGCAAGCGAGAGCGGAGAGAATGAGTATACAAAAATTTAGGGAGCACCACCATCTTAATGACTGTACTTTGCCGTCCATGGACAGAGGCAACCGCATCCACTTGAGCCTCCAGGGCGCTTATTGCCTGCCCTTAATTGAGGGAAAGAATCTGAGTGGAATCGAGATGAATGTGTATGCCTAGATACTTGACAGGACACTTTAATTTTTGTTAGGCGCAGGAGATTAAGTCATTTGCCCAGAATCACAGGATGTTGAGCGTCATTGCTGAGACTCGAACCCGGTTCCCCAGATTTGAGGTCAACTGCCCTAGCTGTTAGACGACATCCTCTCCCCAGTGTTGTCTACTGCTTTCTTATAGGGCAGTTTTAGTTACTTATTTCCAATTCGACTTCATATTTTAAACATGTATCTTAATAAATTACTGTTTTCTGTCCTTGGATGGAATCCAATACGTTCTTTGTTGATTAACTGTGTTCTTGTTTCGCAGTTTTTTACGCATATTCCGCATATAGTTTGTCAGAGGAAGGCCTGGTTGCTTGTACCGAGCTACCAGAGGTGCAACTTGAATTCCTCATTGAAACCAGTTTACCTTTGCGGGGGTAGCTAGTTTTGCCTTATGTAGGTGCTTATTCAAAACTCATAAATTGGCTCTAGCTGTCCAATCCCTAGCCTGGCATGCAAATTCCATACATTGTCAAAGGATAATGGAAAATCCTCAGATACCTGGATGTTCCTGGAGGATACGCTAAATGTGGAAAGGAGTCCAATAATGGAATTCTTTACTGTCAGTGATTAAGCTTCATAATTCTTCTTGGCACTGTAACTCTGAGACAAAAGTCATCTCTCAATTGCTCTCTTTTCATGTCTGAGAAGGTGGGGCATCTTATGTCTTACTAACCATGACACTGTTAGCCATTTTTCATATTTTAAGTGTAATCTTAAAGACAAGTGCTTATTTTGTTTTAAAATGTTACTTCGGTGTACTTTAAGGGAAGTTTCAATGGAAAACACTGTGGATATCACATAATAGTACAGAGTAGATAAAAGGGGAACAATATATAACAAATATCTGAAAGAGTGAATGATAAATAAAACTAACAAGAACAAAAAGCATAATTCACTACAGTGAAATGCTCATGAAAAGAAGGCAATATATGGAAAGTCTGCAAACAAAATGACCAGGGTGCTGGGATTCACATATTTGTGTAAAACAAGACCAGGCAATTTATAGAGTAAATTACCTTCAATCAATTAATCAATCAATCAGGGACTTATAAAGTGCGACTACTCACCCGCGAGGGTCTGGGGGGTGGGTGTAGTGGGTGTGGTGGGGGGGGGGGAACTGGGTCTGTGGTCCAGTCAAAGAGCCAGGTCTTGAGGTCCTTTCTGAATTGCAGCAGCGATGGTGATTAGTCTTCGCAGCGAGGTAGGAGAAGGATCTTCCTCCAGCCCTGGTCTTGTGGATCCGTGGGATGGTGGCCAGGGCCAGTTGGGCGCAGTAGAGATTTTTGGTGGGGTGTAGAAGGAGATGCGGTGGTTGAGGAATGCAGGTCTGGTGTTGTCGAATGCTTTGTAGGTGTGCTTGAGGAGCTTCAAGTTAATTTTATTGTTGAAAGGAGGCCAGTTATGTGGGTGCAGTGTGGGATGTTCAGAATAATTCTGGTGGAGGCGTTTGGGATGTTCTATAGTTTCTTTGTAAGTTTTAGGGTGGTGCCGGCCTAGAGTGCATTGCTGTAGTCGAGTTTGTTCCTGACGAGTGCATGGGTGACCATTTTCCTGGACTTGGTGGGGATCCCTTGAAACCAAGCAAGAGACTGTGGAAGCTTAAGTTGGTGAGCATGAAGCTTGGAGCCCTGCCCTCTGGAATTTCTTTGGCTGTGGTGTTCCAAAGGTATTTGATAATGCCGACTCCTGTGGAACACCACCGAGCAAGGACTTACAGAGCACAGGGTACCTTTTCTCCACCAATTTACACTGCATCTTCCTTGGTACCAAATTAGTTAGGTCCTGCAAAACAGGAACAGCAAGATCCAACCGTGTGAAAAAAGCATCCTTCTTAACATAAAAAACACATCTGGCTCACAGATTGTGCCAATTTATTTCACGTCTAAATGTCAAAGCAGAACTTAAGGCAGAGCTTATGCAAATCGTGAGCGACAACAAACAGCAACATGTTTAGAAATAGCATTCAGCAATGACCCATGACAGTTTCACCCCACAATGAGAATGTCAGACTCTCACCCACCCTCAAAGAACTCCACTGACCCCTTTAAACAGGCTATACGCCCCTTCAAAGACTTATGTGTCACCATCAAGGCAGTGAACTCAATCCCGCCACCATATCAAGCAGGCAAAATCACGAATTGCAGAAGGATGCGTGACACTCACAGGAGCATCCTCCTAAGGTAGAAGACTAAAAAGTAGGATGGTGAAGACAACATACTAAGCCTTCTCGTGCTGTACTCCTAGGAGCCGGAACCCTTCCCCATGCAGAACCTGAGAATGTCTTCGAGTCTGCTATTCAGGAAGGACCAGTGGCGTAACGAAACGTGAGGGGGCCCCCCTGCAAAGTACATGGGGTCCCACCCCAATCTCCGCACCAGAGAGGAGCTGTTAGGCCAGCGACCCGAGATACTGCAAAGGCTGCGGGGGTATTGTTACGCCACTGTTACCAACAGAGCCGTTACAAGTAAACCTGGATAGTGGAGTTAATTGTTGGGTATATTCTGCCAGCAGTCTATCATCGGGGTGGTCTATCCACTACAGGGTCCCTGCCATCAGTATGCTGGGGAAGTTTGCTCTATTTTAGGTGGGCTTACTGATGCAGACTCCTGTCATGATATACATTGGGCCCACTCATCGTTTAGTTTTGCCAAAAGTGCATTCACTGCTCCTTCTCTTTCACACCTCCTTCCTCCCTCTTGCTTTCTATCTCTTCCTTTCCAATATTTCTGAGCATCCTATCCTTTCTTCATTCTCACCCCTGCCTTTTTCTTTCTATTCTATGTCACTTTCATCTCCAACTTTTTCTCTCCTATTACGTCAAAATCATTCCTCTATGCTTTCCTATCTCCTGTGCAGTATTTCACTCTCTTTCTTGGCTCTTTTATGCTATTTGCTTGGTATTTCCTTTGTCCATTTTCTCACCCTCTCCATTCCCTATCTCTCTTTTCTCATTTCTTCTATTATACCCCACCCTCTCTTCCTTATCAGCTTTCCAGCTGGCCTTCTCCTTGTAGCCCGTCGTGATTTCTTTCCTTTATCCTTTCTCGCAGGGTCCCTTGATTAGTGCTTCCAATGCATTCATATCTATCAATATGCTCTTCATCAATCCCGTACAGACCTTATTGCCCTTCTTCTTTCTCATACTCTCCCAGAACCCCTAGCCTCAAAGGTTGTATTTATTTACTCCAGAGTCTTCCCTGGTATCTCTAGAGAGGTCAGATGGTGCCAGTTCCCCAGTGCTATTTGTCCTGGCTACCGTAGTGCCCACCACCACAGCTGCTCAATGTATTGGCTGATAACACCAAAAAAAGAGACCGCAAATTGCCACACACTTTAAATTGTCCAACTACCTTTTGTAGCAAACAGTGTTGTTTGATTAAAATGTTTTAATCTCTCTCTCTCTATCTATATACATGCATACGCACTCACACACATACACATTGCCACAGATGGAGGAGAGGATTTTGCTGGAGTGGTGGACACATCCTTACCTCTGACCCACCACAAGCTTTTTTTGTTTTGAACCATGTATAATAGCCTTGTTCAAACACCTTCACTTCCCTTATCACACATTCAGGATTCTTGTTGTTTTCTGGACAGTGACATAGAAATGTTGTTGTGGACTCTTATGACAATAAACAAAACAGCTCCCAGCAGGTCACAACCTCATATACAGAGACATCCACATTGGCACAACTCCCAATTCCCTCTAGGCATATTCCCACATAGGAAAAGGTAAAAAAGAGTAGAATGCATGAGGTGCATCATTTAGGTCAGCACATTGGCTTAAACAGGATGTACACTTTTCTTGTGGTCAGAGTACGTGTATCAACATTTTCCATCAGCAGCTGGACATTAGTAAACCTGGTCTTGGAATTTCTCCCTGCTGCCTTTTAATTTTGCTAATTCATTGGTGTCCACACTCTGATAATACATTTTAAAGACCAGGCAGGGCTAAGGTTTTTAACTCATGCAATGGTCTGTTACCATCTTGGACAGGTGTATGTAAACGGTCCATTGTTGTATTTCCTGAATGCTAACATCTCGCTCTTGCTTGTTTTTCAACTTCCACGACACTACCTCACAAAGCCATGTACTGATACGCACCACTATCGATCAAGGACAAAATCACCCCAAAAAATAAGCTGTGTTCCAACCACACACCGTCTTCTCAATAACTCACTTTCAAATACTCTGCAGAGGGCTGATCCATTTAATGTTGGACAACAGCCCTTGAAAGAGACTTCCTGTAGAGCATCACAACCCGTTCCACCTGCTAATGTTCAGAGAACAATTCAAGGATCTCCTGCCAACACATAACCTACAAACATGTGATGCCACTACTCAAGACTCACTAGTTTCCCCAACTCCTGACTTATTGATCATCAGCCCTAAACTAAGACCGACCTCTTTCTCCAACCTACTGTTCTGCAGAAACAATCCAATGTGTCTCCCCCAAATTTCTTTAAATCGATAAAGACAAAGAGAACCAGCCACAAACATAATCTTTCACAATGTGCAGCTATCTTTTCCACGGTGTCTGAGAGACTGACAGACAGGCACACCTTCACTGTAGAGTGACTCTCAGCACTTCTCTTGTCAATTGACAGAGACAAGGCTTTCCATCGAGTGCACTGGCTTTTTTCTGTGGAAAATACTGGATAAGGTGCGTCTGGATACACAATTGAAAACATGGGAATCTTGCAACTATTCTAGCCTGCAGCTCAGAGGCTGAGCTGTACTTTCACTTCATCCAAAAGAAATGGACTGACATCCTCCACAAAATGCACACCTCCTCATTCTGTGCCTCGGTAAAAGAAGCAATGCTTAAGATTGCACACTATTGGTACTACACCCCAGCCAAAAGGTGAAATGGAAACTCAGCAGTCCTAATGGCTTTTAATGCAACTTCGGCCAACCAGACACACTGACTCATCATCTCTGGCTCTGTCCAAACTCAAATGCTACTGGTAGGCCACCTGAAAGATATCAATGAAATGTTTGCAAGAGATATACCAGCTTACAGGACGACGGGGCATGACTGATCAGCAAGTCAAAGACTGACCGCAGTGGGTATGACGCAATAAAAAACCCAGTATGCTGACACTGAATACGTTGTGAAAGAGCTAATTCTAGTGAGAGAGGTGATGCTCCCTGGGTGACAACATCTGATAATTTAACCCTCCTCTCCTGCCTTTCCCAGTCCCCCTGGTATCCTCTCTTCCTCGCAATCAATCTCCTTCTTCGGTTCTCCCACTGTTATGTCCCTCTGTTTTACCTAATTGGCCTTTGGATTTAGGTAAGAGTATTTGTTCCTGGATAAATAAATAAAAAGATCTGAATCATAAAACTTCAATGGGTCGGCAGAATATTTAAATTCTAACATTGTTAATATAATATTCCATCCACACAAGGTTTCTCAGATTTGTGGTCTTAGATTTTCGCTGTTACTCTCAAACACTGTCAAATTATTTCACTCTCCTTTGGTCTGCAGAACTCTCTGATAACCCTCTTTATCTCAACGCACCTCTTAAAATAAAGTGTTTATTTGTTCTGTATTTCTACAGGTTCAAAGGCATTACAGTACAAATTTACCAAACTCAAAAAGATGAAACTATGACTTGGCCTAGTTGAGATTCAAATTCATGAACAGATCACAAAACAAGTCTTCTCTTTTGATCTCACTGTATCTTCTCTCTCACTTCCTCCCTCTCTCAAAGTCTTCCTCATCTTCCCTTATAAGTTCTTTCACCCTTCGTCTCTCTTTCTCTCTCTCTCTGCCTCACTTACTCTCATTCTTTCCATTTATCTCCTTCTCATTAGCTTGCTTCCCCGTTCTCCGTGCCTTCTCCCCTCCCTTCGCCCTCCTGTTGTCTGTGCCTTCTCCTCCCTCCCTCTCGTTGTCTGTGCCTTCTCGCCCCGCGCCGCCCCTTTGTCTGTGATGCCTACCATTTGCAATGCGATACGTCTCGCGTAAATGCAAGGCCTATTGCATTGCAAATACTTGTTTATGCGGGTCATCAGGTTGGCCATTGCCCCGGTTTCTTTCCCTTCCTCCCCTATTGGCGGTGGCACCATGGCTTTCATTAGAAAAGCTTTCCACCATGAACTGCATTTTGTGTACTTGTGACTGATACAACGTAGCTGACCTGATGATCTTCTGCTCTACCACACAAGAAATAAAACAATCTTGGAGGAACAAGAGGTACACTTCACCCCCACCCTGGCGCGAGGCTTCAGCTACAACTTGTTGTGGTCCGAAAGCGTATTTCAAATCTCCCCTGCTGTTTTCCTTTTAAGGTTCGTCAACTAGAAACGTAGCCGGGGGAGGGGGATAGACTCTGCACACAAAAGGAATCATGTGTTGTGTAAAACATTTGCACAGTGTCACAGGGTTAATTCAAGTGGCATGGTGTTGGGCATGCAACGCTAACAGACATGGGCCCATTGAGAGGGCACAGGACATTGAAGGAGATGAGCAAGAGAAACTAGCTGGCCCAGTACATACGACCAGCAGGTCACTACACATACTACACACTATACATGCCAATGTGGAATTCCTTGAGCACGGAACATACAACACACTAAGAGACGTGGATATGCCAATATGAAATCCTTCAAACACAGACAGTGGAGACGTGCATGCTAATGTCAAGCTATTTGGGCAGTCCTTCACTTACCAGAAGACAAGTGTACACCAATGTGAAACAATCTGGGCACAGGAAGTACTGCACACACAAGGCGACATACATATTAGCAAGAAACACATTGT
The DNA here is from genome assembly GCF_964261635.1 of Lissotriton helveticus. Classification (NCBI taxonomy): domain Eukaryota; kingdom Metazoa; phylum Chordata; class Amphibia; order Caudata; family Salamandridae; genus Lissotriton; species Lissotriton helveticus. The sequence continues at coordinate 163,286,795 of NC_136065.1, read as the reverse complement.
AGTGGAGGTGCATGACAATGAAAAACTATTTGGGCACAGTAGAATCAGAAGAAATGTGTGTGTGTCATTGTGAAGCTATCTAGGCACAGCTAATTTAAAACCTGCTAGAAGACATGTGCATGGCAATGAGAAATGTTCTGGGGAAAAGTACACACTGCACATCTGAGGACAAGTGCATGGAAATGAGAAACTATCTGGGCACAGAACATACAGAGTTTACCTATGTGTATGCCAGTGAAAAACTAATTTCTTGTAATACATACAATACTCAATAGAAGACAGCTTCTTGTCAACGTGGTACTATCTGGGCACAGTATACATTGCACTCACTTATAAAGATGTTTATGCCAATGTAAATATATATGGGCACAGCACACGCAGTGCCTTGGGTGTCAATGCAAAACTATCTGTGTACAACACACAGTGCCTTGTGTGTGAATACAGTGCTGTGTGTGAAAGTAAAACTATCTGGGCACAATACACAGTGCCCTGTGTGTGAATACAGTGCCTTTTGTGCAAATACAGTGCCTTGTGTGTGAATACAGTGCCCTGTGTGTGAAAGTAAAACTATCTGGGTACAACACACAGTGCCTTGTGTGTAAATACAGTGCTTGTGTGTGAATACAGTGACTTGTGTGTGAAATTAAAAGTATCTGGGCACAACACACATAGTGCCTTGTATGTGAATGTAAAACATTCTGCTCACGGTACGCAGAGCACTCACTAGGAAAGCTGTGTGTGTCAACGTAACATTTTCTTGTCACCATTCATTCAGAGTTCTCTAGAGAAGATGTGTGGATGTAAAACTGCCTAGACACAGGACATACGGAGTTCTCTAGGAAAGATGTGTATGGCAATGTAAACATATCTGAGTGCAGCGCATACAGGGTTGTGTGAGTTAATGTTAACCTACCCGGACTCGGTACATACAGCGCTCACTGGGAAAGGTGTATGTGCCAATGTAAAACTATTTGTGTGCAGTGAGTGAGTACATGGCTCACTGGGGATGACGTGTGCACGCCATGCATACAGTGTTGCGTGTGTCAATACAAAGATATCCGGGGGTAGTACATGCAGTGCTCGCTAGTGAGCAAGCATGCAAATGACAAATATTTGTGCAAAGTACAATACAAACTAGAAAAAGCATTTGAAATGCAATAGGTCTCGTATTTTCGATACTTTGACCTTTTGGTATTGTAAATGACAATGCCTTTTATTTACCTGTTGCTCCACTTCATGACGTCATTGCCCCAGCACGCTGCCTCTGCGCCACTCACATTGACACCATGCCTCAGTATCCTTTTTTATTTATATTTATTTTATGCTTTTTTATATAGCGCAGACTTTACCCCAAGCTGTCAGAGCGCTTCACAATAGGAACAGTAATGATACATGAGGAGAAAATTACAAGTGATCATGTTACAAAAGCAAACGTTACGTTATATGAGGCAATAGTGACAATTGTGCACGTATCAAGAGCAAACAAAATACAAGAGGTAGCAAACAGTACGTTACAAGAGGAAAAAGTGACATGTGTGCAGGTTACAAAAGCGTACAAAGTACAAGTAGAGGTATAATACTGCAATAAATGGCAGACACTAAAAACACAAGAACAAACGTTACGTTACATGAGGCAATGGTGGCAATGAGGCAATGCTAGAAACGGATGTCGATTTGACGTACCATTATGCTTTACCCATAAAGGCGATTAATTCCGCGGCCGCAAGCAACCAGCTCCGAATCATCTGCCAACTTGCCTTTTGCTCTCTAAAGGTATGTTCCACTTTCGTGGCAACCAAGTTGCTCAATGACCACTATTGATAGTATCAAAGAAGCCCGGATTAAGTTTTTGCTTTCTTTCCCCTCAGATATTGAACGTTTTTTCATGATTCATTAGTGATTTTCCGAACTTGCCCGCCAATAGGAGGTCAGATAATACCGACTACGGGCATCAACCAGAGCCTTATTGAAACCATAGGAGCGCCTGGTTTCCTTAGTACTGCCAGGTAGGCTTCTTCATCAGCCTTCAACCTTAAATGAATAGACTAGGAGGTGTTTGCGGCATTCTATTACAACGTCCTGTTCTTTTCTATTTTTTGCTTTAGAAGCTGCATTACTATTCAAAAACGTTTGTTTGGAACTAACCAGTCCAGGTATGGTTTCCCCCATTTTTATTGCTTTGCATCGATTGCTGACCTTGTTAGAAGCACATATTAATTAGGTCCTCTCCTTACCCCAAGGTGGATGGGTAGGACCCTTATGTCCACCTCAACATTCGCTGACACGTCCATTGGCATTGATTAATCTGTGGAATCGGTGAGTTACAATTGGGCATTAATGACCCTTGTACACATATTTTACGATGTATGTACCGAACACATACTTACCCTGAATTCTCTTCCCTCAGGCTGGCCGCTCAACTCCTTTGTCCTAAAGAAGACCCGCCATGACAATCCCATAATAATGCTTCTATCAAGGTCGAAACGTCGACGGTTTCAGATGTCCATATATCAATAGGTCTCGTAATTTGCAAATCACTAAGGATCAATTCTTGAGCTAGAGACATCAGTATTATACTACAGAAATTAGACCCACTCTCAAACTTCCCTCCTTATTTGTAAATGCATTAACAATGTGTATGGTTTCACGCATATCTATAATACAATGATTTTGTCACTCGGGCACTTTGTTCACCTTTTTCACTGTAAATATTTGTCACTGGCGCCGCTTCATCAACTGAATTATCAGACAGCCTGATCCTATGGTAATTTTGTGGTGAGAACAAAAACCTTTTTGATGAATCTTTAGAAATGTAAGTAAAATATTCTTATCTGAAATTATGGATTACTTTGTCACTTTATATGTGTTCTAGCATCGTCTTGAGATTTATTACCTTACATTATTGTTATGAACTACAAAGAAACTGACTCGCCCGACAGAACCAATTGTTATTTGTATTATACATGCCCAGGTTCTGAGGGATACTGGGTTACCCCTTTGTTTTATTTACTGCTTGTGATCCAATCACAGTGACATATTGGCCTCATTGTCCTGTCCCTGTGCCGCTCTGTAGTGAAGGCAGGGCCTTACTTGCACACAGTGCTATGTTAGCATAGGCTTATTAGAAGCTTAAACGCCATTTTACCTTTTTGCTGCTTTTGCACACTACACTATATGTAACTGTTGTTGTAAGTTATACTGCGTGAATTGCTTCACATGAGAACCGCTTGTTTTCAGCGTCCCTAGACTTACATCTCGACCTTAGTCTGCACAGTGAGTGCTGAAGCCGCCAAGGTTATCATAACAATGTTAGGTGTTGTTCGGGCTGATCGGCTCATGCTCTAGACACAACATGCATGCAGCTGCAGCCAGCTGAAATTCTGGCATCTTTAATATCACAGTGCATGCATGATTTGGACATTTGGAGAAAATCAGTTTCCAGAGAGACAGAGAGCTTTTGCAGATCCTTTTTTTAAAAATTTTTTTTTAATTTTTTTATTTCATCATCATCAGACATATTGCATTTCATTCTTCGATGATTACCATCATTTCATATATCAAAATCTTGTATACATGGGAAAAGAAAAGAATATATCTAGTAAAATTATACAATATTTCTCCTCATACTGAAACAACTTTCTACATATATTATCTATTTACATTAAGTTATGATATAGAAGAGAGGGAGAGATAGGAGTTGGAGAGAGAAAGACAGAAGAAGACAGAAAGAAAAAAGGGCAAGCAGCTAATTCGAATTTCTAGCTATTTTCCAGCCTTTGTTTCCAATCGATTATAGGGGCCCATATTCTTTTCCCCAGTTGTTTTGCTGTCCGTCCCTTTTTGTCATACATTGCTTTTTCCAATACATATATAGCTAACAACCGTGATAGCCATTGTTGGAATGTTGGCGGGTTAGAATCTTTCCACATTGTTGCAATGCATAACCGGCTTAGAGTCATTGCTAAATACACAAATTCTGAATAATGTATTTCTATGTCATCCCTGGTAATCCCTAAGACCATTACTTCATTCGTTATTCTAATATTGATCCCTAGTTCTTTGTCAAAGAATTTCTCTATTGAGTTCTTAAATAAGTCCAGGGCTGGGCAGGCAGCAAACATGTGTATGGTATCCGCCTGTATTGCATGGCATCTAGGGCAGACAACCCCCGTAGTTCCACCCCATTGAGCAATTCTATATGGTGTATAGTAGAGCTCAAATAGGGTCTTGTATTGCTGGGCTTGTAGGTTAGTTACTCTTAGCACTGAGTTTAACAGTCTGAACGCTTTTTCTACCTCATTGCCAGTTAAATTTAGCTTAGTATTCCATTTTTGTATGACCTTTCCACAATCATCCTCCTTAAGCTGAATCAATTCGCCGTAAATCTGGGATATCGAGCAGCCCTTCTGTTCTCTTAATAATTCCATAATTTCATCCCTCTTGTAGTTAATATCCCCTCCCTGCTTTTTTGCCAACACAGATCTAATTTGTAAATACTTAAAGAAGTCTCTACGGTCTATGTTATATAGTTGTTGTAGGTGCGTAAATGTCATAAAGCCTGTCGTATCTGTGAGGTCCCCAATAGTTTTCACTCCCAATGTATCCCACCTTTTCATTACCTGGTCGTGAAATATCACCGGTAAAAGTTGGTTCTTATACAGAGGTGTATAATAATTCATCCTTCCCATTTTTATTTTCTTCTTAAGGGAAGACCAGATTGATATTGCTGTTCCGAGGGTCTTGAACTTGACTTTTTTGTAGTAACTGGCTTCATTAAATGTAAGAAGCCAGTTGTTGGCACCCTTAATTAATAATTCGTATATGTCGTGGACACTTTCTCGCCCTCTCCACTGGTCCTCCATACTCCCGCAAACTAACCCTCTGAGACATTGTAGAGCAGTTGCCCAGTAATAGGCCTTAAAGTCGGGAGCCGCGAGGCCTCCTCTCTCCCTTGGCAGAGATAGAAATGTTAGTGCTCGCCGTGTTCTGCCCTTAGCCCAGATGAAGCGGTTTGTGACTCTCTCTATTTCCTTAAGCCATTTGTTATTAAATTTCAATGGGATTGTCCGAAACAAGTATAAGACTTTAGGCAAGAATATCATTTTTATTAAGTTACACCGTCCAATTATTGTTAAGTGTAGATTATTTAATCTATCTAGATCATTCTTAGTCTTTTTAATGAGCGGCCCTAAGTTCATTTCCACTATCTTAGAGAGATCCGAGGTTATTGTTACACCTAGATATACTGTAGAGTCCATTACCCTTTGATCTACCATCGTTATTTTTTTGTTAATTACGATTTGAGTTTTACTTTGGTTTAATTTATAGCCCGACAGTGCCCCGTATATGTTAGCTTCTCTTTCTATCTCCAAGAGCGCACTGGCCGGGTCCGCAGATGTTATGGCTAGATCATCAGCATAGCCTAGAATTTCTGTTTCGTATCCATTCAATACAATTGGTATGATGTTCCTATTTAGCTCTATCCTTCTAATAAAGGCATCTATATAAAAGGCGAAGAGCAGAGGGGAGCATGGGCATCCTTGCCTGGTTCCTCGTCCGATATTGATAGTCCCACTCTGTTCTCCCATTATCCTGAGTCTTATTGTCGGATTTACATATAAAACGCTTAGAACCTTGATGCAGACATCACCAATATTTGCCTTTGCTAGTGCTGCCCAGAGGAAGCCCCACGAGACCCTATCAAATGCTTTCTCAGCATCTAGCAATATTAAGGCCACAGGGTCTCGTGAGGCGGCCGTCCCATCAAACATGGTACTCACTCTTCTGATGTGATCTGCCATGCCCCTACCCGGAATAAACCCATGTTGTCTAGGGGATATGATTTTACCGATGATCGAGCTTATTCTATTGGCTAATATCTTTGAAAAGATCTTCGTATCGCTATTCATCAAGCTTATGGGCCGATAGGACCCGGGATCTGTTGGAGGTTTGTTCTTTTTCAAAAAGACTACCATGGTGGCCTCGCCCCAAGATTTTGGGGGTACTGCTCCTTTCTGTGTTAAAACCATAAGCTGAAATATATCCTCTGCCAAATTTGGTAAAAAGATTTTGTAGAATTCCAGCGGAATGTGATAAGGGCCCACAGCTTTCCCAGCAGGTAAATCTTTAATTGCTATCTGTATTTCCTCCAAAGTAAAATCCTTTTCCAGCCCTTCTTTATCTGCCGTAGTAAACCTCTCGACTTGTGCACTTTCTAAGTATCTTTCTATCTCCCCAATTTCGGCATTATTATCAAGATTATATAGGTTTTGATAAAAATTCTGGAAAATTAAACATATATCTCTTGGTGTCGTAGCTGCGAGCCCTGCCTCAGATATAATTTGTGAGATTTCCCCTTTAGTTGCTGCCTGGCGTGTTCTAATGGCTAATATACGGCCGATCTGTTTGCTGAACTCGTATTGATCCTGCTTCCATGCCATATACTTTCCTGCAGCTTTGACTGCCAATACCTCGCCTACTGCTGCTTTTGCTATACTCAATTTTTGTAATATCCCTGTTATATCGTGATTAGCCCTGATTGCTTCCGTTAATTCCTCTTCGGTGACAGCTATTATACTTAACTTGCTCTCTATTTCCTCTTTCTCTATCCTCTTTCTCCTCATTGAGAAGCTGATGGTTTCCCCTCTTATGCCAGCCTTCATAGTGTCCCAGATTGTTGCAGGAGAAGCGGAGCCTCTATTTATTCTAAAAAATTCTTTTAGCCAAGAGGCCATCTGAGCCACATACTTCGGATCGTGTAGCAGAGCTCTCTCGAAAGTCCAGTTGAATTTTTCTTTTTGTAAATTTGTGGTGGATATATCTAGGGCCAGAGGATTATGATCCGACATCACCCTTGGTAACTTTCTAATTTTGATGATAGATGTTAATACTGGTGATGTCAAAAAATAATCCAGTCTAGATAATGATTTGTGTGGCATTGAATAATATGTACTCCCCGATCCACCAATGTTTTGCTGCTCCGATATATCGATAAGCCCGTTGTCCTGCATCATCTGTATTAAAGCCCTGTGACTTCTCTTTTTTCTGCCCCATGATCTAAGGTCTCTGGGTCATCTACTGTGGGTGCGTAGATAGAGCAAAGAGTGAAACTAAGTCCTTGTACATTGCATTCAATCATAGCCCACCTTCCATATGGGTCTGCTTTTTGTTTTTTAACTGACACCATCCTACCCCGTGCCAATATTGCCACCCCACGCGTCCTGCTCCCTTGTGATGAACACGATAATAACTGGTAACCAAGCTGTTCTAGCAATATTTTGCGGGCTATTTCAACATGGGTCTCTTGTATGCACACAATATCTGCATATATTGTCCTTAAATATTCCTTAAATTCTCTTCGCTTTTTAGCATCATTCAATGGAGAAGTGTGGCTCAGGGGTTAGAGGCAGCAGACCCGGAAGCTGAGATCGGTCCTGGACCAGGGTTCAATTCCCGCCTCGGCGGGTCTTGGGCTAAAAATTCCACGGACTCGATAATTCTTGCCCCGGTGCCTCCTTGACTCACGGGTTCACACTCTGCGACTCTGGGCAATAGCTTGCTTAATCTCCACAACGGCCCCTCGCGGCGGGATGCCTGACTTTCACCTTGTGGATACCCTGCTATCTCACAGGGGAATACCAGGAAGGGTTCCCTAAGCAAGCGCCGGGAAACCCACTGCGGGTAGCTGTGCGCTATATAAGCTCAACTACATTTACATTTACATTTACATCCACATATATTAATTGTAACTATCCGCATAAAAAGAAAAAAAGATACATTTTCATCCCTTTTCTTTCCTTTTTCCCCCTCCCCCTCTCCCTCTACTCCTTCTTCTATATGTCTTCCTTATGATGATTTTTTTCCCCCGTTTTTCTCCCTTTCCCTCCCTTCCTATCCCCCCCACTACACCCCCTCCCTCCTACTGAGGCAAGTAGACCTAAGGTCTCTATGGTGGTGTCTGACCGCCCGTCCCCTAGTGCCCTCCACCCGTCTTTGTACATTTGTGGTGTATTATTTTTTTAATTTTTAGATCCCTCTGCTATACACACTTCTTACTTTGTTAGCCTTGACTATATTTGTCTTTACTCCTCCCCCCCCCTTTTTTTTTCCACCCCCCAATTCTACCGGATCATGTCGTTTTATAGTGTCATAATGTTGTAGTGTTTGCAGAACCTCCTTCTTTCAGAGTGTCTATGTATGCCTTTGCTTGTATTTCGGAGGTGAAGACTTATATATTATCTTCAACCTGGCCGGATTCATAAGATATGCTTGTAATCCCATTTGATGACATGGCTCCAAAAGTTCTCTCAGTCTCCATCGTCTCTCAACTGTCGTATGACAGTAGTCCGGAGTAGTAAAAAAGGACTGATTGTCAAATGTGCGTTATGCGTTAGGTCTGACTTTGGCGTAGATTTCCTCCCTCAATAGAAAATTTCCAAAGAATATCAGGATAGCTCGAGGCCTCTGTTGCTTTTGATTTCCACCCTGAGCTGGGACAAAGTTTTTCTTCATAGTCATTGGAAATCTGTGCACTCGTTGGACTTCTTTTGTCCCAATCCCAATGACTCAGCTCCGGAAAAGCACCCTTCAGTAGCTTCAATACATAGCCTCTCACGTCATCTCCTTCCTTCCCTTCCTCTATGCCCAAGATCCTGAGATTATTCCGCCGCTGGCGATTTTCTAGGTCTTCCAATTTCCATTGGATGTCTGTTAACTGCTGCTCATGGCCCTTTACTTTAGTCGCATCTCTCACTTGCTGGTCTTCCAGGGTACTAGTGCGATCTTCAAGGTGGGATACTCTTGTTTTTGTATCGGCACAGATCTTGGCAATCTTTTTGACTGAGCATTACAAGTTCTTAGTTGCCAGTCGGTTTTTCTTCCCCTCGGTCTTTGTTGCTTCTTGTAGCTGCTTAATTGAGTCTAGTAGCTGCTGCCAGGGTGGGGTCTCAACTTCAGGCCCTATCGTGGCGCCCTGCAAAATATGTTCTGGGTGGCGGAGTAATCCCAGTTTAAGGTGGTTGCATTTCCACGGCTGATGCGTCGCTGATTACTGGATATTCTCTCCTGAGATTGGGTATCTCTTTGTCGTCTTGACATCCTTTTTCTTCTGATGACTGTATCCTTCTCATTGAGGGAGGCTCTGCTATTCCCCCCCGGGCTGGAGCCGAGGCTGGCTCCTGTTAAATTCTCGTCCTCTCCATCGGTCGACCCAGCAGGGGTATCATCTGACCCATCAGTGACTGAGTAAAAATTATCTAGTACATCCTCCGTGCCACTTGGGCCACTGCTTGCTATAATTTCCTGAACTAGGATATCAGTTGTCAACGCCTCTGTGTCTGGGTCTACTTCTGCTTCTATGTCTGCATCATTTATTGCCAATAAGCTTGTTGCATCATTTGCCACAACTCCTGCTTCTGACAGATTCTCTTGTCCTTGCATTTGATCCATGGATATTGTAGGTATTGCAGGTATTACCAGTGCTGACTCATTATTTTCCTTATTTTCTTTATTGAGATCGTGGGTTTCCATCATCTCGCCCCACTGGGTTTCCAGGCTAATTTCCTGAGCACTGCCTGCTAACAGAGGGTTTCCCTGTATGTTTGCCTTGTGTATAGCTAGAGTTTTTTCCTTTTTTCTTTCTACAGCTTGTGTAGTTTTCTCAGTTGTGTGGGCCACGGTAGTTATACCCAAGGTACTGATCACATTGCTCTGAGCGACCGGGGTAAAATAGCCTGTTATTGTTTTTGGGATCGCCCCCATATTAGCGTTATTAGCTGCATTGCTCTCGCTGCTAGCGCCTGCTGGAGTCCCAAAGTTTGTTACCCCACCTCTTTTTCTGAGATTGCCACGTGTCCCTGTGCCATTTGTAACCCCCCCGCTCTCACCTGGGGTTTCTTCAGGGTCTTTATTCTTGTCTTTCCCTTTAGCAGCATCTTTCTGCAGTGCAGTCTGTTTTGTAGCTCCTTGCTCCATATCTGGTGCTTTTCCTTTCCCTCCACGCGTATTTTTAGGCGCCATGCTGCCTGCTTCCAGATAGTTGAATAGGTGATTGGATGACTTTAGACTGTGATTGGATGACTTTAGACTGCACCGGCTACTCACGAGTCCATCTCTGTCCCTGTTTGTTCTATGAATGGTTCCTCGTCCCAGGCCACCCTGATCACTTTCAGCTCGCCAGGGAGAACCCTCAGTCACCCAGTCTGCAGCTCTGTAGCTGCTGATTTCGCTAGGTACTCCACTGGCTCCGCTGGCACCACTCCCCGCATCGACTCCGCCCAGGTTCCTTCGAGCACACTGGTCCCGGGTCCCGATGGATGCCGACACCGATGCTGTAATCTTTGATCTCCCCCTGCGAGGCACTCTGTCGGCTCCACTCATCACGCTAGCTCCATCTCCATCTCTGTCTCTGTTTCTGCCCCCGTATGTGCAGCGAGCAGCTTCTTCTCTCGGGGCGCTCCTCTCTCCACCCTTGGCAGAATCCTCGAGCTCCTCACCTGACCTCGCCCTGCAGTCACCGCCGGCCTTGCAGACTGCTCCGCTAGCTCTGCTGATCACACTGATTCTGCTGGCTCCGCTCACCGTGCCGGCTCCGCCCAGACTCTTTCCAGCTCCAGCTCGTCTGTCGCGGATCTCTGCGAGCACCGCTGCTGCAGTTGCGAGAAGCCTGGAGACCAAGCCCTCTGCCGCGATCCAAAGCCTGCCGTCTTCAAAGCTGTCTCCATAAGGTATGTAATACACCATTCTGCCCGTCTTCTGGCTTAAGACATAGGAGCGGTGTTGAGCCCTGCTAGTCAGACGCCATCTTGCCTCCCCTCGAGCTTTTGCAGATCCTGATGTGATTCATCACTACTGATCTTGGAGGTATGGGGTTCCCCATTCAAGCCTAAGAGACCTATATTTTATAAAACATAGTTCCTAATTAGGGAGGGTGGAATACAAGGCGCTATAGAACCTGTTCCCACCATCGTTATAGTATGATTTCTCCTTTTTGTGTTTTATGGAATTGTAACAATGCGGATCGTAATATTTTTTATCATATGTCTGCTTATGCTCGCAAAAATAATGCACCTTAGAGCACGTCGTTAAAATAAACATTTTAAACTTTATCGTGTCTCTTTTTACCCATGTTGTGGACTGGTATGAGAATATAACGAAAGAGGGTTCTTGATTCCCACCATTCCTGAAAGTAACCTAAGTCGCATGTTCTGGGTTGTCTAATCATTGATACCTTTGCTATAGGACGAAGAGCTAATGTGACACTGATGCTCGTCGGTTAGGGGTTCTAGGTACTGAGGTGAGTTTTTTGGTCCACCACAATTCACTGATGTCCTGGGTCTCTGTGCACAGTTCTGTGTATGAGCGGCATCCCTGCAACATGGCGCACCTAACGTAGTGGCCTTATTTTGAGACTCTCGAGTAGTGCTTATATCTGTCCACGACACCCTCACTATTGTTTCCGGTTGACGGTAGTGATGGATTAACCTACCTATAGTTACTTTGGTTTGTTCAAGCTTGATGATTTAAAAAGGTTCGTACTTTGAATTACTACCCATTAGTGCTACATATCTTTTGCATTGTCTTTTTTCTACTGTGTCCTTATGGCTGACGTCGAGATACCACAGCTGAGTAGGATGGCCATCCGCAATCATTTGCTAACGTTTGGCGTCACTGTGGATGGCATGGCAGTAGTTTTCGTGGTGGGTGCTGAAGCAGCTTACCCATTTGAGCCTTTCTACTCATGAGTTACCTTTCCTGTGGTAAATGTGGTGTCTGGTACATTTCACGTTTACACTCACATGGCTGTGCCTCTGATTTACACCCCATATAGGACACTAGAGATTCCTATTAATGCCTGGCAGCATCGAGTTTGGTTTGATAGATCCCTTCCCCAATCAGTGACGGCGGTTCGGTTGGGCCCTTTGTCTATTCCCATGGCCATATGGCGGTTCTGGCCGGTTACACGCCGCATCCGCGTCACATGCAAGCCACTATAGATGAGTTGCGTGTGCTCTATACCTCTCTGGTCATAGTGCACCGGGCTCTAGTGCAATACGGTTCCCGCAAAGTCCAGGCAGGGCCCCATAGCGCTGCAACGCAACCAGCTGGACCCTCGGTTATGGGCAAGCGGCTCCAAGATAAGGATGATTTACCTTTTTGGCTTGCTGACAAATTTGACCAGCTGGAAGAAGTATTTCCTAATACGACTCCTGTTGAGAAACACAGGATTCTAACAATCAGTTTGCAGATATTTGCGACAGTCAATACGAAGTGCTTCGGCACTCCGTCCATGGCTGTCCTACCTTCCGTCATTAAGCGTGTCCAGGATGAACACGATGCGGAGGTGGCTGTTGAATTGTGAATTCGACTCGGAGCATTTGAGGTTGTTTCCGATCTCGTCCTTGCTAATGTTAAGGTGGATGCGGTGAACTTTCAGGTGTCTAATGCTTTGCGCGATGTCCCCGATGCCGATAAGCCATGACAGTTTCCGAAAATCATTACAGATGCTTATAAGACCATTGGCCGCAATAGTTTGGGTGTTAAGCCTTTTGCTAAAACAGCGGCACAGAAGCAAACTAAGGTGGCGACTTCTGATAAAGATGACCGCCCCACTACTCCAAAACAGAATTGGAACAAGAATAAAAAACAGGGGAAAAAGCCACAGAAACAGGGGTCATGTCCTTCTTCGCCAATACCTGTGTCTACTGAGCGCAGATATGATTTGGGTGACCGTGCTAATATTAAGTCACCTGATCGTTTTCAAGTTCCTGATCAACTTTCTCCTCGCTCTTTCCAAGATACATCGGTCTCACCAACCGGCAAAGGAGACAGCGGCAGAGGTCAGGGTGCCCAACAAAGCCATGAGCAGCCCCGCAAGACCGAGGATAAAGGCAAGCAAGATGACTCTCCGCGTCAAAGACTCCAGTTTCAGAAGAAGAAAGTTGCCGCTTTAACAGCGAGGTATGCCACGGATAGTGAGAACGCAGCTTCGGAATTTGACATGGATGCTGACACTGCTAGACAGCGTGGCGGAAATTACAGTAGTGCGGGAAGCATTGCGTCTAATTCGGAAGGTGACAACAACTGACACGTTCGTTGCTGTTGAGTCAGCTGACACTAGAGTGGCTCCCCCTGAAATACTTTATGAAATAGTCCTTTTAATTGAAGGTGACATGCAACGTACTATAAAAGGGGTATTTTGGGAAAATCTGACTACTACCGGTTGACATTTTGTTAGCGGAGGCTGATTGGCCCACACCCTTCGTTCTGTCCGCTCTGCAAGGGGAGGAGGTAAGCCTCCCTGCTTTCGCACATACAGTGCCAAAGGTACAGGCCCTGAATTTTGCAGAAGAGTGGGCTAAGTTGCTTGCACTAGCATTGTACCGTACTCAATGCGAATGGGACAAATTTTCCCCCAGGCAGGAGATACCATTGCGGTCTATGCCACAGCCTCAACCCCAATATCCCATGGGACATGAAGCAAAAGCTCCTGTGGTGGAAATCCTTGAACAATTGGAGTATCAAGGTGTAATTGAAACATGTGTGTCTCCGATGAATAATCCTCTTTTTACTGTGACCAAGCCTGATAGCTCGTACCGCTTGATATTGGATTACCAGCACTTAAACTCTCATTGTCGGACCTGCGCGGTACAACATACTCACAGTTCTGCCCTTGTGGAAAGTCTCGTGCATAAGAGTTTTAAAACCACACTTGACATATCCAATGGCTTTTTTAGCCATAACCTGTCCTCTCTTAGTAGTCAATGGACAGCTTTTACCTGTGGCGGTAAACAGAAACAGTTCCGAAGATTAGCTATGGGCTATAGAAACAGTCCAGGCATCTTTGCCGCCTGCATAGTCTCTCTTTTAGAAAGACTCTACCCTGATGCGTGCTCGTATGTTGTTGACATTTATCTCACAGACGACGAATTATGCATGTTTGCGGACTTCGGCTACAAATTTAACTTTGCAAAATCACACTTTGCTGAGTACACATTGTTGTTCCTGGGCTACGAGCTCAACAATGAAGGTCGAGGTTTAGCACCTCACTTCCTGGAGAAATGCGCACAACTGTGCGCTCCGACAACTCTGAAAAAACTACAATCTTTACTGTTTTTTTTTAATTTAGGGCGTACTTACATTCCCGAATATGCCCAGCAAATCAAGCCTCTTTATGCCTTGGTACGACCTACTTTCACCAAATCTTGCTGGCTGCCTGAACATTCTGCAATCTTGCAATCTTTGCAGTCTGATCGGCCTTGAATCTAAATACTTACTGACTCGTGACAACCAAACCAACCTGGTAATAAGAATCGTACCTGGGGCGGTGGGTTTCACATGCCTGACTTGTAATGAGGGTGACACAGTCCCTATTGCTCACAAGTCACACTTGTACACTTCGGCTGAGATGCGGTTTTCCACTGTGGAGAAAGTTTTGACTGCAGTGCAGATGGCGATTCTGAAAGAACGGGTACTGTCGTAGGGGAAACGCATGTTTGTTGTTACACCATATCCTGCCTTGGAGGCAGTGACAAAAGCCAGTGTACCAAATTCAAAAGCTTTGCACCTGAGGTGGATACAATGGGCCACGTCCTTGACATCTCCGGATGTCACGTTCATCTTTGATTCCTCTTTGCAAACTCAAGAGTTCTTGCAGTATGAATTCGTTCATCCGGCTCCTCTGACCATGCGTCTACTGGAAGATTTCCAATGTATCATTTACACTGACCGATCGGCGCAGCGAGGGATTCAAAACATGCTTATTCAGTGGCCTGCGCAATAGTGGTTGTTACTATGGTGAATGGAGAGTTCAAGTCCGATGTTGTGCATACACAGACATTAGGGGACTGTACCACCCAATTGGCGGAGCTCCGCGCTCTGGGGCTTGCACTGGGGTTCACTGACCCTTTTGTGACCACTCTTATTGTGAGTGATACTTACTACTGTGTTCAGTCTTACAATGATAATTTATTCTTTTGGACTATCATGATTCCAAAGGTGGCACGATTAAACACATTATGCTATGGGTTCGAGTCGCAGAACTTAAAGAACGCCTGCCACTCGTGTTTGTAATTCATACTCTTGGCCACCAACGCGTGGGGGTACACGCTGTTGGTAACTGTCTTGCTGAAGAAGCAGCCAAGACCACAGTTGCGACATACTTAGTAGCAGCAGTTACACGTTCCAAAAGTAAGATTGATGATGACATCTTGGTAGCTATTGCCGCAACAGAGAAGGAAGGTAATTACCCTAGAGGTTTCCCTTCTAAATACTTTTATCTTTTAAGGCCCGATAAAGTACCCTATGTGAAAATGAACAACGTTGGTGACAGGCTTTGATTACAGCGGCTCATGAGCGCATGACCTCGGCTCACGCCGGCGTGTCAGCTACTGTATCTCTCCTTCAACAGCGTTACTGGTGTCGTGGATTATACAGACAGATGCGTGATTATGTCCTTCATTGTGACATATGCCAGCAGATTAAACCTTCAACTGCTGCGCGCCCGCCCCAGACACAGTTGTATATATCTAATATGCCACTTGGGTGAGTTTATTTAGATCACTGAGGTCCTTTCTCCTTTGATACTGCGTATAAGTACATCTTGGTTGCAGTTGATTTGTGCACATGCTTTGTTTGGGTGTGGCCGCAAAGGAGTACTGATGCCCGCACTGTCATCAGGGATTTGCGTGTCTTTGTGGGAATTTTTGCATGTGGCACCTTTCATTCGGACCAGGGTCAATCGTTCACCTCTAAGGCGTACAAGGATGCTATGGGTTCATTGGGGGTCCCAGTCAAACTTTCATCTCCATACAGGCCTGAGGGCAATAGTGTTGTGGAGTGAATGAACCGTGACTTAAAACAATCCTTGACTGCAAAGGTTTAAGATACAGGCAGAACTGGCTGGCCCATCTCTATAGCGTACAGCATGCACTTAATAATCTCCATAGAAGGTCTCTGGGTGGGCGGATCCCATACGAAATGCTCTTTGGCATCCCAATGTTTGTTCCGGACCTTGAGGGTCTAGACATGGCGGTGTCTGCCGCGTCCTTTGACTTAGATGAACATTCTGCTGTTTTACATAATCTACAAAAGACCAGAGACAGTCTTGCAAAGGAACATTTGCCCTCCACATCTGATGCTGCTCTTAAGATTCCGGTAGTTGGCTGGCTACCCCGAGTTGGTGATCTGGTCCGTGAGAAGGTTGAGAACAAGAAGGAGTTCAGCCCCTCATATCGTGCACCAATTTGTTTGCTTGGCGTGCAGGGTAAAAGAACAGTTATTTTACCTCCACTTCCTGGTTTCAAGGAAAACAGGTACATCTCCATTGACAATGTCAAATTACAGTGAGTGGTCTATTCTTCTTAGTATGACCCTAGCAGTCTCTTGCCCAGCAATGCTAAGAAATTCTGTTTTGGCTCCGGCGAGTTCCACCAGACCTGACTTTGCCATCGAGATGCCTATAATTACTCATCCTTTATTGAGTTCACCGGCTGGTGATCCCCTTAGTGATTCTGAGTATACCTATCCTACAGACTTGTTGATGCCTGATTTGCCAACATCTGCAGTTAACCAGTCACACTTTTCATTTGACACTGACTCTGTTACCTCAAAGTCCCCATCAAAAATTTCGATTTTTACTGTTTGGTTTAAGAAACATTTTTTGATACCGCCATGGACTTATATTTGGCTGGTGCTTTTTTCTATTTTTTTATTCATGTCGATTGGATTTGTGGTGTATTTTTTCCATTTTGTAAATGGACACTGTGTTAAAGAAAGAACATTGATTAGACTAATTGATGGAACTTTAGCACCCCACTCCTCATCTCACATCATGAAGAGAGACCAGACTTTTGTTAACATTACAGCTTGGCCCATTTTAGATGGGATTGTATGGGATGCTGTCAGATTTCAAATCCACGGCCCCACAGAGGTTATTAATGTTTCCAAAGTACTACGTGTTTCAATGGGGATGAGGTTAAACAAAATATATGCTCTGATCATGGGGATGACCAGGCCATAGAGGCTCTGTTTTCTGATTTGAAATATTATGCTGCTTTTGATGCTGAAGATTTGCATTTAGACTCTGCCAACTATGCTGATTTATTTGGCTACCAACATTATGGCAATCATTTTCTGCACAAAGCAAACACATTTAGAAATGTGGTTAATTATATACAATGGGAACATTGTCCAGCTCCCGTTGAGGGCAGCTCAAAAACTCTTTGGAAAAAGATTACATATTTTACTGATTTTAATCAATCTAATCCTGACACATTTTATTTTAAGATGACTGGCAAGTCCTCTTTCAAAGTTAGACTTACCCACACAAAAGTACTATATTCTAAGTCCTTTCTTGACCAATTAGCAGTTGGGGACTATGAACTGTGGAAAGATTCTATTGATCTTAAATCTCTTTGGGGTTCTAAAGGCTGGCAGGTACAAGGCACTGAGGCTTTGCATTGGGCATGCCTCACCCCGAACCATATGATGTTTTTGAATTCGACAATTTCACAGAAAACCTGCTTTGGATTGGCTATGTCTAAAAAATTGAATACTCCCTCTCTTCCTGATTTAGGAGAATACCCTAGATGGTACAATCACACAGATTTGTCCCTTAGTGGATTGCAGTCTCTGTTGCTGAATTTGTATTTTAACATTTCCAGTTTTGATTCCCAAGGTTGGTTGTTATGGCAAAAAAGTTCTTATGTATGCCAACATCGTTTCCTGGGTCTGACCCCTGGTTATACACAGGTGAGGGTGGATCATTCTGTTACTACCTATTCTGTAGGCAAGCTATGTCAGAACTGGCTCAAACATTCCACCTTAGCGTCAGTTAAACTTCATTTGTCTAAATTCACTGAAGATGTTGATCTGAATGACTTTGTTAAAGGCCCTGTGGGAGGCAGATCGAAAAGATGGGTATATGCTGTTTACAATGAGTTCTGGAAACTGTCTCAAATTGAAGCGGCTTCTAGGCTATGCGAAATAGATCAAGCAAATTTAGAAAAAGTGCTTGCAGTTGTGGATAACAGCATTAACACCTTTTCTCCCCGAATTTACTTATTGGACAATATTGTTTCATCTGTTATTGATATCGTACAGGATGAAGTGTCTGTTTTGTATCATGGTCAAAATCAATGACGTTCCATTATGCAATCTGCTTGGACATTGCAAATGTTGAAGCCTGGTAAAGTGCCTTGGGACTACATGAATACCTCTTCTCTATTTGTACAGTTTAATTTGACTGTGAAACAACAATTCATGTCTATGAAAGATGTTGCATATTCACTTTTGCATATTGAAAAGTTAGAACCATTGCCTTTTTCTGTCGCCGAATATAATTCAGCAGTATGGCTCATTCATGAGTTAATAACATTGCCTTTTCCACTATTTAAATTTGATTCATGTATGAAATACTATGCCATAGGCAGATATTAACCTTTAGGTAGCGCTTATCTCTATGAAACTTGGTCTCTGCCATTTACCTGTAGGTGCCTGAGAGAGGGGTAAAGAAGTTTATCTGACAGGTGAAGATTGTACTTCCACACCTGATCACTCATTAGTTTGCAGGAACTTCCACTTGCACAGCTCTTGTAACTCTGATGCCCTGAATTTAGTGTGCATTTTAGAAGGAAATCCTGTCCCGGCCACAACTCTGACTTTGACTTTGCTAGCAAACGTTGGTTATTTATTTTAAATAATGAAGATTCCTGTGGTATGCTGGCAGGGATTCCGTACATTGTGACAGTCTCCCAACGTGTAGTTTGTTGCAAAAATGTGCTGTACCCTCCTCCACATGGGAAGCTCGATGTATCCATCTGTCCTTCCATTCCGACCTTAAAAGCAAAGTACAACAAGATGAGTCGAATAAGAGATCTAGTGTCTGAAAAAGAAGCCGCCCTTACTTCTTCACATGAAACATTCGTCCTTCACGTGGCAAAAACTCTCACCGAGGTGCATGCCCTTTTGAATACTGATCTCCCCCTGCATTTCGGTGCCTTGATTCACACTATCTTCAATGCCTTGTCGACCACGGGCTTGGCGCACTTTTTTAAAATTGTAAGTTCTGGCCTTGTGACTTCATTCCAAACTATATTTGGTGTGATACCGGCATTTTTTCATTCTATTTTTTCCAGCCTCTTCGGCGGATTACCGTTAATTCTCGCCTTGGCTGCTAGTATACTGCTGTTGGTTTGCTTGCTCAAAAATGGATGCACAATCTGTGCCCCACGACAACCTGCCCCGGCTGCTCCAGCTCCGTAACCGGATGCTTGATTATTATGGAGCTCTCCCGCTGGCTACCTTGTGTGGCATATGGATTATCTTTCCGGTTCTCGTATTTTACATGCTTGCAGCCGGTCTTCCATTGCCTGGATTGCGATTTTGAATGGGCTCTGGATTTGTGTATCTGCAACACGGTGTCTCCTAACCTGTTTTATGATCTACTAATAAGTCCCTTAGTTGCTGAAGAGCTAGACTGTTCTGGTATTGGGATAATGGCCTGCGCAGCGGCACATGGAGTCCTAGCTAATTGGAACATATGGACTGCAGCCAATGACTTTCCGGCACGCAGTTATCTCAAAGAACACCCGAGTTGTCCTCTGATGGTGCTAGAGGCTCCGGCTGTCGAAGAACATGTGTGTACTTTCCCATTATTTAATTGGATGGCTAATATGTTTTCGGATGAAAACAATTACTTCCTCTTGGAGGCACGTACTGTGCTTATACACTTTTGGAGTGGTTTCTACTTCAAAGGCATTTGTGACTCATTATTTTGTATCTATTTTTTACTCCATTCACATTATGTGCTTTGAACACTATACAGCCCCTGCTTCGTGTTGAGTGAAAACAATTTTTTTAGGTGATTGCTAATTCGGAATACTACTCCCAATTGTCCAGTTTGGCAAAATTTGAACTTGGTTCTGTCTCACTCTAACTTGAACTCTGCGTTTCAAATTGCCCCCCCGTTCTGTGCGTGTTCCGATCAAGGGAGGGTGTAGTGAAGGCAGGGCCTTACTTGCGCACATTGCTATCTTAGCATGGGCTTATTAGAAGTTTAAACGCCATTTTACCTTTTTGCTGCTTTTGCACACAACACTATATGTAACTGTTGTTGTAAGTTAGGCAGTGTTAATTGCTTCACATGAGAATGGCTTGTTTTCAGCGTCCCTAAACTTACATCTCGACCTTAGTCTGCACAGGGAGTGTTGAAGCCGCCAAGGTTATCATTACAATGTTAGGTGTTTTTTGGGCTGATCGGCTCATGCTCTAGACACGTGCACACAGCTGAAGCTAGCTGAAATTCTGGCGTCTTATATATAACACTGCATGCACGATTTGGGCACTTGGAGAAATCTCTACTGATCTTGGAGGTATGGTGTTCCCCATTCAAGCCTAAGAGATCTTCTATATTTTATAAAAAATTGTTCCTAGCTAGGGAGAGTGGAATACAAGGCGCTATAGAACCTATTCCCACCATCATTATAATATGATTTCTCCTTTTGTGTTTTATGGAATTGTAACAATGCTAATCGTAATATTTGTAATCATATGTCTGCTTATGATCGCAAAAATACTGCATCTTAGAGCACGTCGTTAAAAAAAACATTTTAAAGTTTATTGTGTCTCTTTTCACCCATGTTGTGGACTGGTATGAGAATATAACGAAAGAGTGTTCATGATTCCCACCATTCCTGAGAGGAACCTAAGTTGCATGTTCTGGGTTGTCTAATCATTGGTACCTTTGCTATAGGACGAAAAGCTAATGTGACACTGATGCTCGTCGGTTAGGGGTTCTAGGTACTGAGGTGAATTTTTTGATCCACCACAATTCACTGATGTCCTGGGTCTCTGTGCACAGTTCAAGTATTTGTACTCAAAACACCCTGTAATACAGTGATAACACCACAAATAGACACCGCACCAGTTTAGAAAAATAAAATATCTTTATCTAAACTCAACAAGACCACAATGACAAAAATCCAACAAAAAGGTAATAAAATATGACTTTAGAACAGTTATTGCAAAAATAAAGGTTGTAGAAAACAAATAGCTCCACTTGGGGCTATTGCGACATCGTGACAGCAATAAATCCAAAGTACAGCGCCAACCAATGACGCCATTGCCCTATTTTCCTGATTCTTCTCCACGCACAGTGAGATCAGTACCTTATTGTCCTGCGTCAGTTTCTCACGCAGTAGCATCATGTTCCCATTGTGCTGCTTCAGTGCCAGTCAAAGACATCATGGCCTTATTATCCTGCCTCTTCCCCACTCACAGTGACTTCATGACCTCATTGTCCACTCACCCTGTGTTAGAAATGGGGTTCTCTAGTTAGCAGAGGTAGGTACCTTTGTCCAAGTAGGGACCCTTTCTTCTAGTCAGGGTAAGGGGGATACACACTCTAGATAACCCCTGCTCACCCCCTGGACAGCAGATAGGCTTATCCCAAAAGCAAGGTGTGAAGTATTTGTTCTCAAAACACCCTGTAATACAGTGATAACACCACAAATAGACACCATCAGGCCTGGACTGGCCGTTGCGGGCACCGGGCAATCCCTCGGTGCGCCGCACAGGTGGGGGGCAGTTTTGGGCCTCTGAGAGCATTTTTTGTTACAGGGCCATTTTTGCAGCGTTGCCCTGTAACAAAATTGCCCAAAAACCGGCCCTGGCAAAGAGCACGATCGCACCCCCAACCACTCCGGGGGGTGGGGGGGGGGCCGGCCGAGCACTTTGCCAGGGCCGGTTTTGGTTCCCAGTCCGGCCCTGGACACCACACCAGTTTAGAAAAATAAAATCTTTATCTAAACTCAACAAGACCACAATGACAAAAATCCAACATAAAGATAATAAAATATGACTTTAGATCAGTTATTACAAAAATAAAGGTTGTAGAAAACAAATAGCTCCACTTGGGGCTATTGCGACATCGGTACAGCAATAAATCCAAAGTACAGCGCCAACCGTGAAGAGCGTAGTGGCGGGCATTGAGTTACACAAACCCCCAAACAAACAGTACATTGGAAACAAAGTCTATGATGATGCACAGCGTCATACAGGTGAGGCCTAGGTGCCGAGGTCAAGGCCGGCTCCCTAGCTGCCAAGGGGGAGGCGAGGCGTCGTGTCCACGAGGAGGCAACACATCGAATCTAAGACAAGGGAAGTCGGTTGTGTTGGCAGTGAGGCGTCCGTTACGGTGACAATGAAAAGACAGCAAGTTCGTTGGATCACCTTCAAAGGTTATCGGCACTACAATAACAGGGTGCAGTCAGTTGTGATGACGGATTTGGTGCGCCCTGGGACTTATTTTTTTTACAAATTAAGCACTGGAGGGCAGTATCAAAATCAATAGTTGTTGCAATGGCATGCCCACCACAACACCCATTGTCCACCCCTTTCAAGCTAAGTGTAGCATGAAAGGGGGCCTTATTTACAAGGCAGCGTTAAGCCACATTAAGTGGCTTAACCCTGCATTTTAAATAAGACGAAGCCCCTATCGCCACTACAGTGTGTCCCCCAGTGTGTACTTGGCTGTGGCAGTGTGAATGTGAGTGGTCGTACAGATTTGTGCCTAGGGAAACATTTACTTTTTGTCTTCAAAAGTCAGAAAACACTATGCCTCTCTATAGCACTTTGAGCCCATTCAAACGACCTGCTGGCTAGTCAAACATTTCTAACATACAATCTTCCTTTCCCTTTGTGTTATTTATCCCAGAGCTAACTTAAGGCTGCTTACAATGTGCACTGCACTTTTCAGCCATGTCCAATATTAGATATTGTCAGGCAAAGGTTCTTACTTACTTCTCAGTTTCCACCAGAGATCGAAGTGGGCAGGGGAAGGGGGGAGGGGGAGGGGGGGCGTGGGGGACAACATTCCTAAGTTTTATTAATTAGATCAAAACAGTTCCCAAAATGTTTATTTAAAAAGCAACCGTTCCTAGATGATTGAGGTGCAGCAAGTTGAAATGGGAAAAGGAGGGACTCTTTTACTATAAAGTGACCGGAGGGAGGGCCTGCTAAAGAAGAAATGTAAATGTGCGTGAGAGCTGTAAAAAGGCTTCAATTTATAGAATGTGGAACTTGTTCCTTTAATGGAAACCTTTAAAAAGGTCTGCCCTAGATACAAGCAGCTTATTACTGAAAACATAACTTTTGAAAGCATTGTAAACATTTAAACAAAACCTTTTTGCACATTTTGTGACAACCTATTCACACTCTGCACAATCTGTCTCATACTGTGTGTAAGACATTTTCCACAGATACATTTAAGTTGCATTTACATACATCAACAGACCCAATTCAGGCACGAGACTCCCGATTTTTAAAGCCAATAATTGCTTTAATTTAGCTTTCTCCTAGCTGAAATGTAACCTTCTTTAGAGCAAGTCACTGGGGAAAATATATCCATTCCTCTTTTTTTTTTTATCTTTCTCTATCTGCTGTCCATATTTTGGCACGTGCGTATTTATTTTCCATTAAGGTGTGTGCAATATATTTGGAAGGCGAACAAAAAAGTTGCAGAATATTTTGTTCTTTTTAGCCACGTCTCTGACCCCGCCCCTACACTCAATGACCTTGCCCCAATGTACTCAGGAGATCAGGGTTTGCATTCTTTTCATTTTGCACTTTGACCACTGTTTTCACCCCCAGTATGATGGCACTTTTTTTTTTATTTCAGTAATTTTTTATTGAAAAAAGAGGTTTATATATACAAGGTACAGTATACAGGGGGTGCAGTCAAAGATCGCCCCGGGGGGAGAGCAAAAGATATAGTAGTTTCTACAAAGTTTTAGGCCGGCGGGGTTACATACGGCCTTTTGTGTGACAAGGGTGCAGCGTCCGTAATTTCGGTGATTGGTATTGTCTCCTCGGGCCCTGTCCGTATCCCCCGGCGGCGAGAAAGGAAAAGTGGGAAAGGAGAAAAGAAGGGTTCTGGTGTTGGGTGAAACACAATGTGTATGGGTTCGGTTGGGTTGGTCAGTTCTAACCACCTACTACAGCGACCAGGCACCCCGAGATCGACAACAACTCCATACTCAAGAACACCAGAAACGCCCTCCTTAAAATAGACAAGAAAATGGATGCTAGCATAAAGAACACCGAGTGGGAGTCGATATGGTTTAACCCTAAGATTAAGTACCGCGAGAAAACACTCAACATGCACTTCTGGTACAAACACAGTATCTCCACTACCAACCAATTGACCTCCCTAGGAACGCACACCACCTTCGTATGATGGCAATTTTGTTTATACACACCCTCTGCCAAACGATGTGCGCAGTAGCGTTGAGAGGGGCAGGGGACCGCAAACGTTACCTCACTTTTGTTAAGGCTTCCATGGATATCATTTGGAGAGAGTCAGGGGTCGCAGCTGTGACCTCCAGCTTGCTCCCTGCCATTCCTGGCACCTCCTTTGCAAACAATGGTCCCAGAGGGGGCAAAACAAAACTCCGGGACTGAAGAGGTGTGGCGCCGCGGCCAGGGCGACTGACGCTGGAATCTGGGGACCAGGGTTCGATCCCCGGCTCCGGCGGCAGGTCAGCCCAGCACCATGTGACTCTGGGCAATAGCTCGCTTAATCTTCCCGACGGCCCCCCAGCGCCTAGAGACCCTTACGGGTGATTGTGCGCTTTACAAATGTGGACTTTACTTTACTTTACTTTCAGGTCTCGACATTAGAGCCTGGAAAACACAGACCACACGTCTCTTTCCTCTCTGTTGACTCGGTGGCTTCTCTTTAACTAGCGTTTTGCCCACATTTCCAAATGTTAAATTCTGAAGGCACAGTATCACAAGCCACATGACCTGGGAAATCCGGCTTTCCCTCTATGGGAGGTTATATGAGCCATCTCTGCTGCCAAGGCAGAGAACTTGGCGCCTGTGACGAGAATACACAAACATTTCTAATAGGATTTCGCTGTTCCGTCAACATGTCATGTTATTTCCTTTGTGGCCAAGAGAAACAGAGCAATAGAGCGACAGCAGGGACTTTGTTCCATAGCGCCTCTCTTCTTTATTCACTTCGTGTTTCCTCTCTGCCACTTCCCCCTCGCTCTCTGCAGTCAAACTCTAATTGACTCTTGCAGATAACTGAAGCCTGCATTTAGGGCCAGATGGCAAATCATTTTTGACCCGTCCTATTTCATGTCCTTGGTGGTAAGTTAAGGATATGCTCGGTGCAAACACCTTTTACCATCATATAATGAAAGCAGGATTCTGAAAGTGGTAATGTGTGACAAGAACTTTTTCGTATATTTGCTGTGTTGCATTTTGTTGTGGTGGTAAGGTGCTCTGTAATTTTTTGACTGTGGTGTACTTATTCTGCCTTATTTCAATGTGATTTTGTAGTGTTGTACTGCAGTTGTGTTTCGTTCTGTTTTGACTGTTTGGTTGTGATGTGCTCTGTTATGTTGCAATTCTGTTGCAATGTTGCATTGTGTATGCTATTGTGTTATGCCCAGATGTTTCCTTTAGATACGTCAATAAATGCTGCTTGATTTTCAGTCAAAAGCAGCTCATGCATTGTACGTTCCTGTGACACGCAACCATTTACCAGTGTCAAAAATGGTAACTTAGTGCATTTCTAGCTCTTCAAATATATGAGAAACCAGTCAGCTAAAACTGTGGCAGAGTTTGTGTCTTTACTTAGTGCTTCCTGTACCCACTTTATGTGATAAGCTGCAGGTCTTGTAGTGCACATTTTACGTAACACGCTCTATAGCGTTTGGAGGCGGAAGGACGCATTCCACAATCAGTGCTTTTTGTGCATTTATTTAACTCTTGGCAACACCCCTCCTCTGCATGAGAAATCTTTGTACATAACAAATAACTGTTTTCAAATGGCATTCCCCATTCAAATCTAAAATGGCAGCAATGTCATGATTACGATTTGCGGTAATGCTGTTACCAAATCATAGTATTACTACCAAAATTCAACAACCTGTAAATAGCACAATTGATTTTTGCACGTGTTATAGGTAAGGGTGGGCGGAGGAGTTGCACTACGCGGAATTCTGTGTAGTTGCAAAACTCCGTGTAATTCTGCATAACTCCACTCCGTGTTAACACCAATTGAATTTGAATGAACCCGCCTCTTTGAGTGTATCATTCTGAAATAAAACAAGTGTGAGAAAGGGCCATCTTCCTTGCATGGTATGCCCCCACTTTTTGCTGAATTGCTGATGTGCTTTGATTGTGTATGCCCTGGGCTCCTGCCAACTTGGTGCCCAGGGCCTTTGTTCCTTCCCTAAAATGGAATTAAAGCTAAAACCCAATTGGCATCTCTGGCCACATGTCAGCCCCTGGTAAATGGTACCATGGGTACCCAGGGCACTGTGACCAGAGAAGACCCCTAAGGGCTGCAGCACTTATTGTGCCACCCTTAGGGCCCTGCACCCTGTCACACACACACACTGTCTTTGCAGGCTGGGTGTCCTGGTGCAGAACTAAACAAAGAGTCGACATGGCACCCCTGTGTGCCATGCCCACAAACACACTGCCGTGGAATACATCAGTCACCCCTCTAGCTGGGTGCCCTATGCCAGTGGTGTGGGCACAGGTGCATGAGCCCTGTGCCCCCACAGTACCCATGGCCATTCCTGGGCACTTTAAGTGCAGTGATGCCGTTAAGAGTATATGGTGCTGGGAGGTTGTCATTATGAACTCCACAGCACCATAATGGCTACACTGAAGACTGACAAGTTTGATACCAAACTTCTCAGCACATTAAACCCACACTGATGCCAGTGTGGGATTTAATGTAAAATGCACTACAGAGGGCATCTTAGAGATGCCCCCTGAAACCTAACCTACAATCCATGTCTTGTCTGAGAGGCTGCCTAGGCTGCCACACAGCAGACATGTTGCTGGACCCCTGGGTGAAGAGACCCCCGCTCTGCCTGGGCCTGCAACAATGCACTTAGAGACTGGGACTCCAATGAGCAGTGGTTCTGCTCAAATAGCACTACCCCTGGTGCCAGCCAGGAACCGCAAATCCAGCACACTCTGCACCTGCCAAGCCTGGCCTGTGCCTGAGTGGACAAAGACCCTGAGGACATCCCCCCGGCAATTCTGACCTGGAATACAGTGCCCAATGACCCTCCTTGATGACCCAGATTATGCCTGCAGCCTCAGAACCAGGGACCCCTTCAACCGTGACCAGCAGTGGGTAAGATTTCCCAACGTCAAAAGACACCCCTGCACCCGGCACCCCCCGGCTTACTGTGCCCAACTCCGGGGTGCCTACCTATCCTCCAAGATCCCAACTTACCTCTCGAAGTGTTGGTCACTCCAGAAGAATCTCCATCCCCGAGCCTGCAGCCTTTGTTCCTTTTCAAGATCTCTATTGAATAACATTGAGCGCCCGACGGCTCAAAAGCACCCTGCACCCAGCTGCCCGAGTGCCCCTGGCAGTGCAACCTTTGTCTTGTACTACTTCCCCATTTGCCCTGAGCAAGTGACCCAGAGCCCAGATCCCAAAGCCGCGTGGCTTCCTAGCCAGCAGCCATCAACCGAAGGCCCCCTGCCTCTCATTGGATAACATTGGGTCTAACTACCTCTGCACCCGGCTGCCCCTGTGCCGCTGAGGGTGTACCAACTGTACCTACCTGACCCTGGGAGACCCCTGAGTCTATGCCCAGAACCTTAACTCTGCCAGTCTAGTACTTACCTAAAAGCCGATAGCTCACTTTTCTTCCATAGGCTAACATTGACTGGTTTCACTTGGAAATTCTTTCAAGTGTGGAGTTTTGGAACTTTAAAATATTCATCTAAAATCAGCCGAACAACAAATTCCGATTTACTCACCTGTTATCAGGAGAGATCTCAGTGCTGCATCTTTGAGCCCAGTACTGACCCAGAAAAGTAATTCTAACCGTACTTACCACTAACTTGAATTTCCTTCCGTAGGATATCATTGCCAGCTTTTTGCTGAAAAAGTTTCTGTCGATTTTTGAACTTACAAATATTCTTTAAAAATCGTGCCAACGATAAAAACATAATTACTTACCTGTTTTAGATAGATGTCCCAGTGCTGAACCTAGGAGTCCAGCACTGGATTACAAAAGTAACGTAAACATACTTTACCTGCAAGCTAAATTTCCTTCCATAGGAAACATTGGTAATTTCAACTGAAAAAGTTTGTGTCAACTTTTAAAATACAATAAAAATCCTTAAAAATCACTATTGTAACCAAAACGCTTTTACTTAACTGTTTACAGGACATGTCCCAGGACTGAATCTAGGATCCAGACGTGAGGTTAGAAAAGTAATCTACAAAGTAACTAATTGCATTTAACTGGAAATTCCAATTGAGCTCAATGTTGCATTGTGTTTGAAATTGTGTTGCCTATTGCAATAAACGGTGACTATTGTATTCAAGGACTCTATTGCCTATTTGAAAAGTATTTAACTAAAGTAATCCATTCTGAGAAAGTATATTTTGATACCTTGGTGGTTCTTAAATAAAACAACTATATCTTTTGATACAAAACAATTGGCTTAGAGTTCAGTTCTTAAGTGTGTGAGACCATTTGCTGACTGAGTGTGTACAACAAATGCTTTACACTGTCCTCTGATACTTCCTTACTGCTCGACCAAGCTACCACTTAAGAGAGTAAGGTTATATCTAATTTAATTTTTTTTTTTTTTCAATACACGGAAGATGCTACAGGTCTTTGGTACAGTCCAGACACGCTAGGGGAATCTCAAAGGTATTCCACAACAGAGGCTGGAGTAACAGGATAGACACAGGGAAGTACCCATCAGCCCACTCAATAGTGGAGGCTCGTCATTTGGGATTTTCAAATGTAGAAAGTTGGTGTCCAACCAGCACTGCCTCCAGTGAGTACTGAGGCTAGCCTAGGACCCAAAGGTTGAACCCTCAACCTGAGCAAATGACAGCACAAGTGGCTGAAAAGGGCTTAGTTACAGTGCTCAAAGAAATAAGAAAATGTGAGAAAAAGGAAGATGATCCAAGTGATTCTAAAAATGCCTATCTTGACGTCAACAAGAAAACTTTATTGGGTGTGCCCGTCAAGATGGTATAATTAAAAACAGAGTGACAATAGCAAGAAAGATGGTTTGCTATTTACCCGAGATGTTATCTGGTCAACATGTTTCAGCCTGTAAAGGCTTTCGTCAGGACCTACGTATCACTACTGCAACACTTACTTCATAACGTGTAATAAAGAAAAATAATGTTTTCATGGGTGGTGTATCCCCTCCCAACTTTGTGGGATCAGGAGCCTCACCTCACCTGGCGACAGCTCAGGCTAAAGGAGGCCACGCACTCTCCGTCGTTGCCTCTGGCTTAAACTGAGCTTTTTCAGTGCAGTGGGACCTGTTCAGTACGGGCCAGCTGGTCCAGGCTTGTTGACGTCAAGATAGGCATTTTTAGAATCACTTGGATCATCTTCCTTTTTCTCACATTTTCTTATTTCTTTGAGCACTGCAACTAAGCCCTTTTCAGCCACTTGTGCTGTCATTTGCTCAGGTTGAGGGTTCAACCTTTGGGTCCTAGGCTAGCCTCAGTACTCACTGGAGGCAGTGCTGGTTGGACACCAACTTTCTACATTTGAAAATCCCAAATGACGAGCCTCCACTATTGAGTGGGCTGATGGGTACTTTTCTCATCTTTTGTATCCCTGTGTCTATCCTGTTACTCCAGCCTCTGTTGTGGAATACCTTTGAGATTCCCCTAGCGTGTCTGGACTGTACCAAAGACCTGTAGCATCTTCCGTGTATTGAATATGTATAGTTGGGGGACAAGGTGCTGGTAGGTCTATAATAATAATTCCCCTTGGGCCCTACTCTACTCTGTAGTTTTGTGTATATCTAATTTAAGCCTCTGCCAAACCTCTGGGGACTGGGGACTCTATACACACTGTACCGTATTTTGGTCCAGTATATATAGAGCCACTTTCTCAAAACGAACGGTACCCCAATATTTAGGAACTGTCCAGGGGATTGTGCTGTGCCATCACTACTGACCTGTAAAGTTGTTGCAGTCCTGGAGCGTGATCTGGAAGGCATTATCCATCATTGAGGGACGTGTACCTGCAGAGAGCTGTCCCTCCCCGGTAGCCTGGACCAGCTGGCCCGTACTGAACAGGTCCCACTGCACAGCGACCTTCATGCTGGCCTTCTCACAATGCACAGACACCAGCTGCAACGGGCACAGACCTCAGCTCCCAGCCAGCCACTATGGCCTATGCAAGACCACACCTGGAACACTCCGGTGACACACTTTCTGTAGGCAGCCATGTTAGGTGTATATTGTGCACAAACTGACTGCATTACTCACGCTGGTGTGAATCTGGTGTGTGACTGCTCAGTGCACACCTGCTTTGAACTGGGAGCTGTTGGGATTTGTAGTCCCTAATTGTGTCTGTGACGAACACTGTCATTGAACTCATGACGCATCCCTGCAATGGCCTCTGAAGTGCGGCACCGGCGAGGATCGGGTCACCAGGAAATGAGGAGAGCCGGATGAGGGTGATGCTTGAATAGAGCAGGAGATAAGTTGTCAGATCAAAATGTGTGTGTCTCAGCAAAACGGTTTATTTTTCTGTGGCACAATTTGTTTCTTTTCCAAATTTTGTAGCTTTGAAAATGAGACCTGATAGCACTGGGTGGGTTTAATAATGTTATATATAAACGTAAAAATCCTGGTTTAGCTAAAAAAAAATACTGCTTTTCTATTGGCACCTCAGCACGGTTTGAGGGCAGCTGTTTTCAAGCAGTTACAATCAGCTTGGTTGTGTACTCTAGTCAGCAACCTGCACTGTGTAGCTCACTACACGTCTGATAGTGATAATAACGTGCCTCAGTGCCTCGTCGGGGCATGACGAGCTATGCAAATGCAGTCTGGAGTCTCAATTATGGCTACGTAGCTAACAGATAAGTGAGTTAACTTCAATGCCCTTGCTCATGGTGACGTTTCGAAGCGCTGTGGTTTGAACTCGAAGTTTCTCATAATTAATAAATGTGAAATGTGAACCTCTTGATAAGAGTGTCACTCTTTTAGGCTAAAGCTAACAGGCAGGCCTGCCCAAGGCTCCCTTTTTGGGTCCTCGCCATCAGTTAGAGAACTTTGGTGGTTTTAGGAGGAAGATTTTTTTGTGAATGCGGGATGTTTTGCGGGAGGAATGGGAGGCCAGGCAGGGAGCAGCCTTACCCCGGAGCGCCCTCTGCAACCTCCCATCTGAAGGTGTTAGCCGCAGTACACGACTCACAAGCAAGGACTCATCTGCATGTGACCTGAAAACATGTAAATGATCTTGATTTTGTCTTCTGTTGGAACAGTTGGCCTTTGATTGTGCCGGCTTTGCGGGTGTTCTTTTAAGGGGTGATTTTAGGGGTCAAATTGAAAAGACACAGGGGCATACCAAGGGCCTTATCGCCGCTTTAGCGGGAATTTTTCCCGCTAAAGCGGCGATAATTTTATCGCCCTATTACCTAGCTGTCGCTAACACCAGTTAGCGACAGCTAGTAGGAGATAGCGATCATCTTGGGGCCCACTTTGCATGTCAGCGATATTTATCGCTAATGACATGCAAAGTGGGCGTGCCAAGATGTTAGCGACTGGAAACAGTCACTAACATCGCTATCTCCTATGACCTACTTTTGGAAATAATCGCGCTAAGCGTGATTATCTCCAAAAGCTAACGCCTGCCCAGAGCAGTTCTTAGCCATGTTATCCAATGGTAGGTGGATAACATGGCTAAGAGCATTTGCTCGGTAATGCATGAATATCGCTGACTTTTCAGCGATATTCATGCATTTCGGCCGATTTTCATCGCTTAGGAGATAAACCTTGATAATTGCAAGGTTTCTAAGCGATAAAAATAGGCGAAGCACGGCGATAAAATTATTGCCTCTAACCAAGCTTAGCGATACTTATCGCTTATTCTTGGTAATATGCCCCACAGTTAATTATAACTTGAAAGCTTTTGCACTGCCCTTCGTGAGTATCAATGTGTGGTGCCAGTAAACTCTGCTACGCGGCGGTGAGAGGTGGAGTTTTATGCCAAACTCAGCCTCCAAGTGGAGTGCAGAGTGGACAAAACTTTGCATGCTCCACCTATGGAGCTGAGTTCACCGCCCACACTTAGGGGCCCGATGTAGGTCGGTCGGTAACGGCCGAAAATCGGTATTTTCGGCCGTTACCGACCGGTATCGAGCCCTCGGGATGTAGCAGTCCCAAAACCGGCCGATTCGTTGAATATACCGAATCGGAAAAGTTACCGATTCGTTAGAATACCGAATCGGAAATTACCCCGAATCGGCAAATATACCGATTCGGTAACAAGCCGAATCGGTAAAAAATATGGAATCGGTAAATTTATCGATTCAGTAGAATACCGATTCGGAAAAACACAGAATCGGAAAAAAAATACAGAATCGGTAAATTTATCGATTCTGTAAAATTACCGAATCGGTATAAAACCGATTCTGTGTGCAAAACTGAAGATTGAGATGTAGGAAAGCTCTGAAATACCGATTTAGCGTCAAATTCGGTATTTAAGAATCGGTATTTACCATAGATTGGAATCAGGTGGTAACCAGGTGCAACCTATAAAAAAGGACCCAAAATGCATTTCTGCTTGCACCATGGTAGCTTTTTATGTCATAGCAAGACGGCTACGGCTACAGCAGGATGGAGAGAGGGAATGGCAGAGAGAGGAGCAGGTGTATTGAGAGCGTATCACCCTGTTCATGCAGACAGAAGCAGAGATCCTACAGAGGTACAGGCTGGACCCAGAGACCATCTTAGAGCTCATTAAGGACCTCAAACCCCTGTTGCAGCACCCCACCCCAAGGGCACACGCAATCCCAGTGCACGTGCAGGTGCTATGCAGCCTACACCTGCTTGCGTCTGGCAGCTATCAAAGTGCAGTAGCTGCGGTAGGAGGGGTGAGCCAGAGCTGCCTGTCCCGGTTCTTCCACAAGTTCCTAGACGCCATGATACAAAGGATGGACCAATACATTTCCTTCCCTGCAACCCATGCAGAACTGGTACAGACAAAAGCAGACTTCTACCAGATGGCAAGATTCCCCCACATCATTGGCTGCATAGATGGCACACACATTCCGATTTGTCCCCCTGCTGACACGGAATACATATACCGTAATCGGAAGTCAACGCACACCATAAATGTGCAGGTGATTTGTAATGCCAAGTGTGTAATCACTGACGTGGTAGCAAAATTTCCAGGGAGTACCCATGACTCCTACATCTTTCAAAATAGCGGAATTTATGCACGGCTGACGGCAGGGGAATTCGGTGAAGGATACCTCCTAGGTAAGACACAGTGTCAGACCCCCATAACCTAAATAGCAGTGTGAAGTACATGTATGCATGTGAGTAATGTTACCCCTTTTTCTTCTAGGCGACAGTGCATATGCCCTCCGCTCATTCATTCTCACCCCCTACCTCAACCCCTCAACACCCAGCCAAAGGAGGTATAACCGTGCGCACAAAAGCACAAGGAATGTAGTAGAACGGACCTTCGGCATCTGGAAAAGCAGGTTCAGATGCCTGCACAAGAGCGGAGGTGCAAGACAATATACCCCCATCACCTGCTGCAAGATGATTGCTGTATGTGCAATGTTGCACAACCTTGCGGTCAAGAAGGGCACAGAGGTAGAGTTGTCTGACTACGAGGACCCTGACGATGACATAGCTGTGCCACTAACACAACCTGCTGGAGCGTCTACACCAAGTGATGGGAGGTACAGATGTGAGGAGATAACAGACAACTATTTTTGAGTGAGTACAGATGCACAGACACGTTGTGTATGTGAAGAAATACCATTTTTAATTTTCGGTATAACGTCACAGCACTGATGTGCAACAAATGAAAAAAAAACAACAATATGTGGTCAGGAAATGGGCCGGGTTGCCTCACCCACACTGGCAGTCTCATTTCTTGCTGCACTTTGCAGACCCACTGGGATGCTGCTCCCCCCCTTCTGCATGTCCGGCTGCCTCTGCGGAGCGCCTGGTGCTCCGGCGCGGCTCGGACAATGCGCTGGCAGGACTGCTGCGGCTGCTGCTGTCCCCAGCCTTGGCCACGTCCAGGGCAGGATTCATGACAGTGTTAGAAATAATCAGTGTCTCCATGGCAGTGGTGATGCGGGCCATGCCCCTGGTCAGCTCCGCAGTGTTATTAGTGAGGCAGTCCTCCATATTTGCCCCTCGACGGCATAGCAGGGCTGTTGATGCGGCAAGCCGGTTTATTGCCCGGTTCTGTACTCGGGCATCCCTGCGCCGTATGTGCTCATGTTGGTCCAACTTTGCACACAGCTGTGTCATGGCAGTTGTCATTCTGCCCATACCTGTGGCTATTTCCCGGTTGGTTGCAACTAAGTCAACAATCCCCTTTGTCAACTCCCCCATCTGCAGGTTGTGCTGTCGCAATTGGCGGTGACAAGCAAGGATGGATTTGGCCTGCATCCGCTGTATCCGGACCATGCTCCCCTCTAGCCCTTGGAAGACGCTGCCCTCCCGTGATGGAATAGCACTGCCACTGCTGGAAGTGCGTGGACGGCGGCGTTCGGTGCTGGTCTGCTGTATGGGCTGCTGTGCCACAGGTGGGATCTGGTGCCCGACCCGCATCTCCCTCCATGATGGACAATGGGGCCACATTAATCCTCCTGGCTGTAGCTGTGGCAGGTGCTTGCTGGTACTGTGTGGGTGTGTCCTCTGGGGAGAACTGGAGTGTTGGGGATTGCGACAATTGGGGGGAGTGGGGAAACAAGAGGGAATGTCCTGAGTCATCCTCAATTGCAGTCTCGCTGCTGTCCTCCACCTAGTGCGACTCTGCCATGCTTCTTGGCCCTGCCACCGCACTGTCTGCTGTTGCTGGTGCTGAGGCTTGTGCAGCTGCTGCTCCACTACCTGATGGTGGCCCTAGGAATAAAGTAGCATTTGACAACTGAGTGGAAATGTCTTCCTGTCACTACAATAAATGCATTGCACATGTCAAGTTCATTACTCAGATTATTTCTTAAGGTGCATTGCACTGTCATGTGCACTGTAAAATGTTCCTACATTAGCTGGCTACATTTCCCATCATGCATTGCACATTTATATTGCTAGCAGTACTGGACTGGGGTTTGGCTGTACATGGGGGCCAATGGGGAGGTGTCTGGTAGGGTGTGTCATGCTGTGCATGCTTCTTACCTTTAGCTTTGGCTCTGGCTGAGCTGTCCAGGTCCCCAACTCCGACCACACTCTCCCTCTCGATAGTTGTCGATACCAGTTCCTCCAGTTCAGTGAGGGGGGGTGCGGGGTTCCTGCCGCCACCGGTCAGTCCTGCCTGCTTGCTGATCTCCGCCAGTTTCCTCTTGGTGAGGCTCCTGATGTCATAGAACCTCTTCTTGAGGTCATCCATGGACCTGGGGGTCACACCAACTGCATTCACCCTCTCGCTGATGGCACTCCACAGGTTCCTCTTCGTTGACTCAGGGACTGTGAGGGACAGCCTCCCATACAGCTGCCTGTGTACCATCACCACCTCCTCCACCAATACTTTCAGCTCCAAGCTGCTGAACTTGACCTTTCTCTTCCTGTCAGCCTTCTGGCTCTCAGAGCTGCTTGCCATTTTGACTGTGTACACAGTACTCCCAATACTCTCTCTGCTGCTCACTCTCTCTGTTCAGCTCTGGCTTCCTTTCCAGAAAGTTCTGCTGAGTTGCACCTGCATGGGTAGCCACTCCCTGCTAGGGTGGGGGAGAGTGCTTCCACCTCATTGGCTGCTTTCATTAGTTTCACTTCCTTGTTTGCCGATCACGTGTTTCCCGATTCGGTATTTACCGATTCGGTATTTACCGATTCGGGAAATACCGATTCGGGAAATACCGATTCGGGAAATACCGAATCGGTTTTGACAATGCTTTCCTATGGGCCTTTGGCCCATACGGTTGTATTGCCATTACCGATTCGGTATCTACCGATTGGGCATCTACCGATTCGGGAAATACCGATTCGGGACATACCGAATCGGGAAATACCGATTCGAGTGTAACCGAATCGGTAAGTGTAGAAACACGATACCGATTGTTACCGATTCGGTATTTTAACGATTTTTTTTCTCTACATATCATTTACCGATTTCAGAATACCGATTCGGTATGAATCGGTATTTTAAAATCGGTAAATGACTTTTACCTACATCGGGCCCCTAATTATTGGTGGGCAACCATGCAAATTATTAGGGAGAGCCATAATTGAGTAAAGGGTCTGCTTGGCTCTAAGAGCTAGAGTAGGAGTCAAGCAATAAAATATTTGACATGTAAATCAAACAACAAACGTCAGATACCATTTTAATAAAATCTCTTCGAAATTAAAAAAAGTATATTCCCTTAATATTTGGAAGTATTTCACTTTCGTGCTCTAAATTATACATCTTGGCGTGGCCAAGATGACGGCGAGGTAGGACGTGTTGTTCAGAGCTCCTGCCCGCCGCCTGTCCGATTCAGCGCCTACAGGTCCCCGTGGGACCCAGAAATAGATTTGGGGCGACGCCAGAGGGTCCCCCTTCGAGGCTTTCCCCACGGCTGGCACGATACCCAGCAGCGGATGACATTAGCAGCGGCCTCACTGGGAGACCTCCCTTCGCCGACGCCTGGAAGCGGCCCCAACAATGCGGTGGCCCGGAGCCCGGACCAACGAGTCTTGCTGCTTTGCAACCAGCCGCTGCTCAGGCAACCCGGACGACACCCGGATTGCCCAGCACAATGCCCAGCCGCCTGTGACTCCCACCCTGGAGGGAACCTGGGCCTGTGTCCTGTACGCGGCATTGACTGTGAGGCTCGCAGAGGCAGCTGGAGCTCTCTGAGACGCTCTCCACTATCCTCGGAGCACCCGGTAGGGACTGAGGCAAGCCACTCTCCTGTCTCACACTGCAACCATCCGCCTTGCCGGGAGAGCTTCACAGCACGCAGCACACAGAGCCGCTGGAGCACCTGCCTCGATTTTGGAGGTGGCCGTCCGGGGCGCTGAGGCCTCTGGCCTCCGGTGGACGGCGGGGCCGCTCCGCGCCTTGCTGCGGGGTCTGGCGATTGGGGGTAGCCCGCGACTCTGCACTACCCACCAGGCGCCTAACGGAGTGCTGTATCATCACAGCCCACGTGGACACGGGCCCAGCCCTTGTGATGGGCCTCACCCTGTGGACACACGGTAAGAAATTGCGCCCTGCAGCGACACCAGGAGGGAGGCCACACGAACTGGGTTCGGATTGCCCTTACCACTGAGCAGACATTGTGCGCACTGGGGTTCCCCGTCAAGCACCCTGAACCTGGGAGTGAGGTTGGAGGACCGGAGCCTGCCAGGACTGTCCTAAATTGGGTGCCATTGA
This sequence comes from Lissotriton helveticus, assembly GCF_964261635.1. Taxonomy (NCBI): domain Eukaryota; kingdom Metazoa; phylum Chordata; class Amphibia; order Caudata; family Salamandridae; genus Lissotriton; species Lissotriton helveticus. Next base: position 163,249,437 of record NC_136065.1, on the reverse strand, counting down.
GGGGAGGCCTGGCCTAGCAGTGACTACCTAGGCCCCTACTCTTACACTATCACGCTACGGCAGCACGCGGACACAATAGGCCCACGCAGACACTGGGGCTGGCGAAGCTCACCAAATTTCTCACCCAGGGAGCGGGCGAAGCCTCTACCTGGGTCAGCAGAAGAACCCCGCGCTAAAACGCAGCGGAGACAAGCAGGCACGCGAAGCATCCACAGAGGCCTGACACTTCAGCACCCCCTTGATCTGCTGTGGCCTTTCCAACGCCTACCTTCCACTCAACGACCTGCCTGGGGGTGCCAGAGGAATATGTCCTCTTCCAGGACGAAGAAGGTGAAACCCCTGAAAGACATTTTTGGACGTGCACATTCTATCCCCAACATTGCGACCGCGGCCCCCGAAATGGCGACCCCGCAGCAGTCTGCCAGCACCAGTGACGAGCCTATCACGAAAGCATTCTTGGAGTCGCTGTTTCACACCCTCAGAGAAGACCTGCAAGCTGTGAAAAATAATCTCATATCTAGGATTAAGGAGATGCGCAGGGATGTGGACGAAATAGGACCAGCACGTCGACATCCAAACCCACTTGGAGGATTGGGAAAATCGGTCGCGCAGACATAACATCTGGATCCGGGGAGTGAAGACATCGGAGCACACTAAAGATCTATTTGCATTCGCCAAGGGCCTGTTCCATCACACCCTGGTTGCTGCCCATGAAGCTGAGATCATCCTAGACCGGGCACAGAGGGTTGGACCCCCTCGTGAGCCTAACGCCCCTCCCGCAGATATCCTTGTGTGCGTCCAGGACTTCAGAACCAAGGAAGCTATTCTCACCAAGGCGAGATCTCTTCACCCCATCTCATTCCAGGGACACTCCCCGGTGCTCTGCCAGAACCTGGCCCATATCATGCTTCAGCGCCGCTGACAATTTCACCATGTTACTGAACATCTTAGACAGCAAGCTATCCCACACTCTTGGGGTCATCCGTTTTGCCTTATTTTTCGATACAATGGCAAACTCCACCAGTTACCATCACTCATACACTCTTGCCGACTTCTGGGCCTAGTGGTGCCAAGCGAAGAGGACGATCGACACAGCACCAGCTCAGGGCCTGAGATCTCCCCTTTGGGGTGGCAGCGACAGGGTCGGTGGAGGCGTGTCCGGAAGCCGAGCAAGACAGAAATAGCTAGGAGTCAGCAGGAGGCCTTCGCCTTCGCCTCCGCAACAGATACCATGGCTGGTGCGAGCTCTGGCGTCAAGTGAACGGACGAGATCCTTGTTTCTTCTGAATGACCCCCTTCGATCCTGGGTGGGCGGCGGATGGGGCTGGGACCCCCTTCTTGGTCACACTATGGACCCCACTCTGACGATCTCCTTGTCATCCCGGGATGATGGACTATTTTTCTTGATCTTTATTGTTCTAAATGTTATTGTTCCTGTTTTATGTTGGAATTTTTACTTTTGGTGGGTTTTGGGGTTTTTTGGGACTGGGTCCCCTTGTCCACCTTCCCTCACTGTGCACTGGATGTTGCTCGATACCGGGCTATGGTTCCCCTTCCTCTGTTCTTCCTCGTTCAATAAGGAACGCAGCCCACACCATAACATCTACTCTCCTTTGCATCTAGATGCCACACAACTCTCTTAAGATCCTTACCTTAAACGTGCAGGGTTTGAATAACCAGATCAAGCACAGAGCATTCCTTCACTATTTAGAGCACTATTTAGATAAATGTCTTCTGCAGGAGACTCATCTCCTTTCTAAGGATCACCACAGAATGGAATCCTGTACTTCCCCTACACAGATGTTCTCCTCTAGTCCCACTAAATCTGCTGGGGTTGCCATACAGGTCACTTGATCCTTCCCTGGTAGAGTATTGCAGAAGGAGGCGGAAATCAGAGGTCGATTACTCACATATCAGTTCCTGCTGGGAGGGGTGACCTTTATAGTCGGGTCAATATACCCACCCAACGAAGGGCAGATACATTTTTTCATAACGCACTCATGGAGGCCACCGCCACTACGGAACGCCGCCTGCTACTGGGAGGGGACCTCAACCTTGTCTTCCGTAACATTAGCGACCTCTTCTGTCAGAGGACGAGCCAGACTGGCGTTCTCTCATCTGCGGGGCGGGCTCGTCTCCGGGACTTGGGGTTTGTAGATCTTTGGCGTCACTTCCACCCCCTTAGCCGAGCCTACACCTTCTATTCAGGGGCACACAAAACATACGCTAGGTTGGACTACCTTCTTAGCTCTTCCTCACTGCATACACTCACAACAAATTCCGAGATCCTAATGGTCTCCCTTTCAGACCACGCTCCTGTCCTCGCCACCTTCCGGTTCCCATCAACGCCGCAGCCTACTAGACATTGGCTTGCGCGACACCTTGCTCCACCAAGCTTCCATAATTGAATAGATCCAAAAAGCCATCACAAACTATCTTGACCTTAACGCTAACTCAGACACCTCCTGGCAACACAATCGGTGGCATTAATGGCAGTTATAAGGGGGGAATGTATAGCTATATCTACCGCTAACAACCGTGAGCTTAGCCGCAAATGGGCGGAACTCTCTCAGAGGGTCACGGAGCTCGACCAGATGCACCAGCAGACCGGCGCCTCCCGAACTTGGCCTCAGCTCTGTGTAGAATGGAAGCAACTTGCAGCCTTAGACCAGGATAGGGCCGAATATGCGGCCCTCCACCTCAGACACTCATTCTATATGGGAGGTGACAGATGCGGTCGCCTCCTAGCACACAAACTACGAGAGGCTAGACAGAGACAGGGTGTTCAGGCCATCCCATCTTCTGGGTGCGAGTCCGTTACCGACGACACCGCTATAGCGGAAGCCTTCCGAGACTTCTACACAGAGCTCTATTTGAGCAACCCTCTAGCTACCCATTACAGTGCCGACTACCTGGCGGCAGCACATATGCCCTCCCTCAACCAAGCACATGCCGACTACTTAGATAGGGATATAAGGACGGAAGAGGTCATTATAGCGATCTCCCTCCTTAAGCTGGGCAAATCACCCAAATCAGACGGCTACACAGCAGCTTTTTATAAAACATTCTGCGGTCAGGTGGCCCCACTTCTGACAGGCTTGTTTAACACCTTTGTACAGGATGGGGCTATCCCGGAAGAGATGCTTGAAGCATCAATAGTGGTCATCCCGAAACCCGGGAAAGACAAAACGTCTTGTGGTGCATTTAGGCCAATCTCCCTAATCAATATAGATATCAAACTATACACCAGCATACTGGCGGCCCGGCTAGCGCCCTACATGTCTCAATTGGTCGAGCCGGACCAAGCAAGCTTCATTTCGAAGGGAGAGACAAGCGACAACACCAATCGGGTTCCTCACCTGATCGAAAAGGCGTCTCGCACTCAGGGAGAATATATGCTACTAGCTATCGACGCGGAGAAGGCCTTTGACAGAGTGCATTGGCCCTATCTGGAACAGGTCTTGACGCACACTGGCCTCGGTGAGAAACTACGTACTTGGATCCTTAACTAATACCGCTCCCCCATGCCAACGGTTTGGGTTAATGGTCACACGCCATCTCGCTTTCCCATTGGAAGAGGCACTAGGCAGGGGTGTCCCCTTTCACCCCTCCTATTCACGCTTGACATGAACCACTGGCACTACGAGTTAGACGTCACCCCTTATTTTTGGGATTAAATTCGGCGGAGACGTACACACTATTAGCTTGTACACAGACGACATCCTGCTTGCTCTCTCTGACCCGATCCCACCGTTCTCTCTTTATTGAACTACATAGCTTCGCACAGGCTTCGGGATTTAAGATTAATATGGACAAATCGATCGCACTTAATATTTCTTTATTCCCGCACACTTTACGTCATATACAAGAAGAACATCCTGTACAATGGGCAACCTCCTCGATCCCGTACCTGGGAACTCAATTAGCTCCCACCATACAGACCACTGCTGACATCAACTACTCCATGCTACACGCACGCATAAGCAAAGAGTTAAACCAGTGGAAGCACTACACATTATCTTGGCTCTGTAGGATAGCGGCTACCTAGATGACCATCCTCCCTCAGATTCTGTATCTCTTTCAGACCCTCCCCCAATGCCCTCACTCAGGTTGGAATTAACTGACCCAATCAGACTTGGCGCATTTTATTTGGCAAGGCCGTAAGCCCCGGTTTAAGCACGCGATTGTGATTCTCCCGCCGGAGAGGGTAGGGTGGGGGTGCCTGACCTTTAACTCCACTTCCACACCTCATAGCTCCAATGCTTAGTGGAGTGGCACAGCCTGGAATCAGAGAAGCACTGGTTGTTCCAGGATCAGGCTGTGGCAGCCATGCCCTTACAGGGCATTCCCTTTCTCCGTAAAACACACACACCACCCAACCTTTATTCTTCATCTATCACAAGCAAGTTCATGGAGTCCTGGGACCGCACTAACATCGCCCACAAGCTGACTACCTATCCCTCCTCCCTCACGCCACTGTTCGATAACCCAGAATTCCAACCGGGCATGGGCACTAGGGCCTTCCCTTGTCGGTCCCTGGGCCACCTTTTCAACTTGGAGGGGATTATCCCTTTCCCACAGCTTAAGGCAGACTATGCCCTTCCGGAATTGGAGCACCTGCCCTATCTGCAGCTCCGACACTGCGCACTTCACCCACATATTCTACCTGACTCCCTATGAGAAGTGGCTTATTACACGCACATCTGATAAGAAAATCATCTCCGACCTGTACAAAATGTAACTAACAACCACTACACATACATATAACGCGGGCTGAGCTCGTTGGGAAAGGGATCTGGGAAGGACACTTAGCCACAAGGAAAGGGATGGGATGGGAAGGAATGGGCGCGCCACTCAGCATACCACATGGGACTCACTGAGACACTGACTAAGATAGTCACATATTTGTATTATACATCGGAGCATCTACATTGATTTGATCCACGACAGAGCGCCCTTTGTTGGAGGGGGTGCAGGGCGGTGGTCACTCTGGTGCATGTTCTCTGGAGCTGTGACCGTATTCAACCCTACTGGTCCCAGGTAATCGATGAAATAGAAGCCCACTTTGAGACACAGCTCCCGAGATTTCCTACATACATTCTGGGTTTACCCAACCAATTGACATATCTGCTAAAGTCCCGGAGGGGTAGACTGCCATTGCATTAGGCACAGCCACGCAAAACATCCTGGTGCATTGGCGTTCCACCCAGCTCCCAACCCATTCTGGATGGCTACTGGCTGGTATTGGGCATGGAGAAATTAACCCTCATGTAAGCAGGCAGAGGGTCTGACTTCCCAGAGTTGTGGTGGCTCTTCCTGACCCTACTTGTGTCTGACTTCTGTGAATTGACATGCCCCCGATACCTCAGACGTCTTCGTCTCTCAGACACACAGCTCCCACACATTGATTCCTCGACGTGCCGCAAGCACCAGCGCTGACTCCCAGAATATTCTTCCCGGTTAATGGTGAACGAGGGAGGGGTAGTGGTGGGGGCGGGCTAATGTTAGATCTTAATTATTTGTTATGATTTCTCCCCCTTTTTCCTTTATTGTTTATTCCCACAGGCCCGCTCCACTCATGTTACCTTGGTAATGCTATTATCTGCGACAATTGTTGTCTACATTGCACTGACTCCATGGAGCCGGGGGTCTTGTTTCCGTTTACTTGCTTGAAAATTAATAAAAGATTTAAACCATAAATTATATCTCTTCTTTTTTCTGACACTTATTAGAAGTGATAGCTATTAAATGTTAATATAGAAAAATCCATGAATCGCCCCCTACTGCCCGTGAATTAGTGACCCAAGTTAACTTCCATTTATAGCCTAAATTGTTCTAAAAGTTTTTGTATGATACACATTCTGAAAAGGATCAATTCCCATGTGATGGTCAAGCAATAGAGGCATATTAAAAAAAGTAATTGAATTGAATCAAATAATTGGCGAAGTGCAGAACCTGGGATTGAACCCAAGTTTCCCGGTTACTCATTGTGCAAATCAGCCACAAGATGAGTGTGAAAATAAATCTCTTTAAGGGGGCCAGGGAGCAAGCAGGAGCTTAGGGGGTTATGGCCTCTTACTCCCGATGTCCCAGGGCTCGACATACTATAGGTTCCTGAGTGACTTTGACAAGGAACACCCCATCCAGCAATTGAATTTTAGTAGGAGCACAGGTAGAGTATTTAAAAGTCGCTTTGGGGTTGGTAGCTGCTAGATATGCACAGGCTTATAAGTCAACATGCAAACAGTAGCAGCAATAAGGTGAATGTCCAGGCAATAGTAGCTCTTATGAAAAAAGAGTATTTAATGTAAACACACAAAGCATGTACAATGCAATAAGTAATCCACACAGCCCTTTCAAGCTCAGTGTACTGATGCAATAGGGGGAAAGCTCTCCAAGTCCAATTTTCACTGCCAGTAGTGTATTCCCCATTTGAAACGAGGTGGCTCTCAGATGCGGCCACCCTAGGCCCACACACCCCAAAGTCTATGCTTTGCCTTTGCTAATTATTGAGCAGCCCCAGCAGCTTAGAACTGTCTAACCTGACCAATTGACTGCTAGCCATGCCAGGTGAATCAGGGTGCTACTCCATGAGCTCCACCATTCCCTTCGCAAGAGTCTGCGATCTCCCATGGTCTTAAGCCAATGAGATTTCTGGCCTCCTTAGTCCCAGGACGGCCCACATAGGAGTCAGACATTCTTTTGTAGCTCCAGCAGCAACCAGTAAGTGTTCTAAAAGGCATCCTTGGCACAATTAACAAGGGCAACAGACCTGTCTCTATGGTGACCTGTTCCAGGCATGCAGGGGCTTCTAACTTCAGCTCCCTCATGGGCGGCAACCCGCACTTCACTGTGGCCCCGGCCTGGCATTCTAGTCCACCTACTACAGTGCACACACGGGTGGCAGGCTGCACTTCACGGTGGCTGTGTACACAAGGGCGACAGACTGCACTTCACAGGGACCCGCTCCTGACATGTGGAGTAACCAACTACAATCCGCACATGGATGATGGTTGTTCAACAAAGTATGGGGCTCATGGTTCCACCTTCTGAGCCCAAATCCAGATCCACATGTGATTAAGGGCTAGTTGTAGGTAAATCACAAATACCGAATCATTATTACCGATTTTTACCGAATCGATAATAAGGAATCGGTATTAGCAATGTAGGTAATAATTCGGAAAAAATTACCGATTCGGTAAAATTCGTAATAATTACCGATTTCATGAAATCTGTAAAAATATTACCAAAAACCCATTACCGAATCGGTAAAATATCGATTCTGTAATACCGATTCGGTAAATACCGAATTGGAAATTCAAAAAAACAGGAATTGTTGAATCAGCCAATCTAGAACAAGCACATGACTCCCAACCAGGAAGTGGCCACACCCATGCAGGTGCACTGAATCAGTAGGTGTTGGAGAGACTGGGAGCAGCAGCAACAACAGAGGAGCAGAACAGCCAACATCCAGTTTACAGAGAAAAACTGCACCATAGCCACATCTGATAAAATTAAGGATTCTGCAGCTGGGAGAAAAAGAAAACATCCATTTAGTGAAAAGGAGTTGGAGGTCCTCATTGAGGAAGTAGTAAAAGACCATTACCAGCTCTTTGGGAAGAGGTCACTAAACTTGCCCGAGTCCCAGAAAATGGGCATTTGGATGGCAATTCAAGAAAAAATAAATGCATTTTGGGTCACACCACGGACGATTGGGGACTTGAAAAAGTGTTGGTACGACCTGAGAGCACGTGCCAAGGAGAGGATGGCTGAGCGCCAGAAAGAATCTAGAAAGACAGGTGGTGGAAGCTCCACAGCGCCTGCTGCTATTGCCCTGGACCAACTGGTAGAATCCACCCTCCATCCAGAGAGCGTCTGTTGCATTGAGGATGTGGATACACCTTCCAAAACACAAGGTAAGTTGCATTACATTATGCTATTTCCCCTCCCTAACCCTAACCCCCTGCAACAAACCCACTCCAGGCCATGTTTTATGGAAGCTGTGCAATGCATCATGGGAAATGTAGTCCCTATCAATGGGTAGCAAAACAGGCACTCCCCAATAAGCATAGGCAATTGTCACACATCTATAGATGAGATAGCAGAGGACAGACAGCTAGGATGTCAGTTGTGAAATTTATTAGCACACATTTGCTGCAAGAAAAGTGAGTAGTGATACATTCTGTATCCACATGTGGAACAGCGCCACAGGCTTCAGAGGGGGAGACTGCTGATGCTCTCAGGGAGGATAACAGAAGTGATGAGGAAGTCCTGTCACCTCCACCCATTGCACCAACTACTCCACCACCACCACCATCACCACCAAAGTCAAAGCGGTACACAGTTGCTCCACTCCCGGAGATTGATGCCACAGAGGAGGACAGGCAGGAAGTCCAGCATACATCACCAGGTGTAGACACACAACCATCTGGGGCGCAGTCCCCCATGCGGGAACGCAGTACAGGTGTCCGTAGACGATGACCGAGGTCACAAAATCCTGAATTTCAAGGCTCAAGTGTCTTTGCAGGCCTGGAGGGTCAAATGTTGATAGTCCAGCGCCTGCAGGGGAAGACAATGCGGACCATTCAGAGACAGATGGTGGCAAACAACAGGAAGGTGGATGAAATGAAGGAGGCCATATACTGCCCCAACAATACAATGGCAGAGGGACTGAAGGAGATATCTGAGGCAATGAGCAAATTAAGTGACAGAATGGAGGGGGAGTGCGCTCCAAGGCGGAGAGACAGGCATGTGATTGCAGGCTTCACGAAGTCTGTGAACAGACTGTGTAATGCGACCCACATGCTGAGTAAGAGATCATGGCCATGCAACTTGAGATGGCAAAGTCCAGCCGTGAGGTTACCCAGGGCCTGGTCACAGTCACCAGTACAGACAAACTAGATTGCTGCCACCGGTTCCGGGGACGTTGAGGAAAGTGAGGAGGCAAGCAGTCGTGGCACTGAAACACCCCCTTGCTAGAGAGTAGGAGGCGCAGTGTGAGGCACGGCTCTGCTGCAGGACATAGTGCTGCTGAGGACAATGTGCATGCAGGATGCGGCACTGGTGTGCGGGGACGCAGGAGATAGGCACGGCCCTACAATTACAGTGGGTGAAGTAACCCTTTTGAACACATAGCTGGTGTCATGGTGTGCTGGTAATTTGCCTGATGTAAGGTCTATTAAACACCCTGACATAAATGCATTACCTGGCTTTGTCTCATCACTTACTCAAAAATAATTATTTGTGATCTCTGAACGTCTCTGTCTCCCATCTGCTGCAGCTGCGCCAACTGCTGCGCTGTGCTGTGACTGTGTACCTTTCTCATCCTCATCCTCCTCTTCAGAATCACACATTTCCACAGGTGTACCCTTCTTAGTGGCAAGGTTATGCAGCATGGCACATACAGCTATGATTTTGCAACACACCAATGGCTGGTACAGCCGTGCACCTCCACTTTTGTGCAGGCAGCGGAACCAGCTTTTGAGGAGTCCAAATGTTCGCTCAGCCACACTGCATGTCGATCTATGTGCAACATTATATCTCCTTTCACTTGGGCTAGATGGGTGCAGGTACGGAGTCAGGATGAAAGAGCGCCCTGCATAGGCACTGTCACCTGTGTGTGAGATGTAAGTAAGTATTACACAGTGTACAATCTCAGCAACAGTTGTGAAATTCAGGGGGTGTCTCATGTACTTACCTAGCAGGTAGCCTTCACCAAATTCTCCTGCAAGGAGACGGGTATATATCCCACTGTTCCTGAATATGTATGAATCGTGGGTGCTCCCTGGAAACTTTGCAACTATGTCGGTGATTATGTTCTTCACATCACATATGACCTGTACATTGACGGAATGTATGGACTTGCGTTTGCGGTAGATCTACTCAGTCGCAGCAGGGGGGCAGATTGGTATATGTGTCCGTCAATGCAACCTATGACGTGTGGGAAGTGGGCCTTCTGATAAAAGTCCAACTTGGTCTGCAGCAGTTCTGCCTGTGTGCTGGGGAATTTGATGTAGTGTGCTATCCTTTGCAACATGGCCTCCAGGAATTTGCGGAAAAAATGTGACAGGCAACTTTGTGAGACTCCACCTGCAGCAGCTATTACCCCTGAATCTTCCATTCCATTCTGTAAAACCCTAGAATAAAGTGTACAGGACCCCGCGAAGGACATCAGTTAGCCAACATGTTCCACCTAGGTTGGCACCAAGCGCCAAGATGCTCCTTGGAGTGATAGCTGCGCTATATAAATGTATCTTCCATTCCATTCCTTGGTAACTGCCAGATGCCAGAAGGTGCAGGCAACAGAGTACCTGTACATGAGTAGGTATTGCGTGCTCCCTTGGTGTCTGGTGCTCCAGGAGTGGGTGCAGGTCCCGTATGAGGTCCAAGATGGTGTTTGGGTGTAGCCTGTAGCGCTCATGGATTTCAGCCTCAGTCAGTTGGAACAGTGTTATTCGCACTCTGTACACACGCTCCTCCCGTCTCCAGATCCTCAGTCCTTCTACACGCAAACGTAGCCGCTTTGCTATCACGTACAGGGCCGCCATTGTGATCACACTGTTGCATTTTGGGGCTGTTTTTATGCAGTGCACCTGATTACCACCTGCTTTGAGTTAGTGTTAAATACCGATTCTTAATTACCAATTTTTGACAAATTCGGTATAACCGATTTTTTGTACATCACCTTACCAAATTTTTACCGATTCCTTATTTCCAATTCGGTAAATAAGGACTCGTTAACTGTTTTCCCTTATTTTTACCGATTCCTTATTACCGATGCCGATTGGTAAAACCTACATCGCACATGGCTAAATACCGGTTGGTAACGGTGAAATTTACTGCATTTCACCGTTACCGACCGGTATTTAGCCATGTACATCTAGCCCTTAGTGTCCGGCCTTTTAAAATTTGGGTTCAGGTTGTCTGCTTCTCTGAATTACTCTCTCCTCTGCGCTGGGTTTTGTCAAAGGAACGATCCGCCAAATCAGGAAAGTCTCCATTTCTGAGTGACCCACAACACAGATGAAGGGGGTAACCAGGGATCACACTTTGCTGTCAGTACCCACTGAAATATGCCCCATAGAGTTTCGAAGGACTTAGCCTTCCTATCTATTAAGATTACCTGGTAGTGCCACCATTATCAGCCTCACCATCTCCTTGATGATGAGCTCAGGCCCCTCTAATGACTTACTCTTCCTGGGATCAAAGAGCCCTATCATATGCACAGTGAATGCTCTGCGCCTTTCACTTCTGTTTATATGTCCCAACCAGCCCTCAGGAAAGTCAGCAGGGCATATCCCTTGTCTCTGGGTTGCAGTTCTCACCTCTCCAGCCTTTCCATGCCCTGCACTTCCAAAATGGAACCCACAGGCCTCCATGATACCATGGTATGCACCATCCACAGACACACTCATGTAACCCAGCACGCACACAAAAGTATCACATGCTGTCCGGTTCTACACCCAATCCATGCAGGCCATGTGTTGGTTAAGTACACAGCCATGGAATGTTTCACGACTAGGCCAGTAGGCCCAACTCCAGTGATGCAGATCAAAAGGTCTGTTGACATCACTGTGTCTAATAAACACAAAAAGGGGTATTTTGCCACCACTGTGCTTGTGTTACTTAGTAAAGGCAGTAGAACTCTACCTTCATGAGGGTAGCACTTGGTGCACCCCTCCAGGTCTAAGCAAACCAGATTGCCGTGAAACATGCTTAGGTCATGGCCCACACGCTGATCCATGTGCACCCATGCCAACAAATCAGTAATACGGATCCATATATCAATACAGCGGGGGTACTCAGGGTAAGGGGTACGTACACATCCATCACCATGCAGGTGACTTTTCTAGTCCAAAAATGGGAATTTGTCTATGTCTCCTGGTTAACCGCAAAGGACAGTTCATTGTGTTTAGGACAATCCTTTGTGTTTAATTGTTTGAAGAGATTAATTAGTATGCTGTGTTAAATAAATGCATGTATTACATGTTAAATTAAGCTGTCACAAGAAATCTTTATTGAAGAACACTCGATTTTTATGTTGACATTGCTGTCTTCCCTTGACTTAACTAAGGGACTGATTTCTAGAGCGGCTCAACACCTCAGTGAAGCCAATTATTCATATTTGCAAAAAAAGAGGTGTGGGAGATCCGTCAGAGGTACAGGTCTTCCCTGAGACAAAATAAAAGTTCAGATCTCACCTGAGGCGTGGGGTACAGATGAACTGATCATGAACACTCTTCAGTTACGTGAATGTACTCGGAGAGGTATGTAATACCAGTGATTTTTCAAATAATCTGACCACACAACCAGTGGCGGCTTCTCCGCTAAGGCAGAGGTGCATCGCCCCACTGCTTAAAAGGAAAAAAAAAATAATACTAACATATCGTTATTATAATTTAATTTTTCCTGTTGCAGTAAGTGGCTGGGCAGGGCTGGCAAGAGCAAGGGGAGGAGTGGTTTTCACTTACCTAAGAGCACATGACTGTTTGGCCGGCCCTCTTGGGCCGACCAAACAGCAGGCCCGGACTGGCCGTTGCGGGCACCGGGCAATCCCCCGGTGGGCCGCACGGGTGGGGGCCGGTTTGGGAACCCTGGGGGCCGTTTTTGTTACAGGGCCGTTTTTGCTGCATAGCTGCAAAAACGGCCCTGTAACAAAATCGGCTGAAAACCAGCCCTGGCATAGAGCGCGGGGGAGGGGAGGGGGGGCCGGCCGAGCACTTTGCCAGGGCCGGTTTTGGTTCCCAGTCCGGCCCTGCCAAACAGTCATACGCACTTTGCATCTTCACCACCGGTCTGCATTTCACAGCATGATGAGGAACATGCAAAGCGTCCCAGCGCCCGTCTAAGCGCTGAACAACTGCATTTGGGCCAATCACAATACTGCATTGCTTGCAGCATTGTGATTGGCTCAGGGCTGCTTGGGAGCCAGGGGGCCTCCTGCTAGCGGCCAGGACTGGAGACCAGAAGAGGGAAGAGGCCGGAGGAGAGAAGGTAGCCGGCCAACACAGGTAAGTCTTATTTTCTTTTTTTTCCTCTCTCCCCTCCACCCCTACTCCCCACCCCACCGCCCCCACCCGGAAGCAGCTGCTACTGCACACAACAGACAATTTTACAGACTAGCATAATATCCCTCGCCCATCACTACCATAGCATTAATCTTCACTATCAGCCTGATGGACATTCTCCCACACAAAGTGATAAAAAAATTCTGACGGCTCAGCACAGACCAGCACCTCTTCTTCTGCACAAGTGTTCAAGGGACCTGGAAGAATGAGGTTATAGCATCCTCGCTGGGCAGAAAACCTAAATCTCGACCAGTTATGGACTTGAAAATCAACGAGGACCTCAAGCTGAGCCAGATACAGGTATGTGGCATGAGCTTTGCTCAAGCCTTCAGTTGCCCCAACACCTCTAGCATACATGGAGTGATGTAGTTAAAGAAGATGACAAAGGAGTGTATGAAAACACCTTGCTGGCATGTGGAAGACAAGCTCGGACATTGTTCATCGATTTGCCATATTTTTCATCACCCTGTGAGAATGCAGATGAAATATGACTAAAGTAAAAAGAAATGCCAAGCTGCAGCCAGCCACATCCTCTCTATATTATTCTGTATATGCTGCCAGTACCTAATTGTCATGAAATTATATTTGCATCATGTTCAGACTGTTGACTTATATGTTTTAGATAAGTTGCAAATGTAGTTATGGCTTCTTGGTGGTGCATTTGAGCTTATGATTTCGTCCCTTGATTTTACAGAAACACTTTTCTCAAAGGAGTCAAATGGATCCAGATCTGTGCTGCATCATTTTTCTTTTTAACAAGTGTTTTTATAGAGGTTTTTAATAAAAAATATTAGGTACAGAACCAGTCCAAGAATTACATGTAGTCATTTTGGGTGTCAACGTGGCCATAGGAGTGGTCGATGCAGCGAGGCATCTAATGTAGGCTATGCGCAAAGTAACTCCAGGGCAATAGTGCAGTATCGCAAGTACCCTAGTAGCGGTGTGGTGAATCCTTGTTCTGGGGGAGACAGAGCTAGGCGGGTATAAATCGGGAGAGTTAGGCACCAGGGCATGGTCAGTCAAGGTTCTCAGTTAATTACAAGACATGTTGCTGTTGAATGTGTATGGTTCTATTTAGGGTGGTATGACTGCTGGGGGAGGGTCCTGGGGTGCCAAGAAAAAAGGAAGAGAGGCTGGTGGGCCTATCATTGTCAGAGGTAGGCAGGGGTCAGAGCAATGTACCAAGGGCATCGGTGAGGAGATGGGGGTCCGATGGATAGAGTGCTGCGATCTGGGATTCGCAGTAGTCGATCATCATTCCGAGTGAGTTGGAGAAAGTGGTCGAGAGGGTGTCTCATGCAGGGAAAAATGGGACGTTTGCTTAGTGCCGGAGCTCCTTAAAGTGCAGGGTTTCACTCTCAGCACTCCCCATCTCTGTGCAGCTCTATAACAGGCCTCTGGTTTGGGGATCTGACTTGATCACCAGTGTAGGATGATGACGCAATTGACAAGGAGTAAAGCGAGGCTAGCAAAACATGCCTTAACTGCTATGCGCTTTCCATGTTTGGAAATGCCCAAAGCACAGGCCTCCAAAGTGTATATGTCTGGGAGTTATGTCACCGCACATGAGTGTTGTATGGATTGTATTCTAGTACATGGTGAGGGCAGGGCAAGACCACAGTATATGTTGTAATTGTGCCAGAATCGCATGGCAGAACGGCCAGCCCAAGTGAGCGTTGCAAAAGAAGAGGTTGAGTTAATGTTGCGTCAGATAGTCCCTATGGAGGATGGTGAATTGGATACCTTTAAACTGGGCATTGCAGGAGACTTGAGGGCAGAATTACAAGCCCATTGCACCACCGTATGTCACTTTTCCCATGTTAAAAATAACGCAAACGTGGCTCAAGGGGCTTGAAAATGAGCCCCTTGGTGTGGGAATTTGAGGGCCCTAACCCATTCTGTGTTGTGGAGTGCCCAACCGGAGTTAGTTTCCCATTCATCTCTCAGTGATGTTAGTGGGGCCCAGGTGTGCTCCCTCAATGCCTTGTAGAACCATGTTTTAAGGCGCCGACCTGGTCCCATATTTAGTAGGGTCTGTATGACAGAATGAGTGGGGAGGGTCAGCCTCTACTATGGATTGTGTTCTGCATCTGGTGATATGTTAGGTATTGACCCCTGGGGAGTGCAAAGTCATCAATCAATGGGTCGAGAGTAAGGAGTTGGCCGTCCGTGAATAGGTCACCAACGGTGGCTATGGAACAGGTGAGCCTGGGCGTGAGGTCTAAGGAGGAGTGAGAGTTGGGGGGGCAAAGTGGGGGGCATATGGAATGATATGAAGTGTAAAGTTAGTTACCTGCTTAATGCATTTGTGTGCGATTGTCATCAGTTGTGAATGCAGATTCAAGGGAGCTGTCTTAGGCAATAGGAACCTCTGAAGTTCTGAGGGAATGAGGGGGCCTGAGCCTGCACACGTCTCAGCCAAGTTGCACAGTGCCAGCCACCACGAGATCCATTGAAGCTGGGCTGCCTGGTGGTAGGCCTCGAACGAGGGCGGGACTTGGCCGCCCCTGTCCGCTGGCAGCTGCAGTTTCTGTAGCGCGATGCATTGCTGTTTATTGCCCCAGATAAGTTCTCTGAGCAGTGTATCAAGATCATGAAAAAAGCTGCACTGGGGAACAATGGGTAGGTGGTGAAGCAGTAATGGAGGTGGGGAGGATTATCATTTAAAAAAGGCGATATTTCCTGTCATGGCCAGGGGTGAGTGATTTCTATAATTGTACCTGTGATCTCAAGGCTGTGAAGGACCTACTAAAATGACCCTCGAAAAGGTCAGCAGGAGAGTGGTACAGCCACACCCCAAGGTACCGGATAGTGTTACCTCTTCAGTCCAAAAGACGCCCCCCAACTGAACCTCGACAGGGGCAAGGGGCCACGCAAGGGGAAAGCGCATGATTTCCCCCATTTAACACGGAATCTGGCAATATGCTTGAATGATTGCAGTGTGGTGTAGATGGGGGTGAGTTTTGTACGGATGTCCTGGATGTATAGGAGTAGTTTGTCTGCATAGAGTCAAACTGCGCTGGTCGTGCTGTCCAGGGGTATCCCCTAGGCCTCTCTCTTCAAGTGAAGACTAGCAGCCAGGGGTTCCATCGTGAGTGTGAATAGTAAGGGTGAGAGGGGGCTGCCCTGTCTGGGCCCTCTTCACTGGGAATGCTAGGGAGATTAGCTGGCGTAGCCAGACCTTGGATGTAGGGGCCATGTAGAGTAGATCCCCGAGATGCTAATAGGAAGGGGGGCCCCTGACAAGATAGAGGCAGGTAAGCAGGGGAAATAAGGACAATCAACAACAAAAAAGTACCTGCCCAATGTTTGCAAACGAGGCCCTAGGAAGAGGGTCCAAATATTAGTGGCCACCCACCGGAGCGGACCAGAGCTAAGACAGACACTCACATGAGGTTATTCAGAACAATTAGTCAATTTATTTTTTCTTTATCAAATATATAAGACAAATATCATCAATATATGAACAATAATTAAATACAACATCAAATCACATATAAATAAAACATGAATCAATAGGTCATGTCCCACACACCAGATTCTCACATAACACTCATACTACCATACACACCAGGACTCATCATAACACCTCAAACATCACACATGTAGTTCGCAACAACAAATACATCAAGGTATATACAACAGCCGCAGGATCATTCGATGACAAGTTGGAAAAAGTCCCCCAAAGGGGGAGGGGTGAATACAATCCAGCTGCCACCGCACAAACCACGCCAACACGCATTTCGGTGTATCGCCCCAGCCGGGACTACACCTTCATCAGGGCGAAGATGGACAAAAAGGGTGGAACAGTGCACCTGCAGGCATAAAAAAAGTAGATATATACATTCAAGGTGGTTAGCAATGCTAATAGCCTGACAATTCTTTCTAAAATCAAGTTCACAAGCTACATGATCGACTCCGGTGTGACCAGGGAGATATATTTATACATAAGGTTAACGAAGATTTAATAAAACTGGAATAGTGTGCAAAAAGTCCCTAAGTGAAGACAATAAAACAAAACAAACTAAGTATGGTCCAGACACTTACATTTTTAAAGTAGCGGGCACAGATTATTTTAAGAGGTACCAAATCACCAGCAATAGAGAGAAACTCCACCAAAAAGTGTGTTAAGGCAAAAAGAAGACGTAGAGAATGGTAGCATGCTATAAAAAACAAGCATTTGCAATGCAATAGGTCTCGCAGCATTCAAGTTTGAGTTATTGGCATGGTATATGACAATGTGTTGCATGAATTCTTTTGCAAACTCTGTATTGGCTGGTGGTGTTTGTGCCCGGTGAAAGCGTGCACTGACGGATGGTGGTGTTTGTGCCCGGTGAAAGCGTGCACGAACAAATTATGGTGTTTGTGCCTGGTGAAAGTGTGCACTGATGGCTGATGGTGTTTGTGCCTGGTGAAAGGGTGCACTGGTAGCTGGTGGTGTTTGTGCCCGGTGAAAGCGTGCACTGACGGCTGGTGGTGTTTGTGCCTGGTGAAAGCGTGCACTGATGACTTATGGTGTCTGTGCCTGTTGAAAGTGTGTACTGACGGCCGGTGGTGTGTATGCCTGATGAAAGCATGTACTGATGGCTAGTGGTGTGTGTGTGCCTGTTGAAAGTGTGCACTGATGGCTGATGGTGTGTGTGCATGGTGGAAAAGCGTGCACTGACATGTTTAAAAGTAAAGTGCTCCATACTGCGATTGCTACAATAGTTAATTGTGGATGTGTTAACAATTGATGCGTGCACTGATGGCTGGTGGTGTGTGTGTGCCTGTAGAAAATGTGCACTCATGGCTAATGGTGTGTGTGCCTGGTGGAAGTGTGCACTGCCAGCTGGTGGCGTGTGTGCCCGGTGAAAGCGTGCACTGACGGCTGATGGGGTGTGCCTGGTGAAAGTGTGCACTGACGGTTGGTGGTGTGTGTATGCGCCTGGTGAAAGCGTGCACTGACGTCTGGTTCTGTGTGCGTGTGGTGGAAGCGTGCATTGATCGCTGGTGGTGTTTAAATAGCAACATACTTGGGTCCAGCATAAAGAGCACTCTTTTTAAACAGGCATTAAGAGTGAGACAGCACACAATGATCCAATGGTAATTACTAGTTGAAGGCAAATCGCATATAGAACATTAGGAACACTGCAATTCTTTGCATTGATTCAGACGGTCCTTGCTGCATTCAGGACATTATCAAAAATCAGTCTGTTTCGTGAGAAGTAATACCTTACATCCTAAACAGCTGCTTTAACAGAATGTTCCCGACTTTAAAAAGAGAGATGCCTAAAACGCTGGCAGGGAGGCAGCATCCTGAATTTAGGTTGAATGAATGTCACTTTATTGTTTAACTGAAAGAAAAAATCTCAACTATAATAAACTCCTAGCCAACGCTGCAACACCATTCTGCCAGCTAAGCAAGCTGAGTAAGAAGGGATGTGCGGACTTTACCCGAAGGTGTCAGAGCGAATTCACAATAGGAACAGAACTGATACATGAGAACATTACTAGTGAACAAAATACAAAAGCAAACGTTACATTACATGAGGCAAAAGTGACAATGGTGAGCCAACAAAATACAAGAGGTAGCAAACGGTGCAATACAGGGGGAAAGAGTTACAAGTGTGCAGGTTACAAAAGCGTCAATAAATGGAGGACACTCAAACACAAAAACAAACATTACGTAGGCAATGGTGGCACTTGTGCAAGTATCTAAAGCAAACAAAATGTAGGAGGTAGCAAACGGTGTGATACAAGAGAAAAGTGACGTGTGCATGTTATAAACGAGTGCCAAACATAGGTAGAAGGATAATACTGCAATAAATGGCAAACACTCCAACCACAAGAAGACACTGGGAAGCCACTTCCATAGTCACGGAAAGAAGAATTTTCTATAATGGAAAGTCTTTCTTCAGGTAAAAGAGAGGGCGTGAATTAAGTTTTGAAGTGTCTTTGAAGGAGGAGAACTTTGAGGTCAGTTTTGAAGGCTGCCTCTCTCTCTCGCTCTCATACTCGCTCACACTCTCTCTCTCTCTCATATCGCGGCAGCAGCAAGCACTTGATTGTAAGGGCCAAAGAAAGTAAAGTAGTTTAAAAAGTCCACCGCACCATTCTTGTAAGTGCATGAGGTGGCATCAAATTTACAGGTCCCTCTCACGGCCTGCATGACTCAGTGGGTACGCGCGCGGTGGGGGGAGGGGGAAGGAGGCCGGGGGTAATGAAATAAATACAGTAATAAAAACATATAAATTAAACTTACTGGATGCGGCACCTGCTCCGCCGGCGGCCGATGCTGCGTCATAATATCTCGTCTCCCTCAGCCCCCCTCTCTGCTCGATGTCCCATCTGCTGGGGCCCTTCAGCGATGCTCTCCTCTTCCTTTCTCCTATCCTTCCGGCGCCAGACCACTCAACCCAGCCGGGCCCAGTCGGATTCGAGTGATTAGTTTGGCAGTACCAGCCTCGCACCCGCAAATAAACGCTGGCGTCGTTCTCCACAATGCACCGGTGTCCTCTGATTATGATGACCACCGCCACCACTTTGCCTCGAAAACCTCACACCGGCGTAGCTAGGGAGGTGCGGGGGGCCGGCACTGGAGGAGGCCTGGCCGAGGCCCGTTGCGGCCGCGGAGGCCTGTGAGCTGTGACTAGGGCGGCGCGGTGGCGCAGGGCAGCGCCTGCTTTACACATAAAAATTTGAGTTTTACAGTGCCGTGACACCCGTCGGACCGGACTGGACGGCCAGTGACAACAGTAAATCAGAGATCAGGCCATCTCCCATTCGATCTAAGCAGTCAGTAGCACACACCATGATGCATTTGAAAGGGCGAGATTTTGATCGATACCTTATATCTATTGATCCAAACCTCGATCTGGTCGACTGAACCTTTGTTGCCTGTCTGTGAGGAAAGAAAGTGCACCTATTTCCAAATTAGTTCACCCAATAAAAGGACTCTGCTCCCAAAGATCACAAACAACTTCTAGCTTTCAAAAGTTTATTGTAAAGATATGATAAGCTGCAAATACAGGCATCTCAGAATGAGATTCACGAGATACACAGGTCCAATTACATACATGTGCTCTCGGAAAGCCCTCAGACGAGCAACAGAAATCACTAACACAAGTTCTAAGAATAATAAAGCTATCAGCATTGACGCATATCTCTCCTTCATTTAGGTTGGAGGAAAACGCACAGGTTAGGCTGTCCCTACCCTGCTCTAGATGGTATCCCTACTTAACCAAGCCCCAACCTAACAAAGGTGTCAGCAGTGAATGACCCCCAAGGGAAGTCACTCACTCTAAGTCTCTTGGTGAAAACCTATAGTTCTCCAGTCATGACCCCTCTCTGCCTACCCATCCGCTCTCTAAAGGGTCCTCAGGTATCTGCTCTAACTCCACCCAGGGGTGCCGTCCCTAATACAAAACAGTCAACAACATTTGAGACGCCCCTTGCGAGACGCCCCTCACGTGGTGTAGCTTCTGGCTTTTTCCATGATGCTTTGTATTGGGCCTCATACGTTAGAGTTGACCTTGCTTCTCAGACTCTTCTCCGGCCCGCTGATACCCCTCAAACATTCCGGAACCCTCCTCCATGTCTAGGCCGTCCACTGAACAGACCTCTATTCATTCATTTATAATTGGATCCCCCCTCTTCCTTTGCAGACTGATATCTGCAGCCAAGAACCCAACTCTCATAGACTTCTAAAAGAAAGGCTTGCAACATTTCTCAGCCCAGACATGTACGTGTAAATCAATGTTAAAATAATTCAGGCCTACAGCATTTCTCATAATGATTATAGCATTCAACTTCTTCATTAATTAGCATGTTAATATTCTTATTCTATTATTCAATATACATCTCTATAAATCATGGCCCATTTAATGCAATGACCAAAACATTAATACAATCTATGTCGTGAAAAGAAACATCTTCCCTTTTAGCTCTGGCCCTGAGGCCTACCACATTCTGCGTTTAACCACATACCATCTTATGTTTTAACAGCTACACGACATGGATTCAGAAATAATCACATCTACTAAATCATATAATGTCACACATTTCTGTATTAGTTCCACTTCTACTTAACTCTCTACATTAGCTATACATTTAAAATATAATTGCAGATACTATTAGCACTCATGGCATTTCTCCTCATGATTTGTGCTTACTACAGATAAGTGTGATGTACTCATACATTTAAGTCAGTTTACGCTCTCTCAGTTCCCCCCTTTGATGACCTCTCGGGGTCATCACTAACATTTAGACTGCAGTTATTGCTGGCATTCTCTG
The DNA here is from genome assembly GCF_964261635.1 of Lissotriton helveticus. NCBI lineage: Eukaryota > Metazoa > Chordata > Amphibia > Caudata > Salamandridae > Lissotriton > Lissotriton helveticus. Next base: position 163,228,096 of record NC_136065.1, on the reverse strand, counting down.
CGCTTCCAGAGCCCTCAGACTCCTGTACTGATTATCTTGTATGGCAGCCAATCTCTGCAGCTGTTCTCTTTGGGCCCTTTCTGACCTTCTTGCTCTGTACCATTTGAATACCCTCACCAATCCCCACAATATAATCCCACAGATCAATATTATGATGATAGGCTTTAGGATATACCAAACAAAGCTTTTGCCTAAGGTGGAAAACCACCCTCCAACTGTACTCATTCCGTGGCCCACCTTTTCCCAGACATTTTCTCTACTCAAGTCTTCGATCTCCTTGTGAATATTAGTTATGTTCTTAATAACCTTCTCAAAGGGCTTCGAATTGTCTGGAATGTAAGTGCAGCATTCCTGGACCTTCAAAGCCTTACAGACTCCGCCCTCTTTTGCTAGTAGGACATCTAATGCAAGACGGTTTTGAAGAACCATAGCCCTTATCGATTGCATCTCTCCTTCTACCAGCATTAGGGACTGAGCTGTGCTGGCAGACAACCTGTCGACAACTGTTGCCAGTCGTCTAATTTTAACATCATTAAGGATTACTCCCAAAAGAGGGAACATAGCTCCAAAGACATCTCCAACCATTTCTGCATCGCCTACATCTCTCCTTCCCCTCGAAGATGTCTTGCCCTCAATGATCACTAAGTCTTGTGCATGATATATTTTGGGGAAGACAATTGCTAGGTAACATGATCCATACCAGTTATCAGGTAGTCTCACATAAGCATTTCTTCCACATACAAAATACACATTTGGAATCACTTGCATTCCCTTCAGGAAATCCTTAGTATAGTACTCTAGATTGAAAGCATGTTCACAGTCAACTTCACCCACGTATACATTTTCATAATACGTTTTAGCTCGGTGAAGACATAGCTTTCCTCTCTGCGTCTTATCTAAAGCTATTGGACCACTACTACCCTTTCTCTTGTGTGCCTTCTCTTCCTCGGTCCAATCTGTTTTCCATTGTCCTGATTTTTTCAAAATCTTTTGTCTCCTGTAACGATCATCCACCTGCCCTATGAACTTCTTCTCGACTTCTGACACCTTGCATGTCAGGTTATTTCTACGGGCATGTGAAGTATCTAAGGTAATCCAAGGAATGAAGAACTTGGCCAATCTGTCTTCACTCTTCCAGTAGTCCCATTTGTTCATCTGCTTATAATTTGGGACTTCTGGCAACACTGAATCATAATTGGAGAAATAGTATTCAAAACTATCTCTCTCATAAAATATACTAAGCAATAAGCTACATGTAATGCCATATGTCAGCGGGAGGTGATGATATCGAATTCCCTCATCTACAGACGCCGGCAACTGCATGCAGACGTAGCAATCCTTAACCTCCATGGCATCCACGTATTCATATAAGAGTTTAGCATAAGCATTTGACCTAAAGTCTCCTTGGGACTCATCTACGTGTAACCTACGGGCCTCTGCAGCCAATAACGCTTTCTCTTGAGTGTTTTCCCTTTTCTCACCAGCAACAGTAGGTGTAAGCGTTTCTACAGATTTCACATCAGTTACCTTTGCCTCCTCCTCATGTCCCTTTACATAAGAAATTGTTACCACTAAAGCTATTAATATTATCACTCCTACTATTAGTGTACCTATTATACATTTAGCTCTGCGGTTCGGGGTGCCGGCCTCCATTTCGTCAGACAATATGGCTCTCTCTTATCTTTAGCAAAAAGTTCTTTTCCTCTCGTTCCTTTACAGTCTCTTTTAATCCTTTTGTCTTTCGAATCCACACAACTGGAGGCTGACAACCTTCTTCGCAAAAGTCCTTTAACAGTTCAAAAAAGACAACCCTAGCCCTTCTCCATCAACTCAAGGGAAGTTCCCTAAAATTCTCTGCTTCCTGGGCGCTAGGTAATCTTCTTTTTCTGCTTGCTTTATTTACAAAGTCCTTTAACAGTCTACTATCAGGTTTGTGGTTGCAGCTTCAATAGCATAGTTCAGTATTTCCAAACGAAGATTGTGCTCTTCATGTGCTGTTATCGTTGTACCAAAATCGGGGAATTGCAATTCTGTAAGGAACATGTGTTTTAACTTGCTGAGGCGGGGAGGTCTGGGGAGCATGAATGTTAGTGACCCTTCTTGTTCGACACCGGGTACCAACAGTCGTATTTCCACGGTGATAATGGGCTCAGAACTGGACACCACCACCGCTCGGATCCTCCCTGTCTCCGGTTTCACAGACATTTGTCGCCAGATATGTCCACTCAGGTGTGGAGTATCTTCTGTTAGGCACACGCACTCTTCTTGACCTTCTTCGGTCCGGTGCTTCAGCGCCCTGAGCACCTTCTTCTGGGTCTGAGTCTTCTGATATCGGAGGAAGGGTTAACTCTGGAGTTGACCTCAGGCTAGAGCTCCTTCTTTGCGGCCAATTAGCTTCTCCACGTGCCCTTCTACTCCTTCTCCTTCTGGTCTGTTCTCGCTCTCTCTCAGACCTGTCAGGGTCTGACTCGTACTCCCAGCTACTTTCTCCTTCTGTAGCGTCTTCTGTTTCGCTGTTGTACTGACCGTCCTCAGCTTGGTCAGACTCGTTCCCTGCTTCCGCTGGCACCTCTACAGCTTGGCTAGCCCCCTCTATGGCTTCTCGGTCCTCTTCTGGACGTCTATCCGAGAGAGGAGCTGTTTCTTCCCGAGGTGCTGGAACCCTTCGCGTATGTGACGCGTGGATCCAGTTGGGCAGGCCTCCCACCTTCACAGCTGTGTTCGTGATCAGGATGACCTGGAAGGGCCCACGCCAACGAATATCCAAGCAGCTTCTTCTCACATGTTTTTTCACCAGGACCCAGTCCCCAGGGTACAGGTCATGGCACGGGCCCTGGCACGCTGGAACCTCGGCAGCCTGCACCTGAAGGGACACAGAACGCATGGCGTCAGACAGCCCCTTACAATAGTCCAGGATCATATCATCTGTGATATTTAACAGTGCAGTAGCTGGGACAGATGGCAGCCTCATTGCTCTCCCCATTAACACCTCATGTGGTGACAACCCTGTCCTTCTGTCTGGGGTACTACGAAGGCTCATGAGAACCAATGGCAGGGCATCAGGCCAACTCAGGGTCGTTGAGGAACAAACTTTTGCTATTCTGGCCTTGATAGTGCCATTGATCTGCTCCACAATTCCTGAGGCTTCGGGTCGGTAACTGCAATGCAACTTTTGATCAATATTTAGCGCTACACAAACCATCTTCACAAGCTCGCTGTTAAAATGTGTTCCCCTATCTGATTCCAAAAAGGCCGGCACCCCGAAGCGAGGAATGAGTTCCCTGAGCAGTAACTTGGCCACTGTGAGGGTGTCGCACCTACGTGTAGGGTATGCCTCAACCCATCTGGAGAACACACAAACAATCACCAGGACATAGCGGAGGCGGTTGCATCTTGGCATTTCAATGAAATCTATCTGCATTCGATTGAATGGACCTCCAGACCTTCCTATGTGACTTAGTGCAACTGGTGTTCTTTTCCCTACGTTCAGCTGCTGGCAGGTCACACAACGCTGGCACACTGCTTCTGCTGCTATTCTAAACTTAGGATTGTACCAAGTTTGTCTAAACACTCTCAGCATAGCATCTCTCCCTAAGTGTACGGGACCATGTATGAGTCTAGCCATTGGACTCACCATCTCATTGGGCAACACTGCTCTACCGTCTGCTGAGACCCAAAAATGGGTCTCACCCATTACACATCCTGCCTTTTCCCATGTTTCTTTTTCAGAATCAGGAGCATTTTCTTGCATGGTTGACAGTTCATCCCAAGTATCAACAGTTTCCAGTATCATGGCTAATTCAGTTCTTACATTTATTCCACCCACTTCCACCTCTGTGAAAGAGTAACCTTGTTCCGCGCAATACCGCGCAACTTCATCAGCATATCTATTGCCTTTCGAAACAAAGTCCTCATTTCTGGTATGTGCGGTGCACTTTACAACTGCGATACTTGCTGGGCATTGCAATGCCTCTAACAACAGGCGCACAAACTCTCCATTGCGAATGGGAGAGCCTGAAGAGGTCATGAACCCTCTTTGAGACCATAACTGCCCGTAATCATGAACTACCCCATACCCATATTGGCTGTCGGTGTATATGGTGACTCGAATTTGATTGCTTGCCAAGCAAGCACGTGTCAGGGCAATAATCTCGGCTACCTGAGCGGAGTGTACTCCTTCCAGGCACCCAGCTTCCACAACTCCAGTAATTGTACAAACAGCATAAGCTGCTCTCAACTGCCCAACTTCGTCTCTTACACATGAGCCATCGACAAAGAAAATTTCATCTGGGTCAGTCAGTGGCTCATCTACGATGTCGGGTCTGGGTTTGGTGCATAGTTCAGTCACATCGAGACAGTCATGGTCTGTATATTCATCATCATCCTCAATATCATTTGGAAGTGGCATCAAGGTAGCAGGGTTCAAAACAGAGCATCTCTTGAGGGTCACATTCTCTGCAGCAAGAATAACTTGCTCATAGCGCGTGAGCCTGCTATTGGTCAGATGCTGTGTTTTGGTCCTGGTCATCAACAGTTCAACCGAATGGGGCACGCACACCTCTAACGGGTGCCCCATGACGATATTTTCACATCTCTCAATGCTGACACCCGTTGCAGCAACGGATTTGAGACATCCGGGCAACGCTGCGGCTACTGGGTCTAAAGTAGCCGAGAAATAAGCAACTGGTCTACGGGCATTCCCATGGATTTGGACTAACACAGACAACGCGCACCCTTCTCTCTCACAACAGTAAAGAAAAAATTGTTTATTGTAATCAGGCATTCCCAATGCCGGAGCACGACACAGGTCCTCTCGCAGCTGTAAGAACGCCATCAAACAGTCTTTGTCCCATGGTACCGGATCACTCACCTCTTTGTGCGTCAGTTTTTGCAAGGGCTTTGCTTTCAGTGAAAAGTTCACGATCCACTGTCGGCAATAACCCACCATCCCTAGGAACATCCTGACCTCTCTCTGTGTCTTAGGCGCATTCATTTTCATGATCGCCTCTATCCTGTCTGGTGACACCTTTCGTTTGCCTTTCTCTATTCTGTGTCCCAAGTACTGCACTTCTGTCAGGCAGTACTGCAATTTTCCCGGGGACACCTTGTGCCCATTGGCAGCTAGATGATTTAACAAAGCAATGGAGTCCTCCCTGCAAGCTTCTTCTGTTTCTGACGCCACAAGGAGGTCGTCTATGTACTGGACCAGAACTGACTTCTGGGGCAGCACTAGACTTTCAAGATTTTTCTTCAAAAGCTGGTTAAAGATCGATGGGCTCTCTGTATACCCCTGAGGGATACGACACCATGTTAGGACGCGATTTTCCAGCTTAAATGCGAAAAGAAAATGGCTTTCTTCGTCCAGAGGGATCGAAAAGAAAGCCTGGCAAAGATCGATCACAGTGAACCACTCAGCTTGGAATGGAATCTGAAACAGTATCACTGATGGATTCGGTACCACTGGACAACACGAAACGACTATGTTATTAATCTTTCGAAGGTCCTGCACTATCCGAAATTTCCCATTTGGTTTCTGGAGACCCATAATCGGGGAGTTGCATGGACTACCCACGATTTCTTTCAGTATTCCCTGTTTAATCATGGACTCGATCACGGGTTTTATGCCTGCAATCGTTTCAGGAGTCAATTTATATTGGGGTGTTCTGGGGAACTCAGCATGCGGTTTCACTACAATTTTCACTGGGTCCACCCCTTTGACCAATCCAATCTCTTCCCCAGTGAAATCCCATACTTCTGGTGCCACTGTCTCTCTCAAGTCCCAGGGGAGCTCATCTACTGTTAAAGTAGGGTACAGCTCCACGCATATTCTTGAGTTTGCAACTTTGAAATCGGCGTCATCATCATTGGTCAATACCTCCACTCCCTGAGGTGTACAATATATAGTACAATTCAATTTACACAACAGGTCTCTCCCTAGCAGACACACAGGACTTGAATCGCAAACCACAAACTGGTGCTCATCGCTGTACTTCCCTATTTTCACCTGTACCGGTTCTGTCAATTGGCTGGTTATTCTCCTGTTTGCGACCCCTACCACCTGTATGGTCTCTCCAGACATGGGCAGGTCTGGAACTGCAGCTGATCTGATCGTGGACCTAGTGGCTCCTGTGTCCACCAGAAATGTCGTAGGGCACCCTGCTACTTCTGCTTCAACATAGGGTCCCCTCTGGTCCACCTCCAAGGCTGCCCCGAGGGTGCAGTCTTCTCTTTCCACTCTCTGTCCGGTTAATGGGTCCACATAATAGCACTCTTCCCCTTCCACAAACAGGGGCATTTGTCTATAGGTCTTACCCATACTCCTTACTCGAGGAGGTTGCGGGAACTGGGCTCGGGGAGGAGCCCCCCCCCCTTTGAGCACCTTTCCTTGGTATGGCGTCACCCCTCTTGTAGGTGCGCTTTGGACCTCTTCCTCCTCTTCCTCTTGCTCTCCTATCTCTACATTGTAGGGGCACTCGCGTTTCCAATGCCCCACCTCGTTACACTGGTGGCACCTAGTCGTTTTCTTCAAGGCAGCTATATCTATTCTGGGTCTAAAGGTGGAACTCTCCTCATTGCCCTTGTTCTGACTGTACTGCTTCTTTCCTCCTGTACCTGTTCCTTGCTGCTGTTGCTGTTGTCCCCCCTTTCCTGCTGCCTGCATCTGTACCACCATCAACTTTTCTTTTAGTTTCTTAGCCTTGGAATCTATCTCATCACAGCAGTACCTGGCATATCTCAGTATTTCGTCTAGAGGTTTAGTTTGCCAACAAATCGAGTGTTGCTGAATCATTAAACTAATATCCGGTCTCAGTCCCAAGACGAACTTGGACACAAATTGCCCTATGTCTTTTGGATCCATTACATCCAAGCCGCTATACTGTTTAAACGCCTTCAGCAATCTCTCGTAATATTCGTGAACTGTCTCTTTGGGTTCCTGTCTTGTTCGGTCTATTCTGACCCAATCTATGTCTTGCATTGGCACTTTCTCTTTCAGCCAAGTCATCACTCTCTCGAATTTTGCCATCACAATCTCGGACGGCCCATTAGTCTTGGCATCTCTCTCTGGCTCCGTTGTGGGCCACTCAGCGCTAACCTTGCATGCGGTCCACAGATCTCCTGGTACTACAATATCAAACAGCGTGTTCAGATCTATCCATAGGACCTTTGAGATTTTTACAAATCTCTCCACTTGCTTGTACCACTCCACTGGGTTTTCACGTAATTTGGGGAAAGAGGTGGTAAAAGCAGCTAAATCTCCCCTACTCCAAGGGACATGGACATAGTTCCCATTTGCAACTTCACGCAAAGGGTAAGCTTCTATTCCCTGCTGTCCTGGTGTCATACCAAGCGTGCTTCTCCTGCCGGTCCCTTTCTTGGACCACCTCTCTTCCCACTTATCTAGTGCCCTCCATGTCCTTATTCCAGCAATCAGTTCCCTTATATGCGTTTTCAGCCCAATCGTTCTCCTCTCATCTAGGTCTCGATCTGTATAATGTAGCCTGTGGTTACCCTGTAATGCTTTGGTTCTTGACAAGTCCACCATATATTTGCCTGCTAGTTCGACTAACTTCTCATGGACTGCTCTCGCTTTTCGAGTAATGTCCTTTGCCATATACAGTATTTCATCCTGTTCATACATTTCCATTCTTTCCAAAGGCAGGGTACCATCTACCATGTCATCCAGGTCTGACCTTAAACTGGTGACATCGAGTCTCTTGGCTTTTATCTCAGCTCGCAATATGTCTTTCGAAGGGGGCTCACTGGTCTCCCTACCATCCCAACTTCGAGCTCTACGTTTGGGTTCGGGAGAGTTAATGGGTGGTCTCCCTTGCTCCCATCTCTCCAGGTCCCATGCTCGGCCATCCGATCTTGGAAGGTGATGGAACACGGGCCTGTTACCCCTACTCTTGCTCTGCCCACTCTCTTCTTCTCCTCTCCTCTCACCGCACACCTCTCTATTATTTTCCCTCTGCTCTCTACTCTCTCTTTGCCTAGTATCGCTCAGTATCCGATGCGATCCTTCCTGGTTCCCCATATTCCCTGGGCTGCGCTCATTTCCGTCATCACAGGGACTATGATGCGACCTCTCACAACTCCCATTCCGTTCTCTGATGCCAGGTACACAGTGTGGACACTTAAAGCTGTTTCTGTACTCTTGCGCTCTCCTCTCCTCTTCACTGAGTATTGGGCGCGCCACCCCTCCACTCCCGGGGCCCCCGTTTTCCAGGTCTGTTCTATCTCCCCTCCGGGCCCAATGGGTGACTCCCCTACTCTCTCTCTCTCTACAGTCCCACTCCGGGCTGCTCTCCCCAGCCCCGCAGTGAGTCCGAGCTCGGCTGTCCTGACTTTCCCTTTCAGCTTCCGCAGCATTGATGCTCTTTTGAGCCTTCACTGCCTCATCCCACTGCTTCATGTACTCATTTAGCTCTTGAAAGGATTTTCGTCCAGATCCCCTCAGATCCATTGGCCATCTAGGGCCCCCAGGATCTCCTCCTGGGTCTCCTGCTGTGTGCATCGGGGTGCTCCACTCTCTCGGTATCGGCCTCTGACTCGGGGAATTGATCGTATCGTTCCTTCTTGCCTTCTCTGCTCTTTCTCTGTCCTTCCGTACCCGTTCTTCCCCTCTTGCTCTCTCTTGGTCATATATCGATATTATAGGACCTATGGTAACAGGTACCTGTAGTGCATCTGGTAATGGGTAGGATGTGGCGCTTTCCGTTTCCGGCGCTCTTTGTACCACAAACCTCCCGACTACCTGTTGCACCTGACTAGGCTGGGACAGCTCTTTCTTTGCCTCAGGATCCCACTCTGAACTGGGAAGCGGTCTATGCTCTCCTGCATTGCTCCCCTTCTCTCCTTCAGTATGCTCGACCTCTCCCCCTGCTCTATTATACGGGGGTGGCCTGTCTGTCAGTAATCTGTTTATCAGGCTGTCCTCTGTTTCGCTCTCATCATCTTCTTCTAGGGGGCTTTTATTTACGGGCACCTCTAACACTGGGTACAGTTTATTTATTTCCATGTTATGCACTCTCCATCTTTTAGCATCCGCATCCCACCTGGCATCCTGCACTGCCCTTACCGATCGCTTCACCCTTTCTTGTCGTCTGTTCATATTCTTTTCATGCGCTGCCCTAATCCATGCATCAAGAGCTTCAAACTGGGTCGGTCTAGGCAAGGGTCTCAGTGAGGTCATGACTGATTTTAATCGATGTAACACCTCTAATCTGAACGTCCCGTACTTCGGGAACGTCAGTTCCTCATTTCCTTCAGTAATCTTACTCCACTCTGATATCCAAAGGATCGTATGCAGCCCAACATTCACTGCCATATAACGAGCTGGCGTACCCTCCGGCGGGGCTTCTTCCCCTTCATACGATCCCCGCTTCTCTTTCTTAAACACCGCTTTCAGCCATTTAAAACACTTCATAATTATGCGCAAAATATCCAGCCTCGCTACTCTGTTTACTTCCTGATGACAATCTACCAATCCTGTCGCGGCTTTGCTAGCTTGGCCTATCGCAGCGCGGTCTTTCTCCGGTCGGCCAATCACGTCGCGACCCTGTCTGACGTTTTTGCTAGCTGGCCTATCACAGCGCGGTCTTTCTCCGGTCGGCCAATCTCGTCGCGACACTTTCTGACATCACTTTTCTCCGCTTCGCAGCAGCACCCCTCCTTTCTCAACTCGTCTCCCGGTTATGCATGCGTCCCATTCATACACCGAAAAATGACTACTTCCGACCAAGCGGTCACTTCTCTCGACTGTACGTCCACAGTCTATCTGTAATTGTCAACAAAACTGACGAAATGTCTATCGTCTCTCTGATAGGTTGCTTACACACACAGTAACTTCCGACCAGCGTCCGTTACTCACGCACTCACTCTTACGGTCCCCCTATCTCGGTCTTTTCGGGTGATCAATGGTACCTCATGACCCCCTTCACACTAGTTGACAATTACTCTGGGTGTCCGATACACCCGAACCACTTAAGCTCTCCTTGAACTTAAGATTTCCACCGGTTGCGCGCGCTCACAACCTGTTCCACAGTCACTCTACAGACATTCAACTCCGCCAGACATTACAACATAGATACAATACAAAACACCGCAATCTAACACGCATAACCCTTTATACTCACTCTCGACCGATACTGCTGCTTTTTCTGTCTCGCGTCATCCGGATCTTCTTCAGCGGGCTGTTCTTCCGATCATCGATCTCTAGGGGCCTTGGGGTAAGCTAACCTGGCCTAGGTCACCGTCCTCAAGAAGGCAACCATCCTCTATAGCTACCAACTGAAAGGGCGAGATTTTGATCGATACCTTATATCTATTGATCCAAACCTCGATCTGGTCGACTGAACCTTTGTTGCCTGTCTGTGAGGAAAGAAAGTGCACCTATTTCCAAATTAGTTCACCCAATAAAAGGACTCTGCTCCCAAAGATCACAAACAACTTCTAGCTTTCAAAAGTTTATTGTAAAGATATGATAAGCTGCAAATACAGGCATCTCAGAATGAGATTCACGAGATACACAGGTCCAATTACATACATGTGCTCTCGGAAAGCCCTCAGACGAGCAACAGAAATCACTAACACAAGTTCTAAGAATAATAAAGCTATCAGCATTGACGCATATCTCTCCTTCATTTAGGTTGGAGGAAAACGCACAGGTTAGGCTGTCCCTACCCTGCTCTAGATGGTATCCCTACTTAACCAAGCCCCAACCTAACAAAGGTGTCAGCAGTGAATGACCCCCAAGGGAAGTCACTCACTCTAAGTCTCTTGGTGAAAACCTATAGTTCTCCAGTCATGACCCCTCTCTGCCTACCCATCCGCTCTCTAAAGGGTCCTCAGGTATCTGCTCTAACTCCACCCAGGGGTGCTGTCCCTAATACAAAACAGTCAACAACATTTGAGACGCCCCTTGCGAGACGCCCCTCACGTGGTGTAGCTTCTGGCTTTTTCCATGATGCTTTGTATTGGGCCTCATACGTTAGAGTTGACCTTGCTTCTCAGACTCTTCTCCGGCCCGCTGATACCCCTCAAACATTCCGGAACCCTCCTCCATGTCTAGGCCGTCCACTGAACAGACCTCTATTCATTCATTTATAATTGGATCCCCCCTCTTCCTTTGCAGACTGATATCTGCAGCCAAGAACCCAACTCTCATAGACTTCTAAAAGAAAGGCTTGCAACATTTCTCAGCCCAGACATGTACGTGTAAATCAATGTTAAAATAATTCAGGCCTACAGCATTTCTCATAATGATTATAGCATTCAACTTCTTCATTAATTAGCATGTTAATATTCTTATTCTATTATTCAATATACATCTCTATAAATCATGGCCCATTTAATGCAATGACCAAAACATTAATACAATCTATGTCGTGAAAAGAAACATCTTCCCTTTTAGCTCTGGCCCTGAGGCCTACCACATTCTGCGTTTAACCACATACCATCTTATGTTTTAACAGCTACACGACATGGATTCAGAAATAATCACATCTACTAAATCATATAATGTCACACATTTCTGTATTAGTTCCACTTCTACTTAACTCTCTACATTAGCTATACATTTAAAATATAATTGCAGATACTATTAGCACTCATGGCATTTCTCCTCATGATTTGTGCTTACTACAGATAAGTGTGATGTACTCATACATTTAAGTCAGTTTACGCTCTCTCACATTTAATGTACACCTGTCGGTTCGGTTGGTTTCACTTCCGATTATCACGATGTCATCAACAGGGCCCCCACCTCCCAGCCTCGCTCACAGAGGTCAGGGCCGTCAATCAGGTAGCGTGCGCGGTGCGCACAGCCGCAACCAATGACGGCCCTGTAACATTTTGGGCCAGCCTTCTCGCCGCCGCGCCAGTGTGACCTGTGATTCATTACGCGATGCGGCTGCGCGCTCACTGTCCCAGCCCCACCCGTGACCCGTCTTGTCGAGGAGTGCGTGGACTGTGGAGAGAGACCACCACCACCATTCAAGTTCTTGCCTGGCCTGGCCGGGGCCCTACTGCCCTCAGCCCTGCCCTGTTCAGCGCTTTACAGTACTCACTGACTGTACTCTGTGTCACCCTGTGCTGTGTCACTGTGTGGCTGCGGGCGGCACTCTGCGCGACACGACGACACACACCAAAATAATTGAGGTGAGAGAGAGAGAAAGTCGGTCGTAGCGGGGCCCGGGGGGAGTCGAGTCCAGAGAATGCCTTAGTAATTATTTATTCCAGAAATACTTTTATGACAAGTTGTGCCCATCAGCCAGGATCGAAAATCACAGCCGTTATGACAATGGCAATGCATGATATCTTCTTTCTGACTTCAAGCACAATTAGAAGCAAAACCGTTGATGGACGAGCTTGAGGATAATACGGTGCTTAGATAAGGTCAGGCTTGCATCCCCAAGAAGAGCTCTGCCAATACAGCAGTGTACAGTACTTGGCAAACATGAATAAGATCTTTGTGAGGCATCACCAAACACTCAACTGTGAAATCACCATGCTTGAAATCAACAATGACAAGACTTCTTCCCCCGAGAATCTGTATTTACATGACGTTTGAACTTTGTCATTTGCAAAACACATAGCTGCCATAACCTGGGAGTCCTACTACTAGGGACTGTACTGAAAGATATACATTAACTGGGGCAGCTTTTTAGAACAGCCAGGTTTGTAATTGTTTCCTGAAAACAGCTTCGGACAAGTGTAGGCAGTGACAGTTCCAGAGTTCTGGGGCCAGATATTCGAAGGAGCGTCCCCATTTGTCTGAACTGGTCCACGCTCAAGGCGACGCCAGGTGAAGAATTCTTAGATCGACGTGTAGTAGTGCGGGCATAAGGATGAATCAAGTGCTGGATACATCGTTGGCCGGAGCCTGTTTTTTGTAGCTCGTGCCAACTCTTTTCTAACAGTGTGGTTTATTTTCTACCTGAAACCAGAAGGCAATATGGATTACATTACTGACTTCTTGTTTTCACGGGTGTTGAGATGAGGGCAGACATTCCAGGGTGTGGGGCTTGATTTTATAGCTGAGTTTCAAATCGCTATGTGTGACTGTGACATCTTCATAATTTCAGTGTAATTATGAGTGACATTTCAACTACTATGAGTGACACTGTCTTGCAAGCATAGCTGCCAAGTTTTAGATTATGTGTGAATTTGAATTTAATTTAAAATATTTATATAGCGCAACGTACACCAGACGGTTTCTTGGCGCTTTAGGAGGCATGAGAAGCAAAAAAGTAAAGAGAGAGAATTATTGCGGGAAAGCTTGGACGAACAAAAAAGTTTTCAGGCCCTTGCGAAAGAGGGAGTAATTTAGAGCAATTATGAGTGACATTACGAGGACTATGAGTGACACATTATTGCGAGCAAAATCAAGCAATGAAGACAAGGAAAACATTTAAATATCAGAAATTATCCCCATTTGAACAACGAGAAACTCTATGATCATCTTAAAACTTATGTAAAACACCAGAAATGGAAGGGCACTAAACAGACACAGACTGTGTGACTACCGTATCAGAGGTCAGGCAGGCACAGCAATCAATGATATCATTGATCTGCTCATTCATGACCTGCGCTAGCCTAAAAAAGAGAAATTAATAGCATAGCAAGTGCAACTAGGTTGGTTATACCATCACTCATTCTCAGGCATTATTTTTTGCTAGTGCAATAAGATAAAAAAGAATGCTGGGAAGTGTCAGCACAAAACCCGGTGGTGTTTTGCTCTTAACATGCAATCGTGCAAATAAATGAATAAATACAAATTGCACTATCACAAAGGTGTAAAGTGAAGTCCTAAAAAAAGTTATACATTATATTATACTGGTTTTACACATATTCAAAGAAAGAATGGTTAAAGGTGTAGCCCCCTTACTCTGACTTAGGAAGGAGGGTCCCCACTTGGACAGTGGCCAGCCATTGCCAACTAGAGACCCCCATTTCTAACAAACAACCATTGCGATTTTGAGAGGGGTAAACATCTCAATGCCCATTAGATTCCCCATGTTAGACTAATGTTCTGATTTGTTACCTTTGCCTCAAATTGTAAAGGGCTCTGATATACATCGGGTTCAAGTTTGCGCTATATAAAACTATAAATAACTAAATGTAACTTTCATAATCGAGGTAACTGTTAGCAGCAATACTACCTGTCTCTGTCTCTCCTCGGAGACTCGGACATCTTTGAAGTGCTCACCGTCTTTTTTCCCCAGCACCCCCCCACCCCCCAAGGGGCGGCAATCTGAGGGGTAGCCCCGGGTGCCACACGCTCTAGCTACGCCGTTGATTAACCTCATATCTGCCAGCACAGAGATACCACTCACTCACCACACCACTGCCACGTGCCCCATACGCCCGTCTCGCCTAGTTGTACTTGCAAAGGTCTAAACAGAGGATTAAAATCCCATAATACAAACGAAGGAATTTAGGGTAGTTGTGCTATGGAACGGCAAATGTTTTTGTATTGAAAATAATGGCGTCTAAAATATCCCCTAATGTGTGAAGGTGTTTGTAATGTCGTGGTCTAGTCTTTCTGTGGTTTAATTTGCTCCTCTTTGAGTGTGACGTATGCCGTAGCCAATCAGATTGCTTCTTTTGTTACGTAATGTAACGTAGCAATCACCGCACGTGTAAATGTTATATTGACGATGGCGTTGAAGGTGTAAGAAGTGTCACGCTAGTAGGGAGCTTCGCTTCGCGCATAATGTAAGTGCTTTTATTAATTGTAATGTGACTGTATTTTGGTAACAATGTCTCTAATTGTAATTGTTATTCTTATGTGATTATGTATATATAATGCACTTGTTATTTCGTGCTGTTTCAATAATATATGTTATCGTCTCATAATATATGAAGTTTTTTTATTTGTAGGGACGGTATTTCGTTTGCAATGCATTAATAGGTATATAGAGTATTTATGGATTAGTATTTGCTATATTTGTATTTTGCACTTGCAATTTTGTTACCTATGAAGGTGGCTAAACTGCTCTATATTTTATATGTAGTGCTTATATTGTGAGTACATTTTCAAGGTATTTAATTTATTACGTATTCGATATATTTGATATGTCTTTTTAAATGTAACATTGTGTGTTGCGTGTTTTTATTGTTATCACGGAGTGGTATTCGGCCATGTAACAAGATAATAATTTGAAGTGAGCATTTGTGTATTTTGCTGTAATATAGTAATAATAAGACATTAGATGCTAGTTTTTACAGTTGCAATTTTGCATAATGCAGTGTGTGGCTTATATACATTGGTGTTGAAACGCAAAAGTAATTGTGTTCACAGTGTTTAGCTTTAAGGCTACGAATGAAAATAAATTGAAGTACATTTGTATTGTAATAATGTTTTATATGGTATGTTAATATTGAAAGTGCAATATTCTAAAACGCAGTGTTAGTGGTAAAATGCTAAAGTAGCTGTGTATATAGTATTTTACTTTAAGGTATATATCAAAATAATGGTAATGTGCTGTTAGATTTGTTTTGTATTGCTTTAGTTAGTTGGCCGTTTTAAAGTATTCTAAGTACATAATAAATGTGTATTTATAAAATAGTTGTGCTGTAGAGTGTAGCGCTGCGCTGTAGAGTGGAGTGCAGCGCTGTGGAGTGGAGCGCTGCGCTGTGGAGTGGAGCGCTGCGCTGTAGAGTGGAGCGCTGTGGAGTGCTGCGCTGTAGAGTGCTGCGCTGTAGAGTGGAGTGCTGCGATGTAGAGTGGAGTGCTGCGCTGTAGAGTGGAGTGCTGCGCTGTAGAGTGAAATGCTGTACTGGGAAGTGCTGCGCTGTAGAGTGGAATGCTGTACTGGGAAGTGCTGCGCTGTAGAGTGGAGTGCTGCGCTGTAGAGTGCTGAACTGAAGTGCTGTGCTGTAGAGTGGAGTGCTGCATTGTGTAGTGCTGCGCTGTAGAGTGGAGTGCTGGACTGTGAAGTGCTGCGCTGTAGAGTGGAGCGCTGCGCTGTAGAGTGGAGCGCTGCACTGTAGAGTGGAGCGCTGCGCTGTAGAGTGGAGTGGAGCGCTGCGCTGTAGAGTGGAGCGCTGCGCTGTAGAGTGGCTCGCTGCACTGTAGAGTGGCGCGCTGCACTGTAGAGCGGCTTGTTGGGCTGTGGAGCGCTGCGCTGTAGAGTGGAACGCTCTGCTGTAGAGTGGAGCGCTGCGCTGTAGGGTGGAGCGCTGCGCTGTAGGAGTGGAGCACTGCGCTGTAGAGTGGAGCGCTGCGCTGTAGGGTGGAGCGCTGCGCTGTAGGGTGGAGCGCTGCGCTGTAGGGTGGAGCGCTGCGCTGTAGGGTGGAGCGCTGTGCTGTAGAATGGAGCGCTGCGCTGTAGAGTGGAGCGCTGCGCTGTAGAGTGCAGCGCTGCGCTGTAGAGAGGCGCGCTGCGCTGTAGAGCGGCTTGTTGGGCTGTGGAGCGCTGCACTGTAGAGTGGAGCGCTGCGCTGTAGAGTGGAGCGCTGCGCTGTAGAGTGGAGCGCTGCGCTGTAGAGTGGAGTGCTGCGCTGTAGAGTGGAGCGCTGCACTGTAGAGTGGAGTGCTGCGCTGTAGAGTGCCGCGCTGTAGAGTGGAGCGCTGTATAGTGGAATAGTGCGCTGTAAAGTGGAGTTGTGCATTGTAGAGTGGAGCGCTGTGCTGTAGGGTGGAGCGCTGCGCTGTAGGGTGGAGCGCTGCGCTGTAGGGTGGAGCGCTGTGCTGTAGAATGGAGCGCTGCACTGTAGCGCATCGCTCCACTCTACAGCGCTCCACTCTACAGCGCAGCGCTCCACTCTACAATGCACTACTCCACAAAGCGCACCACTCCACTCTACAGCGCACCACTCCACTTTACAGCACTCTACTCTACAGAGCAGCGCTACACTCTACAGAGCAGCGCTACACTCTACAGCGCAGCGCTACACTCTACAGCGCAGCGCTACACTCTACAGCGCAGCGCTACACTCTACAGCGCAGCGCTACACTCTACAGCGCAGCGCTACACTCTACAGCGCAGCGCTACACTCTACAGCACAGCGCTCCACTCTACAGCGCAGCGCTACACTCTACAGTGCAGCGCTCCACTCTGCAGCGCAGCGCTCCACTCTGCAGCGCTCCACTCTACAGGGCAGCGCTCCACAGTGCAGCACTCCACTCTACAGTGCAGCACTCCATTCTACAATGCACTACTCCACTCTACAGCGCAGCACTCCACTCTACAGCACAGCACTACACTTTACAGTTAACTATTCCACTATTCAGCGCTCCACTCTACAGCACAGCGCTCCACTCTACAGCGCAGCGCTCCACTCTACAGCGCAGCGCTCCACTCTACAGCGCAGCGCTCCATTCTACAATGCACTACTCCACAAAGCGCACCACTCCACTACAGCGCACCACTCCACTTTACAGTGCACTATTCCACTATACAGCGCTCCACTCTACAGCGCAGTGCTCTACTCTACAGCGCAGCGCTCTACTCTACTGTGCAGCGTTCTATAGCGCAGCGCTCCACTCTACAGCGCAGCGCTCCATAGCCCAGCACGCCGCTCTACAGCACAGTGCTCTACTCTACAGTGCAGCGCTCTACTCTACAGTGCAGCGTTCTATAGCGCAGTGCTCCACTCTACAGCGCAGCACTCCACTCTACAGCGCAGCGCTCCACTCTACAGCGCAGCGCTCCACACTACAGCGCAGCGCTCCACTATACAGCGCAGCGCTCCACTCTACAGTGCACTATTCCACTATTCAGTGCTCTACTCTACAGCCCAGTGCTCTACTCTACAGCGCAGTGCTCTACTCTACAGCGCAGCACTCCACTTTACAGTGGGGCTGCACTCTACAGCGCAGGGCTCCACTCTACAGCGCAGCGCTTCACTCTACAGCGCAGCGCTCCACTCTACAGCGCAGCGCTCCACTCTACAGCGCAGCGCTCCATTCTACAGCGCAGCGCTCCACTCTACAGTGCACTATTCCACTATTCAGTGCTCTACACTACAGCGCAGTGCTCTACTCTACAGCGCAGTGCTCTACTCTACAGCACAGCACTCACTTTACAGTGCACTATTCCACTATTCAGTGCTCTACTCTACAGCGCAGCACTACACTCTGCAGCGCTACACTCTACAGCACAGCACTACACTCTACAGCGCAGCGCTACACTCTACAGCGCAGCGCTACACTCTACAGCGCAGCGCTACACTCTACAGCGCAGCACTACACTCTACAGCGCAGCACTACACTCTGCAGCGCTACACTACAGCGCAGCGCTAAACTACAGCGCAGTGCTACACTCTACAGCGCAGCGCTACACTCTACAGCGCTACACTCTACAGCGCAGCGCTACACTCTGCAGCACTCCACTCTACAGCGCAGCACTTCACTTTACAGTGAACTATTCCACTATTCAGCGCTCCACTCTACAGCGTAGCGCTCCACTCTACAGCGCAGCACTCCACTCTACAGCGCAGCCCTCCACTCTATAGCACAGCGCTCCACTCTACAGCGCTCCACAGCGCAGCACTGTGCACTATTCAGCGCTCCACTCTACAGCGCAGCGCTCCACTCTACAGCGCAGCGCTCCACTCTACAGCGCAGCGCTCCACTCTACAGCGCTGCGCTCCATTCAACAATGCACTACTCCACAAAGCGCACCACTCCACTTTACAGTGCACTATTCCACTATACAGCGCTCCACTCTACAGCGCAGTGCTCTACTCTACAGCGCAGCACTCTACTCTACAGCGCAGCGCTCTTCTCTACAGCGCAGCGCTCTACTCTACAGTGCAGCGTTCTACAGCGCAGCACTCCACTCTACAGCGCAGCGCTCCATAGCCCAGCACGCCGCTCTACAGCTCAGCACTCCACAGCTCAGCACTCCACAGCGCAGCGCTCCACTCTACACCGCAGCGCTACACTCTACAGCGCAGCGCTACACTCTACAGCGCAGTGCTACACTCTACAGCGCAGCGCTACACTCTATAGCGCAGCGCTACACTCTACAGCGCAGCGCTACACTCTACAGCGCAGCGCTCCACTCTACAGCGCAGCGCTCCACTCTACAGCGCAGCGCTCCACTCTACAGTGCACTATTCCACTATTCAGTGCTCTACTCTACGGCGCAGTGCTCTACTCTACAGCGCAGTGCTCTACTCTACAGCACAGCACTCCACTTTACAGTGCACTATTCCACTATTCAGTGCTCTACTCTACAGCGCAGTGCTCTACTCTACAGCGCAGTGCTCTACTCTACAGCGCAGCGCTCCACAGCCCAGCACGCCGCTCTGCTGAGTTCAGGGTGCACATTGCCGCTGAGTGCAGGGTGCAGTTAGCTACTCAGTGCAAGGTGCAGATTGCTGCGAAGTGCAGGGTGGAGTTTGCTGCTGAGTGCAGGGTGCAGAAATCAAAAAGCCAGCTGCCCCTGAACCAGTAAAGCAAAAACAAAACTTTTAAACTGCAACAAAGTAACATAATGTAGAACTGCTCCTGGAAAACTGAAACTGAAATGCTTGTCACAGTGGATGCGCATGACCTAATCCAAGTTGAAGATCTGCGCGTTCACATCTCTTGTCTCTTGTCTGCTCCCCTTGAGTCCTTAAAAGATGAAATGATTGCAATAAGTCTCGCAGCGACGGATCGCTTTCGCGATCCGGTTCGCAGGTGCGAGACCTAACCAGTATCAGAGGTGGGAGAAGAAAGGCTGGTAGTAGGTGTATAACATGAACCAACCCTACATGCAGAGCACAGAAATCACATATACTGCTCAATCGCATACCCATAGTTTTTCGCAATGCACCTAGATCGGTAGATAGTTTTCTAGAGCAAGGGGCTACTAGGATCCCAATAAAATAGGACTTCCCAGCTGAACTCTATAAGAAAAGAAAGAAGACCGGAACATACATCATCACCTACTCGTAGAATGTCCTTGGGGGGAAGAATGAGGAAGGGGGTCCTAGGGAAGATGCTTGTAGACACCTCAAACAGAATAAGAGGTGGAAGTACCTACCCAGCGGTTTCCAGGGGGTCCTTATCCACAGCACACAGTGCACTCCCTCCAAGAGGTCACAGGGGGAGGTAAGGATATCACACCTCACAGGGTTGTTTGGGCGGCTATCGCATCACCGAAAACGTCACTTGGGGAACAGGATCAAAGCCTAGACCACATAAAGGGAGAAATTATATTTTTGAGCAAGGAGCAACATACAGTTCTACAGGGTCTAACAAGTGACACTATCGGCAAGCATCAAAAAGTCTAAAAGGCCCACTACGGCGCCAGGGAGACAAGGGGACTCAGGGACACATAGATCCAAGGATGCGTGGGGGCTAATGTTGTCCACGTTACAGAGAGGGGCGGAGAGCCTATTCCCACAAGCAGAGGCCTGGGCCGTAGAGGCAGCGACACAGTCCACACGGGAGTCAAAACGCTTTGGCAAGGAAAACTGTTAGAACTGCCCATACAGGCAATGTGAGGATAATGAATGCCATATGATTAGACCCCAGTGCCAGATAGACAAACAGCCGTACGCCCTACGCTAAAACTGGAAAAGGCCGAGGACATGGTCAAGAGTTAAATGTCTATTCAGTTACCACCTGGTGCAGCAGTCCCCTTAAAATGCCTCCCACACCCAATACAGAGACTAGATGTGAAAACTCCTAAGCCCCCAACGGTCTACTAGTATACTCGCCAGTCAAAAAAAGCGGTGGTGGAAGATAATACTGTGGTGGCATCAGCCTCGTAATATGCCTAAGCCGAAATAACCGCCTGCTATCGGCTTACCTGATACACACAGGGGACATGCCTGCAGGTGCACTGTCCCACCCTTTTTGACCATCTTCGCCCTGATGAAGGTGTAGCCCCGGTTGGGGCGATACACCGAAAAGCGCGTTGGCGTGGTTTGTGCTGGGGCAGCTGGATTGTATTCACCCCTCCCCCTTTGGGGGACTTTTTCCAACTTGTCATCGAATCATCCTGTGGCTGTTGTATGTACCTTGATGTTTTTGTTGTTGTGAACTACATGTGTGGCGTTTGAGGTGTTATGATGAGTCCTGGTGTGTATGATAGTATGAGTGTTATGTGAGAATCTGGTGTGTGGGACATGACCTATTGATTCATGTTTTATTTATATGTGATTTGATGTTGTATTTAATTCTTGTTCATATATTGATGATATTTGTCTTATATATTTGATAAAGAAAAAATAAATTGACAAATTTTTCTGAATAACCTCATGTGAGTGTCTGTCTTAGCTCTGGTCAGCTCCGGTGGGTGGCCACTAATATTTGGACCCTCTTCCTAGGGCCTCGTTTGCAAACATTGGGCAGGTACTTTTTTGTTGTTGTTTTTTTTGTTGTTGGTAGATCCCCAAGGTGGACAGCACCTGGAAGAGGTAGTCCTACTCCAGAACATCGAAAGCCTTTTCTAAATCTATAATGAGGCAGGCCATGTAGGGAACCGGCTCAGGGCTTGATCCATCAGATGGAGCAGGTAGCGTATGTTTTGGGAGGTGTTACGCTCAGGAACAAAACCATTTTGTTCAAGGTGCACTAGGGTCAGCAGGATCTGGGTGTCGCCCTCAGCCAGTATTTTCTCCAGGATCCTGTAGTTCATGACCAAGACAGCAATGGGGCAGTAGGATGTGAGAAGTGATGTGTTCCTGTCAGGTTTCAGTAGCGATATTAGTACAGAGACAGCCAGGGATGGCGGCAGTCTCTTTGAATGTAGAGTTTCTTCATACATTTCGGGTAGGTGGGGTGGCAAGGAGGGTGTTAAAGGTACTGAAGAACTCAATTGGGAGACCATCTGTGTTGCATCATTGATTGACGTGTGTTGAACTCTTAAGGTGCTCGGTCTATCCTATGAGAAAAAGAATGGCAAACCTCAATCTTACATGGTCTTGCTTGCTAAACTGTACCCTGTTTATGGTCACATTGCTTGTCTATACGTATCTTCACAGCACCTCTATAGATGCTGCTTGTCCAAAGCCCACGCGTGTAGAGAATACCAAACAAAGAGAGGGCCTTGAGCATGTTATGTTGATTTGTATAGCGCACTAATCACCTGATAGGGTATCCACGCACTTGAAGATTGGTTCCCCAGAAGCCATGATCCAGCAGAGAAAGAGGTGTACCTGAGAGCGCACAAGAAATGTTGCCCATTTGGGGTCTGCAAAACCTTTTTAGCCCCGAAAATATGGACAGAGCAAGCAACACTATACAGAAGGGACCTCACACCTATCTGCTGCCAAGGACGTAGCTTTCTTCTGTTGCATAGGGGTGGATGAGTGAAAAGTTTGTGAATTTAATGTGTGCCAACTTGGACAGTTTTTTAAAACATTGAAAGCTTCAGTAAGTCCACAAGATTACATTAGTGAGTGATAAACCATTCGCAAATAGGTTTTATTGTACAAACCCTCAAAACTCTACATTTTGAAGGAGAAGTAGGACTCAAAAGTGTTTCATAAACAAATCTCATGCTGAAACATTTTTTGCCTGAAGATTTGTTCCTGGTCGACCTTCACCTGGCTGACAAACTTTGCATCTTTACTAAGTTACAGGAGTTGACCATTTTTCACAACTCCACCATCAGCATTTACATTCTGCACACTTAGCTAAGACCTATTTTTTTAATGTTAGAATCGCAAATAGAGCTAATTAAAATCTTGGGAACGTCTGTGGAAATATGTTCCTATTTATGCAGGAAAATGAGGTAACATTTTCAGGGAAGGCTCACGGAATCTGCAGAAGAGACTGCAAAAATGTATATCTGTCATCGTTCTTAATGGAATGCAAAAAAACCCCGAAACAAGCTTTACCAAACTGCACTTGCAGTATTTGTTTACATTCATTATTGCTAAATATTTAAAAGTAAAGACATGGACATTTGTAGCATCCCAATCTCCCTGGTGCCATGGACGTCATTAGGGATCAGCGCAGGTTGCACTGATTTTGGGACTGCTGGCCTCAGAAGTTTCAAATCAGTGCCACAAACACTGGGGCGACTACCCTCCTTTTCAGCCCATTTTTTATAAATGTATTTGATTCACTATTAACATAAATAGAAATGCAGCACATATAGAAAGAGCAGAATGCCATTTATAACTGTTTATGTGCAGGAAGGTGTGCCTTCCTGCACATAAACAATCATTAAATAGTGGTGATTTGCTATTTCTATGTAATGCAGTGGAATACCCTGTCCTCCAAGTTCTGTTTGCACACCTAATTTGGGTGCATATTATCAAAAACGTAGTTAAAATTATCGCCGGTTTAGCGGCAGAAAACTGCTGCTAAAGCGGCGATAATGGGCTTGATAATATGCCCTTGTGAATTCCAATAGAAGCCCATGTTCACACCAGAACATGGACTTCTATTGGAATTCTTCAGGGCATATTATTAAGCCCATTATCGCTGTCTTAGCTGCAGTTTTCTCCCGCTTAACCGGCGATAATTTTTAGCTGCGTTCTTGATAATATGCCCCTTAGAGATTGTCAGTCCTTAAGTATTTGGTTTTGAACTCTTCTTTTGTATCTTTATATTTTGAGTATATGCATGTATTCTATGTTACACTTTTTGAGCCATGCGAAAATTCAGAAATCTTATCCGTTCATCTCAAAATTACCTCATGAAAATGCGATTGATGGTTTTTATGAAAAAGCGATGTCCTTAAGTCAGTTTGTTTTTCATGGTGGCTGTGTTTTTCACTGTGGAAGTGATATTCTAATTTAGTGTAAAGAAATAACTGCAAACAGCACAGCATGAATAAAAAGTGGTACCTACTAAAGACATTTTTGAAGTATTTAAGTACCCCAGAAATGTATTTTTATGTTATGTGTAAATAATTTTATAATAGGGCTGGGGGACTGGCTGTGAGGAGTACACATATGAAAGGTCAGCTTTACAAAATCTTCTTAATAGCGGTCTGGTAGCCTCACTATAAGGGTTGTGGTGTCAATTTCTTTAGTGCATCACTTGCATCACTCCAAAACTGGAAGCTGACCAATTAAAGTTCTAAAATTAACTGAAGATCACCCTTTCCTTCTCTGTCCAAGACTTTGTTTAGCATGTAGCACCCTCTAAGACTATGCTGTCTCAACCCCTACCTCCATCGTTCCTTCCCCATCTCCAATCTTAGAGATGTTAAGAACCGCAAGGCAGTGTGAGCACTCAACAAAAGAACATAAATAAATCAACAAATAAATAAATAAATGCATAAATAAATAAACAAACAAACAGTCAAACAAAAGTGCCCCATTATGCATGAAAGATTGACACACACTACCATGAAGTCAGCCGCGACACCATTACAAATGGCGAAGACGCTGTTCTGTGGGCAGCAATCAAACATGTCTTTAACCAAGTTGTATTTCTTTGACAAAACAAGTTTTTTAAATCTGTGCATGGGGTCCTCGCCCATGAGGGTTGTGAGTGGTAGCAAATGAATAAATGTTTCCATGTGTTATTCCAGGTGGAGCGTGGATGCGGTGGGAGGAAGAGGGGGGCAGGCATGCTTGATGAAGGTAGATCTGAATTCATGAATATTTAAATGCCCTCCCCATGCTAATGTTGCTTCAACTCCTTTCTCAGCAGGTCTATCACTGATCTGGTGCGGCAGCTTTTCAGCTATAACTGACAAATTAATATTTGATATCGGCGCGCTCCAGTTGCAGCTCTAACCTTAACCACATTTACAAACATTTTGTTTTGTCTTGAAGATTTCTGCTCAGGTCATTAATAATGAAATGTATCCTCACGCTGTAATCATAGGAGGTTTGATGAGGCTGGCGAGGGAAGAGATGGATGGGAGACAATGGGAACATTTAGGGGATGCTAATATGGTGACTGGAGGCGATGGCATGCCAGGCGTACATGGAGTATTTTGGGTGGGATTTGAGATTTAAATGAGATAAAACTCATATATAAATTCTGCTATTCAATTCAATATATGCATTTGCAATTGAGGCACACTTCTGTGTAATTTAAATGAAATCAATTATTTATGTATGAGCATTGAAATCGACAGGCAGCATTCAGATATTATGCTGCTGAAATATCAATGTAAAGAAGATCCTTAAAGAAACAGCTCTTAAATTTAGGCAGACCTCCCTCTCATGTCAAATTCTTAGAGTATCGTGTTTGTTCAGCAAAGTTACTCAAAGTTGTCTGATGTTGCATGTGATGACTCATCCTGCCTCCTGTGGGCGCTGTGTGATGCACAACAGTTTATAAAAAAGTTAATGTGGGCATCACGAGTTAAGAACAATCTATTTTTGGCTACAAGGGGAATGTAATCAAGTGAATGTGAATGAGTGAGGGAGTTTATCAGTTAATTAGTCAGTGAGTAACTAGTGTCAATTCCTGTGTCGCTACACCTTGCTGGTTGATAGCCTCCACGAGCATCTACACATCTACCAATGTGAACCATCTACACATTGGAAGGGTAAATCCAATCCACCTTTCCTTGTCTTTAGAAGCTCAGTCTAAACTTCATCAGAGCCCCCACAATCTGCTTTCCCCCCTGCCAGAGCATGCCTAACTTGTGCCCCATTAGCAGCCCCCCTTTCCAGAGTGTCTGACTGCACCATCTTATCTCATTTATACTGACTTTTTAGGGGGTCCGCTGTCACTCTTGCAATGTGCACCCACTCATACTCACTCAGTGCATCCGTCAGAGAGTGGCCAACATTGCCAAAAGGCAATACGTACGGCAGTATTACGCCCAGGGAGTAATGTGCAGTTATTCTCCTAAACATTTTGACCTTTTCAATTAGCTCTTCACTCATGTCTTATGCTTGGCTCATCCAATGAGGAGGAATCTTCCTCCATAATAGGAGTCCAATCACTTTCCTTTCCTGCTCCATAAATGAGCTGTTCCTATTTTCTTAATCCCTGTTCTCCCACTTTTCGAAGGGCTGTACCATGTCCTCTAGCAAACTGTCCTGGTTTTTAGGTGCTCTTTGTTGTTCTTTCTCACTGATCCTTGTGGTATGGTCATTCCTCTTTCCGTTCTCCAAAGACAGTAACTTTTACTCAAACCTATCTTTCTTGTTTGTCTAACTGTGCACAAAACTCATATCAGATTTTGTGTATGAGTCTAATGTGAACCTTCAATGTAATAAGGCTATCTTCACATCCAAGTGAACAGAGGGTATTTGGCATCCTCAAGAGAACTGTGATGGAGTGAGTTCAATGAGAGAGGGTAGATGCATAAGATAGTGTAGGTCTGAATGAGTGACTGCATTAGTGCACCATACAAACCTTAGCAGCTGTGATCTCTTTGACACAATGTTGATATACCACCCCTCATAAAAGCATAGATCTCAGAGTAAAGAGTGATAGCACTTGTGGTTGCTGTTGGTATGGGAATGTCTGAGGCTGCCATGCGAGGTCCTTCATCATTGTCTAGGAGGCCGACAATCAGGAAAGCTTGTGATGTGAAGTTCTTTGCCAATGATGCGTTGCACACCTGCTAGTTCTGAAGGGACTACGGGGCATCAGTTGCAAAGATCTGCAACATCATTGTGGCTGCCATCAATGAAAGTTCTGTGATGGAAGGGCCTGCATCTGGGCTCAGAAGTGGTTCTGATGCAGGCTGCGAGCTGCAAGGTTAATGTGGATTCCTTGCGCTGGAAGAATTCTTGTAGCAGAGGTGATGCTTCGGTTCTGGTTGGGGTTGCACTGTGCAGTAGATGTGATGCATCGGTTCTACTGGATCACATATGGGCAAGCAGAGCACATTCAGTCCCACTTCCAAGGGTCCATGACTGGGGTGACACCACTTGGTAGGGTAAGACTCACAGTTGTAGAATCCAGGTGCTGGTTGCAAGAGACTAGATCCTGGAGTCACTCTGGTGGTCTTGATTTCAGGTTACAGGTCCAGTCCTCCTCACTCAGGCATGAGGGCAGCAGACAGCAGGTCAACACAGAAGTAAGCATCCCTTCATAGCAGCAGTCCAGAAGAGTGGCAGTCCTTTCACCAGCATAGCATTCCTACTTCCTGGACGAGTCTTCCACCGGTTCAAATGCATACTGAAAAGTTGGTGTTTTAGGTCCAATATTTATAACTAGTGCACCTTTTGAATTGGGAAAACCTACTAGAGGTTTCCCTTTGAAGTGCACTGGGTTACTACCTCCCCTTTCCTGGCTCCAGACAAACTGCAGGGGGTATGCAATTGTTTGTGTTAAAAAGGACATGGCCTATCCAGGTGTAAGTGGGTCTTTCCTTACCACCACCACCCCATCCTGCCAGTAATGGCCCAATCCAGGCACACCTAAGCTCTCTAGCTGTGGGTGTCTAGTAGGAATACACAAAGACCCACTGCCAACTACACCCAGTCATGTGGCAGAGACAGTATGCAGGCACTAAATTGCTAAGGCCGGAAAATGCTAGCTTTCTAAAAGTCAAAAAGCTTGCAATGTTGCCTAGACGAAATTATCCAATCAACACATTTTCATAAGATCAAGTAATTTATTTTCTTAATATTTTTATGATTTTTCTTCTCACTGTATATTTTTCAAATACATTAAAAAACTCATCTTCATATTAATCGGACCACAAGTTTGTGTGAGGTAAATTTCAGCAGCACAATACATTTTCAAACCAACTTGTTATAAGTAATTTATACCCAAAACTATGGGTTAAACATACAACTTAAAATATATATCCAACATGAACATAATTTCACATATCCATTTAACATTAAACGGTTACGCCCTCGGCTGTGGGGCCAGTCAAATGATTTCATTGATAGTGAGATCTTTATTGTTAATCTCCTTCGTGACCTCTTTTCTCAAGTCCAAACATAGGGGTCATTTAGGGCACTTTGTTAGTGTAGGCTCCCAATATTTTTTTCTTTTAGGATAGCCCTCATGCAATTGTCACAATGATTGCAAATAACTCCCCATGAATGGTCGTCAACAATTTGAACCTCACATTTTTTAGGGGTTCTCATCAGGGCCTGACTGATTGATTGTTAAGCTCCCTGTAAAACCTTATATTGGCTGTTTAAAGCAAATACTCTGGTCAGTTTCCACTCAAAACCATTTCCTTGTACTCACAATCATGGTGACAATTGTTTTGACCCATAATTTTGGGTTTAAATGGCTTATTATTCATTTAAAAAAAGTTGTTTTGGAAACGTAATATCTTGCACAGGCAATATTTATAGTCAGGGTTTGAATGTTTACAGTAATATTGACTAGCACAAAGTTAATTAATTCACATATCATCAGCCTTTAATATAAAATTAGCATATGGCTAAAAAATATAAAATGAAGTTCAATTATTACATTAATAAAATAGATTTTGGTTAAAAAAAATTATAATTTGAGAGTTTATTACTACAATTAAGCAGGTTTACAGTGCATTTAAATAATTTACCACTAGCTTCAAACTAGTGTTAAATTTAGGTGATAATGCCTCTTGTAAATGGCATTTTTCCCAACATGTAAGAGCTGTATCTATTTTCTGTAAGTGATCTTATCGAATGGTAAAATTGCATACAGTTTTTCACTGATACGATTTTACCACACAGTAAAATTACATATGAAAAAATGGATTATGGAAATTTTGTAAATTGGTCAGATCGAAATAAACACATAAAACATCCTGGATTTCCACTCTGCCTGACTCATAATCAGTCCTCTGTGTTAGCTGCACATCGAAATCACACATTCTACCTGACCCATCTAGGTACAAATCAGTAGCAGTGCGCCTCTCAGGGCTCTAGTGCTGATCAAGGGTTTTTCTACGTCAGAACCGCGCTGAGCATGAGCCTATATGTAAAGGAACATCACTGATTCTCACCTTACCTTCGTTGTTCCTGGTGGGATGGGAGAGAGTGTAGCCCACACACATTACTTGTTGTTGCAATCATTTTTCCTTCCAACATGTATGGAGATTATATAGTGCAAGACACATGCATCATTGTGACATTTTGCACTTCCTAATTTGCGAAAAATAAGGAATCGCAAATTAAGAAGTGCAAAATGCTATGCATCATTATTTTCGATATTCATTTGTGAATCGGTAAAAATCGCAATTTTTACAGAATCCCAAATGAATACCGAATTCTTAAGTTAATTTTCGCAATTCCCATTGATTCCTATGGGCCAAAAGGCCCATAGGAGTCAATGGGAAGGCATTAGCAAATTGCGAGTGGCACTTTGAAAATTTCATGGGTGCAGGGGGTGGGTCCAAAGGACCCCCCCATGCACCCCTGAAATGTATTTTTCGCATCATGTTTCACACACACATGTCCTAAGGACATGTGTGTGTGAAACATGAATGTTGAAAAAAAAACATTTTCAGCATTTTAAACACTTTTTCCAAATTTACCGAGTGGTTCAACCACTCGGTAAATTTGGCACCCTAATTGCGAATTTACACTTTTACAAGTAATGATGCATTGCTTTTAAGAAATCGCACATCTGCGACTTCTTAAAAGCACCCGCAATTTTAGAACTCGCAAAAATGTTACGAATTCTAAAATTGCTTCATGCATCCCAAAAAGCACTTTTGCATTCGCAAACGGCCGATTTTAAGGAATCGCACCGTTTGCGACTACAAAAATGCTTGATGCATGTGGGCCATAGAGAGAAGGAATTTAGGCAAGATTCACTTGGAAGGTATTGCGGGGGGTGCCCCCGGTCTTCAGTACTTGAAGGGGGGCTCCCTCAGATCATCGGTAGAGCTGTGAGAGGCTTGCTCTAAGGCAGCTGCAGGCTGCAGCCTTCTCTGAGCTCCTCACGCTGAACCTGGACAGAAGAGAAACAAAGTAACAAGTTATATTGTTTGTCTTCAGTCAGAGCCACAAGCCAGGCCCGGAAAAAGGATGGGGGTGGGGACCTCAGAGAGAACATTCCCCACAGGGCACAGCCTCTGAGGAGGGACGAGCTCACTAGGGACGCAGAAGGTGTGCAGCTCCCTCCAGGAACAGACTCTGATTAGACGCATTGGAAGGTACACAATCAGGGACCTATCAGTGGTGCAGCCAGTGCAGTGGCACCGGGGTTCAGGAGCGAGAGGGGGCATCTTGCCTGTGATGACTGCATTTTTTTTATACTTTTTGGCTCCTGAGTTCAGTGTTTTTTCTCTTATGTGCTCTGCACCAACCTCTCTGTTTCCACTCACTGGAGAGAAAGAAACTGGAGGGACAGGAAGAAAAACAAGCATTTACAATGCCATAGGTCTCGCAATTGCGAGATTTTTAGCTATTGGCATTGTAAATGACAATGCCTTTTAATTATTTATTTAAAAAACAACAGATAAATAAAAGGCATTGTCATTTATAATACCAATAGGACAAAGGTTAGAAAATATGAGACCTATTACATTTCAAATGCCTTTTCTAGTTTGTGTTGTACTTTGCACAAATATTTGTAATTTGCATGCTTGCTCACTAGCGAGCACTGCATGTACTACCCCCCGGATATCTTTGTATTGATACACACAACACTGTATGCATAGCGCCCACACGTCATCCCCAGCGAGCCATGTGCTCACTCACTGCACTCAAATAGTTTTACATTGGCACATACACCTTTCCCAGTGAGCCCTGTATGTACCGAGCCCGGATAGGTTAACATTAACTCACACAACCCTGTATGCACTGCACACGGATATGTTTACATTGCCATACACATCTTTCCTAGAGAACTCCGTATGTCCTGTGTCTAGACAGTTTTACAGTCACACGTCTTCTCTAGAGAACTCTGTATGACCTGTGACAAGAAAATGTTACGTTGATACACACAGCTTTCCTAGTGAGTGCATGAGCAGAATGTTTTACATTCACACACAAGGCACTGTGTGTGTTGTGCCCAGATAGTTTTAATTTCACACACAAGTCACAGTATTCACACACAAGGCACTGTATTCACACACAAAGCACTGTGTTTTGTGCCCAGATAGTTTTACTTTCACACACAAGCCACTGTATTCACACACAAGATACTGAATTCACACTCAAGGCACTGCATTCGCACACAAGGCACTGTGTATTGCTCCCAGATAGTTTTACTTTCACACACACAGCACTGTATTCACACACAGGGCACTGTGTGTTGTACCCAGATAGTTTTGCATTGACACACAAGGCAGTGCATGTGCTGTGCCCATATATAGTTACATTGGCATACACATCTTTATAAGTGAGTGCAATGTGTACTGTGCCCAGATAGTACCACGTTGACAAGAAGCATAGTTTCTCATTTACATGCACTTGTCCTGAGATGTGAAGTGTGTACTTTTCCCAGAACATTTCTCATTGCCATGCACATGTCTTCTAGCAGGTGTAAAATTAACTGTGCCTAGATAGCTTCACAATGACATGCACACGTTTCTTCTGATTCTACTGTGCCCAAATAGTTTTTCATTGTCATGCACGTCCCCTACAATGTGTTTCTTGTTAACATGTATGTCGCCTTGTGTGTACAGTACGTCCTGTGCCCAGATTGTTTCACATTGGTGTACACTTGTCTTCTGGTATGTGAAGGACTGTCCAAATAGCTTGACATTGGCATGCACGTCTCCACTGTCTAAATGAGCTCTGTGTTCGAAGGATTTCACATTGGCATATACACGTCTCCTAGTGTGTTGTATGTTCCGAGCTCAAAGAGTTCCACATTGGCATGTATAGCGTGTAGTATGTGTAGTGACCTGCTGGTCATATGTACTGCGCCCGCTAGTTTCTGTTGCTCGTCTCTTTCAATGTCCTGTGCCCTCTCGATGGGCCCATGTCTGTTAGCGTTGCATGCCCAACACCATGCCACTTGAATTAACCCTGTGACACTGTGCAAATGTTTTACACAACACGTGATTCCTTTTGTGTGAAAAGTCTAACCCCCTCCCCCGGCTACGTTTGTAGTTCACTAACCTTAAAAGGAGATGAGCAGGGGAGATTCGAAAAATGCTTTCTGACCACGATGAGTCGTAGCGGAAGCTTCGCGCCTGGGTGGGGGTGAAGTGAACCTCTCGTTCCTTCAAGATTGTTTTATTTCTTGTGTGGTAGAGCCGAAGATCATAAGGTCAGCTACTTTGTATCAGTCGCAAGTACACAACATGCAGTTCACGGTGGAAAGCTTTTCTAAAGAAAGCCATGGTGCCACCCCCAATAGGGGAGGAAGGGAAAGAAACCGGGGCAATGGCCAACTTGATGCCCCACATAAACAAGCATTTGCAATGCAATAGGTCTTGCATTTACGCGAGAACTATTGCATTACAAATAGTAGGCATCACAGACAAATGGAGGAGGGCGGGGTGAGAAGGCACAGACAAAGAGAGGGAGGGAGAAGAAGGCATAGACAACGGGAGGGCAGAGAGAGGGGAGAAGGCACAGACTACGGAGAAGCAAGCTAATGAGAAGGAGATAAATGGAAAGAATGAGAGTAAGTGAGGCAGAGAGAGAGAGAAAGAAAGACAAAGGGTTATAGAACTAAGAAGATAAAAAGAAGAAGACTTTGAGAGAGGGAGAAAGTGAGAGAGACGATATGGTGAGATCAAAAGAGAAGCCATGTTTTTTGATCTGTTCATGAATTTGAATCTCAGCTAGGCCAAGTCATAGTTTCATCTTTTTGAGGTTCGTAAATTTGTACAGTAATGCCTTTGAGACTGTAGAAATACAGAACAAAGAAACACTCTATTTTAAGAGGTGCCTTAAGATGAAGAGGGTTATCAGAGAGTTCTGCAGACCAAAGGAGAGTGAAATAAGTTTACAGTGTTGGAGAGTAACAGCGAAAATCTAAGACCACAAATCTGAGTAACCTTATGTTGATGGAATACTATAATAACAATGTTCGAATTTAATTATTTTGCCGACCTATTGATGTTTTATGGTTCAGATCTTTTTATTTATTTATCCAGGAACAAATACTCTAACCTAAATCCAAAGGCCGATTAGGTAGAACAGTGGGACATAACAGTGGGAGAACAGAAGAAGGAGATAACTGGCCAGGAAGGGAGGATACCAGGGGGGACTGAGAAAGGCAGGAGAGGAGGTATAAAATATCAGGGGTTGTCACCTAGGAAGCATCACCTCTCACACCAGAATTAGCTCTTTCACAACATATTCAGTGTCAGCAGGCTGGGTCTTTTAGTGCGTCCTACCCCACTGCGTTCTGTCTTTGACTTGCTGATCAGGCATGCCCCTTCGTCCTGTAAGCTGGTGTACTCATTAGTAAAGAGGACTAGGAAGTTCCCAAGAGTCCTGTGCCAGAGATTGCATGCATGGGCCCCTCATTTTGTCAAAGTGTAGCAACTTGGTCTTCAGGGAAGCAGTAAGCTTTTCCATCCCTGTAAGGTCCCACAGTTAATGCGGCCAGTCAAAGTGAGACAACGCTGTATCTCTGCCCCATTTGGCTTTGATGACATGTTTAGCCCCACACAAAGCCAAAGCCATTATCATTGCCTTCCCTTCGTTAGAGTGTAGAGGGTGTGTCGGGCATAGAGGAGTCTCAGTAGGGCGTAGCTAGAAAGACAGGGTATATCTGTTGCAAATATTTCATTGATATCTTTCAGATGGCCTACCAGTAGCGTTTAAGTTTGGGACAGAGCCAGAGGAGAGGAGTCAGTGTGTCTGGTTGGCCGAAGTTGCATTAACAGTCATTAGGACTGTTGAGTTTCCATTTCACCTTTTGGCTGTGGTGTAGTACCAATAGTGTATAATCTTTTACCAAGGCACAGAATGAGGAGGTGTGCATTTTGCGGAGGATGTCAGTCCACTACTTTTGGATGAAGTGTAGGAGAGTAGGGTCTGCAATCCTATGATCACCCAGATTTTTGCTTTTTGCTGCACTGGTTTACGACTTCCCCTGGCTGTGGGCCTGCTAATCAGACCCACAGCCTAGCTGTTCTCTCTATCCAAATTGTACTCAGGTACTGAATTGGCACTGGGCCCTCTCTAAGTCCCTGTACCCAGGGCTGAGGTACCCAGAAGTCTCCCAGGGGCTGAAGCATGTATTATGCCACCCCTGGGCTGACTATCTAAACTGACACAACTGGCTGCACGACAGCTGGGGCAAGGTGGTGTACTCACCCCTTGCTTTAGATATAGTATACCTATATCTAACCCTAAAATGGACACACAGATCTCCTATCAGTCACTCCTATGGCAGGCCTTAACAATCCTGAAGGCAGAGTGCTTGGAATCATGTGAGATGGTGCCCTGGCATGAGCTGAGCCTGTCTGCGGCTTTCGGGATCCATCCCTTAGCCGTTTCCATGATATCGCATACCATATACTCTTAAGTGCATTATAATCCTCGCGGTTATATGCCAACTCTGGTATCGCTTTATCAAAACATGTCGAGTAAGGTGTCATACGAATTGGAATACTAACCCCTCGCCAATTCTGGCGACGGGGTTAGCATTCCACCCTTCTAGAGGGACACGACATGTATGTAACCCCTAACCCCGGTTAAAATCAGACAGAGCCTTAGCATCCACAAAATGGATGCTGCCACCGAGACACAAGTCTGCCCTCCTGCTGCTGGGAGTCCTCCCAGAGCAGGAGATAAGGACAAAGGGTTTCCTGCCAGGGGCGGTGCCAGCACCGTCCCAGACAGGGTTTGTGTATTGTAGGTAGGCAGGGCTTCAGAGGAAGGTGACTGCACGTGGCACCCCGGTGCTCACTGTGCATAGGCTGGCTGGAACCAGTTCCAGGGTCACTCCAGACCCTGTGCTGGGGAAAAGCCCGCCAAGGAAGTGGGTGTAACCACCCCCCTCCTAGTCCCACCCCTAGGGCAGGACTTAGTCGCGTGCCAGCCCCTTTTTACAGGATAAAGGTAGGAACTGGCCCCCTTCCAAATCAGATCATCTTTGAATCCTGAAACTACTTTCCACGAAAGGAGCTCAAGACTTCTTCCTAAGATTTCTCCCTTGTGACTAAGGAGTAGTCACCCTGCATCCGCAGGCACCATCTTAAAGAACACTGCGGTCTGCTGCAAGTCTCTCCTCCGGATCAAGACTGCCCAGCTCGACGAGAACCGGCTTCCCTGGCACCTCCGACCTCTACCTACATCATCAGTCACGCTGAGATTCCTGGGTGTGACGAGACCTCGAGGGATCGGCCATCTTCAAGACTGCACGACTTCTGCACAGCAAGCCCGCCGAGTAATTTCCTGGTGAGTGCTTTGGGGTCCGAGAAGCCCCGACCCTGAGCAGCTCCAGCACCGAAGTGCAGCCTCCCAGCATCTCCACGATCTGCGTGGGGCCCTTCTGCTTTTTGCTGCTCACCGCGTTGTTTGGCTACTAGCCCGCTGGCTTGTGGCCTTCTGAACGACGCCCGACGACATCACTGCTGCTAGTCTGGTTGCTCCAGACTGGCCCTTGCTTCCCTCCATTGGAGAAGTACCCTGGACCCTCCTGGTCCGGCTAAGACGCCATTTTAGGTCCACCGCGTGGGCCTTGCATTTGCCAAGACGTGTTGCCCAATCCTGGGTCCAGCGACGTCGACACCAAGAACCTTCGTGGGACAGCTCGCACCTCCATCCTGGTCGCCGACAACGCCTCCTGGTCCGAGAGACTGCAGAGCCCAGCAGCGCCCACTCACCTGACTGCGGTGACTTCGCCCGGTGCCATCCTGGTGCCCACTTAATCACTGGCTAGTGATTCAAGAACTTGGTCCCCTCTGCTTTCAGGTTTTCTTCTTCCTTGATCCAGGCTTGGATCCATCGAACTTTCCTTCACTGGTCGCCTGCCAGCAACTTCCTTCTTCCAGGCTCCTGGTCCGGCAACGAGATTCCCGACGTCTTTTCAGACCTATGCAGCTGCAGCCCCTGGGCTAGGTAACTTCGGCACTTCGGTGTCCCAGCATAGCCTCACTATCCTAGGGTCAGGATCCACTGTCGTTTTCTCCCTACCAGGTCGGGTTCGCCCGTGAACACTAACTTTGCCTTTACTAGCTTCCATAGACTTTGTCCCGCATCCCGCGTGAGAGTGCACACTCTGCACCCGAGTCCCCTAGGTCTCCTAGAAGTAATCTAACGATTCCCTAGTCAAGTCCTAGCGATTCCAAAGCCTATTAGTACTGTACTTACCTGCTAGTAATTTCGCATTCCACTTTTAAAGTATATGGTTTTTCGTGCCCCTCGGGCATTAGTGTATAACGTGCTAACTTAAGTATTTTCGTAAGAGTTTTGTTGTGTGCCTAGCACCCTGTCCTCATAAAGAGTACAGGTTGTTGTGATTCTAATAAATACACTGTTTATTTTCATAACACTTGTGTGGTGTCCTTTCACTGGGTGTTCAAGGGGTAATGTGATGGTAAAACAGCTGGCTTAACACGCCCTCTAGAGTCTTAGCCTTAGACTGCTCGTATCCATGCTACTAGGATAGCTGGTCTATAAGGTTGACTTACAACCAATCATCAATAAGGGTTGTTTGGACTGATATATAGTGATCACTAGAATAGTGAACACTGCACATCAGGCCAACTTCTCACATTGGTGAGCAGCGGTTGGGATTTGAGCTTGCTGTTGTTTTACCACACATGCCCTAAGAATATCTTGTGAAAGATCACATAAGTACTAAAGGTACATATAACTTAGCTTAGAATACTCTGAGTTCTACTGAACCAGCTGTTGTAGCTCCTAGGGCCTAGCACACCCTAAACTACAACTCTAGCAAGGGATCAGTAGGCAAACACATAGTGTAGGTAAGTGCACCACTTACACCTCACTAGAAAAGCATGTCTACCCAGGGAGAATCTACTGAGACTCCCCTGGTCAGTGTTGACCCTCCACAGGTCACTTCAAGATATGCAGCTCTCAGTTTCCAGGAGATGAGACAAATCTGTGTCTCCAGAAAACTGAAGCAGGGGTCTAACCCCACCATTCCCTTTTTAATAGGTCTCTTAGAGACTTATGATGCGAGAAAGCTTTCTCAGCTAGATGGGAATATGCCAGCCTTAGAGGGTACCTCTGGGGATCCAGACCTCCCCAACATTGCCAATGCAGTTGAGGAGGAGGAGGATCAGGAGGAACTCTCTGGGGATGAGGTAGACAAAGGTCTTGAGGTAGTCAGAAGGCTAACCAGGACCAACTTAGACTTACTTGGGCTAGGATCTGGGGGACCCCCAGTACTAACCCGAAGTGGGCCTAACCTTGGAGTTAGGAGAGATAGATCTCTTTCTAGGGACTCCAATAGATCTCTGCACTCTAATGCCTCTTCTCAGAGGAGATTTACTTCCCCTCAGAGAAGGGAGCATGAAGCTAGGATGAGACAAGCTGAACTAAGGATTGAAAGGGAAGAAATTGCCCTGGCCAAAGAGAAGCTTGCCCTGGCAAGAGAGCAGCAGATGAGTGGGTTAGCTCCCACTGGTGGCAGCAATCTCCCAAGAGAAAAATAGAAGGGTTTAGATACTAAACACCTGACAAAAATAGTGCCCCCCTTTAAGCAAGGGGATGATATCCAGAAATGGATGGCTGCTCTGGAGAGGGCCTGCACTGTGCAGTGCATTCCCCAGAGTCAGTGGGCAGCTATACTGTGGCTCTCCTTTGATGGTAAAGGTAGAGATAAGCTCCTCACTACAAGAGTAGAGGATGCTAACAATTACCAGGTCCTGAAGAATACACTGGTTGATGGGTTTGGTTTAACCACTGAGCAGTACAGGTTGCTGTTCAGAGACACCCAGAAAACTCAGTCTCAGGACTGGTCTGACTTTGTGGATTGTGCCACTAAGGCTTTGGAGGGCTGGTTGCTGGGTAGCAAGGTTACAGATTACACAGGATTGTATAATCTAATGATGAGAGAACAAATTTTAAACAATTGTCAGAACCAGTTGTTGCACCAGCACCTTGTTGATTCAGATCTGACCTCTCCCCAAGAATTGGGAAAGAAGGCAGACAAATGGGTCAGGACAAGGATCAAGCAGAACCAGAACCAGAACCAGGGTGGTCAGAAGAAAGCAGACCAGAAGGGTAATGTTAAGAATGAGCAAAATGACCAGAAGTCTTCACCAGGTCCCCAACAAACCAAAGAGGGTGGGGGTCAGGCTTCCCAGAAGAAGAAGACTCAAGAAGGCCAGTCGAAAAGGTGGTGCCAGTACTGTAAAAGTAAATCTCACTGGTTTAGTGAGTGCACCAAAAGAGGAGGACAAACTCCTGCCACTACAGCCCCTAAGGCAGCTGCACCCCCTAGTACAGTCAGTAGTGGTAGTGTACCTCCCAAGGCATTAGTTGGGTTAACCTTGGGTACTGAGGGGTCTGACAACTTAGTTGGCACACTCACTCAGGCTGTCCTTGTCTGTACAGGGGATATGGATATGTCCCCTGAAATAAGTCCCAATACTTTGGGCAAATACAGGCAGACACCTTTGATAAATGGCAAAATGGCTCAGGCCTATAGGGACACTTGTGCCAGTGTCACCATGGTGACACCTAACTTTGTGGACCCTGGACGGATCATGCCAGGTACTGATTTCCTGGTGACCAATGCCAGCAATGTCACTACTAGTCATAGTGTGGCAATTGTGGCTTTCTCCTGGGGTGGAGTGAAGGGACAAAAGAAAGTTGTAGTCAGTTCAGACCTCCCAGTTGATTGTTTGTTGGGCAATGATTTGGAGTCATCACAATGGTCAGAAGTGGAGCAGAGGACTCACATGGAGATGTTAGGCTTGCCAGCACATGTGCTTGCTGTGACTAGGTCACAGGCCAGAAGATGCCCCACTGAACAGGTGCTGGATCCTGAAATGATGGACCAGACACCTTCCAAGAAGAAGAGCAGTAAGGGTAAGGCTTTGCCTTCCCCCTTGCCCCAGGTTGAGGATCAAGTCTCTGAGGAGGCTGATCTGGAAGAGCTGAGGGAAACTGAGCCTAAAGAGCTTGAACTTGATCAAGTTGAGTTTCTGGGCTCAGGGGGACCCTCCAGAGCAGACCTGGGGAAGGAACAGTTGAGCTGCCCTTCCCTTGAACCCCTCAGACAGCAGGCTGCTGCTGAGGCTGCAGGGAATGCCACAGGTGCCCACAGGGTATACTCGGAAGATGGACTCCTGTAGTCTGAGTCAAGAGACCCCAAGCCTGGTGCAACCAGGAGGCTGGTCATCCCCTTGTCTCTGAGAGGTTTCCTTCTCACCTTGGCCCATGAGATTCCCCTTGCAGGTCACTTAGGTCAGACAAAGACTTGGGACAGCCTTGTCTCACACTTTCACTGGCCCCATATGAATGAGAATACCAAGGAGTTTTGTCGCTCCTGTGTCACTTGCCAAGCCAGTGGTAAGTCAGGTGGCACAACAAAGGCCCCCCTCATACCACTACCTGTGGTGGGGGTTCCCTTTGAAAGAGTGGGGATTGACATTGTTGGTCCAATGGAACCCCAGACAGCATCAGGGCACAAGTTTATACTGGTGGTGGTGGATCATGCCACCAGGTATCCTGAAGCTATTCCCCTTAGGACCACTACAGCACCTGTAGTGGCAAGAGCCCTAGTTGGAGTGTTCTCCAGAGTGGGTTTCCCTAAGGAGGTCGTTTCTGACAGAGGTACAAACTTCATGTCAGGATATCTGACTGCAATGTGGAAGGAGTGTGGTGTGAACTACAAGTTCACCACACCCTACCACCCACAATGCAATGGGCTTGTTGAGAGATTCAACAGGACCCTCAAAGGGATGATTCATGGGCTACCTGAAACTCTTAGGAGAAGATGGGATGTCCTGATCCCCTGCCTCTTGTTTGCTTACAGAGAGGTCCCACAGAAGGGGGTTGGCTACAGCCCTTTTGAGCTTCTGTATGGACATCCTGTGAGAGGACCCCTGTGTTTGGTGAAGGAAGGATGGGAGAGACCTCTCAAAAAGCCTGCAACCAACATAGTGGACTATGTACTTGGTCTCCGCTCCAGGATGGCTGAGTATATGGAAAAGGCATCCAAAAACCTTGAGGCCAGCCAAGAACTTCAAAAAGCTTGGCATGACCAAAAGGCTGTTCTGACTGTGTACCAGCCAGGGCAGAAGGTGTGGGTGCTGGAGCCAGTGGCCCCAGCAGCTCTGAAAGACAAATGGTCTGGGCCCCACACCATCATTGAGCAAAAGGGGGAGGTTACCTACCTGGTGGACCTTGGAACTCCCAGGAGCCCTCTCAGAGTGCTCCATGTTAACAGGCTCAAGGCATATGTTGACAGGAAGGACATGAGCTTGCTCATGGCCACAGATGAGGGACAGGAGGAAGAGAGTGACCCTCTCCCAGACCTGCTCACTCAGAATCCTGATGATGGATCAGTTGATGGTGTTGTCTTTTGTGGCAGCCTCACTGAACATCAGCAACAGGATTGCAGGCAAGTTCTGCAATCCTACAGACATATGTTCTCTCTGACACCCAGCCAAACTGATTGGTGTACCCATGATGTTGACACTGGAGACAGTCTGCCTGTCAAGAGTAAAATCTACAGACAGCCTGATCATGTTAGAGACTGCATCAAAACTGAAGTGCAGAAAATGTTGGAGCTGGGAGTCATTGAGCCCTCAGATAGCCCTTGGGCTAGCCCAGTAGTTCTAGTGCCAAAGCCTCACACCCAGGGTGGTAAGAAAGAGATGAGGTTTTGCGTAGACTACAGAGGCCTCAATGCAGTCACTAAGACTGATGCCCACCCAATACCAAGAGCAGATGAACTTATAGATAAATTGGCTTCTGCCAACTTCTTAAGTACATTTGATTTGACAGCTGGGTATTGGCAAATCAGGTTAGCTGAGGAGGCCAAACCCAAGACAGCATTTTCTACCCCTGGAGGGCATTATCAATTTGTGGTAATGCCTTTTGGACTGAAAAATGCACCTGCCACCTTCCAAAGGTTGGTGAATCAAGTCCTCACTGGGCTGGATGACTTCTGTGCAGCATATCTAGACGATATTGCTGTCTTTAGCTCCACCTGGGAGGATCACCTGGTCCACCTGAGGAAAGTGTTAGAGGCCCTGCAAAAGGCAGGCCTCACTATCAAGGCCACAAAGTGCCAGATAGGGCAGACACAGGTTGTATACCTGGGCCACCTTGTAGGTGGAGGCCAGGTTCAGCCACTGGAGAGTAAGATACAGGCCATCAAGGACTGGACTCCTCCAATCACCCAGACTCAGGTTCGAGCTTTCTTGGGCCTGACTGGGTACTATAGGAAGTTTGTCAGAAATTATGGGTCCATAGTGACCCCTCTTAATGACCTGACAAGCAAAAAGATGCCAAAGAAAGTTCAGTGGACAGCAAGCTGTCAGAAAGCATTCAATGACCTAAAGCAGGCCATGTGCACAGCACCTATCCTAAAGAGTCCAGATTACTCCAAGCCATTCATTGTCCAAACAGATGCTTCTGAGTTGGGTGTGGGGGCTGTTCTGTCTCAACTGAATTTTGATGGTAATGATCAGCCTATTGCTTTCATTAGTAGGAGGTTGACACCCAGAGAGAAAAATTGGTCAGCTATTGAGAGGGAGGCCTTTGCTGTGGTCTGGGCCCTGAAGAAGCTGAGGGCCTACTTGTTTGGCACTCACTTCACCATTCAGACAGACCATAAGCCCCTCTTGTGGCTAAATCAGATGAAGGGTGAAAACCCCAAACTGCTTAGGTGGTCCATTTCCCTACAGGGGATGGATTTTACAGTGGAGCATAGACCTGGTACTGATCACAGCAATGCTGATGGGCTCTCCAGGTATTTCCACTTAGAGCAAGAAGACTCACCTGGTC
The DNA here is from genome assembly GCF_964261635.1 of Lissotriton helveticus. NCBI lineage: Eukaryota > Metazoa > Chordata > Amphibia > Caudata > Salamandridae > Lissotriton > Lissotriton helveticus. The sequence continues at coordinate 163,186,474 of NC_136065.1, read as the reverse complement.
AAGGTTAGTTTATTGTCCCAAAGTTTGGGGGGGGGGTCATGTAGGAGAGTAGGGTCTGCAATCCTATGATCACCCAGAGTTTTGCTTTTTGCTGCACTGGTTTACGACTTCCCCTGGCTGTGGGCCTGCTAATCAGACCCACAGCCTAGCTGTTCTCTCTATCCAAATTGTACTCAGGTACTGAATTGGCACTGGGCCCTCTCTAAGTCCCTGTACCCAGGGCTGAGGTACCCAGAAGTCTCCCAGGGGCTGAAGCATGTATTATGCCACCCCTGGGCTGACTATCTAAACTGACACAACTGGCTGCACGACAGCTGGGGCAAGGTGGTGTACTCACCCCTTGCTTTAGATATAGTATACCTATATCTAACCCTAAAATGGACACACAGATCTCCTATCAGTCACTCCTATGGCAGGCCTTAACAATCCTGAAGGCAGAGTGCTTGGAATCGTGTGAGATGGTGCCCTGGCATGAGCTGAGCCTGTCTGCGGCTTTCGGGATCCATCCCTTAGCCGTTTCCATGATATCGCATACCATATACTCTTAAGTGCATTATAATCCTCGCGGTTATATGCCAACTCTGGTATCGCTTTATCAAAACATGTCGAGTAAGGTGTCATACGAATTGGAATACTAACCCCTCGCCAATTCTGGCGACGGGGTTAGCATTCCACCCTTCTAGAGGGACACGACATGTATGTAACCCCTAACCCCGGTTAAAATCAGACAGAGCCTTAGCATCCACAAAATGGATGCTGCCACCAAGACACAAGTCTGCCCTCCTGCTGCTGGGAATCCTCCCAGAGCAGGAGATAAGGACAAAGGGTTTCCTGCCAGGGGCGGTGCCAGCACCGTCCCAGACAGGGTTTGTGTATTGTAGGTAGGCAGGGCTTCAGATGAAGGTGACTGCACGTGGCACCCCGGTGCTCACTGTGCATAGGCTGGCTGGAACCAGTTCCAGGGTCACTCCAGACCCTGTGCTGGGGAAAAGCCCGCCAAGGAAGTGGGTGTAACCACCCCCCTCCTAGTCCCACCCCTAGGGCAGGACTTAGTCGCGTGCCAGCCCCTTTTTACAGGATAAAGGTAGGAACTGGCCCCCTTCCAAATCAGATCATCTTTGAATCCTGAAACTACTTTCCACGAAAGGAACTCAAGACTTCTTCCTAAGATTTCTCCCTTGTGACTAAGGAGTAGTCACCCTGCATCCGCAGGCACCATCTTAAAGAACACTGCGTTCTGCTGCAAGTCTCTCCTCCGGATCAAGACTGCCCAGCTCGACGAGAACCGGCTTCCCTGGCACCTCCGACCTCTACCTACATCATCAGTCACGCTGAGATTCGTGGGTGTGACGAGACCTCGAGGGACCGGCCATCTTCAAGACTGCACGACTTCTGCACAGCAAGCCCGCCGAGTAATTTCCTGGTGAGTGCTTTGGGGTTCGAGAAGCCCCGACCCTGAGCAGCTCCAGCACCGAAGTGCAGCCTCCCAGCATCTCCACGATCTGCGTGGGGCCCTTCTGCTTTTTGCTGCTCACCGCGTTGTTTGGCTACTAGCCCGCTGGCTTGTGGCCTTCTGAACGACGCCCGACGACATCACTGCTGCTAGTCGGGTTGCTCCAGACTGGCCCTTGCTTCCCTCCATTGGAGAAGTACCCTGGACCCTCCTGGTCCGGCTAAGACGCCATTTTAGGTCCACCGCGTGGGCCTTGCATTTGCCAAGACTTGTTGCCCAATCCTGGGTCCAGCGACGTTGACAGCAAGAACCTTCGTGGGACAGCTCGCACCTCCATCCTGGTCGCCGACAATGCCTCCTGGTCCGAGAGACTGCAGAGCCCAGCAGCGCCCACTCACCTGACTGCGGTGACTTCGCCCGGTGCCATCCTGGTGCCCACTTAATCACTGGCTAGTGATTCAAGAACTTGGTCCCCTCTGCTTTCAGGTTTTCTTCTTCCTTGATCCAGGCTTGGATCCATCGAACTTTCCTTCACTGGTCGCCTGCCAGCAACTTCCTTCTTCCAGGCTCCTGGTCCGGCAACGAGATTCCCGACGTCTTTTCAGACCTATGCAGCTGCAGCCCCTGGGCTAGGTAACTTCGGCACTTCGGTGTCCCAGCATAGCCTCACTATCCTAGGGTCAGGATCCACTGTCGTTTTCTCCCTACCAGGTCGGGTTCGCCCGTGAACACTAACTTTGCCTTTACTAGCTTCCATAGACTTTGTCCCGCATCCCGCGTGAGAGTGCACACTCTGCACCCGAGTCCCCTAGGTCTCCTAGAAGTAATCTAATGATTCCCTAGTCAAGTCCTAGCGATTCCAAAGCCTATTAGTACTGTACTTACCTGCTAGTAATTTCGCATTCCACTTTTAAAGTATATGGTTTTTCGTGCCCCTCGGGCATTAGTGTATAACGTGCTAACTTAAGTATTTTCGTAAGAGTTTTGTTGTGTGCCTAGCACCCTGTCCTCATAAAGAGTACAGGGTTGTTGTGATTCTAATAAATACACTGTTTATTTTCATAACACTTGTGTGGTGTCCTTTCACTGGGTGTTCAAGGGGTAATGTGATGGTAAAACAGCTGGCTTAACACGCCCTCTAGAGTCTTAGCCTTAGACTGCTCGTATCCATGCTACTAGGATAGCTGGTCTATAAGGTTGACTTACAACCAATCATCAATAAGGGTTGTTTGGACTGACATATAGTGATCACTAGAATAGTGAACACTGCACATCAGGCCAACTTCTCACATGAAGTGAAAGTCCAGCTCAGCCTTCGAGCTGTGGGCTAGAATAGTTGTACGATTCCCATGTTTTGAATCATTTACCCACACCCACCTTATCCAATATTTTCCACAGAAAAAAGCCAGTGAACTCGATGGAAAGCCTTGTCTCTGTCAATTGACAAGAGAAGTGCTGAGACTCACTCTACCGTGAATGTGTGCCTGTCTGTCAGTCTCTCAGACACCCTGGAAAAGATAGCTGCACAGTGTGAAAGATTATGTTCTTTGGCTGGTTCTCTTTGCCTTTATCGATTTAAAGAAATTTGGGGAAGACACATTGGATTGCTTCTGCAGGACAGTAGGTTGGAGAAAGAGGTCGGTCTTAGTTTTGAGCTGATGATCAATAATTTAGGAGTTGGGGAACCTAGTGAGTGGTTGGGTGACGAGAAGTGAGTGGTGGCGGCTGGAGCTATCCTGGGGACCCGAACGGTCCACGACCTTGGCACGGGGCCCGCTCTCCGAGTTCAGGGGGGATCCTTCTATATGTGACGGCCACTATGCGGATGAAGCTGCGGTGAGTGGGGGCTGGAGCTGTGAGTGGCCGCGGTGGCGCACGGCCGCTGGGACTGTTGGGGACTCTCCGCATCTCCGCTGACCTTTTGAGAGGGGACAGTTTGAGGGCACCTCGACTGTTCGGATGTCCGGAGGGGGTCCCTATAGTCTCATATGATGCGTAAGGACAAGATGGCCCGAGCCTCACAGCCAAACACCATCACGCAGTACACCACCCAACGGCTCTCTTCGCAGTGCATCACGCGTCAATCCGGCCAGGATGGAGAGGGTGAGGGCCCCGGCGAGCCCTCCTGGGCAGAGCTGCTGAAGGCGATACAAGGGTCTGACTCCACCTTGGAAAGGCACATCGAGACGGTGTCCATAGATGTGAACCTTCTGAGAGCAGACCTGCGTAAGGTAATGGATAAAGTCACTGCTGCGGAGGGGAATATCGTCCAGCTGCAGGGAGAGGTGGCCTCCCTCAAACAAACTGTCTCGCGGCTCGCTGCCTCGACGGAGAAGCTGGAGCGCAGAGCGGAGGATGCTGAAGGGAGAGCACGCCGCAGTAACATTAGGGTCCTTGGAATCACGGAAAGCGCGGAGATGGGAAATGCAGAACGTTTTCTGGAACACTGGATCCGTACAACACTTTGCCCCACGGGACTGTCCGATGTATTTGTAATTGAGCGCGCCCATAGAGCGTTGGTCCCGCCGCCAAGGCCTGGCGCCCCGCCGTGGGCCCTCATCGCTAAGATCCTAAACTACCGAGTCAGGGACTGCATCCTGAGAGCAGCTAGGGAAACTGCGAGCCTCACTTTTGAGAACACCAAGGTGTCCGTATATCCGGCGAACACTAGCCAAGTTCAGGAACAACAGGAATCTTTTCTGGCAGTCAAACAGACGCTATGGGAGCTGCACCTGCAGTATATGCTGCTTTACCCCTCTAAACTTAAGGTCATATCCCAGGGAAAGGCACATTTTTTTGAAGGACCTGAAGAGGTATGGGAGTGGCTGGAGATCAGGGACGATGCCCTCCAGCCGGGGGAACGGGGTGGAGCCAGGAGTACATGGGGGACACGACCCGCAAGGAAGCGCTATAACAGACGCCGGCGTTCACCTGACAATGTTGAGTGTGAGGAGAGGCGACGGGTCACGGTGGGAGACGATGGGGCCCTCCGTCTGGAGCTCTCGGAGTCCGGGGGCCCTCCAGTGCCTCTGATAGATTCGCCTCAAAATGAGGTACTGGTTCCTGACACCCTGCAGCCTACCATGGACACTCTCCCGCCTCTCATCGACACGGTCCCTGAAACGGCGGGGGATTTACTGGCTGTGTCTGAGACCCAGTCCTGAAGGACATATTTGCTTGCACTCTGGTTGGTCCTATAACGTGAATGTTAGCTGACTTGCCTGGACTAACTCCCAATGGGGAAAGTGTTTTTTGACACATTTGGTTTTGAAGGGGGGTGTAGCTACTGGTAGGGCGGATGTTCTGGCAGATGAGTATGTTTCACCTCTGAGGGTCCGAGTCACATGTTATTGTTATGATAGCTGGTTGCGTTGGGAGCTGGGTGGGGGGGAGGGAACTCTTCTCTTTACCAGTTTGGTGGTTTAGCCCTGTTGGGCATATGGGGGAGCAGTGTACGTCCTGGCACCAACAAGGGAAGGGCATATCAGCATGTTTTGTTGTTGCAAGAATATTGCTCGTGGGAGGGGGTGGTTGGGGTTTTGGGAGGGATTGTTGAGGGGAAATGTTACAGGCATCGTATGTATCACAGTTCGGGAACGGGGTCGAGGTGGCACCGGGAGTAGAGTTGTAGGGCCGGGTGGGCCACGTCGCCAGCCATGGGGTATACGAATGTGAGGGGGCTTGGCACATGCACTAAGAGATATAGGGTCCTGTCCTTCCTTCGCAGGCATGGAGTCTCCATTGCATGCCTCCAGGAAACCCACCTTGATGACGATGGTGCCCAAAAATTGGGGAAAAAGTGGCAGTCAGGTGTTTCACTCTTCCTTTTCCACATACACCAGGAGAGTCCTGATATGGGTGGCACCCGGGGTCCCGTTTGCTATCCAGTATGTATAGGCGGACATACACGGCAGATACCTGCTCCTGCGGGAGAAGCTGGATGGCAGAGATCTTACCATACTGAATTCATATGCACCCAACATATATGACCCTGGTTTCTTCCTGACCCTGCAAGAGGTCCTCATCCCCGACCTGGAGGCACCTCTGCTTTGGTTCGGAGACTTTAACTGTGTTCTGGATACCGTTTTGGATAGGTTTCCGCCCCGCGCGGGCACAAAGCCATGTATGACAGCACAGCTTAAGGAGGTCATGGGGAATTTAGGGGCTAATGATATTTGGCACCTAAGCAACCTGACACAGAAGGTGTACACATGTTTTTCCCCCACTCACAACATGCATAGTTGATTGGACAGGGTACTAGTTGCAAATATGGAGTCAAATTCACCTTAGTCATACACCCACCTATGGCTGATACCCCACACCCCTCAATCTCAGACATAGATCTGTCACCCACATACACCAACCGTACCCCCTCCCCCCCTTCACCAGCCCACATTCCAATTCTTTTCACCCATGACACCACAGCTCCCACCCACAATCCGCCCAACCGAGTTCAGCACCAGACCGACACGCACACAGACAAACCCCACCCTTTATCCCCCCCCACTCTCAGCCCCCACTTCCACCCATTAACTAAGCACACTGAGCACGCCTCTATCAATTCAACTCCGCCTCCTCAAAAAAGAACCACATACAATCACACTTCCCCCCCATTCTCACCCCTCATTACCCTACATGCAACCCCATCACCACTAACATACGCCCATCCTCCACCATGCACTCTCCACCTACCACCAATACCCTCCTCCATACTATGTCATCCTCCCCAACCCTCCAATACCCGCCACCAACACAAATCCCACACTAGACTACGTTATGGCCTCCCTCCTCCAGCTCAAAGAAGACATTCACATCATCAAACAATTACTCTGCACGCATTCCAGTCACTCCTCACCCACCACCCTCCTCAAGCTCAAACAAGACATTCACATCATCAAATAATTACTCTGCACACATCCCAGACACCCCTCACCCGCCTTCACCAGCACCACCCTTCCTAACAGGACCTCCACTTGGTCGGCTGACTCTCGCACTCAACGCCCCCCGCACTGGACCTCAATCCCTGTTCGCAATCGGGAAAACCGTCCCCATCGCACCTGCAACACACTATCGGACCTCGACACAGTCACCCTCCTCCGCTCCTACGACCCAGCCCCCCTTAACAACATACCCTCCGCGCCATCCCAACGATTCATCCAAATCCCCTTAGACCCCCCACGCAAAACAACAGAATTTCTATCCTTAGTAACCTGAGAAAAGTCCCCCTCTCTCTAGAACACCCTTCCACCCTCGACACACCCCGTCTCAAATGCACCCTCCTCAACTGCAGATCGGCCTCTAGGCACTCCTCTGCAATCGCTGATCTCATCTTATCACTGGACATAGACCTCATCAACCTGGCTAACTGAATCTTCTACACCCATATTGGACATACTGGTTCCCCCCAACTACCTCCTCACCAGACTAGACAGGGTTGGTCAAAAAGGTGGGGGAATCGCATGTATACACAGGAGTAACCTCTCTGTCATGAAAGTAACCTCTCCCTCCCTACCCTCCCCAACCTCCTTTGAATACATTTGCCTCGATATTATCAGTGAGGGCAAACCGATATGCTCTCTTCACGGCATTTACCACCCACCAGGGGACAACTCTACCTTCTCGCAACAAATCATGGATTTGATCACAACCAACTCAGGGAGACAACTCACACAAATATACCTTGGTGACTTCAACCTCCACTGGAACGATCATAATGACGCGGTGGTAAATAGTCTTAAAAACTTCCTCGACGCCCTTGACCTCACCCAAATATGCAACAGCCCAACCCACGAGAAAGGCTCTGTCATCGACCTTATCATCTCCAAAGAGGACTCTATCCAACTCGAATCTATCAAACCCTGTGACTGGTCAGATCATCACATTGTCACGTTCTTCATCAACGAAAAAGTCAAATTTAACCCGGTTCAATCCTTCAAGCCCAAAGTCTGGAAAAGAGACCTGAAAAAACTCAACCCAAACTCTCTACCCCCCAACAGCTGCAACATATTACTTCCTCCCACTGGCGTTACGGATGTCCAATCCTTGACGGATCACTATTTCAACGCTATGACCTCTTTAGTTAATGAAGCTGCACCTATGCAGCTAAAAAGAGCATCCACAAAAATGTCCAATCCTTGGTACGACGGGAGTCTCAATGACGATAGACGGGCCATGCGAATGGCAGAGCGCACCTGGAGATCAGCTCCCTCCGCACTGCACTTAAAAACGCTGAAGAAAAAGAGAAATGCCTACTTCAGGAAAATAAAACGCTCAAAATCAGATTTCTTCAGCCGTCAGCTCGACCAAGCCAAAAATCGTCCGAGAAAGCTGTTTGAGCTAATCAGAACACAATCCAAGGAACAACCCCAACCACTCAGTACTCTGGGCGAAGCACCCTCCTGTGAAGACTTCGCTTCTTTCTTTATCCAAAAAACAGACAACATAAAGAACGATCTCCTCATCGACGTAAGTCTCTACCCCAAACCCCTCGGCACAGCACCCACTGAACCAAAAAACAATGCTACATGGTCATCCTTTGCCACCTACTCGGAAGAAGAAATTGGTAGACTGCTCAGCACTGTGAAACCAGCCAATCACCTCACGGACCCCCTTCCTGCCAGCGCTGTCAAAGACCTTACCCCGTCGCTCCTCCCACTTTGGACTAAAATTATCAACAGCTCACTTCAACAAGGGACCATCCCCGACTCCCTCAAAGTTGGACAAGTCACACCTCTACTAAAGAAACCTACAGCCGACCCCTCTGATCTAAATAATTACCGTCCCATTACCAATATTCCGGCTCTTGCCAAATTGCTGGAAAAATGCGCACAAACTCAATTGACTAGACACATTAATCAGTTTGATCTACTCAACCCTCATCAATCAGGCTTCAGAGCGGACCACAGTACAGAAACTGCTATGATTCACATAATTGACGACGCCCTCCAAATCCTAGATCAAAACGATACCTGCCTCCTTATCCTTCTTGATCTCTCTTCTGCATTCGACACCGTCAAACATGAGAACTTACTCGATCTATTACACACAAGAATGGGTGTATCTGGAACTGTGCTCAAGTGGTTCATGTCCTTTCTACACAACAGAACGCAGAAATTCAAGAGTAACAACTTGATGTCTTCTCCAATACCGGTATCGCTAGGCGTCCCACAAGGATCCTCCCTATCCCCAACTTTGTTTAACCTAGTTATGGAACCTCTCACCACCTTGCTACAAGCATCCAATGTTCAATTCCACATGTACGCCGATGACACACAACTTTATCTCAAAGTACAATCACCCAAAGACATTATGCTCTTGAATTCAACGATCAGAAGCACCCAATCATGGTTGGCCGCTAATCATCTCAAGCTCAATGCTCTTAAAACAGAGTTCCTCTTGATCTCACCTCCTGCGAAGATCACTACCACTCAAATCTGGCTTAAACATCTAACCGCACTCAATGTTCATCCCACCATTGTAGACTCAGCAAAATCTCTAGGCATAACACTTGACACCAACCTCAACATGCAGGAACACATCAACAAAGCAACTAAGGGGGCGAACTACCAGATCAATACCTTAAGGAAACTCAAACCCTTCCTTCCAGCCAAAGATTTCCAAACTGCGGTACAAGCTCTAGTCATCCCTCGAATAGATTACGGTAGCATCGCCCTCTGCGGTCTCCCCCTAACTACCACGGCACCCATAAGAGCTTCTCTAAACGCTGCAGCGAGACTCATCACCGGATCAAAAAAACACTCACACATTTCCCCTGACCTGAGAGCCCTGAACTGGCTGCCTTTTGAAGCCAGAATTAATCTGAAAATCGCCTGCATCACGCACAAGGCTGTCCACCTGAGCTCACCCGGATACCTCGCCCAGAAGCTGACGATTTCCAGAGGCTCTAGAAACACTAGAGGCACAAACAATCTCCTGCTAAAGCCCCAAAGATTCCGCAAGGAAAAAAAACGTATAAATGCTCCTTCTCAGGAATGACACCCAGGATCTGGAACTCACTCCCCCCTGAAATCAGGCTCATCTCCTCTACCGTACTCTTTAAGACAGAAGTAAAAGCTATCCTCATGGCTAAATACACTTGAATTATTACTGGGGATGATATTTACAGACGTTGTACCATTCAGTTCTACTGATCTTTTTTGCATTTTTGTATGACTCGTGTTATTGACCTGCCTGAGTGTTTACGCTATCTATTATCTGTACTTGTAACATTAGTGATGTATCTGGCTGACTATGCTCCCACATGTACCTTCCCCTCCCCAATTGTTATTTACTCACACGTTGTTCCTTTCGTCTGTAAAGCGCTCTGATATCTGCAAAGATCTTGTTCGCGCTATATAAAACTTTCAAAATAAAATAAATAAATAAATAAATAAATAAAATATGTCCCTTGAGATTATATATCAGGCACGCTTTTTGTTTGACCACTCCCCGGTGGCGTGCGTTTTGAATTGGGAGATGCAGGCCTCCCGCCCTCGGACTTGGAGGTTGCCGGCAGATCTGCTTCAGGACCAAGTAGGAGGGGGTCATATCGAGTCTACCCTTACCGACTACGTAGACCTCAATTGGAAAAGGGGGGAACTTACTTTCGCTAGGTGGGACACCCTGAAGACGGTGATACGGGGAGAGTGTATGGGCCTCACTTATGGGGTCCAGAGACAGCTTCAGCGGGACCTGCAGGAGGCAGAAGATAAACTCTTACACTTGCAAACATCGAAAGACCCTGATGCCTTGCAGCAAGAGGTGAAGCAGACTGCATGGTCTCGCGTGCATGACATCATAGACTGACTTGACAAGTTTACCCTTGGCCAATATAGTCAGTGCCTTCACAGAGAAGGCAATAAATCAGGCCGCCTGTTGGCCTGGATCCTTAGGCGGGAGCAGACCCCAGAGCGGATTGTGGCCCACTCAGAAGTGGGCATCCTCCGAGTTCTCAAGTCTCACTTACAATTGGTATATGCCGCGGACCCCGCTATCACCGAGACCTCTTACCTCCCTTACCTTCAGGGGTTGACCCTGCAGTCCCTCCCCAATGCGGCGCAGGATGAGCTAGATGAATCCCCGACGCTGCGTAAGTGCGTGCGGCGATGGCCTGCCTGCAAAGAGCTAAGTCCCCGGGGAGTGATGGATTCCCCCCTGAATTTTGTCAGGCATTCGAGGATTCACTTTCCCATCTCCTCTTGCAAGTATTTCTTGAGGAGTTCGAATGCAAGACTCTCCCACCAAGTATGAATCAGGGCGAAATTTGTATGATCCTGAAGCCGAGGGTAGATAAGTATGACCCTTCGGCATATCGTCCCATCACAATGATTAACAGGACGTGAAGATCTTGACCAAACTCTTGGCCATCCGTCTGGCACCGCATATGGCCCACCTGGTCCATACGGACCAGTGCGGGTTTATTCCAGGACGCAACACAGCCATGAACCTGCGGCGGTTGAATCATATTATGCACGATGTTCGCGACGGGGAGGAACAGTTGGTATTGATGTTGGTCGACCTCGCTAAAGCATTCAACACGGTCGATTGGGGGTATTTGCTGGAAGTCCTCCAGGCGGTAGGGCTGGGCCCTAACTTTTGTCGCTGGATCCGTACCCTATACAAGGCCCCTGTGCCGTGGTGAGACTGGGAGCGGCGCGATCAGAGGAGTGGCAATTGGGACGGGGTACACGCCAGGGGTGCCCCTCTCACCGCCCCTGTTTGCCCTGGCCATAGAACCCTTTGCGGTTCGGTCCGTACGGAAATGGCGCAGTGGGGCATAACAGTGAGGGACACGTGCAGTGTCGTCTCCCTGTATGCGGATGACGCCTTATTTTATTTGACAGCCCTGCAGGAGTCACTGCCGATCTTGTTGCACCACCTGGACCGGTTCGGCGAGGCTATGGGTTTGAAACTTAATCGCGGCAAGTCTTTGATATTACCGCTTGCGGTGTATGGTTCGGTGCCACTGACAGATTTGCTGGACCTTGGGCTGCGCTGGAAACAGAAGGCATTTCGTTACCTCAGACTTCAGGTGGCCCCAACGGACTCACAGCTGCTGGTCCGGAATATCGATCCGATTCTGAAGTCCCTACAGCAATCGGTGTCCTTCTGGAACTCCTTGCCGCTTTCTTTAATGGGACGGCTAGCCATCGCTAAGATGGTGATGCTTCCCAGGAAGCTATACGTCATCCAGAATTCTTTGTGCCCTCTCCCCCGTGAGTTTTATGCACCCTTAACACGTTGCTTATGTCTCTACTTTGGGTGGGATGGCGCAGCAGGGTCGCCCTTCATACTGTCGTTCGGAGCTATGAGGAGGGAGGCCTGGAGGCACCGCAAGTTGACTTATACTATTATGCGGCAAAACTACAGCCTGCAGCATAGTGGTTTGCGGACGCAGACAGCTGGGAGACACGACTCTTGGCGGGCAGAGCGAACATGCGGACGTTACAGGTTGCACTGATGCAGGGAAGGGGAGCGGATGACACTCTGCCATATGTGGTACGCCACACTGCAGGAATCTGGCAGCGGTTTGTGGAGAGGGTTCTACGGCGGGCCCCCTTCCATAGGGAGCTGCCGATCTGGATCCTGGCCCCTCTAGTTGCCATGGAGGAACACATGTCCTTTCGTAATTGGCGGGCGGGAGAATGCGAGACCCTAGCTGACCTCCACCCCAACGAGTCCTTCCTATCGTTTGAGCAGGGGGAGGAGACCTTTGGGTTTGGAGGGGGGCATTACCTGCACTACCGGGGACTTCAAGGTGTGGTGAAGGTTGCCTGGCCCTAGTTCCCGGACACGCCCCCGTTGTCCCACACTCTGAACATCATCCTTTCCTGCGGTAAAGGGCGTAGATTGATCTCCCTGCTATATTCGGCTATGAAACAGGACTCCACTCCACCGGTCCCGCCTTCCTGGGGGGCATGGGAGGCAGATCTTGGTGCCGCCCTGGATCAGGGGCAGCGGAAGCCAATAGGTTGCCTCACGCGCAAGGTATTGTGCAATGCACGGTTCAAATTAATACACTTTAATTTCATGCACCGTACCTATCTGACTCCGATATCATTGAAACACATCTCTGGAGACAGGGGGGACAGCTGCCCCAGATGTGGGGTGGGGGGGTGGGCTTCCTACATTTAGCCTGGGACTGCCCATTGGTCAAGAGCTTCTGTATGGAGGTGGTAGAACGCATAGACACCACCACCATGCCAGGATAGGCATGAATCCCCTTCATTGTTTGCTGGCGGTGGTTCCCAAGCCCAAGAGGAGGAACCTTTCCTACATATTATTGCAATTAATGTTGGTACTGGCTAGGCATAGAGTGGATGGGACAGAGGGCCCCAGAGGTGCCCACCTGGCTTAAGGATGTGAGGGAATGGTCCCTGGCCGAGGAAACGCATATGCAGCTGGCGCGCAGGGATGAGAAACTGCAGGATGATTTACTCGCTTGGCGAACTATGTGTGCTTCAGGACTAGCAGAAAGGGGGCAGTCATCCCAGAGTGACTCCGATGGGACGAGCGACAAACTGTTCTCTCCAGTGAGGTCGGGGTCTGACGGGGAGGGAGGGGTGGACTACTAGGGCTTATTTATTCCAAGGGATGGAGAGGTGCCCGGCTGCTTCCTCATGCTCTCTTTTTTGTTCCATGCTATTCTGTTACTCCTCATGGGTCTTGCCTGTCCCGATGGTACCTGAGCCCTCTAGTGCCGTAATGAGGATGTCGAACTGTCTACTTGTGTTGTGATGATGCCAATTTGATGGGGGGAAGTTTGTATACATGTTGTATAACCAAAAATAAAGTTTAAAAAAAATAATAATAATAATTACAAGAAACTATATTAAAAATATTTAACATTCAAACTCACCCTTTTATCCACACCTTTTTATAATTACAATACAAAGGTAAAATTGAGAACACAGTAACAGGTATCAGAGGTATCCAGGGAAAAAAGAAACCTAAATATTAGAAACAGGTCGTGAGCCCTCAATAAAGGTAACAGACGTCTATTTCTCTCTGTTTTATACAGGACACAAAACAAGGTAAAGTGCAGAGTGACTGCATTCAGTTATGAATAATTGCCATTTCATTTGTACCTTTTGTTTTCATAATTTATGTTTTTGATACATTTGTATAACACTACCAGAAATAATTGTAATCAAATGACAAGGTAAATCTGGTTGCACTAAAAGCGTATGAAGCCCAAACAATTGATAAATCTTGACTGTTACGGTTTCTCGAACAACAGGCCTTCCTTATCCCCCACCCACTGCTCTCTGTCATAGGCTTCATCGTTCACACCCTGCCCCAGATTTACTATACCTAGGCTGTGGGGTTTTAGGTTTAAACCTATAATAACTGATAAAACCCCACTGAAAAAGAAATAGCCCTCACCAGTGACAACATATAATCACTGAAAAAACACCTGAGACTGATATCCCGGTTATTTTCAGATATCCCCCACCCTCGTCCTGAAGGAGACCCGCTGCTGAGGAACACACCCACCCTTACGCAATAGGGTCGAAACGTCGACGCATCTGAATAGGCCTACACCCTACACCCTACCTCTGCCCATACTCTTGACCCACAGATGAAATTACACTGTTGATTAATAACAGCTCAACTAATAATTTATTCTTAACTAATAACTTGTGCGCAACTGTACTTATAGGGGTAGGCCGTGAATATTTTAAGGGAGAGTATCTTCAACCATTGCAGGTCCCCTTTTGTGTTTTTGCAAATATTTGAATCTCCTGAATACAGTTTCTTCTCCCTTTTTTCTCTACTCTTTCACATGAGCACCAACTCTTCACGTATTTCTTTCTTCCTGATGATAACCGTCTAAAACATTGTATATTAGAACAATGAATTGGGTTCTTTTTTAAATTTTTCTTTATGTGACTGAATAAACTTAAGTTATCAGTCCATCTTTTGTAAGTGGTCTTTCTATTTTCAGTTGTGTGCCACTGCCAATGATCTTATGTTCCTCAAATTCAATGATAGAATTTTTGAATGGAAAGCTACAATAGTCTGGGACAATTGTTTTTTTTCTGTAACATGTACAATTACAGACACTCACCTCCAGGCAAGCAATGAGAAGTGGATGTCCATGGGGTGAGGCGACAATCAAATTTACCAAGCACCAAATGTGATTAGCCAATGCAATTGACCCACGCAGCATAGCTGGGCTGCCACATAAATGGCGGAGGCCAGCAGTTCGGCACACTCTGCTCCTACTCACTCCGCAGCATGCATGCAGCCGCCAAACAGCTCTGCAGCTGGGCATACCTCAAGCTGCGCAAGTCGGTGTCCCTCTACTTCACCATGGTGGCAGTCTTCTTGGTCATCCTAGTGGCTGCTCTTCAGGGCACCTCTCCAAAGGAGAGCCCCTTCCCCTACACGGTGCCACTAGACCCCAGGGGCCAGCTGCAGCTCTCCTGGAACGTCAGCTACTCAGAGGAGGCGGTGTTCTTCCAGATCCTGGCCAGGGACCTGCGCTTTGGGCTACTCTTTGGCATGTCTGACCGGGGGGACTTTGAGGACGCAGACTTGGTGGTGCTTTGGAGTGATGGCTCCAACTCATACTTTGGGGTAAGAACTGCCGGATTTATTTCTGGTTTTCGGAAAGAAGATGCTTGTCTGTTCTGTCATCACTTCAGTGACCAGTGTACCTATTACCAGAGGTCACAGGTTCAAGTCTGATTTTCACAATGCAAATCATTTTGTGAATGTGAATGTCCAGTATTTGTAAAGTGCAAACAATTACCCGAGGGTGTCAATGCGCTGGGGGCCATCGGGAAGATTAAGCAAGCTATTGGCCAGAGTCACATGATGCTGGGCTGATCTGCCACTGGCGTCGGGGATCGAACTGTGAGCTCCCGGGTTCCGGAGTCAGTTACCCAGGCCGCTGCGCGCCACATCTTCCACTTCATTTTAGAGCTAGGTATCTCTCTGGTCAGTCAGATATTAGTTCCCATGTGAAGCATGGTGCAAGGAGGTTCATTAACAATGTTAATAGACAGTTCAAAGGAGTTTGGCTCATAAACTGACCTGCAATCACCTCACCTTTCCTTCCTAAATATTCCAGTCTGACCGTTCAGGATATAGCAACTCTCAGCTCCACTGCCTCAGTCCTGGCTTCGCTGTATGCACTCGCCTATCACGAAATCCCAACTCACTACAATTAGAGTTTGACTGCAGAGAGCGAGGGGGAAGTGGCGGAGAGGTAACACGAAGTGGATAAAGAAGAGAGGCGCTATGGAACAAAATCCCTGCTGTCGCTGTATCGCTCTGTTTCTCTTGGCCACAAAGGAAATAACATGACATGTTGACGGAACAGCGAAATCCTATTAGAAATGTTTGTCTATTCTCGTCACTGGCGCCAAGTTCTGTGCCTTGGCAGCAGAGATGGCTCATATAACCTCCCATAAAGGGAAAGCCGGTTTACTCAGGTCACGTGGCTTGTGATACTGTGCCTTCAGAATTGTACAATTATAAATGTGGGCTAAACGCTTATTAGAAGCCACCGAGTCAACGGAGAGGAAAGAGAAGTGTGGTCTGTGATTTCCAGGCTCTAAAGTCGAGAGCTGAAACAGGAGTCCAGGTGTTTTGTTTTGCCCCCTCTGTGACCATTGTTTGCAAAGGAGGTGCCAGGAATAGCAGGGAGCAAGCTCGAGGTCACAGCTGCAACCCCTGACTCTCTCCAAATGATATCTATGAAAGTGCTAACAAAAGTGAGGTAACGTTTGCGGTGGCCTGCCCCACTCAATGCTGCTGCGTACATCTTTTGGCAGAGGGTGCATGTAAACAATAGTGCCATCATACCAGGGCTCGAGTTGAGGTACCACGCGGGTGGACGGCGTCCCCCCACTTATTTTACCGGGTGGATGCCTTCCCCCCTGCCAATCAGCTGGACTTCAACTTTTGGCCTCTCTGGGACGAGATCGGAGCTCACAGCACGCTGCTCACGCGCTGGCTTCTCAGATGCAATCACATCTAAGGGGTGAGCGAGGGGAGGCAATGAGCCCGATTGAGGTTCTGTGAATTCTGAACCTGTTTTATAAATGGCATGGTTTCGTTACGAATTTGATAATAGCAAACCGTAACTAGTGAGTTCGGCAAGTACGAGTGATCTCGTCACGCTAGACTTACAGATTCACTACGTTTGTGGAGATTTCGTTCTGAACCGTGGGTTCCATTTTATGTATGGCAGCCATTTTGTGGTTGCCCTCACATAGGCCGATGACTGTGGTTGAACTAGTCTTTTAAGGACATGTACACCTTAGCTCGAGTTCGTGCTGACTCCTGTTTGACCTGAGTGAACTGACCCTGTTGCCTGAAGCTGACCTTGTTAAACCAGTTACTGCCTTTTAGCTGATCAAGATTAAGGATCAGAGCACAGGACATCCTAAAGTTTTACTGCACACAAATATGCCTTATCCTACTCTCACCTGTTTCTGCTCCTTTCTTTATGGTCTATTTATGATTGGGTCGTGCCTTTTTTCATTATGGGTTCGTTCAACCTGTCCAAAGAAGAATGTTGGGTTTGACCGATGATTGATCATGGGCTGGGCAACTGAAAAGTGGGTTTTACTGTCATGCGATACCTCTGGTGTGAATACATGTGATTGGACAGTTTGTAAATGTTAGGTATTTGTCTGGAATGTGATTTTTGGCATAAAAAGAGATGACTTGCTTTGTAAAATTGAGCAGTCTCCTGAGAACTCATACGGTGATGATTTCTAGGACTTCTGTTACTGGCTGCAGCCAATAAATTTGATCTTTGACGTCACCACGAAGAGTCCCGTGTCTCTGTACTCTAAGACAGGCGAACCCGTGCCCCTGGCGCCGCTGGGTCTTAAATAACCCGGTTCTTCACGATGGAGCAAGCCACCTTTCGTGACATCACTTCCTGTCATGACGTCACTTCCGGTGACAGCGTACCCCCACTTCTTTTTTCAGGACTTGTGCCCTGCAATACACTGTGGGTGAAAACAGAGGTCGAAGTGCCAAATGAAAAGTATGCAAACCCTGATCCTGAGTACAGTGGGGCAAGGTCATCGAGTGTAGGGGGCAGGGTCAGAGACGTGGCTAAAAAGAACAAAGTATTCTGCAACTTTTTTGTTCGCCTTCCACCTACAGGTAACCTCACACAAAATATAATGCGCACACCTTAATGAAAAATAAATACACACATGCCAACATTTGGACGGCAGAAATAGGAAGATGTAAAAAAAAAGAACTGGATATATTTTCCCCAGTGACTTGCTCTAAAGAAGGTTACATTTCAGGTAGGAGAAAGCTAAATTAAAGCAATTATTGGATTAAAAAATCGGGAATCTCGTGCCTGAATTGGGACTGTTGGTGTATGTAACTGCAACTTAACTGTATCTGTGGAAAATGAGATAAATAGATATAAGATAGATTGCTCAGAATGTAAATAGGTTGTCACAAAATGTGCAAAAAGGTTTTGTTTAAATGTTTACAATGCTTTCAAAAGTAATGTTTTTAGTAATAAGCTGCTTGTATCTCGTGCAGACCTTTCCAAAGGTTTCCATTAAAAGAACAAGTTCTTCTTCTATCAATTAAACACCTTAATGGCTCCCAGGCACATTTATATTTCTTCTTTAGTAGTCCCTCCCTCTGGTCCCTTTATGGTAGAAGAGTCCCTCCCTTTCCCATTTCAACTTGCAGCAACCCAATCACCAGAGAACGGTTGTTTATTAAATAAAAATTATGGCATCGGTTTTGATCTAATTAACAAAACTTAGGAATGTTGTCCCCCTTCCCCTGTACACTTCAATCTCTGGGAGAAACTGATGAGTAAGTACGAACTTTTGCCTGGATGTATCTCATTTTTGACATGGCTGAATATTGCAGTGCACATTTAATCTGCCTTGAGGTAGTTCTGGGATAAATAACACAAAGGGAAAGGAAGATTGCATGTTAGATACGTTTGACTAGCCAGCAATTCGTTTGTATGGGCTCGAAGCGCTAAAGAAGGGCATGGTGTTTTCTGACTTATGAAGACAAAAAGGAAATGTTCCCCTTGGCAGAAATCTGTACGACCACTCACATTCACACTGCCAAAGCCTACTACACACTGGGGGGCATACTTATAAGTCCATATCGCCACCACAACATCACTGTTCAGGACACTGTAGTGGCGATAGGGGCTTTGCCTTATTTACAAGGCAGCGTTAAGCCACTTAACGTGGCTTAACGCTGGCTTGTAAATAATGCCCCCTTTCACGCTACACTTAGCGTGAAAGGGGTGGGCAATGGGAGTTGTGATGGGCATGCCATTGCAACAACCATTGATTTTGACGCTGCCCTCCAGTCCTTAATTTGTAAAATAATAAGTGCCAGGGCCCTGACCAGGAGGCCACTGCAGCCTGCAATTCCCATTGCCCGTCATTGCTGCCAATAATGGTACCAAAACAATGATGTCCCATCTCTCTCACCTGCAAGTGCGTCAGTTCAGATTATTCCAGTTCCACAAAGCTAAAGGAATGGCCGGGGAGACAGGTATTAGTAATTTTTTTATGTATGTTGTATTCAAAAACAACCGTTGTTCTGCTTCTCTCTAAATTAGATGAGCAGCACCACCATGTGGCCGACTGTCATAGCGTGGTGTTGACAATTAAGTGCTGGTGCCGAGCATCAGAAACCAATTAAGTGCCGGTGCTGAGCACCAGACACCACTGGCTCAAATTAAGCACTGCCGCCCTCTATTTACAAGGGAGGCGTGAATGGGAGGCAGTGCCAAATTAAGACCAGGGAAAACCTGGTCTTAAACAGGCGAAACAAAGATAAAATCTTCATTTCTCCTCGTTTTGCTGTTCGCATGTGTGCTGCGCTGTGCAGCACACATAGAAACAGCAAAACGCCAATGATTGTTTATGTGCATGAAGTTGTTCCTTCCTATGGTGCAACCCTGCATTTCAGAAGTGGCAGAGTGCAGCGTTAAGCTACGAAGGCAAACGCTGCACTCCGTCACTTCTTAGTAAATATGCCCCTCGGCTTCATAAGAATACAGTGAAACAAGCACGAGTATAAAAAAGTTTTGTATTTATTATACTTAGAGTCCCCTCCTATTGACACGTTTTGCATGTCTATCATACAACATAAAAAACAACATAAAAACGTACATCACAATAAGAAGGAATAATTTAAAACCAGCACAAAATCATTAGCCATTAATCTAATACATATTCACCATTGCCATCACTGTACAAATATGAATTCATTTTTCATCTAAAATCATTCACTGCTTTATTGCTTATGGATGCCATCAGTGACGCCTCTGTGATGCAGTGACCTGCACCGTGGCCTGTATCACTGCTAGTGGAGTGAACAACACACCGCCCGGCCAGCACCGTAGCTCCGATGGCCTTCGACACTTGCAGTTATTGGCATTTCACGACTCCAGCGCTTGCACCATCTCCGTCATCACAAGTGTCTGAACCCTGTTATTGTAGCACCGGAAACCACTGAGGGTGACCCCATGAACTCACCGACTTTGCATTGTCACAGAAACTGACCCCTCACCGCCGACTCAACCAACTTCCCCTGCCCTGGATTCGACACGTCACCTCCTCGCGGACACATCTCCTCGCCTCCCCCGTGGCAGCCAAGGAGCCAGCCTTGACCTCGGCACATACACCTCACCTCCATGACGCTGTGCATCATCATAGACTTCGTTTCCAATGTACTGTTTGTTTGGGGGTTCGTGCAACTCCATGCCCGATGACACGTTCCACAAGGTTGGCACTGTACTTTGGATTTATTGCTGTCACAATACCCCCAAGTGGAGCTATTTGTTTTCTACAACCTTTATTTTTGCAATAACTGTTCTAAAGTCACATTTCTTTACCTCTCTGTTGGATTTTTGTCATTTTGGTCTTGTTGAGTTTAAATAAAGATACTTTATTTTTCTAAACTGGTGTGGTGTCCCTTTGTGGTGGTATCACTGTATTACAGGGTGTTTTGGGTACAAATACTTTACACATTGCTTTTGGGATAAGCCTATTTGCTCTTGCCAAGCTACCCAGGAGGTGGGCAGGGGTTATCTAGAGTGTGCATCCCCCTTACCCTGACTAAAAGAAAAGGGTCCCTACTTGGACAAAGGTACCTACCTCTGCTACCTGGAGAACCCCATTTCTAACACAGGGTGAGTGGACAATGAGATCATAAGGTGACTGTGAATATGGAAGAGGCAGGATGATAAGGCCATGATGTCAGTGACTGGCACTGAAGCAGCACAATGGGAACTTGATGTTACTGCGTGAAAAACTGAGGCAGGACAATAAGGTAAGGATCTCACTGTGCGTGGAGAAGAATCAGGAAAATAGGGCAATGGCGTCATTGAATGGAGCAGAGACAGGTCAATGAGGCACAGTCCTGAGGTCATGGTGCTTCTGTGAAACAGCAGAAGCAGGGATGAGATCATAACATCAGTGAGTGGAATGGAGGCAAGACAGTAGGGTTCTATGTTCACGGTTAGTGGAGCTGAGGCAGGACAGTGAGAGCATGATAGCATGAGTGGAGAATAGCAAGATAATAAAGCCAAGATGGCATGGAGTGGAGTAGAGGCAGGACAATCCGGTCATAATGGCACTGTTATTGGAGCAGAGGCAGGTCAAGGAGGTCATGGCGTCACTGTGAATAGAGCAAATGTACGACAATGTGGTCATGATGTCACTGTGAGCGGCGCAGGGTCAGGACAATGAGGCCAGGATGTCACTGTGATCGGATCACAGGCAGGGCAATATGACTATGACATCAGGGACAATGAGGTCATAATGGCACTCTGATTGGAGCAGAGGCAGGACACTGAGGCCACGACGTCACTGTGAGTGGCGCAGAGGAAGCACGCTGAGGCCATGACGTCATAGAGTGGAGCAGAGCCAGGACCCTGAGACCATGACGTCATGGAGTGGAGCTGAGGCAGAACTATAAGACTATGACATCAATGAGTGCAGCAGAAGAAGGACACTAAGGCCATGACGTCATTGTGCGTGGAGCAGACGGAGCACGCTGGGGTCATGACGTCATTAGTGGACCAGGATGAGGTCATGGCGTGACAGTGATGCAAGGAGCCTGAATCTACTGCCATGCCCCACAGAAGCAGGAGCTTCAGCAATGGCACCCAAGTGAAACTGCGAGCATGGATTGACTAAGAAAGAAGCTCAGCATCGCACGAGGGAAAGGCTTTCTCCTCCTGTACTAACTGCTCCGAAAGAGAGCGCGGAGGGCGGAGGCGGGCCCCGTGATAAGTGTCCCCGCGCGCTCATAACTCTTCCGTGGTTTGCGTTTGCAGAAGATTTACACTCTGGCCGGATGTACCAGCAGCACATCAATTGCTAGTCGGAGACATGAGCACAGATGGGCTGGTTCATTTTATGCACTGCGGCGTGCCCTGTATTTATCCCAAAGCTTACCAAAAGGCTTTTTAACAAGTCTACTGCAGGGAGACAGAGCCAGGCAATTACCTTAGCTTAGCAGTAAACTGGGCTCAGCCACTTCAAGTGAGCGAGATACTCATTGGCTGCTCCCAAGTGACGCAATGTACATCATCCTTTCTAGGAGCAGTCAACTAAATGCTAGGGGCCTCATTTATGAAAAGTGACGCATCGCTGCGTGAAAACAGCGATGCGTCACTTTTGACTGCGCCCTCATTGCGACACCAATGATGCGTCATATTTACAGTATGACGCATCATGGCGCAAGGAGTTACAAATACGTCAGTATTTCTGACGTATCAGTATGGCGCAAAAGTGACGCATTGCTGATGTGTGTCACAAAAGTGACGCAACTCCAGCAATGTGTCCATTCAGGGCCTGCGTCAGTCTTACGCCTGCTGTGAGGCAGGCGTAAGAAATTGACGCATTTGTGTCCTAGAAGTGGCGCAGTGAAATCATATAGATTTCACTGCGTCACTTCCATGACCCTTTCTTGCATGAAAACGTCCCCCTTGCATATATTATACCTGGCGCAGGTATAATGTGGCGCAGGGGTTTACAAAGTGACGCATCTACCTAGATGCGTCACTTTGTAAATATGGCGCAACAAGACGCATTTTTTTCACCACTGGTGCGTCACAAAAAGTGACGCGGTGGCGTAAAAGTGACGCACAGCCTCATAAATGAGGCACTAGGGACGGTGTCCAAATGCAGATGTTTTTTGAGTCATGGGTTCATAAGTTAACTGCAGCTCCGCCCTCTAACACACCTGGATGGGGCCGTTTTAAGATCAAGGAAACGGAGAGGGCACTTTTTTTTTATCCATACAACGTATATGCCTGTGTAGCCAGATTTCTGGGGATTAGCTAGTGGGGAGAGTGCTGATTTGTTTCATTCTGGACTTCAGCGAACATGCGCAAGATGTCTTTGATTTCTGGTTTTATATGGTTTTTACATAAAGCCCTTGTCAGCTCTTAAAAATTAGCTTTGAGAATCCCCCCAGGGTGGAATATCGAAGGCATGTGATGAGGATTATTTGCTTATGGAGAATAAAGGTAGGGCCCTCATTACAAGGGGTGTGGTAATTGGTGAAATACCATCCAGTTATGAGGTTTTGGGGAATAACATGCAGATGTTGATGCGTATAGCACCGAACTCTGTGCATTCTAGTAAATACAGGGCATTTCCCCCTGACAAGTATGACGTGCCAATATTATTCATATAAAACATCATGACCTTATGTGCAGTACAGCAATTACCACACATTCCACAGTTAACCAACCTGCTCGCAGTGAGGGCTAAGTGTGGCAAAGAATATATTCAGCTCCAGCAGCAGAATGTGCCCTGAGCTATGCCACGTTTCATGGCAGAGTCTGGTGCACCCTGGCAGCTGTTCTGCTGTGACAGGGAGAAACTGAGAAGGGCCATTGGAGACTTTCTTATATTTACTCAGTTGCATTTTGGAGAAGGGGGCATCAGAGGTTTTTTTTAGTACAACATGGCTTTGAAATTTGGGCTGTGCAGAGTGGCTTTTAGTTTATCAGGACAGGAGGACCACATTCTGATGATTTTGCACCCAGCTTTCTGTGCTGCAGGGTAGACGCTATAGAGCTCTTTACATGAGCACCACACTACATTACACAGAATCAGATTATCATTTCTTTTTTGGAATGGAGAGATTAAGGCCTGATTCACGAAGTTAAATTTACACATTTATGGCCGTTTACACTTTTACAGTATTCACAAAACTGCATTTCAATAGTACGTTTATGAGTGTGGAGACTGCGCAATTAGGGCGTAGAACTCCACACATAAAAGGATAGGGCAAGCCAAAACGTACTATTAAAATGCAGTTTTGCAATTTTCTATGTGGTGTGTACGTCGAGCAATTTTACAGCTAGGCCTCGCCTAATTTGATCATTTTATTCCATTTCTGTGATTACTAATTTCTTCCAAACTCATTTTTTTTTTTACATTTTAATGTTATAAATGTGTATTTTTATATATTTATTACATTTTAAAACTTTTATTCTGAATTACTGACATTGTAATGCAGATGCACTTTATATCTGGAAAATGTGAATGCATGAATTGTGCTGTACTTTTTATTTGTGCTTTTATGGCCTTAAAAGTTGAAATAAAGAATTCTTTGACTTGACTTGAGTACAGAAAAGGTGTAAAATTACACAAACGTGTAATTTTACCTTTATGAATCAGACCCTAAGTGATTTGCCCACAATTACAGGAAGTTGAGCCGACGCCAGTCTGGAACCTGGTTCCGTATTTGCATGTAGCCAGGTTCTGAGCTGGGATGGTGCAGTGAGCTAAAAAACGGTGATGGATCAAGCCCTGAACTTTGGACTGGGTAAGAGTGGTCTGCTTAATTCAGACACTCTGTTCATCACCACCCCCTTTTCTGAATCATTTTGTCCACCATAAGCGTGGAAGGGTATACTCAGATGTGAGTCCCTTGCTCATTGCACCATCAGGATTCAAGCAAGCCGGGCCGACGACGGCTGAAATGCCAGAAACCGGTCCCCGGAAGCTTGTTTCCTTCCCAGTATAAGAATGGGCTGGGTAGTTTGGTTTGCCCTGTTCCCATCATGCACTGGGACAGGAACAGACTAATTTGCATGTAGCCAGGTTCTGAGCTGGGATGGTGCAGTGAGCTAAAAAAAGGTGATGGATCAAGCCCTGATCTTTGGACTGGGTAAGAGTGGTCTGCTTAATTCAGACACTCTGTTCATCACCACCCCCTTTTCTGAATCAAGTAGTTCCAAAGTCAGCAGCAGTGACCGTTTATGCCACATCTCCTACCTGAAGAAGTGAGTGTACAGGGACCAGAGACAGTCCTTAATATGTGAACATGGTTGCAGGTGGTGAGCACAGAGACCTAATTTTGGAACCAGGATTTATTTTCATCATCAGAGCTTGACCAGAGCACTGTAAACGGGAAAGAACTAAGAAACAGGGATGCCAAAACCAGGAAACGGGAGTTGAATATAGGGCGATACTACCATTGGCATAATTATGGTACTACTTGTAACACAAGCCTAGAACTTCCTGTGATGTTCACCAAAATGTACTGATAACTTCGTCAAATTGGCACCTTGTAGTAACAGCATACAATGACAATAGGCTGGATCAGGCATCTAATCGAACCAGAGATCACAGAAAATGACAATTTCAAAGAAGATCAATTGCTCTCTATTAAGCCGACCTTTGAGAGCAAATTAAGATGCTTTTTTAATGTTTGAAAAGCTTTATTGAGAAAATTGTTAAGAAACATAGACATCAGCAAGAAAGAACAGAAAATATGTTCAAGTATAATATGAAATACAAGCAACACTGATATCAATATTAAGAAGCAAACAGCATTTTTTGGAGTTTTTTTAAGATGAAGGGAAAGGGAGAGGAGAAAAAGGGAACAGAGGGGGGATTAGAAATGAATCGAACAATATATAAATATTAAATAGTAAAAGTATGAATAGCAGCATATATGTAAATGAAATAAACATTCAATAGATACATTTCAACTTAAAAATAGTGTAACAAAAGAAGCCTGTAAAAGATGAGAAGAAGGTAGAGAGTCAAATTCTTCAAGGAGGTTTACAATTTTCTTAATTGATATGCAGAGATTTCTTTAAGGCCAAACGATCCAAATAGGAGGTAAAAGGTAACCAGAAGAGATCAGTGTTACGGAGTGGTTTACCGGAGGAAGCAAAGGCAACATCCAGTCTGTGGAAATGACAGAGTATTCCAGCAACCTTGTATGGAAATGTTTGTGAGGGACTTCCAATTAGATGAAATATGTTGAAATGCAAGCACAAGCATGAGGTCAAAAAGGCCATGTGAATCTGTAGGAAGGTCCAAAGAGTCAGAAAGACTGCACAAGAAGAGAAGGGTCATAGAATAAGGAACAGTAAGCATAACGATTTGTGTAAGATATGACCAAATTGTGTCCCAGAATCTAGATACAACAGGACATAGAAAGAAGAGATGAAGAAGATCAGCATTAAGAGTACCACATGTCCAACATTTAGAGTCAGAAGAGGTTGAAAAACGTGACAAAGAAAGAAGAGAAAAATAAAGTCGATGATATAGGTAAAATAAAGATTGAGTAAGAGAAGCAGAGCGAGAAGTTTTTTAAGGATCTGGACCATAGCTTATCCCAAAGAGCAACAGACCAAGTACAATCAAAGTCCACTTCCCAGGAAAGTTCCAGCTTAGTTTTAATACGATCTGGATTAGGGGAGGTGAAACATTTATAAACAAGAGACGCTTTAGGAAGGGGAGTGAGAATTTTAAGGAGAGGAGGACTAGATATAGGTGATGGGGAGGATGGAAGAGAATAATAAAGGACAAGAATGACTGCCATGAGAGTGGTGAATTTCTGTAAAAAGGATCGCGGACAATGAAATAAGAGTTGAAATTGGGGAAAGGAACAAGGCAAAACTCCATCAAAAAGTTGGTTAACCCACATGAAGCCCTTTATTCTCCAAGCGTTCCAAAAAATGGGTCTGTTATTTAAAAGGATCAATGAGTTAAACCAAATGGGGAAGTTTAAAAAAGATTCACATGTGACAGTGGTAGGAGAAACCAGGGGTTTTAAAATAGAAGAAGTGTGTTTGAATAAGGGAAATGAGGTATGAGGAGATTTGTCAGAGAAGCATATAACTTCATCAAAGTAAAAGGGTAGCAATAGTGTTCGCTCAATAAGAAACCAAAGGGGGGCAAAAGGGGAAGGTTCTGATGAAAACCATCTTGATGCTTGGCGTATTGAAAAAGAATTATGGTAAAGAAGGAAATCTGGAAAATTAACTCCACCATTAGATTTGGGTTTTCAAAGAGCTGCAAGAGAGATTCTAGATTTTTTGTTCTTCCAAAGAAAGTTCGAAAGAGATGAGTCAATTCGTTTAAAATGGATTGCAGGAATATGAACAGGTAACATAGAAAAAATATATATTAGAATAGGAGCTATCATCATCTTAATTGAATCTAATCAACCCCACCAGGAAAGAAAAAGAGGATTCCAGGCAGAGATTGATTTATCAATACGGGACAAAACGTCGGACATATTTAAGTTAATTGAAGAGAGAATAGAGTTAGAAAACCAAATACCTAGGTATTTGATCTTTGAGCTATTCCAAGCAAAGCCAGTAGAAGAGAAAAGATGGGGAAGAAGAGTTTTGGTTAAAGGAAGAATTTCGGTCTTATCAGTATTAAACTTATATCCGAAGACCTGTGAAAATAAGTGGCATTCAGATAATAAAGGGGGAACAGATACATCTGGATCAGAAATAAATAAGAGAATATCATCTGCATATGCAGAGAGTTTCAGTTGATTATCCCCATATGGAAAGCCAAAATGGAGTGATTATTACGGATGGAGGACAAAAAGTGTTCAAGTGCTAAAACAACAAGCATTTGCAATGCAATAGGTCTCGCATTTACACAAGTTTGAGCTTTGGACATTGCAAATAACAATGCCTTTTATTTTGTTTTTGTTAACATAAATAAAAGGCTTTGTAATATACAATGTCAATAGCTTAAACTTGCGTAAATGCGAGACCTATTGCATTGCAAATGCTTGTTCTTAACATAGTGTCCGCACCCCACCACTCTTTTTGATAAGATACCAATGCCAGACATCCTTTCTTCTATTCAGCCTGGAAGGCACTGGTTAACACTCTCAAGTAAGCACTTCTCAGTTCAAAGTAAGTACCAGACACAGATGTACGGCTCCAACCCATTGAATACAACGAGACACCTGGCTGGCTACTCAGAGTCTACGGCATCTAGGAAAGTGGGTCTTCTAACCATGAGAGGCTACCCCCGTTTTTTTTTACCCCTAAAGCCGCAGTCAGCATTGCCTAATCACGGTTACATATATAAGACATTCTTGTCAACTTGCCTCCTGTGTCTTCTCTAGGTTGGGAGTTAAATGACTGTGAAACACATTGTGAAGCCTAAATGTGAATCAAGCACCGGACTAGCTCCTTAAGTAAAATGGGCATGGGCCAGAAGAATATATTTGTGAATTTGCTTCGCAAGGACCTGATTTCATCTTGTTAACTTGTCTATGCAAACTATCAACACAAATCAGGACCTAAGTGGAGATACATTTGTGAAAGTAATGCATGATCCGAAAGGATGTCAGCCAAGGTGCGGTGATCTGATGGTTACCCAATCCAGCTCTTCACTAGTTATCCTTGGCTACATTTGCTTAGGTCACGTTTAATTTAGCTCCAACCAGCACCATCTAGTTACACAGGAAGTTAAAAGTTGGACCCTGGCTTCCAGACTAGAGGTCCCTCAACATTAATGGAAAGAAATGGAAGCAACAAAGCAAAGCTGCTTAGCATGAGAAGAGGTTCTGGAGCTGCTCCAATGGGGTATAGGACATTGGCCTCTTTCTATCTCTCTTCAAAGCCTTGGGTGTGTTCACCGTGCCGCCAACTCCATATCCCACACAATGTCAAATGCCTTCTTTTGATTATTTCCTCCTTCCCATGAAGCCTTCTTCCACCCATACACACCATTTCCTAACCAGTAACCTTTGGCATGCCAGGGGCACACAGGTGTCTACATGGCAGCAATGATGCCCCAGACATCCATTCAGCCTGGCAACTCAGAGCATCACCTGCAATTTGTCCACTGGTCAGTTTTACAAACGTAGACCTACAATGGGGTTACTGCTTCCCCGCTTGTATGTGGCACCCTCAAAGTAAACCAATACTAATAGTATAGAGAAAAGCAAGAATGCGTGAAACTTTCCTTCATTTCATTCTAGGTGGCCCATTTTCTTATAGATACCAATGTATTAGTTTACCCCCCCCCCCCCCCCAGTGTCACAAAGGGAATCACATTTATCACTGAGAGAGGGGGGGGAGCCAGTGAGTAAGTGAAAGAGAGAGAGTGAGAGAGAGGGTAAATGGGAGAGAGTGTGAGAGAGATAATGAGTTGAAGAGAGAGTGTGTGAGAGAGAGAAAAAGAGAAAGAGAGAGGAAGTGAGTGAAAGAGAGTGTGCGAGCGAGAGAGAGTGAGAGAGAGTATAAGTGGGAGAGAGAGTGTGTGTGAGAGAGAGTGTGCATGTGTGAGAGAGAGAGATAGAAAGAGAGAGACAGACCTAGACAATATAAACATTTCTATTATCGTGTACAGAAAGGTCTCCTACAATTCCCACAACTGGCAACACTGTTAGGTCAAACCGGAAAGGGGCGGTCTAGAACTCTTCCTCCCCTAAGAGACACTCATGGCAAAAAAACACAAAGTAGCTCCCTGATACCCACATACCAGACACCCTTCTATCGGAAAACCCTAAAACAGTATGCAACAATCTGCCCTGCTAGCGCCAAGAGGCCAAGCAATTAGTGAACACAGTGCTACCGAAACGCTTGGCAGATGTGCGCTTCCTAACCCCTCAAAGCCCTCATGCAGAAGCCCGTTCCCCCTTGGTGCTCCACGGCTTGGGGGCCTGTGCTCACTGATCCGGGTGAAACAATGCCAGTGGTTCCCGGCTCTTCCTCCGGAGCTGCAGAAGGCCTCGCCCGTCCATGGAATGAGACATCTCCCCTAGCACCCATTAACCGGCCAGCACGGCCCCTGCCCGCCGGTCCTCGTAAAAGGCAAGATTGCCTTGCTGCGCACACGCAGCCCTTCTGACGAGCTTACCAAATCCATGGCAGACAATGGCTGTGCCCCCGTGCTTTAGGAGTCACGCGCTGTGAAAGTGAAAGTGTGGAGAGCACGAGAAGAGACGCGCGTGTTCACGGCGCGCGTCTCCTAAAGCGCGCGCATTCACAGCGCGTGTCTCCTAAAGCGCGCTGTCACAGCCATTGACTGCAATGGCTTTGGTAAGCTCGTGCACATCTCCTGTCTTCACTTCGTGAGCTACCCAGCGACAATAAGGCTTGCTACGCGAGCAGTGCATGTGCTACATCGGTAGCGAGACTCAAAAAGGAGTTGGGATAAGGGACAACCTTGACGTACACCTTGTTAAAGAGTAAAAGACGAAGAAACCTGACAATTCACAAGCACCGAAGCTTTGGGTGCCGAGTATAAAAAGGAAATTAGGGATATGAATTTAGGACTAAAGCTGTGCCATCGTAATGAGGCAAACAAGAAAGACCAATCAACTCGGTCAAAGGCTTTTTCTGCAACAACAGAGATAGCGGCTAGAGGAATTAAAAGAGATGAGGCTTTATTCAACACATTAAGAAAAAGGTAAGAATTGTTGGAGGTGAGTCTGCCTTTAACAAAGCCCCATTGTTCCTTATCAATGAGATGGGCATGGAAGGGTCTAAGCGTAAAGCAAGTAATTTAGCAAATAATTTATAGTCCACATTGACTAAAGAAATCGGACGATAATTTTTACAGAGTTGGGGATCACGACCATCTTTAGGAATAAAACAGATGGTAGCATCTTGAAAGGTACCCTCCGCCTTACCAGATGAGCAAAATGAGTGAAAAAGCGTTAAAAGTTTAGGAAGTAAGAGATCAGAAAAGTGTAAATCAAACTCAACTGGGAATCCATCAGGACCAGGTGTTTTACCCTTAGTGAGGGATGATAAAGCTATAGAAAATTCATGTAATGAGATATCAAGATCAAGGTCCGGAAAGTTAAGTTGAGAAGGAGAGGGTTTAGGTAGCCTCTCAAAGTAGGACTGAATAAGAGAAGGAGTAGGAGGAGATTCTGGAGTATAAAGCTGTTGGTAAAATAATTGGAATTGATTAAGTATGTCCTTGTCTTTATGAAGGAGGGTATTGTCAGAAGAGGAAATAGATGCTATAAGAGTAGAATCTTTACGTGACTTGAGATAATTAGCTAGAAGTTTCCTTGATTTATTACGACCACCATAATAACGAGCACTACTACGAAGAAGTATCGAAGATGCATTATCCGTAATAGATTTATTGAACTCCAGTTTTTCTCGTAAAAGTTCTGGGGATATAGATTTATCTGAAGAAATATAAAAGTTATGTTCTAAAGATTTTATGTGAGCCAATGAGTCTTTTCGCTTCTGGAGATATTGCTACTTCTTTTTAGATGCAAAATCTATATTTAAGCCTCTTGAAGTGGCTTTAAAGGAGTCCCAGAGGATATGGGGAGGAGTATTAGGGTCGCTATTAAGCAAGAAGAACTCATTGGTAAAAGAACAAAAAGAGGAAGAGAAATTAGGGTCAGTAAGAAGGGAACTATTGAACTGCCATCGGGAAGACTTGGGATGTGGCGAAAGTAAATCAAGGTCTGTTACAATGGGAGCATGGTCCGAGATTACTATGGGTTCACTAGAAGAAGACAATAAGTGTTGAGATAGAGAATGAGAGAGAAAAATGTAATCAAGATGAGAAAAGGATGAGTGGGGAACAGGGAAAAATGAATAATCCAAAGTTTCAGGATGAGAGAATCGCCAAGAGTGAATGAGACATGATTGCAAGATAGTGTCAAGAAATTGTTTGTGAGTTTTGTGAGGTATAAAACGGACTGTGGATTTACGATCAAGGAACGGATCAACAATCTGGTTACAATCTCCACCTAAAATAAACAAGTCATCCTTATGCTGAAAATTTTTTTTCATGATTAAAGGCCAGAAAGAGCAATCAGGTTGTGTGGGGTCATAAACATTAAAAACAATTAAAGGTATAGAATTAATTAATAACTTGGCTAATATCCATCTACCATCAGAATCATTTTCTTGTGACAAAACTTTACATTTGAGTTTTTTTGTGACATAAAATGACAACTCCATTCTTTTTATTAGTAGAAGGTGAAAACAAAACCATACCCACCCAACTCCTTTTTAATTTAAGGGATTTAGCCTCAGTAAGATGGGTCTCTTGTAAAAGAGCTATATCAGGGTTATAAGAATCTAGATGGGAAAGGACGCTCTGCCGCTTAATAGAGCTAATAAAACCTTTTACATTCCAGGAGATAACTCTGAATTTTCAAACAGTATAAATTCAATAGAAGTAAAAACCACAATTTCGCATAAAAGTGAAACATTGCCAAAAATAAAAGAAAAAAGAAGTGAGAAAAGTAGAGAGCATCAGAAAAGGTATTGGAATAAAGTAAAACAGAAGAAAGGAAGTTTGTACAAAAGTAGGCATAAAAGAGGAGTAAAATCAGAGAAAGTATGCGCATAATCAGCGAATAAGAAGGAAAAAGAAGGGAGAAAGGAAAAGGGAGAAGAGGAGAAAGTACAAGGAGAGACAGTACATATCCAAAAAGGATGACTGAAGGTATCATACCTGAGGGGGACACAAAAAAGGACAATGGGGCAATGGCGACACTCAACAAGACTAGCCACCTGAAAAAGGGAATCCGGACCGCATCAGGACAAGGAAAAGTAGCGGGAGAACCACATGGGTTAAAGGAATAAACACCAACCAATCTATGTAAATAAACAAAAGAGACAATGAACAACAGGGGAATACATAGGGGAGTGTAAAACAGGTCAACAGGCAAAACAAATAGATAAAAGCTAACATACAACAAGATAACAAGATTAAAGCTAAAAGATTATTGAGGATTTGTGATATCTGTAGAAAAACTTGTATAAAAAAGAGGACGTGAACATCAAAAAGCATCAAAAGGCAAACAGCAATATAACAAATAGAAATATGCGTGAACCATTGAAAGATAATGTTAAAGATAAATCAGTGCCTGGTAAATATAGAGAAAAAACTGTAAGAAAAGCAACTAGAACCCTGAAAGGAAAAAGGAGAAGTTAAATGATCAACCATTAGAAGAGTTAGCAGTCTCCATTCCGCTTGTGGTGTGAAGAAGGATGAAGTTCTTAAGTTCCTCAGGGTCCTGAAAGGACCATGTTTTATTTTGGTACGTCACTTTGAAAATATATGGATGGACTAAACCATATCTGGCACCAAGAGAACGAAGAGGAGCCCGAAGATTGAGGAATTCTTTTCTTCTGGAGGCAGTAGCATTGGAAACATCTTGAGAAAGAAATACTCTCTGACCCAACAAGGAGAGTTGACGCTTAGATCTGGCTGCAGAAAGGACAGAGAGAAGATCTGTAAACTTCAAGAAGAGAATGATGACACCTCGAGGTTTAGTTGAAGCAGATGAAAAGAAAGTCGAGGTCCTAGTCTGTGGGCTCTTTGGATGCTCAGAGAAGTAGTTTGCGGCATCTCCAGTTTGGGAAGAAAAGAGGAGAAGAATGACACAGGATCACCACCCTCCAGAGATTCTGGCAAACCATATATACGTAAATTGTTCCTCTTATTTCTATTATCCAAATCCTCAGAGTGTTGTTGGAGGCTAAGGACTGTCTTTTCTAGAGAAGAGATCCGTTGAGAATTAACCTGTATCTCTGGTGATTGTTGTTCTATTGAAGTCACTCTGTTATCCAATGTAGACCATTTCTCTTCAAGAAATTGCATTTTATTGTTGGTTTCTTCTACAAACGGGCACAAAGCGCGTACCTCTTCTAAATCAATTCCATGGAGAGAAGATGCTTTATCAGGTGATGGAGGATCTTGTTTCAAGCGTTTAGTTGAAGAAACAGGAGGAGAGGACTTACTTGACGCAGATGGTGTCGAAGAGGAGTGACCAGGCCTTGTTCCAGCCATTTGATTTGAGATGTGTGAAGAGTTTAATGCCAACGTTGTACAGGATGGAAGTACAGTCTGAGAAGCACTCCTTGACGGCACAAAAACAAGTTTTGGTTTACGCAGTCTTCCCATATGTGGTTGACAGCCAGAGCTTAGAATGGGTGACGCAACGGTGTATTGTTGATAGCAGAATGAAATCGATACCAAGAAAATGAGTGTTCAATCCAACCAATAGAGAGCATATAGCAAGAGTGAGTGATGTTAGGAACCGCTTAGAGAAAATAATAAATGCTCCGGGTGAGAACACAATTCCGTGGCTCTTTGGAAAGGCACAAGTGGATAATCTGAGAAGAACCCTAGAAATAGGCAACAGCAAGGCTCCTCAGCATCATATTAAAGACAATGTGAAGGCATATAGTGAAATGGCACTTAGC
Source organism: Lissotriton helveticus (assembly GCF_964261635.1). Taxonomy (NCBI): domain Eukaryota; kingdom Metazoa; phylum Chordata; class Amphibia; order Caudata; family Salamandridae; genus Lissotriton; species Lissotriton helveticus. The sequence continues at coordinate 163,152,560 of NC_136065.1, read as the reverse complement.
AAATAACCTGTAATCTTCCTGAGTGACAAAGGAGACGCATATCTCAAAATGAGCAGGCTTAGGAAGAAGACACTATGGTATTGGCCGCTGTAAGAAGCACATTATCAATAATATGCTAGAGGCATTGTGACAAAAACACACATGTGAAATGGCTGGCGTCTTGTGGAATAGGCATGAGCTGTGAGGTAAACTCAGGCAAGGAGTTTGTACAAATCTTCACTGAGAAAAAAAATTGCCTCGCTGAAAAAACATCACATAGGACTAGGCAACAATGTATCACAGTCCAGAGAAAATGTTGTACTGGTTAAAACAATGGTCTTCCTAAGCAGAAATGGCCATAAGTAGAACAAGCATGTTTAAATAGTACAGTTCTAAATAAGCAGAATAGGACTGAAGGCTGCTGACAGTACCAGAAAGAGGTCTGAAAGCGTCATGAGGAAAAATGTTTGTAGCAGAATCTCACTGTTATCCAGGCATATAGAGCGTTGATAGCGTTAACTGCCGAGTGCACGCCTAAAATGGCGGGCGCTGTGAGGAGAAGATTGCTGAGGCTGGAATCTGTGGAAGCGCGTCGCGCTTGAAATAGAGAAGCATCGTCCGACACAAGATGCGGGTACTTTCCATCACTAAATGTGACAGGAAACGCAGCGGAAAGCTCCAAGCTGGTCCCGATACGGCAGAGCGGAATCCCTATGCGGCCAACTTGTTTGGCGTCGTAGCCACGCCCCGCAATTTAAGATGCTGAAGGAGAGTTTATACAGAAAGAGAAGCAGTAAGGGCAGAGGAACTATGGTAAACACTGTGCTAAATGTCAACAGCACTGGCCATGGTAATATACTTGAATGTGTGTGCTACATACATTTATCCCTCTATTCACAATTGGAGACAGCCCAGTTCCAGGTGGCCACCCAGGCTACTACCTGCCATGACAGAGCAGGTACCCAATGATTCCCAACCAGAGACCCTTAAGAAGAGTCATCACAGAAACAATAAAACTCAAGTAGTGTGCACTACTTAAACCAAATGCCTTCACCAACTCGGCTTGGCCCCTCTGGGCCTCCACTAAGATGCATTGGCCAAGTTGGTGGAAATAAGAAAGAGCTAGCATGAGCATAGGGGAGCTTCAAAAACCAAGAAAGACCACATTTACAAAGCACCTCTAGGGTCTCAGGAAGGGAATAGACTGCATGACCCAAGTGGTTTCAACCAATCACCGACAACAGATGAAAGGATAGTCAAGTGAAATGGCAGTCTTTTTCCTGACTTTCACTTCACTCCAGAGTGTTGAACATGAACCCACGATCATTTATTTCTTCTACCCCTGCTTCCTCCAATGACACTGCATCTTCAGGCCTGCATGAGGTTTTTAAAGATAATCAAGTACTTGTCTTCCCCCTTCTTTCCCCCTCACCTCTGATCACTTAGTAGTCCGTGCATCCAGAATATATGTTTGCTACCATGCTCTGATTTGTCTTTGCTCTTTTCAGAGACATTTGAAGGCATGGACAAAGTGGGTAATTCCGCAGGGCCCCCACTGCCTATCTTTTTCAGGAACATAGTAAGGATTGTGGAGCCCTAAGCAAAGCAACGGTACACACTGTCGTCATTAAATGGACAGGATAGGGCATATCTCAACTGTTTTAGAGTGACCACCGTTTCTGAAAGTTTGGTTGGAATTATACACGCCTCAATTACCAGATAATGGATAATAAAATTAAAATTTGTTCCGAACAGGGAGCTCAAAAATGTTTACTTACTCAAGTATATTCTTCCTCATTTTTAATTGTTCTAATCATCCTGGAGAATAATTATAATGGGAGACGACCTTTACTATGCAGGAATTTTACCGCAGTAGGTTTACAACACGGGGTTTACAACGCAAGTTGTTTCAACGACTTGCGCTGAAGGGCGCTGTAAGCTAAGGAATAGTACAATTTACTATTCAACCCCTTCCCTACTGTACGTAGACTGGTGTTGGAATAGTAAATCGTACTGTCCCTAAGTCCAGCACCCTCCAGCGCAAGTTGTTGAAATTACTTGCGTTGTAAAACCCACGTTGTAAGATACCACGATCAAAATGATCGCAAAGTATCATCATACTTTCATTATAACTGCATTCAGTTAAGAATAACTGTTATTTCATTAGCACTTTTTGTTTTCACAATTAATTTACTTGGGTTGAAACAATTGTGTAGCACTAGCAGAAATAATTTAACTTAGCTGACACAGTAAATTTCATCTGGTTGCAATAAAAGGTCATAGAGCCCAAACAGGTGATAAATGTTTTGCAGTCCCTTGTGCAAGAAACCACAACAGTCAAGTTTCAAGTGTTGGTTTTGTGCACTCGATTTGGCTTTGACAACATGAATCCATCCCTCCATGTCCTTTCCTATCCACCTCCCATTGTTCTCTGTAATAGGCTTCATCATTCACACCATGGACCAGCTTTACTGTTTTTGACGCAAAGCGCATACCTCTAGTGCGAAACCGGTGATAATCTGTGAAAAGAGGGTGTAACGTTGCAGGAACAGTCCAAAAACTCTTGGACTCAATTTAAAGCTTAAAGCCACATTTAAAGTCACACAAGGAAGCCTGGCCTACTTTGAGGGGAATCCTAGCCCCACATGAAAACAAAGAAGAGAGTTACTAACCAACATGGTATGCAATAAAAGGTCACAGAGCCCAAACAGGTGATAAATGTTTTGCAGTCCCTTGTGCAAGAAACCACAACAGTCAAGTTTCAAGTGTTGGTTTTGTGCACTCGATTTGGCTTTGATGACAGGAATTCATCCCTCCATGTCCTTTCCTATCCACCTCCCATTGTTCTCTGTAATAGGCTTCATCATTCACACCATGGACCAGATTTACTGTATTTGATGCAAAACGAATACCTCTAGTGCGAAACCGGTGATAATGTGTGAAAAGAGGGTGTAACATTGCAGGAACAGTCCAAAAATTCTAGGACTCAATTTAAAGCCACATTTAGTCACACAAGGAAGCCTGACCTACTTTGCGTGGAATCCTGTCCCCACATGAAAACAAGAAAGAGAGTTACTAACCAACATGGTAGTATACACTGTGCTGGTGATGGTCACTCCTGCACAAATGCATCTTTTTTAATTTTGGCAATGACACCCCCGTGTTGTAAAGAATCTGTTTTCAAGTTAATTTGTTATTGTAATATTGAAGTTTTTGTTCACAGGTTGCCCCTGACGAAGGGACGCCCCAGTCCCAAAATGCATCGGGCTTTCTTTTAATCGTTTTGTGTATATTATTTCATGTGTTGTTCATGATGCAATGACTACACGTTATGATTTCTTTTATCATTTGATGTATATCTGTGAAACTATTAGATTTTCCTGATGTGACTATGATGTATGAATATGTATAAGAAGATATAACTTAATACAGTATCTGTACTAAAACACTGGTTTTATTATATTCATTGTAGTTTTTGAAATTTTGTACTCATGATTAGGGTTCTTTAGAAATCCAGTGCACAGTGTATACTACCACGTTTGTTAGTAACTCTCTTCTTTGATACACATCGCTTGTATAGACAGAAGCGTTACACTGTTGCAACATTGTTAACACAATCAGACTAATTGGTCTACAAGTTGAAATAGGTGTGCGCCTCCTTCCCCTCTTCACTCATTTCCCACATGAAAACAGGCACAAACGATGTGGAAACGGCAAAGTACTTGATATTTCCAGGTGTAATATGTTTAATTCCAGTGAAATTACACGTATTGCACAATTTTTCCTAGCTACATAGAAATTTCAATTAAAGACTTGGGGGTATATTTTCAAACATTGTGCGCTGGTTTAGCATCACAAAACTGAGGTTAACCAGTGCAAAATGTTTATTTGGGGAATATACTTTCCAGTACAAAACTTGTTTTGCACTGCAAAGTACCCTTAAAGTAGCGTAAAGCACTGCTTTATGTAATTTAGCGCCGATGGGGCATTACATGGTTGGTACATGGGCGTTCCCATACAACCACTCAGGCCTTTTGAGGCAAAACCATATGTACAATGAATTGTAGACAGGGTTTTGCACCAAAAGATATCACCACTTAAAAGGAGGCGCTAACAGGAGAAATGTTTTCACTTCTCCGTGCTTTTCCGACTTTGCATGTATGGTGCACTGTGCAGAATACATACAAAGTGGGAACAGCATTGAAACTTGTCTAGGCATGATATTTTGTACAGAAAGAATACCCTTCCTGTACAAAATCTATGCTAGACCCAGGCACGCACCTTGAACGCTATCGTGCAAAGGTGTGTGCCTGGCGCACGGCAGTTAAAATCAGCGCTGATCCTAGGGAAAGGGGAGGAGAGAGCCATATGTCTGAAGATATAGTGCTCTCCTGCTCCCACCCTGCCACACAACGCTGCACAGCCTCTACGGGGGCTGCGCTTCCTTGCAAGACTTTTTTGAAAATCTGGCCCTGTGTCTCAATTACAAAACTCATGCAAGGCATCACTTGTTCATCTTTGCGCTGGGGCACATTGCTGAATCTTGTGCAGTGTTGCATAAACAATGCACTGTAAGTATAAATATGATTGATTAAATCATCAGCATGTGCTGTAGAATAATATGGCGCCATTCGTGCAGCGCAGCAGTGCAGATTTCTATGCAGTGTTGTATTGCACACACCCAGCAAATCTAGTTAGCTGGCCTTATGACAGAGTCACAAATGGTCACAAGAGGGCACCAGATTGTACAAAAGAGCTTGACATAGTTATTTATTGCTACATAGAAAGTAGTGCCCCAAAGGTAAAGTATTACTTTACCTGACGTTGTGTAAATCCTTGCACTGGGAGTCACTGTGTTACACGCTAGGAAGTTAAGAAACATATTATGCCCTGCTTACCTGCTCTCTTCCTCCACATCTGAGTTAGACGTGTTTACGCGGTGCTATTCACAGGCCACTGACGTTTATCAATGTAACAATTTCTTAGAAAGAGTACGTGGAAAAAGGACCGGATGATAAGAAAAAGAAAGAGACAACGAGAGAAGGCAAAGTAGAAATAAAAAAGAAAAATGGAAAAGATTGAAGAGATAAAGTGTAACACAATTGCCGAGGAACTTGGACAAAAAGAAAGGGTACTGTGTAGATCAGAAGGAGGGCAGCAGAGAGAGGACAGGAGAACGTGGGAGAGAGTCGGAGAAATGCGGTGGGAGGCGAGAATTCAACGACACAAAGAACAAAAAAGTAAGAGAAGGAGACAAGAAAGATAATATGATGGTGACTGGAGGCGGCAAAAGAAATATAGACACATAGGGCCATATGTATCAAGGTACCAATTTGCGATTCTGTAATCGCTATTTCAGAATGGTATTTGGTATGTATCAAGAAAATCACAATTTTTTAGCGATTTCTTGATATTCCTTAATTGCGAATTCGCAAATTGCATTTCGCAATTAAGGAATACTTTCCCATTCATGTCTATGGGCCAGGAGGCCCATAGGAAGGAATGGGAATTTATTCTCAATTTGCGATTCGCAATTTGCTAATCGCAAATTGAGAATAATCCTGATGCAGGCAAGCGAAGCCACCCTGCCTGTAATCCTGGATCTTCTAAATACATCCATATCCACTTGCTCAGTCCCCACTGCCTGGAAGCAGGCTATGGTACGGGCACTGTTGAAGAAACCCAGCCTGGACCCTAATGACCACTCCAGCTACCGCCCTATCTCACTTCTCCCTTGGGTGAGTAAGGTGTTAGAGAAGTACATAAACGCTCAGCTGGCTCAGTTCCTGGAAGACCATTCGCTATTACATACATCCCAGACAGGCTTCAGACCGAAGCATGGTACAGAAACCGCCCTGTTAGCGGTCACCGAAGAAACTAGAAGGATACTAGACCAGGGAGGATCAGTGGCAGTGATCCTCCTTGATCTAAGTGCCGCCTTCGATACGGTCAGCTACACCATCTTGCTGGACCGTCTCTGTAACATCGGAGTTTCTGGTGACGCTTTAAGGTGGTTTGACTCCTTTCTGTCTGGGAGGTCGTTTCAGATCTTCGACGGAGAGATGAGGTCCTCGAGCAAACCCCTGACCTGCGGAGTACCTCAGGGCTCCTCCCTGAGCCCTGTACTGTTCAACGTGTACATGGGGCCGCTGGCGGGTGTTGTCGAACCATATGGCATCAAAATCATGTCATATGCCGATGACACCCAGCTTGTGGTCTCACTGGCCACAGAGAACAACGGTCACTCCCCAGCCGACCTGCTAAAATGCCTAGAGGACGTCAGGGATTGGATGACCAACTCCTCCCTAAAACTAAATGGAGAAAAGACGGAGCTTATGCTCCTAGGCCCAACCTCTCCTGTGCCTTTCACTTCCTTATGGCCCAGTACACTAGGCCCGCCCCCCATCCCTAAGGAAAGTGTTAAAAGCCTGGGAGTGTGGTTGGACAACAAACTCTCCTTCTCCACCCAGGCCACCAAACTGTCCGCCACCTGTTTTGGTCTACTTAGGATCCTGAGAAAGGTCCTCCAGCTACTCCCCTTAGAGGCCAAAAGGGTGGCGATACAGGGTCTCATCCAGTCTCGGCTGGACTCAAACAATGCCCTATACGTGGGAGCACCGGAGATGACCCTCCGAAAACTGCAGGTTGTTCAAAACTGTGCAGCACGCACCCTGCTGAGCATCCCACGCACCCAGTCAGCCAGACCTGCCCTAAAAAGCCTTCACTGGCTTCCAGTGAGGCAGAGAGTGGCCTTAAAGGCGCAATGCCTGGCGCACCGCGCCTTCTGGAAAACAGGTCCAGCCATCAACACCGACCTGGTTACCCCCTACCACCCTAGCAGGAACCTACGGTCGATGGAGGCGTTCCTCGCCACTGTCCCCAGAGTGAAGCGAGCCAGATCTGGGGGTAGGCTGTTCTCTTTGAACACCGCCAGGCTCTGGAATGCGCTCCCCATCTCACTCCGATCCAACCCAGACCTCCTCTCCTTTCGGAAAAATCTAAAGACACTGCTGTTTGCTAAATCCGAAGTACCTTAGCCTCCCGTGCTTCCTTGCCTCAACCCAGCGCTTGGACGCCTACGGGCAGCAACCGCGCTTAATAAATATCGTTACAATTACAATTACAATTACAATACAATTACAATTTCAAGGGTGCAGGGGTGTCCAAAGGACACCCTGTTGCTCCCCTGAAATAAGCATAGGTGCACATGTGGTGCACATACATGCCCTAAGGGCATGTATGTGCTTCACATGGCACTTTGAAAAATGCAAAAATGGGCATTTTTCATGAATTTCGCAAATTACCACCAACTTAAAGTTGCTGGTAATTTGCGATTCCTTAGGGACAATTTGCTATTTTTTTTAGCTTCATACATTGCATTTAAGGAATCGCAAAATTTGTGATTCCTTAAATGCAATTGCAAAAAAAGGAATCGCAAATTTTGCAACTCCTTAATTTGCACCGGATTTTCCTTCATACATCCCATTTAGCAAATTCGCAGTCGCAAAGGCCGTAATTCTGCGAATTTTGGCCTTTGCGAATGCGAATTTGTATGATACATATGGCCCATAGTCAGATGGTCAGGTGCAAATTTAAATTGTACAATAGAGATATGAGAGGGGGGCAGAAAGTGGAGGGAAGGGGAGTGTGACAGAGTGGTGGACAATGCAGGAAAGGAGAGCGACAATGCAGACTGGGAAGGGAGTAAGGGAAGCAGAGAAGAAAGAAAATGAACCTAATAAAGGAACATGCAATCAAATAGAGACATTTAGGACCCCGAGGACAACGGAGAGGTGATGCGGGAGGTTGCGAAAGAAAAAGTGAAATGGTAAGGGAAAGAGAGAGAGAGAGACAGAAAGAGACCGAGAAAAACATTCCCTGGCATGGTAAGGCAGATAAACTCTGAGAATGAACAGAAGAAAAAGAGACGTGGTAATATGGAAGAAAAATGAATGGGAGGAGGGCAGAACTCTTAGAGAGATAGTGTGGGGAGACGGGCATGACAGTGTGAAAAAACGGATGCGTGGACGTGAAAAATAGAAACGAAGAAATTGACATTCAGTGGAATAGAGCCCAGAAGAAGTGCAGAGTGAGCAAGAATAAAGCACAGCCACAATAGTGAGAAATGTAGTTAACACTTTGTGGAGGGTGCAAGAACAGAAGGGAATGATAGCAGGGCTAAGTGGGAGAGAGAGGCATGGAGATGAAGACAGACGAGCAGGCACAAACCGGTACTGAGGCCGGGACACGTCAGGTGAGTAACCGCCACTTAGCAGAATAGATTCAAGATGAAGAGACAAGGAAATCAGCTTAGTCCACCTCAATTGAAACTGACAGTGTCCATGTACAATTACAGGCACTCACCTCCAGGCAAGCAATGAGAAGTGGATGTCCAGGGGGTGAGGCGACAATCAAATTTACCAAGCACCAAATGTGATTAGCCAATGCAATTGACCCACGCGGCATAGCTGGGCTGCCACATAAATGGCGGAGGCCAGCAGTTCGGCACACTCTGCTCCTACTCACTCCGCAGCATGCAGGCCGCCGCCAAACAGCTCTGCACCTGGCCAGACCTCAAGCTGCGCGAGGCGGTGTCCCTCTACTTCACCATGGTGGCAGTCTTCTTGGTCATCCTAGTGGCTGCTCTTCAGGGCACCTCCCCAAAGGAAAGCCCCTTCCCCTACACAGTGCCCCTAGACCCCCAGGGCCAGCTGCAGCTCTCCTGGAACGTCAGCTACCCAGAGGAGGCGGTGTACTTCCAGATCCTGGCAAGGGACCTGCGCTTTGGGCTACTCTTTGGCATGTCCGACCGGGGGGACTTTGAGGACGCAGACTTGGTGGTGCTTTGGAGTGATGGCTCCAACTCATACTTTGGGGTAAGAACTGCCATTTGTATTTCTGGCTTTCGAAGAGAAGATGCTTATCTGTACTATCATCACTTAGGTGATCAGTGTACCTATTACGGATGTATGACGTTACAACGCAGGCTATTACAACGCCTGCCTTTACAACGTGGTTTTTACATCGCAAACCTTTACAACACATAGCGCTTAGAGGTGCTGGATAGTGGTAAGTATAATTTTCTATTCCAACTCCAGTCCCCGTGGACACTAGGGAAGGTGTTGGATAGAAAATTAAACTTATTCCCTATCCTAGAGCGCCCCCCAGCGCAATGCGTTTTAATGGTTTGCGTTGTAATGACCGCATTGTAATGGTAGTGCGTTGTAATAGTTTTGTTGTAACGGTTGTTCAACACCTATTACCAGAGGTTCAAGTCTGACTTTCACAATGCAAGTCATCTTTGAGGTAGGTATCTCCCTGGTCCCCCATATATTAGTTCCCATGTGAAGCATGCTGCAAGGGTGCCAATTAACAATGATACTGTACAGTTGAAAGGAGCTTGGCTCATAAAGTGACCTGGCAATCACCTCACCTTTCCTCCCTAAATATTCCAGTATGACCAACCAGGACATGGCATCTCGCATTCCACCTCCATTGCCTCAGTCCAGGCTTCGCTGTATGCACTCGCCATCAGGACATCCCAACTCACGACACTGTGTTCCTCATTCTGGCTGCTGAGAGGGTGAGCTCCTTGATTCATCAGTACTTCTTCCTTGAAAGTCCCACCCATGTCATGTTCCCATCATTATGACCCCTTTACTGAACTCCATCACTTTTTATAATGTAGGATTTCATTTGTTTTAACACATGCATGACAAGTCTGCTTAATGTCCTTTTCAACAGCATTCTTCACTTCTCTCGCTAAGGAATTTGTTCGTTTGCAGTTTTTTGGTTTCAGATCAGAAGGGTTTATGCATTCGAGGGTGTATTTAGGTTTATTTTTGCTGAGAATATGATACAGAAATTAAGTGCATAAGGTACAGGAAAGATACAGGTTACTCAATGGTGAAGGATAAAAGGAAACCAATATGTGGCAGAGAGAGTGTTGAGTGAGGCAGTCCTAGGTGACTGCAGACTGGTACAAAGTAAGATGCTACAAGACCAATACAGCAACGTTGTGAGCAAGACAGGGGTTCTCACAACCTCATTGCAGCCGGCCTATTATCTTGCAAAAGATTTATGGGGGATCCCGTGGGCTCCAGAAACTCACACACATCTTGGAATCCTGATTCAGGACCAAACTGCTATTCACACCCAAATTCGGACTAATGACCTGATTGTAGACATTGCTAGATGAACGCAGCAGGGCTGCTAGCGAGACATTGCGAGGCAAGTCTAGCAGAGTAGTGAGCGAGACGTTACTAGTCGATTACTGTAGTTACATCCATCCGTAAACATGATACTTAAGAAGCGTCCATGATGTTGTTTCTTTGCAAGAGACATCACCTGTGTGCTTGAGGGCTACTGCCATGGTACCCAGGCAGAAGGCCTCTCTCAGGCTGAGGGGTGGGGGTGACCTGCCTGCAGGTACCATTCCAGAATCTTGAGATGGTGGAGCTGGGTGTGGGGTGCTGAGGTTGTGTGCAGTTTAAGGGCTGCAGACATGTAACTAGGCAGGGATTGCAAAGAGCCGAAATAAGATTTTTTTTTAAAGTTACTAAAGCCCCCATAGTAAAACCTGTGCTTGCAGTACATTTCAGAAATCCTCCCTTCTTTGAGGTGCATTACACTTAGCATTATCTCACTGATAAAAGAAAAATGCAAATTTGAGTCCAATTGATTAGAAATACATTATCTCATTAGAGCAATCTACTTTCTCGCTTTACTGACTAAATCCCAAATTAAAGTGACTAATTCCCTTGGCAGATTTCGGCTCCAATAATGATTTAATTCGTTTTTTCTCTAGAACGAGTATTATCCCAAAAGAAGGCTGTACGATTGATTCTCCTCAAGTGCAATTCGTCCCGACAATAGTTCGACGCTGGCAAATTCTCTAATGCCCTGATTAATCTGTAAATACTTCAGTCACTCTGCCGATGTATTAAGTATCTCTTTCTTTGTGAAAGTAATGAATTCACCTATTTGTTAGCAATTCTTCAATTAACCAATGCTGTTCATTTCTAGATGTAGCAGTCACGTCTATGGCACGTGATCTATAGCCTGATAGAATGGGAGTGCCTGGGAGTGAATTAGCAGGATGGCTCAGCGAGCTGAATACTCATAGTATACTATATATGTCGGGGTGTAAAGGTTGTGAGTTCGAAACTGGTGGAGTTTGACTCAGCATAGCGTCCTACTGAGGTTAGTCAATGGTGTACAGTTAAAACAAATATCACCTCATTGTCAGAGTGCTTAGAAGCTCCAGCGGTGCTATAAAACAAGGGGCCATATTATCAAGAACAGGCGATAAAATTCCCGTAGCAGCCCAGGTTCTGGTGTTAACAAATTCACAAGGGTATATTATCATGCCCATTATCGCCATTTTAGCGGCAGTTTCCTGGCGATAATGTTATCGCCTGTTCTTGATAATATGCCCCTAAGTGCTTTTTATGCAAAGGCCAACGTGCTGTGGTACAGAAACAACTCCTTGCATGTGTTGTAGCTGGCAGGATAACTCAGCGAGTTCAGCGCTCGCTTCTGTGCGAAGGTGCATGTTTGAACTCCGGCGTGGCTCTGCCAGCCATGAATCATTTAAGCATCAATACACTGGGAACAATTCAAGCAAGACACAATAACACCTGTAATTCATAGCGCTCCGAAGTGACACATCTGTGGTAGCAAGTGCTGCATGGAGGTAGGTTTATCCTTGTATTTATCAAATCCAAGAATGGAAGTCGCTCTTTCTGATACAATGTACCCCTTCGTAGTAGATTACCGATCCAGTGATGCACACTGATCACGACGGACAGCGGTGATCCATTTCTGAACCCAATGAATGCGCAGAAAGTACATTGATAGCTCCCTCTTTGTCAATGCCTCATTGATGTGATAACCTGACCAAGTCTCAACTGCAGTAAACAATTCCCCACACAGTGACCACCGACCTCTCCCAATGAACACCTTAAAAAAGCACCCAAACTCTTGGTACCATGATCAATGTAATAAATAACCCTGTGTTCACGTGGATTTTTTTTCCAGTTTTCATACAGTGATTACTCCCCTCACATTTACCGACCCAAAGATTTATATGAAGTAGGTGACATTCTCACTAACACACAACGCATCTTATTACATGGTGGGCAGTACTACAGTAGTGTCATAGTCTACTAACACAGTAGGCCCGGTAATTGGTGTGATATTTATTGCACCTGAAAAAATCAGGGTCCGCTAAGTCAGAATGTACTGTGTGATGAACTGACCTGCCAATATTTATTACAAAACTCATACTTGCGATATGTGTAGTCACAATAGTGACTTCACGCTTGGCAAATTAAGCAGGCTGCTCGTACTGAGGGCCAATGTGTATTCCATAGACACAGTGATGATTCTACATCACAAAAATGGCACGTCCGCGCCCATCTCTGCCACCACCATCTGCATGCCAATTCTCCCCACCACAATACAATTGCCCCCACCACATGACAATTCTCCCCACCGCATGACAATTCTCCCACCGCATGACAATTCTCCCCACCACATGACAATTCTCCCCACCGCATGACAATTCTCCCCACCGCATGACAATTCTCCCCACCGCATGACATTTCTCCCCCACCGCATGACAATTCTCCCCACCACATGACAATTCTCCGCCACCGCATGACAATTCTCCCCCACCACATGACAATTCTCCCCCACCGCATGACAATTCTCCCCACCGCATGACAATTCTCCCCACCGGATGACAATTCTCTCCCACTGCATGACAATTCTCCCCACCGCATGACAATTACCCCATCACATTACATTTCTCCCCCACCGCATGACAATTCTCCCCCACGCATGACAATTCTCCCCACCGCATGACAATTACCCCCATTTTTTTGTTTGAATATCTTTTATTGGTTTTCGTTGTTTATGCACAGTACACATAATAATGCGAGACAAAACAGAAAAAAGAACTCAACATAGCATCCCGTAGTGGTACAGAGTTATTCAGAAGAAAATAACAAGTTGTCAAATGATATTATTCATATATCGCATCACATAAATCAGAAATGTTCACAGGGGCGCTTTGTTTGCAAAATAAATCACATATCGGAGAAGTGACGGGCTTGGTTTCAGAAAAGAAGGGTGTTCAAGGAACTAGTGAACCGTAACAAGGCGTAACGTGATCAATTAAGGAGGTTCATATAATAGAAGTGATTATAGAGAGTGCGCAGCTTCATGATCATAATCACTGTACATCGGGGTGTGGTGGGTGTGTTGCAAAGGGGTATGATTCCTTGTCTGTGTGTCTCTATCTGCCCATCTATCTGCCCATCTCTGCAAACAGGTATAGAACGTAGCATCCGAGACTGCGCTGCTATTAAAAGCGTGCAGATACGGGGCAGCACGTGTACAGTTCGATATTCTAAACAGCTTAACAATAGTATGAAACTGAAAGAACATTAAGATACTAAATAATAACAGCAAAAGAAAGAACAAATATAATAATGAAGCAAAGAGAACATCTGTGTGCTGTCGCTCCTGTGTGTCTTCGGTTCCAGGGATGACAATTACCCCCATCACATTACAATTCTCCTGCACCGCATGACAAGTCTCCCCCACCGCATGGAGAAACATTGAAGGAACTGGTGCCTAGCTGGGGGATCCCTCTGGTAGTACTGAAATCCAATCACAAGCGGGCATCAGCCGCCGCTTTCTGCCCCAGCCCTACAATCTGGTGTGTGGCCAAGAAGGCTGGTGTGTGAATCGGCGTGGAAGGGGAAACATCCTTTACAACGCAACTTTTACCACGCAGTGCTTTTACATCGCAACTTTTACAATGCAAACCATTACAACGCATTGCTTTGGGGGGCGCTCTAGGATAGGGAATAGATTTAATTAACTATCCAACACCTTCCCTAGTGTCCACGGGGACTGGAGTTGGAATAGTAAATTAAACTATTCACTATCCAGCACCCCAAAGCGCTATGCGTTGTACTGGTATGCGTTGTAAAAAACGCGTTGTAAAAGCATGCGTGGTAAAAGCATGCGTTGTAACGTCATACATCCGCGTGGAAGGCGCCAGCCACATGAATCAGCACAGCCAGGAGCAGTAGTGGCGTGTGCAGCCTACACCTTGGATAGAGGAGAGGTAGGAGGTGGACCCACACACAACACACAACCGGGTAACAGAGACGGCGGCTGGCAGGGGGAGTTTGGTGAAAGAAAGGGCCCAACTTGTACATTTCAACAGACTCCACCAGACTGCTGTGGTGGCAAGTGGAGCCGGACATGATACCTTACCCCAGATGCACAGGAATTAGGCAATAGAGGGACTAATAATGCGGCACGGTTAACTCAATTACTTGGCAACAAAAACAATTTATGCAGTTTCAAAGGAAGATTAACAGCCTGATTCATCATTCTCCCGTTTTGCGAGCCCCTAATAGCGATTCATAACGAATCGCTATTAAGGACTTGCAAAACGGGATTCATGTAGAAATTGCATAAAGAAATGCGATTCCTACACATTCCTTATTTGCGATTAGCAAATTGCTAATCGCAAATAAGGAATAACTCCCCATTCATTCCTATGGGCCAAAAGGCCCATAGGAATGAATGGGGAGTATTCCTTATTTGCGATTAGCAATTTGCTAATCGCAAATTAGATAGCGATTTAAAGGGTGCCAGGGGTGTCCAACGGACACCCTGTAGCACCCCTTAAATGCAAATTGAAACAGGTGTTGCGCACACACATGTCCAAAGGACATGTGTGTGTGCAACATGCAACTTAGAAAAATGCTTTTAAAAGCATTTTTCTGAGTTTTCGCTATTTACCACGAGGTTTGACCTCGCGATAAATAGCAGGCCGAAATAGCGAATTCGCAATTTTTAAATGGATGATGAATTGCATTTAAGGAATCTCAAATAGAGATTCCTTAAATGTAATTCCTCGCAAAATAGCGAAATCGCTATTACCGATTTTTGCATTTGGGATGATGAATCCCAAATGCAAAAATAGCGCTTGCAAAGGGCCAGTTTCTCAGAATCTGGCCCTTTGCGAGCCGATTTCGGCTTGATGAATCAGGCTGTAAGTGGCTTATCCAGTTAAATACAAAATCTGGAATTATCTAGCTTGTTTGGCATTTTAACACACATTCCTCATCAAGACATGTGGACATGCGAGAAAACACATAGCATTCCAAACATCCCATTGAAAATGCTATTCACCTACAATTAATGATTTTGTCATGCACTGAAGCAGAGGAACACCATTAAACTACTTTCTTCGCTCACACATTAAAATAGTTTTTTTTAAAGCATATAATATATTGATTTTGGCAGAAAGGAAGCTTGCCTTCCTACGCTGGATTTTCAAATCTATTTTTACTCTGCTCCACATGAAGGAACTCTTGAAGAATCACTTCCTAACAAGTAGCAACCCCCGCAGAACATAACGAATTATCGATGGAGAGCAATCAGTAACAGAGCTGCTTTCTACTTGAGGGAGTTCTAAGAAATTTGATAGACAAAGGCCCTGATTACAAGTGTAGGCGCTATTCATCACACATGATAAATAAGGATACAACGGGGTACATTATCAATTGGGTGAGATAAACAGCACCTATTACGAGTTTAGAGGCATGCCATTCAGAATTTTGGTTTTTAGTGCATCAAAATCTGCATGATAGGAAAAAGAACATAGGGGCATATTATAAAGACAGGCGATAAAATGATCGCCGTAACGCCGATAATGGGCTTCATAATATGCTCTATGGAATTCCAATAGAAGCCCAGGTTAGATGTGAAGGACATCTAACATGGGCTTCAATTGGAATTCCATAAAGCATATTATCAAGCCCATTATCGCCGTTTTAGCCGCAGTTTTCTCCCGCTAAAACGGCGATAATTTTATCGCCTGTCTTGATAATCTGCCCCGTACTTTTTTCACCTCTTAAATTTCGGCAGGTTTGATTTAACTAATGGAATGACCTTTGAAGTATTTAACGCATCTGATATTTATTGAGTGCGTTAAATAAAAAAACAACTTGTAATTCTGACCCATGCATAAACAAGGGTGTGCGAAAGGATACGAATGAACTAACCTCTTCGTAAAGAGGCCCCTCTGAGCCATATTACCAATTACACTTCAATTCCAAAGCAGCCAGTAACAGGAGTTACAAACTCCTTTGGAATTACAAAGTCTGTAGATTTATCACAGATACGCTACAGTGCTTATTCACATCCCCAGAGCTGGTGAAATACCGGGGTTGAAGACAATGTGGTGTAGAAATAAGTATTGTCTAGGGAAATCCGATGTGGAATTAACAATTTTCCATTATAGTTCAATTTTCTAAGGGAACCCTCGAGATCCCATAAATAATCCCAGAGTTACTGGTACTCTGGGTATCAAAAACTCTGAAGGTGGTGAGAAGTCAGATCTAATGAGGCCCAAAGTGATCAGAGCTGGAGTTTTGTTCAACAACACTTGGCACCTGAGGTGGACAGTTTCATGTGATGGACAGCTATTTATCTACTATTTGGTGTTGTCCATGCCCCCGCAATCCACATCCCGGGAGTATCTGCCCCAATGGATCAGCTTTGTAGGGGCAAGGAGGTCACTGGGAGCCCATACTAAACATTGTCCCATCTCCCTGATGCGTATTTCTTGATCCCATGCATTAAAAAATGCAAATACCACATGGCCTGTCAACCAAAGCCCTCACCATACAATAAACCAAAATGAAATAAATGTTCCCCATTCCCATCAGCATTCTCCCTTTCTTCCACCATTGACTATACAAATATACCCACTATCATGCCATCCTCCACCAACACCTTGATTTTAATATACTCTCTGTGTTCATTTCAGTATAAATAATACCTAACATATCTGCCACCGCCCAGGGAACTCTCGAGACACTTTAGACACCTCCCACCCTACTTGATGTCCTCTCTGCTCTCAAGAAGGGAGGAGAGAGGCGAGGTGTGCTGGCAGCCTTTCTGCTTAGTCCATGACTGACTAGGGAAAAGACTGTTGCTGGTACAGGAGGGTGACTTACATTTCCCCTCTTCCTTGGGCCTACAGATAACCATGAGAGGTTAGGGGGTGGACTCCTATCTTTCATTCCAATGCCTGTTTAGTTTTTTGAGGACCTAAGGGTGACCGCAGATGTTCAGTAGCTTTGGAATCCACTTTGGCGTTTGGCAGTCATCATCATCATCATCAATATTTATTGTTTGATTAGTAAAAATCTTTACAATATTCGAGTGGATAAAAACAGAAAAGAAGAAAAGAGAAATTAAGATGAAAATAAAATTACATGTATTCTTAACAATAAAAGAAAAAAATTTCTGACCCAGAAAAGGCCTCTCTGGACAAGTATCTTTCATTAAAACACAGTATGTGTGTCCAGGGCGAGATTTTCGCGAAATGGCATTTCTAACACCACGTTCTTCTTTTCCTGGCCAGTGTTTGCACTAGGTGGTAGGTGCCTTTGTCTGTTCAGTTTCCTGTAGCAGTTTTGTTACCTTGGTCATAAATTTTACTCCCCGGCATGACAGAATCGATGAGGCACCTCCTAGCCAGCTTATCACCACTTGTCTGCAAGTGCGGATCTTTAGTGTGATAAAAATTACACGTAGATGCCTTCTTCTTAGAGCCAGTAGGGCCGGACACGTACATAACAAGTGTGTCAATGTTTCCTTCTGATATCCGCATAATCTGCAGTTCAAACTTTCAGTTTGTTGTTTCCAAGAGGGCAATACATCTTTTGATGGGTGCATGCCCATTCGGTACTCTAAAAAAGGTTTTTTTAGATGTTGACTGTAGTGCGAAGCTATATATCCTTGCGGTTTTTGGTTGATGTAGGAGTTGACTACTGTCCAAGGGTGTCGTCGTTTAGTTAAAGTTGTTTTATCTCTTAGCAAGGAAGCCTTTTTTGCTTGTCCATTTACTACTTTACAGAAGTGTACGTGGTCGATTTTTTTTTTCCATACTTTGTGCAGAGTTAGTGTGGTCAAACTCGCACTGAGATATTTTCCCCATTGAGTTGTTTTTGGCTGGACTTCCTGGTGGTTTATTTCCTTCCAGCAGATGTTGTCCATTGACTTACTTGGGGCAGAGCGAAGCTTGTGGCACAATTTTACGAACATGGAGATTGACCGAATTTCTTGGTTCTGTAAGCCAAATTCTAAACGAACTTGGGCTGGCGCAGATGAATGTGGTAGATTGAAGACTTCCTTGTATATTTTATTTTGTAAATTGTTTAAAATTGTTGATTCCACTCCTAGCCATGCGGTTAAACCATATGATAAAGTGGGGATAGTTTTTGCAGCCATTACTTTAAGTAAGTGCGTGTAGTTTGGACCGCCCACTGTTTTTTGCAGTTGCCTGTATGCGTAAATTAATGATTGTGCCTTCCCTCTTAGTACCAGAATGTGCCATTTTTTGTGTTGCCCTGCTCTATGGTCATCCCCAGATATTTATATGAAACCTGCTCTTCGAGGACTGAATTATTGATTGACCATCTGAAATTAAGTTTCTTCCCCTCCACAAGCCGGAGTACTTTTGTTTTATCTTTATTCAGTTCCAGGTTTTCTTGTACTAAGTAGGCCGATAACATGTTTACCAAGCTTTGCAAGCCTATTGGGGTTTTGCTTAGTAGAACTATGTCATCGGCGTACTGCATGATTGGTACAGGAACATTGCCGAGTTTTGGGGCATGACTTTCCGTTACTTCTAAATTACGTCCAATATCTGCAAGGTATAGATTAAAAAGACTGGGGGCAAGGACACAGCCTTGTTTTAAACCATCTTGTGTCTCGATTTTCTTTGTAAGGTTGGTCCCGTTCCCTTGTTTAACCTTTGCCCATGTTTCGCTGTACAGGCTGGATATTGCGTTTATTAAATTTTCTGGCATACCCCACTTTCTTAATTTGCTCCAAAGCCTTGACCTGCTTACATGGTCAAAAGCTGATTTTATGTCCACGAAACATCCATATAGTTGTTGCTTCTTTTTTTGGCGTTTTCCATTAGCAGGCCTAGGGTGGTTAGGTTTGTGGATGTCCCCATCCCTGATCTAAAACCACTTTGAAACATAGGTATTATATTGGATGATTTTTCCCAGTCCTGCAGCTCTTCTAGTAGGCACGAAGTATACAGCTTGGCTTCTACATCTATTAAGGAAATCAGACGATAATTCCCTGGATTTTTTCGATCCCCTTTCTTGTGAATTGGATGGATTATGTTTCCTTTCCATGTAGCCGGAAGGTTACCCTTTGTAAAGATGTGATTAAATAAAACTGTTAAATGTTCGGCCCAAAAGTCTTCGTTTGATTTATAAACTGCTGTTGAGAGACCATTTGGACCTGGTGCCCCCTCTGGCTTTAGTCTTTGAATCAGCGTTTTTATTTGGGCACGAGTGGACAAAACTTCTTGATAAATGGCATTTGTCTCTAGGTTTACATTATCATGTGGTCTTGGACTGACGAATATAAGTTTAAAACTCTGTTCTTCGATGTCATTGGATGAACCTTGTTTATATTTATTTAAAAGTGGTTCCTCTTTTAAGTAGAGGTTCTTCACCTGTTTCCCCCATGCCTTGTTGCTGATTCCAGGGTCATGTTTCAGTGTTGCTCCTGAATTTAATTCATTTATAGTAGCCCAAAACTCTCTGGAGGATACTTTTTTACTTGTAATTAGTAGTTTTTCCCATATCCGTTCCTTATGTTGTGCCTTCGCCATCCATATTTTATTCCGATATTTTTTTCTCATACTTCTGATGTCTATGTTGTTTAAATTGTGTCCCTTAGCAGCCGATCTCTGTGGCCTGGCTAGTTTTCTCTTTTCTAATCTTAATTCCGTGTTAAACCATGGTGCTGGCTTAGGTGTTCCGTCTCTAGTCGCCTTCGACTGGACTGAATGTTTTTCTTTTAGTTCCTCCAGTAGATTTTCCCAATTCTTTACGTGATCTCCGTTATCAAGGCTCCCTATTTTAGTCAAAAAGTTGCTAGCTGTAATCATGATTTTTTTTGTTTCAACGCCCCTGCATTTTATTTTCCGAAGATTACATTTTTCTGGGAGTTGCTGTAATGAACATATTGTTTCTGCTCTTGGAACTGTAGTAATCATCCGTGTAATTTGTGGGAAATGATCACTTTCCAAACGCGGAACTATAGAATATTCCACTATAGATTTTGTCATGCTTACACTGACGATTGTGAAATCTATGGTCGATTTAACTTTGCCACTCGTGTAAGTGGGGCACGGCTGAGGGTGTCCATTTTTCCTGCTATTTAGAATTGTTAGACCCATTGAGTTTATGTTGTCCCGTTCTTCTAAGTAGGACCCTTGTGCTGAACTTTTTTTCCTGTTTGGTCTACCCTTGTCAGGGCTGAATAGATTACAATTAAAATCTCCCGAAATGAACATTGAACTAAGTTTATTGGTTTTTTGTAGGGTTATAATTAATTTGAGGAGTGTTCCCAATTTTTCCTTTTTTGCTTTTCATTCTGGATGTATATAAATGTTTAGTAGAAGCAGTTGGTACTGAGGCTTTATTGTAATTTTTGTAGCTTGGGCCCAGTTTAACCCAACGTCCCAATTGTATTTTTGTGAAATGAAAGTTGATAGGCCTCCTCGTGGGTGCCCGTATTTTGATTGCCTCTCTGCAAGTATATGATAGTCCGTGAAGCCAGGGATTCCTAAATGAGGCAAGTTCCAGGTCTCTTGTAGGAGAATTATGTCTTGCTCCTCAAAAAATAGTTGAGTTTCGTGGTCCTGCTCCATGCTACTGAACCCGTGCACGTTCCAAGAACATAATTTATTTGTGTCCGGGTTTATTTCTTCCATGTGCAGGCCTTTTGTTTGTTCTTTGATTGTGTCTATTCTAGGAGCTCTTTTCGCTTAGTGCTGACGGGATCCATGACCAGTCTTGATTGCTACTATGAAGCCGGTATATGACCGACTGACTATTTTGGGTAGTTTTTGTTTGTGTTCTTTTGCCCGGAGATGTTGCTCGGGCTGCTTGTAGGCACAATTTTGCATTGGGCCTTTGCGACTCTACATCCTTGTGATGGTCTAGGTTGATGTAGAGGGGGAGGGGGTATCTCGGTTGTTTATGTTGCTGCAAAGTGATTCCCCATCTCTCAAATGTTGCTCTGTGAGAGTAGATTTTACCTGCTAGCTCTTTTGATTTCCAGGTAGTAACCGAGTTTTCGATGTCTGGTCTAGCTTTATTTTGGTGAAACTCTACTGCTTCCATGTCTTGAGAGACTATTCCATTCAGTTCAGGAATTTCTTTAACTCGTTTTAGAATATTTCCTCTGTTGAGGATATCCTGTCTTCCCTTTGTTACATATTCCGGGATAAAGGTCACAACTGGTTTGATCTCGTTCAGTTCTAGCGTATGGTTTTCTTCTTGGTTCCTTTTAGGGTCTTTTAATCTTTTGGACCCGTTGATAGTATTTGTGTCTTTTGCTTGATCTTCGGTTGGCACAGTGTTCTTTTTTAGTTTCTTCTCGAATCTTGATTCTATATATTCCGTCGATTGCTCGTATTCTTGGGAGCCTCTCTTTGTGGTCACGCTTCTACATGTTCCGTCTGTGGTGATCTTTAGTACCCTCTCATCTGTTCCTAAAAATGCAGTTTTTTGTTTCCTGTTTTGGGATCTTATTTTGTCGCCCGAGGGTCCGTTAGTTGTATTTCGTACGTTCTCTCTTTCTTTTGTTTGAGGAGAGATCAAACTATCCTCTATGTTGCCGGTTGCATCTTCGGTGGTCAGATCGTTTACACGTTTGTATGAGTGCGTATCCACAGAGGTCCTTGTCTGTACTGTTTGTTTTATTGTACAGTTGGATATGTGTGGGCCTACGGTTAGTTGTTTGATCGTCCTTGGCCTGTCGGAAGATGTTGTTTCCGATTTGTGTAGGGATTCCACCGTTATTGACTTCCCAAACGAGAAACTCACCCTTTCTGAAGACCGTTGGACCTGTCTAGTGTTGAGAGATTTCAACGTATCTTTGTTTGATTCCAAGCCCTGACTTACGTTCTTTGTAAAAATTGGAAAGAGGTGTTCTGGGGCTGCGTGATGTTTTTTTTTTTCTTGGGCCGTGCCTTCCTGGCTCTTTTCCTTTGCCGTTTTATTAGATTGTCCTGATGTTCAGGTGGAGGGATTGGCGAGCCGTCGTTTGTTTGTTTCTTTTGGCTTTCCGTTGCCCCTTCTTCGAGCTCTGTGTTTATGTTATTCCAAACCTCTTTCTTGGCTGGGGTTAGTTTTGATCTACGGTTTGGAGCTTTTGGAGTTTTTTTATTCCAGGAACTATCAATATATTCCTGATTTCCCTTTTGGTCGTATGAAGCTTTCACAACTCCCAGAATGTCGTTTAGAATGTCTGGGAGGGACGCCAGTTTTTCAATTATGCTCCCACAGTTGCAGGTATTTTGTTTTACATTGTTTTCAGTTTGAAGTCTGCTTCCTGGGATTAGATGGTCAGTATTTGTAGTTTTTTTTTATCCACGTTTTCCTTTTTAACCAATAGAGTCATTATTGTGTCTGTCTTAGAGCTTATGTTTGATATGTGCTCCGCAATGATGTTTATTAAGTCTATTTGAACCTCCATTTTATCGGATTGGAAGTTTAATGCTCTTATTGCCTGTTCCAATGTGCTAATTATAGTTTTCCCCCAATTTGTGTTGGATTGTAAGCTGCCGCCGTTCCCTGGGTGTACGTCTGGTTGTTCAATTCTACTTGCAGATGAGATTGTAATGGGTTCCAAGTGGGGGTCCTCGTTTACATGGCTACCGCAGCTGCTAGTGTCGTCAATCAGAATTCTGCGACTGCTGCGTTTGGCAGTCTATTTTTCGCCAGGCTAATATCAGGCAAATACTGCGTTTAACTGCCAGTTCTCATGTGAATGGCTCTATTTTAGAGCTATAAAAATA
The DNA here is from genome assembly GCF_964261635.1 of Lissotriton helveticus. NCBI lineage: Eukaryota > Metazoa > Chordata > Amphibia > Caudata > Salamandridae > Lissotriton > Lissotriton helveticus. The sequence continues at coordinate 163,129,648 of NC_136065.1, read as the reverse complement.
GAACTTTGCATTACACTTTTATTATGCCAGTGTCTTAGTAACAGGCACTTTTAGATTAAATATACCAAACTCTAAAAAAAAAAATGTAAAACTAACATATTAGTAACAGTTGTGGGGAAAATGACTGCATTATGTGTTGTTCCAAAATACCGGTGCTACACTCCCTGGTACACCTGTTCCAACGAAAAGCAAAATCACAAATAGAAAAAGAAGAGTGGCAGGAGCACTCAGTAAACAATAATAAAAAAAACTTGAAGTTGTCTAAGCAGAAAACACAGTATCATTTGTCAGTCAGTTAGACCTCCAAATTAAACAACTCCTTGTATCTGATAAGGGACTTGTATCTTTTATTTCCATTTTGACAAGTTCAAATAAGACATGGACACAGCCAACGCGTTTTGTCCCAAACCACTGGGACTTCTTCAGGGCTGACAAATATATATATATATGTATATATATATATATATATATGAAGAAAGCAGTCCCAATTCCATCAAGTAACGGCGGAATATAGTAGGTCTGGACCTCAGAAATCTCACACAATGCAGCGAAATATAGCCAGCAAAATAATCACTACTCGAAATGAGTCAGCAGGAAGACGGTTTATTCCATAGAAGATGACCGTTTCGCTCCACAGGGGAGCTTGTTCACATCATATATATATATATATATATATATATCTATATATATAAACAAACGCTAAAATGTAATTCCATACAGGCATGCAAACAATATAAACAATTATGCTTTAAAAAATATACTGGTTAAAAAAAGGATAGGGCATTGTATTCCAAAAAGACATTCATAAATCACCTTTAAACTCAGGACATGGAACAAAAAATGAGGCTCAGTCCTAATTTGAAAATAGAAACACATGACATATCTAAAGGCAAAATATACTGTCTAATTATTGCATGGTTTATGATAGTTCAATTAGGCTCTTTTTATTGCAGTGACAGTCAATATGTATCCTATTGATCATAGCTATTCTCCCTATAGAACTTGCTGCAAATTCTGTATTTATGACATTATTTACTGTTTCAGAACACATGACCTAGACATTTTATCCCTCTATTTGACTCCATTAAACTTATTATGTCCACATTATATTTTTCCTTTTGTGAAATACACATAATTATTACAAAATCATGTGGAATACACTTTACTGGCATTTCAATCATTTTCATCTTTGAGGATATGCTTGGCACGAAAAAGTGATACCAGCAAAAGACTGTTTCGAGGATAAAATGTCTTGTTCAATGTGAAAATGTCTCTTCAGGCAGCTGTCCAGCTGTTCAATGCTGTTGATTAATAACCATGCACCATCAATGTCTTGAAGGAGAGTTCCAAGAGCATTAAGATGTTAAACACAGCGTTGGTCCAGTAGGAAGCTGTCCACCTGCAGACAATTCTGCACCATACGTTATTCACAATCTCAACATCCTGTGAGGAGTTGTTCAATTTGTAGGGGACGTTTACCCATATATAGGCACAATGCCAGTCAAAGAAGGGAATTTTCAGGTGTCTAAATTATGATCAACCATACACTAGACCTCATTCCATTTTGGGAGCTGTACAGATATTAATTACAGCCTCAGATGCTGCATTAGTGCTTAATACAGCTCTATAGTCAAGGCTACTGGAATTATGCAATTCCAAGGCTAGGGACCTTTCTTCATAATTATGGATGTGCACACTAAACCCAATATCCATTATCACCTGCATAATGTTCTGATTTTAACAAGCAATTTTATCTCTAGCACAAACTGATCAAAAGTTACAAAAACTGTCCTCAAGTGTTTTCCAGGCAATCAAAAGTCCACTGTAAAAATTAAGTGGTCATCTTTCAGTTGCTGAGTACTGTAATTTAGCAGTTAAACTGGTACTAATGACAGGACACATTTGCCCAAACAGTGTTAACTTGTGTAAAAATGATTAAATAATACTGTCGAAAAAGGCTTACTTTGCATTTTGCTGCTGACTCATTTAGGCACCCCTATTGCATAATTTGGTCCTCCATGCCGCATAATACCAGTGGTTCTGCCTGTTGGTTGTTGGGAGCTGACCAAGAATTGAAAGATCTTCACTGCAGCCTCATTCCCTTCAGGGCACTGTCCAGGTGCTGAAAGATTCTGTTTGGAGCTCACGTTGCGTGGAGCTGTCCTCGTACTGAAAGCTCCTCAGTGCAGCCTCGTTCCCTTCAGGGAGCTGTCCATGTGCTGAAAGAGTCTGTTTGGAGCTCTCTAGCGTGGAGCTGTGCGCGTACTGAAAGCTCCTCAATGCAACCCCATTCCCTGCAGCAGAAGTGTCTGAAAGATCCTGGCTGCGGCTTCAGTCACTGCATTAGAGCTCATTGCTGCTCCCCAGCCAGCAGGGAGCTGTGTGAGTACTGGAAGCTCCCGGCTGCAGCCACGTGCCCTGCAGGGAGCTATCCAAGCCCTGAAAGACCTTCGACCCCTCGTCCATCCGTTTGCAAAGGTGCAGCAGCGTTCCTGTGATTCCTGTGTCATCAGCGGGAAACAGCCGTTACATCGCAACTTTTACAACGCACTTCTATTGCAACGCAACTTTTACAACGCTGGATCCATTACATCGCATGCCTTTACAACGCATGACATTACATAGCAGATGCTATTACAATGCGTGCCATTACAACGTAAGTATAGGTAAGTATATAATTTTATTTTATATTTTATTTAACATTATTTAATTAATTTAATTAATATTAAAAATAAATAAATATATTAATTTATGTTTTTTATAATGGGTTTGGGTTTTGGGGTACAGGGGTATTTTTAGGTTTCAGGGTTGGGTTTGGGTTTTGGGGGTACAGGGGTATTTTTAGGTTTCAGGGCTGGGTTTAGGTTTTGGGGTACAGGGGTATTTTTAGGTTTCAGGGCTGGGTTTGGGTTTTGGGGTACAGGGGTATTTTTAGGTTTCAGGGTTGGGTTTGGGTTTTGGGGTACAGGGGTATTTTTAGGTTTCAGGGTTGGGTTTGGGTTTTGGGGTACAGGGGTATTTTTAGGGTTCAAGGCTGGGTTTGGGTTTTGGGGTACAGGTTGTTTTTTAGGGTTTAGTTTTAAAATACAATCTTTTATTTTAATTAAAAAAATTAATTTTAATAATTTTATTATTTAATAAAAATAGTTCTTTATTATTAAAAGTTCTTTTAAAAATAAACTTAAAGTAATATATGTACTAAATAATTATTTAAAATGTTTTTAATTTATTTATTAAATTAAATTTAAATTACTTACATTTAAAAAAAAATATATATACTTACCTATACTTACATTGTAATGGCATGCGTTGTAATAGCATCTGCTATGTAATGTCATGCGTTGTAAAGGCATACGATGTAATGGATCCTGCGTTGTAAAAAATGCGTTGTAACGGAATGCGTTGTAATATCTCGCGTTGTAACATCATACATCCGTCATCAGCATCCCTGGGTTGTTATAAGGGCAAGTGCTAAGATTAACCATTTTCGCAAATTATTTCACATTTTAAGCCGTTGCTCCTAACTTCTATTGTTGTAAAAAGGAGACAGTGTTTTGTCAAACTTTCAGTTAGAAACGACTTCTTAAAATGAGCACTGGCCAATGAAAAACTGTTATAACAGCATCTGCGCTCATCACAATAGATTGGTTCCAGTGGTATAATCAAAATGATATGAATTAGATATATAGCTCAATGGCAATAAACATTAATTGGACATTAATAAGGAATTGAACCTTTAAATAAAGTGTCTACGATTGTGTAGAATCACTTTTAATCATCAAATTATTCTTCTTTGGTCTTTTTCCTTTTCATATATCCATTTAGAAACCACCGTGCCTTGAGAGAACTTATGTTTTGTGTATTGTTAGTTTGGTTTTATTGATACACTTGGGACACACTGCACTTTTGTGTACTGTTTATGTTTTTGTTTATGTATGTACTGTACTGTATGACATATTTCAATCAAAATTTATACTATGAAGTAAAAAACACGAGAGAAATATACACAATTGTACGTACATTTCTTTCTGCCATCCTTCTCAATCCTCAGTATTAATGTTTATTGCCATTGAGCTATATATCTAATTCATATCATTTTGATTATACCACTGGAACCATTGTTTTTGATATAATTGTTGGCCCTGGTTCCTTTGTGAGTAGGGTTTCCCTTGTTTTCGTTGAAGACTCATCACAATAGAGGCACGTGTGCAACTTGATGATTATGCGCATAGGCGACGCAAACATTGCTGAACCTGTGCAAAAAGAGGGGCACAAGTCATGTATTCTTTGCAGAGACTGTAACAATGCCCATCGTCGTTGCCACGCTATAGACTGCAGGGAGCTGTCCGAGTGCTGAAACACCCGCACTACAAACTCAGTCCTTGCACCAAGGTGTCCATGTGCTGCAAGATTCTCGGGGCAGCTTTGTTGCCTGCAAGGCGCTTTATAAGACGTTTACGTGTCTAGGACTGGCTGGGGCAGTGACAACATCCTATGACTGACAGACATCCACGCCGACCCTCTGTTAAACAAGAAATCCACACAATCACGCTCCTCCTGAAATGCGCCTACCATCTGGAATTCCCTCCCTAAAGAACTTTGTTGCAACCCCTCCTACTTCAGCTTCAAAAAAGAACTCAAACTACACCTCCTTACCAAATACTGGGGTCCTTAACCCCTTCATCAGGCACTTATCCCATCCCTGCTTCCTACTATTTAGGGTCCATCCTACTGATCGCCTGACTCCCTTTCTCCCTTTCCTTTCACACCGTCCTTTTTTTTTCTACTACCTCTCTCCCACTAATGCCTCTCATAGGCCCTGATTAGACCTACTTGGTATTTCCTTACTCACCCCCATCCACAGCCTCTCCTCATTCTTACATCCTACCCCTCACATTCTCTATCCTTTCCTTTTCACTCTAGCTTAATTTCGCTTGACTTGCTGTAGCCTATTGTAATTTATGTATTTAGATTGTGAAAAAATAGTGTTGTTTTTAATTGTTTTAATTGGTTTTGAATGCTACCTCATTGTTCTTTTGCTTTATTGCAATATCTACTCATTAAACCAATGTAAAGCGCTCTGACACCCTTGGGTCCAGCCAGCGCTATATAAAACCTTTCAAATAAAATAAATTAAATAAATAAGGGTGACTGGCAGAAATCGACCAAACCCTTGAGAATCTCGGAGGATATCCAGGGCCTGGAAGAAACAGAGGACAATAGTCATCTTTCTGGTGACATGCCCTAGGAAGTGCTAGGCCCCCTTTTCTGGTAAAGGTGTCATCGTGGAGATTCCTTTACAAGTATTGCACTTGTGGCAGGTTGCGTCACCACCTCCACAGACACTGAGGGGCCGATTCCAATCCGGTAAAATGCGCTCCGAATCGTCGTACGGAACGTTTTTTCCCTGTACGAATCGTACCCGTAAACGTCCCGTACGTACGACGAAGTACGATCCGTACCAGGAGCCGAACTCCGTACGAGTCGTACAGGACTCCGTACGAATCAAATCTCCGTACGAGTCTCACTCGGAACCCGCTGTACGCGACATCACTACGGTTCGCGGCTGGTTTTTACGACCCAGCAAGTACGATTCGTGTCGGGTACGCACCGTACGACCCTTTTCCTACGGGAGCTGAAAACAGTCGTAAACTCAGAGTTCGCGCCGAAAAAGGTATGGAACGCCCCCCCCCCGGGTACGGCACGTACCCCCCATGATCGCAGGGGTACGCGCCGTACCCCATGTGATCATGCGGGGTACGTGCCGTACACCCAGCGTACATGGGGTACGCACCGTACCCCATGTACGGTGGGTGTACGGCACGTACCCCATGTACGCTGGGTGTACGGCACGTACCCCGCATGATCACAGGGGTACGGCGCGTACCCCTGTGATCATGGGGGGTACGCGCCGTACGGTGTGTAGGTGATCGTGCGCTTTTCCGTACGAATCGACGTGTACCGTACGAATCGCGTCCTGGTCGGCCGATCGGGATCGGAATCGTCCGGTCGTACGGCGTCCGTACGAGTCGTACGGAAACGGCTCCGGATACGATTCGTACGGACGGGGATTTTACCAGATCGGAATCGGCCCCTGAATGTTCCTCCCAGCCATCCTTCACTACCAGGCAATGTTAAAATGAGGAGCAGTGCACCTCCACCCAATTATGACATCACAGGTGTTTAGCGGGCGAGGTAGGAGACAGGAAACATGACTGGTGTTGAGAAAGGAATCTAATTAGTGAAAGTAAGGTGTTTTATTGCGTTACTCGTTCGTCCCTGATATCTGCAAACACTTTCAGGTCACTTGTTCGAATCTGTGAAAGCCCAACTCACCTGTCGAATCTCCCGTATCTTTGAAGTGGTTAATAGTAACACGTGTTATTTACAGAGGATGGGAAGGGCAGAGCAAGGTATATAAAAAAAACCAAGCTATTATTGAACACTTCAGTGCAGCTCTCTTTATTTCGGGGAACTGCCCAACTTACGAGAGACTCTCATGTATTTCGGGGAGCTCTCTAAGGGCTGAGGCCTCTCCATTACACCCTCGGTCACTGCAGGAAGCTGCCTGAGTCCTGAAATACATGCATTTAAAAGGTTAGCAGGCTGCTGCATTTAGTGATGTTTGCATACGCTTTTACCATAAACGACTCCCATCGTCCAAGGGAGACTTTATAATCCTGTGGCAGCTTCTTTTTTTTTTTTTTAAACTCGACCCATGACTCCAACACATGATAACGCAGAATGGGCGGAGTTCGCGGAGTTGCATTTCGCCGAATTCCGCAGAGACTCGGTGGGAATCTGCAGAGTTCCGCTTCGCCTTAATGTTAGTCTGCAAGCTGCAAATGAAAGAATGGGACATTGGAGGAAGGGGCGGGGCTGGGCCGGTGCACCCCAGGCAGGTCCTGCCTGGCTCACCTAGAATTAGGTGATGAATTGGGGAAGGCCCTTATGTTAATAGCTTTTCCAGAGCACCTGGGACTTGTTACATTTTACTTGCCGCGCGATACCCACCACTGGTTGACATCATTATTATTGGCAAATGAGAGGTGCTTTTAGGGGCCGCCTGGGCATTCTATCACTGTGCTCCATGGCGGCTGGGAGGGGTATTTATTTATTTATTTATTTAATGCGATTTTATATAACGCGAACTTTACCCGAAGGTGTCAGAGCGCTTTACATGAGAACCAGTTGCAAAACATAAGGACGAAGGATTACATGCGTTACATAAAAGATACATACAGAAAAAATTGCAAATGTACAAGATGTAAAGCCATACAAAGAAGAGACTGGTGATTAGAGTTCTCTAAATACATAGGGAAGGGGTACGAATGGGTATACTCTAAGAGTCACATAGGAATGGTAGAGAGCACAACGGTCTACTGCATATACTAGTGATTAGAGTTATCTCTATATACATAGTTACTGCTTGCAACACAGGCTGCTTCTTCCCTTTATTAAAACCGGGCAGTTTATGTGTGTTGATCAGTGAGCACAGATGGTAAACTGTCGTTCTCCCAGCTGTGACTGGCGCCTTCTGGGTAATTCAGGATGCTTGAGTACTTCTTGGAGAAATTATTAGTACTTTCCCCGGGATCGGAGCAGAGACTTACCTCCAGCAGGGTGACTCCCAATACACAATGGGGAGTGGTTAAAGTACAACAAAGTGGGGAGCACAAGGGAACATTTGTTTAATTTATAAGTAATCTCATCCCATCTTTTTTGATGCTACTAATTGGTTTCATCATATTTTTTGAACTTTTCAATTTATTTGGAAACTTTGCCTTCAAGGGTTTATGGATAGCCCACATGTTAATATTTTAAGCTATCTTTTCAGTATTTGAGGTAATTTGCCCCTCTGAAGTTGGGAAAACTGTAGTACTTGATGGTGCCCCAGTGATGGGGAAAAATGCCAATTTAAATGTTTAATAACCATATCTCCCGTCTGTCTGGGCCCCGTTTTATGGCGGTGTTGCTTGCGTGCAACGGGGCGCCTCTTTCCCTGTCTGAAAACCAGGCCTTTTGAGGAATGTGGAGTGCATTTACAGCATGAATGTTTCTAGTTGCTTCCGTGGTTATTTTAATTGATGAGCTTTCTGAATACAAGGGCTGAGTACACTTCCGTTTTAGATGCATTGATGGCAATTTGGATTGAGGCAAGATCTAAGCGCATGCCCAGTAAATGTTTCTTTCTGTTGTGTGTCATAGTGCGCTGTGCAAGGCGGCCCCTGGAAAAGCACTCAACCACTGTGCCTTTCTGGGGGTGGGTGGCGAGGGCAAACTTCTCCACACGGCAGAATCAGAGATTTTAGCTGAATTCTGTAGGCAAAACTCAGAAAACTCTGCTGGCAGAGTGGAGTTGACCACCTTCCCCTATATGTGACTTGCTTTGACTTTGCTTCTCATGCAGCCCCCAGTGGTCCAACGCCCCTTGACTCAATCCCCTTACTGTCACTACAGCTGGACCAATGTGGGACATTGAAAAATATTCTTATGTTTGGGTGCAAACCCCATTAAAACAAGCATTGGCAATGCCAATAGGTCTGGCTTTAAAGAAATGTTGAATGGTAATTTGAAGCTTTACAAGTAAATAGGGGAATAGATATTCATACATATTTATGTGGAAGCAGAGAACTGTAAAATAATATTAAAGTAGGTAAAAAGGTCAGATGACAGTTGTACTGTGAAGCCAGACCTAAAAATACATGTAGGTTAATGACTGCCCTACTCCCATCTGTGCTCCTGCAAGAGAGAAACAACATAAATTAAATAGTTATCTAAGACACTTTAACAACATTCCAATGTCATGTGTATGCCCCTGAACCAACCTGTCTAAGAGTGGTGACACCAGAGGGGGTGCAATTCTTTAGAACCCTGCAGGAAGGCTGGGACTGGGTCAAGGCACATCCGCAGGCCAACCTCAGCTGGGGGTCGCCTGGGCATACCCCTAAGCACAAGAAAGCAAAGAAGCTCAGTGGAAGCGCTCCAATGAGAGCAGCAGAGTGCAGTGGAAGTGGTGGCTGCAATGAGCAGCAGAGGACTGAGCCCAACGCCATCACTGAGCAATGAAAGCGCCCAGGACTCTGATAGCACAAGAGATACCAGCTCGGTGGAGAACTCAGACCTTTGAGCTGCCTCAGGTTAGGCCTGGCACAGCAGATTAACTTATTTGATGCTGTGGGTGCGATGTATGGACTTGTGATTGGCTGTGTGTTGGGGAGGATTGTTTATACTGTGGAATGTCTGTGGGGGCATGCACCTCCGAATAACACTCGGTATGTATGCCTGGTGGCTGACTGTTTGGATGAGGGGGTGGCCCTGCTTGTTCTGGGGTGTGGGAGGTGAGGTATTTGCTGTTTGTTGGGGAGTGGGATTTGATGTGCGCCTCAGGTAGGTGCTTACTTTTGTGTGAACATGTGAGGTGCTGCCGCAGTTAGGATGCATTTGTCTGGCGGGGTCATCTGAGGTATTCTTCCCATGGTCAATTGAGCCCTCCATGACATATAAAGTGTTATCATGGAATATCAGGGGGATGCACACTATGGCTAAGCAGCATAAAGTTTTCTCATATCACAAAAGGAGAGAAGTTCAGATAGTGCTAATTTAGGAAACACACCTCCCGGCTAAAGAAGGGGCAGCGCTGCAGCGTAGATGGAGAGGGCAGGCTTATTTCACAGATTACTCTGCTTTTGGAAGGGGAGTTCTATTATGGGTGAGACCTGGAATTCCCTTCCAGCATACTGGGCATTTGAGATATCAGGAGGCCCGACCTGTATTGGTCACTGGATGGTTAAATGGCTGAGATATTACTATAGGTAGCACTTATGGCCCAAATGTGGGTCAAGAGTCATTTCTAACTGAGCTTTCGAGAGTATTAGCCCCTCATCTGTTGGGTCGGGTCCTCCTGGGAGGGCACTATAATTGTGTGGTCGACCATTCCGTGGGCGGTTCCTATCCACTGTTGTGGGACTCTCTGATAATTAGAGCATTCAAAAACTGGCAGACACAATGCGCCTTGGTGGATTCCTGGAGGTCAGGCCACACTACCCTGGGAAACATGATTACTCAGTTTTCTCTCATTTGCATCAGCTCCATGTGTTGTTGGATGCAATGTTGTGCATGCCAGCTGTGCACGAGATGGTCAAGACCATTGTGTATCTTTTCAGGACCCTTTCTGATCATAATCCCCTGCTACTTGGTCTAGGGGTGGAGGGAGAGAGGGCCTGTGTACTGACTTGGAAGCAAAAGCTGGAGGTACTGGGAGACCGGGTCTTCCGAGCGACAATCAGAGAGGCTATCAGGTGATATTTTGCTGACAATGCTGGTTCTGCCCTGACTCCCCACGTAGAATGAGATGTGTTTAAGATAGTGATATGAGGCAGTTGTATTTAGGAGTTGGTGTGTGTTAATAATGGGATTTCTGGTTGGCTAGGGCTAAACCAGGCAGAGACGACCACTCTAGTCAGGGTAAGGGAGTTATATGCTGAAGATAATCACTGCTCACCCCCTTGGTAGCTTGCCAAGAGTAGTCAGGCTTATCCCAGAGGCAACACACACACACAGTAGAAACACACTAGGCACACCACAAAGGGAACTCCATACAAGGTGATATATAAAAATAGCCTTTGTATTATCATAAACACATTAGACTAGTAATCACACAATATACACTGTGCCAACTGGCACCAGGCAATATTCACAGGTGATTATATACAGGACCAGGCCAATCGGGCCATGGTCAGAACCATCAGACAAGTAAGTAAAGATAAAACACAACCAGTAACTACTGGTATCTTAATAACCTAAGCATGATCATAGTCACACTAGACACCATCCTAAAATATCATAGCATGACATTAGGCATATACACATTAGGCCCAAACCTCATTAGCACAAACACATTACGCATTAGGCCGCACAAGCATAAACACATTATGCATAAATCATAATTATATCAGGTCACTGTTAGGCATGACCATCACAATTAGAAGAACAACCAGCAACTACTGGTATCGGTACACCTAGCATTTAGGCAACATCCCAATTAGCAGTACACCATAGCATCTCCCATCATTCCCCTCCAAGGTACAGACATAAAGGCACCTTATGTCACACATTAGCATCATATAGATAGTAACCCCATACACCTTGGCATACACATAATGCAACAACCAGTAACTACCGCTAAAGGCATACATTATAGCATCACTGCGCCCTAATGGAGCCAGTAATGCAGAACATCATCTACAGTGGGCATTAACAGGCCCACCTGAGGCCTAAACCTAATCAGCAGCAGAGACCTATAGTGCACCCACCACAGGGTTACAGTCCCCCCAGTCAGAGACCTATAGTGCACCCACCACAGGGTTACAGTCCCCCCAGTCAGTGTTCCCAAGCGGGGGCCCTGTCCTGGGCTCACCCCTCTATGCCACCTCAATACAAGATTGCCCCTGATAGCACACCGCCACCCATGATCATGCGGGCAGCTGGACTTAGGGGGACAAATGTCGGAAGATCCTTGGTGCTCCTTCTGCACAAACAGGAGGTATGCCAGACGCCCTTCAGGGCCGAGAACATGACAGCACAGCCCGGAGCTGGAGGCGCCCTGGTTCCCCCCAGGCACTCACCCACTGTTCTCGCCGTATCCTTGGCCGATAGGCCTACTATGACCATCATAGATCTCGTCCCCACGGCTTCTCCCATCTCCTCAGCAGCAGAATATCCTTCCTGAGGGGGCAAGGCGGAAATTCTGCAACATGGAGCGCGCGGGGCTCTGGTCCTTCCTCCGGTCGCTTCAAGGAGCCCGCAAGACTCCGAATCCGCTTTTGAACCCCACGGCTGTGGGCTCGCCCATGTCCAGGCCGAGTCACCGCCTGACTTCCACTTCAGCTCCTTCTGACGTGCTGTGCACAGCAATGGACTCACCCAGAACCATGCCAGAGGTCTGATTTCAAGTCATGCGCACATCTTCCTTCCTGGAGGGTGCAAGACTTCTGCCTGCTTTCTCCTGCTTCCTCCGGTCAGGCAGGAATGGGCAAACTGGCTATCAGCAAGCTTCGGGGGTGTGCACACCGCATTGCCCTGTATATCAAACTCCGCTGTGGCCCTCTGAGCGGCAAAGCGCCTGACACCTGCTCTTACCCTCCGCATGTAGGAGAGGCGGGGCGTGTCTCGGCACTGGCATAGAGGAGTCATAAAGATAGAGCGCACCCGAGGCACTGGCCAGGAAGAGAACCCTCCCCGCCCCCCTTCACCGGGCTTAGGAAAAAGTGCTCACCACGCGCCATCGACCCAAATTAGCATCTAAAGCGTGGGCAGTATTCAGGGGATCACCTGCAGGCACCAGTAGGAAGCAGGCAGCACTTCCCTCTGACAAGACACAGGAAGGCCAGCGAACTGGGGATGAAAAACAGACAACAGACCCTTCAGCTGCCAAGCAGGGCAGCAGGTCCAGCCCCAGCTCCTCCTGGCGGCGTCAGTTCAGTCCCAGTAACCACAAACAGCTCCCTGGAAGGCCGGCAGCCTGCCGGCCACAAGTAGGCACCAATCGGCACTCACAAAAAAGACAGCTTCATGGGGTCACAGCCCCAGTACTAATACACCATTTCTCTTTGTTTTGCCCTGGCACAGGGCTTGAGGAACCAGCCTAAACTGGTTTGAGGGGAAATTGGAGCACTTTGTTTACAAGGCTCCTTTTTCCCTTTGTCAGGTGGGGGCTCGTCATCAGACACACCACAGGGGGCGGAGCCAGCATTCACTTAGGTAAAAAACCTGGGAGTTAAGTCAGATCAAAATCTAACTCTGAAAGAGCATGCGAATGCAATCGCAGGGGCATGCTTCCACACCATCGGACTGCTGAGGCGAGTATTCCCCTACCTCCCAGACAACTACAGAAAGACCCTTGTACAAACTATGGTAATAAGTCGCCTCGATTACTGTAACGGGCTCCTGATACAAGCAAACGAGGATGCCATAAACCGTCTACAGGTGGTACAGAACACGGCGGCCAGACTGATTCTGAATGCCCCTCCACGAACCCCTTCCAAGCCTTTACTGAGAGAACTCCACTGGCTGCCAATACGGCAACGAGTCAAATTCAAAACCTGTTGCACTGTTCACAAATGCTTGTCCGGAAACGGCCCCAAATATCTGAGTCAAACACTGCATCCTTACAAACCTGAAAGATCCTTACGCTCAAGTAACCAACTGCTGGTGAAAACGCCTCTTGTAAAAAAGACCAGACAAGGTGGACGTGCCTTCTCCTTAGTGGGGCCCACCCACTGGAACAACTTGCCCATTAGCTTAAGGGAAACCTTGAACCACTTCACCTTCAGGAAAAAATAAAAAACCTTACTATTCCAAGAGGAATAATTGGATCGTTTCTGCTTACCAGACTACAGCTCAGCTATTACACCTCCTCTCTATATACATTCTTCGAGCATAGCGCGGAGATACTCCGTATGGAGTCTATTCCTGCGCTATATAAGAAATTAAAATAAATAAATAAATAAATTAGGCAGGCACAGACCTCTTCAGGGTCAGGGGACTACTCCTCCCACTACTCCAATTGCAGATGCCCTACTCAGCCTAGCGCTGACTCACCCTGCCCTCCCTGGAGCCACACACACCTCACCAGCCCCTGTCACTCCAAAACCAGACATGCAATACACATCAGGCAGGCAGACACATAGCACACAGAAATGCCAACTTCTAGAAGTGGCATTTCTAAAATAGGTATAATAAATCTGCGCACACCATTGCATATCATTTATTATTACTATTCCAAACATGCCAAACTTTTACCACGCTGCTTCTCTCATATCAGGAATTACCACTGAAACACTTATCAGGGAACCCCCAATGCATTCGTATGGGAGGGCAGCCCCACAGTAGTGAGAAACCAAAATGGCTGTTTGTCACTACCAGGACATGTCACACACTTAAGGTACATATCTTATCTTTTACCTACAATGCACCCTTCCCATATGGCTAGCTAGGGCCTATCTTAGGGGTGACTGACATGTAGTAAAAGGGGGTTCACAGACATGGCACACACATAGGGCCACGTCACAGCGGCCGTAACACTGCATGCACAGGCCCTACAATGGCAGAGGCCTGGGATAGGTTTGAAAGGCTGCTTTGGTGGGTGGCGCAATCAGCACTGCAAGCCCACCAGTAGCATTTAATTCACCAGCCCTGGGTATATGAGATACCACTTTACAAGGGACTGACAGGTAAATTAAATAGGCCAAACAGGTGTGGACCAACCTTACCATGTTTATCACAGAGAGCACCCGCACTTTGCACTGGACAGTAGTACTAAAGTGCTCAGAGTCCTAAAACCACCAACACCATGTCAGAAAAAAGGTTAGGAGAACGGCAAAAAGTTTAGGGATGACCCTGCAAAAAGGGCCAAGTCCAACAGTGTGAATCTTAAGGAACTTACTGGCAGTGATAGGAGTGGCCGAGGAATCACTGAGGGACATTAAGAGGCGCAGGCCTTTGCACCCTAAGGCGCAGACTGATCTTTGAGAATCTAAAGAAAAGGTAGCAGAACAGGTAGAAAAGTTGTACTTTTTTGATTGTAGGAACTACATGATTGCTATGGTAGCTACCAAATCCGGCCAAACAGTGGTAGTGGAGCTTGTTGTGGACCGGGGCTGCACACTATATCATCAGATCGACATTAACATTGAGTTCCATGACTATTACACTAACCTTTATAGTAGCACAGCTGACTGCTCAGTTACAGACATTGAGGCCTTTCAGGCACCAGTTGAACTACCAACTGCCACACTGGCAGAAGCAGACAGAAGGGGGGAGACATTATGCTCCCGGAGATTAGGGCAGCCATAAAATCCATGGCCTGAAACAAAACACCTGCCATGGATGGACTGCTGGTGCAGTTTTACTAAGCCTTTGCAGAAGAATTAAGCCCCTAGCTGGTGGAGGTCTATAAAGCAGAGAGACACACAGAACTGCTTCCCACTTCTACTTGAAAGTCTCTGGCGGTCCCCCTTCTGAAACCTATCAAACTGGCTAATGAAAAGAGGACCTACAGGCCACTGTTGATGCTGAATGCTGATTATAAGGTATTGAGCTGGGTATTGGCACATGCCACCACTTATACATCGAGATCAGGCAAGGTTTATTCTGGGCCACAGCACAGCCCTGAATATTCAGAGACTTCTCCGGCTGTTGGAGGCAGATACTTATGAAAAAAGGAGGCTTTAATTTTTGCAGTTGTAATTGAGAAGGCGTTCGATAGCCTAGAATGGGCCTTCCTCTATTCAGTAATGTTGCACTTTGGTCTTGGTCAGAGGTTTGTGTCTTGGACCTGACTACTGTACACAGATCCATCGGCAAGGGCATAGAATGCAGCAGGTATCAGGGATGCTGCTATTCCTCCTTGCTGTTTGTCCTAGAGCCCCTGGCCTGTTGTGGCAGGATGGGGACTGTGTACCTGGGTATCACACTAGGCGAGAAAACCCAACACATTGCGCTTTAGGCCGATGACCTATTGTTGTTCCTCAGGGTTCCCGGGGAATCCCTGTGGGTGCCTGTGATCTGCTAGAGCAGTTCAGGACAGTGTCTGAGCTACAGCTCCATTGGCAAAAATCTTGCCTGGCCACCATTGAGGGTGAATAGGGACTTGCCAGGTAGATTGGGGTAGGTCAATTGGGTGCCTAAATATCTCCCTTATAAGGGAGTGTAGATTTATCATGGTCCTGTGGACACCCTTGAGGACAATGTGGGCAAGGCAGTTAATGCAATTCAATGCTGGCTTTAGGGCCACGCTAACTGTCTGTGTAGCGGGAAAGATATCACTACTGAAAATGGTAGTCCTCCCCTATCTGCTGCACTACTTTGTGGTCCTGCTAGTGTGAATCCCATGGGGTATCTTTTGGGACCTTACCACGATTATGACGAGTTTCACCTGGGGAAGGGGTTGTAGGAGAGTAGTATTGGCCTCACTGAAGAGGCCAATGGCAGAGGGGGGTCTGGAGGTTCCAGACTTCAAAACCTGGGGCCTCATTTATGAGAAGTGATGCATCGCTGCGTGAAAGCAGCGATGCGTCACTTCTCAGTGCACCTCCTTGCGACATGATTGATGCGTCATATTTACTGTATGACATCATGTCGCAAGGAGTTCCAGATACGTCAATATTTCTGACGTATCTGTATGGCGCAAAAGTGACGCATTGCTGGAGTGTGTCACAAAAGTGACGCAACTCCAGCAATGTGTCCTTTCACATAGGGTGAGCCCCATGTGAAAGGGCAGGCGTCAGTCTTACGCCTGTTGTGAGGCAGGCGTAAGATATTGACACATTTGCACCCTGGAAGTGGCACAGTTACATCTGGTAGATTTCACTGCGTCACTTCTACGAGGCTTACTTCCGCGGGAACGCTCACCCTGCATACATTATACTTGACGCAGGTATAATGTAGCGCAGGGGTTTACAAAGTGATGCATCTGCTTAGACGCGTCATTTTGTAAATAGGGCGCAACAGGAGGCATGTTTTACGCCGCCAATGCATCACAAGAAGCTGAAAACTTTCGCAAGGCCTCATAAATAAGGCCCTTACTGTTTAGCAGTAAACTCTAATAGCTGATGCAGTGGGTGGCGGGCAAGCTTGCACCTGGGAGAGAGCTGGGCCCTTCTGATCTAGACCATTGTGAATTATCTTGAGTGATGTTGCGCCTAAGCACACCTGGAGCTGGAAACTTCATTGAGTTTTGGGTACTGCAAAGCTGCCTTGACCAGGGGCCTGCTGAAAACTAGGGTGTGTATGCCCTACTCCTCAGACATCCCTCTAGAGTTCCTGATGGATCTTCTACATGGGGAAGATTGGCAGCAGTCACCAGTACGTAGCTATAGTTAAAACCCGGTTTCCAAAGGAAACACATTTTTGTTTTGCTAATAACTGTGGCGCTGTTCTACAAATCTTCATGAAAGTTTCAAAGCTAGTGTGCCAGTCACTTCAGCGGCTGTTTAGAAAATTCCGGGGTGATTTGTCAAGCGGATGCCAAGCAAAGGGGAGATCCCAAAATATGTTTCATCTATGTAATTTCCACTTGGGATTTTCGACATAACCACAGCCCGAACTGCTGAACAGAATTGCACAAAATTTGGCAGAAAGTTAGTTCTTGGTCCAGAAAGAGTGCTTTTTGTAATTTGGTGTAAATCAGTTTTTTTTTTAAACCTTATTTATCATTTTCCAATAACAACAAAAAAAACTGTTCTTTGATCATATTTAACAGGTAAACCAAATGTGTGGTACTCTTATAGGCATTACAATTAGCCTAATTTCTGTCAGGTTCAGACGTGCTTGTTCATGCCACGCAGTCTTGGTCTGCATGTATAAGTTAAGTTATTACACCATCCTACCATCACAAGAGTGCAAAATCAATGATTTCACTGTATATTAGTGCCCTTTACCTAGTCGTGGGCATCAGGAATGTGTGGCTTTGTCCTTGAAATTGGGAGCCTTGGGTGTCATCCATATCTAGGAGATGCTGTCGCAGTGGCTGCCAAATGTTGCAAGGTCTTGATGTTATTGGTTGTTGGTTAGCATATAAGTCAAAGTTAGTGTTGCAATAGATTAAACTGTTAAGCCATTTTCTGCCCCAATGTATGGCTATTTCCTGTTTACCTAGCAGGAAGGAAATCACAACAAAGCAACGTATTGACTCAGGACCTCTCATGCATATCCCAGAAGTGCCAGTTTTGATGAGGGTTTAATAGTGGTGTGCACCATATGCGATAAGACTGTGAAATTTTCCTGCCAGTATTGTTTTATGTTATCGCAGGTCCACATCATGTGCGCGAAGTCCGCAAATTGTGCGTGGCATTTGGGGCAGGTGTGGGAGTGCATGGGGTAAATTTTGTGCAGTTTAGCTGGAGTTGCATAGTCCCTCCACAACAATTTGAAATGAAGTTGTTTGTGTCTGGGATTAAGGGATATCTTCTGTGTCTGTGCACAGCAGTAGTTCCACAGGGAATCTGGTGTTTGGCAACCAAGGTTGCGTTCCCATGCCTCTTGAGGCTTGGTATCCCTAGTCGGAAGGAGGGACAGACTTGGATTGTATAGTTTAGATATTAAATGTTCCCCAACTGTGTTGGAAATGAGTAGTGTTAAGGGGGTGGGGCTGTCTGGTTCCAGGGGGAAGTTAGGGATCTGAGCTCTCAAGGCTCCCTGCAGCCTGCTCAGTATAAACTGGTCCATAAGTGGGGCCCCCTAGAATCGGACATCCTCTGTTCTCGAATACACGTGCCCCCTCCCGGAAAAAGGTTGGCTAGGTGGCTATGGAGTATTTTGTGACGGTACGGCGCACCAGCATTTCTTGTGTGATAGGCAGCCACAGGTTGCCAGTTAGAAGGATAGCCGAGGAATGCAGCAAGCGGCCTCTAGTCAGAACGGCCAGTTTTTCCAGGCCAGCTAGTCGTTGATACAGTTTGAATGTCATAGGCGTCTCTAGGGAGGCCCATTGGCAGTAGTGTAACCAGCAGTGTCGGATCCACAAGGTCCGCTTCTGGTTTAGTGTATGGGATCCAGGCATCAGGGTGGTACCAGTGGTGTGCAAAACTGCACTGGGCCACTAGGTAGCATAGTTGAAAATTGGGGACTCCGAACACCCCACATTCATATGCAGAATCATAGTGTCCAAGCTGATCCTGGGTAGTTTGCCCCCCCTGAACAGGCACGTTAGGGTGACACGTAGTGTATTGAAAAACCTATTAGTAAGCTGGATGGGAATTTTATGGAACATATACAGGAATTTGGGGAGCATTACCACTTTAATAATGGCGACTCGACCGGCCAGTGATGGTAGGTGTTTCAAAGAATCACTGACATAATATCGAGGGACATAATATCGACTATCAAAAATATCGGTGACAAAATATCGACAGACAGAATATCGACTTTGTATCTACAAACAGGTAAGTACAAAAATATCGAGTAAAAAATATTGTTTACAAAAATATCGTTTATAAAAATATCGACTTTATTAAAAACAATGTTAAATTAAATTAATATTAAAAATTAATTACTAAAATATACTTAAAAATACTTAAATTACCTTATAATAATTAAATAATTAATGAAAGTTATAAAAAAAAAATTTACAATCATATTTGTTAAAACATATATATATAGTAACATAATATAATTAAATAATATCCAATATTATTACCGTAGGATAGCGGAAGTGTAAAAATTACTATTCCCACTCCAGAGAGTGCAACAGTAGGGAAAGCATTGGATAGCATAGGGGTAAAAATTACTATTCCCACTCCAGTGAGTGCAACAGTAGGGAAAGCGTTGGATAGCGTAGGGGTACAAGTTACTATTCCCACTCCAGAGAGTGCAACAGTAGGGAAAGCGTTGGATAGAGTAGGGGTAAAAATGACTATTCCCACTCCAAAGAGTGCAACAGTAGGGAAAGCGTTGGATAGCGTAGAGGTAACAATTACTATTCCCACTCCAGTGGGTGCAACAGTAGGGAAAGCGTTGGATAGCGTAGGGGTAAAAATTACTATTCCCACTCCAAAGAGTGCAACAGTAGGGAAAGCGTTGGATAGCGTAGGGGTTAAAATTACTATTCCCACTCCAAAGAGTGCAACAGTAGGGAAAGCACTGGATAGCGTAGGGGTAAAAATTACTATTCCCACTCCAGTGAGTGCAACAGTAGGGAAAGCGTTGGATAGTGTAGGGGTAAAAATTACTATTCCCACTCCAGTGGGTGCAACAGTAGGGAAAGCGTTGGATAGCGCAGGGGTAAAAATTACTAGTCCCACTCCAGTGGGTGCAACAGTAGGGAAAGCGTTGGATAGCGTAGGGGTAAAAATTACTATTCCCACTCCAAAGAGTGAAACAGTAGGGAAAGCGTTGGATAGCGTAGGGGTTAAAATTACTATTCCCACTCCAAAGAGTGCAACAGTAGGGAAAGCGTTGGATAGCGTACAGGTAAAAATTACTATTCCCACTCCAAAGAGTGCAACAGTAGGGAAAGCGTTGGATAGCATAGGGGTAAAAATTACTATTCCCACTCCAGTGAGAGCAACAGTAGGGAAAGCGTTGGATAGCGTAGGGGTAAAAATTACTATTCCCACTCCAGTGGGTGCAACAGTAGGGAAAGCGTTGGATAGCGCAGGGGTAAAAAATACTATTCCCACTCCAGTGGGTGCAACACTAGGGAAAGCGTTGGATAGCGTAGGGGTAACAATTACTATTCCCACTCCAGTGAGTGCAACAGTAGGGAAAGCGTTGGATAGCGTAGAGATAACAATTACTATTCCCACTCCAGTGGGTGCAACAGTAGGAAAGGCGTTGGATAGCGTAGGGGTAAAAATTACTATTCCCACTCCAATGAGTGCAACAGTAGCAAAAGCGTTGGATAGCGTAGGGGTAAAAATTACTATTCCCACTCCAAAGAGTGCAACAGTAGGGAAAGCGTTGGATAGCGTAGGGGTTAAAATGACTATTCCCACTCCAAAGAGTGCAACAGTAGGGAAAGCATTGGATAGTGTAGGGGTAAAAATTACTATTCCCACTCCAGAGAGTGCAACATTAGGGAAAGCGTTGGATAGCGTAGGGGTAAAAATTACTATTCCCACTCCAGAGAGTACAACAGTAGGGAAAGTAAATACTTCTTATATTATTTAAAAAAATATAAATTAATATCTATAAAAAATTAATTAAAAGTAATTACCAATTTAATATAATATAATAATTAATCAATTAAAATTACAAATTACAATTAATTTTTACTATTAGTTACATATTCAAATTAATTACAAATTAACAATTAATTAATTAACAATTAAAAATTAATTAACAATTAATTCAAATTAAATACAATTAAATAAATTGAATTATTTAATTAATTATGAATAAATTACTTCCCACCCTATTCCCCTATAAACTCACAACCCGCTACAGAAAATAAATTAGTAAAATTAACATAATTAGCAATTAATCAATTAAATAAAATTCATTGCCAATTAGCATTTAATTAATTACCCATAAAAAAATAATTAACAATGAATTCTAAAAAAATACAAATAAATATTTTTACATATTTAATTAATTATAAATAAATTACTTCCCACCCAATTCCCCTATAAACCCACAACCCGCTACAGAAAATAAATTAGTAAAATTAACATAATTAGCAATTAATCAATTAATTAAAATTAATTGCCAATTAAAATGTAATTAATTACCAAATATAAATTAATTAACAATTAATTAAAAATGAATACCAATATATAAATTAATATATTTAATTAATTATAATTAAATTACTTCCCACCCTATTCCCCTATAAACCCACAACCCGCTACAGAATTAAATTACGCAAGAAATAAAACAACAAAATTCATTAATTAAAATTAATTATAACATAAATACACACTTTTCACACATATAATAACATAACAAACACTATAAAAAATTCGATAATCTTAAAAATTCGATCATTTTAATAACCCATAATATATACTTCGATATTTTAACTTTCTATATTTTTAACATTCGATATTACATTACTTACCTTCAAAACGATAATTTTGATGTCTATTTTCTGTCCATTCGATATTTTGTCCAGCCTATATTTTGTACTCGATATTATGTCCATTCGATATTTTGTAGTCGATATTATGTCTGTTTACCGTTTCAACCAGTGCTCTAGCTGCATGTTTAGTTTGCTCAACGCTGGTCCATAATTCAATCGTATTATCTGTTCTGCCTCCTTGTGGATGTGGATTCCCAGATATTTAACGGACATGTCGCACCATGTCAATGCATTCCTCCACCACCGTCAAGGGGAATGCTTTGGACTTGCTCCAGTTTATGTGGAGCCCAGATAACGTACAGAATCAGATTACTTCTCCAAGTATGGGCACAAAGTTGTCACTGGGGTGCCGGACATCATGAGTGGGCCAGACTTCAACTGGAACCCCCTGTGGAGATGGCACTCTTGTGAGTGCCTTATCAGGGGGTCAAGCGCGATGATGACTAACAGGGGTGACAGCGGGCTTCCCTGTCTTGTGCCTCGCGTCAGGAAAAAGGAGGGGCAGCGTCCCGTTTACTCAGATTCGTGCCAAGGACCGAGTGTAAAGTAAGGTAATGAGCACAATAAATCCCGATGGCATACCCATCTTATGCAGTGTGGCTAATGAGAACAGCCATTCCAGGGAGTCAAACGCCTTCTCAGTGTCCAACAATGTGGCAACTGCGGATATTTCAGGTGAGATACTATGCAGTACTGCCAACAGTGTGCACAGATTCAGGGCCGTGGAACTGTGCAGGGCGAAGCCCGATTGAGCCGGTGAGATTATTTGTTTAAGTAGGAGGGAAAGTCGCGTTGAGATCATTTAAGCCAAAATGTTGTTATTGAAGTTTAATAATGAGAGTGGCCTGTAGGAGCCACACAGCTGCGGGTTCTTCACAGGTTTGGGAAGTAGTATGATTACCGCTTCTCGCAATGTGGGTGGCAGAGCTTTGTTCTTAAGGGTCTTCACATACAATTCAAGGAAGTGTCGGGCAAGTAAATGTTTATATGTTTTATAAAAAATGCCTCTGTAGCCATCCAGACCCGGTGCCTTCATACCATCCATTACTTTACTTTAATGGCTTGTGTAATTTCCTCCGCTGTGATGGGTTCCTGGAGAAATTGCTGATGTGCGGAGCTCAGCCTCACCATGGCTATTTCTTCCAGGTACTGCATTCTCTCAGCAGCATCATCTGTAACTCGGGTTGTGTATAAGTCATGTAGTAAGTGAGGATTTTGTTCTGGACGACTATTATATCTGTTATTTGGGTACCATCTCTAATTTGGAGACTAGTGAGGTAGGGCTGGCACCTAGGGGGTTGTAGTAGTCGTGCGAATGTGCGCCCCTGTCTTTCACCTTCACCATATCTCCTAGCAATAGCGTGTTTACTTAAAAAAGGCTTTCACCGTTCTGCTGCTTCGCAGAATTCAGTCTGAAGGCCACTCAGTGGTGTAGTGTCGCCTGCGGGCTAGGCGATGCCTGTTCCCGATCCATCACCTCTAGAATTCCAGAGTGTTTAGAGATACAAACCCCTCTCATTTATGGCCTAAAGGCCTCCCATAGTGTGTCCCCAGATGGCACCGACCCTTTATTCAAATCAAAGTATTCTACAATAGCTGCACGCAGTTCAGACCGGAATAACTCATCTCTAAGCACCAGCCCCGGAAATCTCCTTTGTCGCTCAAATCCGCCTTCTCTGGGTATGCGAAGTTTAAGAAGAACTGGGGAATGGTCCGATAATGGTCTGGGAGATAGAGTATATGATCTATCTGGGCCTACCAGATGCAAAATAATTCTGGACTGTACGTATTGGGTGCGTTGACGTTGATAAGGGCCATGGTGTACCCCTTGAGGTAGCACCCTTCAGTATCTGCACGAATTGTTGAGGGTTAGAAGGGTAGTCGCTTATGTATTAGAATGGCAGTCCCCCTGGTGTATGTGCTGTAGGCTGCAAAGTATCGGTGTATCCTTCATGTGGATGCAAACCCAGGTGGTGGCATGGGGGGAGGTGTGTTTCCTGCAAGGCAATATATGGAAGGCACATCTCAGCCTGGTGTCTATGCAAATAGTGTAGGACTTGCTTGCCTTTGCATGCATTATTTAATCCCCTGATGTTCCAGGTTACTAGTGTTAATTCCAAGATTGGATGTAGCCTACCGTGTGCGTTCATGAGAGTGTCTTGTGAGGTATAATGTCTGTGAATAGTACTGCGGTGTGTTAAGAACAGTAACCAAAACATGAAATGATTACTATACTTCCCATTCAAACTAAGTGTCTCATCTTCCCTCCCCCCACTTATCCCTGCTGAAGCCATAACAGGGACTACCCAACTTTAACACAATTGCGGTAAATAGGAACATTTCCAATTTCTTCTCTGCGATTCAAAAAGGTGTTATACACACTAAAGGGGTGGCAACACAACGCCGGTTGTCTGTAGAATGTTCCAATTACTGGAATATGATGCTTCATTTGCCATATTCTGTTTACAGGAACTTTAAGCAATGTCTAAACAGTGTGTCTAGCTGCCTGGTAGTTTTCATGTGTCCATGATTGTGGCAGGTAGAACAGGGTATTAATCGGTGGAGAAGAGGTAGGCTCTAGCTCCGGAGTTACTGTCCGAAGGGGATCCCCACAGCGGTTCCCTCCGACGTGTCCCATGAGCCTCTGAATATGTGCGGCAGAATTCCTGCACCGCAGTTGGGGTGTCAAAGAGTCACACTTCACCATGACATACAGCCCAGCAGGGTAGATCATGCCGTACCTGAGGCCCAGGTCCTACAGTGTAGCCTTGACTCCGGTGTCCTTGCGGCAAGCTTCTTGCACCATGGTTGTAAAATCTAGGAATTGGTGTAAATCTGCTAAGTAGTTTTGGAGATATTAAAGCATTATTTTAATGTATATCTAGAGGCGCAGATCCATCGTGCATCCACCGTGGAAGATCTATGGATAAACGCGCCAACAGCAATGCAGCCACCATGTTTCCTAGGGAGGAAATAAAGCAAAAATAAGATATATGGGGTCAGAATAGAGGTATACTGACCCCATGGGAATGAGGGAGGGGTTCTGTGAGGGACCCCTAATGGGTAAGGAATTGTGGAATTAAATTAATTTTACATGCACGAGGATCCGTTGATCCACTGCCGCACTCAACGTGGCCCTGTGTGAATTTGCGGCAGATCTGTGGATCCAGACCCCAGTTAAAAACACATACACCCACTCACAGACCCACACTGCCACTTGCACACTCACACACCAATACAGCTACTAACACACCCACTCATAGATCCACAAAACCACTACCACACCCAGTCACACAGTCACCCACACACCCACTCATACACCCACTTGCACACCCACTCCCACACACATTCACAATTCCACACAACATCTCATAAACCCAAACCTGTGTGAATTGGTGTTTGAGTGGCTGTGTGTGTCTGTAAGTGTCTGTGTGAGGGGTTTTGTGGGTCTGTGAGTGGGTGTATGAGTGGCTGTATGGCTGTGTGAGTGGGTTTGTGAGTTGTTGCATTGATGTGAGAATGACACAGACAACCACTCACACACGCACTTGCACACTCAGACAGCCACTTAAACACCCAGTCACACATTAAGTCATGCACTCAAACAAAACAAAAAGTTACAGGGACATAATGTTCGGAAATACCATTAAAACATGAAAAAACTAAAGGTTGCAGGGGCATTATAGTTAGGAAATAGAATTTAAAAGAACACACGTGCCTCCGTTGATGCATATCACGGAAAAAAAAACAAAGTTACAAGGGGGTTATAGTTAGGCTCAGATTTTAAGAAACAAAACCATAGAAATTCAGCAGGTATCATTATAGTTATCTCAAGTAACTATAACTCGTGCCCTAGGTAACTATACCTCACACCCCCTCCATGAGAAAACTTGCATGGCGGGGGCGCAATATACATACATATATAATTATATATATATATAGATATATATATATGTGTGTGTGTGAACAATTTAAGAAGGCCCCTCTGTTGCACTCATTGCTACATCCCAATTTTCACATTCTTTCAGGGCACCGTGGTCTTTCAAGCAGCTTATCAAGGGTAGGATTTTACTTTGCAGAAATATTTGTGTGTGTTTGTGTGTTAGTGCATGTGCATACGCCCAGGGACACACATTAATGCACTTGTGCATGCCCAAATGTGTACTATCAAGGGTAAAACAAAAATCATCTTTCATTGCTGCACAGAGCGCTGAATCACGCTGGAAAAGCCATTTGGTTAATGAGGCACATACAAAAAACAGAATTCAGAGAAAATGTACTATGAAGAGGGAGCTAGGGACTTCACTGCATCAAAATGATGCAGAGGAATAAATAACAGTAACGCTAGGCAAAAAAGGAAAACAATGATGTTGAATATCGTAATATGTACGAAACAAATGCACACAATGGCTTCATGTTGCAGACTGAAGAGCTCTGCTCACCTTTGTAGCAAACTATCATTTCAATTTTCCCAGATTAAAAAATAAAACATTTCTTTTGAGAAGGAGCACCCCAGTCCCAATTTTTGATGATATACAGACTGGGGTATCAGAACATATACTATGTTTTAAGTAAAACAATTAATGAAACCTCATGATAAAGCTGCATTGTTAAATCCTTCCTTACACATAAGATCCTCCACCGAGCAAATGTAAAAAAAGCATATTTTTGTAATTTATATCATTTTAGGAGACGACCTCTAAATTCTCTTCCATTTTCCCAAACTAGTTTTAGCTGGCAGTTTCAAGAACTATTGGGAGCTATCATAGCAGCTTTTCCAAAGTTGGTTTATCAGGAGCACATTTGTGATTGAATCTCAGATATAGTCAGTGTAAACGTACATTATTTTGGCCCAGAAATTTGTAAGCAGGAGTTAGGGAAGCAAAATGGCCTGTTTTACTTTTAATGGGATTGTCTGAAGCTTGATAATGTATATGTGCACGTGTCACCACTCATGCACTTCCAGGCATCATGATTCTGCCACAGCAATTTTTTACTCTTTGCTTTTCCAAGATGCCAGATGTGCAAGTTGAGGTGATGAAAAAATAAAGTTGGCAAACGTGCATAACAGAATAAGCCATGGTTAGCTGGTATTTGCAGGTGCCATCTCCTCTGCGAGGGGTGGGGGGGGGGGGAGTACTGGAGGATTCAAGGCATCCAGGTGGCAAGAAGTAATGTGGGAGCTGTGGGCGGGAGGAGAAAAAATAAGAGCAGGTAGAATCCCCTACCAGTAGACAGACGGAGCGGCTGCCCGTCCTTGTGCTCGACCGCCTGATTAATTTAATTTAATTTAATTTAATTGCGGGTTTATATAGCACTAGGAATCGACTCCCGGAGGAGTATCTCCACGCTTCGACCGCTGGGGAACCCGTCCTGGCTCACCCTGAGAGATGGTCCCAGATGGGTATCTCTAAGGTGCGACCAAGCATCCCCGGCGATCTGGGGGGGCCGTTGTGAAGATGAGGCAAGCTGATGCCCAGAGTTGCCGCGTGTGGTCTCTGACTAGAGTAGGCACCGAGGCGAGAATTATCGAGTCCGCTGACCCTGGTCCACGACCCTGCCGCGTCGGGAATCGAACCCTGGTCCCGGGCCGTTCTCTGCTTACGGGTCTGCCGCCTCTAACCAGTGAGCCACACTTCTCCACATGATGCGCTTACAGTTGAAATTTTGGTACGCCGACTGTGTGGTGCATATTATACTGACTTCGGGGTGCGAATTGGGTCAATTTTCAAGAGCTTGTCTCTCCATCCCATCATACCCCAAATTAAGAAGGGGCCCCTGCCTCTTCCAAGCTACCTGGCCCCTGGGGCCAGTGGACCATATCAACGCGGTCTCCTCCTTGATGCTGTAAGACTTGCCCCCTGACATTTTGACTTGTTGATATTGACGTACCCGACCAGGATTATACTCGCTTCCTCTGGGATCACTAAATACTACATGCTCACAGTCCTTGTCCTGAGAAAGATCTCAAATTTGTGAGATTGAAACACTGTTGACTTCTTTTTACAACTGAAATCCTTTATTTTTTTAACTGTACCAAGGAGTTCTGTTTATGTTGTCAATATGATGTATGTTTTTAATGCTTTCTTCACTCACCACACCAAGCTTTTTCTCACTTTTTTTTTGTGAGCACTGGATCTATAATCCAATTGTTATCAAAATAATAATATTGTTAAATAAATGATCCGTCTTTCAAATGTCCAGTTGTGTCCCTTTCTATATTTATCTAGTAAAGTGCATTATGCAAGAGGTTAATTGATTAATATTTGCCTAAGATAACAGTTCCTTGTTTAGGACCTACTGGCCGCATACTAGCCATTATTCATTAAAAACTATCTAACACCCCCAGTTCAAATATTGGGGTCCCCTTGTTTTGTAATATAGAGCAGGACTTACTGGCATTGGGAAATCAATGGAGCCCAAGAGAGGAGCAACATGGAAAGTGTGGGGACCCAGGCATGTGAGAAAATTAGGGGTGGGCATAACTGGCATAATTCCCTATAGGGTAATTCTGATAATTACCGCAACTTTGCTTGTAATTATGCGTAATTATGTGAGAAGCTTAATCCAGCATTTATCTTTATTTTCTTAGTGTAAAATGTACCTTTGCATCCAAAATTGGCCAGAGGATGCATTTTGGGCTGAGAAATTATCACTAAGTGCTACAAGACACGAACAGCAGAAGCCGGCAGCCACTCACTCTCTCTGAGTTCTTTGTTTAGGCGTGCACCTGGGGTTGCCTCAAATTACTCTTAGTTACTCAAGCTGACATAAATGCTTAATTTTAGTACCTTTGCATCACAAGAGTAATACGTAATTAATGAAATTCCTCTGATTACTCTATCATAATTAAAATTTAGCCCAGGCCAAGAGAAAAGGTGCATACAGGGGAGAGAGCAAGAAAACACATTTATTCCCATGGTGTGCTGAAATAAAAAGAAACATGAATACAAAAAGGAGATAACGCTCAAACCCAGTCGAGACCCGTTAGATATATATAACAATGCAACAATGTCTCAACCGGAAATCATTTACTAGAGAAATTCATGAATCAAACAAGTTAATTGTAGCACAAAAAAAGGAAAGGGTGGCCACAAAATTTAAGAGGAAGCATTGAAGGAGATGACTAAGTCACCTGAGGGGAACAATTCCATAATAGTATCTGATCTACAATGCGAAGAACTAGCTTGTTTCTTTGTTAATAAAGTCCAAGGAATTTATAAGTCCTTTCACTCTGGTGGTACTCTGATGAGTCCTAAAGCCAACGTAGACCCTCTGAACCTACCCTACTCACTTCATACCCTCCCATCCATTTCACAAACAGATATGGGAATCTTGGCGCAAAAAATCAAGTCCGGTTCTCCAGAAGACCCGGTCAAACCAGAGTTATTTAAACTTTTTCTGGACTCCATCATGACCGAAGGACGGGAGCTGATTAACAGATCCCTCCAGTCAGCTATGATCCCTAAAACCTGGAAACATGCCAAAGTTGTCCCCCTGTTAAAAAAAACCCACTCTGGACTCTTCCAAGCCTGAAAGTTTCCGTCCTATCTCCCTGCTCCCGTACTTGGGGAAGTGGCGGAGAGACACGTGAATTCCATCCTGCTAGATTATCTGGAGACTAACGGGATTTTGGAGGAGTCTCAGAATGGATTCCGTGCCAAACATAGCACCGAATCGGCCTTATTGGCCGTTACGGAACAGCTAAGGGAGACACAGGATATGGGCAACAGCGCGGCCGTGGTTCTGCTGGACATGAGTGCGGCGTTTGACACGGTCTCTCATGGGATCCTTCTCAGGAGACTGTGGGAGATCGGTGTCGGGAACAGGGCCCTGGATTGGTTCGGGTCTTTTCTATCTGACCGCTTCTTCCAGGTCCATGTCCCGCCGTACTCATCCAGCAGTTTTCCTCACGGCTGCGGTGTCCCCCAGGGCTCTGCTCTAAGCCCCACGTTATTTAACGTATACGTCCGCCACTTGGCCGTATTGGCCAGGGAACGTAACATCAAACTAATATCTTACGCGGACGATACGCAATTAATTTTTACCTTCTCTAATGACACCGTGGGTGACCGAGCCAAATTCCAGGAAGACATTCTGGCCATCTCTAGCTGGCTTACGGAGAACTGCCTCCAGTTGAATTCATCGAAAACTGAGGTTCTCCTTATTGGAAGTGATACTCAGAAGTGGGAGGAGCAGTGGTGGCCCCCTACACTGGGTCCACCTCCTATTCCTAAGAAAGAAGTGAAAAATCTAGGTGTTATTGTAGATGATTCACTTTCTTTCGAATCCCATGCAAAAAGAGTGTCTGGCACCTGCTATGGTCGCCTCCGTTCCCTTAAACCTATCTTAGGTTTTTTTTTAACCTCCCGTGCGTCAGACAATTGTCCAGGCTATGGTTTTGTCCCACCTGGACTATTGCAATGCCCTTATGCTTGGGTCTAACTTGACAGTCACCAATAGACTGCAAAGGGCTCAGAATGTCGCCGCGCACACTCTGTTTGGACGCTCAAAATGTTGCCATACTTCCCAGGTTTTGCGCAGGCTGCATTGGCTGCCTGTCAAACAACGCATACATTTCAAAACCCTCTGATTAATCCATAAAATGCTTTATCGCCTTGGCCCCCAAATTTTACAGGGCCTATGCTCCTTCTATATTCCAGCACGGGCCCTCCGCTCTGCGGACCTTTCTCTGGCACGTACTATCAAGATTCGGAGGTGCAGAGCAGGAGGCCGGTCCTTCGGGTATCTCGCCCCAAAAATCTGGAACTCCATTCCCCTAAGCATTCGTACTATCTCCAACCATCTTCTCTTCCGAAAACGCATTAAAACCTGGCTGTTTTCTTCTGCTTAGGATGTTCTGGTAATCTGGCACCTACACCTCCATTTGGCCATATTATAATTAGGTATGTCCGCAAGCGCTGGGACGCCCTGTTGCTGGGGTAGCCATGTGCGATATAAATAAATCTAACATAACATAACATAACATAACATATAAAATGGTCCGTTTTTGAGCAATTATAGTTATATCAGTACTAAATTTCATTGTATGCAAGTATAACTCAAACATTGGTGTGAACAAATGTGCTTATGTAGAAGGTTAATGGCACAGGTGACATATGAAATAAAGTGAAAGAACAGCGAAAAATGGTGCACAGAATAATTTGAGGAATGGTTACAGAACAATATATTGAGAGTTCATTAAAAATGTAACTGTTTTAAGAAACCAAGAGAACGCTCAATGATGTGCTGAATGGTTGACTGTGTTTCAACCTGTAAGAAATTCTGGTCATCATCAGGACCGGGTTACAGAGAATTGGACAGTGCTGTATAGAAGAGTAAAAAGGGTAAAGAATAAGAATGGGACCGGCACATGAATGGGGAGACGGAGCTTGAAATAAAATAATATTGATGCTACCTATAGTGTTGGTAGCGGGAAAA
The DNA here is from genome assembly GCF_964261635.1 of Lissotriton helveticus. NCBI lineage: Eukaryota > Metazoa > Chordata > Amphibia > Caudata > Salamandridae > Lissotriton > Lissotriton helveticus. The sequence goes on along the minus strand of NC_136065.1, from coordinate 163,098,627 downwards.
TCCTTATGGCCGGAGAGAATCAGGCAAGGATTTTGTGTCTTAGCATCTGGGTAAGATCTGTGGAGGAATGGGAGTGATTACCCCAATGCACAGTGAGGCTAATGGACAGAGCCCCGAGAGGCTCATGAAGTTCGATCATCAAAAATAAAAAATTAAAAGGGGGAGGGGGGCGGAAAGGAAATTCATGACCTAGCAATTAGAGAAGGCTTACCGCATCCGAAATGGGGCATATGCGTCAACGGAGGCACGTGTGGATGCCCGGAGAGACCTACGAAGGTTAAGGGAGGGAATCCAGGGGCATGTGCTGTGAATTCCAAGGTGTGGAAGCTGAATGAAGCAGGACCACGGCTGGGAGGAAAGGGAGGGCAAAGGGTGGGTAGGTGAGGCCATTCAGGTTGGGAAATCAGGGTACGGGAATGAGGGATGGATTCATACCTTGATTTGAGTTATCCGGCAAGCATATAGAAGCTCAGAGAAATGATTGGGCCCACCTCAAGATTGAAACCAGGTGGTGAAATTCCAGCATATGTTTGGAGTCAGACCATGAATAGATCCAATCTGTGCTGTGTTTGAGGTAGCAGCGGGAATTCGAGATGTAACAAGCGCAAAGCGTAGTAGCTTGCGGGGTCAGAACGAGGTCATGGTTGGGAGAGTGACTAGACCGATAGGAGTGAATAGTGATTGCACTCATTGGTACACTAGGGGGAAGATCTTAAGAGAGAGAAGGGGGTGGAGACAGGAGAAACATAGGGAAAAGAGAATTTTTAAACAACTTGGGATTCATATGGACAATTGAAGTGTTGTGTAAAAAACATACTAACTTAATCCACACTATTATATACATGCTGAAAGAAGAACAATTTCAAACTTTTCATATAACAAAAAAGGACTTGATCGAAAATATTATATACATACAGGGGAAAAAATAAGTTTCAATAATGGTGTCTTGTTCATATCAATTTAGGCACACAATACAATCAATAGTGTATTCGCTCTTGTCGTATATATCATGGTGTAGCGAAAGGAGGGACCCAAGTAGGACATAACTAAGAAGTATTTGAAAGGCAGAATGTTAGGAAAGAACAAGAGTCCCGTTCACATCAATTGGGCAAACAACGCAGTCAGTCGTGTATTTGCTGTGGTCTTGTGTGTCATGGATTAGAGATGAGTAAAAAGTACTTGAAATGTGGAATGTTAGGACAGATAAAGTAAGGGAAATGGCTCAATGGATGTCAGTGGTGGTGATAGAGCGCGCGAGGCCACCCGACCAATAGTTTTCGCCGTTTCCGGCTTCAGGGCCCATATACTTTTCAAATCACCATATACATCGATCAGGTGACTTCACGAGCTCTACCAATTTGGTGTGTGTGTGTTCCCTGCTACCAATTCTCAGTGCACCCGACTTACCATCCACCGATGCAGGTGCCTAATGACCACAATGAATCAGGGAGCTAGCTGTAAAGGAAAGGCAACAAAATACAAACCCAACCAATAATATTCAAATACTGTGTAAATGACCACGGACAACTGGAAGTTTTAAAATGTTTATCTAAAGTTCAGTATTTTCTTGCATGAGATACAGTAAAATAAGGCAATCAATAACCAAGAAAATGTAAATCACATATGCATAAAGAAATAATGGCAGAGTAATCATCAAAGTACTAATAAAATGTAACGAGAAAAGATACTTATGCAAGTCAGTATTATCTAAAACAGTGATAGACTAAGTGTGTGTGATTATAGAAGAACTTATAATGAATAACACGCTTCACTTAAGGTGAAAGGGCCTTTGAACAACCTAGGCAACGAAGTTCTAGACCATATCAGGAAATGACACCCTGCTATGCAAAATATAATTTCTAACAAATGAGAAGACATAGAAATAACTTTGCAAAATTTTAAATGACTTTCAATAGTTGCGGAAAGGCATGGAAAATATCACATTTGCAATGTTGAACTTTATTGAAGCAAAAGTTAGAAATTCAGAAGGTGCAAGAATTTCAAGAGATTTCGGAGCAGTATTTACCTAGAAAGGTGTGGAAACCAAACCCTGGCCACGGGTCAGTTAAAGTCAGGAAACCCTCAAGGAAGGATACCCCTCAAAGGACAGCAGGTGCAGAATGGACACCCAGGACAGGACAGGATACCCTCGGAATAAGAGTCAGGACAGGACCTCAGGACAGGACAGCAAACCCTCAGGACAGGACCCTCTTCAGGACAGGACCGGAACCCACAGTTAGGAAGCAACGCCTGCGCTCCACCCGCTCTGCAGATATCGATCAAGACCCCGATTGGGTCAGCGAACTCCCAGCTAAGTGCCTTGCCAGCACTTTAAGGTTCAGTAAAACCTTAGTCTATGGTCAAATTCGGACAGAGTGCTCCGCAGCTCTCTGTATTTTCAGTCACCTATTGAGTGCGTTGGGTCAGTGACAGGTCAGCTAAACCAGACAAGTCGGACGGTTCACTAGATGAACCCAGGGTAGATATACAGTTTTGGGACAGTGTACCACCCCCCAATGTTGCAAAGTGTCAGAATCCCTCAATTTCGATTGGTCCTAAGGTAGGATTTGGGTAACACACCAATCACAATATGCGATTTTAAGCCTTCATTTACATATTTTGGGACCGCCTAGCATGTTTGGGTTCCCATGAGCTAACAGTAGCACATCTATACAATGTAACATATAAGAAGCCACATTCGCTGTTCTCGCAGGGCAGAGGTGACTTTCTCAGGAGCATCTCGCCCATCACTGCCAGCTGGCTATGTTCCATCAGCCAAGGTCCCTCGTGCTGCCGAATGTCGCACAGGCGCAGAAGGGACCTCCAATATGGCTCTCCTCTCACTCAGACCCCCATTGCCCGCGGTACATGAAAAGTAAGCGAAAACAAATTAATACATAATAATGTCATTATGAAAACACATCGCAGGGTTTGTACTTTTAACTCATCATCAAGAAATAAACTTATGCAATTTAAATGTTAGCTACATTTAGACGAAATACAAGAGCAGTGGCACGAGCAGTACCACATGATAAGCACAGCTATGAATTACGCATGCGCATAACTTTCCCTCCACTTCTGCAGACGCGTCAGGACACGTGAGTGTGGCTGACGCATGCGCAGTAACTAAAATACAAGCGGCGGCCATTTTAGAGGACATGGATTAATTTCATTAGAAATACACATAGGCAAGCGTCTCAAACTTTACTCAAACTTAATATAAACGTTAGTAAAACATACACGGGTTACCTTATTACACATAAATGAGGTTCTTGATTTCGGCAAGCCGCAAAATATGCGAAGCTTTGCTTCATCAATCCCCTCTTTGATGATATCTACTATCATCACAAATTATAATGGAACCAGATGCCAACTTTCTTTCACACTTTATAAAGTTCTATTTCTTCCAGCAACCGTTCTAGCTTTTCTCTTTCAGTTTTAGCAGGGTGAGAAGTCTTCACCTTTTTGTATATCTGATCATTCACTTCCTCTAATTCAATCTCATCCACACTTCGTTTCACCCCTCTTGCATTAACCTCGTGCTTTCTGGTGCGCTTGCGGTATTTACAGCATAAGAAAATGGAAAGTATAATAAGACCTATAATACCAATAGGCATCAGAATTTTGAATAATAAGCTTTTACCTATGCCAGCAAGCCAATGACCTACATTTGAGAGACCATCTACCAGTCTCTTCCAGGCACTATCAACCTCGAGTGGTTTGAGTTCCTTTGCCAAATTAGTAATGTTTCGCACATATCTTTTGATCTGTACACTTTTGTCCGGAATATAAGTGCAACAATGTTGCGCCTTCAACATCCGGCAGACTCCGCCCTCTTTCGCTAATAAGGTGTCAAGAGCAAGTCGATTTTGTAAAACCATTGATCTGATCGCAACCATTTCAGTATTGACCAGCAGGAATCCATGAGCTGTTTCAGTAGACAGCACATCTACTATAGTAGACAATTTGCAAATTCTGTGAGTGTTCAGAACCACTCCCACTCCAGGTATCAGTGCACTGAAAATACTACCCATAATTTCACCTATACTTTCTCTTTTACTACGCACTAAGCCATTAGTATCTTCATTGCTTCCAGCTTTCCCATTCACATGGTATATTTTCGGGAAGACAATGCCAAAGTAGCAGCTTCCATACCAGTGATCCGGCAATTTGAAATAAGCCTTGTCCCCACAAATATAATAAATTCCAGGAAACACAGGCTCTGACCCATTTTTGAAACCCCAACCTCCAATTACCTTGTAATTATGTTCGCATTCACTGGAACCAATGAAAACATTATTATAATAGCTAGTCTTCTCGCGGTGAAGACATAGCTTGCCTTTCTTTTCAAAATCCAGCAACAGAGCAGGACCCGCTCCACCAGATGAGGTGCCTTCCATGTTTTCTGCCCATTTTGGCTTTTTCTGACTTTCGTCATTAGCCTTCTTCTGAATTTTAATTCTCCTTTTCTCTGCCATGTTCAGGAACATCTTTTCTTGCTCACGCAAAGAACAAGTCAAGTTATCTCTGTGTGCGTCTGCTATGTCAATGTTCCCTATAGTCAGAAAGTAGTCTCCCATATATCTTATGGTGTCAGTTTTGGTATGTACAGGATTCAAGTTCCCACGTATAGGTAGTTCAGAAAAGATCACGTCATTGTTAGAGTAATAATACTGTAACGGTCCCCTTTTGTAAAATAAACTAGCTAAAATGCTACAGGAAATTCCATAAGTTAATGGCAGATGATGGTATGTCACGCCTTCAGCCACCGAAGTAGGTAGCTTCATGCAGACATAGCAATCCTCAATTTCCATAGTCTCTACATAGTGTATTAACAAGTTTGCGAAAACATTTAAATGTGTCCTGTTCTTCATGCCATGATAATGTAGTCCTTTCTCATCTGATGCTTCTAAGTCTCGTTTAGTTTGTCTCAATGCTCTCTCATGTCTTTCTACACTCTGTGTTGTCAGCTCTTCACTGTCAGTATTTACAACTTCAGTAGGGACAATGTTAGTATCTTTACTTACAGCAAAGGGAATGAAAATTGTTAATCCTATCCAGATAACTATCAGTACTACTATACTACATATACACACCTTGCAACACGTCTTAAAACGGCTGCAACTAGGTCTACCATTCACTGTTGAATCAGACATTTTAGCTCAGAAGGAGTCTCTTGAACCCCTCTTTGTTGTTTTACACAATTAGCTTACTTTGTGCAAATTCACGGTGGCTCGTCTTTCTCTTCAGCTGAGTACTCTGGGACAGGTTCTCCGTCACTCACGTCAGTTATATCAAGATCTTCAAGCTCCTCCAAAACCAGTGTCCATTCAGGAGACTTGTACTTTTTGTTTTGTCTTTTTATTCGCTCACTCCTTCTTTTGGAAGAGTCTTCTTCCTGCTCTGCTATTCGAGCACTTCTTCTTGCTTCTGCACGTTTTTCTTCCACTGTCTTTATTCTTAGTCTTAGTCTTTTTACAAACCTAGGCTCAAGGTTGTTTCTTTTCTTTATTCTCTTAGTTGGTACTTGGACTTCACTTTCTTTTCTTCTTCTCTTGTTCTCTTTATCTTGTGGTAATTCTTCTCCACTTTCTTCTCCTACTTCCCTTATCTGACTAGTTCCAGGGCTAGCATCAAATTCTTCTGCCTGGTTGCTAATCTGGCCTTGTTCAGGAATATTTTGTTTTTGGCTTTCAATTGTCTCTGTTTCTGTTTCTGTTTCCTGAACCCGTTTTTCTAACTCTATCTGATCCTGTTCAAGCACTTCGATCTCTTGATTTTCTTCTGCTCGAACTATTACTCTATGTCTCGTCTGTCCCTTATCCACATCAGGAGTTAATGGAGGAGTATCGAACACTTGCTCTGTATCCGGCACTTGTTCAATATCAGGTATTTGTTCAGTCTCAGGTACCTGTTCAGTATCGGGTACTTGTTCAGTCTTATTCACTGGATCTGTATCAATCACGTGCTCTGTCCCTGTCTGACCTTCTCCTTCCTCAGTTTTGATTTGGATCTCAAGTGGCTGAGGTTCTTCGCCTGTGCCTTGCTTTTCCTGACTAGTCCACTCTCTACCTTCACTAAGTCGTTCTCTTGTTCTGATAGGATCTTCGGTCAGATCAATCATCGGTATCCATTCTTCTGGCCATATGCTTGGCAGCTCGTCTTCAGCTACTCCTGGCTCAGTTTCCTGGACTTCTTCAGCAGGCTGGTTTCTTGGCAGTTCGCAGTCAACTACTCCTGGGCCAACGTCTGCTGTTCCTGCAACCTGACTGGTGCTGGGCTGCTCGTTGTCAGTTGCTACTGGTCTGGCTTCTTCAGGGTCCTCTGCTGGTTGCCCTGGTTCTTCAAATCCTTGGTCTGGCAATACCTTCTGGGTGTGTCCGGCGTGGATCCACTGGGGAACACCTGCGACTTTCACTGCAGTGGTTGTCACCAGGATTACTTGGCGCTTCTTTCCCCACCTGGGTGCCAGACAGCTTGATCGAGTGTGCTTCTTTATTTTGACCCAGTCTCCTGGAACCAAGTTGTGGAGAGGAGTCGTTGGATTAAGGATGCCGTCGTCTCCAATCTGGCGAGAGATAGAACGCACTTGGTCACCCAATCTTCTGCAGTATTCAAGCACCAAATCATCAGTAATACTCAACAGTTTGCTTCCTGGCACCCATGCTTGTCTCATCACTCTTCCCATAATGATTTCATGGGGACTTAGGCCTGTCTTGCGGTCTGGAACACTTCTTAGTCCCATCAGGACCAGGGGCAGGGCCTTCACCCAGTTCATGCCAGTAGCATCTGTCAGCTTTGCTAGTCTGTTTTTGATAGTTCCATTTACTTGTTCCACTATTCCAGAAGCCTCTGGATGGTATGCACAATGAAGTTTCTGCCTTATCCCAAAGGCCTTACACAGTTCAGCCATTATTTCATTGTGGAAATGTCCACCTTGGTCTGATTCAATAATGTATGGTATTCCGAACCTAGGTATCAGCTCTTTTAGTAAACACTTTGCTACTGTCAGTGCGTCACTCTTGGGAGTAGGGTAAGCTTCTACCCATTTTGAAAATACACAAACAATGACAAGGACATATCGTTTCCCTTCACAACGGGGCATGGTGATGAAATCAACCTGTATTTTTATAAAGGGGCCCCCTGACCTCCCAATCTTGCTCAGTTCAACCACGGTCCTCTTGCCTGGGTTCATCTGTTGACATGACAGGCACCTCTGGCAGAGGGACTCTGCTACCTTCCTGAATTTCTTGCTGTACCAAGTCTGTTGAAATACCAGAATCATGGCATCCCTACCAATGTGTGATCCTTCATGTATTAATCTTGCCATTGTGCCAAGCAAGTGTCGGGGTAACACAGGCATACCAGTTGGACCTATGATGACACCATCCACACGTCTCGGTCTACATCCATCCTCTTTCCATTTCTCTCTTTCTTGCCAAGGAGCCGACTCCTGCCACTCTCTCACCTCATCCCATGTAGGCACTTCCTCAAACACCTGAAGCTGGCAGCTGGTTCCTGGCCCCCCTCGTTTTGGATTTATAATATATCGATCTTTGGCACACCATTGAGCCACTCGATCAGCATAATCGTTTCCCAGTGATACTCTGTCCATGCTCCTTTGATGAGCAGCACATTTTACCACTGCCAGTTCTTTGGGCAACTGGATGGCCTCTAAAAGGTCATGAACAACCTTTGCATTCCGAATGGGAGTACCTGAGGAAGTCATGAATTCCCTCTGCATCCATAATTGGCCAAAGTCATGCACAACGCCATAACAGTACTGACTGTCAGTATACACTGTTATGCGTAAGTCCTTCCCAATTTTGCAAGCCATTATCATGGCTATCAATTCGGCTACTTGTGCAGACTTGATGTTATATAGATAACCTGCTTGTTCAATCTTTTCGAAAGACACTACTGCATAAGCAGCACTCAAGCCTCCTAATTCATGTCTTAGACAGGAACCATCCACAAATAGTTCTTTATCATGCTCCGGCAATGGTACTTCTTTTATGTCTGGGCGTGGCTTGGTACTGAACTCTGTCAGATCAATACAATCATGTTCATCATCATCCCTACCTTCCATTTCTGAGGGGTCAGGAAGTAAGGTGGCAGGGTTCAGAATACCGCACCTAACAATGTTTACATTTGCTGCGCCCACAAGAATCCTCTCGTATTTAGTCAGCCGACTAGGGGTGAGATACTGTGTTTTAGTTCTGGTCAATAGAATTACCACTCCATGTGAAACATAAACAGTCACAGGATGTCCCATGACAATGGACTCACTCTGTTCTAAACTTGCACAGGTAGCAGCTACTGCTTTTAGACAACCTGGTAACCCAGCAGCTACTGGGTCCAGTGTGGCAGAGAAATAGGCCACAGGCCTCCTGGTTGTGCCATGTTCTTGAGTCAGGACTGACAATGCGCAATTATCGCGAGTGTCACAGAAAAGGGCAAACTCTTTTGAATAATCTGGCATTCCCAATGCAGGGGCTGTACACAGACAGTTTTTCAGTCTTGTGAAAGCCATTAGACTTTCATCATCCCACTGTACAACATCTGGCATTCCTCTCGTGGTCATTTTTATCAAGGGCCTGGCTAAGGCTGCAAATCCCAGAATCCACTGCCTGCAGTACCCTAAAACACCCAGGAACATTCTGACTTCCTTTTGAGTACGGGGCAACTGCATCTTTTGAATTATTCTCACTCTTTCTGAAGTGACTTTTCTGACACCCTTTTCTATCTGGTGTCCCAGATATTTCACTGATTTCGCACAGAACTGTAGTTTGTCAGGGGACACTTTATGCCCTTTCTCACACAGGTGATTTAGGAGAGCAATGGTGTCAACTACACAGTCCCTGTAACTTTTAGACGCCAATAGAAGGTCGTCTATGTACTGCACTAATACAGAGTTCCCAGGTAATGTCAAAGTCTCTAGACATTTCTTCAAGATCTGATTAAAGATAGAGGGGCTCTCTGTATACCCTTGAGGGACCCGGTTCCAACAATACACGTGACCCTCGAAGGCAAATGAGAAAAGAAATTTGCTGTCGGGGTGCAGGGGTATCGAAAAGAATGCATGACACAAATCAATCACAGTGAACCACTCAGCATCCCAAGGAATCTGGTACAGAATTACTGCAGGGTTCGGGACAATAGGGCAGCAAGGAACTACAATCTTGTTAACCTTTCTCAGGTCCTGCACTACCCTATACTTGCCACTAGGCTTTTTGATGCCCATAATCGGTGAGTTGCATGGGCTGCTCATCACTTCTTGTATGATGTTTCCTTCCAATAATTTTTGTATCTCCAGAGTGACACCTGCTTTCACTTCAGCATTCATTCGGTAGGGCCTAGTGTTAGGATATACTGCATTGTCTTTGATGGCTATTTGTATGGGGTCCACATCTTTTCCAGTGAAATCCCACACTTCTGGTTTTACGGCTTCCTGTAGTTCTTGGGGCAAGTCCTGCAGGGTCAATCTTTTAAGTTCTGAGTCAGGTCTAAGCAACAATAATTTATAAATGCCGTCTTCATCTGGGGTCTGTATTTCGACACCCTTTGGTGTGCAAAAGATGGTACAGTTCATTTTACACAGCAAATCACGTCCCAGTAAATTTACTGGACTGGTGTCACAGACTACAAATCTATGCATCTGTTTAAAATTTCCAATTGAAATCTCCATTGGTTCGGTAACAGGAGTACTAATCAATTGATTAGATACACCTACTACTTGGATGTTTTCTCCCGAGAGGGGCAGGTTTGGAACGTCTACTGTTCTTACAGTAGAACGGGTAGCGCCAGTGTCCAACAGAAAGGTGACATCATTTCCGTCAACCTTTCCTTCAATATATGGTCCAGACTGGTCTACCGGCAAGGAAGCGCCAAGTACGCACTCCTCGTCCTCCCCTCTCAGGCCCCGTCAGTCCTGATCATTACAAAGGAAGGTATCATTCAGCAGATACTGCGAAGTTGCTGTATTTCTGTTCTCCCCGCTTTCCCAAACCTCTATCTCCTCATTTTCTGCCTGTTTTCCCCTGTATACCTGTTTGGGTGCTCGAGGCACCTGAACTGTTTTTACCTGCGTTTGAGTCTTTCTTGGTCTTTCTTTCTGCGTCTGTGGAATTAAATCAGGAGTTGTCTCATTAACATCGACTAATTGGGGACACTCGTTTCGCCAGTGTCCAATTTCGCCGCACTGATGGCAGGGAAATTTTTTCATAGCCTCTTCCCTGCTAAATTTGGGCCGGGGCTTTCCTCCACCCCCTCCCCCAGGACTTTTGTTCTCAGCATTTTTAACCATGTTACTCAATTGTTTTTCCTGTTGTTCTGCGAGCTTCACCTGAGCCCACATAACCTTCTCCTTAAGGGCCTTTTTCTTTTCTGCCATCTCGTCCTCGCAGTACTTAGCGTACCGCAGGACCTCATCCATTTTCTTAGTATGCCAACAGATTTTATTGTCTTTTATCCACTGACAAATTTCAGGTCTTAAACCATTTACAAACCTGTAAATAAAGTGTGTCATATCCTTCAGGTCGATGTTGTCAATACCACTGTATGTTTTAAATACCTGCAATAACCTCTCATAGAAGGAGTGCACTGTCTCGTCCCTTTCCTGTGTTGTTCTATCTATTTTTGTCCAATCAGTTTCCTTGGCGGGCACCTTTTCTTTCAAGTGCTGAATTACCTGCTCATATTTTCGCATGACTTCCTTTGATGGCTCCCCTGTGTCCTTGTCTCTGGGATACTCTTCACTGGGCCAATTTATGTTTATTTTACACTGGGTCCATAAATCTACTGGAACCACAATGTCGAAAAACCCATCCAGGTCTTTCCACAGACATTTCTGTACCTTCACGAACCTCTCCACTTGCCGGTACCAGTCAACTGGTTTCTCTCTTAATTTTGGAAAATCGTTCGTGAAGGACACAATATCCTGCCTAGACCAGGGGACATGCACATATTTCCCTCCTGGAACTTCGCGCATGGGGCATAACTGCTCAGGTTTTTCTACCTCTCTTAAAGCAAACTCGGGAGTCACTTGTCGGGAGCGAACCTCTTCCCTCTTTTTCGCCCACCTGCTTCTCCATTTTTCCACATCTCCCCATTTCTGCAGTACCCCCATTAATTCTTTAATCTGTAGCTTCTTTCCGGCCACATTCAGATGTTCTATATCCTTGTCTGAGAAGTCTGCTCTGTATGGTTTCTGTAAGGGCTTGGATTTTGAGATATCTACCCCCATACTAATTGCTGTTTCGGTCAGTTTTTCATGGAGCACTCTGGTGTTCCTTGTAAAGCTTTTACATATGAACGACAATTCTTCCTCAGAGTAGGTATTCAATCGATTCAACCCCACATTTCCTGCCATTAATTCTTCTATTTCAACCCTCAGCTTGTAGAGGTCTAAAGGCTTTGTTTGCGGAGTCTGCTTTTCTAATTCACGACTCCAACTCTCAATTTCATCCGGAGTTACCAGAGAGACATTCCTAGTACCTGTTGCTGTCTCTAATTTAATTTCCTTTGCATTAAAAGGGTTATACCTCAGCTGTGTTCCCTTTGCGGTCTGTTTGTTTGGCAATTCCAAGAATGCAACTTCAGACTCGCACTCACTGGACTGATCATCTATGATGATTGGTTCCTGTCTCGGGGTTGCTATGACTGGGGTCATGACTGGAGTAATCGGATTTCCCTGACCATTTCCGTATAACGGGACCACCGGTCCAATAGTTACTGGAATAGTCAATGCCTCAGGACTGGTATTTATCTGAGAAATTTTCTGAATTATTTCTGTTCTTTGTCTAGCTAGAGCCTCTTGCTCCTTTTCCACTAGTACCCTTCTTAGAGTTGTGTCATGTAATATCTGTGGGGTCAATGGAGGAGTAAAACTCGGGGCAGTAGGCGGAGGAGTAAAACTCGGGGCAGTAGGATGCGTTTCACTTGGTCCTCCACCATAATTTGGCTTCGGGAATAAAGTTCCAGTATTAAAGGACCTGCGCTCTTCCCCATATGGAGGTTGAACAAAAGGCAGTCCTGAATTCGATGGTTTCTCTTCGCTTTCATACAAGGGTCTGGGGAAAAAAGTTTTTGTACGTGAATATTTTTCTTCCTGACTTGCGGGCACTTTGGGATATATATCCCTTGTTTCCGCCAGTTCGGGTTTCTCAGGATAGGGTAATACTTGACCACCCCCTCCCAGTCCCAGGGACCTGTCTTCTTCCTTTTGGAAGGGGCGTCGGGGAACATCTCCTACACTGGAAGGTCGGGTTCCCTCATTGTAAGGTGGCGGACTTCTGGTACAGATGTCATCTATTAGTTCATCATCTGAATCCCCTAGGGCCCCCCAATGCTTACATTTTTCAGTACTTTTCCCCCCCGCTGCAGGGTTATGACATGCCGGCATCATGGGAAACAGACCCTCAACAATCATGCTCTGCCTCCACTGTTTCATCCTTTTATCCCTGGACTCCTGTTTCAGCCTGGGGTACCACTTGGTCAAACCCTTGTCCATTCGGGGTCTTTCTCTTTCAAAAGCCTCAATCTCCCATTCCTCTAATGCTTCATACTGCGTTAGTCTCGGTCTGGGATGCAGTTCATTCATTCGGGTTCTTAAATTAAATAAGATCCTACCATTGAAAGTACCATCTAACGGAAAAGCCAATACTCCGTCATCTTTTGTGTACTTCACCCAATTCTCCAGCCACACACAGGTATTGTACCCTCGGTCAAACATCATGAATGAGGCAGGAGTATTGGGTGCTGGGACAAGAACACCTTCCCTAGATTTAATCGGTTTGTCCGTTTTAAAATAATTTTTCACCTTATTTACAAGGGACATTTTTCTCTTGGTTCCGTACATAATATCGTATCTGTTAGCCTTCCACTGATCCCTTTCAAACCCTAGATGTCTTGGATCAGGTCGCGTCTCTGTAGTCCGCGAGTGCCACATACGACTTCTGCGCTAACTTTGTTTACAAACTACCTCCAATCAGAATGCGCTTCAGAAAATCGTGTAACCAATGGGTGCGCGACACAAAATAAGCTCTGCCAATGGGTGCGCGGCCCCTTCGTGAGACAGTTCCCACGCTCCGGCGCTCACCCCTCCTTTACAATTTCAGCTCCGCTACCCGCCCGCTGTTTCTACCAATCCCAGCGCGGCACAGAGTGACGTCAGAGGCGCTTCGCGACTGACTCCCTCCCTTCACAAGGTAACGGAAACTTTCTTTCTTTTAAAGTGCTCAGTGCTTGGTTAATTTACAACAAATACACATTCGCCACAGTGCTCAAGTGTCTAGACAGAGATAGAATTCTATTACTGCAAGTAAACTACTTCCATTTACTTTTCACTTGCTGCGGGCAGATCTCTTCCGCCTACCCTTCACTCTAGCATCGGTGAACCTGTTATTCCCCTAAACTCATCCACTTCTTTCCGGGATATGTTCCGAGTTTAAGGTTTCTCAGCGGACCCCTCTGCTTTCACGCTAGCTCCGAGGAACCTGCTACTCTTCCGATGTGACCCTTACTAGGTTACGCCACTATGGGAATTTTGCCAATGAACCCCGTTACTGTCATTTATTCACACATGTATTCAGAAAACCCTAGTTAGTGCTTCCCGGTTATCCTAACCTGCACCTAACTTTCCTCGAACCTGTGACCTCAGGACAATGGATTCTATTCACCACTTGCCCTTTCAATTCCCCGGGGAGTTCGGACAACACTTAACAAGTCGATTTACAAATGCATTGATTAGTACATATAACAATATAAGAACAAGAATAATGACAATACAGTAATTCATAAATTTCCGCAGCGTATTCACAAGAGAGTGATCAGTTCCCTCAGAACAGCCGCTCTTGTAGCAGCATTAATATAATAGCAGCTTCCGACTTAACTAGCCTAACTAGTCCCTGCCTTACTCTCAACTAGTCCCTAACCATCCTCTGATCTACCAGAAAAACTGATAGAGCGCGCGAGGCCACCCGACCAATAGTTTTCGCCGTTTCCGGCTTCAGGGCCCATATACTTTTCAAATCACCATATACATCGATCAGGTGACTTCACGAGCTCTACCAATTTGGTGTGTGTGTGTTCCCTGCTACCAATTCTCAGTGCACCCGACTTACCATCCACCGATGCAGGTGCCTAATGACCACAATGAATCAGGGAGCTAGCTGTAAAGGAAAGGCAACAAAATACAAACCCAACCAATAATATTCAAATACTGTGTAAATGACCACGGACAACTGGAAGTTTTAAAATGTTTATCTAAAGTTCAGTATTTTCTTGCATGAGATACAGTAAAATAAGGCAATCAATAACCAAGAAAATGTAAATCACATATGCATAAAGAAATAATGGCAGAGTAATCATCAAAGTACTAATAAAATGTAACGAGAAAAGATACTTATGCAAGTCAGTATTATCTAAAACAGTGATAGACTAAGTGTGTGTGATTATAGAAGAACTTATAATGAATAACACGCTTCACTTAAGGTGAAAGGGCCTTTGAACAACCTAGGCAACGAAGTTCTAGACCATATCAGGAAATGACACCCTGCTATGCAAAATATAATTTCTAACAAATGAGAAGACATAGAAATAACTTTGCAAAATTTTAAATGACTTTCAATAGTTGCGGAAAGGCATGGAAAATATCACATTTGCAATGTTGAACTTTATTGAAGCAAAAGTTAGAAATTCAGAAGGTGCAAGAATTTCAAGAGATTTCGGAGCAGTATTTACCTAGAAAGGTGTGGAAACCAAACCCTGGCCACGGGTCAGTTAAAGTCAGGAAACCCTCAAGGAAGGATACCCCTCAAAGGACAGCAGGTGCAGAATGGACACCCAGGACAGGACAGGATACCCTCGGAATAAGAGTCAGGACAGGACCTCAGGACAGGACAGCAAACCCTCAGGACAGGACCCTCTTCAGGACAGGACCGGAACCCACAGTTAGGAAGCAACGCCTGCGCTCCACCCGCTCTGCAGATATCGATCAAGACCCCGATTGGGTCAGCGAACTCCCAGCTAAGTGCCTTGCCAGCACTTTAAGGTTCAGTAAAACCTTAGTCTATGGTCAAATTCGGACAGAGTGCTCCGCAGCTCTCTGTATTTTCAGTCACCTATTGAGTGCGTTGGGTCAGTGACAGGTCAGCTAAACCAGACAAGTCGGACGGTTCACTAGATGAACCCAGGGTAGATATACAGTTTTGGGACAGTGTACCACCCCCCAATGTTGCAAAGTGTCAGAATCCCTCAATTTCGATTGGTCCTAAGGTAGGATTTGGGTAACACACCAATCACAATATGCGATTTTAAGCCTTCATTTACATATTTTGGGACCGCCTAGCATGTTTGGGTTCCCATGAGCTAACAGTAGCACATCTATACAATGTAACATATAAGAAGCCACATTCGCTGTTCTCGCAGGGCAGAGGTGACTTTCTCAGGAGCATCTCGCCCATCACTGCCAGCTGGCTATGTTCCATCAGCCAAGGTCCCTCGTGCTGCCGAATGTCGCACAGGCGCAGAAGGGACCTCCAATATGGCTCTCCTCTCACTCAGACCCCCATTGCCCGCGGTACATGAAAAGTAAGCGAAAACAAATTAATACATAATAATGTCATTATGAAAACACATCGCAGGGTTTGTACTTTTAACTCATCATCAAGAAATAAACTTATGCAATTTAAATGTTAGCTACATTTAGACGAAATACAAGAGCAGTGGCACGAGCAGTACCACATGATAAGCACAGCTATGAATTACGCATGCGCATAACTTTCCCTCCACTTCTGCAGACGCGTCAGGACACGTGAGTGTGGCTGACGCATGCGCAGTAACTAAAATACAAGCGGCGGCCATTTTAGAGGACATGGATTAATTTCATTAGAAATACACATAGGCAAGCGTCTCAAACTTTACTCAAACTTAATATAAACGTTAGTAAAACATACACGGGTTACCTTATTACACATAAATGAGGTTCTTGATTTCGGCAAGCCGCAAAATATGCGAAGCTTTGCTTCATCAGTGGTATTCCATTTGTCTAGTGTGTTCAATCCATGATATACTGAGTCGCAACGTGAGATCCAGCTCCATTTGTATTTGTTAAAAAGTAGTTGTAGATTGCCACCACGCAAAGGCACGGTGGGCTGGTCAATGACCTGCCAAATGAAGACAGTTTCAATGTGCTTTTTCCATGTAATGTGAGACTAAGGGGGCCGTCTCGACTTTACATTTGATTCGACTCTTGTGTGGATGGCATAAATTAGATTTGTAGTGCAGCAGTTAGAAAATTGTTTAATTTGATAAGTATAGTACTTGACCGTGAATTCTTTTGTGTTGATAGTAAGGGGCAAACCACCCAATTTTTACACCTATAGTGTCTGAGTATAGGGGGAGACCCCAAGCGGAGGTTATGGATGTGGTGTTTTTGGTTACATCAGGCCATCTCACAGCATGTACTAGTTGGTCAGATAGGTTGTACACCC
The DNA here is from genome assembly GCF_964261635.1 of Lissotriton helveticus. NCBI lineage: Eukaryota > Metazoa > Chordata > Amphibia > Caudata > Salamandridae > Lissotriton > Lissotriton helveticus. Next base: position 163,082,134 of record NC_136065.1, on the reverse strand, counting down.
TCTAGTAAGAAAAGAGGGGGGGTTGTTGAAAGATGGTATGTATCCAGGTTATGATTTTGTTTATAATTCTTTATTGCTTGAGGGGCTATAGGTGGAGACAAACGGGATGCGTATATTCACATGTATGCCACATGTAGGGCGGACCTTGGAAAATGGATGCTTTATATATGAGTCAGCTCCTTGGCAGGTAATTGTTTGAAGACCAGTTAGATGAGATGGTTAAGTGGATTTCTGAAGATGGCAATGTGCTGCTTCCTTCCCATCCTCCAGTAGGGAGATGGTGATTCTCATTACTGCAATGAGGATCTAGCCTGTCTGCTCCTCCATACTGTGGTTTCTTTCATGGACAGAACTTTAGTAGTTAGGAGACCAGATTTGCGAATAGCTTCCAGTCTCAGCATCGTGCACCTCCTCATTTACTAAGTGTAACTAAGCCTCAAAGGCATGGGGAGAATCAAGGGGTTTACATCTTCTGCAGTTCCTACAGCACTCTAGTCTACTTTCAAGGCTAAATAGGTGACCTAGAATCTGCAATGGTATTACTCAATTCACTTTGTCACCATGTCTTTAGAGGATGTCTTTCTCTGGATCTGGAGACTGTTTTCTTGGCAGCCGGTGGAACATGGGGTTCACTAGTAAAGCATCCAAACTCTTGGCTAATCTCCAATTCAGCAATACCAAAGGGGATGATGGACAGAGCGTTTGAGCAAATCAAACACTCAACCCCAGTCAACTGATCTGGGTTTAATCCATCACCATTTTTTAACTCACTCCACCACCCCAACCAGCCTAATTTCAATTTCCAGACTTTCTGTCTATGACTTTTCAGCTCTCTTGCAATTGGAAAAAGCCTTCTTTATTAACTTTGAACAGGTGGTTGCAGGCAGCCATGTTGGTTGCATTGCAGAAGCATAATAGCCTGAAATCCAGGTTTTACCTGTATGACATTTGTTGGGCCAAATCTATACCCAGACGTGGGTCCCATACTCTCTACTCCTCCATTTTCAAGCTAGCCTGGCTGATATGGGGTGATACCCCAAAACTGGTCCCAGGTTGCTGTTTCTGGTCCAGGGAGGACCTGGCCTGGCAGTTTGGGCTGGACTGTTCCCATGGGGAGCAGGCTCAAGAATGATTTGCTTATGGCTGGGTCTAAACTTGAATGGCATGGTGTGCAAAAAAACAATGGATCTGTGACTGGGGGGGGGGGAGGCAAGATGGCGTCCACCCCTGCCGGACCCCGCTGGACGTGAGGCTGCCTGAGTAAGGAGCAAGCCAGAGAGTGGTGCTGCGGAATACTGAGGACTGCGGGGGTCTTACCTGGTCTTTCGTGTTGTTGAGACGGAGAAAAGGAAGGCTTCACTGGCATTGATGTGTTGGTTTTCTGTGGCGGCGGCAAGCGGAGCACGGAGTCCGCGGCAGAGGTTGTGGCTGTGGGCGGTGCATTGGAGACGGCTCACCTTGCACACCTGCGTTGGATGAAACAGAGGAAGCTGCTTTGCAGTAGGGAGCGCGAACCGGGATACAGTGGAGGTAACGCGGGAGGGAGAAATGGCTCCCAAAGGTCGCAGAGGTCGTTGGCAGGGAGCTGCTACAATTACCGAGGCACAGGACGGACGAGAGGTCTCAGGTGCGCCTTCAGGCACAGGCTCGGCTCCAATTACAACGAAGGCTGGCATTCGCATGGACACAAGAAGCAAGGAGCCGGAGAAACCCGGGAGACCGGCGGCGCGTGTGAAGGAGGTTGGTGACCTGGGGGCTGCAAAATCGGCGAAAGGAATTCCAGAGTTATTTTTCTCATTGAAGAACAAAGAAATCCTTAAACAAGGTCAGGCTGAAGGGGCTGAAGGGGTTTTAGCTGAAACAACTGAGACAGTCGAAACAGCCGATGTACTGGCTGGGGGCACTGCAGAAGGGCAGAGGATTGAAGGCGTAATAGTAGAAACAATAGTAGAAGCAGAAGGAGAAGCAGCACAAGCACAAGCACAAGTGCCGGTGAATGGGCTGGAGAGTGTATTTGGGCTCCCTGTACCCCCTGGGTTAGAGACAGTATTGAGCAATATTGATTTAATAAATGAGGAGATTTTGCGAGAGACGGAGCTTGAAACCGCGCCAGATTTTGTTAAACCTCCGAGAGCAAAGGCTATGCAGGGGTTAGACGGCAATATGGAGAGACTTAGGGGAGAGAGGGGGTCGCAAGGGGGGACCTCACGTGAATCACTGGCCCCTAACATCATTAAATCAGATTCTGCAGACTTTTACTCAGTATCAGATCATTCCTTGTCCTCTGCCGAAGACCTTGCTCAGCAGTATGCCACATATATGAGTATGGAGGATGGGTGCATACATAGTAGTTTTGATCTTGAACTTGAGGATCAGGGCTCTGACTTATGCACAGTTAGAACAGTTCGGAGATTGCAGCTAAACAAGAACGGAGGGGAAAAAGTCGGAGAAAATGAAAGTGAAAGAGACATTGTAGATGCTCCCCCTGTGGGAGAGGAGTCACCAGAGGAAATATCACTTGGGTTGATATATAAGACCATGATGCTGCCCAGGGCTGAAAACCGGGAAGATAGCGTAAGAGTGCAGAACTCTTGTAGGAAATTACAGAACTCAGTCAGACGCCTTGTTAGGTCACATTCAGAGTTTGTGGAGAGAGCCAATGAAGCCGAGGCACGCATTTCTACGCTTGAGGATGAACTTGTCCAACAGAAGAAAGCTTTAGAGCAACAACTGGCCAATAAAGATGACATTGACTGGAATTTGGTGGATATAGAAAATCGGTCACGCCGAAATGATCTAAGATTTTTGCAGATTCCGGAGGGCAAGGAGTTGTCAGACCCTCGGGGCTTTATAATTGAGTTGGTAAAAAAGTAATTCCCTGAGTCTACTATGTGGGATTGGAACAGGGAAGTTGAGCGGGCACACCGGTTTCCGTTTAACATTAGACCAAACCAACGGGATCAGAAACCGAGGGCTATCTTAGTGGCATTTAACAATTTTTTGGCCCGTGAGGAAATATTCACTAAAGCACGACTGATAGAAAGAGAAGTGGCCTAGATTGTGAGTACTTTGTTCGCCCCGATTTTTGCAAGCAGTCCGTGGATATGAGATGGCAGTTTCGCCAATTAATGCCAGACTTTCAAGCTAAAGGGGCTCAGGCTTATTTACTGTTTCCTGCCAAAATGAAAGTTCTATATAAGGAACGTACTCGTTACTTTATGACGGCTGTAGCAGCAAAGGAATTTTTGGGCACAATGTAATTGGTTTCTGATCAAGATACATGCTATATATTGTTGGGCAAGTAGGGCACTAAACTCTTATGACCTGTGTTTTCTCTCTGTACTGCTCCTTCTGGATTGGCAGCGGATTAGTCTTTTTGTTGTATTTGTTATGATAAGGAATACATGCCCAGCGGGCGAAGGCAGGCTGTTGGGGGCAAGCTCGCATCACCAGGACCATAAGACCTAAAGCCTCTATTAAGGGTAGGTGGAGGAGGGTGGGGGGGGAGCGGTGTGTAGGGGAGGAGGGGTTGAGATATATTTCGCCACAATTACTTTGTCTTCAGGAAACACACATACCATGGGCAAAAAGGGAGATGTTGAAAGAACTTGGATTTTCGTTAGTAACTGCAACAAGGCAATCTAGTATGATACGGGGAGTGGCCATTCTTTGTAAGGGGAATAATGTTATCACGGATAGGACGTTAAGCGATAAGAAAGGAAGGTGGGCAATTGCAGAATGTCGAGTAGAAGGTAAAAGCCTGACAATATGCACCGTGTATGGAGCAAACTTAGATGAGCCGGAAGCTTTAAGTGAGGTGAATCTGGAACTGGCAACTTGGCCCCAGCCAGTAGTGGTTTGTGGAGACATTAATATTAATTTGATAAATAGCTCATTGAGAGATGGGTTTGCTAAGTACAAGGGACGTAAGCCAAAATTGTATAAAGCGCTGCATAACTTAGTGGAAGATCAAGGTTTGGTAGATGTGTGGGGACATATGAGACCGCAGGACAGTGGCTACACATTCTATTCTTATCCCCACAAGAAACTGGTCAGGCTGGACTATTTCTTTGCCCCTGCTTCAGTAGTGGATGGAGTGACAATCACCGTTTGTCCCAGGATCACATCGGACCACTCTCCTATAGTATTGGAGATATGTGGGGCTGTAACTAGACCTAAAAGTTTTAACTTTACATTTGATAGGAAGCTGGGGGTAAATAGTGATTTCGTAGCCCATATGGGAAGGTGGATACAGCTTTTTTTTCAGGAATATAAGGGCTCGGCCACGTCCGTTATAATTTGGGATACTTTCAAAGCTTCTTTTCGTGGGGAATGTATGAGTTTTTCGCTTCAGCAACAAAAGAAGGCTAGGCAGGAGCTAGATATGTTATATCAGCATTTAATACAGTCTGAATTCTTGCTGATGGAAGGGGTGGTTAGTGGTGAGATGGATTTGAGGAAATTAGAGGAAAAGGTCGCGAAAGATAGAGCGAAAATATTGGGTTTTTGGAGCATTGAGAATGCGAGGAGGTTTTTAACATCTAGGATGGAAAAGCATGAGTATAGGGAAACAGTTGGAAGAAGGCTGGCAGTACAGCTGCGAATGAAGGAGTCGGCTAGAAACATCTTGAAAATGACAGATGCTGAACCTCAAGAAATTCTTAGGATTTTTCAGCAGTTTTATTCAGAACTATACGCTCAGCAAACAGGGATTGATGATGAGGGATCAGACTGGTTAGAAGTGCTAGAAGAGGGGTTGAAAAGATTAGATCCAACAGTGGCACAGGAGTTGGAAGAACCTATCACGGAGGAGGAGTTGGAGAAAGCTGTTAAGAGTAACCCTGGGCGTAGTTCGTGAAGTAGCGCTACGCGAAGCTACGCGAAGTGCACTTCGCACTACGCGAACTTCATGTAGCACTACGCGAGCTGCGTAGTAGCATGTTCGCACTGTGCAAGATGCGTTTTCAATGATTGCACAGTGTGGACAAGCATCCGGCACTGTGCAAGCATTGAAAACGGCATCTTGCACAGTTCGAGCTGTAGTTTTCTGCTGCTCGAGTAGATTATTACTCGAACGGCAGCTTTCTCAACGCGAACAGGTAGTTTCTCATTGACAGCGGTCGCGAGCATGCGCAACCACTCACAATGAGAAACCTGACCTCCTCGCGTTGAGAATCTAGCCGGGATGTCATTTTGCTTGCTCGCGGTCGCGAACATGACGTTCAGGACCGCGAACAAGCAAAAAATGACCGCTGCACTACACATGTTCGCACTGTGCTACGTGCAGCTCGCGTAGTGCGAAGTTGCGAAAACTTCGCAAACTCCGCCAGCGTAGCGTATTGCTTCGCCCAGGGTTAGTTAAGAGCCTTTCCGTTGGAAAGGCTGCTGGCCCTGATAGAGTACCTAGTGAGGTATACAGACAGTTCTATAATAACATTAAGGAGGAGCTGTTAGTAGTGATGCAGGCCGCTCAGTCGGGCTCTCCTCCAAGATCATGGGCGGACGCTACCATAGCGGTTTTCTGTAAGAAGGGCAAGCAGCCAGAGCTAGTAGGATCCGATAGGCCGATATCACTACTAAATGCCGATAATAAAATGTATTCCAAAATACTAGCTAATCGCCTATCTGAGTGTATGGACTCCTTAGTTTCACACCACCAACATGGCTTTATACCAAAAAGAGGGACTGTTGAACATGTCAATAAGGTTATCACCTTATTTGATATTGCCGCGGTGAAAAAGACTGATCTTGCCCTTATCTTGCTAGACACGGAAAAAGCGTTTGATCGGGTACAGTGGGCATATTTATGGAAATTGACAGCTAAAATGGGGTTTGGCCAAAAATGTATTATTGCTATACAATCCTTATATTTGAACCCGATGGCCAAGATCTCTGCTAATGGTCTACTTTCGGACACTGTGAACATTACACGCGGCACACGACAAGGGTGTCCCTGTTCCCCTCTTTTGTTTGCCCTTTATATTAACCCTTTTATTGAACAACTGATTCGGAGCGTTTTGATCCCACCCTTTTATGTGGATGAATATTATTTTTCAGTTTTTGCCTACGCTGATGATATCGCGGTGGCAACAGTAAAACCTGACACCGCAATTAAAGAAATTGAGCAGTTGACAAAGGATTTTGGGCGAGTAGCAGGATATAAATTAACTGAAGCAAAGACGCAGATCCTTTTCTCTGAGACTGTAGGATGGCAAGATAGTAGGGTTGTGAAGGAGGTTATATATCTAGGTATTCAACTGAGGGCAAATATGACTGAACTAGTGGAGGTTAATTGGAACACACTGATGACTAAAATTAGGAACTCTTTGGACAGATGGGAACGTCTATATTTCACTATTATTGGCCGGTCTAATGTGGTAAAAATGAATGTGTTACCTAAAGTCTTATATTTATTTAGGTCAATACCGTTAGAAATTACTAAAGACAAGATACAGGCATAACAGTCAAGATGTGGTAAATTTATTTGGAGTCCAGGGAGACTGAGACGGGCAATGAAGTTTATGACTTTACCGTACCTGAGGGGAGGAATGGGGGTGGCAGATTTTTTTTGTATTATGTAGCTTGCTTTTTATTGAAGATGAGGGTTTTGATTACTGGAGAGACAGGAGCTGATGTAGCCGTCACCCCTACTATCTTTGAAATGCAGTTAGGTCCATTTGCAAAACAATCGCTAGTTAAGGAGATTGACGGAGCTATTACAAGCGGACTCGCTTTAAGGTGGTGCTAGGTGCTTTCAAAGTTTGGAAATGGTTCATGAAGACAATGGCGATAGGGAAAATATCTTATTATATGCCTTTTAATGCACATAGGCTCCTTCCAGGCATTTTTTCAGATGATATGGCACTAAGTTGGCAGAGGAAAGGGGTAATGTAATTAGGAGACATGTTCAAGGAGGAAGGGATTTGTAAATCCTTTGAGGAACTGACGGACCAGTTCTCCTTTCTTAGAAACTTTTTCTTTAAATTCTTACAAATTCGAGACTACTTATATCGACGAAAAGGGATATTCCAGCAAAATAAAGTTGTAGAAGGAATCAGGAGGCCTGTAAAAATTGGAATGATATATCAACTATTACTTGCGGGTAGGAGTGACGATATGGAAAAAGTGAAGTTAAAATGGATGGGTGATTTAGATGACACAGAAATAGAGCTGGAAGAGCTATTAATACTCTCCAAGGAGTCTTTAATGTCGGCAAATTTAAAAGCTCAGTTTTTTAAGACACTGTATGATTTATATTATACTCTGATTCGAATGGCAAAATGGGGAGCAGGAAATGAAGGCAAGTGCTTTTGGTGTGGAGATAATGATGCTGGGGATGTGCATATTTTCTATAGCTGTGTCAAACTTCAATGTTTTATTTCAGATCTTGAAAAATTCTTATCCTTGGTAATTAGAACGCCTGTAGCTATCACGCCAGCAATGTTGTTGCTGGGAAAAAAACTGTTATTTCAACATCGGCATTTTATATTCTTTGCGATGACAGTAGCACGTCTGTGCATAGCCACGGAGTGGCTTCAGGAAAAAACGCCGGATTTCCATCAATGGCGTGCTAAAATGCTCAGTTTATACAATTTGGAGTGCGGTCTTTTTTCTATTAAGGTATCGAGGAAAAGAAGACTGGGCATAAAAATTTGGAGTGCTTTCCGTGATTATTACGAGGAGTGATGTGCTATCTGTTATTTGTTTTGTACTCTTTTTTGCTTTGTTGTAATGTCCTAGGAGAGTATTGGAACGGTGAATTTGTTACTTTGTATGCAATTTTGATGTGAAAGAACAATAAAAAATAAAAATTAAAAAAAACGATCTGTGACTGGGGGTGAATGTTTGATTTGTTCAGCATTCCATCCATCATCTATTATTTTTGCAGAACTAAGGGTGGCGGAATGTTTCATTCTGCCCATAGAAATGGCAACATTTGACAACTGCATTTTTCTTGTAACGCCAAGTTCCAGCCAAATTCCGTCAATCACTGCATAGTGGAATTTTTTTCCTCCCGAGGCTCCAGAAATGTGAGCTGGCGAACATGAGCGAGATTTGGCAGCCTCTAGAGCGATTGTCTAAAATGGGCAGCCCTGAGCTGTTGCTGTCAGAGGGCTGACTCTTGGGTAGATTTGCTGCTGCTCGAGTAGATTTACTACTTAAGCGGCAGAAAAATCAACTCAAATGGGCGCGCGCTCTTGTGCACCACATGGTGCTGTTTGCGCTGATTTTTCAGCACTGCTCGCCCTGCCGGTACGAAATTGCAGCATGAGAAGCACGCAGTGCATATTTTATGCCCATTGGCAGAATTCTGCAGAATCTCGTGGAATTGTTATGTAGCTCAGCTGAATTCCACAGAATGAAACTCCAAAGGTTCCATCTACCGCTGGCCAAAACCTGGCATCCTCCTACCTACTTTTACACATTGCTATTGCCTTGAAATGGAGGGTGGTTCATCCATGGCGATTGGGCCTGGGGTTTTGTGTCCAGTCTATGCTTCACTTGCCATCTTTTCGTAAAATGTTTTCTGTTTGGGAATATTTCTAGTGCATTTGCTGTTTCTTCCAGCTGCTTGTGGAGGGCTCAGTACATCCACCCTTAAATAGTAAAAGGAGGAACAAGGGAGCAATGTATCAATTACATAGAGGTAATCTGAGTCCTAGCTTTCCTTGTCACAGTCATCTTTTCACGCCCTCCCAGCCTTTCTTATGGTGGTATGACTGTTGCAAAGAAGGCTGGGACTCTCAATGAAGCCTACCGGTAAGTAATCAAGCCATTCACACAACAGATACATTTAGAAGACCTGCATGCAGATGCCCAGAAAAGGTAGATCTTAAAACTATGGGTATGGGACAGAGAATCAAACCAAAAAGATGGGCTTTCAGCAGCTTCCTGATGGCAAACAGAGAGGAGGGCTGAGTAACAGAAAAGATGTGTACCATAATTCGGTTTATAGCCTTCTACATAAGCCCTCCTGTTTCCTGTCTGCGATATGATCTTTTTTCTTTGTCTTCAATATTTTGTTGCTCCTTTTGGTCACTATCATAGTGGAAGGTTTACCGTTCGTTTGATAACTTTATTACGGTCAAGTAGACCATCAAAGTGCAGATAAAAACAGGACATTTCACTGAAGGGTAAAACAATAAATTACATGTACAGTAAAACCCGAAGGATAAAATGGGTTAAACCAAGAGTTATCAACTATACAGTATGATAAAATATACAGCATTATAAAAAAACTTCTCCTTCTGTGCCACATACTCAACAGGAATCGTGATACAGCAAAGACAATTGGAGGATGTGTATCAAAGCGAAGGACCCTACAAGCATGGGCACATTGGGTGAAACCAAGATTCCTACAAAGTGGGATCAGCCAGCGTTTCCTTATCTCCTGGTAGGCAGTGCAAAAAAACAAAACATGAGAAATATCTTCTCGCTTGTAATTGCAAGCTGGGCATATAATGGTCTCACTATTGGCCCATCTACCAGTGATTGATTGATTGATTGAATAAAATTTATACCGCGCAAACAATAACCCGAAGGCATCAAGGCGCCTAACAAAACAGATCAAAAAAGAAATCTCTACATCACTGCAGGTACGCTTGCACAAAGAGGTATGTTTTTAAAGCCCTTTTGAAAGCCTGAAGAGTAGGCAGGGATCATATTTCCAAGGGGAGAGCATTCCACCACTTGGGCGCAAGAGTGGAGAAGGCCCTGCCACCCCATTTCACTCTCCTGAAACGGGGAGCAGATAACAGGAGTCTGCACGAGGACCGCAAATCCCTAACAGGGGTGTAGCGGGACAAGATAGATCCTACACCAGTGGGACTATTTCTGGCCAAAGCCCCATATGTCATACATAGGGTCTTAAAGTGGATGCGAGACTCGACAGGAAGCCAATGCAGCAGCTTTCTAGCCGCTGTAGCTGAGGTGCACCTGGGAAGATCCAAAACGAACCTAGCAGCGGCATTCTGGACTACCTGTAAGCGCTGCAGTAGGCTCCTGTTCATGACCGCATACAGCGCATTACAGTAATCCATCCTGGAGCCGATAAGGGCAACAGCAAGCTGTTTCCTTGCCTGTAAGGATAAGTAATGTCTAATCCTCCTCAAGACATGGATAATGCCCCAGCAGGTGGAGATGGTTCGGCTGACCTGCTTACCCATATCAAGGGAAGGGTCAATCACAACCCCCAGATTTTTTGCGGAGGAGGTAGGGGTGGGACAGGCTCCTAGTGAGTCTGGCCACCAACAGGATGACCATATGTCCTCGCTCCCTCCGAACACCATCACCTCCGTCTTCTCTCTGTTTAGTTTAAGCAAATTTAGGATCATCCATTGACCGACTGCCTCCATACAAGATCTAAAATTGGAGGCAGTCGGGACGCTAGCCTGGGAGAGAGAGACAAGGATCTGGGTGTCGTTCGCATAGGAGACTATCTCCATCCCATAAGATCTAATAAGCCTGGCAAGTGGGGTCACGTAGATGTTAAATAGGGTCGGACTAAGGGCCGACCCCTGGGGGACCCCACATTGCACAGGAAGGGATGGAGATAGAAACTCCCCCAGCTTCACTCTTTGGACTCGGTGGGTAAGGAAAGACGTGAGTAGGTCCAGGGCTGCACCTCGCACCCCAATCTCCCTCAGCCGTGATGTTAATACTGAGGGAGAAAGGGTATCGAAGGCCGCTGTCAGATCTAGGAGGATTAGGAGGGTGGTCTGGCCCTCATCAACGCGAGTGTGGATATTATCCAACACTATGGTGAGGGCTGACTCAGTGCTGTGTTCCCTCCTAAAGCCATGTTGGGAGGAATCGAGCCATTCCGAGCTCTCAACAAAAGCGGCAAAGTGCACATTGAGATGCGCCTCTAGCATCTTTGCTGGAGCTGGGAGTAATGAAATAGGCTGGAAGTTTTTTAAGACCGACGGATCCAGGGAGGGCTTTTTTAAGAGAGGTTTCACCACCGCACTTTTCCATTGGGTGGGAAAGCATCCGTCTCTCATGGCTCTATTCATAATATCCACCAGAACAGGCAGGAGAGTTTCCCTGCACTGCTTAAGAATCCTACGGGGACACACGTCCAAAGGAGAGCCTGATTTAGTTTTGCTAAGGAGGTTATCCAGCATCTCCACAGAGAGGGGAGGGGAAGGAATCTAAGGTTCCCACAGGAGGTTTTTCAACCAAGGCGGAAACTACAGCCCCTAAAGCAGGGGGTCCAATCATAAGCGATTTTTGAAACTCCAAGGCAGAGTATATGTCTGATATTTTTGTCTGGAAAAAGGAGGCGATACTGTTACAAAGCTCTTGGGACGGCACTACAGGATCTGGGGTTTGCAGGGTTATAAGTGAATCTACAACCCTGAAAAGCTCTTTAGGAGAAGACAATGAGGATGTCAAGGTCGTGAAGTGCTCTTGTTTGGCCTTTATAATTTCAGCCTTATATTTCCTGAGCAAGATCTTATGAGCTTCCTTATCTTTTAGGTCCCATCCTGTATGCCAGAGGCGCTCCTGTCTCCTTACCTCCTGTCTCAGGAGTCTCAGATGTTCTGAGAACCAAGGGGCTGAAGGCCTTTTCCTGGCACGTCGGCATGGTTGAAGCGGAGCTAATTGATCTAAAGCTTCAGTCATGGTTCTTTCAAACTGCGTAGCAGCTATGGAGACACTTTCATCCTGAGGTGTGCGTAAGTTGGATGCCCACGGGGAGAGGGAACTGTTGGAAATATCCTTGTAGTTTCTACGGAGTTCTTGTTTGCTGGAAATATTTGGGAGCGCAGATGTGCGCGGACAGCAGAGCTGAAATGGAACGGCCAGATGGTCAGACCATGATAGAGGGATGGAGTCCTCCATCGACAGCCTCTCCTCGTTGGAAAAGATTCCATCGAGCGTATGCCCCGCTCGATGAGTGGCCCCTTTAACCCGCTGGTTAAAACCACAGGCTAACATGCTATCCAGCAGAGAGATGGTGTCCTTGTTATCATGCTTTTCTAAATGGAAATTAAAATCTCCTAGAATCGTAAATTCTTTTTGGCCAAAGAAAGGTTCTAGGGCTTGGAGCAACCGTTGGCCGAAATCAGATCGTGGGCCTGGAGGGCGATATACCAACATTCCATTTAGGAGGGCTCTAGGGCCACTTTTTATAGAGAAAGAGATAGCTTGAAAGCTATCCTTAGGATCAGTGATAGCGACAGTATGGCAGTGAAAATGGTCCCTATATAGAATAGCAAGCCCTCCTCCCACCCGGCCAAGTCTATCATGACGTGCCAAGCAATAACCTTCCGGGATAGCTTCGGTGACATCGGGGCCGGAAGAGTCCTTTGCCCAGGTTTCAGTAATGAAAACCAGGGAAGGCTTTCTGTCAGATACGAATTCCCTAAAAAGAATATTGTTCTTAACAAGTGAGCGAGCATTGAGAAGAATACCGCCTTCCTTCTCCCCCCAGGTTACCGGAACAGTATGTTGTTTAAGCCGATACCTCGATGGTGGGGGGGTGGGGCTTACTGTGTTGGATGTCCCGCAGCCACATATCAGAGGGCGTAACAGATCATCGGGGGAACAGGTATGTGAGCACGTACGACTCGAAGGTTTAAGTTCGAGCAGAGTCTGGAGGGTATATCTAACTTTAGGGAGGTCAGGGATGTCATGGCCAGACGCCCAGCTGTCCAGCCCGTCCTCAGCGCGGACGGGCGCAGACGGGCTGGACTCTGGCGTGACTCCGGCGTGGCTGCGGCAGACACGCTGCGCGCACACGCTGCGCGTCATTGGCACCGGTTTAAGTAAGGCTCTAGCGAGTCCACCTGACTGCTAGAGCGCGGCGAGTATCAGCGCTCCCTAGCACCCACCCAAGATGGCGCCCACCAATTTGCGAGCGCGAGGGTCCGGCCCGCTAGAAAAGCGGTGAATGGCACAATTACGGTGCAGCAATGCGGCAATGTGGGATTAAGAACAGGGGGGCAAAGTGTGCAAAACGAAAATCAAATAAAGACCAAAACGGGTAATTTAAAAGCAGAAGCGCATCTAGGTGCGCTCGCAATGCAGTAGTAAGCAGGAGTGCTCTTACCAGTGAATACCCTAAGTGGGAGGCTGCCGATCCTAAGCTGTATGTAGAGTTTACTTGCAAGAGCGGGATAGATTAAGTCCAAGAAATTCTCCACACTCGGTTCTACCTTCACTTGCAAGAACTGCACTGTCAGTCTACCCAGAGTTGAAGACCTCTGGAGGGATTCTAGGTTATAATTTCTGATATGGCTTAGGAGCTTAGGTTTCATTAACTTCTGGCAGCTATCTGCCGGAGTCTCCCACAACTCGGGTAAACCAATTTGATCGCAGAGTGCCCTCACGTATGCAAGCCATGGGACCTTCCTAGTTTTTAAAGTAGCCCATACTTCAGTAAACTCCGCTTTATAGGATATTAATTCAGGGACAGACCAAAGCCGCTTCCAATACATTAATGGCCGAGCAGCTACTACCTCCTCTATTGGTTCTAACCCCAAGTCCATACGCAACGGAGTTAATGGTGTACTGATTGGTAGATCGAATAGGTTCCTCAGAAAGCCATGTTCTACCCTCACGAGAGTCACTGGTCATTTATGGCCCCACAATTCTGCACCATACGTAGAGGCTGCTCTGGCCTGAAGTTTATACATTTCTACGACAGGCGCAGCAGGCTTGAAGACCGAAGACTTGTGAACTTTCCTAATTCCCCCCACCACCTGGGACAACCTGAGGGCCGCCTTAGCTGTCTGAGCCCCCCAATCAAAGTTTTCAGTCAAGGTAATGCCCAGATAATCGAAGATCTTTACTCTTTCTAGGTGTTTACCATTTAATAGAGGGTTCGGGCGGGTTTTTTGGGGGGTATTAAAAATCATATACTTGGTCTTGTCCAAGTTAATCTCTAACCCTCGCTGTTCGCAAAAAACAGCGAAGCCTTCCAGGGTACGCTGGATCCCCGTTGATGATTTGGACAACAGCAAGGTGTCATCTGCAAACATCAATGCGGGGACGCGTCCAGTCACCAACCTAGGGGCATCACTGTCCTTTACATGCAGGAGGTGCTCAACTAGCCCATTCATATAAAGGCAGAATAGAGTTGGGGCCAGGACACACCCCTGGCGTACCCCTTTCTTCACAGGGAAGCGATCCGACAGTTCCCCATATCATCCACATCTAACTTGTGCATAATTATTAGTATGTAGTCTAATCAAGATGTCTAACAGTTCGGGAGGAAGACCCATACCCTGCAATACAGACCACAGTTTTTCTCTTGGGACTAGATCAAATGTGGCACGCAGGACCACGAATATGAGATAGAGGCTGCCACCCTCCACACATACCGTTTTCCAAAATAATACCTGGAGCCTAAAAATCTGATCGATTGTAGAAATACCCGTCCGGAACCCGGGTTGGAATATAGACAGAGTCCCATTTTCCTCTATCCACCCCTGGATTCTATCTAGAATAATCCTGCCCATCAGCTTTTGTGTGGTATCTATCAGGCTGATGGGCCTGTAGTTAGACGGGGTTAGTGGACAGCCTTTTTTGTGAATTGGGACAATTTCCGCTCCAAACCACGTATCCGGCGGGTAACTACCCTTAAGTATTGCGTTAAATAGGACAATCAAGTATGGTGCCCAGATTTTAGGTTGTGTGTGCGAAATAAATCACCGGGGAGCTTATCCAGGCTGGCGGCCTTTTTAGGTAGAAGTTTAACTATGGCTGTCTCAACCTCCTCAAGGGAGATATCTTCAGCGCCAACCATAGGTTGGGCACCGATAGGGGCCGCTATGCCCTTGCCCTGTTTGCAAATCAAGGACCCAACCAGAGAATACTCATTTAGTGGTCCTAGAGTGAGGGGCTGGGGAGTTTCATCATCGACCTCCGTCGCCGGCACCAGCAGGGCCTCCAAACTATGTTCATAAGAGTTCCCAAGGGTGGCATGTGAAGGTAACTGTGGTTCAGTGTCAGTATATAAAGCCCCAAAGTGTGCTTCCCATGCTGCCGGTGCAATATTCGCCAGGGTTGGTGCTCTACCCCCAGAATTCACAGGTTTACAATGTATCGCATGTTGCTCAGCTATTTAGAGTAGTGTGACGGTATGGAAGTTTATAGCCAGAAAACAGCTTTAATCCTAGTCTGGTCTCGGAGCACTTAAACGTGTCAGCATGGTATGCCGGCTGGCCCGAAAATGAAAGCTGTGAGAAAGGTCGATCTGAATCCTAAAGTCTCAGGGCATCCATCACTGGATACAGCAAAAAAGGAGATAAGCAGGCAAAGGTTTGGGGGAAGACCACCCTAAGGATGACAGGTCTAACATATATATAATTCTTGCTTTTTTCATCTCAGTCCTACACACCAAAGGCACTCTAATGTTGTCAGTGCAATATGAGTGTCTGTTATTTCTATTATCACAGCTACACATTATTGTCTTCGTTACTACTATTAGGCATGGCTGTACAAAAAGAAATCAGCCTCCATCACCCGCACTCTGGACATCCCAAGCTTAACTTCTCATATATTCGACATATGTTTGGGTGAAAGATATGCATGATATGCTTGATTGAGGTAATTACATTGGGTGTATTGAAACTGTGGATTCCGTGAAACTGTTTTCGTGTATGCTCAACACCTTGCCCACTTATCATCCGAGATCAGATTATTTGAGTTTCCCATTTCAATTTCAAATTGTTATATGTATCAATAGGCAGCAATATAGTATACAGTATATGGCTTTCCTGCCTTACCCCTGGGCAAGAAGCAAGTTTAAGGCATCTATTGCCAATGCTTCAGACTACCCTGTTCCCATGTTTGCATTAATGCTCTAATAAGTGATTCATGTGTTAAAAAGTGTCCCCCAGGGAGTCTGTGTGCATCCTGAAGTAATTGAGCATGTCTTATGTGTCCTGCTTCCATCCCCTTTTTATATGTTATTGTTTGCTCATGGAACACCGACAGGCAGCACAAAGGAATTTAAGGCATGCAAGGTGCTGTTATACCTGTTTGCTTCACATACCTTTCCTAATGTGTGTTTGCCGCCTGTAACAGCGACGGGGTAGATAGTGGAAGCTGGTCATTGTCCAACAACCAGATCTAACTAGTACCTGTAGGAAATGCTGCCTCTATGTCATCTCTCTTGTACGAATCCTCAACATCGCTCACCTATCTGATTACAAGCTGCAATTGACTATCCATGTAGTAAACTTCATAATTGGGAGCCCCAAAACCCTGTTCTTGAACTGGCTTCTTTTGGTAATTGCTACTCAGCACCTGCCCATTCTCCAGACAAAACTGGATATCAAGTCCTGAAAGAAGGCAGTGTTTATCGGTAGTGCCACAAAATAGTATAACAATCTGGGGAACACTAACATCTTTGACACCGCTACCTTGTCCATTGGGGATAGTGGAAGTCCAATCCAAAATGGGATCAGTTCTTTAGGTTACCCTATTTACCTTCCATCAACTTTTTTGAGGTATGATAAACCTTAACACCCAGATATTGAAATGTATCAAATCCTAATTCCAATCTAGAAGTTGACTTGTAAGGGTTTGCTTCACTTGGGAAATAGCAACTTTTTGACCAGTGTATTTTATGTCCTGTCATTTCCCTAAACTTATCTAACACAGACATTACATCATCTGTTGCCAAGGCATCACCTCTCAGACATAGTACTGGATCGTCTGAATATAATGAAATGGCATGACAACAATTATCCAGCTTAATTCCCCAGTCTGGCCGTCTCATTATGCAGGCCAGCGGCTCCATGGCCAGAGCAAACAATAGAAGCAGTAAGAGGCATTCCTACCTCATGTCCCGTTTCACCTTCCAGGGTGCCGACACTATTGCTCCTGTCTTGACCCTTGCCAGTGGCGACATGTATAATAACTTAATCAACTTCAAAAACGTAGAAACCCCCATCTTCGTAAAGTATCAAAGGCTTTCTCTATGCCTAGAGAGACCACCGAGTTATTTAACTCATTGTCCATAATCTGAAACCAGCACCTCAAATTTAAGAAAGTGTTATGACCAGGAAGGAATGCCTTCTGATCCTGGTGCACTATTTCTGTCACCAAGAGCATGAACTAATTTCCTAACATCCTCCCTATAATCTTGTAGTTTAGATTTAAATGGGATAGCCGTCGATATGACCCAACTTCAAAAAAGTCTGTCCTACTTTGGGTAATATTGCGATGATTGCCTCCCTCATTGACTGTGACAAGGCTCCCTGTTGTTCAGCTGCTTCAATAATTTAGGTGTCAATTGATTCTTGTGACAGATATCCTATTTCTATGGGAGTCCATCCTCTCCCAGGGATTTTCCACGTGCAAACCGGTCAGTTGCCGTGTTTAACTCTTTCAGAGTCAGGGCGGTCTCTGTTGATTGTAAGGGTCTTCAGGGGTATCTCTTCCATGTAGGACTGTAAATGACAAGTCGCCTATGTGGAATATCCTCATAAAGCTGTGTGCACTAATTGGTGAAAACATCATTAATATTCAACTCTTACGGATTGTATCGAACACATAAGGGCCCTGTTTATAGCCAACTGCAGCGGCCACGCCAACACCCACTCTGGCGCCTCTACATGTTCTTCCGCTAATTATCACTTATTATTAATGTTAGAGATTGGGAGGGCTGGTTCAGTGCCAGCTCAATGTGTTTATTCCTTGTTTCAATACATTTTTGGGCATCCATCGGGGATATGGGTAAATTGTTTTCCAAAATTCGTATTAGATGCTCACGCCTACGGGAGTACAGATGCTAACCATGCATGATTTGGTAATGTCTTAGCTTTAAACCAGAAATATTGTATTATGACTTAAATATTGTGTCCTAAGGTTCTTCTACAAAACTTTTCTCCTCATCAATCTTAATATTGGAAAATCATCACTTAATGGTATGATATTTGTTTTAACTAATCATTAGCCAAGTATATTGTTAGACAATGCTTCTTCAAACTATATCCTGACCTTCAACATCCACAGATTGCTAGGCTCGGCTTCTTCCCGCCACCCCTGCCTTCGGCTCTCCCCAGGAGCTCCTGGCAGCCCCCACCAGCCCACCAGCGGCCAGGCAAGATGGATCATCCTCGCACACAAAACTTTAGGTTGAAGGAAACATATTCTGCATGTTTATTTTTCAAGAACAATATGTTGCCGAGATGCCAATTATTTCTGGATCTAAATCGTGTGAGGGCTGGTTAATGTGCTTGTTTTGCACTCCCTGTCTTCCAATTTTAGATGTGCTGCAGATCAGCTGTCTGTCTGCTCAAGAGTTTTTTTCAATTTCCAAACTGTGAAATTCGTGCGGGTCTGTTTTTTTCAATCCATCTGTTTCTTTGTTTCTGACACGGCTGAGGTAATCCCTAAATGGGGCGGATCGCGCTGTCCCTATGGCAATATCGAGGGATTTAGGGTATTTTCAATATGTTTCTTTTAATGGGTGGTCATGTGGTTTATCCCCATACCAAAAGCCAGGGTTGAGAAAAGTTTTTATTAGGCAAGCATAGTCTCCCAGAGTTCACAAGTATTGGGCTAACCGTAGTTAACAGAGTAGCCCACTTTTCCAAAGCCTCTATGCTTCTGTAGTTCCCTGGTGAGAATTGGTTTGCACTAGTAACTCCTGAGCAGGGGCGCAGCTTTAGGGGGTGGGCTGTTTGGGGTGCTACACACCCCTAATAAATCTGCTCTCTAGTAAAAAAGTTGGGTACAGGTGTTTTCAGTCGGTGTAGTGAGGAACTGCGACGTAGCGTGGGTTGCCAGCACCCAGGGCAAGACAAGTATCGCACCACCTAACCTGTGGACTGCTAGCACATCCTCGCACAAAATTTAAAAGTAAAAACATTATTATTACGATTTTTTTATTATTTTTATTTTGCGTTCGCTAAGAATTTTGCACCTGGGGCAACCACGCCTGTGGCCTCACCCACGCTATGCCACTGGTGAGGAGTATGTTGCATTGCCCCAGGATGTTTGCTGTCTCTCTCTCTTGAAGGTCTTGAAACATGTTGGCTATTTTAATGTATTTTAACATGATATGGCAGCAAAGTTGTTGGAAAACCTGAAGCCCACACCCCTCTGAACTTACTGGCCAAGCTGCACCCCTGCTCCTGAAGGTTTGCTATGCAAGTGCATACTTTACTAAGCTTCTCCTCATGACTTACTCAACACAAATTACACTTACCTACATAACTTACCAAAGTCCTGGTTTTCGTATAAAAGCTGAACTTCCATGAACTTTTCACCTGATCAGTACTTTTTATAGCTTTTGCAAGAAATGTCTGAAGTTTGTGAGAAAGGGAATGTTTGCAACTTCATAAAGCCCGGGAGTGCTCCAAACCTGGCATACATTGCCCTGCTCTGCTAGGGCTAGGATCCGCACACATCTGTGACAGCTCCAGGCCTGTCGCAGGCTTGGCTTGGGTGATAATCTTTATGCTCGTTTTTCCTCGGTTTCTCAAACTAGGGATCTTTTCAAAAGATGAGTGGGAAAGTGTTCATTTTTCCAGAGCATTGGTAAAACAGCCTTGCTTTTGCAGACAAATTTGCAGGCAGACTTGTGAGCTGTCCCCAAAGTATCCTTTGGAAAATATGCTATCAAATGATGGATTTAACAATTATTGTGTCAGGAACATTGGTCAAAAAAGGATAGGATCCAAAGATAACTTTGCAGGGCTCCTATAGGGTTTTCACCTCGGGATCAGCTCACTGGGCCAGTAATACTCGCCATTACTGGAAAGAGGGTAGAAACAACCTTAAATGACCAGTGTCGTCCCCAAACACGAGTTGTGGTAGATGATGCATTTCAAGGAATGACAGGATAGCAACAGATCGGAACTAAATGTAATGCAGGGACATTTTTACAGCAGAGTTGTATAACCAGTAGCCTCCCAAAATACATTACGAAAACACTGCTGTCAATAATGCACCTTCAAGTGATTTACATTTAAGTACTGAGGAAAACAAAGCTGATGACTCGAATGCTTTAACCAAAACTACTTTTAATTACTCTGGATCACATTCCAGTCTGTCAGTTTTTTTGACCTTTTATGCTCCTCCAGCCATACCCACCCTCTTGTAAATCTGGCTTCGTCCTGCTTCAATAGGCAGTTTGCAGTCTTATCGGCAAAGCCAGGTCTCTACTAAATGGGAACCGAGCAACTCCCGAAGGCTGAGGCCTATCTGAGCCTCATCCGTGAGATGCATCTTGACTCATAAGGGGCAGTGAGTACAGGACCCATGCCAGTGCATACCTGACACACTCAGAGAATCAACCTGAAGAAACAAAAAGGTGAAGGGTGGAATGCTAGAATTAACCTTAGCAACTGGTAGTTCTGGGACACATTCCGATTAGTGGCTATCAAAGAAGGATTTGCCAGCAAGAATTGGAGGAAAAGTTTCACACGTGCTGTTGGTGGCTGGGAAGTTGGATGTCAAAATGGAGCAGCATGGGAGCCTGGTGGTGCCAGGAACAAACGTAAAAATGTGGATGGGCAGGACACACAGAACCTTTAATTATTTTTGGGTGTGTGGAGGAGGGAACTTAGGTATCCCAACAGCAAGTACGTGAAGGAAAAACTGGATTTGTGCTATGATGAGTTGGAAAGTGGTGATATTTTAATAAGTGAGTGGGAAAGTCGTGGGGCATGTAGTATGGGTGGGTTCTCGTGTAGATATATTTGAGCAAACTGGCAGGAGAGCATTAGAGTTATTTGGGGAGTGGGGGTGGAGCAAGAACATACTTGCACAGATTGTGGTGGAATTTGGTGAACAGGAGGAGACATTGGACCAGGGGTCTCCAATGAGTAGAAACTGTTAGCTCACCAATTCTCTCAAAGTAGCCATCAGAAGTGAAGCTGAGCCCAGTATCTCATTAAAAAGGTTTGTGTACATTAAAGAAGGAAGCACTGCTCAGCCCAAGAGCTAAGGAGAGCAGGGTATGGAACCAGAGCTTAGACAATTGAGAACCTCTTGTGCAATTGTGTGTGTGTGTATGTGTGTGCAAGCACATTAATGTGTGTGCCTGTTCGTGTGCGACATTGTGTCCCTATTTAACAGTGGTGGTCCCTGGAACCTATGCCTGATGTCAATGGTCACTAAGAGTGTATGCAGGCAGTCTCCAATGATAAAGGGTTCATTTCTAGCACAATCGTGTCCATGCATGGCATACATTGGTAATGACGTAATAATGGTGATGCTGGACATATTTGGGGTATTTTTGGTATAGTTGCGGCATACTCACGCCCATGATTGGCATATTAGGAGCATGCCTGGCCGACTTTTAACCACATCCTACATTATGGATGCCCCCCTCACATAATAATAAAGGCCATGACTGATATATGGTGGGCATACTGCCATGGGCCCAACTTTGACACAATGGCTGCTCTGTTATAATGGTGGGCATTATTGGCACATTACATGCATCCTTTGTGCTAATGGTGAACATCCATGGCCTATGGTTTTAATAGCAGAACATTTGAAGCAGAAGATGTCCATGTGATATTTTTGGACATGAGTAGTCAATTGTATTGCCCAAATATGAAAACTGATAGATTATATTTTCAGAGAAGGTTCTTCTTCTGGAAAATTTTATTTGTTTGCCCACAATGGGAAGTGGTATGGAAAAATATGTGTTGTTTCAGATAATTTTATGCCGATAAAGACAAAATGTTGCAGGTGCAAACCCCATTTAAAGTTAATATTTCTTTATTCCTGGTATTTCTGCTGGCAACCATACCTGAAATACTTGGGTGGTCACTTTTTAGGGTAGCCACAGTGTAATGTTAACATAACAATGTGCTCCCTATTTCAAAGTGATAACATTTTGTAGCAGCTCAGGAGGACTTTTCTAGAGCAGAAGTAGCTCTCTCTATATAAAAGGCTGGAGACCCATGCATATAACAATGGGGTGGGATGTGGAAAAGAGTGCTGATTGAAGAGTAAGTCAGCCAGGCATTGGTATGTGCTATGACATGTGGAGAAAATACTGATATCCCTGCGGTGAAAGGGTGGGGAGGGATACAAGATGTGCTAGTGTGTGAAGTAGAAGGATATCTTACCAAGAGGAGAGTTGGGAGAGACCCTGGTTAAGAGTGATGTGGCACAAGAAATAGAAAGTGAGAAACAAGACAAAGTTTCAATAGCGGCATGAGTCTATAAATGAACCTCTTCTTTAGGTGTGTTAATAATACAGCAGCTGCAATTAATCAGCTCCACAAGGATAAAAGTATCACTTTTCCTCTATATTCCTGTTGAACTAGGATGCCTGGAGCGACCGAAGAGGAGAGCTGCACCTGGACTCCCAGCAGGACTACCAGCTTCTGGCAGCCCATAAGAATGAAGACGGCCTCTATTTGATCTTCAAGCGAGCATTTAGCACGTGCGACCCCCAAGACTACCGTATCGAGGTACACTAGTCTCTTCACATGACATAACATTTAAAGGAAACAAGAAGCCACTGCTTCTAGACAAATTGGATGAAGTTATTATTGCTTTGGAATTTGGATTTTATTTCAAATGTCTGCACAATGAATACTACATTTTTAGCTCCCTTCAGAAGGGCAGTATGCTTGCAATCATAATAAGGTGATCACATACATTGGCATATGGTGGACACATTCTCACACTGTGACTGCAACTGTGTGCAGAACTTATTTCCAAATGCAGAGAATACTTTTACATGTATGGGAAACCATCTGGACAGTTTTGCTCTTTGAAGCATCTCTATGTTTATTTTAGGTTATCGCACATATTTAGACTGGGCAACATTTTCATTATGTGGGCAGAAACTTGCAAAGTTTGCAATATACATAATACAGAAATATCTTACATTGTATTACTTGATTTTACATAATTGTCACCTGTTCAAACAGAAAATTCCTTGTGTGAACAATAAAACCAAAAGCAAGGGAAAGTAACCAGTTTCTTGCTGGTATCCTGGCACATAATGAAAAAGAATTTGGATAGGACTGAAAGGATTGTAGTAGGTAGCAGGAAGCTTAGCACTGGCTTGAACCCTGAGATTTCTTTTCTCCTGCCCAAGTATATATGGCTAGGAACTTGCATTATAAATCTGGCAGGAAATCAACTTTGACCCCTCAAAAGATAAGGTTACTAATACTTGTTTTAGCATCTGTGCATTTTGCGGGCAAGTTCTACTTTTCTTTTGCATGAAGCATAAACTATTGCTGGCTTGACGATGATTAAATCCTGCTCGGTTTACAGGGATGGTACAAAAGGGGGTGGTGATGGATGGAGCATCTGAACCAATCAAACACTCACACCCAGTCAAAAGATCTGGGTTTGATCCATCACCGTTCTTTAGCCCACTCTGCCACCCCAGTTCAGACATGGCTATATGCAAATCAGTCTGACCCTGTGCCTCATGGGAACAGTCCAGCCCGAACTGCCAAGCCATGCCTTCCCTGGACCGGAAACAAGCTTCCGAGGACCGGTTTCTGGCATTACAGCTGTCTTCAGCCCGGCTTGCTTGAATCCAGTGGCAAAGTGAGCAAGGGACTCACGTCTGAGCATACCCTGCCACACTTATGGCGGCCAAAGCGGTACAAAAGGGGGTGGTGATGGATGGAGCATCTGAACCAATCAAACACTCACACCCAGTCAAAATATCTGGGTTTGATCCATCACCGTTCTTTAGCCCACTCTGCCACCCCAGTTAAGACATGGCTATATGCAAATCAGTCTGACCCTGTGCCTCATGGGAACAGTCCAGCCCGAACTGCCAAGCCATGCCTTCCCTGGACCGGAAACAAGCTTCCGAGGACTGGTTTCTGGCATTACAGCTGTCTTCAGCCCGGCTTGCTTGAATTCAGTGGCAAAGTGAGCAAGGGACTCACGTCTGAGCATACCCTGCCACACTTATGGCGGCCAAAGCGGTACAAAAGGGGGTGGTGATGGATGGAGCATCTGAACCAATCAAACACTCACACCCAGTCAAAAGATCTGGGTTTGATCCATCACCGTTCTTTAGCCCACTCTGCCACCCCAGTTCAGACATGGCGATATGCAAATTAGTCTGACCCTGTGCCTCATGGGAACAGTCCAGCCGGAACTGCCAAGCCATGCCTTCCCTGGACCGGAAACAGGCTTCCGAGGACCGGTTTCTGGCATTACAGCCGTCTTCAGCCCGGCTTGCTTGAATCCAGTGGCAAAGTGAGCAAGGGACTCACGTCTGAGCATACCCTGCCACACTTATGGCGGCCAAAGCGGTACGAAAGGGGGTGGTGATGGATGGAGCATCTGAACCAATCAAACACTCACACCCAGTCAAAAGATCTGGGTTTGATCCATCACTTTGCCACTGGATTCAAGCAAGCCGGGCTGAAGACGGCTGTAATGCCAGAAACCGGTCCTCGGAAGCTTGTTTCCGGTCCAGGGAAGGCATGGCTTGGCAGTTCGGGCTGGACTGTTCCCATGAGGCACAGGGTCAGACTGATTTGCATATAGCCATGTCTGAACTGGGGTGGCAGAGTGGGCTAAAGAACGGTGATGGATCAAACCCAGATCTTTTGACTGGGTGTGAGTGTTTGATTGGTTCAGGTGCTCCGTCCATCACCACCCCCTTTTGTACCGGTTTACAGGGAAGCACTCTAGATGGAGACAGTAGCCTCTATTTTTAACAAAGTTAGGGGCACATATATAAGAAACCGACACATATGTAGAGATACTTCAGTTTCCCTGCGCCAGCCTGAGATACCCTTGCGCCACCATGGATACGTCCTATTTACAATACGGCGCAAAATGGAGCAAGGATTGACAGATGAGTCAGAAATTCTGACGCATCTGTTGGCCCAAAAGTCACGCATTGCTGGAGTTGTGTCGCAAGCAAGATGCAACTGCAGCAATGCATGTTGAGGCCTATACTTATTGTGCTATCTATCTATCTATCTATCTATCTATCTATCTATCTATCTATCTATCTATCTATCTATCTATCTATCTATCTATCTATCTATCTATCTATCCCCCTCCACATCAAGCAATGCCTGCCTTTCTGGATTCAAGCTAGCCTGTCTGATGAGGGGTGCTACCTTGAAACCTGTCCTAGGATGCTTGTTTCCGGCTCCAGTGAATACCTGGCTTGGCAGTTCAGGCTGAACTGTTCCCATGAGGAAGACTGATTTGCATATGACTGGGTCTGAACTGGGTTGGCAAAGTGAGCTAAAGAATGATGATGGATTCAACCCAGATCTGTGACTGGCGGTGAGTGTCTGAAAAGTATCAGCGCTCCGTCCATCATCTTCTTGTGTTTGCCTTTCTGTAACCACTAACCGATATCCCTTAGCTCTAATTGGCCGCTAGCTTAACCCAGACAATTCCCTTTGTTAGTGCAAATTCTATTCCATTGTTTGTGTTTTGATGTAGATAATGCTTAATTGACTTAACCACTATATCCAACGCATTTTGCAAATGCTCTTTCTTCCTGTTTTTAGGATGGAACAGTGCACCTTATTTATGGATTGCTGGATAAACCTTCACACTCTCTCAAAGGGATCAATGTCTCCACAATCCATCGAGGGCTCCAGAGGGTGCAGTTGCTGAAGACTGATGTCATTACCCCAGACCTACCCAGTGACATTAAAACAATGGAGATAACTACATCCCAGGTTATGATCCCTAACCAAGAAACCACCTACTGGTGCTACATTGTGAAGCTTCCTGAGAACTTTGAGAAACACCACATCGTCATGGTAGGACTAATCACTTTCATGAAAGAGTGCATACTACAATGAGCTTTATTTCAGTTATCTATTGAGGTCTAGCAATCTGTGGAAAATTGTTAGTCACGTAATGGATACCTGAATCAGTGGTCAATTATTCAGGTTTATGTCGAAAACTCTTTAAATAGAATAATAATAATAATAATTCCGCATTTGTAAAGCGCAAACCTTTCACTACCTAGGGTATCCAGGCACTGAGTGGCCGTCGGGGAGATCTGCAGCCACATGCATCATTGTAGCAATTTGCGATTCCTAAATTGCGAAAATTAAGGAATCGCAATTTAGGAATCGCAAATTCCTATGCATTAAGAATTCGCAAAAGTTTTTGCGATTTCTTCATTTTCCTTATTTGCGATTCCTTAATTGCGAATCGCAAATAAGGAATCGCCTTACATTGATTCGTATGGGCCTAGAGGCCCATAGGAATCAATGGGAAGGCATTCTCATTTTGCGAATTCGCAATTAAGGAATCTCACAATGAGAATGCAATGTCACGTAAGTACATTTTACTCACACACGTCCCAAGGGCATGTGTGTGTGTAAAATATAAGTTTCAAAAATGCATTTTTTTGCATTTTTGAAACTTTTCGCAAATTACCATGAAGGTTTACTTCATGGTAATTTTCCCCTTCCTAATTGCGAATTCGCAAATTAAAAAAAATCATGCATATCATTTAAGAAATCGCAAAAATTTCGATTTCCTAAATGCTATCGCAATTTGAGAAATCGCAAAAAATAGCGATTTCTTAAATTGCGAAAAATGAAAAAAAAAGATGCATCCCAAAAAAGGTTTTTGCATTCGCAAACGGCCGAATTTTGCGATTCGCACCGTTTGCAAATGCAAAACAGCTTGATGCATGTGGCCCTAAGTGAGCTATTGCCCAGAGTCAAATGATGCTGAGATGCCACCTGCAATCGAACCGTAAGTCCTGCGCTCTGAAGTCATACTCTCTGGCCCCTGCGCTACACCTCTCCCTGAGGACCGTGTCCTCAAATAGATATAGGTAGATATAGGTACATCTTAAAAGAGGCCTTCTGCATTTATGTGTGGTGAATGTAACATACAAAAATGCGATCTGACCTCAATCACCTGATACTCCTACGATATTGTGTGTGACTCTGATTTCATACACTTATTTATCCACAGACTCTTGCAATGCTTTTTTTTCAAAATCATGCTTCATGAGTTGGGGTTAACCTCCTTCATGCACAGGGATGATATGGCAACAGTGGAAACAAGCGTACTACTGGCTCGGTTGAGAGGGTTTTTTTCTGCCGAAATCAGAGTGTGAACGAGCTTCTAGAAAACCCAAACTAGGCATTGTCTAGAGGGATCCTTTCCTCAATAGTTTAGCTGATATATGTAAGAAAACATTTCACCTAGTTACAATGCCACTTGAAAATGGGACTTGCACTAAAAAACACTGTGTAGCCAAATTCAGACCACAGAGTCACATGGCCTAAAACTCCTCTAGTTAAATCTGCAATCTCACTGACCAGCCCACATATGTCTCTTAGCACCAGCACAGACACCAAGTGCCAGATGTATCATTCTTTCATAGAGCACAACGGAGCAAGCCACCTGGCTGCACTTGCTGTAAGGAAAAGAGCAGAAATGTGCCATATTTACCATTATACGGTGCATCTCTTTCCTTTCCTACCACTGGCAGACTTCTGTCTGGCGAGTGCCGACGCTGGCACCCTTGCGTCATGGTGCAAGGGTGCCTGTATTTTAGGCAGGATTGTTTTTGTGCAGGAAGGAACACAAAACAATCCTGAGAGGCCTTTTAAGAATCCAGCACATGTAGCAAGAGAGGAAATTAGAGGAAATAAAGATATTTCTCCTTGTTATGTTGACTCATTCCCAGGTATACCACTCTATGTTGAAGCATTCCTAGGTCTACCACTAATGGTAAACTTGGGAATGCACCAAAATCCATGGAACGCCTCCTTGCCACAGAGTAACGCGAGGCAGCGTTTTGTGTTGCCTTGGGTTTCTGTAGATGTATATATTCATGTAGGGTCATGCAAGATGGCCTGCGAAGCTTGATAAATCTCACTTAGGTTTTGTGTCGCCCTTGTACCCCTGTGTGGCACAAAAGCAACACAAAACTTTGATAAGTCTGGCCCCAAGTTCATGTGACTATGTAGAGGCATGAGAACAAACAATAATTTTAAAAGTCCCTACCCCGAGGCCTGCTAGAATGGGCCCACCTCTATAAGTACAACAACCAACCATGGTCCTGCTGTGATCTAACTACCAACTTCTCACTTTCACAATCAGAAGAAGGTACCTTAAATATCAACAATCAACAATTCCAATTATTTATTTGCACACCCCATGGGATCCAATATTACAGAGTTGAAGAAATATGTTTCAAATAGGAAACATTCAGTCAATATTGAGTGCAAGGATTGGAAGGGATTTTTCTTCCTCAATATCCAAAAATTGAATATGGAATCAAGCAGTAGAGAAAGGTTAGCCCACGCACACTCCACCGAACATGAACAAACAGCCCTTTTATGGCTTTTACAAAACGTCCTAGTTTTACTTCATCCATTTGTTATTGCTCCAAAAGCAACGTACGCCTCAAGATTTCTTACCAACAACACATTTTGTTCCTGATAAATATTCCCTGTATCTTCATCAGGGCTTTTATTGTATGTCCTGAACCAACTTCTCATATTACAAAAGAGATACACTTCTACAAATATCAAAAATAATAATGCTGCAGCCTGGCCCGAAGTTTTCAAAATAGATCTTGTCATCATTGAGGGAATAATAACAATGCATCAAGATGCAACTCAATATTAGTAAACTTGGCAACCTCAGGCGCGCACAGTAGATGCGCTGGGTATCACAATAATTCGAGTGGTAAAGACAAGTTTGGATATCTGTGGTTTGAAGCGTCTTATTGCATGGGTCTTTCTTAGTGGTGCTCTAAGTGGTGTGGTCAATCCACCAAGAATGATTACATTGGGATCCCTCGCCTCTAAGGTTTTGCTTCTTTTCCAGAGCTGTGTTTAGACTGCTCTGTCTCCATGCAGGGAGAGAATCATGGACCTGCCCTCCTGCCCCTCAGCCCCTGAGGCCTCTGATGAGCAGCACCCTTCTGACCATCAATGTAGGCTACACTGCTTGCTTTCACTCCCCACGTGCACAGCTGTCTGGGCATTTGCAGGGCACCTGAATGTCATGCAGGGGAGTACACTTCCCAGAAGCACTGCTGGAACACATACCTGCAACTATCAGGCCAGCCCCAACACTGCTCCAATTTAGGAAAGCTTTAAAGATGCATCTCTTTAAAGAACACTGCATCACAATGCAGTAACAGTACACTTCAGCTTCCAGAACCCAACTACCTCTCCCATAACTCGACTGTATTCTTGCCTTTGACCCTGTACAGTGCTCAGCAGCCTTTTGGCTTGATTTACGCTATTCAAATACCACATAAATGCATTAGGTTTATGCTTTTCAAATACCACATAAATGCATACATACATCTCTAGCCGGAACTGTGAACAGATGTCCAATGAAACTCTCTCCTTCAGGTCCCCAGGAAGGCCACCTCTGATAGACAGTCAAAAGGAGCAGCCCACAGACTGCCCCTGCAACATTTTGAAGATGGTACCATAAAGATGTGGTTTGCAAGAGCTCTACCTGTGATGTAGCCCCACCCCTGACACTACAAAACTTAGGGGCATATTATCAAGAACAGGCGATACAATTATCGCCGCTTTATCGACAGGAAACTGCTGCTAAAAATGCGATAAAGGGCATGATAATATGTCCTTGTGAATTCCCATAGCATCCCAGGTTCTGGTGTTAACCTGGGCTGCTAACGGAATTCACAAGGACATATTATCAAGCCCATTATCGTCGCTTTAGCGGCAGTTTCCTGCCGATAAAGCGGCGATAATTTTATCAGCTGTTCTTGATAATATGCCCCTTAATTCCTCGATCCAAGAACCCTGACAATGCAAAACTCAATTCTTCGATCCAAGACTTCAAAAGGATTTCGCAGTATGACTTGCGATAAAGATAAGATAATCTTTATTTGTAGATGAATAAAAATTATTGCAGAGTACAGTACAGAGAATTTTTTTAATCTGCTTGTTGTATCGTGTGGAATAAGTAAAAAGAAATGTACAATGTACATTGTGAATAAAAATGTAATATGTAGTAAAAGGCATTGATACTCAGGGAGTCGCAGTGGGTGCAGAGAGTAGTGCAAGAGTTCTGTGCTCCAGCAGCAGGCAGGAAGCTTCTAAAAAAAATGAAAAGTGCTTCTGAGGTAAATGGAAAGGTTATGTGACGCCAGAGGTCGCCTCCTGTGCTAGTAGCAGTCCTTTACCTTGTGGTAAAGACTTTGTAGTCATTGGTCCCTTGAAAATCGCGGTAAGTGTGGGAAGCAGTGCAGATGTGCTGTGCTCTGGGGATGGGAGGGAAAGTCTCTGAAGTGCATGAAAGGGACTATTAGGCAAAGAGAAAGCTTATGTGACACCGGGGGTCACCTCCTGTACTTGTAGCAGTCTTTTCTGCTTGTGATAAAAACTTTGTAGCTCTGCAGGCGGTCTGGGTGTTATGACCAATTATCAATGACATCACAGCAGCACAGCAGGATCTGATCAGGGCAGCCCTCAGGGCTGGACGCAGCAAATTCAGTCTGTGGTGGATGACGGCAGGGCAAATGCACAAAAAGTGTAATAAGCTCTCCTCGAACAGACTGCAGAGTCGACAGTAAGGGTCCAACCAGGTTTCCTTCCAGGCTGGGATCTGATCTTTTGAAGGAAAAGCTCTCATGCGGTTTAAAAGGAGAGAATGTTGGATGGTGGTCTGTAAGACATGGTTAGTGAGATAGGGTTGTGGGCTCCAGTTAACATAGGTGTGTAGGAGTGTCCGTCCATCCGTCTTGTGAGCAATCTCCGCTTTATCAAAGGACCAGCAAGGTAATTTGGCTGCCTTGTTGTTATTCTGGTCGAGCTAATGTTTGAGTCCCAAGCATTGGGCAGGTTTAGGGTGGTTAATGCTTGTTGATGCACTGATGGCCAATTGTTTTAGTTTGTTGGCTGGTTCTTTATTTCCAACCAGCAAAGAGCAGCCAGTGAATCAGGAGGGGCTAATTTCATCTCCCAGCACAGTTGATGATTGTTGCCAGCCTTACGGAGGATTGGTTACATGGCCCAAACTCTCAACCTGTGCCTGTGAGATGTATATCTGTGAAGTCAGTAAATGTGTTTAAACAAGAGGGACTGGAGTTGATTGATGGTGGTAGCGTTGCTCCCCTTTAGTAATTCTGATCCATAAATAAGTGAAGGAAGGAACTTGACCCCAATAACCTGTAGTAGATAGAACTGTGATGTGCTCCCCATACTTTTTTTCAGCAAGTTGGAGGCAAAGCTATACTTTTTTCCAAAGCCCTCTCCTGTTGTAGATGCTCCTTGAAGCATAATCTAGGGTCAATTACTACTCCTAAGTATTTGTAGGATTTGGCCTGATCTAAATTTATTGCAGACGCTTTCCACGTAAACATGTCATGGGGACCTTTGGTTTGTTGCGATCTACTTGTGGCCCAAAGTTTCAATGTAACCAACAAGGTTTTAAATTAGGTGCCAGAGGCCAATCGGTTTCTGGCTGCATAAGACGATGCCATCCGCATAATGTAGACAGCGCACTAGATTGTTTGCTAATTTGTAAGGGTCGCCTGTGACTAGTAGTGCATCCAGGTCCACCATAATGATGTTAAACCAGCAAGGGGCAAGGACGCACCTTGCTTTAGGCCAGTATGTGTGGGGATCCTGCCTATTGTTCAGTCACCTTTGCCTTTTTTTACTCGGACCGAGGTGTCTGAATACAGATTGATTATGACCCCCAATAATTTCCGTGGTTCACCCCATCTGCCCATTTTAGCCCAAATGTGGTCTTTCTGGACTTTGTTGAACGCTGCTTTTAGATTGATGAAGCAGATGTATAGATTTGCATATTTACGTTTGCCTTTTTCGACGAGGAGAATGAGTGCGAGAAGGTTGGTCACTGAGCACATGGCAGCTCAAATTCCCGTCTGAGTTTTCGGTATGATGTTTTCTGATGAAGCCCAATCTTCCAGGTCTATTAGTAAATTGAAGGCGTAGAGTTTGGCTTCAATGTCAATGAGAGCATTTAATCAGTAATTGGCAGGGTTGGACCGAGCACCAGATTTGAAGATTGGATGTAAAATGCTGCCACTCCACGATTCCAGATTGGAATTGGAAAAGAAGGCCTGATTAAACAGTGGAGTGAGATACAGACCCCGAAACGATTGATCGTACTTGCACAAGGTGTTTGGGAGCCCGTTCGGTCCTAGAGCCCCATCTGATCTCAGCCTCTTGATGGTTTTCCAGACTTGTGCCTCTTTTAGCCATTAGACTTTCAGAGATGCTGATGAAAGTTCTGAAGCAATGGTTATCAAGGTTTTTGTTAACATCTGCCTTACTTTGTCAGCATCTAGTGCTGGGAATGCCACGTTTATGTAGGTTATCCAGACAGCTTCAGAGATGTCAGCATTGTGGTGGCAGAAGCTGCCATTTGCAAACGTTTTTATTTCAGCCCAGAATTTCTTACTGTTTTTCATTTTACTGGTATGTGGGAGTTTTAGCCATATGCTCTTCTGGTACGTTAATTTAGCTGTCCAGATAGCCTTTTTTTTGTAGGTTTGCCTTAGGGTTGTGATGAGATTCCTGGTGGCGTGGATGAGATTTGGGTCCAGTTTCTGGAGTTTCCTGATTGCATTATTCAATTCTGGTTTTTCTAGTAGCAAAGATATGGGAAACCAGTATCTGCATTTGCTGGGAGGGGGGTGGGGGGTTTGAATGTTGCGGGGTTCTGCTGAAAAGGTGTCAGTGAGTGCCGCTGTCAAGATCGCCCAGTGTTGCCACGGTGACAACCTGTGGTTGCAGTTCATTTGGGATGTATGGGTGACAATGTTGTCCATTATTGTTGCTGCTACCATTACATTCCAAGCAAGTTGTTTCAGACTGTAGGCCCTGGGAGCCACCAGCAGGTTTTTGGCTCGAGGTACTCTCGATGGACAAATCATAAACTCCACATGCTTGGGGAAATGGTCGCTCTCCACTCTAGCTGGAATATTGTTACGGGTAATGATATGGAACAGCTCTAGGTGTACGAGTGTGTAACCCAGAATGGAGTTTGTTTGCTTCAATGTCCTGGTAAAAGCTGCCTGTTGGTTTTTAGGGAGGCAGCCATTAAGAGAAAACCGGTTGATGTTCTCTTGGGCCGTGGTACATGCTTTCCCATGATGGTGGGATCTGGAGCGAGTTGCAATTACTGGGAGGATACTTTTCATATAGCTACGTGGGTGTGGATGGCACTGTTTAGTATTGGTTTGCTGAAGGTACATGTTAATGTCTCCTGACAAGATAAAGCAATCTTTAGGGGCGGTATATTACAATGATTTTAATATTGCTATTAATGATCCAATATTTCCTCCTTTGCTCTTCTGACTGGAGTGGATGTATACGTTACAGATTAAAAGACTAGGGTTGTGAACATTAATTTGCGTTGTTGATTGAGAAGGGACAGAAACATTAATAAATTGAGTTATTGAGTACACGTTAGCTCCGGATCTATGTGTTCTTGATGCAATCGTAGGTGGGCTGCTACGTATTTGGAGAGGCCACATGCAGCTCTGCCCTCCTCTGATCTTTTTGATGCTTCTTGGTGGAACTCCTTGAAGCCTGTTATTGAAAAAGGTTGTTCTGCCCAGGTTTCCTGTAAGAGCAGGTTATCAATTTATTTTAATGTAGTTTATAAAATTGGTCTCCCCACATTACTTCAGAGGCCGTTCATGTTCCAAGAGCACAGTGTTAGAGGACAGTGGGTGTGGGTATTGTTCCTATGTTGTTGCATTTAAGCTTCCATCCTACCACCTGGGGGGGCTTGCAAGGTTTTCAGGGATACATGCCTAATGTAACTGGGAGCGCCTGGGGCCATAGTTTGAAGGATGCTTAAGTTCTGAAGTCTGAGAAAAGATTGATCAATGGGACCCGTTGCTCCCCTAAGTACCCCGTAGATAAGGGACTCACCCATCAAGAGTTGTTTTGGTTGGGGGTGAAGAGGGCTGGGGTAGAGATCTGCAACTGATCTTCTTAATTCAATGCCCCTCTTAGAGAAGCAATCCTTTGTTGCCACACCTCCATGGCTAACTTTGGGTTGGTCCAGGTGACAACCGCTATTTCTCCTCCCACCGTTGCTGGGTTTGGTCTGAACTCTATTCCTTCCATGTGGTTTGTTTGAAGGTGTTTGAGATTGTCTAGTGCATTTAACAATTTTAAAATGGCACTTCTATTTAGGGTGTCATGTTGTTCTCTAGACTTATAACGAGGAATCATTCCGAGTTTCAGTAGGTCTATTTCTGTGTCAGCATCAGATTGTTGCAGGGCCTCATTCCTAGACTGGTCCATTGCCCAGTGTTGTCTTTCTAGGTTTTGCCGGAATTGGTCTGAGCCTGCCATAGGTGGTAATGTTGGACTGGGCTCAATAGGGGCCACGGAGGCATGTTGTCTTGTTAATAATGCTTGACTTGGGTAGGTCGAGGGGGGCATGATTCTTGATCTTGATGAGACTAAGTGAGCCGGTTGTTCTGGAAGAGTTGACTTGTGCTAACCGTATGCTTCTCCTCCATTAGCCCCTGTGAGAAAGGCATACCCAAGCTTGTTATTTAATGCTGTTATGCAGATTTCTCCCCCTTCCACCACATGGATAATGCTAATCCCAGGCTGCATTGCCTGAAAGGATGAGAAAAAAAATATTTACTAAGATATGGTACACTTCTGCTCTTTCCTTGCATTGCGGCACCTGTGGCAACCTAACAACAATGCAGGCACCCTTGATCCATGAGGCAGGAATATATTGAAGCTCTGCAAACCACAGTAAACCCAACATTCTGGTAATACGTAAACCTAAACTTGAATTATGCACACTTTGATCACCTCTAGTTTATTCATTTCCTGTTCCATCAAGGGTAAATGCCCTTCTGGTTTAGACAGCATTAGTTAATTACTCTGCAAAGCAGCCGTTTCCTCGAATTTTGATTTATTGATTTGTTATGTTTATTTTCTTAAAAAATAAAATTGATAGTGGATTCTAATTTGGGTTATTTCATACTGAATGCTTCCAGATTTTGGAATGAAACCTGCTCCCTCTCCTCTGTGTCTCCTGGGTTCTGGGGGCTCCCCACGGATGATTGTTGCCCCATCCAGTGTATTAAAGCGCTTTGAATACCGTCCCCAAGATGGTTTCAAGGGCTGGGGGGAGGAGGTGGGACCACAATAAAAAAACAGAGCTCGTCTCCTTGCCTCTCCCAAAACAACATCTCTGACAAACCTGACAAGACGATCGTGCTGATTATTTCCCGCCACCGCGAGCAGGGACACTGAGGCATTTTAATCATCGCGAGACGCAGTCGGAGCCGGATTCACAAGGACAGAAGCAGGAGGGTTGTGGGAGCTGATCACCCGGCAGGGGAGCTCGGCCCTCCCCGAGCAGGCACCCTGTGCTCATGCTCTGCATGTCTAATGCTGCAGAAGAGGTTTTGTTTAACGTAGCTTATGACATTGTCTATGGCGCTCAAGAAGAGCCATTGTACCAAGCAGTGGAATCAGGCGTCTGTTCTCAACTACGGTGACGTCACAGCAGTGAATAACCACATTGATTGTATCCTGATGTGACGTAACAGTGCCTTGAGGGGAGGGAGAGGAGAGGGCAGCAGAATGGGCAGATAGGAGCGGGCGT
Organism: Lissotriton helveticus; assembly: GCF_964261635.1. Taxonomy (NCBI): domain Eukaryota; kingdom Metazoa; phylum Chordata; class Amphibia; order Caudata; family Salamandridae; genus Lissotriton; species Lissotriton helveticus. The sequence continues at coordinate 163,046,614 of NC_136065.1, read as the reverse complement.
GCACAGGGATACAGGTCGATGAGTCTTTTTATATTTGAAACGGATGGATGACGCTTAGGGGCTGCTGATGGATGACAGAAATTCATATTTTTGACAATATTTGAAATAGGAGGACGGCTATGTTAAAGCACGTCCGGGAGTCAGGCAGTGGACCAGATACATTGTTTTGTGGCGAGACAGTGGAAATGTATTGAGGTTAATTACAAGAATACAGTAAACCCATCATTTTGTTTTACTTTGTAAAGTGCAGAACTTGCCTGCTGTATATTAAGTTACTGTGTATCCGGGCGTGGCACTTGATTCTGAATTTCTTCTATGTAATGAGGACAAACAAGCAGTAATGTTTCATGTGACCAGAATCAATGTTTGGAAGAGCAAATTCCTTAGGATGTTCAAAATCCCAGCATCTAACGCTATTCGCACAAAACCTGTGATTTCAAATCGGCATAGTCACAACAGGTCAACAGAACCCCCCGCCCCGCAACATACCAAACATCCCGCAAATGACACACAAGACATCAGTCTTAGATTGGGAAAAGTTGCTGCAGGTTTATTACATACAACGTTATGTAATCACGGTGGGTTATCTTATGGGCGATCCAAGGGCAGGCCGCATTCTCGCCACCTGCCGCCTGATGAGCCAAGCAGCACAGTGGCGAACCACCCATCTGCTCGCCATTATGGTAATAAATCTACTCACGCCCCTTGCGGGGCGTATCTAGGCAAACCCCCGGTTGCACAGGCACACACTGCCCGAATGACTAATGGGGCGCCGACACGGGTTCCCGGACCTCCCATGAGGTTCCAGGTTTAGGCTCTGGCACCCCTATGTGCCCGCTGAAGTACAGTGCTGCACCTCTCTGCTTCCGGATCTCCCTGTAACTCCGCCACAGCCAGGCCGGCGGAGGGGGAAGCCTAAATAGCCCGCCCACCACCCCCCCCCCACCACCCCTCACCCGCTGGAAGTGACGCACCTGCTGCTGGCTGCTAGCCGCTGGGACGCTTGCCATCTTGTGGCACTTCCAGGGAGATGCGACAAACTCTCGCTTCTCCGGCGTTGCGATGATTTCAGCTGCGGCGGCGACACGGCTTGCGGCTACGAGTTGGTCGGCCAGCATAGTGCCAATATCGGCCCGCACACCAACCCCCCCTAATAAACATGTTGTACATAAATAAATAAACAGACAAGACAACTTGTTGTTGGGAAAAAGTAGCTGCAGGTTTATTAGCATAACTTATGCCAAAACATGGTGGGTTATCTTACAGACGATCCAAAGGCAAGCCGCCCCTCGCAGCTTGTCACCTGATAGGCCAAGTAGCCCGTGGCCTTGGCCAGACGGTGCTTAGCGGTTGTAGTGAGAGGATAGCCTCTCCCATATCCGGTGAACCATTGGTCCACCCAACTTCTCACATTGGGAGGGGCTCCAAGAGAATCTATGGGTAACTCAAGTTTATTCACAAGGCTGTTCCGGCGCAAGCCAGGGGAGCCCAACCACACGTAATCGTGTTCGTGAAGCCGTGTGTCCAATTCCTGCTAGGAGCCCACCGTGCAAAGCTACCACCGATATGGGTGAAAACGAGCAACAAGGGGTGTAGGTTACCAGATTGATCAGTGTGCACCCCCGCAAACTAAGCGGGGAAAAATGTGAGTGCCCCTCCCCCTTGAGCGCCACAGGAGAAAGCCCTGACAGCAAATCTGTAAATTGTATAATTTAAGGTGCCCAGGTACATTTTCGCACAGCAATTAACGAGTTTCATAATAGCTGATAAGAGCAATTCCAATAGCTATTTACCAAACTACTCGCTGCACGTGATGCTGTACTGCCTCCTACTAGCCCTATCAGGAGGATGTAAAGCGTCGCCTGCTGGAACATGTGCTTGGGGTAATTAACCGCTTGTATACATACTCCCCTTAGTGCTTGTCAGACGGAGGATGCCCCAAAATACTGTAGTGCGATCAGCTCGACTCCCGCCATCGCTGAGCGCCTCCCTGGTACATCCGGCCCAGAGCAATGGAACATTATGCAATCCCGGAGGCAGTAACAACAAGCATGTTTCAAGACCCAACATGGGTAATGCTGGGTCTTGAAAGGCCGGTGAAACGTAAGAATGGGTCTCACCCCTGCCCCAATGAACTTTATAAGCAAACATGGACCAATGTGGTGCTACCTGAAAGGAATAGTCGTCCCGTATAGACAATGTACCAAAGTTAAAAATTACAGAGGCAGGCGCTGCATCCCCTGTTGGGTGACCCATGAAAATCCCCTCACGCTAATTGCTGAAGTCCTATCCCGGGTAGCCCTACCCGTTGTCCAAGGTGACCCTCGGTAAGGAAAGACACCTACCCTACTTCGCTTGGTAGCCCCCAGGGGTGCTAGCCCTCCACTGACGTTAGAGAAATCAAATGCTAGCCCTCCACTGACGTCTGAGAAAAGGGCATGATTGCATCCGGAAGGTACTGGTTGACGTATGTAATATGCAGTTCTAGTGATAGACCAAGCCCTGAACTACGCATGCATAATATCTGCGCACTGAATAAGCAGGAGCCTGCCCATGAAACTGCCCCTTGATTGCGACTTGGGGAGGACATGCAAAACCCCTACTGGTTGACTTCGCGCCGCCCAGCTGCGCCCACCGCCCCACACGATAGACAGTTAGCTATGGTGCCTATCCGGCACCTCAGACAGCCCCCCACGTGTGTAGGGTGGTTCTCCAAAGTGGTTCCTGCATATGAAACAGATCTTCCGGCAAAGAGGCTACTAAAATGGCGAGGGGAAGTTATATACCCCTCGCCTTGCCTGCCGCCCGGACGTGCGTCACTGGCCCGCCCACCCTCCGGCCGGGCACCACCTGGGGAGGAGTGATGACCAGAGTAGGGGGCGGGGGAGGCCCTCTGAGACTACGGGCCCGCCCTCCTGATGGCCACCGGGTGGCCTCGGGCAGCCGCATTCCAACTGCAAAGACTGCTCCCTCAGGATACCACATAACCCACTTCTCATCCCTTGCTTTGCTTGTCTACGAGAATAGTTCATTGAGTGGTGTAAAGAGGGCTGTAACATCATGCAGGTAACAAAATCAGTGGTGCCAAATTCGGTATTATTATGTTTTTTCCTAGGATTTTTCCTAGGAATGCTCCTCCTGTATACAAAGGGGCTTATTTACAAGCCTCTTGCGCCGTCAGTGCGTCACTTTTTTGATGCACTGGCAGCGAAGTGTGCTGGCCCATATTCACAAGGTCACTCAAAGTCACCCTGAGTGACTTTTTTGGCCTTGTAAATACGCACCCTTTGTGTGGAAGGGGCGTGCCATGGGTGCTGTTGTGGGTTTTCCCACACAACACCCATGGATTCTGCCGCATTCCCAGATTCACAACATTTCGTAAACCTGGAAATTCATCAGAATCCTATGCTTCCCCAGGGGAGGCATAAGGTGGCGCAACTTGAAGAAATACTTTTGTTTCTCCTCATTTTGTTCCTCTTTCAATGCTTGTTGCCTTCTGCAGCCCACATAAAAAGAGGAAAATGCCATCAATTATTGTTTTTGTGGAGGAAGGTGTCCCTTGCTGCACAAAAACTATCACACCCAGAATGCAGGCACCTTTGCAACATGAGCTAGGGTTCCTGCATTGGCTCAAGGCAGCCAATTGCGTGCCATCGCAGGGGAAAGCACAGGGATGCGTCATATTGTTGTAAATATGACGCATCCCTGTGCTTTCAAAATGATGCAGCTCGGTGCAGCAAAATGGCTTCCGGTGCTGCGCTGCATCATTTTGTTGTAAATGAGGCCCAAAATACCTGAATGAACCATATCAACATTTGAGCTGAATATCACACCTAATTAACTTCTGATTCAGTACCTAATCAAGTCAGTTTGAGCACTGTTCTGCTTTTAAACGCCAGGAAACGTGCCTCACTTTTCAATTGAGTTTTAACTACAGAGATCCAAATGGGATGGGTGCCAAATAAGTCAGAAATTAAGGGCCTTGTTAGAACTGGGGGTCTCTAGTTGGCAGAGGTAGGTACCACTGTCCAAATAGGGACCCTTGCTTCTAGTCAGGGCACGGAGATAACCCTCTGATATAACCCCTGCTCACTCTCTAGGTAGCTTGGCACGAGCAGTCTAGGCTAACCAGAGGCAATCAATCAATCAATCAATCAATCAATCAATCAATCATGCCATTTGTATAGCGCACTACTCACCCGGGAGGGTCTCAAGGCGCTTGGGGGGAGGGGTATGCTACTGCTCGAACAGCCAGGTCTTGAGTTGTTTCCTGAAGGCGAGATGGTCCTGGGTCAGCCGAAGGTGGATGGGGAGGGAGTTCCAAGTCTTGGCAGCCAGGTAAGAGAAGGATCTTCCTCCGGCGGTGGCTCTTCGGATGCGTGGTACGGCTGCGAGGGCGAGGCTGGTGGACCGTAGCTGGCGGGTGGGCGTGTAGAAGGTCAGGCGGTCGTTGAGGTACTTGGGGCCCAGGTCGTGGAGAGACTTGTGTGCATGGGTGAGGAGCCGGAACGTGATCCTCTTGTCGACGGGGAGCCAGTGCAGGTTCCTCAGGTGGCTGGAGATGTGGCTGCGTCGGGGCACATCCAGGATGAGTCGGGCGGAGGCGATCTGGATGCGCTGGAGTCTTTTCTGTAGCTTGGCTGTGGTTCCGGCGTAGAGGGCGTTTCCGTAGTCCAGTCGGCTGGTGACGAGTGCCTGGGTGACAGTCTTCCTGGTCTCGGTCGGGATCCAGCGGAAGATCTTTCGAAGCATACGCAGGGTGTTGAAGCACAATGAGGAGACGGCGTTGACTTGTCTGGTCATCGAGAGGGAGGGGTCCAGGATGAAGCCCAGGTTGCGTGCGTGGTCGGTTGGCTTGGGTGCGGTGCCCAGGGCTGGGGGCCACCAGGAGTCGTCCCAGGCGGAGGACGAAGATCCCAGGATGAGGACTTCCGTCTTGTCCGAGTTCAGTTTCAGGCGGCTGTCCTTCATCCACTCGGCGACGTCTTTCATCCCTTCGTGTAGGCAGGTTCTGGCGGTGTCGGGGTCTCTGGTGAGGGAGAGGATCAGCTGGGTGTCGTCGGCGTAAGAGATGATGTTGAGGTTGTGCTGGCGTGCGATGGCTGCGAGAGGTTTCATGTAGATGTTGAAGAGGGTGGGGCTGAGTGAAGATCCTTGCGGGACGCCGCAGATGACTTCGGTGGCCTCGGAGCGAAACGGGGGGAGGCGGACTCTTTGTGTTCTTCTGGCGAGGAACGAGATGATCCACTCCAGTGCCTTCTCTTGGATACCTATGTTGCTGAGGCGCTGGACTAGGGTGCGGTGGCAGACCGTGTCGAACGCAGCGGAGAGGTCCAGGAGGATGAGGGCCACTGTTTCCCCCTTGTCGAGCAGGGTCCGGATGTCGTCGGTGGCTGCGATGAGGGCGGTCTCGGTGCTGTGGTTGGCTCTGAAGCCGGACTGCGAGGGGTCGAGGGATCCGTTCGTCTTGAGGAAGGCGGTCAGCTGTCTGTTGACGATCTTCTCGATGACTTTAGCAGGAAAAGGGAGGAGCGAGATGGGGCGGAAGTTTTTGAGATCGGTGGGGTCCGCTGTAGGTTTCTTCAGGAGGGCGCTGATCTCGGCGTGCTTCCAGCTCTCCGGGAAGGTGGCGGTGTTGAAGGAGGCGTTGATGATGTTCCGGAGTTGGGGTGCGATGGTGGAGTCGGCCTTGTTGAAGACGTGGTGTGGGCAGGGGTCGGTCGGTGATCCGGAGTGGATGGTGTTTATCGTGCGGGCTGTGTCTTCGGTGGTCACCGTGGTCCAGGTGCGAAGGGTGGCGGTGGGGGGCGTTGGTTCGACGGTTGGGTGCGTGGGTGGGGCGCCGAAGCTGTTGTGGATGCCGGCGATCTTGCGGTGGAAGAACGAGGCGAGGGAGTCGCAGAGGTCTTGTGACGGAGTGATGTCGTTGGTGCCGGTGCTGGGGTTGGAGAACTCCTTGACGATAGTGAAGAGCTCTTTGCTGTCGTGGGCGTTGTTGTCCAGTCGTTCCTTCAGGGATTTCTTCTTGGTGGTGCGGATGAGCTGGTGGTGCTTGCGGGTAGCGTGTTTGAGGGCGGTCATGTTGTCGGTGGTCCGGTCGAGGAGCCAGGCTTTCTCGAGGGTGCGGCAGGTCTTCTTGGAGTCCTTGAGGTCGTCGGTGAACCAGGATGCCTTCTTGCTTCTGGGTCTGCTGGGAGGGTTCTTTAGTGGCACGAGGTCGTCGGCGCAGGCGGTCAGCCACTGTGTGAAGTTGCGAGCTGCTTCGTTGGGGTCCGTTGTGTTGGCGGGTGGGCTCTGGCTGAGGGAGGTGGTGAGCTGGTCTGCGGTGATCTTGCTCCAATTCCTGTGAGGTGCCTGTTGCGGGTGGTGGTGGGTCGTGGATCTTTTGAAGCTGAAGTGGACGCAGCTGTAGTCAGTCCAGTGGAGTCCGGTGGCGTGGCTGAAGGTGATGTACTTGCTGGAAGAGAAGACGGGATCAAGCGTGTGGCCGGCGTAGTGGGTGGGGGTGTTGACCAGTTGCTTGAGTCCGAGGTTGGCGAGGTTTTCCAGCAGGGCGGTGGTGTTGCGGTCCTTGTTGTTCTCCAGGTGGAAGTTGAGGTCCCCGAGCAGGATGTAGTCAGTGGAGGGGAGGGCGTGCGGGCTGATGAAGTCTGCAATGTCTTCGCTGAATTGTGTGCGTGGTCCCGGGGGTCTGTAGACGAGGGTGCCTCTGAGGGTCGTCTTAGGGTCGGTGTGAATCTGGAAATGGAGATGTTCGGCTGCGGCGAAGGAGTCGTTGGCGTCGGTCGTGATGTGGATGGTGTTCCTGTGGACGATGGCGATGCCACCTCCGGTCTGGTTGATGCGGTCCCTCCTGATGATCTTGTACCCGTCCGGGATGGCGATGGCGATGTCGGGTGCAGAGGAGGCGTTCATCCAGGTTTCCGTGAGGAAGGCGACGTCCGGTGATGTAGCGTCGAGGAGGTTCCAGAGTTCCACGGCGTGTCTGTGGACGGAGTGGGTGTTGATCAGGATGCACTTGAGGTGGTTGCTGCTGGTGTTTGTCTTGGTGGGTGCGGGGCAGGTTCGGAGGCAGGTGAACTTGCAGGTGCAGCAGGTGAAGGGTTCGTGGGTGCGTCTCGGGGTGGCTCGGCAGCAGGCGTGGGTCCGGCCGGCATTGAGTGCGTTGAGAGTGGCGGCGTCGTAGGTCAGTCGGGTCGTCTTGCCTCGGCGGGGAGGGCCAGGGGTCCTGGCGCTGGGCGCGGACCAGGCGCGGACGGGTGCAGACGGGCTTACCTTTGGCGCACCTTCGGCGCTCAATCGGTGCTCCCGCTGCGAGCGTCCGCTGCGCGGTCGCTCTGGGGGCGTCATAAGTAAGGAGCCGGGAGGGAGGAGCAGCTGGGTGGCGGGAGCGGGGCGGCGAATGGAATCACAGGGCGGCGGGCCGCAGGGAGGCAGCGGCGGGAAATTCCAAGAAGCAGCGGGCAGTGGGAAATTCCCAGGAGCAGCGGGAAATTCCCAGGAGCAGCGGGCAGCGAGCGAAGGAATCTGCAGGCAGGAGGCGGCAAAGGCAGGCAGGAGCGGCAGCAGTGAGTGGGGCGACCAAGCCCTGTGGAGGGCTGTAAAGTAAAGTATTTGAACCAACACTCACAGTAACACAGTGAAAACACCACAAACTGACTCCACAACAGTTTAGAAAAATAAAGGTATTTTTAATCTAAACTACACAAGACCAAAACGACAAAAATCCAACATACACAGTTCAAGAATACGGTTTCAAAAGAGTTCTTAAGGTTTGCAATAGAATTCTCTACGTTGCGATAGAATTCTCTACAGATGCGTGAAAAGTTCACAGTTGCGTCACGTTTACTCACAGTACCTTTTAGTTGCAACAAAGTTCCAAAAGCAGAAGCTGGTGCGGTGGAAAATAAGCGATGCGTTGCTCCTGAGACCCTGGGGAGGCGATGCGACAGCCCTGCTGCAGCAGCGGGCATGTTGCGACGAATCCGGTCTGTATGGGGAGGAAGGCCACTTGTATGGATTCCGGTGCGTAGGTTCCGTAGGAAGTTTGTTCTCGCAAAGGCACGATGCGACGATCTCGTAGGGGCTGCGACGATCTCTGGGGCGACGATGCGCGGTCCAGCGGTGATCCTCTCTCTCGCAGCTCCTCGATGCGATGATTCTGCGACGATGCTCGCAGCGACGTGATGCGGTCCGCAAGCAAGCGGTGCGGCGATCTCACCCAGCAACTACAGGCTCTGCGACGACACTCGCAGCGATGTTCGATTCTCCCGCACCGGTCGGGTGCGTCCCGCAAACGAAGGATGCGACGTCTCTGGCAGCGGCGTCAGGCGCTGCGATGATCTCGACCTTCGTAGCGGCGGGAAGCTTCTCGCACTGTCGGGGATGCGCTCCGCAAGCGAGCGATGCGACACTTTTCGATAGCAAAAGTCTCTCAAGCTTAGTTTCAAGCTTCCCAGGACAGGTACAACTTCCAGAGGCCCCACAACTGGATCAAGCACTCTAGGAAGGACAGAACTCTCTCAGCAGAGTTCAGGGAAGTTGGGGTGAAGTCCTTTCGTTCCTGGGACTTCAGAAAACGGAGCCAGCTCTACTCAGGCCCTTGGAGATTCCTTCAAGACAGGGGACACAGTAAACAGGCAAAGTCCTTCCCCTCTCCTTGGCAGCAAAGCAACAGCAGGTCAGTCCAGCAGAGCAACAGCAGGACAGTCTTCCTTCTTCAGTTTCAGCTTTCTCCTTGGCAGAGGTTCCTTCTTGATTCCAGGATGATCTAATTTTCTGTTGTCAGGGGTCCTGTACCTATACCCCTAAAGTCTTTGTTCTCTCTGTGCATGTGGGCCCTGAGCCCTGAGTGTTTCCTGAGTACTTTGTTTTGCTGGCTGCTTCTTTCCTTTCAGAGTGAGGGGCAGGGTCCTCAGCCGCCCAGCAGGGGGGTGGAGCCAGCATTGTGGAAGGCAGGCACAGCCCTATTCATGCCCAGGTGCTAACTCCTCCCACCACTCCAGTTGCAAATGCAGTCATTCAGCCTAGGGCTGACTAAGCCAGCCTCCTGGGGAATTCCCCAGCCCCTGTCACTCTCAAACCAGACAGTCAATACACAAACAGGCCCAGGCACACAGAAGGGTCAGACAAGAGAACAGCAACTTTCTAAAAGTGCGGTTCTCAAACACAGGATTTAAAAACAACCTTTCCTAAAAGATGTGTTATTAAATTCTGAGTTCAGGGATACTAGATACTTATGTCCTATCTTGTTCCTATGAGAAGAAATGCTGTTAACCACTGTAGCCAGCATCCCCATGTTAATCTATGGAGCAAGATAGCCTTACAGTAGTGAAAAACAAAAATGGCTGTAATTCACTACCAGAACATATTACCTGCACCAGTACATGCTCTTCCTTTCACATACACTGCACCCTGCCCAGGGGGATACCTTGGGCCTTCCATAGGGGTGGCTGATGTGCACGAAAAGGGAAGGGTTAGGCCTGGTCAGTGGGGACACTGACCAGGAGGACATGGCAGTTCTAAAATGCCCATACGCACTGTAGTGGCAGGCCTGAGACACCATTTTAGAGCTACTCCTGTGGGTGGCACAATCAGTGCTGCAGGCCCACTAGTAGCATTTGTCATCACCAGCCCTGGCACACTCAGTGCACTTTACCAGGGACTTCATGGTGATACAAATATGCCAACCATGTATATCCAATCAGAACAACACTTTACATAGGGAGCACTTACACTCTGGCACTGATCAGCAGTGGCAGAGTGTCCAAAGCATCTAAACCAGCAAAAACGAAATCCAGCACAGCATCAAAAATACAGGAGGTAGAGGCAAAAAGATAGGGGAAACTACGCCAAAGATCCCAGGTCTAACACGTGTCCCCTCCAGCTGAAAGTGGGGAGAACTGCCCACCATCTTGGGAGTTCTCTTCACTAAGGCAGAAAAATCTGGACAGACCATCAGCGTTGGCGTGTTCTGTGCCAGGGCGGTGTTCCACCGTAAAGTCCATTCCCTGTAGGGAGATGGACCACCTCAACAGTTTTGGGTTCTCACCCCTCATCTGCATTAACCATCTGAGGGGCCTGTGGTCGGTCTGAACACGGAAGTGAGTCCCAAACAGGTAGGGCCTCATCTTTTTCAGAGCCCAGACAACAGCAAATGCTTCTCAATCGCACTCCACTTCTGTTCCCTGGGGAGTAGCCTCCTACTAATGAAAGCTACTGGCCGGTCTCCATTCTCCTCAGTGACTTGTGAGAGTCATGCTCCCACACCATGCTCTGAAGCGTCTGTCTGTACTATGAACTCACTGGAAAAGTCAGGTGCCTTGAGCACCGGTGCTGCGCACATTGCAGTTTTCAGGGCATCAAAAGCAGTTTGGCAGGCGTCAGTCCAGTCAACTCTTTTGGGCAACTTCTTGGAAGTGAGTTCTGTCAAGGGGGCAACAATGGTGCCATATCCCTTGACAAACCGTCTGTAATACCCGGTGAGTCCTAAAAAGGCTCTCACCTCTGTCTGGGTCTTGGGGGCTCCCAAGCCAGAATGGTATCGATCTTTGCCGGTAGGGGCGCCACCTGGCCGCTCCCCACCTGGTGTCCCAAATACACCACAGATCCCTGCCCTATCTGGCACTTGCTGGCCTTGATAGTGAGGCCTGCCCTTTGCAGAGCCTTCAACACTTCGCAGAGGTGCTGCAAATGTTCCTCCCATGTGGAGCTGAACACAGCAATGTCATCCAGGTATGCGGCGCTGAATTCCTCCAGCCCGGTCAGTACCTGGTTAACCAGTCTCTGGAATGTGGCAGGGGCATTTTTCAACCCAAAGGGCACGACTCGGAACTGGAAGTGCCCCTCTGGCGTTGAAAATGCTGACCTCTCTTTGGCCCCATCAGTTAAGGCAATCTGCCAGTACCCAGAAGTCAAATCAAATGTACTGAGGTACTGGGCAGCTCCCAACCGATCCACGAGCTCATCAGCTCTGGGGATGGGGTGTGCATCAGTCTTCGTGACCGCATTGAGCCCACGGTAGTCCACGCAAAACCAAAGTTCTGGAGGGCCACCGGGCGTAGCAGCTTTCTTGGGCACCAAGACCACTGGGCTAGCCCAGGGGCTGCTGGAGGGCTCAATCACCCCTAGCGCCAACATCTTGGAAACCTCTTCCTTGATGCTGGCCCTGACCTTGTCAGCTACCCTGTAAAATTTTTGTTTCACAGGCAGACTGTCTCCAGTGTCCACATCATGGACGCACCAGTTGGTGATTCCTGGGGTCAGGGAGAACAGGGAGGAGAACTGACCCAACACTTGGCAACAGTCACTCTGCTGTTCTGGGGTCAGGGTGGGCGAGAGGACCACACCATCCACTGACCCATCTTGCTCCTTAACTGCCAGGAGGTCAGGGAGCGGATCACTATCCTCTTCCATTCCTGCATCTGTAGCCATGAGCATTGTCACTACAGACCTCTCAAAGTGTGGTTTGAGGCGGTTCACATGCAAGACTCTCAGGCGCTGCCTGGGAGTCCTCAGGTTAACCAGGTAGGTTACCTCACTCTTCCTTTCCACCACCCCATATGGCCCAGTCCACTTGTCTTGGAGTGCACAAGGCTCCACTGGCGCCATCACCCACACTTTCTGCCCAGGTTGAAATTCGACCAGAGTGGTATTCTGGTCATACCATCTTTTCATTTCTTCCTGGCTTGCTTCCAGGTTCGCCTGAGCGAGCTTCCTGAAGCGTTGTGTCTGGTTGCGGATGGCCAGCACATAGCTGAACACATCCTGGGGGGGTTTCCCACGGGACTTTTCCCAACCCTCCTTCACCAGTGAGAGAGGTCCTCTAACAGGGTGGCCATACAGGAGTTCAAAGGGACTGAACCCTAAGGACTTCTGAGGCACCTCCCTGTAGGCAAACAACAGGCATGGTAACAAGACGTCCCACTTACGTCTCATGGGCTCCGCTAGGCCCATAATCATACCTTTCAGGGTCCGGTTGATCCTTTCAACCAGCCCATTTCCTTGAGGGTGGTAAGGAGTGGTGAACTTATAAGTTACCCCACACTCCTCCCTCAGAGACTTCATGTACTTAGAGATGAAGTTGGTACCCCGGTCGGAGACCACCTCTCTGGGGAACCCCACACAGGAAAAGATCCCCATCAATGCACGGCCCACCACGGGTGCTGTGATTGTCCTGAGAGGGACTGCTTCCGGGTACCGGGTGGCATGGTCCACCAAGACCAGGATGAACCTGTTGCCTAAGGCTGTCTTGGGGTCCAGGGGCCCTACTATGTCTATGCCCACCTGCTCGAAAGGGGTGCTCACTACTGGGAAGGGTTTAAGGGGTGCCTTCAACTTCATTCCAGTCTTGCCACTGGCTTGACAGGTTTGGCAATACCTGCAAAAGGAACCAACGTGCTTTCTCATCTGGGGCCAGTGAAAGTGGGTGACAAGTCGGTTCAGGGTCTCGTCTTGCCCCAGATGTCCTGCAAGAGGCACGTCATGAGCCAGACCCATTAGGAAGTTTCTGAAGCGCTCGGGTACCACCAGCACACGGGCTGCCCCGGGCTCAGCAAACTTAGGCTCACTATTCAACAAGTCATCTTCCCAGTAGATAAAGTGATCTCTGGCTGCTCCACCTGCTGCCTGATCTGCAGCCTGTTGCCGCAGACCAATGAGGGAAGGGCATTCTTTCTGCGCCTGGCAGAATTCCTCCCTGGAGGGACCACCTTCCTGCTGCCAATGGGTCAGCTCAGGTAGGTCTCCCAGTTCAGCCACCTGTTCCCCTGTAGGTTCCAGGGCATCCCCCTCAGGTTCTGCTTCCTCCTGGACCGTGGGAACGGCTGGGGCTGGTTTCCCGCGCCCTCTGCCTCTTCCTCTCCTGGCAGGTCTCTGGGCCACTGTCTCTGGCTCCAGTTCTGCTGAATCACCCTTACTGGCTGCCATAGCATGCGTGGTCACGCAGATCCACGCAGGCAGACCCAACATTTCCAAATGAGTTCTGTGCTCCACATCCTTCCATGGAGAACTCTCCAGGTCGTTGCCTAACAGACAGTCTACAGGCAAGGCCTCACTGACAACTACTTCCAAAAGACCAGAGCCTCCCCCCCATTCAAAGGGAACACGTGCCAGCTTGCAGAGGCGCACTGAGCTGTCAGCTGCCACTACAGGGCGGAGTACACCAGGGATGATTTGCTCTTCAGACACCCACTGACACCTCACGGATGTCACGCTGGCCCCTGTGTCTCTCAGAGCCTCAACCTCCCTCCCATTGATGGTCACCTTCTGCCCATACTTCTTAGTGTTAGAGGGCAGTAAGGTTTCCTGGACCATCTCTCGGTCTCCTAGAGAGACAAGGGACATAACTGCTAAGCCCACCTCCCCACTAGAAATCAAATCCCCACCCAAAGCTACACTTGCTAACCCTGGGGCTGGCGCACCAGTGGGTGCGGGCTTCTTCTTGGGACATTTTGGAGCAATGTGGCCCACCTGACTGCAGTGATAGCAGGTAGGGGGACCTTGGTTATCCCTTCTGTCTCTATTGTCCCGCCTGCCTTTAGAGGGCCATGGCTGTTTAGGTTTGGGGGGGTTGGGATTCCTTTCCCTGGGAACTATTTTGGGGCCCTTCCGAGAACTCCTTTTGGTTACCCTTGTCTCCCCCACTCTTCTGCTGGGGACCCTGCCCACCTTTGGCTGTGGTACCCACAATTCCTCTGTGGACCCTGGTACTGGTCCAGCGGTCCGCCTCCTTAGCAAGCTCAATGGGGTCTGTCAGCTTGCTGTCTAAAAGATGCTGGCGCAGCTCTGGAACACAAAGACTACTCAAGTGCTCCCAACTGATTAAATGCAACAACCCCTTAAAATCAGTTACTTTACTGCCCTTCATCCAACCTTCAAGTGCACGCGAGTACAAATTCACACACTCCATCCAAGACTCAGACTCTCTCTTCTTGGAGTTTCTAAACTGCAGTCTATACTGCTCTGGAGTAAGGCCATACCTGAGACATAAGGCCTCCTTCATATTGGGGTAGGTCGTGGCACCTGCCAACTCTAAGGGCTCTAGAGCACTCCTCCCAGAAGCCTCAAAATGTTTCCACAGAACCGCCCCCCAATGCTGATCAGGCACACCATTCATCTTCAATGCAATTTCATACGAAGTGAACCAGGCATAAATATCCTCACTCCTATGGTAATTCTGTACCAGGTCTTTGGGAATATATACTTTACCCCCATGCACTGGCTGCGCGCTGCCACCATTTGAACTGGCATCCACCTCCTTGGCTTTCAGATCCAGTTCTCTCATGCTCAACTCATGAGCCAAAAGCAATTTCTTTTCCTCTAAGACACGGGCATTTTTGCTCTCCTCCGCTGCCTTCTCTACTTCCAATTGCTTCATTTTCATTTTCAAGACCTCCAAGTCATATTCTCTCACTCTCTGATTCTCTTGTAACTCTTCTGGGGAGAGGCCCCTGCTGGAATGGTTGCTGCCAGCTCCTGCACCTACTCTGCCCACTGGCAGATCTGCGCCTTGAAAACTATTTTCTCCATGCACATCATCATTCCCATCTTGTGCCTCCCAATGGGCCTTCAAGATTCTCTGCAGCTCCTCCTTTCTGTAGGCGCTCTTTATGGGGCACTCAAATCCAAGGCAGAATTTCCGAAGTTGCTCAACTTTGTATGAATACAAATCTCCAATGACAAACTCCATCTCAACTTCTGCCCCCTCACTGAGTGCCTTTCCTTTCGCAGACATGATGCTTTGAAGAGTTACTTGAAAATAGAAAAAATCAAAAACCAGTAGTATGCGGTGGCATAGTGGTCTGCACTCACTAGTGATGGGTAAACAATGTTTACCACGAATTTTTTACTACGCGGTACCTTTACCATGCTGCCGTTACAACGCAAGTCGTTACCACGACTTGCGCTGGAGGGCGCTGTGGGATAAGGAATTTTATAAATTTATATTCCAACACCTTCCCTAGTATCCACGGGGACTGGTGTTGGAATATAAAATTATAAAAATCCTAAATCCGCGCCCTCCAACACAAGTGGTGGTAACGACTTGCGTTGTAGTGGCCGCGTGGTAAAGGTATGCGTTGTTACAACCTGCGTTGTAACAACGTACATCCCTAGTGATGTACACCAATTACTGTGGGTCAAGTACAAATACAAGTTCAAATCCCACCGCCTGACCACCAATGGTAGAACTGGTGGTCTCTAGTTGGCAGAGGTAGGTACCACTGTCCAAATAGGGACCCTTGCTTCTAGTCAGGGCAAGGAGATAACCCTCTGAGATAACCCCTGCTCACCCTCTAGGTAGCTTGGCACGAGCAGTCTAGGCTAACCAGAGGCAATGCGTAAAGTATTTGTACCAACACTCACAGTGACACAGTGAAAATACCACAAACTGACTCCACAACAGTTTAGAAAAATAAAGGTATTTTTAATCTAAACTACACAAGACCAAAGCGACAAAAATCCAACATACATAGTTCAAGAATACGGTTTCAAAAGAGTTCTTAAGGTTTGCAATAGAATTCTCTACGTTGCGATAGAATTCTCTACAGATGCGTGAAAAGTTCACAGTTGCGTCACGTTTACTCACAGTACCTTTTAGTTGCAACAAAGTTCCAAAAGCAAAAGCTGGTGCGGTCGAAAACAAGCAATGCGTTGCTCCTGAGATCCTGTGGAGGCGATGCGACAGCCCCGCTGCAGCAGCGGGCGTGTTGCGACAAATCCGGTCTGTATGGGGAGGAAGGCCACTTGTATGGATTCCGGTGCGTAGGTTTCGTAGGAAGTTTGTTCTCGCAAAGGCATGATGCGACGATCTCGTAGGGGCTGCGACGATCTCCGGGGCGACGATGCGCGGTCCAGCGGTGATCCTCTCTCTCGTAGCTCCTCGATGCGATGATTCTGCGATGATGCTCTCAGCGACGTGATGCGGTCCGCAAGCAAGCGGTGCGGCGATCTCACCCAGCGACGACAGGCTCTGCGACGACACTCGCAGCGATGTTCGATTCTCCCGCACCGGTCGGGTGCGTGCCGCAAACGAAGGATGCGATGTCTCTGGCAGCGGCGTCAGGCGCTGCGACGATCTCGACCTTCGTAGCGGCGGGAAACTTCTCGCACTGTCGGGGATGCGCTCCGCAAGCGAGCGATGCAACACTTTTCGATAGCAGAAGTCTCTCAAGCTTAGTTTCAAGCTTCCCAGCACAGGTACAACTTCCAGAGGCCCCACAACTAGATCAAGCACTCTAGGAAGGACAGAACTCTCTCAGCAGAGTTCAGGGAAGTTGGGGGTGAAGTCCTTTTGTTCCTGGGACTTCAGACCAGCGAGCCAGCTCTTCTCAGGCCCTTGGAGATTCCTTCAAGACAGGGGACACAGCTCACAGGCAAAGTCCTTCCCCTCTCCTTGGCAGCAAAGCAACAGCAGGTCAGTCCAGCAGAGTAACAGCAGGACAGTCTTCCTTCTTCAGTTTCAGCTTTCTCCTTGGCAGAGGTTCCTTCTTGATTCCAGGATGATCTAATTTTCTGTTGTCAGGTGTACTGTACTTATACCCCTAAAGTCTTTGTTCTCTCTGTGCATGTGGGCCCTGAGCCCGGTCTGAACCAGTTCTGGGTGTTTCCTGAGCACTTTGTTTTGCTGGCTGCTTCTTTCCTTTCAGAGTGAGGGGCAGGGTCCTCAGCCGCCCAGCAGGGGGGTGAAGCCAGCATTGTGGAAGGCAGGCACAGCCCTATTTATGCCCAGGTGCTAACTCCTCCCACCACTCCAGTTGCAAATGCAGTCATTCAGCCTAGGGCTGACTCAGCCAGCCTCCTGGGGAATTCCCCAACCCCTGTCACTCTCAAACCAGACAGTCAATACACAAACAGGCCCAGGCAGACAGAAGGGTCAGACAAGAGAACAGCAACTTTCTAAAAGTGCGGTTCTCAAACACAGGATTTAAAAACAACCTTTCCTAAAAGATGTGTTATTAAATTCTGAGTTCAGGGATACTAGATACTTATGTCCTATCTTGTTCCTATGAGAAGAAATGCTGTTAACCACTGTAGCCAGCATCCCCCATGTTAATCTATGGAGCAAGATAGCCTTACAGTAGTGAAAAACGAAAATGGTTGTAATTCATTACCAGAACATGTTACCTGCACCAGTACATGCTCTACCTTTCACATACACTGCACCCTGCCCAGGGGGGTACCTTGGGCCTTCCATAGGGGTGGCTGATGTGCACGAAAAGGGAAGGGTTAGGCCTGGTCAGTGGGGACACTGACCAGGAGGACATGGCAGTTCTAAACTGGCCATAGGCACTGCAGTGGCAGGCCTGAGACACCATTTTAGAGCTACTTCTGCAGGCCCACTAGTAGCATTTGACATCACCAGCCCTGGCACACTCAGTGCACTTTACTAGGGACTTCATGCTGATACAAATATGCCAACCATGTATATCCAATCAGAATAACACTTTACATAGGGAGCACTACTGATCAGCAGTGGCAGAGTGTCCAAAGCATCTAAACCAGCAAAAACGAAATGCAGCACAGCATCAAAAATACAGGAGGTAGAGGCAAAAAAATAGGGGAAACTACGACAAAGATGCCAGGTCTAACAGGCCTTATTTATGAAGGCCTTGAGACATCCGTTGCGTCACTTTTCATGACGCAGCAGCGGCGTAAACAAGGCGCCACATTGCACCATATTTACAAGGTGACGCATCTAGAAAGATGTGTCACCTTGTAAAGCCCTGCGCCACATTATACCTGCATTAGGTATAATGTGGCGCAGGGCTTTACAAGGCAGGGTGGGTTTCCCCACGTAATAAAGGGTTGTAGAAGTGTCGCAGTGAAATCTACAAGATTTCACTGCAACACTTCTAGGACGCCATTGCGTCAAATCCTTATGCCTGCCTTTTGGCAGGCGTAAGGATGACGCATTGCCATAGGCACAGGCCTTACCCTTGCATTGCTGGAGTTGTGTCATGCTTGCGACACAACTCCAGCAATGTGTGACTTTTGTGCTGACAGATACGTCAGGATTCCTGAAGTATCTGTCATTCCTTGCAACATGGGGCACTGTAGATTAAATACAGTGCATCCACATTGTCGAGAGGAGGGCACAGTGGAAACTGTTGTATCGCTGTTTTATTGCAGCGATGCAACCGTTTTCATAAACTAAGTGATTGTTGTATGGTGCACCTTCAATAGAGGCCCAAATATGTAGCTAAGCTAAGTTTTCAAAGGATATTAGTGATGGAAGTAATTGAGTTGCTCTTTGCTTCAATTAAGGGACCACAATTATCATCAAAAGTAATTTTACAGATGTGTATAATTATAAAGTCTTCCTACCTTCATACTGCTGTTATATCAATACTTATTCAAAGCAATTTTAAAATGATAGTTTGGTGCTTTCCATAGTTTTAGGATGTACTAATAAATGACCCAATTTTCTTTGCAAATCTATAAAATGAGGTCAAAAAGAAAATGGTAGTCATTGCAGTATGAAGCCACCAACCTATAAGAACCAGACTAGGTGGAAAACACTTAGGTTCCTGCAACACACTATCTATATAAAACATATAAATGTTGAAAATGGTGGAAGCAAGGACGAAGCTCTCACATTCTCCTATGACATAAAGTATTTAGGGAAGCCAGCACAACTGGCAAAGTTGAGTTTGAATTTTGACCAACATTTTACATTTTTAGTTTCTCCGCTTAAAATTTTAAAATCTAGTTTTTAATTTCTCATTCTAAATAGACTTTTGATAGCTGTGTGTATCCCAGAAGTGTTTTTATCAGTTTGTCTGAGTGATTGCTACTTGTAAGGTCAGTAATTACTTATTACATTCCTTGTAACTGCAGACTGATGGGTGTGTGTAGAGGTTCTGGATCTCCCTTCAATCATAATCTCTCCATTAAGTTCCAGCTGTATCACAATGCTTCCACTTCACCTGCCATCTTGAGGGTACTTTCGCCTTCTATAGCTAGAGATTAGGGTCTCACTATAGTTCGGCAGGGCTGGTTATGTACCAACCACCCAAGCACTTTAAAAATAGGGCCTAAAACTAGACATTAAAGGGCAGTCATGTTTATTTTTAATTTCTCAGTCTAAATTGTTTTTAATTTAACTTTTAATTTCTCAATATAAATAGGCTCCTGTTAGTTATGTATATCAATACCAGCTATTAGCAGTTTGTCTAAACAGTTGTTGCTTGGAATAATAATAATCCACATTTGTAAAGCGCACAATCACCCGTAAGGGTCTCTAGGCGCTGGGGGCCGTCGGGAAGATTAAGCGAGCTATTGCCCAGAGTCACATGGTGCTGGGCTAACCTGCCGCCGGAGCCGGGGATCGAACCCTGATCCCCAGATTCCAGCGTCAGTCGCCCTGGCCGCGGCACCACACCTCTCCCTCAAGGTCAGTAATGTGCTATGGAGCCTTTTTATTCTGATTATAGGGGAACAAACCAAGGAACAAATAAGGAAATAGTATAATTGACTGGTCCTTAGAAAGTCTAAAAAATCAGTCGGTTAGCTGAGAGAAATTTGACAAGGGATCTGTACTTCAAACAACGGAAAACTTTTTGAATAATGCTTTGAATAATTTCAAACATATAAATCTAAATCAGTGGCGTAGCTAGCCCTCCGTGGCGGTCCCTGCATATGCCTCTTAAAGATCGTGGCAGCATATGCCGCCACTTGAAGTCTGCAATATGGGGTGGGCGGGCAATTGCCGCCACCGAGACGGCAGTAAGAGCACGAGGAGCCCACCGCCCCCAAAACTCATGCTCCCTGGGACAGACTTACCCCCTGATCCCCTTTCTATGCCACTGATCTAAATACAAGACAAAAGATCCTTGACAGAGGAGACATGGCAGCCCTCATTCTCCTAGACCTCTCTGCAGAATTTGATATCGACACACACCCCATTCCCATCAGGCACCTGCACAAGATTGAAATCCAACTACGTGCTTCTGCTGGATCTCCTCCTTCTTAACAGATAAAACACCAGCTATCAGCCTGGAACATTACTTCTCAGAAGGCGGCAAACTCATTTGTGGAGTGTCTCAAGGCTCAACGCTCAACGCTCAGCCTCACCCTCTTCAACGCATGGATGATCCCTCTGGCCAATGTCATCCACACACAAATCGACATCCTCTCCTACCAGATGAGAAGCGACTCATCTCTCCCTCCCGGACAAGATCTCCAAAACAACAAACAAGTTCACCACCTGCATGACTGAAGTCACTAACTGGATGAAAGCCAACTGTATCAAGCTCTAAACTGAAAAGACAGAAGTAGTGACCTTTGGCAAGGACACCTCACTATGGGACTCCAACTGGAAGCTGGCTGGACTCAGAACCACACTCAGACCCACCGCAAGAACGCACAGCAGGAACCTCAGAATAATCATCAACAGTAAAGTGGACATGACAGCACAAGGCAATGCAGTCACTGCATTTTGGTTCCACACCCTCAAGATACTGAGCGAGATCTTCAAATGACTCCCAAGCAATACTGTAAATACTGTCACTTATGACCTTGTCACTAGCAAGTTGGACTATGGGAACTCCCACTACGCTGTGATCACCAAACAGCTCACTATAAACCATCCAGAACTCGGCAGCCAAACTCATCCTCAAGTTACCCTACAGAACTCCCATCACACCATACCTCAGGGAACTATTTAGGCTCCCTATACAAAAATGTGCTCAATTCAACCTCCTCACGTACACATTCAAGGCCCTTCACAGCTTAGGCCCCACTTACCTGAACAGTTGCATTTCTTTTTTTCTAACCACCAAACACCTCCACTCCAAAGGACTCCTACATGCACACATCCCACACATACACAGAACCAGGTCAGGAGGGCAAACAGTCTCTTACATCGCTCACATCTCTCCTAAAGTGTGGAACAAACTCCCACTTAAATCACAGCCTCCTCCTCTCTTGTTGAATTCCCCAGGACTTTCAATCAACCAACCTACCATAGACATGGCTAGACACACACTGGGTGAAGCTCACACACCTGCTTAGCACCTATTCTAGCTGGGAATAGTGGGCTTTTCAACACATGAAATGACATGACAATGGTAAAAAGCATAAAAACTCATTCTAAAAAGTCCGGCCAGATGCTGTGGTCTGTTGTAGACCCCAAATCTGATCTAGAACCCTGAAAAAGCGCAACCAAAAAAAGGCAGAAGACAGCAAGGATAACATCAAGCTTACAGTAAAGGGAACTGAGGGAATGATTAAAAGATGAACATCACAGGGAGGCCAGGTGTGAACAATATGGAAAGTGAGATACACCCACCAACTCGCAATGTTGTCAAGGAAAGTGTGATTTTCCTGCCAGAATTTTATACCATATCTGCCTAAAGTGACTCAGAAGTGCAGCCTCACACAGGAAGTAAAAGACATGCAAATGTGGCAAAGCACAGAGTTCCCTGTGCAAGATAGCCCAAACAAAGGTGTTAGCCGATATGTACATTACACCGCTGTGCTACTTCTGTTTAACCTCTTTATCTTCCCAAAATGGCTGCCACACATGCAGAACAATGTTTTTCCCAGCATACCAACTACACGTGGGACCCACTGGAAGACTGTGCATAGTCTCTACAGATGCCAGAGACCGAACACTCCGTCAAAGAATCCTTCTCTCAGGAGCAGCTCTATGCACATAAGTGGGCATGTGCAGCCTACGCAACACTGGGACTGGTACCAATTCTTGACTGTACACCCCATCCCAGAAGGACACCCAGGTTTGGAGGGATATATAGTGAAAAAAGAATAAACCAGTCAGGGAGCATGCATGAAAGAAGAGGGTTTCATGATCTCTCAGGTGGACCCTATTCCATCCGAGAAACCAAAAACTGCAACTATGGATGCTTGAGTCCAGGATGGCATTTTTCAATCTCATCATTCACAACCAAAGGAGGAGGAGGAAGAGAACCCCTCAAAGGAACTACAGGAATGGGTTCCACAAGAGAAACATGGAAACACTGTTGTGGAGGATAAATCGGTCGAGAAGTCACTGAATTCATCACCTAGGAGATAGAAAAGGGCCTCACAGATCAAAGAGCAAACTTGGAATGATAACCTGGGTTACTGTAGGTAGAAAGCCAGAGTTTCTGCCTGAATTAGAGTTTGTCCGACTTATTATTCTGTCACATGACAGATGTACTGTCTTACTTGTTGCTAGTGCACAACATCCGATTGTGCGCTGAAATAGGGCAGATGGTATATCTAGCATGTTATGACAGTCTAACCCATTCGCCAGGTTTAAATCAGGCCCTTTGTCACCATCCTGATAGGGGAAGGATGATGGGTGCCTGCATACCCAGCTTTGGCAGCATTGAGATGTACAACAGCGTTCAATGAAGAGAGGGCAGATTCACCAGATGATGAGTCACTGACGGAAATGAAGTAGATAAACCAAATGGCAGAAATGGAGGATTATAGCCAATGTACAGAACCAGGGTAAATAGTGAAGAGAATTGTAGAACCAATTATTATAGACAAATTCTGCCAGTGAAGTCCATCCGACCCAATCCATTTCATACTAAGCGAGTATACTGCGCATTATTCAGCTGCTTGACTTACTCTTTCCATCTCTACAGCTGTTTGTGAATGGTAGGTAAGTGGATTTTCGACCAACAATTCCAAACAAGCCTAAGAGCGGTCCAAAAGCGGCAATTGAGCTGAGAAACTCTGTCAGTGACCATGACATCAAGAAGACCATGTGTAGAACAACCTCTTTCAAAAAGACTGTAGCACATAATGGAGATGAAGGTGGGGTATGAGCAAGTTTGAAATGAGCCCCTTTTGATAATTTAACTATCACAACTAGGCATACCATAAAAGAAACACATATGGGCAAATAAATGCCTAACTCCATATAAATTTTGGATTCAGGCTGAGATGGAGGGGACAGATGCATGGTTAATTCTGCTGGCTTTGCGTGATTCCAATCTTGAAAGTAGGATTGAACATAGCTTTAGATATTGCTGAAGATTTGACCCAAAAAATTGCAGTGTAATCTGATCTAATGTACATTTATACCATGGATGGCCATCTATGGGTGCATCATGACACCACAGGTATATTCTTGCTTGTAATGATTCAGTCTCTACAAAGACTTGTTGTTTCTAAACAATTAGCCTGATGAGGTTCTTGGGCATGCCATTCTGTACGGTCTAACTGTTGAGTACCCAGTTTACCTCATTCTGATGAAATACTATGTTAATGAAAAGCTATCATATGAAATCAACATGGCGAAAACACAATTTAAAGAAATTTCATTTCGATGAAATGGCAATTGACGAAAATATGTTGAAAAAAGCGTTAAAAAGTAAAAGCCTAATTTAGAGAATGGCGGACCGGTTACTCTGTCTCACGCATGATGGATATCCCATCTGTCTTATGACAAGTGCCATACAAAAAAATGCACTTGTTGTAAGACACACAGGATATCCGTCACTTTTGTGACAGAGTAACTCATCCACTAATCTCTAAATAGCCCAAAAGCATTTAACTTAATTTGATTTAAAAATGAAGAGGTGGATGAGTTGGTATCAGAGTTAAGAATCATGAGGGTAGCAGCAGAATGGCTTTGGCAGCACTGTGGAACTAGTTAATAATATGGAAAGGGTTGAGTAAAAGTCCCCTTAAAAAGAGAGTAGAAAGAGTGGGAAGATACAAGAGAAAAAGGGTGAAGGGGGGAACCCTTAAAATAATAGTATTGGAGGGAAAAACCTCCAACAAAGGAATATTTATGTGCAAAGAATGGAATTCACCAGGTTGATTTTACCATCCTGATGAAAGCCTTTCTAAGTGGAAATGCATTATAAACCGGGTAGTAAAAAACATAAAACAAACAGAATTCATTTTTTCAGCTTGGGTTTTTATCAATTACACATATGCCTTTAGCATACATTTCAGAAAATATATTTGTATTGCTGAGTGGCAAGTATGTAAGGCATGATAGGTGGTTCTGAAATTCAAGACAACATCCAGCTCTGTCATTAACCACAAAGTAAAAACAGAGAAGAAAAGCATCCAGCGACCATGTCTGTGATTAGAACATCGCACTAATTTCAGGAAATATTAGTTTTTTTATGGCATGTCCATACAGTCACTTGATGTTTAGCGCCTTATGGTAATGTCTCCAATGTAGACAAGAATTTCAAATAGCCAATAGTTCTCGAGCATTGATTGTGTTGTGTTGTTCAGCATCAGATAAACCTTGAGAAGGGTAGGTATCCTGAAATATCGACTCCAGAATGTAATTTGACATTAATATCTAGGTCAGAGTATCATGAATGTAAAGATATCACAGAAGACAACATTGGGGACAAGTCAGACACTGCTCTTCCATACATACTGTACTAGCTGATTGTAGCAGGTGTCTGGACAGGCTGACCGTACTAGTTGATTGTACTAGCTGACTGTACTAGCTGATTGTGAGGGCACACTCATACTGAGTTGATCTAGATGGGACAGGTACAGTTGTGCTCTAGCCATCAAGTAAGCAAATTTCTTAACACTAAAAAATGTAAAACAATATGTGGTGCAGCACTGTAGTGTTGTCACCAATTGATTGAGAAATCAAAGACTTTCTTTTCCGAAGGATTTGGTCATGATAGGTTATTGGTGTAGACAAGCGAGTGGGGAGGACTCACTTGAGAAGACGATGTGGATGGAACTTGAGACGAGATATATAATAACAGATGGGTAACTGTGAATTTGATGTTTGTTTCCAAGGGTTTCTGAGTGACATCAAATAAACAATGGGAACATCTGGCCAAAAAAACAACATGAGGTTCGGGCTACAATGCCTCCCGGCCTTGGCCCCCATATGACCCCTTCCTATCACGAGGAGGAGAGTGGCGGGAGCAGGAAATGTAATGACATTCTACTCAGCATAATTAGAAACAGTTATTTGCTCCCGCACCTGGATTTCCTCATTGTAGAAAAATGGAACCTCATTTAACCAGCATAAAAAATCCAGCTGATGAAATCACGACTTTGAGGCTGCAATTGCAGCTCATCCCCCAACAAGCCATTTCCTTGGGCGCGGAGCACAAAAAACTTCCCCTTGCCTTCACACCCCACTTCCTCAAATCCTGACCTCGAAAATCCAGCTCAGCATGTTATTCCTCATTTGGGGGACAAATACTAAAAATGGCCGGATTTATATACATGGATACCGTCCGGAAACAATAGGGTAGATTTACAAGCCCTGTACGCCACATTTGCGCCGCCGTTGCACCACTTTGGTGACGCAGCGGCGGCACAAAGCCAGCCCCATGCTGCGGGGTATTTACAACGTGACGCATCTAGGGAGATGCGTCATGTTGTAAAGCCCTGCGCCATGTGGGCGTTCCGGCGCAGGGGTCGGCGTTCCGGCGCAGGACCGCCTCCTAAAAGTGGCTGAGTGAAATCTACAAGATTTCATTCAGTCACTTTTAAGGCCATGCTGCGTCAAAACCCTGCGCCTGATTGAAGCAGGCATAAGGATTGACGCAGCATGTTAGGCATAGGGGCACCCCGAGCCTTGCTGGAGCTGCGTCGCGCTTGTGACGCGACTCCAGCAATTCGTCACCTTTACGGCAGCAGATGCGTCACGCATCTGTCTATTCTTGCCCCGTTGTGTGTTGCATTTTGCGGCGCATCCATGGTGGCGCAAGAGGTGTCTGCCGTGACGCACAATAACTGGCGCATTCCCACAAAGAAATCTAGCCTAAATGTATCAGCACCAGTTCTTTTAATTTGGTTTACAGCACAGTTTCGCCAAGTACTGAAAGTCACAGTTGATTCATCTAAAAGAGAATTTCTGCACTACAGACGTCAACTTGAGCTCTAGAGTAATAGAAAGAAATGTTCTTTGCAGAAGATAACTGAAACAGTCCTTACTGCAGCCCTATACATCTGCGAGGGCCTTGAGGTCCATAAGCACACTGCTGATGCTTGATTCAAAGGTTTTCTGACCTCCAAACTATGGCACTCTCTACTGATCAGGATAGGTAACATTGAAAAGGAATTAAGCTTCAGGAAGAGGTTAAGGCATGGCTGTTTGTTGAATGAGGGGTGCCTACCTTGAGCCTAGTGTATGGATTCACTGATCGGTTGAAGTCTTGTCGGCTGTTTTAGCACTTGGAGCCCATTTTGGTAGTCATGTGCTCTATAAATTGACTAAAGTAGAATAAAATGATTCCTGCGTAGCACCTCATGCTTTCTAAGCTAGAGGGCTTCAGGAGCTGCAATAGTGTGTTATATAATGTGGTCCAGTGTCAATGATATGCCAAATAACCTCTCCTTCACCAGTATCTCTCAATCATTGACCTAGCATTGTTATACTATGCTGTCTCTAACAGATCGGGTACCTTACATTTCTAGACTTTGACTATGTTCTCTGTTATCCTAGCTGGATGCCTGGTTAACCATCCTTCAGCTGTGCGACTAACAATTGACTTGTTGTATCCCATTATAAACCTAAAAACACAAATAAATAACCTGTGGTGCACAAGTCTATCACATGGTAATATATGGGTCAGTCCGAAGGATTAATAAACTTCTCTTGAAGTGCTTCAAAGGTCAATGGAAATGTGTTTTATGCTTTATTGAGAGACATGAATACCAGGCACTTTGGAATACAGTGCTGATAAAGATATTTCAAAGCCCCAGGCCCTCTTAGTTAAATGGTTCTTTACTGTGGGAAACCTGCCATTTGGACTAAACACTTGTGAGCCAGTAGAGAAGTTGAGTGTATAAGAAGAAAACTGTTCAGTAAATATATGCAGATATTAAGGCCTAGGAGGGTCATATCCTGGTGAATGTAAATCAGTGCCTGAAGTATGGTAATTTCTACATGACCCCTGAAATCTTGAAGAAAAGCGTGAAAGTTGATATTTCCCCTCAGAAACAGGATGGCCACTGGCTGGTTGCTTGTGTTCCGGTTCGGAGAGGACCTGGATTAGCAGTTCCCGCGGGACTGTTCCTATTTAAGCAGGACCAAGACTGATTTGCATATGATTAGGCCTAATCTGCAGTGGCATGTGAGACAAAAGAATGGTGGGTTGGAATGCTACTCCAAGTGATTGCCAGTGGTTAGACTTATTGCAAGCATTCATCCCATTACTTTTCTGTGTTTACTGACTGGCAATGCATCAACATTTACTGCTCAAATCGAAGTGTATGTATTATTTACGCTGGAATTACTGCTTATTTAAATTGAAGTAGGACTTTGTTAAAAAAAAAATGAAGGCATTTTAATATTTAAAAATGCATCAATAAAACATAAACAGTTAATTAAATTGTTTTTTTTGGAGTGTTTTGGGTGCAGGTCAACACTATATGTATCGCATTACCCAGTAACGTGCCCTTCTTGAGGAACAGTTACGTGGTCAAGGAAAAGGGATGAAAAACTCCTTGGAAGAGGGAGATCCAGCTAGGTCTCTCCCATGCTCATATATCCTGCTTAACTCAGAACAAAAAAACATTTGAGCAATAAGATTCAGAGAGGTGGTCCTGCAACAGCTGGGATGCAGTTATATGTAATCCCCCCATGATTCTTGCCACCTGATCTGAGGACAAGGAAAGGGATGATGAAGGTTGGGACTTTGCCTATAAGATCCATGATTCACACTCTCACTCACAGACAACTCAGTCCAACATCACTGCCACTATTCTAAATTGATGAAGAATCATGATTTTGGGTCAGTTTAGCCATAACCTTGAAAAACTGAGAAGTGTCAATGAGAAATGATGCAAACCTTGAGGACATCTACACCAGGCATCCTATGGTGAGGTGCCCACAATCACGTCACCATCTTACATTAAACACGGATACAAATGTTATGTCAATATGACCACCAGAAGTAGAGCTAAACAGAAAGAGAGGACCGATGTTGCTTTCCCCTGCTTAACCTCTTCTATCCCCTTTTCCCCTTTAAATTTAAAAAAACATACACTGTTTCAGTATCATTACAGATCAGGAAATTATATATTTTGCTTAATGATTTTATTTTCTCTTCCTTGAAATCTACTGAATAGTTAGAATGTGAATTGTAATACAAGGTCTTTCACAAAAGGGTAACCTGTGATCCTCTACCACTTCTCTCTACTCCAGATTACACCAACAGTCAAAGCTTCCTTAACCCTCTTTCACCTTTCCTATGCTTACCACGGCTACACGTTACTTCAGTACTTCCCTTTGGTAAAACTTAAAGATGCCTTTGGACACCCTTCCCTTTTAATGTCCTAAAAGTTGGCAACCAGAACTATGTTTCGGATCCTACATATAAGATTTTCTCTTATTTACACTGTTGTGAGTCTTTAAAGCCTTAACCGCGGTGGCAATTCTCCCGCGGTGCGGGGCGTTCCATTGAGTGGGCGGGGCCGCGTCGGCCAACGGACGTGCACAGCACTACCGAGGTAGTGCTTTTGATGGCCGTGGCCCGACGGGCGAACTTAAAGGGATAAATAAATGTAATTGTTAATAATTATAGCGTTTAGCATGTATTTATTAACATGCGTACCTTTCTTTAATAGGTTTCCTGGATCTACTGAATGGTTTACATGTAACTCCACTTGACATAATATTAAACAGTGGAAGGAGGACTAGAATCACAACATAATACATTAGTTTACAGATGAAAGATACTACAAGAGTCAATGAGCTGAATTCATATACAACTTCTTAAGTATGTCTGGGAACTCAAGTAGGAGTCTATATTTAACTTCGACCATACATAGGAACATAACCGTGTACAGGATGTTAGCCAGAATCAACCTAATAGACTTCAAGCAGGAGATTAACAAGGACATATAAGCTCTTAGAATGTTTCTTTATTGTTGCGTTGTAAATTGCAAGTGTTGCAATTATGAATAAAAAGAGTATGATTGTAATTGCATTAATCATGACAAGCTGTGCTTTTACAAAATGGGATTTAACCTTGCACATACTGGCCTCGCTGTGGGATGTGAAACTGACAAAGGCACATCTTATTTCGTTCTACATTATGCACTGTGAGGTGTGGTTCACTGAATATTTTATGGCACAATCATATATGACAACAAAATAGTTGTCATAGTGAATGGGATGATGGTGATATGTCTGTTTGTATTGTAGTGAGTAGATTTGATGTTAACCATGGTGGCTATTCTGTTGATGATATAGAGGGTGGTAGTGATACGATTCTGGTGATGGTCTTGATGATGATGCCTTTTGTCTCCCCAGTATGAGCCCATCATCACCAAAGGCAATGAGGCTGTGGTTCATCACATGGAGGTTTTCCAGTGTGCTGCCAACTTTGACACCTTTCCTCACTACAACGGGCCGTGCGACTCAAAGATGAAACCAGAGCGCCTCAACTACTGCCGCCATGTCCTGGCTGCATGGGCCATGGGTGCTAAGGTTAGTAAATCTTGGCTATTGCACAATAACCATATTATCACCACACCACACCACACGCGTTGAACCCCCCCAAGGGCATGTTTATGACTCCCATATTTTAAGGGTTTGTGACTTTGTATTTAATGTACCTGTCACTTAAACGTGCCCACATATGTGCAGAATGTACTCCATAAAAATGGCAAGCACCAACTTTCCCATTACTGCCGATGGTGATGGTTAAGTTATTATTATAGAGATGTTATGATGCATAGATCATGTAAAAAGTATGGTCATCAATTATGTGTCTTACCTCTCCACTGAACCTTGTCAGTTTGTAAGATTATATTACCAACAAATTATTATTGTTCATCAGGTTTCCCAGTGGCTATTGTTTTGGACCAAGTTGTGTGTGAGTGATTCCAGAAGAAAAAGTTCCCACCCTACTTGTTTGTGCCCATGACCCGAGTCGTGCTTTAGTGTGGATCTTGGAAAATCTTTCTTTAGTGTGTCCCAGCTAGGTCATCATTACCTGAAACCCCCATACTTTCAAACATCTCTCTTCTCTCACACCTTCACATCAAAGGTGCAAATATGACAGAATTTGGTGAAAAGTAGGTTTTGCCATGTTGTGATGCCACATGCAGAGATCGCTTTCATTTCAGTATGAGAACATTGTTATTAAACATGCAAAAAGTAATGGACTAAGATTCCATCAATGCATATTTCTAGTTTATCTTTTTGTAACATGAATGTGTCATAGAGTTATGAAAATCAAGCATGTTCAAAAACACATTCAGTGATTGTTTTAGAAGCTGCTCCAGGGAAGTCATGAAGACCGTGGCCTTCCACTTTCATAATTCTACTGTATTATTTGTATAGCTTATTTCAATCACTTGCTTTTAGGCTTCTTGATTTTCCTTTTATTACAATTTGAAATTCATAAACACATGCAGGACAGGTTCCATTTTGGACACAGTGCACATTTTAGTAATCCTGTCTGCACTTAAATTCACATTCAGTATTTTGTCATCTTTCACAGAACTTGTCAAAGTGGTATTCATGTCTAAACAACCTATAGCCTGAATTGTTACAGTGTCATATGCCACAACTCTAGTACATCCTCTCAAAATCTGCATCTCAAGGATTTAGCAGTAGATACTTAATGTAAACATGGGCTAAGGATGACTCAAATGCTTAGGGCTTTTACAGAGGTGATGAAATTTGCATCCCACTAGTTTAGTCCAGTTAGATTCAGTGTCTTAACATCTCAATTTGATTAAAAAAACAGAAGATAAGAATCAGTGATCAATACCCTATTAAAAAAACAGGAATTAACCATTGATTCAGATAGAAACTTTACCCAGGCGAAGATCATGATTAATGTGGCAACAGATTCCACCCTAACCAAAGAAGGCAAGCCTCCTCTGAGGCTCTGCGAAGCATTTTGCCTTCAGTGGCTGGTACCAGGGTTGTGTTCTCGCACAGACTTAATCTTGTTGCCCTGTGCTTAAAATAGGGAGCAAACAATTCCAAACAGACAACAAACCTTGTTATCCCATGTTTTCGCACCACCTCTAAAACTTGAGAATTAGGCATATTGTTGATTAATTCTGATAGAAGTATCATAGCGCTCAGAGATAGCACAGTGAGGGTGTTAGGGCTACTAATTGTGATCATGATGTTACAATTTTTCCCTGTAGTTTTCACTCTTCATGAAACACATAGCTGTTTCTAATTTTTTCTTCTATGATGTTACAATACAATATTGTGTGCACTGGATTCAGGAATTTTAAAATAACTATTTTAAAATAAATATGTAAACATGCATATCAATTTTTTTGTGATCCTTGAGTGTGCAACTCTATAATAAAAGATAATTTGAAATACCGCTCTGTCACTGAATCTTTAATGGGACTGTTAGTAACCTCGAAAACACTACCCTTGCACTAATGCGTAGTGGGTTGTGTGGGGCGGTAGTTCAAAAGGTATTTGTTCCTGATCGAAGTGCATTGAACTCAGTCCTTGGACTCATGAGTAAGAAACTATGCCTTTTCAGACCTAGGGTAAAACAGACAGTAAATGTTAATCCCATACTTTGATAATTGTCTCACACACATAAGAATTATAGAAGCGCCCTGGCTAAATATAATGTCCCAGAAGAACATGCAGGAAGTCTCTTTTTATAGCTCAATCAGGATTCAATTTCATGGTGTAGAAAATGACTTTGAATAGATGCGTTTGTACCAGGGATCTGACACACTGTTTAGTTGGATTTTCTAATTGAAGAGTCTGTTTGAGAACATTTTAGGATGTTCCATTATTTTCATGCACTTAGACAGGAAACTACAAGTTTCATATGAGGTCTTTGCTATTTCAGCCATTCTATTACCCGGAAGAAGCTGGACTTGCCTTCGGAGGACCTGGCTCGTCTAAATATTTACGGCTTGAGGTTCACTACCACAATCCTCTGGAGTTAAAAGGTAAGATACAGAGGATTTGCATCTGATTCCACAGTTACCTTTTGCTTGCTTTTAAACATTGCACCTAACTAGCTTTTCCTACGCTTGCTCTTTCCAGTTCCTGGTCTTTTGCCTCCTACCTTAGTAGTTCATTTCCAGGTTCAGAATCTTGTAGTTGCTTCTCAGAGTTTGTCACACACAATATCTATTCTAAATTGGCAGGCAAAGTCTTTCAGGCTACCAAGAGATGAGATTTTATTTTTCATTGCATAAAAAGTATCATCCAGTTGAGTGGACAGTCAATTTTAACACCAGGCAGTAACTGGAGTCAATTTTAATAAAAAAGGGATCACGCTCTGCGTATGTAGAGGGTAAAATGAGTCAATTGTCTATTTTACAACCGACTTGCTGTCCCACTGCACTGCAAGACTGAGGAAGGCTGTGTGGCGGGGTCTCTGGTGGAGGTCATGTCCCTTGAATCTTCTCACTCCTCAGTGGGTCCCTGGGAAACCCTGCACTACGCCCTTCTCTGAAAGCCTCCAAGCCACAAATCAGTATAACGTTGGTCCCCCTCCCACCTCTGGCTTTGCAATACCGATAGAGGAGGGGTTCAATCTTAGTAACCATTCGACAAGTCCATATTGTCCAATTTTAACATTTGTAAAATGCTTTCTACAGTATTTTCTGTTGTAATTGATCTATCAGCGCTGTAAAAACAGTGTTTACTATTATTCACTTTACTGGTATTCATTTTATTGACCTCAAAAAAGATGTGAAGCCACCAAGGGATGCAAGTTTTGATATGAATGCCATTTAAAGATGTGAAAAGTGAGCACTTAACTCACTGAGCCAATTTGCCTGCATCTTAGGGGATTTAAGCCCCACACTCACCCAATGGATTAAATCCATCCAGTTTCATATTAACATCCAGCCCTTCTTCAACACCCACATGGACAAAAGTTCATTAATGGCCATGTATGGTCTGGATTTACTTTCCAAGTACAAATGTTTCCTTTCCACATTCAGTTTCTATTCCACCTATCAGGTCCTTGTCCTTTTCGAAATTTACCAAAGCAATGTACATTCTTAATAAAATGCTGGACCACCCTAACACTAATAAAAACCATCTTCTATGAAGCAAAAATGTAATCACATGCTGAGGCGACCACTCTGTTGGAGCGGAGAAGCTTTGCCTCACTTAAATGACTCCCAAAGCCCAAGAGATGAGAAATAACATGGATATTCATCACCATTTTAATTTTCATTCCATGTCCACAACAAAAGTCAGGACGGGGCTGGTGCTGAGTGACAGCAGCAGGGAGGTTGCACTGTTTAAAGTGTGCATGTCTTTTTTGGCGAGCTGTCTTACGATGGCCAGCCACACATGCACACTTTAAACAGGTTTTAGAGTAAGTGCAGGCCTCCAGAGCGCTGTGGATGGCCGAATAAGGCAGCTCCCTCCAATCACGGCGCTGCGCTCATGGTGCAGGATTGGTCGGGGAATTTTCCTGGTGGCCGGGCTGCAGAGGAAGAAAGAAGAGCAAGGAAGAGGTCTGGTGCATCTCAGGTAAGTCTTTAATTATTTATTTTTTTATTTCCGCTTGTTCGGGTGAGCACGCCAAACCCCCTACCCTTTTTCTGTGGATGCCAGCTCCCACTGTTCACATGCCAAATGAAATTCAAGAACACCATTTCCCTCCAATCCCAACAGCACTGGCTGCCCACTGAGCTTCAGTATAAAACATATACCATAATCTACAAGGCAAACATCTCCATGAAATCAGATCACCCTTCAAAAATAAGTCCATCTAAAGCTGCTTCCAGATCGCTTGCAGAGACTCATTTCAAAAACTGACAACCCAGAAAACAAAGACAGACCCGGGAGATAAACCTTCTTTGCCCACTTCGGGGTCATGAAACTATTTCTATCCCCAAAGCGAATAATATCCCATCCCTCCGACATTTTAGGAATGAATTTAAGACTATTCTGGCAATTTTCCTCCAACCCTTCCTAACATGACTTGGCACATACTGAGTTTTATTGGTACTAGGATTGCAGGGTGCAGTTCTAACAATAATATCCCAGCTGGCAAGGGGCCTGGTGATTGAGTACTTACCTAGTTTGCCAGCGAGGGTGATGCCCCTGTAGTTAATACTGACTCCTCGTGCTCACCTTCGCTCTGACCATTAGGTAGAACATACGCCTCTGGATCATTGCACCAGGGTGTATTTTCTCCTCACTGTTTTTATCAAGGTAGTTAACCACACCATTAAAAAATACTTAGTGGATTACCTAACCTTTTTAATGATCACCCACCTTTCACGTCTACACTCCCCCTAAAGCCCTCACACCCACATGCACCAACTGGCAGGAACAAAAGATCTCCGATAAAGAGCCCCTTTACGGTTGCCCGTCAGATATTGCACCGCCAGTCTGACGAGGAGCAAAACCTAGATGATGAAGCATGACACCTAGCTTGCTGGGTGTGTGAGGGTTTTAGTTCTGAAAGGGGGATTCCCCTCCCCCTTTCTCCCTTTTTGTGTTTGGTTCACTTATTCGTCCTCCTCGGGGGAACAGTGTATCCTTTTTGTCTATGCACCTTCGCTCCTACCCATAAACCTCACAGAGGTGATGTCATCCGACGCTACAACACATACGGTCCCTGGTATCGCGTTCATTAGCCTCAGGAAGTTATCTCTACTCAGTACATCATGGGTGCTTCGAGAGTGGTAACAGTAGCAGTTTTTCTCTGACGTTTCTAACTCTGTATTAGTTTACAACCCCCTGTGAATGTTGAAATGTATATTTTTGCATTCGTTTTCACCTCCCACCACTTGCTATGTTGTATTGCATATATTTGCATTTGTTATCAACAGAAGTTTTGGCATCCAGAAGCACAGTATACCACAATTAAATTAATTTGTTTGGAAAGAGCTTATAAACAAGTTAATCTATTATATTTTGTAAAGCACACGCTGACATGCTGTCACAGCATTTTAAAAGTTGGCTGAATATTGATTCAGCTCCAAACAGTTCTAAATGCCAGCTGATACAATTAACCATCTCGGGGGCCTCATTTTATCTATCTCAGAAGTGTAGAGATCTGAGTTGTCCATTCAAGCATCTGGACCCATGGCCTCCAGGACACACACAAGGCGTCTGCAGCAAGGGTTTAACCCGTTGAGCAATCCTATTCACTACAACGCACACGTTTGCAAACATAGGCTCTTTCTTTCGTTACATATAAGCTGATGTCCTGCGAGTTTTGCATGAAGCATGGCCATCAGTGCTGACTGTGGCTGACATGCCACCTTGTACCTCACACACCCAGGCCCATGAGGCCTCTTTACCTGCTGTAGCTGCCAGCCTTGCCCACAACCTAGTGCCTCAGCAGCCAATTGCAACTGTTTGAGAGGCAACAGTGTAACAAAGCATGACATTTCTGATGCCATCTGGGGGTAGCTGAATGGACGTCCATGAAAGATCAGCAGATGAAGCGCCCCCTTAGTGATGTTTGGTGCCCCCCAATATCTACTTCCTTCGACGTGAGCTTAATGAAGGGATGTGGGGACAGTGGTCTGCACTGGGCTCCTTGCTGAGTATCTGACATGTCCTGCAATGATGGGCTCCCACTCTTCTCCCATTGCTTGCACCATCCTGCAGAGCATTGGGGCGTATGTACAAGGTGTTCATGCAACGCAGTGCAGCAAGTAAAGTTGCTGCTCTTCGTTTCGTAACCGGAAAAGAGCAGAAGTGTGCCATCTCTTCAAAGAAATGGTGCAGTACTGCTCTCTCCATGTACTGGCGCACTCGTGGCTGACTAGCACCAACACAGGCACTGTTGCTCTATAGTGCAAGGGTGTCTGCATTAAGGTCAGGGTAGTTTTTGTGAAGGAAGGATAACAAAAAACAGCCTGACCTTAATGCAGACACGCTTGCACAATAGTGCAATGGTGACTGTGTTAAGATAACCTTCCTGAACAAAAACTAGCATACGAGGTTGTTTCCTTTTTGCACGTGTGTGCAGAATCTAGCATGCAAATAGGAATAACAAGGAGAAATATAGATATATTGCCTCATTATGCTAGTCTCAGGCAGGCACTCCATTTTGGCACACACCATGTCAACAACACTTTGTAGCTATGGGTTTGCAGCAAAATCCATGGGTAAATTGATGGGAACTCTTATGCACCAAAACCAAAGGGGATGATGGACAGAGTGTTGAAAATTGCAAGCATCATCATTCTTTAGCTCACTCCACCACCCCAGTTCAGACATGGCCATATGCAAATCAGTCTAACCCTGTGTCCAGGGGGTGAGTGCTTGCAATGTTCAAAACTCAGTCCATCATCGCCCTTGATTTTGCTAAGTTCGCCCTATGTTGGCCGGGTATGCCCAGACGTGGGTCCCTTGCTCACTTTGCCACTGGATTCAAGCTAGCCTGGCGGATGAGGGTTATGAACTCGAAACCGGTCCCAGGATGCTTGTTTCCGGTCCAGGGAAGACATGGCTTGGCAGTTCGGGCTGGACTGTTCCCATGAGGCACAAGGTCAGACTGATTTGCATATGGCCATGTCTTAACTGGGATGGTGGAGTGAGCTAAAGAATGATGATGGATTAAACTCAGATCAGTTGACTGGGGGTGAGTGCTTGCAATGTTCAACACACCGTCCATCATCCCCTTTGGTTTTGCTAAACTCTTATGCACCACCCATGGAATGCCTCCCTGATGCAAGGTAACACAAGGCAGCACAATCAGCGTTGCACATTTTTACACAGCAATGCGTATTGAAATTAGGTGCTTTGTAAATACCTACATGTATTTTGTGTCGGGTCTGCATTAACAAATTAACACAATCACCAACACAAAATCTTTCTAAATCTGGGCCTTCATTTGCCAGTGTTCCTTTCCCTTACATTTCTCCTTCATTTTCTTTTTGTGTTTCATTGTGCTCATCTGCAATTTGAGTTTTATTTCTATGGCCCTCATTATGAGTTGGTGTTAAAATTCCAAAGTGTGTAATAACCTCTGTACCTGCACAAGTCAGAATAATGAGTCGGTCAGGTCAATCCTGCTAATATTTATCAGGGGTAAAATGTCCGGTAAATAGCGGGACATGCTTGCTGAGTTTGACACAGAAAGCTCCAAAATCTTATTTTTGTTAACAGGGAAAACCCCATAATTGTGTGTAATTATCTTGGATAATAAAGTCAGACTCAGCAGAGTCGGATTAAATAGTTTTTTATAATCACCAGATGCAATGGTGGACTTCTGGAAGCGCACCTCCCACACAGTTCCTTACTATTCGAAAATGGTGCACTTTATCCACGGCATCAGCTGTTGCTTGGTATCACTGCTAAGCGTAGAGACAGAACACAGAATGGTACACCCAACAACGAAAAATCCACAATTCTTTTTTATGTTAATTATCTCCTTTATTGAAATGTTGTTGTCTTTTCATAAAACAACCAAGGTTACAGCCAACACGTTTCGTTTAACAAACTGATCTTCATCAGGGCTGCAAGTATTACATAAAAAAACACATATAAGACACACAACATACACTGAAAGACACCATATTGATGCACAAATACTACAACTGCATATAATAAAGACAAAAACATTAAAACAGTCATAAGCATCACACTGGTCTACTAATAAAAAAGCTACATGTGAGCCCTATGGGAAAGGCGAGTCCCAAATGACAACATACTATAAAAAAGTATTTAATTGTATGTAATAAAATAACCAGCCAGTTCATAATGAGGGCCTCTGTCTCTTACGATGACTTTCTCATTCTTTTTCTCAATTCCCATCTTTCACCAGTTGTGGTATTCTTTCCGAGATGCGGCTCTCTGAGCAATGCCTCGATTTATTACATTCAGGTAAATGGAAATGACTAGCGGTATTACAATTAATGGCAGTTTTTCAGCCTATTTAGCAGGGGGCTGGGAATGGTGGGTAAAAACAGGAGGTAATGATTTCCCTCATAGTCATTGTCTCAGCATTAATTATTTTGATAAGGGTCATTTCCGCCTTTCTTGGCAGCCAGACAAATTTGCTAAAATGTCCAAAAGGTGGGTTGTATTGGTATAGGAACTCTGGATGATCTGGAAATGTTAGTAATGCTGAGTCTAAAAAGTCCAGCAAATCTGCTATCGTACCTTTTTTCTACTACACATGTACCTGTAAAAGCGAAATGACCCCAAATTGGCTTCAGTGTCAGCATGGATGCTGTTCCAGGAGTAAGTCACACCCTTTAGTATAAGTTGGCAGGAGGCTTTCTTTTGCAAATATTGGGTCTGTGGGGGTTGAAGTAAATAAGTTACATAAAATGGAAGAAATGTTCAGCAACATTTATGCATTACCTATATTGTGCTGGTAAATATTTTACACTTGTCATTTTCCGATGTTTTGGGGATTAGTTTCCCCATGCTAGTGTAAAGGTTGAAATGTTAGTCTGCAATTACACTTGCAACTGTGCAATCTATTAGAGTTTTGCAGCGGGTACTACATCACAGCATGAGCCATGGTATACGATGCACTTAGAATAAAGCAAACAGGATCTATCACTGCTGTGACGAGTTACCATCTGCCAAAGTCTAAATCATACCCAGAATCTGCTAACATTGGGCTCCTGTTGCTTTTGAAAGAGATTTCTGACTTCATGGGAATTCACAGAGATTGTGACTGTAGGCCTGGGCGGTGAACTCTGCTCCTTTCGCGGAGTTTGCCGAGTTTTCTGCACTCTGCTTAGCTCGCAGAAAACTCAGCTCCGCGTAGTGCAGTGAAGTTTTTTTCCCCGCTCAAGTTCATGAACAGTAAGTTGGCGAGCGGGAACAGCCACTCAGGTAGAATTTCTACTCGAGCCGCAGGAAGATCAGCAGGAACTCCACACTTTTGGAACTCAGAGAAGTTTTTTGTCACATCGGGGAGTTCCGGGTGGCGAAACTCCGCGACCTACGAAGTATTTATGGAAACGTGTAACAGGCATGGATTTCCATGGATGCACCCCATCTGAAAATATACTTATGCACATTATGAGTACATTCTTTTTTCTCCACAGGGAAAATAAGTTTTCACTTGTAGATGTAAAATGACCTATTTCCCTACAGGTTGTGCCTCTAGAAGGCGTACTAGTGTTTGCAGGGTGGTCACCTACCTGCAAAATGTTAATGAATACACACAAACGTGTAAGCTTAAGTATATCTACTACTCTGTGTATTACCAATCTCCAGGTAATGAGGTTTCTCCTCACTTGAGCCTTCAGTTTTGTAGTTCTCAACCATTGGCATCTGTCTTTGCTTTGACTTCTGACTTTGCTGTATCATAAGTACATCAACAAAGTTGATAATGGAACAGATTTGAGCTGTTACCTTTAGTTTCTTTTTCGGTATGTCATTGCTGCTTGTTGACTGTTTTTGCCCTATGACTCGTCACATGAAGGCTGTCTGTGTGGAGTGGGACCAGGTTCCTTTCCTTTCTTTGGTATGTTCTTCTGCTTTTGTGTTATTGCTCTGTGCATCGATGTGCATCAGCTTATGTTGCATAGCCAGGACAAAGTCAGCGAATGTAGACCAGGCCCCCAGACTAGGCTCTGACACTCAGGCGCTGCATCTTTGTGCTTTTCAATCTATCGACTCTGGGCAGGGGTGGCTGGTGACTTTTGAAGTTGGGGGGTGTAAAAGTTGGGAGGTGAGTTCTGTGCCACGAGCGAGCAAAGTGAGCATGTCCGACCTGAATAAATATGCCATATGTGGTATCATGATTGGTTGAATGCTCCTACAACATTAAGAATCCCATCTGTCGGTGATAAAACAACTATTCTCATGCATTAAAAAGTGCATCCATTTCAAACGCGAAAAAATACTGTATGGGGATGCTCACGTTGGGTGAGTGTTTATTCCATATGTGCTGTTGCTCAAACAAATTAATTCCATCTGATTTTCGACACTCATTCACTACCATCTCAATGTGTTAGCGAGCAAGCATTCCAAAAGAATGTAAGGATCCACAAACTATTCCTGAATGTGACTATAATTATTAATCGAATCACGTCCAAATCATGCATTGTTTAAACGTGCCACATTCAAACATGCCAAAGCGTCGCAATGTAAAACACTCTGTAAAGTTTAACCAGCTCAATACCTAAACAATGCTATCAATTGTATCTGGCATCCGCGTGAGTAAGCAAGGCTCTGCCACTCTTCCAGCACATGTCCAACTCCCCAGGATCAAATGATGCGGACATCTCTGCCCCCCCGAGATTTCCCAGCACCCATCGGATAACTACTCAGCCATAAGTATGCCACCCAAAAACCCGCCTTTTTTTAAGGGTGGAGCTCAGGCTTACTCTGTGTCTGAGGCCGGCGCGTTTAATAACCCTTGCCATTCTGACCTGTTGGCAAAGTAAACACAAAGTAGATGGGCTCTACCTGAGCATGTCGGACACGGGACACTAAAATGGAATTGCGCTTGTCGCACCCCAGCCTGTCTACAGTGCTGTGCTGTGACTGCGGCCGGTGACCGTCCTGAGCAATGCACAGCCAGTAACACATGGAGTGCAACGCGCCTGCTGCCTGCCGATCAGTCCTGGTGCCGGAGTCAGAGCTGTATGGCGGTCGGCGGGCTCTTCCGCAGCCCACTCCCTCAGCTCCCATTGTCCAATCAGGAGATCTGGGCCTAGCGTGAAGGCAAGGGAGGGCTCCGATTGTTGCCACCCACTTCTCTGTCTTGTAGGGGGCCCGTTCTGCCCCATGCCATTCATTTTAGTGGCGCGCTGCTGAAGTTTCCTGGGCCGCAGCTTAGGCGCCCCATTTGAAACCAGCCATTTTCCGCTTTCTCTTAGCTTTCTCTGGCCATTCCCTTCAGGATAACATCACTCTTCTCGCATGTGCTTCGAGTGCGAGTATTAGTCCTCGCCTCGGCCAGCATATGCGCAAGAGGTCTCTGACTCTGACCTGTGACCTCATCCCTTCCTAGAAAAAAAGAAAACAGAATTTGGTTTGTGTTCGACACAGGGCAGTGAGCACTTTATTTGAGGCTGCCACATTACAGGTGGTATCTCTCTTGTCTCCTCCCCGATCCTCGTCCAGAGGCTAGTGGGGCAACGCCCCTTTTGCCCCTATGCACCAGCTGCCACTGACTCTGGGGCACAACTGAATGGCCTGGCATGAAGACTCAGTTATAATCTAAGCTGAGGAAGACCGCTGCCTTCTGCATCCCTTAGTTAATAAATTCTGATTAGAAGCTGGAGGTAGTAAAGGTTCTGCCAAAAATGTAATATCCTCCACCCACACATCAGCAGCCCCATCTCTCACGGTTGGAGAGTTTCCTGGGGGCACCATGATGAGGTGCAAATTCCACTAATGATGGTGGCTCCTCTGCTACTGTGTCTAAAATGGTGCTTGACCATATTTGCCATTGTTAGTCCAGTGGCTGAATCCCTGACAAACTGATAAACATCTCCAGCTTTTGGAAAGGCAAGACTGCAGTACAGACAGTAGTGGAAATCTACTTGGAAATACTCCATTGCCGACAACGTTGGAGGCAATTTCACCATCCAACATGGGCTTTTTCCAGAATTTCCACTCGATCTCCCCCACCCTGCTACCTCCTTCACTCATGGCTCCTTCCATATGCAGAGAGCTACTTTAACAGGGATGCAATGGTGGAGAACTCAAACTGCAGCCCAATTTTAACTGCCCTTCTCGTGGGGGATGTCATCGGCCACGCCAGCGAGCACAAATTCTTCAATTTTCAAAGCAGCCTGTCCAGTTTAGACAGTGCACACAGTGTTCACAGCCTCTGTTCCAAATACATCTTTCAAGTATCTGTTTTACTGTGTGAGGGAAGAAGAGGCCTTGCCTGAAAAGCATGCCATATAGTTCTTCGCTGGAAGAAACATGGGGCGAATCAGTCCATACCTACTGCCTTCTCCCACAATGTTATCTCCAAATCCCCATTATCATCACACAATAATCTCCTATTTGTTAAGAAATGATACAAACAAATACAAAAACAACCTGGAGTCTCAAAGGAAAGAAAAAGATGTCCCTAGTTGGTTACATATTCCAAATGCAAACTTCAGGCAGGATGGGGGCCCCTCAGCTGGTCTCCTTTTGTAAATGCCCAAGAGAAAGCATTGCGCTGATACTTCTCTTCCAGGTACTCTGGCTGAAGAAAGGTGTTGTGAAATTAATTTCTGAGCTAAAGAGTTAAATGAAGGCACTGCTTCAGTGCCTGATTTCTAAGCATATTTATTTTTACTTTTTCTCTTTCAATAGATGTTGCAGTTTTTTAATGTCTTGTATTTTGCAGCGATCAGAGTAGATATCAGTAAATATACTTTATTGTTTGCGTTCAGCACATCAATTTTTAAAAGAAACCATAAATGATTACGTTTAAAAAGAAACAATCAAATAATCAGGTCTATGAATGAGAAACAAATGACATTATGTGCTCACAGAAAGAGTCTGCAACTTGTGCGCACCGAGCAACTTTATATTAAGTTAAATAAACCAGCAGTCCAATTTGTGCCCAGTAAGTTGATGGGACCTTGCAGTCAATTAAACTCTAAAGCAATAGTAAAACAGATTTGCAACTATATAAGTAAAAGACAAGATTAAATTCTTCTAGCAAAAATAACTTCAAATATAAAAGAGCAGCGCAGGCCAGCAGAGATCCAAGCAGAATGGAGCCCAAATAAGAAAGAACTACCATGACAGTTGTTGGAGCCCTTTTATAAGGTTTCACACAATACATGTTACACTAATCAAATTGTTACATTTTTAAGTAAATCACCTTCAGGCAGAAACAGATGTAGGAAACAAGATATTACACAAAAATAAAAACCTTTCTCTTGCAGGGATTAGTTCTTCACATATTTTTTGCTTCCAAAAGCATATAACAACTTTAAAATGCAATGGAATCATCACCATTATCATCACACAATAATCTCCTATCTGTTAAAAAATTATACAAACAAATACAAAAACAACCTGGAGTCTCAAAGGAAAGAAAAAGATGTCCCTAGTTGGTTACATATTCCAAATGCAAACTTCAGGCAGGAGTGGGGGCCCCTCAGCTGGTATCCTTTTGTAAATGCCCAAGAGAAAGCATTGCGCTGATACTTCTCTTCCAGGACTCTGGCTGAAGACAGGTGTTGTGAAATTCATTTCTGAGCTAAAGAGTTAAATGAAGGCACTGCTTCAGTGCCTGATTTCTAAGCATATTTATTTTGACTTTTTCTCTTTCAATAGATGTTACAGTTTATTTAATGTCTTGTATTTTGCAGCGATCAGAGTAGATATCAGTAAATATACTTTAACAGGATTTGAAAAAACCAATAGTGTTGCACTCACATACATCTAAGGCTAATTAAAGAAAAGAGTAAGGCACATGTTTGAAATCCTGTTGTTGCTTTCCTTCTATCACAAAGGCTGCAAGATCAATGGGAGGCAAAGTGTGTTGTAGATTTGACCTTTCTGTGGGCTCATCACAACTATGTTGCTCTTTTTTTCTAAACTCTTATTTTGCTGGCTATAGAACTCTGTGCACTTTACCCCTGCTAACCAGTGGTAAAGTGCTTGGGCTCCTTTTTTCAACATGGTAACATGCTCTTGAATGGCATATTTAACTTGCTTCTAAGTACCTCTAGGTCCCAAGTAAACGATACCACAGCATACCCAGGACCTTGAAGTTAAGTGTCACAATATAAAAATAATTAAACAACTATTTTTAACAGTTGTTAAACATCCTATACAACTGTGAAGTCGGATGTGTTCTAAATATTATGGAAAGCGAACTTTTAAGGTCCCTTTGCTTGCCCAAAGCTTCTAAGGCCTTTCAGTGCCTTTCACTGTTCAAAATAATTTTTATTGAATTTTCAAAAGGAGACAAGAAAAGACAATACAGAAAAACATTACATAGCAATTAAACCAATCAATTGATTATTACAATTAAGAATTAAACAAAATAGGTCACGAAGTCACAATCAGCAAAATAGTCAATCAAGGATAAAATAATGATATGGGAAGGGGAAGGGAAAAAGGGGAGAGGAAAAAGGGTACATATTAAATCATCGCATAAGGACCATCAGAGTTACTATTAACTTCAAAATATTGAATAAACATCAAATTGAGAATATAAACATAAAAAACAACAAAAACTATTACGTTAATAACAAATATGAATCAATAGGTGACCAAAAGGATTGGTAAGAAGGCTGGTTATGAGTGATTCCATGTAATGACAATTGAGCACCTCTTCTTGTGAAGATGATCCAAGACCACTAGGCAGTAACAGATAGAGAAGAAGCGTCTTTCCAGCAAAAAGTAAGGGATTTCAACGCAGCTGAAATTAGGAAATTGAACAGTTTTGCTTCAGAATCTGAAAGAGGATGAAGGAGCGCAACTGATTTACAAATTATCAATTTATAAGAAAGAGCATCTTGAATAGGTAACATTTTCAGTAAAACATCCCAAACTTCAGACCAAAATTTTGAAATGATATGGCAATCAAATAACATGTGACGCAAGGACCCAAGATGTAAACCACAGTGCCAACAAACATCAGATGGGAGTAATTTAGGACGATGGAGGCGTAGTGG
The DNA here is from genome assembly GCF_964261635.1 of Lissotriton helveticus. NCBI lineage: Eukaryota > Metazoa > Chordata > Amphibia > Caudata > Salamandridae > Lissotriton > Lissotriton helveticus. The sequence continues at coordinate 163,002,172 of NC_136065.1, read as the reverse complement.
AGTCCATAAGGAATTAAACAAAATATGTGCATTGGTCTGATAAAGCGACACCGGTAACCACCCAGAAATGCTATTAAGCCAAACAGTTTTCCAAGAATCATCGGACAGATAAATGGAAAGCTCAGCGTTCCAAAATGAGGAAATTATATTAATGTTGGTACCTAATGAAGCAGCAAATCGTTTATACTAAATAGATACAGCATTTGATGAGGATGAAACAGCATGCAAATAAATTATCAAATCAGTCGTAACAGTAGAAGGAACACCATTTGGATAAGAGTCTAAAATGGAATTACATAGAGATTGATATTTAAGTAAATCCGTCTGAGGTAACTGGAATTGTTATCGCAAATTGTCAAAAGTAATGAAGGCATCATCACAGAATATATCTTTAAGGTAAAATATGCCTGCCTTAATCCACGAATTCCAAAAATGTATATTTCTATTCAGCTTAATAACAGGATTATGCCATAACGATACATCGATAGTAGATCTTAAACGAGAAGCAAAATTCTCATCCAAATAATAAAAAATTAATCTTGATGATTTGAGTATAGATGAACGATGTACAACATTAGATTTATGAGACATTGTGAGTAAGGAGGGCAATGGAAAAGGAGCAACAAGTGATTTTTCTATATCAAACCAGATAGGAGGTTTAACTATAGGAGAAACAGTGAACCACAAGGAACTTTGTTTTAATATGAATGCTTTATGATAGTGCAAGATGTCAGGAAGGCCAAATCCTGCATTGCATTTAGGGATTTTTAATTTTTTATAAGCAATCCGAGGAGGCTTATGAAGCCATAAAAATGTAGACAGCAATTTATCAATATCTTTATAAAATTTTAATGGAAATTGGGTGAGTATCATAGCAAGGGAATAAAATATTTTAGGAGCAATATTAATTTTTATAGATTCCATTCTTCCCCACCATGTAAGATGAAGAGAAGACCATTTAGAAGTTTATTTTTAATGTAATCAAGTATAAAAGTACTGTTCAATTTTAACGTTGAATGTAAAGAGGATGAAAATAAAATACCCCAATATTTCAGCTTGTCTTTTTGACAAACAATATCAGATAAAGGCAACATGTCAGATGTAAAGAGAACATTTAAAGGAAAAAATTCTGCTTATTAACGTTAAGTTTGTAACCTGAAATTGTAGAATATTTGGTTATAATATCTAATAATGAGGGAACAGATGAAATGGGATTACTAATAAACGACAATACGTCATCTGCATACTCTAAAGTTTTAATAGAGACATCATTAATTGTAATACCTTGAATATCATGGCACTTACGAATATAATTAAGAAAAGGTTCTATTCCTAACAGAAATAAAAGTGGTAAAAGGGGACAACCCTGCCGAGTTCCTCTAAAAAGGGAAAATTGAGTAGAAATTTGGCCATTGATAAATAAACGAGCAGTGGGAGCATAATATAACGCAGAAGTCATACGACTAAAAGATGGACCAAAATTAAATGACAATAGGGTTTGAAATAAGAATTGCCAATTAATTTTATCAAAGGCTTTTTCTGCGTCTAAAGCCATGACCCCAGCGGGTTCCAGAAGGGTAGGACTTTGTTCTATAACATGTAAGAGAGTTCTAGTGTTATTAGCGGAATATCTGTTTTTCATAAATGCAGATTGATCGGGGTGAATAATAGAATGGAGTATTGGAGCTAACCTAGAGGCAAGTATTTTAGCATATAATTTACAATCTTGATTTATTAAGGATATAGGACAGTAATTGGAAACTAGGGTAGGATCTTTATCAGGTTTGGGAAGCACAACAATTAAAGCATCAGCAAAAGAGCCGGAAATGGTCCCAGAAGAGCTAAAGTGAGAAAAAACCTGAAATAAATAGGGCAAAAGATAAGGGTGACATTCTTTGTAAAATTCAGCAGGGATACCATCAGGGCCTGGAGATTTATTTTTTTTAAGTGAGAGAATGGCTTTCAAAATTTCATCAGTAGTAATGGGCATATCCAGTTTAGTCCTATCGGGGGGGGGGAAATCTGTGGCAAATCACATGCATTCAAAAAGGTATCAATTAACGAACTATCACAGATATCAGGTTTGTTATACAAGTTTGAATAAAAATCTGGAAACTCTTTAACAATATCATTATGTGACAACGCAATCTTACCCTGGGGACCATGGATTGAGGTAATTTGTGCCTTATCTCTTTTAATGCATAGGTAATTTGCAAGGAGTTTTCCAGATTTATTTGCACTGAAGCGAAATCTAGCATTTGAATTAGCAAGCTGAACCCCAGCTCGTTTATTAAGAGTAGAATTAAATTCATAACGAAGTTTTTGTAGTTCAGTTTTGTAGTGGAGATTATTAGAAGTAATAAATAACCTCTCAAATGTTGCTATTTGTTTCTCCAAATGTTTAATATTAGCATTAAACAATTTATTCTCATGAGCCATAATAGAAATTATAGCACCTCTAATATAAGCCTTAAATGCGTCCCATCTATTGATTACAGAAGTAGAATTTTCTGGCTTAAACAAAAAATAGTCTTGAATAGCCTGTAATAGTTTAGGTTTGTTATGGTCACGAAGGGCAATACCTGTATTCTTACGCCATCTGGTTTGTTTAGTAAAATTGGAGGAAATATTTAAAACAAAAGAAATTAAACCATGATCCGATATATCAATATTACCAATAACCTGGGAAGTTGCAGTTTGAATAAGAGAAGGAGAATGTAAAAAATAATCAATTCGTGAGGGTTGGAGAAAAAGGTAAAACATTTATCAGTAGGAAAGTGTAATCGCCATATGTCAGCCAATTTAGTAGTTTGAGTAAACAATTTAAAGGCATGAAATACTTTAGGGGGACGAAATCTAGTTGTAGATAACCTGTCCAACAATGGATCAGCAATAACATTAAAATCACCCCCAACAACCAATGGAACGTTACCCAACTTCAGAACTTCAGTAGTGATAGTAGACCAAAAAGCGGGGTCATCCGCTGTAGGACCATAAATATTAAGTAAAAATAAGGTGGAATCATGAATTTTAATTTTAACTATTACATATCTACCCTCAGAATACAAATTTTTTTTTAAAACCTGACAATGGAGCTGTTTCGCAAAGAAAATAGCAACTCCATTTTTCTTTCCAGTAGCCGGAGAGGAAACAATAGTGTCTAACCATTTTTTATTCATATAATGTAAAACCTTATCTTCAACATGAGTCTCTTGAACAAAACAAATATCAGCTTCACAACTACCTAAATAGTCCAACATTTTAGTACGTTTAACTGGATGTCGCAAACCTTTCACATTAAGAGAAACAACTTTAATATTATGAACAGTAGCCATTAGAAAAAGAAAAACAAGGAAAAAAGGCATTGGAACAAGAAGAGATGGAGAAAAGCAGAAGTGAGAGACAGCTTAAAATAGTAACTCCATAAGTAGGAACAGAAGAGGAGAAAAAGAAATTAGGGAGAAAAGAACAAACAAAATACAGAAATAGAAACATAGAAACGCACACACGTTCCACAAGCATGGCCAGAACCGTTGAAGCCCAAAAAGGTAAAGAATAGTCATAAATGTGTCATTTAATTTCTGACTAGAAGGAGTCAAGTGTTGGGGTCATGAGTATCCATTGAAGGTGGAGATTGTTGCTCAAGAAATTGCCTCAGCTCTTCAGGACGTTGAAAGGATTTGGAAAAGTTATCTTTCCATATGCGCATTGTAGAAGGATCAAATAGTCCATATTTGAAACCAAGGCTCCTTAGCTGCGGACAACAAGTAGAGAACTCCTTACGTATAGCAACCGTCTCTTTAGCAAAGTCTTAGTGAATAAAAATTTTGTTACCATTCACCATAAGTGAAGGAATGTCTCTTGCAGCTTTCCTTATCAGCACAAGATGGTGATGGCGCAGCACCTTGAATATCATTTGCCTGGGTTTAGTAAGGCAAGGGTTACGATGAGAAGGGATTCTATGGGCTCTATCCACTTAAAATTTTTCTGGGAACTTAAGGTTCAAAAGACCAGGAAGCAAAGATTCCAAATATAATTGACAACTAGAACCCTCAACTTCTTCAGGCAAATTAAAAATGCGAAGGTTGTACTGCCTATTTCGATTTTCTAAATCCAGAAGTTGAACATGCATAGGAAGAATTTTAGCTGCCAGAGGTGTGAGAGCAGCTACTTTATTCGTGTTATCCTGTATCTTGATGGAATTATCAGAAATGTTCATTGACATAGACGCCATATCTTTGCGCACACTTTTAATATCAGAGGCAATAGCTTCAGTATTAATTCGTAGTGCTTGAATTTCTTCTAAAATTAAGGACAGAGAAGGCTCAGATGACTCCACCACTTTAGATTTAACTGGAGGAGGGGAAACTTGCTGCCTTCGTTGATTGGTGGCTGGAGTTTTATTTTCCATTGTGAGAGGAAAAAATGCACAAATATTCGAAAATAAACCCAAAAGTAATTTATAGGAGTAATAATAGGAAGAAAGCAGTGAAAAACTCCTAAAAGTCACTAGTGCAGCAGCTAAATCGGACTGTGGGCGTGGCTAGGCCCATGCCAGGCCCTTTCCTGAGAAGGACTCCTCCCCCTGGGCATACAAAGCAGGCACTACCTTGAAGAGAGGCTGGGAGCAGGAACCAGGAGGTAGAAAAACAGGCTTCCAATGAAGGAAACTGCAGGAAAATTGCCACACAGGTAAGGAACCACATCAGGTAGCCAGCGCCCCCATTTTTATAAAAATTCTGACTGAAAATCATCGTAATTTTGCCAAAACGGACCGAAAACGGGACGAGCTTCACTCGGCGGTGGCCATCTTGGTTGACGTGCTCGCGCGTCTCTCTCCTTTCAGTGCCTTTCAAATGTTGCATTGCAGTTTAATGGTTCCCCTGAGGTGAGATGTGCACTGCTCCCAGCACAAGGGCAAAGGGCCTTGGGTGTTAGGAGGAATTTTCCTCCCCTTGACAGGATGGCCTGGGGGCTGTAGCCAGACCCTTGATGCACTGGAAAGGGACCTCAATCAATTTCAAAACCTCCCATTCGACCTATAATTCTTTTTCTAAGGCTGAACCTGCTCAATTGGAAAGGGACCTCTCCTGTCACAGGCAAATGCTAGCTGATAATTGCCCCTTATGTTATCTTCCCACCCAGTCAGGCCCCAATCACAGTGGGCCTCTTTGCCATTACAATGTCACAGCCTATTTGACAGGTCCTCTAGTTTACATATAACATTATAGAACACTTCAATGGAAGGAAACATAATGGCAAAACTATTTGTGTGTAGCACTGGTTGCTGAAAGCTCAGAATTTTTGCACCAGACGTCTATATCTGAGGTTGCTGTGGGTTCAGGGACTGCATAAAACTGGATTTTTTTCTTAAATGTGGAAGGACACTGGGATTACCGTAGTACACCCCCCCACACACACACACACGCCTTAAGCCCCCAACATCAGTGTGGCTGATGACTTCAGCCATCTTGAAAATGGACAAAGTGGGTAGCGTTGGTCCCAGACATCTTGGGGCTGATTCACAGAACTAATCTGAGACAAAATCCTAAAATTCCTACTTTTGATATTCACAGAAGGCATTTAGTAGTAGTAAAGTTAGGATGTTGTCTTAAGTTTGACTTAAGTTTTACTTAAGACAGACGTAAGACAGACGTAAGACAGACTTAAGACAAACTTAAGACAAACTTAAGACAAACTGAAGACAGACTTAAGACAGACTTAGGACAAAATCTTAACTTTACTACTATTAAATGCCTTCTGTGAATACCAAAAGTAGTACGTTTAGGATTTTGTCTCAGATTACTCCTGTGAATCGGGCTCCTTTACCCAATTGGTTAGGTCTACCCCAAGGGTTATTCCCAACCATTTGCACGAATGTTCAGGACACTCCTGGACCTGTGGATGATAATTAGACCACTGAACCTGCTGTTTGAGACCTGAGAAGAGGCCTAGAGGGATGAACCTGCTCTCCCTTTTGCACTCATAAGGCTGACTTTCTGTTAAATGGACAGGAACACAACAAGTTACATGATGGCATTTTCCTGCAAGTGCCCAGCTGACCAGTGACACCTAAACTGGACACTGCTGTGGCCACTACCTGATACTCTATGAGTCTTCAAGTGCCTCTCCTTAGATCCTAGGGTCTTTAGAAGTGTATTCCTCTGGTGGGTTGAAACTTAAAGGACTACAGTCAAAAGGTAAAATATTTGACTCAGATGAACCTGGTTAGTGTATCCAACCTGCGTTCCATCGCCGTCACTGTCAAATGGTGCCTCGGTCCTGTTCTCCTAGGATCATTGACTATCTCTGGCACTTTGTGCTTCTTGGCGCTATTTCTAATTACAAATTTAAAAAATCATATCTCCAGTTCCCTTATTGGATTTATGTAATTTTCAATGTCGTCTTGTTTATTACATTTTCCCCCATTTTTTAAAATTTATTTTGGGATTTGTATTGTTTTTTCTTTCGACTTTATTGCTATTTTAGTGCTGGATAAATACTTTTCACACTGTCTCTCAGTCAAGCTTAGCTGCTGTTTTTCCCAACCTCGAGTGGTTAGTGCAAGTTTTTTAGTGACTTTTGTGATTCATCGTGACGAGTTCTGTGATTATTATTTGAGGTGGGTTCTCACACCTTCACAAACAGCACTCCAATTTCTTACAAAGTGTAGTCAAAGTTGCACCAAAAATAATTTACCAAAACGTTCTTACTTGGGGGTCTGACTTGTTTGTGGGTGGATGGCCTGCCTGCCCAATTTATAAATGACCGCTATGCAAGTGGTCATTTGTAAAAACATTGCTACAAACTGGGATTTTATGTTTGTAAAGAAAATATAATGGTCTCCTCTGCATGGGAGTTTTCTCCCATGGGGGGAAAATTAAAGTGTTTTTGTTATAATATGTTTACAGTGCAGTCGGTCGGTCCGCAATTACATTTGGCCGGCGGACTATATTTGCGGGGAGAAAACTCTGTTACCATTCCGATGGAGTATCTCTCCACCAATATATAAACCAGGCCCTTGGTCTTTTTATCATTAGATTTATTAGCAGCAAAAAGTAAAAAGTAGAAAGTCAATTGTTTGCGTTCAGCACATCAATTTTTAAAAGAAACCATAAATGATTAAGTTTAAAAAGAAACAATCAAATAATCAGGTCTATGAATGAGAAACAAATGACATTATGTGCTCACAGAAAAAGTCTGCAACTTGTGCACACAGAGCAATTTTATATTAAGTTAAATAAACCAGCAGTCCAATTTGTGCCCAGTAAGTTGAGGGGACCTTGCAGTCAATGAGACTCTAAAGCAATAGTAAAACAGATTTGCAACTATATAAGTAAAATCACAAGATTCAATTCTTCTAGCAAAAATAACTTCAAATATAAAAGAGCAGCGCAGGCCAGCAGAGATCCAAGCAGAATGGAGCCCAAATAAGAAAGAACTACCATGACAGTTGCTGGAGCCCTTTTATAAGGTTTCACACAATGATTGATTGATTGATTGATAAAAATTTATATTGCGCAAAAACAATAACCCGCAGGTATCAAGGCGCCTAACAATAATATCGAAAGTCTAAATCAATCATCTTTACACATAGGCTTTCAGAAAAAGACGAGTTTTTAAGGCCCCGCGGAAAGTCTGCAGGGAGGGTAAGGACCTTAGATCCAGGGGAAGATCATTCCACCATTTCGGAGCTAGAGTGGAAAAAGCCCTACCACCCCATCTTGCTCTTCGCACCCGAGGGACTGACAAAAGCATTTTCCCGGAGGAACGCAGATTCCTTCCAGGAATGTAGGGAGAAATGATAGAGCCTACTCCAGAGACACAGTTTCTGGCAATAGCCCTGTATGTCATACACAGGACCTTGAAGCGTACTCGGTACTCTACCGGGAGCCAATGCAACGTTTTTCTGGCCAAAGTGGCCGATGAGCGGCTTGGAACATCCAAGACAAATCTGGCCGCGGCATTCTGGACCACCTGCAAGCGCTGCACGAGGGTCTTATTAAGCCCCGCATACAGCGCATTGCAGTAGTCCAGACGAGAGCTGATGAGCGCGACGGCTATTTGTTTTCTGGACTGCGCAGAAAGATATTTCCTGATCCTTCGCAGGGTATGGATAAGGCCCCAACAGGTGGAGATGGTCCTACTCACCTGTCTGCTCATATCCAGGGCAGGATCTACCATCACCCCAAGATTCTTCGCGGATAAAGTGGGGGAGGGGCACACTCCAAGTGAGTCAGGCCACCAGCTAGAAGACCAGATGTTTTCGTTCCCGCCAAACACCATCACCTCAGTCTTCTCTCCATTCAGTTTAAGGGAGTTCTGTATCATCCAGTGACCAACCGCCTCCATACATGATCTAAATTTGGAGGCGGTCTGCACATCTGAATGGGAGAGAGAGACGAGTATTTGAGTGTCATCAGCATAGGAGACTACCTCCATCCCGAAAGTTCTTATGAGTCTGGCCAGTGGGGTCACGTAGATGTTAAATAAGGTCGGACTGAGAGCCGACCCCTGTGGGACCCCACATAGCACAGACTGGGATGGAGATAGGAACTCACCCATCTTGACTCTCTGTTCCCTCCCAGTAAGGAAGGAGGTTAGAAGGTCCAAAGCTGCGTCCCTCACCCCCACGTCCCTCAGACGAGATGAAAGAACTGAGGGAGAGAGGGTGTCAAAGGCGGCAGTTAGGTCTAGCAGGACCAGGAGGGTGGTCTGGCCTCTATCCACTGTCGAGCGGATGTTATCAAACACGACAGTGAGGGCCGACTCGGTGCTGTGTTCCCTCCTGAATCCATGCTGAGAAGAGTCAAGGCAGCCCGAGCTTTCTACGAAAGCAGCGAGATGCTTATTTAGATGTATCTCAAGCATCTTCGCAGGGGCGGGAAGCAGCGAAATAGGTCGGAAGTTTTTCAGGACTTCCGGATCCAGGGAGGCCTTCTTTAGCAGGGGTTTGATTACTGCTTTCTTCCATTCCAAGGGGAAGACACCATCTCTTATTGCTAGGTTCATAGTATCTAGCAATGGTGGTAGAAGGGACTCCCCACACTGCTTGATGACTTTCAGAGGGCAAGTATCCAAAGGGGAACCAGATTTGATCTTTTTAAGCAGTGCTTCAAGATCCTGCAATTCTAGCGGTGGAAAAGAATCCAGGATGTCCAGAGGGGAGGCATCGAGGGCAGGTACCTTCGGTAAGACCAGGGAGGTGGGCACACTAATACAAGCTCTTTGCTTCTCAAGAGCTAGATGGATATCAGAAATTTTAGTGTGGAAGAATGAGGCAATCTTATCACATAAATCCTGCGTTACACTAATCAAATTGCTACATTTTTAAGTAAATCACCTTCAGTCAGAAACAGATGTAGGAAACAAGATATTACACAAAAATAAAAACCTTTCTCTTGCAGGGATTAGTTCTTCACATATGTTTGCTTCCAAAAGCATATAACAACTTTAAAATGCAATGGATTCATTATTTTTTTGCATATTCTCAAATCATTCTTCCTGCACAATTCTCCAGATATCATGGTCAGGGCTGGCTCTCTAGGGCGGTGTGATTGGTGCCACCGCACAGGGGGCTGACTTTGGGGGGGGGTGGGGAGGGGGGGCACCGTGTTTTCAAGTACAATATAGTTTTAAAACCACCAGCAGCCCTGTTCCTTGTCTCCAGCAATTTTCAGGCACCCATAAAATGTCAAGATAACTCTTGTGATTGACGGACCTGCTGCAGAGAGATCAGAGTTTTGGCGCATCATAAAGCAGGCAGGAGGTTAAATTGCTTGCTGCAAAGCACATGTAGCATGCAGATCACAACGTGCATACAATGTAAATAGGTCAGTGCGTTACTGCTTCTGTCAGAGAGCCCATTTTGTTACTTGCAGTTTATAAGTTTAAATCCTAATATAGAACAATGAGCTATTAACTATCATCTAAGAGCTGCATGCAAACTGCAAAGTACAGATTAGAGAATTATGATGTTTTCCCCAGTCTTTCATTATCCTAATGTTGCAAAAAGGTTTCACTTGGGTAGAAATCAATTCTTATTAGTAAAGCCAACTCCCAACCATGGTGTTACGTTTTAAATTCGGAGTGTGTGCTTCTCCAGACCAAGCCCTGTTAAAATATGCACTCCACCAGTAGGGATGACTTGTGGCTCCTACAGCTTGTAGTTTTCAGTCTGATGTAAACGTTCCTATACACTGATTTACACTTATGATTAATTGTCTTTGTGTAATAAGTATGTGATATAAAGTGCTCTGACACCTTACACTGGTATGAGTGGCACTATAAACTTCATTAAATGCATCTGAGTGAGAGTGGTGGTTTTGGAGACTTGAGGGGCACTGGTAAAGGGTTCATAGTGATGGTACCTGTGGTGGAAGGTGGTCAACAAACATTAACGCGCCTGGCGCCACCAGCGCTACAGCGAGTCCTGATCATGGTGTAAGAGTGGACTTCACATACTAGACAATGACAACATTTACTTCCACAAACGGCCACTGCCATCAAGCTTGAAAAGTTACAACTTCAGCTGAGAAAAGATACAGAAACCAGAAACAGGATCAGCAGATAATAATGAATTCACAATATTTTTCCTTTTTACAGTGAGCAAAACTCATGCACATTTTTGGGCATTATTTATAGGCCTACAGCTCGAAATGCACAATGAATGTCAATTATATTTTTGATTTATTTATTAGCTTTTGGGGGGGAATATGAGTTGGCATGATGCATCGGCATCTCCTGACTTCTAAGCACAACAAATAACAGTTATGACATCACCACTTAATATGAGGTATGCTTTGAGCTGCATACATGAATGAATTAATACCAATGAATTCCAGTGGTAGTTTTAGAGCCGCTACTTATTTATTCTTATGAGATAAGTTAGCACGTGAGTAAATGCATCCGCGCAAAGGACTGTTTGTAAACCTAATGTCATGGGTTTAAACCCCACTCATCATAGAAGTTTAATCATTGTGGTGGGAGGAAAAGATAAAAAGCCGCTAGAGGCATTCGCAGGAACTCACCTGCCCTTCAGTGCTGTTTGTGCCTTGATTGCCTGCAACTTCCCCAGCAAGGCTTGAAATTCATTTGATGGTCATGCAGCTGAACTTCATGCCAGATATAGAGTTGCCTGTACGCTTGTGCTGGCAATAATACCTAGCACTCATTTTTGTTTGAAGAGTGGCAAATGATGGTCACTTCACTAGTGACTAGTGAGTGGGCACCTGCCACACTTGGGGTGAGCCAGCGTGGCAGCAAAGCAATGGGCTGGTGGAGCAGTGGCACTATAAAAACTACAGCGGTGCTGTGATGGTTGGGCAGGATCATGCAAATCAGGTGGTGCCACGAAGGGAGGTTGAGGAAGCCAGGAACACTTGACAGCCAATAACCAGTACCAGCATAGATCATGGCACTCTCACACATTCCTTCCATGCAGGCAAGGATGCGCCCACAAGCTCACCTGCTCTGCATTATAGACAGTAATCCGCACAGGCTCATAGGTCATGCACAGCAGAGCTGGCACTGTCGGAAATTCCCAAAAAGTCGCCTAGGGGCAGAGTCTCCAAATCCCTGGACAGACTTACCTGCAGAAGAGAACAGCACTATTGCTTCCAGCAATGATACACTGTCTGAAATGGGGGTGACTCATTCGATAACAAAGCTGAGGCTGCCTAGCTCACAAGAGATCTCCAAAAACAAAATTGCAACATTGCAATTAGCTAAAGCGACTGACTACTGACAACTGAGTACTGGGTTAAATAACCTGGTATTTTATCATATATGGCGGTCAAAGTGTGGATGTAAATGCTGAGAAATGGGATACTCTTCTTACGTGAAATTCCTGCAATTACACATTTACTCCAGTTTACATAATTATGAGCCATCCCTGGTAAAAAGTTACCATCACCGTGATAAAGCAGGAAAAATGCAAACACACTGGAACAACAGTGTTTTTGTTTAAATGTTTCCTCTCACTAAGAATTAATTCAAGGACATATTTTGCTCTAAAATATAGCCTAAAATGATGGATTTGCATTTTGCATAGTTACACATAGCTTTGCATAATTCTGTTGAAATTCCACATAATTATGCAAACGCAAATTATGTGATTTTTTGCATAACCTGACACTAAGGGATTCTGATTTCTGTTTAAAGAATGGAGGTCAACAAACATAGGGGTTCATTAGGATGGCGGGCGGCTTGCCCCCGCCTGGCTGGCGGTAGCCACCACCAGCCTGGCGATGGCAATCCGCCCGCCATCCTTCCCTGTATTCCCCCCCGCCATATCACGATGGCGGAGGGGACCGCAGCGGTGGGAAACACCGCCCGCCTGTTTTCCGCCCCGGTCGACTTGTGGCCAGGGCGGAAAAGGGATAACATGGTGGCGGTGTCTATCAGACACCGCCAGCCATATTATAATGGTCATTTTTCAATGCCTTTCCGTGGCGGCAATGCTGCCACGGAAAGGCAGGCGGACTTCACTCTGGGGGCCCCCTGCGGGCCCCAAGAGTGAAGCACATTAGGGGTGTGCACACGGGGGGTACCTATGGTACCCCCATGCATTTGCATAATGAAAGCGGCAGGCACCGCGCGGTGCCTGCCGCTTTCAATATGCAAATGCTGCAATGCATTTTCAGCATTGTGGCGGACGGTGCTCTCTGCACCACCCACCACAATGCTGACAATACAGGATGTGCCCGCCACTGTGGCGGGCACATCCTAATGGCACCCCCGGGACCCCCGCCCTTAAGGCGGGCAGTCCCGTTTTCCGATGCCATCCTAATGTGCCCCATAGATGTGACTTCACAATTGTCAATGTAGATAATGGAGACCGTGTCTCATATGCAGAGGTCATACAGGAACAGGTGTAGACTCAAAACTCCATTCAAACCATTCCTGAAATAATTAGGGATTTTCTTGGTAAAATTACTCAGCCAGAACAACAAAGTGTGGAAACAGAAGAGTCTACTGCTAGAATTTATGATCAGGTTTCCGAACACCAGAGTAAGCTGCAGGATCTCAAGGATAAAGTGGAGGAAGTGGAGAATTTGGAAAATAGGCAATGCTAGAACAATTTAAGCAAAGAAGAAGTGGAAGGGAAGGATACAAAATAATTTGTAGTGAAATTATTTTGTAGGGCATTTCCTGATGTTGCTTATCGGCACTTTAGATGCACAAATACAGCTAGCCCATTGCTTCCCATTCTGGTAAAATGTTGACATAGTGACCAAACTGAGGGCACTACTGATACAAATAGGAAACTTTACTTTGCAGCATTTTCTAAGGCACAATTCACTGACCTTGCAACAGCAAAGGATGTAATTTGTTTGTATGATCAGACTAAATATTTTGAGTTACTTTTTTTAATGAAGGATCATAAAGCGATAAAAAAACAGAAAAAGTAGCATATTGCAGAGTAGCTTATACATCAGAGTTATTGCGAGTTTTGTAAAGTTGATCCTGGTTATTTTTTCACAAAAAAAAGAAGATAGAAGAGGAGTGGAGGATAAGAGGTGGAACAGGAAAAAGAAAAGGGGAAAGAAAAACGAAAAGAAGATAAAGATAAAGGAAGAACTATTTGATTAAAGTAATGATGAGTGGGAAGAGAGGTAGGTAGTAAAAGGTAACCAGTACAAATCTGATTTAATCTTCTGGAGTAATGTTAGTGAAGAGACAGTATGGATTCTGTGCTCATCTCGTATAAAATCCCACCATATTTACTCTGATAGTTTAAAAGCATATTTCCAGCAAAAGAGTATAACTTTGGAAGTGAAGGCAATAAAAAGAACAAACAATGAAGGGTGGGGGAGAAATTATCAAAGCCAGACAACAAAGATCCTAAGAGAACATTTTGGAATGATAATGCTATATTACATTGAATATCTTTAAAAAAAATAGATTTCCAAAAGTTAAACACTTGAGAATAATAATATAGTAAATGAGTTAAAGTACCATTGCATTCAGAACAGGACCAACATAGTGGAAAGGAAGAGGAATTAAATTTAGAAACACATTCTGACGTGATAAAAACTCTATTGTAAATAAAAAATAAAGATTGTGTCATATATGTGGCTTTGTAGTTGTTGAATATTTTAAGCCAAAGATTTGTCCCAGATATGAATAGTGAATGATATGGATAGGTCAGTTACTCACATTAGTTCAATAGAGTTTTTGGTATGCACAGAAGTTGGTGAAAAAGTTGTATTTATATAAACAGCTTTAGGAATAGGTTCATGATAAAATAGTATCCAATGGTGTCATAGGGTGGCGTGGAACTGGGCGAGGAGGGGATTTAAGGATAAGTGAGAAAGAATGCAGAGGATATTATTTCGTACTTCCTTTAAAAAAGAACTGGGTAAACAGTACTTTATTTGTAGTTGGGGTAAAGGTGCAACATAATTATCCTTCACCAACTGGTGAACAAACACAATGCCAGTCTTCTTCCAGTGTTTGAAAAAAAAAGATTTGTGATGAAATTTGAGGAATTTACTATACCAAAGTGAGGAGGATGGAAACCTTGTTGAAAATCGAGATCAACTGAAAATATTGTATGCAACAAATGCAGGGAATATTTTGGGAGATAAAAGTACAATTAGACATAGGAATAATATTTTTGAATGAGAAGGCATTTAATAAGGATCATTCAAAAGTAATCCATCATGGTGTGGGTGAGTCATGTAAATCATTAATTAGAGCATGAAATTGTCAGATTTAAAAAGCAGAGTGATAAAGCTTAAAATCAGGAAATGAAACTCCCTCTTCCCTCTTTGGGTGTTTAAGTTTGGATGGGGAAATACATGGGTGTTTTTTTGTTCCAGAGGAAGTTTGTGCAAATGGAGTCAATTTGCGAAAAATATAATTTGGAATCTTGAAGTGTAACATAGAAATTATATAAGGACATGCGGTACAATCATCATTTTGATAGTATTTAGTCTGCCCCACCAAAATAAATGCAGAGGAGACCAAGACAAGAGTAATGTTTGAATTTTCAGTTTTAAAGCATTTAAATTATTGTTGAGTATGCTAGGGATAGTAGGAAAAAACAAAAACACAAAGATATTTAATTTTGGTAGGGCACCATGTACAATTAGTGTTGGCAAACATGTACCAACAACAAAAGGAATGTATTGGGAAAGTTTCAGTTTTGGAAAAGTTTACATCCAGATATTATAGAATATAAGGTAATTTTTTTGTAAAAAAGGATCCAAAGTGGCCAAAGGATTGGACATGTAATCAAGAACATGATCAGATAAGCTGATAGCTTAATCTATAAGGTGATGAGCATGAATCCGGAGATAAGTGTATTGCAACAAATGCGTTTAAGGAAGAGTTCTAGACAAAGAACAAAAATCAAAGTGGATTGAGGGCAACCTTGCCTGATACCTCTATGTACAAGAAAAAAGGGGGAAACAATAATACACAAAATCACTGGCACGAGGGTCAGAGTATAATAATTTTATGAATGAAATACGAACCAAACCATGAGCATGAAGTGCGAGGAGGGGATTTATGGATAAGTGAGAAAGAATGCAGAGGATATTATTTCGTACTTCCTTTAAAAAAGAACTGGGTAAACAGTACTTTATTTGTAGTTGGGGTAAAGGTGCAACAGAATTATCCTTCACCAACAGGTGAACAAACACAATGCCTGTCTTCTTCCAGTGTTTGAAAAAAAAAGATTTGTGATGAAATTTGAGGAATTTACTATACCAAAGTGAGGAGGATAGAAAACCTTGTTGAAAATCGAGATCAACTGAAAATATTGTATGCAACAAATGTAGGGAATATTTTGGGAGATAAAAGTACAATTAGACATAGGAATAATATTTTTGAATGAGAAGGCATTTAATAAGGATCATTCAAAAGTAATCTATCATGGTGTGGGTGAGTCATGTAAATCATTAATTAGAGCATGAAATTGTCATATTTAAAAAGCAGAGTGATAAAGCTTAAAATCAGGAAATGCAACTCCCTCTTCACTCTTTGGGTGTTTAAGTTTGGATAGGGCAATACATGGGTGTTTTTTTGTTCCAGAGGAAGTTTGTGCAAATGGATTAAATTTGCGAAAAATATAATTAGGAATCTTGAAGTGTAACATAGAAATTATATAAGGACATGCGGTACAATCATCATTTTGATAGCATTTAGTCTGCCCCACCAAGATAAATGCAGAGGAGACCAAGACAAGAGTAATGTTTGAATTTTCAGTTTTAAAGCATTTAAATTATTGATGAGTGTGCTAGGGATAGTAGGAAAAAACAAAAACACAAAGATATTTAATTTAGGGAGGGCACCATGTACAATTAGTGTTGGCAAACATGTATCAACAACAAAAGGAATTTATTGGTAAAGTTTCAGTTTTGGAAAAGTTTACATCCAGAGATTATAGAATATAAGATGATTTTTTTGTAAAAAAGGATCTAAAGTGGCCAAAGGATTGGACATGTAATCAAGAACATGATCAGATAAGCTGATAGCTTAATCTATAAGGTGTTGAGCTTGAATCCGGAGATAAGTGTATTGCAACAAATACGTTTAAGGAAGAGTTCTAGACAAAGAACAAAAATCAAAGTGGATTGAGGGCAACCTTACCTGATACCTCTATGTACAAGAAAAAAAGGGGGGAAAACAATAATTCACAAAATCACTGGCACGAGGCTCAGATTATAATAATTTTATGAATGAAATACAAACCAAACCATGAGCAAGAAGTGCAAGGAGGGGATTTATGGATAAGTGAGAAAGAATGCAGAGGATATTATTTCGTACTTCCTTTAAAAAAGAACTGGGTAAACAGTACTTTATTTGTAGTTGGGGTAAAGGTGCAACAGAATTATCCTTCACCAACTGGTGAACAAACACAATGCCCGTCTTCTTGCAGTGTTGAAAAAAAAAAAGATTTGTGATGAAATTTGAGGAATTTACTATACCAAAGTGAGGAGGATGGAAAACCTTGTTGAAAATCGAGATCAACTGAAAATATTGTATGCAACAAATGCAGGGAATATTTTGGGAGATAAAAGTACAATTAGACATAGGAATAATATTTTTGAATGAGAAGGCATTTAATAAGGATCATTCAAAAGTAATCCATCATGGTGTGGGTGAGTCATGTAAATCATTAATTAGAACATGAAATTGTCAGATTTAAAAAGCAGAGTGATAAAGCTTAAAATCAGGAAATGCAACTCCCTCTCCACTCTTTGGGTGTTTAAGTTTGGATAGGGCAATACAAGGGTGTTTTTTTGTTCCAGAGGAAGTTTGTGCAAATGGAGTCAATTTGCGAAAAATATAATTAGGAATCTTGAAGTGTAACATAAAAATGATATAAGGACATGCGGTACAATCATCATTTTGATAGTATTTAGTCTGCCCCACCAAGATAAATGCAGAGGAGACCAAGACAAGAGTAATGTTTGAATTTTCAGTTTTAAAGCATTTAAATTATTGTTGAGTGTGCTAGGGATAGTAGGAAAAAACAAAAACACAAAGATATTTAATTTTGGAAGGGCACCATGTACAATTAGTGTTGGCAAACATGTATCAACAACAAAAGGAATTTATTGGTAAAGTTTCAGTTTTGGAAAAGTTTACATCCAGAGATTATAGAATATAAGGTGATTTTTTGTAAAAAAGGATCTAAAGTGGCCAAAGGATTGGACATGTAATCAAGAACATGATCAGATAAGCTGATAGCTTAATCTATAAGGTGTTGAGCTTGAATCCGGAGATAAGTGTATTGCAACAAATACATTTAAGGAAGAGTTCTAGACAAAGAACAAAAATCAAAGTGGATTGAGGGCAACCTTACCTGATACCTCTATGTACAACAAAAAAGGGGGGAAAACAATAATTCACAAAATCACTGGCACGAGGGTCAGAGTATAATAATTTTATGAATGAAATACAAACCAAACCATGAGCATGAAGTGCGAGGAGGGGATTTATGGATAAGTGAGAAAGAATGCAGAGGATATTATTTCGTACCTCCTTTAAAAAAGAACTGGGTAAACAGTACTTTATTTGTAGTTGGGGTAAAGGTGCAACAGAATTATCCTTCACCAAGTGGTGAACAAACACAATGCCCGTCTTCTTCCAGTGTTTGAAAAAAAAGATTTGTGATGAAATTTGAGGAATTTACTATACCAAAGTGAGGAGGATGGAAAACCTTGTTGAAAATCGAGATCAACTGAAAATATTGTATGCAACAAATGCAGGGAATATTTTGGGAGATAAAAGTACAATTAGACATAGGAATAATATTTTTGAATGAGAAGGCATTAAATAAGGATCATTCAAAAGTAATCCATCATGGTGTGGGTGAGTCATGTAAATCATTAATTAGAACATGAAATTGTCAGATTTAAAAAGCAGAGTGATGAAGCTTAAAATCAGGAAATGCAACTCCCTCTCCACTCTTTGGGTGTTTAAGTTTAGATAGGGCAATACATGGGTGTTTTTCTGTTCCAGAGGAAGTTTGTGCAAATGGAGTCAATTTGCGAAAAATATAATTAGGAATCTTGAAGTGTAACATAAAAATGATATAAGGACATGCGGTACAATCATCATTTTGATAGTATTTAGTCTGCCCACCAAGATAAATGCAGAGGAGACCAAGACAAGAGTAATGTTTGAATTTTCAGTTTTAAAGCATTTAAATTATTGTTGAGTGTGCTAGGGATAGTAGGAAAAAACAAAAACACAAAGATATTTAATTTTGGAAGGGCACCATGTACAATTAGTGTTGGCAAACATGTATCAACAACAAAAGGAATTTATTGGTAAAGTTTCAGTTTTGGAAAAGTTTACATCCAGAGATTATAGAATATAAGGTGATTTTTTTGTAAAAAAGGATCTAAAGTGGCCAAAGGATTGGACATGTAATCAAGAACATGATCAGATAAGCTGATAGCTTAATCTATAAGGTGTTGAGCTTGAATCCGGAGATAAGTGTATTGCAACAAATACGTTTAAGGAAGAGTTCTAGACAAAGAACAAAAATCAAAGTGGATTGAGGGCAACCTTACCTGATACCTCTATGTACAAGAAAAAAAGGGGGGAAAACAATAATTCACAAAATCACAGGCACGAGGGTCAGAGTATAATAATTTTATGAATGAAATACAAACCAAACCATGAGCATAAAGTGCGAGGAGGGGATTCATGGATAAGTGAGAAAGAATGCAGAGGATATTATTTCGTACCTCCTTTAAAAAAGAACTGGGTAAACAGTACTTTATTTGTAGTTGGGGTAAAGGTGCAACAGAATTATCCTTCACCAACTGGTGAACAAACACAATGCCCGTCTTCTTCCAGTGTTTGAAAAAAAATGATTTGTGATGAAATTTGAGGAATTTACTATACCAAAGTGAGGAGGATGGAAAACCTTGTTGAAAATCGAGATCAACTGAAAATATTGTATGCAACAAATGCAGGGAATATTTTGGGAGATAAAAGTACAATTAGACATAGGAATAATATTTTTTAATGAGAAGGCATTTAATAAGGATCATTCAAAAGTAATCCATCATGGTGTGGGTGAGTCATGTAAATCATTAATTAGACCATGAAATTGTCAGATTTAAAAAGCAGAGTGATGAAGCTTAAAATCAGGAAATGAAACTCCCTCTTCACTCTTTCAGTGTTTAAGTTTGGATAGGGCAATACATGGGTGTTTTTTTGTTCCAGAGGAAGTTTGTGCAAATGGAGTCAATTTGCGAAAAATATAATTAGGAATCTTGAAGTGTAACATAGAAATTATATAAGGACATGCGGTACAATCATCATTTTGATAGTATTTAGTCTGCCCCACCAAGATAAATGCAGTGGAGACCAAGACAAGAGTAATGTTTGAATTTTCAGTTTTAAAGCATTTAAATTATTGTTGAGTGTGCTAGGGATAGTAGGAAAAAACAAAAACACAAAGATATTTAATTTTGGAAGGGCACCATGTACAATTAGTGTTGGCAAACATGTATCAACAACAAAAGGAATTTATTGGTAAAGTTTCAGTTTTGGAAAAGTTTACATCCAGAGATTATAGAATATAAGGTGATTTTTTTGTAAAAAAGGATCTAAAGTGGCCAAAGGATTGGACATGTAATCAAGAACATGATCAGATAAGCTGATAGCTTAATCTATAAGGTATTGAGCTTGAATCCGGAGATAAGTGTATTGCAACAAATACGTTTAAGGAAGAGTTCTAGACAAAGAACAAAAATCAAAGTGGATTGAGGGCAACCTTACCTGATACCTCTATGTACAAGAAAAAAAGGGGGGAAAACAATAATTCACAAAATCACTGGCACGAGGGTCAGAGTATAATAATTTTATGAATGAAATACAAACCAAACCATGAGCATGAAGTGCGAGGAGGGGATTTATGGATAAGTGAGAAAGAATGCAGAGGATATTATTTCGTACCTCCTTTAAAAAAGAACTGGGTAAACAGTACTTTATTTGTAGTTGGGGTAAAGGTGCAACAGAATTATCCTTCACCAACTGGTGAACAAACACAATGCCCGTCTTCTTCCAGTGTTTGAAAAAAAAAGATTTGTTATGAAATTTGAGGAATTTACTATACCAAAGTGAGGCGGATGGAAAACCTTGTTGAAAATCGAGATCAACTGAAAATATTGTATGCAACAAATGCAGGGAATATTTTGGGAGATAAAAGTACAATTAGACATAGGAATAATATTTTTGAATGAGAAGGCATTTAATAAGGATCATTCAAAAGTAATCCATCATGGTGTGGGTGAGTCATGTAAATCATTAATTAGAACATGAAATTGTCAGATTTAAAAAGCAGAGTGATAAAGCTTAAAATCAGGAAATGCAACTCCCTCTCCACTCTTTGGGTGTTTAAGTTTAGATAGGGCAATACATGGGTGTTTTTCTGTTCCAGAGGAAGTTTGTGCAAATGGAGTCAATTTGCGAAAAATATAATTAGGAATCTTGAAGTGTAACATAAAAATGATATAAGGACATGCGGTACAATCATCATTTTGATAGTATTTAGTCTGCCCACCAAGATAAATGCAGAGGAGACCAAGACAAGAGTAATGTTTGAATTTTCAGTTTTAAAGCATTTAAATTATTGTTGAGTGTGCTAGGGATAGTAGGAAAAAACAAAAACACAAAGATATTTAATTTTGGAAGGGCACCATGTACAATATACTGTTGGCAAACATGTATCAACAACAAAAGAAATATATTGGTAAAGTTTCAGTTTTGGAAAAGTTTACATCCAGA
The DNA here is from genome assembly GCF_964261635.1 of Lissotriton helveticus. Lineage (NCBI taxonomy): Eukaryota > Metazoa > Chordata > Amphibia > Caudata > Salamandridae > Lissotriton > Lissotriton helveticus. Next base: position 162,980,911 of record NC_136065.1, on the reverse strand, counting down.
GATTATAGAATATAAGGTGATTTTTTTGTAAAAAAGGATCTAAAGTGGCCAAAGGATTGGACATGTAATCAAGAACATGATCAGATAAGCTGATAGCTTAATCTATAAGGTGTTGAGCTTGAATCCGGAGATAAGTGTATTGCAACAAATACGTTTAAGGAAGAGTTCTAGACAAAGAACAAAAATCAAAGTGGATTGAGGGCAACCTTACCTGATACCTCTATGTACAAGAAAAAAGGGGGAAAACAATAATTCACAAAATCACTGGCACGAGGGTCAGAGTATAATAATTTTATGAATGAAATACAAACCAAACCATGAGCATGAAGTGCGAGGAGGGGATTTATGGATAAGTGAGAAAGAATGCATAGGATATTATTTCGTACTTCCTTTTTAAAAGAACTGGGTAAACAGTACTTTATTTGTAGTTGGGGTAAAGGTGCAACAGAATTATCCTTCACCAACTGGTGAACAAACACAATGCCCGTCTTCTTCCAGTGTTTGAAAAAAAAAGATTTGTGATGAAATTTGAGGAATTTACTATACCAAAGTGAGGAGATTGGAAAACCTTGTTGAAAATCGAGATCAACTGAAAATATTGTATGCAACAAATGCAGGGAATATTTTGGGAGATAAAAGTACAATTAGACATAGGAATAATATTTTTGAATGAGAAGGCATTTAATAAGGATCATTCAAAAGTAATCCATCATGGTGTGGGTGAGTCATGTAAATCATTAATTAGACCATGAAATTGTCAGATTTAAAAAGCAGAGTGATAAAGCTTAAAATCAGGAAATGAAACTCCCTCTTCACTCTTTCAGTGTTTAAGTTTGGATAGGGCAATACATGGGTGTTTTTTTGTTCCAGAGGAAGTTTGTGCAAATGGAGTCAATTTGCGAAAAATATAATTAGGAATCTTGAAGTGTAACATAGAAATTATATAAGGACATGCGGTACAATCATCATTTTGATAGTATTTAGTCTGCCCCACCAAGATAAATGCAGTGGAGACCAAGACAAGAGTAATGTTTGAATTTTCAGTTTTAAAGCATTTAAATTATTGTTGAGTGTGCTAGGGATAGTAGGAAAAAACAAAAACACAAAGATATTTAATTTTGGAAGGGCACCATGTACAATTAGTGTTGGCAAACATGTATCAACAACAAAAGGAATTTATTGGTAAAGTTTCAGTTTTGGAAAAGTTTACATCCAGAGATTATAGAATATAAGGTAATTTTTTTGTAAAAAAGGATCCAAAGTGGCCAAAGGATTGGACATGTAATCAAGAACATGATCAGATAAGCTGATAGCTTAATCTATAAGGTGCTGAGCTTAAATCCGGAGATAAGTGTATTGCAACAAATACGTTTAAGGAAGAGTTCTAGACAAAGAACAAAAATCCAAGTGGATAGAAGGCAACCTTGCCTGATACCTCTATGTTCAAGAAAAAAGGGGAAAAACAATAATTCACAAAATCACTGGCACGAGGGTCAGAGTATAATCATTTTATGAATGAAATACAAACCAAACCATGAGCATGAAGTGCCAGTTAATGTAGTCAAACACTTTTCAGCATCCATAAATATGGCTGCAAAGGGGGCAATATGTTTCTTAGCTAATGCAAGAATAGCAGAAAACATCCTCTCATTATATGCAGCAAGTCTGCCCTTAAATAAACAGGATTGATCAGGGTTGACAAGAAGGGGTACAACAGTTTCTAGGCAGGATGTAAGAATATTTTGCAATCATAATCAGTGTAATAGGCTGAAAGTTTTTAGAAAGGGTGAGGTGTTTATCTGGTTTGGGGATAATAACATTCAACCTTTCAAAAAAGAGTCACTAGCTTTCGAATACAGAAGAAAGTAATTCAAGAGCTCTAATAATTTAGGGGCAAAAAATATTGAAAAAGAGGAAATTCGTTATATAGAAAATCTGCTAGGACCAGGTGCCTTAGCTGTTTTTAGGGCCTTGATCGCTTTAATAACTTCGTAAAGAGTAATTTCAGCATCTAGTTCATTAAAATGTTATAGAGGGAAGGAGGTTTAGGAGACCACTAAATCGTTTTTGTATAATACTTTCTGATAGGAAATTGCTGTGGTATTATGACATCAATTGCGAATGGGACCCAAAGGTTTACGTACTGTTTAATCTTTAACTAATTAGCCAACATTTTACCCAGCCTTATTTTGACCTCAATGGAATTTAGATTTAACTTTAAGTGAGATGTTGCATGCGTCAATGGTAACAAGTTTGTTAAAGTTAGATTTAGCTGTAATTAATTCATGTAAAACAGAGGAAGTCTTGGATGTGAAGTAAATATGTTGAGGGTTTTAATTTGCTGAAGTAAAGTAAGGTCTTGAGCAGTTAACCTATTTTTCCTTTTTGCAGAATAAGCTATAGTAAAAGCCTGAAAAGAAGCCTAAAAAACATCCCAGTTAATAGGACTGGAAGTATCAATAGGTTGATTAATTTGAAGAAAAACATCTGAATGAAAGCAGTGGCTTCTGTTATAAAGTTTTTATCAGACAGTAGGGAATAATTAAATCTCCAACAACCATTTTTGCAGTCAGTAGGGAATAATTCAAAGGAGGACACAAGAGGTGCATGATCAGAAATAAAAATAGAACCTATTTCTGATGATTGAATAGAAGGGAGTAAGGAATAGGTATCACATGTATAAGTTTTCCAGAAATCAAATAGTGGACAAGAGGTAATGACTGATTGGAATGCCTTATGAGACTTTTCAGGATTAAATGTGCATTTTGATTTCCTAACCATAAAGGGACCTAGCCAATGATCAAAATCATCTGCCACACTAATGTTAGGATTACCAATAGAAGCCAGTTTTAATTTAATAAAGTGCCTGGAATCAGGATCAAGCCTAATTGGCTCACGGATATTGAACAGAGAGATATGTTTCGTTTATGAGTAATGCCATTAACAGTTACCCATTGTCCACTAGTATCACATTCAGCTGATACAAAACTTTGTATTTTCAACATTTTTTAAGAATAGAATTGCAACACTGCCTATGCGATTAATATTTAGAGAAAAAAAAAACCTTACCAACCCACTGTCGTTTTAATTAAAGTGATTCAACATCATAACAGTGAGTTTCCTCTAGGGAGGCAAGGTGGGAATTAGGTGAGACAAATGAGAAAGTACCTTCTGTCATTTTACTGGATGACCCAGACCACAGATGTTCCATGAAACAATGTTTAACATATTGGAGACACAGGGAGAAGGGAAAAAGGGCATGGATGACAAGCTGCAAAAACTGAAATGGAGACAAAATGACACCATATATTAAGAACAACATAAGGCATGGTTGAGTTAACATAATAATTTCGTACAATAAATGAGCACTTGCATAATAGTTGTCAAAAAATGAAGACGATTAAAAGGGGAAGATGAGTATAGAAAAATGAAAAGAAGAGACAAATCAGGGATAGGACTCCAGATCTGAAAAGAAGAGCATTACAAAGTAGCATGAGACAAGTCAACACCAGAACAAGAACAACAGCGGAGAAATGAAAAATAAAACATTATGTTGAAAAGTTCATAGATTCGAGAAATGAAGAAGGGAGTGGAGGAGGACAGGCACACATTAAGGGACTTAGGATTGTTGAACATTAGTGTCCATAATCTTAGGAGGGAGAATTTGAAGAAATAATTTTATTTTAACAGGCTCATTAAAGAATCTTGAGGTGCCTTTATAAGTGATTATGCATAGACAAGGATGTAGAATGCCATAGTGGATATTCAGATGTCTCAATTGAAGTCGTAGGGCAAGGATCTCCTTTCGCCTGGCATTGGTCTCATTAGAGATATCTTGAGCAATTAATATTTGTGCCCAGACCAGACAAGACAACATTTTTCTTTATCAGCTTATAAGATATGTAGAAGGTCCGTAAATTGCAGAAAAATCATAATGATGTCTCTATGTTATGTTGTCTTGTAAAGCGCATGGCTACCCCAGCAATGGGGCGTCCCAGCGCTGTAGACCACTGGGGAACCCGTCCTGGCTTTCCCTGTGAGATGATCCCTGCTGGGTATCTCCAAGGTGAAACCGGGCATCTCCGGTGTATGTGGGGGGCCGTTGTGGAGATGAGGCAAGCTAATGCCCAGAGTTGCCGAGTGTGATCCCTGGTTAGAGTAGGCACCGAAGTGAGAAATATCGAGTCCGCTGACCCTGGTCCACGACCCTGCCACGTCGGGAATTGAACCCTGGTCCCGGGCCGTCCTCTGCTTCCGGGTCTGCCGCCTCTAACCAGTGAGCCACACCACTCTAGGTTTGGAAAAGTGAGGAAGAGGATGACCCAAGCACTGTGCGCAATGAATATTGAGTGGAGGAGTATTTGGCAGTCCTAGAAGATCTGGGAGGAATTTCTTCTGAAATACCAGGAGGGCGGGACCTTCAAGAGCTTCCTGCAGTGCATGTAAGTGAAAATTATTCCATCTATTCCTGTTATCAAGATCCTCTGTATGCAGTTTGAGTTTCTAAATTTCCTGTTTAACAACTGGAATTTTAGTGGCCACATCCTGAAGATTGCTAACACGCTGCTCCATTTTGACCATTTTACCCTTCATAATGATCCAGCGGTCTTCAATTTTTTGAAGCTTTTCATTAATGGCACACATAGAGGGTTTTAGGCCCCTCACCTCATTCAAAATGGTGTCTTAAACAGGATTATGAGAAGACATGATAGCTCACAGGGGAGAATTTTTCACCCTTTTAGACTTTGTGATAGAGGAGATTTAGCCGTTGCAAGAGGATGACTCACAATTTTACCATAATAAATAATATGATGAGCAACTTTCTGAAAGTGTTTGATCCTGCCCATAAAAAGGGAAACTAACTCAAACTGAATATGAGGCAGTAGAGACCGGAGCAGCATCAATTAAAACAGAGAACAGCACTGAATCAGTGGCAACATAGCCTCTGAGCCTGATACGGAAATGGGACGTATATTCACACCAGCAATACCAGGCAGTGTTCATAACAGCGCTGAAGAAAATGTCTGAAAATTCTGGACCACAAATACAAGGTATTCTGTGAAGGAGTTGGGCGAGGAGAGGCAGAAAAAGATTCACATCATTGTCTTTAACAATGAAAAATAGCTTGAAGATAGAAATTAATATTGAGTTGACAGGCTTTATAGGGTATGTTTATTATATGTAGGCATTTCATTTGAGAGGTCGTAAGTGTGTAAAAAACTGAAGAACAATGTTAGACCTGTCTGTTTTTTTTGCGTAGTCCTTCCAATCTATTATTTATTTTGTCCCCTTTTTGCCCCTCATACCCTTAATAATTTTTGTCCACTAACTTTTTATAGGTGTTGGTCAAGGGGATAGGTGTTCTTTTCCCCCCTCATAGTTTTTCACCTCAGGCCCAGAGGCCTGTTCTGATAGGAAAAGTTGGAACCACACAAAATGGTGGCTACCAACTGCCTTATCTGCCAAACCCAGAACTTGCCCATAGACCAGTATAGGGCGTTCCAGAACCTTCTGGTCCATTCTGGACCACTGAGGGTCAGCCTATATAAGGCGGAATGCGGGGCAGCCATTTTGTCTACCTGAGAGAGTCAGCTGGAGGACAGGCTATCTTGGAAGGTGGGGAGAGGCTAGTGAAAGGGTTGATCTCCTGGACTGGGAAGCAGCCTAATTAATCCACTTCTCTACTCCTCCTTTGGGATCCTTGTCTTGTCCCCGCTGTGGTTGTTTAAGGGAGACCCTGGGCGCCTGTCTAATCTCTGAAAGAATAGGGAGGTGGACAGGAGAAGGAGACTCCAGCACTGTGGGGTGCAGTCCTCTGCCCAGTGAAAAGACTTCTGCTGTGATTCCCTCAAACGGAGGAGGGCTAATCCTTGTGGTCCCCCCCCAGCCTTTTATTCAGTCCTCCATAAAAACCTGCCCTGGTTACAGCGACTGTCCCCTAGCTCAATCACCCCACAGAGTGTCATCTCTCACCTGCTGTGGAGTGAAGCCAACTGTGAGGAGCAGCGGGCGCTGAGGGAGCATTGGCCAGGAGAGATCGGGCTGTTCTGCCCCTGTGACAGCGAGGGGGATCAGCGCCGAGTTGTGGCTGAAGAGGCGATCTGAAGGTGAGGGGTGCCGGATTCCACGGAGCGGCGCTGATATCGCCGTCTGCAGGACCCCGGGGGCACCGGCCGCGTCATTGTGTTTAAGCCCAAGGTTTGAAGTCAGTAAGCGCTACCGCGCATGCCCCAGGCGTTCCCACTCCCTTTGGGCAGGAGGGGCCTAGGACCGAGCAGGCCCGGAAGGAGCAGCGTCTTGCCAGCGGAGCCAGTGCGGAGGAAGGCGGGAGCGGAGGCGGGTCTGGAAGCGAGGCGGTGTAGTGTGAACTCTTCGCGCATGCCCAGAAGTGTGCGCATCCCAGCCCAGAGTGAAGAAGAGCGTCGGGATCCCTTCGGCGGTTGGACGCGTGTGTAGAGACACCTCTTCCCTGCTTGAGCGCCTCCTGAGAGAGCTGGCGTGAGCGGGAAGGGCGGATGAGCTGAGGAGCTGAGGAGTCTTGCCAGCGCTGGACTCCCAGGAACTGCCGAGTGACTTCCCCTGTGTCTGGTGCTGATAAGCTTCACCGGACGAGTCATCTATAAGTAAGGAGATAAACTGAAGGGGGAAGGTGGCGCTTGAGCCTGCCAGTTGTGGAATTACACTTTGGTGATTTCTCCATCCACTGTGGTGAATGAGGAGGGGGAGTAGACTTAAAAATCAACCTATCAAGAGTGTGCTGGAAATACTAAAGTTACAAGGAAAGTTACAAGTTCCTCTTAGAGCTTACTGGTGACAGCGTAGAGCTTGGGCATTTTCTTTGCTCTTCACTGTGTATGCCTCACTTTGTGGAAGAGGGACAGATAAGGGAGGTAAAGGTTTAGGCATTAAGGTAAAAACAAAACCAGTGATGTTGGAAACGTATGTAATGAAAGATACTATTGATGTTGATTTCTAATGCCAGTTGACACTGCTAAAAAGATTGCTATTAATTCCATGACATCTGCATTTGCTTATACTGAGTCGTAGTTTTCTCTCCCAAGACTTAAGCGGATTGTTATTTCACCTGATTGATTGTAAAGTACTGAACTGTGGATTCTAAAGTATAAGAGAACAGAGTATATTATTTTTATAAACAGGTACTTATTTTCATAACAAACTGGTGTAGTGTCCTTTTTAAGTGTTATTGCGTGGATTTACTGCTGGGTGGTCTGCAACCTTCACACTTGTGCCTCTAGAATTGCATGTCTTACCCCTAGGCCAGGCTACCCTAGGTGACCTGACATCCCAGGTTCCAACAAACAAGAAGTGCGTTAACAAAATGGCAGCCACTCGTTAATTATTAAAATTCACCACTGCAGGGCCGAGTAAATTAAAAAAATAACATTTTTAAAAAGCAGTTCATGGACGTTTAAGGGCATGCTCCTAACATATGTTCTGAGTTGCAAATACGGCTTTTCTCGGCCGGTGGGATGAGAATGCTACGGGCGGATTGCCATCAAAATGGAGGCCGCTGTTAAAAAAAGAACCAATAACCTCACTGCTGCTGAACTGGAACACGAAAGAGGCTTCATAAGGTGCACTTGCAATATTTGTTAATTTGCGGAGAATAAGGGAAATCTGTAGGCATGACCAAATTAATTGCGTGCAGGCTGGTATTACCTTTTTTGTAGTAGATCCCCTGCGTGGCATCAGAGCTTAAGAAGTTGCCACTATCTTGCGGGGCATGGAAGACTGTACAAAGCCCTGTACGATCAGACTTTTGTAGCTCAACCATGTTGCGCGTGGCGAGAAGCAAAAGTCTGACAAACGTCATTTGCTCTCATTATTTATTAATTGTCACAAAGCACATTCATATAGTTTGTCTTTATGTACCTCTCTGGGAATACTCGTTTCTATATCCCTCTCTGAGAATTCAGATACTCTGGTCGCTGTTCTCTCCAGTCCAGATGTCCAGGATAGGTATCCGTAAAACAAAGAAAAGCTGGGAAGAGAATCAGCGTTGTGTGTGACAATCAGCGTCTCAACAGGGATGGGAGTGGGGGGAAAAACACCCGACATGCAGATAGGACAAACGCCGCTAGAAAAAAGGAAAACACAAAAAGAAATTTCCTCCACCTGTGCTGTTATAACTCTAATGAAAAGAAAGAGGAGTGGAGCCTTTATCAGAGGTTTACCGACGTCTTTGTTAAGGTGCTCTCCCCGCGTTTAAGGGGCGAGTCCACTCCTCTACTTGCCCCCCATTCCCCAGAAATCTAGCACGCACCTGGGCAAGCCACGCTCCTCCTGGAACATGGCTGGAGGATTCATGGCGTTGTTGGCCTCCTGGCGCTTGGGTCAGCGTCTCTGGGACAGGTTCCAGGCCTCTTGGGCAGGGGTCAGGCCAGCTTTGGTTCTCTAGCGTTCTCCTCCGATTCTTCCGGACGGGGTTTCAGGACTCTGCTCCGAAGCACAGCTCTCATCCTCGACAACATGGCCAACACTCCCTTCTTTGTGCTCTACTCTTGTACCACCCAGGGGGGCATGGCTCAACCTTGTTTCGCAATCAGGTCACAGCAGTTTAAAGAGCCCATAGCAGGCAAAGGCTGGGCCTCCCTCTCCAGTACAGAGCAGAATTTCAGGCAAGTAAGGTATCATGCACTCTTCCTCTATGGGTTTGGGGTAAGTGGGACGTATAGCCTGACAAATCATTAAGTACAGAGGGAAACCTGAAAACTAACAGCAACTCACAAAAACTGGGAGCAGTGGTTTACCTATGGGAGCCCTCTAGGCTAGAAATAATTATGAATTGAAGAATGTATTGTCTAAATGTGTTTAGAAAGGTTCAACATTTAATTTTGCTGGGGTCTATTAGTTGCAAAGTCAGTAAGCTAAAAACGGTAATGACAGAAGACAAGAGGAGAAAGTGGTGGCCTAAATGATGTTGAATAAGCAAGGGATTAAGGCAAATCTTCAACAAACGAATCTGTAGTGCTTGATGTTTGTGAATTTGGTGTGTAATGAAGGAAGGCCTTTAGGGGGCTTAAAAGAAGGCGAGAAATAAGATGAGACAGATGTCTCTTTCCTACTAGATAGATTAGGTCTATCCAGGTGGCAGCAGCTGGGTAGGTAAATGCAGTTTTAGGTGATGATTGCTAAGGGGTGGATCTCTCTTAGGAAGAGGGAGTAAAATAGTAGGGTAATAACAGACTTGCAGAGGTGCGTCGGTCAAATGGGAGATGGGGGAATGGGCGATGTATATTTAAAACTAAAAGACAAAAGACCAGGTAAATCTTCTTGTTTGGTTCTTAATATAAATATGAAAGTGAACATGAAGATGAAAGTTGTAAAACCAAGCACAGTACAAGAGTCAATACAGATTATTAAGGGAATTGCTTAAGTATCATTAATTGTAATGTACGTGGTTCGAATGGCACCCACAAATGCAGGCAAATACGACAAAATGTACTTTTCTGTGAAGCGTGCAATATTTGTTTCACTTTTAAAGCCTTTATCAAATAGGCTTTTCAATATCCATAAACACTTCCCAGCAAATGTCAACCAGAGAAATGGCTACACTTGGGCATCTCGGATTGGATTTAAAATACTTAAAACAAAGCTGATTCCCAAGGATGGTGTGCAATTCAATTGTGCATATCTGCGCAGACATTACTTTATTAACTGGGCGTGGTGACTATGGTTCTAATACAACATATTTGATCAGCTGGTCTGGAGCTGACAGCATGGCTGAGAAAGATTATTTTGCTGGGGGATTCTACCTGCATTATGGATCCAAAAATGGATAGTACTAATAGGAGAGTGACTGCGCACATGAATATACCTTGAAAACCTATTAGCAGGATCTGTCAGGCGTTTGACCAACAACTCTGTGGAGGCTAACAAATTCTAAAGGTTCTAGCTACTCATTTTATTCAACAGTTCAGAAACAAAATGCCTGTGTAGATATGACATTTATATCGAGAAAATTGATGTTCCAAGCATAAATGTTTTCACTCTGACAGTAACCTGATTTTCAACAGAGTCAGATTAGGGAATGTGGGTGGCATACTCTGGTAATAAATGGAAGATCCAAAAATGACACTCCTCCAAATTGTTCTTGGACGAACGGCCGCAAGCATTCGTATTTAGATTACACCATTTGCAACTCGGCTCTGCTGAAACACCTGGGCAACTTTAGTATCCACCCGCGAACAGAAAGCGATCACCGACCTCAGTCCGTAACTTTTAAAATAAATCCAGAGTCCCACAAAACTGCCCCAAACTCATTCACAGGAACGCACTGTGACAACTTGAAGCGCCTAAGATGGAGTGACGACATAATACCCCTCGTCAAGGAGGCAAGCCAGGCTTTTATCTCAGACTGTTCCGACCCGGGGTTTTCTTCAGCCGAGGCATGGTCGACGCTTTGTGCACAACTGATATCCCTTTTTCCAATTAAACAGCACCATCAGACGGACTCGGCCAGTCACCAGCATCCAATCTCACGAGAAACAAGGGCGCTAAAGACTGATAGGAATTGCGCACTGCGGTCTTTAATGAAATCTCCGGGAGACGCCGAGCTCCATAAGTCATATAAATCTGCACAAAAAATGTTTAGGCAGGCGGTCAAGAAAGAAAAGCAACTTCAAGAAAATGAATTCTGGTGCAAATTACTTTGGGAAAGCAAAAACTGCAACGCAAGAAAATTCTGGGCCTTAATTAATCGTCAAAATTCCAGCAACTGCAGCTTTGGGTCAGCTAACATTCAAGAAGCCAGTTGGTTTACTTTTCTGACAGAGCACTTTAAGTCCCCAGAAGGAACAGCGCTTACAGACACACGTGCTCTCAGGTTGAAGCAAACAGGTTCTAGCAACAGCCGGAGCAGGTCCACCGGTGGCTGGGACTCATGCACCGATGTCCTTCAGATCTCCCAAGAAAGAGTCACTACAGCATTGTTGAAAGCCAGATCGGACAGAGCCCCGGGCCCCAATGGCCTTCCACAGACTTTATTTAAATCAAATGTACCATTTTGGTCGGGTCATCTAACTAACCTTTTTAACTACTCTCTCAGAACCTCAATTATACCGGACTCCTGGCGTGGGGCAATAATCCACCCAATTTATAAATCAGGCTCCCACTCGTCCCCAAATAACTACAGACTAATTGCTCTCTTGGACATTGAGGCCAAGCATTACGCTGGCATTCTCCTGAGTGAATTGAGAGCATGGGTGGACGTGAATAATCTGATTCCAATGACTCAAACAGGCTTCACTGCTAAATCCGGGACCATGACCAACTTATTAACATTGGCCATAATTGTCGACAAAGTTTGCGTCACATCCAGGGCGGTTTTTTGCTGTTTCGTTGATTTTAAAGCCGCCTTCGACCGAGTCCCCAGGGCAGCACTATGGGAAAAGTTAAAGAAATGGGGAATCCCACAAAAACTCCTGGAGGCAATTATCCAGTTACACTCTGACACATGGGTTCAGGTGAAGCTGGGGTCCGGCACACATCTCTCCCGGAAAATCATGACAACCAGGGGTGTCAAGCAGGGTTGTGTGCTGGCCCCGCTTCTCTTTAATCTGTTTATAGCTGATTTGCCAACAGCCTTGGAAGAAGCCAACAGTCACCCACCAAAGATGGGTGGAGCTCCCATAAGCAACCTGCTCTATGCTGACGATCTAGTGCTCTTTAGTCTCACACGAGTGGGGTTACAAAGGCTTTTAGCTAAATTATACAATTACACTTCTGCAAATCAACTAGAGGTTACCCTAAAGAAAACACAAGTGGTTACCTTCGGTAAAAAAAGAAAAGCAGGGGGAGGATGGATGTACAACAACATGAGTATTGCAGTAGGAAGCACTTATAAATACTTAGGGGTTAACCTCGACTCAAGGGGCAACCTTGCTAAACACTGTAAGGAGATATCAGTTAAAGCTGTGACCCTACAGGTGACCCTCTCAAAGCTCTCAAAAAAACTGGCCGGCCCAAGCCTAACACCTTTACTTGAGGTAATGAGAGCAAAAATTGGCCCGACACTGGCATACGGCATTGAAACCTTTAAGTGTAAACTAAATAAGATTTTAAACCAACATGTCACTAAAATCTACAAAAAGGTCCTCCGCTTGCCCAAAAGTGCCTCTGCCGCTCAGATTAGGCTAGAACTTGGCTTATTAAACTATGAAGTCTCTAGCACTGGCACGTTTTTAAATTTTTGCCATAAACTGAGACAAGCAGATGCAGGCTCACTGGAGTCACTAGTTTGGCTAGATATCATCAAGAAAAACCCAGGGGGCTCGTATGGTCGCCTTTTTAAAGATTCCATTCTAGAACTTTCTGCGGGCGACCTATGGGACCTTAACCCCAGCGTGTCAGTATTCAAAAGCACTGTCAAGAAAAGTGTTAGAATGAGTTCTCTCATTACTGATAAAAATCTCCTTGCCAAACGTAGACACGCCTGGGCTATTATGAACTCCTACGGGCGTATAGGCCCCGCATCCTATCTGGCATGCACGTATTCTCTGCACCTAAAACTTAGTTTTCTGGCCATCAGACTAGGTGACTGGCAATTTTTAAAAGATCTGCCAGGCTGGCGCCGTACGTCCGACTTACTATGGTGCAGAGGGTGCGGAAGAACGGTTGAAACAATGGAGCATGTGATCTGTCTCTGCCCAGCATTTACGTCACTGCGCAGACTCAAATTGAAAGCGGAGTGGAACAGGCTTGGAATTCGGACTTGCAGGCAAGCAATTATCGCGGCCCTAAGCCCAGAAAACACAGCCTTAAACATAGACCTCACAACCTACATTCGCCATGTATACCGCCTCCTGTCGATAACCTAAATCAAATTGCAAGATTTTTAAACTGTTAAAAACCCTTTTTACCATTGCATTTTCCCACAACCTGTTGCTATTGAACTGTTGCTGCTATTTTTATTCGTATTCATTTTTAATATTTGTAATTATTTGTTAGCAGTTGTTGGTTCGCAAGCTCATTACTGCCAATCACTGGTACAACAACTTTCTTCCCTACTAAAGTTAGTTTAATACTATTTGGATTGCTTACAAAGGGGAGTTGTATAATGTTTCGGACCAGTACCTACCTGTCGCTGCTTATGTGCTGCTAGTTTTTAAGTTTCTCTTTTACATTGTGTATTGTTGTTGGTGTCTCTTCTAAGGATGTTATTTTTATATCCAAATAAAGATTGTATTATTATTCTACTGGGTGGCATACGAACAAGACAAACTTTAGTTCGGACTATACTGTCAGACGTAGGGTTTCAATAGCACATGGCAAGATGCATCAGGGAATTTTTAGATGTAAATCTTGAAACTGCTTTCTTGAATATTGTCTGTGATGCTCTCAAGGCATATATAAGAAGCACTACTGTTCAATTTGTCACCAACAGAAAGAAACAGAACAGAGAGGGTTAAAGAAGAAAAGCTTGAAAAACAGCACACACTATTGGTTTGGATGTCAGCATACAATGAGAATACTATTTTTAGACAATTGATTGCTCTTAGTTGTGAAATGTCTTGCATAAAAGACTAGGGAAAACAACTATATATCAATGATTACAGAAATTAAAGATAAATTAGCTAGTGTGATTAGAGATTCAAAAAACATATGGGCTCAATTTAGGAGGTTTAATGAGAAATTATACACAGAAGACAATAATAGTAATCAGGATATGGTCAGCTCATACATGCAAAATAGTTATTTAGTTAGTTAGATTCAGCATTGATGTTGAAATTGGAAATAGGGGTATTAATAGTGGTAATTCTACTAGTAATCCCCTCTCTAACATATAATAAAGCAACGGGCGAGGATTAAATTCCTGTTTAATTCTATAACATTTTTCCCCCTCATCCAAGACCATATTGATGAGGTTTTTTAAGGGGCGGGTTATGGGCAGTGGATACTACCTTCATTCTAATCACTCAATATTAAAGTTTTTTTAAAGCATACCTACGAATATGTATTTGGAATTTGTAGAGCGCCGGATACACCAACGGAGTGTCCCCACGCTAAGCAGTAGCCACATATCAAGGTAAGAAATAAAGTCAGATGCAGATAGGTCCTACTCCTCCTACTCCTACTCTGTCTAAAGAGCCAGGTCGTCAGGTTTTTACGGAAACCTGCTCCAAAGGTTCAAGTCTCAGGTTGAGTGGCATTGAGTTCCACAGCTCGGCTGCACAGAGACCAAAGGAGCATCCCCCCAGTCGCGCACGACGCACTCTAGGAATCACTGCTAGAGCTGCTTACCTCGATCTAAGTACTCTGGAAGGGGTATAAACATTGATCAAGGGGAAAAGATAGCTAGGACTCCTCAAATACAGTATCCTGTGCATAAAACAGAGAGCTTTGAATGAGATTCTATGCTTAATAGGAAGGCTAAGATAGGGGCTAATGGTAATCCATTTCTTAGTTCCTATTAACATCCGGGCTGCCGCATTTTTTACTCTTTGAGGCATTGCCAGTCTGCCTTTAGAAATCCCTAAGTAGAACACATTGCAGTAGTCAAGCCGGGAAACCAGCCGGGGCTTTGTTACTGTTTTCGGTGGTGAGTTCGGTAATAGCCTCAAAAACTTCCTTAATAGTCTCAGCACTCCGAAACATGTCCCACTGTAGCCTTGATCCTACTTTCAAATGATGGCTGAAGGAGTGTCCTTTCTTTCCAAACATCTTTAAAGATTCTATGGGTGATGCATGGTGTAACTAATATAGAGTAACATATAAAAGAAGGGATATATTGGTCATTTCTTAACCCCTGTGCCAAGGGGAAAATTCCGCCGTGGTGCAAGGGGGGGCTGGGCATGGTGCTCAGGTACTCAGGACAGCTCCTTGCCGTCATGAGTCACAGTAGGCGTGTGCTCATGACGGCCAGGAGCTGTCCAAACTCCGCCCACTGATTCATTCTCTCGCACAGGTGGGGAATTAATTGCGCCTGTGCGGAGCGACAACGTTCGGACGGCTCCCGGCCGTCATGAGCACAGGCCTACTGTGACTCATGATGGCCGGGAGCTGTCCTAAGCATGGAAGGAGTTAATTTAAAGGAGAAGTACCCATTAACCAATTACAATTTTTACAAGTAAATGCAAATAAGGGCCTATTTTAATAAGAACAAATCCCTCATATTGGTATAAAGATAATACCTTTTATTGACATATTACATGAGGGGAGAACGAGACTTTGTTTTTTATTCAGTGAATTGCTGGATAGAGAATGGGTTAAAATATGGTTGCAGAAATATATCAGGGAAGTTAGACAATTTTATAAGCAAATATGCATGTTAACAGAGTTTAGCATGAGTCATTCTCCATTTCAACGTGCTAATTTAGAATTACAGCAGTTCAAAGTAATTATTAAACTGTATTATAATCCAGACAAATTGTTTACATGTTAGATTTTAATGCCTTCTAGATCACCCATATGTATATTAGAATCAGCTAATGATTTACAAGTGCCCATGTCTATCCATTTTTGGTTCTATATTGTCATGACTCTTTCTGAAATACTTAAATATGATGTGATGCACACTAACTAATCTATTATCATAGGAACGGATACTCACATATCCAAGAATTCTTTCCTCATTTGTGTTTGTTGCAAATAGTCCTTACTGGATTGTGCATAGCCAAAGATTGGAAAGGAAGGTCCCCCCCTTCCAACACAGACAACTGGTGGGGGGGTGATTATTGTACTACTGTGCTACTACTTGCTATACCAAAGGCATTTTGGAGTGGAGAGAAGTTCATAAAATTTGAGGAACTATTGACACGTATGCGATATTCAAAAAACTGTAAATTTAGTTTATAATAACATTATGGCCTATAACAATGAAGAATATCATAAAAAGAGCTATGCGTATTTACTATAGGCGATTACTGGAAATGTATAAATACATTGTCTCTTTCACTTTATGATTAACAGATGTGACAGTGCAGTCTAATCTACATTTCTGATCAGTCCCAATGTAGGCTTGCACGTATAGCTGGAGGATTAAACTGCCCTCATATCAAGAAATATGAAATAGCAGGATGTCACTTAACTCATTTGTAAGTTCCGATCAAAAGCACATATACTCGGAGTGCAAGCTCCACACCCGGAGCAGAATTGCCACCATCGGGCCGGAATCTCCGCATCCAGGCCGGAATACCCACAATACATCAGATATAGTCAATTAACACCAGATTGTGGGTATTCCGACACTGAAGTGGATATTCCGGCCCGATGGTGGAAATTCCGCTCTGGGTGTGGAGCTTACACTCCGGGTGCGGGAATTCCGGCCCGAGTGCGAACGTAAACTTACGACAGTCTTAAGTGCATTCTGTGAATACCTTGAGTAGTAAGTTTAGGATTTTGTCGTAAATTAGTTCTGTGAATCGGGCCCACAGTTTACTGAACTTAGGAGAGACCTTTCTGTACCTAAGTTAAAAGGAATGGAATACCAGATTGTTGTGCCTGCCAGAGAAAAGCCTTGTTACTGTATCTGACATATGGATAGCGCTCACACCTGCAAAGACTGTCCACACAACTTGTATCTTATCAACCTCTACAAAAAATGGTAAACAAATGCCCCATCCAAGAATGAACATAGTGAGTCCTGATAATTGATTTTCACAAGGGCTGTTTGATATCTACAGCCCTCCAGGGACTTCCCTCTACAAAACATTGCAAATTTATAGAAAATTGTGATTTCCTTTTAGGACACATAGCAGAATGCTGTACTCCTTAATTATATTTTCTACTTTAGAATATATTGATTAACTCGGTTGCACATGTGCAAACTCTGCGATAGGCTACAGTTAGATGCTCTCGTTAATTTTCAATTGCTTTTTTCGCTCATGCTCAAACATATCTCCTTGGAACACTCAACTTTTCTGTAAAGTCTCTTTTATGTGGAAATTCCTGTAATATTGGTAGTTAAAAAAATGCAAAATGTTAAGCCATTTAATGGGTCACTTACCCCCCACTCCTCAGTACGCTCCATGAAATGCCAGCCATATTACATCAATTAATAGTTTTACAATGTTCGGGAAGCTTTGCTGAATTTATTCCAACTAGAAAACCTCAAGAAAACGGGGTCATAGTCAGATTTTTCTTCTTTTGACGACTCTTCCAATTAATTCTTCCTAATAGGGTGATGAAAGTGCACAACTGTGCAGCAGGATTACGTGAGCGACGCCAAATCTCCTTGTGATCAAAGCTTGAACAGTTTTGCTAACATGACACTGAATTTCAAGTTATTTTAAAATAGGTCTGAAAGCAGTGAACTGCATTAGAAAAATGACAGTCTACTGAAAGACTCATAATGGCAATTAATATGAGTATAAATGCTATTTTATTCCCCGTAGCTTGGTTGAAGGGCAAGTTGATATTTTAAATTTCTTAAGGATTTCAGTGTGAGCTTTGACTTTTGAAGCCAGCTACCCTCATTCTCTTCATAGAGACCGGTCAATAGGAAGTGTCCAAATGGCAGTATCCAACTGAAATACATTTAAAGTGCTCCTTTAAGTGCATACTTACACGCTGTGTCAGCAACGCATAATTGTCCTTCACAACAGCAGCCATCCATCAATCTCCTGCTTATGGATAAAATACTTGAATTGGCCTTGCACATCCTCACCATAGCACAAAACAATATTGTAGTGTGAGTCTTTAATCTGTTTTCGGACAATTCACAAAGAAACCTACCACAGTACTCATCGAAGATATGAAGACCAGTGGCGCAGCTAGACCTTTTGCTGCCCGTGGCATTCCCTACGTTTGCCGCCCCACGATGGCCGCAAATAAGGGCGGGGTAGGGTGGCAGTGGGGAGACAGACGATGATAAGGGTAACAGTAAAAGTACCACCGATGCCCCCAAAACTCGTGCCTCCCGGGGCGACCCTCCCCCCCCCCCCTTGCTATGACACTGGGAAGCACTGGGACTCACTCCAGAGATGGGTCGCTCCAGTCACACATTGGACAAGCTCTAAATCTAGACTTCATACATAATAGTGAATCTGAGATGTTAAAGCTGCAAGCCCAAGCTAAAAACTAACCATCCTCTTATGTAATTCAATATATCAGTTTTTTTCCTTCAGCAAGACAGATCCAAATGCTATCTCAAATAGAAAATTTAAATTGAACAATATAAACTCAGGGTAATTTGACAAATTGCGCAATGCAGTCTAGAGATCCGCTAATTTTCCTGCAGTGTAAAATAAATTAAACTTTGGCCAAACAAGCTCTCCAATTGCTGAGGGAAAAGAACCACAGGAATATTATATCCAAGTGGTACAATAGCAAGCAGGGCAAAATGAAAAGGAAATTATATAAAATAGAGAGTAAATGGCATACCTCTCTGTTAGAGCAGATGAACACAGTTGCAAGATTCATGTGAAGGGATACTACAAAGCAGTAACATGCACAAACGTGGCTTACCTCACTAAATGCATTTTGGAAGAGACCCATACAAAATGAAGGAAATTGGCTTTTAATGAAAAGATTTGAGGATTGATCAGGGGGTATCAGGTATTGTCCTCAATTGGATTAAATCATTACTCTACTACCAGAGTCAGCAGAGACATATACGATCCTCTCTATAATTCTCCCTTAAAGTATAATGTGGAATGTAACTGAATTCATCCCTTGCCACTTTTCTCTTGAATATCTGTATGCTTCCCCAGATTTAAGTACTTGCTTTTGTTGTATAGCTCCTATATATCCCTATATCGTGTTAAGTTAGCATAGGTACGTTCGAGATTTAAACGCCATTTTTCCTTTCTTGCAACTTCTGCACACGACCCTTATTTGTTGACTTAGCTTTCAACCTAGTAGTTTGCCGTGGTGAATGTGAGAATAATATGTTATTGCTCTGATATCTACTTTGTTTAATAAAACATGTCTGCACGGAGAGTGCTGAAGTTTCAGGAGCAACACGATATGGAATTGTTATGAGGTCTGATCTCCACGCCTTCATAGTCATAACACAAGTGCAGCCTTTGCCAACTTGGGCTTGAGGCGGGATTGATATTGCTTTGCACGAGAATTGTTAACACACTTGATGCGGTGCACATGCAGAGAGAGCTGGTGTATGCTGATGTGATTCCTTCATGCTAGGACACTAAGGTATGGGCCCGCCCTAAAACAACCCAAAGAGACCTTCTTAGATAATAATATAATATATGTGTTAGGGAGGGTGAGATATAAGTGTTGTTAACTCTTATTCATTACAGCATGTTAACATGCTGTCACCATTCGCTTTTTATGTCTTAGTAACTATGCTGATAATTTTGCTACTGATAATAAGTATACTTGTATTATCAAAGATACTGCGCCTGAGAAGACGGCATTAGTAAATAAACATTTCAAATGCACATGTGTCTTCTTTACTCCATGTTCTGGTTTGTAATGATAATATAACGAAAGAGTGTTCATGAGTCCCACGTACCCTGAGGTACTGTAAGTTCATGTTCTGGTTTGTCTAAACATTGGGTGTTTGATATGTCCAATGAGACACTGTAGCTAGCTCGGTAAGGGGTGAGTTGGTTGCTAAGGTAAGTTTTGGGACACCCTAATTTGCCGAGGTTCCACTCCTCTGTGCACAGTTCTGTGTGAGTACAGAAACCCTGCAACATGGCGCCCAACGGTTTCGGTGGTCTTATATCATGACACTCGAGTAGTTTATCGTTCATGCCTTAACCCCTTCACGTCCGTTTCCGGAAAACGGGGTGTCGGTGAAACCTACCTATTTTTTGAAATAGGTCTTTATTCAAGCTTGATTCTTTCTTAAACGGTTTCTTTGAATTACTACCCAGTTGTGCTACAAAGTATTCTTTGTGTTTTCTTATTTCCAATTCTGTAATGGCGGCAGCGGTGGCTATTGCGCAGCATAGTCGCGTAGCGGTACGCAACCATCTTCAGACGTACCAAGTCCCAGTAGATGGGATGGCTGTGATTTTCGTGGTATGTGCAGATCCGGCGTTTCCTTACGAGTTGTTTTACTCTTGGGTTACGTTTCCGGCTGTGGACGCTAATTCTGGTTTGTTCCACTCCTACACCGCCTCGGATGTCCCGGCTGAATATACGCCGTACAGGGCATTGGAAATACCTATTGATCATTGGCAGCATCGAGTTTGGTTTGATGGCGCCCTCCCCCACTCTTTGTCCCCTGCGAGGTTAGGCCCACTCTCAATTCCAGGTACTAATTGGCCTGCGTTGGGTGGCTTTACCCCGCACCCGAATCACGGGGCTTGCACCCTGGCAGAAATTCGCAGGCTGCATGTAGTTTCCATTTCCGTGATTCGTGCTTTAGTGCAATACATCGGTCGACATCTTCCTGGTGGTCCCCAGGGGGGTGCGGCCGCTCCCATGGAACGAGGCGGAATGCGTCTCAATCCAGTGATGGTAAATTCGGTTTTTGGTGCGCGTCCGGTTGACAACGATGACTTCCCATTCTGGCTAGCAGAGAAGTTTGATCAACTGGAGGCGGTTTTTCCGAATTCTACTCCTGCTGATAAACATAGAATGTTGACGATTACTCTACCGAAGGATATTACTCCTGAACTTGCTGACTGTGACAGCTGGGGAAAAACATTTGCGGCAGTTTATACAAGGTGCTTCGGCACCCCGTCTATGACTGCCCTGCCTGAAATCGTTAGACGTGTTCAGAATGATCACGGTCCAGAGGCGGCTGTTGAATTGGGTATGCGCCTGTGTGGTTCTTTTGAGATTGTAAGTGATCTCATTCTCTCCAATGTTAAAGGAGATGCAGTTAACTTTCAGGTGTCGAATGCCTTGGCTGCTCTGCCCGATGCCGACAAACCCCGCCAGTTAGCGAAGATTGTGGTGGCCGCTTATAAAACGATTGGCCGCACAAGTAGAGGTCTGAAATATTTTCCAGTGAAGGAGAAAAAACAACCACAGGGACAATCTGCAGTGACAGATGCCCAGCCCAAGTCCAAGAAACAAAATTGGCCTAAAAAACAGACACAGGGGAAGCAGACAACGCAGACTCAGGGTACTTTTCCTGCAATACAAGCTCCTGCGCCACCCGAAAAAGTTTATGATTTGCGCGACCGCGCGATGATTAAATCGCCTGATCGTTTTCAGGGTTCTGATCAACGCTCTCCTCGTTCCTTTCAGGACACATCGGCCCCGAAGACCGGTGGAGGAGGAGGGGGTGGACGTGGACGTGGTGGCCAACAAGGACGTGGCCAGTCCCGCCAGACGGACGGCGCAGTGAAGCAGGAGGATTCTACGCCTAGGCGTCCGCAGTTTGCGAAAAAGAAAGTCGCAGCCTTAACAGCGCATCGATATGCCACAGATAGTGAGAACGCGGCTTCGGAATCTGACGTGGGCTCTGACCTTGCTGGACAGCGCGGCGGAGATAACCATAGTCAGAGAGGCGCTGCGTCCACTACTGAGGGTGACAGCGACTGATGTCTACGTTGTGATAGAAACAGCGGATACTAGACTTGCTCCCCCTGAAAGACTATATGAAATTGTCCTGTTAATTGAAGGTGACATACAGCGTACCGTTAAAGGTGTATTTTGGGAGAATCTGTCTTCTACATATGATATTTTACTTTCGGAGGCTGACTGGCCCCCACCTTTTGTGCTCGCGGCGCCGCGAGGGGAGGAGGTAATCCTACCCAGTTTCGCGAACACTGTCTCGAAAGAGCATGCGCAGCATTTTGCAGAAGAGTGGGCTCGGGCTCTCGCGCCGGCTCTGTACCGTAACCAATGTGGTTGGGATAAATTGTCGCCTTGCCACGAAATTCCGTTGCGGTCTCAGCCGCAGCCTCAACCTCAATATCCCATTCGGCGTGAAGCAAAATCTTCCGTCGCGGAAATCCTTGAACAATTGGAATATCAGGGAGTTATTGAAACGTGTGTGTCACCGATGAATAATCCCCTTTTTACTGTGAATAAACCTGACGGATCATATCGTTTGGTTTTGGATTACCGGCATTTAAACTCGCATTGCAGTAACTGTGCAGTACAGAATACCCACGGCTCTGCCCTAGTGGATAGTCTCGTGCGTAAGCGTTTCAAGACAACGCTTGACATATCCAATGGTTTTTATGCCCACAGATTGGACAGCTTTAGCTCCCAATGGACCAGTTTTACGAGCGCTGGAGTCCAAAAGCAATTCCGGCGTCTTCCAATGGGCTACAAGAATAGTCCTGGTGTATTTACCGCTCGAATTGTCTCTATTCTGGAGGCACTCGACCCTGATGCTTTTTCGTATGTGGATGACATATATCTCACAGACGACGATATTTGGGAGCATCTGTGTCGTGTAAATTCTCTTGTTTGCAACTTCGCAGACATGGGTTACAAATTCAACTTTGCAAAATCGCACATTGCTGAACACACAGTGTTGTTTTTGGGCTATGAGCTCAACAATGAAGGTAGAGGTTTGGCACCTCACTTCTTGGAGAAGTGCGCACAATTGCGCGCACCGACAACTCTGAAAAAATTACAATCCTTACTGGGCTTTTTGAATTTCGGCAGAACTTACATTCCGGAATATGCCCAGCGTATCAAGCCTTTGTATGCTTTGATACAACCGACTTTCTCTAAATCATGCTGGCTGCCTGAGCATTCAGCCATTTTGCAATCTTTGCAGGCTGATCTGCTCGCTTCTAAATATTTACTGACTCGTGATAACCACACCAACCTGGTCATAAGAATAATTCCTGGGACGGTGGGTTTCACGTACCTCACTTTTAATGAAGGTGACACGGTACCTATTGCTTACAAGTCACACTTGTACACTTCGGCTGAGATGCGGTTTCCCACCATAGAAAAGGTTTTAACTGCTGTACAGATGGCTATTCTAAAGGAACGAGCTCTGTCACAGGGGAAACGCATGCTAGTGGTAACACCCTGTCCTCATTTGGAGGCAGTCACGAAAGCAAGTGTACCAAATTCGAAGGCTTTGCACCCTCGGTGGCTTCAGTGGGCTGCGTCATTGTCATCCACGGATGTCATGTTTATTTTTGACGCTTCCTTACGGTCGCAGGAGTACTTGCAGTATGAATTCGTTCACCCTGCTCCTCTGGCGATGCGACCTTTGGAGGACTTCCATTGCATCATTTACACTGATGGGTCGGCGCAGGTTGCGCATGGCTCTAAACATGCCTACGTTTCCGCATGCGCCATTGTGGTCGGTGCTATGTTGAATGATGAGTTCATATCCAAGGAGGTACACACGTTGCCCCTGGGCGATTGCACCGCACAATTGGCAGAGCTTCGTGCTCTATTACTAGCTTTGGAGTACGCGGATCCAAGTGTTACTACTCTAATTGTAAGTGATTCTTACTACTGTGTCCAGTCTTACAATGAAAACTTGTTCTTTTGGATTCAAAATGACTTTCATGATTCCAAGGGTAGCACAATAAAACATAAAATGATCTGGGTTCGAGTGGCAGAGCTTAAGGCTATGTTGCCACTCGTTTATGTGATTCATACTCTCGGTCATCAGCGCTTAGGAGTTCACGCTGTTGGCAACTCGCTTGCTGATGAAGCAGCGAAATCAGCAGTATCTACATACTTAGTTGCAGCAGTTACTAGGTCTAAAACCAAGATTGATAGCGACATCTTGGCAGCGATTGCTGCCTCTGAGAAGGGAAGTAAACATCCTTCGGGATTCCCTTCGAAGTATAAATACCACTTAAGTCCCGAAAAGGTTCCTTTTGTGACAATTCCTGATGTTGGGGAACGGCTGATTCCCAACTCGGATCGCAGAACAGACTTGATTACAGCGGCTCATGAAGGTGTGGCGTCTGCGCATGCGGGCGTCTCAGCCACTGTAACGCAACTACAACAACGTTTCTGGTGGCGGGGACTGTACAAACAGACGCGTGATTATGTCCTTCTTTGTGACATATGCCAGCAGATTAAACCTTCAACTGCTACGCGTCCGCCACAGACTCAGTTGTACATTTCTAATAAACCACTAGGCTGTGTTTATTTAGATCACTGCGGTCCATTTTCATCTGATACTGCGTATAAATACATCTTAGTAGCAGTTGACTCATGCACACGCTTTGTTTGGGTATGGCCACATCGCAGCGCTGATTCCCGGACTGTCATCAGAGATTTGCGTATCTTTATAGGGATTTTTGCCTGTGGTACCTTCCATTCGGATCAGGGTCCGGCTTTCGCCTCTAAGGCGTATAAGGATGCCATGACTTCGATGGGGGTCCAAGTCAAGTTTTCGTCACCCTACAGACCCGAGGGTAATAGTGTAGTTGAACGAATGAACCGTGATTTAAAGCAATCTTTGACAGCCCGAGTTATAGGCACTGGCAGAAACTGGCTGGCTCACCTCTATGGCGTGCAGCGTGCTCTTAATAATCTCCCTAGAAGGTCTCTGGGTGGGCGGACCCCATACGAAATGCTCTTTGGCATCAAGATGTTCGTCCCTGACCTTGACGGTCTAGACTCAGTGGTTCGCGCCACTTCCTTTGACGCAGATGAACATTGCAATGTTTTACAGAATCTACAAAAGACGAGAGACACTCTTGCAAAGGAACATTTGCCCTCCACATCGGATGATGCGTTGCAGATCCCGGTAGTTGGCTGGCTACCCCAAGTTGGAGAACTGGTTCGAGAGAAGATCGACAACAAGAAAGAGTTTGGTCCCTCCTATCGAGCTCCAGTCCCAGTGCTTGGAGTGAAGGGCACAAGAACAGTCATTCTACCACCACTTCCAGGTCGTAAGGAAAACAGGTTTATTTCTATTGACAATGTCAAGATACACAGAGTGGCCGATTCTTCTTAGCATGACACCGGCTGTTTCCTGTCCTTCCATTGTGAGAAATTCAATTATGCCCACTGCTTCTAATAATGAACCTGAGGTGGCCATCGAATTACCTGCTGTTTCCAGTCCATTATTGAATAATTTACCAGGAACTAACCTTGATGAGACAGACTATACATACCCCACTGATTTGTCCATGCCTGACCTGCAAGCTCGTTTAGCCACGGATTCCAGATTTTCATTTGACTCTGCTTCCCTTGCCTCGAAAAAACCCTCAAACATTGCAGTATATGCTAGCCTGTTTAAAAAACATTTTTTGATACCTCCTTGGATATACATTTGGCTGGTCCTTTTTTCAGTTTACCTTTTTATGTCAATTGGTTTTGTGTTTTATTTTTTTCGGATTATGAATGGACACTATGTCGAGGAGAGAACTTGCATTACTCATTTGAATGGAACTTTGGCCCCACTTTCCTCTTCACATTCTACACACAGATTAAAAAGAGACTTGACTTTGGTTAACATCACAGCGTGGCCTGTTCTGGATGGAATCGCGTGGGATGCAGTTCGTTTTCAGATTCATGGCCCAACGGAAGTCGTTAATGTCCCTAATGTACTAAGAGTTAATATGGGGGATGTAGTGAAACAAAACATTCGTTCTGATGATTGGGATGTTAATGCTGTGGAAAGTTTGTTTTCTGATTTGAAATATTATGCTGCTTTTGATGCTGAGGATTTATATTTAGAATCTGCTAATTATGGTGAATTGTTCTGTTACCAACATTATGGCAATCACTTCTTACACAAGACATCTTCCCGAAGGGATGCGGTTAATTTTACTCAGTGGGAACATTGCCCAGCACCAACACAAGGGAGTTCAGAAACGTTTCTTAAAAAGTATACTTATTTCACTGACTTTAATCAGTCCAATCCCGAGTCCTTTTATTTTAAATTTCACAAACAGTCACTGTCCAAGGTTCGACTTACAAATACAAAATTGTTATACTCAAAGGCCTTCCTGGATCAATTAGTTACTGGAGGGTATGAGTTATGGAAGGATACAATAGACCTTAAATCAGTTTGGGGCTCAAGGGCCTGGCAGGTACAAGGCACTGAGGCTTTGCACCGTGCATGTCTCATCCCAAATCATATGTGGTTTTTAAATGAAACCATTTCCCAGACCACATGCTTTGGATTGGCTACATCTAAAAGGTTAAACACCCCGTCTTTCCCGGATTTGGAGGAATATGAGAATTGGAGTAATTTTACTAAATTGTCCATTAGTGATATACAGGCTCTGCTTCTGAATTCCTCCTTTAACATTTCCAGTATGAATCCCAAGGGTTGGCTGCTTTGGCACCGTAGTGCTGATTCTTGCCAAAAGAGATTTTTAAATATAACTGACGGTTTTAAGACTGTTAGATCTGATCCCCGTTTTGATTTGAGTCATACTGTCACCTCTTACTCAGTGGGCAAGTTGTGTCAAGCTTGGCTGAAACATTCAACTTTACCTGCGGTTAAGTATCACCTTTCCAAACTGAATGCAGACGTGGATTTGAATGATTTCATTAAGGGCCCAGCTAGTGGCAGGTCGAAAAGGTGGTTATATGGTGTTTACAATGAAATTTGGAAACTCTCACAGATTGAGGCTGCTTCACGCCTTAGGGCTATTGATCAGGCAAATCTTGAGAAAGTGCTTGCAGTGGTTGACAATAGCATTAACGTGCTTTCCTCTAGAATTTACACATTAGATAATATTGTGTCGTCTGTTGTTGATATTGTACATGATGAAGTATCTGTATTATACCATGGTCAAAATCAATTACGTTCAATCATGCAATTTGCATGGACACTTCAGACTCTGAAAATGGGTAAAGTTCCCTGGGGATACATGAATGTTTCTTCTTTATTTGCACCGTTTAATTTGACAGACAAACAACGCTTGCTTTCAATGCGTGATGCTTCCTTTTCTATGCTCCATATTGAAAGGTTGGAATCTTTACCTTTTTCTGTGGCAGAATCCACTGCTGCTACGTGGCTTATCCACGGTTTAATAACGCTGCCTTTTGCTTTATATAAGTTTTCAAATTGTATGAAGTATGTGCCAATAGGTCGTTTTGAACCCTTAGGTAGCGGTTTTCTTCATGAAGTCTGGTCACTCCCATACACATACAGATGTTTCAAGGATGAACAAGAGGTTTATCTGACAGGGGATGAGTGTACTGAGACGCCAGATCATTCTTTAATGTGCAGACACATACAGTTACACGGTTCATGTAACAAGGACCGACCGAATATGGCTTGCGTTTTACAGGGCACGCCAGTTCCTGCTATCATCCCCACGTTTAAATTGTTAGAGAATGGTAGTTATTTAATGCTCAATAATGAAAACTGCTGTGGTTTAATTAAAAGTATAGCTTTCATAGTAACGGTTAGTGAGCGAGTTATTTGCTGCAGAAATGTTCTTTATCCTCCCACACGTGAACATAGGGAGTCTTCCATTTGGCCACAGATACCGACCTTGGGAGCAGAATTCAGCGGCATGGCTAGAATAAGAGCTCTATTGTCCCAGAAAGAGGTGGCCTTGAGCTCGGCCCGTGAAACTTTCGTGCTTCACATTGCTAACACCCGTACGGAGGTTCAGGCTCTTTTAAACACTGATTTGCCTTTGCATTTCGGAGCCATGGTCCGTTCTATCTTTAACGCATCCTCCACAACGGGCCTAGCACATTTTTTTAAAGTTGTTAGCGGTGGTCTCGTGACTTCCTTTGAGAAGATTTTTGGAGTCATCCCTGCCTTCTTCCATTCTATTTTTTCATCCTTATTTGGAGGGTTCCCGTTTTTGCTTGCATTAGCGGCTGGCGCATTGGTGGTTTTCTGCCTTTTTAAATATGGATGCCCTTCCTGTGCAAGACCACGCACAGCTACTACTGACGCGGTTTCGCAACCGCATGCTTGATTACTATGGCACACTGCCGTTAGCGACTCTAAGCACGGCGTTTGGATTATCTTTTCGGTTCTCCTATTTCACCTGTGTCCAGCCTGTATTTCGCTGTCTGACCTGTGATTTCCTTTGGGCCATTGATTTGTGTCTCTGCGGACCAGCATCTTCTGACGTCGATTTTGATCAACTGATGAGTCCTATCATTGCTCACGAGTTGGTTTGTTCTGACGAAAGGATTATGGCCTTGGCGGTGGCACATGGACTAATGGGTCCCTGGGATGTGTTGTCGGCAGCGCAAAATTTCTTGGAACTAAGTTTTCTTGAGAACCCACCGAGCTGTCCTCTGATGGTTATAGAGGATCCGGTGCTGGAAGATCACGTATGTTCCTTTCGTCTTTTAAATTGGATGGCTGAACTGTTTTCGGATGAGGACAGTGACTTTCTCCTGGAGGCTGTTGCAGCTTACTTTTCATATACAGTCTTATCATAGACACTGCCTCAAATTGGCATGCTGATTGATAGCATTTCCTTGATTTTATTGACTTTTGGTCAAGACATTTTATTTTTGCTTACCTATTGGCTTGAGCCACAGTATACTTGTGGGCTATTTTTTGGCATTAGTTTTTATAAATTGAATTTTTATTCATGCTCGTTTATAATTGGATTCTGCTCTCATGTGATGGCACTTCTGTTATCTTATTTAGTCCGTTCTCGGATCATGGGGGGGTGTTGTATAGCTCCTATATATCCCTATATCGTGTTAAGTTAGCATAGGTACGTTCGAGATTTAAACGCCATTTTTCCTTTCTTGCAACTTCTGCACACGACCCTTATTTGTTGACTTAGCTTTCAACCTAGTAGTTTGCCGTGGTGAATGTGAGAATAATATGTTATTGCTCTGATATCTACTTTGTTTAATAAAACATGTCTGCACGGAGAGTGCTGAAGTTTCAGGAGCAACACGATATGGAATTGTTATGAGGTCTGATCTCCACGCCTTCATAGTCATAACACAAGTGCAGCCTTTGCCAACTTGGGCTTGAGGCGGGATTGATATTGCTTTGCACGAGAATTGTTAACACACTTGATGCGGTGCACATGCAGAGAGAGCTGGTGTATGCTGATGTGATTCCTTCATGCTAGGACACTAAGGTATGGGCCCGCCCTAAAACAACCCAAAGAGACCTTCTTAGATAATAATATAATATATGTGTTAGGGAGGGTGAGATATAAGTGTTGTTAACTCTTATTCATTACAGCATGTTAACATGCTGTCACCATTCGCTTTTTATGTCTTAGTAACTATGCTGATAATTTTGCTACTGATAATAAGTATACTTGTATTATCAAAGATACTGCGCCTGAGAAGACGGCATTAGTAAATAAACATTTCAAATGCACATGTGTCTTCTTTACTCCATGTTCTGGTTTGTAATGATAATATAACGAAAGAGTGTTCATGAGTCCCACGTACCCTGAGGTACTGTAAGTTCATGTTCTGGTTTGTCTAAACATTGGGTGTTTGATATGTCCAATGAGACACTGTAGCTAGCTCGGTAAGGGGTGAGTTGGTTGCTAAGGTAAGTTTTGGGACACCCTAATTTGCCGAGGTTCCACTCCTCTGTGCACAGTTCTGTGTGAGTACAGAAACCCTGCAACACTTTATGGCCGCTACATTTGCAAGTGTTAGCCAAATTCAGACCGATTTTGAAAACAATGCTGAGGAGCATGGCCACCTGGTGGATTGTTTAGACCATTTCACCCACATAGGGGCATCTCTGCAAATCAGCAGGGATGCGCCAGAACAAATGCGTCACGCAAAACTACCCTTGCGTCATGGCAGATGTGCCGCATTTACAATGCGGCGTGCCGTGGCACAAGGGTAGGCAGATGCGTGACGCATCGCGTGACGTAAGGGCGGTGCATCGCTGGAGTCGCGTCGCAAGCGCAACGAGACTCCAGTAATGCTCGGGTGTGCCCTATACTTAACGTGCTGCGTCAGTCCTTACGCCTGCTTCAAGCAGGCGTAAGGTATTGACGTACCAGCGTCGCATAAGTGCCTGCGTGAAATCTACAAGATTTCACGCAGGCACTTTTGCGAGACACACCTGCCCCGGAATGCCCACCCTGCGCCGGAACGCCCGCATGTCGCGCAGGGCTTTATAACGTGACGCATCTGCATAGATGCGTCACGTAAATCGGTCGCAGGGATGCGCCACATTTACGCTGCTGTTGCGTGACGCAACGGTGGCGTAAAAGTGGCGCAAGTGCCTTGTAAATCTGCCTCTAAGTGTCTGGAGGTTTCCTCTACTACAAATGAACTATGACTGAAGTCTTAGTCATAAAATAGGTTGGGCTTCTTTCAAATTACCTACTAGTAAAGGTCTACAAGGCACCACCACACAACAAGCCAGACACCCGTGGGCAATCTTCAGTTCTTACCTGAACTACAATCCGTAAATCAATTAAGTCTTAACGGGGACACACTTTCAACTGTTGCACATATGAAGAATCATCCTGATCCTGTAAACTAATCACTGGACTGCTGGCATATATGAGCTATTGGTATGCAATCTACATGAGGCCCACAAAAAAGTAATTACTGGGCTTCGGTGAAACCAAAATCAGACAATCAGAAGCTACCTACACTTATGGTGACATGACCAAATTAAAAGCCTTGTAAGACTCCTTGGGCTCATAGTGGAATCAAGCAAAACAATGTAAAATACTCTGCATCATGCACAAAGCATTCTGGGGCAGAGGTCCTGGTTACATTGACCAGCTGACTAACCATTTGTAGCTGTGCAGAAACCTATAGTCATCTTCAATTAGCTTATTTCACAATGGTCCTCTAAGAGACTAACATGCAGTTGAAGATCTCTGGTGTCCAGTGTACAAAACCCTTGACCACACTCAGTACTCAAAAGCGGTTTGAAAGCAACCACCTTCAAGTCAAGATGCTCCTGAAAATCAAGCTTTTCAATGCATTCATCAACTCGGACCATTTATATCCAGTGAAGTGACTAAAGAATGCCAGATATAGCACCACTGCTTATATTCATCTGGACTATAATCTCATTAATGCTGGTTTTATCCTTTTAAAGCTATGAAGTGTCTATGGTGACACACTAGTCACTTATAAAACTTGAATTAAACAAAATATATCTAATTAAGAAATGTAAAAAAATATTACTGAACGTGTTTTTTTATCTTATGTACTGCAATAAAAGCTCACTTAAAAAAATCCGCTTCTTCTCTCTTTTACGCACCCTGTGTCTTTGCCAGCAATCCCTTTGCGAAAGATGAGACCCCTAGTGCTAATAGGGGATTAAGACCATACATATCTACTCCCCTCCTCGTACATAAAACCATTTATCCTGATGAAAGTTTTCGCCCAAACAATAGTCTTCCTGCTCTACAGCTACTTACAAGGGTAGCTCCTGACATCTGCCTGTTTTAAGGGGAAGAGGTCTCGCAAAAATGAAGGAACATTGGGCCTCATTTATGAGAAATGACGCATCACTGCGTGAAAGCAGTGATGCGTCACTTCTCAGTGCGCACTCCTTGCGACATTCCTGATGCGTCATATTTAATGTATGACGCATCATGTCGCAAGGAGTTACAGATACGTCAGTATTTCTGACGTATCTATAAGTGCAAAAGTGACGCATTGCTGGAGTGTGTCACAAAAGTGACACAACTCCAGCAATGCATCCTTTCACATGGGGCAAGCCCCATGTGAAAGGGCCTGTGTCAGTCTTACGCCTGCTGTGAGGCAGGCGCAAGATTTTGACGCAACGGCGTCCTAAAAGTGACGCAGTGAAATCTCATAGATTTCACTGCGTCACTTCTACGACCCTTGCTTACGTTAATACGCCCCCCTTGCATACATTATACCTGGCGCAGGTATAAAGTGGCACAGGGGTTTACAAAGTGACGCATCTACCTAGATGCGTCACTTTGTAAATATGGTGCAACAAGGTGCATTTTTTAAGCTACTGGTGCGTCACAAAAAGTGGCGCACCTGCGGCGTAAAAGTGACGCAAGGCCTCATAAATGAGGCCCCTTGATTCCAAGGAGGGTGTGGTTATGCAATCTCTCCCCACAACATCAGAGAATGGCTGAGTGTAGAGCCTAGAATGTTTAAAAGCTTTGACTGCAAATATTCCACCAGAGTGAGATGTGCTGACGCTGCTAGAGTTGGGGTACTAAGAATAAAGCTCTCCTTCTACATACCCTTTCAGGAGGTATTTATCTACGTTTGTCTGCCAAAAATTTGGGAAAGATTATTTCTGCCACAACCCAGAACCTATGACGCTGTGGCACCATGTTTTATTGGAGAAAATGGCCAGGATGGTTACCGAAGTGCTCAACTGATCATTCCACCAAGTCAAAGGCAGTCCCAGGCCAGTGCGCAGCATGTCGTTTTTTTTTTGCTCACCCTGTTGTGAGTTTCGGGACATCACGGGGTTCGTTACAAACGCTGCGACCTTCAACTTTGTGGGTTATGTCATTGGTATTTCACGTGAGGTTCTGCGCGAGCCTGAAGCGAGCTGCACACAGCGGCGTGCATAGAGGGCGGCGTGTCATCATCAGCCTATACGCAGACTATGGCCTCAGCGAGTAGCAGGCACATGCATCAAGAAAAGCTTTTGCGAGTCCTTATTTGCGATTATTAAGGAATCGCAATTAAGGACTCTCGAAAGCCTATGCATGTAGGAATCGCTACTAAAATAGCGATTCCTAAACATTCCTTAATTGCGACTCGCAAATTGCGAGTCGCAATTAAGGAATGCCTTCCCATTCATTCCTATGGTCCTACAGGCCCATAGGAATGAATAGGAGATTGCATGCGCAATTTGCGAGTACCATTAGGTACCCGCAAAATGCGCATGCAATTTCAAGGGTGCAGGGGTGTCCTAAGGACACCCTGTTGCACCCCTGAAATTGCTCTGTGCACATATGTTGCGCACACACACGCCCCAAGGGCATGTGTGGGTGTAACCTACAACTTTGAAAAATGCACTTTAGTGCATTTTTCAAAGTTTTTGCAAATTACCATCAATTCAACTTCATGGTAATTTGCACCCCCTAATAGCGGAAACCCTATTTTAAAGTGGTTCATGCATTGCATTTAAGGAATCTCAAATTACGATTACTTAAATGCAATTGCTATTTGAGAAATCGCAATTATTTGCGAATTCTCAAATTGCGAGTGTCTTGAACCTTGATGCATCGCAAATGCCATTTTTGCGGGAGCAAACGGCCGATTTCTCCGAATTGCACTGTTTGTGCTCGCAAAAATGGATGATGCATGTCCCTGTTGGTTGCTTGGCGACACTCACAACAACTCCACTGTGTGTGTAATCACTCAGTTGCTGTCTCACTAAAACTCATGCACTCTTGTGTACATCATCAGCCCGGCTAAACTGTGAAACGCACAAAACAAGCTCATTCTGCTCTGAGCGTACAATTGTTGTGATTCACACACACACACACGCATGCATGTCACATGCCACATTCTGCAAGCAAGAAGGAAAACACACCATCGTAAAGGAGAATACATTTCTGTTTTATGTTGATGGAATTATTCCTGATATATGAACACAATTTCTGCATATCACATCACTATGATATATACACACCCATACTTTGCATCACATCCTGGAAAGTTGTGTGTCAAAGGTTAACTGAGATGTGCACACAGGGTCTACAGATTTATCGCATACTCTACAGTGACGTTTTTGAATAACACGTACAAGATATCTGTGTGGGGAAAAAATTACTATCTGTGTATATTGGTATTCACAGTGTTGTTTTGGCTGATATATACACACATTCTGTTTTCCTCACTGATTCAAAAAATATGCAGAGCATTAATACACCACCACCATTTCTTCAAACACTTGGAAAGCTGGCCATACCTTGTAAAGCGTGGTTCAGGGCGTTCACAAAATAAATTGGCTCCATAGAAGGCAATAGATACAGTCCAGAAAGGAAAAGGTATCTTCTTGAGCATAACTTAGGGTTTGTAGAACAGTTCATCTATGAACACTTACCACCACTAGAGTTAGGGAAGGGTCAACAAGATGTGGCTGTAGCTGTGTTGAAGATAGAAAAGAAACACTTTGATGTACAGCCAAGTTTAATTGTTAATCGACATACATTTTTCACAAGAGAGCAGCATCAGGATGAGCCGACTGATAGTTATGTGGCAGCACTCCACATTCTTGCGGCTGATTGCAAGTTTGAAAATTTTACTACGCAAATGATACAGGATCAAATTGTGTTAAGATAAGAATGTACAGGAGAAATTGTTCACTTTAAAAAATCCAACACTTTCTAAAACAATTGTAAAAAGCATGGAGCTGTCATGTAAGTCAACCAAAGAATTGACACATAAAGAGCAAAGTGGTGTTGCTGTAGTAAAAGAGTAAGAGAGTTTCAGCAAAGTAATCAGAGCAACAGAAATGTTGAGAGAAAAGAAAGGAAAAATATTTTTTGAAACAGAACAATATGTGCTTTTGTTGTGATTATCCGAGTCATTCCCAGAATGGTCGTCCCTGCCCAGCTAAAAATGTCAATTGTAAAGTTAATTAAAAAATAATAGAGCCAATGCCATTCTTGAGAGAGAAGTCAGTGAAGGATCGGATGATGAACAATGCTTTAGAAGGAATGTTGCCCTTGTTGTCCAGGATGGTGATTCGGAGAGAGTTGAATGTATTTGATCTTTATCAGAACATCACTGTAGGTGTTAAATGTATTATTGATCCTGGATCTAGAATGCCCATGATTACGGATGTATTGTACAAATAAATGTGGCCAGATGGGAAGTTATGCTCACCTCACTGAATAGTCAACAGGAGATTTTGAAACCATCTTGGAGTTCAAGGGGGGAAGAATCAATGGGACGGTATATGTGGCGAAGAAAGGCCTTAACATGCTGGAGTGGTGCCATCAAGGCCTGTTTAGCAGTACACTATGACCAGGTAGGAAAGTCCAAGTGTCAGGGGTTTCTGAAGAGGATGCATCCTTGAAGGACAATGTCTGGATTAAATCATTCAAATCAGTTTCCAGTGGGAAATTGGGCAGAATCAAGGGCTTTAAGCATAAGAATAAATTCCAGGGAGGTGTTAATCCAATCAAGCGCATTACGAAATGTACCTTTAAGTGTAGATGTTACACAGTTGGTCCCTCAAAGGTATATTCACTACTGCCCTGTCCATGTGGACCAAGTGTTTTCGGATTCCCTTCTAGACTACTCTTTTGGGTTATTATGTATTGGAGCCACTCTGTAGTAATTTATGGCATTTTGGAAGCCAAGGCCTTTCTTTCGGAAGCATTAAGGTTTTTGTATAGACTGTAGGATGCCACACAAATTTCAGCAATGATGCCTTTAAGTCTCTGAATCTTTCTTTCCATATGTGGATAGAAAGAGCCTGAAAAATGAATAGTAGATGAGGAACTGACTTCATCTTTCTGGTTGCATTTTGCTCTAGCCTAGATACATATATTTTCTGCCATCAATGTAGGTATTTTCGTATTTTCCCCTGGACTCTGGATATATTTGCTGTGTGCAATCCTGAGAGCCAGTATCTTTTGTAGTACAACTCTAAGTGATAATTCTTGCTGTGTAGTTTTGATGTCTGCTCTGTCTAATCCTAAAGGGAGTATTTCGTTTTTAGACTCATTGATTTTACATCCAGACTTTTTAGCATCTTCATGTAAAGTTTCTTTAAGTATTTCAAGTGTAGTGTTTGGGTAGCCCACCAACAATAGCACATCGTCAGCAAATAGGGAAATGTTCTGGTCTTGTCTTCAAAATGAATACCCTCTATTGCATGTATTTTCATATGTACTGATTCTGTTATCATGCTGTAAAAGTTGGTGAGACATCCCTGTCTCTACCCCGGGAGAATTCTATATGGTTTAATCGCACTCTATCTATCAGTACTTGGGCCTTAGAGCCTGGTAGTTTGACAACACCTTTCAGATATATTATTCTGCCAATTTAAACGTTATCATGACTGCCTTCATAAACCTCAATTCGACCACATGGAAGCCCCTCTCTGTGTCAATGGTCACCAAAAGAGCTTTCTGCTTCTTTTTTTGGGGTCTTTTCAAGAAAGTAGGCCATTATTAGGGTATTGTCAAAGGCCTGTCAACCCTAACCAAACCCTGATTGGTCTTTGCCTATCAGATTGGGAAGTAGTGGCATTAGTCGCATTCAAGCAAAATCATATACATTTTAACATTGAGATTGAGGAGCGTAAATGGTCAGTTGGGGACAGTTTCAGTGTGATCCTAGCCCGGTTTGGGTATGACTGCTATGTTCCCCTCCTCATTAGATGGAGACATTGTTCCACTTTCCCAGAAAGAAAGGAAAGGAACAGCATGCTTAATGAGGGACCAGTTTTATTGGCACACGTTTGTGAAATTAGGCAGTATACCCATATGAACCAAGTATTTTAGTAAATATCTGGCTTTTCATTGGCAATTTAATTACGTATTCTTCAATAGGTGCTCCTAATTCCTCCGTAAGTCAGGAAGGTAAGTGGTAGATCTGCCAAGTATGAGTCTACAATAAACATCTCAGGCCCTTTAGCGTATAACTCTAATAAAAGGTCTGAAAGAGGGTCAGTGTGTCCCTGTTATAATATGATATGAGACCTCTCTCATTTTTCATGCCTACAGTCTTCTCCTTATTCAGTTTCGCTTGAAGGGTAGTTGCAAAACGTTTATGAGCTATATCTCCTTATTTGCTAACTATTATTTCTAGCCGTGTGCTTTCATCTTTACTTATTTGTATTACCCTAACTTGGCCTTTCACAGCATTCAATTGTTTGAGATATGATCTAAGCCCAATGCGTTTGTGGGTTTTTTGGGTGTTTTTTAACTTGAATACCTGGTCCCTGCGTGAAAAGGCCTCTCTCTCTCTTTGCAGTTGGGGCCAAACAGATAAATTTGCCTCTAAGTACCACTTGAAAGGCGTCACACATAAGGATGGAAGACACCTCTCACATGTTATTGGTTGCCCAGTAATCGTCACTGGCCTGTGAAATTTCCTGTCTGTTTACTCTGTCCATTAAGCTGTATTTACCTAATTTCCAGTTTCTAGCTCAATGATTCGGTGTAAGACCTCTAATTGTGATGTCTGCTGGTGATTGGTTTGACACTTGGTCCTATAGAGGTGTCTGACACTTCTTTCATCGCTCTCCTATGAGAAAGATCATATCAATTGTTGAGCAGGTGCAATGGACCATCGAGTAGAAGGAATAATCCTTCTTCTTTGGCTGATATCCCCTTCGCAATATCTACTATGCCCTGCTCTCCTATCTGGTCTTTGACATCTCTGGATATTTCACTTGAGGATCCACATTCACGCACTGATCTATCCAAGTTGTCCTGTTTTGGGCTTGGTCTTCTCTGCAAGGTCACCCCAAACTTTTTGCATTCAGCCCTCCTCTTTTCTGAAACTCGTTAGCAAATTAGCCTTTTAAAACATATCTCAGCCTTGCCATTGCAGCCTGTAGTGAGGTTTGATTGCCATTTACAGAGGGCAAAATTCACAATTCACTAGGCCTGGACAGTCCTTTTTAAGACATATACCTCACCTGTAAGGAAGGCCCTAAAGAGCTTATAAGGCAGGGTACTTCATATTTGAAAAGTAAGACTTTTGTTTTTAAGTTTTACATGTCCTGGTAGTGAAAATCTCTTAACTTCATTTTTCACTACTGTAATGCCTATCTCTCACCATTGCATAGCAATTGGCCACCTTATTACATTTAATAAGTGCTAACTTTTGATTGGGAGCATGTAGAAATGTCATGTTTGGACTCAAATGAATTGTAATTTAAAAACCTTGTCGATAGTAAAATCAGATTTTAGATTACTATTTGAAAATGCCACTTTTAGAAAGTTAACAATGAGAAACAGGGGTTGGGCCAATACCACGTCAGCAAGGTTAGGCCACTAACAATAGAACAAATATTGAATTGCCAATGCTGACGATACTTCCATGAATTCACTTGTTTGCACACACAAATTAATTACTGCGACTACCATTTATTTTTTCATATTTTTTAATATTCATAAATCATTTTTGCATCACAAATTAGTAGAGAGTTGATCAACATACTTGAAATACAATACCAGCACATTTCTTCACTCACAATAATAACCCACAAAACAGTTAACAAACACAAATCATAACATACACATGTGAAAAACATCAACAACCTATTCACACCTGTGTGTACAGCTAAATACCATTGTACCCTGGTTCTGAATTAAATAGTCCACTGTGAGCCACAGTAATTTATTCATTCACCTAGCTCCTATCAGTTGGGCAAAACCAGAAGTGTGACAAAAATAACTTGAATGCAATGAATGGTGCAAGCGATCTATTCTTTACATTAATTCAGCCTAATCATGTTCCCTGTACACCAATAATGTCTTTGAAATGCTCTCTGGTGTGCAGCACTTTTGACACGTTTCGAACCCTAATTAAATTAGGGGTTCTCTTAAGGACGCAGAATGGTTGCATACTATAAAAGAAAAAAAATATATGTTTTAGTGTTTACTGATTTCTGTGTGTGGGGAGGTAAAATAATTGTCTCTGATCCTAAACTCTTAACCTTAATTGTACAGCAGAACCGATAGTACGATCCTTCCATTTTTTCTTCTGTGTGAATGTCCAAATTATTTCTATAAAACAAATACAGGGGCTTATTTAATTACCTGGCTAAGTTGAAAAGAATGGCAAATTCTGATAATCAGGATGAACTCTTGTACACTCACTTAAAT
This sequence comes from Lissotriton helveticus, assembly GCF_964261635.1. Taxonomy (NCBI): domain Eukaryota; kingdom Metazoa; phylum Chordata; class Amphibia; order Caudata; family Salamandridae; genus Lissotriton; species Lissotriton helveticus. The sequence continues at coordinate 162,942,404 of NC_136065.1, read as the reverse complement.
GTACTAGTGTACAGACAACTTGACAGTTGTGGGCTGAATCTTTCAGGTTAGAATAGATGCAAAGGAGATCTGCAAATATATGCATATGTCAACAAGTGTTCAAACCAACAAATGTTTTCATAAAGCCGAAGACAGATGAACAGAATCCATTTGATGTCTGCCAACATTTGCTGGTAGCATTTAGAGTGGCTGCGTTGTGACTTCTTGATGAACTCATGTCTAATATGTGCAGGCAAGTTCACGCTTTCAAAAATTTTAGTTTAGAAATTCAAACTGGGAGCAACACTCCAATGTTGCCAACGCACAATTAAAATGAGGATGACACTAACCTACATTATTGCACGATGAGAAAGTTGACATTTGTTTTCTCAAAACCTTCTAAGGAATTGTAAGAGTTTCCAGCAGCCTGGGCCTGTTAATGGCTCCCTAATTAAGAATGCGTATTGGGCCCAGACAAGAAATAATAGGTGAGTAGGTGTGGCCATGATGGTTCATTCTGCCAGGATAGTTGAGGGCGGAGCTGTTGCCTGCCCCACTTACATTTCAAAGGGCTTACTTCCAGCGCACATAAAGAAACATAACACAATTCTTTTGTGCCCCTAGACTTCTTTTAGCCTGGGCAGGGGAGGGGAAAAACTTTCCAGAACCAGATGTGGGAGTAGCCTAGAAAATTCCCCCACTTCAAAGAGTGACACCAGGTATAAATATTGGACATCCTGAGCCACTATTCCATATAGTCCTGAACCTGCGGATATTTCAGAAGGACTGTCATTCTCCTTGAGCCTGCCTTTGTCCCCCGAGGACTGCCAGGCTGATTGAGGCCTTCCTTGTTCCTCAGAGGACTGCCCTGCTGCTACTAGAGAGCTACCTGTTGCTTGAAGTTGCCTCTATTCCTTGAGGACTGCCATGCTGCTGGAGGCCTGTGTTGTTCCTAGCGGCGGGCAATAAATCCCACTCTGCCTGCGGAGTTTGTGGAATTTTGCCATGTGGCAGAGTTTTTTCTCATGCTCATCCTACTCTTGTGACATGATATCAAGGCAGTCTGATCTCCACATTGTCTTATTTTGTGCTTTTTACAAAATTATTCGAGCAAGGTATATTACTCCAATTTTAAAAAGTTGTAATTTTAGGCAATCTCGAGTAGCACTCTACTTTTTAAAATCTCCTCCAGACCCTACTACATGTTGTTCAGTCGCTATGTTTCTATGGGCTTGTACGAGCACTAGGAACACTCTGTACTTTAGCTCTGTTTGAAAGCTGTATGGCTGAATTCTTTTGCATTTTGTAGATTTATCTGAGACATCAAGGTTTTTGTTTGTTATGTCTGTGCCATTACCATCGACTTGTTAGCACCAAATCATCTATGTAAACAGCGGAGTAGTGGTGTTAATCAGCATAAGAGGACCATCGGTTTTGACTAAAGACTCTATTCCACTTGTTTGTATTTTGCACTTTTGTACAAAAATTGTATTTGCCTTTTACATCACCTCAAGGGATCAACAGGGGGGGGCCCATAGGTAGCCCCTCAGCCCCCAACCGGAGGCCGCACACACTACGGGGCCCTGCTGGGGCATCCAAACACACTTTCTGACGTTTTAATCCCAAGGGTGAAAAGGCCCACCCTTTGGGATTAATAGCCAGTTCTAACTGGCACACGGGCTCTTTGAGCCCATCAGAATCCAGCCGGGATGACTGCTTTCAATTCTGACCAGCTGATACATAATCAGGCGGTCGGAATTGAAACCGACAATGGGGATTGGAAAGCCTCCAACGAGGGTCGGAGGCTTTCCGATCTCCATCGTAATTGGCCCCTCTATGTCAGCATCTGTCCACTGTCTTTTATGCCTTGGTCCCACTCCATGAGCTCTCTCAGTCGCCACAAGTTCACCTTATGTTTTGCACAATATCTGTCCAAAGATTCCCTGGACATAGGCAATCATATGTGGTCCATCTGAATCTTCCTCATTGTTTCTTTTTTTGTATTGATTTTTATTGGCTTTCTACAATATTCACGAATACAATAGTCTGACTTCCATCAAAATGTTGTAAGATACAAGGGGCCAGATGTAGGTATCCAAAGAACGGTCGGTAACGGCCAAAAATACCGATTTTTGTCCGTTACCGACCGGTATTCGGATACTGAGATGTAGGGCATCTCAAAATTAAGGGTGGGCGTAGTTCGCGAAGTAGCGCTACGCGAAGCTACGCGAAGTGCACTTCGCACTACGCGAACTTCACGTAGCACTACGCGAGCTGTGTAGTAGCATGTTCCCACTGTGCAAGATGCGTTTTCAATGATTGCACAGTGCGGACAAGCATCCGGCACTGTGCAAGCATTGAAAACGGCATCTTGCACAGTGCGAGCTGTAGTTCTCTGCTGCTCGAGTAGATTATTACTCGAGCGGCAGCTTTCTCAACGCGAACAGGTAGTTTCTCATTGAGAGTGGTCGCGAGCATGCGCAACCACTCACATGAGAAACCTGACCTCCTCGCGTTGAGAATCTCGCCGGGATGTCATTTTGCTTGCTCACGGTCGCGAACATGACGCTCAAGACCGCGAACAAGCAAAAAATGACCGCTGCACTACGCTACGCTGCACTACGCATGTTCCCACTGTGCTACGTGCAGCTCGCGTAGTGCGAAGTTGCGGAAACTTCGCAAACTCTGCGAGCGTAGCGTAGTGCTTCGCCCAGGGTTACTCAAAATACAGATTCGGTAATTTTACCGAATCGGTAAATTTACCTAATCAGTAAAATTACCGATTCGGTAAAATTACCGAATCTGTATTTTGAGATGTAGGTGGCACTGTTAACAGTGCCACAGGTCTTTAAGGATTCGTTATTTACCACCAACTATTAGTTGGTGGTAAATAACGAATACCTGTGTATATGCAAATCTGTGCATGTACACCTGTGCCATGTGACAGACATACATGCCCTTAGGGCAAGGTGACACCCTGCGACCCTTGCATTTTTCGGTATTTACCGAATCGGTAATTACCGAATCTTACCGATTCGGTAAAAAATACCGAAATATTACCTACATCTATTTTACCGATTCTAAAATACTGAATCCGTAAAATTCGGTATTTTAGAATCGGTAAAAAAGATTTACCTACATCTAGCCCAAGGTGAACAACTACAAAATTCCCCCTTCCTTCCAGTTCCCATTTTTGCAGAAATAGTGATTCAACATCTATGTTCTATTGTTCCAGTAATACCAAAGAGAGGGTGCACTTGCACACCGTCATCGTATACCTCCCGGCCCATTCGGACCTTGCTCCCCCATCCATACACCTTGCACACTATGAATCCCTTCACACAAGCCTGTCGTCAATGCACCCCCATCTTTTAGGAGGCCTTGATTCTTGGGGCTCAATCAGCTCAGCAAGTTTAGCCACCCAAGCCTGCATACCATCAGCCAGTTTATTGTCCCTACGTATCCTACTTATGTGCCATTATTACGCCTGCACACTTCACCATATCTTGTAGCCAATTTGCCAGCAGGAGCGGACCTGTCAATACCCACCTAATGACAATCCTGCATTTTGACAGTACTAATCCCAACAGTATGAACCGCCTACTAAGCCCCATTTTCCTGCCGGTTGGAAGCAATTCCAAAAGACACAACCTAACACTCAGCTCAAGCGCCCATCCTGATGTCCCCTCTAGCCTAGTCCCCACTGCCCGCCAGTAGTTCTCAGCCCCAGGACACCCCCACAACAAGGGCCTCATTAGGATGGCAGGCGGATTGCTCCTGCCAGGCCGGCTGTAGTCGCCACCGGCTCGGCGGGGGCAATCCGCCCGCCATCCCTGCACAAAAGACCCCGCCATATTATTATGGCTGGGGGGTCACATTTCAGCCCTGGTCACCTTGCAACCGGGCGGAAAAGGCTGCAATATGGTGGCGGTGTCTGTTTGAGACCGTCAGCCATATTACAATGTACTTTTGGGAATGCCTTTCTGTGGCGGCATTGCCGCCATGGAAAGGCAGGCGGAGTCTGCTTGGGGGGCCTGTTGCGGGCCACCAGGGACTCCAGGGTGGGTGGGGTTGCACATGGGGGTATGCACATGGGGGGTATTCCATGTTGTGCGTGGAAGTGTACAACATGCCTTCCTGGCATTGTGGTGGGCGGTGCTGTGTGCACCGCCCGACACAATGTCAGGAATGGTTGATGCGCCCGCCACTGTGGCAGGCGCATCCTAATAGCAGGCACTGGACGCCCGCCCTTATGACGCACTGTACGATGGGATGGTGGGCGGACAAAGTCCGTCCGCCATCCTAATGTGCCACCAAGTGTTTTCTTAGTGCTTTTTATCCGTAGATTAGCATAACAAGAGTTAGAGTAGGTCGATTTGGGCCTTCAGAAAGGCAAAGGTTTGCATGTCATGGCTCCAGCCATCTCCCTAGATCTTGCAATCTCATCTCCATATTTTGCACCCAATTGGTTGACATCTTGACGAAAGGTTGAAATTGCATTGTTGATGCTGATTTTTACTTTATCTAGTTCTTGATGTAGATCCCCCCTCCCCATTCATCTCACAGTTCTCTTAGGCATTCCTTAAGACCTTAAAGAGGAGTCTTCCTTTCCGAATGGCCTTCATAGTTGAGGTAATGAACCTCCAAAGGAAATTATGATGACTCTAAAAGTCTTGGGGCCATATGTATCAAGCAAATTAGCATTCGCAAAGGCCGAAATTCGCAGAATTTCGGCCTTTGCGAATGCTAATTTGCTAAATGGTATGTATGAAACATTTTTGCTGCAAAATAATGAATCGCAAAATTTGCCATTCCTTATTTTGCGATTGCACTTAAGGAATCGCAAATGTTGCGTTTCCTTAAATGTAATGTATCAAAGAAAAATTTATTCAAAAATGCCCATAAGGATTCGCAAATTACCACCAACTTCTAGTTGGTGGTAAGTTGCGAATTCTTTAAAAAAAAGCTATTTTTTTCAAATCCAAAGGTGCCATATGACGCTCATACATGCCCTTAGGGCATGTATGTGCGCCATATGCCCACACATGTCATTTTCAGGGGTGCAGCAGGGTGTTCTTGTGACACCCCTGCACCCTTGAAAATATTAACAATTTGCGATTAGCAAATTGCTAATCGCAAATTTCCCCTTCATTCCTATGGGCATCCTGGCCCATAGAAATGAATGGGAAATTTGCGATTAGCAATTTGCTAATCGCAATTTAGGAATGTGAAGGAATCGCTAAAAATAAGCGATTTCCTACATACATACCATTTTGCGATTTCTAAATAGCGATTCCTTACAAATCGCTATTTAGAAATCGCAAATGGTGATGATGATACATATGGCCCATGGTCCCAAATAATCTTGAAACTTCTCCCACTATTCTGTTCGGCATTTCAGGACATGCACCCTGAAAGGGTTGTGCACTATAGCGATCAAGTGCAGTCTACATGGAAGCTGTGTGACTGTGCAACAAAATAGGCACTTCCTATAGGCATTCATCCTGCGTCCCACCTCTGTCGGTTTGAAGCATTACCAATGTGTAGTGTGTACTCAATTTGAGGTAAGCAGGAGAGTCGTATTTGTGAGTGACTTATGAGTACACTGGGTGAAGAGTTCTCCTTTGACGTAGTGAGGTTATGTCTTGTACTTTTAATGACTGTTTTGGACCATGTAGTCCTCCTCTTCCCAATTGAAGTGTCAATATTCCACTTGTAGCTGTCATCAGTTGTAATGTATCCCCTTTCCAAAGAACAGTAATAGGGCACCCTCAAATGTCACACTCTCTCTTTTGTAGGGTTCAGGCATCTCTCAAGCCCAGCCCGCTTCAGTGCAGTCAAACTGGCACCTCTATCTCAGCCACAGAGCTGGCTGTCATTTAATTTGCTCTAGGGGCACAAAATTAAGAGGACACCATCTTTCTGGCTGGTGTTGTGAGAGCAAGGGTGAGAAAGCGGATGGCTCCCCTGTTTGTTAGGGTTCCTCTCTAGTCGTGTCTGTCTTCTGCCTCTTTCCAAGCCATCATTGAGGATTGGCGTCTTTCGATTTTACTTTCTTGAGGAGGCATGTGGCCCAATTATGGCTGAGGTAACAGTCGAGCTTGAGTGGCTCTAAAGCTTCTCTTTCTTGCTAACCTGCCTCCGGACCATTGCTTAATTTGAGCCAGTGGTTTCTTAATTGTCAACAACGAAAAAAATGAGAGTCTGCCACATAGTGGCAGTGTTTGTCTAAATTGGAGATGAACACAGCAACAGTTGTTTAATAATCCAATATACAATTGTGATGCTGGAGTTTTCAAAAAATCTAGCTAATTGTATTGCCCTTTTGACCATAGATTATGCTAAAATTCTGATAATTGGAGAGTTGAACTACTGGGGAAATGGGGAAGAGGGGAGCAAGGGCTCCAGGGAACTTACCGAAATGGTACCGAGCTTGAATATTGAACAGCATTTATATGTGCCTACACACATTAAAGGACATACACTTGACCAGGTATGCTCTATCAATCTCTCACTTTACAACTTAATTATCAACCCGTGTATCTGGTCAGACCATCACTTAATCAGCTTTACCCTAAGTGACCTCTCGTTAACCAAACCACTGGCCTGCCCTAAATCTATGACCACAAACTGGAATCGCATAAACCGGACCTCCTTCCAAAAAACCCTGGCACTTAATCTTCTAGTCAGGACAGATAATTTTCATAGCTATGAGACAGTGATCACTAATTGGCAGTTGAAGGCTAGCAATATACATGCCCCTCTGCAAAATTCTATCTAGTCGCACGTGGTGACATGAGGCATCCAAATGGTTTTCCTCTGAGTTAAAACTAGTTAAACTGAGAACTCGCCAGGCAGAACGGAAATGGTGTACAACATACTCACCAGAAATGAGGGAGTTATACACCCAAAGCTTGACAGCTTACAAAACAGTCATCCTAGAGGCAAAGAAATCGTTTGTCACTAAAAAAGTTATAAACTCTGACAACAAAGTGAAAGACATCTTTAATATAGTAAAGGATTTATCGAACCCTGACTAAGTAAGACTCTCTACCACTCCTTCTCAGACACTATGGGGCCGATTCCGATCCGGAAAAAAAATCCGCCATACGATTCGTATTCGTAGCCGAATCCGTACGAATGGGAAACTACCGTCCGACCTCCGAATTCCGATCCGTTTCCGTCGATTTCCGTACGATTATCAGCGAACCGTACGAACCACAGTCGTTGACCCGTACGAATAAGCCTTGTGAATACTACCGTACGATTCGTTACCAGGCCGTACAAACTCACAATTACGATTCGGTACGTAAAGCCTGACAGAGATTCGTACGGCCCAAAGTATTCGCGCATTAACATTGATTCGTACGGAACATTCGCCTCACAGCAAGCGCCATCAATACATACTACACGTATACCCCTCGCCCAAGCCTACGCGAACCCCCCCACCCGCCAACGGCACGTCCAACTCAATCGCACGCACAAGTACCGCATGCACCCCCCCCCAACAAGCCTACGCGAACCCCCTCACCCGCCAACGGCACGTCCAACTCAATCGCACGCACAAGTACCGCACGCACACCCCCCCAACAAGCCAACGTGAACCCGCCAACGGCACGTCCAACTCAATCGCACGCACAAGTACCGCATGCACACACCCCCAACAAGCCAACGCGAACCCCCCACCCGCCAACGGCACGTCCAACTCAATCGCACGCACAAGTACCGCACGCACACCCCCCCAACAAGCCCACGCGAACCCCCCACCCGCCAACGGCCCGTACAAGTCAATCGCACGCACAAGTACCGCACGCACACCCCCCCAACAAGCCTACGCGAACCCCCCCACCCGCCAACGGCCCGTACATGCACAAGTACCACACGCACACCCCCCAACAAGCCTACGCGAACCCCCCCACCCGCCAACAGCCCGTACAAGTCAATTGCACACACAAGTACCGCACGCACACCCCCCCAACAAGCCTACGCGAACCCCCCAACCCGCCAATGGCCTGTACATGCACAAGTACCGCACGCACACCCCCCCCAAACAAGCCAACGCGAACCCCCCACCCGCCAACGGCACGTCCAACTCAATCGCACGCACAAGTACCACACGCACACCCCCCCAACAAGCCTACGCGAACCCCCCACCCGCCAACGGCCTGTACATGCACAAGTACCGCACGCACACACCCCCAACAAGCCAGCGCGAACCCCCCTACCCGCCAACGGCACGTCCAACTCAATCGCACGCACAAGTACCGCACGCACACCCCCCCAACAAGCCTACGCGAACCCCCCCACCTGCCAACAGCCCGTACAAGTCAATCGCACGCACAAGTACCGCACGCACACCCCCCCAACAAGCCTACGCGAACCCCCCCAACGGCACGTCCAACTCAATCGCACGCACAAGTACCGCACGCACACACCCCCAACAAGCCTACGCGAACCTCCCCACCCGATAACGGCACGTCCAACTCAATCGCATGCACAAGTACCGCACGTACACCACCCCAACAAGCCTACGCGAACCCCCCCACCCGCCAACGGCCCGTACAAGTCAATCGCACGCACAAGTACCGCACGCACACATAACGCCAACACCCAAACGAGCACAAGGACCTTGCTAACGAGTCGCACTACAACACTGAACATGTCTCCTGTGTACACATCATTGACAATCAATGTCCTGGTCACAGCCAAACAGCCAAACAGAGGTCACCACCAACACCCACCACCATTTCAAAATAAGCCACACCCACCATTTGACCAATAAAAGGGTCCACACATACAACCCATCATCCTTTACAACATACCCATTCTTGTGAGGAAACAGAGAGCACAAAAACAATTGCAGCCACATACCTTCACACATACACCCTATCTCATCTACACCCACACCACCCCCTTCACAATCAGACCCACACACCCTCATTCATACACACCATCAACCCCTCAATCACATACACCCCACACCATGAACACACCCAAGAATCCAAAGTTCACTAACCCGGAGAATGAGATACTTACAGATGAAGTCATCAGAGTCGAGCCGCAGCTGTTTGGCGCATTGGTCAGACAGACCAGCATGGCAGAAAGAACACGCCTTTGGGAGAGGATCATAGACCGGGTCAATGCTGTTGCACCCATCAGGCGCACCAGGGGGGAATGCCAGTCCAGGTGGTACGATCTGCGGAGGATGGTCAAGAAGAAGATGGACCAGGATTACGCCTCTGCACACCACACTGGAGGCAGTGGTCCCCGCAGACCTCCTGTATACCATCCCTGGGAGGAGAAGGTCATGGCCCTGCTGCCACCGGTGGGAGTACATGGAATAGAAGAAGCCGTTGAGTCTGGTGAGTGTACAAAAAACACAAGTTACATGGGTAGACTAACAACAGTGCCCAGCAGCATGGGGTGGGTGGGCATGAGTCCCAGCAGTACACAACCAAATGGGGGTAGTTGCAAGTGGGAGGCACAAAGGGTGGAATGTGTAGGGTGGGAGGCTGCTCTCATCCCATATGTCCCAGGGACACACACAAGCACCATGCCCAATGCACAGGGATAGGGAAATATCACACACGATAGTAGACCACAGCTTCTAAACATTTACATTTTTCTGATACACCTTTCAGAGATGCATCATTTTGTGACACAGTAAGGCAGTGTAGCAAGAGAGCAAGCACAAACTACCTGTCCCCATCCCTGTCTCGCCCTCTCCCTCTGTTGCCCTCTCCCACAGTCGCCCTCTCCCACAGTCGCCCTCTCCCACTGTTACCCTCTGTCACCCTCTCCCTCTCCCTCTGTTACCCTCTGTCTCCCTCTCCCTCTCCCTCTGTCTCCCTCTCCCTCTGTCCTGTTGCCCTCTCCCACAGTCGCCCTCTCCCACAGTCGCCCTCTCCCTCTGTTACCCTCTGTCTCCCCCTCCCTCTCCCTCTGTCTCCCTCTCCCTCTGTCTCCCTCTGTCTCCCTCTGTCTCCCTCTCCCTCTCCCTCTGTCTCCCTCTCCCTCTGTCGCCCTCTCCCACAGTCGCCCTCTCCCACTGTCACCTTCTCCCTCTGTCTCCCTCTCCCTCTGTCTCCCTCTCCCTCTGTCTCCCTCTCCCTCTGTCTCCCTCTGTCTCCCTCTCCCTCTCCCTCTGTCTCCCTCTCCCTCTGTCGCCCTCTCCCACAGTCGCCCTCTCCCACTGTCACCTTCTCCGTCTGTCTCCCTCTCCCTCTGTCTCACTCTCCCTCTCCCTCTGTCTCCCTCTCCCTCTCCCTCTGTTACCCTCTCCCTCTGTCTCGCTCTCCCTCTGTCTTCCTCTCCCTCTCCCTCTGTTACCCTCTGCCTCTGTCTCCCTCTCCCTCTCCCTCTGTTACCCTCTCCCTCTGTCTCCCTCTCCCTCTGTCTCCCTCTCCCTCTGTCTCCCTCTGTCTCCCTCTCCCTCTCCCTCTGTTACCCTCTCCCTCTGTCTCCCTCTCCCTCTCCCTCTGTTACCCTCTCCCTCTGTCTCCCTCTGTCTCCCTCTGTCTCCCTCTCCCTCTCCCTCTGTCGCCCTCTCCCACAGTCGTCCTCTCCCACAGTCGCCCTCTCCCTCTGTTACCCTCTGTATCCCTCTCCCTCTCCCTCTGTCTCCCTCTGTCTCCCTCTCCCTCTCCCACAGTCGCCCTCTCCCACTGTCACCTTCTCCCTCTGTCTTCCTCTCCCTCTGTCTCCCTCTCCCTCTCCCTCTCCCTCTGTCTCCCTCTCCCTCTCCCTCTGTTACCCTCTCCCTCTGTCTCCCTCTCCCTCTGTCTTCCTCTCCCTCTCCCTCTGTTCCCCTCTCCCTCTGTCTCCCTCTCCCTCTCCCTCTGTCTGCCTGCCTCCCTCTGTATCCATCACTCAGTGTTCCTCCCTCTGTCACCTCAACGCACCTCCCTGGGGCACACACACAGTTGCACACAAGCACTGCACAGGCCTCACAAACACCATAGAGCAGAATGTTAAGGGATGTCTCACAAGTACCAGCAGTCCTCTGCTATGTGCCTGCAAGACACCCACCATTTGCAGTCAACACTGTACTGTGTCAGGACACACATCTCGGAAAGCTCTGTAGTACACAATGGGCACAGGTGTAGGCAGCACAAGTCCCTCCTGTGATCATTGCAAACACAAACACCAGGACAAGGTCACACATCCTGTGCACCAACACAAATCCACGAATATGGCAGCATGCCACATTAGGGGACAGCCAAATCATGAACGATGGACGCTTGCAATTCACAAGCAAAGTAATAGCATACCTGTCAACAAAACACTCACTCATATGAATATGCATACAACTCATACATGCACATAGCAGAAGCTCCAGTCCATTGTGCCTCTCAAACAATGCACGTGCCCCATCTCATGAACTTTGTGGATGCACTTAAGTACCAACATGGACATGGGTATTGACAAGGTGATGCGTCTTTGAGAAGTGCCAAGTTCTAAAGCCATGATCTAGAAGTGGGTGTACAGGTCCAGGGGTGTTGGCATTGTTTGGCCAGCACGGAACAGCAAAAGACATCCAAAGTAGTAGATGACATGCAAAATAATGATGCTCTGTCTCTTACATCAACATGCTGCATCTAAACTCTGTGCATGCTTGACGCAGACATAAGGATTTACACCGTATCCTGGATGTAGCGTGAAACTGAGCAATGCTTTACACGTGTGGTGCCAGCAACACAAGACACAGCAATGGCTGTGTCAGTCATTGTCAAGAGATTAGAAGAATGTAAATACCCCATCGTCCATTTCATTTTTCTACCACTACATACACAACTGAACAATGTCAACAAAATAAAGCTTGTGGAACTGTGATGCTGATAATGGATAACTAAACAAGATGTTACTTGATAGTGCCTTAACAGTGTCTGTCTCTCCCACACACAGGGGAACGTGCGGAGCTCCCCCCCAGCCAGGCGGAAGAAGGATCCCAGTCCCAGGCTCAGCAGGACCCAGACCCCACCGCCAGCGCCGTCCCTCAACGCACTGTGGATGACCCCAACCAACCTGGCTCCTCTGGATCCCAAACCCCTGCAGCAACTGTACCAGCTACATCTCAGCCAACCACCGGACCCATTCCCACCACATCCCAGCAGACAGGTCAGAGCCCTGCCCATGATCCACAAGAGAGCCAGTCTGAAAATGAGGGACACCCTTTGTCGGGCGCCCCTGAGGTTGGTGACGACCTCCACCCTGCCAGCACTCGGGAGGCCCGTCGATCGGATGTGCCCACAAGCGCAGGCTGTGCTCATGTGGGTCAGGGTGGTGGGAGTGGCGGAAGGCGGAGGCGAGAATCTGGACAGTCAGCTGCAGCACCCGGTATGCCTGAACTCGCTAACATCCTGGAGGCATACCGGCGGGACACCAGGGAGGTAAGCCAGCTTGCGGAGGCCCTCAACCAGGTCAGACAACAGCAGGCAGAGCAAATAGACAGGCAAGACCTGCATTATGGACGGGTGGAGGCACACCAGGCTCAGCTCTTGATGGTGCATCGGGACATTTGCCATATGCTACGTCAGATGGCTGCCAACATGCAGCCCCCTCCCTGTGTCACAAGGCCAGCAACATCACGGCAAAGTGCAACACCAGCCACAGGGAGGGAGGAGGAGGAGGAGGAGGAGGAACCCTCTGACGTAGCGTCCCATGCACCGTCCATGCCTGCACATGAGGGTCCCCCAAGGAAGGTGAGTCGTCCACGGCGAAGACGTTGAGGGCCAGTGGGCCATGGACATCTCCCAGGACACTGGACCTGGCATATTGCCCCTGGGTGCAACAGCATCCCCTATGAGACTCTCCCACATGGACTTGCTGGTCACAGTCTGCCCAATGATGTCAGGCACTGTGGCCTGGACTCTGTTTACTGAAACTGTAAGGCATCTCATCTCCAGCAGTGAACTTTGGATTCCACCCCTTTCTGTACAGCACCTATTCACGTTTCCTGCACAAGATCACCCAATAAATATTCTAAACCTCATACGCATTTGGTGAGTAATCTTTGAAACAGCATAAACTGATATGTGTGTGCAAATGTATAAAATGCAAGGGTATACATCAAACAGCAGTCATCCACACACTTGGATCAGAATCTGAGTGAGGACACACATTGGTCAGAAATTCCCAACAACTACATACATGGATGGTAATACACACCTGTGTGGGACAGTAAATGCTGGAGGGGGGTTTGAATCCCAAAACTGCTATCACAGGCAGGCCCAGGAGAGTCACTTTGAGGTGTACATATCAGTGTCACAAAAGTAGTAGTCCACGTAGGGAGTACCTACAACTGTGTCCTCAGGTATGTGAGCTACCATCAGCATGATGCATTACTGTGTATGTGATCAATGGGGCACAGGATAAGGGTGGCAGGACAGACTGTGGGCAATGGGCTGTAGCACTCTACACAAGCACACCTGATTAGGTGACCTACCCCTATGGAGCTACAAGTACTATACTACTGTAATGGGAGCAACGCATACAGAACAACTACACACGTCTGACAAATACCTACACCAGAACGGGGAAATCACACCACACCCAAGAGACAGGGTCATGGTGTGTGTCCCATGTGGCAACTTGACTGACTGTGACAGCAATGTTGAAGTGGTGTGAGCAGGTTGTGTACTGGCACGTGACTGTAAGCTAGCAGTTTTTTGCTCTAGTGGTGTTGACAAGGTAACACTGTACAATATTGTGCCTATGGAAGGTGTGTGTGTGGTGGACACAGCACATGACCTGGTGGTACGTAGACCCAATGTCATGTGAATCTGCATAGTCGTGCCAGTATGTGTTGCACACACAGGCATAGCAGCAGCAATGGCTGAGTTCCAAGCATTGTGATAGCAGGAGGGTGATTGTCTGGTGTTGTCTGTGTGTAGGGTGGCAGGAGCATGCTCTATTAATGGATGGAAGGAGGGTCATCCTGTAGGTGTCTGTGTTCCTGGATAGTGTGTGCTGCATGGTGGCTGTGTATGCAGCAGCAGCAATGAGTGAAGACATGACGGCAGGAGGGGTGTGACAAATTGCTAAACAAACACATAACACAAGGGCATTGGCAAGGCACAAAGTGACATGTGGATGTGAAGGCAGGAGTGTCTGCCTCACTCAGGGTCACTGACAATAAAATGGCACAGTAATCACCACAGATCAGTCACAGGATCAGGGCCCTTACGGACAAGTGGGGCACAAGACACACAGCGTCAGCAGGTGTAGACAACAGCTACTGTGTTCAAAGCCAAACAGCAGCGACAAAGCCATCTACCTCACACACAACATAGTATTCTAGCCTTCCCCAACCCCATGCGTGTGGTCACTATACAGGTAAACACATAACAAGCATGAGCTAACTTCATGCCAAATAGTATAGATGCACATTAGAAGGACATGTGTGTTGACACCAAGGCGGCACAATATTCTGTAGGAGTCAGACATCATGCACAACATGATTATTTACATTGTGAGCCCATGGAGCATTAACAAACATACATGTGCATTGGCAAGAAGTCCAAATTACACTATTAATGATGTCACCTGTAATGCCGCATTACTATTACCTACAAGGCTGTCAAGGACTGGCCGTACCTTTCTTCATCAGAGTGGTGTGATGCTCAAAGGGTTCCACCTCCAAATAGCCCCTTGGTCTGAGTACAAACGACAGACACAAAAGGGTGATCAGGCGATGGAAGGAGAGGATGGGAACTGCTGGGAGGGAGACCTGAAACAGAGGCAAATAACCATTAGGAGTACATTCTCATGTCACTGACACTTCAAAAACCTCATTTGCTACACTGTACCAGTCACACCTGTGACGTGTACTGACTGGAGAAAAATTTTGATGAGTAATCATGCCATCACATGAGATCCGATGCTGTGACACGGACACATAAAACCTAGGACAGTCTGTCATCCATTAGAGTCATGTATAACGCTCACAATTGAGCTACCATGCAATTAGATCAATGTTGTTAAAACTCATTCACTGGCTCAGATGAGGTGGACCTTACAAACAAATGGAAAAATATGGAACTGCAACTTACGCTAACTGTAATGTCTGTATCTGATATTGGTTACCCATAAGGGCCATGTAGGCAAACTTGACCTCATCCACAACAGCTGTAAGTATCACATATGATGAGGAAGCTAAAGACCTACATGCAATGAAGGCACTCTGTAGCCAGTCTTTTGATCTGTCAAGTTTGCATTACTATGCAAAACATGATATGCAGGTAGAAGAAATATAAAGTGCAAGTGATGTTCATCCAAGCTACATAATGAGACCCTACCATTGCACAGTAATGCTGCAGGGGACCAGAGATTCATGTGAATGACCGCACTCCACATGTGCAACACAATACATCACATGTGCATCATCCCAACATTTTATTTTGTCATGCTAAACATACATGGCATCATGTGAATCAATTTTTATTACACCAAGGAGCTTTAGGGGATAACAGGAACAGGTCGTCCCCCTCTCTAAATATTCGCCACAACACAGGACCTGTTCCTTAAGGTGCTATAATTGTACCTAGTCGAACCCTCCTATATTCCTTTCAGGATTGGGCAATAGCCTGCCTTTCAGGCTATTTACTTTTCTAGACCAGGTTCACCACTTTTAAAGTATTCATTAAAAATTCAGAAACAGAGAGTGCACAGTTTATCCCTATACCTCTATAAGTCTCAATACACCCTGCTAACAGGCTAGAGTGAAGTGGAAAGCAGAGGAGAAGGCTGGAACACAAAAAATAGTGTAGAAAAGAGTGGTGTCACCTCACGGGAGTAACACCATGGAGGCTCTGCAGGAAGGTACTCGCCTGCCGCCTAGGTTCTCATCATTAGCGTATACCACTGGAACAGAAATTTGTGAGGTGTGAAAGAAAAAGAAATGAGATAGTGGTGGGGGTGCTAGGGCAACAGTGACTGCCCGTGCACCAAGATTTGTAAACGGCAGGGGAAAAGGGCTCCTAACAACTGGTCCTTCGATAACACCAGTAGTGAGGAAGACGACTCAAACGCACAAACAAACACAACAGACCAAAGGGTCAGGTTTGATGCAAATGATAGAACCAACGAGGATCTAGGAGCCTTGTTTAGGTTTTTTTTAGGTCAGCAACATCCACACCCATCCCACACGAGAGGGGCAAACAACAGGGGAAAAGGGAGAGGCCGAGGTCGACAGAACCCCAATACAACATGGCAGACATTCTCACCCCGACAGACACGCAGTCGAGGCAGGGGCCAGCTACAACTATAAGACCAGACACAATAGTGGTTAACTTATCAGAACACCAACTGAGTCCAGACGAACTAAGCGTCCTGAACAAGGGATTAGGATATGTACCCACCCCAAAACATGACAGTTTCCAACTCAGAGGAGAAATTCAAGGCATGATGAGGAGGATTAAGCTTAAGAAGTACTTCCATGGTAAAGAACAGGAAGAACAAAATAAACAGACCCTGTTCTCCACGAATTTACGTCGTCCATCCAACTTCTGCCCCTCGAGTAATATGGTAGGTCCAGAGGTAGTGGTGTTCGAACAGAAAGTGTTACAAGATATCACCAAACTGGAACAAAATACGAATAAGATCCCCCATACCAATATGAGCAAAAAGGAGTGGGCAGCACTAAGAGACCTAGAAAAGAATACGGCCATCACCATAAAGCCGGCCGATAAGGGCGGAGCGGTGGTGGTCATGGATACTACAAATTATGATATGGAAGTCCAGCGACTGCTAGGAGATCGCAAGAACTACAAACCCTTAGCTAGGGACCCAACAAAAGAACTACAGGACACCATCATAAAACTAGTAGCGGATGCTAAAGAGAAAAAATGGGTGACCTACAAAGAAGCCGAGTTCCTAGTCAATCAAAAACCCAGAATGCCGGCATTCTATATAGTGCCGAAAATTCACAAGGCACAACGACCCCCACCCGGGCGGCCGATTGTCTCCGGGATACAGTTATTATTGGAACCCCTCTCGCAATTCTCAGATTTCTTTCTCAGAGAATGTGTCGTAACACAACCATCATTTGTCAAAGATACTACGGACGTGTTGAAAATCTTGGAGGATGTTGTCTATGACGAACATGAGAACTGGTTGGTCACCATAGACATACAATCTTTGTACACCAGCATCCCTCAGGAGGCGACGCTGGTGGCAGCAGCGCGCTCCCTGAGGGAATGCGAATGGTTCTACGACACGCCACAAACATTCATCAAGCAATGCATAGAGATAGCCCTCACTAACAACTTTTTCGCGTTTAAAGACCAGATCTACCTACAAGTCTCTGGGACGTCGATGGGGGCTACATTTGCTCCGAGCCTGGCGTGCATTGATGTTGGCCAATTTGAGGCACATTACATCAATCATGAGACCACTCTCTTCCAGGGGAATATTATCCTCTGGAAGAGATATATTGATGATGTCTTATGTATCTGGCGGGGGACGGAGGATCTACTGATGGAGTTTCTCAGCTGGATAAACACCTTAGACCCAAGCTTGAGATTTACATGGACTAAGAGCAGAACATCGGCCACCTACCTTGATTTGGACATTTGTGTCCAGGACAATAAGTTGGTTACAGGGGTCCATCAAAAACCAACAGATAAAAACTCACTACTACATTACAATTCTTATCACCCACGTGCCCTGCGAGATAACCTGCCTGTAGGACAGTTTTTACGATATCGGAGAAACTGTTCCTCAACTGATGACTTTAGAGAGCAAGCACAACAGTTGGCCACCAAACTTAGAGAACGAGAGTATCCTAAAAAGATCATTCGGCAGGCGCAGAAACGAGCACTAAACACTCCACGACCACTACTATTAGAACGCACAGTGAAAGAGAGTGAAGAGTGTATACCAGTAGTAACCACGTTTGGACCACTGTGAACTCAAACACGCCAGATCATCAGACGACATTGGCACCTGTTGAGCACTCAAAATATGACTATGCCGCAACCAAGGTTTGCGTTCAAGCGTTCTACCAACTTCCGTGACCGGCTGGTACACACACGCCCAAAAACTACAGTGAGAGAATCCAACCTCCCCCATGGACACTACACTTGTGGGAGTTGTTCGGTATGTCAATTCACAACCATTACTAAAACGGTGGTTCTGAGGAACAAACAAACGTGGCACCTGAATAAATACAGCAATTGCAATTCAACCAATGTAATATACAGACTTACTTGCCCGTGTGAATTGCATTACATTGGGCTGACTTCACGGAAGGTGAAAGTCCGGATACAGGAGCATCTAAGCACCATACGAGCTGGTAAACTAACCACCAAACTGGTCCAACATTACAGAACAATGCAACACAGTCCTAAACAACTCCGGTGGGTGGTATTGGAAAAAGTACAAGGTGACCAATTCAGCATCAAACGCAAACTGTGCACCAGAGAAGCTCGATGGATATATCAAGAGAATGCGGACGAAATGGGCCTGAACGACTTTATCGAATGGGGCAAAGTAGATGTCTAATCCCATACAAATAGATGGATTCGACAACGATACATCTGGACCAATAGCTGAGGCTGTATAAGTTCGCCTCACATTCAGCAAGTTTACACACAAAGCTACACGACAGCCACTGTATAGATGCAACAATCGATGAGCCATATATGTAACTTGCACCGGCCCTACTGAGTACATAGGGTAAGCCACACGGAGCAGTACCATCCGAGTGCCTTACACTTTATGTTATAAGTCCAGAGGGGCATCAGCCTAGGTTATAAATAGATGCATTGATTGGCGATACACCCATACCACAGCTGAGAGGTTTTTAATTCGCCAAACAATGAGCAAGTTTATACACATAGCCATATGCCAGATGCTATATATGTACCTTGCATTAGCCCGAGTTAGGACACAGGGTTAGCCACTTGGTGCCTCAGTGACCATGTTACATGACTAGAGGGGTGTCCACCCAGCAGCTATACAGTAACAATGTAGCAGAGCTGAATCACTTGTGAATTAATCCAACATACTGTTGAAGCCATGAGGGGCAATATAGATATGGGTGCACGGTTGAAACGCAGCAGACATGCACCAGTGGTAAATAATAAATAATTAACAAAACTGTCAACACTATGATATTATCACACTTAGTAACGATCACGTAGGTAACTAAGGGAACACGGCACAGTTCGGAGACACTCCAAGATGGCGGCCGCCATATTGCTTTCCCGGACGGGAGGAGCTACTCCTCACTGTGACGCCGCGCATGTCCAAGTTACGTATAAAAACTAACCACAACAGGAGCCGGGTGCTGCCGAGACAACGCCCGGTTCCAGCTCAACATGCGGTAAGGGGGACAACTACGCGGCTGCCCAAGCGGGTAGACCAACGGGCTGAATTTTTGCCGGTAAACACAGTCGTGTTATACATTGACAGGTACCTACACGAGCGTGCGAGTGTAGGGGAGCGGCTGGCAGCAGTCCACCTCCGGCACGATTTAACATGAGCGTGCCGCTGTAGGATAGTCGCCCTAGATATACATGTACATCCTTAAAAAACAGCAGTGATATAATGGGATTAACATCTATCTAATATGTGGCAACAAACTTTATAGTCACCACCAAGGAATTTGAAATGAACGGCCATACATGTATATAGAGAGTATAGACAACGACAGATTTAAATATATGATCTGAGTGTAAGGGTCAGGAACACAAGCACATGATGTTAACAATATGAATTGTGTTTACAACCATTACAGAGACTGACGGGAGCAGCTTGCAGCAAAAGTATCCAGATTAAGGGACACAGACATAACCTGTAGGGAGGTATAGGTATGCCTTCCACAGTAGGTGAAAAGGTAAATGGGTCATGATATACATATGAGTGCTCAACTCTGGGCACGAGTCTTTGCTAAAGAGTTAGTCAGCCAGCCATCTAACCAACACTGAATAAGAAAGTGCCTGTTTATGTTTTTATATTTAATTTTCTAGGAACACCAGTGAACGGGTGCAGGGCGTAACGACAGACCAAAGCCCTGAAGAAGTTGCCGTAAGTCATTCTGATTGGCAACGAAACATGTCGGCGTTTTAATTACGAGTAATCTCGCAGCCAAGAATAAAGTTGAGAGGGCCAGCGAGGTATAACTCATTTTTAACTTTCATGTAAGCGGTGTGACATCATATGTGTCACCCCCTTCACCTAGTTGGGTCCAGTCCTGCAGTGCACAAATCTTGGTGCACGGGCAGTCACTGTTGCCCTAGCACCCCCACCACTATCTCATTTCTTTTTCTTTCACACCTCACAAATTTCTGTTCGAGTGGTGTACGCTAATGATGAGAACCTAGGCGGCAGGCGAGTACCTTCCTGCAGAGCCTCCATGGTGTTACTCCCGTGAGGTGACACCACTCTTTTCTACACTATTTTTTGTGTTCCAGCCTTCTCCTCTGCTTTCCACTTCACTCTAGCCTGTTAGCAGGGTGTTTTGAGACTTATAGAGGTATAGGGATAAACTGTGCACTCTCTGTTTCTGAATTTTTAATGAATACTTTAAAAGTGGTGAACCTGGTCTAGAAAAGTAAATAGCCTGAAAGGCAGGCTATTGCCCAATCCTGAAAGGAATATAGGAGGGTTCGACTAGGTACAATTATAGCCCTTAAGGAACAGGTCCTGTGTTGTGGCGATCATGTGAATCAAAACAGAACTGCTACTCACTGTGAAGGCTGGCGTAGTAGTATTCTCAACCTGCACTGAGGTAACGACATGACAGTGACATGATATACTGCTACAAGGGGCAATGCATCCATGTAAACTGATTCACAGGACAGTTGTCTTAACATGTGGAACATACACTGGGCCACACCCACACCACATGGTTTCATGGTAATCAAACTGGACTGGCCCACAAGCTGGAGGTGAGGATCCAGTCACATTCTAATGCACACAGTGAGGCTGCAATCCCCCACAGAGTCCGTGGTTGTGACCTCTGACACAATGTCAATCCATGGTATGTGCAATGTTGCAGTGGCAATGTCTACACACATTGATGCATTCACCAGAGTCTCAAACTACAACAAATGACAGTCAGATGGGGTGACTATCCTGTCATGGGAGTGGCCATACATGTCATAAGTAACATAATAGAGTTGCATGTATGCAAGGTCTCACTACATGCACATGAACATGTACCACACGTTTCTACACATACCAACGCTAAACAGCCTTAAATGAGTCCTTACCCAAATTGACTTCTCCACAAGTCCAAGCATGCTCTGTTGATGTGGCTGACGTTGCAATCATAATGAGCAATAGCAGGATGACCAAGATGACCCCAACGGACAACAGGCAGGGCGAGCTGTGGATGAGAGTGGCACACAAGGGGTCAAGTTCTGTATAATGTCATTTTGGCAATGTCTGTTGAATAGCCAGATGTAGTATAACACCTGTACATTCCAAGTGCACACATAGCACGTATGTGTGTTGCATTACAACTGCACATGTGTGACACTGCACAACACATCTCCAAGTGACCTTGAATACAGTCTGTTGCATACACAGCATGCTACCCATGCAACTCTATAGTCCATCTTTTACATAAAAGATGATATGACTCACCATGATGAAAAGAAGTTGCGGATGAGGTGACTGCGGATATCATCTTCACCCTCCTCATCACTGGCATCCTGGCCAAGGCCTTCATCCTCAACGGGCGGATGTTCCAGCTCATCAGGATCAAGGTAGAGTGGCACGGCCTTCTCCACTGCCATGTTGTGTAGCATGCAGCACACGGTGAAGATGTCACACACCTTGCGTGGGCTGTATTGGAGGGCTCCGCCTGTCTTGTCCAGGCACCTGAACCGGCTCTTCAGGAGTCCAAATGTTCGTTCGATCACCGCCTGGTCTTCCCATGAGCATTGTTGTAACGCTGGTCTGCAGCTGTCCTGGGGTTGCGTAGCGGAGTCATTAGCCACGGCATGTTTGGATATCCAGCGTCTCCTACAAATTGACATCATGTACAAGAGTGATTCATATGATGCAGATCATGAAGTTGTGACATACTGACATACAGAGCTGACAGTGTATACTCACCAACTAGACATGCCCGGTGGTTGTGCAGCTGCAGCATCATCTGTGGTACCCTGCTACGCCTCATGATGAAAGCATCGTGGCACGATCCTGGAAAACGTGCACAAAAATGTGAGATAATCATGTTGGCAAGACACACCACCAGGGCATTTATCGAGTGGTAGTGTTTCCTGTTGCGATACGCTTGCTCCTGAGCCTGTGGTGGCACCAGAGTAACATGTGTACCATCAATTGCACCAATTACATGTGGCATGCGGCCCAGGGCATAGAATTCCCCCTTGACATCTGTCAACTCTTCTGGAGTAGGGAATGTAATGAATTCATCAAGGTGGAGCAACATTGCTCCCAAAACATCACCCAATACCGACTAAACATAGTCTGAGACATCCCTCCCACATCAGCTATGGTAAATTGGAACGTACCTGTGGCAAAGAAATGGAGGGCTGCCATCACCTTTACCTTGGGTGTCAGTGCAGTTGGATACCTGTGGCGTGGTTGTAGGTGAGCCTCCAGCCTGTCCGTCAGGTCCTTGATCAACTGTCTGGTGAAGCGATATCGACGAATGCAATTGCGCTCCCTCATGGCTTCCAAGTCAGGCAACGGCTTTTCCAGAGGGGGTGCCCTGCAAAACACAATTAATCCAAAATGTCTTCAACTGTCTGACTAAGACAATAACAATGTACATGGCACAAGCAACACTGCTTCAAATAATCTAGACAATTTGGAGTGTGGCGTGGGATACACACTGATGTAACGTGTGCCAGCTCCCAGCCACTCCTCCGTGGAAAATAAAAGACCTGTGGTGTGTGGAATGGATATGACATGCATACAAACGATCTGATGGAAAGGTCTTAGTGAGCATGACAATGTATCATGTCAGTGACACACGTCATGTCAATGTCAGTAGGAAGTTGTCTGCACATCCAGACGGCTGACTGCAATACACACACACACACACCACATGTGCCATCATTTGCACTGTTCTGCCTATGTCATGTTGCGGTGTATACTTTCAGTAACAATTACATAACCATCATCATACAGCATAAATGTTTGATGTGTCACAAATGGTCTGTGATGCCATCACACATATGAACGGGTCATTAACACACGTGGCATGGTGTGCGTACATCAATAACCCTGCCATCACAGCAAGGACACAACATAGATGCTCCTACAGCAGATGTACAGAACTGTATGGACTAGTTACTTACCTTTTGTAACCAAATATCTGTAAGGAACAGTAGTCAGTAGCATATTTCTGACTTTCAATACATACCAAGCTTTGGACAAATTAGCCTCCCTGGGTGCCATCGATCTGACCAGTGACTCGGGGCTATCCAGGCCACACCGGAACAAAAACAGTGTCGCTGATTGGCATCCTACAAGGGCCTGGCCAAGTATTGCCCGTACCTACAACGCGCACTCTGCCAGCAGTTACACAACCATATCCCACAGAGAGTGTGGGTAGCGGGCAAAGATGCATGTGATGTTGGAAGACATCACTCCCAGACTCAGGGAGGATGATGACATCTTTGCATAGTGCTCGTACCTCTTGGATACCCTCTACAGCGGAGCAAACAGGAATGTGGTCTGTGATTTTGAGGCCTGGATGCACATGCTCTCTGGGGTGGGGTGGGAGGACAGGGAACATGGTCAGTCTAGGGAGGGGTGTGGGGGTCTGACAACGTGCCTATCTACAGCCAAACATGCTGCATGGCTGTACATGCTTGCCAATATACATACAGTACATTCATCAAGATAGGCCTGCAGAGGCTCAGCGTAGTGCTAGTGTAGTTTAAGGACCTCAGTGACGAGTTGGTCCTCACGGCATCAACGGGGAGATGAAGGACCAAGGTTCCGGCCGCCCACGTAAACACAACACTGTACGTTGCCCGCTCATCCAAAAACACGTTTGGAGTAGAGACATCACCAGTGTCTGGCTAGGTGTCCAGACCACTCGCATCCCCCAGTCCACCTGTCCTGTTGTCTTGGGACTGACGCTCACGTGCCAGTGGGTCTTCATGACCCTCCCAATACTCATTAACACCCATTGTAATGAGGTGTGCCCGGATCATTGAATTTTAACTTCCCATGCAGCATTAACAGCGGTGTTCTGCCACACAGTTCCCACGGCGGAGCCGTACAGTGTGTGGTATCGGGGCCAGCACCACCCGAGAACGGCGCCACGGCTGACACCTGGGGGATATTTGCCAGTGAGGTTGTGAGTTGAACCAGCGGGGACCAGGATGAACATTCAGATCCTGTCTGTCACAGCGGTTCTGGGACGTATGCGCCGCCTGCGTCCATGACTCAGCGAGTGATGGCGTCAGTGGCAAATCAACAGACGCGCTAGTGCCCCCAGACAGGTACGCTGGCCCAGAAGCCGACGCTTAGTCCGTTGGTGGGGTGAGGGACATCATGGACATGAAGAAGTGCACTTACTCCTCCTGTGTCACATGCAGGGCAGGGACCGGAGGTCGTGGTGCTGGCTACGACGGCTGCAATTCTGATGGAGCCGTTTGGTCGGTGTCACCCTAATCCCATGCAGCATTGCACTTGCATCGTGGTGATTTGTAATTGCAATTACATATCTCTGACTTCTTTGGGTTACCTGACGAGTTTGCCCTGGAGGACTGATGTCAAAATAAGGGACTCTGATGTCTCCACACCCACGCACATGCACTCGTCCTACGTCCGGACCATGAGCTATTGTGGTGCAGTGCCAACTGCTGGAGTCTGAGTGGCTTGTGGGACCAATCACACCTGGATTCATATGTCTGGTCCCTCCAGTCGGAGCAGCTCTTGTTGTTGTGCTTGACGTGAAAACCGTGGAGACACAGACGGTGAGGGTCAGTCACCAACATGAGTGGTTTGCATTCCTCACAGGCTTTGAAAATGACATCC
Organism: Lissotriton helveticus; assembly: GCF_964261635.1. NCBI lineage: Eukaryota > Metazoa > Chordata > Amphibia > Caudata > Salamandridae > Lissotriton > Lissotriton helveticus. Next base: position 162,917,456 of record NC_136065.1, on the reverse strand, counting down.
CTATTGGCACCGTCCTGAGTCTGACAATCAAAGCTAAATGGTCAGAAGTGTTTGTACTATGATTTTGGGTACAAAATGTGTAAGCTTACACTTATACCGGACCAGCGCCGGTGTGGTGAAAAAAGAGGACCTGACATGTGCACGCAGAGGTGACGTATGACTACTCAGACAACGTCATCACGGCATACACAACGCCAATGACACTTGCAGAGCCGCAGGATATGCCTACCAACACACAAGTGTACAGCATAACGGAAATTGCCATATCCAGGATGACATGTGGGGATATTCTGAGGTGAGTAATACGTTACTGACCTGTTCATTGCATATGCAAACAGCATGCACAATGTCGCACATGGCACACACATGACGTGGTCACACAGGGTCATGCTGTGCGGATGTGACACCTCTGTGACAGTGGGCATGTTGCTGTCATCATGTGCCAGTTCCCTGTACTGAATTGTGGGCCATTCCAGTGTTCATGTGCCTTGCAACATGTTGCTGACGTTACTCCGGTGCAAATTGTTGAATGCATGTGATGCACATGTGCAGTATGATTGATGACATGTTGCGCAAGTTCTTCACACATCAACTGAGGCACAAGGTCACAATCCCTGTGCTTCTTCAATGTCTGCCACACCTGGGGCATCCTGATGTATGTATGCCATGCTGATGTATGCATCCACATCGTTGACATGAGTGTAGACTACATCCCTGCTATGTGATTTCCTGGTGTAACTCTCCCAATGGTGACATGAAGGTGGACAGGGACGCAGCCTACACAATCGTTCACTTGACCATGTCTGACGCACTGTACCCCAATGGTACGTGTGTGTGTCGGCCTCGTTTCCCTATTGCATTTCAGCCATACGCGAGCGAAGTGTACCCCAATGGTACGTGCGTGTGTCGGCCTCGTTTCCCTATTGCATTTCAGCCATACGCAAGCGAAGTGTACCCCAATGGTACGTGCGTGTGTCGGCCTCGTTTCCCTATTGCATTTCAGCCATACGCGAGCGAAGTGTACCCCGATGGTACGTGCGTGTGTCGGCCTCGTTTCCCTATTGCATTTCAGCCATACGCGAGTGTAGTGTACCCCAATGGTACGTGCGTGTGTCGGCCTCGTTTCCCTATTGCATTTCAGCTATACGCGAGCAAAGCGTACCCCAATGGTACGTGCGTGTGTGGGCCTCGTTTCCCTATTGCATTTCAGCTATAAGCGAGCGGAGTGTACCCCAATGGTACGTGCGTGTGTCGGCCTCGTTTCCCTATTGCATTTCAGCTATACGCGAGCAAAGCATACCCCAATGGTACGTGCATGTGTCGGCCTCGTTTCCCTATTGCATTTCAGCTATACGCGAGCAAAGCGTACCCCAACGGTACGTGCGTGTGTACGCCTCGTTACACCATTGAATGGGCTGCATTAGCAACGGCAATGTCACCGTACTTGTGTGGGTATTTGAATAAATACATAGGGAACAACTAGGGGAACAGTGTACTGTTCAAAATGCAACCAGGTTGTCATGGATACGGAGTTTTTTTAGCCTCCTACAGGTGTTCTGGAAAATTCAGTTTGGAAAAAGTATACAATGTTGCAAAAGTTGTTGTTCAGCTCAGGCTCAATTTTCAAACCATGCATATGTGTGTCATGGGCTTATGTGTGATGTGATTGGATGGAACATAGGATGCTAAATATGGTGGCCTATCACACACTACTCCTTGGACTCACAGACCCTCTGCAGCACAGATATAAGGCAACATGTGGCTGTGGGAGGGCACTTGCCTGCACAACATTGGTGTGGTAACCACAGCTGCTGTCTCTGAATCCTCTGGACCCTGATTAGCTGAGCATGGAGAGGGCACCTGCATTCACTGATGGTGAGAACAAGGCCCTGCTGGATGCCCTCCTGCCTAACTACAGCAAGCTGTATGGGAGACCAGAGGATCAGGTGAGTGATGTGTGCAATACCTTGGAGTGTGCACCTGTTGTGTGTGTGACATTATAGCCACTGTGTATGTGTTGGACCCGGCCCCACGGCGTGGTCCTAACCCTCCCCGCATGGCGGGCCCAGGACAACAACGGCCCTCCATCAGACCCCGGGCGCCCCTTGGCCCGACCTTACACGAACTACCAACGAGAGCAACCCCCCTGACACACCATCGCTCTCCTCCCCTGGAACATGGCGGACCCAGCATATCCCCAACCCTACCGGCCCGACTCCATCCTGGGCCCATCACGTTACGAGCACGAGGCCTCGTCCGAATCCATCTTGGACCACCACGTCCCGAGCACGTGGCCTCGGCCCCGGCCAAGGCCCCAGCGAAGCCCCGACATCGAGGCAACAAGATCCCCCCGGGTGGTAGAGTGGCCACTCAACAGATCCTAGAGGAGGGAAGTTTCGATGGCCCTCCAGTCGTCCCCGGACGCCTGGTATCGATCGCCCTCCGGCCTCCCTGGGCGCTGGCTCCACCCCCCTGCTGGGTGTCTGGACACCACCATCCCGGCCCCTCTGACCCCCAGGCGAGAGGGTCCTGACATCAAAGGACTCCAGTCCTATATCTGGGCCAGCCCCGGAGTAGGACGGCAGTTGTATCCTGGAGTCGAGAGCCCTGCTGACGCTGTCGCGGCTGACCCCAAGACTAACTCCTTTCCCTGAAACCTGCAACCATCTCTGGAGCCTGCTGGCGCTGCCGCGGTCCATCTTAGCTGAACCTTCTTTGGAACCTGCTGGCGCTGCCACGGTCCATCTTAGCTGAACCATCTTTGGAGCCTGCTGGCGCTGCCGCGGTCCATCTTAGCTGAACCTTCTTTGGAACCTGCTGGCGCTGCCGCGGTCCATCTTAGCTGAACCATCTTTGGAGCCTGCTGGCGCTGCCGCGGCCCATCCTCGCCGTATCCACCTCAAGGCCTGCTGGCGCTGCCGCGGCCCCCTCTCCGTGAAGTGCACCTGTCGAGTCCTGCTGGCGCTGCCGCGGCTCGACCTCTCGGAACCCCCCGGCTCGAGGATTGAGAGCTGTGCGCAGGGTATCCCTACCTTCCTCAATACTAAGACTGTCCCGCTACCCTGTCCCTTGATTACGAGACTTTACAGATTCCTCGATCTGCCTGTACATATCACTGAAGATAAGCAACCTTTATTCCTGATAAAGCCTAAGAACTTATCCTCTTGTGTGGTGTCCATTTGTAGTGGTGTGATTACTCTGCTGTACGATCCTAAGAGAGGACCCTCACCCAGGAGGTCTCTCGCTAACGCTCGGCTACTTCTAGACGGAGGGGTGGACCTAGGGGTGGTCAGTCAGACATCTTCTGCCTCCCCCGGGATCGCCTTTCTAACATTGGTGGCAGGCGGTGCGATCCGAGCCAACGCAATTCGTACAGAGAGTGAGTCAACCACTACCGAGAAAAACACACCGCGAGCATGACTACTCAAGAAACAAGACCGACTGCAGAATTCCGGAAAGAGAAGATGGAAGAGTACAGTCATAAGGAGTTGAAATAATTCTGCAAAGATCTGGGCATCGCTACCACTGGCCTAAGCACCAAGGAAGACTTTAAACTGGCCCTACAAGCATGGGTGGAAGCCGGAGACTCGCCACCCCAGAATGAAGATAACCCGGGCCCGAACGGAAGTCCGGAGACCAACGCGTCCCCAGCGGGGGAAAGACCTGCAAACCTAGACACAGGCCTCTCCCACAAAGACGCCCGAGAACGAGAGAGGAACAGGCTGCACGAACTAGACCTAGCCCGACTCCGGCTAGACGGAGAACTACAGCTGGCCGAGAATAAAATAGCCCTCGAGCAACTACGACTAGAGGGAGACCTGAAGGAGAAATGAAGACAAAGAGAACTCGAAGAAAAGAGACTCACGTACGAGCATGAGCGTGGCTTAAAGGAACTGGAGCTCAAGGCCAAGACAAATGAGGCCAACGCCTCCGGGGGCAAGACTTCGCTCCCTCCGGTGGACACGAAGGTGCACATACCCAAGGATGTCGTCAAAGAGTACTATAAGAACAACGACATCCAACAGTGGTTCAAAGCCTATGAGGTAGCCATGACCGCCCATCGAGTACCCCTCAAGGACTGGGGCTCCGGCTTATGGGGGAAGTTCGTCAACGAAGGGAGGGACGCTCTGCTAGAGCTTCCCGATGCCGAGATGACCTCGTATGAACACATGAAAACCGCCCTCCTCACTCGCTACGGACTCACCCCCGAAATGTACCGGCAGCGAATCCGAGACTGTAAAAAAATCCCCGGTACCACCTGGGTGGAATACGTGAACTTTTTTAGCAGAGCCTTCGAGGGGTGGATCAAAGGCAGTCAGGTCACCACCTTCCAGCAGTTGGCCGACCTCATTATATGGGAACATCTTTCCAACAACTGCTTCATCGAACTCCGGCAGCATCTCCTCGACAGCAAACGGACAGAACCACGAAAACTTGCTGTCGAAGCTGATAGATGGGTAAGCACCCGAGTCCCCCGGAGCCCGATGGGAGACTACGGCCGGGGATCCCCGGGGAACCACCGACCACGAGGCGGCGGAGGAGGCCAAAGCAGGGGCCGAGACGCCCCCACGGGGTCCTTCCCTACCTCCACTTCGCCATCCCTGGGCCGAGGGGGGGCCCCTCCAGCACGACCGGGGCCCCGCCCAAACGTTACTTGCCACAGATGCCAGCGGCTGGGTCACTATGCTAATGACCCTCTCTGCCCGATGAACCAGCGACCTGGCACCACCGGTCCTCCAAACCGCCAGATCATGGCCGCCGCCCTGGGTGAAAAAGGAGGCGAGGATGATGACGAAGTCCCCGAACAGACCGAGTGGGAGCCCGCAGCTATGTCCTTGGTGTGCCTGGGCGAAAGAGACATGATCCCCCGAGCCCTGATCCCAGGCAACACCCAGAAGTACCGCCAGTGAGTCACCATTAATGGACACAGGGCCGAAGCCCTCCGTGACACGGGAGCCAGCGTGACGGCGGTCCGCTGCCATTTGGTGACCCCTGAACAAATCCTGCCCAACATCCGGTGCCCAGTACGGTCGGCGGACAACTCCGAGAGCTTGTGCCAGATGGCACGCATTCCCTTCGAGTGGAGAGGTGTGTCGGGCATGCTGAAAGTGACTGTCCGGGACGATGCCCCCGTGGACTGCCTCCTCGGGAACGACCTGGAGAGTTCCCCCTGGGCCCACGTCGAGCGGAGAGAGCATCTGGGGCTGCTCGGCCTGCCCGAGTGGGTCTGTGCGACCACTCGATCCATGACCGCCCGGGCCTCCGCCCCGAACGAAGACACCCGGCCTGAAGTACCGGAGTGGCCGGCACCTCCGCCGCCCGCCGTCTCCGAGGACGCCAACACTGAAAACCGGGCCCCAGGGGTCCGACGCTGAAGATCTCACCGAGCTCGGCCACCTTCCAGAACTAGCTGAATGGCGCCAAGTAGGTGGCCCCACCCGCGAACAGTTCCGACAGGAACAGAAAACGTGTCCCTCCCTCGAGGGAATCCGTCAACAAGCCGCCACTCAAGCCGCCGGAGACCCCTCGGGGTCCCACTGGGTCTATTGGGACCACGACCTCCTCTATAGCGAACAGAAGATTGCCGAACTGGGAGCCAGCCAAGTGCTGGTCGTCCCCCTCCGATTCCGAGACTTTCTCCTGAACCTGGCACATGACGTGCCCCTCGCCGGGCACCTAGGGCAGGACAAGACCTACAGCCGCCTGGTGACCCATTTTTACTGGCCGAAAATGCGCAACGACGTGAATAACCACTGCCGAACATGTCCGACCTGCCAAGCCAGCGGGAAGAGCGGGGGGAGAATCAAAGCCCCGCTCCAGCCTTTTCCCGTGGTCACCACTCCCTTCGAGCGAGTGGGGATCGACATCGTGGGGCCCCTGGACCTCTGCACTTCTCAGGGGCACCGCTTCATCCTCGTCCTGGTGGACCACGCCACCCGCTATCCGGAAGCCATCCCCCTCCGCACCATCACGGCCCCCGTGGTGGGTCGAGCGCTAATGGGGATTTTCTCCAGAGTCGGCTTCCCCCGAGAGGTCGTGAGTGATCGGGGCAACAACTTTATATCTAAATATATGCGGTCCCTGTGGCAACAGTGCGGGGTCATATATAAGTTCACCACCCCGTATCACCCCCAAGGAAATGGACTGGTAGAACGGTTTAACCGAACCTTGAAGGGGATGATCAAGGGCCTCGAAGAGCCGCTACGACGCAAATGGGATGTCCTACTGCCCTGCCTCCTGTTCGCCTATCAAGAGGTGCCCCAGAAGTCACTGGGGTTCAGCCCTTTCGAACTGTTGTATGGGCATCCTGTCCGAGGCCCCCTCAGCTTGGTCAAAGAAGGCTGGGAGACGGCTGCCCAAGATGCACCCCCGGACGTCTACCGGTACCTCCTGACCCTCCGCAACCAGACTCGGAAGTTCCGGGAACTTGCCGAGGCCAACCTTGAGTCCAGTCAGGAGGAAATGAAATGCTGGTATGACCAGAACGCCTCATCCATCGAGTTCGAGCCGGGCCAGCAGGTCTGGGTCATGTCCCCGGTCGAACCTTGTGCCCTCCAGGACAAATGGACGGGGCCCTTCAAAGTGGTGGAGCGCAAGAGCCCCGTCACTTACTTGGTGGACATGGAATCCCCCCGGAACCCCCTCCGGGTTCTGCACGCCAACAGGCTCAAGCCTCACTTTGCCCGCACCGAACTGAGCCTACTGCTAGCTACCGATGACGGAGCTGAAGACGACTCCGAGCCTCTACCAGATCTCCTGAGCAGCACCGAGAAGGACGGCTCCGTCGAAGGGGTCACGCTCTCCTCTACCCTGACCCCAGAACAGCACCAGGACTGCCGGAAGCTGCTGGGACAATTTGCAGACCTCTTCTCCCTCACTCCCGGAGTCACCCGGTGGTGTGTACACGATGTAGACACTGGGGACAGCCCGCCTGTACGACACCGGGCTTTTCGAGTTCCCGACCGAGTTCGGGCCTGCATTCAGTCCGAAGTGGCCAAGATGCTGGCTCTGGGGGTAGTCGAACCCTCAAACAGTCCCTGGGCCAGTCCCGTGGTCCTGGTCCCTAAAGCCGCCGCCCCCGGCGCACCCCCGGAGCTCAGGTTCTGTGTCGACTACCGGAGGGTGAATGCCGTCACCAGGACCGACGCCCATCCCATCCCCCGGGCGGATGAACTGATCGATCGCCTGGGGGCCGCCAGGTACCTCAGCACCTTCGACCTCACGGCTGGGTATTGGCAGATCGGCCTCACCCCTGGTGCCCAAGAGCGATCTGCCTTCTCGACCCCTGATGGCCACTACCATTTCACAGTGATGCACTTTGGCATGAAAAACGCCCCGGCCACCTTCCAGAGACTCGTAAATAGAGTGCTGGCGGGCCTAGAAGAGTTCAGTGCCGCGTATCTGGACGATATTGCAGTATACAGCCTCGACTGGGACGAACACCTGACACACCTCTGGGAGGTCCTGACGGCCCTCCGACGGGCCGGACTGACAATAAAAGCCAGCAAGTGCCAGATAGGCCAAGGGTCTGTGACCTATCTGGGGCACCAAGTAGGGAGCGGCCAGGTGGCTCCCCTCCAGCCGAAGATTGACGCCATCCGGGCCTGGGAGCCCCCGGTCACCCAGACCGCAGTCTGAGCCTTCCTGGGGCTCATAGGATATTATTGGCGTTTCATAAAAAACTATGGGAGCATTGTGGGGCCCCTCACAGAACTAACCTCCAAGAGACTCCCCCACAAGGTACACTGGACCCCCGAGTGCCAAGCGACCTTCGAAACACTAAAAACTGCCATGTGCACCGCCCCTGTGCTCCAGGCCCCTGACTACAGCCGAGAGTTTGTGGACCAAACAGACGCCTCCGAGCACGGCATTGGGGCGGTCCTCTCACAAGTGAACCCTGACGGAATCGACCTTCCCGTGGCCTTCATCAGTCGGCGCCTGCTGGTTAGGGAACAACGATGGAGCACCATTGAGAGGGAAGCCTTCGCCGTCGTGTGGGCCTTAAAGAAGCTCAGGCCCTACCTCTTTGGCACCCACTTCCGGGTGCAGACCGACCACCGGCCTCTGCGGTGGCTGATGCAGATGCGGGGCGAGAACCCGAAGTTACTGCGATGGTCCATCTCCCTCCAAGGGATGGACTTCACTGTGGAGCATCGCCCTGGCAACGACCACGCCAATGCTGATGGCCTGTCCCGGTTTTTCCGCCTTGGCGAGGAGACTCCCCAAGAAGATGGGTGACTCTCCCCTGCCTTCAGCTGGGGGGGACGCGTGTTGGACCCGGCCCCACGGCGTGGTCCTAACCCTCCCCGCATGGCGGGCCCAGGACGACAACGGCCCTCCATCAGACCCCGGGCGCCCCTTGGCCCGACCTTACACGAACTACCAATGAGAGCAACCCCCCTGACACACCATCGCTCTCCTCCCCTGGAACATGGCGGACCCAGCATATCCCCAACCCTACCGGCCCGACTCCATCCTGGGCCCATCACGTTACGAGCACGAGGCCTCGTCCGAATCCATCTTGGACCACCACGTCCCGAGCACGTGGCCTCGGCCCCGGCCAAGGCCCCAGCGAAGCCCCGACATCGAGGCACCAAGATCCCCCCGGGTGGTAGAGTGGCCACTCAACAGATCCTAGAGGAGGGAAGTTTCGATGGCACTCCAGTCGTCCCCGGACGCCTGGTATCGATCGCCCTCCGGCCTTCCTGGGCGCTGGCTCCACCCCCCTGCTGGGTGTCTGGACACCACCATCCCGGCCCCTCTGACCCCAAGGCGAGAGGGTCCGGACATCAAAGGACTCCAGTCCTATATCTGGGCCAGCCCCAGAGTAGGACAGCAGTTGTATCCTGGAGTCGAGAGCCCTGCTGACGCTGTCGCGGCTGACCCCGAGACGAACTCCTTTCCCTGAAACCTGCAACCATCTCTGGAGCCTGCTGGCGCTGCCGCGGTCCATCTTAGCTGAACCTTCTTTGGAACCTGCTGGCGCTGCCACGGTCCATCTTAGCTGAACCATCTTTGGAGCCTGCTGGCGCTGCCGCGGTCCATCTTAGCTGAACCTTCGTTGGAACCTGCTGGCGCTGCCGCGGTCCATCTTAGCTGAACCATATTTGGAGCCTGCTGGCGCTGCCGCGGCCCATCCTCGCCGTATCCACCTCAAGGCCTGCTGGCACTGCCGCGGCCCCCTCTCCGTGAAGTGCACCTGTCGAGTCCTGCTGGCGCTGCCGCGGCTCGACCTCTGGGAACCCCCCGGCTCGAGGATTGAGAGCTGTGCGCAGGGTATCCCTACCTTCCTCAATACTAAGACTGTCCCGCTACCCTGTCCCTTGATTACGAGACTTTACAGATCCCTCGATCTGCCTGTACATATCACTGAAGATAAGCAACCTTTATTCCTGATAAAGCCTAAGAACTTATCCTCTTGTGTGGTGTCCATTTGAAGTGGTGTGATTACTCTGCTGTACGATCCTAAGAGAGGACCCTCACCCAGGAGGTCTCTCGCTAACGCTCGGCTACTTCTAGACGGAGGGGTGGACCTAGGGGTGGTCAGTCAGACATCTTCTGCCTCCCCCGGGATCGCCTTTCTAACAGTATGTATAGTGGATAGATGCAATGTTGTTGTGAGTGAGTGCCAGGGTGTACAGTGTTGTTACAAGAGAGTTCTTTGTTGTAGTGTGGTGTGTGACAGCATGGCACGTGCTGCAGTGCACCCAGATGTAGCATATATTGCTCAGTGAGTGCCATGCTCAAAGAGTGTTTTGCACCCCTCATGTCATCTGTAGACTTTCAATGTGATGCAATGCAGTTGTGTTTGCTCACAGGCCACATACTCCTGGACAATGATGCAAATGTGTGTGGCATACGATGCCCTGTTGTCCTCATGTATTTTGTGCACATATGTGTGTCTTTGGAATGTGGACCAGGTGTACTGATGTTCTTTTACTTTCTATTTGTGACAGGTATCTGCCTATGAGAAGGGTGAAATCTGGGTGGACATCGCCAGGGCTGTCAGGAGAGAGGGAGGGCCTCGCAGGAGGCTCCGAAACATCAAGAAGAGGTGGCAGGACATCCGGTGCTGGACCCGCCACCTCGCCAGAGTCCAGCTGAAGCTGGAAGCTCCACGCCGGCATGGCGGCACCCGCCACCTCACCACCCACATGCTCCAGGTCCTGGAAGTGGTGTTCCCAGACCTCCATAGGCAGTTGCAGGAGGGACAGCAGCAAGAAGGGGGTAGGTACATGTCTGTTTATTGTCATGTGTGTGTTAAATGCTACCTGAAGTGCTCCAAGGCATGGTAACACTCCCATAGTTTGAGTGGTGTGGTCAGACAGGCACTTCATGCATTGGCATTTGAATGTCCCAGTGTCAGCAGCTGCTTCTTTACATGCCTTGCCCTACTCCACATTTGAGCTTTGCTTTGGCTAATGCTTGTTTTTGACATGTACTCCTATGGTGCAATGTCTCAGTATGCATCTTCCTTTGCACATCATCATGTTGTAGGGGGGTCTGTGACACCTGTTGGTACCTTACATGTAGCACCACATGTGCACTGTGTCTGCCCTTCTTCATATTTTGGCACTGTTCTTGAGTCTCAACATGTGTTTTCTGCACAAGTCAGCCTCAGTGGCCTTTGTCCATGGTACACTTTCTAATTGTCATGTGTTAGCTACAGGTGCACAATGTACATGTGCAATATTTTGGGCTTATGCATACTCACACTGGGCAGTGCGTGTGTGCATATTCTCAAAATATGTTGCATGTTGTTTGTAAATAGTATTGAGGGTCCGCCACACAATGTGACTTTGGGTGTAGAAAGCTGTGATGCCAGTGTGAGGTGATGGAACACTTGTTTCAGGTCCCAGGATGGCATCACATGGCAGTTCGGGCATGACTTTTCCCATGTGGCACAGAGTCAAAGCAATTCAAACATGACCAGGTCTTGATTTGGTTGGCAGGGTTGGCAAATGAACTGTGATGAATCATCAGCTATCCTGTTGTCAGGCAGTGGATCATGATTGTGTCTCTCATACAAGTATTTGCCTTGCCTGTAGCTTGTATCCTACCATACATTGAGCGTTGTGTCTCTGACAATTGTCCACAAGTAGACTTGTCATTGTGCAGAGTTCAGTGTCATGTGACTCATGATGCATGCCATGTTGAGAAGTGAGGCCAAATGGTTTGTAGCTGATATGTCTGATGTGTACAGGTGACTGATATGTTTTCATTCTTCTCCTTGCTCACAGCATCATCATCTGAATCTGGAGGGGACAGAGGCGCGGACCAGGCAGAGGGACACACTGACAGTGCCACCTGCTTTGAGGTGTCAGAGGGAGGCAGTGGCACAGAGTGTGAGGAGAGTCTGCAGGCCGGACGACATGTGACTGACACATCTTACCATGCCGACGACACCGAGTCAGACTCTCAGGAGGGGGGGAATATGCAGCAATGGTCACTTCTTCATCTTTGGCTGCCCTCCCCTCCTCCAGTACCATCTCCACCCCACCAGTCCTTGGTGTGCCTAGGGTCCCTGCTAGCCCCCGTGTCTCCTTTGTTCCCGGCACCGCAGCCCCTGCCCATGTGTCCCCTGCTGCCCTCAGTGCTGAGACTGTGGACCTACTCCGGCAGATTGCAGTAGGTCAGACATCCATGCTGACTGTCCTCCATGGACATACACAACTGATTACACAGGTGGTGTCGTTCATGGAGGGCATGTCATCAGCCATGTCTGATCTGCGTCGGAGTGTGTCTGCCATAGAGTCAACACTGACGGCAGCTATGTACACCCAGCAGCATCTGTCCCCTCCCCATCCTTCAGAGCCATCCACCTATGCCTCTCACATACCACACAGCATACACGCACACGCCACAGGTCAGACACACCCAGCGCACACACACAGCATAAGAAGTTCAAAGCTCCACGCACCCAGTCTCAAGGGGAAGTAGGCACACCCACAGGGAGAGGGGAGACACCTCACACACGCATCCACACACCCAGTAGAACAGACTCACAGCCCTGTACCTCCACCCCCAATGTGTCCCCGGGTTCAGGTGGTAGTTTTTCCGCACTGGCTGAGGTGTGCAGCCAGGTTTTTGAATCTACTTTCGCCGATGCCCCAACCAGTGTGGATAAATCCACTTCACCTGTCCTTCCCTCTCCTGTCCATGCGGTGCCGGAGGATTCCACAGATGGTGCCCCCGTAGTCACCACAGCGGATTACATGCCATGTGCAGGCAGGTTTGGGTGTGATAACACCCATGGAGGCACAAACTGCTGCAGAGACTTTTTTGGACTGGCCATTGGCCTTTAATGAGCGAGGACTCTCATTTGCTTTTATATTTGGAATCAGCTGAATAAAGCTAATATTTTGCTTTTCTGATTTGTAGTTAGTGTGATGATGTCTGTGACTGCTGTGTGCCTGGGAGCTGGTGTGATGTTCACATTTAGGTATGCTAAAATGTGTCAATCTCCTGAGGGTAATGAGGTTAACAATGGTATGTTATTGATGTAACAGCTGGGCAGTGGTGAGGGTGTTAGCCACACACACACACACACTCTGATGCTGGGCAGTGGTGGGCACTCTGATGCTGGGCAGTGGTGGGCAGTGGTGGGCAGTGGTGGGGGTGTTAGCCACACACACACACACTCTGATGCTGGGCAGTGGTGGGCACTCTGATGCTGGGCAGTGGTGGGCAGTGGTGGGGGTGTTAGCCACACACACACTTTGATGCTGGGCAGTGGTGGGCACTCTGATGCTGGGCAGTGGTGGGCAGTGGTGGGCACTCTGATGCTGGGCAGTGGTGGGCAGTGGTGGGGGTGTTAGCCACACACACACACACTCTGATGCTGGGCAGTGGTGGGCAGTGGTGGGCAATCTGATGCTGGGCAGTGGTGGGCAGTGGTGGGCAGTGGTGGGGGTGTTAGCCACACACACACACACTCTGATGCTGGGCAGTTGTGGGCAGTGGTGGGCACTCTGATGGTGGGCAGTGGTGGGCACTCTGATGCTGGGCAGTGGTGGGCAGTGGTGGGCAGTGGTGGGGGTGTTAGCCACACACACTCTGATGCTGGGCAGTGGTGGGCAGTGGTGGGCACTCTGATGCTGGGCAGTGGTGGGGGTGTTAGCCACACACACAGACACTCTGATGCTGGGCAGTAGTGGGCAGTGGTGGGCACTCTGATGCTGGGCAGTGGTGGGCACTCTGATGCTGGGCAGTGGTGGGCAGTGGTGGGCAGTGGTGGGGGTGTTAGCCACACACACACACACTCTGATGCTGGGCAGTGGTGGGCAGTGGTGGGCACTCTGATGTTGGGCAGTGGTGGGCAGTGGTGGGGGTGTTAGCCACACACACACACACTCTGATGCTGGGCAGTGGTGGGCAGTGGTGGGCAGTGGTGGGGGTGTTAGCCACACACACACACACTCTGATGCTGGGCAGTGGTGGGCACTCTGATGCTGGGCAGTGGTGGGGGTGTTAGCCACACACACACACACTCTGATGCTGGGCAGTGGTGGGCAGTGGTGGGCACTCTGATGCTGGGCAGTGGTGGGCAGTAGTGGGGGTGTTAGCCACACATGCACACACTCTGATGCTGGGCAGTGGTGGGCAGTGGTGGGCACTCTGATGCTGGGCAGTGGTGGGCAGTGGTGGGCAGTGGTGGGGGTGTTAGCCACACACACTCACACTCTGATGCTGGGCAGTGGTGGGCAGTGGTGGGCAGTGGTGGGCAGTGGTGGGGGTGTTAGCCACACACACACACACTCTGATGCTGGGCAGTGGTGGGCAGTGGCGGGCACTCTGATGCTGGGCAGTGGTGGGCAGTGGTGGGCAGTGGTGGGGGTGTTAGCCACACACACTCACACTCTGATGCTGGGCAGTGGTGGGCAGTGGTGGGGGTGTTAGCCACACACACACACACACACACACTCTGATGCTGGGCAGTGGTAGGCAGTGGTGGGGGTGTTAGCCACACACACACACACACTCTGATGGTGGGCAGTGGTGGGCAGTGGTGGGCACTCTGATGCTGGGCAGTGGTGGGCAGTGGTGGGCAGTGGTGGGGTGTTAGCCACACACACACACACACACACACACACACTCTGATGCTGGGCAGTGGTGGGCAGTGGTGGGCACTCTAATGCTTGGCAGTGGTGGGGGTGTTAGCCACACACACACACACTCTGATGCTGGGCAGTGGTGGGCAGTGGTGGGCACTCTGATGCTGGGCAGTGGTGGGCAGTGGTGGGGGTGTTAGCCACACACACACACACTCTGATGCTGGGCAGTGGTGGGCAGTGGTGGGCACTCTGATGCGGGGCAGTGGTGGGCAGTGATGGGCAGTGGTGGGGGTGTTAGCCACACACACACACACTCTGATGCTGGGCAGTGGTGGGCAGTGGTGGGGGTGTTAGCCACACACACACACACTCTGATGCTGGGCAGTGGTGGGCAGTGGTGGGCAGTAGTTGGGGTGTTAGCCACACACACACACACACTCTGATGCTGGGCAGTGGTGGGCAGTGGTGGGCACTCTGATGCTGGGCAGTGGTGGGCAGTGGTGGGGGTGTTAGCCACACACACACACACTCTGATGGTGGGCAGTGGTGGGCACTCTGATGCTGGGCAGTGGTGGGCAGTGGTGGGCAGTGGTGGGGGTGTTAGCCATACACACACACACACACTCTGATGCTGGGCAGTGGTGGGCAGTGGTGGGCACTCTGATGCTGGGCAGTGGTGGGCAGTGGTGGGGGTGTTAGCCACACACACACACACTCTGATGCTGGGCAGTGGTGGGCAGTGGTGGGCACTCTGATGCTGGGCAGTGGTGGGCAGTGGTGGGCAGTGGTGGGGGTGTTAGCCACACGCACACACACTCTGATGCTGGGCAGTGGTGGGCAGTGGTGGGCAGTGGTGGGGGTGTTAGCCACACACACACACACTCTGATGCTGGGCAGTGGTGGACAGTGGTGGATGTGTGTACTATACACCACTTAGACTTACATTGACATAGCAGACGAATGTCCCACACCTCTATTACACTAGTGATGTGAGGTGACGTTCCGTACCACGTGGTCGATGACGTAGGTGGGCCCGTCCACGTATTACAATGGTGTTGTGCGATGACGTACCGTACCCCGTGGTCGATGACGTAGGTGCGGCCTGTCACCGTATTACACTAGTGATGTGCGGTGACGTACCGTACCCCGTGGTCGATGACGTAGGTGCGGCCTGTCACCGTATTACACTACTGATGTGCGGTGACGTTCCGTACCACGTGGTCGATTACGTAGGTGGGCCCGTCCACGTATTACAATGGTGTTGTGCGGTGACGTGCCCTACCCCGTGGTCGATGGCGAAGGTACGGCCTCTCTCCGTATTACACTAGTGATGTGCGGGAGTGTGTGGCTCTACATACCCAGACATTACAATCGTGCAATGGCGATGTGCCCGTCTGGCAACACGTACAGGTATGTTGGACTTCGTTGTGCTCACCTTCTGCGCCGTCGTCGGTTTCTAAGTACGAGGTGGTGGCCGTACAGGATAGGGATGAGACGGACGATGGCGTTCATGTCCTGCTTGTCGTGTACCGGGTGCGGGTCGTGCCGGAGTGTGGTTTTACGGGAGTTTTGAGCTCTCGTAGAAAAAGAGCCGTACGGAGTGTGTTCAACACGGATCGTACTTCCTGGTTCGGAAGACGCGGTCTATTTACGTACGGACGTAGCGTGGTGCGTCAGCCGACTGCAATTCGTATGGACTTTCGATTTGTACGGCGTTTTTTACGTGCCGTACGGAGTGACGCCTTAGGTTGTGATCGTACTTGCTGATTCGTACGGGGACGCATGCAGGTGCGATTTGTACGGAGAAAAACGCTCCGACCCTCTATTCGGAGAGCTTTTTTCCGGATCGGAATCGACGCCCTAGTGATGATCTTAGTTTCTTCTTTGTAGAAAAAATAAAGAAGATACAAGAATCCATTATTTCTAGCCCACAAGATTTGAAACACCTGCAGGAAGATAGAAATCCCTCTACACTTTCTACTTTCCCTTGCATAAACACAGAACACTTCACAGAATTACCAAATAAAGTAAAGTCAGGCTCACCTAAAGATGTCTGCCCCCCCTTCATACAAAAAGTAATCTGTACTTCCTTCCCAGACAGTACTTTGTCTAAACCTCTTGCTCATGCAAGGAGTTGTCCTCCACACATTGAAAGAAGCAGTCATGTTCCTGCTTCAAAAAACATAAATGGCGTGAATCCCCTACAGCTAGATAACTATAGGCCCATGTCACTCCTTCCTTATCCAGCCAAAATCCTTGTTTCACATGTAGCTAAACAACCTTGCACCTTCATTGAAGAGACCAACTTTTTAGACCCTCACCAAGGAGGTTTTCGGCCTTCCGACTCGACCAAATCAATCATTTTAAGTGTAGCGGACGACTTGAATGAAGGGGCTGACAAAGGACACACCCAAGCATTGGTCCTAGATGACTTGTCAGCAGCATTCAATACCTTTGACCATGAAATGTTAGCGGATCGAATGGCTGTGGCAGGTCTTAGGAGTACTGTGTTAAAATGGATTAAATCCTTCCTAAAAGATCAAACTCAATCAGTCAGTCTCGTAGCCTAAAGCTCTGCCAGTTAGAACGAACTGTGGGGTACCACAGGGTTCTTCTCTGTCCCCCCATCTTTTTAATCTTTACATCCGCCTCTGATACACTCCCTCCAACAAATGAAGGTAAAAATCTATAATTATGCGGACAATATGCAGTTGATTTTCACAATTGACGAGACACTGGATTCTAAGGTATTCTTTCAGAAGACTATACTATTCATTAGAGATTGGATGAATAACAACAAGCTAAAACTTAACTCTGATAACACAGAGATTGTTATCTCCAACAATAAATTAGATTACTGTACTCCGGCCTACAGGCCCAAAATGCTAGGCCCCCACACCCATCCTTAAGTGTTCTGTAAAATGTCTTGGTATCCAAATTGACACTGACCTACCCATGCAATGACAGATAAGCATGAACATTTCATCCTGCTTCTACCAACTTAGAAAATTCAGGAAAACCTGAAGATTCTTTAGCAGGGAGGCCAGTACTCTAATCATCATCGCCATGACCCTGTCTAGAATTGATTATGCCAATGCCACATACCTGGGTCTTCCTGTCAACCAAACTCAGAGACTTCAGTTGATACAAAATCAAGCTGCCAGAATCATCTTTCAAAAGCCCAGACACTGCCACATGAAGCCGCTGATGAAGGAGCTTTACTGGCTTCCAGTAGCACAGCGGTCCATGTTTAAAACGGGTTGTATTATCGTCAATGCAATTCACAATAAAGGGCCCAAATTCCTATCCACAAGGATACATCCGTATCTCCCAAAACGAAACCTTAGATCTGCGAAAATGAACCTAATGACTTTTCCCAGATTCAGACACAAAGGAATGGGCGACTCACATTTCTCCACGTTGGGCCCCAACTTTGGAACTCCATGCCCATCACTAACAGGCAGACAACAGATTACATGTGCTTTGGGAAACAAATGAAAATCTGACTCTTCACTCAAGCCTACAGCTAGATGCAGCACTAGTGGTAGTCGATAAGAGACCTATAGGAGACCTATTGGTTTACATGCGCTTTATAAATCCCCGGTAATATAACACATTACAAATTACTAATACCTGCTGCCTATGCCATTCTGCTGGGTTTGGGGATCCCGGTTAGTCTGAGTGGTCACACTTGTAAGGTGTGATGGTTAGTAGTTGTGTTGGGTCTGTCAGAGGCGGGGCTGGCAGAGGCAATGGATGCTGCAGCTGCAGTGGCCTTTTGACAAGGGCCCTGGAGCAAATTTTTCTTTACAAATTAAGCCCTGTTCTGGGCTACTTTAATAGCATTACCTGTTGCCAACGATTACCTCTTTCTCCCAAAAACAACCGGGGATCTTTCCATGTCTTCTAGTCTATTCTGCCATCATTAGTTCGAGTTTAGGATCCGGAGCTCAGAGTCTTGTGTCAGCCATGTTTGTCCGCCCTCCTAAATCTCTTTTTTTACATTCTTAAAAACAGCTAAATCAGAAGGTAAAACTCTTGATGGGAATGAATTGTGTACATTTAAAAGCCCCCGCTTTCACCACTCAGTCTGGTAGGGTGCTAAGCACCCTGGCAGCTGCACCCAATTGGTTAACATTGGACTTTGTTTTCCCTATTGTTTTCTACGGATGCTCTTTAAACATTTCTATAACTCATGAATAATAGAGTTTTAATTACTGCGATGTATTTTTAATCAATATTCGTTTCTCTTTTCAACTAAATTGGGTTGGAAATCAGAATATATATATTTCATAACTGTACTATTTTTATTGCAGCTGTTCATGTACAGCATGCAGTAGTATCTGTGTCTTGCATCAAGCTACTAAGAAGCTGTTCAGTGCTCCTAGCAGAATCCTTGTCACTCCTAGGCGCTTTGAACTTGTTAGCTGAACCAGAGGTCATACAAGAAACTGAAGTCTCTCTCTCCATAGTTTAGCAGTCCTAGTTTACTGCAGGTAGTGACACACAAATTAAAAAATTCCAGCAATTAAAGTAAGTAATCATCTACATACAGGGTGAAATACGCCCTACTGAATGGTCTATATCAGTGGCGCAACCTAAGCCCATGAAGACCCCGCGTAGCAGTGGCTCCCCGATCTCTAAGGGGTCCCCTCAGCAAAAGTGATAGGTGTGAGCCATGAAGAGGGGGGTGACCCTCATGTTTCGTTATGCCATATGTACAGGCTTTCTAATCAGTGTAATCGTAAATTTCCTAACCAGATGTGCAAGGAATTCACAAACATATTAAAGACATGGAAACATAAATACATTTTGCATTCTATCCTTACTAAACTATCAGCAGCAAAATGTCAAGCAATGCACAGAATAATAACACTACATCTATGGATTTTTCTAATAACAGATGTCAATTGAAGTCATCCAATTGGCCCTACATTAAACTAGTCTCTAATATGAGTTAATGATGCTACTGCAAAACAAACTTCTCGATGTTAAATCCACCCAAAAAAAACAACATTTTTATAGTTTTGTCGTTACACTCAATGCAGCAATAATTAAACCTTTTGGTTTGAAAACAATGTCATTGCTTATATATATTTAAACATACAACTAGGTGCAAGGTAGAGCAATCCAATTATGAAACAGAAAATGTCAGATCTATCAATTTGGGCTAACAGGGATCAGAGGACAATGGACTTATCAATTCTTGGGACATTAACAGGACAGAAAATATTCACAAGACAGGACAAATGGGTCCAGAGGACAATGAATCATGATGAACGCTCTCCCTCCGGGAGTTCATTGATCATAGTGGATAAATTGCCAAAATCTCAGGAACCCTCAGCCCGCTTCACTTCACCCTGGTCATGTGACGTCCCTCTCTTACTGACGACATTCTTGCATCTGTTACTGTCACACAATACATTGTGTCAGATTTTTGTAGCCAACATATTGTTTTTCATCTTTTAACAAGGAGTAGGCAGAGTGCCTCCTATTTATAGAAATGGTCACATTGTGAAGCTTTGGATGATGTTCCAGTGCACATTTTTTTCATATTCTTGAGAAGAAGGTCATCTCTTTCAGCCCTATATATCGGGCACTCACCAATGTGTAGTGGGTAGACTCTTTTCATGATTGTACTTGCCAGATCTAACCAAATCTCTCCCAGGATTACCGATAAACAATTCTAAAAAGCAGTACAAATTTCCTTATTTAATGCTAAGTGGTAGCAGAGCCTCCACCATCAAATAGTGTATGCTCGAGCCACCCAACCTTTGGTTACACCATCTCATTTACAGGTGAAAAGAAAGAAGTATTGCACATACACAATGAGCTTTCCTTTGCTTCTTTAGTCAGAAAAACATATTTTGCGGAGGCATTGACTAATATAGAACCCTAAAATCCCATGTTACATATATGTCTTCTTGCAGAAATGTTGACCAATAGTCAGTGCTTAAATCCAGCCTTGGTGACTGCCCACATAGTTTACCACTGGATTAATTAATTGTTTCAAGCGAACAAGGATTTGCCAGTATTAACAAAGGTAGTATGTGAAGAAAGAAACTGTTAAAATAATTTTTTGCCAAAACCTAAACACAAAAGTATAGACCCCAGAATTCTCTATCCTAAATACACATTTCTCCCTAAGAAATGGATCCTTGCATGTACATCCACTGTAGAGCACTTGACTAGTCAAGTCAAGTCAAGTCAAGTCAGAATTTATATAGCGCACTACATACCCAGAGGGTCTCAAGGCGCTTGAGGAAAAGGGGGGGGGGGGAGGTTTACTTATCGAATATCCAGGTTTTAAGTTGTTTTATGAAGGCTAGGTGGTTTTGAGTAAGGCGGAGGTGGATGGGAAGGGAATTCCAGGTTTTGGCCGCTAAGTAGGAGAAGGATCTTCCCCCCATGGTGGCTTTGTGGATGCGCGGCACAGCGGCGAGGGCTTGGTTGGACGAACGTAGCTGGCGGGTGGGAGTGTAGAAGGAAAGGCGCGTGTTGAGACAATCAGGTCCAAGTTCGTATAGGGCTTTGTGTGCGTGGGTGAGGAGACGGAACGTTATTCTCTTGTTGATGGGGAGCCAGTGAAGGTCTTTCAGGTGAACGGAAATGTGGTCTGTGCGGGGGATGTTTAGTATGAGTCTGGCTGAAGCATTTTGGATGCGTTGGAGTTTTTTCTGCAGTTTTGCTGTGGAGCCGGCGTAAAGGGTATTTCCGTAGTCCATACGGCTTGTAACCAGTGCGTGGGTGACCGTTTTTCTTGTTTCGGTGGGGATCCAGCGAAATGTTTTTTTGAGCATGCGTAGGATGTTGAAGCATGATGATGAGACGGCGTTGACTTGTCTGGTCATCGAGAGTGAGGAGTCCAGGATGATGCCCAGGTTCCGTGCGTGGTCCGTCGGTATGGGGGCTTTTCCTAGGGCCGTCGGCCACCAAGAGTCGTCCCAGGCGGAAGGGGATGAACCTAGGATGAGGACTTCCATTTTGTCCGAGTTCAGTTTCAGACGGCTGTGCTTCATCCACTCGGCTACTTCTTTCATCCCTTCATGAAGGTTGGTTTTGGCGGTAGTTGGGTCTTTGGTGAGTGAGAGGATCAGCTGAGTGTCATCAGCGTAGGAGATGATGTTGAGGTTGTGTTGGCGTGCGATGGTTGCGAGGGGGCTCATGTAGACGTTGAAGAGGGTGGGGCTGAGTGATGATCCTTGTGGGACGCCGCAGATGACTTCAGTGGCCTCTGACTTAAAAGGGGGGAGGCGGACTCTCTGAGTTCTTCCAGCTAGGAACGAAATGATCCAGTCCAAAGCTTTTCCTTGAATTCCGATGTTTCTGAGGCGTTGTATCAGGGTGCTATGGCAGACTGTGTCGAAGGCTGCGGAGAGGTCAAGGAGGATGAGGGCGACTGTGTCTCCGTTGTCCAGTAGTGTTCGAATGTCGTCTGTTGCTGCGATGAGGGCGGTCTCGGTGCTGTGTTTGGCTCGGAAGCCAGACTGTGAGGAGTCGAGTGATTTGTTGGTTTCGAGGAAGGCGGCGAGCTGATTGTTGATGGCTTTCTCAATGACTTTGGCAGGGAATGGGAGGAGCGAGATGGGGCGGTAGTTTTTGAGTTCGGTGGGGTCAGCTGAGGGTTTCTTCAGAAGTGCGCTGAGTTCGGCGTGTTTCCAGCTTTCTGGGAATGTGGCGGAGTTAAGGGAGTAGTTGATGACATCTCGGAGATGGGGTGCGATAATGGAGTCTGCTTTGTTGAAGATGTGATGGGGGCATGGGTCTGTGGGGGATCCTGAGTGGATGGCGTTCATCAGTCGAATGGTGTCTTCTGTGGTAATTGGGTTCCAGTCGAAAATGTTATTCGGAGGAGGTACAGGTTCGGAGGTGATTGGGGTGGACTGGTTTGCGTGTTGGTTGTCAAAGCTGTTAAGAATGTCGGCGATTTTGTCATGGAAGAATGAGGCGAGGGAGTCGCAGAGGATTTGAGAGGGAGTGATGTCGTTTGAGCTGGCGGTGGGGTTGGTGAATTCTTTGATTATGTTGAAAAGTTCCTTGTTGTTGTGGGCGTTGTTGTCTAGTCGGTCTTTGGGTGCTGATTTCTTGGCTGTTCGGATTAGTTGGTGGTGTATGCGGGTGGCGTTTTTGAAGGCGGTTTGGGTGATAGTGTTTGGGTCTGTTTTCCAAGTTTTCTCAAGTGAACGGCAGAGCTTCTTGGATTTCTTAAGGTCATCGTTGAACCAGGGGGCGTTCTTGCTTCCTTGCTTGCTTTGATGTTTTTTCAAGGGTGCTAGTTTGTCGGCGGTTTGGGTTAACCATTGTGTGAAGTTGATGGCGGCTTGGTTAGGGTTCGTTGAGTAGGCCGGGGGTTTTTGAAGAAGCGATGTTGAGATCTGGTCGAAGGTGATTTTGTTCCAATTTCTTCGTAGAGTTGGTTGAGGGTGGTTGTGGATCGAGGCCTTATTGTAAATGAAGTGGACACAACTGTGGTCCGTCCAGTGGAGGGGTGTTGTGTGAGTGAAGGAGATATGCTTGCTGGAGGAGAAGATAGGGTCGAGTGTGTGTCCTGCATAGTGTGTGCGGGTGTTAACAAGTTGTTTGAGTCCGAGATTGGCAAGATTGTCCAGAAGGGAGGTAGTTTTGCTGTTGTTGCTCTTTTCCAGATGGAAATTGAGGTCTCCCAGTAGAATGTATTCTTCCGAGGGGAGGGCGTGTGTGGTGATGAAGTCGGTGATGTCTTCGCTGAATTTTGTGCGTGGTCCTGGTGGCCTGTAGAGGAGGGTGCCTCTGAGTGTGGTCTTAGGGTCGGTGTGAATTTGGAAGTGAAGGTGTTCGGCGATAGCGAGATTGTCTTCTGAGCTGGTTGAAACGCGGATGGTGTTCTTGTGGACGATGGCGATGCCTCCTCCTGTTTGGATGGGGCGGTCCTTACGGATGATCTTGTATCCGTCCGGGATGGCTATGGTGATGTCTGGAGCTGAAGAGGCATTCATCCAGGTTTCTGTTAGGAAGGCGATGTCCGGAGAAATGGTGTCGAGTAGATTCCAAAGGTCGATGGCGTGTTTGTGAACCGAGCGGGTGTCGAGAAGGATGCATTTAAGGTGGTTGGTGTTGGATCTCTGTTTGGTGTTTGTTGGTATAGTGTGGGTCTCGATGCAGGTGAATTTGCAGGAGTGGCAGCTGAAGGGTCCGTGGGTGTGTCCAGGTGCTGCTTGGGCGCAGTTAGGGAGTCGGTCGGTGTTAAGTGCTAAGAGGGTGGAGGTGTCGTATGTAATGCGGGAGCGTTTGGTGACGCGGGGACCAGGGGGTCTGGCGCTGGGCGCGGTCCAGGCGCGGACGGGCGTAGACGGGCTTACCTTTGGCGCACCTTCGGCGCGGCCGCAGCGCGTGGACGCTGCGCGTTGATTCATCTGTCATAAATGTGGAGTGTAGGGGGGCGGAGCGTGGGAGGGGCAGCTGGGAGGCGGGAGCGGGGAGGAGCCACGGGCCACGAGCACAACAAAATGGGGGGTCAGAAGTGAAACTGACAACACGAATATAGGAAGGCAATTGTAAATATCACAAATAAATGCAGCGCAATTGTTTACTAGCGCAAGTGCAGACTAACGATACCAAGCGCTGTCCCCGTCGAGGCGCTCTCACTCAGCCAGGTGATGGGCGCTATGTGATCGTCTAGGCGCTGGGGCTGCAGGCGGTATTAGGCACAGCAAAGTTCAATCTGCAGGAGGGGTGCAGGTTAAAGGCAGGGAGCGAGGAGGAGCGACCGATCCAGAGCGAGTCCAGCTGGTCACAGGAGCCCAGCGGGAGCGAGCTGACTCTGCTAGTGGGTGGGAGGGGCAGCTGGGAGGCGGGAGCGGGGAGGAGCCACGGGCCATGAGCACAACAAAATGGGGGGTCAGAAGTGAAACTGACGACACGAATATAGGAAGGCAATTGTAAATATCAAAAAAAAATGCAGCGCAATTGTTTACTAGCGCAAGTGCAGACTAACGATACCAAGCGCTGTCCCCGTCGAGGCGCTCTCACTCAGCCAGGTGATGGGCGCTATGTGATCGTCTAGGCGCTGGGGCTGCAGGCGGTATTAGGCACAGCAAAGTTCAATCTGCAGGAGGGGTGCAGGTTAAAGGCAGGGAGCGAGGAGGAGCGACCGATCCAGAGCGAGTCCAGCTGGTCACAGGAGCCCAGGGGGAGCGAGCTGACTCTGCTAGTGGGTGGGAGGGGCAGCTGGGAGGCGGGAGCGGGGAGGAGCCACGGGCCACGAGCACAACAAAATGGGGGGTCAGAAGTGAAACTGACGACACGAATGTAGGAAGGCAATTGTAAATATCACAAATAAATGCAGCGCAATTGTTTACTAGCGCAAGTGCAGACTAACGATACCAAGCGCTGTCCCCGTCGAGGCGCTCTCACTCAGCCAGGTGATGGGCGCTATGTGATCGTCTAGGCGCTGGGGCTGCAGGCGGTATTAGGCACCGCAAAGTTCAATCTGCAGGAGGGGTGCAGGTTAAAGGCAGGGAGCGAGGAGGAGCGACCGACCCAGAGCGAGTCCAGCTGGTCACAGGAGCCCAGGGGGAGCGAGCTGACTCTGCTAGTGGGTGGGAGGGGCAGCTGGGAGGCGGGAGCGGGGAGGAGCCACGGGCCACGAGCACAACAAAATGGGGGGTCAGAAGTGAAACTGACGACACGAATATAGGAAGGCAATTGTAAATATCACAAATAAATGCAGCGCAATTGTTTACTAGCGCAAGTGCAGACTAACGATACCAAGCGCTGTCCTCTAGCCACTTGCTAGGGCTGTACTTGCTTACCTAGGAACCCCATAGGGTTGTGATCCCTATTCCCAAAACAAGGTCTAACATAGGCTTTAACCTTAATGGTCAGATCCCTGAGATGGAAGAGTTTTGAAGGAAAAGTTAAGGATGACAGAGGAGGAGCAATATCCTCTGTACAAAAGGCCGTGACAAAAAGAAATGTAGGCATAACTTTTTATTATTGATCCGTGGAAACTTTGAGAATACAGCAATAAGGTATTATAATTTAGCTAATTAAAGATGTAATATGGGGTGAATAGGCAGTAAGAAGCACAAAAAGTTGACATCATATCATAGTGGAGTTTTCAGAAGAGGAAATTACCATGGAAATAAAAAAGAGCCTCATTGAAGGTTAAGGATATATTTTTGAGGCTGATGCATGTACCTCCTTAAATACGTCCCAGACACTCCCTAAACATCTTTACTCCTCTCTAAGGCCCTCCCATGTAGTAGTGAATATGACCCGTTTTTGAGGCACTCTCCTGGTCCCTTCCACATTTACTACTTTGCACTAGACTTACATGCATGTGGATCTCTTCATAAAAAAAGATAGAAGAGGTAGAGATAGAGGGGCATATTTACAATAACTGGCCCATCCCTGCAAATCAGCAGGGATGCGCCAGTTATTGTGCGCCACAGCTCCGCCATCATGGATGTGCCGCATTTGCGTGATGCATCTGTGCCGTAAAAGTGACGCATTGCTGGAGTTGCGCCACAAGCGCGACGCAGCTCCAGCAATGCTCCGGGGGCCCTATCTGCTGCGTCGATCCTTACGCCTGCTTCAGGCAGGCGCAGCGTTTTGACGCAGCATGGGCCTAAAAGTGACTGAGTGAAATCTTATAGATTTCACTCAGCCACTTTTAGGAGGCGTTCCTGCGCCGGAACGCCCCCCCTGAACAGGAACGCCTACATGTGGCGCAGTGCATTACAACGTGACGCATCTCCCAGATGCGTCACGTTGTAAGTACCCCGCACCATGGAGCAGGATTTGCGCCGCTGCTGCGTCACAAAAGTGACGCAACAGCGGCGTAAATGAGGCGCAAGTGGCTTGTAAATCTGCCCCTCTGTCTTTCAGAGGTCACCGCCATGGAGGCTTTGATTTCTGCAAATCAGTGGCCGCTTACACCATATTTCCCTACTGACATCGAAGGGCAATGGCAGCCCTGAGTGATAGTGGGAAAACTGCAGCTCATCAACTAATTCCCAGTAGCTTGAAGACCCATACATCTTTGGCGTGCCAATGGTGTGCATGGAATTGGAGCCGGGCAAACAAAACTTCACCTTGAGCAAAATCAGGGAAAGTTAGGAAAGTGCACCTTTTATCTTGCAAGATTCAGTTTACCAACTTCATCTAAGTGGGCAAGGGTTTTGCACATCCCTGCTCTATACACCATTAGCATGAGTTTTTCAGATGCATTTCCAGTTGTTTTCCCAACTGTGATGTCTTGTTAAATGATGCTTCTAGGTCCCTCACCCAAATAACTTCATATCAGAGAGCTGAGGTACTTAAGGGGTTTGACTTAAAATCATCTAGCATTTCAAGTTAGATGAGGGACACCTCAACCAATAAATAATCTATCTGCATCTGCAGGCCAATAATAACTTGAGCTTCCATGCACCTAACATTTTTTCATCATCAGTTTTTAATAGATTTCTTGGATTTCTTGGCTTCACAATTTACTATGTGGAACAGATATTTCACTGGACTCAATTGTTAGCTCTTGCACCCAGAAGCAAGTTGCTCTTTCATGCCAAACAGAAGCTCTACTGGTGGTCTTCCATTAGTAGCCATTGAAAGGTATGTAACCAAGTCCTCTACAAGGGTCTCTCCCGATGTCACATCTCTATGTGGCAGCCAGATCACAAGCAGTTCAAGAATGAACAACATGCAGGCAATCGCTTGTCATCTCATCTAGATCCACTACTTGAAGTTCTACCTGCCTCTGCAAATAGTCATATTAAGATGAAGGGGTGGGTACAGAGAATCTGCATAGATCCAGAGAGACAGCATAGGAAGTCCGACTCGATAGTCATATATTTTAGCGAGAAGTTGAGAACACTTTACCATATGTTCCACAAGAATACCATGCTTCAGTTGTGAACCCTTAGTTCAATCTAGACGAACTATGGTGATGCTCTCTATCTGGGATGCCAGAGAAAATCACTGAAAAAACTACAGCAAGTACAAAACGCCACTGCACGATTGGTTTTAAGATCTAGACGCAGAGACCATATTAACAAAATAGAAGGAGGTCCCCCAGAGGGTAAGGATATGGGCAGGTAAGTGGGGGAAAAAACCTAATTATCAGAACAAGAAACCCTGCCTTTAGTGTTTAAACAGGTCCCATAGGGGATCCTAACATGGCAATGGAGCCACACCCACCATTCAGAGCCAAATACTAGAACAGTCCATCATTCCATTTTTTTATACAAATTTATTATTCATTTTAAATTATTTCAAAGTTTCAGATACTACAAAAATATAAATGAATATAGTTTAATCTTTCACAGTTTAATAAAAACAATTATAATTCAATATCACATATACAGTCCCACACAACCCACGATAACTTTCATACTCATACTTCCACATACTCTATAAACACACATCCAACCATTCTTTCAAAAGACAGGCACACTCCCACTAATACCTAGTCGCCATCACATGAATTTCTAAAGATGTACTATATTTATAATGAATAATACATTTGTAAAAAAACAAAGGCATGATGGACTGTTCTAGTATTTGGCTCTGAATGGTGGGTCCTATGGACCTGTTTAAACTCTAAAGGAAGGGTTTCTTGTTCTGATCATTTAGGAAGAGACCATATTACTCTTATTCTCAGAGCACTTCATTGACTTTCAGTCAGAAAAGAGCACAGTGGAAAGCACTGGTTCTACAAAATAAGGCTGTTCATAACTTATCTCCTTTTAGCCTGGTCTGAGATGTTAAGCTGTACCCACCCAGTCACACCGTCCGTTCTGTAGAAAAGTTCCTCCAGGAAATTCCTGAAAGTAAATGTTTAATTTGGGGGCAGAGCCTTCCCAGTAGGGACAGCAAGAGAACTAAATAAACACCCAGTAGATATCCATGCAATTTCTGTGCTCATATCATTCAGAAAAAATACTTTATTTTCAATCCGTAAAAGTGGGCCTGCTACCTTATTTACATTACCCAGACTATGTTATTCCATTGTATAGCTCCAAGAAAGCTTAGGGTATACTTAAGTGCTCTACAAATTATAATACCATAGCACAAGTACTTCCTTCAAGCTTTTAGTAAATATTGCATGAAGTGGCTTCACATTTGAGGCCTGCTTTACTTTTTCATTGCTTTCATTTAAGTATTCTAGTTCAGTCACAAAAACAGGGTTTTATAAGTCAGGAATCCACTGCCTTGGGGCTCAGTCTATATTTGACGTTTACAGTGACTTTTATTTGTTTTTTACAAGGAATAACAGAATTGCTTTTCAAAATCTATGATAGGTATACATTTCAAACAGTACTACAGTTTTCAAAATGTGCTCATTACCTCCTTTCACTATATGAAAAATGTACATTCATAAATCGTAGAATTGTGTATTCGCACTTGGGGAGAGCCACATCTAGAGGTTTTAGACTTCACGAGGTTTGGAAAATGCAGAACGTATAAAGGGATTATTTTGTGACCCTTTTTAGTAATGTGAAGCTAGTCTCGCTGCTGTTGGGAAGGACTATGGAAAGAGGATGTCTCAATAGTGGTTGGCAAATGTCCCCTTTTAGAGCTGCCTCCTCAGCACTTCCTCTGCACCATGACCCTCCTCCCCCCCCAGCATGCACTGCCTCTAGAGCTCCCCCTCTCCCCCTCTCCCCTTTCCCAAGTGTCCATCTCCCCTGCACTGCATCTGTCCCCTATCGTATCTTGGAGGGACTCTGCCAAGGCGAATATTCCCAACTTTATTAATTATTTTTTCCGCACAGGAAAAATAGTTTTCCTTGTGAAGAATATGCTTCCCCAACACCCCCACTGTATATTGGAGAGACTCCTTCACTTCCAGACCAAGGAAATGTACTGACTCCTGCCCAACATAGGAGTAAACCTGCATGTGTTTCCAGTGTGAGAAACTAACTGTGAGAGGTGTGTGAATACCCACAGATGTGTGACCGAGGGAATACTCACCTGGTTCTGTAAGGTGGCCCACCATGACATTAACCCTGTCCCATTCAAACCCAAAGTTGTGACAGTGGAACATCTGCAGCACCGCTGCATTCCCCTCCATCTCAAAGTTCAACAATTTTGTTTTGTTTATAAGGATATGTGACTATGAGGATGGGTGGCATTCACAATCAAAAGTAGCTTTGCTTTCACACCACCTAGGTGTGATTCAAGGTTTAAGAAGCTGGTCCTGTGTAAACAAATTTCTGCATCTTCAGCCCCTTGCGCCACTTTTGCGTCACTTTTCCCATGTTAAAAATGACGCAAAAGTGGCGCAAGGGTCTCATAAGACTGCCCCTCTGTGTTCAACTGAGTATACATTTTAACACGACTCTAATGAACTCTCTGGGGCACGCTTTAGTTCAGTTAGCAAAGCCGGCAGCTTAAGGAGCTCAGCCCTAAACCCGATGCAGCCACTTAAGACATGTAAAAGTTATGACGGATGAGATAGTAATCCTCGTTGCCCAAACCGAGCCAACATTTTTGCAAATGAACGACTTTCTTCACTGCAGCTTTAAGCAGGCTCAACCGATGTTTTAATGAGCTTTTTTGATCCTCTCTTTTGCATTAGACTAACTTCTTGTCTACCAATCTTCTACAGTCCCTTAATGGGAGACATCTTTTTAGGTCTGGCTAAAGACATTTTAGCTGTCCGGAAGTTCTCGTGTAATGAAGTATTCCAAAAAGTACAGTAAAAAGGTGCAGTGAGTAAAATGACCTTGGCTCCGTCTCCTTCAGCCATTGTCTTTTTTGTGCCTTTCATGGTTTGTTGTTACTCGGATGGACTGCCCATTATGGCCTGGAATTTTGTGGATGGTTACACTGCACCATTGGAGTCTTCATTCATTTTTGGTGAAGGGACATCAAGTAGCCGGTTTTTTTTTCGACGGAAACAGTGTGTGCTGTTTGATGCATTTGCTTGGTTTCACAGAGGTATTTTATTTGCTGGTGTATGGCTTTTTATTTAGAAAGTGCTTCCTGTTTGGATGCCTTAACGAGAGAGAGTGCTTTCCACTATGCACCCTGGTGTGTTCATTTGTTTTACTTTGATGGTATGATAACATGTTGGATTTACAGCTCTTTTGTTTGCAGTATAGAGAGATGCGTAGCCATAGGCTTTTTTAATAGCTGTATCAGAAATTCTGTTCCTTTTTCGATATGTCTCCTATGCAATATTTTTGGGTGGTGTATGTATCTTATGTTTCCGAATTTAAACACAAACGTGGCTCATTTTCATAGCTACTTCAAGGTACAACATGGCTAAATGAAAAGCATTCCTTTACAAATTGGATGAATCATTGTGAGTTATAGATGTAGAATTTATTTAACTTAGTTACAGGTTACAGATAACGCCCCACCTGGAGCAGCATCCTTGCTGCTCAGCCCATCCACTCCAACTCACCGCATCCAAACACAAACACTCTCAACATCCTAATGGGCTCACACACCGAGTGAGCAGCAGGGACGAGAACATCAATGAACATCAAGGAAGAGGATGCATTATGATAAACAGTAGATTACTACACATTCTATTGAAAAATACTCCCTTATTAGTTCAAGAAGGGAATTATTTTCAAGGATAGATGGATATAGCATACAGTCATCCAACCAATGTCAAATAATTTCTCCAACGAAAAACAGTCATATTCTCTCTGCCAATGCTTGTTTGTTTTGACAGCACGAAAACTATATTTATTGCCATCACTTGCACAATTCTTTACGGTCTCAGCTACTTGGATCTTTTTGTTTTATTGAAGATTGAACAAACCTTCCACTGCCAGGCAGTGTCAATTTAGAGACACCTCCAGTAATTTTTCTTGCCCCTATTTTGAACAGGACATATGGATGCATAATGTACCAGACCGAAGAACTCTTCTGCAATTGATAGCCGATTTAGTGTTTTGGTGTTTATAGCCAAGTTTAGAGATCGCTCACCCATGAATGATCACCATAGGTCAAACTAGGGATCACTTATTCATTTTAACTTACTTATGAAGTTCTGTATGGTAGTTCAAAGCCCAGGAATGACATGGTACATTTTATAGTTCGCTAAAAAGTCGCAAGGCTATAAATAGAAGTTTTAATGAGTTGAAAATAGCAAATTTCATTTCACCGAAAAAAAAAATGTTGTTGCCCGCGCTGCATCACATTTGGCGATGCAGCGCAGGTAACAATTTTTTTTTTCAGTACTTACCTGTAATGGTCCATATCCCGCATTTTACAACCCCCCACCCTGACCCTCCCCCGCCTGACGTCACCACCCCGGCACAACGCCCTGCACGGGCCGTGCCTGCAGAGGGGACTGAGATAGATACCAATAGCGATGGTGTGGGATGTGCTGTATGAGGCATTGGGAGAAACCAAAGCAGGTAGAAGTGGCATGAGCGCGGCTGAGGCTGGAGAGCAGTGGGGTGGGGATGCAGATCCCAAGAAATCCTTGTGCATATCTGGTTGGGGTGGATTGTGTTGCAAGTCCTAGTTCTCATGCTGGTCTCTACATGAAATGTCACTATATTACTCTGATTATTAGGCAGATATAGATGGTGCTCCCAGTTAAGTCACTGCGGGTGGGGGCTGGAGGGAGGGATCCAGGGTAGTTGTTTTTTTCAGGAATAATTGGAATCTCATAATGTAAGGTAAAGATATAGACTGGAATACCTAATGTCAAAAGATGTATACACAGTAATGTATTGATGTCGTAGAACTGAGGGGCATATTATCAACAACTAGCGATATTTATCGCTAAATAAGCTTAGCGACATTTTTTTTATCGCCACGCATCGCCGGATTTTATCGCAGAGATAACGTGCTATTAGCAACGTTTACCTCCAAAGCGATAAAATATCCGGCGATAGAGGCGAAATGCGTGAATATCGCTGGAAATTCAGCGATATTCAGGTATTAGCGCTAATAGGGACTTAGCCTGAATATCCACCTCTCATTGGATATACAGGCTAAGAACTGGTCTGAGCAGGCATTAGTTTCCAGTGATATTTGCGCTTAGCGCAATTTTTTTTGTCGCTACGCCTGCGTTGATAATAGGCGATAGCGATGCTAGCAACTGCTTTCAGTCGCTAACAGGTTGGGTACACCCACTTTGCATGTCATTAGCGATAAATATCGCTGACATGCAAAGCGAGCCCCAAACCGCTCGCTATCACCTAAAAGCTGTCGCTAACTGATGTTAGCTACAGCTTGCTAATAGGGCGATTAAATTATCGCCACTTTGCAGCCGAAAACGGTCGCAAAAGCGGCGATAATTTAATTTCGCCTGCCTTGGTAATAAGCCCCTATGCTCTTTGTAATGTTGTACTGGCAACTTGTTCATGAAGGTATTAGCAGTGTGTACGACGACGTGTCACACGGTCCGTATTGGGATTTACTGTGATTATGGAAGATGGTATATAAATCTGAAAAACGTAATAAAGTTTGTGTTAAAAAAAAATGAAGAAATTGTACAAAAGACCGTAATGAATCAGCACACCTATAACAACATACTATTATATATAAGTGAACATCACTATATGAACTTTTGCCTTTTTCATTTCCACAGATTTCATGACTGTCAGGATTTGCACATTTTCGCTCGGATTTACAAAATGTTTGTATGGGTGCTTGCACTTCAATTGGTTGTGACTATGTTTCAAAATTTAGTTTATTGGATTATATCAGATGTCTAACCAGGGCATCAAGAAATCAATTCTGATCATACTTGTCTGTATTATTCAAGAGATGAAATTAATCCACAAACCTGAATGTATCAATCCTTTAAACTAATAGCTAAGGCTGCAGATGGAGGCTCACATTCTCAAGCCATGCGATCTATACAAGAACCTGAGAAATCAGATCTAGCATTGTTTTTGAACTATGCTTTCTTGGAAGTGGCTTGGAAAATCAAGAAAAAAGTTTTACACTGATATAAATAACTAATAAAATGAAAAAAAAGAAAAACACTTACCTTGCGCCCGCTGCATCGCCGAGTCGGCAATGCGGAGGCGTCAGGTAAGTGGTTTTCTTTTTTTCTTTTATTTTCCCTCATCGTCATCTGTCGACTCCCCCCCCCCCCCCACCCCGCCCCACCGCTCTTACCTGCACCGGTTGCAGCTAGAAGGCCCTATGTAAAAGTTGACTGGTCACTTTTCAGTACTAATCAGGTAAAAGCTTTACCCAGGCATTGATAACATCTATAAAAAATGTCAGAATTATGAAATAATGCTATCACAAAATGTGCCACATTACGCCACATAATTTAGTCTACCCTGTCACATAATTTAGTCCTCATGTTCCTTATAATTCCCATGACATGATATCTCAAGGTAGTTTTGAACAAAGACAGCAAAAGTCAGTGGGCCTCATTTATGAAGCCCCTTGCGCCACTGGAACGTCCGTGGCGCAGGAGCCTGCTCCATACTTACGAGGCAGCACTAAGCCACTATTTTTGGCTTAATGCTACCTTGTAAATATTGTTCCCTTTAATTCAGTTTTCTGAATTAAAGGGGCATCCAATGGGTGTTGTTGGGGGAGAAATCGTAAATCTGAGGCAGCGACAAAAACGTACACCTTTCCAGGGCAGGCGTAAGGGAGGCACAACAAGGAGAAATATCTTTATTTCTACTCGTTTTTCATTTTTCATGTATGTGGCATTCTGCAGCACACATAGAAAGAGGAAAAAGCCTCTTGTGATTGTTTTTGTACAGGATGGTTTTCTTTCCTGCACAAAAATAATCATCTCCATGGTGCAAAGGTGCCTGCATTGACACCCTGCAGCCCATTGTGAGCCGGTGCAGGGGAAAAGGACAGGAATGTGATAGATATGGCCCATTCTTGCCCTTTTCTTTTGTCACAGGGCAGCGCAGTAGGAAGGCCTGCGGCACTGCCCTATGGCAAACACTCATAAATGAGGCCCAGTGTTTTTAAAGGCCTTAATGAAAGCTGAAAAAACCTGACAGCTGGAAAAAAAACACATAGTTCTAAAGCATATATACCAACGCACCCTCCAAATATAGATAATGCAGTGGTGTCTAAGGATAGTCGACAAGGGGCAGAAGCATGCCACATTTTCAGGATGTCCTCAAGAAACAAATGCACACACACTGAATCTAAATGGGAATCATTTCCATAGTGGGTACCCCAAATCTGACTTTGCAGCACCCCTTCTAGACCAACGCTGGGGACCACTGACCTACTGCACAGAATACCAATGACCTTTCACATCAGTTCCAGCTGACAGGGATGGAGACAAGAAGTTTGGGGACAAAGGCAGAGGCTTAATGTTTAAGAGTTGTTTTGAAGGGGTTGAGTGAAAAAGTAAAGAAACGTGGGATAAACATGTGTAAAAAAGAGAGAATAAAATAAATAAAATGAAAAGTTCTGAGAAAGGGAGAAATAAACACAGCGAGCCAGGACATTGGAATGGAAGCAGGACAAACAAGGACACCGTGTGCCACAGGTGTTGTGCTTCTGCTTAATGCCGCCTTTTTGTTTACTATGAGCCTACAATGTACATTTTTTAAGTCCGGATTCATGCCAGATTGTCAGGATAATCACTGACAATGTAAACAGTAGTTAATTTGTAGCAAAATAAGTACCGGGGCTCTTGTAAGAAGGTAACTTGCAGCAGCTCATTTCTCCTGTTAGCGCTAAAACAGAACCAACTTCTAATCATGAAAGTGGGGAGAGAGTGTGGCTTAATGACCAGAGCTACTGACTTCGGACCTTGGGAACCAGGTTTGAGCCTTGGATCAACATCCTGTGATTCTGGGCAAATCACATACAGGTAGATGCATCAAGCATTTTTGCGAGCGCAAACGGTGCGAATCGCAAAATCCGTCCGTTTGCGCCCGCAAAAATGGCATTTGAGATGCATCAAGGTTTCATGCACTCGCAATTTAAGAATTCGCAAATAATTGCGAGTTCTCAAATTGCGATTGCATTTAAGGAATCGCAATTTGCGATTCCTTAAATCCAATGCATGAACCATTCCAAGATTGCGAATTCGCAATCTGGGGCCGCTATTTACCGCGAAGTCTAACTACGTGGTAAATAGCAAAAACTTAGAAATATGCACTTTGGTGCATATTTCTAAGTTGTATGTTACACACACACATGTCCTTGGGACATGTGTGTGCGCAACACCAGTGAACATTAGCATTTCAGGGGTGCAACAGGGTTCCTTTGGACACCCTGGCACCCTTGAAATTGCTTCCTTATTTGCGATTCGCTAATTGCTAATCGCAAATAAGGAATGACTCCCCATTCATTCCAATGGGCATTTAGGCCCATAGGAATGAATGGAAGGCCCATAGGAATGAATGGGAAAGCCATTCCTTATTTGCGATTAGCAATTAGCGAATCGCAAATAAGGAATCAGTAGAAATCGCAAAAAATATTGCGATTCCTACATGCATCCCGTTTTGCGAATCTTTAATAGCGAATCCTTACAATTCGCTATTAAGGACTCGCAAAACATGACTTTGATGAATCTGGGGGTTAGTCTCCCCATGCCAACCATAAATGAATGTGTCCTTATTTGTTGCTCATGAAAAGCTCCGTTGTTGATGAATAAGTGCTGGTGCTGAGCACCGGATACCACTGGCTCAAATTAAGGGGCCGATTAGGATGGCGGACGGACTTGCGTCCGTCCGCCACCCCAGAGGTGGAGGGACCGTCCGCAGGGGCAGCGGCGGTCCCTCCGTGCAAATTAGGATGTGACCGCCACCCTGGCGGTCACATCCTGGATAATTAACATTGCGGCGGGTGCAGCTTCAAGCAGCACCCGCCGCAATGTTAAAAGTGCATATTTAACATTTACATGCACAAAGCGGCAGGCACCGCGCGGTGCCTGCCGCTTTGTGCATGTAAATACTGGGGGGTACCACAGGTACCCCCCATGTGCACCCCCCACCCGCCTACACCCTGGGGGCCCGCAACGGGCCCCCAAAATCAAAAGTACACATGCTTTTCCACGGCGGAAAAACCACCGCGGAAAAGCATATTTACAAATGCTTCCTAATTTGGCTGACGGTGTCTGATAAACACTGCCAGCCAAATGAGAGCTTTTCCGCCGCGGTTGTAATCCGACCGCGGCGGAAAAGCTGCGGACAGAAACCAAGACCCACCAGCCATCGTAATGCGGCGGTGGGTCTTTGGTGACTCCGCAGAGGATTTTCCGCCTCCTCCGGGCCGGAGGTGGCTTCCGCCGGCCCGGAGGAGGCGGAAAATCCTCCATCTTAATGAGGCCCTAAGTACTGAATGTAAAGGATTTCTACTGAACACTAATTGAATGTAAATGTATTTGATGTGAATGTACCGTACCTACTGGACACCCCCTTGGATAAGAGTTCTGCCATTACATTATAGGTTGGAGGTAAAGGGATAAGAAAGAGGCCAACATATCACGTGCTCAAGTTGTGCTCTTGTGCATCCTGTGGAAAGGCATGGTGTCCCCAGATTCCCTGTTCCAAGATTCTACTCAGAACAGGCTCTGTAACCGGAGGGATCATTATCCGTTGACATTTTCGATCGAACCGAGCTGACGATCCGGAGACGCTCTTCACCGGGAAACTTTCTCTGCTAATTATTGTCGCCCTGGGCAACATCTCATCATCAACCAGAGCTGCGCACAAGTGCTTTCCCGTTTCCAAAACCCACACTTCAACAACATTCGAGGGAGCTAAAAAAAAAAGGAAGACATTTCATGTTACAGACTCCAGTACATGTTTCTAAAGTTTCTGCTACGTGATAGTGAAAAAACAAGCTTTTTCCAAAGCCAGAGGGTCTCCATTCTAAAATGCTTAGTTACTGGCTTTGGAATTTATTTATTTTTCATTTTGGTATGGGTTTTCTAGGGGGAAAAAAATGGTTCGAAGATGGCAGCCGATGCGCATGCACATGTTGAGACTGAGGTGGAGATAAATTTTGCTTCGCGGGCAGTTTTTTTTTTTTTTTTTAAACTTTATTTATTAAGTTTTTCCTCAGTGAACAGCACAAAGAAGAAACAACCACAGAGGTCACACTAGTACATATCACAATCGTTTGGATATCATATAGGCACTTATACATGGGCGAGTGGGCAGCACGGGTAGACAATTGTCACACAGAAGAACATATGCATTACATTGGAGCGGACAATACATAGGAATAAGCAGTCACGGG
The DNA here is from genome assembly GCF_964261635.1 of Lissotriton helveticus. Classification (NCBI taxonomy): domain Eukaryota; kingdom Metazoa; phylum Chordata; class Amphibia; order Caudata; family Salamandridae; genus Lissotriton; species Lissotriton helveticus. Next base: position 162,880,260 of record NC_136065.1, on the reverse strand, counting down.
CAGTCAAATAGATATGTAACATGAGGAGTGGTATCTAACGGTCAGACAACTAGGAACAGCTCTCCGAAGTCGTTTCAAGAAAGCAAGATCTCACGACATCATGGCATAATGAGTGTAGCGTGTGTAGAACCTTGAGTAGCCTCCTACCCCGGCTATGGGCTGGGATGGGCCATTCCCTCTCCGCAATCTATTCCCTACAGCGTCTCGCATCAGTGTACATCAGTGTGCCTCCCAAAGTGTCCTCCATGAGGGTCTCATCTAAGTGATAGGTATAGCCGTGATACTCAACTGTCGACCTCAGAGTCTGTGGTCGCTGCCGTGTGTCGTAACAGATAAATTTGTAGCGGCCCCCAAATATCCTTCGGCCTGCTCTGTACTTGTGTTATTTCTGCATAAACAGCATTCTGATCCTGACAATAAACTAGGTCATCAAGCCATTCCTTAAACTTAGGAGCCCTACCTTGACCCCAGCGACAAGCAACGCGCCTCTTAGCTAGTAATAGTGCGACATCTGTGAATTTCCAAATAGACTTAGGCACATCCCGAGTGTATCCCAACAGCATAATTAGCGGGTCTTTGTCAATTGCCCCCAGATGTCATAACCTGTAGCGCGGCCTGCACCTGTGTCCAATATTCAAAAACTCCTGGGCATTCCCAAGCTAAATGGAAGAATCCCGCACCTGCCGTATTGCAGCGATCACATCTATTGGTATCTGCCAAGTGAAAGCGCAGCTTTCTCACAGGTGTATAATAGAAACGTTGTAAAAATTTGAAATGAATGATCTTTAGCCTATTGCTAGATGCAATATGAGCCGTGACAGCACAGCAGTAGCGCCATTGGTCGTCACTAATATCCCGGTCTAAGTCTACAGTCCAATGTCGCCGCGCCGAGCTCTCCGGCCCTTGGCGCTGTGTCCTTATATTATTATATAGTCTAGAAACAAGATGGCGTCCGTCCGACAAAAGCATGGTATGCAGTGGTAACACCACTTCCGGTTCCTCCGGAAAGGTGGGCAACACTTCCCTCAATCCCTGTCTAAGGCTGATGTAATAGAACACCTCCAGAGGCGTGGGTGCAACTGCATGAAACAGCTGTTCCTTGGTACGGAACCGTCCATCACTGAACAAGTCCCCCCATACAGAAGTTTTCGTGCGCCTACACATCAATTGAAATCCCGTTTCCTGCAAAAGGGAAATGCGAGGATGGTACGTAAGAGGAAGTGCCGGAGAATATAAGTGCGTAGCACCGATTAGCCTTACTATCCTACTCCACGCGTCAATGGTGAATGTTACCGTGGTAAACGGCGTTTCTATCGCTTTGACCGTACCCAGTATGAGGCCATTAAGAGGAAGAGGACGCGCAATCCAATCCTCTGCGGCGATTTGCGGCATGCATGGCGAGGGTTTCAACCAATGATACGCGTATTGCGCTTGGGCAGCGACGTAATAAAGTTCAAAGTCCGGCACATCAAAACCTCCTTTCTCATAAGGCTGGGTAATGATGGTCCAACGCAGCCGAGGTTGTTTGCCTCCCCAAAAGAGACGTAGGAACTCCGAGCGTAGTTGTTTAAAGAAAAAAACGCCAGGAAAATATGGTACATTTTGGAATAGGTATAGGAATTGCGGTAGCACAACCATCTTTATAAGCGCCGCCCTCCCTGCCATCGACAGCGACAAAGCCTTCCAGCGCGTTACATTATCAGCTAATCTCGTGATGGCCACTCCATAGTTCGATCTAAGTGTCACATCCTTGTCCAGAGATATGACGATACCCAAGTATCTAAGATCTGTGTCACACCATTCGAGCGGATAGTCCAGCTGGAATTTCGTAACGGCACTCGTTAGCGGGAAAAATTGGGATTTCCTCCAATTCACATGCACCCCCGACAGCCCACCAAAGACAATGAACTCCCTTAAAATAGGATTAAGGTTGGTTTGAGGATGTTTCACATACAGCGTGATATCATCTGCATACAGCGATACTCCAATTTGGCGTTGGAAGCAGTGGAAGGCACTAGCTCTGTGTAACTGAGATTTCGACATGCCAAAGGCTCGATCGCCATAGCAAAGAGCAGAGGGGAGCGAGGGCACCCCTGCCTGGTGCCCCTCGTTATCAGCATTGGGGCCGACAGTGATCCGTTAACCACCACTTTGGCAGTCGGTCTGGTATATAACAGCTCGATCCAGTTAACAAACAGTTTGGGGAACCCCATCCTGTGTAATATAGTAAATAGGTACGGCCATTCGACCGAGTCAAACGCTTTCGTGGCGTCTAAAAAGACAGCAGCGACAGGCAGTTCCGGGGCTATCGTCTGAATCAAAGAGAACAGTGTTCTAAGATTATGGGTGGTGGCGCGGCCCGGCACAAATCCAGCTTGGTCCGGCAAAACTATTTTAGACATAATCAGCGAGAGTCGTGTTGCTAGCACCTTGGCAAGGATCTTCGCATCGCAATTGATGAGAGATAGTGGTCTATATGAGTCCGTGTCCGTCGGTTCTTTACCCGGTTTCAACAAGGAGGTAATTACCACCTCCCTCATCGATCCCGGGAATTCCCCAACTTCCAGCGACTCCTCATAGACTTCCTTAAGAACCGGTGCCATGATATCGATGTAACATTTATAAAACTCAGCGGGGAGTCCATCAGATCCCGTCACCTTTCCATTGGCAAGCGACATGATGGCGTCTCGGATCTCATCAGTCTCCAATGGTGCACTAAGAAATTGTCTATGCACATGGCTGAGCCAACAGAGTGCTACATCATCGAGAAAACTTCCCATATCTACCTCGGTAGTTTGTTGAGAAGTATACAGCTGCTTATAGTGTGAAAGAAATTCCTCCTGAATCCCTATTGTATCCTGACAGCGTATGCCGTTTGTTGTGACTATTTCTAATATAGTGGCACTGAATCGTGGCTTTCTCGTTATCGCGGCCAGTACCTTGCCGGGCAGTTCCCCTTCGCAGTAACGCCGCGCCGTCCAATACTTTCCCTTAAACTTTACTTCTCTCGCTGCTTCCTCTCCAAACTCGGAAAGTTTTTCTCTAAAGGTATGATGTAGTTCCGAGTCAACTCTGCTTGACATCTCAAGTTCAAGCTCCTTAAGCTCGCGCTCTAACTTGCCCAATATCCTCTGAATGTCTTTCAGTATCCCCCCGCCCTTGGATATGCAAATACCTCTGACCGTGACCTTGAATGCCTCCCACACCATCTCTACACTATTAACTGAATTCCTGTTCCTGGGGAAGAACTCCTCGATTTCATCACCCAGCTCCGATCTAAAGACTGTGTCTAGCAGCATAGCAGGGAGCAGCCTCCATGGAGGTCTTATTCTCTCATGACCCGGAATCTTCAGAGACAACAACACTGGGCAGTGATCTGAATATGTTCTGGGCAAGTGTGTAACCTTATCTATACCCGTACAAAGCCCCCTCGACACAAAGCAGTAATCTAATCTAGCCCATGTATTAGTGTATGACGTAAAGTGCGTGCCCTCTCTATGTGCATGATGTGTGTATCTCCAACTATCCACCAGCCCCGCTTCCTCTATGACGCCCAGTAACACATCCCTCGCTTGCTTGTTATATTGACCACAACCATCTGATCTATCCATGCCTGGCACTAGCGTAACATTAAAGTCTCCCCCCCCAAATAATGTGTGTAGCACCCGTCACCAGTACATGTCCCCAAACCGTGGTAAAAAACTCTGGTGTGTCAACATTCGGAGCGTAGCAGTTTACTATAGCAACATTTTCTATGCCAAATCTACCCCACAATATCACAAAGCGTCCATCAGGATCAAGAATCTCTCCCAACAGCTGAAAGGCAATTGATTTTTTGATCAGAACAGCAGTGCCTCTAGAATACGAAGAATTTGAGGAGAACTTTCTGACCGAGGCCCACTTACTAGCATATTTAGAATCAGATCTAGGGCAGAAATGTGTCTCTTGTAACAAGGCAATATGCACATTATTAGCATATATTTAACAAGGACCCCCTGAGTTCACGGAAGTGAGGTTCCTAGACCAGGGAAAAATAAACAATTGGTATGTAACAATCTAGGCAACCCAGGAGATAATAATTGGAAGGGAACTGAGCTACAACGTTAGTTTTTGTTAAAAAATTCCACAATTTATTCAAAATTGACAAAACACATACAATGTCACATTTTAAAATTAATATCAACAATAACGAATTTTACACAGTAAAAGAATCAGAACATCATATAAAAATCGAATTATAAGTAGGGGTACATGTAAAGTAAAAAAGAGAGAGAGAGTGTGGCAAGATGTTTCTCTACGCACGTTTCGGCGAACCAGCGCCTTCTTCTGGAGCAGCCACGAAAATTTCTAACAGGAAAATTATATACAAGGGAAAATTATACATAATACCAAATATATTCTTTAAAACATGGTTTAAGAAATGCGGTTTACAAATTCTAACAGTAGTCTCAGGTTGTACTTTCCTATTTACATTAGTCATAATATCTTGACATATGCACATTTTTGATTTCGTTTCCTTGCTTTACTGACATCGACAAAATTGAAAGGCATATGATTGAATAATAACGGATACAGGGACCTCTAGTTAGGGGAAGCCAACGAATACTATTGTGGAGCCATGCGATTCTCTAGAGACCTGTTGCGAGTTTGCAGATAGTCTAATTAATCTTTATGCAGTGATTCCAACAATAGCATACACTTACAAGAAATGATGTTATATAGGTGTATGGGGTATACTATAGTTTCTTTGTTTCTATGATTGGTGGTTCCAAAAGTCAAAATCCAGGAGCTTTAAAAAGAATATATAATAGGAAGTTCCTAGATCCGGTTCTAAATAAACTTATAAGTTTCGTAAGATAATAAGATGCATCTAATAATTGTAAGGCACTTACGTGAAGACGAAGGATAATATGTAAAGCCCGATGGCTGAATCTGGTTCTAAGTGAGAGGTTTTACTCTCCTAGTTTCTGGAGATAACACTGTAGACCAAAAAAAGGGGAACAAGGTACTGTTGTATACAAGTCAATAATTAATGTCTCGATATCAAGGCATTTATAATGATGATTTATACCTAGTTCAATTTGTGTCCTGGATAGATTTCCAAGTTCAGTCTTTGCTGTTTGATGCTTTTAGGTCATAGTTCTTTAGTTTTATATTTCCTACGAACATAAATCTTGATTATAAGTTTTGGAGTTTAGGAATTTATTTTAACCAAACGTGTATAGAATTCACGTTTTCTTTACACATTATCGAGTGAAGTCAGTGAATTACCTGAAAAGTTAACAGAATATCATTTGATCCCGCCGACCGGAATCTATAAATCACTTGGGCCAAGGGTGGGCTTGGTGACTCGGTACTACGAATACGAAATCCTCTTGATGTGGGGATCTTGTTGGAGGTAATCTCCTGTGCGTTAAAGGGAGGTGTTTTAGAACAAAATATTTGTTTAAATTTGAAGAAACAGGAACTTTGTTAGTATTTTCAATTCAATAACAGATAAATCTAATTACCTTGTTAGTTTACCTCCAATAGAGTTGATAAGGTGAGGTTTAAAATAACTCCCTGTCTGAAAGGTAAAAAAGGGACGAGTTGTATAAGTAAATAGTAAGCCAGAGGTGAGAATATCACGCTAAGTGATAAGAAGATCTTACCCAATATAAATTAACAGGGCTCTCGATTTCCGGCGGCGGGACGCGGGGTTTCTGCAGTCGTGTCAGGATGGATAATACCTGGATGCGCCGAGAGTCGCGTTTTTATGATGCGATCAATGGGCCGATGTAATTCAGGTGTGCTCCGTATAGAGAGAGAGAAAGGACTTACTATTGTGGCGCTATAAAAAGAGGACTATATTTCTAAAGCAAGCCGGGTGAGGATACTCTCTGTACTTCCTGCTGATGCGCGAACATTGCCCTGAACTGATGACGCGTCAAGGCATTGAGATAGAAGAAGGAATAATAATAATAAGATCCCTATTAGTAATAATAAAGGGGGGACTATAATCCCTCTATGAAATAACGCTTCAATATAAAATTTATGTATCCTTGGGGATTTACATAGCAACAAAAGAAGGGCTATTAAGTAGGGCAGTTAGGTACTATTGAGGATACTATTGAGGATAATCACAGAAGATTTAGTTCATGTATCTTTGAAATTTTAAGTGACAGAGATAACTAATATACGAGGGAGCTAATTTATCTTAAGAATAGTCACAGGAGGTTAGTAGGGCTATGAAGAGTTAAAGGTGACTTAGCATATGGCATGTTCCCATGGTATTTCACTGTTCATTCCCTCGCGGAAGGTGTTAAAAACAAAAATCCAGAACACCTCCCTTTTCTTTCTGATGGCTGATCCGCCATTGGCGTCTGAGGTGTGAATTTTTTCTAAGACTCTCCAATTAAAGTCTTCGGCACTGTGTCCTTTTTCCAGGAAATGTTTTACCATTGGGGCAGCAAGTTTCTTAGTTCTAATCGCAGAACGATGTTCATTAAGACGTGTCTGAATCATACGGGAAGTTTCTCCTATATATCCCAGGAGGCAGGGGCATTGTATAAAGTAGATCAAATTCGAGGATCTACAGTTCCACATTTCTTTTGCAGTTGTTTTATGGCCATTATGAGTGAATTCCTCTCCTCTCAAGATATTAGTGCAGGAGGAGCAGGAGGAACAAGGAAAAGTTCCTTTAATTGGGTTATTTGATACAATCGACCTTTGTGTCAAATTTCTTCCAATCACTGTGGTTTTCAAACGTGAGTGGACAATGTATTCTTTTATATTTTTGTTTCTTTTATAGGCAAAGAGGGGTTTGGCTAATTTCTGTTCAGAGGAACAATTGCTGTTCAAGATATGCCAATTCGAGTTTATTACTTGTTTAATTTTGGCATCAATGGTTGAATGTTTTGTTATACAGACAACCTGCTCATTGGTTTTCAAGGGTTTGGGTTTGAGTAAGCAATCTCGGTCATAATAACGGGCACGTTTGTAAGAATGTCTCACTAACCGATGAGGGTAGCCTCTCTCAATAAATTTGCTTCTCATAATTAGAGCTTGTCGGTCGAAGTCAGCTAAACTTGTGCAATTTTGTCTGACTCGTAAAAATTGAGAAAATGGGATGGAGTCTTTTTGTGATCTTGGATGAAAGCTGCTGTAATGCAACAGGGTGTTCCTAGCCGTGGGCTTTACATGTAAGTCAACTTTCAGCTTGCCCGCATCATTTATTATTTCGATATCCAAAAATTCCACCTTTTCGCAACTGATGTGCGACGTGAAATGAAGATTAAGGTCCGCTTCATTTATCCAAGAGATGAACTCCTCTAGAGTCTCTCTCCCATCAGTCCAGACAAAGAAGATGTCATCTATGTATCTGGACCAATGGGAGACAGACTCGAAAAAAGGGGCCATCTCGTTGTGGATGTATTTCTCCTCAAATGCCGCCATGTATATATTTGCGATCGAAGGTGCCACTGATGCGCCCATACTTACGCCTTTGATCTGGCGGTAAGTATTGGATCCAAATTCGAAAAATTTATCAGTTAAAACAATTTCCAGGCATGCCAGCAGAAATGTTTTAGGGCAAGAGATGTTATGCAGGTCAATAAACCAAGATGTGGTTTTCATCGCTTCGGCTAGTGGAATATTGCTATAAAGGGACTCAACGTCCAAAGTGACTAAAAGGTCTCGTTTGGAATTAAAGGCTAATCCTTCTGTCTTTTTTATCATATCACCCGTGTCCCGTACATAGGATTTGATTTTTGATACGAACGGACGCAGATAGTTATCTATGTATTTGGATAATGGTTCAGTGGCGGTACCTATGGTGGAAACTATTGGACGGTAGGGTGGATCATTCAGATTTTTATGAATCTTAGGAAGCCCATATATGCATGCAGTTTTACCTAGATTGTGATTTAAAAATTCAAATTCCTTCATGTTGATAAATCGATCTTCTAAGGCTGTTTTTGTCAAAGACATTATTTTTTTAGATAAGTTTAATGAGGAATGCGTTTGGACTGGGGTGTAGAATACCCTGTCATCCAACATTTTCAACATGTTTAATTCATATTGGGCGGTGTCAATGAGAACAATCCCGCCTCCCTTATCGCAACTTTTAATAGTTAAGTCTTTATTAGAGGAAATAGCTAATAGGGCTTGATGTTCTTCTTTGTCTATATTGTAGATGGGTTTGGGGATAAATCTCAGAGCCTGGTCTAGTTTTTTTAACACTACCAACTCAAAGGTAGCTACTTCTGGTCCCAGTTGTTCTAAAGAGGGACTAAAGGTTGATGGAAGACTCAGAGGTTTTATAATGGCAGTTTCTTCATCTCCATGACTATCTACTGCGAAAAACCTCCTTAAGCGGATTTTGCGGAAAAAGGAAATAATATCGCAATAAATTTCAAAGAGATTGGGGGTAGAGTGAGGGACAAAAGAGAGACCTTTGGATAATAGCCAATGGTGGATCAGCCATCAGAAAGAAAAGGGAGGTGTTCTGGATTTTTGTTTTTAACACCTTCCGCGAGGGAATGAACAGTGAAATACCATGGCCATATGCTAAGTCACCTTTAACTCTTCATAGCCCTACTAATCTCCTGTGACTATTCTTAAGATAAATTAGCTCCCTCGTATATTAGTTATCTCTGTCACTTAAAATTTCAAAGATACATGAACTAAATCTTCTGTGATTATCCTCAATAGTATCCTCAATAGTAACTAACTGCCCTACTTAATAGCCCTTCTTTTGTTGCTATGTAAATCCCCAAGGATACATAAATTTTATATTGAAGCGTTATTTCATAGAGGGATTATAGTCCCCCCTTTATTTTTACTAATAGGGATCTTATTATTATTATTCCTTCTTCTATCTCAATGCCTTGACGCGTCATCAGTTCAGGGCAATGTTCGCGCATCAGCAGGAAGTACAGAGAGTATCCTCACCCGGCTTGCTTTAGAAATATAGTCCTCTTTTTATCGCGCCACAATAGTGAGTCCTTTCTCTCTCTCTATACGGAGCACACCTGAATTACATCGGCCCATTGATCGCATCATAAAAACGCGACTCTCGGCGCATCCAGGTATTATCCATCCTGACACGACTGCAGAAACCCCGCGTCCCGCCGCCGGAAATCGAGAGCCCTGTTAATTTATATTGGGTAAGATCTTCTTATCACTTAGCGTGATATTCTCACCTCTGGCTTACTATTCACTTATACAACTCGTCCCTTTTTTACCTTTCAGACAGGGAGTTATTTTAAACCTCACCTTATCAACTCTATTGGAAGTAAACTAACAAGGTAATTAGATTTATCTGTTAGTGCATTGAAAATACTAACAAAGTTCCTGTTTCTTCAAATTTAAACAAATATTTTGTTCTAAAACACCTCCCTTTAACGCACAGGAGATTACCTCCAACAAGATCCCCACATCAAGAGGATTTCGTATTCGTAGTACCGAGTCACCAAGCCCACCCTTGGCCCAAGTGATTTATAGATTCCGGTCGGCGGGATCAAATGATATTCTGTTAACTTTTCAGGTAATTCACTGACTTCACTCGATAATGTGTAAAGAAAACGTGAATTCTATACACGTTTGGTTAAAATAAATTCCTAAACTCCAAAACTTATAATCAAGATTTATGTTCGTAGGAAATATAAAACCAAAGAACTATGACCTAAAAGCATCAAACAGCAAAGACTGAACTTGGAAATCTATCCAGGACACAAATTGAACTAGGTATAAATCATCATTATAAATGCCTTGATATCGAGACATTAATTATTGACTTGTATACAACAGTACCTTGTTCCCCTTTTTTTGGTCTACAGTGTTATCTCCAGAAACTAGGAGAGTAAAACCTCTCACTTAGAACCAGATTCAGCCATCGGGCTTTACATATTATCCTTCGTCTTCACGTAAGTGCCTTACAATTATTAGATGCATCTTATTATCTTACGAAACTTATAAGTTTATTTAGAACCGGATCTAGGAACTTCCTATTATATATTCTTTTTAAAGCTCCTGGATTCTGACTGTTGGAACCACCAATCATAGAAACAAAGAAACTATAGTATACCCCATACACCTATATAACATAATTTCTTGTAAGTGTATGCTATAGTTGGAATCACTGCATAAAGATTAATTAGACTATCTGCAAACTCGCAACAGGTCTCTAGAGAATCGCATGGCTCCACAATAGTATTCGTTGACTTCCCCTAACTAGAGGTCCCTGTATCTGTTATTATTCAATCATATGCCTTTCAATTTTGTCGATGTCAGTAAAGCAAGGAAACGAAATCAAAAATGTGCATATGTCAAAATATTATGACTAATGTAAATAGGAAAGTACAACCTGAGACTACTGTTAGAATTTGTAAACCGCATTTCTTAAACCATGTTTTAAAGAATATATTTGGTATTATGTATAATTTTCCCTTGTATATAATTTTCCTGTTAGAAATTTTCGTGGCTGCTCCAGAAGAAGGCGCTGGTTCGCCGAAACGCGCGTAGAGAAATATCTTGCCACACTCTCTCTCTCTTTTTTACTTTACATGTACCCCTACTTATAATTCGATTTTTATATGATGTTCTGATTCTTTTACTGTGTAAAATTCGTTATTGTTGATATTAATTTTAAAATGTGACATTGTATGTGTTTTGTCAATTTTGAATAAATTGTGGAATTTTTTAACAAAAACTAAAGTTGTAGCTCAGTTCCCTTCCAATTATTATCTCCTGGGTTGCCTAGATTGTTACATACCAATTGTTTATTTTTCCCTGGTCTAGGAACCTCACTTCCGTGAACTCAGGGGGTCCTTGTTAAATATATGCTAATCTTCCCACAGCTTGTCTGTGCAGGGCTATTCCGTTGTTTGCCATCAAGTATTATATCTGTAATTCCTTTCCTTGCCTTACTTGCTAACCATAGCCTTGATATAATCCATTCATATAAATTGCTATAATTTGGTCTAAGCTAATATCATGGCTCTTCAAAAAACGTTTGGCTTCACCGATGAAGAATTCGAGTTGCTTGTCGGCACCTCGAGCTCCTTCAACAATACCACAGGTGAATCCAATCGTCATAATGACGACACTAAGAAACTATTAGATCTCAAAAAGAAGCTCACACGTATTGAAGCCCACGGTGAATTTATGTTGGCATATTTACGTCTAGGCATTATCCCCATGGGTCTCCGTGTAAGAAATATTCCTGGTCTCTTTGTCCACTACAAGGCATTTTTAGATAAATGGAGCAGAATTGCAAGTAGGTGCTCAAGAGACCTTATGATGCTAATAGTCGAAACCGCAAAAGAGCTAGCAGCAGAAGTTAGATCAGAAGTCGAAGAACTCGAAGATAAAATCAAAAAAATGGGAAACATAGAGGATGCTATGAAAAAGATTGTGGACTGCAACAAAGAACTTGAATCATTCTCTAGCTATTTAGACAAAAGAAAGAACGATAAACTATTAAAAGATAAACGGTTTGTCACGATCGAAAATACCTATCCCTACTTAAAACTAGATTTTTATAAACAAAACCATTTTACTGCAGAAAATAGGGATGAACAACAACGAGTAAATACCTTCTCACAAAGTTCTGATTCGGAAAATGAGAATGAAGGCTATTATGAACCAGAACCAAACTATAACCAGGCACAAGGCAGACAAGCACATAGACACCCTTTTTTAGGGAACAGAGGGATGGGACGGGGACGCCCCCGGGTCCATTTCCAGGGACAATCGAGAGGGAATTACAAACCCCAACACCACCATCAACAACAGGAGGAACCCCAATTCATACGCGAAACAAGAAACAGGCAATACTGGAAGCAGGGAATGTAATCCCTATTTTCAATCTCTCGAAAACTGACTTAGATACATCCAGTATTACATTATTATCCAAAGGTCTCTCTTTTGTCCCTCACTCTACCCCCAATCTCTTTGAACTTTATTGCGATATTATTTCCTTTTTCCGCAAAATCCGCTTAAGGAGGTTTTTCGCAGTAGATAGTCATGGAGATGAAGAAACTGCCATTATAAAACCTCTGAGTCTTCCATCAACCTTTAGTCCCTCTTTAGAACAACTGGGACCAGAAGTAGCTACCTTTGAGTTGGTAGTGTTAAAAAAACTAGACCAGGCTCTGAGATTTATCCCCAAACCCATCTACAATATAGACAAAGAAGAACATCAAGCCCTATTAGCTATTTCCTCTAATAAAGACTTAACTATTAAAAGTTGCGATAAGGGAGGCGGGATTGTTCTCATTGACACCGCCCAATATGAATTAAACATGTTGAAAATGTTGGATGACAGGGTATTCTACACCCCAGTCCAAACGCATTCCTCATTAAACTTATCTAAAAAAATAATGTCTTTGACAAAAACAGCCTTAGAAGATGGATTTATCAACATGAAGGAATTTGAATTTTTAAATCACAATCTAGGTAAAACTGCATGCATATATGGGCTTCCTAAGATTCATAAAAATCTGAATTATCCACCCTACCGTCCAATAGTTTCCACCATAGGTACCGCCACTGAACCATTATCCAAATACATAGATAACTATCTGCGTCCGTTCGTATCAAAAATCAAATCCTATGTACGGGACACGGGTGATATGATAAAAAAGACAGAAGGATTAGCCTTTAATTCCAAACGAGACCTTTTAGTCACTTTGGACGTTGAGTCCCTTTATAGCAATATTCCACTAGCCGAAGCGATGAAAACCACATCTTGGTTTATTGACCTGCATAACATCTCTTGCCCTAAAACATTTCTGCTGGCATGCCTGGAAATTGTTTTAACTGATAAATTTTTGGAATTTGGATCCAATACTTACCGCCAGATCAAAGGCGTAAGTATGGGCGCATCAGTGGCACCTTCGATCGCAAATATATACATGGCGGCATTTGAGGAGAAATACATCCACAACGAGATGGCCCCTTTTTTCGAGTCTGTCTCCCATTGGTCCAGATACATAGATGACATCTTCTTTGTCTGGACTGATGGGAGAGAGACTCTAGAGGAGTTCATCTCTTGGATAAATGAAGCGGACCTTAATCTTCATTTCACGTCGCACATCAGTTGCGAAAAGGTGGAATTTTTGGATATCGAAATAATAAATGATGTGGGCAAGCTGAAAGTTGACTTACATGTAAAGCCCACGGCTAGGAACACCCTGTTGCATTACAGCAGCTTTCATCCAAGATCACAAAAAGACTCCATCCCATTTTCTCAATTTTTACGAGTCAGACGAAATTGCACAAGTTTAGCTGACTTCGACAGACAAGCTCTAATTATGAGAAGCAAATTTATTGAGAGAGGCTACCCTCATCGGTTAGTGAGACATTCTTACAAACGTGCCCGTTATTATGACCGAGATTGCTTACTCAAACCCAAACCCTTGAAAACCAATGAACAGGTTGTATGTATAACAAAACATTCAACCATTGATGCCAAAGTTAAACAAGTAATAAACTCGAATTGGCATATCTTGAACAGCAATTGTTCCTCTGAACAGAAATTAGCCAACCCCTCTTTGCCTATAAAAGAAACAAAAATATAAAAGAAGACATTGTCCACTCACGTTTTAAAACCACAGTGATTGGAAGAAATTTGACACAAAGGTCGATTGTATCAAATAACCCAATTAAAGGAACTTTTCCTTGTTCCTCCTGCTCCTCCTGCACTAATATCCTGAGAGGAGAGGAATTCACTCATAATGGCCATAAAACAACTGCAAAAGAAATGTGGAACTGTAGATCCTCAAATTTGATCTACTTTATACAATGCCCCTGCCTCCTGGGATATATAGGAGAAACTTCCCGTATGATTCAGACACGTCTTAATGAACATCGTTCTGCGATTAGAACTAAGAAACTTGCTGCCCCAATGGTAAAACATTTCCTGGAAAAAGGACACAGTGCCGAAGACTTTACTTGGAGAGTCTTAGAAAAAATTCACACCTCAGACGCCAATGGCGGATCAGCCATCAGAAAGAAAAGGGAGGTGTTCTGGATTTTTGTTTTTAACACCTTCCGCGAGGGAATGAACAGTGAAATACCATGGGAGCATGCCATATGCTAAGTCACCTTTAACTCTTCATAGCCCTACTAACCTCCTGTGACTATTCTTAAGATGAATTAGCTCCCTCGTATATTAGTTATCTCTGTCACTTAAAATTTCAAAGATACATGAACTAAATCTTCTGTGATTATCCTCAATAGTATCCTCAATAGTAACTAACTGCCCTACTTAATAGCCCTTCTTTTGTTGCTATTTAAATCCCCAAGGATACATCCATTTTTATATTGAAGCGTTATTTCATAGAGGGATTATAGTCCCCCCTTTATTTTTTACTAATAGGGATCTTATTATTATTATTCCTTCTTCTATCTCAATGCCTTGACGCGTCATCAGTTCAGGGCAATGTCCGCGCATCAGCAGGAAGTACAGAGAGTATCCTCACCCGGCTTGCTTTAGAAATATAGTCCTCTTTTTATCGCGCCACAATAGTAAGTCCTTTCTCTCTCTCTATACGGTGCACACCTGAATTACATCGGCCCATTGATCGCATCATAAAAACGCGACTCTCGGCGCATCCAGGTATTATCCATCCTGACACGACTGCAGAAACCCCGCGTCCCGCCGCCGGAAATCGAGAGCCCTGTTAATTTATATTGGGTAAGATCTTCTTATCACTTAGCGTGATATTCTCACCTCTGGCTTACTATTTACTTATACAACTCGTCCCTTTTTTACCTTTCAGACAGGGAGTTATTTTAAACCTCACCTTATCAACTCTATTGGAGGTAAACTAACAAGGTAATTAGATTTATCTGTTATTGCATTGAAAATACTAACAAAGTTCCTGTTTCTTCAAATTTAAACAAATATTTTGTTCTAAAACACCTCCCTTTAACGCACAGGAGATTACCTCCAACAAGATCCCCACATCAAGAGGATTTCGTATTCGTAGTACCGAGTCACCAAGCCCACCCTTGGCCCAAGTGATTTATAGATTCCGGTCGGCGGGATCAAATGATATTCTGTTAACTTTTCAGGTAATTCACTGACTTCACTCGATAATGTGTAAAGAAAACGTGAATTCTATACACGTTTGGTTAAAATAAATTCCTAAACTCCAAAACTTATAATCAAGATTTATGTTCGTAGGAAATATAAAACCAAAGAACTATGACCTAAAAGCATCAAACAGCAAAGACTGAACTTGGAAATCTATCCAGGACACAAATTGAACTAGGTATAAATCATCATTATAAATGCCTTGATATCGAGACATTAATTATTGACTTGTATACAACAGTACCTTGTTCCCCTTTTTTTGGTCTACAGTGTTATCTCCAGAAACTAGGAGAGTAAAACCTCTCACTTAGAACCAGATTCAGCCATCGGGCTTTACATATTATCCTTCGTCTTCACGTAAGTGCCTTACAATTATTAGATGCATCTTATTATCTTACGAAACGTATAAGTTTATTTAGAACCGGATCTAGGAACTTTCTGTTATATATTCTTTTTAAAGCTCCTGGATTCTGACTGTTGGAACCACCAATCATAGAAACAAAGAAACTATAGTATACCCCATACACCTATATAACATCATTTCTTGTAAGTGTATGCTATAGTTGGAATCACTGCATAAAGATTAATTAGACTATCTGCAAACTCGCAACAGGTCTCTAGAGAATCGCATGGCTCCACAATAGTATTCGTTGGCTTCCCCTAACTAGAGGTCCCTGTATCCGTTATTATTCAATCATATGCCTTTCAATTTTGTCGATGTCAGTAAAGCAAGGAAACGAAATCAAAAATGTGCATATGTCAAAATATTATGACTAATGTAAATAGGAAAGTACAACCTGAGACTACTGTTAGAATTTGTAAACCGCATTTCTTAAACCATGTTTTAAAGAATATATTTGGTATTATGTATAATTTTCCCTTGTATATAATTTTCCTTTTAGAAATTTTCGTGGCTGCTCCAGAAGAAGGCGCTGGTTCGCCGAAACGCGCGTAGAGAAATATCTTGCCACACTCTCTCTCTCTTTTTTACTTTACATGTACCCCTACTTATAATTCGATTTTTATATGATGTTCTGATTCTTTTACTGTGTAAAATTCGTTATTGTTGATATTAATTTTAAAATGTGACATTGTATGTGTTTTGTCAATATGCACATTATGCCTATCCAGATAGGCAAGGATATTTCTACCTTTCCTAGAATCGTTAATGCCCCGCACGTTCCATGACATTATCATCAATTTGCTCCCTGCCATATCAGCCATCACTAATGGCATCAGCCGCAACAATACTCACCCCCACCCGTACCCCCCATCGCCCATACGTGCCAATCCACATATTCCAAGTACTCTGCAATTTCGTGTGAATCCTCTGTACAGTGCACCCAACCTCCCACACTCCCCTCCCTTTCCCCTGACTCCCCCCAACTATCACAGGCATACCACCGACCCGCTCCCAGTCCACACCATGCACCCACTCAGCATTCGTGCAGGCCATCATCGTCCAATTATTCTCCCCTTCAAACGGGTATGACCCATTCCACCCAGCCCACCCAATCCGGCAAGTCCAACTCTTTGTATTCTGCAACATCTTCATTCAACAAGGACTCAGGTCAGATACAACCCCATTCATTCCCCCCCACCCACCCTGTAACAATCTACGTGTAACAGTTTAAACCCCGGTCCCGCCCCTCCCTCCACCCACTGAAGCAACCCCAATCCTCCAGCATTCACAACCCCCCCCACCCATCACCGCTAGCAAACACCCAACCAGCCGCAGTGTAACGAACAAATTCAAAGGGGCACACCCTAGTAGGGTCATCTAAGGTACACACTTTAGCACCCCCCGCTCCTCGTCCCCAATTCCGAAACCGCCCTTAGAGGGGCAAGTCGAGGGAGGGGCGTGTCGCCTGGCATACTTTACCACCCATAGTCCAATGCCGTCTTCATCGCTCACGATTGTCCATATTCGCAGTACCTCAGCAGAGTCTCAAGTGCGACGGTTTGAAAACAGCACGCACCCCGTTCCCAAACTTAAGTCACAGCAGGCTAGGAGAGTCCACAGCAATCCACACACGCAGATCAGTCCTCCTCATTCTCTACCTCCTCCACCACAGGACGGTTCCCACGCTCGCGTCTCAATGTTTTCAGGAAATCTTCCACTTGCTGCGGGTTTAAGAAAAAGTGCTGCTTTGCCTGATGCGTGATCCGAAGCTTAGCCGGGTACAGTAGAGCATAGTCTATTTGTAGATCCCTTAGTTTTTTCTTCACGCCCAGAAACTTTCTCCGTTGGTCCTGGACAATTGGCATAAAGTCCGGGTATAGCGAAAAATTAACCCCATCAAATGTTAACTGTTTAGCAGTTCTTGCAGCACGGAGTGCAGTGTCTCTATAACGATAGTTTAGTAGTCGAGCTATTATCGGTCTAGGCGGAGCCCCTGGCTGGGGTTGCGGACCAAGGGAACGATGTGCACGCTCAACAATGAACTGCTTGGAAAAAGCGTCCGCTCCTATCGCCGTCTGGAGTATCCGTTCAACATATTACTCCATACGCCCAGTGTTCGTAGACTCCGGCACACCCACCACATGGACATTATTGCAGCGACTGCGCGCTTCCAACTCCTCGTTCTTTGCAGCTATTACTTTGAGGATGTTATCCATTCGTGACAGTCTAGTAGCATGGGACGCCGTGGTATCATCATTATCTGAAATCCTTCTCTCCGCCTCCGTGAGGTATTCCTCGTGAACATCCATCTTCTGGACAAGAGCGTCCATCCTGGAGGACAAGCGATCCACCTTATCCACCACCGTTGCGAACCCTTGTTTCATTTCCTGCAGTAGTAGATGCATGTCCGGTGCAGCCGCACCGCAGCTAGGCCCCGCTGTTGGTGGGCTCTGAGCCCCAGTCGAGTCCGTCCCCGTCTTCACAGTCTTCTTCGACGCCGAGGCTGAGTCAAAGGATATTTTCGGCTGTCGAGTATCTTGTCGGCCCATGGCGGCACCTCCTGCTGACCTCTCCGCTGTTAGCGAATGCGTTCGTCTGTTCCCGCCTCGTGGCGACCCAGAAGCCTTGGACATGTAACGTTACAGTCGCAGCATCCAGCTCTGTCGTCCACCAGGAATCTCTCCAGCCGGGTCCGCCAATCCTGGTCACACACTACTCCTGCTGCTGATCACCAGAGATCCGCCCTGTCGCAATCCACACCACGCGCTATCATAGCGTGCCTCTCAACCACTGTACGCAGCAACCAATACAGTGGGTACACAGTGCAGAGGGAGCAGCTCTGGCTTCTCAGTGTCTCACACTGCCCGGGCTCAGCATCCACGGTCCGCCGCGCCTTCAGAAGCACCAACAATTGTCAAGAAGCGCAGTAGATTCACCGTTTTGCGTTGCCGTGTCAGCTCCACACTAGCTAATATTGTCTAACTCCAGGTGCGCCTCCAAGCAGTCACAGCTCCATCATACCAACATACCTCATGCGCAATGGTCATTCCATCATGTGCCAGGTGCAGTGCCACTAATCACAGTCAATCTGGTGCCAGGCGGCGTGAAGTACTCTTGTCCTGCCCTCTCGTAGGCCCGTCCCTTGTACTTGCCAGTGGGCCTGCAGTGATCCCTATCAAAGCACTAGCCGCATAATTCGTGAGCACCCACTCTGGGTCCGACGCGCAGGCGAGCTCCTAGCGTAGGACATGCACTTCATGCACGAGCCACGTCGCATCTGATTCCGCTTAAAGTGGCCGCCAAGTAGGGAATGCAATCATAGGTTGTTCCTCGTCTACCATTCACCGCTACAGTCATCTCCCTCGTAACCACTGAACACCAAATGCAGTCCTTTCCTGCGTCGCCTACTTTATCCGCTCCCCTCGGCGTTTCCAGGCACTCAGGCAGCAGTAGGATTACCCCCGCCTGTAATATCCTTTCGCTCACAGCACCGGGAATGACGGGGGGGGGAGGGTTCGCAAAGCACCGGCAGGAGCGCGAAGTCCGTTTACCAGCGCCAGGCTCGTCTACGCCTCCGGCGCCTCTCACCTCAAATCTCGCCGCAGTTGATGTTGGTCCGCTCCCGCTGCCCCGAGTCTGCTTCCGAGGGGAGCGCGGTTAATCAGGCGCGCAGCGGCCCGGCCTACACACCTCGTGGGAGCCCTGAGGTCACGTAGCAACTGAGACCCTTCTCGCGATCGGGCAGGCTCCGCCTCCACAGTCGACGCTCCACTCACGGCGGGATAACTTCGCACTCCGATGGCCGAACTGCTTCAAATTCGCAGCGATTGAAGGGTCAAGGGTCTTCAACAATCGCTCCAAGTTTCAGCTGCATTGGAGGCGGTTAACGTAGGATAATTAGCGGATGTTGGCACAGGCTGCAGGAGCCTCACAGAGGTGCGGCCATACTGCTCGTGCGCCCTCTAGCGCCCCCGCTTCGCCGGCAGAGTTTGTAGAATTTTGGCTACCCCTTGTTATGCTTGTAACCTACCAACTGCCCCATGGTGGAGTAGTTTCTCAGCGGTACAAAAGGGGGTGGTGAGGGACGGAGTATCTGGACCAATCAAACACTCACACCCAGTCAACAGATCTGGGTTTAATCCATCACCGTTCTTTAGCCCACTCTGCCACCCCAGTTCAGATATGGCAAATCAGTCTGACCCTGTGCCTCATGTGAACAGTCCAGCCCGAACTGCCAAGCCATGCCTTCCCTGGACCGGAAACAAGCTTCCCAGAACCGGTTTCTGGCATTCCAGCCGTCTTCAGTAAACACAAGAGAGAGTACCCCACTATGCACAGGGAACAGGGTACAGTGACAATGTGGTCAAAAAGAGATCCCTGGGTGTTCACTGAAATGGGTGTATTATGTTACTGCACGGGTACTAACCAATCATACAGACATTCCTTATAGAGGTATTACTGGAAGATTTTATGTAAAAATAAACCAATTAGATAAGAAGTTCCACACTAAAAGTAAACGTTCACAATCTCTTTAATTTTTTGTAAAAATGAAGCCTCTTGTCACAAAAAGATAAATTAAAAATCCAAAGAACATTTCTTTGAATAAGTACAGTAAAATTTTCAAAAGACAGTTAATAACAGTTCATTGTACATAAAAAACATAATATCACAATCATCAAAATTATAAAACAAAGGAGAAAAAGTTAATTAATAGAATTTCCACAGAAAACAACAATTGGATCCTTTTCACAAACCCCCTATTATTGTGGCTTTGATGTTTTTCTGCCACTACTCATGTAGATCCACTGGTCTTTTCTTTAATGCTGGTGGTACAGTAGACAGTATCTATAATTTATGAGTATCTGCTACCTCCTTGACCTTGTTGGGATTCTAGCCACAAATGCGTCGACGCGTTTCGGTGTTATTGTGCTTGATGTTGTAACACCTTCATCAGGACATGCCGTCTCTTTGGGGTCACCGGCTTCTACACTTATGTTAGAATTTTTTTTTTCTTTTCTGTGTGGATACATAGAGAAAAAACAATATCACTATTCTGGGGGTGTGTTATCCTGCTTTAGTACACCACACCTTATTTCATATCCCCAAATTCGTTACCTCAGCTTTCATGCGACTTGTGTGTTACCTGGTAGGTTATTTAGACCTTTACCATAATTCCATTTAGATTGGCCTATTCATAATTTCGCCAGGACATTTTTTATAAGTTACATAGATGGTGAAAAATAACATATTTACATTCTAATTTAGCAGATGTCCTTATAAGCTCGGTTCACAGTTATACTGTTCTCGTTGCCCGTTAGGGACTTGGATCACTAATGCCATACGGGACCATACCCTCCGTTTCTTTTTAGTGTGGGAACAGTTTGGGGTTTACACTATTTCTCACATTCACAACAACATTCATCCTTCTATCATCCTTCGTTGCTGCCAATTTTGGTGTCCCCCTTACCCTTTAAATCTTGGATGATTCCCCTGGGGACACAACCATCTGGAAGCCGTCTATAGACGATCTCTGTAGGTTTTTTTTAATAGTGCCTATAGGGTAACAGTTTGATTAAATATCGTTAGTTTGATCTCGAATCCTATATTCGTTACCCTCCCAGCTGTTGCGGTTTCCTATATTTACCTTTAGGGTAATGAACCTTCTCAAGGTAGGGGTGTCTTTCTCCTGTTGGATAATCAGGTAGACTTTGATTATAATAATAATAATAATAATCCACATTTGTAAAGCGCACAATCACCCGTAAGGGTCTCTAGGCGCTGGGGGCCGTCGGGAAGATTAAGCAAGCTATTGCCCAGAGTCACATGGTGCTGGGCTAACCTGCTGCCGGAGCCGGGGATCGAACCCTGGTCCCCAGATTCCAGCGTCAGTCGCCCTGGCCGCGGCGCCACACCTCTCCCAGATGATTCCCTCTCTCTCTCTGATTTTTTGGTTCAACAATTGGTGAAAGCCTGTGTAAGCAAGGGGGTCATAATTAGCCCTTATCTCATTGTGGTTAACGGCCTGTCTTGTACATTTCAGTCCCCATTCATCTTACCTTTATGTAATTTAAAACGCTCTCCTGAACGGGCATATGTCAATTTTTCAATCTTTCTTGACTTTGGAACTGGATATGTTCTGTAGGTAAGAAAGGTTTATTTAGATTTAAATTGCTTTCTAAGATCTAACCCATCTATATTTTAGTTCGTTCATATCCTATCTCCTTTAATTCTCTCATGGAGGCATTTTTAACAACGAATGGCTTATGGTTTATTTACCAAGGGAATGTCCCTTCTCTTTTGAGTGACCCTGTTCACTGGATTCGAGTGCATTATTAATTGTAGTTCTCCCTCCGTTATTCTTTGAAAGGGACGAGCTCGTTAGCTGTTTCTATCTTCCACATTCTTGCATGCCTGCAGCAATAGCGTATAGCCAAGAAATAGTATTTAAAAGCTCTCCCTGCCCTCAAAAATAAGCTTCGTACTCCCGATAGGCGGAAGCTATCGTCTACGCCCTCCCGCTTCTACTCGCCTTTTTAGATCAGAGCCCACCCGCTTCTGCTTACCTGTTCGTGAGATTGTCTGCGCCTCTGCCGCGTTCTTCTCCTTTTCTGGGAAGATGCTATCGGCTTGTTATTTTTATAGTGCGCTAATCCCTGCAATTGTTTACAGCTGGGGATCGCGCATGCTCCTTTCAGTTTGTTTTGGCCCTCAATCGTCGGCGCCATCTTAGAGATTTTTCTTCGGATAGTGTAAATGGGGCGTTACATTGTTAACCCTCCTATAATCTTAGACTCCACTTTATTTACTTTATTTTATTTCTAATAAGAGGTTATGAACTTGTTCATTCATTATTTTTATCACGGGTTCAGTTTGTTATGGCCCTCGATAGTCGGCGCCATCTTAGACTGGAGTTTTCTTCGGATAGCGTGAATGGGGCATTACATTGTTCACCATCCTATAGTCTTAGACTCCACTTTATGTACTTTATTTTATTTCTAATAAGAGGTTGTGAACTTGTATAAGGTCATTCATTGTTTTTATCACCGGTAAACTTGTTCTTATTTTGGGGCAAATAACGTGGGTGATATATGTGAGGTTGCTTAGGAAACGGTTTATTTACCCACTCATGTGTTATACTTTATTAGTCTAATTTCCGCTACCCTGACCGGGCCATTGAATTAATCTGGCGGTATGGAGTGAAATGACTTCCTAGGTTTATTTATTTTATGCATGTGCATCTTCATGTCCCTCTCGCAGTCTCATATTTTTCCGCTGTATTAGATTTTAGGCATACAGTTCTAGTTCCTTTCCTCAATAGTGTATATCTCTACCCTAAATTAAGATTTCCCATTCCTCCCTTGAGTTTAGGCCACGCTTGATGGTGTCAAATTTGACCATGAACCATTGCTCCTGTTGTTTTCTTCTTTTTGAGCTATCTCCCAATCTGGTCTGTTCCTTAATTCTTTCCAAAATTACCCATCTGATGTCTTTTATGCTGTGTCCTTGTTCCTTCCAATGGTTAACTAGTGGTGCATTTTCCTTGCTGTTTTTAATGGCTGATTTGTGCTCTCCTATTCTCAACCTAAGTTCCCTACCTGTTTCCCCTACATATCCTTGATTACATGGACATAAAATTAAATATACCACATTTTTGGTTCTGCAGTTATTCAGAGTGGTAATTTTCTGTGTGGCTCCATTTAGTTCTACTGCTTTGGTTACTAGACATAGTTCACAGATGCAGCAATTGCCGCACTTGTGGTTCCCAACTGCCTTTGTTCCTGTCATGGTCCTTTGTCCTTCTGTTATGTCGTCTCTGTACGTATGCCCTAAGCTACTTCTAAGGTTTTTGTTTTTTCTGTAGGCATACAGGGGGCGTTCTAAAGTAGTCCCTACCCCCTCGTTTAAAATTTTCCAATTGTGATTTATTATATTCTTAACTTGGTTTGCCACTGCTGAAAACTGGCTTACCATGACTATTTTCTCATTAATTTGCCTCTTTTCTTTTTTGATTAAAAGACAATCCCTGTTGTAAAATCGTGCCCTCTTAAGGGAGTGATCTATACGTTTTTTTGGGTAGCCCCTGTCCTTAAATTTTGACTTCATCTCTCCTGCGTGGCGATAGAAGTCCTCAATGTTAGTACAGTTTCTCCTTAACCGGAGAAACTCCCCAAAGGGTATTGAATCTTTCTAGCTCTTGGGGTGGTAACTATTATAATGCAATACCGTATTGCGATCTGACTCTTTCTTAAATAGTTCCACCTTCAAGTGTTTGTCTTTGCTCTTTATACTTATATCCAGAAAGTTTACTTTGGTTCTGTTGTACTCTGCAGTAAACCTCAAATTAGGGTCTCCTAGATTCAACTAGGTGAGGAAGTCTTCTAAAAGATCTACTGGTCCAGACCATATAAAGAAAATGTCATCTATAAAACGAGTCCAGTTCCGAATGTTTTCGTAATATGGACTGACCTCGTTGTATATATGTTTATTTTGAAACATGCTGACATAGATGCAAGCTAGACTCGGCGCACAGGTGGCGCCCATGCTAGTCCCCTTACATTGAAGGTAGAGATCTTTTTTGAAGAGAAATATATTATTTAGGAGAACCATAGAGACGCATTGCACTATGAATTCCTTGCTTCCTCCTGTGATCTCTGTCTCTTCTAAGAGGGTCCTGACTACTTCGATGGTATCCTTTTGTGGAATATTAGTGTAGAGTGACTCTACATCGAGGGTCACCATGATTTCATTTGCACCGTCAAACTCTACACCTTCTGTCTTTGCAATCATGTCCGAAGTATCTCGGATATATGATTTCTGTTTTTCTACCAGTGGTTTGAGGAACCTATCAGCGAATTGGCTTAAAGGTTCTAACAGGGAATCAATGGAGGCCACTATGGGTCTAAGAGGCGGATTATCTAAGCTTTTATGGACTTTTGGCAGTCCATAAAACGCTGGAGTTTTCGGACTAGTATTGTTTAAGAACTTCCATTCTTCTTCTGTGATGTCGCCCTTTGTCTTGGCTTCCAATAGTAGTATCTCTACCTCCTTTTTAAGATTTATCAGTCTAGATTGTGGGACTCTTTTATAATGCAACTCATTGGACAATAGAACCAACGCTCTGCGATCATAGTCTTCCGTATCGAAGACTACGACCCCTCCGCCTTTGTCCGCGGGTTTGATTGTTATTGAGGTGTCCTTCGATAAAGAATCAATTGCATACCTCTGTGTTTTACTGATGTTGTTTTCTTGGAAATGGTTCTTACTGAGTAAGTTCCCTATCTCTAGTTTTACCATTGCTTCGAATAACTCCAAATTTTTATCTACCATCCCTAAGCTTGGGGTGAAGGTGGATTTTGCTCTTGGTCCTGAATCTTTTGGCTCATCTCTAGCTGGTCTATTTTCGAAGAAACGGCGTAGCCGTATTTATCGAAAAAAAGCCCTCAAGTCTTTTTCTAACTGGAATTTATTGATCCCTGTTGTCGGTACGAAGTTAAATCCCATACCTAGCACTTGTTTTTCTACCGGGGTTAATGTTCTACTAGATAGATTAATGATGGGCGTTGATTCTATCGCCAATACACCTTGTTTCTGGTACGTTTGTACTCCTGAGGGGCCTGGTTCTGCTGGTATTCCTGTTCCTGTTCTCTTGGTACTGGCCATTGATATGTCTACCCTGGCTTTTGGCTGGGGGGGAGTCGTGTTGGACTTGGCCTTTTCCCCCCAAATTTTTTCGCTTTTGACCCCCTTATCTAGATTGTCTCCCCCATGGGATTAAACCTGTATAGGCCATGAGTGGTGTGAGACACCTTGTGAAAATGTAATTACCTGACATAATGTGAGCACTTGTGAAATCCCCCATTTTCAAACTGCACCCCCATTTTAAAACTGCACCTGACTGAAATGTATTGCTTTTAAAATGGATGCCATGACCATGGGTTTTGCCACTGGACTGACATAGGTCAGCGGTCTAGATAATATTACCCAGCTACCCCTAGCTTTTGGAGGGAAAGCCTGGCACCCAGGGTGCTCACCCCCCCCCCCTAGAACCAGTTTAGGCTAGATGTGCCAACATTCTAGAAGGTCCTGGCACTGCCTGGGAGGAGGGTATAAATAGGGAGAAGTGTCACCAGAGAGTCAGTCAGCGCAGGGACAAGAAAGAGAGGGGACCTGCTGTGAGGTGCTACCGCCACATGGGCCTGTGAGCTGGGCCCTGCATCCCTAGAACCCCCCCCTCTGCTGTCCCCATGGGCCCCTGACAAGGGAGGGCCCCTGACTAGGTCCCTGTCACAGTTGGGATCTTGAACCATGCCAGCGCCGCGCTGAAAGAGTACTGGGAAGGGAAGGAGCTAATTGGATTCCCCCCAGGAGGTGAGGAGTTGCCCCTGAGGAACTGCAGTGGGACTGTCTACCCCCTCTGGAGGAGCTGTGGCCCCCCTTGGAAGTGCTGGGCCGGGTGGAGCCGCCTGGGGAGGATTGAGCCCCTGTGAGGTGTACCTGCTGGACGCTGTGCTGTGGAAGCGCTGTTTTGGGGAGGTTGGTGCCCCCAAGGAAGCTGTGGCCCCCTTTGCCATCTGCTGAGGAGAATCGCGCTGTGCAGGCGCTGAGGAAACTGTGAGGAGGAATAGCGCTGAAGAGCCTACCCTCGTTCCAGCGCGCTGTCCGCTATATAATTAATTAATTACAAGGGAGCCTACCCCTTATCGCCGCTGGGAATCACCGCCGCGGCCCGGCGTGTGTGGGACCCCCCCCACTGCTGTGGGCCTCGTTGTGGCGGCCCTTGGAAGTGCCGCCGAAGTGGAGTGAGGGCCGCGCTAGGCCCTGAAGCCGCCGTCTACCTCGTCACGTGACGGGGGCCTGACCGCGTCATCGGCCCGCCCCCGCCACGCACTGATTGGCCTGCGCGGCCGTGACCCCTGAAGGCCGCGCAGGGATTGGCTATCGGCCGGGAAGGCCGGGAGAAGGGGAATCGAAGCCCCGGGTCCCCGTGAGGTAGGAGGGGGACCCGGGTGAAGCTCCGTTGCGGGGCCCCCGTGCCGAGGAGGGAGCCCCGAGAGAAGCGACCGGAGCTGGAGGCCACCCCGCTGGTCTGTGCCCCACGCGAGGGGCCGGTGGAGAAGGCGGGGCCGCGGCACGCTGTCGGTGCCGGCCCGCCAGAGCGAGGAGAGCGTCGCCAAGCCCTGGGTCCCCGTGAGGGAAGGGGACCCAGGTGAAGTGTTGGTGCGGGGCCCCCGTGGTCAATGGGGAGCCCCGAATTGGAGCGACCGGAGCGGGAGGCCACCCCGCCGGTCTGCGGTCCTAAGTGAGGGGCCGGGGCACATTGTCGGTGCCAGCCCCACCCCCTCCAACGAAGCCGGCTGCAGGAGCCTTGTGACGTGGGAGGAAAGCCAGGCAGGCTTCCCCCACGGGTGCCCAGACACCGTGTTGAAGCCCCAGGCCCCTCTGAGAGAAGGAGGCCCGGGTGAGGCGAGTGTGGCCGTCCAGAGGCCGTTTTGGAACCCCTGGGCCCCGGGTGACGCCGCGGAAAGGGGGGCCTCGAGGCACATTGTCGGTGCCTGGTCCCCCCCTGCAGAGGAGACCCCAAAGGACGCCCCGCAGAACCTATTGAGCCCGGTGAGTGGGGCCTACATTTAACTGTGTGGGGGATAAAGAGGGCAACGGGGTACATTGCCGGTGCCCGCCCCGGGGACTGTGTTACTTTATCAGGCGGCCCGTCTGGCAGAGGGCACCTGCAACTTGGGCACGAGAAGTATTGAACTGCCCTACATCGCCTGTACCTAACTGTCCTTCTAGACAACTCAGGAGCAAGCCGGTTGTCCTTATCGCATATTTTGGGGTAGAGAGTTTTATTCTCCCTTAGTGCAAATATAGGTCCCTGCTGAACGGGTTGCCCTGAGGTCCCCAGTTATTAAGGTACCCTGAGGAAGGAAATGTCTAAGGGAGTCCCGAAGTAAGGAGGGTTGACTGCTGTGTACACCCTGATGTTGATACCCCTTAGTGATGGTAAAGGGAGCCTAGTTGAGTCCTGACAGGTGTTCCTGATCTAGGAGGAGGGCCCCTACCTGATATCATGCTGGATGATGTATATTCCGCCTAGGTTGGTCAACGGGTTGGCCTGATGTTATTCCAGGCCCTTGTTATGTACCAGATTGATGGGCCAGATAGGCTGATTTATTGCAGGTGTTCCTGCCCATGTTATGCCGTGATGCCCT
This sequence comes from Lissotriton helveticus, assembly GCF_964261635.1. Lineage (NCBI taxonomy): Eukaryota > Metazoa > Chordata > Amphibia > Caudata > Salamandridae > Lissotriton > Lissotriton helveticus. Next base: position 162,852,566 of record NC_136065.1, on the reverse strand, counting down.
AATGTTTTCTTTCCCTAACAGGGGTTGGGTTGGTATGGTCACGCATGAGGTGTACTTACGCTAATGTTGCAACTTACAGTTTCAGCCAACCCCCTAAGGATGAGAGCCTGAGTTGGCCCCGCCAGATTGGCCCCAGGTCTACTGTTATTTAATCACAATTGTTCTTTATTTCAGCATGGACTACTTCCTATGTAAATAATTCCCCCCTTTATTCACTTGCCTCTGGCGCCATTTGGCGTCCTGTGTGACACTACTGTTTTGCATTCTTTTGCCTTGCAGGTTGGAAACCCTACTAAACGACGTATCTTTTTCCAAATCAAACTGGTGTCCTGCCTCTTTTGTGGTGTGCCTGGTGTGTTGACTGAGGGTACTGCGTGAGTGCTTCACATGTCCTCGAAGTTTGGCCTGCCCGCTTGATGCCATGCTACCCCCTTTGAGACTTGGGCAACCCCCAATTCCAACATTTGGTGGCAAAGCGGTGGGATAGGACTTGTGTTTGCGCAGTACCACAGCGGCCACAGGTTACACCACAAGTAGAGCCTTGTGGTGGGGATTATTGTTTGGAAGATTGTTTGCTAAATAGCTTCCTCCTGAAGGGTGTTCTGAACTGTCCCCTTGTTCCACTGGGAGGGTGTGTCCCGGGTGTACCTCGCCACGATGGGGTTGATTTACCAGGAAGTGGAACTGATGGAGTACACCGAACAGGAGGTGATAGACTTCCTCCTGGAGAGAGGGATACCCCCAGTAGGGAACATTAGGAGGAATTTGTTTCTCTATGAGGCCCTCAAGAGGGGAGAGCCCTTAGAGATTGATGGGGACTTGTCTGACTACCCCCCCGAAGTTTTGAAGGGTCAGTGGGTTAGAGACCAGAGAGAGGGCTCCCCATCCAGAACCCTGGGAGGTAATTGCTCCGATGAGGAGGAGGAAGAGTCTAGCAGGGCAGAGACGCCAGTAGCTGTGGAGGACACCGAAGATAGGGAGTCTCGCACTGGGTCCAGTCCCGGGGGCACTGCCCCATCCCTTTCCCTGTCCCCAGAAGAATGGGTAGATAGGAGAGAAGTAAGGGAGTATCAGCTGGCGCTGGCAAAGCTCAGGCATGCCGAGGGCTTAGCGCAGCTGAGGGTAGAAGAGCAGCGACTAGAGACTGAAAAAGTCCTAGCGCTGGAGAGGATGGCGGAGGCGGAGAGGGCCTTCGCCAGGGAGAGATCAGCTCAGGTGGGTAGGTTGTCCCCTGAGAGTGGTTTTAGGAGTCTGGATTCACCGAAAAGGGTGGGATCCAGTGGTGGCAGCGAGTGTAGAGCCAGTGCAAGGAGTCCCACTCCCGAAACCCAAGAGACTGTGCCTGATTCCCCGGAAGAGGAGGACGGGTTAGTGTTTAGGGGCAGGGGAAAGCTGTTCCATCAGTCCTGGGGAGAGTTTGAGGAGGAGTGTTGGACTGTACTGGAGGATTGGGTGGTGAGGAGAGCAGTGGAGGATTGGGAAGGGCTGTGCCATGCCGTTATCCGGGAGCACATGCTGAGGAGTTGTGTCCCAAGACTGCGTCACCATCTGTTGCAGTGCGGGTTCTCAGACCCCAGGGAACTTGCACGGGAGGCAGACCTCTGGGTAAGTGCCAGAGCGTCTGGGAAGGCTGAGGGGAGTGATCCTGAAGGGAGCGAGACGGGGAGGTGTCCCGAGATGCCCCAGCTGTGGTCACCGGGCCTGGAGTGTTCTTTAAGAGAACCTCCGGTTGGGAGACTAGGCTGTCCCGATGCGTCATCCAGAGGAAGGGATCCCCTCATGTCAGGAGGACCCGGAGCATCAATAATTGGAGCTCTAGTGGTTCGGGGGTCTGACCAGTCACAGGGTTTAGATCCTGGACTGGGGTTCCAGGTTAAGGGGTTGCCTGACCTGGAGGGTGGGGTACCTGTAATTCAGGTCCCTACCAATTTGACTCCCAGGGGTACTACTCCCAGTGGGAGGGTGCGGAACTCTGGGAGGGGGTGCAGAGAGAGGAAGGTCTCTTCTCTGTCACCGGCTCAGCCACAGGGCGCAGATCCTGGGTTGGGTGGCCAGGGACAGGGTTTGCCTGCCCTGGTGGGAGGGATCTCTGTAACCAGAGTCCCCCCGGAAGTGACTCCCAGGGGTACTTCTCCGGGTAGGAGGGTGCGGAACTCTGGGAGGGGGTGCAGGGAGAGGGAGGACTCGCCCCTGTCACCGGTTCAGCCTGTGGGTTTCGGCTCCAGGTTGGGGAGAGAGTTGTGTGAGGGTGTCCCCCAGCGTAGGAGATGGAGGAACCCTAGGAGGAGAAGTAGGGGGAGGAGAGCCTCGCCCCTAAGGGCTGGTCAGTCTGAGGGTGTAGACCCCAGATGGGTGGACCAGTGGCAATTTGGAGAGAGAAGAGTGGTCCAGGAGAATTACAAGCCTGAGGCTAGAGCCTCCCACTCTAGGAAGGAGAAACATCCCACTAGGGAACCCCAGTGGGGTGGTTTTGTTGGTGAAGGGAGGGTTGCGAAAGAGAACCATCGGGTTCCAGAGTGGAGGAGAGACTGCAGGTGCTCCTGTAGTTGCAGGCCTGCGTCCACCTTTTTCCGCCCCAAGCAGGGAAGCCAATCAAGGCATTGATATGTCTACCCTGGCTTTTGGCTGGGGGGGAGTCGTGTTGGACTTGGCCTTTTCCCCCCAAAATTTTTCGCTTTTGACCCCCTTATCTAGATTGTCTCCCCCATGGGATTAAACCTGTACAGGCCATGAGTGGTGTGAGACACCTTGTGAAAATGTAATTACCTGACATAATGTGAGCACTTGTGAAATCCCCCATTTTAAAACTGCACCCCCATTTTAAAACTGCACCTGACTGAAATGTATTGCTTTTCAAATGAATGCCATGGCCATGGGTTTTGCCACTGGACTGACATAGGTCAGCGGTCTAGATAATATTACCCAGCTACCCCTAGCTTTTGGAGGGAAAGCCTGGCACCCAGGGTGCTCACCCCCTCCCCTAGAACCAGTTTAGGCTAGATGTGCCAACATTCTAGAAGGTCCTGGCACTGCCTGGGAGGAGGGTATAAATAGGGAGAAGTGTCACCAGAGAGTCAGTCAGCGCAGGGACAAGAAAGAGAGGGGACCTGCTGTGAGGTGCTACCGCCACATGGGCCTGTGAGCTGGGCCCTGCATCCCTAGAACCCCCCCCTCTGCTGTCCCCATGGGCCCCTGACAAGGGAGGGCCCCTGACTAGGTCCCTGTCACAGTTGGGATCTTGAACCATGCCAGCGCCGCGCTGAAAGAGTACTGGGAAGGGAAGGAGCTAATTGGATTCCCCCCAGGAGGTGAGGAGTTGCCCCTGAGGAACTGCAGTGGGACTGTCTACCCCCTCTGGAGGAGCTGTGGCCCCCCTTGGAAGTGCTGGGCTGGGTGGAGCCGCCTGGGGAGGATTGAGCCCCTGTGAGGTGTACCTGCTGGACGCTGTGCTGTGGAAGCGCTGTTTTGGGGAGGTTGGTGCCCCCAAGGAAGCTGTGGCCCCCTTTGCCATCTGCTGAGGAGAATCGCGCTGTGCAGGCGCTGAGGAAACTGTGAGGAGGAATAGCGCTGAGGAGCCTACCCTCGTTCCAGCGCGCTGTCCGCTATATAATTAATTAATTACAAGGGAGCCTACCCCTTATCGCCGCTGGGAATCACCGCCGCGGCCCGGCGTGTGTGGGACCCCCCCCACTGCTGTGGGCCTCGTTGCGGCGGCCCCCGGTGCCAGGAGAGGGCCGCCGAAGTGGAGTGAGGGCCGCGCTAGGCCCTGAAGCCGCCGTCTACCTCGTCACGTGACGGGGGCCTGACCGCGTCATCGGCCCGCCCCCGCCACGCACTGATTGGCCTGCGCAGCCGTGACCCCTGAAGGCCGCGCAGGGATTGGCTATCGGCCGGGAAGGCCGGGAGAAGGGGAATCGAAGCCCCGGGTCCCCGTGAGGTAGGAGGGGGACCCGGGTGAAGCTCCGTTGCGGGGCCCCCGTGCCGAGGAGGGAGCCCCGAGAGAAGCGACCGGAGCGGGAGGCCACCCCGCCGGTCTGTGCCCCACGCGAGGGGCCGGTGGAGAAGGCGGGGCTGGGGCACGCTGTCGGTGCCGGCCCGCCAGAGCGAGGAGAGCGTCGCCAAGCCCTGGGTCCCCGTGAGGGAAGGGGACCCAGGTGAAGTGTTGGTGCGGGGCCCCCGTGGTCAATGGGGAGCCCCGAATTGGAGCGACCGGAGCGGGAGGCCACCTCGCCGGTCTGCGGTCCTAAGTGAGGGGCCGGGGCACATTGTCGGTGCCAGCCCCGCCCCCTCCAACAAAGCCAGCTGCAGGAGCCTTGTGACGTGGGAGGAAAGCCAGGCAGGCTTCCCCCATGGGTGTCCAGACACCGTGTTGAAGCCCCAGGCCCCTCTGAGAGAAGGAGGCCCGGGTGAGGCGAGTGTGGCCGTCCAGAGGCCGTTTTGGAACCCCTGGGCCCCGGGTGATGCCACGGAAAGGGGGGCCTCGAGGCACATTGTCGGTGCCTGGTCCCCCCCTGCAGAGGAGACCCCAAAGGACGCCCCGCAGAACCTATTGAGCCCGGTGAGTGGGGCCTACATTTAACTGTGTGGGGGATAAAGAGGGCAACGGGGTACATTGCCGGTGCCCGCCCCGGGGACTGTGTTACTTTATCAGGCGGCCCGTCTGGCAGAGGGCATCTGCAACTTGGGCACGAGAAGTATTGAACTGCCCTACATCGCCTGTACCTAACTGTCCTTCTAGACAACTCAGGAGCAAGCCGGTTGTCCTTATCGCATATTTTGGGGTAGAGAGTTTTATTCTCCCTTAGTGCAAATATAGGTCCCTGCTGAACGGGTTGCCCTGAGGTCCCCAGTTATTAAGGTACCCTGAGGAAGGAAATGTCTAAGGGAGTCCCGAAGTAAGGAGGGTTGACTGCTGTGTACACCCTGATGTTGATACCCCTTAGTGATGGTAAAGGGAGCCTAGTTGAGTCCTGACAGGTGTTCCTGATCTAGGAGGAGGGCCCCTACCTGATATCATGCTGGATGATGTATATTCCGCCTAGGTTGGTCAACGGGTTGGCCTGATGTTATTCCAGGCCCTTGTTATGTACCAGATTGATGGGCCAGATAGGCTGATTTATTGCAGGTGTTCCTGCCCATGTTATGCCGTGATGCCCTAATGTTTTCTTTCCCTAACAGGGGTTGGGTTGGTATGGTCACGCATGAGGTGTACTTACGCTAATGTTGCAACTTACAGTTTCAGCCAACCCCCTAAGGATGAGAGCCTGAGTTGGCCCCGCCAGATTGGCCCCAGGTCTACTGTTATTTAATCACAATTGTTCTTTATTTCAGCATGGACTACTTTCTATGTAAATAATTCCCCCCTTTATTCACTTGGCTCTGGCGCCATTTGGCGTCCTGTGTGACACTACTGTTTTGCATTCTTTTGCCTTGCAGGTTGGAAACCCTACTAAACGACGTATCTTTTTCCAACTCAAACTGGTGTCCTGCCTCTTTTGTGGTGTGCCTGGTGTGTTGACTGAGGGTACTGCGTGAGTGCTTCACATGTCCTCGAAGTTTGGCCTGCCCGCTTGATGCCATGCTACCCCCTTTGAGACTTGGGCAACCCCCAATTCCAACACTCTTGCTCTGTTTTGAAATTCCAGCCGTCTTCAGCCAGGCTTGCTTGGAGTCAAGCTATCCTGGCTGAAGACGGCTGATGGCCAGAAACCGGTCCTAGGATGCTTGATTCCGGTCCAGGGAAGACATGGCTTGGCAGTTCGGGCTGGACTGTTTCCATGAGGCACAGGGTCAAGACTGATTTGCATATGGCCATGTCTGAACTGGGGTGGCTTGGTGAACAAAATAACGATGGATTAAACCCAGATATAAGACTGGGGGTGAATGTTTTCCCATTGTGCAACATTCTGTCCATCATCTTGTGTGTTTTGCTGTTCACCCTATGTGGTAAGGTTATGCCCAGACGTGGGTGCCGTGCTCACAAAGCCACTGGAGTCAAGCTATCCTGGCTGAAGATGGCTGATAGCCAGAAACCGGTCCTAGGATGCTTGATTCCGGTCCAGGGAAGACATGGCTTGGCAGTTCGGGCTGGACTGTTCCCATGAGGCACAGGGTCAAGACTGATTTGCATATGGCCATGTCTGAACTGGGGTGGCTTGGTGAGCAAAATAACGGTGGATTAAACCCAGATCTGTGACTGGGGGTGAATTTTTTGCCATTGTGCAACATTCCGTCCATCATCTTGTGTGTTTTGCTGTTCACCCTATGTGGTAAGGGTATGCCCAGACGTGGGTCCTGTGCTCACAAAGCCACTGGAGTCAAGCTATCCTGGCTGAAGACGGTTGATAGCCAGAAACCGGTCCTAGGATGCTTGATTCCGGTCCAGGGACGACATGGCTTGGCAGTTCGGGCTGGACTGTTCCCATGAGGCACAGGGTCAAGACTGATTTGCATATGGCCATGTCTGAACTGGGGTGGCTTGGTGAGCAAAATAACGATGGATTAAACCCAGATCTGTGACTGGGGGTGAATGTTTTGCCATTGTGCAACATTTCGTCCATCATCTTGTGTGTTTTGGAGTTGTTTCTCATACACAGCTCACCAGCAGTAAGTTGGCAGGCGCGTGAAATAATTGGCGTCCCCTAGCATGATTTTTAAGATTTAAGAGGGCACCCAGCAACATTTTTTCTACCCGGACCATTGTCACCATTCACGGTGAGAAGACTGATGCTTGAGTAGAAAATCAACTCAAGCGGCAGCAAAGAAGAAGTACCCTCAGGCACCCCTAGTGGTGATTTTGCAGCGCAGAACAAGTTCCCCGGAGCTAAAAATGAGCACGAGTAGAACAACGTGCCGATTTCCGCCAGTTCACGTAAGTCCGCAGAATCTTGCAAAGTTTTTATATAACTCCGTTGAACTCTGTGGAGTGAAACTCCAGAGTTCCACCAAACCGTAGTTGTGACATAAACACAGGAGTGTGTTGTGTTGCATGTGCATTGTGATCCATGCATGCACATGCTTTGTAACGTAGGCTATCATTTCTATTTTCCCAATCTAACATGGTGGACAGCCATGTCAGAAAAGTAGATTACAATTAAAGAGGGAAAAAAAAGCCAAAATGTTGCATAAAGCACAAAATGCAGTGAATTAGGCGTACTCCCTAAGGAATGCCTTGCCTGAACCTGAGAATGTTGTTCTGGTGATGTGGGCTGCAGACCCACCTTAAGAACAGTTTAAGGGTATAAATCTTGAGAGTGGGAGCTCGGTTCTCAGGATACAAGGGTAATTAGATCTAGCCTGACTGTGAGGATGTCGCTGTTGTGATGATGTCCCCAGTACAGATTCTTGCAAAGGATCTAATCGTGTAGTTTCTAAGACAGTGATCTTGGGATTTTAGATGTCTAGCTGGGTGTCAGGGGTGGGCTTATTCTGCCTCTTGCTCGCCTTTTCTATGGGACATGGGAGTGCCTCTTTCTCAATAGGGGAATGTCCTGGGTCTGATTACAAGGGATGCCCTGGATTCTGTCCTTGAAGGACTACCAGTCATTGCAAGGCAAACGCTTGCCAGGCTGCAGGAAACTCTACCTCACTTGAGAGCATATTGTCTCTTCACATTGGATTAGCTGGCCAATGGGATCAGGGAGCATGCTTTAATGGAGTCGCCATGCTCTAGTTACTCAGGAGTGCCTGGTCAAACGGAGAAAGGCCTCAGCTCATTGAAGGAGGCACTGTCTCAGCTGTCCCCATTAGCGGCTTGGCTTGCCTAGACATGCAAATACATGAAACTCTATTTATACTGTCACACACAATGAAAGTGAATTTGGCAAATCAGTTATTACCTAGAAGGTTTTATTAGGTAAGTAAAAAGCAAAAATACTAGCAAACATTTCATCTGATACATCTTCATAAAACATTAATAAATGGCTGTTGTTTCAAATATAGCCTAACTATTTCATCTATATATTTATATTCAAATTGCTCTGGATGAATCACATCTTTGTGATGATAATCGAGTAACTATACTCATATCCTCTATTTACAATCGTGTATCGATGCAATAGTGCAGATACATCCTTGGTGGCTCTGGAAACAAAACAAAATAAAGTACAGCCCTTAAGAGGGAGACTCCCGGGGACACACAATTTGGAGCCAGACCCCAATGTCCTGTAGATACAGAGCAAGATCCAATCGAGGTGGAAGTAAGGCAGGGACAGCGTGCCTGGAGCTTTGGCTGAGGAGGCACACCCTAAGACTACCTGGAAGTGTACATTGTAATTGTATTTACATAGCTCTTACTACCCTTGACAAGGTATCAACGCGCTTTTCGGTGAGTAGCATGCTACTGCAGAGCCCAAAAAGCATTAGTGGTGAATTAGTATAGGGACATATGAATTGAGTGATGGACAAGTGAATCTTAGTTGGAGTGAAAAGGATAATGGAGGGATAGAAGAAGGAAGAGTCTGTTGGGAAATCATAGTAGTAGAAGGAGGTTTGGGATGTGTAAAGGAGAGATGGAGGAGGGAAGAGCCTCTAGAAATGAATTAGGGAGGTCTAAGTAGTAAAAATGAGGTCTCAGATGAGTCTAAGGAGGAATACATGGAGGAAGAATTTAGAAAGGGCTGCTTGGGAGATATTATTGCAAAATGAGATTTGGGGTGATGCAAGGAGGGAGAGAGGAGAGAGGAGTGTAAAAATAGTTACTTTGGATATCATAGTAGTAGAATGGGTTAATTTGAAGATCATAGTGGTAGAATGAGTTTTAGGAGGAGTCAGAGAGTGGAGGTAGAGGATATACTGAGAGAGGTATAGGGTGAAACATGGGGTAGTGCATTGGAGAGATGCAAATGGTATTTTTTTAACAATAGGAGTAAAGTAATAAATATATAGATATATAAGTCCATGTAAGGTATACATGTATAAGGAAGGTGATATATCAAGATTTAAGTTGTATTTAATAAACGCAGACTTTCAAGTGTTGCTGTATTTTAATTTGTGCCTTTTTATATTTATCTTTTCTTTTCTTTCTTTTTGTTTTTAATAATTCAATAGTTAAGCAATTGTACATAAATAGTTATGATAGAATTCACATGTTGTGATAGATAGATCAATGGAGAACCATACGTTTCTAATCAATTACCCTCTGAGGGTCCCCAAAGGTGCCTGCTTGAAGTCTTTGTCAGTGTCAAGGGTTGCTTGCAGCATTGTTAGAGAAGGCTCAATAGTATCCAGTTGGGCTACCCAGCTGGTTCCAGCCTTGGGCATGAGTAAAAGAAAGTCACTTTTGTGGGAGAACTTGCTGTGTCAATTCCATCAGCTGTGATGTGGATTTGATCAAGCACCTTCTAGCTGCAGTCTTCATTGAACTACTGAGTGTTTTCATGCCTACAAAGAGCATTCAGGATGGCAGCCCAGAAATCCTGCAGTCTTTGTGTTGCTCAAAGCCTACGCAGTTTCTCCTTAAAATAGAGAAGCGAGCTGAAATTTAGCTGAAGGTGAGAAATAGAGGGACATTTGCATTTACAAAATAATTTCTATAATTTATTTTAATTTTTCTCACCTCTATGGTTTGATAATATCCAGGGGCCTGTGTAGAAGTTTTGGACCTGGCCCTTGCTGCTGGGTCAACCCATATTTTTTACTTCCTCTGACTTCCATTGCTGAACCGACATTTGTTGGCTTCTAGCACTTTATTCCTGCTAAGCACTTGTAAAGTGCTTGTGCTCTCTCTTGAAAGCATGGTAAAAATTTGCCTACATCTCATTGGAACATTTAAGTTACATGTAAGTCCCTATTATACAGGGCCTGTAAATTAAGTGCTACTAGTGGGCAGCAGCACTTATTGTGCCACCACTAAAGTAGCCTTTTAAATGTTTCAGGCTGGCCACTGCAGCCCATAGTGGTTTTAAACTGCCATTTTGACCTGGCAAAATAAATATTTTGCCTTGCCCAAACCTTCCTTTTAAATAGTAATAAGTCACCCCTAAGGTAGGCCCTAGAGGGTCATAGGGCAGAGTGCATTGCATGTAAAAGGTAGGGCATGTATTTTTAAGTTGTTCATGTGTCTTAGCAGTGAAAACTCCTAAAGTTGTTGTTCACTGCTGTAAGGCTATCTCACCAATAAACTAACACTGGGTTGCCTTATTACACACAATAAGTGTTAACTTCTGATTGGGAGCAGATAGAGATATGCTAAAAACACTCAACTGAGTTGTAATTTAGAATTCTCTTTAAAGGCAAAGTCAGATTTTAAGTTACTATTCTGAAAATGCCACTTTTAGAAAGTTGCCATTTTTCTGACTAAACCAAATGTGCCCTTCTACATATGTCCAGTGTCACATGACAGTTTGTATCTCTCCTTTGGTATTTTGTGCACTGATTCCAGACATGGGAACAAATAGGCCTAGGTATGGAGGGACATACTTCCACAAAGGAAACAGGCACCAGGCCTGCTCTTGGCTTTGTCACCCTTTACAGGTTGAAACTAAACCCAGGGGATGCGGCAGGACTAGCCAGAAACAGTTTTCGGGGTAGGTCAGGGAATTCCTTCACACAAGGGCTGGAACCTGGTATAAACGTGCCATCTTCAGAGCCTTTCATCAGACACTCCTGGACATGTGGAACATTTAGAAGAAGGACTGCCTTGCCGTCGGAGGAAGAAGGACTACCCTGCTGACTCAAGAAAGTATTGGACCTGCTTGCCTTGAACCCATTCTAGCCAGAGAGCTCCAAGGGCCAGTTGGCTAACCTCCTATGTAAGCTATAGGGATACAACAACCTTCCAAAGGCTTCCCTGGAACTGACCAGCACCAACTGGACCTGCCTTGACACTGCCTGTGCTTTGCTGCTGGTCTCTGCTGGCATGAGTCCTGATCGCCTAAAGGTGCCCCCAGATACTGGCATCCTTATGAACTTCTCCTCAAGAAAGGTTTAAAATCCTGAAGTTTGGGTTCCTTGTGACCTCAAAGTGACTACTAAACTGCAAATATCAACTGCTACTAGGAAGCACCAGCAGGACCATAAAAGGCAACAATCAACCAATGCGAATCTCCAGTGATGACCGACTCTTTGCACTACAGTGACGGCCGTCTGTGATGCTCAATCTGCTCCTCACACCAACAGCCTCCTTTCTGTGGCCCCCACCAATGCAAACAGTACCCTTGTCACTGGACTTGAGGAGGTAAGTGTTCAGTGGGACTAACCTGGTCATCTCTGTATCCAACATGCACTTCATTGAGGTTTGCCTGAACTTGTGACTTTTGCCTGGTCCAGCACAACCAGATAACCGCAAGTGGCACTTTTTGGCGCCATTTTCACCAAACATTTTAACTGACATCTCCGGTTCTACTGATTGGATTTTTGTAATTTTGGTGTTATTTTATTGATTACATTGTGTTGTGTTTGACTTTCATTACTGCCTATGTGCTGCTGAAATAATTCACACATTGGGCCATATTAATGAAAACCTTGCTGTGCTGCATCACTGAGAAAGGGCAGGATCCCTCTGTATTTAAGGTAATACAGTACATTCCTGTACTTTCCCCTGCGCTGGTGCACCATGGGCTGCCTGGTGCAATTGCAGGCACCTGTGCACCATGGTGCAAGAGGGCCTGTATTGCATGCAGGATCATTTTTGTGCTGGAAGGGGCACCTTATTGCACAAAAATAATCCTGAGAGTCTTTTACCTCTTTCTAGGGGTGATGCAGAATGCAATACATAGAAAGAAAGAGGAAAAAACTAGGAGAAATAAAGATATTTCTCCTCATTATGTCTCTCCTGGGGAGGCATAACTTTTTGGTGCATTTCCAGGTTTACCTATTTTTGTAAATCGGGAATGCATCAGAATCCATGGGTGTTGCATGGGAACACCTACACAACACCCATGGAAATGTCTCTCTGGCACAGAGTAATGCAATACAGCGATTTGCACTGTGTTGCATTACTCAAGATTTATAAAGCCAGGCAGGACCATGCAAGGTGGCCTTGTGTGGCTCTGTAAATCTCAGTTTTCATTTGTGTCGCTCTTGCACCACGTTGTGTGGTGCAAGAGCAACGCAAAGTGGCTCATACATATGCCCCATTCTTTCTAAGTTAAGACTGACTGCTTTTTGCTCGGCTACTAGTTGATCCCAGGTGGTATACAACCTTTACAACGCAACTTTTACAACGCACTACCATTACAACAAAACTTTTACAACGCAAAATCCATTACAACGCATGCATTTACAACGCAGTCCTTACAACGCATGACACTACAACGCACACCACTACAACGCATGCCATTACAACGCAGTCATTACAACGCATACCATTACAACGCATAGCATTACAACACATAGTACCCTACACTATCCAACACTTACCCTACTGTTGCACACACTGGAGTTAGAATAGTAATTTTTACCCCTACACTATCCAACACTTACCCTACTGTTGCACCCCCTGGAGTTAGAATAGTAATTTTTACCCCTACACTATCCAACACTTACCTTACATGCAATGTAATGTAATGCGTTGTAATGGTATGCGTTGTAAATGTTGTATGCGTTGTAGTGGAATGCGTTGTAAAGGTAGTTTCAAAGAATTCGTTGTAATGGTATGCGTTGTAATGGTGTGCGTTGTAATGGATGTTGCGGTGTAAAAAATGCATTTTAAAGGTAGGCGTTGTAAAAGTATGCGTTGTAACGTCATACATCCATCCCAGGTTAGTTTGGAGACTTTTGTGGGTGACAAGGATAGTTTTTCTTATTTAAGTGGGGCTTTCACCCCTCTCAGCTAATACCCAATTTCTTACAAGAAGCATTCCCCCTGTGAAGTGCACATTTATTTATCTAATTTCACTGGAGGTATTTATGAAGTGCAGACCTGAGCCTGGAGTTCGGTGGTACAAGGTACACAGCAACAAGGTGTAAAGCATTATAGTAGTTAAATAAAACATGTAAATATGCTTCTAATGAGAGCTCAAGACAATCAGGGGCAGATTTATGATGGACTTGCGCAACTTCTGCGCCGCCGTTGCGTCACTTCTGTGACGCAGCCGCCGCCGCCGCGTAAACCCTGTGCCACGTTGCAACATACTTACATCGTGACGCATCTATGGAGATGCGTCATGTGTAAGGCCCTGCGCCACATTAAACCTGCGTCAGGTTTCATGTGGGTGTTTCCACGCGGGGGGGGGCGTTCCAAAGCAGGAACACCCTGAAAAGTGACTCAGTGAAATCTACAAGATTCCACTGAGCCACTTTACCAACGCTGATGCGCCAAAACCCTACGCCTGCTTGAATCAGGCATAAGGCTTGACGCACCACGTGCAAGTTGGAAAAGTGCTGGAGTTGCGTGCCGTACGCAACACAACTTCAGCACTGTGCCAACTTCACGCCCTAGATACAACACGCATCTGTTTATTCCTGCGCCATGGTACGTAGCATTGTAAATGCTGCGCATCATGGGTGGCGCAAGGATAAACTTGCGTGCCGCATCTTTCCTGGCTCATCTCTGCTGATTTGCAGAGATGCGTCTGCCCCTCAGTGTGTAATATATATGAGAAAACACTAATTGAGAAAGGTACTAGGTCAGATCTCTGCAAGCTATTTTGATGTTTATTTGTTTTAATTTTTTATTGCATGTGGTTGCCACAAAAATGAAAATAAGAAAAAGGTAAATATGCTGGCACCTAAACATCTAAGGGTATGATTGAATTAAATGTTTAAATAAAAAAACATAACTTATAATTTAATAAAACAGCACAGGTGCATTCTAACAGGCAGGTGAACTTGGAAAACAAACATATTTTTACCAAGCACAACAGGTACGATTGACTTTACGCTAGTGTCTCCTTAAGGTATAGTTTAAATACCAAAGATAAACTAAAAAGGTTAACATATGGATAGAAATAAAGCATTAGCAGATCAAAGTCTTGTCCCAGTAGTACTTGCATTCAAGTGCACTTCTTTTTATCAATCAATCAATCAATATTTGTAGAGCACATCACTGTAAGCCCTAGGGGTATCTCGGTGCTGAGGATGCCGTGTCTTCATTGAAAAGCCAGGTCTTGAGTTTCTTTCTGAAGTCCGCCATGGAGGGAGCTGTTCGGAGGTGAAGAGGCAGGTTGTTCCAAGTCTTGACGGCGATGTAGGAAAAAGAGCCGCCTCTGCTCCAGCTGTGACGGATATGGGGGGTGAGGGTGAGTGAGGAGAAGCAAAGGTGTCTAGAGGGCTGATGGAAATTCAGTCAAGGGTTGATGATGGATGGTCCTTGATCATGGAGGGCTTTGTAGGCATGCATGAGGACCTTAAACTGGCATCTCTTTTGGATTGGGAGCCAGTGGAGGTTTCTGAGGTGGAGGGTGGTGTGCGACTGTTGAGGAAGGTTCAGGATGATTCTGGCTGCAAGATTCTGTATTGTCTGGAGTCTTCTGAGGAGGGGGAAGATGCTGGCATAGAGAGTGTTGTAGTTGAGGCAGCTGGTGACGAGGGCCTGAGTGACGTCTTTCTTGTACTGACTGGGATCCATCTGAAAATCCTGCACAGCATGTGAAGAGTGTGGAAGCAGGAGGAGGCGACTGCGTTGACTTGCAGTTTCATGGTCAGTTGGCTGTCAAGAATGATCCCCAGAATGCGTGCATGGTCTGTTGATGTAGGGGTTGTTCCGAGTTTAGCTGCCTACCAGCTGTGGTCCCAGGCAGAGTTGTTGTTCCCAAAAATTAGCACTTTGGTCTTGTTGGATTTCGCTCTGAGGCAGATGTCTCTCATCTCATTGGCTATGTTGGTCATGGCACTGGAGAAGCAGGTTTTGGCATTGATAGGCTCCTTGATGAGCGATAGGATCAGTTGAGTGTTGCCAGCATACAACAGTTACGATGTTACGACAGTGGGATATGATGACGTCTGCAAGGGGGGTGGGATCACATATGTGTTGACTAATGTGGGACTGAGTGATGATCCTTGGGGTACGCCATGAATGATGTCCTTGATGGCGAATGTGAAAGGAGGCAGCCAAATACTCTTTGCACATCTGTAAAGGAGGAGGTGATCCATTTGAGGGCAGCATGCTGTCTGCTGATGTTGTAGAGCCTGTTGATGAGGGTCTTATGGGAGATGCTGTCAAATGCAGCATAGAGATCGAGGGCGATCAGGGCCACTATTTTTCTGTGGCCGAGGAGAGGTCTGATATCATCTGTGGCCACAATAAGCACGGTCTCAGTGCTGTGGTTGGCATGGAATCCAGATTGTGAGGTATCCAATAGGTGGTTATGTTCCAGAATTTTGGTAGTTGGTGGTTGATGGCTTTCTCAAGTAATTTTGCTGGGTATAGGAGCCGGGAGATCGGTCAATAATTTTTTAGGTCACTTGGGTCCACAGAGGTTTTTTTTGGGAGGGGTCTGACTTCTGTGTGTTTCCATCTGTCTGGGAAGGTTGCTGTGTTGATGGAGGCCTTGAGGATGCTGGTGAGTTCCATGCTGATTGGGTTCACTCTGAGGTTGAAGAGGTGGTGGGGGCACTTAGGAGTATATGGAAGACATCATGGCTTTGGTAGTCCGGGTGGTGAATGGAGACCAGGCAATGAGTGTTTGGCTGGTGTTTACTGGTTGGTTGAGGTGGTTGAGGATGGTGGTCTGAGTGTTGAAGTTGTTGTAGATGGTGTCAATCTTACTGTGGAAGAAGTCTGAGAGGGTGTTGCAGATTTCTTGGAAAGGGCGGATGGTGTTATCTGTGGCGGTCAGGTTGGAAAATACCTTGACTATCTTGAAGAGTTCCTTGTTGTGGTTGGCCACAGGTCGATTTGGGTGGTGGTGTTTTTTTCTTGGCTTCCTTGATGAAGCAGTGATAGTCCCTGATGGCTGTTTTGTGGGCAGCACTGTTGGAGCGTCATCGCTTCTCCATTTTGTAGCAGTTACGCTCAGTGGTCCTGAGCTCTGGGGTGTACCAGCTAACATATTTAGAGGTTTTGTTGGCTTTTGAAGGTTTCAGTGGGGCGACTCTGTCAGTGCAGTTGGTTATCCAGGTAGAGATGTTCTTGTTCGCCTGGTCGAGACCTGCTGAGGCTTTGAGTTGGGTGGTAGTGAGCACCTGTGTCCAGTGGGAGTTGGCGACCCAGCTCCAATTGCAGTGGGAGGAGGTGTAGCACTTAGTGATCTGGTGTGGGGGCGATGGAGAAGTGTGTGATGGAGTGGTCAGTCCAGGTGGGTTCTGTGGTGTGGCTGAATTTGATTCAGTCGTAGGAGGTGAAGATGGGGTTGAATGTGTGTCTGGCCTTGTGTGTGGGTCTGGGGACCAGTTGGGTGAGGCCAATGTTGTTTAGATTCTCTAGGAGGGTGACGGAGTTGGTGTTATTGGTGTCATTGATTTGCAAGTTGAGTTCGCTGAGTAGGATGTAGCTGTGGGAGTCGATGTCCAGGGGGCTATGAGGTTGAATATGGCATCGCAGAAAGTATGACAGGATCCCGGGAGTCTGTAGGCAAGTATGCCACTAATCATGGTCTTCGCATCTGTCTGTAGTTGGATGTTGATGTGCTCCATGAGAGGCGTGTGGACGTTGTTGATGATGGTGCATCCGATGGTTTGATAACAATGCGTGCCCCTTGTTTGTTGGTGCGGTCACAGTGTATCATCTTGTAGCAGTTCGGATGGCAATGACGATGTTGAGGTTCAAGGAGGGGGTGATCCAAGTTTCGGTGATGAAGACAATGCCAGTGGTTCAGTGGCCTGCTTGCAGAGGGAATGGGTGTTCAGCAGGATACATTGGAGTGGTTCTCGGTGAAAGTGACATGAGGACCTTTGTAGGTTGTGTGCAGGAAAAGCTGAAGTGTTGGTGCGTGATTTTAGTTGATTGTGGTGTGGAGGTGAAGCAGCTGTTGCTTTGGTATTCGGTGTTCAGTTTCAGGAGTTCACTGGCAGTGTATCGGCGTGTGGCAGGAGTGCCAGGGGTCCTGTCGCTGGGTGTGGTCCAGGCACGGATGGGCACAGATGGGCTTGCCTGTAGCATGCCTTTGGCATTTGGGTGGTGTTCTTGCTGAGTACGGCCACCCAGCGGCCTCCATAAGTAGTCCTGCGAGTGGAAGAGTCTGTTCAGGAGGTAGAAGGACGGGGATCAGGAGGAAAACGGCAGGAGAAGGGGAAAACAGCAGTGGAACACAGCACAACTGTAACTGGACTAAACCAGATACAGAACAGATATAGGTGCAATACCAAGCAAAAATTAAATAAAATTACATTAAAAGCCAAAATGCGAACAAATGCCAAAATTCCACAAAAAGTCAAAGTTCAATAAATGTCAAGTTACAATGACAATAATGGGAGATAGTTGGGGGACAGCAGGCTCAAACCTGTGGTTTAGGGACAGGAAGCAGAGTCCCAGGCTCAAGGAGCCAGGCAGGGGAAGCAGCGCAGAGATTGAAGGTCAATGTTATTCCATTACATTAGGTCGATGTAAGTAGAGATGCCATAATTAACAGTTGGACTATGCTTTATGTTAGGGGGACAGAAGCAAAATATGAATGACAGCTGAGCAGGCCAATAGATAAAGAGGGCTGACCACAAAGTTCCTCAGTATATTTATGTATTTTAAATCATACGTTTTTATTAGATTACACTGGTAGAATAGCTAGACCTATCTTAGACCAGACCTAAAAACAGCAATTCAGTGAGGATTATGGGGAGGAGAAAACACAGACCAATTCATTTTGGATCAGGAAGGTCTAGGATCTAAACCCAAATCTCGTCATAACTATATTTGGGGAGGTATGGCAAACTATAACATCTGTCGTTGTCTTGCCTACTATGCTACATTTTTTTCAACGCTACCTGTAGTTTATGTTTCCTTAAATATGGGTTATCACATTAAAATTGGACAGTTTCTGCCCTTTTTAAGTTGTGTCAAGAAAAAAAAAACTACCAACATTCATTCAGTTTCATACTTGCATGGAAAATGGTTTTAAAGTAGGAGTGGGCAGAACTAGCAGAGTTCCTCGGACGGGCGGAATTACGCATGTTGGGAGCTCATTCCGTGCTAAAAAATCAGGGTGAATGACACCACACAGTGCGACAGGGCTTGTCGAGTTGACTTTGCTGCTGCCCAAGTATCTTTTTTTTACTTGAGTGGCAGCTTTCTGACCATAAACAGTCGCGAACGCTCGTGTTGGGGAAGTCTCGCCAGGTGCCCTCCTAATGACCGAAACTCGCACTAGGGATGCCAAATCTTGCCTGCACTCGCCAACTTACTATTGGTGAGCCACATGCAAGAAAAAGCTCTGCCATGCAGTGGTCGGGTGAATTTGGCAGGAAATCTGTGTTAAATGTGTAACGTCGAGTGACTGAAACTCCGCCAAATCCGCAGGCGGAGGAACATTATTGCCAACCGTTATTTTAAAGTCAATTTACAAGAAAGCAAGCACATCCATTTTAGTGGAAAGTAACACTGGCTTGAAAATATTGCAGGTTTGTGTTGAAACACTACCTCATTATGTAGACATTAGGCAGGGGGGCAATGCTCATTGGGCTAAAAGGGCTTTAGCTGCCAGCATCCCTCCAACGCCTCCCACTATCATCTCTTAACCCAACTGCAAAGCTACAGCTTCACGGACACCGACAGTTCTTGAACAATGGTGAGGTGGCTGGGATGGGTTAGCGCCTAATTTGTATACTCTTTCAAGTATTTCACAGGTCTTAAAAAGATCATTTATTGCTTAAAGAGGATTTGTGTTTTTTCACTGTTTCTCATGCCCCCTGTGGGGCATTCTCTAGCAGTTCCTTCCATTTGAGAATGACTGTTGTTGCCACAGTGGAAGAATGTGTTGCGGGACAAGTAACATTAGGTATGTCCAAGAGGACTGACAGTTTGCGGCAGGATCAACAGATAATTTATTTGCTGCACCCTGTATCCCTAAAAGATGCCATAATAGTGCAAATTGCATCTGAAACCCCATTTGGCAAACATTAATGATATGATGAACTACTCAGAGTGCCTGGGGATAGATAATCTGCATTCAAACAGGTTACTTATCACTCACATAGCTCACCCTTCACTCTCACCACTCGCCTTGCACTCACACCACTCCCCTTGCACTACACCACTCTTGCAATGAGCACAATCGTCTGCTGGCACTCACAGGAACACACAGCTCATTCTGCATGCACACCACTCATTCTGCACTCAAACAAGCACATTGCTTACATAACTCACCCTGCACTCAACCTTCTCATCCCGCACACATGCAAGCACACTGTTTACATTACACTCACATGGGCGCTCCACTCACCAGTCACTCACGGTTGTATGTCGGAACCACGCAAGCCATTACGATGCATTGCTTTATAACATGATCTTTACAATGACCTGGTTTTAATACTGCATTCCTTTACCACACAAGTCTTTACAATGAAGAACGACTTGCTTAGGGGAAATCGTTGGACTTTGGAGAGATCAATTACTATTCCAAATTCAGTCTTCGCAATATTAGGGAAGTCCCACGCCTCTTCCTCTATGGCCAGTCACTGTAAAGACTCTTGTGGTAAAGGAATGCAGTGGTAAAGATGCCTCGTTGTAAAGGCAGTACGTGGTTAAGACTTTCTGGTAAATGCTGTTTATCTGTCACTCATACAGCTCAATCTTCACTTTCACTGCTCGCCTGGCACACACACAGATACAGTTGCCTGCCAGCACTCACACGACTTACAGTGTATTCGCTCCTCCTACCCTGCACTCACACAGACACAATGCTCATCATGCCCTCACAATGGTGCTCCACTCACCAGTCACTAACACTCTCTTCACTCTCACATCTCAACCTGAATTCACACAGACGCAATTATGTGGGGTGGAACTCACAGGGACACACCTCTCACACTCCACTCAAGTTCAAATGGGCACATCACTCATCCTACACTCACACCGCTCATCCTGCACTCACTCTTCTCACCATGCACTTACATGGACTCACACAGAAAGAATGGTCTGCTGAAACTTCCAAAGGCCAGAGCTCACCCTGAGATTGAGCTGCTCACTCGACACCTGCACGCTCAATGGACATCCCTCACCCTGCACCCCCACTACTCATCCTGCACTCACTCCTCTCAACATGAACTAACAGGGGTACTTCAATCACCCTGTACTCACACGGGCACCATGTTTAGCCATCACTCACACTGCTAATCCAACACTCTGAACTTTCATGCTGCACTCACATGGGCACACTGGTCACCCAACACTCACAGCCACATGGCTCACCCTGCACATACCCCTCTCAAACTGCACTCACATGGGCCCACCTCTCACCTTGCACTCAAGTATCTCACCCTGCACACACACGGGCACACCTTTCACCCTGCACTACTACCACTCACACTAATCACCATCACCCAGCACTTGCATGAGCACACTTGTCACTTCAAGGAATAAAGGCTGCAACTTAAAATCTGAACCTTGCTTTTAAACTTTCTACATGGTTGCTCATTGTATTGTTTGACTCCTTCAGCCAGCCCTGACTTTTCAGGCACCACAATGCTTCTTTCTAGGACTAGTAGCGTGGTTGTCTGAATGACCGTTGGATGACCAATTGGATGCTGTGTTATTTAATTTTAAAAAGTGGCTAATTCTATTTCCAGCACTGTCACTGCTTGATCCACACGTGAAACAAAATATAAGCTCTGTTTAGCTGTTGTAAGGAAGTGCACTTTTTTATTCTCATCCTAGGTAAACCAAACATTAACAAGACCATTTGTATTGATTGTTGAATAGTATATAGATAAAATATTTTTAATAAGCTTCACTTAATACAAGATAGGTTTAGTAGGGGCTGCAGCAGTGCGAGTGTTACTAATACAACACAAGCATATTGCAATAATGTGTGCATGAGGGGCAGTGTGTATGAGAGGGTGACAGAGGGTACAACAGAGGGATGGGAGTTGTTACCCACGGCAAAATGTAAATCCGGATGTGCTGAATGTAATTCTTGGCATATGGGGTGCACCCTTAGCAGAATGGTATTAGTGGTAGTTCTTAGCATGAAACGTGGTGATACTTGTATGGCTTTGCATAACTTTTGACCTTCAAAGTAAAGCAAGGTAGCGCCTTGCACTCTCTGGTGTTGCCCTGTGGCAGTAAGGCGTTACATGGAGCGAGCATGAGCATTCCTGTGCATCCACCAATGTAATTTGACAGAAACCCATACCTATTAAAGTCTGTAAACCTGGATTTGCATCAAAATAGTGTGCCTACCTGAGGCTGGTGTAACAAGGAGAAATATCCTCTTTTCTCTTTGATTTTTGTTTTGTGCTGGAAGGGATTCACAGGAAACACAAAAGCAATCCATAGAGGCCGTTTCCCCTTTCTATATGTGCTGCAGAATGATGAAGAAAGAGGAAAAAACGAGGAGAAATAAAGTTATTTCTCCTCTTTGCACCTCCCTTGGGATGGCGTAGTTTTTTACGCATTCCTAGATTTACTACTGAAGGTAAATCTGGAAATGTGCTGAAATCCATGAGTAGATGTGTAAGAACTCCCACCCATGGAATGCCTTCCCAGGACAGAGTACTGCAAGGCAGCAACTTGTGCTGCCTTGAACTACTGCTGATTTGCTATGCCACGCAGAGCCATGCAAGGAAGGTTAAAGATGTTCTGGAAGCCCCTGTATGCTTATCATCAGTTCAGTTGGTTCTTCATACTGTGTTTTTTCCAGGTGAGAACAGAGCCAGGGGGCATATTACCAACGATTAGCGATATTTATCGCTAACTAGGCTTAGCAACGAATTTTTTATCACTGAGCATCGCCGGAAATTATCGCTGAGATAACTTGCTATTAGCAAGGTTTTATCTCCAAAACGATAATTTTTCCGGCGATAGCGTGAATTTCGCTGAGAATACAGCGATATTCACGCATTAGCGACAAAATGTTCTTAGCCATGTTATCCACCTCCCATTGGATAACATGGCTAAGAACTGGTCTGAGCAGGCGTTAGTTTTTGGGGATATTCGCGCTTAGCGCAAATATTTCCAACGCTACGCCTGCCTTGTTAATAGGCGATAGCGACGTTATCGACTGCTTTCAGTCGCTAACGGGTTGGGTACGCCCACTTTGCATGTCATTAGCGATAAACATCGCTGACATGCAAAGCAGGCCCCAAACCGCTCGCTATTGCCTAAAAACTGTCGCTAACATCAGTTAGCGACAGCTTGCTAATGGGGTGATAGAATTATCACCGCTTAGCGGCCGAGAACGGCCGCTAAACCGGCGATAATTGTCTATCGTCCCCCTTGGTAATATGCCCCCAGGTTAGTTGTGTTCTCTGGTCCATACGGTGCCTGCGACCGTATGTATTGATGTTACAATTTCGTAATTGGTTCTTTTATGTATAGAGCCATTTCTGGCTGTTATTTGCTCGGTCACCCATTCATGTTAAATTGTCTCCTCAGGACTTCAGGACTCTTCGGGGATCCGCCTGCATTATACCTCTACTCTCCGGAAATATGACGCGGGCATTATGGAACTTGGCTTGGTGTACACACCGGTCATGGCAATCCCACCGAAGGAAGTCGATTTTGTTCTGTCTGGATATTGCACTGACAAATGTACACAGAAGGTGAGTGGAAGCCAGGACAGGTGGGGACAAGGGGGCGTGGCCCCTGTCATATGTAAGCAAATGAAAATCAAAATGCTAAGGAGGAGGAATTACTAAAACATTAATCGCTCTGAAGTAGATTTAAACCAATTTTGATTATTTTCATATAACACAAAACATAGAACATAATTTGGCAAGACTAACAGGCACATGCATCAAACCATTTTGCAATCGCAAACGGTGCGAATCACAAAAAGTCGGCCGTTTGCGATTGCAAAATTAGCTTGTTGGATCCATCAAGGGTAAAGGCCCTCGCAATTTAAGAATTCGCAAATATTTGCGAATTCTCAAATTGCGAATGTATTTAAGGAATCGCATTTTGCGATTCCTTAATTGCAATGCATGAAAGTTTTAAAAATTGCGATTTCGCAATTAGAGGGAGCAAATTACCATGAGGTTGAACCTCATGGTAATTTGCGAAAACTTAGAAAAATGCACTTTTGTGCATTTTTCAAAGTTTCATGTTGTGCACACACATGCCCTTAGGGCATGTGTGTGCACAACATATGTGCACAGATTGATTTCAGGGGTGCAACAGGGTGTCCTTTGGACACCCCTGCACCCTTGAAATCGCATTCTCAATTTGCGATTCGCTAATTGCTAATCGCAAATTGAGAATGTCTTTCCATTCATTCCTATGGGCCTGTAGGCCCATAGGAATGAATGGGGAGGTATTCCTTAATTGCGACTCGCAATTTGCGAGTCGCAATTAAGGAATGTTTAGAAATCGCAAAATTGACAGCGATTTCTTAATGCATAGGCTTTTGCGATTTCTTAATTGCAGTTTCTTAAAAATCGCAATTAAGAAATTGCAAAAGCCTACAATGATGCATGTGCCTGTAAGTACTTCAAATAGATATCTTTTCTAATCCTTTTGTTCCCCCTTACTACAAAGACAGCTTCTGCAGAGAATAAACACACACAACCAACTTTGCTGCATAACAAGAAAGTTACAAAAAGTTGTAAAGATTGTCACATTCTCAAAATGTAATAGGCCACAGAGTACTGCACATTCCAAGGTATTTTCTGATGCTTAAAAATCACAGTATGCACTAGTTCTATCCGTTGCCCTTTCGTTACATTTACATTGGAAGAGTCAGGATCAGAAGGATGCAGCTGGTGAAGGGGTATGTAATGGCATGAAAGGTGAAAAGCACTTGCAGTGTGAGGCTTTTGGAAAAGTCACCCTATCATGATGCTTGCCAACAGGATCACAGGCTTGTTATTCGGGTGCTCAACGCAGGGTTTGCATATTCCAACTTATTCCAAGAAATTAAAAAGTACTTTGCCTTTGATCACACAATGTGTTCTAATACGGAAGCTGAGATTAAAAGTCAGGTCTCCTAATTAGGCAGTGGACCACAATTCCACCTTTATAAATTAGAGCATGTAGATAGAGTAAGCCTGGCTGGCACTTTGCCTGTGGCCTGCAGGGTGGATGGAAATTGACAAACAGGGACCAATGTTAGTGACAAACTGGGATGTCTTGAAAGCCTCGCTGTCAGGGTAATGAGGATCACCTCTCCCAGGCATCACCGAAAATTGAGGAGGGAGAAGCTGCAGCATTCCTCCATGTTAACCCCTGTCAATTATTCTAAATATAACACCTGTTGTTTTCCCCCTATTGTGCTGCCTGCAGGAATCCTGGCAGGGAAATAAAACATAATGATCCGCTGCGGCAATGAATAGCAAGAAAGTGTCATCGAGGCGCAGTGGGGGGATGATGAGTCCTCGTTTGATTAAATTCTCTTTGACAACCATCTGCCTAGTCCGCGGTTCCAAAAGCATCACTGCTTCACTGCCCCATTGAAAACTGCGCGCGCCCGCCTCAGCCCCGCCGCACACAATAAGATGGATGAGGCTTAATTCAGTACTGTATTAAAAAAAATCCCGCCTAAGAATGGAAGCGCCACCATCATGGCGTATCCACTTCCTTTCAAAACAGCACTGTATACCGAAGAGATAAGCACCATGTAATTATGCAAATTACAGGGCTGGGTAATTCAATTCTCCCTCTCTCATTTTTTCTGTGATGCCCATTATAGCACTCCTACTACAATACCCTCTCATGCGGAGAGGCCGTAATTATTCATAGTTTGTCAAGCCGCGCCTATGTTGTCACTCTTGCACGCTATGTGGGTGGTGAGAAATGTGGCTGGGAGTACTACAAGCCTAGAATCCATGAAGAGACTACATTTAAATTTACATTTATATGATCACTGTTAATAGGGGGGAATCCCCACTCCTAAACCCTGTATCACGCAGTGGATTGCGATACTGGGAAATAAAATCGTGCAGTAATGTGACATTATCTTCCTTTGCTAATTAGCTTTATCTTGCAAAGAACAAAACCCTGGGTAGTTGTGTAATTTACATTGTTAGGCATAAGACAGCCTCCTATATGTCAATAAATGTGCATTAGGTATATCATTCACTGACAAATCAAAAGCTGTAAAAATCTATACGTAGGCCAAACAGTGAATGGTCCTCCGGACACGATTCAGGAATCACAAATCAGCAATTATTATCAAGAAAATTGACCAGCCTGTAGCCAATCATTTTAAACTTATGGACCATTTGCTATCGGATTTGAAGATTTTCCCTGTGAAACATGTCTAAAGGGAGAACTACTGAACTCCAGAGAAATGTCTGGATGTATTATTTAAAATCATTGCATCCAAAAGAACTGAAACCACCACCTGATTAATGCATATATTAAGGGATCTCAGGACTGCCTTGATTCTACATTCCTAATGGGATATTCACTCATGAGGCTTTTTGACAATTCAGAAGTATCAACTGTGCAGCATCTGAGCAAACCATCTTGTACTACCTGAGGAAGGCGGAAGCCAAAACGTTGCAGTGGAAATATATATTTGTTAATTTTTGAGTCCTTCTGTTTTTAGGTACTTCTTTCTTGGATATCCCATAGTTAATATGGATGGAAATGTAATTTGTTGCAGTGTTTGTGCCAAAATGGACAGAGGTTACCTTCAGTCAGACAAATGAACGAACAAGTAAAGTTGTAGAGGTTGGAGGATATCTTAAGTTTTGTGGTGAAGGTTTTGAGATGGCCGTTAGGAATCGTGAAACAGTTAGGGCCTCATTTATGAAAAGTAACGCATCTCTGCGTGAAAACAGCGATGAGTCACTTTTCATTGTGCCCTTCTTGCGACATGCTGGATGCGTCATATTTACAGTATGACGAATCATGTCGCAAGGAGTTACAGATACTTCAGTATTTCTGACATATCTGTGTGCGCAACCCCATCAACGTGTACTTTCACATGGGGCAAGTCCCATGTGAAAGGGCCTGTGTCAGTCTTACACCTGCTGTGAGGCAGACGTAAGATATTGACGCAATGGTGTCCTAGAAGTGACGCAGTGAAATGTCATAGATTTCACTGCATTACTTCTACGAGGCATACTTGCGTGGGAACGCCCCCCCTGCATACATTATACCTGACGCAGGTATAATATAGCGCAGGGGTCTACAAAGTGACGCATCTGCTTAGATGCGGCACTTTGTAAATAGAACGCAACAGGGGGCATGTTTTATGCTGCCGTTGCGTCACAAAAAGTGACGCACCAGCAGCGCAAAACTGGCGCATGGCCTCATAAATAAGGCCCGCAGTATTATACAACACAGCACAGCCAACTTCTGGACAACACTAGACTCTCATTACAATCTATATATATTTCGAAACTCTGCGAAAAATGGTCTTGTTTATTGTGGTAAGTTCACTAAAAGCCTTATTTTGAATTTGGCTTGTAGGATACTTCATCGAAAAAGTGGCAGATATCATGTCTGCCAATCTTGCAGTTCACGTGTTCGATTTATATTTGGACAAACTGCCATGTTTCTGAAAGCAGAGCCGATGCTGGCTCTGCTTGCAGATGCCTTTGACAGATATTGGGCTGTCGATCAAAGTTCTTCAGACTGTCTCCTCTATTTAGGATACACATTCCAACATACTTTTTCCTCTTCAGGGCTACGAGAAGAAGCCTGGCAGTTTAGTTTCCTGGCAGAAGCTGCACAGGAAACTAAAGTAATGACCCCCTCCCACTGAAATATAGCTCAGAGCATGTCAGATTCATTTCTTTTTTGTTCTTCAATACAAAAATCCTGCTTTGGGAGTTTGTTTGTGAAAAACAATTATTCTTCTCAGTCGGGCTATTAAACATGATCAACACTTAGAAAAGCCTTCAGTGAAGCTGCTGTAACAGAGGTTCTCCTCATGACAAAGACCTATTTACCTGCCTGGTGGAGATTTCTAAGTAAGGAAGTCAGTCTACTGCCAGTTAAGTAGATTATACCACCCCTGTCATGGTAGCCACCATGCTCTAAATGTGTGTCTAAGTCTCCCAAAGCCACTGGGCCCATGCTCCAGGGAAGTGGAGTATATTGTGCCCCTTCCATGGCGGCTACCGTACTCCAAATGTGAGTCTAAGGAGTATATGTGGAAGAAAATGTCGGAACTTGGTGTTATTCCAAAATTGGTGACGCCACGCGCCGACATTTTTCAAACACAGAGATGCACCATATTTACACAAACATGACGCACCCCTGCATTTCCCCTAGCGCTGGTGCTAAAAAAGCTGCCTAGGGCCAGCATAGGCACCTTTGTGCCATGTTGCAAAGGTGTCTGCACTTCAGAGGCGACTGTTTATGTACAGGAAGGCACACCTTTCTGCACATAAACAATCTTTAAAGGCGATTTGTGGTTTTTATGTGTTCTACAGAATGCACCACACATAGAGGCATATTTACATGGTGGCGTTAAGTCACATTAAGTGGCTTAACGCCACTTTGTAAATATGGGGTACGGAGCAACGCCACCAGAGCATCAGAAAAAGTGAGACTCCTGTGACATTAGAGGCTTGTAAATATGCCCCCAGTGTCCTGAAGCCACTGGACCCATATCCTATTTGAAATGAAAGTGCAGCCTAAGATAACATCCACAATATTTCACAGTATGATCATAGACAGCTGAGACTTTAAATAAATCTCAAAAGTTCTATGCACAGAACACACATTTGCCAAAGAAGCAATACGGGTAAAGCTGTTTAACATACACCAGTCAGATGAACCTGGATGGGTCGAATCTATTTCTTCTTTTTTTCACAATAAAATCGATCAAAACTATCTATTCCTCCTTCCCTCACCAGGACTCAGACCCTCACCACTCTATTAATGCTATGCCTGTGACACCAATAAAAACCAATGTCCCGGTGCTTAATGAATTCGAACCTATTGTCGCTGCCGAAGTATTGGAAGGCCTGACCAAGATCAAATCGGGCTCCCCAGTTGACCCCTTCCCCCCCAGAGCCTGCACCGAGATCATGCCCTTACTTGCAGAGGCCTTAACCTAAGTCTTTAACATGTCATTAAAACATGCCAAGGTTCCAACGAGATGGAAACAAGCTCAAATAAAGCCCAATCTTAAGAAACCTTTGGCCGACCCTAATCTACCGACCAACTACCGTCCCATCTCCCTGTTACCTTACTTCGGGAAGGTACTGGAACATCTAGTCAACAAAAGACTCACCACCCATCTGGAGAATCACGGTCTTCTCGACCCTTCACAGTCTGGCTTTCGGGCCGCCCCCCAGTACCGAGACTTCCGTTATTGAGATTGTTGACAACATAAGGTTAGCTTTGGAAAAAAGGGAATCAGCGGTCCTGGTTCTCTTAGATCTGTCTGCCGCCTTTGATACCATCTCCCACAGCATATTGAAACATCAACTGTGGGAGGTGGGAGTCAGAGGGAAAGCCCTTGACTGGTTTGAGAGCTATTTAGCAGACAGATCTACCCCTGTTGCAGTAGACACCATAACCTCATGTAGTC
This sequence comes from Lissotriton helveticus, assembly GCF_964261635.1. Taxonomy (NCBI): domain Eukaryota; kingdom Metazoa; phylum Chordata; class Amphibia; order Caudata; family Salamandridae; genus Lissotriton; species Lissotriton helveticus. The sequence goes on along the minus strand of NC_136065.1, from coordinate 162,824,106 downwards.
ATCCTGTGACTGTAGGGGTCCCACAGGGTTCCATTCTAAGCCCTATGTTGTTCAATCTGTTTCTAACCCCTCTAGCGGCGATCATCAGATCCTATGGCTTCGAGACAGTGTCCTACGCCGACGACACTCAATTACTCGTCACTTGGAATTCTGACTACGTCGGCATTCGGTCTTGTTTTAAGAGCTGTATGACCCGAATAAATGAATGGATGATTATAAATAAGCTACAGCTAAATAGCAATAAATCCAAAATCATCTTGTTTGGAAGAGCTGAGGACTTCTGGTGGCCTTCTGAACTAGGAACATGCCTCTCCCCTAAGGCAGCTGTAAGAAATCTGGGCATCACCATTGACAGTTCTCTGTCTAGGAAATCCCATATTGATGAGGTTCTAGGGGTCTGTTATGGGATCATGCGCAATCTTTGTAAGATCTTTAAGTGGCTACCCATCGAGGCAAGGAAACCACTGGTGCAGGGCGTTATTATCAGTCGCTTGGACTATGGAAACGCCCTGTTTACCGCTTTGAACGACGATCTGCTCTCCAAGCTACAGATCCTGAAGAATACAGCAGCAAGGCTGGTCCTCAACCTTCCCCGCAGATCCCCATCTGCCTCCAATCTATGATCCCTCCACTGGCTCCCTATCCGACAGAGATGCCACTTTAAGATCTTAAGTCTAGCTCATAAGACAATGTATGATGCCAGCCCTTACTATTTAAAAAACAGACTGAAATGGTATGTACCAGGAAGATCATTAAGGTCAAGCTCAAAATTATTCTTTGCTCAGCTTCGTATTCGAACTTTGCGTAATAGAGGCCGTTGCTTTTCATACCTTGCCCCCATGTTATGGAATAAATTGCCTGTGCATATCTCATCTACAACTGATCACAAAGGTTTCCGTAAAAAACTCAAAACCTGTCTCTTCCCTCCTATCGCTAACTAGCCTGGATTATTGACTGCTCTATCGCCCTTTCGCTGCCAGCGCCATGAGACCTCACGGTGAGTTGCGCGCTATATAAGAACATATGAATATGACTATGACTAGGTACATAAGAGAGTCCAATGACACAGATTTACAATCTCAAAGGAACCTATTCAAATCTAGAGATCTGAGGCACAGATTAGTGCACCATTATGGAAAACAACACAGCAGCACAAATGAGAGGAGAGAACTGTTCAAAGTGTTATAGGGCAGACGTGGTGTAGATAAAAAGTGATTCATTGTTACAAAGTCTGGTTTATACTTTCTTTAGGGGATTTTGAAATTTGCTATTTTGGTTCTGTATGACAGAGGATGTTTCAGCAATTACTACATCATTTGTGTCACTGCTATTGAATTGTGGTGGAAGCCCTTACTTGGGCCTTGGTCTTCTTCAGATTCAACACTGTTGTAAATAGCTTTACCTGTTTAGTCTGTTTTCCTTGTTTCTTATTTAGAACTTTAGTGTGTTCCTGATGTTATGATTCTACTTAGAATTCCTATGCTGTCAGTTGGTGCTTGGCCAGATGGTGATATGCTTGTTTATTCTGTGCTGCGAATAAACTTTATACTATCAAGATTTTACCTGCTTGATTCATCATTCAAGTTTACTACATTTTGGCGACAAGGACTTCAACTCGTATCTGGCCATTATTCAGATGATCAGCGGCGCAGCGGCAAAGGACATTGAGTATTTACAGAATAAATGGAGCAATCACTATAAAAAGAACTCCGTGTGCAGGAAGACATTTCTTCCTCGTTTACTTGAAGAACTAACATCGTGCATTTATTTTTACAAAGGTGAGCATTTTGGAAACATTGGCACTGAACGAGTTTTGTTTTAAACGCATTACCTGCATTGCTTGGTTACCGTTCAGTTATTGCCTGTCTGAGTGACCTGCTTCGTGAACTGGTGCCATAGCAACCTATTAAGCCTCTCGTGCAACCTGTTTCCTGGCGCGTCCTCAGTAACGTCAAGGCCATCATTTCGTGTTTGACATTTCACCTTTCTGACGCTGCTCGTCAGACGCAAGCGGCCATCTTTAATCTTCAGTTACTTCGGCGATTCAACGAGTCCTTCGGCAATTCGGCAAGATCTTCATGTATTGCAACCTACGTGCATTGGTGCTTTCCTTGATATCTTAATGAAATATAGGAAGCTTGGACATAATGTATTTTAACTGCTGTTGGTGTGGAGAATTCCTTCTGCATGTCAATATTTTCAACACTGGAAATATAAGTAAGACTATAAGCCCTCATTCAGAATATTTATTTATTTTATCTTTGACATTAACATTTTCTGTTTTATGTTATGATCTTTTAGTCTTTATTTTTGCAAGGGTAATTATGTCACAACAAGTTAATGTGGCACTCCCACCTCAGTTTCTTAGCGAATCTGGAAATCCCTCTACTGCCTGGGAAGATTGGATTGTTATGTTTTACAATTATATTGAGGCATTAGATGGGGAGGAATTTTCTCCAAAAAGAAAAAAGGCACTTTTGATGACAACTCTGGGTAAGGAAGGTCAGCGAATTTTTTAATACTTACCTCAAGTTTTACCTTCTGGTTCGCAATCTCCTCTTGATGAATTCAAAGAGGCCATCGCTAGACTCGAGACTAGGTTTGCTAAGGAGGAAAATCTTGTTTTACAAAGATTTAAGTTTTACAAAAACAAACAGCGTGAAGATGAATCCATTGATGACTTTGTCGCACGTTTACGAGAACTCTCAGTGAAATGTAGTTTTGGTCAGAAGACGGATGAACTTATTCGGGACCAACTGATTGTTCAGTGTAACAATCGGAAAATACAGGAACGTTTATGGGCTGCAAAGAACCCCACTTTAAAAGTTGCTATTGAACTTGCGAAAATTGTGGAGGAAAGTGAAAAATGTATGAAAAAATTACAAAAGAGTGGTCTTGATCTTAAAGTTGCTGAAATTTCCAATAAGGTTGTGGTCACTAGCGATAACAGTGATGGTGAAAGTTGTGCTGTTGCTCTTGTTAGGAAAAAAGGGTATGCTTTACAAAAAAAAATATGAGTCAACAGTACACCAAATCACAGCCTAAGGTGTGTTCGAGGTGTGGTAGCAATACTCATACTTCGGATGCGAAATTTTGTTTCGCTAATAATAAGGAGTGCTTAAAATGTGGCAAACAGGGTCACTTTGCTAAGATGTGTAAAAATAGAAGCAATTCTAGAGTGACTGTTGTGAATGAGTATTGTGAGTTGAATCGCGATGTCAATAAATTACTCGTACTGCAGGATTCTGTTTGTGCTTGTCAGGACAAAAGGGAAAGAATTCCCAAGGCTGATTTTATTATTGATAACAAGACTATCGGTCTTATGGTTGACACTGGTTCTAAATGGACCATTATTCCCATATCTTTAGTAAAACTTCTGTGGGGTCAAAAAACTCTTTTGGATTGTGATATTTTTCCCTCTGGTTATCAGGGAGAAAAAATAGACCTCCGTGGGTATTTCGAGAGTGAAATTATTTTTAAAAACAGATCTACACATGGTAAAATGTATATTTCTGTTAATGGCCCAGCTATTTTAGGTCGTATTCATCAGTATGATCTCCACATTGTGGTAAATCCCAGAGCAGAAGAACCTGTGATGGTTGTGGATGATTTTACTTTGAATAACATTCTGTTAAATTTTAACCGTGTCTTTAGAGAACAACTAGGAGAGTTACAAGGCTATTCTCATAGGATTATGTTGAAGGAAGGAATGACATTCTGTTAAATTTTAACCGTGTCTTTAGAGAACAACTAGGAGAGTTACAAGGCTATTCTCATAGGATTATGTTGAAGGAAGGTAGTATCCCTGTTCAGCACAAGGCAAGAAGGGTGCCATTTGCAGTGAGGAGTGAAGTCAAGGCGGTTCTGGAAGAAATGCTTCAGGGCGGGATTATTGAGCCTGTGGAAGCATCCCCGTGGATTTCTCCTGTGGTTATTTCTCAGAAGCCTGACAACAAAATCAGATTTTGTGTGGACCTTAGGTCACTAAATAAGTGTGTTTTTGCAGATGTTTTTCCATTACCAAATATTGCGGAGCTGGTCTCTACCTTGAAAGGGGCTAAGTTCTTTAGCAAGCTTGCCCTCAAACATGCGTATCACCAGATTCTACTTGAAGTGGGGTCTAAACATTTGACTGCTTTTATTACTGGTGAAGGGACCTTTCAGTTTACTAGTTTACCCTTCGGGCTTAATTCAGCCGCGAGTGTCTTTCAGAGAATGGTTTCGGAAGTATTTAAAGGGATAGAGAAGGTCATCTATTTTCAGGATGATATTAATTTTTGGTGACTCCATGGAAGAACATAATAATGTCCTTCAATGCGTGTTGCGCAGAATTGATGAGGCTGGCCTTACTTTGCGAAAGGAGAAGTTTGCATTTTTAGTTAATGAGATTAAATATTTGGGTTTTTCTCTCTCAGCTGATGGCGTTAAACCTAAAAGGAACTTATTGGAGGCAATTGAACTGGCTCCTTCTCCAGTAGATAAAGATCAATTGCGGTCCTTTATGGGCTTAATTGAATTCTACTAAATTTGTGAGGGATTTTTCTAGTAAGACTGCTCCTTTGAGGAGCTTTCTGAAAAAAGGAGTGAAATTTTCATGGACCAATGAACAGGAAACTTGTTTTAATTTGATTAAAACTGAACTTTCTTCTGCTAGTGTTATCACACCATTTGATATTAAACGCTCTTTAATTCTAATGGTGGATGCTAGTGGCGTCAGTTTGGGTGCTGTTCTTTTTCAGCGGCATGGAAATGAAGAAAAAACCATTGCTTTTGCTTCTAGACCTTTAACGGTGTCAGAATGTAATTATTCTGTAATCGAGCGTGAAGCTCTTGCTGCTGTGTGGGGTACCTATTATTTCAGGACCTATTTATGGGGCACTAAGTTTGTGTTGCGCTCTGATCACAAACCCTTAGTAAATATTTTGGCACCCAGATTGGCCAGATTGGCGTCGCGTCTGCAGGATTTTTAGTTCGATGTGCAGTTTGTTCAAGGATGGAAAAATATTCAGGCTGACTGTCTGTCCCGTCTTCCCATTTAGGCCATGGTTTGTGGGAATTCATTAGTGGAGCCTCAAGATGATTGTGCGATTGCTTTTACTCAGGATGTTTTGTTTCTTTGTGCTGAGTCGTTTTCATTTGATGAGTGGTCTAAAGGAATGGAGAGTGATGTCGTATTAAAACAAGTTGTAGATCTTATCATTAAGGGATCTAGGAGGGAGAGTACTGTTGAGCCCTATGTGAGACCTTTTATCATGGTTTTAGACGAATTGTCTCTTTCTGATAACAATGTTTTAATGAGGGGTGACAGGTTTATTCCTCCTTATTCACTGAGAAAGAAAATACTTGATTTAGCTCATGAGGGACATCTAGGCCAGACTCTCACTCAACGAAGGGTGAAGGTAAATTTCTGGTGGCCATCTATTGATGCTGACGCTGTGGAGTGTATGGTGCGTTGCAGTTTTTGTAAGGAGGGTGTGAAACGTTTGAAGGTGGTTGGGTCTCAGAATGAGGGTAGCATTTCTTTTGAGAATCTTCCTTGGCACACCATTTGTCTGGATTTTATTGGGCCTATAAATGAGTTGCCTTTCAATCAGCGCTTTGCGATTGTAGTTATTGATTGTTTTTCTAAGTGGCTCACTGTTCGTTTTGTCAGGGAAATCACTACTGACTCTACAATCAGCTTTTTGAGAAGTGTTTTTCTGGATGAGGGGTTTCCTTCTGTATTAATAACAGATAATGGTACACAATTAACGTCTGGAAAAATGTTTTTTTTTTTTAAAAGAGTGTGGTATTCACCATCATCGGACCAGTCTGTATAACCCACAGAGCAATGGTATGTGTGAGAGGGTTAATAGATTGGTTAAGGACATTATACAGATGTCTGTTGAATTTGGTTGTTTTTCTAACGATAAGGTTCAAGAACTTGTGTGGGCCTATCGTTCAACTCCTCACAAGCATGAGAGTAAATCTCCTTTTGAGTTGATGTGTGGCCGTTCTCCTGTAACTAAGTTAACACCTTCTTGGTTAAGAAATCAAGACAAAGTTTCTCCTGTGAAGTCTTCTTTTGATAGTGTTTCATTACCAATTTCCGTGGGAGATTTGCTCAAAGTAAAGCCCGGAAGATTCTCTAAGGATCTTTCAAAATTTAGAGGTCCTTTTTGTGTAAAGCGGGTTTTCCTCATTTTGTCCTTCTTGATAATGGGGAGAAGTGGAATTTTAGAGGGGTGGCTTTGTATAGGAGTCATTCTGGTGTGTCTGTGAAGGGTACTCTACCTTTCTCTGACTCCTCCAACAATGGTTATATGTTATCTGCCCAGTGTGACTCAGACCCTTGTTCTCAATCTAATGTAAGGGGGGAGGTGGGTAGTGGTGATGCTTCCACATCTTCCCACTCAGGTGATGCTATCCCTACTTCTGCACCCTCTTTCTCAGGTGATGCTGTCTCTACTTCTACACCTTCATATTCAAGTGAGGCAGTCTCTACACGTAATAACGTTTTGAGAAGTGCTCGATCTCGCCGTCCACCTGTCTACCTAAGTGATTACATTCATTAGTTGTTCTTTTGTATTTTGTTTTATTTTATTGATTTAAGGGAGGGAGATATGCTGTAAATAGCTTTACCTGTTTAGTCTGTTTTCCTTGTTTCTTGTTTAGAACTTTAGTGTGTTCCTGATGTTATGATTCTACTTAGAATTCCTATGCTGTCAGTTGGTGCTTGGCCAGATGGTGATTTGCTTGTTTATTCTGTGCTGAGAATAAACTTTATACTATCAAGATTTTACCTGCTTGATTCATCATTCAAGTTTACTACAAACACACCTTGCTTGTTTGATGGTGATGGCAAGCTGCCTGTGCCATTAAACGAATCCAAAGCCCTTCCTTTCATTCTGGATTTGGAGTCTGACATGGTCTTAATATTAGTTTCATTTCCTTCAGGAGAGACTTCAATACAATGATAATATGTGGACACGTTTCTCAAGTAGGCATGTCATTTACCTGAGCTGCAGTTAATAACATTCAATACACTATATGTGAAAACAATTCCTACCCTCTACCTCTGCACAAACATCACAAAGTCTTACCAAGTCTAATAAAATATTTTTCTTAAGATATCTTCAACATCACGAAGTGAGATCGAAACCTGTTGTATACAATGAATTTGATGATTTCTTGAATCTGTTTCTCTGGAACTTGAAAACAGGTACTGCAGGAGAGATGGGACGCCCTGCAAGCAATGGCAGCCCTGGGAAAACAACAACACAGCAGAGACACAGACACCTCATCAGAACAGTCGTTGCGCGAGGACTGTACACTGGCAGTATGGTCCGTTAGCAAGGATTCGCAATCACTTCCAGTTGTAACACCCCAGAATGCAGATGATTTACTGTAGCTGATCACCACAGCCCATGGTCACACAAGTATACATTGTAGCAGTGCATACATGAGGGATTTGCATAATCCGTCTGCACTTTATACAAGACATCCCAAGGCAATAGGTAAAGTGCGCTAATTGGAGGGCCAACTCCAATTCCCGCATCCCAGAGGGCAGGCTACTGACGAGCTACACAGTCGATGTCACAGCGCGCACATACACACGCGCAGAGTGGGACCAAACAAAACCAACTCGCTCATTGCAAGATTTAGCCCACCCTCACCTCTTAACGGGACCAAGATAGCGAATAAAGCCGTAAGTTGCCGCATGCCATTGTTCTCTGTTTGGGCAGACACATGTTGTCCCTCTGCTCTATCCCAGTTGAACCTCACATGGTTCCCATCCTCAGCAACTGCCTGAGACAACATGCCCACACACCTGCAAGTACTTTAGAAGCATTTCGCACCCACTGGGTGTTCGACACATTGTTGACCAACCTTCGATGCACCAGGTCATCCGCACACAATACTAACCTATGACTCTGTCACATGCCACCCACAAACATAGTCACCTGGAATGTTAGGGGGATTCACACGCCAGCCCATAGATACGAAATGTATGCGTACCTTAAGCAGCATGTAGCCCATGTGGCACTCCTACAAGAAACTCACAGTGCACAACCAAAGATTCACAGATTGCAGCAGAGGTTTAAAGGTCAGATACTATCCACAAGCTTCTCGTTTTACGCCAGGGGGGGTCTTAATTTGGATCAGGCCACGGACCCTGTTCACACCAGAGGAGACTAGAGTAGACATACATGGCAGATATGAACTGGCAAAAGGCCGTCTCAATGGTAAGTTAATAGTGTTAGGGTCCATCTACGCCCCAAACATAGACCAGTGTTTAACAATAAAGGGTGTGGCTCTAATCAGTAAGGCTGAGCACTTCATCTATCAATACCAAAAGAAATGCCAATACTGATGCATTATTTCAAATATTTCAACCAAAGGTGTAGGAATCATCAAACAATACACCCATAAGCTCATAAATAGCTTTTATTTCGTAGCACAATTTCTTTTCAATTTTTTCAAAAGGGAACACAATGCTCAATGTGATACACAAGAAATGAATAAATAAACCGAGAATCCAATCCAACACCAGAACAAATAATAAATCAACTTACATTCACATACTTCCAAACCCATTCACTCAAAACCACACAATACACATACAATTCACTTATTCCAAAAAAGAGTGCTTCACCTAGAAAACACCTAAAATGCCAAACACAAATAAGCTTAAATAAGATATAAATTCTTCTCTTTATATATGTACCCTATACAATACTTACACTTATCTATACTGGATTAAGGGGCATATTACCAACAACTAGTGATAATTTTTGTCTCTAACTTGTTTAGAGACAAAAATTATCGCCGCACATCGGCGATTTTTATCGCAGATAAACCTTGCTATTAGCAAGGTTTATCGCAAATGCGATAAAAAACGGCCGCAATGCATGAATATCGCTGAAAAGTCAGCGATATTCATGCATTATCGAGCAAATGCTCTTAGCCATGTTATCCACCTCCCATTGGATAACATGGTGAAGAACTGCTCAGGGCAGGTGTTAGCTTTTGGAGATATTCGCGCTTAGCGCGAATATCTCCAAAAGTTGGTAATAGGAGATAGCGATGTTAGCGACTGTTTCCAGTCGCTAACATCTTGGCACGCCCACTTTGCATGTCATTAGTGATAAATATCACTGACATGCAAAGCGGGGCCCAAGATGGTCGCTATCTCCTATTAGCTGTCACTAACTGGTGTTAGCGACAGCTTGGTAATAGGGAGATAATTTTATCTCCGCTTTCTTGGCTTTTAAAGCCAAAAAAGCGGAGATAAACCCCCTTGATAATATACCCCCATGTTCGCAGAGCAACAAATACATGGTACCCTGCCGTTTTTTTTAAATACATTTTTTTGAAAGATGATCAGTTCCCTGGTTCATTATGTCCAAATAAGAGTTTTGTGGAGTACAATTTGGCATGTACTCCATCTCTCAGGATGCACAAGTAATTTGAATTTGTGCGGTGGCAAGGGTATAGACTTTGTCAAATAAAACCTATCATTGGTGCCGTTTTCATTAAATATATGATTTAGGATATAGGAAAGCTCCACGACCTTTGGTTGAAATATTTGAATGAATGCATCAGTATTGGCATTTCTTTTGTTATTTACCAAACATAGACCAGAGCACATTCTGGCACACACTAACAGGCCTATTCTCATGCAGGTGCGACATTCCCTGGCTGTTTCGAGGGGACTTTAATTCGGTCCTCGACACAGCACTTGATAGATCTTTCCCCCCATTGCCAAAACAGGTGCAACATCTTACGCTCATGGTTTGGGTGAGTGGCTGCACCACTGGGATTTGGCAGATGTATGGAGAGCCCTAAACCTGCAGACATGCTTGTACTCCCATTACTCACACCCACATGGGTTGCATGTCCGCATCGACCGGTTTGTCGCAAGCCCATCGATACTAGCACAATTCCCCAGTGCAAACTATCTCAGTAAAACTCAATAAGACCATAGCCCACACATCATGAGACTATACAGGGATGACGGGGGACCCACCCCCACCTATGGAGGCTCCATGCTCTGTCATTAGAAGATCCTCCATTCAGAGAGGCGGTAGGCGCAGCGACAGAGACATACTTTGAAAGGAACACAGGGTCCGTTACAGATGCAGGCGTGTTGTGGGATGCAGGCAAAGCAGTGGTCAGAGCAATGCATGAGATTGAGCTGGTGCGTCAGGAAACAGCTGGGCTGTGAAGTAAAACATAAGATACTCTGACCACATTAGAAGCTGAGTTAACAAAGTCAGTGCTAAGCACCAACACATAGACACACACAGGCAAAAACATGCAGAAGTATTAGAGAGGTTGCGCTGCTTAAACTATGGGTTGCACGCTGCGGGCACACATGCAGCGGTGGACAGAGCAGATAGACTGCTTGCGAGAATGATTCGACAAGAGCACAAGCAGATGCCCGTACTGCAGCTACAATCTGCTACGGAGCAGATCCTCACCAATCACTGCATCACATTTTGCGATGCAGGACGCACTACGAAATTCGTTTTATTAATTAAATTGTTTAGTTACCTCCAATTATTCATATTCCGGTTTTTAGCACCCCTACCCTGCCCCTCCCCCGCCTGCCTCTCTGCCCCACCGTAACTCCCGCCACGAGCCACGGCTGGTTCCCCAGAGGGTCCCAAAGTGTCCTAAACTTACTCCAAGGGTCTGGAAGCTCCAAGATGGTCCTTGAAAGTTAAGGACTACAGGTCCCACAATCCACTTGGACAAAACCCTTACAAATCCACTGGTAGAACTCCAAGATGGGGGTTCTTGGTGGTGATGGTCCAGGCGAGCTCTGTAAACCTGTAGCTTGCATGGAGTCCACTCTTTAGTAGTTTTGAAGCAAGTTAGTCCACAGGGCTGTAGTTCCAGATTGTGCTGCAGGCACAGTGTTCAGAGTGCAGGGCCTGGTTGTTGCAAATCAAACTTCTCAGCATGGACCCTTCTTCTTCCTTTGGTTTCAAGTAGCAGATCTGAGAGGCTCTACCCCTCTCAGATACTTATTCCAAGGTCTCTGTATCAAGCAGGAGGCCACTTCTGTCCAATGAGGTGCAGGGCAACACCCTTCAGTATGACCATATCCTCCAAAGTGTGACACCATAGTCTCCCAGAAAGCACCATTTCTCTAAAATCCAACACGGCTTATTTTCCACCAGAGAGACAAGAGCTGGCTAAGCAAATCTTCAGGGTGGTTCATCTTCATATTGTCCCTCCCCCTTGCATCTGCTCAGTCCTTCCCTAATCCATCCTGCCATCTGGCTGGGTTCAAAGAGAAGGGGTGTAAATTAAAATGGCCTCTCCTGCCTGTCTTCCCCTTCCATTGAAGATTTTTGTTTACAACCCTCCTCCTGCTATGGCATACCTAGGTAGCAGATCCCCGCCCTCCCAGAATGGCTCTCTAACTTATCACCTCATCAAAGCTGCCTGGCTAATCCATTTAACACTGACCAATCAAGACAGATCACTGGAAGGCTGAATTGTGGCTAACAGACTATAAAGTCTTATTATAACTTCTTGTCTGTACATTTTAGGATAAATTCAACAATAGCATATTGCTGGATTTATCAATATCATCCTAGGAAGTCCTTGAATTATATATATTTTTTATGATTCTCCTAGCGGGAATTATTAGTTAATAACTTCTGACCATCTTAACCTATGTGGCTGGACATTTGCAATGGGGAAAATAACTTGTGCAATTTTTCCAACACCAGGGCATCAACCAATCAATCAATCAGGGGGTTTGTGAAGCGCACTACTCACCCGTGAGGGTTTCAAGGCGCTGGGGAGAGGGGGGTGAAGCTCCGGGTCAGTCGAAGAGCCAGGTCTTGAGGTTCTTCCTGAAAGTGTGCAGTGTTTGGGAGCGTCTGATGTTCAACGGGAACTCGTTCCAGGTCTTGGCTCCAATCTGAGAGAACGCTCTCCCACCTGTTTTGTTCCTGCGGTACGGGTGACCTCTGCCAGGGCGAGGTCTGCAGAGCGGAAGTTTCTCTTGGGTACATGGAAGGATAGTCTTTCATTGAGGTATTTGGGTCTGATGTTGTTGAGGGATTTGTAGGCGTGGGTGAGGAGTTTGAAGGTAGCCCTCTTCTCAGCCGGGAGCGAGTGGAGGTCTCGTAGGTGTTGGGTCATGTGTTTGTGGAGTTCCTAGTACGAGTCTGGCGGTGGCATTCTGGATGGTCTGGAGTCTGTGCAGAAGCGTTTTGTTGGTACCGGCGTAGAGGGCATTTCCGTTGTCCAGTCTACTGGTGATGAGTGTGTGGGTGACGGTCCTTCTGCAGTTGGAGGGGATCCACTTGAAAGTCTTGCGGAGGATGCAAAGGCAGTTGAAGCTGGTGGAGGTGACGGAGTTGATCTGGCGGTTCATGGAGACGGAGGAGACAATGATGGCAAGGTTCCGAGCGTGGTCTGTATAGGTGGGTGGGCTCCCTAGGGCGGAGGGCAACCAGGTGTTGTCCCAGGCGGAGGTGCAGGGACCAAGGATGAGGACTTCGTTTTCTCTGAGTTTAGCTTCAGGCAGCTATCCTTCATTCAGGCTGCCACGTTCTTTATGCCTTCCTGGAAGCATAGTCTGGTGTCTTCGAGATTCTTCGTGAGCGCGAGGATCAGCTGGGTGTTGTCGGCATAGGATACTATGCTGAACCTGTGCTGAATGACAATGGCATGTAGATGTTGAAGAGCTTGGGGCTGAGTGAAGATCCCTGGGGTACTCCACAGATGATTTCCGTGGGTTTGGAGAGGACAGGAGGGAGGCGGATCCTCTGGGTTCTGTCAGAGAGGAGGGATTAGATCCAGTCGGGCGGCTCCTTGTATTCCCGCATCTTGCAGTCTGGCTGCGAATGTGCGATGTGAAACGATGTCAAAAGCTGCGGAGAGGTCTAGCAGGACGAGGGCTGCGGTGTGTCCTTGGTCGAGTAGCATGCGGATGTCATCAGTACTGGCGAGGAGGGCGGTCTCTATGTTATGGTTGATGCGGAATCCTGACTGGGAGGCAGCCAGGATGGATTTCTCTTCTATGAAGGTGGTCAGTTGGGCATTTACGAGTCTCACTGTGTCTATGGCCTCAAATGGGAGGAGCGAGATGGGCCGGTAGTTTATCAGGTCCGTTGGGTCAGCTGAAGGTTTCTTGAGGAGGGGTTTTACTTCTGCCCGTTTCCAGTCTTCTGAGCATATGTGAGTGAGGCGTTGATGGTGCGTCCTAGTTCGGTGCAATGGAAGTGGCGGCCCTGTGGAATATGTGTGGTGGGCAGGGGTCAGTAGGGGCCCCAGAGTGGGTTTTCTTCATGGTGGTTGTGATGCACTCAACGGTTGTGGGTTCCCAGGACATGATGTAGGCTTATCGGTGGTGGTGGGTAGGGGGGTGGTGCACTTCGTTGGTTCGCTGAAGTTGTTGTAAAGGGCATTGATCTTCAGGTGGGAGTAGGCGTTGAGCCTGTCCCAGAGTTCCTGGGAAGATGTGATGTCCGTGGCTTTGGCGAGCTGCTGAATGACGTTGAACAGTTCCTTGGTGTTACTTGCATTGGTCTGGATCTTGTCTCTAATGAAGGTCCGTTTGGTGTCTCTTATGCTTAGGTGGTATTCCTTCAGGGCGCTCTTGTGGTCGTTCAGTGCTTCCGTGGTTTTCTGATTTCGCCAGGTTTTCTCTAGGCATCTGCAGGGGTGTCTGGCTTCTAGAAGTTCTGTGGTGAACCAGGCGGCTTTTCGGCAGGCGGTGTTTGGCAGGGTTGCGGAGGGGTGCTAGCTTATCAGTGCAGTGGGAGATCGAGCGGTGGAATTCCTTGGCTTTGGAGATGATGTCGGCCGTGGCACTGAGATGGTCCTGGAGGAGGGTGGTATTTAGGCGTTCCTCTGTAACTTTGCTCCAGTTCCTGTGTGGCGGGCTTAGGGCGTGATTGGGTGAGGTGGTAGTGTAGAAGGTGAAGTGGATGCAGTGGTTGTCTGTCCAGGGGGGCTGGGTGGTGTGGCTGAAGAGGATGTTTGTTCCTCCCACGAAGACGGGGTCAAGGGTGTGGCCTGCTCTGTGGGTGGGCGTGTTGACGAGCTGCTACGGTCCTAGGTTGTCGAGGTTGTCAAGTACAGCAGTGGAGTTGGGGTTGTTGCCATTGTCAAGGTGGAAATTCAGGTCACCGAGTAGGATGTAGTCCATGGAGGAGATGGTGTGCGGTGTGGTGAGCTCGGCGATAGTAGTTGCGTGGTGGGTACGAGGTCTTGGTGGTCCGTAGATGAGGGTGCCGCGTAGTGTAGTCCTGGGGCTTGTCTGGATCTGGAAGTGGAGGTGTTCTGTGTTGGAATGGAGGTCACTCGTGCTGGATGTGGATAGGTGGAGGCGATGGCGAGTCTTCCTTGTGGGCGGTGCGGGCGGTCCTTTCTCTGGATCTTATAGCTGTCCGGGATGGTGGTGGCGAGGTCGGGACTGGAGGTGGGGTTAGTCCAGGTTTCTGTGAAGAAGGCAACATCGGGCGAGAGGGTGTCAAGCAGGTCCCAGATCTCAATGGCGTGTCGGTGCAGGGAATGTTATGTTATGTTATGTTATGTTATTTAATTTTTATATAGCGCACGGATGCCGCAGCAAAGTGGCGTCCCGGCGCTTTGGAGAGTAATAACACAACACGACAGAAGGAAAGGTGAGGAAAAACAGTGAAAAAGAAATGGGTCTAGATTGTGGCAAAAAGGAAGGTTTTAAGTGCCTTCCTGAACGGAAACAACTCAGGAATGGAGCGCAATGAGGCAGGCAGAGAGTTCCAGAGGGATGCTGCCATCACTGAAAAGGAGCGACCGCCCATCCTAGCTTTTTTAAAACGCGGCACCATAGCCAAATTAGCTCCGGCAGAGCGAAGAGCTCTGGCAGGGACATAATGCTGGATCATATGTGCAAGAATAGGAGGGGAGGCTGCTTTGAGAATTTTAAAAGTCAAGCACAAGGCTTTAAATTTGATTCTCTGCCCCACTGGCAGCCAGTGGAGGTCCTGAATGGTCCGACGAGCCGAGACAAACCTTGGAAGTCCAACAAGCATCCTGGCCGCCGCATTCTGAACCCTCTGAAGGCGAGATAGCTCAGCTTGGTTTAAACCCAAAAACAAGGAGCTAGCATAGTCCAATCTGGTAAGAACCAGGGCTTGAACAATGATCTGTCTGGTCTCCGCATCGAAGAACTTAAAGATCGGTCGTAAGCATTGCAGAGTACCAAAACAAGTGCCAGCCACGCGTTTAGTATGGGAGATGAAAGAAAGCTTATTGTCAAACCACACCCCGAGGTTTCTGACCTCCGTCACAGGGGAGGGGACAGGGCCAAGATCAGAAGGCCACCACTGATCTCCCCATAATTCACTTTCCCTACCAAAAATAATGACCTCGGTCTTAGAGGCATTAAGTTGTAGCCGATTGTTCGCCATCCAGCCTGCCACGGCTTTTAAAGCTGACTGGAAAGTGGGGGCATCCATATTGGAGTCGCCATTAAGTGCCACCGCCAACTGCGTGTCATCGGCGTATGACACTAAGGAGAGACCAAAACTGTGTGCAACCTCCGCTAATGGCTGAACATATAAATTAAATAAGGTAGGGCTTAGGGCTGACCCTTGGGGGACACCCTGGAGTATGGGGTGAGAAGCAGAAACAAAAGGGGGCGTGGAAACCTTAAAGGCACGATCCTTAAGAAAGGAGCGAAACCACTCAAGTGCCACCTCTCCGACTCCCGCTTCCATCAGGCGATGTAATAGGATCTGGTGAGACACAGTGTCGAATGCGGCACTAAGATCCAAAAGGATCAGTGCCGCCGTCTGACCCAGATCTAGCAGATGCCTGATGTGTTCCACCACAGCCAGAAGGGCAGTTTCTGTGCTGTGGCCTGCACGAAACCCATTTTGGGAAATATCCAATATATTTGCTTCCTGCAGATGAGAAGATAGAATAGCATTAGCATGAGCTTCTGCCAATTTAGCTGGCCAAGGAAGGAGAGATATAGGTCGGTAGTGTTCAGGCTTGGTAGGATCGAGGGCGGGTTTTTTTAGAATGGGACTGACCGTCGCCTGTTTCCAAGCTTTAGGAACACTACCCGAGCTGAAGGACAAATGAATAAGGCCATGTAAAGCAGGATAGCAGCCTTCAGCAAATTCCCGAAATTGATTGGGTCTCATGGGATCGTCTGGGGAGCCGGATTTGACTTTAATCGTCAGGGCAGTGAATTCATCCAATGTCGGACTCGGAATAGTCAATAATGGTTTGTGAACCACAGACGTAGAGCTAGTCTCCACAGAAGGAAGCTCAGCGAATGACTTATAAATTGCCTCCACCTTTTCCACAAAAAATGAGGCTAGGTCCTCACAGTGTGCCCTGGAAGGTTGGAGAGCGGCAGTATCAATCCTTTTATTGGTAAGGTCCTTACACACCCTGAAAATGACCTTAGTAGGGTTAATGCTATTCTTTATCTCCTGTGAGTAGAACGCAGCCCTGGCCGTACATATAGCCCGATGATACACTCTAGTGCAGGCCCTATAGGCTGCCTTGAGGTCAGTATCATAAGTTTTGCGCCACGCGCGTTCAGCCTTTTTACAGGAGATTTTGAGTGTTTTAAGAGAATCATTAAACCAGGGGTTAGAGGGACTAGATCTAGTCTTGCACCACTTGGCCGGGATAAGTAGGTCTAATGAGCGATTTAACCACTCACAGAAACTGTCGTAACCGCTGGAAACTTCAGTAGGGGGCGAAGGATGGAATTCCAGCAGGAGCTGATGAAAATGCTCTAGATTTAGGTTTCTCCAGGGGCGTCTAAAACTAGCAGAAGAGTTATTCTTAGGGGAAAAGAAGGAGGTGGTAATACGAAATTCAATAAGATGATGGTCAGTCCATGCCATAGGTCTGGGATGGAGCATTGAAATATTCGTAGAGAGACTCGTTAGAACGGGATCTAATAGATGGCCGCCTGTGTGCGTTGGGGATTGTACCATTTGGGTCAGCTGGAACGCCTCTAAATCAGCCAGCAAACTATGGACCGAGTTGGAAAAAGGAGCGTCCATATGCAGGTTGAGGTCGCCGATAATCGTGAAGTTGGCAGTTTTTAAAGCCAAGGAGGAGATCACCTCCGGAAGGCTTTGACGAAAGGCGATATCAGGCCCAGGTGGTCTATAGATTAGAAGTCCCGTAAAGGTAAAATGAGGATTCACTGATATATTAAAAAGAGCACTCTCGCAGCCAGCTATGGTGATAGGTTTCCAGATGCAGGGATAGCCGATTTTTACCGCAACTGCGATACCTCCACCCCTGGCCTTGCGAGGAAGAGAGTGCAAAATATAACCCGTAGGAAGTGCTAGATTAATGACTGCCATGGATTGGTCATGTAACCAAGTTTCCGTAAAGAAAAAGATATCCGGATTTTCATCAGACATCAAAGAAAAGACTTCTTGGGAGTGACAAGACAATGATCTGACATTCAAGTGCATCACTTTAAGGGTGGATTGATTGGCTGTGCCTATGATATCAGTAGACAAATTAACCGCCGGGGGCTTAGACTGAAAACTATTAATGCACAATGGCATAGGGAGTTTAAAAGGACAAGTAGGGCATTGAAAAGGGCCACTAAGAGGATCCAGAGAGTCACAGAATGTCACAGAATGCACATTGAGCAGGATGCAGGTCAGGATTTTGGTGGTGCGTGCATCGGGCGTACCTGCGGTGACTGCGGGGACTGTCGATAGTGAAAGATTTGTGGCAGTTTCTGCACGAGAACTGCCCATGGCTTATAAAACACTTTTATAAGGACACTGCCTATATTTACAGGCCTCCACCCTGGAAAACCTAAGGGAGGCTTCAGGGCTTCTGAATATGTCTAAATAGTGCAGATCCTCACTTCACAGTGCTCCTAGCACAAAAGTCGATTTTGGGAAGCACTTTACTACAATGGGGGTAATGAAATGTGCAATTTTACTAACCCCGGGGAGTATAAAATCTATTTTATAAGGGTCTTCCTTACTTGATCCCCCTTCCTGGGACACCTAGGGGAGATCATGGGGGGTGCCTAATATGCCAAAATATTGTAGTTTATTAATTTGTAAGTACCCCAAAGTGGAGTTTGGGCACAATTTGCTTTTTAAAAGCAGTCTGGCAACATAGGACTGCTTTTAAACTGACCTCAGGCTTCAGCAGTGCACACATGCAAGTGCAGAAAAGCTGCTGGCCTCTAAACTTCCATGCCCTATTATAGACTAAGGATTTAAAGGTAATTTCAATCCCCCTGCTCTATTATGTACTAGGGCCTTATAGGGGAGGTCATGGCAATCATAGGGTTACCCTAACCCATGGGGTACCCTAGTATATATAGGTGTTTTCACTGTATTCCAAGTGTCTTTTTTACCATAGCACTGGCCCTCGGCCTGGTTAGGCAGAGCTCAGGGGCAGTCAGAGTCAGTTACCACCAGTAAAGTCATCAAACAATTGAGGGTGCCCAGGGCACAAGATGACTTTGCTACAAATTGGCATAGTCAGCATGAGAAAATGTCAACCACAAATGGTCGCCGCTGAGATATACGCATTGCTGATTTCTATCACCCTAGTCTTAGGAAAAACAGACTTAGATTAGCTGTTCAAGAACTACTGTGCCCTTACTTTAAAATCCTTTATTTGAATGGGGAAACCAGTGTTCAGCTTTAGGCTCCAGCATTCTTAATGTCAATCCTGAGGGTAAAGCAATGTTCTGAGTATTCAGTTTATCTAATACTAGCAGCCCGTCCCGAAGTTGCCTGGGCACTTACATGTCACACACCGCGTCAGTGTCCGCTCCCGCCCGTCCCGACTTTGTCTGGACACTTAGACGCCACACACCGCGTCATTGTCCGCTCCCGCCCGTCCCGACGTTGTCCGGGCATTTAGGCGCCACACACCGCATTAGTGTCCGCTCCCACTGACGCTAGACGCACACAAACACGCCGCGGAGCATGTGAATTGAGTAATGTAGCGTGATTGGGCGCTTGTGAAAGCCGCGCCCCTTTCCTTAAAGCCTGCCCCCTGTGAGAACCGAGGCTGACAATGTTCCGGCGAGTGAATTGAGTAATGTAGCGTGATTGGGCGCTTGTGAAAGTCGCGCCCCTTTCTTGAAGCCTGCCCCCTGTGAGAACAGAGGCTGACAATGTTCCGGCGAGTGAATTGAGTAATATAGTGTGATTGGGCGCTTGTGAAAGCCGCGCCCTTTCTTGAAGCCTGCCCCCTGTGAGAACGCTGAGGCTGACAATATGCCGGCGAGTGATTGTGCGCTTCTGAAAGCCGCGCCCCTTTGTTTATGCCTGCCCCCCACGCTACTTTGACACGCCCATCGCTGACAGCAGAACGCCAACACCCACAAGGGACTACTTTACCCCTAAGGTTGCTTGACCTTTGTAATGTATATGGTGGACAGATGTATAGCCTATGTCCATCTACTGCAACTCCCCTTTACAATGCTGTATTGGGTGTTGTGATTGGTGTTGTACTTCTTGAGATTACCCGCCTCAAAGGTTTCAGCTCTCTCTTTATAATAGTAGTATAGATTAAGGAGGTAAATATCTCTAACTTGTGCAGTAGAAGACTGCTCTGAGACCCCCACCATGCAATTCTCACAACCAGTACATAAACCAATGGCGCACCTGTGAAAGCACGCTCCAACGCATAACCTGGGGCGGACGATTCATTGAAAGTGAAGCATTTAATCCAGCTGAAATCAAGTTTACTCCCACCCTCTGCTACTGCGTTACTAACAGTTCATCACTAAGCATGGCCATAAATACCCTCGCCAAGCAACTGCAATTTCGAGACTGCATACAGAGAACTCTGAATGCCTTCATTAGCAAAAGGTGATAGCTCATCCTGGCACTGCTAAGTCCAACAAGAAAGAATCATTCTTCACACCACCATTCAACCGTGAAAAGCTGCTGCAAGGCTGAGAACACAACATTGCTGGCATCCTTCCTAATAATGCTCACAGCACAATAAAGTCGAGCTCTGCAAAATACCATTTTATGATTTGTAGTTTTAAGCCTGCTGTGTACTTGTGTACTGAAGTGGTGTGGGCACTTCCTCTAAACAAGATGATATTGGCCAGGTTTCTTAAATGCAGCCTAGATGTTCTCAAACCCATACCTGGAAGCTCTTGTTCCAAATGGGCCATTTACCCAAACAAGTGCCCAATAGGCATTTTTAAAAGGTCCACACAGGAATTGAGTAAACATTTGACTGCTTTATTTTATAGCCTTAGAAGGGGTCCTTACTGCAACCGCTTCACAAAATCATTGGCAAAGCCAATAGGTGTGACTTTTCATATCACTGTAGTACCTCAAGCCCATCATTAGCTACCCCTCTTAAGTCAGAAGTAAATGGATTGAACAAGGCTGCATCCCCCAAGACTTTACTAGTTGTCTCTCTCGAGTCAGAAGCAACTTCTCATAACGTCAATAACAAAGCTGCAGCACCTCACACTGTTACTAGATGTCCCTCTTAAGTTGGATGCAACTGCTTCAAATGTCCTTTACAATGCAGTGTGGGTGTGGCTGCAACATAACCTACACTAATGATATGTGCTTGTTTGGTATAGGATAACAAATAATCTAAGTCAATAGAGTAAATTTCATTAAATATCTTGATTGCTATGGGACACATGTGATGACAACCTAGTATATATGTGTGCCAACAATCACTGGTAAATTCATGTGCCTTCAACTTTATCCTTAACAATATTTTCTTTGACCAGCAATATACATGCATGCCAGTAAACTGCAGATGTTTATAGTAAAGCAAGGCTGCCCCATTTACCTGTGTTGTGTGGTGTGGTGGGAGGAAGCATTATATAAGTGCAGCCCAGTGGACAAGAGGGTTGATTAAAAGCTCCCTCTATATGCTTATAATTTTATTACAATTGATTTGGAAAACAAGAGGCTGGCAAGACTCCTACAGCTGTCTTTAGACCAACCAGAACTAAAAAGACTTTAAAGTCTAGCCAGAAAAAACGGATGAATTGCCCTTTGGAAACTGAAGCAAGGCTATAATTACAAAGTTAGTACTATAAATGTTAGGAGCCTAGGGCAGTAAAAAAACAAATATGTGCCTCCATCAAACTTGTATTCGCAAGTGTTGCTCAAATGATCTTAAGTGAAACCCATGTCAATGCTTGTGAGGAAGACAAGAGTAAAATGTCTTTTTGTTTGCTTTGTCTACTTTATAACTGCATTCAACATGGTCAAAGGAGCAAGACTGTGCACAAAAATTAAATATGTTTTTCACAGATGACTCCCCTCTTAAAATGTAATTGAATTGCTTACGGGGAGTGTTGGTCTTGGCCATCTCTCCACTGTCATCCTTAAACGTTTTGCCTTCTCCCTCTCCTTTTTCCTGAAATACTTTTTTGTTGTCTTTTAGGTCTCTGCACATTTTACCACTGGTATCTAGTGCTCAAGTAATTGTGCTCTCGCCTCTAAACATGATAAAATTGGATTACACCAAATTGACACATTTAATTTGCTTGTAAATCCCTAGGAAACTGGTCCTACATGTACCCTGGGCTTGTAAAATAAATGCTACAACTGGGCCCACAGCAGTCATTGTGACGCCCACTAAAGGAACCTTTTAAACAAGTCTCAGGCCTACATTGCATTCTGTTTGCAGTTTTAACCTGGCAGTTCAACCTCGCAAATGAAACCTTTTGCCAGGACGAAAAAATCTTTGAGAAGGAATACTGGACTTGCTCTCTACATCCCAGGCTAACCTAAGTGACTCCAAAGGTTAGGTGGCTGACCTCCTGTTCTGAGCTACAGTGACACAATAATCTCTAGAGGCAAAAGCAAAGGCAAGCTAGCCTGCACCCGTCCAAGCCTGTACTGCGCCCAGTGCCAGGAACCCTGGCTCTTCCACCTCCTGAGCCTACTTCTCCACTAACTCCGAGCCCTAGACCCGGGACTCTGCAACAACAACAACTGCTGTCGCACCTCGTCCCAGTAGATGGTAGGACCCTTCACCTGCAGGCACTGCCTCTTCTCCTGCAACACCTAAACTCCTGCACACATAACAAACACCACCACGCTGATCATGACCACCCCTGAAAAACTTCACTACCTCCTGCTCAATGCACAACGCCTCTGCAAACACGCCACTGAGATCTGGGACACCATCCATTCCCTCACCCTGATATCATCTTCTTTACTGAGACCTGGCTCATCCCCATATCACCTCAGGTATACCTGATGGTAACAAGATAGCACTCTGGGACCGCATTAATAAGAACAAAAGTGGAATCGCCATCATCCACAAGTAAACCATCCACAGCACCCCACTGCGGATGACGCCACCCCGATCATGGAACACCTCAACTTCCAACTCTGAAACAACAACAACACCATTTACAGACCTCCAGGACCTAACCCCAGTTTCTGCGAGGCCATTCCCGAATTCTTTGCAATGCTCGTCATTGACTCAAAACACTACATCTTCCTCCGTGACCTCAACTTTCACCTTGATGGCCTCAACAATACAAAATCTTCCAACCTCCTCAAAAGCATGGACAGCATCGGCCTCACCTAACTTGTCATCAACCCACACACATCACAGGACACACTCTCGACTCTTCTTCATGGCCAGCGACAGAGTTAAGTACAGCCATGTCACCGAGATCACCTGGACGGACCACGCCATTGTCCACTTAACCATCTCTGATTACCCCATCACCTCTCCAAAGCTGCCCAACACTTCACACCGCAGCTGTAACAAAGTCTTATAAAGCCAATAGACTGGCCTCCCCTCCGCATGGCGTAACCAACCTAGCACAGTCTCTCAAGAACTTCTCTGCCTGGATCACCAAATGCACCGATTGAGTGGCCCGGTGAAACCCATCAAAGTCAAAAGGGCCTCCAAACAAACCAGCTGGTACGCTTCAGAACTAAGAACCTTGAAATGTAACTGCAAACAATTTCAAAGGAGATGGCAGACTAGCAAGGAGCTCACAGACTTAGCAGCATTCAAGATATCCTTCAATCAATACCACCAGCTCCGGAAACAGGCAAAAAGGAGCGCCCTCGCTGACCGCATCGAAGGAAGTTCCAACCACAGCCGAGAACTCTTCAACATCGTCAGAGAGTTCTCCAACCCCTCAGCCACCAAAAATACCATCACCACTTCCAAGGAACTCTGTGATACCCTGTTAAACTTCTTCCACGATAAAATCTCCTGCATCTATAGAAACTTCAAACCCCAACCCATCACCACTGACACCCTCACCCTTCTTTCTCCCACAAGGCACAGCACAGACCACCTGCTCACCACTTGGGACAACTTCACCACACAAGACACCAGAGCCATTATGAACTCTGCCCAGTCAGGAGTGCCCATGCACCCCTGTCCCCACCACATCTTCAACTGCGGAAGTAAGACAATCAGCAATGAGCTCACCACCATCTTCAATGCATCCATCACCAAACCCACCTTTCCTGAAGACTGGAAAACGCAAAAGTCAAACCCCTGCTCAAAAAACCCTCCGCTGACCCCAACTGTCTCAGGAATTACCACTCCATCTCTCTGCTGCCTTTCTCCGCCAAAGGCCTATAAATGGTCTTCAACCACCAACTCACTGAACACCCCGAGAACAACAATCTTACGGATGCCTCTCAATTTAGAATTCCACGCTAACCAGAGCACCAAAACCGCCATCATCGCAGCCACAGATGACATCAGGTCCCTTCTTGACCAGGGAAAAGCAGTGTTCCTGATCCTCCTCGACCTCTCTGCTGTGTTCGACACAGTATCGCACTACATCCTCATCAAAAGGCTTCCCCACATTGGAATTCAAGGAGAGGCCCTCAAATGGATCACTTCTATCATCACTGGAAGAACCTAGAGAATCTGTCTACCTCCCTTCACTTTGGAACTGAAGAACACCATCTGTGGTGTCCCTCAAAGTTCATCCCTCAGCCAATGACACCCAGCTCATCCTGTCACTATCAGAAAACCCCTCTGCCATGCTGACCAACTTCCATAGATGCATGACAAGTGTCGCTGACTGGATGAAAGACAATTGCCTAGAGCTCAACACGGACAAGACAGAAGTGCTAATCTTTGGGAACAACAACTCCCAGTGGAATGACTTCTGTTGGCACCCCTAACTAGGACCCTCACCCACTCTGACCGACCATGCCCACAACCTTGCTATCATCCTGCACAGTAAGCTCACAATGAAAAAACAGATCAACGCAGTCTCATCCACCTGATTCCTCACCCTTTGCATTCTCTTTAAGTGGCTTCTTATCGACACCAGATGGATCGTCACCCAAGGAGCTGTCATCTGGCCAGCTAGACAATAGCATGCACTCTACATTGGAACCTCCTTGCACCTCCCAAAGAAACTGCAGACCATACAACAGCAGCCAGACTCATCCTTGACCTCCCTAAGAAGACCCACATCACACCAGACCTCAAGATGCTCCATTGGCTCCCCATTCAGAAGAGATGCTCCATACCTTCAATGCCCTTCACAACCTACGGCCACCATATATCAACCACTGCCTGAAGCACCACCTTCCTTCCAGACACCGGCACTCCACCTCCCTCCTTCTCGCTCACACCCTCGCATCCGCTGCAGCAACAAATCTTCTCATATCTAGCAGCGAAGTCCTAGAACGAGCTACCACTTCACCTCTGGACCTCAAGCTCTCTGCCGAAAGTCAGGAAGGAGCTCAAGACCTTATTGTTCAGCCCTGCAGCAGTGCTCGCAGCACCTGGATACCATCACGGGAGATTAGCCATGTTATAGAAATCCGGATTGATTTATTGATTGAGGTATGGCTCTGGCACCTCACCTCTTAGGACATGCACCTCTTCTCTAAGGTATCTGCCACCAAGCATCAAACTCTTCCAAACATTTCCCAGGATGGTTACATGGTGCTTTGCTCTCCACTGAAAGACATTAGCAGTGGACTGATAATTGTGGCTTTTCTGCCATCTTATCACAGTCAGAAGCACACATTATGCTACAGGTGGCTCCGATGTCGAGTACACCTGAGACCTCCTGTTTTGCCACTTAGAGGAAAAAGGATGTCTCTTTTGATTAGCATTTGGACATGTTCCTTTTGTTTGTCTGGCTTTGTGTCCTCTGCTGTGAGGTACAGGTATTCTCCACCTGCATGTTCTGGGATGACGCAGACTTTGAGTGTCCAGCTGTCTGACAAGCCAAGTGCTCCTGACCTTTCGCTGTTCCACACATCCATTTACAGTTCTTGGGCGACCTGCTTTGAACAAACTTGCAAAATAGTTATCTCTTTTGCACATTCAATACTTTTGTGCATTGCTGGGCAGACTCTTGTATGTGGGTAGGCCTAATGTCATCATTGAAGTTTTCCTCCCATTATCCGGCGTACATGTTCTACATTTTTGGTTCAACCATTTTCCATGTTGATAGCATAGGTCACCACTCTTGCTTCTGTTCTTGCTATGGTCAGTATCTTTTCAAGCGTGTATGTCTCTTTCAGGATTCCTATGCAGAATGCTGTCGAGCAACATTCCTTGATTATTCATCAGCGAATTACCTCTTCATTGTTGAAATTGCGAAATTCATAGTAACAAGTTTTTGCAGTCTTGTCGCAAAGTCATCCCGCAACTCATCAGCTTCCTGAAATGCTATATTGAAGCTGTATCATTCATAGTTAATGTTGTGCTTTCAATCAGCCTTTTCCTTTAGGCATTTGATCAGCCTCTTCTGTGTTGCAATGGGCTGTAATGTAAATGTCTCAAATAGGTCTTCGATGTCATCTACTAACAAGACAGTCTGAAGCAATAACAAAAACACGTGCAGTGCTTTCGTAAAAGAAGGTTGTGGTGCAAAAATAAACATACCAAACGCAAAGTAGTATAAATGTGCATGCAATACGAGCAAACTAAGTGGGCCCTAAAGGAAACACACCACACTCTGTCTTCCCCAGAAACAGTGTCAGGAGTTCATCAGCTGAGCAGGACAGCCACAGTGTCCCGGTGCCCTCTTCTGTACCCGATTTTGCCAGTGACATAATCGGAGCACAACTCTGGCCCTCAAGCACAGAACATATCTCTACCATTGAACCTTTCAACCTTACAGGCAAACTGCGGATGCTACCAGGAGACAAGGCAACAGCAGTACGAGGCACCACCAGTGGTAGACAATCACAACTGAAATATCAGAGTCGGAGTAGCTGGTCCCATTTCAGGATAGCCTCTCTGGAATACAGTTATTGTTACTAATAAGTGTTGTGTACAGTTGGATAATGCTCAATTGTACTGTTTCATAGTACTACATATAACAGAAGTAACAATTACACAATTGGTTTCCTACTGAAGGATGAAAGGCTGAGTCAAGGCCACCAGGATCAACCTCACACACAGAAGTCAGCAGCGAATGATTAAACCTCTGAATCTACTTGTAATGCACTGATCCAACACTCCACTAAACCCAATGCACATTGAAGGGCATGTCCTCAGAGCTTGGTGTAATATGTTTACCAAACTTGTTTTTTTGCATCATTAAAGGTACACACGTAAGATCAGAGTAAGACTCTGTGGCTGTGACCATACTGAAACAATATCTGTGGTGTACTGTTTCTAATGTGCTTCCATCACAATGACAACTTCCCCACTATCTGTTTTCTAGGCACTTCCCACGGATGGGATTTACATCTTCGCCTCCCAGCTGCACACTCACCTGACAGGAAGGGAAGTGAGCACCATCTTAGTGCGAGAAGGCAGAGAAGTTGGCGTTGTGAATGAAGACAAACATTACAGTCCACACTTCCAGGTATTCATGGAGCTGACTGCCTTCTCCATGCTTCATAGAGGACTTGTTCATAGGGGTGTCTGATGTTTCATAGCCATGATATGTTTTCATTATTTGTGAATTTATTGTAAGTCGGAGCAGTGAATGTGAACTATATTTAAAATAACTGGACTTTAAAGAGTAAACGCCTTGAGGCCACATATACGAAATAGTTTCAGTAAATGCAACACGGCTTAATTATGAGCCCTTGAGTCACTTTTGCGCCGCCGGTGCGTCACTTTTTGTGACGCACCAGCAGCGCAATAAATGCCCCATATTGCGTCATATTTACTAAGTGACGTATCTAGATAGCTGCATCACTTTGTAAACGCCTGCGCCACATTATATCTGCGCCAGGTATAATGTATGCAGGGTGGGCGTTCTGACGCAAGTAAGCCTCGTAGAAGTGACGCAGTGAAATCTATGAGATTTCACTTCGTCACTTCTAGGACGCAAATGCGTCAATATCTAATGCTTGCCTCACAGCAGGCGTAAGACTGACATTGCTGGAGTCGCGTCACTTTTGTGACACACTCCAGCAATGCGTCATTTTTGCTCCTACAGATACGTCAGAAATACTGACGTATCTGTAACTCCTTGCGACATGATGCATCATCCTGTATATATGACGCATCCAGCATGTCACAAGGAGGGTGCACTGAAGAGTGACGCATCACTGTTTTCATGCAGCAATGCGTCACTTTTCATAAATGAGGCCCATCGCTTCAGTCTCTGAGCGGGAACTTGTAGCGGCTTTACTTGGATTTCAGACGGTGCACAGTCAAAATATCGACTCCAAAATATCGACTGGACATAATATCGAGTTTTAAATATCGACTGGACAGAATATAGACATCAAAAATATCAATTTTAAGGTAAGTAAAGTAATATCGACTGTTAAAAATATAGACAGTTAAAATATCGAAGTATATAATATAGGTTCTTAAAATTATCGAATTTTTAATAGTATAGAATTTTTTATAGTGTTTTTTGAGTTATTATATGTGTGAAAAGTGTGTATTTATGTTATAAAAATATTAATTAATGAAATTTTAATTTATTAAATTTTGCGTTATTTAATTCTGTAGCGGGTGGTTGGTTTATAGGGGAATAGGGTGGGAAGTAATTTAATTATAATTAATTAAATATGTAGATTTATTTATTGTTATACATTTTTAATTATTTGGTAATTAACTTATATTTGGTAATTAATTAAATTTTAATTGGCAATTAATTTAAATTAATTGATTAATTGTTAATTATGTTAATTTTTCTAATTTATTTTCTGTAGCGGGTTGTGGGTTTATAGGGGAATTGGGTGGGAAGTAATTTATTTATAATTCATTAAATATGTAAGCATATTTATTGGTATTGTTGTAGAATTAATTGTTAATGGATTTTTTATGGGTAATTAATTAAATTAGAATTGCTAATTAATTTTATTTAATTGATTAACAGCTAATTATGTCAATTTAATAATTTATTTTTGTAGTGGCTTTTGGGTTTATAGGTGAATAGGATGGGAAGTAATTCATTTATAATTAATTAAATAAATCAATGTATTTATTGTATTTAATTTGAATTTATTGTAAATTAATTTTTAAATGTTAAATTATGAATTGTTAATTTGTAATTAATTTGTATTAATAGTTAAATATTTGTAATAATTAAATTTAATTAGTAATTTTAATTGACTAATGTTTATATTATATAAAATTCGTAATTAGTTTTAATTAATTTTTGATAGATATTAATTTATATTTATTGAAATAATATATGAAGTATTTCATTTCCCTACTGTTGCACTCTCTAGAGTGGGAATAGTAATTTTTACCCCTACGCTATCCAACGTTTTCCATACTCTTGCACTCTTTGGAGTGGGAATAGTAAGTTTTTACCCCTACGCTATCCAACGCTTTCCCTACTGTTGCACCCACTGGAGTGGGAATAGTAATTTTGACCCCTACGCTATCCAACACTTTCCCTACTGTTGCACCCACTGGAGTGGGAATAGTAATTTTTACCCCTACGCTATCCAACACTTTCCCTACTGTTGCACTCACTGGAGTGGGAATAGTAAATTTTACCCCTACGCTATCCAACGCTTTCCCTACTGTTGAACTTACTGGAGTGGGAACAGTAATTTTAACCCCTACGCTATCCAGCGCTTTTCCTACTGTTGCACCCACTGGAGTGGGAATAGTAATTTTTACCCCTAAGCTATCCAACTCTTTCCCTACTGTTGCACCCACTGGAGTGGGAATAGTAATTTTTACCTCTACGCTATCCAAATGCTTACCCTACTGCTGCACTCTTTGGAGTGGGAATAGTAATTTAAACCCCTACGCTATCCAACGCTTTCCCTACTGTTGCACTCTTTGGAGTGGGAATAGTAATTTAAACCCCTACGCTATCCAACGATTTCCCTACTGTTGCACTATTTGGAGTGGGAATAGTAATTTTTTACCCCTACGCTATCCAACGCTTTCCCTGCTGTTGCACCCACTGGAGTGGGAATAGTAATTTTTATCCCTACGCTATCCAACACTTTCCCTACTGTTGCACCCACTGGAGTGGGAATAGTAATTTTTACCCCTACGCTATCCAACGATTTCCCTACTGTTGCACTCACTGGAGTGGGAATAGTAATTTTAACCCCTATGCTATCCAACGCTTTCCCTACTGTTGCACCCACTGGAGTGGGAGTAGTAATTTAAACCCCTACGCTATCCAACGCTTTCCCTACTGTTGCACTCTTTGGAGTGGGAATAGTAATTTAAACCCCTACGCTATCCAATGCTTTCCCTACTGTTGCACTCTTTGGAGTGGGAATAGTAATTTAAACCCCTAAGCTATCCAACGCTTTCCCTACTGTTGCACTATTTGGAGTGGGAATAGTAATTTTAACCCCTATGCTATCCAACGCTTTCCCTACTGTTGCACCCACTGGAGTGGGAATAGTAATTTTTACCCCTACGCTATCCAA
This sequence comes from Lissotriton helveticus, assembly GCF_964261635.1. Classification (NCBI taxonomy): domain Eukaryota; kingdom Metazoa; phylum Chordata; class Amphibia; order Caudata; family Salamandridae; genus Lissotriton; species Lissotriton helveticus. The sequence continues at coordinate 162,794,326 of NC_136065.1, read as the reverse complement.
CGCTTTCCCTACTGTTGCACCCACTGGAGTGGGAATAGTAATTTTTACCCCTACGCTATCCAATGTTTTTCTCACTGTTGCACCCACTGGAGTGGGAATAGTAATTTTTACATTTTGCTATTGTACGTTAATAATATTGGATATTATTTAATTATATTATGTTAACATATATATATGTTTTAACAAATATGATTGTAATTTTTTTTTATAACTTTTATTAAATATTTAATTATTATAATTTAATTTAAGTATTTTTAAGTATATTTTAGTAATTAATTTTAAATTTTAATTTAATTTAACACTGTTTTTAATAAAGTCGATATTTTTTAAAACTATATTTTTGTAAACGATATTTTGTACTCGATATTTTTGTACTTACCTGTTTGTACATACAAACTCGATATTTTGTCTGTCAATATTTTTTCCTCGATATTTTAGGTAGTCGATATTTTGTCAATCGATATTATGTCAGTGATCCATTTCAGACACCTCAAAGGGGTTTTGGCTTGGGAAGGGAAAGCCACAACTGAGGCCAACAGGCCTGGCAGGCTGTCCAGGTCATAATATGGGTTAGTGCGAGTAGAGGAGAGTCTAGAAAATGTAGAGAGCTGCTCAAGGTGCTCACATATGGTCTTACGAACAACTTTCAAGCACCTTAACCTTCAAAACCACCAGTGCAAAATTCCATTTGGTGGCCACATTCTCCCAGCTCCATCCAGCTGGCCCTAGAGGGATTCTTTTTCAAAGTGATTGAACCAGTTGAAGAAGCTCCTTCTTTTTCAATTCATACCTCTTGTTTGGTCTCCCTCATTACTTACCTGTGCTCTGACAAAATCAATACACGATCTGCCTTACAAAGTCCACCCCAAAACCTCAAAAACAGATGCAGCCACATATAACTCCCATTAATTCCAGACCAGATCCTAACTCCACACCGCTCATCAGCAGGATCCCAGCCTTTTCTCTCTCCCTGCACAAGTCCTAGTCACTAGCGTCCTCTCCCACTGCATGAGGCCCAGGCTCTCCAAGGCCGCTCTGGCCCTACAGGGCATTTGCGTTTGCTTGGGAAGCTAGAAAGGAGGGGCTGGTTTTGTTCCTGCCGCAGAGTTCCTTTTATATCCAGCAGTTTTCAGGCAACAATAAAAATGTCAAGATAACTCTTCTGACTAGTGTTCCTGTTGAAGGTGGATCAGAGTTTTGGCTAGGCAATTTTGACTCATTTTGAGGAGGGCAGAGGGTTAATATGCCTGCTGAAAATATTGTGTACGATGCATATCACAGAATTGTATTTTATGTGGATAGCTCAGTGGTTTACTACTATTGTCATAGAGATCTTTTTGTTACTTGCAGTTCATAAGTTGCAATTGTTAAATAGCATGGTGGGCTATGAACTGTCTTCAAAGAGCAGCCTGCAAACTGCATGATACAGGTTAGAAAGTTATGTTTTTCCCCAGCCTTTCATTATCCTAATTATGCTCAAAATGGTTTATTTTGCTAGATATAAATTATTAGTAGTAAAGCCAAACATAACCACTGTGTTGAGTTTTGAATCCTGAGTTTGTGCTTCTCCAGACCAAGTACTCTTACAAAATGTCTACAAGTATGGATGACATTTGAATCCTACACCTTGTAGTCACCTTTGTCTTATGTAATACTTTATGTACACTGACTTACACGCATATGATTAATTGTCTCTGTATAGGTGTGTGATATAAAGTGAAAGTGAGGGAATATGTGGAGGCGGTTGTCATGGGGAGGCAAAAATCCAATACAAAAATGCACTGAGTGCCATAATAGCTAAAGCCGGTACAAAAGGGGGCAGCACTGCTGTGCCACGTATCAGGGTTTAGGATGCTAACATCCCTCTAAATGGTCTTTGATTGTGTTCTCAGCTTCTTGGCTGTGCTTAACTGGGAATGTGTGCATTTATTTTATATGTAAATTCGTGTTTCTTGCTTGACATCTTCTATGTTTGTGTTCTCCATAAAAATGTCTGCGGGTATAACAGGGTATCCTGGTGCTTTGTAAGGTCAAAATGTACTATGCTTTTAAAGCAAATGCAATTGAATATATAAGGGAAAATGTGTTGTTGAATGAAAATTTTTTGTCATTTGTTCCCAAGTTTCCATTGGGGAAACACCCCCCTAAAATCCTCCTTGTAGTGGCCAGGCTCGTTCACTGCGCTTGCTCACTAAGCACCGTACGGGGCGGGTCTGACAAAACTTGACTGGGCTGATTGGGTTCTCAGCCTAGCCCTGAGACTTTCCTTTCCTCTCGAGCATAGAATCAGTGGTTGATCCTCTGTCGTGCTGCATTGCAACAACTGCATCACCGCTGTGCTGTACTCCAACTATCCCTACTCCATTGGCTCTTTTGCACTGGCCCCAGCTCTTTTCTCAGCACTAACACTGTCTGCCACTACTACTGCTCTACTGGCCCCCATCTTTTCTCTGTAGTACTTCTGCTGTCATTGTATACAATGTTACTTCTTTACTTTTATTGGCTCCATCAATTTCCTCTCGCCCTGGGTTCAGTCTCACTGTTGCATTCTAGTATGACGTTTATCTTTCCTTATTCTTTTTTTCTCACGTCACTCTTCCTATTTGGTATTTATACTCTATGCTTCTTTCCTCATTTCCCTTCTCATGTGCAATTTATCCTGTGTGCCTCTTTCTGCAGTCCCCTTCTGAGTCCTGTACTATTTAACATGTGTGCTCTTTCCTCATTCCTCTTCTCCTGCACTATTTATCCTGTGTGCATCTTTCTACATTCCACTTCTCCTGCTCTATTTATCCTGTGTGCTTCTTTCTGCGTTCCCCTTCTCCTGTACTATTTATCCTGTATGTTTCTTAATGCATTCCACATCTCCTGTACTATTTATCATGTGTGCTTCTTTCTGCATTCCACTTCTCCTGCACTATTTATCATATGTGCTTCTTTCTGCATTTCCATTTCTCCTACACTATGTATGCTGTGGGCTTCTTACCTAATTCTACTTCTCCAGCACTATGTATCATGTGTGCTTCTTCTTTCTGCATTTCACTTCTCCTTTACTATTTATCCTGAGTGCTTCTTTCTGCATTTTACTTCTCCTGCACAATGTATCTTCTATGCTTCTTTCTTCATTACCCTTCTCCTTTACCTTTTATCCTGTGTGCTTCTTCTTCCTTCATTCCCGTTCTCCTGCACTATTTATCTGGTGTGTTTTTTTCTGCATTCCCCTTTTCCTGTATTATTTATCCTTTGTGCTTCTTTATGCATTCCACTTCTCCTGCACAATGTATCCTCTGTGCTTCTTTCTGTATACCTCTTCTCCTCTACTGTTTATCCTGTGTGCTTCTTCCTTCATTCCACGTCACCTACACTATTTATCCTGTACGCTTCTTTCTTTATACCCCATATCCTGTACTATTTATCCTATGGGCTTCTTTATGCATTCCACTTCTCCTGTACTATCTATCTATTTATCCTGCATGTTGTTTTCTTCCTTCTCCTGCACTACTTACCCTGTGTGTTTGTTTCTGCATTCCACTTCTCCTGCACTACTTATCCTGTGTGCTTCTTTTTGCATTCCACTTCTCCTGTACTATTTATCATGTGTGCTTCTTTCTACATTCCTCTTCTCCTGCACTATTTATCCTGTGTAGTTCTTTCTGCATTTTGCTTATCCTGCATTATTTATACTGTGTACTTCTTTCTGCATTCCACTTCTCCTGTTCTATTTAGCCGATGTTTTTCTGTATGCATTCCAATTCTCCTTTACTATTTATCCTGAGTACTTCTTTCTGCATTCCACTTCTCCTGTACTATTTATCATGTGTGCTTCTTTCTACATTCCTCTTCTCCTGCACTATTTATCCTGTGTAGTTCTTTCTGCATTTTGCTTATCCTGCATTATTTATACTGTGTGCGTCTTTCTGCATTCCACTTCTCCTGTACTATTTAGCCGATGTTTTTCTGTATGCATTCCAATTCTCCTTTACTATTTATCCTGAGTACTTCTTTCTGCATTCCACTTCTCCTGTACTATTTATCATGTGTGCTTCTTTCTACATTCCTCTTCTCCTGCACTATTTATCCTGAGTACTTCTTTCTGCATTCCACTTCTCCTGTACTATTTATCATGTGTGCTTCTTTCTACATTCCTCTTCTCCTGCACTATTTATCCTGTGTAGTTCTTTCTGCATTTTGCTTATCCTGCATTATTTATACTGTGTGCGTCTTTCTGCATTCCACTTCTCCTGTACTATTTATCCGATGTTTTTCTGTATGCATTCCAATTCTCCTTTACTATTTATCCTGAGTACTTTTTTCTGCATTCCACTTCTCCTGCACTAGTTACGCTTTGTGTTTCTTTTTGCATTTGCACTTCTCCTGCACTATTTATCCTGTGTGCTTCTTTTTGCATTCCACTTCTCCTGTACTATTTATCATGTGTGCTTCTTTCTACATTCCTCTTCTCCTGCACTATTTATCCTGTGTAGTTCTTTCTGCATTTTGCTTATCCTGCATTATTTATACTGTGTGCTTCTTTCTGCATTTCACTTCTCCTGTACTATTTATCCGATGTTTTTTCTGTATGCATTCCAATTCTTCTTTACTATTTATCCTGTGTACTTTTTTCAGCATTCCACTTCTCCTGCACTAGTTATGCTTTGTGCTTCTTTTTGCATCTGCACTTCTCCTGGGCTATTTATACTGTGTGTTTCTTTCTGAATTCCACTTTTCTGTGTGCTTTTTCATTCATTCTCCTCCTCCTGTATTATTTATTCTGTGTGATTCTTTCTGCATTCCACTTCTCCCTTCTCCTGTACTATTTCTTATGTGTGCTTCTTTCTGCATTCTACTTCTCCAGCACTATTTATCCTGTGTGATTCTTTCTGCATTCCACTTCTCATGTACTATATGTCCTGTGTGCTTCTTTCTCCATTCCACTTCTCCAGCACTATTTATCTTGTGTGATTCTTTCTGCATACCCTTCTCCTGCACTATTTATCCTGTGTGCTTCTTTCTGCATTCCACTTCTCCTGCACTATTGATCCTGCTGGCTTCTTTCTGCATTCCTGTTGTTAACCCAGTGCTTTTCTTCTTCTGTGGGTAGGAGCTTCCTCCCCCTCTGTGCACAACCCAGGGTGTGAAGCATTCCACGAGTGGTGGTGGGGAGGCCTCGAAATTAAGGGGCAGATTAGGATACCGGTTTTTCCGTATCCTCCGGGCCGGCGGAAGCCTCCGCCGGCCCGGAGGATACGGAAAAACCGCAGCGGACCCACCAAAGACCCACCGCCACATTAGAATGGCTGGTGGGTCCAGGTTTACGTCCGCAGCTTTTCCGCCGCGGTTGGCTTACAACCGCGGCGGAAAAGCCCTAATATGGTGGCGGTGTCTCTCAGACACCGCCACCCATATTAGGATGCCCAAAAAGAAATGCTTTTCCACGGTGGGCTTTCCGCCGTGGAAAAGCATACGGAGCTGCACTGCGGGGGCCCGTTGCGGGTGAAGGGGGGGTGGAGGGTGCACATGGGGGGTACCTATGGTACCCCCATGCATTTGTATTCAGTAATCGGCAGGCACAGCGCGGTGCCTGCCGCTTTCTGCATACAAATGCAATGTATGCATTTTTAACATTGCGGCGGGTGCAGCTTGAAGCTGCACCCGCCGCAATGTTAAAAATAGAGGATGTGACCGCCAGGGTGGTCATAATGAGCCCTTAAATCTGGGAATGGTTGTTGAGAGTGGAGTGGAGTGAGATGCCTGTGGTCTACTGATTCAATAAATAATGTAAACCAAAGTTGTGAGTCTCAATACCATCTTTTCCTCTATGCTGGATTCTTGGTTGATGCCAACCTCAGATTGTCTCGGTTTTGAGCCCTCTGTCTCACTGTTTCCCTCAGTTATGGTCACATTGAACATGCTGTTCTCTCAAACACCATACCAGAGTCATGGCTCTTATTTGTACTGTATCTTGTCCGTTCCTCCAGTACTATCCGGATCCTCTCTTCTTCTCTTCTGTTATTCCCTGTGTTTAGATCTTCCTCTAGTCCATGGCTTGCCAATGCTGGCCCTGGAGGGCCGAATCCATGCCAGATTTTTAAGATAACTACATTTATCTGAATGTGGATATGCTGAAAATCTGGCATGGGTCTGGCTCTCCAGGACTGACATTGGAGAACCCTGCACTGTTCTAATCTGCTCCTCAGTCATTGCCACCCACGGTAGCAACTTTTACCACACCTCTCCAACTTTAAAGTACTTTCTGTCTGGGATCACTTGGTCTACCTCCTTCAATAGTGTCCTACACCCCACACCTGTCCCTTGTTTCAAGCCGGATTCCAGTCACTTTTCTCTAGTCTTTCAAACTGACGCGTGAATGTATCCGCTACAGAGTTTTCACGCCTGTGTGCAAATTGTGTTCTTACAATATCTTCCAAAGTTCACAGAGACCACCATTTTGTTTTCTTTCAGGAAATACGCATGTTAAAAAAAGTGTTTCAAGTGCTGCCGGTAAGCAGAAACTTAATTCTATTGTGAGTGGCCTTTTCATGTTAGCTTTCTTCCAGTTCTTTTTCTCTTTTCCTATTTTTCCTCTCTTTCTAATGATCTTACTCCATTCTTCCCTCCCTCAATTCATTCGTCTACCTCATGTTTTCATTTTTGCTCCCTCTTTCAGGTCCCCTCTTCTTTCTTTCTCCTTCAGTTCTCTTTCTTCCTGCTGTGGTCTGGTTCTCTTTCCTTTCCCCATACTACAACTTTATTCCTCACCTATGTTTGTTGATTCTCACTTAAAGAGTTATCTAAATGATGCGTTATCACCATTGTGGCAGTTTAACAATCTATCACTCTTTTTCAAGCACTACACTGACACAAATTTTACACCCATCTATTGTTAGTGCTCAGATAGAGCAAATGATGGCGCATTAGGGCGCTGGATGAGGGCCCTGATAGGATCGTGTCATTAGCTGTGATTGAGGCTCAGCACATCAACAGAGACTCCATTGTAATAGGAAATAACATAGCACTATGTTCTTCCTCATACATCGCCGTACTTTTCCCAATTAAGATATATGGGCTAGATGTAGGTAACCTACATTTACCGAATCTAAAATACTGAATTTTACCGATTCGGTATTTTAGAATAAGTAAATGCTATGTAGGTAATTACTCGGTAAGTATTACCGAATCGGTGCAATTCGGTATTTACCGAATCGGTAAATACCGATTCGGTAATTCCCATTCATTCCTATGGGCCTGTAGGCCCCTAGGAATGAATGGGAATTACCAAATCGGTATTTACCGATTCGGTGAAAGGGGGGAAACATTCAAGGGTGGCAGGGTGTCACTTTGACACCCTGTTGCACCCCTGAATTGTGCATGGGTGCACATGTGGCACACATACATGCCCTAAGGGCATGTATGTCTGCCACATGGCACTGTTATTAAATGCAAAAAATTGCTTTCTTTAGGGTTTTCGGAATTTACCATCAACTTGTAGTTGGTGGTAAATAACGAATCCTTACAGGTGAAAAGCACTCACTTGCGTGCTTCCTACAATTCAGATTCGGTAATTTACCGAATCGGTATTTAAGAATTCGGTAATTTACTGAATTCTTAAATACCGATTTGGTAACTTACCGAATCTGAAATGTAGCCACCTACATCCCAAATACCTAAATCCTGTAATTTCGGCTGGTACCGACCGGTATTAGGGTTCCTACATCTGGCCCATAGTGCGGTTCTGCTCTCTCCATGTGCTGGCACACGTGTGGCAGCCTGGTGTCAATGCCTGGTGTCAAATGCTTGTGCCACGACGCAAGAGAGCCTGTGTTGTGGTCAGAATAGTTTTCATACAGGAAGCACAAACTATTCTTAGAGGCATATTCCTATTCAATATGTGTGTTGCAGAAATAAAGATATTTCTCCTTGTTTTGTAATAATTGGGTTGGTGCACGTTTTTGGTTCAAAAACACAGTCTTTAGTAAATCTGTCTTTGCATCAAAATGAGACCACAGCAGGAATCTCAAAGTTTAAGTCACCTGAAGATAATCACTCTTGCTGTGCAGAGCATTTATCTGTGCATTGTGGCTTCAGTGAGGAAAGTCCTTTGAACAGGTCCTCCTTCTGCAGGACACACACGGTACAAACAGTGGACCGGCCCAGTGGCACTTCCCTCCAAATTGTATTTGCACTTCTCCCAGGGATTACAACTTGGGACCTCAGAGCTTCTGAGGTATTGGTCATCATTTCACAGAATATGTTGTCAGATAAGGTTTACTTGAACTTCTGAAGCAATGGGGTGTGTGATACCTATGCATTGTATTTCCTGCACAGGGGGATATGCTGATTACATCTTGCACCTACAACACTGAAGACAGGACCCGCGCTACTGTGGTAGGAAATGTTTCTGTATAATCGAGACTCTTGCTTTATTTGAGAAATTATATTAGTATATCATGTGAGACAGGCAGCCCAGACTCTTCACTTCATCCAGGTATGCCGAGTGTAACTGAGATGTGCAGAGCTATCATGTTGTCATCAGCTTGGCGCAGTTGGGTACAGGGTGACAGGATTTTTAAGAACTAGTAAAACAAATGTATTGAGTCAAAGAAAACAGAAAAAACAAATAAGCCGATAAATAGCTAATATATGCAACTGAAACCCTACACATATGTCAATGTTGTATCTATCAAGCACCTTGGCTCCCTCCAAATCAACTGACACCAAAGGGTTAAGTTGTAGGAATATAACCATGAGCCAGAAATGAGTCCCGACAGCCACCCTAACTCAATCTACTCTGCCACCGAGGAACAGAATCCATGTCCTTATTTTTCAAGACGTTCAATACCAAGTTTTAAATACTGTTGTTCAAAAATATCAACTTCAGAATACCGGCTATATATGTAAATAAATATAAATATGTATATATATGTGTGTGTATGTATACATGTTTGTGTATGTGTGTGTGTGTGTGTGTACATATATTTATTTTTACTTTTACCCATTGGTTGTTGCTACTGGGTAGTTATAGTTAAGACATGTTTCCATAGGAAGATCATTTTTGGGTTTGCTTATTACTTTGGCACCATTTGACAAATCTTCACAAAACCTTCCCAAAAAAGTCTCAACCACTACAGCTCCTTTCTGGAAAGTTTTGGAGTGATCTGTCATGCGGGGACCAAGAAAAAGGGGGGGTTCGAAAACATGTTTTCCCAATTCATTATTTCAATTAGACTCAACTACAGGCAAAAGGGCCAAATGGAATGACACCGAATTTGGCAGGCTAGATCTTGATCCAAATCGCATGCTTTCCGCATTTAGTTTGAAGCCATTCAATAGTTTTTGAGGAATTAAAGCTCAAAAACATTGTATATTTCATGCAGCGGAGGAGCTACGGAGTCGACAGATCTCAAGATCTGATTGGCAGTCACCACATCAACAAAGATGTGATGGCAGCCTCTTTAGGACTTGGGGACTCAGTCCCCTGTCCTGAGAAAAATAGAGAAAAACTATAAAGAGGCATGGTAAGAATACCCTGCCTCTTAGGCCAAAGCATAGTTTCTTTTTTAAATTCATAGATGATCTGCAAATCAACTGGAAAATCTAAAACAAAAACATGTGGGATCCCAGAAGCTGCGAGGTGAGCAGCAAAATGTATTTAATAGGGGAGGGGGGATGTGGCCTCCCTGCCCATTCCTCCTTGAGAACCCAGGGACACCATCTCCTGGGGCCAAGTTAAAAATGAATGGGAGAGGTTTGTGTAACCCTGCTCCCCAAGCCTCAAAGAGGCTCTGGGGACCCCATCCCCAGGGCCAGTATTTTAATATTGGGAAGGGGGTGTGTGGCTCATCTCCAAATCTAATTGAGGCCATGGGGACCCCATCGCTGGGGCCAGCATTTTAATAATTGGGAGGGGGCAGTACAGACATACTCCCCAAGCCATAGTATGGCCCGGGGCCCTCGTTCATGGTGCATCTCTTGGACTGTGTCCCGGTGATCCCAACCCACAGAACACCATTGTTTTCCTGCCTGCAATAGAACTGGCAAGAGGCCAGTCCCTGCGTCCAATCGTCCACGCAGAGGGTGGTGGGTGGCAGCGAGGAGTTGGGCACAGAGTGAGTCATGATCCAACAAGTGAGGCCTTGCATCCAACCGCCTATGGCCATGCGCTGCTGGGGTAGGCTGCCTTGAGGGGGTAGGGTGCCCAACCCCACACCGTGCATGGCCAAAAGCCTGCATCCCACCCCAAGCCAAACTTGGCGATGCACATCCTACTTTAAATTTTGAAAAACATAGAAATTCACTGAAGAAACCAAAGGTTAAAGTGACATATAGTTGGGAATTGTACTAATATATTACTTTACATTTCTTTTAAAACGTAGAAATTCCCTGAAAGAAACAAAGGTTAAAGGGAAATTATAGTTAGGTGAAAATATCAGTTAAAATATACCATTTTAAACGAACAAAACCACTGAAATTCAACAGATCTAGTTAACTCAAGAAACTATAACTTATGCCCTAAAATAACTGTAACCTGCGCCCTCGCCATGCACTGCTAATTACCTCACAGATTACATCACTTATGACATGTTCATTTGATCATCATTGAAACCATCACTGCAATAGGCGAAATTACATTATTGATGACAATACTGTGCAGGGCGAGTGCGCAAGTTATAGTTACTTGAGATAAATATAACTGATCAGTCATGACCCAACTAAGACTCACTCAACTGGAGATCGACCACTTTGGGACCCTTTGAGGGCAGGACCTATGGCATGTGGCATAAACCCTTCTCAAAATTCGGTCTCTTTCAAGTTGTGAAGAATAATGTATCCTGGGTCGTCAAAGGTTTTTGCTGAGACTGGAAATTTGATTGCTCTTTTAATTGTCATAGCACTCATTTTGTGTAAACGCCTAGCAGTAGGCAGAATTCATAATTTTGCATAGCTCATGTAGTAAACTTTGATTGTGGCTCAATGGTTATTTCACTATCAGCAAAGTTTCATTAATTTTAATCCATACCTGGTTGAAAAAAATGTAATATTTTAAAAAGGTTTCACGGTCTCTATCTGGACTAGCCACATAGATAACTAGTCTTCCTGTTATTATGCTACTTTGGTTTATTCACCACAAATTTGTCTAAATTTGTGGTATGTACATGACTAAAGACATGCAAGAATCTTGTTGCCTTCCATCAAGCAGTAATGATCACTAATACACACAAGTGACAACAAACATGAATGTCCATCAGAAGATAGCAGATCAGGGGACTCCAACCTTTTCTGTAGAGAGAGCTACTTTTGATCAGTGAAAATCATAATTTGCTAATGAAGGCCAAGCTACTTGTGTGATGTTTTACCAGACAGGCCCATGCCCAGCTTCAATGACTTCTCTAAGTCTAATGTCCATAGAGCCAGATACTATGGTTGAAAAAAAATTATTTGATTAGTGGCACAGTGATGGGGCTGTCAGGTGTGTCAGTGAGAGTGTGGTCTTTGAGAAAGAATGAGAATATGTGTATGGGGGACCCTGTGTCATATGTATCTGTGGCACAGGACATAGGCTCACCATATGTGGCACTGTTACATGTATAGCACAAACATGCAACCATTTCTTTGAATGGGAGAAATTAAAATTCCCAAAAAAGCTCTGCAAAAATGTTCATAATATGGAAAAGAATTCTGCACTTTAAATTTCTCCCACTTAAAAAATGGCTGTATTTTTGGGATATACAGTAGACACATCTCTACAAGCCACTGGGGGCAAGATGCCTGCTGTGTGTAAATGCAACACTTTAAAACGGTGGAAAATTTAACTGAAGAGTTAACTTGTTTATATGCATTCCACAAAACTCATTATTTCATTTTTTTCCCATTTCAAAGTGTTGAATTTACAAACAGTAGTCATGTTGCACCCAGCGGCCTGTACACATGGTACCATAGTTATAACAGACACATACAACTATTTATTTAAATAGGAGGAATTTAAAGTGAAGAAATATTCTTCATAAAATATTAAGACGTAATTTGCTTATGTGAATGTGAAGAGAAACATTAAGACTTAATGTTCCATAGAAATATTGTTCTTCACTTAAAATGTCTCCCATATGGCAAGGTGTACACTGGCCACTGTCCACCTCTATGCCTCAGTTATATTACAGAGGCATGCAAGGCTGAACCATGCGTGCCTCTGCAATGCGGTCCTGACCACGAATGCTTCTTCACCATGCTTTCCTTTACCACGCATGCCTTTACCATGCATGCCTTTACCACACAATTTTGTTGTGAAGGCATGATTAGTAAAGGGATATGCATGGTAAAGATCACCAATTCCCTCCCTAAGCCCTAAAATCCTATCCCCCTATCTTAACATCCCGCCCTGAGGCCTAAATCCTACCACGCCCTGCCCTTAAAACTATCCCTTCCCCTCACCTGAGGCCTAAAACCCTACCCCTCCAAAAATGACCCTGACCCCAGCCCCTCACCCTAAACCCTAAAACGTACCCCTGCGCTGCCCTTAAAATTAACCCTACCTCTTCCCCTGAGGCCCAAAATGTTGTTCTCCTTTAAAAAATCTACCTGACCCCCTGACCTTAGCCCTAAAACCAACCCCCCACCCCTAAACCCCCCCAAACCCAGTCCTAGCCCTTAAAAATACCCCAGCCCCCTCCCCTTGCCCTGAACCCTAAAACCGACCCCACCCCTAAAAACTGCCTCCCCAACCCTGCTCCTAGCCCTTAAAACTACTTCAACCCCCTGCACAGAGCCCTAAAACCCTGCCCCCTTTCCAAAAACTACCTCAACCCCCTCCCACCCTAAGCCTTTATCCAGCCACCACCCCTAAAAAGTACCCCCAAACCTGGCCCCAGCCCCACGTACCTGTCCACTCCAGAGCTTCCTGTCCTGACTCTTCCTCTCCCCACCCATTCGGATTCTAGACCGATATCTGCCTTAACCACACATATGCGTGATTAAGGCAGAGGACTGGTTCAAGCAAGCATCTCAGGGGCGTAACACAGGCCCCCGCAGCCCACGCGGTGCGGGGGGGGCCCGAAGCTCCAGGGGGCCCCCTCGGCAGTGCAATCTGTCCTGAGAGCTCCTAATTGAGCCCGGAGGGGGCCCCTCTACATACCTTGCAGGGAGGTCCCCTCAATTTTCGTTACGCCAGTGAAGCATCGCTACGCTTGCGGGGAAATGGCACACGTGACTCAGCATGCGTTGGAAAGGTCATTGCCCCTATGCCTCACAGTGGGTCAAAAATCTGGCTCAAGTACTCCTCATTATCAGGCCCTGCTATCTGTAGCCTGATGATAATATTGTAAAATAAATACAGCCGAGGAGGAGCTTTGCGCGTTTCCATGATGGACGCGTGAGCTAAGGGCTCCCGAGACCCTTTCTGCCTCCCGCGATTATCCTGTGAACGATCCTGATTATGACGACGGGTACTTTTCGTTGATGCCCTGCTGATGTCCACGTCCTTTTCGAAAATCGATTTGGCCGCCGGATGCCGGACTTACTGCACTCTGAAGTTTGCGGCCTACATCGTATGCCAACCGGGGGCTTGAGTCCCCGAGGTACCCAGGTGGCAATTGAACAACAACGGCTGATGTGCCACGCCCTCTGCCCCTGGTGTACTTTCGGTTTCGTTTTTGGTCGCTGTTGTACACGCCCTGCAGCCGATCGGCGCTCCGGACCTGTTATTGCTGCCGACCTTCAGCCAGCGCTGGATCCATACTCTCTCGCCGTATCCAGCTTGCCACAACGGACATCATTTTGATCAGATCCTACTGATCCCGTTGGAGTTGGTTGCCCGTCATGGCGGGCAGGGCGGTTGTCGAGAGGCGCACCACTAGAGGCCCGTCCCGAAGGGGGGTCGCCCAGTCCCAAACTATCGACCGATTTACTCGTCCGCGGGGCTCCCCGGGCGGGTCGGGTGGTGCCCTGGAGGAAGCTGGTGACGGTTCTCCTGAGAACGAGGAGCCGACCCTGAAGGACATTATGGGCGCCATTGCGAGTGTTCAGTCCACCATGGGCCAGCAATACGAAACCTTGGCGGCTAAGATCGATACAGTGGAGATTGATGTCACCCTAATCAGGGCAGACTTGGGGAAAACTAACGAACGTGTTAAGTTTCTTGATATCAAGACTGCTAGTTTGACCACGGATGTCTCGGATCTCCAGACCACAGTCCGCAATCTCCGGACTACCTCTGATCTGCTTGTCAGTCGGCTGGAAGATTTCGAGGGCCGGGCCAGGCGCAATAACGTGCGCATCGTCGGTGTCCCGGAGAACTCCGCTGACCTGCCTGTTAATATCCTGGTGGAGGACCTCGTATTGAAACACTTGCCACCAAAGGGCCTTAGTAAATTCTTCGCTGTGGAGCGTGCTCATCGTGTTCCGGGTGGGAAGCCGAAGTTGGGAGCCGCTCCGCGGGCCATAATTGCCAGGCTTTTCAATTTTCGCGACAGAGACGCTATCCTGCAAGCTTCACGAATGAATGGACCCACTAAATTTGAGAATGTATCGATTAGTTTCTATCCAGACTTTACTCAGGCGGTGCAGAAACAACGAATGGGCTTTACGGGAGTGAAACAGCGCCTTAGAGACCTGGGACTGAAATATGCTATGCTTTTCCCGGCCCGCCTAAGGATCGAACGTGAGGATCGGGCGTTCTACCTTGACCGCCCTGAGGTGGTTAGTGACTGGTTGGACACTTTGTCGACGCGCCAGGAGGGCCCGGAGACCTCGAGGGGCGCTGAAGGTGGCTTTGAGGACCAGGAGCAGTGAGTCTACATCGGCGACCCTGAATCCGCTGCAGTGGCTCAGAGACTTTGTTCTGTTATGTTGTGAATGCCCGGGGGTGTGGGGGGTTTAGGGAATCTTCCTCCTCTGGGGATTTTTTCTCTCTTCTTGTAGGTTAGGTAATGGGGCGACAGGCACACTGCAAGTTGGGGTGGCTTTCAGGTCTACCGCAGGGGTGCAGGGAGGGGAGTTTGTGTTTGGTGGGTACACTGGGGGTATGGGGGCATTCTTTCCTCTTTGTTTGTTTCATAGCTGTGCTTTGTTTCATATTGGCTGCTATGTGTTTGTTCCGGGGTGGGGGGGCAGACCGTCTTCTTCTGGGATGGGGGTAGGGGGCTTAGGGTGTTGAGCTGGAACGTTAACGGTCTTGGGGACAGGATAAAACGTGGGATAGTACTGCAATACTTGAAGAGATGTTCCCCAGATGTAGTCTTGCTCCAGGAGACTCACTTGGTGGGTAATACATGTCATGCGCTGAACAGACGGGGCTACCGTTTAGTGGCCCACTCCGGCTTCACCACCGGATCGAGGGGGGCGGGTATCCTAGTTAGAAACTCCCTCCCCCTGGAGATAGATGGCACGGTGTTGGATGACAGAGGCCGCTACGCAGCTATTATGGGGAGGTGGGAGGGAAAGTTGATCTCCATATTGTCCATTTACGTTCTGCCTGGTTTGCAGTCTACTACATTCACCGACTTGGGTGGGGTAATTCTGGGGTTGCCTGATGGCTTGCTGGTGGTGGGTGGGGACTTTAATTCCGTGTTAAATGGAGAGAGTGATCGGAGCCCCCCCCAGGCTCCTCCCTGCATCGCAGCTATGGCTGGGGAAATTTTTGGATGCTTTTGGGTTGGTGGACTGTTGGAGACAGCTGCACCCTGGCCGGCTTCAGTATACCTTCCACTCGGGAGCTCATGGAAGTCTCTCGAGACTCGATTATATCCTTGTGCCGGTGGTGCAGCTGGTCTCGGTGCGTGAAATCAAGCATTTGGCGAGGGGGATTTCCGACCACTCCCCGCTCTGGCTCCACATAGACGTACATCCGGGGGCTGGGGGCCGGATTGCCCCTATCAATCCATGGCATCTTCAGAACCCCAAAATTAGATCGGAGGTGGTCAAATGTATGAGCTTTTACTTCGCTGAAAATGAGGGATCAGTGTCCTCCCCGGTCTCCCTATGGGAGGCCTACAAAACTGTGATCCGTGGTCAGACTCTGTCTTTGGTGGCTGGCGAGAGGAGGCGCAAGAATGAGGAGGTGGTGAACTTGGAGTCTGAGATTGCCGTGTTGGAGGAACGATTGGAGTCTGGGGTTACACCCGAGAGATTGCCCTTCTTGGCTCTTAAGCAATCTGACTACAGGGCCTTGGTGACTGACGCGGCTGAGGCAATGAATCGTGTGCAACAAGGGCGTCTGTATGATGTGGGTGATAAAGCGGGGAAGTTGCTTGCTTGGCTGGATAAGCGTGACAGACTGAATCGTGTGGTGCCTGTTGTTGAGAAAATTGATGGAACACGAGTCGTGGACCCTGTCGAGATAGTCGATGTGTTTGCCCAGCATTTTCGGGTTGTGTATGCGCCGATTTCGACTATGCCGGAAGAGGACTCGCACTTGTTACTTCGTGATCTTGTGTTGCCTGGTCTCTCTGAGTCGGACAGGGTGCTTATGGAGGTGGATTTTTCTGTTGATGAGGTTGCGCTCGCTATACGCTCCCTTCGCTCGGGGAAGGCCTCCGGTCCTAACGGTATACCAGTTGAGTTGTATAAGCTATGCCCGAATAAGATGGCTCCGTATCTGCTTCGTATGTTTGCGGTATCGCGAGACCTTGGGTCCCGTCCTAGGGACCAGAGGCTGGCCTCCATTGTGGTTATCCATAAGGATGGCAAGCCCCGCGAGCGTTGTTCCTCGTATCGGCCGATTTCACTTTAAAACGCGGAACCCAAGATATTGGCGAAACTTTTGGCAAACCGCCTGGTCACGGTGATTAGCGAGTTGGTTCACCCTGACCAGTCTGGTTTTATTCCCCGACGTAATACTGCGCTCAATCTTCGTCATCTTCATGGCGTCCTTGTGAGGGCGGGGTCTCTCGGCGAGCCGGCCATCTTGGTTTCTCTTGATGCCTCGATGGCCTTCGACACGGTTGAGTGGCCATATTTGTGGGCTACTCTTGCCAAATTCGGTTTTGGTCCGAAGTTCATTGCGTGGGTCAAACTTCTGTATCAGCAGCCGTTGGCGCAGGTTGTGGTTAACGGTAGAGCCTCGGAGCCCTTTGTTCTTGGGCGTGGCACGAGGCAGGGATGTCCTTTGTCGCTGCTCCTATTCGCACTTGCGTTGAAACCCCTCGCTGCTTGGGAGCCTTCGCTAAAGGGTATTTGGTGGTCCCCGGATTTCGAAGATCGTGTGTCACTGTATGCCGATGACATTTTGCTGTACCTGACGTCCCCCCGTAAGTCGCTAGGAGTCCTTTTTGATGTTTTGAGTTCTTTTGGACGTAATTCCGGTTTGGTCATCAATTGGGCCAAGTCTTGCATCTTCCCGCTAACCGGTGACTCCCCCTCTCTGGCCCGAGTATGCCCGATCCCGGTCTCTAGGGATCGCTTTAAGTACTTGGGGATCTATATTTCGCTTGACCCTGTGGTACGCTATGAGCGGAACTTACTGCCTCCACTTGCCCGGCTTCGGTCGGACGTTGCGGCGTGGTGTAAACTACCCTTGTCCCCCTTGGGACGGGCAGCTCTGTTCAAAATGATGTCTCTTCCCCGTTTTTTGTATGCCGTCCAAAATACGCTCGATCTAGTGCCGGCTAGCTATTTTCGTGAAATCGAGTGCCTTCAGAGGAAGCTCGTATGGGCTGGCCGGCCTCGTATTGCGTTGGCCAAGCTGACGTTGCCCTGGTACGATGGTGGCATAGCGTTGCCTGATATTAAACGATACTACTGGGCATCTCAACTGAGCGCCGTGAACCATGCTATGTATGGTCCGGTCCCGAATCGCGCATTTGAAATGGACCGGTGGCTTTTACCCGGGGGTGATTATTACCGGGCGCTCTATTCCAGAGGCGCCAGAAGGAACTTGACGGGGCCCACTGGAGTGGCTGTGCAAGTGTGGGGCAGCGCGACTGCAGCTACTGGATGGGTGGATAGGCTGTCCAGAGCTACCCCTCTGTTTGCCGCGGAACAGCTTGGTGAACTAAGGACGTCAAAGGGTTTCGATAGGTGGGATCTAATTGGAATTAGTAAAGTGGGCGACCTCTGGGTTAAGAATAGAGTTAAGACCTTCGCTGAATTGAAACAGGAATATAATCTGAATGACACGGAATATTTTCGCTACCTCCAGGTCCGTCATGCCATTGAGTCGGTTTTTCCGGCCGGTTCTGATATTCCGGAGTGCTCCCCCCTGGAGGATAGAGTGCTGGACGGACATGTTCCGGACAGCACTATCTCTCTTATTTATAAAAAGCTCATCAAAGATAGATCGGACTTGCTTGTTCAGCTTCGTAGTACTTGGACTAACGATGGGCTGGAACTGGATGATGAGGACTGGCAGGTTGCGATATCCTCTCCCAAGGAGGTTGCGATTCCGGCGCGTCTGCGACTCGTTCAGCTGAAGATTCTACATCGGGTCTATGTCACGGGTCCATGATTGAGGCGTATGGGTTTTTCTGCGGATGGGCTGTGTCGCCGTGGCTGTGGTATGCTTGCTATCTTCCTCCATATCATATGGGAATGTCCGGATGTTGTGTCTTTTTGGACTAGAGTGCATGCGGTGATGGGTGAGGTAACGGGTGTTGAGTTGCTGCCTGAGGCCAGACGCTGCTTGTTAAACATATGGGAACCGAATGATTGCACTGCCGCCCAGACTCAATGGGTCACGCTGGGTAACATGGTTGCGAAAAGGGACATCGCTCAGCTGTGGGGATCTCAGAGGGCACCGTCAGTTCGCAAATGGGAAGAAAACATGGACTGGTGCATGTTCAGAGAGAAAATTGTATATGTCTCCCGTGGCAGGCCGCGGAAATGGGGTAGGATATGGGACCAATGGAACTCATACCGTGGGGAGATCTGTGATCCCCCTTTCACTGATCCTCCTGAAACACCTTGCTCCCCTTGACTGTGTGTTTCGGCTTCCTCCTGTACCATGTATTTGCTATGTCTCTGGCTCTGGGTCCCCCCTCCCGTCTCCTGGAAGTTCTCCGGCTTTTTCATATTGTTCTTTGATTGCCTCTCCCCGTCTCCCATGGGACGTGCACAATAACCCTAGGTACAGCCTCGATCTTTTCTTCTTTTTGGTTATGATTCTTTGTTCGATTATATAAAAAATGAAACCTTTCCATCTCCTATTGTTATAGATTTGGATAATATCTTGCACCATTGCTGCCGGACCCTCGGTTGCCGGCTGAAGAGCTGTGTAGCACTATACTGCTTTTATTATGTGTTAATGGCCGGCCCTGGCGGTTGTAGGCCTGTAACTGTATTTTCTTCTTGCTAATAAAGGTTTTAAAAAAATAAAAAAAAACAGCCTATGCTAATTTAATTTAAGGCTGTGAGCTACACTGAAGGTGGCTGCGAGCCACTGGCAGCTTTAGCTTAAACACACCATCAAGCATACAACAGCACATCATAGCGATTTTTGTGGCTAGTGACACTCTAAATACAATCCTCTTAGGCTGGGCAATTTGCAAACGATGATGTAGATCATTGAAAAACATTAAATTATTTTGACCTTTACATACATATAACAAATGCCAAAGATATTTAGTAGGGGTGGACTCATTTTACTTTCACATTACCTAACTCCACCCAGATTAAGAAAGCGCTGTAGTGCCATGCTAACGGCAGCAGGAGAAATAAAAGTCCAAAAGCATAACATAATGAAGCAATATTAAGAGCTAGATTAGTTAGCTTAATTTTTTTAAAGTTGTTCTGGATTAGGCTAGTTCTTTGTTTACACTGGTAACATTCAAGAACAAGTATTGTTATTCAAATTTCTATACGCCTAACTCTTATTACTACGGCATTGTACCAGATTCTTGACACTGATGCTATTAGACCTGTCAGCCTTAGGGTAGTCTTCCCCACAAATGTTTTGTCTCCCTCCTCCACATTTTTGTGATCTGTTTTTCTTTGGCCTTAAGACTCTGTGCGCTTTACCACTAGTAATGTTAAAGTGTGTGTGCTCACTCTCTAAATCATGGTAACATTAGCTTATCCCCAATTGGCATATTGAATTTACTTGCAAGTCTCTAGCAATGTTCCCTTGATTTTTTTTCCTCTGTGTGAGGCAGTGGAAGGTGTCTGTACACTGGAGCCAAGGCTATGTGGCCAAGAAATCAACCATGAATTTGATAGGTAAATGGGGTTCTAGTTTAGGCCTAAGAGGTATATGCTTAAATGTTTCCTTATTAGCATTCATTAAACAGATTTCCAATCCTGCACAGCACGCCTGTCTCTCTAGTGCTCGATAAGCAATGTGAAAATTATGCACAAAGAGTTTAAAACAAAGCATTACAATTTGAGATAAACGGGAGAGACAAATAGATACCCATTTAGTGGCTGATTTATTGAAAGTGAGACCAAGAAAAGCTTACATTAATCCTGGCTTCCTTCTTAACCAAACAGTATGACAATAGGCAAATATTGTATTCTAGCAATCCTCCATGTGTTTCATTATCACTTACAAAAGCACTTTCAAATAGGTTAGTTCAGAATACTAGGTGAGGCGACAATTTTGTTTGATTTAATAGACCATAATGTTGCTCTATTTATAAGAATGTGCCACATACAGGGTGCACATGACAAATTACTTTCCTCTTACTTCACAAACATGCTGCCAAAAATGCATGCCAAAAATGCTGCCAAAAATGCGAACTTAGAAACATTCTTGCCTTCCCTTACAGGCAAGAATGCTTCTAAGTTTGCATTTAAAAACTCTCACTTTCTCAATGAAATACTTTAATTTGGCATATTAATGTCAAGCTTTTGCCTGCTAAAGAAAGGTACTTTTTTATAATTTGAAAAGACTTCATCATATGTTAGGTGACGTTTGCTGCATGATTAGATGGCAAATATTTCAGGGCTCAGCTTGTACAAGGGATAAAATAGCAGAGACAGAGGTGCATGTGCACTGATGCCAAAAGAGTAATCTAGCTGGCTGATCTTTATCTAATTATCACCCCAGGCGTTGAATGAGTAGGCCAAGAACATCAGAAGCCATTTCTACAGCATCAACTCTCCGCAAGTAAACATAATGTCTAGAGCAGATTTTAAAGGAAACATTAGTAAAACAATATCCTTGTTAAAACAATTGAATTCAGCAAACCTTGCATCATGCCCTTGGATGTCAAGCAATACTAATTAATGCATGGACTTAAAAAAATATTTTCATCAGAGACACCACTGCTGTAGCCACCGCTGCCGCTACCTCTAAAATAAATGCGGCAAGTGGCTTGTGCGAGAGCCACTTGCAACAAAACGTGTGACCTTCTGCAGCCCCCAGGCTGGGGCATGGGAGAGGAATACGAAACTTCTTCTCCCCTCTTCCATGTGGTCTGCCCTTCCACATGAGATCACCAACGCTGCTCTTTTTTTCATTCTGTTCCCTTTTTTTAAGAATAAAATCAGGAGCTATGAACAGTCTCGATGTGCACTTCCTAATCATAATTGCGTACTCAGAGAAGATATGGCGCGCGTGCAAGCTCGCCGCCTACAGGGAACACTAGTCCCTAGTTAGGTGGTACTGCACGTACCCCGGGACCGTAAATTACATACTACGAGTGGGCCTGCAGCACTTCTTGTGCCGCACATTTAACTTAAACATGCAGCCTGTGTGTGCAGTTTTAAACTGCCATTTCGACCCTTGCAAAAAAAAACATTTGCCAGGCCCAGATCTTCCTTTTTAAAACGTATAAGTCACCCTAAGTGTAGGCCACAAATAGCCCAGAGGGCAGAGTGCAATGTATTTAAAAAGTAGGACATGTACTTCTAAGTTTTACATTTTTGGATAGTGAAAAACTCCTAAATAATTTTTCACCATTGCAGGGTCTAACTTGATCAAAGGATAACTTTGGAGTTACCTTATTAAATTTAAAAAGGATATCGTATGAGAGCAGGAAAACAGTTCATGTTTGGTGTCTTTGGAATTGTACTAAAAAATCTTCTTTTATGATAAAGTTGGATTTTGAATTACAGTTTTTAAAATGTGACTTTTAGAAAATTGGCATTTTCCTGCCTTAGCCATTCGGTGCTTGCTGCCTGTCTCTGGGTCTCATGACTATGTCTAGCTGGTCTTTATGTATTCCTCTTAGACAACCACACACAATCGAGAGATTTGGTGTGCCTTGGTGGGTCAACACTGCGAGGAAAAGGAGGGCAGAACTATGCACAGCCCCACTTACCCCTGAATAGGCTGTGTCCTGCCTTTACACGAGGATTGCATACCTCCTGTAGTTAGTCTGAAGACAGGGCAGGGGAGGCAGGACACCTTAGCACTTCAAAGGGAATCCTCTAGAAGTTTATCCCACTCCGAAGAAGTATTGGACCTCAGTCACCAACAAATGTATGACTGAATTTCACATGTGTTTTTCACGAATTCCTTAGGCACTCTGTCATTTGAATGAATGCGTCTTTAGCACCCATTTGTTCTGCATGCAAGTTGCTTTAACGACTTGCCTTCGGGGGGGGCTGGATATTGGAATAGTTTAATTTACTATTCCAACTCCAGTCTGCGCAACAGTAGTGCCATTGCGCCCCCTAAAGCAAGTTGTTGCAACTACTTCTGTGCAGAACGATTGCGTGCTAAAGAAGTGTTTGTTCTGTTGCCAGTGCACCTTTAAGGCACAGCGTGATTCCGGCTTCATCCAAAAGGATGTTTCCCGTCACCACATCTTCAGTACACTTCTGAATCTGTGAAAGACTCTGCCAGGAAGAAAGACTGCTGTGCTGCTGAAAGGACTTCCACTCTACTGGACTGCTGCCCTGAAGGACTTATGCCCTGCTGTGTAGTCCTTCTGCCCTCTTGCCTGAGGGAGAAGGACTGGACCTGCAACTTTTACCCAGGACCACCAAAGTGACTCCAATCACTAGACTCTTGCAACCAGCATCTGGACTCTTCAACTGCGAGTCCTTCCCTGCCAAGTAGTTCAAGCCCAGTCTTGGACCTTTGGAAGTGGGCTTTAAGGTGCTCTGCCAGCCCAAACATAGATCCATCAAAACCGAAGCATCTCCTTTGCTGCTGGGTGTAACCACGAGCAAAACAAATGCATCACCTCTGCTGTGAGTACTCTCCCAGCGCAAAGACCATGCATCGCCCCGCAGCTTTATTGGAACCATTGATGTGCACCGCATCCTTGACGCAGAACATCGCTTCTCAAGCTCTCTTGACGCAAGCCTGCTCGACAACAATGCAGGATCTCCCATTGTAACCGTGGAGCTCCCCTGAACCAATGCTGTATGGCGCATCTCCAACCAGGACTTCACATCACTTTAACTGCGCAATGTATTCTTGACGCAGGATCTTGCAATGCTCCGCACCCTGGATTTAAAGTACTTTTGTTCAGTGGGCCTAAGTGGGTCCCTGTAGCAGGCCCACACTACATCATGGTCAGCCTGAACTTGTGACTTTGTTCTAGTCTGGCGCAACCAGATATCCAGAGTTTGCGCTGTGTCCTTTTTGGCACTGTATTCACTGAAGTCTTTAAAATTGCATATCTCTGATTCTACTGATTGGATTTTTGTCATTGTGGTCTTGAATTATTTATGAATACTTTATCTTTTTTAATCCAGTATGGAATTGTTGTATTGCGTTTCAGTTTATTACTGTTTAAAGTGTTGCACAAATACTGTACACATTGCTTCCAAGTTCAGCCTCATTGTCTGGTGCCCAGCTACCAGAGGGTTGAGCACAGGTTAAATTGGAGTTTGCTTGTGACTTTACCCTGACAAGGATTGTCGTTGATTCTTGAGAAGTGTTATACACCCCTCAGTCAGTAACACAGAGTGCTTATTTATGAGAGGCTAGCACTGCTTGAGTATCACTTTTTTTGACGCTCCGGTGGCGTAAGCTTTTCAGTCATATCTATGAGGCCTTGCAAAGCCACTCTGCATGGCTTTGCATGGCCTCATAGATATGAAGTAAGACAAAGCAGTGCAAGTCACTTTGCCTTACTCTGCCTCAAGGAGGCATTTTATGGG
Source organism: Lissotriton helveticus (assembly GCF_964261635.1). NCBI lineage: Eukaryota > Metazoa > Chordata > Amphibia > Caudata > Salamandridae > Lissotriton > Lissotriton helveticus. The sequence goes on along the minus strand of NC_136065.1, from coordinate 162,770,347 downwards.
CGTTGCAATGGGGTTTCACACGCACCAGCCATGGATTTTGACTCTGCCCCAGATTTACTTAATCATGTAAAACTGGGGCAGCGCAACAACCTTACGCCTCCCGAAAGCAGGCGTAAGGAGGAAAAATATTTTTATTTCTCCTAGTTTTCATTCCTTTCTATGTGTGCTGCATTCTGCGGCACACATAGAAAGAGGAAAACGTCCCGTCCTGCACAAAAGTAATCCTGCCTGCAACGGAGGCACCCTTACACCTACGTTGGCGCTAGGTTGAAAATTGTGCACCAGCGTATGGGAAAAGGACAGGAATGCACAGTATTTCATAAATAAGGTGCATTCCTGCCCTTTCACATTGGTGTAGGGCAGAGCAGTAAGAAGACTTGTGGCGCTGCCCTAAGCCAATTCCTCATAAATGAGGCCTACAATTTCTCACAAGTGCCTTTTGATGTGGATTAGGAAAGGCCATCAATTGTAACTGCTGTTGTTGGCTTTAATTTATGTGATGTTGGTAGAGAGAACATTTTAGTTTAACCACCATTCCTGTTGATTTTTGTGAAGGTAAATTGAATTTGATATTAGATGCTTATAGTGATTTAAGTGTACAGATGTGTATGAATGGTTATGCTGAATGGCTTTCCCATTTTCGTTCGGTGAATGAGGTGATAGGTTGCTGTTGCTTGCCATATTGAAATGCTCTCCAGCTGTTCATTATGAATCAGGTAGGTAATTATGACATGATGTTGTGCTGATTAGGCTGTGGTATATTTATACTAGATTTAGTTATTGTGTGTGTTGGGGTGGTGATAGCACTTTGACAACTATATGACCTTGTAGTCCACATAGAATGCAAAGTGCTCTGACTAATGAGGTGTCTGAGGATACCCATTTGTAGGTGAATCTAATACGATGATTTAAGACAATATCTTTGAACAGAGGATGCTGTTGTAACTTACATGTTTGCTGAATCTATGTGATGAGGACTGTTTTTGGTTAAGTGGTTATAAGGATGTGTAGTGTGTTTTAGACTATGGCGACGTATACATCCAAAGAACAAGCTATTGTGTAAACTAGCTGGTGTATAGCAAGTTTCCTTAAGGATGACACATTTGTCTTGAAACAAAGAGTGGAATTCGAATCAGGGTGTATCTCTACAATGTTAGCATTTTTAATTAGAAGAGTAAAATAATAATTCAGATGTGGCATGGTAGAGTTAATAGTATAGGTATTTAATACTGTCCAACATAGACTATTTGCAAGAAAATCTTATCTGCCCTAGTTGTGTGTGAGAATGACTGCATGAGACCGAGTAGCATGATCCCAAGGGTGGAAAGGACGAGCTTTGGGATTACGGGCCGGCCTCTGACTCGCTGACGGGCTCCTTGAGCCTGTCGGAAGCTAGCTGGAATGACCGTCTGGTTTAATTTCCGACCGCCAGCATTGTAATGAGGGGGTTGTAGATTAAATCGAGATGCGGACCGGAAAGGCTCCGACTGATGGTTGTAGCCTTTCAGGGTCGCATCGTAATCGGCCCCAAAGTGCTTTGATTTCTGTTTATAGGCGTATTGATGGGAAGGTTACGGTGTTCAGCACAGGGACTATAATGTCAGTATCTGGGTGATTCACTTTAGGTGGCTTCGAAATGGAGTTTATTTTGATGGCTTTATAGAACCGAAGTTTGACATCTAGGTGCTTAATTAATATTGAGCAAACCATGGAGGATTCCCTGAGCACAAATGCACGAGTCTGTTAATATCACAGATTTATCTGTTCACAAAAAAATTTGTCCATATCAGCACATCCAAGGTAAAAAAGAGTTCTTGTTTTTATTTCCTTAGTCCATAGTTGATCACGAAGACTTGTAGATACAAAGGTACAGTCTTGATATAGTACACAACAGCCAAACGCCAACACGTGTTTCGTCAAGGGCAAATTACCCAGTGACTTCTTCAGGGCTGTAACAATAAATATGTACCCGATTATAAGACCCCATACAATGGGGAGTCAATTTGCATCAAAAAAACTACCTGCACCAACAAACCGAGAAGGATATCACGTGAGAAGGAGAAGAACATTTTTCAAGAATTGCAGTAACTATCAAAATCAATAGGAAAAGAAGTGCCGCAAAAGTACCAGATATGAAACCGAAAACATTATGACACCCAAAATAACAATATAAAGGAAAACCATGAGAAAAAACCCGTGAAAAGGAGAAAGGATAAGAACAGGTAAGAACCAACTCGTAACCACCAATACCACGGATAATGGTAAAAAGCCAATATGTGATTTAATTATTAGACAATGCAAGAATGTTAAAAATAAACCAAAAGAACACCACCATAGTGCTAAAATTCCTCTACCACATAAAAGTGGTTACTGCAATTCTTCTATTTCAATCTGCCCCTTATGCATCTTCCAGTTCTAGAGGCGGCATGCTGAGCATCCCTCTGCCATCCCACTCGTTATCCAGTTCTAAACCCGGAATGCTCTGTATTCATGCACTGCCCTTTGCATCCTCCAACCCTTTAAATCACAGGCGCTGCTTCCATGTGCTCATTTCTGAGTGATCCCAGATGGAAGGTGTAGCATTCTCATATTACAGTTCTAATGGAATTGTTATTGTATGTTCATGCTTCAACATTCTGTATGTGTCTCTAGCGGCAGTTATATCCAGACATCGATTGAAGGTGGTTGTTTAAGCTGTCTCTGACCAATAAACTACTTATAATCTACTCCTCTGTCTAACTGGATTACAACATAATTTGGCGACGATCGGGATACTTAGGAAGATAGGAAAAAGAAGAATCCACAAAAAAAAAAAATTCTTCGAGTGAGTTTGGGGAGACAGCGTTCACCTTTCAAGATAAAGGAAAAAGAAAGAAAAAGGTATTAACTTTATATTGTGTCACTATGATTGCACCAGCGGCTGTTTCTATAATTTAGTGCCCTGATTGCACCAGCGGGAGTGAAATTTCTCTTCTTTTCTTTTCGTGTTTTCAGTTTTTTATAACGTGCCTAATTGTTTTGAAGACGCAAAGGAATTTCCGATGTATTGAGACTTCGGAATGTGTCCGATTTGACAGACTTTGAAGTCTTCACCGTCTTTCACGCTATTCTGAGTGTTTATCCTGTTTATTCCTTCAACGCAATTTAAAAAAAAAAAAAAAAAACTTACCCAATCTGTTAGAACGCACTCACTGTGTTCGGCGCCTTGAAGATTCTGCTCCAGCACATAAGATAGTAGCGTCACCACGCATCGGCGCATCTGCATTTCCTGGAACTACGTGTGCGCATTACGTCTTCACGTTCATGACATATCCGGCGGCCATTTTTACTTACCAAGACGAGCGTTTCCACAGCAACTAATACCATTTTCTTCCGCAATTGCAGATAAACTGTTTGTTCATCGTTAATTTCCACACAATATTTGTGGTGACTCGTGACTAACAACAGATATCTTTCCACAACTTCCTGCATCCTGACATCTATCAACAATCGATGTTATTTACACCATAGACTACGGTGACAACTTTTATTGTTTTAGATTGTTATTTTAACCTGTTATTTCACAGTTTCATTCACATGGTCTATAGTGAATACTTCTTTTCATGTCAATTACTCATATTTTAACATTTCTGTAAACTTTGCTTTTAGGTGCTTTAAAATTATAAGAAAAATGTCGAATAATATTATTTCACCTGCACATTTTTTGACAATAGCTGGCGATCCCAAGACGGAGTGGGATCTATGGTATCCTACGTTTTTAGCTTATGTAGATGTAGTAGAAGAAGATGGATGTTCGCCAAAATGGAAACTAGCATTATTAAAGAACTGTTTAGGTGGTGCAGGACTTAAAGAATTGGAAAATTTACCCCCTGTTGAAAACATAGGTGCTGGAGACTTGAATATTTTTGAAATTGTTGTAAAACAACTAAGTATTAGATTTAGTAGGAGAATTAATACGGTCATGGAAAGATTTAAATTCTATTCCAGAGTACAAAAAGAAGATGAGTCTATCGAAAATTACGTAGCTGCACTGCGTACTTTAGCTGGTTCCTGTTCTTTTGAAACAATACATTTCGAACAAGTTTTAAGGGACCAGATTATGATGCGTACCAAAAGTAAAAAGATTCAAGAACGTCTTTGGATGGGTACCGAGTCTTCTCTCAGTGCAGTGTTAAACATAGCCAAAGGCATTGAACAATCTGAATTATTTGTGAGCGAAATCAGAGGTCAGGAAGTTAAAAGTAAAATGGTAGTTATTCCTGAAGTTTCTTTGGTAAAGAATTATTCCAATTATAAGAAACCTCCTTTTCTTCCTGTTAAGAAAGAGATTTTTAACAAGGAAAATAAAACCTTCGTGAGAAAATCTCAAATTATATGTTACAGATGTGGAGCAAATGATCATGTAGAAAACTATAGAGGTTGTCCAGCTTGCAACAAAGTATGTATAAAATGTAAAAGGCCGGATCATTTCAACAAAATGTGTAAGTCATCACAAAAAGTTAATTTATTATCATATGAGGAGTGTGAAAATTTAGAACAGCCTTCTGAAATCAACACTTTGTTATGTGTTGGAGATACTGAATGCAAAGGTTTTCCTACTGATATCATTTCTATTCATGGAAAAGAAATATCTATGCTCATTGATTCCTGTGCCTGGTACACTATTATTGGTAAAAATATTTTTAACAAATATTGGGGCACAACGAAGTTGTTACCACCTGATATTCATCCTGGTGGATATTCTGGAAAAGAACTTGACCTGGAAGGGTACATGTGGGTCTATATTAAATTTAAGGACAGGGTAACTAGAGGCAAAGTATATATTGCTACTAAAGGGGCATCAATTCTTTGTTGGCCTCATCAACATGATTTAGGGATTAAACTTGACCCTAATGCTTCACCTCCTGTGTATATTGTTCCACCTGAAAACGATTTTATAGTTCAAATGAAGAACAAATTTCCATCTATTTTTACTGATAATTTGGGAGTTTTTGTCAATTTTAAACACCGCATTATTCTAAAAGAATCAGCGATCCCTATTCGACATAAGGTCAGAAATGTGCCTTTGGCTTACCGCGACAAATTAAAGGTGATTTGTCTGACCTTGTTGCTAAAAACATTATTGAACCTACCGAATCATCGCCGTGGGTTTCGCCAGTAGTTTTATCCCTTAAGAGCAACGGCAAACTCCGGTTATGTGTAGATCTTCGTAGTTTAAACATGGAGATCTGGATCGATAGATACCCCTTACCCCACATTCATGAGCTTATATCCACGCTGTCTGGTGCTTGCGTATTTTCAACACTAGATCTGGCTAGTGCTTATCATCAGGTAGTCTTACATGAGGAGTCAAAATTTTTAACCACTTTTATTACACCTGAGGGTTTGTTCCAGTTTTGTCGAATGCCTTTTGGCCTAGCTAGCACAGCGTCTGTATTTCAAAGACTCATGAAAGAAGTCTTGGAAGGTTGTGAAGGAGCAATTGCCTTTCAGGATGACATTTTAATTCATGGTAAAAACTTTGAGGACCATGACAAAAACCTAGAAAAAGTTTTAGAATGTGTACAAAAAAAGGGTTTGACGTTAAAATTGTCCAAATGCAAGTTTAGACAAAGCAAGGTTGAATATCTTGGCCATGAGATTTCTTCTCAAGGTATCAAACCTAATTTTGATCACATTCAGTGCATATCAAAAGCACCAGCACCATCGAGTAAGGAACAATTAGTGTCATTTTTGCGTCTCACTGAATTTTACAGTAAATTCGTTCAAGATTATGCTTCAAAAGTACATCCTTTAAGAAGTCTGTTAAAAAAAGATGTCAAATTTGCATGGAATATTGAGCAGCAATCTGCATTTGATTTATTGAAACAAGAAGTCATTAATGCTCCTTTTTTAAGACCATTTGAATTGGGTAAAGAATGCATAGTATGTGTGGATGCAAGCAATGTCGGTCTGGGCTCTGTACTAATGCAGAAAGACAAGGGCCATGAATATGTAGTAGCATATGCTTCTCGAACTTTGCAGGGAGCTGAATACAATTATTCTACCATAGAGAAAGAATTATTGGCCTGTACCTGGGCATCTGAATATTTTAGACAATTTATTTGGGGAACAAAGTTTCGGTTGAGGACTGATCATAAGCCTTTGATTAACATGTTGCAGCTGGTGGTGGTAGGACCTTAACTGCGCGTTTAGCACGTTTAGCTGCGAAATTACAAGAATTCCAATGCATGGTGGAGTATGTTCCTGGTCGTTTGAATGTTCATGCCGACTGCATGTCCAGGTTGCCTTTAATCAACTCTATTGGTATTGATTGTTTAAGAGATGATTCTGATGTTGTTTTTAACATTGATGATGTTAATGGTTGTGGTATTGGAGAACTATCGGATGGTATCTCTGAGATTGATTGGAGAGAAGCAATGAGCAATGATACCAATTTATCTTTTGTAGCTAATTATTTTCAACATGGTTGGCCTCAAGAAAGAAATTTATCAGGTGATATCTTATCTTTTTTTAAAGTGAAAGATGAACTTATGTTCGATCAGGGTTTCATAATCAGAGGTGACTTCCATGGCTCATGAAGGTCCTATGGGAATGTCTAGTACAAAAAGACTTATTCGTGAGTTTTATTGGTGGCCTAGCGGAGATAAAATGGTTGATAAATGGGTCAGTTCATGTTCTCCTTGTGCTAAAAGTGACAAAACTGCTAAACCTTTAACTGTGGGTGTGTCTCCTATTGAATTTGTCACATGTCCTTGGAAAAAGTTAGGGATTGACATCATTGGTCCTTTTGATTTGTCCACTCACAAGGAGGTATTTGCATTAGTTTTGATCGATTACTTTTCAAAATGACCAGAGCTTAAGATTGTTGACAAAATTGGTTCTACTCAAGTAATTCAATTTTTAGATGAGGTTTTCTGTAGGGAAGGTATTCCGGGTGAAATTGTGTCGGACAATGGTCCGCAATTTATCAGTAAGGAATTTGTGTCTTTTCTAAGAAGATGTGGGATAGTACACAAAAGGGTGTCAAATTACAACCACCAGGCCAATTGTCAGACAGAACGCTTTAACAGGGTTGTTAAAGAATCCATCCAATTAGCTGTTAAAAGTAATTTAGATTGGAGGAAGTCTTTGCGTGCCACGTTGTTATCATATAGAACTTCCCCTAATTCTGTTACAGGTTTGTCTCCATTTGAAATGCTTAGAGGTAGGAAGCCTGGTTCAAAGCTTCTTCCTTGGTGGATGAAAGTTAAATTTCCCTCTGAGGCTTCATTTGACTCTTCCTTAGTTAGGGAAAGGGTTTTGAAATACCAAGAAAAAATGAAAAGTAATTATTTGTCATTGAACAACCGTAGTGGAAAGATCAAAGTTGGAGATTTTGTGCGGGTTAAGTTTGGTAGAGTTATTGGTAACAAATGGAATAAATGGTCTGATCCTTGTAGGGTGATAGAGTTATTTTCCAAAGCAGTCAGAGTTGAGGGGGGTAAAGTGTGGAATTTTAGAAGGATTTCTTTATGTAAAGGCTTGAATGTGGACGTAGACCTACACGCAAACTCATCTACAACTAATTTTGATTCTATGGGGAACCATTCTGAAGACAAATTAAAAAGGTTTGACATGAAAGATGATACGTCGTAATCGGCCATGGTTGATACTTTTGGGTGTGAAAATCAAGATTTAGATGGTTCCATTCCTGTGATTAATAATCGCACTCCAGTTGTTGACATACGAGTTTTTGACAATGAGAATGTTGATAACATTGTTGCACAGAATACTGATGTTTCAGATTTTGTTTTAAGGAAAAGTTCACGTATCAAACATATTCCTGTAAAGTTACAAGATTATTTTCATGAATTTTTTTTATTTTGTTTTTTATGATTTATAATTATAAATTTTTTTGGTTTTTTAAAGGGGGAAGGTGTGTAGCATTCTCATATTAAAGTTCTAATGGAATTGTTATTGTATGTTCATGCTTCAACATTCTGTATGTGTCTCTAGCGGCAGTTATATCCAGACATCGATTGAAGGTGGTTGTTTAAGCTGTCTCTGACAAATACACTACTTATAATCTACTCCTCCGTCTAACTGGATTACAACAGAAGGTTCTGTGTAGTGTCAATCCCAACCAGTCTTATCTGAGTAACAGATGTTTTATGTATTTTTGCAATGGTATCAAGGTCTTTTCCTTTCTTATTTCCTGAGGTGCAAAACATTTTAAAAACTTTTTACAACAGTGCTAACTTTCTGTGATCTTGATCGAGATATGTTATGCTCTGCATGTAATTTTTCTTTTGCGTCTTCCCCATATTAAAGGGTGGATTCAGCATCATGGAAGAGATGTGTGTGAACTACGTCCATTATTATCCCCAGACCAGGCTGGAGCTTTGCAAGAGCGCTGTGGACGTCGGATACCTGCAGAAGTATTTTCATCTTGTGAACCGGTGAGTCATGGGCTGACAAGGCTCCGTGTGGGAATCTATCACAGAAGGATCTCAACTCAGAACTATCATGTGGAAACTGTCATGAATATACATTGAATGAAGTCACTGCAGCAGTAGAAAATAGCTTACATTCTGGCCAAACCGATAATACCGTCTGCTTATCAGCTGCTTAAGGGTTCAGCTTTTTCACATCTTTCACATCACCATTCTTAACTTGTCTCACTAAGGGCCATATGTATCAAGCAAATTCGCATTCGCAAACGCCGATATTCGCAGAATTTTGGCGTTTGCGAATGTGAATTTGCCAAATGGTATGTATTAAGGAAAATCTGGTGCAAAACAAGGAATCGCAAAATTTGCGATTCCTTATTTTGCAATTGCATTTAAGGAATCGCAAATTTTGCGATTCCTTAAATGCAATGTATGAAGCAAAAAAAAAATGCAAATTGTCCTTAAGGAATCGCAAATTACCACCAACTTCAAGTTGGTGGTAATTTCCGAATTCCTTGAAAAATGCAAATTTTTGCGTTGTGCCATGTGATGCACATACATGCTCTTATGGTATATATGTGCGCCACATGTGCACCCATGCTTATTTCAGGGGTGCAACAGGGTGTCCTTTGGACACCCCTGCACCCTTGAAATTATTCTCAATTTGCGATTCTCAAATTGCGAATCGCAAATTGAGAATAACTTCCCATTCATTCCTATGGGCCTCCTGGCCCATAGAAATGAATGGGAAAGTATTCCTTAATTGCGATTCGCAATTTGCGAATCGCAATTAAGGAATACTAAGAATTCGCCAAAAAATTGCGAATTTGTACGCACATCCCTATTTGCGATTCTGAAATAGCGATTTCTAAAAAATCGCTATTTCAGAATCGCAAATCAGGTTGATGATACATATGGCCCCTAAATGAAATAGAAAGCGGCCAGTCTGCCTCACAAGTAGGAGGCAAATTCAGATTGCTAAATAGCACCTGAAGCTTCATTAAAATGTTTCTAGTTAAAAAGGAACTGCACCTTCATAGGCAAGGTAAATCCACCCTGCGATGGCTCATTAGCGCTGCCACTCAGTGGGGCATGGGAGCATGCTGATCAGAGCTTTGTCATTAGGAAAGTGCAGGGATGCAATGTATTTACAGGGATACATACGATCCATCCCTGTGCTGTCCTCTGCGCGGGCGCACAGTTGGCTGCCGAGCGCCAACGCAAGCACCCTTGCACCAGGGTGCCTGTGTTGCATCTATGAGTGTTTTTGTGAATAAAGGGACTACTTCCTGTAAAAAAAACAATCATTAATGGCATTTTCCTCCTTCTATGTGTGCTGCAGAGTAGAAAACAAGGGAAAATAAAGGTATTTCTCCTTGTTGCATCACTTTAAACCCTCCCCTGGGAAGACGTAAGAATCTGTCTCATTCCAGGTTTATGAAACCCTCTAAATCTCGGAATCCATGGGTGTTGTGTGGAAACACCCATGGAACGCTCCGTTCACGCAGAGTAGTACATGAAAGGGGGCCATATTTACAAGGCAATGTGAAGCCACGCAGGGTGGCTTTGCGTGACCTTGTGAAAATGGCTCAGCATTGCGTACCACCATCAAAAAAAGTGACATTCCTGTGGCCCAGGAGCTTTGTAAATATGCCCCCAAGTCTCAAGAAAAGTCCGGTCAGCAATATGATGTTTTGTATGGCGGATCAAACATCCCAGCACTTGCATGTGGACTTTGGGTTGAATTGTTCCTGCAGACGGACACTTTACCACCTGCACTGCGGTGCCCAATGAAATAGAGCTACAAGTGCAGGTGGGAAAATGCCTGTCGGCAGGTTGGGAAGGGCAGCAGGAGTACGGGGTGGCACACCCCATTAAAAAATAAAACAAAGAAAACAGCAATCACTTTGGACAAACACCGCCATCCGGAGTGAGTCAGTGCTTGTCATGCTGTGAAATGTCCGCAAATCCCTGGCACCATGCCTCATGTCAAGTTCTTCCCTCCCTCATCTCATCATCTTCCTCAGCTGCTTACTCTTCTGTCTAGAAGGTTCTGCTCTTCCTCTCTCTTCCTCTCTCTGTGCTCATTCTTCCACTCTACCCTGTGCCCTGCCCCACAAACATTTGCTCTCTCCCCCCAAGCGCTAGGTAAGATTCCTGGCCAAACACACTCTGCTAGTTACTCAATCAGATAGTCAGGATACATACTTCAATGGTACTTGAGCTACAGAAGTTTTTTTAAATGTACTAGATTTTTCTTAGGATGAAAAAAGTGTACATTTAAAAACCATGTGAGCCATGTTGACTCTGTTTGAGAAAGTGTTGATGTCATAACAAGGAAAGGTAATTTTTATGCAAAAAGCAAGCAATAACTCCCAATCCTTAGTCTATAGACAATGCTATGTCTCAAGTAAACACAATGGTTACCACAGTCAAGGGGCATATTTACAAGGGGATTGCACCACAGGAACGTCATTTTTACAGACGTTCCTGTGGCGCAATGCCCTGCTCCATATTTACAAAGTGGCGTTATGCCGCTTCGTAAATATGATACCCTTTCACTCGGTTTTCTGCATGAAAGTGGTGTGCAATGGGCATTCCATATCTGCGCTTTTACTGGATAATTTTTCAGTTTGTAATTGAGGATAATTAGATAATACTGAAGGAGCCCGCCACAACTACTGTTGGCGCATGCTTCCATGTGTTAAGTCTTTTGCGAAGAGTAGGCCCTTTCTTACCTTTAAACACTCGAAAAACTCTTATCCAGGCACTGGTGCTAAGCTGCCTGGACTACCACAATGCTTTACTGATTTCAGTTAATGAAGCCTCCTTAAATTGATTGTAAGTAGTCCAGAACACCACGGCTCGTTTGGTGTCCAATAACTCTTCCCGAATGGCCTCCCTCCCTCTTCTGCAACAATTGCATTGGCTTCAGGGACCAACCCCCAGGTTCATCAAGAACACATTTTGCTAATCCCTAATAGCGACAAATACCGAATCGCTATTAAGGAATAGCAAAATGCTATGCATCAAGAATTCACAAAATAAATAGCGATTTCTAATAATTCCTTAATTGCGACTCGCAAATTGCGAATGAATGGGAAGACAATCTCAATTTGCTAATCGCAATTAGCGATTCGCAATTTGAGAATGCGATATCAAGGGTGCAGGGGTGTCCAAAGGACACCCTGTTACACCCCTGAAATGATGTGTGCACATATGTTGCGCACACACACATGCCCTTAGGGCATGTGTGTGCGCAACATGAAACTTTGAAAAATGCATTTTAGTGTATTTTTCAAAGTTTTTGCAAATTACCATGAAGTTGTACTTCATGGTAATTTGCGTGCCCTAATAGCGAATTCGCTATTTTTTTCACTTTCATGCATTGCATTTAAGGAATCTCAATTAGAGATTCCTTAAATGCAAAGAATCGCAATTTAGCGAATTCTTAATTAGCGATTTTTGCATTTGAGATGATGCATCCCAAATGCAAATATACCGCTCGCCAAGGGCCAGATTCTCAGATTCTGGCCCTTTGTGAGCGGATTTGTGTTTGATGAATCTGGCTGCAAATCTTTACTTCAAACTCCACGCTATAAAAAATTTCACCTGGGGGGTAAAGCTCTCTCCCACCTAGCCCTTCTTATTGGAACTAACCCCCAGATTTATCATGCTCCTCTTTTGTGAGTCCTTAATAGCGATTATTAAGGAATCGCTATTAAAGACTCGCAAAACGGGATGCATGTAGAAATCGCTAAATTTATAGCGATTTCTACAGCTTCCTTACTTGCGATTTGCTAATTGCGAATCGCAAATAAGGAATGACTCCCCATTCATTCCTATGGGCCAGAGTCATTCCTTATTTGCGATTAGCAATTAGCGATTCGCAAATAAGGAAGCGATTTCAAGGGTGCCAGGGTGTCCAAAGGACACCCTGTAGCACCCCTGAAATGGTGATTTACACTGGTGTTGCGCACACACATGTCCAAAGGACATGTGTGTGTGTGTAACATCCAACTTAGAAAAATGAACTAAAGTGCATTTTTCTAGGTTTTCGCTATTTACCACGAAGTCAGACTTCGCGGTAAATAGCGGCCCAAGATTGCGAATTCGCAATTCTAAAATGGTTCATGAATTGCATTTAAGGAATCTCAAATAGAGATTCCTTAAATGCAATTCTTCGCAATTTAGCGATTTCAAATTTTGCGATTTTTGCATTTGGGATGATGAATCCCAAATGCAAAAAAAAGCGCTCGCAAAGGGCCAGATTCGCAGAATCTGGCCCTTTGCGAGCCGATTGTGGCGTCATGAATCTGGCTGTAACTTCCCATTCACTTGCGACAATGCCCAGATCATTTACAGTTCAGAAGGCTTCTAAAAAACCTCATTGTTCTGAACTGCTCCTTTTCTGCTGCTGGCTGTAGCAACCCTATAGCTCGGAGATACCCCTGGCGGGGTGATTTGGGCGATTTATAAATTAATAAATATCAAATATCAAATACTGCATGTTTTACCCTACTCCAATCTGCAAAACGGTTCATTTTGCATTTTTTACCTGTACAAATTTCGTAATATGTCATCTCGTGGGGTAAAAAAGCCAAATCTGAGTAGTCATTTTGCATACGTTATAGTCCTTATTTCCGCATTGACTCTTGTTGGCACCTAATCATGATTTCTGGTTTGATCAGACTGAGTGTGCAAGAAGAAATAAGCTGTTTTGAATTTCTTCTTTAACAGGTTCAATGACGAAGAGATATGTACGTGCCCCCAGACATCCATCCCGGAGCAGTTCTCCTCTGTCCCCTGGAATTCATTCAGCAAGGAAGTGCTGAAATCTCTCTATAACTTTGCACCCATCTCCATGCATTGCAACATGTCTTCAGCTGTCAGGTTCCCGGTAAGTCTGGCAAGAAATTATGCAAATTTTCGTTACAGGTGTTAGTTCTACAGGATCCCTTCAATCCTGATCATCGTATGGAATTGGCTTAGTGCACCATGGGAGGGTCTTTGACTACGGTGACCATTGGAAGCAAATTTCCTCAGCTCCCTCCTTTGTTACAGAGGGTTTTGACCCCCTCAAGTCATATCATATATCATATCATATCATATCATATCATATCTGGCAAACTTCATTTACGTTGAACTATTTCAGAGCGGACATGTGTCAAGTGCCATTGTTTTTATGCTTCAACTCATACCCGTTCCTGTTGCTGAATGTACTTTAGAAATTCACATCCTCTCCCAGGACACAGGGATATATTTCTACTTCAGTCATAACTGCCCTGCTTTACCTAACATTGGCAATGTCTGGTAACATCAGTTACATCCATTCACAGTAGTGGCATATTGGATGACCTCTTGCACTTAAATACTGACCATCATTATTCTTTAACTTATGGAGTCTAAATTGCACTTCTATAAATTCTGGAACTACACGTGACTCTAGCTTCTTTTCAAATGTCTATCTCTGTCAATATCTGAACTTTCTCTTTTTTAAGGAACTGACTTGCACAAACATCTCTGTCAACATTTTAACCATATCAACCAATCATGACACTGAGGTCTGTGATTCTGCACTCGGTCTATCTGCACAATTAGAAATGTAACACACCTAATTTCAGCTAAACATGGTGCTTCTTATTAAAATGATCTTTAGAGCAGCCTAAGGCCACAGGGGTAGAATGGTCAGAAGGAATATGCGGAGGTTTCATTGAGTGAGTGGTCAGTTACTAAGAAAAGCTGGTAGAGCGGATCCATATCAGTGACATTTGGCTGGCTTTACAGAATCACAATGGCTTTTCATGGGCCCTGACCATCTGAATTTTCCCAATACACCTTTATTCCTGTCAGTTATTTGATGCAGTATTTATTTTAAATATTACATATAAAGGGCTATGAATTTGCACATATACATGTCAAAAAGTATTAAGATGGGAAAACCTGAGATCATATGAGAACGTTTGTGGTACATAGTACACAAAGCAATTGCCAAATATCAGAACACGCACATAGTTAGGTTTGACACCCACACTCAATGTAATTGAGACAGAAAACATTTATTGAGACTTGTGAAACTCATTTACTCATTATTGTTCAGAAGTTGATTCCCATTTTAGGAAAATGCATGGATACAGACTCAAAGCAACTGTTAGACCTTGCTGGTCTAAAAGCTTTGGGCACTTTGCCACTGCTGTTCAGTGCCAAAGTTCATGTGCTCCCTCTGTAAATTGTTGTGGATTGGTGTTTCCATAATTTGCTTATTTGATTGTCCCTAGTACCATGCACTGTGTGTGCCCAGGGCCTGTAAACAAAATGCAACTGGTGGGCCTGCTGCACTGATTGTGCCAATCACACAAGCAGCAGGAAATGTAACTCAGACCTGCCGCTGCAGTGTCTGTGTGCAGCTTGGTACTGCCACGTCAACTTGGCAAGTGCACCCACTTGCCTGGCCCTAACCACACCTTTTCTTACATGTGTGTCGCCCCTAAGGTAGGTAGGCCCAAGGTACCCCTGTGGGCAGGGTTAAGTGTATGTGAAAGGTAGGACATGCCCTGGTGTGTGTGGCATGTCCTGATAGAGAAATACTGCCAATTTTGTTTTCACTATTAAAAGGCTGTCTGTTTTATAGGATAGAATGGGAGTTTATTTATAACATACTATAAATATAACTACCCATTGGGACAAGATAGGAAAGTAAAGTTTGATATGTCTGAACTCAGAATGTTAAGATGCATCTTTTAGTGAGGGTGAATTTCACATTCTGGGTTTGAAAATACCACTTTTTGAAAGTAGGTATTTTCTTGCTTAACCATCCAATGTGCCTCTGCTAGGATGTGTATTGACTGTCTGGCTTTGGAGTGACAATGGCTGGGGATGAGCATTCTTATCAGACAGCCACTTCAGGGGGTTAGGTGTGCCTTTCCAGTGTGAGTCAGGGTTGAGCTGAATGGAACTGGGCTGCATTCAGAGTAGGGGGAGGATATTTCATTCACACCTGAATGGGTCTGGTCTTCCTCAGACAATGCTGTCTCCACCTCCTGCCAGGAAGCTGCACCAGAGAGGACAGAACTGGTTTTTGCTGGGCAGAGAGCTTCTCTGCAACAGAGAACAAAGGATTTTGTATTATAAAAAGAGGGGCCCAGAACCCAGACTTTTAGATCACTTCTGGGAATCAAGAGGAACCTTTGCTAAAGAGAAGAGCTGGAGAAACATAGGTGGAGTGGTGCCCCTTTGCTGTTTGCTGTCTGTGGTTGGCCTGCAGTGGTTGTTTCTGTCAGGGAAAGGACAAGGACTTTGTTGTGTGTTGTGCCCCCTGCTTGAGGAAGATCTCCAAGTAATATTGCTTGCCTCCTGTTCTGAAGTCTAAGGGACACAAAGACATCACCGCCAACTCCCCTAACTTCCTTGCTGGGAGTTCTGGCCTGCTAAGAGGTGCCTGCTGCTGCTTTGAACCTCTGAAGGCTGTTTGCCGCTGAGAGCTGGAAAAGTAACGCAACAAGGAGAAGCATGAAGTATCCGTACCTGTTTCTGATGAATCGCTGAAGAAACCGACGCAGCACCTGCCCGCGGCTCCAGAAATCGCTGCATCGAGTGCACCGATCTTCGAAGGCCGAGATCACTGCATCGATTCAGACGCAGGCCCTGCTGTGAGGCTGCTTGGGGACCGTGGCAGAAGAAACCAACACCAGTGCCGTCGCCGCATCGAGAACCGATGCATCCCCGATCCTCACGCATCGCATGTGGGTGCCATGCCAGCAAGAACACCGGGGCGGCAGTAAGAAACCGATGCATCACCTCCCAGCACAGTAAGAAACACAACGCATCACCTCCACTTCAGTAAAGAACCGATGTATCCCGCTCCAGCGTGGCAGTGAGGCATCGACGCATCAACTCCCCTGAAGTAAAGAACGGACTCATCACCTTTCCTGAGCGTAAGGAACCGATGCATCACCTTCCCCGTGACAGTTTTTGATGTGTGCGCGACGCATCCAAAGTACATTGTGTGAAAAGTGTTTCATGTGTAATGTGCATTGAACAGAACACTTTTTACCTTTTGAAAGTCATATTTTTAATAATATATTGTGGATTTTTGTCGTTTTGGTTTTCTTTGGTTTAGATAAAAATTACCTATTTTCTAAACTGGTGTGGTGTCCATTTGTAGTGTTTACACTGTATTAGTGTATGTGTGCACAATTGCTTTGCACACTGCCTCTGCGATAAGCCTATCTGCTCGTGCAAAGCTACCAAGGAGGTGAGCAGGGGTTACTTTAGAAGTGCATCCCCCTTACTCTGACTAGGAAGAAGAGTCCCTACTTGGACAATGGTGCAAAGCATTGCCAACTAGAAACCCCCATTTCTAACAGCAACTTTTAGGGTTTCTCATGAAATATTACAACAATATCAACAACTGCACCGCCTCAGCCTCTGAAGCTGCACGTGAGGCGTATGCAGGATTCCGATTTGATGAGACATACATAGGTGGCAAAAAGAGAACAATGAGTAAATATGAGCCTAAGAAATTTAGTTGCCAATAATGTGTTACGAAACAGCTCTATCTGCGTCTTCTAACAAACGGTGATCTGTATGGGCTAAAGCTGAGTAGACATGGCCTTCTTCATGATGTAAATGGTCTATATCTTCTCTCTAACAATCTAGCTCTTAATTTAGCGGTAACTTGATATTTCCGCCCTCTTGCCTTCAGAATTTGTCGAAATATTTCAGGATAAATCCAACAGAATGAGGTAACATTGATTGATTGGTATTGCATATTTACTAGAGTCAGGGAAGCTTTGATCCATACACTTAACTAAGATGACCACTTCCTACATGTTATCCTTATTATTTAAACTAGAAAAGGAAAACCCCCTCTGGGAAATAACTGTAACAATCGTATCAACCTTTCATATTAGCACAGTATATATATATATATATATATATATATATATATATATATATATATATATATATATATATATATATATATGCATTTACCTGGAGAAAGAGCTTACCAAGTTATCTGTCTCTACTTCGTCTAATAAGTTGATGTATGATACATATTCTGCAAATGTTCCCTTCTCAATGTTTGAGCAATTTAAAGTTGATGCTGAAAGTGCTTAATGGAAATGGTTTAGCTTGCCTGATAGAAAAAGTGACAAAAGGCAGATTGTCTGTTCATCAATTATCATGGGCAATTTATCTTTAATGAACACAATATGCCTGTCATTTCCTTACTAAATTAATATAACAATTAGAGGCTCTCAAGATACATGAAGACTAAAACTCAGGTTGCAGTGAGGCATAATTAAGGGAAATGGTTCAAGATCACTTTATCTAACATAATAAAATAATGATATAGGTTAGCATATTGAAAACAATGTATTAAAGACATGCATTATTACAATTGATGTGACTTATAGAGAACATAACAAAGGTGATGTAGATAGCTTAGCATTTACAATAAATGTCAGTGGTATAACACATGTATTACGCAGTTGAATTCCAAACTAAAATTGTTTATTGGTGCAAGGTTAGGCAGCGTTACAGCATTTCACACATCTGTATCCAAATTCTCACCTGAGCTTCACCTAATCAATGTAGAAATTGAGGCCAGGGGGCAGGTCCCTCTCTGGCAGTTATGGTAATATACGTAAACTCAGATAGTTCACCTATGTAAACACATCAATACCTCCCACATGCATCATTGCCCAAACAGAAGAATATCTATTTACTGCAAGGTACCACTTAATGCGTGTTAATAAAGTATTTCAAATTTTTCTATAACCCAACTTTACCAAGATAAATTTTACTGCAATTTTACAGTTAAATATCTTTGGGGTGTGGCTAGGCAGGCGGCGAAGATGGTGGCTGAACCCTAAACTCTGCAGAGGCTCTGGCGTGCCTTCAGATGACTGCAATGAACCCAACACGAATATGAACATGCAGTGGAACATCTAGTGATCATGGGGTAGTGACTGCTGAGACCCAAACCACGCCAACACCTGAGTTTCCTGACCAAAACCCCTCTGCGACCGGGCAACCCAATGTGGCAGGACCCGCCCGATCCTTCAGAGCTCCCATCTGCCACCGACCCACCTCCGGTGATTAAGTGGTCTGGTAACAGGTACCAGATTGTGAATCCAGCTATATCCCAATAGCAATCCTGCTGTGGTATCAGCAAAGGGTGGAAGCGGTAAGGACTCAGCGCTAACCCCTAAATGCTCTGCATACCCAATGCACTCTCCATCATTCTGCATATTTCACCTGACACAGGACAAGAATCTGGCACCGAAATCACTACAGAACGCATCATAGCCAAACACTAGTCTGGAGGTGAGGCCTATCATTACAACTCGTTATGCCTCTGATTATTTATGATTCGGTGTATTAGATTTAAGCAGCGCGAGCGCTTACATCGACAAAATGGCGGTGACTACCTAGTCCTAGTGATTCTAACCTCCATAGCCCTGCTGTGCGGTCTACACCTTAGAGGTCTTTGTCGAGGGGCAGATTAGCGAGAATGAGGCCCCAGCTAAGAGTCAAAGAGTCATATGTTAAGCGACTGAGCATTCTTTCTGATCGCATGATACCACCTTAACAAGACTCAACAGCACTCTCCATGTCCGACTGACCATTTCAGCCCCAGCAGGCCTGCGACAACAGCGTGCAATATATCCAGACATGGGACAGAAGGAGAACATCTAATACAGAAGTAGCTGATCTTCATCCCCTTAATTATTAGTAGTTGGCTGTGTTTGTGGACCACCGTGTACCATTAATTATTCACTCTTCTTTGGGGCTAGGAACAAAACATATGTTTGTGCTTGGGTTTCTGATTCAATAAAATGGAGGCTACTGTAGAGCTTGCCGTGGCCAGTCCCCACAGCTTGTTTCCGCATGTACCTTGCTCGCACTTGGCTGTGCTCGGCCATAGCTCACCAACCACCAGCATTATACTGTCAATGGCCCACTCCGCACTGTAGCACCCAATCTAGTGGTCCCAAACTCCACAGGAGGAATTCATATCTGGGGCAGGTCCATCTTTGCAGGGGCCTACTTAAGCATCCATCTCTAAGTCAGATATCACCTTGACAGCAGGGGGCCCAGACTGCCAAGCTCCAGCGTTGACAATGAGCAACAACCTTCTCCCAAGGTACTGGTTACATCAATGAAACCTGTGGGTTTCTAAGGAAGGCAACGGTCTAAGTAGAAAGATCAACACAGGACCAACTTCATCACAACTCCTAACTGCCACAGCCCTACTGAAACACAAACTCAATCCACGTGAAGTAGAGTTGTACCTTCTGAAGACTTGGCACAACAACAGGGCTTAGACCAGTGAATCACACAACACTACAAACTAGACTGTTGTCCTATAGACACAATAATCAGGCAACAGAGACAACAACATGAAGAGAAGAGATGTTTAGTCGAACCTTAAAAAGCTCTGAACAATCCCACCCTATTCCAGAATCACAAGTGAAGGGAAATCCTGAATCCTCCTTTACTTTAGAGGCCGTGCTCCACAAATTAAATACAGTGCACGATATAGCCCGGAGCACCAAAACAAACATGGATCTGCTCCAGGTCGAAGTCACTAGGATCCGCAAAGACCTCATAGACCTAAATATAAGAATCTCTAATGCTGAGACAAGAATTAGCACTGTTGAAGACTACACTAATGCCCAAGCTAAACACCTGCAAAACCTAGAAAGGGCAAAATCCTCCCTGAGGAGAGAACGTATGAAACAGAAAGACAGCAATCAAAGGAGCAACTTTCACATCTTTGGATTGCCTGAAGGAATTGCAAACACAGCCAACTCTGACCTAAATACAAGTCCTGTCCAAGACCTTTGCTCTTTAAACCACTACGCCATCAGCACACAGAGCAAATCCTGGCACATATGAGGAAGATTATAATGACCAAGTGTCAGGAGCATAAAATCTCCATCCCTCGTGAGTATGCAGGAGAAACTGTCATTTGTCAGAAAGGCTTTCTGGGCCTATGGAAAAGGTTCACAGATGTGGAGAACCCATTCTCAAAGCTCTGAGGGGCATATTACCAACAACTAGCGATATTTATCGCTAAATGCGTTTAGCGACTTTTTTTATCGCTGCCTATCGCTGGATATTTTAGCGGAGGAAACATGCTATTAGCAACGTTTTTCTCCATTGCGCCAAAATATCCAGCGATAGCGGCGTAATGCGAAAATATCGCTGAGAATACAGACATATTCTCGCATTAGCGCCGAAATTCTCTTAGCCATGTTGTTCACCTCCCATTGGATAACATGGCTAAGAACTGGTCAGAGCAGGCGTCAGTTTTTGGCGATAGCGGGAATATTTCCATCGCTACGCCAGCCTTGGTAATAGGCGATAGCGACGTTATCAACTGCTTTCAGTCGCTAACGGTTTAGGTACGCCCACTTTGCATGTCATTAGCGATAAATATCGCTGACATGCAAAGCGGGCCCCAAACCGCTCGCTATCGCCTTCAAGCTGTCGCAAACTGCTATTAGTGACAGCTTGATAATAGGGCGATAGAATTTTCGCCGCTTAGAGGTAAAAAACGGCCGCTAAACCGGCGAAAATTGCATATCGCCCCCCTTGATAATATGCCCCTGAATTACATTTAATGGGCAGATAAGAATTTTCTCAGACCCTTCAGAGCTAGCGGCCTTCCTAGACAACAAATCAGAATCACAGATGGACCTGGACTCTTTACCTGAATCCATTGCAAGGCTCTGTTCTGCCCGACATCCCCGTAGATGCAACTGCTCTAATGTCAATATCACCTACATATCCTCTTGTTTATAGTTGGAACAATCTTGTTATAAGGAATACTGGCAGATGCTTGTATAGTTGCATTCTGTGTCTGACACAGGCTCTCAGTGCATGCTTCAAACTGTATGTCTAGAGTCTTGGCTGTTCTCTGCTAGCATGGCCTCACGATGTTCATATGGTCCACTTGGCAATGGTGATGCCTGTCTTGCAGTTTGATGTTCCATGCTCAGATTGTGAATAGTTAAGAAGTTATACTCAACCTAGACAGACTAAACTGTTCAACTCCATTTCCTGGGGACAATTACAATCACACAATTAGGACACTGGGCCAATCACAAGCTATCAGGATTCTGGCATGATATTTACATTGCTGGCCAAACAGATAGACAGCAAATCTCAAAACAGGCTCTTCACTTTTGCTAGTTGCAGGGTCTACTTGATCAATCCACTAATCAGCAACCTCAACAATGGCCTAAAGAGTCTCATAATGTCTTAATGATGGCTTAGCAACCACATTAGCGCGCAAGGGCCTCCTGCCTTGTGTTTGCCTACTAAGCCTAGCCTGTTAGTGCATTTGAGGTCTGAAATATCTGGACCACACCTCTAGGGATATTTACACAGATAGGCAGTGCACTGGGCCACCCACATAGCTCTCAACTATAATATCTGTTGTCATTGTTGTTTCTGCTGACATTCTGTTTAATCCAAGTATGTCGCTGTTCATGTAACATGCGTGGCTAGCATGCTTAAAGCCCTAGAAGCACTCACAAGGCCCACCCTGGTGCTCAACCAGGAATCTGTTTAACGTGAACCATGTCCTTCTTTATGCAGTTGTGTGGCTATGGTATTTAAGTCACTACTGCCAAGCACAAAGTTGTTTTCTGTGCCCACAAGTGAGGTTTTGGGCTAGTTTGATGGCCTTGAGTGCTCCTCTACAAATTGATCACACCACAAGAGGCAATCATAATGTTGGTTTAAAGAAACAGTTAAAGGCTTAAGCAACCAGATGATGGCCTATGAATTGAGTGTCTAACTCCAACACTCATAATGGTTGGATAAATTAGAGTTATGTAACTCTAACCTACTTTTACCTTTTTGGGGGGGCAAAGTGATTGAATTTGACTGTGTTCTTAATTTGGATGGGGGAACGTGACTGAATAGACTGTGTTTTTAATAAGGACAGGGGAAAATAGAGCACTTAGCACTTGATTCATAGAGTCCATAACCATAGAGTTGCCTAGGTGGTTGGCGCTCTAGTGGTTGGCGTCTTCACTACTTAATCATGGCAGGGCAGCAGGAGCACAGTGGATGCGCACAGTGGGCACGGCGGTGGCACGCCAAAGACAATCCTGTCTGCACCCTTCCGTGTCGGAATGCTTCCAGGGGCAAAACATCTGCCCCTCCCTACCCTCAGAGAGCAGTCAATGCCAAGCGGCATTTGTTTGACCTTAGAGGGGCTTGTAACCGCAAATGTCTCCACTCATTGAACTTAACAAAGGCGTGCACTGCCGGTAAGGACTGCTCCTACAGAGTATTACCTAACCTTCCAGCCAATATCCCCCTCCTTTTAAGGTCGACCGGAAAATGCTTATGTTAAATTGTTGTTCCATCCCTCGACATAGGCTGGAAATCTTCTCAAAGGTTGATGTGGTCTTTCTTACAGAAACCTGGCTCCACGAAGAGTCAGGACCAGACATTGTTCAAGCTCTCCCCCCCATTGCTATATAGTTTGTAGAGATAGAAGGGACAGAAAGGGTGTAGGACTTGCAATTATGCTCAAGTCCTTCCTCATTTGTACGATGGACACCCTCTCCCTGCCCCTTTGTGAAATGTGTCCATTCTCTATCACTATCTCTATGTCTCACACTTTCTCATTTTTAGGAGCCTTAACTTACTGCCCCCCCCCCCCCCCCGCCCAGCCATGCAGGTCAATTCATTTAGACATTACCAGAGTTCCACGACAGCTTTGCAATAAAGGAGCCCAATTTTACAGGTTTGGGAGACCTAAACATACATTTTGATGAGCCCACCAACACCTTAGCAACCACTTCCTGTCAGACTTAGCATCCATACAATTGGGTCACAAGACACAGGACCCCACTCATGAAAAGGGGCACTTGTTAGACCCCAATTTCACTAACTACCCTTTGCATCAGGTCTCGGATCCGATACCCATTATTTGGACTGACCATCCTATGATCCCAATGGTACTTACGACCCCCCGTCCCCCCAATTAAACCTCCTACACCTTTGGCGTGGAAAGACAGATGTTGGTCAAAATGTAATTCTGACATTGAAAGAAATCCTTAGTCAGACCATTCAGTCGCTGGGCCATGATCCACAAGCAGCCAACAATAAGATCACAGAATGGCTAACCCACTCTTTTGACCAAACCATCCCCAAGAAGAGGCTCATTCAGAAAAAGAAAAAGAAGTCAGCCCCCTGGTTCTCCCTCCATCTTAGAGTTTTAATAAAACAGTGCAAAACTGCAGACAGGGAATGGCAGAAGGATTATAAGGAGCTCAAAAAAACAAACAATGCGGAGGCAGTTAGGATCTGTCACACAGAAATTAGATCAGTGCAGGCCACTTATTATGAAGCTAGAATCTATGAAGCTGCCGACTCCCTCAGGAAGATGTTTAAAATCACCAAAAAACTGTTGGAACCCATCCCCAATGGACCATCTTCTGAACCCTCCAATGATAAATGTAACACACTGGCCACCAATTTCAATACTAAAATATCAGATATTTACCTCTCCTTTCAAAGTAGGGAGAGGACTTCAAAGTACACTTGCCTGAGTGGCAACAAGGAGTCTAACCCATCCTACATGATGCAATGTCCCCCCAGACACTATTTTGCATACCTTTTCAGCAATATTAAATCTGGAACCCCTCTAGATCCCGCACCTCTGAGGATTCTTGCTCTAGCAGATGAGACTATCTTTCCTACCCTGTTAGAGATGTCTAACCTTTCCTTTGAGAAGGGTCTGGTGCCCCAACCATGGAAGCATGCCATGGTTAAAGCCATTCCAAAAAAGCCCAACCTTAACCCAAATCGGAAGAATATGTCAATGGGCATTTTCTGAATTCCTCAAGGTCAATTAATTCATGCACCTAACACAAACCAGTTTTTGGCTTATACACAGCATTGAAACGAATCTTTTATCAGTGGTGGAGGAGGCAAAAAAGAGACTGGATCAAGGGGCCACATTTTTGATGATACTTCTTGACCTTTGTGCGGTCTTCAACACTGTGGATCATGTTACACTCTTAGATCAGATTTGTAAGGCTGCTGTCACAGGGAAAGCTCTGAATTTGATCGACTCCTTCCTGAGGGATAGATCTTTCCAGATCCATGATAAAACCTGTTCATTGGCAACTCTACCAGTTACTTGTGGAGTTCCCCATGGGTGTTCTCTTAGTCGAACGTTGTTTGATGGGTACTTGCAACCCCAGGCGGGTATCATAACTCCCTTGAGGATCTCTATCATCTCCTATGCAGATGATACCCAGCAGTTTTTTTCACTTGTCCCAGAGGTGGACCCATCAGAGACCACCTTGGGACCCTTTCTGGAGCAGGTTGCCAGCTGGATGAACAATTACTGCCTTAAATTTGGCTTGCCTTGGTCCTCCTTCTGCTCATAAACCTGCTATAAAAGAAGGATGTGGCTGGAAAAAACTCTGATCATGGAAATCCAGGCGACCAAATTGTCTGCCACCTGTTTTGGAATCATGCTTACGTTGCACAAGATCCTACCTTTACTCCCTTAGACCACAAGGAGGTTGGTAGTCCAAGCTCGGATTCTTTCACACTTGGATTACAGCAACTCACTTGACCTAGGTGCCCACAAGTCAGTTATTCATAAACTCCAAGTCATGCAAAATGCAGCCACATGATTGTTGTTCGGGACACATAGGCAGAAATCAGCCAGACAGGGTCTAATTGACCACCACAGGTTGCCTGTTTCCCAAAGTATAGGATTTAAATCCTTGTGCAGGGTGCACAGATCGTTTCATTTGAGAGGCCCCCCTATCTCTTACCAACTGGTTACACACTGCACCCCAGAAGGCTTCTTAGATCCACTAACTCTAATTTAGAAACTGCCCCCACTGTCAGAAGAGCTTGAAGTGGAGGACAGTCTTTTGGCTTTAACATGGCCAAGCTATGGAATGCCCTCACTCTGGCCATTAGATCCATGAATAACAAATTGAGTCTCTGAAAATCCTTCAAGACCTGGCCCTTTATTAACTCATCCTTTAGGTGTAGAGTCTGATCTTGGAGTAGTGGTTCTCTTTGGCCGCTAGCGCTGGGATGCCTTTGGGTCACACCATACACTTTACAGACCCTCCCGACAGAGCATAGCATGGCTCAATACATGGATCAGCCCATTTACTTTGTGCGGGTAAAAGTATAAGTGTAGTTAGGTCTAGGGCTGAGATCACTCCCCTATAGTGGGGCGCCTACCTCATGGTGTCTCATTAAGACTAGCCTGTTAGAGCATATAAGGACCAGCATGTCTGGCTCAAACCACCAGGTCTTTATTGACACGTAGACTGTTCACCGGGCTATTCACGGAACGTAACTCAACCATAATCTTTGCTAACATGGCTGCTCCATCTGCTAATCTGTATAATTCAATATATACTAATCTAAGGGTAAGCGTGAAAATGCATGCTTGATGTACGTAATTTGAATTTCTACTTGTACTTAACATGTACCTAATTTCTATTGAATTTAAGGCCTTGTCTCCAAGCACAAAGTATACCTTATTGTCCTACCAGAAACCTGCCCGATTTCTTTACATGTTTTTCTTTCTGTAGTTGCGTGTTTAAGGCGTTTAAGTTATTAGTGTTAAGCACCATGTCACTCCACCCTCTACTACACACACATAAACCCATTCCTGCATGATTCCTTTCCCCAGCCAGCCCTTCCCACCAGACATAGCTGCTACAACCTTGCTCCACTACGACTTCCCCTATGCACCACATCTCTTACAGACATCTCCTGGTGGGAAGGGGCTCTAGTCTGGTTCTGGGTTCCCCCAGAGTCCGTGTTAGCTCCCAAAGTTGTTTGCTAATACCCCAGAAGCTCTTCCACCCCTACCCCCTCCTTGTTTCTCTCCCCAGTGGGATAACTGGAACAATGAAGATTTGCCAAAAGACTCATAGGGCCGCGCTTAGGACCCCTAAACCAGGAAGCCTACCCACGATTCAGAACAATGACCAATGCCTTCACTAAGCATTATTTCCTTGAACACCAAGGGTTGACCACCCAGTTAAAATAGCCAAAATCGTAAACTGTTGTAAAGACCTATCAGGCTACATAGGGTACACAGTCTAAATATCTAGTTTGTAATGTCGACCTACCGAAATATCGAGTCTGCAATATCGAAGGTAAAGAATATCGAGGTCAAGAATATCGTTGGACAGAATATCGACCCTAAGGTAAGTAATATTGAATTTATTTATATCGATGTAAGTAATATCGAAGTCAGTAATATCGATATCAAATATATCGATGTTACTAATTTCGATGTTACTAATATTGATATTTGTATTACTATTATGTATTTTATTATGTATTTAATATGTATGTGTTATATGTTTTTGTTAAGTATTTTACTTGTTTAAAATTACATGTGTACTATTTTTATATATTAATAGTGATATTTTAAAGTTAATTTAATGTTTTAGTACTGGAGCGGGTTGTGGGTTTATAGGGGAATAGGGTGGGAAGTAATGTAATTGTAATTAAACAATTATTTATTTTAATTTATTGGTATTGATAAATTCATTTTAATTAATTATTAATTGGCAATTAATTATTTTAATTGTTAATTTATTTTTTAAATTGGTAATTAATGTTTGTAACTGGTAATTAATTTTTGTAATTGATAATTTATTTTTTTAATTGGTGATTAATGTTTGTAATTGTTAATTAATTTTTTTAATTGGTAATTAATTTTTTTAATTGATCATTAATGTTTGTAATTGGTAATTAATGTTTGTAATTGATAATTAATTTTTTTAATTGGTAAGTAATTTATTTTAATTGGAAACTATTTTTTAGTAATTGGTAATTAATGATTTATAAAAAGTATTTTTGGTATAAAAATAATTTTATTTTTTAAAGTTTTTTCATTGCTAATCAATTTTTAATAATAAATATGTGTTTTGTTTTGAAAAATATTTCATTGTTCAATATTTTTACCCAAACGCTATCCAGCGCTTTCCCTACTGTTGCACTCTCTGGAGTGGGAATAGTAATTTTTACTTTCCCGCTATTCAACGCTTTCCCTACTGTTGCACTATTTGGAGTGGGAATAGTAATTTTTACCCCTACACTATCCAACGCTTTCCCTACTGTTGCACTCACTGGAGTGGGAATAGTAATTTTTACTCACCCGCTATCCAACGATTTCTCTACTGTTGCACTCTCTGGAGCTGGAATAGTATTTTTTACCCCTACGCTATCAAACGCTTTCCCTACTGTTCCACTCACTGGCATGGGAATAGTAATTTTTACCCATCCGCTATCCAACGCTTTCCCTAGTGTTGCACTCTCTGGAGTGGGAATAGTATTTTTTACTGCTACGCTATCCAACGCTTTCCCTACTGTTTCACACTCTGGAATTGGAATAGTAATGTTTACCCACCCGCTATCCAATGCTTTCCCTACTGTTGCACTCACTGGAGTGGGAATAGTAATTTTTACCCCTACGCTATCCAACGCTTTCCCTAATGTTGCACTCTCTGGAGTGGGAATAGTAATTTTTACCTTCCCGCTATCCAGCGCTTTCCCTATTGTTGCACTCTTTGGAGTGAGAATAGTAATTTTTACCCCTACATTATTTAATGCTTTCCTTACTGTTTCACACTCTGGAATTGGAATAGTAATTTTTACCCACCCGCTATCCAACGTTTTCCCTACTGTTGCATTTTTTGGAGTGGGAATAGTAATTTTACATTCAACGCTATCCAATATTTTAATTACTGTAGTATTTTTTGGACTTTAAATAGTAGTTGTATTTATTTTTTATTTATTGTTTTTGTATTATTTTATATAATGTAGTATTTAATAAATTGTGAATATTTTGTAGGTATATTTAATTTTTTTAATGTATTAAATAATTATATAATTTTTATTTATGTTATTATTTTATGTGTGTAGATGTATTTGTAATTTATAGTATTTATAAATAATTTAATGTATTAAATAATTATATAATTTTTATTTATGTTATTATTTTATGTGTGTAGATGTATTTGTAACTTATAGTATTTATACATAATTTATAAGTAATTAAAATAATTATTAAAAGTTATTATTAAGTATATATTATATATTTTATGTATATGTTTAATTAATGTTTTATTATTATATATGTATCATTTATTAATTTTAAACATTATTAAATATTTTTAACTATGTTTATTTTATATATTAGTATTATTTACTTTATTTTACACATTTATTTTTAACTGAAAAAAACGATATTTATAACTACGATATTTTTAACATCGATATTTTAGTTTCGATATTTTTGTACTTACCTTGTTGTAAATAGGATGTCGATGTACTTACCTTCGATATTCCAGCGTCGATGTTGCTGTAGGTCGATATTCTTAGAGTCGATATTCTGTCAGTGATTTGCTACATAGACCTTCTCCAAGAAGCACAGATAGGCTTTAAAAAAGCCCTGTCAAAGAAAATGAACAACGGAGAACACGACCTCTATGTCATGAACTTATATTCTCCCAATGTTCTGCCGTGCACTTAATAAGAAATTAGCAGAGATTCCAACGAGACTCAAAAATGATACTGGGAGGTGATTTTAACCTTCCTATGGATCCCATTCTAGGACACCATTCAACCGTTTATATTCAGTTTCCCCAAGGTGCACAAACAGATGCTCAACGTATGCTCCTCCTACTGTCTCCCAGATGTCTGGAGACTACACTACGCAAAGCGCAATGAATATAAATTCTTATCCCCTGCTCACTCAAGCTTCCCCCGCATTAATTATCTCCTAGTAGACACCTCACTTCTAAAGGCCACTTCCGAGGCAAAAATCCATCCCATTCTCGTCTCAAACCATGCTGCAATCTCAATGTCCATCCTAAACTTTCCCGATATAGGGAAAAATCCAATCTGGTGGATGAATACTGAAATCCTAGACAAGGAGCCAGATATAGCAGATCTAAATAACGAAATAGAACAATTCTTCAGAGAAAACGAACATTCTGGCACATCCCCTCTGACTGTATGGGATGTGTTCAAATGTGCCATAAGAGGACAAAATATTAAACAAATGTTCCCAAATAATTGATAAATTAAACAAACAGTGAAAAAAAGAGGGATTGAAATCAAAAATAAGGAGGAAGCATTTAGATACTCAAACAACAAGTCCCTACTAAGTGACATCAAACAACTAAAATGCAACTATAACTCCATTGTCAGTAAAAGGGCATATGTATGTGTACATGCTCAACAACTACTATTTTCCAAAATATCGGAAAAAACTCTTGCTACCACCCTCAAATTAAAAAATCTCAATAACCAAATTACACATATTATGGCCCAAGATGGATCTCAGAAATTTAAAACCAAAGAGATACTTGAGTTGTTTCAAGAATTTTATGAAAAATTTTACACCCCAAAAACTTTGTGCGATAAAACAAAATGTCTGGTGTTTACAAATTCCCTCCCTAGTGCTTTAGTCTCCGACTCAGGCAAAGTGTGCTTATATGACTGTTGTACTCAAAAGGAAGATGGATACTTCATGTAAAGTAGGTTAAGTTACTTTATTTAAGTTAGTTAGTTAAGTTATAAAGATAACCCCATCAGGAGCAGCTGTCCTGCTGCTCAGCCCTCACTCAACTGACATTCACAGCACAGCAACATTCCAATCATCCAACAATCCATATGACATACATACCAGCTGAGCAGCAGGGAACACAAGTTATAACATATCTCCCTTCGTTATGGGTACAATTGCAAATAAGCAATAAAATGGTTGTCAATGAGATGCACTCTAGTACAGATAGTTAGTAATGTAAACACAATGCACTAAAGTACAAATTAACAACGCATACGATAAATTTAACACATCCCGCACCGCATTACTTCCTGACATTAACAACTATCTTCATCCTACATCCTTATGCCACTAATTATACGAGTTGGCCAGACCAGTATAAGAAGCGAGACACACAGGAACAAACTTAATGTAAAAATACCAGGAAACAACGCGCACACTATAAGTGACAGAACTCGTGTGACCCAACCATACCGCGGGAAAACATACACTCGCAAGAAGCACACCTCCGCACAACACGTGCACACAGCAAACACATAGGTAGCCGGGAAACCAGGTGCACATAACGAACCTACAATCACACACAACACCAACTTTGTGTAACAACTCTTTTATCAAAACACAATGACCAATGAGTGACCATATACAGCATAGCCCTCAAATTACCAATGAGTGACCATATACAGCACAGCCCTCAAAAAAAACCAAAGAGTGACCATATACAGCATGGCCCACAAATAACCAATGAGCGACTATATACTGCATAGCCCTCAAATAACCAATGAGTGACCACATACAGCGTAGTCCCCAAATAACCAATGAGTGACCACATACAGCATAGTCCTCAAATAACCAATGAGTGACCATATACAGCATAGTCCTCAAATAACCAATGAGTGACCATATACAGCATAGCCCTCAAATAACCAAGTGACCATATACAACATAGCCACAACAAACATGAGTTAATGAGTCAAGACACACCCACACACAACATAAGCCGTGTAACAACTCTTGCTAAATAACTTGAACACCAAAACCACACAATCAAGGGTTGACCATATCATATCATACCACACAGCCCCCACACACATGAGTAATGAGTTGCCGAAAAACTAGAGACACTCACACACAACACCAATTGTGTAACAACTCATGGTGATTCACTCACCGATACCAAACATTATAACCAATGAGTAACTAAGTACAGTATATCTCTCTAATGACAAAGTGACCACAAACTACGTAGCCACTACAAACACTAATTAATACGCGCACCAGAGAACAAATGAATAGTTTAACACTTTGACAACACCTCACACTGCAGTAATGAGAAACCCATCCTCGTGCTTGATTAGCATTACACTAAACAAATCCTCATACAAACATCCTAAACACTGCAAGCAAAATACACTGTAGTTGGTCAAAAACATCATCATTAGGCTCATCAAAGTGTCCCCAGCGTGGATCCTCATCATCACTGGTTCTCCGTCGCAGATTACTTATTTCCTGGTAGAGTCTAAAAATTACACACTTTGCAAAACGAGCAGTTTTGGTTAAATATCGCGTTAGTTCTCTTTAAGGTGTTTCCTCTGATCAAAAAAACGATACGTCTGAGGCAGAGTCTAAAAAAAAATTACAGCCTCACCGAGTTGGGATTTGAGATCGTTGTACCACCAAAAACGCATTGCTCACTTCAGCGCTCATTACCACGCGCCAGGTTCCAATTAAAGTAGAGTTTCTACATGTCACATCGCTCCGACATGTCACGTCGCTCCGCTGAAAACGGGTTGCCTAGTATCACAGATTCAAGGTGGCAACCACGTAGCGTGATTACATCACTTCCGCTTCTCCTTGTGACGTTTACCTCTTTAATTTCGTTTTTAACAGACATTGTTTCTTACATTAACCTCTTCAGACTTGCGACAGTTTTATTCTCTCTTACATAGTGATAGTGTTAATCACACAGCGCTGATATTATCTTCTTCCACAGTTGCAGCGCTAATCTCTTGTGCTCTGTTAAAATTTCATTTTCATTTTCAACAGACAGAGAGGTAATGTCTTATCAAGATGCCAAATACAGATCTTCAGGCAAAATCCGCACTGTCGCTGGTAAATCAAACAAATCCAATCTGGCAAACCTTGATTACAGGGCGACCGATGTCTTGGTCACTGATGGGGTTTGTTTGCCAGCCAGGATTACACACGCATTTTTCATCCAAACTAAAATATTCTTTTTTTTGTTACCTTTAGTCTTCTTTTTTCTTCTTTACTAGTACCTTTTCCGTTCTTTCCTTGGTCAGAATGAAGTTTTCAAATAGTTTTTTTCCTTTGCACGCGTTGATTCTTTTCAGTAAAGTTCCCAAATGTCGCCAAAATGTTGTACTCAAAAGGAAGATGGATACTTCATGTAAAGTAGGTTAAGTTACTTTATTTAAGTTAGTTAGTTAAGTTATAAAGATAACCCCATCAGGAGCAGCTGTCCTGCTGCTCAGCCCTCACTCAACTGACATTCACAGCACAGCAACATTCCAATCATCCAACAATCCATATGACATACATACCAGCTGAGCAGCAGGGAACACAAGTTATAACAATGACCCAATAGAAACAGAAGAAATTGTCAAAAATCAAATCTCTCTGGGAAGTCATCAAGGCTGGATGGCTTACCCATTATCGTCAATAAAACATTCACAAATTCTCTCATCAGGCATCTTAAAAATACCCTGGACAACTTTGCTCTCAAAGGCAAGGTATTTGTCACAGCCTCCGAAGCCACCATTGTGGTGATTTCCAAAGAAGGCAAAAACCACTCTGACCACAAACATTTCTGCCCAATCTCACTCCTAAATCTGGAACTAAAATATTTACCAAACTCCTAGCCAAAAGTTTATAAACATACATCCCCAAAGGTATTCACAATTCCCAAATGGGTTTCTTCAAAGGGAGACTTGCCAGAGATAACATACATACATTCTGCCACATAACAGACCATGCCCACAATTCCTCAGTTCCAACAGATGTGATCACACTCGACGCCTATAAAGGCCATTGATAAGGTCTCCACACAGTCCTCGAGTCTCACAACCTCAAAAACTCATCTATCAAAATGGTTATGGCCTTATATGGCGATGCCAAAGCAAATACCAGAATAAACAGTGCCACCTCCACATCCTTTGACCGGCACCAGGGCAGAAGGAATGGTTGCCCTCTCTTCCCCTGTTCTTTCTACTCGTTATCGTCCCCTTACTTCAACTAATCAATTCCTACCATAGAATTAAAGGACTTCAATTTGGCTGCAAATTTTACAAGACTGCAGCATAGGAGGAAAACATTCTCATTTTCTTACAGGACATTGAAAATGCAATCCTGTGTAACCGCAATATCATACATGAGTTTTCAAGGGTCTCCGGATACACTTTAAGTAAGGATAAAGCTGAGGTTTTCCCTCTGAACTCATTATGCTGTTCCTCACATTTAAGTGGCTCAGGATTCAAATGGCAAACCAAACGCCTCAAATATCTGGGGATTTTGTTTTTTTAATGGCCTAGCTGAAACACTACAATACAACAAATTCAAATTCGTTACCAAAGTCAAAGACTTTCTTACCTCCTGGTTGCCTAAACACATCTCATGGCGGGAAAGACTTCAAACTCTCAAGATGATCACACCAATAGTAAACTTTGTGTCATCCATGCTACCCTTGAAACAATCTTCTTCCTTTTCCCAGGAAATTGATAAAATAACATCAATCTTTCCTTGGAATGGTAAAAGAGCAAGGATCTCATATACGGTTCTCAGAAGGAGCTTTCCAAAGGGAAGCTGTAACCTCCCGAATTAGGACCTCGACCAATCTGCCTTTCTAGCCGCACAGGGCACATTTGGGCTAATCCCAGATTCCTCTACACCCACCACTGGATGGATAGAGAACACGCTCTAAACACTCCTGTCAGCATATTCTCTGTCAGTACAATGTTTAGACTTAACCCCCCTGAATCCCTTTGTGCACTTACAAACACTGCAAATGCATTAAAACTTCTAGACTAACGTATGCCTGAATCTATTTATAACTCAAGAATAGCATCACTTTGGTACAATCCTAAAATCAAAATAGAAGTCACTGCTAATATTGCTCACTTGTGGGCATCCAAAGGCATCAAGCTAATCTGAGACCTTTATGATAACAACAATGACCCGCTCCCCTTTTCAGAACTGTAAAAAACGTATTACCTCCCTAACTTAGACTCCTACAGCTTCCTAATGATTCAAGTGAAACTCTCCAAGATCAATCATACCAAACACTCGATTCTATCTGCTCCGCTTGCTGCAATGCGCTACTCAGGTCATACAGCCTCAAGAATTTACAAAATCTTATCTGACTCTTACTCACCACCAATCGACACTACATTAAAAATGGGACAAACATTGTTACACCGACTTGTTTGACTATATCACTGAAGAAAACTGGCAAATTCTCCTTACACAACAAAATTGTTCCTGCACTCCTACGATCCAAATATTTTACCTTCTGCGTTGGACCCCATCCAGGATACATCAATAAAACTTGTGAGAGAAGGACACTAGCTGGAACTGTAACCTAGAGCTGGGCTCACATCAGCACATTCTTCAGCTGTCAACTCCTAGACTCACACTGGTCCTCAGTCCAGAGCCATCTTTCCAACACACCAATATCTATGAACTTCCCCATGGTAGGACTAGGCCCCTGGGCCTCTGAGACCTCATTGAACCTGATTGCTAATGACATGGCACTGCTGGACTTTTTATTGACAATTATAGTGAAAGTCACCCTCTCAGAATGGAAGTCATTTAACCATCTATGTCATCACACCTGCTGTGCATGGGTCTCATATCTTACAGGAGCACATATCTCCCAGTCTAAATACCAGTCCTTCCCCCAATTTCCGAGTGCGGTGTGGCATTCCTTTGATAAGTACATAGATCAGGGCATCAACAGGTTCACGACTTAGCTACAGGCAGGTATTCATCACATAGGTACGATACACTCAATAAATATTAAAGATACACTTTACTACAGGTTTATTTACCCAGTTATAGGCAACGTCTCCTCGATCCCTACTCTGGATATTATGGAACCAAAATCACTTCAACTTCAAGTATGTTGCTTGTATATCATATGCTGTGTACTATTGGTTTGATTTACCAATCTGAATATATATCGTAATGCTACCTCAGAACTTATATGCTTGTATGTTCTATTATAAAACGAATACAATATTTGAAACAAAAAAAAAAGATGTATTGAGACATAGGTCTAGGATTACAAGTTACATTGCATGAGACAGGCAACTAGGCACTGTAGATAATGGGAAGCATATTATCTGAGGAAGTAGCAGGAAGGAAAGTTTGAGGAAGAAGAAGAAGAAAATAAAAACAGGTAGAAAGGGAGAAGAGCTGGGGGTTGTGTGAATGATTGAATAAAATATTTTGAGCTTAGATGGCACGAACGTTTGAAGTTTGAAAGCATGGTTAAGTGTGTACAGGTGAGACAAAAGTAAAAAGAGTGGACATCAAGTAAAAATGGAGGTGTTTTAAGATTGGAAAAGGTGGTGTAAGCATACAGGCAAGAGGGAGAGGTGAAAGGCCACAGTAAATGTTAAGGCCTAGGAGATGTAGAGCTCCAGATACGAGTGGCATTTGGAGATATGAATTGATTTTTGAAAAGAAATGGAGGTCTTCTTGGGGTCACAATTGTTCTAGATGAGTGTCCCGGAACAAGGGAGTTACTCCTCCTGAGAATGCCTGGGAGACTGATGAATGCACTTTTTATGTTTTTCAACTCCTTTCTTACTATACTTTTCCTTCAGCTCAATTCAATTATACTTTATTCGGCACGGCAAGTGTCAATAAAAGGTTCATATATTACAAAATATATGAAAATTATGTGCAACCATCATAATAACCTGATAAAACATTTGGGGGGTACAGGGGTAATAGAGTGAATGTGCTACAACCACACACCAGTCAGCCCAATAGACATAACCTTGGCACGTTTTTGATGTACATGGATAATAAAGTGTATGCAGTGCAACAACGTACCAAAATGGTCCAGAAAGTATAGCCATGACTAAATACTGTAACAGCGATAAGATTCAAAATGATACGTGTAGCGAAATAAATTAATCCAACGTAATAGCGAAATAAAAGCGAATTAGAAGAGCGCAGAGGGCGATATGCATACAATAAAATTCAACCTTAATGATTTGAACTATAGAAATGTGCAAGTGAATATATGCAAAGGGCTGATACCATGCTTCTGCAGGCTTTGCCCTCCATCCATCTCCTACACCTCACCACTGCTTTAAGAAAGGACAGTGGCGGCTCCTCCATTATGGCGGAGGAGCGTCACCCCAATGCTGGAGCAAGCAGATAAAAACATGTTAAATAAAATGATAATAAAGCAATTCAATCGTCAGTTTATTTTTCATAACGGAGGAAGCCCGAGACTTGGGGCTGGGCCATTCTCTGATAGCAGCAGGCTGGAGGAGTGGTGCGCACACCAAGTGCGCATGACAGTTTGGGCGACTATTTTAGGATTAGGCCTGGGCAGTTAATTCCGTTCCGCTCGCAGAATTTGCAGAATTTGAGTAATTGCATGTTCCGGGGAGAACGCGGAATTGCCCAAAATTGCGCGATCCGCTGCTTCGTGGAATTTTTTGCTTGTTGGCACTTTCAAAATGCGTGTTCGCAAGACATTTCCCCCCGAGCACGCAGACAGCGTTCGCGAATAGGAAAACAGCATCGCGAATGGGCGATACAAGCAATTCCGCGTGTTCGCAGAACTCTGCATGCTAGCTGAGATTTTTTACCGTTTCCTGAAGCTTGCGTAGCGCGACTATGCAAATTCCACCCACCCCTACTTAGGATGATCAAACCATCATGTGCACTGAGGGGTAGATTTACCAAATCTCCATGCAGCGCAGCGCAGCCTCCTGCGAGTTTTTAAAAACATATCCCAATCAGAGGATGCAAAGGCCCTTATCAATACTAAGGCAGTCCCTATTTAAGCCAGCTTCAGGGTTAGACCAGTTGCTGACCCAGAGCGAGAGTGGGGCCAGCCTAGCTTTATCAGACGTACTCCAACTTCAGCTCTGAGTGAACAATGAAATGAGAACTGGAAGGGGGTAGACTGAGGAGCTGCCTCCATATTCAGTTGTTCTCGACCATCAGGGCATTGACATTGTGATAACCCCAAATGCCAGCACAATACAGAGCTGCTGTAACACATTGGGTCCTGTAAATAGTCAAATGAGTGGAGATGGTCCCCCTCCCTGCAGGCTGAGGTAACTGAGAGAATACTCCGGCAGCCCTACTGACCTTCAAGTGGGAGCTGTTAACCTGTTGCTGACAAAGACCCATGGAATCGAAGACCATCCCTAGATAGTTGAAAAGCGACATGATGCTCAAAGATTGACCACTAAGCGTTAAGTTGGAAATGTTTTTCTTGTCGGGATCGCAGGCCACTACATGTGCCTTTCCAAGGTACAGGGGATTACCCTTGGCACGGTGTACTTTTCTACAATCAGATGCAAGTTCAGGCCCTGTTGCAGGGTACCCATCCCTGGATGAAAACCAAATTGTTAGGGGCTCAGAATATTGTTTAAATTAGCCCAAAATAGTAATCAATCGAATATTACTCTTTCAATTATTTTGACTGTGCTGTCTATCAAGGGGATTGGTCACTATCATCTAGGTAACATGCGGTCTTCTTTCTTAAATGTGGGAATGATGAGAGGGCCCAGAACTAGGGATCTTTTTACACAGAGAGCTACTAAACATTTGTGATGAGGGGACCCCACAAATTACCACAGCACTTGACGCTATCCATAGGAACCCTGTCCGGTCGAGGGACTTTGCCATCTGAACTTTGCCTGATGGCTTCCTCTATCTCTGGTAAGGTGACCAACAAAGCGAATGCATTACCTAATTTTCACTAAAGTAACACCCTTACACCATCCTTTGGGACTTTTACTTCTTATGTGTTCATCTCAATTTTTTTAGGAAAGTTTCGCAGGCTACTTCAAATTGATTCTACCATCTTGGGGAAACCGTGAAGCTCTTTCCAGACTTAGGTGATGTGGTAATTCACTAGTCTAGCTCTGGCATGTAAGAACAAAGTGAGACAAAATCATGGGAATTTTGTAACCTCCTTGAGGTGGCATTTTCATAACTGATACCAGAGATTGCAAGAGCTTGGATCACCAGGTGAAAGTCAGCTGGCATCAGCAATGGTATTCATTTTTATATAGAACGTAATGTGGCTCTTACAGACATTACTGTTTGGTCAATCTGTACATTGACTGAGAGTGGTAAATCCAGAAGCTAGTCATCCACAGAATACCACAGAGGTCTATGTAAAAATGTTTCTCCAAGTAAGTTTTTAAATTATGGTTTGGTTCATTGATATGACTTCATTATGCTAAATTTTCATGAGAAAATAGGGCCTCATTCTGATGAGGGTCGGACGAGCATCCGACCGTCATCATATTAGGATGGAGACTGCCCAACATGTAGTCGGCTGCTCCACCCACTTTCTTATGATGCGACCACCGTGAAGTGCTTCGTAAACATGCCTTTTACAATTGCAGCTTGTGCTGCAGGCCGCAAATGGGCTGCAGCAAAAGTCATGTATAGAAACCTCCATGCACTGTGTGCTAGGCACCACAGTGGATAACTGTTTGGAGGGTCACCACATGTGCCCGCCCCGTCCCCATTGCAGAGGCTCCGGGGGACAGGGGCCCATCTAGAGGCCCCCAAAGTCCCATTCCATCTGCCTTTATCTGGCGGTAGGACCTCCATGTAAAGGCAGAGGGAAAAGGGACATCGTAATCCCTACAGCGGTGCCTTGCCCCTATTGTGGGGATTACGCTCTGACCGACGCATTATGCGGCGGTAGGACTGCAGCCTGTCTGTGGCGATCCGCCTGACATCATAATCGGGCCCATAGTGTGCATGTACCCAGTTTGTGTTTATGGATACACGTGTTGTACCTTTCTCATATTCTGAATTGTTTTGAGTTGACATGAAATCTGTGGCATTGGACAACATCAATCATTACAGAGTCTTCCTAGATCTATGAGCACTAGAAAGTAATTTTGGGGGTGCCTTTTGTAACCATATGTCTCAGCGCGGGGACACACTGTTGGTGTAACCATGCGCTCTACAAATGAATAAATAAATAACTATTTGATGCCTTCATAACCCATTGTTGTTGACACCTTTTATCTGCATGTTAGCAGCTGTTGTATTGCATTATATTTGCAGATACATAGCGCTTACTACCCCTGACCTGATGAGGTGTTGAAGCACCTTAAGCCGTGTTGTAGGCTGCTCTGGGGCCAAAGTTTAGTTGTTAGTCCATTCTTATTAGTTATTGTTTGTTTCTTGGGATTAGTATTGCGCACTCAAGCAAACCATTCCATGCACCTGTTAGCATTGGCCTGTCCTCAAAATCTGGGAGCTTATGTACAGTCCACCTTATTTCAGTTTACAACGTTACTGGTTAGTTTAAAATAACCACAAAGCTGTCAGAGAGTCTTTGGGACATGTTTACTAGTAAAGTGACGAAGCGTGTTGTTAAGCCAAGAAGGCTAACCACACGCTCTGTCACTTTAGAAACGCAGGGCTGCACAATATTTGCAAGAATATGGTGCAGCCTTGCATTTCCCCGTGAGCTGGTGCTAAATTAACCTCATCCGTGCTCATGACGAGCTCAGCTCGTCATGAGGCACAGTCACGTTGTGCTCATGACAAGCTGAGCTCGTTATGACCGTTGCGCCTCACCCACACGGGGATAATTCACCAGCTGTGCTGGGCGTTCCATTGGAAAGGGCGTGGTCATGACGAGCTCAGCTCGTCACGAGCACGTGGCACTGCGCGCACCCCCTCTCCCCCCAGCACAGCAGGGGAATTAGCCCCGCGGGGAAGGGGTTAAGCTGGCTAGCGCCAATGAAGTCACCCCGCCCTGCACTATCGTGCAAGGATGTCAAGGGAGTCTGCGTTGCAGGGGAAGATTGTTTATCTTCCCCTGCACACATAGAAGTTGCAAAACATCATTTTTTTTTTTTAAATGATTGTTTATGTGCAGGAAGGGACACCTTCCGGCACATAAAAAATCATTGGTGTTTTGCTGTTTCCATGTGTCCTGCACAAACAGCACACATGCAAACAGCAAAAACAAGGAGACATTTTTAAAAATCCTAATTTCTCTGTGGTGAGACCAGGCTTTTCCTGGTCTTAATTTTGGCGCTGCCTTCTATTTACGCAGCATCAAAATCAATGGGTGTTGCAGTGGAATGCTCACTGCAACACCCATTGCCCTCCCCTTTCACGCTAAGTACAGCGTGATAGGGTGCCTTATTTACAAGGCAGCGTTAAGCCAAATTAAGTGGCTTAACATTGCCTTGTAAATAAGGTGAAGCCCCTAGTGCTACCACAACGTTCCGCAAAGTGCCATAGTGGCTTGCAAATATGCCCCTTTGTTTCTTTGTCTATTGGATATGTGGATTTACAATACATGCACGTCAATAATTTGTCATATGAATTCAAACCTCAAAAATCTAATGTATTTCTATAAAAATAAGTCATTCATCCAACAGCTTCCTCAAATTCGCTTCAACAGTTTGTAGAAACTTTGCAAAAACCTGTTCAGTAAAACCTAGGCACTACGGGGGAACATTTGATCTGCTTTACTTAAATTCTTCATTATTTGCTCAAAGAGTGTCATTTTATTTCCAATATTTTTTTCTTGAGTAAAGATCCCAAAGTAATGGGGGCATGCGGAAAAAAGAAAATTAAAATCCCTGGTATCCATTTGCAATATCATTAATGAAATACCTGAATCCCGCGGTTTTATGGTCGAAACTATGTTTCATAGCGTCTTTATACTGTAAATGAAATTTAAAAATGTCAAAAGCTCAGCCCAGATATTCCAAAAGAAATAATTGAGCAACAGTCTGCCAAAATCGCTGATGTGCAAGTTTCTTGGAAAGCAATTTCTAATTATTTTTATGACGGCACATCCTCAAGCTAAAAGGGACAGCATATATATATATATATATATATATGTATATATTTCCAGACCTAGTTGCATTTCATAGCACATCCTCTGTATTGAACTAGATAGCTAAATATGGCTATGTGCACAGAATAACTCGCTGTTGATTGTGCTTATGGTATGGACAATGTACACATCCTGAAAAAGAACAGTGATCATGACACAGAAAGGGGATATTCTCAAGAACGTGTGATAACCATTGCAAAATTAACTTAACACAACTTTCAACATCACAGTCTATCGAGGCAAAATAACGCTGTGTTAGCTAAGTATTCACAACATGGAGGCACCATGCGATAGGCTGCGATAAAGCCTACACGATGCCGTAAAAATGCAAAACACAAACTAAAAAAAACTTGCAATGAGGCCAATCGCGATACCAAAACAGCAAAAATCAGTGGCAGGCCTGCAAATCCCATGCGTCTGGTGGGAAAATGCACTATAAAAACAACAAAAAGAACATACATAAGTGCGGAGCAACATGGACGCACCCGGACCACGTGCAGAGGCCAAACGCGAACTTCACAAGCCCCACAGACCACCAGCAAAGAACAATGGGGTCGGGGAAGGCCAAGGAGAAGAGGGAGAGGAAGATGGGGTGCAGTCTGCAGGCAAACCAGACCAGCGTCATGGAGGTGACAGAACACTACCATCAACTGACCCACAATTGGACTACCGAGAATGCAGTCATAGTGTCGAGGAGGACAATGGAGGAGGCCAAGAGGCTCTGGCATGATGTGAAAAGCAAACCAAGGACAAACCCGCTGTCAACAGGAAGGCAGCAATGGCGACAGGAGGTGGGAGTCCTGCACCACAGGGGTGCTGGAGGAAACAGGGGCCACAGTCATCAGAGTGGAGATGGTGCAAGGAGCTGGGAGTCCGGACACAGCTCCAGAGGACCTGACACAACATCAACAGGGCAAGTAACGACCAGGGACTGGGGGCACAGGGGGAGATGGGCACAAAGGCAAACAAGCACAATGACATGTAGCACACTGCACACCCACAATTACCCTGGATCATGTCCCTCATACATGTGGCACACTGCAACACACACACATAGCAAGAACAGCAAATCCACATTGACGACAATGTGCAACTCTGACACTGCAGGACAGAGGACACAACTGGGTCCGCTCATGTGCAGAAATACACCAATCACATCTAACATAACAGGAAACTGTGAGATGGAAATGTACGTGTACAACCTCACATCCGTCATGTATTCCAAATGTCCACTGTCCACCATCAAAATCCAGCACCTCCCAAACAGTCACAATGTACATTGCCATACAGTCTGCATGTAAACAAGAACAATGCACCAACATACATGTCAACACAATGTCAACATGCATCTCCCCTTCACATTGCAGCGGGACAAACAACACCTCAACAGAGCACACCAGACAACTCATCAGTGATGCCTGAGCGGACCACCACACCTACGACACCGACGTCCTACAACAGCTCATGGACATCCCAGGCAACCCACAACTAGGGCAGCCAAGCTACATAGATGAGAACCCAGCCCCTGCACAGACTACACAGCAGCAAGCACCCACAAGCACGGCTGGCTCACAACACGTCACCGAGCCACACATGCCATTACAATGTCAGGTGTCAGAATGCCAAAGGGAGGTGGCCAAACCGGTGCGGGTGGGGTCCAAACCCATGGAAGATGAACTAGATCACATACGTGGGTGTCTAATACCCTTTATCGACCACCCACACCCCACAAAGGAGACCCACACTGCTACAGGGACACATGTATATGCACATTTCCAGTACAGAATCATGCCCAGAGGCACGCAATAATTATTCACACACCCACTTTGACTCTGTGTACGACGGCCCAATCCACTCCTCTTACATATTGAGTGGATGACGATAAAGCCACATGTACAAGCTCTAACCCGCTGCCTGCGGTGACATGTCTGCGTCTGTTGTGCACAG
Source organism: Lissotriton helveticus (assembly GCF_964261635.1). Lineage (NCBI taxonomy): Eukaryota > Metazoa > Chordata > Amphibia > Caudata > Salamandridae > Lissotriton > Lissotriton helveticus. The sequence goes on along the minus strand of NC_136065.1, from coordinate 162,727,263 downwards.
CACAATGTAATGTTGTAGGGCCCAGGGCCCTCATGCATACAACATGACCACAGGGGCCCAGGCAGATAGTATGTGGAACTGGCTACGGGCACGTGCGCCTGGCCCCTTTATTGGCAGGGCCACATGTACAGTGACGCCTGTGCTGGATGTGTGTGGGGTGAGTGTAAGCTAGCCCGCGCGGAGTGGTTGGTGCTGGCAACAGCTTGTACAGTGAACACCGTCAAAACGGAAACTGAAAACACCAGCATAACAGAGACAACTTCTGACTACATGGAGGTAGCCGGAGCAAGTTCAAAGGTCACCCAATATGAAAACAGAAGTGTCCATTAGTTACAGTGCACTGAGGTTGGGGCACTAGAGCTGAGCGCGCTCATGTGTACAAATTGTCTAGGATTGTGTCCCTTCAGGAGATACCAGATGCAGCTGCAGTGGGGTGTGTTACACCTGCATCCTCTTCCTCAACATCGTCCTAGGTCTCCCACACTGCCTGAGGTGACATTGCTGTGCAACCTCTCCACAGCACAAAACTCAATCAGTAACGGTCCATGGGTTGCGGTGCACTGAGTCAGTGGCACCTGGAATACTGAGCAGGGTATCAGGCAGATGATGGCATCCACGACAGGTGTGAGCAACTCCGTTAGTCTGCCAGTATCACTGTTTTGACTCTGGCAGATGGCGGTTGGAGGTGGTCCTGGCGATGGTGGTGTGTGCCTCCTGCGGTGATACGACATCCGGGCTGGTCAGGCCTCGATTTAATGTGTGAGCCCTGGTGGACTGCAGTTGAGGCCGGAGGCAGCGGACAGAGCAGGGCCACAGACACATGGCGTTGATGACCCCAAGGCCATCGTCTCAGAGAACATCCAATATTCAATCAGACAGGGCCCTTGACTTGAGCCGCACAGAGTTAGTGGCCCCGGATGCACAGCGGACGACACAGGCACACCGGCACGGGACGGTGACTTGCGTCCACTGAGGTAGGGCCACTCTGACTGAGCGGGTCCTTGACGATGTCCAAGCGGAATGTGGTGGAGGGTAATAGGGGACAGTGGAAGGTGTCCTCCAGGGCATGATGCAGAGGGCAGTAGCCGTCCGAAAGCAGCAAATGGAGGAGTGGAATGCTCCTGCCTTGTTTCCACCACCAATTTGGTATCAGCTACATAAGGATGAAAACTACCCCCAATTCATAGACTCAGATGCCACCAGAGTTCAACCAGAGAGTGTCCATAAATGTCGGGGCACAGACTTAGTGGCACCGGGGCTGAGAGGGGATGCAGTCTGTGATGATGCCGGTACAATGATATGTACTCCGCCATCGCTAAATCAAGACTCAGTCCCAAATGTGTGACCTACTCCACCGCAGTGTAGACTGGAGGCAGCGGTCAGCAGTGGCCCACAGCCACGTGCCATTGGCTCGCGATGCACAGAGTTAGTGACACCAGGGCAGTTGTCAGTAGTGTTCAATCACCTCCGTAAAGATAATCCTGTTTTCCTCCTGACTGCAACGCATCATCCTCTTACACCTCACCTTGCATGCAATGATATGTACTCTACCATTGAAAAATCGATACTCAATTCCAATTGTGTGACCTACTCGAGCATAGCGTAGGAGAGGCAGTAATCCGCGTGGGCCCACAGACACGTGTGGTTGAAATGCTATGCACAGACTTGGTGGCACCACATCAAAGGGAGTATAGTGACATAAACGCAGCAATAAATAATGTTATCTGCCATAGTGTAATCAAGACTCAGTTCCAAATGTGTGAGCTATTAGTCCGCGGTGTCTACCGGTGGAGTGCGTCAACGAGAATGGAGTACTGCCAGGGTCGCGGCCCTTGGGCTTGAAGCTTGCACCGGCATGCGGTGGGCCCTCTTTGACATATGCCGATGTCGGCATGTGAGCAGTGAGGCCTGGATGCGCATGGGCGTACAAGACTGGTTCGGGGACCATCGGGCCAGGGTGTAACGGGTGCACGGGATAGCAGGCAACACCGCTCACGGCGACTGCATTGGCCTCATGGTGGGGTGAGAGGCGCCACCCTGGCAGAGACGTTGGGCATTCTGGAAGAGAACCACGCCCAGAGTTAAGTGCCTTTTATTCACACCCCTACCCTGGCCTGGCGTACAACAGGACAGCCCACTCCGCTCACGCTTACGGGGGGGCACATTACAAGCTACATTTCCACAAGTTTTCCCACTGGATGGGGTGACATGGTTGCGTCCACTGTCCAGTACACACCAAACACCAGGGGTGTATGTCGACATGGATATGTGTGTGGTCTGCATTCTGCAGTCTGTACAGCACATCAACACCACACTTGGCATTGTGTGCAGTCTCATTCATGGGTCACTTGCCTCCTTCGCACATGCCTGGTTCCCACCTCTCCAAACAATCTGCTATTGTGTGGCTGCTGTGCCATGCCGTTGATGGCTCATATACATTGCTGCCCCAGGTTCCCACAGTAAGTTGGACTGTCGTGTCTGGTGGGTGGGCAGGTTGTTTGGCATGTTGTATGTGAGTTTGGAAAGTGCGCATTCCTGGAGTTGTGAGTTGTATGATTGTGGACTTGGGGTGTGTGGTGTGTTCATTTGGTTCTTGCCAACGAGCAGTTAATTTCCGTAGGTGCCATCCTGGAAGCGTTGGTTGGTGATGGCCTGTCGGTTGATGTAGGAATCATGCACAATGCCTGGGTAGTTAGCGGTGACATTGGTGGAGAGTCCCCGGTGGTCTGCTATTGCCTGGACAGTGATGGAATACGTGCACTTTCTGTTGCGTTTATTGTGTGCAGTGTTGCCAGGGGGCACAAGTAGGACATATGTGCATTCAATTGCCCCATAACATGTGCAGAAAGCCAGCTGTTGCGTCAACGCCTTTCTTGGTCTCCATCTGTTCCTGCGCAGTGTGGGGGACATATAGATAGTGGAGTACCAAGCTGATGGTGTCATCCATGACCGTTGTGTGGGACTTGGATTGGGCCGGCTGTGAACTCCTCCGACTCAGGCGGTTGTTGGTTGGAGCGCATGCAGCACAGGCCGCAGTTTTGTCTGAGGTGTGATATTGGTTGTCCGCTGTGTTGGTACCTCCAGCCTGTGGGCAATGAGTTTCAGGATGGGGAGGATGGTTGTCCTTTTGAGCCTGTAGTGGGCAATGACATCCTCTGGTGTTGGGTCTGTGAGGTTGGTGCATTTTCTGAGGGATGCTGTCTTTGTCTATGCTTCCTCAGTGTTGGTCTGGGGAGGGTGGTCATGGGCCGGGTGGGAGTCGGTGTTGTGGACAAGCTGGGGCTCCGAGCTGCATGTTCTTTGGGTCCATGGCATCTGTTGTTTTTCTGGTGTGGCTTTGGGCAGGGCTCCCTTTTGTGGTGCAGGCTGCTGTCCGACTTTGCACCAGGGCAGGTGTTAATTTCCTGCAGCTAACGCGCCTTATTGCATTTTTTGGAGTGTTATCTCCTATCTGGCTGGTCGTTGAGAATGTTGTGCAGTGGTTTTGTCGCGTCTTTTGGTACGGGAACGCCTACTCTGCATCTCATTAGCGTTAGTTGCCGGTGTCATTTGTGGTGATGTTTTATGCGGCAGCTATCGCAGGTAAACTGGTGATATGGGCTGTTAACACCAGCTTGTGAATGGGGCGATATATTTATTGCCACTTTGGCTGCGATAAAGTGCGGTTAACTCGGTGATAACTCCTTGAGAATATGCCCCGTAGTCCCCTTCTGTTTTCCTTTCTCCCTCTGCCCTTCTCTAAAGTCTTAGCTCTCTCTTGTTCGCTCTCTTTTTCTCTCTTTTTTCCAAAACTTACCACCACTAATATTTCCCTATTGCCATTTCTTGATTTAAACAAGAATTTGCAATGCAATAGGTCTTGAATTCACGAGAGTTTAAGCTATTGGCAATGGCAATGCCTTTTATTTATCTGTTTTGATAATTAGCAGATACATAAAAGGCATTTTCATTTGCAATGCCAATAGCTGAAACTCTTGTAAAAGCGAGAGCAATTTAATTTCAAAGAAGCGGCCGACATTGTTCCGGACTGTTTGGAAAATGAAAACACGCATGGCGCGGTGAGTGTTGCAGGAAAGCACGTCGTGCATGTAATAGGAGCAACTCATTAAAGAAAATAGTGCTTACAGACTAAAAAGACATACCGTGTAACAACAGAAGTAAAAGGGCCAGTCTTCATGGGAGGGTACACATGAATATATGAAGTCACAGCAGGGTGTGGACTGACCCCCAACCCTGAAGAAGTTGCCGATACAGATTGACAGGCAATGAAACATGTTGACTTCATATATGTTAAAACGAAGCTCAACAGTAGCTTGTGGTTTTTAATGTGAGCAGATACCCAGCAGCGAATAAAGTTGATTATAGTGCTAGTGGTGCCTAGCTCAGTTTTATTGGGTTGGAACATTGAATGCAGGTATTCTAGCCTAGGGGGGTTGGGTTGTAGTGATTTTTGTGTAGTTGGTTTCACCGTTAAGTTACTCACATTACTTACACGTTATTTATTTTTAGGTGGGAAGGCACCGATGATGATAAGTAGAACATACTGATGAGTACCTGTCAGCAGTTCCCTGGTGGTTGTTTCCGTGAGGTTCCTTCCCATCTTGCACACACTTTTTTGATCACCTTTATAATTTGGAGGGTGTTGTTGGATTTGTGGGGACACAGACACAGTTAGGATTCTAGGATTTTAAGAAAGGAGATAGGTGCATCCTGTTAGTACTGCAGACATGTCGCGTACTATGAATATCCTCACTAATTAAGGAGGTGGGTGCTGTTTGAAAGACCCTATCAGGCAAGGGGCAGGTTTTGTTGATAAGAGTAATGTGAGTGGGGGGCAACCTGTGCCCTGTTTTTCCCTCTGTGCTCCTGTTGTGCAATGGTTAAAGGGTACAAATGAAGACAAGGGGGTACTAAGGAGAGACTAAAACGCCTATTAACAAATCAGAAGCCAGCATTTACAAAGGACAATCACACAAGCCAATGAAAAATATGGGCGGAGAGTGGGTGGGCTTCAACTCCACACTCGAATACAGCATGCCTCGCTGCCCAGGCTCGACCTAAAAAAAACATAAGTGCCAAGTTCTCGTCAGGGAGCCACTGCTCCTTGGACCACCCATTGCCCCTGCCAGCACTGCCAATGATAGTATCACCATAACAATTAACCATCACAACCTACAAGTGTGACAATTCAGACTATTCTAGGCCCCCAAAAGCTGGTGTGGGTTGCAGGTTGTAGTCATTTTAATGTACATTTAAATAATAAACAACGGTTGTTGTGTTCCCAAGGTGTCCAAAGCTAGGATGGGTGGCAGGTCCTTTAGGTACCTGGCGGCATCCGGTGGAATAAACTCCCTGTGGCGTTACGCCTGGAACCCTCAGAGCCCATTTTCAGAGCTAAGCTAAAAACTTTTCTTTACGCCCAGTAGTGGTCCACCTTTACAACTCTTCTGCAAGCGCTAGCACTACAGCGCGGGGACACGCCGTCTGGCGTCACCATGCGCTCTACAAAACTCCCTATTATTATTATTATTATTATTATTATCTCTAAATTAGTCAAAGAGTGCCACCATGTCGCAGACTGTCATAACTGTGCTGACAATTAAGTGCCGAGCACCGGAAAACACTGGCACAAATTAGGCACTGCCCATTGCTTTTTTCTCTCTTGTGCTCTCTTTCATGTTGCTACTTCTTACTTGCCCCCTCCCATATTCATCCCCTCTCGAAGTATATTCCAATCTCTCACTTGCTTTCACTTAGACTCTTTCTTTCTTCAGCTACTCCTGTTGTTTTCTCTTTCCCACTGTCTTTATCAGTGATGCAGGATCAATTTTCAGAGCAGGTGTGCTGTCATCAATGCTACATCTCTTACGTCATAGGGACAGTAGAAAATCCAAGCATCACACAAAGTATAGCAAATAAGTAATGCCCATTCAGTGTAGTGGAAAGGGTGTGGTATGTATCCAGTGGTGCATTTTGGAGCACACTATTGTGAATATATTACTAGAGCATGGTGTTGGTGCTCACACATATTTACAGACTGCACATTTTCCTTTGAAATGGGCACCAAATTAACACTCACATGCAGTTTTACTGATAAAACTATAAAACTATATAGTGGACAAATAACAATGCTTGGAAATCGGTTTTAAGCAAGAATTTAGCATTTGTACATCACCAAGTAAAGTGTCTTGATTTGTTTTGACCCTGTTCAAATCTTTGTTTCTATCAAAATACAGAATCACAAAAAAGTACTCTATTTTTTCATTCCTAACTGACAATTTATTTTGAGATATATGTACAGTTCCTTTACTGGCATTTAAATGAAGCTGTGTGTTAGACAAAAATGGACACCTACTACCTTTCCTTTGATACTCCCTGTACCCCATCAATATTGTCAGATAGTTTACTTTACAAAATCCTCTAGATTTGAAGTTAGGGAAATAAAAGCAAACACCAATCTTCATGTTAAAAGAATAAGCAGCAATTTGTAGGAAGAAATAGACTGACATTTGAACTCTGTTTTTGAATGCACAGCAAATGTGAAAAGATAAAAACACATTTTAAGGCATCTGTATTGCTTATTCACCTTCTGAACTCCAGCATGGTTAGTTTGGGGGTGGTGCAGCACCCCCCAGACCGCTACTTCCAGCGCCTAGGGTCTTTATAGTTCACACATCTTTAGCCCTCCCTTGGTTCGCTGAGGCCCTCCTCCACAACATGTTTTATTTTCCCTTGTATAATATCTTCACTCTTTCACATGCTCCTTTTTAGGTCTCGCCTACGCAGCGCGCATGCAAAGGCCCTATTGCGAGTTGTCCCCAATTGGAGGCCATAACAGTCGACACCGAGTTGCTCAGTATTTTACCCAGTTTGATAATTATTGCCTATCACAAGCTCTTGAGGAGTAACATTAAGATTTTTGGGGCATATTACCAACAACTAGTGATAATTTTTGTCTCTAACTTGTTTAGAGACAAAAATTATCGCCGCACATCGGCGATTTTTATCGCAGATAAACCTTGCTATTAGCAAGGTTTATCGCAAATGCGATAAAAAACGGCCGCAATGCATGAATATCGCTGAAAAGTCAGCGATATTCATGCATTTTCGAGCAAATGCTCTTAGCCATGTTATCCACCTCCCATTGGATAACATGGTGAAGAACTGCTCAGGGCAGGTGTTAGCTTTTGGAGATATTCGCGCTTAGCGCGAATATCTCCAAAAGTTGGTAATAGGAGATAGCGATGTTAGCGACTGTTTCCAGTCGCTAACATCTTGGCACGCCCACTTTGCATGTCATTAGTGATAAATATCACTGACATGCAAAGCGGGGCCCAAGATGGTCGCTATCTCCTATTAGCTGTCACTAACTGGTGTTAGCGACAGCTTGGTAATAGGGAGATAATTTTATCTCCGCTTTCTTGGCTTTTAAAGCCAAAAAAGCGGAGATAAACCCCCTTGATAATATGCCCCTTTGTTCTTACTGCTCAAAAGCAGTATTTCCCCCCTGAAATATTGGCAGGTTGGACCTGGTGATATTTATCTCAAAACTCATATTTCCGAAATGTGCTGTATCGCACCACTGGTAATGAGGGCCATGGTCGGTCTGCACTGGAAAGATGCACAGAAGAAACGTATGGGTTCAAGTTATTCATCGCATGAGGAGTCCATTTTCCTTGGGTCAATCAGAAGGGCAATGGAAAGTTTAATCCCAGTATGTTCAGTTATTTCCTTCACTGGCACCTCCATTTGCTTAATCAGGTTGCAGCTGGGGAGCATGTTGACGGAGACTAAATAATTAGGCAACCTCATTCTCGGCACAACAGGGGCGTATGTTCCACTGGTGCAGCAGGTGCAGTGGCACCAGGGCCCAGAGGCCTGAGAGGCCCACTGAACCCTGATTATTGCTGCATTTTATAATTCAAACAGCAACCAGAGGGGTTTCCTCCTTGCACCAGCATCCATGACACACTGGCTATGCCCCCGAAGCACAATTCCCCCAAACTTGGAGGCGGACTAATTAGCATATGCAGTTTACAATGACATCACACTCAGTAATGTCACAAAAGTGACATCAGAAGTTATTTCACAGCAATATAATATTCCTCATGTAAAAGTGGATGAGCCTATATAAGAGTCAAAGTTGAGATACAGTCTTTGCTATCTATCTAAATGTATGTATATAATGTATTTATTCATATCTAAATGACATATACACATACATCTATCTACTTGCCTGTGAATAAAAACCAGTGAATGTTAAGCAGATCTACATTTAAAGCGTAATCCATGCATTTATAAACAGTTGATTCATTTACACAGCATGGAATAATTGGCAAATGTAATATACCTGATTTGCAAATGCATAAACAATTGATGAATCTAAATATAAGGAAGCTATGCACAGGTATCATTCTTATTTCTATTGAAACTTATGAATTTTGTGTCAGGTTTAACATATGTAATTAAATCAAATTGTTTGTGGTACAGACTGCAACACGGTTCATAACTCTTGTGATGTGTGTCATTTTTTATCAGCACTCTACAGTGGCCTTGACTCCATGTGTGCTATTCAAAACCAGCAATATAATGTAGTCCTGTGTACATGATAGGGCGTTTTGCTCCATCCAAATGATGGTGCACACTCAGGTTCACACGGTGCTAACTCAAATGGATCTTTAGTTCTGACTAAGGCTACTCATCACAATCAATACAGTTGAATAATGTGAAGTGCATTAGGCTTCACAAAAAGGACAGATAGCATTAAATATGCAAACCGTAAAGGTTTATTAATAGATTAGCAAAGCTTAAAACTCAAATCATCAAATTAGTTGTAATTCAATAGCCAATAAATGAATGCATTAGTCAATATATTTCAAATCAATCCAAAATCATGACTAGCTGTTATACAGTTGTCTCAAAGAAAACAGAACAAATTCAGGGGCATATTACCAAGCAATAGTGATAATTATCGCTAAGCTTGGTTAGCGGGCATAATAATATCGCCACGCTCCGACGATTTTTACCGCTGAGATACCTTGATATTATCAAGGTTTATCTCAAAAGTGGTAAAAATCGTGTGAAATGCATGAATATCGCTGAGAAATCAGCGATATTCATTCATTAGCGTGACAATGCTCTTAGCCATGTTATCCACCTTCCATTGGATAACATGGCTAAGAACTGCTCTGGGCAGGTGTTAGCTTTTGGAGATATTCGCGCTTAGCGCGATTATTTTCAAAAGTAGGTAATAGGAGTTAGCGATGTTAGCGACTGTTTCCAGTCGCTAACATCTTGGCACGCCCACTTTGCATGTCTTTAGCGATATATATCGCTGACATGCAAAGTCAGGCCCCCAGAAGCTCGCTATCTCCTAATAGCTGTCGCTAACTGGTGTTAGCAACAGCTAGGTAATAGGGCGATTAAATTATCGCTGCTTTAGCGGTAAACATTCCCGCTAAAGCGGCGATAAGGCCCTTGGTAATATGCCCCTCAGTTTTACCATAAAGGGAATACCCCACGCTGCTAAGCTAAGGGAAAGTCTGTAAGAAGTAAGAGAGGTCAGGATAATGAGTGTCAACATGAAAGTCTCTGAAAGGCCATATAAAGCATCTTTTCACAAGCAAATTTAATGGGAATTCCATCTAAGAGTTGGGTAAAGCTTCTTCTAACCAAAAGGAAATGCATCTGACTTGTGTCTAGATTGCATTAGCTTAAAACATACATTTTATAAATGTTCTTATGCCTACGCATGATTTCCATGAAGAGAACGAATCAATTTATGGGACAGATAGATAAGGCACATTCATTGTTTAAGCACAATAAAGTCTCTCTAAAAGTCCTCCAGATTCGTTGTTATATATAACATAATGAGATACATTTGGCCTTAACCATAATCTTCAGGTTTTATTAATGCATATTATAAAGATAGTGTAAAATATTTAAGGGGGCACAGAACGTGTGGAGTTTCACTCTGTGGAATTCCACAAAGTTACATGAAAACTTTGCGAGATTCCACGAAGTTCAGCGAACAGGTGGAATTCAGCATGTCATGCTGCTTGTGCTGATTTTTAGGTCCAGGAGCTCGTTCCATGCTGAGAAACAACCATTGGCAGAGCCAATAGGCCTCGCCTTTGGGACCGTATAAGTGTTTAGCCATGCAACAGTTGATGTTGTTGCAGCAGGGATATTGTGCTGCATAACTAAATACTTATAAGGTCCCAAAGGTGCGACCTATTGGCTATGCCAATGCTTGCTTTCTATGTCTCCACCATTCTGCAGCGCCATAGCTCTCCTTTCCCAGCTTCTCCTCTCTCTTTTCAATTTTTCTTTCTCTGTATTTTTCTCCTTTGAATCTTTCCTTACTTCTCTACGCCTCTTTTCCAATCTGTCTGTTTCACTCATGAGTGTGTGGGTGTGAACTCTGTTGTATCTCCTCCTCTACCTCTTGGTCAGGCTATGTCAGGTCATGACCAACCATGCCACTAGTTTAAAACTATTGTCATCTTTAAAATGAAAGAAGGGGTTGTGAGTGAATGGGTTGTGGTGTCTATCCAGGGCAGTATGACCACAACAATTTGGCTCTCCTAGCAGGACAGAGTTTATGCATCCTCCTGGGAAGCCAACTTTCACCCAGAGTGGACTGGGAATGTTTTAGAACACAGATTCAGGTGTCAGACATTTTCTTCTTTAATCACTCATGTTTGTGAAAGGGCAAAGATGTATTGCTTCAAGTCACAGCCCCTGCAAGAACAAAACAGCCAAACTCAGGTAATTAGACCTTGGTTTACCAAAGAACCTTGAGACCTTCCAAGAACTTCTTTGTATTGATGTAGTGTGTACAGCTTGAGATCCAAAATCCAGCAAAGAAGTTATGTTCCAGACTGATACCTCTAGAATTGTAGTGATGTTACCACAGTTCAATAGGCCATAGGCTGCAAAGACGAAAATGTGCCGCTGTTCCTCCTCATTTGCTGGTCACCATCAGCAGCCACTGTCGTACTTCTTTTCCCCGGCCAGGGTCAAAACACTCAGCCCGCAGGAATCCTCTCTGGGTTGCGTCCTTCCGCGTCCTCTGGCACGCACGGTCGACCCGCTCCCCTACAATGCAGAGGAACTCCCGGCCGGGATTCCTCACTACCTGGCTGCTGTGATACTTTTCAGCCCGGGCCATGTAGCAGAGCCCCAGCTGCAGATACAAATGCGGAAACACAACCAGCCACCAGGGAGAGGGAGAGTGCTTTTTTCCCCTCAGATCTCCCCTTCCATCACTCAGGAACCACAGGGCGAGTGCAGCGCGGCAGGCGCTGCAGGGGAGACCAAAGCGCTACTCATGCTCTTACACTTCAGAAAGTGAAGGAGCAGAACACAATGCGCGGGTCACTTGGTCAGGAGGAATAGAGGCACTCGCTTGGGTTGGTCATGGGCCATCAGGTCACACTCCCTCTCTACCTAACATATGCTATTTTTTCATTAGTATTTGGAGAGTCACAACTACACTTTGGCCAAGATGCACCTTGCTTTATATAGCTGGCTCCATATGTTAGGACCAAAGTTTAATACCTTGCAGTAGTGACTTCCAACAGTGCTTGCTTCTAGTGGTTGTTTTTAGTGATAACTACTAATGCTTTTTTTATCACTGTTTTTATGGTTTTAAAAAAGAATTTGTTATGATGATCCAATTGCGTTTTTAAAACTCTGTCAATAATGTATAGCTACTTAGCACATCGATAATGAATTATCTTTTTAGTAATATGTTTTGTATTTCGCTTTTATGACTAATTGTCGAATAAAGCTTGTTTGACTGACTGGCACTCACCATGCGTTCGAGTTTACAAGGACCAGGGGCATAACAGCACTCCTGGGGGAGTAGTGGGGGCACACCAGCAGGGTGCAAGCAGGCAAGCCAGCACAAGGGTCATCAGAGCAAAGTGGCAGTCCATATTTCAGCCCCACAGGCAGCAGGTTAGCACTTTCAGAGTAATCAAGTCCCAAGGCGGTTCCTCCTGGCAGTCCAGCAGTCCTCTGGTGTACAACCAGCAGCATCTGGTTACTAGCCCACGCAGTGTCTCAAATCATCGGGTCACAGCCCCGGTAGTTATAGTCCAAAAGTCCTTGTTCTGGGGGCACTTCAAACAATTTTGAGAAGTGCACTACACTCCCATTCAATCCCAAGCCCTGGCTCAAGACACACTACAGGGGGGGTGGGATAGCCCTGTGAAAGGCAGGCACAGCCCTATTCGGGTTCAACTCCTCCCTCCACTCTAAATGCAGACCAGGTCTATTCCGGTATAAGGAAAACTCCTCCCACCACTCTAAATACAGCCATGGTTTATTCAGTCCAGCGCTGAGTCGCCCAGGAAATAGAGGACACGCCTCAACCCCCCCCCTTGTGACTGTCTAGAGTGAATGCATATCCCCTTCTCCTGTCACCCCAAACCAGACGGTGAGTACGCAACCAGGCCAGGCACAACCAGGCCGGGCACAAAGAATCATAAGCACACAGAGATGCCCACTTCTAAAAGTGACTTTTCTAAAATAGTAATAACAAACCTGCTTCACCAATAAGCAGGATTCATTACTACTATTTCAAATATACCAAACATGGTCATGCTACCTTATTCATATCAGAAATTACCACTGAAGCACATATCAGGGAATTTCCAATGCAAAAATAGGAGAGGGTAGCCTCACAGCAGTGAGAAACCAAATAGGCTGTTTGTCACTACCAGGACTTGCCACACAACAAAGGCGCATGTCCTACCTTTTGCCTACATAGCACCCTGCCCATAGGGCTACCTGGGGCCTACCTTAAGGGTGACGTATATGTAGTAAAAGGGAAGTTTTAGATGTGACAAACACGGTAAGTGCCACATCACTGCGGCAGTAAACTGTGTGTGCATTCCCTGCAGTGGCAGAAGCCTGAGACAGATTTGAAAGGCTACTTCTGTGGGTGTCGCAAGCAGTTCTGCAGGCCCCACTAGTAGCATTTCATTTACAGGCCCTGGGTATAGAGGATGCCACTATACAAGGATATGCCAAACAGGTGTAGACCAATCTTACCAAGTCTACAAGAGAGAGCATGTGCACTTTAGCACTGATCACCCGTGGCAAATTGCCCAGAGTCAGAAAAACAACAAAAACAGGTCAGAAAAAATACAGGAGGAAGTTTAGGGATAACCTTGCAAAAAGGGCCAGTTCCAACAATTGAGACTATACTGAAGCCCTTTATGTGACACAAGGACCCTTCCTGGAAGTTTTCATTTTTGATGTCGTCCACCCTTGTGGGGGATTTATCTGACTATCCTGCTTTTAATCAAGCTGGTATAATATGTTGATTGACAAAGTAAATGCCTTGGGAACATAGTAAATGAAGGACCTAGTTCATAGGATGTTTACTGTATCAATGGACACAATGAATCGTTTATCATGTCCATAGACATAGTAAATAGAATGCAGAATGTACCTACTACATGGGCGTGTTAGTATGTCAACAGATGATATGACAGGACCTGCAGATCAACTTAACATGATTCTATCTTGGCCTAAACTATGGCATACCTCTTAGCAAAAGAGTGCTGGCCAACCCCCATTAAATATATTAAGCCTCCCTGCCTTCAGAATGGTGGTGCATGGATTCAGGACGGTGTGAGCCCTGTGGGGTCTGTGGAACTGCGGTTTGTCCCTGTTGTCATGACTGCAGCTAGTGATTGACAGTCCTACAAGTCACATACAAAAAAGCATTTTTGAAATCAGGTTCCTGCCCATAACCAGGTTTATCTGACATCCAGTCTCTTCCCACAGAAAATGAATTAGCTCTTGCAGCATTTAATTAAAAAACGTAATTTCCTTTTAAATAATTAACATGACCAAATTATTCTACCTTGTATTCTAAGGGCCTCATTTACTATATTTTGACACTGAGCATGGCAGCAAGCCTTCCTGCTGCGCTGCCGTGCATCAAAATAAAAGGGCAGGAATGCACTGTATCTACAAAATACGGCACATTCCAGTACTTCTCCCCAGCTCACAAACAGCAGTCATGCCCCAACGCAGACACCCTTGCGTCACGTTGCAAGGGTGCCGGCATTGTGTGGACGATTGTTTTTGTGCAGGAAGGGACACCTTGCTGCACAACAGTAATTGATGGCATTTCCTCTTTCTATGCGCGCTGCAGAGTGCAATATGCATAGAAAGAATTAAAAATGAGGAGAAATAGAAGTATTTCTCCTCGGATTCGGACTCATCAAAAATGTCTTCATTGAAATGCCAGATTAAGTTAATTCCGTTTTTATTTCTGTTTTTTTATTTTGTATAATTCAAACTTTTTCAATTGTGTAGAGCATCAGGAAAACACGTGCTTCTTGATACTAACACCCCTACCCCAGAGCCATTAACACATTAAAAGTATCTCATTTCGTTTGCAGAAAGCCAGATCTTGAAAATTGTTCACAAAATGTATGTGCTCGCTTTAGTCCAAACTCCAAATACTAAGGGCCTCATTTATGAGGCTGTGCGTCACTTTTACGCCGCCGGTGCGTCACTTTTTGTGACGCACCAGTGGTGTAAAAAATGCGCCTTGTTGCGCCATATTTACAAAGTGACGCCTCTAGGGAGATGCGTCACTTTATAAACCCCTGCGCCACATTATACCTGCGCCAGGTATAATGTATGCAAGGGGGGCGTATTGACGCAAGAAAGGGTCGTAGAAGTGACGCGGTGAAATCTATGAGATTACACTGCGCCACTTCTAGGACTCAAATGCGTCAATTTCTTACGCCTGCCTCACAGCAGGCGTAAGACTGACGCAGGCCCTTTCACATGGGGCTTGCCCCATGTGAAAGGACACATTACTGGAGTTGCGTCACTTTTGTGACACACTCCAGCAATGTGTCACTTTTGCCCCATACAGATACGTCAGAAATACTGACGTATCTGTAACTCCTTGCGCAATGATGCGTCATACAGTAAATATGACGCATCATTGGTGTCGCAAGTAGGGCGCAATGAAAAGTGACGCATCGCTGTTTTCACGCAGCGATGCGTCACTTTTCATAAATGAGGCCCTAAATCTTTTTAGAATTTGTCTAGAAACAGTAACCAGGGAAGTGCCTTCGGACATTCTGTGGGATGTCCTTCACAGCAGTTCACGGAAGGAAGAAAATGTTTGGAGGACTGCCGCCAGATGGTTTTGATGGCTGTCCACCAGCCCACCAAACTTTTTGTTTTACCAAAAGTGAATTCATAAAATGGGAGTTTATTTTTTAGAATCAAACAAATAATGACCCCAAAGGGAGATATTTTTTCTTTGGGTTTGGGGGTCATTATTTTTTGTTGTCTGTGATGACCAGTTTTTTCCAGGTGGTGACGGGCACCATCAGGCCTAAATAGGGCGCGTGGTCTGATGCTTTACTCTGACGGCCCCTACTCTCAGTAAGTTGTCCGATGCCGGAGCTAACGGGGTCTCTTATGGCATTAGAACAGGGACCCCCTGAATGAGATCAGAATCCTGGATCAGGGCAAAGTAATTGAAAACAAAATAATATATCCAGGCATCAACAATGTAGACAACTGGCACAAAATAGACATATCACAAAAAACACAAGCAAAGTGAAATACCAACTAGTTAACCATGATATCACAAAATTTAATAACAGTAATAAAAATTGATGAACACATTCAATCAGATAGCGAATGATAAAAAGATAAAAAAGAGAATGCAGTATTTAATTATCGTATTCTCTACAAATTGATACGGAGAAGTGAATTTTGATGATTTCCCCGGCTGACTATCAAAATCGATGCCTGTCTGTCGACGCGTTTCGACACAACCAGTGTGTCTTCATCAGGACAACATCAGCATATTTCCGTAATTGATTTTCATATGTTTCTTTTTGAAATATTTTCTCATAGTACGTTGATTAAAAATGGTGCAGCATAGGATTTACTGTTTTGTTGTGACCTTACTATCTGTAATCTATCATTCAGATGAGTATAGCATTTTTATTCAGCTCTGTTATTATTAACAAACCATCTTGCCTTGAAACATACTCGAATTATTCCTTATAAAGTCAAGCATGATCATGCAAAGCAGCATTCAAGGGTGCCAAGTACGATTGTACAAATAATTTTGTCCAGGTTACTTGGAGAGAATCCTTGCTTCTTCCTACGGATTCAGCCATCGCCATTGTACACGCTGTGGTACGACGTCTATTACAGGTTGTACACCAGGAACCGTTTGCTGGGAAACTGCACAGCTCTGGCACCTCTAATATCGAGAATTGATTGCCGTGATTCCAAATAGCTCTGGCGCCGTGATCATCAGACGCTTTTAAAGTATCTCGGACGCTCTCCAAGTAACCTAGACAGCGTACCACAAAAAATTATTTGTACTATCGTACTTGGCACCCTTGAATGCTGCTTTGCATGATCATGCTTGACTTTATAAGGAATAATTTGAGTATGTTTCAAGGCAAGATGGTTTGTTAATAATAACAGAGCTGAATAAAAACGCTATACTCATCTGAATGATAGATTACAGATAGTAAGGTCACAACAAAACAGTAAATCCTATGCTGCACCATTTTTAATCAACGTACTATGAGAAAATATTTCAAGAAGAAACATATGAAAATCAATTACGGAAATATGCTGATGTTGTCCTGATGAAGACACACTGGTTGTGTCGAAACGCGTCGACAGACAGGCATCGATTTTGATAATCAGCCGGGAAATCATCAAAATTCACTTCTCCGTATCAATTTGTAGAGAATACGATAATTAAATACTGCATTCTCTTTTTTATCTTTTTATCATTCGCTATCTGATTGAATGTGTTCATCAATTTTTATTACTGTTATTAAATTTTGTGATATCATGGTTAACTAGTTGGTATTTCACTTTGCTTGTGTTTTTTGTGATATGTCTATTTTGTACCAGTTGTCTACATTGTTGATGCCTGGATATATTATTTTGTTTTCAATTGCTAACGGGGTCTCTGCCACTTGGTAACATGACAGTCTACATGACTCAGAATTGACCAGGTGGACCAAGGGTTTGGTGGACAGGGTGCTTCCTCACGCTTGTGGTTGAGTACAAAGTCTGCCAATCTCTAACTCTGGTGCTACGTTTTTCCACATCTTCCCAAGCATACAATGACCTTTTTTAAAAAAAAATGTCTGTAAAGTATCAATGAAATGGTAAAATTCCCCCAAAAAACATACAAATTACTTTGGTAACACAGAATTTGATTTGTATAAAAGAGGCACATTTCATTAAGAGAAGTTATTATCTGGTAAATGCAGCCCCGGCCCGTGCGGTTAAGAGTGGTGCGGCCTGGTACTTCAACAGACGACGACGTTGGAAAATCAAATAAATAATTAATGTTCCCTCATTGTCGTCTGTCGAAATACCCCCAACTCGGCCCCACCGCTCTTACCTGCACGGGCCGCGGCTGGGTAAATGTGAAAGCAATTGACATAAATTTAAAGGCAGCATTTAAACCTGAAAACAGCAGGCCATCTCAAGTGAGTGATTACATAATATGGATAGGCATTATCATCCAAAGAGCCAGCTGTGAAGCTTGTTTAAGGTTTCCCGCCTCTTATTCTTGCGGCACCGCAAGTTCCTTCGATTTTCTGGGGCCCCTTTGTTATTCTGAAATGTTTTCCTCCAAGCAAGGAAAGTATTTATAACAAACAATTGTCATCTATCCTACACCCACCTTTGCTTTGTTAAGTTAAACAAGTGAACCTAATCCCGCCCGCCTCGTCTCTCCGTGGGCGGATTTTGCTTGCTAATAGCTGAGCGCTGTAGCAATAATGTAGAGCCCCTGTCTTTGTTCTGGGCAGAATATCAACAGGAATGTTAAAATGCGATGGCACCACTGCTGCTGTGTGGAGGATGGTATTTAATATATGAACAATAGCCATACTGGTCAGGGAGAGAGCAATGGCTTCTTCTCAGGGCATTAACAGTTCTTAATGGCCTGTCCCCCATTTATGCGTTTGAGTCACAGTCTCGGAATCATAAAGAGGAGCAGGGCAATTAACAGCTCTTAATAGCTTACAGCACAATGGTAATACGCTCTTAGCCCCACTACTCTAATTTCACCCAAATTAACATACTCACTCACTCTAGCTGCTAAAGTTACAAACTTGATATAAGGACCAACATATGAAGATCGGATCGCAAACCAGTCATTGATGTCTGATGTGGAATGAATACCATTACCTTTAAAAAGGTGGTATCTGATTAATAGCTTGTGATTGCAAAAGCGTTGATAAATTTCTTAGCGAAATGTAAAGATGATGGGTGGGACAGCTTTTGCAATTTGAAATGCACTGCAAAGAGCACTCTCTGACTTGAAAAGACATTTCTGGCTTGCAGTGCGATTTTGTACATAGCGACTTGCTTTTTTTGTGACCACAGAGCCTGTGACTTTGCAAAATTGCACGCTTTGAGACCAAGAAAAGGTTTTAATAGACCCCGGGGCCTCATTTATGAAAAGTGACGCATCACTGCGTGAAAACAGCGATGCGTCACTTTACACTGCGCCCTCCTTGCACCACCAATGATGCGTCATATTTACAGTATGACGCATCATTGCGCAAGGAGTTACAGATACGTCAGTATTTCTGACGTATCTGTATGGCGCAGAAGTGACGCATTGCTGGAGTGTGTCACAAAAGTGACGCAACTCCAGCAATGTATCCTTTCACATGGGGCAAGCCCCATGTGAAAGGGCCTGCATCAGTCTTACGCCTGCTGTGAGGCAGGCGTAAGAAATTGACGCATTTGTGTCCTAGAAGTGGCGCAGTGAAATCACATAGATTTCACTGCGTCACTTCTACGACCCTTTCTTGCGTCAATACGCCCCCTTGCGCAGGCATAATGTGGCGCAGGGGTTTACAAAGTGACACATCTACCTAGATGTGTCACTTTGTAAATATGGCGCAACAAGGCGCATTTTTTACGCCACTTGTGCATCACAAAAAGTGACGCACCAGCGGCGTAAAAGTGACACACAGCCTCATAAATGAGGCTTCCGGTGCGTAGTCAGTACTGAATTCATCACAAGTATCAAGCAGAACTCCATTCCCCTCTAGCTACATTTGGGATCTGCAAATATCTATAAATAAATATACTAAAATATTTTTTTGCAAATACAGTGAACACGAAAACATTTTCTATTGTTGTCTTATGAATGTCTTAATTACTAGGAGGTACATGTGCAAAACATACAGTCACGGCCTTAGCGCTCCATAAGTCCACCAGCAGCCACGGTTTCAGTTTCTTGCGGGAGGACAGCCCGTTTCGGCCTTCAGGGTGGAAGGCAGAGATACCCACAGTGTGGGTGCCGTCACTGACTCGAACCTGGTACCCCTGTTAAAGTCCGCAGCTCTGGCCGTTACGCCACATGCTTCCTGAAACTAGAACCAAGGCATTGTTCTATCTACTGTGGGGAAAGAGGACAGGAGCTAAGTATCGAGCCCTACCTCAACCCATAGACCACCATGTATTAAAAAGTTATAAAAGGTAACAATGTTTGGGGCGGTGCGAGTCAAGTGGAGAAGCTTCTTAAGGGTGCTGGGAAGCGATTCTTTAAGTTCAGGCCTAATGACATAAAGTAGGAGGGGTTTACCGCTAGAGATACATAATAGCTGTAGTCAACTAGTGGTAACTTTGTGAACTAATCTTGCAGTTTAAGCTGTGGTTTCGAAAATCTTCTGCAGATGAGAGATCTCTGATAGGTTTGTCTGGCTCCTGGCATTCCCATCCAAATGAGCCTCGCTCACTGGGAGGGGTGAGAAAAAATCCTGCTAGCGTGTCTCTGCCCTGCAAAAAACAGTTTCTTTCTGGGGCTTCGGAAATCTATTGTGTGTGGCCCCGATTCTTTAGGGCGGTACAAAAGGGGATGGTGATGGACGGAGCATCTGAACCAATCAAACACTCACACCCAGTCAACAGATCTGGGTTTAATCCATCACCGTTCTTTAGCCCACTCTGCCACCCCAGTTCAGACATGGCCATATGCAAATCAGTCTGACCCTGTGCCTCATGGGAACAGTCCAGCCCGAAGTGCCAAGCCATGCCTTCCCTGGACCGGAATCAAGCTTCCTAGGACCGGTTTCTGGCATTACAGCCGTCTTCAGCCAAGCTTGCTTGAATCCAGTGGCAAAGTGAGCAAGGGACTCAACGTCTGAGCCTACCCTGCCAACTTACGGCAAACAAAGCGGTACAAAAGGGGATGGTGATGGACGGAGCATCTGAACCAATCAAACACTCACACCCAGTCAACAGATCTGGGTTTAATCCATCACTGTTCTTTAGGCCACTCTGCCACCCCAGTTCAGACATGGCCATATGCAAATCAGTCTGACCCTGTGCCTCATGGGAACAGTCCAGCCCGAACTGCCAAGCCATGCCTTCCCTGGACCGGAATCAAGCTTCCTAGGACCGGTTACTGACATTACAGCCGTCTTCAGCCAGGCTTGCTTGAATCCAGTGGCAAAGTGAGCAAGGGACTCAACGTCTGAGCCTACCCTGCCAACTTACGGCAAACAAAGCGGTACAAAAGGGGATGGTGATGGACGGAGCATCTGAACCAATCAAACACTTACACCCAGTCAACAGACCTGGGTTTAATCCATCACCGTTCTTTAGCCCACTCTGCCACCCCAGTTCAGACATGGCCATATGCAAATCAGTCTGACCCTGTGCCTCATGGGAACAGTCCAGCCCGAACTGCCAAGCCATGCCTTCCCTGGACCGGAATCAAGCTTCCTAGGACCAGTTTCTGGCATTACAGCCGTGTTCAGCCAGGCTTGCTTGAATCCAGTGGCAAAGTGAGCAAGGGACTCAACGTCTGAGCATACCCTGCCAACTTTTAGGGAGCACAGCTTGAGAATTACTGTCCCGCATGGGAAGCTGCGAGGGAAAATCATAATTTGAAGAATATTTAGTATTTCTTCAACCCATAGAAGCATTAAACTAACAATTGTCTCTCGTTTTCGGAAATCATAAACTCATATTAGGAATTAGGACACTTTAATTATGCAGCAAAGGAGGAAGAAATTATGCAACACAATTTACCTAAATGTAAAACAACAGAGAGGCAGATAATGCCACAACGAAACGCAGATATGCGGCATATCTGCAGAGTAAAGTCATATTTGCTTATTTTACATCGTTATTATGTACTTGTTTTAACATGTTGTCATATTTATTAGGCCCAGACCAAATGTCTGTTACACGAGATTATTTTGTGTAATTTCTGTAATTTTGTATTATGCTTGTCATATAAAATTCCTAAAATCATTCTATTATGCCCCATTGCATAGTTGCGCAACACAACACAAATAAATGCCCAGAATGCAAATGGCTGCTGTTTGTTGATCTTGTGTTTCCTGACCCATTTTTTAAGAACAAAATACATTCTCGTGTCCAAAATGAACAAGGTGACGCATGTCACTCTGAAATTTAGACCATGTGACGGTTTTACATTTCATATAGTTCCAGTCATTTTGTGTAATTTTTCCTGAAATATTGCATAAATATGCAAAAGCATATTACACGAATTTCACACACCGTTAATATTAATGCCAAAGGGACCACCACTTATAGTTATAAAACTGTACCTCTTCAGAAGAACCCAGTCTCAATGTATTTACCTACGATAGATTTTTTTGAGGCTCAGTTGGAACCAGCAGGTAGGTCAGCGAGCTGCTGGGGGTATGAATGACCTTCTTATGCTGAACCCATAATAACTCTCTCGCCCTATCCAGAGATCTCGGTCATTAGAACTGAGATATTTCAACCATGGTGCTCCACCCACTCTACAGGATCACTTTCGAGAAATGTGATCAATGTCGGCCATTCCATTGTGCCATGGTGGCATGACAGAATGGCAACCTTGTCTGTTTTTCAAAGACAGACCTCCAAAGCAACATCAGTGGCCCTAACCTGCAGGAGCTTTCTCAAGCGCGTGGCATGTTTTCTGTGCCTCAGATCACTAAGCCATGCTTGATGGTCCCAGGGTGGAAAAAGCAGTGTTGGAAGTCCCACACTATATAGGACTGGGCACCTGACACCATGCAACGGGTGGTTCTACAGTGAGTGGTGTGTCAGGAAGGTGTTTTTATCTGACATCTAAGGCAGTAGAAGCTCAAGGCTAACGAATAGGCGGGGTGGCACCGGACATTTCCCAAGTGGGTTGGAGTACTTGGAGGCCGGTTTTGAAAGCCCAGGGCTGCTCTTGAGGCAAGGGGAGGTTTAAAGAGAGAGGGAGAAGGAGGGGACCAAAGAGGAAAGCAATTAGAGAAGGTGGGGGAGAAAGAGAGAGGACGGACGGACGGGTGGGTGGGTGGGTGGATGGATGGTTGAATGGATGGATCCTGCTAGAGGAAACGAAGGAAGAGGGGCTGATCTGAGATTTTTTTTTGTTTTTTTGCCATGGCTGTTTTTGATAACCCAGTCCGTCCCCAGCAATAGGAAACATCTTTCTAAGACCCAGGGTCAACAAGAGACGGGCATATGTGACATCTGTTTGATGCTTTTTACACTTTACAATTCTATATCAGCTGCGGTCGGTAGGGGAGTACCTGCCGGGGCGGTGACGTGGGGAGGGGGAGGGCACAGTGGGGGTTAGTAATGTATGGATAATGGAGGTTTGCAGGTAAGTAAACATATAAATAAATCAAACGAATTTTGTTGCGTGCACTGCATCCCCAAATGCAATGCAGTGCGCGCAACGAAATTCGTTTGATTTATTTAAATGTTTACTTACCTGCAAACCTCCATTATCCATACATTACTAACCCCCATCCTGCCCCACCCCCTCCCCAAGTCACCGCCCCGGCAGGTACTCCCCTACCGACCGCGGCTGTTCTATATCAGTGCTTAAATTGAGCCATTGGTTTCCGGTGCTCGGCCCTGCACTAAATTGTCAACACCGACACTTATGACAGCTGCCACATGGGGGCGCTGTTTGTGTTATTTAGAGAGGAGCAGAAAATCAGTTATTTATTAATTCAATACACAATAAAAACAAATAATACCTGCCACCCAAGCCACTCTCATAGTTTTAGGGCCTCAAATAGTTTGAATTGTCACACTTACACTTAAGTACTGTCATTGGCAGCACTGGCACGGGCAGTGGGTGCTGCAAGCTGCAGTGGCCCCCGTGACAGGGCCCTGGCACATACATTTTTTTTTTTTTTACAAATTAAGCACTGTTTCAGATATGGTAATTTTTCTTGCATGTAAGCATAGACGTGTTTTTATTGCTTGCCCTTTTTACCTCCGAGAGTAAAATAGGTTGTTTAAAACATACATAACCTTGCATTCAGCAGACAACAGGCTACACTTGCGCGTTATTTGTTTTAAAAAGCGTGCCTCGATTATTCTGTATATTTCAGCTATTTTCTAAAACTTTTTTTTAGTCTTAGGTGTACTCTAAGCGCAAGACAGAAGTGGAAATAATGTGTTTATCGTGTAGGTGTCTTATCAGGAGGCACTTTAAAATTCAGAGCATAAGACCGTGGAAAGACATGCATAGTGTTTGGAAATCTAATCTAAGTGCCTTCATGAAATCACAGCTGCTTGGTGGCAGTGTCTGTCATGTAAACATGCATGTTCATGATTACTGAAAGAAAACATTTTCTTGACAAAGAATGCTGCATTATTTCGTCGCCATTGCAATTATATTTAAAAATGTAAGGAGTGTGTGTTTTGCTGTATAAAAAACCCTTATCAGTCCATCAGCTGGGGAGTTCCACAGCATATGGGTAAACTTCTCACCTCTTTAATATGTGAACACATCAACCAACAGCTGAAAGGTGAGCATGCAGCAAAGGAGGAACACATTATGCAACACAATTTACCTAAATATACAGCAAAAGAAAGGCAGATAATGCCACAAGGAAAGGCAAATATGTAGATTATCTGCTGAGTAAAGTCATATTTGGCTTCTTTTAAAATTTGTCATATATATATTAGGCCCAGATAAAAATGTCTGTTCCATGAGCGTGATCTCATGTAATTTCTGTAATTTTCCTAAAGATTGTCATGCAAAAGTTTTTGGATTGACTACTGCAGTGTTACACCCCACATGCAGTATTTCTAGTGACACTTAAGCTGCTAGAGCTGGAAAACGGTTTAATTTGTTGGAATCTGCACAGTAATTGCACAGCAGATGGTGGATTATGTGTCAAGTGAGACAAATCCATAATTAAACAGAAAATGTGCATAGGTTCAGTAGCCCGAAGTCAAGTGTTATTGTCAGAAAGAATAATTTCCACTTTTTTTTATAGTAAAAAGATGTTTTTATTCTGCTAATGATGCTACAGTTTGAGCCCACAGATACTACAAATTTGGCGGCATCAACATTTAACCTGTGAAAGTGATATGTGACTCATTAGACTACTGATAAAGAAATGCAGAATGAAAGTATAAGAAGAAAGTAAACTTTTTTTCTGTAAAAATGTAATTGGTATAAGGCTGAAGCTTCAATGCAGGTCCCTTGAGAACTATACAGGACTGGTGTTTCAACACTGCACATCCTCTCCCAAGGACTCCCTGTCACAAAGGCACATGGGGCCAGGATGCAAGCAGCTGCACTAGTGCCCAGAGATACCCTCTTCCATGGGGTGCTCCATACGGAGAGCTGCAAGAAAGAGAAGGAGAGAAGAATAAAGGCAGAGAGATGACAAAATAAGGAGGGTGAGAAAGTGGGTATGAGTTGTGGAGGCAAGAGAGGGGGAGCAAACAAGCCAGTGCTAAGAAAGGGATGATAAATTAAAAGCTGAGCAGAAGAGGACTGTGAGAATGATGGAGAATTAGAGCAAAGGAGATGGAGTGAGAGAGATAATGCTATAGGAAGAAGAGGAGAAAGACAAAGATACAGAACAACAATATGGGTAGACTTTCTCTTAACAGGAAAATCCCTATCTGCGCACTGGCTAATGCATGATTGATGAGGCTTTCCTGGTGTCTAAATCTCCCCCTGAGCCTCAGGAACAGGTCTGATGCAGGCACAAGGACACAGCAAGCACAAGACACTGGTGCAGAGCCTAAGTAACAATCACTTGTGGGCAGTGGGAGGAGACTGGGCGGCCCATGTGAGCAGTTGGCACACTCTAGTGGTGCGAGATGCCAGAACTATTGGGCACTATAAGGAGATTACACTGGTGAGCAGTGCCAGGAGCCTGCATTGTTGGGAATTATGAAGAACTGACATTGTAGGGCAGTCTGAGGAGGTAGCACTAACAGGCACTGGTGACAGTGCAAGGAGATAGAAGGCCTGCCCTGCGTAGGGTTTAGTAGAAAGCAGGACGTTGGCGCTCAAACAGTTGTATAAATAGTTAGTTAGAGAGTGATAGGATTGGACAGATTTTCACGGTGCAGCCAGTGTAGAGGAATACCCTAAACCTCATAAAGAGCCAAAGATGAACACCCTTGGCACTGGAAAAACATATAGCAGGTACTGGGCACACGTGTAAGGATAAACAGTATTGATACTGAGAGATTTACACAAAATTAAGTCGACACCGGTGGTGTAACAAACACGTTGTTTATGTGGATTTCTTTCTTTTTTTTCAGAACATACGACACCAGCCGACACGTGTTTCGTCAACAGGAGGATACCTGTGACTCTTCAGGGCTGAACATGCGTGATACGTGAATCTAAATACCGGTGATAGTTCCAACCCGGTCGACGGGTAAACATGGGGCTGTAGGTACGGTTCGAAAGGGTGAAGGTGAAGACACAGGCGGATAAGTCTGTGTTGCCAAGACCTTGTGGTAACAGGTCTCGGCGGTGCTCGTCTCGGTAATCAGCCCTGAAGAGTCACAGGTATCTTTATGAGGTTTAGGGTATTCCTCTACACTGGCTGCACCGTGAAAATCTGTCCAATCCTATCACTCGACTTAATTTTGTGTAAATCTCTCAGTATCAATACTGTTTATCCTTACACGTGTGCCCAGTACCTGCTATACAGTGCAAGGAGATGACGCGTAGACAATGTGAAGAGTAGGCACTGGTTTGCAGTGGAGCAGATGGGGGTGAATGCATGGTTGGATGTCAGGAAGAGCTGCCACTGTTAAGCAGTAAAAGAAGCTAACACTGGTAGGCAGAGTGGGGAGCAGAACTAGTGAACAGTGGGACAGGGGCACTAGTGAACAGTGTGAAGCGCAGGCACTAGTCATCTATGTGGGCAGTGAGATGAGCTGGCATTCTTGGACACCAGCAGTGTCAGAAGCTTGTATTAGTCCTCACTGTGAGGATTTTATATTGATGTGTAGCTGAGGAGGTGGCCTTGGTTGAAAGGGGTTTGAGCTGATGTTTTCTGTTGTAAGAAACAGGGACTTGTGGGCAAAATGCGTCACTGATTCTGGTGGGTCGCAAGAGAAAAAGGAACTATTGAGTTTTATAGGATGATGCACAGGTGGGCGCATGGGAAGTGGCATCGGTGGGTAGGGTGAACAGCTGGCACTGGTTGACAGAGTGAGGAGCTGGCACTGGTCAATATGAGGACCTAGTTTTGGTGGGCAGAAGGAGAAATTAGCACTTATGGGCAGTGAATGGAACGGGACTCGTGGGCAAAATGTGCAGATGGAGCTGATGGGCAATGCGCTGAGCCGCATTGGTGGGCAATAACCAGTTTGCAAAGTTGCGAGTGAGCCATTAACACACCCCTGGTGCAAAGCTCATACTTCTGTGAAGGACCTCAGGTCCCAGCGATGTCAATCAAAAACCTTTGACCAGTACCAAATTCACTCCCACAGTTCATGTAAATGTACGTTGTTCTAAACAGGATGATTGTGACATATCAACGCGCTTGACCTGGATGCTCGTAGAGCAACCAAGTCAGACTTGGTGGTAAATTGAGACCAAATATTGCGATTTCGCTATTTCTAATTGGTTGATGAATTGCATTTAAGGAATCTCTATTAGAGATTCCTTAAATCCAATTCCTCGCAAATATGCGAATTCTTAAATAGCGATTTTTGCATTTGGGATGATGAATCCCAAATGCAAAAATTGCACTCGCAAAAGGCAAGATTCTGAGAATCTTGCCCTTTGCGAGTGCAATTTAGCTTGATGAATCAGGCTGATAGTACCTTATCATAGTAATAGAATCACATGTAAGAGAGACACTCATTAGTTATCCTCATATTTTTCTTTTGACCAATTTTCCTGTAGATATATACATGTAGGTACTGGCCACATAGTAACTAATCACAGTGATTAAATCATACATTGGGGGCATTGGTGAGCTCGAAAATGTTTTTTTTTTTTTTTGAACTGCATAAAAGTATAGAGACAGTAGAATGAGTATGTGTGTGAGGGTCCACTGCATGGGTCTTGAATGTACCTTGAATATTAACTGTTAACTGTATGTTTTTAAACCCTTTCATATATGTCACCCATTTTTTCGAGCTCACCAATGCCCCCAATGCATGATTTAATCACTGTGATTAGTTACTATGTGACCAGTACCTACATGTATATATCTACAGGAAAATTGGTCAAAAGAAAAATATGAGGATAACTAATGAGTGTCTCTCTTACATGTGATTCTATTACTATGATAAGGTACTATGTGACCAGCACTATCATGTATAGGTCTATAGGAAAATTGTTTTAGAAAAAGAAAAATATGAGGATAACTAATGAGTATCTCTATAAAGGGTCTTTTTTGAATGGGGGCTAAACACTATACTAAAAGATATGTTCTTTCCACAGAGTGCCTGGATATCAGAAGCATTTACCCCACTGTCAAGTACAACCCCTCCTTCCTTTCCCTTGCCCTGACGAAGGTGCGGCTAATTTTTCGGCCTGGCACCGAAACGCGCGTCGGCGTTGAAACAACCTGTCCTGAACCTATAATCACCTATCCCCGGCCTATGGCTGAGAGGAATGTTCAGGATCTCCTCAGAGCAATTTTCCCTAAATCTTATCTGAGTTGAATGTATGAATGAACTCTGTACGAGTATGACTGTTTGTGATGTATGAATATGTTGAAGTTCGAATGTTGGAAGGTTGATAGGGTGTATATTTAAAAAAAAGTTTTTTACCTTGCTATTGTGAAATGTTCGAATAAATGATTATGCATATATGTGCTTTAAAAATATGAAGAAAATAATAATAAAAATGATATATATTTTCTATAAATCTGCTTCTGTTTGAATTTAATCAGGCCCTGATTATTTGGTGAGCGCTGAAATGGGTGACTACTGAAAAAAACTGGACTCTATAAGAGCCTATCCTTGATTAAATACGGGGCAGATCTATCCTTTTTTCTATGTATTTTGGCTAACATATAGGTGCACAATACGACCAATGTTCCGGGGAATTGTAAAAAAAACAATTAAGCACTAGGGAAGAGCCAAGTTTTCAGTCTCCTTCTAAATGGGAGGAGCTCCTCCAGTTGTCTCAGCTCCAATGGAAGCTTGTTCCATAATCGGGCAGCAGAGATACTGAAAGCTCTACCTCCTGTTTTTATGTTTTTTTAATCTTGGGCACCCTCACCATTCTAGCTGAGGAAGACCGAAGATTTCTCTCAGGCACATACCAAGCAAATTTCCTCTGTATTAGTTTCGGTCCAAACCCATGCAAGGCTTTAAATACTATGCAGAGTGATTTAAACTGGACTCTTTGCAGTATCGGGAACCAATGCAGCTCCGACAGAGATGCAGAGGAAAAGGAGCATCTTGACCTCCCCAAAGAAAATATTTCTCCTCGTTGTGCCTGCCTAAGCCACCTCGAGGGTGGCGTGGCATTCAGATGCATTTCCAGATTTACGATTCCTCGTAAATCTGGAAATGTGTCGTGTTCCATGGGTGTTGTGTGGGAGCCCCCACAGCAACACCAATGGAATGGCTCTTTCACACAAAGTGTTACGTGTAAAGGGGTGGCTTTTCCTGTTCTTGTAAATATGGAGCAGTAACATGCGCCACCAGTACATCACAAAAAGTGACATACTGGTGCCGCAGGGGGCTTGTAAATCTGCCCCCTTGTTTCTAGATTTATTGGCATGCGTACCTCACATGAATAAATACATGGGTATAACTTTGCAACTCATTTTTTGTCTCTTGCAGGGTGAATGGGAGAGGCAACCTCTACCTCGCGTCACAGAGAAATTACCACAGCCAGACCTCCACTGTCAACTACCCCTGCATCCTCCTCCTGCAGTTCCTGCACCTGTCGAGATCAAGATGCAGAAGGCCCAGTAACAGATTGCTTAGAGGGGAGGCCAAGACTGAGACGCAGGAGGCCAATTAACACAATGTTCGCTAAGGACGCCAAACTAGAGATGCACAAGGGAAAGTAACAGAATGGTTCATTGGTCGCCTGCCATGTGACCAGCCAGGAACACTTCTTTTGAAACTTACCCTTATGTAATGCCAAGTTCTCTGATAACTGCCTGAAGCTCATCAGTGCAATGGCCCTTTAGACTCGTAAATCTGTTTTTGCTTGGAATGCCGCTAAGCCAACCTACCAATACATCCGCACCACTAGCTCCTCCTGGAATGACATCAAACTTGTATGCAATGTAACAGACCACTAAATAAACCATAATATATCATAAATAAGGCTCCCATTTCCCGTTTTTACTGATTTTTACAGATAAATACAGACAGAAAACATTTGTTTTCTTGTTTGTGTTTATTTTTAAATGTGGTTAAAAACGGAAATTGAGTTGCTTTTTGAGTAATTCTAAATACTGTCTGCCATGACTGCGAGTCCACTGGATTTATGGTTTGATAGATAAGGGGGTTAAAAAAGAAAGGACTTTTAGTAAAGGGGCTTTAACAGCAGTAGATATGCACAAGGTTGATACTAAAATGTGCATATTTTCATATTGGTGCATTGATTTATCTTTCTGCGGGTGTTCACAGCACTGAAACCTGGGAGACATTCAAGCATGAGTGCATATTTATCGGTTAAATAAATGTGGAAATATCCTAATTTCAGCAAAAATTTCCCACAAAACCCGAAATACAGACGGAAATGGCAAAAAAAAAATACCATAAAACCGATAGCCCTAATTATAAAACATCAATCACATTTAACCCTAAACTTTATCCAAATCTCTAGCCTGTCTCTACACTCTACCTTGTCTGTACCCCTGGGCTAACCTATCACTAAACCCAACCCTTATCTTACCCTAACCTTAAAACTAACCCTAAACCTTACCCCAAGCCTAACCTTGAACCTTTTCCTTATCTCTACCCTAGCTCTAATCCTAGACCTAGCCCATTCCAAACAACCCCAAAATTTACCCTAAGGTTTACACCAATCTTAATCCTTAATCGTAATCCTTTAGCAGTAAAGCAAACTCTATCTTGAACCCTAAATCTAACAGTCACTGTAGGGGTGTCTGTGTAACATTACATTAATACCTAGGGCCTTATTTACAAGAGATGATGCATCACTGTGCCAAGACAGTGATGCAGCAAAAATCATTGAGCCTGTGTGCAAATTCCTTATGATGCCATGGATGCACCTCATTTACAATTTGGGGCTCCATGGCGCAAGGTCCCATGGTTACGTCAAATATTCTGGCGTATCCATGGGAAGGATGCCGAAAGGCATCTGGCCCAAAAATGGCATATTGCTGTAGTTGGTCAAAAAATTGACGCAACTATAGCAATGTGTAAAAAAAATGTGATAAGTTAGTTTTGACTGATGCAATTAGCCTACTGTATGGGGACCAGTGTAATAAAGTGTCAAAAGGTGAAAAACCCACCTTGCACTCGATTACATTGGTCCTGGATGTCACGCATTCAAGTGGGTTTAGTGTGCTTATGTGTACCACTGTGGCTACATATATGTGACATAAATCATTAATGGTGTGTAATGAGTAGCGAAATCACTTTTTAACCTCCAATGGCATCACAAGATTAACAATTGTTTCACCTTCAACCGCCCCACAATTTTGTGGAGAGGGGGTATGGTTCTTGACCATTAATAAAAGAGGAAGCAAGGGCAGTGCTTGGGTTACCGAAGGGCAAACCATGGATAGCTTCTCCTAACACTGGCTATTTCTAATTAAAGGACACATCAAGACATCACAGATAAAGATTCTTACCTCATGATGCCCTCTACTCTTAGATAGGTTCTTTCTGTTAGTGAGAGTGGATCCAGTATGACAGGAAACAGGCCTGGAAGCAAGAGTCTTTAGCAGTGCATTTCCCATACAAGCTCTCTAGCGGGCTCTTTTCCCTCTGACCTGGAAGTTAAGATTAAGCAGATTCTCACTTGAATTCAATATGGTGGGTCTTCCACACTTTGGTGCAGCTTTACTCATTGAGCTTGACTGTTTTTGTACATCTTAATGGAGCCTCACAAATTCAGATGCCAATGGTCTTTATGTACCTTAATGGGAAATTGGAATATTCAGAGTGCATTGAAGACAATGGAGTGGCTCTTGGATTATAATGGCTGGTATAAGCCTGGAGCTCCAACATTCCAATGTTTGTCTTTCCGTTTCTCCCTTTTTAATTTAGAACATTCTACCCTTAGTGGGTGGAATGTTTTCATATCCTTATAGCCCTTCTGCCTCAGGCTACACCGGTTGTTAAAGGCCTCCCCCTTGTTATAGGCCCTCACCTGCGGCTCAGGCCTGTAACTCGGGTTCGGTGCCTTTAACAGCCGGTATAGCCTTCGGCAGTGGGCTATAAGGCTATATTAGAACATTGGAATGTTGGGAGCTCCATTGAAAAAATTGGTGTGCTCCGGGCTTCTAAAGGCCGGTAGAAGCCCGGGGCTCCAACATTCCAATGTTGTCCTTCACATGTAAAGTTTTTTTGTTTTCTTTGTTAGAACATTCAGCCCTTAACTGGCGGAATGTTCTAATAGCCTTATAACTGTCCATAGCAGGGCTATACCAGCATTAAAATCCCACTCCCTTGTTAAAGGTCCTCACTTTTGGCTTGGGCCTTTAACACAGGAGCGGGCCTTTAATGGCCAGGCTATAATGGACACCCAATCATTCAGACTTCACTGGTGTCCAGTACAGTACAGTAGCCTCTCTCATTCTGGTATGATTCATCTCATAAACTTCACTAACATCTAAAAAATTAATAGTATCAGGGACTTCATAGCAGACTAATACAGACAGTTATCACTGGTCTCTTGTTGTTCATTACAAACTCAAACAGATAACAATCTGGTATTTCTTCACTGGAGCCTCTCCCAAACATTATAGAAACATCACTGGTCCCATACTGGTCTCATACACTTCAGAGACTCACTCATTCAAATGTACCTGTCACATACACTGACATGGAGCCACACTTACACAGACATCACTGGTCTCATGCACTTAATGGAGCCTCTCACAGTCAGACACCACTTGTCTCATACAATTTAATGATGCATCAGCCATTTAAATATTATTGTCTCATACATATTAATGGAGCTTGACTGATTTAGACATCATTGATCTCATGTTCTTAAATGCAGACTCACTGATTCCTACGTCACAGGAGTAATATATTTTAATGGAACTTAACGTATTCAGACATCACTGGTCTCAGACATTTTAATGGAGGCTCATTCATTTAGACATCACTCTTCTCATATTGTTTAATGGAGTCTCACTCATTCATACATAAATCGTCTCATACAATTTAATGGGACCTCGCTCATTGAGACTTCAGTCATTTCATACACTTTAAGGAAGTCTCACTCATTCATACACTACTCGTCTCATACACTTTAATGGAGCCTCACTCATTGGAATACCACTCGTCTCATACACTTTAATGGAGCCTCACCCATTCATACATCACTCGTCTCATACACTTTAATAAAGCCTGACTCATTCATACATTACTCGTCTCATACTACATCAACTAGATATAGCTTCTCCCATTGAGACATGACTCATTCCTACACTTTAATGGAGTCTGACTCATTCATACATCACTCGTCTCATACAACTAGATGGAGCTTCTCTCACTGAGACATGACTCATCTCATACACTTTAATGGAGCCTCACGCATTCACACATCACTCATCTCATACAACTAGATGGTGCTTTTCTCATTGAGACATGACTCATTCATACACTTTAAAGGAACCTCGCTCTTTCATACATCACTAGTCTCTTACACTTTAATAGAGCTCCGCTCATTCAGATATCACTCATCTCATACACTTTAATGGAGACTTGCTCTTTCAAACATCACTTGCCCAATACACTTTAATGGAGCCTCACTCATTCAGACATGACTTGTTTCATGTAATTGAATAAAGTCACACTTAATGACGTCACTAGCCTCATATATTTAATGAAGCATCACTAATTCATACATCACTATTGTAGGTGATCCCCGTCTGAGATATCACTGACCGTGTTGGAATTCCGTTCTAGTGGTGCCAGATGGGCCAGTTTGAAAGAGCCATGTGTGGCTAAGTTTTTTTGGTCCGGCCACTGTCCATGGAACAAAATTAAAAGGGCCCACAGACTGACCGTGTCAAACAGTGGCGGCTCGCAGAGTGATTCGGGGACGGGGCGGATGAGGGGCAGGGTGGGAGAGTAGTGGACTCGGACATACGACAGACCGGAGTAAAGTGAGTAATTAAATAAATAAAACTATTTACCTTGCGCTCGCTGCATCGCTAACTCGGCGATGCAGCGAGCGCAAGGTAAATAGTGAGCATCAACGATGGCCTAGGAAGGTGAAATCATAACAGAAAATGGGGATATTTACATACAATACATGTGTGCAAAATATAACTGTGTGCAACTCTTTTGAAGTGTTGAACCTGAACATTTGTCATGGGCCCAGCCTTCTTGGGCTGACACTGTACACGCTTGGTCTAATTCTTCAATTTGATGAGGCTTGAAAAACATAGCAGCAACTTCACTTATTTTAAATTCATTTACTGTTGTCATTGCTCTGGAAACCGTAAGGTCTGAATCACAACGGCAAATTAATTACTAATAAAAGTAGCCTCTTATTTCCACATTTCCATCTGTTTAGTATGCATATAGGAAGCATTCATGGTTTGTAAAAAAAAAATGACTGTCTTTTCAATAAAAAAAAAAAGATTTTCTGATGTCAGTGGAAGTAGAAACATGTCTTCTCCCATGCCCACCCCAAGTTCGGTCAAATTATTCAGCAATATTCTCCATGGGGGAGGGCATAATACATTATAGTGAATTGATAGTTTTAAAGGTAACAAAAAAGAGAACACGGAGAAGGCAATAACTGGTGATAGTCACAATATAAACCATTGGTACATGATGGCACAACTGTTTCCACAGACTATCCATCCTCTCAGTCGCTCAATACTCCCTTAATTTTCAAGTTGTAACATTTAGGTATGCATAGATTGTTTAATCGTTCATTTAATTCACAGGAGAAGTTTCTTTAGAGAAGCAGGAAGCTATTTGCATCTGGATCTCATATTTAAAATGATTGGATTTATGCAGCAGTATTTCTCCCAGTGCAGCCACATTCTGTGAGCCAGTGGTATACTTCAGCTCTTTATTAGAGTCTGTGCTCTTTGCAGTCAGCTGTTTGGGGAGGAAGGGGTTGTGATATTTGGGTCGAGCTACTCTAATGAGATTTGTCTTCGGTAGCTATGAATCTTCTGAGCAGATATTAACCAGTGAACAGCCTATCAGAATGCAGCATTTTGATTGTGTTCAGCTGTCTGAGTTACAATATTGTTTATCGGTGCTGCATGCTCAGCATAATTCCCAGTGGCCATTTTTAAAGGGCTCGTGTATTCTCCTCTGTGAAGAATTGACAACTCCCTTTTAATTTGCTAAAATGCTTGTGGAAGAGAGCTTTTTGGACAAATACACTAAAGAAATAGGACTATCACAGCCACCCCTAAATTCTTTACACTGCCAACTTGCTGAATATGGGTTCAAAATCCCAAGCCTAAACACTTAAAACAAGAACAATGCCTTTTACACCCAAGGCCCAAAGTACAAAAAGAAACTGTCGTAATTATTATACAATGAAGAGAATCCCAAGTACAGGCCTTCCATTAAGAATGAACAAAGAAAATAAAAATCAAGAATGTCAGGACTGAGATATTTCAGCAATGAAGCTGAGGAACATGGATGAAAACAACTTGCAAGCTTGCACATAATTGCATCGAAATGGAAAGGCCGGGAAGAGCCATATTCGATGTAATTCAAATAGTGTCACAAATTAAGTACGGTATTGGCCATGCATCTGAAACACCTTGTTGTAATTTGTATAAATTGTCATTATGCAATCTGGACTTGGCATTAATCGGCATATTGGTGCAGTGTAAAACAAATTGAATATTTAAATAAATAAATATTGTTCTAAAAACTGCGGTCTCCTGCGCTTGATTACCTCCCTGTTGTAGCTTGATTTCAAAGCATGTAACTCAACCTTTGTTCCCTTACATTTCTCAGTTGGGATATTCTAATTATAAGCCATTGTCATGCCTTTTTCTGTTAAGTTAGTAGTAATATTCCCTCTTTCCATCACTGTGAAGGCTGCTGTGTTAATAGCAGTCTTCTTCCATGTCTACCTCAACTTTAGAAGATCAGTGAAAGTTGTGCTGTGAGAGGGTGTGTTGGCCTCACACGGGCGACCAAGTGATTGTGATTAAATATCAGTCTGCCAAGCACTAAGCAATGTAACACACTCTCCAGTATCCGGAGAAAGATCAGTGGCGGCTTCTCTACAATGGCGGAGGAGCACCACCTCACCCCCTGCCAGCACCCTCCAAAACCTGAAAAATAAAACAGGTTTTAAACCCATTTTATTATTGGTTTTTAAATTTTTTTTTAAGTGTGCCGAGTCTTGGAGGCGGGCTGGGGGATGACAGGCACCGAGGGGTAGTTGTGCACTGCCTTCATTGTGCATGTGGGATTGGCCAGCCGTCTCAGGATGGCCTAACCAACATGCACACTGAAGGTGTCTCCAACCTGAGCTGTGTTCCCCAGTCTCCCTGGGAGCGTAAATCGAGGGCACGCAGGCCAATCTTGACAATGCTCTCATCATGCTGAGAGCAGCGTCGGGATTGGCAGCAGGGGATTCTGGGAGCCTGTATGCAGAGGAGCAGAAAAGCGCAATGTGGCTGGCTGAAGGTAAGTTGTTATTTTTTATTTTTTTGGGGTGTTCTCCCCACTCTGCCCTGCCACCAGCCGCCACCGAGAAAGATGTTGTTTATGGTTGTCTCCTGTTACAGATTTCTGTGGATATTTAAGCTAGATTGCTTGCCTTGGTTCACAAGCTAAAACTGGACAGATTCTGAGTGGTTGAAGACAAATATAGATACTGATGCCTTTCTTATTGACAGAGGATCTTCTGAGGGCTCGATAATTATGCACCATACTCCACAAGCAGCAATACTCTAGGGACTGCTACTTATCGTACAAATGCATTACAAAAATACAACTATAAGTTTTGCACTGTAAATGAGATATCCAACAACAAGTTGATGGATGGAATGCGTGCAAGGGAGTAGCAAGAAAATGAAAACACCCGCCCACTTTGAACCAAAATTCTTATCACACTAAGCAAGCAAAAAAAGTCATCAAGACTCTCACCAGAAGACCTTGCTTGTCTCTTCCATCCAAGCATCTATCCATTCATATTTTATCCTTCCATCCACCGGCTGATAAACACTATTTCACTTTTACATTCTGTCATATATTCACTCTTTCATCCAACATTCAGTCTGCCACTATTCTGACCATCCATCAGCCAATTCATATCCAAACCTATCCATCTATCATCAAACCTACCCATCAAAGATATCCATCCTTTTACTCAGTCACCAACACTTTCACTTGTCCATCCCCCGTTGAACCATCCACCTATCCATCCTTTCAGTCATCCATCCATCCTTTTGTTCATCCATCCACCCTTTAACTCATCCTTCCTTTCATTCCATATATCCATCCTCTCTTTCACTCATCCATCGATCCACTCTTTCACTCAGCCAGCCATCCAGCCTTCCATTCATCATCCACCCTTTGACTTGTCTATCCACTCATCCATCCATCCATTTATTCTTTTATTCATCCAGGCATCCTTTTACTCACTCATCCGTCCATCTGCCCTTTCACTCAGCCTTCCATTCCCTTTCACTTATCTATCTACCCACCCTTTCACTCAGCCATCAATCTCTCCCTTTCATTCATCCATCATTATTTTCTCTCATCCATCCTTACATTCATCCATACACCCATTCATCTCATGAGCCACCCTTTCACTTAGTCCATCCATCCACCGACCCATCCATTTATCCTCACTCATCGATTCATCATTTCACTCGCATCTAGCTATCCTTTCTCACATCTATCCATCCTTCCATCCACCCTTTCACTTATTCATCCTTATGTCCATCATTTTACTCATTTATCCATGCATCTATCCATGCATCTATCCATCCACCTTTTCAATCACACATCCGTTCACTCATCCATCCTTTCATTCACTCATTCATCCATTCACCCTTTCACTCATCCACACATCCACCCTTTCATTCTGCCATCCAGCTATTCTCCCTTTCACTCATTCATCTATCATTTCACTTTATGTTCTTAGATCCATCTTTTCACTCATCCATCCATCCATTTACCCCTGAACTCCTCAGCCATCCTTTCACTCACTCATCCATCCTTCTCTCATCATCCATTCTCATTCACCCTTTCACACATCTCTTCATCCATTCATCGATTCATCCAGCCTTCCTCCCTTTCACTCATCCCTCCTTCCAATCATTCATCCATGCATCTATCCATCCACCCCTTCACTCACCCACCCATTCACCATTTCACTCACACATCCTACCTTTCATTTACTTACCTTTCCACCTTTCCATGTTAATTATAATCCCTTGCCTGCTGAGTTGCAGGCAGAAGACGCCCATCAAAAAATCCCACCGAACTGCAGCTGCTAAAGTGGGGGTTTGACAACACTCCTGAATGCTTGAAATTATCTCAGCCACTGGCAATTGATTAGGCTGCATCCTTATCAATCATTTTAATGGGCTGTTGAGCCCTAATCAGGGAGAAAACTGTGCTAGGTTGCTTGTGTTCTGGTTCAGGGAGTTCCTAGCCTAGCAGTTTGACCTGGACTGTTCCCATTGAAGCAGGGTCAAGACTGATTTGCATATGGCTGGGCGCAAACTAAAGTGACATGGCGTGCAAAATAGCGATGGATGCGGCCCCGAGTAATTACCAGTGGCGGAGATTAATTCAAGCATTCCATTCTTGAATCCGTCATTTTTTCTATACTCTTGTAAATGCGACATAGCATACAGATCACTGCACCAAAATGTGCATGTTCCGTTATTTACCAAGTTCTTTCAATATGTACATTTAGGCAGGTTTGACCTACTGAAATTTATCGGGTGAAAAACACAACTGTCAGAATTTACTGACAAACTTATAATTATGACACCTGTGTGGGCATGGGTATTGGAATTTTAGGCACATAATTTATGCCTAAAAAGATAGAAGCTGCAGTGCTTTGCACAGCCTTGTTGGATTTGCTCTTGGGAAGTCTGTCCCACTATATGGTTTTCTGTCACAAACGTTTAATGTGCATGTTAGATCTGGGGGTCTCTAGTCGGCAATGGTATTCACCTTTGTCCAAATAGGGACCCTTACTTCTAAAGGGCTTGATTCAGATGAGGGTTGGAAAGCTTCCCGACCGAATCGGTTTGGAAATGATTTCCGACTCACTCAGATCGGGAGAGTCCGACCGACGGAGTACTATGCATCCGGATGCTTCCAATTCAATTTGGTTGGTCTTCCATTGATTTCAATGGGAGCATATGTTCCTAACCGCATCATAATTGGGCCCTGGGTCGGGAAGATATGTTCCCGATCCGATTTGATAGGAGCAAATGCCATTAGGAGGCCTTCCTAACCGCATCAGAATCAGGCCCTAGGTGGGAATGCTTTCCTAACTGAATCAGAATCAGGCCCTAAATCAGGATAAGGGGATTACACTCCTTAATAACCCCTGCTCACCCCCTTGGTAGCTTGGCATGAACAGACAGGCTTATCTCAAAGGCAGTGTGCTAAGCATTTGTGAAAATACACAGTAATACAGTGATAACACTACAGATGGACACAACACAGGTTTTATAAAAATAAGTATCCTTTATATAGATTTAAACATAAGACCACAAACGACAAAAATCCACAATACTACACTTAAGATTACTTAAAAGAAGATTAAAGTTGCTTAGTTCAAGTTGTTGGTAAATGTGACAAAGTTCTCAACAAAGTACCTGGATGCGATACGCTAAGTAAACAAAAGGGAGATGCGTTGGTTCCGTAATCCAGGGGAACGGTTGAATCCTTCCTCAATGCTTGCGCAGAGTAGGGGACTCGTTGTGAGCGAAAGTTATGCCTAGGTTCTTGGCCTGCGGGCCCGTTGCAGGGCGCAAGATGGCGCCTTGATGCGATGAGATGATCCGGTTGCAATGCAAGAAGATGGCGCCCTTGATGCGGCGATGCAATGATGATGCGATGACGCCCTGTCAGCCTTATGACGACTCTATACTTTGGAGCCACGACAGGCCCTGTGACACGCTTCTCCGGTGATGCGACAGCAGGCAGCTTCGATGAACACACACTTCCAGGGATATGCGATGAAGGCTTGCTTCTCCGGCGTTGCGATGATTTCAGCTGTGGCGGCGACCCGCTTCTTCTCGATGCGTCGTGCTTCCAGCTCCCAGCGGCACGCAAGTGACTGGAGTCAGAATTCCCAGAAAGGAAATTCAGGAGGGAGCTGGACGTGAAGTCTTTTGTCCCTGAGACTTCAGCAGGAGGCAAGCACAGTTCAAGCCCTTGGAGAATATTCTGTAGATGAAAATCCTTACAAAGTTCCTTCTCCTTTCCCTTGGCAATGAAGCAACCACTGCAGGCCAACCCAGCAAACAGGACACTGACAGGGGGGCAGTCCAAACTCCTGCAGCTTCCTTGGTTCTTCTCCTTGGCAGAAAGGTTTCTTGTTCCAGAAGTGACCTGATTTCTTGGGATCAGGGTCCCAATATTTATACCCCAAAATCCTTTGTTCTCTGAAGGCAGAGAGGCCTCTGCCTAGTCCAAACCAGTTCCTGAGCACTTTGTTTACATGACTCTCTTCTTCCTTTCACTGTGCAGGGCAGAGACATCAGCCGTCCCACAGGAGGTGGAGCCAGCACAGGGGCGGGAAGATACAGCTCTGGAGCACTCTGTTGACAGGATTCCTCCTCTCCTTTCACAGTGCAGGGCAGAGACATCAGACAAGCCACAGGAGGTGGAGCCAGCATTGTAGAGGGAAGGCCCAGCCCCATTCAGGTCCCAGGTGCAACTCCTCCCTCCCATCTAGATGCAGGTCTCTCTA
Organism: Lissotriton helveticus; assembly: GCF_964261635.1. Classification (NCBI taxonomy): domain Eukaryota; kingdom Metazoa; phylum Chordata; class Amphibia; order Caudata; family Salamandridae; genus Lissotriton; species Lissotriton helveticus. The sequence goes on along the minus strand of NC_136065.1, from coordinate 162,686,906 downwards.
TTCACCGCCGGGCTGCCCCAGCCTGTCTCCTGGAATCCCCGAGCCCTGTCACTCACAAACCCAGACAAGGAATACACAACCCAGTAGAGGCAGGCTCAAATGGTTAGGCAAGCAAATACCTACTTTCTAAAAGTGGTATTTGCAAACACAGAATATTAAAATAGATTTTACTGAAAGATGTATTTTATTATTCTGAGTTCAGGCATACTAAATTCGAATTTCTACTGTGTTCCCTGAGTCAGTTAGGATTATAAGAATGTAATAATCTAACTGCCCATTCTGGCCTATGAGAACAGGGAGCCTTCAATAGTGAAAAACGAAAATGGCTGTAATTCACTATTAGAACATGCTACACACATCAGAGCATGTCCTACCTTATACTTACAATGCACCCTGCCCTTGGGCCTACCATAGGGGTGTCTAATATGAAGCAAAGGGAAAGTTTAGGGACTGGCAAGTGGGTGCACTTGTCCAAGTCGACATGGCAGTGCTAGACTGCACATAGGCCTTGCAATGGCAGGCCAGAGGCACACTTTACAAGCTGCTTCTGTGGGTGGCACAACCAGTGCTGCAAGCCCACCACCAGCATTTGATGTACAAGCCCTGGGCACACATGGTGCACTGTACTAGGGGCTGACAGGTAAATCAAATAACCCAATAATGGAATAACTAATTAGTGCATAGATTTAACATAGGGGGCACTTGCACTGTGGCATTGATTAGCAGTGGCATAGTGCCCAAAGCATAAATCCAGCAAAAACATATCAAAACAGAGGAGGCAATCCGTCAAAAATGAAAGGGAGACTCATGCCAATGGTGCCAGGTCTAACAGTGCACTACATCACCACAACTGCAGTTATCATCAATACAACAGTAATATCCCTGTGCACCTATGTGTACTCATGCATCAGGTGCATTAGCTTAGAAAACTGACCCATGACTGAAAGAATGCTAATCGATAAATCGAAACCTCTAATTTCGTGGCATTTGCATCTGAGTTACTCTAATCCATGGACTCTTACTCCTAATAAAAGGATCCTGCAGACTCCTATACCCTAGCCAAAGAACTTCTTGGTTCATTAAAAAATCACCACTAATCATAGCAAAAGAAAGAATGAAAATATATCATAAAATAAAATTATTAAAACAAAGACTATCAGACGGAACAGGGACACAATTTCTCAATACAAATAATGACTTGTTGCACTAGCCCAGCGTGTATCATTCTTTTTAGGCATACATTATGTGCCTAAACTTCCAATACCCATGCCCACACCCCTTCTTCCTCCTAAATCTGCAACAAAAAGAGTGAATCTCTTTCTCAGTTTGTACATCTCACTTCATATTCATCATCCATATACGTGCGATTCCATGCTTGGCTGCAAAAGCTGTACCACTTTGCCTTGTTCCTCCTTTTCTGGCTAGTTCTCTGTTTTTCTCTAACAGACTCAATAATCTGTGTACTGACAACATGGTTCCATTGTGTTCACCAGTAAATGCAAGGCACTGCCAGTTCAAGGGGGCACCAGAGGTAAACACTGACTCCTTTACAAGGCTTTGTGGTGACTGAGAGTTGATGGCAACTAGTGATATTAGATCAGAGTCAAAGATCTTGTACCTGTACCCTGATGGGAAAGGGCCTACTTGTAGAATCATAGAATCAACAACTTGTCCACTGGCTCAGAAAAACACTATGATCATCCATGGCAAAAGCAGCCTTGCTTTCCTAATCTGCCAGTGCAGAATGCATCCTACGAGTGAGATAATTCTGCTTCTGCCTTTGAAGGCGATAGGCCTAAGCAATAAATGTGAAAATAGGATCCTAAAATTACCTGCGAAAAATCTCCATGGTTCTAGTGGTAGATTCTGGCTCCTCTGATCATTGGTCATTCAGAGCTAACAGTTGAACACAAGCATTCCCTTGGTAGTTTGCTCCTAGATTATGTTGATGTCTCTACAAGCAGTTGGCTCTCGAGAGGGATAAGGCGCTTCAAATGAAAATGAACTGGAGGGATCTGATATCTCAGCAGAACTTAAAGGCTGTGTTCTTCAGATTGTTAGTGGTCTATTGTAACTTTGTGAACAAGCTGCAGGAGCCTCCCTGGACATGTCTAGCTCATCATGGAAATGCCCCTACATCCATTCATTTTAAGATCTGTCCTTGGCAAAGACCTTTGATTATACAAAAATGTATAGTCTACTTACATAGAGGGGCTTTCAGCAACCTCTATTCATCCATTGGTCTGTTCTTGTGTCATTTACATGATGCCTCCGCCCACTACAGTACACAGCATAGGGCAATGGGTCAGCTTACTTTAGGCACTGTATTGATCTCTTTAAAAAGGAGCACATCCTCGCGCAAGGTAGTCCCACTCAGTGCAAGTTTTTGTTTTTACATTATTATTAATTTAGTGTTACCTTTGTTTGCAGAGTCTGATGTGATAGCAGGGCACTTTTTTACCAGGTTAGAGTATAGGGCACCTTCCAGCTTTATCAGTTTCTTGTCTTCTGCAAGTGCTGTTGTGAATTCCTTTTGAACTGACTTTTGTTTATCTGACTACTGCTTTTTTACACAATACCAGCAGTTTACTTGAACTCTGAATATATGGTCAAGAGGGTGCTCTAGGTTTACTACTCTGTCTGTCATTCTTTCTTCCCTTCCTTCCTTCCTCCCTTCATTGTCTCCTTTTTCTTTCTTGCCTTCCTCTTTCTTTGTTGCTGACCTTTCTTGCTTTCTTTAATTCTTTCTTTCTTTCATTCATTTCATCTTTCTTTCATTTGTATTTCTACCCTTTCTTTAGTTTTCTTTCTTTCTTCCCTTCTTTTCCTTTCTTTTGTTCGTTCTTCCTATAATTTCTTTCCTTCTTTTTTCTTTTTCTTCTTTTCTTTCAGTATGTCCTTTTTTCATTCTCACCTTCTGTCCATCTTCATTTTCTTTTTTCTTTCTTTCCCTTTTCTTTGTTCTTTCTGCCTTCTTTTCTTGCTTTCTTGGTTTCTTTGTTTCCTTCCTTCTTTGTTCCTGTCTTACTTTCTTTCATTCATCCTTCCTATTCTTTCATTCTTTTTTCTTTCCTTTTTTTCAGTTTTTTGTTCTTTTGTTCTTTTCTTCCTTCCTTACCTTTTCTTTCCTTTTTGTTTCATTATTTCCTTTCATTGCTTCTTTCTTTCTTATTTTCTTTCCTTTCTTCCTTCCTTTCTGTCTTTCTTTCCATTTTCTTTCTATATTTCTTTCTTTCTTTTCTTCTTTCTTTCCTTCCTTATTTCTATCTTTCTTTCCTTCCTTCTTTGTTTTTTAGTTCTTGCCTTCCTCTTCCTGTCTTGCTTTCCTTTTTCTTCCTTGCCATCTTCTTTCTTGCTTTCTTTGATTATTTCTTTCTTTCAGTTCTTCTTTCATTCCTTCCTTTTCTTTCTTTTGGTTTATCTTTCAATCTTTCTTTTTTCTGCCTTCTTCATTTCTTTCAGTTTTTTTGTTTCTTTCTTTTTTCCTTCCTTCTTTCTTTACATCTTTCTTTGTTTATAAATGTATTTATTTTCAAAGTTTTATATTTCTGTCTTTCATTTTTTCTGCTTTCTTTCCTGTTTTTTTAACTTCTATTTTCTTTCTTTACTTCTTTGTTTCTCTTTTTTCTACTTTGTTTCTATCTTGCTTTCTTTACTTTGTCTTTCTTTTTTCTGTCTTGCTTTCTTTCCTTCTTCTTTGATTGTTTCCTTCTTTTTTCTTTCCTATTCTTTCTTTCTTTATTCTTTTTTTCCTTTTTACCTCTTTTGTTCTTTTATTCCTTCTTTCTTTCCCTTTTCTTTCCTTCTTTCTTACCTTCTTCTTTCTTTCTTGTTTTCTTTCTTTTGTTCCTCCTTTCTTTCTTTCTTTCGGGTTTTGATTCCTTCTTCCATTCTTTTTGCTTTCCTTCCTTCCTTCCTCTTTCTTTCTTTTTTCATTATTTTCTTGCCTTCCTTCCCCAAAAGCAAGAGCTGACAACCAATGCCAGATCAAATGACTTTTTTAAGTCTATATTAGCCAAGACCTTTTGATTTTACTAAAATTATGTCTATAACATTGTTACCTTTAGGGATTTTCGGTCAGACTTTGTTCTTATCTGTGGTTTCGTAATTCACATTTTACTTCCAACCACTTCAGGATGCATCAGCGGGCAATGTTGCAGATCACTTTATTCATTGGCTGACTTCACTATGAGATCACTTTATTCATTGGCTGACTTCACTATGAGTTACAGTTTACTGCCCCTTTCGCAAGGAGCACATAATCATACAAAGTATTTCCCATCAGTGCCAGGGAGTACTATAACAATGCTTGCTTTCTTTGGACCAAAACTAAAATATTGCCGTCAGCCAATGTTTTTGTTTAGATTGATGAGGGTCCAGCAGCTTTCCCAAACAAATACTGTTTAGCAAAAACCATGACAAAACAAAACCAGAATTGGCAAAAGACTGTCAGCCAATGCCAGAATATTTGCCTTTGCCAATGCTTGTTCTCTTCTGAAATGTGAAACTCCAAATTAGGACTGACCTGAGCCAGTCCTATAACCTTTTTTTAGCATCTGGCAATAAAGCTGTTTTGCTGTCTGTTGTGACACTGCATATTATCACTGCTAGGCCATGGCATTTCGTAGATGTTTTTACTATGCCACTGAATTTTATATTATGGCTTTGATGATGTGTAAAGTAGTTCCTTAAAAAACACAGCCAAACAGATCTGTTGCCAGCAGAAGATGCTTTTGCATTCATTGGAGGGGCTTCACAAAAGAGCATTGCAGTCCTGCTTGCCTCACTCACCAAGTACCCGCCAGATGAAGGTGGCTCTCACCAGGTACCTCTCAGCAGAGCCCTTCACAGTGCAGGCAAATGAAAGCTCATTTCCTCTGAGATGAGTGGTGGAGCCATCAGCAGAAGGGCCTGTGTAAGTCAAAATATGAATTTCTGTGCGTGTTCGGTTGTAGAAATACCATGCAGAAATTGGCTTCTGTTATTGCATAAAATGGTGCCTCAGAGAAGTCCATGGGGACACATCTCATTTAGGGACAGAGCAAGAAAGCTTTTTCTATGAGTATGTTTTATTCCTGAGAATCCAGGAGTATGCCAGACCCAGAAGGCTTCATTGTGATGTGTGCGGTAAGCCTTACTCAAGAGCACTGTATCAGGTGGATGAGGGCAGTGATGCTACACTTACCCTGCATATAAATTTTACAAAGTAAACGTCAGCATTGTGGTTGGGGAGGTGGAAGTACACTTTATGACTTTCAGGGGCATATTATTGACAAATGCGATAAATATTGCAAAGCACGCTTAACGCGTTTTTTCTATCGCTGGATTTCATCGCCGAGATAGCGCGTTATTATCGACGCTTATCTTAGAGGCGATGCAAAATCCAGCGATAGCGGCGAGAACCAGCAATAGTGCAAGAAAACAAGCGCTATTTCCACTGCGCTATGGCAAAGCTTGCCTATAGCCAAGTGCGGACTCAGCCTGAGAATCCACCTCCCATTGACAGGATGTGTAAGTCAGGTTTTAAACAGGCGTTAATAACCAGCAATAATCGCGGTTAGCGTGACTTTTGTTATCGCTACACGGGTCCGGGCCGGATTGATAATAGAGGGAAGTGTTAGCAACAGTATTCATGTCATTTTAGTGAGGTAAGCCCACTTTGCATGTCATTAGCGATAAATATCGCTGACATTCAAAGTGGAGAAAAGACGGCTGCTACCTCAAGGAAACATGCTTTAGCGTGTCCTTGATAATAGAGCTATATTTAAATCGCTGCTTTTCGGCCGAAAACGGCATAACCATGGTATACCCAGCCTTAGGCCGGGAACTCGGAATGGAGAGCTAATAGCACATCTTGAAAATTCCACACCAGGCAGCATTAGTATTTACTAAAGAACTTGATATGAGACCTTATATCAGCAGTGTGGTCCAACTGCTCACATAAAGCCCTTATCACCACAAGAATGCGACTTTTTCCGACGTTCCTGTGGCAATAGGGGAATTGCCTTATTTACAAGGCAGCGTTAAGCCACTTAGCGTGGCTTAACGCTGTCTTGTAAATAAGGCCCCCTTTCACGCTATGCTTAGCGTGAAAGGGGTGGGCAGTGGGTATTGAGGTGAGCGTTCCACCGTAACACCCATTTATTTTGATGCTACCCCAATGTACAAGGGTGGCGTAAATAGGAGGCAGCGCCAAAATTAAGACCAGGGAAAACCTGGTCTAAACTTGGCGAAACAAGGTGAAATGCTTTATTTGTCCTCGTTTTTGCATTTTCCATGCATGCTGCCTTTTGCAGCACATATGGAAAAGGCTAAATGCCTTGGGTTGTTTATGTGTAGGAAGGTGACCCTTTCTGCACATAAACAATCTTTTAAAAAAAGGACATTTTGTAACTTCCATGTGTGTCGGCTTTAAAGATTGTTTATTTTCAGGAAGGGACACCTTCCTACACAGAAACAATCTTCCCCTGCACGCACACACCCTTGCGTTGGCACTAGGCAGCTAAGTGTTGCACCAGCACTGAAGGAACCGCAAAGCTGTACTATATTCTTGTAAATATGGTGCAGCCTTGCGTTTCTGAAATGGCGGAGAGAGGTGTTAAGCCAAGGAGGCTAACGCCGCACTCCGCCACTTCCTTGTACATATCCCTCAAAGAGTTTTAGGAGTCAGGGTCTTAGTTAAAGAAGCACTGCTCCAAAGATATAGAGTGAAAGCATCACCTTATACAACTGCTCAGTATCCGAATAACAAGCCCCACACAAGGTAGGGTGGTGTGCCTCATTAAAGGCTTACCACAATCTGTGCACACTGAGGCAAATTTAGCAAGAGTTTGCACCAGTGCAAAGTCATACAAAGCAGCGCAAAGTCTTGGAAGTGTAATTACTTTCAAGCAAAAATGTTTTTTCGGCAGGAAAGGTGTCTTTTTTCAAGACAAACTGTGCTTTGCACTTTTTTGTACCATTTTAAGAAAGAGGGTGTTACATGGATGTGATTTGGGCATATCGGTGCAAGCACCCATAGTTTTGACCCCCCAAAATATAATCTACTAAAATAGACAGAGTTGGTTTCCATGAAAAAATACACCTCTTTCAATCAGGCGCTAACTTGGAGAATTGTTTCTTTTCGCCAAACTTTCCAGAAATTGCTTGCCTGCTGCACCATATAAGACACATCCAAAGTGTGGGATGTTTTATAAGTGGTCTAGGCATGCGATTTTGTATTGAAAGGGTAGGTTTCCAGGATAAATAGGATGCTACATATCAAGCACACACCTGTGCATCGCCGTGCAAGGGTTTACGACACTTAGCTTGTTTCTCTGCCAATGCAGCAAATGAGAGCAGCAAAGGGCCATTTTATTTAATAACTATAAATTAGTCACGTCATTTTTGGAGGCAGTGGCGCCCAACAGTGCAGCAACGTGCATAGCCTCGGGTCTTCTTGATCTGATACAGCCAAACCCCGCTTGCATTTGAATATCTGTGCTATTGGCCTGTTGTATAATAATAGACGCCGTTGCAGGAGCTCCCTTCCCTCTCCCCGCCCGCTCTACATAACAAAAGGAGCATCAGGTGCCGAGCTGAGTTTTCCATTTGTACTGCGCGCGCCTTGGATTGTGGCGCGAGCTAATTGCTTCTGACAGCGGCGCGCTCCGAGCGGAGAGGCACTTAACCTCGGCGCGGAACGTTTCCTCGCGAAGGAATGAAAAGCGAGCGAAGGGCCAATCTCCCAACAATGCACATCCGGCGCGCGCCATTGATTCCGGGGCACAATGAGCCGCGCAGCACCTGGGCCATCGGAGGGGTGGGCGGCCCGCGAGGTGGGGGCGGGATTGCAAATACCACAGGTTCTGCAGCCTAAGGCCTACATGCCTCAGCAGCCTCTGGGGCATGTGCCAAAATTGTCGTCGAGTCAAAGGTGTGTCCGCAGGTCATTATAATCTGGGGATAATCAGTTTACTATGTGACATGAAATTGGGTGTCTCCACGGGGATCGGTGGGGGAGGTTAGCAGCAGCAGTGCTTAATATACAAAAAAAATAAGTATAAGAGCCCATTTTTTTTTTATTATCTTAGAAACCAACAGTCGAATGCCAAAGTTGCAGAATGGAAGGCTGTCTCGACTTGACTCTACTTTACGCCACTTTCTGCCACTTTCTTCCGATACTTCCTCTCTCTTCATCTCACTCATGTAGGTTCTTGTCATTCCTATTTCTCCATTTGTCACTCTTTGTATGTCTTTCTCTTCCTTTTCTCCTCGCATTCTCTACTTCTCTAGGTCAAAATTCAGTGACCAAAAATAAGTCCTGGCTTGCAAAAATGAAGCTGGGGCCGCAACCACCAGCTTAAGTTAGGCACTGGCTGTCCATCATCACACAAAAAATGAACATCATAATTCATCTGCATGTGGCCTTTTGTTATTGGTCCCGAATAGGTGCCCAGTGACTGTGGCGCGTATCATGCAGGAGAGTCTGGGTGGCACAGCGGCATAGCCAGGGTGCCATGGGCCCTAAAAAAGGAAAGCAATAGAGACCCTGCACTCCACCCCCACATGGTGAAAGACATCCATAACTGCACCGGCTGCTGCTGCTGCAACGAAACCTATGCCTTTAACGGTGCTGTCACCAATATGTACAATGACCTTGGGGCAATGGCTGACAGCAGTCCACACATGGAATATCATTTAACAACCAGGAGATATTCACTTGGTTTGCTTCCATTGAACCAATCGGACTGGCACACCAGATACCAGAGACTAGTGGAGAAGCTCAGGACTTGAACATGGTGCCCATGCGACATGGAGCGAGGTGGCGATGCTGCTGGGAGGCTATAAGCAAGTATGTACAATTGAACCTGCACTATATGTATGCTATGCAGGGTTTCTCACAGGGTGTATTTCTTCCCCAACCCCCAGAAATGAGTGGCAAGGCAGCCAGTCAACAATGAAATGATAGCCCGAGGGTAATCCATTTCCCCAGATTCAGTTGAACAAGCTCCATCTCCCCACTGATGCTGTGATTAATAGTGTGTAAGCTATATGGTCCAAAACATTGGTTCAGCCTCTGAGGGCCTGATTGAAAGCAGCCCTTTTTAATGTTATCCCTGCACAAATGCAGAAGTGGGCGAGCCAACACATTAACAGGACAGCCTAGCCAGAATCGAGCTGAGGGCCCGGCTGGGCTCTAAAACCCCAAAGCACGAATCGATCCCTGAGAATGTTTGGCACTAATCTATGGAACAAAACGGTATTTTAAAAATATGATAAAAACTCTTCAAAAATATAAAAATGTGCATTTCTTCAACATGCTGAAGTGTTTCACTTAGTACATCAGATTATATCACTACATTGAGATGCATTTGTTAAAGTGACAGTTTTTGAACACAAACCTAACAATATACCTGTTCCTCAAGCCACCACCATGCCATTCATCATGTGCACCCTGTATGTGGCCTGGACTATTACTTGGAGCAACATTATACTATATTTAAATCAGACAAGAGAGGTGCAAGTGTAGCACACATCTTTAACTTAGTTAGTTCAGGGTGCTGCCAAATGCAATACGAAAAAAGAGAAGCACAGTGAGTTCACATGTGCCTAGGATCACCCAGTTTGGTCAAGCGGGGAAGTTGGGAAAATTCCTAGGACTTCCTATTTCATATTAAATCATTAAGCTACTAGACTGGTTTCTAGTTCCCTCTCCTATTCTACATCAAAGGTTAATTTTTTTCTTACATTTTTGGTGCATTAGGTCAGAGTGTGAGTGCAGGCAGAAGCCACATTAAAGCTCAGCTCGTGTTGGGCTCGAGGGTCCAAGAGAATCTCAAGCTGAGCCACAGCTAGGGATCAAGCTCGAGTCTAGCGCGAGCTTTCCATGGCTCGCCCATCTCTACACAAAAACTTGTTTGCAAAGAGATCCCACTTATACCACTTATAAGCAGTGCAATATATATTGATCCTGATAATTTCACTATGCAATTAAGTTAAATATCAGCAGGTCAAACCTATGAGATTTTAACATGGGAAAGGCCTGGTATGTACCTGGACATGCAAAATAGCGTGCATTAAACGCCAACATCCACATTATCCCCCAAAACGCCTTGATGGGCATTCATTTTTGCCTGAATACCAAAAGAGTAAAGGGTGCTTTTTGGATAGGTCCTGCATACATGCCCCTATAAATGGATGGCAAGAGAAAGGAGTATGTGGGTCCTAAGTAAGGCGTTTCCTTCGGTTAGGTTCCAGAATGGGCAGCTGCTGGCGATGATTTGCCTATGTAGTAGGAATTGCCCTGGGGGAAGGTCATACTCCTCCATTAATTGGTTGTACAGGCGTAATTATCCGTCCTCAGAAAATAAATGTGTGCTCATGCAGCTATTGTATAAGAAACACAAGTGCAAAGCAAAATGAATGATCCACAATAAAAATATATTTTTTCCCTGAGAATGAGTCTTCTGCCCAGTGCTTAATTTAGTCCAAGCGATCTCATCATTTTGTCAGGACCAAGGGATCCTTGTCTACTCTGACAGGAACGTATGGTATATGTGGTGTGTGAAAGAAGTGCAGTACCCTGAAATCGCCGTGTCTACCGGGCCTGAGTAGGGTGTACCTTGGAGGAGCGCTAATTAAAGCTTCATCCCTCGCCACTGCGTGAATGCCCAGATTGACACGAGGAGACAGTAGTTCCCCCTTTAGTTGTATCTTGAAGGTATCTTGTTTGTAATTTGCACTGGGCTACATCACAAGTCCAGATTTCAGGGTACCGCACTTCACTCACACAACCACATATACCATACGTCCCTGTCAGAGTAGACGAGGATCCCTTGGTCCTGACGAAATGCTGAGATCCCTTAGACTTTAAACAGACATGAAACATGTTGACCCCATTCACTGGGCACATTCCAATTTGAGCTCGAGAGGTTATATAATTGTTCCCACTCCAGCCACGAGTTTCTAGTCCTTGTTTTTAATATAGCATAGAAACCCAGTGAATAAGTGATTCCTTGTGGGTTTTCTGTGCTATTTTTAATTCAGTGTTGCACTTACCGGGCTTTACTCAACCCCGTTTTGTTCCCCCTACACTCAACAGACTTCACATTAGCAAAAAGAGAAGACCGCCGGCAAAGAGCCCCCCTGTGGGGGCCATTTTGCATTGCAGTGCCAGCCCAACGAGGAGCTGCCCGATGATGGAGTATGACATCATTGGGGGGGGGGGCGTGCTAATAAAAGGAGTCAATCCCCCAGCTATTCTGTCTACCGCCTGGCTCCTGGGAGATAACCCCTCCCTCTCAACGCCTTCCTTAGAAACCACATTAATTTTTGCCATCAATAAAGTACATACATCTTGGCGCTAGGTTTTTTTGAGTTCAGTTATTCTCGCTTCCGCCACTCCTAATCAAGAAGAATTATATACCCTGGTGTTAGCCATAATGCTGCAACAGCAATGCAAGAAATGTCCTGCAAGAGAAGCAACACTGGGAGACAGGGTGATTTCCGCAGCCTCATTGTCTGGCTCGAATTCAAAACTGCTGTAGGTCCATTACCAATTCCTGTTATTCCCTTCTCAGCCCTTAAGCAATGAGACAGCAGAGATGTTTTAAGGCATGGGCAAAGTGGGCTCTGGCCCAGGGCTCCTGCCTTTCAGTGGGACCCCTGATAGAGCCAGCGCTGTTCTGCACAGAGTCTTACCCAGGTGACCTTAAATAATTCTTAAACAGACTGTTTAAAATACAATTTTCCTTTAATTTATTTTTAATGTGGGGGATGTGTCTCCCAGAGACCAACTTCAGAGAAATGTTGTTTTTATGTTTCATGCAACACCCAGAATTTTTTTTATTTAAAAAACCTCACATATTAGGATTTGAAGGGTGTAACCGAGATTTTTTCTAGCAATATTAGTGAGCTACTGCTATTACAATATTGAAAACACATGTCAATATCTCTTTGAATATTCAACGTAAACACTTTTAGAATGGATGAGGGTGTCTGTGTACTGTCAGTTACCTGGCCAAAAAGGGAATGAGAGATGAAATTGGATCATAAATTCAAAGCTGTTCTGAACAGGGCCCCCCCCCCCAAAATACCTTTGGCGCAGGCCCTCAAACATCCATAAGATGTCCTGAGACATGTCACTTCCTAGCAGATACTTTGCTAGTAGCTCCACCCCTTCTCCCAGAAGTCCCTGCTTTTTAGGTCTCAGCCTGATCCAGCGCATGCTCTGATCTCGGCCGAAATATTTAGAAGCCGCTTTTGGAAGTGCTTCCAAAAGCGGCGATGAGCTCACTCTCACGCGCACCAGCACGTGCGCGACGTGCACAGCACTTATTTTCATCACGCGCACGTGCCCACAACTTGCGTTTAAAGAAAAAAAAATTGATTTCATTTTGCGGCCCGGCCGCGCGGCCAATGTTTGTTTTCAAAGCTATCCCTTTGTTGCTCCTTCCTGTCGGGTGGACATATGCCTCAGTTTCCACGCCACGTTATTCAGTAAGCTGTCACCTGTGCGCATTCCTCTCTGGTGATCAGTTGCACATCACTGCAGGCATTTATTCCCCTTTTCCTTTACTACACTCATGGGGCATGCACGTTCCTGGCTAATTATTAGCCTTTTTCCCGTTCACGCTTATGGGCCCCTTCTCAGCATCCTCCCCCGCCCCTTGAGCTTACACAGCGCTATTCTGCCAGCCACACTGCCCGGCCAGATCTCTGCCTACCAGGTTCCCTCTCCGAAGCCATTCCCCGGCCCTGCTCCAATTGCTAGTCACCCGGTACTCTTTATTGTCAACTACATGTCATTCCTGGCTTTTGGGCAGGCATCAAGATGGCCCCCAAGAGGTTTTTTCATGTTCAGCCACTCTTTGGTCAATTCCCTTCCCAGGACCGTTGTTCCCTGGGTCTCTCTGGGCACAGTTTCATACTGGTCTCTCTGTTCCTGCCAGCTCCACCACTTACTGTGCAGGCTTAAGAGACTGCGTTATGTTTAACTTTCACCTTTATGGCAATTATTACATCCATAATTTCAGCCCCCCGGGAGCGCTTATTTGGGCCCCTTGCGATTGTATTTGGCCTCATCCCTTCTCAATCCGACATACACAACCTGTCTTTTCTCTACATAACAGAACGTGTCAGGATCACTTACCATCCATTACAACCGTGCATTCCCTGAAAGCATTGCGCGTTAGTCCTCTGATTTACTAGCCCTTACGAGTGCTTGTTTGTTTTGATGTATTTGTAAAAACAGCTGTGCTGGGCCGCAGAAAATGGTCCTTTTCTGGTCTCAGATGGCGGCCCATCAACACTATGCTTCCCCGTTTTAACTCTTTCTAGCTTTTCACTTTTGTTTGTAACACCCTTGCTCAGGTTTGCAGTCGGAGTTCATTGGTAAATGTAGAAACTGAACCCGCAACCTGCTGTATGATGTGCTTTGTTTGGAACTCCAAAACAGGTCACGCCCCAGCTGCAGTGCTGAATGTAGTGTGTTCACCATCTCAGTCCACTAGGATCCATTCGGGTGGATTTGATCACCAGAAGTAGCCTGTAGTGTGGCATGCTGAGCAGTATGGAGAGATGGCCGACTTTGTGGCAAGTTCTGTTCACAAAACAACACCTCATTGGTTATCTTCCATATAAGCTAGCATAGAAAGTGAGGGCAGTTTGCTACCCGGAACTGCATTATGGAACATCATGGGGAAGTAAGTACATCTGTGATGCCACAGTAACACTACAGAGAGGGTCAGTCTCTGCTGAAGAAACACTTATTTAGATCAGAGATCCCACCAGAGTGACTCTTTAAATACTAATAATAATGGTGAATCTTATAATGAACAATCCCTTCCAAGATGTCTGATTTATATACAAAGTTTATAACCGAATTATTATTCACTACCAGTTCTCATTTTATCAACCTCAGAAGGATGAAATGTTGAGTCAGGCCTAATGAGATTCTGACCATTGGTCAACAGGTCACACACAGGGGGGTATATTATCAAGGGGTTTTATCTCCGCTTTTTTGGCTTTAAAAGCCAAGAAAGCGGAGATAAAATTATCTCCCTATTACCAAGCTGTCGCTAACACCAGTTAGGGCCCCACTTTGCATGTCAGTGATATTTATCACTAATGATATGCAAAGTGGGCGTGCCAAGATGTTAGCGACTGGAAACAGTCGCTAACATCGCTATCTCCTATTACCAACTTTTGGAGATATTTGCGCTAAGGGCGAATATCTCCAAAAGCTAACACCTGCCCTGAGCAGTTCTTAGCCATGTTATCCAATGGGAGGTGGATAACATGGCTAAGAGCATTTGCTCGATAATGCATGAATATCGCTGACTTTTCAGCGATATTCATGCATTGCGGGCGTTTTTTATCGCATTTGCGATAAACCTTGCTAATAGCGAGGTTTATCTGCGATAAAAATCGCCGATGTGCGGCGATAATTTTTGTCTCTAAACAAGTTAGAGACAAAAATTATCGCTAGTTGTTGATAATATACCCCAGAGTTTCCAACAGGTCCATTAGCAAATTAAGCTATCCAACAGGTAGGACCATACGTCCTGTCCAACCCAGAACTCAAAATGGGATATTCCGTCTGGCCATTCTACAGTCAGACAAACAAGGTATGGGTCTTTGCTTATGCCCAGTTTCTTTCAGGCATATGGATAGCCACCACCTGTCCTGTTGAAAGACTCGCAGAATGAGGTGGCTAGTTCATGCTGCCCATTTTATGCTCTAAACTGGTGTCTTGACAACATTTGAGAGTGTCTTCTAGCATAGCCAGATCACTTGCTTTATATAAATCTTCAGTTATTTAGTGGTGGGAGGTTTAGCTTGGTGTATTGTATGAGCAGTAAATATCCATCCATACACAGTTAAAGGGTGGAAACATCTGGCTGCAGATAGGGAGGCTTCCAGGGAAGCAGCAGTACTCACTGGAAGGGCACAGTGATTCCCAGTATGAGCTGTCCATCCAGATGTTATTTTGTATTTTTATAGTTAGAATATTTCTTACCCACACTATAAATGCTGAATACGATTACCAGAATCCAGGACTGTTCATACCAGATGTAGCACCTCATGATACCTCTGACCGACTTTCCCTATTTTTAGTGTCTGGTATCCCCCTGGCTTTCTTGGCTTCAGGGCCTGAATCAGTTGTTCCTTTTTAGGTTGAGCCTGGGCAGCTCATGGGCTGCTCTGTGAGGCATTCTGTATTGAGGTAGTTACTTGAAGCTTCGCCCACATTTTTCATTGGCTTGTGCCATTGCCCACTTTAAACTGTGGCTATTCATTGGTCAAAAGGCTTAGTAGTCCCTCCTTATTACCTCCTTGTCTCATTTTGCAACCTCTCGTAGTGACACCCCATGTTGCGTGTGTTGTTGCTCATTAGGCTTTAATTACAGCCCCTGAGCACTATGTCCTGCCTGTTGTTGTAGGGAGGACACGCTCTCTCCTAACACTTTTTTTTATAGCACGCATTTGCAATGCAATAGGTCTCGCATTTGCGAGAGTTTAAGCTATTGGGATTGTAAATGACTATGCCTTTTATTTATCTGTTTTAAACACAGCACATTAATAAAAGACATTGTCATTTACAATGCCAATAGCTCAAACTCTCATAAATGCGAGACCTTTTGCATTGAAAATGCTTGTTTGTTGTTTGTACTTCCCTCGTGATGTTGGGAGCCGTGTTTGACTCTTTAGATCAGCAGTCTCTTTTGAACATGCTGATCAATTGTCACTTAGGCACGTGACCCAGGGGTCCGGCTAATTGGCAGGCACACTGAAGTGATGGATGGATGTAGCAAAGAAGGATTCGGGCATGTCAGGAGCTTCATGCTGCACCAGGTCATTCAAGAGAAGTGCCGGTTTCCTGGCCAAGTGTTGTAGCCTCACGCAAAACAGTGACTTGAGCAAGCCTACTAAGGTTTGTGTACCTCTGTCATTTGAGGTGGGGTCAGAGGTAGTGCTTAATTTGAGCTGGTGGGGCCCACCAACTCTCATTTTTTGGGACCGTAATATATTTTTCCTCATGGGACATTTTCCAAGAGCAACAGAGGGAAAAACAAAAAAAAAAAGGAGAAAGAAAGGGAAAGACAGAAAACTGCCTCAAAAGTGAAAAGCTGGAACCTGCAAGAATGAGATAAAGAGACAGACAATATCTGGTATGTGATTAAAGTGGCATGAGGCAAATTACAAACTACACAGGGCACATTGACATGTAATAATGCCTGCTGCAGGCATATGAGCAGAGTTTGGGAAATAGGTACTCAATCTTTAACAAATTGAGCACTGGGCAGAGGACTCATTCTCAGGGAAAGAATATCTTTTTGTTGTGCATCATTCATTTTACTTTGAATTTGTGTTTCTCATACAGTAGCTGCATAAATACACATTTATTTTCGGAGGACGGACAATTACGCCCGTACAACCAATTAATGGAGGAGTGTGACCTTCCCCCAGGGCAATTCCTACTACATAGGCAAATCATCACCAGCAGCCGCCCATTCTGGAACATAGCCAAAGGAAAACCAGCGACACATCCAATAATACATACACTTCTTCACATGTGCGCGGGCAGATACTTAATCATTTGGCTCTGCAAAGCCATCCGATAACTCATAGTCAAACCACTGGACCCACTGCGACAGACATGGGAAGAGGAAATAGGACGACCATGGCACGATAAAGAGTGGAAACTAGCAATAGAATACCCCAAAAAGTGTCCAGAAATGCACGCATTAAAAACATACAATTGTACATCCTACATAGGGCTTATTTAACACCAGAGCGTCTCCAAAGATACTACCCAGACACGCAGTGTCTATGTCCCAGTTGCCAGGCCCGAGGCAGGTTTTCAGCATATGTTTTGGAGTGGCCCCACATTACAACCATACTGGAGCTCGGTACAGGAGGCATTGCGGGAAACCAGGGGCATTCCAGACAAGAGGCGTGCTCCTTAGGAGTGTTTGTGCAGCGGAAGACAAACAAGGTACAGACATGCTTCATGTCCCTGTCAATACTAATGGCTAAGAGAGGAATAGCCATGTACTGGTGAGGCCCAGCGGGACCCCATACAGTATTCCTGGGTGGGAGCAGTGAATAAATGGGGCTCAGTGGAGGAGGAAGCGATTAGAAGTTAGGAAGTGAGTGGGACACCACATGACATATCCATGAAATGGGCACAACTCCTATATCAATTCAAACAAAAGACTACATACGACAAATAACCTGCTGCATCCCAGGCCCAAATAGCTCAAACGAGCCAGAATAGGTCCGGAGAAATGCACAGAAGGACCAATCAGTCTCGCACCAGGAACATCACACTACAACCCACACAAGCACCAGGGACTCAGGGCAGACGAGTAGAAGCTACCACAACCCCCCACACACCTAAAAGCACACTCCAATATTATATCAACCACCTAGTCGAATGCTCCCGCCTGCACATAACTCACAGCCCCCCAGGACCACCCCAGTTAGACTCAAAAGTTAGCAGTTAAGCAATCACACCAGTAGTTCTGAAACCGGAACATATAGGAAGGGTGCGCAACTGAAGCCACAATAACCTATACTAAAACGGATGTACGACATTACAACTCATGCTTTTACCACGCATGCTTTTACATCTCAAGTTTTACAACGCATACCATTACAACGCATAGTGCTTTGGGGCGCTGGATAGTGAATTATTTAATTTACTATTCCAACTCCAGTCCCCGTGGATAGTAGGGAAGGTGTTGGATAGTAAATTAAATATATTCCCTATCCTAGAGCGCCCCCCAGCGCAATGCGTTGTAAGGGTTTGCGTTGTAAAAGCTGCGATGTAAAAGCATTGCGTGGTAAAAGTTGCGTTGTAAGTGATGTTTCCCATTAACACTTTAGCAGAAGCACATACAGGCACAGCTCCCACATCAGGCGCAAGGTATCCTAACTATATTACTGCACACGTAAATAGTCGGCGCAGAAATGTATTACAAGTATGTAACAAACGTGAAGCAAGAAATATGAATGTTCGATGTGTATAAAGGAACAAAATGTCAATAAAAACATGTTAAAAAAATCACACATTTATTTTCAACTTCACTAAAAGACTTCTGTTACTGCTTGGTACTTCATCATTGTTCAGCACTTGGTAGAATAAGGAGGTGGTAATGCCTGGATCACCTACCATATTTGGGAACCATTTATTTTGCGATCCGGTACATGGTTTATATATACGTGCACTTGCGTTGAAATAGAAATTAATCCAATTCTGTCCCTCATAGGGTGCTTGTTGAACCTGGCCCTTTTTCAGGGTTACCCCCAGCTTTTTGCCTTCTGTTGCTGAACCGGTCTTTGTTGGCATTATGACTCTGTGCACCTTTTCCCTGCTCACAAGTGGTAAAGGTCTTTTTGGGAGACATTTTAATGAGAGATGTACTGTCCAGGTACATTTTGAATGAGTGCAACATTTCAGGTAGATTATTCTTACCCAAGTGGATCATTCGTGTAATTTTTAAATGCAAAAATGCAAATATGAATGTGAACGGCAGTGCGTTGAACATGAATGGTAGTTCCTCTAATGTGAGTAGTAAACAATAATTTCAGGTAGATTCCTTCACCCAAGTTGACCATTCAGGTAATTTTTAAACACAAAATTGAAAATCCAAATGCTAGATGCAGTGTTTTGAACACAAGCAACCAAAAATCAACTCAACATTACATTACCGAGTTTATTTTTTATCTGAGCGGACCGTTCGGATAACACATTATGTGAGTAATGCCCACCCCAAATTTTAAGTCACAATTCTGAAAGTGCCACTTTTATAAAGTCAAAAGAACTATTGATAGACAGAATGCAGAACAATGTCATACATTCACCCCAGTACAGAGATCTGGGCCTAAGTCCATCGTTATT
Source organism: Lissotriton helveticus (assembly GCF_964261635.1). NCBI lineage: Eukaryota > Metazoa > Chordata > Amphibia > Caudata > Salamandridae > Lissotriton > Lissotriton helveticus. The sequence continues at coordinate 162,668,017 of NC_136065.1, read as the reverse complement.
TTGCACACTTTGCCATTCCAGTTTGAACCTAGCCACATGCAAATCAGTCTTGACCCTGTGCCCAATGGGAACAGTCCAGCCTGAACTGCCAGGCCAAGTCCTCCTTGGACTGGAAACAGGCATCCTAGGACCGTTTTCGGGGTTTCACCCCTCATCAGCCAAGATAGCTTGACTCCAGTGGTATGGAGAGCATGGGACCCAGGTCAGGGCATACCCGTTCCACTTGGGGTGACAAATTCAAAAAGAACAATTAAGGAACAGAATTCAGAACAATGTCATACATTCACCCCAGTACAGAGATCTGGGTGGGAACAGTCCAACCTGAACTGCCAGGCTAGATCCTCCCTGGACTGGAAACAAGCATCCTAGGACCAGTTTCAGGGTTTCACCCCTCATCAGCCAGGATAGCTTGATTTCAGTAGCATGGAGAGCACGGGACCCACGTCAGGGCATACCTGCCCCACTCTGGGAGACAAATGCAAAAAGACAATTGATAGGCAGAGTACATAACAATGTCATACATTCACCCCAGTACAAAGATCTGGGCCTAAATCAATTGTTTGTTTGCTCCCCTTGCCATTCCAGTTTGAACCAAGCCATCTTGACCCTGTGCCCAATGGGAACAGTCCAGCCCGAAGTGCCAGGCCAGATTCTCCCTGGACTGGAAACAAGCATCCTAGGACCGGTTTCGGGGTTTCACCCCTCATCAGCCAGGATAGCTTGACTCCCGTGGCATGGAGAGCATGGGACCCATCACCTTGTGTTTGCTTTGTTGGCCCTAAGTTGGCAGGGTGGGTTCCTTGCTCACTTTGCCACTGAATTCAAGCTAGCCTGGCTGATGAGGGGTGTTACCCCGAACCCGGTCCCAGGATGCTGGTTTCTGGTTCATAGAAGACCTGGCTTGGCAGTTCGGGCTGGACTGTTCCCATGAGGCACAGGGTCAAGACTGATTTGCATATGGCTGGGTTTGACCTGAGGTGGCAAAGTGAGTTAAAGAATGATGATGGATTCAACCCAGATCTGTGACTGGGGGTGAGTGTCTGAAAAGTTTCAGCGCTCCATCCATCATTTCCTTGTATTTGTTTTGTTCGCCCTAAGTTGGCAGGGTATGCCCAGATGTGGGTACCTTGTTCACTTTGCCACTGGATTAAAGCTAGCCTGGCTGATGTGGGGTGTTACCCTGAAACCGGTCCCAGGATGCTTGTTTCCGGTTCAGAGAAGACCTGGCGTGGCAGTTTGGGCTGGACTGTTCCCAAGAGGCACAGGATCAAGACTGATTTGAATATGGCTGGGTCTGAACTGAGGTGGCGAAGTGAGCTAAAGAATGATGATGGATTCAACCCAGATAGATGACTGGGGTGAGTGTCTGAAAAATGTCAGCGCTCCGTCCATCCTCTCCTTGTGTTTACTTTTAGAAAGTCTATATTTTCTTGTCCCAAGTATTTTTGCTCTCTGCCAGCATCTTTTGTAACATGTATTTGAAGGCTCTGTAGTTGGGGTTTGTATATTGCTTCCAGACTATAACACAAAGAGGGTTTAGGTGTGGACAGGATGGGCCATCCTGGCAGGATGACTGGGGAATGGCTACACCCAACCCAACTTACACTTCAAAAGGATTTGCCTCCTGCACACACAAAACAGCTTGGAGTGTTGACAAAGGAAAGAATGTTCGACAATCAGATGCTGTGGTAGGACAGGTAGTCCCCCTACATAAATATTGGCACCAAATATAATTATTTGACCTCCAGATACATTATTCAGAACACTCCTGGACTGCTTGAAGGACTGTCTTGTTCTCTGAGATGGAAGCCTAGGCCTGCTTGCCTTCATCTCAGTCTAACTACAATGATTCCAATGGTCAGTTGACCGACCTCCAGAGTAAATTGCAGGGACTTCATGAAGTTCCGGTGAGACCTGCTCTTTGCACTCCATCGATAACCTGCGATGACCGTCAAACGCAAGAGCTGCACTTCGCACCACATCAATGACAGTGTGAGGTGACCACTAACGTGAAGCTACAGCAACAGCCAACCTCGACACCTGATTAGCTCTTTGCATTCCAGCGGCGACCATTCAGGACACTCTACCTGCTCGACCGGCCTCCTCCACTGCAAATAGAACTCTTTGAACTCAGAAGGTAACTCTTCAGTTGGACTAATTTGGTCCTTGTGTCCAACCCGTGTTTCATCATGGTCTGCCTGAACTTGTGACTTTTCCACAGTCCAGCACCCCTGATGACAGCTCTGTGATTTTAGGTGCTATTTTCACTAAAAACTTTACGGTTCTACTGATTGGATTTTTGATATTCTGGTATCTTTTTATTTATTAGAATTTACTCTATATTTCTGCTTTAGCTTGAGAATCTTTGTGTTGTATTTTCACTTTATTACTATGTATGTGCTGCATAAATAATTTACACATTGCCTCTAAGTAAAGCCTAATGGGTTTTGTGCTAGGCTATGAGAGGGTTAAGCACAGTTTAATTTAGTGATATTTTGTAGTTCACCATGACAAAGATTGTGGCTGTTACTAGGACATCAACCCCTCTTAACCAATACCCCAATTTCTGACAGAGCTGCATGAATCTTTTCTACTTTCGGTTAACAGAAGAACATACAAAATGGATTAACTCCTGGGAACTCAGTAGGAACATAGATATGGACCAATAGTAATAATTATAATAATTCTAGCAATAATAATAAAAATACTACCAAGGAGGAGAAGGATTATTTTATTCTCTTGACTGTTAGAGGAGTGCATATTACAAACTGTTGAACTAGAACATGTAAGTGGTAAGTTGGCTCTGTGAATTGGGTGTTTAATCCCGGAATCTGGTGTGATCCACAGATCACATACCAAGAAATGCCAACTCAGTCTTTCTTCTATCTATGTTTGATATATTGAATACCATGGATTTTGCAGGAAAAGTGTTTGAAAATTGAAAAAAATGAAGTATTATGCCTAAATAAAAGGTACATTTTTCTTGCATAAGTGCTCAATCCCTGGTTTAACTTATCGGTTTTGTAGAACACATATCGACATTCAGAAATTGTCAATAGCATGACTCTCAAAGTATTTGAATATTTAGTTACTCCATGAAGATCTCATCATAATTATATTCGGCACTAGAAATGTCTATAGACATCTTCCACAAACTGTACCAGTTTGTGGAAGAATCAGTAAGTCTCCCAAAGCCAGGAATCTTAAAATGTTCATCAAACAATGAATACGCTAGGAAAACCCTTCAGTAGCCTGATTAATTCAAGGATTGAATCACAAATACAAAGAGAAATAAATATATTTATCCTTGTTACGCCAGCCTTGGGTAGGTGCACCTTTTTGGCGCAAACTGATATTCACTGACTTCAATAAATATGGTTTTCCATCAAAGTGCCTGGATAGATGCACGGGAATGCCTGTGCTCCAACTATGGACTGCCTCATCAATGCAAGGTAATGCAAAGCAGTGATATGCGTTGCCTTGAACAATTTTTTTTTTTTACAAAGCCATGCAAACCTGTGGGAGCAAAATTGTACTCCAAAATGTAAACACCCACAAACGATCTCAATCAGAGTTCCCATATTTCACTGGATCAGACTAACAATCAGCACCCCCATGTTAGAAAGGCAGCCCCGGGGCGGCAGAAGATGTCTGACTGACCACCCCTAGGCCCACCTCTCCTTCGAGGAGTAGCCGAGCAATGCAGAGAGGCCTCCGGAATGAGGGCCCTCTCTGAGGATCGTACAGCAGAGTAATCACAACACTACAAACGGACACCACGCAAGAGGTCAAGTTCTTAAGCTTTTATAGGTAATAACGGTTGCTGGTTCTTGGCAGTATATACAGATGGATCGAGGGATCCATAAAGTCTCGACAAAGGGGGGTAGGTAGCGGGACAGTCTAGTTTCTGGGCGGAGGTAGGGATACCCTACGCACAGCTCTCAATCCTCGAGCTGGGGGGTTCTGCGAGGTTCGAGCCGCGGCGGCGCCAGCAGGCTCTCGGATGGTTCAGCAAGGGAGGCCGCAGCAGCGCCCGCAGGCTCTCGGATGGTTCAGCAAGGTAGGCCGCGGCAGCGCCAGCAGGCTCGCGGAAGGTTCAGCAAGGTAGGCCGCGGCAGCGCCAGCAGGCTCTCGGAAGGTTCAGCAAGGTAGGCCGCGGCAACGCCAGCAGGCTCTCAGATGGTTCAGCAAGGTAGGCCGCGGCAGCGCCAGCAGGCTCTCAGATGGTTTCAGCAAGGTAGGCCGCGGCAGCGCCAGCAGGCTCTCAGATGGTTCAGCAAGGTAGGCCGCGGCAGCGCCAGCAGGCTCTCAGATGGTTTCAGGTTACCGGAAGGATGAGTTCGTCTGGTGTCGGCCGTGACAGCGTCAGCGGGGCTTCCAGTCCAGGATACAACTGGCGTCCTACTCCGGGGCTGGCCCAGATATAGGACGGAGGTCCTTTGATGTCCGGACCCTCGCGCCTGGGGGCCAGAGGGGCCGGGTTGACGTTGTCCAGACACCCAGCAGGGGGGTGGAGCCAGCGCCCAGGGAGGCCGGAGGGCGATCGATACCAGGGGCCTCAGGAACGGCTGGAGGGCCATCGAAACTCCTCTTCCACCGGGGTCTGTCGAGTGGCCACTCGACCACCTGGGTGGATCTTGGTGCCTCGATGTCGGGGCTTCGCTGGGGCTTCGCTGGGGCCGAGGCCACGTGGTTGTGACGTGGTGGGCCCAAGATGGAGTCGGGCACGGCCTCGTGCCTGGGTCGTGAGGGGCCTATGCTGGAGCCAGGCCGGTGATGGGGGACCGGGATGGTAGCCGGACCGGTGGTGTTGGGGCGTGCAGGATCGGGCCGAGGGGGCCGTTCGAGGTCCGGTGGCGGGCCGATGTCGACCTGGGCCCGCCATGCGGGAGCGGTAGGACCACGCCAGGAGGCCAGGTCCAACACGCGTCCCCCCCAGCTGAAGGCAGGGGAGAGTCACCCATCTTCTTGGGGATTCTCCTCGCCGAGGCGGAAGAATCGGGACAGGCCGTCAGCATTGGCATGGTCGTTGCCAGGGCGATGTTCTACCGTGAAATCCATCCCCTGCAGGGAAATGGACCAGCGCACCAGTTTCGGGTTTTCTCCCCGCATTTGCATTAACCACCGCAGGGGCTGGTGGTCGGTCTGGACTCGGAAGTGGGTGCCGAAGAGGTAGGGTCGGAGCTTCTTGAGGGCCCACACCACGGCGAAGGCTTCCCTCTCGATGGTGCTCCATCGCTGTTCTCTTGCCAGTAGGCGTCGGCTGATGAAGGCCACAGGCCGGTCGATTCCTTCGGAGTTAACTTGGGACAGGACCGCCCCGATGCCGTGCTCTGAGGCGTCGGTTTGGACCACAAACTCTCTGCTGTAGTCGGGGGCCTGGAGCACAGGGGCGGTGCACATGGCAGTCTTCAGAGTCTCAAAAGCTGTCTGACACTCGGGGGTCCAGTGCACTTTTGGTGGTAGTTTCTTTGAGGTCAGTTCTGTGAGGGGCCCCACAATGCTCCCGTAGTTCTTTATAAATCGCCGATAATATCCCGTGAGCCCCAGGAAGGCTCGGACGGCGGTCTGGGTGACCGGGGGCTCCCAGGCCCGGATGGCGTCTATCTTTGGTTGGAGAGGAACCACTTGGCCGCTCCCCACTTGGTGTCCCAGATAGGTCACGGACCCTTGGCCTATCTGGCACTTACTGGCTTTGATGGTGAGTCCGGCCCGCCGAAGGGCCGTCAGGACTGTCCAGAGGTGGGTCAGGTGCTCATCCCAGTGGAGGCTGTACACGGCAATGTCATCGAGGTAGGCGGCGCTGTACTCCTCTAGACCGGCCAGCACCTGGTTCACTAGTCTCTGGAAGGTTGCTGGTGCGTTCTTCATGCCGAAGGGCATCACTTTGAAGTGATAGTGGCCATCTGGTGTCGAGAAGGCCGATCGCTCTTGTGCACCAAGGGTAAGGCCGATCTGCCAATACCCCGCCGTGAGATCGAAGGTGCTGAGGTATTTGGCGGCCCCTAGGCGATCGATCAATTCATCCGCCCTGGGGATGGGATGGGCGTCGGTCCTGGTGACGGCATTCAGTCCCCTGTAGTCAACACAGAACCGGAGCTCCGGAGCTGCTCTGGGGGTGGCGGCTTTGGGGACCAGGACAACGGGACTGGCCCAGGGACTGTTGGAGGGTTCGACTACCCCCAGAGCTAACATCTTGGCCACTTCTGATTGGATGCAGGCCCGAACCCGGTCGGGCACTCGAAAAGCTCGGTGTTTTACAGGCGGGCTGTCTCCTGTGTCCACATCGTGGACACACCACCGGGTGACCCCCGGAGTGAGGGAAAGCAGATCCGCAAACTGCCCCAGCAGCCTTCGGCAGTCCTGTTGCTGCTCTGGGGTCAGGGTAGAGGAGATCCGGACCCCTTCTAAGGAGCCGTCTTTCTCGGTGGTGCTGAGGAGATCTGGTAGTGGTTCGGAGTCGTCTTCAGCTCCGTCATCGGTCGCTAGCAGCAGACTCAGTTCAGTGCGTGCAAAGTGTGGCTTGAGTCGGTTAGCGTGCAGAACCCGGAGGGGGTTCCTGGGGGACTCCATGTCCACCAGATAGGTGACGGGGCTCTTGCGCTCCACCACCTTGAAGGGCCCCGTCCATTTGTCCTGGAGGGCGCAGGGTTCGACCGGGGACATGACCCAGACCTGCTGGCCCGGCTCGAATTCGATGGACGAGGCATTCTGGTCATACCAGCGTTTCATTTCCTCCTGACTGGCCTCAAGGTTGGCCTCGGCAAGTTCCCTGAACTTTCGAGTCTGATTGCGGAGTGTCAGGAGGTACCGGTAGACATCAGGTGGGGCATCTCGAACTGCTGTCTCCCAGCCTTCCTTGACCAGGCTGAGGGGGCCTCGGACAGGGTGTCCGTACAAGAGTTCGAAAGGACTGAACCCCAGGGACTTCTGGGGTACTTCTCGGTAGGCGAACAGGAGGCAGGGTAGCAGGACATCCCATTTGCGCCGGAGTGGTTCCTCTAGGCCCTTGATCATCCCCTTCAGGGTTCTGTTAAATCGTTCCACTAGTCCATTTCCTTGGGGATGATACGGGGTGGTGAATTTATAGGCGACCCCGCACTGTTGCCATAGGGACCGCATATGCTTCGAGATAAAGTTGGAGCCCCGATCACTCACGACTTCTTGGGGGAAGCCGACTCGGGAGAAGATGCTCATGAGGGCTCGGCCCACCACGGGGGCCGTGATGGTTCGGAGGGGGATGGCTTCGGGATAGCGGGTAGCATGGTCCACCAGGACGAGGATGAAGCGGTGCCCCTGCAAGGTTCGAGGGTCCAGGGGCCCCACGATGTCTATTCTCACTCGCTCGAAGGGGGTAGTCACCACGGGAAACGGCTGGAGCGGGGCTTTGACTTTCCCCCCGCTCTTCCCGCTGGCTTGACAGGTCGGGCAGGTCCTGCAGTGGTTATGCACATCGGTGCGCATTTTTGGCCAGAAGAAATGGGTCACCAGGCGGCTGTAAGTTTTGTCCTGCCCCAGGTGCCCGGTGAGGGGCACATCATGTGCTAAGTTCAGGAGGAAGTCTCTGAATCGGAGGGGTACGACCAAGACCCGGCCGGACCCTAGTTCAGCAATTTTCTGCTCACTGTAGAGAAGGTCGTTGTCCCAATAAATCCAGTGGGACCCCGCGGGGTCTCCAGCTGCTTGAGTAGCAGCTTGCTGTCGAATCCCCTCGAGGGAGGGGCAGGTTTTCTGTTCCTGCCGGAACTGTTCGCGGGTGGGGCCACCTTCTTGGCGCCATTGAGCAAGTTCTGGGAGGTGGCCGAGCTCGGTGAGATCTTCTTGGTCGGGCCCTTGGGGGCCGTGTTCGGGGTCGGCGTTCTCGTGGACGACGGGCGGCGGAGGCGTGGGCCACTCTGGCTCCTCGGTCGGAGCTTCCCCCGCTGGGGTGGAGGCCCGGGCGGTCATGGAGCGGGTGGTCGCACAGACCCACTCGGGAAGGCCTAGCATCCCCAGGTGCTCCCTTCGTTCAACGCTAGCCCAGGGGGAATTTTCTAGGTCGTTCCCAAGGAGGCAGTCCACGGGGGCATCGTCGCGGACAGTCACTTTCAGCACGCCCGACACTCCCCCCCACTCGAAGGGGATGCGGGCCATCTGGCACAAAGTCTCTGAGTTATCCGCGGACCGGACTGGGCAGAGGACGTTAGGAAGGATCTGTTCCGGGGTCACCAGATGGCAGCGGACCGCTGTCACGCTGGCCCCAGTGTCACGGAGGGCTTCGGTCCGGCGACCATTGATGGTGACCCACTGGCGGTATTTCTGGGTATTGCCGGGGATCGGGCCTCGGGGGATCAGGTCGTGAGTACCCAGGCATGCTAAGGTCATGGCGGCGGGCTCCCACTCGGCCTGCTCGGGGTTGTCGTCCTCCTCTTCACTCCTTTCTTCACCCAGGGCAGCGGCCGCGATCTGGCGGGTTGGGGGACCGGTGGTGCCGGGTCGCTGATTCATCGGGCAGAGGGGGTCATTCGCATAATGACCCTGTCGCTGGCATCTGTGGCACGTAACGTTCGGGCGGGGCCCTGGTCTGGCTGGGGGGCCCCCTCTCCGGCCCAGGGTTGGTGACGTGGGGGTAGGGGAGGACCCCTGAGGGGCGTCTCGACCCCGACTCTGGCCTACTCCGCCGCCTTGTGGTCGGTGGTTCCCCGGGGATCCCCGGCCGTAGTCTCCCATCGGATTCCGGGGGACTCGGGTGCTCACCCATCTATCCGCCTCGACAGCGAGTTTTCGTGGCTCAGTCAGTTTGCGGTCGAGGAGGTGTTGCCGGAGTTCGATGAAGCAGTTATTGGAAAGATGTTCCCATAGAATGAGGTCGATCAACTGCTGGTAGGTGGTGACCTGAATGAACAAAAGGATTGCCAGTACTGTGCAATTATTTATGTTTGTTTAACCAGGTGTTGAGCGAAAAAGTTTACTCAACCCAAAGACCACCAATTCAGTCTTGAATCTTTATGAAAATAGATTTATTTATTTATTTTTTTAGATTTGACTTGTTTCTTTTTTTCTCATAAACGAAAGATATAAACCAATCAATTTGAACAAAAAAATTAATTTCAGAAGAGTGTTTGCAGGAAACTCAACATGTAAACAACACTCTTTTATAGGTACATTTCTAAATGATAACAAGAACCAAAGACAACAGGGTGAGAACCCAAAACACAGTTCACCAATACAACATCAAAAATGACACATTTAGACAACAATTAGACAATAGACAACATTTAAAGGTAATGGGGCTAACTAAAGCCACTCTTTAGATTCAAATTATTCAAGGTAAGGCCTATTGCAGAATTTCTGCTCAAATTTTAAGACAAGGCCTATACATCTAAATGAAAACGTGCCAAATTAGACATATCTTTTTGTATATACGACCACACACTGTGTTTGTATTTTCGAAATTTTCAAATAAAGGTTGGTCGCAAAAACAGAATGTATCAGAATTAATGAGGAGAGGGGGTCGACGCGTTTCGAATCTCTACTTAAGTTGAGAGATTCTCTTCAGGACCGACAGACATGATCTGAAAAACATAAATAAACAGACACTCAGTCGAAACCACACATGAGAGACCTTCAACTCACATACCGATCAGCGCAATTTGTGTCATACCTGTGTGTGCTTGAAGCAAATGTTCAAATCCTAAAATCTGAAAGAAAAGAGCCATTCTTGGTAATTGCAATACTTATTAAAGGAGGGGTTCAGACAATGAGGGCACAACGTTTTCGAAGTCCAAGCAACTTACATTGTTGATGTTTTGCGATGGTCCAAAAATACGTTTGAAGGACCAATGGGGAGTTTCACCCGACTTAGCAGCTTGCTCAAATGGTAACTCCTAAAAGTAACAAACGAGTTCATGAATGTCAAGGCGTGTGGGACGCCAGAACTATAAATAACGTTTCAACACTGAGAAAAGTCCAATGTGTTTATTATAATTTGGAAGTAGTTTAAAAAACGGATGGTTTGTCAAAAGGTGTGCCAGGGAATTCCCACCAGCGGCACTCATGCGGGGTGAACTAGATGTCTGAACTGTACCATCTGTAAGGAGGGGCACATGCCGTTTCCCTTTGAAAAGAAGAGAGAACCCGTAATTTTTTCAAAAAATCTTCCGTCTAGTTCGTTCCAGAACTACAACTCCCATGATACGTCATTGAGTTTATAACGACAAAGATAGCCAATGGTGATTAGAATATTCACAGCCAACTTTCAGGCGCCTGCAGCGCACATCAATCTGTGGTCAACTTCAATTCTTAAATATACAGCTGCGATACTCTTTCGCATCAAATGGATTAAGTTTTGAAAAAAACGTAGCAGGGACTACATTTCCCATGAAGATCCTGCAGGCTTCAAAACAACTTCCGGTCCAACACGGAACTGAACAAGCCAAACCAGATGGCGCCTTCCGTGTGAGTGAGGAGTGACTAAAACAGGACAGCGCAACAATCAAAAGGTAAATGCAGTCGCGTCCCATTCAATGCGTCGTTACATGGTTTCCCTCGCACGGACTGAGCCCTTTGCCAATTTAGTTGAAACCTTGACCATCCGCCGACATGATTTCCCGCACGGGATTCACTCGATGTCAAACCTGTTTTACATACATGAAAAACCCCCCCCCACCCCGCATGAGTGCCGCTGGTGGGAATTCCCTGACACACTTTTTGACAAACCATCCGTTTTTTAAACTACTCCCAAATTATAATAAACACATTGGACTTTTCTCAGTGTTGAAACGTTATTTATAGTTCTGGCGTCCCACACGCCTTGACATTCATGAACTCGTTTGTTACTTTTAGGAGTTACCATTTGAGCAAGCTGCTAAGTCGGGTGAAACTCCCCATTGGTCCTTCAAACGTATTTTTGGACCATCGCAAAACATCAACAATGTAAGTTGCTTGGGCTTCGAAAACGTTGTGCCCTCATTGCCTGAACCCCTCCTTTAATAAGTATTGCAATTACCAAGAATGGCTCTTTTCTTTCAGATTTTAGGATTTGAACATTTGCTTCAAGCACACACAGGTATGACACAAATTGCGCTGATCGGTATGTGAGTTGAAGGTCTCTCATGTGTGGTTTCGACTGAGTGTCTGTTTATTTATGTTTTTCAGATCATGTCTGTCGGTCCTGAAGAGAATCTCTCAACTTAAGTAGAGATTCGAAACGCGTCGACCCCCTCTCCTCATTAATTCTGATACATTCTGTTTTTGCGACCAACCTTTATTTGAAAATTTCGAAAATACAAACACAGTGTGTGGTCGTATATACAAAAAGATATGTCTAATTTGGCACGTTTTCATTTAGATGTATAGGCCTTGTCTTAAAATTTGAGCAGAAATTCTGCAATAGGCCTTACCTTGAATAATTTGAATCTAAAGAGTGGCTTTAGTTAGCCCCATTACCTTTAAATGTTGTCTATTGTCTAATTGTTGTCTAAATGTGTCATTTTTGATGTTGTATTGGTGAACTGTGTTTTGGGTTCTCACCCTGTTGTCTTTGGTTCTTGTTATCATTTAGAAATGTACCTATAAAAGAGTGTTGTTTACATGTTGAGTTTCCTGCAAACACTCTTCTGAAATTAATTTTTTTGTTCAAATTGATTGGTTTATATCTTTCGTTTATGAGAAAAAAAGAAACAAGTCAAATCTAAAAAAATAAATAAATAAATCTATTTTCATAAAGATTCAAGACTGAATTGGTGGTCTTTGGGTTGAGTAAACTTTTTCGCTCAACACCTGGTTAAACAAACATAAATAATTGCACAGTACTGGCAATCCTTTTGTTCATTCAGTATCTGGCACAGCCTTACTGTGCTTTTGCCAAAACCCTCTTTGTTACACGGTAGGTGGTGACCTGGCAGCCCCGAATCCACCCCTCGAAGGCTCTACTGTAATAGTTCACGTACTCCACCCACGTGGTACCGGGGATTTTTTTGCAGTCTCGGAATCGCTGCCGGTACATCTCGGGGGTGAGTCCGTAGCGAGTGAGGAGGGCGGTCTTCATGTGCTCGTACGAGGTCATCTCGGTATCAGGGAGCTCCAGCAGGGCGTCTCTCCCTTCGTTGATAAACTTCCCCCACAGGCCGGCGCCCCAGTCCTTGAGGGGTACTCGATGGGCGGTCATGGCGACCTCGTAGGCTTTGAACCACTGTTGGATGTCGTCGTTCTTATAGTACTCCTTGACGACATCCTTGGGTATGTGCACTTTTGTGTCCATCGGGGGGTGTGAGGTCTTACCCCCGGAGATGGCAGTCTCGTTTGCCTTGGCTTTAAGTTCCATTTCTTTGAGGACGCGCTCGTGCTCGAGCATGAGTTTTTTCTCTTCGAGGGCTAACTTCCTTTCTGCCAGTTGGATTTCTCCTTCTTGTCTGAGTCGAGCCAGATCCAACTCGTGGAGCCGGTTCCTCTCTCGTTCTCGGGCGTCATCGTGGGAGAGGCCCGTGTCTGGGTTTGCGGGTCTCCCTCCCGCTGGGTTCGTCTCGGCCTCCGGGCCTCCGTTCGGGCCCGGGTTATCTTCACTCGGAGGTGGCGCCTCGCCGCCGTCCACCCAGGCCTGCAGGGCCGATTTAAAGTCTTCTTTGGTGCTTAAGCCAGTGGTAGCAATGCCTAGGTCTTTGCAGAATTGCTTTAGCTCCTTGTGACTGTAGTCTTCCATTTTCTCTTTCTGGAATTCTGTGCTCATGGTCGCAGTGGATTTCTCTGGGTAGCGAGTGAATCACTCGCTGTACGATCTGCGTGGGCTCGGATCCCGGCGCTTGCCACCAATGTTAGAAAGGCAGCCCCGGGGCGGCAGAAGATGTCTGACTGACCACCCCTAGGTCCACCTCTCCTTCGAGGAGTAGCCGAGCAATGCAGAGAGGCCTCCGGAATGAGGGCCCTCTCTGAGGATCGTACAGCAGAGTAATCACAACACTACAAACGGACACCACGCAAGAGGTCAAGTTCTTAAGCTTTTATAGGTAATAACGGTTGCTGGTTCTTGGCAGTATATACAGATGGATCGAGGGATCCGTAAAGTCTCGACAAAGGGGGGTAGGTAGCGGGACAGTCTAGTTTCTGGGCGGAGGTAGGGATACCCTACGCACAGCTCTCAATCCTCGAGCTGGGGGGTTCTGCGAGGTTCGAGCGGCGGCGGCGCCAGCAGGCTCTCGGATGGTTCAGCAAGGGAGGCCGCGGCAGCGCCCGCAGGCTCTCGGATGGTTCAGCAAGGTAGGCCGCGGCAGCGCCAGCAGGCTCGCAGAAGGTTCAGCAAGGTAGGCCGCGGCAGCGCCAGCAGGCTCTCGGAAGGTTCAGCAAGGTAGGCCGCGGCAGCGCCAGCAGGCTCTCAGATGGTTCAGCAAGGTAGGCCGCGGCAGCGCCAGCAGGCTCTCAGATGGTTTCAGCAAGGTAGGCCGCGGCAGCGCCAGCAGGCTCTCAGATGGTTCAGCAAGGTAGGCCGCGGCAGCGCCAGCAGGCTCTCAGATGGTTTCAGGTTACCGGAAGGTTGAGTTCGTCTGGTGTCGGCCGTGACAGCGTCAGCGGGGCTTCCAGTCCAGGATACAACTGGCGTCCTACTCCGGGGCTGGCCCAGATATAGGACGGAGGTCCTTTGATGTCCGGACCCTCGCGCCTGGGGGCCAGAGGGGCCGGGTTGACGTTGTCCAGACACCCAGCAGGGGGGTGGAGCCAGCGCCCAGGGAGGCCGGAGGGCGATCGATACCAGGCGTCCAGGGACGGCTGGAGGGCCATCGAAACTCCTCTTCCTCCGGGGTCTGTCGAGTGGCCACTCGACCACCTGGGTGGATCTTGGTGCCTCGATGTCGGGGCTTCGCTGGGCCCGAGGCTGGGGCCGAGGCCACGTGGTTGTGACGTGGTGGGCCCAAGATGGAGTCGGGCACGGCCTCGTGCTTGGGTCGTGAGGGGCCTAGGCTGGAGCCAGGCCGGTGATGGGGGACCGGGATGGTAGCCGGACCGGTGGTGTTGGGGTGTGCAGGATCGGGCCGAGGGGGCCGTCCGAGGTCCGGTGGCAGGCCGATGTCGACCTGGGCCCGCCATGCGGGAGCGGTAGGACCACGCCAGGAGGCCGGGTCCAACACCCCACACTTCCCCCCTCCCTCTGCTCCCCCGCAGCCTGGAAAGTCAATCCCCCTTAAGGAACTCCCACCACACTCTGCCGCCTGCTCCCCCATCCACTGTAGCACACCCTCTGACCATCGGAAACCCCCTTCCCTCCAATGTCGCTGCCCCCCCTGCTCCACCCCTTCCCCCTGAGCAACCTCCGGCACGGAACCCCCAAATCATATGCTGGGCCCCCACCTCCCCCTCCGCAAGCTTCCCCACCTCCGTCTTCCTCCCCCTAACAAGAAATATAGCCCACTCTCCGCGATCCCTTACTCCCCATTTTTTTTTTTTTAAATAAGTTTTTATTGCGGAGTCAGTGAAGAAATCTCAAATCTGGACAGGCAGTTCACTCAGAGCATCAATGAATATTCAGTCCGATTTGGACAATATACACAGCCATTCAGCCCACAACCCGGAGGTCAGGCGGCGTGGAATGTCTCACATATAGGAAAACCTCCAATGTGCCCGCCCAGCAGTGATAGACAGTCATCTACGATACACAGTTTCCGCTTTTAACCCCCCTAACAACAACTCCCCTTACAACCCATACACAACGAGATAGTCCTGGGGCTAGTCCTGGCGTTGGGCCTAATGTGACGGTAACCTATCATATGTGTTAATGGTGACCATCTATAAGATACAGCACGTGCGCCTCCCTGTCCTCTAGGGATAGTCGTCTAGGTCCCTTAAGCTGCAATCTGCCACTAGATCCCAGTATCTGAATACCCCACGGCCCGCATGGTGAGCCTGACTACCCCGAGGTGATTGTCCCTTGCCCCCCCCCCCCTCACCCAACTGCTGCTAGTGCGAGTGTGTATAAATTACAGTAAAACCAGATCACGACATCGCTCAGTGAAATCTACTGTATGGTAATGCTCCATGGAGTCCATGCCAGTTATCACTCGCCATCATCAGCCTCATCTCCTATCATGTAGTCGTGCAGCGCCTGTACTATCAGTTCCCACGCTCTCGCCATATCCATGCATTTATCATTGGCACTCCTGGTAGCCTGCCGCATTCTGATGACACTCTCACAACCCGCCCATTTCAACAGCTCATTCCTCCACCTTCCCACCGATGGCCCTTCCTTAGATTTCCAGTGCCAGGTAATCTCCCTCTGAGCCAACATAAGGCCCAGATCGATAAATTTGCTAGTGATTTTCGTCCGCTTTGTGTGAGGGAACCATAGTAGCAAGCATGCAGCCATGTCGAAATCCACTTCCCTGTCAGTAACTGTATTCAGGAGGTCTCCCACATCATGCCAGTATGACCCTAGTCGCGGGCACCCCCACAGCAAATGATCCAAGTCCGCCTCATGCGCCAAACACCTCGGGCATGCGGCGTCCCGTACCCGAAAATATCTCGCTATCCTCTCCGGGGTCAGGTAAGCCCTATGAATAATGAAAAAATGTATCTGTTGGAATCGGGCATTCCTCGTTCCCTTCCAGGTTCGCTCCAAGACATGGCCCCAGACTACATCCGGGATGGGCCTACCTACACTAGTCTCCCATCTTGCTTTCAGTGCCCCCAGCTGTGCCAGTCCCTCGCGCTGTAGTCTATTATGGAGGCAGGTAACCGCCTTGGTAGTGCCCGCAGCCATGACCACGTACTGACACGCCAGAGTCGTCTCCGGTTCCACCAGCCCCCCTTTCCAGTGTTTTTGCATCGCTGCGAGCACTGCCGCATGCAGCAGGAAATCCCCATCTGGCAGACCAAATCGGTCCTGCACCTCTCGGAACGGGGCCAGTGTCCCCTCAACGTACAAGTCACCAACCACCTGCAGCCCCAGTTCCTCCCAGTCCGATAGCGGGGACCAATCGCCCCCATGTGGTAGCGCGGTCAGCATCCCTAGCGGGATCTCAGGGGCGTACGCTCGGGAGTTGGCCGCTCTCTTCAGGCTCCTGTTCCAGCAGAGCCTGAGCGTCCTTTCTTCCAGCGTTAGGTCCCTCACCTCCAGTTTCTGTTGCATGACAATGTACGACAAAACATGCCGTTGGATACCCTGCCCCCTATTAATATCCGGACCTCTAAATTCCCTGGCCACATGTTGCGTCAGTACCTGTAGTTGAGCTGCCAGATAGTACAGTTCAAAATAAGGGACCGCCAACCCCCCCTCCAACTTGGGCCTAGTCAGGGTCGTCAACGCCACTCTACGCAGTTTCTGTCCCCACAGGAATCCGGTCACCAACATCTGCAGGTCCGTAAACACGCGCCGCGGTATCCTCACCGGTAATGTCCGAAAGTAGTAAAGTAGCCTCGGAAGTGCTACCATTTTCAAAAGCGCCACACGGCCCGGCACAGACAAGGGGAGAGAGGCCCAGAAGTTTACACAACCCCTCAACGCGCGCACGCATCGCCCCACGTTTCCTTCTAATAGTTGCGAGGCCTCGTGATAAATACGGACACCCAGATATGTGAAGCAGGAAGGTTCCCAGATCACCTCCAGCTCAAGGGGGGGCTGCGCGTGCCCTCCCGTAGTGGGAATACACAGGTCTTGGACCAGTTTACTTTAAGGCCCGACACTTCACCAAACCTGGACAGCATGGCTACAGCTCCCTCTAGCGCTTGTCCGGGGTCGGCCAAGTACAGTAGTAGATCGTCCGCGTACAGCGATATATAGTGCGACTTCGCCCTTTGCGTCACCCCCTGAAACTGTTCGCCCGTTCATGCCAGTGCTGCTAAAGGTTCCATTGACAATGCAAACAGCAAAGGAGAGAGCGAGCATCCCTGCCTCGTCCCCCTACGCACCGGGTAAGCCGAAGAAATCGAGGACCCCAGGCGCACCCTTGCCGTGGCTGATGAGTACAGTACCCTCGTCCATCGCCGGAATCCCTCACCTAGGCCAAATTTCGCCAGCACCTCATCTAGGTACAGCCACTCAAGGCTATCGAAAGCCTTTTCAATGTCAACAGACAACACCACCGGATCATGTGGTGAGCCCCTAGCATCATCCAATATCTGTAGTAGGCGGCGCACATTCATAGATGTGTTCCTGGTAGGGATAAACCCTGCCTGGTCGACATGCACCAATCTGGTCATGAGCGGCAGGAGTCTGGCG
Organism: Lissotriton helveticus; assembly: GCF_964261635.1. NCBI lineage: Eukaryota > Metazoa > Chordata > Amphibia > Caudata > Salamandridae > Lissotriton > Lissotriton helveticus. Next base: position 162,650,835 of record NC_136065.1, on the reverse strand, counting down.
GCCAAGATACGACTTAGGATCTTATAGTCCACCGTCAGTATGGATAGGGGTCGATAGGACGTTACATACAGCGCCTCCCTACCAGGCTTCAGTAACGGAACCACCAGAGCCTCCCTCATCGTTTCGGGCAGACGACCCTGCTGTCCCGCCTCCGAGTACACTGCTAATAGCCTAGGTGCCAATATGTCAACAAATTTCACATAGAATTCTATGGGCAACCCATCGACGCCTGGTGTTTTGTTTCCGGCCATCTGTTTAATAGCCAGTTTAATCTCCGCCAGCGTTATGGGTCCCCCTATACCCTCTGCATCCTCAGCCTCCAGCACCGGCAAAGCAATAGAGTCCAGATACGCATGTATCTCAGACGTGTCCACCGTTAGTTGGCACTCGTAAAGATCAGTGTAATATGACGCGAAGCGCGATAGGACCACTGACTGCGAATAAGCCACATCCCCCGTTTCCGTTCTTATGCTCATTACCGGGCACCCCCGAGGTTCTGGATCAGCGAGCCTGGCAAGGAGCGTACCCACTTTGTCCCTCTCCGCATGCACCTTGACAATATATAGCTTATAATCGTAGCACCGCAGCCGCTCAGTTTCCTTCGCAACCAATTCCTTGGCCTCAAGCAATTGCGCCTGCAATTCCGGTCGTTCCGGTCTACGCTGCTCTAAGCCCCGTAGCACACTCTCAGCCTTCACCAGGTCAGTCAAAAGCGAATTCCGTACATTAGCAAACCTGCCCATGCACACTCCTCTCACCACCACTTTCATCGCATCCCATTCCACCAGCCTTGTCGCCGCCGTGCCCTCATTCTCCATGAAATAGTGTTCTATGCCCTGGTGGACAGCGTCGCTGAACACCGGATCCTCCAGTGTGTGGGGCTGTAACCTCCACGTTGGAATCGCCGATCTCACCTGTTGCCACTGCACTGACATCAGTAAGGGATTATGATCTGAAATAGTTCTAGTCAAGTATTCCGTGTGTCTAACCATGGCGGCCAGGCGATCACTACAGAGTATCGAGTCTATCCTCACATGTAACGCATGTAATGCAGAGAAAAAGGAATAGTCTCTCATTGCAGGGTGTTGTTCTCTCCACACATCTAGCAACCCCCAACTGTCCTGCCACTCCTTCCTCTGAGTAGCTAACCTGCGCACCGTCGAGTCGGTCAATGGTGGATGGGATCTATCCAGGTCCACATCAGTGATTGAATTAAAGTCCCCACCCAAAATGATGGGGCCCGCCAGGTAATGCGCCAGTGAGCTCGACAATCTATCAAAAAATAAGGCCTGTTCCGTATTCGGGGCGTACACACTACACAGTGTCACTTCTCTACCATATAGCCTCCCCTCCACTACCACATATCTGCCCTCTGGGTCCACCCGCTTAGACATGACCTGGAACGGCACCCCAGCTCTAATCCAAATCAACACACCTCTGGCAAACGCTGAATACGTGGTCCCAACCACTTGCCCCCGCCACCTCCTCTGTAGTGCAGCGCATTCTGTTTCAGTCAAGTGGGTTTCCTGCAGCATCGCAATCTGTATTCCACGCCGCACTAAGTGGGCATGCACCTTGTGGCGTCTCACCATCGTCCTGAGACCACGGACATTCCATGAAATGCATTTTAAATCAGGTAACGTCCCCATAGTAGTCACGTCTGTACAGAATCAGCACCAGCCCAACACCCGCCACACAGCAGCAGTCGGATCCCCTAACCCCAACACCCAACAAAATCCCCCAAACCCCTCTCCCCAGGACAGGACTTAATAACCCAGCTTCAGCCCCGTTCCAAACTCGCAACATGACACACATCACACTACTCTGTGGACTCTACCACAGAAGGCCTTAAGGGCCTCTAGAGGGTGGTTCAGCGCCCGACCCAGAAACAGCGGAGCCCCTACCCCACACCCCAGGTCCCATAGTGCGGCCTCAGTCCCACTCCTGAGTGTTCACTTAGCGACCAGAGAGGCCATGTCCACACAAGAGTCACAGTCGGGCTACGCCCCTGTACCTCACTCGTTAAATAGTCCATCCGATGTCTGTGGAGTAACCTCCGGACCCCTCGTGCTCCCCACTTCCGATTCATCACCTCCCGTTTTCGCTCCATCGTCGTCGGAACCAGTACCCTCCGATGTTCTCTCCTGTTGCGATCCCGTGATGATCGCGGTCGCCGCCAGCGCACCCTTCCTGTCCGCTTCCATTTGGGCTTTCTGCATCGCCATCTTAAGTCTATTCCGTTTTCGTATGCGCTGAGACTTCCTGATCCGGAGGGGTTGCTGCGCGGTCCTATCACTTTTGCCAGCGCGGTCAGTCCCAGCACGGTAGTGCTCAAGCCACGTCCAAGCCTCGTCCGGAGTTAGAAAGAAGTGAGTCGTGCCTTCCAGGATCACTCTCAGCTTGGCCGGGAAAAGCAACGAATACTGGATCCCTTCGTCCCTCAATTCCTTCTTCACCGGCAGGAAGGACGCCCGACTCCTCTGGACTTCCTGAGTGTAGTCCGGGAAGATCGTGACCTTGCTGTTTTCCACCTGAAATGGGCCCTGCGAGCGTGCCCTTTGTATCAGGAGGTCCCGATCCTTATAGTGTAGCAACTTTATCACCATTGGTCTGGGAGGTCTACCCAGCTGAGGCGGTCGAGCCGGGACCCTGTGCGCACGCTCAAGGGAGAAGAAGGGAGAGAGGCCCTCCGGCGCCACCACCGTGGTAAACCAGTTCTCCATATAGGCCACCGCATCCTCCCCCTCAATTTTCTCCGGAAGGCCTACAACCCTCACATTGTTTCTCCTATTGCGACTTTCGGCGTCTTCCGCGCGTCTTTCCAGGGTCTCCAAGCGGCGTAGGACATCAACCAGTTTGTGTTCAGCAGTGACCACCGCCGGTTTCAAATCCTGCAGTAATTGTTCATTGTCCTTTACCTTGTCAGCGAGCTTCGCATGGTCTGCCTTAAGGAGTCCCAGCCCCGTGGCAACCTGCGCAATGTCCTGATGTAGGGAGTCTTTCGTTGCAGTGATCGCGTCCAATATACTGTCCAGCCGTTTATGCAGCCGCTGTTCCTGAGTTGTTGCGTCAGATGAAGCAGGCGCCCCGCCATCTTGGGACCGTGCAAGCACTTCGGGCGTTCCACCAGTGGCGGCCATCTTGGTTCCCACAGCACTGCTCCGAAATCGCCACCAAATCGATCGCTCACCCCCGGTGTGCGGCCAGCCAGTCACCAGTGTCGCCCAGCTCCTGAGGCCAAAGTTCCTCGGGGGTCTACCAAGCCAACGCACCACTAAAACACTCGGCAGGGCGCTGCCCACAGTTCAAGGCCACATCAGAAGTGCTCCAACTACCAAGGAGACGCGCAGGGTAAACGCGGGCCAGTAGTGGAGGTGCCCAATTCACAGGTGATGATTCGCCCCAGGCTGGACCTCCTTCCTCACACAACCCGCAGGTGCGCCCGGCGTAGCCCCACAGCGGGCAGCACCGCAATGCAGCAAGGGATATCTCCCGAGTTCAGTACTCCCTGGTCAGCATTAGTGTTTCACAGCGGGCCCCTGCTGTCCTTCCGCCTCGCCAATAACCAGCAGCGTCCCAAGGGGAGCGGGAGACCGGCCCCCCCACAAAATCGCACCGTGCTCTCTGTCGGGCCGTTGGTCCGCCCCCTCCGCTCACCCGATCAAAGGGGCTGTTGTGGGGCCCCGGGTGCGGGTCTCCGCTGCGGCCGCTACCACCTTCGGCAAGCCCTCCGGGCTCCAGGGATGCCGCACGCCACCCGTTCAGTGGTGCAGGGAGGTGGGGGGATGGGCTCCGCGCCCGCCCGGCTCCCGGACGGCAGTAATTATTCAGCCGCCCTAACCAGTGCCGGAGCAGTCTGCCGGCGCACCCCCGCTCTATCTCCCGCTCCGCGCTCCGTTCTCCAGCCCGCCTCCGTCTGGAGCCTCCGTACACCCGGTCTGGGCCTCTTCAGAATCCCGGCGCCGCCATCTTTCTCTGCTGGAGCGCAGCTCCGTCGGGGCACAGGACCTGCCAGGGATGCAGCGTCCGGGCGCCCACAGGGTCGGGATCAGACTCCCTCGGTCTCGCCTCGCTCAGTGCAGCGAAAATTACCACTCAGGGGGTGATAATCCTGACGATTTCAGGAGTAATTGCGGGACTTGGAGCGGAGCCGATCGCTCACGCCGCCATCACGGTCGGCGTCCAAGCCACGCCCCCATCCCTTACTCCCCATAACCCAAACCTTCACATCCACTAACAATTTAAGTCTTCCTAACTCCACCAGCGCTCCCCCTCGCCAAAGAGATCACCCCCAGCTGCAACCTACACCCTGTCAAGAAGAGACGGATCGCCGCCTCGCCAGTATTGAATGCCTACTCTCCACCTTACTCTACTCTCCACCTTACTACAGGGCATGAATCTCATCCTAACCAACATCTCGTCACTCCCCCACCACTCCTCCTCCAGGCTATCCTCCCCCCCCACACCCCATTTTGGCCTCCAAATCCCCTGCCCCCGAAGCAGTCAGTCCCCCCCCTATATCACCAGGCCCCAAGACCAAGGAGGGCTTTGGAAGCCATGTCCCCGGAGGAAGCGATCGAGCTGGCCTCCTCCTATTCCTCCCCTCCTAAGCTCGACTTGCACTCCGCAATCCAGGTAATCACTGGAACCAGAACAGAGCTTCCCGTCCAGAAACCCCTCAGACCCCCTTCCTCCCTCATCACCATCCCCACGGAACCTAAGAAAGAGACCCTCCGCACTAACTGCATGCTCATAAATTGCAGGTCTGCCACGAAAAACGCTACAGAACTAGCTGAAACCATTCTCACCCATGAGATTGACATTGCCTTCATCACCGAGACCTGGCTCAATGACTCCTCCCCTCCGATCCTGGATATGCTCGTTCCCCCGGGATTCTCTATCATCAAGAAAGACAGAATATACCAAAAAGGCGGAGGCGTGGCAATCATCCACAACAATAACCTATTGGTGTCTGAAACCGATAACTTCACATACAACTACTTCGAATGCCTAACCGCCAACATCAAAACCACCAACAATAACCTAGTGCTCTGCCACATCCTATACCATCCCCCAAGCAACTTTGTCACGTTCTCAGAACACCTGTCAGACCTAATCGCACATTGCTCTCTCCGAGATACCAACAACGTCATTCTAGGTGACCTTAACCTCCACTGGAATGATGAAAACAGCGCTCTTGCAGAAAGCCTAAATGACCTTCTCCTTTCCAACAACCTCACCCTGCACTGTTCTCAAGAAACCCACAACAAAGAGCTATCCTGGATGCCATCATCGCCAATCATGACACGCTCACCATAGATCACATCTTGCCGGTTGACTGGTCAGACCACCACCGTATCCTATTCCACCTCCCTCATCAAACCTTGCCTCTGCCCTCCATCTCCATCCCCCCCATCATGGTCGAGAAACCTATCGCAGATCAACACAGAGGAGTTAGAAGAGAAAATATCCTCCCACCTGCCCAACTCCCCGGAAGGCCTCTCCACCGAAGAACTCACAACCCACTACAACGTTACCATGTCCTCCATCCTTGACGAACTAGCCCCCTTGAAATTGAAAAAAATCCAGGAACATTCCCTCTAGATCCTGGTTCAACAAGGACAATAATGAGGAAAGAAGGCAACTTAGAGCCTCTGAACGTCTCTGGAGAAAGGACCCATTCTCCAACTGGCTAGAGGAACTCAGAGCAGTAAGAAGAAAGTACAAACAACATATCAATAACAAAAAATCCAACTTTTTCCGCTCCGCGCTGGACAAGGCCAAAAACAGACCAAGAGAACTCTTTGACGTCATTAAAAAACAAACGTCCAAGCCAACGACAAGCCTCGTCAAGCCCTCAAAAACCTTATGCGACAACTTTGCCAACTTCTTTAATGAAAAAATCAACTTGATCGAACTCTCTCTGGACCTTAAAGACTGCTCTCCAACAAGCGAACTCACCACGAAAAGGCGACCAGCAACAACCTGGTCTTCCTTCAATCCCATCTCAGAAGCGGAGATCCTCAAATTTATCTCCTCCTCCAAGCCATCGTCTCACAACCTCGACCCCATTCCCTCTCAAATAGTCAAAGAACAGAAACTCACCCTGGCTCCACTTTGGTGCGAAATCATAAACAGCTCCCTAAAAACTGGCACCATTCCTGACTGCCCTAAAGTCGGTCAAATCACCCCACTTCTGAAACCAGGCTTAGACGCAACCGACCTGAACAATTTCAGACCTACCTCCAATCTCCCTTTCCTTGCCAAAGCCCTCAAAAAATGTGTCCTCCGTCAACTGAACAAACATATTGACAACATAAATCTGCTTGACCACCACCAATCAGGCTTCAGAAAAGGCTACATCACCGAAACTTCAATCCTCAACATCATGGACGACATCTTCAACTCCCTCGACGCAGGCCACTGCTGTCTCCTCATCCTCCTAGACCTGTCAGCTGCTTTTGACACTGTCTCATCAAAGCTCTGAAAGAACGGGTAGGTGCAGATGAAGTGACCTCCAGTGGTTCTCCTCCTTCTTCCATAACCGCTCCCAAAGAGTGAAAATCAAATCCTTTGCCTCCGAACTCGTCCCTGTAAACAGAGGCGTCCCTCAAGGCTTCATTCTCTCCCCTCAACTGTTCAACATATACATGGAACCTCTCACCTCCATTCTGAAAAAAGCGAATATCCCCTTTCATCTATATGCAGACGATACACAGATCTACCTAGAAACCTCCTCCCTTAACGACATTCATAGACTCAACAATACCCTCAAAGAAGTCCAAGAATGGCTATCAATGAACCACCTCAAACTCAATCAGGAAAAAACCAAGATCCTCCTCGTCTCCAACAAAGAAGAAAACCCGCAAATTGTTGAATGGTTGAAAGCCATTGATTCCCTCAACGGAAATCTCACCCTGGCAACCTCGGTCAAATCACTGGGAATCACCCTTGACCACAAACTATCCATGTCAAATCATATCAAGAACTCCGCCAAGAGCACCTTCCTAAATCTGAAGCTCCTCAACAAAATCAAACCCCACATCCCGCCATCCGACCTCAAGCAAGCCACCCAATCCCTGGTGTTGTCCAGTCTGGACTATGGGAACGCAGTTCTCTCTGGTACAGCTTGCTCTCACCTAGCCCCGCTCACAACCACCCTCAATGCTGCAGCCAGAATGGTCACCGTAATCAAGAAATTTGACCACATTTCTCCTGCACTCTGAGATCTAAAATGGCTTCCAGTTGAGAGGCGGAACAGCTTCAGAACTGCCTGCCTCACACACAAAGCCCTGCACATAGGGAACCCGGAATACTTAGCCTCCAAACTCAAGAAAGCCGGACAAGCAAGAAGCCTCAGGAGTTCCTACTCCCTCCTACTCATTCCCCTAACAACTCGTAAATAAAAGACTGCTGCCTGCTCTTTTGCAGGAAATGCTCCAAAAATCTGGAACGCCATCCCAGTCAACATCAGAACCACCCCTTCCTTTCCAAAATTCAAAAGCCTCCTAAAAGCCCTCTACCTCAACCATGCCTTCCCGGACGCAATTACGTGACGCTCTCACCTCCACAGGCTGTCACCTGTCAGCGCGCCCCCAACGGGCAGCGTTCAGTCATCGAACAACCACTACCCACCTCCTACCCTCTCTCCGAACTCTCATCCCCTGGGTCGGCACCGCAAAGAGATCATTTCCAGCATCAGTCTTTCCTTTCCCTAGGATTTGAGACCACCTCTTGACCCCTCGTCCTGATTACCACACCTCGACCTCCTCAACCTCTCTACCTCAACGGCGCACCTTTGGCACTCAGCAGAACTGTAAAGCTTCTTTTTGAACTTTTTCTTCCTCAACGGCACTCCCCTCACACCCAGCAGAACTGTAAAGCATCCTTTTTTAACTTTTTCCATATTCTTTTTCCTTCTATGCCTTTGTCTGTTTTTTGCCTCCTCTTCATCATGTTGTAAAGCGCTCCGATACCCTCGGGTCTGGCTAGTGCTATAGAAAACCTCTAAATAAACAAATAAATAAATTAATAAATAAACAATGAAATGTTAAAGGTTTTTATTACAGATTTCTACTATAGGTCTAAAATGGGTCGCAAAAACTAGGGAGCCACGGACAGCATCCCTGTCAGCATCTAAGTTTTCAGGAAAATCTTCTCTGACTCATCCCCACAATTGAAGGATTTTATAAATAATTTTTGCATATGAAATGACAGTAAATTACAGTCTGAGCAAATGTATAATTTAATCAGCAAATGGAAAATGAACCTCATAATGTCCTAAGACCTAAGCACTAACCCACTACATTAATAATTATTCAGGACTGTCTATGCTCATGTCATCCGTAGATGCTAGAATATTACTAAATACATGAGCAATAATGCGTTGTGTGAATGAATAGGCACTGTGAACCAGCAGCAGGACCTTAGTAATTAGCAAGTTGTGACTAAAAGTTCATCCACGAGCAGAACAACAATAACAGAAAAAAACCAGTACATTTCAGCTTGGCTGTGTGCTGCAGAGTTTAGTTTATGAAGAGAGAAAGTGGGCAGGGTGATAGGATAGAAGCATTATTTACAGGGGTGGTTTCCATTTTTGTCAAGATGGCACGTAGGTCTAATCTGAGGCCTAGTTAACACATATTATGGTAAACACATTTCTACACATTTAGGAATTTGTTTCCAAAAGCAACAGCACTATATTTGTGTGTGCATGTGAAATTGAGGGCTTCATTTACCAGGCCCCTAGCAGCACTTTTTGGCCGCCAGATAGGCTCTTTTTTGATGCTCCGGTGGGGCAATGTGCCACAGCATATATACACAAGGCATTGTAAATATGTGCCCCTTTCACGCAGAACACTGCATGAAAGGGACCTTCAACGGGTGTTGTTTTGGGTGTTACCACGCAATACCCATGGAATCTGAAGCATTTCCAGATTTACAAGGAATCGTAAACCTAGGAATTCATCAGATTCTAACGCTACCCCAGGGTAGCGTTAGGGAGGCGCAACGAGGAGAAATATCCTTATTTCTCCTCATTTTTTCCTCCTTCTACAGCACACATAGAAAGAGGAATACACCTCTTGTGATTGTATTTGTGTAGGAAGGTGCCCCTTTCTGCACAAAGACTATCACCCCTACAATGCAGACATCCGTGCACCATAGCGCAAAGGGTTCCTGCTTTGGCGCATGGCAGCCCATTGTGTGCCAGCGCAGGGGTAAAGGACAGGTACAACTAATTCCTGCCCTTTTCTTTTGGCGCAGGGCAGCGCAGCAAGATTCCTTGTGGTGCTGCCCTGCGCCTAAACCTCATAAATGAGGCCCTGAGTGTGAAAATGCATGTTGTTCATGGTTAATGATGCACAAATATATAAATTCATCTTCCACAAAGCCACACAAATCATGCTTTGCATGGCTCAGTAAATACTAAAAAAGGTTTTGCATTATTGCATTGTAGCTGTATCCAAAAAAGTGACACAGCCCAAAGCAAGATCTTAGTAAATCTGGGCCTGAGTGTTTTTCAGCCCATTCCTACTTCTACCACCTGCACCATCTCACAGACCATGTTTTGATATAGTGAGGAGCAAAAGAAGGTGTATTCAAAAACCTCTGCTTACTGACATCGCAGTTGAAATCCATGGACGTGGATTGTACCCCTGACCTTACGTCCTGCATTGCTTAACTTCTGGGCAGAATAAATTAACGGTGCCATGGCTCTACTTCTCAAAGACAGCCAGATGAGCATGACCCATGCGTCTTCTGTCGACTTGCATCCCTTGCATGTGACAGTGAGAAGGGGCCCAAGGCACTCTAAAACCTTCTGGCTGTTGTGAGTTCTACTGCTTCCACAGTACATCTGTTGTCTGCCTCCTAGCGGCAGGTGCACTCCATTGCTCCTTGTTTTCAAGGATGCAAAAGTACTGCAAGAAGCAGCTACAGCTGCGCCAACTTTGCCCTGCCACGGGTCCTTACATTGAACGCGGCAGCCATGTTTGGTGAGGGAAACCCCCTTATGAGTCAACAGGAATGCAATAAGTATGATCAGCACCAGGCGGGCAACTAGAGTCAAAATTCGGGGGGTGGGGGGGGCTGGAAAATATTTCGGGGGGGGGGGCTAATTCTTCCAACCACGGACAAAGTGGCTGTAGGAAGGGGTGAACATACTACAAAAGCCTCATTTACAAGTAAATGGTCTTTTAAAGACCTGTTAAGTACTCGGGTGCGGCTGCAATTAGGTGCTCGCCAGCCCGCGAAGCTGTCTCTGCTTGGGCTGACAGACACGAGGGGGGGCAGGGGGGGGGTGAAGCCCCGTGAGCCCAATGGGTGTTGCTCGCCTGATCAGCACAAGCTACCAACAGCTGCCCAATGAAATCCGTTAAGGAGGAAAATTAGCATTGAGACACCGCCCAAGGTCTCTCCTGATATTGCATCCTGAAGCTCTTTTTCTGGTAATCACGTGAGGTCTGACGACAGCTTCACTGACCAAAATATTTATATCCAAGTGGTCAGAGCAAAGCTCAAGAAAAGTTCCGAAGGTTGCATCCAAATGTTGCATTCATTGAGTCATCACAACAGCCTGTAAGTTTGACAGGCTTTTCCTCCAGCGTCATGAAGTTCTAGGGCCACCATGTGCTCCTAAAGTGAGAATGCTGTAAGCATGTGGTCCAGCCTCACTAAGCCTATATGTCTCTTCTAGTAAGACTAGCAGTGAAGGTCTGGCTCAATGAAGGCAGTCTCGCTACAGCACAAAACAGTCATCACATTTCCAATAAAGAGGTCAATCTCTAGTCAGGCCTGTGGCTGCACAGCACTTTAACAGTACTCCAAGGATCTAAAAATACATATATATTTAAAGTTGGAGGTCAAATCAACGAAAACACAATACAAAACCCAACACACAATGCACAATGAAACAATCAGATAAAACATTACAGCAATGAAACCAGAGTCCCTGGCATGCCTGCATAGCTTGGTCTTTTGTAATCCTGATAAAAGCGGCACAGCAGGTCAAAGGATGCAGATCTGAGTTTGTTTCCAAGGGGTGCATAATGCTCTCAGTGATGTGTGCCAGATCTGCCCTTTTTAAAAGAATCATAAATGGGTCTTGTTCTGATAAAGATGCAACAAAGCACAAAGGGGCATGCTTACAAGATAATGACGCAGTGGGGCGCTCCAAGGCGTCTTGCTCGCTGTGCTGTGTCGTTAGGAAAGTGCAGGGATGTGTTGCATTTACAACAATACGACGCATCCCTGTGCTTTCCTCTGTGTTGGTGCACAATAGGCTACCTAGCACGAACACAAACAGACTTGGTGCAAGGGTGCCTGCGTTGCAGGAATGATTGTTTTTGTGCAGTAAGGTACACCTTCCTGCACAAAACTCTCATTTATGGTGTTTTCCTCCTTCTATGTGCGCTGCAGAACGCACCTTTGCGTCACTCTTGCAGCTCCCTCGTTTCTCCCTTTGTTATTATTTTTCATCTTGCTCTTTGTCCTTCCTTCTCACAGTACTTCCATGGGCCATTATTTCTCCCCACACAGCAGCATTCCTTGACTTGAACCAATTATCCGGACAGTGTTCCAGTTGTGCTTTCCATCGCCTGGCATGAAGTATATACATTGATAAAACTAACTTCTGGGGTCACATGGATCAAATTTCGAATGCTTCCCCTGAACTGCTATGGCTTGGATGAGGTTAGGCTTATGTTTCTTGTTTTTGAATCTAACGCACCTGTAAGCATGGGAGCATCCATGCACTGTTTTTTAAACAAAATCCTGTTTTATCAGCAAGAAGCACGTCTTTTGAAGGGTGGAGCCGGAACAGCCAAATAAATGCCCCAGGGCTCCAGACCCTCAATAGATTACACCTAAGTGTCCACCAAAACGCATGTGCAGAGCAGAGATAAACATACACTGCCCAAACCTTGGGGAGTCAGCAGAAATGGCTAACTCTAATGACTGGTCAAGAAACACTTGCTTGAGCTTGCGGACCTCATCGATCTGACATGCGGGGACTATGATGAGAAAGAGACAAAGCGCCGCGTGACACACTCCTAAGGGTACAGTGGGAACTCGGCAGCGTCAGTGAGCCAGGGTATGGTTCACACACAAGTGACAGTGCGGAAACCAGGCTCTGCGGGGCTCTGACGCTGTACCTGCGGGGCTCTGACGCGGCCCTGCCTCAGCGCCAAGACACCTGGCGATAGAACACAGACCGGAAGCTGAGTCATGGCCCAGGGCCGAGAAGAACAGAACCACGCTGCGCGCCGACCTCACCGGAGGTGCGTCATTTTAACACAGCCACTGTCAACACGGCTGCACACAGGGGCAAGTTACAAGACAACGCAAGGTTAGCAGAGAAAAGGGGACTTAACGGATCAGAGGAAACGGACTACCAGTTTTAATGACCGGAAACAGGAGACAATGGGTTTAATTCTCTCTTTCACAGTAGACTTAATAAATTGAGTGATGCTTACAAATCCCTTTATCTTCTCGTGCCAAAGTTCAATTTTCTGTATGTTTGCGTGTCCATCATTCCCACTTCCACTCTAGAACCCCAGGAAAGTGTGTCTATGACCCCTGTGGCCCAACACATTCCAGCTAAACCTTCATAAGCACCCATGCAGCTTATTAGCCTCGTCCACAGCTGCCCAATAACCTTGAGTCTGAACCACCACGTCACTGGCTCGACCGTCACTCGTGCAGCTTCACTTGGTGGCCTCGGATGGCACCTCCAATCCCTGGCCTCTATTTGTATCAGCTGTCACTCCCTGTACCCGCCTGGCCACTGCCCCATACATTCAATGCTGCTCTTGTATCCTGCAAAACCAAAGGGGAGGATGGACAAAGTGTTGAACATTGCAAGCACTCACCCCCAGTCAACTGATCTGGGTTTAATCCATCATCATTCTTTAGCTCACTCCGCCACCCCAGTTGAGACATGGCCATATGCAAATCAGTCTGACCCTGTGCCTCATGGGAACCGTCCAGCTCGAACTGCCAAGCACTCTTGCACCCTGGCCCGCCCTACTAAGTCCCCTATTCCAGCTATTCTTTTATTATGATTTGGATCTTCAAGAAATTCCACATAAACAAATACACAGACATATCCAATATACCAAATCTGCCAACACTTAAAAAACAAGCTAAAATGAGATAAAAGACTTTGCAAATTACAATTTTCATAAAACGATGCAGAATTCATAGTTGCAAACAAGAGGAACAAAGCAGAATTACAAACAAAAAAATCAATTTCATTAATCCTTTTAGATCAAAAGCTAACCTGGCCAGTACAAAACGAGCTGTGCCATTAAATAATTTCACGAATTCAACTTTAGAATACAAAAAAACTAAAATATATTTATGAAGAAAGAATGTTGCACAATAGTTGAATTACAAAAAAGTGACAATTCTAATTACAGTACACAGTAAATAGCACCAAAAGATGAAGAAAGTGTAAGTGCTCGAGCACCACAACAGATTCAAAAATCCTTAAGGAATTTAATTATAGCGAGGAGTAGATTTGGCCCAAAGTAATCATTCTTCAAATTGCATACCAACGGCCTAACAGGTACATTATTCCTGCCGAAAAGTATTTCATCATGCATGTTGAAATACATACGAGCAGCTAAGGCCCCTGTCTACTGAGACACCCTGATGCGGAACAATAGTCTGTCACCTGAAACCCTGGCTCCATCTGGACTATATTGCCTTCATCACCTTTATCATCATATGCATTGTTTGTTGTTCAAAGTAGGCACCTGCTCTATGTGCAACCATGGAGCAGCTGGACCCAACCCTCCAGGAAGTGTTGTTGTTGGAGGCAGTGCATATTCCTTGCACGCCATCCTGGCCCTGGGTCTGGTTGAGTCACTCCCACTCTTGCATCCTAGCCCAGCCTTCATCTTCTGGCACAGTGGTGCTCCACGCTTCCCACATATCCCAGCCCAGCCTTCATCTTCTGGCACGTTGGTGCTCCACACTTTCCACATATCCCAGCCCAGCCTTCATCTTCTGGCACATTGGCGCTACACTCTTCTCTCATATCCCAGGCTAGCCTTCAAAGGCTGGCACACTGGTGCTCCACCCTCCCACGTATCCCAGGCTAGCCTTCATCTTCTGGCACATTGGTGCTACACTCTTCTCTCATATCCCAGCCAAGCCTTCAAAGGCTGGCACACTGGTGCTCCACCCTCCCACATATCCCAGCCCAGCCTTCATCTTCTGGCACGTTGGTGCTCCACACTTTCCACATATCCCAGCCCAGCCTTCATCTTCTGGCACATTGGCGCTACACTCTTCTCTCATATCCCAGGTTAGCCTTCAAAGGCTGGCACACTGGTGCTCCACCCTCCCACGTATCCCAGGCTAGCCTTCATCTTCTGGCACATTGGTGCTACACTCTTCTCTCATATCCCAGCCAAGCCTTCAAAGGCTGGCACACTGGTGCTCCACCCTCCCACATATCCCAGCCCAGCCTTCATCTTCTGGCACATTGGTGCTACACTCTTCTCTCATATCCCAGCCAAGCCTTCAAAGGCTGGCACACTGGTGCTCCACCCCTCCCACATATCCCAGCCCAGCCTTCATCTTCTGGCACATTGGTGCTCAACACTTCTCTCATATCCTAGCCCATCCTTCATCTTCTAGCACATTGGTTCTACACTCTTCCCTCATGTCCCTGCTCAGCCTTCATCTTCTGGCACATTGGTGCTCCACTCTTCTCTCATATCCCAGACTGGTCAATTTCCAATTATTTTCCTTTTGGCAACCTGGTCGAACCCAGCAACTCTGGAAGTTAAGTTTGTGCCTTCTCGGGTTGTCCGCCTAAACTGTCAGTCATATTAAAGGCAATTATCTTGTGCTCTTTCTCCAGAATGTATGTTTGTAGTTACTATGAACGATTTGCATGCCCTTCATTGTGGGTATAAAACTCCAATAACAACCATTGAATGACGTACATGAAGATATTTCCGTAGCAATTTGCTCATTTGTGATTATATTTAAGTTTAAATACATTTGCTCCTTTTCTTATGTTAGGTATCTGTTCAGAAATTGCAAACAGCAATTCTTTTTATTTGTTAGTATTCTTGTAAATTCTTTCGGCCTGACGTTGGTGTTACCTCGTGTGCAGTTCTTTTAAAGGGTAAAGTAGTGCTTAGAAATGTGCTCGGTTTCTGGAGTGGGTCTGGATTAAGATACTGGTAGTTGCTATCAGGGGAGGTGGAAGTTACACCAGCTCTAATTTTCAGCTCACCTTCCCTTCTGTTGTCTGTAGTCTTGCATGCATCTGTATTTATAAAGTGCAAGTACGAGTAGCAAAGGTGATATATGCTAAAAGTCATAACTTGATCAAAACCCTAAAGGGAACGACCCGAGTGCGTGTTACCTCGGAGTATTCACTGTGCAGCTTCAAAAACAGACAGATGCCCGTGTCACCGGGTCATTCTCTCCAGTTGCCCTCCAGCCACCAACTCCTCAAAGTATTTAGCTTATTTGCCGGTTTCAGGTCGATGGTCACCTACTATTAACAATACGGACCTTTATCAATACGACTGTCTGTGCAAAATCAAAAAGAAATCGGTGGGTAACCCAATAAACCCTTACGGCCATATTTAAGAATTCAAGTTGCAAACTAGTGCTCCCAGGTTGTGCACCCTAACCCGACTAGAATTGCCTTAGTGAAGCTCCGCCCCTCCTGAAATCCACTAAGACTCATCAGACTTCATGCAACTCCTCTGGAAACATCCCCTATACAATGACAGTCTCAATGCACACAAGGGCCACTGTAAGCCTCATGTGCTGTTTACACAGCACAAACCTATCCAAAAGGAAAGGCAAGGATACTGTCCGCAAGTGACAGGCGAGTTAGCTGCTTTCTAGGAGGCTGAAGTGTACTCTTGCAGCACTGTGGCGAGGAGGTGTTCTTTGAAAAGATGATTCTTCAGCTCTTTCCTACATTGGAAGGGGGTTGGGTCGATCCTATGGATACAGGGATGTTGTTCCGGATCCTGGGTGCATAGATGGAAAAGACCTGTTACCTTGTGTCTCCTTTTTACACTTCTTTGTCTCCAGCTGATGGAGCCCTGGCTGCGGGTGTGTCAAGAGCCACCAGAGAAGGGTTAGCTTGTTAGCCAGATAAATGGGGGTGCTGATCTTGATGGATGAATGAATGAATGAATGGTAGATTTATTAAGCGTACAGCTACTCCCAGGAGTCTCCCGGCGCTAGCAGGAGAGCCCGGGTGCACTGTCCTATACTGGAAGAACTACTTCTCCCCAGAGAAAAACAAAGTCTTGCGTTTTTTATGGAAGACGGGCTCAGAAACAGCCCATCACAGCTCACAGGGGAGCTTATTCCAGGCCTTGGCAGCCAAAAAAGAGAAGGCCTTACCTCCCCTTCAAACCCACTTGAAGCGTAGATTAACTAAAAGAGAAGCGGAAAGGGAGGCACAGTTCTGGATAGAATATACTGAGTGAATCTAACAGCCAAATATCTAGGGCTAGAAGAGATCATTGCTCTATGGACCATCACTAATGCTTTGAAGAGGATGTGTTTCTTGAAAGGCAGCCAATGAAAACTTTTGAGAGCAGCTGTTGTTGAGGAACACCTAGGCAGACGGAGAAGTAAACTGGATGCCGCGTTTTGAACCACCTGCAGGTGCATCATCCGGGCTTCGGCAGCTTCCAAGAACAGAACATTTGCATGTTCAAGACGTGAAGTGATCATGGCATGGATCACTACCCTTTTTGCCTCCAAAGGCAGGAGAGGAAGAAATGTTGTAATGGTATGGAGCAGCACAACGCATTGGCCTACTACTGCAGAAATATAAGCCTTCAGAGGGAAGCTATTGTCCAGTTTTACTCCCAATTTTTTTACCACTGGAGAAGGATGTGGCAAATGTGACCCAAACGAGATAATTTCAGTCTTCACTGCAATGCATTTCAATTGACGTCTTTCCATCCAATCAAAGACAGCACACATGCAGTCAGAGAAAGGGGCTGCGATGTAGGCAGGCATAACCTCAAAGGCAATGAGCAGATGAGTGAAATGATTTTTCAGCCAAACAGCTTGACAACAGATGTCAGGGGGGCCATGAAGATGTTAAAAAGGGTAGGGCTAAGAGAAGAGCCCTGCGAAATCCCTTGGTTAGCTGCCTAGACTTCAGAGGAAAAAGGAGCAAGTCAAAATGATTGGCTTATATTTGTCAAAAATTACTTGCACCAGTCCCACACAGAACCCTCCATACCCGAGATGGAAAAACGGTGCAGGAGGATAGAATGTGGGATGGTGTCGAAGGCAGCAGACAAGTCAAGAAGAATCAGGGGCGGCATATTTCCATGAATCCAACGCTCATTTTATATGGTCAGAGATTTTCAGTACTGCAGATTCCGTGCTATGACAGGGATGAAAACCAGATTGGCTGGGGTGTAGAAAATTCCCTTCCTCAAGATATTCTGAGAGCTGTGTGTTAACAAGCTTAACTGGTATTTTTGTCAAGGCCAGCAACAAAGAGATGGGCTTATAGTTGGAGCAAATGCTGGGGTCCAATGCAGGCTTCTTAAACAGAGGGGCCACTTTGGCAAAAAGCTTTGATGGCTTTCTATATGATGCCGCTGGTTTTGAAGATGGTGCGGGCAAGGCTAGCCAGTGGAATTCCATCAGAATGGGGCGCCAGATTAAAGTTTTGGAGGCTTTGTACCAGGGCATTTCAATTGTCCAAACGGAAGACTATAAGAGCTTGAACAGCAGTTCTAAAGTAGGAATAGTTTCACTTTATTAGAGGGAGCAGGTACCAGGCCTTCTTTGTTTTCTTGGCAGTGTATTCTTCCAGAGGGAGGGTGTGTCCAAAATGATTCAAAGTGACTTGACATTGGGTGAAGGTTGGGAGTTTAAGCTATTAAAATTCATGTAATTGAGCAAGGTTTAGATTAGTCCTTTCTTGTTGTTCTTGGCAAATAAAAGGAATTCTATCTTAGTCATGTTGAGATTTAGGTAAGGGCTAGACAGCCAGGCCTGGATGAGGTGTGGGCAAAGGATGTCTGGAGCAGAACAGACTTTCAATATAAGTTGTGTGTCATTGGAATATTATTGAATTTTGAGGCTGTTATCAGTGAGTAGACCTTCAAGGAGCTCCAGTTATAAGCTGAACGTAATAGGGGACAGGATAGAACTCTAGGGTAACTGTGGAGATTATAGGGATTCTCTGGGACCTGGAGATGTCCATGTAAACAGCTAGTATTGGTTGAGAACATTGGAGGAGAACCAGTGACAAGAGTTGCCAGAGAACCCTGATCAAGAGGTCAGGATGGAATGGAGGTGGGTGAGCGGTCCAACAGAGTCTAGAGGCAGCAGTCATGCGTGTTGAAGCATGACCTGGAACCAGATAGGAAGTCCTGCAGGAGATGGGTGGTGCTGATGTGATCTTGGAGTTAATCAAAAACAGCTTTTTTGATGATCTTGCCAATAAAGGACAGGTGGGTGACGGACCGGTAGCTTGCGATATACTGCTAAGACAAGAAAGCAGCACACTTTCTTCAAGAGATATACATAGTAAGAAGAAATTCTCCAGTTTGGGATTTGTCCTAGAGCATGTTTAGAAACCACCTGCTGGCCAAAGGATTTCTGTTTGAAAATCTTTCCCAACAGCCATGCCTACCCAGTGACCACTTATGAGAGCTAAAATGCAATTGAAAATTTACAAAATGCATTTTAACCCGGGCCTATGTATGATAAATAAATATATTTCCTTATAAGCTTGTGCCGAGAACAGGATGAACTTGCAGGAGCGGAGCCACTTACAAATCAGGCAACACTGCATGGGTAACTGTCCCTCCCCAGCCCTAGTAGGGCAGCCAGTGAGTCACGAGCCTTAATGCAAGCGAAGGATTGCCACCCTCGGTTTCTGTTTGAATTGTAAAATACAGCAATAACCCAAGTTTAGTGGGCCCTTCTGGCCACTGAACCCCGGTGCCACTGCACCAGCTGAACAAATAGAAGCTACGCCTCTGCCCAGCCCTCCTGGCCTTTTAAACGCAAGGTCCTGTGAACGCCTATCCTCAGGAAGGGTTCTGGGTGTTCTTTCTATGGCATTCTGATGCTACATATACAGAGATTACATTCTTCAAATAGCCCGGGGACCATTCTTGAGTGCAAACAGTTAAACACAAGAAGAAAGCTCAGATGCCAGCAGAGATATCTGCTTATGGCCTCCTGCACATTAGCTTAATAAATACTTGCTAGTGATATTTTTGCTTCTGAATCAGGTTCTTCTATTGAGGTTTGCCACCGCCATGGGGAGGAGGTGGGTGCAAGATTTAATGACTTGTGAGCTGTTGCTAGGAAATGCCAGGCACCAACACAAAGCAACAGCTTGAGGCTGGCAGGGCCCATGGTAAATATAGGAACAAACACCTGCATAATTGCTTGTCCCTTGGCCTCCGTCTGAGAATACTTTCATCTCACTCGATTTAGCAAGCGCTGACAAACCCAATAGGTCTGGCTCTGTGTTTATAGTGAAAAATCTTTCCTCAGCAGAGCATAAATACCTTAATAATTCGTGTAAAAGGTTCACATAATACCATATTTAGACCGAAACGGTTCTTATACTTTGCACATGTAACAAGGAAGTATCAGAGTATGTGCTTTGAGAAAGAGCCCTTTTATTTATTTTTAATTAGTGGGATTTAACAGTATTTATATTTTCACTGTATCAAAAATTTCAAAGCCCAATTTAACTTTGTTCTAGAAATGTTCTTTTATTGTGTTAGTCCATGTTTAATTCATCTGTCTTCCATTTTTAAAAACGTCTTTCTTTCGCAGTTCAGTTCAGTTCAGTTCATGAAGCTTTATTCGGTTCATGGTAAAAATGACCATAAAAGCATAGCAAAACATGCAGCAGAAAGAGAGTACACACATGATTAAAAACTCATACTTTTTCTAAAAGCCATAGATTTACATATAAAACTGGCAGTATAAAAACATATATCGGGGTAGTCCAAATTATACAACAAACACATAGCATCCTCCATATTTAACACTCCATATTTAAGAAATAATGGTTTTAAAAAAGAGACCCTAGCATTCTGAAATAAGGGACAAATAAGCATAAAGTGCATTGTGCTTTGCTTAGAATGTCCGTCACAAGGACACGGACCCACAGGAGGCTTTTTGGGATGTGGGAAGGCCACTAGTATGTGAGCAATGCCAACTCTTAATCTGGTCAGTACAAATCTATGCGTTGGCCTAGTTACTACGCTCAGATAACGTTGAAATCCCTCAGCAGCAATATATTTATTGTAAATTTTAACAGTAGCGAGGGAGTTGGTTGTTACTGAACGTTTAAGAGCTTTGTGACACATAAAAGTCTTTTTAAGATCCAGCTTCGCGAGACCTCTAGGGGGACAGATATCTAACAACAAATCGATATCAAGGATACTTTTATAACAATCTACAACATATTTAAGCCACGGTATCTGCATACAGTTGTCTAGTTCAAGGCAGTCCCTTATTATTAGCTGATTAAATTCGGTTTCATCCTTAAGCCAAATTGCTCGGTAAAGCAATAAAGGCCTAAGTGAGGCGAGCTCTGTTAGGAGAGAAACCCCTGCCTCTCTATGAATCAACTCTGTTGAGGCAGATTTAGGGAGGCACAGTAATTTCTTAAGAAAGATGTTTTCTTCTATCTGTAGACAATCAGTTTTGCAGTGGCCCCAAAGCCCCGCCCCGTAAAGGGCGATGGATACACTACGTGCCTTGTAGATTTCCAACATGACATTGATTCGTCTATCCCCCAATTTAGACGCAAATTTAAAAATGCCATAAGAGCTTTTGCTCATTTTGGTTCGTACATTCGTTAATTCCTCCCTCCATCTACCATCGCTAGTAAAAGTAACCCCCAAATAACAAAAGCTATTCACATTCTGCACTTTGACCCCTTCAATAAAAAAGGAGTGATTTCTGCCCACTTTAGTCCCGCAGATCATGGTGTGGGTTTTATTCTTATTGATCAACAGTTTCCTGCTCCCAATAAATTCGGTGAACTTGTCCATCAGACGCTGTAAACCAATGGGTGTCCGGGATAGGAGCACCGCATCGTCTGCATATAGCAGGACTGGGACACTATCACCTGCAACTTGTGGTGCATCCGCCTTGATAGATTTCAAGGCGGCTTCGACCCCATTAATAAAAAGGGTAAATAAAAGGGGAGCAAGGACACAACCATGCCTGATTCCCCGTTGAACATTAAAATCTCTGGTACATTCCCCGCTGACACCATACCGAACACATGTTTTCAGTTTACCATATAATCTGGCGAGGAAAAAGACAATTTCTTTCGGGGCACCCATATCAAGCAGAACTGTCCAAAGAAGTGAGTGATTAACCAAATCAAAAGCACTGCTAAGGTCAGCAAAGCAAAGATAGATGTTACCGGGTTTGGCTCTGGTATACTTGCCTATCAGCAGCTCCAAATTTAAGCACTGATCCAGGGTCCCTCTACCTTTCCTGAATCCGTATTGCGAATTTGCAAGTATTCCGTTCTCATCAGCCCATTCCTCCAATCTGACAAGCAGAACTCTGCTCATGATTTTTACAGACGAGTCGAGCAGGCTGATGGGCCGGTAATTACTTGCCAGTGCTTTATCCCCCTTTTTATAGATTGGGACTATAATGGAGTCACCCCATGTTGGTGGAATCATAGTGGTTACGGCAGCATTTAGTGCCAATGTAAGTATTGGTCCCCATAGCTGCGGTTGGGCCCTGTAAACATCAATCGGGACTCCATCTGGTCCCTGGGCCTTACCCCCCTTGCTATTTTTGATACCATTTTCCACCTCTCCCAGCGTAATATCTAAAGGTACTACAGGCCAGATCCTGTTATCATTGGGCATCAAGGAATTATCTTGAAAAATCGCAGAAAAGTGGTTCACCCAATCCTCGCTGCCTACATTAGATGAAAGATGCGGGATTTTGTCATCTTGGAGGAAAGGGGAATTAACAGTGGACCAAAACAGGCGACTATCAGCAGTTTCGGCTGCCTGTGTAAGATGCTCCCAGGCTTCCTGCTGTAGTTCCTTCTTTCTTTTACATAGCGCCTGTTTATAATCAGATCTTAAGAGTTTGACTCTTTCCTTATCTCTGGGGGTATAGGCCAAAGCTTGTTTGAGTAATGAGAGCAGGGACGTACAGGCATGGTCAAACCATCCAATCCCTTTCCCTCCTCTGCCTACTTTTTTCCCCGTAAAGATGTTATTAATGACAGTGTTGATATTAAAAAAATGAGTCATAACCTGAGTAGACGGGCATCCTAAAGATAGGATAATATCAATGTCCATCATTCATTTATTTATGATTAAAGGTTCCACTTTGGCCGAATTTTCACCTTTCCATCTCAGCCTAACCCCGTTAGGCCTATGCGGCTCTATATTTAACAGTATTCTGGTCGGTGGTTCAGTTCTAATCATCCATGTAGTAATTTGCAGGCTGACACAATTATGGTCACTCAGGGAGGATGTATCCTTGAACCTGATTGTACAATGGGGTACCAAATCTGATGAGACCATAATATGATCAATAATGGAGCTCACATTCCTTCCAGTGAAGGTAGGAAT
The DNA here is from genome assembly GCF_964261635.1 of Lissotriton helveticus. Classification (NCBI taxonomy): domain Eukaryota; kingdom Metazoa; phylum Chordata; class Amphibia; order Caudata; family Salamandridae; genus Lissotriton; species Lissotriton helveticus. Next base: position 162,628,228 of record NC_136065.1, on the reverse strand, counting down.
TGAGCACTCGCTTCCCTCCTGTGCAGTATTTAATAGCTCTAGGTCAAACGAGACCATAAGGTTATTAATTGTCTCTCCATACGCATTATGTGGGAAGTGGGCCATATTCTCCCCAATATTAGTTAGGATCCCACAGACCCTAAAGGAGGATAAACTACATACTTGTAAATTAAAATCCCCGACCCAAACAAAATTAAAAATGCATGTTGCTTCGCTTACCAGCTTCATTAAAGCACAGGATAGCTCATCTATCACTTTGTGCCTAGAATTAGTGAAATTGTTATTATAAAAATTAATTAAAAGCACATTAGTGCTATCCGGTAGACGTACCCACAAGATTTGTGAGTGCGGTTCGACTAATAGGTGTTTGGTAATAGTCAACTTAACATCTACAGAAATAAGGATAAGGAGACCTCCCTTGGCCCTACCATGATTTGATTCAGAGGCATCCAGGCTGTAGCATGTATACCCTTCAAAACTAGGTTTATTAACACACCACGTCTCTTGCAGGCATAAAATATCATAGGATCTTACAATTTCCTCCCATTCTGCTTTGGAGGCCTTAGATGCCCACCCGGCAATATTCCAACTTGCCATAGAAACCCCCTCAGGATGGCAATTATTGGCGATATCAACAGTGCCATCAGAGCGATTACCTCTATTACTCAGATCTAACCTTGCGGCATCTATACAGCTGCCTGGGGCAACCCCTGTAGCAATCACTGTATCCTCCACAATCTCATTTACACAGGGGACTGCTATCCCACTTACAGGGTTGTCCAAAATGGCAGAACAAAGGTCCATTTCTGCCTCGCTAGCATTGTCATTGATGGTGCTCAAAGTAATGTTCCTCCCAGTCCCAGGCCCCATCTGATGTCAATCATTTTGATCAAAAAAACTCAAGGACTGGTACCTGTTCTGGACTGGGACTTGATAGACCATCCCATTAACTGGCGTAAAATTATTATCACAGTTAGATGCAAAGTTGGTATTTTGTATTGCAACTCTATTGCCACTATAGACAGGATTCAACAGGGGGGTGGTAGGCAAGATAGAACTGCCATCAATAAAACCAGAATTGAAGTTAGGTAACATAGGTCTATTGCCATAGAATATGGCATTAGAGTTGGGAGCCCCATCTCTACAATTAGCGGGAGACAACCTGTTAAGATGATTGTAGAAGTAGCCCAAAGGTCTTGCGGCTACGTCAGTCTCGGACTGTGTTAGGGCAACTGCTCTGAGCAAGACCGTTGCAACATGTTGGGGGTGTTTGAAGTTGATAATCACACAGTCACCCCCACAGGTCTTTCTAGTGTTACCGATCCAGTCAACCCTTCTGATGGAAATGATTTGGTCAGAATATTTGACTGGATAGCCACAGTGACGGTTTAACCAGGAGACCGCTTTATTTTTTAATGAGTCTCCGGACTCCTGTCCCTGGTTAAGAGGCGGGACATTGGTTAAAACCACAACATAGGGTACACACTCTGGTGGAAGGTCTACTGGGCGGCCACTTGTACCCACATACATCCCATCGGGCCTTGCTACAGCAGTTGGCACAACTGGCGATAGCGTGGTCCTAGCTCTACTAGGTGCTGGTAATGAACTTGTACTTGTACTGGACTTTACACCTGCAGGCCCCGGGGCCGCTGGTATAACCACCGATACCTGCCCAGGTCGTCCCGTATTGCGTGCTGGGTGGGGTTTCGGGTTGGTCAAGGTAGGTGTCGCCTGTGGTGGTTGTCTTCCTACATTGGGGTCAGAGGGGGCAGTATTGGTATAGCGAGGCCTTCCCTTGTCTAGCTTAGGTGCAGGTTGAGAACCTGTATCAATTTTAACAAAGTCATCCAACTTGGCTACTTGTTGATCCACCATAGCCCCTAGTCTAAGAACTTCAGCCGACAATGCATCAATTTTAACTAATAAAGGCTCCACAACCAACTTTAGTTTGTCATCAATACAGCTTAGTAACAGATCAAATTGGCTAGTATTAATAGTAACAGAGTTGTCCTTGGTAGATGTCCCTTGATCATCAATGTTCTCCTTTGGGGCAATGTCCTTTCTTTTCCTGGCTGAGTGACTTCCCCGTTTTGGAGCTTGTTTCCTACATGCTCTCATGAAACGTGTAGACCTAGTAGATTGTAATGGGGTGCCATCGACTGTCTCAGAGGGATCTGGTGGTTCCTCCTCTGTAGTGAGATCTACTAAGGCCTCTGCATGGGCGGAATCGGCATTAGTACTGGTGTTATCAGTCTCAGCGGCCAAATTTATATCGTTAGTACCCTCATTAGTGGGATCCACCGATAGGTCCGATGGGAGGTCAGGTAGAGTGCCCTTCCCTAGTGATTTCCTTCTATCACAGTTAATTCTACTAACAACTTTCACCAAATAGTTGTCCGTTAGGGTAGTTTGGATTGACATAATTACTAACGGGATAAGGCCGCAGACAGTTACCAAACCGCACACAGAGGATCGGGGTCGCTAGGAACAAATAAAGCATATACGATGGGCGGCTTTCAGCCCTAAGAATAGGGACTAGTACTCACAGTTACAACCAAAGGGGGTGGCCCGTCCCATCCCTGGTCGGCCCCGAACGGCCACAGACGGTCCCGCCCTTGTCCCGGGCTTCTCCCGGGCGCGCCCGCGCGCGTCCCGCGGGACGAGGGACCAAGGGAGCCTTTATGCGCCTCCTGGCGCCCTCGAAGTCATGTCAGCGGCGTCCTTGCCGCGCTAGAGCTGCTGGGAGTTGTAGGAAGCAGGGTCCCGGCGGAGCCAAGCCCAGCCGGACCCTGAGCGGAGCAAAGCCCGGCTGCAGAACACAAAGGAAGGGCACAGGGCAAGAAACAGACAGCGGAGCCAAGCCCGGCCGCCCTCCACGCCGCAGGTCAGCTTTAACGGGTCCCCAGGAGCTCCGCACCAAGGGAGCCTTTATGCGCCTCCTGGCGCCCTCGAAGTCACATCAGCGGCGTCCTTGCCGCGCTAGGGCTGCTGGGAGTTGTAGGAAGCAGGGTCCCGGCGGAGCCAAGCCCGGCCGGACCCTGAGCGGAGCAAAGCCCGGCTGCAGAACACCAAGGAAGGGCACAGGGCAAGAAACAGACAGCGGAGCCAAGCCCGGCCGCCCTCCACGCCGCAGGTCAGCTTTAACGGGTCCCCAGGAGCTCCGCACCAAGGGAGCCTTTATGCGCCTCCTGGCGCCCTCGAAGTCACGTCAGCGGCGTCCTTGCCGCGCTAGGGCTGCTGGGAGTTGTAGGAAGCAGGGTCCCGGCGGAGCCAAGCCCGGCCGGACCCTGAGCGGAGCAAAGCCCGGCTGCAGAACACCAATGAAGGGCACAGGGCAAGAAACAGACAGCGGAGCCAAGCCCGGCCGCCCTCCACGCCGCAGGTCAGCTTTAACGGGTCCCCAGGAGCTCCGCACCAAGGGAGCCTTTATGCGCCTCCTGGCGCCCTCGAAGTCACGTCAGCGGCGTCCTTGCCGCGCTAGGGCTGCTGGGAGTTGTAGGAAGCAGGGTCCCGGCGGAGCCAAGCCCGGCCGGACCCTGAGCGGAGCAAAGCCTGGCTGCAGAACACCAAGGAAGGGCACAGGGCAAGAAACAGACAGCGGAGCCAAGCCCGGCCGCCCTCCACGCCGCAGGTCAGCTTTAACGGGTCTTTCTTTCGCATTTAAACATTTGTCTTTTAACTTCATGAACATTTGAACTTCCTCCATTGTGTTTAATATCGAGATCTATACAGATAACAGTATTCTAAATGAATTTCAAACCCCACATGGTTCTTCCTCAGTAGCTAGAATGAACACTTCCATTAATTATTTTCATAATTCCATTTGGGTAACTGCTAAAAAAGGAAAAAAACTTTGCAAACTCTTAAATTCATGGGGGCATATTAACAACAGATTGCGATAATTATCGCAATGCGCGCTTAGCGCATTTTCTCTTATCGCCGTCTATCGCTGGTTTACATCACAGTGTTAGCGGCGTATTAGCAAACCAATAGATGGCGATACGCTGCATTAACGTTGGAATTCCAGCAATAATCATGCGGCGATAATGAACAGCTTGATGATAGTCATGTGTGGACTTAACCATCCAAGCTACCTCCCATTCACAGGATGGTTATGTCAGGTTTGAAATAAGTGTTAGATTCCAGCGATAACCGCGCCTAGTGCAGCTTTTTTGATCGCTTCGCGGGTCCTGGGCCGTGTTGCTAATACAGCGAAGTTGTGATAGTGACTTTCTGCATGCAGTTTATGTAGGGTGCGCCTACTATGCATATAATTAGCAATATTTATCGCTGCGTTTCAAGATAGGCTGCTATCGCAGGTTAACATGCGCTAATGCATGTTAGCCTGGCCTTGTTGATAGTCCGTAAAAAATGTGCCGCTTTAACGCCGGAAAGGGGCGCTAAAGTCACAATAACATGCTTGATAATATGCCCCCAAGTCAATTATATTAAAATGTATAACATTCAACATCATTAAATACCTTACTGGACACAGTGTTTGGACTGTGCTCCATGTGACCCAACTAACCTAACAGACCTACAGAGGGAATACAAATAGGTTTGTATTAAGAAGAAGCAGTAATGTTTTTATGTTGAGCATTTATAAGTAAGGAATATAGCTGCAGACTGAAGTCATTGTTTGGAGTTGTGGGCTAATGACCGACTCATTTGCCCGTCGGACACCCTGTTAATGGTTTTTCATTCCAGAGTTAAGGGTTTGATGGAGTAACGTGTACCAAACAAGCGGTTTCAGTGCATGCAATAAAACCAATTGATAAACACAAAATTGGCTCCAGCACACTTCACAAAAATGTCAATATCACTGTTGATTTCACTAGTAAGAGAGTTTTCAGCACATAGAGACTACGGAATGATGTTCAGATCCAAGATGTGGTTTTCTTTATCCAAAAAATTCTTTATTCATTTCAAACAGATTCTTCTTTTAAGAGTTCATTAGACATAGCCAACGCGTTTCGTCTCTTTGGGAGACTTCTTCAGGGCTTCTTATTTGTTGGTATGGTGGGTATTCTCCACAAAAAGCACAGTGTTTCTATACGAGCGTTTTAATAGTATGTCCAAATAATCAAGAAACGGCATAGTAACCACCAGCAATCAAGTAAACGAATCCGTGTCGCCAAGGTAGGTTTGGCGACATGGATTCGTGTACTTGCTTCTCCCTGTCCCCAGCAGACTGAACCCGGCTGCCACAGCGATCACCCATACAACTATGGACGCATTTTTCCTCTAAATCCCCGTGCAACCTTCTCTGAGGTTGAGATCACTGACTGGATTCACACCGATCTCACCATCCCACCAAATTGGCCAGGAAACCGGCCACAAGCCTGAATTGTGCTCCTGCCTTCCTCAAAAATAAATATGCGAACGGAGCCTGGCAGCCTTTACCCGATATCCACCGTGACTTGCCAGTAGATTCAACCCGATATCCACTGTGTCTTGCCAGTAGATTCACTCTACATCCCCGCATCCAGCGGCCTCATCCACTGAAGCTCTCCTTTTCCATGCCTCAAGTGCCCTCTCACTATTCGCCATCAATTGTCCTAGCTTCTCAGTACTGTATCCCAATTTGTAACCTGGTCCTTATGATGGTCTAACATTGTATAAAGGCTGAAACTCCGTTGACCCCATAGTGCAATTTACGGTGCCTCCCTTGTGATTGCCCAGAAGAATTAATTTGTCCATAATGTACCGAATGTACGGGCATCACGAATGACCACACTGTATATATAACCTTGTTTGCACCTCTTTCCCGCTGTATATATTCCTTCATGTGTCACCAGTGTTATGCACCTTTCACGAGCACTTGTGCACAGTATCAAAGGTTGCATGACATTTAATGTAACACAGTGCATTTATGAGTGTTTGTTTATTTATTTCCTATGTTTTGACTGTATAATCAAACATATGTGGAAAGCACTTCCTTAATCTTTTCGCTTCACAGTCTTTTGTTTCCCTGTTCCCCTTCCCCCGTTCTTGGTAATTCATTGTGCTCCTTGATAATTCTTCCTACCAAACAACAACCCTTGAGACACTGTGTTATGCTATATTAATGCCATTGAGCACTTCCTACTAGGAGATGTCTAGCACATCATGGTGGATGAGAGTACTGGAGATATCGAGGACAATGACAACCAACTACTACCAAAAACCTTACAACTGACACCATAGATACCATTTAGGATGACACACAGTCATTGCTAAGACAGGCCACTACAACAACATCACACACTTGGAAAGCTGTATTGCCAATTTTCACAGCACTGGCTGTGAAGCAGAGCCACACCAATTCCCTGGAAGTCTGCCTGGGGCAGCCAGAGAGTATGTGTAGGGCACAGGTCTGGTCGTAGGGCCCTGGAGCAAATAAAACAGACAGTAAACGAGATTTGGTGGAATCTGTAGCTCACAATAGACATGAGTGGCTTGGGCCAGTTCTTGAATTGCGTGATGGCATGGAATCTCCCAAGGAGTTAGCAGATTGCTTAATGCAGTCAAATAATTATCTTATTCTCTCAGAAACCCAACGTTGCTTGTATTCAATCAAACCCACAAAAATACCCATGCAGCTTTATGGGCTAACCTGCACAAGCACAAGGACTAATGTCAGGTTTGCACAAAGTAACCTTATTCAGTAATTTGCTACGATAATCCTTATCTGATATTTTGGTAATTTTTGCTCCTGAATCAAATAGCACATTTGTGGATTCTCCTTCCACCAACACTTCATCCACAGGACTGGGTCTGACTTTGCCCTCACTGCTCACCTGAAGCATAATCTGCCCACACTCAAAATATGTGTCATCCTCCTCTTGATCATCCTCCACACACACCTCCTTGATCTTAGGGTATACATACCTCATTTTACATGCCGTTGCAAAATGCCCCTTCTTCTTACACACAAACTTCCTCCGACTCGGGGAAGTTTTATTGTTGGCCAGTTGAGCAATTTTATCACACTTATAGCTTCTGTGTACAGTGAGTTTACTTTTGCCCCCTTTCGTACCGCTTTGTTCGCCATAAATTGGCAGGGTATGCTCAGACGTGAGTCCCTTGCTCACTTTGCCATTGGATTCAAGCAAGCCTGGCTGGAGACGGCTGAAAAGCCAGAAACTGGTCCTAGGAAGCTTGTTTCCGGTCCAGGGAAGGCATGGCTTGGCAGTTCGGGCGGACTGTTCCCATGAGGCACAGGGTCAGAATGATTTGCATATGGCCATGTCTGAACTGGGGTGGCATAGTGGGCTAAAGAACGGTGATGGATTAAACCCAGATCTGTTGACTGGGTGTGAGTGTTTGATTGGTTTAGATGCCCCGTCCATCACCACCCCCTTTTGTACTGCTTGGTTCGCCATAAGTTGGCAGTGTATGCTCAGACGTGAGTTCCTTGCTCACTTTGCCACTGGATTCAAGCAAGCCTGGCTGAAGACGGCTGAAATTCCAGAAACCGGTCCTAGGAAGCTTGTTTCCGGTCCAGGGAAGGCATGGCTTGGCAGTTTGGGCCGGACTGTTCCCATGAGGCACAGGGTCAGACTGATTTGCATATGGCCATGTCTGAACTGGGGTGGCAGAGTGGGCTAACGAACGGTGATGGATTAAACCCAGATCTGTTGACTGGGTGTGAGTGTTTGATTGGTTCAGATGCCCAGTCCATCACCACCCCCTTTTGTACCGCTTTGTTCGCCATAAGTTGGCAGGGTACACTCAGACGCGAGTCCCTTGCTCACTTTTCCACTGGATTCAAGCAAGCCTGGCTGAAGACGGCTGAAATGCCAGAAACCGTTCCTAGGAAGCTTGTTTCCAGTCCAGGGAAGGCATGGCTTGGCAGTTCGGGCTGGACTGTTCCCATGAGGCACAGGGTCAGACTGATTTGCATATGGCCATGTCTGAACTGGGGTGGCAGAGTGGGCTGAAGAACAGTGATGGATTAAACCCAGATCTGTTGACTGGGTGTGAGTGTTTGATTGGTTCAGATGCCCCGTCCATCACCACCCCCTTTTGTACCGCTTTGTTCACCATAAGTTGGCAGGGTATGCTCAGACTTGAGTCCCTTGCTCACTTTGCCACTGGATTCAAGCAAGCCTGGCTGAAGATGGCTGAAATTCCAGAAACCGGTCCTAGGAAGCTTGTTTCGGGTCCAGGGAAGGCATGGCTTGGCAGTTCGGGCTGGACTGTTCCCATGAGGCACAGGGTCAGACTGATTTGCATATGGCCATGTCTGAACTGGGGTGGCAGAGTGGGCTAAAGAACAGTGATGGATTAAACCCAGATCTGTTGACTGGGTGTGAGTGTTTGATTGGTTCAGATGCCCAGTCCATCACCACCCCCTTTTGTACCGCTTTGTTCGCCATAAGTTGGCAGGGTATGCTCAGACGCGAGTCCCTTGCTCACTTTGCCACTGGATTCAAGCAAGCCTGGCTGAAGACGGCTGAAATGCAAGAAACCGTTCCTAGGAAGCTTGTTTCCGGTCCAGGGAAGGCATGGCTTGGCAGTTCGGGCTGGACTGTTCCCATGAGGCACAGGGTCAGACTGATTTGCATATGGCCATGTCTGAACTGGGGTGGCAGAGTGGGCTAAAGAACAGTGATGGATTAAACCCAGATCTGTTGACTGGGTGTGAGTGTTTGATTGGTTCAGATGCCCCGTCCATCACCACCCCCTTTTGTACCGCTTTGTTCACCATAAGTTGGCAGGGTATGCTCAGACGTGAGTCCCTTGCTCACTTTGCCACTGGATTCAAGCAAGCCTGGCTGAAGACGGCTGAAATGCCAGAAACCGGTCCTAGGAAGCTTGTTTCCGGTCCAGGGAAGGCATGGCTTGGCAGTTCGGGCTGGACTGTTCCCATGAGGCACATGGTGAGACTGATTTGCGTATGGCCATGTCTGAACTGGGTTGGAAGAGTGGGCTAAAGAACGGTGATGGATTAAACCCAGATCTGTTGACTGGGTGTGAGTGTTTGATTGGTTCAGATGCCCCGTCCATCACCACCCCCTTTTGTACCTCTTTACTTTGCCACCACCATATTCAGGTTTAACATTTACATTTTCTCTCAGCGCTCAAAGATGCACCTAACACCTCTGCATAGCTTTCAAACACCTTCCACTTTTGCCATTTCATGGGTGGAGTATATTTTGCATTTCAGTAACACAGGCTGACATGTTTTAACAAACAAATGTAGAATCTAACTACACTGGTATACAGCACCACAGTATAGCAAAAAAAAAAACCACTGTTTAATACCCCAAAATAACAATACAGATACCACAGTGTATCGGAAAATACCAATGATAATACGAGAGTTGTCAAGGCCAGCTTGGCCTATTAACGAGAGATGTGCCAAAGGATGCTTGGATTTAAAAGCCTGGGAAAGGAAGAAGATGTTATTCTATTGTGGACAAAAGATACAAGAAATGAACGACAAGTACAAATGTGAATAATAAGCATGAGAAAAATCCTTGGGAATGACAGGGCAACATTTTAACTGTTTTGGACAAGGAGGACATGAGGTGGTCATCACCACTCCTCTAATGGCCCAATGAGAATGAGTGCGGACCCTAAAAGTTTGGATTTTATTTCGCACCACGACATGCTGTCGGTTTGAACAATTTTATGGTGCAAAGACTTTGAAATATTTTTGGACTTTAAATTTTGCCGGGGTAAAGAGATCGATTGCGGAGATTCATGTCGGGAGGGAGACATCGAGGAGGTTAGAAAGACAGTCTGCTTGGGAACCTCTTCTATGCAGTTCTGTCATCTTCCTATGGTAGATTGGTAATATGCTTTCTAAATTTCATTTCTTGAATGTAATTAACAAATGCTAACATTTTTGCTTGTCTAAAGAAAATGCTATTTTCCTTTCCTAATGAATTTAGATAAATTCTGTAAAATATAAACTCCAGTCTGTTTTTATTTAGAATAAAAGTCATGACAAATTAAATATTGAAGTTATGGGAATATTTTGATTGAGCTGGTCTTAAACGCCATCAACTGACTTCTACTAGTTGGTCAAACGACCAAATAGCGGAGTACCTTGATGTTTATTTCCTTATGTCTGTTAAGGAAAATTGACATGTATGTATATGTATATAGTGTATAAAATATAGAATTTAGGTTAATGAGGTACCCCGCTATCCAGCACTTTACCTTCTTTTTCACTGATTCAGGAGCAGTGTGGTGTGTGGATGTGTGACTCGTGGTGCAATGGGCCCCACCGATGAGTTAAATAAATTAGCTCCTGGGTTAAGTGGGATGAGTTTTGAGGGTTGTTTGGGAGCCACGCTGCATCAATATCAAAGATAGAGAGAAAAGACTGAGGGTGGGGGACCAATCAGCTATATAGGAGATGTGATGATGTAGGTCTACAATGGCATACCGCTTGTATGGACTTTATAGGACCATTGGAGGATGTAGTCACAGAGAAGAGGTTTGGCGTAGTCATGGTTGATGTTCATTTTAAATGGCTAATAGTGAAGTTCATGCATGAAATAATGACAAGGAGCACCATCAGGGTGTTAGAAGAGGTTTTTGAGAGAGGAAGCGTTTCCAGTAAAATGAATCACTGATAATGGTGCACAGTTATCCTCAGGTAAAATGACAAACTATTTGTTTTTCTGTGGTATTATGCACTCACATACGTCATTTAATAACTCACAAGCGGACAGCATTGTTGAGAGGGCCAACCGCATGGTGAAGGGGGGGATTCAGATTTCAGTGAAGAGTAGAAGTTATATTAAGTATATGGTGAGTGATATGGTATGGGCACATCGCACCACTGAAAATGGAGTGACAAAAAAAGTCCCTTTAATGTGACGAGAGGGTGTAGAGCAAATACAACATTTTTGCCTGTGTGGATGAAAGTAATTTCTGGTCAGTCAGAGGATGAGGAGGATAAAAAGAGTGGGTAGGAGAGAAACTGGAGAAGGATAGTGGGAGGTGATTTGGTGAAGGTCAAACCAGGATGAACTGGAGGTGGAGTTATGAAGTTTTGGGGTCCATTTGAAGTGAGGAGTGTGCATGGGCTGTTCGTGGTTTTGGAAAATGTAGAGCGGTGGAATTTGAGAAGTGTGGCTCTGTATGAAAGAGGTGGTAGGGTAGGTGCAGAAAGAAGGGAAAGGAATTACAATGACAGAGAAATTGAGTGCAGTAGTTTCATGTTGATGGAGGATGGTGAGGTGTTAGGAGGGAAGGCGTAGTATGTGGTGTTGAGAGGAAATGTTAATGATGCTGCGGTGGATGAACGTGGTGTGAATAGTAGTAGGTTGCTGAGTCACAGAGTCCCACCAAAGTATCTTGGGACTATGGGGCATATTATCAAGAACGGGCATTACATTATCGCCGCTTTTATCGGCAGGAAACTGCCGATAAAGCGGCGATAATGTGCTTGATAATATGCTCTATGAATTCCAATCGAAGCCCATGTTAGATGTGAAGACATCTAACGTGGGCTTCGATTGGAATTCATAGAGCATATTATCAAGCACATTATCGCCGCTTTATCGGCAGTTTCCTGCCGATAAAAGCGGCGATAATGTAACGCCCGTTCTTGATAATATGCCCCTATGTGTGTGATGTGAAGCATGGGTGGTGAAGGTGGTGTGTTTTTTGGTTTTACACCATGCTTGTTCTTTGTAAATATGTTGCCGTGCTCCTTGTACATAGATTGGGTCAATCTACACAATGTGTGTTTATAGTGTATGTACATATGTCTTTGTTCGGATTTTGTGGTTGGGTAAAAGGGGGAAGATGTGTTGAATTTGGGTCGCAGTATAACTTGGAGGATGTGTTTTTTTTAATATAGAATGTTGCATCACTCATGTTCCAGGGTGATGCTGTAATGTGACAGAGGGGGATTCTGTCTCGAGTCAGTTGTCTGCTGGCTGGAGAGGGACCACCAAACTGCAGTATAAATTCATATGTTTGACCTAAACTGTTTATTGCAGTGCCGGCTCCTCGGGGGAGTGCTGCGGGGCAGTGGGCCGGGAGGGGCAGGGTTGGGGTAGTAAACTCTACGGTCGAACAGAGTTAAGTAAATAAATGAATAAAATGGATTAAATTGCGCACGCTGCAACGCCAAATCGGCGATGCAGCGCGTGCAATATAATTAATTTTATTTAAGTATTTATTTACTAAACTCCATTCGGCCATATGCCGGAGTTTACTCCCCCCCCCCACCCTGCCCCTCCCCTCACCCGCCCCACCTCACCGCCCCGCAGCACTCCCTCGCGAAGCTGCCACTGGTCTATTGTGCCTCAAATTACAAGAGTACCCTCTTTCTCGGACTTTGTCCATCCTAAACTAAAAGACTAATGGGTTTCTATCAACTTATTTTTGGAAGGAACAGCCACAAGGCGGTTGTTTTCTTGTGCTTCCTTTTTACTTCAAATATTGTTTCTGCTGCACGTAGCCTGGTATGTTTATTATCACAAAAATGTTTAGAGGCACTTGGATTTTAATTCATGTGAAAGGAATCCATGAAAGCCAACTTGTAAAGCACTGTCTCGGATTTCAGGTAGAGGGGAGCTCACCAGGGTGTAGATGGCTGATACACCAGAGCTCCTATACAAAAGATGGATAGTCAAGCCAATGGTGTATGGGCATTGTGAAAAAAGGACCTGCAGCAGAGTTTAACACGGGAATATCATTTTTGGCCCCCCTCATCTTTGACTCCCAGTTCTTTGCTCAGAGACTAATAAATGCTAGAATATATGATGGCGGAGCTGTGGAGTGGGGAAAGAATGGCTGCCAGGAAAGTTAGACACAATGGAGAGAGAATGAGAAATTTAAAATCTGGAGAATAAAAAAGTGAGGTAGGCAAATGAAGTGAGCCCGCAAAAAGAAGATGGAAGGAAGAAGAGGTAAAAAACCGAAGGAGGGAAGTGTGAATGAAATAATGGAAGGATATCAGGATGGAATAAAGAAGATGAAAGGAAGCACAGAAGGATAGAAACAAAAAGATGAATATGGCTGATGATAAAAAGTTAAAATATGAAATGAATGTACTTACTATGGTGCTTACAAATGAACTAGAAAACAAAGTTGTAAAATCACGTTCAATGGGCGAAGCAATGACAAAAATGTTTTTTTATTGTGGACCGCTGCTAGTTGAGCAATTTAGTTATGTGATGCTGAGCAGTAATCAAGGGTTTGCCTCCCGAGTATCAATCAATCCATCAGGGATTTATACAGCACGGCAAATCACCCGTGAGAATCTCGAGACACTGGAGTTGCTAACTGCTTCATAGTGATCTGTTAATTCAAACAGCCAGGTCTTGAGTCCTTTCCTGAATTTCAAGAGCGATGAGGCGGTCCTGAGGTGCAGGGGAAGGTTGTTCCAAGCTTTGACAGCCAGGTGTGAGAAGGACCGTCCTCCGCTGTTGCCTCAGCAGATCCAAGGGGGTGGCTGCGAGGAAAATGGACGTGGTTCATAGGTGTCTGGTTGGTTGGTGGAAGGTCATGCATTTGTTGATGTATGCTCATCCTTTGGTGTGCAGTGCTTTGCATCCGTGGGTCAACATCTTGAACTGGCATCACTTCTGGATTGGGAGCCAGTGTAGCTTTTTGAGGTGTGGAGTGATGTGGGTTTGTTTGGGGAAGCCGAGGATGAGTCTTGCTGCCGAGTTTTGTAGTGTCTGTAGTCTCTTCAGGATCTGTGCGGAGATCCATATGTAGAGTGTGTTCCCGTAGTACAGCCTGCTGGTTATGAGGTCTGCATGGCAGTCATTCTGATGTTGACTGGGAGCTACCTGAAGATCTTGCTGAGCATGTGTGTGGAAGCAGGCGGATGAAACTGCTTTTACCTGTTTCTTCATAGATAGCTTGCTGTCCAAGATGATACAGAGGTTGTGGGTGTGGTCTCTCAGGACAGGGGATAAGCCAAGTTCAGCAGGCCAACATCTGTTGTTCCATGGCGAGGTGCTGTTCCTAAAGATGATGACTTCCAGCTTGTCTGTGTTGAGCTGGACACAGTTATCCTTCATCCAGACGGCGACGTTCATCATGCATCTGTGGAAGTTGGCTCTGGTAGTGAAGGGGTCTTCTGACAGCGAGAGGATGAGATAGTCGACGTAGGAGAGTCCGTACGATCTGACGTCTTGGCCAGGGGTGGTCATGTATAGGTGAAGAGGATGGGGCTGAGGGATGATTTCTGGGGGGCTTCGCAGATGATCTTCTTGAGTTCTGAGGTGAATGGAGGGAGACGGATTCTCTGAGTGCTTTCGGTGAGGTATGAGCTGATCCATTTGAGGATGTTTCCATGGATTTCGATGTGGTGGAGTCTGTTGATCAAGATATGATGGGAGACAGTGTTGAAGGTGGGGGACAGGTCAGGAGGATGATGGCTGCGGTTTCTCTGCAGTCCAGGACGGCCCTAAGGTCATTGGTGGCTGTGATCAAGGTTGTCTCCGTGCTGTGGTATAGCACTGAAATTGGGGAATGGATGCAGAAAGGCATTCTTCACATTTAAAGGGACCCAGTCAGTTTAACTGAGAATGGGAAGGAAATCAGTGGAATATAAACATGCTAAAAGTAATTTGATTAAACTATCAAACTATAGTAAAGATGTATATAGCTGACCGCTGTAGGAGTCGCACTGGAATGAGAAAGGAGATGATAGGAAAATAAAATTGTGGAGAGTGAGAGTGTGAGAAATAGATGAATAATGAGTTGAGGAAATTGATTTCAAACCTCTTAGAATGAACCCAGGAACATTTTTACTGCAACATAATCAAACTTAAAGGGCAGTTGACCACACAAAAACTTCTACAAAGATAAAAAGAGGGTGAGGTGGCAGGCCATTAGAGATGAAAATAAAAGTGAAAAATTCCACCATTATTATAAATCGAGAGGTAGATTGTTTGGTAAACAGGGAGTCAAATCAACAATATAGGACCCTATAGAGAGTTTGGTGGATGCGATACTCGGTCAAAATGTGGAGGATATTACATTAGCCTTATTAGATGTGCTACAGGCTATAATGCACTTGTAGTAGGGTAGACTGGATATCGACCACATATTTGACAGAGCAGCCCATCCACCGAACACTTAATAAAGCCCATGGTGTTTCTTCTTTATGAAAAGCAGGAAGGTGAAGAAACAATTGGATGACATATTATTAGAAGATGCAGTGGCTATCCTTTTGAAGTATAGCTCACTGAAGTATTCAATGTGTACATCATTATCTCCTGGAAGTGGAGACCGCAATGCACACAAAGACCTGTTGAAACCAGCAGCCCTGCCTCCATGAATGCAGAAGACATTTTATGCAGCTACTGTTCTTTAACAATGGGAACAGAATTGCTAGCAATTTGTCTAATTTTAAGTAAATGACAAACAATAGAATGGAAGTGACAAATACAGCTGTATTTTTTGTTTGACGTCATAATCTTGAAATTTGATAATGAAAATGGGCAGAGCACAAACGATGAAACTATAAATGGGAAAACATAATTAATTGCAACTAAAAATGTGCACCAGGCTATCGACTGTATATATGGAAATGTTGCTATTTTAGCAGTTTACCAAAATAGAACAGCAAATTAACTGATCCATTGAGGCATTGCTTCTATTGTTCGGCTCTGAGTTGATTTTCCATTGATAATGAAGCACAGGCAACACTGGGTAATTTAATGTCGGGACAAAAGAGGTGGTATAAAAGGATAAAATGAGTACTTAAGCACACCAGTACATAGAAAACGAGGCCCTAACCTGGTGGGCTGGAGTTCTTTCATCCCTGGCCCTTCTGGCAGGCAAACAAGGATTACATTACAAAAGCACTCTCCTCCCATTCAGGCAGTAAAACATGTCTTCCCCAGGTTTTGTGTAATTGTTGCTACCTTGTTGGCTAATCGCTAGCATAAATAGCAATATTTGGGACCATATTATGTAACTTGGGATGGTATCCCCGTCTGCTCTGGGCGCACCCTAATACTTTATACCTAAAGAGTGGGAGAGTATAGCATGCTTAGCAGGCACTATTTTGTGGGTGCAGGATGGTGTGCCTCAAAACATACAGAAAGATCGTGGCACCAGAATACCCGCACAACATGGCTCCATTATCCATTTGGAAGAAATAATGTTGCTTTTCAGCTTCCCCACACTACACTTGTGTATCACTTTAACATGGACACGTTAAGCAGATGGCAACATGCACAGCACATAGATAGGCCTGGCTGGAGTCAAGGCTTCACTCGATTCCAGTGTGGCTGCACAGGAGACTTGCTCGTGGGAGATGACACAGGAGCACTCAGTAGACATTTACCTTATTCTGCCATCACCCCTGGCCCCAGAGAGTGATGCTGGCAAAATATAAATCTAACAGGTACCGAAAAGGGTCAATGGACCTCTTCCAACTTATCTTGCATGATGGAAGATATCAAGAATTTTATCCTGTTAAACCAAGACTAGGTGCAGGGCTGTTTCTTCTTCTTATCGCCTACATTGCCTCAGCCTTCACAATTCAAACCTCACAGGGGAGTCCAGGAAAACTCAGTATCTTTCTCCTTCTATCACTCTCTTCATCGTCTTTCTCTCCACAGATGGGGATATTGCACAATCTTAGGGCCTCATTTATGAAAACTGTTGCTTCTCTGCAATAAAACAGGGATTCAACAGTTTCCACTGCGCCCTCCTTGCGACACAATGGATGCGCCATATTTAAAGAACGGCGCTCCATATCGCAAGGAAAGACGGATACATCAGGAATCCTGACGTATATGTTGGTGCAAAAGTCACGCTTTGCTGGAGTTGTGTTGAAAGCATGACGCATCTCCAGCAATGCATGGGGTAGGCCTGTGCCAATGGCACTGCGACACCCTTACACCTGCCATGAGGCAGGCGTAAGGTCTTGACGCATTGGCGTCCTAGAAATGTCTCTGTGAAATCTGATAGATTTCAATGCGCCACCTCAACAAGGCTTTCTTGCGGGGGAACGCCCACTCTGCATACATTATACCCGACGTGGGCATAATGTGGCACAGGGCCATCTGCCTAGTTGCTTCACTTTATAAATATGGCGCAACGTGGTGCATTGTTTATGCCGCCGCTGCGTTACTAAAAGCTACGAAACAGCAGCGCAAAAGTGTTGCAATGCCTTCATAAATAAGGCACTGAATTTTTTTTTGTTTACATTTATTTTATTGTTTTCTGCTGCATTGTACACAAAACATTCCGGCAATTTCGAAATCCTTATATCACCCCCCTCTCCCGCACAATACACCCTCCCATCTTGTGTAAAACAGGCTCGTCTCTGGGGTGGTATGATGTGTCCATGAGAGTAGGTAAGGGCGCGTTGCCTTCTGACAATGCATTCAACAGCCCCAAAAATCAACATTCCCCCCCCCACCCTGCTCCAAACCCACCCGGGTCCCCACCCTCTGGTGTGTGCATTGTATCCTCTAGGTATTGTTGTGTGAACGCATTTCTGTAGGCTCTAACCTGTTCAATCTGCTTTCCCGGTGAATTCGTCAGCGAGGCGCAGTACCCTGAGCTATTTCGGACATGTGAGCTCGTTGAACTCTTCGGCTAAGAGAGAAGCTAGTGATTGCCATGTGTCGAGGAAAGAGTCCACCGTTTGAGTAAGGGAGGCCTGTATCCGTTCCATGCCCATGATGTACCAAAGTCTATGGAGCCATCCCGTGTGTGTGGGTTTCCTCGTGGTGCCCCATAGTGATAGGATATGATGTGTCGCTGCCCCTACTGCCAGCCGCATCTGCCTCCCCCTGAGCGACTTGAGTGGGAACGTGAGTTTGTTGGGGAGGCCCAATATTGTGTAGGCAGGGAAGCGGGGAATCTCTGTTTCAAAGTGCACGTCTATGTCCTGACGCACTCTCTCCCAGTACTCTTGTACCTCGTTACATTCCCACAACAGATGGGTCATGGTCCCTATCTGACCGCACCCCCTCTAGCATGTGGGATCGCGGCGCGGATTGCTCTGGTGGAGCCTTGCTGGAGTCAAATGCCAATAGTATGCTACCTTAACGGCTGATTCCCTGCTCGCCATGTTTTGGGCAGTGTGGTGGGCTCTATAGTAAATTTCCTGCCATTCCTTATCCGTAAAGAGACATCCTATTTCCCGCTCCCAACGTCTCTGACCCGCAGAGCGCGAGATAGGTGGGGGGGGGCTGAGCATTTTGTATAGGTCCGTCATCACATGTTTGTCTGTCTGTTTCGTGATGAGCCATTTTTCATACGCCGTGAGGGGCCGACTCACCTGCGGCAAAACGCCCTCCAAATCAAAGAGGTGACCAGCCGACCTGCGCTCCGAAGGCTGCCATTGAGGGAAAGACCCGGGAACCTTCCCCGGTGGAAAGGCTGGATTATCAAACAGAGGTGTCAACAGCGATGGGAATGTAGTGAGGCCTCTGGAGACCGCTACTGCAACCCACACCTGGAGCAACGTGCGGGTGATAGGCGATCTCTTGATGTAGGTTGGTCTATCAGGGCGTTGCAAGAAGGGGACCCTCCACAGTGACATTTGGGCCATTGTGCGGTCTTGAAATAACCAACGTTTTTCTGATTCATGGCGGTTCCATTCCAGGAGATATCGGAGTTGCTATGCTTGGAAGTATCTAAGAAGGTCAGGAAGGCCCAAGCCGCTCTCCGAGAGGGGTCCGTTTAGCCAAGTCTCTGCGAAGTCTTGGGCGTTTCCCAGCCCAGACAAACTGTCGTATTGTGTCCTGTAGTTTCTTAAGCATCCCTAATGGCGGTGTAACTGGTGTGGTCTGGAATAGGTACAAAACCTTTGGTAACAGGGACATTTGTATCGCTGCTACGTGCCCCAGCCAGGAGAGTGGTTGTTGACGCCACCTCTTCAGGTCCCCCTGGAGTTGAATGAAGAGCGCTGTGTAGGTCTGCTCGACCGTTTGGGTAGTATTGGGTGTCAGAGTAATACCTAAGTATGGCAGAGACATGTTAATGTTAATGTTAAAAATGATTTATAAAGCGCACTTACACCGATTGGTTTCATGGCGCTGTAGAAAAAGGCAGAGTGCGTAGCACGACAAAAACTTTAATTGTAAGCTTGCATGTAGAGCCAGGTTTTAAGTGCTCTTCTGAACTGCATGAGGTCAAGGCAGGCTCGGATTTCGAGGGGGAAGGAGTTCCAAAAACGAGGAGCGAGAGTAGCAAATCTGCAGCCTCCTGTGCGCTTCTGTCTAAAGGAAGGAATATGGAGAAGAGAAAGGTTGGCTGAACGTAAGTTTCGGGTAGGGGTGTGCCATACTATCAAGTTGTTTATGAATTTGGGACTTTTGCAATGCAAAGATTTGAAGATCATGCAGCCAGCTTTGAAGGTGCAACGTTGGAGCATGGGGAGCCAGTGTAGTTTCCTAAGTAGTGGGGTGGCAGGTTGCCATCTGGGTTGGCCCAGAATCAATCTAGCTGCGAGGTTCTGGACCATCTGCAGTCGCTTCAGCAGGTAGAGAGGCATGCCGAGGTACAGAGAGTTAGCGTAGTCCAGGTGAGAAAGAAAAGTGGCTATCACCACCTGGGTAAGGGCCTCTGGTGTAAGGAGGCGACATATCTTTCTTATTTTCCTAAGTTGGAAAAAACACTTGGAAACCACAAGACCCACTTGTGATTTCAATGAGAGGTCGCTATTTAGTGTGACTCCAAGCGTCCTTGCCGATGGAGAGGGAGAAGGTGGTGCGCCCATCTCTGAGGGCCAATAATGTGGGCCCCAGTGCTTAGGACTGTCCCCTGTAAGTATCAGCTCAGTCTTACCAGGGTTTAGTTTAAGATGGTTTTGGTCCATCCAAGATTGGATGAACCTCATGGTAGACTGAAAGCTGGTAATTGAACTCTCGGTGTTATTTATCGTGAAGAGCAGTTGTAAATCGTCTGCATAGTTGAAGACCGTCACGTTCCTGTCTCTGAGGGACTGAATTAGGGGAAAGATGTAGATGTTAAACAAGTGGGGGGACAGGGAAGAGCCCTGTGGGACACCGCAGGTAATTCTCTGTTTAGGGGCTACCAGGTTGCCAAGGCGGACGGACTGGGATCTGTTCTCCAGAAAGGATCTTAGCCAGCTGGCCGCTGGGGGTGAATGTTTTGCCATTATGCAACATTCCGTCCATCATCTTGTGTGTTTTGCTGTTCACCTTATGTGGGGAGGGTATGCCCAGATGAGTGGGTCCCTTGCTCACTAAGCCACTGGTGTCAAGCTATCCTGGCTGAAGAAGGCTGATAGCCAGAAACCGGTCCTAGGATGCTTTATTCCGGTCCAGGAAAGAAATGGCTTGGCAGTTCAGGCTGGACTGTTCCCATGAGGCACAGGGTCAAGACTAATTTGCATATGGCCATGTCTGAATTAGGGTGGCTTGGTGAGCAAAATAACGATGGATTAAACCTAGATCTGTGACTGGGGGTGAATGTTTTGCCATTGTGCAACATTCCGTCCATCATCTTGTGTGTTTTGCTGTTCACCCTATGTGGGAAGGGTATGCCCAGACATGGGTCCCTTGCTCACTAAGCCACTGGAGTCAAGCTATCCTGGCTGAAGACAGCTGATAGCCAGAAACCGGTCCTAGGATGCTTTATTCCGGTCCAGGAAAGACATGGCTTGGCAGTTCGGGCTGGACTGTTCCCATGAGGCACAGGGTCAAGACTGATTTGCATATGGCCATGTCTGAACTGAGGTGGCATGGTGAGCAAAATAACGATGGATTAAACCCAGATCTGTGACTGGGGGGTGAATGTTTTGCCATTGTGCAACATTCCGTCCATCATCTTGTGTGTTTTGCTGTTCACCCTATGTGGGAAGGGTATGCCCAGACGTGGGTCCCTTGCTCACTAAGCCACTGGAGTCAAGCTATCCTGGCTGAAGACGGCTGATAGCCAGAAACCGGTCCTAGGATGCTTTATTCCGGTCCAGGAAATACATGGCTTGGCAGTTCGGGCTGGACAGTTCCCATGAGGCACAGGGTCAAGACTGATTTGCATATGTCCATGTCTGAACTGGGGTGGCTTGGTGAGCAAAATAACGATGGATTATACCCAGATCTGTGACTGGGGGTGAATGTTTTGCCATTGTGCAACATTCCGTCCATCATCTTGTGCGTTTTGCTGTTCACCCTATGTGGGAAGGGTATGCCCAGACGTAGGTCCCTTGCTCACTAAGCCACTGGAGTCAAGCTATCCTGGCTGAAGACGGCTGATAGCCAGAAACCGGTCCTAGGATGCTTTATTCCGGTCCAGGAAAGACATGGCTTGGCAGTTCGGGCTGGACTGTTCCCATGAGGCACAGGGTCAAGACTTATTTGCATATGGCCATGTCTGAACTGGGGTGGTTTGGTGGGCAAAATAACGATGGATTAAACCCAGATCTGTGACTGGGGGTGAATGTTTTGCCATTGTGCAACATTCCGTCCATCATCTTGTGTGTTTTGCTGTTCGCCCCGGATGCCGGCCTGGCCGACACGGTCGATCAAGATAGTATGATCCACCGTGTCGAACGCGGCCGAAAGATCCAGGAGCACCAGGGCCTGGGGGGAGTTATCTGCGCAGTTGCGGAGTGTGTCCAGTACAGTAAGTACGACTGATTCCGTCGAGTGTGCAGGCCGGAAACCTGCCCGATGGGGCTCGAGATAGTTGGATACCTCCAGAACATTAGATAAGCATCTGGCTACATGTGCCTCCATCACCTTTGCTAGATAGGGAAGTAGGGATATGGGGCGGTAGTTTGACATACATGTGGGGTCGGCCCCAGTTTTTTTCAGAAGCGGTACAACTGTCGCTTCCTTGAATGCTGAGGGGACTTGGCCAGATGATAAGGAGTAATTCAGGAAAGTATAAGCAGGGTCTGGGAGAGCAGAAAAACAATATTTTAGTATGTAGGGGGGACAACAGTCCGAGGGGGCACCAGATTTGACTTTAGCGAGGAGCTCTTGAAATGTCTCACAGGTGATAGGGGGGAAGCGGTTGATAGTGCAGTTGTTGTTGAGCGTAGCGAGAGCGACCGTATTGGGGAGTTTCGGAATACTGGCTTTAATAGACGAGATTTTCTCAATGAAGTAGTCATTGAGTGAGTCACAGAGGATCTGAGTGGGGATGGTCCTAGGACATACACTGTCTAAGTTAGTCAGCTCATTCAATATGGAGAATATGTCTTTCGATCTGTTGTTTGAATTAAGAATGCGTGAGGAGAAATGGGCAGCTTTGGCAGAGAGGATAGCCTTCATATATTCGTTCCGGGCAGTGGTAAACCTGAGCTTTATATCTGGAGCGTAGTTCCGGCGCCATTGTTGCTCAATTTGGCATAGGGCCAATTTCTTAGATTTCAGCTCAGTCGAGAACTATCTCTGGGCGTCTGCACGGCGCGCCAATTTGACTTTCCTAAGGGGAGCGTGTATGTCGCTTGCTGCGCGCATCCAGCCAGAGAGGTTAGCTTTGTGTGTGTTGATATCAGGGTGGGGGCAAGGAATAGTATTAGTCATTGTCTGGAGAAATTCCATACATGTGGGAGGATAGTCCCCCGAATTGTCATGGGCTTCTGTTGGTTTTGCGAGCGTTACACCCTAGAGGCAAAATCAAGGACTTCCCAACATTCATCTTAAATCTAGACACTTTCCCAAATGTCTCCATTTCCGCTAGGAACGCCGGTATCGACCTCATGGGGTCGTCTACGGCCGCAAGAATGTCATCTGCATAACGGTTTATGATTTGTTGCTCTCCTCCGAAGCTGATTCCGGTATTAGCCAGGTTGTCCCGGATTCGATGGGCAAAAGGCTCTATGTAGAGAGCGAACAATAGGGGCGAGAGTGGACACCCCTGTCTGCTGCCCCACTGGATGTCAAAGGGCCGTGAGCCCACTCCATTAACTCAAATTATCGCCCGAGGGGCAGCATAACAACTAGCGACCCATGTGCGGAATCGCTCCCCTATGCCGAACCGCGTCAGGGTTTTATCTAAATACCTCCAGTCAACCCTGTCGAACGCTTTTTCGGCATCGACCGATAGGAGGGCCGCGTCTGAGTCATTAAAATAGACCTTGTCGATGACATGTAGCAGGCGTTTGGTATTATCGGCACATTGCCTATTTGGGATAAAGCCCGCTTGGTCAGGCTCTATAATGCCCGGTAGGCAGGGTCCCAGTCTCGCCGCCAAAATCCCAGTAAATAATTTGAGGTCCAAGTTGAGCAAGGAAATGGGGCGGTAGGCCGCACACTGTGACACGTCTTTGCCTGGCTTGGGCAAGACAATGATATCCGTCGCTAGCATGTCCTGGGGGATAGAGCCTAGTCCTTGGAAGGAGTTGAATAGTCTGGCAAGTATCGGTGCCAGCAGGGGGCAGAACGCTTTATAAAAACTCGCCGAGAAGCCGTCGGGCCCCGGTGCTTTCAGAGGCTTGAGGCGTGCTATCGCGAGACCACCTCCTCTGTCCGTATTGGGGCTTCTAGAGAGCGCGTGTTAAGGGCCGTGATCGACGCCTCCTCGAGGTAGGCTTCCCCGGCCCCCGGGTCTAGGGCGGGGTCCGCCGCGTAGAGTGAGGCGTAAAATGCTTGAAATGCTTCTGCGATCTGCTCATCCTCCTGGAGCAACTGTCCCCCCTGACCCTGTATAGCAGAGATTTTGGAGCGAAGGACTTTAGCCTTAAGTCTGCTAGCCAGTAAGCGCCCCTTTCTGTCGCCGCCCACATAATAGGTATGGCAAAGGCGTAGTGCCCCGTATTCCGCACAATCTAAGTCCAGGCTCACCAGTTGGACCCTAACCGCTCTGAGCTTGCGCCATATTCTGGGGGCCCCCGTCCTGCTATGGACCCGTTCGAGTTCTAGCACCTGATCTGAGAGCGCCTGACGGCTATCCTTCAGTTCTCGGGCTTCCGCCGCAGCAACCGCGATTAACTCTCCGTGTACCACCGCTTTAAGCGCCCCCCAAACTGCTGTCATCAGAACACCTATGGTGTCATTTATGCGCATGTATTCTGTGATGCGTGTGGTGAGTTGTGGTGTAACCACTTTGCGTTGTAAGAGGGTTTCTCGTAGATGCCACCTGCCTCTGTGTGCTGTTGTGCGTGGGACCTCCAGGTGAATTGTGACTGTGTCGTGGTTGGAAAGTGCTGCTGGGATAACCTCAATGACGTTGACCATGGGAGCCAGATCAGTTGAGCCAAAAAATGATCTATCCGGGCGTATGTGCGGTGTACATGGGAGTAAAACGTATACCCACGGGTGTTGGGATGAGCCCCCCTCCATAGATCTAGAAACTCCCTGCTTGCCAGCCACTGCTCGCCTTCCTTGGAATTCGCCCACGTAAAGCCAAACCGCTGACCTGATCTGTCCTTATCGGGGTCCATCACAAAGGTAATGTCGCCCCCACCAGTTTGTGCTTCGTGTGGGACGCTAGAACATCTGCCAGAGCTCCTGTGAGAAAGGATTCTTGTTTAGAGTTGGGAGCGTATCTCGACCCTATAACCATCGACATCCCTCCAATCTGGACATTGTAAGCGAGGAGCCTACCCTTGGTTTCTGCAACCTTATCCTCCACCTGGCCCTTAAAGTGCCTAGCAAAAAGAAGAGTGACCCCGGCCTTTTTCTCTACTGTGGAAAAGAAGTATTGTAGTTGGAAAGCCCTGGAGTGCATGAGGTGCCAGTCCTTGGAGAGTAAATATGTTTCTTGTAACAGGCATATAGCGGCCGCGGAATGTTCTAGGTAGGACAGGATGGCCCTCTGTTTGATGGAGTTGTTAAGCCCCTTTACGTTTAAGGTGAGAACCTGTAGCGTAGCTTCAGCCATGGGTGGGGTCAGATTGAGTCTCGCCTTGCCTTGAGTAGCCACAGATCCCCAGTGTCTTGCCCTCGTCGCCTTTTGGTATACCACACCGGAGCCCACCCCCCGTGCCCTGTGCCCTCCCCCGTAACCCGCCCCACCAGCCAACTCCCCCCCAGAACCCCAACCTCAGCCAGCCCTCCACCCCCTCCCTAACCCCAACTCCCAGTCCCAAACCAACAAGCATTGTCCCAGTCCTGCAAACCCTTCCGCAGGTCTGTGATAGTGGTACCTGATGGAGCGATCTTCCATGGTGACCTCCGTGGCCCCCCACCCTCACCCCCGGGCTTGGAATGCGTAAGTGCTATGTTGTTGTCCCCGCATTCATGACTCATTTGGAAGGTGTAGTGTCCCTGGCGACCTCCTGTATGGCGTTGGCCCTTTCTTGCGCGACGGTGTGGGCATCCGGTTTCGACCGCACAGTGGGGGAGCGCCACCGGTTGACCCGCTGCCAGCCTCCCCTGGACGAACCTTGAGACGGTCTTGTTGGTGTGGACTCCTCCATCTTTTCTATGCCGAGCAGTGCACAAGTGTCTTGGAGCGACCGCAGTTGGTACAAGGCCCCATTCCACTTAAAGATCAGGTGGAATGGGTGGCCCCAGGAGTAGGGGATCTCTTTCTCGCGTAGGAAGTCCGTAGCCACCTTAAATGCCTTCCTTTTTTGGAGTGTAATAGCTGAGAGGTCTTGGTATAAGGCTATGGGTTGGCCTCGGAATTGAAGGGGCTGCTTCCGTTGAGCTTCTCTGAGGATCCCTTCTTTTAGCGGAAAGTCAGGCAGAAAGGCTAGGATGTCTGAGGGGGGGGGCAGGTGAGCACCTCAGGAGCCCCACCCTGTGGGCCCGGTCAATTCTGATCTCAAAGTCCACCGCTTCCCCCAGGACTTACTTGTGATCTAATTCCAACATATAGATCTAGGTGAGCATCTGTAGACTTAGAGCTATTTATGGGCACTTGTCCGGTTAGGGGTATATGGTCTCACTTTGCCTCTTGATATGTATACTAGAATGCCACCTCTATATAAGTATAATAGACGTTTAAGGTCTCACGTTCTCTTTGAAGATATCAAGATGTCACCTTTATACCAGTATGACATGTGTTAATGTGATTTTCTTGCATCTCTGTTCTTCCTGCATATTTCTTTCTTTCTCCCCTTCTTCATTCTCAGTGTGTTTTTTGGGTACATTGCCTGAGCTGATTACAAGTCTCAATGTCACTTTATAATAATGTATATACAAGGATCAACTTTTTTTTAACTATGTTTTATCTGTATTGTAAAAAATGATTGAGAATCACACATAAATTAACATGTGTTCTGAATAGTTTTAAGGCCCACTAGAAGATCTGTGGAGATCTCTTGGGTTATGTGTGATCATGTTAATCTTTATTTTTAATACACAGTTTTGTCGTGTCTTCCATCTTGAATTTGGTGTTTTAAGGTTATGATGTAAAAATGGTCTGTACATTAAGTTTTATTTATGATAAATGTAAGTAATTTGTATTATGTCATGTTTGTTTTCAGCCCTGACGAAGTTACAACAAGTAACGAAACGCGTTGGCTGTGTATGTCCTTTTTGGTATAATTACCCAAATAAAGAAAAGAAAATCCAAGACTACAAGTACCTGCGTAATTCCTTTGAGTGCGCCTTCCTTTCTGTTTCCGTATAAGGCTATGGGTTGGCCTCGGAATTGAAGGGGCTGCTTCCGTAGAGCTTCTCTGAGGATCCCTTCTTTTAGCGGAAAGTCAGGCAGAAAGGCTAGGATGTCTGGGGGGGGGGGGCAGGTGAGCGCCTCGGGTGCCCTACCCTGTGGGCCCGGTCAATTCTGATCTCAAAGTCCACCGGAACAGGGCCTGCAAGTATCCTGTGATGTCCGCCCCTTCTTCCTTAAGAGGGACCCCCCGGACCCTAACATTGTTCCGTCGGGACCTGTTTTCCAAGTCCTCTGCATGTGCCTCCAGGTCCAGTTGTTGATCCTTTAGGTGTATGACCTCCTGTTGGAGCTGTTCGATCTCGTCGCTCCTAGCCTGATCTGCTTCTTTAATAGCGACAACCCGCTCTCCCAGGCCATCCACTTCCCTTCTAATCTCTCTGACCTCCCCGGCTACTTCCTGTTTCAGCATCTGGAAATCTTCCCGGAGGGAGTTAAACAGGGTCTCCAGGAAGGATTTGGTAATGGGCATCTCGTCTCCGGTGGAGTCTGTGTGTGGTTTCGACGCCCCGAGGGAGGTCAGCCCATTGTCGCTTTTCGGAAGGTTTTTATTGAGCATCTCGGGGAGTGTGGGATCCCCTTTCTTCCTCAGGCCGGCCATTCTACACCCAGGCACATCCCGTGCTTCAGTCACCACCCAGTCTGGGGGCGCCCCAGTTATCTTCCACTGCGGTCGATCCGAGTCCCCTTTTGCAGTCAGGGAAGGGCCCAGGGGCCACCACGGCTCCGATCCCTCGATCTCCTCCACTGTTTGTGATCCAATGGCTCTTCCACCGGCCGCTGCGAGTGTGGGTCCGTGGGCGCCGTGGGCAGCCTGACCCTCACCCCCTAGTGAGGCCTTGTCGATAGACTACACGTGTGATGGGCTCCTCCGATTCTGCTGTACACCTGCTTCTACTGGGCTCCCGCGCCCCTGCCACCACTGCTCCTGCCTCCTCCCGGGGCGTTGTGACTGTGGCCTCCCCCCCGTGTCCCTGCACTGCTCGGGCCTGCTAGGTGCCTGCGGGGCCCATCAGATGTATCTTGCAGCCACTGGAGTGTGCCTCGATCTCAAGGCCCTAGAGGACTCCCCCCGAGGTCTGCTCCGCTTCCTCTGCACAAAATGGTGCCGTTCGCCATGTCCGGTCCTCCTCCCCTCCACGGACACCCCCTCAGCTCCTCACCTCGTCGTCGGTTTCTGCTTGCTGCGGGAGGGGGGTGCATCTCTTCTCAGGTTTGCTGGTGGGGGAGAGCGCCCTGGGTGTAGGCCTCTCGACCCCGCGTTAAACTTTGGCACCGCGGCCCGCCCTCTGCCTATGGGCCGCGGGATTGACGGGTGGCTCCCGGTGGGTGTCGCGGAGCCTTCCCGATCTCCGCAGGGGGACACCGGAGCCGGCGGCATCCCTCTGCCACCAGCATAGTGCCTGGCCAGCCCTCGGGCACCTCAGACTGGTCCTTTTCGCCGCTTCCTCAGGGTCCGTACCTCGGGCGCCCGCAGCGTGCCTGGGAATGGCGGGCCGCTCCTCTTGTTGAAGGCGTTGAGCACCTCTCTCGCGGTCACCATCGCGTCCCCGTTGGCCCCGCTGCTCTCCCCCGTCCCGGTGTGACTACCTGGGGGGAACACAGCGCTTGTAACCGGCCTCGGGAGATTCGGGTCGGGGAGCTCACGGGACTCGCGACCTTCTTAGCCGCCATCTTGGCACTGAATATTTTTAACTCACTCCGTGTGCTTTCTTTGACATTTTCCAATCTTTTCCCTTGCTATCCTGACTCTGATTCTTTGTAACTCTCCCCTCTCTCTCACTCTGTCTCCCTTATCTCTGCCCCTGGCTTTCAATCTCTCTCATTCTCCATCTTTATTCGTCTCTCTGTCCCTCGCTGTCTCTCACTGTGTTTCTCTCATTTCAGCTCGCGCATTGACACTGCTGCCTCTCTGATTATGCGCCGCTGTGACTAAGGCTGGACTGTAAATCGTGAGAATCAATGACCTGCTCTGCCGCCTTGATGAAGGCGGTGACTCATTGTGGGTTTTTCACCAGTAAACTTGTATATCATCTGTGGCACTTCCCACGCAGCTCTCTCTGGGGAGTAAGTGCTGCAGGTGATCAAGAAAGTAACTGTCAGATTGGGAAATGCTCCACTTAGTCCTCAGGGCAAACCTTCAAAGTCATTAGATCACAGATGACAACCATCAAAGAGGGGAGGAGCAGACACCCACTGCATGTCAACAAGCCTGCCGCAAGAATGCAGACACAGCAAAAACATTTGGTCCCAACATCTCTGGGGACACTGCTTCCCCTTCACCTACAAACACAGTGAAAAGTTTAAAGAAAAGACGCGCTTCATATAGAAAACTAAGGGGCATAGTTACATGGAAGCAACGAAGCGCGGCGTTAGCCTTCTTGGCTTAACTTTGCGCTCTGCCACTTCTGAAACGCAGGTCTGCACCATATTTACGATATGATTTAACTGCCTAGCGCCAAAGCAGACACCCTTGCACCATAGTGCAAGGGTGTGTCCATTGAGGGAAATATTGTTTTTGTGCAATCTTTAAATGGCGTTTTGCAACCTCTATGTGTGCTGCTCAGACACCAACTCTTCAGTACACATCTAGACCTGTGGATGCAATGCCAGGGATAAGGATTTCTTTGCTGCTGAGGACTCTCACTCTGCTGGACTGCTGCTCGGAAGGACTGCTGCCCTGCTGACCTCTTGCCTGAATGACAAGTACTGGACCTGCATCTGTTGACCACAGGACCCCAGAGTGAATCCAAAGGCTGGTTGCTGGAGCTTCACATTCAGGGTCATCACAGTTTGTTATTGCTGTAGCACGAAGGGCAGATCTCACTTTGCTAGTCATCACTGTAGCGTGAGGAGTCGGGTTCACAGGTGACAGAGTCTCGGTGCAAACAGGGCCGTTTGCAGTCGCAAACAGGGCAAAATATCAGGATTTCACCTTTCTTCACATAAGGAGCTCAACTGATGCCAGCCAAGGGTCTAGGACAATGATATGCACATCTTGGGGATCAGAAACTCACAGTAGCAGAGGCCAACAGGGAAGGGTATGCCCAGACATGGGTCCCATGCTCACTACACCACTGGATTCCAGCTAGCCTGGCTGAAATGGAATGATACGCCGAAACCGGTATCAGAATACTTGTTTCCAGTCCAATGAGGACCTGGCTTGGCAGTTCGGGCTGGACTGCTCCCATGAGGAACAGGGTCAAGACTGATTTGCATATGGCTGGGTCCAAACTGGGTTGGTATGGTGAGCAAAAGAATGATAGACTAAACCCAGATCCTTGTGACTGGGTGTGAATGTTTGCATTGTTCAACATTTCGTCCATCTTTTGTTCCTTTTGCTTTTGTAGCCCTACGTGGGAAGGCAGTGGGTAGGGTATACTCAGACATGCGTCCCATGCTCACTGCACCACTGGATTCAAGCTAGCCTGGTTGATGAGGGGTGATGCCCAGAAACCAGTTCCAGGATGCTTGTTTTCAGTCCAGGGAAGATCTGGCTTGGCAGTTCGGGCTAGACTGTTCACATAAGCAACAGTTTCAAGACTGATTCGCATGTGGCTGGGTCCAAACTGGGGTGGCATGGTGAGCAAAAGAAGGATGGATTAAACCAAGATCCTTGTAACTGAGGGTGAATGTTTGCATTGTTTACCGTTCTGTCCATCTTTTGTTCCTTTTCCTTTTGTCACCATGAGTGGGAAGGGTATGCGCAGACGTGGATCCCATGCTCACTGCGCCACTGGATTCAAGCTAAGCTGGCTGATGAGGGATGATGCCCCGAAACCGGTCCCAAGATGCTGGTTTCCGGTCCAGGGAAGACCTGGCTTGGAAGTTTGTGCTGGACTGTTCCCATGGGGTGGCGTAGTGAGCAAAAGAACAATGGATTAAACCCAGATCTTTCTGACTGGGGGTGAATGTTTGCATGTTTCAGCATTCCGTCCACCATTCCTTCCTTTTGCTTTTGTCTTCCTAAGAGGGAAGGGTATGCCCAGAAGTTGGTCCTGTGCTAACTGCACTGCTGAATTCAAGGTAGCCTGGCTGATGAGGGGATGATGCCCCAAAACTGATCCCAGAAAGCTTGTTTCTGGTCCAGAGAGGACATGGCTTGGCAGTTTGGGCTGGACTGTTGCCATGAGGACCAGGGTCAAGACTGATTTGCATATCGCTGGGTCCTAACTGGAGTGGTGTGGTGAGCAAAAGATCAATGGATTAAACCCATGTCCTTGTGAATGGGGGTGAATGTTTGCAAAATTCAGCAGTCCATCTAGCTTTTGTTTCTTTTGCTAACTTTCTAAAAGCACCCCGTCTATCATCCTCTTTGGTTTTGCTTTGTTCGCCATAAGTTGGCAGGGTATGCCAGACATGGGTCCCTTGCTCATTTTGCCAAAGGATTCAAGCTAGCCTGGCCGATGACTGCTGATTAGCCAGAAACCGGTCCCAGGATGCTTGTTTCCGGTCCAGGGAAGACGTGGCTTGGCAGTTCGGGCTGCACTGTTCCCATGAGGCACAGGGTCAGACTGATTTGCATGTGTCCATGTCTGAACTGGGGTGGTGGAGTGAGCTAAAGAATGATGATGGATGAAACCCAGATCAGTTGACTGGGGGTGAGTGTTTGATTTGCTCAAATGCTCCGTCCATCATCCCCTTTGGTACAACTTTCCAAAAGTGGCACTTTCACATTGTGACTGAAAATGCAATGTTATCATCGAAGAAGATTTTCTTTTACAATAAATTTGAGTGTAAACACCATATTTCTATTTGCTTCCAGTCAAAAGTATAGCTTATTAAATGTCATAAGTTAACCCCATGTTAGTCAATGGGAGAGATAGGTCTTACAGTAGAGAAAAACGACGTTAGGAGTATTTCACTACCAAGACATGTAAAACCTACTTTTTCTTTTGCACTCTGCTCCTCACTCACCCGTCTTTCAACGCTCATCTTCTGAGAAAACACATCTGCTCTTCCCTTCGGGGAGTCGCAGCCCACACCATGGTGTGAGGAGGGAACCCATATGATGAAACATATCACCTAACGGTGAGTGAGGGTTCTCGTCCTGAGGGATCTCTCCCCCCTCCCATGAGTTTCTAGACAGTACCCGTCCTTCTTGAGCATATAGATTTTTCCTTTTATTCTTTACCCTACTATCTACACTTGGCCAAAGTACATCTGTGTGACTTGCATTTATCTTAGGGATCAGTACTTCCTGGCCTCCACAGATCTCATTAGCTCCTAAGTGCATTTATGACTTTTGAAAAGTGACATTTTTGAAATTGTCATTTAAAATCCTACTTCACTATAAGTTAGGATTTTTCAATACAATTTCGAAGACACCAAAACATCAACTTGTTACCTGTTCCCACTTGAATGTAATAAGGTAATTCCAACCTTATCGTATGGAAGAGGTGGACCTTGCAGAAGTGAAAAGTGAGTTTTTCACTACCAAGAGATGTAAAACTTAAAGGTACATGTTAAACTTTTTATATACATTGCACCCTGCCTGTAATGGTCAAAATGGCAGTTTAAAACTGCACACACAATCTGCAATGGCAGGTTGGAAAAATATTTAAAGGGCTTCTTAAGTATGTGGCACAATCAGTGCTGCAGGCCCAATAGTACCATTCAATTTACAGGCCCTAGGCATAGGTAGTGCCACTTTATCAGGGGCTTACAAGTAAAATTAAATATGCCAATTGGGTATAAGCCAATCTTACCATGTTTTAAGGAGAGAGTACAAGCATGTTTTTTTGAGTGAGTAAAAGTATGTTAGCACTGGTTAGCAGTGGTAAAGAGTCCTAAAACCAGCAAAATAAATTCAGCGAAATTCAGCGAAACGCAAAGGCAAAATGTTAAGGGGAAAATCACACCAAGAATGCCAGGTCTAATGGGCCACCTGATGACAGCTAGTGGTGCTTATGCTTTTAGGTGCTAAATCTGCTTAAAATTTTAAAACTGAATATCTTTGGCTGTACTGATTGGTTTTATTACGTTTTTATATTCTTTTTATTAAAATGTACTCTATTTTCCTAAATTGGTTTGGGATTTTACTTTTGTTGTGTTTTCACTTTATTATTGTTTATAAATGCTTTCCACTTTGCCTCTAAATTAAGCCTGACTGCTTAGTGCCATGCTACCAGTGGGTTAAGCACAGGTTAATTTAGTGACTTTTGTGGTTCACCCTGACAAGGGTTTTTGGTTGTTGCCTGAGTGGTGTTTCCAACCCCCTCAACCAATAACCCATTTGATTACAGTGATGAACGTACCACTGCAGACAGATCCTCTTTACGAGGTTCTGGAGAGGTGCATCCCTACCTCAAGTTTATACAGCAAGCTGGGTAGGCTTTGACCCACTGACTCAGCACACACAAAAATCAAGCATGTGCACTGAAGGTTTTTCTGTTTCACAGAATACGAGCAGGGTGCTGTGGTCTCAAGAAGCACATCACGTGCACTCTCCTATGACTACACTTCAGCTTATAAATGACAATGGTGTCAGTGATAACGATTGGCATACTTTTTAGCCCGCCTCTGCCAGGAACTGGCATCTCTGGGTCCTTAACTCCATTCATGTAGATCTATGACTGTGTATACTGAGATTGTGCTGAAGTTTGGCACATGTGGCTGTGATAATACAGGAGTCCACCTTGTTTTCATGAAAGCAAGTGTCACCAAAGATGGGGTACTTAAGGGAGCCTCAGACAGCAATGTGAGTTGTAGGGCTTCCGCAGGATTCCAGAGATCCTTTGTAGTGAAAATGACTTGTGGGAGTTGAGGAGAGGTGACAGAGGGACCCTATAGAAAGAGGGAAACACCACATAGTATTGTTTTTGTGCAGGAAGGTGCCCCTTCGTGCACACAAACAATCCTGCATGCAATGGAGGCAGCCTAGCCCCATGGTGCAAGGGTGCCTACATTGGCACTAGGCTGCCGAAACGGCGCCAGCACAGGGAGAAAGGACAGGAATGCACCATATTACTTAAATACGCTGCAATCCTGCCCTTTCACTTTGGTGTAGGGCAACTCAGCAAGGTGTCTTGCTGCGCTCCCCTAAGCTAAAATCACATAAGCCCCCACTTGCTTTATGACCATGATGCAGAGTACTGGAACAAGTGCACTCGGGTGCAGTCTCAGGGGCCATGACCAGGTCAGCAGAGCCAGGGCAAGGACACGGACATCCTAGCTCAGTGGGCTGTGCTGGGTGCACACCACTTACAGCAGTGCTGCCTGCCCAACCATTGGATACAGCAGGCTCTGCCTGCACCGCCACAGATGAAACAGGCAACAAGGTACTGTGCAGCCAGGGAAAATATCACTCATTCAAGTTCTGAACAAAAATGCTTCATTTTGAAACCGATTAGGAGCCTACTACAAACCGAGTGCCTTGGACCACTTGGAGAAATGTAAAACTTCCAAAGGTGAGTCAGCTGTATACTGAGTTGTGGATATCTAGCTTTGAAACAACCTTTCCAGGTACCATCTCCTGGCTCAATCATCATGAGTTACTGGAATATCAGAAATATTCAATAATTCATCATGAACCTTCACACAGGTGGGAAACCTGCATTTTCTAGCCATCACTGGTGGTCAGCCTCACTTGGGTCCTGGTACCCATGGGGAGATTTGGACCAGATACACTTGTTTATTCGAGGGCTCTTGTAAAACTGAAAACCCTGGGATCCTCTATGAAAAAAGGCTCCAGGTTAGTCCCACTAGGCTCTTTTACCTCCATAACTTTGTAAGTGTGAAGTAAGAATATTTCACCAAAGAAATCTTCCTCTTGTAATTGATCATGGGTACTAATGAGTTGGCATTGGGGGTGGGGCGGAGGGGGAGGAGGTTGGAGTTGGGAGGTGCCGGTAAACTTTCTCTTGATCACTGCAAAATGTTTTCATTAACTTTAGTTGTTATCAGAATTCCATTGATTGTTACTGCAACATCTTTTATCAACGAATCTGGTTGATGACATTGTTCCTTTGTCCGTAACTTTTGATCTCCTTATCCTATTTATTCATGTTTGCATTAGTTTGGCTATCTCATCGAGACTTAAATAAGAGGCATTCAAAAATGCTCCCAAGCAGGTGGATTGCCTACAGTGCTTGTGTGCAGGCGCGTGCACATCGAACACCATTTGGCAGCCTGTGAGCCTCTCTCCGCACTCACACTTCAAAGGAATCTGCTCCCCCGCCTTGTTTACACACAACACCCCAGCTGCTTTTGACCCACCACGTCCATCTCCCTGCTCTGTTGTTTTCACTCAGCCCCCTGCTTCAGCCATGGCCTCCGCTGTCCTGTCCTCCATTTTAAAAATTAGTTGGCTATACTTTGGGAAGTATTCTTACATTTATCGAGAGCTTTACCCCATCACAGGCTCTAAAACAGTCAAACTATTCTGAAACTCAGCTGGTCCTTCTGGTGCCCTCCATTGTTTCCACATGTCCAAGTTTGAACTCGGCATCTGGTAAATTATTTTGAATGTGCATTCAGCATTCAGTATGGGGACATACTGTGCATCAAGCTGGTTTTCCCGGCCCACACTTTCACTTAATGACCAGGAGCACTGTTTGCAGAGTTTGTTAACAACCATTGACAAAGCCAATAGACCAGACTTATTGTCAGTATGCTGCTACTCGTTCTACTCGTATCATATATCTGGATGCAATGACAGAAACAGCCAAAATACAAGTGGGGCAGCACACTAAGCTAAGCACGATTTTCTTTTTTTTTGCACGTTATTTAAGCCACTCCCTTTATTACATTACTCACGCTGCTGGCATTATCCTTTCAATCCACTTTTTGCTTCTGTACTGTCCCTCACATTTTAGCAAATTAAGGCGTTTTGTGGGGCTGTTAGGGCAGGACTTTGGTAAGTGGTATTGTAAGTTATTTCACCCTTCACCCCCTCTCAATCCATTGTAACCTTCAGCGCTGTGCACCCCTTCACACACTCGCACATAGCTGACCATCGCTGCGTGCTCTCTTCGGAGAGGCCAGGTATTGGATGGGCGTACATCAGCGTGTGATGTGAATACAGGCCAGGCAATGTCCCCCAAGTGACTTGTGTTCCCACTATCTTTCCGCAGCTTGCGCCTGTTTAGTCCTCCCATGCACCCAAATGTGCTGCATTACACCGCATAATTTGGCCTTTTTTTTTTTTATACCCACTCTGCCGCATACTATAGCCCGAGCCATTGTTGCTGCTTATTTATCTTATGCAACTGATAACCATTGACAAAGCCAATGGACCCAACTTATTGTCAGTATGCTGCTACTCGTTGTATCATATATCTGGATGCAATGACAGAAACAGCCAAAATACAAGTCGGGCAGCACACTAAGCTAAGCACAAAGTTTTTTTATTTTGCTCGTTATTTAAGCCACTCCCTTTATTACACTACCCGCGCTGCTGGCATTATCCTCTCAATCCACTTTTTGCTGCTGTACTGTCCCTCACATTTTAGCAAATAAGGCGTTATGTGGGGCTGTTAGGGCAGGATGATGGTAGGTGGTATTGCAAGTTATTTCACCCTTCACCCCCTCTCAACCCATTGTAACCTCCTTCAGCGCTGTGCACCCCTTCACACACTCGCACATAGCTGACCATCAATGCGTGCTCTCTTCAGAAAGGCCAGGTATTGGATGGGCGTACATCAGCCGTGTGATGTGACTACAGGCCAGGTAATGTCCGCCAAGTGACTTGTGTTCCCACTATCTTTCCGCAGCTTGCGCCTGTTTAGTCCCCCCATACACCCAAATGTGCTGCATTATACCGCATAATTTGACCTCTTTTTTTTATTTTATTTTTTTATACCCAACCCTGCCGCATACTATAGCCCAAGCCATCGTTGCTGCTTATTTATCTTATGCAACTAACAACCATTGACAAAGCCAATAGACCCGACTTATTATCAGTATGCTGCTACTCGTTGTATCATATATCTGGATGCAATAACAGAAACAGCCAAAATACAAGTGGGGCAGCACACTAAGCTAAGGACGAATTTTTTTTTTGCACGTTATTTAAGCCACTCCCTTGATTACATTACCCACGCTGCTGGCGTTATCCTTTCAATCCACTTTTTGCTGCTGAACTATCCCTCACATTTGAGCAAATTAAGGCTTTATATGGGGCTGTTACGGCAGGACGATGGTAGGTGGTATTGCAAGTTATTTCACCCTTCACCCCCTCTCAACCCATTGTAACCTCCTTCAGCTCTGTGCACCCCTTCACACACTCACACATAGCTGACCATCGCTGCGTGCTCTCTTCAGAGAGGGCAGGTATTGGATGGGCGTGTCTCCTGTTAAGGGGCGTCATTTACTCCAGTTACCTTACACAAGGTCACATTCATTTTTATTGGTCCGGGAATATTAACTTTTTCGTCCAGAACTATAGGATGCCGAGCGACTCCGTGACTAGACCCGATTCCCAGTTCTAAAGTCAGCAGGTCTGGCCATTACACTGCATCCTGGGGTAAGGGGAGAGGGGTAGGCAATGCCACATGGAGGCTCAGCTCGTCATGGGCTTGGGGTGCCAAAAGGACCTCTGGCTGAGCCAGAGCCAGGCATCTCCCCCCTCCAATATTTAGGGAGCTGAGCGGAGCCTGCCAGGACCTATCTACAGGCCTCTGCTCTGCTGATGTGGACGGCATTAAACGAAGAGTGTAATGTAAGGTGATGCCATGAGTCCTCGCTTCCTTCCTGATGGCTCTGCGCACAAGGCGTCTCTTCTCCTTCTCTGTACATCTATGTCCCGTAGCGCCTCGCTCTGCACACAGCTGCTTTCTCCCAGTGCTGCATGCTTCTAGCTCACTAAAGCCTCACTAAAGCTTGACGATGAGTTCAAGTGCAGTGGAAGACCTTTTACAATAGTTGACTAGTTATCTTTCATTTGTTTATTGGTGCATTTGGATGTTAAACAGGTACTGCTAATAAGGTGAAATCTTTGCCCAGATGGTGTTACTGTGAGTAAAAAAGACAAAATAGTTAAGTGATATAACAAAATGTGTTGCATTATGCCGCATAATTTGCCTTTTCTTGCCATATAATTTAGCGGCATAATTTGGTCCATCACTGCCACATAGTCCCAGTGGTCCTAGATATAATGTTCTAGTTAGACCACTATTTCTATGTCAGGAGAGTTTAAAAGCTCAGAAATAGACATGTGCATACTTTTGTAATCGTCTAGCGTAGGGGCAGCATGTCGGGGTTCCGCACATGACCTATTTTGCATCTATTTTGTAACATTTCGGTAGTTTTTGTAAATACAGTTGGGTAATTTAGGTGGCTCCTGGACATGTCACAGCAGCTTCTTTTGGCGTCTCAGGTATAATCACCCTTGGATCTCAAGATGCTAACTCTCAGGTCTCACCGGAGGGTCGCTGTATTATCTCACGTGAAGGTCATTTGAGGATATAATGTGAGGGTCACTTTAAGAGCTAACATGAGGGTTATTTTATTAAATGCTTTAGATTGCACAGGAGGGTCTCCATCAGCCAGCCAATCATTCATTGTACTGATACACTGCTTTTTCCCGGTGGCGATAAATGCAAAGCAGAAGTGTGCCTGGGATTTACTGAGGCTTAACAGCAGTGCAAGGTATAACTCGGACCGACCGTCAAGGAGGAGCAGGGAGTCTGGAAGCACATGCTTCAGAATATGAGCATAAACTCTGTGCTCCTCAGAGCTGACAACATTACGCTTATCTGCCCCCTCACCTGCCCCACACACACACAGCCACACACAACCACACATACAACCACGCATAAACCCACGCATACAACCACACACAACCAGACACACACAGAACCAACCGTCAGTGCACACTTTCACCAGGCACAGACACCATCAGTCATCAGTGCATGCTTTCACCGGGCACAAACGCCATCAGCCATCAGTGCACGTTCACCGGACACAAACACCACCAGCCATTAGTGCACGCTCCCAACAGGCACACACACACACAACCAGCCTTCAGTGCACGCTTTCACCAGGCACACACACCACCGGCCGTCAGTGCACGCTTTCACCAGGCACACACACACCACCAGCCATCAGACCACACTTTCACCAGGCACACACACACCACCAGCCGTCTGTGCACGCTTTCACCAGGCACACACACACCACCAGCCGCCAGCGCACGCTTTCATTAGGCACACACCACCAGGCATCAGTGCACGCTCTTACCAGGCACACACACCATCAGCCGTCAGTGCACGCTTCCACCAGGCACACACACCACCAGCCGGCAGTGCACACTTTCACCAGGCACACACACACCACCAGCCGCCAGCGCACGCTTTCACCAAGCACACACACACACCACCAGCCGTCAGGGTATGCATTCATTAGGCACACACCACCAGGCATCAGTGCACCCTCTTACCAGGCACACACACCATCAGCCGTCAGTGCACGCTTCCACCAGGCACACACACCACCAGCCGTCTGTGCACGCTTTCACCAGGCACACACACACCACCAGCCGCCAGCGCACGCTTTCACCAAGCACACACACACACCACCAGCCGTCAGTGCATGCATTCATTAGGCACACACCACCAGGCATCAGTGCACGCTCTTACCAGGCACACACACCATCAGCCGTCAGTGCACGCTTCCACCAGGCACACACACCACCAGCCGGCAGTGCACGCTTCCACCAGGCACACACACTACCAGCTATCAGTGCAAAATTTCTACAGACACACACACCACCAGCCATCAGTGCAACCATCAATTGTTAACGCATCCACAATTAACTATTGTAACAATAGCAGTATGCATTAAAGCGCAGCATGCCACCATTGCTACAAAAATAAATACACATTTTTTTGGCCTACAATTTATAGACTTTTGTTGCAATTGGTGTTGCAATATTTAGCAATGCCATAAGCTCAAACTTAATTAATGCGAGACGTATTGCATTGTAAATGCTTGTTATATTATGTACCTAAATTGTGGGGTAAACATGGTCAATTCTGTATTTCATTTGATATTATTGTACCGATTTGATTGTTAAGTACAACACCTGCATACAGTAACTCTGAGGGTTGCCATTGTTGTGCAGCCCCACTCTCCCACTGCCAGGGCCGGACTGGGAACCAAAACCGGCCCTGGCAAAGTGCTCGGCCGCTCTTCCGCCCCCCTCCCCCCCATGGGGGGGTTGGGGGTGCCGCCGAGCTCTTTGCCAAGGCTGGTTTTCTGCCGATTTTGTTACAGGGACGATTTTGCAGCTATGCTGCAAAAACGGCCCTGTAACTAAAACGGCCCCCCAGGGGGTCAAAACCGGCCCCCACCCGTGCGGCGCACCGGGGTATTGCCTGGTGCCCGCTACAGCCAGTCCGGCCCTGCCCACTGCCCCAGACACATGAAGCATACGTACATAGTGCGGGTGTCGGAGTAACCTTGCATGGTCACCCCCTTTTATTTGTTTCCCTCTGGCCACGCCTAGCCAGAGGATGTGGTGCAATTACATCCGGGCGGTGTGTTAATAGCAGGACCTCTAACCTGCTACATCCCTCCCCAACTCAGTTCTTGATTAACTAGAGTTTAGTTCACATAACAAGCATAGTCCTTGAGCCGCTGGCTGGGCTGTGGATTGGGTCAGAGGTTATATCGATGGGGTTGAATCCGGGTTGGCAGGTCACTTACGGGATAGGTGGTTTGTGAGTCTTTATGCCGGCTTCCCTCAGAGTTTCGTGGGCTTCGATTCTCGGGCCCACTTGACCCGGGATCATTCCCATCGCCCTCCAGCCAACTGGTGTCCTCTTCATGTGAGTCTTGAGGAGGAGCGAGTGGCGATTTCTCAATTTGTTTGAACCACAAGATGTTCTTAGATATGACTTCATGTCCCTTTGTAGCTGTCACCATAGTTCCCTCACTTCTGACAGTGGTCCACGTTCCAAGGCTTGAACAGTGTCCTGAATTTCCACTGAGGCTTTCGGTATTTAATGATCACCTTGTCACCGGGTAGAAGGTAAAACTCCTTCGCTCGTCTGCTCTGGCTCGCGAGAGCGCTGTACCGCTTGAGATGTGCCTGGGTCCATTTACTGGCATATGGTGGTGGCATTCAAACTGGGCACGTAGGGATGGTGTCTCGACGGGGTCCATTAAACATCAGGGTCCATGGTGCCTGAAGAGTCGTACAATGAGCGGTACACCGATACTCTCTCAGAAATTATTGTAAGTGACGTTCGGGATTGGCCTGCTCGGCAGTAGCGATGTGCAGAGACTTGTTCATGGTGTGCATGAATCTTTCGACTTCCCCATTGGCTGCGGCCACAGGAGTGTGATACGATGGTGGTGTATTCCCAGTTGATCAAAGAAATCTCGCAAACCGGCACCATGGAATGGCGGTCTGTTATCGCTCTTGATTTCACCGGACAGGCCGAAGATGGCAAATGTTTTCTCGAGAACTGGGTTTACGTGCACTAATTCCAGTGATTCAATTACCTCCACCACAGGGTACTTTAAGTATGTGTCCATTAGAACGAGGGCAGTCTGTCCATCTGAGAAGCTCCCAAAGTCCAGACTTAGTTTGCTCCAGGGAGTGGTGCATGGGTCTATCGTAATCACTAGCACTAGCTTTTCTGGTGCACCCATTATCTGGCTTGCCGGGCACGTCCTCACAAGAACCTGCGCCAGCTCCTCAAGCGCGAGGAACCATATGTTCTCTCGCATCCTCCCTTCTTCTTTGTGGTGCCTTGGTGTCCTCCCTGTGCTAACTCCGTCACATGATATCGGTGCCGTCTGAATCACAATGCGGGATCCACGCAGAAGTATCCCCTCTGAGGTGGTACGGAACTCATCTCGCACTCTCCACATTTTTGCCAGGGTCTCTTTATCTTCTCCCGGCCATTCATTGGCGTCCCCGAAGGAAGTCTCTCTATGTGCCGCTTAGGGCCCTGCTCCTACCCGCACAATGACAGGATCTGCTTCCACCGCCTCCTTGAGATCTTCCAACCATAAAGCTTGGGGCAGGAAGCTGCAGAGATTATTCTGACATAATCCTCCATGTCTTCACAGCTTTTTTGAGTCTCTGGAGTTTTGGGATGGCGTGATAGAAGTCAGTGGGGTTCTTTGAGCCGGGAAGGCAGACCACCACCATCCGGTAGTGTTGTAACTGAATGGCCCACCTCTCAATCCACGGACATGGGTGAGGGAGTGACCCTCAGAAGAGTGGGACCAGTGGCTGGTGGTCTGTGATGACTTTGAATGTCTGGCCACTTAGATATAGGTGGAAGTGTCCACAGTCCCACTTGTTCGCAAGGGCTTGCCGCTCAATTTGGGCGTCAATGTTTTACTGGCAAATGACAGTGCGGCCGAGCGACCTGGTTCCTGTTCTTGGGCAAGAACAGCTCCCAGCCTGATGGGGCTGGTGTCGACCAATAGTTCCATCTGTTTCTCTGTGTCAAAATAGACAAGTGTGGTGTTATCAAGAAGGGTCTCTTTGGCCTTCTGGAATACGGCCTCCTCAAAACAACCGCATATCCATTTTGCATCTGCCTTTGTGAGGGATCACAGGGGTTCAGCAATAGTTGCTAGATCTGGGCTGAACCTCCTGCTGTAAGTGGAGATTCCTAGGAAGCTCCCTACTTCCTGGAAAGTGGTGGATGCTGGCGCACCCTTGATTGTTGTAGATTTACGGGGGTCGACTTGTATTCCCTCTTG
Source organism: Lissotriton helveticus (assembly GCF_964261635.1). NCBI lineage: Eukaryota > Metazoa > Chordata > Amphibia > Caudata > Salamandridae > Lissotriton > Lissotriton helveticus. The sequence continues at coordinate 162,586,087 of NC_136065.1, read as the reverse complement.
ATTGAAGATGTACCCAAAAAATTCAATGGATGGCTGAAAGAAGGAGCATTTGTACTTGTGGAGCGCCACCCACCCGTGCTCGAGGAGGTGTTTCAGTGTGGCCTTTAGGAGCTTATGGTGTTCGGTAGCTGTGGACAAATGTGGCTCAAGATGCCATTGCTGACATTCAGGACACTTGGCAGTTCGGACAGGGTCTTGCGTATTGCGTTTTCTAATACTTCTGCAGCTGATGAGATGCCAAAGTTTAGGTGCTTGTACCGGCGTAGTCCCAGGTGTGTGCTGAAGGTGGTTATATACTTGCTCTCTTCTGCAAATAGTAACTGATGATACTCGGCATTGAGGTCCAGCTTCGAGAACCAACGAGAATCAGGCGGTAGTGCCCTGACCTGGGTTTAGCTAGACTCCATGACTAGCCACCAAACACAGTAAGTAACCAGAGGACTCGCAAAATATCTATTCAGTTAGAAAAGGATGGTGTATGTAGTTAAGGGCCCAACCAAGGTACGGTTTTCCATGTTGGCTAATGTGGCGTTCTGGTGTTCTGTGTTTTTTGAGTTATAAACTTGGCCTACAAGATTAAATAAATATGCCGAGCCCGATAAGTAATTACCAATTAAGATAAAGCTGGGCATGTTCATTAAAGCAACTAACATGAACAAGCAAACACACTTTCTGGTCTTCCTACAACAAGCATTAGCTAAAAGGAATGGCCTTTGCTTGAGGGTCAATTGTAAAGTTTTTATTCCTTTTAATTATTTTATTGCAAGATTAGGCCATAAAAAGTAACAACACTGATCACCAATTAAATGTGGCCACCATATAGTTGGAATACATGTTACATTTTTTTAAAAAGCATGCGTTGATGTGATTATTTTACTAGTACTGTTTTTTTTTTAAAAGACTAACTTTTTCTGAAGGTGACAAGAAGAAATCATTACCCAAAGAAGCACTCAGTTACAGTGTCACACAATCGCCTTATAACAACAACTTTGAAAAGGAGACGCAAAAAAAATCACCATCCAAATGGGTCCCTGATGTACAAGCAAAATAAATAGCTGTGTTTTTTTTAAAGATAATATACAAAATAAAACTAAAAAGCACACTTTCAAAAAATATTTTGTGACCAGACACAGGGGGAAAGTAAATGCCACAAGAGGTACCTTCTAATGAAACAGGGGAACTCTGTGGCAGGTACTTACTGTGTGCAATTATTTAAAAACAGCCTGCCCAAGACGAAGGCCAGTTCGGGTGGCTCCTGTAATAAAACTCCCATTGTAGCCTTCTACTCGCAACCTATTTTTTTAAGGCAGTTCCCCTGCTCAATGCCAGGTAGGCAAAATACACTTCAAATGTGTTACGTGCAAAAGCAGGATTTGATAGCAGCCTCTAGACTTTCTGTTGAAGCTTACTGAATTTCATACTTTGAGACATAAAGGGCAAAAGCATATTAGGACATTATGTTAAAAACTTTTAATGAAAACAAGCATTGGAAAAGTTAAGAGGTTTGGCTTGAATGTGCCAACATATGTATACACAGCCATTCACAAATGTTACGTGTTGCATTCAGAAGTTCTTACCTTCCAGTGTAGCCTCCTCACCGGTCTCATGCTTACCTGCCTTTCTCCTTATTGTAATTCTGCAACTGTCTGACACCTCATTTCAAACATCATAATCTTTCCTTTCTAAAACCCTATCCCTCTAGTCTAACGTTTCCAAATTTCCGCCAATCTCTCTATCCCATCAACTATTCACATGAAACAGCAATCCGCCACCAATGATCACAGCTACTACGTATAAATAATATCCCAAAGTAACTGCAGGAAATGCATGCAACCTTTTCTTGAGAACACATGACATATCACAGTAACCACTAGATTAACCACTAACCTAGTGTTCCCGGAATAGTGTTCTACTCATAGTAAAACGCTTTCAATGCCTCGACAGGGGTATTAAGCGTTATATAAATCCAATTACAATTAGAATTTAATTTGTGCAGGTGTGTGTTGGTGACAACATTCACTTGATGGGTCTTGGACTCTTTATGTTGCCCCCACAGGCACACTTTCTGCAAGAGCTGCCTCTCCTTACTGTCTATTGTGTGCCCAAGCTTAGATATTTATTTTCTGTTCAGTACAGGTGTTAAACACTTCTGAGGTGACACCGCCTATTGACAGGAGGGTCATGCTCACTGCGCACTGGCTGCTCCACTCTGGCACAGCACTGTCTACCTGGACACATATCAGCCGTGGTACTGACCATGCAGCAGTCCCCTCTGCCTTAACAGACACAGGCTGTATCTAGACTCTGAACATAGTCCCTGGCCCTTCTGTGTTATGACCGGAACCTCAGAACTGAGCAGTGCTCTTCGATGCTCCCTGATGACGCATCCCTTTAACTCGTTAACCGCTGCCATTTTTTTCGCGGCAGTGCGGCCGTTTTAAAGAGCGGGCGGGGCTGCGTCGGCCGTTGAACGTGCGCAGCACCAGCCAGGTAGTGCTCCGAACGTTCAACGGCAGCACTTAACGGGTAAAAAAAAAGAAGGAAAACCTAGTATTACAAATAGGAACTAGATGATTAACAGAACAAATAAGGCAGGGTTCCCAAAGGAGTTTTTTTCGTATATTTTAATGCAGTAAGAATACACTTCTGACCCTGTGCGGGGCTTGTTCTATAGAAATACCTTTCATAACGTAATTAGGGGCGTAATTATTAAAGAGTTGAGTCTCCCTTGGGTGCCAGAGTGACACAACACTGAATTAGATTCATCAAGAAGCGCAACGAAGTGCAAGTTGCTGCATTGCATTACTCTGCCCTAGGGAGGCTTTCAATGGGTGGAGCATGGGGGTTCCCACTCCCACCCTTGGATTTTGGCGCTTTCCCAGATTTACCATTACTGGAAAACCTAGGAATGTGTCAAAATGCTACGCCTTCTCAGGTGAGACTTAACGAGGAGAAATATCTTTACTTCTCCTTATTTTTTCCCTCTTTCTATGCGTGCTGCATTCTGCAGCATGCATAGAAAATGTGTTGTTGCTTGCACTCCTCGTTGTGCTGAAGAGGTAGCGAGCACCTGATCTTCCTCCTGTGTGGAAGCAGATCAGTGCCGTAGGGTTACAATCTCTGGCATAGAGCTACCACTCAGGAAAACATCCCATTGTCCTGTACCATACATTATATAAGCAGTCTAGCATCCGATGGGAGTCACCAAGAGGAACAATAGCCACTCTGATCAGGAGAATGTATGCACTGGGCCCAAGAGCTTTTTAAAAGTCCGCCATTTCTTGCCTAGCCAACATCTGTCCCACTATACAAACATTAGCCTCCTGTGTTTGCCCTGCCTCGCTCCTTCTTCCCCATTGTTGGGAGGTTGGTACTGGTAGTAAGGAAGCAGCACTCAGGAGTGCATAGGGTCCAAAGTCAGATTGGCCTATAGGGCAAATACTATAGGTAGTGTCCGATGGGCTGGTCTGATTGATCACTGTGTGGGACGTTTTTAGGTCGAGCCTGGCGTACGCAGCGTGAAGCGCTGTCACCAGCGAGGCTTATTGTTGTGAACTTGCCTCGGAAGGGGGCAGGAGATGGGCACGCGCAGGGCGATTGGTAATTGGAGCAGGTTCACACGCATGTACAGCCAAACGCTGTGCACATCTCCTGTCCCGCTTCTGAGGCAAGTCAGCCTCCTGCAATAGCATTTTTATAATGCTCTCGCGCGCCGCTTCCGAGGCAAGTCAACCTCCTGCAATAGCATTTTTTTAATGCTCACACGCACTCCGTACGCCCCACTTACTGGTTCTTGTAGGGGACTCTGCGGTGCTCCCCGGCTGGTCTCCTCGTGGCAGGGGGCCTCTTTTCCGGTCACTGGCGCAGAAACACACGGGGCTCCATCATGCTCACAGGAGCCCCGCAGCAGCATTCACAAAGGCGGGGTGGGCTCCCGTGGCAAGGTTGCCCGCACGCATGCTCAGTACGTAAGAAATACGTGTGTGTTCCTCAGAATATGCGCGCCGCGCGCTTTCAGTTTCCTTACCTCCGTCGGCTTGTTTACAATAGCGATCACGAACGCTTGTTTTTAGAAGTTCTTGGTTTAAATGCAACTTATAACAAGTGTTTTTTAATAGACCTTTTATTTTCCTTGTGAGTGCTAGCATAAATGTAGCTTCTAGCTGGTTTCTCTGCGAAGCCGCCTTTTCTATGTATTTCTGTTATTATCTTGTAGCAATAAAACCTTTTCTATGTTAGCTTGGCTCTTGATGCTAGGGGTACATTTATGGTGATTAAGTCGGGGGGCTCAGTTTTTTTCGAGTATGGGGGTTTGAGCAGGCAAAAACAAGGCGAGAAGGATCTGTTGCTTTCTTGTAGAGACCGTGTAAACTGTTAAGGTCTCTTACGGTCAAGCAGTGATCTTTTCTTGATGCTTGTGGTGTCATTCATGATACCTTACTTGTGATTTATGAAGCTTTCGCCAGTTTAGGTTATCGTTGTGAATAGCTAGGTTTCCCACTGTGTTGCAATTTGAGTGCAACAGCTGCTGTTATATAGTAATACTTTGTGATTTAATAGTGTTACAACAGGAATGTGTCCTCTTTGTTTTATGATTATAGGATTGTTCTTGCGATTATATGCTCAGTATTTCTTTGATGTTTTTATTGTCCTTGCCTTTTTGTGTATGGTTTTTAGTTAAAGACAAAAATCGTTGATGTATTGGAAAAAAAAAGATTTTTTTTTTTTTTTAGAATTTTTATAATCACTTCCCCACAGAGATCGGCTTGGCCGTGGGAACAGTGCTTCCCAATATTTGGAAATTCCATTAAACTTCCCGGATTAGTGTGGTTAACTAATGGATATATGCACCGCTTAATGAATAAGTGTATAGGATAGACCAGCCCAAAATAGTTGGGAAAGGATATATGCACATGTTATATGGAGGATAGGTGGAGGTGCACACTTATCCATACATGGTATACATTAAACCTAGAAATGGCATGGGACAAATGACTGACCCCTAGGATCCCTCTGTGACTGTGTGCAAAATCAAGACAGTGGTAACACTGCCAGGCTTTAACAAGCATTTGCAATGCAATAGGTTTCACATTTATACATGTTTGAGCTATTGGCATTGTAAATGACAATGCCTTTTATTTAAGTTTTGTTTTTTAAAACCGAAATAAAAGCCACTGTCATTTACAATGCTAGCAGCTCAAACTCTCGCAAATGTAAGACTTACTGCATTGCAAATGCTTGTTTATTTCGCAGTTTGTGGGCTGTTTTTAGGTCAGTTGGGTCCGTTTTTACCTCATCAAGCTCAAATGCATGCAGTCTCCAATACCTTGCAAAATAACCATACTGCCTGTCTTTACAAGTTCCAAATTGGACTGATTTTCAAATGTTGGCTACTTTTCAGCTATCTAGTTGGCTTATGAGTTCCACTTTTATTTTGGTGACTAGGCTTATTTTTTGTCCCAATCCCATCCTGAGAGGGTCTCAGACTTATAATGTCAGGGGTGTTCCTTGGGAATAGCTCTTGACACACTCTGATTGGGGACTTTGGTAAGACAGTTAGAGCCTATAAATCTTCAAGGATTGATAGATGTGCATATAGGTGAAGGACTCTCGGCCTCATGGAGCACAGCCTCATACCACAGATGTCCACAGTGGATCCTAGAGGGTCAGTTCCATCCAGATCTCCAGGACAACTACAGAAAATGTTTTCTCATGCAATCAATCTAATATACCTCGTGAATTGCAATTCTGAAAATCTGGCAGGATTCAGCCTTCCGGAACCTACGCTGGAGGGTGTTGCTTTAGATGAAGGTACAAAACGGCATATTAACAAGGGCTTTATCTCCGCTTTTTTGTCTTTAAAAACCAAAGAAGCGCAGATAAAAAATATTGCCCTATCAACAACAGGGTGCTAACATGCAAAATCGCAAGTTAGCACCCTTTTTCACTACGATTCCCTTTGCATCTCTAATGAGATGCAAAGTGGGCGTTCCAGAGCAAAATATTAGGAGAAATGCAGCTAAGCGACATTTCTCCTATTATCAAGCTTCACGCTAACCCTGTTAGAGACAAAAAATGCAGCGCTAACCACGGTTAACACTGCTTTTTTACGGCTGCTAATTTTCAGACTTCCTCAGGACACCATGTGGACATTTGCCAGCTTTCCGGCGAGCCGCCATAACGTGACAAAACGCTCATATACAGGCCCCACCACGGTATCCATGGGGTCCAGCTGAAAGTATCTCAAAATTGGTCTTACTAAGAAGGATGTAAGCACACCAAACCGTAAGTACACGGTTTGACACTTAGCTGAGTCGGGATGGGTGTACCTAAGCGTGTGCAGACCTCCCTACTCAATTCACTTGGTCCTGGCCAAAATCTAACAAAGAGCAAAAAGGTTGAAACATGTTGTCCATATTCGCACTTTAACTGTGGTACTTTCCGGTCAATTCCATACTAGTAGAAGTACCCCATATGCTTTTAATGGTGACACATGGCCCTAGCATAAAATAATTTAGAGAGTACATGAATTACACCTTTTAATCCACTATCACTTTCACAACTCACAAAAATTACCAGCTCCGCTGCAGTCGCAGGCTTTGAAGCACACCTGAGTGGCACTCAGTCCCTCGGGTGGACCCCGATGAGGAAGCATGTCACCAACCAGGTTGGTGAGTGAGGGGTTTATAAAGAAAATAATGTTTTCTTTACTTCCATCTCTTTCTCTCCACTTTTGATCACTAGGACACTGAGTCCTGGAGATACTCCTTCATTTGTTTTTGTGTAATTTTCAGACTTAGCCATGTAATCCAATTGGAGGTGGATTACATGGCTAAATCCACCATGGGCTATCAACAAGGATATCCCTATCCGTGTAGTTTTTATCGCTGCATTACCAGCGATAACCTCCCAAAATGCCGCTATCGCTGGATTTCTTATCGCGTAGGCGGTTAGCGTGGTTAATAACGCAATAACCAGGCAATATTATCCAACGATAGCGGGTGTTAAAAAAATTAACGCTAAGCGCCCTTAGCGCTATTTTTCCCTGTTTGTTGTTAATATGCCCCAAAGAAATGTGGTTGAGCACCATGACCTCAACATGATTTTCCCAAATTGCCCGGGTACCTTTTTGTTCTCTGTGGGTTCACTTTATTTTATCACTTTGACTCCTACTCCTACACTTTAGTGGAAAGTCTGGTTACTTTAATGTGTCTGCAGAAAGAGCAATTCTTGGTCAACCTTAATTTCTGCGCCTTTCCTCTTAGTGTAGAACCTGTTACCCTCTATGTATATGCTGCATGGCCCAGGCCTCACCCTCATCCCAAAGTAGACCATAAAAATACTGTAACATTTTATGAGTACGCTTACAGAGTTCCCATTCAGAGTTTATGGCTATTAGCAAATTTAAGTGAAAGAATAAAGTTGTAAAGTGCATTATTGGACCTAAAGTTGACACGATTTTCAAGGGAAGAGAAACCCCTTCCACCTAACCCCCCCCCCCCCCCGTCTGGTAGGAAAGTTCTTTTCACTTGCCTGGTTCAGTCAGCTGTGGGCATTATACAAATAGGCAACAGGTGGCACCAGTGGGTGGAGCCAGCACGCAGAGTGGGCAGTTGCACCACAAGATACATTTTGATCTCCTGTGTATTCTTTAAAACACATTGAGCACAGCATAGCTCTGTGTGTTTGACCAGTCAGCTAGAGAACTTTCAGAATTTAGTGAGAAGGCGATGCTATGCGTGTGCTCTTCAACATACTGCAATAAAAAATATTCAAGATTCTGCTCCCGGGTTCTTGCAAAGCGTCTTTGCCGTGTGTGCCCAGCTCCAGTATGTTGACGCACCTTATTGCTGCCCTATAGCCCCCCCCTCCATCTCTATTATGTGGACCATACAGTCCTGCACTATTCCTAAGTCGGTGCAGATCACAGATCACACTGACTCGCACAATTCTCCCAAATTATTTTATTACTAGCGAAGCAGTAAGCTGATCCTTACATTGCACAGATTTATACATGGCTCTTGGTATGTTGCTGATTAATTGTACATCACTGTATCACAAAAAGAAGGAAATATCCAGGTAAATGTTCAGGAGAATAGATTGCCTCCAGGAATCGATATGGTGTACATAGTATTGGTTTATCAATACCTTCCATTTCATGCTGAATCAGTAAAGAGCCTGGTTATTGTCTGCCCAGATGCTGCTGCCCATACAGAAAAGGACAATGAAAATAGTACTGCCGCCTCTACGCTGTCTGTACGACTCTCCGATCACCCCTGCCCAAGTTCCTAGTATTGATGTCTGTCTCTCCTCTGCATCTCTACTGCCAGAATTCTCCAAATAAGCAGTATGTTGACCCTACACTCATGAGTAGTGTACGCATGAAAATGCGGATACATCCCAATGAGAGGCACTCCTGGTGGGTTCTTGAAAAGACTCCAAATTTAGTCGAAGAGATGGTTTGCGTGTACATTTATTTGCACAAAATAATTTTCTTCATGATATTAATAACATATCAGGAAAGTACATGGCAGTATCATAATGTAGTCATTTAACGAAGGCTCCGATGCATTTCGGGCGAGATGCCCTTTGTCAAGGAGTTCTGAAAGAAGAAGAAAAAACAGGATGTAGAGCATCTGGATAATCGAACAGGTGGTGAAGGTTAGACAGTGGGGAGTGTTGCGTTAAATAAGAAATGATGTTGGCGGTGCTCAGAGGGCTGAAGGAAATAACAGTGAAGTATATTGTGTGCATTCAACAATCAGTTAAAGACGTGCGTATTAGTGGCATTTCAAAGCGAACCGTGCTTAAAAAGAAATTGTGATCCGCTAATGGGGAAGGTGAGGTGAGGGGTTTCTTGTTCGAGGCGGGCAGTGAATAAAGAAGGTAAAAACGGCTGTTGTACGAAAGACCTGCATGCTCGAGAGTTTGAGGCAGAAAAACTTACTTTGTGGCGGAGAACGCCAGGATACTACGGGTGAGTCAGCGTGTGGTCTTGTTCCAATGGGGGATGACGGGTGAACGCTTGGAGATAACGTTCATGAAGCATGGAACTAGAAAGTGGACTAGCGTGATAAGGGAACAGGGTTAGTAAGTGAAAATGGCAGGGTGAAATGGATGGAATGACGGGGGCCATCTTGAAAGAGAGGTGAAAATAAGTGGAAAAGGTGGTAAGTTTAAAAAGGACGCACAAGAGACAATGCATAACTATGATATATCATAACGGTGGTATCAAGGTTATAGGTAACAACTAAATTCAGTACGGTCATTAAGTCCATGTGGCTTCAATGTTTGCAAACGGTAAATCCATTCTAATTCCCTTTTGAGTAGGAATTTCCGGTTGTCGGTTCCTTCTGTTTTCGGCACAGTTTCCAAAACGATAAATTGTAATTGGGCAATGGTGTGATGAAATTCATGGAAGTGGTTTGCAACGTTGTATTTGTCATTATGAGTCCGGATGTTGGATTTATGCTCATTAATTCGCAGTTTGATCTTTCTCTCAGTTTTGCCTATGTACAACTTGCCGCAGGGACATTTTATAGCGTAGATTAAATTCATGGAGTCGCAGGTGGCATTGACATTCAGTTTGATTGTGTGGCCTTTCATAGGGTGTCTAATGTTATTTCCTTTGATTATACAGTTGCAGTTGTTGCAGTTCATACATGGCTGAGTTCCTTTGTTATCTTTGCATGTTGTGGGTTGTTTACTAAGTATTTCCTTGATGTTGTTGCTGCGAGTATAAGCGAACAAAGGATGTGACTTGAAAATGTCCCTAATGGGACATTTTCATTAGGGACACGTCTTTCACTGATTGTTGAATGCACACAATATACTTCACTGTTATTTCCTTCAGCCCTCTGAGCACCGCCAACATCATTTCTTTTTTAACGCAACACTCCCCACTGTCTAACCTTCACCACCTGTTCGATTATCCAGATGCTGTACATCCTGTTTTTTCTACTTCTTTCAGAACTCCTTGACAAAGGGCATCTCGCCCGAAATGCATCGGAGTCAATATCATGAAGAAAACAATTTTGTGCAAATAAATTTACACGCAAACCATCTCCTCGACTAAATTTGGAGTCTTTTCAAGAACCCACCAGGGATGTATGACGTTATAACGCATACTATTACTCCGCATACCATTACAACGCGACTTTTACTCCGCATACCGTTACAACGCATAGCGCCTTGGGGCGCTGGATAGTGGTAAGTATAATTTTCTATTCCAACACCAGTCCCCGTGGACACTAGGGAAGGTGTTTCATAGAAAATTAAACTTATTCCCTATCCTACAGCGCCCCCCAGCGCAATGCGTTGTAATGGTATGCGGAGTAAAAGTCGCGTTGTAATGGTAGTGCGGAGTAAAAAATGCGTTGTAACAGGTGTATACCACCCACCAGGAGTGCCTCTCATTGGGATGTATCCGCATTTTCATGCGTACACTACTCATGAGTGTAGGGTCAACATACTGCTTATTTGGAGTATTCTGGCAGTAGAGATGCAGAGGAGAGACCGACATCAATACTAGGAACTTGGGCAGGGGTGATCGGAGAGTCGTACAGACAGCGTAGAGGCGGCAGTACTATTTTCATTGTCCTTTTCTGTATGGGCAGCAGCATCTGGGCAGACAATAACCAGCCTCTTTACTGATTCAGCATGAAATGGAAGGTATTGATAAACCAATACTATGTACACCATATCGATTCCTGGAGGCAATCTATTCTCCTGAACATTTACCTGGATATTTCCTTCTTTTTGTGATACAGTGATGTACAATTAATCAGCAATATACCAAGGGACATGTATAAATCTGTGCAATGTAAGGATCAGCTTACTGCTTCGCTAGTAATAAAATAATTTGGGAGAATTGTGCGAGTCAGTGTGATCTGTGATCTGCACAGACTTAGGAATAGTGCAGGACTGTATGGTCCACATAATAGAGATGGAGGGGGGGCTATAGGGCAGCAATAAGGTGCGTCAACATACTGGAGCTGGGCACACATGGCAAAGACGCTTTGCAAGAACCCGGGAGCGGAATCTTGAATATTTTTTATTGCAGTATGTTGAAGAGCGCACGCGTAGCATCGCCTTCTCACTAAATTCTGAAAGTTCTCTAGCTGACTGGTCAAACACACAGAGCTATGCTGTGCTCAATGTGTTTTAAAGAATACACAGGAGATCAAAATGTATCTTGTGGTGCAACTGCCCACTCTGCGTGCTGGCTCCACCCACTGGTGCCACCTGTTGCCTATTTGTATAATGCCCACAGCTGGCTGAACCAGGCAAGTGAAAAGAACTTTCCTACCAGACGGGGGGGGGGTTAGGTAGAAGGGGTTTCTCTTCCCTTGAAAATCGTGTCAACTTTAGGTCCAATAATGCACTTTACAACTTTATTCTTTCACTTAAATTTGCTAATAGCCATAAACTCTGAATGAAAACTCTGTAAGCATACTCATAAAATTTTACAGTACTTTTATGGTCTAGTTTGGGATGAGGTTGAGGCCTGGGCCATGCAGCATATTCATAGAGGGTAACAGGTTCTACACTAATGGGACATTTTCAAGTCACATCCTTTGTTCGCTTATACTCGCAGCAACTACATCAAGGAAATACTTAGTAAACAACCCACAACATGCAAAGATAACAAAGGAACTCGGCCATGTATGAACTGCAACAACTGCAACTGTATAATCAAAGGAAATAACATTAGACACCCTATGAAAGGCCACACAATCAAACTGAATGTCAATGCCACCTGCGACTCCATTAATTTAATCTACGCTATAAAATGTCCCTGCGGCAAGTTGTACGTAGGCAAAACTGAGAGAAAGATCAAAGTGCGTATTAATGAGCATAAATCCAACATCCGGACTCACAATGACAAATCCAACGTTGCAAACCACTTCCATGAATTTCATCACACCATTGCCCAATTACAATTTATCGTTTTGGAAACTGTGCCGAAAACAGAAGGAACCGACAACCGGAAATTCCTACTCAAAAGGGAATTAGAATGGATTTACCGTTTGCAAACATTGAAGCCACATGGACTTAATGACTGTACTGAATTTAGTTGTTACCTATAACCTTGATACCACTGTTATGATATATCATAGTTATGCATTGTCACTTGTGCGTCCTTTTTAAACTTCCCACCTTTTTCACTTATTTTCACCTCTCTTTCAAGATGGCCCCCGTCATTCCATCCATTTCACCTGCCATTTTCACTTACTAACCCTGTTCCCTTATCACGCTAGTCCACTTTCTAGTTCCATGCTCACGAACGTTATCTCCAAGCGTTCACTCGTCATCCCCCATTGGAACAAGACCACACGCTGACTCACCCGTAGTATCCTGGCGTTCTTCGCCACGAAGTAAGTTTTTCTGCCTCAAACTCTCGAGCATGCAGGTCTTTCGTACAACAGCCGTTTTTACCTTCTTCATTCACTGCCCGCCTCGAACAAGAAACCCCTCACCCCACCTTCCCCATTAGCAGATCACAATTTCTTTTTAAGCACGGTTCGCTTTGAAATGCCACTAATACGCACGTCTTTCACTGATTGTTGAATGCACACAATATACTTCACTGTTATTTCCTTCAGCCCTCTGAGCACCGCCAACATCATTTCTTTTTTAACGCAACACTCCCCACTGTCTAATCTTCACCATCTGTTCGATTATCCAGATGCTCTACATCCTGTTTTTTCTTCTTCTTTCAGAACTCCTTGACAAAGGGCATCTCGCCCGAAATGCATCGGAGTCTTCGTTAAATGACTACATTATGATACTGCCATGTACTTTCCTGATATGTTATTAATATCATGAAGAAAAGAATTTTGTGCAAATAAATTTACACGCAAACCATCTCCTCGACTAAATTTGGAGTCTTTTCAAGAACCCACCAGGAGTGCCTCTCATTGGGATGTATCCGCATTTTCATGCGTACACTACTCATTAGCATATCGTCGGCGCCAGACGGAGACGCCACCTGAGCGTGCACCCAACCAGTTCACCCTCAACTTAAGAACTTAAGGAAATTCCTTTAACCTGACGCAGTGCACCCCTATCACCATTTTTGACCCTACACTCATCTCATCTTCACTGCCCATCAAGACCCCAATGGCCACCTATTAGAGCAAGATGGATGCTCACCGATCAGCAGTAGCCGCAGAATGTATGAAATGCTAGGTCATAAATGGGTGGTCCCTCTACAGTTCAATTCTAAAGGTGGGTCTAGCAGCCTCACAAAGACCCACAGTCAAAGGTAGAACTGCTCTGTTGACAAAAACTGAATAATGTTTCCAGCCTTCTCAACCCAACAAATATTATGTGCAATTGAGTGCATACATTTCTTGAGAATAATCATGCGCTGCTCCTCAAATACAATAGTTTGAAAGGAAGGAGGAATTAAATTACCTAGAGGCGCTGAGTGACGCTTTCCGATTTTGTGCAATTGTTTCAAAGTACAGCAAAGCATGAATTGCTGTTACCCGAACCTGCTACAGTAAGCAAACATTGGCAAAGCCAATAATTCGTTTTGCGTTGAGTGCCAACCTTTGGCTTCGGCATTTGTGTTTTGCAATTTTTTTTATTATAAAGTTTTGTTGTGGGAGATGCTGGGCCCACTTCAATATGTTTTAGTCTTAAAGAGCGCACATTGCCATAGCAGTCCCTGTCAATGATGGGTTTTACTGTGCGGACTTGTCCCTTGTGGAAGGACAGAATCCAGCTGAAGTAGGCGGACTCATATCATCATGAGTGTAAAAAATTTGAATGACTCAACAACAGACAACTGGATGAAGAAGGCTGCCTGAAAGCTCCATAAATATATTAGCTATAGCAATTTTGCTTAAAATCAAAATGTCTTGGCTTATGCAAGACCGAAGAAGAAAGAAACCAAGCGCATCATCATAAACCCTTCCTGTGGATCGAATCAATTGTTACTAACGAAATGTACTATTTATTCCAGTGTGTTCCCGTGATTACTATGGAAACGTTTCAAAGGGCTGCTGTGTTCTTAGTACTTTAGAAGGGGAAAACAATGAACTAGTCACCCTGCCTAGAAACGAATCAATGCGCTTTTACCAGCAATACCAGAGTAACCCAGGAGGTCGAGTCTACCTGGGATTGCCCTGTTAAGTGCATTATATTCTAAAATAGCTCCACACAATGGTTCACAATCTAGGACAGCCCTGGTTCTGTGGCATCAAACTTACAGCCCCTCTGTGCAACGTGTCCCCTTCAGTCATGCTTCTGTGGAGTGCTTCTAGCTCTACATTACCGTGGTGCAGTGTCAGATTCTACAGAACCCCAGTGCAATGGATACCTTTCACTTATACTTCTGTGCAGTGCTTCAAGTTCTACAATACTTTGGTACAGAGCTTCTCATTCTACAGTACCTCTGTGCAACGTTTCACCTTCATTGATACTTCTGTGCAGTGCTTCAAGTTCTACAATACTTTGGTACAGAGCTTCTCATTCTACAGTACCACTGTGCAGCGTTTCAACTTCACTGATCCTTCTGTGCAGTGCTTCAAGTTCTACAATACTTTGGTACAGAGCTTCTCATTCTAAAGTACCTCTGTGCAGCGTTTCACCAGCACTGATACTTCTGTGCAGTGCTTCAAGTTCGACAATACTTTGGTACAGAGCTTCTCATTCTACAGTACCTCTGTGCAGCGTTTCAACTTCACTGATCCTTCTGTGCAGTGCTTCAAGTTCTACAATACTTTGGTACAGAGCTTCTCATTCTACAGTACCTCTGTGCAGCGTTTCACCAGCACTGATACTTCTGTGCAGTGCTTCAAGTTCCACAATACTTTGGTACAGAGCTTCTCATTCTACAGTACCTCTGTGCAGCGTTTCACCAGCACTGATACTTCTGTGCAGTGCTTCAAGTTCTACAATACTTTGGTACAGAGCTTCTCATTCTACAGTACCTCTGTGCAACGTTTCACCTTCACTGATACTTCTGTGCAGTGCTTCAAGTTCTACAATACTTTGGTACAGAGCTTCTCATTCTACAGTACCACTGTGCAGCGTTTCACCTTCACTGATACTTCTGTGCAGTGCTTCAAGTTCTACAATACTTTGGTACAGAGCTTCTCATTCTACAGTACCTCTGTGCAGCGTTTCACCTTCACTGATACTTCTGTGCAGTGCTTCAAGTTCTACAATACTTTGGTACAGAGCTTCTCATTCTACAGTACCTCTGTGCAGCGTTTCACCTTCACTGATACTTCTGTGCAGTGCTTCAAGTTCCACAATACTTTGGTACACAGCTTCTCATTCTACAGTACCACTGTGCAGCGTTTCACCTTCACTGATACTTCTGTGCAGTGCTTCAAGTTCTACAATACTTTGGTACAGAGCTTCTCATTCTACAGTACCTCTGTGCAGCGTTTCACCAGCACTGATACTTCTGTGCACTGCTTCAAGTTCTACAATACTTTGGTACAGAGCTTCTCATTCTACAGTACCACTGTGCAGCGTTTCACCTTCACTGATACTTCTGTGCAGTGCTTCAAGTTCTAGAATACTTTGGTACAGAGCTTCTCATTCTACAGTACCTCTGTGCAGCGTTTCACCAGCACTGATACTTCTGTGCAGTGCTTCAAGTTCTACAATACTTTGGTACAGAGCTTCTCATTCTAAAGTACCTCTGTGCAGCGTTTCACCAGCACTGATACTTCTGTGCAGTGCTTCAAGTTCTACAATACTTTGGTACAGAGCTTCTCATTCTACAGTACCTCTGTGCAGCGTTTCACCAGCACTGATACTTCTGTGCAGTGCTTCAAGTTCCACAATACTTTGGTACAGAGCTTCTCATTCTACAGTACCACTGTGCAGCGTTTCACCTTCACTGATACTTCTGTGCAGTGCTTCAAGTTCTACAATACTTTGGTACAGAGCTTCTCATTCTACAGTACCTCTGTGCAGCGTTTCACCTTCACTGATACTTCTGTGCAGTGCTTCAAGTTCTACAATACTTTGGTACAGAGCTTCTCATTCTACAGTACCTCTGTGCAGCGTTTCACCAGCACTGATACTTCTGTGCACTGCTTCAAGTTCTACAATACTTTGGTACAGAGCTTCTCATTCTACAGTACCTCTGTGCAGCGTTTCACCAGCACTGATACTTCTGTGCACTGCTTCAAGTTCTACAATACTTTGGTACAGAGCTTCTCATTCTACAGTACCTCTGTACAGCGTTTCACCAGCACTGATACTTCTGTGCACTGCTTCAAGTTCTACAATACTTTGGTACAGAGCTTCTCATTCTACAGTACCACTGTGCAGCGTTTCACCTTCACTGATACTTCTGTGCAGTGCTTCAAGTTCTACAATACTTTGGTACAGAGCTTCTCATTCTACAGTACCTCTGTGCAGCGTTTCACCTTCACTGATACTTCTGTGCAGTGCTTCAAGTTCTACAATACTTTGGTACAGAGCTTCTCATTCTACAGTACCTCTGTGCAGCGTTTCACCAGCACTGATACTTCTGTGCACTGCTTCAAGTTCTACAATACTTTGGTACAGAGCTTCTCATTCTACAGTACCTCTGTGCAGCGTTTCACCAGCACTGATACTTCTGTGCACTGCTTCAAGTTCTACAATACTTTGGTACAGAGCTTCTCATTCTACAGTACCTCTGTACAGCGTTTCACCAGCACTGATACTTCTGTGCACTGCTTCAAGTTCTACAATACTTTGGTACAGAGCTTCTCATTCTACAGTACCTCTGTGCAGCGTTTCACCTTCATTGATTGCTGCTAAGTCATTCTGGGCCCTGGACAAGAGCAATTCTGAAAACTTAGTAAACAGTGAAAACACCTACTTACACTAGGGTACACTATTGGTTATGGTACCCCTGTGATTGGCATGACCTACACTATAAGGCTCTAGTACATTATAGGGCAGGGGGATTGAAACTACCTTTAAGTCCCTAGCATATAATAGGGCATGGCAGTTTAAAGGCCAGCAGCCGTTCAGCACTTGCACATGCACATGTGCACTGCTGGAGCCTGAGGTAAGTTTAAAAGCAGCCATGTGTTGCAGGGTTTCTTTTAAAATACAAATTGTGCCTAAACTCAACTTTTGTGTTTGAGGCACTTAAAAAATGATAAACTACAATGTTTTGGCATAATAGTTACCCCCAGGGTCTCCCCTAGGTGCCCCAGGGGCAGGGGTCAGGCACCTATAAGGAGAGTCCTTAGAAAAAGGTTTTTATATGCCCTGGGGTTAGTGAAACTGCATATTTCACTCCCGAAATTGTAGTAAAGTGTTTACCACAATCGACTTTTTTTGCTAGGAGCACTGTGGAGGGAGGATCTGCAATAGTTTTATATATTCAGAACCCCTCACGTCTTAACTAGGTGTTCCAGGTGTGGGGGTCCTGTAGGTAAAAGCAGAGTCCTTATAAAACATGTTTCGTAGGCCCTGGTATGGGGGAAATTGCCAAGTTAATTTTTCCATTGCAGATCCCCAGCACATAGGTAAACATTGGAAGAGGTTATTAATCATTGCGGTGGTTGGCCTGCACTTGTGACTTGGTTCCTGTCCAACGCAACCAGAATTCCACAGTTGATGCTTTGTGCTTTTTGGCACTAGTTACACTAAAATCTTTAAAATTGCACATCTCCAGTTCTTCTGACCGGATGTTTGTCATTCTGTTCTTGTTTTGTTTGTAAAATAAATTTCTACTTTTCTGATCTGGTGTAGGATTCTTTTCATAGGGTATTTTTACTTCATTACTGTTTGAAGTGTTCCACAAATACTTTACACGTTGCTTCTAAGTTAAGCCTGACTGCTCTGTGCCAAGCTACCAGAGGGTTGAGAGTAGGTTAACTTGGGGTTGACTTGTGCCTCAACCTGACAAGGATTGTGGTTGCTGCTTGACCAGGACTTACACTCCAGTCAACCAATATTACAATTCCTCACAGTATGTATGTATGTGACATTTCTATAGTGCAAACAAAGCCAAATGCAGCAGAGCACTGTAGAGGTTAAAAGACTAGTATAAAGTAAATGAGTGAAAGGAAATGTACCTGATTTGTGAATTGTTAATGCATTGTGATGTAGTGTTCTTTAAAGAAGTGCATCTTCAATTCTTTCCTCTATTGGACCAACGCTGGGGTAGTCCTGAAGCACATAGAGATGTCACAGATTCTGGGTTTATGGAGGAAAAAGGCCTGCTGCTTTGTTTCTTGTTTCTTTACACTTCTTTCTGCAGTGTCTGATGGTGTCCTGGCTGTGGGTGCGCACAGGACCTCCTTTGACAGCGAGCTTGTATGCAAGATGAGTGGGGGTGTTAAGCGTTGTGGCTTTGTAAATGATACAACCAGTATTGAACATGGTGCAGGCCAGCAAGGGGAGTCAATGGAGTTCCATCACGCTGGGGATGATGTGATCATTTTTCTTCGGGCCCTGGATGAGACAGGCTGCAGCATAGTGGATGCCCTTAAGCAGTGCCAGTGTGGAGTCTGGGAGGCCATGGAGTAGGGCGGTACCACCATCTCGATGCAAGAGTGCATGGGCTTGTACAGTAGTTCTGAAGTCGCTTTCTGAAATAAATTGTTTCACTTTCTTTGAAAAGAGAGTTGGTACCAGGCTGTCTTTGTTTTTTTGGCAATGTATTTTTTGAGGTTGAGGTAGGTGTCCAGGGTGAGTACAGGTGACTTGGCATTCGGTGAAAGATAGGGTTCCCAGCTTTCAAGTTTCATGTCATTGAGACAGGTTTGTACTGCTTCATGTTTGTTGTTCTTGGCAAATAACAGGAATTCTTTCTTGGTTGGCTTGTGTTTCAGGTAGGTGCTTGACATCTAGGTGTGGATGATGTGCAAGCAGTGTTTGAGAAGTTGGATGTCTGAAACAGAGGAGAATTTCAAGTCTTCCATCATTGGCATATTGGTCAATCTTGATGCTGTTAGCTTTGAAAAGTGCAAAAAGAACAATTGAAGGACAGAATGCAGAACTATGTCATACATTCACCCCAGTTCAGAGATCTGGTCCTAAATCCATTGTTTTTTTGCTCCCCATGCCATTCCATTTTGGACACAGCCATATGCAAATCAGTCTTAACCCTGCGCCCAATCGGAACAATCCAACCCGAACTGCCAGGCCAGGTCCTCCCTGGACTGGAAACAAGCATCCTAGGACTGGTTTCGGGGTTTCACCCCTCATCAGCCAGGATAGCTTGACTCCAGTGGCATGGAGAGCACGGACCCATGTCTGGGCTTACCCGTGCTCTCCATATGGAAATGGAATTTCAAATATTCCATCATTGGTATATTGGTCAATCTTGATGCTGTTATCTTTGAAAAGACCACCAAGTGTAAAAATTGACGGCGACAGAGGGCAGTATGGAATGTACGGGTGATAGGAACCGGGATCTTTTGGGATCTGCAGGTGTCAAATGAACACATTAGAGTTGGGTTTTTATTGTAGAAGATGCTTCTCAAACATGAAAACTTGTACATAAAGGAGTTTCTAATGCATGGATTTTGGGCTGTATTCCCAGGTTTTAAAGTTGACTAAAACATCCTGTGAATCTCAGCAAATCACTTTTTCTCCACGTGCCTCAAGTTGAAATTGGGTGTAATATAAATGTATAGAAAAGAGTAAATGTAGTATACTTGTAAA
Organism: Lissotriton helveticus; assembly: GCF_964261635.1. Taxonomy (NCBI): domain Eukaryota; kingdom Metazoa; phylum Chordata; class Amphibia; order Caudata; family Salamandridae; genus Lissotriton; species Lissotriton helveticus. Next base: position 162,566,443 of record NC_136065.1, on the reverse strand, counting down.
GCGCACAGCTGCCCCAGCAACGGGGCATCCCGGCGCTGTATAACTCTGGGGAACCCGTCCTGGCTTTCCCTGTGGGATGGTTCCTTGCTGGGAGTCCCCAAGGTGGAGCCAGGCATCCCCGGAATTGGTGGGGCCGTTGTGGAGATTAGGCAAGCTAATGCCCAGAGTTGCCGAGTGGAACCCCTGATTAGAGTAAGCACCGAAGCGAGAATTATCGAGTCCGCTGACCAAGGTCCACGACCCTGCCGCGTCGGGAATTGAACCCTGGTCCCAGGCTGACTTCTGCTCTCGGGCCTGCCGCCTCTAACCAGTGAGCCACACTACTCCACAGTAGAGGCAACCACATACTGTGTCACTCAGTCGGACCCTGAGCCAAAAGAGACAAACCATCAGACAGACAAAATGAGCCACAACGTTTGTAAAACAACTCAGAGACATTAGTTATGACTCAGCAATGCATTGAGAAAGATCAGAACCATAGGCACCCTGAATGAAACGAGTATCAGCTGATAATATTTGCACTCAGATGTTCGGAGTCAGTATTTGTTCAATTAACTTTATCAGAAAAAATAAAAAGAAAAACATCACAAAAAAATAAGACTATCGCTGGAGATTAGCATGCAAAGCACTCACTAGCTAAGTCATTAGGTCTGGGATTGGGTGTCAACCTTTAGGTTTTCCCATTTGTTTTTGTTTTGTAAAGGTTTTTGTAATAATGTATTGCAAAAAAAGAATGTTTGCTTCATCAAACTGTCTTGTCATTTTTTGTTCCATCGAAAAACAAGTACTCGACCAGCAGCCCTGTTCTAAAGGGTACTACTTTTTCTAAATAAGTGCAAATTGTGCAAGAGGACAATGTCATCACTCATATTGAAGTCAGCCAATGACTGAAGTGGGCTCACCCCCTGCCCTATGCTGTGGGCGGCAGAAGATAAATGCATCTGACGCAACAATATACCAATAGATGAAGAGGGCTAGTTGAAAGCCCCTCTGTTTTAAATCAAAAGGTCTTGGCTGACATCAGAAGTTACAATTACTGCCGTAAGCGCAATGTGTTGTCCTGCACAACTGCCAATCAACATGTTCCAACCACCAGTTTATCACATCCAGGTGACTGTGTAATCAGGTCCCAACCAGACTTCAAGGGTCTAGAGAGATGAGAATTGAAGGATCGTTCTTGTGGGTTTGCCTTTAATCTAGATTTTGTTTTGCCTTGTATTTAACTCGTGTTTGAGGGACAAGCCAAGAAACATACCTAGAATGGAAAGCATGATTCTGGGACATTGATGCAAAGGGCTCCTGAAAATTATTTGTACTTAAATGCTGTACAAAACAAGCATTGGAAAAGCCAATAGGTTTGGCGATGAATGCCAGCTTTCTGACTTTGTCAGTGCATGTTTTGCTTTGTAAAAGCTTTCACCGCAAAAAGATGAGGCAATGCTGAGAAAGCTTCAGGAGTTCCTGGGCACGGTACTCTTTGTAGAACACATTATCCTGGCTTCCAGGGGTTATGTCAGACGTCTGCCACTTGTGCCTGGGAGAGTCACAGTAGACATCACTGTCTCCGCTGCAAAGATGACATTGAAGTAGTTTTACAAGTTTCTAAAGCAGATTAAGGATGCATTGCAGTGACAGACCACAGGGATGACGAGCCATGAGCTACAGCTTGAACCCAATGCTTGTGCAATGGATGGCAGTGCAGCAATCCTGGGACTAGAGGGGTGCAAGAGTGGACCAGCACCTGAAGCGGTACAGGGGAATTTAGGATTATCACCGTGCTCGAGCTGTTCATCATATTAATTGCATCATGGTTTCAGCACAAAGTGATGCTTTAGTCAGACAACTATATGGTATGAATGTGCTATCCCTTCAGGAAGCTGCAGTATGACAATCAAGAATGGTGAGGTGCAGTTACAATTATGGGGTAATCCGGTGAATGATGTCACAATACGCCTCCGAACCTAAACTGACATCTTCAAACAAAGGAACATTCTAGGATGCCTAGTTTAGGTGAGTGCTAGAACTGAGTAAACAGAACTGACTGTCTACTAGTTTAAATTAAAAAGGTGATGGTTGCTGACTTGGCAAGAGCAGGTCACAAGGGGTAGGTTTGAGAGCTACTCCTTCAGGGGAGGTGGAGGAACAACACCTTATAACAACTATATCGGAGGAATGTGTGATAGGGTACAATGGTCGAGTCGGTCAACGTGTACACCAGCCGAGATGGCTAAAGTCGCGAGATGATATGGTAAAGGATGGAATCAAAAAAGACCCAGGTTAACATTGTGATTTATTTGTCTTTTAGGAGCCATGGTTAGAACAAGACTATGGTGAGTTAATAGCCACTCGCGCTTGGACCATTGGGTCGTCAAGTTGGAAGGTGGGTGGTGCGAGATACATTCTTCCAGTCTGGGATCACCATGCGAGCCGTTGTGCCGGAAGTCAACAAAAATGGTTAGCCTAGGAGAAAACTCCCTCAACATGAGGCCAATGATTCTTTTCTATTTGAGAAACAGCTTGCCACTTTGTGGATGAAATTGAGAAAAATTCAGAGTGGCCGCTATGATCTGACAACTTGCTGCAAATTCAATTTTGGAAAAGGTGCTTCTGCTGGCTCAGCAAGAGCACTTTCACCAAAACAATCCCTGCCAAGCTGGTGGGAATGTGTCAGGTGGTTGCCTTCCGGGTTGGTGCACGCATTGTGGTTGCCACACCGGCGGCTTACCAGACCCCTTACATAGGTGTGAATGGCCTCCCATGTGTTTGACAGGTAACCAGTGATGGAATATTATGGAGGGTGTAATATGGAGCCCTTCATCAAATCCTAAAAGCTGGTGTATTGCCACATTTTATACCCCCCTGTGAATCTAGGAGGCGGGCAATCTGAAATTCAGCACATAACAATAGTCCAGATGTGAGTTGCCTTCAATTATGTTCTTTTAGAAGGGTGCAGTAAATTGCTTGACTTTGTCTCAGGAAAAAAACTAAAGACTACATGGCTCATCTGTTAAGTACGGCAGATATCTGGATCAGAAGGGACACTCGAGAGCCTGCTGTTCAGAGAACTCCAGTAAAGGAAGTAAGTATTTTCTGTTAGTGCCCAAGTGAATAAGCTCCACTTTGGAGTTGATTCACTGTATGAAACTGGCTGAAATCCAGGATTCAATACTTAATGTACTTCTGGTACGACATGGCCTTCTTCCTGACCATATGTACTGTAAATCCCTGCTCCATTGTACTGATGCAGGTCAAATGGTAAGCCAGATAAGTATTAAATTGTGCAAGTGATGATTGAGAGACGTGTGGGACTACGTAATTGGAGTCACCTTCTTCGGACAAGCAAGTGGTAAGTCTTACCTTACTCTTTGGGATCAATACACCAGGAGTGATCTGAACAATTTGATTGTGGCAGAATAGGCATGAACAGCGTTGTCCACCACTGCCAAAAGAAAGTGACTGTGCGTTGTGTTGATGTCCTCCAAAGGACTAACCACTGGTAAGCAGCCAGCACCTCGTCCACCTTTTCAGGAATATCGTTCCAGAAGCTAGCCAAGTTTGAGCTCTGTCTCATACCCCAGTCTGTAGCCAGAATGCACGGGGTGAAGTAAAGGGGATTTTGTAGGTGGCCAAAAGTTATTGTAGTAGGGTAACCATGATCTTCTCTAAACACTAGGCAGAGCATGTCAAGTAGCAATAGGCAATAATTCGCCAGAATGAGGCCTCTAGATCTGGCTTCTTTAAACCTGCTTCCGCCTGACCACTATTCATAGCTCCCAGTACAAATCTCCCAACTGGAAAAGTTTAGCAATAGCTGCATCGTAGGGGTGAAAAGGGAGTTCTTTATGAGCCCAGCAGAAGGCGAGTCCACTGGCGGGTCAGTAGTTGTAGTTGGATCTCTGTGCCTCATCAGCAGTAGTGTTAGGTTAAAAACTTCCCCGAACCAGGTCGGGGTAAATGTAGCTTAAGTGGTACAATGGAAGGCAATGGAAACTGAAGGACCCCATCAGAAACTAGATTACTACTGCAGGCTTGATGAACTACAACCAGGGCAGCACGGGCACTGCCGGGTGGAGGAGGGTGGGGGTTAAAAAGGAAAGACTGGGCCTGCCACTGTCAACCCTTTGGATCCTGCTATTGCCACTCCTGTAGACCTATATTTAGAGCCCGGGCAAAAAAATACATGGCTCATACCGCCTGTACCCTTCAATTTCCTGTTGTCACCATGTCATCACAAGGTTCTCGCGGAGCTAAACTGCAACACGTTAGCTGCGTGCAAAACACTGACAATATATAAAGGAAACAACCCTTATCGGATACGCAGGTGGATATGCGAGCTGAAAGCTGCCAGTGTGGCTGCTGACTTGAGCTCTAGCACAGAAACTCCCAGCATGCTCCAGAGCTGGTAAGAAGCAGCCGACGTGTAATCAATAGGCGCTGCCGCACTTCACCTGTAGCGGCAGCTGACACCGCGGTCTGTCACGGCCCCGGCTCATAAATCATGGCGGCTGCAGGATCCCAGGCACTGTCATCTGCTTAATTGGCTGCTCCATATCTCAATGGAAGAAGCCTCCCTCTCCGCGCGGCTGCGGGCGCAGCCAGCCTCTCCTCTGGCGGGGTGACAGGCATTGCTGCGCGCGGATGGGGCCGATCCAGGGGACATATGATATTTATAACAATGGCTCAGTCGGAAGCCGACGGCGCATAGTGTGGCGCGTAATGTGAGACTGGCCGCTTCCTGGGCTGGCATATGAGACAGCGCAGAGGTGTCAGAATCTGAGCTGCGGATGGGAGATGGGGAGTCTGGCTTCAGAACAAATAATTCTAATTCATAAATCTACGCAGGATGTTCGGCGACCACCTGGGAGCTCACCCGCCGTGGAGGTGTAACCACATACTCTTACCTCCTTTTACCTGCTCGAGGCACGTCCTTACCCTGTCATACCTTTTAGCAGGGCACAAGTCCTAAAAAACACTAAGATGTGGCGGGATTAACCAGGTTAGGCAGAATGCACGCAACATCATGGCTAGTCATGACATCACAGCGCGCAACATTGCATGTGGCATCACAGGAAGTGATATCACATATTATGTTCTCGCACATTTATTTAGCAGATCTGTCATGATGCAGGGTTGGATTGGGATTAAAAACCGGCCTGGGCACTTAAAAAACAAAAAGTGGCCCACATTTGCATATTGCCTTTCCGCAAAACACTGGTTCAGAGGAATTTTATAAAAAAAAAGGGGAGGGCGCTTTGGGGGCAGGGGGAGGGGAAAAAATTCCATAGATTAGTTTACACTGGTGAAACACACCTGAAAACAAGTGAGGTCACTTTTGCTCAGGCCCCCTGCCCCCGCTCAATATGCATACATTAATGGGCCGGCCCAGCGGGAGAAAGGGAGTGACACCTCTGCCCGTTGACAAAAGGGAGGTAATAGAGGCCCATCTGCTTCCAGAAAGGCCACTCAGGCACCCGCTGGCGGCATCCGAGCGATGCAGAAACCGCCCAAATCGGCCCTCCAGGCTGCTCAAAAAAGCAGCCCACAGCGGGAACTTGGATACCAGCCCCTCTGGCACTGCCCCGCGTTTCCAATCCGACCCTGATTCATGAGTACATTTAGGCACATTACGAGATTTAACAAATAAGATGCTATGTTGATGTTGTGCCAAAAATGTAGCACAACCACCACGCAAAATCTGGGCCTCAACTAATACATACGTATTTTTTCAGCTCTGCAACAAAGCCTTTATCTTTGTCCCAGCTGGAGGTGAAAATAACAGACCCCCCTCGTCTGCATGTTGCTGCTCAGGGAGAACAACATGCATGCACATCTAAACCTGTGCCGGGGTCTGAAAATTCCAAAGGGACAAGTTCAGCATATTTCTGTGGGGCCCAACTTCTTGGCAGGGTGGGGGCTTCTACTCTGTGAAAATTGTGGGTGGACGTCGTCTACCCAAGTATACCCAAGTATGCCCTGACTTATGCCCTGCCTTTTAGACTTGAATAGCTACACATGTAAGTATGCATTTCAGTACCCCACATAAAGACTTGAATAGCTACACATGTAGGTAAGCACTTCAGTACCTCACATAATGGTAGTAAGCGCTATAAAAATACCGCAGTACAATAGGTTATTACGTTTTTGTTTTAACTGTGTAAGGATAAAAGTCCCTCAGACGCTGTGCACTTATGCTACCCCAAACACCTAGATTCCTTAGGACTCTAAATTATTCTCTCTATTCTGTAGTTTCAGAGGGTAGCCATCTTAAGCCCTTTTGCGTAAGGCCTGGCTGGTGGGAGCTTTTCTCTCAAGTAGCATCTAAGGAAGTTGCTTACTGGCTTATGAAATCTAGAGAGCAGACATAGGTCCCTTAAAGTTTATTTATTTAGCTATTTAGATAAATAAATATAACATAACATGTTATGTTAGAGTTCTGCCCACTCCTATTAGTAAGTCAACTTTTCGGCACAAATCTAGTATTTACAGTGCCGGTTATTAGGGACCTCTTCGGTAGGTCACGATATACTGTATATTAGATATACAACTCAGTTCTATAGATTTTCATTATTTTGTTTTGTATTCAAAGATTCTGCTTCTATACTTTAAATAATGTATGTATACGTGTATAGAATTGTTGCCATTATGTAAAATTCAGTAGAGTTATGTTGGCAGAAGGAGTCTGCTAGGTTTACTAATCAGGAATTTCTACAAAATAGTTTTTGACTTGATCGTCTGGTAGCTAGAATGTTAGAGCCATGTCATAGTGCCCACACCATCAGGCTTACTTCGCCCTGCATGCATAACTTACATACCAAGAAAACCATGAGACATATTTGTGGGAAAGCAGTGGTGCAGGTTTATTTCGTACAACACAGGTACTGGTAGGTGGGTCATCTTACAGGCGATCCAAAGCGGCAGCCTCTCGCTGACCCGCATGCCCAAGGAGCCATCTTGCACGGCGAGTCGATGCTCAGACGGTGCAGTACATTCACTTTATTTTGTTAGACTCCCGCCCCCCCTGTCAGGGCGGAAGATGAGGCACACCCCCGGTCGGTTCAGGCCCCCCGACCGCCCGAAGGACTAACGGGGCGCCGACGCTGCTGGAACCCCCTCGGCTCCAGGTTCTTGGCTCGGGCACCCTACTGTGCCGGGCAGAGGTATTTAGACTGTATCCTTCTGCCGCAGAGGTACCCCTACTGTCCATCTGCTTCCAGATCGCCCTGTGACTCCGCCTGCAACATAAAACATGATCATTAAAATATCCAACAGTGCCAACCGCTCTGCAGCTGGGTCAGGGTTCAGGGTGGGTTACAGCGCAGAGCAGCCACGGCGCGGGAGAGAAGGCCGAGCCACGCTGCTGGCCAGGATATACTTGCGAAACGCCCTCCCCCGTCCACAATGAGCCCTCCCTATTGGCTGTTGTCCGGGGGGGGCGGCAACGAGGGCGCGCTGCTGGCTGCGCTCGCCAGCTGTGTGGTACTAGGGCGCTGTCCCCCCATACTCCCCTTCGTGTCGTGGTGCCAGCGGCATAGTGCCCACACCATCAGGCTTACTTCGCCCTGCATGCATAACTTACATACCAAGAAAACCATGAGACATATTTGTGGGAAAGCAGTGGTGCAGGTTTATTTCGTACAACACAGGTACTGGTAGGTGGGTCATCTTACAGGCGATCCAAAGCGGCAGCCTCTCGCTGACCCGCATGCCCAAGGAGCCATCTTGCACGGCGAGTCGATGCTCAGACGGTGCAGTACATTCACTTTATTTTGTTAGACTCCCGCCCCCCCTGTCAGGGCGGAAGATGAGGCACACCCCCGGTCGGTTCAGGCCCCCCGACCGCCCGAAGGACTAACGGGGCGCCGACGCTGCTGGAACCCCCTCGGCTCCAGGTTCTTGGCTCGGGCACCCTACTGTGCCGGGCAGAGGTATTTAGACTGTATCCTTCTGCCGCAGAGGTACCCCTACTGTCCATCTGCTTCCAGATCGCCCTGTAATCCGCCACAGCTCTGAAGGAGGCCCCCGTCGATGACAGAGCCCCCCCCCACCTACCAGTTACCGCCACCCTGCCGCCAACAGGGCTTCATGTAAGTCTAGGAGAGAGACATCCATTCCCAGCCCAGACGTGGACTCCGTCCCTTTCATAATATCCTTCAGTCTTTTCCTGTATCATCGCATGCCTAATGAATTTCTGCATGGACCTGATGACCCTCTTCCGGCCTTGCTCTATAGCAACTGCCGACCTTGCTCCCCTCCAGGCCTTAGGGGCACAATCTCAGACCATATTACCTCTGTGGCTCCCAATTTGGTTATTTATAGCTGTCACGCTTTCTGCATGGCCTCCATAGAGGCTCTCCTCCCCACCTTGACCGGTCATTCCCCCCTAGATGGATAATCAGGATGCTGGGAGGACCGCCCCGTTCTGCTAGACATTGCTGCAGTCTGCACTTTAGCTGATCCCGTCTCGTTCCCGGGAAACCCAGAATTTGAGTCATCGCTAAGGTCAGCTCCTCAATTACATAGGCCACACCACTTATGTATATTTCTTAGCACGGGTCATAGGACATGCACTTATTACATAAGCCGCACCTCTTATGGGTATTGCTTAGATACCGTTCTTTGGCCACGCCCTTAGTCACATAGGCCACCACTCCTACCGAGATACCTTGGGTACTGTTAATTGTTTTTGTCCAGACATATTATTCGGGGGATCGCACATGACTATTTGCATTGAAGTAGGTCCTCACATTGACATACATTTGTTTTGAACCCCTCGAATTCGCCTGTAGGTGCATAGATACGTCATCAAATAAACTAGATGTAAGAAAGACATTAATGCAAAAATTTTATTATGAAATGCTTCTTAACTTCCAGGGGATTTCATGTCTACAGTAAGTTTTCCTGTATTCAGTTTATGTTTCAGGAATGTGAGCCATTAATATTCGAAATATCAAGTTAAGTCAGTTTGTTGGCATTCACCAATTCAGTCAATTACAATTATATTAACAGCCTTGCCTACGTAACGTTTGTTGCAATATTCATTGTACCTACGTTTCGTACTCCTTTGTAACATGCCACGCCACTTTTCTCCTTTTCTAGCACACTGTTTGCTACCTCTCACATGTTGTTTGCTTTCGATACTTGCCCAAGTGCCACCATTGCCTACGTATCGTTTGTATTTTGTTACTCTTGTGACCTTCACACTGGTCAACCTTTTCCCCCTGTAAGCACCGTTTGCTACCTCATGAATTTGTTGCTCACAATTGTCACTTTTACCTTATGTACTAACGACTTCTTTGTAAGTTTTTTACCTATCATTACTGTTCCATTGTGCCGTGCTCTCAGTCGTCCAAGCAGCTTACGGCTTCGGGTGGCCTCAGTCAGTCTGAATGTACACCTGTAAGGACGTGTGACGCAATAAAGACCTCTTGAGATAGGTAGAACAAAAGTTCAATTTACATCAGTAAATGTTGACAACTTTTTATATCACGGTAAGTCCACAGGGGCCAATGGCGGGGACCAGCTCGAGCATCGGGTATCACGCGCTTTACCTGGGCACCCGTTTTGTGACATGAAGGCGCATTACGCATGGCTGACGCTTCGTTTGCGGTCCTCCGAATTTTGTGTTTAGAGGACTGATCCAATTTATATACCCGCAGGGAGATCGACTCATCTGACCTTTTAGCTAATCCCCCGCATACCTATTTGGCACCACGTTGACTACTTGCTGAGGCCTTGGAAATGTACATGATTAATTTTCTAGGCCACCACCCTACCTTGCTCCTCGAAGTAATCAGGTTTATTCCTCACTTTGAATAATAGTCAAACACCTACAAGGGACATGGTGCGAGCTAATCTTCATTGTATTACCACCCTTGGTAGGCTGGAATCTGCCGGCCTAGCTAGTACTCGAACCTGTGCAGACTCCTCCTTAGCCTTTCACTTGCTCTGCGATCCATGTGCCTGCACTAAGCTGGGTAACACTGTTTCCCTGGGGACAGGGGGCCAGTGAATGTAAATCCCCTTATCCGCGGGGGATGGCACGATGTCGCTGCGGCAGGTATTACAGAAGAGGGACTTCTGCCGAGAACCAATTTTTCCTGTTGGCATTGGAGAAATGTAATCCTTTATCAAAGACTACCAACTCGACATGAAATTATTGCAGTAATCGATGATGCATTAACTTCATGCCAAATCCTTGTACCACAGATCACTCTTGCAGTCACCGCTGTCTTATGCTAGCTGCAAATTCATGAGACCAATATGCCCTGTTAGCATAGTATGATCCTGTTAGCATATGTTAGCAGGATCGTACTGTTCATGGTCATACACGGAATCGTGCCCACACGACCCGTCATGATGCACTACCTGCACATACCAATAGCGTTTCGCTCTTGGCCACAAACAGAAACAGTGGCTTCAATAAAAGACGCCTTTAGCAGCAATGCGGGTGATCTTAGCCTCGCTGTTGAAAACACTTACAGGGGTCAGGCCCTGTTGACCACAGAAGGAGTCTACAGCTCTCCTTTCCACTCATGAGGCAATATATCCATTTCACGGCATACAGAACGGTTTTTTGTACCCCTCTTCCAGACCTTGTTATAGCCTGTGATTGCCTTGCCACCCAGCAACCGCCCAATAACAAGCGACTTCTGATTGTTGTCATTCTGCAGGGGAAGTGGATGAAGGCAGATGACCGTGATAACTTGCTTGCCGTGTTTATTTCAGAGAGGTTAGAACAGGGCAATTGTCTGCCTAGGGCTGTGTGGAGCAGGTGCACACCCACCTTTGCACGGCAGATGGAGAATTATTGCATTGCTACTCACATCACAGCAAATATGCATTAATATTTATTATATGCCCTGAGAAGCTTGCAGCTGATGGACCTGTACGCGCGACATAAAAATCAATGATAATTTCATGAGGCCTCTTTCACAGAGTGCAGACTACATAGGACCCTCAAAAACACCTCAGGGCGAGATTGCTACCCATGGTATTAGTTTGGATTTCGCACCCGATTATTATTTGCCATCTGAATGACAAGCATTAATGGTCTTTAAGGCTACTATCAAAGTGCCTGGCAATATAGGGTTTTATTTCCCCCATACTAACTATTTAGGCCGTATTCTATTTTAGCTGGTGGGAATTGCAGTAGTAAAAACACAGAACCAAGCACAATTTGCACACGTTCCAAGCTTTGCAATGAGGTGCAACATCATTTGAGCAAATTGTTAAAGTCCTGTTGTCTTCAGAATGAGAAAGGCAATTGGGCTCTATTTGTGGTGGGATGTAGGTAAAATAGTTTTAAAGGGTCTTAATCATATTTCATCCATTTCACGCCACCAGAGTTCAACTCTTGTAGTTTTTAAAAACGCGGCATTATTCCTATGTGCGCATGTAAGTGCATCACGGTTGATGTTACCGGCGCCTAATATGCTTGAGCCGTCCATGTCAAGTCTCTGCGCGCAATTCCCCTTTTAATTATTTCGCAGCTTGTCCCCAAACGCATTTTAGTCTTATGTGCTCGTGTAAATGCATCATAGTTTTTTTTTTTTTTTTTTTTTTCCCATCACCTCAACCAAGGTGCAGCAAGATGTTACCAATGCTCACAATCTTGCTGTGGACATGTGCTATGGTAGAGGCTCCTCCGGCCATGGAACCGATGGTTCCTGTGATGGTTGCCAACGTTGTCCGGGACCCGTCCGTGGCCGTAAATAACATACGATGTTATCTATTGCTACGCCCCTTGACAATTAGTTTATACTCAGATCAGGCTAAACCCACCCAATCCTTTCCACCGTATTTCTTAACAGCGCCACGCGCAGGGAATGTGGGTCAGTAACACGAAGCAGGTACGCAACCGGATCGCCACACTCGACGGTGAAGGAAACGCGGCTGGGCCGCCCCTCTCGATGGCCCTGTGAGTCCCACGTTGCTACCCTCGCCACTGGGGGGGGGTCAAAGTGAGTCCATGACAAACATAATACTATTGAGTGGCAATGGCGGCCGAATCCGGCAAGCCACTGAAGACGAGAGCGCCGCTAAAGAAAGTGACATCTGCCTCGGACTCCAACCTCGGTCACTCCCCTTGCATGCACTTTGCCGCTCCTCCTGGCACTCACGCGTCCCTTGCTCCATACATTCATTAATGTGTTATTGTAGCCTCTCGCTCCACACAGAAATTCAGCAATCAAGGAAGATTCACTGAATTTTAATGCTGGACCTATTGGCTTTGAAGGCGCTTAAATGGTGTCCTATAATAAAACCCTCAAGTTTGAGGAAAGACTTGCACGAAAGAGGACTTGTAGCCTGCAAGTGAGCATTGACTGTCTGTTTGCCTAAAGCACTGCCCCCACCGCCATATTGCATAATGGACTCATCCTCCGTCCTACCAAAAGGCGGTGGATTCTCGTTCCTGAACCGCAGGCTCTGCCCACCCTTTCCCTTCCCCAGCACCGAAATACATTAATTTTGGGCTGAGATTAGGACAGACTTGCATCAAAACATTGCGACACGACGGCTCGGCCTCCCCCGGCCTTGGCGGATGGCTCAATCAGTAGCTACTCTTCCGGCGCGTCACTTCCCTACTCTGCCCGCTGCGTGAAACAGAACCTGTGGTCCTGGCATCTTCGGGCAGTGGCGTTCAGCCCAGGACAAGGAGCGAAGCCCTGGCACTCCGTACTTGAGCCAGGCACAGCTGTCTCTCCAAAGCTGGCATCAAACCCACCTCCAGAGCCCCAGGTCAGGCCAACCATCAGACACCGTGAGGCGAGGAAGGCGGCAAACCGTGCACATCACCAGGAACGCAAATTAGTTTAAGACAGTGAGTGGTTCCCGGGTGGTGTCTCTAGGGGGTAGAGTTATTTCCTACTCATTTTCCACTACATCGAGATGCCGCACTACAGCTGGGTAATGGCACTATTCCAGTCTCGCACTTAAAGTGTAGGGAGGGTGAGTAGAGCTGTTTGAAGCGGATGAGCGCCACTGGTGTTGGTGTAACACCCAAAGTAGGGTCCTGCGGGCTGTCACGCTACATGGCCGCAACTTGGGGACTGCGAGTTAGGGGTGTGCCCGGCCACGATCCCTCAGTCGAGACGGAGGAGCTTCGACCTGCACGGCAAGCAGGCTGGCATGACCCCCCCCAACCGAACTCCGCCGCTCCAGACGGGGAGCTGCCGGGTACCCCAGAGGCCCTGTGAATGGAGTGACCGGAGCCAGTAGCGAGGCACGGCGATTCGAAACCGTGCATGGGCCACAGCTGCTCACCTTTGCCAGAGTCCTCGAGGCGCTACGCCTCATGATCCGCCGGCTCCAGCCTGTGCACCCACAACCGCCGTTCACGACGGGGTTTGGGTTAATGGATTATGCGCAGGCCTTGCCCTCCGGCCTTCTTCCTGAATTTTCTCTAAACCCTTAACGGTGGAAGTTAAGACAGAAGCTGTGAAGCAAAGCAACCGCAAACTAAGGCAAGCCCCGGCACATAAATTAACAAATCTGCTATTGTGAGTCACGACCCTCGACTACAGCATGAGCTGAGACGATGGGGACAGTATGAGAGATAGGGCCCATGCGTGTGTGAGAGGCCTGGGGGCATGAATGTACTGTCCGAGAGCTGTGGGGCCCATCAACGATCGGGGACAGCGTTAGTAGTAAAGGGGGGAGCGGGGGCATTCCCCACTGGAATCTCCCGCGAGAGGATTCGGTCAGCACTGGGCCCCGGTGATGAATAATGAAGACACAAAAAAGAAATAAAGAGAGAGTGATTTGCATCCAAGACGCTCTCCTCTAATAGCCCATACCGTAAGAGTTTATATTAAAATTCATACAATCCCCTTCCTCTCCCCATCCTGTTTAAAGGGTGTTTTTCTTTTTAAATGTGCTCAATCACTGCGCCCATACATTAGTGAGGACGCACTCCGCCTGTGATGAGCGAAACCTAATTGTCGGTTTGGGTCACTGTGAGTGTGGCTGTCCCACGCTGTGGAAAATAGTGACCAACTGCGGGCTGGTGCTGGTGAAGCAGTCTCTCCGACCCCATTGGTGCAACTCAGGCATTCTATGCCACTCATTAGCCGTGCCCAACAGAAATCTGATCCACAGACCTTTACTTATCCATGACTGCCACAAGAATGAGCAATGTAAAATAATTATATCTATATATGCAGTTCTCAGTATTTCAAAAGACAGAAAAAACGATTACACCCAAATACTGTTTGCTTTAATGCATTTATGCTATAGTCCCCTTGAATAACAGTGTTGGCCCAAATACCAGAAGCTCCCTACGGTGCTAAGATGCCTCCATTTTGGACTATCGTACCCTCTTCCATTTCGACGCCATTTTGCACATCCTGCCGTTCACCGCTATCTCGGGGGGTGACTAATGAGCAGACTACCTGGGAACTATAAAACCGCATTGATGGGAGCATACTTGTGTACAGAGGACTTTCAGGGGTCCTCCTAGAATACAAATGGCGGCAGCGGCCTTTAAGTAACTTTAAATTATTCGGAACGGCTGTAAGCATGTCCGCAAAACAATATCGCTCTCCACATGGAGTAATCAATGAGCGGGTGCTGTGCGCCACCGTACTTCCTGACTCAGATTGCAAAGGGGCTACTTTGATATGCACAACAGCTAGTTCGTGTGTAATTCTCATCTGTTGGAATGTGCCAGCCTCTGGAGGAAAGCGTGAGACTGTGGGCAGAAAGAATACTGGCTTCTTAGATAATCGTGTTGGATATCATAATAATAACAGATCTTCCTGGAAACACTAACATCCGACTTGATGTTAACCTACTTTTGTACCGAGGACTTTCAGGGGTCCTCCTAGATCACCCACTCATGGCGGCAGCGGCATTTAAGTAACCTTTAGATATTAGGCACGGCTGTAAGCGGCGCAAGTGACAGAGATGGAAGCCCGGATCATACCACTCCCAGTTACTTCACCCCATATTGGGCCCACTGCTTCCTTCTCAGCAGGCCGCGTCCAATTCCCTGTTTAACAAAGACACAACTTAAGAGCGCGAGCCTGCTCGAGGTAATCGCTGCAAGCCAAGTTTAAAGAGCTCTTGAGGGGTAAATTGACTGAAGCCGTGGGAACGCCGGCTTCTGGAGATTAACAGGAGGCTCGCAGAGCTCTGCCGACTCATCAGAATAAAACCTGGAGCAGTCGATCACGGCTTGCCAAGGCACGAGTCCCTCTGAATGCGAAGAACGAGCAGGCAGCACATGTGTTCCAGTTGATAAGTTTTATTGCAGCAGCAGGACACAATTTTGATGCGGCTCTGAATGCATACATTAGCATAGGGAGGAGAGCAGCACTTAAACAGGCAGTGCGGGGGTAGGCGAGGAGTCTGCCCTCCCTAACAGAGCCCGGTGACGCAGGCCCCCCGGGAGACCGTCCATCCCAAGGCCCAAAACCCGACCTCTTCTAGACCGGCCTACACTGCCCCGGCTGCGCACGCACCCACGACTAGCGAGGCCACCTCTCACTCCCCCGGTGGCGTTCCGCCACTGGGGCCCCGTGCAACCTGGTCATGCCCAGGGACAGGGCCGGGGGGAGGGAAGAGAGCAGCACTTACCAAGTTGTAATCACCCGACGATAGCGCCCGACGCACGATCGATACAGCGTACAGCGCAGAGCAGCCACGGCGCGGGAGAGAAGGCCGAGCCACGCTGCTGGCCAGGATATACTTGCGAAACGCCCTCCCCCGTCCACAATGAGCCCTCCCTATTGGCTGTTGTCCGGGGGGGGCGGCAACGAGGGCGCGCTGCTGGCTGCGCTCGCCAGCTGTGTGGTACTAGGGCGCTGTCCCCCCATACTCCCCTTCGTGTCGTGGTGCCAGCGGCATTCTTGATGACGTTCTCTGTATGGAGCACATGATCCCCATCTAAGTCAGCTATCTAATAATAACTCAGACTGTGTGACGACGTCATCTGCTCCAGAGTCAGAGGGCTATGCAGACTGGTTGGAGGTCTGTGCACGCAGATTTGCTCAATAAATGGCTATAATTAATGCAGTAGGCTGAAGTAACTGGAAGTGTGAGTGACTGATGTGTCTGTTATTTGTTGGTGTCCCTGATTTGTTCATGTCAAAAGAGGGCAAGAGTACACACTTTAAGCTTAGCTATCTAGTTCTTGTGTGAGCACATGGGTGTATGCATGTGTGCACAAGCTAAAAGGGTGTGTTTTATTTTGTTTTAGAAACTGTTATGCTGCGGTTTGGAGGCAGACTGATTCCATTCCTAAGATATAGTTAAAGCTGATATTTTAATTGGTATTAATGCTGGGGTCACAAGACCTATTGTTGGTGTTATTTCCTTCGTGCAAGAGGGTACCTGCAGGTGCGGATTTTATTACAGATACAGAATTTTTATGTTATTACTATGGGGAACCCTACATGATGCCGTGAGGTGGTCACTTATGTTACTCCTGCATGGAATGATCACTATTGTAGTTAAGTCTGATGTAGTCACTAATGCAGTTTTTTTCTGCTGCATTTCCTAGTGCCCCGTTCCCAAACTTTGTCTCCCACTACCCACACACTCTGCATTGGCTGCCCCATCTTGTGGACAGTGACCACTATATTGCATCATGAGTTGCAGGCTACTGGTTTTAGGTCTTGCCTAGATAGCGCATGCATGCTGTTTCTTCGAGAAATGCTGTATATACACTATGAGCTTTAAGCATCCCCATCTTTGTTGGTTCCTTTTATTGTCCCTTGTAAATGCTGGCTTTTGTTTGGTGAATACTCTTAGTACTCCCTCCTTTTGGACTTTTGTATCTTCCCATGAGGACTGCCCCTGTTACATGTGCTCTTACTCTTCATGTTGTCGCAGGGATTCTGCTCCTACACAGAACTGTGCATAGAGACTTGGAACCTTGGTGAATTAGGGTGTACCAATACTCACCTTAGTAGCCAAAATCCCCTACCAGACTAGCAATCAGTGTCTCATTGGTTCTTCAATACCCCCAATGATTAGACAACCCAGAACATGGACTTAGAACACCTCAGGTAACGTGGAACACATGAACACTCTTTCGTTATACTATCATACCAGTCCAAAACGAGGAGTAAATGAAGACACGTGCAAGTTTGAAATATTTATTTCTAATGCAGTGTTCTCAAGCGCAGTATCTTAGCTAATACAAGCAAACATATTATAAGCAACAAGGTTATCAGCATATTTAACAGTCCATAAAATACAAAGGGGGTAAGCATGTTAAAATGCTAAAGGGAAGGAGGCTAAAAGGTACCTCAGTCTTACCCTCCCTTTCTAGTATATTAAATCATATCTACAGAAGGTCTCTTTGGGTTTTAGAAGGGCGGCCCCATACCTCTGGTCTTAGTAGAAAGGGATCACATCATCTCCTACACCAGCTCGCGGCAAGCGAATATTCATCAAGTGTGTGCATGCTCTGCGCAGTGCATTATTGTGAGAAGTGTGGCTCACTGGTTAGAGGAGGCAGACCTGGAAGCAGAGGTCAGCCCGGGACCAGGGTTCAATTCCCGGCTCGGCGGGGTCTTGAGTCCTAAAATGTCCATGGACTCGACAATTCTCGCTCCAGTGCCTACTCGATTCACGGGTTCACACTCTGCGACTCTGGGCAATAGCTTGCTTAATCTCCACAACGGCCCCTCGCGGCGGGATGCCCTGCTTTCACCTTGCGGATACCCTGCCGGGGTTATCTCACAGGGGAATACCAGGACGGGTTCCCTAAGCAAGCGCTTAGAAACCGCTTGGTGATTTGCGCTATATAAATTCCTGTACATTATTAAATGCTCCAAAACCAGAGTTGGCCACAGCTGCATATGTGTTAAGTCTAGAACGTGCTCTGATCAGACCGAACAACCACTGTGTTGAATTAACCTTGAAGGCCCCGGCACTCACTGTTCAGACATAGCTTACCAAGCAACGCTGATACAATAGGAAAACATATTATTCTTGTGTGAAGCAAAATAGTCTACTAGGCTCAAAGCATTAATAACAATATGTGTCGTGTGCAGAAGCAGCAGAAAGGAAAAATGGTGTTTAAACTTCTAATAAGCTCATGCTAACTTAACACAGTGTGAAGGCAAAGCCTATCTACATGACACCCTCCCTTGATCCGAGCACGGATAAGGTAAGATAAGATAAGGGGAAAATTTAGGAATGCAGAGTTCAACAACAATAGTCAGAACAAGTCTCCAATTTGCACTCGGAGGATAGAAAACATTTTGAAGAAAAAACCTCATAGTTCGTTAATAGTTCAATGTTATAAAAAAAATGTAGCCTGTGGACATAATAAAGTCAATAGGTTTGGGCCCCCAAAAAAATGATGAAAAAGTTAAAAAATAACATCCGATGTCTAATAAGTGGCGTCAGTCACAGAAGAGAGGCAGAAGATACATCTCATTCTAACAATGAATATGCAAAATATGCAGCAACGGCCTCCAACAGGAAGTCACTGTTTTCATCCGAAAATAATTCGGCCATCCAGTTTAACAAAGGGAAAAAACATGCATGTTCCTCAATTACCGGAGCCTCTAGCACCATCAGAAGACAACTCGCTGGGTTTTCAATGAAGCTGTGTGCCAAGAAATCTTGCGCCACTGCGAACACATTCCAACGACCCAGAACTCCATGCATCGCTGCAAAGGCCATAATCCCTCCGTCAGAACAAAGGGGCTCATAAACTGATTATAATCCACATCGGGAGACACCGTATTGCAGAGACACAAATCCAGGGCCCAGTCGAAATCGCAACTCAGGCAATGAAAGACAGGCTGGACTCATGTAAAGAAGGAAAATCGAAATGATAATCCATAAACCGCACTCAAAGTAGCAAGAGGCAGCACTCCATAGTATTCAAGCATTCTGTTGCAAAACAGCACCAGACGTGACAGCTCTTCTTGAAACACAGGACGTGCATCCATTTTGAATTAAACAAAACAGTAAAAGAACGCCTGCAGCCACAGCCAGCAGTAAGGGAAATCCACCAAATAGGCGAAAAAATTGAGTGAAAGAAAGCTGGGAAGACACCGAATATAGTTTGCAAAGAAGTTACAAGGCCACTGCTTACAACCTTAAAAAAGGGAACCAGCCCCGAGGTGGAGGATGCATTAAAGATAGTGTGAATTAACTCACCGAAATGCAAGGGCAAATCAGTATTTAATAAAGCATGCACCTCTGTGCGGGTGTTTGCCACGTGAAGGACGAATGTCTCACGAGCAGATGTGAGGGCTACTTCTTTCTGGGACAAAGGAGCTCTTATGCGACTCATCCCATTGAACTCTGCTTTCAAGGTCGGAATCGTGGGCCAGATGGAAACATCAAGCTTCCCATGCGGGGGAGGATACATTACATTCTTACAGCAAACTACACGCTCACTGACGGTAACTACATAAGCAATACCTCCCACTAACCCACAGCAATCTTCATTGTTTAAAAGTAAATAACTCCCCTTTGCCAGTAATGTGAACGTGGGCACAATATAAGGCACAGGTGTACCTTTCAAAATACAGGCTAAATTGGGCTCATTCTGGTTACAAGAGCCATGTAATTGGATATGTCTACACATCAACGAGTAATCAGGTGTTTCAGTGAAATCTTCACCATTCAAATAAACTTCTTTACCCTCCCTAAGGCATCTATAGGTAAATGGAAGCGACCACTTCCACTACGTACTTCCAAGAGGTTCATATCTACCTATCGCAAAGTACTTCATACATCCCTCGAACTTGAATAGAGGGAACGGGAGAGTTATTAACCCGAGGATAAGCCACGTTGCCGAATTTGCCTATGCCACAGAAAACGGTAATGGTTCCAACCTCTCAATGTGCAACATAGAAAAGGAAGCATCTTTCATTGACAGCAAGCGCTGCTTATCAGTCAAATTAAACGGGGCAAACAATGAAGATGTGTTCATGCAATGTTATTGCACTTTGCCAGCTTTTAAGGTTTGCAAAGTCCATGCAAACTGCATGATGAAACGCAATTGATTTTGACCATGGTACAATACAGACACTTCATCCTGCACAATATCAACAACAGATGATACAATATTGTCTAAAGTGTAAATGCGGTAAGAAAGCGTATTAACAACTGCTAGCACTTTCTTTAAATTAGCCTGATCTATAGCTCTAATGCGGGTAGCCGCCTCAATCTGGGAAGTTTTCCAGACTTCGTTGTAAATAGCATATATCCATCTTTTAGATCTTCCGTTAGCCGGGCCTCTTATAAAATCATTCAGATCAACATCGTCAGTCAGTTTAGAAAATGTAGCTTAGCTGACGTCAAAGTGGAATGTTTGAGCCAATTCTGACATAATTTGCCTACAGAATAGGTAGTCACGGAATGGCCACTTTCAAAACGGGGATCCACCCTGACCTGTGTAAAGCCTTGAGCCAAACCCAGAAAACAATGCTGGCAAGAATCAGCACTTCTGTGCCAGAGCAACCAAGCCTCGGGATCCAAACTGGATATGTATAAGGAAGAATTTAGCAACAGAGTTTTCAACTCTCTGATCGAAAATTTAGTAGTAGTATTAGTAGTATTCCCAACCGGAATATTCTTCTAGGTCAGGAAAAGAAGGAGCATTCAATTTTTTAGTAGTAGCCAATCCAAAGCATGTCGTCTGTGAAATTGTAGAATTCAAGAACAACATATGGTTCGGGATGAGGCATGCACGGTGCAAAGCCTCAGTGCCTTGCACTTGCCAGCTTTTAGAACCCCAAACTGATTTAAGGTCAATGGTATCCTTCCACAACTCGTAGCCACCTATAGCTAACTGGTCTAGAAAGGACTTTGAATACAATAATTTAGTATCGGTAAGTCTAACTTTGGATGTGGCCTTTTCAGTCATCTTAAAATAAAATGCATTGGGATTTGACTGATTGAAATCGGTAAAATAAGTGAACCTTTTCAAAAAGGTAGCTGAACTACCTTGTATAGGCGCTGGACAATGTTCCCATTGTGTATAATTTACAGTGTTTCTCCTTGTATTAGCTTTATGCAGGTAGTGATTGCCAAAATGTTGGTAACAATACAAATCACCGTAATTAGCAGATTCTAGGTACAAATCTTCAGCATCAAAGGCAGCATAATACTTCAAATCAGAAAACAAGGCTTCTACGGCCTGAACATCCCAATCATCAGAACGTATATTTTGTTTAATTACATCCCCCATAGAAACTCTAAGCACATTAGGGACATTTATAACCTCAGTGGGCCCATGAATTTAAAAACGAACAGCATCCCATACAATCCCGTCTAAGACAGGCCAAGCAGTGATGTTAACAAAAGCCAAGTCTCTCTTCAATCTGTGTGATGATGAGTGGGGAGCCAATGTTCTATTAATATGTCGAATGCATGTTCTCTCCTCGACATAGTGTCCATTGACAAGCCGAAAAAAATATACCACAAAGCAATCGACATGAAATGGTAAACTGAAAAAAGCACCATCCAATTGTAGGTCCAAGGGGGAATCAAAAAATGTTTCTTAAACAATTTCGCCCAAACAGAGACCGTTGAAGGTTTCTTCGATGTTTGTGAATCAGTTTCAAATGAAAATCTGGATTCTGTAGCCAGGCAAGTTTGCAAATCAGGCATTGATAAGTCAGTTGGGTAAGTGTAGTCAGTTTCATCAAGTTGGGTACCAGGTAGTGTACTTAATAACGGACTAGAAACTGTAGGCATCTCAAGGGTAACATCAGTCACTGGATTAGAAGCCGGGGCCAAAACAGAATTTCTCAAAATCGAAGGACATGGGACTGCCGGTGTCATACTAAGAAGAATCGGCCACTCTGTGTATCTTGACATTGTCAATGGAGATATACCTGTTTTCTTACGATATGGAAGTGGTGGTAAAATGACTGTTCTTGTGCCCTTCACTCCAAGCACTGGAACCGGAGCTCGATAAGAGGGACCAATTTCTTTCCTGTTTTCGATCTTTTCACGAACCAGTTCTCCAACCTGGGGTAACCAGCCAACTACCGGAATCTGCAACGCAGCTTCAGTTGTGCAGGGCAAATGTTCCTTTGCAAGACTGTCTCTAGTCTTTTGTAGATCCTGTAAAACATTGCAATGTTCATCAACGTCAAAAGGAGGCAGCAACAGCCGCCTGGTCTAGACCGCCAAGGTCCGGGACAAACATCTTGATACCAAAGAGCATTTCGTATGGGGTCCGCCCACCCAGAGACCTTCTAGGGAGATTATTTAGGGCACGTTGCACGCTATTGAGGTGGGCCAGCCAGTTCCTGCCAGTGCCTATAACCCTAGCTGTCAAAGACTGCTTTAAATCACGGTTCATTCGTTCCACAACACTATTACCCTCAGGTCTGTATGGAGACGAAAACTTGACTTGGACCCCCAACGAAGCCATGGCATCCTTATACGCCTTAGAGGCGAATGCAGGACCCTGATCCGAATGGAAGGTACCACAGGCAAAAATCCCTACAAAGACACGCAAGTCTCTTATGACAGATCGCGAATCAGCTTTGTGGTGTGGCCAGACCCACACAAAGCTTGTGCATGAATCCACTGCTACTAAGATGTACTTATACACAGTATCAGATGAAAAAGGACCGCAGTGATCTAAGTAAACACAACCAAGTGGTTTATTAGAAATGTACAACTGTGTCTGGGGCGGACGCGCAGCAGTTGAAGGTTTAATCTGCTGGCAAATGTCACATCGAAAGACATAATCACGCGTCTGTTTGTACAGTCCCCGCCACCAGAAACGTTGTTGTACCGGAGATACAGTAGCCGAAACACCTGCATACGCAGACGCAACACCTTCATGGGCAGCTGTAATCAGTGTAGACCTGCGGTCCGCGTTGGGAATTAACCTTTCACCAACGTCCGGTATTTTCACATTAGGAACTTTATCAGGACTTAAGTGGTATGAATACTTTGAAGGGAATCCCTTAGGACATTTACTTCGCTTCTCAGTCGCAGCAACGGCTGCCAAGATATCATCATCAATCTTACTTTTGGAACGTGCAACTGCCGCAATCAAATATGTCGATACTGCTGATTTTGCGGCCTCACCGGCCAAAGAATTGCCAACAGCGTGAACACCTACACGCTGATGACCGAGAGTATGAATTACAAACACGAGTGGCAATTGCTCTTTAAGCTCAGCCACTCGGACCCAGATAATTTTATGTTTTATTGTGCTACCCTTGGAATCACAAAAATCATTCTGAATCCAAAAGAACAGGTTCTCGTTGTAAGACTGGACACAGTAGTAAGAATCACTCACAAAAAGAGTCGTCACACTAGGATCAGCGTACTCCAATGCAAGCATCAGAGCACGAAGCTCTGACAATTGTGTGATGCAGTCCCCTAAAGTCTGCGTGTGCACAACCCTGGACTTGAACTCATCATTCACGATGGCACCTACCACAATGGCGCAAGCTTAAACGTATGCATGCTTAGACCCATGCGCAACTTGCGCTGAACCATCAGTGTATATGATGCAATGGAAATCCTCCAAAGGCCGCATAGTGAAAGGCACAGGATGAACAAATTCATACTGCAAAAACTCTTGCGACTGTAATGAGGCATCAAAAATAAATGTGGCATCCGAAGACGTCAATGATGCTGCCCATTGTATCCTCTGTGGGTGCAAAGCTTTAGAATTTGGTATACTGGCCTTCGTCACTGCCTCTAGTGAAGGATACGGGGTAACAACCAACATGCGTTTTCCCTATGACAGTGCACGTTCTTTAAGAATCGCCATCTGCACTAATGTCAAAACTTTTTCCACAGTGGAAAACCGCATTTCTGCCGAAGAGTACAAGTGTGACTTGTAAGCAATAGGTACTGTGTCTCCTTCGTTAAAAGTAAGGTAAGTGAAACCCACCGCCCCAGGGATGATTCTTATCACCAGGTTGGTGTGGTTATCACGAGTCAGTAAGAATTTAGATTCTATAAGATCAGCCTGCAAAGATTGCAAAATAGCTGTATGTTCCGGCAGCCAGCAAGATTTGGTAAAAGTAAGTTGTATCAAAGCATACAAAGGCTTGATACGCTGAGCATATTCAGGAATGTATGTACGCCCAAAATTCAAAAATCCCAGCAAGGACTAACTATTTCAGAGTTGTAGGAGTGCGCAGTTGTGCGCATTTCTCCAAGAAGTGAGGAGCCAATCCTCGACCTTCATTGTTGAGCTTGTAGCCCAGAAACAACACTGTGTACTCTGCAATGTGAGACTTTGCAAAGTTGAATTTGTAACCAAAGTCCGCAAAGTTACAAATTATGCTGTTAGCGCGACACAGATGCGCCCAAAGCTCGTCGTCTGTGAGATATATGTCATCCACATATGAACACGCATCCGTGTCTACCCTCTCCAAGAGAGAGACTATACGGGCGGCAAACACGCCTGGACTATTCTTATAGCCAATCATTAGGCATTTAAATTGGCGCTGTTTGCCGCCACAGGTAAAACTGGTCCATTGGAAACTAAGACCATCCAAATTGTGGGCAAAAAAGCTGTTGGAAATGTCAAGTGTGGTTTTAAACCGTTTTCGCAGAAGACCATCCACTAAAGCAGAGCCGTGGGTATTCTGTACTGCACAGGTACGCCAATGCGAGTTCAAATGCCGGTAATCCAATACCAAACGGTACGAACCGTCAGGCTTGGCCACAGTAAAAAGTGGGTTAGTCATCGGTGACACACAAGTTTCAATTACACCTTGATATTCCAATTGTTCCGCTACGGAAAACTTAGCTTCACGTCGGATGGTATATTGAGGTTGAGGCTGAGGCATAGACCGTAAAGGAATCTCGTGGTGTGGGGAAAATTTATCCCAACCACAGTGTGTATGGTACAGAGCCGGTGCAAGGGCTTTAGCCCACTCTTCTGCAAAATTCAACGCATGCTCCTTTGAGACAGTGTGCGCGAAACTAGGGAGGATCACCTGCTCCCCTCTCGGAGCTGCGAGAAAAAAAGTGGGGGCCAGTCAGCCTCCGCTAACAAAATGTCATAGGCAGTCATAAGATTTTCCCAAAATACCCCTTTTATGGTACGTTGTATGTCACCTTCAAGTAAAAGGACAATGTTATAAAGTCTATCAGAGGGAGCTACTCTGGTATCAGCTGTCTCCACAACAACATACTGCTCAGTCACTGTCACCTTCAGTAGTGGAGGCAGGGCCTCTCACACTATGGTAATCTCCGCCGCGCTGTCCAGCAAGGTCAAAGCCCATGTCTGATTCCGAAGCTGTGTTCTCACTATCTGTGGCATATCTCGCTGTTAAAGCAGCAACTTTCTTTTTCTGAAACTGGGGTCTTTTCGGTGTTGAATCGTCCTGCTTGCCTTTACTTTCTTTTGGGCGGGGCTGGTTGCGTCCCGGCTGGCCACCCCGACCTCTGCCGCCTCCTCCACCACCGGTCGATGAGGCCGATGAGTCCTGAAAAGAATGAGGAGAGCATTGTTCAGAAACCTGAAAACGATCAGGAGATGTTATCGTCGCGCAAGTCATAACCCCGTTCTGTAGTTGCAGACACTGGTGATGCAGGACGTGACCCCTGTTTTTGTTGCTGTTTACCCTGTTTTTGTTTTTTCGGCCAATTGTGATTCTTAGCCTTGGGCTGGTCGTCTGTTTCCAACTTCTGCCCTTGGGGTTGTTTTTTCTCTTTTGGAGAGAAAGGCTTGACACCCAAACTATTACGGCCCACTGTTTTATAAGCCGCCGTAATAATTATCGGTAACTGACGGGGTTTATCGGCATCGGGAACCGCCTGCAAAGCATTAGACACCTGAAAGCTTACTGCATCTCCCTTGACATTCGCAAGTACGAGATCGGAAACTACGTCAAAACTGCCGCATAGCCGCATACCCAATTCAACCGCTGCCTCAGGTCCATGCTCATCTTGAACGCGTTTAATGACCGAGGGTAGGACGGTCATTGACGGAGTGCCAAAGCACCTCGTATACACCGCCGCAAAAATCTTACCCCAAGACTCACAGTCACCTGCCTCTGGTATCAAGTCTTTCAGCAAACTAATCATCAGAATCCTGTGTTTTTCAACAGGAGTCGTGTTAGGAAATACTGCTTCCAGCTGGTCAAATTTCTCGGCAAGCCAGAAAGGCATATCATCCTTATCCTGGGGGCGCTTACCCATCACTGCATTAACCATAACAGGACTAAGCTTCATACCGCCGGTCCGGCTGGAAGCGCCGCAACACCTGGGGCCCCGCCTGGGAGATTGTGGGTAATGAATTGCACTAACGACCTAATGACACTAATCGCGACTGCATTAAGCGGCCGCAACTCTGCAACAGGAACCGCTCCATGTCAAGGATGCGGTGTAAATCCAGCCAAAACAGGCCAGGTAGCGCCTGGAATGGACAAAGGACCTACTCGTGAGATTATCAAAGAGTGGGGTAGGGCGCCATTAAACCAAACTCGGTGCTGCCAAGCATTTTTCGGAACTTCCTGTGTCCTATATGGCACATATTCTGCGGGCACAGCAGTAGCAGTATAAGTGTCGAACACACCAGTATTTGCATTCACAGCAGGGAAGGTCACCCACTGTCTTCCGGAAACAATAGTGAAGGAGGTTAAGAACTGATGTAAGCACTACTCAAGCGTCATGTAATAAGACCACCAACGATTGGGCGCCATGTCGCAGGGATTCTGCTCCTACACAGAACTGTGCATAGAGACTTGGAACCTTGGTGAATTAGGGTGTACCAAAACTCACCTTAGTAGCCAAAATCCCCTACCAGACTAGCAATCAGTGTCTCATTGGTTCTTTGATACCCCAATGATTAGACAACCCAGAACATGGACTTAGAACATCTCAGGTAACGTGGAACACATGAACACTCTTTCGTTATACTATCATACCAGTCCAAAACGAGGAGTAAATGAAGACACGTGCCAGTTTAAAATATTTATTTCTAGTGCAGTGTTCTCAAGCGCAGTATCTTAGCTAATACAAGCAAACATATTATAAGCAACAAGGTTATCAGCATAGTTACTAGTCCAGAAAATACAAAGGGAGAAAGCATGTTAAAATGCTAAAGGGAAGGAGGCTAAAAGGTACCTCAGTCTTACCATCCCTTTCTAGTATATTATATTACATCAACAGAAGATCTCTTTGGGTTTTTGAAGGGCGGCCCCATACCTCTGGTCTTAGTAGAAAGGGATCACATCATCTCCTACACCAGCTCTCGGCATGCGAATATTCATCAAGTGTGTATGCATGCTCTGCGCAGTGCATTATTAAACGCGCCAAAACCAGAGTTGGCCACAGCTGCATATGGGTTATGTCTAGAACGTGCTCTGATCAGACCGAACAACAACCACTGTGTTGAAATAACCTTGAAGGCCTCGGCACTCACTGTTCAGACATAGCTTACCAAGCAACGCTGATACAATAGGAAAACATATTATTCTCGAGTGAAGCAAAATAGTCTACTAGGCTCAAAGCATTAATAACAATATGTGTAGTGTGCAGAAGCAGCAGAAAGGAAAAATGGCGTTTAAACTTCTAATAAGCTCCTGCTAACTTAACACAGTCTGAAGGCAAAGCCTATCTACATGACAAAGTCATTTAGGATACTTTGAGAGCACTCTGGTTTGCTGGCCTGCCTGTGCTCGTGTTGTGTTTTGTTTACTTTGTGTGCCGGTTTGATGAAAGATTTGCTGCCTCTTCACTTGCTGTGCTTGTTTACAATTGTTCTCTGTTACTGCCTTCCCTTCCCTTCCCACCCACCATTTCTCCATGTGCTGACCCCTTCGACCCACCCGGGGCGCTGCGCTTCAGGTTTCAGTAAGGTGCCTGCTTTCATGCAATGCAAGCGCTTCGGGAGGCCGGGCGCTTTTAGTGCACAACGTAAAACCTTTATCTACACGGGCGCCGCACTACATTTAAGTCTCAACTAGGTCTTCCTCAGTGGTTGTTGCTTACTCCGCCCCTGTCGTTGCTTGAATGTCCCACCAGCCCCTCCCCATATTTGTGCTTGTTTAACTTCCTTCCAATAGAGCCACTCTTCAAATAACTAATTTTGAAGAAAATACACAGGAGTTCAGCAACGATTTCCCAATCTGCAAGTCTCTGCATTTGGAAATCGGCGAAAAGGGAGTGGACATTGTAGGCACAGTGGCATCCAGAGCACGTTGGTTGTGTTTGGAGGTCAGCAATGTGAAAGAGGGTTGCCACTGCTCTGCTGTGGGCTGGAGCCATGCATCTAGATTGACCATGGGTTAATGTTACCATTAGGGCAGAAGCTTGCAGGCATAGGGCAGGATCAGGTTACGCTATGATGTTTTGATGTCTACATGCTGGTAGGAGGTTTCTGGCAGAATATCTGTTACTGCTCTCTTTTAGGAAGCAGAGCAGATTTAGCGATGCAGAAAAAAGGCACACCCCATACCACCATGAAGCATTCGTCGGGACCATGCACTCGAACATACCAGCACTCCACCCACTTACCCACGGTCCCAATACACAGGTCTGTAGCTACCCGCCACAGCAATTACCATAACATTTGAAGAGTGGGTCACATTCATTGCAATGCGGGGAGGGGGACTATCGGGTTACCAGCTGGAGGATATCTCAGCTTGTAATGCTCCAGCACGTACACGAGACATGCATTTATTTTGCTTGTATGCCATGCACCAGCACTAATCAAGATCGTCTGTGTCGTTTATTTGTTATTAGTTTATATTTTCAGTTAAGGAAGTCTTTCAGGGACGAATTTAGCATAAAAAGGCAACAATATATTAAGCCTTCATGCTTTAGCCTGTTCAATCATGTCCTTGAAAGGCTTATAGGGACATTTATCTACTGCTATGCACAAGGCAGCTTGAAAGGCACTAAATTCGGAATTCAAAGGTTGACAGCACCTCCCCATACAGGTGAAGTATTGCTTATGTTTTGGCAGCTCAAGTATTAGGAATGTGAAGATAAACTTCGGCCAGTGCCAAGCGGACTGTCCCACTCAGTAACCCGTACCACCACTGCAGTCTGGATCTGACCAAAAGGCAACCTCTGTAGCAGGGCCGGACTGGGAACTGAAAGCAGCCCTGGCAAATTTTGGTAGACCAGCCCCCACCTGGTGCGTTGCGAGCGAGCCCAGCGAGCGAGCCTGACCACTACTCGGGGGGTTTGGGGGATTCCCCCCCAAGAAAATTTTGTAAAAAGACAGACCTACACTGGTTTTGAGTAGCGCTATAAAACAAATGAAATGCATGTGAGGGTGGCTATGCAGAGAAGACGGGCATTGAACTTGACACCTCTCTGTGCCTCTGTAGTCGGTGCTCAAAGCCAGAGGCTACCTGCTGAGAGTGGCGCCTTTACACAAAGACGGTGTCTCAACTGCAGCCTGGCAAAGACATTTGGACGGGGAACCAACCAGAACCAGTTCTGCAGCACATACCATTTAGAAATATTTATCGCTGAGAATAAAAGATAATAAATGCCTTTAAGTTCAATGTGTGAAGGGGCATTCATGTCACGTTATATTTTGAGCGTATCTGATGCACATTAACGCAACCTCACACCAAGGACAGTCACTATTATTCAATGGCAAACATATCTGCAGTTCCACGTCTCCCCAAAATTACTAAGTAAATGTAGTTCTAGAAACTTTTTTTATTGTTAGACTGCAGACATACTTAAAAACACAGTCTAGCTAAAACTTAGTTAACAGCAAATGTATTTGAAAGGGAGGCAGCTTTCTCCTTGCCACAAAGACCATCCACAAAGCTGTGAAAATGTACTGATCGCAGCCCACAAGTCGAAGCTGCTTGTAAAGCTTAGGCAGATGCCACTGTATTCTTTTTTTATACCCGTCATGTCTATCAGTTAACCCATTCCTTAAGACATGGATTTCCGATCATCTGTATTGCAAGCAGGTCATCGAACTATGTCACAGACGGAATTTCATTTAGTTTGCCCCCAGGGATGCACTCAGTGGACCAGCAGAGCTGACCAGCAGTACCCACCCACCTCGAGTCATAGCCCGGCCTAGACTAGAGCCAGGCTGAGCCTGAGGCCAGACACCAACTCGCTCCGCCCCTGCTCACAACAAATGCCACTGCGCTGCGGAACCAGGCAGTGGCCGATTATGTCATCAGTGATGTCATCTATTATGTAATTAGGGTCAATTTATGACTTGAAAACAATTACATTATTGATGGGTTCATTTGTGCCAAGATGCCTCAGTGAGTCAAACGGCACCTACCTAGTTCGATGTCTAGCTGTCAGTCAAGGAGGCAAATGCCAGCTGGGCTACCTTCATCGTACACTATTCTCAGGTTGATAGGATGGGTAACATTTTATAATGTAACATTATCTCCTGGTAGCCAGCACCTATAAACAGGAGGACGTCATCCTCGAGTGTAATATAAAACCAATATTATTATGATTTTCTCATTTAAGCAAGGCCATTTTACAAGGACATGTTAGCATAATTATCTGAAATGTGGCATTTATTGACTTGTGATCTTCTACATTGACACATTTATGCCCCCTTCACTCTGCCTTATTACGCAGTTGTCTTTAGAAAAGAGCTGCTAATCTGTCCGTTTTCATTTCTATTTAGCACAAACGAAAACCAATTTGAATCTCATGTTTGAAAAACATATTGTAAAATACCGCCCAAAGTCTTGAAAATTCGTACGCATCCTTGTGAAAATCCAATTTCTAATAATAAACTGGTGCTGGAAACATTATGGTTACAGCTGTTGTATGGATACAAACACTCATAAAACTGGCAATGCCTAAACATCTGCTGAGAGGTTCTATGTCTGACAGTTGTACTAGAAAGCAGCGCTTTCCTGGGTCAGAAGAAATACAAACTTACAAATTTAAGAAGGCTCAGTTTTACAAAGTAATGCACAAACAATCTAGTTATGCTATTGACATTCTTTGGATCCAAATGCCTTTTCATCGGAGATCACAGACAAACCTCACGGTTTTAGAAAGCAGCTAAGGGAGACCCTTGAGCGCGCGATTCAAAATGGCCGCTGCAATGTGAGCTCCTTCGTTTTTCGCCCGTTTTTTCGATAAAAACAAAAAAAAATTGTCAGGAAATCGCTGCAAATGTGGTCGCTGGCCTTATAAAGCTGCCACTTACCTGCTGAGGAGGTTTGGTGTTATTCCTGTCGACGGTGGTGGTGCTGCCAGCTTCTTGGTTCCTGCTCCCTGCTTTCCAAAAAGGTACTGCCTGGACTGTCTGTCAGGGGGGCGGAGACTGCTTCAGGAAAGGGCCTGGCTTGGGCCTAGCCACACCCACAGCCCTGTTTGAATGAACAGGCTTTTATACCGCGCAGCTATGCCCAATAGCTGCTGCACCAGTGTTTTCATTGGGGAATACTTCATTTTCTCTCTATTTTCCTTCTGACTTTCACATATTAATTCTTTTTATTTCAAAATACGCCAATTTTACTCCTTATAACATGGAAAATAAAAATACTGCCAATAATAAAAGGAGACAGCAGGTTTCACCTCCATTGAAATCAAAAGTAGTGGAGTCTTCTGAGCCTTCATTGTCTTTAATTCTAGAAGAAATCCAAGCACTTCATGCTAATACAGAGACAATTGCGGCAGAAGTAAAGAATGTACGAAAGGAAATGGCTAGCTTATCTATGAAAATCTCTGATAACTATCAAGATACAGGATAATAAAGCCAAAATAGATGCTTTTACACCATTAATATAGAAAATAGCTCCCATGAATACCCATCTTTTGGATAAGGAAAATCGTCACAGGCAATGTAATCTTCGCATTTTTAATTTACCGGAAGAAGTTGAGGGGTCTAATTGCCGGTTATATTTGGAAACTTTGATTCCTGGTCTTTTAAATATTAAATTTCCAGAGAAATTTGAGGTTGAAAAAGCTCACCGAATTCCCTCTCGTCGCAATCCTCAACATTCAAAGCCAAGACAAATGATATTTAAAGTATTTTGTCACCATCATTTGGTATTGATTAGGAAAGCTGCAAGAGAAATTCCCTCATTGATGGTCAATGGGTCAAAAATCTTTATTCACCAAGACTTTGCCAAAGAAACTGTGACAATACGCAAGGAGTTTTCTGACCTCCGCCCGCAGCTGCGAAGTTTGGGTTTCAAATATGGCCTTTTTGATCCATCCATGATGCACATATGGAAAGACAATTTTTCAAAATCCTTTCATCGTCCAGAGGAGCTAAGACATTTTCTTGATCTTCAACTGCAGCAGTCAATGGATACCCATGACCCTACTACTTGAAGTGGATTTTTTCTGACAATTTTTACGCTATTTCCTCAATTTTTAAGGGCTCCAGCGGTTATTGGCCATGCTTGTAACGCGTGTGTGCGTTTCACTTTTCATTTTTATGTTTGTTGTTGTTTTGTTTGCTGTTTGTCAGTTCTTCTGTCTTCTTCCCTCTCATTTATCTTTTCTATTTTCTAGAGCTACTCACACTTTCTTCTGTTTTCTTTCTCTCATTATCCTCTTCTTCTCTTTTTCTTCCTTTTTATTCCATTATGGCTGACATTAAAGTTATTTCGTTGAATGTTAAAGGTTTGCGACATCCAGTCAAGCGTACTAAGATTTTGGATTATTTAGGCAGTTCTAAAGCAGATTTTTGTTTTTTACAAGAAACTCATGTTGAGGATATAGTACTAGGTTATATGAAAAAAAAGTGGGTTGATAGTATTGTTTCCTCTCCTGCTATTGGTGAAAAAAATGGTGTAGCGATACTAATTGCAAAGAAGTCGCATTATCAAATTCTGAATAAATTTACTGATGCAGATGGGAGATATTTAATTGTCAAAGTTAAAGTTTATGATTCTATTGTTCATTTATTAAATGTTTATGGGGCCACTGCAGATGACCCTGCTTTTTGGAACAATCTTGCAACAGAGGTTCTAAAACTTGGAAATGTTCCTTTGATTATGGCTGGTGACTTTAACGTGATTTCTGACCCTTTATTGGTTAGGTTATCTCAAACAAAATTTCATCCCACTAAGGTTTATTTTGCTTTTAAAACGTTTCTTCAAACCACTAAGTGAGTCGATATTTGGCGTCTTCATTTCCCTACAGAAAGGAATTTTAATTTCTTTTCTAACCCTCACAATTCTCATTCTAGACTTGATTATTTTTTAGTTTCAAGACAACTCATTCCCTCTATTAAAACTCCTATGATTGGAAATATTGATGTCTCCGATCATGCTATGATTTCTTGCATATTAAATCTTAATATACCTTTTCCTAAACAATCTAGATGGAGAATGAATTCTGGTTTAGCATTAAATGAACATAACAAACCAAAACTTATCTGCCATTTCTGAATATTTTAAATTAAATCCTGCAGGTTCTACTTCTTTAGTTAATCATTGGGATGCTTTTAAAGCGTATATTAGGGGTGTTACTATTTCTATTATGGCCCATGAAAATAAAACTTTTAATGCCAATATTAAACATTTAGAAAAACAAATAGCGAAATATGAATGACTTTTTATTACGTCCAACGATTCGAAATATAGAGACAAATTGCAAAAGTTACGGTACGAGTTTAATACTATTCTCAGTACAAGAGCGGGTGTCCAACTTACTAAAGCAAAGGCTAAATTCAGTTTTAATGCAAATAAATCTGGACGACTTTTAGCAAACTACCTCCGTATTAAAAAAGATAAATCCCAAATCACTTCTATTCACAATCCTACTGGTAAAATTGCCTTATCCCATAATGATATTGTTGCTGAATTTTTTAGTTTTTACTCTAAATTATATGATAAACCTGATTTTAATGATGATTCTTTGGTAGATTCTTTCCTATCTTCGTGTGATCTACCTAAGATTTCTCAAACAGATAAACTTGGATTAGATTTACCCATTACTAAGGACGAAATTCTCTCTGCTATTAAAGCCCTTAAACTAAACAAATCTCCAGGTCCTGATGGTTTACCAGCAGAGTTTTATAAAGAATTTCAATCCCAACTCTCGTCTTTTTTGCTTCAACTTTTTACGTTATTTGCTTCATCAGGAAGTATGTCTGGTTCTTTTACAGAAGCCTTAATTATTGTTCTTCCTAAACCAGACAAGGACCCTACTCGTGTTTCTAATTATCGTCCCATTTCTTTAATAAATCAAGATTGTAAATTGTATGCGAAAATTTTGGTCACACGTCTATCCCCTATATTAGATTCAATTATTCATCCTGATCAGTCAGGGTTTATGAAAAATAGATATTCAGCTAACAATACAAGAACTCTACTTCATGTTATTGAACAAAGTCGGACTCTAGATCAGCCCTCCGGTGTCATGGCCCTGGATGCTGAAAAAGCGTTTGACAAACTTCATTGGCAATTTTTATTTCATACTTTAACATCTTTTAATTTTGGTGATTCTTTTATTCGCATGATTTCAGCTTTATATTTTGCTCCTACGGCCCGCCTATTTATTAATGGTCAAGTTTCCAACCAATTCTCCCTTTATAGAGGTACACGTCAAGGATGTCCCCTTTCTCCATTGCTCTTTTTATTAGGTATTGAACCTTTTCTTCCCTCTATTAGAAAATGTGCAACTATCACAGGAATTAAGGTTAGAGATATTACTATAAAAACATTGGCTTATGCGGATGATGTGCTTTTGTTAATCAATGATCCAATTTCCTCTTTTCCTTCCTTGATGGACATAATTGATAAATACTCAATGGTGTCTGGATATAAATTGAATACTAATAAAACAGAATTTTTCCCTTTAAATACCAGGTTAGCCGTCTTTCTTCTCTTCCTGCGTATTATGTTTTAGTACCTGTTCAAGGGCCAGGACGCCCCTTTGCTGGGGCAGCTGTGCGCTGTATAAATATTAGTAACATAACATAACATAACAAATGTTTATTGTACTCATGATATGATTCCCATGCGAGACATCATTTGGCAGACAAATAAATGAAAATATCTTGGTATTTTATTCTCTTCATCTTTCAAATCAACCTTAACTTTTAATAGTGATTTTGTTCTAAATTATATTAAAGATAAAACATCTAAATGGTCTTCACTACATCTTTCATGGTGGGGAAGATTGGAATCCATTCAAATGAATGTTGCTCCTAAAATATTTTACACTCTTGCCATGATCCCCATTCAATTTCCGTTAAAGTTTTATAAGAATATTGATAAACTTCTTTCTAAAATTCTTTGGAATGGTAAGGCACCGCGTATTAGTTACAAAAAATTGAAAATGTCTAAATGTAATGCTGGTTTTGGTGTTCCAGATTTTCTTTTTTATCATAAAGCGTTTATTTTGAAACAAAGTGCTATTTGGTTTAATCATTCCTGTCTATATAATCCTCCTACCTGGTTTCATATTGAAAAATCCATCATCAATCCTTTTCCATTTCCCACATTAGTAACAATGGCTAACAAATCTACATTTTTTCATAAATCCCTTATCCTAAAGTCTACCAAAATGATTTTCAATGATATCGATTCAATTTTTGAACATTCCATGTCTAATACTGTTGAATTATCTCTATGGTATAGCAGTGTTATTAAACTGAATAAAAATGTTAGTTTTTGGTCTTCTTGGATCAAGGCTGGTATTTTTTATCTTAAAGATGTTTATTCTAACAATAATTTTCTTCCATTTCAATCGTTGCAAACAAAGTTTGGTTTACCAGATTCTGATCTTCCAAAGTATGTATATTTATGTAATTCAATTTTGGATTCTTTTTCCCAAGCTATACCATCTGCTATTCAAACTGATTTATCTGTTTATATTAACTCTGTATCTTCAAATGTTCATGGTGTTTCTATTTTCTATAAAAAAATGTCCAATAATCTAGGCACTAATATAAATTTGATTGCATCGTTTTGGAATAATGAATTATCACTCATTATCTATTGATGTGTGGGAAACTATATTGATTTCTAGTATTTCTGGATGGTTACCGGTTTCGCTTTTTCAGACTAATTCATATATTTTATTTAATTGCTTATGGTCTCCATCACGATTATTTCATGCTAAGCTTCTTCAATCTGATATATGTTGGCATTAAAATTTACACCCTGGATCTCTACAACATATGTTTTTTTCTTGTTCTTTATTATCCAAATTTTGGACAGAAGTATGGGACATTATTAAGAAAATGTTTCATCTTCAAGAAGATATATCGTATAAAAGAATAATTTGCAAGTCTGTAATGTTGTCCCAAGATTTAAGTACTCTTGAATGTAAACTGTTTAATTTCTTGATTTCTGCTGCTCTAAAATCAATTACTTATTGTTGGAAAGATGTCTCAAAGTTATCAGCTCATGCATGGTGGTCCTGGGTTATTTTTACAAGAAGAGGTGCACAGTTATCCTTGTCTGGGGTTTGTCAAAATTCTATATCTTATCATCTATTTTGGTCTCCTATTGATATATATTTATCGAGTTAATATTATCCTTATTGTTCCCCCTTTTTATTATTTATTATTCTATTATTATATATTTTGACATTGTATAGTAGCTCTATTATTGACTTTCATGCTTTTGCTATTATAGTTTCCCTCTCCTTCCCTTTTTAAATTTTGTTTCGTTATGATTTATCAATTATTGTATCTTATATATTGATATTTTACAAGATTTTTGCAATGTTAAATTTTTCTGTATGTCTTGCTTATTGTTTATTATGTTTCTGCTGATAAAATTTAAATAAAATATTTTGAACACAAAAAAAAAGAAAGCAGCTAAAAACCTGGCTGTTTTTATCGACACTGTAATCTACACTTGTATTGTCCAGTGATCGTTTCTCCAGTAGGCAAGAAGTGCAGAGCTACCACCAAGACACTTTATGGTATAATCCACACTTTAAAAATATAAATTAAATCTAATCTATACCAAAACTGCATTCAGGGGCATCACGAACAAAGGCAACACAGACACCCAAAGGTGGCTTTTCAGTGCATGAATCGCTGCCACCCAGAGGCGCAGCTATCAGTGGTGTAGAGGATGGAGAGGTGCGGACCTACTTAACCTGGATTATTGTTGGAATTTACTACCCAACAAGTGGTCAGAGGCCCATTTTGCTTGTTTGCTCTAGGGCCCCCTTGTTTGTCACTATGGCTTGTCGCCAAGCACCTTGCCGTTTGTAAGGCCTGTGCTGGGGTAAGTTGAAAGGTATCCTTTTTTTTATTTTTATTTTATTTTATTGAGCAAATTTATAGAGTGATCAACAGTACACTGATTGACTAATCATGGTGTCATATACAAAGTACATCATTAATTAAGGCATTCAGACATTTCAACAAAGTGCGGACGTACCAAAAAATACACCTATTCATATAATCCTAGCAACCATGTTATTCAATTTTTTTTAGGATAGTGCAATACATTGATATGTTTTTGGATATGAAAGGTCGCCTACTTGATAGTCCGTTCACGAGATGCCTGCCTCAGGGGACCTTCCCTTGTGGTGTACGTATTTTGGGTAGATTTGTCTCAGCCAGGATTAAAGCAAAAATAATTTTATCTCGCCTCGAAAGACTGAAAACAGGATTATGAAACGAACTGGCAAAACAACAGTCATGTTTACTTTAAAATGTTGTATTATAAAATCATGTCTTTCAGGCCTTCGGGTTATTTTTTAATGTGGGCTGTATTGTCTATTAAAAAATGTGCTACATTCATATGTTTGCTGGTCAAACTCTCGGAATGTTGTGTTAAACCCACGTCTGTTGAACAACAAGGCTTGTTTGTAGGGAAATAAAAGAGCCCTGGGAACACACACCGTGGCCTCAGCTGACACCGATGAGCATAGGTGTGGCTTAGTGAGCGCCCACGGTCACAGGGGTCACCTCCACCTGTTTGCCACTGTGCACTGACACTGCGATCGCCTGACCTCTGTGCCACTTCTAACATCTGAAAGGCACTTAGCAAGGATGACTAGGGAACACGAGAGTGGCGAGGCGCTATCAGATGAGTTAATCGCCTCCCATCACACCTGTTCTGGCAACTGTAATAACGGATTGTCTTGTCTCTGTAGCTTGACTTTCTGCCGCGCGGAGGTCCGCTTGGTGACAGAGCGGTCTGCTTGTGTGGCATTCCTATTTGTTGCAAAGGCGATTTTTACCATGACGATGATCTGATTCATGGGTGGCACTGTCTGGGGGCATTGTGACCGGGCCAGAATTAAAAGCAGAAGGGGCCTAAGGCCCCTTTGGCTTTTAATTCTAGCCCGGTCGCAATGCCCCCAGACTGTGCCACCCATGAATCAGATCATCGGATCAGGATTGCATGCAATTTAAATAACTGTAAATAGACTCACCTGCGGGCGGCAGACAGGAGGAATTAAACCATGAGGTGCCTCTCTTTCCTACTCGTCTCTCTGGCGCATGAGCATCACCAGGCAGCAGACCCCGCCCCACCCCCTAAGGCTGAACTAACAGTAAAACCTCCGCGTGCAGACGCGGAGACATTTGCGTGCTGCATGTGTCTACGTCATGCTCAGGGGTTTAAAAAAAAAAATTACAATGATCATAGTCCGGCCTGATCATAGTAGCCTGCCTAAATGAAATTGAAATTGGCGGCAGCCACAGGGTCACTGCTCACGTCATGGACACGGACGGAGCACCTGCATTAATATATGCAGAGAGAATCATTGTGCTCAGGGCTAGTTGTGCTCACGGTCGGTCCGACACTGCCAAATCGGCCCCAGCAACAAAACCGGCCCCTGTCATGAAAACCGGCCCCCACCCCATCCAGCCTACCGGGGGATTGCCCGGTGCCCGAAATTGCCAGTCCGGCCCTGCTCTGTAGTACAAGTCTAACTCCCTCAAATAACTTTACAAACAGATGCACTGCATCTTTGAGTGTCATCGGCCAGTTTCACCTCCCCCTATATTTCAAGAAATTATAATACAAGAGGGAGGGACACTCCTGCCTTGCGCCAGTTCTTGACATCCATAACATTTTTTAAAACCTCTCTGAGTAAGTGCATGCACAGAGCCTGCCTGAAAGAAGTGTGAGGGTTACCATGCTAAAATAAAACTCACAAAAATATCTTGGCTTTCCAGTAAGCAGTAGAACTCAACCTAATACTTTTCGGTAAATATTTTCTTTATTGTTAAATACAACAACACCAGGGCCGCAGAAGCAGTCATTTTGGGTGATACAAAATGTTTTTTGCTCCATATAAGCCTGGGAGTATTTTATTTTCATTTCCTTCCCACTGTCCATTTAAATGGATTAAGCTAAGGGGGGACCCAGCTGTGCTCTCTAAAGGAGTGTGTGTTGTTTTAAGGAAGGCCACTTCAACACTCATTTGGAACAGGAAATGCTTAGGGGGATGGGTGGCAATTGTATGTCAGGTGACAATGTGATGGTTTTTAGGTCACGGCTACACAGTGCACGTCCCTGCAACCAGAAGGCTATGACTGATGTAACAGTATATTTCTTTTGTAAATTGGTCATTGGGGCAAAGCCAATAGGTCTTGGCAATCCGAGAGCTATAGGCATTGCTAATGTTAAAGCATTTGTGTACAGCTCTGAGGCTTTTTTTATTGATATACACAAATGCATTAACATTGCCAACACCTAGAGCTCTTGGATAGCTAAAACCTATTGGTTTTGCCAATGCTTGTTACCCAGGTTCTCTCTGGAATAAAGGGGCCTGTGTCTGTGGCCTGCAGTGGCATTTGGTAATCACTGCGAGTAAGGCCTTAGAGAATCCCCGTCAATAATTTAACTAATAGTTGTCTCTTTTAGGTGCATTTAACGATCTGTCCCTGCACGAGCACAATGAAAATAAAGAAGCTTAACACGGCACTTGCTTATCTTTCGTTTTTCCTTTTTCTTCTACAGCTAGAGTGATTTTGTAATGGTTCTTAATTTGTAATAAAAAAATTATAATAAAGTGTGCTGTATGGCAAAATACTTATAAGGTACCAAACGAGAGACCTATTGGCATACGCCAATGCTTGTTTAATATGCGACAGTTCTCCATCCTCTCTTATCTGTCCCCTGGCACCCTGAACCCTAACCATAGGCCGTACCATTGCCTTTCTGCTTACCACGGGTGTGTGGTGTCTTGATGGAATTTTATTTAGGGAAAGACCATGGAAGGAAAACTTTAAGTGATTTTTTTGCCATATATGATGGTTAATTTAGCCTTCAAATTACATTTTATAAAAACATAACTGAGCTGAGCTTGGTTGGTACATTCAACGTGCATCGTCAAAGATGATGGGTCTGGCTTACATTTGCAACTCTACCCAAGATCTATTTTCTTTGCCATAGCTATTGGGCATGCTGAATTTATATCTTATCATTGATCCAGCAGCAAATCAGGGAAGCTTCCAGGTGAGATGAATCTGATCAGTGGCTCGGTAACTGAATGTGGTTGCTGTGGGTACCAAAGGGCCAACACGCTATTGGAAATCTCCAGAGGACCACCTCTTGGTGTCCCTGCAAATAATCTGTTATGCCATACAGTTAATCAATGCATCTTGCAGTGAAACAAAATAACAAAGAGTATTGTGTTTTTTATACAATGCAAAACATAAAGACTTGAATGTGACAAAGTATGATGCACTTTTCAGAAGGAAGTAGTGCCCCATTCATTCTAAGCACTTACAAGCAGGTAGAAGAATATACCCAAACACCCAAACAACCAACATCAATCAGAGATATGATTGGCAATCTCTCTAGCCGACAGTCGACGTGAGCTCATCCAAAGTCAACTTTCTGTGTATTGGGCACAAGGCGTTTGCTTTGCCAGACATAAAAAGGGCTCTATTTGATTACTAAAACAAATATTCCAAGTTTAAAGTAAAAGATAATCAACTATGTGAATGATATGTCATCAGTGAGCTATGGGTTGCAGTTTTATTTAAATCACCATTTAACACATTCATCCAGAAATGAGCTCTCTAATAATAGAGATGAAAGGGTTTTCTCATGCCATTTTCAGCTTTCCCATCCACTCTTTCATTGCTTGCAGTAAGAGGGTGGAAAGCCACCTTGACCTGCAAACCTCTGTTATTCATCAGAGCCTGCCCTCCACCCACCCCCCCAGTAATCATATTTCCTCTCAATTCTCTTTATTCCCACTCAGTGATAGCCTCATCTCTTTGCATGAAGGAATAGGTATTTACTTTAGCATGCTGTCCTTGCGGCAAAGTCAATTAGATTTTCCCATGGGGTACCGCTGAATGACCACATTTGTATCACTGATAATAATGCCCAAGTGTTCTCATCGTGCTTTGGAGCATCTCCAACACAAAGGGTAGTTCATGCCTAAGATCACATAAGTTCGCTGGAAAAAAAGAACCATATTTTTTTCAGTGTTCCTATGGCTTTACATTACTCTAGAAACAGGATGGTTTACAAAAAAAGCAAGACAAGATTTAATAGCAAAATATTTCCTATTTTATTAGCCTAAACATCAGGTATAGACCAGGAGGGATGATCACATTCTGTCATGTTCCCAAATCCTCTTCACCACCAGACCAGTCTCGGGAAGTGTCCTGCCAGTTCTGCCTTTCCATAAATGGGACACATTAACAAGATTATTGAAGGACACATGTAAGTTTCAATCACACATTCTGGATGAATTATATAAAGCACCTCGATGTAGCATGGGCACCACCATGCCCACGGCATCTAGAATGCAGTTGTGCATGAGTCTTTGTCTGGTTCTTGGTTTGTACTCTCCTATGGTTCCGCGAGGGGTCTGCAGTATCAGTATATCCCTTTAACTCGCTTGTTCTCTGGGTCGAATACTGCCTTCAAATGGG
This sequence comes from Lissotriton helveticus, assembly GCF_964261635.1. Classification (NCBI taxonomy): domain Eukaryota; kingdom Metazoa; phylum Chordata; class Amphibia; order Caudata; family Salamandridae; genus Lissotriton; species Lissotriton helveticus. The sequence goes on along the minus strand of NC_136065.1, from coordinate 162,524,745 downwards.
CCTTGGCTGGGTAGGTCACCCCCATCCGTTCCAGCATGTACTCGCCATCACGAACGAAATCCAAAGACACCTGAAGGAAAGGAAACAAACCAGGATAGGTATTAACAAAAACCTGAAAAAGATCATGATCAAACTACTATATAAACGTTCTCTTTTTGTCACATTGTATTCCAGTAATGTCATCATGAAATAGGTAGCGGTGTCAATTTTTTTCCTATGTTCCATCTTGTAGCGTCTGTGAAGTGTTCTGCACCGCCTGTGAATTAATCAGTCTATCCCCTAAGTAGCCCACAGAAACACAATCACACACCTACTGAGTGAAAGAGAAAACAAACTGCTACACAGTCAATGTTATCATGTATTCTATTATGAAAGAAAGGTCTGTTTGTGACATGATGGTGTAGACATATCTGCCTCAACGGGGCGAGTGCCACAGGCAATCAGAGTGGTGGGTAAAGCGCCAGCTCTGTGGTTGTATGGGGCTACACTGATCCTTAAGGCTGGTTTTGAATGCCACAAAGGAGGATGAATATACAGACTGCATCTATCTATTTAAGGGTGATCAGCCCCTACCCCTTATTTGTGTCAGGCTGCACAGGAGAGTACCTGATCCCACTTCCCTGGCCAAACAGAGCGATATATGCAGGTGCATCCATACCCTTCCTCTGGAAGGGGGCTAGGCCCCCAACGAAAGGGCGCTATCTTGTGACTGCATCCCTCTTGTGGCAGAGAGGGGCTTTACTGGAGTGTAGCTGGGACCCTCTGTGCCCCAGGTTGAAGAACATCCTAGGCAGGTGTGATAAACCTCTTACTCTTCTCACAAGGCAGATAAGTGCAGGCAGGTGTTATAACTGGTGGTCAGTTTGGAGGTTTGGGTCATCCTGACGGAGGTGTTCCATGAGGGAGTTCGATCTTGCAACCCGCCAAACTAACCAGTACAAATGTGGCGAGTGGAGAGGGATGCACGCATGGTGTGTCACAGCAGGGCTCTAAGATCGTGAGGCCCTCCACAAAACCGGTGTCAGCCCTCATCCGTGAGGCCGTGAAGGATATCTTACAAGCTGCAGTGGTGGAATTGTGAGGGCCCTGGATTTTGGTGTTGTAACACCACCCCAACGGCATATCTTGAATCTTGAAAGATTTTGCATCTGCAGGAGGTTATCCTGCCATGATTAATTCCTAAGCCTTTGTCCCCCGGCTCCGGTGTTTCTTTGTCCCTGAAATGCCTCTTTTCCCCACTAAAGTATGCAAATATCTTTGGTCTGGAACACTGGTTTCTGCTTCTATGCAATCCTGCAATATTTTTATTGGGAGCAAAGAGTTGAAGGATATATGGGTCTTGAGCAGATCAAATAAAAATCTAAATTCAGTTATTGAGAAGTCTTTCTAGTGTGGGACATAAGGGATTTCACTATTTCTCCTGTTGCAACACTAATTTAGATGCAATGACAAAACTGATATAGTCACGGGTTCTCCACGCTCACATTAAATGCTTCTCCTCAACAGTATGTGTCCAATATAGAGTCATTCTGGTTTACCGGATGCAGAGTTGGAGCACTTCAAAGTAACAAAATATAACCACAGAGGCTCAACTGAAATCTCAATGCCTAACTGGGATGACTAATTGCAGCTGGGTTGCAGAGTGAGGCACACAAACATACCTCTGATGGTTGCTACACATTGTGAGGCAGTGTGCACTCTGACAAGTAAATAAAAAACGGATCATGGACATGGATCCATCTCTGCAAACATAACATTCGCTATAGATCAGTACATAGTGGTGCTGTACAGACCGCTGCCCCTCCACCATCCTCAAACAATCATGCAACTCTAGAACAAGCTCTAGAATAGCAAGGCCAGGAAAACAGGACTGCAAGGATAATCTTGATGGCCAATTTGCAGTAGTAACCCATCCTAATATTAGAGTGCAAACGTATGGTAACATTTGTTTGTTGACTTTTGTTCTTAGAGATTTTTTAATATGTCTGAGGGTATTAAAGGAAAAAGTGTAACATGACCTACATCACTGTAGAGGTGAGATAAGTAGGACCATCAATTTCTTAAAGTGTGGCTAAGATCAGATGAGGCTCTATGGTGCATGTCAGGGTGAATCTGGAATTTAAAAAAGAAATAGTCAGTGGGTCTCCAATTTTCTGAGCCCATGAGCATTAGATCTAAAAAGGGGACAACAAATGGCATTCAGACTTTCAACAGACCTTTGCCATGAGAACTAGCACAGGAACAAAACGTTGCTTAATAAAGTGAGGCAGAACTGAAACACTGGAAGAGCTGATGAAAGCCCTGAATAAAAGTCCCCAGACATGGAGAATTTTTTTTTTTTTAAATGACATACTAATCTGGCCACACTGGAAGATAAAATTGGTGTTCCGCTGGAGTAACATTGCACTGGGGTACAGAGAAGAAATGCTTCAAAACCAGATTTTGGTGAAATAGACTATGTTTTTGCTCTTCTCTTCACCCAAGTGGTGAAATCAGGCCACGCACTCCTTTTCTGGGAACAGGAATAGAGGACATTGAAATGAGACAGGAGTTCCAAAAGCATTGAGTACAAAGAGAAGAGCCACAAGCAATGTGGGACGATGGAAGGATCTAAAACACTGATTTCAGACAGGATGGCCTGAAGCAGCACTGAAATAATTCATCCCAGCCAGGACCCAGTGGGCCAACCTCTGTAAGGCGGCAGGAGCATTATTTAACCCAAAAGGCATCACACTTAACTGGAATTGGCCCTCTGTGGTGGAGAATACAGACCCTCTTCTTAGCTCCCTTGGTTAAGGCGATCTACCAGTACCGGACATAAAGTTAAACGTGCTCAGGAATTTGGCAGCTTCTAACCATTCAATGGGTTTGTCAGTTCAGGGAATGGGTTGAGCATCAGTGTTGGTGACTGAATTGAGCCCTCTATAGTCCACACATAAATGTAGCATTAAGGCCACTCAGGAGGGCCTGAGGTTTGAGAGGCTAGTGGTTGCCACAAGCACAGAGGTCAGACAGGAGGGCCGCAAGAATTTACATCACGTAGGGGCACATGCATCAAATAATTTTACGATCGCAAACAGTGCGATTCACAAAAATCGTCCATTTGCGATCGGAAAATGGCATTTTACTATGCATTAAAAATTTTGGATTCTCAATTTAGGTAATCACAATATCTTGCATTTACCTAAATTGCGAATGCAAATAGGGAATATCAATGCCGATTCCCTAATGCCCCTGCAAGAAGCCTTTCTAAAATGCAAACAGTGCATTTAGGACATGCTTATTAACATCAATTTGCAGTTGATGTTAACCATGTGCATACTATGAAAAATGCACAAAACTGCATTTTTCAAAGTGCCATGTGGCACACACATGTCCTAGGGCATGTGTGTGCCTTACATGTGCACATTGTTTTATTAGGGGTGCCTCAGGGGAGCCTTAGGCCCCCGGGCACCCTTGCCTCTGCATTACAGAATTTGTGCTTATAAATTAGGTAATCACAATTTAGGCAATAATTGACCATTCCCACCTAAGGGGTTGAGGTCCATAGGAAAGAATGGAGTCGCAATAGGAAATAGGGATTCCCTAATTGCGAGTGCGATTCTTAAGGAATCACAATTAGAGAAGGGAGAAGGTACAGACAACGGGAGGAAGGGGCAGTAAAGAAGGCACCAAAGCATGTCATGCCTGCAGTAGGAGAACCTCATTAAAGAAAATAGTGCTCACAGTCTAAATAACACGTACTGTTTGTGAGAAGTTGGCCTGGTATATGATGTTCACTATTCTAGTGAGCACCTTGCACCAGTCCAAACAACCCTTATGGTGATGGTTGTAAAGTCAACCTTATAGACCAGCTATCCTAGTAGTAGCATGGACAAAGCAGTCTTAGGCTAACACTTCAGAGAGCATGTGAAGCCAATTGTTTTACCAATAATAACCCCTTAAATATCAAATGAAAGGACACCACACAAGGTATATATAAAATATATATGTATTTATTTCTAACACAACCCCTCTGCACTCTTTATGAGGTTAGAGTTCGAGATACAGCACAAGTAACTTAAATAGCATACGTTAAGTTGCACAATTACACTTCTGCCCTAGGGGCCTCGTAAACCATATACTAAAGAAGTGGTATAAGTACCACTACAGGAATGGTGAATAGGCCTAGGGCCTAGGAAATCGTTGGGGCTACACTGAATAACCACAGGTTAGGAAGCAGGAGTCCCACAGGATGTGTGTGCAGTGTCTAAACACACACGCGGGTTCCCATAGACTTAGAATGGGAACGCACAGTTTAGAAACTAGTTGATTTCGGACAGTCTGGGTGGACTTCGAGGAAACCCAGTTAAATTAGGACACTTGGATAGTTATTACCCACAGGAGCACTGGAGTACTCGAGATACCTCACCCAGGGAAGCCGGGTGCATAGGTGCGAAGTTGTGTCGGGTTTCGTCTTCGATTCCTATGGAGAGCTGCAAAAGGATGCTGCAGGCGACCAGGAGGAAGATGTCCGGATGGATCCAAGGGTGGATCGGAAGAGTGAAGAACCTGAAAGCAGAGGGGAAAGAGTCTGGGTCACTAGCCAGTGACCAGGATGGAACCAGGACGGAACCAGAAGATGTCGAGCTGCGATCATGTGAAGAAGTGAAGCTTGTCTCTGCAGCCACGTGGACCAGGAGGTGTCGACGACAACCAGGTGCTGGATAAGGACTGTCCCACGAAGGCTCTCACTGTTGGCGGTGTCGGCTTCCGGATCGGAGTCAACAAGCCTTGGCAAAGGCAACCCACACAGGATACAAAGATCGGCTTCTGGTACAGACCAGCAAGGTCTGTGGAACTTCCCTTTTGCAGGCGATCAGGCGCAAGCCCAGAGCAACCAGGCATGCAGCATTGTTTCAAAAAGGAGTCTTCAAGATGGCCACTAGCCAACGGGCTAGCAACTGCGAAGACGCGTCGAAAGGAGCAGGCCCCACGCGGCACTCGTGGAGTGTGGAGGGCTGAGCTTCGGTGCACTTGCGACTCGGTGTTGGGGCTTCTCAAGTCCCAATGCACAACTTCAAGGACGCCTCAGAAGCTACACAATTTAGCAAAGAGCAAAATGGCCAGGTGTACGGTCCCACATCTCTCGTTTCCGTCACGGGTCTCAGCTTTGCTGGAGGTGAGGGTCGCGGTCAGAAAAGTCTGCAAGTCCAGTCCTGTGAAGCAGGGTCGTCCGGATCCTTCGGGAGCGACGGCAGAGCAAACCGGCAATTCGCTAGGTGGTGCCTGTTTGCACATGGTGGTCACTCCTTGACCACTAGTCTTCTAGTTGCAGTAGAATGTCAAAGGTCCAGAGTTTCATGTCAGAGTTTCAGTTCAGGATAATCTAAAGTCTCTAGACTCCGCTCCTAGCCTTATGCGAATTAAAGGAGCTGGATTACCTGCTCGGTCCCTCCTATGGGTGGGACCAGGTAAGGGGGTGGTTACACCCCTTTCCCTTTGTTCAGTTTCGCGCCACAGCTGGGGCTGGAGTGCCCCAGCAACTGGTTTCAACCGGACTATGCATGGAGCACCTTTTGTGTCCCTGGCAGTGTCTCATTCCTTTCAACCCACCCTGCCCCAATACACTATAGCCTGTCTGGGGAGGTGTTAGCACCTCCCAAGGCAGGAAACCTATTGTCCAGGCCTCCCTCGCTGGAAGGGCTCCCAGCTGCAGGAGGTCAGACTTGTGTCTGTGGCAGCAGCATCCATTTAGTGATGCTGAGGCTCTGTTTAACTTAACCGGGTAACGCCACAACTACATGTCTTCTCCCTCTAGAAGGGTGGAATGCTACCCCCACCGCCAGGACTGGCGGGGGGGGGGGGGGGTAGTATTCCAAAGCGTATGACACCTTACACGACATGTTTTGATAAAGCCAAAGTTAGCAATAACCGCAAGGATTATAATGCACTTAAGAGGATATGGTATGGCTATATCATAGAACAGCTATAAGGACAAGGTTCTGAAAGCGGCAGACAGGCTCAGCTCATGATAGAGCACCATCTCACATAAAACCAAGCACTCTGCCTCCAGGATTGTTAAGGTCTGCCATAGGAGTGACGTATAGGTATATATGTGTCTATATATAAGGGTAGGTATAGGAATACTATACCTATGCAAGGGGTGATTACACGACCTTGCCCCAGCTGAGTGATCAGCCAGTTGCCAGTTGCGTCAATTTGGATGGCCAGCCAGGGGTGGCATAATTCATGCTGCAGCCTCTGGTAGGCCTTGGATGCACCTATACCCTGGGTACCTATGGTACACTATACAGGGGCTCACAAGGTGACCCAATATCCAATTAGGTATGTACCTAAAGTACATGGAGTCCATTTTATAGAGAGCAGATAGCCTGGGTGTAGGAGAGTAGGGTCTGCTTTCCTATGGTCACCCCAATGTTTGCTTTTTGCTTCACTGGTTTTCGACTTGATGTGGCTGTGGGTCTGCTAATCAGACCCACAGCTTGCTGTTCTCTCTCTAAATTCACATACATGTACTATAGGCACATCACCAATTTGGTATTGGACACCTCATCAGCCCCTGTACAGTGTACTATAGGTACCCAGGGCATAGGTGCATCCAAGGCCTACCAGGGGCTGCAGCATATCTTTTGCCACCCCTGGCTGGCCATACCAACAGACACAACTGGCTGATCACTCAGCTGGGGCAAGGTTGTGTAATCACCCCTTGCTTAGATATAGTATACCTATATCTAAACCTATATCTGGACACATATATACCTCTAAGTCACTCCTATGGCAGGCCTTAACAATCCTGGAGGCAGAGTGCTTGGTTTTATGTGAGATGGTGCTCTAGCATGAGCTGAGCCTGTCTGCAGCTTTCGGAATCATTTCCTTATAGCTGTTCCAGGGTTTTGCCATACCATATACTCTTAAGTGCATTATAATTCTCGCGGTTATTGCTAACTTTGGTTTGGCTTTATCAAAACATGTCGTGTAAGGTGTCATACACTTTGGAATACTACCCCCTCACCAGTTCTGGCGACGGGAGTAGCATTCCACCCTTCTAGAGGGAGAAGACATGTACCTTTACTTAAATGCGGTTAACTCTAACCAGAGCCCCAGCATCACAAAATGGAAACTGCTGCCACCGACACAAGTCTGGCCTCCTGCTGCTGACCGAAACTTGGCAGGGGAGGCTTGGACAAAAGGTTTTCTGTCACAGGGAGGTGTTACACGACCCCAGACAGGAGATAGTGGATTGAGGCAGGCGGGGCGAGTGAAACTAGACACACAAGGTGTCCCATGCATAGCCCAGTTCAAACCGGTGCTGGGGCACTCCAGCCCCAGCTCTGGTGCGAAATTGGACAAAGGGAAAGGGGTGTCACCACCCCCTTCCTGGGTCCCACCTATAGGAGGGAACTAGCAGGATATTCAGCCCCTTGATTTGGAATAAAGGTAGGAGATGTGCCCATAGACTTTAGATAATCCTGACTGAAACTTTGATACAGAACTCTGAACCCTTCAACATCCCACTCGACATGGAAGACTGAAGAATCTCCCTTGTGGTCAAGGAGTGACCACCCTGTGCAAACAGGAAAAACAGAACAAGGTGGCTGGACAGGATTATTCGCAAAACAATTCCCCACCCTGTGCAAACAGGCACCATCCAGCGCCCAACGGTTTGCTTTGTTGCAGCTCCCGCCGGAGCTCGCGCGACAGAGATCGACAAGAACCAGATTCCCAGACATTCAACAGCCGGATCCACAGCCACAGCAAAGCTGAGACCCGTGGAGGCGACGTGAGACGTGGGACCGGCCATCTTGAAAAGACTGCGAAGTGCTGCCCGTGCAGCTCCCGAGGCACCCTCGAAGCTGTGCATTGTGGTTTGAAAAGCCCCAGCCCCGAGCAGCTTGTGCACTGAAGATCCCCCCTCCACACTCATCGAGTGCTGCGTGGGGCCCTTTTGCATTTTCCTGCTCGACGCGTCTGTCCGGTCACTTGCCCGTTGGCTAGTGGCCACTACGACGACAAATCTTTGAAACTACTCTGCTAGTCTGGTTGCTCCAGACTGGCCCTCGCTCCCCTGAAAAGGAGCAACCTCTCTGACCTTGCTGGTCCGAGTAAGAAGCGATCTTCAAATCCTGCATGGGTTGCATTTGCCAAGGCTTGTTAACTCCGATCCGGAAGCTGACACCGCCGACAGCGAGAGCCTTTGTGGGACAGCTCGTGATCTACTCCTGGTCATCCTCGATGCCCCAGAGTCCACGTGGCAGCGGAGACAAGCTTCTCAACAACCACCTGATTGCGCCCGACATCGCCTGGTTCCTTCCTGGTTCCTTCCTGGTCACTGGCTAGTGACCCAGACCCTGTCCCCTCTGCTTTCAGGTACTCTACATCTTCGATCCACCCTTGGATCCAACCGGACTCTTCTCTCCTGGCCGCCTGCAGCATCTTCATCTCCAGGCTCCAAAGAACTCCACGACGAAACCCGACACACTTTGGCCCCTATGCACCCGCTTCCTGTGGATGAGGTAACGATTGAACGCCGGTGCTCCTGTAGTGGTTTACACCTCTAGTGTCCTAGTTTTAAGTGGCTAAGTTCTAGTCCAGTCGGAAGACTTCTAAAACAGTAACTTTGTAACTTTTACGCACCATTGTCTTTGCATTGGTGCATGCGTGTGCTTTTAGCGCTGCACCCGAATCCCGCGGGCTACTCCCATCCTAACTACTGTTAGTCCCAAAGGATGCCATTAAGAGCCTGGGCATTTGGTTGGACAGGTCCCTAACGCTAGACCACCAGGCTGTCAAGCTGTCTGCCACCTGCTTCGGCCTTATCAGAATGTTGAGGAAGATTCTCCCCCTGTTACCATTCAAAGCTAAACAAATTACTGTACAGGGATTGATCCACTCCAGGCTGGACTTTGGAAATGCACTTTATCTGGGAGCCCCTGATTTCACATTGCGGAAATTGCAGGTGATCCAAAATTGTGCAGTCCGGACCCTACTTCAAATTCCCCGTAGGTCCTCGGCTAAATCTGGATTAACAAGACTGCTCTGGCTTCCTGTTAGGGACAGGATTACTTTCAAATCCCTTTGCATCGCCCATCAGTCATTCTGGGCAACTGGCCCATTGATTCATCGCTCCTTAATCACCCCCTACCTTCCCAGTAGACAGTTGCGCTCTGCTAGCGCGTTTCTTGCTACGGTGCCCAAAGTTAACCGGGCTAGATCAGGAGGTCGTTCTTTTACCCTTAATGCTGCTAAGTTGTGGGACAGCCTTCCCCTTCAATTGAGGTCTAACCCAGATCTGACCTCCTTTAGGAAGCATCTGAAAACTTTTTTGTTCAATAAATAAATAAAATTTTCTTTTCCTCTGTGTCAATAGCCTTGCCGCTTAGAACATCTCGCAATCTCAGCGCTTGGACGCCTCCGGGCAACTATTTCGCGCTATACAAAACTCATTTTCATTTCATTTCATTTTCATTTCATTTCATTTAGTGTAGTCCCAGCGATTCCCAAGGCCCTAGGCCTTACCACTGTTCGAAAAGCCGTTCTTATACCACTCATTCAAAATATGGTTTGAGTGGCCACCGGGCCATCCATAATTGTGCAACTTTTGTATGTTTAACTGTGCTTTTGTTTAAACGCTTGTGCCTCTGCACTCACAAAGAGTACAGAGGATTATTCTAGTAATAAATACATATATTTTTATAATATATAACTTGTGTGGTGTCCTTTCATTTGATATTACAGGATTGCATATGGTAAAACAGCTGGCTTCACATGCCCTCTTGAGTTAAGCCTAAGACTGCTTAGGTCTATGCTACCCCTAGGATAGCTTGTCTATAAGGTTGACTTACAACCACCATCATAAGGGATTGTTTGGACTGACACAAGGTGCTCACTAGAATAGTGAACATCATACATCAGGCCAACTTCTCACACTGGGGCCCTGAATAGCAGGATCCCAGGCCAACTAAGTCGAAAACCAGCTAAACACTAGGCAAAAAGTTGGGGGTAACCATAGTCAGATATCCATCCTCCTACACCGCTTAACGCCTTAACCGCAGCGGTTTTTCCGCCGCGGTGCAGGCGTTCTAAAGGGTGGGCGGGGCTGCGCCGGCTGTTGGCCGTTGGCAGCACTGGGGAGGGAGCACGGAAGGGGTTAACAACCGAAGTAAAGGGTCCAGTCGCTATGGGAGGTGACAAATGAAGGGGAGGCAGTATTAAGGAGGGACTAACCAACCTATTGACAAATCAGAAGCCAGCATTGACGGCAGACAATGACACAAGCCAATGGCAAATATGGACAGAGAGTGGGCGGGCTTCTATTCCGTACTCTTCTACAATCAGTCTCGCGGAGCAGCGCATGCGTGCTGGCACTAGGCTCAACCTAAAAAGGGCCCTTGACGCTGTCACTTTCAGTCTATGCTGCGCACACCAGACATTTATTTCACAAAATAAAGGAACATGCATATAGTGGGACACGTAGGGTGTGATCCATTGTATAAATTGTTAACTTTAGCTTCATGAGGTTTGTATTTAAAATATTTGTATCCTTTGTTGGGGGTGTCTAGATGCAATTCAGTTAGCAGTATATTATTCATAGAAATATATGAGAGGGACAGACTTTTAGTGACTCAGCAGTCGCAAGAGCGTATATAAGAAGGAAACCAAACAGACATATCATTGACGTATCGTCGTCAGGAGCTGAGGAGCCAGTGTGTCTCTTGCACCATCAGTGTCTTCCAAGAATGCTGGATCAAACTCTACTGGCCAGGAACTGCTGCAGGGTCCTCATGCCCTCCATGGATGGAACAGGCTCCCTAAGAACCCTTATTGCTTCATAAGCACATGAACGACAATTCACCAAAATGCCAGGGGCACCTAAAGCGACCTCCATACCCATTTGACCTTTAATTTCACTCACACACACATGCTTACACATCCACACACAGTCACTGATGCACAACATAGAATGTTGTTAATAATATATTTGTTATTAGTGTAATACAACACTGACAGAAAACAAGTAAAGTGGAGCCACAACCAACATCAATAAGAGCTGTACCTGCGCTTCTGGAACCGATGTTGCCACCTCTAAGGCCAGTGGTCGCAAAGACGGTGCCAGTGGTCGCAAAAGGCAAAGCAGGGGTTGCAGCTGCAACCCATGGCAACCCCAAAATGACATCCATGCAGGTAGTCACCTCTATAATACTACCTGCCTCATTATCACAAGTACGGCTTTAGCCTGGCAGAAATCTTGCCCATGTTCCAAACGTCCTAGAAAGAAATGCAAGCTTTTCCCCTCATATCGAGCAACTCAAACATGTCAAGACATGTCTGATGTCACATTGTTAAGCTACTCAGTTGCAGACTTCTCCTCTAATACACAGCCTTTCCTTCACTCCCTCTGTGGTGGAACGGTACCTCTGGTTATTACAGACACCTCCCAGAAAGCACTCAGCACCTCCGCAGTAGACACTGGTTACTCAGGGGTCCTCAAGGCATGCCTGCTTTTGTTTTCTTAGGCCTCCACTTGCACAACCCTGGTTATCTTTGTTTAATTATTTTTTACCAAAAAATATACCCAATATAGTGGAGAATCATCATGCTTTATAGCAATGGGTAAGGCTAAAATAGACAGAATTAAGCGCTAAAAACAGTAGGTCTTGCAGCAGGACTTGAAAAGCGACAGACTTATTGTATTTAGGTATAGTGGGCTTTATTTATAACAATTAGACTCAGGATGGAGGCAAAGAAACATAAATGCAATGAACGTGTTTTCTTATTGGTTACCACCGAAATTAGAGCTTATCTTGTTTGGTTATCTCCAGTTAAAACCAAAATCCCAAATCCCAACTATAAGTACTTCTTTTGGGCATGGTTATCATTTAACCACAGCGCAACACCATGTCACATCATCACAAACATTTGTCATGAATTTGGGTTTGATAGAGGCACCACCGTTCACAACAAAGAAGAGTCAGTAACCAGCTATGGGCTTTAATACTGATATTTTTCACACAGCAAGAGGAGGAAGGGACAATCAAACCAGCTATGTGGTTCTTTGCACAATATGTGGTGTAACCAATCTTGGTTAACACCCCGCTACTATTCTCTTTAATGGGACACTGAGCAGAAATCACATAGCTTCAGATAAGAACTTCTTAATAGTCAGGATGCAGGGGTATTGTATTCTGTTTGTGGGGGCACAACAAAATACTGATTATTTGCTTACCATACTGATATATTACTTCAGTACCAGACTGTATGAATGCCATCAGTGAAGTGATACATACACAATTCTGCCCCCTCAGGCTTGTTTTCTGTTACTTCATGTCCTTTTACCATACTTGTATATTATTTTTGTATCTGACTGTGATGGAATACTTGGACAAGCTTGCCCACTTGGGATTCGTTTTGGCTACTTTATTCTTTGCACAGTCATGCAACTCTGTCTGTATCCCTACATGGAGCTTAGGTTAGGTTTTGCATTTGACTGGATTGTGAAAGAAGTAAGATTATTGTTTGTGTGTTTGCCCACATGAGCCAGACTGGAATATTGAGACATACAGTCTTGGGTTGAATTGTACCAAGGTGCAAATTACCATATGGCATAGTCACAAATTGATTTTTCATACTATGTCATATACAAATATATATTGACATATGCTTTTTTGGTCAGATGAATTGATTAATTTACAATGGTAACATACACACTCTAAGTATGGAAAAATAACTGACTACTACCGATTGTTTTGTATTACGATATGGTTCCCCCTACAGTGCTTAATTTGTGCAAGTAATGTGCTGTTGCCTGAAGCTCTACTCAGAAGCAAATTAAACATTGGTGCGCTGAATACCAAGGCCAGTAGCCTCTAATCCACTACCAGACACACCCTGCCTCTTTTTCTCACTCCTGTAGTTTCCTGCCTTCTCTCTTAATGAAAGTTTTCCCGTCATTCTCATCCTCTATCTTTCCGATCCGCACTCAAAAATGTCTGATGCGGTGAAATAAGAGCTAGTACCCGAAAACAAGTGCTGGTGCCCCTCACCAGCAATCACCAGCTCAAATTAAGCACTGCTCTCACCCACTTTCCTGCATGGCAATAGCCACATTATACGTGTTCCATGTCATTTGGTCTTCAACGTGGAGACAAAAGCTGGACCAGAAAGATGCTCGTTTTTACCCTCAGAATGCCTCTTGTCACCAACAGTACTAATCAGAGTAAAAACTTGCACTTCTTCCCTAACTTGTATATTTGTCACTGAGATTGTCACTTGGTATTTAATTGATCGTTTTGTGTCTGCTATTTAAATGCCTTGTCTTTATAAAGTGCTCTTGTGCCGCTGTGCTATATTTTCTCCATACAAAACTGTACAAATAAATATAAAGTTGTTGCATGGCTTTACTGAAGATCTGTCTATGTGGTAACCCTGCTGTTTCCTTAAAGTAGTGTCAAAGGGCTGTAACTTACAAATCTTCAGCACAGAAGCCCTAAAGAGGCGACAGGGCAGCAAAGAAGCCAGGTCTTCCTTCAATTGGCTCTACTGTTGCCCAGGGCTGCATTAGTTGGGGGATGTTCATGAAGAGGAAGAAAGCCGGAGTTAGAGGTACCTATTGGCCTATCAACTCTCTGAAAGAAGCAGACCATTAGTTTGGAAGAGAGAAGTTGGTCATTTAGGGTCTTATTAATAAGCCCGCAATGGGCTGACCGTGAAAAGGTGCCTGGCAGGGACTGCACTTCTGCCCGCCACCTGCGACTGCCACAGAGAGTGGGCTGCCATGACAGTTGCCTTTTTAACCCAGATATGGCTCCAACATCCAATGCAGGCGCTGTTTCAGCTAACGCAGCAGTGACGGCACGTCCACCATGACATCCCGCTGTGCGGACAAGCCACCATTCTTATCCCCTTCCCCACAAGAAAGACAATGCCACAACATGGGGTCAGGTTTCAGAAATGAAAGATAACATATCCCGCAGATGCAGAGTTTTCTCCCAACCCACTGTGGTTTTTTTTTCAGTATGGGACCCTAATGGTTTTCCACCTCAGACCTGGTAAGGAAGAGAACGCACCATCTAAGCAGGCGCTGTAAAATAGTGTTGGAAAATAGTGTAAACTTGAGACAACAATGGCCAAGATTACTATGGCTTGGCCTTCCGAGGCAAATGAAAGGACCACCTCATGCCCAGGACTTGACAATGGACAAAGCAAGGTGTAATACAGAAATCATAGACATATGAAGGCCCTCTCTAAAACTGTGAACCTACAAGACACAGAAAAGTTCTGAGAATCTGACCCATGCTGGACTGAGAATCTGTCAAAGCCTGGAACAGCTATGAGACTGTTCCTCTTCAAGAACAAGAAAACATTTTCTTTCTTGCTCACTGGGGCCACAGCAGACCAGGCACTGCAAGGGCTGTCTGACGGGGTAATAAAGTTTCTACCCATGAGAGTAAAGTTGAAAAACAATAATTTCACGCCAAGAAGCCGGCCTTTCTTTCAGCGCATCTCTCCAGCATCTGTTAATTCTGCACCAGTTCCCCCGGCCCACAAAGACCGACTCGACCTTCGAGCCGTTTCTACAAGAGTGAAACCGATCGAAAGAAACAAATCCTTACAGATTAAGAAGACAAGAGGCGCTGAACGGTGAGAGCAGAGGTCAGGATGAGCCCAAGAGTGCTGCTCTCCGCAAGCTTTGCCTCAATGACCCCAAAGAATCCGTCCCATTAAAACAGTGCCTCCTGCCCCCATCGCGCGCCCTTCTCCCGCTCCACGCACTTGCTCCACGGATATCGACCCCAGGAGTGGCGCACGCCATGCCATGTTTGACGCAGGCACCGGCGCAGCAGGCGCTTCCGGGGTCGCGTCAGGCTCGCCGCACCCTGATGTGATTTGACACTCGCGCGTTACGAGGCCTGGATCAAAAACATTTTCCGGTGCATTGAAATACAAACAGTTCTGTACTGAAATAACCGCAAGGTATGAAGCCACAGGTGAATGTTGTATTAATCGCGCGCTCTTTTTGCTTCTCCAAGAACCACACCGAGGGCGCTCGATCGACTACAACTAATGCAAACCACAAACCCCCTGCGCGCTCCCAGGCTCTAGATATGCAACCACACAAATACGGACACAGACAATTGAACACACACTATACAAAAGAAAAGTGTACACAGTCACACAGATCTCCCTCCTTTTCACCAATACAAAAAATAATTTAAAAAAAGCATCAATATTCGAAGCAACACAGCAAACTCTGAAGGAAAATGCAGAAATATACGAATGCAGTGTAAGAATGTGATATAGTAAATAGGTAAACACAGATATTCAGTTCTCCAAATGTGTCCTTGATACACACAAGCAGAATAACAAGTAGGCACAGAACTATGCTGTGGTACAGATACACACGAAAAGTTTATTAACTTAACCTAAAAAATGTCCGTACAGAAACCTACATACGATGCACACAGACACATTCGGCTCAACACGCACACAGTCATGTGGAAATGTCACTGTAAGCTGGCATTTTATCTAATACGTCCGTACAGCGCTTTGTGTTTTAGGTCTGTGGAATATCGGTGAACTTGTTCCAAAGAACAGTGGAGAGATTTTAAAATTGATTTTTATTATAGCAGGCGCTCTAGGAACACGACATCCTTCACATATAAGAGTTTATATATAATGTGTGCATTTTTTTGTTCTAATATTGGCTTCGGATGTTGACCAGAAGATCCTATGATTCTCTGCAAATTATTTTAACTCCACATCCCTCAACTAGTAAACATCTGTAGTGTAAATGTTAAATTAAACAAGTATTTGCAATGCAATCGGTCTCGCCTTTGGGACCTTATATGTATTTAGCTATGCAGAACATTAGCCTGGATGCTGAAATATCTTCTGTTCTTTAACATGGAGGGAAAGTAAGCACCATACTGCGGGACACGCCAGGTATGGGAACAAATGGAGAGAAATATTGCCTTCAGCGGAAATGGTATAGTCCAAAGCTCTGTTTTTAATATAAAATCAGGGCCTTCGGTGGTCATATCACAGAAAATACAAGATTTGATAAAAAAAACTATTGCCTACGGTTGCATGTGGAAGACAATTTGTATGGACTGGAATCTAGAGAATGCTAAAGTGATTCAGGTATTTTACTGACCTCTGCTGGTCGTTTTCTATCAAGAAAGTTAAATAGAGGCAGTTGCCAGAAAAATTAACAAAATAAAGTCCCTCAGCAGAAAGCAACTCAGGTATTTTACTGACCTCTACTGGTCGTTTTCTATCACGACAGTTAAACAGAGGCAGTTGAACATAAAAAAGTCCCTAAATGGAAGCAGACAAGTCCTCGAGCTGATCTCCAGAGCCCACAAAGTACATACACATATAAGTATATAGTAAAGTATATACAAGAGGTCTCGAATGCTCGACCTAAAAAGAGAGCAGAGGAGCCCACATATTGCATCACTCAGTTTGACTGTGCATCAAAAAGAACAAACCATTAGTCTGGCAAAATGATACAAAGCAAACGTAACAGAACTAAAAGACAGTAGTTATTACTATGTATAAAAACATATGTTTTCTTTCTTCAAAATCACAGTGCTGTAAGCAGGAATACATCAAGAGAGGTGAACTGATTACTCCTTTTCTCTCATTTCCATGTATCTAACACTTGTAAATATCTCCTTTGTTGTATACAGCCCCTAAACTGTTCTCACTGTAACCTGTTCTCTTTTATTCTGTACACCGCTCTGATTCCCTAGGGTCACGCGCCTTCTTAAAAAAACTCTCAATGAATAAATAAGATCCCTCTGCTTTGCAGTATTACATGAAATATGTGCCTTGCTTGCTATGGTTTACAATCCATATATTTTATGTAGAGGAATTCAAGATTTATCATGCAGCTAGGGTCACTAGCGTCTTCATTCCGTAGAATGACAAGAAGCATTGGCAAACACAATAGGCCTAGCCTATGCAAGAGCTATGGGCTGTACCAACATGGCTTAGCCATGCTGTAAAACAGCATGGCTAAAAATTAGTGGTGTAAAGGAGAGCGGAGTGTTGTAAAGTCCAGTAGAGTGGAGTGTTATGGAGTAGAGTTGAGGAGTGGCATAGAGTGGTGTAGAGTAGAGCTGTGTGGAGTGGAATGGAGTGAACAGGCATAGAGTGGGGAGATGTGGAGTTTTGAGAAGTGTTGAGGAGGGAATAGAGTGTGATAGAGTGGAAGGTCCTAGAGTGGAGTAGAGTTGGGCATGGAGTGCAATAGTGTGTCAGAGTGGAGTAGAGTGTTGTAGAGTGTTGTAGAGTGGAGTGGCGTAGAGTGGAGTGGCATAGAGTGTGGTGGAGTAGCGTAGAGTGGAGTGGCGTACATGGTGTTGAGTAGAATGTTGTAGAGTAGAGTGACGTAAATGGAGTAGATTGTTGTAGAATGGAGTGGCATAGAGTGGAGTAGTGCAGGAGAGTGGAATGGCAGTGTGGAGTAGAGTGGTGTAGAGTCAAGTGGCATACAGTGGAATGGAGTAGTGTGTTGGAGAATAGAGTGGAGTATAGTGGCATGGAGTAGCATAGAAGGAGATGCATAGAGCGTTGTAGAGTGGAGTAAAACTTTAAATAAATTGTGTTCTAGAGTGGCATTGAGTAGAGTGTTGTAGAGTTGAGTGACAGAGTGGAGTACAGTTTAATGGAATAGAGCATCAAATAGTGGAGTATCGTGGGGTAGACTGTCGTAGACTGGACAAAAGTGAAGTGGTGTAAAGTACTGGGGTGCAGAGTAGACTGGTGTAGAGTGCACTGTTTTTGGGTAAAGTGGTGTAGAGTCCATTGGCATAGAGTGCAGTGACGTAGAGTTGAGAGGTGCAAAGTAGGTTACAGTGGCGTATAATGCAATGGCGTTGAATGGAGTGGCATAGAGTGAAGTGACATAGAGTGCAGCGGCATAGAGTGCAGTGGTATAGAGTAGATGTTTCAGAGTAGAGTGTAGTGGCATAGAGTAGTGTGGTGCAGGGTAGAGTGAGTGGAGTGGTACGGGGTTGATTGTAGAGGTGTAAAGTGGTGTAGGGTGCAGTGGCGTAGTGTAGAGTGGTGTAGCGAGCAGTGGCGTGGAGTGCAGTGGAACAGAATACACTAGAGAGGCGTAGAGTGGAATTATGCAGAGAAGAGTGGCATTACATGCATTGGCGCAGAGTGGCACAGAGTTCAGTGGTGCAGAATAGAGTACAGTGGTTTGTGAGTATTGGACCCACGAGTGCATGATCCTGCCTCTTGTCCTCTTGTAACTGCGCTCATCGCGCTGATTCAGCTTTTAAAACATTACCTTGCCGCTTTTATTAATTTGCTCAGTTTAACTTTTTAAAATTATAGCGCTGTCTTTGTGGGAGTATTGACGCTACTTACAGGGTTAGGATTGCAGGGATGTGCCCTTAGCGTTGTGTTAGCGTTCGGCCCCAGCGGTCACCGGATGTGAGGCGGGGCCGCATTGCACCGGGGTTGACGCTCTAGCCTTTTGCTCGCCCGCCCTTATTAATTTGGAGCTGGGAGGCGAGCGCAGCTGTTTGTGAGTATTGGACCCACGAGTGCATGATCCTGCCTCTTGTCCTCTTGTAACTGCGCTCATCGCGCTGATTCAGCTTTTAAAACATTACCTTGCCGCTTTTATTAATTTGCTCAGTTTAACTTTTTAAAATTATAGCGCTGACTTTGTGGGAGTATTGACGCTACTTACAGGGTTAGGATTGCAGGGATGTGCCCTTAGCGTTGTGTTAGCGTTCGGCCCCAGCGGTCACCGGATGTGAGGCGGGGCCGCATTGCACCGGGGTTGACGCTCTAGCCTTTTGCTCGCCCGCCCTTATTAAACGTCATAATGTGTCGTGCGCGCAGCGGACGCGCGCAGCGGGCGCGCCGTCTACGCGCCGAAGGAGCGCCAAAGGAGGGCCCGTCTGTGCCCGTCCGGGCTCTGGCCGGGCACAGGGCCACGATTCCTGGCCGTTTTTCTGCCACTTTGGTCTCCTCTGCAGCACTTCGGTATACTTCGGCTGACCTTAGGGCCCTAAAGGTCCCCTCTTGTGAGGCGGCGCATTCCTGGGCGATCACTGATAGTCGGTTCCGATCATGCCCCTCCTGTAACTATCAACTCAATAGCCCTACTCCTCCGCCTACCCAATCCGGTAACGTTATCAAGAATATTCAGGCGGGCTTGATAAATGCCAGATCCCTGGTGTGCCACACGGCTGAGGTCTTTGACCTATTAGCCGATAATAACTTTGATCTACTCTTTGTCACTTAGACCTGGATGACTGACTCCTGCTCTCCGGTAGTTGAGTTAGCTATCCCTCGTGGTTTCAGAATTTGTAGAGCAGATCGTGGTGCAGATGTGGGAAGAGGGGGTGGGCTTGCCGTGATCTATCGGGATCACTGGACCCTCACCTGCGAACACCTGGATAAAATCAAAGAGGCAGAACTTCTCCATTTTTGTTTGGAGCTCAGTCCGCATTTCACCTTAGGTGGTACGCTTGTGTACCGACCGCCAGGCTATGTTGGAAACTTTATTGGATCTCTAGAGGAGGTCATCGTGCCAAGAGCTTTACGATTTCCTCATTTTCTATTGCTGGGTGATTTTAACATTCATGTGGATTCTGAGAATTCTACTGAGGCTACCCGTCTCAGTGAGACTTTTAGCATGGCTCATCTTTCTCAATGGGTTGATGCCCCCACCCATGTGGGAGGTCATGTTCTTGATTTAATATGTTCCAATTTTGACATCAGCTTGTCCCCCCCGATGCCTATGTCGTGGTCCGACCACTACTTGATTAAGTTTGCTTGGCAGATTAGTGAGGATTCGAGGAGAATTCCCTCTTTGGTACATCGCCCACGGATTAATTTGATGTCCCTATCTGAGTCCCTTACCGACACCCGTCCGACTCCAAAGATGGAGTTGGAAGCGACGGTTGACGCATTTAATTCTTGGATAGCGAACGGTGTCGCTACCTCCACTAATGCAGGGGGTGTTCGTCGGATGAGATCGAGACCCTCTCAACCATGGTTCACGCATGCTTTACGTGAACAGAAGCTGGTTTGCAAGAAACTAGAGCGAGCCTGGAGACATGCTTATCTACAAGCCGAAAAGAAATCATTACGTGCAGCCCAAAAGGATTATTACGCTGCGATTAAGGTAGCCAAAAGCAGCTACTATTCGGACAGAATCGAGAAGGCGGAAAACAACAGCAAAGAGATCTTCTCAATCGTCCAAAATTTTCTATCTCCATGTGCTGCCCAACCCAGGCTCCCTTCTTCCGCTCAATGGTGTGAAGAACTGTCTTGTTACTTCACTGATAAGATTACAAAAATTCAATTGGACTTAGAAGTGGCTCAAAAGTCCTTTACGACCCCACCTGCCCTTTTAGTATCGGATAGACAATGCTCAAAGGATCAGTTTGTTGCCTTCCTCCCGGCCGCGGAATCGGATATACGGCAAATCCTGGCAGCGTTAAAGTCCGGATCGCCCGCAGACCCCTGCCCAGCCAGGGTCTTGGGAGGGATAGTGGATACTATTAGTCAAGAGGTGACACATATTGTTAACCTCTCCCTTTCCAAGGCCTCGATTCCGAGAAGTTGGAAGGAGGCAAAGCTGCTCCCTTTGTTAAGAAAGGCAGGTTTAGATCCAGCAATGCCATCGAGCTATCAGCCCATATCACTGTTGCCAGCTTTGGCGAAGGTGTGTGAGAAGGTGGCTTTTAAACAGTTGGATGGCTTCATTGAGTCCTCCCACGCATTACATCCTGCCCAGTCAGGGTTCAGAGCGACCTACAGTACCGAGACAGCATTAGTTGAGGTCTCGGAGGCAGTTCGAGAGTGCTTGGACGGGGGTGGCAGAGCGGTCCTGATTTTATTGGACCTCTCTGCCGCCTTCGACACGGTGCCTCATGCCCTACTTATCGCTAGATTGCGAGCCGTTGGCATCTCTGGGCTGGCCCTTGACTGGCTGTCATCGTTTTTGAGCGATAGAACTCAGCAGGTCTGGATGCCCCCTTACTCTTCGGCTCCGAAGAGACTGTCAACTGGAGTTCCGCAGGGTTCTACGTTAAGCCCTTTATTGTTTAACGTTTATATGACCCCCCTACTATATCTGGCGGAACAGCTGGGAGCCAAGATAACAGCTTACGCTGACGATACACAGCTGTTATTCACCTGGCCTAAGGGTGCGTCTGACCCATCAGCAGTCCAACATTGTCTGTCGGAAGTATTCAGGTGGCTTGCACAAGTTCAACTTAAGTGCAACGAAGATAAGTCAGAGATTTTATTCTTCGGCGCCTTCCCTGACAACTTCAAGGATCAGATTTGGCCCCCGGACCTGCCCTGTCCCAGTGCGACGGGAGGCCCAGCTAAGAACTTGGGGGTCTGGTTCAGTCAAGATTTGAAGTTTGCTGATCACATAAAAAAACTGACCGGTACCTGCTTTGGCACTCTGCGAGCCCTGAGGAAATTCTTCCCTCTTTTGCCCAGGGTAGCCAAGGAGGCTGTTCTTCGAGCCCTGATTTTATCTCGGCTCGATTATGCTAATGCCTTATTCTGTGGTCTACCCGCGTATTTGGTTCATCGGTTACAGGTGATTCAAAACGCAGCAGTACGCTTGCTCTTCTCTCTCCCTAGGAGGTCGAGTGTGCGGAGTCATCTACGAAGCTTGCACTGGCTACCTGTACCGCATCGAATCTTGTTTAAAATTCTTGTGTTGGCATTTAGAGCAGTCCATGGTCAGGGACCGTCGTATCTGCAGAAACGGTTCTCATTTTATACTCCCAACCGTGTCCTTCGATCGGCCAATCAATGCCTACTGGTCACTCCCAAATTCAAACATGCTCGGTTGGGAGGACAATCTATTTCAGTTAGGGCAGCCTCTGCTTGGAATGCTCTCCCCCTGTTCCTTAGAGCTGCGCCGACCATCACTGTTTTTAAGAAGGAACTCAAGACTCATCTGTTCAATGCCCCCCTCTAACAGCTTGTTCAGGCCCGGATCCCTCACTCTTGCTGTCCAATCACTCACCGCGCCAGGATACCCCGTGGTAATTGAGCGCGCTATAAAAGTTTTAATAAACATAAACAAACATAAACAGTGGCATAGAGTTCAGTAGCTAGAGTGCAGTGGTATAGAGTAGAGTGGCCTAGAATAGAGTGGCATAGAGTAGAGTGGCAGCGAATGCAGTTTTGCAGAGAAGAGGGCCAGAGTGAAGTGTCAGAGTGCAGTGGCATAGAGATTTTTAAATAAAACTTGAATCTTGGTTTAATTGCAAATAAGCATTGGTAACCATAAAGTATTTTAACTTTTGGAATGTTTGTGAGAGTTGAGTTTGACTACGCCAGTCCAGCTTGGGTGACCAAATCCGACAGGGAGAAGGTATGTGGGAGCAAAAAGGAATATTTCAACAGCTATCTAGCCAATAAAGCATTTTCCAGTCCAGTTCCAAATATTACAGCACAACCTCAACAGACTTCTATCGAGTGGTCCTGATTCTCTGGATGCAGGAGATGAGAGGTTCAAGGATGTTCTGGGTGCTATCGGGTCAACAGGGTTGCGTTTTGCAGTTATTCCTCGGGCTATGTGCCAATTGGGGTGAGTTTGGCCACAGAGGTCAGAGTCCTTCGAAGTCCTCTTTAAGATAGGAGAAGGCCAGCTGTGGCTGGGCTACTGGTCTCCGTCTATAGCGGTCCCAACAGTATCCTTTGGTGGAGGTTGGAGTCCCTCTTGTGTGACCAATCTGGACTCAGACAACACTTCCGGTCTTGCTCACTCTGGTGCAACTTTTGGCCATCAACGATTGGTCTCTTACGTTGCCCAGTGGCAGTCAGTGGTGGTTCTCCCGGAGTGGCTACCGAATTTCCAAGTTGGGCTACTTCAGCTTTGATGGCCCAGGTGCTGGTTCAAGGTGGGGGTCAGTCGACTGTCCCTTGGAGTCACTTCTCAGGTCTGGGGCTTGGATACAACTCTCCCCAAGCCATGAGCCACAGTCCTCTTAGCTAGCCCAAGGAGTGGCAGGAGCAGTTCAGCAGATGGGGCAGTCTCTCTTTGCCAAGACAAGGGGTCAGAAGGGCAGTAATTCTTCGGTCCTTGTTTCAGCTCTGGCATGATCTGAGGTTCAGGTTGCCAGGGGTGCCATATCTATCTTAGGAAAGTCACCTGGAGGGATAATGCGGTCACTGGCTTTTGGGCTACTAGGTCCCCTCAATCTTGGTGATGACTCTCTGGCTATGTGTGGTATCTAGCAATCCCAGAGTGCACTATTCTGCCCACTGTAAAGCTGTTCCAACCCTTCCTCGGATGTTAGGAGTTTGGCAGCCCACCCTAGAGGAGTGTCTACCGGTGGGCGACACACCCATGAGTAAACTGTTTTGGACACTGATCTCCACTCTCTGTTCCCACTACCAGCCTTTCTATCTAAAAAAGGGCAGCCCTTTAAGAGTGTGATCACCATTTGCCCTCCAAAGTGGCATCCCTTTGAAGCTCGCCTTTTAGGCTAACACCCCAAGTGGCTTCCTGCGAAGGGGACGCAACACCTCACCCTGTAGCAGACTTCTATTGTTCCTAACACACTACTAACTGTACTCCCTCATAGTCTATATATACTTTACAATCAGACTTGAATCTTATTAATCATTAGTATATGAAATCACACAACAGTAAAAGTTTTTTTTACTCATTTTTTATTATTTTCTTACTTTATCACTTCGTTATTATATTCCTACGGCACTTCTTTAATCCAATAAGTGAAAATCGGGTGTCCTATGATCTGGTTGAACACTCGTATGTCCGGATCTGAATCGTATCACTTCCACAAAAGTTAATTTAGTTTAGTTGGCACTAATGTCACCCTCCTATAGTTTAGTCAGCACTGATGTTTCCTTTTTATGTAAAACAACACACGGTTGCCTGTATAACATCTGATCACAGGATGCAGATTGCAATACAGATTTCTGCTTCTCTTTTCCAGAATATTATGCTAATGTTCCTGTTGTTTCTTCACTTTCATGCTGCGCTGTCTCGTTGCTATGATCTCCAATTTATCTCGTCGTCGGTGCTTCTATCATATAGCAATTCCCCGCTTTTTGTTCAGCGAATTGCGATATGATGGAAGCACCGACGACGAGATTTGTGAGAGTGTGAATGTTTATGATTGTGTAGGGGATATATGTATTTATTGTACACAGTCCAGAGATAACAATAGAATTGATTGTGGTTTTTTGTATAGGTCTGTTTAAATGATATGAGATGGAAATAATGATATTTATCTTTTGTACTTTTTAAAACTTTTTTGTTTTGAGAAAATAAGGAAAAAAAGATAAAAACATAAAATAAAGAAATGAAATGAAATGAAAAGAAATATATTAACGAAGTGATAAAATAAGAAAATAATAAAAAATGAGTAAAAAAACGTTTACTGTTGTGTGATTCCGTATACTAATGATTAATAAGATTCAAATCTGATTGTAAAGTATATAAAGACTATGAGGGATTACAGTTAGTAGTGTGTTGGTTCCTTTTCCCTCTTCTCTTTAGTCTCTAAAGAATTTCCCATAGAGGATGTCCCTTATTTCGTGCAGCTCTATTGTTCCTAAGCCTGGGAGCCGTTCACACTATTCCCTAGAAGGTCAGAAAGTAACCATGGGCGGCCACTGGAGGAAATGGTCACAGAGTGTCAAATTTGCATTTCTTTAATAGTGACATTAAATTCGACTTGGGCATCAAGTCAGGTTTAATTCATTTGATAACTTACAGTACCCATCTCAATAGTCGAATTCAGAAGTTAGCCAGGCCGAGTGGTTAGCCGGTAACTCTGTGTTAGCCAGTGGGGTTACTAATTATCCCACAGCAAAATTACAATTTGGAAGAATTGCTGCCAGCACCTTCATCTAAAATATATGTCCCACTTGATAATATGCGACTCCCTGCCTTAGGAAGAGATATGTATTGCCAAGGAAAATGGGAGCTTTGCCATTGGTTTAAATGGCAGAGTGGAACTAGCAGTGTTACACCACTGCTCTTCCAGTCTGCAGGATGGCACAATCAGTGCTTCAGTCCAGGATGGACACTTTGCCTTACATGCTCTATTTACTATATACTAGGGACTTATAAGTAAGTAATTCTCTGCCAAGTGGGGGTAGCCAATTCAATATATATTTTGCTAGGGGAATAGAACACTGGAACTGAGGCCTGGTAAGCAGTCCTCAGTGCACTCTCAAAGTAAAAAAACTAGCAGCATCAGTTAGAAAATGTGGGGGTGAACTTGCAATAGGAGACATTTCCTTACACTTTCCATATTCTGAAATATAGGATAGCTTGACTCCAGTGGCATGGAGAGCACTGGACCCATATCTGGGCATACCCGTCCCACTCGGGGTGACAAATGCAAAAACAACAATTGATGGACAGACTGCAGAACAATGGCATACATTCACCCCAGTACAGAGATCTGGGCCTAAATCCATCGTTTTTTGCGCACCATGCCATTCCAGTTTGAACCCAGCCATATGCAAATCAGTCTTGACTCTGTGCCCAATGGGAACAGTCCAATCCGAACTGCCATGCCAGGTCCTCAATGGACTAAAAACAAGCATCCTAGCCAGGATAGCTTGACTCCAGTGGCATGGAGAGCAAGGGACCCACGTCTGGCATACCCGTCTACCAAAATCAGAGGTGGGAAGTGGTAGATGAGATTGGTTATAATAATTAGATTTGACTAAATTATCTCCAATCGATGTTATTCAAAGAAGCCTTCTCCAGCGGTACATGTGTCAAACTTAACAGAATAAAAACAGATCACAGGAAAGCAGAAAATAACTAGAGAATCTGCATTACGTGTCAACATATTGTAGGAAGTGAAAGACAGAAAGATCGAGGGCTTGAATGCCAGCGACGTGAGCAAATAAAGAAGCAGTAATTCCAGAAAATCTACCCTGGCGATAGCCCAATAATTAATAAAAACAACACCCATTGATAGTTTGCAACCACTTGGAACCAACCCATTCTCAAACCCAGTCCAGTGGTAGACATCAGCCAAACACATGGTCCTGGTATGGTCTGAAATGTTGTTTAAGTATTAATTATGTACGTGGTATTTCTTCAGGAGTAGTTGCGGCTGCTACCTGACTGGGGTGGTGAGGCATGGGAATAAATAAAATGAAAAAAAGTACACAAATTCCTTAGAACGGCCAACCGGACGCTGCCTCCCCTGCGTCCTCTTCCTTTCCGCAGTCCCGCGGTAGCAGGAAGCACCCGGCACACAGGCTGTAGGAGCCAATCACAACGCTGCAATGCAGTGTTGTGATTGGTGTGAGCGCTGTGGTTTGGCGCTCAGACGCGAACAGGGACACTGTGCATATTCCTCACCAAGCTGCGTATTGCAGCCTGGTAGGAACATGCAAAGTGCTTATGAACGGTTTGGTCGGCCCAGCCAAACAGATCATGCACACTTTGGAAGTGCAAACCACTCCTCCCCTGTTCTGGCCAGCCCCGCCTGCCTCACACAGGCCACTGATTGAATGCAATCGGAAAAATAAAATGACAATAACAATACGTTTTTCTCATTTTATTTTTCCTTTTTGCACAGTGGGGCAACGCTCCCCACCTTAGCAAAGGAGCCCCCAGTGTCCAGGAGCACTTCCTCACGCACTGCCAGGAACAGGATGAGGAAAAGGCAAAGAAACACTGCTCAGGGGGCAGAGAGTATCACATTGCCCACTGAATTTTTCTAGAAGCAGCTGGAGAAGGCAAAAACTGATAAGTATGTTTCTGCATGAAGCGAGCTCATTACGGATGCTCCACCATTCCCCAATCATAGGGGTCGATTAGGATCGCGGACGGACTTGAGTCCGTCCGCAACCCCTGAGGAGGAGGGAACGTCCGCATGGGCTGCGGCGTTCCCTCCGATCAAATTAGGATGTGACCGCCAGGGTGGCGGTCACATCCTCTATCTCTAACATTGCGGCGGGTGCAGCTTCAAGCTGCACCCGCCGCAATGTAAAAAATCCATGCACAGCATTTGCGTGCACAAAGCGGCAGGCACCGCGCGGTGCCTGCTGCATTGTGCACGCAAATGCAGGGGGGTACCATAGGTACCCCCCATGTGCACCCCCCACCCCACCTTCACCCAGGGGGCCCGCAACGGGCCCCCGAAGTGAAGGTCCGTATGCTTTTCCACGGCGGTAAAGCCGCCGCGGAAAAGCATATATTTTCAGACATCCTAATATGCCTGGCGGTGTCTGATAGACACCACCAGACATGTTAGTGCTTTTCCGCCGCGGTCGCCTTCCGACCGCGGCGGAAAAGCGGCGGACAGATTATCAGACCCACCAGCCATCCTAATTTGGCGGTGGGTCTTTGGAGTCTCCGCCGCGGTTTTTCCGCATCCTCCAGGCCGGCGGACACTTCCGCCGGCCCGGAGGATGCGGAAAAACCGCCATCCTAATCGGCCCCATAATGTGGAGGAATTATTCTTATATATCGTTTTTTTCTTCCATTTTTTGTTTTAATTTTTTTTTTACAGGTGGCTTTATCGGTCCCTTACAAAAATATTCCAGTACTTTACAGCCTGCTCAGGGAGCACCCTTCTTCTCCCCTCCCAATCACGGCCGGCATTAATCACGGGTGGAGGGCATGAGGGGAGGGTCAAGTGGGGGGGATTTAATAATAAGAAAAAAAACATACCAGCCCGCTGTCCGGGTCCCATGTTTTCTTAGGCCCTTCCTCTCCTGCCTCCTGAACAGGAAGCAGGCGGCCTCCCTCACCTTTCCTAAGCCAATCACAACGCTGATGGCAGTGTTGTGATTGGTGGGGATGCCACCCACCCAGGGGCTTACAGGGAGGCCATTTTCTCCATGTAGCCTGCATTACCGCCTCCATGAGAAAGGGCAGAGTGCGCATTACTACTTTGGTCAGCCCCAGAGGACCGACCAAACAGTCATTGCGCCCTCAGGAGTAGGCACACCACTCCTCCCCTGCTCACAGGTCAGCCCCGCCCACCTACCCGCCCGCAACAAAACCTTTCTGCTTTCTCACAGTGTGAGAGGCAGAAATATATAATGTTATTAATGACCATTTTATGTAATGGCTCCTTGGCCCTAGTGAAGGAGCCATCCCTGCCCCCTCCCCACCACACACATACACAGGAACGTTTGTAGATAGTTACAATTCCAATAATTTTTTTTTAAAAAGCATGCATTTTATTTTGCAATTAAATTTCAAATAGTCAGCACAATTTTTCAATTTTGTCAGCAAATTTAAAATTGCCCGTCATAAGATTGAATAGCTACTAGAAAACTGAATGTGCATGAGATATATGTATGCATCACAAAAGTATTGGTGACTAGCCGATACATATATCGCACTGTAATACAGGAAAGATGAAAGACAAAATATTAAACCAACAAAAGTAAAATAATCTTTAAATATATTTTTAGTAGCTAACACCTGTATTGTTCTTGTTATAGTAAATACCCCATTGACATTGTGTTACTGAAATTCAAACACAGTACGATGGACTGTTGTGACATGCAAAAGCATTTACATGCCAGGGTACCCCTTGTTTACGGCTATAAATATAGGTGTTGCTTTAGCATTCCAGACTGCTGCCGATAACAGCAGTGTGCTGCTCAAACGATCCCTAAAGTTGTTTATAAGATACCTAGTGGGCTCTGCCATGGGTGCTGCTCACACAGGCTAGTTTGCTGTTAGATTACACCTGTGTGCTTCTCAAACATGACAGAGTGCTGCTCACATATACACTGGGGCCTATATTTATGGTGCATTGTCCTTGCATTACACAAGGTGATGCAAAGGCAACGTAAAGGCTTCAATGATGATTACACAGCCACGTAAGGCCTGATTTGCATGGCCTTCCATGGCTTTGTAAACAAATGTAACTCAAGGCAGCTGCTAAAGCAGCATTACATTTAAACTTGGAAGGCATTAAATTGACGTAGCATCGTCGTTCGCAGGCTCCACCCAAGGATTTTGACGCATTCCCAAATCTACATAGACTTGTAAACCTGGAAATGCATCAGAATGCTACACCTTCCCAAGTGAGGCATAACAAGGAGAAATATCTTTATTTTTCTTTGCTACCTCCTAGTTCTATGCGTGCTGCACTATGCAGCCCAGATAGAAAGAGGAAAATGCCTCTAGGGATTGTTACTGTGCTGGACGGTGTCCTTTCCTGCACAAAAACAATCCTGTCTGCACAGAGTGCAGAAATGTTCAATAACTTTGATTGCTGCCCTGGTCTACATGAAAGTTTAGTAAATGTGCCCCCAGGCTTTCTTCTGCACTGTGCCTCCCTTTATTTATTTTATTTATTTACAACTAAGTAGGCCACAACAAGTTACAAACCCAGAGGGAGTAAGGAAAGACACGAAAGACACGAATGGAGAACAAAACCCATGAAGCTCACCATTATTCAACAGATCAACAGAATTGCCATAAGTACGGCAGTGATTATCTCGGTCTCATTTTCAGTGGCACCTGATTCCACAACCAGAGAGCCAGTACTGCAGTCCTATTTTGTCCACTGCACAAATAAGTGGAGTTGGTTGAAGGACCAAAGTGTCCTATCCAGATGATACCAGCTGCATTTATTGTCAAGTTAGACTGGACCCACCTCATGTGAGCGTTTAAATACCACAATGTGATTTTTAAAAATGTGTTATTGCCACTGCCATCCCGGTTGCCAGAGGTCCATGGTCAGAAAATGGCCTCAGGAAAAAAAATGTATATGCCTGAAATATTTGTGAATTTGATGTTAATGGAAATTTGCAAACTGTAGTGAAATTTCACATTATGCAGATTTGCATAAATGTTTATACAGCAAGGTCGAAATTCCGGCAAAAAAGTTCAGTGGCATACCAGTGGGAGTCTTGCCTGCACACAGAATATCAAAAATGTGTCATTTTCTGCACGAGCCAGTCTCCTGCCAGTAAGAGAGTAGCCACACAATTAAAATAAAATTAGAAACCTTTGGTGGGGGTGTTATTGGTACTGACAGGGAGTGTTCCTATTAAGAAAAAAAAGGTCGGGTGTTAATCAGTGCTTTTTGCAGCCCTATTTTGGAAATAATTCGAGCAAAAGGCTAAATGGCTTGTAGGTGGTTCTGAAGAAGCATTCAAGAAATATTGAAAAAACTACTGCTACTACTAATGTTCTGTGGCTATCCTACACGAACGGTTTTGGGGGAGTTACTTCTTTCCTTCTCCCGTTTACTAGGTTTGCTTTCTTCTACACTTGTTGGTTTCCACGGTTATGACATTCTGCTTAAATTTAATTCATGAGCTTCCTCATTAATAATAGACATAGGGGACCCTATAAACAATTAATTACACTGTCACTGTGACCCAGCCTGCCAGGCCATCGGGCTAATCAGTGGCATGCACCGCACTGCAGTTTTAAGGGAGGTGCACACTCACTTAAAAAAGTCACATAATATAATTGCAAACCACATTTCACTATGAAAGTCTAATTTTCCTGAATGTTCATGAAATTTCCTAAAACTTGATGAGGAAAAAAAAGACAAGATTGTGCACAAACCTAGATAGATACTTATATTTCCTCAAACCATCTATCAGCCAAAAAGCAGTATTCTGACCTGGTGTATCTGAACCTGTTGCATTTCTGTAGTCCAACTTTGAATACTTCAAAAACAACCTTACATGTTGTTCAGCATGATAGTAAGTATCCCGTAAAAGTCTCAGTGCCTGAACTACCTATCACTGAGTCACTATGTCAGTGCCCTCCTCAGTTAGGCTAGAAATGCTCACTGTGCCAGTGGCTCTGCTCAACATGTCTAACCTGCCGACACAAGCCCTTGATTCTGCTCAGATAGATCAGGAGTGCGTATGTTGTCAGGAGTGGCATAACAAAACTTGCGGGGGCCCCCTGCAATGTGCATGTCCTTCCATGGCAAGTCCAGACCTAGTCAGGAGCTTGCCCGTACACAGTGCAGATGGGGTCCTCTGGAGTTCTGGGTCATCCGCATAGCGGGGGCTATTGTTAGCCACTGGTCTGATGGCGAGCAGGGAGTCACAAGTAGCCCGGTGCCCTCAGATTTCAGGTATGGGGGGACAGCAGCAAATCAGGTTTAACAGGGCCGTACAGATAGTAGGGAGGCAGGGCCGCTTATCTCAGGGACAGTGGGATAGAGGGGGATTGTTAGTAAGCCTCCAACATGCAACCCAGGGTTTCCCAACTTCTCACCGCTCAGGTCAACGGATCAGTCCAAGACTCAATGCTGGTGAGCCACTCTCACGGCCAACATGCCAGACAGGGGTGATGCTGCAGATGAGAAGACCTGCTGAAGTAGCAAAGCCCTCCCAATGTCAGGATCTCTGCGGCTGGCAGTGCACCATGCTGGAACGATCCTCCCAGCCGTGGCTCAGCTCCACACAGCTTCAGTCTTCAATGGTGGTTCTCTTTCTCTCAGATGCACCAGTCACAACATGGGAGAGTGACGCCAGAGACCCCATGCAGCAGCAGCCACGATATCAAGGCTTCCACCAGTTTTCAGCCCCCGGGACCTCTGGGCTAGCAGGCGAAGGCGCTACCCTTAGTAGCTGCTAGTAGTATAATAGGCGGAAGAAGCAGCAGGCTGGCCACAGATAATTTCACGGGTCACTCAGTGGGCTCCTCCCAGGGCCAGGATGGCAGATCTCGTTTTTCTGATCAGGATGAATGGCAAATTGTGTTTACGGCCAGCAGAGCCCTTCAGAGCTGCAGCTATTTTGCAGCCGGACTCTCTGCTGGCTCAAATATCTACTACTTTAATCATACTGGTTTTAGCACTGTTTTAGGTCTTGTTTATTGTAATAATGTTTAATACATTTTATTAGCCTTTATTAAACGCTCTGTCATTTTTCCTATTTATTTTTTAGCTTAATAATTTCGATTTATTTATCCTTAATTTGTTATTTTAATGTTTTTAGATGGTTTCTTTTTTGGGGGATATGAGTGGGAAGCTTTTTACATTAATGTTTAAATGCATCTGTATTTATTAAAAAATGTTTTGTTATATTTCGATTAAAGGGTAAAGAAAATATTTTTAAAGTTTAATGTCATTTACTTTTGAGATCCTGAGTTTTATAGTTGTCTGAGTGAGGGGTAGTTGAAACTTTTTTAATTTTTTTTAAATGTAATTACATTTTTACAATATATTTACATTTGCCTACTAATGATTTTTTTGTTTATGTTGTTTAGGTGAGTTTGTAGGAATATTTGGTCAGCGATTTTTTTAATGTATTTATTTTAACTTTTTGTTTCAGCTATTTCTGTATGTTTTCTAATGCTCTTTTTATCAATTTGTAATGAAATCTTTTTGTTTAAGAAATGTATTTGTTTTTATTTTTTATTGCAATTCTTTTTTTTTTTTCCTCATTCTGCAATAGAGTGTATCTGAAATTATCGGGGACCCGCTTCTCAGCTGTCCGAACCTTCACCACCCCTGGTGCTGGGGAGTCTCACTATGTGTACTTACAAAGTCGGGTCCCCTTACATTCATGACACTTTCAATACTTTAATTTCGAAGTGGGGGAGCTGACCACCTTGGCCACTCTCACAAGCATCATGCTTGTGTACATATTGCCATTGCATAATCATTGGAAATGAGTAGGGCTTAGCATGTTAGTATGTTCAATCTCCCAATTAGTTTGCAAACTGTGAGTCCTCCCAAATCTCCCAATAGTTGTATTTCCTACTGGGTTTCCCTTTCCTATCCCACTTATTTACTCTGTTTATGGAAGCCAGCCATTCTAAGTGCGTAGGGGAAACCGGTCTTATCCACTTAATGCAGAGTTCCCTTCGCGCAAGCAGAATCAACATAAACAACAAGTTCTCTTCTTTCCTTGTTAAGGGTTTTACTCCCTCTTGCCGGCAGACCCCAAAAATAACAAGATCCATACTTACTATGAGTGGTCTTCTCAGTACAGCTTCTAGGATTTTACTCACTTCCTGCCACAAACCACCGAGCTGGGGGCACTGCCAGAACATGTGCACATCATCCGCCCTTGGTAGGCCACATTTGGGGCAGGATTTCGTGTTACTGCCACTGAATTTGGATAGCCGCTTTGGCGTCCAGTAGGCTCTGTGGGAAGTAAATAGGTGATTTCTCCTTAGAGTAGCAGATTTCACAATGGACCAACATTTGCTCATAGATTCTTGCCACAAATGTTGAAGGTCCAACGATGGCAGATCTTTTCCCCAGGTATTCTCCGGAATCGACAGGTCCTCCTCCTTGGCTCCAATCAGTGCCCAATACCATAATGCAATTTCTTTTTTCTTTGGGGAATTCTGCAACATTGAAGCTTCTAGGATTTTATTTCCACTGCACTTCTCCTTCAGAGTTTTTGCCCAACCAGAAAGTTGATAAAACTTGAATTTTGAAAGGGATGCATTTGTGCTTGTACATAGAGACTCCCAATCTATTACATTGTTCTTAACCAATACTTGGCCCCATACTTCATAACCTGATGATTTTAGTGGTTTTGCCAAACTGTCTTTAAGACACTCCGGAGTTCCTGGAGAATCCCATATAGGTGCAAACTCACTATAATAAGGAATATCCAGAGTACTCCTGATCCGATACCATAGTTTCGCAGCTGATTGCAAAGTCTTCAATTTTATTTTTTTGAAGTACTTCGGGTGACTGAATTTGTACAAATAGTGGCCAATATTATTGGTCGTTGCTTTAAGATGACCCGGGTACAAATCTTGTTTACCTAAGAGGACCCTAATATGCTTAAATTGAAAGGCTCTATGGTATTCAACTAGGTCGGGACTAGCAATTCCTCCTTCCAGTTTTTTTCTCCGCAATTTACCCCATGCAATGCGAGGGCTTTTAAATGCCCAAATGACACTTGACAGTTCACCCTGTATTTTCTTTAGAGTATCTCTATTAAATTCTAGAGGGATAGCACTAAATATGAATGTGAATTTCGGGAGGATGGCCATTTTAATTAGGTTAGATCTACCTAAAAATGTTAGAGGAAGACCTCCCCATGCCTTCAGTAGTTTTCTTACTTCCGCTCCAGCACTTTAGACCAAGTTCTTCCCAAACGCCCCTGTAATCTCATCAGAAGACCTAAAGTTGCACCCTGGTACACTCCTGCTCTGAGGTTATTAAAGCTTGACTGCCGCAAACTAGAGAGAGCGTGGAGGAAGGACCATTCTCAGTCTAGGAAAGACGAATACAGGTCCGCAATGAGGCTCTATAAATCAGAGATTAAAATGGCGCAAACCTCCTTCTATGAAGGTAAAATTAGTGCTGCAGCAAACGCGCCTAGAGAAATCTTTAGGATAGCTAAGTCCCTCATTTCAGCTCCGGCTGAGCGTCCTTCTGTTGAAGGGGCACAAGACCGCTGTAATGAGCTAGCTGCCTTTTTTTCCAAGAAAATCTCGACCATATATTCTTCTTTTAGTAATCCTACGGTCAACACCCCCTCCGTCCCTCCTAGGCCAGCTGACTCCTCGGCTCCCTGCAAACTGGACACAATTCCGCTTCTTGATGCCGCCAGCCTGGATAGATTAATCTCCAAAGTTTCTTCTGGCTCTCCCAATGACCCGGCACCCCCCCGGATCCTTGTCAAGGCACTGGACGTTATTCGTCCTGTGATCCTGGAAGCTTTAAACACCTCCATTGTGTCCAGGTCGGTCCCACTCGCTTGGAAGTGTGCCATGGTGAGGGCGCTTCTCAAGAAACCCTCCCTGGACCAGAACAACCTGTCCAACTACCGCCCCATTTCGTTGCTTCCCTGGTTGAGTAAACTGCTGGAGAGGCACACCAACAATATCTTAACAGACTATCTGGAGTCCAACAGTCTGTTGCGTGCCTCCCAGACAGGTTTTCGCCCTCAACATGGCACAGAAACTGCCATGTTGGCAAACTGCCATGTTGGCGGTCACAGAGGAAGCAAGAACAACTTTGGATCGGGGAGGAAAGGTGGCCATTATCCTGTTAGACCTTAGTGCCGCGTTCGACACGGTGAACCATGCCACGCTAGTATACCGACTGGCGAGCAGGGGCGTGTCGGGCGCGGCTCTGGACTGGCTCACCTCCTTTTTGAGTGAGCGCTTTTTCCGGGTCTTTGAGGGTGAGACAGTCTCTCCTAAACATCCTCTCAGGTGTGGGGTCCCTCAGGGCTCCTCCCTGAGCCCGACCCTCTTTAACGCCTACATGGAACCTCTGGACAGGATAGTCCATCCCTTTGGTGTGCGTATAGTCACCTACGCGGATGATACGCAGCTGGTGGTCTCGTTAGACCACGCAGATGGATCATCCAACACCTTAGGCCCCTGTCTAGAGGCTGTTGCCAGTTGGATGCAAGCCTCCTGTCTCAAGCTTAACGGGGAGAAGACAGACATCATTCTCCTTGGAAATCCCTCCCCGTCTGCTCTTGCACCCGTCTGGCCACCATGTCTTGGCGCTCCTCCTGCGCCCAAGTCCCAGATAAAGAGCCTCGGGATCTGGCTTGACCCTGCCCTTGATTTCTCTGTCCAGGCTACTAAGACTGCTGCCACTTGCCTCGGACTAATGAGGATGCTCCGGCGGGTGCTCCCTTTGCTCCCTTTCCAGGCGAGGAGGATCATGGTCCAGGCCCTCATTCTCTCCCGCCTGGATTACGGGAACGCTCTCTACCTGGGAGCACCGGCTTCGGATCTTCAGAGGCTTCAGGTCACACAAAGCAGTGCGGCCCGCCTATTGTTCAATCTGTCCCGGCGGCAGTCGGCGAGGAAGGCTCTGAAAGACCTCCATTGGCTCCCAATGGCTGCCAGAGTGCAGTTCAAAGCTCTGTGCATCATGCACAAATCCTTCCACCGTGTAGGCCCAGCGATTCTGCACCCTCTGGTTACGCCTTATGTCCCAACACGCCCCCTTCGGTCTGGTACCCTGCAGCTGGCCACCTCCTCTAAAATTAACAAAGCCCGTTGGGGTGGCCGCTCTTTTTCCCATTCGGCAACCAGACTCTGGAACGCCCTCCCCTTTGCCATCCGGGGTAACAGCAACCTCCTCTCGTTCAGAAAGGCCCTAAAAGCGCATTTGTTTGCTAAATCTCGCTGATCTGCCCCGAGCCTGCGCTAAAACCATTTTATCTTCAAGCGCTGCGAGGCCCCAGGGCAGTTATGCGCTATACAAATGCAATTTTTCATTTCATTTCATCCTGTCTAGGTTTATCTTTGCTATTTTATCTAAGTTTTTGGTCAACTCTATCCCCAAATATCTGATTTTCTCCCTGGTGTAGTTGCTAATAACTTGGGAATTCCAGCTCATAATCTCTGTTTTTAATTGATTAGTTTGATAGCCGGATATCCTACCAAAGTCGTTTAGAGTGTCCTCAATAGCTTTAATGGATCTTACGTAATTATCCGTGAAAATCATCAGGTCGTCTGCATACAAAGCTATTTTCTTTTCCCACCCATTATATTTGAACGGGGTTATTTCCGAATTAGATCTAAGCCTGTGTGCCAGCGGCTCGATGTATAAATTAAACAATAGGGGCGAGAGGGGACACCCGTCTAGTCCCCCTCTTTATATCTATATTCTTTGTTAAGCTCCCATTTATTAGAACCCTGGCTTTTGGTGATCGGTACAATTCTTTAACAGCTTTCTGGAAGTTTTCACCCAACTTATATTTCTCTAGCGTTGCATTTAGAAAACCTCAGTTCACTCTGTCAAACACTTTAGCCGCGTCCAGCGTTATTATTGTTAAGGGGATTTTCTCGCTTATCGCTATATCTATAGACCCAATAAGCTCGTGAGTCAGGTCCTGCAAGTGCCTGCCTCCTACAAACACTTTCTGATCTTCTTTTATCAACTTACCTGCTATTTTATCGAGCCTTTTTGATAAAATTTGTGTAAAGATCTTATAATCACTATTTAGAAGGCTTATAGGGCGATAGGATTCACATCTTGCTGGATTTTTACCCGGCTTTAGCAAGATACTTATCGTGGCGTCATTCCACGAATCCGGAAGTTTCCCTTTCTCTAGATAGATTTTGTTTAGCAAATTTGTGATAGGGGGGGATAGGACCTCACTAAGTTTAATGTAGAGTTCATTTGGTAGGGCATCTGGGCCTGCTGCTTTACCCCTCTTCAAGCCTCTCAACACCTCTTCTACCTCCTCCTTTGCAATTGGGGCATTTAATTCATCTTGTTCCTGGTTCGATAACACTGGTAAATCCAGGGTTTCTAAGTACTTATCTAAATCTTCACTTAATGGGTCTGTGTCCTCGGTATATAATAGGGAGAAGAAGTCTACAAATTCTTTTCTTATTACTTCTTCTTCAGAACAACTATCTGAACCGTCTTGCGGTAAGATATTGAGTATCTTGTTTCTGCTGGCATCTGTTTTTATTTTCCACGCCAGCAGCTTGCTGCACCCCTCCCCGTATTCATAATGCGCCAACTTGTTTGCCTCCCATTTCTCTCTTACCCTACTCTCTAACTCCCCTATTAACAGTTCTTCTTGACTCCCCCTGTCCTCTTCCAACTTCTTTACTGTTTCAGGATCAGCCTCAGCCACTATTAGTAAGTCTAGGTTTTTGATGTTAGTTTCCAGCATTCCTATCTCTTGTTTTGATCTTTTGTTTTTGTATGCAGACAAACTGAGTATCTTCCCTCTTATAACCGTCTTATATGCATCCCACATGACCTGTGGGGATACGCCCTCCTTATTATTCTCAAAATACTCTAACGACTCTATTTTGAGACTCTCAATGTGCTGTGGGTCATTAAAAATGGTACGATCCACTGTCCATCTAACTGCCGGCTGTTGGATGTTCAACCGAGATTTTAATAGCACGGCAGAATGGTCCTATAATGTGGCTGGCAAATGCTCGATTTTATAAATTTGATCCACTAATATTTTGTCTGTCAACAGGAAGTCAACTCTGGATTTTATTCCCAGTCTTTTATTTTTGAAGGTAAAAGGATGGTTTTTATCCCCTTTCTCCCTCCAAATGTCCACCAAACCTAGATCTCTTTTATAGATTCCCAACCACTCCCACATTTTAGGGAGATTAACCTGTTTCATGGGCGGAAAACGGTCTACCTTAGGGTCTGGAATCAGATCAAAATCCCCCCCTACGATCACCGGGGATGTATATGATAAAAGATGGGTATACAAGTTCTGTAAGGGGGAGGGATCATCGGAATTGGGACCATAATAACCCGCTATTGTATACGGGGTATCGTAGATTCTTACCCTGGTGATTGCCCACCTACCCTTTTTGTCAAGTTCAGTCTTTTTAATTTTTACTTTTAGGGTTTTTTTGAAGAGTATCGCTATCCCCTTAACCACACATTCCTGATCTGTACATACATAGCAATCCACCCAATTTAGTTTTTTTATGATATCCTCCCACTCCATCTTCAACAAGTGTGTTTCTGTTTTATCCTGTTTTCATTTATCATTCTGTTATATTTTGTTTAATGTACCTTTAACAAATGTTATGTTAGTACTGCATCTTTCAATCTAGATGTTGCTTAGCAGTTTAGAATGTTGGGCTCTGGCTGGTCAGTCTAAGCTGGAGCTGATAGAAGAAACACTCTGTTTGGATCCGAGTGCTGGATTTGTATAAGAATAAATCTTATTCTTATCTACAACATGTCTCATCTCTTCATTGGATGTAACATAAATTTGGCAACGAGGTCATCAGTTCAGCACTCCCTGAACCTTTCGCTTCTGGCCACTAAAGAAGATCCATCAGAATTTCGTTGTTCCTACAAAGACTGATTTATGAACATTTACAGTGATTGATTCAAGAATTACAGTTACTTCAAGAAGATATTCATCTACTTCTAAGATAAGTCTTCATTTATTTCAGCTTGACTTTAAATATATTTGCGCTTTTAACTTAACTCTACTGGGAGCACTCTTACTAATTTTATCGATACAGCCTCGTAATTTTGAATTACCAACTTTATTTAATTACAGCTCTTCATTTTGACCTTCATCACACATTTCTAGCTCTATGCTTTGTCCTATTTATCTGCTTATTAAGAGCTTCGCTGTATTCGTGCTCGTAGAGACTTTTTAAGTTATCTGATTCACAGCGCACTACTTTTGCTTAGTTATCTGATTCACAGCGCACTACTCTTGCTGATTTATTCCAACCTAGACTTCGTTTTCCGATTTCATGAAAACCATTATTTAGCTTGTGGATAACTTTGAACTGTTTGCATCGTTTAAAATATTACCGGTGTCTCCTGGAACCTTCAGTTCTTCAAGTTCGTCATCTTCGTTTGGAGGTTCTCGAGCCATTTCCGAATTCACCGTGAGCCTCAGCTTCTATGAGACACTCTTCCTTCATCTCGATCGTCAGTTTCATCGTCACGTCTTAAGTTGTGCCGTCTTCACGTCACTATGCAGCGGCCATTTTATTTTCATTTACGAATCATTTCTACAAATAACTTTCACCGGCTGCAATTTCCTCGGACAAATATCGACGGATGCAATTTAACTTTCACCGGCTGCAATTTCTTCACACAAGTATTGACGGAGGCTGTTTAACGACCTCTTTCGTCTTTCTACACACAAATGCCTAAAAAAAAGTAACTTATTATTCTTTCTTTCAGGGTTTAACGTTATGGAATGAATTTACATTTTTGAACTTTATCATAGTGCATTTCTACGCTGATGTGCACAGCTTACTTAGAATAATATCATTAGTTACTTTTATGCAGATGTATATTACATGTCTATGTTGACTCACACTATGTTTATGCACTGTTTTTTGAATTGATTATTATTAGATGCATATCTCTATATTCAGTTATACAATTTTAACTACTATAGATATTAATGATTATTATCAAATAAGTTTTAATACTTTTGGATTTGTGTGCTTCATATTTAAAAATGGCCTTGCAAACAGCAGTTCTCCCCTCACCTTTTCTCCCTGAGCCTGGCACACCTAAAATTAAATGGGTCCAATGGTACAAATCTTTTAATAGCTATATAATAGCGATTGATGGCGTAACATTTTCTCCCATTAGGAAAAATGCCATGTTATATAATGCTTTGGGTGCTGAGGGTCAAAGAATCTTTGATCATCAACCTCCAATCATTCGTCCTCCTTCTGATGATTGGAATGAGTACACAGAAGCAGTAGTAAGATTGGAGAGACCTTTCAAAGATGAACCCAGTATCATTGTTGAAAGACATAAGTTTTATGTTATGTTATGTTATGTTATTTTTATTTATACCACGCACAGCTGCCCCAGCGAAGGGGCGTCCTGGCGCTTTGACGAGGTAAACACAACACAACACTAAAAACTCCTAAGGGCAAAAAGAACATCAGATAAACTAAACAAATAAAAGAGTCTTAACGGCCCGTCTAAACTGGAAAAGGTCGTCAATTGACCGGATATGTGGAGGGAGAGCATTCCACCACTTAGCCGCTAGCACACGGAAAGAGCGACCACCCGCTCTGGCCAGTCTGAAACGCGGAACCACTACCAGATTCTGACCCAGAGATCTGAGGGTGCGCGGGGGGACATACGGTGTCAGCAAGTTCTCCAAGATTTGGGGAGACATCCCTTTGAGGATTTTAAACGCAAGGCAAAGAACCTTGAATTTAATCCTTTGGGGTATGGGGAGCCAATGAAGCGAGTGCAGAGATTTGGAAACCGAACACCTCCTTGGCAGACCGATCACCACTCTGGCTGCAGCATTTTGAACTCGCTGCAGCCGGGTGAGTTCTGCCTGATTAATCCCGGCTAGCAGCGAATTGGCATAGTCTTGCCGGGACAACACTGATGCTTGAACCACCAGTTGCCTGGTTGATGCATCAAAAAATTTAAGAATAGGTCTGAGCCCTCTGATGATGCCATAGCAAGAAGCTGCCACCTTCTTGGTATGACAGATGAAACCGAGGGTCGGGTCCAGCCACACCCCCAGATTTTTTATCACCGATGCTGGGAGGGGGGTCACACCTAGTTCAGAGGGCCACCACTTGTCACCCCACGACACCACCTGCTTACCGACCACCATAACCTCAGTCTTCTTGGTATTTAACTGGAGAAAGTTGGAATTCATCCAGTTAGCCACTGCCCGTAGCCCGTCACAAAACCTGGGAGCCTCCATGTCTGAGTCCCCACTCAGCGTGACCGCCAGCTGCGTGTCATCAGCATATGAGACCATCG
Source organism: Lissotriton helveticus (assembly GCF_964261635.1). NCBI lineage: Eukaryota > Metazoa > Chordata > Amphibia > Caudata > Salamandridae > Lissotriton > Lissotriton helveticus. The sequence goes on along the minus strand of NC_136065.1, from coordinate 162,483,589 downwards.
TCAAGCCCCATTGCTTGACGACCGCAGCCAGCGGCCTCACGTAGAGATTGAAAAGAGTGGGACTCAGCGATGAACCCTGTGGGACCCCCAGGGTTAACGGGTAAGATTTAGACTTGCCGGGCAAAATCGCAACCTGGAATGACCTTTCCGTCAAGAAGGATCGAAACCAGCATAGGGCGGAGCCCATGACACCCACTTCCTCAAGTCGCTGGAGCAGGATCCTGTGCGAGACCGTGTCGAACGCGGCACTGAGGTTTAATAGCAGTAGTGCCGCCGTCCGACCCGCATCAAGCACAGACCGCAGGTGTTCGACCATAGAAAGTAGGGCCGTCTCCGTACTATGGCCCGCACGGAATCCATTCTGAGTAGGGTCAAGAATGTTAGCCCTAGTGAGATGGTCTGTCAGGATGCCGTTCACATGGGCCTCCGCGACTTTCGTAGCCCAAGGAAGCAAGGAGATGGGGCGGTAGTTCTCAGGTTTAAGGGGGTCAAGGGTAGCCTTCTTCAAAATAGGTGTGACTACAGCCTGCTTCCACCTAATGAGAACAATCCCAGATGAAAGTGACAGATTGATCAATGAGAGCACTGGAGTTCGGCATAACAGCGCCATATTCTTAAGCTGGGCCGGTTTCAACGGATCTACCGGGGATCCTGACTTGATTTTAAGGCTCAACGAATCAAAAGCCTCCAAGGATAGGGAGGGCAAGATAGTAAGGCACTCGCTGTCACCCAACACACAAGTGACCCGATCAGGGGTTAAGGAGCCCATCGAGAAGGTTCGGTAAATAGCATGAACTTTCTCAAGAAAAAAGGAGGCCAAAGCCTCACAGTGGGAATCTGAGCATATTTCCGCCGTCGTTGTCCTCTTGGCCATCAGATCCTTTAATACCTTAAAGATGAGTTTCGTAGGATTTACACTGTTCTGAAACTCTTGAGCATAGAAGGCTGCTCGTGTTCTACACACCGCCCTGTGGTAGATTTTCGTTTTAGCAAGGAAACTTGCTTTTAATACAGGATCAAACGATTTTCTCCATTGTCTCTCAGCCTGTCTGCAGGTTCTTTTGAGAGACGCCAAAGCACCATCATACCATGGGCTCCGCTCTTTTGGACGGCACTTGGACCATGACACAGGGATCAACGAGTCCAGAGCACGGGAGATCCACTCACAAAAAGAATTGTATCCGTGGTCAACATCAGTGAGGGGGCCTAACGGTGTCCCCTCTAACAGATGGTAAAAGTCCTCCAGATTTAGTTTGTTCCAATGACGTTTAGGAACTAATCTATCATGAGGTGTAAAAGGAGGTTCCAACATAGGGCATATCCCTTTCACCAGCATATGATCTGTCCAGACCATCTGAGTGGGGCAGGTAACCCTAACTCCCTCCATATTAGAAAAGAAAGGGTCAAGAATGTGCCCATTTCTATGCGTGGAGGAAGTAACCAGCTGGGAAAGCTGTAAGGCCTCTAGATCGGTCAGAAAGCTCTTAATGGAGGGCAAGAAGATTGAGATCTCCAATAACGTTAAAATTGGCACACCCTAGTGCCTCCGTGCTAATTAGATCTGGGAGAGCGGCCCTGAAGGCAGAATCGCAACCCGGAGGGCGATAGATTAACAGACCAGAAAATGTGAAATGGTGACTAAACGAGATTTTAAAAAGAGCACTTTCACATCCTGGGAGTTTAGCGATCTTCCACTCGCATGGATAACACAACTTAACGGCCAGGGCAATGCCTCCCCCCCTGGTGCCACGATTAAGAGTAAAGATGGCATAATCTGGGGGGAAAGCCAGATTTAGTATGGAAGAATCCGAATCCTGCAACCAGGTTTCGGTCAGGAAAAGCGCATCTGGAGATTCATCTTTAAGGAGATCGTATATCTCCCATTGGTGCTTTACCAATGATCTGACATTTAAACTCCAAATGTTCAGATCAAGTGATCTTGCCTTTATTTTACATACAGGTGGCCGCTCCAACGATCGAATCAGAGAGGGAGTGTCTAATGCCCAACCACCGCAGCTACAACGATGTGGACCACATAACGGGTCCACAGGCGAAAGATCACAGTATGATATACGATCCCGAATGGAAAGCAGATCGTCCCTAGGATACCTGATAGTAGGTCGAGTCATGGTGGAAAGTCTCCTATCCAGAGTCCTGCCGCGACCCGCGCTACCTTAGCGCTGACGGGCGCAGACGGGCAGGACTCTGGCGCGACTCTGGCGCGACTCAGGCGCAGCGAAGGCGCAGCGAAGGCGCGCCTGCTGCGCGATCCCGCTGCGCTTAGTGGGGAGCTTTAATTAAGCGTCCCTCTGGTTATCCGGAGCGCTAGACCGCTCGCAGGTGACGGCCACTAACAGTCCACACCACTCTAAGATGGCGCCTAAAAAATTTCCCCACCCCAGGAACCGGACCCGCTAAACAGCGGTGAATGCCGATTACAGTGCGAGTGAGGGGGAAATGAAACGTGTTTAAAAGCAGGGGAAAAGCAACTCAAAAGAACACAGATAACAAAAAGGTAGGTTAAAAGTAGCAACGCGGCAAATAAAGCGCAGAGCGCAGTGCGGCGTGCAGGTACCTCGTCAGGGCTATCCCCAGGGCTGGTCGCCTTAAGTAAGCGTCCCTCTGGTCATCCGGAGTGCCAGACCGCTCGCAGGTGACGCCCACTAACAGTCCACACCACTCTAAGATGGCGCCTAAAAAATATCCCCACCCCAGGAACCGGACCCGCTAAACAGCGGTGAATGCCGATTACAGTGCGAGTGAGGGGGAAATGAAACGTGGTTAAAAGCAGGGGAAAAGCAACTCAAAAGAACACAGATAACAAAAAGGTAGGTTAAAAGTAGCAACGCGGCAAATAAAGCGCAGAGAGCAGTGCGGCGTGCAGGTACCTCGCCAGGAAACAAAGAGAATATGAAAGCATTGATACCTTTTTGGCTGAATTAAGAATTCTTGCTGCTTCTTGTGAGTTTGAAGGCCCCATTGAACAATATTTAAGGGACCAACTAGTTGTTAATTCTTTTAATAATGAAGTTCAGAAGAAGATCTTATGTTGTAGGAATCCCACACTGGCTGAAACTTTAGAACTAGCAAGAGGTATTGAGAGGTCTGTTTCAGCTTCCAAAGAACTTGGTAATAATTCCATCAAGCCTATTACTACTGAATCAGTACATAAAGTTTCACAACAATTTTCTCAAATCTCGCATAGAGATAAATCTACTAATAAAAATGAATCAAAAAAGGGAGATAAATCTCTCCAGTGTTTCAGATGTGGGTCTAAGTCAGCTCTTGCTAACTCTCCTACCTGCCCAGCTTTAAACAAACAATGTGCCAATTGTATGAAAATTGGACATCTTACTTCCGTTTGTAAATTTAAACCTAAAACAATGTTTGTCGAAATGGAAAATTCAAATGAAGTAGGGATTGTTAAACAAAATGAGTCCATAAAAAAAATTATTTTATCACACTTAGATCCTTATAGTGGAGATCCAATTTGTGGTGAAGTCCCAGTGAAAGTGACAGTAGACTCTGGTTCCCCTGTTACTATTCTTTCTGATATATTTTTCTTCAAAGAATGGAAAGGAGTTAACTTAACACCTCCTGATATTCGTACTGTGGCTTTTAACGGACAGCAGATTGATATGATGGGTTACTTCAATGATAGTCTCACCTTTGAAGATAGGGTCATTGAGTCTAAGATCTATATTGCGAATAAAGGATATAATATTCTGGGTTGGAAGGATCAAGGGAAATTTGGCATGGTACTGAGACCGGGTACTGACAATCCAATTTCTCTGGACCGTTCAAAAAATGTGAATTCTGTGACCACTGATTGTTTGTCATTAGATGCTATAATTAATAAACATCAAGATGTCTTCTCTGACAAATTAGGTTCAGTTAAGGGTTTTGAACATAAAATAATTTTAAAACCGGATGCCTTTCCAACTATTCATAAGGTGAGGCATGTTCCCCTCAGTATTAGAGATAAGCTTAAAAGTCATCTTGATCAATTATGCTGTGATGGGGTGATAGAACAAATTGACTCATCAATGTGGATTTCTCCCATAGTAGTCGCTCTTAAAAAGAATTGTGACGAGCTCAGGCTGTGTATTGATCTAAGGTCGCTGAATAAAAATTTTCAAATTGATTGTTTTCCCATACCCCGCATCCAGGACATGTTGGCGCAATTGAAAGGCACAAAGGTCTTCTCCACCATAGACTTAAGAGCTGCTTACCATCAAATCGAATTGAATCATGAGTCTAAAGATCTTACTGCTTTTAATACGCCATTTGGTCCTTTCAGATTTTTTGAGGTTGCCATTTGGGTTGTCTTCTGCGGCCTCGGTCTTCCAAAAATTAATGTACCAACTTTTTGGAGATATCAAGGACGTACTGGCCTATCAGGATGATATATTGATTTCTACTAATACTGTACAAGAACATCTTTTAAAGTTAGACCAAGTTTTAGGCATATTAAATAAGTATGGTATGACGGTCAAGAAACAAAAATGTTAATTTTTGCTTGATCAAGTTGAATATCTGGGTCATGTCATCTCCCAAAGTGGCATTAGTCCTAAACAGGACTTGTTGAAAGCTATCCGTGAATGCGCTCGACCTGTTAACAAGGATCAGTTGAGGTCGTTCTTGGGCTTGAGTGAGTTCTATTCCAGATTTGTTCAGAATTTTGCCCTGATTAGTGAACCTCTAAGAGTTTTAACTAGGAACAAGGTCAAGTTCGTGTGGGGTAGTGAATAGACTTTAGCATTTGAGAATCTCAAAAATGTGATAATTACTGCTCCTGCTCTTAAACCTTTTAATGAGGAAAAGACTTCATACATTACGGTGGATGCCAGTAATATTGGGTTAGGTGCTGTACTTAGCCAAATGATTGATGGAAATGAGAATATCATTGCATTTGCATCACGTCAACTTTCCTCTTCTGAAAAAAACTACAGCACGATAGAGAAGGAGGCCTTAGCTTGTGTGTGGGGTGTCAAACATTTTTCCACTTATGTTTGGGGCAGGGAATTTATCCTAATTTCTGATCACAAACTACTAATTTTTATCTGGAATGATAAGGGATTAAGAAATGCCAGCCCTAGATTGGTTCGTTTGTTTTCCAAACTTTACGATTTAAATTTCGTTATGAGACACATCCCGGGTGGGAAAAATTTTAAAGCAGATTTCTTATCCAGGTGTGATTCTGAGTATGATTTGGTAATTGATGATAAAGAAGTAGTAGTAAATCTAGTTGAAGGTTTGAGTTTAATGGAGAGCGTGGTGTCTCAATCTGATTGGGTAAAAGCTTCGGCTGAAGATTTTTCTCAAGAAATTCTTAGACATTACATATCTGTGGGTTGGCCAAGAGAAAATCAGCTAGACAAAGATTTGCTCCCATTTTCTAAGGTTAAGGAGGAATTAAGTCTTTAAAACAATTTTGTTTTGAGAGGTTCCCTGCTTATCCCTCCAATTTCGATTCGAGATAAAATTGTTGCCCTGGCTCACAAAGGTCATGGAGGTATCACCAGCACTAAAAAGAGATTGAGGTTGCATTACTGGTGGCCTGGTATGGATATTTGTGTGGAGACCTTGTTGAACAATTGTACTGAGTGTACTCATGCTGAAAAGTCTTTACGTACATCTAATTCTACTTTATCTCCGGTTACTTTTCCAAAAAACCCTTGGGAAAAGCTAGGGATTGATTTTTTAGGTCCTGTGGGTGGTTTAAATCATGGTTTCAGATTTATCGTGACAATTGTAGATTATCATTCTAAATGGGTGTCTTTCAAATTCATGAAGGATCCCAATACTGAAAATGTCATTACATTTTTTTTTAAAACTGTTCAGATCTGAAGGGTTTCCTGCATATCTGGTTTCAGATAACGGTGTGCAATTTTTTTCACACGACATGAGAGACTTTTTAAGTACCCTTGGAATAAAACATTTAACTACAGCACTTTATAGCCCACAGGGAAATGGTTTAGTAGAAAGAGTGAACCGTGTTGTCAAAGATTCTGTTCAATTAGCTATTTCTTCAGGTTTGGTAGTACAAGAGGTCGTAGGTGACAGAATTTGGTCGTATAATAACACTCCCCATTCCACGACTGGAGTCACTCCGTTTGCCATGTTGCGAGGGAGAGAGTCATTCAACGAACTTTCTCCAGAATGGGTTGTGAACAAAACTCATTTTGGAAATATTGCACCCGATTTGGATATAGTTAAAATGAAAGTGATAAATTCTCAAATAAAGTCAAAATCTAGATATAATGAGAATAAACATATAAAAAGTGAGGAATTTAAAGTGGGAGACAGAGTCAGAATTAAAAGACCTTTTAAAGCTAAAGGGTCTAGATTTTATCCGGAAACAAAGATTGTTAAAGTAGGTAAACATTCTGTTATGGTTGCTGGTGGGAAATGGTGGAGCAATAGAAATGTTGCCAGAGTGAGAAATTCAGTAGAATCAGATATGGTGGTACAATCTGATGTTTCCTCTGATGTTTTTTTCAGTCACACAGGTTGTTCGCCATCTAAAGCCTGTGACTTATCTATTCATAGTGATGTTTCACATGATGCTCAAGTTGAGAATAATTCTTCTGTTTCTTTAACTGTTTCTGAGGCACATTTGGGGAATGAGTCTTCTGTTTCTCCGGATACATCTGGTTCTTTAATTAGAACTAGTTCTAGGTTAAAATCTACACCTAGGTATTTGGAAGATTATGTTACCTGAATTTACGTTAGACATTGTAAGGAGAGGAGGTGTATATCCTGTTTTCATTTATCATTCTGTTATATTTTGTTTAATGTACCTTTAACAAATGCTATGTTAGTACTGTATCTTTCAATCTAGATGTTGCTTAGCAGTTTAGAATGTTGGGCTCTGGCTGGTCAGTCCAAGCTGGAGCTGATAGAAGAAACACTCTGTTTGGATCTGAGTGCTGGATTTGTATAAGAATAAATCTTATTCTTATCTACTACATGTCTCATCTCTTCATTGGATGTAACAGTTTCCTGTAAGATAATGATCTCGCAATCTGCCACCCTTAGGTTTTCAAAAATTCTACGCCTTCTACTTGGGAGTCTTAGCCCGCTTACATTCCAAGATAGTATGTTAACATTTGTCCCCATCATTTCCTCTTTCTTTCACATACAAATTTGCAGGCCCTGATAACTCATTTTCTGCTTTTTGAGGATTTTTTTTCCATTTTTTTCCCTAGTTTGCTCCGCACCCAAGTGCTTTTTATCTTTTTATTTTTTTTGTGACATAAAAACAACCTCCCTGGGGAAACCTCCCTTCTTTTTCTTTTGGGCTGCATGATTAGCCCATTTTGAGCCCCATGACTGCCCACTTTTTACTAGTAGTACTCCCTCTTTGTTTCTGTTAAAAATATTTTCTTGCCCTGCTTGTTTTCATACAGTATTATTAGGTCCCCTCTCCTCTATCAAGATTAAGTTTGAAATTTGGGGAGATTAGGGACCATAATCCCATCTACGGAGACCAAGACTAAGATTATAGACTGAAGACTAAAGACTAGATACTAGAGATTAGGGGTCAGCACCCAGACCTAGCGCCGGACCCAAGCTCTGGCTCAGATTGCATTCTTCCTTGATCCTTCATCTGCTCCAGAAAATGAGCTACTTCAGCAGGCTCCCTTATATTGTACATTGTATTCCTCCACATGATTCGGAGTGCAGCGGGGAACTTCATTTGTACAGTTGCCCCTAAACTTTTCAGCTCCTGCATATATTGCCCCAATTCCCATTGCCTATCATGAGTGGCTTTAGAAATATCGGACCTGATCCTAAATGTCCAATCACCTTTGCTATGTGAGCCACATTTCAGCGCCTCACTTAGGATTCTCTCCTTGATAGTGTAGGTTTTAAAATTTATCAGGATCTTCCTGGGGTTCTTTCTTTCTTTGTTTCTGCCGAAAGGGTCTCGGTGCACTCTTTGAATATCTTCATCTAGTCCTTTCTCCTTTGTCCATGGAAATTGCTCCTCGAGTAGCTGTATTATAAATTTCCTTACGTCAGTCCCCTCTTTCCCTTCTGGAACATTCAAAATTCTCAAATTATTTTTTCTGGCCTGGTTTTCCAAAGATTCCAGTTTTTCGCTGGTGCTCCTATCACTTTCTTTGAGGACCCTTATCTCTTTCTCATTTCTCTCCACTTTTTTTGAGAGACCCTCCAGAACTGACTCAACCACGGTGACCCGATCGTTCAACGCACTCATCTTAGTGTCTAATGCTTCACATACCTCTCAGATTTTACTCTGATTTGTCTCGGATACGGCAAATTTTGCCCTCCTTTCCTCCATCATTTTCTCCATCATCAACTCTGTTGAGGTTAGCTCCCGGACTTGAACTTGGGCTTGGGCTTGAGTTTGAGTTTGCCCTCCCCCTAACTGGTCCCCTATTTGATGGCTACTCAGTTGATTTACTAATGGTTGAGGATGTACGCTTTCTAGCTTTTCCAACCCCTCCGATCCGTCAGTTATAGGGCTTGCTTGCAATTGTCCTTGTTTTTTGGTAGCTGTCGGCTTTCCTTGCATGAGACCTCTCCCTTCCGTTATAGAAGGGATGGGTGTACATTCTTGTGAGGCTAATGTACCTGATACTTGAGCCATATTTGTAGACCCAGCCATAGGTATGCAAAATTCAGGTATGCAAGATTTAGGTGTGCAAGATTGAAATAGCGAAGTAGGAGCGTTGCTTTCTACTACTTTAACTACTTTGACCTCTTGACCCCCCCTTGCCGGTAAGTACTTGGCTCTGGTCCTGGACTCTAAAGAAGGATCTAAGAGAAGGAGTGACGCGGAGAGGCGCGTCTGGTGCGCTTCCGATCTTCCCTGTTTCCTTGGCTGTTTTCCTCTTCGTGTAAAAGTTGCTGGGGTTCGACTTAATTTGCTTCTTAGACTTCCTTTTAGTGCTACGAGGGGCAATTACTTGTTTTGTTACTGCTTGATTGGTGTACTTAAGAAATTGTCTATTTCTTAGGCAATAACTTGATACCCCCTTTTCCTTATCCTTTTCTTTTTCTTGAACCGTGGTTACTCTTGTTTCACCAATGTGTGCTTTCTCCACAGGCACTAGTGGCACTAGTGCCGCTGCCCCTTTACACTCCCTTAGCTTGGCACTTAGTATAGGACTACACAACTCAGTACTGACCACCTCAGTTTTCACCTCCCCACTTAGTTCATGCACTTGTACTTGGGCTGATTTTGTGTTTTCTGCGTTTTTCGTCCCCTCTTTCAAGGCCTGACCCCCATTGTTACTCCTTTCCTCCACAGTGCTTTCGAATTTTTTCATCCGTTGCTGCTGCTGGTTCACTCCTGGGTGCCCCTTTCTGCTTAGCCCTTTGTGCAATTAAGCCTTTTTCTTTTTCTCCCTTTCCTCCAGGCACCCGGTTTATTATTTTTACTCTCTTACTCCCTTTGGCCTCCCTGGTTCTGAAGATATTGGGAGCCTTTTTTGTGTCTACACCCTCCAAGGAGCATGCCACCTCGACACCCTCACTCACCCGTGGTCTGAGCCCCCCGTTCGATGAACGCTTCTCCTGGTCTCTGGTCCCACCGTCGATGTCAGTGTCAGTTCTGGCGCTTCCCCTGCCGACCCCACTGCCCCGGAAGAGGAAGGAGACTCTGCCTGCAGCTCTCCGACAAGCACTGTGTGCCTCCCGGGCAGCACTCCACAGCCCTTGCCGAGCCGAGCGTGTAGCAGGCTGCACCAAACACGCTTCTGAAACTGACCGGCGGGGCTCCACTGACCAACTCGTCTGAGCGGGCGGCGTCATACACCCCACCCCACCCTTCCTCTCACCTCCGGAGGCCGCCGGCCAAACAGCACAGCACAGCCCTGAGACGAGACGAGAGCGGCCACGAGCACCACGGAGGTTAGTCTCCTAATTTCCTATGCTGCTCAGGGACCGAGGCAGGTCCGGGTTTTCACCGGGTCACTTGCATTAGGCTCAAAGGAGGGAATTGGTTTGGGAGCACGAACTTCGTGATTTCTCACATTTGCTGGGCAGTCTCACCGGAGCTCTCGACCTGGCGTCCTAGCCGGCCGCCATCTTCCCCCCATGCAATTCTTTAAAAAAAAATTGAGACTGAAATTGGGTTAATCTAAATTTATGTCAGATGTTATTACATATACTAAATAATTTGTAATATGTTTTATTTTTTACACATTTTATTTTTCTAGTTGTGTACTCTTCTAAAGAATACATGTTTTATAGGTTTATTTTATATTTGCTTAAACATATTTTCCCCTTTTTCCCTTCCATGTTCCTTAATTTGGAGTGGGAATGGGGGCAGTATATCTGACATCCCCTACCCAACCTCCAACACTAATGGTTTCCCCAGTGTTGCTTTGTTTGAAGTGGAAATAGTAAATTGGGCCCTTCCACTCCAAGTCCAACATTTTTAATCGGTGTTATAAATATATGTTAATCTATTCAAAATTAAAAACTATCAAAGAAATTAAATTTTCATTGATTATAAGAAATCTTTTTATATTTTTATACTTTATTATTGAAGATATCATGTTTTCAGCTATAGACAAAAGTATTTTAATTGAACTATCTTTTGTCATTTCAATATTATTTTTGATTATTTGTAAATCCAAATACTTCATTTTTAAGAATAAATGATGCATTATTTTAATTACATAAAATATACTTTAAAAAAGTTTTGAAACTTTTTTAAACTTTTAAATAATTTTAATTAAATGCGTTTAATATTCCTTTGATATATTATCAATCTTTTTTAACCTACATTTTGCTTTTAATATTTTTGTTAATTTTGATGTTTATTTTAAAACTTAATAGTATTGTAATCTATTTTTATATTAGATACATTGGAAATGTAGATATTTTTGAACAACAATATTTTGGAAACAACATTTTTGTTTGCATAGTGTTTATGCTATTTTGGTAGTCAATAATTTACCATTGCTGTTTTGTTAGGTGTATATTACTTATGATTGATTTTTATGGCTACAATTATTCAACAAATGTATATTGGAAATGGAAAAATTCAGAGGAGTTCACATAACACAAGAATGCTACTGGCTAATTACATAAATTGCCAGCTAGTCATATTCTGCTTGGTTTTAATATGGTGCAATGGTAATTTGTTTTGTCTTTTGAATCTTTAGATTCATGGTCAGACTGAGGTATGCAACATGGAGTTTACCTGATAAAGGGACTTGGTAAAAATGGAGAGAGGAGTGAGGTTCTGTGAATTCTGAACCGAGGGTTCCATTTTGTGTATGGCAGCCATTTTGTGGTTGCCCTCACATAGGCCATGATTGTGGCTGAAACCAGTCTTTTAAGGACATGTAGACCTTAGCTCGAGTTCATGCTGACTCCTGTTTGACCTGAGTGAACTGACCCTGTTGCCTGAAGATGACCTTGTTAAACCAGTTCCTGCCCTTTAGCTGATCAAGATTGAGGATCAAAGCACAGGACATTGTAGAGTTTGGTATGCACACACACACCCCTTATACTGCTTCTTATCTGTTTTCTGTTCCTTCTTTTATGGTCTGTTTATGATGTGGGTTGTGGTCCTTTTATTATGGGTTTTTCCGGCTTGTGTAAGAAGGAATGTTAGGCATTTTGCATGCTTGCAAAAGCTAGGACTGCCCCTTACTTGTATGCTGAAGTTTGTAACCCTAGCATATAAAAGGCCTCTGTTCTCTGTATTCCTCAGACTACCTCATTCAGTTGCTACGGCTTCTGTGTGACGTGGCCTCACTTATTAAATTTAGTAAAGATGTCTTTTCATATTTTCAGCTTCTGTGCCAAGTTCTTTTTTTATTAGTAAGTATTCCCTGAGAATGAAGATTTCAGTTCTTCAAATAGCGCGGCCAACGTGGGCTTCATCAGAGAAGTGACTTTCTGTGGGAGTGATCTTGTCAGGAAACTGAAATCTACTGAGGAGGACAGAACAGGATTCTACTAAGGAGGTACTCTGTGCACAGGGATTCTGGAGATTCTTTGATTCTGCAGCCCAGTATATTTCTGATCTTCCTGATTTTGATCCTCCACATGATGTCACTCCTGACTGAGAACCTTTTTGGCGTGAGTATTCTAAAAAAAGACCGTTAGGTCATGTAGAACTTGACAGTTAGAATTTGGATAACCTTTTGATTAGTAAAAGTAAGAGTTAAGTATAAGTGGGTCGCTCCCAGTCGTTTGTTCTTTGGTTCTTTGAGTCCTTTGTTTTTGGTTCTTTGAGTCCTTAGTTTTTGGTTCTTTGGGTCTTCGATTTGGTTATTGCAAATTACCAAAGCCGAGGGGCTCGTATATTTGCGAGTGTATTGGTAGAGATAACCCCTTGAAGTTTGAAGCTAGATTAGTGAGCTATAAGATGCCTGGTCTTAGCAAATTTGGGAATGTAGCCTTGGAACTTTGGAATTTGTGTTGGCCAATTTAGGATTTGTATAGGTTTGTATATGCGAATTGCAATTTGTGTAGGCAGGCAATGAGGAGATATTTCTCCATTTGGTTCAGTTGAACGGTGCACGTACGAGAAGTACCTTAAGCACCACTTTGATTATAATACTTGCGTATTCCGCAGTATTTTTTGGCATGCCTGTTTGTAAGCTCACATGGAAAATGTGTTGCTTTTTTGGAAGGTACCATAGTGTGATGTGAGGTAAATTAGCCGGCCCCACTAAAGGGAATATCTAAATAGGTTTAGATTTACAAACATATTTCTTCCTGGGTGATTTTGTATCCCCAGGGAATTAAAATATGACATAATACAAAACAAGGATCCTTTGTTCTGAGCAGTTTTATGAATGAAGATATGCAGAACGATTTTGTTTGGTATTCTGCTAGCCAAAGCTAGTGAATTGAGTGTATTTTTGCTTCTTGGACATACATCAGTCTGTTGGGCTGTTTTTGCAGTCTTTTGAAACACAATTGAGAAGCGTTTCTTGTAAATATGACTTACAACTAGTATTTACAAATGGTTTGGTTTAAGTACAATCTGTGGGCTGTCCTTGGCTTTTGTCCTGAGTATTGGTCTGTGGGTTAAATGTGTGTTTAAATGTCTATGTGGTTTTCACATTAGTGCAATTTCTGTAAGTGAATAGCGTTGGCGCTATTCATGAAATGCATGACGCCTAAAAGCGCGCCGTATTGTGTGTCCTGAGTGTTTCACCCCTTTCTGTTTATGTCTGAAATGAGCTCAATGTCTGTTCGTGTTTTTTCTTGATGTTTTCAGTCTATTAAGCAACATTTTGTAAGCATATTCTTGGGTCTGTTGCTAAATAAAATTGTCCTGTTTAGAAAGAAAAAAGATGGCGCAAACATTTTCTCATGTTTCAAGTTAGGCGTCTGTGCTTGGGCTTATAAATGAATGCGTCTAAAAATGATAGGCAAGGGATGCAGCTTGCTCTTATATGTGGAATTATCAAAAATAATTGGGTTTATTAAAAAGATTATTAATTATGAAAAATAATTATTAAAAATAAGTGCTACAAAATTCGTTTTTTACTATTCATGAAGCTTAATGCTCATACTATGACATCCTAGCATTAAAATTTAATTTAAGTTGTGCTCTACTGCATAATGAAGAACATTAGCATATGGAATTTCACTTAGCGCAGGCATACACAACTCATTTTTCTAAAGATTTACATGGGATATGTCTGATTAAAAATCTCTGTAATTTGTAAAGAACATTCTGAGGATGATTAATATGTATCACAAGTATAGGATATTTATTTTTAAGTGCCCCAAACATCAAAGTCGAATTTGGGTAAAATAGACCATTTAAAACAGCATTCTTGCCATTTATGATAGCTTTAAAGTGCTTTAGGCTTCGGTAAATGCATACATTTAGGTGTAATACAAATTTGCAGACTGTCCCCATTTGGGGTTTGCTTTTAAATGGCCCAGTGAGATTCATTTAATGTTGCTGAAATGAGTACCATTGCATAGGGTAATAGCAAACATCTGTTCTAAAGATGGTATGTTATGTTATTATGTTTTGCGTAATAGTCACAGTAACTGTTTTAATAATCTAAGTATAGAAATAAATTGCAGCCCCTAACAGGAGTAATATATATATATCATGTGTTTTAAATAGGGTTGGTTATTGCAGGTTAGAAAGAGTTGGGAAGGTTTTTTGTCTTTTTTTCAGCCTTAAGAGTGGGGAAGAGATAGAGGGCTGAGGAGCCCGCAAGGCAGATTTTGACCTTAAGGTCAGTAAGGTGGGAGTTAGGAGTAAGTGTAAACAGATGGAGAAATGATTGCTTGGAAAAGCAGGGCCTCAAAGGGTGTTGGCGCACGGGACACGCAGAGTGTCAGTGAAAGAATTTTACTTTTGGAAAATTAAAAGGGCTTCATGTTGCAAGCTGACTGATGGTATCAGTTAAGTAATGGAATTTTTTTGCGTCTGTTAATGTGTATCATGTTTTGTCTTCTGATTAAAAGTTATAATTCATGTCTGTTTGTCATGAGAAATGTCTCTCTTTTGTGTGTTGTGTATTTTTTCTTTCTGCTTCTGCTCACAGATCATTCATGGATTGTTCTGGGTGATTTTAAGGCTGACAAGACACGTGAGTTTGGTTGGTTGAAAAGAGATGTGTTTTTGCGTAATTTCTTTGAAAAGAAATGTTTGTGCATTTTACATATTCTTGCATTTTATCCTTTTATGAATTGTTTCTGCTGGTCCTGTGTGTCAGAAGTGACACACAGTAAGTTGCATTTGACAGCCAAATCTCCACTACCTGGTGATTTGCTGTCAAAAGGAGGGTGAGGATTTTAAACCGGACAAATTAAGCAGGCCCGAATATTGTTAGTACATGACCTGGTGTTGTGCGCCACCGCTCATTTATATATGCAATTGTTTTGTCTATGCTTTTTGTGCTTGATATACAGTGAGTATATCTGATGGCTTGACATGTCCGTTTTGTGCGTTTTTTTTGCATGTTTTTGTTTTATGTTGATGCTTATGATACTATTACAAGTTTACCTGCGTTGTGAAGGGATATACATGATGATGTGTATCCTGCAAACAGTTGGGTAGATTTGCTTTGACACTAAATGTCATCAGTGTATGTCAAATTTGGCTTTAATGGTATTTGAAGGAAAATAAAAAAGAGATATACAGAATCAAAGTGTGTCACATGCTGTTAGTCACGTACTGCCCCTCCCCTTAAGGAACAGGCAGCCCTAAAATTATGTATCCTGAATTGGACGTAAGGATAAATTATAGATCTGTGACTTTTGTGCATGGTGACCTAATTTTTTTATATTACATTAGTCAGTTTTGTTCTGCTTCCTGAATAGTGTATGGCCTTGTACCATAAAGGAAACAAGGTTTAATTTTTTTCCCTGAAAAAGGAACTGGAACATTAGCTAAGATTACCGTATATGGTGTAGAGGCCAGCGGTAGAGCTGACTATCATGAACTATTTTGATTTTTTATGTATCACCCCCAGTCCTGGTGTTGTGTCACATGCCTGACTATCACCCAAGTAATTTCTTGTTCTTCCTATAGATTTTTCTTTCGTCACTTCTCCCCTGATTTATGTTGCATCGTCCCTAGTAATTGGGGATTTTAGCTGTGTCCTAGTTCCATTTCCCTTTTCCATATTCCTTTCACCAGTCAGCCCTTTTATTATTGTAGGTGTATTGTTTAGGTTCACACTTCCAGATTGCAGTAATGTACTAGGAACCCCTATATTATGTATAGTTCCCTTTTGTATGACTAGACTTTTTTAAAGAATTTTCTTTAGGCCTAACTCGATGTTTTCCAGTCTAACCGTCATGGTAGTGATGAACTGGTTAACTGACTCAATGCTATTATAAGACAAGTTTCCACATTTTGATTATTAGCCTGTGTATTGCGTAGTGCACTTGGTGCACAGTTATTAAAAGGGAGGTATCTACATGTCCCTGATAATCTATATTATGCAATTTTTCTTTTGAGATGTTCTAGATAAGGAATTTAGGAATACCTAGACTTAATCATGTCGCTATCTACCCTTAGATGGTGGAGGATATGCTCTCACACGGAAACCCAATTGAAGAGCCTAGAGGCACTGTTTTGCCTACTGCCTTTGTCTTTGCATTGCCTTTGAGAAATGACAGTATATTCTAGACCAGATTTGTCCCATGGCATATGGCCACTCCTTTGAAGATTGCAGGCCACCTGCTTCAGTCCCCTTGTTATACAATGAACTGTTTAAAGCATCGCACTTGCTCCATCAGACGGCATTGGACATCACAGAACAATAATTTCAGTGCAAAGAGCGAAAGAGAAGGATTCTTGTTGTTTGAGGCTTCAGTTTTCCACCCACCTGTCATGTGCTGGCAACCTCTGACAGTGTGCAGTCCCTTGAGCTTGAGCCCCTTGGCCTGAGTTTTGGCCACACAACCCCTTTTCCTTTGCTCCAACGGAAGTGCAGTGCACCGGAGGATCCAAGATTGGCAAAAGGCACTCCATTCTGGTGCCCATGAAAGAGCAGCCTGAGCGTCCTCTGACACTGAATGATGAGTGTTGGAGTCTGGGAATGGTCCCGGGTCTGCACGAGATGATTTGTGCTCATGATCAATGAAGATCATGCTATCTGTAGTGTCTGCCGCAGAGGAGAGATACTGGTGCACTGCCTTGAGACATTCGAATGAGCTATGAGTGTTTGCCAGGAGGGCACTCCAACGGATACTGAGAAGCACCATTTACATGAAAGGCTTGAATGAAGAGGCCCATGCGGAAGAAAACAACAAAAGAAGATTTGATGGACAATAGAAGCCTGCCAGAGAGGCTTTTGAACGAACTCTGGGCATAGGTGGTTTCACAAGTGGTTTCCGTGTGATTGCATAAAATGGGTTTGAGGAGACTGATCATTATTGTTTTACTGGCATTGTTTTAAAGTAGTATTCTGTTTAGTAAAAGCAGAATAAAATCCATTCTTTGTGGAAGAGTATCCCTTTTCACCTCAGAGCATTGATGAGGATCACCACTGTTTCACCTGAACATATATTAAGTTACTGAAATGCATAGGAGCCATAAAAAAAATGTTACTAGATAATTTTAGGATTTGATTTCTGCTTAGAGTTGTGAAAAACGATAAATTTTGTTTGTAATAGTGGTCATTACTTTCTCCTGTTGTCTATATGTTCTTAAAAACGTGTTTTCTAGTGTTTTTAAGCATGATGTTGTTTCTGATGGGTGGGATTGTTTTTGCTACCCAGTTGACATCTGTACCAACCTCCCACCCTATGTCTCTTCCTACTACTACTTCTTTGCATTCTTTCCATACTTTACCTGAACATGACTGGTTAGGAGGTCAGAGTTTACTAATAATTCCTTTGTACAGCTTCTGCATCAACACCAGTTAGTAATGAACACCACAAATTGTTGGGTGTGTGGTTTTATGCCACATACTACAGATAGAGGTATTCCCTATTTGGTTCTGTCATTTAGTTACAATGGGTCTGTATGGGCATATCAGACGATGTTTATTTATGCCAACAAAGTCTATCCCTTGTGTTCCATGAAAGATAATTTGAGTAATAATGCCTTAGTGAAGGGAATAACGGATAATATTGACATCGATTCAGATACAGACTGAGTGATTGCCTATGTAAGGGCAAAAGGAGGGTCTGAGGTTCTGTGAATTCTGAACCTGTGGGTTCCATTTTGTGTATGACAGCCATTTTGTGGTTGCCCTCCCATAGGCCATGATTGTGGCTGAAACCAGTCTTTTAAGGACATGTAGACCTTAGCTCGAGTTCATGCGGACTCCTGTTTGACCTGAGTGAACTGACCCTGTTGCCTGAAGCTGACCTTGTTAAACCAGTTCCTGCCCTTTAGCTGATCAAGATTGAGGTTTAAAGCACAGGAGATTGTAGAGTTTGGTATGCACACACACACCCCTTATACTGCTTCTTATCTGTTTTCTGTTCCTTTTTTTATGGTCTGTTTATGATGTGGGTTGTGGTCCTTTTATTATGGGTTTGTCCGGCTTGTGTAAGAAGGAATGTTAGGCATTTTGCATGCTTGCAAAAGCTAGGACTGCCCCTTACTTGTATGCTGAAGTTTGTAACCCTAGCATATAAAAGGCCTCTGTTCTCTGTATTCCTCAGACTACCTCATTCAGTTGCTACGGCTTCTGTGTGACGTGGCCTCACTTATTAAATTTAATAAAGATGTCTTTTCATGTTTTCAGCTTCTGTGCCAAGTTCTTTTTTTATTAGTAAGTATTCCCTGAGAATGAAGATTTCAGTTCTTCAGGAGTGGCAGCAAAAATATCTTTCCTTTCCAAGGGCATCTCTTGGTTACTTGGTTGTTAGGGTTTACTCTAAGGGGCAGGCTTTAGATATGGAGAGATATCATGATGATTTTAACCTACTTCTTATGAACATTTATTGTTGAATGCAAAGTGATTTGCCACTAGGGTTCGAATACTGTGGCTCACTACTATGCCTGTGTCAGCAATGGGACAGTTTTCTGTTGTTTTTAAGCTAGATAGATGGACAGTGCACTGGTGCTCTTCTAATGGCCTATGCCACCTTCGTGAATGTGACGGGCTGCAAGTACAGGTCCAGGACCTGACTGAAATCTGTGTGTCTCATCTGCCTTTTATGGGTGAGAATACATCATGGTCCTTCTCTGCCTCTTCATTTTAGGCGAGGGGGTTGTTTGTAATAATTTTGAGAGAGCAGCTTGCCGAGGCTGGTGGAGTAACCCTGCCTTCCCTTTTCCCCAGGTACAGCTTTACACATGTTGCTGTAGAAATAGACCCAATGTATCTGTCTCGTGCCACTGTATAAGCCAATGCTCACAAACTAAATAGACTTTAAATGTTTCCTAGCTAGCAAGATGTCAGAGTGAAGTAAGCACCTGGAGCGCACATGTTATGTGCATTCGCTCATTTGCTCTGTCCGCGCTGCATGCAGCCGGTGGAGGGCTGCTACACTCTGGTGGCAGGGATACTTGACGCCCTGCCATCGCTCTGGCCATCTCGCCCGGTGGGGCTTAAACTCCTGCGCCAAGAACGATCGCCTGCTGGGGCCGGCTGTGCCTTCAACGGATCCAGAGGCTGGAGTGGCGGTGCCTGCTTTGAGCGGCGGCTGAGACGCTGCGACTCTCGAGAGTAACACGACAACACTGGCGGTAAATATTCTTGCGGTGTGAACTGTATGGTGACTGTGCCTGCTGGTGACCTAGCTGCTTGGAGCCCGGGGGACTGGAGATCGGCGCTGAGAGGGTTGCACACGCCGCCATTTTGGAGGCCCGCCTCGTGAGCTCTGCCGCACACCTACATCCCAAGGGCGCTGTTGGTGGATCGTGCTTGGCGCATCTCAGCGACCTTTGTAGCGAGGTGAGCTCAATTTCGCCTGTGTGTCAGGCATAGCAGCGCAACAGGCACAGTGGAGTCCCCTGTGACCTGGGTGGGTTCTGGAACTGTGAGCCTGAGAAAGCTGCGAACATCCTGGCTGATAGTCTGTGGGATCTCCGACCAGCTGCCCGTCAACACTGCTGGTCACTGGGGATAAATGTTGCTGCGGTGTGGATTGTGAGCTGCTTGTGCCTGCTAGTGACGTCGCTGCTTGGGGCCCGTGAGACTGGAGGTCGGCGCTAGGGGGACTGCACACACCGCCATTCTGGAAGCCCGCCTCATGTGCTCTGCCGCAAGTCTGCATTCTAACGGCGTCGCCGGCGGATCATGCTTGGCGCGCCCCTGCGCCCTTCATATGGAAGGCAGATTGATGACTTCTGTGTGCCAGGCATAGCAGCGCAACTGCATTGGTGGGAGTCCCTGTGACCCGATTGGGACCTGGGCCTGTGAGCCTGAAAGAGCCACGAACACCCTGGCTGATGTTCCACAAGATCTCTGACCTGCTGCCCCGAGAGAGGGGGGGGGGACACCCCACGCAGTGGACTGTGGATACCCATCTCCCTCCTTCTGTCGCTGACTGTGTGGGGAGATTGGGACATTATCCTAACCCCCTTCCTCTCTCCGCTCCTTTCATCTTATCTTCTATGCTCTTTAAATGTTTTTCCATGGAGACCCTGCCATTTGGCCGATGCCCGGTGGAGCTACTGGATAGCTATAGAGGAGATGGGCTGTGGACTTCCCCCTCGACGCTAACCTACCCAGCCGGACCTTGGGCAGACTTTCCCTTCATCTCTCTATCGTATCTCCCTCCTACCACTTTCCCTTCCTTCTCTCCATTTCCTAGTCTTCTATGCTCCTTAAATGTTTTTGTCTGTGACTAGTGACCGTGGAGACTTAGTTTTCTGGCCAACGCCCGGTGGAGCTACCTGGTAGCTAAAGAGGAGATGGGCTGTGGACTTTCCCCCTCGGCAATCACCTACCCAGCTGGACGTTGGGCAGATTTTCCTGCGTCTCTGTCATTTGCTCCCTCCTACTCCTTTACCCTACCCCATTACCCCCCAAGCTCCATTTATTTCGTCCTCTATGTTCTCTAAATGTTTTCCCCTTGGGACCCAGCTAATTGGCCAATGCCCGGTGGAGCTACCTGATTGCTATAGAGGAGATGGGTTTTGGGACTTCCCCCTCGACCGTCACCTACCCAGCCGGACTTTTGTCAGTCTTTCCTTCGTCTCTCCGCCTTATCTCCCTCCTACCCCTTTACCCTAACCCCTTTCCCCTCTACACTTTTACTTATCTCGTCTTCCAAGCTCTTGTAATGTTTGTCTAGCAACTGATGTAAATTGTAACTGATGTAATTTTTAAATTTTGTGGAACCTCATGTAAAGCACTCTGATACCTCCAGGTCTAGCCAGCGCTATATAAAACTCTTAAAATAAAAAATAAAAAAATAAAATATGATACTGAATCCAGGCAAGGATTATACAGCCTTTCGTTCATCTAGGCTGGATATATTTAGTACCAATAATCTGAGTTATAGCAAACTACTATTTACAGTGCCTGGAAATGGTGAAATGTTGTCTGATGCGTTATATAAAAAAGAAATTATCATGAAACTGATTTGTAGTCGTACACTGACATTTCATGCATTATGCCAGTCACAGTGCAACTAATTACTCTGCTGCTGTCATAAACTAGCATTTTCTCATTTGTAGCATCAAAACAACAGATTAAAGCCATGACAGAGAAAGCTGACACGCATAAATAAATGTAGGCGCCTCACCTTTTCCCTTTTAGAATATAGTGTAATGTGCTCAAACATCTCATAATGCCCCCCACCAATTACAATCACTTTCTCTGGTTCTCAGCAGGGGGGGGCTGGACTCGTCATGTATTCCATCAGGCCATTCCCCAGAGAGTTGCAACAACTGGAGTCCTGTTTTTGAAAGACCAGGGCCACTGCTGGCACCTCTGTCAAGTTCCCAGCTCCCAGTGGTCAATTATAGCAGGCACAGGAGACACAGAAAGAGAGAGGGAGAGAGAGAGAGAGAGAGAGAGAGGAAGAAGAGAAGGATAGAGAGCGAGAGAAGAGAGTGAGAGGAGAGCAACTGATAATGGATGGAAAAAGCCAGAAAGTGGGGTGGAAGAAAGCAGAGCTTGTTTGAACATTGTTGCCATGGCTGTTTGTGGTTTCTAGTCTGGACCTGGATATCAGCATGTGACCACCACCAGGACTGGAGCCATAGAACCAGTAGTAGCCCGAGGACGCTCCAGTGATTGCACTTGAAGAATTAACTTGGTCCATACACGTAAACCACATATTTTGCTCATTGAACGACGATCCAAAGTCACCGTGGATTGATTGCTCAGTGCTGCCAACCTTTAGGTAGGAACACACTGAAAGCAATGTTCCACTTCATCCGAGAAGGGATGGCTGAGTGCTGAGAGGGTCCCACCGCACCGCGGGGGCTGCGGGGGCCTGTGTTACGCCACTGATTGTCAGTGAAGAAGGTGTTTGCCCTTTAGTTACCAATCTTGTAGGCCCAGGTAATTGAGTTACTCCTCACATTCCAGGAAGTGCCACAATGCTGTTGACTGCAAAAAACAACAAGTGATGGACTGAATGTGGATCAATGTCACACACTCCCCCAGTCAAAAGATCTGGGCCCAAATCCATCGTTTTTTTGCACTCCACACCACCCTGGGTCAGATAATGGCTTTATGCAAATCAGCTCTGACCCTGTTGCCCCATGGGAACAGTCCAGTCCGAACTACAACAGCCATATCTTTCCCAGACCGGAATCAAGCATCCGAGGACCGGACCGGTTTCGAGGTAACACCTCTCTTCAGCCCGGCTAGCTAAAATGCTGTTGACATCACTCAGCTAGAGCCTAAAGAAGATCTTTCCAACAACCCACTAAGGAGTACTTTATGACACCACATCACAACAGGGCCGACGGTTGCATACAGGGCGTAACTGCTAGCTCACTGGCGCCGTCAACAGGACCAACCTTACTGATTCCTGAACACTAAGGTTGTGGAAACTGCCCAGTTGTTGAAGGCCAAGTCATAAAAGTCCTGAAAAGCAGTGTTTGGTAGGTGTTCCAGCGCTTTAGTCGATTGGAAGGGAAAAGGTTGTCAAAACTACCAAAAAGAGAAGCCGACAGTACAGCTATTTGGAGCCCAGAGCTAATGCCTTTGGGAGCTGTGCATAAAATATAGAAAGCTGGATATTGGCAATGCACACCTCGGTGCTACAATGTGTACGGTGCAAGAATATGCATTGAACTACCCAGTCCAAGAGTAATTCAGCAGACGCAGCTACATTTCTCAATATTTCTTTTGTGATAGCACTACCAGGCATCGAATAGGGCCTTATATTGAATGATAGTCACATGGTTGCACCCACTTTCTGACTGATGGAGGTTATAAGAATGTTGTCCTTACTAACATGAAGGAAGTCATTGATTTTCACACCCTGTTGATGGCTCACTCAATGACTGCAGGTAAAGCATATAGAAGCTATTTGATAGCATAGTGTTGTTCCAAACAAACCTGGATTGCACATTGTGATGGTTTCTTGGAGGTGGCACACATGGAATAAATTATCAATGGACTAGTGGAATGGTGTGCAAGCATCCTTATATCATTTAACTTTATAATGCTGTTTTTTTTGCCACGTTCTTCACCAATGGCCCTTGCAAGCCCATTTGAAAGCATGAAGATTTCTTCAACCTGTCCTTTGTGACCTAAAACGATGTGAAAGAAACTACAGGACTACCATGGAGGGAACTGACGGGGGACACTGGCTGCAGTGATATGATGGTCTCATCACCTATACTAACCTTAGCAGTTTCAACCCCACCTTTATATTTGTCATCTTAGCTAGCAGAACTTCAGCATGAATGCTATCTCTAACATTCTGAGACGAGCAACCTCGTTCAGCCGTCATCTGCAACTCTAGTCTAATTTTGTCCACCCTACTTCCTGTCTCAGACTGGCACACAGAAGAATTTCCGAACAATTTCGACTTCCCTTGAGCTCTAGTGTGCCTCTATAATAAATGCTGAATCTTATACAACAATTAAGAATATTTTACATCTAACTCTATTTTCACATGTAAGTTCTTATCAGAATGTTTCTGCTCCAGTGTCCAATATCTACCAGCATCTACTGATTCACTTGCACACCTTCAGCTCAATCTAAAAGGAGATCCTTAGGATAGAAAAGAAGTCATTTGGCTAACCCCCGTGTGTCAATTCGTAGATTTGGGTGCTGTTCCTACCTCACTCTTTCTACACAGTGAGTTAAGACAAAAGAATAGTTTACTGCGGACACGTGGTTGATCATTTATAATTTTTTAATGGGAGAGGATGTAGCCTTACGGTTAGAGCGGTCGACCTCGAAGATGGGGAACCGGGTTCACGTCTCGGCAACGACGCTCAACATCCTGTGATTCTGGGCAAATCACTTAAATTCCCCGTGCCTAACAAAAAAAATGAATGTGTCCATCTGTAACGAAATAGGTGCTCATGTAAAGCGCTCCGATACCCGATGTCTCGGGTCTAGTACGCGCTACATAAAACTCCCAAAAATGATATATTTTTTTTAAATGCACCCCGCGACGTGACTAACAATGTTTTTTGTCTTCTTTATAAGTAAGAACAGGCTACAACCAATGACAAGTTTGATGTGTTAATGGTTTCTTTGAGGAACCCTTATTTGTATTGTTGGATGTGATTTTTACTGTACAGTAAACAATGTTACTCTATTATAGAACGATTATAGATAGCATAAAAAAGTGTGTTACGAGTACCAGAAAATGTTTCAAAACATCTTCTAGTCTCCTTAGAAACCATGTAGCAATATACAGTCGTAGAGATGAAACCTTGCAAGCTAATTAAATACAATATTTGTACAAAATAAAGATTAAGGCCTCCATTCTGAGATTCGCGGAATCTCTTACCCCCGAGGGATTCCGAGGATTACTGAAGACTTGTAAATATTCCTTTTTGGACTCTGGCTGCTGAAGGCATCAAAATGTCCAAAGGAAAATGTGGGTCAGATAGAAGACTTAGCGGTCACTTAATTACTTTAATTATTATGGGTGGGGGTTGCACAGCTTAATTATGCTTCTTTTTGTCTCTAGTACTTTAGTGTGTGATTATAAATGTAAAAAAAAGTACAACATGGGCAAACACAATAGACTCAAAACCTAACTGACATAATTATTTACACCGAGGAACTGCACTCGTTCACAACGTTCACTTTCACAATTACCCCATTAGAGAAAACGTATAAATGGAACAAGAGAGAGTAACATACAAGAACAGACTTTTAGACACCTAGGGCCAGATGTAGGTAATTCTAATTTACGACTCATAAATACCGAATTTTACCGATTCGGTATTTATGAATCGGTAAATTAGAAGGAGGCAGATGTAGGTAATTCTAAAATCACAATTACCGAATCTGTAACATTCGGTATTTACAGATTCGGTAAATACCGAATCGGTATTTCCCATTGATTCCTATGGGCTTTGAAGCCCATAGGAATCAATGAGAAATACCGATTCGGTAAATACCGAATCCTGGCAGGGGGAACGGGGTGTCACTTTGACACCCTGTAGCACCCCAATTGCAGGCTTGTGTGCCATGTGGCACACAGACATGCCCTAAGGGCATGTCTGTGTGTCACATGGCATAGGTGTACTGGCACAGATGTGCATGTACACAGGAAATCGGTATTTTACCACCCAAAAGGATTGGGTGGTAAATACCGACTCCTAAAGGGCCTGTGGCACTCTTTGAAGTGCCACCTACATCTCATTTACAGAATCGGTAAATTTACCGATTCTGTAAATGAGATGCCCCCTACATGCCAAATGCCAGATGTAGTTCGCCATTTACCGGTCGGTAACGGCCGATTTCGGCCGGTCGGTAACGTAAATGGCGTTCTACATCTGGCCCCTAGATGTGTACACAAGCACACAAACTACCGTCTGTTGGAACAGGGAGAGGATTTCTTCGCACTATATAAATCCGCCCAAAAAAAAGTTCCCATAAAAACTTACACACACCGCCAGGAGCGGAACATAGGGGAAATATTATACATGTTTATGAAAGTTCTCCAATCAATGTGAACGCTTCCAGAAGCTGCATTCCTTGTCCTGGTAACAAAATGGAAAACAGAAAAATGCCCTCTGGAAATTAGCGTCACCAGGCAAAAGAAATATCACCATGCCAAAGGCATAAAAACATTTGATTGCCAAGTTCTGCCTGCACGTCCAGGTGTTGCTAGTGATTTTCAGAACTGGAGTTGTGGTGCTCCATTACAAGGCTTTAGCTGCATGTCTAAAGCAGTAGATAATTTGTGCAGATGGGTGCCTCTGGATACCACCAGCACTTATTTCAGGTGACTGGATCTCTGTCACCTATAGTACTGTCCTGGTACCAATATGGCTATCAGGGAACAGCAGATTAGTCCTTTCTCCATTTAGTCTAGAAATAAGAGGACTGCCACTATGGTAGTCCTGCACCATTTCAATGTATTGACGGTCCTCCTTCTATTTCGATGAACCACAACAGAAGGTCGGTCGGTCGGTCGGTCGGTCGGTCTGTCTGTCTGTGTGTGTTTCTCTCTCTCACGCCCTCCCTCCTCCCTCCCTGTCCCTCTCCTCTCCTCTCCTCCCCCCCCCCCCGGAAGGTGTGCATGCTGCTCATTAACCAGTGGCTGACAGAAGGGCCACTAGGAGATGTGGTGGAGCTGGAGGTAAGTCCTCCCTGCCAATTTTGGGGACCAGCACTCAGTTATTTAGTATTATTATTTAAATATTTTACAAAGCACTGGACTTGAGCCTGTGGACTGGAGCCAAATGAACTGGAGTTTGTAGTAGTGGAAATTGTACTGCTGGAGCTATTGGACAGGAGCTTGTAGTAGGTCCCTGTAGCAAATAATTAGGTGGTCGTTTTGGGCTCCCGAAGTGTTGTCAAAGGATAAATTACTGCTTGTAGAATACTTTTATTGTATGTCATTGGGCCCCCTTGCAGAATATGAAGAGCCCCCCTTCCCCTCTAAATCTCCCATATCTCTACAGGTGTTCATTGGCCTTAGGGCAGAAGTGGGCCCCCCGGAAGGATTGAGGGCCCCTTAAGGTGGGGGCCCCCCTCTGACACAGGGGCTGCAAGGGCTTACGGTTTGCCCCTGACTATGGTAAAACAACATATATGATCAACAAGGAAGGGTCTCGAAGCAGCCATGATGAATTATTTGAATCCAAGATGGAAAAACTGCAATGTTGAACAGTATACAAGCTTAAAAGGTGGGCAGTGGGGCACTGAGAAATGTACCTTATTCCTTGCAGGGCTACTTATACTACCAGCCTGCACAGGAACTCCCTATCGGATGCGTATGCTACGTGAGAAGTGAGGGCGAACAAACAGGCTCTTAGTGTGGGCGCGAGGGTGAAAAAAAGTGGTTCTGAGAAGAAACGTTAGTGAGCGCACAGCCCTCTCTTGTGCAGAAGAATGAGTATGGGGAGTGTAGAGTTGTACAAAAGCATGATTAAGCACAGAGCGATCCTTTTTTTTGTTTTTAAACAAATTGTATTGGGTTTTAATCGCACAGCATATAGCAACACCTACATGACCCACACTGTCTAAATCCCTAGAAGAAGCCCCCTTGGTAACAGGTTCAGGGAAAGGGTCAGGATAAAACTAGTGCAAGTCCATGAGTCCTGATCAGAATGACTCTCAGTGTGACCCTGGTTAATAACCTAATGCAACCCCCAGCTACCCACCCTCCTCCCCGGATCTCCATCATTGATGTCCGCAGTTGGTTACCGTCGTGATAATTTGTGTGTACAGGAGCCGTTAATAAGTGTTCAATATAGTATGCCTGTCATGTCCCAGGGATGGTCATCTAGAGTGTCGCTATTCCGCTGGTTCATCATATGTGCCATAGTCACGCAGTGATTGTACTAAAGCATCCCATGCCTGTGCTGCTTCTAACGCCTTGTCGTTGTTCTGTCTGCGCGCAGTTTGAAATCTCAGCACACTTTCTCCATTAGCCCATTTAAGAAACTCGTTCTTTCACCTGACGCTAGTAGGTCTTAATCGCTGCTTTCCAGTGCCGTGTGATTTCTCGCTTTGCTAATATGAACCCAATATCTATAAACTTGCTTGTGACCTTGTTTCTAGGGGTATGGGGAAACCAGTGTAGGACACCCACAGCCCTATCAAATACCAAACCCCTTTCTGTTATCGCGTTAAGAGTGTCACCCACCTCCCCCCAATAGAGCGTCAAGTCGGGGCACGACCAGATCATATGATCCAATTCCACTCCTATCTCTGTACAGCGAGGGCATGCTGCAGTATCCACATTGAAGTATTTTTTGATCTTTCCTGGCATTAAATACGCCCGGTGGAGGATATAAAAATTTACCAGTTGGAATCTGGCGTTGCGCGTGCTCTTCCAGGCCTTCCGCAGTATCTGAGCCCACACTGTTTCGGGGATATCCTTCCCTATATCAGTTTCCCACTTAAGCTTCAGCGCTTCTAGTGGTGGCAGCCCTTCATTGATCATTCTGGAGTAGAGGCAAGTGACCGCTCTAAAAGTCCCCGCCGCCATCATAACATACTGGCAAGCCATTGTTGTCTATGGCTCCGTTGGTCCCTCCTTCCAATGCTTCTGTATTGCTCGTGTCAGTGCTGCATGTAGGAGGAAGCCACCCCTTGGTAGATCAAACCGTTCTTGAAGTGTTGGATATGGCAACAATGCTCCATCTTCGAATAAATCGCCTATAACCTGGATTCCCGCTTGTAGGAGGGTGGATACCTGACTATGGTTACCCCAGACTTTTTGCCTAGTGTTTAGCTGGTATTCGACTTAGTTGGCCTGGGATCCTGCTAATCAGGGCCCCAGGCTATCTGCTCTCTCTTAAAATGGACTCCATGCACCCTAGGTGCATAACCAAATTGGTACTGGACACCTTATCAGACCCTGTACAGTGCACTATAGGTGCCCAGGGCATAGGTGCATCCAAGGCC
Source organism: Lissotriton helveticus (assembly GCF_964261635.1). Classification (NCBI taxonomy): domain Eukaryota; kingdom Metazoa; phylum Chordata; class Amphibia; order Caudata; family Salamandridae; genus Lissotriton; species Lissotriton helveticus. The sequence continues at coordinate 162,455,192 of NC_136065.1, read as the reverse complement.
TACCAGGGGCTGAAGCATAGCTTTTGCCACCCCTGGCTGGTTCTTAAAGTGACTAAGCATGAGCGCAAAATCCGCTCCGATCGCGGATTTTACGGATTTTCGGTAAATCCGCGATCCGCGAACTCTCGCGAATTTACCGAGAATCCGCAATCCGCGATCGGAGCGGATTTTGCGGTCAAAAGTTCAAGCCTACATCATTTACGATGGCGCCGGCAAGCTGCCAGCGCCATCCTCAAATGGTTACTTAATTAGCTTCGACAGGAAGCTCTAACAGATAAGATAAAGCAGAGGCTCGAGCGCCTGCTTTATTTTATCAGTTGGAGCTTCCTGTTGAAGCTAATTAAGTAACTTTTGCAGGATGGCGCTGGCAGCTTGCCGGCGCCATCGTAAATTATTCAAACGGTGGTGTCTTCTTGAATAAATATGAAGGGCAGGGTTCATTCGGGCACGACGGTCCTGGCACAAAAAATAAACCTCAGCAGGAAACACTGCAATCGTGAGCGTTGTGGGGGCTGGGCAGGTGTGCCTTCTTCCCAAATATACCATCGAAAATCCGCTGTGATGCTCGCCAGAGGCGTTTGCATCTTTGACTTTGACGAGCGGAATCCCCGTGCTGTTCCTGTGACCAGGGGCTTCTGTCTCTTAATCTGCTGCTCTGATCGGTCTCTGACCTTTTATACACACAAGCGGCATGCACCGTCTTCCCGCCATTTACCCACTATGATGGACATTTCACTCAAGGGACCCCTGCGCACTTCGGCGCGATTGCATAGTAACACACACTTGGTCGCTGGAACTAGTTGAAGCGCAAATGCAGTGACTCATTCATCAGCCCTAAAAACAATCGTGAGCGTTGGGAGGCTGGGCAGATGTGCCTTCTTCCCAAATATACCAGGGGCTTCTGTCTCTTACTCTGCTGCTCTGATCGGTCTCTGACCTTTTATACACACAAGCGGCATGTGCGCTCGCATGGAAGCCCCGTCCGTTTGGCCCCGCCCACACACTCGAGGAAGCCCCGCCCCCAAATCCGCCGATCCGCATAATCCGCGGATTTTGCGGATCCACGATCCGTGAATCCGCAAATTCGTGAATCGTGGATCCGCAAAATCCGCCCATGCTTAAAAGTGACACAACTGGCTGATCACTCAGCTGGGGCAAGGTGGTGTAATCACCCCTTGCTTAGATATAGTATACCTATCTCTAAACATATATCTGGACACATATATACCTATCAGCCACTCCTAGAGCAGGCCTTAACAACCCTGGAGGCAGAGTGCTTGGTTTTATGTGAGATAGTGCTCTGGCATGAGCTGAGCCTGTCTGCAGCTTGCGGGACCATTTCCCTATAGCTGTTCCAGTGATACTGCCATACCATATACTCTTAAGTGAATTATAATCCTCGCGTTTAATGCTAACTTTGGTTTGGCTTTATCAAAACATGTCGTGTTTGGTGTCATACACTTTGGAATACTACTCCCTCGTCAGTTCTGGCGACGGGGGTAGCATTCCACCCTTCTAGAGGGAGAAGACATGTTACTTGCTGCAAATGCGGTTAATCCTAACCAGAACCCCAGCATCACAAAATGGATGCTGCTGCCACAGACACGAGTCTGGCCTCCTGCTGCTGACCGATACTCGACAGAGGAGGCTTGATCAAAGGATCTCCTGTCACAGGGAGGTGTCACACCACCCCAGACAGGAGATAGTGGATTGTAGCAGGGAGGGTTGAATGAAACTAGACACTGCCTGAGGCGCACAAGGTGTCCCTGGGCAGATTCCAGTCAAACCGGTTCTGGGGCACTCCAGCCCCAGTCCTGGCGGCAAACTGGACAAAGGAAAGGGGTGTAACCACCCCCTTCCTGGGTCCCACCCATAGGAGGGACCTAGCAGGTAATCCAGCCCCCAGATTTGGAATATAGGTGGGAGCAGTGCCAATGCACATCAGATTATCCTGACTGAAACTTATGAAACGAAACTCTGGACCCTTCGACATCCCACTCGACGTGGAAGACTGAAGAATCTCCCTTGTGGTCAAGGAGTGACCACCCTGTGCAAACAGGTACCATCCAGCACCTCGACGTTTGCTTTGTTGCAGTTCCCGCCGGAACTCGAGCTACAGAGACTGACAAGAGCCAGCTATCCTGATTTCCAACAGCCCGATCCACAGTCCATGCAGAGCTGGGACCCGTGGAGGCGACCTGGAGCGTGGGAGCGGCCATCTTGAATAAACCACGAAGCACTGACCGTGCAGCACCCGAGGCTTCCTCGATGCTGTGCATTGGAGTGCAAAAAGCTCCAGCCCCGAGCAGCTTTTGCACCGAAGCTCACCCCTCCACACTCGACGAGTGCTGCGTGGGGCCCTTTTGCATTTTCCTGCTTGACGCGTTGGTCCGGTCGCTTGCCCGTTGACTAGTGGCCCCAGAACCGACGAACCCAAGAATTTACACAGCTGATCTGGTTGCTCCAGATTGGCACTCGCTCCCCTGAAAAGGAGCACCCACTCTGACCTTGCTGGTCCGAGTGTTAAGCCTTCTTCGAATCCTGCGTGGGTTGCCTTTGCCAAGGTTTGTTGACTCCGATCCGGAAGCCGACACCGCCGACAGCGAGAGCCTTTGTGGGACAGCTCGTGATCCACTCCAGGACATCCTCGGTGCCCCAGAGTCCACGTGGCAGCGGAGACAAGGCACCCAACATCGACCTGATTGCGCCCGACATTGCCTGGTTCCTTCCTGGTTCCTTCCTGGTCACTGCCCAGTGACCCAGACTCTGTCCCCTCTGCTTTCAGGTACTCTACAACTTCGATCCACCCTTGGATCGCACCGGACACTTCTCTTCTAGACGCCTGCAGCATCTTCATCTTCAGGCACCATCGAACTGCGTGACGAAACCCGACACACTTTGGCATCGATGCACCCGCTTCCTGTGGGTGAGGTAACTTACTAGCGCCGGTGTTCTTACACTGGTGCACACCTCTAGTGCCTAACTCTAAAGTTTGGTAGTCCTAGTCCAGTCGGAAGACTCTTTAATCTGTAAAACGATAACTTTTACGCACCATTGACTTTACATTGGTGCATGCGTGCACTTTCTGCACTGCACCCGAATCCCGCGGGCTACTCCCGTCCTAACTGCTGTTAGTCCAGTGTAGTCCCAGTGATTCCCAAGGCCCCAGGCCTTACCCCCGATCGATTAGTGATTGTTATACCACTTTTTTGATATATGGTTTGAGTGGCCACCGGCCTCATCCAAAAACGTGCAACTTGTATATGTTATATTGTGCTTTTGTTTAAACGCTTGTGCTTCATTGCTCATAAAGAGTAGTGGGGATTTTTCTGAGAATAAATACATATATTTTTATAATATATAACTTGTGTGGTGTCCTTTCATTTGATATTACAGGATTGCATATGGTAAAACAGCTTGCTTCACATGCCCTCTTGAGTTAAGCCTTTAAGGCTGCTTAGTCCATGCTACCCCTAGGATAGCTTGTCTATAAGGTTGACTTACAACCATCACCATAAGGGATTGTTTGGACTGATACAAGGTACCCACAGAACTGTGGACATCATATACCAGGCCAACTTCTCACATTGGTGAGCAGCGGTGCGGATTTGAGCTTGCTGTTGTTTTACCATTGCAATCTTTATTTCAAATTGAAAGATCACATTAAGTACCTAGGTACATATAAACAAAGCTTAGCATATTAAGTTCTACTGGACTTAGTAGTTGTAGAGGAAAGGGCTTAGCACACCCTGACTACAACTCACTAGTAAGGTACAGTAGGAAAACACTTAGTGTAGGTAGGTGCATCACTTACACCACACTAGAGTCATGTCTGGCACAGGTGAACCTACAGGCTCTCTACCTGTGGTGGTTGACCCTCCAAAGGCAACCTCAGACTATGACAGATTCAGCCATAGAGACTTGAGTGCCTTGTGCACTGCAAGGAAGCTGAGAAAGGGCCACAACCCTACCATTCCTATCATGATAGCCATCCTAGAAAAGGATGACCTTGAGAAAGGCAAGATAGTCCCCTCAGGATCAGGAGAAGGAGTGAACCCCCCAGACACAGAGAACACCTCCCCAGATGTAGAAGATGAGGAGGCAGACCCTGAGTCAAATGGAGAAGATTCAGATGTGGATCAAGGGGTTAACCAGGTACCAGTTGGAAGGCTTAGCCAAGCCAACTTGGACCTACATGGAAATGGAGAGGGCCAGCACCTCCCCAGAGTACATAACAGGATTCTCCCAGGCAATAGGAGAGATAGAAGCCCTTCCAGGGATTCTCACATTTCTAGTGCCTCAAGAGAATCACAGAGAGGAATGACTTCCCCTCAAAGAATAGAGCATAGAGCCAGGATGAGAGCAGTTAATCTCCAAATAGAAAGAGAGGAATTAGCCCTGGCCCAAGCTAGACTAGCTTTTGCAAGAGAGCAAAAGTTAAGTGGGGAGACTCCCACTGGTGGCAGCATTATCCCAAGAGATAAAGACAGGTCCTATGATACTAGAAACCCGAGTAAGATTGTGCCCCCTACAGAGATGGGGATGACATCCACAAATGGATAACTGCTCTGGAGAGGGCCTGCATGGTACAGCAGGTCCCTTCAGATCAGTGGGCAGCAATCTTGTGGCTCTCCTTTTCTGAGAAAGCGAGAGATAAGCTCCTCACTGTTAGAGCTGAGGATGCTAAAAATTACACAGTCCTGAAGAGTGCTCTTATTGAGGGGTTTGGATTAACCACTGAACAATACAGGTTGTTGTTCAGAGACACCCAAAAAGCACAGACTCAGGACTGGACTGATTTAGTAGATTGTGCTACTAAGGCTCTGGAGGGTTGGCTACATGGCAGCAAAGTACATGACTATACAGGATTGTATAATTTGATTATGAGGGAGCAGATCCTAAGTAATTGTCAGAACCAGCTTTTACACCAGCACCTGGTGGACTCAGATCTGACCTCTCCACAAGAATTGGGTAAGAAGGCAGACAAATGGGTCAGAACCAGGATTAGGCCTAAGAATCAGGGTAATGACCAGAAGAAGGATACTTCCAAGGCTCAAGAGAAGGATGGGGATAAATCTAAAGACAAGTCTCCCACAGGGCCCCAAAACTCCAAGGATGGGGGTGGGTCCCAAAACAACTTCTCTGACCAGAAGAAACCTTATTGCCATGCTTGTAAAAAGCCTGGCCACTGGAAAACAGACAGCTGTTGTCCAAAGAACAGTAATAAAGAAAATATTCCTCCAAGTACAGCTCAAACACCCCCTGTTACTACTAGTAGTAATCCCCCAGGTGGTGGGAGCACCCCCAGGAATCTGGGTGGGTTTACTTTTGGAACCCAGGTGGACTAACCAGGTCCCCTAACACAGATACTCCTGTCTATGAAAATGGCATGGGGTTTGCCAACTTCACTGATTGCCCAAATACTTTGAGCAAGTATAGACAAGAGCCCATCATCAATGGTCAAAAAGTTGAGGCCTACAGAGACACAGGGGCTAGCATCACTATGGTGACTGAGAATCTAGTCCCCTCAAGGCAACTTTTTCCTGGTGCCACATATCAGGTGACAAACATTGATGGAGTGCAGAGAAATCACCCCATGGCAGTAGTAAATCTTAGCTTAGGGTGGTCAGTGCTACTCTTCGCCGACCCGCCCCCCAAAGAAAGGATACTATCATGGATTTCAGGAGTCGGAAGGTTGCAGCGGGTATCCACACTGGCAATGTCCTGAAGTAATAAAGGAGCCTTGGGAGCACCACCATTTTTAGTAAGGGTATTCGGCCCGCCACTGACAGCGGGAGAGTAGCCCAAAAGGATATCCTGCTCTTCAGTGCTCTCAAACTATGGTTAATATTACCCTCCAATATGTCAGTCGTCGCATGATAGACATGCACGCCAAGTATTTCAGGCATCTGGGCTCCCAATGTACTTCCCTGATCGTGCTGGGTTGGAGCTCCCCCTGGCATACAGGAAACAAGCACGTTTTGGACCAGTTCACCTTCAGGCCGGATATCTCGCCGAAGCGCGTTAGGAGAGTCTCAGCCCTCAGCATTGCCTCGTCAACGTCTTCAAGAAAAAGTAGGAGGTCATCGGCGTATAACGAAATAAATTGTTGCCCGGCCCGGCTGTGTAACGGCCGAAAGTGGTGGCCTGTCCGAATCGTCATCGCAAGAGGCTCCACTGCCAGGGTGAACAGCAATGGGGACAGTGAGCACCCCTGTCTCATGCCTCTCTCAACTGGATATTGCGACTATATCAGCGTGCCTGTTTTTACTCTGGCTACTGCTGAGGCGTAGAGGCCCGTCGTCCAACGCAGGTAGTCTTCCCCCATTTCGAAGCGCCGCAGCACTGCGTAAAGATACTCCCATTCGAGACTGTCAAACCCCTTCTCTATGTCCACCGATAGTATCATCGGGTGCCGGGTTCCGTGATGGTCACCCTCTAGTAGGTGCAGCAAACGGCGTATACTCGTGGTCGTATTCCGCGTCGGAATGAATCCAGCCTGGTCTCCGTGGACCAGAGTGGTCATGTGTTCCAACAGTCGAGACGCTAAAATGCTGCTCAGTATTTTGTAGTCCGTGGTTAGCATCGACAGTGGTCTGTACGATGCTGTGTCTCCACTCTCCCTCCCCGGCTTCAGTAATGGTATCACCAGCGCTTCTCGCATAGTGTGTGGCAACTGTCCCAGCTGCTTCGCTTCTTTATAGATCTCAAGCAGTCTGGGTGCTAAAATGTCAACGTATTTTCCATAGAATTCTATGGGCAGTCCGTCTAGGCCCGGAGTTTTATTACGTGCCATACGCTTGATGGCACTGTGTATTTCCCCGAGCTCGATATCTTTGCCTAGGTCTTTTGCTTGTTCCTGATCCAATTCAGGGAAGCAGAGCCCCTCCAGAAAGATATCTATGGCTGGGGTGCTATTCGTTAACGTCCGTTTGTTTAGGATTTCATAATATTCCGTGAAGCACTGTAGGATTTCTGGTTGGGTGTAGATTTCCTCTCTGTCAGTCATGCGCATTGACACTATTGGGGAGCCTCTCTTCAAGGGGTTGGCAAGCCAAGCCAGCAGGGTCCCGGCTTTGTCGCCCTACGCATGGGTCCTAGCTGTGTATGCCTTGTATTCGCAGCTGCGCAAGCGCTCCGTTTCCACCGCCACCACCTCCTTCGCTTCACTGACCCAGTCTTGAAGGTCGGGGTGACCAGGCCTTAAGAGTTCTACCTCGCGGAGTGTCTTCTCCCCCTTATCTAGGTCTGCCAGTAGTACTTTCCGTACTCCCACATATTTCCCTATACAAAACCCTCGTATAACAACCTTAAAGGCGTCCCACTCCGTCGCTCTTGTCTCTGTCGTGCCGGCATTATCCTCAAAGTACTAAGAAATCCCCTCCTCCAGCGCAGCTTGAAAGAGGGGGTCCTCCAGCGTCTCAGGGTGCAGCCTCCAAGTGGGGACACACGAGGTGCTAGGAGACCACCGCAGGGCAATTAATAAGGGATTGTGGTTGGACAGCGTTCTCGCTAGATATTCAGTCGTCAGGATTGCAGGCAGCACTACAGGGGAGCACAATATGGCGTCCAACCTCACCTGGAGTTCGTGCATGCCAGAAAAATGTGAATAATCTCGGGTCTGTGTGTGTTGCGCGCGCCAGGCATCTACAAGTCCCCACCTAGTTTGCCATTCCACTCTGCCTCTAGTTACGTGGTGCGTCGGGGAATCCGCCAAAGGGGGGTGTGACCTATCAAGGGAGACATCTAGGACTGAGTTAAAATCGCCTCCCAGTATGACCGGCCCCACAAGGAACTGCGCCAAGGACCCTGATAGCTTTGCCAGGAAGGCCACCTGATCGACATTTGGTGCGTATATACTGCAAAAGGCAATGTCCCTACCCCGTAGTTTTCCTGCTACAGCTACAAACCTTCCCTCCGGGTCTATGATTTGTTTGGTGAGCTGAAAAGGAACCCCAGCCCTGATCCAAATTAAAGCACCCCTAGCGAACGCTGAGTATGTGGTGTTAAATACTTGGCCCCTCCATCTACGCTGTAATGCTATCCCTTCAGTCTTTGTCAAGTGTGTTTCTTGGAGTAGGGCGACCTGCACCCCCCTCCTTGTCAAATAGGCATGAACTTTGTGGCGGCGTGACATGGTGTGTAGCCCCCTCACATTCCAGGTTATACATTTCACATTAGCCATTTCACTCATTGTCCCACAATGTCCTGCGTAGTCCACCCCTACTGCTCCCCAAGAGCCTCAAGTGTGGTAAAACGTCAACATCGATGATGAGCCCTGCCTTTAATGTCCCCAAATCTCCCATACCCCCCACCCCCCCAGAACAGGGCCTAGCACTTTCCAACGAGCTCCCGTCCAAACATCTCCAAATAGCAACATTTGACTAAACCCAACAGCAGCCACTGTGGGTATGCCTTAAGGGCAGTAAGGGAGGGTTGGTTGCCAATGGGCAGCCACCCAAACTCCAGGCCCTCTACCGCACGATCGAGCCTTTGGCAAGAAGCATTTCAATGGCCACCCACCACCCATAAACAATCAAACACTCCCTCCCGATAACATAGAAAGCGTCCCATCAAAGTCTGTATACTGAACTCTTACAGCTCACCGGGTGTCTCTAGCCTTCATCTATTATTTCCTCCGCCATTGCTGGAGTGACCACAGGCAAAGGCACACTGTCCGTGTCAGATCGCTCAGTGTCCGAGTGTTCATCACCTTTTCCTGATCCCGCCTCTTCCTGCGATGGAGACCCCCGTTGACCTGATAATGCATTCATCGCTTCCAGGACTCCTTGTCGCTCCGCCGCCGTTTCCGAAAGTGATGGCCTCCTCAGCCTTCTTTGCCTATTGCGAAGTGCCGCCATTTCCGTTGTGGCAGTCCCTCAGATTCCAGCCTTGGTCGAGGGGCAAGGACATCCTTGCCGGATTTGTACAGTTCAAGCCAGGCACAGGCCTCATCCGGTGTATCAAAGAATCTAGTAGTATCGTCCACAATCACACGCAGCCTAGCTGGGAAGAGTAAGGAATATTGTAGTCCCTCCGCTCTCAATTCTCTTTTGACCGCTAGGAAAGAGGTCCGAAGGCTATGCGTTTCATAAGTATAGTCTGGGAAAATATTGACTTTGCTCTCCACCTGATATGGGCCATTAGCTCATGCATTTTGGAGCAGCCGATCCCTGTCCCGGTAGTGCAGCAGTCTAGCTACCACTGGACGCGGGGGACGACCCTGTTGCGGCGGCCCCGCCGGGACCCTATGCGCCCGCTCCAGTGTGTAGAAAGAGGACAGTCCCACCGGCGCCACCACCGTCTGTAGCCGCTCTTCAAGGTAGCGGACCATGTATCGCCCCTCCACTTTCTCCGGCAGGCCCACTATTCGGACGTTGTTCCGGCGGTTACGTCCTTCCGCCTCCTCAGCTCTCCTCTCTAGCGCGTCCACGCGATCTACCACATTGGTGATTGTGGATGTAAGTTCTTTTTGCACCGGTTCTAGGGTTTGAACTGTGGTCTCTATCAGCTTAACCCTGTCCGCCAGTTTGCCATGATCGGCCCGCAGAAGACCCACTCCTGTAGCCACCTGCGCGATGTCCTGCTGCAACGCCGTGCGGGTATCCGCTATTGCTGTCCGGATCTTGTCTAGTTGCAGATGCAGTTGGGGGTCCCGTGAGCGGCCGGGGTCAGAGTGATCTCCTTTGTCCGACGCCTCGGTGTCCGACGCGGGTTGAGCACCACCCTTGGTTCATTTAGGTTTCCCCATGACGGTGTGGTGTTGTCCGTCGCACTTGTGGTGGATAGAGAGATATTGCCCAGGGCCCGGGCATTCCGCGCAATCAGCACTCTGTGGGCCGTAATCCAGCAACCGTTCTAGACGTTATCCAGGCGCGCCGCATGTACTCGTCCCCTGAAGCAGCACGGCAGATTGTCTCCAGGAGGCAGTAGGCAAGATCTCACTCCTTCTGGCCGCAGCAAGGCAAGTCGCGCCTCAGCAGCCCGGCTGGACCCAAGTGTTGGGATAGGTCCGTGTGGTGTAATGGACAGTCCAGCTTTGTACCTAGGCTCAGCAGTGAGTCAGTTGTTGGTCCGACGCCTGTCCAGGGATAGCCCCTTCATAGGCCCAAGTCACGTGCACCTCCCAAATTCTGCCCGGTAATTTGTTATCTTTCGCTGCAGTCGCCAATAGGGCCTTGCCCCGCAGGATCGCGTGGCGCGCTCACCCTTCGGAGGTCCAGGAGGAGGTCAGAGTCTGCGTGCCCGTGGGGGGAGGGAGCCACTGCGTGCACGATTCGGCGTTTGGGTATCCAGATCACGGAACCCACCAGCGAAGTTTCATCGCATTACGAGCAGTGTATGTCCTCCCAGTGCACTTGGTCACAGCAGTGGGCGTTCAGGAATCTCCGTCGCGTCCCGCTCCGCTACGCTTCACCAGCCGGGGTCTCCGTCATAGCAATTGGTGTCCCACGCCCGGTGTCCAGGCAAACCAGCGGCCACTCACTGTGGCCCTGCCACACGGTCGCGTCCCGCACCTCCGTTGGTCCGTATGGCCTCCACGCGCCTTCACCCAGCAGCTCACCCTCCGTGGTCTCCGGAGCCGTTGTCGCCGCCGCCGTCCTCCACTTCCGGCGTGCGGCCACCGATTATCACCGCCACAACCTCAGGGGGGCAGTTCCAGTAGGAGCACTGCTCGCGGTCAGGCCCCAGGGCCCCAGGTGCCATCAATGCTCTCGAGGATGCGCCCCTCGTCACAGGATCCTCCGGTTGTTCGTGGGGAGGCGTCTTTTGTGTGGCGATGCGCCCCCCGATTGCAGCCCCCCAGCAAGCTATGGCAGTGCAGCCGCAACTCCGGGGGGGTCCATGAAGGCCCCTTGCAGTGGTCCACTATATTGATCTCTCTGTCGGCGTTTACTTGGTCCCAGCCGGAGCCCCGATCTAGCAGTCACAGCTCTGGAATGGATCTCAGGCCCACCATGCGCCCCGCGCGATCATCTGCAAGGGGGTGGGGCGAAGGAATTGTGGCTCCCGCCGTGCCTCTCAGTATGTCAAGTGTTTCAGGCACTGGGTCGGTAGTCCCTCATCGACGGTACTTATGTGCCTCACGTTAACAGTCCCAGGCCTCCCTGCAGATCAAGCACTGGCGGGAAGGGTTTAGCCGCTCCCACCCCCCCGGGCGATTGCGCTCTGCACCTCTGATCGGCCCGCAGCAACGGGGCAGCCGACTCCAGTCCTCCGCTCTCTCATGCGTAGCTCCCCGCACGATTTTGCCCCACTGCTCCCGTTTCGCTGCACTAGCTTCGGAAGCGGAGCACTTCAGGTCTCGCAGGGCGTCCCGCAGCCGCAGGCAATCAGGGTTTTAACTCGTTGTCCCTGGCCGCCATCTTGACTGCTGCTACCCGGACACCCCGGCGCCACGCCGTCGATCCGTCCCGGGTTTGTAGGGAGGATTCAGCTCCGGCTTGCGGGTCTGCCGCAAGGGGATCCCTTCCCCCGGTTGGCAAATTGGGTAGGGGGTCGCCAGAATCGATTTAGCAGGATAAATGTAGGCTCGATCACGGAGCCCAGCGTCTAGGCGGCCTCCACCATCGGTGCCCAGACCACGCCCTCTCGAGCACAGAGCGATCCTTTATATGAAGTGACTGAGAACCTCCAGTGACCTCAGCTAAAAATATACATTTATAAACCATGCCACATGAACTGCAAGACAAAACCATAAAAAGATACAATTTAAAAACTCAGGAACACAGAAACCTACAAGTGCACCCCAACCTCCGTACTGACACATACAGATGTTCAAAGCAAATTTAAATCGATTTCTAAAGTCATTAAAAATTCATGCTACAGTGGGGCATGAAAATATACATTTGGTGAGTGCCATTTTTTTTTCATTCATTTTATCGTGTTTCAGAAAAAATGGGGCATTGCAGGCACAGATTTAATGCCCAGATCCACTAGCTGTTACAGCTTTTCTCTGCAATGATGGCATTAAGCACAATATTTGGCTTAAATTAGTTTGCACATTTCCTCTCAACCCCTCTTTTGTCCTTTTGAAAAATCAGGCGCAAGAGTCATTTACTCCTGTGTTTGTACTAATTCGAACCTCTAAATTATGCCCTGGAATGCATTTGTGAATAGATACATACTCAGTGGTGGATATCCACATTAGTACCAAGTAGAACTAACACTCACCTCTATGGGCTAACGCGCAGTCTTTGTAAGATCTTCCAATGGGTCCCAATGGCATCTCGGAAGCCGCTGGTCCAAGGACTAATCATCAGTCGGCTTGATTATGGAAACACATTCATGGCCTCCATTAATGCAGAACTCCTCACCAAACTACAGATGCTACAAAACACAGCTGCCAGACTTGTATTAAACTTACCCTCTCAGTCCCTGTCGGCACCAAGTCTGTGATCTCTCCATTGGCTTCCCATCAGGAAATGTATTCTTTTTAAGATCAACTGACTGGTAAACAAAACCATCTAGGGGAACGGACAACGCTGGTCCGAGGACTAATCATCAGTCGGCTTGATTATGGAAACACATTCATGGCCTCCGTTAATGCAGAACTCCTCACCAAACTACAGGTGCTACAAAACACAGCTGCCAGACTTGTATTTATTTATTTATTTTATTTATAAAGTTTTATATAGCGCGAAACTTACCCTATCGGTCCTTGTTGGCACCAAGTCTGAGCGCTCTCCATTGGCTTCCCACCAGGAAAAGTATATTTTTTAAGATCAACTGCCTGGTCCGCAAAACCATCTATGGGAACGGACCACGCTTTCTTGCAAAAAAACTCATATGGTATAAACCCACCAGAACCCTCAGATCTTCCATCAAACATTTCCTCATCCCTTTTAAGATCTGTACCAGCAGGAATGGCTGGAGATCTTTCTCATACCTTGCCCTACACTGTGGAACTCGCTCCTTTTGCATCTACGTATGGAAACCAACCACAGAAAATGTTGTAAGATTCTTAAAACCGAACTGATCTCTCCTTCTTCCTGTCTGCTCCCTCAGCTCTCTTTTCTTCATGTTCTGGGTTTAGGCTAGCGCTTTGAGACCTTCGGGTGGTATGTGCGATTGATAAAATCCTTTGACTATGACTATGACACACATGTGGCTGCATGTGCAAAGTTATATGAAGGGCCATGTTAAAGAACTAAGGGCCAGATGTACAAACATTAGAAATACTGATCTCCTAATTGGGATTATCTTCTAATCGCAATTAGGAAATCAGTATTCCTATTGTATTTATTTTTGGATTCCCAAATAGCAATTCCTAGTAGGTTGCAAATCAACCTACCTCATGAATATTAATGAGGTAGCTCACAATTTGCGACCCATTTTTATTTGCTGCCATCACAGGGATGGTGGCTTGCTGGTGCCAGTAGACCACCATGTATGTGATTGTTTTTTTTAGGTCCGGCCTATCGCTGTCTCGTCAGGCTTTTATATATATTATATTATGCTTCTATATATATTTTCAAAAATAATCTTATAATATATGCTTACAGAGGGGCTTTGAGTCAGACTTCATCATTATTGGTCTGTTTAGCTGTCAATCATGTTTTCCTCCTGTCCACCACAGCTTACAGCATGGGCCAGCTTACTTGACGCATTGACTCACTTCAATGTGAGTGACTGCTTTTCATCGCATCACCTGCACATAAAGAATCAATACATACCGGAGACAAAGAAGTCCCAGTTCACTGACTACTGCAAGAGACAATTACTTTTCCTAGAGGAGTTGAATGTGGCAGGAGGTATTTGTGAGACTGGAGCGTGGTGCCTGCATATGAGGAAAAGAAAGTTTGACTAAAACATCGGCCAAAGAGGTGCTACTGACAACTGGTGTCTGCAAAGCATCGCTGCCTTGGCCGTTTCCTTGGTTTAGTTTTTACCCAAGCTACTGTTCTATTTTTAAAACAATGGCGAGGAGCACTGGACTACAGTGCTTCTCCTCGCCCCATTGACTTTTTTAGGATTTATTGCGCTCAGGCACTTGCCTGCAAAAGCTACGAGCTGACTTTTTGAGATCTCACACAATAAGTAAATGGGCCATCTGAAAGCAGGTTCATGTGGGGGAGGGGAGGTCATTTTGTAATGGAGAAAAGGAGCACTGCCCTCTGACTCTGTTGAAGTGTACAGTGCGTAGTAAAGGAATTTTAAAGAGAGAGATAAATGGTTAGAAATTAGGTTTCTAGTTGGCAGAGGTATGTCCAACCAGGATCCACTATTCTAGCCAGGGTTAGTCAGATACACACTATAAATGAATGTGTGCTCTCCCTCTGGTAGCTTGGCACAGAGCAGTCTAGCTTAACTTAAGAGGCAATGTGTAAAGTATTTGTGCAACACTTAAACAGTGAAAACACCACACAAAAAGTTATCACACCTGGTTCGAAAAATCGAGCTTAATTTAATGATCAAAATAGGACCAAAACTACCAAACTCCAATAAGTATAACCGGAGTTATGAATTTTTAAAGCATAAACGAAATGTAGTGCTTAAAAACATAAAGCACCAACCAGAGCTATCTGATCAAATCAAAAAGTTCAGGCCAACGGGTGTGGAAAATGACAATGTATATGTACATAAGCGGCGTTCATTTGTGTTCACCATACCCCTCGCTGTAAGCAGAACGAATACCGCGAAGCATTGCCCGCATCATCTCGCCAGAATAGGCCAATGCACGCACGTACACAACAGCCATTTTAGGCACCAAGGCCTCTCTGCCCACTCCCGATAGCCAGCGTCTCTCTCTCCCCCTCACTCCCCAGCCTCGCAAGCATCCCCGACAGCCCCCGGTCTCTCATGCATAGGCCATAAAACCCTCTCCCTCTGCGCGACCTTGCTCTAAAAGTGACACCCCTGCCTGACCGACACCCCCTGCATTCCTCCCAGGAACACCCTTCCCCTCTTCTTATGACCCCCCCCCGGCTACACCTGGCCTCTCGACCCGGTCCCAAGTCATAAAACAAAGCCTCATGAATGCACCCCCCCTGGCCCCGCATAGCAAAACGTGATACACCAACCGAAGTACCCGATCTTATCGCCTGCCCAACCTTAGATCTGACCACCCCCTCTTGCCCTCGTGTCCTGTTGGAATGTCCGGCTGCAAGATTACAATCACATGTTACATTTGGGAGGGGAAACGACATCCGAACGACTGGTATGGGAATAGGCCTGAAGCTGGGATTCCAAACATGCCTTTTCGTACTTCAAAGTGCCTTTATTGCAATAAGGAATGTTTGTACATCATAAACCTGTGTATAAAAGACGGAGCCTCAGAGAAACTTGTTAGAGCACCTCTTGAAGACATTGTGCGTGTGTCCGAAATGACAGGCTCTCCTCATGAGAAATAAAAATCTGTTCCTGCCTTCCCGCTTCCAGCGCCCATCTCTTTATTTGGTAACTGTTCAAGATGGGAACTAAGAGGCGTCTTGTGCCAGCAGCCTGGGCATCGGTTGTAATTTGGGCTGTTTTTCCTCAATTGGCGTCCCAACGCGGGGCCCATCAGCGACATAAGGTCCGGTAAGAGAGGTCCAGACGATGGGGTGAACATCTGAACGATTGGAGTATACCTGCCTTGAGAGGGCCCTCGTCCGGCTGCCGATTGAATGAATTTCACCGATTCCGAACGGACCTCTCTCAAGCGACCTACTGTCCTGACTGGGATCCCACAGGAATGCTGCGGTAAAAACATGGAGTAAGAGAACGATCGGGCGCTGGAAAGGGAAGGCGAAGAACTGTCCACACGGTCCGGTCCGGGTAAGGTTAAGTAGGACGTCTTTACGTCTGATTGATTGTTTATATTGGGACCGGTATTTAAATACTGGTATTGTTCATTGATTGGTTCATTTAGCCTTGGGTGCTACTTGAAGTATTGGTTCTCTTTGAGACATTCTCTGTTTGCAAACAGCGACGAATAGGAACGTTTCTCTCTCTTTGCAAATAGTGAAGGATAGGTAATGCGGACTTTTGTCCCCCGTTGTAATCAGTCATGCCTATTTTTCTCCCCACTGATTGATTGGTTGCTCTGTTGCTCTTTGAGACATTCGCTGTCTACAAACGGGGAAGAATAGGAATATTCTGCCTCCCTTTGCAGATAGTGATGGGTAGGTAATGCAGACTTCTGTCCCCATTGTAATCCGTCATGCCTATTTTTCTCCCCACTGATTGTTTGTTATCGATTTTTATCGATTATCGCTCTTTTGAGATATTCCCTGTCTACAAACAGAGAAGAATAGGAATATTCTGTCTCCCTTTGCAGATAGCGAAGGATAGGTAATATGGACTTTTGTCCCCCGTTGTAATCCGTCATGCCTGTTTTTCTCCCCACTGATTGATTGATTGTCTGGACATTTATTGTTCAAGGAATAGCTCTTTTGAGGTATTCTCTGTTTGCAAATAACGTGGAATAGAAATATTCTGTCTAGTCTTTGCAAGTAGTGAAGGGTAGGTAATGCGGACCTTTGTCCCCCGTTGTAATCTGACATGCCTATCTACTCCCCACTGATTGGTAAACTAGTTACACCCGGACCATTTATTAGAGGCAGATCATCTGGCTCAACCGGAGGGCGCCCCTAATAAAAAGGACATATGTAAAATATGAAGTAATCACCGTATCCTGTTAACAGAAACTTTAGCGCAAAAACACACTAGAAAAGGAAGGAAAAAGAAATCGAGCAAAATCAGTAGGTCACTGATGAGTTTTTTGACTTCGCTAGAAATAAGAAACGTTAGAAATAGCCCGCAATAAGAAACATGAAAGTGGTGAGAGAAGCCAAGCTTGACATCACGGCAGCCACGAGGTAGCTAGGCTCCGCCGCCCCTCACTGCTCCAAACATGTCTGTCCCACCGCCCGCCACGCCCAATAACGGTAACATAAGATAGATACAAGTCAGCAGATACCTACCCCCATTCCGGAAGCTCCCGAAGTGCAACAGGTCCACGGTCACGCCCATCCGGAAGACGAGGCCTCAACACGTGCAGGGCGGGGCCCTGCTGGCCACCATCGGCCGGAGAGGTCGTGGGGTGGATGGCCCGGAATGTACTGGTCTTCCCATCCTCTTCTTCTAGCGCCTTGCAGGCCACGGGGGGGGGATGTCTTGCTTATGCCTCCGACCCCCCCCTCTCTCATCGCCTGGTCCGGCCATCACGAATGTCAGCGGCCGGAGAGGTCGTGGGGTGGATGGGCCGGAATGTACTGGTATTCCCATCCTCCTCTTCCGGCGCCTTGCAGGCTGCGGGGGGGGGGATGTCTTGCTTATGCCTCCGACCCCCCCCCTCTCATCGCCTGGTCCGGCCATCACGAATGTCAACGCCAGAAGACGGCGTGGGGTGCACTGGGAGGGAGAGGCGGCGCGGACGAGCCTCTCCCACCTCCCCAGGTGGAGGCCCCTCAGCTGCACCCCCAACGCTCCACTCACCCGACAAGGGTTCGTCCACTCGTGCGGTGCAACGCCACGCCCGACAGGCTGGAGTCCGTCTGCCCTTGCTATCCAACGACTGCCGGTTGCCGCAGAACTCGTAAAATGACGGTCGACTCTGCAAGATTGGACCTGGCGTGCAAAGATGGCCAGGTTGCTTGCCAGCTAGAAAATGAGTCCCCCGTCCAGAAGCGTTCTCCTCAGCTTTGAAGATTCTATGAGAGCCGCAGGGGCCCCCGACCCCCGCGGGCCCCCCCGATGGGGAATGACTGCCATGATTGCCCGCGGAACGACCAAGACGTAGCCACGAGACGTCGGCGCTCTCATGCTGGCGCCAGCCTCAGTTTGAATGACCAAAATCCTGCAGACTACCAATTTGATCAGTTCCGGTGGAACACCAGTATGACCCGGTAGGAAAGATTGCTGCCTCCTTCCCCCCTTTGACTGATGGTTCTTTTCGACGACCCCTTCTGTTGCCCTTTAACGAAACTTTTGGACTGCCGAAAGAGGCTCTGGTCCAACCATGAGTTGGTGGAGACATTTTAACTATACTTGGACCTGCCCGACCTCACCCAAAATGGCACCGGTACAAATGAAACTCGCAACTCCCTGTTGTGTTCCGGTTGCTCAGCCTTGATATCATGAGATATGTATGCAGTTTTTTGAAGCACATGGAGGGAGGGGATGGGTACTGATTGAACACTTGGACAATGAATTGATATTAAGTTCTGACGCGTCATTGATTACGGTATTATTGAAAGTTCGAATTTTCGACACTTATGGTACTTACCCACAATGAATTTCCGATATGATTTTATTGCACTTGTCGCACCTTTATGAAATCAACGGTCACCGACTCCGTTCAAATAAGTATCCCCTCATGTACAGTTCCAGTCTGCTCCGTGGCTGGCCCACGTGGTTGTAGA
The DNA here is from genome assembly GCF_964261635.1 of Lissotriton helveticus. Lineage (NCBI taxonomy): Eukaryota > Metazoa > Chordata > Amphibia > Caudata > Salamandridae > Lissotriton > Lissotriton helveticus. The sequence goes on along the minus strand of NC_136065.1, from coordinate 162,436,845 downwards.
TCTGTATTTGTGCGCCAACATTTTAAATAAAGGTTTTGTGAAAAGCAAACATAGTTGTAGCGCTTAAATTGGTAAGTTTTGAATAAATGACCACTGTTTCCGATATAAGTAAAATACAGGTGAAATGAAGCAACTCGACCACTTAAAGGTTAAAAAGCAAAGTACACAGAAATATCGCAAATGTGAATGGTCCAGGTTTGTTGTGTATATGTTTTTTATATATATATTTTTATTTTTGTGCAACGTAAAGCAATCGATAAAGGTCCGGGTATTTAGCCTTTACCTTATGTGCCACATGTATCAGGGAAGTTGTTTCAGATGCCCCTAAGCCACTCCGAAGGAATGCCACCTAGCCCCTCTAGTCTCCGTGCCTAGTGAACAAAAACGACCCTGTACCACTGTAGACCATCCCTCCTCCTCGAAGGAGAGCACGAGTTCACCCCCCACTTTACACTGACTGCCCTTTGTTTTGACCCTTCCCTACACACAATCCGTAATACCACACTTGGGCGATCTATGCAATACACAGTCCATCAGAGATTATCTCTCCCGCACTACCGGTCCCTCTGGGCTTAAACGCCGTGATGAACGGGATTGCATCCCGCGGAGATAGGTCGAGTATGTGGTAAGTAAAAGCATTTTCGGGTTTATGCGCGCTGATGTGTTTTAAAACGCTGCCCCCACCCCTTCTTTTTCCCTTCATTCTGCAGGACACATCGGAACGTCGACCAAAGTATGGAGAAGGCCTAAGCAACACGCCATGGTTCAGCACGGGAAAATTGTATATTGTCTATGGGGACTGCCCCTGAGAACGTGACGAATTTGTGTGATATGAATGCACCCGTGTATGCCCTGATGTGTATAGCTCGACTGAATACGCGTTGCACACGTTTGGATTGATAAGAGAAATGTTTTATGTATGACTTAAGTGATGATCGAACGGCCGATGGAATGGGGAAAAGGGGTCTGAACATGGTGCCTATACACGACGAACAAACAAAGATATAGCACTCCCTTACTTAGAAACGACTGTCTCTCTCCCCCTCTCTGAACCCAGCGACTGGGAGGGGGGCCTGAAGCAGAAACTTGACGGGTTATTGCAGTATGACAAAATATGCCTCCAACCGGCGCCCCAAATAATGCAACCAAGAATGACGTGCACCCATGAGTAAATTGATACGGTAACTAAATAGGGAGAGGTTCAGGAATATTCCGGGGTGAGGTTTACCCAAGTACCCTCCTCCTGGAAGACTAGGAATATTGTCAAATGTTTAAGATTTAGCACCTCCTTCTTGCACCCTCATAGACATGAAACTCAAAGCTGCCCCATTGTTCTCCCGACTGACACCCTCCGTTGCCTCAGCCTGGATACCCATTCGCTAAAAATGATTCGAAGATCCCACCGTGAGTATTAGCCCGACCAGGTTAGTTCCCGAACAATTGACAAAGGTGTAAGTATTTGCAACCGAGGCCTCCAGCAAAGGCAGCCAGATGAATTAAGTAGGATACTAAGGATGCGCAGCATGCAGGAAGAAATCTTTTTGGCCAAGTACTGTTCTATGTTTTGTCTTGGATTCTTGTATATAATACATGTACTATTCCCCCCCGCCTGAATTCATGTGTACGTAATGTATGGATCTACGTCGTCCCTCAGCCTGTGTTTCTATATAACTTGACCCCTGCTGTTCTGTGTTGTGTGCGCACTAAATGACCTATTATTGTACACGTTTCTCTCTCTCTTTTTCTCTCTCTCCATGTCGTACGTTTACCGAATAGCTCGTTTAAAATGCGGACGACTCTCTCTCTCTGAGGGTCCCCCTGTTCCCTCTTCCTTTGTGTGGTAACGTTGTGCCCCGCCGGCACAAGCCTAATTGGTTTTTGAACACAAAGGTGTTCGGCAAAATTGACAGAAACTAAAACAATTGTAATTTGCCAAATTACTACCTCTCCTTTCTGTAAAATGATGGAACTTGAATTGGCTAAGAAGGAAAGGACAGGTAAGACGACTGATGTCCCCTAATCTGGCCTTTTTTTTATATAGAGGGACTATATGTCAGTGGCCTTCTGTTCTCAGTTCGTTAGAAACACAATCCCCCAATGCCCAGATTGCCCCACCTCTCTGCACCCAAGTACGGATGTCCAAAGCGTCCTCGTTTCTCCCGATTGACCCCAGCTCCATATCCCGAAGTATAACTGATGACCCTGATTAACCGTTGCTCCCCGAGAATGGAATGTTTAGCCTCTGTCCCTCTCTCATGATAATAGAAGATTGCCAGGGCTTGGGTTAGAAAGACGAGTCTCTACCGTAGGATCCGATTTCGAGTTTGATGGAAATACGCAGTTGATAGGAGTCTGACTTCTCTCCATATACGCCATGAATGAACGCCAAATAGACTTAGTACAAACTAAGTAGAAATGCCCGCATACATACTCCATAGTGATAACTTCTGACCGTGACCGATGAACGTATCCCCAACTACTTAAGGTTGGGGGCGGAATTGAAATGTATAAATGTCTTCTCCTGCCAGTTCTCTAAAGCTTGTTTTGTACCCATTCAAAGATACACAATCACCGGAGGAGAGGGGCCGGACGTGACGCACAGCCTAGCCGCAGATCATGAAGCACATGTGACCTCGACCAAAGGTGGAGCCGCAGAGCAACGAGACGCGGGACAAGGCACCACTCTCAAACACGGAAAATGAAAGGATGGAGGGCTGCCTTGAAGCCCTCTGCTTGCTGACCCACGCGTGCCAGATGTCCCCGCCCCTTTGAGCCCGATTGATGGGCCTGCCTGCTCGTTATCCTTTGCTCCCTTGGTTTGTCTCAAAGATCTGATCCCACTCCGCCCTATCTTCCCTCGATTATCCGACAACACCCCCTTTTTTCACATGGATTTTGACTCTGAGAAGAAGAACAGCATTTAGGTAGAATAGGGTTTGCCACGAAAGGAGAAAGAAATGCAGGTGCCCAGCATGAGGCACCCTTAAAAAGATTAGTTAGGAAACAGGACTGTGGTCTAACAGCAGTGGATGGATCCGAGCTGGACCTATAGCCCCACCGTCGGTGCTCAACAGCGCCAACGGAAGAAAACGAACTACTAGAGCCTACCAGTGATGGCTCACTGCCAAAAAGACACTGTGACGAAGACCACCCCTTCCCCTTTCTGAACTTTCAACCCCCCCCTGACTACTTGCTTGTATTGAACTGAATTCCTCCCTCAACCACTTTGTGTTGCTTTCAAAATGTTTCATCGGTCACTTTTGACTGTACATTGATGCCGCCGGAGAAAGAGTCAGAACATGGTCCCATAATGTGTATATAACACGACAAATGTAAATTCATCTGTATTGCACCCCGTCTATCGCATCAACTGCACATGGTTATATGCAATCCGCCAGTATGGACAAACGCTATTTCATTGACCACCCATGGCTATATGTACACCCCGTTAGTTATGATAAACACGGAAATGAACTAACTTATGTTAAAAAGCGGCGACTGTGGAAAATGACAATGTATATGTACATAAGCGGCGTTCATTTGTGTTCACCATACCCCTCGCTGTAAGCAGAACGAATACCGCGAAGCATTGCCCGCATCATCTCGCCAGAATAGGCCCATGCACGCACGTACACGACAGCCATTTTAGGCACCAAGGCCTCTCTGCCCACTCCCGATAGCCAGCGTCTCTCTCTCCCCCTCACTCCCCAGCCTCGCAAGCATCCCCGACAGCCCCCGGTCTCTCATGCATAGGCCATAAAACCCTCTCCCTCTGCGCGACCTTGCTCTAAAAGTGACACCCCTGCCTGACCGACACCCCCTGCATTCCTCCCAGGAACACCCTTCCCCTCTTCTTATGACCCCCCCCCGGCTACACCTGGCCTCTAGACCCGGTCCCAAGTCATAAAACAAAGCCTCATGAATGCACCCCCCCTGGCCCCGCATAGCAAAACGTGATACACCAACCGAAGTGCCCGATCTTATCGCCTGCCCAACCTTAGATCTGACCACCCCCTCTTGCCCTCGTGTCCTGTTGGAATGTCCGGCTGCAAGATTACAATCACATGTTACATTTGGGAGGGGAAACGACATCCGAACGACTGGTATGGGAATAGGCCTGAAGCTGGGATTCCAAACATGCCTTTTCGTACTTCAAAGTGCCTTTATTGCAATAAGGAATGTTTGTACATCATAAACCTGTGTATAAAAGACGGAGCCTCAGAGAAACTTGTTAGAGCACCTCTTGAAGACATTGTGCGTGTGTCCGAAATGACAGGCTCTCCTCATGAGAAATAAAAATCTGTTCCTGCCTTCCCGCTTCCAGCGCCCGTCTCTCTTTATTTGGTAACTGTTCAAGATGGGAACTAAGAGGCGTCTTGTGCCAGCAGCCTGGGCATCGGTTGTAATTTGGGCTGTTTTTCCTCACGGGGATGGAGTGTGTGTTGGATACAGCAACCAGACTGGGGCCTGCTGCAAAGTACCTTAGTTGGTCGTTGACGGAGACGAGATGCAGGAAGCAAAGAGGCGATGCGTCATCATCGAGCCACAGGATTAAGGCGATGTGTCGGAACTGAGCCACGCAAAGTAGAGGATGTGCCGGAACTGGAGGCAATGTGCGCACAGTTGGCGATGCAATGTCTTCAATCCTCTCACAGAGGTGATGCGTTGTCGTCAATGGAGATGTGCCAGTTCAGAGCTGCCAATGGTGTTGATTTGTAGATTTTTACTGGAGTAGCACTTTATACCCACTTCCAAGGGTCCAGGACTGGTAGGGCAAGACTCTCAGATCGCAGAGTCCAGGTGCTGTAGCAGGTGAGTTGGAAGTCTTTGATGTCCCTGAGACTCTAAAACAGAAGCTAAGCCAGCAATCCCTCGGATTCAATTTGGTTCTAGAATGGAGAGATGCAGGTGCAGTCCTTCTCACTCCCAGGCAAGTAGGGCAGCAGATCAGCACAGCAAAGCAGGAGCCCAGCAGAGTCCAGTGGAGTGACAGTCCTTTCAGCAGCACTGCAAACTTTCTACCTGGCAGCGTATCCACAGGTACAGAAGTGTACTGAATTGGTCCAGTACTTATACCCAGTTGTGCATTTAAAGTGGGATAGACATCAAATAGATGCCTTTGAAGTGCACAGAGTCCCTTACCTCCCTGCCCTGGTTCCAGACTCACTACAGGGGGCTATAAAGCCTTTTGTGTGGTGGCAGGACACAACCTATTCAGGTGTAAGTATCAGCCCTTCCCTCCCATCCTGCCCAGGGTATCCCATCAGGAAGTGGATGGCCCATCAGTCACACCTAAGGTCCCTTTGTGTGTGGCTGTCTAGATGGAATGCACAAAGCAGAGCTGTCACCCACCCTGGACGTGTATTCAGAGACAGGCAGAAGTAAGAAAATGCCAACTTTCTGAAAGAGGCATTTTCAGAATTACAATTTAAAGTCGGACTTCACCATAAGCTGTGATTTTAAGATTCCGGAGATACTAAACTTGGAGGTCCAATCGCTTCCCAATAGGAAATTACATTTATAAAATGTAATTCGGTAATCCCAATGATATTGTATGGGACAGATAGGCCTTGCAGTAGTGAAAAGCGAATTTGAGAGCTTTTCACTACAAGGACATGTAAAACTTAAAAGTACATGTTCTACTTTTTAAATACACTGTACCATGCCCTCTGGGCTGTCCAGGGCCTATCCTAGTGGTAACTTATATGTACTAAAAAAGAAAGGTTTGGGCCTTGGAGGAAGGTTAACTTGCCAGGTCGACACAGCAATTTAAAACCATACACACAAGCTCTGCAATGACTCACCTGAGCTATGTTTAGGGGGCTACTTAAGTGGGTGGCACAATCAGTGCTTCAGGCCCACTAGTAGCATTAAATTTATAGACCCCGGGCACATGTAGTGCACTTTACTAGGAACTTATAAGTAAATTAAATATGCCAATTGTGGATAAGCCAATGATATAATGTTTAAAGCAGAAAGCAAATGCACTTTAGCACTGTTTAGCAGTGGTAAAGTGCCCAGAGTTCTAAAGCCAGCAAAAACGAAGTAGCAAAAAACAGGAGGTCTGAAGGCAAAAAAACAGGAGGTCTGAAGGCAAAAAGTCAGGAGAAACCACGCCAAGGATGCCGGGTCTAACACAAATGTGTTTGCATATTACTGAATCTATTGTGCTTGTATCCTGCTGGTTCTGTAGCCTGTCACTGATAACTTCCACCTTGTCGTTATAATGCATGATTACTCCCACCTCCACCGTCTTTAAAAGACAGCTCAGAGTAGGCACCTTGGTCTCTGGTACTCGTTGTTCCCAAGTTACTGTCTCATTATACTATGCTTACAAGATGGTTTCTGCTGTTCCATACATTTGAAGGAACCATTCACTAATCCTGCACTTATCCAGCATCGAAGCCAGCTAGCATTTCTGCTGCTCATTCTCGGTCTCAATCTGTGTGTTGTAGAAGAATGCTTCACTCACTTATTTCAACACATCCAAAATGTGGTTTCCCGCCTTAGTCTTGGACTGATCTAGGATTTCCGTTCATCTTAAAATCTCTGCACCGACTTGCAATACACAAAAGGAGTATCTTCAGAGCGTTATGCCTTTCTCATAAAGTGTCCCGTGCTGTTTATACTACTGAAGAGAAGCTCTCACGTTGTGCTGGAACCAGCCAACTAGTTCTGCATCTCTTCTGAAAGTCCTGGAGTTCAGGTCATCTCTCAGTGCCTATTCCTTTTGGGCCATCACGGCTAAATCCTAGAACACTCTTCTTTTCTGTCTTTGTTTCATAAGCTCACAATTTTCAGTCACTCCGTACATCCAGCTCCTCAATTATTCAACCATCCATCCACACCCTCACGCATTAATTATCCATGCACTCAGTCACTCATCCATCCACTGTTTGACATATTCTCACATTCCTCCACACAACCATTCCAATAGAAACATGCACAAACATACCAATAAGGGACCCTAAATAAAGTACAGTTTGGGCCTTTCTTTCATGTCTATGTTGCAACAAAGGTTACATGTCTAGGAAGCTGGGAAGTTAGGATGCCATCTAAAGTAAACACTAGAAAGAAAAAGGGTTAATATGAAGATTAAAATGTATCATTGGCAATCAGACTGTTACTTTATGGATAAAATTTCACTGGAAGGTTCAGCACTGATATGAACAATCCGATTGGCTCCGCTAAACACTTCTGGAACATAAAAAGAGGATTTGCTCAATGCACTTGCATGAAATTCCTAAGAATGCTGAAGAAGAAATATTACTATAAATTTCTATTAACGTTCACAAAAATCCTTTGCAATCCACAATAATGTTAAAAGACTTTTAAAAAATGAAGGAGCATTGAACGAGACAATTAAAAACACAGAATGACTGAAGAAAAATTAATTGTCTTGAAACAGGAGATTAGCAGGATGGTTAGATAAAGGAGCAGATACTTCAAAAAGGTATTTCAGAACATATCAAGTACAACTCCTGTAGTATTCTTATACATATTTTTAGATGTCTTTGTGAATCAGCACCAAATCATCTAAAGTGGGAATATGCAGGGAATATTAATATACAATTAGTACAAATAAATAGGATTGTGCACTCTTTGCACTTTCACCAAGAGGAAGTTCGATGTTTAAGGTCGATTCACAAAGACATGCATGAATATGTAAAAAAAAGTTCTTCTGTATAACTAGTGCTATTTCCTGTATTAATAATTGCTTTTGAGAATTGGCCACTTATATTTTGTGACATGTGCATGAAAACCATTTGCTCCTCACACCTCTTACCCTCAGAGAACCACATTAAACTCTACATAGGAATGAACTCCACAAATGAAGCTTGCATTAAACATATAACCAAAAACAAGGAAATGTGACAAAACATAGTTGAACAGCAAACAAATATATTGAGTAGGTCTTTATACTTCACAACCGTGTGTGTTATAATTGGAGTGTGCACCTTGATGCTTGTAACTAAATATCCGTAACCCTTCAATTTCTGTACTCACAGTTCCCCCGTCTGGGTTGCGTAGGTAGCCATAGGCAATGGTTTTGTCAATAGTGAATCCATAATCTCCTCTGCGGATGTGACCAGCTACCTGGCCATTCCTCCAGATGGCCTCCAGGCCAAACATTGGCACTTTCCTGTAGGACAACAAAGCGTTCAACAATTTGACAATCTGGAACCAATGTATCCTCTCAGGCATTCTATGTGTGCCCATATATGTTACATCATACATACAACTGGAAACTAATGGGTATTACTTTAGACTATCTTTGAGCAAATACCATGCACATTATTCATTTAGGTTCTTTCCCTAACTATAGCATGTAGAATATTCATACGGTAAGGGCCCACTGGGACCTTCTACCCGGCACATATTACACTCACATTTATGCAATGGGAAGCCCTTGTTTACCTGTCACGTCATTCTATATATAAGTATCATGCATTTTGTGTAACAGTCATCCAATGTATATCTCTCAGAATGTGCCACATCTTGTGCATTATTAACACAATATGGAGCCATTTCTCTCAGGATCTTCTTGCAGCCTACATCACACACATAATTTATACAATGGGAAACTTGGTGTCTCTCATAGAAGATTCAAAAGCTTATATCCCCCACTTTCAGTTCGAAAATATATATCTCTTTCTGGACTTCTTTGTGCCGTATCTTGCATTTTATTCCTCCAATCATCAATCAATGTAGTTGCACCAGGATCTTCTACCTAAACATCTCATGTAATGCTGGGCCAATGTATCCTCCTCAGGATCTTATACCTGCCACATATTGCACATTAGTCAAGCAGCGTGGAGACAATAAAGCTCCCTCCAAACCTAAATGTCCATATCATGCACATTATTCAGGTAATGTAAATTACCTTATTCCAATATGATGCAGATTACTGATGCAATAGGAAGTCAATGTATTCCTGCCAGGACTTCTACAATTTCTAATCTTGCATATGAGTCATACAATTTAAAGCAGCTGTATCTAAATTTAATTATGTACATGATTCATGCACATTGGAACCAAGGCTCCCCCAGACCTTGTAAGCCCACATATCACCATTGCTAGTCAAGAGGTAGCTATGTATCCACGTATGTATGTAGTATTCATATAGCACAAACCTAGCAGGAAGGCAGCTGAGAGCTGTACACGGTCCAAGGCAAAGTCAGTCAATGCATGATTCAAGATGTACCTGGTTTCTAGGAATAAAATCAAAATGATACTGCAGCATGATATAGGATTCTTTAAAGAGGTGTGTTTTCAGTTCATTCCTAACTTGGAGCAAGTTTAGGCCAATTCTGGTGGCTATGGAGATTCCATTTCAGATCCTGGAAGCAAAGATGAAGAAAGCCAGTTGCCTTGTTCTTTATTTTTGCAATCTTGCTCCTCCAGTCTGACGGCGTCTTAGCTGTGGGTGTGTTGAGAGCCAGCAGAGATGATAAGCAGGTCAGCCAGAGACCCAGGCGTGCCAGTTGTGATGAATTTGTAGATGCGGCAGCCAGTTGGGTAGATGTTTGAGGCTGGCAAGGACTGTTAGTGGAGTTCCATTAGGATATGTTTGATGTGGTCATAGAAATGTGCCAACCAGATTATCTCTCTCAGACACCTCAGGGTGATTATAACCCGGTTTTGGTTTTAAATTATGAAATGTAATCTACTCTTCTCTGTACTTTCTAAGTATTCAAGTCATGCACATTCTTCAGATAATGCTAAGCCAATGTGTCCTGTTCAGGACTTGCTAAGTTCAAATTTCATATGTGTACTTCAAGTAATGAGAATTCAACTCATTCTGCCTATACCTTCTTAATATGTATATCAATTAGACAATGTAGGAACAACGTGTCACTCACAACATTTCTATATCTCTTTCTCATATCATGGAAATTATTTTAACATGCCAATGTATCCTTATAAGTCCTCATATTATACACATGGTTCCGGTATCATACACTTGGCATCAAAGCAGCCTTCTCAAAACAAAAATCAGATCTCATGATATTGTTTCACGAAGGATATCATCTGTTTTCCAGATAACCACACACTCGTTTCTAGATTTGCATGCATTACCCTGCGTCCTAAGTGTACAATTAAATATCTCACTCTGTGTAGAAGACCTATGGATTTGCATTTCTAGTATAGCTGGGTGAGCATCATGGATAAATTACAGACCGAGGATTTGAATCTGTGCAGCTAATAATGGTGATTCTCTTTTGCAGTATTTCTGTTATGTACACATTCTAGGCAACATGGAACTGAGGACATGCTCAGTACAATGGCAAGTGAAAATTCAAGCAAAAAAAGTATTTGTGGAAGAATCTTGCAGAAAAACTTTTGGGGGAAAAATGTCTCCATCTAAATTAGATAACGCTTACCTGCAAAAAGGAAACTCCCTTTCGCACATGGTCTATCAATTTCCGGGAAGACTACTTCACCCATGAACATTTGTGTAAATGGCCCCAAATAACCCTAATATGTTGAGTCAATCAATAGTGCTAGGTTAAAGGATTCAAAAGACGTCTGGTTAGAAAAAGGTGGCAATGGTTGTTTGACAAATACTGGCTATTGTGTGAACACTCCTTTAACAAAAGTGCAATAACAATGGGTCCATCATATCTCCCTGTCCATGATTATCTCACCCTGATCTTTATTTGAATAAGTGAAGACAATTACTTAACAAAACCTGCTCCCTGCTTCTCTTTCAAATTTCCATTTGTATGTTTAACTTATTTGAACGTGTTATTATTTGTATAATATATTCTTTCCACACTTCATGTTTGGGAGCAAATGCCCTCACCAGTACTTGAATTGCACATTTGTCATCCACTATTTGTACTCTTTTATATGTTTGCGATCACAGCACCACTAGAAAGTCCACACTTTACATTGAAAAACTGTAAGTGTACGCAGTTAAAGCTTACCTAACTTTATGTTTGATAAACAGAAAACATTCTATGAATCGTTGCCATCACAAAATATATGTTGAAGGGTACAAAATACCAATGAAGGTTCAGAATTTGACAGAAATAAAGAAGCAGGCATGATTTTTCATTACTCGTGAAGAATCTCAAGGTCAGCTCAAGGTCATTAAGGATGCTTTCTTTCCCAGAGGTAGTTCAAAGAGATGGTCTTAAGCAACTTTGCTTTTGGCCGGGGAGAACAGAGGAAGCGTGGGATGTGACGTGGGCACCTACATATTTTCTTATAAAACAAGCTAGAGAGCGATTTCTCAAACTACATGACTCACTAAGAAGCAGCATGAGGATTGGTGCATTGGTGATTAATGCTACAGGAAAAGCAATAGAACAGTATACTCTCCTAGAATAATACCTTGGAGATAAGCTACATTTTCAAACTTATTAATAACTAGTATGCCCTTTTTAACCCAAATATCCCATAACTAGAGAATAGTAAAGTATACACTCTTCAATTCTCTATGCGGTTCACCTGCAGGTCTTTATTAACGAGTATGTGTTTTACATCAAATATTCTAGAACTGAAGGAGGAAAAAGCAACCCATCCATTCACGCTATATTTCTTTCATGATAAGGTGACAACAACAGTGAGAATGATTGACAGTTTTGCTTTATTTCTCAATAGGCTCATGGAGGTAGTCGGGTATAACACTCCTTAGTCTTAGGGGCATGAATGCAGCAGGTACAGAAAACAAACGGGGCTTTAAAGGTCATGTTGATGATTTGTAGTGTGACCTTCTTAGCCATCATCAATGCCCTCAACAGCAAACAGAAGAGGGCTGAAGGTGAAGCAAATGGTCAATACAATAACATCATCAGGAAGCATGGTTTGTTTTGCCACTTTTCTGTTCCTGAAATGGAGGCAGCACAGCAGCTTTGTGTCTGAGCATGGTTCCCTTGCACCACTACTGAGCATGAAACAAAATGCTGTCAACTAACCCCAAGTAGAAGTCTGAGAAAAATACCTCAATGGAGCACCACCCTATTTGGGTAAAGAAATAGTGCATGCAAGCAACCAGCTAGCCTGTAATAGTATGAGCTTGATCATTAGCATATCAAGACAATGAAACGCTAACATTCTGAGACCCCTGCTGGCTCATATTTGGAGGCAAGACGTAGGAAAGGTGAAAGCAACTAATGCATTTCTAAAAGCGCTTGTTGTTAGAAGTATGCCAGAACATTTTTCCCAATGGCTGATAGCAAAATTACCATGCAGTTACTTTTCTCCGAAGCAGCCAGTAATAAGAAGCAACCTAACCCAGGTAAAGAAGTAAAAATGACCGACGCAATGCTTGAACGTAGAATGGGGGATGGAGGAGAGGATGTGGCCTCACGGCTAGAGTGGTCAACCCCGGAGGAGGGGAACCGGATTGTAGTCTCGGCAGGGACGCTCAACATCCTGCGATACTGGGCAAATCACTTAATCTCCATGTGCCTTACAAAAATGAACGAGTCTGTCTGTAACATAACTGGTGCTCATGTAAAGTGCTCTAATATCTTCTGGTCTAGTTCTCGCTAAATAAAACTCCCACCAAAAATTTAAATGATGGAATTGAAAAGCATAAAAATGTCCATTTCAGTTGGATGGACATCCATGACAGAAACAACCACAGAAGTTAAATATATTTGGAGAGAATCAGCCACAACGAGGAACCTGATGGACACCTCCATTAAAAGAATAGACATATTAAAAACCAAACTGGTAAATGCTTTGAATCTGGGGAACACACTGGAATTTACAAAAAAAGAGTGAATGATCATGAAGACCAGAGTTGCAGATACAACATTTGAATCTTTGGGGTTGCTGAGAAAGAGGACAGTCAAGAAATGCCTCAACCCCTAGGAACTTTCATCCCCATGCTCTTGGATAAAGAATTCATCATAAAAAGAGAATTTGAAAAATTACACAGGCGCAAATATAGAAAACTGACCACAACAACAACGTCAAAGTCAATCATAGCAAGTCTGCTTAGGTATCAGCTTGTGCAGCTCATCTTTCAGACTGCTAAGAAGCATAGTCTATTTAACTAAAAAGGCCACAAAATCACTTTAACAGCTGACTTTTCACAGGGACAAATATCATCCGGTATAATGCCTGCCATTACAACCTGTTCTGAAGGCACATACCATTAGATCTGGTCTTTTAAATCGAGCAACAATGCTGATAACAATTGACAGCAAAACAAGGCAAAATGAGGAGAGATTGCTTGAAACATTAAATCGGCTCCTACGAGTATGGAAAACACTCCACAGGTTCACACAGAAACCCCAGGCAATAATCCCTCAGAACAGCAAACGTGATGGAGGGAAACCAACAAACAGGGAGCAACCAAAAGGTTAGAGCCGTGACTCTATGCCCCCTGATCTCATAGACCATTTGACAGAGCATGACACGCCACCAACATATCTTTTATGAGCTACACTTGCGCAGTGAATATGAGAATGCCCTGTCTTTGGTAAGATGTTATGATAAATCAAATTGACAAAAATGCCACTTACAAGCTCCTGTTACACGACTGAAGCTCTTTTCCTCTATTGGACTTGTGCAATAGCTTATTTTCAACACTAAAGAAACATTTGTATGCAGATCTTTGCAACCCACAGTACTGTAGAATGAAATAATGCTTATTCAAAAATCACACACGTCTTACTTATAAAAACTGTCTTTCTATATCCACCAAGCCGACATCCCATTAGATTGTGCTTAATATCACGACCAATGTTCCCCCTAATTTTCTTCTGCTTGCAGCGGTGATGCACCTCTGTGCAATGCAGTCAGGGCTATGTGTGGCAAAGACCTGCAACAAACAACTACTGAGGCGTGTTTAGCATCAAGCTTCCAAAATCTGTGCTAGCTGCCGCTCCAAAAATTTGATTAGAAGTTAGGGAAACAACAAACTATCAGTTGGGAGACATACTGTCGCATAGAGGTGTAAACTCACCGAGCACCATCCAAAGGAGATTAGCTAAAGAGGAACTATGGGTATCGGAATGAAGGATGGAGATGTAGGTAGTTGAGAAGAGCAAATGATAGGAAGCATTATACATGGAGAAAAGTACCTGAAGGAGCTAGAAGGATCCTAAAGGGAATATAGATATAGAGAGAGCCTAAATGGAGTTGGTGCAAGGACACCACGTGAAGCAGGCCAAGTAATACTTTCATTCTATTTGAAAAGTGCACAAAGCAATCTACCGCAACCTGTGCCCAATTGGATGCAAGCAAATTACTGAATTAAGGAGAGTCAGTATTGAAGGCAGTTCAGAAGTCAACAAAGCACCTAATTTATTATGGCTCTGTTGACAACATAATTAAAGACCATGAAGAGAAACAGAGGTCCAGGTCATCAGAGCTCAGACACCAGGATGAAAAATAGGTTCAGGAACAAACTGCATATTCCCAATCTACCCGTGATCTCCGAGATGACATAGACTAAGATATTGCTAACAAGGAAGTAGCAAAGGCTATCAGGTCATTACCTCCTGTCAAGGTACTGGATGAAGATGGATTTCCATTAGAATTCTACAAAATTACCGACTCACTAATTACCCCAATTTTAGAGAAGTTATTTTGTGATGCCACAGCAGAGAAGCATCTGCTCTCAGAATTCAAAAAAGCCCTTAACACCTTGATGCCAAAACTGTGACGAAGTGCCTTGAGCTGCAACAATTATAGGCCAGTTGCCAAAATCATTCTGATTCCCATACACAAAAAGCAGGTAGGATTTGTTCTGAATCGGTCATCACGAAATCAAATGTGATTACTGCTTCATCTCTTGTGATATACCAAGCAAACCACAAACCAAAAGATGCCTTTCTCCCCAGATGCAGAGAAAACATTTGATGGAGTGACGCGGGGAGTTTGGTGTTGTACCCTGAAGCAATCCAGACTGGGCAATACCTTTTATATCAATGATCCAGAGACTACATCAAAATCCACAGCAAACCTCAATTGTAATAGAATCATCTCTAAAAAACTATCAAGCTTAAGAGAGGCAACAGACAAGGCTATGCATTGTGGCTATTGCTCCTCTTACTGGCCTCAGAACCTTCCCATTATGCTACAGCTAATTTTGGACTTTGGAGGATTCTCTAGTAATAAAATAAGCAGGTCAAAGAGAAAAACAATGACCATGATCTCATCCACGACAGAGACAGTGCTCAAGGGCCTCCCCTTCAAATGGCTACCACACATGATGAAATATCTTGGTATCCTAGGCTCCGAAAATATGGATCATATGATCCTAGGCAAGATACTAAGATTAACTAATCAAATTAAAAGCGAATTCCTTCAATGGGAAAAACTGCAGTTGTCCAAATGGGGAAGTGTCCAGACAGTAAACACGGTGGTAGCCCGACAATTTCTACATTCAAAAGTTTGGCGATCAAAATTAAAACAACCATTTTCAATGCAGTTGCTTCTATAATAAAACATGCTTATGGTAAATGTCAGTGAAGAAATTATATGCAGCCACCAACTTTGTGGTTTGCGATTACCTCAATTGGAATGCAAATATGGCTCATCACTTACCGCAAATTGCTTACTATCTCAACCCCCCTTTGGAAAGACCAGCCTGGATTACAATGGAACAACAACTCGAAACATTCCAGAACCTAATCATGACAAACATATGATGGTAATCAGCACACAAGATGCCTGGAATAGATGTGAGGTTCGATTTGTTATTTTGTGAACAAGATTGAATATATGGTACTTTGGGTGAGTTACTGTTTGTGTACAGGGCGGGGAGCATTTGCACGGAAACCATCTTGCGAATTCAGTCCTACTTACTCATCAATGGTGAAGCAGACCAGTCGTTTCCGTATCCCTTCCTTCTTCTGTCTCTCCAGGGCCTCCCTCCCTAGGAAGGGAGTGTTGGACTTAAGCTTGCACGTGAATGCCAGTCCTGCTTCCAGCGGGGTGTCATCAGAACGCAGGTCTTCATGCCAGTGCTTGTACCCTGAAGAAGAAACCATCTCAGTACTAACAGCAGCCATGTTTGATCTCATAATTTGATGCATAGATTCCATAACACCACCCTCTGCGCATGATAAATCCTGGAACGCTTACAAAGGTTCAGATTGTTCAACGTAACAGGGTGTTAATTTGCTAATAACAATTATTTGCAAGTGCAGTTGTCAGATCACTTCATATGTGACGATCATGTTTCATATTTCTGACTTTCATTTAGCATATCAGTGCATTCTGGAAATTGTTTTCCTCTCCTAACACTGAACAACTTGTGCCAACATGAATGGAAAGGACTTGGAGGGGGGGTGGGGGGGAGGAGAAAACTCATAGCTGGAGTTATGGAGTATGGTGCACACAGTGTGATTTGCCAACCCTATTCACGGGGTAAGGATTCTGGTGAAAAACTCAACAACCTCTCATCAACTCTAAATCTCTCCAGGAGGGATTATTTGCTGTCTACTTTAAGCAGCCTCAGACATGGAACAGTGTTTGCATGTTTCACAGTCATCGGGAGGCGCTACTATGGCAAACAACACTCTTAATGGCCATGCAAACGTATTCCAAGAAAATGGCAAATGACCAGCAATGACTTATCAGCACTAACGTTACTTCATAAGGCACACCTCCTTTTCAGCACATCTTTTCTGACACGTTGATTTGAAGATTTCTGGAATAACTGAATGTTGACCTACACAATATTGTAAGAGCACGTCAGATGTGAAGACCCGGCTGGCAGTTTGGGCTGGAATGGTCACATTGGAGCAGGGTCAGGACTGATTTGCCTTTGGCTTGGTCCAAACTGAGAAGGCATGGTGAGCAAAAGAAAGATGGACTGGGATGTGGGCCGAGGAATTACCAGTGGCCGAGATTACTTCAAGCATTACATCCAACATTTTGTTTTATATTTCCTTTAACCCCTCCTGTGCTCATGACGAGGTCAGTTCGTCATGACCCACGGCGCTCCGGTGCTCATCACGAGCTGAGCTCGTCATGACCGCGCCCGTTTAGTGGAACGCTCGGACGCTGGGCTGATTCCCCTGCTGTGCTGAGCATTCCATTGGAACGGGCGTGGTCATGACGAGCACAGCTCGTGATGAGCACCGGAGCGCCGTGGGTCATGACGAACTGACCGTGTCATGAGCACGGGGGCGCTGTGCGCGCCCCCTCCCACCCCCCAGCACAGCGGGGGAAACAGCCCGGCAGTGAAGGGGTTAATGAAGGCAGCTGTCGAGGGGAACCAGGACAGTGAGAGGTGGTAAAGCATCCTATCACCCCAAAATAAGCGTCAGTGTTGTCAACAGAACAAATTAAGTACTGCTATTGCCCACCACTAAAACATCTGGTACAAAGTAAGCCCTTCACAGAACATGTTCATGATATAGCCAATGAATGCAAAATACAGGACAAGCTGTTAACTCCTGACGCAGGACAACGTGAGATGCTCACAATCTGTTTTTCTATTGGAACGAATGAAGCACTAACAGCCTGATTCATGAAGCTAAATTGCACTCGCAAAGGGCAAGATTCTCAGAATCTTGCCTTTTGCGAGTGCAATTTTGGCATTTGGGATTCACAATCCCAAATGCAAAAATCGCTAATGAAGAATTAGCTAATATGCGAGAATTAGCATTTAAGGAATCTCTATTAGAGATTCCTTAAATGCTATTCATGACACTTTCAAAAATTGCGATTTTGCAAATTTGGGCCGCTATTTACCGAGAGGTCAGACCTCTCGGTAAATAGCAAAAACTTAGAAAAATGCTTTTAAAAGCATTTTTCTAAGTTGCATGTTGCACACACACATGTCCTTTGGACATGTGTGTGCGCAACACCTGTTCAAATGTGCATTTTAGGGGTGCTACAGGGTGTCCTTTGGACACCCCTGGCACCCTTAAAATCGCTATCTTATTTGCGAGTAGTAAATTGCTACTCGCAAATAAGGAATACTCCCCATTCATTCCTATGGGCCTTTTGGCCCATAGGAATGAATGGGGAGTTATTCCTTTTTTTGCGAGTAGCAATTTTCTACTCGCAAATAGAGAACATGTAGGAATCGCTATTTATTTAGCAATTCCTACATGAATACCGTTTTGCGTGTCCTCAATAGCGAGTCGCTATGATTCGCTATTAGGGCCACGCAAAACGGCCCGTACATGAATCAGGCTGTAAGTTTGTTCTGAAGCTCTAATAGCTTATTCATTAACCAAAGCAGAGGAGCATTTAAATAAATTACTTCAAAACGAGCTTTTTTATCCTGTTCAACTTTGATTATTTAATAATATACTTGGGTAATAGTGCTACCATCATCAGGAGATATAACTTGTGTGCTCCAATATCCCAGAAACTCAGTTAAAGATTTTCTGGAAAATGCGATTTATTAATTTTCCAATAACCAAGAAGGCACCATTTGAAAGCTCATGCTGATTCGGCTTCAAAAGTTTTTTTGTGAGTTGCTGGTGGGGGTGGGCAGTTGGAGGGGTAAGGGGATGACAGCCTTATGCCAAATTGTTCAGTGTCCTGATGTATCAAACGTACTTACTATAGCACTATTTTGCACGCTTAAATATTGTTTCTTTCTAACGTTATATGCACTCAGATGCCATGCTAGCTCAAAATCCCTCCTCCACTATGTTTCTAAACACCCTGCATGAAAAAGTAACTTTGCCTTAAAACCTTTGATTGGCCTCTCCTCTTTCAAATCTCCCGCTCCTAATCTCCCATTCACAGCACGCCTCCTCACTGGAAGTGTAGCCTACTATTAGTTGCATGCTTGTCTGCTTTCATCTTTTTCAATATATTTCTGCAAATTGTGCACACCATAGGTCACACAACTTCTCATACTTTCAACCACATCCCTGCAAACCTACAATATCCAATCACCTCTAGGTTATACCTTCATCCTACTAACGATTTGCATGAACTCACGTAGCCCCCACTGATGTTCACATACAACCTCTATGTAAACACAAAGAAACTGAAGTACATGCATGGAATGGTTTGAGTGAGAGCACATATCTAATCCCAGCAACCAACCATAACCAAAAACTACTAAATTAACCACTAATCATGTGTTCCCGGCTAAGCCCGCTAATCATCATAAAGCACCTAGGGCCAGATGTAGGAAGGCCATTATCGGTCGGTAACGGCCGAAATCGTCCGTTACCGACCGGTAATAGGTTTTTGTTATGTAGGGGGCCAAAATACCGATTCGGTATTTACCGAATCATCATTTACCGATTCGGTATTTACCGAATCGGTAAATGACATGTAGGAAGCACTTTAAACAGTGCTCATGTGCTTTAAGGATTCGTTATTTACCACCAACTTTTAGTTGGTGGTAAATAAGGAATACCTTAAAAATGCAAATCAATGCATATTCAAATGTGCCATGTGGCAGACATAAATGCCCTTAGGGCATTTATGTCTGCCAGATGTACACATAAGCACTACTCAGGGGTGCAACAGGGTGTCAAAGTGACACCCTGCCACCCTTGACTTTTTCCCAATTTTACCGAATCGGTAATTACCGATTCGGTAATTGACATTCAATCCTATGGGGCTCCGGGCTCATAGGAATGAATGGCAAATACCGAATCGGTAATTACCGATTCGAATCTTAACGATTCGGTATTTTTTACCGAAAAATTAGCTACATAGCATTTACCGATTCGAAAATACCAAATCGGTAAAATTCGGTATTTTTGAATCGGTAAATGTCAATTACCTACATCTAGCCCTTAGATGCTTCGTCAGGTGTAGTAAGCGATCTATAAAGGAAATTGAAATACAATACAAAAACATAAACAGATCACGCAAAGCTATATTTGTTCATCTAGATTGCTTTTTAAAATACCTTTTTCGATACTGAGAGAGTCAATTGCCCGGTATCCCCCATTTATGATGCCGTGCTTGGCGCCAGCTTTCATCACTGCCTGGTACACTGGCATGCAGGCCTCATTGGGCATGTGCAGTTCCCAGCCCAGCTCCCCCACGAATGTCAATCGAATTGCACGTATCTGAAAACAAAGAAGAGAGAAAATGCATTTGATATTTTGAACATTGCATTTGTCATTAGCACATGTCCTCTGCTCTTCTATCCATATTACAAAGGTGAGCGTAGGTAGGAACTCTCAGCACGCTAAAAATGGATTGAAACCTGCTGGAAGCCTCCTGGCATGGCATGATATTGAGTGAAGAAACCACCATTTATTCAAAGTTTGACAGCACGAACCTTATTATGCACCGAATGATATGGGGCCAGATGTTGGAAGCCTAATTACAATTGCAAACGCTGAAATTCTGAGAATTTCAGCGTTTGCGATCGCAATTCAGCTTTGCCCAATGTAGAAAGGCAAATACCTACTAGCAAAATAAGGAATCGCTAAAATTGCGATTCCTTATTTTGAGCAAGCATTTAGGGAATCGCAATTTGCGATTCCCTAAATGCTATGCTAGTAGGCATCGCAAATTGCGATATTGCCTTAAGGAATCGCAAATTTCCACCAACTTCAAGTTGGTGGTAATTTGCAATTCCTTTAAAAAAAAAATTTTTTGCTTTTTTTAAAGTGCCATGTGGCACACATTCATGCCCTTAGGGCATGTGTGTGCTCCACATGTGCACACATGCACATTTCAGGGGTGCAACAGGGTGTCCCACTGGAACCCTTGAAATTGTGCCCGCAATTTGCGAGTACCCATTGGGTACTCGCAAATTGCGTGCACAATTCCCATTCATTCCTATGGGCCTCTAGGCCCATAGGATTGAATGGGAAGGTATTCTTTGATTGCATATCGCAATTTGCAATTCGCAATTAAGGACCATGAAGGAATCGCAAAAAAATATTGCGATTCCTACCTACATGGCATTTTGCGATTTCTTAATACCGATATGGTAAAAATCACTATTAAGGACTCGCAAAACCGACTTTACCAACATCTGGCCCATGGTGCCTGATGGACTATTCTTTCTCAAACCAGTGATGTGCAGTTTGCGAACGTTAACCCAAATCATGATGTGACCTATCTAGTGATAGGTCACACTGCAAACTGTACTTTCGCTGGGGAGGTCACAAAATGACCTGCCTCATGAATATGAATTAGGCAGGTGGCACTTTGTGACACACTGTGGTTAGCTGCAAATTTAACGATGGAGGTATGTAAGGAATAGTAGACCTTGTCCCTTTATTTGCCTTCCAAAACGAGAAACGTTTAGTTTTTAATGCAGTCTATGTCCATTAAAGGCACCAGTGCTGCTGTAAAAAAAAGTTTCCGTTTGGGAAGCCATCAGTGGGAGCTGCCTGCTTCCCGCTGAAACCTCATCATGATTCCCAAAGATGAAGATGTCCCAAGGAGACAGATTACACTTTGAGAATCAGCAATGAACCCCTTTGTGGTGTCTGTATCTGATCAATGGTTTACAACCACAAGTGCAGTCAGAAGTCATTGATAGACTCTGTTCCAAATCACAAATAGGAGGGGGAAGTCCCTTCCATGTCCCCTCCTACAAGCAAATCAGTCAGGGTATCAAAGGCCCTTTTATGAGTCAGAAAGACTTTTCCAACTCACTAAAGAACTTTTGTAAATAGTAGGAAGGTATTTTGAAGTCGAAAGCCACGTGACTTTATGAATCTCAGGCTCTGTGACCAATAAAACACCTTTGTACATGAGGGCTATGGTGTAGAAGCAGGCAGATGATATGAAAAATTATGTCATTGAGGACATGTCGTAACGAAATTTTACATTGTTTGTAAATAAAAGGCTGCTACTGTTTTAACTACAAATAATGCATATTCCGGCAGAGATATTGAAAAAAATTGGGTTGCTGGTGGAACACTACTCAAACAGCAACCACAATCCTAGTCAGGATGAAGTCACAAGCAAACCCCAAATTAAGCTATGCTCAACCCTCTGGTAGCTTGGCACAGAGTCAGGCTTAACTTAGAGGCGATGAGTTAGTATTTATACAGCACTTCAAACAGTAATAAAGTGAAAATATAACACAAGAACAATCTCACACCAACCTACAGTACATTTTAATTAATAAATAAACACCAAAACAACAGAAATCCAATCAGTAGAACCGGGGGCATGCAATTTAAAAGATTTAAGTGAATATAAAGGCAAAAAAGCATGAAGCGCAAACAGTGGATACCTGGTTGCGCTAGTCCTGGACAAAGTCAGAAGTTCAGGCTGACCACAGTGGAGCTATGAGGACCCAGTTAGGCCAGCGAAACAACAGTTCCTTAAATCCTAGTTGCGTAGTCCCACGTCAAGGATGAGTCATGCAGCAGCTATTCCTAGGAGCTGCAATGTGAGGTCCTGCATCATCAAGGATGCCGTTGACGAGGGGCTTGCAATGGGAAGTCCTTTGTCAAGATGCATCGCTCATTGGCTGGTTCGGGGAAGGTGCGGGCTTGGGATGAGGAGTCCTGCGTCGTCGCCAAGGATGCTGTCGACGAGGGGCTTGGGATGTGAAGGCCAGCGTCAAGGATGAGTTGCACCGCTGAAGGTCCTGGATGACTGCAGGCAGCGCTGTGAAGTCCTTGCATCACGGAAAGCCACACAGCACAGGCAATGTGCCTGTTCTACTTGGAAGTGGGTCGCGCAGCAGAGTAGATATGTTGGTTCTGCTTTATCCGCAGATGCGCTGGCAGAGCACCTTCAGGCTGTGGTTCTGAAAATCTGGACCCTGTTGTTATCCCAATATCGAGGTCCAATACCCGTGTCACAAAATATCAACGTACCATGACGATTTTGGTGTCCATGAACCGATAATGATTAGGACATCATTCCTATGTATTTGCGTCACAATCGAGGGTTGCCAACACCCCTAAATCGTAGTTTCCGTCCCAATCCCTTAGACTCCATTTTGTGAACGGCATCCATCTTACGTCTTGCCCTCATGTTAAGTCAATTAAAGGTCGAGCTTGATCCAAAAGGACACGTCCACCTTCCCTGACTTCCCCCTGACCTGTCCCAACTGACTCCATGGCCTTAAGCCAAACCTGTTTGGGCAGCTCCTCGCCCAGTGGCCGAATACGATAGCATCAATGTTATGTTATGTTATGTTATATGGATTTGTATAGCGCGCGGCTGCCCCAGCCAAGGGGCGTCCCGGCGCTGCGAACTGACCAGAGTGCAAAATGAAGGTGCACAAAAGAACGGATTATTGGAAAAGATGAGTTTTAATGGCTTTCCTAAAGGCTAAAAGATCATGCATCCCCCGTATGGTAACAGGCAGGCTGTTCCATAGTTTGGCAACAAGGAGGCTGAAAGAACGTCCCCCAACTCTAGCAAGTCTGGTGCGTGGGATGTTCACTAGATGTTGTCCCTCTGAGCGGAGAGGTCTGCTGGGTGTATACTCAGACAGGAGGGGGCTCAGCAGTGGGGGGGAGGCGGTTTTAAGGATCTTGAAGGCCAAACACAAAGCCTTAAACTGGATCCTTCTTCCCACCGGGAGCCAATGTAGTTTCCTTAAAGTTCCAGAAACAGAAGAGTGGCATAACATTCCACAAACCATTCACTACATACAGACCATGCTTTCTGCAAACATGCACCTGTCCACGCTCTTTGTTTATGGCCAGTTTTATGACTAGGAGGTGCCCTTCTTTATTGAGGTTTCATCGATATCTGATGGGAGTCCCGGGCCTAACTGGGTAATCTATCACGAACTGGACATCTAAAATGTGGGCTTGCTTACATGACTCCGCACTTTGTATTATTGCAGAAATATGTTTATAGCCATATCATAAACTCAGGAATTCTTGCTCGAAGCCATTATATGTGTATATAAGGAGAAGGCTGGTTCTGTAAAAAGGAACACAAACAGTCTCCTGAGAATACATGACCCGTGTTTGTCATGCTTCTAGGACACGTGTTACTTGGTAGCTACCAATAAAACCTGATCTCTGACTGCGACTAGAAGACTCATTGTTTCTGTGGTCCGGAACAAGGGAGAACTCAGAGGTCTTCGGGTGTTATCCCCTGGCACCACCAGGTTCCTAAAAACCCGGCACCTCAGTTGGCGCCCAACTCGGGGCGATATCAAGCGGCGACGGTCCAAGCCAGATGTTCGTGAGGAGCTTCGTGTGAAAATTCCGGAGGACGGCCAGCCACTTCAGCGACCCCTGTATGTCGACGTGGTTCCGAAGGTCTTTGCTGCGAGGTTCCCCGCGTCCTGACGGCTACGAAGGACTGCTGCCCTGACTATCGCCTTGTTTTGGACCCAGTGATCCTTGGTAGAGCGAAACGATAGACGAGTCTTCTAGCGACGTCACCGATCTTCAAATACTTCAGTTAAGTATAAGTGGAGCGTCTCCCAGTCCTTAGTTTGTCCTTAGTTTTTGGTATCCTTGAGATACGACTTGATTTGGTACTTGCAAGCCCCAAAGCCGAAGGACTCGTGTTTTCACGAGAAATATCGTAATAGATAAACCTTTGAAGTTTGAAGCTAGACTAGTGAGCGACAATGCCTGGTTTTAGCAGACTTGGAAACTTGTTTTGTCTTGGTTATAATAAGGACTCCCGATTAGAGGATTCTTGTCCGGTTCCTCCAATTGGAACTCCAACGTATGAGCTCTATGTAAAACATGGCGTAGGTCCTATCACATATAATGAAGTGTGGATAAAATACACCCGTAAGGATGGTGTTTTAAAATGGCCCCAATATGGTAGTTTCGACTCAGAAGTTTTAGATAACCTAGAGGTCAAACTGTTCAAGAAGAAAGCCCGACCGGCGATGTTTGACTCTTTCCGCTTATGGCGTAAAGAGGCCAAACAGAAGGAAATTAAATTAGAAAAGAAGAATAAGAGGGAAAGAGGTATTTCAGTAATGCAAGCCGCGATAAAATTTAAAGACAACGAAGAGGATCGAATAAGTGAGCAGTTGCACAGGCAACGTAAAATGGCAATAGATAAATGCTATCCTGTTTTACCATCTCTTCAGCAAGAGACAGTAAAAGAGCGTGAAAAAGATCCATTAATGGCTCATTTGCTAAGTTCGCCACCACCCTATGCGCAAAATGCCACAGCACCTCCGCAACCTTTAGTTGCACCTCTGGTAGCTGTTATACCAGCTCCTCTACAGCACTCACCAGCTACTCTTCAGCTGGCTTCTATTTCTCTAGTGCAGCCTCCTCAAGGCTCACCAATCACATCTACTTCTCCTACTGTTCCTTCTACAACTTCGCCTAGCGCACCTTCTGTTTCTTCTGATACTAGTTCTGCGAATGCTTCTGTTTCTGCTTTGCGTGACTCTGTTCTGCCACCAGTTATTCCTCCGCTTTCACCTTTCGTCTGCTATAAAATGGCCAGCATTGTTACTAACATTCCTTCACCACTGTTTCGGTCGCCTAAAACGACCCCTAATACGGGACAAAGACAGTTACGAAGCCAAATGCCTGATTATCAAGAGAGGGAATCCCTGAATAAGTTAGCACGGAATTGGGCTCTGGATACAGCCAGATATGATGTAGAGTCCGTCATGAACGTTTTCCGTCAATGGGATGAACCGACGCAAAGATATGTTTTTGAACAGATGTGTGTTTTTCTGTGTGAGGATTTGGAAGATAATGGTCAAGAGAGCAACGCTCGAGAGTTGTGTAATGTACGATTTAAATTTGGGAAAGGCATGATTATAGGTCCCGATGTCGACAAAGCAGTTGAGGTATTATTATCATATCGAAGTACAGGTGGTAACTCTGGGTCATCGTCTGAATATGGTACGTCTAGTAGGAAAAGAGCGAGACAGTACCCCATGAGAGAGGTTCCTCCAGTTTGGAGGGAAGGTGATGCGAATGCTAATCCACCAATTCTGCCCCATTTCCAGCGTGTATGGGTACATGTCCCATGGAAAAGATCGGAAGTATTAGCACTCAAGCAGTCACTACCTGACCCTCGTAAGAACCCAACTGGGTATTATAAGGAGTTATCACAAACTGCAAGCTCATGTATAATGAATTTAGCGGATGTAGACATGTTATTTGGGAACGTTGTTCCACATCCTTTATGGAGCAAGATACGTCATACGGATCACGATCAGGAACTAGGTGACTCGTGGGCGAACATTGCGACCACAGATGCTAGACAAATCGGTGGTTTTAAACCTGAGCCGTTAATAGCCGAACTTCCCGGTAGAATTATAGCATACATGAAGACAATAATGCCTGAAGTACGCGTAAATTGGGACAAGCTATCAGCGTGCAAGCAAAAGAAAGATGAGAATGTGTCTGACTTTTTCACGAGATTTGAGGAAACTTTCACCGACCACAGTGGTCAAGATATGGCTACCGAGGGTGGCCAAAGATTGTTTGTGGATAAGTTTGTACATAATTTGCTCCCTGAACTATGTAATAAACTAAAAGACTCTGAGAGTGCTTGGGCTGTCTCTACGTCAGCGCAGATTTTAGCTACGGCCCAGTACTATGAAAATAGGCGTAGGGACGAGCTAGACAAGGCAGATAAAAAGACGAAAGATTTGAAAACTAAGGTTCTCCTCCAGCAGGCCTATCCGCCTCGCACGGCTAGTCAGCCCGACTATCAACCACGACAGCAGTATTCGAGGAACGCACAAGGTAACGAGTTTTCCCATCAGCGTCCTACATATGGCCCGAATCAATGTGCGTATTGCAAGGAAGAGGGTAATTTTAAAGGTAATTGTCCGGCTCTTGCGCGACGTTTAAACGGTGCTCAAGGTGTAAGGGGAAGAGGTGTTCAACGTGCCCCTAGAGGTAGAGGCCGTGGAAATTTCACTCAGAATACAACTTCTTTTCCGCCTCAGAAATCCATGAATAGCTTTGACCAACAGAATAATTCATCGCCTAAGTCAGCTCAGTACTATGCAGACGACTATTACGCCGAACACGAGAATGAGGGTAATGATTGCTAGGACAGCCATGGACAAAGAGAGGGAGTTGTTTCAGTTCCGGTAGATCAGAATGGACCTTATGTCGAGGTGATTACCTCAGGAGTGTCAGAGCCATTTCTGCTGGATACTGGTGCTACAAAAAGTTCTATTATGCACTCGAAACTTCCTGGCGCACCTTTGTCTGGCGAAATGAATGTCTCAGTAGGTTTCTCTGGCGCCCCTGTAAGAAACCCGATCTCTAGTCCTATATCCCTTTCTGTTGGCCCATGCGAATTAGAAGCACCCCTCATTTTGACAACAGGTTGTGGTGAAAATTTGTTAGGTTTGGATTTACTAAAAAGGTTATATGCGACCTTGTACTGTTCTCCCTCGGGAGTACAACTTACTTTAGGTAAGAAGGTCATTTCCTCAATGTATTTGTCAAAGGAAAATATTCCAACTGAATTATTGTCACTTCCTGATATACTTTGGGCTAATGGTTCTAATGATGTAGGTCGTTTGGAGATAACACCATATGTCATAACTTTGAAAGCCGACGTTAGGTTGCCATGTATTCCCCAATACAAAATATCTAGTGAATGCGAAAAAGCATTGTTGAAAATTGTTTATGATTTGATTGATAAAGACGTCATCGAAGAAACGACAGGAAATGTCTGTAACAGTCCGGTTTTGCCCGTCTTAAAACGCACTGATCCTTTACAACCGCCTGCATACAGATTCGTGATCGACCTCAGAGAAGTGAACAAGGTAGTTATTCCACAGTTTCCAGTCGTCCCCGACATTACTGCTTTATTGACAATGATTCCAGCTTCAGCAAATTGGTTCTCGGTAATTGACCTGAAGAAATCTTTCTTCAGCATCCCGATTGCTGAGGAAAGTAGAGACATTTTCGGCTTCAATTTAGGAGGACGAAGCTTCCGCTTCAAGTGCGCTCCTCAAGGCTACTGCGAAAGCCCATCAATATTCAGTCAGGCCCTGAAAACACAACTGGACACGATTATTCTACCAGATGGTTCGACTCTGATTCAGTACGTAGACGATCTGCTGATCGCCGCAGACACTGAAGAAATTTGCAAAAGAGCTACGTTGTCATTATTGCATCACTTATGTGACATGAAGCACAAAGTATCCCTTTCCAAACTACAATTTTGCCGACAAGAAGTAACCTACTTAGGTCACATCTTGTCGAAGGAGGGAAGGAGACTGACACCAGAAAGAATACAGGAAATTGCAGAACTGAGTGCCACAAGGACACAGAGAGAAGTTCGAGCCTTTTTGGGCATTACATCGTACTGTAGACAATGGATACCGAATTTCTCACTACTAGCTAAACCCTTGCTGGCACTACTCCGTAAAGATACGCCCAATCCTATGCCCTGGTCTGCAGATTGTCAGACAAGTTTCCACAAGTTGCGTGATGCATTGTGTTCGGCTCCTGTGTTGGGAAACCCCAACTACAGTAAGCCTTTCACATTATATGTCCATGAGAAGGAAGGCTGTGCATTATCAGTCTTAACACAACACTTTGGGGACAAACAGCGCCCATGCGCGTATTTTTCGGCAACTCTAGATCCTGTGGCTAAGGCACTACCAAGTTGTCTGAGAGCCACTGCCGCAGCAGCTGTCTGCATTCGACAGTCTGCTGGATTAGTCATGAATAATACTCTGATTGTTATGGTTCCACATGCAGTAGACATTTTACTAAACAGGACAAAGACACAACACCTTACTAGCGCTCGACTATCCAGTTACGAACTTACACTGCTAGCAAGTCACATACACATAAAGAGGTGTGATACACTCAACCCTGCTACACTATTACCCATCCCGACAGAAACAGACACAGACAAAATTGATAACCATGACTGCTGCTTCAGGACAGAAGAAGAGACAAAAGGGAGAGTAGACTTACAGGACACTCCCCTTCCTGAATGCAACGATACTTTATGGGTTGATGGTTCATGTTTCAAGTTACCGAATGGTGATACGACTGCCGCATATGCCGTAACAACATTACACACCATTATAGAGACCGCACGTATTTCCCACAACTCTGCACAAGCTGCGGAAATTATTGCACTTACCAGAGCATGCGTGTTAGCAAAAGGAAAGCGAGTGAATGTGTACACTGACAGCCAATACGCCTTTGGCGTGGCTCACAGTTTTGGGAGATTATGGCGTGAACGTGGGTTCCTTACATCACATGGTGCAAAGATACAACATGGTCAGCTAGTTAATGAGCTCCTTGAATCACTGACCATGCCACTACAAGTTGCCATTATAAAATGCAGTGCACACAAGAAAATTCAAGATGATGTTGGCCGCGGGAATGCATTTGCAGACGAGGTGGCGAAAGAGACCGCAAGGAACTCGATGAGTCGAATGTATGTAACGGGTCCCGCTAGATGTATTGCTGATGTGGGAATGTGTGAGGACACCATTGAAAGCGTGAAATCTATACAAGCTGAGGCAACTGAGAATGAGTTGAATGAGTGGAGAGAAAGTAAGGGTAGATTGGATGCGAATGGTTGTTGGGTCGAATTATCGGAACACCAGCGATGGCTACTACCTAATGCATACGTACTTGCAGTAGTAACAATGGCTCATGGCATGGCACACATCAGTTCGAAAGGAATATGTAAGCTATTGGCCCCAGTATGGCAGAACAGCAATATCCCAAAATATGCAGAAAATGTGGTCAGAAACTGTATGATATGCCTGAAACACAATCCCGGTAAAGGAACTCCAACTCCAGCTGGTCATTTTGCGCCTCCTACGAATCCGTTCGAGGTTTTGCAGCTCGATTTCATCCACATGGAGAGGTGCAACAATCTAAAGTATGTGCTCGTTGTTGTTTGCGCCTTTTCAAGGTGGGTGGAAGCGTTCCCCCTTAAAGACAATACAGCTTTGACAACTGCCAAAGCTCTTGTCAAAGAGTTCTTCCCGAGATTCGGTATGCCTAGAATTGTCTGGAGTGATAATGGAAGTGAATTCATAGGACGAGTGATGAAGAGAGTGTGTGAGTGTCTAGGCATACACCAGAAATTCCACGCTGCAAATCACCCCCAATCAGCTGGATTAGTAGAGTGCTACAATGGCACATTGAAACTCAAGCTAGCCAAGATCCAAGCCAGCACGGGTCTTAAATGGGAAACAACCATTACAACGCAACTTTTACAACGAACTACCATTACAACGAAACTTTTACAACGCAAAAACTTTTACAACGCATACCATTACAACGCAGGATTTTACAACGCAAGTACCTTTACAACGCATACCATTACAACGTAAGTATTGGTAAGTATATAATTATTTTTAAAATATTATATGTTTGGGTTTTTGGGTAAAGGGGTATTTTTAGGGTTCAGGGTCAGTTTTCAGTTTTTGGGTAAAGGGGTATTTTTAGGGTTCAGGGTCAGTTTTCAGTTTTTGGGTAAAGGGGTATTTTTAGGGTTCAGGGTCAGTTTTCAGTTTTTGGGTAAAGGGGTATTTTTAGGGTTCAGGGTCAGTTTTTAGTTTTTGGGTAAAGGGGTATTTTTAGGGTTCAGGGTCAGTTTTCAGTTTTTGGGTAAAGGGGTATTTTTAGGGTTCAGGGTCAGTTTTCAGTTTTTGGGTAAAGGGGTATTTTTAGGGTTCAGGGTCAGTTTTCAGTTTTTGGGTAAAGGGGTATTTTTAGGGTTCAGGGTCAGTTTTTAGTTTTTGGGTAAAGGGGTATTTTTAGGGTTCAGGGTCAGTTTTCAGTTTTTGGGTAAAGGGGTATTTTTAGGGTTCAGGGTCAGTTTTCAGTTTTTGGGTAAAGGGGTATTTTTAGGGTTCAGGGTCAGTTTTCAGTTTTTGGGTAAAGGGGTATTTTTAGGGTTCAGGGTCAGTTTTCAGTTTTTGGGTAAAGGGGTATTTTTAGGGTTCAGGGTCAGTTTTTAGTTTTTGGGTAAAGGGGTATTTTTAGGGTTCAGGGTCAGTTTTGGATTTTTGGGTAAAGGGGTATTTTTAGGGTTCAGGGACAGTTTTGGGTTTTTGGGGTACAGGGTTAATTTGTAAAAATAAAATAAAATTATATTTAAATTAAATTAATTAAATGTAATTAAATAAAAATTAATTATATTTTAATAATTTAAATTAATTTAAATTAAAAAAATATTTTTAGGGTTCAGGGTCAGTTTTGGGTTTTTGGGGTACAGGGTTAATTTGTAAAAATAAATTTAAATTATATTTAAATTAAATTAATTAAATAAAATTAAATAAGATTTAATTATATTTTAATAATTTAAAATAATTTATATTAAAAAAAATATTATATACTTACCAATATTTACGTTGTAATGGTATGCGTTGTAAAGGTACTTGCGTTGTAAAATCTTGCGTTGTAATGGTATGCGTTGTAAAAGTTTTTGCGTTGTAAAACATTCGTTGTAATGGTAGTCGTTGTAAAAGTATGCGTTGTAATGTCATACATCCGTCTTAAATGGCCTGACGCCTTGCCCCTAGCACTCTTGTCAACTAGGATGGCTGTCCATTCCAGATTAGGTCTTAGCCCTCACGAGATAGTGTTTGGCCGCCCAGCCAACGTCTGGGGCGTGCCAAGACCAAAGAAACTTAGTGACATAGAACACCCCGTACTGCTTGATTATTTGTGCGAATTGACAGCTAAATTGCGTGTTTTACACCAACAGGTTCACAGTTCCTCTCCGCCAGCCTCTGACGATCCAGGTCATACAATCAAACCCGGCACGTGGGTCTTGGTGCGGAACTTCCAGCGCACCAGCAACGGACAGCCGAGGTGGACCGGACCATATTTGGTGCTTCTTTCCACGAGGTCAGCGGTTCGGGTGGACGGCAAAAAGAACTGGGTGCATGGGACCCATTGCAAACGGGTCCCTCTGCCCCTTCCATACGACCGGTGGGTCGATAAAGGACTTGCCAACTCTGAGACTGAATCCGTACCTCGTTTCATCCCTTTCAGCGATGCACGTTTAAAAGAGACTGGTACCGAAAAGGAGAGTGATCGTATTTTGCAAGGACTTGTGTCACCGTCTATGCAGTTGGACACTACCGAACCTGAGACATTGTTTAAAGACCACACCGTACCTGAGAAGCGACGGTACGACCTGAGATCTAGCCCCAGAGACTAATAAAACTTGATCTAATGTGATTTCCCTTTTTCCCCCAAGATCTATTTTTGATCTTTCAGCTCTCTCGTCCCAGGGAACTAGCTCATTTTTGATTTTCGAACCGCCATCCGGTTCCGCTGCTAGGGTCGCGGTTGAAGTGTAGGGAGTGCAACCAAGGAAGTTTTAGGGCCACGGTTCTGGTTGGTCCGAGGGAGTCACTGAACGGAGCGCACTCCCTGGCAGAATCAACCTACCACCGCGGGCAGCAAGTAGAGGATGGAGTTTCCAAGGGTAGAGAGACCTGTCAAACCTACGAACTTTGAAAAACAATTGTGTACTATACTGTCCAAGAGAAGATTTTTAATAATATGTGTTCTAATGCTGTGTAGCACTGTGATGCTTTTGATTGGTTATGCTCTATTCGTATTTCGAGTTTCCCTATTCTCAAATGACACTCTGCCAACGCCTCCTCCCACTCTCTCCCCACACTCTTTTCACCCTCTACCTGAACACGAGTCTGCCAGAAGACTCGAATTTGTAAATAACTCTTTCATCCAACTCCTACACCAACACCAGTCTATAATGAACACATCAAACTGTTGGATATGCGGACTCATGCCGCACACAACTGATAAGGGTATCCCATACTTCATCCTGCCATTTAGTTATTATGGTTCTCTGTGGGCTTTTCAGACCATGTTCCTATTCGCCCTAGAACCATACCCGACCCGTTCCACTGAGAGCGATTCCAGTAACAAGGCACTAATAGCAGGGATAAGAAATATGAGTAGGGATATCGACACATATCTGACTATCCCCAAAGATGAACTGACTCCATACACTCGTTGGAACGTAACCAAACATGGCGTTTACCTGATCAAGAGCCAAGCAGCAAAGAAATCCCGCCCAGTTTGGATAGTGCCCCACCGAGGTCACTTATGTTTACAAGGTATTGGTAGGGATCCCACAGCACAGTTAGGAAAGAGCATTTGCACAGAAACATATGTGTTCGCTTCCCGAACTTCCCCTATACTCTTAGCAGCCAAAGGCACGTATTTCGTCTGCCACGACCAAGCCTATACATGGTTACCCCCTGACTTCTCAGGCACGTGTTTCATCTAATTTCTGCTGCCTCCCACCTACACGGCCCGAGCAGATTACCATCGGACAAGGACAGCTAGAGGTGTCGTGAGTAAAGACGACACCGCGGGTCAGGAATTCGCTGACTTCGCAAAAGGTTTTCTGCCATTTTGGGGGCCTATGGTGAACAGCAGGAATATTCGCCAGTTAGCAAGGATAGTTGAATCCGCCGTGACTACGACGGCCGGAGCACTTGGCAATTTGACAACCGAGCTTCAGTCGGATCGACTTATGACCCTTCAGAACCGAATTGCCCTTGATATCATACTCGCCGATCGTGGTGGTGTGTGTAGAGTCATCCAATCCAGTTGTTGCATATTCATCCCTGATAATGCGCCGACAGTATACCAGGCCATCTCTAAACTACATGAAATATCTGGTTCCCTTCATGTTGAGAAAGGGGATTGGTCCTTGCTAGGGTGGTTCTGGGAACTGATCACCGGCTGGGGATGGAAAGCACTGATCTTCATTGGGATGATCTTAACACTTCTGTTTATGTTCTGCCTGTGTGTACAGTGTGCTCCTGCACTCTGTGGCCTCTGTGCTACTTCATGTGTACGGAAGCCTGTGTCAAGGGACGAACTGAGCAACAGAATGATGTTACAGCAGCATCTCCACGAATTCCTTCATACAGATTTGGACTCGGATTAACATGAGTTATTGCCTTACATAAGGGCAAAAGGAGGGTCTGTGGTTCTGAAAATCTGGACCCTGCTGTTATCCCAATATCGAGGTCCAATACCCGTGTCACAAAATATCAACGTACCATGACGATTTTGGTGTCCATGAACCGATAATGATTAGGACATCATTCCTATGTATTTGCGTCACAATCGAGGGTTGCCAACACCCCTAAATCGTAGTTTCCGTCCCAATCCCTTAGACTCCATTTTGTGAACGGCATCCATCTTACGTCTTGCCCTCATGTTAAGTCAATTAAAGGTCGAGCTTGATCCAAAAGGACACGTCCACCTTCCCTGACTTCCCCCTGACCTGTCCCAACTGACTCCATGGCCTTAAGCCAAACCTGTTTGGGCAGCTCCTCGCCCAGTGGCCGAATACGATAGCATCAATGCATAACATTCCACAAACCATTCACTACATACAGACCATGCTTTCTGCAAACATGCACCTGTCCACGCTCCTTGTTTATGGCCAGTTTTATGACTAGGAGGTGCCCTTCTTTATTGAGGTTTCATCGATATCTGATGGGAGTCCCGGGCCTAACTGGGTAATCTATCACGAACTGGACATCTAAAATGTGGGCTTGCTTACATGACTCCGCACTTTGTATTATTGCAGAAATATGTTTATAGCCATATCATAAACTCAGGAATTCTTGCTCGAAGCCATTATATGTGTATATAAGGAGAAGGCTGGTTCTGTAAAAAGGAACACGAACAGTCTCCTGAGAATACATGACCCGTGTTTGTCATGCTTCTAGGACACGTGTTACTTGGCAGCTACCAATAAAACCTGATCTCTGACTGCGACTAGAAGACTCATTGTTTCTGTGGTCCGGAACAAGGGAGAACTCAGAGGTCTTCGGGTGTTATCCCCTGGCACCACCGGGTTCCTAAAAACCCGGCACCTCAAGGCCCACTTCCAAAGGTCCAGATATTAGGGGTAGCTCCACTTGGCAAGGTAGGACTCACAGATGGTAACATCCAGGTGCTGATTTTGAAGTTGTTGGATCCTTCGGCTCTAGTAAGGAGGCCAGCCAGGTAGCCCCTGGAGTCACTCAGAGATCCTGGGCTCAACAGATGCATGTGTAGGCAAGAGGGCAGCAGGTCAGCATAGCATGGCAGCAGTTAATCAGAGCAACAGTCCAGCAGAGTGGCAGTTCTTTCAGGAGCACAGCAGTCCTTCTGCCTGGTAGAGTTCACAGGCCAGGAACTATACTGAGGAGTTGGGTCTAAGGGTCCAATATTTATAACCAGTGCCCACTGTGAAGCGGAGGAAGCTTCTAGAGGTTTCCTCCACCTGGGGTGTCAGGCAACCCCTTTCTCCGTGTCCTGGCGCCAGCTTGTCTGGGGTCACAATAGACCAGTGCGAACTCCTTTGTGAGATTGCTCAGGCTGAGCCTTTGTGAAGCGCAAGTGTGGTAGGTGACAGATTCTCCCCCTCGATAACTCAAAGTGGCCCATCCTGCCAACACCCATCTTCCCCTTGTCTCACCATCTGGGAGCAATACACAAACACCGACTGTCAGTCACCTAGACATGTGACCCAGAATTAGGTTGCAGGCCCCAAATGGTTCAGACAAGAAAATGGCAACTTTGTAAATGTGGCCATTTTCAGACGTATGCTTAAAAATCTAACTTTACTATTAAAGAGGGATTCTAATTACAATTCTTTAGACACCAAACTCGAACTGCCCATCTGCTCAAAATTGAAAGTTATCACTAATTAAACGTAATATTACCAATGCTATCCCATGGGAGAGGTGGGCCTTATGGTAGTGAAAAATTAATTTGAGAAGTTTTTCACAACCAGGACATGTAAACCTAAAAAGTATTGCTACCTTTTTTGATACACTACATCCTGCCTTCTGGGCTATGCAGATACTATCCTAGAGGTGACATATGCATTAAATGTAAGGTTTGTGCCTGGCAAAAGATTTACTTTGCCATATTGAAACGGCAGTTCAAAACTGCACACACAGGCTTTAATGGCAGGCCTGAGACATGTTTAAAGGCTACTTAAGTGTGGGGCACAATGAGTGCTGCAGGCCCTTTGGTAAAACCAAAGGAAATGATGGACGGAGCGTTGACAATACAAGCACTCACCCCCAGTCAACTGATCTGGGTTTAATCCATAACCATTCTTTAGCCCACTCTGCCACCCCAGTTCAGACATGGCCATATGCAAATCAGTGTGACCCTGTGCCTCATGGGAACAGTCCAGCCCGAACTGCCAAGCCATGCCTCCCCTGGACCGGAAACAAGCTTCCCAGGACCGATTTCTGGCATTTCAGCCGTCTTCAGCCAGGCCCTTTGGTAGTAATATACATGCCCAATGTACATATAGTACCACTCTACTAAGGACTCATAAGTAAATTAAAGAGGCCAATTGGGTGAAAGCCAATTCTACCATGTTTAATGGGGAGCGCACAAGCATTTTAGCCCTGGTTAGCCATGGTAACGTGTGCAGAGTCCTAAAAGCCAGCACACTGGGTTCTGAAAACAGGAGGGTAAAGGCAAAATGTTTGGGCATGACCCTACAGAGAGGGCCAAGTCCAACACATATAAGATGCAAGACAGTGTTAACACTCTCAGCATCTAAACATATTTACATACGTATTATGTAGTCATTAATACAGAAGGTAGGTATGGCTACATCTGATTTTCCATTGAAAAGCTGTTTTTCTACTATAAACTTTGGAGTAATTTCATGGACCTGCACACAACTTTCCCCCAAAAATATTTTGGTTTAGGTTTGAAATCTAAGTTTCATGCATCCCATCAACAGGAAAGGTAGAAAGGTGGGTGACAAAAATAGTTTTTCCCATTGTAACTCCCATGGGCAACTGTGTTCCCCACTGCCAAAAAAAAAAAAGAAAATCAGAAGGGAATTACATAAAAGATGGCATGAATCTAGAACTTTACTAAGGCCTTCCTTTGTTTGGTTTGATGTAAAATTATTCAGTAGTTTTTAGTTAATTTAATGATAAATTAGCAGAAGAAAAATGTGTTGGGTTCTAATGAAATGCTAAATTATAAAGATATATGAGCCGTTTGCTTGCCCAATCCGGAAAACAATACATGAATTTGATTGGACGAGTTAATGTTGAACCCATCATCCATTATGATTTCACATTCAGATTGGCTGACCGCAACATAAATCTTTCGATTGGGTCCACCATAATAAGTTGTGTTGCTTGGCTATCGCGTCTAGTACGAAAAAAATAAAAGGGCACTTAAGCGAACAGGGTGTGACAACCAGGCTCAAGTAGGTACAAAAGCGTTACATTTTATTGCTCGATCCACAAGCTCCAGGACAGGGTCTGTAGACCTGCAGCACACATAGAAAGAGGAAAAGACCTGGTAGGATTGTTTCTCTACAGGAAAGTACCCCTTCCTCCACACAAACACAATCCTGCCTTAACGAAGGCACACTTGCACCACGGTGCAAGTATGCCTACCTTGGTGCTAGGCTGCCAAAACAGTGCCAGCGCAGGCAGAAAGGGCAGGAATGCCCTGTATTTCTTAAATACAGTGCATTTTTGCCCTTTCACTTTGGGCGGAGGGCAGCGCATCAAGCTGCCTTGCTGCGCTGTCCCATGCCAAAATGCCATAAATGAAGCTTGGGCGAAAGGTCCATTTTAAGACCATGCACAGCGAGGGTTGGCCACTTTCGGGGGTTGTGCACAGAGCTTGTTCAAAGGTGCATTTTGTGTTATAGTCTTTACTTGAGTGATGGCTGTGAGAGCTATGTTTTGGAGTATAGTTTTAGATCCAGTTACTCTTACATAAAACTAGATAAATATACATAAAATAAATAGCAAATAATAAATAGACAAGAGGAACTGTACAGTAATGAGATATAGTACTAGACATAATTACAACAATACGATATGAGGTGGTACCTAATGCATTGAAGAATAACTATATTTTTCCAGTAGGTTGTTTGAAAGCTGCCTGGAGGGCAGACGGGCAATTCCTGGAGCAATTGAAAAAGACGAAATGTTGTCACGGATGAGGTAAATTTAAAAATCACCACTCTCATGAAGGTAAAAGAAAGTCAGTTTACAGCACTTTGGGTTCAGCCCTTGACCAGGACAGTTTGGGAAAGGAGATGGTAATTTAGTAGAAGTATCTGCCTGGTGGTGGAGTAAATTGAGACGCTGCTTTCTGGGTCCTACTGTAGATGTAGGCACTACTACAACCAGTGCGGCAGAATTGAGCGATCTTTAACTACTTTAACTATAACTACCTGTCTTTCAGGTAAGAGGCAGCTCCTGCTCTCACAGTGAGAGGGGGTGCTATAGCCTTCTTGCCCTTACCTGCAGGTCAATAGCAACAAATAGGTTCCCCGCCTTGTCATGTACCTTTGCCCAGCTCTTAATTTGAGCCGGTGGTTGCCGATAGGGGCTACCGTCACTCGTTTTTGGGGAGCATCACTTATTTTTCAGCGTTAGAGAGCAAGAGAGAGAAAAACAAACAAAACGGAAGACTGAGAAAGAGAACAAATGAAACAAGCATTGGCATAGCCAATAGGTCTCGCGTTTGTGACCTTATAAGTGTTTAGCCATGCAACAGTTAGGGTTGTTGCACCAAGGATATCGTGCTGGATAATTAAATACTTATAAGGTCCCAAAAGCGAGACCTATTGGCTATGCCAATGCTTGTTTATTTTTACTTTTGAGGTCGTTCGCGTTTCACTTTTATAGTTATTTTTTATTTTTACAAATTATTATAGAATTATTTTAATGTTCCTCTAGTCTATCTCGAACACGCAACATCGAGAGGTAAGGCGGCGGTGAGTGCAGGAAAGCGAGGGAGTGAGTGGAAGGGGACTGTTTAGGGTGGGAGAGCAATAGAGACGAGAGTGAGTAGATCAATGAGAGCGGTGTGGGAGAGAGAGGTGAAGAGACAGTGTGGGTGACAACGGAAGGGATAAAGAGTAATAGACGGACAGGCACAGAAAGGACCCAGGAGAGGAAGCGAGGGTCACAGGAAAAAGAAAGATAATTGTGGTGTGTGTGCGAAAGAGAGTTGAGAGCGAAGATGCGGGAAGAGGAGAGGGGAACACACAGACGTCGAGAGATTGAGGGGTGACAAAGAAAGAGTGCGTGAGGGACAGTAAGAGGAAATGTGAGGATGAGAGAGAGTCTAGAGAAAGAGGAGGGGGAGGAGAAACACAAGAGACGGCCTGCGGCCGTCAAAGTGAAAGTACGGCCGGCGGAGGGCATTGCTGTGGGGAGGGGGGAGGAGAAATGCGACACGGCGGGCAGGGGAGGGGGCGGAGCAGGGAGAGCGGCATGAGGGTGTGAAGCAGCAGGGGCCTTTGAAGTGAAGCTAAGCTTCACTTCAAAGGTGTGGGAGGAGTGCTGCTGGCGATTGACTGGCGATTTGATAATGTGCACGCGCATTTTAGGTCAATGCGCTTGCGCATTGACCTAAAAGCGCACGGGCACCGCATCAAATCGCCAGTGGAATCGCCAGTTAGGTAAACTCTCGATAAGCCCCTATATATCTCGCTCCCGCTCAATGCGCATGCGCATTGAGATAGGTCGCTCGACCTAACCATTATAAAGGAAGAAAATGGGAACACACAAGAGTGAGCTAAAGGGGCAGGGAGTGTCTGGTAGGGTATTATAGAGGCACGAGGTGGAATAAATACCCCACAGCCTTGGTATTGGGAGCGCCGGCATTTAATTGCGGGCTTCTGAGCAGAGCTTTGGGCACCAGCACTCATTCTTTTACAAATTAAGCACTGCCCTCACTTGTGGCGCTGGACCAGATCTGCATGGTGGACACTGAACAGCTCATATTGCCATCTTGTGCAGGTAATGATCCATAAATCATAGACACAGTTTTCTGGCATATCCGAAGAAAATGAGTGAAAGAGAATGTAGCCTGTTTTCAGGGGTTGGCCTATTCGTTCACCTCACTTGCTACACTCTATGGCAGGGGTCTTCAAACGGGGGGGGCGGTCCACCCTGGGGGGGGTGGGGGGGCTCAAGTGATTCCAGGAGTGCACTAGGCTCTACCCAGAAGAAGCATTATGCTGATAACAGTGCTTTGTTTTGATCTGAAAAAAATGAGCAGCAGTAACGGGCCATCACTAACATATTTTGACATATCCTGGCTGGAGAGGGTGTCCTAAGGAAAGAGCCTCTAAATATTTCTCAAAACCCTCACCCTCATTTCTAGTAATCACACTGTGGATACTATTACACGTTAGTAAGGCCTGCCAGACCAGAATAGCATGTTTGGCAATCATGTATTTGATTGCATTTTAAAAATGATAACATATCTTAACTGCAATGTTTAAATGTGTACACATTTAAACATTGCCAGTTTAGAATAATATTGAACATTTTTGAGGGGGGTCCCTGATGATTTTTCTTCCTGGAGGGGGGGGGGTGTGTATTAAAAAGTTTGAAGTCCACTGCTCTATGGCGTGTCCACAGATACTTAAGCAGGAAGATGGGACCCGAGCTGAGATCCACCACTTTCTTTCGCATAACATGACTCAATTAACCATCTCACTGGAGAGAGTTGGTTTTGGTGGCATAAGATTACTTCACATAAGTGGTGTCCAACAGGGGAGAGGAGTTGGCCAAACAGCTAGGGTGGTTGACCGTGAATCTGGGGAACTGGGTTCGAGTCTCGGCAATGACGCTGAACATCCTGTGATTATGGCCAAATCACTTACTCTCCCCGTGCCTAACATAAATGAATGTGTCCTCATGTAACGCAACTGGTGCTATGTAAAGAGCTCCGATACCGGGTCAAGTTTGCATTATATAAAACGCTGTAAAAAAAAAAACACAAGAGGACTTGTGAAAGGTAGGCAAGGAAACCCAACTTGATTCAACAAAACCCTCAAATAATATAAATACATTGACTTATGTTATGTTCAGAGATCTGTAGAGCGCTGGTATACCTAAGGGTGTCTTGGTGCACTTATAGACCCTTACCCATCTATGGTGATAGCTATGCCCTACTGAGCTCTTCCATCAGCCCAGACATTCCATTGAAACTATTCCCTTTACAGAACAGCTGGCTTTATTTGCATCTCTAGCCAACTAATTGTGGCTGCTTGTACTGCACACATCTGAAGGGAGGCCACTGGTTTGTCTTTTCATCCATAGGGAGTTGTTTAATATCAAACAGCCAAGACCACAAGATACCACTGGGGCAACAGCATAGTCCAGACCTCGCCTCTCATTCTTCCTCAGCTGCAATCGCTCACCTGCAACTTACCCAAAGAGAAATTCCCTCTCAGCGCCCCTTCTGTGGGCAGTGAGGTACAGGGCTTGAGTTCTACAAGACAAAGCACCTGGGCCAGAGGAGGTGAAAGGTTGTTTGTGAATGTGGGGTAAATTTTACAGGATTTATGAAGCATATCTATGCGGGGTAGTGAAAGTGAGCACCAGTAGCGTGCACCATAAGACACAAGGAACATGCCCCAGACAGGTAGCAAAATACAGTCCTAATTTAACCCGTTGCGTGCGTGTGTCAGCCAACGGCTGTCGCGAGCACTATCTCTGTAGTGCTGCGCACATCCGTTGGCTGACGCGGCCCCGCCCACGCAATAGAACACCCGCACGTGTTTTGCGCCGTGGTTAACGGGTTAAGTTCAGTAATTGCCTCATATTCAAGGGCCCTAGTGCACTGCACCTGCAACACCAATGATACTAGACTCCTGATAAGCAAGACAAGAATGGAAATTGGCCAAGAACATCAGCTACATGGGATGATTCCCAAAGTGATTATAGGATCTTGTAGGGTGAAGAGCTGGCAACATGTGGTGACCAACCAGCCTGCAAGGTCCTGCATCTCAAAGTATATTTCCTGGCTACATTGGAAACGGGGTATAAGAATGAGATACTCATTCCTTTGAATCAACATGGGGGTGGGGGGCTTAGGAGCTGGCACGAAAGTTGAAGTCTTTCTTTTTTACGGAGTTTTATATAGCACAAACTTGACCCGAAGGGTATCAGAGCGCTTTACATAGCACCAGTTGCATTACATGAGGACACATTCATTTTTGTTAGGCACGGGGAGATTAAGTAATTTGCCCAGAATCACAGGATGATCAGCATCGTTGCCGAGACTTGAACCCAGTTCGCAAGATCTGAGGTTGACCGCCCTAGCCGTTAGGCCAACTCCTCCTCCCAGTCTTGGCTCTGCACTGTTCCTACCAGGAGTGGGGCACCTTCACTGAGAGACTGTATTGGCACAGACTGTCATAAGTCACCATAGGTAGGGCGTTGAACTCCGGAAGGGAGAGAGGAAGGAAGAGGGCGGTCAGAGTGAGGGTCAGTCATGACATCACCATTAGAATGGAGACAATGTGCAAAAAAGAAGAAACAAAAATCACAATGCAACTGGCTTTCTTGGTGGATGTAACCAGAATCTGGACTGGGTACTATGATCTAGCTGGCCCACTCAACCCTGTTGCAATTTAGGAAATGGCTGCGGGCCCCTCTTATGAGAACACTACATCCCTCAAGGGTGCAATCCACTTCCACTCTCCGAACCAAGCTGCCATGCTAAGCACTGGTTGACTTTATCATAGTCTCTGAGCCTGTACAGCGACGATATCTATCCATCCATCCATCCATTCATCCATCCATATATATATATCCCGTGTTCTAGTGCGAGGGAAGCTTGCATCGCTGAGACCCGGCTGTGCATTTCTCACCACCTTCACTATGTTTCAGAAAATTGTTTCCACTACACTAAAGACAAAACGCTGTGTGTAAGTGTAGATTTAAAGCGAGCATTCGCCTCACAAGAGCAGAACAACAGATGCGTTTCCCACCTGAATGGGGTTCATTTTATCGACCTCAGAAGCATGAAGGGTTGAGTGGGCGAACCCGGATTCCGGCCCGTGGCACACGCTTAAACACAGGCCTGCGATGGATGAATGTGTCCACCGGGGCGCCAGATTGACTATTCGCCTCATCTTGCAGACACTTAAAATTGAATTAGTAGCTCCTCGCTTTGGCATCCGTCTGTGCTGCTTTCAGAGCAGGAAGAAGCAGGCAGAGGCAAGTTCAGGAAGCAGAACAGGTCACAGCTGCGAGGAGGAGAAAGTTCGTCCGAAGCCGTCTCTATCTTCCCCGCTCTCTCGTTGGGTCGTCCCCCGGGTCCAACCCCCACGCTTTCTGCAGCTAAAACCTGCATCGCGCGCACAGCTGCTGAACCATTAAGATCCCTGGTAATGTTTTACCTTTTAATCTTTTCTTAGCTCGAAATGGGTTTGGCCCATGGTGCGCCCTACAGCAAAAAACCTTTCAAGGCGGTGTGTAAAAAACGCGAATTCCTGAAGAGATCGCCGGGTTACCGGGGAGGAGAAGCCAGCTTCGTGACGCTTTCTCATCCAACCACTCCAAGCAAGAACATCTGACCCCTACTTACTTCTTGGGGCCTGGGGGAATGTAAGGGCCCAGACATCCCCTCGCCTCTAGATTTTAGAACGTTAGTTGTTGTATTTCTTGTCACTTCGTGTTCGTACACACAACAGTTGTTGCAGAATGCACAAGCTTTATTGACCCAGGAAAGATGAAAGTCTCAGTCAGCCCCATCTTAACTGGAACCCTCGTTCTATAGATTACAAATAGATCTCAGCAATGGGCACTATGTTCACTGAGCTATCTTAAGGGGCGCAATAAATGTAATAACGGATCTCCCTGGGATTTCAGGGGGCGCAGGCATCTTCATCTCACTCCAGTTTTTGCGTAGGCACCACCCTTGCCTACGATTGTAGTGTAAATAGGCACCATCTCTCCTCCAGATTTTAGAATAATCGGGCAGCTTTGTCTCTGATAGTTAACATGAATTGTGCGATGGGCGAAGAACCGACTCGGAGTATAAAGGTCCCACCCTCGGACTATGTGCTAACTACAGGCCTGCTCTCAGAGAGGCCGGGGAGGTGGTTAATTTAAACTGATGGAACTTTTTGGGTCTACAAAATAAGTGGTCTACTGTGGGAAATAAGAAAGACCCTGGGAGGGACCCCACTGACATTAAGGTGACAGAATTTAAAGGAATATGAAAACAAGAAAGGAGGGTTACTTTTATAGCCCAAAATAGCATGACTGCGAAAACTAAATGTGCAGAAAACTATTTCGAC
The DNA here is from genome assembly GCF_964261635.1 of Lissotriton helveticus. Classification (NCBI taxonomy): domain Eukaryota; kingdom Metazoa; phylum Chordata; class Amphibia; order Caudata; family Salamandridae; genus Lissotriton; species Lissotriton helveticus. The sequence continues at coordinate 162,392,964 of NC_136065.1, read as the reverse complement.
ACAATAAGGCAGTTGATTTTAGCTGCTCGATGGTGGAAGCTGGGCAGTGATTTACAACTTCACACATGGGAGTTTCTTTTCTGTTTAAACACACAGCTGACCTCTTTTCTAGTCAGGGGATCTCCAGCAAGTGAGTGGAGTACAGTGCTGGAAATGCAAAAAAAGATCTGGGGATGCAATAAATTGTGGTTGGCAGCAGAAAGAGTGTGGAGTCAGGTGCAGTCATGAAAAGCAGAGTCTGACAGTCAACTTATACATTTATTAAAAACTCTGTCACAGTGAAATTGGCGCATGGACAAATGTGAATACAAATATGTTCTACCTTACTTAATTGGTCACCAGAGGCTGCAATTTAAAATATCTTATGAATGTAAGGCACATATTGGAGAAATATGTGTGTCCAGCAATTTTCAAAGGACAATAATACTAGTAAGATAACTCTGGTGGTTAATGCACTTGCTGGAGTGATCTGTGTTTTGGCAAATCACAGTTCTGGCCATCATAAAGGGTTAATTGCCCACTGCAGAGCACAACGTGTAACAAAACAAAGTTAAAGGTTGCAGCAGGGGATTAAAAGCTACACTGACTGAAACAGTCACTACAGTATACAAAAGAGCAGGTAGAGAATACCGTGGCCCACCCCAATGGTCAGCTGTATGTGGACAAACATTTAAATGCACAAAACAAGAGGCAACAGAAATGTATATTTCGTGTAGACAGATGATCATAAATCTTGAGTGTCAATGCAGAATTTTTCTTTAATATATATTTCCAAACAAGCGCAGCCAACGCGTTTCACCTTACAAAAGGCTTCATCAGGGCCAATAATCTGAACAACTGTCAACACAAGAAAAATTCCAGGTACACCGTGATCTGTGTCGGCGTTCTAAACTTCACATGCTGTTCAAAATTAGTTTTGAGTCAAAAGATATTTGTTTCCTGTCTCATTCAAGGGTCGTTACGTGTAACCCCTGATCTGACCAAAAGCAGCATGCGTCCAAATACATCAATCAAGTCCCAGTTCAGTGGTTCTTCGTTCCACACTTCTTCTCTGAAACAGTAAGTAGCTGTAGACGCCTTTAGAACCAGGGTCCTTGTTGCTCTGTTACCGCTGTGTACGGCGTAACGAGTCGCGTTCTATCTCCCATAGAGTCTGGCAGTTAAGGCGGAAAAGCGTTTAACAAGTAGATCGGAAATTTAGGAAATGATAGCATACCTTGTGACCCTGATTTTTTCCAGTCATGTCACATGACCCTAACATCACAACAATTCACAACTCTGAAGTTCCATAATATCAACATGACTAGTATAACACAGATAAATGTCTATTTCAGGGACTGCTTATATTGTGATGCTGACTTGATCTTTGATGGTTCTAGGGCATAATACTTGCCCTGAATTGTAGTGAGTAAGCCAGACCTCTTTTATGTGGTCCCCCCTTGAGAATTTTTTTAAAACAATGGAGTAAAATTGTGCAAAGTCCAGTTTTCACATACATTTGCTAAAATGCCTTATTCATTGAAAGGGCACTCATTAAATATGCAAATCGTTTCTTGGTGTGTCACGCCAGTGAAACCAGACATTCCCAGGAGTTTATCAAATTTTTTCAAAATTTGGTTTGAGTGCCCCATATGTCATCAATAACCTCAATTTTGCCAGGTACAGCATTTCTTTGTGGATGCCCCCATATTCCATGGCTCCTCCTTCTATTAAAAAATAGATACAAAATGCTAGTGCCAGAACTTTAGAATTCATGCTGTCCTTATACCATAGGTGACCGTTACGTAACAAATTGACTTAGTATGTCAGGGCCAGCATTTCGTCATGGTAGCCACCCTCCCATATGACAGGTTGTCCACCTTTATCCCAAAAAGTACCTCAATTGTGCTAGGACCAGCATTTTGCCATTGGTGTCCACATGCCAAGAATTTCTTCAAGAATACCAGTACTTTTCCACAGGTACCCTATATGCCATGAATTACAGCATCATGAAATGCCAGTATCAGTATTTTAACATTAGTGCCCTTTATGCCAAGAGCTACCCCCAGTGTGCCAGGGCCAGTATTTTGTCACAGGTGTCTGTTATGCTAACAGCTACTGCAAGTATGCCAGTGCCAGTTTTGTGCCCTGAATATGTATATGAAGCAATAATTACCTTCAGAATGCCAGGCCAATGACAAACTTGCAAGCATCACATCACATTCTTGCTCAAATTCAAATCCACTCATTCTCTCACTCACATTCTCACATTTATTCTTACTCACACTCTTGCACCCCTTGACACTTATTATTTCTCACTCACATACTTACATTATTTCTTATTTTCATTCACTCATACTTACTGTCACTCAGGCCAAGCTTTACTTACGATTTGCACTGGGTGTGCATCACCTTTGTGATGCAAACCTGGTGCAAAGAAATAGGGTGCGATTTACTACCAAATGCAAACCAGGATTTGATTTGCATTAGATAGTGTCCCAAAGTAACATAAAGTTGCACGTTGAGTTATTTTGTGTTAGGGGGCGTTCTATGGGTGGTGCAGGGGCGTTTCCATGCAACATATTTTGATGCAAATCCTTATCTACAAACATTGAAAAGGAATTTGTGCCAGAATCTTTTGCCTCTTCGGGGCACTACACGTGTGCCAGGGTATAGAGAGAGAAAAAATGCACCATATCTTAGTAGAAATGGCACATTTGTCTCTCTCCCTTTGACAAAAGGGAGCACAGCAACTTCGGTTCAGCGTTTCCTTGCATCAAAGAATAGTACATCTGGGCCTCAATCTCACACAATCTCACTAACTACTAGTTACCGATTCTCACTCAGTTTTACACACACACACACACACTTACATAAACAGACACACTTGCTCACACATTCTCATGCTCTCTCTCACTTAGCTGTTCAAAGAAGGGGTTTGGCCCAGCTAAATTGAGGAAGGAAGGTAGGGCCGATTATTGCAAGAGAAAAAGAGTGTACCTTCACAACCAATTAATTTGAAAAATTATTTTAAACGGAAATAAACGCAAGTCAATACGTTTATCCTAGCCTTTGATTTTGGCTACTTACTTTTTAATTATTCAACATATTTAAAAACAAGAGGGACATGAAATCTACTCAACAGAGAGTCCATTTTAGTGATGTCTTACTAACAATACACATAACAAATACAATTATCACAAATCAATTGCACAATGCAGAAAAAATATGACAAAAATTCACAAATCTTTTAAACAAAAACAAATATGACATATAATAATAATGAATATTGAAACCATATTCAAAAGTGAAACAGTTGGGATGTGAAAAGATGAAATCACTTTTTCGTAGTTAGACAATTCCTACATTTACAGAAAATGCAACTGTGAGAAATACAATTACAAATTTATACAAAGGTTCCTAACGTTCAGGATTCAAACTATACTTAATATAGTGGCCGACGCGTTTCAAGTCTCGGTTTTTTTGAATTGCCGGACTCTCATCAGGGCTGGATGAGTCTTTTCATGGTAAACCAACTGTTTGTGAAAAAAACAAAAACTGATTCAAACTGATCTTCCTAGAACGTCTTTATGCAAAAAAAAACATTCATGCAGGCAAAGAAAGCTCCATACCTGGCCTATAACCAGCCGAAAAATGAGGGCCTTCTGATGTTCGTTCATGCAGTGCTCGCCTAAAATTGACAAGGCAAAAAGGGCTAAGTCGTTTTATTTATCAACCAGAAGCTTCAAATGATTTTGTGAAAACAAAGTTTACCTAATAGAGGCTCCAGTGGGGCGTGTAATCTCCAATCTTCTAATGCACTAATGGAAAACGTGGCGTGTTTGCACTTAAAATCTAGTAAGGGGAAATGATTCAAAAAAACGTGGCATAAGGCATTTATTCGTCATTCCAGGAACGCGTGAAGCGCTCGTCAGCGATGCACTTACTTGAATGACTTTTATGTTCGTGCAGAGGTGCCACGATTTTAGGATATGCGGGTCAGCGCCGATTTTGGTTCTAAAAGCGGAAAAATTAGGGTTGATTACAACTCAACTGCCCAAGTCAAATGGAAATAATTCAGCACGCCGAGCACTTAGTAAAAAACAGGGACGCGCTTACCTTCAAAGATGTGATTGTATCTCAGAAACGAGTGGCTCCTACACGGTCAGAGAGAGGACGAGCCTCCATGCTGCCGTCTTCATTACCAGTTGGAAAAAAATCACGTGACGGGGGCGGAGCTGACACCACTATTTAAGAAAGTGCATTCTGGGATTTGTAGTCTGCAAGCCCAGGAGCAATAATTAATTGTGGGAAAATTTAATGGCAGGTGGTCAAAAACAATGTGACCCAAGCTGGAACAATGTAGTTGTCAGAGCGGGAATTAATCAGCCGATTAAACCCTATTAAGCTCACTCATGCAGTTTAGTCCTTTATTTATACTATCAAATTTCATGATTAGATACGCTTCTTTGCGCAATAAGGCACTATCAACGCACAAAGAGCCATGTTTTGAGTCAATTGCTGCCAAAACAGTCCACTTGAACTGATTCTCATTATGGTTTAGGGTCAAAAAGTGTTCAACCATTGGTGCTGATTGGACCCTTTTCTTAATTCTTGATCTATGTTGGGTTATTCTTATGTTGATTTGTTGACTTGTTTTGCCGATATAAACCTTGTCACATGGGCAAAGCACTGCATAAACCACATTTTTCGTTTTACAGTTTGTGAAATTTGTGTGTTTCCATGAGATTCCATCATGGTCAAAAACATCCCCCTCCAGTGTTGTGGGGCAAGCAACACAGTTCCCACATCTGTGATGTCCCACAATTTGTGGCAAGTTCCATTGTGATATTAGATTACTTCTGGGTTTCGGAATGTAGCTGTCAGCACGTATCAATTGCTGACCAATACTGAGGTTCTTCTTCATTGCGAAGATAGGTTTCGGCATCGGACAATTAAGGTTCTCCAATAAATGCCAATTCTTTAGAACAATTTGTCGAAACTTGTTAGTGTGAGGGCCAAAAGTCGTCACACAGACAAGTTTGTCCAAATCTGACTTGATCTTTTTCTCCAACAGAGTCTCTCTGGGTGTGAACCTTGCTCTTTTTTTTGAGTGTTTTAACAATTTTTTGGGGTATCCCCTCCCTTCCATTTCTCTACAAAAGAGTTCAGCATGTGTCTCAAAGTCCCTAATCTCAGTGCAGTTCCTCCTAATTCTTAATAGTTGTCCATAGGGCAGATTTTGTTTTAAACACTGGGGGTCTGAACTTTTGAAATGCAAAATAGTGTTTCTATCTGTCTCTTTTTTGTGCAGTGATGTGACAAGTTGTTCATCTTGGCACCTGATTAAGACATCTAAGAATGTCATTTCGCGATTGCTGGATTGTAATGAAAATTTGATGTCAGAATGTCGTGAATTGACCCAATTGTGAAATAGGTCCAACTCGGTCTGGCTCCCCTGCCACAGGAGCCAGACGTCGTCTATGTACCTCCACCACTGCAGTATCTTGTCAGAAAAGGGATTGTTGTTGAAAATTAATTTCTCCTCGTATTGGGCCATATAAAGTACAGCCATTTCCGGCGCATAAGGACAGCCCATGGCTGTCCCTTTGACCTGTACAAAAAAACTAATTTTCAAACTTGAAATAATTCTTGCGGAGGGAAATTTCCACCAAAGAGATTATAAACGATGTGGGCACCCTATGGGGTCTTTCCCTAGAATCAAGATATAATTCAATCACCTCAAGCGCCTCGTCCTGAGGGATTTGGGTATATAGTGATGTGACATCCATTGTGGCCATAATTTGTGACTCTTTGTTAAACTGTATGCCCTCAACCTTCGTGATGAAATCAGTTGTATCTCTGAGATACGATGTGACATGGCAGAGAAACGGTTTCAGGAAAAAATCAATATATTTAGATATTGGCTCTAATGCTGAATCACAGCCTGACACTATAGGCCTTCCAGGAGGGTCTGAACTGCTCTTATGTATTTTCGGCAAAAAATACAAAACCGGTGTTCTCGGATGTTTTTTATTTAAAAACTCAAATTCTTTGGGACCAAGAAAGCCCTGTTCAAGAGCTTCTTTAGTCAGTTTGTCAATTCTCCCTTGAATCTCATGGACAGGATCTTCCTTGACTGGTCGATACCATTCAAGGTTCTTAACATGTGTATCGCCAACAGCCAGGTACATGGTGCGGGGCCAGATGACTACAGCACCGCCCTTGTCGGCTTGTTTGATGATAATTGAATTATCCGCTTTGAGATTCTTAATGGCAGCTGATTGTCCCTTCGTGATATTATTTTTGACATAACATTTGGCTTTTTCCAACTTCGTTATGGACGAGAGAATTGCTTGCTCAAAGGCATAGATCTGTTTGGGTATATTCATGGTTGGAGTAAATTTTGATTTTACTCTTAAACCAGTTATTTCAAGATTTTTGGCCACTTCTGAACCCAAAAAGTAAGACTTTAGCCTAATCTTACGGCAGAATTCAAGTGCCTCTAGCTTCATTTTAGTAAAATCAGTGCGTTTATTAGGGACAAATTTCAGTCCCAAAGTGAGGACGCTTCTTTCGTCCACTGACAGTTGTTTGTCCGAGAGGTTGACTATTGTGGATTGCTCTAGTTGTTCTAGTTGTTGTACTGCCTGTTTCTTGTTCGCATTTCCCACGGTTGTTTGAAACGAACCCGGTTTTGTTGTCCCCTTCCTAAAAAAGGCTGATTGGAATTCCCTTGTTTATTTTGTTGCCCAGGTCGCGAGTCAGGGGAAGAATCAGAAGATGACGTATCTGAAAATCCAATAAATCGATTCCTTGAGCGTCCTTGAAAGGAAGTCAATGCTCGCCTAGAGTCTGTTGTTGTGTAATAATCCTCTTTATGGAATGGATATACCTGCTCTATTTTGAAAGCTTTAGAGTCTCTCTCAAACTGTGTAGTTTTTACATTGATTGTATGATCTTTGAAAGTGATGATCTCTTTTTCCACCTTCTCAATCAATGCTTTTGCATCAGATATTGTTGGATTTTCAGAAATAGCTTTCAACAAATCCTCAATCTCTTTTTCCTCTTCACTGCACAATCTTTGTGCCGTTTCAATGGTATGCACCATCAAATCTCTGCTACATTTCGTGTTGATGTAGCTGAAACCTTTTTTGTAAGCCGAATCTTCCGTGAAGATAACAGGGATGTTTTTTATCTGTAATCCCCAAGGAATGGTGCCTGCCTGTAAATGCTGGAGGAGGAAATACCCATGCAGTTCAGTCCTAATGTGTTTTTTGCGTAACCTTATAAGTTTATCTACCTCATTCTGTTGTTTGGCTGAGGTGCTCAAAGATAAAGACGAAAAGGGGGAAGAAGCAATTAAATTCCGAATGTGATCCTCTGTAAAGGATAACGTGTCCTTCTCTGCCATGTTATGCAGTGGACAAGTCCACCGCTGTCGATGTAATCGTGGAAAGGACACCTTGGTGTCCCACTCCCACACGAGTAAAAACTCGCTCTACAAGCTGTTCAAAGAAGGGGTTTGGCCCAGCTAAATTGAGGAAGGAAGGTAGGGCCGATTATTGCAAGAGAAAAAGAGTGTACCTTCACAACCAATTAATTTGAAAAATTATTTTAAACGGAAATAAACGCAAGTCAATACGTTTATCCTAGCCTTTGATTTTGGCTACTTACTTTTTAATTATTCAACATATTTAAAAACAAGAGGGACATGAAATCTACTCAACAGAAGTCCATTTTAGTGATGTCTTACTAACAATACACATAACAAATACAATTATCACAAATCAATTGCACAATGCAGAAAAAATATGACAAAAATTCACAAATCTTTTAAACAAAAACAAATACGACATATAATAATAATGAATAATGAAACCATATTCAAAAGTGAAACAGTTGGGATGTGAAAAGATGAAATCACTTTTTCGTAGTTAGACAATTCCTACATTTACAGAAAATGCAACTGTGAGAAATACAATTACAAATTTATACAAAGGTTCCTAACGTTCAGGATTCAAACTATACTTAATATAGTGGCCGACGCGTTTCAAGTCTCGGTTTTTTGAATTGCCGGACTCTCATCAGGGCTGGATGAGTCTTTTCATGGTAAACCAACTGTTTGTGAAAAAAACAAAAACTGATTCAAACTGATCTTCCTAGAACGTCTTTATGCAAAAAAAACCATTCATGGAGGCAAAGAAAGCTCCATACCTGGCCTATAACCAGCCGAAAAATGAGGGCCTTCTGATGTTCGTTCATGCAGTGCTCGCCTAAAATTGACAAGGCAACAAGGGCTAAGTCGTTTTATTTATCAACCAGAAGCTTCAAATGATTTTGTGAAAACAAAGTTTACCTAATAGAGGCTCCAGTGGGGCGTGTAATCTCCAATCTTCTAATGCACTAATGGAAAACGTGGCGTGTTTGCACTTAAAATCTAGTAAGGGGAAATGATTCAAAAAAACGTGGCATAAGGCATTTATTCGTCATTCCAGGAACGCGTGAAGCGCTCGTCAGCGATGCACTTACTTGAATGACTTTTATGTTCGCGCAGAGGTGCCACGATTTTAGGATATGCGGGTCAGCGCCGATTTTGGTTCTAAAAGCGGAAAAATTAGGGTTGATTACAACTCAACTGCCCAAGTCAAATGGAAATAATTCAGCGCGCCGAGCACTTAGTAAAAAACAGGGACGCGCTTACCTTCAAAGATGTGATTGAATCTCAGAAACGAGTGGCTCCTACACGGTCAGAGAGAGGACGAACCTCCATGCTGCCGTCTTCATTACGAGTTGGAAAAAAATCACGTGACAGGGGCGGAGCTGACACCACTATTTAAGAAAGTGCATTCTGGGATTTGTAGTCTGTAAGCCCAGGAGCAATAATTAATTGTGGGAAAATTTAATGGCAGGTGGTCAAAAACAATGTGACCCAAGCTGGAACAACGTAGTTGTCAGAGCGGGAATTAATCAGCCGATTAAACCCTATTAAGCTCACTCATGCAGTTTAGTCCTTTATTTATACTATCAAATTTCATGATTAGATACGCTTCTTTGCGCAATAAGGCACTATCAACGCACAAAGAGCCATGTTTTGAGTCAATTGCTGCCAAAACAGTCCACTTGAACTGATTCTCATTATGGTTTAGGGTCAAAAAGTGTTCAACCATTGGTGCTGATTGGACCCTTTTCTTAATTCTTGATCTATGTTGGGTTATTCTTATGTTGATTTGTTGACTTGTTTTGCCGATATAAACCTTGTCACATGGGCAAAGCACTGCATAAACCACATTTTTCGTTTTACAGTTTGTGAAATTTGTGTGTTTCCATGAGATTCCATCATGGTCAAAAACATCCCCCTCCAGTGTTGTGGGGCAAGCAACACAGTTCCCACATCTGTGATGTCCCACAATTTGTGGCAAGTTCCATTGTGATATTAGATTACTTCTGGGTTTCGGAATGTAGCTGTCAGCACGTATCAATTGCTGACCAATACTGAGGTTCTTCTTCATTGCGAAGATAGGTTTCGGCATCGGACAATTAAGGTTCTCTAATAAATGCCAATTCTTTAGAACAATTTGTCGAAACTTGTTAGTGTGAGGGCCAAAAGTCGTCACACAGACAAGTTTGTCCAAATCTGACTTGATCTTTTTCTCCAACAGAGTCTCTCTGGGTGTGAACCTTGCTCTTTTTTTTGAGTGTTTTAACAATTTTTTGGGGTATCCCCTCCCTTCCATTTCTCTACAAAAGAGTTCAGCATGCGTCTCAAAGTCCCTAATCTCAGTGCAGTTCCTCCTAATTCTTAATAGTTGTCCATAGGGCAGATTTTGTTTTAAACACTGGGGGTGTGAACTTTTGAAATGCAAAATAGTGTTTCTATCTGTCTCTTTTTTGTGCAGTGATGTGACAAGTTGTTCATCTTGGCACCTGATTAAGACATCTAAGAATGTCATTTCGCGATTGCTGGATTGTAATGAAAATTTGATGTCAGAATGTCGTGAATTGACCCAATTGTGAAATAGGTCCAACTCGGTCTGGCTCCCCTGCCACAGGAGCCAGACGTCGTCTATGTACCTCCACCACTGCAGTATCTTGTCAGAAAAGGGATTGTTGTTGAAAATGAATTTCTCCTCGTATTGGGCCATATAAAGTACAGCCATTTCCGGCGCATAAGGACAGCCCATGGCTGTCCCTTTGACCTGTACAAAAAACTCATTTTCAAACTTGAAATAATTCATGCGGAGGGAAATTTCCACCAAAGAGATTATAAACGATGTGGGCACCCTATGGGGTCTTTCCCTAGAATCAAGATATAATTCAATCACCTCAAGCGCCTCGTCCTGAGGGATTTGGGTATATAGTGATGTGACATCCATTGTGGCCATAATTTGTGACTCTTTGTTAAACTGTATGCCCTCAACCTTCGTGATGAAATCAGTTGTATCTCTGAGATACGATGTGACATGGCAGAGAAATGGTTTCAGGAAAAAATCAATATATTTAGATATTGGCTCTAATGCTGAATCACAGCCTGACACTATAGGCCTTCCAGGAGGGTCTGAACTGCTCTTATGTATTTTCGGCAAAAAATACAAAACCGGTGTTCTCGGATGTTTTTTATTTAAAAACTCAAATTCTTTGGGACCAAGAAAGCCCTGTTCAAGAGCTTCTTTAGTCAGTTTGTCAATTCTCCCTTGAATCTCATGGACAGGATCTTCCTTGACTGGTCGCTACCATTCAAGGTTCTTAACATGTGTATCGCCAACAGCCAGGTACATGGTGCGGGGCCAGATGACTACAGCACCGCCCTTGTCGGCTTGTTTGATGATAATTGAATTATCCGCTTTGAGATTCTTAATGGCAGCTGATTGTCCCTTCGTGATATTATTTTTGACATAACATTTGGCTTTTTCCAACTTCGTTATGGACGAGAGAATTGCTTGCTCAAAGGCATAGATCTGTTTGGGTATATTCATGGTTGGAGTAAATTTTGATTTTACTCTTAAACCAGTTATTTCAAGATTTTTGGCCACTTCTGAACCCAAAAAGTAAGACTTTAGCCTAATCTTACGGCAGAATTCAAGTGCCTCTAGCTTCATTTTAGTAAAATCAGTGCGTTTATTAGGGACAAATTTCAGTCCCAAAGTGAGGACGCTTCTTTCGTCCACTGACAGTTGTTTGTCCGAGAGGTTGACTATTGTGGATTGTTCTAGTTGTTCTAGTTGTTGTACTGCCTGTTTCTTGTTCGCATTTCCCAAGGTTGTTTGAAACGAACCCGGTTTTGTTGTCCCCTTCCTAAAAAAGGCTGATTGGAATTCCCTTGTTTATTTTGTTGCCCAGGTCGCGAGTCAGGGGAAGAATCAGAAGATGACGTATCTGAAAATCCAATAAATCGATTCCTTGAGCGTCCTTGAAAGGAAGTCAATACTCGCCTAGAGTCTGTTGTTGTGTAATAATCCTCTTTAAGGAATGGATATACCTGCTCTATTTTGAAAGCTTTAGAGTCTCTCTCAAACTGTGTAGTTTTTACATTGATTGTATGATCTTTGAAAGTGATGATCTCTTTTTCCACCTTCTCAATCAATGCTTTTGCATCAGATATTGTTGGATTTTCAGAAATAGCTTTCAACAAATCCTCAATCTCTTTTTCCTCTTCACTGCACAATCTTTGTGCCGTTTCAATGGTATGCACCATCAAATCTCTGCTACATTTCGTGTTGATGTAGCTGAAACCTTTTTTGTAAGCCGAATCTTCCGTGAAGATAACAGGGATGTTTTTTATCTGTAATCCCCAAGGAATGGTGCCTGCCTGTAAATGCTGGAGGAGGAAATACCCATGCAGTTCAGTCCTAATGTGTTTTTTGCGTAACCTTATAAGTTTATCTACCTCATTCTGTTGTTTGGCTGAGGTGCTCAAAGATAAAGACGAAAAGGGGGAAGAAGCAATTAAATTCCGAATGTGATCCTCTGTAAAGGATAACGTGTCCTTCTCTGCCATGTTATGCAGTGGACAAGTCCACCGCTGTCGATGTAATCGTGGAAAGGACACCTTGGTGTCCCACTCCCACTCGAGTAAAAACTCGCTCTACAAGCTGTTCAAAGAAGGGGTTTGGCCCAGCTAAATTGAGGAAGGAAGGTAGGGCCGATTATTGCAAGAGAAAAAGAGTGTACCTTCACAACCAATTAATTTGAAAAATTATTTTAAACGGGAATAAACGCAAGTCAATACATTTATCCTAGCCTTTGATTTTGGCTACTTACTTTTTAATTATTCAACATATTTAAAAACAAGAGGGACATGAAATCTACTCAACAGAGAGTCAATTTTAGTGATGTCTTACTAACAATACACATAACAAATACAATTATCACAAATCAATTGCACAATGCAGAAAAAATATGACAAAAATTCACAAATCTTTTAAACAAAAACAAATACGACATATAATAATAATGAATAATGAAACCATATTCAAAAGTGAAACAGTTGGGATGTGAAAAGATGAAATCACTTTTTCGTAGTTAGACAATTCCTACATTTACAGAAAATGCAACTGTGAGAAATACAATTACAAATTTATACAAAGGTTCCTAACGTTCAGGATTCAAACTATACTTAATATAGTGGCCGACGCGTTTCAAGTCTCGGTTTTTTGAATTGCCGGACTCTCATCAGGGCTGGATGAGTCTTTTCATGGTAAACCAACTGTTTGTGAAAAAAACAAAAACTGATTCAAACTGATCTTCCTAGAACGTCTTTATGCAAAAAAAAACATTCATGCAGGCAAAGAAAGCTCCATACCTGGCCTATAACCAGCCGAAAAATGAGGGCCTTCTGATGTTCGTTCATGCAGTGCTCGCCTAAAATTGACAAGGCAACAAGGGCTAAGTCGTTTTATTTATCAACCAGAAGCTTCAAATGATTTTGTGAAAACAAAGTTTACCTAATAGAGGCTCCAGTGGGGCGTGTAATCTCCAATCTTCTAATGCACTAATGGAAAACGTGGCGTGTTTGCACTTAAAATCTAGTAAGGGGAAATGATTCAAAAAAACGTGGCATAAGGCATTTATTCGTCATTCCAGGAACGCGTGAAGCGCTCGTCAGCGATGCACTTACTTGAATGACTTTTATGTTCGTGCAGAGGTGCCACGATTTTAGGATATGCGGGTCAGCGCCGATTTTGGTTCTAAAAGCGGAAAAATTAGGGTTGATTACAACTCAACTGCCCAAGTCAAATGGAAATAATTCAGCGCGCCGAGCACTTAGTAAAAAACAGGGACGCGCTTACCTTCAAAGATGTGATTGAATCTCAGAAACGAGTGGCTCCTACACGGTCAGAGAGAGGACGAACCTCCATGCTGCCGTCTTCATTACCAGTTGGAAAAAAATCACGTGACGGGGCGGAGCTGACACCACTATTTAAGAAAGTGCATTCTGGGATTTGTAGTCTGTAAGCCCAGGAGCAATAATTAATTGTGGGAAAATTTAATGGCAGGTGGTCAAAAACAATGTGACCCAAGCTGGAACAACGTAGTTGTCAGAGCGGGAATTAATCAGCCGATTAAACCCTATTAAGCTCACTCATGCAGTTTAGTCCTTTATTTATACTATCAAATTTCATGATTAGATATGCTTCTTTGCGCAATAAGGCACTATCAACGCACAAAGAGCCATGTTTTGAGTCAATTGCTGCCAAAACAGTCCACTTGAACTGATTCTCATTATGGTTTAGGGTCAAAAAGTGTTCAACCATTGGTGCTGATTGGACCCTTTTCTTAATTCTTGATCTATGTTGGGTTATTCTTATGTTGATTTGTTGACTTGTTTTGCCGATATAAACCTTGTCACATGGGCAAAGCACTGCATAAACCACATTTTTCGTTTTACAGTTTGTGAAATTTGTGTGTTTCCATGAGATTCCATCATGGTCAAAAACATCCCCCTCCAGTGTTGTGGGGCAAGCAACACAGTTCCCACATCTGTGATGTCCCACAATTTGTGGCAAGTTCCATTGTGATATTAGATTACTTCTGGGTTTCGGAATGTAGCTGTCAGCACGTATCAATTGCTGACCAATACTGAGGTTCTTCTTCATTGCAAAGATAGGTTTCGGCATCGGACAATTAAGGTTCTCCAATAAATGCCAATTGGATAATGTCCTCTCTCTGACCGTGTAGGAGCCACTCGTTTCTGAGATTCAATCACATCTTTGAAGGTAAGCGCGTCCCTGTTTTTTACTAAGTGCTCGGCGCGCTGAATTATTTCCATTTGACTTGGGCAGTTGAGTTGTAATCAACCCTAATTTTTCCGCTTTTAGAACCAAAATCGGCGCTGACCCGCATATCCTAAAATCGTGGCACCTCTGCACGAACATAAAAGTCATTCAAGTAAGTGCATCGCTGACGAGCGCTTCACGCGTTCCTGGAATGACGAATAAATGCCTTATGCCACGTTTTTTTGAATCATTTCCCCTTACTAGATTTTAAGTGCAAACACGCCACGTTTTCCATTAGTGCATTAGAAGATTGGAGATTACACGCCCCACTGGAGCCTCTATTAGGTAAACTTTGTTTTCACAAAATCATTTGAAGCTTCTGGTTGATAAATAAAACGACTTAGCCCTTGTTGCCTTGTCAATTTTAGGCGAGCACTGCATGAACGAACATCAGAAGGCCCTCATTTTTCGGCTGGTTATAGGCCAGGTATGGAGCTTTCTTTGCCTGCATGAATGGTTTTTTTTGCATAAAGACGTTCTAGGAAGATCAGTTTGAATCAGTTTTTGTTTTTTTCACAAACAGTTGGTTTACCATGAAAAGACTCATCCAGCCCTGATGAGAGTCTGGCAATTCAAAAAACCGAGACTTGAAACGCGTCGGCCACTATATTAAGTATAGTTTGAATCCTGAACGTTAGGAACCTTTGTATAAATTTGTAATTGTATTTCTCACAGTTGCATTTTCTGTAAATGTAGGAATTGTCTAACTACGAAAAAGTGATTTCATCTTTTCACATCCCAACTGTTTCACTTTTGAATATGGTTTCATTATTCATTATTATTATATGTCGTATTTGTTTTTGTTTAAAAGATTTGTGAATTTTTGTCATATTTTTTCTGCATTGTGCAATTGATTTGTGATAATTGTATTTGTTATGTGTATTGTTAGTAAAACATCACTAAAATGGACTCTCTGTTGAGTAGATTTCATGTCCCTCTTGTTTTTAAATATGTTGAATAATTAAAAAGTAAGTAGCCAAAATCAAAGGCTAGGATAAACGTATTGACTTGCGTTTATTTCCGTTTAAAATAATTTTTCAAATTAATTGGTTGTGAAGGTACACTCTTTTTCTCTTTCACTTAAACACACTCTCACCTGCAAGTTTGCACATAACCTACTTTTTACTTACCACAGTTGCCATCAAGAGTCCAGTTCCAGCTAACTGTGCTCCATTATTTATTACACTACTATTGAGTAAGACAATATTCACTATTAGTCGAATGAAAAACAGGGAGAAAATAAGGAATGTGAAGTTGCCCCTGTGTTCTTGGCACTGATTTTGCCACCTCTAAGGCCAGGGGTCGGAATGGTAGCACCAGTTTTGCAATGGGCAAGCCAGGGGCCGCGTCTGCAACCAATGGCGACCCTTAATTGTTGTCCTTGCAGTTCATAAGTAACAATCCTTCTAATATACCACAATGAGCTATTGATCGCATCAAGGAGCTGAATGCAAACTGCAGGGCATAGGTTTAGAACTTTTTTTTATCTTTTTCTTAATCATTCATTGTTCTAAGGTTGCTAAAAAGGGCTCCTTTTAGAGTAATAAAGTCATATTAGTAAAGACAACCCAACTTCTCCCTTAAGGTCTAAATCCCAACTTTGTGTTTCTCCAGACCAAACACTCTTAACAAATTCCTCCCAGAATGGATGATATCGACTCCATTGCCTTATGTAACATTTACACTTTTCTCTTTTCTGCTCGCCCTTCCCTGCTGCTGTTGGGGGCTTTGTTGCATCGCCGCAGGTCCGGCCAAATTACCCCGAAGCACCGCCACTTTCACCGTGTGAGACGGCTGGGGACTACATCTCCCAGCGCGCCCAGGGTCGCGCACATTGAGGACCTAACTGCTAAGCGCCCGGAGTCGCTTAAATCAACGCTGTGCCTCCCGCGGCGCGTGATGCGCGCGGACCAAGCCCGGGCAAAGGGCGGGCCCGTCCGCGCCCGTCGGAGCCTGTAGGAGGCTGGGCTGGGCCCCTCCTCTAACTCTGCTGCAACAGTAAGACTATTATCTTATTGGACTTTATCCTGGTGTTGCCTTAGTGCTTTTACATTTTATATCTATTTTACCCTGTGTATGTTATAGCCTGGGGAAAGTGTTAGATTGTTATAGACAGGACTATGGCGTTACGTTCAGGGAAAGGGAGGAAGGGTGCATCGGGTGCTATAGGTGGGACTGTTGCAGGGACCCTTGATATGTTCATAACTAGGGCTGCAACAGTTCTGAGCATGAAATTGCTCTCACCGAACGACGCTTATCACTAGAACCTTCATATAACAAGCGTTTATCGTTGGGACCTAATATGTTAGCCATAACGCCGGAACACCCAGGAACCCAGATAATTAACTGCGACGGAACTGCGGAGGCTAGTAATCATCATTACCATCCCCAAGCACTGACTAGGCAATCTACATCAGAGGCTAGCCTTATTGTTGAGACTGTTGAGACTGATGACTCTTCTGTGGTTAATACATCTAAGGAACCTACCCCACAGATACAAAAGAGAGCCGTAGTAAAAAATATATCTAACGCCCGGTCTAGCCCGCAGGCTAAAAAACAACCGCCAGGCTTAGGCCCAAATGGTAAAAGGAAACGCGGGGGGCCTACAGAAGGGAAGGTGCTCAAAGCTCATCAAAATAACGGAAAAAGTTGGGAATCCTGTTACATTGTCCCAGCCATTATTAACCAGCGTCCCCTCACGGATCATCACCAACACACCAAGTACTTCGGCTGTACCACCTTCACAGTCCCCGGTGTAATTATCTCAAATTCCAGAAGGCTTCATCGACCAAGTCGAGCGATTAATGAAGTCCTTAATGTTACCACTACTGGAAAGAGTTAAAATCCTAACTGAGAAAGTAGGGAATCTGGAAACAATAGCTATAGTTAACTCTGACTCGTTGGAGAAAATTGCTGTTAATATCCAGAACCAAAGTAGATCAGAACAAACTGTATCAGGGTCATCCTTAGATATTACTATACCAGTAGGAGCCCATAAAACATCTAATACATTCAATGGGACACAAAAGGGAATTAGCCAAGATGATATAACAACGGGAAAAAGGATATTGGCTTTGGTGGGGGAAGGACGGGAAGAGGCTGGGGGGAGGTGGCAAAGGACTTCGGGGCAAGGGAGCGGGTTGGAAAAACTATATATGTAGAAAAGGGAATTTCAAGTGCGGTTAATCAGAAGATTATTCAGCCACGTATTGATTTGCCACCAGATTCCGCCCCATATACTGTAGTACTGACTGGGGTGCCTGAGCTGTATAGCGATAAAATTGAAACCTACTCAATTAAAAAATAAGGTCACTTTTTGGCTGAATTCTAATAGGCCACTCCCGGATAATATACATACCGAAATCTTACATGTGCAAAGATTGAGCTGGGTTGGCCATAGAATAAAAGAGTTAACATGTGACTGTATTATAGTTAATTTTAGAGATAGACGGGCGGTAAGGCATATCTGTGAATGGAGCCATCAAAGAGGTAACGGCGGTGTACAAAGTTTTGACCTGAGTTACTTTTACCCGTCTTCACTTTCTGCACCGCCAAATGCTTCTGTAATGCAGCAAGGGGGATTTATGGCTGGATACAGAGACAGGTTTAGCATCCCTACTTTCAATCGTTTTGATACGTTTCAAGGGTTGGAGGATGTTGATTGACTTGGATCGGGTATCCTTTCTGCTAGCCCTATATCTCCGCTTGTAAATGTAAGTTCAATGGAGGGTAATGCCCATGAAGGAGTAAATAGTATATCGGTGGACCATGGGTTAAGATCTAGGGAAACTAACAGTGAAGGGGCGGTCATATTGAAGGAGAGTTGCATTGAAGTGAATATTCCATCAGTAAACAATCTAGAAACTTTGGGTCCAATGGGATTGATGGTCAGACCGATTAATACGAATTCGTGGTCGATAATCTTTTGGAATATCGCAGGTTTAAGAGCAAAAATGGATAACGAAAATTGGGTTAATCTTGTGAATGAGCACGATATAGTGAGTTTGCAAGAAACCTGGGCCTCGGAGGCTCATCATTTGTGTGGTTTTAAAACTTTTTATTCACCAGCAATTAGCTGCACACATGGTAGGGCCAAAGGGGGCTCTGCACTTATGTGTCGAACCAGTTTAAATGTATAAAAATAGAGTTATTTTCCAATAACAGGTACTACCATGTAATTAGGATATACATTGATAAAGCATCTTGTTTGATTCTCGTTAATTTTTATAATGATGTCCCTGCGGATGCCGTGGAAGAAACCCTGAAAGACCTGGGCAAGGATATTAAATCTTTGCTGGGTGGGAGAACCAAAGAGATTTGTGTCATCTGGGGAGGGGACTTCAACTGCTCTATATGTCAAAGAGGAGCGAAAGGGACTTGTGGTGTAATGATGGATACTGAGATTAGCTTAAGCCATTTTGAGCACACCACATTTGGGGACCAACTAAATGAAATTATCTTTAGCTGCGATATGGGTTTTGCAAATAGAATGTGTCGAAGAGTTGTCCCTTTTTGTCCCACCTTTAATGGCAGAGGTGCCTATTCAACGATTGATTTTATTCTGATGTCGACCAGATACGGGGAAAAGGTTTGTGCATTTAAAACCTTGGATAATCCATTAAGTGATCACTTTCCCTTAAGTCTGGACATGAACCCTTTTAATGAACACCTTAGAATCTGCACACCAAGGCCTCATGTAGGAAATATAGCGCTGAATAGGCAGAATAGCTACTCTTTAAAATGGACCAACTTTATCCCTGAGGATTTTCTTTATAATTTAATAAGGCAATGCGAATCCAACATTGACATTTGCCTGGACGAAAATGCAGGTGATTTTTTAGTTATTCAAAACTTTTTAGTAATTGCTTCACAAATTAAAAACAGCCGTTGGGTGGAAACGAAAAGTTTTAAGGAGAAAACATCAAGCTGGTTCGATACAGCTTGCACCAAGGCCTACTCTAATCTCAAACATGCCATAAATGCACCTGCTAAAGATCGTATCTTAATTAAGGAGCTGAAAAATTATTATAAGAAGACTCTGAAAAAGAGAAAAGATACTCTTAAAAAGGAAGCTTGGGACACATTGTGTGAGGCATCAACAAGTAGAGACACTGCAGCTTTTTGGCAAGCAGTAAATGCCCCTTTTTTAAATGATACAACTAAGGTTAGGGTAGAAATAGCCATTTCTGAGAATGAGTGGGTAAAGCACTACGCTGAATTATATAGTGCGCGGAGTCCAAGGGACTACCATCCAACTAAGAATAATGAAATGGAGGATACTGAACATTTTAGCTCTAAATTGGACTTGGGCATTTCCCTGATTGAAGTAAACGCAAGCATAAAATCTAGTCAAGGAGGAAAAGCCCCAGGCCCTGATGGGGTCCCGGTGGATTTATACAAGAATAGCATCGACCTATGGGGCCCGCTTCTTACTCGACTTTTTAATGCATCTTGTTCCAATGGCTTACTACCCTCATGGTGTGAGTCAATAATCGTACCGATATTTAAGAAGGGGGATAGATCGAGTTTTGCTTGCTATCGCCCCATATCGCTTTTAGACTCAACCATTAAGATCTTTGGCCGTGTGATTTTAAACAGGTTACAACTATGGGCTGACGAACACTCAGTAATTAGTGACCTGCAATATGGTTTTAGAAAAGGCCTGAGCACTATTGACCAGTGCCGGAATTTACACGTTCTTTTAGGAAAATACACTGAAGCTAACGGTGGTCGCATGTTTTTAACTTTCGTTGACTTAACGTCAGCTTTTGACTGCGTCACCCACAGTAAGCTTTGGCTGATCCTTGAGAAGTTAGGGGTAGAGAAATCTATTATTTATTTTCTCAGGGAACTTTATTCGGGGGCCTCCGGCAGAGTCAGGTATGGGAAGAATGGAGAGTGTACTGAATCATTCATGATTGCAAGAGGAGTGCGGCAAGGCTGTGTCCTAGCTCCTTTTC
Source organism: Lissotriton helveticus (assembly GCF_964261635.1). Taxonomy (NCBI): domain Eukaryota; kingdom Metazoa; phylum Chordata; class Amphibia; order Caudata; family Salamandridae; genus Lissotriton; species Lissotriton helveticus. The sequence goes on along the minus strand of NC_136065.1, from coordinate 162,372,749 downwards.
TTTTTACAATTTACATCAATGACGTAGAGAGAATACTGTTACAGGAGTGTAGGGACATGCCGATGGTTGGCAAAAGACCTGTCCCAGCGTTACTATACGCTGATGACGCGGTCCTGATGGCCAGGACGCCGCTGGCCAAGCAAAAGTTGGATACTTCCTTTGCAGAATTTATGACCAGCCTGGACTTGAAGATCAATTGTACTAAGACTTTTTGTATGACCTGTGGCCCCGGGGCAGATAGAAAGAAAAAGGTAATGTACATCGATTCTAGTCCAGTGGATTTCACCCCAACCTTCCCATACCTAGGTGTTTTATTTGACCAATCTGTTTTTATGGAACAGTGCAATTAAGACCAGAACGTTACTATTCTGTAAATCAATAATGGCCCTGAAAACTTTTAGCAAGAGGATCGGCAGAAAACTGATTGGGGAGCTTTTAACGGTGTATAGAGCGACTTGTGTAGCTATTGCCACATACGGTGCGGGAATATGGGGATATGCAAATGTGAAATCATTGCAGGTGGTGGAAAACATATTTATGAAATATTTCTTAGCAGTCCCTGACAGCGTTTCTACATATGTTTGTCACGCCGAACTGGGGGAACCATATTTAGAAGACACTATTAAGGTTGCACCGGTTCTCCTGTGGCATAGAGCCTGGACCGCCGAGGAATGTGTGTTTAACCGCTCCATTTTGAACGATGTGATGAGGTTAGAGAATGGTGGTAAGATGGGATGGCTAAGTTACATAAAGAAGTTCTGTACAAACATAGGCCACGCAGATTATTAGGACGATCCTGCATTGTTGCATGATGTCCCCAGAAAAGTCCTGAATAGCATTTGCATGAGGTTCTTGGAAGAGCGTAGAACCACCGTAGAAATGATGAATAAAAAAAGTGTGGCCGCGCATCAGTTAATAATGATCCCAAGCAAAATGCAACCTTAGGTTCAGCTAAAAATGACTGATTATGAAAGGTTTTTATTAACTCGCTTTAGGTTAAATCTGTTATTTAGATCTCTTAGTTTCCCCAACATGAATAACTGGTCAAAACATCTTAACAAGTGCCCATGTGATGATTTGTCTGAACAGTCAGACATCCATATCCTCTTCTTCTGTAAATTTTATTTAATTGCTAGGAGAAGATGGATTGTGCCCATATTGAAGATCATGGAAGTTAATCGGTGTCGTCCTGCTTTTTTAGTTGTCCAGAGATTAGACAATATATTAACTGTTGCATCTGTCTCCGCATTTCTTAAAAATGTTTTTAGATTCCGGAAATCAATTATATATTGAAATGTGATAAGCTAATTTTATTGTGATTCAGTGAAATTGTAATGATCTATATATATTTTAACTGTGATACTTTATTTGTACTTTTATGGTTGTTCTTTTCAATAACCGAATAAAGTTTTAAAGTTTAAATGTAACATTTACTGTACATTGATTTACAAACTTGTATGATTCATTGTCTCTGCTTAATGTGTGTGTGTGATAAACAGTACTACAAAGCCCTACACTGAGATGGGTAGTGCTATATAGTAATAATAATAAATTAGTAAGTCCTATTTACATTATTTGATGGGCCTCGCCCTTTTTGCAGGTTTATTCTCTGACTTTTTGCCTTTTGTCTCTATTTCTTCTGACCTGTTTTTGTTGGCTTTAGGCCTCTGGGCACGTTACCACTGCTAATCAGTGCTAAAGTGCATATGTTCTCTGTGTAAATTGTAATTCTGATTGGTTATTCACAATGAGCATATTTGATGTACTGGCAAGTCCCTAGTAAAGTGAACAATGTGTGTGCCCAGGGCCTATTAATCAAATGCTAATAGTGGGCCTGCAGCAATGATTGTGCCACCCACACAGGTAGTCCTGTAAACCTATGTCAGACCTGCCACTGAATGGTCTTTGAGTTCAGTTTTAAACAGCCATGTGCACCCACTTGCCAGGCTCTAACTTTCCACTTTACTACATGTAAGACACGTCAAAGTAGGCCCAAGGTACCCCCATGTGCAGGGTGCAGTGTATTTGAAAAGTAGGCCATGCACTGGTGTGTCAGGATAGTGAAATATTGCCAATTTCGTTTTTTACTATTGTAAGGACTAGCTCTCCCATAGGCTTTCATTGGGGCTACCTTGTAACATTTTACATGTGTAACTTTCAATTGGAAATATCTAGAGATTTGAAGTTGGGGCTCCCTGAGCTCAGGATTTAAAAATACATCTTTTAGTGAAGATGGTTTTTAAATTGTGTATTTGAAAATGCCACTGTTAGAAAATGGGCATTTTGTTGCTTTACCATTCTGTGTGCCTCTGCCTGCTTGTGTAATCAACATCTGGTTTAGACTGACAGGGGCTGTTTGTGCATTCACTTCAGACACTCACACAAAGGGAGCTGAGGTGTGCCTTGCATATCCTGTTGGTTCTTCCTGAGCTAATGTGGTGGGAGGATTTGTCACTGACATCTGAATAGGGCTGTGTCTACCTTTCACAATGCTGTCACCACCCCCTGTAGTGGGGCTGGACCAGGTAGGACAGAACTAGTACTACTAGCAAGAGCGAATTCCTTTAAAGCCTGCATAATTCAAAGGCTGAAAGATGTATAAGTAGTGGGGCTGTGACCCCAGAACTTTGAAACACGTCTGGACCAAGAAGGAACGTTTGGCTAGGAGAATAGCCGAAGAGCTGTGAGGAGGAGTACTGCCCTTTTACTGTGTGTTTCTTTGCTGCGTTGGCCTGCAGTTGCTACTTCTGCTTTGGACAGGACAAAGAATGAACTTTGCTGTGTATCCTGCTTGAGAATATTCCCCAAGGGCTTGATGAGGAGTTTGCCTCATGTTAAGAAGTCCCAGGAACACAAAGACTTCACTTGCAGTATCCCTGAACTCCACTGTTGGGAGTTCTGACCTGCCTTGTGGTGCCAACTCCAGTTCTAGGCTGTTAGAGGTTTTTTTGCTGCTCCTGTTATTGAAAATCCATGCATCGCCCTTCCAGTGCCATTTTTTAAACCGCAAGCTGCTGTGCGGTTGAAAAACACAAGCTTTACCATGGTGCAGCTGAAAATATTGATGTAGCGCCTATCAGCTGCTGAAGAAACGACAGCAGCCAAAGTCCCGAGCACCAAGTCTCTGAAGTCGAAAACTCCAGCTCCGACGCAGGCCCTGCTGTGCGCTTAGAAAAATCGACGCATCACTGGTCTGCAGCTGCAGAAATCGGCACAGCGTCTGGATCGTCGCTGCATCAACCCGTAGTGAATGGATTTTTTCACACATCACATCTGTGCGCCAAACCTACATTGATGCTGGGCTTTCAGTAAGAAACTGACGTATCACCTCCCATCGCAGTGAGAAACTGACACATAACATACTCTCTTGTAAGGAACCAACACAACACCTCGCCTGCGTGGCAGTAAGGAACCAACGCATCACCTCTCCTGGAGCAAGTAACTGACACATCACCTTCTCTGTGAGTAAGTAACCGAAGCATCACCTTCTCTGTGCCTGTTTTCATCCTGTAATTTTGATGCACCCAAGATACTTTGTGCTAAAAGCGACACTGATAGTTTTCTATGGACAGAACTGTTTTTACCTATTAAAAGTCCTATTTTGATATCTGTATGTTGGATTTTTGTTGTTTTGTTCTTGTTTTGTTTAGCTAAAGATACTGTATTTTTCTAAACTGGTACGGTGTCCATTTGTAGTGTTTTCACTGTGTTACTGTGTGTTATATACAAATGCTTTACACATTGCTTCTGAGATACGCCTGGCTGCCTGTGCCAAACCACCAACGGGGTGAGCAGGGGTTATTTTTGGTGCGTATCTCCCTTTTCTTGACTAGAAGGAAGAGTCTCTACGTGGACAGGGTACAAACTTGCCAACTAGGACCCCTATTTCTTACATAATTGGAAAAATTACTTAGAGAGATAGATACATTTAACTGACAGTGCATGCATACACTTTTTGCCCTGAAGGTTGCTGTTCTGATTGGAAAGCAGACATTGTATGAAAGTGTGCTGGTGCCAGCACATTACACACGCACAAATTCAGCATATTTCATGTGGGGCGGCTCAGGATTCCCTATCTGGCGCAAAAGTAGCTACTGTAAGCCAGATCCTGAATCCAGCTGGATCTGCCTCATTCACTTCACCGCTGGAACACAATTGGGGTCCTTTGGCTGTGACTGCGAACAGGGTAGAGGTCAGGGTAGAAGACAGGGTACAGACTGGGGCTTAGGTACGGGGGGGTGCGGGTACATGAGGCTGGAGCTCTGAGACTGGTGCGATGGGCTGGGGCAAGGCAACTCGCTTCGGCTCCTCACGACAGAACAGGCTATGGGAATGCCCCCAAAGAATGGTGGGTGTCTAAAGTAAGGGGAATTTCCTTGGAGGAAAATATTTTCTGCGTGAAGTATGAAATTTTTTTGTAAAAAGAGAACAAGATTAACTTGTGTATTTTCACTTGTGTTGCCAATATTTTCATGTAAAGACATATGTGTGTGCAAATTGTATGTGAAAATGGAATTCACAAAAGTTTTCCAGGAGTGCTTCTGGAAAAGTTTGCCTATCTCAGGTTCCCCCACTTAACTAGGGAAATTTTTGTAAAATCTAGAAAGTCAGAACTCTGTAACCATGCGAAGTCAGATGCCTACGGATTTTTGTAGGCCTGTAGACTTCTGTAACTGCACTGAATGTTTGAGAACGAAGACACAATTCATTGTTTTGTATGCTGGGAGAAGCTCATCTGGTATATAATGTCCACTAATGGAAGTGGGTACCTTGCACCTGTCCAGACAACCCTTATGGTGATTTAGGAGGTCTCAGACAACCTTAGAAAGCTATCCAAGAGGTAGCTGTGGAGAGTAACCTTGAGGCTTAGTCTTGAAGGAGTGTAAAGTAACTTGTTTTTACCAGAATGCAATCTTATAGTACATATTAAATGAAAAAGAACCACACAAAGTATTTATAAAAATATGTATTTATTACATAACACTATCTAGTACGTTACAGTATCTCCTACATGCAGACAGACACAAAGCACACAATACTTAGGCAAAGCAATCACAGTAAATAGCACTAACACACAGCGGGCCACAGGGGGGACAAAACCATGTACTAAGAAAGTGGTATAAGAACCAAGACTCGGATCAAGACAATGTCGAGAGGAGGTAGAATTGCTGGGGACCCACAGAACCACCCAGGGTAAGGGGATAGGGCCCCCACGGAGAGAGTGTGCAGTGTGTGAACATGACCGCGGACTCAGTACAAGTTTATGTGCAAGTCGCAGTTGGAATTTTAAATATTAGGGACCCTTACCAATGGACCCTTAGGAAACCCCATGGAAGACATAAGGTTGGAGAGCCACCCAACTCGTGGTTACCATGGTACCCAAGTTACCTATACCAGGGAGGCCGGGTGCATAGGTGTGAAATGGCGTCGAAACCTCCATCAAACCCAATGGAGGACTTCAGGAAAGTGCCGCTGCTGGAAGAGGAGATAGTGCCCGGAGGAATCCAAACATGGATTCTTGAACAGGAGTATCTGAAAGCAGAGGGGACAGAGTCTATGTCACTCGGGAGTGACCAGGACAGGAAACTTAGAAGACGGATGCCCTCCGATGTCGGGTGCTTCAGGAAAGATGACGTGACCTTGACTCTGCAGCTGCGAGGACCAGGCGACACAGATACGAACTGTCCCACAAAGGATATCGAGTGCTGAGGGGTCGTCGTCCGGCAAGAGCACCAAAAAGCATTGGCAAATGCAACCCACAAAGGAAGTCAAGAAGGTGCACGGTTGGGACCAATAAGGTCCACAAGACTCACTATAAGCAAGGTGGTCAGGGTAGGCCCTGAGCAATCAGGGGAGCCCAAGGAAAACAAAGGTGACCCTCAAATAGACCTACAGGCCAAAGGCACAGGAGTAGAAGGAGGACCTCAAACAGCTCGCCAGAAGATGCAGGCTGTGATGCACACGATGCAGTGTGGCCAAAGATTCTGGTCACTGGAGGTGCTCGAGGTTGGGGCTACTTGGAGCCCGAAGATCTTCTTGCAGAGATGCCAACAAGTCTTTTCAACCGCAAATGGGACGCGGTACCCAGGGGTTCAGTTATTTCAACCCCCACAAGAACTACTGGCCTCAAACTTGGAAATAGGATAGAGCAAGCCCGGGAACTGAGGAAAACCACCACCTGTGATGCAGAGTCCACGGAGTCCGGAGGAGCTCGGGATCTGCAGACCGGTCATCTTCGTTGCAGTGCCTGTGAATGCAGGGAAGTGACTCCTTCACTCCAAGGGAGATTACTTCAGTTGCTCTTGATGCTTCACAGGCCTTGGAAGGTTCCTGTATGATGCACAGACACAGATGATGCAGCAGACTGGAAGGGAGACAAAGTCAGGCCCAAACGAAGTCCCGCAAAGTCCAAAGTGCCCAGACGGTAGAAGTGCAGTGGTTTCAGTTCTGAATCTTATCCCACGACGAATCTAGGGGGACCTACACCCACGTAAGCCCTTAAGTATCCTAAGGAAAGGGTCGGGAAGATTCAGGGGACCCATCCAGGGGAGGGTCTGGACAGGGGAGGTTACTCCCATGTCCTTGCCCAGTTTCGCGCCAGAGCGGGAGCCAATGGCTCCCAGGACTGGTCTGAACTGGACTATGTACAGGGACCCCAAATGTGCCCCTCATGCAGACTTTCCAGCACTGGAAAGCACACCCACCCAGTCCTGACATACTAAATTCTGTCTGGGAGGTAGTCACACCACCCAGTGACAGGATGCCTATTTTTCTGCCTTCCCCTGCTCGAGCTTGGCTCAGCCGCAGGAGGGCAGAGATGTGTGTCTGGTCAGCAGCAACCATTTTGTGCTGTCCAGGACTAGAAGGCTGGGAACACAGAGCTAAATGGAGGGCTCTACCAGTGCTTGATATCTTACCTCCCACACTGTTTACAGTGTGGGGGTATGATTCCAACATGTTTGATACCAAACATGGTAGGATTTGTTGCAGCCGTTTTCGAGATTGTCATCGCGTGATGACGGGGTGCCACTCTATAAAGTATATGGCTGCTTCACTGACAACCCAGGAGAATGGACTCCGTAGGCTGCAGAGGTGTCCTGCTCATGGAATATGATGATAACGTATTATCCAGGATACAGATTTGAAGAATAAAAGTAGAGAACAAAAAAATTCTTTGGAACTTTGAATTTTTACAAACTTAAAGAATGCAAATATTGCTTAAGGAGGAGCATGCACTCATTTGTTCTTATAGCTTCAAGTGCTGGAATAGTTAGGTGAAACGTCAGTCATAACGTCCACGTTTTAAATACCAGAAACACTGAAATTCAGCAGTCATAGTTCACTCAGCTAACTATAATTTATCGCCCACCATGCACTGCTTATGACCTCACATACCACATCACTCATGACGTGTTCATGGTGCAGCGGTATATTGATACGAGGGCATAGTGTCAGACTGTGTGCAATACAAAGGCCAATAGCCTAAAAGATTTTACAGATTGCAAATAGAGGCCGTCAGCCTTGCCATGTCGAGGCCAGGGCTGCTCCACTCTCCCCACCTCATTGCCTCCTCCTCTTCTTCCCTCCCAGAGCCAGCATAGCTGCCTGGGCAGGAAGCCTCTCTCCAAAGGTTCCCTGTCTGAACACAACACATCACAAGCTCCCTGCAGAGGGAAGCAGCTGCCGGGAGCATTTGGGCTGGCTCTTGGCAGAGAGAGTTCCTCTCACGCACGGAGCCAATCTACAGGAGGGAGCTGGAATATGTAGAGCTCCAGACATCATGGGCAGTGTTTCAGCCCTTCCATCAGGTAGTGACAAAACTGAGACTGGGCCACCATCTGCACAAAGCGTGTTATCTCAGAGACGTGAGCCCAGAGCCTGCGATGCCAATACAGACCCCCACTCCTAAAAGTGAAACAGAATGGGAGCAGAAAGAGTCCTTTGAAGTCTATTCAGGGAGTGTGTTTGATGAAGCAACAACCAACCTAATATTGTCACAACCACAGCTAAGAGTCAGACACAAATGAGAGAGCAAAGTCCTGGGAATTAAGCTTGGAAGAGGCTCACTCACAACACGACCTGAAAAATGTTTTAGAGCTTTTAAGGAAAGTGCATGTTTGTTTGCTGGGGAGAAAAGGGTAGTCAATCTAAATTTGGAATGACCAAGCATTCAAGAGCGATAAATGCCCATCACCCATCTCCTTACAAAGTGCCCTGAAGTCTGAGACTTAGCAACTGTAAGTTATCAGAATCCAGAGTCTGCTTTTAGCTCAAGTGGTCACCACTAGAAGTATTCACCTTGTGTGTCTCTGCTCTGTGCTCTGGATGTTGCAATTAGAGATTACACTCACACTGACATTCTGGATATGGGAAGAGCCATTTGCATGAGCTTGATTGGGAGACCCAAGGGATTTTAGTCAATATCAGTTATGGCAAATACCCAAGGCACCATTAGTGACTAAGGGCCCAGTGTATGCGTTGTGGAGAGGGAACTTAATGAACGGCAATGGAGTTGCCTCCCCGCCATCCTTATGGTCGGTCCACCAGATTTGGAAGCAGATGGAGCATAGTTTGATGACAACAGAGACTACTTTGCCTCCATCATGGTCAATCTCCTCCAATGGCCAACAGAGTAAGGGCCGTCAAAGGTTTGGCTATTTGTCCGCCTATCCAATTCAGATGGGTGGACAAACAGACGTTTATCAATGCCCACCACCACCAGGGAAAACCTGGCGGTAAGGGGCATTAAAATGTGCTCATGCCCCGCTAGCAAAGGAAGGAAACTCATAGCAAGGGGGCATTGTTTTTTTATTTGAAAAAATAAAACCCTGCATTGGGATTTTCTTTATCGCAATAAAAAAAAACTTTGTACGTTTGCTGTACGGCTCCTTCATGTTGGTGGAGCCGCACAGCAAACTTGCTATGCACTGACAGGAGGCGCTGCAACAGTGGTTCCTGCCAATGCTAGAAATACCTGCAGGGCGAAAGGACATTTCTAAATGTGGTTAGCAGCACCTCCATCAGGTTGACAGAGTAATTCACTCCATCCCCCTGGCAGAGAGCGGGCTGCCTGTCAAATAATAAACCAGGCTCTAAATCACTTTCCAAGCAGGGAGGCTTGAGGTGGACAAACATACAGCTCAGGTACCAATGCTATCCAGCACTGTTAGGGAAAGGTGGGGGAAGGGAGCATCAGAGTGATCCGCATGCATCTTAAGGTGCCAGCCATCTTGCAAAAGCATCAGTGCTTTAAATGGGCCACTACTCACCATTACGGAGTACCACCACTTTTTCATTTTCTCCCCCTGAATACCTGAGCTTGTCATCGGACAACGAGCGTACCAGTACTAATAGTGGCATTGCCTTGACAGTGGTGGTGCTCCACTCGTTATCTTTCACCGCAGGGGTAGACAGGTGACTGTAAAACCTAACAGTAGGGGGTGTGAGACATTGTTCGGGGCAGCACAGCTTTTTAGCATGACCGTTGTTTTGAATGACAGAAAATATTTTCCCATCAACAATTTCAATTAAATGTTTTGAAAGTGAATCCCTGTCCTCTCTGCCAATTTTCTGATTAACTGCAAAGAAATAAAGGCCTTAAAGGCAAAAAAAAGAATGTTTTTTTACAGAGTGGTTTGGTGCATTTAAAAGCTCCAACTTCTTGTTTCGCATGGGAAACCAGACATGAACCAAATGTGACAGGAGGCTCCAGGAAGTGTATGAGACCTTCAGACAGTTCTTGATTTTAGCTAGCAATGCTTCTGCATTCTTGGACTTGTGGCCTACTTTTCTCATAAGTAAGGGATTTTAAAAAGTCCAGCATGCAAAGCTTTGAAGGCAAATATCAGAGACTGGTTGAACATGCATGTCACATAGCATGACACAACTTGGGAGCTATCAACCCCCGTCCATATATTTGTTGGGTGTACACACACATCATCCATATAAACAAATATCAACTATCACCATAATTTTGGCTTTTTGTACTCAATAAGGAATCTTTTCAGAGCACTGCTTCTGGCGTAGGATCTAGGCATTCATCTAGGCTGGCAGTGAATCCTTATATCTCTTGGCATCAGTTTAGATAAGGGCTAAGATCCATCCTGACAAAGTATGCAGCCTCCACACTGGAGGCCTTCTGAGGCCTGAAGAGGAAATACCAAGCAGGAGGTGGTAAATGCATTTGCTGGAAAGATCGGAGTTCATTCTAATCAGAGCTTCAACTAACCATAAAATTGCTTAACGGGTCAATGTGCTTGCTGGAAAGCACATCATGCATCTGATATGGTATTTATGGAGAAGGCTCAGGTGGTTTCTGTTAATGTTGCAGAGATCCTTGAATTACCTGCTGGTCTCAAGTTAAAATCCTGATCACATACCTTAGTGGGTTATGACCATGGATCAAGGAACTGCATGTAAACAACAAGGCATATAGTTGTAGCTTTCTCGTTTTTTCCTCAATCTTTTGTTATTTTAAGGTTACTCAAAAAGGGATACACTGGGTAGTAATAAACGCGTATTAGTAAGGGCTAAGTAAATGGTTATTAGTGTAATAACTCATGGATACTTCCGGCATTCTTACAATTATTGCCCTTATGCCCACCGGCCCCCTCCATCCACCTCTCCTTTTGGTGAATACCTCCACTTATTTGATTCCATTTAAAGCACTGAGTTGCGTAGCAAGGATGCCAGGACCCCTGCTGCAAGCAAGGAAAATGGCCCTTTGACTGCTTCTGTTTTTTTGCAGAGTTTTATATAGCGCGAACTAGACCCGAACCGAATCAGGTATCAGAGCGCTTTACATATTTTTCCAGTTACGTTACATTTTTACGTTTTCCAGTTACTTTCATTTTAGGCACGGGGAGATTAAGTGATTTGCCCAGAATCACAGGAGGTTTTGGCGTAGTTACCGAGGCTCGAACCCAGTTCCTCCAGGTCCGAGGTCGAGCGACCTAGCCGTTAGGCCAACTCCGTCGACAAACTTCGGTGCCGCCCCGGGTGGCAGTAGGTCCAACTAGCTACGCCACTGGAGGGTGAAAAAGATGGAACAGAAGGAAGCCAGTGAGGGAAAGAACAAAGGAAAAGTGGGGTGAATAAACAAAGATGGAGGAGAGTAAGAAAAGGAGTGAGGTAGAGAAAGAAAAAGGACAAGGAGAAGAGCAGGGACAGGAAGAAGGAAGGTAAGGAAGAGAGACGAGATGTAGATAAGAAAGGGAAAAGGAGGAACTGGTGTAGAATGAGAAGGTGAAGATAGAATGGAGTTGAAGGAAAGAGCAGGGGGAACGGAACGACGGAAATGAAGACTGCAAGGTAAGGCAGAAGGAAGGACGAGAATGCGCATGAAGGAAGAGAGAACGTGAAGTCAGGGTGGTATGTGAGGAGAAGGGAAGGAAAAGAACAAAGGAAAGAGCAGAACAAAATGAAAACAAATGAGAAGGGCAAAAGGAAGGAAAGGGGGAAGAAGAAGAAAAGCATGTAAGACCGGAAAAAAAGAGGCAGGAAAGTAATTACGTGATAGGGGGAATGAAGGACAAGGAATACAAGCAGGGCCGGTCCTAGGACTTTTGGGGCCCTGGGCGAAAGGGATGATGTGAGGCCCCTCTAATTTGGGACATCCAGTGCCGGCGTTAGTGTTGGTGGCCGTCGGTGCGACAATGTTAGTTGGTCGCCTCGCCAATGAGCTCCTTCGCTATGAATTCCCTCACTACCACCCTGTAACAGTGTTCCTCAAGTTATGCTATGTAGATTTATTCTATGCAGATTTATTAAGCAGATAGCCGCCTGGGGGCTTCCCAGTGCTGCGTGAGTGGATCACTGTGTACACTAGCGGGATTCTGAGGTGGTACATGTCTAGAGCAAGTGGGGGTAAAGCCTTGTTTTAAGGATTTTTTTTAATCGGGTCTTGTTCATTTAGTTTCTGAGCTCAGTGGGCATAGCATTCCAAACCATAGGGGTCAAATGCGAGAAGGATACAACCCCCAATCTGATCATTTTGACCTTTAGCAATCAATCATTGGAGGATGTTAAGGTACTGCTAGGAGTGTAAGGCATCAGAAGAGCCACTATCGAGGAGGGTCCATTATAGTTGATTCCCCTATGCGCCAAGTAAAGTGCCTTGAATTCTACCCTTTCTTCCACTTGAAGCCAGTGTAAGCCGCGTTACTTTAACAGCCGCACGGCCAATGCTTGTTATTTGTTACCCTTGTTTTTACTTCACTTTCTCCTCTCATATTAGCTCTCAGTCACTTTCTTTTCTTCATCAGTTTTCTCCCTCTCGCGTTTTCTTCCATCAGTTCACCTATTAGTTTTCTCCCTTCACATTTTCCTCTCGCTCAACCTTCCCCAAATATCTTTCTCTTCTCACACCCTCTTCTCCCTTAATCTCAATATCCGTCCTCACTTCCCCTTATTAGCCTTTCCCCCTTTTCTTTGCCTAATTGCCCTCTCTTTCCAGCACTCTTTCTCCCCAGTTCATCCACATGATTACTTTTCTGGACTTTCTCTTCTCACTTCCTCCTTACTGGCTTTCTCCAACATCTCTCTCTCCATCACATTCCCCTCTTCTCTTCCTCAAGATGCCCTGGACTGGCCACACTTTCTCTTCTCCTTACGTCATCCTCGTCTCGCTCATGCTACCCTCCATCCATCACTTGCTCACTCGCAATGGTGCAGTGATTCTTCGATGGGCCATAACGAAAGCTAAGAAAAGTGTTCCCCGCCCCATGGTTGGGTAGTTAAAGACGACCATAAATAATGTGCAGTGTGTCCTTCACTTCCTCGGTCCTTGTGCCACCGCCCAAACATTTACTTAGTTGTCCATTTACATTTACCCTCTCCTTTCAGTGTGCACCCCGACATCTTCACAACCTCCTCAGCTTCTCTTCCTTATATTTGCTAAATGCTCAACTTCTCTTCTACCCTATTATATCTTGTGCTGTTACCCACTTTATCCTGTTTCCCTTGGTATTTTTCCTTTCCTTCACTTCCACATATTTACTTTTCTCCTACTCTGTCACCTACCGTAATTACCCTCTCTCAGGCTTTCCCGTGCTTACATTCCCTTTTCAGCGAAATTCTCACGCCACTTTGCGTGCACTCCTCCCTCGCTACAGAGCCGGCGGTGATGTTGTTAATATGATGAATGGTGTAATTTGCGCTGTTGGCCACGTTCTCCGGGGCCCGCCTCCCCACTGTAAAACGAAAGGCCACCACACAGTGGCGAGATTACGGACCATAACCCTCGACACGAGAATTTGTATTACCATCTCTGAGAGAGTCCGTTATTGTTGTTCTGGCCCAGAGGTCTATATACTTCAGACCTGGCAACTAAAATGGTGCCACTGCATGATGTGCTGTTCCAGTCCAGGTTTTTTCTTTGATTTCTGGGGCTTGTTGTCTTGCTTTATAATGGCATAAACACAACTACAAGTACCAGAAATCAAAATAAAAACTTGGGCTGTAGTAGCACATCTTGCATGGACCAGGGAAATTTGACAGGTAGCCACTTAGTGACATACAACCAACCTCCAAGCCAGCCTTTTCTCACCTGACACTATTATATATTTAAATTTTACTGTGTGTTAGAAAAAAATGACATCCTATAGCCTTTCCTTTTACATCAGCAAGATTGTCACATAGATCAATTTGTAAAGTCCCCTCAGTTTGCACTCAAAGAAAAGAAAACAATCTCTATGTTAAAAGAATAGGCAGCAATTTGTCAGAACACATCCTCTGACATTTGATGTCTGTCTTTGAAATTTACAGGCATCTTTATTGCTCATTCACCTTCCAAACTCCAGCATTTTAAAGTTGGGGGTACTGCAGCTGCCCCCCCCCACACTCCTACTTCCAGCACCTATATCCTTCTTTATCTCCTATACGGCATGTACCTTATTTCTTTACACTTTTCCTTGTCTCCACCTGGTCTAAGCACACTGTTTCCCCAAAGTCAGAGTGTGTTGCTCCTATTACTTCTCTCAACTATCCCCTTTGCTTTCCTCTCTCAGCCTCCCTCCAACATCTTGTCTCTTCATCACCTTTCTCCTCTTAACACATATTGTCTCACGTTTGAAGTCTTCCCATTTCCCCTCCATTGCTATATGTTATCTTCACACTTTCACTCCGCACTCTCCCATCCACTTATCTCCTAAAGCGCAGGGTACAGCACAGACCCAGATGTCAAAACACACAACAAATGTGACAACATAAAATCAATAATTCAAAAGCATCTTCATTGCTCCTTTACCTTTGGAACAACAGCAGGGTTATTTAGAACTCTGCTGTGTTACATGGACCGTGGCAGTAAAGACAGGCATGCCTCACACGGATCCAGAACGTGAGGGGATTTGCAGTTTTATATTATGTGAACTAAGCTCTAAGGCATTAGAGAGCTTTTCATGATCACCAGTTACCTTACAAAAGGATATTTTCATTTTTTGGGCATGTGGAAATAGTGATATGCCCAGAATCACAGGATGTTCAGCAGACGCTGGGACTCTAACCTAGTTCCTCAGTTCTATTAAGCTGCTCGATGCGCACAAAGCCCAGGGGAAAGTGTTTAGTGCCATGGGCTTCAGAGCCATACTTTAGTGCTACAAAGTTCCATGGGGCGGGGAGCCCTACCCTCGGTGTCACCGTTCTGAATAATTACTGTATGTCACAGGGCAGGGGGCCCCACGCTAGGGCCTAGAGCTCTGATCCACAGCACAAGAGAGGGGCCTCTCCTACCCGGGCCTCTTTGCGCTGGACAAGGGATGTGAGGCCAAGAGAAGGGGGCCCCACACTTGGGCCATGATCCAAAGCATGGAAGCCCAGGGCTTAGAAGAGGTGTGTGGCTTTGACTATAAACTTTGCTCAGCCGCAGATTCTACCTCTTCTACTTTGCCGCCTCTCCTCACCTATTACTGTTCAGCCGATCCTGAAAACAAAAGGGCCATTTGTTACGTGGAAACGCAAAAGGCACATTTTCAACAGAGCACAGCCCCGCCCTTGACCTGCTCACACACAATAGTCTTCCCTGCCGTCCCAAGACCCCCGGCCATTCTTCCCATCCCCCCATGCCCGTAATCCCAGGGTTGACACCACGCCTTTGGCACCTCATTAGCTACATGTAAAATTGCAGTGATCGGAGGGGAGGGGGAGGGGGGAGGGGGCCCCGGAGGAGCAGGTGGCCTGACTGTAATGCAGCCTTTCACGTGGAAGCGAGGCCCCAGCGAGGCCCAATGTTTTTGAGCTGAGCGCGAGGCCCTGGGCAGCTGCCCATACTGCCCATGCCTAGCGCCGGCCCTGAATACAAGCACAGCAAGATGAGGAAGGAGTAATATGCACATGAAGCAAAGATCCATACAAAAAGAGAAGGGGACCATGCATCAACTTTCTAAACCCAGAGAGCAACATTCACCAGTATTTCTTCTAAGTTCTTTTTTCTGCCCAGTGGCCCACGCACGAGTGCGTTCTGCCAGTCCAAATCCGATCAACTGCTCAGAAAACACGCAGATCCCACTGCATGCCCGTGGGCACTGATTTAGTATCCGCGGGGACACGGAGCTGGCACGGGCAGGGGTCTGATTGTGTTTTCTGCGGCAGATAACACGTCTCCAGAGAGGCGCTGCCACACACACTAAATCAGCGCCGCTTTATCCTGCACAGCCGAGGGCCAGACCAGTGTTTAAACAAGAAGCGAAAATCACGGGGCCGCAGCCGCAGCAATTAATAAAGAGGCGGGTTCTGCCAGTGCCAGGCAGATCGGAGGGTTGGCACCGGCAAAGCGAGGACGAAAGATGAACCAAAGCTGCGCGACCACGGACTGAAGCCAGCTATCTGACTGCGATAGACAGCAGACAAAACAAAATGGATGGGGCGCGTATAACTCTGCCAAGGTGTAATGCACGTGGCACTGGCCCTCTACAGCGCATGCGTCAAGGAGTCTTGGAGCAGGAAGCAAAGACTTCAGTGCCCACACCACATCTGTTCTACCTTGAAGGATAGGATGCCATCAAGCCAGACACGAGGAATGCTGAGTAAAGTAAAGTAAAGTAAAGTCCACATTTGTAAAGCGCACAATCACCCGTAAGGGTCTCTAGGCGCTGGGGGGCCGTCGGGAAGATTTAGCGAGCTATTGCCCTGCCATGTGCCCAAGGCGCCTCTAAGCCTCTGACAGGGCCTGTTTAAACCTATTTGTGAACACAAAATTTTGGTTTTTCTTCGTACCATCTCCAATCAACTTTTGCAAGTTGGCACCTTCCATAATCTGCCTCTCCCTCTCTGTACCAACAACCCGCCCTGGTGCATGTTCGTCCCTACCTGGCTTTCTCCATTCCTCCACTCAAACTCAAGTGCATGGTCCGTACCCAGCTTCCTGGATTCCAATGACCGCTCCTGTCCCATCTCCCAAAAGGATTCTGTACGACTCCACGGTATGTGTCTTAAGAATCCAGTCCCCAACCACACAAGAAGTACCTTCATAGCACGCGTCCTCCAGTATGTTCTCCTCCCTTTTGATTGATGAGTGATCAATTCCACAACAATTCATGGTCGCTCCTCCTTTTACAACTTCTTTGCAAAACCCTTAGGAATCCTGAGCAACTTCCTGGAACCAATTCACATCTTACTGGGATGCCCTTGTGATGATCAGTGGATGCTGGTGAAATTGTGCGCTCCCCCACCTTTTAAAATCCAATCACCCCCATTAAGTATCCCGTTTGGTTCTTCTAGTCCCTTTTCTTCATCACCAGGATCCTTCTGCAGCTCCCCAATTTCACAAAATCATACCAGACCTGGGTTTCTTACCACATTTCAATTTTTTCCAAATTAATAAATAATGAACAAAAATATACAGGTTGAATCTAGATTTCTCTCACTCTTTTCCATCTCCTGGGTCTCTTGTATTCCAGCCATCATACCATATAGCATATAGCCAGGTTCTGAGCTGGGATGGGGCAGTGAGATAAATAACGGTGATGGATCAAGCCCTGATCTTTGGACTGGGTAAGAGTGGTCTGCTTAATTCAGACACTCTGTTCATCACCACCCCCTTTTCTGAATCGTTTTTGGCCACTATAGGTGTGGCAGGGTATACTCAGACATGAGTCCCTTTCTCACTGCTCCATCAGGATTCAAGCAAGCCGGGCCGAAGAGGCTGAAATGCCAGAAACCGGTCCCCGGTAGCTTGTCTCCTTTCTGGTGAAGAATTGGCTTGGTCGTTTGGTCTGCCCTGTTCCCATGATGCACTGGGCCAGGGACAGACTAATTTGCATATAGCCAGGTTCTGAGCTGGGATGGGGCAGTGAGATAAATAACGGTGATGGATCAAGCCCTGATCTTTGGACTGGGTAAGAGTGGTCTGCCTAATTCAGACACTCTGTTCATCACCACCCCCTTTTCTGAATCGTTTTTGGCCACTATAGGTGTGGCAGGGTATACTCAGACATGAGTCCCTTTCTCACTGCTCCATCAGGATTCAAGCAAGCCGGGCCGAAGAGGCTGAAATGCCAGAAACCGGTCCCCGGTAGCTTGTCTCCTTTCTGGTGAAGAATTGGCTTGGTAGTTTGGTCTGCCCTGTTCCCATGATGCACTGGGCCAGGGACAGACTAATTTGCATATAGCCAGGTTCTGAGCTGGGATGGGGCAGTGAGATAAATAACGGTGATGGATCAAGCCCTGATCTTTGGACTGGGTAAGAGTGGTCTGCTTAATTCAGACACTCTGTTCATCACCACCCCCTTTTCTGAATCGTTTTGGCCACTATAGGTGTGGCAGGGTATACTCAGACATGAGTCCCTTTCTCACTGCTCCATCAGGATTCAAGCAAGCCGGGCCGAAGAGGCTGAAATGCCAGAAACCGGTCCCCGGTAGCTTGTCTCCTTTCTGGTGAAGAATTGGCTTGGTAGTTTGGTCTGCCCTGTTCCCATGATGCACTGGGCCAGGGACAGACTAATTTGCATATAGCCAGGTTCTGAGCTGGGATGGGGCAGTGAGATAAATAACGGTGATGGATCAAGCCCTGATCTTTGGACTGGGTAAGAGTGGTCTGCTTAATTCAGACACTCTGTTCATCACCACCCCCTTTTCTGAATCGTTTTTGGCCACTATAGGTGTGGCAGGGTATACTCAGACATGAGTCCCTTTCTCACTGCTCCATCAGGATTCAAGCAAGCCGGGCCGAAGAGGCTGAAATGCCAGAAACCGGTCCCCGGTAGCTTGTCTCCTTTCTGGGGAAGAATTGGCTTGGTAGTTTGGTCTGCCCTGTTCCCATGATGCACTGGGCCAGGGACAGACTGATTTGCATATAGCCAGGTTCTGAGCTGGGATGGGGCAGTGAGATAAATAACGGTGATGGATCAAGCCCTGATCTTTGGACTGGGTAAGAGTGGTCTGCTTAATTCAGACACTCTGTTCATCACCACCCCCTTTTCTGAATCGTTTTTGGCCACTATAGGTGTGGCAGGGTATACTCAGACATGAGTCCCTTTCTCACTGCTCCATCAGGATTCAAGCAAGCCGGGCCGAAGAGGCTGAAATGCCAGAAACCGGTCCCCGGTAGCTTGTCTCCTTTCTGGTGAAGAATTGGCTTGGTAGTTTGGTCTGCCCTGTTCCCATGATGCACTGGGCCAGGGACAGACTAATTTGCATATAGCCAGGTTCTGAGCTGGGATGGGGCTGGCTTGGTAGTTTGGTCTGCCCTGTTCCCATGATGCACTGGGCCAGGGACAGACTAATTTGCATATAGCCAGGTTCTGAGCTGGGATGGGGCAGTGAGATAAATAACGGTGATGGATCAAGCCCTGATCTTTGGACTGGGTAAGAGTGGTCTGCTTAATTCAGACACTCTGTTCATCACCACCCCCTTTTCTGAATCGTTTTTGGCCACTATAGGTGTGGCAGGGTATACTCAGACATGAGTCCCTTTCTCACTGCTCCATCAGGATTCAAGCAAGCCGGGCCGAAGAGGCTGAAATGCCAGAAACCGGTCCCCGGTAGCTTGTCTCCTTTCTGGTGAAGAATTGGCTTGGTAGTTTGGTCTGCCCTGTTCCCATGATGCACTGGGCCAGGGACAGACTAATTTGCATATAGCCAGGTTCTGAGCTGGGATGGGGCAGTGAGATAAATAACAGTGATGGATCAAGCCCTGATCTTTGGACTGGGTAAGAGTGGTCTGCTTAATTCAGACACTCTGTTCATCACCACCCCCTTTTCTGAATCGTTTTTGGCCACTATAGGTGTGGCAGGGTATACTCAGACGTGAGTCCCTTTCTCACTGCTCCATCAGGATTCAAGCAAGCCGGGCCGAAGAGGCTGAAATGCCAGAAACCGGTCCCCGGTAGCTTGTCTCCTTTCTGGTGAAGAATTGGCTTGGTAGTTTGGTCTGCCCTGTTCCCATGATGCACTGGGCCAGGGACAGACTAATTTGCATATAGCCAGGTTCTGAGCTGGGATGGGGCAGTGAGATAAATAACGGTGATGGATCAAGCCCTGATCTTTGGACTGGGTAAGAGTGGTCTGCTTAATTCAGACACTCTGTTCATCACCACCCCCTTTTCTGAATCGTTTTTGGCCACTATAGGTGTGGCAGGGTATACTCAGACATGAGTCCCTTTCTCACTGCTCCATCAGGATTCAAGCAAGCCGGGCCGAAGAGGCTGAAATGCCAGAAACCGGTCCCCGGTAGCTTGTCTCCTTTCTGGGGAAGAATTGGCTTGGTAGTTTGGTCTGCCCTGTTCCCATGATGCACTGGGCCAGGGACAGACTAATTTGCATATAGCCAGGTTCTGAGCTGGGATGGGGCAGTGAGATAAATAACGGTGATGGATCAAGCCCTGATCTTTGGACTGGGTAAGAGTGGTCTGCTTAATTCAGACACTCTGTTCATCACCACCCCCTTTTCTGAATCGTTTTTGGCCACTATAGGTGTGGCAGGGTATACTCAGACATGAGTCCCTTTCTCACTGCTCCATCAGGATTCAAGCAAGCCGGGCCGAAGAGGCTGAAATGCCAGAAACTGGTCCCCGGTAGCTTGTCTCCTTTCTGGTGAAGAATTGGCTTGGTAGTTTGGTCTGCCCTGTTCCCATGATGCACTGGGCCAGGGACAGACTAATTTGCATATAGCCAGGTTCTGAGCTGGGATGGGGCAGTGAGATAAATAACGGTAATGGATCAAGCCCTGATCTTTGGACTGGGTAAGAGTGGTCTGCTTAATTCAGACACTCTGTTCATCACCACCCCCTTTTCTGAATCATCATACCATTCTCATCACTAGGTAGAACTGCAGAGGTCCTAGTAGCGGGTTCTTCATAACCAACATGTTCTCTATCAGCCAAACAGGCCGGCACTATCTTGCACTGCTTTAAAGTTCTACGCTGCCCCTCTGCCGGGGCAAACTGTTGAATTAAGCCCGTTTAAAGAAGGGTTTGTCATTGGCTTTATGTTTTGATAAAAACTGGAGTTCTAATCCAGCTTCCCCTAGTTGTAGAAATTGTATGATGGGTTGCAAATCACTCCATTACCCTGTGCCATCCTTCCGTTGCCCGACAAATTGTGAGTACACGTTTTTTTTCAAAACAGGAATGGCATATGTTTAACAGCCCAGGTTTAACCACATATTTTCTTTCCAACAGTACCACATGTCGTAAGCCCCAAAATAATTCTGTTTCTAGGCTACATTACAAACAAACATTGGCACAGTCAAACGTTTGTGTCTGTGACACCAGGTGCCAACCTATTGGACTTGTCAATCTTTCCCCCCATGTGGCTTTCATTCCACATGACTGGACAACACTATTGGGTTAGTCAATGCGTGTTATGCAATTCAACAAGCTTTGGCAAACCAAATAAATGAGGCGGGGGACGGAAGCATGCTGTGGTCGTGCCACATCCTGCTTGGGGGTACTGAGCCAGTCAGGGGGAGCACGGTGATCTGGGAAACAGGGAGAGTTTACTACAAGGAACTTAAAGCCCCATCCTATCAAAAAAAAGTAAAGTAAAAAATAGTGGTAAAGCCATGCAAACGTTCATGAAATGCCATGTCTTTAAGAACAGCCGATTCAACCAATCTGAGAAAATACCAACAGCCAGTGGAGGAAGGGTGCTGACCAAAAGCCCACTCTCTGTGGACTGTATGTGCACAATGTATGAGTGTACTGGTAACAAAGTCTTCACAGTCAGCTACAGCCGTCTACAGGCGAGAGCTAAAAATGCCCTTATTAGCATATTGTCCTCTAACAATTATAGTCATACAGGAAAGGCCCTCTCATACCTTCTAAGGCACTTAAAGTGCTAAACTTAATTATAAGCCGGCAGGTAAGCACAGTACATACAGCAAGAACTCTGATTCCAGCCCGAAGACAGGCTTAGAGAGGATGACTGGCAGACCAGGCAAAATAATACATCTCCTTGCACTGTGTCCCTGGGTAGCATAGCAGCATGGCCCCGCTGGGGAGGGCTGCGGAACAATGGGGATTCAACCTGGTCCCTTAAGCAGATTACATCCTGCCAATGCTGTCATTTCCGCAAATAGGACTATGATGATGGAGACTTTTCATGGCTGCCTGTCCATGGTGGCCAACTGGATAAAACACAGCTGTCTGAAACTTAATTCAGATAAATATGAAATTCTGGTGTTTGGGGATTCCACTCTCCCGGTTCTTAGAGCCTTCTGACCTAAAGATCTTGTAGAATGACCTACTCCCAAATCAGAAGCAAGAAACCTGGGTACTAAATTTGCCAAAGACTTATCTTTTAAACGTTATATAATGGCTATTACAGCCACTTGCTTTGCATCTCTAAGATCTTTAAAAAATACATTGAAATTACTCACCGGACACACCAGGAAAGTGGTGGTGCATGCCTTGGTCACTTCTATGTTGGACTATGCAAACATGCTTTATTTAGGGTTTTTCAGTTAGTACAGAATGTGGCGGCCCACTTGATTTTGAACTGCTTTGAGAGGAGATCCTCAAACAGTTGCATTGGCTACCGATTAAGCAAAAGATTCAATTTAAGGCCATGTTCATTTCTTTTGGTGCACTACATCATAAAGGGCCTCTGTATTTACAGAGAAGATTCAAGCTGTAATTCCCTGCCAGGGCTCTTTGCTCCATAAATCAAGGAAAACTCTGCATCCCAAAGATTTGTAAAGAAAGATCGGATGGTAGATTCTTCTCTTTTTTTGGCAGCTGGATTGTGGAACTCACTGCCAACAGTCCTGAGGCCACTTGATTCTGAGCAAGCTTTCAAATCTTGTGTGAAAACTCACCTTTTAAGGATGCTTATTTATCATTTTTAGCTCCGCTTGCCGACTGCTTTAGCGCCAGGACGCGTCTCTGTGAAGCAGCTGTGCACTTTATAAATGGTTTTTCATTCATTCTTTCTTTCATTAAAGATCAAGGCTAGTTCAGGGCACAGAGCCAATTACCAACTAGGGGCACTGCCAGCAGGAGGCACTAGATAGCCCCACCAAGCAGTAAAGGTTGCCTCGAACAGGGGGTAGAGATAGCAGGTTGGCACTTTACCGAAGGTAGCAAGAGGCCTTGCACCAGTCTTAATGGGACACAATACTCGGTGGCAAATAGACCACATAGGGAAGGCAGTGGTAAGGGTCATTGCTGAATGTGATCACAAATAACATACTGAAATGCAGCTGGCTTGCTGTTCTGTTCTACTCAGGGGTTTCAAGTGACATCAAATAGGCAGCAAGGGCAACACTTACCACACTCCGCAACCACACCTCTGATATATATATATATATATATATATAATACCTGGTGTCTTCAAGCAGGTACCCTTCTGATCTACTTATTGTCCATATAGTACCCTAATAAGCCACTTCACAATCATATCGTTGCCTCGTGGTAAGGGGTGCTCTCCGGAGAGCACCCTCTCACGCGGTTATCTCGAGAGGATAGGTTATAGCATTTCAATGTGGCAATAGTGCCAGATCATTCATTATTGGTGCTAATGCCAAGTGTAAGAGTGTAATAATAGGACAATATGGCGTAGGATTCAGTAAGGTGGCAAGCTCTTACCTGATAGGATCTGATAGGGTCTGGAAGTGTGATAAAGGTACAGCGAAAACAAGACTTGCATAATTTACCTTGGTCATATGCTTATTCGGGTAGGAGAGAGATGATAAATGGAGGTAGCAAGAGACGAAAAAGATGTTGATATTGCAAAAAAGTATATAGAGAATAGTTGCTACGGAGGCTATGTCTAACAATAGTATATTAAGGGCCAGATGTATGACCATTCCATTTTGTGAGTCGAAAACTGTGATGTTTTGTGACTCGCAAAATGTACTGTACAACAGTGTCTCAGACAGGGTTTGTGATTCCTCATGGGGTAGTTAAAGACCCACCTCATTAATATTAATGAGGTAGCTCGCAAATTGCGACATCTTAGGAATCTCACATATCACAGGGACGGTGGCCTGATGAGAAAAAGTAGACCACCATGTCTGTGTTTGCTTTTTCAAATCAAAAACTTTTTTTTCAAATGCAGTCCGTTTTCCTCAAAAGAAAACAGGATGCGTTTAAAAGAAAAAAATGAAAAGTTTTCTATTCATTTTTTAAGGGCAGGCAGTGGTCCGTAACTGCGATTGTTTTGCGACCACATTTGCATGTGCAAAACAATCGTGCATACTAGTGGGACTCCCTGTTAGGAAGGGACGGCCTTGGCACGCCCGTTCCTAATAACAACTCGCAAACCCCATTTTGCGAGTCGGTAGTAGGTTACAGACCATTGACTTATTTAGCGGTCGCAAATGGGCCGATTTCCTGTTTGTGACCGCTAAAAAGTGTCGTACATCTGGCACTTAGGGCCCGCATTCCCAAGAAAACGTAAGTACATATGGAATTGTACTAAAGTTATAGGTTCTAGGCCGAAGACACAGAGAATTAATAGTCTGGAAAAAAGGTGTTTTGAACGGTCATGCAACGGTACAAAAAAGGGTGAAGAGATGATAAATCCTTCCTACAACACGCCCCCGGCAGGGGCGGCTCTAGGCTCATGGCGACCCTGGTCAGGGAGCGTAAGTAGGGGGTCCAGGCGGGGCGGAGCGGGAGGCCAGTGAATAGGGGGGGTCAGGGTGTTTGGAAGTGCAAAAGAGCCGGAGGCCGCCAAATCCCTGCCAGGGGCCGCCACGCAAATATGTATCCATCCTCAGAGGATTATTATATTAAGGATATATATTGGTGTGGTGGCCCCTGGGGTTTGGTGGCCCTGTGCAGGTGCACAGCTTGCACATCGCCCCTGCCCCCGGAAGTCCGAGTTGAGGCGTGAGTGGTCTGGTGCCAGAACAGACATCTCTTCAGTCCCCAGAGGAACTCTCAAGAGGCAGCAAGAAGGCTCCTAACCCTCGCCGTTCACTTCCTGACTTCTCTGGCCTCCGAGTCATTAACTGGACGAGGGAAGGTTGTGTGGCAGAGGTGCATCAGCAGAGGCACCAATGCGCAGGCGCAGGAGCAGAGAACGCAGGTGGATGGGGTGAAAAGAACGGAGGAATGCGAGGCCTGTCTAGATAGCGGGCGCCGGGGATGGACACGGAAGAGCCAAGTCCTCACAATCGATGTTGCCAGCAGAGATAACTGCTAAAAACACAATTCAAGCCGCTTTTCCAATTACAGCCGAGAGTGCTGTATCGATTGACTGGGCACGGGTCTGCAGACTGAGGATTTAAGCGCCTACAGGTGGCGAAGCTGCTGCCTGGGATCAGCAATAACTTTCCTGTTGTGCCAGCTCCCTGCAGCCTGCCCACGGCGCCCTGCACCCTGCACGGGTAGAAGCAGCCCAGCTGACGCGGAGACAGCTCCAATCCGTACCAACGTCACCAAGGCACTGCACTGCCAGCACTACAGCCAGCATCGCCACTGCACAGCCAGCCCTACAGCCAGCAACTCCACTGCACAGCCAGCCCTACAGCCAGCATCTGCACTGCACAGCCAGCACGATAGCGAGCATCTGCACTGCACAGCCAGCACTACAGCCAGCATCTCCACTGCACAGCCAGCCCTACAGTCAGCATCTCCACTGCACAGCCAGCACGATAGCGAGCATCTGCACTACACAGCCAGCACTACAGCCAGCATCTACACTGCACAGCCAGCACCATAGGCAGCATCTCCACTGCACAGCCAGCACTACAGCCAGCACCATAGGCAGCATCTCCACTGCACAGCCAGCACTACAGCCAGCATCTGCACTGCACAGCCAGCATCTGCACTGCACAACCAGCATCTACACTGCACAACCAGCACTACAGTCAGCACCATAGGCAGCATCTCCACTGCACAGCCAGCACTACAGCTAGCACCATAGGCAGCATCTCCACTGCACAGCCAGCACTACAGCCAGCATCTTCACTGCACAACCAGCACTATAGTCAGCATCTATACTGCACAACCAGCACTACAGTCAGCATCTGCACTGCACAACCAGCACTACAACCACCATCTGCACTGCACAGCCAGCACTACAGCCAGCATCTACACTGACCAACCAGCATTACAGCCAGCATCTGCACTCTACAGCCAGCACTAAAGCCAGCATCTACACTGCACAACCACCACATACATCAACTCCATTCCTCTCCACAGCCAGCATCTACACTGCACAACCAGCACTACAGCCAGCATCTACACCCCACAGCCAGCACCACAGCCAGCATCTATCTACATTGCACAACCAGGTTTACAGCCAGCATCTGCACTCCACAACCAGCACTACACCCAGCATCTGCACTCTACAGCCAGCACTACAGCCAACATCTACACCCCACAGCCAGCACTACAGCCAGCATCTATCTACATTGCACAACCAGGTTTACAGCCAGCATCTGCACTCCACAACCAGCACTACACCCAGCATCTGCACTCCACAACCAGCACTACACCCAGCATCTGCACTCTACAGCCAGCACTACAGCCAACATCTACACTGCACAGCCAGCGCTACACCCAGCATCTGCACTGCACAGCCAGCACATACATCAACTCCATTCCTCTCCACTCCACAGCCAGTGTTATAGCCAACATCTGCACTGCACAGCCAACACACCAACTCGATTCCACTGCACTCCACTCCACTCTCCTCCATAGCCAGCATCTCAATTCCATTCCATTGTACTCCACAACCAGCCTCTCCACTGCACAGCCAGCACATCAACTCGATTCCTCTTCAGAGCCAGCACCTCCACAGCAAGATTCTCAGCTCACAACCAGCACCTTCTATCCACAGCCAGCCCCACTGCGCAGTCACCTACTAAACTGCAAGCCAGTGCCTCAACTCCATTCCACTCCACAGCCAGCAACCTGACCAGCATCTCCACTCCACAGCTAGCACTTCAACACCACTCCACCATCACTCTACAGCCAGACGCCCTGCACAGTCCGCACCTCCACTGCACATCCAGCACCTAAATTCCATTTAATTCCGCAGCCAGCACAATAGCCAGGATCTCCACTACACAGCCAGCACTTCAACGCCATTCCATTCCACACCCACCACCATAGCCAGCATCTCACTGCTCAGCCAACACCTCAACTTCATACCACTCCACGCCCAGCACCTTAGTCACATATTCACTGCACAGCCAGCACTTTAACTCCATTTATCTCCAGTGGTGGCTGGTACTTAATGGGGTGGCAGGGCGGGTGGGAGGAGAGGAGGGGGCGGGGGAGCGGTTAATGAAATAAAATAGGGAAAAATTACCACTTACCTGCACGCTGGCTGCCGGCTCACGGTCCTCTTCATCACTCTAGAAGGAGAAAGGAAGCAGGAACCAAGAAGCACCCAGGATCTCAGACTCCCCTAGCCAATCATGAGGCTGTGTTACAGCAGCGTTGTGATTGGTCGGTGTGCCGTGGTTCGGCACTCAGACAGAGACTGGGGTCTGGGTATGTTTTCCACCCAGGCTGTGCATTACAGCCTGTGGAGAACATGCAAAGTGCGCATGGTTGTTTGGCCGACCCAAGACAGACGGCTAAACTGTCATGCACAGTTAAGAGAGTGCCACCACGCCTCCCTCTGTTCCTGTGACATCAAGCCACGCCCCTAAACAGCTGAGCCACGATGGAAAAATTATAATAACATTCACTATTGTCATTTTATTATTCCTTTTTCAACTGCGCACAGAGCAGCAGTGTGACGCTCTTCCGCCTTAGTGGAGGAGCCACCCCTGTTCCTCTCCACAGCTGCCACCCCAGCTCCACAACCAGGTTAATTTCACCTAAACAGAGCTAGTTACTACCCAAGGAGGATACATGTTAGCGGTACGGGGTAAGTACTCTCTCTCTCCTACACCAAGATGCCCACAACAAGAAATACCTACCTATAAAGGCTGGGAACTACTTTCCTCTAAAGGCGTCCCAAAAACTTTGAGCACTAAGGGTGGTGGAGAGCAAGAAGCAGAAGTGGACCAGGGGCCTAGGATAGAAAGATCAGCACGCAGCATCCGGGTCTGTATCACACCAGGCGTTGACTGCTTACCGTGTGACCGGCAGCCTTCACGACTTGATGAGTTGAGAAGGGGAAAGCCTCATTGCTCAGGTCTGCCTCCAGCACCTCTTGCAGCACAGCACGGCTGTTAGAAGAGAGAAGTGAGTGGAACAGATCAACATTGATAGGTTAGCACTGTATTACAATTCAAATCATTCTGTGACATCCAAAAGTCAAAATATGAGCCAGCAAACCTGGCCAAATGCAGACATCAGAAGTGCAACCCCTGCAGTGGAGGCAAAGTTTCACTACTTCAGTGCCTCTCCGGGTTTCGAGTCCCTCCTAGGGCGACTTGTTGCTTACCAGCCTTTTCATCTTCATACCTTCTTTCCTCTGTGCCTTGTTACATTTACTCTGTCCTTTCCTTTTTCTGTGGTCTTTTTTTTCCTATAATTCGTTTTTAATTTTCTCCTTCTCCATTTCTCTGACATTCTTAACTTCTATTTTTTACCTTTCTTTCCTTTTTTATATCATTCCCCCTCTTCTACTTTACAGTATTCGTTCCATCTTCTCACTCTCTTTTTATCTTCCTTTCATTGTGACTGTTCTTTAGTTCCATCGTGCCACATTTCTGCCCTTCTTTATTTTTATTTTCTCCATGTTTACTTCCTTAGTCCATTTCCCCATTCATTCTGTTAATTCCTTACTTATTTTCCTGCCA
This sequence comes from Lissotriton helveticus, assembly GCF_964261635.1. Lineage (NCBI taxonomy): Eukaryota > Metazoa > Chordata > Amphibia > Caudata > Salamandridae > Lissotriton > Lissotriton helveticus. Next base: position 162,344,605 of record NC_136065.1, on the reverse strand, counting down.
TTTATTCGCTTCTTTTCATTATGACTTTCCTCCTTAAATTCTTTCTCTTCTTTCCTTCCTTATATTGTCCTTCTCTTCAATTTTCCTCCGTGTGCTTCATTCTTCTTTTCCATATTTTTTGTTGTCCTGCTATCCTTCGATATTTCCCTCATATGTTTCTTTTATAATTTCGTGGTTACTTTTTTCTTTCCTGCCATCCTTTTTCAGGCTTTCTTTTTCTCTTTCTTTCTCCCTTTCTGTCTCCTTTTTTCTTTCCACTGTCCATTCTTCATTTATGCCTTCTTTCAACCATGCCTCCTTCCTTTCGGACCATTTTCTTTCTCTCCTGTCTTTTTTACTTTTCTCTGTATTGCTCACTCACTGGATACGCCTCTCACTTATGTTTTTTCATTGCCATATTGTCTCTTTATTTACGTCTTTGGCACCCTTTTGCCCCACCTCACAGTTTGCTATGTTTCTTCTTTCCTGCAATATTTATTAGCTTTAATCTTGTGACCTGCAAATCACAGAAATGACAATAATGAGCAGTAGATAACGCATTATTCTGACCACTACTGAAGCTGGTATAGCGGGGGCTTCACTATGCCCTTGACTCAAAGCACATAATAAATGCCAAATTGGAGCTGGGACGCGGTTCGAGTCTGAGTGTCTGCTCAACGTTCTATGATTCTCGCCAAATCACTTAGGGCTAGATGTAGGTAAATCAGATTTACCGAGTCATAAATACCGAATTTTACGGATTCGGTATTCATGAATCGGTAAATCTAATGTAGGTAATTAATCGGTAACAAATACCGAATCAGTATGATTCGGTATTTACGGAATCGGTAATTACCGAATCGGTAAAAATACCGAATTGCCAAGGGAGACAGGGTGTCACTTTGACACCCTGTTGCACCCCTGTTTCTGGCTTGTGTGCCACAGGGCATGTCTGTGTGCCACATGGCACAGGTGTACATGCACAGATGTGCATGTACACGGAATTCGTTATTTACATGCAATAGTATTACATGGTAAATAACGAATTCTAAGGGGCCTGTGGCACTGTTTACTGTGCCACCTACATATTGATTTACAGAATCGGTAAATTTACCGATTCGGTATTTTACCGATTCTGTAAATTTACCGAATCGGTAAATTTACCGATTCTGTAAATCAAAGGCCACCTACATTACAAAACCCAAATACCGGTCGGTAACGGCCGAAATCGGCCGTTACCGACCGGTATTTGGTCTCCTACATCTGGCCCTTAATCTCCCTGAGCCTATAAAAATGAATGGGACTTTGTGTAATGCAACTGTTGCTCATGTAAATCTCTCTAATACTTTTGGGTCAAGTTTGCGCTATATAAAACTGAAAAAAAATAATTAATAAAAAAAACTTCCTACCCACCCAGAGCCTTACACATTCAGTGTACATTAGTAGCAGAGGATGGAAGAACATGTATTCTTAACATGCTCAATTATAAGTATTCATTGTTTAACACCATATGTAAATCCACTTCAAGAAGATACAGGACAACGTGTTAAATTTCAAAAAGTATAGAGAAGGTCTGTGTGGATGCTTAAATACATAATTATGTTGAAGAACACACTGATATGATTTGAGGGATATGTGCAGCTCAGGTGCTTGATCCTTGTATAAATAAGCATACGCTTGCATTGAATGCAATGTCATGTGAATTTGACTATATTTCAGTAAAAATTCAGTCTTAAGAGTTTTTTATCCTAGTCCCCAAATATCATAAAGAATGGCCATTCTCACCATTGGTGTAGTAATGACCTAGTAGTAATTAAGTGGCATACCCGCTGACCAGGCAATGACAGTCGCATGCTACAGGCTTTTTTTTTTATAAGAGGTGAGCACCATGACCATTTCTATATGTGTGTTACTCTCCTATTTCACCAAGTAAATTAAATGTCGTTAATTGAAGAACAAGCATCTGGGCTAATATTCCTAATCGGATGCAGTCACATGTCTTGGATTGTTGCTTTTAGCAGCCTCCAGAGCACAACGAGAAAGAACCCGCTCACAGACACTGGGCAGCAGTGACACCTAGTGACTGGTCAGTGAAAGTCATTAGCATTGATGCAAAAGCAACCTGTCGTTCTGTAACTTGGCACAAGGAGGTGCTGTGATATATCCTTTGCAAGAAACTTAAAAGCAATGTAAAGGAATGATGGAGGAAGGAAAAAATCGCAGAGGAATTAAAACTATTGATCTTGGGTCTGCGGTCTCAGTCAGCCCACTGTCAAGAGTGTGAATTGACCGAGAGCTGGGTTATTAAACAGAGACTATGTAACTCCACATAGGATCATTGTTTAATATGTTACTTAGGACTCAATTGCTTGGGGATAATATGCTTTGAAGATTCTCTGTGAAGAATTTCCAACATAACCCTATAACGAAGGCTTCAATTTCTAGAACTCTAGAGCTAGCATCAAAATCTAACATCAACATTTAACAATAAGAACCATAAATGCGTGCATATACAAAACTACTCTTAGGATAAGGAACACAGTCAAGGTGGAAACATTGCACAGCTTTAATGCTGTATTTACGCTACCTAATACTGTGATATAAAAAGGTGGTTTTCCATTATTCAGTTATGGAAATTATACAGAGAGAGGGACTTGGTTAAAGATAATTGATTGGACCATTGAACTATAAAACATTTATTTAAAACAGTAAAAAGCTACACAGGTGTATTTTGGTTGACTTCCGTCCATATCTAGGTTTGAAAGACTTATGAAACATTTTTGTCGACTTTACATATCAATGGAGCGAGTTTTTAACTTTACTCATTGGTGAATGGAGTACCAATGCAGTTGGTTGGATGCGTGAGCCATGCAAGGTTACAATGTTCACACTTTTTTTAAGTCAGGCTGTACAATTCAAATTTAGAAGTAATAAAATGCTGGTTTAAAATTGACTATATGCATTATCTTTTTATTTTGTATTTTCTCTGTCGTGAAACGTTGAGTCTTGTAGCCACTTCACAGAGCTTTGCAATTCAAATGTTATGTCACCTGAACGAAGGAGAAAACAAAATGCTGTCAAATGACAAAGACCGAACTGGAGTTGTCCTAATGAAAGCCTCTGGCTTGTGAATCTTTACAAACCCCTAGCCATGAGGACTTGGGCACCACACAGCTATGGCTAAAGGGGCCACAGCACTCCGAAGTGATTAAGAAGTAATCAGTCTGGCATTTGATTCATCCCGCTTTCTTGGCATTTTACTAACCCCACTTCCTTTGTTTATGCTCTTGCATTGCAGCTTTCCTAGTTTTAACACGTGTGTTGGTTCCACTTGGGTTTCTCCCTCTATCCTATTTATTCCTACAGGTTCTCCTGTCCACCACTTAATTCACGTTTCTTTCACATCGGCATAGGTAGAAGCATGTCTTACCTGATTTAGCATTGGTTTCCTCTGATTATCTAGCACATTTTGTGACCATTTAGATAGCGTATTGTGACATCTTTGGCTCCTGCCTCGCGCTATATCTTCTGTTATCTCTGATTTTTTTAGACATACCCCCTGATGAAGAGCACCGCTCGAAATGCATAGGGGATGCATTTATGACTGATGTGTACAAATATACCTTGTTGGAAATGCACTAATGTTGTGATTCTTTTGAAATATATACATATCTTCACAAACCATTCAGCATGTGAAGTAATATTCTGAAGATTGGTCCAAAATAAATTATTTTTCAAGAAGAATACACGTGATTACAGATTCTGAACTTTATTGACTTAACGCGTATCCACGCGTCAGGAGGATTCGATATTTCTATCTTACACTGTGTAAGATCTTCCGTTTGACACCATAAAGCTATCACATGCTGCTCGTAAGGGCTGGCACAATGTTTCCCCTAAAAGACTCCACTTTCAGTTATCTAGGTATTGCACATTAGGCGGAATTCTACCTAGTGATTGATGGAGATTACCATGCCACCGTCACCACCTCCGACATCCCCTGTATATTTGAATATGGCAGCAGGCTCTGTTTCGGCTGGCCAGGATACCGGTCTGCCCAGAGTCTTCAAAAGGGCAGAGAAGACTCTCAGAGCAGGAGTAAAGCTTTTAGCATGGTCATAAGTCTTTAGACCTCCCTAAGCCAAGGGTTTTTCCTTTCACACTGGTCTTTAGGGTGTGGGCTTTTGAAACAGACCCGAGACCTAGAAAAGTTTGAATTATTTCTCTTTTATGCATGGTTCTGAAAATATTGCGGTTGTATTTTGCTTTAAGACCCCAACCTAAACAATCAGCTTGTTTGTGAACCATAAAATACAATGTCACTACCAGTGAGGTACCAGGTCCGGTCAGTGCCCTAAGACTGAGAAGCCGCAGTAGTGGCAAGCCACTGATGCCGTATGAACACCTGAGCTTTAGTAGCCATAGGGGTCTACTTTTGAGCACTTTGAGAAACAGGTCTCCCATCGAACTACATTGTGATCAAACAGATCCCTGGGGTAGTGTCTTAACTGGACACTAGAACATTGGCTTTGGGACCAGTTTCTACTGCCAATCATAAACCATCAATATTGTGGGTCGAGAATCCCCCTCACGTCAGTTCTGAGTGATGGGCATATGGTATTTTGAAAATTTGATTCATTACCAGCCAAGAGGGACACAAATTGAACTCCACCTCCTTGAGGAAAAGCCATTGAGAAACTGTGGCTAAGAGCACACACTTGTTATATTTGTAACATTCTGTTTTCCACCTTTAGCCACCGAGTAACATTGTTTCTAGGATAGTAGTGAGATTAGTGCTGTGCAAAATATTTGTTAAATGTGGCAAGCATCTCTAAGTGTAAAGCTTGTGGCATCTTTTTTAAAAGGGCTTCTTTGGATGCTTTTTGCCGAAGCTATTAACTTTTCCCGGTGCCACTGAAGGATGTGGTTGGACTCACAGTCGACTTTAGGGTGGTGCAACCGTTGCAGCCACATCTGCCGCTGAGCTCGGGCAAGGGGTTGTTGTAGGGACTTGGGGAGGGGACGCTGTGTTTAGATATAACTTAAGAATTTAAAAGCACCCACTGCAGAGTGTCTTGTGTGTCCAGCAGTTTAGAGGTCTGAGTTTTGTCTAGTGGCAGTTTTGACTCATCATAAGGTTGTGCAGAGGGTTAATCTGCCAGCTGCAAAGAATGTGTACAATGCAGACTAGAGAACTGGTTATGTGGATAGCACAGTAGTTCACCTCTTTTGCCATAGAGATCCATTTGTTACTTGCAGTTCATAAGTTACAATCCTAATAGAGGACAGTGACTTCTGAAACGTCAAACAGCTGCATACAAACTGCATGGTATAGGTTAGAATGGTACCCCCTCACCCCCAAGTCTTTTCATTATCCTAATATTGCTTTAAAGGGTTAGTTTGGGTAGAAATACATTCTTATTAGTTAAGTCAATCCCAACCACTGTTGCATTTTTAAATCCTGAGTTTGTGCTTCTCCAGAGCAAACACTCTTAAAATATGCTACCTACTAGTATGATTCCTACACCTTGAAATCCTCATTGTCCTATGTAACATTTCCTATACACTGATTAACACACTTATGAATCATTGTCTCTTTATAATGTGTGTGTGATGTAAAGTGCTTTAAAACCCTACAATGGTATGAGTAGTGCTATAAAAAAAATAAAATGCATGTGAGATGGGCTATGGAGAGGAGATTGGCGATAGAGAGATGAGGGGCACCATTTAAGGGTGGTAGTAAGGGAATCCATGGAGAATTAGGTCATGGAGGGGTCCCAACAAAGATTGTTGCGCCGGGCTCCACCAGTGCTAAAGCCGGCCCTTGGTGGTCTGGTGCCTCTTTCCAGTAGCCTCCAGCTCTCAGCAATCCCACACATTCACTCTCAGTTCAGAAGGGCAAAATACCGCTCTCAAAGGCCACTCCGCACACCATCCACTTGCCAGCAGATCTGAAGGCCACTTGACCAGTGACCTTCCCCAAACCTTCCCCTCGAACCCTCACCATTCCCCTTAAACAGATACCCATGTAAACCCTACAGGAAATCCCCCCATGCTAACCCCAGCCTCTCCCAGTATCTCACCCCCCGGGAAGTGGTGGATAACAGGAAGTGCTATTCCCTGCTGCATAGTGTCTTGTACACAAGACATCCTGCTATAGAAAACTGGCACTGCTGCCAGGCTGGGGAGGCCAAAGTTTACCTCTGGAACATTTGATCAAATTGCAAAACTTCACCAACTTCATCAGAGGAAAAATCTTCAGCTTCATTGGTGAGTAATTCGTATGTTTTATCCGTTGGTAATAAACCATGCAACAAATGCATATTTATGATAGGGAGCCATAAGATAGAGAAGGTCAAATCATTCTCGTATCTGGGCTTACTATTTGATGGGTCTTTAAAATTTAACTACCTGGTGGAGGAACGTTGCCGTAAGATGAATGTCATCAATGGAGCTATTGCAGGTTATGGTCGGAGGTTGGGGAGGTGGTGCCCTGAATAGTTGCTGAACTTGTATAACTCCATGTGTTGCTCCAAAGTCACCTATGGGGCAGAGGAGTGGGGCTTTGTGAATATTTGTCAACTTCAGCGGGAGGAGAACAAATATCTGCGCTCCATCCTGAAAGCCCCACACAGTCTAGCTGCAGCCATCGCACACAGGGAGTTAGGGATACCCTACCTTGAGGACCTGGTGAAAGTTAGGCCAATCTTAGCTTGGCTAAAAATCTGGATAAACCCCGAGGCGACCTTAAGTAGGGAATAATGAAGGAATAATGAAGGACTGCTTGGGCAGAGAAAAATGGTTGCGAATCCCGTGGCTCAGTTATGTTAAGTCCGTTTTGGACACTCTGGGTCTCGAGAATCTCTTTGCCGATCCGGCAGCAATTATCCCCCACCACAAGATGATTGTTAAAAAAGCGTTCTTGGCACACACAGCCATACAAAGAATAGAGTTAGATAGGGCTAAAACCACTGTGTGTGCCTACAACCTTGTAAAGACCACAGAAGGAATGGAACCTTATTTATATCTGATACAAAACACACAGGATAGGTTTTTAATGAATCGTTTTAGGCTCAATCTTTTACCATATTTATTGGGATCACCATTAGGGTATTCGCTTCGCCGTTTTGTCTGTAATCTACTCCCGCTGACCCTGTGCTGTGCTGAATAATATAAGGCTATTACCTGGCTGTCGAGACCCTCTGCTCCTCCCGCCTGCCTCCAGCCGCCCTGCTGCTCTCTTACGATCCAGAGCGGGGCCGCCGAGTGGAGTGTGGCGAGGGACTGCCTACAACTCCCGGCAGCCCTTGAGGTCTCCAGCGTCACTCCAGCATCACAACCCAGCGCCAGGAGGCGCATAAAAGTGACACTAGTTTCGGTGAGCGGGGCTTCGCCGTTTTGTCTGTAATCTACTCCCGCTGACCCTGTGCTGTGCTGAATAATATTAGGCTATTACCTGGCTGCCGAGACCCTCTGCTCCTCCCGCCTGCCTCCCGCCGCCCTGCTGCTCTCTTACGATCCAGAGCGGGGCCGCCGAGTGGAGTGTGGCGAGGGGCTGCCTACAACTCCCGGCAGCCCTTGAGGTCTCCAGCGTCACTCCAGCATCACAACCCAGCGCCAGGAGGCGCATAAAAGTGACACTAGTTTCGGTGAGTGGGGCTTCGCCGTTTTGTCTGTAATCTACTCCCGCTGACCCTGTGCTGTGCTGAATAATATAAGGCTATTACCTGGCTGTCGAGACCCTCTGCTCCTCACGCCTGCCTCCCGCCGCCCTGCTGCTCTCTTACGATCCAGAGCGGGGCCGCCGAGTGGAGTGTGGCGAGGGGCTGCCTACAACTCCCGGCAGCCCTTGAGGTCTCCAGCGTCACTCCAGCATCACAACCCAGCGCCAGGAGGCGCATAAAAGTGACACTAGCTCCATTTCGTGGGACGCCGGGCGAAGCCCGGGCCAAGGGCAGGCCCGTTGTTGCCCGTTAGTGACCGGTAAGGACCGGACCGGACCACCCCCCTGTAACATGGGAGACTCCCACGCCCACACCCCCTTACCTCCCTCATAGGGACTCTCTGGAACATTTGGCCAACATGACCAGAGGCACTAGGAGTAAAACCAAATCTGCATCAACTGTTACCCATCTCACAGGTCCGATTGACCAATTTATTTCGCGAACAAACGAGGTCATCGACCAGAGTATTTCCCTGTTGGAGGGCAGGGTTTCCCTAGACCTGGTGAATGCTAAACGCTCTTCTTTGGGCCTCCTGGCCACAGCAGCTTTTCCTATCCAACAAGTCTCCAATACCCCTTCTTTGATACCATCCATAACTACAGTAGAAATCCACACAGTCCCCTGTTCGGTGGATCTCTCAGTAACCAATTCTTTGCCAGACTCCCTTTCGTCAGTGGATCTCGAAACCACTCCAGATTTGGAGCTATGTCAAACCCAGGTGACCTCTCTAGACAAGCAGTCCTGTGGGGTTAGGGAGGGCGCGGTTCCAAAACGGGGGGACGGTAGGATAAATGATAATCTAGCTAGATCAAATGTCCCTACGGAGCCTGAGGGGGGGCAGCCTGTTCCTCCTAGCTCAAATGCATTAAAGGCCAATTATCCTCTTGTGACTATTTCAGATAGCATACCCGATAATCCTTTCAACATGGGCCAGTCAGGGGGTTCCTGTAGGACTTGTAACACCACCCCGTTTCTATTATCTAGCATCAGGGAGCTTCTTATGCATCACCTAAAACCTCTGGAATCTAGTTTGAGGTACCTCGAAAAACAGATAGCAATTCTATCTGTTACACCATCTACTCAGTCTAGCTTAGATCAAACAAAACAGGGGAAAGTGAAAGCTAAATGTCCAATAATAGCTCCCCAAATGGCCCAATCAGGTCCTTGTAGCAAGCCGACTACAGCTGCAAAGGCTTCTATTGCGCAATCAAAGCCCATCGTACCATCAGCCCCTCCCCATTTAAACTCTGATGTAGGTTTGGCCACGACCAGAATAGCCACCGTTCCATCCCAGATCCCCCCAGGTCTTGTGAGAGATTCCAATTTAGCCGTCAATAAAAATCAGACACCCTTACCACCTAAAACACCGGGATTAAAATCCTCGGGGGTAGAAAAAAGGGGAGTACGGCCAAGGCACCCCATACACCTTCCACCCGAGGCATCACCCTATACGGTCATTCTTACCGGTGTTCCAGAATTACCGGATGGTAATGACGAACCTCCTTGGTCCCTTAAAAACAAGGTCCTGCAGTGGCTCAGTTTAAATAGGCCCTTGCAGCATCGTCACTCAAATAGAATTTCTACAGTCTGAAGAGTAACTTGGATAGGGGATGAACGTAAATCAATACAAGGTGATTGCATTATAGTAAACTGTGATGATCCTACCACAGTCGACTATATTTGCTCCTGGCCAACACTGGAAAAAAGGGGGGGAATTGACGCCCAACGTCTCTCCTTTTTTTACCCTCCAGTGAACACCTATCAATACTTCCCCACTCCAAATTGGCAACAACCATCCGAACCGCACTGGAATCATGTGGGCCACAGATATACTGGACTTTTATCGACCGGCACGCTCCCTTAGGTCAGAAACTTTGGCCTTGGCTCGGGTTCCACGTATCAAAAAGGCTCGGCTAGGCGGCCGGTCTTTTAGCTTTCTCGCTCCTAAGCTTTGGAACTCATTGCCGTTGTCTCTGCGGAGCACCTCTAATTTGCTTATTTTCAGGAAAAACTTGAAAACTTGGCTATTTGCCGGATAATTCTCCCCTCTGTGGCCCCTTTTTTTGTTACTGTTATGTTTTCTGCCCCCCTTTTGGTTTGGAGCTCAAAGCGCCGGGACACTCCTTTGGAGTAGCCGTTGCGCTATATAAGCCCTAATTTAACATAACATAACATAACATATAGAAACAGGAGCAGAGAATGGCAGACACAGTTCTGGTATCCAGGCAGGACCCACGTCCCTACGGAGGGTTGGCAAGGTTTTCCAATCAGAAATCGATATGACTGCTTGGAAATGGTAGATTGACCGATAGTGAACGCAACTAGTGTGAATCAGGCCTGTAGAGTTTCTGGCGTTCCTTTTAGCCCTGGAACACAATTAAGTTTGCCAGAATGTCAAACTCCCTCACAATTAACAATGTCCATCCATAAAGTTAATGAGGACAGAACTAGACTAGAACTTTCCTCTGCCCTCCCCAACAAAATGACGGATGGACCCCTGGAGGCTTCCATCGGAACAAACGCTCCAAAATTCCTGAAGATTAAGGACCCTGTTAATAATAATAAGTCAGGGATCGTGGCCCTATCGGTGTGCCCGCTTACGCGTGCTCCCGATCCTTTGTTACCTGAAACTCTACCACCTCAGCCAAATGACCATCTCCATACCATAAATCAGAGCTTTTCAATCTTGTATTGGAACGTTGCAGGTTTACGTGCTAAAATGTCTCTCCAGCCGTGGTTGGATACGATAACTGAACATCAGATAGTCTGCCTTCAAGAAACATGGTCAACTATTCCACATCATTTAGCGGGCTACAAAACATTCCACATCCCGGCCAGTCAGGGTGTCCTGGGTAGACCCAAGGGAGGACTGGCAGTTTACGTTGCCAATACCCTCTCTTCCCTAACGATACGCACGTCCAAAGAAGACCCGAGCTGTCAAATCCTGCAGCTAAAATTTAGCAAAAATAGTACTTATTTTTTAGTTAATTTCTATAATAATCTCGGAACAACGGATTGTATAAAAATCCTTAATGAAATCACCACTTTTTTAATAACCTTGCGTAATGAGTTTCAGACAACCCCAGCATACGTGGTCTGAGGTGGTGATTTTAATCTTCCACTATGCACTAACTATAAAAACGGAAACTGTGGCTTACTGGATGAACATGGTAGTCCATTGCCCCATTTTGCGCATTCTATCTGCGGAAACATACTAAATGAGTCCTTCTTCTCACTAGAGCTTGATTTGGTCAATGATTTAGTAGAACCTCCATCTGACTTTTTACCAACCTTTCATGGTAGGGGGTTTTCACTACTATTGATTATATCATGTCCTCTCACAGTTTGAAGGGTCAAGTGGCAAATTTTCATACCGGGACTGACGTTAGTAGTGACCATTTTCCCATCAGTGTTACAGTCGTTACTAAAAATGTGTTTTTCCACTCTAACATCACCAGCCAGCTAACACAAAGCTCATTAACTATGAACAAGGTGAATGGTTTCACAGTCAAATGGGCAAAGGTGGACCCAGCCAAAATCACCGAGAGGGTTCTCGTAAAAGCCAGACCTTGGGTTCTTGACTGCTTAACTCCAGACTCTACTCCACAAACTATCATGGCCAGTTTTCAGAAAATCTTGGCGGTAATTAGAGAGGAGTTCACAGCCAAGCACAAAAGCAAAAAGTGTACTACCGAGAGATGGTTTAATACGAAGTGTCGAAAGGCTCTTTCAAATCTAAAGGCAGCCCTCTGTAGAACTACAAGGGATACTTCGGAAATTTCCAGCTTAAGGAAACTCTATAACATAGCCAGAGCAGAATGCAGGAGAGAAATTAAGCAAAATCTCTGGGCACAATTACACGACAGCTGCCATAAGAAAGACAGCGCCCTCTTCTGGCAAGTTATTAGATCCCCTTTCCTGGCCGATCCATCAACAGGACAGCACTTAGATGTTGCGATGACAGCAGATGAATGGGTCGACCATTTTTCTAAAATCTTTGGGAACTCTCAACCAGAACCTCCAGGTGATGATCAGAGCGGAAGCAGCAAGTCGGGGAGAAACTGCTACCCGATTAACACCCATTTCAACCACATAGAGGTCGCGAAAGCTCTTAAAGCGTCGAAACCCGGCAAAGCACCCGGGCCTGACAGAGTCCGTTAGATTTCTTTCTTCACAACCTCGAACTTTGGTCTCCACTTCTCACCCAGGTCTTGGCTGCAGCTGTAACAACTGGGCTGATAGATTCATGGTCGACATCAATCTTGCTCCCCATCTTTAAAAAAGGCAACCGAAACGACCCTGCATGCTAAAGGCCTATCTCCCTTCTGGACTCCATGGGCAAAGTTGCGGGTCGGGTGGTTTTGGATCGACTTCAAGTCTGGGCCCAGACCAATAACATCATGACTGACCTGCAATATGGCTTCCAGAGGGGCCTTGGGACTGTGGACCAGGCCCTGAATCTTGCCCTCTTGATGGGGAAGTACGCGGGAGCCAAAGGAGGTAACATCTTTCTCGTGTACGTTGACCTCAATGCAGCGTTTGACTGTGTCCTGCACTCCAAACTCTGGGCTATTCTTAGGGACCTTGGGGTGGACCCAGCCCTTATTGTTTTCCTCCGTGAATTGTATTCCGACGCAACGGCATGTGTCAGATTTGGAGTTAATGGCGATCTTTCACCCTCTTTTTCCATCGGAAAAGGTGTAAGGCAAGGATGCGTACTGGCTCCCTTCCTATTTAATCTTTATACCAACGGACTTGAGCTGGCCATGTTAGAAGGGAGCCAGGATTTACCTCAGATTAACCATCGCCCAATACCAACACTGCTATACACAGATGACTCGGTCATTCTTGCCAGAACATTGAACCAATTACAAAAGCAACTTAATAAATACTGCTCTTTTATGGGTTCTCTTGGCCTTAGAGTCAACATAAAAAAGACCTTTACCATGCATGTTGGCCCTAGGGTCAAGAATCCCAAACCAATTTTTGTCGGAAAAACAAGGCTGGAAAAAACATCCGCCTATCCGTATTTAGGCATTTTGGTGGATGACTCTTTAAACTGGCGACAGGCCGCGGCCAGCAGAAAACTTCTTTTCCAGCGTGCAACACCGGCCCTGGTCTCTTTCTCCAGGAAACTTGGCAAACCTGCTCCTTCCGAACTGCTCAAGATTTACTACGCAAAATGCCATAGTGTGGCCACCTATGGCGCGGGAGTTTGGGGTTATGGCCCAATAGATCCTATCCAGACAATAGAGAATGGGTTTGTTAAATACCTGCTGGCACTTCCACAAGGCGCCCCGATCTATGCTTCCCATAATGAGCTAGGCATGGACTACATCACTGATACCATACGATCCCAACCAATCCTTTTATGGCATCGCATATGGACAAAAGCTGAGTGCCATCTAACACGTTCTTTGATCAAAGACTGTATGGATCTAACAAATTGGCGAAGGATTCCATGGCTGGTTTACGTGGGAAATTTCTTCAGAGATCTTGGACGTAGCTCTTTCTTCGATGATCCACCTAGCGTGGAGGACACTTCGAGAAGGGAGCTAAAAAGGATCTGCTTGGGTCACCTAAGAGAATTTCGTGGCTCAATCGAGATCTTAAAATCTTCCAATTCCCAAATTTGTGCAGTTCAGACTGATAAAGGTATGCAACCATATTTGTCATATTATTTGTCCAACTATGAGAAATATCTCCTGACAAGATTCCGTTTCAATTCCTTTTTTCGTTTAGTTTCCTTTCCCCAAATACAGAATTGGTCGAACTCCATCGCGAACTGTCCGTGTGACGGTGTATCTACCCAGTCAACAGTCCATGTTATTTTCTTTTGTAAATTTTATAAATTACCTCGGAAAACCTGGATTCTACCACTCCTCCGCTCAATTGGTCAAAGGTCATGCTATCCAGCGTTTACCTCCTTACAGCTTTTGGACTCAGTACATTTCGCAAAGTGCATAGCTACCTTTTTAAAAATCAGCATTAAGATACGTCATGCTCTTGATTGATAAATGTTCACGTACCTAGAAAAGAAAACTGTACTTATTTTTTCTTTTATCTCTGCCCTCTTCTATATTGGGTAGATTTATTTTTTTGTTTAATATTTTGCTACAAATGACTGTTTTATTTATGTACTTTTTATGGTTTCAAACAAGTGGTAACCGAATAAAAGATTATGAAACTGAACTGAAACTGTATTCCCCCACAATTGAGCAGAAGGGAACCTGCGGCTGCGACAATAGGTCTCTGCAGGATTCCCTTCATTTTGTATTGTTATACTCATTTTATTCTGAACCTAGGCGTAGATTTTTGGTAGACATCTTAAAAAAATCTAATATAAAATGTGCTCAAGAGGCTTTGATTTTCCTACAACAGGCGACCGATCCCCTTACATTGTGCTGTATTATTAATTTTATTAAAGTAGCGGTTCGATTGAGGGCAACTCGAGGGGGGGGAACTGCGAGATTTCTGAGACTGGTTTTAAAGGTTTATAATGTCTTTTCCTAACACTGTGATTTAGCTGTATCTATATTGGGATTCACGTTAATTTAATTGTTTTTTTAATGAAATGAGTGTATATTGTATGTTTGTACATTTATGGTGATTTTTAATCATCGAATAAAGAATCCTGACTGACTGACCGACTGCAAAGTAAGACCTTGGGTCAGATTATGAGTTTAGCTGTCCTGGAGTGGGCTGCCACGCCACTTCCCCGCTCCTGGACCACCAAACCCATGAGCGCACTGCCCACCAGATTATGACTTTTTCAGTCACTGGCAGGTGGTTCTTTGGCGTTCCCACAGCGGTGCCTATGAAATAGGCACTGCAATGGGAACATCAAAAGCAGTATCTGCATGGCATGAACTGGTGCAGTCCGTGCCCTGCAGGTACTTGGGTGCATGCACACAGGGGGGGACAACAAGTGCCTCCCTGCATAGACCCTATGGCCCAGAGGCACAAAGGGGCCCTGTAGGGCCACTTTTGTTTCCTCTCCACCACGGTTTTCATGGAGGTGGATCACCATGAAAATAATGGCGGAGAGGAAACTTGTAATATGCTTGCTGGGACTTCGGGGGTCCAGCCAAGCATATTGCGGCATCAAGACTGCTGCAACACCACCAAGGATCTCTGATCCCTGGCAGATGCGGCAGTGCAATGGCGGTCCGACCGCCCAACTCCTAATGGGGCGGTAAAACCTCCAGTGTAGCTGGGGCTGGACTGCCACGTCACTGAGTCTAGCGGTCTGTGGACCACCAGACTCATAATCAGGCCTTAAACCTTTCTAAACAATCCAGGAGGTAAAGTGCATTGAGCATGAGCCCTATTGCTGTGTCGAAAGGTATCTGGATTTGCAATCAAATGCACCGAATTAGAATACGATGTGAATGCTTGACACAACTATCATTGGAGAATCAGGTGTATAAAGGGAGTCATATAGTAATTCAGTTGGATTGCAAAAATATCTGAAGCCCAGACTCAGAGAGGTAAATGATAGGACTCACCAGGGATACTCCCCACAAGCCACTGACTGCCCCAGGGCAGAGAGAACATACATTACCAAGAGAACCAGTTGTGAAACAAAGACATACCAATACATGTGGCACTAGCACCTACTGGTGGCCAGCAAAGGTCACTCTAGCCTCGGAGTTATGATCACTTTTAGGAAAGCCTCAAGTTAAAGACTTTAGGAGCATTTGTGTCTAGAGAGGTCAGAGTAAGGAACATACTACAGGTAGGGTCTCCTGCTACCACTACTATTTGCAATATATTGTGTAAATAGTCTTCAGTCTAGGCAGACAGCACTTGAAATCCGTGGTTCCTGCAGTGATGTGTGAGAGTTCACATTTCTGAGGCAATTATCAATTATTCTAACCCTGAAGGTAAGGCCTTGAGTGTTGTGGGGTTTCCGTACAGCACACTATTGGATATGTGGCCATTTTTGCATGTCAGTGACAAAGCATGTTGGGATTTTAGAGAGCAGTGTTCACAACTTAGATTTTACTAGGGGTTAAGTGATGTCACTGCAATGGATGAAAAAGCACCCGCTAGAAGATATTTAGGGGGTGAGGAGGAAAAGAGAAGAGGTGGAAAAGAGAACTGTTGAATTCTAAGAAGTGGTTTTAAAAAAGATTCGGACATGCCGGGTGGACCTCAGACTGCGAATAAGATGGTTGGACAGTGGCATGATGAGTCCATTTGGGTGGACAGACACTCAACATTTAGCTAACGTCTCCAGTGATAGATTGTTTACTATAGAAGCATCCACTTTCCAGGATAAGCCTGCTATATCATATATATTCACAGCATCATTCTAACCAAAGCTGGTAAAGGTGTTTTCTCACCAGCAAAGGCCAAAGTTCAATACACAACACCACTCAAGTAATTTCTTGCACCCAGTTTACCCAGCAGACCACTAGTCATTTGAACTCACCTGGATGGTCCCTGCACACTAATCATGCCCATGTCATTGGAGCGGTCGACCATGGTACATTGGAACTTCATGTCCTGAAGCACTGACATGATGTAGGACCAGTTGTGCTGGGCAACACCTCCACCAATGGCAAGATAATAGCCGTCTCCTGCGGAAGAAGAAAGAAGCCTTGTTAGGAAGGAGGACGCCATTGCTGGACCTCCTGTAGCACACAAACAAATGCTGTGTTACTAATCGTGACGAGTTGGCCCAGTGTTGAATCCACGCAGTACATACACATTCTCCAGCTTGTGCTTGTACTTTTACGATTAGGAGTGCCAAAAATCAAAGTATTGTTAGATCAAAGCTAGGACTGGCCCAGTGTGTCAGACAAGCAGGGGTTACTTGGATGCCATGATTAAGAGATGGGGAGGATGAATTGCAAACATATCTTCTCGAACAAGCAATTGATCAGAGAGCAGAGGCTAATAGAATCCGCACCCACAAATGAATAGTGTCTCCTAATATATTTGATGGTGCACGAAACCAGGGAGTACTTACCCCTATACTCCCCTCAATGTAGGAATTAATCCAACAAATTCAATACAACAACAAGGTTGGTTTCAGCACTCTATATACAAGTTGATGATGCTCTTTATCACAATCAAATTCAAACTGGTATTTCATAAAAACAATTGCACATAAGGAAAAGAAGTATCCAGCTTCAGTAGACTTATTTCTTGTTCCAAAATTCACTTTATTATTCATAGAACAAAAACTTCTTCCATAGACGAATTCACCATAGCCAACGCGTTTCGTCTCATTATGAGACTTCTTCAGGGCTTTAAATGTATGATATATATTGTGATAATATAGCCAGTGTCTAACCCAGGGTGGTGTGGAGTGCAAAAAAAGATGGATTTAGGCCCAGATCTCTGTACTGGGGTGAATGTATGACATTGTTCTACATTCTGTCCATCATCTGTGTTTTTTGCAATTTTCACCCCGAGTGGGCTGGGTATGCTCAGACGTGAGTCCCAGGCTCTCCACACCACTGGAGTCAAGCTATCCAGGCTGATGAAGGCTGATAGCCAGAAACCGGTCCTTGGATGCTTGATTCCGGTCTGGGAAAGACATGGCTTGGTAGTTCGGACAGGACTGTTCCCATGAGGCACAGGGTCAGAGCTGATTTGCATATAGCCAGTGTCTAACCCAGGGTGGTGTGGAGTGC
Source organism: Lissotriton helveticus (assembly GCF_964261635.1). Taxonomy (NCBI): domain Eukaryota; kingdom Metazoa; phylum Chordata; class Amphibia; order Caudata; family Salamandridae; genus Lissotriton; species Lissotriton helveticus. The sequence continues at coordinate 162,327,255 of NC_136065.1, read as the reverse complement.
AAAAAAAGATGGATTTAGGCCCAGATCTCTGTACTGGGGTGAATGTATGACATTGTTCTACATTCTGTCCATCATCTGTGTTTTTTGCAATTTTCACCCAGAGTGGGCTGGGTATGCTCAGACGTGAGTCCCAGGCTCTCCACACCACTGGAGTCAAGCTATCCAGGCTGACGAAGGCTGATAGCCAGAAACCGGTCCTTGGATGCTTGATTCCGGTCTGGGAAAGACATGGCTTGATAGTTCGGACTGGACTGCTCCCATGAGGCACAGGGTCAGAGCTGATTTGCATATAGCCAGTGTCTAACCCAGGGTGGTGTGGAGTGCAAAAAAAGATGGATTTAGGCCCAGATCTCTGTACTGGGGTGAATGTATGACATTGTTCTACATTCTGTCCATCATCTGTGTTTTTTGTGAGTTTGATCATTGGCACGTACACTGTTGCCAAGCGCTGCCCTCTGTACCTGGCATTTATGGATCTTTCAATAGCCTTTGACTGTGTCAACAGAACCAAGCTGTGGCTGAAGTTATTGGGTTAAGCGGTAGAGGTGGCATTAGTGAACTTTTTGTACATCTTACATATAAATCTAGCTGCGAAAGTTAGTTTTGGCCCGGCAGGTGAATTGTCGGATGTTTTTGCCTTGCCCGAGGGGTGCGATAATGGTGCATTCTGGCCCCTTGACTCTTTATTATCTATATAAAAGGGCTGTGCTCCTCCCTGATTAAGGCCTCCAAAGATAGTCCTAAGATTGCTCACAAACAGGTATCCGCACTATTATATGCCGATGACGCTGTATTATTGCCACGGACCCCGAAAGCACTTTGGCCATAAGTGGAGTGCTTCATTTCTTTCATGAGGAGCTTAGATTTGGCAACAAACTTTGGGAAGTCACGCGTCATGGCTTGTGGGCCACTGAAGAAAAACATACGAAGCTTATGATAAAAGGTCAATCGCTCGGTAGCGTGAGCAACTTTAGCTACATAGAGGTTATTTTGAACTCAATGGGATCATGTCAACCGCAGATCAACAGGTCACGCTTAAAACTTATTAGAATTGTTTGAGCAATATCGAATCTACCTCGGTCTGTAGGGAAAGGGCCCATTCCCCCCTATTAAATATATATAGCACCCAATGTGCCTCTGCTGCTCTGTATGGTGCAGGGGTTTGGGGACATCATAATGCTTCCTCGCTTCAAGCCGAAGAAGATCTAATTTTCCAGCGTTTACTTTATCTTCCACCCTCCAGCTCACATTTTATCATGCACTCCGAGCTAAACTTGCAGTACATTTCAGATAAACCAAAACTGGTCCCACTGCAGTTATGGGTGAATGTATGGATCAACCCTGGGGCCAGCTTAAGCAGGGATGCCATCATCGGCTGCCTAAGTTTGGACAAGCCGGTACAAAAGGGGGTGGTGATGGACGGAGCATCTGCCTCATGGGAACAGTCCAGCCCGAACTGCCAAGCCATGCCTTCCCTGAACCGGGAAGTGTTTGATTGGTTCAGATGCTCCGTCCATCACCACCCCCTTTTGTACCGCTTTGTTCGCCATAAGTTGGCAGGGTATGCGCAGACGTGAGTCACTTGCTCACTTGGCCACTGGATTCAAGCAAGCCTGGCTGAAGACGGCTGTAATGCCAGAAACCGGTCCTAGGAAGCTTATTTCCGGTCCAGGGAAGGCATGGCTTGGCAGTTCGGGCTGGACTGTTCCCATGAGGCACAGGGTCAGACTGATTTGCATATGGCCATGTCTGAACTGGGGTGGCAGAGTGGGCTAAAGAACGGTGATGGATTAAACCCAGATCTGGTGACTGGGTGTGAGTGTTTGATTGGTTCAGATGCTCCGTCCATCACCACCCCCTTTTGTACAGCTAAGTTTGGACAAGGGCCTCTCCATCCCATGGCTAGGCTACATCTCCAAAATTTTTAATTCAATGGGTCTGTCTTCCTTGTTCACTGATTCCATAAATATTAAAAGGGACGATAAGTCGAAGTGCAAGCTACACTTTCTGGAGCTTTGACAAACGCAGAGGATGTGCAATCAATGGAGTAAAAGCTATGCGAGAGATTATTATAGGTTTTAAGCGCCTGCTGAAGCCGTATTGTACCTGATCCCGGGTCTCACACACCGGGAGGTGTCTCGCCTCTTCCCTTTAAAGGTAGGAAGGGTTTGGTGGTTTTTGTGGTTTTGAGAGGAATGTTGTGGCTCTCTGGGGAGATTTGACCCCGCCCTTGTGATGGTTTTTCAGATCAAACTCCGCTGCACTTTATGCTTTTCTGTAAAATGTTCAACCCTTTCTTCCAGCTTTTTCTCAAACCTTTATTAAAATCTCTAGGGCATCAAAAATGTGGAGAAACTGTATTTTTTCTTGCGCTTTTAATCAGTCCTGATGTCTGTTTTAGGGTCAGCTCTTTTCTCAAAGCGGCAAGCGAGATGCAGGAATTCTATGGAAGGTGAGCCTCCTGTTGTGGGGAGCCCTTTACATCGCCCTCAAAGACTGTGCTTAACACAGCGACTGAAGGCTGCATCACTGCTAGGATTTTGGTAGTAGTTTTATCTCTGCGATATAATATTGTACTCTGGTTTCAGCTGTTCTTGGTTGGTATTGTATTGTGTTACCTTGTTTGCAGGTTGTTCTGCGTGTTTTAATCGGACATTTTAAAACTGTACATCTTTTATGGCTAATCTTGGTTGAATAAAGTTGTGACTGACTGGCAGATGATATTATAGTTCAATTTTATGATACTTAATTTACAGTCTTATAGAAAGAAGGAAGGACGAGTCTGCCTTGCTGATATTCAAACTCTGAGCCCTGCATTTGTTAGCAGCAAACGTATAGCTCACTGAGCCATTCAGCCGACTGTTGTGCAGCGCCACAAAATGTAATTTTTCCTCTGCTTTGAGGTGAAAGAAATTACAGGCATTGATCATAAATGGAAGAGTGCAGAAAAGTGAAATGAGTCACATGAGACGAGGTCAGTCTCGGGCCCACTGGATGCAAGTGGTCTGCAGACTCCAGCCTCTGGTAGAGCTGGCCTGGGTCCCAGCTTGCAGGCTTCTGAGAAGCCGAGACCAGGCCTCTCAGCTCTGCTGCTCAGAAGGAGCTGGAGAGGGTGGAGACGCGGCCAATGGGCGGCCTTCTGCTTCTGTCCTTAGCCCTGCAGCCCTGGAGAAGTCACAGGTGCCTCGCGCCTTGTCTGCACATCATAATCCCATTTGGGTCGTGAGCCTGGTTGCCAAGGCGTCTCTTCAATTAGCCATGATTCCATTAGCCAGGGCCTGTGCAAGGGGCAGGGCTGTCTGGAAGCCCTGCGAAGGGCTCCTATCTGACGGAAACCCAATAACCGATGTGATGGGGAACGGGCCCTGGGGCGCAGCAATGCGCTAATTGGGTTACACCACTTGCCTCCTGATAGAAAACATGACAGGTCGCAACTAACACTTCCAAACTCCAACTCCTGCTGGCCAATTAAAAACAGGCTCTCAGATGAGCTGACAAGCGCGCCAATGGCTCATCAGTCAAGAGACGCTGGCTCAGGGCCAGGCTGGGAACCAAAAACAGCCCTGGCTAATTTTATCAGACCAACCCTCAGAGCACGACGTGAGCAAGCCTGGCCACTGTAAGAAGGGCGGGAGGTGGAATTTGGGGAGGGGGCTATTGGTGGGGGTGGGGGGAGCCAGATGGAGCCCCTCCCTAGAATGTTTTGTAAAAATTGAAAATATGGTGCGCTTCTCAACACATCTTTCATTATCGAACCTTGTCCAGTCATTGAATAGATGGATGGAGGATTGCGACAAGGTGGCATGACTCAATGGATCAATGGTTGGATGAGTGACTAGTAGGTGATTAAATTAATTCAAGAATGGATGACAATGAATACAGACGTTTAGTTACATGGAGCAAACGATCTAGATAAATTGACTATTGGTGCGTACTCTGGTTTTAATTTTAGCTTCTGCATAAAAGCATCACCTCCCCAAACACTGCTACCGCCAAGCCTCGTGAAATATGCCCAGCCCAGATGTATTTAACATAGTGCATTGGTTTAGCACCTCCAGGGAATTAAACACAAAGCATAAAGCTTTGATCTAAAGAGAGCGAAAGAGATAAACATCTAGTGAATGAATTCCACAAAGTGAAAAGAGGAAATCTGGCATCAATCTCAACTTCCATTGGACCACGTGGTGTGATCCTAGGCAATTACTTTTTTCCCACTGCCTCCTTTTCCCTCATCACACGAGAGCACCTTGAAATGCATGCACAAAAGCAAAAGAAAATACTGTTACCCCATACGTAATAAAATCTTAAGCCGCATGTAGGGGGGAAAACGTAACTTAGTTCACTGATCACATGGTCCTCAGGGCAGATGGGGTGGGAACTTGATTGTTTCTGAGTTTATGTTTAGAAAGTCTGATTTTCAACAGTTGCCACTCAATGCAATGGTATAATTCAATATATTAAACTGAAATGCATTGAAATAGTCTCATTATAGAGAAATACACTGATTAGAATTTTTAAGAATTTATCATATATGAACTGGACTCTCTGGGCCAAGCCACAGCAGACCCCTTTGCCCCTTCTGCCCAACACCCTGAAAGTCAGCACTATTTGTGATAACCCTGCAAGAAACATGAAGCAACCAAATGCAAAACTAATGGGTTCTGATGCAAGTGTGGTCTGTAAGGGCACACTCTGAAACCATGTGTTTTGCATTGTTTGTTCTCATAGTGCAAAGTGCTGCAGCGGGAAAAGCAGGTGGCCTCCCACCCCACAACAAAATGGTACCCACCCAGCGGTGGCTGGCATATACGGGGAAATGGAGGCACGCAAATATAATTTGAAAAAAATAAACACTCATTAAACTCAATAGGCCCTCCCTGCACTGGGCGTCCGTGCCGCGACTGCAGCCCAGCCACCAGCAAACTCCCTTGACCAATCTTGGCACTGCTCACATCCAGCATCTGAGTAACGCCCTGATTGGAGGGAACAGCCTCACTCAGCGCTCCACAGCACTTGCTTTAACCCAGCTGTCTTTGACAGCTGAGTTAGAGATGTTTAAAGTGCGCATGTGTGGTTGGCCGTTGCAAGCCGGCCGGCCAAACATACATGTGCACTTTAAACAGAGCATAGACAGTCCACCCTCCTCACTGCTGCTGTCACTCAGCAGGTCCCGCCCCGTCCTGACGCTCTGTTTGGGATGGGCAGGTGAAAAATGCAATTTAATGAATTAATATTTTATTATGCATTTCGGGGGCATTCAAAATAATTGGTTGCGGCGTTCCTCAGCCCTGTCCCCCATCTTCTGTCTTAGCTTAGCGCTGGGACGACCCTTGGCTGGGGCAGCCATGCGCTCTACAAATATTATAACATAACATTCAAGTGAGGCCACACTCCTCTGCTCCAACGAAGGAGCTGCCCCTGCCGCCACCTGCAGTAAAACTAGCCCTCACCTACCCAATTCAGGCCTACAGTGCCTGTGAGGTGCCTGTGTACCATTCTGCTATTCTCATTACCTCTGAATCCTTTACATGACCCAAATGGAGTGTAAGGATCAGACTAGCTTATAGGGCATTCTGGCCAGCATGGCTCTCCTGACAGGTCAGTATGTGATCTGTTTTATAGGCTTTTTGTGGGCTTGTTTTATGTTCTGGTGGTCCAGTTTCTACTGTTGATTTCCCTGATTTTACCACAAATATTGCCTGCAGCAAACACACATGCATGCAGTTTCCCATACCTTGCAAAATACCTATACAGCATATCTTTATAAGTTCAGAACTGCCCGATTTTCGAAATGTGGGACACTTTAACTATTTGATTCGCTAATGAAGATCACTTTTATTTTGGAGCCTGTAGCTATTTTCTGCCTAGTCCGATATTACCTGAGTAGACACCTGCCTTCGAGCAAGCCATGTGATGTGCATATCACTTGGATAAATGTAAGAATAGGAGTAATCAGTGAGAGACAACAGCGTAAGACCACACCACAGATAGCACATAGATTAGCTGGGTGACATCAAAAGCACTGTAATGTAGCATTCCTGGACAGAACATTTGTGTGACATCACAGACGGAGAAACATCTGCATTATGTTCCAAACAGTGTAAAGAAGTCATAGTGACATCACAGTCCACAAGTAGAGTCTGTAGGACATCAGATCTGGAGTGTAAAGGGGCCATCTAATGAGTGATGTCACAATAGGTTCCCAAAACCTAAGCAGACGTCATCAAACAAAGCAACATTCTAGAATGCTTCCCGTTATAGATGCTGGACTGAGTGCACATGTTTTCTCACCACTGGATGCCCCCTTTAATGTTAGCAGGATATCTGATCTTCACTCGTCTACTTCCTACCACGTGACACAGTACAAGCTGGGGTCAGTGTAAAATTTAACAAAGCACACAGTGCAATTCGTATAATACTAATAACTTTTTTTCATTTTCTGTGCCCGATTCCAGTGTTTCAAAGTCCTGCACCCGGAAGCAAAAGTCTCCGAGAGGAAGAAGCTGCAAGAGGCGGTCAGAAAAAAGTCCTCGGTAGAGGGGAATACACGAAAGCACGAGCTAAACAGAACAAATCCGTGGAGGGCAGGCCGGCCAGAAGGGGGAGTGAGTAAAAGAGGCAGTAAAAGGGGAGTAAATCGGTCTCCCTCATTTGGCAGAGTCGTACCTCCAGCAACACAGTCTGATAGAAAGTCTCTCTTCTCGGAGCTTAGATTCAGTCGCTGGGTGTGAGTCACTCTCCCTGCAGGACAGTCTCTCTCAGGGGTGGGGGTCTCATGGTTTGGAAGCACAGTAGTTACTGCTGTGCCAGTTTATTGGTAACTGTCTTATAGGAAAAGTTGCCTCATGTTACACAAACAAGATGTTACTACATTTTAAGAGTAGAGTTACATGTGCGTTTCTTCACTCAAAAATGCATTTTAGGTTGTTTTCTGGCATGCATAAGATATCCGTTTCATTTTCTATTAAGATAATGGTCTTTAACGGTGCTGATAACTTATGTGGGTTGTGCATGCTGAAAAAGTGCCCCTGCTCAGTCTGGAACCTTGAGAGGTATCGTTTTTACTGACAGCTGGCTGCTCGTGACGTCACGTCCACTTTTTGGCCAGACATTATTTCCGACTATCTCTGTGGCCATGTCCTGGCTGTACCAGGCAGGGCCGGCCTTGGGCGTTGGCGAGCTGGGCCAAGGCCTGGGCGCCAGGACTGGGAAAGGCGCAGCAGGAAGCTGCCTAACTTAATGTCATGCAAACAGCTGCTTGTCCTTCCTATTTTGTCTCAATTGGGTCCAGTAAAGACTTTGTAATCAGCCCTTAATGCAGGAGCGTATGAAGGGGGGTGCTGGCCTGCCCGGGTGTACTGAGAGGGGTGAAAAAATGGCACAAATCTGTGTTTTAAACACATATTTTTGCCATTTTGTCAAGCCAGGGGGGTGACAATAAATTTCCTGCACCGGGTACCACCTGACCTTGCTACGCCACTGCCTTAATGTACCTTACCTTAATTGTTAGCACTCCATCAACTCCCCCGCCCTCCTCCCATTTTCCCATAACTCCTGCTGTCACACCGCAATGACTCCTCTCCCCCAAAACAAACACCAAGTTTTCTTTCCACCGAGGGCGCTGTCCCAGTCAATCCGATTTGGTGCCGGTCCTAGTTCCAGGAAAAGATAGCAGTTTTCCTACATCTTGCCAGCTATTGCTTCACCATGATAGCATTGCTTCACTCTTCGCTTTTGGGCTGAGTGGTCGCTCCCCAGCTTGGTATCGTTCTGCAGCGCTTTGCTTTCTAAAACTGCCTCGTATTTATTGCCTACTGTTTGCCTTGGTTGCCGCTTTGTTTGTATGCACTTTGGAATTGCCTGTGTCACTTTCACGCTGATTGCGCGTTTTCCCCCTAGCGCTCCGCTCTGCTCACCCCCCCGCCTCCATTTTGTTTGTTGTTGTGCTCCTCTGTAGCCCGCCCCGCATCCCAGCTGAGCCGCCCTCCCACAGACTACAAACAGCGCTCCACTCCCTGGAAACGCTGTGACTCACTCTTCGCTTTTGGGCTGAGTGGTCGCTCCCCAGCTTGGTATCGTTCTGCAGCGCTTTGCTTTCTAAAACTGCCTCGTATTTATTGCCTACTGTTTGCCTTGGTTGCCGCTTTGTTTGTATGCACTTTGGAATTGCCTGTGTCACTTTCACGCTGATTGCGCGTTTTCCCCCTAGCGCTCCGCTCTGCTCACCCCCCCGCCTCCATTTTGTTTGTTGTTGTGCTCCTCTGTAGCCCGCCCCGCCTCCCAGCTGAGCCGCCCTCCCACAGACTACAAACAGCGCTCCACTCCCTGGAAACGCTGTGACTCACTCTTCGCTTTTGGGCTGAGTGGTCGCTCCCCAGCTTGGTATCGTTCTGCAGCGCTTTGCTTTCTAAAACTGCCTCGTATTTATTGCCTACTGTTTGCCTTGGTTGCCGCTTTGTTTGTATGCACTTTGGAATTGCCTGTGTCACTTTCACGCTGATTGAGCGTTTTCCCCCTAGCGCTCCGCTCTGCTCACCCCCCCGCCTCCATTTTGTTTGTTGTTGTGCTCCTCTGTAGCCCGCCCCGCCTCCCAGCTGAGCCGCCCTCCCACAGACTACAAACAGCGCTCCACTCCCTGGAAACGCTGTGACTCACTCTTCGCTTTTGGGCTGAGTGGTCGCTCCCCAGCTTGGTATCGTTCTGCAGCGCTTTGCTTTCTAAAACTGCCTCGTATTTATTGCCTACTGTTTGCCTTGGTTGCCGCTTTGTTTGTATGCACTTTGGAATTGCCTGTGTCACTTTCACGCTGATTGCGCGTTTTCCCCCTAGCGCTCCGCTCTGCTCACCCCCCCGCCTCCATTTTGTTTGTTGTTGTGCTCCTCTGTAGCCCGCCCCGCCTCCCAGCTGAGCCGCCCTCGCCCCTCCCCCTCCACTTTCCATATATGACAGTTGCTCCTGCGCGCAGCGTTTACGCGCAGCGACCGCGCCCAATCCGCGCCGAAGGTGCGCCAAAGGTAAGCCCGTCTACGCCCGTCCGCGCCTGGACCGCGCCCAGCGCCAGACCCCCTGCCCCTCGCGCTGCCCAGCCCTCCCGCATCACCTACGATGCCGCCACCCTCCTAGCCCTTAACCCCGGCCGCGCCCCCAACTGCGTCCAAGCCGCTCCTGGACACACCCATGGTCCTTTCTCTTGCTACTCCTGCAAATTCATCGGCACCAACAACATCTCCGCTACAACCACACCACAGATTCCCGACCCCAACCACCTACAATGCATCCTGCTCAACACCCGCTCGGTCCATAGGCATGCCATTGACCTCTGGAATCTACTAGACACCATCTCTCCAGACATCGCCTTCCTTACAGAAACATGGATGAACGCTTCCTCCGCCCCAGACATCACCATTGCCATCCCTGAAGACTATAAGATCACACACAAGGACCGTACCAGCCACACAGGAGGAGGAATCGCTATCGTCCATAAAAAATCAATCCACATCTCAACCAGCTCTGACGTCAACCTCGCCAACTCTGAACACCTTCACTTCCAGATCCACATCGACCCCAAGACCACACTCAGAGGCACCCTCCTTTACAGACCACCGGGACCCCGCGCAAAGTTCAGTGAAGACATCACGGACTTCATCACTCCACACGCGCTCCCCTCCAAAGATTACATCCTTCTGGGAGACCTCAACTTTCACCTTGAAAATAACAACGACCGCAACACCACCACCCTCTTGGACAACCTCGCCAACCTCGGACTTAAACAACTGGTCACTTCCCCCACCCACATAGCAGGTCACACACTCGACCCCATCTTCACCTCCAGCAATCATGTCTCCTTCAGCCACACCACGGATCTCCTCTGGACTGACCACAGCTGCGTTCACTTCACCTACAACAAGCCGAAACCCACCAACCACCTCCAACCAACTCTGCAAAGAAACTGGAACAAAATCACCATCGACCAGATCTCCTCATCACTCCTTCTAAACACCCCAGCCCACTCTTCTAACCCAGACCAAGCCGCCGCCAACTTCACCCTATGGTTATCCAACACCGCCGACATCCTAGCACCACTGAAAAAACGTCAACGCAAACCTGGCAGCAAGAAGGCCTCATGGTTCAACGATGATCTTAAGAAGTCCAAGAAACTATGCCGCTCCCTTGAAAAGGCCTGGAAAAAAGACCCAACCACTAGCACCAAGGACGCCTTCAAAAACGCCACCCGCACACACCACCAACTAATCCGAAAGGCCAAGAAAACAGCATTCAAGGATCGACTAGACAACAACGCCCACAACAGCAAGGAACTTTTCAACATCGTCAAGGAATTCACCAACCCCTCGGCCAACTCCAACGACATCACCCCGTCTCAAGCCCTCTGCGACTCCCTAGCTCTATTCTTCCACAACAAAATTGCGGACATCCACAACAGCTTCGACAACCAACCCGGAGACCAACCCACCCAACCATCTGATGGACATTCACCCCCCTCGAACATCCTTAATGACTGGAACCCAATCTCCATTGAGGACACCATCCGCCTGATGAACTCTATCCACTCAGGATCCCCCACAGACCCATGTCCGCACCACATCTTCAACAAAGCAGACGCCGTCATAGCACCGCACCTCCGAGACGTCATCAACTGCTCCTTCAACTCCGCCACCTTCCCGGAAAGCTGGAAACACGCTGAACTCACCGCCCTTCTGAAAAAACCCACAGCGGACCCCACCGAACTCAAAAACTACCGCCCCATATCGCTCCTTCCTTTCCCAGCCAAAGTCATCGAGAAAGCTGTCAACAACCAACTCGCCGCTTTCCTCGAAGCCAACAAATCCCTCGACTCCTCACAATCTGGCTTCCGAGCAAAACACAGCACTGAGACCGCCCTCATCGCAGCAACAGACGACATTCGAACCCTACTGGACAATGGAGACACAGTCGCCCTCATCCTCCTCGACCTCTCTGCAGCCTTCGACACAGTCTGCCACAGCACCCTTTTACAACGCCTCAGAAACATCGGAATACAAGGAAAAGCACTCGAATGGATCACCTCGTTCCTCACCGGAAGAACCCAGAGAGTCCGCCTTCCACCATTCAAGTCCGAAGCCACTGAAGTCATCTGTGGCGTACCACAAGGATCCTCACTCAGTCCCACCCTCTTCAACGTATACATGAGCCCCCTCGCGGCCATCGCTCGCCAACACAACCTCAACATCATCTCCTACGCGGATGACACTCAACTGATCCTTTCTCTCACCAATGACCCCAGCACCGCCAAAACAAACCTACACGAAGGAATGAAAGAAGTTGCCGAATGGATGAAACAAAGCCAGCTGAAACTGAACTCAGATAAAACCGAAGTCCTCATCTTAGGTACATCCCCCTCTGCATGGGACGACTCTTGGTGGCCGGAAGCCCTTGGAAAAGCACCCACCCCGACAGACCACGCACGGAACCTAGGCGTTATCCTGGACTCTTCTCTCTCAATGAACAGACAAGTCAACGCCGTATCCTCATCCTGCTTCAACATTCTTCGCATGCTCAAAAAAACATTTCGCTGGATCCCCACCGAAACCAGAAAAACAGTCACCCATGCTCTGGTCACGAGCCGACTGGACTACGGAAACACCCTCTACGCAGGTACTACAGCTAAACTCCAGAAGAAACTCCAACGAATCCAAAACGCCTCAGCCAGGATCATATTAGACATCCCGCGTAACGAACACATCTCTGGCCACCTGAAAGACCTCCACTGGCTACCCGTCAATAAGAGGATCACTTTCCGACTGTTAACCCACGCACACAAATCACTCTACGACATCGGACCAGAATGCCTCAACTCACGACTGTCCTTCTACACCCCCTCCCGCCAACTACGTTCTTCCAGCCAAGCCCTCGCCACTGTACCCCGCATCAACAAGACCACAATGGGAGGCAGATCCTTCTCATACCTGGCAGCTAAAACATGGAACTCACTCCCCACCTACCTTCGCCTTACCCAGAACCACCTAGCATTTAGAAAGCAACTTAAAACGTGGATATTTGACAAGTAATCCTCCTCCCCTCCCTAAGCGCCTTGAGACCCTCTGGGTATGTAGTGCGCTATATAAATTCTCTGACTTGACTTGACTTCACACATGGTTGCATTTTACAATGAGGAAACCGCGTGTGCTGAAGTATTCAGTATTTGGGGCTATGTGCTCCCATGTACTATTTTACACCTATGTTGTATGGTGCTTAAATGTGCTACAACTCATACACTTTCCCTGTATCCACAATTATGTTAATTCAAATGAAAAATTTTCATTCACACACAGCTTTGTTACACATGCACAACTCGGGATACACACGTTTGTGTAATGAACAGAGTTGTGCTACCGTTCACACACTAGTTATTAGTCATTAATATTCGTTATTAACATACTACAGCCACGAATCGGCATTGCAGGGGTTCCACCATGATAACAGCTATGCGCTACAACATCAGAAATATGAAATGGATTGTTCATCATAGGGTGGTAACCCTGAAAATCCCTAAATCTGGGGATGAAGAACCTAGCCCTTGGGTGATCAGTATTCACAACACTCACTGGAGTTGGAAGAATTAGATGTCAAAAAGAAAAACTTTTCTTTGAGTTCCCTCGCTCACCAGGGTTTCCCCACGGTGACATGCTTCATCATTGGGGCCATCCCAGCCCTCTACGGGATTGCCCGTAATAAAGTATGTAAATCTGGGCACACATTTTTCAGCTTCCTGTTTGCAAAATATGTACTCAAGTCGCATCATCATTATATATTTATCTATGTATTACAGTATTATTGTTTTATACATGTATAACAATGTATTTTATAAACAAACATGGATGTCATTTCGTACTGATTTGAATTGTTTATATGCCTCAAATATGCTTGCTAGGTTTCTTGGCCTTATTAGGCCCAGAACTCAAGGTTGTAGATTTGTACATTTCTGCAAAACATAACCCCACATAACCTCAAACTCATGTACTTATGTAAAATGATGAGCCCAATATTGTATTTATGAATTATATTTACTCCTCAAGTACGTTTTTCACTTCCTTGTGGGGAATATCCTGCCACATGCCCATTGATGAGTGTTTGCTGAACGAAATGAGTTTCGGACATGTGATTAGGGGCCTAATATGCAATCAAGAGAGGACTAGCCTATTAATATGTGATACAGGACTCAGAACTGTATGGGGAAGAGGGGAAAACCACACACTGGATGCAGGAGTTCCTAACAATCACTCCACCTACATCCATTGCCTTGCTTTTAACGCTACCAGAGGCCCAGATAGTAAGATAACCCCCTTGGGCACTGGGACCACTGTATAGCTTTTGACTTTCACTTTCACGTCACCATCATTGCACACTCAGTAAAATACCAGCTCTGCGGTAATACAGGCATTTAAGCACACCCGGGACACATACGGTGTCACTGGATGGGCCCGATGATTAAGCATGCCACCAACTAGGTTGGTGGGTGAGGGCTTCATGAAAGGAAACTAAACAGTTTTCCCCCTTCCCCATACAGTCCCGAGTCCTGTATCACATATAAATAGGCTAGTCCTCTCTTGATTACATATAATAAACCTGGGGATACGGACTGGCTACCCAGTCCTCTCACTCTCCTTGATAATTGAATGTGATTAGGGGCCACATGCATCAATGAAAAACAGAATCTGCCCCTTTGCGACCTGTATTTTTGCATTTGGGATGTATCATCCCAAATGCAAAAATCACAATTTAAGGAATCGCAAAATTTGTGATTACTTAAATTGTGTTTGCATTTAGGGAATCGCAAATTGCAATTCTTTAAATGCAATGCATTAACATAAAAAATTGCGATTTCGCAAATATGAATTGCAAGTTACGTTAATCTCAGGTTGATGGTTATTTGCGATTTCTTTGAAAAATGCACTAAAGTGCATTTTTCAAAGTCCAATGTTACACACACACATGCCCTTAGGGTATGTGTGTGCGCAACATGTGGTAAAATGGAAATTTCAGGGATGCAACAGGGTGTTCTTTTGGCACCCTTGCACCTTTGAAATTACCTGAACAATTTCCGAGAACCTATTGGGTACTCGCAAATTGTGCATGCCCATTCATTCCTCTGTATTCCGAGTTTAGTAATTCAGCAATTACTTTAAGACTGCTGATCTGGACCCATTTTATGAAGCAGTGACGTCACCATTCCAGAAATTAGAAAACATCGACAACCGACCCAAATTTCACTTTCAACCAACAGGGAAAAGGGGTTGTAAAAGCACCATCCTTAAGAATATGATGCTCAAGAGGGACCAAGAGAAAAGCCAACGCGCTGTCCTACCTGGACTAATGTGGCATATGATAGGTTGGTGGACCAAACAGATGTATGACAGACTCTTTTGTGGAAGTCGGGATCTATATGAATCTCGAAATACAGATCTCATCACACAAGAACTAGAATTAATTTATTGAGTGCCGCAAAGTATCTGGTTTCCAAAACAGTTAATAAAGACAAACAAACACAACATCTTGATAAGACTGTCCCCCAAGGCTGAAGAAGATGCACTCTGGTACCTGTTGGGGCACATATTGGCATAAACTGGTACAGTGGTGGCTGGTGACAATTCAAAGTGGTAAGGCATAAAAGTTGTCGATGAGTATTGCGCACAAGCGTAACAAAACTTCAGGGGCCCCCCGGCAAACTACATTTAGGGCCCCACCTCCACATTCAGTCAGGAGCTTTCGGGCTAGGGTGCTGTGTGGAGGGAGCCCACTGGAACCCAGGGGCCACCACTGGTATTATGTTGTGAGAAAGCTGAACCCAGTCTGGGCTTGTGAGGGGGGATGGGGATCTGCATTTTAAAGGAACTTTGAGAAAGCAAAAAGGGTTCTAAAGCAATGATGAATGTGTACTCTTGAAACATTTAAACATATTAAAAACTGGATGAAGCGTGGAAGGTGCTGAATGCTCCAGGACTGGAATTGTAATCCATAAACAGCAGAGAAATGGGTCGAGGTATCTAGCTGTGAGGTTAGTGTGCATGGCAGAACTGGGTACTAATGGGAAGTGCGCTTGGTCTATTGATCTGGACTGTTATGGACTTGCATTGTACATGAATAAAACACCTAGGGCCAGATGTAGGTAATCCCAGTTTACCTACTCTTAAATACCGAATCATACCGATTCGGTATTTAAGAACAGGTAAATGGGATGTAGGTAATTTTTCTGTAAAAATTACCGAATCGGTAAGTTTCGGTAATTACCGAATGGGTATTTACCGATTCAGTAATTGCCATTCATTCCTATGGGCCTGGAGGCTCATAGGAATGAATGTCAATTACCGAATCCGTAAATACCGATTCGGTGAAAGGGGGAAACATTGAAGGGTGGCAGGGTGTCACTTTGACACCCTGTTGCACCCCTCAATTGTGCATGGGTGCACATGTTGCAGACATACATGCCCTAAGGGCATGTATGTGTGCAACATGGCACTGTTTGAAAAGCACTGTTTGAAAAGCAAAAAAAATGCTTTTTCAAAGGTTTTCATTATTTACCACCAACTTCTAGTTGGTGGTAAATAGCGATTCCCAAAAAGGGGAACGCACTCATTTGAGTGCTCCCTACATTGCAAATTCGGTAATTTACCGATTCGATATTTTAAGGAATCGGTAATTTACCGATTCCTTAAAATACAGAATCGGTAAATTACCGAATTTGCAATTTAGGGCCCCCTACATCCCAAATGCCCAATACCGGTCGGTAACGGCCAAAATTCGGTAATTTCGTCCGTTACCGACCGGTATTGGGCCACCTACATCTGGCCCCTACTGTTTAAAGTCTTTCTTCTATGTAATCAGAGTTCTTGTGCAGTGCTCTAGTGTTGGAACAATCTATGTTCCCCTCACCATACAAGTTACGCCTGTTTATCTGTTTAGCACCACATGTATGACCAGCAAAACAGTGATGCTACAATATTTCAAAACTTGTTGAGAGGCACCATATAAATTAAGGATTTATGTTGTTCATAGATGAAAATAAAACGAAAATGCATTTCTCTTACTAAGCACACACACATTTATGTAGACGGTGCACAGTACTAAAAGTAGCTCATGAAATGGAGATGGAGCTAAGCACAGCAGCGCAAGTTCTGCTAGCTTTCATTAAATGTTTGCTTCTACAGCTGGTTATGTGACATGGAAAGTGATATGTATGCTTTGCTACTGTCTGATAAAATAAAATAGAGCTGAAGTCCTTGACGCTCGCCATCTAACAAACCTCCCATGAAATGGTTGAGTGTGAGCTATCCGTGCTCAACTAGTGGCTAAACATTTGAAACAGTTTTGAAGCGCACAATAGAAGAACACAGAGACACCTCAGCAGGAGCCATTAATTAAGTACCTCGTTAATTAACAATACGGATGTAAGTTGCAAAAAAAATATATACTTCCCAATTAAAAATTAAACAGCATACGATGCGATTTCAGAGCATCATGGGTCATAAGAACAAGCATTTGCAATGCAATAGGTCTCGCATTCAAGCAAGTTTGAGCTATTGGCATTGTAAATGAGAATGCCTTTTATTTAGGTCTTGGGTTTTAAAACATAAAAGGCATTGTTATTTACAATACTATTTGTTTAAACTCTCGCAAATGCGAGACCTATTGCATTGCAATAAAGGGCCTTCTCGACCACTTGTTAGATTGCAAATATCAGAGGAAGAGACCTGCCTGCGACGTCTTCAAAGTAGTGATCAATAGTGCAGTGAAGAAGAAGTGTAAGTGTTGTAGATTATACAGACACTAAGTGTGAAGTGAGAGTTACATATGATCCAAGCTATAAACACTAACAAAGCACTCAAACACCTTTTGCTCTGGGATTACACCGGTGCAGCTCAGGAGGAAGAGCGGGAAGGGGGCTATTTCCTGCCCTATCCATGATTTGAGTGTGTAGTGTGGCATTGCATAATCTCATTGCTATCTTTGGCCTAAGAAAAGCACTCCAGATCTAGTAGGTCCCAGGCTTCACCTCCAGTGCAGGGCGGCCTGTGCTTTATGGCAGGCATGGAGGGAGGGAGGGATGGTGTCGGCTGCAGCCCCAGCCTTGTACAGTGCCCCTGCTATTACTAGTGAGCAAGAGGCACGGAGTATGGTATTGGTGGTGGTGTTGACAGTGGTAGAATTGGTAATGGTGGTGATATTGGTGGTGGTGGCATTTGTGGTATTGGAGGTGGTGGTATTGGTGGAAGTGGTGGTATTGGTGGTGGTGGCGGTATTGGTGGTGGTGTCATTGGTATTGGTGATGGTGGTATTGGTGATGGTAGTATTGGTGGTGGTGGGGGTATTGATGTTGGTGGTATTTGTGTTGGTGGTATTGGTGATGGTGGTATTGGTGGTGGTGATGGTATTGGTGGTATTGGTGGTGGTATTGGTAGTATTGTTGGTGTTGGTATTGGTGGTGGGGGAGGTATTGATGGTGGTGGTAGTATAGGTGGTGGTGGTATTGCTGGTGATATTGTTGGTGGTATTGGTGGTAGTATTGGTATTTATTGTGGTATTGGTGGTGGTATTGGTGGAGGTATTGGTGGTGGGGGTATTGGTGGGGGTATTGGTGGTATTGGTGGTGGTGGTGGTGTTGGAGGTATTTGTATTAGTAGTGGTGGTATTGTTGGTGGTATTGGGGTTGGTGGTGGTATTGGATTTGGTGGTGGTAAGGGCGGTGATGGTATTGGTGATGATGGTATCGATTGTATTGGTGGTGGTGGTATTGGTGGTGGTGGTGGTATTGGCGTTGGTGGTGGTGTTGGAGGTATTTGTATTAGTGGTGGTGGTATTGGTGGTGGTGTAGGTGGTGGTGGCATTGCTAGTGATATTGGTGGTGGTAGTATTGGTGGTGGTAGTATTGGTGGTGGTGGTGGTATTGGTGGTGGTATTTGTATTAGTGGTGGTGGTATTAGTGGTGGTGGTATTGGTGGTGGTGGCATTGGTGGTGGTGGCATTGTTGATGGTATTGGTATTGGTGGCGGTATTGGGGTTGATAGTGGTATTGATGGTGGTGGTGGTATTGGGACCCTTGTACCTATAAATATTCCTTCAGATAGGACCAGTCAAGCAACCAGGCACAAGTGTGTCTTTGATGCACCTTCCGATGACTTCCATCGTTATACCTACCCATCGCTTATGAGGACCAAGCCCTGCAAGAAGCCAAGTCATCAAGAAAATAATTTGCTCAAATCATTTTTTTTTACCTTTAAATTTTGGGGCAAGTACAGAGTCTGTGTCTCCAGGATTGATCAGGCTAACCGTGATGTCACCCTCAGTACCGCCAAATTTATTCAACAAACATGTGTACACAGTTGATCCTAGGAAAACGAGAGAATGCATGAGATCAGTGACTTTAAAATTAAAAACCTTTAGCACTTACAACACTCCATCAACATGGTCCCATTTTGGGGGGGTCCTATGCACAGGAGATCACAGTAGACACAGATAGGTTTTCAATGATTGGCGCCCCATCAAAGTAGACAGACTTCAGCAATGATTATAGAAAACAAAAATCACCTGCACATTGTGACTGGAATGGTTTCTATTTGAATCTCTGCAAAGATTTTAAAATCCTTGATGGAGTATGGGGAAATTATTACTCTCTCGCCTACAGGCTGCAAAGTAGTTTTGTACCGAAACCACCAGTACGATATATTGGAGAACATCCAAAATGGAATATTTCACATATTCTGAATTTGCCACATTTTACATATTCTAAAATGAAACATGCAACATTTTAAAAACAACTCTTCAGAATGCTTTCTCGACCTGCTGAAGATCAGAAGAGGATTGGACCCTGCTATTTTAGTAAAATCTTTGAAAACTCATACCTCCGGTTACTCTTATTGGATTTATTTTTTATGTTATTCTTTTTAATAAAATTTACTATACTGTTCATTTTTAGTTTGGGATTTTTTATGTTTTGAAATTATTACTGTTTTAACACTACATAAATACATTACACAATGCATTCAATTAAACCTGTCTGCTCTGTGGTATAGCTACCAGGGAGTTGAGCCCAGGTTAATTTAGTAACTGTTTGGTTCACCCTGACAATTTATGGTAAATATTACCTGAGGTGTGCCACTGCCCACCCCAAATAATTAATCCACTTTCTTACGTTGATGTTCCAAGACTCGTTTAGACCTAGGACATGTGTTTTGCAGTGGCATGCAGAGAATTACATTAACATTTAAAATATGTTTCTAAACTGACAGCAAGCATGTACTTTTTGCATGTTTAATTGGCGTGGATTCATTTTGATTGCTTGCACTCAATGTTTGCATTATGTGTTTGAGGAACATGAAGGTTGGATGTGGATGCCCTGGCTAGCCCTGGTCTGGCTGAGATCAAGGCCCTCTGCATGGAGAGGAAGCTGAAGGCGAGCTTGAATGCCAAGAAAAGGGAGGGGGTATGAGAAAGCCCCCATGGTTTGTTAAGTGGCTCGCCAATCTTAGATAGCATCATAGGAGTGTTAGGGTAGCATCCCAGCACAGGAAGAAGTGACCTCCCAGGAACATCGTCACCCGTGTAGTCAAGGACAGGGAGTAGTATGTCCTCTCGTAGCCGGACCCCATCAAAGCTGGACGCTCAGAGGCTGGAGCTCACTGACAGGCAGCCTGAGAGAAGGCCTTAAGCTGAAATTGGCAACCCTTGCCCTGGAGCAGAAGTGGACAGCCCAAAAGCGGAGGAGAAAAAGGCAGAGGTTACCAGGGAAGCAGCCCTGAAAGAGGAGAAGGGAACCCTTGCTCTAGAGGAGAAGACGTCCAACTGGGCCTTTGAGGAGAGTTGGCCATCCATTGCCCTAAAGAGTTGGGGCTGGCAGCTGAGGAGAAGGCAGCTGCAACCCTGGTTGCCGAGGAGAAACGTGTAGTAGCATCTCTTGTGCTGGAGGAGAAAAAGATGGGCTTTGAGGTGGGTAAGGCCCTAAAGGCTCATAAGAGGAGCCAGAGGAGGATGAATTTGTTTTGCAGTCCCAGTGAGAATCGGAGTCCAGTGATGATGCCGAAAGCAATTCAGAAGCGTCTAGAAGAGGAAACTAAGGTTCATATCCCAAAAGACCTGTCTACAAGAAGGAAAAAATGAGAACCCCTTAGGGCCCCAAAATGTCTGAAAGGGGGAAAGAGTCCCAAAATACATCAGAGAAGCAGGAAGGTGGGAACCGAGAAGGAAGAAGCCCTTTGATTGGCTAGGTGCTTTTACTGTCACAAGTCAGGGCACAGTAAGGTAGACGTCTTGTGCTCCAGGAAGGTACTTACTAGTGGGCATTCAGTAGCGTTGGCTAGTGTAACGCTAGGTGTAGCGGATTCAAAGAAGGATAGAGAAGAGCATGCCCTAGCGTCTCTTTGTTAGGAGGTGGGCCCAGCAGGCAAGCAGGCGATACCAGAGAGTTCCAGGAAGGTCTTCCAGAGGATCACAGTGTATGTGGTCCATGGTGGTGCTCTGTGGGATACCTGTGCCACTCGGACTCTGGAGGTGGAAAGGTTGGTATTAACCCTGGACGGTGAACTCCACTCCGCTCGTGGCGCATGCAGAGTTTTAGCACTCTGCATTCACTAACAAAGTTGGTGAGCGCGAGCGAGGAAAATCGACCTCCCGGCGAGGTTTTTCCTCGTTCGCGATCATCAACATCAAGTTGCCGAGCGCGAGCAAGGAAAATAAACCTCCCAGTGAGATTTCTCAATGTGGGGGGAGGAGGGGGTCAGGTTTCTCATTGCGAGTGGTCGCGTATGCTCGCGACCGCTCGGGTTGAGAAACTGCCTGTTCACGTTGAGAAAGCTGCCGCTCGAGTATAAATCTACTCGTGCGGCAGAAAGGAAAGAAGCGCTCGCTTGCGCTGTACATGGTGCCATTAGCGATGATTGCACAGTGCAGACAAGCATCCGGCACTGAATATCACCACAAACGGCACTTTTCTACCGCACTACGCCACTTGCGGAGCTTCGCGTAGCGCGGCTGAGTTCTTTTTTACCACTTTGCTGAGTTTTGCGTAGCGCAACTATGCGAACTCCACCCAGGGTTAGTTTGTATACCCAGAACAGTACCTGCAGGGAGATATCTGTGGGGTAAGGATTGCTAGTGAGGCAACAGTATGACTGCCCCATGGCTATGGTCTCTTTAGAGTGGAAAGGGATAGTTGCCCAGGGAAAGGAACCTCCACCTACTTGTCCATGGACTGCATTCTTGGCAGTGAGATCCCATAGATGAGAAAAAAGGGCAATTTTGATGGATGCAGCTTCAGGTTTACCCTACTTGTGGACTTTAAGCATAATAAACTTTAACCGGGATGAACCTGTTTGAAGTATCGGATACACGCTCAGCCTGAAATCACACATAGGTTCCAGTCTACTGCTTCCATAGACTCATAGTGCTTTTTGTTGCTATTTTCACTTAAATCTTAAAATATTCATACATTCAGGGTCCTCTCATTGGATTTTTGTCGATTTGGTGTCATTCATTTTATAACATTTACTCTAGGTTTCTAACAGCTAGGGGTTTTTATTGTTTGGCAGTTTTACTTTATTCCTGCTTTGGCACTGCATACATACTTTACACATTGCCCTAAGTTAAGCTTGCCTGCTCTGTGTAATAGTTACCAGGAGGTTGATCTCCGGTTAATATAATGACTTTTCAGTTTCACCCTGATGAGCTAGTGCTATTCTTTCTTGAGGTGGGTGACAGCCACTCCCAAATAATATTTCAGTTATTTACATAGTGCTTATGGAAGATTCCCATCACAAGCAAAAGTCATGTTTTGCATTGGTGAGGAATGCACTGGACCCAAAAGTGGCTCTGAAACACAGGGAGCCTTTAGGTGCATATCAGAGGATGCATGAGTAGTGAGTGGTGAACACATGGCCAGAGAGGGAAGTCCTGAGTGGACCGTGATGGATTGCAGCTGGCTCATAATGTAGTATGTTTTTTTACAGCTGTATGCATGAAAATCACGGGGGTTCTCAAATTATATGGTAAGTTATGCAAATATGAACCTATAGGAGGCAACTTTTCAGGAAGTTTTTTCATATTTGAAGATGGTCCTACTATACCGGCCCATCAACCTCATAAAAAGTATTATATTGGCCCTATATATTTTTCCTGCACTTTAAGCATAGGCCATTAAACAGCACATTATCACACTACACAGGCCAATCATTGTCTCCAGCACCAACAGAAACCCATCATCACCACCTTACATTCCACTACAGGCCTTTCAACTTTCTCTGCCCCGGCACCCAAACACATTGTCTCATAGATCAGCATACAGGTGCATCAACCTCTCCTACTGCATCAAATAAAGGGCTATCAACTGCATATTACACCTTTATACCTAGGTCCACCTTTCTCTTCAACACCATGAGATAGGTCCATCAATCTTCGCATAGAGGCCCATAACCAAACCCTGCCAGAACACACAGGCCTATAAATCGCACTTTACAAGGCAGTTTTATTAATCTCCTTAACACCATCATTCTTGTTGTTGTAAAGCTTTTATTCGACACTTTGTCATAAAGCCAACACACACATATAATACATACAATTTAGTCATCATTAAAAAAAAGAAAAAGTGTTTTGGTTAAAATTAGTAATACATTATCGACCATACTAATGTGCAAATTCAATAGGTACAAGTATACATAAAGTGCAGGTCCAGTGCCATTATTTACAAAAATTCATAACGTGATTTCATACATTTATAAACAATCTTCAATCCGGGTATCTTACAAGACCATAATTTAAAAACGAATAAAACGTTATAAATAATTAAAAAATGCCAGATAAAACAATCTTATAATAACATTCCAAGTTTCTTTCTAGTTATGCAAACACCATGGAGATACCTACTTAAACCAAATATTAATAGTTTCGTAGTAGAAGATCTAAGTATACGCTCTGCCTCTTTGAATGACCTTGTACCCATATCTCTACAAAGTGGTATAATCCATTTCTTGCGTAGTGATACATATAACGGACAAAAAAAGAGAATATGAGCCTCGTCTTCTTTACATTTTAAGTCACACAATTTGCAATTTCGGTCTTTACTTACCCCACCCCACCGATAAGTATTAGCATTAATTTGCAAGACCCCGTATCTAAATTGCAAATAAACAGATTTGGCCAGAGGTGGCTCAATTTCATCCATAAAATATTCAAACGAGGGATGGTCCTTAAATTGCAAAAACTTTTGAGTTAAAATACCAGTAGCTTGTCCGTATACATTAATATTCACATAATACCAATAAGCAGATTTCACTTGTTCCTTACAGATATTTGGTGAGGTGATTGACAATGCTGGTGATTCCCAAAAATGTGATAAGCCAATTTTTATCAGCCAATGGGAAACATGTCTCAACCACTTAATTGAGTTAAAAGTATCCAACTCCCTTACTTCCACTAAACCTGCTCTATAATCAGCCAGTTCCGGGGTAGACCATAATCTCACCCAATAAAGCAATGGTCTTAGCCAGCACAAGTAACCTGTGCGTTTTAAATTAATGTCCAGATAGACTGGCACTAGTGGTGTTCTTACTGGGATTCTTAATAGACGTCTAAAGAATATATTTTCCTCTATGTCAAATGATTTTTTTGTGTAGGGTCCCCAAATCTCGGCACCATATAAGGTGGCGGATTGTGCTTTGGCTTTGAATACTTCAATAGCCGGGGTTATGGCTTTTGAAGTGCTCACACCATGTATTTTTAAAATAGGGAGGGAATTCTGCTTCAATATTAACCTACTTTTTGACAGTTGGTTTATCCAAGACAGTCTACTATCCAGCCTGATGCCCAGATAATCAAATGAATCCACATAGTCAAGTTTGGTGCTGTTTAAGACTAAATTCTTCTTGAATGTTTTAGAGGGGTTAATAGCCATATATTTAGTTTTAGATGAGTTAATTTCTAACCCTTTTAACTCACAGTAACTGTTAAATTTATTTATTAGGTTTTGCAAACCTTTTGGCGTTTGGGATATTAGGATGGTGTCATCCGCAAATAGCAATGCTGTGACTGCCTCATTGCACAATTTAGGAGAATCATGGTTACATTGAGCTAAGTAGTGGGGAATGTCGTTTACAAATAGGGAGAAAAGGGTTGGGGCCAATACGCACCCTTGCCTTACCCCCCTTTTTACTGGGATGGCTCGAGTAAGTTCGCCATTCCTTCCCCACCTAACTTTAGCAAAATTACCCGTATGGAGTCTTATAAGATTAACCAATAATTCATCCGGGACACCCATTTTCTTTAAACAATCCCATAATAAATTGCGGGGAACAAGATCAAACGCTGAGCGTAGATCTACAAATGCAACATAGATACTACACTTTTTTATCTTAATGTATTTCCAGCATATACACATAAACCTATACACCTGATCTACCGTGCTTGTCTTTATTCTGAATCCAGCTTGGAATTTAGAAAGAATTTCGGATTCCTCAATCCAGTTTAAAAGCCGATTTAAAATATGTCTGGCAAATATTTTCTGTAAAATATCAATTAAACTAATTGGTCTGTAGTTACCCGGATTGTAACTATCCCCTTTTTTGTAGATTGTCACAATTTCTGCTCCCTTCCATGATTCTGGGATCGGGGTTCCCAGTAAAATAGAATTACATAAAAAATGTATATAGGGGCACCATACTTCAACGTTATGAGAGAATAAATCACCAGGTAATTTGTCAGGGCCTGGGGCCTTGCCTGCCTTTATTGCCTGTATTGCACACAAAGTTTCTTTGGTACTAAACTTCACTGTATCTATATCCTGTGGTAAAAAACGGAATTATTGTACTCAGAGGGTGACCCTACCTCATCATGCAAGCCAACAAAGTGATCAAACCACACATTTTCATCCAAATAAAAATCCCTATTGGAGCTGCCTGTTTTGTTGTTCTTGGCTATCAAGTTCCAGAAGGTACATTGATCGTGACTCCTAGCAGCACTCAGGAGATCCTCCCAGATTGAATCATCCCATTCTCTTTTTGCATTTTGCAGAAGATTTTTATATTCCTGTCTGCATTCTCTTACCCTCAACTGATCTTTGGATTTCACGGCAATGATTAACTTAGTTTTAGCTAGATGACACTGTTTATTAAACCATGGTGTCTCTAGTTCCAATTGCCTCTTTGTGGTATCTTTTTTACTTTTACAGCTTTTACTCAGGAGGGGAGTTAGAGATTCGACTAGATGATCATGCATTTTCAAAACCTCAGGGGATCCCAACCTTAAGTTTTCATATAGAGGGATGATATCTATAAAAGCAATATAAATTCCCAGAAGCGTCTCCTCTTTTGCTAAAATATGAGGCCATTTAATGGCTTTCCTATTATTGGAAACAGCAACCTCAGACACCTCCTTCTCACTTCCCATTATACTGTTATGTGTCAAAAAAGGATCCGACACTAACTCTAGTATTAGTGGGAAGTGATCACTCTCTGGTCTGTTCACGACCTTAAAGGCCAGCAGTAGGTACCATAAGTTAGTTGAGATCAACATGAAATCAATCAGAGATTTGGATAGCCCTTTACTAAATGTGGTATTAGCCGGCTTATCCGGATCGAGTCGCCCATTGCATGCCCTCAAACCATGGGTCACAGTCAATTCATATATCTGCATAGCGGCAACTGTACATCTTACAGATTTAATATTATCCAAAAGTGGGATATCAAGTGATTTGTCTTCATTTTCCAATAGATTTTCGAGCCCTACTATGGGCTCAAACTGGCAGTTAAGATCCCCACCTATAAATATTTTGGAATCAGGCTCTAAGTTGCACAAATAAGAGCTAAGTTGTTCAATAATCAATGATTCCTTATTTTGTGGGGAAGGTCTATTGTAGACATTTATCATATACACATGACCCATATCTTTCGTAGTTACCTTAACACCAAGTAAATCATTGGAAGCAAGGTTCAGGGGTGTTACAATAACATCTAAGGATATACTTGTCCAGATTATTAGTCCCCCTGAGGGTCTACCTCTCACCGATGCAATTGCCCCACAATAAAAAGCTTTATAACCAAGACGATGTACAATATTGATAGCCCAGGTTTCCTGTAGAAAAATAATGTCGTGCTCCTCCATGAAGGAGCCCCAGTTACTGTCACAGAGATTCCTAGACAGGCCGGCGATGTTCCATGACATTATTTTTAAAGCTCGGACGGGCTTACTGGGCATTTGGTGAGTTGGGTCGCTATTACTTATGATCAATATTTCCTCCTCATTGCATAACTCCGTAGAATTTTCCCCACAGACCTGATCATTGGATGCTTTATTATCCCATGATAATGAATCGCGGGCCGGAGCTTTACTGTCGTCATTTGGGACCAATCCTTGATGGTTAACCAGATGTTTTCCAGTCATTTTCTCTGCCTGCAAAGGCCCCGTTATCTCTATTTCTGGATTCGATACAATAGTACATGAATTTAATGTATCACCTGATTCATGCTGGTATGCACTCAAAATTGAGGAGGACAATCCATTAGGGTCATCGACCTTATCTTCTTGTCAATGACCCAACCATGACCAATTACTATCCGATTCCAAATTCCTTACAACTGGAGTTGGAGGATCAAAAAATGAGTATCTATTGGTAATTGGGATCGAATATTGTGGGGCTCTGCTTCCTTGATTTCGTTGCATTGGATAAAAGTAGCTTAAATCGCAGGTTCCAATTACTTGGTTGCCTCTTCGTGGATGTTGACTATATACAAGTTCTGGTACAGAAGGATCTTTAAAGTTAACCAGGATACAGTCCCCTTCTATATCTTTGGGCCTAGTACCCAGCCAACTGACTCTACGAACTTGAATAATTTGGCAGTTTACAGAATGAGGGAGAGGTCTATTTTCCTTTAGCCAGTATAAAGTCTTGTTTTTTAGTTCATCATACGACTCCCTTTTATTCGGTTTCAATGGGGGAACCCCGGTAAGAACTACCACATATGGTTGGCATCCTGGTGGCAAATGGGCGTTTGGGACTTTCTTTGACATCTGTATTCCTGTGGTGGAAACAGACGTTTGGGCATTGATATTTTTACCATTAACTGAGGGTCCCAATCCATTAAGTTGTTTTGTGGGTTCCAAAATCTGGGGGTTAGTGATGTTTGGTATATGATGTATTTTACGCGGTGCAGGCTTTGGGGGAGCAACCAATTGTTTTCCGCTGCCCAGAGGTAAAACTTTCGGGAGCTCCCGGCTTAAGTCTCCCAGTACAGCACTAGTTCTGCTTTGATCTGCTGCAGCCCTACCAGTCCTCGGTGGGCATGGTGGTTCCATAGGTTTAGGTGATACTATACTCTTCTCCTCCCTTACAGTATCTTGGCCAGACTTCGAGTGAAGTTTAATCAACGTTTTTATAGAAAAAAAGTTGTCCAAGGAAGTTTGTTCGAATCTGTCCAGACGGTCTGATAACCCTTTCAACCTATCAGTTATTGGCAGCAGTAAGGATGTCATGAGCAATTGGATCCGCTCCATCAACAAATCTGTTGCTGGCAATTCTTCATAATTGGTTCCCGGGACATCAGCAACATCAATGTCAACCGAAACATTAGATTGATCACAGCTCGGAGGTTCAGTACGTTCCACCTCATTAGTCGTAGAATCATTAACAACTGCTTTGATATGTGATCCCACATTCATATAGTTTCTACGAATTCTTTTTAGAGTCTTTAATCTATATGCCTTACGCGGGGTGAGTTGTCTTTTTCGTTTTATTGCAGCCCTACGAACCTTCTGAGTAGGTGATTGCACATTTAAGTCTGTCGGTGTATCATGTACAATTATTATAGGCAAAGCAGGGGCATCTGACGCTACAGGATTCAAAGCGTTTCCATGTCCAATATTAGTTGGCATTGCGCTTACTGATACAGGGTCAGTTGTAATTTGAAAAGGATCATTGTCTGGTCTCAGGTAGACAGTACGTGATAGCTGGTCGCTTGGGGCCATAGAGGTAGATGAATCAGGTTGGATATCATTCGGAGGAGATTTGGCATGCGCAAGAGACCCTATGGAGGATCGCTTGTGCGCCAGATATTCACGTGAGAGTCTGCGTTCTGCTAGAATGATCTCCTTCTCTACAACAGAAACTGCACGTGTAATGAAGTTATCCATGGTCCCTATTGTAGAATTCCCCCCTCTCCGTGCGTTTCTACCTGAGCGAGTTGACATTGGGGAGTATGTAGACATGTGCGAATGTTTAGCAAGAGAGAGAGAAAAAAATAAATAAATAAATAAATAAAAGAAAATAAATTAAAAGAAAATAAAAAATAAAAAAAAATAAAAAAATCTAGGTACTATATACCTTTGCGCAATGGGCCTCTGGGTCGCCTCAGGCGTTAGGGGGTTGGCCCGTCCCGGCCCCTGCTGGCCCCGGACGGCCACAGACGGCCCGCCCTTTGCCCGGGCTTCGCCTGGCGTCCCGCCTGCGTCCCGCAGAGCGTGCTCTCTCCCGATGTTGTAGGAAGGGCGGCGAGGGGCGGGGCACGCAGGGGGGCGCTGACCGGATGTAACGTGGTCAAGCAGGGACTCCTGGGATAGTGAGTCCCTGCCACGCTACCCCTGCAGCCTCCGCCGATGGTGTGTTCAGCCAGCCAGCAAGCGAGGGCAAACAGCGTTGGTGGGTTAGTTGGTCCCACGTATCGAAGCGGCTCCCGCGCAGCGGGAGCGGCGAGCCGTGAAAGGACAAGCAACAGACAGCAAACAGCCAAAGTAGGTAATTATGCAGGCTCCCAAGTCGTCCCGAATGCTCCTCACAGGGTCACCATCATTCACCCCAGCCAATCCCCTCTAAACAAGTACATCAGCTTACACTGCAAAACAACTGTCCCTCACCACATATTGAGGCTTATGAACCTTCCAACTATCACCACGTTTCTCTGACCAGCCTTCACAAACCGCCAAACAAGCACCCCAACTTTCTTAATACCCAATCAAACCACTTCTATAGAGAACCATCCGTTTCTACAATTTCACCATGATTGGAGAATAATTCTGCTCTACCCCCTAAACAGGCATAATAATCTTCCAAAGAATTGAATAGTCTAGGACATTTCCCCATACATGTGTTCTGGACAGTCTGGATGAAGTCATTCACTTCCACTCAAACAACAAAAAACAGCTTAGATACTGCTCAACAGATTAAACCATCTACAGGCCAAACATTTCTGCTAATACCTCTTGTGTGGAGAACTGAACAGGACACCTTGAAAGATACACAGGAAGTTGTTTTTGAAGGGTCAACACATCATTCTCGAATTGTGGACCTCTCCGGTGCCCAATACCTCCTTACGTCTTGTTGGCTAATGACAACAAAAAAGGTCCTTGCAATTTGTTTAGACTGCATGCACTTCACAATGCATGCACTTCCTTTTCCAAAGACATTAGCAATCCCTTAATCCACAGATCTTGTCTAATGTTGTCCTGTACCAGCACTTTTGCAAAGGCTTCTAGGTGACATTTCTTGTGTGATGCCCTCTGGGTCCTGCAGCGAATCCACCACCATACCTACCTTAGGCTGTCATCGGCTGTCTCAGTGACCATCAGGATTTGGAGGGCCCTTAGACTAGGACCCCCAACGTGGCCGCTAAATATGTTTCTTTTTGTTGTAGTGCCCAAAAAAGCTTTAGCAAAAATTTTGTATTGACTATGAATTTATTTATTGAAACTTTGTATATAAATTGTGCCTCTCAAACAACAGTCTTGATACAAATGTGAAGATTCATTTTGTACTCACCTACACACAATACTGTTAAGTACAGAGACATTAAACACAAAATAAGACCAAATTTGCAACTTAACACACAATATACCATAATTGGTGATAGCGCAAAACATTAGAGTGCCGAGGTACAACCTATTTAGCATATATTCAATAGCAGGTATCTAGTACCTGTTAATTAGACATCCTTGGTAGTGGGATGACCCTGATACCTTGATTGGCACCGTAATTTTCAGAAGCTTTGTGTATCCAAATATATACACCTTTGCACTGTCAAATAGAACTGGATGTGCGACCATTTTAGACCATACCTACCAACAGGCTTGCTCATGTTGGCGGTAAAAAGCCAATCAACCGCTTTCTTTGCATCTGGGCCAAACAGGTAGAATTGTCCAAAGTAGGACATGTCAAACACTGCCACCGCCTTCCTGCAGGTTAGGCTCTCTCGCTTGATCTACAACAGAAGACACAAGATCATGGGAAACCAGGAAGCGCAGAGCGAGGATTGTGTTAACTTTGCTGCCTTCAAGTAACAAAAGGGGACAGGGACGCGGAGAAGAAATTAAAAGAACCCCAGCGTGAGTCATCCTGAAATATTCCTTTAATTTGTGCTAAACCCGTCACCTTCCTTTTTTTATTTTAAAATAGATATTTAAATGAAGTTTCCCCACACTGGCAGTTTTCGTTATTCCCGAGATCTCATCAGCCTGGAAGCCTGCTCATTACCACCACAATGGAGCCTTCAAAGCTCCGTGTCAAGCTGTCATGTCAGCTGCCGCTCCTCGCCCTCAGCTCAGCTGCACCCTTCCCCCCCTCCTTCCCTCGTTAGCTTTTCGTTCCCTTCCCTCTTTCGCCATACTCTGAATTTACACCTATAAAACCTCATCAAGTCCTATCATTCTTTAACCTTTTCTGTATAAACTCCATCTCTTCACCCTTTTACAAATTAGTTAAATCAACATTGTGCTTTCTTTCATACTTACAAATAAAATCCTAAAAAAAACATACCTTTCAACCTCTAAACTCTGACTTGCTCATTAGGTCCCCATCAAAAATTACTCCTTTTTCCCTTTCCTTCTCCATGTGTTCCCCTTCACATCTACCCTCCTTTCACTGCATTCCCTTGTCCTCTCCATCGAAGCAACACCCACCTTTCCACACAGTATCTTAATCTATCATACTTTACCTTTCCACCTACTAGCATCATACCCTGCTTACCTTTCCACCCATTCTCCTCAGCCACAGCAACCCTTCCTTGCTGTCCTCACATCTAGGAATACAAATAAAATCTATGCCACCCCTCAACCCCCTCAATTTTCCCCATCTGTCTCCTCTGCACCAGCTGCAGTGTTGTGAATAGGATATTGTGGGTGTTTCAGAAGTTTTTTATTGCTATTAAATCAGGTCCTTAGTCGCAGAACAACATTGTAAACACATGAAGACCCAAAAGAACTCCAGTCCCCTTCAGTAAGGTCTAACTAGCGGATTTTACCGCGGTCCCGCCAAACCAAATGGCCCTAAATTAGCACCGGACTAGAGGATTGTTGACACAGACTTGATCAGACGGAGACACCGCCAGCCAACAGCGGCCCCGTTGTGCTTTTGAACGTTGGATCTTCAAACTAAGTTGCAAGGGGAGCACTGGCTCACAAGGCAAGTGACAATTTTGGTCCTGAGGAGAACCCCGGGAACTAACGGGGTTTGAAACGCGTAGACCAACCTGATCTCGGGTCTTTCAAATATTTTTTCTCTTTTTGTAAAAAAGTTTGTGTTAAAGATAGAGTGAAAAGTCTCACTGTTAACTTGATGAACTACGAAAGAATTGTACATAGAATTCATTACCACAAGAAACATTAAGTTGTTTGTTAAGTTTTAAGAGACATTGACACCGAGATCACAGTATGTGTGTATTGTTGAATGGAGTATGATTGATTGGCCAAGAGTGTGTGATTTTGCATAAACGGTTAAATTGTTTTGTCTAAGTGTGGCGTTTATTCACTGTGTTGTATATTGTGTATATAAACATTTTTGTATTTCCAATGCATAAAAAAAGTATATGGTTCAAACATTGAAAAGGAAATAAAATACTCAGTTGCAATTTATAAAGCAGGTTGTTTGTTATATTCATAATAACCATTTTGTTTCAGATTAAAATCAGTTTAGGTAGGCTCTCAGCACTGGCAGTTGTTGTTGTTTAGTTTATCCAAAAGAACTTGGCACAGTCATTGCCCCATGGTACCAAGTCCATCTCTGCTGTGTAGTTTCCACTAACTTTTTGCGGAGTCTATTTTTGTTTGTGTATTAACTCTGCAGCGTGAGGCTGCCATACAGTGCACAGTATGTGTGCTGCCCACAAAACTGGCTACACCCAATTGGTTAATTTAACTCTCCAGTACGTGCATTGTACATCAGCTCAGAATTACAACAGTAAAGAGGAATTTAAATGTCACATGTGGATTGCAGTGTGCTTTTAAAAACACCCAGAAGAATGAACCAAAAGTATGGCTCCAGAAGACACCAATGTGTGATCCTGTAGTGTAGTTTAAAAGTATTGTGGTGCTACACAACAAGGAAATGTGCTCTGTGATGCATAAAAACCTTTTTAGGTTTTTCCTTAATGGTGTCCATTGCGGAAGCACTGAGGTGAAGCCTATCGGTGTTTACGGGCTGTCACCATATCACTAGCAATACTGAGCAACCGGTTTCTTGTAAGCAGAAAAGTGAGCCCTTCCACTCAAAAGCAAGGAGACTGCAGAAATGCCTCACCCTCCTGGGAGCACTCATCAGGAACTATGTGAGGTAGAGGAGGGAAAAATGAGTCGGGCAGAACAGGTGTTGCTAATAGGGGTGGACGAGAAATTCGCTCTGCCAGTGGAGTTTGCTGAGTTTTACCCACTCCCTGCTCCAATTGGAATGTGGATTTCTGGCAAAACACTGACAACCACTGCATGGCGGAGTTTTACATTGCACCAACGGAGGCTCCTACGCTATGGTGGAGGAGCGCCCTCCCCCCCCTTGGCTCCCATCAGCAGCCACATTTTTTAAAAATACAACCATAATAAACCCTTGTCTATTATCTTCTTATTTTCGCTATGAAGTTAGGGCTCGGCCAAAGGGATGGGGGGTGGGGTGGGTGGGGGGGGGGGAGGAGTGTTTTGCACTGTTATCAGTGCACATAACGATTTGGCCGTTTCAGGATAGCCAAACTGTCATGCGCACTAAAGCTATCTCCAACCCGAGCTGCATTGCCAGGTTGGAGAAAGCAGACACAGACTCGCAGTCTAACTGGGAGTGCAAATTGAGGGTTCTCAAGCCACCTGAACACCTGAACACCTCTGTAGTGGGATCAATGACTTGTGCTGTCCTATATTACTTCCTTACCTGATTGTATATGGATTGGTTTTATGTATGTTTTTATTATCCATGTTATTACCATGTTATTGACTATTGTACTGTTCCCATTATCTCTGTTGACTCCTACTGCCCCTACCCTGTCTTTGTGAAGCGCTCTGATATCTGTAAGGATCCTGTTCGCGCTATATAAAACTTTGAATAAATAAATAAATAAATAAATAAATCCGGACACTGCTTTCATGCTGCCAGCAGCATGAAAGCAGCATCAGGAATGGCCACATTGGACTCTGGGTGCCTGTGCCTGAAGTGGAGAGGAGCGCGATGCAACAGGCAAGTGGGTCTGTATTTTTCTTTGTCTCGTCACCCGTCCGTCACCCCTTCCCCCCACCTTGCCACTCTATCGAGACACCTTCCACTACTGCCTCACATGCAGCTCGCCAACGTAAGTTGGCAAGCGAGAACTCCCTAGTGAGATTTTTGAGTGCTTGAATGCTTCCAGCGAGACTTCTCGACGCAGCAGGTCGCTACTGTTCTTTCTGAGAAAGCTGCAGTTCGAGAAGAAAATCTACTTGAACAGCAGAAAGAAGCAGCTCCCTCTGGCGCGGCGCGTGATGCCGTTCACACTGATTTTACACCATGGAACAAGCTCCCCATGCTAAAAATCAGCATGAACAGTGTGACATGCAGATTTCCAGCCATGGAACTCCATGGAATCTCGCAGAGTTTTTACGTAACTCCGCAGAATTCTACAGAGTGAAACTCCTCGAGTTCCACGCACCCCTAGTTGGAAACAAAGAAAAGGCAAGAACAAAAGTTTCTGCACTGTGTGCATGCGTGAATGCATATTTGCCTATCTGCCTGTGTATACGTGCGTGTATCTATATCTGTGAATGTCTGCATATGTCTGTGTGTGCATGATTACAATTGTATGTGCACGGCCAAGAATATCTGTGTACTGCTGAGGAGCGAGTAATTTGCCCAGATCCACCACCCTTGAAATGACATCCCTGGAGATCCGGTGTTGGTACAGTGGTGGTATTCTCTAATAATAAGCAGGCACTGGCACACTTGTGATAATTACTGGTAAAATGCAGGGTCTGCCACAAAAGTATTAATCTCTGGCAAAATACTGACCCAGGTACAATGGTGACAATGTGTGGCAACACGGTTTGTGAGGCTCAATGGTACCAACCTTTGGTAACATATTGACCCTGGCACACCATTGGTAATCCCTGGCATAGTGTGGGCACTCATGGCATGAGGGTGCCAAAGCAAAATGTAGATTATTTTGAATACATTAAAGTTCAGACATGTATGCAGAGAAGAACCAATACAACTGAACATATATAGCAGGTATGTTAATGTACATGCTTAGCTTAATTCTCCTCAACCCATGACAAATGACTTTGCCCATGCAAGGTTTCAAAGAGAGGGATGGATAAGGTGAAACATATTGCATTTGTAAATGCTTTTTTATATTAGCTAAGTCACCTTTAAGTGTGGCCTGTAAGTCCACAAGGCTTAGTTCTTCTATGTTAAAGTGGGATTTGCTAGCTATTAAGGAAAAATAAATCCCCACTATGATCAGTAGCAAAATGTGTTTTGGTAACTGTGAACTAAAAGCTACATTTTCCATCAGTATGCTTAGGAATGAATAAAAACCTCTGCCTTGTAAAATACTAGAACGTTCAACCAATGCTATTTTCCACTTATAAAAATCTAATGCATTTGTGAAAGTAGATGCACTTAGTGCTGCCTGAGAGTAAACTGGTTTGCAAGGACCTTGCTCTAGACATTGAATACACACTCCCTGCTGGCTGTTAAAGACTGTACTCTCTGAGAGGACAAGTGCCAGGCCTCTGGGAGAAGGAGGCCTAGGTTTTAATAGTGAACATTTATCAGAGATTGGGCTTCTGTAAATGGGGAGGCATGCAATTGGCAACACAAAGGGCAACTTTCATTACTTTACCTTTTGAATTCGAAATCCCTCATGTTTCGGCTCTGAGGGCTTCTGTTACACCGGTTTCGAATTGGAAGGTGGCTGAGCATGCTCTTTCGGATCTGAAGCAGCAATCAGCTCGTCAAGGAAGATCTCGGTGCCGTGTGGTGTGTGGGTGCCAAGTCCAGCTCAGAATGACGGTGCTGACCATGGGCAGAAGGCAGTGGTGTACCAGAGGCCTCAGATGTGGCATGGGACCGGGAAGGTAATGCCTCCCTCAGGTACATGGAGGGAGCTACAGTACTCACTGGTACCTTCAAAGTGCGCTGGGCCAGCGGAGAATCTTTTTCTTAGACTTCCACTTCAGAATCAAGACTTTGCGGTGAGAAAGCCACCTCACCCTCGACAGCTGGGGCACCTGGGTGCTCAGCAACTGACTCCTCTCTCTAGTCGAAGAGGACTGGAGTGCTGTCCCCCTCTCTTCTGTGCACCATTGATACTGAATTCATGGGGCATGCTCTTTGATTATGAAGGGTCTTTTTCTTTTGAAAGGCCAAGAACATCAAATAGGAGTCTTCTAAGGTTGTTCGGGGGATAAACACAGATTACACACTTCATGGAGATCTGACCTTTCATCACATGGACATTCTCCACCACTATGATGATCTCTAGAAGGTTGTCAGCCAGTTTGAACATAAAGGCAAGCGCAATTGTTCGTCTTCTGCATCAACGGGGCACGGATCCGAAGGCTCAGCGAGGACAGCATGAGCCGTCGAACTGGAGCTCACATAAACATGTCTGAACCCGACAGCAGAGAAAATTCAATCTAACAATGGAGCTGATGCCCATGCACATTATTACTAATATGTGGAGTCACCAGGTCCCATGACTCGAAAGTTATACATGTCCGAGACTCAACACTAGATGAAGGAAGTATGCACATCATGCGTGTCTATAGCTACACATGCCGCAACCTTTTTATTTTGGAACTACCCCAACTTTATTATTGCCTGGTGCTTCTTGTACTTAACACTCAATTCTATGGGACGGGGAATTGCCTGCTGCTCGTGGAAAAGCCACCACACTGTGTTGTGACCTAATCAGATTGTATTTATTATAGTGGCAGGAATACCGCTTCCCAATTTCTGGCACCCATGATATTCTTTTCAGCTACTAAGGTCATACTTTGGAACATGCTTCTTGCAACTGTTCTTTCATAACTTATTTAATGCCTGTAAATCCAAAGTGAGGAACTTCTGAAAGGTCTATGGCTGGGAAGCACTAGGTTTTTCAAAGAACCATTAGTAGGGATCATTCTTGGTGTATTGCAATTATGGTGTCCAGAGATGTCAATTATGGGTCACCAGACTTAGTGTCTGCTGTACCAAGTTTGCACTTAGTTGGCCCTCGCTCTGCCCTTGCTACCCTCAGTCTCAGGGATCCGGAAGACAGCAGCAGAGACAGAAAGTGAGCAGGGTCCTTGCAGGACGTTTTATTCTCTGTAGTTTCCAGATGTTGCCATTGTCTAATTACACGAAACATAATAGAACGCTGTTGAGGGATTTAGGGTGGGGCACAGGATCAAACATTTATGTCATCGGGGTCAAAGGGTGAATAATGTCCTTTCTGCTACTGCAGGTATTTTGTTGAACTGTCTTCAATTGTGAAGTTTGAGAATAGTTAGATGATATAATCCACAAGATTATGTAGGCTAAAATGGCTCGGTAGAATATGCTTTTTTTTTTTACAGTCCTTACTGCAAGAACTATAGCAGTGGGAAGATAGTTTTTATTTTCAACACTTTTTCCTTTACAAATGCAACGATACTTCGACGCCTCGTCAGGGGCAGTAAGTGCTATATAAATTCAATTACAATATAACAATATTACTCCTTTGCACATTACACCTGATGAGTAATGTAATGTAAATTGGAATTTATAAAGCGCAAGCTGTCACTCCGCGAGGAGTATCCTGGAGCTTAAGGAATTGGCGGTGAGAGGGGGTCCTATACATACCCTGTTATATCAGCGCAAGACAGCAGGCATCGGAGATGTTATATATCCATGTCTTCAAAGCCTTCCTAAATTGAGTTTCAGTTTTCTGTAGTTTTAAATTGATTGGGAGTGCAGTCCAGGCTTTGGTCCCCAGAAAGGCAACAGTTTTTGCTCCTTTTGTTATCCGTCTAAAAGTGGGAGGTTTAAGAAGATTGGTTGTGGAGGACCTAAGCGCCCTAGTAGTGATATAGGGAGAAAACCGTGCTGAGAGATACTTAGGTCCTAATTTGAGCGTGGCTCTATAAGTGATTAAAATAATTTAAAAAAGGATTCTTTTATGAATCGGAAGCTAGTGCAGAGCTTGGAGAGCCGCTGATGCTGAGGCTTTGCGAGGGAGCCTCAGGACCAGGCATGCAGCAGCGTTTTGGACCACTTGCAATTTTTTTTATCGTCGATTTATTGGCTCCTGCAAGGAGGATATTGCAGTAATCCAAGCGCGATAAAATCAGGGCCACTGCCACTGATTTCTTTGCCAGAAGTGGAATCAGATCAAAGAATTTCTTTAATGATCTGATAAGGCTGAAGCAGGTCCCTGCTGTGGCCGATGCGTGCAGGAGAAAGTAAAGCGCAGTATAAAACTGTACCCCTACATTCTTTGCTACCTTAACCATATCTGGTGGAGGAGTGGTTACGTGTGGCCACCACATGTCCGGATGGAAGATTATATCTTTCCCAATGGGGAAGATTTCCATTTTAATCAGTGTTACATTTAAGATGGTTATCCATCATCCACTGAATAACTTTGATAGGCAGCATTTAAAGTTCCGTTCGGCCTCTGTGTTGTCATTATCGAGAGACACGATCATTTGAGTATTGTCAGCATAAGACGTTACTTCGATTCCGAAGGAGCTTATGAGGTGGATGAGCGGGCCATATAAATATTGAGCAGAAATGGGCTCAATGAAGAGCCTTGTGGAACTCCTGTTATGATTTTCTCCTTCGAGAGGAAGGTACCCAGGGTCACTGCTTGTCTGCGGTTGGTAAGAAATGATTTAATCCATTCCAGGGCAGTCCCTGAAATGCTGTCGCGTTCGAGTCTCTTTAGAAGGATGTCATGCGAGATGGTATCGAACGTAGCGGACAGATCGAGTAGGATCAGGACTGCTTTCCTACTTTTGTCTGCTAGGATTTTTAGCGCATCAGTGACTTCCAGAAGGGCTGATTCTGTTTAATGTTTCGGGGGAAAGCCCGATTATTGTGGATAAAGAATATTAGCTGCTTCGATGAACTTGGTTAATTCCTTATGTACAAATTTCTCTGTAATTTTTCCTAGCATGGGGAGTTATGAGATGGGCCGGAGATTAGAAAGCACAGAGGAATCAGTGTTCTGTTTCTTTTTTAGGGGTTTTACCGGGGCCAATTTCCACTCGTCTGACACTATGCCCATGCTTAATGACGAGTTAACTATTTGGTTTATGACAGGGTTGACTATGCCAATGATTTTATGGAGAATGATGGGAGGACAGGTGTCTAAAGGGGAACCTGATTTACAGGCCATGATAGCCTCATGGGTCGATTCTAGAGGTACTGGGTTGAAGGTTTAAATACAATGAGCAGTGGGGATGGAAACTAATTCAGTGGAATCATCACTATTATGACTATGAAAGGTTAAAAAATCATTTTGAATGTTAAAAATCTTTTCTTTAAAATATGTTGAGATGTCATCGCACAAAATTTGTGAAGGAGGAAATTCTTTCTGCAACACTTTAGGGTTGGTGAAAGATTTTAAGATCGAAAAGATCACTTTTTGATCTTAGTTAGCCTCCATTATTTCCTTTGAGTAGTACTCCTTTTTGGCAGTTTTGATATGGTGGTGATAGAGTTTTCTGCTCTTTCTATAAGCTATTCTGTCTACACTATTATATGACCTTCTCCACTTTTGCTCCTGTTGCTTACAATTGAAATGACAATGATAAATCGGGGGTGAACCAAGGGATCTTCTGAGTTTAGATATCTTGTTCTTATCGTGTTTCTCTAGTGGCATTAGCTCGTTGCAAACAGTTGTAAGACAGGAGTGGAAAAGACAAGAGTCCCCCCCTGGATTTTCTGTTAGTGCGGGTGTGAGTGCTCGTGCATGGATAGCCAGCTTCGGGTTGTCAATTAGTTGAGTCCATTTATGTCTGGGTTGGGAGTCAATGCAGAGTATATCAGGACGGCTTTTCTGTGGAGTCATGATTGTAAGTGGGACCAGGAAATAGTCTGACCAAATCAGCGGGACAGGGGTGTCTACTGATAAGGCCATGAAGTTGGAGCATACCCGGTCTAGGATATGGCCCGCCTGATGCGTTGGAAACTCCACCAATTGGTTCAGAGTAAGAAGCTCTATACTTTGGAGGAAGTTGTCCGCTCCTGGTTCAAGTCTAGATTTAAGATGAAGATTAAAGTCACCAAGCAACGTGAAATTAGCATATCTAAGCAGTAGCTGACTTCGAGAGTCTCCGAGAGAGTCTGTAAAAGTGGAGCTTTGCACTGGGGGACGATAAATCAGGGCACCTGAGAAGGACATAGAGGTATTTAGGGAGATGCAGAAGCCTAAGCTTTCCACACCTTTGATAGTATCAATATCAAAATTGGAACAGTGTAGTGAGTCACGTAAAATAATGGCTGGCCCACCCCCTCTGCCATTTAATCTGTCCATCCTTTAGCTCTTGTAATTGGGTGGAAGTGTTATGGCAACATCGGGATTGCACCAATCTTTCAACCACGATTCGGTAATAAATAAAAAGTCAAGTTGCTGATCTAGAATTAGATCCCTATCATCTTGACAATGTTCACCGAGTGATCTAGCATTGATTAAACCTCCTTTGATTTTGGCATTGTGTGTTGTAGTGGATAGGCTTGTCCCATTTATTGATATGGGAGAGCCCAAAAGAAAGTCCATTGTGCAATTATAGCAGGACCATGCCCCCCAAATTTTATCTGATGCAATCTGGCACTTACAATGCCCCTTAGGATTAAGGAGTTGCAATGCCTCAGAGCTATAGGCCAACTCCAGTTGAGATCGGGCAGTATTTCCTGCCCTTGTTGCGTCCTTGGCGCAGACGGATGGTGCGCCGGCGGCACGCCCGCTGTGCGAGTCTGGCCCAGCATGAGCCTAAATAGCTGGTCGGGCGCGGGAGGGTCCTAGGATACGGTCTTCGTACCGGAAGTTAACCAAGCCGAGAATCGGGTCAGGCCAGGTGGGGGGGGGCAGGGGGGGGGGGGGGGGAGTTCCGCTCCCCTCCAATCAAAACGGCAGGACGCCGGCAATGGACAGGGGAAGCGGAGACAAGCTGTGAGAGCAGTACAATGTAAGCATCCAAGAACGTGTGCAAGTTATTAAAACATAGGTGCGGGGTTAGCACATTAAAAAAGTAATACACAGGTAATTTTACAAGGAATAACAACGTTTTTAAAAGCACGCTAATTGCTAAAGTGCCGCTTGTGGTCCCAGAATTAAACAAGCATTTTCAATGCAATGGTTTCGCCTTTGGAAAAGTTTGAGCTATTGGCATTGTTAATGACAACATTTTTATTTATGTGTTGGTTTTGAAAACAGATAAATAAATGTCATTGTCACTTACATTGTTATTAGCTTAATCTCTGCAGTCTCTAGAACTCCATAGCACTCCCTAGTTACTCTACACTCCCTAGCACTGTGCACTCCCTAGCTTCCCTAGTCACTCCGCACCTCTTAGCATTGTGCACTCCCTAGCACTCTCTAGTCTTTTCCTAGCACTCCTTAGTCGCTCCCTAGCACTCTGCACTCCCTAGTACTCTGCACTCTCTAGCACTCTGCACTCCCTAGTCACTCTGCACTCCCTAGTCACTCTGCACTCCCTAGTCACTCTGCACTCCCTAGTCACTCTGCACTCCCTAGTCACACATGCACACTTAGAGCCACACACACACACCCCCAGAGCCACACACTCCTCCCAGAGCTACACACACCTCCCCCCAGAGCCACACACACCTCCCCCCAGAGCCACACACACACCACCCCAGAGCCACACACACACCACCCCAGAGCCACACACACACACCATCCCAGAGCCACACACACATACACACTTTGAGCTACACATATATATCCAGAGCATACTTGTAAGGAGTCTGCCGATGACAGCTAAAGGCTTCATACACACAAACACAGGGCATGACAAGTATAAATCTAATACATTAAACATTTCCACAAAAGATTCCTAAAAGTGTTCTGACAAAAAATAAGGTAATTGCATTGGATTTGTCCTTCTGCATGTTTTGTACATTAATATTCATGTATGCTTTTTTAGGTGGGCTGCTAATAGGGGGGGGGGCGGGTGTGCCTGTGCATACATTTGTGTGTGTATGCACAAATGAACAAACAAGTGAGTAAATCTGTTTAGCGCAAGCTTCCATCTAAGATGTTTGCAATTTTGGAATTCACCATATTTCAAGCAATACTCCTTAGAAATCAGTGCAAATCCATCAATGTGTGTGTATCTGGGATCATAATAATTAAAGTCCCCTCAACCACAACGAGCGTGGACTCCTCCTTTCTGCTCCCTGGAGGCCCTTTGGTATTACAGAAGGCGTTACAGATCGCACCAGCACACATTTTGATCTGAAGGGAGAATTCCCTTATTTGCAAAGGGGCTTGGCCACAGGCAAAAGAGAGAAAAGCGTTCCCTATTCACCCACACCATTTTATGGATGGACGTAGGCGCAGAAGCAAAGAGGCCATCAGGGGGCACACTGTGAGGCACATCTCTCTGAGTACCACCTGCAGGTGCCCTTTAAAGGGGGGGGAGTTCTCATTCATGGACACCTCTTAGACATCCCCCTGCAGGTAGGTGAATTCACTCACTGCACCACCTGCAGGAGATCCCGGTCTCCCTTTGTAAAGGAGGCTGCGTGGGGACTTTAGCATGTAAGACGGAGCAGCTGCCACTCTGCTTTTCACTATTGCCCTACCCACAGGGCAGCGACATGTGAGCACCCCATTATGTGTAAAGATGTGTATATGTATTACTTGTTATGCAGGATCTGTGAGATTGTGATTAATATGTATCGGTGTATTTGGATGCCTGTCCTTGGAGCGGTCTCTCATCACTGTTGAGTTTGAATGTTTCATGGAGGAATGCTTGTGCATGTTTGTGTGCATGTTTTAACTCGTCTTTACTGTTATTCCCCAAAGCTTTTGATTATTTTCTTCATAACTGACTGTTCCTAGCTTATCTCTCAATTCATGTCACATAGAGTAATGATGCAAGAGTAACCAGGACGTGCGAATTCGTATCTTTTCCAACCGGAGCAACACAGCCCATTGTTATACCCGAGGCTGGCGCACCCTCATTGTACCCTGCACTCAGTCTAGTGGTGCCGGGTAGGGTAGTTAGGAGTTAGCACAGTTTCACATCCTGTGGGCCGCCTGGGTAGCCTCATAGGTTATTATTAATAACATTGGCTTTAACCGTGGCACACACTACGTATGAAAACACCAATAATAAGCATTATAGTCTTGTTGTCACGTATCGAAATAATCTTTGGGTCCCGCATTTATTATGTCTCGACAGTTCTTCCGGATGGTTTCCTGTGGAATCAGTCCACATTACTTCACGATGATTAATATGCTCAGTGTCTGGTTCGGCAGCGACGCGTAGTTGTATTCCCCTCACCCACGAATGAGCACTCGTGCCTCATGAAGGTGTCGACGTGCCAGGCCTGCCTGTCGCAGCCGCATACCGCGGGATTTTGCCGTATCAGCATTGGCACAAATGGGCAGAATAAACATGATAACACTCTGCCTAAAGCAACGAGCCCGGAGCCGCCTGGACTAGATACAAGACTGTGGAAAGGAACGCTTAACCCTGTCACGAGCGGCCTTTGCCGGGTGAGGAGGGGGTTGTGGGGGTCATTCATGGTACTTTCAGATATGGACGCCATTTCTTTCTCGCTTGCCAAGACGATGATGAAAAGTTGCTTAGAAACAGCACAGGCCGATATTTTACCGTAAGCGACTCAGTAATGTAATTCCTCACTCAAACAGTGACCTTTTGTTCACTATCTAAAAACAAGCACCTCGTATTGCGGTGCAATCCCACCACAGGCACGGACAGCGGGAGGGGGGGGGCGGGAAAGCGAACGGACAGGGGGGGGAAAGACACAGACAGCGGGAGGGGGGAGGGAAGGAACACACTCACCTGGACTTCTTCCGGCGGCCCTGGTCGGCATGAAATGAGGAAAACAAACAGCAACAAAAAAAAAAAAACTCCGCCCACCGCCCAATGACGATGCGAAAAGGGTGGAGAGGGAAAAACATTGCCGGAACGCCCACCAGTCGCCTCAGGATTTGACGGACGCCTCTGTTTGCCAATGGCTAGCGTCCATTTATGGAGCTAGCCAATGGCAAACAGAGGCGGTGCCGAACATCCATACTGTTTACAAAAGTTTTCGGCCTGGGAGGAGCACTTCGTGCTCCTTTCGCCAGGTCGAAACCTAAAAAAGAGAGTCAGGCAATGAACTTGCGGTACAACAACGTAATTCGCAGTGAGGACTACTCTCACCTTCCTACTGATACAAAAACAAACCTAGGGAAGGAAAGAACAAGAAGGAGCCCGCTGCACCCTGGAGATCCGCCATAGAGGTCACTGGTGGATTGCGTGCACCCTCTATGTGGGACTGATACCCCAGGTTGGGACAGCAGCAGTAACAGGAGGGCTAGGGAGTCACCCTTTCTGTGTCATCTACCGATACAAACCTCCTCTCAAATTCTCTGCTGAAAGCATTTGTGCTGCTGCAGACGGGATAACAATCACCACACATGCTGGAATGAACCCCAAAATAGCCTCCAATGAGAGATGATGGGTGAAGGAGAGATGGTAAGGAGTCATCGCCCCAGGACTTACATAGCATGAGTGGGGAAGCCAACACCAATCCTCAGTCCATGGTTTGTCCCACCATGTTGCATTCCACTGCCTCATGGGTGGGTGGGCGGAGCCTTCAGTTATAGATCAGATGAGCCACCATTCTACAGGGCCAGACTACCCCAATCAGGATTCCACCCCCCTTTGGATAGCTTCATGTACACCAGGAATAGGCACCTCAGATAAGGGGGCAGGACGCAGATAGACAGGAACTGAAACATGTTATTCCCTTACAAAGCAACCAGGAACTTTAAGTCTGGAAAGACAGACTGGGTAGGCATGCAGACACTGTTCAAAGTTATAGGATCTTCACAGTTGAATTCAACTTGCTAAATCCCATACAGAATATTTTTCAGCAACATAGGACTCACTATCATCCTATACATTACCCCAAATACTAGTTGGCTTGTTCCCATAGTTTT
Source organism: Lissotriton helveticus (assembly GCF_964261635.1). Lineage (NCBI taxonomy): Eukaryota > Metazoa > Chordata > Amphibia > Caudata > Salamandridae > Lissotriton > Lissotriton helveticus. Next base: position 162,282,835 of record NC_136065.1, on the reverse strand, counting down.
CGGTGACCTTTGTTTTTTCGATCTGTTAAGCCTCCATTTCTTGGCTTAGTTCACTATGCTGGTAAGGAGTTTACTTCCGGGTTACTTCCGTCCACCAACCATCTCTCACTATGCGCGGATGGCCAGAAAGTTACACCTGCTCCATCGGTGGGAGAACTCTTCAGTTCTCTGCTGATCGCTTCTCCAGGCCAGGCCCTTCACACAACAGATGCCCCTGCAGTGTGATCCTTGCAGAATATATACCCGAGTACTGTGCTGAACCGGCTGATTAGCATCAGCAGTCAACCAGCCCAAATTGAAGTTGTCAGTTGTTGCAATGTTTCTCACTTCTGGTGTTTACATGTTCCCAGACTATCACCTTTAAAGTGCCAGGCTTTCAGTTAACAAACCACTGCATTCTTTTGTTTGCTTTAATTGGACAAATCATACGGAAACCTGAAGGGCTGCAAACATGATGTCCTCTTGACAGGGAGTGATCCAAAGATCCAATGGTGTTACAAGCAATCAGGCTACAATGCATGGTAAGTCCAGATATATAGTGATGGCAATCCCATAGGAGAAAAGCCAATTCCATAGTTTATTTCTCGCATGTGCTACCGCTCTTTACCTGCTCTACTCAGATCCCAACACAGACTGACAATGTGCTTGTCAGTCCTCTGACTCAAGAAAGAGATGCTGTCGAGGATGTGTGTCCCCTCTAATTCCTTTGAGCAAAGGACATGTCCAAGATGTCAGTGGAAAAATCAACAGCACTAATCTTTGATTGACCGATGCAAAAACCCTATAGCATACCTTAAAAATAAGAAGTGGAATTACATTGAACGAAAATATAAGTTAGAGAAATGCACGCTAGGCTATCAGAATAGGTCCTCGGACCAAAGTTATCAGTTGCTTGGGCAGTAACGTGGAATCTTCCATCGACAGTGATTTCCCCAGGCATTTAAAATGCACAAACATAAAAGCATATATAGTTAGTTACAGAGAAAATGTATTTGACCTGAAGCATCTCTAACATGACTTGTAGAAAAGTGAAAAGTGTAGTGTGTGGGGTCTGGTAATCCTGGATTACACAATCCCTGAAATATGGTGGATGAATGGGATGATGGCGGCCGAGGGATAAGAGGACATGCAATTGCACGAGCATCACTCAGGGCACTGCTCATTAATTTGCATATTTACAATTTCAGGCTTGGACAAGTCCAGTGACCTGCCCTGACTCTTAATCTAAACATGAAATGTGCAAGGCTGTAACAGCCTTCAATTGCTCCTATTTACATTTAAAGATGCTTTTGAAAAAGCAGCTAGAAGAGTTTCTTGATGCCTGCTGCCGCACTTGCTCACTTTGCCACTGGATTCAAACAAGCCGGGCTGAAGACGGCTGGAATGCCAGAAACCGGTCCTCGGAAGCTTGTTTCCGGTCCAGGGAAGGCATGGCTTGGCAGTTCGGGTTGGACTGTTCCCATGAGGCACAGGGTCAGACTGATTTGCATATAGCCATGTCTGAACTGGGGTGGCAGAGTGGGCTAAAGAACGGAGATGGATCAAACCCAGATCTTTTGACTGGGGGTGAGTGTTTGATTGGTTCAGATGCTTCGTCCATCACCACCCCCTTTTGTACTGCTGCCGCACATGCAGCACAGACTCCAGTATACCACTGGGTACTGTCAGACGCCATGGGACAATCGCCTAAAACCAGGAGCAAGGCCTGAGCATCCATGAAACATTCTCTGCAGCGCCCATGTATTAAATGGCTGTCCTTAAACAGTGAATAGCACAGAGGATGTGCAGACTGCAGTAAAGGAGGCCAGTGGACTTCTCCTGGGTGAAAGTGATGGACAATCATTCCTCTAGCCTCCCCTGGGGCACACAGGAGTGGGCATGACAAAGAGAAGCCAAGATAGGAATTGATTTCACCAGTTAGGGACTGTGCGTTATTGCAGTCAAGTACAGTAGGAATGAGCTGCAAGCCAAACAACAGAGACCCAACTTTTAATCTTACAACCCCCAACTCGAACATTGTGATCCTGTTCAAATCACAACCTCTTGTTTCCTTCATTCTCTTAAGGGTAAACATTGAGAACACTGAAAACATAAGACCTTGCATGTTAAAATGCGGTTATTTATAGTGAAATGAAATGAAATGAAATGATGATTGATGAAATGAAATGATGATGATGATGAAATGAAATGATTACGCACTTGTATAGCGCACAACTACCCGTAGGCATCTCGGCGCTTGTACGAATACTGCCGAGGAACCCTTCCTGGCCTTTCCCTGTGAGGAGCCCACTCCTGGGCACCCCCAAGGTGAAGTCAGGCATCCTCAGCGTTGTTGGGGCCGTTGTAGAGATTAAGCAAGCTATTGCCCAGAGGTGCAGAGTGGGACTCATGATTAGAATGGGCACCGAGGCGAGAATTATCAGGTCCGAGGAAATTGAGCCCGAGACCCACCGAGGCGGGAATTGAACCCTGGTCCCGGCCAGACTACTGCATCAGGGTCTGCCGCTCTAACCATTGAGCCACACTTCTCTACTAGTGCAGAAGAGTAGCAACTTATCTTTCAGCACGGTGCCACTGTGTGCAAGAATCTGCCGATGCGAAACGCCAACCTGGATTGTAGCAATACTAGTGTGCAAATTGTTGTATCATCGTCACGGCTGTAAAACAAGCTGGCAATTAAAGAAGGAAAATAACCCAAGGATTATAAATAGAAAGCTCTACAAATCTGTCAAGAAAATAACTATGTAGAGCAGAAATGCCAGGAAGAGCAGGTGGCCCTTTGCAGAGACATACGTATCATTTCACACTTAAAGCATGCCAGTTCTCTCCAGTCTCCTGAAATGTCTTTCCTCCTGGATTTCTGTTTATTTGAGAGTTGATCTCACAAATGTAATCAATCATGTCTATTTACAAAACTGCCTCCCGCTGGGACTTAAAGACAGATGACACCAAATTTAACCCTTTGGATGCGTCGGATGGCCCCCAGACGTCCAACGTCACGGGTGCCGTGTGCGTCGAATGGCCAGGAGCTTTCCGATTTGCGCACGCGTGAAGTTTTCCTGCACTGGGGGGAAATTTAGGCCGCATTTAAAGGTTAAAGATGTACTGTCAAAGTCAACATGAATTTTGTTGGAATTCTAAAAGGCTCTTTTACCTGTATAGTAATGCACTTTTCTTACTAGATGTTAATTAATTTGACATTCACCGATTCGTTGATTAATTCCTTCAGTATTCCCATAACTTGAAATGAGGTAAATCCACATGTTCTAAGGGTAAGGGGCTTGCTCTTGGTCCACCAATTTAGAAAAACTGCAAACTATGTACATGGGTCCATTTAGATTATTTTTTTGTAAATTAATTTCGTTTGTATATCCCCAGCATCTATTATAGATCTGACACTCATGAGTGTGATATGAACACCTCTGATATAAGATTTTTGATATAGATACTGGTGAAATTGTTGATGTGTGTGTGAATTAATTGAAAAACAAAATGTGGCAAGCCAAACTGGAGGAAACCAAATCATGGAAAATCAATTTTAAGGAAATACATTTTTAAGGAAATACAAATAAATAAAAAAGTACAGAAGACATTATAAAGGAAAGATTATCTAAAAAAACACAACAAAATGACATTACATTTGGGCGGTGTTTAACGACTAGTGAGGGGGTTTTGGGTATAGGGATGGTAATGTTTAGGAGTGATCGGGGAGTTTTAGGAGTCAGAAATGAGTGGCGCTCTGGCAGAGAAAGGGGTTTTTAGGGTTCAGGTATGGGTTATGTTTTGGGGTGGTATAGGTTTTTTTTAGACATGAGGTCTGGTTAGAGTTTAGTTCTGGTGAGAGGTTTTTCAGTTTCATTGATGAGTGGAGTTTAGGGGTGTGAGGTGTTAAACGTTTAGGGATGGGTGGAGTGTATGGATGTTGAGGTTTTTTTTAGGGTTCATAGATAGGTGGAGTTTAAGGCTGGTTTGGGATTGTAAGGTTCAGTGATGGGTACAGGTTAGGGGTGGTGAAGAATTTTTAGGGTTCAGGATTAGGTGGAGTTTAGTGTGGTGAGGAGTTTTAAAGAATCACAGATATTTTGGCGTAGAAGGTTTTTGTTGAGGGTTCATCAATGGTGGAGTTTATGGGTAGAGCGTTATTTTACGGTTATGGAATTGGTAGAGTGTAGGGGTAGAAAGGGCGTTTATGGTTCAGGGATGGGCGTAGTTTAGGTGTGGTGAGGGTTTAAGTTTTTAGGATGGGTGGAGTTTAGGGTTAGATAAAGCTTTAAGGATTATGTAATGCGTTAGTATAGGTGTGATGAGTGGTTTATAGGGAATAGGGAGTGATGGTGGTCAGGGAAATAAAGGTATCTGAAGGAATTGCTTGACAATGTAAAATAAATAAATCTGAAACAATGTCCTTTGAAGTAAAGCACTGAAATAAATACCCCTGACAAAACTGTTACTGAAAGTAAAATCTGCAACCATTGCATTTACACCTTAAAGAATAACCATGCAAAAGCCAATTTGGAACAAAAAAGGCATTCGATGAATTGGTTTCTACGAAATAGTAAATGCCATTCATTCTGAAAATTTACAGTTTAGGTGAAATGGTTTCTAAGTAATGGTATTCCATGACATTTTTTTCTAGGAAATTTTATGCAACCAAAATCACAGAGAAGGACAGTCTGAAACACCTAGTAACATTTTTTTTTTTAAACTCGATCCACCTCAGACAGTTTTTCATGAACTGGGCAATAGCCAAGCTCCTGCTGGGTCTACATTTATTACGACTTTTAAGAGGCCAGTTGTGCACATGCATTGCAGCTGCAAAAGACATCAGACTACAGCAAGCATATTTTAAAACAAGTAAATGTCTTGGGGGATCAGCAGTCAACATTATGCACGTTCCCTTATCAGGTCCTTTCTTGTGGGCCAAGCATATTCTTCCATTCTCGAAATTCACAGTTGGGCACCTTCGGCTGAGGTGGTACACGTTTACTCTTGAACTTTGACCAGGCATCATGCAATTTCATGCTTTTTTTTTTCTTCCAAAAAATGCTTTGAATATGGTTCTGCCAAAGAGCTCGGCATCCAGATAAAGGTTAGTGAGTTTCTTTGATTTGGCACGACTGAATGCCTTGACTTTTATATAAGGTGACCTCATATGTATTGCCAAAGTTGGATGAAAAAATGAACTATGTTTATGGAACTTACTGTGACCCCGAATAGGGTGTCCAACCTCTTAATGGAAACAGATGGGCCAGAGAGGCTAGGTGGAGGAGAGAAAACAGGTTTTGAGTTGCGATGTATCTGCTGATCAGATTTTTCAAATATCGATGGAGTCTTTTTTGATGTTGATTCCGCCATTTCTTCTTATATTTATAAAGAGACCTAAGCATTTGGCAAAGTTGGCTACCATAGTTCTCATTTTTCATGCCCCTAATGTGGTATTTTAGGGAAATGGGAGGTCCGATTTTTTTTTTCAGGTTTCTACATGAGTGGGATCTGCCTGACAGAAATTGGATCAATTGAGAATTGATTTGGTGATAATTGAGTTTGAAGTATGACTCAAAGTGCTGCAGCACTGCAAAAGCGGAGGCATTTCATACACATGCTCTTGAGAACTTCTCAATATTTGCTGTCGGAGGGAGGTGAAGAACATGGTTTACTTCTTTATCCGTCAGATGCATTTGCAAACATGAAGATTTGCTTGTTGATGGCACCAACTCTACAAATCACATAAATCACCCTTACATAAATTAGGAGCGACCAGATGGAAATGACGAATGGGCGTTTAACTGAAGATATAGCTCCCAAATAAGAGAATCAAAAGCTTTGAATCATAGTTGTTGGGAGAACCAGAGTGGACTATGTTCACTCTGAACAAGAGCAATAGGATAGGAAATGGAGGGTGCCACAGACTTAAAACTCTAGACTGATGGAGGGAAACCTGTAACAGAAGCGATGCTGGTGTCTTGGACGTACAGTTCACTCCTCATGAACCTAGTTACGTTGCCAATTGTTCAAAATAACACGAGGCAACAAACTTTCACAAATGGCACAACTGGCGATTCTGTTTTTGTCTGAAAGGGGAGCCTAATTCAGCACTGTGCCACTATTTTCTCCTGCCAAGTTTTATAGTCTTCTCATATTTGTCGCATCTATGCCGGTAAATGGGCCTTATGCTTACTCTATCTTTCTCTTCCTAGATGTCCCTACATCCCTAGGTCCTGATGAGACCCCACAACAAGTAGAGGGTCGAAACGTCATTGACACAGAGAGAAAGCAAACTATTACCCAGCGCACATCACTGTATATAGCTGCTGTTTACACTGTATATATTTGATAATGGTCGACTTCTATTGAATTTTGGAAACCTTGAAAAACTGTCACAACTTTCACTACTGTTTTAGGTTCCAGTTTTCTCTTGGGACATCACGCAAACACATGTTTCTCAATTCTTTTTCAATTTATATATCCCTTCCCCTTGTTTGAAATATACATTTACAACTGTGATATACTGAATCATCTGTGTATGTGGTTTCTTCCCCCTCTGACCTTAGTAAAGCCCTTTGCATTGCGATTGTGCATACCATTATTAATATTGATTGCATTACTCCACAGGAAGTGCTGTATTCTTTTATAATTACTTACCCTGGTTCCTTAGTGAGTAGGGTTCCCCTGCTCTGTCTCTCAAGTTTTATAGTCAGGCTTTAGGATGGCCCCTGCTTTCAGCCTGGGATATAGCTAGTACTTTACCTGCTAGAACTATGCATCGTCCAAGAACTAGGCCGTAAACAAGTAGTTATCTTAAACTGTTAACAATGGAGGTAAATACCTGGCCAGCATATTGTGCTTCAGAAGAGGAATGGAGGGTCACCCTCAATAAACCCATGCTGTGATTGGAAATGTCCAAGCTAAAGCACACAAACTGTGCCAACAGGGCACAGCCTGGCAGCTTCCTGACTGCTAAGCTACCTTCCTGTCTCCGCAATAATACTATATCTTCTCAAAAGTTGCTGCAAACATCTTCCCCATCAGTTGTTACAATGAGCTAGGGTGCAAAACGTTCTGCTTTTTTTCAATGTTCTTATGTTCTTTCTGTTACCTGGTTATGTTTTTGAAAAACAATGCTTTTTTCATATTTGTATTCATTTTCTTTGTATATAGTACTCATTTAAGATGAGGGTTGCATTTGATAAAATGGCATAAATAAACTAAAAAACAATGCAATTTTAACTTTGGATAATGATGTCACCATGAGTCCTCTGTGAAACTTGCTATTCAGGGGAACTGCAGAACTAAAATAATTGTGAATTCATTCATTTTTGCATACAAACCACATCCTGATGAGGGGGAAATTCAAAGGTGTATTCTTGCTCCAGGATTTGTTCGTAGTTGTAGTCTTTATGGGGCGCATGGTCATATGCACCGTAGTAATCGTAGTCCAGAATCTGTAGGAAGACAAGGAGCAGAGATATGAGCAGTGATGTAAATTACAGTACGACAGCCTAGAGAGATAAACTCATCAGAGATGTTAAATGACAGAATTTAGGAAAATGGCTGAGGGATTTGCGACTTCCTAGAGCCAACTTAACTTTGATGCACGTTCAATGGGAGGCCATAAGGCTCTGTTTTAGAAGCGCTTGATAAGGGACAGCTGCATTAAGGAACTGACCTGAATTAGGTGGAGTCCAGTAGATAACTGGCACCAAACAGAGATTAATATGCGATTTATTTATTTATTTATGCGTTTTTATATAGCGCGGACTTTACCCAAAGGTGTCAGAGCGCTTCACAATAGGAACAGAACTCATACATGAGAACATTACAAGTGACAAATTACAAAAGCAAACGTTACATTAAATGAAGCAAAAATGACAATCGTGTGCCAACAAAATACAAGAGGTAGCAAACAGTGCATTACAAAAGTGACAATCGTGAGCCAACAAAATACAAGAGGTAGCAAACGGTGCATTACAGGAGGAAAAAGTAACGTGTGCCAGTTACAAATGCATACAAAATAAACATAGAGGTATAATACTGTAATATATGGAGGACACTCAAGCACAAGAACAAACGTTACGTAGGCACTGGTGGCACTTGTGCAGGTATCGAAAACAAACAAATGTAAGAGGTAGAAAACAGTGTGTTACAAGAGAAAGTGACAGGTGCATGTTACAGATGAGTACCAAACACAGGTAGAAGGATAATACTGCAAAAAATGGCAGACTCTCAAACCACAAGAACACACTGGGAAGACACTTCCATAGTCAAGTTAGTAGATTTTCTATAATGGAAGGGTTTCCTTCAGATAATAGAGAGGGCATGGATTACATTTGGAAATGACCTAGTTGTGTGAATCCAGTCGCATAGCAGCAATGGATAAAGTTTACGAAGATATAGTTGGATAAACAATGGTAATGATTTGAGAATTGGCACCAGTGAAAGCATAGAAATAGATCGAACAATGCAATGTGCTCATCTGGCGAAGGCTCAGAATTCTTCTGACTAGGTTCAAGATTCTGGTGTATCTTATGTGCAAGAGATTACTTCAAGGATGGGTGTGAAAGGAGCAGAGCTTAATTTGTGTCAGTGGTTGCAGGTGGTGAGCACCACGTTCCATTTTTGGGACCAGGACTCAATTTTCATACTAAGACCTTGATTCAAATCAATGCAGAGAAAGACAGAGAAGAGAGAACGAAGGAGATAGAAAGGGGTAGTAATCAGAGAGAAAGGGATGAAAAAGAACCAGTAGGCTTGAGATAGGGAGACAGAATTGGTAGTAAAATGAGGCAGAATCAAGACTAGGCAGCCTGTGGTAATCCCCACCCTGACATTTGGCAGCAGGGCTGGTGCTAGCTGTGCACAGTGTGGCCCCGCATAAGCACACTACCTTGGTCGACACACCGGTGAGTCATATTTTGTAGACTCTAGAGCTTTAGTACCCAGGAGAGGGCCCCCTTACCCCTAATCCAGGCCTCACTAATAGGGTTGAGTGCTGTGACGCACAGGGAAGCAGGGACCACTTTCTTGGGCCTTGACATAGTACTGCAACGCCCATGAAAGTAGGGCCTCTGCAGCCTTAGGTTTTTTGTGCACAACGTCAGTCTGACCAGGCCTACTAAGCAAAGCAGGCTCAAGGGCACGTGCACAATGACAATGGGCCTATCCTGCAGGGACAGCATGACATGCAACTCTTTCCATAATAAATGCCTGCAAGCCTAAGGGGGTGACAGCAAACCCCGGGGAAGCGTTTACCTCTGAGCAGCACAGTTAACTCCAGCCTCCTGAGGAAGGTGAGCGGACGAAGGAGAGCGTACAGGGTGAGGATGTTGTGGTAGGATGCCCGATTGAGCAGTACTGACCATTGAGTGGGTTCTGCTTTTGACCCCTACATGAGGTCCCAATGATCTCACAGGCGAGCAGCTAGCCTTGGGTACATGCAGCTAATCTTTTTATGTTAAAAGCAGTATTGGCATATTGGGAGTTTATTCCATAAACAATTTCACCCCTTTTCTCAGTGGGGAGTGTGCACTGGGCGGCAAAAGAGCAGGAGAAAGAGAGCCCTAAGGACAAAGTATGGCATTCTCCTTGACCACTGAATATAGAGAAAAAACACACACAACTTTTAAAGTTATGAAAAAAGTACAATTAAAGAATAAAGAGTAGAAAGCAGCAAATAAATAAAAGAATTCTGGCAGCCTTACTGTAAAAACACTTTCATCCATCATCATCCAGGGGTGAAATGAGAAGGGGGAAAACGAGAGTGAATTAAAAGAATTACAAAGTGCATGGCTACTCAACTGGAGTATCCCAGCACTAAAGTGCTGAAATGTAGCAGTAACAAAAAGAAGATGAGAAGGGTGCGACAGGAGAAGAGAGGGTCCAAAGGAGTCGTGAGAGAGAAGAGTATAGGAAAGAAACAACAACAGGCATAAACAGAGAGAGAAGTGAATAAAGAGGAGATAGAAAAAGACTGCTGGAGAAGCATAGATGGAGGGAGAGAGGAAGGAAGGAAAGGGGGCGTAATAAGAGAGATGAAGCAAGGAAAGACTGAATGGAGAGCAGGGTAGAATGAGAGACTGATAAAGACAGAGTATGATCGGTGGGAAGGTTAGTTTTGGCCAAAGCGCTTCTTAAACACTTCAGTGAGCTCAACTGACCATACATTTCTCTCAAAAGGATCCTTCCTGATACAAATGATGTTTCATGCACTCATATGCGTAAGAAGCGCGTCTTGGCTATTCTACACGCTAGCAACCTATTTTATTGTGTTATCTCATGGTTTTCTCCTATGCCTATACTCGATTCCTGCAACGGATGTAACTTTTTGTATCATGTAACTTGCTGATCCTCATGTAAAGCGCTCTGATACCTTCGGGTCTAGCCGGCACTATATAAAACTCTGCAAACAAAATACAAATAAAATATGCCATTTCATGGGCAGGGCCGGACAGGCTTTCTAATCCACTGGATATTTCACCAGCATTTCTCCGATGGGCTGGAAGCCCTGGCAGCCAGTTTTAAAGCAAAAGACAATTGATGGACGGAATGCAGAACAAATCAAAACATTCACCCCCAGTCAAGAGATCTGGGTTAACTCCATCTTTCTTTTGCTCACCATGCCACCCCAGTTTAGACCAGGCCAAATCAGTCTTGACCCTGTGCCTCATGGGAACAGTCTAGCCCGAACTGCCAAGCCGGGTCCTCCCTGGACTGGAGACAAACATCTTAGGACCAGTTTCGGGGTTTCACCCCTCTTCAGACAGTTTTAAAGCCCGGGGTCACTCCTGGTGCCTCCGTCACTTTCCCCGGCTCCCGGAGGACAATTGCAGCAGGCACTGGGAGGCTTCATGGGAGAGAAAGAAAGAGTGGGGCAGATAGATAGTGATATATATGAGAGAGCGAGAGAGAGAGAGAGGCAGGTAGATAGTGATCGGAGAGAGAGAGAGAGAGAGAGAGAGAGAGAGAGAGAGAGAGAGAGAGAGAGAGAGAGAGAGAGAGAGAGAGAGAGAGAGAGAGAGAGAGAGAGAGAGAGAGAAGATAGGAATTAGAGAGGAGAGAGAGATTTGCTGGATGGAAAGAGAGAGATAGCACGAGGAGACGTAGGGAGCAGGGCTGGTTTCAGCATTTTTTCCAAGATCTGTTTTCGGTTCCCCAGTCTGGCCCTGTTCATTGGTCCCAGTCAGACTCTGACGTGGACCACCTTACACTGGGCTCACAGCCATGTTGTAGGCATGACCTAGACTGTGAGGCCTTGGGGAGGGAAGGTGGTCCGTCCCCTGGACCGCGCAGCCATGTCCCAACGCCGCAAGGCCCTTGAATTAATGCTATTAGTTTCTCTTTAGGCTGCGGACAAATTGCTTCATGCGCAAAACAGCACACAGTAATTTTTTTTTTTAATGTTCACATTAAAAACAAACCAAATTATCTGTGTTGTGTATGCTAACTCACCTAGCTGTTATCTGTCTCCCCTCTGAGCAAAGCCTCGCCCTACTACTGCTAGGCAGAAGCCTGTGATATGACCAGTTACTTTCTACTACTTTGCTTAGTGGAGTGGAGAGAGACAGTGACTTACCAGTGCATGATGGGAGCTGTTAAACTGCACTCTCAAGCAAACCTGTCAGGGCAAGGGCGTCCCCTTGACCGCTCTACCCTGTGTCACGAATCAGGGGTTAGAGTAACGCATATCAGGCAGAGTCCCCGCATTACCGCACTGGTCCCTTTATATCACACATGTTGTGCTCCTTGAGGTCGACACCTGCATTCGTTCAGGAGGTAGGGTGTGTGTAAAATGTCAACAAACCGTTGTTTGGGACTACAATGTCAGCATTTAGCTGCTGCCACCTGTCGCGGACGGCATGACTCGTGGGTATGAGGGGTTGCGCCTCCCTCCACTCCCCTAAGCCAATCACAACGCTGCAATAGCAGTGTTGTGATTGGTGGGGACGGCGCCCAGCCGTGTACCAATGGGTAGGCCATGTTCTCTATGTAGGCGACAAAAAGGCAGAGTGCGCATGACTGCTTTAGTCAGCCCCAGAGGGCCGACCAAACAGTCAGGGGCCACAGCATTGGATAAGCCGCTCCTCCCCAACCCGCCCCAAACCAGGAATACCCTTCGGCTTTCTCGCAGTGCTAGACGCAGAAACATAAATGTTTCTGCTTCTCACACAGCGAGAAAGCAGTGGGGCGAAGCTCCTCCGCCCTAGTGGAGGAGCTGCCCCTGGCATGCCACTAGCCTGATAAACCTGGGTCAAGGAGATGTCACGATTGCAAGGTTAACTTTATACTGGAACATAACATGACTGACGGTCACCAATCATGAGGGTTTTTACAGTCTTTGCCTACCTCTTGGAGACAGTCGCTGATTCTGATTGGACATGCTATATAGTTCTTGATAGGTCTCCAGCGCTCGCCCGGGCACCTTGATTTGTCTGGAGTTCTGTGCAGTCCGCGACACTCCTGAAGGCCTCAGCTGTGTCTCTTTAATATTTCAATGCTGCTTGGTTCAGACACATTGACTTTACGCAGACAGTCAGTCAGGTCAACTGGAGAAAAGCATAGAGCGCCACGAGGCGCATGCATCGGTGAGTCATACGGAACAGGCAACTGTGAACACGTCATGTGTGTGTAAACGCGTGGACTCTGAAAAACCAACTCTGACGCTTCTTGATTTTTGTATAAATCAAAGTTAGGTTTGTTTATCTAGGCCCTAAGGCTGCTATTTACATTATCCGCAGTTGTTTGATTTAAAAAGGAAATGGAAGAGATTATCCCAAGAAAATAAGTAAAAGCTTCCTTTAACTCCCATTTCAGCCTGCACTTGTGATAGATTAATGACACCCAGGGCCCGCTTACAGGTAAAGGTGCTATTTATCACACCTGGTAAATTGCGATACCCTGGGATTCGTTATTTTTCGGGTGCAATAAATACCACCTACAATGAGTTATTGGGGATTAATATGCACATTTTTTTGTTTAACGCACCAAAACCTGCATGAGACGGGAAATACCTGCACGAGACAGAAAACACATTTCCTGTTATTTCAGCACGTTTGGCCAGCAGAAATTTAACAAAGCTTGATTTATTTAAAGTATCCCATAATTATTGGATGCGTTAAATATAACCAAACTATTCCCCCCTACTGATCAACTTGTAATGCGGCCCATGACACCCATATGGTGTTCAGTGCTCACACCGCTATTTTAGCAGCACCACGGGTGGGAATGTCTGGTGCTACATCCGAGAAGCGTTTATTGAAGTGTTTTATAGTTCTACTGAAGAATGTTTTATAGTTCAGACCCTGTGTGCCAAAACAACCTCCATATGAAAGTATCATAGTACTGCTCCTGCACATTTAGTATTTCTGATGAGGCTCTGATGCATTGTGGCGTGGTTCCGAAATTCCTGAGCGAAAGTCCTTGAAGTCTTTGCTCTGCCAGTGGCCTGCTCTGGCATTCTCAGCCTGGTGCCTCTGGTCACCACTGAACCCACTCTATCCACTGCCAATCACTTCATGGGGTATCCTCCCTTATTTATTTATTTAATTTTATTTATTTATAAAGTTTTATATAGCGCTAACATGACCCACGGGGTATCAGAACGCTTTACAGTACATAATTATCACGTATTATACATACAATCGGGAATCGCATATAACACAAATGAGGTAGACATTGCTGTTTGAATAAAATCGGTGGCAAGTAGGTATCAGAAAGTTAAAGGTTTAGGATGTTAGTTTGTTCATGAGAAACATTTTCGCTTCTTTTTTGAAGGCAGTAAAACCACTCCCTGCACTGTCCCACCAATCACTGTCTCATCTGGAATTACCACCCAGCTAGCCTTTCTGAAAAGGAACTAGTAGAATCTGCCCACTAATAGCACTTGCACAGTCTACGGGATCCTGGCAGCAGACCAAAGCATCTTCTGCCCAGCAACATACTGCCATTCACAGGACGACTCTTCTGTGCCTCTGCAATATGGATTCAGCCCTTTGCAGGAAGGAAAACGCATTTACATATGCATCCAGCCTGTTCGCATATGCTAAACCTTATAAAACATTACAACCAACCCAAAGAGTGGTTGCCTAACGGTCTCACACTGAGAATATAAACTAGACCTTCACTCCAGCACTTCAATGAGCGAGAAGGGAGTAAGACCTGCAAGCCCAAGTTGGTGCTTCTTGAACTGGAGCTGTGGGACCTGCAAGCCCAAGTTGATGCTACTTGAACTTCAGCTGTGGGACCTGCAAGCACAAGCTAGTGCTTCTTCAGCTGAAGCTGTGGGACTTCCAAGCACACGCTGATGCTTCTTGAACTGGAGCTGTGGCACCTGCACGCACAAACTGATGCTTTTTGAATTGGAGCTGTGGGATGAATGTCTTTTTTCAGGCCAGAACCACGTTTTTCCAGTGGGCATAATACTGTCTGGTCTCCTGCTGCTGTCTGCCAGACTGTTGCCTACAAATTGTGCCCAAGTGCATATCCCCAACCCTGACTAAGAGAAAAGGTGCCCTGGTCCAGCGTTGGTGGTCTAGAGATCCCCCAATAGAGAGAGTGGCTTCAGCAATTTATACATTGAAGGTGCAATGACATCCCCCAGGAATGGAGATTCTGCCTGGCCAACACACTTCCATAGACCACCTGGGGACCTTTTGATAACTGTATGAGCCCTGACCTACGTCACTCCCATGTTCCTCATAACAAGAATCAAACATAGTGAGAGCATTAGCCTCCACTAGTCTTAGGCCTGGCTGAATAGTATCCAGAGATAGATTATGGATCCCTACAGACCCTGCCAGGCTATTCTGAGGACAAGCTATTGGCCAGCTTGTGTGTTCCAGAATAGGAGTCTGCATACGCAGACCAAAAGGTCCTTTTTCCTACTGTGGCACAAATCACTTTGGATTGCAATTTTTTTGTTTGGGGTTGGAGACATCTCTAACCCCTTTCAATGTCTAGAAGAGTCATATCCTGAACCCAGGGCATTTGCCACATGTGGCTATTCCATTTGGAAAAGAGCTGTTCGATCCTACGTTATTTGAGGTCCAGGCCTAGTATGAAGGCAGTCTGGTAAAACTGGAGTGCTAGACTCAAGACTGATTCCCCCAGGGGTAGATAAACCTATGTATTACCTTTTATGCACTAAAGGATTGTTTTTTGCAACGTCACTGGCATGGCTAGAACTAGATATTCGAAACTACCACCATTCTTCTTCATTTTCACTATACTATTATTTTAAGGTGTTTATATGTGTTATTTATATTTAATAACTCCCTTGCCACTCCTGTTTATGTGGTGCATTACAATTGTTCTACAATTTATCTAACTTTATCTTCACACTAACACCCATGAGCTAGGCTTTGACTGCTCGCGCAAGCAACAAAGAAAGCCAGTACAGTTCTAGAGTGCCAGCTATACATTTCCACTAAAGAACCAAATATCTTGGTCATCAGAGGACATATGCAGGCTCATATTTGTTACCGCTACGCAGTACTTTTCAGCTAGAGGATATGGGTAAAATATGCACAGAGACTGGATACTAGTGCAACTACATCCATGTCCAAGAGAAAACAATACAGAAAAGGGGGGTGGTGATGAACAGAGTGTCTGAATTAAGCAGACCACTCTTACCCAGTCCAAAGATCAGGGCTTGATCCATCACCGTTATTTATCTCACTGCCCCATCCCAGCTCAGAACCTGGCTATATGCAAATTAGTCTGTCCCTGGCCCAGTGCATCATGGGAACAGGGCAGACCAAACTACAAAGCCAATTCTTCACCAGAAAGGAGACAAGCTACCGGGGACCGGTTTCTGGCATTTCAGCCTCTTCGGCCCGGCTTGCTTGAATCCTGATGGAGCAGTGAGAAAGGGACTCATGTCTGAGTATACCCTGCCACACCTATAGTGGCCAAAAACGATACAGAAAAGGGGGTGGTGATGAACAGAGTGTCTGAATTAAGCAGACCACTCTTACCCAGTCCAAAGATCAGGGCTTGATCCATCACCGTTATTTAACTCACTGCCCCATCCCAGCTCAGAACCTGGCTATATGCAAATTAGTCTGTCCCTGGCCCAGTGCATCATGGGAACAGGGCAGACCAAACTACAAAGCCAATTCTTCACCAGAAAGGAGACAAGCTACCGGGGACCGGTTTCTGGCATTTCAGCCTCTTCGGCCCGGCTTGCTTGAATCCTGATGGAGCAGTGAGAAAGGGACTCATGTCTGAGTATACCCTGCCACACCTATAGTGGCCAAAAACGATACAGAAAAGGGGGTGGTGATGAACAGAGTGTCTGAATTAAGCAGACCACTCTTACCCAGTCCAAAGATCAGGGCTTGATCCATCACCGTTATTTATCTCACTGCCCCATCCCAGCTCAGAACCTGGCTATATGCAAATTAGTCTGTCCCTGGCCCAGTGCATCATGGGAACAGGGCAGACCAAACTACAAAGCCAATTCTTCACCAGAAAGGAGACAAGCTACCGGGGACCGGTTTCTGGCATTTCAGCCTCTTCGGCCCGGCTTGCTTGAATCCTGATGGAGCAGTGAGAAAGGGACTCATGTCTGAGTATACCCTGCCACACCTATAGTGGCCAAAAACGATACAGAAAAGGGGGTGGTGATGAACAGAGTGTCTGAATTAAGCAGACCACTCTTACCCAGTCCAAAGATCAGGGCTTGATCCATCACCGTTATTTATCTCACTGCCCCATCCCAGCTCAGAACCTGGCTATATGCAAATTAGTCTGTCCCTGGCCCAGTGCATCATGGGAACAGGGCAGACCAAACTACAAAGCCAATTCTTCACCAGAAAGGAGACAAGCTACCGGGGACCGGTTTCTGGCATTTCAGCCTCTTCGGCCCGGCTTGCTTGAATCCTGATGGAGCAGTGAGAAAGGGACTCATGTCTGAGTATACCCTGCCACACCTATAGTGGCCAAAAACGATACAGAAAAGGGGGTGGTGATGAACAGAGTGTCTGAATTAAGCAGACCACTCTTACCCAGTCCAAAGATCAGGGCTTGATCCATCACCGTTATTTATCTCACTGCCCCATCCCAGCTCAGAACCTGGCTATATGCAAATTAGTCTGTCCCTGGCCCAGTGCATCATGGGAACAGGGCAGACAAAACTACAAAGCCAATTCTTCACCAGAAAGGAGACAAGCTACCGGGGACCGGTTTCTGGCATTTCAGCCTCTTCGGCCCGGCTTGCTTGAATCCTGATGGAGCAGTGAGAAAGGGACTCATGTCTGAGTATACCCTGCCACACCTATAGTGGCCAAAAACGATACAGAAAAGGGGGTGGTGATGAACAGAGTGTCTGAATTAAGCAGACCACTCTTACCCAGTCCAAAGATCAGGGCTTGATCCATCACCGTTATTTATCTCACTGCCCCATCCCAGCTCAGAACCTGGCTATATGCAAATTAGTCTGTCCCTGGCCCAGTGCATCATGGGAACAGGGCAGACCAAACTACAAAGCCAATTCTTCACCAGAAAGGAGACAAGCTACCGGGGACCGGTTTCTGGCATTTCAGCCTCTTCGGCCCGGCTTGCTTGAATCCTGATGGAGCAGTGAGAAAGGGACTCATGTCTGAGTATACCCTACCACCCCTTGTTGTAAATAATTTTGTCCACCCTAAGCGTGGAAGGGTATACTCAGATGTGAGTCCCTTGCTCATTGCACCATCAGGATTCAAGCAAGCCGGGCCGAAGACGCCTGAAATGGCAGAAACCGGTCCCCGGAAGCTTGTTTCCTTCCCAGTGTAAGAATTGGCATTTGTAGTCTGGTCTGCCCTGTTCCCATGATGCACTGGGCCAGGGACAGACTAATTTGCATACAGCCAGGTTCTGAAACTGGGATGATGCAATGAGCTAAAAAACGGTGTTGGATCTAGCCCTGATCTCTTGACTGGGTGAGAGTACTCTGCTTAATTCAGAGACTCTGTCCATCACCACCCCTTGTTGTAAATAATTTTGTCCACCCTAAGCGTGGAAGGGTATACTCAGATGTGAGTCCCTTGCTCATTGCACCATCAGGATTCAAGCAAGCCGGGCCGAAGACGCCTGAAATGGCAGAAACCGGTCCCCGGAAGCTTGTTTCCTTCCCAGTGTAAGAATTGGCATTTGTAGTCTGGTCTGCCCTGTTCCCATGATGCACTGGGCCAGGGACAGACTAATTTGCATACAGCCAGGTTCTGAAACTGGGATGATGCAATGAGCTAAAAAACGGTGTTGGATCTAGCCCTGATCTCTTGACTGGGTGAGAGTACTCTGCTTAATTCAGAGACTCTGTCCATCACCACCCCTTGTTGTAAATAATTTTGTCCACCCTAAGCGTGGAAGGGTATACTCAGATGTGAGTCCCTTGCTCATTGCACCATCAGGATTCAAGCAAGCCGGGCCGAAGACGCCTGAAATGGCAGAAACCGGTCCCCGGAAGCTTGTTTCCTTCCCAGTGTAAGAATTGGCATTTGTAGTCTGGTCTGCCCTGTTCCCATGATGCACTGGGCCAGGGACAGACTAATTTGCATACAGCCAGGTTCTGAAACTGGGATGATGCAATGAGCTAAAAAACGGTGTTGGATCTAGCCCTGATCTCTTGACTGGGTGAGAGTACTCTGCTTAATTCAGAGACTCTGTCCATCACCACCCCTTGTTGTAAATAATTTTGTCCACCCTAAGCGTGGAAGGGTATACTCAGATGTGAGTCCCTAGCTCATTGCACCATCAGGATTCAAGCAAGCCGGGCCGAAGACGCCTGAAATGGCAGAAACCGGTCCCCGGAAGCTTGTTTCCTTCCCAGTGTAAGAATTGGCATTTGTAGTCTGGTCTGCCCTGTTCCCATGATGCACTGGGCCAGGGACAGACTAATTTGCATACAGCCAGGTTCTGAAACTGGGATGATGCAATGAGCTAAAAAACGGTGTTGGATCTAGCCCTGATCTCTTGACTGGGTGAGAGTACTCTGCTTAATTCAGAGACTCTGTCCATCACCACCCCTTGTTGTAAATAATTTTGTCCACCCTAAGCGTGGAAGGGTATACTCAGATGTGAGTCCCTTGCTCATTGCACCATCAGGATTCAAGCAAGCCGGGCCGAAGACGCCTGAAATGGCAGAAACCGGTCCCCGGAAGCTTGTTTCCTTCCCAGTGTAAGAATTGGCATTTGTAGTCTGGTCTGCCCTGTTCCCATGATGCACTGGGCCAGGGACAGACTAATTTGCATACAGCCAGGTTCTGAAACTGGGATGATGCAATGAGCTAAAAAACGGTGTTGGATCTAGCCCTGATCTCTTGACTGGGTGAGAGTACTCTGCTTAATTCAGAGACTCTGTCCATCACCACCCCTTGTTGTAAATAATTTTGTCCACCCTAAGCGTGGAAGGGTATACTCAGATGTGAGTCCCTTGCTCATTGCACCATCAGGATTCAAGCAAGCCGGGCCGAAGACGCCTGAAATGGCAGAAACCGGTCCCCGGAAGCTTGTTTCCTTCCCAGTGTAAGAATTGGCATTTGTAGTCTGGTCTGCCCTGTTCCCATGATGCACTGGGCCAGGGACAGACTAATTTGCATACAGCCAGGTTCTGAAACTGGGATGATGCAATGAGCTAAAAAACGGTGTTGGATCTAGCCCTGATCTCTTGACTGGGTGAGAGTACTCTGCTTAATTCAGAGACTCTGTCCATCACCACCCCTTGTTGTAAATAATTTTGTCCACCCTAAGCGTGGAAGGGTATACTCAGATGTGAGTCCCTTGCTCATTGCACCATCAGGATTCAAGCAAGCCGGGCCGAAGACGCCTGAAATGGCAGAAACCGGTCCCCGGAAGCTTGTTTCCTTCCCAGTGTAAGAATTGGCATTTGTAGTCTGGTCTGCCCTGTTCCCATGATGCACTGGGCCAGGGACAGACTAATTTGCATACAGCCAGGTTCTGAAACTGGGATGATGCAATGAGCTAAAAAACGGTGTTGGATCTAGCCCTGATCTCTTGACTGGGTGAGAGTACTCTGCTTAATTCAGAGACTCTGTCCATCACCACCCCTTGTTGTAAATAATTTTGTCCACCCTAAGCGTGGAAGGGTATACTCAGATGTGAGTCCCTTGCTCATTGCACCATCAGGATTCAAGCAAGCCGGGCCGAAGACGCCTGAAATGGCAGAAACCGGTCCCCGGAAGCTTGTTTCCTTCCCAGTGTAAGAATTGGCATTTGTAGTCTGGTCTGCCCTGTTCCCATGATGCACTGGGCCAGGGACAGACTAATTTGCATACAGCCAGGTTCTGAAACTGGGATGATGCAATGAGCTAAAAAACGGTGTTGGATCTAGCCCTGATCTCTTGACTGGGTGAGAGTACTCTGCTTAATTCAGAGACTCTGTCCATCACCACCCCTTGTTGTAAATAATTTTGTCCACCCTAAGCGTGGAAGGGTATACTCAGATGTGAGTCCCTTGCTCATTGCACCATCAGGATTCAAGCAAGCCGGGCCGAAGACGCCTGAAATGGCAGAAACCGGTCCCCGGAAGCTTGTTTCCTTCCCAGTGTAAGAATTGGCATTTGTAGTCTGGTCTGCCCTGTTCCCATGATGCACTGGGCCAGGGACAGACTAATTTGCATACAGCCAGGTTCTGAAACTGGGATGATGCAATGAGCTAAAAAACGGTGTTGGATCTAGCCCTGATCTCTTGACTGGGTGAGAGTACTCTGCTTAATTCAGAGACTCTGTCCATCACCACCCCTTGTTGTAAATAATTTTGTCCACCCTAAGCGTGGAAGGGTATACTCAGATGTGAGTCCCTTGCTCAATGCACCATCAGGATTCAAGCAAGCCGGGCCGAAGACGCCTGAAATGGCAGAAACCGGTCCCCGGAAGCTTGTTTCCTTCCCAGTGTAAGAATTGGCATTTGTAGTCTGGTCTGCCCTGTTCCCATGATGCACTGGGCCAGGGACAGACTAATTTGCATACAGCCAGGTTCTGAAACTGGGATGATGCAATGAGCTAAAAAACGGTGTTGGATCTAGCCCTGATCTCTTGACTGGGTGAGAGTACTCTGCTTAATTCAGAGACTCTGTCCATCACCACCCCTTGTTGTAAATAATTTTGTCCACCCTAAGCGTGGAAGGGTATACTCAGATGTGAGTCCCTTGCTCATTGCACCATCAGGATTCAAGCAAGCCGGGCCGAAGACGCTTGAAATGGCAGAAACCGGTCCCCGGAAGCTTGTTTCCTTCCCAGTGTAAGAATTGGCATTTGTAGTCTGGTCTGCCCTGTTCCCATGATGCACTGGGCCAGGGACAGACTAATTTGCATACAGCCAGGTTCTGAAACTGGGATGATGCAATGAGCTAAAAAACGGTGTTGGATCTAGCCCTGATCTCTTGACTGGGTGAGAGTACTCTGCTTAATTCAGAGACTCTGTCCATCACCACCCCTTGTTGTAAACAAGAGAAAACAAGACGCAAATACTTCTCTCAGAGACATTATAATGGCTGCTCTTTTACTGTAATCAGGGCCAGAGTGGGAGCTCAAAGCAGCCCTGGGAATTTTGTTGGAACAGCCCGGGGAAGGTTTCAAGCGCGAAGCACTGATGCTTTTGTTACTGTCACTTTTGTAAAAATGCCGCGATTTTTACAAAAGTGCCCGCGAAATCGACACTTTTGTAAAAAGTCCGCGATTTTTACAAAAGTGCCAAGGAATGCAGGGACTTCAGCGGGGTACAAAAGGAGACCGTGGGAATTAAGAACAATCTGCACAAGTGTGATAAAAGAGCTAGGAAGTGTAGAGAGGTAGAAGAAAACGGCATGGAGTGAAATCAAGAATAGCCAGCTTTGGTATCTGGCAATATAAATATATATTATGTTATGTTACCCCCCCCTTTTTGTACAAATTAAAATTAGGCCATATCCTAGGTTGGAATTATGAAAAAGTCAAAGTGAAAAATAAAATAATGAATTGTTAAACTAAGTACCTGGTTGGAAATATTTAATTTGAAACTAACATCTGAAATTGCGAACTTTTCTGAAATCAAATATTGTAAAGGTGTTCTGATATCTGAATTGATTGATTCCCTAATTAGGAATACAATTAATTCATCAGCTTCAGATTGATTCACTCAACTCTGACTGATAGTTTTAAGGCCATACCTGAAGATTATAATGCTCTAAGACCTCCTTCTCTAATCTGGTTCCAGCCCTCTTTCTTGGCGTAAGTTCAACAGACTCTTAATAGACAGGTGAAAAATGACCATGACCATATTTCAGAATGTTGGATATCGCCTAATATGAAAGAAAAATTTATTTTGATCATTAGAATTACAGAAGACTCAGGCGGTGCTGTTCTAAGTAATAATATGGTCCGTTGCATTCTGTAGTTTGTTATGCAATGTGATTTTTTTTAACTTACCACAGACTTACCCATACCCATTAAAAAAACTTTCAAAATTAACCTTTGTATTAATGTCCACCTCTTAAGGCATTATATACACTTAGAGCATATGAAAGCCCTATTTTTTGGGCCTCCGTGGGGATTTGAAGACTTTTATGGGGGCATAGCCTGGGTCTACTGGGTAGGAATGTTTATGGAAATGGTGAGGTTTAGGGGTGTGGGATAATTTAGGGACATGCGGAATAGTTGAAGGAAGTGGAGGAATCGGGTCACCAGAAGACATTGGGTGGACTTCGGAAAGTGCGAGTGCTTTGAGTGGGGTCAGGTGGCGGAATGAGGTCATAGGTTGGAATGAAGGTACATGGAGGAATAGGGGCAGGTGTGCTGGAAGCACTTGTGTCAGAGGAGGTATTATACCTCCCTGTGTGGCAGACAGGGCAGGATGTTAACCAATTTAGACAGTTGCTGAGTTAGATTTGCTTTAATACACTTGGAAATTGTGGCTCGTTATCCTGTGATTATGGGCACGTCACTTAATCTCTCTATGTATATAAACAATGCCTGTGTTTGTGTTGTAATTGTGTAGTGTGACTGGTGCACATGTGAAGAGGTTCAATACCTTCAGGTCAAGTTGGAGCTGTAATTTAAAAAACTACAGAAGAATGCACTAGGAGGTTAAAACTAAAAACAAAGTCTTAACATAAGGAAAGACAAGTTGATACCCACTTGCTATTTTGTACAGAGTGAAACCAGAAAATGTGGATAAAATCGTGGGTTCCATGCTGAAATTGTGTGATCTAAGGCAAATATTTAATTTCACTAAGGTAGGTTTGGAATGCCATTTCCTATGGGATGCTCTGCTACCAGGCCATCTTTGATGGGCTTCTCAGAACCTATACTAAATCAAATGGAGGATTGCATTTTCAAGGAATAACAGCCTTCACCTGTGGGCTGCTTCCTCTATTCCATATGCCAGGTTGCCTATTTCAAAGCGGAATACTCTGCTAAAACAGTTTCCATTGATATAAGGCTGAAAATAAATGATTATGAGTAAAATAAAGTGCCGCAAAATTGCTGCTAAATTGCCATATTTATGCCGCAAAATTTCCATATTTGTGCCGCTAAATTTGCTAATCCATGCCGCTATATCCTGGGGGGTCTGACTGTATTCTTTTGGGGCTAATGCAGAAAGCTTGGCCTGGTTACGGCAATACAATACATCATGATAGTATGTTTCACACAGCTTTGGATGGGTGTATACTTGTGGCAAAGTACCTACCGGTGCTGATCTCGTTGGGTTAAACCAACCCGGTCTCTCCCAGCCATGCCTCTCCTGGAACACACAGCCTTGTCTGAGCAGCTCCTGTAATGGAACACAGATTAGCATAGTTAAGACTGTTCCAGGCTACTTATAGCTTGTTGGCACTCAGATTTATGGAGAGAACCCATGCAAGACTGAAATGTAAGAGCCTAAAGAGCTAGGCCACTTCATGTGCAATGCTCTGCTACTTAGGAAAGAATGCAACACAACGGGAGAAAAATGTCTCAATACATGAACTTAATAAATATTGTTAGCAAAGCAAGAAGAGTGAAAACATTGTAGCTAATACTGTTGTACTAAGTGAATGCAGAAGTACCTCATAAACCATTAGGGACCACCAGTATTACATTAAACACAGCGAGAGAAAACACTCATTGCTTTTGAATTTTATTAGTGGTACGATAATCCGATTAAAAAAAATAGCAGTATGAGCATTTCCTATCGAGCAGTTATTGCATTTTAATTGTTTAGTAGTAGCACATTTGAGAGCACTCTTCAGGAGGGTTGAGGAAAAGTTGCCTTAGCAAAGGAAGAAAAGTTTGCCAGGCTACGCCAAAACCTCACCAGAGGTGGAGTTAAACCTGTTCAGCTTTAGGCACCTTTCGTTCACTTGGGCAAGGCATCCAAATGGGGCACGGATGGTGTAGATTAGCAAGGTACTTTCAAGTGGACAAATGTTGCCCTCTTTTGACAGCAGTGATAGCCCCTCTGAAAGGTACACCTAGTGTTTAGTGACTAGTTCTAACAATCTCCCAAACCATGTACTTGATATTAGTAACTTAAACAAGTAGAAATTTGTAACTGAGGAAGATCCCTAAAACATTGAACCTGGGGAAGCATCAGAGATTGCCAGTTCGTGAACCGCTTTCCCTGCAGGACATGTCCTGGTGCTGCCACTAAGGGGAAAGAGGCAACAATGAAAGGCCAAGTCTTGGTTGGCTTGTGTGGCAGCGTGTTTTGGGGTGAGGAGGAAGCAACATTTCCAGAGGCAACACCAAGAGCATCTCAAAGGAGTGGAGGGGTAGAGCATCCTTTCGGAAGGAGGCGGGGATTCCTTGGTCACAAAACAGCAGGTGACCAATCAAGAAAAGGGAAAGGGCGACATCTGTGGTGAATTTTAGGAGGAGGTACCTGTCGGGACTGGAAAGTCCTTTGCATGGTAAAGACGTGTACCCTGCCCTGAGTGCCCAACTGTATTGTTGTCTCGATTACTAATGCGGATTTTTCATCATAGGCAAACACAGATCAAGTGTGCGTGCCATGACATGGGTCCGTCTCACGGATTTCTGTCTTCTTGGACTGGGAGGGGCACACAAACCACAACACTCATTGTGGTGGAAGACTATGGCCTGCACCAGGAGCTAAGCAGCAGGAGCACGGTGGTGGCACCATACCATTTGGTGATCAGGCCTAGTGAACAGGACCTTTTTACCCTGCGTCATTGGAGCGAGGCCTACAGCCTCACTCACCTTTTTAAAGCTTCCACTGCTTTGTGCTTAACTCACTCTTGACCTACATCAGGTAGATGCAGAGTGCTGCATGGCGCAGGAGTAGTGACTCTGGGCTGAATGTACGTGTGCCTGGGAAGGGTACAGAACAGGGGATAAAACAGTACTGTCCAGTGCATGTGTGGACAGAACATGTACTGGTTGTATGTATGTTTCTGAGGAATATATTACATGAAAGATGCAGTGCTGTGCAGTGTGTGTTTGTGTGTGTGTGTGTGTGTGCATAATGAAACCATGTGCTGGATGTATGTTTGCATGTGTGAAGTACCATACATGGAGGGTAAAGTGTTGCTATGGTGTGTGTGTGTGCTGGCAAACTGTGCGTTTGTAAATATCACACCCTGGTTATAGATAGAGACGCTTCAGTGCTCTACAGTGCCCACAGACTGAGTGTGTGTGCTGAATGCATGTGTACATGTAAGAGTACAATGCATGGAGGTACCAGTGCTGGACAGTAAGTGTGCTGTAAACATACACTGAGTAAACAAGCCTGAAATGGTACATTGAGGACCCTGAGTTCCATTTTGGAAAGCCCTGGCCTGCCTGGTGAAGACATGAGGAGGTTCAATAAGAAGCTGCAGAATTCTCTTCCCACCCCACCTTTTTTAGAGGAATAGGGGAAGAGTGACTTACCACGAGTTGGCTGAGCGGGAGCAACTTCAATCACAGGACGACCCGGCAGCACTGCTCAGATGAGAGAGTCTGAGCCTGCCAGGTGCTGCCATGCGAACTGAATGCAGCCTGTTTTTGCCAAACAGAACCTAAACTCAGGAGTGTCCACAGGGAGGGCATGCACTGCACTGCTGCACATTTCCATACCGCTGGAGCGGGTATGATCAAAACTGGGCCTATGTGGACCCAGGGGACTTACTGCTAATAGTGCTGTGGCACCATAGGCACCTTTGACTAAACACGGATGAGTCCAAGGGGAACTCTTGAGTACGGCCTAATAGTGAGCATTACCTGGATGTGGCTACCAGTGAATGGGAAACAGCTGAGCACAATTTACACGAAGAAGGATGGGACAGGGATTTTGCCTGACAACTGCTATAGCCACGACCACAAGGGGGATTGTGTTGTTTTTGAAAGTCGTATTTCTTTGCGTGTATAGAGTTCGAAATATAATACAACTTTTTCCTATAAAAGCATTAATTTATTGTTTGTAATGTTTGCACTTTGAGTTGTGAGCCGTGTTCACTGACCTGTATCTACACCTCCCCCCTTCGAGGGAGCCTCGACTGCATGAACACATCTACCACTGAGAGTCAAGTGCAGAAGGGGTACTTGGCCCAGCTGAGCAGGATACACAGTAGGCTGGGTTCCCGGACACCAGGAGTAAAAGGTCTCAACCACCATGGTTGTGCCTAGTAACTGTTGCATGCTTTACAGTCCTCTGAAAGGGGTCCTGACAGTATCCCCTCAAATACAGGGAGGAAAATTAGGAGACAGTCCTCAGTGGACTGGAGTGGGGAACTCTGATGAGAGCTGTCTTTCTTCTGGTCACAGGGCAATTTAGATTTACCCTAAAAGTTCATTTGGGAGCTTACCTATACATATCTCTATACAGACTGCAAAAGGGGCGCTTTCTAAAAAGGGCAAGTTTTGATTATGTTTTTTACCTTAGGTGCTTGTGAAATCAATACCCCAGATAATAATTATATGATAAAATTGCATGAGCAGCAAATACTCACAGAAGCCTCCGTTTGGTTTTGAGGTCTATTATTCAGACCACCAATTCGCCCTGTTCCAGGAAATACAGAGGACAGCACATTAACCATTTATGGCGCTGTACAGAATGGTTTTCAACTGATAAAAAGGTCCAATGAAAATGTTGTGTTTTTTTTTATTTTTTTTTTACTTAATGAGTTTCAAACTTCATGAAGTTTGTATTTTTTTGTCATCGTGTGAAGTTGTAAGTCAGCCGATCAGGGAACTTTGCACATCTTTACACTTTAGTGGAGCTATGTGAGATTTAATGGGTGTCAAATGGTCTTTTTAAACTATCCAACAGTGCATAAAGTATTGGTCATAAAGGAAGCAGAAGAAATGATGCAAGTAAGATTCCTAAAGGGTTGACAGTCTTATTAACACCTTGACCACGGCGCCGATTCCGCCCCTGTGCTGGACATTCCAGAACAGGGCGCGGTCGTGACGGAACCGTTCCGTCATCAGCACAGCTCAGCCGTGACTGATGACGGAACGGTTCCGTCACCAGCATCGAAGGGGTTAAGAGCTCCTGACCCCACCAACCCATGAAAAACGGTTTGGAACATCCCTGAATAATTCAATTAAAGTGGTCAACAGTGACCTAAAATATCACTTTGCACCAAGAGCATCACCGTGTATGTTGAGATGGGGGTATTATTTCGGAGGTAGGGTTGTGCAGCTAACATGGATGCAAGAAGACAAGGGGGTTGGTGGTCTATTTACGGAGCCACTAAGAATAGCAAAATCCCTCGTTGTCTTTGGAAAAGAGGAAGAATGACAACACAGCTGTCAAAGTTTTGGGACAGGCCTTGGCATGTTAGAGATAAATAGCAACATTTGTTTAACTTTGCTTGTACTCCGGAGCATTTCAGACTGAAAAGGAGTCGGAAGAAGACAAGAGGCCAATAAATAAGTCAGGCTTTCAAATATACGACTGCAGTTGCAAATACTCATTACCTGGATTATTGGTTGCAATGACACACAAATGGTAAAAATGTTGGCAGTGCACAGGCAAAAATGTAATCTAAAACTGTAGACCCCGTGAAATATATATGCAGATGAGTTCGGCAAATTTACCCTTTGTGGAGCTCTTCTATATAAAGATCATATTATTATTATTTATTTTGTTTTTGTTATAGGGATAGGGAGATTTAGTGATTAATTTGCCAAAGTCACAGGGCGTTGAGCCGGCGCCGGAAATCGAACCTGGCTCCCCAGTGCTAAAGTCGCAATTATTTTTTTCATAATAGCTCAGTGTTTCCACAAACATCTCTGCCATTAAAACACACACAGTTTGAAACGTTGTGCATCCTGCTCAGCCCATGTTTTTAAACCTCAAATTTTCATAACATGGTACAGCAGCCCCTTGTTTACTATCAACTTCCAAAAGCGTCTAGAAAATTCCGCGACAGAGCTTTTCGTGAAACGGGCACGGATTAGCTTCTCGCGACCACAACGTTCCTTCATCCGCAGCCACTTATTTGGTAGAAACTTGAAGGCAGGAACTGGCAAAGACCTAGGCTCCTTATTTGTTTTACATATTACTAATTCCGGAATATGTCAAACGAGCGCGCGCCGTCGCCGCGTGACTTTGTGCTGCTGTTGGGCCTGACAGGTTAATCGCCGAGCGCCACGGCCTCCTCTCCCACGCGCGCGGCTCGTGTGAAATGCAAATAGGTAATTATCCGGCCTCCGTCGGCCCCAGCTCGAGCGCCTTAGTGTACGGGAAGGCATTAGCAAAAGTGTCACCGCCATGACTCGGCTTAATTCTAAGAACCTGACTGCGACGCGAAAGACGGATGGGACCGGCGCGCGCCAGGGGCGGGCATTAACCTGGCGTCAAGAGAGCGGAAGGCTGCAAGACCCCTTCAGTTCCGGTTCCAGAAATGGAAACGTTTTCGACGTAGGGAGTGAGAAGAAGGCTTCCTTTCTATTCTAGGGCATATGACTTAACGTGAACCTAAATAATAAAATTAAAAATAAAACACTGGGCCTGATGTTTTATGAGGGCATGGGAACATAGGACTAGGAAAGCAACGACGGCGTCGTGCCCGCGCCCTGACTGGCCTTTCTGCCACCCTGGAATATTCCCTGCAGGCTATGGGGTCTGCTCTCAGACCCGGTCTCATTCCAGTCACCATCATGGGGCTGCTTTGAACATTCACAAGAGTTGGTTTTGGTTTCCAGTGCAACCTTGATCATTCCGGCATGCGTTACAGAGAGGACCAAATTATGGGGCAGGGTTGACTTAATTATGTGGCAAAAAAGCCAGATTATGCACTGACCTTTTTGTGACTGAATTCATTATTATGTCATATTTAGGTCAAGCCTACAGTGCTTGCGCTGCAAAATGATGTGCTTTATGTACTTTGTGGGCTCTGGAGTATTGCCGCAGGACTTGTCTGCTTTCGCTTTTTACTTTCTGCTTAAGGCTTTTTTTTACTGTGTTTTAAGTGGCTACGTGCGTGCGCTCTCAGGGTCATGCTACAATCTAGCGTGTGCTCCACTCTTACCGGGGGCAAAACAGGGACCTCCTTGTTCTTTGTGCACACACTGGTGCTCCCAGGGCAAAGCAGGCATCCACATCTGTGTCTTGTAATCAAACAAGAGAGAGAGGAACTAGTATGGCTAGTTAGTTTTTCCTGGGGTATAATGTATAAACAAAGAGAACTAGCTATTAGGGTGATGTTTGCGTTATATGTGTCTGCATGGGAAGCCATTTGGTTTTCATGAAGGCCCTCACCCACCAACCTAGATGGTGGCATTCTTCATCATCGGGCCCCACCTGAGGCACCGAGTGTGCCTCAGGTGTGCTGCGACGCCAGACTACTGCGGAGCGGGTTTTGGAACGTGAGTGTGCTGTGCTGATGTGTCGTGTGAGGTTTTAAAATACTGTCCTTGGGTTCCCAAGAAGATGCTTTATTAGTGGGCCCCAGGCAGTGATTAAAAACAAAGGCTTGAGACTTGGGCAGTGTGGGGGCTTGCAGGAGGTGGAGGGGCAGGTCGTTCCAGGCCTTGGCTGTGAGGTAGGTTCAAGTTCAAGTTCAGTAATTTGTATAGCGCACTACTCACCCAGAGGGTCTCAAGGCGCTTGAGTGAGGGTGGGAGCATTATTTATCGAATAGCCAGGTTTTTAGCTGCTTTCTGAAGGAGAGGTGGTTATGTGTGAGGCGGAGGTGAGTGGGGAGAGAATTCCAGGTCTTGGCCGCTAAGTAGGAGAAATATCTTCCTCCCATGGTGGATCTATTGATGCGCGGGATAGTGGCGAGGGCTTGATTGGATGAGCGTAGTTGGCGGGTGGGTGTGTAGAAGGATAGTCGTTTGCTGAGGCATTCGGGTCCTAGGTCGTAGAGGGCCTTGTGTGCGTGGGTTAGGAGACGGAACGTTATTCTTTTGTTGATGGGTAGCCAGTGGAGATCTTTCAGGTGACCGGAAATGTGAGCTTGACGGGGGATGTCCAGTATGAGTCTGGCTGAGGCGTTTTGGATGCGTTGGAGTTTTTTCTGTAGTTTGGCTGTGGTTCCGGCGTAGAGGGTGTTTCCATAATCTAGTCGGCTAGTAACTAGTGCGTGGGTGACTGTCTTTCTAGTATCGGTGGGGATCCAGCGGAAGATTTTTTTGAGCATGCGTAGGATGTTGAAGCACGATGATGAAACGGCGTTGACTTGTCTGGTCATCGATAGGGAGGAGTCTAGGATGAAGCCCAGGTTACGTGCGTGATTTGTGGGTATGGGTGCTGTGCCCAGAGCCGGTGGCCACCATGTGTTGTCCCATGCAGAGGGGGATGATCCTAGGATGAGGACTTCCGTTTTGTCCAAGTTAAGTTTTAAACGACTATTCTTCATCCATTCGGCTACTTCTTTCATTCCTTCGTGAAGATTGGTTTTGGCGGTGTTAGGGTCTTTGGTGAGGGAGAGGATCAATTGGGTGTCGTCAGCGTAGGCAATGATGTTGAGGTTGTGTTGTCTTGCAATGGATGCGAGGGGACTCATGTACACGTTGAAGAGGGTGGGACTTGGTGAGGATCCTTGTGGTACGCCGCAGATGACTTTCGTTGGCTCTGATTTGAATGGGGGAGGCGGACTCTCTGGGTTCTTCCGGCGAGGAACGAGATGATCCAGTCCAGCGCTTTTCCTTGAATTCCGACGTTGCTGAGGCGTTGTATGAGGGTGCTATGACAGACTGTGTCGAAGGCGGCGGAGAGGTCAAGTAGGATGAGGGCAACTGTTTCTCCGTTGTCCAGTAGTGTTCGGATGTCGTCTGTAGCAGCGATGAGGGCGGTTTCGGTGCTGTGTTTGGCTCGGAAGCCGGACTGTGAGGGGTCAAGTGAATTGTTGGATTCAAGGAAGGTGGCAAGCTGACTATTGACGGCTTTCTCGATGACTTTGGCCGGGAAGGGGAGGAGTGAGATGGGGCGGTAGTTCTTAAGTTCGGATGGGTCCGCTGTGGGTTTCTTCAGCAGGGCAGTGAGATCGGCATGTTTCCAGCTTTCTGGGAAGGTAGCGGAGTTGAAGGAGCAGTTGATGACATCACGAAGATGGGGTGCGATGATGGAGTCTGCTTTGTTGAAAATGTGGTGGGGACATGGGTCGGTTGGCGATCCATGTCCCCACCACAGGTAGGGGAAGGACTTTCCTCCCATTCTAGTCCTCTAGATGCGTGGGAAGGTGGCCAGAGAGAGATCATCTGATCGGAGTTGTATTTTGGGTGAGTGGAAGGAGAGGTGGTTGTTCAGGTATGTTGGTCCTGTGTTTTGCAGGGCCTTGAATGCATGGGTAAGGAGTTTGAAGCCGAGTCTTCTTTCGACTGGGAGCCACTGGAGATAACGGAGGTGTTGAGTGATGTGGCTGCGATTGGGGATGTCGAGGATCAGTCTGGCTGTGGCGTTCTGGATGGCCTGGAGTTTGCGAAGGAGTTTCTTTTTGATTCCGGTGTAGAGCGCGTTGCCGTAATCTAGTCTTTTCCTATGAGAGCGTGCATGACGGTTTTTCGGGATAAGGTTGGGATCCATCTGAATGTCTTTCGTAGCATGCAGAGGGTGTTGAAGCAGGTCGAGAATACCAATGGATATGAAGGTTCATTGTGAGCGATGAGTCCAGAATGATGCCCAGGTTTCAGGGGTTGTCTATCGGGGTGGGGTATTTCCTAGAGTGGGGGCCACTAGGAGTCCTTCTATGCGGACGGGGTGTAGCCCTGGAGGAGGACTTCAGTTTTCTCCGAGTTGAGTTTTAGGCAGCGGTACCTCATCCAGGTGGCAACGGCTTTCATTCCTTCTCAGAAGTTGTGTTTGGTGATGTTTGGTTCGTTGGTGAGGGAAAGGATAAATAGGTGTCGTCGGCTTAAGTGACGATGTTGAGCCGTGGTTCCTGATGATGGTTGCGAGGAGGGCCATGTAGATGTTGAAGAGGGTGAGGCTGAGAGAGGAGCCCTGGGCCACTCCACAGTTGGTCTCTTTCGGCTCCGGGAGGTATGGTGGGAGTCTGACTCACTGAGTTCTGCCGGTGAGGAATGAGCATATTCAGTCGAGGGTCTTTTCATGGATGCCGGCATTATGGAGTCCGGTGGCTAGGGTGCGGTGTGAGATTGTGTCGCAGGCAGCCGAGAGGTCCAGGAGGTGGTGGGTGCGGATGTCGTCGGTGGCGGCGAGAAGGGCGGTCTCGGTGCTGTGGTTGGTACAGAATCCGGATTAGGAGATGTTAGGACGCTGTGAGCTTCAATTAAGTTTGCTAGCTGGGCGTCAACGGCTTTTTCAATGACGTTGGCTACGAATGGAAGCAGGGAGGTGGGCCCAAAGTTTTTACGGTTTGTTGGGTCGGTGGAGGGTTTCTTCAGGAGGTTTTTGACCTTCGCGTGTTTCCAGTTGTCAGGGAAGGTGGCGGTCTCAAGGGAGCAGTTGATCGTCTGACGTAGTTCGTGTCTGATGGCCGAGCCGGCTCTGTGAAAGATGTGGGATGGGCAGGGTTCTGAGGGTGCCCCGGAGTGGATGCTTTTCATGGTCTTCAAGGTGTCTTCTGCCGTGGGTGGGGTCCAGTTAAGCAGGGTTTGTCGGGTGGCGTCACATGGATGGAGAGCAGGAGCAAAGTGGAGGTCATGGTTTTCGAAGTGGTCGTAGATCCTCTTGATCTTAAGGTGGAAGAAGGTGCGGAGTCTGTTGCAGAGGTTTTGGGAGGGTGGGACGTCTGTTGTTTCGCTGCAGGGTTTGGCAAATTCCTTGGAGATGGAGAAGAGTTTTTGGTATTGTGAGCTTATAATGTGTACACAGTTCATCAGTCCCAAAAGAGGTGCATTACATGTTTTAATCCTCATAATGAATCAGTGAGAAGAATGTCCCAGATTGAACGTAAAAAGCTAATTTTATGTATTTTTCCAGTTTTAAAAATAAATGCAGACAGGAAACACATTGTTTTCTGTCTGTGTTTATCTGTAAAAATCAATAAAAATTGAAAACTGGGACAGGTACCAGTGCAGAGCTTTTGCTTTGTTTTGATCGTGCAGATGTGCCACTTTGATCACCACCAGAGGTATGGTAAGCTTGGACTACCACATACTCTCACATTGAAACCCTAATGCCCGTCATTAACATAATGTGCTTTGGTTTCTGGTATCCAAGTATATCACTTTTGGAAGCCTTTTCTTCTGCGAGTGAGTGGTGCAGCATTTATTATGCATGATGTTACATTTGTTGAATGGCCCATCTTCCAAGGGCTGTCACTCACATCTGCACACACCCAACCCATTACGCATGGCAAAGAACATGCGACTGGTTTACTAACAAGCATTGGAAAAGCCAATAGGTTTCGCCATTGGAGGTATTGCCAATGCCTTCTGGCCATGCCCTAAAGCTTTCAGCTTTTTCTTGACGAAGTGTATTATCATTAAAAAGTGTTACTAGCTGTAGTGTAGTGGGTGCATATGATGACCCTTAGAGCTTGTATACCTGTGACGGTTTAAGGGGATGGGCTGCAGGTGTTAGTTCATGATTACAGTGAGCATTTGATACTTTCGGAATAATAGCCTGAACGTGTGTTGTGCACACAGGATGAAATTGATTGATTGTGTTTACAAGGAAATATTTTAGGGTGTGTCAAGTCATCCTCCCCATAACAACCCATAAGAATAGCATACACTCACTAACTTACACTATAGCCAGGTAACCAGAAAATGTCAGGGTTAAGACACAAATAAAGATGGTGTGGCCACACAAAGTCAACGTTCAGAAAGTCACCCTTAAAACACTTGCGCAACATCATTGCAGAGTCCAACCACCCAACCACATACTACACGACTTTCATTGAAACCCTAGGTACCTGCACTTACCTGGTGAAGTGGAAGATGCCTCATATTCCGACCAGCTAGTGGTTCATCATTCCTGAAGACAATCGAGTAGTTCTTTGCGTAGGACTCGTGACTACGTTCGCGTATCCACCGGTTGTTATTTGTCAGAGAGCGATGGAATCGCCTGTAGTAAATAGGCCAAAAACAATGATGATGGCTTCCACCCAACCACAGACAGACTTCCAGAATGTCAGATTTAGTAAACAAATCTAGCAAACAGGTCACAGTTGCTTGTAGCAATAGGCCCTTGAGTCAAAGTATGCTTTACAAATAAATAAATGATAAATAAATACACAACAAA
This sequence comes from Lissotriton helveticus, assembly GCF_964261635.1. Classification (NCBI taxonomy): domain Eukaryota; kingdom Metazoa; phylum Chordata; class Amphibia; order Caudata; family Salamandridae; genus Lissotriton; species Lissotriton helveticus. Next base: position 162,248,280 of record NC_136065.1, on the reverse strand, counting down.
TAGTATTACATTAGCTAAGAGTAGGACCTGAATTTCCATTGTTGGCCAATACACAATATAGCACTCTCCAGTGACTTGAGCTACATGTGCAGGACACAAGTAGGATTTAATTGAGCAGTGACCTTGAGCTGTGCCAATACAGGTCCTCACTAGGCATTCACCACTAAAGAATCAATAAGTTCAATTAGGGGATAGATATTAGCCTTTAAGGTGGCTTACCTAGTTAAGAACCTCATTGCAAAGATCTATGTGCAACCTGCAAATAACATGGGTCGAGGAAGTTCATACTATCTATAAAAATGACGTGCCAGTAAAAGTGACATTTGGCCACGCCCATTGAAAGATGTCAACAATGGGGACAGAACCTAGAGTTTCCAGATAACTCTATTCATACAACCCACCCACATGCAGAGACACCGACACAACAAAATACACTGCATAACAAGTGGCAAATAGAAGCTACACATATAAACATGGACAATACAGGTTACGGGCAACCTTCTAAAATCAGTGTCATAACAGATCGACACCATCCCCCAACTCTGCCTCTGTGTGTATAGGCTGAGATTTTGTAATCACTTCAAACCACTTTCTTTATTCATTGAGACAGGAATATGGTCTCACAACTCATGATTAATTCTAGTTGTCAAAGGACAATGATTATTCTATACAATCTTCAATAACTGCAAGAACATGGGTCTTGCCCTTTGCATGTATGTAAAATAATTTACTATTCACAATTTTTCTCGTGCTTCTTTTATTCATCACATTTTACCAAATGCTTTTCCTTGTGGTAGATTTGTTACCCAATGTCCTAATTTTACATGTAGTCTTTGCCCTTTACATAATTTAAACCTTCTGGTATACCAACTGTCTAATAGGAATATTCTGGTATTGTATTTTTTATATATACACATTTTTTTGATTTGTTCTCTGATTGCCGCTAAGCAGGTGCACACTATCGCCCCGTTGGAATAGTGTTTCCTGAGGGGACCGTGAATTCTTACTTTTCCTATCTACATTGGCTGCTACCCCTTTGGGCCTTCAATTGCGATGCCAAAATAACTGTTTTCATGATCCTTTAAACTACTAAAGCAATAATTCATGCCTATTTGCCATCTTGACCCCCTATTGGTCCATGCAAAAAACCTCAGCCCCATAACAGTTATTTGGATCACTTTACAAAATGGTTGTTACTCTGTAGACTGTTCTTATCCTGTTTCTTTCTTACTGTTGCCTATACACAATATTTAAATTGTGTTACCCCCTCTGTTTTTATCTCCTGGTTTGCAATTTTATTGGCTTACTCCTCAATTTTATTTTGGGTACAAGTAATATACTGCCACATAGGTCCACAACGCGCAACTATGATCCATGATCAATCTCCAACTTTTCACAAGTAAATTACTGTTGCCGTTTTTCTCCCTGGTAACTTCTGCAGACTTTAGTTGGCACAACCACACTGATTATACCATGTATACATTTCAGAAGCTCATGACCCTGTGTTGTACCTTCAAACCTGACACATGTACCATTCACTTGTAAGTCAAACCAAACAAAGGAAAGCTTTCACTGCGTAGCACCAGGTGACGCTACAGCACCTTGTCGCTCGTCTACAAATCTTTCTTTCAATCCTACTTTTCACTTTTTACATCCTTTATCTTGCAGACCTCTTTGCTGCTGGATATCCGGTAACTATACATTCGTAGTCAGGAAACATTATGTAGGTTACCGCTTTTGTCAGAGAGATCCTATTGTCACTTGCAGTTTTTTTTTTTTTTTTTGTGTTCAAAAAGTTTTTTATTGGTTGTTTCAGCAGTAACAAACAGTAATTAGATCCAGTAGTACATTTATGTTCAGAAGTGTACAGTTTAAGAGCGCCATATAATGCGTTACATCAGTAGTCAGTGGAAAACTCAAGAGTACAATAACCAATAATTCTCGTCGGAGGTAGCAGAACATGTATCGCACACTCATCAAGCATTTAGAGACAGATATTGTGCATCACTGGCTACAAGGAAAAGGATACCATGAAAGGCAATACGGTGATGGGATAATGCAAGTGCTAGTGCCTGTGAAGTAAACAGTGGTCGACTATATTAAGGTGGCTTATGCGTCGTAAAGTAATTATCAAGGGTTGACCACAGTTTTCTCGTGGGGGGACGCCACGGCGTCTGTTGAAGTGCGATGTTATCTGCACCGCGTAGACTGATTATCCAATTCAACCACCCTGCGAAGTTGGCCTTATTGGTATCTTTCCAGTTACTAAGGACTGTCTTGATCGCCGCCGTGAGGAGGAGGTCGAGTAAGGCCCTATCTTCTATTTCAAGGGAAGGGTCTTGGGTGAATCCGAAAACAAGATAGGGGAGCTCTTTAATCGGTGTAATGTGGAATCATTTTGATATAAATTCAAATATCTTCTCCCAAAACTGTGTTACGCAGTCGCACTCTAAGATAATATGAGATAGATCACCCTCCGCGTGTTTGCAGTTCCAGCAGAAGGCGTCTGTGGTGATATTATGTGCGAATAATCGCGCCGGTGTCCAGAAGGCCTTGTGCAAGAGCCAGTATTTTGTTTGCGAAAGTGTGGGGCTGATTTTGTGTCTCATACAGGATATCCATGTATTGGTCCAATCCATCTCTGTAATAGGCTTGGACGCAAGGTTGTCCCAGAATTGTGTAATTGGGGTAATGAGGCTAGGATGTTGAGGGCGACTAAGTTTATAGAGGGCGGAAACCTGGTGTCCCAACCTGTTCACCCTGGCTAGGTACGATGGAAGGGAGGGTGTAGTTCGGGAGAGTTTGGCTTTGGACAGTGCTGTTTTTACGTTAAGGAAGTTATAAAATTCAATTGGTTCGAGGTCGTATTTGGTTTGTAGGTCACTGAATGGGACAGGGTATGATCCCGTAAACAGCTGATACGGAAAAAGTATGCCTTTTTTGATCCATGATGTAATGTGTAGGGGTTTACCTTTATATAAAATGTTACGGTTGTCCCATAAGGATTCCCAGCGTGATCCCCGAATGCTGTTTTCCAGGAGTCTGTCAAACTTTAGAAGAGCAGATTTTGTGTTATGGAATATTGATTTGGAGTGGGTTAGCCTATTCAAATTAGATGAGAGGGCCGCGCTAGGGGAGATACCCTCTAGAATCTCGTTCTCAATATCTAGCCAAACTGGAGTATAGTCAGGTGAAGGCGAGAGCCAGTGGGCTCCCTGCTTGGCGAGAAAGGCAGTTTCATATCTTTTGAAATCAGGTAGGTTGACCCCACCAGTGGTTTTGTCTAAGCGGAGTTTTTTTATGCTGATTCTGGCTCTTTTCCCTTTCCAAAGGAAGTTTGATATAGTCATGTCTAGTTTGTGGTAGAAGTCAGGCGTAAGAGTAAGAGGGAGCATAGATATGAGGTAATTAACCAGTGGCGATATCATCATCTTGATGGTCTCCACTCTTCCCCACCACGTAATGAAGCGAGGGGACCATCCCTCCAAGTGGGTTTTGATTTTGTTTAAGGTTAATTTTTCATTCCGTTGGAGGGTCTCCATAAGGGAGTCGCCGAATTCAATACCAAGGTATTTCACAAATTCTGTTTGCCAGCAAAGCCCTGAGTTCCCTAGTACCTCTTTGGCTGTTAAAATATTGAGTGGTTTGACCTCAGATTTATCCCGGTTGAGCTTGTATCCCGAGTATGTGGAGTATCTGTCAATTGTGGACATTAGTGCAGGGATAGAGGTAACTGGTGATTCTGTCACAATCAGGATATCGTCCGCATAGGCGGCAAGTTTGACGCATTTATTCCCAAATTTCACACCTTTAATGGATTCGTTGTTTTTTATATTAGCTATTAGGGGTTCCATTGCTAATAGGAAGAGCGAAGGGGAAAGGGGGCAGCCCTGCCTCGTCCCCTGCTCAAGGGAGAAAGGGTCTGATAATGAGCCATTTATGGCAATGCGTGCGGTAGGTGAGAGATACAGGGCCATTACCAAGTTAGTGAATGTGTCCCCAAGATTAAAGACGGACATACAGCTCTTAAGGAAAAGCCAGGACACTCTGTCGAACGCCTTTTCTGCGTCGAGAGTAATAGCAACTGCGGGGTCTGCGAGCAGTCTGGCTTTTTCAATGACGTGACAGAGTAATCTTGTATTATCGTTAGACATGCGCTGTTTCATGAAGCCTACTTGCGACGTACTAATTAGTTTTGGTAGTTGCGAGTTTAGTCGTGTGGCTAGGATCTTTGCATATATCTTGCAGTCTAAGTTAATTAGGGAAATCTGCCTGTAGTTTTCGGTTAACAGTGGGTCTTTGCCTTCTTTAGGAATGACTATAATGGTGGCTTCACTCATCGATTTTGTTATTCCTTTCGTTACATTAAAGGACTTAAACAGTTTTAATAGAGTTGGGCTCAGGGAATACGTTAGTTCTTTGTAGAAACTGGCGGAGAAACCGTCAGGGCCAGGTGCCTTGTTACATTTAAGGGTTTTAATAGATGTTGTTACCTCTTGTAGGGTGATTGGAGAATTCAGAGTGGCTTTATCCGTGTCATTGAGTTTAGGTAGGCCTAATGAGTTTAGGTACCTATTACACTCTTCCGAGTCAAAGGTCAAATTATTTTTATACAGGTCTTGATAGAATGATTTAAAGGTATGTAAGATTAGGTCCTGTTTTGTTTGGATGATATTATTACTATCTTTGACTGAGGCGATATTGAATTGTTTTTGTTTGTGTTTTAAGTATGACGCCAAGACTTTACCAGCTCTGTTACCTTCGCATGTCCTAAGAGCCTTGAACTTGTTAACCCAGACCCCCGCTCTTTTGCTGAGTATCGAGTTGTATTCATATTTCAGCTTATTAAGTTCGTTTAAAATCATAGGATTTTGGAGATTTGCGATATGAGTGGCTTCTAGATTTTTAATGTTGACTTCTAGAGTGGTTAAATCCTTGTTTATTTTTTTATTAGCATGAGCTCTAATTCCTATGATTACACCCCTCAGGGTGGCCTTAAGCGCCTCCCATACAGTCGCTATGTCCGAGTCATGGGTGTCGTTTAAGGTGAGGTAGTCTCAGATGGCATTCTCGATCTTTTGCTTGTTTTCTGGTTCAGAAAATATTTTGTCATTGAACCTCCATCTTTTAGGGGGGAGAATGGACCTGGAACCCACTAATTTGGTCTGAATGCTTGAGTGGTCAGAAATCAACTTAGGGGCAATGCTGGTTTCCTCTATGAGGTGTGTGAAGGGGCTATTGACGAGGATATAATCTATTCTTGAGTAGGAATTGTGAGGAGGTGAGTAAAATGTGTAATCGCGGCCGTCAGGGTGTTGGAGTCTCCATGAGTCGTGTAAGTTGAATCTGGAGCATAAGCGGTGTAGACTAGTATGTGAGCGGGTCGGTTGGTAGGAACAGGTAGAGTGGCGGTCCGTTATAGGGTCAAGGGGTAAATTAAAGTCGCCTCCCATTATCAGTAATTCTCCCTGTGGTACACATTCTAGGGTCGGGGCCAATGAGTCCCAGAATTCTGGGTCGTCAGTGTTGGGACCGTAAATGTTCATGACGTGGATATGGTCATCGTTTCTTTGTAGATGAGCCATGATGAAACGGCCATCCTCGTCGTGAGTGTGCGATATTACAGAGATGTTGGATTTTTTAGCTATTAGGGTGAGGACTCCACGCTTTTTGCCAATTGCTGGCGAACAAAGAGTGTGTGAGATCCAATGTTGACTTATCAATTCAGCATCATCCTTCGATAATTTAGTCTCCTGCAGGAGGAGGATGTCGCCCTTGGATTTTGACAGATATTCTAGAACTTTTCTCCTCTTGACTGGGTGATTGAGTCCTTTAACGTTAAAGGAGACAATGTTAAGGCCCTCCGTGATAGAGGAATTGTGGGTCATTGATAGCTAGGTCGTCGCTCTTGATCAAGTGGTAGAGCCGTGACCATTAAGCTATAGGATATCAAGTGGATGTCAAGTATGGGTGAACGATTTGTTCCCTTAGTAAGGTTCTGCCTCGCGTGAGTTTCAACTGTAGTGGCTTTTGCAGGATTATCGTGTCTTGAAATCGTGTTTGATGTGCTACCGTGGTCAGTTATAAGGAATAGATTTATAGAGTGGAAAGATAGAGCGCACTGAGTGGCTATTGAGGCACCTAATAAGGTCTCAGTTAGCATTACTTCTAAAGCTAAAAAGGTGAGTGGAATCATCAACCATAAACATTGAACACATGCTGAAACAATCCAGATTTTTTTCCCCCATTCCCCCCTTCTCTCCCCCCCTTCCTCCCTCCCCCCTGCTCTCCCCACCCCTTCCCCCTCCCCTCTCAAAAGAACTTAGGAGCTGCGACGGCATTGCCGTCCATCTGCAACGCAGGAAGGTTTGAGAATGATAGATATAACAGGGAATAACATCAGTAACATCAAGTTCTTACTGCGCTTAAGGCGCTTTGTTAAGTAACAGTCAGGTTCAGCTAAACATATTAAGCATGTACACAGAAAGTTGTGATACAGTGAACCTTAGGGAGAACATAAAATTGTCTGAGATAGTATATCTTATAAGCTTATTAGATAGAAGTAGGAGTTAAAAGGCTGTAACTCCATGACTGTTGATTTGTATATACTGTAAAGGAGTAGTTTGTGAAAACAGACGTGCTCTGAAACAAGGTAATCAGGAGAGGATTTTCTGCAGAAAATGATCTTTCTCTCGAGTGATCTCTAAAGATCTATATGAAGTAATGATAGGGATCATATCGCAAAACATTTTGTTCCATTAATGGTTTACAAAACATATCTTAACACGTGTATTAAGCTGTGGTCTAGGAGCTATGTATCGTGATAGGAGGTTCAATGAATACGTCAGTTTACCATGAGTGAACAAGGATCCGTACCCTGAGTGGTCATACCTGATGGCGACAAACACATCAGAACACAATGTTACTTGAAACTAAGATGGAAGTGTCTACAAGAAAATGATTTTGCCAAAAGGTAAGTATTAGCTTGTCTATCCAATTCCAGGAGCAAAACCTGGACGCTGTATTAATAAGACAGCACATTTGAGGTATGAGAATAGAACGATGGGATCAGCCATGACCAGAGTCTGAGTTCACATTTTCTAGCGAGTTCGTCTTGCGTTTATTCGAGGGGTTGTTTGACAAGTCCATGCTTTGTGAAGTGGATTCTCCAATGAATTGCGCCAATGCATTTGGGCTCGTGAAGAATTTCGGTTTGCCTTGAATGGTGATTTTGAATTTTGCCGGGCCAGCGAAAGAGTATTGAATTCCTTTCGATCTTAGTCTTTCTCTTTGGGCCAGGAAGCCCTTCCTGATTTCAAGCGTGTCTTTCGAGTAGTCCTGGGTGAAAGTTATAGTGTGGCCCTCCCAAGTGATTTTATGGTTTCGCCGCGCGAACTGCAGTATAGCTTCTGTATGTTGATGCCTTAATGGTTTGCAGATCAGTGGGCGCGGACCTCTGTAGCCATGAGGGATATAGCTCGGCACCCTATGGGCTCTGTCGAGTTCAAATTCGTGGTGGAAGGAAATTCCTGTTATTTTCGGGATCCAAGCTTCTAAAAAGTCCACACAGGAATTCGCGTCTTTCTCTGCATTTTCCGGGATTCCAAAAATGCGCACATTTCCCCTCCTGTTTCTTCCAACTCCGATACCTGGCGTCTGAGCTGGTCCGTTGATCCCTGAATTTGCCACATGGATGCGGAGGCATTTTTGGTCTTATCTTCCAAGTCGCTAATCCTTTGCTCCGCTTCATCTATGCTTTTGTGGACCGAGCTCATGTCGGCTCTAATTGCAGTGAGCTCCAATTGCATAGCGTCAGTATTGGATTTGGTTGATTTTGCTAGATTGTGTACTTCTGCCAGTTTTAACAGGATCACTTCTAGGGTACTGTTGACGTCTGCCTTTGCCTTGATGGGAGAATCTGACAGAGAGGGTGCCGGTTTTACCTTTTTTGTGTTCTTCTTCTCGTCTCTGTCTGCCATGTTGAGGAGTTTCGTTTCCGTACTACCAGAAGGTCCGTGGGGTAATGGGGTACTGGCTGACGTTGTCGGTGACTTCCCGAGGAGGGCTCAATCTTTTGCGTTAGGGCTTTGGCTACCTGTTGCGTTGTAAGGTAGGCTAGTATATCTCAGGTTGGCACAGAGACTTTAGCAGAGTTTAACAGAGGTTTTACCCCAGGTTTGCGCTGATTATGTCTCCTTTCACCAGAACAATTGTAGACATAGCAGTGTTGAAAAAAGGTAGGGCCATGCGTGTGTATGTGGCAGAATTCAGTATTTCATAGATTTAGGCTTTAGAAGACAAGCTTTTCCATCAACCTTTCATATATTTCCTATAATCCTCAATTTTCGCGCCGAAAAATGACAAATTGTACACATTCAGACACCATTTTTAGGTCAGGCGCTAGTGGTAATGATCATGTTCATTTTACAGGCCAGTCGCTGATGGGGGAAGATATCCCCTTTCCTGTGGGGCTTTATTTTGAGGGTGTAGGGCAGCCACTTCGTTTTTGTAAGGCAAAACGCTTCTTAATGGCAGTGGAGCGTTATCTTTGCCAGAGCTCTAGGCGCGAGTTAGGTAGCGGGCGGCCATCTTTAAGTCAGGCGAGCTGCCGGGCTCCGGGGTGGAGTGTGATGTATTCCTATAGGTTCTGAATCGATCCCCCTATTCCTGACCCTATTCTGGTTAACAAACCAACAAGTTAACTAGCAGTCAGCCCATGAGGCAGCAAACCCCCATGATGCAGATACCGTTATCTGACGAAGCCACACTACGGCACAGGAACGTGTTATCTGATTAGGTCATAACGCTTGCGATCTAATTAGACAAGCGATATTCCTCCAGCCCCTGATAAGGCATACGGAGTTCTCATAACAAATCAAACCTATGACAACCTGGGAAAAACCCCTGCGGCCATTGTTTTGATTTCACCAAGAACTTCAGCAAAAGAATGTGTTAACGACCTGGTCATATGACATCCTTATTGACGTATCTATGTCCATCCTTACGTCAATCTCGGCACCTTAAAGGTATAAATATTACCGATATTGCCCTATGCAAACACACGCGGTGGTGACGAGACGGAGCAGCCATACTTGCCGAAGCCCCGAGCAGAGCAGACCCCGCTGGCACAGCCCCGCCTTCCTGACGCGCTGAGAACGAGACGCGCTGCTTTCTCCTGCCGAGAAATCCAGCACCGGCGTTTCCGGGTAGCCCTCGCAGGCCGCCTGGAATATCGAGACCAGAGAGAGAGATACCATTCCTCATTCATCCTAACTTCCAGGTACAGAACTGAATAACCCCTCACAGAGAATTCTTTAGTCAGTCACTTGGCAAAAACAAACTTAACTTAAACTGTAACTTTCTATTCCCGCCCACGTATTAGGCTCAGGTCAGGTACACGGGGTAGGCGTATCTAGAAACACCAGTTGAGTACGTTTAGTCAAATGTATATGTGTATGTAATATATTTTATTCATTTTAAACCTTCATATGGCTTAGAAACCATATCAATGTTTTTACAGTATTATTTTATACTTCTGCTTTTAATGTATGCACTTTACTTAACGATAAGTATTGCAATAATATCGATCCATTTCTCTTGTACGAGAAAAGAGACTGATCAATAAATAACATCTTTTATTGAACACGCCCGTCTCTTCCTTTTCTCTACAATCTGATGAGACTAAGAATGCACGTACTGACTGAGTAAAATAAATTGCCTTTTGTTCACACGACTCTCAAGATACACTCTTGATTAGGGGAGAGCAAAGTTGTCATGTTCTATGGTTGTCAGAAACTAAATCCCTTCTTGTCTAATCAGGGAAGTTAATTCCTTCCTGAACATTCGAGAAAGTTTCTAGTGAACTCTGAGCTAGCTGGCAAACCCAAAACTTTAAGTCTAATATCGACAGTAGTAGACCTAGTTAACGTCTGGTCTAGGCCTATACTATTGAAGGTATTATTCCAATGCGCAGAGCCTATTGGGATAATAGGAACTACACTACATGGCGCCCAACGCGTTTGGAAAGGGCGATAAAACTAACGTAAGACATTTAAAGTAACTCAGTCGTGCTTTCTCACTCAGACCCCTTTTTCCCATAATACTCCAAAGACGTCTGGAGTGGGTAATAAAGGTAATATCCGCCAAACATCGCAGGAGGAAACTCCTATGTATGGTACTTGGTTTAGTCAACGTTGAAGGATAAACCGTTCCAAAATATTGTGCATCTAATCTTTGTTTCCATAAGAAACCTGATCTGCAAACAAACAAAGTAACCATCCTGTCGGTAAAATGGTAGACAGTGATGATGAAAGAGAGGCAGTTAGATTAGCAACTGAACTCGCAGCAGCTGATACTGCACTGCAAGACGCAGACCCGGATATAATACTCATCCCGGTCATTAAAAGGAAATCTATAACTTTAAAACTTATAGAAAATGGACTGACACCTAGAGGTGGTACAGTCATATTCGTAATTGAGGCACACGAATATCGGCAGACAGAGGTATACTATTCATGGATAAATTTTCCTGCAGCAAATGCTGTAACAAAGTACTTCCACTATTACAAAATAGAGGAACCTCCTGAAACGTACACTCCTTTCGAGGAGGTGGAAGTACCACTCAAATTTCAAGAGCACCTGCTCTTATTTGATGGCGCCCTAAAACATAATAATCACATCACCAGGCTCGGTCCCTTAGGTAGACCAGGAGCAACGTGGCCGGTCCTAGCCGGATACACACCACATCCAGACATCGACGGGATGTCTGCAGCAAACCTTTTAACACAGCTAAAACAATTAATAAAAATACATAGACAATTAGTCCAGTATGTGATGCGGACTTCTACAATTCAGCCAGCAATTAAAATTCCACAGCTGACCCCTCACCAGGGGAACACAAATAAAATTACACCACAGAACATACAGTCCTGCCTAGGTAAAGTACCAGCTAAACGGGAACAAATACCATTCGGGTTGGCACAGAAAATAACCCAAATAGAGGCGGTGTTTCCTGACACCACCCCGTTAGAAAAACACAGGATTCTGACTATCTGTCTTCCAATGGGAATCGCACCACACATTGAGGACTGTGACACTTGGGGTACAGTCTTTGCTTCCATTTACACAAAAACGCACGGTGTTCCATCCATTTCGGTAATACCAGATGTGCTAAAACAAATTCAAGACGAATATGGTCCAGAACCCGCTTTAACTCTTGGTATGAAATTACTAAAAGACTTCAAGCAGGTCTCAGCTATATTATTAGCCAACATAAAGGGAGAAGCAGCAAACGTGGCGATCCGCCAGAGGTTAAAGGAGACAGATATAGCAGACCAACCAGCTGAAATTGCCAGAATCATAGAAAAATCCTATGAGGAACTAGGTAGAGATAGTTTAGGTGGAATACCAGTAAAGCCACAACTGATTGAAAGTCCTGAAAAAATATTTTTTAATAATAATTCAACATCACAGAAAAAGAGCTGGGATGGAAACAAACAATCCAATCCTAAAGAAAAGAAATTCCAGTCCAGAGGCAGGTCTCCAAGGCGAAGAGAAAAATCTCCGAACCAAAGACACAGGTCACCCCAGAGTGACCCCTCTGGGAAAAGATATAACCTTAGAAATAGGGATAATATAAAAAAGCCTGATAGATATCAAGACATTGATACACGTCCCTCTCAATCTTTTCAGACTTCCTCGCAGAAATCGGAAAGAAGAGGACGATCAGAACAAAGAGAAGAGCACGCCAAGTCCAAAGACAAGGAACCTGCTCAGCTAAAAAAGAAATTACAATTTCCAAAAAAGAAGGTAGCCAGTATCAAGGTAGTTAACAATGCCGAGAATACTGAGGACACAACTGAAAAACGGAGAATGGGCTCAGACAATGCTAGACAGCGCAGCAGAAGTGAGCATAGCTCGCAAAGTCCTTATGAATCATCTGGAGACAGTGGACACGAATGAATATCTTCAAGTGGAAACTGCAGACACCAGAGTTAGCAAACCTCACAAAATATACGAAATAACATTACGTATAGAGGGAGATAAGACTAGAAAAATAAGGGGACTATTTTGGGATAATCTCTCCAAGGGCTATGACATCCTTCTAGCTGAAAAAGACTGGCCACCAGAATTTGTCAGGGAGTGCCCTCATGGCGAAGAAGTAATTATGCCTGCCTTCTCAAACCACATCCCAATTCATAAAAAATACACACTTGCTAGAAAGTGGGCAGTAGCTCTAGCTCCTGCTTTATATAAAAATCACGTAGGATGGGATGAGGACTCTCCTCCTCACAAAATCCAGTTAAAATCACAACCTACTGCACAAAGGCAGTACCCAATTAAGCAAGAAGCAAAAAAACAGGTAAAAGAAAGCTAGAATACCAGGGGGTGATTGAAACTTGCACCTCACAAATGAACAACCCTTTGTTTCCGGTCTCCAAACCAGACAATTCATACCGTCTAGTTTTGGATTACCGACACCTTAACTCATGTTGCAAAACTTTTGCAGTGCAAAACTCACATAGTGCTGCACTAATGAATAACATAGTGCGCAAAAAATACAAAACAACCTTAGACATCTCTAATGGATTCTTTTGTCAAAACGTAGCACCAGAGAGCAGATATTTGTCTGCGTTCTCAATAAATGGCACTCGAAAACAATTCTGTCGGTTAGCCCAGGGGTACAAGAACAGCCCGGGAGTATTCTCAGCGAGAGTAACAGAATTACTACAAATATATGACGACGAAGCATTATCATATGTCGACGACATATACTTAACAGATGATGACTTGGAGACTCACTTGAAGAGAGTGAACACCATAATACTTGGGTTCGCAGCAGAGGGTTACAAATTCAACTTTAAAAAATCCAGAATTGCCCATCTGACAGTCCTGTTCCTAGGATATGAATTATCAAGTGAAGGCAAAAGCCTGGCTGACAATTTTTTAGAAAAATGTGCCGTACTCCAAGCACCTAGAACACTAAAAAACCTACAGTCAATTCTAGGCTTCCTAAATTTCGGAAGAACATATATTGCAAATTACGCAGAAAGGGTCAAACCCCTTTATGATCTAATAAAACCAGATTTTAAAAGATCTAATTGGACTCAAATACACACAGAAATATTGAGATCCTTACAAACAGACATGCTAATTAAAACAAAATTAGAAACACGTGATAACACACGCAATCTTGTGATCCGAGTCATCCCAGGGAGATGCGGATTCACATACCTGACCTCTAATGAGGGAGAAAAGGTACCAATTGCATTCAAATCACACTTGTACACTAAGGCTGAAATGAAATTTAGCCCAACGGAAAAAATTCTTACCGCAACACAGACAGCTATAGCAAAAGAACGAGCCCTGGCACAAGGTAAACGAATAATAATCGTGACACCGATACCAGCCCTAGAGGCTGTAACAAAAGCAAGCATTCCAAATGCTAAAGCTCTCCATCCGAGATGGATACAATGGGCTAATTCTCTTGCTGCAACAGACGTGGCGTACGAATTTGATCCTTACTTAAAAACACAAGAATTTCTCCAATATGAATTTGAATGTCCTCAGCCGACCGAAATTCTGCCTCTAGAACACTACGGCTGTATAATATATACAGATGGATCAGCACAACCCGCAGTGGGGGGTAAGCAAGCTTACAGTGCTGCGTGTGCGATCGTTAAAGGTCGCTGGCACGAAGGAAAATTTAAACCAGCAATCACTAAAACACAATCTCTAGGAGATTGTACAGCTCAGCGAGCTGAACTACTGGCGTTCAAGATGGCGCTTGAAAATACCGATCGAGAATTCCCCACACTCATAGTGTGCGATTCGTATTATTGCGTTCAGTCTTACAATGAATACTTGCAGACATGGATTCAAAACGGTTACAAAGATGACACAGATGCAACAATAAAGCAGAAACTGCTCTGGGAACAAATAGCTCTTTTACAAAAAGAACTACCAAAGACTCACGTGACACACTCACTGAGTCATCAGCGTGATGGCGTTCACGTTGCAGGGGATACATTGGCTGACACAGCCACAGCGGTAGCAACTAAATCGGCTCCCGTAGTTCGAAAAAAGCGTACATTAAAATACATTGACGGTGAAACAGTGCTGGCGGCGAAAACGTCATTAAAAGGCGACTGCTCAGCGCTACCAATCAACTATCCACTCAATTATACATACATAATCGATGCAAACTCCGTCCCTTTTGCTCGAATCCCTGGAGTGGGGGATAGAGTGATTCCAAACATGGACAGGAGAAACTTGTTAATCGCAGACGCACATATGGGTGAGGGTCTCGGACACCTCAAACTAAAAGATTCTCTGGAAGAATTACAATCACGGTACTGGTGGCCAGGCATGAGCCTGCATCACACCATGTTTGTAAAAAACTGCCCAAACTGCAACAGAGATCGCAGTGGGGAGAGAAACAGCTTAATACCTCGTCGTTTTACTCCAGAAAAAATCAAGAGTAAAAAGCAAGGCTTGCGATTAACATATACAGGCTAGTTTCCACTTATAATGTAGACCACCAGCACTCGGCTGACGTCTGGACTGTTATACAAAGATTTGCGAGTCTAAATGGCATATACGCTAAGAGCATGCTACGTTTGACCATTGTTTTCACTCTAGCCCTCCAGCCTGAGGGGACACATGGCCAAATGAGCATAGCACAGCGGGAATCTTCTCACTTCCTTCCTGAGGGATACGGGATGGTGTAAAGAAAAAACCAAGGCATAAAGCAATCTATAATGGAAAGGTATTAGGTTCGGGAGCTGGGTGGGTCAAACATCTAATAAGTGTCCAACGTAGTCTAAATAACTTGCCAAGAAATTCTCTGAAGGGATTCAGTCCGTACGAATTATTATTTGGAACTAGGATGTTGATCTCTGACCTTGATAGTCAGACGTCAGTGGTGAAAGAAAAAAGCTTTGATATCAAAGACCGTTTGGCTATTTTGCAGGACTTAAACAAAACAAGAAAAGACCTGAGCAACATAAAGTTGAAACAACAGCCAACAACCACTGAAGAACCACCACCTGTCCCAGCAAGACCTGTCTGGATTCCAAAAGTCGGGGATCTGGTCAGAGAAAAGATCGCGGTAAAGAAGGAATTTGGGCCTTCTTACAGAAAAGCAGTTCCTGTCTTGTCTGTCAACGGGACAAGATCAGTTGTACTACCGCCGCTTGCTGGTAAAAAGGAGAACCGAGTTGTATCCATCGACCTGGTAAAACCACAATCATGTGGCCGATAACAAATAGTAGGCCAAGTGGACCCCCAATAAGTAGCAGAACACCAAGGTTTGCTACCAGTACAGAGGTCCTAACTAAGAGGCTTATTACATTCGAAACGCCTACAAAAGAACAACAAGGACTATGCAACAATGCAATGGAACTTAGACCTCTGAAAACCCAAATAAAAACATTTAGCAGAGACACACCAATCTATAATGAAGTACCAAGTGCAAATGCAAGAAACAGTGATCCTGAACCAATTGGAACAATTGACAGAACTGCATCCGGCTACTTCATAAACTTCGATGATTCCTCTGAAGGCTTCAGTGAATCAAAGACACAGCCATCATCAAATACCTTTAAAGATAAAGCTAAAGAACTTTTGAAACAACTGAAAGAAACATATCTGGTTTCTCCATGGCTTGAATTTTGGGTGGGTTTTGGTGCATTTATCCTCATACTTTGGCTCATCGTGGTACTAACTTTGGGACGCTTCATTGAGGGAAAATATGCTAAAATGGACACAGCAAGTCAGAAAATCAACTTGATCCTCAAACCACACACATCTTCACACGTCGAGAAAAGAGAACTTTCTTCAGCCAACTTCACAGCCAATCCTATACCGGGTGGGGTAGCATGGGATAACACTGACTATGAAATTTATGGTCCGGTCGAAATCCTGAAATATCCACACCAAATTAAGATCTCATTGAGTGACTTTGTAAAACCAAGCTCAATTGCTGATGATTGGGACTTCGAAAGCATTAATAATATGATGTCTGACTTAGTAATGTCTGCTAAATTTACCAAACATAATTATTTGCAGGGTTCTACAAATTATGATAGTATGTACTGTTATAACCACTATGGTAATCATTTTCTACATAGATCTGCACAACCTAGAAATGTTTTAAATTATAATCAATGGGAACATTGTGCAACCCCTCCAAAAGGAAGCTCAAGAACCGTTTACGACAAATATTCATATTTTTCAGGTTTTAACATAAGTAATGCTGAAACATTTTATTTCAAATTGTCAAATAAGACAGGGATGAAGACCATGATAACCAACACGAAATTGATATATTCAGACTCATTCTTTGAACAAATGAATACTTTTGGTTTTGATTATTGGGACAAAAATGTTGAATTGAAAAGTGTTTGGGGTACAAAAGAATGGCAAGTACAGGGTATAGAATCTTTGTTTAGAGCCTGCATGATCCCAGAACAAATTATATTTTTAAATGACACTGTTCAACAAACCACCTGTCTTGGCCTAGCCAAAATCAAAGACTTAAATAAACCATCTATTCCAAAACCAACAATGAACAGCAATAGTTCTACAGAAGAAGAGATAGACGTAAATTATGTATTAAACCAAAACAGAACACATCCAGATTGAAAACAGTGGTTGATCTGGCCCACAGATACTAATAACTGTCAAGACAGATTCCTGAACAAAACACAGGGGTTCAAAATGACCAGGCCAGACCCTAGATATCCTCAAAGACATCACCCAGGGATAATAACCACCTACAGTGTGGGCAAATTATGCCTTCAATGGCTACAAACTTCCACACTGGCAGAAATTAAGCAACACCTAACTTTACTTACTGATGGTGCTGACTTGCGTGATTTCACTATGGGACCACGCAAACAGCGTCAAAAGCGTTTCATAGCAGCCTCTGTATATGCAGCATACAATGAGGCCTGGAAGGTTACTCAAATTGAAACAGCAGAGAGAATACGGGAAATTGACCGTATTAATTTGGAAAAATCACTTTCTGTAGTGGACAATGGGTTAATGACTCTGTCCTCCAGAATTTTTTCTTTGGACAGCATTGTGTCTTCAGCAATCGACATATTATCGCAAGACTTACTGTTATTACAACACGGTCAGTCCCAATTGCGTTCTATTGTACAGCTTGGCTGGACGTTACAAAATCTGCGTTCAGGCTATGTGCCTTGGCGTTTAATCAACACAACGTCACTATTCTATATCTTTAACCTTACTGATAGACGAATCAGTATGGCCCAAAAGGGAGCTGATTATACAATCCTGAGCATTGAGAAACTTGAGAGATTACCAGTGACAATGTCAGAACGACCTGTCAGTGAATGGATAATACATGGGATAATAAATATTCCAATTTCAACCTTCAGGTTTCAATACTGCCAAAAATATATACAGGCTGGCATGTACGAGAAATTGGGAAAGGGGTACATTAAAACAACATGGGACCTGCCCTATTCACAAGCATGTGTCAGTAATAAAGGACAGAAAGTGTTTCTTAGTGGCAATAATTGTGCAATGTCACTAAGCGGTACACTTCTGTGTAACGGAATTAGTTTGCACGGAGCCTGTGAAGGGAACTCAAATAACCTTTCATGTCACCAGCAAGGCACACCTGCAACAGAGATAGAACCATTCTTTCAAAGACTCTATAATGGGAGTTACATTCTAATTGTAGATCGCAGATGTTGTAGTCTTATGCCCGGGACTCCTTATCTCGTAACTACGACTGCGAAGGTCAAGTGCTGTGGACACTCATTGTTCCCCAGCTCCTTTCCAGACAGGGAGGCAAGGGCATGGCCCAACTTGAAAATTACTTCTATTCGAATAGATACTTTAAGCAGAATGAAAACAGTGCTTCTTCAGACGCCGACCAGGCTCACGTCATCAAAAGAAACATATGATCTACAAGTCGCAAGGACGACTGCAGAGATACATTCATTGTTATCAACTAATTCCCCCATACATTTCGTAGAAATCCTGAATGAAATATTAAATATTTCTGATACCAGTGGGGTCTCACAAGTATTTAAGACAGTATTTTCGATGGCATTAACACCATTCAAAGCCATACTGGGTATTTTTCCAGACTTCGTCCATTCGATTTTTGGCGGACTCCCCCTCATTTTAGGACTGATTGCAGGAATCCTATTCCTAGTCCTTATTTTTCGTTATGGCAAACCATGTCACAGACAAAACACCTGCGACAAGGGAAGAAACAATCCTAGCCATTGGATACCGGGACCGGATATCAAGAATCCTGGGACTATCCCGGCTTAGAGACTTGAACATGACTTGGTTTCTATCCTTTCGACCTATGTGGCAACGATGTGTTTTACCTGTATTAAGGTGCCTGCTATGCGGAGAAGAATGCGTGTTAGACACCTGTCTGACGCTACAATCGGATGCGCCAATGGATGCAGAAACATTGTTGAGTCCGATCAAGGCTCATGCTTTGTGCTGCCCTCAAAGGCTACCAATCCTGATGACGGCATTCGTGGAAGCTTCACCACTACGATTAAGGGGTAGTGAAGTACAAGATGAAAGCAGCATCGATCAGGTACAACCTTCTGTCAGCAATCCAAATCAGAATGTCAATGGAGACAATCATGCACATGAATGCATGGTTACACCTATTTCCGAGTTAATGGAACTCTCCCAGGAAGCTGTTGACAACTTTTTCGAAAGCCTAAATGATATGATGTTCTCACCAGAACAGAAATAGGGACTTTTGAACAAACTCGTACACGGCGTTCCCTGAATTTGGCCTTCAACTTTAATAACAAAGTCACATGAACAGCTTTCCCTCCAGTTCACGGACAGCAATTTTTTCAGCAGCCCCAAATTATTTTTTACAATTTTTCGGGTCACTTATCTTCTGCTTAAAGTAAGAGACTATTCCTAGAGAACTAAGATTTCTATTTTTAGATAGCTTATAGACATTAGCTGCCCGCTGGTATGTTCATTGTATTATATTCTGTGATGAAGTGGTCTCGAACTTTTTTCTGTATTAAGAGCCATTTCATGTGTAAATCTCATATACCAAATAGCATTAATGTATACAAATGCGTTATTACTTTAGCATTATTCTACAGCTTGAGTGCATACTATACATATGACTGCATTTCTTCCGTATATTTGAAAATTTCAAAATGCATATATGTATTTTGGGGTGGTAAGGTATACACAATACTCTATAAATATATTGAACTATGTTTTACTATGCATAGATTAGTAAATATGACCATAGTTAGCGTGGAGTGGGTGTGATGTATTCCTATAGGTTCTGAATCGATCCCCCTATTCCTGACCCTATTCTGGTTAACAAACCAACAAGTTAACTAGCAGTCAGCAGATACCGTTATCTGACGAAGCCACACTACGGCACAGGAACGTGTTATCTGATTAGGTCATAACGCTTGCGATCTAATTAGACAAGCGATATTCCTCCAGCCCCTGATAAGGCATACGGAGTTCTCATAACAAATCAAACCTATGACAACCTGGGAAAAACCCCTGCGGCCATTGTTTTGATTTCACCAAGAACTTCAGCAAAAGAATGTGCTAACGACCTGGTCGTATGACATCCTTATTGACGTATCTATGTCCATCCTTACGTCAATCTCGGCACCTTAAAGGTATAAATATTACCGATATTGCCCTATGCAAACACACGCGGTGGTGACGAGACGGAGCAGCCATACTTGCCGAAGACCCCGCTGGCACAGCCCCGCCTTCCTGACGCGCTGAGAACGAGACGCGCTGCTTTCTCCTGCCGAGAAATCCAGCACCGGCGTTTCCGGGTAGCCCTCGCAGGCAGCCTGAAATATCGAGAGCAGAGAGAGAGATACCATCCCTCATTCATCCTAACTTCCAGGTACAGAACTGAATAACCCCTCACAGAGAATTCTTTAGTCAGTCACTTGGCAAAAACAAACTTAACTTAAACTGTAACTTTCTATTCCCGCCCACGTATTAGGCTCAGGTCAGGTACACGGGGTAGGCGTATCTAGAAACACCAGTTGAGTACGTTTAGTCAAATGTATATGTGTATGTAATATATTTTATTCATTTTAAACCTTCATATGGCTTAGAAACCATATCAATGTTTTTACAGTATTATTTTATACTTCTGCTTTTAATGTATGCACTTTACTTAACGATAAGTATTGCAATAATATCGATCCATTTCTCTTGTACGAGAAAAGAGACTGATCAAAAAATAACATCTTTTATTGAACACGCCCGTCTCTTCCTTTTCTCTACAATCTGATGAGACTAAGAATGCACGTACTGACTGAGTAAAATAAATTGCCTTTTGTTCACACGACTCTCGAGATACACTCTTGATTAGGGGAGAGCAAAGTTGTCATGTTCTATGGTTGTCAGAAACTAAATCCCTTCTTGTCTAATCAGGGAAGTTAATTCCTTCCTGAACATTCGAGAAAGTTTCTAGTGAACTCTGAGCTAGCTGGCAAACCCAAAACTTTAAGTCTAATATCGACAGTAGTAGACCTAGTTAACGTCTGGTCTAGGCCTATACTATTGAAGGTATTATTCCAATGCGCAGAGCCTATTGGGATAATAGGAACTACACTACAGGAGCAGTTTTTAAGTTAAAATTCTAATGTAGACCACTGAGCAAGTAACTGTCATCGAAGAGCAGCTTGCAAACTGCAAGGAGGTTTATGATTTTTTTCCTCCAGTCTTTCATTATCCTAATGTTGCAAAATGGGTTCATCTGGGAAGAAATCAATTCTTATTAAAGACGAACACCAACCATTATGTTACATTTTAAATTCTAAGTTTGTACTTCTCCAGGCCAAGCACTCAAACTATACTGAAAGTAGCAGGAATCACATCCCGGTTCCTGTAACAGATGATTTAGGAAGTGAGAACAGTTTTGTTTTTCACCCGCCTGGAGTAAGCGAGGTTCTTAAACTCATGGAGGTAGTTAAATCTGGGTCGCCCTTGGATCCGATCCCCCCAAATTATGTGAGGCTAGGGAAAGAAGTAATTGCTCCGGTTCTCACCAAGCTCCTGAACCTGTCATTTAGTTCAGGGGAAGTTCCTAGTAATTGGGAGCATGCCATGGTGGTATCATTCTTAAAGAAACCCTTCCCAGACCCTGCTCTCTCAGAAAACTTAAGACCTACATCTTTACTACCCTATGTTGCTAAAATCGCGGAGAAGTATATTAACAGTCAGCTGTCCTTATTCCTGGAAGAGAGACAAGTACTCCATGAAACACAGATAGGGTTTAGACCTCGACATAGTACAGAGTCGGCCCTTCTTCTTGCTTCAGAGGCCCTATAAACTGCTGCAGATGAGGGAAGAACCACTGCTTTGATCCTTCTAGACCTGAGTGCCGCTTTTGACACGGTCTCCCACTGCCTTCTTTTGGAACGGTTGGGGGAGGCCGTGGTCGGTGGAGTGATATGGAGATGGATTAAACAGTTTCTGGAGAATAAATACTTCCAGGTTCTACAGCATCCTTTTGAATCCAGAGTCTGTCCTCTGTCGCAAGGGGTGCCGCAGGGTTCGGCTCTCAGTCCTACCCTATTTAATATCTATATGCGCCCCTTGGCAGATATTGTGTTGAGACATGGGGTAAAACTGGTGTCATATGCTGATGACACACAGTTGGTTGTCACCCTGGAGCAAAAGGAGGCAGCCAAGTTTAAGGTTTGCCTGGGGGAGCTTGCCAATTGGAGGAAGCTCAGCTGTTTGCAGCTGAATGCGGGTAAGACGGAGGTGATGGTAGTCGGTAAGCAGCCTTCTCATTGGTCACACCTGTGGTGGCCGGAGGAGCTGGGACCGTCTTCGACCCCTAAGACTAAGGTCAAGAATCTGGGAGTAAGGTTCAACGACTCCCTTTCATACTCTGAACAGATCTCAGCGGTGGCTGGTGCCTGTATTGGCATTCTTAGGATGATGCGAAAAATCCTGGATCTTCTCCCATTAAATGCTTGACGTACCATTATACAGGCCCTTGTTACGTCCCATCTAGATTACTGCAACATCTTGTACATAGGGGTGACCCAAAAAAATCTGAAGATACTGCAGATGGTTCAGAATGCTGCAGCTCATCTAATTCTTAACATTCCTAGACGGGCTTCGGTGCGGGAGGCCTTGAGGAAACTTTATTGGCTGCCCATACAGGCCAGAGTCCCCTTTAAGGCTTTGTATTTCAACCATAGGATCTTCAATAGGAAAGGTCCTAGCTTTTTGCATCCCCTTCTTACCGCCTATAGACCTGCATGCTGCGTAAGGTCCTTGGGCAAGGCTCGGATGGTATGGGCTGGTGGGAGTTCCTTCGGCTTCCTTGCGGCAAAGGCCTGGAATGACCACCCTGATGACAAGGATGTGCTAGTCGGAGACTCTGTTTCAGAAAAATCTTAAGACGTGGCTATTCCACTATCCCCCTGGAGGCTGGAAATAAGCCTTCTATAGCTGTTCCTTGGGAGGCTTTGGCTGTAGGGTGGGTGGGTGGTTCTGGTCCAGTTGTTGGGTACTAATTTGGTGTTCTAGCACGGGGACACTCCGTTGGAGTAACCAGGCACTATATAAGCTGTATAATAATAATACTGCCTACCAGCATGGATGACATGCGAAGCCTACATCTTGTAGTCCTGTTTTGTGTCATGTTTCCTTTACTCCAATTTACATAGGTATGATTGATTGTCTCAGTGTAATGTGTATGTGATGTAAAGTGCTCCGACACGCTACACTGTTGTGAGTGAAGCTATAAAACAAACAAAATGAATCTGAGAGAGTGTGGTTATGGAGATTCGGGAACACTGTTAAAGGGTGGTAGTGAGGGAATCCGTGGCTGTAGTGGTTATTGGGAGGGCCCCAACAAGCATTGTCGAACTGGGCGCCACCAGCCCTAAAGCCAGCCCTTAGTGTGAGCATAACCCGGCCAAATGTAAAAGGTCCTTTCAGAGATAACTCAAAAAGATGAAATTCAATTTCAAAGGAAACTCGAAAATTAGGTTGACCCCTACAACGAGTAGGACGTCCTGGATAGTATGCAAGTAATATACTGTCACATTGGTCCACAACGCGTAACTATGAACCATTATCAATCTCCGACTTTTCACAAGTAGATTACTGTTGCTGGTTTTCTTCCTGGTAACTTGAGTGGCTGTTGTGAGGATCCTCTGCTGCCCTGCCCCAAGTTTCCTTCTTTTCCCAGTTATTATAACCAGGGACCAGAGGGTTGGGGAAGCCAGAGCTACCCCTGGTATGAAAAGTCCAGAAAATAACCATGTATAAGGATTCTGACTCGGGGGGATTCTACTGGCATCTTTAGTTTCATAGATGATCACACCTATTCAGATCAACCAGATGTATGTTAGAGTGTGATAAAACTGAAAAAACGATATTCTTATTTACTGCAATTTTTGTAGCAATTGTTACTGAGGTTTTGTGGTCTTGTAATAATTTGATGGCTTTTTAAAATTTGAAACCCTTTCAGTGAAACAGAAGAGATCAAAAACACAAAGTTAACTCCAATGACAAACAAAAGTTGAGACCTTACTGGGAAGCAGTGGAATCCACGCTGGGGTTTGCTGTGGGGCGACGCATCGACCTAACCCCAAAACAGCCCTTCTCCTACTGGTAGATGAGGAGGGATTCACAGGTGCATAAAGGACGCTGCCGAGAGTAGGTCTAGTAATTGCCAAAAGAGACACGGCACTCCTGTGGCGGCAGGTGACTGCTCCATCCATGGGTGCCTGGAGGGCCCAGATGGACCTCTGATGTTTGCATGAGAGGCCGGTGTACGAGTCCTGGAGATGCCCGAAGACACATACGAGAGAGTGGGAGAAATACTGAGATGGAGAGAACAACTGTCTAACCTCTCCCGAGACTCATCCTGGAGAAGTGTGGGACTATAGGCATCCGGCATTATAGCATGAGAGAGGTATCTTCAATATAAGTGATGAATCAATACGTGTTTATTAAGATCTCGATCAAATGGGATGGTGTTGCATTGAATGAAAGAACAAAAAAATGATTGCTTTAAAAAATTGAGGTATTTTACAGAGTGTGGTCACGGAAGTTTCACAGCAGACGCTATATACTTCATGGCGATAATGAAAGAAAATGCGAATTAAAGGAGATAAGAGAGAAGAGCATGTCGGTTTGAAGAAAGATCCTGTTTCATTGGTTAAACTATATTATAATAATCATTAAACAGATATATAAAACAATGGAATTATTCACGTATAACTTTGTTGTAAGAATGTGCATGTTTTTTATACTGGATTGGGGGATTTCAGAATAAGAGGAAAAGAAATGCAAGAGAGGAGAACGTTGAAGAAAGCAAAGTGAGAAAAAGGGTCCCACCAAGAGGATGAATACTTATCTATGCAGGATAGTGTTTAATTTCCCCTTTGAAGGAAATAGTTTTTCATAAGGTGCAATATGTATTTTTAGGAAGTCTATTTGCAAACTGTGAAAACCCCAAGTTTTTTACTTTTCCAAACTATGTTTTTTGAGCCTCTGCTGTGGTGAAGGGCCTCGTAATGACATTTCATCTACTGTAAATTCTCTGTGGAAAGTGGTTTTAAACTGCAGCCATCAGTGTCCACCTTTTAAAATAAGGCTAAGGAAGAGCCTCTGCCCAGAATATAAACATTTGGCACTGTGACAGATAGGCCAAAAATAAAATGAGCGCGATTTAAATGGAGACCAAAGTGAACTGCAATATCTTAATTTTACCATAGTGTAACTCGAATAAAGTATTTCAAATTTCAAATTTAAATTTATTGTTTGATTACTAAAAATCATAACAAAATGTTAAAACCATATGAATTATATATACAAACGACTTTAAAAAGGAACGAAAAAAGGACTTTAGTTAGTGCAACAGCAATGCAGTAATCTAGCGAGGAAAATGGATACATAAAAAAAATTGTCCGAATATGCATTTGTCTTTTTCAAATCAGGCTCATTAAGTAACATGACAGTCACGGAGTGGTTTTAAGGAAATCTAAAAAGGAGGACAAGTGAGTATAACAGCTGGTTTAAAAAATGCTGAACACCGTGTCCATAAAGGCCTAGCTGAAGGGTGCCGGCGGCCGCTTGAGCTTTCATTGCAGGGACATAGCTGGGCCAACCGGCGAAAGAATTGATGCCTTTTCTTCCTCCAGCATTTTTGCAGCTCTAGCAATGAATTTGGCGAACCGGATGTTCAGCTTCATATTTTCTTGATTCATGGCTGCATTTATTGCCTGGCGGCATGTGCGGGCGCCTAGTTTGATCCACTCCACTCTCAGTAAGATCCTTCTGTCAAGTAGCAGAGTTGGGTATGCGCAGGCTATGTGCTCCAAACTTTCTGAGTGGTAGCCGCAATCCCTGCATTCGATTTTGTGACTGAGGCGCCGCCATTGTGGTAAATACTTTAAAAAGGGCCATTCGCCTAGTCTTAGGGCCATAAATTTGACCTTCCAGAAGAGTGAATAGGTACTTGATAAGTAGGATGACTCAACCCCGGTTTGTAATCGGAGATGGCGGCCCAAGACGAATAAAGTAGTGTTTTTTTCACTGTACAATAGGAGTGTGTACATTGTGTTTTACTGTATCCCCGGACTCTGCCTGTATACAAATTGCTGGGCCTGAAATACAAATAGTCGAATATGATGTCAATTTTAACCTACTGGATTTCTCACATACTTAAAATGTGGCCTAATTCTCTGAGCCTCACCAGTCAGAGGGAAACTGCTGCTTCCCTTTTTAAGCCCCTGCAGGGGGTCTGAAAGCTCGAGTTCACTTTGTCCGTGGTTGGTTAGACCAGCTTCCCGACTCTCCCTCAGGACCAGTAATGGGTTGACGTGCTGGGGACGCGGAAGGAGGGTTGACCCTGGGACCTCTAGAGAGTGGTACTAGTTTGGGCGCCTTAGCAGTGTCACTCTTGTTCTTGTTGTTTAACGCAGTCCTCCTGCAAGTGGCAAACGCCTAGGTAGATAGGCAGTGAAGAGAAGGAGGGTGGTCTGCTATGTAGGACCTGGGGCTACTGCTTAACATCCCCCCAGTCAGGAGACCAGCTCCCCCGACAAGGCAGCAGGCAGCGCTTTAAGACGAGCTGGAGCCAAGGAGGTGAAAGCTGTGGTGCCAGAGACTGTGTAAAGGCTGCAGGAGATTCCTTCTGGAGCGCACCACCAAGACCCCAACCCTAAATACTCACTGAAAAATTAGGTACAGCGGGGTCCAATATGGTACATATTGTTTGTGTTCCTGGGGGGCACTGTACCCCTACAAATCCTGTACCTCAATGGCGTTCCCAGGACTTGGGTGGATTAGGGACAGTGTTAAAATGCAGGGAAACAAAGAAAAAGAACTGACTCAAAAGGTGAGTTGGAGAGTAGAATTCAGAAAACCATGAAGATTTATCACAAGGAATGTAACAGATACAATACTTAAATAGTAAGGCACAGATGTAGCAAATATAATTTAAATGCATAAAACCATTGCCAAAAGGAAACAATGCAAAATCAATAATAGGCTAAGCCTTAAATATACAGCAAGAAATAAAGAAGCATCCCTAATAGAAACCCAAATTATCTGGCTCGCCCCAAATTCAAGGATTTTTATATCCAATTTCTCCATAAAAAAAAAAAAACTGAAGACTTCTAACTCAAAGTGTCATGAGCAAAGAATTACTTTTTCAAGAAATCAAATTACAGATTTTAAAATGGTCACATAACACTTGCACCTTAACACTAACCTACTGCATAAATATTGTTTTAGCCCTTCTGACCTACTGTCATCTCTTGATGTCAGAACAAGCTAGTTACATAAACAGCTGTGAACCATTGTGAATGAATACAATACTGCCTGCAAGCTGAAGGTCCTTGAAAAGTGTTACAGAAGGCCCTCTAGGTGGCTTCTTTGAGAACAGTGTCATTCATAAATAATTCACATCTTGCTGAACTATGAGCAGCATAATTACAAATGGAGAATAAACAGGATGCTGGTGCATATCTTTTAGACAAGATGGCATTGAGGCCTAACTAAGTCTTATGAACTTGGTGAACGGATGTTCAGCTTTATACTTTCTTGATTCATGGCTGCCATTATTGCCTGGAGACATGTGCGGGCACCTAGTTTGATCCACTCCACTCTCAGTAAGATCCTTCTATCATGTAGCAGAGCTGGGCATGCGCAGGATATGTGCTCCAAACTTTCGGAGTGGTAGCTGCATTAATTGCTCTGCATTCTAATAATAATGCTCATTTTGAATAGCACATAAAAAAGCATCATCACTCCTAATGCACCTCATTTTGGGAAATGCAGCAAGTTCTTAAGATGGGTGGCACCCAGCCTCAAGAAAAATCTCCAGCGTCATTGCACTCTTCATCCATGGAAGCCCGTTCATGTGGGTTCCTCCTGGGTACCTTGGCACAAGTCAACGCTTATTAACAATAGCCCCTCATAGAGGTAAGGGACAGTGAAAGAGGAAGTGGCCAGTATAGGAGCCCTTGAGCATTAGTACTGTGTAAAGAGGGGTTGTGCACAATGGAAGCCTAATCTCCCACAACGCAGGAGGGAAGGAGCACAGGTAGTAGGATAGCAAAGGGACAGGAAGCCGCTGGTTCCACAGCCCAGCATCTGCGGTCTGTGTTGGGTGATATAGAGGAGCCGGCACAGTTCATCCAGCTTAAGAGCTGCTGCATGGACATAGAGTTCTGCATTAGGTGCCCAATGAAAGGGCAGGTTTACCCACAGGGCAAAAAAAGTAAATGGCCAAGGCTGCATGCACAATCTCCACGCCGAAGTCACATCAAAGGGCTGTGCATGGGAAATCAGCCCTGAGCCTTGATGTGCTCCAAAACCCTTTATACAGGAGAAACATTTGCATATTTGAAGCAGGTGCACCAGTGATTGTAGCACTCATTGGGGCAAATTTCACCATGTTGTATTACACAATGATTTGTGGCTCACCTGGAATAGCAAGAAACCACCACACATGCCCTGCACGGGGAGGACATTTGTATGGAGTTCAGGTACCATTGACCTGACAAAAAGTGGAGAAACAAAAACCCACTTCACACTGTTGCACAAATAGCAACAGTACACTTCTACGGGTCCTGAAGAAAGCCCCTTAGACCCGGCTGGGCATAATGGGGCTGAAACATGTGGACCTCATATATGGACTACATTAGTGCGTAAGGATTAGTAACACGATCTACAAACGCACACTTTTCGTTTTTAACCTTTTCACATCTCTATACAATAAACAACTTCACAATAATGAAGATATAGAAAAATGTTAACCTCACTTCATTTTTGAGCACTTCACTTTTTTCTTTTCTTACTTTTTGGTCTCTGGACACTACTGTAGTACTAGTGGGTCTACCTCCTGGTGGAGGTCAGCATACCAAAAATAATCCTACGATGGTGCTGTCACATTACGAATAGGCGGAGAACCAAGATATACTGCATGTCCACCTACGTACATGTATGAGGGTTTTTATGAAAGGTACCAACCATCCATGACCCCGGTCACACAGGCACAAGTGGTCAATTCCCTATTGATCTTTGTAGTAAACCAACATGCCTGGTAGACCCAGACACAACACATCTTCAAAGAGAGTTTGTCCGCATTCTTCCATAATATTGTTTGCCAGCTAAAGATATTAGGAACACGGGCGGGAGCACACCGCTTCACCTCCCAGCAAGGTTCGCCCCTGGCATTGTGGTAAATGCAGTTCCAGTTACTTGCTTGCTTCAAGAGTGTGTGAGTAATTCGCCACAGTTGGCGCAGATAGTGATGATCTCTAGACACGTGTTTCTGGTTCTTTAACCGTCATCGGTAGAGATTACAGTCTTTCAAATGTGGGGTTTGCTTAGCAGGCTGCCAATATCTTTCTCAGGTCAGGTACCTCTCACAGGCATGCGAGTGCTTCATCCACGAGCTCGTCAGCTCAATGACTCACGGGAGTACTATTAAACAGGAACAAGGGTGGGAGCACAACGCTTCACCTCCCAGCAAGGTTCGCCCCTGGCATTGTGGTAAATGCAGTTTCAGTTACTTGCTATCTGCACCAACCTTGGCAAAACACTCGAAAATATCAGAGGTAGCTACAAGAGACTGCATTTCCCAGAATGCCAGGGGCGAACCTTGCCTAAGAGGTCAGCGGTGTGCTCCCACATCCTGTTGTCTATTTAAAGTACTCCTGTGAGTCATTGAGCTGATGAGCTCGTACATGAAGCACCTGCGCGCCAGTGAGAGGTACCCAACCTGATATAATGTTTGGCAGCCTACTTAGCAAACCCCAAAATACAAGACTGTATTCTCTACTGATGACGGTTAATAAACCAGAAACACGTGTCTGGAGATCAACGCTATCTGCGCCAACGTTGGCAAAACACTCGAAAATATCAGAGCGAGCTACAAGAGACTGCATTTCCCAGAATGCCAGGTGCGAACCTTGCCCGAGTTGTCAGCGGTGTGCTCCCACATCCTGTTGTCTAGCTAAAGATATTAGCACATCTTATGCTAGGGCCTTGTGTTATCTAACATAAGTGTGTAGTTGGTAGCAAAATCTGAAGCAAGACAACATCAAGCTGATAAGACGATCCTGAGGGAAAAGCACTCTTTTTGCATCCCTAAAGACTTAATAAGAGTGGATTTTATTTTTTACTTAAATAGCATGTGGAGAAGCTCACCACGAGTTCTATATTAGCAGCAGTCGTCTGACAGCAACATACGTAACATATGAGGACTGCCAGCTGTGCTACATAGGAGAAAGAATCTAGATGAATTCACTAATGGAGGGGAATTGGAAGAAAAGGGAGAACACCGCATTTTGCCTTTGTCACCTCTAAAAGAAGAAGGGGACCTACCGACCACAAACTCGATGTCAGGATTCCCCGGCCGCTGGTAGATCACTGCCTGCGGGTTTATAGACTCTGCGGGATCAGAAACTACAGTTCCCATGATGCCGAGCGCGGCGCGGCGGTATGACGCCGTGCGACAGGAAACAGGATAATACGGCACTAACAGATGACGCGTTGCCGATTATTCTTTGTTCTTGGCTTGTCGGAGTTGTTCCGTGAACCTGGTTGCTGGCTAACTTGGTTACCGTCATCGATTCTTTTCTTGGATTACTTGGTGGGGCTTTGGAAGCGCCCGAGGTGGTTGCAGGGTGCTTGCCTCCTGGTAACGTTCGGGTGGGACCCTGTACACACCTGCTACGCTCATTCGTTGTGCCTCTAACAACGCTGGATTACTTGGTGGGGCTTAGGAAGCGCCCGCAACTGACAGAACCCACGTTTCAGGTTTTCTGTTTCAGGCTGTCTATCATTTCTCAACGAAACATTTCTCAATTAATATACCAAAGTGGTTTGGGAGCTTTCTGTCTAGCAGGATAATAGCTTTTATAGTGCAGTAAGGATAGTTGAATCAAAATGGATCTTTCTGCCTCAGAAGAGAAGGTAAGTGGGTATCTTAAGAGGCCTTGCAAGTCCCCTTCTGCTTGTTGTCATGAACTATAGCTTCATTATTTGTAACCCACTTTGATTCTTGAGCTATAAATAAAGCAGATTGGTAGCTTTAGTAGTTTGATAACTTTATTCTGCTTTGACACTTATTGACCCAAAGTTTCCTCAAGCTGTATTCTATTACTCGAAGAAGGGAAATTTGGAAAGCATTTTATACTTTGCCTGTGAAGCAGAAAAACTTCACTGTGTACAAAGGCGGCAAAGTATCCAGACTTTGCTGGGAAGATTACTTTTTATTTCTTAGAGCTTGAATTCCCAGCCAAGAACGGGGAGACATCAGGCTAGAGGACATTGGATCCTAGTTTTTCCCCCCTCTATCAGTTAGAATTTCCATTAGCCCAGAGGACTAGCAGAGAAACGCTGAAGCACCTTCTCACCCATCCATTCCCTGCCTTCTGAAATTCCCACCTCAAAGAATGGAACTCTTCCAGCGTGTGGGTAATGTTGCAGCGCTCTAAGATTACAGAGGTGAGTAAAATCAGTGGGGCAACTGGGAGCCAGTATCAACAACAGGAATGTGTTTCTGCACACGGGTACCTTTTACTGATTTCCCTCTTTTTTTTAAACTTCACAAACCTGTCGAAGTTTGTTTTTTAAACTATGCAAAGTGGCATTCCATTAAACTTTGCACAGCTCTTAATGAAGATGAAGTCCATTTGATTGTGTTGATACAGAATAACAAGGAGGGGGCATGACAGAATGTTCTAGTAGTGAAAGCATCTTAATTGTTAGGGATACCTAATTAACCGAACCCAATTAACTGATCCTCACATAAATGCTCATAAAGAATTCCAAGACCTGATTCTCCACACTTATGGGGTTCTGGTCTATTCACAGGTCAACATGTACCCCAAACTACTCTTTGTTTTCTCTGCAGTGGTGAGAACACCTCTCCATTAGTTAGTTAGAGCCCTTAATGGGAGCGTTCCATGCCTGAATAGCAGGTAAAGTTTCTTTGCCATGAGGGGCTGGATGTTGTCCAGAATCTGCTCAAATGTATAAATGTATTTGACCTCCAAAAAGCTATTGGTCAGGACGCCCAGTAGACTATTCTGTGTTAGACAAGCCAGATTATATTCCTTTAATGCCAGGGAGAGTGATTCCTTGGAAATAAGGGGACATGAATCCTCCGGTGAGTTCCAGAGGTTAGGTCTCCCAATTTTAAAGCGAAGGTGTCTGATGTGCTGAAGCCATGGTAGCTTCCCCGCTTCCAAAGTGGACAGGACATTCTTGAGTTCCTCCCTGTAAATAACAAGTTTGGGGGTGAATATTTATTTATGGAGAGAGCAGAAAGAGTGGAACGAGAAGAAATAGTTTAGGAACAAGAGGGAAGTGAAAAGTATGAGCATAACGTGGAGAGATGCAAGTTGCTGCGAAAACGAATCAAGAAAAAGAGTGTAAAAAGAGAAGGAAGATAAACTAAGAAGAGAGACCCAGGTCACACTCGACACGCTCGGGGTTTTGTCTGCAACCCCAATGCTTTAGGTGGCATCTTCGGCGACTCTAGCCCCGAGGAGAGGAGCGATCCTTGCACTACCTCAATGCCACTGGTACCGCTAAAGAAATGACAATCTGGAACTACCTCTGACAAGAGTGTGATATAGGCTTGAAATGAATGGATACTGCAAACACAACAATGATGGACAGAATGTGAACATGGATCCATCTTTTTCGCTGTACAACTCACAAGCCTGCCTTTTATCTTGATCTGTGAGATTTTGTAGGTATTTACATTTTACTCTTATTGTAGGTATTCTCCTGATTCTGTGATGGGTAAGGGTTCTTTGGTGTCACATCTTGATATTCAGTAGGAAGCAAAGGCACGTCATGTAACCTTTTCTGATGTCATAGGTGACACAACATGCATTTGATGTCACATATGTTACCCCTATAATTCCTGTCAACTTATTGAAATGAAAAAGGGTAAAAACTGGAGTGTGGAGGACATGTACATCAAAAAGTGGATAATGTAGATCAGAATGTGCAAGAAAGCTGCGATGAGTTGACGGGTGGAACAAATAATGGAAAGAGTAGCGGAGAAGGGAGTATTGTAATATATGCATGTGGAGTGCAGAGGACAAGGCTATATGGCTGGCCGTGTAAAGGTGAGGTTAAGGGCTTCAGAATGGGTAAAGAGTATTGAGTGTAGTAGAGTGAAAATGTTGATGGAGGAATCAGAGCACCACCGTCTTCAGGGATGCATCTGTTTTGGGCCAGGTAGGGTAAAGATGTGTTTTCTATTACAAGACAAACAACTCATTATTTTTGGTCTTAGAAGGCAGACGAATCAGTGCTCCAGACTCATCTAAAAATACCCAAATTTCTAGGTAACGTTAGAAATGTTGCAGTTAACATGACTAGTTAGCCAATTGCTACCGTTTACACACCACATGTTAATACGATGAATGATAATTTCACAAAGGATGCACTGATGTTTGTTAAAAGTACTGAGCTGAACTCTTGGGTTTCCGCCACTGCAGGATACGTCTGGGGATTGGTGGGGCAAGAGAAGAAGCATCATGAACAGCCTGCGGACAACCAAAAAGTGGTGGGTGGAAATGCTTGAGCTGGTGGGCAGACGGTTTAGTTGTTCAGGCTGGACGGCTTCTTTTAAAGATTGACTCAGCAGAGTTTTCACATGGCCAACCGTATTCTTTGGTGGAAAGTGTGAGCCCAAGAAGGCTGATGACTGAATAACCATCAGAATTCTCAAAGTTAGGTAGTAATGGTGCCTCAAGCACGACCATATATCACTTTTTGTTACTGTCTCAAAGTGCTCAAG
The DNA here is from genome assembly GCF_964261635.1 of Lissotriton helveticus. Taxonomy (NCBI): domain Eukaryota; kingdom Metazoa; phylum Chordata; class Amphibia; order Caudata; family Salamandridae; genus Lissotriton; species Lissotriton helveticus. The sequence goes on along the minus strand of NC_136065.1, from coordinate 162,214,952 downwards.
AGAGGAGCATATGCAAGTGATCTGCTGTGAAGGTAGAGAAGAAGGGCCAAGAAGGAACTGCAGAGAGACAGCTGGCAGAGAAAATGGAGGAAAGGATGACCACACTGACCTCTTCTACGGTCCTCTTCCAAAATGCAGGCTAAAAGATACACATTAAGTTAAGGATTGTTATCCACTTTTGGGTTTACCTGCTGCTTCTGGTGAAGTACGGACTTGGTAAAACCTTTCTACCTCCCTAGAAGGTTCAGCAGTTCTGCCGCACATCACCATTGTGCCCCCACCAAATGGAAAGCAAATGGCTGACCAAGGCGGCACAGCTTTAGAAAACAGCCTGGTGTCGCTCTCTGCTGTTGGCAAGGAGACATCTTGTTTAAGCTGGGTACAGGAAAGAACGTCTCCGTTTTCTCAGCGTCCACAGGAGAGAAAAACCAACCTCTAACCCACACTGGTTCACGCCGAGTAAGAAGACATCTGCAGTGAATAATTAGCTATTTATACCCCTTTTGGTATTTCAGAACCAAAGCCAAGTAGCAATGCATGGCTCGACGTCTCAGTTATCCAACACTTTCACACATGGGTAGTTTTGATGAAATGAAATGAAATGAAGTGTAGTGTGTAACAGAGACCGAAGTTGGTGGCTTCCCAATAAATTGAGACGTTTGAGCAGCTGTGTGTGAGGCAGTATTTAGCTTCAGACAATGCCTACATTTACGCTTGTGTTAACAAGAAGCGAACAGTGGGGCATATTACCAGGGGCCATTATCGCCGCTTTAGCGGGACTTTTTCCCGCTAATACAGCGATAATTTTATCGCCCTATTACCAAGCTGTCGCTAACACCAGTTAGCAACAGCTTGTAGGCGATAGCGGGCATTTAGGGGCCCACTTTCCATGTCAGCGATAATTATCGCTAATGACATGCAAAGTGGGCGTGCCAAAATGTCAGCGACTGAAAACAGTCGCTGCAATCGCTATCGCCTATGATCAACATAGGCGTAGTTTTGGAAATATTCGCGCTAAGCGCGAATATCTCCAAAAGCTAACGCCTGCCCTGACCAGTTCATAGCAATGTTATCCAATGAGAGGTGGATAACATGGCTAAGAGCATTGTCACGGTAATGCCTGAATATCGCTATATTGACAGCGATATTCACGCATTTCGCCTGTTTTTTATCGCTCCTGAGATAAACCTTGCTAATAGCAAGGTATCTCAGTGATAAAAACAGGTGAAGGGCGGCGATAGAAATATTCCCGTTATGCCAACACAGCGATAATTATCGCTAGTTGTTGGTAATATGCCCCAGTGTTGTTTCAAACTCAGAGCAAATTTGGCTTGTATGAGGGATGTGACGCACACCTGCAGCTGGACACAGACCAATTTATTAGGCTATAGATGGTCATCGAGAGCGATACTTTATGACGTCACAATTAGCCTTATTGATAGCAAGATTGGTAGCAACTAAATTATTCTAATACCCATCACGAAATGCAGTGCTCATGTGGTGCTGGCCTATCAGCTTGCACAGAAAGAGGGCTTTAATGGCAGCGCAGGACTGTTTTTTCAAAATCTTGAATTATTTGATACAGTAATCACCACAATGGAACTATCACATATTTCTTGCTGAACTTCCATCAGTACTAAATTATTAAGAATTGGCATTGGAAAGCTTTAGGAAAAGAAAAAAAAACATCAAGAGGGAACCCAATTTACTACAAGGAAAATAAGAAGAAAGAATTGAAGCTTTCTTGGAAGACAGATAATGAGCATATAAAGTGAGAGAAATGAAGACAGAAATTCACAAGGGGCACTTCAGCGAAATGTAAATGCTTTCATAAATGAAAGGGAAAAAAAGAGATTGAATTAATCAACTTTTAGTTAACGGAGGAAAAAAGGCACGCAATTAAAATTGCAATACCGCAACTCATTCTTTGGGGCTAAAGTGAAAATAAATTGTTTTCTAATAAACGAATCAAGACAATGCAAAGGGTGGCCTTTGCTATCACGACAGCCCGAATGCCCCACCCCAACTCACCCCAGCAACAAGACGAATTTTGGTTTTCCCCAGATAAAAACTCCTAATCTGTTTGGCAATAGTAAGAACAGACGTAGAATTCCAGTAACTCATGTTGTCACAAAAGTATCTTTGGAAAGTCTAGCATCAATGAGGAATTAACAAGTGATTTGACAATGAAAGCTAAATTGAACTTTAAATGAGCAAGGCATCATTAAAACATTAAAATTACATTCAGTAATCAAGAAAAACAACTCATGGGAGGATTTGACAAGTAGTTGATCGTCATGGGTAAGTAATTAATCCAAGGAAGGATGGACAGACAGATGGATGGTGGACGGATGAATAGGTGGATGGATGTAGTTTTGTCTTTTAGTCACCCGTTCCGTAAAAGGCCATCATGAAAACAGAAAAAAGAACTACTTGTGACTTTATATCATTCTTTCTGTCACTAGTGCAAGGGCACTAGATTCTGAACTTGTCCGATAGCAATGCTCACACAGTCTTATCTGCTGGATTTGAATAAGCCGGTCCTCTGGTGGGCCATTTTTGCCAAAAGTGCTCCCACCATAGGGTGACCAGAATTTTAAAGCCAAAAAACGGGACATTTCACAAAAATAGAAGAAGGACTACAATTTATCTTCAAGCGATGAGAGCTATCCTTAGCAGAGATTACAGAACAGGCAGTAAGAACATACATAAAATGCAATTTTTAAACCCTGTAGCTTGCCTGTTACTTAAATTGCTTTCTTGAAACAATTTGCTAACTATCCCTACTTTGTAAAACATCAAAAACACCTCCCACCGTTTTCAGTCGACCGTCTTTAAAAACGGGGACATGAGCTACATTTCTTGAAATTTGCTGGGACAGCTGGTTAAAAATTGGGACCGTCCCGGCAAAACGGGGACGCCTGGTCACCCTATCCCACCATCATTGGTGGAGCACTTTCAGCAAAACATCATTGCAGGGTGAACCTCCATGCCCAACTTACTGATTTTCTTTCTAAGAAGCCAACACCCAGCAAAGCGGGACTTTGTTTTGTAAAAAAAAAAAAAAAATGAAGGGCCTGATACACCTCAATAATTAAGCCATTGCTAATTTTCCTCCCTTGCTGACTTTCCAAGGCAGGATTAAAAATATGAGTCAGAAGGCCACACTAAATAGGGGCACCCTTTCCAAAACCTACCTGCCAGCGGCCGCGTGGAGGATGGGCCAGCAGTCAAAAGTTTCAACGACAGAACCAGTGGAGGTACCACCATTGGAAAGGAGGCAGGAGAACTGCAGGGTTGGTTAGGTTAGATTAATCTACTCCTCTGTGGTTCCTCTTCCTTATGGTCTTAAATGTTTCTGGAAATTAATCTTACCTTAGCACATCTCTTGTAAAAGTGGGATTATCCTCGATGACTCTTTTAAGGTGCACGCAATCTCTATGTTAGACAAACTTTGGGGAATGAAAGTTCTCATTGTTGAGAAAATAAAATCTCAAAAATGCAAAGAGAGAAATAGTTTATTCCTAGAGCAGGTCAGTTGGTGGAGACTTGCAGATGGGAAGTCTGAGGATTCTGTCTGACAATAGGGAGCCAGCCAGACTAGGAACAGGGATTCTTCGAATTAAAAGCAGGGGTGGGAAACCAAGGACAGGGTCAAATGCCTCTTTTGTCCTTAGATCAGTAATGAAAGCTCTGCGGTCTGCAGATGTTGAAAAACATGAGATCATAGGCGTGAGAAATTGGGTTGTTGGTTGAGGAGGGGAGGTGAGCCGTTCTCAAACCATAGCCACAATCCTCATCAGGGTGAACCACAAACAGTGATGTGAGGGAAATCCCGCGTCTATCTCCCCTGATAGTGAGTTGCCCGCTCAACCTGACCCATGGGTGCCTTACCGTTTAGCCTTTTACGATGAAAATGGGCCCACCGATCAGACTTTTCAAGTAATCCAGGGTCTTTCTTCTAAATCACAGATCAGGGAGTCTAACCCGGACGTGATTCAGCCCCCGGAAGTGAGTCAACCCGGGGAAGGCGGAGAAGGAAGCCCGAACCATCAATCAGGGCAGGCGAGTTCGTCCCCAGAGAGGTTTAAAAAGGAAGGCGGGGACATACCAACGCTGTCAGCCGACCAGAGAACGCGATGCAGTGGAGGAGGCAGTACGGAACCGGAGGAAGACGCCGAGGACCTCGAGAGCCAGAGGGAGAACTGAATCCAAGACGGAGAGGACAGAGACCAGGAGACCCTGGTCGAGTGGACCGAAGACTGGTGGCTCCCGGAGGAGACTGACGAGCGGCCGCAATCCAGGAGGATTGCGGCGGAGTGCGGTACGTGATTTGGGCAAAGGGTGGGGCGGGAAGAAGGGTGGGTTTTAAGCATTTCCCCGACTGACCGTCTGGCCCCCCCTCCTTGTTCCCTGAGTGCATATCGCAGTTTTTCCTTTCGTTTTTGCACAAGTTCACCCACCTCCCTCTTGAGCTAGGATTCAGCTCCGCTACTATTATTTCTTCTCCTTGCTAAACCCTCACATCCCTCCCTTTTGAAAGCCTGCACTGGGTGTGGTGGAGATGATATAATACCACATACAGTAGAACTGACCTCCATCTTCCATCTCTATTTCCTTCGAGTGCCCCTCAGTACTATGGGAGCCCGGCCAGCTGCGAAGGAAGCCTACTTTCACCGAACCACTCAGGAACCTATTGTCATGACCATCCTTGACTACAGTTTTGGCGGACTCAACAGACTGTGCTTTCTTTATACTCCTTGTTTTTTTCTCAAACCTTGCATTGTCACCTAATAAAAACCTCACAATATAGAGCACATACAGCCTCCTCGCTTCTGTTTCCGACCCTCACTCCGACAAGTCACTGAATTAACATGTGCTTAACTCTCTGGTGGCTTGGCACATAAGCAGTCAGGCTTAACTTAGAGGCAATGTGGAGAGTATTTCATGGTCATCAGAAACCTCCCAGGGATTATAAAAGTGATGACACATAACCCTATGAATATAATAAGATATGGGCCACAATCCTCAGTGCAAAGAGTGGAATATGTCTTGACCACAGCCAATAAGGGCAATATCTAATGGTTCAATAATAGAACCTTAGAATTATGTATACTAAAATCAGTTAAATGGTTAAAGAACACAAGTTATGTAATATTTGGTAGTGTGAATGATATAATTGGAGAGTACAGGCAATTTTAAACTTAGAACATTAGCAACTAAATGATAAGGTTCACAGTAGATGATAGGTGTCTAAATGCATTGTTTTTCATTTTTATGTTTAGATTGTAATCACAAGAAATTGTTACGTCCTGATGAAGGTGGAAACTATTGTACACCGAAACGCCGCGTCGACTGTTTTTAACTAATTGCAAGATTTTTTTATCTTTATACCTTTTTAGATTGTAACCACTAGGGAGGCCCCAGGTTCATGATATATGAGGAACAATACATTTTATTTGTAACAAAAAAAATTCTCTTAGATGTGAATTCATAATGTATTGTGATACCTAGAATTTTATTATAAAATTTTTCTGTTGCTAAATGTCATTTTTTGCCTACTTTAATACGTTACATGCTGATATTTGCAAAAAAACATACTTTGTAACTGAGAGGTTTCCCGTTGATGTAACACTGTGTGACAGGGTTTATGTCCTTTTAGTAAGAGAGTATTTATGCAGTACTTAAACAGCAATACAGAGAAAATACAGCAAAAGAAAGATCCTACACCAGTCTAGAAAAGTTGTTTAAAATGCAAAACATCTTTCGACACCAGAACATCAAAAATCCAATCAGTTGAACCAAGGATATGCAATTTCAAAGATTTACAGTAAGTATAGCTCCTAAAGAGCACATTTGGTTATCTGGTTGTGCAAGACCAAATGAAAATTTCAAGTTCAGACTGTCCGTGATGAAGCACTGGCTGGATACAGGTATCAGAGTAGTCCTCCTGAAAAAGTTACCTTCCAAAGTCCAGCACAAAGAGTTCTGTTCACAGTGGAGAAGGCCATGAAGAGCAAGGTGAGCATTCCAGGTGGTCCTCGCTCTAGCGTGTATAGCAGGCCGGACGTCACAGACAGTCATCACTGTCGTGCAAAGATCCTGTTGGGCATCGCAGACAGTCTTTGCAGGAGCTGTGCATTGGTGGTCATCGCAGGCTGTCGAAGCTCTAGCTCATAGTGCAGACCTTGCATTGCCAATCATCTCTGGTAGCCACTGTAGCACAAAGAGCTTCAAGTTGGTGAGCTGCAACATATTGGCGCAAATGGGCCCGTTAGCATTTGTGTAGAGCCCAAAACTTCAGGATTTCTCCTTGTCTTTAAGTAGGAGCACAAGTAATGCTACATCAAGCATCCAGGAACTGGGAGGCACCTCTTGGGATCAGGAACTCACTCCAGTAGAGACCAGCAACACTCAGGCCGGGCCAGTTGCAGATGGGGACCAGGAACTCACTCCAGCAGAGGCCGGCAAGTACAGTTGCAGATCCAGGTATGACCAGTGCAGGAGGTTCAGCTGGGCTGTTGTTCCAGGTTCCTCTGGAGGCTTTTGTGTCCCTGTAGCTCAAAACAAGAGGTCAGTTAGTTCACCCATGGAGTCATTTCAGACTAGGGTGTAGGGTGCAGGACCAGTCTACCGTCTCTGACAGCTGCGCAGGCCTCAGGGAGGTTCAGTAAGGTCCAGTGCAGCAGGTCAGCATGGCAGTCCTTCTGCAGTATCGACAGGTCTAGGAGGGTACTGAAGACTGGGTTTGAGAGTCCCCTTATTAGGTCGAGCGTAGGCAGCGTGCATTCGCTATCTGGAAGCCCTGCTGTATTTGATATAGGACTTTGCCCCCACCTGCTTCCTTCCCATTGGTTTTGTGCAGAGTTGCTCTCATTTGCAGCTTCCTAACTGTTTCTCCCATCGATATGTCACTTCTGTTTTTCGCAGAGGAGCATCGCCTCAGTTCAGTTTTCTTCCACTTCCATTGTTGATCCATTCTTTCAGAAAACTCTTTTTTGCTAATTTTTGTAGCGTGACAATCCAAGGTTTATGTTTAAGTATGGTGACCGTGCGGCAGAGTGCCAAGCATATCGAACGAAGAGCTGTTCACTTTTTCTACTTCTACACCTTTATATGTTTTAAATAGCATTTCCATGTTTAAATGTAAAAGAAGGGGACCAGGGAAGGGTATCTTCGTCATCATGAGGAAATGCCGCTGGCAGCAAGCATGAACATACATGAGAAAACATGCTTTTGGATGCAATCACCCATGTTATTGTCGGGGCTGCAGCTCGAGAGATCTGCAGGGCTGAGTGAAGCCCACGACATTCATCATCCTCCACCTCTTTATAGGGTTCTGCGCCCTCTGCCAACTTTATACACTTGATAACCACTCCAAAAAGTTAATGAGCATGAACTCCAACTACGTTCACCCCAAGTTCCCTCTGTGTGAGGAGTACTTGCATGGGGGATCCATGCTGCCGTCTGCTTACTACTACCAATGGGAGCCTGGCTACCAGCCTCTGCCGGCTGAGGCACTGTACCTACGGCAGTGGGCCTACCCAGAGAAGAGATATGGCTACTGGCAATGGCTAATCGATCATCATGCACAGCAACAAGAGGTGTGGCGGCCACCCCCAGAATTACTGCTGCAGAGCCACCTTCTTTCGGCCCGGAAGTAGCTGCAACCCCAGACACAGCCCTTGCAACAGCACTGTGAGCCCCTGCTGCCGCAGGAACACTGCGCTCCTGCTACCCAACTGCAAGTGCGAAGAGCAGGTCATGGTGTACCCGTGGATGGAGAAAGTACACGTCAACACAGGCAAGTGTTCCCCTCTGCTGGGCCAACAGGACCCATGCTGGGAAGCTAAGCCCACACCCCAGCCCACCCTCTGGCCAAACCCACCACAGCTTAACTTTCTCGGTCTGTTCCAGCAAAACATTGCATTTTGTACCTACTACTGGTATACTGCAACCTCCAAGGCATACCAGAGGTAGGAGAACTCACTTTGGTGTTTCCCCCACCACTCTTTTTGTTACCCCGATGTGCCATCTGAAAATATCACTTCTTAAAAAGGGAAATAACAAATCTCCCGCTCTCACCTGTGTGTTCAGGGATATGTTTTTTTAAAACCATACTGTTTACGTTTTGTAAGGATATAATCAATGGACATTGAAACAGGTTCCTTTCAGGCCCTGTAGTCATGTCCTTAACTATTCAGGCAAAAACATGAGTACGTTTTTAATAATAAGTCTAAAAGGGTTAAGGTTTTACTTAATCTTGCATTCCTTATAAAGGTTTGCTTTTTCCAGGATGTTACTTATATTTTTCAAGCAGCATATTACACGTCTCCCCTCCCTCATAACCTAGTTTCCATTTTCTGGTTCTCCAGGGCTGCCAGGTCATAAAATTGCCACTAGCACTAGGCAAATTTAATCACACCTCTATAAATAAAATAAAAAAAGTAAAACAAAATTGTCATTTTAACCGCCAACACCTCTAATTTTCACTAATGCGAGACCGTAGTCTAGGCTCCACTTATAACAGCAATTGTCTCTAGTTTGCTAATCGAGTAAAAACTCGAATCTTCAACATTTTGTATACATTCCTAGAGCACATCAGACTCATAGTATCAAAGTAATGTTTGTCGTCCCAGAAAACATGCATGTTGTGGGAGTATCTAAGCAAAAATCATTGACAACAACAAGTAATAAGGCACCCCCAAACACACCCTATCGGACCGAACATAAAATATGCATTCAACGTTCCACTGGTAAGTGAGATACATCTCTGGCCATTTTGTGGCATAAATCAAAAAGCTATAATGATGCACTGGTAAATATGTCCAACAATAAGTAAATGCGAAAAAACACCACTGGGGCCACAGCCTAAAGTAATATAATCACCAACATGCCAATGCTGCCATCAATATTTCACCATCAACTTGGTTACCTCACTTTCGATTAGTAGTAATATAATCACCAACATGCCAATGCTGCCATCAATATTTCACCATCAACTTGGTTACCTCACTTTCGATTTGAATTGGACAAATGTTTTTCACAAAAAGATGAACAAATAATCCTATGAAGTTAAAAAAAAGAAAATAAAGACCTAGATTCATTCAAGGAAATGAGACCCTCTCACTTTATGTTCTAATCGAAAGTGAGGTAACCAAGTTGATGGTGAAATATTGATGGCAGCATTGGCATGTTGGTGATTATATTACAACAATAAGTAAAGACATGGGAAGAATATCGTACGTCAGCAAGCACAATAAACCTCTTTTTTAAAAAAAAATTTTTATTGGAGTTCATGGTGCAATAAGAAAATACATAAATAGCCATAAGCAAGGTATACGAGCATCTGATACAATTATATGATCGCTCATATATAAGCAGTTAAAAAGCACAATATAATTCATGTGGGGATAAAAAATTATATAGAAGATCTGTCAATAAATATAACAATACAGTACATTTCAAGTTCTTATTCTATCGTCCAGCCATTTCTTAACCGGGGCCCATAATCGTCTTCCCATTTCTCGTTTTTTAATACCTTTAAATTCATAGAGGCCAGACTCAATATTGTAAATAGCCAAGAATCTAGACATCCACATCTGAAAAGACGAGGCTGTAACATCCTTCCATCCGGCCGAGATTATAATTCTGAGCACAGCGACCGACATAAAAACCAAAGCCGCCTCATCCTCTGTTAAAATCAATTTAGAATCTGAGCCAAATAACATCAGTGTTGGGGATAGATCGATCTTATGACCTAGCAGCCCCTCCCAGAATTTTGTTATTCCATCCAGGGCGGGGGCCAGTCGCTCACAGGTAAAAAACATATGTAGTAAGTCGGCTTGCCCCTTATTACATCTCGGGCAGCAATCATCGTTCCTAACACCCCATGCAAACAGTTTAGCCGGTGTATGGTACAGATTAAAAACTGTTTTAAAATGTTGTGCTCGTAAGTTGGACGCCCGAAATATCTTTTTATTCAAGCATAATGCTAGGTCCAAATCTACATCCGGGTTTCCCAATTTGGTTGCCCAGTCACTTTCTACTTTTCCTACATCGTCCTGTAATCTGGACACCAGCATGTTATAAACATCTTTTATCTTCCTACACCTTCTTCCTATGCCCTCAACCACAGGAAAGTCTACAAGGGGTTTAAGCTTTAGCCTACAAGCCTGCAAGGTATCGGAGATTTGACCATATACAAGCCATTGATTTGAAGGGAGGCCATATCTCCTTTGCATGTCCTCAAACCCGCTTATCTTATCTCCTACCATTAGGTCTCCAATAGTCTTAACCCCTAAGCCCTTCCAGACTTGTAGGATCCCATCATTGCTTAACTGAGGAAAAAGGCTCGAATTTTCCAAAAAGAGAAAAGGGTTGATTTTTGGGACATGAAAGAATTTTAAAATTAATTTCCATACTTGCCATGCACCTAGCAAGGTCTTAAATCGTGCCTTCCTATAGTACCTATATTCCAGTTCCGTTAGCAGTAGACCAGTTGCTTTCCCCCCCATCAGTAGTTTGAAGATAGGAGGGGGACCCTGGTTGTCTATAATAGTCGCACCAGTGTCACATTGAAACAGGATTGACATCTGGATTAGGAGACAAGTCCAGTGACACAATCTCAGGTTCGGGAGTGCCATCCCACCCCTTTCCCACGAAAGGGACATAAGGGTCGTCGATCGTCTAACCTTACCGTACTGCCATATGAACCTGATAAAGACAGACTCTAATTGCTTCAGAATTTCCTCCTCAATATATAGGGGAATGGCTCTAAATAGATATAACACCCTTGGAAACATCGCCATTTTTAAGACATTTACTCTCCCGACCAGCGAAAGATGAAGAGCATCCATCCTTTTCAGTTCTATCTCTATGGATTTTATGAGGGGGGGGTAATTCTCTTCCACTATCTTACCCACTGTACCATTTATCTTAACCCCTAAATATATAGCAGAATCAACATACCTTATGTCGGGTCTTGGTATGTTCCTAGAGCAGATTATCTGGGTTTTGGATTCATTCAGAAGATATCCAGAACCTTGACCGAAGACTTTAGCCATCTGTACCAATTCTGGGAGTGCCTGCTGCGGGTCTGTTGTAATAACTGCCAGGTCATCAGCGTAGGCTAAGATCTTGTTTTCGTAGCCATTAAAAATCACTGGAGATATTCTAGGGCACTCTAAAATCTTCTGAATGAGCGGATCAATATACAGAGCGAATAGTATGGGGGAGCAGGGACAGCCCTGCCGTGTCCCTCTACTTATCTTAAACTTATCTGATTTCTCTCCCATTACCGTAATTGTCGCTTCTGGGTCTATATACATAGCTTTGATAGCCCTAACGATATTTGGGCCAAAACCCCTCCCGGCCAAAATACTCCAGAGGAAGCTCCACCCCACCCGATCAAAAGCTTTTTCTGCGTCGAGCAGGATCATGGCCATCCCTCCCCCCACGGCTTCCTGGGCATCAAACAAAGTTATTGCTCTACATGTATGATCTGTCGTACCACGCCCAGGAACAAAACCATGTTGCTATGGAGAGACAAGACCGCCTATGATCCTGCCCAACCTCTTCGCCCAAATCCTTGAATATAGCTTGGTATCGGCATTTATTAAGGATATAGGTCTATATGACCCCGGATTCTCTGTTGGTTTACCTTTCTTATGAAAAACTATAATGTTGGTTTCTTTCCACGAATCGGGAACCACCCCAGAGTACAGTATCCCGTTAAAAAGATCTACTAAAAGAGGAGCGATCTCTTTTTCAATTGCTTTATAAACCTCCGAGGGGAGACCATCAGGACCAGATGCTTTCCCTGGGGCTAATTCTCGCAGGGCAGATAAAACTTCCTCAAACGTAATATCCTTATCAAGTGCTATTCTTGTTATATCATCCAAACAAGGTCCGCTGTCAATACATCTCTCCTCCTGATCATTATAAAAAGGATCCTTCTCATATAATTTCTGATAGTATTTTTTAAATACCAATAGGATATCTTTTATCTCTGTATATGTTATCCCTTCCTCTTCTATACATGCAATCGCATTCTTTGTTTTTTCCTGTCTGATCCGGAGTGCAAGCGCTCTGCCAGCTTGCTCACCCGTTTCGTACCTCTTTGCCCTTGATGATTGGTACTCCCCTATTGCTTTCTGTGCAACTTCCTTCTGCAGTGCCGCTTTTACTGCCAGCAGAACTCCCTGACTAGCCTCAGTATTGCTGCCAGAAGCAATATCCTTTATATGTTGTTCTTCCGCCTCAGCTAATTTGACCATTAATTTCTCTACTTCGCTTCTATCTTCTTTTCTAAGCCTGGCGGCGCAGCTGATTGTTTCTCCTCTCAAAGTGGCTTTAAAAGCCTCCCAGACCCCGTTCCAAGATGTGCTGTATCTATTAGCCGCAAAAAATCACCAGCCCATTTATTCAAATGATCCACGAATCTGCTATCTGCCAACAGCCTTCTTTCAAAGGTCAAGTTTGTTTTAGACCGTTCTAGCCCTCCCATATTGAAGTTTAGGAGCAAAGGGTTATGATCCGAAATGACTCTTGGGAGTCTACATATCTTAACTTTTTCAGATTCTAAAGCAGAGACAAAAAAGTAGTCCAATCTTGAATATCTCTGGGCTGGATTAGAAAAGTAAGTATAACCTACATTTAAGGGTTCTTTAACTCTCCATAGATCCTGAAGCCCATGAGAAGCTAACATAGATTGAACCGAAAGCTTCCGAAGCAAACCAGAATAGCTCTTGGGTACTGTTTTTCTTTAATAGGTCTTTTGGGGAGTGTCAGAGGGAAGCGGCGAGCACGATGTACTTCTCGTTCCAACTCCCATTTCGATAGTTCCGAAGCAAACCAGAAGAGCTCTTGGGTACTGTTTTTCTTTAATAGGTCTTTTGGGGAGTGTCAGAGGGAAGCGGCGAGCACGATGTAGTTCTCGTTCCAACTCCCATTTCGATAGTTCGGGCATGGAAGACTTCAAAAGATTTACAATATAGCCCTTGGCATCACTTCCCTCTGCCCCTTCTGCGATTCCAAAGAAGCGGAGGTTGTTTCTTCTTTCCCGATTTTCAAGGTCCTCAACCTTTATCGTTAGGTCTTCGATAATAGCAGATTGAGATTTTTCTTTACCCTGGAGTTTGAGGACATCTGCTTCTAGATTTTCGGTGCGGCTCTCCACCGAGGCCATCCTATCCACTATCTCCATACAGGTATTATCCACCTTCTGGATAGCGCCTTGGAGTTGTTGAATCGCGTCATGATTCCTTTGACTATCGGATTTAACATCCAAATGAAAATCCTTTATAGTCTTCAGGACCTCGCTCAATGATGGTTCTGGAGAGCCTCCTAGTTTATCGGTATCATGGTGTTGATGCTTTCCTTTACTTTTATTCCATTCAACTGCCCCATTTTTAGGACTTTTAAGTTCTATGTCTCCTTTCAATGGAGTCGGACTTTTCCGGGGGGGTCTATGTTTTTTCTTTGTTTGGTCCTGGTTACTCCCCTGATCCGTTGTTTCATCGTCTAGTGGTTTGTGTGATTATCTAAATTTGGATTTCTTCTTCTCCACTTTTTTTTTAGATGCCGAATCTCGACCTGGTTCGTTATTATTATTGATCTTTATATCGGTTACTTCCAGATTAGCGGTTGGAGAGTTTTCATCCTCGCTAGCCGCACTTGTGCCTCCAATTTCACTTTCAATTTCACTAGTGATCGAGACCCCAGTTTCATAGATTTCGGAGTTGGAATCCTCTGAGGAATCTTCGCCCCCAACTTCCGTTTCTTTACCCCCCGCTTTGATTTGTCTATTAGTATCCACATAGTCCTGTTCTTGATCGATCAGATCTGTAGCCATTTCCGCCTTTTCTGGACTCGTGCTAGTTGGGTTTATTCTATCACTAGATCTCTTATTGTTCATTGCGTCCTTTAGCTTTCCATTATCGTTGAGAGTACTGCTACTGTCATCTCCCTTGTCTCCTTCCTTCAGGGTTTCCTTTGAGAGTGGCGTAAATTTGTTAGATATCCTTGGTTGTGTTTCATCGCACAGACCTGTTAGTTTTGCTGCAGCCTTCAAATTTTTAATAGTTTGCACTCTTTTAGCTTTTTTAAGCAAAAGTTCAATATTCTCATCAGCTTGTTCATCGGATTTCTCTCCTTCGTCGCATTCATTTAGCTGCACTTGTTTCTTCTGTTTTCCCCTTTCACCATCTCTCTCCTTCTCCTTCTCCTTCCCCTTCTCCTTCTCCTTCTCAGCATTTTTCGGGGCATTTTTGCTTTGAATTTTATTTTTGCTTCTCTCCATGTTGTTTTTATATTTTGCCTTGTCAGCGGTCATGCCCTCTATACCTTCCTCTCCATTTTTGTCCTCTTTAACTTCTTGTGCCTGTGCTTTCAATCCTCTGGTTTCTGGTCTTCTAATAGTGTCATTATTTTTTAATTGTTGGCTAATCGATTTTTTTTAAGCTGCTTTCCTGATCCACTGTCGCCACGTTTTTTTACTGTTGCTTTGGTCACCTCTTTTGGCGCATTGGGTTCATTGGGTTCATTTACCACGACCTCATTAGCTTCATCCTCTGAAAATGCCTCGCTTATGGATTTACTCGAGATTGTTTCGGGCATTTTCTGTGCTGTCTGCACTGTTTGTATTTGAGTTTGAGTTTGAGTTTGAGCATGTGGTGCAGCTGCCGCCATAGAAGCTCCCTCAAGATCCTTGAGATTAAGGTTAGAATGTAGTGACTTTTGTAGCAGTCTATGCTTGTTTTGGTTGTTTTGGTATCAAATGTATGTCTTCAACTGAATACCAATGTCCAAATAACCATAAACTATTTACAAGAAGTCAAACTCAAATGCTCCAAATTAAGCAGGTAGTCGCATTAGCAAACCTAGTGAGTGAGTGCTCTGGGATATGTAGTAGTATACTCCTATTATGAATCACTGACTATACTAATGTGCAATATAGATACTTACAAAAACACTTCATTTCCAAACAAATTTAATTTGATGCATCAGATTTCTCTGTGCAACAGTCTTTTCCTCATGTCAACAGTGGGATCTTCCTGTACGACTTTCAATACTTAGATCCTCCACCGTGCATCAATCGTTATGCTTAGAGTCAGAATAATGAGATGCTACTGTAGATTTGTCAGGCTTCATCCTTATGTTGCTCTTGTGGTCTGTTATGCAGGTTTTCATTTTCTTTCACTTTTGCCACTTTTTATAATAATCCCCAAGGTCATTGTAGAGGATATATACAGTTTGATTTTTTTGCCCCTATGTGGCTGTGCTAGTCTAGTTATGGGTAAGATATTATGACAATGTACACAATTGGAACAGGGAAAAGTTATAAAAAATGTTTAGCGCCGGTGTTCTCTTATATTTGTCTTTTAGTCACTCGTTTTATAGTGTTTGATCTTTTATAAGCATGTGGATTGGTTTATATGAAGAGGCTTTACAATGTGAACTCCAACATATTCTATTAGAGGGGATTTTACTCTGTAAACTCCTTTGCCAAACAACATAGTCATGGGGTATATATTGTGCAGCATATGAAAAACATGCAATAGGAAGTGGTTTCACATTGTGAGCTCTCTGGCAGGCATGAAAAGGAGGGGTTTTGCATTTGAACACCATAATAAACACAATCGGAAGAGAAATATACTAGGAAAGGGTTTTACGTTGTCAACTCTTTGACAAATGCAAAGGTTCACCCTCTGTAAATGCTTGGTGTCTCCAGGAGAGTTAATATTCAGGTCAATGTATACGCTGGGTCTGCCTATATTGTTTAATTTGTTGTTTGCCCTCTTCCTGTTTCGTCACATGCACTCAAGTGGGCAAGGGAGTGCGCAACTCAGTTCCCGTGTCTCCAGCATCTCCTGGTACCATCCCAGCAGCTCCAGCGGCACCGGCTCCTGCTCCCTCGGTGGACAGCAGGAAGCAGGAGGCCACAGCCATATCCCTATCAGCCGGTCAGGCCATAGTGGGCGGACTGTAGCTACTGCAGTCTGTAGGGGCGGGTCACACCTGCGGTCCCTCTGTTGGTGCAGAAGCAGCCGGCGCTTGACCGGTGCAGCTTGTACCCGCAGAAGCCCATAGCCTACGGGGGAGCAGCTTGTCAGTCCCGCACTGCCTCCCAATCGCATTAGGTCCGTGTTGTTACCTGTAATTGGGCTGTGCTTTGGTACGCTGCACTCGGCTCGGCTTGCTTGTACACTGCTTGGAGCCTTAAAGCTTTGGGGGCCTCTGGTTTGGCCCTCACATATCGATCTTAGGCTGCTGACGTTTAAGCCACAGAGCCCACTGCTTCATACATTTTCCAAGAAACAAGCCAACAAGACCTAACTCTTCCTCCCCCGCCCTAGCCTTGCCTGGAAAAACAGCAAGAGGGTAAAATGGGAGTGGCAGACACTTGACAGGGACGGAGATAAATATCTCAGACAACAGCGCGCTCATGCCCCTCCCCACATCTTTGGTGGGACCGTAACCGGGGAGGTGTGGTGGCACTCGACAGTTCAGGACCTCAATACAGTTTGGTGGTTGTGCCAAAGCGGGACAGCAGGAAAGAACAGCAGGCTACCGGAAAACAGCTAAGCTAAGCTGTGGCAGCGCACTCCATCCCCTGTTGCTCCTTCCTCTACTGCAACTTCACTCACCTTAAAACAGCCATCGCCCAACCCACTGATCTTCTGATCTACAACAGGGGGCAAGGTACTGTAATCAAAGAGATCAGACCCTATGTTGGTAATTCGGAGAGACTGGACATGCTTCTTATCTCTGAAACCTAGCTTACCGAGGACTCTCTACCAGACGTCCTTGTAGCTCTCCCGGCAGACTACTACATATTATCTGTGAATAGAGCACTAGGAAAGCTTGGGGGTGGCGTTGCTGCCATCATCCATAAAAATCATAAGTTTACCACTTTACCCTCCTTGGATTTACCTGATACCGAAAATCTTGTAATTAAATCCGATACTGACAAGGGAACCATGGTATTGGTATTAATCTACCGTCCACCTAAATATATGCCCACATTCCCGGTCTTCCTGTCCGAGCAAATGGCCAGCTTAGTGGTCAATTATGACAAGGTAATGCTGATTGGGGACCTAAATTACTGGTACAAGGACCCGGAAGCTGGACTTCAGGCTACGGAACTCTTTGAACTCCTCTCCCATATAAACTTGGTTCAATCTGTCCTGACCCCCACTCACGAAAAGGGACATATTTTGGACCAAATCTGGTCATACAACATCCCATTGTCCACTCCATCGACAACGTCTTGTATATGGTCTGATCACCATTGATTGCAATTCTCCTATACCCTTCACGGCCATATAAAGGCCCCTGCCCCCGCTGGGGGGGTAGTAAGGAAATGGAGATCATTAAACAACCAAGATTTCCTGCTCCCCTTAGCTAATTCTATTCTAGCACCCTCTCCAGACATTAACCTCATGGAAAAAGGTTACACTGACTGGCTCTTGGCGGCCTGCAACAAGCATGTTCCACTTACCAAGTACTCACTTGCTCGCCGCATAGACGCTCATAGGTGGTTTACAGCAGATCTAAAAAAACAAAAACTACAATTGCGTCAATTGGAGAGAATATGGAGACATGGGTACTCTGACGTAGATAGAACATCATACACAACGGCCCGCAGGAATTATAAGAACTCCATCCTAGCAGCTAAGGCAGCTTTCTTTTCCGAGAAAATTTCTAAGGCCCAAAATAAATCCAGGGAAATCTTTAGGGTTGTGAATGACCTGTGTAATGATGCCAGAACCTCTCCCTCTCAGCCCCCCACTCAAAAGCTATGCAATCAGCTCAATCATTTTTTCAAGGACAAAATCGCTATCATAAAAGAAAGCATTTCGATCAGTCCTTCTATGGCGGTTAGAGAGGATATCTGCAGTAACCCGTCTAAATTCGAGGCTTTTCCTCCGATAGACCAATCTAGGTTAGTAGAATTGATGAACCGTGTGAAGTCTGGGTCTCCCAATGACCCTTGCCCCCCGCATGTACTAAAGGAAGTTTACTTAGTACTCTCGCTAAGCATACTCCCTCTCTTGAATGAGTCCCTATCGCAGGGAATAGTCCCCAACTCGTTTAAAAATGCTACGTTGGTTCCATTAATTAAAAAACCTGGCGCCGATCCATCAAATCTGTCGAACTATCGGCCCATATCCCTCCTCCCTTTTGGTGCAAAGATCCTAGAAGCCCATGTGGCCAGCTGCATCTCTAACTTTATAGAGACCTCCGACTATCTGGAGCCAAACCAGGCCGGCTTTCGCCAGGCGCACTCTACCGAGGCAGTGATCCTCGCTGTCCTGGAAACAATGAGGTTTAATGCCGATAGGGGCATACATCAGGCCTTGGTGCTCCTGGACTTGTCGGCAGCGTTCGACACGGTGGATCACACCATCTTATTACACCGTGTCGAACAAGCCGGCCTACAAGGCGCGGCCCTCTGCTGGGTGAAGTCCTTTTTGAGTGACCGATCCCAGGCAGTCAAGCTTGGGAACTTCACAGCGCCTAAATTGTCCACCACCTGCGGCGTCCCGCAGGGTTCATCATTGTCCCCCCTCCTTTTCAATCTGTACCTCAAACCCCTACTACACTCTTTAAAAAACAGAAGGGTCACAATCTACAACTATGCGGACGACCTGCAGTTAATTTTCCCATTAGACTCAATTGACTCCGCCAAGGAATTTCAGGCGACCATGCTGCACATCCAAGGGTGGATGGAGCTGAATCACTTAAAACTCAATCCCGGAAAGACCGAGCTGGTACTCCCGGGTAAAAGTTCAATCAGCTGGGGCCCTCAATTCTGGCCGTCATCAATGGGATCTCCTCCGTCTCCCTCTCCATCGGTGAAAAGCCTCGGGATCACCATCAACTCTGATCTCTCTCTAAAAAGCCAGGTTGGAGCGGTGATCTCGTCCAGCCTCTTCCAGCTACGTAAGATTAAGAAAATCGCTAATTTACTCACGCACCCTGCGCTCATTCAGGTTGTGATCGCCTTAGTCCTTTCCCGATTAGATTTTTCTAACTCCATCTATTTAGGCCTTACCCTGGTACTGATTAAACGCCGGCAAATCGTGCAAAATCAGGCGGCCAGATTAATCTTCAAAAGTAACGGTAGGAGTTCGGCAAAACCACTACTGACCACCCTTCACTGGCTACCCATAGTCCAACGGGTAACATTTAAGGTAGGCTGCCTGGCCTTCAAGGCTCTCCACGGTAAAAGCCCTAAGTTTATTAATAAACTTATAACCAAACATGAGCCGACCCGCAATCTTCGCTCTGCCCACCTGTCCCTCCTCACTCTGCCCTCCTTCAAAAGGAAACGTCTTGGTGGATGTCGATTTGCCCATTTGGCTCCAAAGATCTGGAATTCCTTTCCCTTGTCACTCCGGAGATGCACTGATCTCATGGAATTCAGGGGTGCACTGAAGACCTGGTTATTCAAGCAAGCGTCCGGTTAGATCACTGATTGTCATCTCTCCTCAACATTAGCGCCATGAAACCTCTGGGTGCCCGTGCGCTTGACAAATTCCGAATAACATAACATAACATTGGGCAATTCGCCACATTGACCACCAACGGAGTACAAGCACCCCAGAATCTCTGGAATTCAAGAACTAGCAGCCCAGATCTCAGCAAAACCATTAGCAATTACCTTCAGATAAGGCAATCAACATTGCAGGCAATCGGAGATCTGGTAAGGTGAGGCAACAAACTGCAACAACACCGAATAAAAGAACCATTAGAATGGGAAACAAGCCTTAAAATAAGAGGCGTAAGATGGAGGACAGCTGTTTAGCCTCATTTCTCCAATCAAGCCCATCGGCATCTCTAAGTGCGATGAGCACAGACCGCCAACCAAAAATATATACAACATTTACCTTTTTAAAGGATGTTGGGGCGGTTTTATACTCAACCAACACTGTAATAAATGGTCTGTCTTCACCATTGCAACCAGTACAGCAACAGCAGAACAAAGGATGTGGAAATCACCTGACCAAGATCAAGGAGTGCAATTTTCAGAGGATGGGAGCAGAAACAGCCCCAGACAAGGATAAAATCAGCAACCAAGCATCTCTAGACATCAGACATGTGAGCAACATGGCCTTTCTGGGTCCTGATGCAATCATCCCCAACGTGAGAGTTAACGAAGATGTGACGGTAGAAACTACGTCCAAGAATTAAAAAATCAACTCCTTACTTACCCCTGGAAAAGAAGTTAGGAGCAATAGCAGTAAAAACAGTACTAGTAGAGACCAGAAGCACAACATAACAAGGACTTGCACTCATAGGAGGAGCTGCTCACAGCGACCACTCCAGCTTTGTTGGACACAATCACCCGATCCATAAGGTCTACAAGAGAATTTAGATCACAGATACCAGAGTCAGTAACAGATTATGCACTTGAGAAAGAGCCTGAAGCCTGGTTGGCTCCCTCAGCAATACCGAAATCAGACTCCATTCAAAGCAAATCACCCGCCAAGAATGTAATGCAATATTTACCTTGTACCTAGGATTCTAATCTAGATAATCTAGACATATCCTATCTAATGACACAGGAATGGGAAGAGTTGGTAGCCTTTTACACCCTGTAACCATTGGATGCATGCAGGGGAAAAATAAACAGGATGCCCTAAACCAACGTCAAACAGGACAGCCTGAGTGGGGCCGACAATATATGTGTTCCACTGCTAAACACCATGCAAATATCAGTCAACACGCTACAATAGCAATCTGACAAAATGGGCATATATCAAGCAGTCCTAAATTCATGGTCCATATATGTCTCCAACATTGATACCAAACTAGCCAATCTCAATAGTCTGATTAGGCGGGTTCAAATGGAGATGTAGCTTACGCAGGCAGACAAGCAGCGCCTGAGTAGCAATTGTGGTTATACTATCAACGCTCCCAGCCATGATGGGGGACTTCCTGGCTGACATAAGGAAAGCAACCGATTCCTTAACGGCAGGAACTCGATTTTCATCAGAAGACAGGCCGACCTTCAGGCCAAGAGAGCCAGGAGAACAATGAGGGAAGCCCTAACTTACAATCAAGAGAAGGTCACGTCAAAAACTCCTTAAATGGGGAAGAACCAAGATTATGAAGAACAAATGACCCTCCTGTCTGGGAGGAAAGCAGCGACTGGAAGAACAGCCTTGACAACTCAGGAAAATACCCGGTCAGCTGACCCTTCAGAGGCTAGGCAACGCAGAAAGCAGAGAGGATAGTGATTGAAAAAAGGACCGATATAGCAGCCTACTTTAATTGCGGCTCAACAACTCAAATTTCAGCTGATTGACCACAAGGGGTAATAGAGGATAAGTCAATCACCTCTGACCCCCATCTAGTGCTCGAAGATGAGAGACCAGAGAACGGGATGGGGAGAACCCCCACAAGTAACAAAAAGTGCAAACACAAGACTGCATCATGAAACCCGGGGGAAGGAACCAACCACCCAGAATGAACCTGGACCAGTTACTGGGAATTATTGAGACTCAGTACATTCCGGCTCAGGGCCTCCTCAAGAACTTGGAGAAAGGGCAGAACAAGCAGCAACCACCAGAGGGCTGCAGATGCAACTTGACACACACCACCTTGTTTTATCCAGAACACAAGTCCAAAGGAAAAATGGACATCTTAACCCCTCCCATGCTCATGACGAGCTCAGCTCGTCATGAGCCACGGTGGCCGTGTGCTCTCAGCTCATCATAATGGCCAGAACGCTCGCACGCGGGGCTAATTCCCCCGCTGTGCTGAACGTTCTACAGAAACGGGTGTGGCTGTGACGAGCTCAGCTCATCATGAGCATATGGCCACCGTGGCTCATGATGAGCTGAGCTCGTCACGAGCACCGAGGCGCTGTGCGCGCCCTCTCGCCCCCCAGCACAGCGGGGGAATTACCCCAGCGGCCAACGGGTTAAACAAGGGGACTATCCTACGACTTTTAACGACAAATAGCAGTGTGGAGGATCTATGGTCTTGTGATCTGGAATCAATTGAATTTGTGGAACCAACGAATTTCCAGGGGAATGAGGCAACCAAAGCAGTCTGAGCATCAACTGGGCTAGCTAAAAGGATTCTAAATGAACAAGAACAGCGAAGCACTTGGGAAATCAAACTAATACCATACAACAAACCACAATACCCAGAACCCCTATTGGCTAGGCATAATGTTCACACTGAATCCAACCAAGAACATATAAAGAAATGTTCATACTCTGTGTTAAGGGGGCATGCAGTACAACCCCAAGCCATCTACAGGAATCCCCATGAACAGTATCAGGAGTGAGCGCAGTCATATCTACGGTGCCACAAAACCAGGGTTGGCTAGCCAGGAAAATAAACATCGGAAGTAAAGATTCCTGACAAGCTGAGAAGACGCCAGCAAAGGTAAAAAACAGTTTGAGGCTCAGCTCTTGGAACATAAGCGGGGTGTGGAATAAGACACCATATATCAACCTACTGCAATATTTTCATAAGCTTGATCTCAATATTTTGCAAAAAACCTGGCTGGACCAGCCAATTCATCTACAAGGTTTTAAGCTACATCCTTTAACAGCGGTCAGAAGTGCCAAATTTGGTCATTTCAAAGGAGGACTAGCAATTTATATCTCTACCAAGAGCATTTATGCAAAGAGCTATCAATCAAGTTGGAACTGCCTAACACAATAGAAGCTCTAAGACTAACGATACAAGCACCATCTGAGTCCCTCCAATTGGTAATATTAAATGTATACTTAAATTCATGAAACAATGCCAGGAGAATTAATCATATAGAAGAGGAAATAACCAGAGTCTTAACGGAAGAGCAAACTTCAAACTTTATAGTCATTGGAGATTTTAATCTGCACATGTTGAGCACAACGAACGAAGAAGATATACTGAAATCCATGCATTGGCACGGCTTATCCCCACAGAGGTTGGGAACAACTAGGGAAAACAAACCAAGTTTGCGCAAAAACTCTTAGCGATATTAGAACATCTAAGCTTCTGTGCTCTAAATAGGCGATTTTCGAGGGATTGTCCTCCAGCGTTGACTTTCCATAGCATGCAGAAACAAGTACAACAATTGATAACACCTTTGTATCACTTGAACTGTTCTACAAAGTGACTGATTACCGTATAGGAGTAACTGATCATAGCGACAACCTCCCACTAGAGATCAAATTGCATATGCAAGTTGCTGCTATAACACAGCCCGTACATTTGTTAACATAAGACTTAAATGCGAAGCCCCGGATCTAGAAAGATTATTGGCCTTGGCGAAGAATCCCCTGCAAGAAAAACAAGCGGATGAACTGGACCCACTCGCAAGTTGGGAACGCTTCACAAAGGCATTAGGTGAGACTCACACAGCAAAAATAGACCCACAGGCAAAAAATTCAGTGGAGCAGCACCAAGGGTGTCCTGCAATCTCCAAGAACGCATTTGTTAAACGGCTAAAGAAAGCAATAAACCAAGCAATGCGGAAATTCCAAAGAGGAAACCCATCTTAGAAACCCAAAGAGAACTCCGGCAACTAAAAACAACGCACATGAAAATGATTTGACGCCTCAAAAAATAATATCCGAAGAGAGTCTGTGGGTAAGATTACTATTTGACATCACGACTAATAACAGCTCTAGATTCTGGCATAAGATTAACAAGCTATTAAACCCACGAAACTCTGAGGATCAATTCTCATCTAACAGTTAAAGACTGGACAACTTTCCTCAAAGCTCACTTCAACAGTGAACTTCACAGATACCACTTTTATAACTTAAAAGGCACAATCAGAGCCTGAGAGGATGGATATATTTAATATTGATCCGATACCCTTTGCAATCAACTTTCTGAAAGAATATACCAGGGGAGCAGAGAGGGGACCCCAGGACTGAACGAGATATCTCCTATTATGTTCAAATTGGACCTGGACTATTGGTCATAAGTACTGAAACCTGTATTTGAACAAATTCTCCAAACTAAATGAATACCAATTTCCTGGAGGGGCTCAATTATCTCCCTAACTCTAAAATGACCGAAAGAAAGAAGGCCAAAAATGACAGACTGGTAGCCCTGATAGATAATGACGCCAAGTATCACGCTGGGATATTAGTGAATGAATTGACAAACTGGGCAACAAAAAAAAACAATCATTCCTTTAAATCAAACTGGCTTCTCTAAACATATGGGGACTACTACCAACATATTAAGGCTCTCCCTGTTAATTGACTCCATCATTGTGACTAAGCTACTGTATCTATCCTTCAGTGATTACAGTTTTGACCAAATCAACTGGAACAAACTATGGAGTAAACTTACTAAAAGGAACATTCAACCTCTTCTCTTAAAACAACGAATCATCTTACACTTAGATACGGGAGTTCAACTAAAGATGGGGGCCGGAGATCATCTAGCAAAACAGATTCTTAGTACAATGCAGCTGAAGGAGGGCTGTGTACTAGCTCCAACACTCATCAACCTTTTCATGGCAGATCTGTCAGTAAGATTAGATAAGTGTAACTCGCACTCTCCAAAGATGGGGGGGCTCGTCCTCTCAAACCTGCTATAGGCAGACAATCTTGTTCTCAGTAGCCGCACTCCAGTTGGTCTCCAAAACATACTCGATGAAAGACAAAGCTTCTCAGAGGAGAATGGACTGATTATAAATCTAGACAAAACTAAAGTTATGAGTTTGAATCAACGGAGGGGTAAAGAAGCCTATCAATGGTAGTTGGCAAAGCAACCACTGGAAGATGTCTTAGAATACAAATCTCTAGGAATTATTATAGATAGCAAAGGAACATTTGCGGCTCAAAAGCAAGAAGAAAAGGCATAGCGACTGCGCAAGCACTGAAAAATATGAAAAATCAAGATCGCTGGTACAAGCCTTTCTTAGCTGATCATGTGATGCAGGCGAAACTTATACTGGTGATCACTTAATGAGAGTGAAGCCATGAGGGTGAGAGATGCGGCCACACTAGGCAGCACCATAACCAGAGCCCTGCAAATTATATTCAGTTTGCCAAATTACACATCTCCAGCCCAATTAAAACTTGAATTTGGCATCCAAAGGCAAGGGCTGGTCAGTAAGGGATCACACATCAAATGTTGGCATAAAATTAGAAGAGATGAATTGGGGTCAATAAATGCCCACCTATGGCTAGAACTATCTTCCAAGATGAAGGCTGCTGCCAGGTCCTATTTGGAAGACTTTCTAGAACAGCTCGGCTTGCGAGGCCTCTGGGAGACATCAGGGACACATGAAAGCTTAAAAAATCTGGTGAACAAAACAGTCAAAGGAGCCTCCCTGCTGGAGGACAAAGCAGCACTATGTGCAAGGGCACATGGATGGTTTACAATGCAAAGCTATACAATGCCAACCCCTCACAAGTCTATTTAGGCATTGACTTCTCCAAAAACATCACTGAGGAATGTCTACAACATCAGCTAGGCATCCTACCTTCAGCTCTCCATCTTCCACCATTTAAGCGCACCTTGTCATTACATTACTGGTTGTGCAGGAAGGAGCGAAATAGGACATTGTACACCTGTTATGCATATGTAAGGAACTGTTGCACGAATGGGGAGCACTGTTCAGGCCACTCTTTAACATAAAAAGAATAGGTACATGCAGTCATGCAGTAATCGCTTGCTTCTCCGGAGAAGACGCACAAATGAGCTGCCTTGCGGTAAAGTTCCAGAGAATAGTCGAACAAAGACTAAAAACTAAACCCATATGGGGAAGACTCCGCAACGTTCGAATCGAACTACCCGAGGCCTTAAAGAGCCAAGCAATCGCAAACCAGTTGCTGCTGAGAAGTATTCACCATAAGGAACTCAAAAGTCCATCCAATGATTTTTATTAGAGACTCAACTTAATTTACAATTTGTATAAAGGCTTAATTTTTACTAGAATTGGTTACACTGGAATTGATAGTCATTTACAATATTTTCCTGCTGCAGCTTTTGCACATAAAACCGGATCTTACACTGCCTTAGCAATCTTAATTCATTAGGCGAGGTGGTGGGGACAGTGACTGTTACTCTATTCTCACACATTTGAAGTGGTTAGACTGCCACTGACAAGGCAATTCACAATTTTTTTCCTGGTGCAGTTTTGCACACAAGAGCAGATCTCGCACAGTCTTAATATTCTTAAACTCGCCAGGCCAGGAGGTTGGATGAGTTACTATTATTCTATTTTCCACATTATAGCACAATAGGCAGTGGCTCGTCCTTTACATAAGCGGGAAGAAAACATTGCTTGTAAACTAACTTTTTAATATGTATTGTACACAGGCAAATATGAATTTTTGGAACTATTGTTGATTGTACAAGTTTTAACCAGTACCCTTTAGTTTGTAAGTGCACCATTGCAACACGTTTAATTAATCACTCAAATAAAGTTATTACTATGACTATATTGTTTGATGGATCTCCCTAGGAATGAGCATATGCTCATCTTAAAGGCAGTAGGCTTTCATTACTGATATTTAAATGAGGTGACAAAGGCAGAAGGCTTCTCATTTTACATTGTGAAAGAATTGACAGAAGACTTCCCCTTCTTGATTGTAAGAAGACCCAAGGATTCGAATTTGCCAATATGAGTCCATTACAGTTTATTTTTTGATTGAAGCCTGCTGGTGTGCGAACTGTCACGATACCTCACAAATAGTGGAAGCAGGCTAAATTTACAAGGTTAGTTGCCCCCTGTGATATTTCCTAAGGATATGTGATTTGCATCCTAGTTAATCTGGAAAACACCTGTAGGAGGAGGTCCAATTTGTAACTCCACCTGAAAACGTGTATATTTTCATTTTGATTATAACATAAAATAACGTGCATTTGTAAAGCTCACGTTCACCACTACGGGTATCTTGGCGCTGAATAACAGATGTTTGTTGTTACCCAACTCAATGGTACTCATTTTATTGACCTCAGGTGGATGAAAGGCTGAGTGGACCCGCTGGTATTTGAACCTGTGACCATGAGGTCGAACACAGGCCCCTGCAGTGGATGCATTAGTCCAGTGAGCCACGAGACACGGATATTATAGTATTTCATAGTGTGTGCATTAAACACGTTTTCTGTATTAAATAAAAAGACTGGCTGGGCATTGATTTATTGAGTGTCAATGATGTTTGTTCTACGCTTCTATCCCACAGCACCTTCCTGAGTGAACCTTGGATTGTTCTATCTAGCAAACCTTAGAAAAAAGTGATAAATGGTTCATTAGGTCCCCAGTCAGATGTTCTGGAGTACAGAGGCCACAGGATACCAGAGATGAAAGACCCAATTGAGACAGCTGGGCCTACCAACTTCCAACTCCACTGTGACCTCATGAGCTGGATTTCTCAAATAAAATAGGAAGGGTCTTTCTATTTTGAACTCTCTGACAAATGCAAAAGAAGAGGTTCAGTACAAAGGTCCCTTTTATGGCTGGCAACAGTAAATGAGTGTCGCCAGACAGAGACTTTATGTACATGTCAATCTATACTTTTAGGCTGCCTAAAATATTTGATGGATCTCTCTAGAGAGACTGCATAATCATATTTATGTTAAAGCTAATAGTCTTAAGATATTGATTTTTAACTACAGTAAAAAAAAAGCAGTAGACTTCTCATTTTACATTGTGAATGTCTTGACAAAGCATGTAGGCTTAAACTTGCTAATCATAAATAGTGTTGTGTATTGCATTGCGTGGGCCACTTCTGGTTTTTAGGGTTAGACTCTGCTTGTGCACAGATCACCACATGGTATCACACAGATACAGGAACAGACTAGATGTATCCGGTTAGTTGCCCAGTGTGATAATTTTATGGTATACATGATTTGCATCCTGCAAATTTAAATGGCCCGTCTAGGGAGGGTTTTAGTTTTCAAACCCCACTTGAGAATTTTTAAATATTTGATATTTTGTACATAATAATTAGTTGTGTGTTCATTACAGCACTTTTCTTTTGGATGTACGTCGTTACAACGCATGCTTTTACCACGCATGCCTTTATGACGCAACTTTTACAACGCAAACCATTACAACGCATAGTGTTTAGGTGTGCTGGATAGTGGATAGTTTAATTTACTATTCCAACTCCAGTCCCCGTGGACACTAGGGAAGGTGTTTGATAGTAAATTAAATCTATTCCCTATCCTAGTGCGCCCCCCAGCGCAATGCGTTGTAATGGTTTTCGTTGTAATAGTTGCGTTGTAAAGGCACTGCGTTGTAAAAGTTGCGTTGTAAAGGATGTTTCCCTTTTCTTTTTAATGAAACATTGGCTGGAGTTTGATTTATTGGTAGCAAAGGCTCCTCCTTTGTTCTTGTTTTTTATTCGCAGAATACCAAATGTAAAAGACTTTACCCCTGTGGTTGCAAGGTGAGTGGTCATCCTGTTAGAGAGTTGCACATTAAAACTTGCTATATTGGCATTTCCATGGCGTGCTTTGTGCTAACTGCAAACAATAAGCTGCCAACTCATAGGGGTTCACCCGTGTGAACATGCCCGGCCTCTGGGAAGCCTCAGGCCAGCTGCTGCCCACACAGACAGCTTCAGGCCGTACACACAGAAAAGGATCTAATGCCCCTTGGCTCAGACAACCAGATGCCCACAGTGTTGCTCTGGAGGTTTAGAACATCCTCTCCAATTAAGCCGCCTTCCTTCCTTTGCCATCCCTAGGCCTGTCGAAAGAGCAAAGTCTATTTTATATTAAAAAATGCAAAGAAAATAGCCCATGCGGTAAAAGGCCAATAAATCCGCTTGGCTGCCGGACACTTGCTTCTAAAATGGCTAATTACTTGTACACGGGTAGTAATGCCAGCTGTGACTGCTACAGGCACCCGTCGATTAATTCTAGACTGCTTCTCGCGCCAGTGGGCAATGAAGATGCACAATGTTTTGGAAGAAAGAGGAGAATAGTAATCAACATTTAATATATTCCCACGCCGTCCCAGAATGATCTTTTAATTTCTGTGGTAACTCAGGCCAAGAGGAAGCATTTTATGTGCCATTGGAGACAAAGCGCGCAACGCAAAATGTAAGCGGGCTGTTACCACAAACGTGCTCACTCCAAATCACTATCATTGACATGACAAGTTCGGTAGCACTAGAATCATTACGGGGGCCGTCTGGAGAGGCTGCTGCCCACCCTGTAAAGTCCCACCTCTATCACCCCCTTGTGACCCACCACCTGCGACAATCGCTGCCGGCAAAAACAGACATGGCCTCTCAGCCTGGGAAAAGCAATGTTGCTCCTTTTTACATTGCACGTTTTACTTTTCTATTCCCTAAGAGAATTTGCGTTTTTTCAGGATAGTGTGTTTTTGTAGGGTTTCCTGGAACATATTACTAATTTATAGTGCATAGTGTGAAAAGTGTCTCTCCTATGGATGTCTAGATTTCAAGAAAAATGAAGTGCAAACTTCTCCCAAATCCTGACAGTGAGTCATAAAGGGGTTCAGAATACATGTGCATCCAATCCTTGGCCTCTCGGCAGAGCACACCTAGGAATGATCAGGTTTACCAGTGCTTTATATGGACTGGCACTGTCCGTTACGGAGTACCAGCACTTTTTTATTTTGAGAGGGAGAGTACCGGCACATCTCAAGAGAAATGCTATACTTTTAATTGGAGAGTACCGGCACTTCTCAGAAACAAGCAGAAGAGAGTTGTCACTGGCCATGTCATTAGTGATGTAATATGTTAGGTCATAGCAGTGCATTGTGGGGGCGTAATAGTTTGTTAGCTCAGGCAACTATAACTGCTGAATTTCTATGGTTTTGTATGAGCGAAATGTAAGCCTATCTATAACGTCCTTGTAACCTTTGTTTTTTCAGTGAATATCTAAGGTTTTTTTTCAAATTCTATTTCCTAACTATACTGTCCCTGTAACCTTTGTTTTTTTTCATTGAATTTCTACAGTTAGTTTTATTCTGTTTCCTACTTATAATTTCCCTGTAACCTTTATTTGTTTTCAGTGAACTTCTATGGTTTTTTAAATGTTATTTCCAAACTATAATGAACCCTGTAGCCTTTGGATTTGTTACTGAATCTTTAAGGTTTCTTTCATTTTGTTTCCTAACTGTACCTGTAACCTTTTAGAATGGCTGTACAGGTCACTGAGGGGCTGTGTGAATGGCTGAATGGGTCTGTGAATGGGTGTGTGGCTGGCTGTATGGGTCGGTGAGTTATTATTATTATTATTATTAAAAGCAATTTCTATGGCGCAACTAAGCCCAATGGGCGTCAAGGCGCATAACCAAACGGTACCAGCTGTTCAAAGTACAACTATTGCGGGTAGGCCTTGACGAAACACCAGGTTTTGAGCGCCTTTTTAAAAGAGGAAAGAGAGGGCTGAGTCTTAATGTCTTGGGGGAGAGAGTTCCACAGCTTTGGAGCAACAATGGAGAATGCCCTATCTCCCCATCGTGCTCTTTTGGCTCGAGGAACGACCAACAGGTTCATCTCAGCAGATCTAAGCGCTCTCCCAGGCTGGTAAGGAGTAAGCAGAGCGCTTAAAGGATGCGTAGATCTTTCTGACAGAGCTCTATAAGCTAGGCAAAGAATTTTAAACGAGATCCTCAGTTGAATAGGGAGCCAGTGAAGAGTCTTTCTAGCCATAGTGGCAGAGGAAGTATTGGGAAGTGCTAGGACAAAACGGGCCGCAGCATTTTGTACAATTTGTAGCCGCTGGGTGAGCCCCTTGTTGGCATCTGCATAGAGTGCATTGCAGTAGTCCAACCTGGAGCCCACCAATGCCACTACTATCTGCTTCCGAGCTGGGAGAGAAAGATAGTGAAGAATTCTCCTGAGTATTTTTATGACCCCCCAGCAGGTAGCAACCGTGCGATTAACCTGTAGAGTCATAGACAGCGAGGTGTCAAAAATGTGTGTGTGTGAGTGACTGGGTCTGTGAGTAGATGTGAGAATGGCAGAATGGGTGTGTGAGTAGGTATCAGAGTGTCTGCATGGGTGTATCAGAGGCTGTGTGAGTGACTAGTTCAGAACGGAACCTCACCTGCCCCTTTATCCAACAAGAGTCAACAGCTTTGCAAAAAATGTCTATCCAACTGGAGTACTTTCTACTGGTTAATTAGTAAGTACTACCTCGTTGAGTAAATATCTACTGCATATTCTAAACAACAGCTGCATAATGGACCATGAGGAAATGTCTCTAGTAACCTTGTGTGCATTTTGGTAATGGATTGTTACGCATGCATCTTCATCCAGAAATCTGTGATAACACGAACCCTTATAAAGAGAAGACAACTAGACTACAAAGAGGAAAATATCCACCAAACAAGGGTCCTTCCTCTCAACTACTTTAAGTACTTCTTTGTTTTGTCCTCATATTCTTTGGCATCAAGAACACGTCACCAAAATCAGTGGGAAACACACTGAGGGTGGGAGGGCTTTTGGTAAGCTGCTCATCCTGGCAAAAGGTAGGAAGACCATTGCATACTACTAAGATGAATAGGGCGGGGCCAAACAGGCAGAGCGTCGGGTGATTTTGCACATTTGTATACACATAGTCAATTAAAGGGAGAACGGTGGACTCTGCTCTCACCAGGCAAGGACAAGGAAGAACCGACTTGTCACAGTCACTACAGATTACGCTCCAATAGATCAACGATGCATTCACCTTCACAAAGCATCTCAGATCGTCTTTCAATGTGGAATTGACGAGAAAACACACTTGCTTTACCTTTGTCAAGCCCGGAGGTCAGGATAGTTTGTCCTTTACAGAGCTTCCCGTTGAGGTTTAAGTTCTGTGAAATGAGCATCAGGGCCAGCCCGGCGTGCCAAAACTTAATGTGGTAGGGAGCCTGCCACATCTACCTCCTCCGGCCGATTTCGGGACCCAGCCACATCTACCTCTGGCCCCACCCAGGGCTCCCTCCTGAGCCACTTTCGGCATCTGGGGACCCCAACACCCAGGGCCCGGCCAGAATTTAATGGCAGAGGGGGCCCGTGTGACCCCACATTCCAAGCTTGATTTTGACCCTGGAGACCATATCCCCTTGGGCCTGGCCAAAATTCAGTTGGGGAGGGGGACCACGCAGACCACCTCCCTGGGCTGATTTCAGCCAGGGGACCCCATCCCCTGGGGTCCAGCCATGTCTACCTCGATGTCCTGGCTCTACCCAGGGAACCCAGAGTGCTTTGATGGAGACCGCAGACGGAGCCTCTATATCCCATCATCCCAGTCAGTTACCCACCTCCTGTGGAAGACGGCATTGTTCCCAAACACAGGGAACTGCTAAATTTGCAGCTCCGTGCGAGCAGGAGCAATCTTTCATCTGTTCCCCTGCCGCATGAAAGGAAAACACAGCTCCCAGCAAAATATGCGTGATCAAGGGCAGAGATGGCTGAATAAAGGAAATTAACTGCGCAATACTTTTGGGCCCCGCTCGTTTTTTTCTAAAAAGGAATTGTAAGTTCGAGGAAGAAGATATATATATATATATATATATATATATATATATATATATATATATATATATATTCTCGCTCTCTGTCCCACTTTGGAAATCAGGGCACTCGCGGGTGGGTGCGGTATGCGGTAATGGGCCACCGCAATAACACAGCGCTCAGCTTCAGACTCGTTATTCTCCAAAGAACCGCACTCGTGGAGTCAAAGTTTTGCCGTGCTCACACCATCAAAGTTTAATCACACAGTTTAACAGACGCGTTTCAGCGTAAAGCCTTCGTCAGTGTCAATTACAATGCGAGGGTTAGCATGGGTATTCAAGCAAACATTCATAGACATGGTTGACGGACTATGTGCTTTTAGGTCGCGCCATCTTGAAGTGTGTTTAATGCATTTAATACATTGTAATACGCTGCGCGCTCTATGTTACCTCAAGTGTTCCCTTGATTATTACAGTATTGCCGTGTATCGGCCTGGCTCCCCGCGATAATCACGGAGAGATGAGAAGGATGTGAAGCCTCACAATCCCCGTTATCAAGGTTCATACTCGTCCATCATGCCATGTATTGGCAATGCTACATTTGTGAATAACAGCTTATTCCCACCAAGTGCAAGACATTCAAATTAATTATAGATTTCGTTTTTCTATTCAAACTTTAGATTCGCTGTGCAAAACTCTAAATATTAAATACCCAAACCAAAGAAAGTCAAATGAATGTATCATATTATTATCCAAAGAAGAAAGGTTCCCTAGTTGGAATGTCTCAAGTCATTAGTTCCTCCCATCCGTTCCTGAACATTTCTGCCCCAATTTTTCAGTATTTATGTGTGTTTGTCCAAAACAAGGAAAAGGGGAGAAGAATAGAAAAGATAGTCATTTTGCTGGATGGTAAGGTTATTTTCCCAGATGTACTGCCAGTTCTTCTCCACTATTCAATCCCCGTGGAGCCTTTGTCATGAGGTCAATGATATACCTGGATTCCAGGCGTCTCAGTTTTTTTAGTCTATCACCCCCTCTGGCCCCCTCTGCCACAAAATCAATTCCAAAATATTGCACTTTGCTTCTATCTCTCTGATGCACTTGGTCGAAATGTCTTGCAACAGGGTATGCCGGGTCTGCTTTCTCAATCGCCCTTTGATGTTCAAGTACCCTTATCTTTAGTTGATGGGTCGTGCTCCCGATGTACTTTAGGCCGCACGGGCAGACCAAACAGTAAACTGCATAACTGGTGCTACATGTCATGAACTTCTTGATGGTTCTGGAGATGTTTGTCCCAGGAATCCCATATTTTCTTACCCTTTTACTTCCTATGCAGGCTTTACACTTCCCGCAAGGGTAAAAGCCTCCCATTTCAGCGATTTTCCCTGACTTCACGGTGACCCGTTCATAATGGCTTTTCACCAGTGCATCTTTCAGGGATCTTGCCTTTCGATAGGTTACTAGTGGTCTCCCTGGAATGTCATCCTTCAAAATGGGATCTGTCTTTAGAATATGCCAATTTTTTTGCAGTATTCTTTTGAAGTTCATGGACTCGCTGGTGTAAGGAGTGATCAAGCGGAATTTCCCTTCGTTGTCAGATTGTGCATTTATTGGTTTGGGTTTAAGCAGATCCTCTCTTTTGATTCTTCTAACCTTTTTCAAAGTTTTGGATAGAGAGACTGGATTATATCCTCTTCTGCCGAATCTTTCTATGCAGCCTTTTGCTGCCAACTCAAAGTCTTGTTCCCTGCTGCTGTTCCTTTTTATCCTGAGTAGTTCTCCGTATGGGATGCTCTGTATCAGTTTCGTGGGGTGGTTACTGTCTGCTCTTAGGATGGAGTTGCCAGCAGTAGGCTTCCTATATAGTGCTGTGTGCACTCCCTCCTCATCTACATTCACCCTTAGATCCAGATAGTCTGCTGTAGTGCGGCTGACCGTTCCTGTGAAATGTAGGTTACAGTTGTTGTCATTCAGGATTTCTATATATCGATGCGCCCCCCCCATCGTCCCTTGCCACACGATGAAGAGGTCGTCGATATATATATATATATATATATATATATATATATAGATCTCCCGAAACGCGTTATGGCGGCATTGGCGAAATAAAATGATGCACTCACCAAACTGGGTCCATGCTGGTCTGTTCGTTCAGGATACAGAAGTTAAAGACGAGTTGGAGTGATATACTCAAAGGTGGACACCTTCGAGCATTGATATAGAGATATATATATATATATATATATATATATATATATATATATAACCGTTTCCAATCTCGCACTCTTCAGTACAGAGAAAAAGCACTCATGGGGCGAGTCCAAAATTAATTTATTTATGCACTCACAACAAACACAACCAGCCGTATTTTGGCACACCCCTTTCTCGATGGTAACCAGGCGTGCCAGAAAAGGCCAGTATTTATGTCAGTTTCACTAGTATCCCACCACGGGAATCGACAGTGTTAAAGGACTTAGGGTCACTTAAAGTCCTGCGCCATCTTGTAACATGCAAACAATACATTAGTACAATACATAACGGCTTGATGAACTGTGTGTACTTGATTGCAAATCAACAGAGGTATTTTATCGCAAACATTTCCATATTTATTTATTTATTTTATTTATTTTTAACATTTCTTAAGCGCGAACAATTGCCCGCAGGCGTCTCGGCGCTGTAATGTCAACAACTCTCCTGAGATAAGTAGTGGGTACTAAAGGTTAGTGATTTCTTCAAAATTGTATAATGTCAATACATATATACTTTTTATTTCTTAATTCCTCCCTTGGATGGACATATACCTACAGTCTAATTGAGTGGAGGGCCGGGGACGGAAGGGAGTTGGAACGTCATCTTGCGCAACCTTCGCAGAAGGGGTTTATTTGCTTACTGACCACATAGACGAGTCCAGGGCAACCCTGCGGTGTGTGTGTTCCCCCCCTTTGAGAGAATTTACTCCACAGAGGTCACAAGTACAATTCCAAACTCACAAGGGGCTCTCCCTCAGTACTCACTATCATGTACAGAGCTGCCAGTGAGTCCGGCGCAACTATCCTGGGCACCGAATCTTCCATTGACAAAAAAAAGTCAGGAAACTGTCAGCACACCTAAATGGATGCCTGCTTGTGCCCCAGGCAGTGCACACTCTGAGAGAATGAGTACAGGCCGAGTGGGGGCAGATAAGGCACTACCATGCGCTGTCCGTCAAAGTAAACTGTGGCCCTTCAGACAGTCACCGAAGGAAGTGTTCCACATGTACCAGTTGCAAGAAAAGAGAGCAGAAGCCAGGAGCACAGCAGACCACACCGCTCACCACAGGCTGAGCTCTTGTCGGCACAAGCAGGGAAGCAAGCAACAGGCCAGCACATTAGGCAGTGCAAAGTGGCAGTCCATTCTGCATTCCAGCAGGACATACAACAAAGCAGACAGTCCAAATGGCAGTCCCTCCTAGCAGCACCACAGTCCCCTGGCAAGGTGCAGTTTTTGTAGAGCCAGCAAATGGTCAGAGCCCCTGTACTTGTACTCAAAATGTCTCTGATGTGGAGGTAACTTCAAAAGAAACCTATCACTGCACAACATCCCCTTTCAGCCCAGCTCTGGATCCAGACATACAGTAGGGGGTAAACAAGCCCTTGTGTGAGGTCAGGACAAGGACTATACAAATGTAAGTGCACCATTAAGTATAGAGGTGTAACCCTGTTACACCCCAACCTCCCTGCGTAATTGCTGTCAGGAATGTATGCACAAAGCGTAGCTGCCACTCTGCCCTAGACATGGTTTGGAGTCAGGTTGCAAAGCACAAAGAATCATAAGCACATAGAAATGCCTGCTTTCTAAAAGTGCCATTTCTACAATAGTAATGAAACATCCACCTACACCAATAAGCAGGATGTATCACCACTATTCCAAACATTCCACACATGGCAACACTACTCCTTTCAGATCAGAAATTACCACTTACAGACACATAAGGGAATTACCAATGCTAACCTATGAGAGGAGCAGCACTCGAAATGCAAATGAAATAGGGTGTTTGTCACTAGCAGGACATGCCACTCAAAGGCACAAGTCCTACCTCTTACCTAAATAGCACCCTGCCAATAGGGCTACCTAGGGCCTCCATTAGGGCTGACCTATATGTAGTAAAAGGGATGTTTCAGGCTTGGAAAGTAACTTTAAATGCAAAGTCAATGTGGCAGGAAACTGCACACGCAGGCCCTGCAGTGGCAGAGACCTGAGACAGGTTTGCAAGGCTACTTCTGTGTGCTACGCAAGCAGCACTGCAGGCCCACTAGTAACATTGAATTTACAGGCCCTGGGTATATGGGATACCACTGCAAAAGAGGCTTACAAGTATGTATGTATTTTTATTTTTGTAAAGCGCACATTTCACCATTAGGTCTCACAGCGCTGACAGAGGATATAGGTCATGCGAGAGAGAGAAGTTGTTATGCTGGTGCCTTGAATAGTAGTGTTTTGAGTTCTTTCCGGAAAATGTTGTGATTCTGATTGGATCTTAAAGCCATAGGCAGTGAGTTCCATACCGTGGGGCCCACCTTCGAGAAACTCCTGTCTCCATTTCTGACAGTACGGACCCTTGGTATCTTTAGGAGATATTTGTTTGAAGATCGTAATGTTCGTTCCGGGCAATATTCCTTAAGTTTGTTTTTTAAATATTTCGGGCCTTGTCCGTTTAATGATTTGTGCACTAGGCAACAGATTTTAAACCTTATGCGCTTTCTGACTGGAAGCCAGTGCAGTCTATTCAGGCAAGGGGCAGAGGGGGTACGTGGGGGTAGGTCAAGGGTCAGTCTGGCCGCTGCATTTTGGAGTGTCTGCAGCTTACTTAGTGTGCCCTCGTTTGCGTCAGCAAGGAGAGCGTTACCGTAATCAAGGCGGCTGGTAATTAAGCCTTGAATTAATGGTTTACGGTAGGACAAGGGCAGCCATTTGAATATTTTCCTTAGGCTCCTCATGAGACCTATGCAGGTGTGTACTAATTAGTAAATTAAATATGCCATACAGGTGTAGACCAATTATACCATGTTTCAAGGAGAGAGCACATGCATTTAGCACTGATTAGCAGTGAAAAACAGGTCAGAAAAATACAGGTGGAAGGCAAAATGTTTGGGGGTAACCCTGCAAAAAGGGCCAGGTCCAACACTCATGCACTCCAAAGGGACATTTCCTGGAATGGGAATGACACCGCAAATAGTCAACAGCACGAGGTGAGAGAGTAATACTCCTTTGGGTGGAGCCAAAGTCCACTTTATATTTTAAAAAAGAATGGTGATATTAAGCCTTGCAGACTGCTATATTTTCAAGCAGGGCCTTAAAACCGTATCTGTAGAACACACCAGAAAAACTGAGCTTTTCAAATCAGCCAACAAACATGGCTGGTACCTTGGGATGCATCAATCCAAGGAATATGGGCAAACAGCCATCTGCGCATCATGACTGCATGCAGCGAATCAGAGGTGATTAGAGAATGGTTTGCCGCTACACATAATAAATGTTCAGCTATTTCCCATTCATCTGCCACTCAAACTGTGGCACATGGGGATGTCTCCTTCTACATGAAGCTGCTACCCCTTACCTCTATCACGCAGGGTGTGACCTCCACCAGAGCG
Organism: Lissotriton helveticus; assembly: GCF_964261635.1. NCBI lineage: Eukaryota > Metazoa > Chordata > Amphibia > Caudata > Salamandridae > Lissotriton > Lissotriton helveticus. Next base: position 162,176,918 of record NC_136065.1, on the reverse strand, counting down.
GACTCTATTCTGACCCTATTGGACAAATGTATAAGTATACCATAATAATCCAGATTACCTGCCTCATTGTGCCCTAAAGTGGCTGCACAGTAGCACGTTGGCACAATATTTAGGATCAGAAATAAACAAATTAATAAGTTGACATATTTGTATTTAAATCACGTTAGGAGAGTGCACACACATATTTGGAACTGTTGTGCATTTATCTCTGTTGCTGCACAGATGCTCTTGACATTAAACTGCTCAGCAAGGCCATATTTCAAGATCTTTCTTGAATGGTAATAGTTATAAAAATTAACCACATAAACGAAGGATAGAATGTCCATCCTGTTCCTTCATGTTCCTCCCCTGCGCTGCAGAGGGGCACTAGGTGATAACCAGCCTGAAGTTGGCCACCGTGTGCTAGGACAAGAATTCGACCATGACTGGCTTCCCATAACACTCATTTTACATACATTAGTTTCCAGAGTTCAAAGGAGAAGCTTTTGTAGGTTTTCTGGGACATGAACATTGTCAAATCCTAAAGGAAACCCGCATAAACAATGCAGTCAACGTTCAGAAAGAAACTTTCAAAATTTTAAAAGAACTAAGTAAGAAAGATGAAAGGGTAGATATAGCGATAGACTGTAACACCTTTCAAGGTTACTTCCTTGAGAAAGTGGCAACCATTCTGTCAGACATTAAGAAGGATACTTCTAATATGTCTACTATTTTGCAGGCCCCCCAAACTCCCCCGAATTTTACCATTACCAGTTTTCCTAGTATAGATCCTACAACTCTTAGACAGTTCGTCAATTCAACCAAGTCAGGCTCCCCCGCAGACCCTTGTCCCCCCGGAATTTTTCGGTTGGCGCTCCCCACTCTGGAGGACCATATCATAGGCCTCTTAAACAACTCATTAGATACAGGCCTATTACCAGCTAGTTTCAAAGAGGCACGCGTCAAACCCTTGATAAAAAAAACAGGGGCTGATCCGGCCTGTTTGAAAAACTACAGGCCAATATCCCAGCTGCCTTTTCTGTCCAAGATCCTGGAACAGCATGTGTTAAAATCACTGTCATCTTTCCTGGAGTCACATCATCTACTCCAGGAGCGTCAAGCGGGGTTTCGTGCCCATCATAGCACCGAGTTAGTAATGCTCTCGGTGCTGGATGAGCTTAGATGCATGGTTGACAGTAAAAAACCAAGCGCCCTGATGCTTTTAGATCTTTCAGCGGCGTTTGATACTGTCAGCCATGCCTTGCTCCTGGACAGGCTGGCCGCGTTCCGGATAAAAGGTCTGGCTTTCCAATGGTTAAAATCCTTTTTGTCAGGGAGGACTCAGAGGATCCAATTAGCGGATTGTGTCTCTGAGGCGGGTGTTCTGGAGTGTGGAGTCCCGCAAGGGTATGCACTCTCACCACTTTTGTTCAATCTCTACCTGCAGCCACTGATAGACTTCCTGGCAAACATGGGCTGTAATTTTTTTAACTATGCCGATGACACTCAGCTGTTGCTGAGTATCGATAATACAATATCGGCTCAGTCCCTGGCCCAGAATATACTAAGGTTCACGGTGAGCTGGAAGACGACAAATTTGCTAAAAATTAATCCCGATAAAACGGAGGTCCTGGTAGTTTCAACTGCCACCTCACCTTGGAATGACCTGTTTTGGCCCCAAGAGCTTGGACCTACCCCAAAACCATGCCCTAACGTAAAGAGCCTTGGTATTAAGATCGACCAGGAGCTCTCAATGACCAGCCAAGTATCCTCCGTCGTCGGAACTTGTACCAACCTGATTAGGCAGTTGCGCAAGCTAGTTCCCTTACTCTCCTTAAACATGCTCCGAACCATCGTCTCGGCAACAATAGTCTCTAGGATCGACTATCGACACTGTATCTAGGTCTGCCAAAAAACTGATTAACCGCCTGCAGGTCGTTCTGAATGATGCAGCACGGTTAATTTTCAGACTACCCAGACAGACCCACGCTTCCCCATTACTGCACAGGCTACATTGGCTACCTATAAAGCAAAGAGTGGAATTTAAAAGCCTGTGCATTGCCCATAAGGCAATCCATGGGCACGCACCTGCCTATATAAAAGAAAGGCTTGAGGTCTACAATCCCAAACGAGCATTGAGATCTTCCAACTCCCAACTGCTGTCATGTCCGCGCTTCAAAATGGCAACTAAAGGCGGGAGATCCTTCTCAATCCAAGCCCCACAAATGTGGAATAAACTACCGGAGCCCCTTCGTAAAGAAACTAACCTCCTCCTCTTTAGGAAGTCTTTGAAAACACTTTTATTCAGAGACGCCTTCGGCTCTCTCTGAGTTAGCTTGCTATAATCTGAATTCCTGCTTACCTACCAAACTCTTGTTGCTGTATCTGTCAGAAGCGCCTAGAGACCTGACGGTGATTTGGCGCTATACAAAACCCAGATAACAATAACAATAACAATAACAAGGATCTGTGAGGCTGCATTCCCTGCTCTGCTCTTTTTCTTGCCCTGGAGTCACACATACATGTCATATGCCATTTTCCTACTATGCTACTTAACAGGTTGAATTTCCTAATGGCGAGCACAGACCTCCAGCTACTGACTATTAAAGAGATCATCGCATGCTTGCACTACAAGTGAGTGCAATTTCCAAATCTCTTTTCAGTCTAACAGAGAAACACAAAGTGCAGTCCACAGAAAATGGCGCTAATCCCTCCCTCTTGGAGAGGGAGGGGAAATAATTAATTCAGGAACCATGGGATTTCCCAAATAACAATACATCTCTTTTCCTCCCAAAGCGTCTCTCTTCTCCCTTATCATTGTGGTGAAAAGTGACATTTTAACCAGATTTCAAGAAGACACTTCACCCACTTTTTCAAATTGACAAATCACAAAGAGCAATCACGGAAAATAAAAAAAAAGTAAAGTTGGCCTGCAGATTCTGGCCAACTTTGCTAAAGGTCAAGAAATGTCTTCGATGGATGATTCCCCAACACACACGATTAATAAACAGCTTTTCCCATACATTATACTTGGTAATTTACGTGTTTGTAAGATGTAATCAGAAACAGAACCAGGGAGTGAGATAGATTTCCCTTTTGCTCGAGTGAGCTGCGAGCATTGCATACCTCGAAGTAATGCGTAAAAACATGAAACTGGCCTTACATTTTGATTTCCCAAACCGTGCAGTGTTTTGTAAGCGGCTGGCTCCAGGGGACGCTTTATACACAGCCAAAGACAAATTGCCTCTTAAAATTGACCTTAACTATTGCCCACAAGCGTTATCCTTTGTTTTTTCTTAAAGGTGCACATTTGTCATGCTGGCTGTTGCTCCTCCGAGACTAGTGATTCTACAGTGGGAGTTTGTGTGTGTGTTGGAGGTGGGGGGGGGGGGGGGGGGTCACTGTTATTCTAACTTCAGAAAAGCTGGCGCCCGTATCCTCAAACCCTCCCTCCCCCCATCTTTCTCCTCCAAGCTTACCTTCACTAACAGGTCCTGCCCGGCTTAGTTCAGGTTCAGTCACCTTTACAAGACAGTGAATTTCTGATTGGCTGGCAGCAGAGACCGATGAAATATTAACATTTCAGCATTTTGAAGAGCTAAATATTTTAATAGGCTGCGTTTGGGAGACTTCAGGTTACTGCCAAGGGCTTACCTTTGCAGAAGTAAGTGGAGCTGCCGTGCTCTGAAAGTAAGTGGAGCTGCGGTGGTCTTAATCCTGGACAAGCCGCCCTGCATCAAACACTGGTGGACGCGGATACAGGAGGGGATACAGGAAGGGGTTCAGATAGAGAGGAGGCAGCATCTCCGACGTTTCATGGATCTACTGGCAGCTTAACTAGCCAAATCTTGTGCACCCGTGAATCCCGGACATCAAGATTATAACGTAACAAACATTAAAAAAATGAATAACAAGATAGTAAGTAGGCCAGCGTGGCAGAAGTTTTGTGGCTTCAAGGCACAATGGAATATGTGTCCTTGTGGAGTTCTGCCGATGTGTGGACATTCCAAGATGTGTCACTTGGTCGCTGGCTGACCAGGGAGGACCATTTTTGGGCTCTCACCTTCAATAAATACTCTTGCTGCACCTGCTTGACTCTAGCCTTCTGACCACAACATATTTCTGGCGACGAGGATGGGACAACAGAGGCTTTCTACTGGACTCTGTGTTCCAGACTTCCACATTTCCTTTGAATCCCCTCACCTGTTTTAACCCGTCCCGTGCTCCCGTCGGCCGACGGGAGCACTACCTACCAGGTGCTACGAACGACTGTTGGCCGTCGCGGCCCCACCCGTTTCTTCGAACGTTCCGCACTGGCGCAGAACGTTCGAAGCAATTAACGTGTTAAGTTAAGGGCTTTTTTTGTTTTTAAAGTCAATGTCAGGGTTCGATGGCTGCTCTGGTGAGTAAGCACAGTGGATCTAAGTTATCCTGTGGGACCTCCTGATACAGACTGCAACATATTCTTGAAGCTCATCAGTGACCCACCTTTTCGCTAGGAGTGGGCTTATGTAGTTTGCCATCGTCTCACATGGTAACAATGGACACAGGGCCGGGAAAGCCCAGCGCAAAGGACTATCAGCCTGTGGTGAGTCAAACAGCAGGACCAAGGGGCCCTTGCTAATTTTTCCTTTTACCTAGTGTTTAGGGGAGGACAGGTAGGTGCCTTTACACCCACCAACCGCTGTTGGGTTTATGCTAGAAGAGGAGTTCATGGGTGGCTATGCTGCAAGCATTACATCAGTGATTTTCTTGAAATCAGCTACGAATTAATAGGAGCAAGGGCAAACATTAAATGAAAACAAATACAATTTTACATCATATACTGTTAGAGACAAATGTATGCAGACTAGATGAACAGATGAAAATTATAGGGCTCAAATATTGATTAAAGTAAGCACATTGAAGAACCAATGAATGAACAACATTAGGTCCTTGTCACAATAAAAAAATAAGTGGAAAAGCCAAGAGTCTCACATTTGCTACAGTGCACGGACCTATTGCCTTTGCAAATATAGTGTTTTGCCCCAACAGATGTCCCCATAGACTCAAGTGCCTCCAGGGTGGCGGTCTCTTAATGGCTTTTCTTCAGCTTTTATGAACTTCAGTACACGGGGGCCACTGTATATATGTGATGGAGCGTGATTATTTAGGAGTATTCTGCTCGATCAATTCCTGCATATTGGGTGTGATAATAATACATACTTAAGAAATATGACAAATAGTGTGCCTCGTGAAACACGTTAAAGTTTAAAACTGCATCGTAAAAGCATGCAGAAGGGTCACAAACTGGTTGAAGATTAAGTCATTCATGACAGAGAGAGAAACCTACTAATGTGATGATTCTTGCTTATGTTTTCTCCGACAAGAAAATCGGAGAGAAAGTGCTTTCTCGTTTATTACTGAATTGTAACCAGATTATGCTTATAAATGTAATGGTGTTCTTTTATTATTTCTTATGCATCTCTATTTCTCTAATATTTTCAATATTAGCATGTTTTTCCATAGAAAATGGTGATTTAGTAGTTTTTTATGTAGGCTTCAAAATGTATTTAGTTTTTCATAATTTCCTTTGAAAAGACTAGAAATGCGGACATGATTGCACTGTAGTTATGAGTATTATCGCTGAAGTTTCTTTCTTACAGTTTGAAATATGGACATTCTCTCTCCTAGTATAAAACTGTGTTGACTTAGTTGCAAACTCAGAAAAGAGCTTGTGGAGCGGACATGTTAAGTTGCAAATGTATTTCCTATTTCCGAAGAGAAATGATATTGCACATTCTTAGAAAACAATGAACAAAAGAACAAAGGTATTACATATGGGTTCCAGACGACCTGGGTTAGAGAACAACCACACCATTGATTTTGACCAATAGAAATCATGCAAACTGTATAAAAGTTATTTTGTGGGCAGGAACTGTGAACATTTGGAGGTATAATTGCCCAGTGGAAAAAGGACATGTGAAAAAGGATATTGTTCTTGCAAATCATGCGCTTGATATACTAGCAGTCTGAACTCTGATTTTCCCTGAACTGAATTCTCCTGATTACCTCAGCACTTTACCGGCTGGTGAAGTCGAGCAGGTCAATTCTTCCAGTTGAAGGATTAATGACTCTGGCTATTGTATTCTGTACTATAGCATTCTACTGGGTCCATCTTGTGTCTAGGTCCTGACAAATCTACAACCGAATCTTGGTTTGTAGGATTCCAAATTGCATATTGTATTTTGCAATGTGTTTTCTTTCTCTCTCTCTCTTCCTCACACTCTGTGTTCTTTGATGATATATTTGCAATGATTTGTTATGATTTTACCTGTATACAAAAGAATAACCGTTATTAAATGATTCTAATGCATTTTTGTGCTCTGATCATTTATCTTGGAGTTGAGATAAAGGTACCATGATAACTATTCCATGTGTTTGTTCTTACTTATTGATGATTTTATTGATATTGTGTGAATATTGTTGTTAGCTAGGCATTTCTTTATTATAGGTTCTCATGAAGGAGTGGCTATCCATCTCTTGTTATCGGAGTTCCTATTAGCTCATACAAAGGTCTTTTGGAGGACCTTATATTTGTGATTTAATGTGGAGTTTCTATGGGCCAAACTCTATGTTATTGTAAATTGTGTTGCTAATGATTGAGTTTACGGTGTCGTGGGTAACCCATTTCCGAGCCCACCAAATTTTACATTGGTTCAGCTGGATCATATGCAAGCATGCATAGTGGCCATTTTGGAATATGCAGCAGTGGCCGGGCAGCTGGAGCCACTACTTGCATGAGGGGTAAATGTTGGGAGATAAAAAGAAAATGAGGTTATCACATTGGACTTCTTAAAAACCCACAAAATGCAGTGACTTTAAGGAAAGCCCCCACAGCCAATGGTATCTTTTCAAAAATACTAACAGCCATATGTATGTGCATGTGTATGTTTATTTGTTAAAATTTGGTTACCAACAGACAACTACAACTTCCTGTGTATGAGGCTTAAAATTAGCTTTTGTAAGACAACAGTACAAGAATATCACTTTGCAATATCAGCATTGACTTTGTGACAGCAGGAGATTCAGATAGTGACAGTTCAACAAGAAGCACAGCACCTTTTGAGACACATCATATGCCCATTTGTGGTTTGACCACCAACATAGTATCTAATCGATTCTTTACCTGGCAGTGATAGCAACTGACAGCTTGTATGAAAGGCAGGTAAAGAATAAATCACATATATCCAACAGCATTGATGTGTGTAAAAACGGTTATTAGTTGAGAAGGTGAATGGCCACCTCAAATAATAACCACAATCCTTGTCAGGGTGAAACACTAAAGTCATTAAATTAACCGGAGCTCAATCCCCTGATAGGTATGGTACAGATCAGGTAGGCTTACCTTAGAGGCAATGTGTAAAGTATATATGCAGCACTCAAACAGTAATTAAGTAAAAACACAATACAAGAAAAATACTAAACCGAATTAGAAACACACTGTATATTTCAAATGACTACAATGACTCCAAAATGGCAAACATACAATACTTCGAACCGGAGTTATGAACTTTTAAAGTTGAAGGTTCAAAACAGAGCCTAAAAGCGTAAAGCATCAACTGTGGTTATCTGGTTGCGCTTGACTGGGACAAGGGTAAGGTTTAAGGCCATCCTCGATGGAGCATGGGTCGGATACAAAGACCAGGTTTGTCCCAGTGAAAAGTTGTACCCTCAGACTTAGGGCCTGATTATGGTATTGGTGGTTGGACAGGCACCATCCCTTTGATGGCAGACCGACTGCCAACAGCTCTTCGGTCCTACCACCGTATTACATTACTGGCAATCGGACCGACACTAGTGGGACGCAATACCACTAAGATCCAGGATCACAACAATGCAGTGGTCATAAGTCTGTCTCTGAATGGCAGTGATGCTGAGGCAGGCACCGCTGCCGGAATTACGCTATCCCTTTCTGCCAACTTTTTAATGACAGGGATCCCGCCATGTAAGGGTTGTCAGAAAGGGATAGAGGTGGCCCCAGACAGGGCCCCGGGCATTGGAGCCCGGAGTAAAATGTAACGGGGGCACATGCAGTGCCCCCTACATTCGCACTGTAGTGTACATTCGCACTGTAGTGTGTGCACCGTGTGTCATGCACAACATAGTGCTGCACTGTGCTGGACGGTTGCCACATCCACAGCACCACTTTCCTGTGGCTGCGGCATGCAGATATACACCATCCCAAGACCTCTGCAGCTGACTCAGAACCTTTTTTCACCTGAAGATTAAGCTTAAGATGATCTATGATAACTTCGACAACCAAGACCTCCCCACTGCTCCAGATCCCAGCCCCAGCGACGCCACCCAACAGACCCTGCTCACCTGGACCCCACTCACTACAGAAGGCACCCTAAACGCCATGAAGAGCATCCACTCCAGAGCACCCTCAGACCCCTGCCCAACTCACATCTTTCACAGAGCTGTAACGGCCATCACACCCGAACCATGCCCAGGCGATCAACTGCTCTCTTGAAACTGCCACATTCCCCGACTACTGGAAACATGCCAAAGTCTACCCCCTCCTGATGAAACCCTCCACAGACCCAACAAACCTCAACAACTTCAGACCCATCTCCCTGCTTCCAGACTGCCCTACTGGCTGCCACCAACGGCATCTGCTCCCTCCTCGACCAGGGCCAAACGACAGCCCTCATCCTCCTGGATCTCTCAACTGCCTTCGACACTTCCACCACACACTAGCCACCAGACTCCATGACGCAAGTATCCGCGGAATAGCCCTAAACTGGATATGCATATTTCTCACAGGCAGAACTCAGCGAGTCAGACTCCCGCCCTACCTCTCAGAACCTACAGCGATCAGATGTGGGGTGCCCCAGGGATCCTCCCTCAGTTCCACCCTCTTCAAGATCTACCTTACCCCCCTCGCGACCATCGTCAGAAACCACAAGCTCAACATCGTCTCCTATGCTGATGACACCCAGCTCATCCTCTCCCTCACCAAAGAACCCAACATCACCAGGCACAACTTCCAAGAATAGATGAGGGCTGTCGAGTCCTAGATGAAGAAGAGCTGCCTGAAACTCAACTCAGAAGTCCTCATCTTCGGCTCCACCCCCTCTGCATGGGACGACACCTGTTGGCCCCCTGCCCTCAGAACCCCCACCCCTACCCCATCCGACAGACCACACACGGAATCTCAGCATCATACTTAACTCATCGCTCATGATGAACCAATAGATCAACGAGGTACCCCTAGCCTGCTTCAACACCCTCTGCACACTCCGAAAAACATTCAGATGGATCCCACCCCAATCCAGAAAAACGGTCACACACACCCTCATCAGTTGCAGATTAGACTACGACAACGCGCTCTACGCCGGAATCAACAAGAAACTCCTTCGCAAACTACAGACCGTCCAGAACTCCGCAGCCGACAAATCCTAGATTCCTCCGCCATAGTCATATTACCCAACACCTCAGCGATCTCCACTGGCTCCCCATCAAAAGAAGAATAACCTTCAAGCTCCTCACCCACGCATACAAGGCCCTCCACAACATCGGACCAGTATACCTAAAAAACCGCCACTCCTTCCACGCACCCAAGAGACACCTCCAATCAGCTGACCTCTCTCTGGCCACCATCCCACGAATCTACAAGACCTGAACGGGAGGAAAGTCTTTCTCCTACCTCACAGCCAAGGCCTGAAATAACCTCCCCCTCCACTTCCGGTAAGTGCCTACACTGCACCAGTTCAGAAAGCACCTCAAGACGTGGCTCTTCGGATGACCCCAGAACTCAACAGAGCTGCCCCCCCCCCCTCCCAGCACATTGAGACCCTCGTGGGTGAGTAGCTGCGATTCACAATTCCCTGACGGATTGATTGATGGTGTTAAATTTGTTTGGGCAAACACTATCTAAGCACAATTTGTGCTGCCTCTACTAAAAGGTCATAATGCTAAAACCGGAGCACATGGGCCTTTAATTTCAAACGATGGCGATGATCACCTATCCATACTGCTAGGCACTATTGAGATTCCTGTGAGATTTTACGGGGAAAAGACAGAAAGATAATGTATCTTGAATAACTTGGCCATCCCTTTGTTATCATTAATGGAGTTTTCTGTGAATGAATACACTCCAGCGAAGACTTTAATACAACATACATGGGATGCAGTCATGTTATATGAAATATGTGAGATGTTTAATGCACATATTTCTCATGTTGTCACAGAATCCCTTTAATCCCATCTAGGCATCCCATCTGGGCATACAGGACTGATACTTGTACCCAGCGTGGAACATGGGCCGGTATGTAGAACTCAGACAGTGGTTCCATTGGTTGAATATATGCACTGATCTACACACCCAGGATAGTTACTCACAATTAGGTGCAATAGCAAAGCAATTAATGTACCATAGGGCCACTGTTATTATCACAAAGTATTGTATTATTGTATCATTATTATGCAGAATGAAATACAATCTAGTGCAGACAGCCCAGAGTGAAAAGGTGCTCATTCTTTGAATATTATCCACATACATACATCCAACTTGGGTTGTCGTGTTAGTATAGACAGTGCTGGTTAAATACACAATATTTGAATTATAATTCAACATTAGTTCCTTGGCAACACTACCGAGGTGATGTTCACGTTTCGACCTTGGGGAATAAAGCAAAGTGTCTTTTCAAGACAATGCCGTCTGTCTAGCAAGGTCTGGTGGAGGCTCGTTGTGGCCCCGGGGCACTCAGTGTAACACGGCTTCAGATTGTGTCAATGAGAGTGGCTAGTGAGTTACTAGCCAACATAACCTTGACACAAGGGAGCACCACTCAAGAACATGTGCTCTGCTGTCTCTCTATAACAGAGCAAACCGCTTTATTTTTTTCTATGCCAACTCCCCCTTTAAACACTTATGCAACTGGATAGGGAACACGCATTTACAATGCAATGGTTTCGCCTTTGGAAAAGTTAGAGCTATTGGCATTGTAAATGACAAAATTTGTGTTTATGTATTAGTTTAGTTTTGAAAACGGATAAATAAATGGCATTGTCATTTACATTGCCATTAGCTTAATCTCTCGCAAATGTGAGACCTATTGTACCCTACGGACGAGCTCAGCAGACAGCAATTACTACAACACACACACCCAGAGCCACACACACACACACACACCCAGAGCCACACACACACACACACAGAGCCACACACACACACACACACCCAGAGCCACACACACACACACACCCAGAGCCACACACACACACACACCCAGAGCCACACACACACACACACCCAGAGCCACACACAGAGCCACACACACACACACACACCCAGAGCCACACACACACACACACACACCCAGAGCCACACACACACACACCCAGAGCCACACACACACACCCAGAGCCACACACACACACACACCCTCCCACAAATACTGTGTTTTCGTCATGATAGCAATGTATAGCACAAACAATACAATAAAATCACTATTAAGTGGAAGACTGTGTGCAGCTTGTTACATATAGTGCTGGGCAGGAGGTCTCTTGCTAGTTGGAGAAGGACATTTTTGGGGAGGCACAGTTTTGTAAATGTAATATTCTGTTTAAAAAGACTGAAATATATATTTTTTACAACACAACTAAGTGTATTGCGCAGCAAAATAACCATAAAAATAAAAATGCTAGAGGAAAAAAGCGAAGAACCTGGTGTGGGGGGGGGGGCTTGTGGAGAGATACTTTATAGGGAAGTAAAGTTTGGGAGATTTTTTAGCAATTTACAAGGAATTGTATGAAAACATGGATGTATAGCAGAACATTAATTAAGGAACTGCTTACACCTGTTCAAAAGATGCGCCTCAGCTCTTAAACAGAAATAAATGCTGCTTTGTGTTTATGAGGAAGTTTGAGTGGAATTGTTTTAAGTAAAGCCAGATGCGATATCGTGTTTTAGAGGAATATTGTAGATTATTGGAAGGAGGTATAATGGGAACTATGACGCTTACTAGGTAACAGTAATTGGGGATTTAGGGAAGCAGCAAACTATAACATACATACTGTGATTCCGATGAGCTGTGTGCATTAAAATCACTACAAGTCCTGGTACAGAGAAAAATGTGACAGTGTGTGGTCCGATTCCAGTACACACACTATACAATGCGGAAGCGATGGATTGCAAGGGATCCCACCCTTTCGCATCAGCAACTCAGGGACGTGATAGCCAGAAGTGCTTCTGTGCAGGGGGATCTGAACCCCTAACACGCCTTCTATGGAAAAACATTAGCAAAGGGTATAAGCTAGTATGGAAGGTGGCATCGAGAACCACAACTTCGGCAGCTACGAGGGCGGTGGGTGGGGGCGGTCGTCCGGGCCCGGTGGCCAAGGCTGGGTTAGGCTAAAACTCTAGTTTTAGGGCCACCCTTAGTCTGCAGGCAGTAGCTCGTAAATATAATTTCATAGGAATGCCATGTTCAAGCTAAAAGGTTGGGGTCAGGGCAGGCAAAGGAACTAAGTACGGTGATGGTGACAGGGAAAGAAAAAAAACTATTGCAATTGGAAAAAGAGGAGAGAAAGAGTGAGGGAGAGACAGAAATAAAATAAAAGGTAAGAAGGGGAGGAAAAGATTGGAGAAAACAGGAAAAGATCGAACGGGGAAGGAAGAAATGGAGCTGGTGGAGAAGAAAGAAGGAAAAACAATTAACCAAGGGAAACAAAACTAGGAGTGTAGGGGAAATGAGAAGACCCACCCAATATCCTAGGAAGGGGCGCCCTTGGCAGCAGGCAGTACTTTCCGTTTATTTATTTTCTTGAGTGCCCCTTCAGAAATGCCTAGAAAACATTTTGCTGGTGATTCTTCAACTAGTTAAATTATGACGCGAAAGCCCACAGTTTGGCCCTTTCTTTCAGACGCTCTTAGTTGTAGAATAAATACCCCTCGCTCCCTTGGTACGGACGTGCTCCCAAATAGGGCCCAGCAGGATGGGGGCTTCTGCAGGAGCGAAGACGTGGAAAACGGAGCACATAGCAGTTGCCTCTCGGTTCCTGGTACCCTATTGTCGCGTAGCGTTGGGAAACCCTTGGTTGGGCAGCCATGCGCTGTACACATTCGAATAATAATAATAACATGGAAGGGTGGCATGTTCAAATCTGCAATCCGCGCAGCCGAGACAGGCAACCCACAGCCCTAGGAAATGTAAAGCAGCAACGCTTACCACCCTCTCATCTGTTAACGACAAACAGACCAAGGCTAGTGAAAGGAATAAGCAAGCAAGAGTCAGACGAGCCACATGAAGGCTCGAGTCTGGCACCAAGCTCTGGATCCCGATCACCTCGAGGTCTCCTGGTACCCCCTCAAGCCAAACAAGCCCTCGGCCCTGCACATAAATGTTGCCCCGTCCTCAAAGCCCAGCTTGAGTCCGACATCCTTAATATTTTTCTAATAAAAAACACATATATTTATTTATTTATTTATTTATTTAATGAGTTTTATATAGCGCTGGCTAGACCCGTAGGTATCAGAGCGCTTTACATTAGGTTACACAATGTTACAGAAAATGATAACAATTACACATTACATCAAAAATAAGCAACACATTGAGAGAGGAAAGAAAGGTGAGACAAACAGAGCCGAGGGGGAAAGGGCTAAGTTTGAAGAGGGAGGATGAGGGATAAGACGGCAGCAGAGACAAAAGGAATATATATATATATATACATATATATATATATATATATATATATATATATATATATTGCATCTTTTTGGGGCCGACGCCACAACCGGGCGCGAGATGTGGACAGTGTTACGGGGTTGCAGGCGGCCAAACACATTTCAGCGCCCTAACACCCGAAGGGGTTTTCGTGGCGCTTCATTAAAAAAGTATATAGATGCAAATGAATGAATGCGTCCAAGGGAGAAGCCTGCAACCCGCGCCTGTGTCAGCCTATCTCGAGCAGGCCCCCTTGCCTGAGAGAGAATGACGGTAAGCATGAGAGAGGACACGTATCCGTATTCCACTCCCTCACTGTGGAGCAGAGCGGCGCAGGTTGCAGCCCCCACCCACACCTCCCATTCCCAGGCGTTTGGGGTGGGTGCGCGGACAGGAAACGCTCCAATTAGGCCACTTCCCACCACACACCGCCGCGCTTCCCAAAAGTCCCCCGGCGCACTTGGTGTTCATTTTAACACCGCTTTTCATAGCGCACTGAGGGACCGTCTGAAGGGGGGGGGAGGAGCGAGAGAAGGGGCGGAGAGAGGGAGGTGTGTCGGAAATCAAGTGAGGGGAAGAGGGAGTGAAGTAGAGCCAGGAATGAAGAGGACACACCTCCCTGCCTCCTCCTGGGTCCTGCAGCTCCCTGCCCTCACCTGGGTCCTGCAGCTCCTGCCAGTCTGTGACCCGGGGGCAGCGGTCCTCTGAGCCCCCCCCACACACACACGGGTGCGTGCGCCCTTGAAGTGCTAGTGCACAGGGAAAGGGTGTGTGTTTCTGCCCAGCCTGCACCTTCCTGCCCTTTCCTGAGTCCTGCAGCTTCCTGCGGGCCTGTGACCCGGGGGCAGCGGTCCGGGAGCAGGGAGCGCCCCGAGGCTTATGTAACACCCGCATCATCCGCCCAGGCGCTATCCCTCATCAGCCAGGACTGAGCCGAAAACTTGCCACCTACCCGCGTCATTTGTCCACCCGTTGCGAGTTCACGATTCACTGTGTCCAATTATTATCTGTTGCCTTCGCTCGTTCATTCATGCGCCTTCTACCCTCTGATAATAACCAGGCCTTCTTCGTGCCCAGATGACATATGAGCTGTCTTCTTTTTACACTTTATACGTCTTCTCATCGAAGTCCAGTTTAGTGGGGTAAAAAGAGGGAACCTGCAACACAGAGCAGCCCCTGTTTCACGTAAGTGAGTTTGTTGCAATATATATGTTCTAATCCCGGCATCCCCTCCTAACCAAAATGGTGTGATCCTCAGCACCTCGCCCCGACTCTTTGTCAAAGTTCCATTGAACGATATAAACAAGCATCTATTGCCAGACTGTCCTGGGAAAGCCCAGAATTGACCCCTAACGGGACGAACAACAACAGACGCACCAACTGGGGGTCGGACAGTGAGAGATGCCGGACTGAGGACAGCATGGGGTTAATTTACTGCCCTCCCCGGGAAAAGTCTGCATTGAGGGAAGGTGGCTCAGCATGGACAGCGGGAGGGGGGGGCGGCCTCACGGACAGCGGGAGGGGGGACGGGCTCACGGACAGCGGGAGGGGGGCGGGTTAACGGGCTCATGGACAGCGGGAGAGGGGGCAGGTTAACGGGCTCACGGACAGCGGGAGGGGGGCGGGTTAACGGGCACACGGACAGCGGGAGCGGGGTCGTGAACGGGCTCACAGACAGCGGGAGGGGGGGCGGGAACGGGATAAATAAAAGTATTAAAATATGCCGCTTACCTGCTAGCAACTCGAAATCGCGCAGCCCACCCCTGCAAAGCACACGTTGGAAATGAAACAAACATGCTGAGACAAAAAAAACCAAAAAACAAACGCCCACTGCTGCATGACGCACGAAAATGGGCGGAGAGGGAAAAAAACCGCCGGAACGCCCACGAATCGCCTCGCACAATGACGGACGCCTCTCTCTTCCAATGGCTAGCCTCCATTTATGGAGCTAGCCAATGGAAGACAGAGGCGGGACAGCCACCATATACTAATCTCAAAAGATTTCGCCTGCGCGAACGCTGCTGCGCAGCGGATCGCCAGGCGAAACCTAAAAATGAAGGTGTTCAATAACATGTATTGATTGATCGCCTATGGCTCGTAAGGAGCTGCCTCAAGAAAAACGTTTCACTTTTAAACTGCGCTTTTCACCCTTTCCGCTTAGTGAGGAGACATTTTCACGTTTAATTTTTCATCAGTAACTATAGGGTTCACAAGCACACTGTGTCAGAATGTGTTCCCTTTGAAGGGTTGGCGCTAAACAAAGGAAATAACAGTGATCTTTTGAGCATTTTATAGCTCTAAACCTTTTCTTTTGGGGATGAAGCAGAAGAAAAAAGGACGACATCTCTCATTATGTATTTTGTTGTGGTTTGTGTTAGTGAGGAGTTGGTAGTAAATGTTTTTAGAGCGTGATATATACCTGTTCATGCCATTAAGCGTTCCCTCTTTAGCAAGACAGCCCTGATCTCCAAATCTCTAAGTGAGCAAAATCGAGAGAATTCTTCTTAAAATCAACTCTGTCGTTTGCTGGAGGTACCTTAGATGTGCTGGGAGAGTGGAGCAGAGGGACAAGTTGCAGGAGTCCTACTTCCCAATTCAAGAAATAGCGTTTATTATGACCATATGCAAATGCACTCATTTTGACTTTTCAAAGTGGTGACCTCGATCCTAACGTGTGAATAAAAAATGTGCTTCTAAAATTAGGAAGTGGGTTGATCTGAAAAAGTATAAGCTCTATGCTGAAAAATAGTTTACTATTTTATGTCAGAGAAACAGGACTGATTTGAATGATTTTATTAAGTAAAATGACAAAATACAGGGACGTTTGTTAAAATGGCCGATTTTAGACCTATAGATTAAGAAATCACAGCATCACGAAAGCATATCCCTTACACTACATTTCTTTGGCGGCTTGTAAAGCATAAATTACGCCCAAATGCAGAGCACCAAAATAGAATATGTAAGATCATCGGATTTTACCTGTTACAGGCACTTCAGACCTCTAAGTATTTCCAATTTCCGGCCCAGCAGAGTACTAAAAGACAGTTCATCATCATAACCCTGAATTTGTCCTAATCCCTGCACTGCGAAAACTAAAATATTATCAGGTCACTAAGGTTTTTCAATTTCCAGCATTGCAGAGCACCCAAATTCAGTATATAAGAACTTCGTTTATTCCTTAAAGTATTTCTGCCACGTGTGCAGTTCCTATTTCCAGTACTGCAGATAATTAAAGTCCAGCGCATCAGATCACTGGGTACTTCCAGCACTGCAGCGCACTAAAATCCAGCGCATCAGATCATTGGGTATTTCCAGCACTGCACAGCACTAACATCCAGTGCATCAGATCACTGGACATTTTCAGCACTGCAGAGCACTAAAATACAGTGCATCAGATCACTGGGCATTTCCAGCACTGCAGCACACTAAAATCCAGCGCATCAGATCATTGGGTATTTCCAGCACTGCACAGCACTAACATCCAGTGCATCAGATTACTGGACATTTTCAGTATTGCAGAGCACTAAAATACAGGGCATCACATCACTGGGCATTTCCAGCACTGCAGAGCACTAAAATACAGGGCATCACATCACTGGGCATTTCCAGCACTGCAGAGCACTAAAATACAGTGCATCACATCACTGGGCATTTCCAGCACTGCAGAGCACTAAAATACAGTGCATCAGATCACTGGGCATTTCCAGCACTGCAGAGCACTAAAATACAGTGCATCAGATCACTGGGCATTTCCAGCACTGCAGAGCACTAAAATACAGTGCATCAGATCACTGGGTATTTCCAGCACTGCAGAGCACTAAAATACAGTGCATCAGATCACTGGGTATTTCCAGCACTGCAGAGCACTAAAATACAGTGCATCAGATCACTGGGCATTTCCAGCACTGCAGAGCACTAAAATACAGGGCATCACATCACTGGGCATTTCCAGCACTGCAGAGCACTAAAATACAGTGCATCACATCACTGGGCATTTCCAGCACTGCAGAGCACTAAAATACAGTGCATCAGATCACAGGGCATTTCCAGCACTGCAGAGCACTAAAATACAGTGCATCAGATCACTGGGCATTTTCAGCACTGCAGAGCACTAAAATACAGTGCATCAGATCACTGGGCATTTCCAGCACTGCAGAGCACTAAAATCCAGCGCATCAGATCATTGGGTACTTCCAGCACTGCAGCGCACTAAAATCCAGCGCATCAGATCATTGGGTATTTCCAGCACTGCACAGCACTAACATCCAGTGCATCAGATTACTGGACATTTTCAGTATTGCAGAGCACTAAAATACAGGGCATCACATCACTGGGCATTTCCAGCACTGCAGAGCACTAAAATACAGGGCATCACATCACTGGGCATTTCCAGCACTGCAGAGCACTAAAATACAGTGCATCACATCACTGGGCATTTCCAGCACTGCAGAGCACTAAAATACAGTGCATCAGATCACTGGGCATTTCCAGCACTGCAGAGCACTAAAATACAGTGCATCAGATCACTGGGCATTTCCAGCACTGCAGAGCACTAAAATACAGTGCATCAGATCACTGGGTATTTCCAGCACTGCAGAGCACTAAAATACAGTGCATCAGATCACTGGGTATTTCCAGCACTGCAGAGCACTAAAATACAGTGCATCAGATCACTGGGTATTTCCAGCACTGCAGAGCACTAAAATACAGTGCATCAGATCACTGGGCATTTCCAGCACTGCAGAGCACTAAAATACAGGGCATCACATCACTGGGCATTTCCAGCACTGCAGAGCACTAAAATACAGTGCATCACATCACTGGGCATTTCCAGCACTGCAGAGCACTAAAATACAGTGCATCAGATCACTGGGCATTTCCAGCACTGCAGAGCACTAAAATACAGTGCATCAGATCACTGGGCATTTCCAGCACTGCAGAGCACTAAAATACAGTGCATCAGATCACTGGGCATTTCCAGCACTGCAGAGCACTAAAATCCAGCGCATCAGATCATTGGGTACTTCCAGCACTGCAGCGCACTAAAATCCAGCGCATCAGATCATTGGGTATTTCCAGCACTGCACAGCACTAACATCCAGTGCATCAGATTACTGGACATTTTCAGTATTGCAGAGCACTAAAATACAGGGCATCACATCACTGGGCATTTCCAGCACTGCAGAGCACTAAAATACAGGGCATCACATCACTGGGCATTTCCAGCACTGCAGAGCACTAAAATACAGTGCATCACATCACTGGGCATTTCCAGCACTGCAGAGCACTAAAATACAGTGCATCAGATCACTGGGCATTTCCAGCACTGCAGAGCACTAAAATACAGTGCATCAGATCACTGGGCATTTCCAGCACTGCAGAGCACTAAAATACAGTGCATCAGATCACTGGGTATTTCCAGCACTGCAGAGCACTAAAATACAGTGCATCAGATCACTGGGTATTTCCAGCACTGCAGAGCACTAAAATACAGTGCATCAGATCACTGGGTATTTCCAGCACTGCAGAGCACTAAAATACAGTGCATCAGATCAATGGGCATTTCCAGCACTGCAGAGCACTAAAATACAGGGCATCACATCACTGGGCATTTCCAGCACTGCAGAGCACTAAAATACAGTGCATCACATCACTGGGCATTTCCAGCACTGCAGAGCACTAAAATACAGTGCATCAGATCACTGGGCATTTCCAGCACTGCAGAGCACTAAAATACAGTGCATCAGATCACTGGGCATTTCCAGCACTGCAGAGCACTAAAATACAGTGCATCAGATCACTGGGCATTTCCAGCACTGCAGAGCACTAAAATCCAGCGCATCAGATCATTGGGTATTTCCAGCACTGCACAGCACTAACATCCAGTGCATCAGATTCCTGGACATTTTCAGTATTGCAGAGCACTAAAATACAGGGCATCACATCACTGGGCATTTCCAGCACTGCAGAGCACTAAAATACAGGGCATCACATCACTGGGCATTTCCAGCACTGCAGAGCACTAAAATACAGTGCATCACATCACTGGGCATTTCCAGCACTGCAGAGCACTAAAATACAGTGCATCAGATCACTGGGCATTTCCAGCACTGCAGAGCACTAAAATACAGTGCATCAGATCACTGGGTATTTCCAGCACTGCAGAGCACTAAAATACAGTGCATCAGATCACTGGGTATTTCCAGCACTGCAGAGCACTAAAATACAGTGCATCAGATCACTGGGTATTTCCAGCACTGCAGAGCACTAAAATACAGTGCATCAGATCACTGGGCATTTCCAGCACTGCAGAGCACTAAAATACAGGGCATCACATCACTGGGCATTTCCAGCACTGCAGAGCACTAAAATACAGTGCATCACATCACTGGGCATTTCCAGCACTGCAGAGCACTAAAATACAGTGCATCAGATCACTGGGCATTTCCAGCACTGCAGAGCACTAAAATACAGTGCATCAGATCACTGGGCATTTCCAGCACTGCAGAGCACTAAAATACAGTGCATCAGATCACTGGGTATTTCCAGCACCGCAGAGCACTAAAATACAGTGCATCAGATCACTGGGTATTTCCAGCACTGCAGAGCACTAAAATACAGTGCATCAGATCACTTGGCATTTCCAGCACTGCAGAGCACTAAAATACAGGGCATCACATCACTGGGCATTTCCAGCACTGCAGAGTACTAAAATACAGTGCATCACATCACTGGGCATTTCCAGCACTGCAGAGCACTAAAATACAGTGCATCAGATCACTGGGCATTTCCAGCACTGCAGAGCACTAAAATACAGTGCATCAGATCACTGGGCATTTCCAGCACTGCAGAGCACTAAAATACAGTGCATCAGATCACTGGGTATTTCCAGCACTGCAGAGCACTAAAATACAGTGCATCTGATCACTGGGTATTTCCAGCACTGCAGAGCACTAAAATACAGTGCATCAGATCACTGGGTATTTCCAGCACTGCAGAGCACTAAAATACAGTGCATCAGATCACTGGGTATTTCCAGCACTGCAGAGCACTAAAATACAATGGGTATTTCCCAGCAGTGATGAGCATTAAATTCCATTTCCACTCACGCACCAGCATAAATCCAAATGGCGGAGGCAATCCGCCTCTTAATGTGCGTCGTCCCTCCCTGTAAGTATCAGCCCATGCGCTTGGACACAGACGGTCCATCTGCGATTACAAGCAATGCAGACGCTTGAAAACCACAGTCCAGGTTTTTTTGACGGAATGTATATTTCTCTCCGAGTGTGGAATCCCTCCTCTGGCACAGAGAACATCAGAGGAGCAGTGAAAGGGGGCGAGGAGCGGACAGAGGGCATTGGATGCATTTGGAGAATGAAGGCTCATTTTTGGAGTATCCACAAATTGGACATAATGCTTCCATAGATATACTTGCCTGGAGCATTGTGATCATCCCCACAACCATGAAGAAAGAGAAGAGCAGGCACATGCACATGGTGTATGTTTTGCAGATGAAAAAAGCAGAGGGCAGAGTAGAGTACATTTGGGAGGAGCTCGTTTCTCCTGGAATTAATGGTGCCAAAACCTTATGTCCTCTGCAGAGGTCCAGGAGAGGAAGGAAGTAAAGTGGGTGTGTGGCTTTTACCTGGGGGGGGGGGGGGGGGGTGGGGGGGGGGGTAAGGGTGCAGCGTTTTAACTAGGCCGGTACAGAGTACTGGCACTTTTTTATTTTGAGGAGGAGAGTACCAGCACTTCTCAAGAGAAATGCAATACCTTTAATTGTAGGGTACCAGCACTTCTCAGAAACAAGCAGGTACTCCGGTATGGAGTATCTGCACTTTTATTTTTCCATTTCAAGCACTGGGGGGTGGGGGGGGGTCATGGAGCACAGTATCTTCAGGAAGTAGCACAACCTGATGCACATTTGACCTCCTCCAATGTTAATACTGACAAACGGTCAGCGAGAGGTGAGCGGGATTACCACAGACGCATGGTGCCTACACTCGCCCCACTTGTGCGTGGAAGCAGGAAGAGAAAGCACAATTATTGCTTCTTCAGGATCTGCAGTCTTCAGGAGTCCTTACAATGACATGTTTGATGGACCACTTATCTCAGGCCACTACATTTTAGATTATGTCTCCTGCTTCTTAAAAAGAAATTAACAACGCCAAAGAAATCTCCCCCTTGAAAAAGGGAATGCACCCACCCCTCACCCAAGGTCTTGATAAACACCTAACTATGATTGCCGCTACAGGACGACTGTGAGGTGGGTAGAGTTGCTGCTCTTTTCTAGGACAGTGTGCTAATTACTTGTGCACTAAGTTTCCATAGCTAGGTCATGCAAAACCTTTACTAAAAGACCTCCAATGTGTAGTGCCTGCACACGTCAAGGGACAGGGTAATAAATCGGTCTCCAACCCGCGACAGTCCAGCGTGAGCAGAGTAGCCAGTGTTTGTGTGTGTCACTTTTTGCAGTGTACCATCCACTAGAATTGATGCACAAAATAAAGCAGCCCGGGCTGCAGAGTTCGACTCAGGATAGGGACTATAGGTCACTTATTTCCTTATAAGGCAGTACAAAGATTCATCACTTGGCAGCAAAGGATTTTGTTCAGTGGTGTGTGAAGATAAATATATATGCAAATAAGTGCAATCAACCTTTCCAGAAGCCCCATTTCGGTTTCACTCCAGTGATAAATTCAATTCTCCGTCTCAGACTGCCCCGGGGACCACCACCTACCAGGGGCACACTTTGTGCAAATACGGGGGTCGGTTGCAGGCCCCCGGCCCTGGGGACCACCACCTCCCGGGGCTTTATTCATGATGGGAGGGGGCTTTCTGGAGCCCTCCTTGGCCCTGGGGACTGCCACGCCCGGGGCCGGCTCCAGCAATGTCCCTGGGTGCCCGCCCCAGGACATTGCACTTTGCTATGGCAGGGTGGGGGCACGACTCCAGCCCTGTCATAGCAACCACAGCAGGAAACCTGCTCTTGCTTTCATGAAGCAAATTGCTTTAGGGCAAAGGGAGCTACTAACATGCAAAAGCAATGCTGGCTCCCGGATAAGGCGGGGAGCCGGCAGGGACCACGGGGGCATTGGGGCTCCCCCGTGGTCCCCAACGTTGAGGCCAGGCCCCGGGGGATGCGGTCCCCAGGACCAAAAGTGGCCCAGGGAAGGGGGGCCACGTGGCCCCCTCCCGTAATTATATGTTCAAAAATGTTTTAAAAGAGGCAATGCCCGGGAAATGGGGTCCCTAGGGCCACTAATGGCCTCAGGAGGGGGACTGCGCAGTCCCCCTCCTTTAAAAGGAGTTACAAATATATATATATATATACATATATATATATATATTACCTACTGGTGGTCGCCAGTAGGTATATATAGTTAGGATTTTTTCTCTATGGGATTTTTGAAAATTCTATGTCTAATAACTTTGGCGTTTGTGGACGGAATTGGCTGAAATTTTCAGGAAAATGGCACATTTTGTTTCTGAGCAGCCTTTGAAAATTTGGGGGGGTTCGTCAAGGGGGGGCCGAGAAAAAAGGGGGGTCCCAAAACGTGTTTTTAACATTGAGTTTTCCATAGGGCGGTTGGCCTCACTTTTAGCCCGAACGGTTGAATGGATTTGCACGAAACTTGGCAAAATTGTAGGGACTGGTAGCCCGATGTGCCTTTGCTAGGTCTCAATATATGTGCTCCAGTGGATTTTGAGAAATTAACGTTCAAAAAAAGATATATATCTGTAACAGCGGACCGGGCAGCGCTCCGGTTCGCGGACTTTTCGCGGTACGGAGCTTTGTGAAGCGAAGCTGATTGGTTCTCCGGCGTCTGTGAACATTCCAAACAGTCCGTAGCGGCCACCATCTTGTCTCTCGGTAGGATCGAGAGACAAGAGGAGGCCAAAGCGAAGGGGCAAATGACCCGCTGACCCCCTAGGTTTGATGTGGAGGTTTTAAAAGGGTCCCGCGGGGCAAAAAAAAAAAATAATAATAATAATCGAACGGCTGAATGGATTTGCACGAAACTTGGTAAAATATTAGGGACTGGTAGCCCGATGTGCCTTTGCTAGGTCTCAATATATGTGCTCCAGTGGATTTTGAGAAATTAACGTTCAAAAAAAGATATATATCTGTAACAGCGCTCCGCTTCGCGTAACGGAGGTTTGCGAAGCTGATTGGTTCTTCGGCGTCTGTAAACATTGCAAACAGTCCGTAGCGGCCGCCATCTTGTCTCTCGGTAGGATCGAGAGACAAGAGGAGGCCAAAGCGAAGGGGCAAATGACCATAAGGGGGCATAGTAGATCCTCCTTGACCTCTTAGGTTTGATGTGGAGGTTTTAAAAGGGCCCCGCGGGGCAAAAAAAATAATAATAATAATAATCGAACGGCTGAATGGATTTGCACGAAACTTGGCAAAATTGTAGGGACTGGTAGCTCGATGTGCCTTTGCTAGGTCTCAATATATGTGCACTAAATTATCAACGAAGGGAGGTAGAGAAAAGAGATAGGATTCCTTCTCCACAGGCACTGATAAATAAACAAGGAGAATCCTACTGCCAGTGTGCACCACAGTGATGGGGAACACTCAGTGTTGTGTAAAATACCCCTCACACACCAACAGGCCCCTTGGTGTCATGCTTCATCATCGGGGTCTTCGCACCCCGCTAAGGGGATGCGGCACGCTACGACCTGCGACTACGCGGGAGCGTTGACAAGTAATGACTATGTGTGGTGTGTGTTGAGTGCACGTGAGGGGATTAATGTGAGTGAAGGGTGTGGTGAAAATTAAAAAGTACCTGGCTAGTGGGTGTAGTGAAAAAAACTTTATTCCATACCCCTAGCTGGTGCTGTTAAAAAGTGTGCAAAAGGCGAGGTTCAGAGTCTTAATTAGGCACTAGACCTCTGGTGTGCGTCGACATGTTTCGGAACTGGTGTTCCTTCTTCAGGACGGGGCACAACTTCCCAACCCTACTCACGTATTTCTATTAAAAAGTGTAATTCTACTTATTAAAAAGTGAAAATGATCTCACGAAGGCTATCAATGTGCCTACAGCGGTATCTTCGGTTCATGCAATTGCATGCCCTGAAAAAAAGGAAAGAAAATTCACCTTTAGTTTGGTAGTCAAAAAAGACTGGCTCAGACAGGTGCAGTCACCTGGAGCCCCAAACAGTCAAATTGACATGTAAGAAAGAGGGACATACAAAACACACAACATAAAAGACACACTAGAAGGTTTTTTTGTATATGTTTTTCATTTGGACATACTCATTGTCACTGTTGTGAATTGCGTCATGAGCATATCCAGAAACATCAGGGTAGGTAGGTGGATCCACAATCTGTGAGGGTAAAGAAGTGGTTTCAGTACTGTGACTCATATTACTCACTGTTGGACTCCACATTAGATCTGGATATCAGAGAGTTGCTCTTGTGTTCCATATGTATACTCACAAAATCCGCCTAAATTGGCCTCCTTCTACCACCCTGTGCTGCTCCGCCGTAAATGCGAATGCACGCACCATGGTGGTATATATTGGGGATTCAG
Source organism: Lissotriton helveticus (assembly GCF_964261635.1). Taxonomy (NCBI): domain Eukaryota; kingdom Metazoa; phylum Chordata; class Amphibia; order Caudata; family Salamandridae; genus Lissotriton; species Lissotriton helveticus. The sequence goes on along the minus strand of NC_136065.1, from coordinate 162,151,687 downwards.
GCGGTCTCTCATTCGCTGATTAGCGGAAATCGGATTATGGCCTAAAGAGGTACATCCGTATATCCGCCTATCATGTCACATGTGTGTTCTACATGGGGCATGTGTCCTTGCGTTATTGGTTAATTGCCGGGTTTTTCAGAAAACCAAATAAGGAGTGTCCGCTGCCCTGCCAATTGCATGCCCAGACTGTAGTTGGTATCGACCACAGCCCTACTGCGCAAGCCTCGTTGTTGAAAGACTCGCAGAACCAGACGCGCATGCGCTATGGAGCCCTTGGTTTGCTGGTGATAGGCGCATGCGCGAAAGCATCACACTGGTCGTGCGGTAAAATAGGAAATGTTTTCGTTTTACACCATATCGGGAAACTGTTTTTACTGGTCATCCATTGTTTTCTAAAAGGCGCGCGCATGCGTGTTGCATGTTTTTTAGCCCTGGTGTTCTAATCAACTACGCACGTGCCGATGTGTCGTTTGCACTCATCTCGTGCGGTTTATCTGGATGGATGTTGCTTTGTTATATATTTACTGAGTGTCATGGCGGAAAAACACTGAATAAAAGGGGCATGTGCCAAGGAGTATTACTAATAATACCGTGTTGGTCCATTAGAGTGCGTATTTCTTTTCCATGACTCTTTAAACCATATCCAGAGCCGAAGACAATATCAGAAAATTCCCCTTTGACCTACACCCAAGTGGAATGACAAAAATGTTGGATTATGGTCCAGTAATTTGGCTCCACGGAATGTCATCATTAAGTCCTGTGACATGGGTTCCCAAGCGGAACACCCACCGTTGTTCTTTCTGGAACAGGCCTGTGTCAGATGGTAGACGTTCGATGACCGTCCAGCGTAAATCGTTGATACAGTGCTGAAAATCCAAAAAATGTGACGCCATCTTCGTGGTAGTTTTTTTACAACGTATGTTGCTTTTGTGTTCGCCACCAAAAAAAGCAAAACCCTAACTTTTAGGAATGGCACATCATGGGAACAGCGCCAGTTCTCTAACTGTAACACGAAGAACGTGGTATACATGATAACGTGCCCATGCAGTCTGGAATATATAGGCATGACTACCCGACCTGTCAAAGTAAGAATAGGCGAAAAAGAAATACGCACTCTAATGGACCAACACGGTATTATTAGTAATACTCCTTGGCACATGCCCCTTTTATTCAATGTTTTTCCGCCATGACACTCAGTAAATATATAACAAAGCAACATCCATCCAGATAAACCGCACGAGATGAGTGCAAACGACACATCGGCACATGCGTAGTTGATTAGAACACCAGGGCTAAAAAACATGCAACACGCATGCGCGCGCCTTTTAGAAAACAATGGATGACCAGTAAAAACAGTTTCCCGATATGGTGTAAAACGAAAACATTTCCTATTTTACCGCACGACCAGTGTGATGCTTTCGCGCATGCGCCTATCACCAGCAAACCAAGGGCTCCATAGCGCATGCGCGTCTGGTTCTGCGAGTCTTTCAACAACGAGGCTTGCGCAGTAGGGCTGTGGTCGATACCAACTACAGTCTGGGCATGCAATTGGCAGGGCAGCGGACACTCCTTATTTGGTTTTCTGAAAAACCCGGCAATTAACCAATAACGCAAGGACACATGCCCCATGTAGAACACACATGTGACATGATAGGCGGATATACGGATGTACCTCTTTAGGCCATAATCCGATTTCCGCTAATCAGCGAATGAGAGACCGCCTGAATCCCCAATATATACCACCATGGTGCGTGCATTCGCATTTACGGCGGAGCAGCACAGGGTGGTAGAAGGAGGCCAATTTAGGCGGATTTTGTGAGTATACATATGGAACACAAGAGCAACTCTCTGATATCCAGATCTAATGTGGAGTCCAACAGTGAGTAATATGAGTCACAGTACTGAAACCACTTCTTTACCCTCACAGATTGTGGATCCACCTACCTACCCTGATGTTTCTGGATATGCTCATGACGCAATTCACAACAGTGACAATGAGTATGTCCAAATGAAAAACATATACAAAAAAACCTTCTAGTGTGTCTTTTATGTTGTGTGTTTTGTATGTCCCTCTTTCTTACAGGTCAATTTGACTGTTTGGGGCTCCAGGTGACTGCACCTGTCTGAGCCAGTCTTTTTTGACTACCAAACTAAAGGTGAATTTTCTTTCCTTTTTTTCAGGGCATGCAATTGCATGAACTGAAGATACCGCTGTAGGCACATTGATAGCCTTCGTGAGATCATTTTCACTTTTTAATAAGTAGAATTACACTTTTTAATAGAAATACGTGAGTAGGGTTGGGAAGTTGTGCCCCGTCCTGAAGAAGGAACACCAGTTCCGAAACATGTCGACGCACACCAGAGGTCTAGTCCCTAATTAAGACTCTGAACCTCGCCTTTTGCACACTTTTTAACAGCACCAGCTAGGGGTATGGAATAAAGTTTTTTTCACTACACCCACTAGCCAGGTACTTTTTAATTTTCACCACACCCTTCACTCACATTAATCCCCTCACGTGCACTCAACACACACCACACATAGTCATTACTTGTCAACGCTCCCGCGTAGTCGCAGGTCGTAGCGTGCCGCATCCCCTTAGCGGGGTGCGAAGACCCCGATGATGAAGCATGACACCAAGGGGCCTGTTGGTGTGTGAGGGGTATTTTACACAACACTGAGTGTTCCCCATCACTGTGGTGCACACTGGCAGTAGGATTCTCAATATATGTGCTTCAGTGGATTTTGAGAAATTATTGTTCAAAAACAAGATATATATCTGTAACAGCGCTCCGCTTCGCGGAGATAAAATTATATCTGTATTACCTAGCTGTTGCTAACACCAGTTAGCGACGGCTAGTAGGAGATAGCGACCATCTTGGGCCCCACTTTGCATGTGAGTGATATTTATCACTAATGACATGCAAAGTGGGCATGCCAAGATGTTAGCGACTGGAAACAGTCGCTAACATCGCTATCTCCTATTATCAACTTTTCGAAATATTCGCGATAAGCGCGAATATCTCCAAAAGCTAGCACCTGCCCTGAGCAGTTCTTAGCCATGTTATCCAATGGGAGGTGGATAACATGGCTAAGAGTATTAGCTCGGTAATGCATGAATATCGCTGAGTTTTCAGCGATATTAATGCATTGCGGTCGTTTTTTATCGTATTTGCGATAAACCTTGATAATAGCAAGGTTTATCTGCGATAATTTCTGACAATGCTTAGCGGTAAAAAAATCGTTGCTAAGCATCGTTAGGGATAAATATCGCTTAACTTTGGTAATATGCCCCAACGTCTGTTAACGTTCGATTCGAAGGAAATCAGGAAGTGTTGAAAAACATTGTCTGCGCCATCTTGTCTTTTTTCAAATGCCACACTTTTGTCGTGCACGGCAGCCATTTTAGATGCCTTGACCAGACCCACTCTGTGCACGCTGTCGATCCTTAGCATGGCTCCCCACCCTCGCAAGCATCTCCCCCAGGCAGTGGTCACCCCCGCTCTCTGTCTTATGCATGGGTAATAAACCTCCCCCCATCTGCGCTGCTCTTCCCTAAGAATCACACCCTGTGCCCGCCCGACACCTCCCTTTCGCCCTATTCACTACCGCACCCTCTGACACTCCTTTTCCTCTGTGTCCGATTGTCCAGGCCGGTCCTAGGGTATCAGCTAGCCCTGCAGATGTAGTTTATGGCCCCAGCTGTAAAGAATCACCCCTCTTCAAAGGAGTTATAGTAGATCAAGGCCCACACTCGATGAGATCCGTCACAGCAGACGCGTTCCTATTATCTGAAAACCATCCTGTATTGTGATTGGGGAGGGGACCGAGCCTGAAGCGGAAGATTCCAGGGATGACTCTTTGTACATCAAAGTTTTTACAATTATGTGTCACATTAAAAACATATAGCACTCCGACAAAGTAGTAAGATTATAAAACTTTAATAACTTATAAATATATACAAGAAAACAAAAACAGTAATAACATATAAACATTTTCAGGGAAAAACAACGAAGTAGCGGTCGGCTGTGCGAATAGTCCCAACGCAGCACAACGTCCAGATTTCCGGCGTGGGGCGTCGCGGGGGGTGGGTCATCAGTAGCAAACTGTTGTGCGAATAGTTCCAAGGCAGCAGAACTATGGCACCAAGGTGATGTCCAGTAAGTTGCCGCACTGGTTTTGGTATCCTACAATGCTGCTCCGAATAACGGCGTGGGGCGCCCCGGGGGAGGCGGCGTGAACGGGCCTCTCCAGGTGGAGTGTCATCTGTTGTAGTGGGGCGCCCCTTTACCGTTTCAGTTGCCATTCCGTCCGTTTTTGGTCCACTGTGTCAAAAGCCGCAATTCAGCTGAGTTGCGCCCACTCTTGCGGTGCAGCGATAGGCGGCTGTCACAGGACTCTCAAAATGGCGGCAGGCTGTTTCCTTTTTGGGCCTGGTCCACTGAAATGGCCCTGGGACACCTTGGAAATCGGACGCTTGTCTGCTAGGTCTTGGACCCCATTCTCGAAAGCGTCCCCTCCGCCTTGAGGATTCATCAAAAGTTGTGGGGGCCCCCGACTCCTGTAGGCTTCTGGTGGGGAGCGGCTGCCATGATTGCTCGCGGAATGACCACGACGGAGCTACGAGATGGTGGTGCTCTCATGCTGACGCCAGCTTCAGTCTGAAACATCCAGAAACAAGGTGGGGCTTTCATCGTTTGGGGAAAAAAAAAAGTTTTCATCCAATGAAAAGTGTTGTTTTTAGGTCATATGATCAAGCCTTCCATCATTAGGAAACCAAAAGTAAAATGAACCAATGAAAAGTTTTATAAACAAGTCACATGACCTGTTATGCGGCATAGGGTATAAAATGCGGAGAAAATACGTTGGCACGTGAGGCGGCGTCAGTAGCGGACCGATGTGCGAATAGGCCGAAGGCAATACAACGCGCCAAGATCCGGATGGCACCGAGGTGGTGTCCAGCAAGTTGCAGCACTGGTGTGGCCATCCTACAATGCTGAAAGTCGGCGTGGGGTGCCCCGTTGGCCTGTGAGTTTGCGTCAGTAGCGGACCGATGTGCGAATAGGCCGAAGGCAGCACAACGCGCCAAGATCCGGATGGCACCGAGGTGGTGTCTAGTAAGTTGCCACACTGGTGTGGCCATCCTACAATGTTGAAAGTCGGTGTGGGGCGCCCCGTTGGCCTGTGAGATGGCGGCAGTAGCGGACCGATGTGCGAATGGGGCCAAAGGCAGCGCAACAATATTTTCGGAATAGAAGACACCACAAGGCGCTGAGATGCCAAGATCCGGATGGCACCGAGGTGGTGTCTAGCAAGTTGTGGCACTGGTGTGGCCATCCTACAATGGTAAAAGTCGGCGTGGGGCGCCCTGTTGGCCTGTGAGATGGTGTCAGTAGCGGACTGATGTGCGAATGGGGCCAAAGGCAGCGCAACAATATTTTCTGACTGACACCACAAGGCGCTGAGATGCCAAGATCCGGATGGCACCGAGGTGATGTCTAGCAAGTTGCTGTACTGGTGTGGCCATCCTACAATGGTAAAAGTCGGCGTGGGGCGCCCTGTTGGCCTGTGAGATGGTGTCAGTTGCGGACCGATGTGCGAATGGGGCCAAAGGCAGCGCAACAATATTTTCTGTATGGAAGATACCACTAGGCGTTGAGATGCCAAGATCCGGATGGCACCGAGGTGATGTCTAGCAAGTTGCTGTACTGGTGTGGTCATCCTACAATGCTGAAACTCGGCGTGGGGCGCCCCATTAGCCTGTGAGATGGCGTCAGTAGCGGACCGATGTGTGAATAGGCCGGAACCAGCACAAGGCGCCAAGATCCGGATGTCACCGTGGTGGTTTCATAGTTGAGAGGCACTTCATCTGCAGTGGGGCGCCGAGATCCGGATGGCACCGAGGTGATGTCTAGCAAGTTGCTGTACTGGTGTGGCCATCCTACAATGCTGAAACTCGGCGTGGGGCGCCCTATTAGCCTGTGAGATGGCGTCAGTAGCGGACCGATGTGTGAATGGGGCAAAGGTAGCGCAAGAATATTTTCTGAATAGAAGACACCACAAGGCGCTGAGATGCCAAGATCCGGATGGCACCGAGGTGGTGTCTAGTAAGGTGCACTGGTGTGGTCATCCTACAATGCTGAAACTCGGCGTGGGGCGCCCCATTAGTCTGTGAGGTGGCGTCAGTAGCGGACCGATGTGCGAATAGGCCGAAGGCAGCACAACGCGCCAAGATCCGGATGTCACCGTGGTGGTTTCATAGTTGAGAGGCACTTCATCTGCAGTGGGGCGCCGAGATCCGGATGGCACCGAGGTGATGTCTAGCAAGTTGCTGTACTGGTGTGGTCATCCTACAATGCTGAAACTCGGCGTGGGGCGCCCCATTAGCCTGTGAGATGGCGTCAGTAGCGGACCGATGTGCGAATGGGGCCAAAGGCAGCGCAACAATTTTTTTGGAATAGAAGAGACCACAAGGCGCAGAGATTCGGTTAGCACCGAGGTGGTGTCTAGCAAGCTATGCAGCTGAGTTGCGTGCGCACTTGCGGCGAATAGGTCGAAGGCAGCATAACAATGTTTTCTGAATAGAAGACACCACAAGGCGTTGAGATTCGGTTACCACCGAGGTGATGTCTAGCAAGTTGCCGCACTGGTGTGGCCATCCTACAATACTGCTCCGAATAACGGCGTGGGGTGCCCGAAGGGGGGGGGGGGGGAGGCGGCGTGAACGGGCCTTCCTAGGTGGAGGCTCGTCTGCTGTAGTGGGGCGCCCCTTTACCGTTTCAGTTGCCATTCAGCTGAGTTTCGGCTGCTCTTGATGCTACAGCGACAGGCGGCTGCAACAGGACTCTCAAAATGGCGGCCTGTTCTTTGGATTTGGGCCTGGTCCACTAAAATGGCTCTGGGACACCTTAGAACTCGGACGCTCGATTTTTTTTTCCTTTCCTGTACATGCAAAAAAAGGTAAATGCCCGGTACGTTACACGCTTCATCTGCCACGATGAACTCTCCAGAGGAACCGAAAAAAAATATAGTTATGGTAACTATACCATGCATCGTCATATGGAGAGGTGGCACCAATTAATTATAGTGCTGCAGGTCCAGAATATAGTCAAAATGTCTCCACCAACCAGCGGTCGGAACACAACCCCTTTCAGCTGGCTAAATAGTTCTGTTAAATGACAACAGAAGGGACAGGCAACAAGAACCATCAGTCAAAGAGGGGAGGGCTAGTTCTTCTCTACCGGGTTACATTGGGGCGCTACCGGAACTGATCGAATTGGTAGTCTACAGTGTTTCTGGATGTTTCAGACTGAAGCTGGGGTTAGCATGAGAGCAGTACCATTCCGTAGCTCCGTCGTGGCCATTCCGCAACCAATCATGGCAGCCGCTCTTTATCGTTATTTTGGGCGGGGTGGGTGGCGGAGCCGAGCTGTTTTGCAGCCATCATTGTGTGGAGTTCAGTTCATTTCACTAGTTTTGTATTTGTCATGAGGGGTTGTTCCTAATGTTTCTATTTTAGCGAGGTCAAAAAGAGATCCCATTAGTGGCCTACTGATTTTGCTCGATTCCTTTTCTTTTTTTTTTACACGATTTTTCGTTATCTGCAAAGACTAAACAGAGTATTGCGACTCTGTGTTTGTTTGTAAATAGAGAATGAACCAAAGAGAACCAATTCTAAAACAGTAAATACTTGGATAACAATCAATCAAATGGAGAGAGAAGCAGGCACGACGTATTACAACGGGGGCAAAGGCCTGCGTTAACTACCCTTCACTATGTGCAAAGAGAGAGTACTCCTAATAGAAATGAGGGGGGGGGGGCACCATTCAAAGCAGATCAGTGTGCATAAACACGAAAATGTTTTCACTTACCACGTACTTGACATTCGACAGCTTATGATATTTGCTATTAAAAAACCATTGAAATTCACTGAAAAAACCATAGGTTATAGACCATATATAGTTAGGAATTAGCATTTACAGATGTCACTGACCATGTCATGAATGATGTAATATGTGACATCATCAGCAGTGGATTGCGGGTGCGCGATATATAGTTAGTGCAACTAACTATATATGGAATTTCAATGGTTTTGTGTGAGTAAAATAAGGTTTTTTAAATGCTAATTCCTAACTATATATGGTCTATAACCTATGGTTTTTTCAGTGAATTTTCAAGGTTTTGTAAATGCTAATTCCTAACTATATATGGTCTATAACCTATGGTTTTTTCAGTGAATATATATATATATGTGTGTAGCCATGCCCCGGGGGATGGGTTCTCCGGTGGATGAAATCGGCCTCGGAGGAGGGCCGCGTGACCCCCTTCATGTTTTTTTCTTTAAAAAAACAAAATGTCTCAGGCCCTGGGGGATGGTGTCCCACAGGGCCCACAAATTATTAAAGGAATGGGGGGCCACATAGGCCCCCTTTGAACTAAAAGTAAATAAAATCTGGCATCTCGCCGGAGGCCCCGCCATAGCCCTACACCATTCTGCAAACACGCCTCCTGATGCATTCCGGGTTGGGGCATTAAGTCCCCTAGAATCTTAAGGGTCCTTAGGGGCCAAGTAGCCCACCAGGTACCTCCAGTAAGTGCCACACAGTGGGATTGCTGAGAGGTGGTCCGAGGCAACACCCCTTTTTACACCACTCTGCAAACATGCCTCTTGGCGCACTGCTCGTGGGGTGATGAGATTTTCTTGTGTCCTCAGGAACTCAGGACTAAAGTGGACTTCATCCCCGAAGCAGCAGTGCACAAGGAGGCGCGTTTGCAGAGTGGTGTAAAAAGGGGGCGTGGCCTTGGACCACTCTCAGCAATCCAGCTGTGTGGGGCTTACTACAAATAACAGGAGGGCTAGTTGGCACCCAGAGACCCTCAGGATGCAAGGGGACTACATCGCCCAACCAAGAGTGGCCAGGAGGAGTGTTTCTAGAGTGGTCCAGAAAAAGGGCGTGGCCTGTGTCCACCTCTCAGCAATCCCACTATCTGGGGCTTACTGGAGGTGTCTGGTAGGCTAGTTCACCCCTAAGGACGCCCAGCATCGAAGGGGACTTTACTCCCCATCCAAGAGCTTGGCAGGGAGCACGTTTGCAGAATGGTGGGCAAAGGGGTCGACGCCTGCTATGAGAACTTACCAATGCTGCTGTGTGGGACTTACTGGAGGTAAAGAGGAGGGGTAGTTGGCCCCCAAGAACATCCTTCGGGGTCAAACCACCCCTCCTGTTACCTCCAGTAAGTCCCACACAGTGGAATTGCTAAGAGGCATTCAGAGGCCATGCCCCCCTTTCTCCACCACTCTGCAAACACGCCTCCTGGCACACTACAGGTTGGGAGATGAAGCCCACTTTTACTCCTGAGGGACTTTGGGGACCAAGAAGCCCTCCTGGTACCTCCAGTAGGTCCTACACAGCAGAATTCCTGTGCTCTGGTCGGAGGCCCAGCCCCCTTTCTCCACCACTCTGCAAACGCGACTACTGCATTATACTTTTCAGAAACACATAGTCACTGGATGATATCATGAGTGATGTAATTTGAGATGTCATCAGTGATGTCACTGACCATGTCATGAGTGATGTAATTTGTGATGTCATCAGCAGTGTATTGCGGGGGTTCGAGTGATAGTTATAAACTGCAGAATTTCTCTGTTCATGTATGAGTGAAATGTCAACCTAACTATAACGTCCCTGAAACATATATATATACATATATATATACATATATATATATATATATATATATATATATATATATATATATATATATATATATATATAGATATATATATAGATATAGATATATAGTCCCTCCAAATCGCTCCTGGAGGGGTTAGCAGCACAAACACCAATGTCAGCAGCAGCTTAAGCAGAGACCACAACTTCCAGTTGCAAATAAAGCCAGACGTGTTTCAAGCTGTAGCCCTTGTTCACTGGCTTGCACAAAGTAAATGGAAGAAGCATTATGTTTGGAACACCTTTATTCATTTAAACAGTCCCGCCCCAATTGGCGTCATCAGGCAAGGCATTTTGGGTCACATAGCTCCTATGCTATGCCGGTGCGGACTGCAAGTTCCGTGAAACTCCAATGGATTAGTTGACCCCGTTATAAATTTTTTTTTAAAAAGAGTCCAAGTGGGTTTGTTTTAAAATTCTGATCCCAAATGGGTGAAAGTTGAAGAGAAAGCGCTGGTTGCTCACCAATACCATCCAAAGGTGAGGCCCTCTCCACTCCAAAAGTGCGCGCGGTTGCGGACACAAGGATCCGTAGGTTGAGCGGCGGGACTTCTCTGCGGCCAGACCAGCCACTAAACACAAAGAGAAGAATTGTCCCAGATAGAGAGGTCGCTCCTGGAGGGGTTAGCAGCACAAACACCAATGGCAGCAGCAGCATAAGCGAAGATCGCAACTTCCAGTTGCAAATAAAGCCAGACGTGTTTCAAGCTGGAGCCCAACATCGCCGAAATCAGTGAACAAGGAATTTATCCGAAACGCGTTTGACAATGACGGCGCATTATCACGCTTGAAAGGCTTCTGCAAACCTCCTGCTACCACCCGAATAAAGAAGGTTAAGCAACGTTGTGTGGGTGTCCCCTTCTGTTGAGCAGACTTCGTTTGGATTATATAGTGGTCCGCTCTGGCCACGGAGATTACCCCACTGCTGCTTGCAGGTCCATGTGCTTTGAGAGAGGCACGCTGTAAGTGAAAAACGTACCTGCTTGGATTGGCGCAGCAGAAGGCTGTACCTGTCCCCGATAGCGACCTGACGGAAAATGTAATTTGGGAATACAGGAGCGAGTGGCAACCACTATGGACTTTGATGTTGTCAAAATTACAGTGACCAGAATGCCTAGCAAGCATACGCCCAGTGGGGCAGGACTAAAACGTAGCAATCACCTCAAATTGGGCTGTTCGCTGCTCCTTCCCCCACATCGCCGAAGTCAGTGAACAAGGAATTTATCCGAAACGCATTTGACAATGACGGCGCATTATCACGCTTGAAAGGTTTGTGCAAACCTCCTGCTGCCACCTGAATAAAGAAGGTTAAGCAACGTTGTGTGGGTGTCCCCTTCTGTTGAGCAGACTTCATATGAATATATATATATATATATATATATATATATATATATATATATATATATATATATATATATATATATATATACACACAATTATCTACAGGCGGTCGCCAGTAGATAGTTACAGTTAGGACCTAGTTTCCATAGGAAAAAAAAAGTGTTTTTTGTTTTCCCAATAACTCTGGCGCCGGATGACAAATCTTTGTAATATTTTCAAAACTCGTGGGGCGCTCCGGTCAGCTCCTATCCTGAAAGTTTTGGGGTGATTTGACAAGCGTGGGCCGAGAAAAAAGGGGGGGGCCCAAAACATGTTTTCGCCATGTTAATTTCCATAGGAAACTTTAAACACGGCTACAGTCCGAACTGCTGAACGGAATTACACCAAATTTGACAAAAAGATAGCCCTTGTTTCAGAAAGAACTCCTTTTGTCAAATGGCATTAATCCATTCAGTAGTTTGAGAAATTACAACAACAAAAAAAAAAAAAGAGGTTGAAAAATGAATTTCCCATAGGAAAACTTAGACACTGCTACAGTTGGAACTGCTGAACGGAATTACACCAAATTTGGCAAAAAGGTGGTGCTTGCTTCAGAAAACGCCCTTTTTTCCAGTGGTGTAAATCAGTTCAGTACTTGCTCAAGAAAATAAAAAAAATAAAAGTTTCGATATTTAGAGGCGCTGTGGATCCACGCACCCTCCTGACCACGAGCTTTATTCTAATTGGCTGTCAACAGTCCAAACCAGGAAGTGTTGGCAGCCATCTTGTGCCTCGGTGACCGAGGCACAAGAAAACAGAAAAAGAAACTCGAAAAACAGGAAAAGGGGGCAGGGTAGAAACAGCCTGACTCCTTAGGGCTGCCTAGGGGGGTCCCACAAGGAACCCCAGGGCCCAAAAAACATTAAAAAAAATAATAACATCCGTCGAATTCGCGCTGGGTGCGGGAATCCGGCTGAAAAAATGGAAAAACTAAGCGTGGGCTTCCGTTCTTCGTTATTATTTACCCCACGGGTGGGTCAAGTCCCGGGGGCAGTGGTAAAATGTGTGGGGGCCCATTCCCCCCTCACTGCCCCGGGGACCGCCACCTCCGCAGGGCTTGATTAAATAGTTGCGGGGGGCACATAGCCCCCCACAGCCCTGGGGACCGCCACCCCCAGGGCTTATTTCTAAATGTGTGGGGGCCTCCAAGGCTCCCCCAAGCCACGGGGACCGCCACCCTCCAGAGCTTCTTATTTTCACTGTGTGGAGGGGCCTCCATGGCCCCCCAAGCCCCGGGGACCACCACCCCGTGGCTCTTATTAATTATAATCGCGAGGGCACATGCCCCCCCCCGCCCGGGGACGGCCACCCCCCGGGGCTTTTATGTTTTTTTATCATACACCTGTGTGGAGGGGCTCGAGCCTCACCACACGCCCCGGGGACCACCACCTCCCCAGGGCACTAATATTCGAATTTGGGGGGCCGTATTGGACCCCCGAGCCCCGGGGACCACCACCTCCCCGGGGCTCTGCAGATGTTGGGAGGGGGGCCGCGTGGACCCCTTCCAGGAGCCCTTGATGGCCCTGGGGACCGCCACCCCCCAGGGCCAGCTCCTGCAGTATTTCGGGGTGCCCACCCCCGGGACACTGCTGTTTGCAATGACAGGGCGGGACCCGCTCTGCTCCCACCCTATCAATGCAAACAGCTTTGCTTCATTGAAGCGAGAGCAGAGAAACCTGCTCTCGCTTTTTTTTATTTATTTTTTTATTGATAAATAAGGTGTAATTCCATTAAGATCCAATACATATTCAGTTGATACATTATACATATATAAAATTCCAAATGTGCAATAAGTTAGTCAGCATAATACAAAAGTAGTATAAATACATACATTCATAACTCATGGGGAATTCATATTACTATTATAAACACATTAATCAGCTTAGAACACTCATAAATAATGTAATCATAAAACTTGTCTTCTGTTAATTCCTCCAGTTCTTCAGAGGCTCCCAAACATTTCTACCAAATTCTCGCGCTGTCCTCCCCTTAAATTACCTAACAATCTGGATAGCCACATTTGAAATGTAGGAGCAACGGTATCCTTCCACCCAGCCGAGATAAGAATTCGTAATACCGCTACTGCAATGAACAATAACGCTTGAGTATCTCTCTCAACATTATGTTTATTGTCTGTCCCTGTAATAACCAGGGTAGGGGATAGGTTGATATTAATACCTAGCAGCCCCTGCAAAAATAAAGTTATTTCACTGCGTATTAAGACCAGATTGGGACAGTCATAAAACATATGCAGTAGGTCTGCCGGGCCTGAATTGCATTTGGGGCATTTATCATCTTCTCTAAGTCCCCACCCATACAATTTCGCAGGAGTATAGTATAGGTTAAACAAAGTCTTATAATGTTGAGACCTTAAATTTGATGCTCGAAATACTTTCTTACTTAATATTAGGGCTAGGTCTATATCAACATCCGGATCCCCCAATTTTTGTGCCCAAGAGGCCTCTGTTTTTTCCAGGTCATCTGTGAGGCCAGGCAACGAAAAATTGTAGGCAGTACCTATCTTCTTTCCCCCTTTTTTTAGGTATTCAACTAGTTGACTATCTGGGGGTATCAGGATCTTTGGTCTGTGTGCTAATAATGTTCGAGCAATTTGTTCATATAAAATCCAGTGGCTACCGGGGATCCTATACTTCTTCTGTAGCTCGTCAAAGCTAAAGACAGCACCACCTTTCATGATATCACCCAGAGATCTTATCCCATGCTCTCTCCATACAGTACAATACACACTTTGGCCCAGATGTGGAAATAGGTTAGATTTCCAAAGATTTATTTTGTTGTTTATTTTGGGGATCTTCATAATTTTGCTGATAGCTTTCCAAGTTCCCCAGACCCCTTCAATGATCTTATATTTATTCATTTATTTATTTATTTTTGAGATTTATACAGCGCGTACAATTGCCCGTAGGAGTCTCGGCGCTAGAAACTTTGAATGTATTCCCGAGGTTAGGCCGGTAACTATTCTTGATCAAACAGCCAGGTCTTTATCTTTCTGCGGAAATGCATCAGGGATGGGCTGTCTTTGATGGAAGCTGGCAGGGAATTCCATAACCTGGGAGCTGCCACACGGAAGCGTCTATCGCCCCAGTTAACTGTTTTTGTTCGTGGTATTTGTAGGATTTTAAGGTTGTTAGATCGGAGCGATCTTATGGAGGACTGGTATCTGAGATGGGATTTTAGGAAATGTGGACCACAGTTGTGCAATGCTTTATAGAGTATGCACAGCGCTTTAAGCTTGATCCTGTTTCGAATCTTGAGCCAATGCAGGTCCCTTATAGTCTCAGAGATTGGTGAGAACTTTGGGATTCCAGACAGGAGACGGGCTGCAGCATTCTGGATGGTCTGCATTCTGTTGGTCACTCTTGCTTGGGCGTTGATGAATAAGCCGTTACAGTAGTCAAGAGATGACAGCACGAGGGCGCTTACCAGCGTCTTACCTGCTGAGGTTGGTAGAAACGGCATGATTTTCTTGATCAGCCTGAGTTTGTGATGGGCTGTTGCTGCTATTTTATTTGAGTGGGCCATGAAATTTAATTTATCGTCAAAAATCACCCCCAGATTTCTGACGGTGATGGCTGGTGTAGGTGGTGTTCCGTGCGTAGGGGGCCACCAGGTGTTTGACCATCCGGGGGAGAGATGTCCAAATATGACGACCTCCGTTTTTTCAGCATTTAACTTTAGGCAGTTAGAGGCCATCCACTCACCGATCGCCCGCATGCCCTCTTGGAAGTTTTCAGCTACCTTGTCTCCATTCCCGTTGATGGCCAACACAAGCTTGCCTTCCTATAATATCTTCGATCTAACTCACAATGCAGTAACCCATAGGCCTTCCTCCCCAATAACAGCTCGAAGATAGAGGGAGGGATCTGACTCTCAGTTTGATCTTCAGATGGTAGAAGGTCCGGTTGAATTAGTATGTTCATCTGTGTAAGGAGGCATACCAAATGATATATTCTGAGGTTCGGCATAGCCAGACCTCCCCTGTCCCATGGTAATGACATGTAATTAATTGAGCGTCTAACTTTGCCATACTGCCAAACAAACCTAACAAATGTGGATTCAATTTTCCTCAACACACTTTCCTCTAACAACAGTGGGATAGCCCTAAACAGATATAAAACTTTGGGGAACATCGTCATTTTTAAGACATTTACTCTACCAATCAAAGATAGGTGTAACACGTCAATTCTTTTCAAATCCTTTTCGATTTCATTAATAAGGGGAAGATAATTCTCTCCAACCATCTTCGTGACTGCTGAATTAATTCTAACCCCAAGGTATACGGCTGAATTTACAAATCTATAATCAGTCTTCACTATATTTTTAGTACATATTATCTGCGTTTTCCCCTCATTTAGCCGATAGCCTGAGTGAAGCCCAAATTCGTTGGCCAGTTGGACCAAAACTGGCATTGCTTGATGTGGGTCAGATGTAGTTATCGCCAGGTCATCAGCATAGGCGAGCAATTTGTAGTGAAGCCATTAAACACTACAGGACTGATTTGGCGAGAGCCTAACATTTTTTGAATAAAAGGATCTATATATAGGGAGAATAGGATCGGGGAGCAAGGGCATCCCTGGCATGTCCCCCTCTTTATCACTATTTTATCAGACCTTTCCCTCATGACCATAACACGAGCCACAGGATCAAGGTACATAGCCTTAATTGCCCTCAGAAAGTTATTACCAAAGCCTCTACCGACCAAAATCCCCCAGAGAAAGTCCCATACCACTCGGTCGAAGGCTTTATCAGCGTCGAGGAGGATCATGGCCATCTCCCCCCCCCGTGGCATCATGGGCATCAAATAGCGCAATTGCTCTTCTAGTGTGTTCTGTAGTACCTCTCCCAGGTATAAACCCATGCTGCCACGGGGAAACGAGGCGTCCAATGATCCCCCCCCAACCTGCCAGCCCAGATCTTAGAATATAGTTTGGTGTCGGCATTAATTAACGATATTAGTCGGTAGGACCCCGGCAATTCCTTGGGTTTCCCCTTCTTGTGGAAGATAACGATGTTAGTCTCCTTCCAGGACTCGAGTATTATACCTGACCACAAAATACCATTGAATAGATCTAATAAAATTGGGGCGATCTCCTTTTCTAAACATTTAGACACCTCGAGGGGGATTCAGTCAGGTCCTGCTGCCTTACCTGAGGCTAATTCCTGTAAGGCCGTAGTTAATTCTGGCATATCTAGGTCTCTATCAAGATCTTCTCTAGTTTGAATGTCTAGACACGGCCCACCATCTACATAGCCAGAATCTAAACCATGCTTACCCATGGCGCCCTCTTCATTATACAGGTTTTGATAAAAATTCTGAAAGACTCTTAAAATGTCTTTGGGCTCCGTATACTCCTTATCTTCATCCTGTATACGGGAGATTAAATTCTTAGTCCTCTATTGCCTTATCTGCAAGGCAAGTGTCTTACCCGCCTGTTCTCCTGTTTCATAGCGACTTGCCTTGGAGACCTGATACTCACTAGTTTCTTTCTGAGTGACTATTTTCTGCAGAACCGCTTTAATAACAGTTATTCTTTTCAGACTCTCCCGTCCCTCCCGTCCCTGACCTATGTCCTTAATATGCTGTTCTTCTGCTACCACTAGCATATCTAAAAGCTTCTCGATCTCCCTCTTATCGTCTTTTCGAATCCTTGCGGAGCAGCTTATCGTCTCTCCTCGTAGAGCAGCCTTAAAGGCATCCCACACGCTATTCCGAGATGCACTATACCTATTAATATCATAAAACTCCAAAGCCCTTTTTTTAAGATGTTCAACAAATCTGGTGTCTAATAATAATTTTCTCTCGAAAGACCAGCTGGTTCGTTTCCTTTCCATTTTAGGCATATCATAGTACATCACTAGAGGATTGTGGTCTGATATTGATTTTGGGAGTTTCTTGATTCGCACCTTATTCAGCTCCGTGGAGGAAATCAAAAAGTAGTCTAATTTAGTATATTTCAGATTGGGGCAAGAAAAATAAGTATAGCCTGGATCTAAGGGTTCCCTTACCGCCCACACATCTTTAAGACCATGTGACTTCATAAGGGAATCGCGAGCTCGGAACACTTTGGGTTTCCGCCCAGAGTAATCATCTGCTTTGCTCCAGTCTACTGAAATATTTAAATCCCCACAAACCATTATGAGTGTTGGCCAATTAGCTAATTCCCCTTCCAAGCAATCAAAGACTTCAGGATCGTCCGGATTTGAGCCATATATCACACATATTGTACAGCCTAAATTGAGTTCAACTATCACCCATCTCCCTGCGCTGTCAGCCTTATAACGTTTTGCTCCTCCTACCATAGGTTTAGCTAAAATGGCCACTCCTCTGATTGTTGACGTTTGAGATGAACAAGCTAAAATTTCAAGCCTCCTGAATTTCATCAAATCTCTTTTTGCCCAAGGAAGGTGGGTCTCCTGTATGCAAAAAATATCAACATTGTTAAACTCAGAAAAATGCTCCACCCTTTGACGTTTTCTCGCGTCATTCAAGCCACCTACATTGACTGTACACATTTCAATGCTTGACATGTTTTTGTATTAAGCTTCCCTGCTGAATTTTAATGTTAACAACTTTTACCTTGATACACCTTATTTTCTCTTTTTTGGATTTTTCTCCCAGCCCCTTGCACTCCTTCCCACCTGGCTGCCCAGCAGCCCCCACCACCCATCTCGCCCTCCTCCCCCCCTTACCCACCTTCCCCCACCCTCTCCCTACACCTCTGCTCCCTTGCTAGTGAGGCGCTCAGACCTAGCCTGTGCGTGTGATGGTCACAGTGAGAGTAGTGAAGCTCTTAATATTATATTATAATCTAACTCAACGTTCTATTCCCCTCTTGAGACATTTTGTTTTTTAAATAGACACCCAGACTACAAATTCAGCTGAACCTTCACCAATATTTCCATAATGTTAGAAACAGAGACATACACCCCATACATCCAGAGCTGTTCTATTTCCCATAAGTGTCCAGATATTCTCTGGCTTTAATCTCAGAGGTAAAATACATAGTTCTCCCCTCGTTTATAACTTTCAGTTGGGCTGGATTAATTAGATAGGCCTGCATTTTCTTCTGCTGAAATGGGTTAATCAGTTGCCTGAGTCTCCAGCGTCTCTCCACTGTTATATGGCAAAAATCCGGGCGAACGAAGAACGAGATCCCATCCACATTCCTCTTGGCATCCGGTCTTGCCTTCTCCGCAATTGCCTGCCTCAGCACAAAATTACCCAAAAAGATTAGGATAGCTCTAGGTTTGTCCCCTTCTTTAGTGCCTTTTTTGATCTTAAACGGAGTGCGGTGAGCTCTCTGTATCTCTGCTGTCCAAATCCAGTTAGAAAGCTCTGGAAATGCTTGTTAAAATATTTTGATGACGTAAGCTCTAGCATCAGAACCTTCCACCCCTTCGGGAACCCCGAGAACCCGGAGGTTGTTCCGTCTCATCCTATTTTCAATTACTTCCAGTTTCCACTGAATACCTATAACTTGCTCCCACCCTATCAATGCAAACAGCTTTGCTTCATTGAAGCGAGAGCAGAGAAACCTGCTCTCGCTTCAATGAAGCAAAGCAGATTGCTTTTCCACGAGTTGAGCTGCATGTCAGCAGCTCCCCATGTGGAAAAGTAATGCCGGTTCCCGCAGGACGAGGGGAGCCGGCAGGACCGTGTGGGAATTGGGGCTCCCCCTGCTGTCGCCACAGGAGAGGGCCGGGGATGGGGTCCCCGGGCCTAGAAGTTACCCGGAAGGGGGGCCCCCGCAGCCCCCTCCCCAAAATATAAAATAAAAAAATAAAATAAAGGGCAGCCTCGGGGGATGGGGTCCCCGGGGCCAATAGAGGCCTCAGGAGGAGGGCCATGCAGCCCCCCTGCATAAAAAAAAATAATGTTGCCATCCCCAGGGGGATGGGGTCCCCGGGGTCGGAATTGGCCATTGAAGGGGGCCCACTGGGCCCACGTGACCCCATTCACGTTAATTTATTTTATTTATTATAAAAAAAAAGGGGTCAGGCACTGGGGGATGGGGTCCCCAGGGACCAAAAAAAGGGAAAAGATGGGAGCCACACAGCCCCTTCTAAAAAAAAAAACAAGAAAAAAAAACGCGATTGTGCCAGAGGCTCCGCCCCCTCCCAGCAACACTTTGCAAAAGCGTTTTAAATTGGGGGATTAATTCCCCTTCAATACTGGGGATCCCAGGGGGCCAACTAGCTCACCAGGAACCTCCAGTAAGCGCCACAGGGCTGCGCTGCAGAGAGGTGGTCCAGGTCACGCCCCTTTTTTACACCGCTCTGCAACACAGCTCTGTGGCGCTTACTGGAGGTATCTGGTGGGCTAGTTGGACCCCAGGGACCCTCAGGATTCAAGGGGACTTTATCCTCCAACTTAAAAGGAGCTAAGGGGCGTGTTTGAACAGAGATGAAAGGAGGGGGCGGGAAGTGACACGTGTGCAAACACGCCCTGTGGCGCCTTTTAAGTTGGGGAATTAATTCTCTTTCAATCCGTAGGGCCCCTGGGGGCCAGCGAGCCCACCAGGGGCTTCCAGTAAGCGCCACTGCGCTGCGTTGCAGAGAGGTGGTCCAGGCCACGCCCTTTTTTACACCTCTACAATGTAGCTCTGTGGCGTTTACTGGAGGTACGTGGTGGGCTAGTTGGACCCCAGGGACCCTCAGGATTGAAGGGGATTAATCCCCCAACTTACAACGCACCAGGGGGCGCGTTTGCAGAGTGGAGTGGTGTAGAAAGGGGGCATGGCCTTTGTCTGCCTCTCACCAATCCCACTGCGTGGGGCTTACTGGAGGTAAAAGGTAGGCTAGTTGGCCCCTAAAGGACCCCCAGCAGTGAAGTGGACTTCAATCCCCATCCAAGAGTGCGCCAGGGAGCGCGTTTGTAGAGTGGTGGGCAAATTGGGCTTGGCCTGGTACGAGTACTTACCAGTGCTGCTGTGTGGGACTGAACTGACTGTAGGATAATAGTTTGGGAAGTTGGCCTTCAAGGCTGTCCTTGGGGGCCAACTACCCCTCGTTAACTCCAGTAAATCCCACACAGTGGGGTTGCTAAGACGTCTTCGGAGGACATGGCCCCCTTTCTCTATCACTCTGCAAACGTGCCTCATGACAGACTAGGGGATGGGGGAGGAAGTCCAATTTAGTCCTGAGGGAGTTTAGGGGCAAAGAATCCCTCCTGGTACCTCCTGTATGTCCTACACAGTGGAATTCCTGAGCATTGGTTGGACGCCCAGCACCATTTCTCCACCACTCTGAAAACGCGACTACTAGTTAAATCAGCATATTTCTTCACCTCTGATTTAGAGGTAGTTTTAATCCCCCTGCCCTATTATGTACTAGGGCCTTACAGAGGAGGTCATGCTAATCACAGGGGTACCCCAACTTATAGTGTTCCCTAGAGTATGTAGGTGTATGCACTGTATTCTAAGTGTCTTTTATCATAGCACTGGCTCTAGGTCTGGTTAGTCAGAGTTAGTTACCCCCAGTACCCGTCTGAAAAAGTTGTGAGCACAGGATTATTTTGCAACAGGGCCTCTTTCTGCTCCTCTGTTGGTTTTTTCTGCACATGTCTTGCTTCTTCCTGCACTTTTCTTCGTCTTTCTGGACTTCGGTTACTTCTTTCTGCGCGTTTTTTCTACTTTCTTCACATGTCCTACGTCTGTAGGCATAGTTAGAAACAAGCACTTAAAAAACCTTTAAAATTCACTTAAAAAACCATAGGTTTCAGGCACGTTATAGTTAGAAATGAGCATTTAAAAAACCTTTGAAATTCACAGAAAAAAACATAGGTTTCAGGCTCGTTATAGTTAGAAATTAGCATTTAAAAAACCTTAGAAATTCACTGAAAAAAACCATAGGTTTTAGGGAAAGTTATAGTTAGTTGGACATTTCATTCATACAAAACCAGAGAAATTAACCAGTTCTAGTTAGTTCAGCTAACTATAACTTGCGTCCCTGCAATGCACTGCTGATGACATCACATATTACATCATTCATGACATCATCAGTGACATCACTGATGACATCATCCATGTAATCTGGTACACCTCCTCATACCCTAATATACCCTTTGATACACCCACTCTAAAATACAGACTACCATTTTTGAAACCATAGACACACCAATACCAGTTAGTACATATCCACTCACTAATTCCTAGGTCTACACACACATCCACTCATTCACCCATACAGTCACTCATACATGCAGTCAACCATCAATACGGCATTATCATATACACTCATACACCTATACAAACACTAACGCACCACCACTCATCCATGGAGTTACTCACACACCTAGTCAGTCATGCAAAGAATCAATCACACTCCCATTTCCTCACCTATACAGTTATACACAGAACACCTCATTTATTCAAATGTATACTAGCACATACTTACTCTCTTATACAATCACTGATAAAAGTACACACTCATCCATACAGCCACTGTCACAATCACTGACTCTCACGTATAGTCATTTGTATACTCCAACTCTGCCATACATTGCCTTTTACATATGTAGTTACTTGGACATGTACAATGAGACATCCAATCTGTCACTAATACACCCATACACACACTCACCCACCCATACAGCTGTTTTCACATGCACTCTTGAACCCATGCACCCAGTGAATCAGCCACTCACACATCTATGCACAGAGTCACACACCTCCCAGCCACCCACACAAGGGAGAGGTGTGGCGCCGCGGCCAGGGCGACTGACGCTGGAATCTGGGGACCACGGTTCGATCCCCGGCTCCGGCGGCAGGTTAGCCCAGCACCATTTGACTCTGGGCAATAGCTCGCTTAATCTTCCCGACGGCCCCCAGCGCCTAGAGACCCTTACGGGTGATTGTGCGCTTTACAAATGTGGACTTTACTTTTACTTTACACTCAGTTTCCCATACAAATACTCAAGTAACCAATAAATAACCCATATAGACACTCATGTGGCTACTGACCAGCACATGCAGCAGCTTACACAACAACAGACATACTGATGGACACATTCAGACAGTTTAGTCACTAACCCATGCATTCAGTAAGACTAATTTAATCACTCACGTATACAGTCAGGCACGCACCTACTAAATCCTTCATCCTGACACTTATACACCCACTCATTCTTCAATACACCATGGCATACATATAAAACATATTTAAACTTTACAGAAACACAGTCACTGGATGATGTCATCAGTGATGTCATTTGAGCTGTCATCAGTGATGTCACTGACCATGTCATGAATGATGTAATAAGTGACTTCAGAAGTGCATTACGGGGGCGCGAGTTATAGTTAGCTGAACTAACTATAACGGGGGAATTTTTCTGGTTTTGTATGAGTGAAATGTCCAACTAACTATAACGTGCCTGAAACCTATGTTTTTTTAGTGAATTGAAATGTTAAAGTTAAAGTTGTTGCAGTAAGGATATTGTGCAGCATAACTAAATATTTATAAGGTCCCAAAGGCGAGACCTATTGGCTATGCCAATGCTTGTTTGCTATGGCAAAGCCAACCCTTTGTGTTCAAAACACAATGAACGGACTTTAGGTCAGGCCCCTGTGAACCGCTGGTCTACCAGAGTAATCCTCTCCAGCCACCAGTTTGAGACATTGTTAGTCACATCTAAAATCATCTCTGAGAAGTTTATTAGTCTCACCTTCACGTTATTGGCTGTATCATGTGCCTCCTAGGTAGTGTTTACACTGGATTGCAAAAGGTATTATTCTATCTCTGAAAAGTACAATCATCACACTTTTTTACATGTAAATATGTAATGCATGCATGCTGTCGAATACCAAATGTGTGTAATTTTCATTCTAACTCAAGCCTCTCTCGTCCAATATCTTACACTTAGATCACTCACCCCTGCAGCTTTATTTTCCGCCCACACTTTCTCGGACGCCGTGTTCCCTTCTCTTGCAACACCCCGCCGCCCACTCCATTTTCAGTCCACTGTTTTGCTCTGCGTTAAAGTTTGTTCCAATATATGAAAGACCCGGTTCCCCAACCCAGCGACTTTAATAAAGCTGTGCGCGATTTCCCAAACGCATTCTTTCATCAATTCTTTCCACTCCATGGTATGTGCGTTTCCTCTAAAACTGGTGAAATTCACTTGACTCGCAAGCTACTCTTAAGACACCCCCTGCTTATATACAACATTTGGCGAGACATAAAATTCACCTTTCTGGGCCACTGTTGATAACCAGCCAAAAGGGTTTTAAATGTCGGTAATAATCAGGCAGGTCATCTTTATGAGCGAATGGGACAGAAGGTGCTGCAATAAACAACGTAATACACACCACGTCCTAGTTTCAAGGTATGTGGCTCACAGGGGTCAGACAAGTCTCTAGTTAATCCAAAGTCTATCACCGGCTAGTTACCCACTTACTTGAACATGAACCTTGCACATGTGTCTCACTTATTCTGTGCAAGGTCTGCGGGAATGAATGGATCCGTTCAAACACAGCGCCAGGACTGAATTATTCAGTGGAGAAAACACTAAAGGAGCTCACTCTTTCAGGTGAGTTGGGCGACCTGTACAAATATTTGAATATTCTTTTAGGTGGATTCTTTTCTGCAGTTCCAATATTTGTACTTTTCTTGCTTATGCCTTTCCTTTGTGTTGTTGTGCTGGTATTGTGTGTTAAAATAGCATAGAAATGCACTGTTAAGTCGTTTTCTGCGTGTGTATGTACTGCGTGCCTCCTGAATTTGTTTCTGTTGTTCGCCGAGAATGGTAGAGGGAACTCAAGAGAGAGGCGGGTGGAGGAGTATGGTTCAGGCGCTGTAAGGCTTAATGAGCCATTAAAAAAGCCAGATGGCTCCTGTGCGCGTTCCCAACGCGCGTAACCGCACGCTGGTGGCCGGGAAAAGCCTTTGGCAGCACTTTGAAAGGCCACTTACTAAATGTCTAGCCTGAGACAGCACATGCGCTGCTCTAGGCTCGACCTAAAAACGACACTGGCTCCCTATATCCCAACACACGGCCTTCAAGACGGGATCCCTAATCTTTAAGTCGTACATAGTCGGAGCCACAAATGTATTAACTGCCTCTTATCAAGGAACACTCCCTCCCGCAACCTGCGCTCAGTTCACCTCCAGTTACTGACCATCCCTGCCTTCCAGTTAAAAAGTCAGGGAGGTTGTAGGCTCGCATCCCTGGCCGCAAGACTGTGGAATTCTTTTCCACTGGAGATTTGGTCATGTACGGATCTTCTGAGTTTCGGGAAAATGCTTAAGACATAGCTGTTTGTGAAGGCTCACGAATAACTCTACCCAATGGTCCCGGCATACTCTAGAGCTAGCGCCATGAAACCTTTTGGTGTACTAGCGCTGTATAAATTGTTTATAACATCACTGATTACATCATCCACGTGAAAATCTGATGCCCCTCCTCATACTCTTATATATAATCTTTGATACACCCACTGTAAAATATAGACTACCATTTTCAAAACCATCAACACACCAATACTATTTACTACATACACACTCACTGATTCCTAGGTCTACACACACATCCACTCATTCACCCATACAATCACTCATAAATGCAGTCACTCATCAATACAACACTATCATATGCACTCATACACCTATGCAGATACTCACACACCGCCACTCATCCATGGAGTTACTCACACACCTAGTTAGTCATGCAAAGAATCAATCACACTCCCATTTACTCACCTATACAGTTACATACACACCACATCACTTATTCATACAGATACTAATGCATACTTACTCTCTTATACAATCACTGACACAAGTATACACTCATCCATATAGCCACTCTCACAATCACTGACTCTCACGTATAGTCATTTATATACTCCAATTCTCACATACACTGCCTTTTACATATGGAGTTACTCGCACATGAACCACTGACACATCCATTCACTCACCAGCACACCCATACACACACACACACTCAACCACCCGTACAGCTGTTTCCACATGCAACCCATACACCCAGTGAATCAACCACTCACACATCTATGCACAGACTCACACACCTCCCACCCACGCACGCACACACACACATTCAGTCTCCCATATAAATATTCAGGCAACCAATCAGTTACCCATATAGATACACATGTAGCTACTGACTAACACATGCAGCAGCTTACACAACAGACATACTTATAGAGACATTCAGACAGTTTAGTCACTAACCCATGCATTCAGAAAGACTAATTTAATCACTCACGCACCTACTAAATTCTCCATCCAGATACTTACACACCCACTCATTCTTCAATATGTTATGTTAAATGTTAAAAATACTTGTTACCGCGCACGGTCACCAATTGGTTTCATGGCGCTCAGAGACAGGTGGAGAAAGGACGCAGGCGGGTAAGAGGGGCTAATCGTGAGCTAGGTGGAACAGATGAGTTTTCAGGTATTTACGAAAAAAGATGTAGTCCTGGGTGAGCCGAATTGAGAGAGGAAAGGAGTTCCAGGTAGAAGGAGCAAGGAAAGAAAAAGAGGCACCACCGTGTTTCTTCCGTTTAAACCTGGGAGTGATCAAGAGATTGTGAGCAGAGGACCTAAGGTGCCGTGAGGGAACGTGAGGGTGAAGGCTGAGA
This sequence comes from Lissotriton helveticus, assembly GCF_964261635.1. NCBI lineage: Eukaryota > Metazoa > Chordata > Amphibia > Caudata > Salamandridae > Lissotriton > Lissotriton helveticus. Next base: position 162,125,954 of record NC_136065.1, on the reverse strand, counting down.
GAAATAAAGGCAGGGGCAGAAGCGGATAGAGATTTGAAAACAATGCATCCCATTTTAAAAATACAGCGGTGCGCTACCGGGAGCCAGTGTAGTCTTTTCAACAAGGGCCTAACATGTTGGGATTTGGGCTGTTGAAAGACCAGTCTGGCCGCCTGGTTTTGTACCAGCTGGAGCCGGTGAAGGTGGTATGCAGGGATCCCCACGTACAGACAGTTGGCATAATCAATATGTGAGGTGACCAGGGCCATAATTACAAGGATGAGAGCCTCCGAAGATAAAAACCTTCGGATTTTCCCAATTCTGCGAAGGTGATAAAAGCAGGCCGAAGTGACAGCGTTAATTTGGGGCCTCATCGATAGGTCACTGGAAATAATAACACCCAGGCTCTTCGCAGAGTTGACTGGGCAAGGGGGGGGGCCAAGGGCTGGGGGCCAGAAATTGGGACTCCAAGGGTTCATGGACCCACCGATCAGGACCAGCTCAGTCTTGCTAGGGTTGAGCTTCAGCTGGCTGAAGTTCATCCACTCATAAATGGTGAGCATGATTGATTGAAAATTAGAGCAAGAAAGAGGGGAAGAGTCGATGGGAAAAATTAGTTGCAGGTCATCTGCGTAATTGAAAATAGTGACAGGAGAGTAACGGAGAGAGGCAAGAAGGGGCTGCATATAAAAGTTGAACAAGAGAGGGGACAGAGCAGAACCCTGGGGAACACCGCAGGAAAGTGAAATTTGGGGGGCAGAGAAGGAGGACAACTGAACCGATTGGGAGCAGTGTCGAAGGAAGGACCCGATCCATGACAGGGCCAGGCCCTGGATGCCTGCATTTCTGACACGGTCGATCAGGATGACATGACATACACCTTGGCATATATATAAAACATATTTAAACTTCATAGAAACACACGGTCACTGGATGATATCATCAGTGGTGTAATTTGAGATGTCACGAGGGATGTCATTAGTGATGTCACTGACCATGTCAGGAATGATGTAATATATGACATCATCAGCGGTGCATTGCGGGGGCGCGAGTTATAGTTAGCTTAACTAACTATAACGCAGGAATTTCTATGGTTTTGTACGAGTGAAATGTCCAACTAACTATAACATGCCTGAAACCTATGGTTTTTATAGTGAATATAAACACACATATATCTGTAGATCGTGTCAATGGACAAAACTTGAGGAAATTCTTTAACAGCCCATGAGATCTTGATCAGTCAGTCAGTATGGAACAGCATATCCTTCGCATCAGGGGTCCCTCTCCTCAACGGTAATGCCCCCCACAAGAAGACCAAACAAACTTCAACAATAATATATTGCTGCAAGAGGAATATGCATCCACCAGCCCCTGTCAGTCCAGGAGCAAAGAGAGCACCAGCTGAGGCTCGACATCTCTATTTATAACTACTGCCGAAGAGGCAGAGCTCTGCTGCTCCTGACACTTCACTTCATTTTCCAGCTGGTTACTCCTGAGAACCTGGAGAGGGGAAAAGAAAGCAAAAACACTAACGGTGCTGCAGGCTGCCTGCAATAATGAAAATAACCTTCACTTTATTCAGCTTCAAGTGAATGTTTGTGGTTAAACACACAAATGTCCGAACACGCAAATAACAAAAGTCACAGTCTGTGAGTCAGTATCCAATGACAATAACCAAAAGGTACCCATTGCTTGGCAGATAAATTCAAGGTACATAAAGTTTGCATAGATTGCATGGAGAAATATTCCCAAGATATATAAGGCTTGTGAAAATAGTACTTGGGTTTATACAGCTTAGGGACAGATTTATAATGTACCCAAAGCTTGGGGAACTACACCTAAGTTATCAGATTCTTGGAGGACAAGCTACAAGGGTACCTGCAGATTAAGTCCGAATGTAGAAAGCTTCACCGGCGCCACTGATGAAGGGCAACTGATCGACGCCTAAAATTGTTTGGGCACGAAACCTGGACTTTTCCCGCCTTCATCGAAGTCTTCACCAAAACCTCATCCAGTAGCTCCCTATCATCGATGGGCCCCTATCTGGCCCCAGCCTGCTGCCTGGGTCTGCTGAAGACTTTCTGCTTCTCAGACATTTTCTAAATCCGAAGGATATTTTTTTTGTAGGGACAAACCTGGTCCCTGTATCCGATGCACTCTCCATCACAGTGGGCTTTAACTTTAACCTTCATGCTGGTTGAGCGCAACCCCATGATTGCAGTTGGAACCTAACAGTTATTTATGCTTTATTTAAATTCAAACTTTAAAAATGTATATGTCCAGTTCTCTATATTACATTTTTGTTATTTTATTAAAATGGTTTCAATTCATATAAACTGGTTTAGGATTTTTCTTATGTTGCGTTTTTTAAACTTTATTACTCTTTTGAATACTGAATTAATACTTTACACATTGCCTCTAGAGTGAAGTCTGTCTGCTCTGTGCCACTGGGTGTTGAACTCAGGTTAAATTAGTGACTTTTGTGGTCCACCCTTACACGTACTGTGATTATTATTTGATGTGGGTTCTCACCACCCTTAACTAATAACCCAATGTCTTACAAATATGCACAGCTAATAACTTTCATTTTCTACGACAGTTCAATTTCAAGATTTAATTTCACCCCTCACTAGGTTTGTCTCATTTTCTCCTGCACATGGAGAGAGAGAGTCACACACACAGACACCAAATGATCATTCATTAACAACACAGAAACACTGCAAGTTTTATTTGCTTGGAATCCATCCATTGTAAAAGGAACAGAACATACATGTTTGTTAGTTTTGCACAAAATGGGCAAATAGGAAAGTGAGCAGGGCGCTTGAATAGCTGGATTCTCGCACTGGCATTTAAGTTCTACAATATTTCATGTGCCATGCTAATGCCTCCAAGGCCAGAGTGGGCAGTCTAGACATATCCCAGTGGGTTACAGTCTAGGAGGATTCTCTTAGTGCAGAAAGGGTTGTCATGACCAAACCATGTCCTTTTGGCCCCATTCCAGTAGCAGCACCTTGCAACTGGGCATCTTTCAATCATTTTTTCTAGGGTTGATTTTGTTTTTTTGCTGCTCCCAATGTTAGAAAGAGAGAGCTGGACCCTCGAGAGGGGTAATAAGTTCTGTGATGTATTTTAAAAAGTATATGTCCTGCCTTCATGAGGGCCCATGCTTTCGGGTTCTGTATTGTTTGCTAACCTGTACGAATGTTTTAACCATATGCATTTGTACAGGTTGTGTATGCCCCCATTTGGCTATGCCCGCTTTATTTTTTTAACAAAGTTCAGTCATGATACCTTCTTTAATTCTTCTGGCTGATCACAAACATCCTTACTTATTTGGAAATGTACCTTAGCTTTGCAATTTCTCCATCCATCGACTAAAACACAATGGTCCTTGTTTTATCATTTCGGGCATACACATATGGTCATGTTCAAAATGGGGGCCAATATCACTGGACCAACAACACTGAACCCCGAAACGTATTCTCAACTTTTTTTAAAAAAAAGATTGAAAGAATTGTTCTACTGTGAGAGACACGACAAAGCCTGTAAGCTAGCGTTAGGCGTCCACGGTTGTATGGCAGAAGGATAGGATAAATGTCCCTTGTAGGGTTTCAGTGATCAGGGAGCAAAAGAATATAAACGAATAGACTACACCTCAGTGCTTCTGCTGCTGAAGCTTTATAAAAAGAGAGAGGTAAACAGTAAGCACAAGAGATAGGGAAAATGGTGAATAAATAAGGGAATCAGTGCTAAGTTGATCAGGTTATGAAAAAGGCCAGGGCCAGCTTGATGCATTGCTCCCTGGGATAGTGGAGTGCCTTTGGTTTCATCTTGTCCAAATACCACTCCATTTACCAGTAAATGACTCTCTGGCAATGGTGTAGTTGGAAAATGTAAATAACCTGACTTTGAGCCACGCATTGAAGGGATGTACTGAGTGAAGCCAGCAAGCCTGAAAATGCCTGAATGCGTTCATTTCATAACATAACATAAGTATTTGTAAAGTGCACGTTCCTCTGTAGGCATCTTGGTGGGTGCTGAATAACAAGTGTTTATTGTTACCCAACTCAATGGTACTCATTTTATCGACCTCAGAAGGATGAAAGACTGAGTGAGCCCACTGGGATTTGAACCTGTGACCATGAGGTCGAACACAGGGCCCTGCAGTGGACGCATTAGTCCACTGAACCAACAGACTGGGAGGGAGGGTTGGGATGCAGAAGAGTTCTCCTCCTAAATAGAGCCTTTAACATCACACTTGTCCGAAATGTCATCAGGACAGTTATAAGGGGTACTTCATAAAATGGAATTATCAAAAATAAATAAATACAATACAATACTGCATGTGCACTGAGGTGAACATCCCCAGGAGTGTTGGGGGCATCCCTTTTTTTCTCTTTTGTTTGCTTTACTTAAAACAATATATATTTATTTTCTCTTGTTCATTCGCCTTTCCTCCTTTTTAGCTTTCATTGTAACTTACCACTTTATTTTCCTCCCTTTAATCTTGTCCAGATTGCTTTCTTCTTCTGCTATTTCTTTCCTCCCCACCTTACCTTTTCTTTCATTGCAGTATCTCACTGAGGTTCTCTTTTTTCTCCAATTTTCATCATTCCTTTTTCCCCTGTCTCCATCTCTGCACTCAGCTCCTTGCAATCCGTTACAAGCCACCTCTCAGCTCTGTCCTGACATCTCAGTGACGTGTTATGTATGAGCTTCTGCCTCCATACCTAGAAATCAACCTGCATTCGTTAGAATTTTATCGTGACTCACCCAGGGGGTGCCCTATGGCCCAGTGGCTCCCCCTCGCTTTAGCTGTTGAAAAGTGTGGTTCAGTATCCCACTGCTCTCAGCTCTAACTCACAGTTTCCTCACATTAAGCTTCCATTTCGTTTCATACCAGTGTGTAGTATCAGTGTATATCGAGAGTCACTGTACTGTGATGACGTCTTCATTCCTCCATAACCAGGACATCTCCTTTTGAAATGGATTTCTGTCCAGAAACATTCCACGTTTGTGTCTTGCATTCATTTAGAAAGCCTAGGACTACACCTTCGTGACTTGTCAATTCACCTATAAACATCTTAAGGATTTTGGAGGCCCGGGGCCAAGTGTATTAAGGGGGCCCCCCTGTTCATACAGCTTTGACTTTATGATCCAGGCTCAGCTCTTTCATGCCCTCTTTGACCAAGTCACCGACAGTGCACAGGCACACTGGTCCACATTGTAAATGTGTTTACAATTAATATTCAGGGATAGTGAGAACACAGCAGCGGCTCACAAATTTTGCAAATAATCTAGATAACACACTCCCTTTTCTCATATGCGAGGTCCTGTTGTTTTGATCTAAAAGAACATTTTTATGGATGTTGGATGAACCATAAACACAGCATTTCTCTGCAAAATGTCTATAATAGACTGACATCATCCACATTAAAAATTAAAAATACATTAAAGGACAACTGCATTTAAAACAAATTGTTTAAGAATTACTCAAGGTCATCAGGGCAATACTCTGCAGAACAAAGCTGGCTCTATCAGGGGGCCCACTGAAAGGCTGGGGCCCTGGGCCAGAGCCCACTTTGCCCATGCCTTAAAACGTCTGATCATGTCATCAACTCTAATAGACTGTGCCTGATACGTACTTACCACTGAATGAGGCTACGACACCCAACAAAACATATCCAGGATCACTGAAAGACACCAGCAAAGACAATCTTTCTATCCTGTATGTTAGTTGATGGAAGTCTGGCATCTGGGGCATTTAGTAACAACATCCCTGCCCAGTTCTTTAATGCAGCACTGCCATTTTCATGCACTCTCTCTATAGCCAGGAACTTTCAGCTCTTCTCATCCCCACGTGATAAATTAATTCACTCACTTTTCCTCCAATGGAGACACCAAAGACAATATCATGGATATGTAACTTCTTGCAAAGACCACTGCATGGTTTAAATACATTATCCTTTATCTCTTCTTCCACATTAATCCAATCGAGCATCCCAGGGGCTCTCATTACCCCGATCTCACAACCACCCTTTGTACACATCCACCAATGTGTCCCAAAATGTCCCTGCAATGCGACGTCCCACAATATTTACAAAGAGTTGCTCAGTATGCAGGGCCCTTCTCAGTCTTTTGATCCAGGGATATCAACGTTATCCAACACCGCTGGCGTGATGCTCGTGCAGTGCATAATTCAGGAGCATCCACAAAGTGATAACGGCAGTACATGAAGGAGAAGTACACATGGCCCAGCATGAAGGTGACACCTTGGATGCTGAAAGGATGTCATTCCATATTCTATCTGACTGCTCATCTCAGCTCTACGCTTTCGCTGAATTCTGACAGTCAACCAAAAGCACTAAATCTTGGCGTGTGGTGGCAAATTGATCTGGAGCCGTATTTCATACAGTGCTCTGAGGGTGCACCAGATATGTATCCATTTTCTCCACCTCTGGGGCACTGTTGTATTACAGAAGGATACATGTGCCTTCAAGGGATTTATTCAATTGAATGATTAGTTTATTTTAAGTTAACATTTGGGAGCAAGATGGAAGATATGCTTGTTAATTGATTTCATTCAGCTCGTCAATTCTTTTTGGCAATTTCTTGTAAACTGGTACAACTCCGTTCAAGAGCGAACAATCATATGGAGTAAATCTCATGAAGGTGTATAGAACAGACAAAAACGGGTGTATATATTAAAGTATTCAATTTTATATTATATTTAATACTTTCATATATACACCCTTTTTGTCTGTTCTCTACACCTTTTTGAGATTTACTCCATATGATTGTTGGCTCTTGAACGGAGTTGTACCCGTTTACAAGAAATTCCCAATCCAGCCACTGCCACTCAAGGAAGTAGGTACAGTCAGAAGAGTTGTAATATGTAAGGCGGCGGGGTGTTTGTTTCACAATATCACTCCAGGCAAACATTTATATCCAAGCAACACTACATTCTCCAACATTCAGGGCACATCTGCTGTAATTATTCTGGGGTGGAGGTGACAAACCCCATAGGCAATAAACAAGTGGGAGTGTGTGGCACACACTGACATTCACTTTATGGTAGGTTTACCAGCGAGTTCTTGGATTTAAACTCGGTTAGTAAGGATCACTATCTAGATATCTTCCAGGTAGGGAATGATAGAAGCTTTACATCCAGTTTAGGATTGGCACCCTACCTTTGAACACCTTTATTAGTGGATGGCACCATAACTTACTGTTACCTCGTTTATGTTATGGTTGCAACATTGCTAGCAAATCTGTTGCCCATGTAGTTTTTGCTTATCAGACATATGTGATTTCAAGAGCCAAGCTGATGGGTACACGCAACCATCAATCAGTATTACGATTTTTAAGAACAGACGCTAGACCCTTATTTGCTTGCGCTGTTGCCAGATTTCTAGGGCATATGTGGGGCATTTGGACCAAAACCCAAACGTTTTGATGTGCTAATTTTAAACTGTAGTTGGTAATTGCTTGTATACAGCTTTTTTTATCTTCTTGCTGGTACTTGACCAAGTTTTCTTTTTTTTTTTTGCCCCAGCTTGAAGTTTTAGAGTTGTTTTTATTATTTTGTATTATAGAATTTAATTATCTGCGACAGGGGTACTAATTTGATGCACTTTGAGCACTGCACATGTGCTACTTAATATTCACTTTTTTTTGCTTTTAATCTGTTTCTTGGCCAAACAATGATGCAGAAACATTTAAGGAATGAATGCCGAAATAAAATTACAAAAAAAAAAAAAAATTGTATCACACGAACTGAAGTCACAGAAAGCGATATTGCAACTTTGTCTTATGCCCAACATTGATTGGCAATGAGCCTTTTATTTGTAATATGACAAGTTAATAATTTGTATCCTATTTTAAGGATCATTTGGATTAGCCAGTGCATTGGAATAGGTTTAGACACATCCACTTCTTTGTTAGATCTCAGCATTGAAATCTTGCACAGATAGGGGGGGGGGGGTTATATGTAGCTAAATATATGCGACTGGTTCAGATCTTTGCTTTCAGCCTTCAAAATGAACTGAGAACCATGGTAAATTGGGCAAGAAATACACACAGAGCTGCTGCATTAAAGCTCTGTTGGTAACAGCGCTGCATAAAGGACGCATTCTTTATTTCTATCACAGAATGAGTCATTTTCTCCATTGTGAAAGTGTGATGCTTTCATTTCCTGCTGTTATTGTGTTTTTAATTGCAGACACAGTACAACAAAAGCATATTCCTCAACTCATTAAACGCTGAGCAGCAGCCTCCGGCTCTCAGATGTGCGTGTCCTGAGAGAAGCTCTCGCCTTTTTTTAAGCCCTGAGCAGAGCGAGAAAGGATAGGTAAGTGGGGGCAGGTGCTTCAGAGGGCTCCAAAGCCACCATCCATCCCTCTTTACAGGCAAGTGGATTCAGTGTTGTGTATAAGCCACCACTGGGAACCTCTTGAGGAGTGTGTGGGATAGATAGGATAATTACACCGTGGAGTGGCAGGTGATACAATTGCTCAGCTCACATTAACCTCTTCGATGCGTCCGACGTCACGGTGGGCGTGTGCGTCGGACGGCCGGGAGCCGTCCGATCTGCGCATGCGTCAAATTCCAGTGCACCGCGGCGGAATTTGCGCTGCAGCGAAGCGGTTAAACCATCCTCTCTGTCTTCTCTCCCTGGTGGCTTGGGAGTGCAGTATGAAGTGGGTGGTGCGTCCACCCGATGAATAGTATAAAATCGGGGGACACCCTTTCCACCCTGGAGCCATGCGCAGACTCTGGGTAAACGCATTCGATGGCCACGGCAGCTTTGGGAGTTGGTAATACCCCTTCTGTAGGCCTTTAGTAGGACTGCAAGGTGATAAAACACCCTCATTCCCTGACCAGGAAGCCCCAAACACGCTCCCATAGGACAGCAGCACCCACAACCTGCTGGTCATTGCATAGTCTGTTGTGCTGAACGTGACACCGTGAGTCTGGGTGTCTTAGTTATGATGAGTGTCAGCGTGCCCGTCACCAGGAACATATTTTAGCAAGTTATGGTTAGCACCATTGGAGATATGCACAATGGAAGACCAAATCGTGCAGCCAGTTGACTACATTATGCAGGAGGCAAACACAAATCGTGCTGCGATTAACCCGTTTGCTGCTTCACGTTCGAAGAAACGGGTGCGGCCGCGTTGGACGTGCGCAGCACCAGGGAGGTAGCTCGCGCGATGGCCGACGGCAGCAGCGAACGGGTTAAAGGCAAATTATGTGGCATATTATGTGAATTAAGAAAAACTATGCCTCACTCTGTGGCACTACTGTATAGTTACTAAAAGAGTTTTAAAATAAATAGATGCAATAAAAGTATTGTAATGCTAGGAAAATGCATGGGTTGCTCAATAAAGAAAAATATACACATGGAGCAGAACCTATTCCGCGTGTTATTTATCAAAATTGTTTTTGTTTTCATAGCAGTATGAGAATGCTAACACTGTGCTTTCTCCTTCCGAGACAGCACTAGATTGCAACAATATTTTGCACAGTACTCAGCAGAAAACAATTCCTTGTGTCCAATCTTGTAATGAAAATTATGCCTACTTTAGCTGGCTCATTACAGTTCTGCTATAACTACAGGGTGTCTAAAAACTTCTCTGCAGTGCAGTATAATACATTCATATTTTTGTAAACGTAAACCTTTCTCTCTAGGAGACAGCTTAGTAATCAAGACAGAGGGAATAAAAAAGACATTCAACATGTTTGGGAATATTTTAATACCCATTGAAATAACCGTGGCTTCAAAAACAGCACCTTTTTATGTACACAGCGCAACACAACATTTCCATGAAAAAGAAGGAATCATTCTCTTCAACCAGTTTGAAGAACATATACAGGAGGTATTCTGTGAATTATGTTACAATAGATCACAAACCTCCAGCTGACAACAAACAAAAAAACTTTCAAGAAAGGCCTATTGCTGAGGATTGATCATGGTGCAGTAATTGACACACACGGTTGCTTTATAAAAAGGCCTTTTAAGGACTTTATTTTCAGCTGCATACAAAAGCACACACCCACTCCATCAACTGGGAAATTTAAAATCTCATCAACAGGAGTACCCTTTTGCAAGCTACACCAACCAACAGCAGAACCAGTGTCCTTTTGAAATGTGTTTAGAGCAGTGGTGCGCCCAGTGAGCAACGGATTTAATAGCATTTAATATGCTAGAGCTTTAAACACGGTTTTTTAAACAAAAAAAGCAAATTATGCTTTATGGTTATGTGGCAATTGCTGCAAATTCATACTTATGAGGAAAAAGCCACAGTTGCGTAGTCACCTTTTTACAGTGGCAATGGCTATTGCTTACAATAGTTTTCATATAATTTGTGTCAATGTGCTAGTTCAGTTCAAAGCATGTGTTTATTTAGACCCTAGTCTTTTAAACAAGGATTACTTACAGAAGATCCAATGCAAATACAAAAATACTCAATATAAAAGACAGTGTATAATGCATTTAAAGCTCAATTCATCCAGCCAATAAAATCTGCATTCTCTAAAATCATCATTGTGTCAATGTGCTAGTTTGTCTGTGGGATTGAACGTTCTCCACACTATGGCACACACTTTTCATTCACTGTCGCATTCGACACGCCATGCACTGGTCTGATAAGGAAAGCATTCCACAGCTTAGGGAAGCTTGGCTTTCTTTTGCAAGGATTCTAAAGTTGTAAGAAAATGATACTTGCCTGATATCATAGCCATACATATCCTTTTCAGGACGTCCATGTACAATCCAATGAGCCAGCTCCTTTCCACAACCCCCTCCAAGCATCATCCCTGCCAATCAAAAAGAGGAGTTGTGAGGTATAGCAAGTGTGCCAGAGGAAAGCAAACACCATAGAAATTCATGACATTGAGACTCGAGAAGGATGACAACATGGAGGAAGTGTGAGAAGGTGGGAGTGAAGAGTGTCATACATTAGAGCACAGCGAGTGCTGGGTAGGAGGTAAGATAAGGAAAGGCACGTGTGAATGTGGTGAGATGTGAAATGGTGTATTAATTATGGTTGAAAGAGTCCAGGTGCAGCTGGTATGAGGAATGATGGGGGAAAAGTCAGAAGAGGTGAGTGGAAACACCACAGGGGGTAATACCACAGGTGAGGAGAGCTTGTATTAATCATAGAGAACAGGTGAAGGGAGGACCTGGGATGGAAGATAAACGAAGCAATGGTGAGAGAATTGAAGAAGAGTCATGGATGGGTGGGGGCATAGTGGAAGATATAAGACAGAAGAAAGGGAAATTGTTAGACTGAGGAAGAAATACAACACCGGGGAGGCATGGATGGATGGTGTATGAAAGAAAAAATTAGCCAAGAGCAACAACATAGATGTTAGAGGTAAGGTAAGATTCAATAGAGGGGTAAACAGAAGGAGAAAACAGTATGAATTGTTGCTTGGTATAAATGTGAGACACACATTAGGTTCTATAAGCAGTAAACAAAATACAAAGTCATTGTTACAGTCTTAAACAGTAAAAAAAAATGTCCTTCAAATCATCTTCACTTGCCAAACTTAAGGGTTACCCCCTTATAGAGCTATATTTGGTAGAATTGCACAACTCTAGCTCGTGCCGATCAACTTCAATGGCTGACTTATAGAAAAAGCAATTGGTACCAGACAGAGTCAAGAGTATGAGATAATGAAAGTAGTGTAAAGCATAAGTACTTTGGTTGTGGTGGTCTGTGGAAAAGTTGTATGGTAAAAGTAAGGTTCTTCTATCCCCAGTGGCGTAACTAGACCTGTGGCACCATGTTTGCCGGCTGGTGATTTCTGCGTTTGCTGCCCCACGACGGTGCCGCAGGTAAGAGCAGAAGTGGGAGGGAGCTGCTGGCGATTCCTTTGTTTGCCGGCTGACGATTCTTGAAAATTGAATCATTCATTGAGGTTGCTCCTACAGTGGCAACATTTTTTTTTTAAATACAAGCTGATGGTGTCCAGGCTTTCTTCATGCATACTAAATGTGTACTACAAGCTATAGCAAACAGATGGAGATGATGGACGGGGCGCTGAAACTTTTCAGACACTCACCCTCAGTCACAGATCTGAGTTCAATCCATTATCATTCTTTAGCTCACTTCGCCACCCCAGTTCAGACATGACCATATGCAAATCAGTCTGACCCTGTGCCTCATGGGAACCGTTCAGCCCGAACTGCCAAGCCATGTCTTCCCGGGACCAGAAACAAGCATCCTGGGACTGGTTTCGGGGTAACATCCCTCATCAGCCAGGCTAGCTTGAATCCAGTCACAAAGTGAGCAAGGGACCCATGTCTGGGCATACCCTGCCAACTTAGGACCAACAAAGCAAACACGCGGAGATGATGGACGGAGCGCTGAAACTTTTGAACACTCACCCCCAGTCACAGATCTGGTTTGAATCCATCATCATTCTTTAGCTCACTACGCCACCCCAGTTCGAGTAAAAGCCATAACCATATACCCACCATCAATGATATAATGTGCTCAAGGATTCATTCCCCTAGGACAGGGGAAATTGACTGCAATTTGTTGCTTTGTAAATTAGGCACAATTTCCGGAAGGAAATGTACCTGAAAACAGTAACCATTGAGAAAGAGACAGTCCCGTGGCCAGGGGTAGAAGTTTTGGGGGCCTGACCGCAAAAGACAACTACAGAATAAGATGGATCATTGGTGTTCTTTCTCTCCCTCTACCCACAATATTTTTCTTAAAAAGCTCAACATGGAGAAGTGCAAATAATGCAACAAATTTTTCAATATTTTTGAAGTATTAGCATTATTAAACCTGGACAACTACAGAGCATTTTCAAGCATATTGAGACGCAACAAAATGAAATGTTCAGGTAGTGTCAAATAGTATTTTTAAAACACTTGTGATCAATAAAATTGATGAAATATGAATAGAACATAATAGCAACTACACATGGGTTTTTGTTTTCTCCCTTAAACCAGCCTTAGTGAAGTTTGAGGCAAATGGTGAATTTTAGGCACATTTTACTAACATCCACTGATAATACTTCAATGGTTTTAAAGTCTTTAAACTTTAGAAACACATTGGCACATTGTTTTGAGTACACAGACATGGTACATAAGAAGTAGTAATTTCACTGTCAGTCAGCACTTCACAAATTGTGCCTTCCTACCGCAGGCAACACCTCAATAGAACTCCCACTAGGATAGGGAGACGGGATCTTAGAGGAATCAAGAGCATGGGCACTGCTAAGAAAGTATTTGGGACTATTCAAAGAGAAAGACCTGGACAGGCAGATATTGTGCCAGATCCTAGAACCCAGTGAAGAAGTTGTGCAGGTGGTGGGGACCAGCACTCTTATTTGAGGGTAGATTTTATCTTCAGGCTTTGACACAGAGCAAGGGAGTGAAGGGCAAAAGAAGTGTGAGAAACATAACAAAATAGTGACAGAAGAGGATAGCAGAGATGAGAAGAACTTGCAAGAGTAAAAGGCCGGAAGTGTAGGCTAGTAGAAGAAAAAGGTTTGAGGTGGAATAAAAACTAGACAGCCTTGGCACTGGCAGCCCTGGCAATCAGTAATGCCAGTGAATGGCTTCAAAGAAAGATCTGGGGCCCCTACAATCTGTTTGTAACAAATTAACTACTGTTTGGACACAACATGTCCAAACAGTGAGTGATGCTGACCCTGTTTGACTCCAGACCCTGACTCTGTACTTCAAATTCAAATTCAAAAAGCTTTATTTCGATATACACTGTAGTATCATAAAAGCATACATTTGTTAAAAAACATATATGACTAGAAACAGATATAAGTCACAAGGAGCCAGTACATTACCATTTTAGTAGGAACAAACATTTTAAAAAAAGACAGGGGTAGTATAGAAAAGTCACTAGTGCATTTTTATAAAAACAGAATTAAATTTTACCTATTTATAATCTTATACATTATAAAAATTTCTAAAATTCATATAAACATTTAATATATTACATCGAGTTCCTAAACTTTACCAAAAGTTTCAAAAATTTGACTAGAGTGTGGATCACTTCCAAGGTTTCCAGCCGTTGTAGTCTAAGGAAAGCATTTCTACAAGATCGGAGGCCCCACTCCTTGAGAATTGGTTTGAGTAGGATCTTTCTTGGAACCTGATAAAACTTGCAGAATAAAATGCAATGCAGATTAGATTGAGGGGCGAGATCATCACAGGGACAAGGCGACATTTCTCTCGACCAGTCATTGCAGATTGGGAAAGTGATTAAACGATAAAAATAACTCAATCTAAACCTTGCGAGAAGCATTCTGGCATAACAGTTAGTGTCACTAGCAAGGTACAATTGCAGACCCTGTTCTGTTGTAATTTGTTGGTAGGCTAACACTGATTTTTTCAGTTTTTCAGTGGACCATCTTTTGTTCACTAGATGGTCCATAGCCAATTTACGTAACACTTTCCTTGGCATTATTTCCATAATAGATGGATTTTTAAAAAACTCGGGGTGGCCAATCTCGGTCAACATTTTTTCCACAAAACACAGCCATTTAATTTGCTTTACACCATCAAGTTGTAGGCAATCAGATATTATATTATGATTAAAGACTGTCTCTGGGGTTAGCCACAACTTATGCCATAACAGAATGGGCTCTGTCATTATGATATCGGAGATATAGGGGAGACCCAGTTCTATGTGTACAAAATAGCTAGGTGTTGATTTGGGGACCCCCAGGAGGTATCTGAGGAAGCAATTTTCAGTTTGTTGAATTGAAATTGAGGAATCAATCCCCCAGATACCAGAACCATAGGTGGCCGTGGCTACACATTTCGCCTTGTATATAACAATCAACTCCTTAACGGGTCTACCCCCAATTTTAGTCGCAAAGTTCTGCAAGGCTCCAATCGACCTGGAGAACGCTAATCTTCTGGCTTTGATTGCTGTATGCCAGGAGCATTTCCTGTAAAAGGAGATCCCAAGATAGGGAAATTGATCTATGGTCTCTATTTTTCTGCCCTCTATAAAAATGGGACAAGGTATTTTCTTTGTTCCTTGTCGACAAGACATGGAGAAGGTTTTTGATATATTAACCTTAAGTCCCTTTTCCCTCATAAAAAGTGTGAACTTTGAGACAGCCCTTTGTAGGCCCAGCCTGGTTTGGGACATAATAGCATCATCGTCTGCATATAATAGGATGGGGACGGGGTGGCCCTGGACTAAGGGGTAATCCTATTGAAAGGTCTTAAGGTGGTCGCCAATCGCGTTTATATAGAAGGAGAAGAGTAGGGGGGCTAAAATGCACCCCTGTCTCACCCCCCTCTTGATGGAAAATCTTGACGAGCACTCCCCTCGTTGACCAAAGCGCACCCTTGCCCCTGCATCCTTGTATATTTCCTTGATGAAATTAAGGATTGAAAGATCCAGACCCAGGTCCTCTTGCGTGGACCCTAACTGATTGTGATCAACACAGTCAAAAGCTGAGCTCAAGTCAATAAAAGAAATAAAAAGGTTCCCTTTCTTGGCTTCGGTGTATTTAGAAATTAAAAAATATAAATTTAGACTCTGCTCAACCGTTCCCATGCCTTGTCGGAATCCATACTGGAAGATCGATAAGATGTTAGCATCCTCGATCCATTGTTGTACACTCTTTAAAATGACACGGCCGGCTACCTTCATTAAGGCATCGAGGAGGGAAATTGGGCGATAGCAAGATGGGTCGTATCTGTCCCCCTTTTTAAATATAGGGACTACTATCGCTTCTGACCACGTTGGTATCAGTCCATGGATATTAGCACAATTCATTACAATGGTTAGTAAAGGGGCCCAGAGATCGATTTCAGCTTTAAAAACGTCAATTGGTATTGCGTCCGGGCCCGGTGCCTTACCAGATGGACTTTCTCTTATGGCCAGGGTGACCTCCTCGCAAGTAAAAGCAATGTCCAGCGGGAGGTTTCCCAAAGAAGATCCAGTGTTATTGCAAGATGTAATAAGGCCCAGAGGAGATGAATAAGAGGGGACAGAGTTACCATACAGATTTTGAAAATGGGCCACCCAGGTATCCCCGTTTATTGCTATATCTAACATCTCGGGTAGTTTTCCCCGGGCAAAAGGGGCATTTACAGCCGTCCAAAAGGCAGTTGGATCTCTGTTTTTGGAAGAAGAAATTAAGGCTTGCCAAGCCTCATGTTTCAAGGTTTTCTCCCTACTCTTGATCGCACCGCGATACTGGTGTCTGGCCTGACGAATCTCCCTTGGGGATCTAGGCGTGGCATGTAAGGCCTTTTTTAGGGATTTTAGTGCAGATGTACAATTCTTATCAAACCACCCTCTGGGTTTATTAGGTCCTGGTTTAAACTGGCAAGAGAGTAGAAGTTTTAACGACTCTTGTATCTTTGAAAAAAAAGCCAAGATTTTTAAAGGATCTTCTAGGGGAGATAGACAAATGTCAATCTCTACCTTTCTTGCAGAGAATAAAGTGTCGAGTAACACCTCAGGATCCACCTTATCCCATTTGAGAGTGTAACCGTTGGTACACCCAACGGAAATAGGTTGTTGATAGATGATACTTTTTTCCCTAGTTGCCTGCTTCAGTGAATGCTTATTTATATTGAATGCTATTGCATAGTGATCGCCATAAATGTCATCCAACGTTTTCCATGATGAGAGTAAATAAGCATGTGATTTACAAAACAACGTGAAATCAATCACGGTGTTAGAACCTCTCCCATGGAAAGTTGGGTGAAAAGGTATGGGTGGTGAGCATAAGTCGTTTACATAATCCAAGTTAAAATAAGAGAAAAAGTTATTTAAGCTATCCCCTGTTTTAGAATGGGTAAAGTGGTTCAGGGTGTCATCCATAGAGAATTCGAAACCACAAATTCCCTTCGGACCATACTGGCAAATATTACAATTGAAATCACCCAGCCAGGCGAGCACACACTCCCTGCCTATAGATTCTTTTATGTGACAATTGTGTGACTTAATTCATTTAAATTCGTTTAAAAGTTTCTGACGCCACATTGTTGTAGAAATTTACTAAGATGAGATTAAGTGAGCTACCCCATCCAATCACAACAACCTGATAAAATTCCATAGGAATGTATTTCAACACAGTTAGTCCACTAGCGATACTAATGTAGACGCATAAACCACCCCTGTTTTTTCCCTGATTGCTTACTAAAGCTGGTGCATGGAAGGTCTGATACCCAAGGAGATGGACAGGATTTAATGCCCATGTTTCCTGGAAGCATAGGATGGTATAACTGTTCACCAAATCCAACCATGATTGGGAACCAATTTTAGTTGCAAGGCCTGCCACATTCCAATTAAGGACCAAGGGCCAGATGTAGGAGCCCAAATACCGGTCGGTAATGGCCGATTTCGGCCGTTACCGACCGGTATTTAGAAATTGGCATGTAGGGCTGGCTCCCAGTCCGCAAAAGAATAATATTCAAATCGCTGTGCACTGTCTTCAAGGCACTCAACGGCCTGGGCCCTCATTGCGTGACCACGCTTTTCCACTGGTACAAACCAGTAAGAGCTCTTAGATCGGCTGAGCAATGGCTGGTGGTAGTCCCCAGAGTTAGGAAAGCTCGCTGGGGGGGTAGGAGCTTTTCCCTGGGAGCGGCCAAGGCATGGAACGCTCTACCGCTCAGCCTAAGACAGACACAAGACCTTCTATCGTTCAGAAGAGCTCTAAAGACCTGGCTTTTTACAAACTGACCTCCCCAAAGGTAACTAATGTAACACATGCACCCTTAGTCATACAGCGCCAGGATACCTCCGGGTAACAGTGCGCTTTAAAAATGTGAAAAATAAAAATAAATAAAATAGGGGCCTTTATTTTACAGAATCGGTAAATTTACCGATTCGGTAAATTTACCGATTCTGTAAAATACCGAATCGGTAATTTTACCGATTCGGTAAATCCAAATGTAGGTGGGACTCTTCTGAGTCCCAAAGGCCTTACAGATTCGGTATTTTACCTCCCAATTCAATTGGGTGGTAAAATACCGAATCCAGGTGTGCATGCACATGTGTGCATGCACACCTATGCCATGTGACAGACAGACATGCCCTTAGGGCATGTCTGTGTGCCACATGGCACACATGCCTGTATTTGGGGTGCTAGAGGGTGTCAAAGTGACACCCCCTGCACCCTGGCAGGAATCGGTATTTACCGATTCGGTAATTACTGAATCTGTATTTCCCATTGATTCCTATGGGCTTCACAGCCCATAGGAATCAATAGGAAATACCGATTCGGTATTTAACGAATCGGTAAATACCAAATATTAATGATTCGGTATTTCAATTTCTAGAAATACCTACATCTCCCCCCTTCATATTTACTGATTCATAAATACAGAATCGGTAAAATTTGGTATTTATGAATCGGTAAATACAAATTACCTACATCTAGCCCCAAGTTAGGGGAGCAAACAGGTATAAATGTGGAATACTTAGACACAACCCCTTTCCCCCCCCCGTGTTTAGTAGAACATGATTTAGGAGATGATACAATATCATGAACCCCAACATTTCCCCCGCATTGACTTCCAGTTGATTTACAAACGGGCTAGGAAATTTTCCGGGGCTAAGCTTACCAGAAGTAGTCAAGATAGCAATATTATTTTGTGAAGTATTACACCCTGCAAAACAATAATTTTTCTCCTCGTGATGAGATTAATAAAACATGGTGTTTCGCATTATCGTGGAATTCAAGGACTCAGTACCAATCCCTAGACTCACATTCAGGTCTAATTTTGATACACAATGATCCCCCCCTCGTGTCTTGTGGGGGCTCAGGCGATCTGCTCGTAGGAATAGGAGTAACAATAAAAAGTTCATTTGATGTTTTACAATTGTTCGAGCACTCATGAGTGCTTCCTACTTGAGGAACAGGTGAAATGAGTCATTCATTTACATCTAATCCAGAGAGGGGTTCAAATAGATTGTGTAGTGGAATATTCCAGTACTCATTTGGATTTGTGGGATGATAACTATTACCAGAAGGAAGGAAGAACCTATTTGGGCGTTGAGGTGGGAGAAAAGGGTGAAAACTGTTTATGTACTGTCTTGAAGCAGTAGGGTGCGAGTTACGATAGGGAAATTACAGAGAATCAGAGCGACCCAGTGTTGGTAGGTAATTAGGAGGCGTCATCAGAGCTTCAGGATAAAAATAGCTCAGATTACGAGATGATACACTACCCTCACTTCTCCCTGGAAACCAATCACTGATGTATGTGACTACTCTGTGATCCCTGAAATTGACTATCACCACATCCCCCTCAATATCTTTAGGTCGAGGACCCACCCAGTTGCACCATCTTACAGATATTATGTCTCCATTTAAATGTGATGGGAGAGGTCTGTTGTTTCGCAGCCAGTAAATGACTTTATTTTTAAGGCTAGTATAGGATTCTATGATTCCTTCTGGCACGACCGGAACTCCAGTCAGAATAATGACGTAGTTAGATGATTCTGGAGGTAAATCTACGTTATTTCTGATATTTGATTTTACTATATTCATTTTGGGTGCCTTGGTTAAAGGAAGATTTCTGTTAGCAGGGACTTTCGGGGGACCTGATTTAGCCTTCTCTTTATGTAAATCTTGCGTGGCCACCGGTCTAGGAGGGTTAGTGTGAAGAGTCGTTATTTTAGGTATGGGGTTATCCACTTGGGGCCTAGATGTTTTCTGTGTTGGATGTTTAATTACTGGACAAGTTTCCCGTGGGTTGGTTTGTTTTGGGGCTTCACTTAAATTGGAAGCTGACAAAATACAATCCATTTTTCCCCCCAGCCTTTTGACTCTCTCTGTGAGTGGCAACAGAAAAGATTTTAGAAGGCGTTCAATAGCCTCCATTATCCCTTTAACCGACAAGGCTTCTGGAAACATACTTGTTTTTGTTATGGGCCCTATTAGTGCATCCTTCCCTAGTTCCTTAGGTACCTTTTTCGTTGAATCCACAGGTGGTAAAGATATATTTAAAGTTTTACCTCCTTTTCTAACCCCTCCCTTCCTCCTTCGTTTTTTGGGTGGAGAACGATGAGCTCCCTGGTGCCTCTTAGTTTGTGTCTTTTTCTTTGGGTACGCTAACTACTGTCGGCGATTGTATCTCCGTAACTACTACAGCCTCTACTAGTAAGTTAGATAAAGGAGATGAGGCATTTATGTTAGACTGAGAAACTGCGTCTAACACTATTGGGGAGTTTAAATCTATTAAAGAGTTCGATATAGTAGGTAGCCCATTGATAGTAATATCATTATTTGTTTCAATGATAGGTATTGGTGGTGACCTATCTTGAAAGATTAATGGGATACTTTCAGTGCTAAAAAGCTCTGCGTCTGCATCTACTGACGTATTGTTATGTGATTGTGAAGTTGGTACATCCTTCGGGGCCAGGAATGGGGGCTTGTTTTTGAGAAGTTCGATAGAAAAACGGCGCTCAGCACGTTTCTCAGCCAGTGCAATCTCTCTATCTATTTCTCTGGTAGCCCTAGCGAAATACTTATCTAAAGGTCCAAGTATAGAAACCCCTACAGTACAGGGTAAGGAATTCGGTACACATGTAGACATCCTGGATCCTCAAGTCGATATCGGTATGAGAAATAATCAAAGATGGCCAAATCAATTACGAGTTTGCAAAAAAAAAAAAAAACTGTGATTAGCAAATGACAGAAGGTAAGAGTCAAGCATTAAACAGCTTACTGTCACGAAATCCTAAATACAAGATAGGGTCCAAAACGAGATGTTAGAGGGCGGGCCCAGCCCAGCCTCCTGGAGCCACTGACGGCCACAGACAGCCCGCCCTTTGCCCGGGCATCGCCCGGCATCCCGCACGCGTCCCGCGAAGCGGGGGGTTAGCAGCCTTTGTAGCGCCTCCTGGTGCTGTAATGACGGAACCAGCCCGCGCCCTGCCGCAGGGGTTGATGGGAATCCGAGTCCTCCGCTCAACGGCCGCTATGATGGCAAAGAGTGGCGGCGGGAGGACTCGAACAGCAGCGGCAGGGTAGAAAGATGCCCAGAGTCAGTGTCAGCACGCAATGGCCCACGGTTTTTTACAGGATTCACACGCTCTGCCGGGGGTTAGCAGCCTTTGTAGCGCCTCCTGGCGCTGTAATGACGGTACCAGCCCGCGCCCTGCCGCAGGGGTTGATGGGAATCCGAGTCCTCTGCTCAGCGGCCGCTATGATGGCAAAGAGCGGCGGCGGGAGGACTCGAACAGCAACGGCAGGGTAGAAAGATGCCCAGAGTCAGTGTCAGCACGCAATGGCCCACGGTTTTTTACAGGATTCACACGCTCCGCCGGGGGTTAGCAGGCTTTGTAGCGCCTCCTGGCGCTGTAATGACGGAACCAGCCTGCGCCCTGCCGCAGGGGTTGATGGGAATCAGAGTCCTCCGCTCAGCGGCCACTATGATGGCAAAGAGCGGCAGCGGGAGGACTCGAACAGCAGCGGCAGGGTAGAAAGATGCCCAGAGTCAGTGTCAGCACGCAATGGCCCACGGTTTTTTACAGGATTCACCTTTACTCTGTACTTGTTTTTCTGTCTGTGGCTGCCTGAACAATGCTTCCGAGTTGATTACCAGGAGGTAGGCAGTGCAATTCTAATGATGAATAAACCTCAACCAAAGAGGGAAAGAAGACCCCCTCTTCCATGTGCACATGAGTAGCCTGATTGAAGATCCCTATGTTGTAAAGGTTAGGCAATATTGTTGATGAATTGTACTTGCCAACATTATTCCTCTTTGTGCTGAGGGCATTGTTGTCTAGTTGAGAAGATAAACTTGCTTGTTCTTAGACCCATGATCTGAGTGTTTGTGACCCCCTAGTCTATCCACTCATATCTTTACTTCTGACCTACTTCCTGACTTGGACATGGGCAATGCTCATGAGCCAGAATTGGGTGAACTGGGCTGCCATTAGCCAGCATTCTCCATTCAGATGACATAAACCTGTTGAGCCAGATCAAAGTAGGCCAGAAAAAACTGTTAACTTTTTGGGTAATTATACTTCCGAATCACGCCATGAAATCAATCTCAAAAAGACTAAGGTAGTTACATTCTCCAGAATGGTTCTTAAACAGCTCAATGCTCACACTGGCTCAAGAATACAAGTACCCCCAAACAATCTGTTAGACCTGTCAGCCTTAGCGTGGTCTTCCCCCCAACTGTTTGCCTACCTCCTCCCTTTTGTTGCTGACCTCATTTTTACTGGCCTTAGGACTCTGCACACTTTATCATTGCTAACCAGTACTCACTCCTTAAAACAGTGTACGGTTGGCTTATCCCCAATTAGCATATTTAATTAACTTACAAGTCCCTAGTAAAGTGGTACATGCACCCAGGGCTTGTCAATGAAATGCTATATGTGGGCATGCAGCCCTTATTGTGCCACCCACTTAAGTGGCCCTTTAAACATGTTTCAGGCCTACCAATGTGTGTACAGTTTTTAACTGCCATTTCCATCTGGCCAAATTCCTTTATAATACATATATGTCAACCCAGAATAGGCCCTGGATAGCACAGAGGACAGGGTGTAGTGCATTTAAAAGAATTGGGCATGTACTTTTAAGTTTTACATGGCCTGGAAGTGAAAAACGATTATATTTGTTTTTCACTACTGCAAGGCCTACCTCTCCCATGGACTAACATTGGAGTTGCATTATTACATTTAACAAGCTGTAATTTCAAAATGGGAGCAGGTATTAAGATCATGTTTGGTATCTTTGGAATTGTAATGAAAAATCACAACTCACAGTTAAGTCCGATTTTAAATTACAGTTTTGAAAATGCCATTTCAATATTGACTCTTTTTCGTGTCTATGAAAGTACAAGACTGTTTTTTTGATTTATTTAATTTTTTAGTCAAAAAAGTGTTAGGCAACAGGTGTCATTTTGGGAAATGGTTGTGTCATGTGTAATTCAAATGTATGAAACATTTGTTTTTGAACATGTTATATTTAATGATAATTTTATCTAGGGCCCAAGGGCCCCTGATACCTTTGTTTCATGTGATCTAATGCGTTTGACACAAGAATTGTGCATAAAAGAATAATAAAAATGGGAAATAAAACCAAGGTTTATGGCAAAAAAAATCCTGAGCCCCAAAAATCTATGTTTTTGTAAACCATTCCAGCCAAGGTAAAACAAAGATGTTTATACTATTGATAGGGTCAAGCCATAGGCTTAGTTATAGGTGCAACCCCTAAAGTTGGAATAATTTTTAGAAAGTTGGCCTTTTCCTTCCTTAACCATTTAGTGCTTGTAGTCTGTACCCGGGTCACATGAATGGATGTAACTAACAGTTGAGCTATGTGTATTTCTCCTAGACAGCCACATATAATTAGCTTAGGTGTGCCTGAATGGGGCATCACTGGCAGGATGGGAGGGAGGAGCTGGGCACAGCTCTAATTACATTTTAATAGGCTGTATCCTACCTCCATTTAAAGAGCTGCAAAATCCCCGTAGTTAGTTTGGAGCTAGGACAGGGAAGGCAGGGTGACTGGGTACTTCAAATAGAAACCTATAGAAACCTCTACCCCACTTCAAAGGCACAACTGGGTATAAATACTGTACTTCAGACACCAACTCTTCAGTACACTTCTGGACCTGTGGAACCTCTGGCAGGAAGAAAGCCTGCTGAGCTGCAGAAGGACTGCCGCTCTGCCAGACTATTTTACTACTCCCTTGCTGTGCTCACCTGTTGCCTGCTGCCCTCTGCCTGGGTGGGAAGAACTGGGCCTGCATCTCTTGAACCCAGGACTCCCAGAGTGACTCCAAGGGTTATTGTGCTGGTATCCTGTTCTGAGCTACGAGAACATAACAGGCTGCCAACTACCTGCATTAGTGCCCAAATCCAGCTGGAGCAAGCCCATGACCCACAAGTGGTGCCCCTGTGATACCAGATCCTTGGTGTGGCCTCAGAAAGGCTGAATTGGGTTTTTTGGGCTCTTTGCGACCGCGAACGGGCCCGGATGTGCTCAATTCTTAATACTCGCACAGCCAGGCAACGCAAAGTTCCGTCAGCCCGACCCTTTGTGCTACAGCATTGACCGCTCGTGTGGAATGACCACATGAAGCACCGACCCGAAGGCAAAACACCGGCCCGACCAATTATGACAACAAGAGGATCCTTGTACTACAACGACAACCCTCCGCAATGCCTGGCCAGCTCTTTGCAATACATCGATGACAGTACACAATGCTTCCTTGCGGCTCCTTCCACTGCGAACTGAATTCTTAGTGCTGGACTGAGAAGGTAACTTTTCAGGGGGACTAACCTGCTCCCTGTATCCGACCCACGCTCCATTGTGGCTGGCATGAACTTGGGACTTTTTGCCGGTCTCATACAACCAGATAGCCACAGTTGACGCGTTGTACTACTGTCCCCTAAAAACTTTTACAATTCAGAACTTCGGCTCTTCTGATTTTGTCGTTTTGATCTTGTTACATTTATTTTAAAATGCTCAATTTTTCTAACCTGGTTGCGGGCTTCTTTTGTTGTGTGTCTCCACTGTGTTACTGTTTGAAGTGTTGAACAAATACCTCACACATTGCCTTGTAGTTAAGCATGACTGATTTATGCCAAGTTACCTGAGGGTTGAGCTGAGGTTAATTCAGGGTTTGCTTGTGACTTCACCCGGAGAAGAATTGTGGTTGCTGCTTGAGAAGGGTTTCATCTACCCCGCACAACCAGTAACCCAGTTTCTTACAGAATCCTATTGGAAAATTGATGAAGCAGTCCAACAAGGGCAATCCCATTCAAAAGAGCAGGTACACCATTCCAGTTTTGAGCAAGACTGTAGCTGGCTTCTGGCCACCCTTGTAGGCCTATAATAATTTGAAAAACAGGGGACCCCTACGCGAAAATATATTTGCTATAGGTAGGGCAAAAGCAGTTTTGAAAAGAAATTATAGCAAACATTTCATAAAAGAACGCCAAAAACCTCTCATGCACACCCTCGTGTGTTTAGCTACGACATTAACACAGTCTTATATTCTCAAAATCACAAAGAGATATATATTTTTTATGAATCTTTTATTTTTATTTTATAACAGTAGTTGTCTGATTATTTTTGGTGTCCTATATAGGCTCTTTGGATAGATAATTATACTATAAAAGTTAATAATTCATTTGATAAAGGTATATACAATTACACAAGAAACTTCGAAAAATATATAAACACATATCACAAAAACCAACAGAGACAAATCGGTCAGTAGTCTTATTGTAGTGGGCAAAAGCGGTGAATATTGACACTACGTGCGTTTCGGCATTCTGCCTTCATCAGGTGACCGTCATTCATGTATAGACTGTACAGGACAACAAAGACTATAAAAAATACAAAAACATACATATAATTATATTAGGTAATTTAAAAAGTTGTAGCATACTAGTATTTACAATTTATAGATCAAGAGGTTATAGGTCATTATTTACACACAAATATATACACTATTTACATACAGTAGCTCATGACATGATTGGAATTTACTCTTCTATATGTTCCAATACAAGGCATTGTTGTGATCAATTTAAACATCTCATTACAGTTGGGTCTGGTATATATATATACCCCATCAATTCTAAGGGACCATATTTGCATAATAGATATAACACGATTTTATTGCGTCAATGAAGAACATCAGGCTATTGTTATCTATTTATGAATTCACTGGCCCTCCTATATTTGTTTCTCATAGTGTTGGCATAGATATATCCTATTTCATTTTTGAGGACGATCACACAATGTCATAATTATCTCAGTTTTGCATACAGCTCAGACAATATAGTTATAAAATACACATATGGGCATGTTGTAATTGGCACATAAGCATGTTTATCTAAACTGATGGAAGATATCCTAGTATGTCTTGTAACTTAAACCATCTATATTCTGGATTTTAGCCACATTTCATATCCGACCATTATATAGGACAGTGCTGACAGATATATTTCCCTAAAGATGGCTGGATTAGATATCCGTATGGTGGGAGATCAAAGAATTACCTATTGGACATATCTACTTCTATTCTAATAGTATAGATAGAGTCCTACAAGCGATGGCATGAATTTATGTAATACGATCACCAACCTTATCTTGGAGCATACGATATCGCTATGTAGATAGTAGTGTGGTTCATAAATCGATCCTCATAGATTATTACGTCTAAATAGGGAATAAATATGGCTATTAGTTACTGTTTTGGTCCAAAGTGTAAATAGAATAGAATCTAAGTATATATTTACCGTTTTAAAAGAATTTCGTTGTAATAGAAAATGTAAGGTTATCGGACCCAATTTATGGTCGAGGTGCTTGTTCCAATGTATTATTCACTTTTTTTCTCTTTATCTTATTTCCCAAAGACCCAAGCTCAAAGGTCCCCGAGTTGGAACGTTATCTGTATCATTGAAGAATAGAAATGCACAGATGTAATATTTGTGTAGCTAAAGACGATATTGGTCTCTAGGTATCAGGCGTGTAACCCAAAAAGCGGTACCTTATCATAGATGTGCTGAAAGTCTTGAATCGTCATAATTGGGAGACCGGCAGATATAGTTTATATCTCTCTTCTCTTGCTGTTAAAACATAGGAAAAACAATATGTCTATGTATCTCCTTCGAGCATCATATAGATCGCTCGATATAAATGGTAGAACGATATAGCTGAAGAAGAGTATCTCGCTAAGGTATTACCTCATAGAAGGTGATAACAGGATAATTTCGCCGTCGATTGGATAGAAGAGCACATATTTCATAAAATAATGGTGAGTTCCCCGTACTAAAGAAAAAGAAAAGGGGTAAAGCAGCAAATTAGACGCTAGCTCTACATGGGCCAACACGCGTCTGTCAGGCATAATAATAATGCTAGTGAGGGCGGTAGCTGTGACTTACTGACCTTCGTGTTGCCAAGTGGTATCTTTTTGGCCAGATCTCCCCTCGACGTGCCGGTGGTTCAAGAACGCCGGAGTATCTATGTCAGCAGTATATATACGCAAACGGCCCGCCAAGAGGGCGGTGAAATTGATTACACCTGACGCTGGTGAATATCTGGCGCATATAGTGTGACGTGGTAATACTACGACTGAATGTAATAAGAATAAACAACGGACTATCGTTATCCTATCTGATAGCGGGTTTGAGTTTCTTTACATATGGCAACTGCCTATATGTTTAGTTTGTTTCCAATGGCACATATTCAGAGACATAGCTATCAAATGTTAGATGTTACAGAAAAATGGTAGAAAATAAAATTAAAAGAAAAAAACGGACTTTCATTAGCGTATGCGCATCCTGATTTTATTATAGACAGCTATAAAAACGGACACATACTTGAATATTTAAGAAGGAATGAGTTGAGATAACAGAACATAACGTGGCTTTCTCTGTTGGTATGGAAAGGTGTGACACGATGCAGATATATTAATTTTAGCCAATATAGCCAAGTCTGTGTATCTCTTGCGGCACTACGTATTTCAGATTTTACAGAATTGCTTGTTCCCATGGAATATCCTGGTTTAACCCTCGTGTGGATGTACTCAAAGAAAAAATCCAGAATACCTCCCGTTTTTTTCGGACTTTGTCTGGACATAAACCTTCACGTGTCTCAATGTGTTCAAGGATAACCCAACGTACATCCTCTGGTTTGTGGTTCTGTTCAATATAGTGGCTGACCATCGGTGCATTTAATTTATGAGTCCTAATAGCAGATTTATGTTCTGTAAGCCTCGTATATAGAGACCTGGAGGACTCACCGACATAGCCCAGCCCACAGGGGCACAGTAGCAGATACACAATATTCTTAGTTTTACAGTTCACCATAGTTGTTAATTGGATTTTTACTCCATTGTATTCCATTTCCTTAGTTTCAATCGCCTGGGGACATACTTTACATGTTCCACATTTATAGTTTCCGATGACCGGATCCAAATTAGTTAAGCTTCTTTGGGTAGATTTGACCAAATGTGGCATGCGCGACCTAACCACTATATCTTTAAGATTTTTATTTTTGCGATATGCAAAAAGTGGTTTTGGCAAGTTTTCGTTGGTATTCTTATTTGTATTTAGAATGTGCCAATTAGAATAAATTATTTGGCGTACTTGGTTGTTGAGACAAGAGTGTCTTGAGACACATACTAAATTCGAGGTTTGTTTAGGTTTTGTACCTTGCAGAAGATGTTGGCGATCGTAAAACCGTGCCCTTTTGTACGATTCACGTACTAATCGACCATAAATTGGGTCCGATAACCTTACATTTTCTATTACAACGAAATTCTTTTAAAACGGTAAATATATACTTAGATTCTATTCTATTTACACTTTGGACCAAAACAGTAACTAATAGCCATATTTATTCCCTATTTAGACGTAATAATCTATGAGGATCGATTTATGAACCACACTACTATCTACATAGCGATATCGTATGCTCCAAGATAAGGTTGGTGATCGTATTACATAAATTCATGCCATCGCTTGTAGGACTCTATCTATACTATTAGAATAGAAGTAGATATGTCCAATAGGTAATTCTTTGATCTCCCACCATACGGATATCTAATCCAGCCATCTTTAGGGAAATATATCTGTCAGCACTGTCCTATATAATGGTCGGATATGAAATGTGGCTAAAATCCAGAATATAGATGGTTTAAGTTACAAGACATACTAGGATATCTTCCATCAGTTTAGATAAACATGCTTATGTGCCAATTACAACATGCCCATATGTGTATTTTATAACTATATTGTCTGAGCTGTATGCAAAACTGAGATAATTATGACATTGTGTGATCGTCCTCAAAAATGAAATAGGATATATCTATGCCAACACTATGAGAAACAAATATAGGAGGGCCAGTGAATTCATAAATAGATAACAATAGCCTGATGTTCTTCATTGACGCAATAAAATCGTGTTACATCTATTATGCAAATATGGTCCCTTAGAATTGATGGGGTATATATATATACCAGACCCAACTGTAATGAGATGTTTAAATTGATCACAACAATGCCTTGTATTGGAACATATAGAAGAGTAAATTCCAATCATGTCATGAGCTACTGTATGTAAATAGTGTATATATTTGTGTGTAAATAATGACCTATAACCTCTTGATCTATAAATTGTAAATACTAGTATGCTACAACTTTTTAAATTACCTAATATAATTATATGTATGTTTTTGTATTTTTTATAGTCTTTGTTGTCCTGTACAGTCTATACGTGAATGACGGTCACCTGATGAAGGCAGAATGCCGAAACGCGCGTAGTGTCAATATTCACCGCTTTTGCCCACTACAATAAGACTACTGACCGATTTGTCTCTGTTGGTTTTTGTGATATGTGTTTATATATTTTTCGAAGTTTCTTGTGTAATTGTATATACCTTTATCAAATGAATTATTAACTTTTATAGTATAATTATCTATCCAAAGAGCCTATATAGGACACCAAAAATAATCAGACAACTACTGTTATAAAATAAAAATAAAAGATTCATAAAAAATATATATCTCTTTGTGATTTTGAGAATATAAGACTGTGTTAATGTCGTAGCTAAACACACGAGGGTGTGCATGAGAGGTTTTTGGCGTTCTTTTATGAAATGTTTGCTATAATTTCTTTTCAAAACCACCCTTGTAGGCCTTCCAGAGAAATGGAGAATGTGCCCCGTAGTTTTCCTATTGGACGCGCAAATTCTTACAAGGTTGCTGCTAGAACGTGAATGGCCTGAAGCCGAGATCCACGATGAGCAAATCATAAATTACTGGAAGCACCTTGAAATCATCCTTCTGCAACAAACATAGGCATTGGATACTGTCCCATTATTAGGCTTTTGCGAGTTCAACAACCCTTCAATCAAACCCTATGCTTAAGGTTCTCCAAGGAGAGGCCTATCAAAATACATAGCCATTGATTTTAAGACTAATACAGCCAACCTAAAGTTCAATCTTCCTTGGCTGCTGGGTGTTTTGTTGGAAAACTGGTCTGTTAGAATTAGGAACCAGCTCATTATTCTAAACAACTATATATACCTGGCACATAGGGACAAGAAAGAAGTAGCCACAACCTTTGTTGAGTAACTTCAAGGATATTTACAACTCAGCCAAACTTATTCTTTAAGGGGATTTAACATTGAATCATTCCTTCTTGACCAATTTGACTCCCAAGATTTGACATGACAGGCAGTAGTCAAGTGGCATATGAAGAGGCAAAGTCCAACAAAATCAGAGGAGAGATTCTGTCAGAATGCATGTCCATCAGACTGCAGCCATTAAAAGGCAGCATTGGTACAAACCATCCACCAGCTTTCACCCATTTTACCTCTAATGCGGGTTCGACTATTGATTTCACCCTGGCGTCATGAGAATTGGCCAATGAACTCGCTCCTTTAGAATAGATCTACGCACCAAAAGTGTTCACTGCCCACAAGTAACTGTGTTACATACGAACTAATGACCCTTCATAAGGCACGCTCCCGGGTATACTTCACAACCACAGAAAATGTGAAAATATTCAAATGGAATTCTATTCTCTCACAGGAGATATGAGAGAAATGCATAACTCTCCTATAACAGGCCAGAAACTGGTCACCTGTCCCCCTGCTGGCATGGGATCCATTGTCAAAATCTGGTTAACCATTATCCGAATACCACTTGTAAAAAAGGACACACGAACGATAATTCCACCTATCACAGGTGACCGAGATACTCTCCTCGAAAATAGAAATATATAGTCATCCTGGAGCTCTTAAGAAATATCTGGCAAACTCTCAAATGATTGAAAACATCAGATCATTAGACAGATGTATAAAAAGCACTCTTGGATCGTAAGCAGGAGGCCAACAACGTCAAATAGGCAACACTGATTCACGCATGCAGGGTGAAGAATTCCAAAACCTTCTGGATGATTGTCAACACCCTAGAAAGGGCACATCACATTGTGTTCCTTGGTAGCATCAGTGAACAAGAGAGGATAGGTCATCTTGAAAGCCATTTCAGGGAGTCAGGGGTCCAAGCAACCACCAAATCAAACTTGGTCATCTTGGCCTCATCAAGCGCTGTGCAGCCGAAACTTTGTGGTTCTCCAAACAAAAAGCTAGAAAGCATCATCAAGAGAAGCAAAATAGAATGCTCCGCTGGCCCGAGCAGGCCTCTAAGTCAGATCCAGCATTTTGGGTGGTCTCACTTACCCCAATGTAGTATTCCACCTGTAAGCTAACCATTGTACCCGAATCGTGGAGTGGGGCAATTCTCTACCCAATATTCAAAAGCAGCTGTAAATCTGATCCATTGAATTACAGGCTTATAGTCCTATTAAGAAATGAAACAAAATATTTGTTCTGAACTTTTATCGAAATAACTGTGCTCTTGGGCAGACAAGCACAAATATTTATATTCAATCAAACAGGCTTTCTGCCTGTTGTGAGTACCTTAACATATGTAAGTTCCCTAATCACCTTGGCCAAAAAGGCGTACGAAACAAGGACATCTGTGCATGCCTGTTTCATCGATCCTTAAGGCAGCCTTTGATTGGGTGAACAGGTTGTTACTATAGGAGAAGTTTGTCAATTGGGGGATTCCAGGACTCCTCCTGAAAGCAATTCAACTCCTTTATGCAGATACCTGGATCCATATAAATCTAGGTGACATCAATAGTGTATCAAAGAAGGTTTGGACAAAAATCAGTTTGAAGAAGGGATATGTACTGGCTCCAACTCTTTTTAAAATGTTACTTCTGACTGACCTTCAGACATGGAAACAGGCAACATTCATGAGCAGAAATGGAGCAGGCTGCCATTAGCCAGCATTCTCTATGCCAAGGACATAGTCCTGTTGAGATGGACCAAAGTAGGCCTGAAAGACTTTTGAATTTTTTGGGCAATCATCATTCCAAATCATGCTTTGAAGTCAATGTCAAAAAGACTAAGGTAATTACATTCTCCAGAACCGAGTCAAAAGCAGGCCCATGGTTCCTAAACAGCTCAAAGCTCACACTGGCCCAATAATGCAAGTACCGCGGTGTAATTTCTGACTATATTTGCTCTTTTTCTGCTCATAAATCTGCAATGAAATTGAAGTTGTTCTCATTGCTGGTAGATTTTTTTTACTCTACAGAAAGGGTTTTAGGGTCAGTCTATGCTCCCGTTGCTGTGTGGACTGAGCTAAACTCCTGCCAACCATCGCATTTGAGTGTGAGCCTGTGTGCGGCGGCGAAGTCAAGT
Source organism: Lissotriton helveticus (assembly GCF_964261635.1). NCBI lineage: Eukaryota > Metazoa > Chordata > Amphibia > Caudata > Salamandridae > Lissotriton > Lissotriton helveticus. Next base: position 162,093,766 of record NC_136065.1, on the reverse strand, counting down.
TTCTAGAGTCAACATCTCATGGTCTACAGACAGCTCTTTCAACTGGCCCTGGACGCTTACCCATGTCAAATAAGATTCAAAAAAAGTATGGCCTACTAAACCAACATCTAGCAAGGCAAGGAGCTTTTTCTAAAAACTGTTTTTTTTCAAGTTAACAAAGGCCGGTCAGATTGCACTTCCTGACTATATACCCTTTAATTTAATCCTATTGCATCTTTTACTCTCAATGTTATGTGTAACCATTTTGCACGGCAACCTCTATGTGCATGATTTGATGTCAACAATGCTGCAGACTGCACTGTAATGATCAATCTCCTTTACAATGCAAAAACTGAAAATAAAGATTTAAAAAAAAAAAAAAACAAAGGCCGGTCAGACAACCTTGGATTGACTGTTCTAGATAGAATTACCAAATCCTGTCTGGAAATCCACTTTAGAGATCATTTTGATCAGAGATTGCAGCCCCTTCATGCTCAAGAGTCATGGGAGATGTTGGTTTCTTTTGCAGTTTAAAAAAAAGTCATCAATTGTAGCATGCGCCTGGCGTCCTTTGTTGAAGGCAAACAAAGGTTTGCAAGGAGATCACACGCATGGATCATGATAAGTGCTATCGCCGGTATTGAATGCAATCCTATCTGGCCAGTTGCTACTCGAAACATATCAAAATGCAATTCATGAACCAACACCTGGGAGGCTTGCCCACTCTGGACCACCAACCTCGATGGTTGAGTAAGTCCCCATATAATATATGCAGATGGTGCCATCAAGTACAATAGTCAAGTACCTGCCCGGCACTACTCGCTGAATGAAGATCCCTTCTGCGCGCCCTCTTTAATCAACTGGGGGTAGGCAGGTGTAGGCAAGCCGTCATTGACTGACAGCTTGCCTACATCCAGACTATTAAATTCTTGGCCTTGGTATTGAAAAGGCACACAGGTGCCCTTAGGGCCCATAATGCCAGGATACAATCAGATAGGTGTATTAAAAAGACTAGTGAGTCCTATTTCGACTCAAAGAAGAAGCATATCTCAATAAACTTCTATGCTGCGCACTTTGCACTTTATCATTTTAGTGTTAATGATAGAGGTTGTAATGGCATGAGCACCTTTTTCTCAACGATTTCCAGTTTATGAAACTTCCGGCCATTGTGTTGCAACGACTGGCAAGCCTTCTAAGTCTGGACAATACTGGGAGGTGCACAGTTGAACTCCCACATTGGCAGCTGCATTTCGGCACTTTCTTGAATCATAAGTCTTGACAATTCTTTAAGATGCACAAATGAACTTTTTTTTTTTTTTTTTTTTACCTTGGCACCTCGGTACATTTCTAAACCTTGGAGGTTTAATTTAAAGAGCCACCTTATTCACCGTGCTGTTTGACTGTTTTTCTAAATTCATACTTTACATTTGTGCAAAGTGTTTTGCACCTCTGAAACGGTGCCCTTTACATGAAATAATTTGTTTTTTATTGAATAGGGCACTTTTTCTATCGTGTGCCGCAGGGTTCATTTTTTTATATTTGAATTTGCTGTAAATTGTTTGGCAAAGTTTTTAATTAACTATGCAATAAAACCACATCTGACATCTGGCTGTTAACATGAGCTAAGCTCTTGTTTGGAAAACAATTTCTTGGCCTTGACCTGCGAGCCCTGTCTTTTGCTCGTTGCACATGGAGGGGAGGCATTATAATCAGGGAGCCCATCCCTTCCGGCCCCCACCAATGCCCAAAGAGAATGGCCTGGCTCAAAAGATAATACATGTGAGCGAGAGCCCTTTTTAAGGCTGCCTCGAGGTCCACAAAGCCATGAAAGGAACCAGCAAACTGACAGTCATTCTTTAGCCCAGACATCTCCTGAAGGGCAGGTGGCATCAGCTGCAAAGCAGAGTCGCTGCTCTTCCGAAGCAGAACAGAGGGGAAGCGAAATGAAACATCCCTTGCCAGCACAGAACGATTTGTCTTGGAGGACATCCATCTCATTCCTGCAGAAATGCACAAGATGTTTTCTTTACACAGCAGATGATTAACGTTGTGCATCACCAGCCATTTCCCACAGCGCAAACCATCCCACTACCACACTGCACAATTAGTGATCTCCTGTACAGCACATCTAGATCTCTTCATACCACACTGCACACTTAGTGATCTCCTGTACTGCATATCTAGATCTCTGCATACCACACTGCACAATTAGTGATCCCCTGTACTGCATATCTAGATCTCTTCATACCACACTGCAAGCTCAGTGATCTCCTGTACTGCATATCTAGATTTCTGCATACCACACTGCACAATTAGTGATCTCCTGCACTGCATATCAAGATCTCTGCATACCACACGGCACAATTAGTGATCTCCTGTACTGCATATCTAGATCTCTGCATACCACACTGCACAATTAGTGATCCCCTGTACTGCATATCTAGATATCTGCATACCACACTGCACAAATAGTGCTCGCCTGTACTGCATATCTAGATTTCTACATAGGCAATGCAATTCGGTACTCGCTTTTGCTGCAGAAGTAGACATTTCCCTAAAGGAAAACCCACACTCTTTTATAATAGAAAGCCAACCCGCTGCCACAGTGCAGAATCCAGTCCCTGGTACCCCCACGTTAGAGACTGAACCCTTTGATATACTCTAGAGCCAATCATGGGATTATTGTGCAACAAGGTCTCTCCCACACACACACACATCCCTTTCCAACATGGCAGAACAAACCCTTTCCCATATAGCAGATCCTGCCATTTCCCATTCGGCAGAACAAGTCTCTTCCCATAGAGCAGAACAAACCCTACCATATGGGGAAAAACTAGCCTGGTATTAACACTGCAGCACCACCACATTACCAAATAAATCTCCCACATTACAGGATGCACCCTTTTCCACACTGAAGAACCAAAATCTTCCCCCACACAGCAGAACCAGCCCTTCCCATACAGCAGGCCCCAGCCAGTTACCACTCTGCAGAACCAACCATTTCCAATTCTGCAGAAAGAGCCCTTTCATCTACTACTGCACAACCAGCCCTTTCCCATACTGCAGGATCAATCATTTCAGCAAAGCACGGGTAAGGATTTTTTTAAATTTCACAGATATAAATTTTATGGGAAATCTAGAATATTTTCATTGCCTTTACTACACCTACTAAACCTCCATTTGCTCTCAACAAAGACAAGCATCCCCCATCCTACAACACATCTGAAACTGTGGCACATGCATGCTGAGCTTATCCTGCTCAACAGAAGAAACTGATAAGCTGTGGGTCGTAGGACCATATTGGAGTAGATAAATGACACAGAGAAAGGGGGGTGTGCCAGAAAGTAAGGGCAGAGGAGGGTTGCACTGATGTGTGGTTGGGGCACTCCATTATTGCTGAATACCAAAGAAAAGTCAAAAGGTCCAACAGTTGAAAACAAAACTGAATACTACTGTGTGTCTATCATTCTCGGAGTCAGTTAACCCTCTGAGACTGATGGACTCAGTCAGAGCAGGTGGGGGGGCATTTCAGGTTCTCATTGCCAATGGGTAGCTGTGGGTCCTAGGTCCCCATTGGAGTATATGAATGACACAGACAGTGGTGCTGTCAAAAACTGGAATTCTTCCAGTTGCTCTATTGGCAGGGTCATCTGACATGTAAAACCTGTAAATTGATGGGATGTGGGGATGTGTACAACAGCCTTTGTGAAAGATGTCAGCATTGACGTGTCCTCAGAACAATAAAGAAAAAAATCACTTTTATCACATAGCACTTAGCCAATCACCTATCTAAAAAAGGCTCACAGTGCACAAGGTATGGATCTTTCTCACTGGAAGTGGACCAAGCATCATAAAGCCACTTTTTGGGAAACATTCCATAGCATCACCCCCGAGAGCCTTTACAAATTGCAACAGTGCCAGAGCAATCCAGCAAGAGCTTCAGGTAATGCCACTCAGCCACTGCTCCTTGGTTTGAGTGATACACACAAGTGACATCTTAACACATGGGCATGCTAGGCAGTTGCCCGGGGCCCCACGAACATAGGGGCCCCATGCAGACTACATTAAACACTAATTTTCCGTTAAATATTTTTATTTCTGTGAGTGGTTGTGTAGGCATGGCCCAGTGCACTTCTTTACCCGGGGCAATGATGCTGTTAAGATGGCTGTGATGCACACCATGCTATTGCAGTGATCTTATGATAAGCAGGTCATGAAGTGCAATGAAAAGAACACACAGAGGGCGTCCATGCATCACACTGTTGATAAAAAGATGGCAGTGGTAGTAACAATGGTTTGGCACGAGTAAGTAAGTCAGACAGTGGAACACAAATGCAGCATCTTGCATGTACAGAGGCACAACACACTTGAAGCCCCCACATGCTTTTCTCCTTCCTAGTGCTTCTGAGAATGTTACCAGGACGCCGAAAAAGAGTCAGTACTCGGATAGGAATGAGACCCAAAGTCCCAAGAAGGTGGTAAGGATGGTGAAACAATGAAACAAACATACCAGACTTCTTCAGGTAAAGGAAACAATGGATTAATTAAGTAACGCACAGCACGCCTAAAAACCTAGAGTCTGTGCTATCTCAGCTTCAGCTGATTAATGTAGAATGCTCAACAAGGGTGACTTAACATTCCAGAATAGAAAGAGCTGGAAGGTGCTGGCTGGCAATTTAGGCAATATAGATCTTCGTACAATTCCACATTATGACAATAATTGATACCACAGAGGAGCAAGTTTAAGTGGAACGTGTTGGATATTCTTCCACATACTGGCAAGCCAGCTTTCTGAACTCCTACTGAACTGGGCATTATCTCTTATTAGAGAGGACCCCCGACTTCAAATGCGCAAAGGCAGAGCAAGGTTTTCTAAAGTGAAACAGTAACTCACCAGCACTATTGAAGCCACATCCCAAGAAGAAACCTCGGACCTCAGGTGCTTCCCCCATAAGAGGCTTGTGGTCAGCTGTGAAAGATTCTGTAATGGAGACAAACCACAGAGAATTAATACAGGTATGTAACAGTCAAATATGTCAAAGATAAGAAATTAATGTAACAAAATAGGACTCTCATCAACCCGCAAGGCATGAGAAACGATGACAAAACATAGAGGACTGATGCATAAGAATCTATCTCTTCAAAACTAAGAATGAACAAGGTTAAATCCTACTCAATTATTGTTAGATGAGAACTGTAGACATATCAAAGAACAACAGGACCACATGCAGATTGGAGCAAGTGCTACTTTCCCATAGCACTTAAATTAAAGCCTCATTTATGTGTCATTTGAGCAGCCAAGTTTAGAATGTTAAATTAATGGAGAATGCTCTTACTGTAAGATTCACATAAGAAGGAGAAGATTTGATTACATTCACCAGTGGAGAAGTGTGGCTCAATGGTTAGAGCGGCAGACCCTGATGCAGAGGTCTAGGCCGGGACCAGGGATCAATTCCCCGCCTCGCTGGGTCTTGGGCTCAAAAATTCCACGGACCTGATAATTCTCGCCTCGGTGCCTATTCCAATCATGGAGTCCCACTCTGCAACTCTGGGCAATAGCATGCTTAATCTCCATAACGGCCCCCACAACGCTAAGGATGCCTGGCCTCCACCTTGGGGGTGCCCAGGAGTGAACACCTCACAGGGAAAGCCAGGATGGGTTCCACAGCGGTATTCGTACAAGCGCCTTGAGACCCTTGCGAGTGAGTAGTGCGCTATACAAGTATCAATTTACATTTACCAGCATCTTGGTAAGTCATTGTCTGCTAGAAAGTCAAACTTAAGAGCACTTTGATCTGCTCTCAAATCGATCTGTTCCTTCTTCATGGGAAGGACCCAAACAAGCAGGCAGCCACCTTTCACATCAAAGACCAAGAAATTGATAATGCGGAGTCCCACAGGGATCGTCCCTGAGTCTCACCCTTTTCAACATATGTAGGACACTGCTCACCAACATAATTCAATCACAAGACATCACTGTCATCTCCTGCGCAGATTACACCAAACTCATCCCCTATCTGACGGACAAGACAATCACCATGAGGACCAAATTCACCAACTGGATGGACAGGGTTGCAGAATGGAAGTGAACCAACTGCCTGCAACTCAACTCTGACAAGACAGCAGTACTGGTCTTTGGCACCAAACCCTCCCCAGTGGAGTGGTGTGGCTCACTGGTTAGAGGCAGCAGATCCGGGAGCAGAAGTCGGCCCGGGACCAGGGTTCAATTCCCGACGCGGCAGGGTCGTGGACTTGGGTCAGCGGACTCGATAATTCTCGCTTCGGTACTTACTCTAATCAGGGGTTCCACTCTGCAACTCTGGGCATTAGCTTGCCTAATCTCCACAACGGCCTCATCAATTCCGGGGATGCCTGGCTCCACCTTGGGGACTCCCAGCAGGGACCATCCCACAGGGAAAGCCAGGACGGGTTCCCCAGAGTTATACAGCGCCAGGAAACCTACGGACAGGTAGCAGTGCACTTTACAAGCTCAAATACATTCAAATACATGGTGCTCCATCGGGACAAACACACACACACACACCCACAGACCATGACAGAAATCTAGGGATCATCCTAGACAACAACCCCAACATGACGTCTCAAGTCAATGTATTGTGCAAATCCTGCTTCCACATCCTAGGCATGCTACAAAAGACCTTCAAATGCTTGCCTCGGAACACCAGATGGACCACCACACAAGCACTCATCACCAGCAGGGTGGACTACAGTGACACTCTCTATGCCGGAATCTCGAAGCAACTCCTACACATACTCTAGATCATCCAGTACACCGCTGCAAGACTCATACTCAACCTCTCACGCTGCACCCATATCACACTGCACCTCAAGAAGCTTCACTGGCTCCACATTCACAAGCACAGCCAATTCAAACTTCTCACGCACACATACACAGCCCTACACAACACAGGACCAGTATACCTGAACAGCTGAATACACTTCCACCAACCCACCAGACACCTACGCTTTATCTCACTCGTACGCATTTGCAAAAGCAAAAACATGATGCCACTCCCTCTCCTACATCACACCCAAGACACAGAACAACCTCCCTCAGCGCATAAGAGCCTCCTCCTCACATCTTGAGTTCCACAAGAAGCTGAAGACATTGCGCTTTATATTAGCACCTTGGGAACAAAACACCCTCACACCTGCCCAAGTGCCTGGACACCCTCTCAAGTGATGAGTGCACTATACAAATCAAAATAAGTAAGAACTGAATCTGCTCAAACTCTAATTGAATTTAATATATGATTCAAGCTGTAACAAACTCGAACATTTTGTTGGTTTGAACTTCTTTTTGTGGTTCCAGGCTCTCAATCCATTGCTGATCAGTACAAAACCTTCTGGAAGCATAGCTCTGCTCATCTGACTCCAGTCCTTTCCAATGCATACTTTAGTAGGAGCGGTACAAAAGGGGGTGGTGATGGGCGGAGCATCTGAACCAATCAAACACTCACACCCAGTCAACAGATCTGGGTTTAATCCATCACCGTTCTTTAGCCCACTCTGCCACCCCAGTTAAGACATGGCCACATGTGAATCAGTCTGACCCTGTGCCTCATGGTAACAGTCCAGCCCGAACTGTCAAGCCATGCCTTCCCTGGACCGGAAACAAGCTTCCTAGGACCAGTTTCTGGCATTTCAGCCGTCTTCAGCCAGGCTTGCTGGAATCCAGTGGCAAAGTGAGCAAGGGACTCACGTCTGAGCATACCTGCCAACTTATGGCAAACAAAGCGGTACAAAAGGGGTGGTGATGGACAGAGGCTCTGAACCAATCAAACACTCACACCCAGTTAACAGACCTGGGTTTAATCCATCACCGTTCTTTAGCCCACTCTGCCACCCCAGTTCAGACATGGCCATATGCAAATCAGTCTGACCCTGTGCCTTATGGTTTGTAAGTAAGTTGGCAGAGTGGGCTAAAGAACGGTGATGAATTCAACCCAGATCTGGGTGTGAGTGTTTGATTGGTTCAGATGCTCAGTCGATCACCACTCCCTTTTGTACTACTTTAGTAGGAGAGCTGCCCCTTTTTGCATTCATCTATGCTGGCTTGGAACGATTAGTTGTAGCCATTGCATCCTTAGAAGTGAAGCTGGGATGGATTATACTGGAATCAACTGTTTGAGCACCTGTCCAGGGACGCAGGGTTTCTAGTCCTGGGTTAAGCCAATGGGTTCAGAGCAGAGTGTCAATAAGAGAAACAGGCTGATATATGGAGAATATGGTTACAACATATGGTTATAACAGTTCACAGTTATAGCTAATCATTGGGGCCGATTTGCAAAGGTACATGTACACAGGAGAAAATCTACAAGTGTATATTTACTCTTGTCCTTTGTAGCAAATAATTTACTACTTATGGTTATTTGCCATTTTGGAGTGTAAATTTGTAATGTCCTCGGGGAGTCCAAAGTTTCAGACGCAGACGGGCCGGGTACCGCTGCTAAACAATCTATGATGGGCGAATGAAGCGGCTCGGTCGTCATTCAATTGAGCTTCCCCGAGGACAGCCACTAACTATTTTGCAGGTCCCGCCAGCCTCGCGTTTCCTCTGACCCCCTGCAAACAGCTTTAATTCATGCCTCCAGGTCCCTGGACCCAGATACCTATTACCTTCCGGACACAAATTTATGTTGGATTTCCTTTCAATCCTTTAACCCAGTGGTCCTTTGTTGACCCATTCTTCGCCGGCGCCATTCGGCCAACGGCCTATATCCTCTGGATTGATATCCAACTACCACCTCAGCACTAATTTGAGACCAGTAACCATTGTCCTGATGATCTGGAATTGAACAGGTTAAAACGCCGTCGACTATTCAGCGCAAACTGGGGCGCTTGTGTGGTCAACCAACTCAGTCTAAATCAAAATACCTATATTTGCATTGTATTACTGACCACTCAATTATTTGTACCAGTTGGTTTTCCGACACTCACACTGTGTTTTCACCCTTGTATCACTGCGCCATTCACCATCACTTGCTTGTTCAGTACACAATTGTGTGTCATGGTAACCTTTGTAAAATTGTATTGTAGTACTGATACAACTACTTGAAAATAATAATCCTCTCTATATAAATGTTCTCGTGGTCTCCCTTTCTTCCACCTCCCGTTAGTGATTTATACAACTCTTGTAATTGTCCTTGCTAATGATTACCGGTTGAGACATTGTTGTTTTGTTCCATTACCGTCTTGGGTGATAAATGCAGGCAACAACCGAGTCCTTTAATGCATATTTCTCTCTATGACAATTAAGGACCATTACTGTTTGAGGCCACAGACATAGCACCAGGAATCACTGAACCATATAACTGCTGGCTAGGTATGTGTGTATATTAAAGATCATATAAAGTCAATTAAAAGTGATGTTAGAGATTATGAAAATTATTCCTCACACTTAAGGATTTTGGAGAGCTCTGATCTAAGCCACAAATAGAAAGCAGGTTGAGACTTTACATGGAACAACTTCAGATATTTCATCCTATGCCATAGTAGGTGCAAGTAATAAAACTAAACCTGTTCTTCCCTATAAACTCTGGTATGTGTATTTTACTATTCTTAGTGGTAATGCAGAAAGCAAGAAACGTAAATTCAAACAATAAAACAGTTGTGGAGATACCTACATTTCAATATTTTTCTTTTCCAACTGCATGTGATCAAGTGTCACTCAAAGTGTCCCATCAGGAACACAAGAGGGATACATAGGCACATTGCAAACATGGAAATGCCACACATGGGTATACTAAATACTTTCCAACTATGCACCGTGCATGAGTGATGACGTAGGCAATGACACTGCTTAAAGGGCACCAAGGTAGGTTACAGCTTTGGGCAGACACAGGCAAATGTTCCACAGTGGAAGTGTGTCATGAGAGTGGTGGACAACATTCCTGAAATTCAGTGGCTGAACTTCTGGCCAGAGACCTGGAGAGACTGGCTGCCTGAGGCACTTCTAAGAGGCCTGTCCAGAAGGGAGGCTAAGATTGGGACTTGCAAGTAAGATGTCCGGGGCAGGATTTGAGACTCAGCACTTCCTGTGACCACTGATGGATGCATTTCCCAGATCACTAATGTTCATTACCAATTAAGTTAATTGACATGCATTATTGACTCCATTGTTGTTAATTTCTGTATGGAGCCATTGAAGCTCATTACTCCCTGTAGCCACTTAATTATTACTGCTTGGTTCGGCTGATGTTCATTACGGATGGAGCGCATTTATTTTTATTGCTGCCTAGAACACAGGAATACATTTCTTTTGTGGGAAGTGGCATAACGTACCCCTTTGAGCCTTTGGGCGTTGCGCGCCTGAGTGAAGGAGCAATGACTATACTGGATACTTCCTTACACTCACTGTCACAGGACAGGTACAACATGTGCTGCAGCAGTGCAAGCCCGGTGCACAAGCGTAATAGGAGACTTCGCTACTGCTACCTCTTCTGTCTGATGGGTTAGTGAAGTGGGTCATGAAGGGTCTTTCAGTCTGCAGGACTGCAGATAAGAATTCCTAAATGAAGCTCAGTGAGCTGACGTACAGTAGAGGAAACAGTGGAATAGTATGAGAGAGCAAGGTAAGGAAGAAAAGCAAAAATGGGGGATAAAAGATGGGCAGACAAAGGGAAAAGAAAATAGGAGATGGAAGAAAACGTGAAACGTAGGAAGGAAGGAAGGCAGGATGGAAGGGTGAAATGAAAGAAGAAATGAATGGATGGAATAATGAAAGCATGGATAGATGGAGGGCTAGAGGGAGAATTGATGAAAGGGTAAACGATCGGGTGGAGCAGTGAAAGACTGATTGGTGACAGGGTGAATGGATGGAAGGATAGGCAGCTGGGTGAAAGGAGGAGGCAGGACGAGTGAAAAATTGGTGAGGGAAAGAATGGATGGACGAGAAGATGGGTGCAGTGATGGGTGAAAGGATGGATGTAGGATACAGAAGGATGAAAGGGTGGACGGATGAGAGATAAAGGTCATTATGGTTGGATGGCTGGCTGACAGAGCATGGAAATGTTAAGTGAAGAAAAATATTGATAGATGAAGAGAGAATAGTGAAAGGATGGACCAATAGATGGATGCAAAGAAAATGAAAGGATGAAGGGAGCTCTGATAAACATGGTCGGGTTTGGTCACTTGATTAGAGATATGATTGAAGAGGGGGGTATCTCAATTTTCGAGTAATTCGCTTGGGCTTGTTTCACCTTTTCAATATACAAAAGCCGAAACAAGTGGCATTAACAATGCTTGTTAATATGTGGTTAGCGTATAGTCCATATTCAAAGGTGGAAAAAATAAATACATGTTCAGAACCTGACTATTGTGCATTTTAGTCTTTACATGCACCTCGTCAGATGCCTTATCACTTATGACCCACAGTACTGAGATCTCTACATTGCTACGTATTCTGCTGATGATGTCAGTTACTCTTGTAAAAGAAGGCTTTAGCATGCAGATATTAAGCTTTTTATTTATAAAGGAGCAATTCCTTTGAATCCACGCCCCCTTAAGAGACCTCCCATCTTTATCATCCCACTTAAAGCACTGACAAACCAACAGGTCTCAGAATACAATGTGCATTTAGCTAAACAGCTATGATTGGATAAAGATGCTTCAGGTAACATGGAGCTAGTAGAAACTCCACCTAGTGAATGACGTCACAATCGGTTTTACCACCCAGCCAATGGTCATCAAAAAAGGCATTCTGCAACTTTTATTGTTGGGGGTTGCTGGTGGTATGATTGGGTAAGAGGATCAGCTTGTCTGGTTTCAATAAATGGTCCTTTTGTGGGCTGCTGTCGCGAGCTAACATTGGTTGCTACAGCACCGTACCCAAGAAACCAGGCCCACGCCCACACACGAGGTAGAACAAACAAATCAAATCATAGTGGTGCTGGTTTTGGAGGGGGGAGGGGGTTGCAAGGGACCTAGTGAGAAGTTTAAATGCTGCAATGTCACCACCTTTAATACCAAGTGCATTCATAATCTAAATCCGATTTGGCGTTTGCATTTCACCGACGGAGCCGACTGTTTTTCCTCGAGCGCCACTTAGAGCACGTGCCACTATTAAAGACCAAGGGGCTTCTTCCACGGGGAATAATCCCAGATAAAAATCTGTCTGGGAAACCGCAGCATCCAAGGCTGCCCTTGAACTACACTTTGGTGAAATGGCTCAGGCCAGGGCCCGCGGCGTCATCGAAGGATGTTTATCGTCAAGTGATCTCAGCCAGAGGCGGCCATTACCCAGCGACACAGCCGATTGGCTGCAGACCGACTTGTTTTATCTTCATCGTTTCCACAGGAACAGGTGCTGCAGCTCAGGACGAATGTTCTATTTTATTTATTTAATGGACCGCAGTCGACGTTTAGATGAGGCTGGGTGGGGTGGGAGAAGAGGGGACTCCTCTATTCACATTGCTTATCGGGTGGAGCAGTGAAAGAGCGTAGGGGTGGGGGGAGGTGTTGGGGATAGCTAAAGCACTAATGCCCTCCGGGGATGTTTCTATCAGAAATGAAGCAAGGTTTCTATGGATTACAAGTTTATCACCTTGCGGCTGTCATTTTACAGCCACAAAGCAATTTTCTAGCATCCTCACGCACACCTCCTTGACAAGTCTCCTTGTAGGAGTGAGCGCCCTGGGCCGGATATTGCTCAGTTCAAGGCGCAGTAAGACCCGGGGTGTGAGTGGACTCTGTCCATCATGTGTCAACAGGCCCCTGTCAGCCCTCGCGGTCCAGGGCCGGATACAGCCGTGCGCAGGTGCGCTGCTCGCGGCGGGGATCTCCGCGAACCCTCCGCGCCAGTGCTTATTGTCAGCCAAATCACAGCAGCCATTCCGCTTCCACAGACACCACACGTATTGCACAAGACACAAATGTAACCAGCCTCACAGATAATATCTTTCTACTCCCGGGCACTCTCGCGCAGACCTTTCTGTGTGACCCCCACACAACTCCTTCCCGACCAGCTGCTCCCCACAGGCGCCCATGGTGGGGGTGGGCTTGATCAGTGCTTTAAATGAAAATACAGAAGTACAGGTACTCACTCTTTGGAGTACTTGCTAGCTCCTGGGAAGTACCGGTACTCTCCCATTAAATGTACTGCAGCAGGGCTGAGAAGTGCCGATACTTTGCCTTTCAAAAGAAAGAAGTGCAGGTACTCAGTACCGGACAGTACCAGCTCATTTCAAGCACTGGTCTTGATACTATGCTCAAGCTGCTGGGTATCTAATTATCTAGATGTTCTGCTGTCGGCTATCTCCAAAACATTATAGTGTCACTTCATAGATCAAGCACGGAATTACCCCCTCATTATATTGTAATTGTTTATTGTTTGTAACAGGAATACGCATTGTTCTTTTAACTCCTTCCGTGCACATGACGGCTCCCGGCCGTTATGAGTCATGGTTGGTGTGTGCTCATGACGGCAGGGAGCCGTCCGAATGTTCCCACTCCACCCACGCAACACTAATACCTCGCCAGTGCGGGCAAATTAATCAGTGGGCGTAGTTCGGACGGCTTCCGGCCGTCATGAGCACACGCCCACCGTGATTTATGACGGCCGGGAGCCGTCATGAGTACTCGAGCTCCACGCCCAACCCCGCCTTCCCCCTCTCACCGCAGCAGAATTTGCCCCGCAGCGAAGGGGTTAAACCAAACCCACTAAGAGCATTGCTAAGGCAAGAAATAGCCTCAAATTTGCCCCTGAAGGTAAACTTCTGGTCGAGAAAAATAGCAGCACCAATGAAATACCTGGAAGTGGAACGGCTCTGGCTTACCTGCTCAGCCTACCAGTCATTTAAGCTAGAGTTGAGCAAACAAATCAAGCAGCTTTCCTGGCGAGAAGACAAAGCCAAATTCAGGTTGTGCAATCATGCATGGATGACCATCAACACCTACAAGGCACGCATTGCTCAAACTTATTTGAGCGCTAATTCAAGAAGCCTTATGAATATAAAAGAGCTCCAAGCCAGAGTTGGATTTCTACCATCAATCAACGCGCCTCCAAAATGGCACCAACCAATGGAGAACGAAGAGTGGAGACTCTGCCAACATCATAGGGAAGACTTTCTACATATACTACGCATTTGACATCTATCTTAGATCCTGTGGTCAAGGAATCCTGTTTTGCATGAAAGGCTTGACAACAAACACCATGGCGTGCTTTGCAAAACTTCTTTGAAAAGCGGAGTAACTTATCAAGCAAACCACAATTAAAGCTTCAGGAAACACAATGTAGCCAGGATATTAGCTGTCCCCATGAATGGTCAACTGCTTTTGGCCGAAAAGCCTGGTCAGCCAAAATCGCAGAACTTGCGCACATCATACAAACTACTTCAACTAGTTAAAATGCAGTTTCTGAGCCTGTTGACGGCTACTAGGACCTTGAATATGTACAAGGTTCTGCCATGTTTCAGAACTGTTCAACTGGAAATATGCATTTTTGATGACCTAAGCTGCTCTCAGCTGCTTTAGCACCACCTACAATCAAACCAGCAATTAGCAGCCACTTTCATCTAAATGCTTCATATCGCCCCCATCATTTGCTGGACCAGAACTCTGATAATGCCAATTGAATTGCACTTAAGCAACGTGTTGAGCACTAATGAACAATGATGAAATGCACTTTAGCCTTTGTGTCATAATCAAGGTATGAATACCGAAGGCATTTATTACTCTACCAGTGCCCGGATTGGCGTAGGCGAGATGACGCATATCTATTCACTGCACATCGCTCCTACTGGAAGAATTACACTTCAGCACTCTACCTTTTCGTTGGATGTGGATTCGAACAATCCCGGATGTATTGCATTTTAGCTTTTTATTGCTCCATATTTAACGCTGTTTGGCCTTTTAGAATTTCTTGTTTTTTAGCTCGCCATTTTATTTTTAATTTTCTCTTTATTGTTATTTGATTGCAATGCTTTTAATTAATTGTGCAAAGAAAGTTATTCATTCTTTCCAACACAAACACATGTCTAGGGGCCAACCTTCTAGGCGCGTTCAGCAATAATTGTAATTGTATTTATATAGCGCTTACTACACCCGAGGAGGCATTGAAGCGCTTTTCAGCGAGTAGCACGCTACTCCGGATCCCAAAGGTGGAATAGTAGAGAGAAATGTAAATACTTATTGGGAGTGTTAGACATGAGAGTGGGTTAGCTGGATCAATTAACAAGACCTCACGAATAACATAAGGCAGGCACAGAGCGAAGTAAAACAATACCTCCAACATGGCTGAATACCAGGGATCCACCTACAAAAGAGGCCTAGAAAGTTTGCAATCTGGGTGTCATCCTTGACAGCAAGGTCTCCTCCACCCCACATGAGAACTCACTCACAAGAGTGTGTATTACCGTCTACAACTGCTCCAAAGCACAACTACTCTCTAGCTCCCTCAAAAGATCACACATGGCCTTGCACTGGTCGTAGCCAATCCGGATCACTGCAAAAGCCTCTCTATGATCCCCATTGAAACACCCTTCCTCAATGATTGAGATCGGAAAAAGAGGTCCTAAAGTTTAGTGTTGATGTTTCTTCCCCTACCCCTAGTGCTACAGAGCTTTGAAACAATATTTTGCTATATGAGACAGCACTTTGCGGTTTGAGAACTATGTAAAATCTCAAACTAAATAGATACATTACCACAAGAAAATGAATAAAATACTGAGCTATATGACCAAGAATAGCTGACAAAGTTACAGTTGTTGTACAGACAAGATAGACAGAAAGGGGGAGGTTGGAGGTGTGGAAGGGAGAAGGGCTCCTCCTTGCGTTCAACTGAGGTAGAGTCACCAGAATCCAACTTGCCACCTGTAGCTCACAGCATTAGGTTCCACTGATAGTCAGGGCTATTGGAATTATGTGGCAGGGGAGGGTCAAATTATGCGACAGGGTTGACTAAATTACAAGGCAAGAAAAGGCAAATTATGTGGCATAATGCAGCACATTTTGTGATAGTATTACTTCACTATGTTGTAATTTTTACACTCGTTAACATTATAGGGGCTTTGGTTCCACCTAATTAGTACCACTTTAACACCCAAATATGTCAATAAGCAACAGAAGGGTAACACCGGCCATTGCGTTTTAGTAACTTTTAAATCTGCGGATCATGTAGCAGAGGGTGGATTATGTGCAACAAATGTTGCAAATCTATAATGGACGCTGCAGTTGCAGCACCAGGAAGGAGGGGAGAGTGGTGGGGACTGCCAAGTGCTCATGATGGTTTGGCTGGCCCTCTGGGGCTGGCCAAACCGTCATGTGCACTTGGCCTTTCTCCAGCTAGCTGCGTTGTACAGATGGGTGGAGAAACCAACACAGGCTACCAGTCTATGTATGAGCCCTGAACTGAGGCGCACAGACCATCCAATCGCTGCTCACATGATGGGAATTGGGAGCTGGGAGGCGGCGCAGTGTGTAGCAGGTCCTGACAGGGCCAGACTGGCCATAGCAGGCACCGGGCAATCCCCCGGTGCGCCGCACGGGTGGGGTCCGGTTTTGGGCCCCTTAGGGCTGTTTTTGGAACAGGGCTGTTTTTGCAGCATAGCTGCAAAATCGTCCCTGTACCAAAATCTGCCGAAAACCGGCTCCGGCAAAGAGCTCAGCGGCACCTCTAACCCCCCCCCCCCCTCCCCGAGTGGTGAGGGGGCGGTCGAGCACTTTGCCAGGGCCGGTTGTGGTTCCCAGTCCGGCCCTGGGTCCTGACCGTCTGGGCGACGAGGATCAGGAGAAAGGTGGCGGCTGTTGGAACAGGTAAGTGAATTTACTTTCTCTAATTATATATATATTTTTTTTGTTTGTGTTCCTCCCCTCCCCACCACTTCACAAGATGATGGACACTCCTGTAAACATTTATATATTCAATACCTAAGTACCTTACGAGGACAAGCCAGAGGGCACAATTATTTGTCCTTTTCGGTGGGGAGTATGTCTTTTGAACCCTGGCCATTACACTGGCCACTTTAAATACCGACTCCTTGAATTAAGATGCTCTTCCACACAGACTCCTTTCACAGACATAAAATACATATTTGCCATCACTGCAAGCAGTGCATTTATTATGAAAGTCTTCTATGGACAAACATTAAATAGCCATCTTTACAGACACAAACTGGGGTGCAGCTGAAAATTAACAGAATTATAAATGTAAATTCACTGCAGAAGAAACAGATCTTGCAGGCTTTGTGTTCAAGGATGAGATCCATGGAATCAGACCAGCGGGACGAGCAATACGGTGCAGCTTATAAGTAAATGTACTCCAGCGCTAACAAACAACCTTCGGTGAGCAATAAACAGGTTATTGGCATGCGTGTGAAGCATGCTTAAGAAGTACCTCCTTTGCATCAAAGCCATCCCTCCTGGGCTGCCTAGCATAGCTCAACTAAAGCCAGCACTTTCACTTAGCGCCTGGTGTCTTTGGTAGTAGTTACATTGTTTTACTAAAAGACTATTTTGGGTGTGGGTTGTGAGAATTAATATATAAGCTACTTAGTTGATATTAGGTTGCATTTTCATGGTAATTAACATCTATTCATTCATTTATGTAGGAGTTTCATGTAGCCAGGGCACAAGTCCTAAAAAAAAGAAGTGGGGGGATGCTGTCACCGGAAGGGACATCACGACAGGAAGTGACGTCACAACAGGTGGCTTGCACCATCGGGCTCATTGCCTCCCCTCGCTCACCCCTTAGATGCAATTGCATCTGAGAAGTCAGCGTGTGAGCAGCGTGCTGTGAGCTCCGATCTCGTCCCAGAGAGGCCAAAGAGTGAAGTCCAGCTGTTTGGCAGGTGGGACGGCGTCCACCCGGTAAAATAAGTGGGGGGACGTCGTCCACCCACGTGGTACCCCGACTCGAGCCCTGCATGTAGCGCTGTGCACAGACTTACTGTAATTTCACTGTGCTAGTATATGAAGTAGTATTCACGCTTCCATTGTGCAAGCCCATTCATTCCATGTGTTGAAGAGCTGCCTATGCTGTACAGAACTCTATTGCACTTGAAAGAAAAGTTCATAGCATAATCTGCTTGAAAAACACGTTTTTCCTAGCAGTTCATAGTGCAATCTGAGACACACATACAAACAGGTACTCGCACAGACACTCAGACATACACATCATTCGCTAAAACGGATTTGTTTTCACAAATGCAATATCCAATTTATACCTTAAATGCATGATCAGTGGCATTCCCCTTGACACTCAGCCTGGGTACAGGCACACTCTTCACGCCAATATCAGCATTTCCCACGTGTCTCATACAGCCCCAATATACTTGAAAGAAAAGGGCGCACAAACTGCTCTCAAATTCATACTAATTTGGGATTTAGGGGCCGATTACAATAGCGGTTTTTCCGCATCCTCCGGGCCGGCGGAAGCTACCGCCGGCCCGGAGGATGCGGAAAAACCGCTGCGGAGCCTCAAAAGACCCACCGCCATATTAGGATGGCGGTGGGTCTGGGATTCCGTCCGCAGCCTTTCTGCCGCGGTCGCCTTCCGACCGCGGCGGAAAGGCTCTAACATGGCTGGCGGTGTCTATCAGACACCGCCAGCCATATTAGGATGATGTGAATGACATGCTTTTCCGCGGCAGATTTTCCGCCGTGGAAAAGCCTACGGAGTTTCACTTTGGGGGCCCGTTGCAGGCCCCCTGGGTGAAGGGGAGGTGTTGGGGGGTGCACATGGGGGGTACCTATGGTACCCACCTGCATTTGCGTGCACAGAGCGGCAGGCAACGCGCGGTGCCTACCGCTTTGTGCATGCAAATGCGTGGCATGCATTTTTAACATTGCGGCGGGTGCAGCTTGAAGCTGCACCCACCGCAATGTTAAAGATAGAGGATGTGACCGCCACCCTGGCGGTCACATCCTAATCAGCTCAGAGGGAACGCCGCAGCGCATGCGAACGTTCCCTCCTCCTCAGGGGTCACGGACGGACTCAAGTCCGTCCGCGATCCTAATCGACCCCTAAGTGCGTAGCGCTGCTTTAGGATTTTGTGGGTAGCACGGCGCTACATTGGTATTTTGTGGGTAGCGCTACCTGCTGACTGCCCAAAAGTAAAAGAAGTGCTGACTAGAAAGTTCCTCGAGATATTATGTTTCACTAGCAAATGTTCTGAAGCTGCTTTTAACATGATAGCAAAATTATTACACAACAGCCGTTTCACCTCCACGTTCTGTGCTGTAATACGCACTCCGATCCCTAGGTGGCAAAGCAGAAGAGTAAGAGAAGCTATGCAAATAGAAAATCTCAGCAGGTATTGATTCAGTCGGGGCCTTATCAGTACTGGCCGCCATATATGATCGTCTGTCAATGCACACATTCACTGCTCCTTTGGCAGGCAGTCTCATCAGAAACAGAGCAACGCCTGTCCTATGTTGCTACACCTTTGCAATATAAGCCTGGCTACTGCCCCCCCCCAAACACCAGAGTACCGGTACACCCCCTGGACAAGTTCTAGTACCAGTGGCGGCTCCTCTGCTAAGAAGGAAGAGCAGCACCCCACTGCTTTTAAGCAATATAAGCAGTATAAATAAAGGAAAAATAAAATTATATTAACTCGGAGTTATTTAATTTTTTCCTTGTTGCTGCAGCTTTGCGGGCAGGTCTGCTCTGCTGACAGAGCAGGGGAGGGGAGCAGTGGTTTGAACTCCCTATGTGTGCATGAATGTTTGGGCAACTGTCTAGGGCCGGCCAAACAGCCATGCCCAGGCTCCCAGTCCCATATACGCACCGAACCATGGGGCTCAGACCAATCACAACACTGCATTGCAACATTGTGATTGGCTCAGGGGAGCATGGGTGCTTCCTGGGTGATCTGTTCCTATTCTGGAGACGATAGTGGAGTGAGATGCGGCGAGACGCAACAAGAACATACATTTTTTTCTATACCTCCCACTTCCCCCACACTCACACCCCTGCTCTGTGCGAGCCGCCACTGTCCAGTAGTCAAGGTGGAAAAATATGAAAGTGCCGATACTCAGTACCAGTGAATACCGGCCCACTTACAGCACTGACTCATACTCTGCCCACTCCCAACCGCGGAGTAGGATTCAGTTATTCACAGTAGTACAGATATAAGGGTTACCAACACATGAAAGAGCTACAAGACCATACAAAGGGAGAAATGCACTATACAAATCTTGCTCAAGTGTGTGTGTAGTGTTCGGTGGTAGTCCCGCAGAAATGGACATGTGTCAAATATGGATGGGTGAGACAAGACAGGTTGTGCCTGGTTTGGACCATCTGTCCGAGATTGACCTGGTCCACAGAGGAACCATGACAGTGCTCTCACCTCCTCCTTTAACACATTGTATGCCAGGAAAAAATCAAGCGATACAAAAGGGGATGATGGACGGAGCGTTTGAGCAAATCAAACACACACCCCCAGTCAACTGATCTGGGTTTAATCCATCGCCATTCTTTAGCTCACTCAGCCACCCCAGTTCAGACATGGCCATATGCAAATCAGTCTCATGGGAACAGTCCAGCCCGAACTGCCAGGCCATGTCTTCCCTGGACCGGAAACAAGCTTCCCAGGACCTGTTTCGGATTCATAATCCTCATCAAGCAGCATCCTGTAAAATGGTGGAGAATTGCTGTAACAGAGTGTAAGCAAGAAAACGTCTGCACTCTGCGTTAGTAAATAAAACTCCGAACTGAAGCAGAATCTAAGCCTGTAAGACTGCAAACAGTAGAACATTGCTCGAATAGATAACTAGAGAGCAACTTCATTTCACCTTTCTGACCTTGTTATTTGCCAATTAAATTAATTTACTGCTTCTCTCAAAGTTTGTATGTGTTTCAAAAATAGTTTTGTGTTCTAAGTCAGAGATGGCTATTGCTAGATCCATGTAAACGGAATGCTGTGATATCCTTACATTAATGTTAGCTCAAAGAATAGCACAGATCGCTTTTAATTCGTGTAGTTTTCTAACTTAAACAAACTTTCATATAATAATTTTGATTGAATCATGCCCACCTTACCCAACTTGTTTCTGGAAAAATTCTGTTTATGCAAGGTGGAATTATTATATGATGAATGCAATGAATTTCTGAAGCACCATCACAATATTTCAATCATTTGTAAAATGTTTCTTTTTTTATTGTTTTCATTACTACTGTTGCATTTGATTTTATAGTTATATCTATACATATTATCTGCACTACTTTAGGACATTGGTTTTAATAAAGTCTTAAAAACATATATGGTGGATTTCTTGTGCGTGTCCATCCATGGTGAAAGGCGTTTTAGAACTCACAAACAAATACACATAAAAGAAATAATCCTGCAATTTCACAGGACTGATCGTCGTCTAGAAGGCACCATTCTCATTTAATGTGCAGGTGGTTTGTGGGATAAAATTAGGGGTGGGCGATAAATTCAGCTCCGAAAGCATAGTTGGCGGAGTATTAGCCAATCCGCGAACTACTGCCAACCGCTATGTGGGGGAGTTTTTTCTCTCTTGCGGCGCACCAATAGTAAGTTGGTGAGCAAGAATATGTGTCCCTTAGGGTGATTTTTTAATGCTAGGAGGGCAGCAAGTGAGATTTTCCCAAACCGGATGGTTGTGGGCGTTTACGACCGCTCGCAGTGAGAAAGCTGCTTCTCCAGTAGAAAATCTAAACGAGCTGCAGCAAAATAAACTCTAGCAGCAGTGCTCTGCAGCATACTGCGTGGTGCCATTCACGCTGATCTTTCAGTGTGGAATGAGCTCCCAGGGCTAAAAATCAGCGCAAATTCTACTTGTTTGTAGAACTCAGCAGAATAATGCTGAGTGTAAATGTAACTCTGCAGAATTCCGGTGAGTGAAACTTGATGAGTTTTGCTCTCTCAAGATGAAATCCATTAGGCTCTCTGACTCGAGTAGCTAATTTGGATTTGTGCCTTTGCTTTAGCCAGAGGGTTTAGGGGGCTTAGAACTGGGCAGCATTTTGCAGAGTCATAATCTTTGCAGGACAGTTTCTTCAACATGTTGATCATGGTGTACTATTTGAACTCTGCACAACTAAGC
Organism: Lissotriton helveticus; assembly: GCF_964261635.1. Taxonomy (NCBI): domain Eukaryota; kingdom Metazoa; phylum Chordata; class Amphibia; order Caudata; family Salamandridae; genus Lissotriton; species Lissotriton helveticus. The sequence goes on along the minus strand of NC_136065.1, from coordinate 162,071,758 downwards.
GAACCATTTCGTGATGACTTGCAATGTGAAGAGAAAAGTAGATGTGTCGCAGCGTGAAGAAAAAACTGGCTGAACACACGCTACCTCAGCAACACTAACTGATGCAAATAGACACCAAACAAAGTAGATCGTCATCTAAATCATCGACAGAGTTTCTCACTATCAGTTTCCAGTGAAAGTGACAATGACAATTGTACAATGTCAATGTTTATTTAAAAAAGGCATGCACATGTGGGACTAGTCGAACGTGAGGAAAAATACCAAGTGAGGAAAAATCAATACGAAAAAGCACCACAAACATTCAAACATTTTCTGAAGATCACTCCAAAGATGACTGGGTGTTCAATATCATTCATAATTGATAGCGGAGCGTCGATAAATATCATGCTTGGGGAGAAATATCATGTATCAAGAATTATCTCCGTTACTACAGCTTAAGAAGTCAAAGACTAAAGTATACACACAGGCTGCTTCAACACCTTCAAAAAGCAAACAGTGGTATAAGCGTCTCTTCATGTACTTTAACAAATAGCTTCAAGTGCCTATTTGCTGAGTTTTAAGACTTCTGCTGATATGGGACTTATTTTAGTGAATTACAATATGAATACTCATCATGAACTTGTAAGTCAATTTCCCTCATTATTGCATGGGTTAAGAAAACTCAAAACAATGAAAATAAAGTTGCACATGAATGACGATCGTCTTTTTGCTCAAAGACGCAGCGAGTAGCTTTTCACTTGCAAGAAGCCGTCGAAAAAGTACTTAATTTGTTGCTTTAACATGACATCATTTAATGCTCCCAATGGTCCAACACGATGGGTTTCCCCCATTGTAATAGTGCCTAAAATAGACAGTCAAGGAGCCGTACGCATATGCTTTGACATGCGTCACGCCAATAGGCAATTAAGTAAGAGAGGCAGCCTGGTCCGCACATTTCAATTGAAAGGTGCGAAGTTCTTCTCTCGGTTCGATCTAAATAAGGGATATTACCAATTGGAGCTGGAATTAAAATGCCGGTACATTACATCCTTTTCTATGCATATTGGTCTGTTTCACTACAACTGATTGAGTTTAGGTATATCCTCCGCTGCCAAACTTTTCCAAGACATCATTCGACGTATCATACAGCCTGTAGTAAATGCATTTAACTATAGTTATGACATATTGGTTTTCAGAGTTACACAGAAAGAGCATGACAAAGGTTTCATGCAATTATGCAGTTTGCTGAACGATGCTGACAAATGTGAATTCAACAAGAAAAGCTTGAAATTCTTTGGCCATGTCTTTTCTGATGGGGGTATGAATCTTGATCCAGCTAAGTACAAGCGTTGTCTACTGCAAATCCTCCATGAGAAATTTCTATGTTACAATAATTTCTTGGAACGGCCAGATACTGTTCTAGATACATACAAGACTTTGCTACAGTAAGTGCACCATTAAAAGAACTAACAGAAAAGAATGTGTCTTTCATTGGTCATGAGAATGTGAGAAGAGCATTCAAAGGATCAAGCAAGCTATTGAGAGAGCCACTGAAATGGCCTCTGATCCTAAACTACACACAGAGGTTGTGGTTTGCACTAGCTCTGTGGGGTTAGGCGCAATCCTTGCACATAGCAATGGGCAGACCAATGCACGGAGACATATCATGGCATACAGCAGTAATATCTTGTTACAAATGGAACATGCTTACTCGCAGCCTGAATAAGAAAGATTGGGAGTGGTCTGGGCTTGCGAATACTTCCATGTGTTTTTGTATGGAAAGTCTTTCACAGTAGTGACAGATCATCAAGCATCCGGCAATCCCAAAGCCAAAATGCCTCCTAGAATTGAACCAAGGAGTTTGAGATTACAAGATAAAACTATACAATACTTCATAGACCAGGGAAAGATCAGAATCCTGCTGATAATAGAATGCCATTACAATGCCCTAGTACCCCAAGACAATCCAGGTTTGCATCTATTTTACTGTGAAATCGAGCACACCAGCTGCCATGTCTTTAGAACAAATTGTCACTGTCACAAGTAAATATAGTGAAATCTAAAAGACATTATTGCTCATCAATTGTAGAACCAGTACTATAAACGTCTCACTAGTTTCAGTGAGTATGCGAAGTGCAAAAATGTATAAGATGAACTTTCAGTGACTCAAGAAGGCATCCTTCTGCGAGGTCCATGAATTGTTGATCCCGATAGTCTCAGCGGTGGTTCCTATTAATGGGCAGCGGAGCGTCGCCCCATCTGCTGCAAGCGCAGCAGGTTAACAAAGATACATTATTAAAATGGTAATTTACCATTTTATTAATCTGTCTGTGTGCCGTGCTAGTACGAGTGTGATTGTGGGCAGGGCACATTCCTGTATATTGTAGGCTGCATCTGCAGGTGCTCAATGTACACGTCAGATTGGCCAGCTGTTTGCAGCTGGCCAATCTAACATTCGCACTTTGGAGCCAGCAATCCCAGCGATGTAAAACAGACAAAATATTGCAGGCACATGCCACCAGCCTTAAAATGAGTGTTGCGTGAGCCTGCTCCAACAAATCCTGGAGCGACTCTCAACGGCATGAGAGCAGCTCCACGATTGGTTGGATTCGACACTTGGCAGGAAGTCAACAGCTTCACTTTCCTGCTCGTCAGTATCGCTTCTATCCCTGTTTCGACCAGCCTGCTTCTTGCCTGGAGAGAAGAGACACAGAGGGCCAGCGCAGCAGCATCTCAATACGTTTTTTGCCATTTTGCCTAACCAGTTTGTAATGTTACTAGTGCCTCTGGAAAGTCTCCGACAACAAATAATCGACGTTGCCCATGAGGGACATCGAAGAATAGTTGCCACTAAAAGAGCTGTCTGTGATCGAGTCTTGATTCCATATCTCAATGAAAGTGTTGAAAAAGAGTTGGAGACTTGTCACATATTCAACTGTCTTTCACGTCAAGTTATTCAGCACCCTTTGCCCGTGTCAGAATTGCCACATCATGCTTGGGAGGAAATTGCTATTGATTTATTTGGTTTTCTTAAGAATGGACATCATCTTTCTAGTTATTTTTGATAATTACTCCTGTTTTCTATTGGTAAAAGCCCTTTCATCCACTACACATGAAAATGTTATTCAAAAGTTAGATGGCATCTATGCAACATGGGGTGTACCTACAATCTTAAAATCTGACATCAGCCCACCCTTTAATAGTCGAGAATACAAAAACTTTCTGAATTACCTCAATATAAAGCACTCCTCTGTGGCCACAGGCCAATGGCCTGGTGGAAAGGATTGCAAGTACTCTAAAGAAAGCTGTTCAGCATGCTGCACTGGAGAAGCTCAACCTCAAAGTTGTTTTGAACACTACTCTTTGAGCTTATCATTCGACCCTTCACTTAATGACAGGGAAACTCTTATGTTTGGAAGAGCCATGAGGACCAAGCTTTCCCAATGGACTAAACTCAGATCCAGGAATGAGGAAGATATTCATACTACAGACTTTGGTCATAAACAGAAGTTGTCTTGTGAAAGAGAAGGAGACGAGTGCTTATCGGACAACACAGAAAAGGAAAGTCTGATGCTCCTTTTAAGGCTGAAGCCTTTACTGTTACTAACACTGAAAGACACATGGTGACAGCCCAGTGTCCTGGCGTGTACCTTATGCGACATTCCTTTCACTTTTGGCATGTGGCCAATCACTCACCAAACATCAATGTCAATGTAGCGTCTGGGTCCTGTCAGATGGTTGATGACTCTGTGTTTCCTGATAATTCCACTTCACCTATGCAGATCACTGACACTTCGACCGCCAGTTCCGGGTTTCCAGGGACCCAATCAGGATATGTGATTCAGGCGCTGCAATGCTTAATTGAAGAATTGTAACTGCCTGTATTTCTATGATTATTTGTGTATTTATCAAAGTATTTATTTTTGCGTATTTATTTATTTACTTATTTATCTAGCTTGGAAAGTTATAACTTTAATTTAACAAAGCGGTATATGTAGTGTCTTAAATAAAAGAATGCTGGAACTGTAGACAGTAGGCCTGTGATGTAAGCTTTGGAAAGATGACTTTAAAGGCAAGCTTAAAATGTTGAGTTCTGACTTACACACAGCGGAATAAAGATGTATACAAAGTACTCTCCTTGTGTGGTGTGGCTATTAGCTAGTACCTGGGCAGGCAGTTTGAAAATAAACCCTGATGGGTTATTGTAGCAAAGAGACTTAGAGTGACCTGAGGTGGAAAATAAGAGGGCTCTCATGGACATACAAACAAGGGAAAGCTTGAAGCAAACTTGGGCAGAGGAAAACAAGCATTTGCAATGCAATCGGTCTCACCTTTGGGACCTTATATGTATTTAGCTATGCAGCATATTAGCATGGGTGCTGAAACATCTACTGTTCTTTAACATGGAGTGAAAGTAAGCACCAAACTGCGTGACACGCCAGGTATGGGAACACATTGAGAGAAATATTGCCTTTCAGCGGGAAAAGGTATAGTCCAAAGCTCTGTTTTTAATATAAAATCAGGGCCTTCGGTGGTCAGATCACTGAAAATACAAGATTTGAAAAAAATATTATTGTCTACGGGTGATTGTGGAAGACCATTTCTATGGACTGGAATGTAGAGAATGCTAAAGTGATTCTGGTACTTTACTGACCTCTGCTGGTCGTTGTCTATCAGGAAAGTTAAATAGATGCAGTTGCCAGAAAAGGAAAAAAAGAAAGTCCCTCAGCAGAAAGCAATTCTGGTATTTTACTGACCTCTACTGGTCGTTTTCGATCAAGACAGTTAAATAGAGGCAGCAGAACAGAAAAATAGAGGCAGCAGAACAGAAAAAAAGAGTCCCTAAAGTGAAGCTGACAAGTCCTAAGGGTGATCTCCAGTGCCCGCCAAGTATATACACATATAAGTATATACTAAAGTATATACAAGAGGTCTCGAATGCTCAACCTAAATATAAGTATTTACTAAAGTATATACAAGAAGTCTTGGATGCTCGACCTAAAAAGAAGTGAGGCCCGTGAGCACAAAAAGGTAGGGGGCTTGGATGCAAAGAAAGTAACAGATGTCTGGGGGCAAAAAAGAAGGGGAGGGCCTGTGCGAACAGAAAGAGACTGAGGCCTGAAATGCAAGTGAGAAACCAGAGAATTAATTCGGGGCAGAGAATCAAGTGAGTTGCTACGGGGAGAGAATCAAAGAGGGTAAAGCGGCAGAGAAACAATGAGGTAGTTGGGGCAGAGAAACATGGAGGGTTAGAGATCAGAGAAATAAAGGGGCTGCTGAGAAGAGAAACAGGAGTTATGGGCAAGTAAAAAGGAAATTATAGGAGCAAAGAAACAGGAGGTTTGAGGTATAGAAAGGCAGCTAGGTGCAGAAACAGAAGGGGAGGGTTGAGACAGATAAACAAAAGGTTAGAGGCAAAGAGACAACTGTGGACTTGGAGCAGAGAAGTAATGATTGGCTAAGGACAAATAATCCAGCGTGTACAGAAACAACGATGTGGGCTAAAGGTAGAGAAGCACGGGTGATGAGCGAAGAACTCTTTCCCATGCTCAAACTCAACCTCATCTGATTAGGAAGGAGTATAAACAGCACGCCTACAGTTGTTCTCAGGCACATCCTAAAACTGTTAACCCACTTCTTGTCTTTAAATAAGTTACAGTCCCCAGGTCATGCATAGTCTGGCTTATAAACCATTTTTATGTGGTAGGGAAATTGAAGTACATATCCTAGGTTTTCAGATGTGTTGGTTCAATTTGATTACATTAAATTAACTAGGGCTACAACTCCCAGAATGTGTTAAGGTTTTTAATGAAAACCCTGGACTAGAGTACAGTATACTTGCTGACACAGAGTCGGGGATAATATCACTGTTTGTCACCATCCATTATTGCAAGCAAATGCAACAAGAAAAAGTTGCCTATACATGGTGGGCAGAGTTTTTTTTAATCAAATATTTAAATTAAAAAAACAAATAAACCATTGCATATCACAGTACGCGTGCAGATGTATACAGGTATAGAAGCACTTTTCTTACTGATGCAAAGAACAAATAGTATGGGCTTTGAATTATTGTAACTTGAAGACATATATTAAATATGCAAAGAATATTTAAAAAAAAAAGAAGAAAGGATAAACAATGGATAGAGAAAGGCACATATAGGTCCACCACCAGCCTTATCAAACAAGAGCACTCATTTTTAGGTGGATGTGCACACGTGATCCTCAGTATTAGAAGCCCTGCGGCTGGACAGAAGTAAAATGTGAATGACCGATTACCAGACCAACAGATAACGAGTCCTAATCTCAAAACCCTGTGCATATGTATAGGCATTTTTTTTTGTTATTACCGGAAGCCGTCTAAACAGCTAAAGCGTTCTCAACAGCAAACGAATTCTCTAGGCCAGACCTAAAAATGAGCAGGAAATATTGAGAAATTTCGAGCACTCTGGTGCCATGTTTCAATCAAAGTGGCTGATTCACGGGCTAAGATCCCTGCCTTGTACATGTCACTATTTATCTGGCGAGTAGACCGAGACACGACCTGCTTTTCTCAGCAGTGACAGTGCACTTTGATTTCTCCAGGGACTACAGGAGCAGAGGGGAGGGCAGGCCTCCTCCTGGCTTTAATGGTTTTTATACAGGGACAGCTCCTCCGTTATGGCAGAAAATCGTCGCCCCACTGCCGAGAGGCAGCAGAGGCAAACATGAAAAATAGAATTATAATAAAAGTATATTATCATTGTATTTTGTCTTATCTAGCCATTGCCAACCGAGTGTTAGGGCAGGCCCACCCTCATTGAGCATCACGTCAGTAGTAGGGAGGAGGGCTGGTTTTAACTGAGGGTAGATGCATTTAAATACCAGAAAAGCAATTTCTCTTTACACTAGAACCAGAGCATCCTTTCATAGTAGTCCTATTTATTTGTTTTAGTGTGGGAGGCTGGCAGAAGTTGATACTCCAAACAGTAATGGAAACAGGGCACATATAACAAGCATTATATGAAAAGTAATACCGCCCACCCACTGCCTTGAGCGCCCTGTATAAATAACTGTCTATATGCCCAGATTTAATTCAGGGCATATGGATTAGGAGGCAACGAAAGCCACGGTTTTGGGATACTTACTTCTTAATTTCACGCAAGCCTTCAAAGCTTGTAAGATACTTTATCCGGGAGCATTGGCTCCCGGTGGCTCAGCGGATTCAGTTTAAGGTCCTCTGTGTCGCCTACAAAATACTCAAGGGATCTCCAGCGGTGATTTTGTCCAAACTTCTGGCTCACTACACTCCGGCGCGAGCACTAAGATCTGCTGACTTAGAACTAGCTGTTGTCCCCCGCTTTAAGCGCAGCAGAGCCGGTGGACGTTCCTTTCAAGTCCGCGCAGCTATGCTGTGGAACTCCCTTCCCCCGGCGATTCGCGCCCATAGGGACTTGCTCTCATTCCGACGTGCAGTGAAAACTTTCCTGTTCCCTTAGCTTCACCCTATTGTGTTTTTATTTCGTTGTGTTATGCTGCTACCTTGTCGCGGCGCCAGGACGCTCCTTCGCTGGAGCAGCTGTGCGCCTAATAAAAGTGCATAACATAACATAACATACTTAGCAAAGACTAGAAACAAAATGCAGATTTTATTCAAACTGTAGGACTCACAGAATTTTGGCAGGTCTCGCAAACTCATGGAACTTATCGGAAATCTCGATAAACAGGATAGTAAAACAGAGAACATTTATCTTGTGTGTGATTAGCTCTGCAGTCTCTGTAATCTATTGAAGAGGATAGGCTAGCACTGGACATGCTGGAGATAGGGGGAACAAATTCAAATCTTAGATGAAAATTAATAAATTGCATAATGTCCTGTTAGGATGCATTATGTATGAGCAAGGCATCAATTTCAGATTGTGAACCAAGTTGCCAATTTGACTATCAATGTTATACTACATGCTCATTAAAACAAATTGCGTGATATGGAGTTAATCGTCCACTAACTCTGCTTGAACCTATTTGAACAGAGAGCACTTTCAAGAAGGCTATGTGTGCTGCTTAATTTGTTCTGGTAATTGCAGCTGCTAGGCGGCAGGATTCATTTTTGGGGACCAAGACTTATTTTTCATCATCAGACTCTGGCCAAGTGAGAAAAAGCCAGAAAAGGGAGGAGAAACATAGGAAAACAGTGACAAGCGGAGAAACCAAGGTTAAGAAAGAAGCTGCTAGGGTGAGATAAAGAAAGTAAAAGTGTATCTGGTGGTAGAAGAATCAGATAAGAGTCTTGTTAGAACTGGGATTTCTGGTTGGCTAAGGCTTACGCCAAAGCCAGGCAGAAACCACCATTCTAGTCAGGGCAAGGGAGTCACACGCCAAGATAACCCCTGCTCACCCCCTTGGTAGCTTGGCACGAGCAGACAGGAGGCAATGTGTAAAGCATTTGCGCATGCACACAACAGCAACAACATCCTAGGCACACCACAAAAGGAACTCCACACAAGGTTATAGAAAAATAACTTTTGTATTGTCAAAAAACATCAGATAGTAATCACACAATATACATTGTGCCAACTGGCACGGGCAATATTCACAAGGGATTATTTACACCAGGACAGGGCCACGTGGGCCACTGTCAGATTCAGCACTTAGCAGAAATACTGTTAGAAATAGCACTTTGTAGATCATAGAATAATAATCACTTTAGCACACAACCAGTAATCACTGGTAACAGGTAAGTACCACCTACGCAACCCTAACCACCTTAGGAGAATATTGCGCAGGGAACCAGGACCTCACTAGCAACACCTGTACTAGGAGAAAAACAACCACCTAAGTATCACAATACCTGTAGGGGTATAAGCATGAACATATTACACATGATGCATCACAACATTCAGAGGTGTAGGGAAGGAAAACACATGATGCATAAACCTACATTCAGCGGTGTAAGAACAAGGCACATGATGCATCAAAACACATTCAGAGGTTCAGGAAAACACAATTGCGCAAAAATCACATACCAGCCCCCCTGACCAACTGGCCATCTGACAAGGGGACTCAAAAAGCCCTGTGTCCAGAATGTCAGGGCTAGCTGCCACGCAGCGCCAGTCAGGAGTGCACCACCGGAGCAAACCTAAACGTTGCAGCTGGCACTAAGTGCTGCGCAGCTGTAGAAGGCCTGGCACCACTGTGCCATCTCTGTCCCACACAAGGACTCTCAAATTGCGCCTAAACGGTGCAGCTGCCCACTAATTGCTGGGCAGCTGGGAATCAATAGAACTGCGTCAAGGCCCTCACTGACCCTTGAGCACCCCATTGGGTCCTTTAAGTACATATGTCCTCAAACACTAACGCCTAAAATAAGGCCAGGGGATAGCCACACAGGCTCTCTAGACAACAATGCCCCCGTGGTCGTGGGAGCCTCGAGGCTCTAAACACAAATGCCCCCAGGGAGCCTCGTGAGCCCTAGGCAACGTTGGGGCGACCCACTGCCATCCGTGGCCGCCCTAAATGCACCACCAGGAAATATGCCCTTAACTGAACACATCACAGGCCTTCTAGCCCAGGGAACAATCCTCCCCACGTTGGAGCTGCCTACTGAGCACACGGGGCTGCTCTGACTTCATCCCCCCCCCCCCCTGGCACCACTACCACGGAGAGCCCCACACTTACCGGGCTCTCCAGGTTCAGGGAGCAGTCTCCACTAGGAGGGGCAGCAGCGTTGCGCTGCCGTCTCTGGCGCCGGTCTCTTCCTTCTGGACTGCGAGACCGGCAGCACTCCACATGCGCAGGGCTCTCACCGGGACACGGGAGCCCTGCTTGGCAGACGCCGACATCCTCTCTCTCGCGGCCAGCATCTCCGGTCTCCCTCTCCACACGGGAGACCGGCAACGTAGCAAAAACAGGCTTCCCCTCGGGCAGGGTGAAGCAGAAGTGACCGCATCGAGGCCCCGCCCACAGTCAGGCGGGCTTGGGCCGGGTTTCCGGTTTCACCGCGGCGGCGGCACTGGCTTTTCCTTTTCTCGGGGGCAAGAAGGGTAGGCACCCTCGAAATTAAATATAAATGTTGGCGGCCATGACGCGGGACGCCCCTGCAACATAAACCTGAATCCGGGCATAACGCAGCGAGGTGGGCTCTCGCAATGACGGCATCAGGGGGGAGTCCCTCACGTCGGGATTCCCTCTACAAGGGCTGCAGCCACCGCGCTGCGCGGCCCATGGTCTACCCTCTCCTGGGGACTGAGTAGAATCTAGCACTCTGCCCAAGATAAAAAGATAAAGCGCTCTCAAGGCGCTGGGGGCTCAGACAGCGCAGGCCCCTCAGAAATTACCCCATTAGCAAGGAGGGTCCCAGCAACAAGTAGGACATGACAGGACAAGGCTTCCAGGGTATCCAGGGGCTGGGCAGGGCCCAGGGAGACGCACACCCATGTCTAGAAGTGGCACTTCCACACTAGACACATTCATGCCACATACATCATTACACAGCATTCATTCTCACGAGTTCGCACATACCAAACTCGACCCTGCACTCCCCACACATCAGGAACTACCATGGTCACGCATATTCCCCATGCATTCCTATGGGTGGGCAGGTCACTCTCACACATACACAGAGAGCACACGCACTTTACACTGTACCACAATGAAAAAGTGCGCAGAGGCCTAAAATCACCAACACCAGGTTACAGGAACAGGCTAGGAAAAAGCAAAACGTTTCGGGGTGAACCTGCCAAAAAGGGACAGGTCCAACAAGTCTTAATAGGGAAGCCTTGGTATTCAGCAATGCTGGAATTCAGAAGTGTCAGCTCAGGGCTCACAAGCATAACGTTGGGCCTTTTTGATCAAATTAGACACTGACTAATGCCTACTACTCATTTATATCTATATACATAGCTGATGAGGCATTCTGAATGAATTGCACCAGTATTGTTTTAACGTGCATTTTATACAAGGTGTGATCCTAGGTACTGGAAGGAGGGTTGCAGGGGTTGGTGCAGCACCCCTAAAATAACCATGTTGGAGTTCAGAAGGTGAATGAGTAATAAAGCTCCCTTTAAATGTTGTCTTTATCTTGTCACATTTACTATGAATTCATAGATAGAGGTCAAATGTCATTATATGTCTTCTCACAAATTGCTGCTTATTCTTTTAAAATGTAGATTGGTTTCTTTTTCTGTCTGTAAATTGAGGGAATTTTGTAAAGTGAACAATGTGGCAATCTCGCTGGGGTAAATGGAGTGTGGAAGGAAACACTGTAGGATGTCAATTTGTTCAACACAACAAAGCTTAAATGTCTGTAAATTAACTATACACATATCTCAAAATATATCAGCAGTTAGGAAAGCACAGATGAAGCCCGTTTTTTGTAATTCTGAAAATATGATGGACACAAAGATGTTAATAGGATCAAAGGTAAACCTTGTCCCAGACCTGAGGCGGAAAGCCGGGTTCTGGAGGTACTCCACTGCTCTTTTAAAAATTGTTCTTAACACTGCACTCGTGTTCTTGTGTGGTGTCACTGTTGTTATTGTTTGTTTTTAATTCACCAAGCACTTTTCAGTGCTCGCTCTCACTCAGCGCACAGCTGATAGTAATAGCTGTTCGCGCTCTCCTGCTTCCTGCTTGCAGCCGCCATCGCCAGCGGCGTGCGCGCTGGCTCCGCCCCCTTTTTAGGCCACGCCCCCTGATCACCCTACTTAAACCCGCTGATTTCTAGCGGTAGTGTAAACCTTGTCCCAGACCTGAGGCGGAAAGCCGGGTTCTGGAGGTACTCCACTGCTCTTTTAAAAATTGTTCTTAACACTGCACTCGTGTTCTTGTGTGGTGTCACTGTTGTTATTGTTTGTTTTTAATTCACCAAGCACTTTTCAGTGCTCGCTCTCACTCAGCGCACAGCTGATAGTAATAGCTGTTCGCGCTCTCCTGCTTCCTGCTTGCAGCCGCCATCGCCAGCGGCGTGCGCGCTGGCTCCGCCCCCTTTTTAGGCCACGCCCCCTGATCACCCTACTTAAACCCGCTGATTTCTAGCGGTAGTGTAAACCTTGTCCCAGACCTGAGGCGGAAAGCCGGGTTCTGGAGGTACTCCACTGCTCTTTTAAAAATTGTTCTTAACACTGCACTCGTGTTCTTGTGTGGTGTCACTGTTGTTATTGTTTGTTTTTAATTCACCAAGCACTTTTCAGTGCTCGCTCTCACTCAGCGCACAGCTGATAGTAATAGCTGTTCGCGCTCTCCTGCTTCCTGCTTGCAGCCGCCATCGCCAGCGGCGTGCGCGCTGGCTCCGCCCCCTTTTTAGGCCACGCCCCCTTCCTTGCCCCTACAAATGTGCTTTCAGAGGTCGCGCAGCGGACGAGCGCAGCGGGAGCGCCGTTTGCGCGCCGAAGGCGCGCCTAAGGGAAGCCCGTCTGCGCCCGTCCGCGCCAAGAGCGCGCCAGGCGCTGGAACCCCTGCCCAACACCCTCTTGGCATCAGGTATGCACCCAATGTCCTTCGCAAACTCCAAGGCAGATCGGACTGCCCCTGCAAACTCGACCTCTCAACTACATTTGGTCCCACTAGTTGTAATAATTGTCGTTGGACCCTCAACTTCGCCACGAATCAGCCAACCCCTCCTACGCAACCTTGTTTCACCGGAGGTCTAATTAACGCCAGGTCCATGTGTAAACACAGTCAGGACATCCACGACCTTATTATTGACCACAACTTGGACTGCCTTATGATCACCGAGACCTGGCTTACTGAAGACAGTAACCCTGACATTGCCATCGCCCTCCCCTCAGGGTACTCCTTCCACAGACAGGATAGACTGAAAGGGAGAGGTGGAGGTGTCGCGGTCATTTTAAGGAATTCCTTCAGTTGTCACACATTCTGCCTCGACCCCCTCACCGATGCCGAGGGACTAGGTTTTTCCATCAAGCTTAGCCACACCCTCTCTTTTTCAGGTGGGCTGATCTATCGCCCGCCGGGAAATGCGACGAAATTCCTCGGTTCCCTCAACGACGCACTCGGTCATTTCCTTCTCCGCTACCCTCACTTCACCCTCCTGGGCGATTTTAATCTTCACTTAGAAATACCGATCGACCCCTCCACCAGTAACCTGCTGCAGACATTGGACATCTTCGACCTTCAACAAAGTGTCAAGCTGCCCACACACTCCCTTGGTCATACCCTGGACGGTGTCTGCTCTAATTTCCCAGCCATCTCCACCTCACCCCCCATTCCCCAAATCTGGTCGGATCACAGCCTGATCCCTTTCCACATTCTCAATGTCCTCCCTTCTAACTGCAAAAAACCAATCCGCCAACACACTCACTCCATTAATTGGAAAACTGTGCAGGCAAGTCTTATCTCTCACCCCCTCTCCCCTTCTAACGCCCCCCCTTCCTCTGGAAACATCGATAAAGATGCTGTTTCTTTCAACAAATGGCTTTCGCAAGAAATCTCCGAACGATGTCCACCCAATAAAAAAGTCAACACCCTAAAAATAACGAAAAACAAAGCACCCTGGTATACTCCTGACCTTACCGCCGCCCACCTCCTCTGCAGGAAAGCAGAACGCAAGTGGCGTAGATCATACGACAACGACGACCGTAGCAACTACATACTCCTGAGAAAAAATTATCTCTCAACTATAAAATCAGCTAAAAAAACCTACTATGTAAACGCCATCAATGCCGCCAATCAGAAACAACAAACCCTCTTCTCCATAGTAAAGTCTTTTACCAAACCAAAAGCCCTCCAACCGGAGATCTCCCCGTCACAAGAGCTGTGCGATAAGATCTCCGACTACTTCGAGGAAAAAATAAGCTCCATTCACATCAACTTTCCCCCTTCCCCCCCGGTGTTCTCTTTCTCAGAGCTTGACAAATCTCGCCCGACCACAAATTGCCTCACTCATTTCTCTCCGGTAACTCTAACTCAAACCAGAGAAGTGATTCTCTCATGCAAATCAGGCTCTCCCTCTGACCCTTGTCCCCCCAAGATCCTTCATATCATCATTGATGAAATAAACCCCATCATCAACGAAATAATCAACCTCTCCCTCAAATCGGGCTCTGTCCCACTTACCTGGAAAAAAGGTACGGTTAAACCTCTGATGAAAAAGGCGAACAAACCCCCCTCTGATCTAACTAACCTTCGTCCCATCACCCTGCTACCCGCACTGGGCAAAATCACGGAACAATTAGTCCATAAAGAGCTTAAGGCCTTCCTCGATGCCCACAACCTACTTCACCCCCAGCAATCCGGTTTTCGGTCTAGACATTCCACCGAGACCGCCCTGATCGAGCTGACCGACACCATTAAAAACCTTCAAGATCAGAGGAAGAAGGCCATCCTGATCCTTCTTGACCTCACGGCGGCCTTCGACACTATTTCCCACTCCATACTGCTAAACAGACTTATGGATATCGGCATTACCCACTCAGCCTTAGCCTGGATCAGGTCTTTCCTCAGTGACAGGTCTCAGACCATCTCACTGGGCCCCTTCCAATCCAAAGAAAAAAAAATCTCGTGTGGAGTACCCCAGGGCTCCATTTTAAGTCCCCTTCTATTCAACATATACCTCATCCCTCTGCTTTCACTCATAGAATCGTTCGGCATAATCGTCACGTCTTATGCCGACGATACTCAGCTTGTCATCCCTCTCGAAGACAACTCCAACCTGGCCGAACTCAACCTTAAATGCTGCCTCACAGCGGTCTTTCAATGGATGGATAACAACCACCTTCGCTGTAACTCCAGCAAAACCGAAATCCTGCCCATTGGGAAGAACGCATCCTTTTGTCCCGCTCTGTGGTGGCCTGATAACTCTGCTGCTCCACCCCAGACAGTTTCATCGGCCAGAAACCTCGGAGTCATTTTCGATTCCGATCTGTCCTTTGATTCCCATGCCACTACCGTGGCGGGTAAATGCTTTGGCATTATAAAATCCATGAGAAAGTTCTGCGACTTTCTCCCGCTCGACTCCAGAAAGACCATTGCAGTAGCCCTCATTCTCTCTCGGGTGGACTACTGCAACGGCCTCTTGGCAGGGACCAAGAAATCCACCCAACTAAAACTGCAAAGTGTCCTGCACACTGCCGCGCGTCTGGTCTTAAAACTCCCACGTAAATCCTCTATTTCCACTGCCCTCAGATTCCTCCACTGGCTCCCCCTGCACAAGAGAATCCTATTCAAAATTCTCGTTGTAGCCTTCCGAGCCTTCCACAAATCTGGCCCAGTTTACCTTGCGAAACGTTTCCCTCATTACATTCCGGGTCGCATTCTTAGATCCTCTCAAGAAAACCTCATGACCCTCCCCAAATTCAACCTAAAAACCAAAGGCGGAAAAACTCTCAGCACCCTAGCTATCAGAGCCTGGAATAGTATGCCAAAGCATCTTAGATTCCAGACGCAAGAGAAACCCTTTAGGAAACACCTCAAAACATGGATTTTTAATCTCTCTGACGACTGGACTAAAGCAGCCATCTAAACCCCCCACTGCCCTCCCTCTGATCTGGTCCCAGGTTTTCATAGCGCCAAGATGCTCCCTTCGGAGCGAACGTCTGCGCTTTACAAATACCCCTCCAATATCCAATATCCAATATCCAAAATCAAAACACTTTCTTTGGGGATGAACACATGATAAATATTCGCTGAAACCCAATTTCCAAATATTATGCTTGGTGCTCTACATAGTTTTATCAGTAAAGGTCCTCTCTGTGCAAATGTAGTGGCCGTTTCAAAGGAAAATGTGCTGGCTGTCAATGACAGTGTGCTACCACACCATGTTTTAGTAATGTATTTGTGGCAGTGTACTCCAAAACGCACCATTGGCTACATACTGCACCTTTACCACACTCTGGGCGAGGCTCATTTGCTACACTTGTTCTTTGTGTGACACTTGGATTTTTCACAATCCCAATGGTTATAGTGATGTAACATTGATTCAACACCCCCCCTCTGATAATTGTTCCAGCACCACCGATTGAGATTGTCGTTGGTCTGTTTATGGTATTTAAGAACCAACATTTAAGTTGAAGAAAGTGATTATTAGCATTTTAAGATTTGCCCCATCATTTGGGGTGTTTTGTAATGATATACCTAAAAATGACATTATTAGCGTTGAGATTAAGCCATAGATCTACAAATCAATAACATTACCTAAAATTGTAACAGTAGCGTTAAGGGAATTGTGATGTGCTCGAACATATAAAAGAAGTTCCTGAACTCTTCATTACTGGAGGACTTGAGTCAAAGTCCTCAAATTTCAGTTGTAAAAGCAGACACATTTCATTGCAAATAAACACCTTTCTCATCTTTTCCAAAACTCTTTTCTGCATTTCTCGATCTAGGCTAGTTTAAGACTTTTTTAGCACATCTCCACAGACTTATTGAAATTTAACAAACTTAAGAAAAATGAGTGGCTAAACAATTTTTCCAGCAGCCAACCAGCTTCCAATATGTCGCTGAGTCGCAGCACCGAATTTTGTCCTTCCTACCTAGATATCAATGAATGTTATATTTCAAATTACAATAAAACTGCTGAACAAAATGGTATCAAATTTGGAGAAAAAAAATCAACAGAAGGTGGTGGCCTCTTTGTTCATGTAAAATCTTATGCCATTTTGTTAGTCCTTTTTAGTTCACACCACCCCAAAAATAAAATGTGGATTTCATATAATCTCTTCTAAAGCTTCATCTCAGTTTATAAATCCTTTGATCGCCATGATCATTTGGCACAAAACTTAATTTCCCAAGATCTGACAAAAAAACGAATTACATTTTTTTGTGTGCAAAGTATTTAGCCGAATCATCAAACAGTGCAAACGTTATTAGTAAATTATAATACGATGTTTCCATTGAACTAAAAAAACAAAAGCAATGGCAAAGCCAATAGGTCATGCCTTGGCAAGACAGCCTTTTTCTATTTTGTTTTTGTAAGCATACACAATTTGCAAAAATTAGCAAATACATAACAAATGATAAATGTGTGCCTTAGCAAGCCTGGAACTGAAGGACACTCATTTTCAGGCAGTGCAGGTCATTAGGCAGTATGCCATCAATTACAGTGCAAAAGACCCAATGGATGAGGTTGACTAACACTGTTGTATGCTGTGGTGGGTGGGATCTACGTCTGAACCACCCATGAACAGACCAATGGATGGAGAGGGCGCACTGAAAGCCCCTATGTGTATGGATAGTTATACACATTTTAATGTTATAATTGTTCTGGACAACATGAAGCTGGCGAGACAACGAAAACTGTCTCCAGACCTAATGACTCATGGCAGAATCTGTCATCACTTACGAGAAAGGCTGATGCCCTGTTCATAAGATCCAGCTACCCACCAGGGGACTGCAAGTTTAATAGTGAGAAAGGTGCATTATGGGCACAAGTACTCCAGAGACACGCCCAGCCAGTGCCTCACTTGAGAACATTCCATATGTTGCTAAATTACATAAACTGTCCTTGTGGCGCTAGACAAACCAGATAGGAACATTGATGTTTGTATCAATAAAGAGTCCAGACTACTACAAAAACCAATAGAGTATATTATCATATGTGTACAGTGTGTTATATTCTGGGCAACTGGAATTAGCTTGATTCTGCAGCATCGGAATTGTATGCATATTATTGATAGATTTGCCGCACTTCCCACATAATCAAACTTCTACATATTTTGCAGATGTTAAATAAAAAAAACTCAATTGTTTCTTTTAGCTAAAGTTATATTAAAAGCTGCCACAACGGGTTGCTGTAAGTTTCCTTTCAAAGGTTAACTGATCACCTACTTTTCAGTTGCTGATTGCTCCATTTAAGTGTTGAATTGATACTAAATATGTGAAACATAGCGCTTTAACATGTATAAAAATGACAAAATAATGAAGCAATACTGTCAGAAAATATGACACATCACACGCTATAATGTGTTTTTTTTTGCCACAGAATTTAATTAACCAAGGAGTCCTCCACTGCTGCATACTTTCTGTGGCTGTCATTATATTGTTACTGCATAATTTTCCAGGACTCAGACATCTAGCACTCAGAAGCAGAAGCCTGTCAGAGACGGAAGCTGCAGGGTCCGAACAGTACAGGAAGTTCATAGAGCACCGTGGAAGGCACTTGAGCACAAAGTGCAGATAAGAATCAGGCCTTAACCGCATGCGTGCGGGCGGAATTCCGCTCGTACGCTGAGATTTTTAAAAGCGCACTTTACGTGACGAGCTGGGCTCGTCATCAGCGTGCGAGGAGGCTACCTCATGACGAGCCCAGCTCGTCATCAGCGTGGAAGGGGTTAAAGCACTAGTTCATTCAATGGATATGGGTTTCACTCCTGCTTGGTGCTAGTTGGTTACCTTGGTGCACAGCCACTGTCAATGAGTGGGATTTCATTGCAAGACTGGAGGCTAACATTATGCATATTTCTTTTAATGCTAACTTCAAGCAGCCACTTAGAAGCAATACATCATAAAGTGAAACAGATCTAGAATAGAATCTACCAGATGTATAATATCCATGCACATAGAATAGTCTGCCTCTTTTAAATTCGGCTCCAGTCAAAAAGGAAAATGCTACTTACCAGTATGCATCGGTTCTTGGCATGTAGGGCTGCAGAACCACACACTATTGCATTAGATCACCATCTGGTGGTGGGCCTGGATGATTACACGTTGTTGTTGTCTTGGAAGAGTCTTTGGGTCATATGTATCAAGCCAAATTGCATTCGCAAACACCGAAATTCTCAGAATTTCGACGTTTGTGAATGCAATTTGGCAAAATGGTATGTATGAAACAATTTTGGTGCAAAATAAGGAATCGCAAAATTTGACATTCCTTATTTTGCGATTGCATTTAAGGAATTGCAAATTTTGCGATTCCTTAAATGCAATGTATCAAGGAAAAAAAAAATCCAAAATGCCCTTAAGGAATCGCAAATTACCACCAACTTCTACCATTTTGCGATTCCTAAATAGCGATTCCTTAAAAATCGCTATTTAGGAATCGCAAAACGGAATGTTGATACATATGGCCCTTTGTCTGTTGGATGACTCCTCCCTTAGATCATAGTGTGCATGGGTGTTGACTCCATCTTCAGATTGTTTTCGCCATTGGGCAAATGATGGAGTTGTACGAGTACATATAGAGATGACCATGTATTGTGTATCTAAATAAGATAACACTGGAACAGACACCGGTAGCTGGGGAGGCAGGTGGGCGTGTGTGGTTCTGCAGCCCTACATGCCAAGAACAGATGCACACTGGTAAGTAGCATTTTCCGTTCGCGGCATATGGGCTGCAGACCAAACACTATTGCATAGATTGCACAGCAGTTTCTCCCTTAGCGGCGACCACCCGTATCTGTTGCAGTAGTTTGAAATAATGTTTTGAGTACAGTCTGGCCCACACTTGCTTGTTGTTTTGCCTGTACATCTACACAGTAGTGTTTTGTAAATGTGTGCGGAGTAGACCATGTAGCTGCTTTACAGATGTCATCTAATGGTATGTTCCTTAAGAATGCTAGAGATGCCCCTAATATACGGGTAGAATGAGCCCTAGGGGAAATGGATAGAGTGTGTTTTGCTTTTTGATAACAAATTTGAATGCACTTAACAATCCATCTTGCAATGCCTGATTTTGAAATTGGATTTCTCTATATGTGGTGGAGAAAAAGACATAAACAGTTGTTTAGTTTTACGAAAAGGTTTTGTCCTATCAATGTAGTAGAGAAGCACTCTCTTTACATCTAATGTATGTAGAGCTCTTTCTGCCACGGTTTGTGGTTGGGGGAAAAAATACTGGCAACTCAATAGATTGATTGAGGTGGAACGGTGAAATGACCTTTGGCAGAAACTTTGGATTTGTTTTAAGAACCACTTTATTATGATGAAGTTGTATAAATGGTTCTTGAATTGTTAATGCTTGTATCTCACTTACTCTTCTAAGTGAAGTTACAGCTACAAAAAAAGCAACTTTCCATGTAAGGAATTGTAATTCACACTTATGTAATGGTTCGAAAGGAGGACCCATAAGTCTTGTGAGAACAACATTTAAGTTCCACACTGGAGAGGGTGGTATTTTAGGAGGAATTATTCTTTTAAGTCCTTCCATAAACGCTTTGATTGCAGGTACTCTAAACAATGACAAATGTTGTCTGTTTTGAAGATATGCTGCTATAGCAGCAAGATGTAACCTGATTGAGGAATACGCTAAGTTAGATCTTTGCAGAAGTAGCAGATAGCATATAATGTTTTGTATGGAAACATCTAAAGGATTGATGTTGTTATTTGTACAATATACAACAAACCTTTTCTACTTTGATGCATAACATGCTCTAGTGGTAGGGCGTCTTGCTTCTTTTATGACATTCATACAATCAGGTGGTACATTTAGATATCCAAATTCTAAAACCTCAGGAGCCAATTCGCTAGATTGAGCTGCATTGGGTCTGGATGCATAATCTCTCCATGGTTCTGTGTCAGTAGATGTGGGGAGAGTTTTAGTTTTTGATGTGGTACTACTGACATCTCTAGTAGCGTGGTGTACCAAGGCTGTCTTGCCCACGTTGGTGCTATGAGAATCAATGTGAGAGAATGTTGCTGTAGCTTGCGTACCACTAATGGAATTAGTGGGAGAGGTGGAAAAGTGTACGCAAATTTGTTTGACCAGTTCATCCATACCGCATTGCCTTCGGATAATGGGTGGGGGTATCTGGTGGCGAAGCTTGGGCATTTGGAGTTGTGTTTTGTAGCAAACAGATCTATCTCTGGTTGACCCCATTTTGGAAAAAACAGCTGAAGAACTTGATGATGAAGTTCCCCTTTGTGTATCTGTTGTCTTTGACAACTTAACAGATCTGCAACTTGACTGGGAACAACAGGCTTACCTGAAGTACTTGCCATCGGGCATTGCCGTGAGGGGAACGGCGGGAGAAGCGAAAAGCGGAGGCACACGCCGGGAGGTGAGGGAGGCGTCCCGAGAGACCGGACCACACTCCCCAGCATTCCCTCTGCCACAAGCGCGCCCGTGACGCGCAGTGAGCGCCGGAGGCGCCGGATAAAGGCTGACCCCCCGGGAGCCCAGTGGGGGAACAACAGGCTTACCTGAAGTACTTGCCATCGGGCATTGCCGTGAGGGGAACGGCGGGAGAAGCGAAAAGCGGAGGCACACGCCGGGAGGCGAGGGAGGCGTCCCGAGAGACCGGACCACACTCCCCAGCATTCCCTCTGCCACAAGCGCGCCCGTGACGCGCAGTGAGCGCCGGAGGCACCGGATAAAGGCTGACCCCCCGGGAGCCCAGTGGGGGAACAACAGGCTTACCTGAAGTACTTGCCATCGGGCATTGCCGTGAGGGGAACGGCGGGAGAAGCGAAAAGCGGAGGCACACGCCGGGAGGTGAGGGAGGCGTCCCGAGAGACCGGACCACACTCCCCAGCATTCCCTCTGCCACAAGCGCGCCCGTGACGCGCAGTGAGCGCCGGAGGCGCCGGATAAAGGCTGACCCCCCGGGAGCCCAGTGGGGGAACAACAGGCTTACCTGAAGTACTTGCCATCGGGCATTGCCGTGAGGGGAACGGCGGGAGAAGCGAAAAGCGGAGGCACACGCCGGGAGGTGAGGGAGGCGTCCCGAGAGACCGGACCACACTCCCCAGCATTCCCTCTGCCACAAGCGCGCCCGTGACGCGCAGTGAGCGCCGGAGGCGCCGGATAAAGGCTGACCCCCGGGAGCCCAGTGGGGGAACAACAGGCTTACCTGAAGTACTTGCCATCGGGCATTGCCGTGAGGGGAACGGCGGGAGAAGCGAAAAGCGGAGGCACACGCCGGGAGGTGAGGGAGGCGTCCCGAGAGACCGGACCACACTCCCCAGCATTCCCTCTGCCACAAGCGCGCCCGTGACGCGCAGTGAGCGCCGGAGGCGCCGGATAAAGGCTGACCCCCCGGGAGCCCAGTGGGGGAACAACAGGCTTACCTGAAGTACTTGCCATCGGGCATTGCCGTGAGGGGAACGGCGGGAGAAGCGAAAAGCGGAGGCACACGCCGGGAGGTGAGGGAGGCGTCCCGAGAGACCGGACCACACTCCCCAGCATTCCCTCTGCCACAAGCGCGCCCGTGACGCGCAGTGAGCGCCGGAGGCGCCGGATAAAGGCTGACCCCCCGGGAGCCCAGTGGGGGAACAACAGGCTTACCTGAAGTACTTGCCATCGGGCATTGCCGTGAGGGGAACGGCGGGAGAAGCGAAAAGCGGAGGCACACGCCGGGAGGTGAGGGAGGCGTCCCGAGAGACCGGACCACACTCCCCAGCATTCCCTCTGCCACAAGCGCGCCCGTGACGCGCAGTGAGCGCCGGAGGCGCCGGATAAAGGCTGAACCCCCTTATCGCCCCGCGAGTCGCGCGCGGGAGAAGCCCGGGACAAGGGCGGGGCCGTCTGTGGCCGTCAGGGGCCAGAAGAGGCCGGGCAGGGCCACCCCCCTTGGCACGAGCTGTGAGTACCATTGAAGGATAATCCGTGGAAAAGCCACATGTTTCCCCTTGCATTTTAACTTATAGTCTACTGGATACTGTCAAAGCAATACCAGAAATGTCTGTCCAAAGTACATTGCCGGATAATTATTTACTTAAAGTGGTGTCAAAAATCAACTGCGACAGGAGGAAGTCATTAGGGAAAAGTACTATTGCAGACCCTCCATTGACTCTGCCCGTCGATGTAAATAATCATGTAAACTCTGACAATATTGCTAATGATAAGGACGCTCCTGTAGAACTTGATAATAGCATCATCAGTATAAACGTCGAAGCGACTAAGGCCTCAGATAAGTCAATAATGGGGGAAGATGACCAAGGTGATAATGTTGGGGGGACACCTCAGCAATTTGGGAGGGCTTCCAAATGTATGCGAGCCTGTAGAAAACCAATAACCAAGCGAGGTAGTCATATCTCTAGAAGAAAAAAAGATACGACCCAACCGGAACATACCGATGATTTAGTTACCCCAAACCAAGATAAATATGCTTTCTTAAGGCCAGACCTAATTGACTCATTAACGAGTACTATTCTCAGCAAACTTAGTATGGTGGTAGAGCCATTGCTTATTAAGATAGGAGATCTCCAGGAGGAAGTAGCTAGGTTAAGGGGCTTGGTGGGTAATCATGCAGACAACATGGAAAAATCCCTAGCTGACATTAAAAAGTCAATCTGTTCCGTTACGGTTCCCAGTAGGGATAAGGAGCAGCCTCAAGTCTCTACTAGTGCCCCCCCCCCCTAATACTAGGAAACACACCTCTAATGAACAACCAAATCCACAGAAACCACTACCCACATTAACTCAGGAGGTGGGAAGAACTTCAAACCAATTAAATAATGGGGGTACAAGTACCTTGCCGGGTATTAAACCATCAGTCCCCATGCAAGCCCCCACTCAAGTATCAGCACCAATGGTGCTAGTTCCAACTGATACGATAGGAGGATCTAATGGGGTGCCCATTAGGACTTGTAGACGCCCTGTTGATCTACCACCCAACTGTGTACCGTATGTGGTGGTTTTAACTAATGTCCCCATTCTTGCTCAGCCCCCAAGTGAATATGAGACACCTGATTCTCTGAGAAATAAAACCATTTCCTGGCTTAACCGTCATTGTGGCTACCCAGTTGGCTATTCTGACCAAATTGTCTCCATCAGAAGAGTTAACTGGATAGGTAACACCAAAAAAATTGGCAGAGGGGATTGTGTGATAATAAATTTTAAACATCCACAACATGTGGCAACAGTCTTGCTTAGAGCGGCCGCAATTACACAGTCGGAGACTGAAGTAATTGCAAGACCACTGGGCTACTTCTATAATCACCTTGGTGGGCAACTACCATTAAACGGTAAAGAGAGGGCTCCGAGTAACTCTGCCTATCCACCTATGATGAATAGACCAATGATGCCTAACTTCTTTTTTGGCCCACAAAATGGTTCATTCAACCCTCCGCTGCATATGGGGAATTCTATGTCTGGGGGGAATGTTCCCTTAATTTACACCCCCAACCCATTTGTACCATTTGGTAACACCCCTTTGTTTGACAACGGAATGGTTTATCAGGTCCCTACTCAGAATAGGTTTCAGTCCCTGAGTCACCTAGACCAGAATGATTGACATGAGATTGAACCTCCCGGGGATCTAAGGTTTAGTACTCCAATTGAAGGAGACGTTTTGTTAATTGAAGAAACGGGCACTGTATGTTTGAACTGTACTTTGACTAGGGGAGATATCCCAACCCTCACACCTAACATAGAGCTTTTTAATATAGAGAATAACATGCCCTTATCTAGTGTTGAATCGCTAAATGCTAGCAAAGAAAAGATTACCTGTTACATTGCTAGCTGGAACATTGCAGGAATTACGGCCAAGGAGGATGCCTTAGGCTGGAATGATTTTGTGTATCTGTTTGACATCCTGTGTTTCCAGGAAACCTGGAGTAAAAATTTTAAAGGCATTGAGGGATATGTGTCCTATGAACTCTCAGCATCACCCTCAATTCACGGTAGAGCTAAGGGCGGTCTGTTGGTGTTAATTTCTGTCAAATTACCTGTTCTTGTGAAAAAATTTGTTAATGTGGGGGCGCATTCGCAAATTTTATGGCTTACACTAGAATCTGGCAGAAACATTTTACTGATAAATTTCTATAACAATGTTTTTGACAACACTAGACATATAGCAATTAATGAATTAGATACAGCAGTGAACAATTTCGTGAGGAATTTTAATAGTGTTTTTGAATATATTTTTGTGGGGGATTTTAATGTACCTGTGTGCCCATTATCTACCCAGAAGGTTTGTGGTGTGTATAACCGACAGGGGGAAGCTGAAGTCCATTTTCCCCATCACACTTTATTAAGAACAGGAAATTGGTCATTAATAAGGCTAAGACTTATGTAATGGAATGTTATTCTGGAAAAGTAAAAAAAAGATGTAAAACCCACTACGTTATCGATGGGGAATCAGTGAAAAAGGTCGATAACTTTTGTTATTTGGGAATAACCTTTTCTAATAATGGGAGCTGGGACACTGAATATAAGGTGCTCAGAACTAAGATGATTAGGAGTGCCAATGGGGTCTTTCTGTTTGCCAAGAAACTGGGGAATGGACGCATTAAAGACATGTTAAATATCTACCAAGCAAAATGTCTTTCTGCTGCCCTCTACGGGGCAGGAGTTTGGGGTGTGTCATATGCAAAGAGCCTGCAGGTAGAGGAGAACCTCTTCCTGAAAAGGCTCTTATGTCTACCCAAGTCTACTTCCAATTCCTTGGTTCACAATGAAACAGGGATCCAAGCATTAAGCGATTTGATCATGCTAAGGCCCATACTACTGTGGCGCTCTATCTGGCTCAGTGATGGTACTTCATTGAATAGAGCAATAATTAAGGACTGTCTTTTACTGGACCAACATCTGAAGATCCCATGGATTAAATATATCATCGATTGGGTACAAAAATTATTCGGGATCAATGTATTAACGGACCCTCATAGTCTCTCGGAAATCCCCAAATCTGATGTGAAAACAACCTTTCTAAATTATTGTAATGAAAAGCATTTCTTAGAGGATTCCAAGCTGATTACTTGTGAATTATACAAAAGCTTGAATGAATTCACTGGTTTTAGCCCATATTTATCACAGGTGACAAGAACCTCGCACCAGTTTGTACTAACCAGAATGAGGATGGGTATAGTGCATTATCTGGTTGCGTGATTTGTACACTGAGCTAAGGAAATACTACTTGAAGCCATTATTCATTAGATTTGGAGTGAGAAATATAACGGAGGCTATGAAATTGATTTTCAACTTGAACCATCCGGACATTTGCTTTTTTACTGCATCCTTTTTGCTTAAAGCGATTAGCGCCAGGAAAAGTATGTGTTTTTAAAATACATGTATACTTTTAAATATTTATTCCATCCCCCTCTGGATGTTTTTATGTTTGTAATTGTTAATTCTTTATTTTTATATTTTACGTTTTTTTTCTCTATGAAATTGTATGAAATGTCTGTATTATTTGTGCTTTTATGGACATGTTTTTTAAATGATCCGAATAAAGCTTTATGATGATGATGACTGTGAACTCCTGGTAGATGTTCTGCTCATAGAAAAATGTTCTGAGGAATGGCCCATCTCCTATGCTCTGTGTCAGCCGGGAGAGCTGTAGGGAGTGTGTTCCTCCTTGTTTTTGAATGTAATACATTGCTTTCATATTGTCAGTCCGGACTAGTACAGCTTTGTTTGATAGGTAATGCTGAAACGATTTTAGAGTTAGAAAAATCGCTAGTAACTCCAGATGATTTATGTGGAGTCATTTTTGTTGCATTGTCCATGTACCCTGTACTGTGTGATTTTGTAAATGCGCTCCCCATCCCGTGAGAGATGCGTCTGTGGTTAGTATTATCTGTAGAACAGGTTCAATAAACGGCTGGCACTTGGAAAGTTTCTTGATGTTCCACCATTGCAGAGAGCGATATGTCCGGTCGTCTACCACCACCAGATCTGTTATTTGTTGCTGAACCTGATTCCACTGACTTGCCAAGCACTCCTGAATGGGGCGCATTTGTAGTCTTGCATATGGCACTATGAAAATGCAAGATGCCATCATTCCTATTAGTTGCATAAACACTGAGCTGGTAGTGAGTGTTGTAGCTGGAATCTTTTGATAAGATCCTGCATAGTTTGCATTCTTGCTGGGTTGGGGTACGCTATTGCTTTGGAGGTATCTATTGTAGCACCCAGATACTTCTGAGACGGCGATGGTTGGAGATGGGATTTCTTTTGATTTACTGTGAATCACAGTTTGTGTAGCAGACATATTGTTTGATTCGTGTGCTGTACACATTGGTTGTATGACTTGGATTTTATTAACCAATCGTCCAGATATTGGAAGACATGAATGTTGTCCCTTCTTAAGTGTGCTGCTACCACTGCTAGACACTTTGTGAACACTCGAGGTGCTGCAGTTACTCCAAAGAGGAGTACCTTGAATTGGTAGTGTTGACCTTCTAGAATGAACCTTAGGTACTTTCTGTGCGATTGATGTATGGGAATGTGAAGTAGGCGTCCGTGAGATCTAATGTGGCAAGTTAGTCTCCCTTCTTTAGCAACGGTAGAACCTGTTGTAGTATGACCATATGAAAGTGGTCTGATTGCATGTACAGGTTTAGTGGCCTTATAGATCTGAGGGACCCTTCCTTTTTGGGTATGAGAAAGTATAGAGAATAAACTCCTGTGTTTTGATGTTCTTTTGGGACTGGTTCTATAGCATTCTTTTGCAGTAGAGATTCCACCTCTTGTCTTAGCGGTATGAGGTGTTCCTGTGACATAGGACGCTGTCTGGGTGGTATTGTTGGAGGGGTGGAAGTGAGCTCCAGACAATAACCTGACTGAATTATTTGTCTTACCCACCTGTCTGTGGTGCTGGAGTTCCAGACAGGTAGGAACTGTTGTAAACCCCCCCCGACAGGAGTGGAATGGTCTAGGGGATGGAAGGGAAGTCACTGTTTGGGAGTAAAGGTGTTGCGATTGTGGTTTCCTCTACATCTAACCTTATTATTGTTTCCTCTATAACCTCCTCTATAATATCCTTTATTAGGCGAGGTTTGGTTGGGCGCTTTAAAAGAAGAGGAGGTATTGTCAGTTTGGAAACCCTTGGAGGCACCCCTATATGAGGAGCGACTAAGGGAAGGTCTATGGGCTTGTGTTTGTAAAGCTCCCATGGATTTTGCCGTGTCTGTATCTTTTTCCATCTTTTCTAGTGCACTATCAACTGATGGACCGAAAAGATGTTCTTGGTCAAATGGCTGGTTTAAGATACTGGCTTGTACTTCTGGTTTAAACCCAGAGATGCGTAACCATGCATGTCTACGCAACAATACCCCTGTGTTTATTGCTCTAGAAGCTGTGTCTGCTGTGTCTAGTGCACATCTTATGGAGGTATTTGTAATAACTTTGCAATCCTGTATTAGGTCAGAAGCCCTGGTTTTGTATTGCTCTGGCAAGTGTTGCATGAGTGCCTCTAACTCATCATAATGAGCTCTATCAAATCTTGCTAACAAAGCTTGAGTGTTAGCAATCCTCCAAACATTAGCAGCTAGTGAAATGGTGTGTTTTCCCAAAGCATCTAAAAGCTTAGACTCTTTGTCAGGAGGTGAGCATTCCCTGTTTGCGAATTAGCTTTTTCTTGCATTTGACACTACTAGCGAGTCCAATGGAAACTGTCCTTTAATGTATGCTGGATCAGTTGGAGCTGCTTTGTACTTCTTTTCTAGTCTGGGATTAATTACCCTTGCTCTGACTGGGTCTTTAAATATTTCAGGTGCATGTCTTACCACTCCACTAAGTATTGGAAGTGTGGTTGTGGTCTTATGTGATGACATTAAAGTGTCCATTAGGAAATCTTCTTCCATTTTATCTGTGTGTAGGTCTACCCCATGGAAAGTGGCTGCTCTATGAATGAGCTGCGTAAAGCCAATAGTGGCATCTGGGGGAGATGGTCTAGATGGGTATACATCATCCTGTGGCACATCTGGGGCATTATAATCTTCCTATGGGTCACCTGATGGCCCAGGAATATTATCTGGGTCATTAATGTAATCCATGTGATGTTCACTCTCTATGTCCTGTGAGTAACTAACCCCGTCATCCTCATCTTGTGGTATAAGACTATGTGTACTAGATGGTAAATGTACAGGAGAAATATCTACTGGTACTTCTCTTTCTGGTGAAGGGATCCTTATTGGTGAAGTTTGAGCATGCTTTTTTAGAGGAACTGGCGGTGTTTTAGGATCGTCCATTTTCCTCTTTTCAGGCACAGAAGGGATACGTCCAGTCTTTGGATTAATATGAAGAGTTTTTTGCTTTGGATCAGGTTTAAAAAGCTCTTCTACTGGCAAATCTTTTTTCGGCGCTGATTTATATGGTATGGTGCCGAAATGCGTTGATTTAACAAGGTCTATTGTCTTTGGATCAGACTTTGGTTTCAGTTCCGAAGACTTTTTCTTAGGATCCGTGCTCTTTGGTTCCGGAGTTTTTGTTACTGGAGTACGTTTCGACTCATCTATCTTCGGAGCCAAAGTATGTTTCAGTACCGGAATCTTTTTCGGGTCCACTTTTTTCGGAACCGGGGTGGTTTTTGGTTTGGTAGCTTTTGGAACCTCTTTCGGTGCCGAACTTGCTTTCGGTTCGACCACTTTCGGTACCGAAGGATGCTTTGGTGCCGGTGTTAGTTTTGGCTTAAGAAACTTCTGCTTTTCCGAGCCCACAGACTGACTTGAGCCCGAGTCGACTGGAGGCTTTTTTGTATTGTTCGCTGCCGAGCCAGAAGGCGGGGCGTCGGAAGGTTTTGGTCGGTGTGCACCTGGACCCGAAGGTGGAGGTGGAACCGAAGCCTGTCCCGGTATGGTGGGGTGAACAGGGTCGACGTCTGTACTCACGATCTGTTGACCAGCTGGAAGATCTTCATCTTCAGATTGATCCTCGACTCCAGAAGCTGAATCCTCTGCTTCAGAAGCTAGGTCTTTGTGCTGTTGTTCTTCGGCGGCCACTTCAATTGGAGCCTCGTCTATGATGAGGTCTGGTGTCGACGAAGATGACTGCGCCATTACTCTTCGAGCTCGACGGTCCCCGATTGTTTTCTTGGACCGGAACGAAGCACAGGCCTCACTGTCTCGACTCTCGTGCTCTGGAGATAAGCAGAGATTGCAAACCTCATGAAGATCGGTGTGAGGGAATTTGTGTCCACACCAAGGGCACTTCTTGAAGGGTGTTCTTTCCATGAGCCAAAGGTCCAATGGCGCAGTTGGGCCCGACGAACGCTGGAATCAAGAAGTGAAGTCTCTATCTGACGCTGGTAACTGGAATCAATGTCGACGACGATGCCAATGGTATTTTGATTGATTTATGGATTCGAAAAGAGATCGGTAACAGGACCGAACGATGAACACATCCGAGCCCGATGGCGGAAAAAACAATCTGAAGATGGAGTCGATGCCCATGCGCACTACGATCTAAGGGAGGAGTCATCCAACAGACAAAGACTCTTCCAAGACAACAACAAAGTGTAATGATCCAGGCCCACCACCAGATGGTGATCTAATGCAATAGTGTGTGGTCTGCTGCCCATATGCCTCGAACAGTAAACTTTCTCTTATTCAATGAAGCACCATCTCGCTCACTGGGCCTACCTTGGTCTTACTCACTGGGTGCCACTTTCAATGTTTGGAGTACACAGTCACTTACTGATGGAGTCCTAAATATTGGAAAAGAGTTGGTTGTTGGGTGTGGGTCTCCCTTGCTGAAGGACAGTCTCACTCATTGTAAGTTTCACTACCTAAAGGGGGCATGGCCAAGCAAGATGGCAGATTAGAAAGGCCTCAACAAAGCTCCTGACCTGGTGAGCGGAATCCCTCCACATCCTGGCACAGCCGGAGGTATTCTGCCCATACGAAGGAGGGTATGAGCGCCTAGGAGCCTTGGGTTTACCAATATAACCCCAAGAGTGACTATACACCCCGAGCAGCGCAGAACACCTCTGCTGACCCCGATTTGACATGGCCTGGGGTAGAGGGTGGCTACAGTGGAGACGGAGGGATGGCGAGTCGGGGGCTGTGCAGTTGGGAAAAGAGGCCGAAAGTGACTGCCCTTCTGTAGACAAACTCTTGAAGCCACTATTTTACAGCCGCCTGGATCTGTTGGGGGTCGACGGGACCACAGTGCCAGCCGATGCCAAAATCCAAGATGGCAGCTTCGTGTCTGAGATGTTTGTGAGGCCTGCAGCACCAGGGCGCAGAGGCTCAACCTGGGGCATTGCCCTCTGAGGTTGACCGTGTCTGCAATCATTGCGGCCTCAGCTCGCCCTCAACGGGAGACCTAGAGCAATATTCTTGCATAGCTGCAGGGTATGTCATGCTGATGCGAGATGCGTCTCCAAATACAAGGACGCTGAAGTGTGCACCACACTGTCAGCATACACGGCCTGTGGAAAACAAAGGTTTCTGGACACTGCGGCCTAGGGGATGACTACCCCCCCCCCCCCCTCCCCATCCTGCTGTGGTGATTACCTTCTGTAATACTAGTCATCAGGCTCAGGGACTAGGGACTCTGTGTGTGCAAAAACTGCCCGATGCGTAGGGAGATCTGAGTGATGCAGCTGGAGGGGTGGGGGGGTCTAACGCCGCACACTAAAGCTTTCCGACGTGGAAGCACAGGCTTAAGCTCCTTTATATATCTCCTACATACCACCCCTGTGGTTTGCATTGCCCCCTTGGAGTGGGGATCCCTTAATGATAGTATAGGAACAGCAGGCCTATAAATTGGACAGCAGGAAGTAGCACAGGGCCCCACCAGGCCGCTGAGGAGGGGCGGCGATGCAATAGGTGAAACTTTGGTGCCCCCTGCTGAGTGGTAGAAAATGAAGGACTTAACGCCTACAGGCCACTCGAGGGAGTGTAGAAATTCACAATTGAATTATCCACTGACAAAAGGGTGTGAGAACAAAAAATGTAGGTCCTGGAGAGCCCATTGTTCATATTGCTTACTGCCCCAAAATATGTGCCAGGGCTGATATATTGCCTACGACTCCTGTTCCAGCAACAGACACATATTAGATTACTTTGTTATAAGCACATCTGCAGCCCTCAGAGTAGTACATGTACACTACCTGGGCCTCTATATCTCTGACGGACCTGACCTTTGCAGACACATAATTGAAAGCAATTACTCAATACTCTGATGAAAATGATGAAAATGGGGAATCAACGGGAAGCAGGGCTATAGAATGAGATGCCATGAAAGTGGTGATCTGGGGGGTGTGCACGACGACCGCGGTAGGTGTAAGGCATATTTTAGAGAGGAACACTTGGCACAGCAGGAAATTGAGATGGAAAAGCTCGAAGGGTCACTTTCTCTGACACCCTGGCTGTCTTAAAAGAATGGGACAGACAGATGCACAAGGTTTCTGAACTGTGGGACCGACTGGAGAAATACAATAGAAATGCGGTATGATGCCGTTGGTACTTAAAAGGCAACAAGACAGTGTGGTTACTAGCACCTCTGATTAGGGCTCAAACACCGATACGACCGATACTGGCAGTAAGGGACTGAGACGGCCAAACAGTCTATACGCAACAGGCAATAAATGATGTTTTTGCAGAACATCTGTGACAGGTATATACTGCAACACAATCTGTTGAAGGGGGCGCTGACTATGTGGAGGAGCTACAGCTGCCATGCCTTCCTTCGGATGACTGCGTGTCACTCGGTAAACCAGAATTGATATGCGCAGTGAAAGCCTTAAAATCTACTAACTCGCCGGGTGTTGATGAAATCCCTGTAGAGTTTTATAAGCACTTCCCAGAAGCTCAAATAGTCAATTTATTGGTAATGTTTTCTGAGGCCCTTGAAAAGCGGGAACGCCCGCTGTCATCAAGGGAGACCTTCATAGTGGTAACCCTGAAACCAGGGAAGGATCCCATGGAGGCGGTGTAATACCGACCCCTCTCTATGCTAAATGTGTATCTCAAAAATGTTGGTCACGTCCTGGTGGCACGGATTCTAGCCCAGCTCCTATGACTGATAGATGAAGATCAGTCAGGATTTATCCCGCAGAGGAATAGCGCCGGGCGCCCCTTTGCTGGGGCAGCAGTGCGCTCAAAAAATCAATTAACATAACATAACATAACATAACAATACGCTCCGCAACCTCCATCGACTCACACACTTTATGTACGCACCAGAACTACACGAAGATCAATAAGCTCTTGCTTTTTTTAGCTATTGAGCAAGCCTTTGACTCTGTGGTGGCAATATGTGTGGTAAGTGCACTTTAGAATGGTATTTGGGACTCAATTTATAAAAACAAAAACAAAATACACAAAGGCCCTCGTGGCTTCAATAGAGAGAAAATGGTAAGAGAGGCTGGCTAAGAAAAAGGCGTCACTTTGAAGGACGGTTTTCCTCACCCACCAGATGTGGGCATGCTTCATCATAAGGAATCCTCCCCGCACCATGAAACCTAGTCATGATGTGGGCTACAACTCCATCGCTGCGAGGGAGGAGCTTAGAGATGTTTTGTTTTCAGAGGGGATCTCACTAAAATCCGATGTAAGCTGGCAGAGTGTTGTGAGTGGTGCAGTGCTAATGGGGGTGACTTAAAACTAGCTACAATTGTTACCGCATACTTTTATTCTGGCTGCCCTGTGCTAGGGTTAAAAACAGCACGAATAACAAGAGTTACAACAGGAACCATTAGATCAAGTAGTTCTCAACTTAGATCAACATGTTTCAGCCTTTGACCTTGAAAGTGTGGTTTTCTTCAGGATCATGATGAGCTACTGCTGTAATAGTTATATTTAAACATAGTGAAAAGAAATAACAACAATGGTAAGTGTTTCGGTAAGCTGTATTTGATAGTCAACCATTGATCCTGGGGTAGCAAGATGATGGATTCACCAGTGGTACCTGCACATGTCAGGCAGAGCTCCCCAACTGGCCTTAAAACAAATACTTAATGGGCATACACGTCCCCAACCGTCCTGTTTGGGTGGAGATCCTTTGCGCTGCCAGGAGGACAGGAAGTTTTATATTTTAGCTTTTGGGCAAGCCTTGGACTCTGTGAGTTGGCAATATGTGTGGTAAGTGTTCTATAGGAAGGGATTTGGGACCCAATTTATAAACTGGGATAAATTGCTTTATATCGACTCACAGGCAAGAGTGTGTACAGGATAATATGTCTCAGTAGAGATAGCCCTACAGCGGAGCACCCGACAGGGATGCCCACAATCTCCACTGGTCTTTGCTATTGCAATGAAACCATTGGCTAGCAGACCGGCAGACACTCGAAGGCTGGGCAACACAGATAGGGACTACTGAACATGCTGTGTCACTCTATGCAGATGATACCATGATTTATTTAAGGCAACCAGAATTATCTGCCCCGATACTGCTAAATGTGTTGAAGGAGTTCTGGTAATTCTCTGGACCAAGTCTATTCTATTCCCCAGGACCAACTTGCGGGATTACCTAAAGAGCAGCTGCCAGAGTAGGGCCTGTCCTAGAATGTCAACAAGGTGTGAGACTGGGGCATCCACATGACACACGATGAGCGACATTTTTACGATTACAATATGGGTAGAGTATTGGATGGCTTACATCCCTCAATCTGGTTTTAGAATACGTTGCACCTATCTTTGAATGGGAAAGATAGTGCTTATGAAAATGGTGGTACTACTGAGGTGCTTGTATGTTATGCAAGGAACCTTCTATGAGCTGCCCCAAAATGTATTCCACAAATTGGATTCACTGACACCCTGGAATGGCAAACTATGCAAAATAGGGCTTGCTGTGCTCCGAAGGGAATGGATCAAAGGGGAAATGTAAATTCCTGAACTGGAAGTATACTACCAGGCAGCCCACCTGCAACACGCTGTGCACTGGCTAGATGAGAAACCCAACTGGGAGAGACCTCTCATGAGGGTACACATGAAGGACATCAGCTTGGGTCTCTGTTGATGTGAGGTATGAGACTGTCCCATGATTTCCCATATTTGATACACCTGAGGGGTAGGCTTTGGGCGCGGGTGGTGCAGCGAGTCATAAAATAAGCGCCTTAT
The DNA here is from genome assembly GCF_964261635.1 of Lissotriton helveticus. Lineage (NCBI taxonomy): Eukaryota > Metazoa > Chordata > Amphibia > Caudata > Salamandridae > Lissotriton > Lissotriton helveticus. Next base: position 162,037,183 of record NC_136065.1, on the reverse strand, counting down.
GCTCACGACCTAGACATCTGGATAATCCCCCCATATGAACAAGTAACTCAACTATTGTCAATTACAAAGTGGCAAGAAGGGGGCTGATAATGTTATCTGATCTATACCCAGAGGGTAGGTTTATTACCCTTCAGGACGCAATGGAGACATTTGACTTGGTCCAGGTCAATTCCTTCAATATGCTAAAATTGCTGCCAGGGCAAGCTAACTTTGGCCGATGTTCCCTGAGGCCCCTGAAGCCACACAAACACTTGCAATTCTGCTGTCAAGGGCAGGGGGTCGCAGCCTTATAACTCATCTCTATATACCGCACTACGTACTGATAGGCAAGGTAAGCCACTACACAGAGGATATGTGGCAGTGCCTCAGCAACAAACCTATCTCCCCTAAGGACTGGTCCAAGATATATGAGTGTTTTCTGAGGGGGTCTGTGGGCATTAGGTTTAAACAAACATAATATAATATTGTCCATATGACCTACTTTCCCCCCAAATTACTTCACGCCATTTGGCCATCATGTGATCAGAGTTGTCCTTGGCGCGGGACTGTGGTAGCTGACTTCCTACACATGGTTTGGCACTGCCTGGTTGTGGTGTCCTATTGGATCGAGATTTTGAACCAGCTTTAGCACACCTGAAGGTGGGACGTTCCACGCACAGTTAATAAGTGTCTTCTAGGTCTACTCCCGAAGGGCCCGAAAAGGACATTGAGCAGGTGCTTTGCAATACTGGGCCTTACTGTGGCAAAAATATGCCTAGCAATACACTGGATAGGCCCCCACGCAGGCAGCTGGGAGAAAGAAATGCTGAAATAGGTCGGGTGGAAGAGGCACATATGAGAAGGACTAGGCGAGATAAGGCACATGATGTCTTGCTTGCCTGGAGTGCAATGACACAGGTGCTGTTGGAGCCCCTGATAAGACTCAGCCTCCACCTGATCAGCTAGGTAGCACGAATGAGTGATAATGTTGTAAAGTTGTCAGCTTGAGCTTACAAAATAGAAAATGTATGTGGGGAACGGGGATGACTAGGCAGAAAATATGATGAGAATCATTTATGAGATATATACTAATAGTTAAGTGGAAGCTAAAGGGTTGGGCATGGCTGGGAGGGGTTACAAATTTTGCTAGAACTGTTTTCCGATAACTCAGGTTGTTACCTAGATAGGATACAATAGTTCTAATATTTCTTGGCTGTTACTAGGAGGATGCAGTGTACTGCACTGCTATGCATTGAGGTGCTTAACCAATTGAGTATGCCATTATAAGAATCTCTTCTCACGACCATAGTCCCAGTTGTTACAACACCAAGTTGTATGGACATTGGACCATCCTCTATATTCTTTTGCAACAGTACGCAGTATTATGTTGATTGTCATATTGTATCCTGTACACAAATAACACGTCAATAGAGATTTTTTTTTAACTTTACTACCTGAAGTACACCCCGACTCATTTGATGTGATACTCACACTAGGTTACTCACTGGGTGTGAAATCCACTTCTCAGAACACCACAGTACTCGCTGAGTGAGAGTGCAAATGTTTTGGCTTGGAGAAAAGTCTCACTCATTGGGTCCAAAGCCCCTTAAAGTTCACTCGCTCACTCCTCTGGACTCTAGGCCAGGCGATCTCTACTGGGGCTTAGCCTAGGATAATTTTTGACATGATTTCACAAGGCATACACTGCCTCAGACTTTCCGCTGAGAAAATGTGCACATCCACACCTTGTGCTGCAGCCCTTCTTCAGGGGAATAAACTCTGTGTGAGAAAGACATCCTTTTTGCCCTGATCATCACCATTTCTGACTGATACTGTTAGTAACAGACTTTGACTCATACCTGGGCTCAGCTAAACAGGCCCAGGGTAAGTGCTCAGATGAAAAAGGTATATGGTAAGTTGGTATAATTACAATTGCCAATGACAGACCCCTGTAAGACCCTAGTATATAATAAGGCAAGGGGTGTTCAAATGACCTATAAGTCCCTAGTACATAATGGGGCAGGGGGATTAAGAGACCCGGTGGATTTCCTGCACTGGAGTGTGCACAACTGCCTTGCCGGCTGTCACTTTTAAAGGCCGCCCTCCTTTGCAGACAGTCTTTAAAAGTAAATTATATGCAAATTCAACTTTGGAATTAAAGGTACTTCCAAAGTAGTAATCTACCTTATTTTTACATATAAGTCATCCCTAAGGTTCTTCACTAGGTGCCCCATGGGTCGGGTGCCATGTAACTATACCCAGGGACATTGCAAAAGATGTTTTATGTGCCCTGGTGAGGAAAAAACGACCAATTTATTTTCCCTCAATTGTAGTTTATTAGCTCCATATGCTAACATTGGAGTCTTTTATTTAAGTATAATTATTGCTAAGAAGGGGCTAAAAATGTCATTCAAGGACTTAAATGATTAGCAATGATAAATCGAACAACTTGGCACTGTTGAGTTTATCATAACTAGTACAGAAAAGAAGTTATAGGACTTTCTTTTCAGTGAACCAAAATCCAGCCTTATAGCAGCCTGCCCCGATTGGTCAGCCTTAACATGCTTAGCCCAGCAGCTATTATTAAGTGATATGTGGCCTGCATAGACGTTATCTGATGGGGGGAGCTTTGCAGCTGCAAAGAACAGGCAGGTCAGGGCTGGGTAAATCAAACTGGAATTTGCAGCAGGTGGAGGCAGTGTTAAGGGAAATGAGCCACACCAGTGGGCTTTTTTAGCCAGCTCTTACTCCAGAGAAGAAATATTTCTTCTTTAATTTTACAGTGCAATGCTTTGTGGCACAAGAATATGCACACTTTGAAGGTAGTGGTCATGCTATTGGGGGGCACCTTGCACCTCATTAGACGGGGTGCCCCGCTGCTTGTTGCCCCAGATCATTGAATAAATATGTGAGAGCTGCTTCAATTGCTGCCTGGAACTACAAGGACTGCCCTGCTGTAGCCCTGGTCTGCACCACACAGGATTGCTCCCAGCAGGACTTCTCCTGTTGCACACTTGGAACTACAGCCCTGAGGACTTTGCTGCGCTTCAAAGGGATTAAGGAGTGGACTCCCTGAAAGCAACAGGTTAACACAGCTTCCATGAACCATCTCCCTCAAGAAGTCCCCAGCCTGGACTGTGTCCAGTGCACGTTTAAGGATTTGGCCAGGTAAATTGTGGACATTGTAGTCCCAACCTTTCAGGGACCATCTCAGAGCTTCTAGATACTTGGATGTGTGTTTGGACTCTTTGAATCCTCAAGAGCAACTTCAGGAAGAAGTTCCAGAAGTTTGTAGAAGTTTGGAACAACTTTTGGAAAAAGCTCCTTAAGTGGACCAACCCGACATCGAGAGTCAAGCCAACTAACTTCAACCGTGACCGAGCCTTGATTTCAGATTTGTCCAGCTGAAAGCTCCGGAGCTCCAGACTTCCAGGATTTGGCCAGGGCCTTGTGAAGAAGCAATCTAATGATGTTGCATCAAAACCGGCCTCCTGGAGGGTACCACACAACATAGAGAGTAAAAGTTTCTAAGTCCGGAGGTAACATTTTGACTGAGGCCTTCCGCTTAATGAATCCGACCAGGGCTCCATTGTGCTTGGTCTCAAACATTGACTTTGTCCAGGTCCAGCATGACCAGATTTCCCATTTTGCCGCTATATGTTTTTAAGCACTGTGAAGTGATTAATCTTTAAAAATACCTTTATCTCTGGTTCTCTATATTGTATTTTTTCATTATTTTAAAAATAAACATATTTCCTACATTTATAAATTGGAGTGAGATTTTTGTGTTTTGTGTTTTTCTTATTTAAAGTTGTGATGTTTTTAAATGCCTTACATACCTGCCTCCTAAGTTAAGCTTGCCTAATCGTCGCCAGCCACCAAGGTTTGAGCGAGGGAATTATTTATTGAGACCTTGTCTGGACCTTATATTGCGTTGGTGGTCTTATTGCTAGTGGTAGGTACAGACTTACCCCTAGTGATAGTCCACCTTCCAAAACTCTTATTTCAGAAAGAGGGGGAAAGAGTGACAACAACATTGTAAAGAAACACTGCAACTGAATAATGAAAAGGCAATGGGGGCAGAGTGGAACGGATTGAGAGAAACACATTGAGGGATGCAGGAGAGGGGAGAATGAACTGAAAATGTGGAGGGAAACCCTGGGTGTGAAATGAAAGGAGATGGTCCATGAAGATAGAAAACGTGTCATGATGCTACAGTAGACAAATAAAACCAGAAATATGCAATTACACCGGAGCCCATAAGCCTGGAAGCAGCCAACCATAACCACAACTCGGAAGTAGGTGGGGCAGACACAAGGCCAAAGGAAGGGGGTTGGAAACAATTAATGGTGCTAACTAAGCACCATGTGCTGGGAGAACACAGAAAGTGGTGGCACTCCCCCTGCAAAACAACAACCTACAACCGTTGATACAACATGGTTGCGGGCATGCTCAGGAAGTGGTTGGCAGGGAACAACTGATTGGCAGAGGTAGGGGGCACAGAACAAAACCCTATAAGCAGTCACAACATGTGAGCAGGGACAGCCTATATAAAGAGTGCTAAGTAGTGAAGGGTGGATGGCAGTGGAGCTCAAGAAATCTCAAGAAAGTAAACAAATCACAATAGCTGGCACAATATGTTGTCCTCAGCAATAGCCAAAATCATAAAGGAAAGGCGGCTAAGGATAGGGGAAATGCAAATAGGCTATAGTGGCATAAAGGTCGGCAGTGTGGAAGTTGTGACAGGAAAAATAAGTCATGAGTAGCACGCTGGCCTCAACAGCTATTGCACACAACTGCAGGGCCTCCAGGGAGTACAGGAGCTGGGCCACCACAAAGTATCTAGGTTGTTGCCATTACTAGCGTCAGCTTCTGCAGTGCATACAATGTTCCTATGGCATTCTAGTACCCACGACAGAGCTGAGGAGCACCTTGGGTGACATTAGCAGCACCTTGACAAGTTACATATTATGGCACAATGAGACCAGGCAACAGAAGACATTGACCAGGATGCCATCCTCTATGACCATGGAGCTGAAAGCGAACCACCAACGCGTTTTGGCCGTACAAGTCGATATGCAATGAGCTTGTTTCTTGAGGACTGATCTCAGCACTCAAACCATCTAAAATCTCCGTTTCTAGTACAAAAAAAAAGCTAAATTTAAAATTTACAACAGCTCAGAAACAGAAACTATTATGCAATTATGCTTCTTTCAGCACAATCTGTTATTGAAGTTGACCTGAACATCCTGTACCAGTATAAGCGGGAACAGTTTTGAGGCACCATTCCGAGGAGATGCTTAGATATTTGCAGAGTGGTGAGTAGTTTAATGAGGATGCTCTATGACCCAAGCATGGGAACATAAGATCTCATAGCTGCATACATCGCCCCGGAAGAGGAGTCCAGCATGGAAAATTGTTGACTTCATTGGAAACAGAGTGCACAAATGTGGTCAAATGGATAAAATATGGAAACGTTTCGACAAACCGAGCTTCTCCAGTATTTTTTGGGGAGATTGTTTGCCTCCACAAATAGGAATATATTGGATTTGGATTGAGGTTCTGACAGGTCATATCTTTGTTTCATGTATTAAGGTTTTTCCATTTCCACACTAGTGGTCCACAGTCCTGTAGGTCATTTTACGTTCTAGTGATGAAAGGATGGCAAGAAACAAGTCACTTGTCCATAAATCTTCATTTTTTAGAGCAATAACTAATATGAAGATTATTACTGACCGTCTTTCTGGACATGCGTTGAGTCTTGTGGACAGGGAAAGGTAACCAGGGTGTGAAAAGGATTCACTATTGTGGGACTGAAGAATCTTTTTCAAAGCGTGTAACAGACTCATCAGTTTATCATTGCTGCAATTACCCTGTATTCATAATGCGGTCATGTAGTGCTTGCTGAAACCATCTTGCAGCTTTGTAGCGATGTAAATAACTTGTTATTACTCTACTTTCATATTGCCTTCTTGTTATTTGTATGAAACGCTTGGAAGGGTGTCCGATCCAGCCTGCGTTGTCCTGGCAGCACCAGGAGGAATGGTTGGGAGAAGGACCACTGATGAACTATGTTTGCTCCCTCTTGGAGCTCCTAGGCAACAACCTCAAGCCTCTTAGAATACTGGGTACACTTACCTTCTCTTTTGGCTCCAAGTAGCACCCCAGCAGTAGCCATAGTCTGAAGCTCTTGTCCAAAGATGAATCTCCACATCCTGTGACCAAACGATGAGAGATGGAATCATAAGACCCGTGACTATCAAGTGCTTATCTGGACTGATCAACCCACAGGCATGTGACCATCAGGGACCTGATAAAGGACTGCAGCGCCGGGTCAATGTCAGAAGGCGCTATGTCAGTGCTTATTTCATATGATTAAAAAAGAAGGTTTGCTTCAGCCCAGAGTTGCTCACTGTAGTGTTTCTGTTAGACTCACTCCATTTCCAGAGGCTCACCGACGCCTCATGCTCGTTTCTGCTGCAGTGAGTCCCTGTCCCCGGCCGGAGTTGGCTTTTCCACCAAAAATTCCTGTTTTCAAAGTGCTCTTAGCAGCGCCTCTTCAGCCTGCCCTGTCAGCGGTGTACCCCTTCATTGAGTTTTCATTGCTTGCAACGAGAATCCTATTAACAGCCCTTGTTAAATATTTTCTGCTTCTTGCACCCCTGAATGTCAGTTGCTTTGCTTCCTCAACCGCCTCTTGTACCGACCTCAGATGAACGTGGACTCCCTCTGTTCGCTTGTGTTTAGTCTTTCTTACCATGTCCCTCTTACCGTTTGTCTCTTTGTGTGACCTTGGACAGCCCTCGTTACTAAAAGTTGGTTCCTACTAACTTCGTCATCACATATTCCTCAAAGACCTTTGACAGAAAAATTGATTTGAAACTGGTTCGATCCAAACCTTTGACCAGTGACTTGCGCAGACCAGCAGTCAATGCATTAGCCCACTGAGCCAAATTGGGTTTCAAGCCAACGATGGCCCAAGGCTGTCTTCTAGAGAGTGGCCAGAGACCATGCAAAACTGGGCCCTTTGGCGGCATCAGACAGCAGGGACCTCATCATCAAAGTCTCTGGATGATGGACAGGGACGGATTGGCACTCGGGCATGGGCCGAAGGGCCGGTGTCTCAGTGCACTCTGTGGACCGTTTTTTCCCCTTTCCCAGTCCACAGAGAGCACTGACAGGGAGAGGAAAGCAGTTTCGCTGTGCGGCCGGCCGTTCAGTGATGACCAGCTGTGGCCTCTCCTTGACCCCCTGCCCTGCCAAGCAATCATGCTGATGGTGGGCTGGGGAGGGGGGATTGGGTGACAGAATCGGCCTCCCAGGGGGCCAGGTGTTACTCAGGCCTATGAGCCATTTTCACCTCAGCCCCCTGGTGCCCACGCAGTTCAGAAACAGGGCTTGCATTAGTCCTCACCCACAGACCTTCTCATTCAGGGCATAGTGGGCGAGGAAGAATGGGTCTCACTATGGGGTCAGTGTGATGTGGGGAACTCGCACCATCTTCACCTTGGCCTCCCCCCACCCCCACGGATGGCCCAGAACTGTGTTTTTGCTTTAGCCCCTAGTCTTGCCACACCATTGCCCTGAGGCAATGAAGGGCTGGGGAGGGCGGAGTAATTTACAAATAGCTGGGGCCTCGCTGTTTGTCAGGTGCTCCTGCGCTGGAGGACTGGGGAATAACTTTTTAAGAGAGAGGGGCCTCACTGTTTTCAGGTGCTCCTGCACTGGAGGACTGGGGAATAACTTTTTAAGAGAGAGGGGCCTCACTGTTTTCAGGTGCTCTGGTGCTGGAGGGCTGGTGAATCATTTTTTAAGAGAAATGGGCCGCGCTGTTTTCAAGTGCTCCTCGCCTGAGGGCTGGGGAATAATGTTTTAAGAAAAAGGGGCCTTGCTGTTCTCAGGTGCTCCTGCGCTGGAAGGCTGTGACCGGACCTCGTGGATGATGTTCGTTGAATGGAGATCGGTAGAAAAGAGAGCCGGCGGGGGGCGGTTCCATGCTGGAGCGGGTAAGCCAATCAGGAAGCGGTAATGGGAACGAGGCTTGGAGTGCAAGCGGTATGGTAACCGGAGGGTTCTCCAATCAGCCGATTGGGTGAAACTGAGGCTTGAAACTCAAGCTTAGTGCGACTCGATATCGATGTTAGTAAAAACTTTATTGAGTATGGAGGTCGAGGCTGTTCCTAGGTGCTGAGCGGGTGCCAGGCGTTGTGGGCGTAAGATCCATTCCTCCTACCATTAATAAGTTAAGTATATTGCGATGCCATGGGCATATTTTTCAAACTACTTATGCCGCATTTGTGACTTACTGTCCCTGCAACAGGGTGTGCCATTGTCGCCTCCACCCCCCTCCCGAGACCTATGGGGTGTGGATCTTTTACCTAACAAGTGAGATATCTTCACCACTTGTTATATAACCAGCTGGGCTACCTTACTATCTTTCAATGTATATATTACCACTGGCCCTGCATTTGCCTCATTGATCGCTAACCACGTGTGATGTTCTATAAGATTTTTGTGAACAAGCGGCCATTCCTCACGATCATAGTGCATGTCCACACGTCTGTCTGGTATCCAGACCAGTGTTTTCCTGCACAAAAGTACCTCCTATGACACTGCGGTCACGCATTTTGATTAGCCCTGGGCACAACCATTCAGAGATCGTTTTTGCAGAAAACCTAGCAGACAGATCCTACTAACTACGTGTTTGTCTTTGTATGTATGTCTTTCTTTTCAGACTATACAGGTTCCTCTCAATTTTGAGGTAAATCCCACAACTTGTTGGTTTGTTTTTTGCACCTATTAATTTTTACACCATATATATTTTTTAACTTTCACGTCCTCTGGTAGGGTGGGCCTTAGCTCGCCCATACCGCCGAGGTACACTCCCCATGGTCCTGAAGAAAGCCCAGTAAACTACACATAACGGGCAGAAACAGGTCGACCCCACTTTAAGTGGAAATACCCAAAACATTATTTGGTAATTTCCCACACATACTTTTAACCATGTCAGATTGATCACTGAATAAAGTTTTTGCGTGGTACATCACCTTGACATTTTTAAACTCACACATTTTCACAACACTGTCACGAAAAAAACAGCTCCGCAGTATTCTGGCGTTGTAGCACACCAGGGAGGCATTCGGCTTCTCCTGGTGGGTCCGATGATGAAGCATGTCACCACCCAGGGTGGTGAGTGAGGTCTTCCTTATAAAATCCAATGCGATTTATTAAGGTTCACTTATCCTCTGTATTTGTGCTCACATATTTACTACATGCGACACTCTTCTGTTGTTTGACTTACATCCATTTATTCATTCATTCATTTATGGTAAACCAGGAAATTAAGTTGTGCTCAAAGGGGTCGCAACAAAAAATAATTGGCAGACTAAGGGCAAGCTCATGAGGTAGGCGTTGCTCCCCTCAATGTCTCTGAATTTGGGGAACTAAGGAATGCTTCTGGATAAACAGTGCTCAGTTTGTACAGGAGAACACGGGTAATGAGCCCCATCACTCATTTTTGAGAAGCAGGACACATTTTTCATCAACTGATTTTGATGCAGAGGGTAAGAGAAATACTGAAAAGGAGGAAGTGGGTAAGAAAGAGAAGAAAACAGTGACAGAGGGAGCCTGGCACACATGCCCTCCGCTCAAAAGCCCCTGATGCTCCCTTGGTTTTATGACAGCTGCCTCAATCCTTTGCACATCTTTTATAGCGCTGTATGATTAGAGAGCGCTAAGATCATGTCCTTGGCGCCAACAGTCTACATAGCAGGTGACATACATACGTCAATATGTATTTTGCCATGCATTGAAAGCAAAGAGTCCTAGAGAAGGGTCCTGGCTCCACCCATCCTGCACAACCAGCACCTCATTCACTTTGGCACTTTTCACACAACAACCCTTACACAGTAGAGAGCACAGGATCTCAAAGTGGCCAGAAACAGCCATAAGGCGTATATTAAATTGATAAATATAGACCGAATGATCACAAGTTTGATAAAGGGAAAGGGTACACAGCCCAAAGTGACCTCCTTAAGCCAAATAAGTCAATCACAATATATCAAAATCCCACGGTGACAGAGTTAAGCTCCACTGCAAATAGTAAGTGGTTGCAATTGCTCATTAATTACCAATACAACTCAATCGCAAATGGCAAGACACATGGGAAATAAAAACGGGAAACATCCTTTACAACGCAACTTTTGCCACGCAGTGCCTTTACGACGCAACTTTTACAACGCAAACCATTACAACGCATTGCGCTGGGGGGGGCGCTCTAGGATAGGAAATAGATTTAATTTACTATCCAACACCTTCCCTAGTGTCCACGGGGACTGGAGTTGTAATAGTAAATGAAACTATTCACTATCCAGCACCACTAAGCGCTATGCGTTGTAAAGGCATGCGTTGTAAAAACCGCGTTGTAAAGGCATGCGTGGTAAAAGCATGCGTTGTAATGTCATACATCCAATAAAAACACATGAACTGTTCACAAACACTGCCCGGCTAACATTGACACAATCCTTACACCGAGCACTTCCATCTGCAGACAGACCTGCTCCATGCCTCAAGACAACGCCCCTACAGAGCGGTCAAATGGACCCATGCCCTGAAGAAGGCTCAGCAAGTCTTGTATTGTCATCCAACACCACTAAAATATTGTGGATCTGGTGGTCCCATACTTCTAGTGAGAAAAAGTAAAGTTCCAAGTCCCCGTGCGCTTTGGGCTGTCATGTTGAAATCATGCCACAGAGCGAGGTGACAGCTATACCTTGGCAAAGGCATTTTTGTGGTTCGCACCTCTTTGAAAGAAAAGACTCAGAATGCAGTTCAGTCAGAAGTCAAATGGAAATCACTAATGCTATGTCTGGCTCATTAATATGCATGACTAGGGCCTGTAGGGACTGCACTGCATCAGAAGGTTTAAGCCTGTGTGGATATCTTATGATTCCAGCAGCTAAAATGCCTGGGTGGCTCATGCAGTGCAATCTTTGCATTGTTTTGGAATACAAATATCCATATTTACCTAGATTTAAGAACAGTCACACAAACCCCTACCATAAGTATAAATCCACAGCTTGGATGATTCCCTTGAAATGACAAGATCCCAGGTTTCAGAGGCACATGCTCCCCCCCCCCCTCCAGATTTTAATTCTCTCTCCTACATGGGCACATCTGAGAATGTTTCTTGAAAAAGAGTTTTAATTGTGCCTTGTTAAAACGAGTTGTTCAGTCAGAGCCACAGTCTCTCTCTTGCATGCCTGATGCTGTTATGATTATTACGTCTTTTCTGTCTTTGGTATTCCCCTGCTTGAGGTACACGTGTCAATCAATCGAAAGTGAGTTTGTGTGATTAATAGAAATTTACAGTTACCTTATGTACAACATGATAATCAAGTATTGTTTATATACTCGCAGTATTTTATCGAAGTCCTGCCTGTGCCATCTTGCATTATTCGGAATTGATTTCTGAGGAGTAACCAGAAAGTTTGTAACTGGGTGTCACTTTTAATGTTATTGTTCAAAAGAATAACGTTTTGTAGAATGAAAACAAGATAAAGGAAGTGCACTTCTCTCTGCTAATTGTTTATTCTCAGAGATTCAATAACAATTAAATCTATACTACTATTATAAAGAGAGAGCTGAAACCTTTGAGGCGGGTAAGCTCCAGAAGTACAGCACCAATCACAACACCCAATACAGCATTGTAAAGGACAGGTGCAGCAGATGGACATAGGCTATACAGCTGCCCATCATATACATTAAAAAGGTAATAGAACCTTAGGGGGAAAGTAGTCCCTTGTGGGCGTCGGCATTGTGCGGTCAGCAATGGGCGCGGCAAACAACACTTGTGGGCATTGGCGTTGTCAGAGGGGCCTGGCCAAAAACAAAAAAGAAATGGGCGTGGCTTTCACGGGGCGCATGGGCGCGGCTTTCACGGGGCGCGGCATTCACGGGAAGTGCCATTCACGCCTTGGCATTCACGTGCAATTACTGCTATTTGGTGCACCGAAAAAGAAAGGTTTATAAGACTCCCTTGTGGGGGTCTGCTCACACCTTAACATATTGCTCCACGGCTCCGGCGGAGGCTAAAGCGAGGCAGCGTAGCAGCCGAAATCACCCAGTTAACGATTGCAATTTACTCCGGGGCTCAGGCGGGGCCTCAAGCCAGTCAGCCTACCAGCGTGAATCACACACGCTGAAGAACTGGGATTTCAAGTACCCAGCGGTGCCAGAGACATGCCCGAAGTCCTCTGGGTTCCCTTGCCTTGGTATACAGAGACACGGAATACTTCTAGGTGGCGTCAGAGATCAAATTTATTAGCTGCAGCTAGTAACAGTAATCCCAGCAATACAACACGGTGTACAACTCAAGAAACTGTTCAATTTTTGTAGAGCAAGACTTCAGTATTTATACACAATATTCACATTACAAATGGACACCCACTGCAGCAAATTCTGACCAATAGAAACACATTTCTATACATTATCACATTCCAAAAGGCTCACTTTACGTTGTACCAACCCCACAAGTTAATTATTAGGATCGTCCCAAATTCAATTACCAAAAGCCGGACCAACCCATAATTGAAAGCACAATGCATATAACGAAGGAACATAAAAAGGAAACGATGATACATAACGAGCAAGATAAAGCATGTGTAGAAAAGCTAAAAATTAACGGTGTCCTGAACTTTGACTCGCAATCTCAGACAAGGATCAACTAAGGAAATTGGCCTAGCAAAGGGTCAGTTTCAGATAAAGAGGTCGATTCCTTACAATGCACCTTAGAGTCAAGAAAAGGCTTAGTTAATAAGTGTATGAACAATGAAGCCCATGCAACTTTGTTCGTTTGGTTACTTCCACAGGCCTACGTGAGGGCAACACAAAATGGAGGTAAAGACAAAATGGAACCCATATTCGAAACAAAGTCTCTGAATACGTAATGAACTCGCTAGTTAACATGACAAATTCACTCCACATTAGTCGTACTCGCTAAATACGGTACAACATCACCAAAATCGTGATGGAACCATAATATCACAGGACAAGGCAGATTTTACAGAACCTCAACGCGCAGCCCTCACAAGCACGCTGTGACGCAGGGCACTGTCAGCGTACATGGATTAACGTTGGACACAACGCTCTTGGGGATTACATAAACAACCCACTCCACACCACCCACAAGCTGCAAAGGTTACCGCTGACGACGCACAGATCACGAAGACTCTTCAAATACGTTACAGCTAAGGAGGCACATATCACCAACGCTCTTCCTAACAGTGCATGCACAAGTGGACAAACAAATTGCACACAAATTAACAACTAACGTTAGCCTAGATCAACAACTTTTCAAGACAGGTAAAAGACGACGTGCAAGATCAATGTTAAAGAACGCATAAAAATCCTATTGCCTTTTGTCATACTTACGTAATGCTGCATACCTCCCAATAAATTCACATTGCCTATTACAAACATTGCACACATTATATTTAACCCCTGGACAACGTCGGGACGGGCTGCTAGTATTGTTATAAAAGCTGAGAACAAGGAGACAAGTGGTAGAGATGAGACCCTCACCCCAGACAAAACTAGGCTATGCAGACTCATATCACAAATTCTAACTGAAGGCTACTGGGTAGTCACTAATCCTCCATTGGCTTAATTCGTCAATGCAACTGGCCTTGAGAGACAAAAATAGCAGGCCTTGCTATTATATTCAACAAAAGTTCTATTGTTCAAACAGGTATTCGGGTATGAACATCTCTAAAAAATTTTTGCTGTGCTACGATTAGCAGAGTGCCTAGAAGTAGTAGAATGGGAGTAGAATTGCTATATAAGTATAACAGCAAACATGTTGGAGTATTTCCTCTTGCACACTCATTTGGGAAGTGTTATTTCTGCCATTTTATTTATTATTGCTACAATTCACAATGTGTGCACTAGATTAGGCTTTTCATTTTTAGTCAGTGTACCTGTAGGAACCTACAGTCTGTAGAAAGACGGTGGCAGCAGACAACAAGCTGTACTAGGTCCATCTTACACAGCAGGGACAAACACTGAAGCTAAATAAATATTTAAAATGCATTCCTCGCTTTCGAGTGTCCCCAAGTGTTTTATTCCTTAATGGAAGAGCACTCTGGGTTATTCTAACTATCCCTGTAATGTCACGTGATTGATAATTACCGGAACATATTCCACTCAAATATTGCTCAGTGGGTTGTGTTGTGGTCGCAGTACAACTGTTTTTCTGATTTGAGATGACATTGACTGAGTCCTTTGTGGTAGGGGATCTGTCTTTAACCACATTTTCACAGGCACAAATCTCAACAGGTCCGTTCTGCATTTCATCCTTCCCAAGTCAAAATGTTTACGACTAAAATTATAGAAATCAGCATCAGTTATATGTCAATAATGCTAAATGACCCAACAGATACCTCCCAGTGCATGTGCATTCACCAGGGCCTTGTCACTGGCACACAAATGTGGTGCCCTTGCCGACCCCAGCGGAGTGATAAAATCTCAAACTACAGACTGGGACACTCTGTTGCAGAAGCAGCCTCATTGTTTACAACAGCTCACGTTGGAATTGTGGATCAGTGATTACTTATCACAATTTACAAACCAAGACATTTCCTTTCTTAAGAGGAAAATATTTTTTAATAAGTAACAATTTTTGTCAGCTTGCAATTCTGCAAGGCCAGGACTTGGACAATACCAGCAAACTTCAAGAAAAGCACCTAAACACTCAATCAGCTTTATAGATCAATAGACCGTTTCACGAGATAAAAGCTAAAGAAACCAGCATTAGCAAAGCTGATAGGCTCTGTCATTGTTTTGTAGACATGTTGCACAGTGGCACATGCTGGTGTGCAACATGGCTTAACGTAAAGAAAAATAAAAGTGCTAATGCACGGCCAATGTTGACCATGTGATCGCACTTGTTTTTCTCTCTTTTTTTTATTTATTTTTTACTTTAAGCTGTGTTGCACAGCAGCACGGGCTGCTGAAGAGATAGGGGTGGGTGGTGTACTCCACCCCGTCAGAGGAGTTTTGACAACTGCGCTGCACTGGGAGAACGGAGGTTGGCAAAAAACTCAGATTCCACCATGTGGCGGAGTATGCCCTCGCCGCCCACCCCTAGGCATTGAAAAAATCATTATTTTGAAGTTTGCTGTAATGGCTGTTTAAGTGATGTATGAAAGTAACTTTCAGCTGGCAAATGATATGATTTCTGAGTAAACCTGTGTGTTTAAGTCTTGCGCAGTGGCAGCTCCTCCACAAAGGCGGAGGAGTGTCGCCTCACTACTTTTTTTACAATGAAACAAAGGGAAAATAAAATGAGAACTTGCATTGTAATAATTTTATTTTCTTCTTCTTCAACAGCTTTGCATGAGGGGGTTGTGGTAGGGGAGGAGTGGTAGCATCCTCATAAGTGCGCAATGACTGGTTGGGCGGCCCTCTTGGGCCACCCAAAACAGTCTCGCACACTTCGCATGTTCTCCATGCAGGCTGCAATGCAGCCAGCATGGAGAACATGCCGAGGCTCCCAGTCAGCATCTGAGAGCCGAAACACAGCGCTCAGACCAATCGCAACTCTGCTAAGGCAGCTTTGTGATTGGCTAACTGGAAGCCTGCATGTGCTTCCTGTTGAGGCCGAGCGAGGGAGGACTGCGGAGGAGAGACGCGTTGAGGAAGCACGTAAAGGTACGTTTTTTATTTATTTATTTTTTGTACCCGCTTTCTACTCCCACATCCTCATCCCCTAAGAACCACCCCCGCACCCCTACATCCAATCCATGGTGGCCGCCGCTGGTCTTGCATCTTGCCGGTAAATCATGCTGAAACTCCACTCCTTT
Source organism: Lissotriton helveticus (assembly GCF_964261635.1). NCBI lineage: Eukaryota > Metazoa > Chordata > Amphibia > Caudata > Salamandridae > Lissotriton > Lissotriton helveticus. The sequence goes on along the minus strand of NC_136065.1, from coordinate 162,021,344 downwards.
ATCACACTCTGCATCAGGTTCTCTTAAGTGTTTACATCTGACTCTTCATGAGCTAATCGTACATATTCCGTTATAATTGTATTATTACCCGATTAAGGTTTTTGATCGCATTTAATAACAAGCATTTACAATGCAATGGTCTCGGCAGCAGTAAAGGTAGAGCTATTGGCATTGCTCATTATTTTTTTTATTTTTTTAAATCTTAAATAAATGACATTGTATTCTGAGAGTTACTCCTAGGGGTAACAATGCATGGTGTGAGTTACTCCCTGTGGGATAAAAATGGAGGTTTACTGAATCTCTGTGTTCACAACAGTGAACGCTGTCAGTCAGATACTCCCTGGGAATAATAATGGAGCAAATAACAATACATGTTGTAGGGTAAAAAAACATGCTGTCAAACACCACCTCGGTCTAACAGTTTATGCTGTAAATGTGCACACACTCAGATATTCCCGGTCTGATACCAACAGTACATGCTGTCATGTACAACCTGGGACTAACAATGCAGGCGTCAGATAGGCTGGGGATAAAACGACATGCTGTCAGATGGGGGGGGGGAGGGGGGAGTGGCGCGGCAACATTGCTTGCTGTTAGATACTCTCTAGCGGTAACAGTGCATCCTGTCGAATATTCCCGTGCCCAACAAAGCATACTTCATGTACTCCCTGGGACTAATAATGTAGGCTAGGCATTAAAGCCCGTATGCTATTACTACCGGGGGTGGTGCAGGGCTAACGTGGCATGCTTGCACATATTCCCTATGGGCAACAATGCATTCTGTGAGGTACTGCCCGAGGTAATAATGCATAGTGTCATTTGCTCCCTGGGGCCATCAATCATTGTTTACATACACTATATGTGCGCAACTGTGCGCACCGTCAGGTATTCAAGGGAATACTAGTGGAGGCTACCAGGTTTTACAAGGGGAGGACAGTGCACGTTGCCAGGTAACCCCGTATGCTGTCAGACTCCGTGTGAGTGACGGCGCAGGCTATGGCGTACTCCAGTGGTTATACATACCCATGTGGCTGCTGCTCTGATGCCTGGGCAGGAGGGGGCCAAGAATAGAAAGGAGGGGGCTAGGAATAGCAGTGGGACCGATAACAAAACACCGAGGAGATCGGAAGGAGGCAGGAATTGGAAAAAAAAGGCGAAGAACCGGGTTTTCAAGTACCCAGCGGCGTCAGGGGCACGCCCAGAGTCCTCTAGGTTCCCTTGCCTTGGTATACAGAGACACGGAATACTTCTAGGTGGCGTCAGAGATCAAATTTATTAGCTGCAGCTAGTAGCAGAAATCCCAGTAATACAGCACGATGTACAACTCAAGAAACTGCTCAATTTTACTAAGGCGAGACATCCCTATTTATACACAAAAGGGTACATTTAAAATGCACACCCCTGCACCAAAATTCAACCAATAGAAAGTACATGACATCACACAGCATCATACAGTAAAGCTAATTTTACAGTGTCCCAACCCACAAGTTAATATTTAGCCATATCTAAAATATTAATCTGAAAAGCCCGCACAAACCTTTAATTGAAAGCGTAACCCATGAAATGAAGGAAAAATGAAGAAAAGTAGTTTCAGATAATGTGCAAGATTAACAGAGACGTAAAGAAATTTAAAAGTTAACAAATGTCTTGAATAGTGATTGGAAAAAGTAAATAATGATCTTGCAGGGAAATTGGCTTGGCAGGGTCAATTCCTAGGTGAAAGGCCAGCTTCTAAAATTAACTCCAGCGCACGAAGAAATCCCTGGTTAATGTGTATATGTGATTCACAACAGGTCAGATTGCTTGGCTCACAAACTAACTTCTGAAGCCTACATAAAAAGTAACACTAGATGGCAGTCACGACACATAGCAAAAACCCAAGTTTCTTAAAGAAAGTCTTTAAGAAAAGAAAACATTTAGATGTTGTTTAAGATAACACATGCGCAAGGAAACTTAATGGTTAACAAGGTCCTGATCAGTAATTGAAAAACTCAGACAACCATCAGCTAGTAAAACTAGTTTTACAAAAAAGGTCAGTTCCAGGTGAACAGGGTTACTCTCTGCAGTTCAGAGACAGAGAAACCCAAATTAATATATGCACGAAAAGCCACTTCTATAGACCCCCGGGCCCAGCAGGCTCGTTCTTTGATGAACTTCAGTCTGCTATGTCATCGCTGGCCATGAGAGCTGACCATTGCATTCTGGCCGGCGACTTTAACTTTCACATGGATGATGCCCAGGACTCAGACGTGATTAAACTAGCTGATATCACGATCCCCTTGGGCTTAGCCCCTTTTCTTTTCGAACCTACGCACGACAAAGGCCATATCTTGGACCAGGTCTTTTCCTCTTCCCCCATTGAGGTGATAGCACTCCTGCCGGTGCTCTGGACTGACCATCGCCTGGTACAGTTTTATATACCGGCCAATGAGAGACTCCGGAGCAATGCCCCTAGGCAGTTTGGTTCAGAGACAAGGGCGCTGTACCAGGTGACTCCTGAATTGCTGTCTAAAGCACTTCATGACCATCCGTGCCCGCTGATGGGAGATCTGGATAGTGACCTGGAATCCCTGCAGGATTGGCTTGAGGAGAGGCTAAATGTCCTGGCCCCGGTTAGACCTCCTCGATCATTATCTAAGCGGGTTTCTGCCCCGTGGTTTACGGGTGCACTGCTTGCTTCTCGCAGGCAGTGCAAGGTGGCTGAAAGGACCTGGCGAGCCCAGTACAATCCAGAAGCCAAGCTCGAATACAGGACTATGGTCAAAGCCTACCATCGAGCGATCCTGGCTGAGAAGAAAAGCTATTTTGCCAGGAGGATCGAGGACGCTTCTAACTCCTGCAACGAGATCTTCTCGATCGTCAGGGAATTCATCACCCCGCGGTCGAACGTGACCCAGTCCGCTCCCATTCAGAAGTGGGCCTCGGATCTGGCTGGCTTCTTTACCGCGAAGATCAAGACGATACAGGAGTCGTTTCCACCGCGGCCGGCGGCTGTTCTGCCTGGCCCCGATGTTGGCTCTGTTCCACCGATTCCCTCGGGACCTGTCCTGTCAGACTTCCCGCCTTTACCTATGGCCTCCTCCTTGGCTTTGCTGGCCAATCTTAAATCTGGGTCACCGCTTGATCCATGCCCGGCCAAATTCTTGGCGAGGATGGCGGAGGTAGTTAACCTGCTGGTCAACCCTCTCCTGAATCGTTCCCTTAGCCTAGGTGAGGTCCCCTTGGCGTGGAAGCGGGCCATGGTCATTCCTTTGATTAAGAAGCCCGGTTTGGCTCCTGAGGTCTTGGCCAATTATAGGCCGATCTCTCTTCTTCCGGCTTTAGCCAAGACCCTGGAGAAGCATGTTCACAGCGTGCTTTCCAATTTTTGGGAAACCAACGACCTGCTTCACCCCACTCAGTCAGGCTTTCGCCCTAATCTGAGCACGGAGACGGCGTTGTTGGAGGTTTCTGAGGCCATCAAGGAGATGTTAGATCTGGGTGGTAGAGCGATGTTGATCATGCTCGATCTGTCGGCGGCCTTCGACACCGTCCCCCATGAGGGTCTCCTCCTCAGACTTCATGAGATCGGTCTGAGGGGGACGGTGTTCAGATGGTTTACATCTTTTCTAGATGGTCGCCGACAGTCGGTCTGGGTTTCCTCGGCTTCCGCCGAGATGCCGCCATTGGGAGTCGGAGTCCCGCAGGGCTCGGTATTGAGCCCGACTCTGTTTAACATCTTTATGACCCCTTTGGCGGCTCTGGCGGAGTCCTATGGAGCCCAGATCGTATCCTATGCGGATGACACCCAGCTGCTCTTCACCTGCCGGAAAGGGGAGGACTTTGACGGAGAGAGTATCCGTGAGTGCCTTGGGGCTGTTTTTAAATGGCTCCAACTGAACAGCCTCAAGTGTAACTCAGATAAGTCGGAGGTACTCTTCTTCGGCTGTCAATCCGACCCGGACTGGCAGATGTGGTGGCCGACGGACATGTCTCCTCCGAGCCAGTCTTCGCAGGTGGCGAAGAATCTGGGGGTCAAAATTGACAACGGCCTGACCCTCAGATCTCAGATCCTTACCCTTACAGGCACATGCTTTGGACTTCTCCGCATGCTGCGGAAGTTCTTTCCGCTGCTTTCAGAGGATCACAGGAGGATTACGGTGCAGGCCTTGATCGGTTCAAGATTGGACTATGCTAACATCTTATATCTTGGCCTGCCCGAATACCTCCTGCAGCGGATGCAGGTGGTCCAAAATGCGGCGGCCCGCGCCATTTTTGGTCTGCACAGGCGAGCGCATGTTTCTGGGCTGTTACAGGCACTTCATTGGCTGCCTATCCGACAGCGGATAGTTTTTAAAACCTTGACTCTTGCCCATAAGGCCTTTTATTCCACCGGGGCTAAATACCTGCAGAGGAGGTTTAAGCAATACTGTCCGTCGCGATCCTTGAGATCAGAATCGCAGCTACTTGCCATTGTTCCCCGTGTGAGGAGGGCCCGACTGGGAGGTTGTTCTTTTATGCTTCGGGCTCCTCAGCTTTGGAACTCTCTGCCCTTCGCGTTACGAAGCAACTCCAATTTGCTATCCTTTAGAAAGGCTCTAAAAACCTGGCTGTTTGCTTCTTAGATTTTAAATTCTTTTGTGTCCCCTTCTGTATTCTTTATGTGTTATGTTTGCTTTCAGGATGTCAATAAAGCGCCGGGACACTCACTGAGTAGCCGTGCGCTATAAAAGTCACAAAATAACATAACATAACATAACTTGTTCGTTGGGCCCACAGCACTGGCCTACATAAGGGCAAGATTAAAATGCAGACAGGTTTGAGAATTTCAGAACCACAGACCCTCCTTTTGCCATTACGTAGGCAATAACCTAAACTCATGTCAATCTGAATCTAGGTCTATATCTATTCTCGTCAGGTCATCAAGGTGTTGCTGTAACATCATCTTATTATCCTTCACTTCTCTCGGAACTGGTCTTCTCACACAGATCATAGCACAAAGACTACAAATGGCGGGACCACACTGGATGCATAAACAACACGAGAAAAGGATAGCTAACGCCATACCAAGGAACGTCAGAATCTTCCATCCCCATTTGGACAACGACTCCCATAACCATCCCATCAAGGACCAGTCTCCTTCGTCCACATGAATAGACTCAGAGATCTTATGTAGTCTAGAGATGGCTTGGTACACTGTCGGGGCATTATCTGGTATGAAAACGCAGCAACTAGATCTAATAAATTTGCATACCCCACCTCTATCTGCAAGTATAATATCTAAAACAAAACGGTTCTGTAATGTCATAAGGCGATCCGCTTGAAGCTCAGCTGTAATATTGCTAAGGGCACCTGCAGTCTCATTTATAGTGGCCTCAACCACTCTCGTAAGCTGACGAATATTCCTACTATTAGCCATAGGACCCCAAAAGGGTAGGAAACCCTTAAAGAAGTCTCCATCTTCTTGTGCGACAGTATCTTTCGCATCGATTACACCTCTACCATATCTTGTCTTATGATAGTCGAAAACAGCAGTGTATGTAGGGGGAAGCAAAAATGCCACATAACATGTGCCAGAAAAATCAGATGGCAACCATGTGTATGCTCTATCATGACAAACAAAATACGTGCCTTTAGCTGGCACGAACAGAGGGGATTTCTGGGACGTATAAACGTATGTGTGAACGCACACACTCTTACCAAGCTGAGCTCTCGGATTCTGACCATTACCTTGCAAACAAAGATGACCTCGGTGGGGTACAATCCAAATAGGAGGGGACCTTCGCCGTCTTTCTTTCTCCGTCAAGCTAACACTATATGTTGTCTTATTCCAACCAACATATGCTCGCACCTCATCTCTAGGGATAGCGTTATACGCATCGATATCTCTAATCATATCAACTATTCCCCGTATCAAGGCATTATTACTTGCATTGTCTTTGACGGAACGTACAGGAGAGGCTTCATTCGCATAGATAAACCTTGATTGGAGTGCCCAAACTGACCCGTTAGGCGAAAAAGGCAAAACCAAATATGGCATTCCCTTATCTGTAGTATGTGGCATAAGACCACACACCCAACAATTCGTGGTATTTATGACTAGCTGATGCTGATGCAACATCTGTATAAACGAATTGTTCACAAATTCTGATCTTCGTGTCTGTTCATGTTCAGGTAACGTATGAAACTCATGTGAAGAAACAGTAGAAAAAGAAAGAGTAGGTTGAGAAGTTGGTGCCGACGTCAATTGTGTAGGAGAAACAAACCAGAATATAGTAGCTAATAGAATACATAAAAGTATTAAAATAGATAAAGCTATACCACACTTAGAGAACAACATTCTGTAATATCGGTTTTTCATCTCTTGCTTTTTATCGTCATTCCTCAATACAATCTCCATTTTCTAATGTCGCTCACGCAATCTTGATAGAGTACTTCAGCTGTGATTATTAGCAGGTCGTAGGGACACTGCAAGTCCTGCAGACCTACTGCCACTACTCAGGTCACAAACTGAACCGTTGGTACTCCTACGTGACCCTGCAACTGGCAAATGGTAACCAATCAAAAATTTAACAGAAAACCATAATACAGTTTCAGAAAAAGCAAGAGAAAAAGAAAAACAAAAGTCAAATGCAAAATACTTGAAGAAATTGTCTCTTTTTGGTCTCAGTGTGGGAAAAAAAAATGTAATGTTCAAAGTCCCTTTATTTATTTCGAGATCGGAGGTTGTAACGTGATTTAGTCGGCACACTTTGGTTGGTGAACAAAAGTTCAGGTTCGGTAGTGTCCAATCTCAAACGTGGAGGAACAGCTTCTTGCAGCACATTGTCATCCTCGCGTTCTGACCGTGTCCATGTCAAATGAGCATCACTAAAAGGAACAAACCTAGGAGTTTTTTCACATTCAGAATCGGCTATACCTTCCCTCACCCACTTGTCATATGGTAAGGGCAATGGAACTTTTTTTGTATCGGTGGCATGCACCCAGTTTTTCTTGCCAGCTACTCTAACAGCAGTTCGAGTCACTAACAAAACTAAATGCGGTCCAGTCCACCTCGGCTCCAAATTCTTTGTTCGTTGAAAATTCTTCGTAAGAATGTAGTCGCCGGGTTGAATTGTGGGTCCTGGATCCGCAGTTGCTGTCGGTAGACTGTCATAGACCTGTTGGTGGAGAACACGTAATTTAGTAGTCAAGTCATGTAAGTAATCCACCAACATAGGGCACTCAATACTGCTGTATTCTTTAGGACGAGGCACACCCCAAACATTTGCAGGACGACCAAACACAATTTCATACGGACTAAGTCCCACTCGAGAATGCACAGTCGTCCTTGTTGACAAAAGAGCCAACGGCAAGGCATCCGGCCATGTAAGGCCAGTGCTTGCTTGTACCTTAGCTAATTTCAGCTTCAAGGTACCATTGTAACATTCAACAAGTCCAGCAGACTGGGGGTGATTCGCTGCATGGTACTTCTGATTTATTCCTAATCCAGCACACACTTTCTTCATGATTTGACCCACAAATTCACTCCCATTGTCCGACCATACGATTCTCGGCAAACCATACCTAGGGAAGTACTCTCTCAGCAAAACCTTGGCTGTAGACAAGGCAGTATTATCCTTTAGGGGGTAGGCCTCTATCCACCTGGAAAAGGCACAAACAACCACAAGGACATACTTCAAATTGTTGCATCTCTCCATATGTATATAATCTAGCTGCATCACCTCAAACGGATACGTAGGAGGAGCAAAATGACCAGCTGGAGTTGGAGTTCCCTTACCAGGATTATACTTCAAACAAATCATACAATGTTTCACCACGTTCTCTGCACATTTCGGGATTCCAGCATTCTGCAAAACTGGAGCCAACAACTTGCATATTCCCTTCGAACTTATGTGGGCCATTCCATGAGCCATTGTAACCACTGGGAGCACATACGCATCCGGCAACAGCCATCGCTGGTGTTCTGACAACTCAACCCAACAACCTGTTGAATCCAACATACCCGTAGTTTCTCTCCAAACACTCACTTCTTTCTCAGTCGCTTCAGCTTGAATCATTTTCACACTTTCTATTGTGTCTTCACACATTCCACCAGCCATAACCCAATTAGCTGGGCCTGCAACATACATACGGCTCATCATGTCTTTCGCCGTTTCCTTCGCAACTTCATCCGCAAACGCATTCCCTCGACCAACATCGTCCACAACTTTCTTATGCGCACTACACTTCACAATTGCAATCTGCTTCGGGAGAGTGAGAGATTCCAAAAGTTCATTCACCAACTGCCCATGCTGTATTTTGGTTCCGTGCGAAGTAAGGAACCCACGCTCTCTCCACAAACGCCCAAAACTATGGGCAACTCCAAACGCGTACTGGCTGTCGGTGTAAACATTCACTCGCTTTCCTTCTGACAACACACACGCTCTAGTCAATGCGATTAATTCTGCTGCTTGCGCAGAATTCTGTGGTATGCGTGCTGTCTCAACAACTGTATGTAAAGTTGTAATAGCATACGCTGCAGTCGTTTCACCATTCGGAAGCTTAAAACACGAACCATCCACCCATAAGATACCATCAACATTCGTAAGGGGAGTATCCCTTAGGTCAACTCTAGCTTTCGTTTCTTCCTCTGTGCGAAGAAAACAATCATGCTTTTCTTGAGGATCCGTCTCTGTAGAGATCGGTAACAACGTGGCTGGATTCAGCACATTACATCGTTTGATGTGAACATGGCTAGCCAACAGTGTCAGCTCGTAACCTGAAAGACGTGCACTAGTAAGGTGCTGTGTCTTAGTCCTGTTTAATAAGGTATCCACTGCATGTGGGACCATTACAATCAACGTATTGTACAATACCAAACCAGCAGACTGTCGGATAGAAACAGCCGCTGCAGCTGTAGCTCTCAGACAACTCGGCAACGCCTTAGCAACTGGGTCTAACGTAGAGGAGAAATACGCGCATGGACGTTGCTTGTCCCCAAACGTCTGTGTCAACACTGACAACGCACAACCTTCTCTCTCGTGCACGTACAACGTGAAAGGCTTACTATAGTCTGGAGTACCCAACACAGGAGCCGAACACAATGCATCACGTAGTTCAGAAAAACTTTTCTGACATTCGTCAAACCAAGGAAGAGGATGCGGAGTATCTTTCAGAGTCAATGCTAACAAAGGTTTCGCCAACAGTGAAAAATTGGGGATCCACTGTCTACAATACGATGTAATACCTAAAAAGGCACGCACTTCTCTCTGTGTGGATGGTACATTCATTTGCACAATTGCTTGAATTCGTTCTGGGGTCAATCTCCTTCCCTCCTTCGACAAGAGATGACCTAAGTAGGTCACTTCTTGGCGACAATACTGTAACTTTGAAGGTGACACTTTTTGATGAAGGTCAGACAAATACCGCAACAAAGAAAGAGTAGCCTCTTTACAAATCTGTTCATCATCAGCAGTAATCAACAAGTCATCAACGTACTGAATAAGAGTAGCACCAACAGGTAACACAAAACCATCAAGCTGAGTTTTCAACGCCTGACTATAGATGGAGGGACTTTCACAATAACCTTGGGGAGCTCTCTTAAACCGGAAGCTTCGGCCTCCTAATGAGAAGCCAAAAATATCCCTGCTGTCCTCAGCAATAGGAATACTGAAGAAAGCATTCTTCAAATCGATGACAGAAAACCAAGCTGCCGAAGCAGGAATCAAACTCAACAAAGCAGTGATATCAGGTACCACAGGAAACTGTGGCACGACTATCTTGTTTACCTCTCGAAGGTCAATCACAAACCGGTACACAGGTGGCTGAGAAGCATCAGTACGTTTAAGGATAGGCAAAACAGGACTGTTATAAATATTACCTCTCGTTTCCTCAACTACACCCTTCTCAACCAGATCATAAACAATCGCTAAAAGAGCTCTCTCACCATCACTCGAGATCTTGTATTGGGGAATACGAGGTAGCCTAGCATTCGATTTAAGTGTGACAACATAAGGTGGAATTTGCAAAAGACCAACATCATTTGGACCTGTAGCCCAAAGTGTATCAGGAAGCGAACGTAATTCCAGTGGCAAACAATCCTTAGACAAATACATTGGAGAAATCACTTTCCTACCAAGGGTAAGTTGTACTCCTGAAGGAGAACAATGTAATGTCGCATACAATCTTTTCAGCAAGTCCAAACCCAACAGGTTCTCACCACAACCAGTCGTTAAAATAAGTGGAGCTTCCAATTCACAAGGGCCAATCGAAAGGGACAAAGGACTAGAAACCGGATTACGAACTGGGGCGCCTGAAAATCCTACTGAAACATTGGTCAAGCCAGACAAAGGTGCGCCAGGAAGTTTAGAGTGCATAATAGAACTCTTCATCGCACCAGTATCCAAAAGAAAAGGTTCTACCACACCTGATGTATTCACTTCAACATAAGGTCCACTCTGGTCTACTGGAACTGACACTACTCCCTCACTTTGTCCTTGGCTGTCCTAGTTATCATTATAACCAGAACTCTCACCTTCGACATAGTAATCCTCAACATAATACTGGGCAGACTGACCACTCGGAACATTCTGTCTGTCAAAATAATTCGCAGAATTCTGTAGGGAAGAGGAACGCTCAGTCTGAGGGATCACACCACGTCCCCTACCCCTAGGAGCTTGCTGAAAACTACCACGACCTCTTTGACCAGATACACCATTCGCACGCTGTAACAAAGCCGGGCAACTATTCTTGTAATGACCTTCCTCTCTGCAATAAGCACACTGATTAGGGCCAGGAAAGAATCGCTGTACATAAGGCTCGGGCTTCTGTAACAATCTCTGAAATTGTGGAGGTTGCTGAAACTGAGGCTGATTCTGACGAGGCGGATAAGCTTGCTGCAAAAGAACTTTCGTTTTTAACTCTTTAGTTTTTTTCTCCACTTTATCCTTCTCATCTTTATCCCTATTCTCGTAATATTGTGCAGTAGCCAATATCTGGGCCGAAGAAGAGACAGCCCATGAACTCTCAGAGTCCTTTAACTTATTAGAAAGTTCAGGAAGCAAATTAAAGACAAATGTATCCACAAACAACCTTTGACCACCCTCCGTACTCATATCCTGACCACTATGATCAATAAACGTCTCTTCAAACCTAGTGAAGAAATCAGATACACTCTCGTCTTTCTTCTGCTTACATGCTGCTAACTTATCCCAATTCACTCGTAAAGCGGGCATCATCGTTTTCATCAGATTAATAATTCTACCTGGTAATTCTGAAACTAGAGGTTCAGGTTTAGCACCTAGCTCCTGTCTACCATCTGCAGCAACAATATTCGCCCAGGTATCACCTAATTCAGCAGCATGATTCTCATGACGAATCTTCGCCCACAAGGGTTGAGGGACTACATTACCCATCAACATATCGATGTCAGCTAAATTCATAATACACGCTTCAACTGTCTGGGACAACTCCTTGTAATAACCAGCAGGATTCTTACGAGGGTCAGGTAAGGTCTGCTTAAGAGCCAAGACCTCTGCTCTCTTCCAAGGGACATGTACCCATACTCACTGAAAATGAGCCGGAGCGGCCTGAATACCCAAATTTACATTAGCCTGAACTGCTTCTTTCCATACTGGAGGAACTTCTCTCATAGGGTACGGTTTCACTTTCCTCCTAACAGAGGAATCAGGTTCATACAATGTCTGAGGCGGAAGTCTAGATCTGAAAGCAAGTATTGTCTCTACGGCATCTGTAACATCAGATTCCACTATCATCCCTTTGGCAAAATCTGACTGAACATCGAGCACATCCTGCGGAATCGGACCCAACTCATTATCTTCCCATTCCTGACGCAGAAAAGTACACATTACATCAAAAACATACCTTTGCTTAGGCGGTTCCCACTGAAAGAAAACATCCATAACTGCTGGCAAATTATACCTCGAAGCTTTTAAAATCCACCTACGAGCCAACAAATCCAACACTGTCCCTTCTTCAGAACTAGGAAGCTGACTACGACTCTGCTTACGTTCCGAAACAGGGGTCATATTCAGTGACCCAAACAATGGTGACAATAAATTAGAAACTGTTTCTGTCATTCGTTTCCGAACAGAAGGAGAAGAAGCAGACATAAGAACAGGAGAATAAGTATTCTGAGGCAAGGAAGGTGTAGGGACAAGAACAGTAGAAATCGAAGATGCAGAAACAGAAGGCAAAGGAGTTTGAGGCAAAGCTGATAACAAGACTGGCGACCCTAGAATGGGTTGCGCAGGAGGAGGCAAAACCATCTGTGGAGCACCGGGTGGCTGAACAACAGCAGGAGGTTGAACAACAAAGGGTGGAACAACCGGGGGTAATAGAGGCGCAGTAGCACCCTGCACATAGGGAGGAGGCAATCTCAGTAAATGAGAGATCAAAGGATCTTTTTCAGGGTCTTCCATCACTTTCGGAGGAGAAGATGGCAAGGCCGGATAACATTTATCTATGGCCATGCAACTCTGTCTATCTAAGACTTCACTCGCACGCTCTTCTCCATCTTCCTTAAACTGTCTAGCAGCTTATAGTACTGACATATTTTTATCTTTCCTATCTCTCTTTGCTTGCTTAATTTCTCTCTGTTTGGCTTCCTTACGCCAAAGGCGGAAAGAGTCAAACATTGCCGGCTGGGCTTTCTTCTTAAATAGCTTAATTTCTAGATTGTCTAAAATCTCTGTTTCAAAACTACCATGTGGGGGCCATTGTAAAACACCACCTTTTTTAGTGTAGCGGACCCATACTTCATTATAAGTAATAGGGCCCACTCCATGTTTTGAGTACAATTCATAAGTCGGAGTTCCAACCGGAGGTATCGGACATGAATCCTCCAATCGGGAATCCCTGTTACTACCACAAACAAACCAATTACCAATTTTACCAAAACTAGGCATCTTGCTCACTAGTCTGGTTTCAAACTTCAAAAGGAATCAAAAAAAATGATATACTTTGTAAATATACAAGCCCTTCGGCTTTGGATACTGCAGCAGCCAAATCAAAACCAAGGAACCAAACAAAGTCGTGGGAGCGACCCACTTATACTTAACTAAATATCTGTCACGCCACCAGAAGACCGTCTACCGTCTCGCTTTACAGACATCAATCGGAGGGTCCAAGACAAGGCGACAGTCAGGGCAGCAGTCCTTCGCAGCCGTTGGAAAGCGGGAAGCCTCGCAGAAAAGTCATTTGGTCCACGCCGACATGCCGACATGCAGGGGTCGATGAAGTGGGGGCTCTCCTCCAGAATTTCCTCACGTGGCTCCACGCAAACTTCGGGCTTGGACCGGTACCACTGAAGTCGGCCCGCGTTGGTCGCGCCAACTGAAGAACCGGGTTTTCAAGTACCCAGCGGCGTCAGGGACACGCCCAGAGTCCTCTAGGTTCCCTTGCCTTGGTATACAGAGACACGGAATACTTCTAGGTGGCGTCAGAGATCAAATTTATTAGCTGCAGCTAGTAGCAGAAATCTCAGTAATACAGCACGATGTACAACTCAAGAAACTGCTCAATTTTACTAAGGCGAGACATCCCTATTTATACACAAAAGGGTACATTTAAAATGCACACCCCTGCACCAAAATTCAACCAATAGAAAGTACATGACATCACACAGCATCATACAGTAAAGCTAATTTTACAGTGTCCCAACCCACAAGTTAATATTTAGCCATATCTAAAATATTAATCTGAAAAGCCCGCACAAACCTTTAATTGAAAGCGTAACCCATGAAATGAAGGAAAAATGAAGAAAAGTAGTTTCAGATAATGTGCAAGATTAACAGAGACGTAAAGAAATTTAAAAGTTAACAAATGTCTTGAATAGTGATTGGAAAAAGTAAATAACGATCTTGCAGGGAAATTGGCTTGGCAGGGTCAATTCCTAGGTGAAAGGCCAGCTTCTAAAATTAACTCCAGCGCACGAAGAAATCCCTGGTTAATGTGTATATGTGATTCACAACAGGTCAGATTGCTTGGCTCACAAACTAACTTCTGAAGCCTACATAAAAAGTAACACTAGATGGCAGTCACGACACATAGCAAAAACCCAAGTTTCTTAAAGAAAGTCTTTAAGAAAAGAAAACATTTAGATGTTGTTTAAGATAACACATACGCAAGGAAACTTAATGGTTAACAAGGTCCTAATCAGTAATTGAAAAACTCAGACAACCATCAGCTAGTAAAACTAGTTTTACAAAAAAGGTCAGTTCCAGGTGAACAGGGTTACTCTCTGCAGTTCATTCAGAGACAGAGAAACCCAAATTAATATGTGCACGAAAAGCCACTTGTTCGTTGGGCCCACAGCACTGGCCTACGTAAGGGCAAGATTAAAATGCAGACAGGTTTGAGAATTTCAGAACCACAAAGGGGGGGTATATATACACACATTGTAATTACATTTATATAGCGCTTATTACTTCTGACAAGGTGTTAAAGAGCTTTATGCCGTCTAGCACTCTTTCACGGAACCCACTGTAGATATGTTTACTTGTGAGTATGTAAGACAAAGGAATATACAATTGGGAAAAAACTCAAGAAAGACTAATTCCCACAGAGTTCAGGAGGAAGGCTGATATAAACAAAAGACAGCCAATTATGTAACAAAATGCATGGGGAAAAGCGGGGGGGCGAGCTATTGCACTTTTTTTTGTGGGGGTAGTTATTACAAATACAAAGTGCTGGATATGAACAAAGGAAAAAGCTGCGAGGGTGAATAAAATCTTCAGATTCAAAACAGGACAGAATCGAGAATAGGGGCGTGGTTGAGTAAAGAACTAAGGGGAACAGGATGGAGATCACGCTAGAGAAGAAAGGTGGAGTGAAGCTAAAAATAAAACGGCTGGGAACAAACTTGAATGTGAAAAGGGGAACCATGCAGTAAGCATAGGAGGTGCCTTTGTGTGCAGGGGCTGGCATAGTAGTTCACGACCTGTGAGAGCTATTTTAAGTTTATTATATAGTGAGAGTGTTAGTGTGAATGCTTGTTTAACCCCCACCCACCCCATCTCTGCCAATAATTACCCTGGTCAAGTTGAACGGTCTTGGTTTGAACCTGTTGGTGAAATAAAGGTGACTGCCAGGGAATTTGAGATAGTTGGGTGTAGCAAACTCAAGAGGGTGTCGATCGTATTTCTTTGGTGGGTAACAACGCTAGATGCCGGCCCACACTCTTACGTAACAACTAACCACTGTCGCCTTCCTGCTACAAAACAGAGTAACTGCCAAGAACGAAGAGATCAGAGCAGTCCCACCACCTCACTCATCCGGCAGTTTAAGAGAGCTGTGGTGAGTTCGGGCAGCAGATTAGCTCGACAGGTGGGGAAAGCCACGGTATGAGCCGACAACTGCAGCCTGAACCAGTCACCCGCTGCCAGCACTCCTACTAGGGGCCGCTCGCCTTACCTGCACCCTGGAGGAAGGGTGGTACGCACTGCATTTCATGTTTTCAACTTGAATAACGTCATTGTGTGTTTTTTATAATTAAGGCAAGAGGCCCCTTCTCAAACAGAATACTTTAAAAAAACGCTGGACGGCGTGCATTAGTGGCCGAAGGACAGACGTGTTCTTGAAGGAGAGCCATGTTGTTGGTGCCAACCTCCGGGATCCTTCTCCGTTGGGCTGTTGCTGTTGCCCCACTCGCCGGAAGTGGAGGACCGCGTGCTCTAGTGCCCTGATCTCGGGTTCAGTCAAGATCGCCGGGCACCCGGGAGATATGTTCAAAATTTTAGTGCCGGAGGCAAGTGCATTCTGCACTAGTTGGAGCCTCCTTCGTCACACTAAATGGGATGTCAGAGCATTAGCGACAACAATAGCAAGCAACAACCAGCTCCTCTACTAAGCCTGCGCTGCAAAAGAGAGACCAGCTCATAACGGACGGACCCCCGGTCCTCAAAACGCCCACACCCAGGCCCACCCCCCACATCCCAGCACCGTGTAAGCGCCCCCACAGGACCCAGTCTCCCCGCCCAAAGCCCGCAACCCATCCCCCGCACAGAAAGGCAGCCCCGACATCGAGAAAACATGGAAGGACCCAGGAAAAGGGAGAAGGAGGGTGGGGGGGCAAGGGAATCACTCACCACGCGGAAAAACAGCATCCGGGGGCACTGGAGGAGATACTGCTGCTGTAGCTGCCATGGCCGTCGAGCTCCGTCTCTGCCTGCTGCTGCGTCTGTCAGGGCAAGTCACCTCCATCACCACGCATCGCACGTCAGCCGCCGCCCAGGCAAGTAGGGACCGGCCTGTAATCCGGTGGCACGAACAACGGCACAAACAAGGGTGCAGGAGCACTAAAAACGGCACAAACGAGAGCAGAGGCAGAGGCTCGAGGCTCACCTTCATGCGGGGAAAAGAAAAATGGCGGCCGCAGGCTTCCGATTTTTTCGGAATCGGGGGCGTGGTTTTGCTGTTTTGAGTGACAGACAACGTCACTGTCTACAGAACAGCAAAACGTACGCCCCCAAATCTGAGAAAGACGGGGCTAAATCGGAGTGACGGCTCTCTCCTCCACTGTTGAAAATTAGTACGTTTTGGTGAACATTATCTGCGCCATCTTGCCTCTTCCCCTGATGCCACACTTTTGTCGTGCGCGCCCGCCATTTTAAGATGCCCCGATCAGAACGAACCCTTTTGCATGCCGCTGGCCCCTGACATAGCCCTTTGCCTTCGCTAAGCCTGCACGCTGACCACCCCCTGCTTGCACCTGCCTTGAGTCATAAACCCCTCTTCGGCGCTGCTCTGCCCCAGGCCTTCATCCTGTTCCCAGCGCGACACCTCCCTGCTTCCCTTTCATGATCTCCGGCCCTTAGATGCAAACCCCCTTTTTCCCCGTGTGCCCGTTTTGTCTTCCCCGTTCCCAGGCCGACACCCAGCTCTGCCGATACCATCTTTGCCCCTCCCCGTACAATAGAAAGCTTCCCCCATCAAAGAATCCCCGGGTTGATCAAAGCCCCCACCCCATGAGATCCGATCAAACCCCCCACATTCCGTGAATCGGCGGATTATCCAGCTGCGCGATGCTCATCACCTGTTGTGACTAGGGTGGGGACTTCAACTGTAAATGTGTGTGGGAACGGGCCCAAAGGGGAGTTCCGAGAATGTCTTTTCCGTACATCAAAGCTTTAACATGTATGTGTAATCTACAATAAAGTCATAAATGTGTGTATAAGAGGCCAGGCCTCAGGAATACAGTTAGAGCACCTCAGAACGATACCTTCTGTCCGTTTCGTTGTGTTCTCCTCCGGAGAGAATAAAAAACCTTGTTTCCTGCTTTCCAGTCTCCAGCGCCTGCCTCTTCATTGATTTAAATAACTAGAGGGTCACAGAGGCAATACCGCCGGGCAAATATCGATTGTCCCCGACCCGACTGAACTTTTTACAATTGGCGCCCAACGTGGGGCCCATCAGCGACTCGTGGATCCAGTGGGAGAGGTCCCGACGACAGAGTGAACGACTGCAACGATCGGGAGAGCTCTTGCCCAATAGACCCTCGTCTGGCAGCCGATCATCCGAACTTCACTAGTTCCGAACAGACCTCTCTCGAGTGATCTACGGTCCTGACTGGGAACCATCAGGAGTGCCGTGAGAAATACGAGAAAAAGAGGACGATCGGGCGCTGGATTCGGAAGACAAGAAACTGTCCACATGGTCCGGGTAAGGTCGTGTTGCCACGACAAGTTGCGAAAAAATTTGTTTGATTGCTTGATTGTTCAAAAATACTAGTATTGCTCGTTTTATTTTTATTTTATTTTTATTTTGGAGATTCACTGTCTGCAAACGGAGAAACAACAGGCTCTCTCTCTTTGCAAGCAGTGGAGGATAGGTAGGGTAGCAGCCGTGCTTGTTTTCTTTCTCCCCCACTTAATAATTGCTTGAAACTGAACTGTTGTTCGCAAAAATATTGTTTCCTGGAGATTCCCTGTCTGCAAACAGGGAAGTGACCACCCTTTTTGCAGATAGTGAAAAGGGTAGGTAACGCAGATCTTTGCGGACCTACTCATTCTCCCCATTGTTATTTATTGGTCTTTTGGTTTTTGGTCCATGAGGTATTCACTGCCTGCAAACAACGTAGAATAGAAATATTCTGTCTAGTCTTTGCACCTAGTGATAAGATAGGCAGTGCTGACTTTTTTTAGTCCCTCGTTACGAGCCGTCATGTCTGTCTTCTCCCCACTGATAAATAGCCTGTTTAGCCCGGACCGGGTGTTAGAGGTGGACCATATAGCTCCACTAGAAGGCACCCCTAATAAGGACATGTTCATAAACTATGGGTTAGTCACCATAGCTTATAATAAATTATGGCACAGGTATACCGAAGAGAGTCAAGACAAACAGTGGCCACTGGCAGGATCCTTTGACCTTGATAAAATAGAAACGTTAGAAATAGCCCTTCGAAATAATAAGACAACGCCAATTATGCTCGACAGTCTCGGTATGTGGCGCAGAGAGGCTACGAAACGACAGAGAAAAGACGAGGACAAACCAAGTAGAGAAATATACCGACAGGACAACCCCAGGACACCGCTACCCACAACTTATCCCCCGACACTATGCAAAGGACGACCAGACTTAGGGTCAGACCAATGCGCTTTTTGTAGGTATGTCGGACACTGGAAAGCCCAATGCCCGACTCTACTGAGCGTGAGTAAAGGCAAAGGGCCGACAAGAACAACAGACCGACAGTACGAGAAAAGGCGCGAGACAAAGAAGAACCCGACTTACATAGACAGACCAGACAGAACTACCACGTTTGATTATGCCCGATGGCACAGATTTCGCCAGGAAAATCTCAGCGGCATGCTCAAGTTCTCCTAGGTCGGGCAATGTCAAGACGGGAACCCAGCCTCGTTTAAAATTCACAGACGGAAAGAGATAATTATGACCAATAACTGTTTTTATATTTGTCTTGGGTCTTTGTATGTCGTACTTGTACTGTCCCCCGTCTGAGTTTGTGTGTATGTAATGTACAAATCTGCGTCATCCCTCTACACGTGTTTCCGTGTTACTCGACCTCTGTTAGCAGAAACTTAGCATAAAAGCAACCTGGAAAGAAAGAAATGGTAAAACAAAATCCGTAGACCATTAATGAACTTGAACTTTTAATTTAACACAACAAACAAGGAATAATAACGATAAACTGTAGAAAATGAAAGTCAAACAGAACATTCGCCCCCCCCCCCATTCTGGAACCTTCCAAAGTAGGGCAGGGTTACGGCTACGCCCAACCAACGGCAACCCATATAAGGCGAGCCCGGCCGCCAACTCTTGGTCAGGAAATCTTAACGTATGGGGGAGCCGGAGGAGAGGCAGGAGCCCGCAGCCTGGGCATTTGCAGGTAGTCCCGCCACATGTCTCCTTGGCCGGCCGCAACGGGCCTGGAAAGACTAAGGTAGTCCCGCCACATGTCCAGAGGAGAACGAGGCACCTCTTCCTTTTCTCTTCCGTCACAGCCGCAGCAGTCCTGGACGGCGGGATGTCCTGCACGTACCTCCACAACAATTTGTCCAAGTTGGGCTGGGAGGGAGAGGCGACGCGGCCGAGCCTCTCCCACCTCCACCGATAGGAGGTTTCCCAGCCCCCGGCCCGACGCCGAACACCCCCAGTCAGGCGATGGTGCCAATACTTCCACAGCACCGAACGTACAATGGTGGCACCCCAGTACTTGCGCAGCACCGAACGTACAATGGTGGCACCCCAGTACTTGCGCAGCACCGAACGTACAATGGTGGCACTTGGGGAACACCGGATGTGGAGAGACCTTCATGCGGGGCGATGAAAAGGAGCGGCATGGAGTGCACCGGGAGAAGGAGACGATGTGAACGAGTCTCCCTCGCCCCCCCCGGGTGGGGGCATCACAGCTGCACCCCAGCTGAACGTCCCGCTTACACAAAACAGGGACCTCTTCCTTTCACTCCGAAGGATCTCTTCCACTCTTGCAAACTCGACGAGAGTGGCCCCTGTAGGGCCTCAAAATGGCGTCTGGATCCGCTGGAAGGCGGGCCCCGGCCACTAGAGTAACTTTGGCCAGCCATATAACTCGAACATTTGTCCCATGGAGCACGAGCCCCCATCTCCGACAGCATCTCCGCAGCCTTGAAGATCATACAAAGGTCCCCGGCGGAACCTTCGGCCTTTGCAGGTTTCCGGTAAGGGACGGCTGCCTTGATCGCCAACGAAACAAACATGACATTGCCACACCTTCTATTAGCGTGAATTCTAGAACTGCCGAAAAGGACTCTGGTCCAAACTGCCAGTAATGGAAACATTTCCCCCTGATGCTGCTTCCGGACTGAGCCGGCCCCGCCCAAAATGGCGCTGGTATCAATCGGAACTTACGAACGCCTCGTGGTGTTCCTTCGCACTAATATAAACTTGATGTTCTGAGATTTTATGTGATCCTTTGTACACTTGGCTAGAAAAGACAAGGAGAACTCACTCGACGAACAGTATGAAAGGATCCCCATTACAAATGTTGATTACAAATGTACAATGTATTATATTTTTTTATAACTGATGTGTACCTCATTTTACGACGCACACGTACGGTATGCATATAGGAAATCTGATTACAACTAATATGATTATGCTTCTAAATTATGAAAATAGATGCCCCCGAACCCCCAGCCAATTAATAGACGTTTTAGTTTCTTACAAATGAATGAGTAAAACTTTCCGATGTTTTTATTGCTGCAAACGACACCCCCCACTGTACGCACTTTAGCCATTGCCACGACCGGCCAAATACGACCGCACCCTCATAATCCACATGCTGAAATGATTTTGAAAAATAAAGTCTTTGAAACTATGGACGGATATTGCATGCTTTATTTTAGAAATGTGGGATCGGTGGGAAAGTTATTTTCTGTGCACCCTACTCTGCTCTCTCTTTAAGGTTAAAAGAAGATGGTTGCCCAGCCCTGGAGGACGGATCGGATCGACAACACGACACTCCGCCTTAAAAGTACGCGACTGACCCATGAACTCTCGCGTAGAGGAAGACCTTGACTTCCAAGGATGGGTAAAACGAACGGTGTAAATGAGGGAATGTAAAAGGAGGGTGAAATAAAATAATGTAAATGTTATAAAGTACAACGTTCCAAAGTATCAGGGAACGGAGCTGACCCAAGAACCGAAGAACCTTAGAACGCCACAGCGTTGAAAGAGGTTTAAGGATCCCGACAGTAAAATACATCCTCTGACTAGATACCTCGCACTAGGCACCTCTGGTTTCCTTTTTACGTTTCCCCGCACACGACCTATATGGACACACTACCCCCCTCGACTCCAGAAACCCTATCCCCGGGGACCCTGCCCCGAGGAGGAAAGACGAGTAAGAGGTAAGTAAAGGACTTATGAATCCATGTATTTGATATGCGCGAATGCTGTCTCCCCCACCCCCCTTTTTTTCTCCCTCTGCAGGTTACATCAGAAATTACAGCCGAGGTGTGGCGAAGATCTGAAGTCTTGCCATGTCTAATACACGAAGCGGACTAGCGCCGCAAGGTGGTGTTTAAGCACGCCTGCAAACTGCTCACGTACCGAACAAACCCGAAAAATTAGCACACCTGATAAAAAAAGTGATCACCCTTAAACCAGACCGGACGAATGAACCCATGTCACGTATGATGCGAAACTATGAGGGAATGTGTGTGTGTGACTGAGATGTTGACCCAACTGGTCGAAGGACCGAGAATGCGAGAAGTGCGACAAAATGGTACCTCCTTTCTTCTTTCCTTTTTCTCAAGGCATGTCCCCTCTACCCTGTTTAATGCTCAAACTGCATGATTACAAGATTCTAACCCAGACCCGTGAATGCCCTTTGCTGTGTAATGCACTAAATAGCCTTTCTTGAATACACTGCCACCCTCTCTGTTGCACGTGTACTATTTAGCCTGCCGTTTTCTCTCTCTCTCTCTCTCTCTCTCTCTCTCCTCTCTCTCTCTCTCTCTCTCTCTCTCTCTCTCTCTCTCTCTCTCTCTCTCTCTCTCTCTCTCTCTCTCTCTCTCTCTCTCTCTCTCTCTCTCTCTCTCTCTCTCTCTCTCTCTCTCTCTCTCTCTCTCTCTCTCTCTCTCTCTCTCTCTCTCTCTCTCTCTCTCTCTCTCTCTCTCTCTCTCTCTCTCTCTCTCTCTCTCTCTCTCTCTCTCTCTCTCTCTCTCCCTCTATTTTTGCGCTCCACCTCTTCCGAGTGATTAACCCCGAAATTGGCAGACTGCCACCCCTAGCACCCCACCTAATTGGCTTAAATACCGTCAGTATTTGCACAAAAACTTGTCTTTAATACAATCACCCTGAGACCGCGTCGTTACCTCTCCTTTTCCGCTAGAAGACAATGAACCCAGGTGGGGCCGTAAGGGAAAGGACAGGTAAGACGACAGAGGTTCCCTAATCTGACCCGAAATAAGGGAACTACATGTCAACGGCTCCTATAGTATAAAACAAGGACCTCAGAATACGCGACCCTCCCCTCCCCGAATGGTCGCAATACCCAAACCGAAAAAATGATCACCCTGTTACCTCCCCGTATCAGCCGCCCAAAAACTGGAATTATGAAACTGCCCTCGTTTCCAGTCGTGAGAGATGGGTCGATTTATGCCCTTACCACAAGTTTCCTATGTCCCTGGTTGTTTCCCCATAAAACCCCTGTCCTTCCTAATTAAGTAATCGGGCTGTAAAAGGTTACTTAGGACCCAGAATGATGTTTTACAAGGTTAACAGACTAGTCCAAGGTAAAGAAATCATCAAATGAACCCCGCAGTAGTTGCAAAGCAGGATGCACCGATAGAAAGGAAATGTTTAGCCATGTTCGTCTCTCAGCAAATTGCCTGTGTAGTACCATGTTGACGACTCACTGCACCCTTTGTAAATGTAAAACTCTAGAGAACGGCATATCTTTGCCAGATTTGTCTCCCGGAGGTGGGTTACCATCAGATGAACTGTCATGCCTGTAATAAATAATTATGAAGGAAAGTCATAGTAAATCCAACAGGCCCGTCACCGGTCATTCATATGCCAGTTGTGAATACTAATATAAACGGGCATTTTCATTCCTTGCCTGGAGCTGGGAGAGAAATAGACTTTTTGATTATCTTCATCTGCAAACTCTCTAAAGACTGTCTTTTCAAACTTGTTTAAGGGTACTGCTGTTGGAGGAGAGAAGGACCGGATGTGGGAGCACGAGACCTGACTGCAGACTAAGGAACACCTGCGACATTAGCCAAGGCGAGACCACGACAGAAAAGAGCTGCAGGACGAGGCACTGTTTTCGACAACATGAGAAGAAAGGGTCGACCTGATGCCCCTGCTCGATGTCCAGAGCCTGTCGACAAGTCCCCGCTCTCTGAATTCGGTCACGCGCTCGCCTGTTTGAAGTCTCTCGTTCCCTTAGTTTGTCCCTAATTTGGCCTTGCTCCATCCCCCTTTTCCTCTGACCTACCCTATGGACTGTTTTTGTACGCTCTTCTTCCATCTGAACTTTCTGACAATCACCTCAAAGGACACAGGGCGAAAAGGACCTTTTTCCGACCAGAAACGCGAGGAGAGGGTCGTGCCCTGCAACGCAGAACTTAGAACAGAGCTGGACCTGTAGCTCCACCGCCGGTGCTCAACAGCGCCAACGAAAGACCACAAAGAACAATGAGAACTCGTAAACTTCGAACATTTGACATCCTCAATCACCGTTTTTTCTATGCCTCATTTCTCTCCCAGCCGCCATTGTATTGATCCTGCTCCAAGCCGAATCTGAAATATGTATTAACCTGCCAGTTCACGTTATGATATGTACTTGCTGCTCACTACAGAACCATTTTTTGTATTACATTCCTATGACTTTCCTGCTGAACAAGTGTATCAAAGTTTATCAAATAGGCCCACCTCCTAAAAACTAGAAATGTTAAAATGTATTGTTTACAACTTTTTTCATCTAGGGTTCCTACCGTTTTCTTTCTCCCATGCCCACCACAGTAGAACCAAGTAGAAAATGAACCAGCAAGATGTCTTGAATATGTTAAAGGGAGGACTGTTGAAAATTAGTACGTTTTGGTGAACATTATCTGCGCCATCTTGCCTCTTCCCCTGATGCCACACTTTTGTCGTGCGCGCCCGCCATTTTAAGATGCCCCGATCAGAACGAACCCTTTTGCATGCCGCTGGCCCCTGACATAGCCCTTTGCCTTCGCTAAGCCTGCACGCTGACCACCCCCTGCTTGCACCTGCCTTGAGTCATAAACCCCTCTTCGGCGCTGCTCTGCCCCAGGCCTTCATCCTGTTCCCAGCGCGACACCTCCCTGCTTCCCTTTCATGATCTCCGGCCCTTAGATGCAAACCCCCTTTTTCCCCGTGTGCCCGTTTTGTCTTCCCCGTTCCCAGGCCGACACCCAGCTCTGCCGATACCATCTTTGCCCCTCCCCGTACAATAGAAAGCTTCCCCCATCAAAGAATCCCCGGGTTGATCAAAGCCCCCACCCCATGAGATCCGATCAAACCCCCCACATTCCGTGAATCGGCGGATTATCCAGCTGCGCGATGCTCATCACCTGTTGTGACTAGGGTGGGGACTTCAACTGTAAATGTGTGTGGGAACGGGCCCAAAGGGGAGTTCCGAGAATGTCTTTTCCGTACATCAAAGCTTTAACATGTATGTGTAATCTACAATAAAGTCATAAATGTGTGTATAAGAGGCCAGGCCTCAGGAATACAGTTAGAGCACCTCAGAACGATACCTTCTGTCCGTTTCGTTGTGTTCTCCTCCGGAGAGAATAAAAAACCTTGTTTCCTGCTTTCCAGTCTCCAGCGCCTGCCTCTTCATTGATTTAAATAACTAGAGGGTCACAGAGGCAATACCGCCGGGCAAATATCGATTGTCCCCGACCCGACTGAACTTTTTACACCAATGGCTGGCCTCCGTTTAGGAAGCCAGCCAATGGAGGAGAGACGAGGACAGAGGCGGGTTTAAGCTGCCACACTAAACAACAATAATTCTCCGGACTTCCGGTCTTGGCCTACGGCCAAGCCGTATGGTCCCTCGACCTAAAAATGACTGACATGGTGAATTGAGCGCTTTTATAATGTACACCTTTTTACCATTCATCTTATGTGCAGTCCCTACTGAACATGAACTAAAATGAATAGCACATTTCTATAATGATAACAAATCCGCATTTTTACTGAAACTCTGTTTCTTGGTAAGAGTAATCAAAAAAACAGTAGAACGTTAGCATTGAGCTATTTCTGTTTCTACTGTAAGTTGTATCCTTTTCAGTACTTAGTGAATAATTGATTTCTTGGGTAAACTTATTTATAAGGAGTTACTGAGTGTACACACATTTCAGTTCGTCTATCAGAAAAGACCTCTAATGTACAAAGTGCTAGAAAAAGCAAAGATCCCATCAACAAAAGCTATTAAAAATAAAACTCAGCCAATCCAGTTACTAAAGAAAAATCGAGACGGGTCAATGCTCTGACCTCTGATCCTGCTTGCAGGCAGGTCGCTCCACATGCTGCAGCACGGCTCTGCCTGTCTTGCCTGCCTGCCTCGCCGCCTGTACCCGCATTGTTACCTAAACTCTGTTTTACTCCACTGTGCCTGACTTGTTTCCTTTCCTGTGCCCAACAGTTTTTGCTAAGTTTTTAAACCAAGCAGCCTCATCTCTGCTCACACCGCATCTCCCAGCGCAGCAGACTACGTGCTGACGCTGTGGAGAGAGTGCTCACAGCCGCCATACTGGGTGGGGAAAGGGTTGCGGTCCAGTTGCTGGCCGCATGCCACCCTCCTCCACACTGGATATAAGGACGACGTGATCTCGTCCGCGCAGCGGGCGGGCGCAGCGGGCGCGCCGGCGGCCCGCCAAAGGCAAGCCCGTCTGCGCCCGTCCGCGCCGAGACCGGGCCGAGGGCCATGACCCCTGGTCCAGATAGGACAGCTGAGCACATTCTCTACTCTGCCGCTGATCTCCTACAGCTAAGGTCAGTCCAATGTAGCACCTGCCCCCAATATGATCCTGAGTTCATTTCTCATACGGTAATTTCTACCTGTCCCAGTTGCGCTTCCCTCTTACCTTTTATTAATAGCAAAGCTCGCACCAAGTTAGGTTCC
Source organism: Lissotriton helveticus (assembly GCF_964261635.1). NCBI lineage: Eukaryota > Metazoa > Chordata > Amphibia > Caudata > Salamandridae > Lissotriton > Lissotriton helveticus. The sequence goes on along the minus strand of NC_136065.1, from coordinate 161,995,267 downwards.
GACAACAAAACCAGGAAAGTGATTATTGCACTTATTAATGCCAGATCCCTGGGAAGGCACAGACAGGAAATTCAAGATCTGATTCTAGACAAGAACATAGACACATTATTTATTACCGAGACCTGGATGGACGCCGAATCAGACCCAGATGTGGTGGTCGCTGTACTGCAGGGTTATACGGTACATCGACTAGATAGACAGGGAAAGAAAGGAGGAGGATTAGCGGTTATTACTCGAAACAGCTTCTAAGTCAGAATATTCCCGATTTGTCTACAAGCTGTGAAGCTTTTCAATTCGCCATTAAGGTGACTCCCTCGTATAATCTTAAGGGAGTACTTATGTACAGACCGCCTGGTCCACTCTCTGTTTTCCTGGCCAATCTTAATTCATTGATTGAATCATTGGTGACCGAGAACTCCTTTGTAGTATTGGGGGACTTGAATTTCTATTTAGAGAAGAGGGATGATGCGGACTCCCAAGCACTAATGAACGACCTGGAAAGCTTGGGGCTGGTTCAAATGGCTAATGCTCCCACACATGAGACCGGCCACACTTTGGATGGCATTTTTTCCAATATAAATGGGATAACAGTCCAGGGTATCTTGCCCCTCACATGGTCTGATCATTACGCCATTCTCTGTGTTTTTTCCATCACTGACGCTCCCTCAATCAGACAGGCCCACTTAAATCAAGAGCCTTTTAAAGTATGGAAGGACATAGATAATGTAGCTCTCACAGAGTTGCTGATCAAAACCCGCCCTACTATATCCACGGATGCTAATTTAGCCGCCAAACAATTTTCAGACTGGATAGGGAATGCGACGGACTTATTGGTTCCATCCAAGACCATTTCAAGAAATAGAACGGTGCCTTCGGCACCTTGGTTCACAGAAGAACTAAGGAAACAAAAGCAAGAATGCAGAAAGCACGAAAAATACTGGCATAGGTCTTACGATCAGGTTAGTAAACTACGTTATAAGGAGACACAACTTATCTATAAAAAAAATAATCACTGAGACCAAAAAGAAGTTTTTGGGAGATCAAATTGATAATGCAAAGAACTCCAGCAAACAGCTATATGATGTAGTGAAACAACTGGCTGGGAGTCCTCAGATATAGCTCCTATTCCATCGCAGGCTCTCTGTGATTCTTTGGCTAATTTCTTCTTTGCCAAAGTCAATTACATTTACTCAGAGTTTACTGCTAAGGATACACCGGTCCCTCTAGCGACATACATTAAACCTCCTGCTTGCTCACTAGTTCAATTTTATGGACTGAAGGAGGAACAAACGAGGGACATCATGCAGTCTATAAAAACAAGATCAGCCTTGGATCCGTGCCCCCCCAAAGTTTATCTGCCGGTAATTGATTTCATCAGCGAAGTTATCACACTAGTCTGCAATGTGATACTGACGTCAGGGACATACCCGGACATGCTGAAAAACACTCTTTTAAAACCGCTCCTTAAAAAACCATGTCTAGACAAGGGCCTGCTGAAGAATTACAGACCAATAGCAAATCTGCCGTTTCTAGCCAAAGTGCTCGAGAGGGCAATGAATGTTCAGTTGTCCGACTATATCGAGCAAAACAATCTGCTAGATGATTCACAGTTTGGGTTCCGCAAGCTCCATGGCACCGAGACGGCCCTTATCAAAGCCGCTGATGACATCAGAACCATCAGAGATCAGGGAGGGACAGCAGTCCTTATACTGCTGGACCTATCGGTGGCTTTCGACACGGTCAATCATTCCATCTTGATTGACCGTGTCGGAAATCTGGGCATTCTATCTAGAGCAAGGGACCTGCTTGCCTCGTTTCTCTCCAGCAGAACACAAGCTGTAACGCTGGGACCATTTAAATCGCCAGAGCTTGCTCTACCCTGTGGAGTTCCCCAAGGCTCATCTCTAAGTCACTTTTCAATATCTATGTGTCGGACTTAGCAAGAGTTATTAAAACCTACCAGATGAGCCTTACCTCCTATGCTGATGATACTCAGCTGGTGCTTGCTATTAACAACGATGGAGAACAGGTGGCGGCACGCTTCCAGGAGGGTATGTCAGCAATTAAAGACTGGAAGAATGCCAACTGCCTCAGGCTGAACTCCGAGAAGACGGAGGTGGTCATTTTTGGGAGGATCTCCCCACAATGGTCATCAGTTTGGTGGCCTCCATCCTTGGGAGCCTTACCAACGCCATCCGCAAGGGACAGAAATCTGGGAATTGTCTTTGATGAGAAGCTTAATTTTGCGGCACTCGCTAATCAAACAGTGGCAAATGCACATCATAAACTCAGACTTATAAGAAAGATTATCCCGTTTCTCTCAGAAAGCGCTGGAAAAACGGTGGTGAGCACACTTGTGCTTTCTTCATTGGATTACTGCAATGGCCTATTTGCCAGTGCACAAGCCCGGGTAATCTCCAAACTACAAATGATTCAGAACGCGGCAGCAAGATTACTCTCCAGGACCCCTAAATTTAAACCGATCAGTCAAACAATCAGAAGTTACCACTGGCTAACAATCAAAAACCAGATTACATTTAAATCACTTTGCCTGACTTTCAAAGCTATTCATAACCAAGGGCCAAAGTTTCTCCAAGAGCAGCTTTCTACTTACCGTCCGTCCAGACAACTAAGATCGACGACGCTGCATCAATTAGCGGTACCTCGTACTAGGACGGTCACCTGGGGAGACAGGCGCTTTACGGTGACAGCAGCCAGACTCTGGAACTCTCTTCCATTAACAATTAGATCGAGTCAATCCCTTCTCCAGTTCAGGAAACTGTTGAGGACGTGGTTGTTTAACCAGTAATGAGTCCGCTTCCTCCTTTTCATGATATGCTGCCACTAATGTGAAATCTTAGCGCCAAGACGCCCACGGGCATACGTATGCGCTTTATAAATTGTAATAATAAATACATAAATAAATAAACTTGTTTTTGCCGTGGCTTTGTTTTGCCGTGACTTTGTTTACCCCACTGTGCCTAGCTTGTTTTCTTTCCGTGCCCATCTTGTTTTCCCTTCCTGTGTGCCTAGTTCTCAAGCGGCCCCTTTGCCGTCCCTCGCCCGGTTTTTCCCGCTGCAGTGTCCCTGCGGCCCCGTCCCCTGCTTCCCATTTGCCGCCCCGCTCCCGCCTCCAAGCTACTCCTCCTTCCCACATTCCCTCATATGGAGGCCGCGCAGTGGCAGAGCCAAAGGTGCGCCTAAGGTCATCCCGCCTGCACCCGTCCGCGCCTGGACCGCGCCCAGCACCAGAACCCCTGGCCCCGCTAACGCCACGACGCATGCCTCTGCTACGACTCCAGCATCTTCCATGCACTCAACGCCGGACAATCACACACCTGCTGCCTGGCCATCCTGAAGCGCACCCAAGGACCCTTCTCCTGCCGGAACTGCAGCTTCACCAGCATCTGGACTGCCAACCCACCTACTGAAGAACACAACTTCCTCAGATGCATCCTGCTCAACACCCACTCTGCCCGCTAACAAGCCGTCGAACTCTGGGACCTACTCGACAACAACGGCCCAGACGTCGCGTTCCTGACGGAGACCTGGCAGAACCCCTTCTCTGCACCAGACATCTCCATAGCCATCCCAGAAGGCTACAAGATCACCCGCAATGCCCGCACCAATGGAGTAGGAGGAGGAATTGCCCTCGTCCACAGGAACACTCAAAATCTTGACATGCACCGACGACACCCTCAGCTACGCCGAATACCTGCACTTCCAGATCCACACTGACCCAAACACCACACTCAGAGGTACCCTCATCTACAGACCCCCTGGACCCCGACCGCAGTTCAGTGACTCCATCGCCGACTTCATCAGCAAACACGCCCGCCATCGCCTCCACATACTACATCCTCCTCTGGGACCTGAAATTCCACCTCGAGAACAACAACGACTCCAACTATTCCACCCTGATCAACAACCTCGGACTCAGACAACTCATCACAACACCCACCCACCCACTCCACCGGCCACACGCTTGACCCCATCTTCTCAGAAAGCTCCCACGTCTTCTTCAACCACACCACCGAACTCCACTGATCCGACCACCGCTGCATCCACTTCACCTTCCGGAAATCCACCACGCACCACCACACCCAGCAGATGCCTCGTCACCACTGGAGCAAAGTCACCGAAGACCAGCTAACCACCACCCTCGCCCAGAGCCCACCCGCAGATCTGACCGACCCAGACACCACAGCCTGTAACCTCAGACAGTGGATCAACGACTGCGCCAACACCCTCGCCCCACTCAAGAAACCCTCCAACACCCACACCAGCAAGAAAGCCAGCTGGTTCACCGAAGACCTCCAGGCCTCCAAGCGAACAGGTCAAAAACAAAAAAAAAGCTGGATCCGGGAACGAACACCGGAAAGCTACACAGCCCACAGAAGGTCACCTGCAGACGACACCACCTCATCAGATCCGCCAAAAGGACCTCCTTCACTGACCGCCTAGACAACAATGCACACAACAGCAAAGAGCTCTTCAACAGCGTGAAGGAATTCTCCAACCCCAGCTCCAACACCAACATCACACCTTCACAAGACCTGATCGACTTGCTGGCCACTTTCTTCCATCGCAAGATCACAGACATGCATGACAGCTTCGACGCTGTCACCTCTCCGGAAACCGCTGAGACCCCCGCTCCCACGACCACCACCCGCACCAACCGCCTGCTCTCCTGGACCAACATCAACGACGACGACACCATCAAGATCATGAACACCATCCACTCCGGATCCCCGGAAGACCCCTGCCAACACCACATCTTCAACAAAGCCAGCAGCATCATTGCACCCCATCTCCGGAAAACCACCAACATCTCCTTCAACACAGCGACCTTCCCGGAGAGCTAGAAGCACGCAGAGATCAACGCCTTCCTCAAGAAACCCAAGGCGGACCACAAGGACCTCAAGAACTTCTGACCCATCTCCCTGCTCCCGTTCCTGGCGCAGGTCATCGAAAAGGCCGTCAACAAACCACTGACCGGCTTCATCGAGGAGAACAGCATCCTGGACCCGTCCCAGTCCGGGATCCGCAGCAACCACAGCACCGAAACAGCCCCCATCGCCTCCACCGAAGACATCAGGACCCTGCTTGACAACGGAGAAACCGCAGCCCTCATCCTCCTGGACGTGTCAGCCGCCTTCGACACTGTCTGCCATCGCACACGACAAACACGCCTCTTCAAAGCCAGAATCCAAGAGAAGGCCCTGAACTGGACCATCTCCTTTCTCTACAGCAGAACACAGAGTGTCCGCCTCCCCCCTACTACTCCGAAGCCACCAGGATCATCTGCGGCATACCCCAAGGCTCACCCCACAGCCCAATGTTGTTCAATGTCTACATGGCACCGCTCGCCACGTCGCACGACGGCACGACCTCCACATCATCTCCTACGTCGACGACACCCAGCTGATTCTCTCCCTCACCAAAGACCCTCACACCGCCAAAACTAACCTTCACGAAGGAATGAAGGGCGTCGCCGACTGGATGAGAAACAGCCGACTGAAACTGAACCCCGACAAGACTGATGTCCTCATCCTCTGACCCACCCCTTCAGCCAACTCCTGGTGGCCAAATGCACTAGGAGCACCCCCTACACCCACAGACCATGCACGCAACCTGCTTCAACACCCTCCGCATGCTTCGCAGGATCTTCAAGTGGATCCCCACCGAATCAAGAAGGACGGTCACCCAGGCCCTCGTCAGCAGTAGACTGGACTACGGAAAGCACTCTACGAGGGAGCCCCATCCAAACTCCTGAAACTGCTCCAACGCATCCAGAACGCCTCTGCACGCCTGATCCTCGACATTCCTCGCCACAGCCACATTACACCCCACCTGAGAGACCTGCACTGGCTCCCCATCAACAGGAGGATAACCTTCAAGCTCCTCACCCACGCACACAAGGCACTCCACAACACCGGACCAGCGTATCTCAACAGCCGACTCAGCCCCTACACCCACCAGCTCTGCTCCGCAGACCACGCCCTCGCCACCATCCCCCACATCCGGAGAGTGACCACCGGTGGCAGATCATTCTCCCACCTCCCCGCCAAGACCAAAGACCTTCCAAAGACCGACCAAAGACCTTCTAACCTTCAGGAGACTTCTCAAGACCTGGCTCTTCGAACAGTAGCAGCTCCCCACTCCCTAGCGCGCTCGAGACCCTCACGGGTATGTAGTGCGCTTTATAAATGCTAGGATTGATTGAATGCTACATATAAAAGCCAGTAGATAACATGACTCCCAGCAACTCCTGAAGCCCTTTGTCTGCAGAAGCCCTGGGTCTCCCCAAAAGATATTGACCTCGGCTGCCACAGAAGCCACGAGTCTCCCCAAATGCTCTGGTTCCCATAAAGGAGCCCTATATCCTACCCGGCCTGCATCGAAGCTGTGATCCCCCCCCCCTTTGGCAGGGAAACCTGCCGGCACATCACTTTAGGGACAATACATCACCGGTCCACGGGGCAGGAAGGAATCCACCTATTCATGGAGAAGCAGTACAAACCTGAGGGCATCACTGAGGGCAGGCGGGTGAAACTTTCAGAAGCCCCTCTAAGGAAACAGCAAGTGGCCACCGGCAGCGGGGGTCATGGTTCCCCAGGGCACAAGCGGGACTAATTTTTTCCAATAAGCCGAGCTCTTTGCCGGGGCCGGTGTTCGGCCGATTTTGGTACAGAGACGATTTTGCAACTATGCTGCAAAAACGGCCCTGTAACAAAAACGGCCCCCACCTGTGGGGGGCACCGGGGGATTGCCCGGTGCCCACTATGGCCAGTGCGGACCTGGGGACATGCTGGGGAGGGGGGAGTGAGAAGCCACAATGGACAGAGGGATGAGTGGGAGGAGTTAGAAGACCGATGTTCTTCACAGTGATGGATGTGATCAACAAACCCATTTTTAAATGAGGGCATAGGTGGAGGAGAATGAAAGATGGAAGTGGAGATAAATAGAGAGCAAAAGAAAGACAAAGAGGAATAAAAGGTAAAGACAGACAGATATGTCTAGAGGTGACAGAACATTTCCTTCCAGGTACTAGCTGTTTTCCTTCATTCGTTTGCATGTATTGTTTGTGGCACATTTTGGCTTTTTAGTTTAACCTGTGGCATTGCAAGTGTCAATCTGTGCTGTGTTACCTATGGTCATTTGCCTTTGAATAATGAAAGCAGCTTTCCCTAACCGAGGTTTCTATGCAAATACATTGGTGTCCGAGTAAACGTCAGAAAAGTAACATGAGAGAGGTGACCAGGAGGAGGGAGGGAGCAGCAACAATGGACAACGGTGTGGGGAAACAATATGAGGAAGGTGCAAGGGCAGAGGTTGAAGTGGGTGGGTTCGGAGGGGCACGGAGTGCCCATGCTTTTTTAATTTATGAAAGAAACATTCCCCTACTTTTGGTGAAATGAAAACCATCCTGGGGTGGTTAATTCCAGTAGTTTAAATGCTTCAGCTGAAGTGTCAATCAGTGAGTCTCCTACACAGACAACTAAACAATCAACAAGCCTCCTTGCCAGGGTGCCTGCTTGCCTGAAAGAAATGCACCTGATTAATATCAACTGTAAAGTGTCCTTGGGAGCCTGTACTGGCTTTAATGTGTGGAATAACTTGAAGCTTTGGGATGACACATTTATTCTTTTGGACTGGGAGTGCAAGAGTGCGGAGTTGTGAAGTGCATTCTTTTAGGGGACAGTTAATATTTAAACAAGCATTGAAAATGCAATAGGTCTCGCCTTTGATGAAGTTAAAGCCATCTGCTTTGCTAATGGTATTGTATAGCAAAGCAAAAGGCTTTAACTTAATGAAAGGCGAGACCTATTGCATTTTTAATGCTTGTGTCTGTATGCACTGGAACTTCTTCCGCACATTTGTCGGGGTCGACAAATGAGGATCATGTATGTCAAGTGGGGTCTTAGACATTTCATTTTTGTTTTTGCACATAATGAGAATTAAACATTAGGGGAATCAGGTGACGTCACGTGGCGAGAATCACACAGTTTTGGTCAATTGAGGCCGGATCCACACTTAATTAAGGAATGGTCAAATTGCGTTAAACGATTGAGCGCAAACTCTGACCAAAACGAGACCCCCACCCGAACCGTGCTCAAAAGGTTCTTGCATTGCATGCCCTGAACAATCTTCTCAAACACTTCAATACAGCAGAGAAACTGAAAAGTGAGTCGCCAAAGAGCAACTTCGGTGGTGGGGGCACATCTGCGTACAGATTGCGATGAGAGGGGCAATGCGTGGTGCAAGCTGCAGTGGCCTACTGACAAGGGCCCTGACACTTCTTGTTTTACTAATTAAGTACCGGTGCTAGCTCAATGCCCATCAGCTAATGGTAATAATTGTGTGTGGGCACACATCGATCGCCCACTGTACATGCCCGAACTATTATGTATGATAACATGTTTTATTCAAATCAAAATGCAAAAAATAGAACAACAAAGTGGCCAATAATAGGTTGCTTTACTTTAAAAGGACTTGAGGAATAAAGGGAGGGGCAGGTGGCAGTACCATGAGCATAAAGAACCACAAAAGAAAAACCTGTTTTAATGATCCAAATAGTGTTTTATCTCAGTAACAACAGGCATTGGCAAAGCCAATAGGTCTCGCCTGTGGGACCTTATAAGTAAAAAAAAACTGAAGTATAAGACTTCACGTTTACATTTGCTTCGTATTTAGGATGCAGTAAATGTAAATGTGGAGTCTTATACTTCCGTTTTTTTTTTTTACGTATAAGGTCCCAATGACGAGACCTATTGGCTATGCCAATGCTTTTTTTTTTTTTGCCCAGATGAATAAAAGTGTGAGATACATTACATTTTATTGTAACCTGTCCTAGCTAGGGAGAGGAGTGTATGAGAGGGAGGGCTAAAACAGATGAGAAGGGAAGAGGAGGAGAATGCGAGAAGGGCTGAAAGTGTGGCGAGAGTGGGTAAGAGGGAGAAAAATAGATGGAGTGAGAGAATGGAGAGAAATTAGCGAAGGAGTGGAAGAATGAAGGAGAAAATGGGAAGAGAAGACCTGGCTGAATTCGAGCAGTAGTTTAAATGACAAAAATGTGTAAATATTTAAGCGTGTGCATATTTACGCCCAGTGTGCGTTTGTTACTCAGCACGCCCAAAGAGCAGGTGTTAATGATTAAGTTTCAAGGTGCTTACTTGAAGACCCCGGCTGAAATTAAGCAATAGTTTAAAGGTGAAAATTGTTTATGTGTAAGCATGTACGCAGTCACAACAAGTATGTGTCTGTTACACAGCACGGCCAAAGAGTAGGTGTTGGAAGAAGGAGCGAAAGTGTTCGTAGTTTAAATTTGTGTTCAGCTGCAATGTGCACACGTTACAAACACTGCAGTGTTTATTTTATGTTTATGTGTTTTAAGTGAGACACCTATAATCCAATATGTGAATCGTATTTTAAATTGGGAAATGTTGAATTAGGTTGCTTTGCACAGAAAGCAAACACCGGAAATAAAATAGATAAATTCTATTACAGTTGTTACAATTCTCTGTGTTAAGACTGTTGATGTTTTCCTTGCAAAAGTACACTGAAGGCCACTTTTAACGATTTGATAAGTGTAATTAGTCACAGCATGGGGCTAAAAGTACACAATGATTAGCTTTAGGCCACTAATTTCTATGTAATAAAAGATAGGGACACGGAAAAGGATGAAAGGCCTGCCTAGGAGCTTGCCAAACGAATTGCTTGAGGCCCCATATCTGGTGTGTAAGGAATGTATCTGGTGTGTGTGTAACTGTCTGTTTAAACAACTGTTGAGCAGATGGCGATGCTAATACTACCAAAATTTTTAGGAGGGGAAGATACCTTAACCCGATTGCAGCTCTGAACGTTCCACGCCAGTGAGGAACGTTATATTAAGCGAGCAGGCCGCGTCGGCCAACGGACGTGCGCAGCACTACAGAGGTAGTGCTTGTGACGGCCGTTCGCCGACAGCAGCAGCAAACGGATTAAGGGAGTATTTAGAAAAACAAAAGAAATAATACCATTGACGATCTGTGTGCTTTATTTAGGTTCCGGAAGGCCTATTTGAAATGATGTGATAATATTTAAAATAAATAGTGGTGCTACACTGAGTCACGACCACCAACAATGTCTGCATCATGAAACTTAAATTAAAATAATTTTTGAAAAACAGAAATATTTCAATTGCATGTAAGGGACAGTGTGCAATCCGTAAAGCATTTAACAATTACAGAGGAGAACAACGAAGACAATGATAAAGAAAAAAAAGACTGCATTTTAATGGGCAACGTTAGAATGCAGTTTAAACCGACAACAGGTGTCAAGGAAAGGGACAGCATGCCATGGTAAAAGCACATAGTGCGGTGCGCAGTGGGAAGAGCTTAGCAATGACGCAATGTGTGCGGCAGCACAGTGCATATGATCAAAACAGTGCAGTATTTACTTTATATGTGTGTGTGTGGTAGTGTCAGGGAAGAGACAGCGCCATACTAAACCCGCTTAGTGTGCAGATAAATTAAGACACACATGAAGGAGAAAAAAAACTGCATTTCATCAGAAAATTCACACTGCACTTTAAACCCACAAAGGGTTGCAGGGAACAAAATAAAACAAGCTGATCTTCGAGCAGAATACTTATCAGCAACAGCTGCTCTGGTTTTCACATCCGGTTTGATGGGGGTCGTATTGCTTGTAAACAGCTATCAACAATAAGAAAGAGAGAAATCGAGAGACAGAGTGCAAGCAAAAGATAGTGTGTGGGTGGGAATAAAAAAGGAGAGAAAGCCAGAGACAGAGTGCGAGCGAAAGTGAGTGAGGAGGGAATAAAAAAGAAAGAGAGAAAGTGAGACAGAGTGCGAGCGAAAGAGAGTGAGTGAGGGGGAAATAAAAAACAAGCAAACAAATCCCCCCCGGCCCTCACTTACCTAACGCTGGAACAGCACACCGCAAGTCGGCCTCGAGCGCGCCTCAGAAGAGACGCGGGAGGACAGGAGCGTGACGCGCGTGAACGTGCACGTTGACGTTCACGCGCGTTCACGGACCTGAGTCGGCTCGTGCCCAGGTTTGGAGCAGCTCTCACTCCCTTGGCAGGGAGGATAGTGACTATAGAACTCGCTGGCGGGAGCGCTTCGCGCTCCAACGCCAGGCGAGCCCTAAAAATGAAGTACATACATTCTGGAGTCACTAAAATCTGTATTTTAGAAGCACCATTATATCTTCAACCTTTTTGCGTGTTTTGTAGCATTCTGTCTTATACTGTGCGTAATGCAAGTTCAAAACTATGACTTACATATTCACTGTACTTTCTGTCACAGGCTGGGACCTCATAGAACTAAAAATGCACAAGTTACTACTCTCCATTGCACCAACCTAGATCTAATTCTGTGGCTCTCTGGTTACACATACACCTCTGCAGTGCATTAATAGAGGTTTCATAATGTACAATAGTGCATTTCCCACTGATTAACTTGACTTTTTTAAATGCATTTTTCATTTAAGCTGCACATTATTTAATATGTACCTCCTTGAAGGTGAAGGACAATAAAAACGTATAGTATATATAGTTTTTTAGCCACACGTTTGACCCCGCCCCATTGCATGCAGTCTCACAGTTCCCATACTTGTTTTAATGCACTTCTATCGCTGTCCGAGGGAGATAAGAACATGAGGAAGGTGTAGGGGAGATGGAGATAGCAGCATGAGGAAGGTGTAGGGGAGAGGGAGGGAGCAGCAACAACAGACAACAGAAGGAAGGCGGGTGTCAAACTAAAGAGACCATGCACTTTAAGAGTGCAGGCAAAATGTAAAGGAAAAAAATTGTACCTGCATGAACCTACAGCCAGTAGAAAATCACTGGCCACGGACAGAAATCTAAGCTAGGTTCATGTTCCACAGCAGGGACAAACACTGAAGCCCAGAAGGAAGCAGGAAGCGCTGACCAATAAGAAGTTAGGACATGAGAGTGACATCTTAGCAAATCAATGGTAAGTAATGGTATGTAATGTGCCCGCTCTAAGTCTATTTTAATTCAGAAAAGGGGGTGGTGATGAACAGAGTGTCTGAATTAAGCAGACCACTCTTACCCAGTCCAAAGATCAGGGCTTGATCCATCACCGTTATTTAGCTCACTGCCCCATCCCAGCTCAGAACCTGGCTATATGCAAATTAGTCTGTCCCTGGCCCAGTGCATCATGGGAACAGGGCAGACCAAACTACCAAGCCAATTCTTCACCAGAAAGGAGTCAAGCTACCGGGGACCGGTTTCTGGCATTTCAGCCTCGTCGGCCCGGCTTGCTTGAATCCTGATGGAGCTGTGAGCAAGGGACTCATGTCTGAGTATACCCTGCCACACCTATAGTGGCCAAAATTGATTCAGAAAAGGGGGTGGTAATATACTCAGATGTGAGTCCCTTGCTCATTGCACCATCAGGATTCAAGCAAGCCGGGCCGACGAGGCTGAAATGCCAGAAACCGGTCCCCGGTAGCTTGTTTCCTTCCCAGTATAAGAATTGGCTTGGTAGTTTGGTTTGCCCTGTTCCCATCATGCACTGGGACAGGAACAGACTAATTTGCATATAGCCAAGTTCTGAGCTGGGATGGTGCAGTGAGCTAAAAAACGGTGATGGATCAAGCCCTGATCTTTGGACTGGGTAAGAGTGGTCTGCTTAATTCAGGCACTCTGTTCATCACCACCCCCTTTTCTGAATCACTAAGTCTATTTTAAGCCTTTTTTTTTAACAAAAGATGTCACTGACAGCACATGCGCTGTCTCAAGCGAAACCTAAAAATGCTAATGCTTAATGAAGATGGGGTTGCAGCTGGTGGGGACCAGAACTCACGTTTGGGGACCAGGAGTTATCTTTCATCATCAGACCTTGCCCTGGAGCAGAAGACCGAAGGGCAGAAAAAGTAGGAACGATTGAGGAGGATGGTAGGAAAACATTGACAAAGGGAGGAAGCAGGGATGAAGGAAACCTGCAAGAGTGCAATAAGTTGATAGAAACTATAGGGAAGAGAGAGATAAATAGACATGGATTATAGGCAGGGGTAGGCATAGTGTGTGAAGTAGCGCTACGCATAGCTACGCAAAGTGCACTACGCGAGCTGCGCGGAGCACTATGCAAACTGCGTAGTAGCATGTTCGCACTGTGCAAGATGTCATTTTCAATGATTGCACAGTGCGGACAAGCATCCGGCACTGTGCAATCATTGAAAACGGCATCTTGCACAGTGCGAGCTGTACTTTTCTGCCGCTCGAGTAGATTTTTACTCGAGCTGCAGCTTTCTCAACGCGGACTGGTATTTTCTCATCGCGAGCGGTTGCGAGCATGTGCGACCACTCTCAATGAGAAACCTGACCTCCCCGCGTTGAGAATCTTGCCGGGAGATTTATTTTCCATGCTCGCGATCGGTGTTGCTAATCGCGAACAAGGAAAAAGTCTCGCCAGGATGTCATTTTGCTTGCTCGCGGTCACCAACTTGACGTTGAGGACCGCAAGCAAGCAAAAAATGACCGCTGCACTACGCTACGCATGTTTGCACTGTGCTACGTGCAGTTTGCGTAGTGCGAAGTTGTGCAAACTTCGCAAACTCTGCGAGCGTAGCGTAGTGCTTTGCCCAGGGTTAATTATAGGGAAGAGTGAGATAAGAAGACATGAAGTATAGGGTGATGGAAGAAAGCGCCACGACGTGGAAGCAAGATCTGGCAGCCTTTTTTTCCGTCATTTCTGCGATTTGCAACACAAGCTACTGGGTCCTAAGAAAAACTTTTGGCCTCTGCATTTATTATTTTTGTAAGTTATTTATTTATTGCAAATTACGCACTGCAATTGCCTTCTCGCATTCTTAGTCTCACTCCCATTTCCGCCAAGGTCTGGAGCCTATATCAGAAGAGGGAACATGGAAAATCGATGTGACTCCCACATGGCCCTGGAGACCGGAGCTTCCCAGAGATAACCTAAAGGAATTTTTCTAGCCAAATCCACATCCCGCTCTGCATTACCCACGGCGCGTAATTCTTATTTTCGGTTCAGATCAGTTCGCGGCGATGGTTTCCCGCTGTCAATCAAGCCCTTTGCCATCTCTCTCACTTGAGTAAAGTGCATTCCAGCTCTACGAACTTTAATCCCAAACTTTCAAAGTTTTTTTTTTCTTTGCACTTCCCCTCTAGCAGCAAAAAAGAAAAAGACAAGTTTGATGAACCTAACCTGACAGATGTGGAGACCTTTCGAATAAAACGAAAAAAATAAGCCAGGGCCGTGAGAGGAAGATATTTTTGTGTTGTACAAGAATTGACGCATTTACTACACGTTGTTTCAACCAGCTGCTGCCACCTAGTGGTGAATGAGATGATAACATCTTGCTATCTAATAGCAACGTGTTAATGTTTGTCTGTGCAACTATAAGATAAATGTATTGACAGTAGAAGAGGGCGAGACAGCAAATTAACAGGAAGAGTCGAGCCAAAAGTCTGTCTGGGCTCTACGAGCCGAGCCCCGAGATTATTTAGCACTTAAACATCTTGTAAAAATACTATAAGGTTTCTTTAACATGCGGAAGCGTTTCACCTTAGCACATCAGATTAAATCACAGCTTCGGAAGGTATTTATTAAAAGTGATACTTTTTAAGCATTGCTTCCCTCCCCCTAATACAACAATGCTGTTGATGGACTAAGGGGCACGTCGCTTGACATGAATCCACCATAATATGTGGTCAAGATTCTTAGAGGAGCAGCATAATGTATAAAATCAAACAAGAAGTTTTCATACTGCACACATTCTAAACTTAATCACGAAGGAACAAGAACGGCTGACCAAGGTAATGCACAAGTACTTTCAAAGTATGGTATTAGTGTTCATGTCCTGTGCACAATACATCCAGATTGCGCCGCACCAACACTCTCCTGCAAAGCAGATCCCAAAGTTCATATACAAAAGGACGGTGCACAAGAGAAGAATATCCAAGAGATCCAATATGTATTAAACAATTCCTTTATTCGGTTCCAATTAAAACAAACTCCTCGGCCAACGCGTTTCGTTCACAAGGAACTTCGTCAGGGCTATTTTGTAAAGGGTATTCACTGAACCTGTATCCGTTATTAAAGTCTGATTGGAATTAAATGAAAAACCGCTTCACAATAGGCCAATAAGTTGAATGGCCAATATCTAAAATATGTATGGGCAGTACTCTGAATATCGGACCAACAACAATTAAGGATCCCGCCGAATAACAACTTTGGGAGAGGTTCAAGTCGCAGTCGCCAGTTCGTATCGCTGGTAGTGTAGTAAGTCGAAAGATCGTAAAAAGCGTTTTTTCATTTAATTCCAATCAGACTTTATTAACGGATACAGGTTCAGTGAATTCCCTTTACAAAACGCCCTGACGAAGTTCCTTGTGAACAAAACACGTTGGCTGAGGAGTTTGTTTTACTTGGAACCGAATAAAGGAATTGTTTAATACGTATTGGATCTCTTGGATATTCTTCTCCGGGGCACCGTCCTTTTGTATATACACATTCTAAACTTGCATGCTTGAATGTGTTCTCATATGTGATAATTAAAACAAAGGAGACTCAGTAAATAAAAATATTTGTCAGGGCTCACACAATTTTATGAAGGCACGACTGATCCCAGGTTTGCAGTTCCATATCGTCCAGTTAAATCACTACAAGAGTATCTCTTTCTCTTGCCCGTTTCACATCAAAGATTACTGCTTTGAGTAGAATACTTCAAGCATGAATGTGGGTACAGCGCTTGTGGCAGACAGAAGCTCGGCTCGCTTTGAGCTTAAGGGTCCAAGAGGACCTCAAGCCGAGCCAGAGATTGGCTCGAGCTTTCAGTGGCTTGCCCTGCCCTAAGGACAGCAAATTTAGAACTCCGCTTAGTTTGTCAGTTTCCCCTTCCTACCACACATTCGTAAGGCAAGCAAGCTTTCACAACACTGTCTTCATGCACAAAAGACTGATCTACTGGAGTCGACTCTCTGATCCATAGCTAGAAAATAGATAATTGGTAAAGTCCAGTGCTTAATTTGAGCCTGGGGTTTCCCATGCTCAGCACCAGAACTTAAATGGTATCTAGTGCTCGGCACAGATGGTTGATTTTCAACACCGCACTTAGGACAGTCTGCCACATGGTGGCGCTGCTCATTTACTTTAGAGAGGAGCGAGACAATGGTTGTTAATGTATACAATCTACATTAAAAATGACTAATACCGGCACTTGCAGGCGCGAGAGATCGTAGTAGTCAGGGCACGAGTCGGGGGTACACGCGGGTGGATGGCGTCCACCCTGCCAAGAAGCTGGGCCCCACTAAGTAATGTGCCGAACTCGTCCCGGTGTAATTTCCAAACACCGGGACACTTTCAGCAGCACCTGCACGTTGTCTGCTTAGCATCTGCAACAAGCAACAACGGTGCAGGCGGGAATGCGGCGTTTATTATTTTAGACTCCTGCTGGGCCCATAACAAAGGCTAAATTTTAGGGGCCATTAGGCCTCCTTTTGTTCGAGCCTCCTGGCTGGGAGCAGTCAGGAGCCTCATACCTAGAAGCAAATGCAGCAGAGGGTTAGCACTTCATACATACTTAAGAGAGGCAGCTTTTCACTTTGTTCAGGCTCAGTTTACTAGATATGAATGCGCTGTAAGAATGTCAGATGTGTTGGTCTCTCCCAGTATGTATACAAAATAAATGTAATTTATATAGCACTTACTACCCCTTGAGGAGGCAGTGAACTAATTTAAATACCACTATTTTGTATTGTATAGCGCTACTCATCCCGAAGCAGAGTGTCAGGGCGCTTTACATCACACGTACATATTAAAGTCATGGCTTGTGATGCCACTTCCTATGAAGTCAATACCTGTGATGTCATGTGCTGTGATGTCACGCGTCGTGATGTAGCGCGCCATGATGTCACTTGCATACTGCTTAACTAGGTTAGTCCCCCCACTTCTTTTTTTAGGACTTGTGCCTTGGTAGTAGTTGTTTTGGCAGCGATGACAGGGGCAATGGGTGGTGCAAGCTGCAGTGACCTGGCCAGGAACAAGGCACTTATTTTACAAATTAAGCACGAATGTCGCCTGCGGATCCCCCTACATTTCACGCTCCTTTATGGTAGATTGAGGGACTCACAATTGTAGCGCCAGGAAAGCGGAAGTAATTGCTCCAACTGGGGGAGTCTGAGGTCAAAATGTGATCGACATGAAAAAACCTGATATTTTCTGGTCCATTTCCTATCCGTGCGATACATGCAAATTCACTATTCGAAAAAAGTGGGGAATAGGGCGGGAAACAACGGGGCACACATCCCTGATTTCAAGTAATTGTAAGGGAAACAGGTTCTCCAAGGGGACAATATTTTAGCCACAGGGAAAACAAGTAAAGTAAAATGTGCTTTCGCAAATAAACACCATGCTCACTCCACTCGCGCAACCTTCTGACGTGCATCCGGTGGACGATGAAAACACCTGCAGATCTGAGCTTTGCAAAGATTCCTCGCTGGATTATATATTCATGGGTAAATATATGCAAATCAGACTTTAATAACCCAATTCACACAAAAAGCTGTACATCTATGAGCAGCAGTTTTGTCTCCAGGGGTCCGAATCACGAGCAGCTGCACTGGCTCAGCGCAGAGCACTGTTTATGGGCTCAACGTGGCTTCGTGTCCCTGGATATTGCTCCAAGGAGGTGCTTACTTTTACATGGCTCAGTTCACAGTCAGGGAGCAGGGATTGTCTCTTTCTGTTTCCGGGTTGTGCTATGTAATATCATGCACACACTTGGAGGAATGCAAGGTCACATGAATGCACCTTAGTGCAAATAGACCAAACAGGCCCTCAGCATTGCGCTGGGCGAGCGCCCCATGGTACGGCCCTAGGGATGTCTTATTGCTGGGCACATGCCTCTCTTGTAGTATTTTTTTGACTTTGTTTATTGATCTTGAACCACACTTTCTATTTGAAAGCCTATCCCGTACACATACAATAACAAATTCATTTAGATCCTTCCAATGCTCTTGGCAAGTTATCACCCTCCCTCAGTATCCGCATCCCCTATCAATTGTTTTCACTGGATTTGTATAGGGGGCATGCAATTACCGTGCTGTATATCCACTTAATTACAATGCAATTACAAATTAAATCACAGGGAATTACCGTGTGGACTGATTTTTCCAGTTATAAAATCACATGGAATTCCCAATTCCGTGGGGTTTAATGCATGCATTTAGTTCATGTTCCAAGCAGGAGATAAATGTATGCGGGAAGCACTGGATGGAGTGAGGTGGTAAGTGAGCGGGAGAAAGGAAGTAGACGCACAATGGGTTTTTCTGGCAGGGGGAGCATCTATGCCCTCTGTTGGAACAAAATGGGGAAAGAGGGGAAAAGCCTTATAGGGTTTTATTGTGTGCAATTAACTCATTGTAAAGATATGGTCCCGTTCTCTCAGTCTCCCTCCAAATAAAAACAGGGTTAGAAAAATCGACCACTTGCAATCAGGAGTATGGAAATTCCATAAAGTAATTCCACTCCAGCTGATTCGTAATGAGGGTTTCGGAGGATTCAAAATGTATCTTGAAAGGGCCTTGGTGTAGACTGTGAGTCCACCAAGACACTCCAGGAAAGGTGAGATCTGGATCAGAAGCAGGAGCGGCTCCTGCATGTGGGTGGAGGAGCGTCGCCCCTCTGCTTTCTTGCGGTGCGAGAAGCACAAACATAAAATGGTATTATAAATACCATTTTACGTTTCTTCTTCTCGCGCTGTGAGAAAGCAGAAGGGTTTGGTTGGGGGCTGGCGGGTGGGTGGTCCTGTTGTAGGGTAAAGGGAGGAATGGCTTGCCCACTCTGAGGGCGCGGACTGTTTGGTCGGCCCCAGGCCCCACTAAACCAGTCATACGCATTCTCCATTTTCTCCATGTAGGCCGCTTGCAGCCTACATGGAGAAAATGGCCTCCCCAAAGACGCCTGTGTTGTTGGCTTCCCAGCCAAGCACAATGCTGCCATTGCAGCGTTGTGATTGGCTTAAGAGAGGGGAGGGCGACACAGACTGACGACGCAGGACAGGCTGGCAAAGGTAAGTTAACTTTTATTTTTTGTAAATTAAACCTCCACCCGTGCGAGCCCACGACTCCCACCAGCGAATCATATCTGCCGCGAGTGGTCAAAAGCCACGCAATGTTTTGGGGAAATAAATGGAGGGCATTACACAAAAAAATACACATTCAACTTTCTTTTTGGAATGCAATGGAGATTTAAAAAGTTTATTGAATAGGTGAGATCTCTGAAAGGGGAACTTCATGAAATAAAAACATAAATACATACTTGAAACACAATTTAAAAGGCTTTAAAAACGTAAATACTTTAACTTCAAGAAGAGTAGGCGAACCATGAATTAAAGAAACTATACCAATTCACAAACATCAAATGAAGCCAAATGTGACAAACTATTGATTTAAAGTGCTCATAATGGTATGAAATTGTACCCTTAAATGACTAGGACAACCTTACATACTCTTAATAGAAGATACTGTCTTTTAAGCAGTGACTGGGGTCAAAGAAGTGGGGAAGGGTTGTTCAAGTTGTATGAAGTGTCCACGGTGAGTGCGTGTTTGGAAAAGAGGGCATGTTGGAGGATAGCAAGTGTTGTAGAAGGTAGTGCCTTGGAGGAGTACAAGGTGTGGATGTACGTGGTGGGAATCTCTTGTGACGTAGAGGTTTGGGTGAGAAAGGATGAAGGGTTGGTGGTCGGCATTGGTGGAAATGGCCCTTTTTGCAGGGTTATCCCCAAACTTTTTGCTTCTTCCTCCCTTGTTTTTCCTGACCTGAGGTTGTTGGCAATAGGACTCTGGGCACTTTACCACTGCTGATCAGTGCTAAAGTGCATATGCTCTCTGTATGCATTATTATTGTGATTGGTTATCCATGATTGGCCTATTTGTTTTACTAGTAGGTCCCTAGTAAAGTGCACTGAGTGTGCCAGGACAGGTGATTCAAATGCTACTAGTGAGCCTGCAGCACTGATTGTGCCACCCACATGAGTAGCCCTAAAATTGTGTCTCAGGCCTGCCACCGCAGTGCCTGTGTGCAGTTGCTAACTGCCATGATGACCTGACCAGTGTCCCCACTGTCCAGGCCTAACCCTTCTCTTTCTGTGCACATTGGACACCCCTATGGAAGGCCCAAAGTACCCCCCTGGGCAGGGTGCAGTGTATGTGAAAGGTAGAGCAGGTACTAATGTAGGTAACATGCTCTGATAGTGAAATACTGCCAATTTTGTTTTTCACTATTGGAAGGCTATCTTGCCCATAGGCTATAAATGGGAATGCTGTGTATAATGTTTACCTGCAAGTCTTCCCATAGGAGCAAGATGGAAAATTAAAGTCTGGTATCCCTGAACCCAGCATTTAATAACCCATCTTTTAGGAAGAATGTTTTTTAAATGCTGTGTTTGAAAACAGCACTTTTAGAAAGTGGCTGTTTTCTTGTCTGACCTTTCTGTGTGCCTTGGCCTGTTTGTGAATGGACTGTCAGGTTTGTGAGTGACAGGGGCTGGGGTGGCTCCCAGAGGCTGAGTGAATCACCCCTAGGCTGAATAGCTTCATCTGCATTTCGAGTGGTGGGAGGGGATAGCATCTGGGCCTGAATAGAGCTGTGCCTGCCTTCCACAATGCTGGCTCCACCTCCTGCTGGGCGACTGACGACCCCGCCCCTCTCTCTCACAAAGGAAGGAAGTAGTCAAGTAAACAAAGTGCTCCAGGACTGACCAGAACTGGTTTGGACTAGCTCAAGTCCTCTCTGCCTTCAGAGAATAAAGAGAATATTGGTATAAAAGGGATACCCAGACCCCAAGACTTTAGATCATCCTGGAATCAAGAAGGAACCTCTGCCAAGGAGAAAGCTGGAAGACTGAAGAGGAAGGACTGTCCTGCAGTCTGTTTGTGGGCTGACCTGCAGTTGCTTTTCTGCCAATGAGAGGGGAAGGACATTGCTGTTGCTGTGTCCCCTTGCTTGAAGAGATCTCCAAGGGTCTGAGAAGAGCTGGCTTCCTGTTAAGAAGTCCCAGGAACAAAAGGACTTCACCCCCAGCTTCCCCGTGAACTATGCTGTGTGAGTTCTGCCCTTCCTAGAGTGCTTGATCCATTTGTGGGGCCTCTGGAAGTTGTTGCCTGCTGTTTGGGGAGCTGGACAAGAAGAAGAACAGAAGAAACCGTATGGTGCACGCTGCGCTTTATAAATGTTTTAAATTAGAAATTAAATTAGAAATTAGAAATTAGAAGATCCACAATTTTCACGCATCGCTCTCTTGCGGAGCGCATAGTTGACAGTGCGAGAAAATTCCCATCGTCGCAGCACCTGTTGCCACTGCAAGAACCGATGCATCATACGCTTGCAGAGCGCATCGCCCCGGTGCAGGAAGATTCCTGTCGCTGTGAGTATCGGCGCAGAGCCTGTCGTCGCTGTGAGAAACAGTTGCATCGCTTGCTTGCGAATCGCATCCCGTCGCTGCGAACATCATCGCAGAGCCAACGCATCGAGGGGCCGTGAGAGGAGAAGATCAATGCTGCACCGCGCATCTTCGCCGCACCGGAGATCGTCGCCATCTCGAAGATCGTCGCATCGTGCCTGTGCGAGACGCTTCCTACCGAACCTCCGCACCTGAGTGCATACAAGGTATCGCATCCATCCCCATACAGACCGGATTCGTCACAACACCCCCGCTGGGTGCAGCAGGGTTGTCGCATCGCCTCCCCAGGGTCTCAGGAGTGACGCATCGCTTGTTTTTCAACGCTGCAGCTTCCACATGTAACTTTTGTCGCATCTACAGGTACTTTGGGCTTAGAGTGACGCAACTGTGGATCCTTTTGATGCAAACCCTTGAACGCCTTTTCAAGATTTATCTTGAACTGCGCATTTTGGATTTTTGTCGTTTTGGTCTTGTGTAGTTTAGATAAAGATATTTTATTTTTCTAAACTGGCGTGGAGTCCATTTGAGGTATTTTCACTGTGCTACTGTGAGTGTTGGTACAAATACTTTACACATTGCCTTTGATAAGCCTGTATGCTCGTGCCAAGCTACCAAGGGGGTGAGCAGGGGTTATCTAAAGAGTGTATCCCCCTTACCCTGACTAGAAGCAAGGGTCCATATTTGGACATTGGTACCTACCTCTGCCAACTAGAGACCCCCAGATCTAACATTGGTGGTCAGCGCTGAGGATTTGAACTTGTATTTGTACTTGATCCACAGTAACTGGTGAACATCAATAGTTTAATGCAGACCACTACGCAACCACATACTGTTTGTTTTGTTTCCTGGTGTCCTCCTGGAAGTATTTTTTTGGGGGGATACTGAGGCTCTGGCTAGTGTTGCACCTGTGAAGTCTTGCCGCAATGGAAGTCAACTTCTTCCACCTGTATATCTACACAGTGGGGGAGATAAAAGCCTTATGCGAAGAGATGGGGCTGCTCGTGGAGAGAGGGTCCACTAGGAGGGATCTTGAGGCATGCCTGGATTCCTATGAGGTCAGAATTTGGCAAGCAATACTAACAGACGATTCTGAGGAGGAGGACTTCTCTGACAGTGAGGGAGAGAAAAGTGAGTGACTTCTTGCTGCTGAGCGAAGTAACAGAGAATTAGACAGGGAAATCAAGAAGGATGAGAACCGGTGGGCCTTAGCCCAGAAAGAAGAAAAGTGTTTAGCTCAGGAAGTGAGCTCTGCTGAGTTGGAGTCCAGCTCAGATGGTGGCAGGAAGATTATGGTATCTGGTGCTAAGAGAAGGGTACAAAAACCCAGAGATGTGGCACCTGACTTGAGGGAGCGGGTTGCCATACACCAGGAGATTCAGGTTTAGGAGGTAGCTCCTGTGATGTGCAGTGTCCCTGAAGGAGATGGGGGGGACTGACACAGAGGACCATATTCCTAGTGGTGGGTGGTACACTCTACTTACTCTAGATGAGAGGTACAGGGAGAAGGGTTCCCCCATGGTAGAAACCTTGGTGGGTGAGTGTGAAGACTGTCCAGAAGAGTGTGGGTTGTGTGACAGACAGTCAGATACTGTCTTGCCAGTCTCAGGAGAGTGGTGTTGGGTATGTGTGCAAGGCACTAGAGGGTGAGGCAAAGTGTAGCTTGGTTAACAACTGTGTGGGGCTGTGTGATTCATTTGTTTTAACAAGCACATTTTAAGTCCCTGTTTTCCAGAGCTATGCCAACACCCGGTGGAGTGTGAATTCTCTGATTCCAGAGAGCTTGCGTTGGAGGCAGACCTGCTGGTGGATTCCAGAGGGTCTGAAGAGGCATGGGGAGTGATCCCAAAAGGAGTGGCGCAGATATCTTCCAGACCTGTGAGGTGGAAGAGGTTCAGAGTAGCCCAGTTAGGTCCCAGTGTAGTGGGAGGAGTGTAGGGGCTCATGTCCTGTCTCAATGGGGAAGGAGTGAGTGTGTGACTGTATGTCCCAAGGTGCCCGAAACCCAGTCTCAGGGCCTGGAGCGTTCCTTAAGGGAACAACAGGTTGGGGGCCTAGAGAGTGCTAGTAGGCCATTTGAGGAGGATCTCCTAGTGGCTGGTGAACGGGGAGTGCCTGTAACCAGGCCTCCATCACTTCTGGCGTCTAGCAGTGCCCCTCCAGACCTTTCTGTGTGCCATGGCCTGTGTGTGAATTGACTGTCTGGTTTGTGAGTGACAGGGGCTGGGGTGACACCCAGAGGCTGAGTGAGTCGCCCCTAGGCTGAATAGCTTCATCTGCATCTTGAGGGGTGGGAGGGGATAGCACCTGGGCCTGAATAGGGCTGTGCCTGCCTTCCACAATGTTGGCTCAACCTCCTGCTGGGCGGCTGACGACCCTGCCCCTCTCTCACAAAGGAAAGAAGGAGTCAGGTAAAAAGTGCTCCAGGACTGACCATAACTGGTTTGGACTAGGCCAAGGCCTCTCTGCCTTCAGAGAACAAAGAGAATATTGGTATAAAAAGGGATACCCTGACCCCAAGACTTTAGATCATTCTGGAATCAAGAAGGAACCTCTGCCAAGGAGAAAGCTGGAAGACTGAAGAGGAAGGACTGTCCTGCAGTCTGTTTGTGGGCTGACCTGAAGTTGCTTTTCTGCCAATGAGAGGGGAAGGACATTGCTGTTGCTGTGTCCCCTTGCTTGAAGAGATCTCCAAGGGCCTGAGAAGAGCTGGCTTCCTGTTAAGAAGTCCCAGGAGCAAAAGGATTTCACCCCCAGCTTCCCCTTGAACTATGCTGTGCGAGTTCTGCCCTTCCTAGAGTGCTTGATCCATTTGTGGGGCCTCTGGAAGTTGTTGCCAGCTGTTTGGGTAGCTGGACAAGAAGAAGAACAGAAGATCTACAATTTTCATGCATCGCTGGCTTGCGGAGCGCATCGTCGACAGTGCAAGAAAAGTCCAGTCGCCGCGAAGATCGTCGCAGCGGCTGTAAGAACTGCAGCATCGTTTGCTTGCAGAGCGCATCACCCCAGTGCGGGAAGATTCCTGTCACTGTGAGTATCGTCGCAGAGCCTGTCGTCGCTGTGAGAAACCGTTGCATCGCTTGCTTGCGGATCGCATCTCGTCGCTGCGAATATCGTCTCAGAGCCAACGCATCGAGGGGCTGTGAGAGGAGAAGATCAACGCTGCGCCGCGCATCAGCGCCGCACTGGAGATTGTCGCCATCTCGAAGATCGTCGCATCGTGC
Source organism: Lissotriton helveticus (assembly GCF_964261635.1). Classification (NCBI taxonomy): domain Eukaryota; kingdom Metazoa; phylum Chordata; class Amphibia; order Caudata; family Salamandridae; genus Lissotriton; species Lissotriton helveticus. Next base: position 161,970,584 of record NC_136065.1, on the reverse strand, counting down.
CTCTGCGAGACTCTTCCTACCGAACCTGCGCACCGGAATCAATAGAATGTATAGCATCCCTTCCCATACGGACTGGATTCGTCGCAACACGCCCGCTGCGTGCAGTGCGGTTGTCGCATCGCCTCCCCAGGGTCTCAGGAGTGACGCATTGCTGGTTTTGCAACGCTGCAGCTTCCACTTGGAACTTTTGTCGCATCTACAGGTACTTTGGGTTTAGAGTGACGCAACTGTGGATTATTTAGACGCAAACCCTTGAACTCTTTTTAAAGACACAATGGCTGCATGATGAAATCCAAGTCCCTTAGTAACTGTAGAAGTAGAAATGTGATCTATTTAATTCTATGCCCATGTGGCTTAGGCTACGTGGGTGAGACTGGTAGGGAGGCTCGGATCAGGTTTCAGGAGCGTAGGTCTGCCATCAAAACTAAAAAGGTTACAGCACCACTAGTGACACATTTTTCAGAACAGGGCCATGGGGAAAATGATTTCCTGTGGTTTATTCTTGAGAAGGTGAATATTGGTAAGAGAGGAGGAAATGTTCAATGCAAACGCAAAGTGCTTGAACAGTGGTACATTTCCTTTCTTAATATCCTAAGCAATGGTCTGAACTCCAAGGAGGAATGGGAGCGACTTATAGGGGCTGTATAATGCACAGCCTTTGTGATAAATACAGGAGAGATTATGGACATTAGTGTTTAGTACTCTGTTTCATTAGTCTATTGATGGCGTGGGTATTCCACTATAGTGCTGGAATGAGTCTATGCCCCCCTGTAATATTCCACTTTATTAATAGTGGATAACTCTTCAAACTTTTCTTTTTGGTTTGGTTACAATATTTCCATAGATTGTGCCCAGTCTTGTAATGATGTCCATCTTTGTATTGGTTATTGTTACAATCCTGCATGCGTGTACATTATGAGCTTTTTTGCCATCATTGTAAGCCATTTGGAGCTTACATGCTATCACTATAGTTTTTGGGATGTTTAATATTGCGGTTTTAAAAGAGACCCAAACGGGCCACATGTGATGCAAAATACATGTTTAGCCTCGACAAGTATTGTTTGGGGTCATACTTTGCATCTTTTATGTCCTTCGTCATGCTAATACATACTGGTTATGGGTGCGTATAATACCCTTTGTAGAGATAGAATGAATAAGCACGTGGTGCGTCTCTACTTCCAAAATGGCGGTTGGTATTTGCCATGTATTGTACTAGACAACGCTTACTCCTGTATGTGGCCAGATATGGATTGAATAACATCCGGTTCACCAAATCTAGTTCAGGTGTATTTAAAGACCCTATTCAGGTGAGAAAGTCTATTTCGGAAATTCTGACTACATCCGGAGGCGTATGCCCCGTTGACCGTTTGCATAAAAAAAGCAGGTATGTGGTGGCGGGGGGGTCGGGTAATATATGTATTCATTTACTTGGCCGCATTCTCCCCGGCACTTACGTTTATGTTTCATCTTTTCTTTAGACTATCGGCATCGTGGTATTCACTATCAGGCGGGACTTTATGAGGCCGCGTTATACCAAGGTATTAAGACCACGTGCAGCCTTGCATACCGATATTTTAAGGTAAAAACGCTGCTTATTTTACCTCATTCGGCAATCGGGTTTTACTTTTTAGGGGAGTTTTATAGCAAGGGCGCTTTTAGTAATGTCCCTCATTAGTAAGGACCTCCCTTTTGTAATGTTTGGACACCATATTGGAAAAGTGAGTGGTCAGACACAATCTCTCGAGTGGATTTTTAGGTATAAATATTTTCCTCCCCTACTGTCATAAAGGCTCCGTTTGGGCATGGAAGTAAGGATATCTAGAGGCTATTTGAATTCCCTTGAGGCACTACTATTTTAGTGCTGTAATATATCCCCTTTCCTTCCTTTTTTCAGCCTTAAATTTTAATCATGAAAAGGGTTTTTGTCATGCCACGAGGAGTGTGACCTCTCCGAAATACTGGTGCAGCAAGTGTATGCTCTATATAGGTAATACTTGTTTCTTATGTATTATGATATACTGCCATTAGAACTCAGATTGTGTTTATAATTGGGATTTTTTCCGCTTATTTCCTCTTCTGGATGTAGATACTGACCACCCTTTGCCTCAGGTTACCTTTATCAGTGGAGGCCCTTTCTGCCCCAAGACTGACAGGTACTCTGCAGAGTTTTTGTTGACAAGATAATTGTGTGTGCAAGTTCGATATAATAGAACTTGCTAAGTAGAGGGTAGCTGACCTTTACAAATGTATGATGGAAACAAGAAATTCCGTATTAAGTTGAGCATCAAGTACCATGAACTACTTTATGCAAGACCACTATCATAATTTATATGGCTTGCGACACTTCAAACAGAGGTTAGATATCCTGTCATATAGTCTTGAATGTATGCTGTATGTATTATATGAATGCAATTTTGCCTTATTTCATTTAGTTTCTTTACCACCAGTAGTATGTTTTGATTGAACAATGAGGTTATGTATTATTTTGATTTACTTGTGATTCAATTTTAATTGTGCTTGTCTTCATTTGTTACAGATTTTATTGTGATAATTGGGAATAAATAGTGTTTTCCTGAAGAAGGTGTTGGCTTTAAATATAATGTCCACTGAAACGCGTCGATGCTCTTGAGTGGAAACTACGCTAAGTCTGAAGAGACAATTTTATTGAATGAGGATTTATATAACAACTGGAAATTTATAATTGATCTAAGTTTGACCATTGTAGTTTCTCTCTTTGAATAGGAATTGATTTTTTCCTTAGTACATTCCCAATTGTGTTTCATTTTTTGCTTTTTGTGAAATGTCATATGTAATGAATTGTTTTGATTGACTGACGTTATTTGTCTTGCATATCAACTTGTTTTCCTGCTTGTGCCAGGAAAATACAGAATCTGATGACATTGTTACATGTTATGTTTTTACTGTTTTTAATAATATTTGAATACATTTGTATATTTTTACCTTTTTGTTTTTATTATTATACTGAATATATTTCCTTCTTGTTCATCTGACTGGTGAGTAAAGAGTATTGTGGCAAATTGATGTGTGGTGTGTAACATTTTACCTAAAGGGGGTCTACTTGTTGACTTTAGTTTCGATAAAGATACTTTATTTTTCTAAACTGGTGTGGAGTCCATTTGTAGTGTTTTCACTGTGTTACTGCGAGTGTTGGTACAAATACTTTACACAATGCCTTTGATAAGCCTGTCTGCGCGTGCCAAGCTACCAAGGGCGTGAGCAGGGGTTATCTAAATAGTGTATCCCCCTTACCCTGACTTGAAGAAAAGCTCCCTATTTGGACATTGGTACCTACCTCTGCCAACTAGAGACCCCCAGATCTAACAGGCATGAATGCTGATGCCATGTGTGGGGTTTGAAACAGTGGCATAATGCAAATGGATTCCCCTATTCCCTGCAGAACATGATGAGATATGACCTTAAAATGTTTAAAACTAATGTGGAAGAGGTGGGCCACACACAGTAACATCCCACTAAAGATACACAATTCAGCTGATGGCCAAATAGTAAACGAGGTTACAGCAGTCACGTAGGAATGATGAGCTTGTAATGACACTACACTGCCCAAATTAGAGATGTGAACTCCAAGACTATAAGTAACAGATCAGGCACATTGTTCAGTTTTGGTTGATGTTTGTGTTTTTGCTTCAAATTTGTAATTCAACGGTACACAAAGAAATGTGGATTAAGACTCCTTTTTGTACATCCTTCAGATTCTATGTATGTATCCCATTGTCCGTATATCTCGTCTTGATCCTGATATAATCAATAAAAAATATTCTTTAAAAGTTTAAAACTAGAGACCCAAGGAAGTGGTGGGTCCTATGGATGGCTTGGAACAAACCATGTTTTCTTATCCAGAATGCCCTGGAAATATCAAACTTTGATTAAAAAAATAATATAATTTCCACACATTTATACAACAAAAACATCTGAAACTGCCCGTTGCAAAAGTATTAGAATGCAACATTCCCTAGCTTCTTGCAATAAAAAGTTATTCCAAATGCATGAGTGGGTCAGTGCATGGTACGAGAATTGGCAAATATTGTTCCCTGGGAACCACCCAAATGGAGTGAAAATACTGCAGCTATTCTCTAGAAACGAAGGAAATTTGAGTGAGTTTATACCTAGTTTAGATGAGTGCAGAGGTTAAGAAAACATGCTTGGATCCAAACATGCGATCCCACCCTGGATTACCCTGGATATCTAGTTTTCAGAAAGTGATGTTTGGGTTCCTTGGGTACTGACTGACCGTGGGCACAAACACTGAAGCAATCCCCATGAAATCAGTGAAAAAGTTGGGTTTTTCAGATATAATTTTGACATGTGCCGAGCATGTTGGGTAAGATACCAGGCGGGAATTCCACCACTCTCTAGTTTTAAGAAATACCCAAGTTGATAGGGTTCCCTGTACTTTTCTTTAGCCACCCCGGAGACTGTTGTGGAACCAAGGGGTAATCCCAATGTAGAGGCGGCTTCCCTGTCTTGCATTGCTCCACTGTTTTCAATACGATCCTCGAATATCCTGTTTTTTCTGTTACTTACAGGAACCATTGAGAAGAAGCGGGTAACTTTACTAATATATGGTTCAAAATAATTACAGTGCATAGAGCCTCCTTGCTAAAAACACTCATGACCTGTTGGCTCCTTTATGTACAAGGCCAGGATCGGACAGGATCTTATGGAGTATCTTTCTAACAATGGATAGAGAGCAAGTATCATTTGGGACAAAGGGCCGGTAATAAGGAGAATCTAAATTCTTCTCAACTTCTCCAAGCCATCAAAAGGTTTGGGGGAAAGGCTTAAGTGTCAGAAGTAGAGGGTTCCAAAGCAACTGTTCTCTTGAAGTAAACTCGTGCAAGCATGTTCAAATGACACTGTCCACTAATATATCCTCATCAGGAATATGTGTCTGGCCTGGTGAAAATAGGATTGAATCTCAGTAAATCAATAAAATGAGTATCAGTGGTTGGGTTGGGTGACAAACATCTGTTGTTCAGGCCCAAGCTTTCCCTGTGGAGGACTATGCCCTTCACAAATACACCTTATGTTATAATGTCTAAACTTGGCAGGTATCTGCTGTCTAAACCTGGACATGATGTAGGCAGATCTGTGATTTCTCTTACAGGTTCTAGATACAATTCACACACATTTCTGTCCTTTCAGTTTTTGGTAAATCAGAGTATTCTTGTATTTTAATTGATGGGACCTCCCTGTATACATTCTGAGGAGTCCACATGGAAAGATGCTACAAATCGTGAGCACTGAGGTCAATGTTAGACCTCCTCCTCGAGCTAATTATCAAAGCGAGCTGTTGCTGCAGGTTTCAAACCCTCGTGTTGAGAAATCTGCAGCTCGCGTTGAGGAATCTGCCGCTCAAGTAGAATGTCTCCCCAAGTGGCAGAATGCAGCAGCACCTTCAGACACAACACGTAGTCCTGTTTGTGCTGATTTTCCAGCACAGGACAAACTCCTGGGTCCAAAGATCAGTGTGAGCAGTGCAACTTAACAGACTCCGCCACTGGCGGAACTCCGCGGTGCGCTGTAGAGTTTTTCCGGCACTTTGCAGAGTTCCGCGTAGTAAAAGTTCACAAACTCGCTCAGGCCTAGTCGGATTGTGGTATTAATGAAATACAGTGAAGGGGGTGGGGGTGAGCGCGGCATCTCTGTACTTGTGACGGAACCACGCCGTCATGAGTCACGGGCAACGTGTGCTCGTGACGACGTGGTTCCGTCACGGCCCCGCCCTCTCATTAAATTGCCTGCACAGGTGGGGAGTTATTACTATGTGGCGGAGTGGCAGCCGCATGACAGAACAACGCAGTCATGAGCAAACGCCGCTCCTGGCTTATGACGGCATGGTTCCGTCATGTGCATACAAGGGGTTAAAAAGAACACATTTTGGTAGGTGGACAACAGGCAAGATATATACATTTCCTAATGGAAAGTGCCAATATTTGCAAATGTTAAGTGGTGTAGAATACAATGAATATTAGACAAAATATGATCTCAGGAATGGAAAACATGTTTAGCCCCTTCAAGTACCCATGAAAAGGAAGACATTATTAAGAGACAAAAGTAGACTCAGTAATTAAAAAGACATTATATTTTCTGCAGGATGGAATCAAGACGGGTATAAACCAAACATTTTTGTACAAAAAATGTCTTGCTAAAAGGTCCTAGAACAAAGCCATACCTATCCAATATAGAGATGTGATTCACCACAGGGTGCAGTTTTAGTTCCTTTTAGTTCTAAACTTTAATCATTTCTAAAATAAATCCATTCCACTTAAAAATAATTATGAGAATAACTTCACCCCACTAAAGGAAGGGTTTTCCTTACCTGGTCCGCACACTGTCGATTTAATCCCAATTTTCTCCAGGACCGGGACTCTATTTATAGCACCTTCAATGTGCTGGCTAAAGACATCCCAGTCAAGGTCGAACAGGCCAAATGCAAACTTATCCGAAACCTGCAAAGGAACAAGAGGGTACAGGGTGAAGTCAATGGAAACCAGAGCGTGAGATCACAGCTCACATCAAATTTGTTTTGTTGCTACAAAGTCACAATTATTTCAGGAAACAAGACCAAGAGAAACACCTGAAGATTGGAGATTGAAAAACAGGGAAGTCTTTTTTTAGCAAACACCCAAAATGGGTGTTTATTTAAAGGTTTGTAAGGTTCCAACCACAAAAAGAAAGGCTTTTAGAATTTTGACTCTACCTTCCATCTCCCTGTTTAAACATACATACCTTCAGGGATCAACCGTAAGTTAGAAACTGGTTGTAATATGGATACCAAAAGAACACACTTCTGTGGACTCTGGGTTGACCAGAACCTAATGAAAAAAGGTCCAAAGACATCAATAGTTTAGCAAATTGCTGGAATTGTGGCAAGCAATCCCATAAAAGGCAGTTTGATATGGGCACCATCTGAACTTCAATGCAGCTACTTCTGGATTAAGGGTTGCAACATGGCCTTGCTGTGTGTAGTTGGAAAAAAGGAAGGAAGGGAAAAAAGGAAGGGAGGGAGAGGAAGGGAGGGAGAGGAAGGGAGGAAGGAAGGAAGGAAGGAAGGAAAGAAGGGAGGAAGGGAGGGAGGGAGGGATGGATATCCAAAAATATGCAGTGAAGTGATTAGATAGCAAGAGAGTGAAAGAGAGAAACACAGTGAAAGAAAGACAGATGTGAGGGAAAGAACTGATTAAGAAGAGATGGGACTTTTGGATAAGTAAGTGCAGAGAAACAGGACACTTCCGAAACACCATCACTCTGTTAAGAACAATATGGTAAAAAATGTGAAATGGAACCAAATCCACATGCTGTAAGGTCCACCTGGATCTGAATCGAATTTCAGCCCAGCACCCACAGCAAACCACTCCCAATCCAGTATGAGTCTACTGCAAGGTAAGCACTTCAGAAGGCTAGTCTCTCACTCACATCTAAATTCAGGTCAAAACAATTCCTTAAAGTACATAAAAATCTTGAAATTCAAGAATTTGTCCAATTGAAATGTGGTCCAATAAGTCTAAAGTGCTTTCAAATAAACTCCTCCCTCTTCTTCTCAAAATAATCTGCAAGAATGGTGAAAGAGAGGTAGGTTTAAAAGTAATTTCCCTCGCGGAATCACCTGCTTACATACCAAATCATTGACTGATTGCCACCAGAGACCACACTGCGGTATAAGCACTCACCAACAATAACCTCTATCAGACCCATCACAAAAGTGAGCCACACTCTAAATAAAACATCTCTAGAGTTATTGATGTGATCCTCTGCAACAGTTGAGGATTTACCACATTGAAAAGACACACATGACTTCATTATGGGCTACCAGTAGCTCACAGCCTTGAGTTCATTTTTAAATAAGCACAGGGTCACAGTTTCCTTTTGAAGTTTAGGGAAGGCTGTGTTTGTTTTACATTATCATTTTTCATTATCTGCATCTGCAGGCTGCAGGTAGCATAGCCGGTTATCCCCTTTGCTGCGGGGTAATTCCCCCGCTGTGCAGGGGGAGAGGGGGGCACGCACAGCGCCCCCATGCTCATGACGAGCTCAGCTCGTCATGAGGCACAGTGCTCCTGTGCTCATGACGAGCTCAGCCCGTCACGGCCGCACCCGTTTTCGTGGAATGTTCAGCACAGATGAGGAATTATCCCCGCGTGTGAGCGTTCCACGGCCCATGGCGAGCTCAGCTCGTCATGAGCATGCAAGGTGTTAATGAGCAGTGCTGGAGTCAGATTTATGACCCAGGGCACTGAGGTGAAGAACTGAAGCACTGGGAAATTTAAATCTTAAATAAAAGCCCTTGTCAATTCAATATTGGATGGGAGAAAATTCAAATGAAGACTTAGCTTAATGATTAAAGTGAGGCATTTACAAACAGCAGGCATCCTGTTCCTAATGGACAGTAGTCATCTGCCATAATTATAACTGAAAAATATGGTCCATTTTTTAAATGGGAGAAATTTAAAGTGAAGAAAAATATTTATATAAAAATTGAGCCAATGATTTTCTCCACTTTTAATTAAGCCAATTACATCTAAATATATAGTGGGAGAATTTAATGTGGCCAAAATTGTATATATGATGGACATTCTTCTAGAACATTTTTCGGCACTTCAAAGTTCCCCCATTTAAAAAAAAGGGGTATATGTTTGTATTATACATGTGACAGTGTCTCATATGGTGAAAGTTATATCTTGAGCCACAAGTACATACAACATTGGGATTCACCCATACAAATATAGCCCATTCAAATGAACACATGTTCACACATCCCCAAATACTACACTCTCACTGACATACATGGCAGTCCTGTCATTGAATCCCTAGTTAAAGTATTTTGTTCAAACCATAGTATCTGGTTATATGGACATTAGACTTAAAGACAAAGAAGCTGGGCGTGGGGATGTCTGGTAACACTGCGCAAGTGGCTTGGCCTTCAGAAGCTCACAATGATTTTTACTGATCCACTGAAAAGGTTGGATAACCCTGCCCTTTATCATCCTACCCCATTTCACTGTTGAACATGGAAGTTAACATTGACAAGCTTCTTATAGCCAGACTAGGTCCAGACATGCCGGGATTGATAAACCTATACCATCCAGGCTTCACAGTGGGGAAGGAAGTGCCGAGACAAGACAAAAAACCCAAATGCACATCCTACACATCATCCATAGGCCTCAGAAAAGTGCGATTCTGCTGCCTTTGATGTAGATACATCGTTTGACAGGGTCGCCTTGAAATTCCTAAGGGCCACTTTGGCCACATTTAGCTTTGGACCTAGATTAAAAGACTGGGTGCTTTGCAGCTATAGAAACCCCTCTGCTTATGTGAAAAAAGTGTGTCCGTTTCTCCCCTTCCTCCAGATTCGATAAGGTATAGGGAAGGACTGCCCCTTCTACCCCGTCTTCTCAAAGAGTCAAAACACTGGGAGATAAAATATGCAACAATGCAGAGATTAAAGGGGTCCAAATAGGCAAAGTAGCATTTTAAAGATGTTTGTGGACGAAGTCTTGATCACGCTCAGTGAGCCATCCAAGTCCACCCCACAGCCAATGCAAAAACTAAAAGCCTATCCGAGGGCTTTAGGGTATAAATAGAATTCACAAAAACCTCAATGTTTAACTTTTCTGATCCCGTGGAACAGGAATACTGCTTGGAGTCTAAATTCTCTTTCAACTGGGCTCCATGTCACATTGAATATCTGGGGCTCTATCACACTCACTGGACCAATTAGTGGCAACCTCTAGTCTAAATGGACTGAACTATTATCCTCTACTGTGGCTGGGCTGCAGAGAGGCAATTCAAATGACAATAAAGGCCCAAATCCTTTTAGTTCAGACTACCCCCTCCCGCTCCTGTTGATGGGATTCTGCACATACACAGAACAAACGGCCCTGCTCTCAGTAGTGGAGGAGTCAGGAAAGATAGTGGACTCCGGTGGCACCGCTGTGGTCCTTCTTCTTGACCTCAGTGTGGCATTTGATACCGTAAACTAGGTATCACCGGAATCACCCTAGCCTGGCTACAATCCTTACTGAACAACAGATCCTTCCAAATGTTTGATAACGAGGTGACCTCTGAACAGATACCCCTCTGCTGTGGAGTGCCTCGGGGATCTTCCTGGAGCCCCACCTTATTTAATGTTTACACCTGCACCCTTGCAGAGGCAGTTCTACCCTTTGGAATACAGATAGTCACCTATGCAGATGACACGCAAGTGATGATTGGGCTTAATAAAGCGGAAATCTCCCCTCCCTGCCTACGTTCTTGCTTGGAAGAAATTGCGAGCTGGATGAGCGACTCCTTTCTTAAATTGAATGGGGAAAAGAGTGAAATCATGATCCTGGGCAATCATTCTGCCCTTGGCCTAAAGGCAATATGGCCTACCTCCCTAGGCTCAGCCCCCATTCCGAAGACCGAGCTAAAGAGTCTGGGTGCCTGGCTCGACCAAGACCTCATATTTAAAACTCAGGCACGGAAGACGGCCGCCTCATGCTATGGTGTCCTTAAAATGATTCAGAAGGTTCTTTCACTTCTTCCTTTTCAGGCAAGGAAAATTATGGTCCAGGCCCTTGTCATACCCCGGCTGGACTATGTGAACGATCTCTATTTAGGTGCCCGCGTTACCACCCTTTCCAAACTACAGACCATCCAAAATTGGGCTGCAAGACGCTTACTGGGCATCCCTAAATATCATTCAGTCAAACCTGCCTTGAAATCACTCCACTGGCTGCCTTGTGTATTGTCCATAAATCTTTATTCAAAACAGGTCCCCCCATTCTTCATAGTATCATCCATTATTATGAGCCCAATAGAAGCCTTCGCTCCAAAACCATGAACCTGGCCATTATCCCTAGGATTAGGAAGTCCCATTAACAGATCATAATTTGAGTCTGTGCATGACATATTGGAGAGGCATAAATCCAAGGCCCAATAGAAAGGGCATCGCTGTCAGTAAAACACAGGTTGCACGCAAGTGAAGTAGGCAAAGCAAAAAGTTAGTCCTTAACCCATACTAAGCGTCGCTAATGAAAAGCATCCAAAAAGTTGTGGCATTCGGTCACGGCACAGTTGCAATAGTCCGGGTCTGTGCAGTATCACAAGATGGGCAGCCATTGCATAACAGGAGCAGAAGTATTAGAACGCCAGCCGCCAGCGCTAGTATGATGGGGAACCCTCCGAAGGCGCTGGAAAAAATAGAATGTATAAAGGCAGGTATTACTCCAAAAATTGTCTGAAAAGAAGTCACAAGGCAGGATACAACAAGTATAAAAAAATGAGCAAGGCCTTCTGTGTCAGACGCATAAAATATTTGCTGTATCAGTTCACTGAAATGAAGTGGGAGATTCGTGTTCAGCAGTGACCGACTCTCATTAGATATTCTAGCCACCTGCAATTCGAAGGTCTCTCGAGCCAAAGTGAGAGCCACTCCTTGTTGAAACAATAGTGCTTTGAGTCTGCTTAATTTATTGAAATCTGTTTTCAAAGTAGGAATGGAAGGCCAAATGGAACTATCTACATTCCCATGTAGGGGTGAAAAAGCACATCGCTACAACAAGTGACAAGTTGTGAAACTGTTACTATATACGGGATTCCATCCCGTAAGCCACAGCAGTCGTTATTTAAAATAAGATAACTGCCGTTAGAAAGCAATGTGAGAGCCGGAATTATTGCCGGGACAGGCGTTCCTCTCCAAAACGAGCTAGATTAGGCACGGACACATTACAAGCGCTGTGCAACTTAACTTGTTTGCAAACTAGGGAGTGTCCTACTATGGAATTGCAGTCCTCCTCTGTTAGGAAAACGTCTGTACCCTCCCGTTGACATCTGTAGGTGAAAGGTAGGAACCATAATTCATGGAGAAAGGTACAACCCAAGGGTTCAAAGCGGGTAATTGGGAAATGTTTCATGCAAGATTTAAATTGGAACAGCGAAAATGGCAGAGAGAGAACGCCATGAAATATCTATACAGCCAAATCGGTCTCCGCTATAGAAAATGTAAAGTGTTCTAAGTGTTCTATGTGTAACCGTGTGTATGTACTGCCTTTCATGGACATGAATCTCTGTTTATCAGTTAGATTAAATGGTTAAAACAAAGCAGAAGTGTTCAAATAATCCCATGGTACTTTTCCCATTTTGAGAGTCTGTAACGTCCATGCAAATTGCATCACAGAGCGTAATTGATTTTGACCATGATAGAACACAGATACATCACAATGACCAATATCAATAACAGATTAAACAATATTATCCAAAGTATAAATGCAGGAAGACAGTGTATTTATGCTATTGTCGACTACTGCAAGAACCTTCTCCAAATTAGCTTTGTCAATTTGGCGCAGACGGAATGCTGCCTCCATCTGTGATCATTTCCATATTTCATTATATGCCGCATAGATGAATCTTTTTGATCTGGGAGCTTTAGGACCCAAGTTAAAATCAGCCAAAACGATGTCGCTCAACAAGAGTGACAGGTGTTGTTTCACTGACGACAGAGTGGAGTGTTCCAACCATTGTTGACACAATTTTCCCACTGAATATATGGTGACCGAGTGTGAATGTGGGTAACGGGGATCAGGTCTAGTTTTTGTGAAACCGGTTTTATTATTAAAAAAGCAGTTGACATGCATTAGAATTGGTGTGCCACAACAACCATCTTGAGGGGTCAACATCAGATATTGAAGCCGTCATTTTGAAACCGAGCTTGTAGCACATCGATTGTATAATTGGTGGGTTTACCCCAATTATCATACTCGGCCAATGACGGAATGGATGGAATATTCAGATTTTTGCAAGTAGCCAGGCCAAAACAAGTAGTTTGGTGCACTGTGCCATTTAAAAATAATATTCGAGTCCGAATGAGGCACGCACGATGCAAAGCTTCGGTTCCCCCGGACCTGCCAAGCTTTAGTACCCCAAATCAATTTCAAATCAATCGTATCTTTCCAGTGATCATAACCTTGTATGGCCAATTCAGTCCGAAATGAATTGGAATAAATCAATTTCATTTGTGTGAGAATTAATTTAGATTGAGACGGCAATTTCAATTTAAAGAAATAAGATTCTGGATTGGACATGTTGTAATAAGTGATATAAGTGTACTTTCTAAGAGTTTTTGGCTCCTCTTCAAGGGAGTTGGACAATGTTCCCACTGCGTGTAATTAAAAACAGGTCTTAACGTATCTGTTTTGTGCAAGAAGTGATGGCCATAATGTTGATAACCGAATAAATCAGCATAATTGGCATAATTGAAATACAAATCTTCAGCATCAAATGCAGCATAATTCTTTAAATCAGAAAACAATGAATGTACTGCCTAAGGAAACGCAAAACACGTATGGTATCTTGAGGACTTCAGTCGAACCTTGGATTTCGAATGCAACTTTATCCTAAACGATGCCATCTGCAACATGGAATGCCGAAATGTTCACAAGGGCCTGATCGAGTTTCATGATATGGGATGATGTATGGGGAACCAGAATTCCTTCGACCAACTTCACAGAAGAGCATTCTGGTAAATAATGACCATAGATGAGCAAGAAGAATACTGTTACAAACCCAATTGGCATGAAGAGAAAAATCAAGATAAGCACCAACCAGATGGGGGTCCAGGGTGAGACCAGGTAAGTCTTTTTGAACCCAGAGATGAAAATGCTCATTTTTGTCCATGGAGGTGCCACAGAGGAGGACGAGGAGGAGTCATAAGAGAAGCTCGTATGGTCCTCAAAATAACCGCTTGCTCCCACGTTCATTAACGGTGGCAGCACAGCATCAGCTTCATAATGTGAAGGACAGTCCGTTACTTCAATATGGAACTCATCCGCAGGATAACTATACTCAAGATCCGCGTTGGAAGGCACAGTGGATGAAGTCACAGCAAGCAAAAGGCTAGCAGCAGTCTTTATTACACCCTCAACAACACCGGGATTAGTCAAAGATGCAGGAGTCATCGGATTCAAAGAAATAGCGTTGCATGAAACACTCAGAGTCACACTATTCAGAATCTGCCAGATGGTTTAGTCAATCGAAATGTATTGGTTTTCTTTGCGATCTGGAGAAGGTGGCAGTATCACTGAAGGAGTACCCTTCAAGCCAAGAACAGAGACCGGTGCAGGATAAGAGGGACCAAATTCTTTTTTGTTCACCAGCTTTTCTCGCACCAGATCCGCAATTTTAGGAAGCCAGCCGGCGACTGGAATCAGCATTGCCCTGTCATTGGAAGAGGGAATATATTCTGTAGCGTAGATGTCACGGGTCTGTTGCTATTATTTATTTATTTATTTAAAACATTTGTATAGCGCGGCTGACACCTTGCAGGTTTCCTGGCGCTTAGCAAATACTCGAAACTAAGGGGGGGCTGGCGGAGGGGAGCAACTAAGGGTTAGGTATTTTAAGGGAATAGCCAGGTTTTGATATGTTTCCGAAAGGGGAGGAGTTGTGGGATTTGACGGATTTCGAGAGGCATAGTGTTCCACAGCTTAGCCGCTGCGACTCGGAAAGATCTGCCCCCCATCCTGACCTTGTTGTATCTGGGAACAGTTACCAGGCAGGCAGAGGCAGAGCGTAGGGTTCTGGTGGGGATATACCAAGTAAACATGGCCTGCAGAGGCTTGGGTCCAACTCCGTGTAGCGCTTTAAAAACGAGGCAAAGAGTCTTGAACGCCACTCGTTGCCTGAGTGGAAGCCAGTGTAGCTCGGCTAAGGCCGCTGTGGCTGAGGATCTTCTGGTCCAACCAAGAACTAACTTGGCTGCGGCCGACTGAACTCTTTGGAGTCGGTCCAGTAGAGCAACAGGGGACTCGAGTAGCAGTGAGTTACAGTAGTCCAGGCGGCTGAGAATGGTGCACCTGACTATCTGCTCCCGGGCTTGTACTGGGAGGAGTGGCATAATTTTACGCAGGGAGCGCAGGAGAGCTGAGCAGGTTCCCACAGTTTTTGCAACTTGAGTTTCTGTGCTCAGTTTATTATTCAGTGTGGCCCCAAGGTTGCGGACTGACGTGAGTGGCAAGGGTTTTTCAGATGTTTCCGGAGGCCAGAAATCGCAGGGGAACTGGCGAGGTATTCGGCTTCCCGCGCAATACAGCACCTCCGTTTTAGAGGAGTTGAACTGCAAAGAGTTCTTGTGCAACCACCCAGCCGTCTCCCTTAAGCAGTCATGAAAGGCTGCAAGGGGGATAGAGTCTTCTCCCTCCCAGGAGAGGATGAGCTGGGTGTCATCCGCATAATTAATTGTTTTGAGTCCATGGGCCTTTATTAACGTGATCAGGGGTTTTAGGTACACGTTAAAAAGGATGGGGCTGATGGAGGAGCCCTGGGGGACCCCGTGGGGGACAGGGGAGAAGGTGGATTGAAAAGGGGGGAGGGACACAGCCTGCCTCCTGTCCCATAGATAGGAGTGGAACCATAGCAAGGCTGTGCCCTCCACCCCAGCCTCACAGAGTCTCTCCAACAGGATCCCATGGTTAACCGTATCAAATGCGGCAGACAGGTCCAGTAGGATCAAGGCTACTGCCTGGCCCCTGTCTGCCCGCATACGAAGGTCCTCCATGGTTGTTAGGACAGCTGTTTCAGTCCCGTGGGCAGGGCGAAAACCAAATTGGAACTCGTCCAGGATTTGATTTTGCTCCAGATGGGCGGAGAGACAGGCGCTTACCCAACGTTCGGCAATCTTTGCCGGGAATGGCAAGAGAGAGATAGGCCGATAATTGGATAAACACTCAGGGTTTAAGGACGGTTTTTTTAATAGCGGGGAGATTAGAGCCTGCTTCCAAGTAGCTGGCACTGATCCGCAATGTAAGGATTGGTTGCAGATTTTACGGAGAGTGACAAAAAGGTCAGAGCAAAAACTCTTCCAGATTTTTGGGGGCAACGGATCAAGAGGGGAGCCTGAGGTGGTCCTGTAACATAGTAGAATGGTTATCTACGTCAAATGTTGCAGCCACCACCACATCATCTAGACCATCAAGGTCAGGCACAAACATTTTAATGCCAAACAGAATTTTGTATGGGGTCCGCCCAGCCAAAGTTCTTCTTGGTATATTGTTAAGTGCACGTTGAACCCCATACAAATAGGCCAGCCAGTTCCTGCCAGTACCTAAGACTCTAGCTATCACAGATTGATTTAAGGCACAGTTAATTTGCTCCACTATATATTTTTTTTTTGGGGGTGAAATACAATATCAGCAGCGGACAAAGATACAGTCCCATTTATACCAAATAATAAAAACAGTATATAAGTATCAGGTCACGGGGATTCAAGCGCATCCACTACTACCTGCCGCACCGGGGGTTCACAAATCTCTCCTCGGTCACTATTCCAGGTCCTCCACACCTTCTCCCATTTCTCTGGACAACCCCTGGCCACAAACACAGACCTCTCCAGAAACATACACCAATCCAGGTCCTCTGCCCATTTAGAAACACCGGGCGGCTGACTGGCTCCCCACAACTGAGAGATATTTCGTTTCGCGACCATACACGCCAGAGTTACCCATTGCTTCCCATATGTATTCAGGTCTGTAGGTTCCCACACATTCAGCAGAAATCTCCGGGCCTCTGACCTTATCTCCACCCCCCAGAGCACCTCTCATCCTGTCATGTATCTTTGTCCAGTACTCCTGTATTTCCGCACAATGCCAGAGAATATGCATAAATGTGCCGAGCTCTACACACCCCCTTCAGCACGCACCACTTGCTATGAGGCCCATTCGCACCAGGCGAGGCCCTGTGACATACAACCTATGCAATATCTTTAATTGTACCAGACGAAGTCGCATCTGGATTGCAACCACTCTTGGAGAGGAGATCGCCTTCGTCCAATCTTCATCCTCTAACTCCACCCAGTCAGCACTCCACAGTGCTCTAATATGTCCCAGTGGGTCATCTGTGTGATTAATGAGGTTTTTATATATTAAAGAAATTGTCTTCTTGGGGAGGTACCCATCTAGCACATGGTCTTCCAGAGGAGAGGCCTCGGCAAGTGTGGAGTCTCTAGTTATGTGTGTGAGGAGTGCGTGTCTAACCTGGAGGTACCGGAAGAACTCGCTATCGTGTAGGCTGTATTGCTGCTTTGGAGAGGCAAAGGTATGTACTGTACCCCCTCCACACATGTCTATAATGTGTGTAATCCCGATAAGATCCCATTTGTCAAATCCCTTGGTCTTCCAGAAACTCCCTAGTCTCTCCTAATTCCATAGGGGGGTGGCCAAGGTGAGGTTCCCTTCCCAGGCAAGATATCTATTCGGCGCGTGCCACACATGGACAGCATGAGCCGTAGGACCCACTAGGGAAAACCACTTCAGTCTGGCATACAGCGCTCTGGTGAAGTCACCGTCTGGCGCCAGCCCACGGTCCATTGCATATCCTGGATCCCCCGGAGGTCCGTAAATAACATGGTTCACCGCAGCGAGCTGAGAAGCCCAATAGTATTTCCCCAGGTCTGGCAGCCCAATCCCACCACCATGCCATGCGAGAGTGAGCTTAGAAAATGCTATGCGGGATCTTCCATCCCAGAGAAGCTTCCTCTGGAGAGTCTCAATCTCTTTGAAATAGGATGCTGGTACCGGGTCCATTGTATTCTGTAATACATATAAAAATCGGGGAAGGGCCATCATCTTAAACAGAACTGCTCTACCCAACAGGGATAGATGGAAGAGCCTTCCAGCTCTCCACGTCCTTTTTGAGCCTATCCAGGGGGGTTCCCAGACTATTGAGATATGGTCTCTTCGGGTCAAGTGTAACGTATATTCCAAGATACTTAAACCCTACTGGCTCAATCTGTATAGGGCATGACTGCGGGAGCACCGGCGGCTCTCCCCTGAGGACAAAGAGCACCAACTTCGACTAATTAATTGCAAATCCGGAATATCTTCCGAATATGGCAAGTATATCTAGAAAGTTGATCAAAGAGTCCCTGAGGTTGGTGAGGTAAAGGAGGACATCATCCACATACAGCGAGATTTTATCCTCCCACCCCAGTGTCCACTGCAGACCTCGTATTGATCGGTCCCATCGAACCCATGCGGCCAGAGGCTCCAAAGCCAGGGCGAAGAGGAGCGGGGACAGGGGGGGGGGGTTCCCCTGTCTTGTGCCCCTTCCAAGGGGAAAGTTGGCCGACTTATAGTTATTGACGATTACCCTGGCCAAGGGATTAGCGTACAACAAACGTACCCAGCTTACAAATTCCAGTTCAAAGCCCATCTTCGCCAATACTGTGAACAGGTAGGACCACTCGACCCTATTGAACGCCATGGTGGCGTCCAGTGACACCAATACCGCTGGTTCATGAATCGACGGGGCACCAACCAGTATCCCATGCAACCTACACTGATTGAGAGCTGTGTTACGGCGTGGCGTAAAGCCTGACTGGTCTGGGTGTATCAAGCTGGTGATTACTTTAACCAGTCTGGTAGTGTAACAGGGCAGACATACCCGAGGTGGCGGTCAAACAGGAAAAGAACTGGTGGGAGAGTCGTGAGGTCACTGATCCTCTGTTTTTTCATCAACAGGATGAATGGTTCTCGCCGTCACAGCTGGAGCTCAACGAAACCGAGGAGGGTCCCTTTAACTGGGACACACTGAGAGCCGACTCCGCCCCTGATGAGGACGTCATCACCTATATCCCAATAAGAAAAGTGAAAAACAGGAAGTCAGAGAGGGTGTTCTCCGGTGATTGCGAGGAGGGTGAAAACAGCAGAACAGCGAGGACCAAAGACCAGGGGGAGTCACCAGTTCGCCCAAGAAGACCATCGAGCCTGGGACTTGCGGAGGAAGAGACGGACCTGAAGAGAAAGCCAGGAGGCCACCGAGGAGGCAGTTCGCCAAGCCACTCTCCCGGAGGAGCGTGGCTATCCCAGGTACGGGAGCGCTTCACGGGCTGGGTCGGGAGGCGGGAGAGACCAGACGCTTGAGTCATTACCGCTACTCGAATCTGTACATAGTGTAAAGCATTCCCAACCTGACACGCTCACCCCCCACTCTCGGCCGCTGGTTATACTTTGGGGTGCTCCCTCACCACCTTCCCTTCGTATCCCTTATTCACAAGTCCACTGACTCTTGCCCTTGTTTAATTTTTTTCTTCTTTCTGGGAATCCCGGAGTCATACCGCCTGGGTCTTTGAGAGGAGTAGAGAGGAGGAAGACCAAGATGTTAGAAGGAACACCCTGGGAGCTGAAGAATCCTCAGAAGAGTGCAGATAACTCTCTAGTTATATTGATTTATTTTGTCTTGTTGACAGACTGGTTGATAAGGTAATATAAAGACCTCATTTAATAAAATACCAGTTCAACTAAACTCGCCTTCTCAACGACCTTTCTTCTGGGCTCGCTACAGGTAGCTAGTAGCTTCACCAGGATTTTAGGCTCAGCATTGAGCATTGAGCAGCGAGATTGGCCGGTATGAGGAGCAGAGAATTTTAGGTTTGCCTGCTTTGTGTATAACTACTATGTTCGCCACCCGCTGGTCATATGGGAGTCCACCTCTCTCCTTACTTTCCGTGAACATGGATCGGACATATGGGTCAAGTTTATGGGCATTTAATTTATACAGTTCTATTGGGATACAGTTTGGGCTGGTTGCCTTCCCGGATCTTACCCCTCTAATCGCCTGTGCCACTTCATCATCTGTGAAAGGGGAATCTAAATACCCCTTATCGTCCTCTGACAGTACAGGCATGCGGATGTCCTTTATCATATCACTATTTTCAGCCTCCGTATATCCACCGACCGAAGTGTATACACCTCTGTAATAGTTGGAGAACTCATCTGCCACTGCCTGGGGCCCACGTTCGAGCCAAGCAATCAGTTTACCAGCCTTGTCTCCATGCTCATATATTAGGCTTTGAGTGGCCTTATTTTGAGATACCGCCCTATCCTTGGCAAGGCTTCTGTACTCTTCCTGTCTTAATTTTAAAAGGTGCACATCTGCTGGAGCGCCCGTCCTGGCCACCAATTCTTCCAGCCGAGTTACATTTGCCTCCGCCCTCTCGACCTCTGCCTGGTGCCTCTTTTTCTTCCCCGCAATCAACGACAGGACTTCCCCGTGGACTACCGTCTTATATGCTTCCCACAATGACTGTGCCGATTCTATAGTACCTACATTTTCTTGAAAATAGCAATCTGTAATCTTGACAATCTCCCTCTTAGTCGCAGGGTCACTCAAGTGCCACACACGAATAGGCGCCACTCTTCCAACTGCCGGTTGTCTGAGCTCCACCCTCAACCACATGGGAGAATGGTCCGAGATCCCCCAACTGAGATATCGTGCCTCTGACTGTAGCTGCTAGGGCCGCCAGTATCAATATGTAATCTAGTCTTGACATGCTGTGGTGTGCTGCGGACACGTGCGTGTAGTAGGTCGGTGTCGGATTACGTACCCGCCAGCTGTCCACAAGCCCCATGGTTGCTAAAAATTCTGAGAGCCATCTATGTGCTGGTCTAAGTATTCGGGCAGGGTGTCTGTCCACCTCACCATCTAGCACTGCATTAAAGTTGCCCCCCAGCATCAGAAGGCCCAGGGGCAGGGTGAGAAAGACAGCCCCCGGGTCGCAGAAAGTGTCAGATTGGAGGCTCGGCGGGACACAGATCGAGAAGAAGGTAGCAGTCTTCCCATTCCACTGACACGAGATTCCAATGTAGTGGCCCCTCCTGTTGTACCACTTGGCTTGGATTGTTAAAGGTAAGGAGTTTTTCACCAATATTCCTACCCCCCTAGACCCCGTGGTAAACCCAGCATGCACCACCAACCTATAGCCTCCCCTATGTAGAGCCATGCAGCGATCGCCATCGAGATGTGTCTCTTGCAATAGTACGACATCAGGAGAATGCCTTCTCATCAACTGATTAACCATTCCTCTCTTGATCCGGTCCCCAAGGCCATTCACATTCCAACTCAGCACCTTTACCCCCGCCCCCCTGCTAGGATTCGACCGTTAACCAACTTGAAATTTGTCCGACTGTGACCTTGCTCCTTCTATGCGGACATAAAATCCACATTATCAGTACATTCACAGTGTTGTCACCTGATTCAAAAATTAAAATGAAAAAAATGAAAAAAATGGAACCAAGACTTAAAACATCCCCGGTCCCCCACCCACCCTGCACCCCTGCATATGGCAAAAGACCATCCCCAACTAGTAGAGTGCCTGTCGCCCTAAACAAACAACTTCTAAGCTACTAAATGTAGTAAACGAGGGGGAAACGGCACCCCGCACCCTCCCCCCTGTCCTCACAGTTCAATAAACACTATTGTCCATCAGAGCACCAAAGACATAGATACAGTTCAGTGCTCTCCGGGGAGTTCCTACCAGGCCGCCTGCCCAGCCACAACCCAGTACCTGACAGACTGTGGAGAGCTCATGTAGCGAGGCTTGGACTCATTCCTGTTCTTCGGCCCCTTTCCTCCCATCTCAATCTCGGGACTCAGAGGCGTCGGGGGCGGCTGTCAATCCAGTCGGATACCAAATCTGGGTTATCAAAGAACCATGCCCGACCATCAACCTCCACCCGCAGACGCGCCGGGAACATCATGGCATATTTGTACCCTCTGTCACGCAGTTTTTTCTTGACAGACAGAAAGTTACAGCGCTGCTTCTGTACCAGTAGAGTGAAGTTGGGAAAGAAGGAGAGCGAGGCATTCTCATAACGGAGGGGTCCTCCTTGATGTGCCGCCTGGAGGATGGCGTCTCTGTCCCTAAAGTTGAGCACTCTGGCAATCATGGGGCGTGGGGGTGCTCCAGGCCTCGGTCTGCCACCCGGGACCCTATGGGCGCGTTCGATAGTCAAGAATTTCCCGATTCCCTTGGGCTTGAGATGTTGGAGGATTAACTCTTCCACAAACAGGTCGGGGGCCAGACCTCCAGCTTTCTCAGGCAATACTAAGATACGGACGTTGTTGCGCTGGACCCACCCTTCATATTCATTAAGCTTGCATCCCACCTGGACATGGGACGATTTAAGGACACTCACTTCTTGCTGAAGCTGGGCAACATCGCCTATCAAACTGGCGGTTTTGATGTCCAGTGATTTGACCTTCTCGTTGACTTTGGTAAGGTCCACGCAAATGAGATTAACTTCTATCAAGACAGTGTCAAGCTTGGTGTCCAGTGCCACCATTTGTTGCCAAAGAGATGACTTCATTCCCTCTATCGCCGCCATGACATCTGTCAATGTCAGTTCTGTCCCTGGACCCCCAGAATCTCTGCCGCCCAACGCGCTGAGTCTAGTTTCAGATGGGGAGCCCTTTGGAATCGTATAGCGGTCAAGTTTGTTCGCCTGTACCTGTTTCAGCCCCTTTGTCCCCCTGGTAGAGTGCTTCTCGCTGTCCGTTTTAGTCGCCATTTTAGGCAGTTCCCGCAGCCGGATCTTTGCAATCAAAGAATCCCCCAGCCGCTGACCATATATTGCAAGCACACTAAGAGTCTGTGTGCACATCCACTGGGTCCCCAGGGAGCATCCCCACAAGAATCACCTGAGGGACGGGGTGGGGGTCCACGAGTCGAGCTGCGGCCTTCCGACCCACCTTGATACTGTTCCCCCCCAGAAGCGGAGATCCTCCAACCAGGGAGATGGCCAGCAGTTGAACCAGGAGTCTCTTTGCAGCAGCGCGGGCCAACTCCAATGTTCATCACTCCTCGTAAATAGGCAGCGGGGGGGAAGCTCATGTCTCCAGCGGTCCGCCGCAACAGCAATGCGCAGTGCCCCAGGCTTTGTCAGGGTGTCGGAAGTCCCACTGTAGCTCCCCGGGTCGCCACTGCACACCCCGGTACCTCCGCTCAAAATTTCCCTACATAGTGGCAGTGGTAGCAGGCTCGATCACTGCCAAAGTCAGCCGCTCTCATGGGAGCCCTCGCGGTGCCCCATGGCACCCCCAGGATTCCTGAATCAGCCGCTAGGTGGTGGGGGGAAGGTTCCTCCTCCCAACCCTTGCCCCCCCGTCTTCGTGATGGGCCGCGTCCTGGGCACCCGCAATTACAGCCTCGCCTGTGGCGTATCAAAACGGGCTCCGTTGGCTTGCCCGGAAGCCCCCACACTATAGTGCAAGGGGGGAGGGGGCCCCTCCACAATGCAGCCCACTCCACACACTCCCCCTTCGCTCACCTCTTCTGCCTCCTCGCCGACGCCGCGTCCCGTGGGCGGACCAAACGGCAACTTCCAGCCCGGGTCCCCGCTGTTGTTAGACTTGTGGGCGGCCTCCAAACTAACTCGGTCTCCAGCTGCAGCCACGAATCAGGCCCGAGCCCCCCCCGTCCGGATCTCTAGAACGCGGTGTCCCCGGGGGGGCCAGACCTGTCTCCTGGTGCACTGCACAGCTTCCCAGAGATGATGCCAAGCTCGGATGGCAGGATTAATGACAGGATAGCGAGTCTGGGGGTCGGTCACGGAGGAGCCTAGAGCTCACGCGGCCATCTTCCTCGGCGCATAGCTCCTCCTCCCATTTGCTCCACTATTGAAGTGCCCTCAGGCATGTATGGAGACGAAAACTGCACCAGCCCCCCAAAGACTTCATCGCGTCCTTGTACACCTTAGAGGCGAACGCTGGACCTTGATCAGAATGGAAGGTGCCACAGGCAAAAGTCCAGACAAAGACATGCAAATATCTAATGACATTTCGGGCACCAGCACTGCGTTGTGGCCAAACCCATAGGAATCTGGTGCACAAATCAACTGAAACTAAAACATATTTATATGCAGTATCAGAGGTGAATGGACCTCAGTGATCAAGATATACACAGCCAAACAGCTGATTCGAAATACATAGCTATGTCTATGGTGGACGCAAAACCGTAGAAGGTTTGATTTGTTGACAGATATCACAAGACAGCACAAAACTACGGGTTTGTTTATATAAACCACGCCCCCAATAACGTTGCTGTAGAATAGAGACAGTCGCAGACACTTCTGTATGTGCAGAAGCCATGCCTTCATGTGCTGCTCGAATCAAAGGAAATCTGCGGTCCATGTTGGGGAATCAGCCGATCCCCAACTGACAGAATAGTAGCATAAGGAACTTGTTTGGGAGATTAATGATAAGAATATTTAGAAGGGAAGCCCTGTGGGTAAGCAGTTCCATCCTTCGTAGCAGCTATAGCCGCCAGAATTTCATTATCGATCTGAGTCATGGACCTTGTAACTGTTGCAATGGAACACGTGGCTACTGAAGATTTGGCAGCCTCATCAGCCAAAGAATTACCAACAGTATGTGCTCCCACACACTGATGGCCAAGAGTATGAATAACCTGTGTGAGCTGCAGATGTTTTTAAGCACCGCCACTCAAACTCAAAGCATTTTATGCTTTATTGCGTGGCCCTTAGAGTCTTGATAATCATTTTGAGACCAAATGAATAAGTTGTCATTAAAAGACAAGACCTAGTAGTAAGAATTGCACACAATAAGAGTATCAAATCAGGATCTGCAAACTCAAATGCTAAAACAAGAGCACGCAGCTCAGCCAATTGCACCGTATAGTCCCCAAGTGCTTGTGTATGCACAATGGAAGACTTAAATTCCCGATTTTCAATCGAACCAGCCAAAATAGCGCAAGCTGCTGGATTAGAATGTTTAGACCCGATGGCCGGTTGAGCCGAGCGGTCGGTATAAATGATACATTTGTACTCATCCAAAGGAAGCAACGACAACAGAGGATGAACATGTTCATACTGTAGAAACTCCTGTGTCTGAAGAGCAGGATCAAAGATAAATGTTCAGCCCATGTCAACAACGTAGCCCATTGTATATAACGGGGATGTAAAGCTTTAGAGTTCGGTACACTTGCCTTAGTTACTGCTTCTAACGCAGGGATAGGGAAAACCATATGAATGTGTTTTCCTTGCACCAGTGAGCATTCCTTCAGAACCCCCCATTTGGACCGCAGCCAAAATCTTTTCAACATTCGAAAAGCGCATTTCCGCTGCTGTGTACAAATGTGATATCTATGCAATAGGTACTGTGTCACCTTCGTTGAACGTTAAATATGTGAAACCCACCATTTCCGGTACAATACGGATGACCAGGTTCGTAGAATTATCACGCATCAACAAGAAGTTAGTCTCTAGCAGAACAGACTGCAAAGAAAGTAGAATAGAGGTATATTACGGAAGCCAGCAGGCAGAAGTAAATGTAGGTTGTATCAAGGCATAGAGCGGTTTGATACGCTGGGCATAATTAGGAATGTATGTCCTCCCGAAATTCAAAAATCCCAGCAAAGACTGAAGCTTCTTCAGTGTAGACAGAGATTGCAATTGTAGACATTTCGCCAGAAAGTGGGGGATGACCCAATACCTTCATTATTGAGCTTGTAGCCCAAAAAGAGCACAACCAAACAAGCGATGTGTGATTTATCAAAATTAAATTTGTAACCATAGTCAGCAAACAACTGTTGACTGGGACTAGATGAGGTATCATTTTGTCATCCGTCAGATAAATATAATCTATGTACAAGAATGCATCCGGGTCGATGCTGTGTAACAAAGACACAACATGTGCAGCATAGGCCCGTGGCTGTTCTTATACCCCAGAGGCAAAAGCGTAAACTTTGTTTGATTTCCAGTGGCAGTAAATGCTGTCAAGTCACGGCTCTCAGGAGCCAGGTTGCGACTGTAGAAACCATTGAATATATCCAGTGTTTTGTATTTTTACGGATAATACTGTTGACTAACGCAGAGCTTTGTGTGATCTGTACTGCAAACGTACGACAAGGACTATTCAAATTTCTATAATCAAACACAATAGGACATGAACCATCCGGTTTCGATACCGGAAAAAGAGGATTATTCATCAGGATTCAATTACACCTTGATATTCCAATTGGGTCAGAATGTCACAAACAGGAGCTTTAGCTTCCTGCCTGATTGGATATTGCAGTTGTGGCTGCGGCATAGACCGTAATGAAATCTCGTGTGCCGGTGAATCTCTTAAAACAGCCCACTTACTTATGGTACACTGCCTGGGCAAGGGCCAATGCCCACTCCGATACATATGCCCGTTTAGCCTCCTCAGGGAAGTATGTTGAAAAACTTGGAAGTATCACGTCTTCCCCTCTAGAAGCGGCAAAAACAAATGATGGACACCAATCTGCCTCCGCCAACAAAATGTCATATGAAGAAGTGATATTTTCCCAGAAAACTGCCATAACTGTACGCTTTATATCATCCTCAATTTGGAGGAATATTTAATAGAATCTATCCAGGGGAGCAACTCGAGTAACTGCTGTTTCTACTGTAATAAATGTATCAGATGCTCTCGCCTCCAGACAGGGACGCAGTGCCTCCCGCACTATGGTAACCTCCGCTAAGCTGTCGAGCAGAGTCACTGCTCATCTCCAGTCTAGGAGTAGCATCCTCACCTTTCTTCTTTTGATACAGGGGTCTGAAATGAGGCAGTCCCTCTTGTTTGGCCTTCACATCAAACTGGTGAGGTGGATACCGTTCATGTTGAGTGGTCACACCTTTGTCGTGATCCTGGCGCTCCCCACCACCGACTCGAGAGTCTGATGTATCCTGTAAGGAACGAGGAGAGCGCTGATCAGGGACTTGAAATCTATCAGGAGATGTAATTTTTGGGCGATCATGCAAATCATAAATTCGCTCAGAAGAATCAGGTGTCGGTGAAGCAGCACGCAAACCTTGCTTCGGTTGTTGCTGCCCCTGTTTTTTATTTTTTCAGTTATTTTTAGGAAAGAACGGTCGCACATCCTTATCAGTTTGGGCTTTTTGTTGAGGTTGTGTTTGAGTTGGAGTAAAAGGCTTAATTCTCAGACTATTGCCCCCTAAAGATTTATTAGCTTTAGCAATAATCTTAGGCAATTTGGGCTGTTTGTCTGAGTCAGCAACAGCCTCCAAGCATTGTGCCACTTGTAAGCTTACAGAATCTCCCTAGGATCATATCGCAAACAATATTGAACACACCCACCAGTCTCATCCCCAACTCCAGGACCGCCTCGACCCCATGCTCATCCTGAACACGTTTTATCACAAAAGGGAGAATGGTCATGGAGGGAATGCCTAAACACATTAAATATACCACTGCAAACACTCTACCCCAAGTGTTACAATCAACGAACTCAGGAACAAGTCCCTTAGGTAAACTCATGGTCAGGATCCCGTGTTTCTCCACAGGTGTGGCATTTGGAAAAACAGCTTTGAGTTGTCCAAAGTTTTTCAGCTTGCCAATAAGGAAGTTTGTCTTTATTTTGTGGACGATTGTCCATCACTGAATTAATCATGACAGGGTTGATAACTATACCACTGGGTCCCGGTGGTTGTGCAGCAACTCCAGGTGGTCCCACCTATATGTTGAGCAACATGAACTATATAACAGCTCTATGTACACATATTAAAGAAGTATGTAATATGGGTAGCTCTGCAACAGTAACATTTAGATAATTTGGATGTGGTGTATACCCAGCCAAAACAGGTCATGTGCCCCATCATCGATAAGGAGCCTAAATGGACCGCTGTCAAAGTGTGTGGAAGAGTGCTATTAAACCGTATGGTTTGTTGCCAAGCTGTTAACGGAACTTCAGGAGTTCAATAAGGTCGATAATCCCACGGAGGCGCAGTGGCAGTATATTTGTGAAAGAAAATATCAGTTCCATCCACTGCCAGTAAGATGACCCACAAATAAAATACCTCGAATCGGTGAGCCGCATCCACCTCTACAACAGAAATAAGAGCAGCACCAGCATTAGGGACTCCATGTTGAGCCAAATAAGCAGTAACTGGAGCTCGGTTAGGAGCCAATATGAATACCACCATAATCAATAAAAGAGAATAGCAACCTATGTGCATCAGCACAAATACGGGTAAAAGGAAGAGAAAGACTTACCCTTTCGCTCAATCACTCATACTTGTCCACAATAAGAATTGACAGCGTCACTGTTATAGTTCAAAATGTTTATTTTAACTATAGTGCTCTATAATGCAGTATAAGAGCCACTACCAGCAGCAAAACGCATAAACCTAAAACAGTTAGCATTGTAACAAGTCCATAGACTATGAAGGGGGATGCCATCATATACAGACAGTGGATAACTATAAGGCCTAACCACCCTCCCTTTGGAAAGAAGATGTTTTATTATATAAAGGAAGATCTCTGGGCTTTGTCAGCAAACCCCATACCGTAGTGCCTAGATGATAGCTTAACATCATAGGACCATCATAGTTCTTCTCTCTGGAAAGGTCCCTCTCCAAGTAAGTGTTAAACCAACATGCATCCCCGTAACATCAAAGCATGAGTTTCCAGCAGCCGCAGCTGTGTAGTATGTTTTGTCTAAATGCTAGGGACTGACTAGGGCAGAACAACAAGGGGCATTGTTTATCAACCTTGCACTCCATTTTCAGACTTAACTCCAGGAAGAGGCAGTGAACACAGAAAGCAGATGGTTCATGTGCAAAGCACAAACAGTCTTGCAAAATAAAGTCATGTAGTAATGTGTACAAAAGCAGCATCATGGGGGGCGTGGCCAGCAGCATGGCCGACTAGACGTGCTCTGCCGGAGCTCCGGCCGAGCTGCCCAGTAATCCGTCGTATACCATCCTACACAAGCTCGAAAAGGCACCGGAAAAACGATAAAACACCGTGGCACCTAGATGAAGCGCCGCATAGACGGCACACGCCTGCTTTCCTGGGGAACCCGTGTGCAAAGCCGACCGTAGCGGACACCCGGCGGCAATGATGGCGACCGCGAGGCGCGGAGGACTCCTGAGCTCCTAGAGCCCCTACCGGGGTTTCGGCTGCCCGACGCTCAACTGCCGGAGGTCCCGCGACCCGCCTTGCCCCCAGGTGAAGTTGGCCACTCGTGGCGGGTGGACGGCGACAGCTCGAGGTGATCGCGGACGGCCGGCCGCCTTTACCAAGATGGCGGCCGGCGGAGTGTGAGACGGCTGGAAACGACGGGACCCCACGGCTGCCCCCCCCCGGAACTCGGCGGACCTGGTAACCGCCTGAGAGACACAGCGTGGGTGCAGTGAGGGCAGTGGAGCGGGGGGCCGACTCCACAAAATCTACGGAGCAGTGGCGAACTCCCTCGTGACATCAGCCTATACCAACATGGCGGCGGAGCGATCCGAGGGCCCCGGGAGCTAGACACCGGGACACCGTAGCGGAGGAGGTGTCCTGTAGACCGCGAGGGCCTGGCCTGCGGGGGCGAGAGCTTCTGCTAGACCTGCCGCCCGGAGTGTGAGGTGCGGAGCTTCAGGGCAGGTCGGTGCCCACCTCGGCAGACCGGCGTATCTAAAGGAGACAACAGCTGAGGCGGAGGGGGCCCCTGGGAGACTGCGGGGGAGACCCGCAAGACTGTGATACCGGAGGCCGCTACTACTGTCTGTAACCTCTGCAGTGGCCCCCCTACATCTGTGACGACAGATAACCCCGGGCCTACAGACTGTGTGGAAATGGGGAAGAAAGACCCGGCGCCCAAGGTCACGCGGCAGGGCCCCATGGACAACTTCGCAGCACCACGGACGATGGCGGACCACCAGTCCATACAGCCTGGCTCACGCAACGACACGGCCATGCTAATGGAGGCCATCCAGGCGTCCAGGACGGACATCCAGGCATCGCGCTCCGCCCTGGAGGCTAAGATCGGAGAGGTAGGGTCTGAGGTGACAATACTGCGGCAGGATTTTCGAAACCTAGCCGAAAGAGTGACGGCGACGGAAGCTAAATTGAAGGAAGACGAGGAGTCGATCACTACACTCAAGAAGGACATGGCGGAACTACAGGCCTCCCACCGTCAACTGCAGTGGAAAGTGGATGACGCGGAGAATAGGTCAAGGCACAACAACCTCCGCTTTGTAGGAT
This sequence comes from Lissotriton helveticus, assembly GCF_964261635.1. Taxonomy (NCBI): domain Eukaryota; kingdom Metazoa; phylum Chordata; class Amphibia; order Caudata; family Salamandridae; genus Lissotriton; species Lissotriton helveticus. The sequence goes on along the minus strand of NC_136065.1, from coordinate 161,940,761 downwards.
TTAGAGAAGGGATTGAGGGCAAGGACATGTCCGCCTTCCTCCTAGCTTGGCTGAAAACTACTTTCCCGACTGCGCAGTTCTCCCCATGCTTCATAATTGAGAGGGCGCACAGGGCGCTACTGGCCAAGCCACCGGAGGGTGCGAGACCAAGACCAGTCATAGCACGCTTCCTGAACTTTGCGGACCGAGACCTGGTCCTACGGGAAGCCAGAGCCTTGGGAGAGATCCGCTTGGAGAACAATACTATAATGATCTTTCCAGATTACAGCCAGGAAGTCTCAAAACAACGCCGCTCGTTTGACTCTGTAAAGGCGAAGTTGCGGTCTCTAAACATCAAATATATGCTCCTCTTTCCCGCCAAACTCAAGGTAATATACAAGGATAAATCCACCTTTTTTGCACACCCGGACGACGCGTGGCAATGGCTCGAGGAACGTCCCATCTTGAATAGCAGGGAAGCAGCTGGCCGAGAGGCACTGGACAGGTCGGTAAGGGAACGGCCGAGATGGGAGCTGCCGAAACCGCAGCGGCGGAGATCACGGAGGACGCAACAGAAGTCAACGGCAACACCATACAGAACCCGAGGCACGGCGGACAAGAGAGAAGGCAGATCGGAGTCCCCAGGCAATGTCTCTGATGCGGGCTCGAGGTTCAGTTGCCTGAGGAAGGGAATCCGCTCCGAAGGCGACGACATGGAGGAGTCGGAGGGCCCCACATCCGGAGGGGAGGAGGAAGAACTCTTGGGCGACTCGATGCACCCGCTGGTCAAAGAAATATACCAGACGGAACAGGACTCCTCGGGTCAGGGCCCGACCATGGAAACACAAGACTCACATTCGTGACTATGGGTGCACAAAGCTCGGGGACGATAGCGGCTCGGCGCAACGGAGCAAGCAAGTTGGCACACCCCCTACTGTTCTTTTTCTCTTGAGTTTCTTAGAACTAGTTATTGTTTAGTGTGGGGAGGGATGTGTGGGAGGGCGACTGACCTACTCCCGTGGATAGTTTGGTCCCAGGTTGGGACGCAGCTGGAAGGGGAAGGAGGTGGGGAGGGAGGTGGGGAGGGGAGTGGGGGGGGGGGTTTGGTACTGGGATTGCATCAAGTTGGGGTTTTGGGGGGATGGGGGGGGAGGGAGTTAGTTGAGAAGCAGCAGAGAAATGCCATCCCATTCTTGGCTACGTCCCGTCCCCGGGGTCCCTCACCAGGTAGGCACTGGGTCATGCAATGGCAGATACACTAGATAATCCACACAGGGGTGGCGCTGGGGTCACGGTGTTAACGTGGAACGTGAATGGCCTGGGATATAAAATCAAGAGAAGTTTGGTCAACGCTTATCTCAAACGATTGGCGCCTGACATCATTCTCCTCCAAGAGACCCACCTTAGGGGCAACCACTGCGCGTTCATAGCGCGTGGACGATATGTGGCCTTAGCACACGCAGGTTACACGATGGGCTCCAGGGGAGCCGCAGTTCTAATCAAAAAAGCAGCACCATTCACGGCTACACACACTTGGTTAGACCCGCAGGGCACATATGCGGGAGTCCAGGGACTGTGGCGGAGACGTAAATTCACGATAATATCTGTATACGCCCCACCTAAGCTACAGCCACGCACACTGAAGGCTGTCATGAATATCCTGCTGGACACGGCCGACACGACTCAGATTGTAGGGGGAGACTTTAACGATGTAATGTGCACATCCCAGGATAGATCGGGGTCACCCCACACTATAGGAACTACAACCGCCCTAGCGCGACAAATGACCACTATCGGCCTCACCGATGTATGGAGATGGCTCCATCCAACACAAGAAACATATTCATTCTACTCAGGGGCCCACAAAGTCTTTTCCAGACTAGATTATATCTTTACATCCAGGCAGGAGATCTCGGCGGGAGATCTAGCGGAATATAAGGCAAGAGGGATTTCTATTTATACACCTAGGGCGCGAGAGAGGGGGAAGTCAGGCGCAATGGCGACTAGCGCCGTGGGACATTCAAACGCCAGAAATTCTGTGGGGCTTACGAGCGGACATACGGGTCTACATAGCCGAAAATGAGGGATCGGTTCAATCAGGGGCTACCCTATGGGAAGCTATGAAACCAGTGTTAAGGGACCGCATTCAGAGCAGGTTGGGGAAGGTCAGGCGGAAACGTCATGGGACGATAGCGAACGAGGAGGCGACCATCCTGACTCTAGAAGCAGAATACCACCAACAGAAGGGGGAGACACGCCTTAGGAAGCTGCTAGACACTCAGAGACACTACAGGGAGCTAGTCACGGACGAGGCGCGCACTCAGGCACTGGCAACACTCAACCGACTATATGATGTAGGTGACAAATCCGGGAAACTTTTAGCCTGGTTGAGCAGGAGGGAACGAGCGACCCGGTGGGTGGATCAGATCAAGTTAACTGGGAACAGGCGGGTGTCCTCGGATGTGGCCATAGCGGACATTTTTGCGACCTACTATGAGGACTTCTATAGGGCCAGAGATTTAGGGGACTGTGAGGACGCACAGCGATACTTATGCGATATGGAGATGCCGACCTTGTCCACAGAGGCCAACGCTGCCCTTGAGGCAGACATGACGCTAGAGGAAATAGCGGAAGCCGCAACAGCGCTGAAACCGGGGAAAACTCCGGGACCCAACGGTTTCCCGGCGGAGTTTTTCAAACGGACAACGGATCTGTTGCAACGACATTTGAAGGCCCTCTTCACAGACTCGTATCAGACAGGGAGCCTCCCCCCAGATTTAGCCTTAGCCACTATTGTCCCGATATACAAAGAGGGTAAGCCGAGGGATGACTGTTACTCTTACCGCCCAATCTCCCTCCTGAACATAGAAACAAAAATTCTGGCCACCATCCTAGCGAGGCGACTGAGACAGGTCATCACAGAACTGGTACATATGGACCAGTCCGGCTTCCTGCCGGACAGGGCAACCAAACTCAATCTCCGCCGCACTCACAATTGGATTCAGGAGGTCCGTGGGAGGAGTGAACCCCACTGGTTCCTCTCCCTGGATGCGGAGAAAGCGTTTGACGCAGTCCACTGGCCTTTCCTAATGGAGACGCTCCGACGGTTTGGATTTGGACCCAAATACTTGCAATGGGTTCGGCTCCTGTACTCAGACCCGAGGGCACGAGTACGGATCAATGGGCGACTGTCCCGCGAGTTTCCGATTGGGAGGGGGACCCGTCAGGGATGCCCACTGTCCCCTCTTTTATTTACACTTACAATTGAAATTCTAGCGTTACGAATCCGGCATAATCGAGACATTAAAGGCTTTACTTGGGGAGGATCAGACGCGACACAGGAAAAAATATCCCTGTATGCTGATGACGTATTATTGTTCGTGACTGACCCAGATAGGACAATCCCGGCACTGTTCAGAGAGCTGGGCGACTTTGGGGCGATGGCAGGACACGCGATAAATTGGCACAAATCGGTCCTCTATGATCCACAAGGCAATGAGAGGAGGGAGTGTCTGCCAGAGTTACTTATACATACTAAAGAAGGCTTCCAGTACTTGGGGATTTTCATAACCCTAGATAGGGACCGCTCCTTCACTGACAATATACACCGAATAATGGTGGGTGCGAAGGCAGAGATGGACAGATGGAGACAGCTCCCGCTCACTATACTGGGTCGCGCCGCCCTATATAAAATGGTCCTATTGCCCAAGTTTCTCGATGCGCTCCAAAACGAGTACTATCCCCTGCCGAGTACGATCATGAACAAAATACATGCAGATCTCCGCACCTTCCTGTGGCTGGGGAAACAGCCAAGAGTGGCTCTCGCCACATTGCAACGACACCAATATAGTGGGGGGATTTCACTTCCTAACCTGGAGGCCTACTACTGGGCGGAACACCTCGCTCCCATCAATGAGTGGCTCCACGCAGCAGCCGACCACCCTACATATGCACTGGAGAGATCTAAGTGGTCAAACACAACTATACTACACTTCCTCTATGGAGGGAAAGGGGGTCAACAGCTCCTCCCTGCCACCAGAATTACGTTGTCGGCGTGGCGTAGAGCGACAACAAGAATGGGGTGGGACAAGAGGCCCACCCGCCAGACGCCGCTATGGTGCTGTCAGTGGCTGGGGGAGCTCAACAAGCTGAAAGGCTTCAGCAGATGGGATGACATTGGCATCTCCACTGTGGGAGACGTGATAGCAAGGGGGGAATTGAAAACTTTTCAGGCGCTCAAAGATGAATTTGGCCTACACAACACCCAATACTACAAATACGTTCAACTGCAACATGCATGGAGGGCACAACACATTGCACTTACAGACATCCCAGAATATGCACCACTGGAGGTCAGATTGCTAGAGGAGCAGATGCGGGGGGCGGTATCACTGACATACAGGACCCTGACGAATAATATGCTAGGTGACCTACAGGCCCTCCGGGACAAGTGGGAGACTGACGTGGGAACCATGGAGGATCTGGACTGGGAACTTGCTCTCATGCATCCTCGTGAGGTGGCAATAAAGTCGAGACTCCGTCTCATACAATTTAAGGTGCTCCACCGAGTTTACTTCGACAGGGTGAGGCTCTTTAAAATAGGTAGGATTGCCGACACAGCATGCCTTAGATGTCACCAACACACGGGCGATTTCTTTCATACAATCTGGGGATGTGCAGTTATTCAAGAATACTGGCAAGCTGTGTTCATGGAACTAGGCAAGGTACTGGGGGTGGACATCCCGCGGGATCCTAGATTGGCGCTCCTGGGCATGACCACAGACGTAGATCTCACCCGCCCCCTGCTAATCTTTTTGTTGCTGGCTTTGGTGGTGGCAAAAAGGGACATAGCACAACTCTGGGGGGCGCCCGGAAAGCCAGACCTGGAGGAATGGAGGAGAGGGCTAGATTTGTACATGGCGGTGGAGAGAGTGACTTATAAAGCAAGAGGTTGCCCCAAAAAATTCCGGAAAATATGGGCTAAATGGAGACACTACCATGGTCTAGAATGAGTCAATACGAACAGAACGTATGAGGTCAATGGGACCCTGGACGAGATACCGTGTAAGTTGGAACTTACTGAACAATGTATATATACTGTAGATGCCCGGCTCAAGACTCTGGATTTTCCGGGAGCAACACAGCAGATGGATGGGGGGGACGGGAGCGAGGGAGGAGGGAAAGCCGGGGGTGGTGAACTGCTGCTTGGGGGGGTTCTTCGGTTTTTCGGTTTGTGTGTTTTATTTCTGTTGCTGGTACAAGAGTCAATAAGTTCATTATAAGGGTGCAATATTCAATAACAACAGAAAAGTTGCATGACAGGCGGCGGGAGCGGAATGTTGACGCTCTACCGTGTGACCTTATTTCTGTATATGATCCTTCTGATGCAACAATAAAAAGAACTTTAAAAAAAAAAAAAAGCAGCATCATGGCAGCAGAGCTCATGTTAACTTAGCAATGTCGACAATGACCCTAACGGCCATATGACACTCCATACCTCTTTACTCAAGCAACTACAGTAAGTCATAGAGAATTTCATCGGGCAGGGAACACCTGAGAATCACTAAATACAGAGTGATTGCAGCCTCATAGGAGAGGGATTGGGATTTCCCAACATTTTACAACACTACCAGGCATTACATGACGTTTCCAGACTACATGGTTGGTCAATTAAAATGAAGTGCAGTGGAGTATCATAAATGTGCATGTCTGATATATAACAAGGGAGCACTAAAGACCAGGTTTACTGAACCATGGTGCTCTACATATGCATTGCAACTAATTCTGTACAGTCATCACTGCACCTATTCTTGGCAGGCAGGCTGTGCTTGGCCCTACTCATGTGGATGACACGCAATAGAGTAAAGACGGCAGGCTGTACAATGCAGGCTTCTCTGGACCTTGCGCAGATGCATTGCAGGCAGAACGGTGAAGACCTTCTCTCACAGGATGCTCACATCTGTGCATTATGAGTAAATTCTGTGCAGGGCTCACTGTCTGTTGTACAGATCCGTTACAGCCAGTACTATACATTCCTTGCGGAGCCATGTGCAAAGGGTTGCCGGACAGCTCTGAAGAGGTCACAGGCCGTACGCAAAAAGCTTCACTGGACACTGCGCAGGAAGATGGCTGCCAGTACAGTTTATTGGCCCTTATGCATATTTGTATGGCTAACTATAGAGTCCATATTTCACTGCTGTTAACACAAGTGCTTGCCTGGCCCTATTCTGCTGACCTTGTTGGTATTTGGAGAGCAGTCACAAAGTGCAGTTTTCACTGGTCATCAACATGCAGTAATGGGAAGGACTTCCTGGACCATGTACAGTGGACAGTATTTTGCAGGTCTTGTTGGCCCTATTTTTAGAACCAAACAAAATTGAGGATAAGCAGCTGGAAACTAACATATGTAGTGCAGAACAAATATATTCAAAATCCTGATGAGGGGTTACAACCTGCTACAGTGATCAAATGGTGCAGGTCTAATGCCAGCAAACAAACTATTCAAGATATTCCATGAAATGTGCATCATAGAGATTCAGAATGATCTACATATCACAGCAGACCTCCAAGGCTTAGCTCACACGATTGGAGAATCAATATCATCAAAAGAAATGTAAGTAAAGAATGTGTCCTGCTTACTCCAATTTCAGACTTTATCTTCTAAGACCACCACCAGGAGGAAAGATGATCAAGGTGGGTTCCTGCTTGCCTGTATCAATAATTACAAAAACTTAAGAAAAGAGCTCCATATCCCATGTCCTAGGATTGGGATGGGCACATTGTGGTACCCGATTTGGTCACTGTGCCACTTTGTCGTGCTGCCATACCAGGTTTCTAATAACAAAGCACTTCTGCCAAACATGGTAGATTTGAGGGGCTAAGTCTCTCACAACCAATCACACCTCTAGCTTTGGATTGGAGCACATAGAGCTGACTGTTTACCAGCCAATGTGTCCATTTGTAACATGGACATGAGCTTCACTGGGTGAACTTGTCACCCCTTCATACCTCAAAACTGAAGTGGATGGAATCACAATGAGATTTCAGACATAGCCTTGTGAATGAGGACAACAGTCAGCATATTGCCTGCTTATCCACTATTGCATGCAGATGACTAAAATAAGATAACAAGGCTGCTGCATCGTTAGATATCATTGGGTGGCATTTGGTAAACTGTTTTTTTCCTACACGTAACCTATATTGGGAGAACCCTGAGTGGCCAACTCTCTAGGTATCCACTCGGGGGCCCCCACCGACCCCTGCCCCCCTCCTCACATCTACCACAGAGCCACAGCCGCCATCGTACCCAAACTACAACGCACCATCAACACCACCTTTAAAACAGGCACCTTCTCGGATGACTGGAAGCAAGCAGAAGTCAGACCCCTGCTCAAGAAGCCCACAGCTGACCCCACCGACCTCAAGAACTATTGGCCCATCTTGCCGCTCCCCTTTGCAGCCAAAGTTGCAAAGAAAACAATAAACAGAAAACTGACATGATTCATTGAAAAGAACGCCCTCCTCGACCCGTTCCAATCCGGATTCCGAAGCGACCACAGCACAGACACCGCCCTACTTGCCGCCACAGATGACATCCGCATCCGCCTGGACCAAGGTCACTCCACAGCCCTCATCCTACTCAACCTATTAGCGGCCATCGACACTGTCTCCCACCGCACACTAGTCGCTAGACTACACGACGCAAGTATACAAGTAACAGCCCTGGACTGGTTCCAATCATTCCTCACCGGAAGAAGCCAAAGGATCAGATTCCCACCCTTCCTCTCTGACCCCACAAAAATCCCCTGCGGAGTTCCACAGGGTTCATCACTGAGCCCCACCCTCTTCAACATCTACATGCCCCCCCTCGCAGCCTCAGTCAAGGAAGATAGTCATCTACGCAGCAGACTGGACTAAGGAAACGCACTCTATGACAGCATCAACAAGTCCCTACTCCGCAAACTCCAGACAATACAGAACATCGCTCCCAGACTCGTCCTCGGCATCCTCTGACACGAACACATCAGCCAACCCCTACGAAGTTTCCACTGGCTCCTCGTGGAGAAAAGAGTCACTCTCAAAATCCTCATTCATGCCTACAAATGCCTACACAACAACGGACCCAAATACCTCAACGACAGAATCAACTTCCACGTACCCAAAAGAAACCTCTGATCTTCCAACCTCGCACTGGCCGAAACCCTGCACACCCACAAAGCCAGAGCAGGCAGAAGATCCTTCTCTCACAATGAGGCCAAGACCAGGAACGAGCTACTGGCAGATATCAGACGCACCCCCTCCCTCTGTCAGGAATTAGCGCTCGAGATACACTGAAGCGCGCCTACTCAATCAAACTACATATCCCATGAGGCGCTGGGGCAGAGGTACTGGTTATCTAGGCGCCCGTCGCGCACACTGGTGTGCGTAATACTGTTTCCTGAATCGACATCGCGGCTCGGAGAGTTCCTGAGACTGAGGACGCGGATGTTTTCCTGTTTCGTTCCTTTGATTACTACCACGGCTGTGGTGAGTACACACGCATTGAAATACGGGTTGCGGAAACCGTATCTTGTTGAAACTAAAAGCGGAGGCTTACTGAGCCGTCTGCCTGGTGATTTCTGTTTCTGACCGGAGAGTGACAAAGGGAGACGCGGTGACGGAACCGTTTCTCCTGGGGGGACCGAGCAGCATTTGTTTTTGGTGGCAGACATTTGAAGCAGACATCTCAGATTCATTATCGGAAGGGCTACGCAGGACCCCGATTGCAGTAGGGCGCGAGCCAAAAGTAAAACCCCCTCTTATCAGGCGGCGGTTGTACTAATACCGTGGAAGCCTGCATTAGTGGGGAATTACAGGGGATTATTTCCGAACACGAATTGGTAACGGTGACGTAACCGAGTACTAATTCTGAAAGCTGTTTCTTGTGGTTTTCAAACCGGAAAGAAAGGGCGGCGGTATGCTACACCGTGGAAGCCCAGTAGCTTGACTTTGTTTGGTGTTTTGAAACCTGAGAATTAGTCCTCTTTTCGTTTTCTGGCCTGAAGTCTGTCTTGATTGTTATCACATGCAATCGCTTTTATTTTGAACCGGTGAGCTCTGTTCCATATACCACCATACTAGTACAACTATACCTATAGAGTTGTGAGTAATTACTTCTGCCTTACTGTGTGCATTAGGTGCTATCTTGTGAGTGCTCTGATTGTGGTGGATATCCCTCTAGAATATGCTGACCCGGTTGGTAGCTAAGGTATGCATCATATCATTAGTGAGAATTAAATGAGAGTAGGGGGTGTTATTTCATGTGCCCTGACCCTCTGCCTTTCTTCCCACAGGTTCACCGTTTTTCCCGCTGCCCCGGCCTTCCTTTTTTTCCCTCACCTGATAACCTTTCAACTCTGTGCTAGTAATTCAGAGTTCGGGGATGTCTGGAGATGGACCCCTTATTGAATCATCCAGATCCTGAGGAGTGGAGGTCCTGACACCCTCAACACCTTCAGTAAGACCCTCAGTACCTGGCTCTTCAGCTAAACAGATCTGAGGTCCGTCCCTCCTCCCTCCCCCCTCAGCACCTTGAGACCTTCATGAGTGAGTAGCGCGCTTACAATTCCCTGATTGATTGATAGTAGCAAAAAGCATTTTTTATTTCACTTCAAACAGCGTGCCATCCTTCACGAATTTTTGTGTCATCAATAACTCTTCCATGTACATTCCAAACTTTCTGGGAAATTAAAGACAATGGACCACACGAGGAGGAACTCAATTACCTAAAGGTACTTTTCAAAAGGATACTCTTGTGTAAAATAAAAAAAAAATCTATCTGTTTTTCAGGTTTATAATACCACCTCGTTGTCTTCTTTTCCATCTTTCAAGCCCACCTCCTTCTACCCAATGTTACCTAATGTCTAAATAGAAAAATTCAATTTGTGTCCACCTGATAATAGATGTTGGCTTTAAAGCTGCTTTAATTTCAATTTAATTACAGAAGAAAAGTAGAAGGATGTCATGAAGAGCCTGCAAACAAAATGAATTGTGGAATTAGACGGCATATGATAGATGTAGTGACATAATTGGTTGCTGGGGCAGACAGTGGGCATCACTCATGTCAAAGAAGGAGCCACTGATTAAACTAAATCAGGCACTGCAAGCCTAACACGATTTCAGACAAACATGGGGTAAATATGAATGCCATATAGCACCTATTCTCTTGCCCAATCCTGAATGGAAACTTCTTGTGACATATTTTGGATATTACAGGCAAAGACACTGGTTACACAAGATCAAGGCAAATGGTTCATGTGTGATGAAGGCAGACTGGGGTTTTTCCTGGGTTGGTCCTAACTTCTAACCCTATAGAAAAACTGGAGCATAGAGCCTTCCCATATGTTACCTGGTCAAGGAACAAGAAATGTATCCAGGGTGGCTGTGTGCTATAGCCACTGAGGGCCAGATGTAGGTAATCTTGATTTACCTACTCTTAAATACCGAATCATACCGATTCGGTATTTAAGAGTAGGTAAATGGGATGTAGGTAATTTCTCTTTTTAAATTACCGAATCAGTAAGATTCAGTAATTACCGAATCGGTATTTACCAATTCCGTAATTGCCATTCATTCCCTAAGGGCATGTATGTCTGCAAAATGGCAGCGTTTGAAAAGAAAAAAAATGCTTTTTCAAGGCATTTCATTATTTACCACCAACTTCTAGTTGGTGGTAAATAACGAATTCTTAAAGCCCTGTAGCACTGATTACAGTGCTACCTACATCTCATAATACAGAATCTGTAATTTTACAGAATCTGTAATTTTACAGAATGTGTAAAATTACCGAATCTGTAAAATTACCGAATCTGTATTTTAGGTGGCCCTACATCTCATTTTCCAAATACCGGTCGGTAACGGCCGAAATTACCGAATTTCGGCCGTTACCGACCGGTATTTGCCTACCTACATCTGGCCCTCAGTTTCCTATTCGACATCCATGACAAAAAGAAGACCCTTAAGCATCAGCTCACCGGTGGTAGAATAGGGAATTGATAAAAATGTATAAAATAAGCAATGCCGAGAAGTTCCTGGCCAAGCAACATAGACATAACCCTTGGGAATTTCATTCTCTTCCTCACATACACTTATAACCTCAAGATCCCTCACTGCCACAGGAGTATGCTGAATAGAGAACTCCTCGGGGCTCAATGTGGAGGGAAGAGAGGCCATGTCCAGGTGGGTGATTGGAATCTAGATGAGGTCGGATACATTCTTACTGGAGAGGCCAAGTTGGAACCCCGCACCAAAGGCTGTCCAACTGGCGTACCCCTCAGGGCCATCCTCAGGCAGTAACTGCCTCAAACAAATGACTGAGATTCACTCCAACATTCTTGCTTCTAAGCACATGCAGGCACACCCATGCAGATGCTCAGTGAATCAGCTGCCAATAAACTCCAAAAGTCGTTGTCGCCCTCCGTACACTCACATATTCTCAAAGGTGATATGGGTTGTTCTGGAAGAAAACGGTCGCACAGACTGCACGAGGTCAGCTGAAGTTTTGTTTTCATCTCCCACCGTGGCTTTCCCAACTAGTATCCTAAAGTGTCACTCCTCTGTCTACTGTGCTGTCAATCAGGCTGTGGAAGCATCAGAGTGCTCTTCAGTACCTGCGCCTCTCTTCCCCAGCCTCCTATTCCAAATTTCCTCACAGAAAGATTTACAAGCCCCTCAAAAGGAATATGAAAATCCAAATTTATAAAGTAAACCTTAGTAGGAGTCTTCAACTCACCTTCAGGCAAATAAAGAATCAATATTTAAAGATTGTCATGACATAGTGCTTGGGAGCATCAAACTTTCCATGACCCAGACCAGATCTTAAATCTGCTTTGTGGCTTTGGTTTTCTCCATCAAGATTCACTCTTTTGTCATTAATGGTCTCATTTGCATTCACAACAATGAAGATATGTTTCACGGGAAACAACCTTTACAATGCATTCATTACATCCCACTACCTTTGTATAGCACATTGCAACATCCTTTACATAGCATGTCGTTACAACACAGCCATTACATTGCATGTCACAACAACGCAGGTCATTACAACGCAGGCATTACATCGCAAGTCATTACAATGTATACCATTACAATGCATAGTACCCTTACACTGTCCAACACTTACCCTACTGTTGCACTCACTAGAGTTAGAATAGTAATTTTTACCCCTACACTATCTAACACTTACCCTACTGTTCCGCTCACTGGAGTTAGAATAGTAATTTTTACCCCTACGCTATCCAACACTTACCCTACTGTTGCACTACTGGAGTTATAATAGTAATGATTACCCCTATACTATCCAACACTTACTTTAAATGCGATGTAATGGTATGCATTGTAATGGCATGCGTTGTAAAGGTAGTTTCTGAAAATGCGAAGTCATGGCATGCAATGTAAAAGAATGTGTTGTAAAGGATGTTGCAATGTAAATACTGCGTTGTAAAGGCATGCATTGTAAATGTATGCGTTGTAACGACATACATTCAAGTCTGACTAATTTTCATATTTCCTCGCAGGAACATTTTTAAAAGATGGGGTTCAATCTCCATTGTGCGGCACCTCTTCATTGGTCCTCATCTTTTACGTCAGTTAGAGAGGTCAAATATGGGAGACTGTTGAAACCAATGCATGTGGCAGTGTAATGGGCATAACCTAGGAGCAGCGGATCCTATCCAGATGTTTCTGCTTGTGACCTCAGTTCTGCAATATTTACATGTTATCCAAACTCACTCCAACGCTGCTCGGTTTCGACCGTTCTGACCTCTCTTCATTGGCTTCCGGTCAGACAGAGAATCAAATTCAAGGCTCTCTGTCTGACATTTAAGATTCTGAAGCTTTCCTCTCCCCCCGCCTTGGTGGGCCTCATCTCGGCGTATGTCCCCTCGCGGTCCCTCAGATCTGAATCACTCCATTTGGTGAGTAAGCCTAGGTTCAGGCTGAGCAGGATGGGAGGTCGTTCCTTCCGTGTTCTGGCGGCTGATCTGTGGAACTCCCTTCCTGTGCACATTCGCGCCCTTAATAGTCTGACTCTTTTTAGACGGGCCATTAAAACTCACTTGTTCTCCCTGTGATCTGAAATTCTCCTCTTTTCAGCTCGGATCTGTTGTGTTGTGTACATGATCTGGCGCCAGGACGCCCCTTTGCTGGGGCAGCTGTTGCGCCTAATAAATGTTATTAACATAACATAACATAACATAACAAATATGCTAATTTTACAAGTTGAGAAAGATTCCCAGTTATCAATTCCTCTTTTCAGACCTGCAGCACATCTGAGTTTTCAATCAACTTTGTTCATAAAAGACTAAGCAGTTGTCACAAGGGAAGAGGTTAAAGGGCGCGTGAGAACCAGGTAACCTAGGGGCTGGCTCTATGTTCTTGTTTTTGTTTAGGGTTAGATGTTAGGCCCACACTGGACAACTCTTGCCTCCCTCCATCACATGCCTACCACCTGCCTTTCCCATAAACCGACTACTTCCATAATCTCACACCATTGTGGGAGCATTTGCTCATTCATTCATCAGAGAACCTGCAAAATGGGAGCAGACAACACCAGTCATTACCAGGCAGCCCTCAGACATGCAGTTGTGGCTGTGGCCCTGATTTTCATAGTATTTTTTTAACATTTCCCTCTGTATTTATCCATTTTATTACTGTTTTTTGCTCATCTCGGGGTTTTTTTTCGGCTTGTAAAAACTGATTTTCTCTCAATTCAGGAGAAGCACCATGAACAAAGCCAGCATGGTTTTCTTTTTGTACCGCTTTGTCCAAAATCCTTCGCCTGGAAACATTCGCGTCTATTTCTGTAGGAAAGAAAGCAAGTGCGCCCCGCTCACCTCTTCCCAGAATATGGGATTGGACTCGTAGCCACCCACGGAGAGAGCGTCGCCCTGGAGACGGAGATAGACCGAAGCGTCGTGGTCTCGAACATTCGGCATATTCTAAAAATAAAGAAGGAACTCGTTAGGAAACAGCAAGCGGGGCCGGCTTCCATCTGAGGAGAGCGGGCTTCACCGCCCCGCCTCCCCAGCACTCATTCAAATGCCTCCACATGTCACAAAAGTCATCACAGTCAGTGCATCCGTGTAGAACTGTATGCATACATTTGGTGCAGCTTCACAATCGACCCAACTTGCATCTTTGCAACACCACAACATTAAAACTAGTGCAATTCTTTCCATTTTGATCCAGTAAGTGGTATTCCCAGATATGGGCCGCATGCTCACTCATCATACCTCGAGCTGCACCCCTCTGCTGAGGCCCAGGTAGGCCGACCCTGGTCAGAGGCCCCTTGTTATCCCATCTAGAGGGACCCTAGCTTTGCAGTGCAGGCTGGACTGTCCCAGGATGAGCAGGGCCAAGACTTATTTGCGTATGGCTGGACTCTGCAGTGGCACAGTGGGTGAAGCACAATAGAATGGAGTGTGGCCACAGGCACGCCCAAGTGGCTGAGTTGAACTCAAGCATTCCCTTCCGTCAATTTGTTGTTTATTGCGGAAATAGAAGAAAGACACAGCTTCTAACCATCCAGAGAAGTTTCCAGGCAGGAGCTAGCATGCAGCAAACCCCCTTTGGGTGAAGTGGGCGAGTGGCAATGGGGAACGAGTAGACGCACCTTTCATCGTACTTTGGTAAGGGTGGACCAGCTTCAGAGATGCACAGGTGGAGGCTGCACTAGAAATGAACCCTCTAAAGCTTTTCATTCTTTCAAGTTCAATAGAATCAGTACCATGCCATTGGGTGAGAAGAAGCCGTTTACATTGTGGTGCACTCTCGTATATGTGGTCACAATAAATACACATTGAAATGGTGTAGGAAGCCTGACTAGGTTGCATGGGGAGATGAAAACTGACTTTAAAACAAATTGCTGGGTTAAAAGGGATGCCTTTCACAAGAGGCAAGGTGAGTCATCTTCATGCCTCTTTCAATATAACACAAACAGAACTTTTCACAATCAGCCACACACTCTATAGGAGCGAGGTCTTACTTTTAGGGAAGTTAGGCTGAAGTTCCAGGTCTCACTGTGTTTTTCTAGGCTGCTTCTTGGCTTTTTTGAAGAAATATACAATCCACCTCTTTGGCTAAATTTCAATTTGGGATTGTCCTGGGTCTTGGTCTATCAATCTGACCACATATGAAACTCAATTTACAGTGTCCCATACAAGCCACTATTGATGTCCAGTAGGCAGGCGTGGCACAGACAGACATCGGACACTGCTGAAATGCGTCTTGAGCATAAAGGGGTGGAGGCGGAGGGTAGTAGTCTAGATGGATGGAGAGGGGAGAGAGAGTAGGAGATGTGGAAACACAGCTACAGTACAGGGTTGGAGAGGCCACTAGAAGGATTTGCCTGGAAGGCTGAAGGAGGTGGAGGGATGGCAATTTCCCTCGGCAGTGTAACCAAGCATGGGTTTAAACCAAGCCAAGAAAAAAGAAAACAAACATTTTGTCAAGAAGACCTTTTAAACTGTTGGGAATGGGTGGGTTTGGGGAGGGGGTGGTGTGTGATTATGGGTGGCCCAGCATACTTCTGATCACATATAGGCCATGGAATTGGAAAGGTGTTCAATTTAAGCTCATCCATACTGTATGAATGAAATAAAAGCAAACTTTTCCTGTTTTGTCTCTAACTTTGCCTGCCGTGCACCATTCTGTTCACAGTGACTTTGATTGCCAGCATTCATCACCTGTAATAAACACCTCCTTAAAGTACCCTTCTCTGCCCTCCTCTTTCTGACACTTCTTACTACAACTCCCATCCCTTTGCCCCATTCTGTGGTTTGGCGGGGAGTATTAAGAACTTGACCATATTTCACAGATACAGGAGATTCAATGGTGGATTTTACCTGATCTGTGTGGATTTCCTGATGTTTTCAATTTAGACTGAAAGCGGAATATCTCCGATTCAGCAGCTCTTTACAGCTCCACCTCTACACTTTGACATTTGGATAAAGAGATCTTCTTCACTACATCCATCCCCAGGTGAACCCTCAGTCCGGCCTAGGCACCCAGGAACAGTCGGACATCTTCTCCATCATGACTCGTGCTTGTTCAAGGTTTTATCATTATGTGGGGTCATCTCTCCAAACATTGTCCATGTTACTGGGGGGGGGGGGGGGGGATCAACAGGTTGCACACCACATGGTTTCACCAATGCGCTGATGTGCAGCTCACAACAGCTTTTCTATGAATCTATGTCACAAAGGGCTCCAAGGACACACACAGTGCGGGTAGTAGTACATTTCAAAACAAACACCATTTTAAATTCATGTATACACCACTTTTATACATTAATATCACCTATTTATAGACAATAGCGAATGCCATTATTGCAGAGACGTGTGATAAAGATCAATTTACAATGGTCAGGCGATTTCAGTAGTTGTTTCCTAAGTTAAATTTGCCCGGCGTAAAACGCCTCTAATACCATACGAAGTTATTCAATAAAGAGGCAGGCGCTGGAGACTGGAAGACAGGAAACAAGTTTTATTCCGACGGAGTAGAACACGTCAGATCGGACAACAAGGTATCGTCTCGAGGTGCTCTCTCAACCTCTCTGAGACCTGGTCTTTTATACACTGGTTTAAGACATGTGAACGTCCTTTATTACAACAGGGACATTGTAGAGCATGAGAATGACATCAGAACGATATCCCCGGCACCCCCCAGTTCCACCCCATTCCAACACATGACAACAGTAGAGACTCTTTCCCCTCATATGATTGGGAGGGGGCTATCACGCAGCTGAGGGTTCTGCCGATTCCTTTGGAATGTGTGCGCCTGATTCCTTTGGAATGTGTGCGCCTGATCGAATCTCTGGGGGTGGAGGGTCGTGATCAATAGTGGCTTCTTTCAGGAAAGGCGAGTGCATACAGTAATGGGCAATAAACTGTATCCTCGGGCTAAAGGATGACCAGCGGTCCGTGCTGACGTTCAGGCTCAGTGGAAGGGGTCATCAAAGGAGGGGTATTCATGGACGGAGAGGAGGTGTTGGTCAGGCGCGGGGTGCGATTCCCTGGGACAGAGTCATGGGAGGGGAGGGCTCATGACTTGTGCATGAGAGAGCGGGGGCAGTCAGGGTGCATGGGGGGCTCTTGCCAGGTCAGGGAAGTGTGCTGACGGGGCGATCGTGAGCAGGGAGACCATGGTACCTAAAATGGCTGTCGTGTATGCATGAACGTGGTGTTTGCAAGATGGCGTAGATGATGTTCAATACACGAACTAAAATTCCACAGTCCTCCCTTTAACATGTCTCGCCAGCTTGTCAGTTCGGATCAATCCCCATGAGACCACGCACCTCTATTTCGTACAGGGGACTCATGTGCTCATGTTTAAAGTTCAAAGTCTTTGGGCCCATACAGTTGGAAATGAGTGCACATAAAGATGGTAAACATTGAATACCTAAACAACACCCACATAGTATCATGATTGGTATTAGCAAAAACGTGAACAGTCTCCATCCCCAGTTCTTTAAAGTGTCCCAGAACCAGCCTCCAAGCGACCATCCTTCCTGTTCCTGGTGAACCTCCGAGGACAGTCTGTGGAGGTGTTCGATTGCTTTGTAGACTGAAGGTGAGTTATCTGGCACGTAGGTGCAACAGCTGGAGCCAATGATGCGGCATGCACCTCCACGGTCGGCCAGAACCACATCTAGGACAAGACGGTTTTGAAGAGCCACAAGGCGGACTGCCTGCAGCTCAGCCGTGTTGTTAGCAAGGATGCCAGCGGTGATGTTAATGGTTGTTTCTAATGCCTGAGTCAGGTGTCGGATTGCGCGGCTATTTGCCATTGGTCCCCACAGAGGAACAAGTCCCTTTGCTGCATCCAGGAACTGTGCTCCGGTGGAGTCGGCTTGTTCAACATCTCCAGCGCGCTTTTGCCGGTGGTGGTTGGCTGGAGCCACATACGTGGGAGGAAGAATGAAGGCGATGTAGCACGTACCCTTCCAGCCTTTTGGGAGCCACGTGTAAGCTTTGGTGCCACAAACAAAGTACATATTCGGGGAAGCAACAAAGGAGGGGGGGTCAGCTGAGGCCAATGTTTTGGTGATGCGGCAAGAACTGTGACCCACCAGTTGCGTTCCTTGTCCTTCGAGGCATACGAGTCCTGTGACATTGATGACAGACAGGGCCGCAGTCAGAGTGGCAGCCGTTTGTTTCCGCAGGTGGGAGAAGGTGGATCTGGCTGGATTGTGGAGCACCTGCATTTCGACCCTTTCTTTGGCAGGGATGTTCGTAAGGAAGGTTGAACCTGAAATTGCGGGACAAAAGGGTTTTCCTGTGTTGTTCGGCCAGAACCCATAGTAGAAGTGCGACACTGTCTGACCAGAAGTGGCGTTGTCCTTGTGGCTTTCTTGCATGAGGATCAACCAGGCGAGGCAAGAGCCGTGAACTGAGAAAGGTGAAGGAATAAAGGGGATGGAGTGTCCGGTAGCATGTGGGAGCAACCCACAGATCCAGCAGTTGGTGGCATTTGCAGCAAGGTTGTGCTGGTGCAACAGTTGTACAAAGGAATTGTTCCAGAATTCCCTACGCCTTTCTCGAAGCTGAGGTGAAAGGGTGATCAGGTGGTGCTCTTTCACGGTGGTTGGCTGGACAGTGGTTGGCAACATTTGGTGAGCGGGTGTGCTTTCCTCCAGGATCCAGAAGGAAGTCATGAGGAGGAGACAGAACAGGAAGACAATGAAGAAGGCGATTTTCTTTGATTTGTGCAAATTGTCAGTTTTTGGATTTCTATAGTGGGTATTTCCTGTTGCTTTCGACGTCTTCTTATCTGGCGCTTCCATCATCTTCTTATCTGGCGCTTCCATCATCTTCATCTTCAAGGTGCTCGGTAGTGGGCAGAACCACAGACTTAGTTTAGCTTCTCTCCAGGTAACCCTTGGTTGCTTTGGGTCACCGTTCTGAGATTTTTAACTTAGTCAGTGGCCTACTTAGCCGAAGCTCCTTCCTTTCGACGCAGGAAATACCCTTCTCGAGATGGCACAGTAGGATCAGAATGTTTTGCAAGTTCAAGTGCCTCGGTATCAGGATAGCAGTTCAGTGATGGTCGGTCTTTGTTCAGGAGCTCTTCTTGGGTGCTGACGTTGTCTGTCGTGGCCAGGGTCGAGGAAATCTTTTTGCAGTGATGGGCGTGCAGCCAGTGCTTCCCCTCCACTCGAAGAGCCGTCCGAGTGGTGATCAGTACTTGCCAGGGGCCCGTCCACCGGGGTTCCAGACTCTTTGCTCGTTGAAAGTTCCGGATCAAAATATAGTCGCCCGGTTGGATATCGTGACCGGGACCCCTGGAAGCATCGGGGATGGCCTGCTGCACCTGTTGATGAATGACAGACAACGTTTTAGTTAACTTGTACAAATAATCTGACAGCAGGACGTCGGGGACGTCATGAATGGAGGTTGGTTTGGGGGCAGTCCAGAGGTTCATAGGCCGTCCAAACACAACTTCGTAGGGGGTCAAGTGGTGCTTAGTGGGGGTGGAGCGCATCGATAGTAATGCCAGTGGAAAGGCATCTGGCCACTTAAGTCCTGTGGTGGCCACTATTTTTGACAGTTTCAGTTTCAGTGTAGCGTTGTGTCGTTCAACCAGGCCAGCGGATTGGGGGTGAAAGACCGCATGGAACCTTTGTTTGACCCCCAACCCCTTCAGGATAAGTTGGATAACTTCAGCTATGAAGTGGGGGCCATTGTCGCTCCATAAAATTCGACAAAGGCCGTAGCGAGGGAAAAACTCCTTCAATAGTACTTTGGCAGTAGTCATGGCAGTGTTATCACGGGTCGGATAGGCTTCCACCCATTTGCTGAAGGCACATACAATGACTAATACGTACTTCAAGCCTTGGCACCTCTCTAATTGGATGTAATCCATCTGGAGGACCTCAAAGGGGTGGTCGGGGATCCCAAACCCTCCCCGGGGTACCACAGTTCCTTTCCCGGGGTTGTGTTGTAAGCAGATAAGGCACTGTTGGACTAGGCGTTTGGCTGAGTCGGGGATCTTGCCGTTATGCCAGACTTTGGAAATGAGTTCGATCATGGGGGCAGAACCTATGTGAGCAGGGGAATGTGCCATTGTCAGTATGGGGATCAAGTATGCATCAGGCAGCAACCATTTGTTTGTGTCCTTTGTCCGCCAGCAGCCTTCATCGTCCCTTAGACCCACCCGTGCCCACTCAGTCAGTTCGTGTGGTGTGCTGGTCGATTGGATATCCCTGATCGTTTCCCTAGCGTTGGTCCATTTTTCTGCTTGTGACCTGGTCACATACATGCGTGTCGTGGCCCTATTCTCAGCTGTGGTTCGGGCAGTGATGTCGGCTAGTGCGTTTCCCTGTCCAACTAAATCTGTCACCTTCTTGTGTGCCTGACATTTGATCACTGCTAATCGTGTGGGGAGAAGGACTGCTTCAATCAGGGCGGAGACTAAATCTCCGTGAAGGATGGGTGTACCATGGGACGTCAGGAATCCCCTTTCCCTCCACAGGATCCCAAAATGATGAACTACCCCGAAGGCGTACTGGCTGTCCGTGTAAATGTTCGCCGTGGTTCCTGCTGCTATGATACATGCTCGTGTGAGGGCAATTAGTTCTGCTGCCTGTGCGGATCGTTGTGTGATGCAAGCTGTTTCAACTACTGTTCGAGCAGTCGTTACCGCATAGGCAGCAGAAGTGGTGCCGTCTGGGAGTTTGATGCAAGAGCCATCTACCCATAGTTCTCCGTCAGGATCTGTGAAAGCAATGTCTCGGAGGTCAATTCTACTCCTAGTCTGTTCGTCCGTGAGAGTCACACAGTCGTGTATAGGGGGCACATCGGTGGTCATTTTCGGGCAAGGGTAACAGTGTAGCAGGATTCAATGTCGTGCGTCTCTTCAGAGTGATGTGGGGCGCAAGTAAAGTCAATTCGTATCCTGTCAGTCGTGCACTAGTCAAGTGTTGAGTCTTGGTCTGGTTCAAAAGGGTGTCAACTGCATGGGGTACTAATACCGTGAGAGAGTTCGAAAGTACAATTCCCTCACTCTGTCGGATAGAGACAGCAGCAGCAGCTACTGCTCGAAGGCAGGCTGGTAGAGCTCTGGCGACTGGATCAAGAGTGGCAGAGAAGTAGGCACAAGGGCGCTGTTTGGCGCCGATGGGCTGAGTTAGAACAGACAATGCGCATCCCTCCCTTTCGTGAGTGAAGAGGGAGAAGGGCTTGGAGTAATCTGGTGTTCCTAGAACGGGTGCCGAGCAAAGGGCATCTCGCAACTCCTTAAAGGATGCTTGGCATTCGGGGGTCCACGGGAGTGGGAACGGAACATCTTTGGCCAACAGGGAAAGTAGGGGTTTTATAATGAGACTGAAATTTGGTAGCCATTGTCGGCAGAAAGAAGTAAGGCCTACTAATGAACGGACTTGCTTCTGTGTTTTTGGAATAGGGGTGTCTAGGATGGTTTGGATTCGGTCGGGTGTAAGTTTTCTCCCTTCTTTGGACAGGAGATGACCTAGGTATGTTACTTGGGACTGACAGAACTGCAGTTTCTTTTTGGAGACTTTGTGGCCATTCTCCGCGAGAAAGTGCAAGAGTTGGATAGTGGCTGTGATTGCAAGTGGAGTGGTGTCGGCCGCCAAAAGGATATCATCGACATATTGGATCAACACTACTCCATCTGGTAGCTGGACGGCGTCCAGCTGCCTTTTCAGGGCTTGGCTGTAAATGCTGGGACTTTCAGTGTAGCCCTGGGGAGCTCTACAAAAGCGGTATGAATGGTTCTTTAAAGTGAAGCCGAAGAGATAACGGCTGTCTGGATGGATGGGGATAGAGAAAAATGCATTTTTAAGATCTATAACGGTGAAGGTGGTGGCAGTGGACGGGATGAGGGTCAGAATGGTGGCGATGTCTGAGACTACGGGGTACTGTGGCACCACCACTTTGTTGACTTCCCGCAGGTCGATGATGAAGCGGTACGCTTTCTCATCCCCCTCACCTTGCTTCTTAACAATGGGTAGGATAGGACTATTGCAGACATTACTAATCACTTCCTCTACCACTCCTGCATCTACCAAGGACTGAATAATCGCTACCAATGCCTTCTCGCCTTCGGGAGATATCCGGTACTGTGGGAGTTTCGGGAGTATAGCATCTGGTCGAACAGTTATGTGTACAGGATCGATCATCATTCGTCCTACATCCGAGTCGTTTCTGGCCCATAGGTGCAGGGGTAGCGAATCGAGCAAGGATAGGTCAGCATCTGTTAAGGCGTACATATGTCGTGCGGGGTAGGGTCTGGACATGCTCGGGTTGTTGTACAGGATGACTCGGACTCCATCTGGGGAACACCTAATAGTAGCTCGGAAATGTTTCAGTAAATCAATACCCATAATAGCGTCAGGGGAGTTGGAGGAGAGCAGAAACGTCGTGTCAGTGGGATTGTTTCCTAGGTCAAAGGAGATAGGTACAGACAGGGGATTAGTGGAGGGCGTCCCATCAAAACCTATCGAGGTAATGTGTGAGCCAGACAAGGGTGCCCTTGGAATCAGTCGTTTTGATAACACACTACGTGTCGCTCCAGTGTCTACCAAAAATGGAGACTTTGTACCCAGGACCTTAGCAGTGACATAAGGACCTTGCTGGTCAACACAGAGCTCGACTGGATCCCTCCCTTGCCCCTGGCAGTCCTATGCAGAGTCGGGATCATTGTAGCCATCGGACTGTTGGCACTGATTCTGTCGGGGGCGGTCAAATGTGTTTGATCTACCAGATCGGTCATTGGTGGTGTCGTGAGTCTGTCCTCGTCCCTGCCCTCCAGTTTTGGGGCCATTTGCCATGTCCCTTGTCTCTTTATTTTTAATCAGTTCCCGAAGGGCTAGGCATTGAGACTTCCAATGTCCAAATTCTTTACAAAATGCACATTGGTTCTCATCAAGGTCGGTTCGTGGAGCGCCAGGGGTGGGGTTGCGGTCTCTAGGGGCCGAATTCCTAGGGGCATTTGACTGGTAGTTTCCCCTATACCGTTCCCTCCCTGTGGTCACTCCCTGTAGTTGTGCAATCATTACTCGTTCCTTTAGGTCCTTTTTCTTTTTCTCAGTTGCCCTTTCGTTCTCGTTCTTTTGGTGTTCGTAATACTGAGCCATCTGAAGGATAGCTGCAGGTTTAGAGGCTTCCCAACTACTTTCGCTAGTCTGTAACTTTTGGGAGACCTCTTGCGATAGCCCCTTTACGTAGTTCTGCACAAATAGGTGTTGTCCGGTTGCGGTGGTCATGTCTTGGCCACTGTAGTCGGAGAACACTGTTTCAAATCGTGAGAAGTATTCTGATACGTCCTCCTGAGGTTTCTGGCGGCAGGCCGTGACTATCGACCAGTCTACCTTCTTTTCTGGGATCAACGTTTTCAGCTTCTGCACTATTTTGTCGGGGAGTTCCAATATGTCTTTTACAGGCTTCTGTCCGGGCTCTCGCTGCCTATCTAGTTCATCGAGTTTTGTCCAGGTGTGTCCGAACAGATCTGTGTGGTCGGCTCTCCGGATTTGCTTCCACACATCAGCCGGCAGACACAACCCGAAAAACAAATCCATGTCCGCTAGAGTCATTATGGTTGAGCCCAAGGCTGTGCCTAATTCGGTATAGAATGCTGTAGGGTTCTTTCTTAAATCGGGCAGGGTTTGTCTAAAAGTTAAAATATCTTGCCGATCCCATGGTTGGTAAACCCAGTTGTACACAACCCTCCCTTTGGCATCTGCATGGTTGATATCATCGTTTGTTCCCTGACCTCTTGGGGGAACCCAATAGGGGGCAGCTTCTCTGATAGGCATCATGGTGTTGGCTGCTTCTAATGAGGGCTCAATCGTCTCAGGGACTGTGATCTTGACCTCTGGTTTCTGTTCCGCGAGGTGGCGGAAGACCTCAAGCGTTTGCATGAAGAGGTCAGTCACATCACTTTCAGCCCCATCTCCGACATCGACCCTTCTATATAGAGCCGTCACTTTAGCAGGACCCTTAGTCTGGTACCTATCCTCATACGCGTTCAGAGTGTGGTAGCTGAACCGTAAAATAAAATGCCGTCTGTGACTACCGGCATGCGAGTTGTGCATATTCATCGTATATTCTTCGCTCTCTTTTCGTTCTACCAGGGTTTTTGCTATTTGGTCGATTCCATCCCGCTCATCTTTGCTCAACCTGTTTGGTCTGGCTGTTAGATGCCTGCTGGTCTCGTGCTCATCTGCTGTTGTTACCAACGCGGTTGGTGCGAAGGCCGTAAGAGCCGGGGCACTAGCGCTATGGTCACCTATGCCTGCACTTTGAACTGGTGAGTGTTGTGCTAGAGGTTGGCTGGGAGCATAAGGAGGAGGCATGTAGATAATTGGAGGACCGAGTAGTAACTCGTCATTTGCTCGCTGTTTGGAGGGAATCTCCGGGTAGAGCGTAGAGGTGGTCCTGACAGGGCATTGGCCTGTCAGTCCTGATTCTTGCGTTTGTTTAACTTCCTCTCTTCTTCTTATTTCTTCATCTAGTTCTTTTGCGGCCAGATGGGCTGCTTTTCGTAATTCTTTCACTGTTTTTACTTCCTCTCTTTTCCTGCGATGGTCTGCTTCTTTGCGCCACATGCCAATACTGACGAGCATAGTGGGTGTTACCTTATTTATTTTTACAGCTGCTTCTAGTGTTTTTATTTTATTTTCATCAAACGAACCTATCAGTGGCCACTGGTTTTTAGGATTCCTTTTTGTATATTTATGCCATAACTTACTATAAGCTATAGCGACTAGTCCTTGCTTAGTAAACATGTCCTTATTAGGGGTGCCTTCCAGTGGAGCTGGATGGTTCATCTCTAATAAGCGGTCCGGGTTGACCCAACTGTGAGCCAATGGGGAGAAGATAGGCATGACGGATTACAATGGGGGGCAAAAGCCTCCACTACCTATCCTTTCCCTATTTGCAAAGACTGGACAGAATATTCTATTCTACGCTATTTGCAAACAGGGAATACCTCCAGAAAGAAGCAATTCCCAAAACAGTCAATGTTCGGGCAAACAATCAATCAATGAAGGAACGAAATAGGTACGACGTGTTAAAGTTTTGCGTTACCTACCCTTCACTATCGGCAAAGGGAGAGAGAATATTCCTATTCTTCCCGTTTGCTGGCAGAGAAGATTCCTAAGAGAACCAACTTCAAACAATTCAATGCTCGATTCAATCAATCAATCAATGGGGAGAAAAAAATAGGCACGACGTGTTAAAGTTTTGCGTTGCCTACCCTTCACTATCTGCAAAGACTAAACAGAGTATGGCGATTCTGTGTTTGTTTGCAAATAGAGAATCTCCCAGAAGCAATCAATAGGAAATACTAGTATTTTCAAACAATCAATCAATCAATCAATTTCGCAATTTGTCGTGTGTCACGACCTTACCCGGACCGCATGGACAGTTTCTCGTCTTCCGCTTCCAGCGCCCGATCGTCCTCTACTCTCTGTTGCTATCGCGGCACTCCTGGTGGTTCCCAGTCAGGACCGTAGATCACTCGGGAGAGGTCTGCTCGGAATCAGTGAAGTTCAGATGATCGGCTGTCAGACGAGGGTCTATTGGACAGGAGCTCTTCCGATCGTTGCAGTCGTTCACTCTGTCGTCGGGACCTCTCCCACTGGATCCACGTGTCGCTGATGGGCCTCGCGTTTGGGACGCCAATTGATAAAGATCAATTTACAATGGTCAGGCGATTTCAGTAGTTGTTTCCTAAGTTAAATTTGCCCGGCGTAAAACGCCTCTAATACCATACGAAGTTATTCAATACAGAGGCAGGCGCTGGAGACTGGAAGACAGGAAACAAGTTTTATTCCGACGGAGTAGAACACGTCAGATCGGACAACAAGGTATCGTCTCGAGGTGCTCTCTCAACCTCTCTGAGACCTCGTCTTTTATACACTGGTTTAAGACATGTGAACGTCCTTTATTACAACAGGGACATTGTAGAGCATGAGAATGACATCAGAACGATATCCCCGGCACCCCCCAGTTCCAGCCCATTCCAACACATGACAACAGTAGAGACTCTTTCCCCTCATATGATTGGGAGGGGGCTATCACGCAGCTGAGGGTTCTGCCGATTCCTTTGGAATGTGTGCGCCTGATCGAATCTCTGGGGGTGGAGGGTCGTGATCAATAGTGGCTTCTTTCAGGAAAGGCGAGTGCATACAGTAATGGGCAATAAACTGTATCCTCGGGCTAAAGGATGACCAGCGGTCCGTGCTGACGTTCAGGCTCAGTGGAAGGGGTCATCAAAGGAGGGGTATTCATGGACGGAGAGGAGGTGTTGGTCAGGCGCGGGGTGCGATTCCCTGGGACAGAGTCATGGGAGGGGAGGGCTCATGACTTGTGCATGAGAGAGCGGGGGCAGTCAGGGTGCATGGGGGGCGCTTGCCAGGTCAGGGAAGTGTGCTGACGGGGCGATCGTGAGCAGGGAGACCATGGTACCTAAAATGGCTGTCGTGTATGCATGAACGTGGTGTTTGCAAGATGGCGTAGATGATGTTCAATACACGAACTAAAATTCCACACGTGATTATTTACTTTGAAGAAAAAATGCATTTCTATCCAGCAAAAAACAAAGTACATCTTTTGTTCTGCAGAAGGACCTCCAAAAGCGAAGTAAACATTCTTTGAATAAAAAAAAAGTACAAACCTTTATTTCTCTAATTGATGCTGTCTTTTACAAACACGACAACATTTATTATAAAATTATAAAAGAGGACATATTGTATGATAAATAGAGGTGCTTACAAAGAAAGACAGAAAGTATGGATTTTGACGAAATAAAAGTCACCCACGCTGCGCCTCACCAGTAAAAGACAGAAATCGGCTGCATTTCTAGACCAGGTCAAAGCTCTGCTTACTGTAGTGGGGCAGAAAGATCATTCCTAGGTAAATAAAATAAGTCATTTATGTTGAAGGAAGCGGTGGTCGCCCACAAGATCTGCGGCAGAAACCTACCTGTACTGGTGACAGCGTGGTGGGTCTCATATAGTTGATGAGTCAAGCATACATTAGGGACAGCAAGTCTGCATGGTAGACTGATTCCAGTAAGACTTCTAAGCACCTGGGTGGTAGGTGTAGTAACAGGACACTTGTCTGTGCAGTGAAGGACAGAGGACTGAGCAACTCAGGGGGTGAAAAGGGGCAGATTATTGAAAACCATAGCAGGGATGGGATGGGACATGCTATCCTTGGGTTGGAGTGAACTCATATTTCGAGCCTGGCCCACTGAAAACACTGTGAAAGCACTGGGTTACTGTCATGGCTAACCTTTGTTAAATGTTGATGAAACCTGTGGCAACAGCAGATTCTGAGACTCTTTTACTTTTTCTTTTACTTAAGAATAAAGTTATGGGGCAGTTTACAAAAGGACTGTGTTGTCCTTGCGTCATGCAAAGAGACGAAAGGGCACTGCAATCTTTAAGTCAGGTTTAGCAAGTAGCGCACAGCCACCTTGCTTGACCCTGCATGGCTTGATAAATCCAGAGTAGCGCAAGGCAGTGCAAATCTGCGCCGGGACAGCATTCCTATGGCTTGAAAGTGGGTGGTCCAATGCTTCCACCTATGGTTTTTGATACATTCCCACATAGTGCGCCAGCCCAGTATCATAGCAGGAACACACCTTATCTTAGTAGACTCCTGCCCTCTCCATTTGACTCAACGCAACACAGCAAAACAAGTTGTTGCACTGTACCAAATGTTAGCAAATCGGTCCACAAATGTTTGAATGCTGACTTTCTACTTTGCATGTTTCTTAGCTATAAAGAGTGTTGGGGCACCTACTATTGTTTCATTTAAAAAAACATTTTTTTTAAAGAGATCATGTTGTGATATTGAACTCCACCCTAAAATGTATGACTTTTGACAGCAAATATGGAAAATGTCCTAGAAACACACCGCTTTGCTCCACTTTTTATGCAATGTTCTTTTGGGAGGCCCAATACCCCCTTCTATTAGTCGGGCTCACTCTCATTGGTCTCAGGGTAAAAATATTGGGCGGAGGTGAATTCTACAGAGCTTCTTTAACTGTTCCACAAAAGTCTTACAAACATCCTCTTGCTCTCTCACACACAAACCAGGTTCCCACAATTAATTTAACTCCCAATCCAATTTGAACAGCCTTGTGTAAACAGTGTGCATGGAGGTACAAAGTGCAGTATCACATATATAATATACTGCTCTTTGTGGGAGGGTAACATCAGAGTATATTTTATGGAACAATACGAGTTTAGATGTCACAGATTACAAAATATATATTAAATTGTTTCAAATGGGCAAAAGACAGACTGAGGGAGGTGAGCACTGAGCAAGGTACCATACATGATCTAAGCAAGATCAATAAACCAAAGTCAAACACTATATTAAACCTGGGGCTCTAACATCCTGTCAGGATCGATATATTTTAGGAATTGTACTCTTAAATATCGTGTATGACATCATCATGGCACGCTAATATCATGGATGAATTATCGAGGGACAAAATATCAAAAAGCAAGAGCATTTAATCAGAATAGATTTACTATTATTAACTCCACATCTAAGTATCTTGAAGGTATAACTAGCTTTAGCGTACCTAGATGTGGAACTAAGGGGTCAATTACGTTGGTTTGCCCGCCACAGCTAAAGGGACCGCCTGCCATAGGTGCGGAGGTCCCTCCTTTCCCATTAGGATCACCCCGCCACAATGGCGGGCGCATCCCACATTTTTTACATTGCGGCGGGCGGTGCTGTCAGCAGCACCCGCCGCAATGTAAGAAATGCATGTCATGCATTTGCATGCACAACGAGACAGGCACGGCGCGGTGCCTGCCACCTGATGCATGCAAATGCAGGGGGGTACCATAGGTACCCCCATGTGCACCCCTCCACCCCCCAACACCCTGGGGGCCTGCAACAGGCCCCCAAATGCAGAAACCGCACTCCTTTCCATGGTGGCAACGCCGCCATGGAAGGGATGCTCTACGCCATCATCCTAATATGGATGGCAGTAGCTTGCAGACACCACCACCATATTAAACATGTTTTCCGCCCAATCGACGAGTCGACCGGCGGAAACGCGGCACACGGTCTTTCCTAATATGGTGGGGGGTCATTTAGGTGTGGATGGCGGGCGATCGCCCCCACCGGCCCGGCGGGGGCGTGCTGCCCGCCATGCTAATAGGGTCCCAAGTGTTGGAAATCTATACATACTTGCCTTTTGATATATTGTCCTTCAATATTTTATCCACCTATTAGTGTCCCATGATTTCCTTGGCTTGATAGTCAGGAGACATGACTATTTTAGCATCAGGTTGGGGAGGCATGGAATGGACCCGTCAGGGATGTTTAACTCTGTCCAAAATCCAACTATTTAGCAAGGAAGGGGGTTCTGGTCCAAATGTCAAACACTGTGCACGTATCAGCCCTGATGGTGCAATTTAGGGGTTCTCCGTCCTTCATCTGTAATGGACTAAAGTTTTTCCACAATATTTCTGGTAGCTGTTTATCCAAAGTGGTTCCAGTCGATGCAACAATCCTTCAGGTACCCTACTGTATCAGTAGAACAGAATAGGGGAGTTTATGAGCAGTCATGAGAAAGGGAGGCAGGACACCAAAAAGGGAAGGGGTGTAAGAGACAGATGGACAGGCTATAAGGGTCAGGGATGGACTGGCCATAACGGGTACCAGGCATTTCCCTGGTGGGCCGCCAGGGTTGGGGCCGGTTTGGACCCCTAGGGGATGTTTTTTTTTTTTTTTTTTTTTTTAACAGGGGCCGGCAATATCAGTCCCCTGAAACAAAATCAGCCGAAACCAGCCCTAAAAAACAGCTCAGTCGCACCCCTTCCCCATGGGGGGCCGGATGATCAGTTTGTCAGGGATGGTATTGGTTCCCAGTCCGGCTCTAAGGTTGCTTTTAAGTGTTGCAAGAACACAAACCTTATGGAAGAGATGGGGAAAGGGGTGTAAGAATACAAAGGAGGGAAGAAAGGGGGAAGGAGAGGCAGGAAAGAGGAATATGGTTACAAGTGAGATGATGGATCTGATCCTAAAAAGCTATGGTAAGTTCATGCTTGTATAGCTCTTAAACTATCTTAGGCTGCCGTGAAGCTCTGCAAAAACAGAAGAGTTAAGGAGCAGAGAGGGGAATATGACGCAAGAACAAGAAAGATTAATGGAGGGCACAGGATATTTGACTGGAATCACTTTGCACCACAATCTAAAAAATGTTTTAGAGTGTCCATACTTCGCTTAGCTAAGGTACACGCTCTACAAACTCACTATGTCCCGCCAGCATGTGAAAATGGGAACTGCTTGCATGACAGTGCAGTGGACGGACGGTGTCCCTCAGATCCATGATATGGAGGTATGGTATTCCAACTCCTCTACATTTGCAGACCACCACTTCCTGGTAACCCAAGAAGTATGGGAGTGACGCATGTACCGGCAGTGTTGAGGCAGCCACCATTGCCATCACTGCCTTTGTGTAGAACCTGTTCTTCCTGAAAGATCAGCAACAGTGGCATGGGAAAAGTAGATCTGGGTGCCTTGGCTTTGTAATAGTGGCACCACAAAGCTCATTGGCCTGAAAGCAGGCACTGTTCAATAAGAATGTTCATATTGATAGAATCAATGCCAATGTTTATTATGATACAGCCGCACATAAGACTGCGATCACATCTCTATTATCAAATTCGTCCATCATCCCGACTCAGAAATACGTGGCCAGCAGGTTCTGCGACATAGGCCCGAGGTTAGTGATTGACAGGTCATAGGTGGGGTGGCACGTAGCTGGCAGACACATGCGCAAACAGGAAATTCAGGTCCATACCCCATATAAGCAGAGCAACACCACAATGGTCCATGGAGATTGGCCCAGTAAAGCACTAATGGCCAGAGGTGTGCGTGCATTCCCATACATCCATAAAGTCAGATGCCACATGAAGTTCAGAACACACAGCAAATCAGGACACAGCACACACAGTACATGCAGTGATCATGCAACCCTCATGCCGGATATCTGGACATGTTACCCACTGGCACACATTGTGTCCACGCAAGGTCGGGCCCACCTGCATTTGTGATCAGGGGCCTTATTTATGCCTCCACAGACATGGCTTGCATTCTTTTACCAAAAAAGGATCTTTGGAAGTACTTTCTGATACCGAAAGAAATGTATAAAAGCCTGTTCAGATTGATTGCACTTTGAGGCAGTCCTCAGACCCGCTTCTGTAAAAGATTGTGAAAGAGCAGCATACAAGATGTAAGGATTCACCTGTGATAGAGTGATGGTGGGAACTCTCTGCACAGCCCTCACTCTAACAACACTTAGTACTTGCTCCTGAATCATCTCTGCACCTTTGGTATCCCTCTAAATTCGACTGCATTACACAATTTATCCATGTCCTAGGCACTCAAAGCATGAGAAGACATACACGCCACCAGTGATTCACAGCACTTGGTTGGTCGATGTGCTGGGAGAAGAGTTGAAATACACCTGCACCCTACCCCACTCCAGCAGAAGCACCTCACTGACGTGAATTATGAACACCACCATACCACTGTGTTTCAGTACTGCGGTGCGAGGGGGAGAAGCTCTAAAACATTAGCATTATAACATGGTGGAGAGTTTTCCCTTTGCTACTCCATCATTTAATTTCAATGCAGCAGTCAGAGTAAGTGAAGAGAAACAAGCTTATAGGTTTGCAATCCATGAACTCCTTTGGTGAAGAACACAACGTGTGCCCAATCAAATGATATGTTCAAGGTCATCAATTTGTGGGCGGAGCTAAAGACCCCTCTCAGAAGTGCTTATTAGCGCTCTTTTTCGGTTGATCCCACAAAGGTTCAGCGACAGCTGCACGGTCAAGATTGACCTAAAAAAGTAGTGCAGGGCTACAAATATAGGCAATTTAAAAAAGCATAGTTTTAGTACAGCCACCATATGTAGTGCAAAAAACTTTAGGCAGTAATTGCTTTGAACTAATGAGGGACATATCCATGTTGTACGTTAAGGATATCAATACGGATTGAGGGTATTTACAGTAAGTCTAATTGGAAACGATTTAGATAGTACATGTTTATACTGAAAAACAGGCATGCATATGGTCCTCACGACCAATATTGGACACCTCTATATTAGAACATCTAGCAAACAATGAAAAGTTCTCACACAAGAGGGTTCAGCTCCTGAGGTAAGTGGGGTAACCCTAGATTAGATGGCCAAGTGATGTGGAAGCTGGGATAGAAATGTCTCCAAAACTAGAGCAGTATCTAAGAAAGGACTGGGGCATTACAGGTAAAGTAGCACTATCCTTCAGAATGTAACTGCATTACTGGTGAATAAGCACTCGTGGAGAGATGCAGTGACATGCCAGTATATATCGGAGGGGGTATTACAATGTTACAGCTGAAGAAATGTCATCTTCGGGAGGTGAGAAGTTTTGTTTTTATAATCAGACTAATACTAGTTACACAGCCCAGCAGCATTAAAGGAGGAGTAATGCTGTCTCTCACAGCTTCTAGGCTGCAGGAGTTTATAACTATAGGGCATGAATTTGAGAGGAAACAAAGTTGGAAACTCCGCAAGCACCGCAGATCCGAGAGGACTATGGAGAAGAAGTCACTCAAAACCAAATACATAGCACTGACAAACAGTAATAGTGATGTCTTAATTCTCAAGCAAAAGATAAACACCTCTGAATTTGTCACTGACTTTTATGTCGGGAAAGCAGATTCTTAATTTTTTGGGTGGCTTGCCCCACGTAGATGAATTTGCAAGGGCACCATATTGCATAGACTACATTTTGCGAATTACAATTTGTGTGATTACGAAGGTTATACACTATGTCATCATGAACAAACTGCTTCATATTAGATGTAGAGTCACACATTAGGCAATGCCCACAGCGATGTACCAACACCTCATATGTCATTTACATTATTGACAGATCTGACACACAATGGAGAACCAATAGTCTTTTTTCGGTCTCCATGTCAAATTACACGCTGTTCTCACCAAGTCGGTAACTTCCGCACTACCACCGAGACGCCGTCATGGTTTGCACAGCTATCCAATGGTACATATGCTCGCAGCTCCGGGCTGGTAAGTGTAATTTTACACCTTTCACCTATTCAATTTCTATTCTAGGGGGTTTGAACTCCCTGCAGTGGAAATAGCGATTCCCCTTCCCTCTTTTTGTTTCAGTTAATATTTTTCCTGTTATTTCTTGTGAGCGGTGATTGTGCCGTATCTGCCCATTAAAAGAGGGACTTGATATTCTCCAATATCCCTCGAATATATGTAAGGCCTGTGAGTAAGCAATCATTTTATTTAACTTTTCTCTTCATTTTGTTGGGCACCGTTTTTGATTATTTTTCTTTTATCCTTTAGTATTTTGGATCTATTCTTATATGGACTGAATGTCTCCTTCCGTGACCTCAGGAGTAATTAATGTTGAATGAGTTTTGACCCTTATTGATTTAGTAAATAAGTAGGTCGGTTTTTGAGTTCTCTAATCTTCGGGCTTTCTTGCCACGTTCAGTTATTAAATACACTAAGGCTGGACTATAACATACTTTTTCTTAAGTTTCTCCTTTTTAAATATTTTTTTCAAGTTTCTTCTTTATTTGGGCATCATATGTTAATATGAGAACCAAGTTTGATCTCCTTTTTAGGACTCGCCTGGCGTTGCAGCGCGAAGCGCTGCGGCTAGCGAGCGTTATTGTCGCTGTATTGCCTCCCCAAGTGGTACAGCCCGGTGCACGAGCAGACACCGGTCTGTGAACACGCGAGACGCAGGGAACGCCAACGTGCACGCTCACGGCCTCACGCTCCTGCCCTCCCGCGTCTCTTCCAAGGCGCGCTCCAGGCCGACTTGTTTTGGTTTGCAGGTATTCTGAACGCAGTAAGAGTTCTGCAGCCCAGTTTGTGCACTAGTGACGTAATCTCTGCGCGTGGCCTCTGTCGTCCATCCAGGCAAGATTTGTAGATATACCGACTGGAAATGACCTTCAAACAGAGATCGCGTCCTCCTTTAACAGTATTAGTAAAACGCATTTGAGGTGTACTGCACGCAAACAACCCTGAAAATAAGGCATCGTCGGTGCTGTTTTTAAAGCTACAGTGTGCTTCAAGTCAAATATATCTCAGCTCAGAGACTGCTGTAGGCTCAGCCGATGCAAACACACTACCACCGTTGCCCACAGTATTTTTGTTTTTCATAATAGAAATAACTATTACTGAACCAATAGCGATCTGTCCATCGTGCTCGCAGGAATGGCCGCACGCCTGGATTCTAAACTGTAAAATGCAGATTAAGCATAGACTTCTGCAGCAAATGGTCAACCCACTCAGAGATATGGGTTTATTTTATATTAATATCGACACCGTTAACTATTCGATAAAGACCAGTCAAGATAATGCTTCTCTCCGGTAGGGGTTATGCAAACGGTCTTTATTAGCAGAGAGCTGTTGCGCACTTGGAACGGCGCTGTAGCGCCGTCTGCAGACCTGCGGGGGTGTTCAGGCAGCGTTGGCATGAGTTAAGTGCAGTGCAAGCACTGAACGTTACCAAGCCTGGGCACGAGATATTGCCAGGCA
This sequence comes from Lissotriton helveticus, assembly GCF_964261635.1. Taxonomy (NCBI): domain Eukaryota; kingdom Metazoa; phylum Chordata; class Amphibia; order Caudata; family Salamandridae; genus Lissotriton; species Lissotriton helveticus. The sequence continues at coordinate 161,906,177 of NC_136065.1, read as the reverse complement.
ATTGCGACCCCTGCACTTCAGCGAAAATCCCAGCGTGAGGTATCTGCAGAACACACACCGTGTGATCTCAGCAGTTCGGTCTGCACTCCTTCTCGAGTAGTGAAAAAAGGATTTGAAAACGGTTGTTCCCCCTTGTGCGATGGAACGCAACCCTGGGGAATTCGGAGTGCTTACGAGTGACTGAAGCATATACATAATTTGTATTTTAAAGTGGGTCGCATCCCTCAAATACGCGCATGAGATGGTGCGCCTCACACACCTGCGCTTGCCCACAATCAGTAAACAATACGCAGACCATGACTCCCAATATATCCCGCCTGCGCTCAGGTTACCGTTTTTCCAAGACTGCAACTCAATTTTTCCCAAACCACACTGCACTCTCTCCCACACTGTACTCCACTCTCTCCACACTGCACTCTCTCCACACTGCACTCTCCCCACACTGCACTCCACTCTCCCCCACACTGCACTCCACTCTCCCCCACACTGCACTCCACTCTCCCCCACACTGCACTCCACTCTCCCCCACACTGCACTCCACTCTCCCCCACACTGCACTCCACACGCTCCCACACTGCACTGCACTCCACTCTCCCACACTGCACTCCACTCTCCCACACTGCACTCCACTCTCCCACACTGCACTCCACTCTCCCACACTGCACTCCACTCTACCCCACACTCCACTCCACTCCACTCCACTCTCCCCCACACTGCACTCCACTCTCCCCCACACTGCACTCCACTCTCCCCCACACTGCACTCCACTCTCCCCCACACTGCACTCCACTCTCCCCCATACGGCACTCCACTCTCCCCCACATGGCACTCCACTCTCCCCCACATGGCACTCCACTCTCCCCCACACGGCACTCCACTCTCCCCCACACGGCACTCCACTCTCTCCCACACTGCACTCCACTCTCTCCCACACTGCACTCCACTCTCCCATACTGCACTCCACTCTCCCACACTGCACTACATCTCTCCGTGCTCATGCCCTCCTTAACTACTGTCCATGTCAGTCACTTCCCCCAGGCCACTATCTACACCTGTAGTAACCCCGCCCCCTCCCCGCCCTTTAAGACATCACTTCATCAGTCAGTTCCCGTTTCCCCCCCTGGATGCTTTCCGTCCAGCTTTTTAAACTGCAGTCCGCCAGCATCTTCCTCCTCCCTGCCCAGCAGCACTCGGCCGCAGTCCTCGCGTCCGCCCCCTCCTTCCCATGCTGTAGCGCATACCTGCTCCTCTCCTGGTTGCAGTGGGCGCCCCTCCCACTCCCTCTATATACTCCTTCCCATAGCGCATATAATACCTTCCCTGGGCTGCACTTATCGCTCCCGCCGCTTCAGCAGCTTCTTCTTCTTCTTCTCCTTTCCCAGCGGCCTTAAATGATGACCATAACTGCTCTCCTCAGCTCCAGTACATCCATTATTTCCCCCCTGATGCAGCCCTGCCCCTACCTCCCCTCCCTCGCCTTTATGTAGTCCTTCCCAGCACTCACTTCGTTCCTCCTCTTTCTCAGGTTCCCTACCTGCTCTCTCCAGGATTCTGCCCCTGCCCCGGTCCCACCTTGCCAGCAAGGATGCTCTGAGCTTGGGAGCTTCCCACGATGCACCTCCCCTCTGCATCCAGGAGTAGGAACCGTCCAATCAGAAGGCTGCTTCTTTCTGGTCCAGTCTAGCAGTATCGGCTGAGGCAGAGTCGGGCGAGACCAATAGGCCGTGAGTGGGACGCTCAGGTCCTCAGTCCCCTGCTCCTCCTATCTCTCTTTTTTTGCATTACGTGTTGCAGCAAAAGCACCCCTCCTGGCAGACCCCATTCCACTGACATAACCCTTAATGTAAATATCCAATGCAAACCTCCCCGTCCAGCTATTCTCAGTGGACATGCACGAGCAACAGAAACGCAGGAGCAGAAGCCGGCGCGCTCCCGCGGCCTCCTACGAAGATCCGTACCCTCTGTCAAGAGCACCCTTGGCAACTGGAAAACTCCCTTTTGACCTATAGATACTTTTATCACGGGAGTTACCTCTCAACCACAGGGCATACACAAAACGTATCTACACTTATTTTTGGATTTTACTAATTTTATTTAATTTTTCTGTAAAAAAACTTTTTACATTTCTTTATATAATTTTTTTCAATTCAGTATAGGATCTCTAAACCTGGAATTCGAATCTTTTTAGTAAACGAAATATCCGTCACCCTGCGGTAAATATCTCATAAAGATATTCATAGTTCTATTGGGTTAAAGCCCATCTCAGCAACGATCTGAAAAGTTTACTGAATGTACCAAATGTCGAGGGAAATCAAAGTGCAAAGCAGTTATTTGCTGCAACTATTGTACGGAAAGCAGATCAGGGCCGAGGCTAACTTATTCCAAATCTTTAAGTAGGGCTTACTCTTCATATGTCATGTGGTATCGTGGACCTAACTGCGGTCGGAGGCGGAGGCTAATTGTGACGGGGATTGGGAAACATCCTTTTATCAAAAACGCACCTCGAATCTTAAAGTTACATAGAATCAAGGTGGTGAACAGGACATACAAATTATATCGATAAAGATTATCAAAAAGTGTGGCGTCCCCTCCATATACTGAATTGTTTCTGGCTGGTCCTGATGAAGGTGGTCCCTACTGCTGCTTTTCCACCGAAACGCGTCGACCAATTCTCTTCATATTTAGATCTAATGACTTTGGTCACATATTGGACAACAGATACAATGCGATAGGATGTTTAATGTTTGTTTTTGATGGCATGTATGTTTAGGAAGTATGTATGAGTATGTGTGTGTGGCTCTCTACCTGGTTTAGTATAATTGATTTTGTTTTTAGAATATATGAATTTGTGTAACTAATGATATATTTCGATGGCTCCAGTGTGTTGAAAGAATTTCTCCTGGAGTTTCTTTGAATAATGCACATCTTATAACTTTGTATTAAGAAAAAAATGATATAAAGAGATGAAAAAAGTTTTTTACAGAAAAATGAAATGAGTAAAATCCAAAAATAAGTGTAGATACGTTTTGTGTATGCCCTGTGGTTGAGAGGTAACTCCCGTGATAAAAGTATCTATAGGTCAAGAGGGAGTTTTTCAGTTGTTTTGGTATTTCTTTTCCCCTCTACTCCCTGACCTGAAATGATTTTGAGAGGGGGTCCCCATTCTATTCTATTTAAGAGCCCCCTTGGCGCCATCTTTCCCCATATTTAGGGCTCGCCTGGCGTTGCAGCGCGAACCGCTGCCGCTAGTGAGTCTTATTGTCACTGTGTTGCCTCCCCAAGTGGTACAGACCCGTGCACGAGCAGACACCGGTCTGTGAACGCGCGAGCCGCAGGGAACGCCAACGTGCACGCTCATGGCGTCACGCTCCTGCCCTCCCGCGTCTCTTCCAAGGCTCGCTCCAGGCCGACTTGTTGGTAACATCGACTGCTCTTCCAACCCGTCACTTTTCTACTAACTCATTTTATGCATTACTATACGCCCCCTCTTCAGCTCCACGCTCTAAACACGTTTTTGCAGGTTGTGTCCTGTGAGAGCTCCTGTGGCAAGCAGGCAGGCTACGGGAAACCTGAGCTCGAGCAGTAACAGCAGAGCAACGCTGGCTGCAGGCAGCCACCACTCTCCCCTCCTCTCGGTTGCTTACACGGACCAACTTAACCGGGGAGTTAGGTGTGCAGACTCTGCACGTGGTACGGTGGGGGTGATCTGCGAGAGTCCTGGCCCCTGGAGGATCCCTGCCCCTTCCCTGCTTCAGAGCCTTAAGTCTGCCAGACTGGCACAAGTAAGTATACATTGTCGTTAGCACAGTCTCTGCTTGATGGATGTCTTCATTTTATAGGCACCCGCTCTTGTCATCCTCCGTGTGAAGAACCGGGTCAGAACCCAGCAGTACCAGGGACACACCTAAAATCTTCGGGTTCCACCTGTCTTGGTATACAGAGACACGGAATACTTCTGGGTGGCGTCAGAGACCAAGTTTATTAGCTGCAGCTAGTAACAGAAATCCCAACAATACATCACAATGTATATTCCTAGGAGACTGTTCAAATTACTAAGGCAAGACATCTCCTTTAATACACCATATTCTCATTATCAATGTACACCCACTGCGCAAAATTCTAACCAATAGGGCACATTTTCTAACTGAGTATCACATTAACAAAAACCCAATTTACAGTAACCCAACCCAAAAGTTAATTATTAGGAATGCCCCAAATTCAATCTTTGCAAGCCGGACAAATTTATAATTGAAAAGCACAACCCATGTAATGTCAGAACATAAAGGAAACAGTAATAGATGCTGAACAAGATAAAACATGTGCAAGGAAACTAAAGGTTAACGAGGTCCTAAACATTAAGTGGCAATCTTAGACAAGGATCAAACCAAGGGAAATTGGCTTTGCGAGGTTAGTTTCAGGTGAAGAAGTCAGTTTCTCTGCAGTTCATTGAGAGTTGAAAGAAACCGAGTTAATGTATACATGAACTCAAAAGGCCAGGCCATTTGTTTGCCGGGCCTCTTTCACAGGCCTACGTGAGGGCAACACAAAATGGAGTCAGGCTCGAGAATTACAGAACCTCACGTGCTTTCACCCCAAGAGCAGTGTGCAGCTAGCTCGGCTCGAAGTGCTGAGCACTCCCTGCCTGGTCTCGTCAGCTCCATTGGTTTTACCCCAAGATCGGCGGCGAGCTTCACCCTGCTCTCACAGCTGTGAAAATTAAAAGTCTTGTGTTTTTTTTGCAGAGCGAAGTTATTTTTCATCAACCAGCTGTTCCTAATGGTCCCTTGGGTCAAACGTTTGTATTTCTCGTTCGGCCCATCTTTGCTCACTGCTCAACCCGGTGAAAACCAATAGGGAAAACAAACAATCTTTTCTGTGGCAAACCCTCACTTGAGATCATGGAAAAATATGCTGCTGTAAATATTGCAAGTTTAATGGCTGTAGGTGTCTGATAGGTTAAATATGGGTTGGGTTTAAAACCAGGTGCTTTCAGTGTTTACGGACAGGTTGCTTTGATACTGCCACCAGCACGTGCCTATTTCAATGAGGGCGACAGGCTCTGTCATTGTTAATGGTCTGGGAAGTAAACTTTCAGCGGACTTCCCACTCGACACGCACATTGTTGTCAATGTATGGCGGGGCTTTAAGTAATTAAAAGACCACCACCACATCCCCCACCACCACCACATACACCACCACATCCACTACATCCAACACCACCACATCCACCACCTCCACCACATCCAACCACCACAACCCCATCCACCACATTCACCACCACATCCACCACATCCACCACCACATTCACCACCACATCTACTACATCCACCACCACCACGTCCCCCACCACCACATCCAACACCCTCACCACATCCCCCACCACCACCACATCGAGAGAGAGAGAGAGAGAGAGAGAGAGAGAGAGAGAGAGAGAGAGAGAGAGAGAGAGAGAGAGAGAGAGAGAGAGAGAGAGAGAGAGAGAGAGAGAGAGAGAGAGAGAGAGAGAGAGAGAGAGAGAGAGAGAGAGAGAGAGAGAGTGTGTGTGTGTGTGTGCGCGTGCGTGTGCGTGTGTGTGTGTATATATATATATATATATATATATATATACAATAGGTCTTACATTTGCGAGAGATTAAGCTATTGGCATTATAAATGGCAATGCCATTTATTTATCTGTTTTCAAAACAAACACATACATAAAAAAAAATGTTATTTGCAATGCCAATAGCTCTAACTTTTGCAAAGGCTAGGCCGTTGCATTGTAAATGCTTGTTCTTGTATCTTTGGACCTTCTTGTTTTTCCATTATTATTTGGGTCAGTTGTAAATCACTAATTTCTGCACGCATGACACTGATCTCTGATCTTGTGCTATGCGGGTTGTATTCTAGTGAATTTTTATATATCAATTTTGATACCCCTCTGTGTATACATTTAGTCTAGAATTGTGTTGGATGCTCTACCAATATACACTGTTTGTCCTGATGATGACCATTCAAGTTTAGCTTGGTCAAAACACTGTCAATGCCTTTGTGTGGTCTTTACTTAAGAGCGCGCAATCCTTGCTATCTCTGTTTTTTCGTTTTATCTAAATAGTTTGTCAATAAAACATTTCCTCAGCCACTGTATGTTTACACGGTCAATTGTCTTTATATTGTCCATTGTGTAATTGAGCGAGCACCACTGTCTAATGAACGTACGGTTTTATAGTATTGCCTTATAACATTTTGTACAAATTGTAATTTGTGTAGGGGTATCACTTTGTAATATCATTTTGCTGTTTTGTATAGTTTGTCTTATGTGATGTATTTCCTGTAACATTTTGTTATGCTAGTCAAACCTATGTTGTATGTAATGCATTACTTGAACCTCTGTTAGGATTCTAGGCTCAACTAATGCAGAGCATGGCATTTAACATCTGCACTGTAATAATAAAAAGCTCAATTCATGGCTATTACTGGACTTGCTCCAAATAACATGTTTTATTGGGCCGCATTTATTTCAACTTGTATGGCAGATATTTAAAACCCTATTGTCATGTTAAAAAAAACACACATAGAAGTTGGAAGCACTGTTCGGCTGGGCTTAATTTGAAAGACATAAGCGGCAGTCTCAGAAGCTCACCGCCAATGCAATGAAATGTCCACGCACCAAATACCAAAGCTGTGTGATATTAAATTCACCTCATATCTCTTTAATCCACTACCAGACACTCCCTGACCCTTAATCTCACATTTCTAGGTACCTGCATTCTCCTCTTGTATGTGTTTCTCCATCTTTCAGTTTTGTGACTTTTTCCCTCTCTTGTTTAATACAGAAAAATATGTGCTGGTCCCCAACAATGTGTGCCGGTAGCACCCACAACCTAAAATTAAGCACTGCTATTAGAGATATTACCTAATAATAATTGCTGGATGACTCGTAGGATATTACTCATTCTCTATATCACCCAGCACATGCCATTTCACAATATTTTGGTGTATTGTTGTGTGTGGTTGATTGTAATGTTAAAACCAAGGACTATGGCCCCAAGCGGGTGCAGTCTTGGAACCCTCTGCCTAGGTTACAGGAGCGTGTCCTCCGTTCACTGCCAGAGCTTCCTCAGTCTCCATGTCCCTGTAATTCTCCAGGGCTATCAATCTTCACCCTCCCTGCCTACAAGCATCCTATCCATGTCAATGTTTTGAGCGGGTTGTGCTTTCCCAGTGGTCGTCATGGAGGGGCGGCCTAGGGGATGGGATCATACAGAGAGGAGCAAACAGAGTGTGATGGGAAGGAGGGAATATGTGAGTGAATGATGTGGAAAGTTGAGAGCTGAGGAATGGTGAAGGCTTAGAACGAGGAGACGAGATGAAAAGGTGAGAAGAAAACAGCATATAAAGAAGGTATAAAGGTATAAAGAAGAGAAAAGAGAGGGTGATTATATGGGAGAGGTCACAAGAAAGCAGTAACAGTAGACAGGGGTAGGAGATGGAAAGAGAGGCAGCGACAAAGAAGCAAAATGGCAACTACAAGTGGTTATAAAAAGTGGAAAGGGAGGAAGCTACAGCACATTAAGTGGACCTGTCTTATTGGCATCTTACATTCTGGCTTGAGAGCACCATCCTCCTGCCATTTTATTTTAGGCCCAGTTACCATCTGCCTCCATAGGGTTGTTGTCGGTCCTACTCATCTTGTTGTTAGTTGATATTGTGGTTTGTCCTAGTGGAGGTGAAAAGTGAGGATGAACCGTTGTCATTTGATGGTTGCACATCGATCCATGCACCATGTGTAAGAATAGTTGCACCCCTCATACTCTCACTGCAATGATAAGACCACAGATCATCAACACGTTGGACGGTCTCAAAATTCCCAATTATCGTTTTGATGGCTCTCGGAACCACTGCTAGGGTAAACTCTTCCAGGATCACATATTAGTTTCATTGCACTTCTGTTCCATAAAAATAGATAGGCCATATTTAGGGGTTTTGTGAGATATTTTGCTATTTATTTCAGTTCCTGACAGGATGCCCAAAATAGGAGAATTATTTGCTCAAAATAATCCAGCCCCCTTCGTTACATCCTAGGTCATGGTTACACCATGCTAGTTGATGCCTCTTCCTTCAATTACAGACCACCTGATAGCAAGTTATAATGTGTAGGCAGGGTATTGTTATTGTGTGTGGAATCCAATGAAAAGAAAAGGAATGACTGAGATAAAGGTTTCTACAGGACTCCATTTCATCTCCTTTTCCTCCAATATATGTCCCCTCTAAGCTCATAAATATTCCACTCCTATGGCCCCATGCTTTGTCCATTCTCTTTGCAGACTAACCTGAATCAATGCAGATAAGAAAAGAACAGACCCACTAAACCACGTAATGATCTGCAAATTCAGCTTGCGCCATGATTATCAAACTGGTAAGACTGACCTACACATTATCATGATTTTCTCTTTCTCTACATTCTGTTTTACCTTCTCTCTTCATTACTAAACTCTCCACCTGTCATTCCTCTTCCATTATTTTTCCAGAATAGTTTCATTCTAATTTGACCAACCACAGCCTCTACATTCAATCGGGGTACATCTGCTCCATCACGCAGACACCGTTTCCCAGAAAAGGCTCTCACTATCTTGACACATTACACATATCATCACTCCGCAGCTTTAAAGAATAATTACAAACCTTATCTAGCTCCTCTGCTTCAGATAGTCTTGATAACCCATGTGATATCTTTTTTAACAGCACTTTCCTTGCCACAGTTTACTTCTACTTGCTGTTTCTTTCACTGTCCTCTTGACTTCCTCACTATCTCCTTGGTACCAAACAGCTGTGATGGTGTAAAGTTGATTGCAGACAGTGTGTTGCTGAATACTCAATGGTGGACTATGAGAAATTCAAAGACAATCGCATTCTTGCCCACACAGTCAACTGGATTGACTGTTTCACAAGTGTTCTCGACTTACCCATTACCATTAGGATGGTAGGTAACACTTCTCTCTATTCCGGAATACGCCTTCTTACAATTCACCTGTCACTTCACTTTGTGAGTCTTCATTCACAGTGCAAACCAGACTATCTATGAGAGGGGTGTTTTTAGGTCTCGCTTGAAACTAATTAAGAGCACAGCGGCGTGGAGTTTCCCCTTAAAACAGGTCTCGAGTGAGATCACGTAAGAACATAGCGTCCTTATGCTGTTTTCTCTACACAGAATAGTAATTTGAAACTTTTGATTGCCGATAATTCATAGTAGATGCACGCTTAAAATCAGAGGCTTGATATACTTCTGCTTCTTAGTGCAATGCATGCAACCACCAGCGGTGATTATGACCGTTTTAAATTAAGCATACTGTTTCCACAAACTTATGACACTGCTCCTTTAATGCGCAATAATATAACACTTTGTTACGCAAGTGGCAGTTTGTCATTAGAATGTTCCCCTGCCATTATCATTGTAAAGAACTTCGTTTACAACAGTGGCTGCCGTTTAACTTTAACTTCCTGCAATCATGCTACTAACATCGTGGAGAATAGGTCGGCGTTACTAGAGCGTAGCCTCTTTCTCCTGAGCCGTTGCCAGGTGAGGTGGGGTCGACTCCTCGTCAAATACGGGTTTAATTTGCACCTTGTGTTTGACAGAGGATCTGAATACAGACCATTATCAGGAACAGATGAGCGGTCATTAGGACCATCCTACCATGTCCTCTCGATTGGCACAGATGTTAGAAGAGATCTTCCCCAACTCTGCGTGGGAAGATAGCCTCACCTCACCCGGCAACTGCTCGGAAGAATGAGGCCCCGCTCTATCCGTCGGTACCTCTCGGCGTGGTCTCTGATAATGGTCTGTTAGATTTTCTATTTCTCCATTGTTTCTTATCAAGCACGATTGATAGTGTAATTGCAGTAGCATACATAAGAGCTTGGCCCTGATGAATGCCGGTGAACCTCCACCTTTCGGCAGAAACATGTTGGCCCTATATATAATTTTTACCAAGCAATCCAGACAGTGATTTTGTCACACTGTCCTTTCACTATTTTTTAGTCTGACGTTCAGGTGAACACTAATAAAGTTCTTTGTTTGCCTTGACAGCCATTTTAATACACCTCACTTTATTCATTTTTTTGCACTGCACACATCAGCTCCATCATCTGTAAGAACAATTGCGGTGACCAGACTATGGCCTAGTGACACGAAGCCAAAATACACCTGGGCTTTCGTACACAGACCTAGTTTTGGGGGTCCTACATGATGAGGCTCCGCCACTTGGGTGGGCTGATAGGACTCAAACAGCTTTTGTTGAAAGCCAGTCCGACTGTTGATTACTGATGTATTAAAATCCTTGATGTGCAATCCGTCAAGTGTTAGTTCAAGTATCTCAGCTATATTCGACCTTCAGGTTTCTTGTTAAACAGTGATCAGCAGCCATATTGTGGAAGATATACCTGTGGCTCACACGCTTATGAATCTTACTCAAAATACTATTGCAAATGAGGTAGCAAGAACCGCAAATGGCATCTCCATCAGTTGGAACTTGTTCAATCACTGCATTTCAGGAGAACTCAGTCTCAGTCCAGCCCATGCTTGAAAGTCAATATCATCATGGACACCCCCACGCCAATCCACTGCTTTGTTTAGCCTGAAGCGCACCTGCCTCCTAACAAAGCAAGATCCAGGCTGCAGCCCTCCTGCACAGTTATGTTCTTGGGGCATGTTAGCTCACTGATCGAGACATCAGGCACTACTTCAAAGTCAAATGCATGCCGCCTTCTTAACTCCAAGCAAAGTATGGACAGCCGCGGTCCTCGCATCACTCAGAGTCACATGCCCCACAGGTCTCTAGTCCAACCCAGCAATGGCTTAGGAAGTTTAAATATCCCCTGAAATATATACTACTATGGATTCTCTCTCATGATGAGAGTGGAGGCAGAAAAGCAGAGATCCCCCGTGGAGTTCAGGATCCGCCACCATTCCTGTAGCCCATCTACACCATTGTATTTGAAAATTATTCAAACGCCTGAAGAAAAATATATGTTGGATGAGGGATGCCAGAGCAATCTAGCTGCAACATCGAAATTAGGAGATCGGCTGTGCCAATAAAATTTGGTACGCTTTTCAGTTTCTGTGCCACAAATGATTACAAAGGGAATCCCTTACGTCAGTTCAACTCAATTAGGAAATGAGAAACCAACCTTAATTAGGGAGGACCAGCTATACCTGTAATGCATATCCCCATTCGATTGACTTATACATGTACAAGGCTTTAACGTCACATGCCAGCTTGCACTACTGAAAATTATAGTAGCACACAGAAAATTCTACGTAGACTCTGCAAATTTTTAGCATATGTCCAGTCTCTGCATTCAACCAGCTTCTTGACTCCTGTATTGGTGATGTGGCACTCGCAAGCTCCCAGTCCGAACACTTTTGAATTCAGATGCGTTCCAATTGCCACAGGAAGGGAACATAGGTGGGCACAAAATGTTTTTACCCACATTTGCTCCCCCACCCAGCTTGTAATGGATGTGTCATGAACCCCTCACCAGGTAAAGGCTTAAGTTCTAACATAAAACAAGATGATGTGCCATGAGTTCTTAATTTGTATCAGATAAATGGTTCTTAACCAAGGTTTGTATCATCATCATCCCACTAATAAAGCACTAACAAACCTGGATGTGGAACCCCGGTGCTGAATTAATCTGCATGAGATTACAAAGAAGAAGAGTCTTTTCTAAAATCCAAGTTTTCAAGTCTTCAGATGAGAATAGTATAACCAGGAGAACCTGATAACGAATTGATCAGTTAGTTCCTGATAGATGATGTTCTAAAGTTGAAGTGGCCCATATCTTCTGACTCATTCGATTCTTGAGGCCATTAGATATAGCCCAACAAATGGTCATTTTATAGAACCGTTGGATTAATTATCCCAAGTTCTAGGGTTTTCCTTGCACTGTCCTGATGAAGACCCAAATTGATGTTTCTATAGCACACACACTCTGAACGAGTCGAAACACAGGTAGATTTTTTAGTTTGACCTGAACCCTAAAACCAGTCTGACCCATGAAGTAAAAGTGTCTCAACCTCACTAGCCCATTTTGAGAGGCTTTATTAAGAATCATATGGCTAGGCCATACAAGAATTACACAGAATTGTGTACAAATGTGTTCCCGATGAGTACATCGAGTTGTGTAGGTGGATTGTTAAAACGCTTACCTTAAAATTAGCAGCAGTTCTTAAAGGGCATCCAACAGAACCACATAGACTGTGTAAAGGGTTCTTCCACAGGGCATGGCAATTCCCACCCATTAGCACTTTCTGGTCCAAGCTACTAGAAGCTCCCTAATATACCACTCTTGGCCCAGCTGGGGTATGTCGAAAACATTCCTGTTACAGGTCGGAAATTCACTGCTGTGTCAGTACTGCTTGACAAGAGGAATGTAGTGATCCATTGGGGGATGAGATCCCAGGCTTAAACTCAATGACTAGTTGAAAGACATTGCCAACTGCAATGAACAGCTGCATGCCTGTTGGGACCCGATGCTGGCCCAATTGCGAATAAAAGACATATGGGGACCATTCTGTGCATATGTCCTGCAACATTCTGCACCACAGACTGAGGCAGAGGTGGCTAGAGTAACTTAAATAAGCCCATAGTCTTTCTGTGATATTCGGGATTGAATTTGCTTGCCCTACGATGCTGGGGCCTTACTGTACTTGTCAATTGAGTGAACTGATGAGAATCTGACAGTGATACGTGCTCACTTATTGCTGTATGCTTTCTGTAATTCACACAAGATGATGGACGGAATGTTGCACAATGGCAAAACATTCACCCCCAGTCATAGATCTGGGTTTGCTCACCAAGCCACCCCAGTTCAGATATGGCCATATGCAAATCAGTCTTGACCCTGTGCCTCATGGGAACAGTCCAGCCCGAACTGCCAAGCCATGTCTTTCCTGGACCGGAATCAAGCATCCTAGGACCGGTTTCTGGCTATCAGCCGTCTTCAGCCAGGATAGCTTGACTCCAGTGGCTTAGTGAGCAAGGGACCCACGTCTGGGCAACATTCCGTCCATCATCTTGTTTGTTTTGCTATTCACCCTATGTGGGAAGGGTATGCCCAGACGTGGGTCCTGTGCTCACTGCGCCACTGGAGTCAAGCTATCCTGGCTGAAGATGGCTGATATTCATACACATGGCCCCAACTTGGATGTACATTTTAAAATCTTTTATTTTCTTGTACTTTGCCTTTGATATACTATATGGATAATCCTTTTGCCCTTCATTGAGGCTGAGCCAAGGTAAACTCCACCAACTTTGGATGGTACTAAATGCTTGACCTGCACAGCACAGGTCTACTTCCACATTGCTTATCATCTGCATAATTACGGAAACACAAAGATGATGACAGTAGGTACACCATCTTGAAGGAGGTGATAGACAGTGATGATGACACTACACGCAAGAACATGCTGATGAAATTTACCAGCACAAACATTAGATAACCAATAAGTCAAACAGGAAAGGAGCCATTTGCCAGCTCAGATACCCCAGGACTTCCTTGATTCCAGACAGGAGAAGGGTGTCTCAAATGGCTGTCGTGCTTAAAACCACTTAAAAGGATGTGTAGATGCGACCATAATTTAGGGGGTTGAAGAGAAGTCTGGTACTCAGGCAAAGGGCCATCTTCTCGTGAGATAGAGGGTCTGCACTTTCTCCAAAAAATCAAAAGTAAGTAAGCACGAAAGAGCTCATGGTTTTTGGCTATTGCTGTGAGAGTTTGAGAACCATCAGCTGTGTTGCACTGATGAGCCCCTCTGAAAGTGGGTTGCCTAATGAAAACTCTTTCAGTGACTGGGTTCTACCAAAGGGAGCAAGCAGACACTAAAGTAAAGGTGGATCATGAAAAGAAATAACCAATAGTACCATAGCATGTTCAGAAATTAGCTCGCCGAATGCGGTAAAGATTCAAAATATGGCTTTCACTCAACTTACCGTACACGGTCACAGTCTGCAAAGTTCACTTCAAAACTTGTCGAGATCTGTGTGGTCCGTTTTGGGCATAGCATGCTAATGTTCTGGGCAGTACAGTCATAGGCGTCTTTCAGAGGTCGCAGCTGCGGCTTCAAGCATGTCCCTTGCACTTCCTTTGCGAGGCCTGGCCTCAGAGGTGGCAAGATCAGTGCAAGAGACATAGGGGCAGCTTGTCGTATGAACTTTGTCTGACGTTCCACGTTCCTTGTTTTCTGTCTTTTTTTTTTACACTAACAGCGAGTATAGGGTGACCAGGCGTCCCCGTTTTGCCAGGACGGTCCCTGTTTTTAACCAGCTGTCCCAGCAAATTTCAAGAAATTTAGCTCATGTCGCCGTTTTTGGAGAGGGTCGACTGAAAACGGTAGGAGGTGTTTTTTGTGTTTTACAAAGCAGGAATAGTTAGCAGTTATTTCAAGAAAGCAAGTTAATTAACAGGCATGCTACTGGGCTTAAAAATTGTATGTTATGTATGTTCTTACTGCCTGTTCTGTAATTCTCTGCTGAGGAGCGCCCTCATCGCTTGAAGTAAAATTGTAGTCCTTCTTCTATTTTTGTGAAATGTCCCGGTTTTTCGCTTTAAAATTCTGGTCCCCCTAAGCGAGTAATATATTATTCACTATTGGTGTAATATGAATGGAGTACAATAGATGGAATATGACCCTCTCTGTAGCGCAGGTAAGTAATACATGCTTTAAATGTATGTTGTCTTTTTGCTTATGGGTGGGAGTGTGCTATGTGAGACAGTGTACGCATGTGTAAGCTTATGTGTGTATGAGTGAAAGTAATGGTCAAATGGCCTGTGAGGTCACTTCCGCTACCCCTGGCATTCTGATAAATTGACGTTCATGTGTACAGGCGGTTGTGGGCATTGCACAGCTTCTTTAGTTGTGCTTTCAAATATTTGTGAACTTGGGTGAATGATATTATGCTCTTTTACTCCTTTTCATTAGACTTCATTTACCGTTTACTGGACTTAACGTCCAAAAGTCGATGAGCTTTATATATATCAAAAACTTTGTAAACGCACAGAGAGGCTTCGAATCAGGCCCCACTCTACCATGTTTTCATTGCCTGCAATAGTGGGACAAGATTAAAATGTGTTAACATACGCTCTTTCATCAAAGACGTACAAGTCGAGGGGTGGTGTCCCAGGTTGTTCAATCGCCTCTGTGAAATTATATATCTGAACCCTGAATAGATATTATTTTCAGTTTATTAGTTTAGATCTAATACCAGCAATGTTCCATGATATAATCTGCAGAGCTTGTTCATTACACTCACTTCCCCATCGCCATTGACTCGATAAAGAATTACCATTTGTTGGTATCTGGATTCTTTCATATGTATTGTGCCTTGTGAGTAGGATAGTAGCTAATTCCATACCCGCCACATTGTCATTGACTAGGTTTCCCTCAACATGGGTTATTATGGCTGCACTATCTCCTGGGGCCCCTCTCCCTCGATTTAGTCAGTCTGGACTATCTAAGTCGGTGAGAGCTTCAAATCTTTTACGGCCTTCTAGGGGGGAGTGGACTTGCCTATTTACTAGGTTATGAAGCGGATGGACAATTTGTTGGGAACTTTGCCTGGTCTGCTTGAAATGCCTAAAGAAGAAGCCTAGGGGCATTAACTAAATTGTATATTCTGGTTCTTGTCCAGGTTGTTTCCTCCAGCTGTTGAGTAGTTGCCTAGCTAGGTCTGGTGATCTACAATTGATCACTACACAATCTCCCTTTACTGTCTTCCGTAGGGGACCAACCCAGTGTACTCTACAAGTATACAGAATATCTTGAAAGCCGGAACTAGAATTCTATGTGAGCCAGTGACAAGCCTTATTCTTTAGTTGAGTAAAAGATTCCTTTTTCTCTCCTCTAAGTGGTGGTACATTAGTTAAGATCACCACGTAAGGATAGCAGTCTGGGGGAAGGTGACGAATGACATCATTATCGGTTCTTTCCTATTCTGCGTCAAACTAGTGCTGGTAGAATCATTATCTCCATCATGTTTGTGTTGCCTGGTAGTATCCCTACTATTATCTACAAGTTTGGCCTGGTCGCTTGTTTGATCCCTAGCCTTCACTAAAGGTTGCACTAAGTTGCCATAGTGCCTTTCGGCCTTATTGCTAACTTTCTTGTTATCTTCACCCCCCTTTATCATTTCCTTATTGTTTTCCGGTGCCAGAGCTTAATAAGCCACAATTAGTTAGTTCCCTGGTTTGCGATGGAAGTGTCTTTTTTACACTTTCTACATTATTTTAGTTATCAAGCCTATTCAGGATGGGTGATAATCTTTTTTGCATTATTTCAACTAGCCCATCCAATAAGGAGTTTGATGTCTTGTGGGGATATAATTGTGAGGGACGGAATCATAGGAAGGGGGCTTGTTTAAACTATTGATACATCAATAGGCCTATTACTATCCCCAGTGGGGATCTGTCTCTGTTTTCTCTCTGATCTTGTGTTTACTATTGATTCAGACTAAGCGTTTAAGCTTCCTCTTTCTTTTGGCAGGGGGCCGGATACCGTTAATTCTTAGGATTGATGCGAGTGCAACTCAAGGCTATCCAAGTCATTTGTCAGTTCTTCTAAAATGTGACGCTCTGATAAAGTTACCTTTTTTTGCCCATCGGTTATTACATCCTGGTGCAGGCATATATCAGACACCCCCTCTATTGATAGAAGGCGTTGAACCACAAGTATTTCCTCATCTATAACCATTGCAGCTCGCGTTAAAAAACTGTCAAGGGTTGAGTTCTGCATAGACATTGGTGTACCCTCCCTCTAATCCACCTGCCTTACTTTAGCCATGGTCCAATAAGGCCAAAGTCAAGTCAAGGTAAGATGGAGAGAAGTTGAGTGTCTCATTTGCCAGTTGGTAGGCTTCCCCGGAGCCCCAGTGGTTCACTTACACAGTTCTGGGAGAGGATGAACGTTGGAGTTTGGGCCAATAGGTGAGATTTAGAGAGTGGGCCCAGCCCAGCCTTATCCTGGCACGTTGAACCGACGTTGGCGGCACAGGCACCGCTTGGGATGCTGGGAGTGATAGTTCTGGCAACCTCAGGTTAAGTGGCCTCCCCTCGTGGGCTCGCGGGACTGGTAGGACTGCTGGCGGCAGGGCAGTAGCGGCATACAGCAGGTATGATGAGGCTTCCACGCTGCAGGAGCCCGGCCGCAATTTAAGCGCCTTCTGGCGCGTTGAGCTGACGTTAGCGATACAGTTCGGGCTGGACTGTTCCCATGAGGCACAGGGTCAGACTGATTTGCATATGGCCATGTCTGAACTGGGGTGACTGAGTGAGCTAAAGAATGGTGATGGATTAAACCCAGATCAGTTGACTGGGGGTGAGTGTTTGATTTGCTCAAACGCTCCGTCCATCATCCCCTTTTGTATCGAGCTCACGTTAGCAGCACAGGCGCTGCTTGGGCTGATAGTTCTGGCACCCTCCAGTTAAGTGGCCTCCCCATTGCGGGCTCGCGGGACCAGTAGGGCCGCTGGCGGGGCAGTAGCGACAAGCAGCAGGTATGATGAGGATACAAGTGCACAAAGGACTTAACTTAGATATTCAAATGAGTGCAATAGCACATAACGCCCTTGGGTCTCCAATAATAAACAGCAGCAATTGAAAGTACCCTGTACATGCACAGATTAGCAATCACCGACTGCCTCTCGATACAGAGAAAGGTCCTCATTGTTAGAGTTGGACAAGCCAACAGATTAACAGGGCGAGCAGAGCCACAGCTGGGCCAACGGTCTGACTCGGATCTTAGTGAAAATGTTTGCTATGTATATTATACAACAAACACCCGTAAAATATAAAGTCTCTTAAAAAAAAAATTTCAAGTGTATTTTAACATGAGGAAGCTTTGAAGTTAATACATCACATTCAAGAAATGCACCGAGAAGTATTTAGTAAAAGTGATCGTTTTAAACATGAACCATTAGTGAACAAAGAGGGACCATTATAGTCTATTAAATCAAGCACAATAGTTTTATGTACAACTGGTATTCTGACCTCACATATTTGAAAGATTTCATACACAAAAATGATGAAAAAGAAATGCTGGTGAAGTAAAATATTTGCCTAAAATCACATAATTTAAGGAGGGAAGCCGCGATTTATTACATTTTTGTAGTTTCACTTTGTACAAATTAGCCACTAAAAGGCGATCTATTTGCCTTTCCTTATGCTAAGGTTTTCTTTTTACCTCTTTGAAAAAGTTTATGCAGTTTTTATATAGCATAAACTCGACCGAAGTTATCGGGGTTGTTTAAATGGCCACCATTTACATTGCACACGGGCACGTTCATTTTGATATGCACGGGGAGATTAAAGGAGAGTCACAGGTTGCGGAGTCGACGACCAGACTGGAACAAGGTTCGCCAGTTCCAAAGTCGACAGCTTTGGCTTTCGGCTCGAGGCTCAAGCTCCAGACTGGCTCGCCTACCTCTCCTCACTGGAAATAAAGAATTTTCTTTTTTTTTCTAAACAAATCACAACGCAGAAACGTAGTTCATACATATAGTCAAGTGACATCCCATGGAATCTCAAAAGTTTGCTCTCCATCGCGCGCGGCGACTTGATGGATGTGGTGGTATTTGTTCTTCTAGAACTGAAAAAATGAAAAAAGCTCACGTCGTGCTGATGCGACATCTAGCGGTACATATAGTAACAGCACAGAGTGCTAAATCTGGATTACGGACAGTATTATGGTTGCAAGGTTATAAAGTGTGAAACTTCCAGCCCGTTCACACCTTGGCCAGTATGCCAACATTTCAGCATGACTCAGCGAAAAGCACAAAACTATTCGCATTTCATCCCCAGCATTTCATTTCCAGCCATCAGCGTGAATGGGACCTGGAGGAAATCGGCAGCCCGAATATTGTGAGTTAAGTTTTATTGTCGACTTCGCAAGCTTATCCTGAGAGCACTGTAGTGTCCTGCGGGGCACGTTCTAGTGCTCCACATGAAGCCGTTCTCCCAGCCACTCCCTCGAGGGCTGGACACACTTGCACCCCCACACCCATCCATCATGGGTGCCACGAGTGACGTGGCCCCGCCAATAAAAGGGCCCGGGTGCACGTGCTCGTGGCCAGTTATCACACCAAACTATGTCAGTCAGAATATCTTTATTCGACTTATTCCAAGTCATACAAAGAGACAAAAAAAACATTCAAACAAAACAAACATATGATATTACATGGAAAGCATACTTAAGCGTACAGTTTTCCTAAAAAGCATCTGCCTAAAAAACACATATTAAATACTATATACAAGTTAAGAATTCATTTTATATAAGAAGATGCATTTTTATTTCCCCTAAATAGGGACATTTTTAAGACAGAGAATTGCCAATGGCTTTAGCTTTAGCCCTTGCAGCTGCCACTAAAAATTTTGCAATACTAAAAGTAGTGCAAGGATTTGTCAAAAGCTGTAAAAAGAGCTATGTGGTGTCCGTGTCTGTCTTCTCCCAGCATGTGGCCTGAGCCGGTCCAACATCACACTGGCGACGAGGGCCACGGCACCCTCGGCTGTGGCTACTTGCTCGAGAAAGAAAGGTGCGCAAGGTTCCTTCATTAGTTCTAACCCACCGATGAGTTTCGGACGCAGCTTTACAAATATGGAGGTCAGCTGGGAGCCTCAGGGACTGTTGTCACAGAAAGCTTCCTGGAAAGGATGGCTCGTTCTGTGCCAAGGGGTGTCCAAAGTGGGCCCATGGTTAAGGCACTCAAAGAGAATCTGGTGCGCTCCACAGGGATGAATGTACTCGCAAGTTTTCTACAGGGCTCCATCACTGGAAAGCACGTGGGCGTTATACAGACACATCAGATTTACATGTGACTATAATAATCTGATACAACACAGAGAATTTAGATCACTATTACCTAAGCGTCTCTACAGTCCCTACCATCTCCACCTCACTGTCTCTACACATTTGCTTTTTTCTAAAGTTAGATTTTCTTTCGCTCTTTCCCTCTCCAATGTAATTATTCCATTCACAGCCTCCCTCTCGAATCCGGTCTCTCTCAACCAGTCCCTCTCCCCGCCAGCATACGAGGCACTCTGCTCAGTTCTCACTTCCACACCACTCTCTGTCTGCGATTTTAGTCCAGAATCGGCTCAAAAGGCTGAGGCACGCCAAGTGAGTCCCTCGATAACTGAATAGAGTGACACAGCAGGGGGAATTACTGCTGGCAGAAGGTTTAGTGTTCCCCTCATCGTTAAGAGTTTGCACGTTTACCTCTACATTAAAAAAATGTATTCAATCTTTTTCCAATTATGTACATAAACAAGAATACATAAACAGCCTCAATTATCACACAATCCCAGTTCCTGTTAAACAAGGAGTGGACAGTCAAATTCATTTAAACATTCCGTGCATATACACCTATGACTATTTAAATACAAGTTAAAATATCAGTTGTTAAATATCAGAGTATGTCAAAATAAGAAATAAAAAAGTCCAGATCAGTTATGGGCCCATTGTTTTCTTTTTTCATACATGCCCATAAAAAAGACGCTACTGAGAAGCAGACAAAAGGATTTGACAGTGACTTTAAAAGTATAATGCAACCCGACATAGTTTAAAATTATGCCGCTTTAAAATCAAGATGATTGATTTCTTTCTCTCCTGCAGATATAAACCACAGAAAAATAATAAATGAAAATCATTTTAGGGAGATTGGATATCACAAGGGGACAAAGTCAGTTCAGAGGGCTTAAATCTTCTCACCGGGTACCCGATCAACAGTGATATCAAATTCAATATCAAATTCAAGCGAAATCTTAGTAGGATGAATTTATGGTGTGATGTGGGGATAGCTGCTAGGTAAAAATATCTTCCCTCTGACAAGGGTGGGGTTGCTCGGTAGGACCAGCTGTTTGCAATAGTTTCTCACCCTGCGCATATATTGGGCCCGCAGCATACATGTATCCACCAACTTCTGCCTAGAGATCTTTCTGCAGGAAGTTGGGTCCTTAAAAAGGTCTTTCAACCCTATAGCAGTCAATTCCAATTCAACATAGTTCAGCCATCTGATCTTAGTGTAGTTCTCTGATTTTAAGGTGTCTCTAATAATATCTTGTTTGAGGGGCACAGCGTCCCTACGCCACATGGAGAGCCACAGTAGGAGCGGGGCTAATCTAATGGAATCAGTAATATAAGGTAGACCCAATAATATATGAAATACATAATTAGAGTAGGATTGCGAGGGAAGTTAATAATTTTAAAAGTGTGTTCGCAGTGGATTGAAGAGAGTTAATAGGTGCCATACCCCACACCTCCACCGCGTAAGTGGTTGCTGATTTAGTCTTTGCGTGATAAATCTTTTTAATGGCGACTAATGGTTTTGTACCCAGCCTATTAGCGAAAGATTTTATCGCCATTTGGCTCCTCTCCATACCCATGGCCCTTCCTTCGACCAGCTGTGACCACATTTGACTTTTGTCGAAAAGTACCCCAAGTAGGGAAGGACTCGACCACCTCAATTTTTACTGAGTCCATATGGAAATACAGTGCTTTGCCTCACTTTCCAGCCCTTGCAACAATTATAAAAGATTTCGATTGGTTCACTTTTAAATCCAGCGAATACATAAATACCGCATAGGCTGATATGAGACGTTGGATGCCTAACCATGGTTTTTGCCATCAGCACGGCATCATCGGCGTAGGCCATAATTGGTAGCCGTTGGAGTTAGTCACAGGAACATCCAAGGTTGCGCCCACTAGTGCTTTTTCAATGCCGTCCATTTAAATGGAGAAAAGGAAAGGTGTGAGAACGCACCCTTGCCTTACCCCCCTTAAGATCTTAAAAGGGCGGGTGCATTCCCCGTTCTTCCTGTATCGAACGCATGAAGCATCAGAATAGAGTTGGCAAATAAAGTCAATCATGACCTGGTCGACCCCCATCTCTTCCATTATGGACCGGAGTTTAGGGTGGGACACACAGTCAAATGCAGCAGATAGATCCATGAATACGAGGTACATTTTCCCACCGTTAGCTCAAGTCTATTTGTCCATAATTAATTAAATATTCAGGCACTGAGCTACTGTTCCCTTTCACAGTCTGAAACCATACTGTGGCTGCATTAGTATATTTCTATCCTCCGCCCAGGTCTCTAACCTAGATAAAAGGAGGCGGCCCATAAGTTTTGCTGCGGTATCTATAAGCAAAATTGGCCTTTAGTTCTTGGGGTTCCCCTTATCACCCTTTTTATGAATCTGGACTAATCTACTCATTTTCCAGGGGAGTGGGTGGGGGGGCTACTATGGCTATCTTGTCAAACACATTAGTCAATAAGGGGGCCTAGAGTTTGCAAGTTGGAAATAGATTATTAACACAGTAAACCCATATTATTCCCAGGTCCGAGCTGAAAAACTCAAAATATTTAGTTTTTAACTGCACATATTTGTTGCTTGGTATACTTTGAGCAGGAAAAACTGCTCAATCAATGCAGACATTTTTCACAAATTTGTAATGCCAATTGGGCCGTACACTACGATTTGTTGCCAAAAGACATTTTTATCAGGTTGATCAGAATGAGGGCTTATGAATGTAGAAACATAATAGTAGTTAACACTCAAATTCCAAGACTCTTTTATGCACCTATTAACACCCAGACAGAACCCAGGTCCATGTTGGCTCATCTGTGCATTTATGCATCTGCAGACTGTGGCACAAGCTTTGTCTCAGAATACACCCTTAGCCCGATAGCGACAGCCAATGATGGGAGTTAATGGGTTCTTTAGCACCTGCGTAATATGAAGGCCACCAGGTCAAAGCTCAGCAGGGTAGAATCTGTCAACCATTCTTCAGAGGTCAGCACATTGAGTACCAAGTAGATAGGCAACAGTTACCTCTGTTATTCACAGCAATTAGAAGATGCAGAAGTGATGTATGAACTGCTGTATCGAACCAATGTATTATTAGCTTAAAGTGACGTATAAATGGTACCTTTTGAGGTAACTCATTGAATAGGTCCTCGATACACGTCAGAATATTCCTGACAAAAGCAAAAAGAACAATTGATGGACAGAATGCAGAAGAACAATGTCATACATTCACCCCGGTACAGAGATCCGGGCCTAAATCCATCATTTTTTTGCTCACCATGCCATTCCAGTTTGGACCTAGGCATAAGCAAATCAGTCTTGACCCTGTGCCCAATGGGAACAGTCAAGCCCCAACTGCCAGGTCCTCCCAGGACTGGAAACAAGCATCCTAGAACCGGTTTCAGGCATTCAGCCCTCAACAGCCAGGATAGTTGGATTCAAGTGGCATGGAGAGCACGGTACCCATGTCTGGGCATACCCGTCCCACTCGGGGTGACAAATGCAAAAAGAACAATTGATGGACAGAATGTAGAACAATGTCATACATTCACCCCAGTACAGAGATCTGGGCCTAAATCTATCGTTTTATTTGCACAACATGCCATTCCAGTTCGGACCCAGCCAATGGGGCACAGGGTCAAGACTGATTTGCATATGGCTGGGTCGGAACTGGGGTGGCGTAGTGATCAAAAGAACAACGGATTTAACCCAGATCTTTTGACTGGGGGAGAGTGTTTGCATTGTCAGCATTCCGTCCATCATTTGTTTGCTGTATGAATATTCCTGACAGCAGGCAATACACTCCCTACAAAGATCTCAACAGCACACAGACATAAGCAGGGCTGTGCGTTCCTACCCCGCTGGTGTTATGTCTTATCATTACTGGAACTAGAACCACCTTCTGCAATGAGCTGACAACAGACCCATGGGTATTCGACCATCCCATCTACTCTAACCTCTATGCCAATATTCGGTCATCCCACTGACTACAATAGCTATGCTGAACTTTTAGCCTTGAATGTGAACATGGGCCTACAGAGGTCCATTATGGCTCTTGAAGAATAAGCGGAAGCATTTAACTGAAAATATTAAGAAACTACAGGTAAAGGATTTTGGACCAAGCAAGGGTCTCACACACTGGTCCTTGGGTAGCAAAAACTGGTAGTGTGGAAACCCATTGGTGGTCTGGGGCTTACTTGGAGGACAACTCTGGACTGGGGCCAAGCCTCAACACAAAATTATTGAATGCGCCGTCAACTGCGATTGTTAGGAAGCCTTTGAATGCATTCACAAGCAGAAAATCCATGCCACAGCAATCTAGTGGCAAGCTAGCAAAGCGTGTTTTTATACTATCA
Organism: Lissotriton helveticus; assembly: GCF_964261635.1. NCBI lineage: Eukaryota > Metazoa > Chordata > Amphibia > Caudata > Salamandridae > Lissotriton > Lissotriton helveticus. The sequence goes on along the minus strand of NC_136065.1, from coordinate 161,881,979 downwards.
TAGCTTGGGGTACCTGTGAGCAAGTTTCATTCCCAAAACCCCTCTTGCATTGAAAAGAACAATACATTTAAGGGGCCCAGCTTCACAGATCCTCCTGGAATCGGCCTAAGTGCTATTAAAAGGCACATAAATCGTTGGTTTACCCACCAGCCCTCATCTCAATTACTATGAAAAAAAAGGCAATACAAATATTCAACAGGTGACCAGTTCTTACATTTTAATAGCACGGGCCGTAAAGTGGGTCTTCTGTAGGTGTCACTGTGAGCTAGGTTGTGAATGTTTACAACACAGGGTTTTATTTGTACATTTTACTAATAGTATAGTGCATTGAATTATTGTTGATCTGCCATCAAGCTTTTGCTCTATGCCTGCAACGGTTATATTTTTACAGAAATGGTTCTGCAAGCGCAGTGAATTTTACAAAAAAAACAAAAAACAATTAAACATTTTTTTCTGCCATATCTGCACACTCGGCGATTCGGACACAAGAAAAGTGTGCGTCAACTTTGAAAGCTCTGTAGTGGAGGCCGAAGACAGTAAGAGTTTCTCACAGTGTCCTCAGTGGGGCATTAAGGTGTTCAGAATGAATGCTCATCCAATCCTTGGCTTCTCTGCTGAGCACACAGAGCAATGGTCATTAATGTGTATTTTAATTGTGTTTCTAGGTTTAGGTGTGTGACAGAGCGCAGAGCTGTGAAATTTATATATATATATATATATATATATATATATATATATATTTTTTTTTTTTTTTTATCGCAATGTGGTCAAAAGAAGTAGGATCGCACAACAGCGGGTGCCGGCCTTGGGCCAGACCAGAGGCCAGAATTAATTTTAACACAAAAGACGCCGCACTCAGCAACTAGAAGTTTTAAAGATTGAATTGGTGCCTAGTCTGACACACCAACGCGTTTCAGCCTAACGGCCTTGCTCACGGTAGTTGGCACTACTTCCTTGCACAAATAAATACAATTTCCTGTTTCAAACACGCCCATGAGTTCTGGGACATGTAGTCCATTGTAAAAATTCACCTTGGTCAGACAATTCACATTTTACGAAATTAATGGGCGATTTCATTGTCAAAAACAGTTACACAGTTTGTAGAGCAATTGTTGCTTATTAAATGATGGTTAAATGGAGCAAACTTGAATTATTTTGCTGACATTTGCTGAAAATTAGAAAAACATTTTGAGTATAGTACACAAATTGTTGTATATCAATGTCGATGTTTTTGACAATGAAATCACACATTAATTTCTTAAAATGTGAATTTGTATTTATTTGTGCAAGGAAGTAGTGCCACCTACAGTGAGCAAGGCCGTTAGGCTGAAACGCGTTGGTGTGTCAGACTAGGCACCAATTAAATCTTTAAAACTTCAAGTTGCTGAGTGCGGCGTCTTTTGTGTTAAAAAAAAAAATAAAATTATATATATATATATATATATATATTCCAACGCACGATGTCCTGTTAGAGAGGAGCACCTTCCCAATGGGTGCCTGCAACAAATTACCACACACAGATAACGCAGCACTCCTTTTGGCTTCACAAAAGATGTTTATTTGCAGATGCAAATTCCTAAGCATTTCGAACTCTGTTCTTGTTCACGGTAGTGAAAACTGTTTTGACTACCGTGAACAAGAACAGAGTTCGAAACGCGTAGGAATTTGCATCTGCAAATAAACATCTTTTGTTAAGCCAAAGGAGTGCTGCGTTATCTGTGCGTGGTAATATATATATATATATATATATATATATATATATATATATATATATATATATATATATATATATATATATATGGATCCTTTGTTAGTCATCTAGCGCTCCACAGCGGGTGCTCCGCGTTGTAGCCGGATCCTGAACACCAATTCAAATTTTTTTATTATTTATTCATACCAAATCAAACACCAACTCAACCAACGCGTTTCAGCCTCACAGGCTTTTTTCACGGTCAATGAGTCCCTTTGAATGTAAACACATTATTCGCTAAACAGATTTCAATCATTTTTATCAACATCTCCGAATGTTTCCTTTCTCCAAGACTTCAACATAGCCGATAGGGTACTATACCCAAAACGTCAAATGACTGGAACCGTCAGAAACAACACTGCGCTAGTGATATAAAAGTGTACTAAACCATTTCACTACAGCGTAATAAATCCAGAAAATGAACAAGTTACAAATAATGTAGATGAAAAGTAACAATCAAATAATTATACTATGTAATGACCAAAATGAAACCACTCACACACAGTCCTTTTGATATTATTTAAAGATTGTTTGAATTGTTCAAATTGCATAAAGTTTTGGTTTTAAATTCACTAAAGTCACTACAAGTCCCATAATGCCTCATGGCGGCAGACATGGGTATAAATAGTGAAAGCAAAAAGGGACTCACTGACCGTGAAAAAAGCCTGTGAGGCTGAAACGCGTTGGTTGAGTTGGTGTTTGATTTGGTATGAATAAATAATGCCATAAGCAACCTGATCTGGAGTGCCGCGTCATTTGTGGAGTAAATAAATATATATATATATATATATATATATATATATATATATATATATATATATATATATATTTTTTTTTTTTTTAACCAGGCGTGGCCGGCACAGGTAAGAGCGGTGAGGTGGGGAAGTCAACAGATGACAAAATAGGTCAAACTAAATAAATAAATAAATAAACATTTACTTGGACCTCGACGCATCACCAACGGCAAGCACAAGTTAAGTAGTTTTATTTATTTATTTAATTTAATTTTATCTATCCCGTCGTCTGTCGACTTCCCTCCCTCCACCCCACAGTGGTTGGCATTTACAATACAATAGTAATGAAAATGCAGTGTTGTGTTACTTAGTGTGTGTATAAGAGGGTGTTGAAAAAAAGGAGAATCAAAGAACTGGAGATGATGAGAAGAGAGCGCAGTAGAGAAAAGAGATGAGTTGTGATAGAGGCTAACAAAAATATGCAGAGAGAAAGGGGTGCGTCTCAGAGGCTACAATGGATAGCGTGGTGAAGGGTAGAACAGGAATGGTTTTGACGTTATACAGACCACCACGCTACCCTTTCCATAAACCTCAGTGACATGTCACAGTCTCATACCTTCAGATTTGAAAACATTTCAATTCTAATTATTCACAACAAAATCACCATTGTTATTGGTCTTAAACTGCTAACAGGCATTGGCAAAAACAATAGATCTGGCTCATTTCCAGTGCATATCTGTTATTGTGTGATAGGTCTGAATGCAATAACAGAAAGCTCATAGAGAGGCACCAAAATACCAGCTGGTTGACACGCTATGGAATTCACAGGATTTTAGTGTATCTGCTTTAATGTCACACCCTTCATTACACAGGCCACATATCCTGGAAGTATTACTAGATATGTTTTAGGCCACACTCCTTTGAGACGCTTTCCCCCACACCTTTTCCATCCCACTTAAAGCCCTGCACACCCCTTGCCAGAATAAGCAATGTACTTGACAATGAGTGTGCATACAGCCTCTGCACAGCTAACAAAAAGTAACAATTCTATCCTGTGGGAAACATACCCCGATAGGGGGCCCAAATTGATGCCTTCATAAATTGTGGGGCTACAAAGGAGATCCCAGAATCAGAACCAGTCGTCAAATCTGACCTGGGCTTACCCAAAAACTCCACCAAATCTCATGGAGATCATCAGCCTGCACAGCGTCAACAGCGTCATGCGGCGCATCTAGTTCAAGGGGAGGTAGATGGCCCAAGAGGTGGTCAGACTCTCAGTAGGCCCCTGGCAGTTTCCCCGCACAGGCGGGACCTCCAACCTTCTGTAGGCCAGCTGGATGGTCCTGCGATGCTGCCAGGGGAGGTCTGTCAACGTCTACCTATTATTCATCTCCCTCCCAGAATCCACTCCTTATGTAGTGGTCCTGGGGAATGTCCCACCTCTTCCCCCAGATATAAAAGAGGATTACAAGTTAAAGAATAAGGTACTCCACTGGTTATAAATTAATACCCCCATTGATCCTGGTGTGGAATGTAACATCATTATGGTACGTTGAGTGGATTGGATAGGCAGTTCTAGGAAGTCGGGAGGGGGTGACTGAGTTATAGTAAACTTTAATAGGGCCTTTATAGCCGATAGAATCCTATCAGGGGATATCCATGTCGGTCCATCATATCATGGGTCCACAATACAGGCTCTTCCAATAGGCTTCTTTTATAGAGCTGATTTCCAAGGGCATATATCATGACTTAGCCATCAATAATGCTAAATCCTAAGTCTTGCAGGTAGGGGCTCGTCCTACGAAAAAGTACCCTTTTCTGTAGGTTCTGCAAAGGTCCCCACGACATCAGTGTTCTCATATCTGGGGGTCCTGTTGGTGACCGCCTGAAGTGGGGGTCTCCCATCCAGAAGAAAAAGGGGGAGCTCATCCGAATAACTGCCGCTATTTTTAACTTTGCTGCCAAGATGGACAAGCGCTCAATCGTAGCCATGCTGAAAATTTATCATGCTAAAGGTGTAGCTACTGCATGTTACGCAGGTGAAGTCTGGAGGTATAACATAGCAGATGCACTGCAGGTGGCAGAGAATCATTTTTTAAACGCCTGCTGGGAATGCCAACTGGTTTATCAAACCTGGTAGCTCATGAGGAATTGGGGGCCCCATTTTTATGTGATACTCTAACTCTGTGACCTTTAGTGTTTTGGCTTAAGTGTTGGCCAAACAAGGAGCTAGAGCTTACCCAGCAGATCATAACAGACTGTATAAACCTTGAACATATGTCTAGAATCCCATGGACGAAGTATGTCAGAGGCCATTTTGCAGAGTTGGGTCGCCCGGAACTTTTTCTAACACCTTCTATCATAACAAAAAAGGATGTGCATTCGGTTAGGAAAGCTTTTAGCTGTATTAGGAAGCCAGAAAGAAACGAGAAGGAATTATGTAAACCGAGTGTCCGTAAAGGTCTGACCCTAAAAACTCATCCATCTACTGAGCCGTACCTTTTGGGAACACTGACCACCCATGAGCAGTTCCTACTGTCTAGGTTTCGCCTTGATTTTTTCCATTTGTTAATTGCCGTTCAAAAGGGTGCAGCAGAGGACAGGTGTTAGCACCCTGTGGCTGCAACAACGTGTCTCCACATGACTTGTTACACTTTATGTTCCTCTGCCAATTCTATGAAGTACCTCAGAGACATTTTTTACTCCCCTTTTTAAAGAGGATTAATTTTAACCAATTTTGCCCAGCACTTTTGTACCTGCAGTTGTTGAAACCAGACTGTATATTTTTTATTGTGGGCTATTTGAAATCTCTGGTGAGAACCAGACCTTGTCTGGAATACTAGCTATTTTAGGGGGAGAAGGTACTCACCGTTTTAAGGTATGACTCATGCGTGTTCTTCTTTTTAATCATAGAAACACAACATGTTATTTATTTATTGCAATTGTTAATGTTACTCATAACCACTGGTAAGAACATGGGCCCATTCTGAATCTCCGCTATTTTAGTGGGAGATGATATTTTTTTGCTACAAATCACGGCATATGTGTCTCTGCCCTTTGTAAATCATACATATTTCTTGTTTTTACTGCTATGAACTGTACATTTTGTATGTACTTTTTTAATGGTTTTTACTCTGTAAAACCGAATAAAGTTTATGATTGATTGATTCCTCCTCCTATGACCCCTTTAATCTGCTTGCAGCTCCCACGAACTCCTCTACAATTTTACTCTCACTGCCACACACTGCCGCAGTTTACTTACTGTAGGAGTCCACTCTAGACCGATGCAAACCCACCCCCATGTAGAAAGAATGCATCCTACCTTAGAGTGCAAACAGTTTTTCAAAGTCAAGGGCATATATTAAGGGGGTGGGGGGGAAATCAAGGAATTAATGCATCAACAGTGCCTCATAGCCCCATTCCCAGCATTTCCTATAGCGGACACCTTGCACCACGCTGCATTCCTCTTGACAAGGTTCCTGTGGGCAAAAATCACTGTACACAGGCTGCAAGAACTCCAGACTCCCCCATGCCCCAATACCCGTTGCTGACTCACCATAACTTGTTTGCAGTTGGAACCTTTAACCAGCAGCAGGATGTTCCACTCGTTATGGATGGAACATCCTGATGCTAGCAAACATTCAAGCTGCTGGGAACTGCAGGCAGTGAAGCTTCAGACTGGCAAAGTTGAACTAAGTCACAAATCTTCAATGATGCAAAGTTTCAAAACTCACCAAATTTGGGAGGCCAATGCTTATTATCACCCACCTCTATTTATGATAAACCATGACTCTGCTAAAACAATCTAATACAAGGTCTCATTGGCTCTCTTTCAACATGATTCCCACCACCATACCTCAGTCAGCCAGCTCGGGTAATGACTGCCTCATAGAAGTCCTGCAAAACTGTACTTACCACTACCCGATCCAGCCTCGTGCTTTTCCGCAGACACCACACTCATTCCAAACCAATCCTACATTGAGCTCCATCCAGGCTGGTACGCACACTAAGTTTGTTGTGTCCCTACAGAGTAGAATTACATTTTTGCTGTAAGAACTCCGATACTTGAATATTCGCTTCAGAGATAAACACATCACATGAATAAGGAGGGTTAAGATTGGCGGGACACCTACAGATGATGCCAAACTATTACCTAACATTTTTTTTTTCAGAAATGAGGGGGGTGCTTAAACGGGCAAAATGACATTTCCTGCAGTACTGTAAACAAGATATTTTGACATAGTATCTGAGTGGTGATCATGCAGAGACGGGTTGTTTCAATGTCCCCAAACACACATATTGTTAGATGAGATTATGGAAAACTCTCTTCAAAAGTGTGGTCAGAATAAAAGGAAATTTGGATTTAACACTTCAAAAAGCTGAACTTGACGGCCCCTTCACTCATCAATCCAACCAACAGAATGCAACTTTTGATTATTAGACACTGCAGGGAGAGAACAGCTTTTGGAAGACTTATTTGCCTGCATCTACCAGGGCACTAAACCCTTCATGTAGAAAAGGAGTTATTAAAAAGTATTTCTAGAAATACTCCGCAATATTATTGCAGAGATATGTGAATTCTTCTTTCAAAATAAGCAGGTCAAGTGAGCGAGTTGATGGACAGGAGGAGCCATAGCACAATGTTGCAGAATGATATAGATGACTGCACCATGTTCACTCTCCATTTTAATAATCACTATTCTTTGTTCTTAACCCTATATACTTCATTACTAGTTTGGTTTGAAAGTGGTGTAATCTCTTTTTTCATGTATTCTCTCTAACAAAATGCTACGCTGAACAAAGCTGGTATATCTAACTGGTTGCATTCATTAGGATTAACCTTTGAACAAGAACACACCAGCACCTGTCCCCAGCTCTGTGCAGAAAAAAACTTTACATAATATGACTTGGAGGGTAAGCAGTGGGCCACCATACCTGAATCCCTTCGATCCGTTCTGTGACCACATAGGCATGATGCATCGCCACTAGAGGCACGTTCACCCCAGCCATCTGCCCTAGTGCTCTCGCCCACACACCTGAAACAGAGGAAGAGAACATAGTTTAAAAAAAGAGGACATGCAACTATTACCAGGTAAGTTATAAAGGACTGACCTCATTCTAGCCCGGGTATTACATAGTCACAGTAGGTAGTAGTGGTTTTGTTGACCACACATCTTAAATTAAGTACAATATATGGTCATGTCAATTCATATATAATCTTTCTGGCCCTCGCCAATACTAATACCATAATATCAAGAATATTGTAGCTCATACAGGCTACATAATATCTCCCTTATACTGCTTAACATAACACAATAACCACACCTCGGTGGTCATCACACACAGCATGGAAACACTTCAGACATCGGCTCAAAAACGAAGACTACAGTCTATCAACCAAAAACCCTACATGGCATTACATACTGCCCATGTATGCAGGTGCTTAAGTGCTGATGGGTGTTAGACCTGGCTTTTTCAGCGGGTTTACCCCCAAGGTAGGCCAAAGGTAGCCCTGTGGGCAGGGTGCAGCGCATGTGAAAGATTGGACATGTACTGATGTGTGCGACATGTCCTGATATATAGTGTATTTCGTTTTTCACTATGGAAAGGCCATTTTTCACGTAGGATATAATAGGAGTATATTTATAACATTTTAGAAGTATAACTTCCCATTGGGACAAGATGGAGAAATAGAGTTTAGTACGACTGAACTCAGAATAGAAAAATTCATCTTTTAGTAAAGATGATTTTTATATTGTGTGTTTGAAAATACCACTTTTGGAAAGCGGGTACTTTCTTGCTTAGCCATCCTGTGTGCCTCTGCTGGGTTGTGGATTGACGGTCTAGCTTTGGAGTGACAGGGGCTGAGGATTTGCATTCTCTCAGATGGCCACGGGGGGGGGGGTTGAGGTGTGTCCTGCCTTCCCTGCATGACTCAGAGCTGATTTGAATAGATCTGGGCTGCATTTAGTGTAGAGGGAGGAGATTTCCTGGCACCTGAATGGGCCTGGTCTACTTACACAATGCTGTCTCCAACTACTGCTAGGAAGCTGGACCAGAGAGGACATAACTTGTTTGGACTGAGCAGAGAGTGGCTCTGCTACAGAGAACAAAAGGAAAATGCTATATAAATATTGAGGCCCAGAACGTTAGATTACTTCTGGACTCAAGAGAAAACTCTACCTTTGCTGTGTGCTTTCTTGGGTTGGCCTGCAGTGGCTGTTTCTGCCAAGGAGAAGACAAAGACTTTGATGTGTGCTGTGTATCCAGCTTGAAGATCTCCAAGGGCTTGAAGTAGAGCTTGCCTCCTGTTCTGAAGTCTCAGGAATGTAAAGACTTCACCACCAGCCCCCCTGAACTCCCTTGCTGGGAGTTCTGACCTGCCAGGTGGTGCCTGCTCCAATTCTGGACTTCTGGAGGTTGTTCCTGTGACTGGGAGCTGAGAAAAACTGTAAGAACCGAAGAAAAATTAAGCATTGCGGTTCTCTCCCTCATTTCCACGCATCGCAGCTCTGCAGCTGAAGAAACCGATGCAGCAGCTGTTGTGTGGCTGCAAGAACCAACGCATCGTGGGATCGTGGCTGGAGATATTGACGCACTGCCCGCGTGTCACCGCGACATCGAGAATGGTCGCATCCAGTATCTACACGCATCGCGCTGGGGCGGCAAGTCTGTCACTACACCAAGGTCGCAGTAAGAAGTTACGTTCATGCACAGTAAGACACCAACGCATCACCTCCTCTCCAGTAAGGAACCAATGCACCACCTCCCCTGTGTGGCAGTAAGGAACCGACGCAGCACATCCCCTGGAGCACCAAACCGATGCATCACCTTCCCTGTGGCTGTTTTTTGCTTATGATTTTGACACATCAAAGGTACTTTGTGTTGAAAGTGTCGCATCCATTGTTTACTATGGATAGAACTGTTTTTACCTTTTAAAAGTCATATTTGAATAACTGTATGTTGGATTTTTGCCATTTTGGTCTTGATTGATCTAGACCACGGGTACTGATAGTACGGCCTGCAAGCCTTCCTCGGCGGCTTGCAGACCTTGCAAACATCGTACCTGTGTTTTTTTTTGTTTTTTTTAAGAGTGTCAGCAAACACCGCCGGGTGCAGCAGTGCGGACTCTGAGAGACTCTGCTCTATGGGGGCCGGGCGATTCCAGCGATAGTCAGAGTGGAGATGCATGGGCGCGAAGAAGAGGTGAAATACAACAAAGCCTCATTAACACGTAAATGGTCTCAGGTGCAGCTATATGTGTGCCCGGGAAGCTGTCTCAGCCCGGACTGCCACACACGCGGAGTGAGGTGACAGAGGGTGACAGAGGACAGCGGGGTGTGAGAGATGGGTGAGGTGATGGAGGGCAGCAGGGAGTGAGAGCCGGGTGAGGTATGCGTTAAGAGCCTATGATGTGATGTTTCTCGCCAGCCTGTAGTCAGAGGGGTAAGCCAAGGCCAGTGAGCTCAGGCCTGGTCTCCGCTCTAACAGCACAGCTCACAAATGCTCGCCGCCAGGTTGGCGCTATATATAATTGATGCATGCATACCTACACGGACGGGTGACTGGCACCAAAGGGGGGGCTTTGATCTGACAGCTCGGGGTGAGAGTCAGAATTAAAGCCAGCGACAGATGTGACCCAAGGCCCAGTGGTGAGACACAAACCCCGCAAAGCAGCAAATTCAGAGAGAAAACGAGCTGGCTTTTACATGACACAGGGAGAGGTGGGGGGCTGTCTCTGGGCTGGTGACGGGGATGTGTAGACAGTACATGTGCACTGCTCGAGGCACAGAGACAGATAGAGATAGAGATAGAGACAGAGCTAGACAGAGACAGACGGAGACAGGGACTGTCTGAAAGATAGAGGCAGAATGAGATAGAGAGAGAGACAGATAGAGAGAGAGAGACCGATTTAGAGAGAGTGAGCGAGAGAGACATATAGAGACAGATCGAGGCAGAGACCGATAGAGGCAGGGGCAGACAGAGCTAGATAGAGGCAGAGACAGGGACAGACTGGCAGAGGCAGAGAAAGAGAGACAGAGAGTGAGTCAGTGGGAGGGAGTCAGGGGGAAGGGGGACAGACAGAGACAGATAGAGGCAGAGACAGGGGCAGAGATAGAGGCAAAGACACAGAAAGAGAGACAGAGACTGAGAGGGAGAGAGAGACAGAGGGAGGGAGGGAGACAGAGGGAGGGAGACAGAGGGAGGGAGAGAGACAGAGGGAGGGAGGGAGACAGAGGGAGGGAGGGAGACAGAGGGAGGGAGGGAGGCAGAGGGAGTGAGGGAGGGAGGCAGAGGGAGGGAGGGAGGGAGGGAGGAAGAGGGAGACAGAGAGACAGAGAGAGAGCGAGAGAGAGATGTGTGTGCATGCCGGGTCTGGTGGCTCAGTGGACGAAGGCGTCCGCTGCAGGGGCCTGTGTCTAACCTCATAGTCACCGTTATTTTATGTTGTTATAGCCCCACCCCCTCCCCCACTGACCCCGCCCCCACCGGTGTGGCCCTCGGCCACAAACCACACTGTAAATTTGGCCCCCCGAGAGAATGTTTGTGAGTACCCATGGTCTAGACAAAGATTACCTATTTTTCTAAACTGGTGTGGCATCCTTTTGTAGTGTTTTCACTGTGTTACTGTATATATTCACAAATGCTTTACACACTCCCTTGGAAAAAAGCCTGTCTGCTCGTGCCAAGCTACCAAGGGGGTGAGCAGGGGTTGTCTAGGGGTGTAACTCCCTTACCCCGACTAGAAGCAAGGGTCCCTACTTGGACAAAGGTGAAACCATTGCAAACGAGAGACCCCCATTTCTAACAATGGGTGAGGGTGAGGCAGTGTGCTTTTCAGCAGTTCAGGTCCTCTGTACTTATGTAGATAATGGGATTTTGATGAATACCCCGCACAATGCATTAGATGTCACTGGTCACTCTCATACTAGTGATAGCATCATACACAGCTTCATCCTCATTCCCAGAAGCAAACTAGGGATAATCCTAAGCCTGGACTACATGTTTTCTTTCACTCTCTCTATTTTTTTCTCTTTCTTTCTCTCCCACATTGTAGTTGAGTGTGGTTGCCACAAAAATCATTTTAGTAAGCTTGCTTTCAAAATATTCAAATTTAGATGGGAAATGCTCATCTCTCTCAAACCACTCCATGGAAAAGGAAAATATTTTCAATGGAATTTAAAAACAGCTTTACTTTATTTATACGTTTTTATAAGGTTCTAAAAATCACCTAGTTCATTGCACAGCGCTTATAACAATCAGTCGATTTTTATGGATTGGTGCATTCTGGTTTCACTGTTCACTATGTGCAAATAAAGGTTTATTTTCTCCTTTGGCATTTTCTTTTATTGTTTGTCACCATGTTCTCTGCTAGGAAGGTGATCCCTGCCCGTGCTGCCTTTAATGTACAAAGAAAAGGATTCCCTAGCCTTGCCCCTCGTCTCTAAATTAGGCCTGGGAGGTGAACTTCGCTCCGTTCTCGGAGTTTGAGGGGTTTTCTGCACTCCGCAGAGCTCACAGAGTGCAGAAAACTCTTCTTCGCGATGTGCAGCAGAGTTTTTTTCCCTGTTCGCGATCGCTAAGTTCGCGAGCTGCCACTTGGGTAGAATTTCTACCTGAGCGGCAGGAATACCAGCACTAACTGCAGTTCGCAATGCACTCCACCACTCGTGGAACTTCGCGGAGTTCTGCGTAGCCCAGGCCTGCTCTAAATCCGTACTCAATTTGCACATTCTACATCTAAGAGGACTCGGACCCAATGAAGAAAAAAAAAGTCATACATTTACTCCCCTACCTGTTTAAATGATTGAGCTTCCGCCACAGCAACATGTAGTTTAAACCATTAAAGCACCTGATTAGGCAGAGTCGGAATAGTGTGTGATATCTACTGCGCTCCGTAAATGCCATTGCCTAGAAGGAAGGTATTTACCAGGTGTGATAAATTCCTCCTATTGTGAGTTCCAGCACTTGAAAGGCAGAATGACATGCAGATTCAATAGTTACAGCAGTGGAGTCCAGTCTAGAAGGCCTCCTCCCACTCGATAAATTATACCAGGCTTTACCCGCCAAAATATATCACGGACAATAGTTGGGGTGTGCCCAACTCAGTCTTTTGATCACACAAACTCATTCCTGCACAGAAATCATAATTTCATCTCATAATCAGTGTGTACATGTTTTGGCAGAGTGTTTCAGAATTGCCTTAATTTGTCCAGCGGGGACTCCTTCGCTATTCAGAGGAGAATTCCTTCCCCCTTCCCCCCTCCCCCTCCCCCTGCCCCCACAGCAAAGAAAATAAAAAGTCAGGTTTCATGCGTGGTCCATGGGTGGGGATGGGTACCCAAGGGTGGGGGGCTATCCAGTATCGTTCCAGGCATAGGGTGAGGCCCTATGATAAGTACTTTGGTTTTGTCCATGTTAAGTTTTAGGCAGTTGTTCTTCATCCATCTGGCAACTGCTTCCATTCCTTCTTGAAAGTTGTTTGGCGATGTTGGGTTCATTGGAAAGGGAGAGGATGAGTTGAGTGTGGTCTGCGTACGGTACGATGTTGAGTCCGTGTGATCGGACGATGGATACGAGCAAGGCCATGTAGACGTTGAACAGGGTGGTGGTGATGGAGGATCCTTGGGGGGACTTTGCAGGTGGTTGGTGTGGAATCTCAGAGGAAGGAAGTGATTCTGACTCGCTGCGTTCTACATTAGAGGAATGAGTGGATCCAGTTAAGGGCTTTGTTCCTTTCACATTCCAGTAACATTTGCCCACTTTGGTGCCCTCGCATACGATCACCTCAAGATCACTCTTTTGTGCCTGATCAATTATGAAAGTTAACATGAGCAAAAGAAGATCCTGCATGAGATAATCCATAGGAGGATAGGACAGTCTTGCATGTTACTACAAAACAGCTTCTCCAGCTATACATAATCTAAAATGCTGGGTGCATGCCTAGAAGGTATACTGTTCAACTAGGGGCTGCAAGAGTACAAAATCAAGTGGCCTGCACTGCAACGTTTGTGCTTGTAAGAGGGCACCTTGAACAACTTCTTTGCTCAGAGTACACAATTTCCCATTTGTATACAGCTGTGCTAGTCAAGAGGTGAGCTGGCATGATCCTGACTGAGCAAGCTTTGCAGAGCAGGCACTAACTAATCAGTAAAGCTTTTCATGGTGCAAATAGATCTTGGGCTTCCATTTCAGCTAGAAACAGGCATCAAATTACCCTAAGTATTTGCAATGTATAGCCCTCTGTTGCTTTGTAGCTAGAGTTGTGCTCTCTAAATCCTCATACGCACAAGCAGTAACACTCAAAAGTTATTATTAATATAGAAAAATAATTTACTAATGATCCAGAACTAGGTGCTACTAAGATTTCTTCCCCTTTTTGTTTAAAAATGTCTTTTTATGGAAAGCATCAAGACGATTCAGGATTGCATACAGTCAACTCAGGTTCCAAACAATTATTGTCAGAGGCCTAGAAATATGGAAAAATATGAAGTATATTAAAACAATTATAGATAGAATGCTTGAATAGATTTCTCCCTTTGGTAATTATTCGGGACACATCCAAGTCTATCATTATTTTGCACATCATGCCACCTCTGCTACTTCAGTTTGGCCTCGGACATATGCAAATCGGTTAACATCGTGGTCCAGTAGGAACAGTCTAGTTGGTAGGAGCCAGGCCAGGTCCTCGCTGAGCTAGAACACAAGCAATCAGAATCCAATTTCGTCCTGATTGGGGCTTGGCAGTCAGGCGAGCTTGGCTCCAGAGGCACAATGAGAATGGACCATATTCCTGGGCCTACCGGTCGCACACAGGGTGCTGCACCAAAACACACAAAAAAGAGATGGATGGAATGCTTTAATTAATCAATGGCACTGGTAATTATTCCGTCTGCACCCCAGTCCAGAGTTATTTTTCACACCTTACATCTCAGTTTGGAGTCAGCATATGCAAATCAAACTTGACCCTTGTCCAGTAGGAATAGTCCAGTCCAAACTGCCAGGACACGTCCTGCCTGAACCAGAAGAGAAGCAACCCAATCAGTCCATCAATCACTTTTTATGGACTAGCTTAACAATGCAGCTGTCGTCAGACAATTATGTGAGAATCACCATCCCCAGTAGAGGGGTTTTGGCTCCACCTTTATGTTAGGAGCTAGGAGTTCATTGGATAGAAGTTGTGTGCAGCCACAAAAAATGTGCATTCTCATGCTATTTACTTGTAATGCTTCACATTACCATGAGACAATCCCTTAAAGTCAGACCTATTAGCACTACCAATGCTTGTTTGTATATTTTTTTAATGAATGTTCTGCATAAACAATTAAACAAAAGTATTAAGGAAAGAACCAAAGTCTGGACATCACTGCCCTCTTTTGTCTTTAGGCACAATAAGCAACCACAACCACATAATGTGGGGTGTGCAATCTGTTGAATCATTTGTAAAAGGCTTTAGGGGTTTCTGTGTTCTCTGAAAAGCAATAATTGCTTGAGGAACAAAACGTGCAAAACACACCAGAACGAGTTTGGAAAAAACACAAGGGTTTCATTAATAAAAAAAATACTTTCATAATGGACTTGGCGTGCTATATCTTACCCGCACAGTTCACCACACAGGGAGTCTGGATAGTTCCATGCTCCGTCTCCACTGCTGCCACCCGCTTCACACCCAGGTCATCCGTCCGCACCTGCACACCAGTGACTGGGCAGTTCTCAATGACCTGCAAAAGCAAACGAGTCTATAATCATAGGCATGCAAGAGAACACAGTGGAATTTAGCAAACACTTTACAGAACTCTATATGCTGGAACCAAGATACTACTGGAAGGGACGCCCATAGCAAATCACCAACATTGAAAGAAACACAAATATCTCCAGTGGCCTCACTCTTCCAAATAGAAAGCTACTGGAGCATCATCTTGAATTATGGCCCTTTGTGGTTAATTCTTGGCAACTTATATGAACCCACAACAATAGGAACACGAAAGGTACATCACATCACATGTAGATATTCTTTACAAAACTTGGATAGGATTTAGATTCTTTTGCCGCATACTACAGCACAACAAAGAATTTAATCCACACCTTCGGCAAGTTTTCAGACAGCCACAAACAGTACCTGGAAGTCACCTACCCAAGGTGATAAATTGCAAAAACAGTGAAAGAACTCTAGTCAAATCAGTCATCGAGAATATGCAGCGTACAGAAAATGGTTTCTATATACACTATCAAAAGACATTAAAGTGCACTAATATTGTCTGTGCTGCGTAAGTGATTTTCCCCCCTCATAGTTGAGAACTTTCATTCAGTGGTTCAGGCTGTTGTCCTCACCCACATAGATAGGGGAGCGGCTATACACAATCCTTATTGGGCTCTCTAAATGAGCATGTGCTGTGAAGAGGTGCCTCCAACGTGCCCACTAACTTTGATGTGGCGAGGAGGTAATCTAGGTTTGCTTCAATCTTCAGCCCTTTATATTTTTTACATCTCAGTTTGAACAAGCCTGTTTACCTGGCTCTAACCTCTCTTTAGGTGGATGGACATGTTCTACTGAGAGACAGAAGTCAGTATGTTATAATTCTGAGTTTCAAGTGTTCCACTTCATCACAGATTTATTGGGTAACGTCATCCGCCTTCAAGCAGGAGCCTTACCAATGTATTTTATTGTTTTGTTCAGCATTTTCTAAAGTGCTTTTCATCAAAGTCCTGTATAATAATTAACGAGACGGTACAAAATATTATTGTAATGATAGGACCGCAAGACAATAAAAGGAGAAACAAAGCCAATAGGATTTAGGTGCGAATTTAAAACATTATCTAACTCTTGCCTTGTCCTTAAACAGCATAGTTTTGTTCTTAATATAATACGGCTTCTGCCATTTTATTTTATTCATTTTGTTATCATCGCAGCACTGTCTCTGGGTAGCAGGGTACTTTACAGAGCTCATATTTATTTATTCTTTCAGGATGTCTTTGGCTTATTGTGAATATGTTTACACTATATATTACTATATTACTCAGTGTACTGCCTTAGTAAAGTTCATGTTTAGAAAAATATATATATGGTTACAAGGAGACATGTAGTGTTAATGGAAGATTTTGTTTCTTTGCTAAATCAAGATGTTCTTGAATATATAAAGACACACACATGCACCCCCCCCTCACCACCTACTGGCAGTCACCAGTAGGTAGTTATATCTAGGACAAACTTTTCCCATAGATGAAGTGTTTTTTGTTTTGCCAATAACTTTGGCACCGTTGGACGAAACTTTAGGAATGTTCAAAAGTAGTTTGTCGCTCACTTCAGCTGCAGTTTAGAAAATTTCAGGGTGATTCAACAAGCGGTGGGAGATAAGAGGAGGGGGGTAAAATGCATTTTCCCTATTCTAGGTCAATGGGGATTTAGCCATATTTAGGTACGACTTCAGCCAAACCAATGAATAGCATTGCATCCAATTTGGCAGAAAGCTAGCTCTTGGGCCAGAAAGAGCCCTTTTTGTGATTTGGGGTAAATCTGTTCAGTAGTTGCAGAGTTATTGAAGAAAAAACCAAAATTGCATATCCAGGAGCGCAGATCTTTTGAGGATCAATCACAGCACTCCATGAATCTTTGTGCCAACAGCAAGCAATGTCATGATTGGCTGGCAACAACCTGACAGGAAAGCTGTGGCTATCATGTTATGCACCAGGGCATGATCCCGGGGCCTGAAAATGTGAGTGCATAGTGATTGAAGGGGTCAGGATAGAGGTACCCTGCCCCATGGGTCTGTTAGAGGAGTCGCAGAGGGACCCATGAGGTTCAAGAAATTGCCTAAATACCTTCTTTTCCATGTGCAGGAATCCGCAGAGCCCTTGTGGTCACACAAGTGAAGTTGAGACAGTTAGGCAATAGAACTAAAAAACTTTGGAAATTCACTGAAGGAACCCAAGGTTAGAGTGACCTTTTTGTTAGGCTCAGATTTTGCATTCACAAAACCATAGAAATTCCTGTTATAGTTACCTGAGTTAACTATAAGTTATGTCAATGTAATGCACTGCTTTTGACCTCAAATATTTCATCTCACATGACATGGTGAGCGACATCACTGTTGACATCTCAAATGATATCACGGATGACATAATCTGGGGAAACATATGTCGTTTATTACACCACAAATACCACGATTACTGACAGACGCATTTCAGCCCCCCTGGCCTTTGTCAATGTCAGTGTGTCCACGTCATTACCCATTTTATATATATAATGAAACATGGCTAGGCGGTAGCTTCATGGCATAGAAACAATTGTGCTAGCAAATGTTGTGTCAATCAATCATAATATTTGCTGCGGTGGTGACTGTCTTATCCTAGTGCCTCAGAACTCTAATACAATAGGTAAATCCCATGCTGCCTAATTATCTGTATCAGATAAATAATGCCGTTCATATCCTATTGTTGTTAAAGAAAATATGATTATAGGTATATTCCTTCAATTTATCTCCACATGATTGCTTAATCTGAAAATCTCTGGGACTCCATACTACTGTGACTGCATTCTAAGCAATACTCACATCATACTAAAAACTGATATTCAGGACAGAAAGTGTGGCTTTCTTACGTGTGAATTTATCAGCCATTTGGAGCTTGGTTGTGGGCTTTTTCTGGTGCAACACTGTCCGCTATTTATCAGACAACCACTGATGTGTTGGCTTATCACTCATAATGAATGGCTAGCCATCATGCCCTGTATTGGTTGTTGCCACTTGTAGGGTATCAATAATAAAAGGTCAATGGTCCATTGTATGGGGCTAGATTCCCTGGGAATTTCCATTCCACGGTTTGTAAGATACCGGCCTATGTGTAAAGTGAACTGGTGCAGTAATAATACACTAAAAGTGATAACCAAATTAGTGCTTAAAAGGTGTATTGCTTCCAATACTCTCTAAATATGTGCTGCCACCCTATATGCGTTCACAACTCCTCTTCGCTTTTGGGTTCCGCACCGGACTCTCGTTTGCATCTCTAGGATGTATCTTGACTAGTGGTCTCAGAGGCCTGACTCTGTCCCCTCCTCTCTCATTTTGTTAGACGTGGTCCATGCATAGGAAACGCCGTAATTTACTGTTACTGCTGTGGTCTGCAGCAAAGTGTCTGGCCACTGGGTACATTCCATCCTGATTATCTATTGCCCGCACATGCTCCAGCACTCTTTTCTTTGCTGGATGCATCATGCTGCCTATACATCTCTTGCCACATGTGCACACTAGGCAATACATGATGAAGTTAGAATTGTAGTTAAGGAGTTAAATAATCTGTTTGGTATTTTCTTCTGCCTGTGACCTATTATTCCTTAACCTTACTACTTCCCTTGCATACTTTGCATCTGGTACATGGTAGAGACCCAGTAATCTTGGGTGTCTCTGATCTTTCATCAGTATAATGACTATGTACCAGTAGATCCTTAAGGGATGTACTAGTTTGATGTGCGACATGTGGAGCTACCGGTAGTGTGGGACCAATAACCTGGTCCATATGTAGAAAATTCCAGTGTTTTCTAACTATCTGATTAAATTCTGCTGAGAAATTTTAATCAGCATCGTCACCGATTCCCCTCCTTCACCCTGCTTCTTTTGAACTAGTAGCCATTGTATGTCCATAGCCTGTACCTTCATAGCTACGGGGCTCAAAACGCGTCTGTCAGTAATTGTGGCATTTGCGGCAAAATAAATTGCATATGTTTATAACCTTCCCCGGAGTGCAACGCCTTTTGTGCTGGAATATATATTTTACACTGGTAATAATAGATAGCTATGGTTCGGGCCAGTCATAACTTGGTGGGTAATATGGCGGCAGACATTCAATCTTAAGAATTGGATTACTAACACAATGGATGAATTAGACCCTGTAATACATGTAGAGAAGAAAAAAAAAAATCTCGGGCATTCTCACCATGGTTTACTCAGGTTTTATCTGAACATCAGTACTGTAAGCACTTACAACAAAATTGGTAGTAGGTCTACAATTCGGAGGGTTTGCTTAGTTTTAGAAATGCCCAAAAATCAATCACATGTTTGCGTTCTTGATAGAACAAATTCAACAAGAATTTATGACCTTATACTTCTGATGTGACTCGGTGGTGGTTATCCCTCTGATGTCATTGACTGAAACTGACTGCCTTCAGGAAAACCACTTCAGCAATGTCACATCAGGCCAATTTGTCCTGTAAACCAGAAATGCCAAATGATCCTTGCCCCAGTCCTTTCTTCATAAAGTCATTGCCAAGCCTGTGAAAAATGAAATTCTGAATACATCATTATCTACTGACAGTGATTAAACCTCTGCAGAAAAATCCCTTAGTTGATCCAACAGTTCTTTCCAATTTGCAACCCATTTCATTATTACCTGCATTTTTGGTACACGCTCATTTGCTCCACGTTCCAACCAAGAATTTCCACTGAATCTGCTTTGTTAGAGGTTGCGTATACCTTTAAATTGACTTTGGTAGGAGGAAAAATGCCTTGCTGATATTACTAGACTTATCCGCTGCATTTGATACCAGCGCCCATAAAACATTTGCTCCATTGTATCCAAGACCATGGGATTTCTAGAATGGCTTTGTCTTGGACTAAATCATTCCTTACAGATAACAGACAAATGGTCTGGTTAGGAACCGTCTCATCCACAGAAACATCAGGGATTACACTGGGCTCGTCTTTGAGCCCTGTTCTTTTTTATATTTATATGGCCCCGCTGATCTCCCCAATTGCCTCCATCTTCTATGTGGATCCTACCTTTGGATAAGACATCCTTCAGTTCAGAGATCAAATTAAAAAAAAACTGCCTCACCGCAGTAATCCGGTGGTTGCAATCCAATCATTTAAGGTGTAATACTGATAAAACAGATTATGCTGCTTGGCACTTCCAATCTTTTGCCCCAGTCCAACGGTGGCCAAATTTGGCACGCTATCCTCCCGCCACTGTCTAGACCATTAGGAATCTGGGAGTAAAATTTGACGCCTTCCTGTCTTTCCGTTCACAAGCCTTTGCAGAGGCAGGGATGTGATTTTAATTTATTAAACTCATAGAAGACATTTCTTTTACTATCTCCCACTGGCGGCCAGTGAGACCGTGGCCTGCACACTGATAATGTAGGTTAGTTCTTCCAAACAGACTGTTCAGAAATTCCAAGATGTGTGGCATGCAGCTGCCATACTGGTATTTAAACGCCCGAGATGCTTATCTACCTCAGCAGTGTTGAGGGCTCTACACTGGCTGCCAGTACATAAAAGGGTGTTTTTTAAAATCCTTTTATTAATTTTCAGAGCCTACAGGTCCACAGAGCTGAGATACTTATTGGCCAGATGTACTCACTACATTAAAAATAGGCCCTTAAGCTCCTCCCATGCAAACCTCCTCGAGTCCATCTCTTTTAGGCTCCCGATACAAGATGGTAACTCTTTATTGGTTCTATGCACCAGGGCTTGGAATAAACTCTCTCCTTTTTTAAGAGTCATTGACGTTGAGGCAATGTCCGAAAAGCAGTTAAAGATCCAGCTCTTTACAATCCCCGATTTGCTCTGCTACTTCCTGATCCTTTTTATTAGGTCTCGCCTACGCAATGCGCATGCGTTGCATAGGAAAGAGACCTGTAGCCATCGTTTGCCTTTTTCAGGCTAAAACGTGCACGTGTTCCATTGCCTTCAATGGCAACGCGTGCACGTGTGGCTATTCCCTTGCAGGAGCGAGCGCCACCATATAGTAGCAATTATCGCTCCCGCAAGGGAATTGCTTAGGTCCCCCTCTTCCCCCCCCCCCCCCCCCCCTCTTACTGGTGCACGCACCTCCCCCTGTTGCCGGCAGCCTGCCTCGCTTGTTGCTTTAGGTTTCCAGACATGTTTAGTTAGCAACCGACCCCGAATGTGAATAGCGGGCCCAGCTCTTTAATTAACCGCACGTTTAATCATAGTAGCGGTTTTATTTCTTCTGTTGGATTCACATTGAGACATGTGAGCCTCGACGCTCCCCAGTACACGCTTTTACGGTATCTTGCGCTCATTTTTGTTTAGGTAGCAGACGTTGGTGATATGTGATTAGCAGGTTTGAAAAACCATACAGCGACCCGTCTTTCGCCCTAAAGCGATGGTCTGTATTCGCAAATCTACAAAGCCATCCACTTTTGATAGCGCACCACGTAATGAATGGCGGAGACATCGCCACCTGGACCAAGATGCCGTGGCACCAGGCCGCGCATCCCAAACAAGTGTTGCAGCTGTATACAGGCTCTTCTGTTCATCGCAAACAGAGTGAAGGACAGAGAGGCTTCAGAAACGGATCTTCACTGTTGAAACTAAACAGGTGTACTTTTACTAGCAGTGGAGTGCAGTGCTGCCTTCCTGCAGGGCCTGGGACCCCGGGGGTCTGGTGATAAATGGCCGTCCAGCTTCTGTGATTGATTGATTTCTTTTGCCCTTTGCGCTAAGTGCTGGTCATTACGCCCACAGAACGGTGTGGGGGTGTTAATAGCGCAGCAGTAGGGATGCGCAATGTCCCCAGACTGAAGATGTGTGCGGGGGGCCATACAACCGCGACAGTGGCCCGCGGCTGAACACGGCTCAGTGGTGTCACACATGATCACTTAACGCAGACCCAAGCACTACTTTCGCTCTCAATTTAGCAAAATCGGAGCTACTTCAGGCAATTTTGGGCCCATTTACTTCTTCGAGCTGCTGTTCCACACAAATCCCAATTTATACCTTTGCTTGTGTACTCGTGAGAGGCGCCCGTGACGTTACTAGCTCACGCCCCTCCTCGTCTAGGATCGAAAAGACGGTGGTCGGTTGAGAAGGTGGGAGCCTGGGAGAGATGTCTACTCATGTGGAGCTGGAGTGAAAGGGGGGGTCTCTCCAGCCATCTGTGAAGGAGGCCCCACTGTTGGCTCTGGGCTGGAGTGGCAGCCTTGTTGCTGCACCCTTAGTACATAAGCTTAAGATCCTACGAGGTGTACAGAAAGGCCACTCACTTCGGCGGCCTGCTTGGCTATAGCGGAGGAAGGGCCACACCACCGCAGCTTCCTTCAGTCTGAGGTAAGATGATTGTTCTCTTTTCTTTAGTATTACTTTGTTTCTGCAGGCCTTAGCCATCCCCTCCTCCCGCTCTTCCCTCGCAATGTCATTACCATTTGGACTGCGTACCACCGGGTCCTGCAGTAGTTGCTGCTTAATCCTGCATTAAAGTTGCCTGCCAGTGCCTAAATGAGCTCTCCCTCCACCCCACTGCATGGTCCCGTCTTCCATGGCATGTCTCAAGAAAACTGCTCAGTCTCCCCACACCGTCTCATTTTCCTTTAATGTACTTACCCACCCTACCCGCCATCTAATCCGTTCTCTCACTGGCGACATTAGATCAATCGTGTCCTTCTGACTGCAGCCCGAAGCTGAAATATTGACAAAGCCGAAAACTGGAAACAGATGGAACACCCGGCTGTCTGCGAGTCCTTCCCCAGAAATGTAATTTGACATCATTAAGTCTGCTTTTAAAAATGAAATGCTTGGAATTTTTTATAGTTTGTGAGTAGCAATTTGTATATGGTTCTAGCGCTACGATATTTCTTGAGATGCGTCTTTAGTGGAATGATGGCTCTGCCTTGACACCGACCAATGCAGTGTTTCAGCTGCTCAGTTGTTTAGTGTGGAAGTGGCGTAACACCCTGAACAGTAGTGGTGGACAAGCCAATAATTTGCAGGGAGACCAGAGCCAAGGGTCCGGCTCGCATCTTAAAGCCCGTGCACGAGCCGAGCCCTAATAATGTTTGCTGGGTAAATCACTGTTAGACCTGGCACCATTGGCGTGGGTCTCCCTTCCATTTTTGTTACTGTGCCTCATGTGTTTTGCTGTTGCTAGCTGCTCAGAGCACTGTGACACTGCCAATCAGTGCCACAGTGCAAGTGCTCCCTATATAAAAGTGTATACATTGATTGGTTTCCATGATTGGCTTATTTGGTTTACTGTCAGATCCCAGTAAAGTGCACCAGGAGTGCCTAGGGCTTATAAATCCAAATGCTGCTATTGGGCCTGCAGCACTGGTTGTGCTACCCACAGAAGCAGCCCTGTAAAATGTGTCGAAGGTGTGCCATTGCAGAACCTGCGTGCAGTCTGGTACTGTCATGCTGACCGGGCAAGTGCATCCACTTGCCAGTCCCTAACCTTCCCTTAACTTCATATTAGTCACCCCTAAGGTAGGCCCAAGGGCAGGGTGCATTGTAAGCATGAGGTAGGACAAGCCCGGATGTGTGTGGCATGTCCTAATAGTGAATTACAGCCATTTTCGTTTTTCACTATTGAAAGGCTACCTGTTCTCATAGGCCAGAATGGGCTGTTAGAATTGTTACAACCTATGATCCTAACAGACTCAGGGAACATGGTAGAAATTCGAGTTTAGTATGCCTGAACTCAGAATAATAAAATACATATTTTAGTAAAGTTTATTTTAATGTTCTGTGTTTGCAAATACCACTTTTAGAAAGTTGGTATGTGCTTGCCTAACCATTTCAGCCTGCCTCTGCTCTGATGTGTATCTGCTGTCTGGTTTCTGTGTGTGACAGCCAGGGCTGGGGCGTTCCAGGAGACAGGCTGGGGCTGCCAGATGGTGAATAGGAAGATTACAGCCAGCTGGGTGGGAGGAGTGCACCTAGGTTCTGAATAGGGCTGTGCTCTACCACACAATGCTGGCTCCACCCCCTGTGGAACGTCTGAGGTTTCTGCCCTGCACCTTGTAAAGAAAGAGGGAAGACTGTCAACAGAGTACTCCTGGACTGTACTTTTCACCACAATGCTGGCTCCACCTCCTGCGGAGCGTGTGATGTCTCTCCCCTGCACACTGAAAGCAGAAGCCTGCATCATGTCAACAAAGTGCTCAGAAGCTGGACTGACCTAGGCACAGGCCCCCTGGCCTGAGAGAACAAAAGATTTGCATTATAAATATAGGAGCCCTGCTCCTAAGAAATCAGATCCTGTTTGGAACCAAGAAGAACCTCTGCCCGACGAGAAGGACCTGGGAAAGCTGCAATGAGGAGTACTGTCCCTGACCTGGGGGATTGGCCTGTAGTGGGTGCCTTGCTGCGAGAGGAGAGGAAAAGATTGAAGAAACTTTTATCTACTTGTGCATTCTGAAAGATCTCCAAGGGCTTGTGGGTTAGCTTGCCCCCTGAACGGAGTCCCAGGACTATTGGACTCCTCCTGCCTTCGCGGACGAGCTGCTGAACTTTGCCCGACCTTCCTTGTCGCTGGAGCCGCGACCCCAGTGCGCCTCGTCCCCTCCTTTGCTGTGACGCCTGTGCCCGGCCACCCCGCACCGCGTGAGCCCGCTCTGCTATGAGCCGTCCCTCGCACTGTCCCGCTGGGGCCGCCCGCACTCTGCCTCACCCTCCCTCTTTTGGAGACGCACTCCTCACACCGCGCTCCTGACCCCTGAGGCCGCGCCGCACTGAAGAGCCGGCCCATAAGCCACGTACTGGCTGCGCCATGCCACGCCGCCCGCATCGGAAAAGCAGCCCCCGAACCGAAGGTATGGCTCGAACGCCGCCTAACGCCGTGAACGCATAAGAGAACCAGCATCGCCCACCTCGCTCCTCGAGCCCCCCGCTCTACGCCTCTCACCGAGATGCCTGCAGCAGCCGGGGCCCGCCTCGCAAAGGAGCCGCCAGCATCCTCGGTTTGCCTTCACTTCCCGTACGCCTCATTCGAGCCAGACTCATCACACTAAAGGTACTGTAACTCGACTCGTACCCCTGTGAGAACGCCACGGACCAACGAGTCCGCAACGCTTGTGCTGCCCCCTTTAGACTTTGTTTCCCACACGTTGAGAGTCGGACAAGAAAATTACGCATTTTTTGTAACCAAGAACGCTCTTTCCTAAAATAGTATTGTGGCCTCATTTTACAACGTTATTTGGGTCTTGTGCTAAGTCTTTTATATAAAGAATACCTATTTTTGATACAACCCTGGTGTAGTGTTTTCACTGAGTTACTGTGTGTATTTACAAATGCCTAACCCATAATGCTCCGAGATTAGCCTGGTCTGCTCACGCCACGCAACCTAGAGGATGAGCAGGGGTTATTTTAAAGAGTAAGTCCCTTGCCCTGACTAGAGGAGAGGGTCCCTGGTTGTCACAAGTACTTACCTGTGTCAACCAGAGATCCCCAAATCTAACAATCACCAAGCAAACATCAGGTAAAATGTGATAAAGTTGCTTCAAATTCAAAAATGCGCACTTCTACAACATGTGAAGGTTTAGCATCAAAGTGTCATATTATAGCACTGAGAAGTAGCGACTGAAAGTAACAGTTTTTAAACATCAACGATTACTAAAAGTAATCACTTTTAAACATAAACAATTAGTGCTCTAAGAGGCAAGACAATTGTCACGTAAACCCTACCCTGTACTTGCCCAGATTATTACAAAGCAGCAATGTAGTCTATTAAATCAAGCACAAAAGGTTTTTTGTACCACAGATATTCTGAGCTCACATATTTGTTAGTTTTATGATGCACGATAATGAAGAATAAAGAGTTTTGGTGAAATTTGCCTAAGATCATACAATCTAAGAGGTGAAGCCGCGATTTACCCAGGTTTTCGTGTTTCACTTTGGACAAATCAAATAGGAAACAACCATCTTTTTGTCTTTTCGTAAGTTAAGGATTTGTTTTGCCTCTGTGCATTTTTTGCAGCTTTTAAGTGAACTCGATCCTAAGGCTATATTGGAGCGTTTTGCATGAGTTCCAGTTACATTGCAAAAGGTCGCATTCACTGCTTACAGGCACAAGGAGATTAAGCAATTTGCCCACAATCACAGCATTGCGTGCCCATTAATGTTTGTCAGTGGAAGTAAACGAGGTATGTTTGTGAATGCTGAAAAGGGTCGAAAAATCCTGCTAATGTAACAGAAGACATATGGAAGTAGGTTTCTGATTTTCTACCATGACTTTGTGAGCAGGCTCATGGTGTATATCATCGTCTCCAAATGTGAAAGGTTATGATATTAAAAACGTAACAATACCTCGGGGACAGCCTTGGTGACATCACCGGTCCTGCAGAATATTATTGAATGCCATTACACGGCTCAAGAGTTAAGTTTTTTACTTTTCCTGACGTACGAAAAGTTGAGTTTCACTTGCATGTATGTTTCAAATGGGTGTTTTTTTAATAGCGGAGTTTCAGAACCTATAGGTACGAGCCTGCGGTTTGCCTTGAAGGCTACATTGCACCTCCACCATCACACTTGCTAGCCACAGCTCTAATCACATTTCTAAGTGCTCACCATGGCTTTTCAAGACTCAGCCTTATACACACCTGCTATCAGCCCACTCTTAGCATTCAGAAGAGGGAGAACCACCACTATGCACACTGCATTCACAAGAGTCATCATCAGCATTCCTCCCCCTCCCCCACACACAGTCAAGCTTTTAGGAAGGGTTTGTGAGGCCATGATCCAAAACTTCACCAGGGGCCCAATTCCTGGTTCTCGTAGCGCAAACTACAATAACCTTCACAGAAGAGGACTAGCACATAAGGGAACTACAGAAACGCCTCACATTTTCATGTGCTCATCTCTACTTTTAATATTCTTCTGTCAGAAAGCTCCATTGCATTGCACCTTTTTCACCAGAACAAGATCCCCTAAACATTTCCCCTTGAAGTCCTCAATCAATCACAATGTATTACCCTGTTAACACTATTGGTGGAGGAGCACAGCCATAGCTCACACAAGGCACAAAGAGGCCTCACATGCCAGTTCACAGCATTCTGATTTCCAACAAGCAAGCAGTGGTGAGCACTGTAAGGTGTTTGAGTACAGTGTGAAGCTGGCACTGGTGGGCAGAGATGAGCTGGACTCATGGGCAGCATGTGAAGGTGGCATTGGTGGATAGAGTGAGGTGCCAGAAACAGTGGACATAGTAAAAGTTACCATACTTTTTTTCTGCCACACTCACAACATCTCTGTGTGGTCCTCTGTGTAATAGCCTCCCCAAAAAAACCAACACTCAGCAATTTCTTAAATGCTAAATAATTCATTTGTATTGCCTTATGAACCGTCCTGCGTCCTCAAATTTGCTTGAAAATGCATCATTTGTCCACTCTTTTTTCAAAATTTTCTCGGGGAGAGAAACCCCCTCCCTGAACCCCCTGTACGTTGTTTGAGGTCGCTTGCTGCGCTCGCTATAGTGCAGTACACCAGTAATTTTACGCCCTACCACTTTCAAATGGCACCAGCTGCCACTGGTTCCAGAGTAGCATGCTACTCGCTGTAAAGCGCTTCAGCACCTTGCCTAAGGTAGTAAATACAGATTCAATGCAATACACAGCACCTTGTCTCCCCACCCTTCAGTCTCATCTCAGGGGCTTGCGCCAAGCACATGAATGGCCACCGTGCCCGCTCAGATCTAAATTGAACCCCACCACTGGTGTCCCTAAAGGTACTTGGATCTCTGTGCCACACACATGGTCGGTACACCAGGACCAACGGGGCATATCCACTCTCACCTGCTCTTAAAATAAAAATATTGGCTGTAGATTTCTATTATTAATTCAAATTTGTTGACATTGCTGTATATGATATTGAAGACACAGCATTTCTGTGAGATATTTCAGTTACGATATACCGATGTTGTGTCTCTTACGTTTACCATGGTATTACTGCCCATATGTTATCTTACTCATGCTACCCTAGTATTCAGCAATCTTGTTCACAGCCCCCCTCAATTAAAAACAAGCATTGGCTTAGCCAATAGGTCTCGCCTTTGGGACCTTATAAGTATTTAGCCATGCAATACTTGATGTTGTTGCATCAAGGATATTGTGCTGGATAATGTAGTGTAGTTCCTATATTCCCAATAGGCTCTGTGCATTGGAATAACATATCCTATAGATTTGACGTAGGACTTATGTCTACTAGGTCTCTATTGAATATATTAGACTTAATTGTGAGTGCCAGCTAGCTCAGAGGTCACTAGAAACTTTCTTGATAAACAAGAAGGGATTAGTTTCTGACAACCGCATAAACATGACAACTTTGTTTCCCCAAGAATAAAACTGATCTTCAGAGTCGTGGAAACAATAGATAGATATTTTACTCAGTCAATCGTGCATGCTTCGTTTCATAAATGTAAATAAAATGTAAATGTGGGATACTTGTAAAGCGCACTGTTACTCTACCCGAGTGTCCTGGCGCTGTAGACCGCTGGGGAACCCGTCCTGGTTTTCCCTGTGAGATGGTCCCTTTCTGGGTATCTCCAGGGTGAAACCAGGCATCCCCGGCGTCTGTGGGGGGCCGTTGTACAGATGAGGCAAGCTTAATGCCCAGAGTTACAGAGTGTGTTCCCTGGTTTCAGTAGGCACCGAGGCGAGAATTATCGAGTCCATTGACCCTTGTCCAAGACCCTGCCGCGTCGGGAATTGAACCCTGGTCCCGGGCCGTTCTCTGCTTACAGGTCTGCCGCCTCTAACCAGTGAGCCACACCTCTTCATCAGCGGTGCAGAGAAATAGAGAGACTGGCTTTTTCAATAAAAGGATTTATTGAACAGTCTTCTTTCTCAAGCAAGTAAAGTGAACTGCTACAATCGTAATACTGGTTGCAAAGTATAATGCGTACAGTAGGAAAAGTATTATAAAATAATACTGTAAAAGAATTGTATGGTTCCTGGACCATAGATAAATACATACATAAATAACAAAGCTAAAAAGTACTCAACTGGTGCTTCTAAAATACACCTACCCCGATGTATCTAACCTAAGTCTAGTACAAGGGAAGAAGTAAGTGAGGTGTAGCATAGGTTTAGTTTTTCTTTGCCAAGAATCTAACCAAGATTTCTCTTAGGGTCTAATCAGCTCCGTACCTTGGTTTTAGAATGTAGGAGGCCTGGTATCTCTGACTCGGGACTCGATTTCCCAACACCCTGCGAGGGGAGCTTGATAAAGCTGGGGCTGGATTCTCAGCGAGAGAAAGGGCAGCTTCTTTGTCGGTGCGTCAGCTGGAGGGTCCGCTTCCTTCGGCACTTGCTGTAGCGAGTTGCGTCGGGCAAGTAGATAGTCTAGCTGCTCCGAACCACCGTGTGTTTGCTAGGGCAAGTGTAGGCATATTTATACCTTGAAGGTGCCTAGTTTGACGTAAAGTCGGACATAATAACGTCATCAAAGAACCCCAAGGGAATGGTAGTTCTTTGAAAATTCCATGATTTCTAGGACAAATCAATATTCAAGTAAGGGGATGTATCGGACTGCTGAAGCCGAGTTTTCCAAGAAATCGTTGCGGCTTTTTGGAACAAGTGGAAGTAGCCATGCCTGTATTTGGACTGGATGGGTTATGTCTAAATATGGCTATGATTTCTATGCCTATATAAGGGCAATGTGAATTATAGCTATACAAGGGCATGAATCAGTAAATTACGCTTGGATTCTAAAATGCTACACAACAATAACTAAACACTTATAAGGTCCCAAAGGCGAGACCTATTGGCTATGCCAATGCTTGTTTAGTGTTTTTCCTGAGTTCAGTTTCGCACGAGTGAGTGGCTTCTTTCACAAAGTGTCAGGATGCTCCTGCGGCAGTGACAGCACGCTTTATTAGAATGCAATTTAATTCAAGAGCTTGCAAGGGAAAGGCATGTTTTGTGGATACTTTTGCTGCTGTTTGACGAATCCGCACAAAGACTTAAAAAAGTGCATCCACTTAGTGTCCTTATGCTAAGTTTCGTGTTGGTCTATCAAGCAGGGGCAAAGAGCAACAAGGGGAGGGGTGCGTGTTGCCCAAAAGTACCACTGTACAGCATGCATAACCCCTAAACTTCACAGTAAACACCAAAAGTTAAATTGAAGTTATTGTTTTAAGAACTTAACAAGTGACTTAGTAGGTAACATAATCAGAGGACCAAAATCCATAACTTGCATAACAACCATGCAAACCATAACGCACTCACCAAATGCAATGCTTACGAAGTCACAATATTTATAAAAACACCTAAAAGCTGAATGTAATGAAAGTCATCACATAATCAAATCAACTAATGATAGTACATTCACAAAAGTAATCTTCAAGATTATTTCAAAAATCGAAATTTCAACTGTTTCATTTAACCCCTTCGCTGTGGGACGTTTTCACCTGTTGTGCGGGGGGAGGGGGGCCGCGCGCGGCGCCGCTGTGCTTGTGACAAGCTCGGATCGTCATGAGGCACAGTGGAGTTGCACTCATGACGAGCGGAACTCGTCACGACCACACCAGTTTTGGAACGTTCAGCACAGCGGGGAAATTATCCCTGCGTGTGAACGTTCCAACGGTCATGACAAGCTCAGCTCGTCATGAGCACAGCTCAACCGTGCCTTATAATGAGCTGAGCTCGTCATGAGCATGGAAAGTGTTAAGGAAAGGCCATGAGCATAGGATTTTGTGACTAATTAACTGTTTATGAAGGTGAATATATATTGACAAGTAAATCCAAAGCCCAAGTCATTAAACAAAACATATAAAATGGCAACAATCATGCGTAGAAATTGCTTTCTGCAATAATCAAAACATAAACCTAACCCATATTTCCCATAATGCAGGTTTGCAACCAAAGGAAATTGCAAACTAATTTTTTACAAAACAATGTCCACCCCCCAAAATTAAACCCTAGAAATGGATCTTGCCACCCTATTTCCAGACAACTCGTCGACTAACAATCTGTCTTTCTAGATAGTATTCATGTTATCCTTCAAGTGGCGCTTTTCCAGCTCTTGAAGGGCAATCTCACATCTACATGTTTCTACCCTTTAAGATCAACTGAGCAACCATTCACTGACTCATGGATTATTTAAAGCTTCCTTAAAAGGTTGACTAGGTGGCAACGTGTTTGAAGAAGAAAACCTAGGATCCAGAGAACATGGTTCACTTCTGCCCTATTATTGAACAGAGACATTAGTGAAAATAATCTGTGGGGGCCACATTTAGCTTTTAGGCTGGTTAAAGTACAAAGACAGATCAGCCAGCAGCCTAATGCTTTCTGCATATATGATATTTATTACTGGCTGATGAGTCACGGTGGAGCATTATAAGTGATCAATAAAGGATTTTGTTGAAAAAATGTAAGACGAAGATTGGTTTCCAGGGGAAGGGGGTGTCATTGAGCTACTCTGCCTGCCTTCTAGCTGTTAGAAGGATAACTAAGGTCATCTAAAGGCTCTTTCTCCAACCCCAATAGATCTCCGATTAGCTGAACTCCTTATCCTTCCTTTATAGTTATATTTCAAGTAAGGACTATGAACACGAGTACTACTGCTTGGTGGGTGACTATCACTTATTTATTTATTTATTTATTTATTTTTTAGATTTCTAAAGCGCGGAGTCACCTCCAGGGGTATCCCAGCGCTGAACCTATTACCACCAGTGGAGGATAGTCAGGAGTGGGATGGATGGCTCAGGGAAAGAGTAGTGTTTTGAGAGCCTTCCTAAATTTTAGAAGGTTTGGTTCTGTTCTGAGGCTCAGGGGCAGTGTGTTCCATTTTTTTCCCGTATTGACCGAGAAGCGGCGGCCACCGAACCGGGCCTTCTTCACCTTAGGGACCGTGATGAAGTTCCCATGTTCGGAGCGGAGCGCTCTTGTGGGTCGGTAGGGAGTGATCCAGTTCCGAAGGATAGGGGGGCCAGCATTGTGCAGTACCTTGTGGGCCAGACATAGGGCCTTGAAGGTAACTCTTTCCCTAATAGGGAGCCAATGCAGCGTCCTCAGGGCGGGCTTGGCAGATGTTCTCGCCGGGGTGTTTGTGAGGAGTCGGGCTGCGGCATTTTGGGCTTTTTGAAGAGTTTGGAGTGATACTTCTGGGGATCCTAGGTATATGGCATTACAGTAATCCAGCCTCGATAAAATTAGGCCTTGGATCAGCAGGAGGCGCGATTGGAAAGGTAGTAGGGGGAGTACCTTCCTGCATGATCTCAGTAGTCCGTAGCAGATGCCGGCTGTCTTTCTTGCCTGAGTCCTAAAGGAGAGATCAGTCTCTAGCCACACTCCGAGGCTCTTGACCTCAGTCTTGGGGGTGGGGGGTTCACCCATGCAGGCGGGCCAGATGTTCGGGGGAAGGCTCGTGGTGTTATGCCCTAGGAGCAGAATCTCTGTCTTGGAGCCATTTAGTTTCAAGGCAGAGTTGCTCATCCACTGATGTACACTGGTTAGACAGTCGTGGAGATTAGAGGGCTCTAGCCTGGGGTGGGAGAGCGTTACCACTAACTGGGTGTCGTCGGCGTAGCTGACTATGGATACTCCATAGGGTGACACCAGTTCCTCCAGTGGGGCCATATACACGTTAAACAGCGTGGGGCTCAGGGATGAGCCCTGAGGCACGCCACACTGGAGGGGAATGGAGGGGGAGCGGCTTTCACCTTCCCATACTTGGAAGGAGCGTCGAGAGAGAAAGGATGAGAGCCATTTCAGTGCCCTGTCTTTTACCCCGATATTATCGAGACGGTGGATCAGGACCTGGTGACTGACCGTGTCGAAGGCCGCACTCAGGTCCAGGAGGACCACTGCCACTGATCCTCCTGTATCGATAATTTCCCTGGTCTTTTCTACTGCAGCCAGGAGGGCGGTGTCCGTGCCCTGACCTGGTCTGAAGCCCGTCTGGGAGTCGTTTAGGAGATGGTTTGACTCCAGAAAGTGTGATAATTTTTTATTTGCTAGTTTTTCTGCCACCTTGCCTATCCAAGGGAGGAGTGAGATGGGTCTATAGTTGGATAGGTCGGCAGGGTCTAGCGATGGTTTTTTAAGGAGTCCTTTGACGATAGCCTCTTTCCAGTTCGAGGGGACTTCTCCCCGTGCCAGTGAGGTGTTGATAAGGGCTGTCAATTGAGGGACTATGGCCTGAGGGATGGTTTTGACGAACCGTACCGGCACTGAGTCACTGGGGGCTCCGCTCTTGGTTGAAATGAGTGCGGCCATCACTTCCACTTCAGTGACTGGGCCGAGTGCCGCTAGATGTGGCTTATTGGTTGTTGGCGATGGGTCCTTGGATTTTATGATGTCGGGTTTAGTGACAGGAAGGGAGGTGATGATTCTTTTGATTTTTTCGTCAAAGAAGACGGCCAGCTTTACGCATTTTTCCTCCGCTGCTTTGGGGTCCATAGGTGTCTGTGGGGGGTCGGGGACATGGAGGAGCTCTTTAAGGATGGAGAATGTCTCCTTAGCTGAGCAAGAGCAGCCCTTTATTTTTTCCTCATAGAAGGCACTTTTTGCTTCGTGGAGGGCACGTTTGTATGCTTTCATGGATGACTGGTACGCATTTTTCTCTGGTGTCAACTTGTTTCTCCTCCAAGAACGTTCGGACTTTTTGCACTCTTTCTTGAGGGTGTAGAGAGCGGGTGTGTACCAGGGAGCGGGAGTGGCCCGTTTGACGTGTTTTAGGGTACTGTTGAGGGGAACAAGACTGTCTAGGGGAAGAACTAGCCAGTCGTTAAATTCTCTGTCAGCGGAGTTGGGGTCCGTGGGCAGGGGACTCATGGTTTCCCGGAGCATGGATTCCCATTCCTCTGGTATTAGCTTATACCATCGTCTGGTGCGTATCCTCGTTTTCTGTTTAGTGACAGTGGTGGGATTGATTGACCAGTGCATTGGGATCAGCATGTGGTCTGTCCAAGGCAGAGGGGTTGGGTCCAGGATCTTTAAGTTCTTAACGTTGGTGAGAATAGGATCCAGGAGATGGCCTTTCTCGTGGGTGGCTTTAGTATTTTGGAGGTGGAGGTCGGCCGTGTTTAGGTCAGCGAGAAGGTTGGATGCGGCATTGTCCGCGGGATCCAAAAAGTGAAGGTCACTTAAAGATGACAGCTTTGCACTTTCTGAAGCACGTTGTGCATTTGTCAAGGACCTGACACAAGTCAATTAAACCGTAACCCCCCCTTAGCATTCCTTTTGCTCTCTTTCGTACCACCCTCCAATACTGCTCAGCAATGGTTGAATGAGCCGGTGCGCGAATGAATTGCAAGTTCACGTTAGGGTCTCTTGCTGACTCTCCAGGTCATTATTGATTAGACCAGGAATTTACAATATAATATAAAGAACCTAAACCAACCTTGGATTGTAAGCTCCATTTCCTACAGACCCCCACATTTCACACCTAAACTAAGGACTGAAGAACTATTATTTAGGGTTTCCACTGATTTATGCCTGGAAGCCGAGAAGTCTCTTGTGGCGGTGCAGCCCCAGGTCCTCCTTGCAAATGCTGTGTGCATGTCACCATGGCCTGATATGGGCCTCCATCGTGTACGATGCCGAACTCCTGCTCAGCCCTCGATTCACTGGCCTCTTCGGGCTGCAAGACCCTTGTTCAGTGTGTCTTGCATTACCTAATAAGGCTAGACTGACCACCTTATCAGGCACTCATGCTAGTATTAACTGGAAATCAGCAGACAGCATGGAACCAAGCAATACTGAGGTTACGACACCTCTCGTTTGCATGAACCAAAGACTCTGGTTCAGTCCAGGGACAGCAACTATATTGTGCAGAATCCATATTTTGTAATGCTATTTGTTTTATAGTAGCTCATAAAACATTCAGATGTCAATGGCATGATTCCAGCTACGCAAATATGGCAAACAGCTCTTTGATGGGCCATGTTGTTCAGTTGACGTCAATCTGATGAGGTGAGTGAAGCATTTATTTAACAGCATTTACACGGCATTAAGCAGCTGCAGGAATCACATACATCATCTAAGAAGTTTAATTCAGTCAGGGGAACTTTAGATCATCATTATGAATGCCGCAGATAAACGACTTATCATAAAACAGTTCTGAAACAATTTGCTAAGTATAACATCCATCCTACAGCGTGTGATGGGCTACCAAGGATGCGTGACTCTCCAAATACTTATAGGAGGTCAACTGCTCCCTCACTCTTCTAGCCGACTTACCTCTAGAGAGCATGGTAACCTATCTCCTGCCTATCTATCCTCAAAAGACGTCTAGGATGAAAAGTAATAGTGTATGATACTTACATATTCAAGAAAAATAATAAAAAATCAGATAGCACAAATTACACACATTAGGACAAGTAAACCAGGGGGCTAGTGGTAGACGGCCAAATAAGAGAAAGCAAGCAATGGCACCAAACGCCCTATCAATTGCATGCAAAAAAAAGGCTATGCGTCTATCTTGGATTACCAGAGCTCCCCTGGCGCTGGCGGCCCTGGCAAGGGTAGTGCAGGTCCCAGCCGGGTCCATTGTGCCATCCTTTGGTACATACAGGGTACCATAAAGATCATCAACGTTCATCAGTGGGTAGAGGTCCTTGGTTTCTGCTGGAGACAGTACATAGGATTCTACTCCGTACACCTTTCCCAGCTGTTAAAGAGATACAAGAGAAAGGACAAGACAAATTTAAGGTGCAATAAAAAAGCATCAAACTTGTTTTTCTCAAGCAGTGCTATAATTCACTTTTCTGAAATATTATAGCTGTTGTGGAAGAACAAAAAATGATTTAAGGAGGTTACCACATCCCAAACTCCACTAATACATAGTTTGCACCACTCCCCCTCGAAAACCAGAAAAGGTTTTCTAATTGTACTTTAGTTCAGGTTTTTGGCTACAAGAGAGCA
Organism: Lissotriton helveticus; assembly: GCF_964261635.1. Classification (NCBI taxonomy): domain Eukaryota; kingdom Metazoa; phylum Chordata; class Amphibia; order Caudata; family Salamandridae; genus Lissotriton; species Lissotriton helveticus. The sequence goes on along the minus strand of NC_136065.1, from coordinate 161,845,903 downwards.
CACATTAATAAACCAAAGGCTTCTATCCATTTAAAAAAAGTGAATATCACTAGGAAGAGGATTTTTTGGTCACCAAATGCAATTCAAGCCTAATGTTTAAAAAATGTCTTTGTTCTGAAAAAAAGGGAGGTAATTAGTGGGTGAGCAAGTAAGATCATCAAAGCGTGAGGCTCTTTGGAGGAGCACTGTGAGCGACCAGGATGGTTCAAGAGAGTTTTCGGTCAGCTGCGTCTAGCATCTTCTACCATCAGTACTCTCAAAACAAAAATGATGCATAGCTTTCGATTCTCAATGACCTCCCTACTATTCTGATGATTTAAAGTTAGAGAAAGTTTAATGAATCTAACAAATGCAAAAAGACAAAAACAATTCAAACTAAGATTACGATTTAAAGCAAGTCATAAAACCTAGGGGCAGATGTATCAACATCCAGATTTGCGGATCTCAAATAGCGATTTTTTAGAAATCGCTATTTGAGATTTGCAAATTGGTATGTATGTAGAAATTTGCTTTTTTTTGCGATTTCATAAAATTCCTTAATTGCGATTCGCAAATTGCGAATCGCAATTAAGGAATAATTTCCCATTCATTTCTGTGGACCAGGAGGCCCATAGGAATGAATGTGAAGTTATTCTCAATTTCAAGTTGAGAATAATTTCAAGGGTGTCATAAGAACACCCTGATGCACCACTGAAATTTACATTTGTGCGCATATGGCGCACATACATGCCCTATGGGCATGTATGTGCGCCACATGGCTCCTTCACAAATGCAAAAAAGTGCTTTTGTGAAAGAAATCGCAAATTACCACCAACTTGAAGTTGGTGGTAATTTGAGATTTCTTAATGAGAAGTCGCACAACTTGGGTGCTTCATACATTGCATTTTAGGAATCGCAAAATTTGTGATTCCTTAAATGCAATCGCAAAATAAGGAATCACACATTTGCGATTCCTTATTTTGCACTTAAATTTGCTACACACATACCATTTAGCTCAAATGAGTTCGCAAACGCCGAAATTCGCAGAAGTTTGCGAACCCATTTGAGCTTCATACATATGGCCCCTAGTCATGTAAAGCTGTGTTGAGGTAAAAAACAGCAACAAAAAAAACCATTTAAATTTTCACATAGTTTAGAGGTAAGAGAATATTTATTTCACTACAGTTTTCCTATTCCAACTCTTTCACTCTTCGTAGACTTCTCATTAACACCAGGCATTAATTCTGCAAACTCAGGCATCGATCTCATGGAAAATTAAGCACTACTCCAAGTAGGTTTTCTACATGGAAAACTTTAAGTTTAGCGTTTGTTAATACAACAACTTTGCACGTGATCATTCTTTTCTGCTTTGCTGCTCTTCAGTAAAAAGCATCCCTAAAAAAAACTCCGTTCTGGGGATGATGGGGCTAATATACATCAACACATATATAAATGGAGCCTATATTCCATAGGTCTAAACGCCTGTGTGCATTTTGTGTACGAAACTTGGCTGGAAGATGGAGAGGCTGTCCTTGCTGGATAAATAATTGAAAAAATTGCTCACATTTAATTTTTTACTTTGCGACACCTTAGCCACAGAATAGGAAAAATATACCCTCTACCACAAATTCCCCTGCTACTTGCCGATAAATCATATTCCCTTGTCAGTGTAATGGCAGATGTCACCCAGTCATCTACCTTTGCTGATCCATATATGGTCACCGTGCACGGAGCAAGATTATCAGTTAATCTTCAGCCCACCCGGCAAAATTCTACGCAAAATCGTCAACATCCATGCACTCTGGATAATTACACAGCATGTCGGCTAACAGAGCCTATTTCAATTGGTGCAACGTGCCTGAAGCAAACCCAGGCCGTCTTAGTCTGAAAAAGGGGCTTAGAAAACTGGTGCCTCCTCCTCTCTTCACCATACCCCGCTCCTAAACCTCAGCGCCCAGTGGAGGGGCTAGGCTGTGACATCCAGAGATTAAAGTGAGGCATCACTGGTCAGCATATTGGCCAGATTGAGGGGACGGAGGTGGACATCTGCATCCGAAACAAGAGGAGGCAGCTTCAACCTGGCACAGAGGTGGGACCAGGCAGCAGCTCCAGCTGCAGAGGCAAGGAGTCCAAAGTTATAATAATCGATTACACCAATAACTTGTAAAACATTTTCTACAGGCTTTATCACTTGTTCTTAAACCAGGTCATAAGACTAAACAAGAGTAGGTTATCACCCTCAAAACCCAAGTACTTGTCTTTCAATACATCAATCCAGTGCACACAAAATGATGGAACGCTTGCATGCCAACTTACAGACATCAGCCTTTTGTACTCATCCAGTCGCTGTTTGTTGGAGGCGATAAAGAGTCCCCCATTCTGTATCCATCCGGTGTGGAGACCAGTCTCCTCCTCCAGGTCTCGACTCACCACATTCCGCGTGTGGGCCAACAATTCCACCTCAACATCACTGGGACGCAGCTGCCAGAGGAGGCCTGGGAGAAATCAAAATGAATGAATGAATGCCTGGGTTAGCCCATTTCTGTTGGTAACAGTAAGATATTTTTACTTCTATTCAACTGGCCAGCACTGGTGCACAAGCAAAAGATGCAGGAGACTGGTACATCCCCTATAATACCCCAACCTTGTGCCAGGGGTTTTAGGGAAAGGATCTGCAAGCCTTCCACATCTATATAAGTGCATCAGGCAGGACCTATTTAAACACGCTTACAGACTTGACTGTGTAGCAATATTAACTCCATGCTTACACTTATTCTCTTATTTACCAACCATTCAGCAGCGCTCAGTGCAGCATTCACTTGTAGTGGTCAGTTCTTAAATTAGGTCAGGATACATATTGTCAAGGATCTTATACAACATATGCCAAATAGTTATTTGATTAACAAATCTATTTCTTCTTCTCCTTTATTTTTTTTGGGCATAGTCAAGGCAAAATGTAACATTACGTTGACGTGATGTTACACTTGTTATGCAAAATTCCTGAACTCACACTTTTATGCCACATCGTGCAAATATGCACCATTGGTGACACAATCTTACTGTTTTGTAGAAAATGCACCCTTGCATCATAAAAGGCTTTGAGGGCCGATTTAATGGAAACATATATCACTAAATGACAGATTTAAGTTTGGCATAATTCTATGTAATTTTTTCCCCAAATTGTGTATAATAATTACAAGAAAGCAAAAAACGCAAATTTCTCAAATCCCTAATTCGAATGTCACAAGCTTTTTTTGTATTTTACGAAACACAAAAAAAGGCGGAATGAAACACCAGCTGTTTACATTGTTATGAGTCCCAGTCCGATGCCCACTGGTGTTACCCTCCAATAATCAGTGCTTAGTGCACCTACACTGGGCATGCTGCTCTGCAATGTGGCTTGGAGAGTGGAGACAGGTCTTTAAACTATTTGCTCAAATGGCTATGCACTTTATAAAGAACAACATTTGATCTTACAAATCACTGTGCATAGAAGAGTTCCAAACATCTGAAAATTGATGGGCAAGCAGATCAATTTGCATTGTTATTATCAGTTCCGATAATCTAAAGGGCTGTGCTCATTCGCCCATTAATGGCGCACTGCAGTAGATCGAAGGTAGAATCTGGCTCTTTCCAAAGTGTTTCCACGGCTATGTTGACCTGAACCTTTGAGACCTCCAAAATATAAGTTATAAATGTATGAGCACCCAAACATTTCCTATGACAGATTTGGGTGCTTTTATTCAATAGTGCATTGGAATAACAACCCATACATACGTCATGGGCAACATTTTTCAGGTCAATTTGAAACATGGTGCCATCATTATGGCCTTTTGCAGTTCAAAGTGGCCAGTGACATGCCTGCTTTTTTAAACTGAGGACGCTCACAACAATTAATAAAAGGACATGCTGTATGTGAGTGGTGCCTCAATTTTAACTTGAGAATCGTATTCTCTTTGCACAGTTGGGGTTGTGAGAACACAGAGAGTCACAGAATCTCAGTGCTGTCTGTCTCACACTTGTTTATGTTGTCTGACTTTCCACCTCTACAGAATTCTCACACACACCTTTCTTGATTTATTTAATTTTTGGTTGTGGATTGAAAGTGACCGATGATGATAACGTGGGCATACTGGCGAGTACCATCCAGCAGCCCTATGGGTTTGCGCACGTGAGATGCTTTGTAGCCTTTTCACACATTTTTTCTAAATTCTTTCATATTTTGAGTAATGTATACACATTAATTTCAACCAAGGTAGGATGTGTATTTGATGTGGTTATTGACAAAAAAATGTTGTTTGTTTTTTTAAATCGAGCAGTAACGACTAACCAGTTCATGGATTGTTAACCGGAACTCTACTGGGAGGGGTTCTTGAAAAGTATTAATAACCCCTAAGAGTCTTGAAAACGTGTGTCTCACTGCTCTCTGGGGTCAGACCCATTATTGTTTATAAATAAAAGCCATCATTATGAGAACCTGCTAAGAGTCTACAGAGCTTTACCATTGTTAAAAGCACAAGGATTGTGCAGCAATTGGGGACAAAAACATTTAGGACTTTTATCTTAATTAAGCAGCCAAAAAAAGAACGTCATGTGGCACATTCTGCTGCAGCATTATTTTGATCCTCCTGAGCCAGAAATATTCTTTGTTGAAACCTGCAAATGACTAGGCGCAAATTATGTGGAAAATATGGTAAATCCCAACGTAATTCGTAGAGGCCACAGACACGTAATCTCTTAACTCTACTGGCCCTCACGTTTGTCCATTATTTTATGAACAATTTATTTATGGAAGGTAAACAGCACCCAATCATTCGTAATCCAGTCAGTATTCATTTCTAGCTGCACCTTCAAGAGAACACCGTCAACAATCTCTGAGGTCTACGCACATAATGTTTTTTTTACTAACACAAAGGTTATTTTTTGCTAGTATTCTTAACTACAGAATTAAGTATTGCTCTCTTGTTTTTACTGCATGCAATCAAACATTTTAGTCCAGTATTTCGAATATTATTTTCAATGAAAATGTCCCCGTTTGACAAAACAGACTTTTCAAGCTTTGTATGGCTAAAATAAACATGCAATATAAGAATTACAAATAGAGAACACATAATGTGGCCCTATATCGCCTGTTTGTGTTTTTGTCCTCTTGGTTTAATGAGGTCACCAGAAACCCTTGACATTATATATAAATGTTTAAAAATTACGGGCATTATGCTACATTTAACCTTTGAAAGCATTTAATTTTCAACAATGCAGTGTTTACACTTTAACTATTGAAGTAAATCATAAATTCAAAGTTTTAGTAGACAAAACATCCCTTTGTTTAGCAATATGAACAGACGACACATACATGTAAACCTGCTGCAGCTGACTCTTCCTTAAAACTCAAGGCATATAGTTTGCAATGTAAAGTTGGCTTGAATTTTTAATTCCAGTGTATGAAGGAATTTTAAACTGAAGCTAAATATTAAATTCGCATACAGCCTTTTTATTCCAGGGAGTACGCCAAAGTAGAATAAATGGAATCTATCATGTATGATTGACCTCAGATGAAGCAGCAAAGGTATGCGCCGGCAAAAAGAAGATAACAGACATTAGGTGCAAAACGACAAAGTGATATGCTAGGGTCTATTTTTCAATTCTTTTTGTTGGTGAAATCAGTCAAATATTTCATAATTTGAGTATTTGTTTGAGTATACTTATTTCTATATTTTTGTTTTAAGGTACAAATTATAAAAATTGTTTGGCAGTGGGCCCGGCTTCCAGCAGTGGGGGGTGCCATGGACGTCATGAGGTTAAGAACAACTGAACTAGGCAATGACATCGACTTTTCATTGATAAAAGAGAAGCATACAGGGTGAATTTAATATGTTGGTTTTAGAAAGGGTCATTTACCCACCAGCTTGTTCACAAATCTTAAAAGCAGACTAATGACTGGGCACAACTTCATGTGTTAACATGTGGTGACTATTAAACTCCACAGATGGCTCCATAAGCGTCCAGATAACAAGATGGGTTCAACATAGATTAGATAATTTAGTCCTACTTGGATGCGCATGATTGTACTTTATGTGAATATTCTGGAAACCTGTTACAGATCCGGCCCTCTTGGAACTTTGCTGGACATCACTACCATCTAGTGTCTGAATCCCTTCTCTACATACACTACTGGTCCTGAAGTGCTAGGCATCCATAGTTTGAGTCAAGCAGCCAGAGGGTGCATTCCCTTATGTGTCCTCCTCTTCAGTAGAATTCATTTCTGGCTTTTTTAAGATGACAGCTTTCAATTGCTATTTCATCCTTGGTCTCTGCATGAAGACCGTTGATATGCCATATCAGGAAAACATTGTGGATTTATGTAGCGAGATGTGGACCTGACGTTTGGAAAGGACTCAAGCCGTGTATTTTACATTGCTAGCTGCAGGCACAGAGTCTCCACAAAGACCAGTGCGCCTTCAAGCCCCGCTTCAGGAATGGGCGTTCAAGCGCTGGTTACGGACTATGGGACCATACATGCAAGCATTCGCAGCGCCAGTGGTGGAAGAGGGTGGCACATGTGGTAGACAACATGAGCAGAGACAAGTTGGCCAAAGCCAAATAGGGAGCATGTTTTTTTAAAATTTAAATTCAGCACAGTAAACTGCAAACAGTGTGACAGCTATGGTTCAGCTGAAGGAACCGCTTTATACAAGAGCTAAAACTGACAATCTCAAAGCTGATACAATGTATCCATTTACTAGAGCACAGCAAGTGGTTTGGATTGTAACCAACTTTTTATAACAATGTTACAAGCCTTACAGGTCTTCCCCACTAACTAGGACCGTTATTTCTTTGCACCACTTAATTTATCTTCACATGACTCCTAGCTGCTATTGCATAGCCAGTCAGTAAATAACTTTATTTCGGTGACTCGGGCCATAAAAGTACATTATCACAATCATATAATCACCAAAAGAAATGCTAAAATCAATTAAAATGCAAATATACAATTCATTTAAAATTGCATAGCAGCACATGACTGAGAAGGCATTTCTTGGCACTTTACCTCCTCTTTTTGAGTGTTTTGCATCTTTCCTTCCCATATAAGCTTCAATGTTAGCAACTGACCTCAGGCTTTCTTTACCTTTTTAGTTATGAGGAAGCTTAGAAGAATATATTAGATCTCCCTAGAATATTCCTTAGGTTCCTGTATCACATTCTGTCACCAACTGCTACCTTCACATGAGGAATGTATCTCAGCCACAGGAATATCTACGCGTTGCACAACTCATCGAGTGGTTATACACATCAGTCAACTTAAATGAATGGTTTCACAATATAAGATATGTTTTTTTAAGAACCATTTATTCTCAAATGTGTCATAATTTACATCTGGAGACATTAAAAAAAAATTATGTTATGTTCTTGCAGTTTCAAAACCCTGGTGGTACCTGGTTTTCTACAATCCCCTGAGTAACGTTACCTGGTTTTCCACAAAACGTGTATCAAACAACAAGAGAGAGAGCAAGTGTAGGAAGGTGGCTACCTGACTATGGTTACCCCAGATTTTTTGCCTGTGTTTAGCTGTTTTTTTTTACTTAGTTGACCTGGTTCCCTGCTAATCAGGGCCCCAGGCCATCTGCTCTCTCTGTAAAATGGATTCCATGTACCCTAGGTACATACCACAATTGGAAATGGACTCCTTGTCAGCCCCTGTATAATGCACTATAGGTGCCCAGGGCATAGGGGCCACCAAGGCCTACCAGGGGCTGCAGCATATCTTTTGCCACCCCTGGCTGGTTCTTAAATTGACACAACTGGCTGATCACTCAGCTGGGGTAAGGTGGTGTAATCACCCCTTACTTAGATATAGTATACCTATATCTAAACCTACATCTGGACACATATTAACCTGTGAGCCACTCCTATGGAAGGCCTCATCAATCCTGGAGGCAGAGTGCATGGTTTAATGTGAGATGGAGCTCTAGCATGAGCTGAGCCTGTCTGCAGCTGTCGGGAACAACTCCCTAAGCTGTTTCAGGATAATGCCATACCATATACTCTTAAGTGCCTTATAATCCTCGCGGTTATATAGCAACTTTGGTTTGGCTTTATCAAAACAGGTCGTGTAAGGTGTCATACGATTTGGAATACTATCCCCTCGCCAGTTCTGGCGACGGGGATAGCATTCCACCCCTCTAGAGAGGTAAGACATGTTACTTTACTGAAATGCGGTTAATTTCTAAAAAGACCTTAGATCCACAAAATGGATGCCTCTGCCACAGACAAGAGTCTGACCCCCTGCAGCTGACCGAAACTCAGCCAAATGGGGCCTGGACAAAGGGTTTCCTGTCGCAGGGGGGTGTTACCACCCTCCAGACAGGAGATAGTGGATTGTAGCAGGGAGGTTTGAAAGAAACCAGACACTGCTTGGGGCGCACAAGGCTGCCCCTTGCATAATCCGGCCAAACCGGTTCTGGGGCACTCCAGCCCTCGTGCCAGGGCGGCCTGGATCAAAGGAAGGGGGTGTATCCACCCACTTCCTGGGTCCCACCCATAGGAGGGGGCCTAGCAGGTAATCCAGCCCCCAAAATTAGTATAAGACTGGGAGCAGTGCCAATGCACTTGAGATTTCCTGATGAAACATAAGAAACGAAACTCTGGACCCTTCGACATCCTACTCAACGTAGAAGACTGAAGAATCTCCCTTGTGGTCAAGGAGTGACCACCCTGTGCAAACAGGCACCATCCAGCCATCGACGTCTGCTTTGTCGCAGTTCCCGCCGGAACTCGAGCGACAGAGATCGACGAGATCAAGCTTGCCTGCCTTCCAACAGCCCGATCCACAGTCCCTGCAGAGTTGAGACCCGTGGAGGCAACCGGAAGCGTGGGGCACGCCATCTTGAAAAGACCATGAGACGCTGACCGTGCAGCCCACGAGTGACCCTCGAAGCTGTACACTGGGGTTTGAGAAGCCCCAACCCTGAGCCACTCTTGCACCGAAGTTCAGCCCTCCACACTCAACGAGTGCTGCGTGGGGCCCTTCTGCTCCATTTGGCTCAACGCGTTGGCCCGGTCACTTGCCAGCCGGCTAGTGGCCCCTGTGCCGACGAACTTTGAAATTCGACCTGCGAATCTGGTTGCTCCAGATCTGCACCAGCTTCCCTGAAAAGGAGCCCCCACTCTGACCCTCCTGGTTTGAGTGAGAAGCAATCTTCCGGTTCCGCGTGGATTGCTCTTGCCAAGTGTTGTTTGCTCCAAACTTGAAGCCGACTGCGCCGACGGTGAGAGCCCTCGTGGGACAGATCGTGACCCGCTCCTGGACGTCGCAGATGCCCCAGAGCCCACGTGACAGCGGAGAGAAGCTCCTCAAAGACCACCTGATTGCGCCCGACATTGCCTGGTTCCGTCCTGGTTCCACCCTGGTCACTGCTGAGTGACCCAGACTCTGTCCCCTCTGCTTTCAGGTACTTTTCGACTTGAGTCCACCCTTGGACTCCACCGGACACTTCTCCTTCACCCCGCCTGCAGCCCTTTCAGCTTCAAGCACCAAGAGCCTGCGTGACAAAACCCGACTCAACTTCGACCCTGTGCACCCGCTTCCTGTGGGTGAGGTAACTTTGCTCCGCCGGTGTTCCCACACTGGTACACATCTCTAGGGTCGGTGTCTTAAGTTTTGTTCCTCTAGGTTCAGCGGAAGTGTCCTTAAACTTTAACTTTACAACTTTTACGCACCATTGGTTAACATTGGTGCATGCGTGCGCTTTCCGTGCTGCTCCCGAATCCCATGGGTCTCTCCCGACTTCAGCATTGCTTGTCCCGACTGCTCCCAGCGATTCCCTAGGCCCTAGGCCTAACCACTGTTCGATTGGTATCTCTTATACCACTTGTTTAGTATATGGTTTGAGTGGCCCCCCCCGCCCTCATCCATAATTGTGCAACTTTGTATGTTTAAACTGTGCTTTTGATTTAACGCTTGTGCCCCTTTATTCATAAAGAATACTGGGGATTGTTTTTAGTAATAAATACATATATTTTTATAATATATACTTGTGTGGTGTCCTTTCATTTGATATTACAGGATTGTATGTGGTAAAACAGCTCGCTTAACACGACCTCTTAAGTTAAGCCTTTAGGCTGCTTAGTCCATGCTACCCCTAGGATAGCTTGTCTAATAAGGTTGACTTACAACCAGACACCATAAGGGATTGTTTGGTCTGATAATCGGTGGTTCCAGAATTGGAAACATCACCTATCAGGCCAACTTCTCACAGCAAGTAATAGTCACTCTTATTCTTCTGGGTAAATATACTTGAAATCAACAAAAGAGTGACAAAAAATTCCGGAGAGGAGGAATAGTTAGGGATGAAACTGTGCAAGGAAAAACCTCTATTTTTTAAAAAGAACCCTCACTCACCAACCTAGTTGGTGACATGCTTCATCATCGGGTTCCCACCAGGGAGACCGAATGCCTCCCTGGTGTGCTTCAATGCATGAATTACAGTGGAGCAGGATTTTTTGGCCGAAGGTGTAAGTGCAAGGGTTGGGCAGAATTAAAAGATGGATGGTTTTATCCAGATTTAATTTTAATGGCGGAAAAACCAACAATCATTAAAATCAAGTGAGACTGACGTGCGCTGGCTGGTTAGTTTAACCAGACCCGTCAGATTTAAAAAATAAGTGAAAGAATGGTCAACATGTTTCTACTTATATATGTAATTATGCTAAGCTTTCATCAGAACAGATTCTCCCCGGCAGTATACACTCCCTAAGGTGTATCCTGACCTGAGGACTAATGTGTGAAGTAAAACTCACGGTTTTACCAATGTGGCATTCTGGGATTTCCAGAGGCCCCTAGATTGTGAAGTAGGAGGTGGCTTCATGTCATGGGCTTTTTTTTTTTTTTAGCCCAAGCACGTTTCTGTTTAAGCAGTATCCCACTCTCGACCTAATCTGGATCGTCCGCGGCCTGAATGTTCAACCTAGGGGCCTTTGGAAATCCCAGAAGGCCACATTGGTAAAACTTAGCGAGTGTATACCGCCGGGGAGATTCGGTCCTGATGAAAGCTTAGCATAATTGCATTTATAAGCAGAAACATGTTGATCATTCTTTCACCTATTCACTAAATCGGACGGGTCTGGTTAGCCAGCGTTTTTCCGCCAATAAAATGAATTCTGGATAAAACTATCCATCTCTTAATTCTTCACCACCCCTTGCACTTACACCTTCGCCCAAAAAAATCCTGCTCCGCTGTAATTCAGGCGTTGAAGCACAGCAGGGAGGCATTCGGTCTCCCTGGTGGGAACCAGATGATGAAGCATGTCACCAACTAGGTTGGCGAGTGAGGGATCTTTTTAAAAAAATAGAGGTTTTTCCTTGCACAGTTTCATCCCTGAGTATTCCTTCTTTCCACAAAACCTTTCATGACGCTATTCCACAAAACCTTGAGTGATTGACCTGGTTTTCCACAAAACAGATTTCTACACATATTCCAAGCATGCAGAAGCATGAGCAATATGTATAAGAAACAATGCTCAAAACAATTTAAGAAAGGAAATTAATGCAATATTATACAAACTGCAATACTAAATTTGCACAAGGAACACATCAACGCAATCATTAATAACATACAAAATGCCACAGTTATCGCATTTGGCAAATTCTCCTAATGCAGGGGTTCTTGGGGGCGTGGCTACGCAAGCCACGATGGCGGCTGCATTCTGCTGAGGCTCCGCGATCGGGCTGGCATCCTGCCCTGTCCCAACGATCGCCGGGAGCCCCAACTTCAACGAATCGGCACCCGGAGATCCCCCACGTTCAGTGACACCCTCCTGCAGCGACACAGACCGCGTCGCCTCGCGGAATACCCTCAGACGCCTCTCGCCGGAGCCGCGCACCAAGCAGCAAAATGGCGGTCGCGGCTCGGCCCCGGTGACACCAGCGCCGCTGTGAGCCTGCTCCTCCTGCTGCGACAGCCTGGGCGACCTGACCTGCCGGCCGCTGAGAGGACCCGGGTCGGAAGAGGTGACCCGCCCGATGCAGAGTGGACCCGACCCAGTTACGTGCCGGGACTACTAGAGTGTGCCCTGGGTGGCGAAGAACGCCCCGGGACCCTGATTTGCCTGCACCTGGTCCTGAGGGGAAATCTGACCCGACCTACACGTTGCCCCGTCCGCCCCCGTGATCCAGCGGCGCCGTGACACCGGGCCTGGCGGACCTCCGCGATATCTACTGGGCGGTGAGTGCCAGCCCCTCCCTCACCTGTGACATTGATCCTGATACCCCGGCGGCCCCCCTGCATCCATCGAGACCCGTCCGGGGGTGGGTGCCAGTTCATTCCCCGGGCGGAGGGCCCCGAAGCACCCCTGGGCCTGGAGACTGCCATTGAGCCACGGTGCCTGACCCTAAGATGGCGCCCGAGGTGACATAGACGCCGGCCACGGTGTGTGCGGTCGAATCCGCGCTGTAGACGCGACAGCTCCCCCAGCTCAGCGGCGACCACCCGCCGCGCCGTGCACATCCCTCCTCCACACAGGGGGCCCCTGGAACCTTGCATCTTCGCCTTGACACATCGGACAGTGGGCCGGGGCTTCACCCCCCCCCCACACTACGCTGCCACGATCAACGAAGGGGGGGGGGGGGGACTCTTCACTGTGGAAGGGACCTGTTGGACGAACCACCCCCCCCCCCCTTTTGGCGCCATTAGCTGCGGACCGCCAACCGACTCCGACTCTGGGTCCTTCTGGTCCTCATCCCCCTTGGGCATCTGATCCACTAGATCCGCTGAGCGGTTAGACCGCGTCTGGATACCATCTGTCCTCTACATTGTCACGTGTCTCCTACTCGACGCCGCACTGTGGTGGGCACTGTCAGCCCCAACGAACTGCTTTCCGACAGTCCACTATTCCCCGGAACTGCAAAATCCATACCACCGGCCCCATGGGGAAGCCGAGAGGCCAGCAGGCGACCACCGTCCCCGAGACGGCCCCGGAGAACATGCCGCAAACGCGGGCCTGGTCGCAAGTTAACCCCCCACACACAGACCCCACGCTGTCAGCGAAGCTGGACCAAGTGTTGGCAGCTATTGAACTATCCCGACTCTCGATGGAGGAGCGACTGGGAGTTCTCACGACGGACATCAGCCTGATCCGCGACGATCATCGTAAACTGGCGGACAGAGTGAAGAAGGGGGAGCAGACTGTGGCCACACTACAACCACAGGTGAAAACTCAGGCTGCGGACTTGCAGGACGTCTTGGGCCGCGTGACGGCCCTTGAGGAGCGAGCAGTAGATTTGGAGGGGCGCTCGAGAAGGTGCAACATTCGCGTCCTTGGACTGCCGGAGGGCATTGAGAATTCGGACCCCCTGACCTACATGGAATCATGGACCAGCTTTTTCACCCCCGAATCGGAACGCTCGGCTTTCTTCTCTATCGAGAGAGCCCACAGAGTCCCCGCCCGGAAACCACAGCCGGGTTTCCCTCCTCGTCCTATGCTGGCCAAGTTCCTACACTTCCGAGACCACGACGCTGTACTTCGAGCGGCCCGGGCGGCGGGCCCCCTACAGGTAGAAGACCAACAAGTCATGGTGTTCCCAGACTATGCCCGTGAAGTCCAACAACAGAGGTCCACATTTCTAGATGTCAAAAGACGCCTACACGCGAACGGTTTCCAATACTCCCTACTGTTCCCGGCTCGCCTCAAGGTGCTACACAAGGGGAAGGCCATATTCTTCACCAACCCGAATGAGGCACAGGATTGGGCTGAGTTCCACTGTCCGATAATCCCGAAGGCTAGACCCCAGCGAGAACGCACCGACGATTCACGCCGTTCCCGGAGACGGGGCACGAAACGCACCCAGGCGGGCTCATCCAAAAGCCCGACCTCCTCCCCAGCGGGCTCACCTGACCTCACACAAATCATGCGGGAGCGACGAGATGCGCTGGACGCCTTGAAAGCGGTGACAGATCTGCGCCTCTCCCCATTGGCACCGGACCTTGAGCGCCAACCACATCTGTTCACTCCAGAGAAGGACCGAGACAGCGATGGCACGATGTCGGGGTTTGGCCCGATCTCTTCCCCTCTCCTTGCCACACATGTGGGGGACGCTGCCCTGGCTGGACAACCTGGCGCCCCCTCCTGAAGGATGAACTAACTACTATTGTATCCTCTTTTCTTGATCGCTCTGTGCGCTATTTGCGAACAAATACTACATAAATGTTTCACCATGTGCGCTCTCGCGCGGTACCCACATCTCCTACAAAAGCCCGATCCGCGCACAAGCCCAGTAGAAACGCATGCTGCCACCCCCGCAGAATCCGGTTATATTTCTCCCCTAGTAGGACATTGGTTTGGATGTGCCACCCCCCGGTGACATATACCTCGTATTGGGACTGTTTCCCACCCTCAGTTCAACCTGTTTTTTGCCCCCTACAGTTCCCCCACCAAACCTCTGGAAGCATGGCGCGCAGGAGCACACACGAGACACACGTTCGCACTCTCTGGGTATGCTCCAGGACTCTCCGCTCGCAAGCACGATCCCTCAGTAATGACGGCCCCACGTTCGGACGTTAATGTCCTTACACTTAATGTACGGGGTCTCCACACGCCCAATAAGCGGTACTCTGTCTATTCCTACATAAAGCGAATGTCAGCTAATATTGCTCTCTTACAAGAGACACACATCAACGCTACTGAACTAGGTAGGCTACAGGCGAAATGGCGAGGGACCTTCTGTGCCACGACATACTCCGCATACGCGCGCGGCGCCTTAATTTGGGTCAGGCAGGGAACCCCTCTCAGAACACTTCGGCGGGTGGTGGACAAGGAGGGCAGATATGCACTACTGGAGGGAATCTTGGACGGACAGGGGATCCTTCTGGGGAGTATTTACGCCCCTAACACTGAACAAGATGCATTTTGGGATCACCTCACAGGAGTATTGGCCTAGTTTACTACAGTTCCGTGGGTCTTGGGAGGCGACTATAACTGCACACTGGACCCTTCTTTGGACCGTTCCCACCCCCCTCCTGCGCGCTCCCCAATCCCTAGGCAGGCGGAGCTGTTCAGGGCATGGACCACCCACTGGGCGCTTACTGACGCTTGGCGGCACTTATATCCCCATGCCCGCATTTACTCATTCCACTCGATACCCCATAACCTCCGGGTCCGCCTGGACAGATTCAATCAATCAAAGCATTTATAGAGCGCACTACTCACCCAGAGGCTCTCAAGGCGCTAGGGGAGGGGGGTCCGCTACTGCTCGAACAGCCAGGTTTTGAGTTGTTTCCTGAAGGCGAGGTGGTCCTGGGTCAGGCGGAGGTGGGTAGGGAGGGAGTTCCATGTCTTGGCGGCGAGGTAGGAGAAGGACCGTCCCCCTGTGGTGGCTCTTCGGATGCGGGGGACGGCAGCGAGGGCGTGGCCGGTCGATCAGAGCTGGTGTTTGGGAGCGTAGAAGTTGAGGCGACTGTTGAGGTACCCTGGGCCTTGGTTGTGTAGGGCTTTGTGTGCGTGGGTGAGGAGACGGAAGGTGATTCTCTTGTTGACCGGGAGCCAGTGCAGGTCTCCCAGGTGTCCGGAGATGTGGCTGCGACGGGGGATGTCCAGGATGAGTCGTGCTGAGGCGTTCTGGATCAGCTGGAGTCTCTTCTGGAGTTTGGCGGTGGTTCCGGCGTAGAGGGAGTTGCCGTAGTCCAGGCGGCTGGTGACGAGGGCCTGGGTGACCGTCTTCCTGGTCTCGGTGGGGATCCACCGGAAGATCTTACGTAGCATGCGCAGGATGTTGAAGCACGATGAAGAGACGGCGTTGACTTGTCTGGTCATGGAGAGGGAGGAGTCCAGGATGAATCCCAGGTTGCGTGCGTGGTCTGTTGGTTGATTCTTATTCTCTGCGCCGATCCTTTCCAAACTACTCTCCTCAGACTACCTGGGTCGGATCATCTCGGACCATGATGCTCACATGCTGCGCCTGACATGGCGGCCCCCACATCCACTAGTCCCCACATGGCGACTCCCTGCAGACTGTTTGACGGATCCGGTGTTCAGGGACTCCCACAAAAACAGCATACAAGAATACTTCTCACACAACACGAACACGGCGACATCGGCTTTAGTAGAATGGGACGCGTTCAAGGTGGTGGCCCGAGGGGAATGCATTAAACAGATCGCAGGGGTTCGTCGCACATTAGAACGGACACTTTCAACCACTGAACAGCGTCTAGCTGCGCTCACTAAACAAACCGATGATTCGGCAGAGCACGCCGAGCTCACGGCTGAGGTGAAATCGGCTTATCAGGCAGCCTGTGCTGATCTCCGGAAATATAACTTCAGGGCCTACGCCGCCAGAGTCCACAAAGACAGGGACAAAACTGGGACATTGCTGGCCTGGATGGCGAAGCAAGACACCGAGATCAAACCGATCACGGACATCATCAACCTGGAGGGTGTGCTGGTACGTTCTCAAACGGAGATCCTATTGGCGTTCCAACGCTATTATGCACAACTGCACGGGGCTCCGACACGGCTCTCCCCGTCGTCTGTGGACCTTTTCTTGATCCCCTGTCGCTACCAGCGATATCGGACGCAGACAAGCGTACCCTCGACGCTAAAATAGCACCCTCAGATATCACCCACGCCCTGCGGGCCCTATCCCGCAATAAAGCCCCAGGCCTAGACGGCTTCCCACTCGAATACTACTTGACATTCTCAACTTTGGTGGTCCCTCGCCTGGCTCAGGTGTATGCAACGGCCCTGGACCTAGGGATGCTCCCCTGTTCCATGCGAGAGTCAGTGATCGTTACTTTCCCCAAGCACCATAGGGACCCCCGCTTCATGGGTTCGTATCGCCCCATTACACTCCTGTCAGCGGACTGTAAGGTCCTCGGGAAGATATTGGCCGACGGATACGCACAGGTTGTATGTCCACTGATCCACCCCGACCAATGCGGCTTCGTTCCTGGGAGGAGCACCTCACAGAACATCCGCCGGGTCTTCCATATCCAGGACCAGGTGCGGGATAGATTCCCTCGCGCCGCCTGCCTCATTATGGACTTGCAGAAGGCATGCGACACCCTCACTTGGCCATACCTTTTTTCGGTCCTACGCCGTCTCAACGTTGGCCTGACACGCACAGCATACACGCGCCTCCTATACACCGATCTGCAGACGCGCGTTAGGATCGGGAAACACATTTCCCCCGCATTTGAGGTCCGACGGGGCACCAGGCAGGGGTGCCCCCTATCGGCTCTCCTTTTCGCCCTAGCGGTCGAACCGCTAGCGATTCGGCTGCGTCGGGAGGGAATACACTGGGGCATCCCGTTGGCAGACGTCAGACACTGCGTCTCGATGTACGCGGATGACGTCCTCATTTATGTCCAGGACATCGACATGGATCTTGCCTCCATAGGAGTGGCGCTTGCGGAATTTGCCGAAGCATCAGGCCTTCGGGTGAATTGGGACAAATCTACGATCTACCCCTTCCACCCGGACCTACCACCCCAGGACGTTGCACTGGGGACCCATAGCCTTGCATGGTCTGCAGAGGCCCCCCGGTACCTCGGTGTCCGCCTGTATCACTCTCCGGCCGATATCTTCGACGGGAATCATCGCAGAACACTAGCTAGCCTTCGACCGATTGTCGCCTTCTGTACTAAGCTCCCGCTCGCCCCGATAGGGCGGATAGCCCTAGCTAAAATGATAATGCTACCCCGGCTCCTCTACCATTTTACCAATCTACCAGTGGTGCCACCTGGGTCCTTCTTCCGGGACCTCAACCCACTCTTGGGTACCCTTATTTGGGGCTCGGGTCGACATAGAGTGGCCTTGAAAACCCTCCAACTCCCCACAACACAAGGTGGGCTGAGAGCTCCCTCCTTTGAGTCCTATTTCCTGGCGGCTCAGCTCCAATGGCTGTCGTACTGGACGGCGAACCGCTATACCCAGGAGACTGACACCCAGACCGGTAGAATTACGACCCCGGAGCTGCTCCGTCTTCTCCTCCCGGGCACCCGACCTCGCCGTACATATCCCCTCCAAGTCACGATGGCGCGTCGGTGTATGATGCGGATCCACCGGATCTCCCCCGGGAGGACTCCATACTCTCCGGCACTACCGCTGGTCGGCTGCCCCAGGCGGGAACTCTACTTCTCGGCTCCTATGCTAGTGGAATGGACGCACTGCGACGTCACGGACATGGAGTCACTTTTTGAGGAGGGTCAACTGAAATCATTCGACCGCCTGGTCGCGGAGTTCGAACTCCCCCCAGGTCAATTCCTCAGATACCGACAGTTGCTCGAGGGTTTCCGCCCCTACCATCATCTTCCGGCTGGCGAACCGGACACGCATCCAGTTATTCACGCTATCCTGCGTATGGGTGCGGGACGCCACTTGGTCACCTGGCTCTACAAATCGATCAGAGAACTCTCGTACACCCCCCTTGTTGGCCCTACGCGCCACATGGGAGGAGGACATCGGACGCGCGTTACACGACTCGGAATGGACCAAGGCGCTCGAGGACCCGAAACGAGTTTCCAGGAACGCCCGCTTCAAAAACATCCAATATCACATACTACACAGGGCTTACCTCACACCGGCGCGACTGCAACGGTTCTACCCCACCTCACAATTCCTGTGCCCCAGATGTCATTCCCCCGATGCAGACTTCCGCCACATGTTTTGGGACTGCCCTGGCCTTCAACCCCTATGGCGGACGGTACAGACCTCACAGGCCTCACGACTCTAACCTCTTGGGAATCCAGTGCACTAGGAATTTTTCACGTATCTAAACGGGCCCCTACACACAGACGCTTTGTGTCCTTGGCGCTGCTCCTGGCGAACAGATGTATAGCTATGCACTGGCGAGCCCCGGAGGGTCCCCCCGTAGCGGCATGGATAGGGGCAGTTTGTAAATGGGCGGCGGCCGAAGTAGACCACATCCGAGAAGAGGAGGCCAAGGGAGCGCGTAAACACCCCATCTCTATGGAATGGGCCATGCTCCTACATGGCTTCCGGCAGGCCACACGCGCAGATGCCCCGCCTACACCTACGCCCCCTCCCCCCTCCCACCCGCCCGAGTAAACCCAAATCACTGGCTACCACTGTCATCCTCATCACCTGAGCCGAGCCCGGTATACCGCGCCCCCCACTGACTCAACCCCCCCCCATGCTGACCGCCCCGCAACCCCCATGCTCGAATAGGTTCCGCCCCCTGACCGCTCTACCCCACTGCGAATGAATAATGCGGACCCCCAGCTACCCGCTGCCCGACATCTTCTCTCCCTGTAACGCTCTTGCTACCGCCTACATGCTCCCCCCCACAGTTCCGTACCCCCAGTTCCCAGGCACCGCCACTTTGTGAACTGCTAGGACCCAGACCCGATATCCCCCACAGCTGGGACCCACATATCTCTGGTTCATCTCCGTTCCCTACACAGAGTTTAGTGTCTGTGTCCTACCTTGATTATTTGTTTGAACGGTCTGTGATGCTCAGTGGATGAAATGCCATATTAACTAGATTTTGTTACAAACAAAAGAAAAGTTGCGTGAACTGCTGGACGCGGCTGAATGTTGACGCCGCGCCAACAGATTCTCTCTTTGTTTCATACCTGCTGATGCAACAATAAAAACACGTTTAAAAAAAAATGCAGGGGGTTCTTAACAACCTAATGCTCTGTTTGGAGAGAAAACAAATTTGTGAAAACGATAATTTCTGCATCATCTGCCCACATGAAATTTCCCCACTTGATTTGTGCATTTCCAGTGATGGATAAAGGGTTGAAACCACTGCTTAAATCACGGCAAATTCTCTAGGGCCATCGCTGGATTAAATGTTAACCTCCTCTGAAAGTAAGACCATGTTGCCCCTTAGCCTCTTCTACAAAGGAGCCCTCCCAAGGCCCTCCATACCTGCTGTATGCCAAGTGGTCCCTGATGTCAGACGGTCCCTCTCCAATAGGACTACGTTCTTGACTCCAAGCTTCGCTAGATGGTAGGTCGTTTGGCATCCTAGACTACCCCCACCAATCACAACCACCTCTGCAGATTTGGGGAGCGCCTTGGTTGGCCCTTTGGCTTCAGTGCTTTCTTCTTTTAGAGTTTTGGTGTACGGGACGCTCTTCTCAGATGTCTGGATCACACTAGTACTGCAGTATCGGACGTTTCGCCTCAGCGCAGGTGTCCTGTAGGAAACAGCTTTTATAAAAGCCTGTCTCAGGGGGGACATAATGATCTGAAACAACAAAAGGGATGTGAAGTAGGAATATTCAGGGGAAAGCACACCAGGTAAAGAAAACATTTTACAGAGGATATTAGTTAAAAAGAAATAGCCACAGCCACTCAGTTACAATGTATTATTCGATTTTTACATGAAATTAAAGCATGTTCTCTCAAAAAAGAGAGCTACCTACATTAACTGTTAGGCAATTCCACCCAATAGATGCAGTTTGTAAAACAATATATAGATGTGTGTATTTCAGAGAAGAAAAAAAGAGATAGGTTTTTCTTTTAGGCAGGACGGATGTAGCATAGATCCGGTTTCATTTAGTCCCATTAACTCCTCTATTCCCCTTATGTTACTTTTCAACTTTTTTCATTTCTTTAGGGTGTTCTGATGGAATAATGGTAAATCTTCAAATCGTTTCAAAATATTCCCTACATATTGAACATACACCGTCATCCTAGGAGTGGAATACATTGCTTCTCCCACGACACATTAGGGAAATATATGCTTACAAAATAACAAATACTTACATCTGTTGCCATGTTTAAGAGGGAGCTAAAAATAGTAGGAAATGGGGCATGGTTCACAATGTCTAGGACAGGACTAACTCCTGTCAGGTGTTCCAGCAATGTACAATTACTTTGCTCCAAGAAAATGTTCACACTTGGTTTTCAGTGGACCTTATTTCCAGGTGTGTCTGTAAGGCCTCGCTTAGACTCATCCGTGGGATGCAGGAGCCGAGGATTCAACTTTCAACCACAAAAGCAGCATCTGTTCCATCTGTTCACAGCAGCTGTGGGTGTGTATGCTCCCCATCTTCAGAAAGAAGGCAAGCACTGATTCTTTTTGGTAAGCAAATGAAAAATATATCCACCTTAAATAAACCCTGTGTCCTATTTATACATGGATGGTTGATCATTGCCTAATGGCAGCTCAACCTGCTTAGATCACATATTAATTCACGTAGACACTCGCCTCATTAACTGCAGGGCCTTGTGTGAACCTTGTCATATACGGGTAAAACGTAGTGACCTGGAGAATGTCTCAACTCCACCCATAAAACACACTTATCCAAAGCAGAATGCTTCACAGCACTGTGGTTAACAATCTTTCACCATCCAGATGAGAATTCAAGACTAATCCAATCCCTTTCACAGACCACCTAGAAGTACTTAAAGGAGTTTTAGCACCATTGCTTGAAGGATACAAAACCAGGGCTAACGCCAACTCCCAGGTTAATGAGACTATGGCAAAACAGCAGATAGTTGTTGTTCCCAACTCACTAAAGACGCAGATCTTGCCCTTTTCCAATCAAGGTAGAGACAGAAGTTCTGCAGATGTGACACAGCCCTCCGGGACATTTGAATTTTGCGTACTCCCAAACACACTAGTCCTACAAGACTAACACGCCCCAATGTCGGGCACTCCATAGCATTTATTGGTTATTGGCTTTACAATTGCAGACAAGGTGGATCGTCTTCATGTGCAAGTAATCTATCAGTGCTGTACAATTATTCATTCACGCTTTGGACAAGGGGAAGAACGGCTTCCCTGTACAGAGAAGATGCAACTTTCGCGCTACCACCTGGTTTGTTTATAAATGTTTTCTATATAAATTATGGTGGGAGCAGTGTCTTCTTCCTGGATGGGGATGATAAAAGCAGATTAAGAGTGAGACATTTTTGAGCACACGGTTGAGAGCTCTGCCACCTTGTTGGAATTTATTGCTGGTTGCTGGGCAAACTTAGTGGTGGGAACCCAAAGGTAGACTTGTTTTTTTAGCTTTAGAGCATGAACAACGGCTGACGGCATTAGAGTGCTGAATATTAGGCCAGTGGCGTAGCAAGGTCAGGTGGGACCCAGTGCGGTAAATTTCCTGTCACCCCCGGCTTTACAAAATGGCAACAATATGTGTTTAAAACACATATTTTTGCCATTTTGTCACCCCCCTCAGTGATGACACCCGGGGCGGCCCGCACCCACCGCACCCCTCTTCCTATGCCACTGAATTAAGCATGGAGTGGCGGGTTAAATCATTTTCCCAGAATAACAGGAGGTTGAGCAGAGGTAGTGATTCAAACTGGGTTCTGCAGTTCAAGTCATCAGCTCTAGCGGCTAGCACATACCTCAGTGATGGTTCACATGACTGTTGGTATTTAATACCAGTATGTTAAGTGCACCAGGCAGAAACCATTATAGTGTAACTTTTCCGAGAAGTGCAGCCAGTACAGGCTATGTTGTAAGGTACCAATGGGACACCTTCATATGGCTCGAATGACCAGCCATGATGCTTGATGTTGCACCAGTTGAGAATTATGTGTTGTAAAAGTATTCAAGATTAGGAGACAATCACCTAGCATAGTCAGGATGTGTACTCCATAGCGCGCTCTCTCTTCGGTGTATGGGAAGAAAGAAGGTGTGCATCTTGCTGAGAAGAATACTTATGCACCGGGTTTCGATTTTCTCGAGGTACCCAGTTAACTCATTCGCTAATATCTCTGGTATCAATTTCTTCAATTCCGATCTCCGTATTAAATGTAATGGGACCAGTATCGCCAGTGGCAGTGGAGCCATTTTCAGAGTGACTGTTGAAAATGAGCAACGCCAATCAGCACGAGTGGTAAGAGTGTGGTATGTGTCGGATGGTTCATTTTAGAACACACCATAGTAAATATATTACTAATGCATGGTATGGTAGCGCACTGTCATTTACAAACAGCACATTTTCCATTGAAATGACCACTAAATGTGCACTTGTACTGGAAAACCTATACTGCGCACAAAGGATAATCTGCAGTAATCCGTTTTCAGTGACTATTTATCATTCACACATCACCAAGTAAAGTGTCTAGCTTTGTTTTGATGCTATTAAAATCTTTTTTTCCATCACACTGCAGAATTGCAAAATAAAATGCCTCATTTATGCTTTAACTCCTAATATTTTGAAATATTAGTAGAGTTCATTTACAGGTATTTAAGTTTTGTTGCGAGTTAGAAAACAATTGACATCCTTCAGCCTCTCTTTTCACACTCCCTGTACCCCAGTAAGAATGTCACTGAGTTCACGTTCAAAAATCCGCTCACTCTGCAGTTAGAGAAAGAAAACTAGACATCAGTCTCCATGTTAAAAGAATAAACAGCAATTTGTTAAAATATATCACCTGACATTTTACCTCTTTGAGAAAAAAAAAATTAAATGCATCTTTATTGATCAATCAGATTCTGAACTCCAGAATGGTTGTTTTGGGGGAGCTGCAGTACCCCAGCACCTGGACTTTCAGCACCTGCGAGTATCTCTGCGCAAAAGGAGAACAAATAAATGAAAATAGAGTACAAATCCTTTCCATTCCATGGGTTTCCTTGGTCACGCATCCATCAGTAGGATTATTTGTACTTCCTTGGACGGTTCACGAGGCTCCTCAATCAAAGCCTGCTTGGATGCTAAGACACTGGGAACCATACAGGGACACTGTACATAGAAAGGTGGAAATATGTTAATCTGGAGGACATTGAATTTTTTTAAGTTGAACCCTTTCATGTATCTTCTGCAGCCATTTCAGAAATGTTCTGTGGTTTCTAAAATGTATCTGTTGGACTTGGCCCTGCTGGCAGGTTCTCCCTGAAAGTTTTTGTCTTTGCCTAGCCTGTTCCTTTAACCTGGTGTTGGCGATGGTAGGCCTCTGCGCACTTTTTCACTGTGGTCCCGTGTAAAGTGTGTGCGCTCTCTGTGTATGTGTGGTGAGAGTGGCCTGCCCTCCCATAGGAATGCATGGGGATAGGTGTGCCCATGGTAGTTCCTGATGTGTGGGGAGTGCAGGGTCGAGTTTGGTATGTGCAAACTCGTGAGATTAAATGCTGCGCGATGATGTGTGCAGATTTATTGTGTCTAGTGGAGAAGTGCTACTTCTAGAAGTTGGCATGTCTGTGCAGTAAATGTGAATTGACTGTCTGGCTTGTGATTGGCTGGAGCTGGCTGGTGTGCCTGGCTCCAGGAGTCAGGATGGGTCTGCCCGGTGGTGAATGGGGGGGGTGATCAACATGTTGATGGGAGGGAGGAGTGCACCTGGGACCTGAATAGGGCTGGGCCTTCCCTCCACAATGCTGGCTCCACCCCCTGTGGTGTGTCTGATGTCCCTGACCCATCCTGTGAATAGGCAGAGGGGCTGAGCAAAACAAAGTGCTTAAGAACCAGTTGCATCTGGTTCGACCCTTGTGTGCACCTTGTTAACAAAGGATTTCTATGTATAACAAGCATTGGCATTGCCAATAGGTCTCGCTTGTGGGACCTTATAAGTATTTAGTTATGCAGCACAATATCATTAGTGCAACAACATCAACTGTTGCATGCCTAAACACTTATAAGGTACAAGGTTTAGCCGTGCAACAGCTGATGTTGTTGCACCAAGGATATTGTGCTGCAAAACTAAATACTTATAAAGTCCCACAAGCGAGACCTATTGGTAATGCCAATGCTTGTTTTGTTTGTTTGCAGTGGGAAGAGGCTCAGAGGAGCTGGGTGTTGGGGATGTAAACAAATGGTGTAAAAATGCATTTGGTTGGAAGAGTAACAGAGAAGGGGGGCAGGGATGTGAATGGGCAAGCAGCAGATGGCGAGGAAAGACCAAATCCAGAATTGCAGAGCACACAAACTGCCCCTGAGGTGAAGTGTGGCATAGCGCGGTGGAAAAGGCATGCAGAGCGAGCAGCGAACCGTTGATTTATTGTCACGAAGAAACTAGAGTGCTGCGTAGGAAATAAATCGATGTCACAAGCGGAAGTGGATAACAAGCCAGAGTGAGCAGTGAGGCGTTATTTTATGTCACGCTGTAAGGAGAGTGCAGTGTGAGAAAAGACTTGGTGCCTTAAGCGCTGGAGAGGAACGGGACAGAGCGAACAGCAGGCAAGTGAAAAGGGAAGCGGAGCGAGCTGCGAGCTGTTCTTTTGAAGTCACGCATTGAGGAGAGTGCTGCGCATGAAAAGTCTCAGTGGCTGATTTGACTATTAATTAAAGCAGTGTGGTTAACAGCAAATGTGTAAAGACTAACCAGACGTTGAGAGCCAAATAAAGTAAAGTAAAACAACCTACTTACAGTAGAAGCTCACTCTGGACGGCAGGTAATACTCTGAAGACAAGGACGCGAAAACAATAAAAAAAAAAAAAAAAAAAGACGCGAGTGGTGCGCGCGCAAGAGCGGCCGGGAAACTGAAAGTACGGCCCATGAATAATTAGGGGAGGAGAAGCCTCAGAGCGCACGCTGGGCGAAGCCCTTTGATGTGCTGTGCGGCGGCCGTTAAAAAAAATGCAATTAGGAGGGAGGGAGGCTGATGCGCGTGCTTGTTTGATCACGTGAACTTAAACAAAACCGCACAAACGAAACCCTTGGTTTCACGAGCATTTCGAGGACATGAATTCTCGCTCCGCTCAATGCGCTTGCACGCATTGATAGGTCGCGAGACCTAAAAAGGGGCCCCATGAAAAATGTTCTTGTTCCTGACTTGAATCTACCAGGGGCATGCTGCTGCTGGGGCCCAGGGGAAGGCATGCCTCCCTGGGCCCTGCCCAGCCCCTGGATGCTGGAGGACTCTTTGGGGATCCCTCTGCCTTGTCTGGGATGACTGGGGGACTTTTCCTTGCCCTGGGACCCTTTTTGCTTTGCCTTTAAAGTCTCCAGGACTTTGCTGCACCTTTTAGTGCCCTGGGAGCGCTGTGTGCATACTTCTTGTTAACCCCTGATCTTGAGGGAGCCTACCCTTCACTGCTGCATTTATAATGGAAGCGCGAGTGCCCACCCCGCCTATTTTAAATGAGTAATCTTGCAGGTGCCCACCCTGCATTGTGTTTGCTCGTGGGTATTTGATGCGCAGGTGCCCACCCTGCGTCTTCGTTTTTGTTTCATAATTGCAGCGTGTGCCCACCCCGCTTATTGACGTCCAGAGCGGGTGCCCACCCCACTTCCACATTATTTTTGATTTCGAGGGTGCCTACCCCTCAGTTTTGTGCTGCTGAAATTGCCCCGGGAGTCCCGCCGCGGCTGCCCCGGAAGTCAGGCAAGGTTGCCTGTGACGGGGGCGGGGTCGCGGCAGGACCGGAAAAGGAAACTGGCCAGGTGAAGGCCTCCCGCGGCTCCCGTGAGCAGATTAGAGCACCGGGCCGCCAGCAGAAAACCGCACAAATATTGCGGGCTACCATGACCAGGAGGGAGCCCCGGAAAAAGGAATTTGCCCAGAGCCTTGCAGGCTCCACCTTAAGTCCCGGTCCCGAGATGGGGGACCGGGTGAAGACTGGCGCATGGAGACGGCGGGGCTCCCATGATGGGAGAGAGCCCCGCCAGCGCCACAGCCGATTTCCTGCGGGTGGGGCACATTGCCGGTGCCTGCCCCGTCGCTTCTACAAGAAGAGGGAGCCTCCCACGACAGAGCCGGTGGGTAGGGCTCCGGTGGAGGGGAGGGGGGAGGAAGACGACGGATGTGGTGGAAGTAGGGCACAGAGTCAGAGCGGCCCCGGGTGCTCAGTGGGCCGCTCCAACAGCGGGGCATGTTTCTTTCAAAGAGCCCAGAGTGGATCCCGCATCGGCCTCATTCAGTCTAGAGCCCAGATGGCTCCCCCAATTGGCCACCCCTGTGTTCCCGGGCCCCGGCTTTATTATGATTCCAGAGCCAATTCTTCCCCTCGAGAGGCCCCATCATTTAAGGAGCCAGTGTGGTCCCTGGGGATAGTTGATCTTAGAGCCAGAGGGCTCCAACGTGTTGGCGCAAATTGTCCTAAAGGGCCAGTGAGGGCCCATGCCGCAGTTTATTTCCCAGCTGCCCAGCAAGTACTGGGCAGCTGCACCGTTTAAGACTTTTCCTTTCAGGGGATATGTGTTCTTTTGGACTCAGGAGTGAGGCGCACACCTTTGCCCTACCTTGGCCTTCCACAGCTGCGCGGCACTTACTGCCAGCTGCAGCGTGTAGGCCCTGTTATGATTCTCAGCTGCCCAGCAAGTAGTGGGCAGCTGCAATGTTTAGGTTTGCGCACAGGGCGCACCCCTGACTGGTGCTGCATTGGCAGCGTGCCCTGCCATTCTGGACACAGGGCATTTGATCCCCTTCTTGGATGGCCAGTTGGCCAGGGGGGTGGTATGTGGATAGGGCTCATGGCCCTAATGTGATTTATGTGCTCTAAATGTGGTGCTAGGAAATGTAATGCGTTTAATATGTTTTACACACCTTGTGTTTTATACGCCTCAACTGTGGTTTATGATTTTGAGGTTTTGTAGCATATCATGGGTTATGCTAGTGAAGTTATCTTTCACTATGATTTACGCCCCTAATGTGAGTTGTACTTAGGAGGTAGGGTCTAATGTGTTTAGACTAGTGAGAGATTGCATAATGTGTTTATGCTGGTGAGGTTTGCGCAGGATGTAATTCGCGCCTGATGTGACTGGGCATAATGTAAAGTTATGTTACAGGTTGAGGTGGAGTACAGTGATTACCAGTGGCTACTGGTTGTAGGTTTATGATCTATTTTTACTTGTACCAATTTTTGCTAAGTGTTGATCCTGACAGTGGCCCACGTGGCCCTGTCCTGTGTAAATAATCCCTTGTGAATATTGCCCTTGCCAGTTGGCACAATGTATATTGTGTGATTGCTATCTGATGTGTTTTGAGAATACAAAGGCTATTTTTATATAACCTTGTGTGGAGTTCCTTTTGTAGTGTGCCTGGGATGTTGTTGCTGTGTGCGTGCGCAAACGCTTTACACATTGCCTCCGGGATAAGCCCGACTGCTCGTGCCAAGCGACCAAGGGAGTGAGCAGGGCTTATATTTGGCGTGCAACTCCCTTGCCCTGACTAGAGTGGTGGTTTCTGCCTGGCTTTGGCGCAAGCCTTAGCCAACCAGAAATCCCATTTCTAACAGTATCACACAGAGGGTCTACAGCTGCTGAAGCTACAAATACTTCATCTGGTACTCCACCTGAAGTCTTCTCATAGAGTGCTTTCTCCTAAAAACTTCAGATGTGGTATACCTCATGCAGTACTCCGCTTCGATGACGCGTTTCGGTACAAGTGACAAACATCATCCAGGATTGTGTGTCTATTAATTTGATGTTCATTTTGTGACAATTCTAATCCATTTATACTGGATATCTCAAGCTGCGCATCAGTCAAATAAAAGGTTGGTTAAGGCAATCCCACTGAACTGCTTGCTGGTGACAACCTTGTAGGATTGGTAAACCATGCGGCCTACATCATCCATGAGAATAATCGATTTCTGTAATTAGTCATTTTATTATGTCAGTTATTGTGGCTTTCGGGTACAGCTGGCTCAACCATTGTCTCCTCCATCCTGCTATCCGTAGAGGTGGCCACTTTTAAAGAGGTATGAGCAGTGGAAGAGCCTGACAACTGTGCAGTTGAAAGCTTGGCTAGACTTTTGGTATTATGCCTAAGGCAGTGGCGGTCCGTCCATTATGGGCGTTGGGGTGTTGCCCCCCTCCCCCCCAAACTCAGCCCGTCTTTGAAGTGAAGTGAATCAGTTCAAAGACGCCGAGGGCTCGGAGAAGAACTCAACTGTCTGCATGACGCCAGACCGCCCTGAAGGGGTGGGCGGTCTGCCGTCATTTGTCATATCACGTCACGTCACCAGGCCAGGCCCAGGGGCATGCAGCACCACAAGTGCGCATGAGTGCAGACGGAGGGCGAATTTTCGCACCGTGTCCACTCATGCGCACTTGTGTTTTTGTTTGGTTGCAGCATTCCCATTAGGAGCCCTTCGGCCTCCTAATGGGCGTGCTGCGGGCGAGAAGGCCTGTGCCCCCCCTGGCGCCAGGATTGGCCGAGAGGTGCTGTGAGCCTGTGACGTGACGTGAGGGGAGCAGAGCAGAGCCCAGAGGTGGCGCGGACCGGAACCGGCAGCAATGTAAGGTAAGAGTGTGTGTGTGTTTTTCTTTTATTTGAAAGTGTTTTGTGCGAGCGTGCGTGTATGCATGAATGTTTGGTGGTGAGTGTTCTTGTGAATGGATGTGTATGCATGTGTGAAATTGAATACATTTCTTTGAGTGTTGCCTGTTGTGTATGTGTGTGTTGTCTGCCAGAGTCCACCCCTGAGGCTGCGTCCATGCTCGGAGATTAGAAGACTGGGAGGAAGGGGGGGGAGAAGCACGTGGATGGCCAGGGCGAGCAGGGCATTAGGAACTAGTCTTTGGGTACCACCGGCATGTACACAGACCAGTACCTCTGGCGTATTGTACGTCACCAAGATGAATTCAAGTATGCAGTCCGTCACTTTTTGTATACTCCAGAGACTGTAAGAAGCAGTTACTCCATCTAAGGTTTCAATAGCTAAGATAGACAATTCAGTATGTTTAATGATGGAGAGTCTGACACAAGGCTTCTGCAGCTATGCCCCTCTCGCCATTTGCAATAGACTTTTCATGCAGAAGACGAAGAGGACAAGCTGGTACAGTCCTTTGTTGTTAGGCACCCTTCAGAGTCATTCTGGGTGGGTATTAGCAGAGCTCCGATCTCAATCAGCCCCTTTGCAGTCAAGCGGTATTTCTCAGGGCAGCCTCTCACAGCTTCCGAACCAATCATTTCTCCCAGCAAGAGCAGGCAGGTTCTGAACTCACGAGAGAGCCTACCTCCCTTTGGTCAGGGATCAGCAATGCAGGCTTTTTTAGCTTCATTCTGGAGTTTGTCTGCCCCTACTGCTTAAGAAGCCACAGCCAAAGGTCATATCCTGTCATTAAACTGGTGTACAAAACTCCTTGCAGTAGAAAAGAGAAATGATTATCTCGGTCACAAGCCAGCTTTAATGCAGAAACAGTGGCAACTGTGGTCACTCACATCAGCATGTCACTCTAATTATTTCACCCTTGCCACCAGTGAGCTGGGAGGGATCTTGTTTGATCTATTCCACACTCTTCCAGCATCCCCTTATAACCTAACCTTTCACGTCTATTACAGTTTGCTGATTCAAAAAAATCTTTCAAAACTATGATTCAAGCAAAATGTATATTTCTGAAGGATTGAATACATTAGGCCCTCTATTGTTGCAATGACATTTTTCAAGTGTTGAAAAATTATCAGAATACCCTTCCTCCACACTCACTCTTTTGTTTGCTCAAAAAGCCACCTAATTCATCCACTTCCTCATGGCAAGATTGACAAAATATATAAATATTCCTCTTCCATTTCTACAATTTCCTCTTTACCACGTATATGGTACTGGAATATTGCGGCCTACATATCATAAGGCAAAGAAATTTAGTACTAAATATTTTTTTTACAAAAATATTGCCTTGTTCACAGTCAATAACAAACACATCTGTGGCGAAAGGGGCAATACCCAAGACAGCCCACATTCTCTAACCATTATTAGATTACCAACGGTTCTGAAACTTGTTAAGTAGTGTTCATAATTGTTCATCTTTGAACCATAATACACAGTTTTCTGTTATCTAGTTTATGTATATATATATATATATTTAGGTATATTTATTTATGCAATGCAAATTTGAGGTTATTACCACAGTATAGCAAAATTGAAACAAAAACCACTGGTAAATACTCACAGATTGCTTGTAGCAATGTATTTTCCCATGGAAACAACATTCCTAATAGTCAGAAAGAGTGGCTCGCCAATGTGATTTTAACTTACCGCACAAATTTAACACCTTGAATCTTGGTGTTTGTTAAATACCTTTTGCTAAAACAAATACACAGGGACAGAAATATGCCATGCCATAAATTATACTTCCAGACGTGCAGAGTATACTATGCTATTTACCATCATTGTTGAGGGGCATCATAAACCACTAGAGCTTTAATTTCTCAGAGTCATGGTGTGTGTGTGTATGTGTGTTTTACTGAAAGTTTCAGAGAATATGAAACCGAAAGATCCCTGACATTCGCAAGCAAGCTACAGTCGCAGAATATGGCCCTTGGATAGGCCAAGTCCCCAAACTCCATGGGCAAACATCCCCCACTACACATCTGCATGAAACGGGATATTCTTGCAATATGTTGAATCTGGTAACTGCACAATTTCATGCAGATTCATTAATTAATCCCTAAATTATTAATGATGAAACTTTTTTTAAACCCCATTTATTGTTGTTGTCCTTTGATGGACCTGCTTTAAACGTGAAATACCAAAAAAAAGTGAAACCTGCTAAATGTCTGCCATATTTTGTGTGGATTTATCAAACTGTGCCAAATGTTTTGCAAATGAACACTTCATTGACTGCTCAATTAAATGTGCCTGCCTCAACAGACCTTTGAAACTGAAAACACCAAGTGTAAGCTGAATATGCTAAGCATCTACCTCATTTCATGCAGGTCTGACAAACAGTGCGGGAGAAGTGTGGCTCAGGGGTTAGAGGCAGCAGACCCGGAAGCTGAGATCGGTCCTGGACCAGGGTTCAATTCCCCGCCTCGGCGGGTCTTGGGCTAAAAATTCCACGGACTTGATAATTCTCGCTCCGGTGCCTCCTCGACTCACGGGTTCACACTCTGCGACTCTGGGCAATAGCTTGCTTAATCTCCACAACGGCCCCTCGCGGTGGGATGCCTGACTTTCACCTTGTGGATACCCTGCTATCTCACAGGGGAATACCAGGAAGGGTTCCCTAAGCAAGCGCCGGGACACCCACTGCGGGTAGCTGTGCGCTATATAAGCTCAATTACATTTACATTTACATTTACATTTACATTTACAGTGCCAGCGTGACAACCAATTCAAATGTTATTTTACTCTTCCTATTAATTTGCCCAACTCCCCTATATTGGAGCTACACAAAACCTGAAATACCTGCATTTGAGTGTAACCTGCTCACTGTTTGCTGCATTTACCACACATTGAGCAAACAGAGCCAAAGTTATTACTAGCAAATGAAAATCGTATTGCCCCCTTTTAATTTGACCCCCTAATCCCTCAACCCCATTAGATTGGCACAACAATTGACATACTAAAAAAGACTAATTCTTCTACATTTTCTCCATATTTTGTGCAGATTTATCACCCAGTGCCAAATTATTAGCAAATTAACACTTTCTATACCCCCCCTTCTTAACGGAGCACCCCCTTGATGGAGCTCCATGTCTTTGAAAACCCAAGAGTAGGCTTAGTAAGCTAAGTGTCTGGTAAATTTCATGCATATTTGTCAAGCAACTGTCTAGATATACTAGTGTTTATCCTTTAGAGCCTACTCTAGTCTGCACCTTTTTAAACCCTAATATCTCAACACTATTGCACATATTTACACCCAACCACAAAAATACCCATTTTTAATAAATATCTTCATTTATGCCAAGTTTGCCATAATTCCTTTCAGTGGTTGGTGTTGTAGTGATGGGCAACATTTCCTATAGGGGCTAAAATGGGAAAACACATCTTTTTTAGCCCCACCTACCTTTTTTTCCTCCTGCACAGAATAGCCTGAGAACTCGCACACCAGACCCTAGGATCATGCTCTAATTTCTTGGATGCTTGAACTTGTGCTACGTTACGCTACATGGGTCTTGTTAAGCACCTGTCTCAACCAATAAGAGAACCTTGGCACAAATCAGAGCATGGACAGTAAACATCAGGTATCATTAATGGATTGGGCCAGACAAAAGATAAAGTTTTAATATTTCCTAAATCACAGGTGATGAGAGAAGCACCTGCTTGGCACATGCATAGAGAGTTCTAGAGCCTTATGTCAAGATGAGGCAATGCACCTTCTAGTGTCACGTAAGGATGTGGCCCCCCTTTGAACCTGCGTGCCTTCATTTGAACACACAAAAAGTAATAAATCCACCAACATTGGGCACTTGTTTACATCTCATGTTGAAATCATTAGGGATGTTGGATGAGAGGTATAATTAACACGACAGATGTAATTGCTTGAAAATGTTTTGGCACTGAATGCCACGTGTCTGCTCTGGGCGAGGCGCGGTCTCACCCAGGTCAGCTGCAGGACCTCGCTGCCTCCCAAGCATAAGTGGCATTGTCACACCTGGGGAAGGGCCATGCAATGACATAATAAAAAGGTAGCAGTAAGGAATGTGGATTCATGGGTGGTGAAAGAGCAGAGGTGTGACGGCAGCAGGACTCTCACACGCCACAGTTGAGAAAGTGGTTCCGTAGTGCACATCACACTTTCTGACTGCACAGGGCTGCGCTGCTCGTGGACGTCTGGCTGGCTCGTCCCCTCAGACGGGGCCAGACCGAGGTCCTTCCGAGCAGAAATAGAGAGAACTGGGCAGCCCCGGCCCCTCCTCTCTCCCACACTCCTGACAATGTTACCTGCGGTGACATCATGGCGCGGGGCGGGCCTGCTGCACAGTTTGTGTGTACTCTATACCTCACTTCCTAGCTGCCATAGCATGAACAGATACATTACGGACCAGGAACTGGGAGCCAGACGTGTCCTGGCCCCTGGATAGCCGCTGCAGGCGTGTTTTCAGGTGGGGTGTCAGCAGCTTTGTGTTTCCTCTTGCAGTGCATGGCTCTCCTCCTGCACAGCCAGCACCCGGAGCCCGGCACCAGGAGGCTGCACTCCAGGTAAGGCAGCCCTGTACCGCTTTCTGCTGTGTGCCTGGGTCTTCCGGTGATCGCGAGGTGCCCTGCGGCACATCATAGCAGCGCATGCGGTTTTGCGGTCGTGAGTCACGTTGCATTCTGGTACTTGTAGTGACACCCACCCACAAGAGCCAAAATGTAAATCAGACGTCCACGACTAAATGACCTACTGAGAACAACTTAAGATTTCTGAGCGCCTTGATTATTAAGCTATTCATTCCGGCACAAGGGGTTGTCGGAAAGCACGAGTATAGGTACTGAACGTTGCTGTGTGACTGGGATGGTAATGGATCCTCGAATAGTGTGCTCATGTTTTTTCCCTGATTCTCTCATTAGTACAAGAGGAGGGGCGTGGAGTACCACATTGAGATAGTGCCACTGTAGCCCAGTGGGGCAATGCACACATGTATGGATGGACAGCTGCGTGCTTGTATGAATGAATGGCTCTTGTGTGCATGGGTGATTCAGTAGATGGATGGATGGGTGGGGGTTAAGCTGGAAGAACATGAGCAATCTCTTGTGCACTGTCCACATTCTGAATAATGAAATGTTAACATGTCTGCTGAGCATCAGTATTGCATGAGCTGTAGCTTGCTGCATTTAAAGGGTCAATAAACAGAAGTTGCTGCTTGTCACCCAAATAAATACCAGGAAGGTCTTGGAGAAACTCTGGAGATACTTGAACGAGTTGGAGGTCTTCAGACACACACAATCTCTAGTCTTCCTATGATACAATCCATTTGAGCATCTGTCAAGCTTTAGCTCATGTCAGTGGTAAGCAGATAATAGTATTCTCCCACATCATAATAGGAGCTGTTTGTCTGGTGCTACACACGCCATGTAGTGATGTAGACCACTCTCCTTCCCAACTCATCAGCCTTCTCTGATCCATTAGATAAAATGCACCTCAGCTCCTCGTCCTTTCACTTATACCATAAACCAATCCTGTGGCAATACCATCCATTGGTATATACTGCACCAGTCACTAGCTGTATGTATTCAGGCAGAGTATTACTACAAATACCAGGACACTTGTATTAACCTTCCTGCTTTCTCAAATTTGCTTGAAAATGCACCATTTTCCCACTATTTTTTCAAAATTTTCTCGGGAGGAAAATCCCCCGAACCCTCCATAGGGGGTTCGGGCTCACTCGCTACGCTCGCTCGCTACGTGCGGTATGATTATCAGTTTCCGCCTCACCACTTTCAAATGTCACCAGCCGCCACTGGCCTGAGGGCATTTTCACACTTCGAAAACTACATAATGGATATTTCAGACTTTCACCTCTAGGGTCAAATTCTCTTTCATCCGAGGGTGAAGATTCTCTAACGGCCCTTATAAATTCTAATCTCAGAGCATCCCTAATTAACTCACCTAGAAATCATGAGAGCTAGGTTTCTTCCTTCCGTTTTTGTCTATGTACGATCAACTGAAAATTATGTATTGCTTTGAATAGTAGCCCTAACATTACTCAAATTAGTGCATTGCCCTAGTGTGTGTTAAGGGACATCCAATACTGTTCCAATGCAACCATTTATGGTTTTTGACACAACACACTATCTGCTAAAAATGGTAGGGAGGGCTTTGATAGATATATATATATATATATATATATATATATATATATATATATATATTTATTACCGACTGGCGGTCGCCAGTAGGTATATATAGTTAGGATTTTTTCTCTATGGGATTTTTGAAAATTCTATGTCTAATAACTTTGGCGTTTGTGGACGGAATTGGCTGAAATTTTCAGGAAAATGGAACATTTTGTTTCTGAGCAGCCCCTGGAAATTTGGGGGGGGGGGTTCGTCAAGGGGGGCCGAGAAAAAAGGGGGGTCCCAAAACGTGTTTTTAACATTGAGTTTTCCATAGGGCGGTTGGCCTCACTTTTAGCCCGAACGGCTGAATGGATTTGCCCGAAACTTGGCAAAATTGTAGGGACTGGTAGCCCGATGTGCCTTTGCTAGGTCTCAATATATGTGCTCCAGTGGATTTTGAGAAATTAACGTTCAAAAAAAGATATATATCTGTAACAGCGCTCCGCTTCGCGTACTTTTCGCGTTACGGAGCTTTGCGAAGCTGATTGGTTCTCCGGCGTCTGTAAACATTCCAAACAGTCCGTAGCGGCCGCCATCTTGTCTCTCGGTAGGATCGAGACTCAAGAGGAGGCCAAAGCGAAGGGGCAAATGACCATAAGGGGGCATAGTAGATCCTCCTTGACCTCTTAGGTTTGATGTGGAGGTTTTAAAAGGGCCCCGCGGGGCAAAAAAAAAAATAATAATAATAATCGAACGGCTGAATGGATTTGTACGAAACTTGGCAAAATTGTAGGGACTGGTAGCCCGATGTGCCTTTGCTAGGTCTCAATATATGTGCTCCAGTGGATTTTGAGAAATTAACGTTCAAAAAAAGATATATATCTGTAACAGCGCAGCTGTTGCTAACACCAGTTAGCGACCGCTAGTAGGAGATAGCGACCATCTTGGGCTCCACTTTGCATGTCAGTGATATTTATCACTAATGACATGCAAAGTGGGCATGCCAAGATGTTAGCGACTGGAAACAGTCGCTAACATCGCTATCTCCTATTACCAACTTTTGGAGATATTCGCGCTAAGCGCGAATATCTCCAAAAAGTAACACCTGCCCTGAGCAGTTCTTAGCCATGTTATCCAATGGGAGGTGGATAACATGGCTAAGAGCATTAGCTCGGTAATGCATGAATATCGCTGACTTTTGAGCGATATTAATGCATTGCGGTCGTTTTTCATCGCATTTGCGATAAACCTTGATAATAGCAAGGTTTATCTGCGATAATTTTCTGACGATGCTTAGCGGTAAAAAATTCGTTGCTAAGCATCGTTAGGGATAAATATCGCTTAACTTTGGTAATATGCCCGAACGTCTGTTAACGTTCGATTCGAAGGAAATCAGGAAGTGTTCAAAAACATTGTCTGCGCCATCTTGCCTTTTTTCAAATGCCACACTTTTGTCGTGCAAGGCAGCCATTTTAGATGCCTTGACCAGACCCACTCTCTGCACGCTGTCGATCCGTAGCATGGCTCCCCACCCTCGCAAGCATCTCCCCCAGGCACTGGTCACCCCCGCTCTCTGTCTCATGCATGGGCAATAAACCTCCCCCCATCTGCGCTGCTCTTCCCTGAGAATCACACCCTGTGCCCGCCCGACACCTCCCTTTCGCCCTATTCACTAACGCACCCTCTGACACTCCTTTTCCTCTGTGTCCGATTGTCCAGGCCGGTCCTAGGCTATCAGCTAGCCCTGCAGATGTAGTTTATGGCCCCAGCTGTAAAGAATCACCCCTCTTCAAAGGAGTTATAGTAGATCAAGGCCCACACCCGATGAGATCCGTCACAGCACACGCGTTCCTACTATCTGAAAACCATCCTGTATTGTGATTGGGGAGGGGACTGAGCCTGAAGCGGAAGATTCCAGGGATGACTCTTTGTACATCAAAGTTTTTACAATTATGTGTCACATTAAAAAATATATAGCACTCCAACAAAGTAGTAAGATTATAAAACTTTAATAACTTATAAATATATACAACAAAACCAAAACAGTAAAAACATTTAAACATTTTTAGGGAAAAACAACGAAGTAGCGGTCGGCTGTGCGAATAGTCCCAACGCAGCACAACGTCCAGATCTCTGGACAGCACCCAGGTGATGTTGCCTGGGTGCCGCACTGATTTCGGTATCCGGCGTGGGGCGTCGCGGGGGGTGGGTCATCAGTAGCAAACTGTTGTGCGAATAGTTCCAAGACAGCAGAACGATGGCACCAAGGCGATGTCCAGTAAGTTGCCGCCCTCCAAATAACGGCGTGGGGCGCCCCGGGGGGGGGGGGGGAGGGGGGGGGGAGCGGCGTGAACGGTGCCGTTTCAGTTGCCATTCTGTCAGCTTTTGGTCCACTGTGTCAAAAGCCGCAATTCAGCTGAGTTGCGCCCACTCTTGCGGTGCAGCGATAGGCGGCTGTCACAGGACTCTCAAAATGGCGGCAGGCTCTTTCCTTTTTGGGCCTGGTCCACTGAAATGGCCCTGGGACACCTTGGAAATCGCACGCTTGTCTTGTAGGTCTTGGACCCCATTCTCAAAAGCGTCCCCTCCGCCTTGAGGATTCAACAAAAGTTTTGGGGGCCCCCCGACTCCTGCAGGCTTCTGGTGGGGAGCGGCTGCCATGATTGCTCGTGGAATGACCACGACGGAGCCAGGAGATGGTGGTGCTTTCATGTTGACGCCAGCTTCAGTCTGAAACATCCAGAAACAAGGTGGGGCTTTCATCGTTTGGGAAAAAAAAAAGTTTTCATCCAATGAAAAGTGTTGTTTTTAGGTCATATGATCAAGCCTTCCATCATTAGGAAACCAAAAGTAAAATGAACCAATGAAAAGTTTTATAAACAAGTCACATGACCTGTTATGCGGCTTAGGGTATAAAATGCGGAGAAAATACGTTGGCACGTGAGGCGGCGTCAGTAGCGGACCGATGTGCGAATAGGGCCAAAGGCAGCGCAACAATATTTTCTGATTTGAAGACACCACAAGGCGCTGAGATGCCAAGATCCGGATGGCACCGAGGTAGTGTCTAGGTTGCCGCACTGGTGTGGCCATCCTACAATGCTGAAAGTCGGTGTGGGGCGCCCCGTTGGCCTGTGAGATGGCGTCAGTAGCAGACCGATGTGCGAATGGGGCCAAAGGCAGCGCAACAATATTTTCTGAATAGAAGACACCACAAGGCGCTGAGATGCCAAGATCCGGATGGCACCGAGGTGGTGTCTAGCAAGTTGCCGTACTGGTGTGGCCATCCTACAATCTATTGATATTAAGTTGTGATGTGTTATTGATTACTGTACTATTGAAAGTTCGAATTAACGTCACCCATGGTACTTGCCCGCAAATGTATATCTAGATAATTTTATTGTAACTGGCCCTGTCGTATTTTAATTATAAAATGTACGTCCACCGATTCCGCAACTGTTAGACACCTTAGTTCTTGCAACCTAATGGCCCGCCCGTTACGTTCCTCTACAGTGTAAATGTCTCCTCATCATATACGATTATAGTTTGCTCCGTGGCCGGCGCACGTGGTTATAGGCCCGTATTTGTATACTGACATTTTCACAATAAAGGTTTTTAAAAGAAAACATGGTAGTAGTATTTACATTGGTAAAGTTTTTAATAATAGTCACTGTTTTAGAATCAGTAAAAGGCAAGTGAAATAAAGCAGACCAATTACATGAAGGGTAAAAGGTATAATACGCAGGAACGCAGTAAAGATAAATGGTCAAGGGCTGTTGTGTTTTCTACTCCTGCAACATAAAGTGATCGATAAGAATCTCATATTCAAGCGTATCGGCGACTAAGACAGCAGGTCGACCCTCTTTTGCTCAATGGCTCCGTCATGGGACGAAGAAACGCCCTTTTTCTCGAAAAAAGAATATATTTTACTTGCAGGACAGTTGTAAATTTTCCGGGAAAGTACATTAGCCTGGAACATTATAACATATATGTTTAAGAAAAAATAATGTTCGGAAGTAATAAAAAGCGTAATTTTTAGGTCATATGACCAAGCCTTTCATCATTAGAATAAGAAAAGTAAAATGAACCAATGAAAAGTTTTATTAACAAGTCACATGACCTGTTATGCTTACGTTACGCGCTGCGCGTCGCGCCCCGGATCACTTCCGGATGCGCTAACGCGGCGCGTCATATGACGCATTACGCGACAACGCAGGTCCAGAATATAGTCGAAATGTCTCCACCAACCAGCGGTCGGAACACAACCCCTTTCAGCAGGCTAAATAGTTCTGTTAAATGACAACAGAAGGGACAGGCAACAAGAACCATCAGTCAAAGAGGGGAGGGCTAGTTCTTCTCTACCGGGTTACGTTGGGGCGCTACCGGAACTGATCGAATTGGTAGTCTACAGTGTTTCTGGATGTTTCAGACTGAAGCTGGGGTTAGCATAAGAGCACCACCATTTCGTAGCTCCGTCGTGGCCATTCCGCGAGCAATCATGGCAGCTGCTCTTTATCGTTATTTTGGGCGGGGTGGGTGGCGGAGTCGAGCTGTATTGCAGCCATCATGGTGTGGAGTTTAGTTCATCTCACTAGTTTCGTATTTGTCATGAGGGGTTGTTCCTAATGTTTCTATTTTAGCGAGGTCAAAAAGAGATCCCATTAGTGGCCTACTGATTTTGCTCGATTCCTTATGTTTTTTTACACGATTTTTCGTTATCTGCAAAGACTAAACAGAGTATTGCTACTCTGTGTTTGTTTGTAAATAGAGAATGAACCAAAGAGAACCAATTCTAAAACAGTAAATGCTTGGATAACAATAAATCAAATGGAGAGAGAAGCAGGCACGACGTATTACAACGGGGGCAAAGGCCTGCGTTAACTACCTTTCACTATCTGCAAAGAGAGAGTACTCCTAATAGAAATGAGGGGGGGCAGCATTCAAAGCAGATCAGTGTGCATAAACACGAAAATGTTTTTACTTACCACGTACTTGACATTCGACAGCTTATGATATTTGCTATTAAAAAAACATTGAAATTCACTGAAAAAACCATAGGTTATAGACCATATATAGTTAGGAATTAGCATTTACAAAACCTTGAAAATTCACTGAAAAAACCATAGGTTATAGACCATATATAGTTAGGAATTAGCATTTAAAAAACCTTATTTTACTCACACAAAACCATTGAAATTCCATATATAGTTAGTTGCACTAACTATATATCGCGCACCCGCAATCCACTGCTGATCATGTCACATATTACATCATTCATGACATGGTCAGTGACATCACTGATGACATCACTGATGACATCTCAAATGACATCACTGATGACATCACTGATGACATCTCATTTGACATCATTCTTGTGCTAATACGATAAACCTCTTCAGACTCTAATATAACCTTAGATACACTCAGTGTATACAGACACTCACACACTGTCACTCATCCATGGAGTTACTCACACACCTAGTCAGTCATGCAAAGAAACAATCTCACCTCCATTTCTTCAACTATACAGTTATATACACCTTACTTATTCAAACATATACTAACACATATTTACTCTCTTATACAATCCCCGATACAAGTTCACAATGATCCATACAACCACTCACACATTCAGTGGCTCTCATGCACAGTTATTTATATATGCCAACTCTCACATGTACTGTGTTTTACATATGTACTTACTATGACATGTAGCATTGAGATATCCATTCACT
This sequence comes from Lissotriton helveticus, assembly GCF_964261635.1. Taxonomy (NCBI): domain Eukaryota; kingdom Metazoa; phylum Chordata; class Amphibia; order Caudata; family Salamandridae; genus Lissotriton; species Lissotriton helveticus. The sequence goes on along the minus strand of NC_136065.1, from coordinate 161,804,901 downwards.
CATCAATACACTCATGCACACAGTCAACTGCCCATGTAGCTGTTTCCACATGCACTCTTGAACTCATACACCTAGTGAATCAACTGCTCACACATCTATGCACAGAGTCACACACCTCCCAGCCACCCCCACACAAACTCAATCTCCCATACAAATACTTGGGCAACCAATCAATAACACATATAGCCTCTCGTATAGCTAATGATCAACACATGCAGCAGTTTACATCACAACAGACATAATGATGCACAAATTAAGACAGTTTAGTCACTAACCCATGCATTCAGTGAGACACATTTAATCACTCACTCATACAGTCAGTCACGCACCTACTAAATCCTTCATCCAGACACTTATACATCCACTCATTCTTCAATATGTAAGACATATTTTAACTTTACAGAAACATACAGTCACTGGATGTTGTCATCAGTGATGTCATCAGTGATGTCATTTGAGATGTCATCAGTGATGTCACTGACCATGTCATGAATGATGTAATATGTGACATCATCAGCAGTGGATTGCGGGTGCGCGATATATAGTTAGTGCAACTAACTATATATGGAATTTCAATGGTTTTGTGTGAGTAAAATAAGGTTTTTTAAATGCTAATTCCTAACTATATATGGTCTATAACCTATGGTTTTTTCAGTGAATTTTCAAGGTTTTGTAAATGCTAATTCCTAACTATATATGGTCTATAACCTATGGTTTTTTCAGTGAATATATATATATATATATATTACCTACTGGCGGTCGCCAGTAGGTATATATAGTTAGGATTTTTTCTCTATGGGATTTTTGAAAATTCTATGTCTAATAACTTTGGCGTTTGTGGACGGAATTGGCTGAAATTTTCAGGAAAATGGAACATTTTGTTTCTGAGCAGCCCCTGGAAATTTGGGGGGGGGGTTCGTCAAGGGGGGGCTGAGAAAAAAGGGGGGTCCCAAAACGTGTTTTTAACATTGAGTTTTCCATAGGGCGGTTGGCCTCACTTTTAGCCCGAACGGCTGAATGGATTTGCACGAAACTTGGCAAAATTGTAGGGACTGGTAGCCCGATGTGCCTTTGCTAGGTCTCAATATATGTGCTCCAGTGGATTTTGAGAAATTAACGTTCAAAAAAAGATATATATCTGTAACAGCGGACCGGGCAGCGCTCCAGTTCGCGTACTTTTCGCGGTACGGAGCTTTGTGAAGCGAAGCTGATTGGTTCTCCGGCGTCTGTAAACATTCCAAACAGTCCGTAGCGGCCGCCATCTTGTTTCTCGGTAGGATCGAGAGACAAGAGGAGGCCAAAGCGAAGGGGCAAATGACCATAAGGGGGCATAGTAGATCCTCGCTGACCCCCTAGGTTTGATGTGGAGGTTTTAAAAGGGCCCCGCGGGGCAAAAAAAAAAAAAATAATAATAAAACGGCTGAATGGATTTGCACGAAACTTGGCAAAATATTAAGGACTGGTAGCCCGATGTGCCTTTGCTAGGTCTCAATATATGTGCTCCAGTGGATTTTGAGAAATTAACGTTCAAAAAAAGATATATATCTGTAACAGCGCTCCGCTTCGCGTAACGGAGCTTTGCGAAGCTGATTGGAATGTTTACAGACGCCGGAGAACCAATCAGCTTCGCAAAGCTCCGTAACGCGAAAAGTACGCGAAGCGGACCGCTGTTACAGATATATATCTTTTTTTGAACGTTAATTTCTAAAAATCCACTGGAGCACATATATTGAGACCTAGCAAAGGCACATCGGGCTACCAGTCCTTAATATTTTGCCAAGTTTCGTGCAAATCCACTCAGCCGTTTTATTATTATTATTTTTTTTTTTTGCCCCGCGGGGCCCTTTTAAAACCTCCACATCAAACCTAGGGGGTCAGCGAGGATCTACTATGCCCCCTTATGGTCATTTGCCCCTTCGCTTTGGCCTCCTCTTGTCTCTCGATCCTACCGAGAAACAAGATGGCGGCCGCTACGGACTGTTTGGAATGTTTACAGACGCCGGAGAACCAAACAGTCCGTAGCGGCCGCCATCTTGTCTCTCGGTAGGATCGAGAGACAAGAGGAGGCCAAAGCGAAGGGGCAAATGACCATAAGGGGGCATAGTAGATCCTCCCTGACCTCTTAGGTTTGATGTACCATTTTGCCAAGTTTGGTGTAATTCCGTTTAGCCATTCAGGCTGTAGACGTATCTAAATGTCCTATGGAAAATTGCATGGGGAAAACACATTTGAAAGTGTTGAAATTTAGAACCAATTAAAATGTTACTTTGGTTTTGTTTTGTGTGTGATGAAAGTTAATTGGTTATGTATATATCTAAAATGAGAGGAAACCACAGCCATTTTGTGATACTACTGTCTGAGGTACATTTGTGAGGAATTTTTGGTGGTCAATTTCTGGTGTTTGATTTACACAGTACTAACACTTCTCCTACTTTTAAAAAGGTGAGTTGTTAATTTGTAAGGGGAACTATGTTGTACACTTGAAGATAATTTGAAAAATGTTTTTCTGTTATTTATTTACAGTCCTTCTGTTATACTAAATACTTGATAAAGTTAGTTTTATTTTATGTATTTCTAAAAACGATAAATGAAAGTGATTATTTTTTTCTGCAATTTACAGCAAGCAATTTCAAAATAAAATGGCTCACAATGAAGAGACCGTGGCAATTTCTTTTGAATTATCCACTACATTTATTGAAATTGACAGCACCAATAATGAAATATTCTCACAAGGAGGAGATGACTTGAATGATTTTTTTGATCAATCTCTTGATGGCGAATTTATCGAATGTTTGGAGACCATAGAGTTACAAGAATCATCATTGCAGACTTTTCATGAGGAGATTCCAGATGAGATGATTGAAGAGGAAATTCCTGATGAGGACATGTTACTAGTTCTTTCAAATTTTGAAAATTCAGAAGAATAAATTTATATTTAGAAATCAAAAATTGTTTGAGACATTATTCATTTTTATTTTTAATTTATGAGGTTGTAGCGAAGTGATTGTAGTATAAAATGAGACTTATAGTATAGAGTGCAACATTTTTATGTTACATGGTAAGTTTACTCATATTTACTTCCCTTCTCCCACTATATTATCTCCAATGTGTATTTGACATCTCTTCTTCATCTCCGGCCTCCTTTCTCTCACTGTCTGTCTCTGATGCATCTTATCGCTGCCATTTTGTGTAATTACAGAAGAGAGTAAAATAAAATAGTTCGGAACGTGAAAAGGGGGAAAAGTAGAGTACCCCTCACCCCCTAGGCCTTCTCAGGCGGTCCCAAAAGGATCAGTTTCTGCTTTCCTGAGAGATTATGGTATGAGTTCCATATACCACAATAACTTGCATTACAACATGCAAGATATCTATCTCCTATTACCAACTTTTGGAGATATTCGCGCTAAGCGCGAATATCTCCAAAAACTAACACCTGCCCTGAGCAGTTCTTAGCCATGTTATCCAATGGGAGGTGGATAACATGGCTAAGAGCATTAGCTCGGTAATGCATGAATACCGCTGACTTTTTAGCGATATTCATGCATTGCGGCCGTTTTTTATCGCATTTGCGATAAACCTTGATAATAGCAAGGTTTATCTTCAATAATTTCTGACGATGCTTAGCAGTAAAAAATTTGTTGCTAAGCATCGTTAGCGATAAATATCGCTTAACTTTGGCAATATGCACCAACGTCTGTTAACGTTCGATTCGAAGGAAATGAGGAAGTGTTGAAAAACATTGTCTGCGCCATCTTGCCTTTTTTGAAATGCCACACTTTTGTCGTGCACGGCAGCCATTTTAGATGCCTTGACCAGACCCACTCTCTGCACGCTGTCGATTCGTAGCATGGCTCCCCACCCTCGCAAGCATCTTCCCCAGGCACTGGTCACCCCCGCTCTCTGTCTTATGCATCGGCAATAAACCTCCCCCCATCTGCGCTGCTCTTCCCTGAGAATCACACCCTGTGCCCGCCCGACACCTCCCTTTCGCCCTATTCACTACCGCACCCTCTGACACTCCTCTTCCTCTGTGTCCGATTGCCCAGGCTATCAGCTAGCCCTGCAGATGTAGTTTATGGCCCCAGCTGTAAAGAATCACCCCTCTTCAAAGGAGTTATAGTAGATCAAGGCCCACACCCGATGAGATCCGTCACACCACACGTGTTCCTACTATCTGAAAACCATCCTGTATTGTGATTGGGGAGGGGACCGAGCCTGAAGCGGAAGATTCCAGGGATGACTCTTTGTACATCAAAGTTTTTACAATTATGTGTCACATTAAAAATATATAGCACTCCAACAAAGTAGTAGGAATATAAAACTTTAATAACTTATAAATATATACAACAAAACAAAAACAGTAAATACATTTAAACAACGAAGAGACTGTGGCAATTTCTTTTGAATTATCCACTACATTTATTGAAATTGACAGCACCAATAATGAAATATTTTCACAAGGAGGAGATGACTTGAATGATTTTTTTGATCAATCTCTTGATGGCGAATTTATCGAATGTTTGGAGACCATAGAGTTACAAGAATCATCATTGCAGACTTTTCATGAGGAAATTCCTGATGAGGACATGTTATTAGTTCTTTCAAATTATGAAAATTCAGAAGATGTTGCCTGGGTGCCGCACTGATTTGGGTATCCGGCTTGGGGCGTCCCGGGGGGTGGGTTGTCAGTAGCGGTCTGTTGTGCGAATAGTTCCAAGGCAGTAGAACGCGCTGAAATCTGGATGTCACGAAGGTGATGTCTAGTAAGTTGCCGCCCAGCAAATAACGGCGTGGGGCGCCGCGGGAGGCAGTCCAAAGTTCCGTTAAAAGGGCAAAGGAAAGGATCGGTGGTTTGAACCATCAGTCAAAAAGGGGAGGGGGTGCAACAATTTTTCCTACCGGGTCACACTGTGCTTTCACCGGAACTGAGGTCTGCAGGATTCTAGTCATTCAAACGGAGGCTGGCGCCAGCATGGGAGCGCCGACGTCCCGCGGCTACAGTTTCGTCACTCCACGGGCGATCATGGCAGTCATTCCCCATCCGGGGTGTCTGCGGGGGTCGGGGACTCCCGCGGCTCCTCTAGAATCTTCAAGGTCGTGGAGGACTACGGTGGTGGAGTCAACCAGTGACCGGGCCATTTCTTTATGCTGGGCCCGCTCTTGCCAGGTCGACCGCCATTTTGAGAGTTCGGTAGCTACTGGCGATCGCGGGGTCAAATGAGCGGACGGGCTCCACCCTGCCGGGCGAGACGTTGCAGCATCGCCACAGTGGAAGAACCCTTTTCCGGGCGCCTGGAGCGCTGAGGGTGCAGCTGGGAAGCCTCCACCTGGGGAGGCGGGAGAGGCCTGTTCGCACCGTCTCTCCCTCCCAGTGCACCCCACGGCGTCTCGCTTGACATTTGTTATGGCCGGACCAGGCGATGAGGACGAGGGGGGGGGGGGTCGGAGGCATGTGCAAGACATCCCCCCCCAGTGTTGTCACAGCCATTATTGAAGAAGGAAGAAATGTCCCGTCCGTCTTTGGGCCGGACCTCCGGTGGATGGCGGCCGGACGCCCTTTGCTCTGGCCCCATAAACGGGTTCCTTGGCTCATCGGCTGCAGCCGGATCTCGTCGGCCCCAGCCCCCGGCCGTTGGTGGCCGGACCGGGAGAGAGTGTGGGGGGACAACCTGCAACTCTCAAGGGCCACCGCGGCCGGACTGGGAGAGAGAGGGGAGGGTCGAGGACACGGACATTCCCCCCCTGAAACTCTCCAGTGTTGTCAATCCCCCTGGCCGGGTCCCGCTGGCCTCGGCCTCTCCTCCGGCTACACCCTACGTGATGATCTCCTGGCCGAGGCGTGGCAGCAGGACCCGCCTTATATGTGTTGCTTCCGGCTGGGCGTAGCCGAAAACCTGTTGCACTTTGGAAGTTTCTAGAATGGGGCGGATGTCTGCTGACTTGTATCTTTCCCAGTTTGCCGTTATTTGGCCGTGGCAGGCGGTGGGACAGACACGTTTTGGGGCAGTGAGGGGCGATGTTTTCAGGTTTCTTATTACGGGCTTACTTCTAACGTTTCTTGTTTCTAGGACAATAATAGATTTTATCATTACGTATTGTTATCGTTTCTTTGTTTGTTATTTAATAAAAAGTTCATCAGTGGCCTACTGATTTTCGTTTTCCTATTCTTTTCTTTCCAGGTTGTTTCATGCTAAAGTTTCTGTTAACAGGATACAGTGATCACTTCGTTATTATTGCATATGTCCTTTTCACTAGGGGTGCTCTCTGGTCGGGCCAGATGACGTATCTCTAGTAAATGGTCCGGGTGAAACAGGTGCATCAATCAGTGGGGAGTAGATAGGCATGACAGATTACAACGGGGGAGAAAGGTCCGCATTACGTACCCTTTCACTACTTGCAAAGATTTTCCTACGTATATTTGCAAACAGGGAATACCTCCAAAAAGAACCAATTCCCAAACAGTCAATGTTTGGGCAAACAATCAATCAATGAGGAACGAAATAGGCATGACGTGTTAAAGGTTTGCGTTACCTACCCTTCACTATCTGCAAAGGGAGAGAGAATATTCCTATTCTTCCTCGTTTGCAGGCAGAGAAGATCCTTAAGAGAACCAACTTCGAACAATTCAATGCTCGATTCAAACAATCAACAAGGGGTACTGTGAACACAAATGAACGCCGCTTATGTACATACACATTGCTATTTTCAACAGGTTGTTCCTAATGTTTCTATTTTAGCGAGGTCAAAAAGAGATCCCATTAGTGGCCTACTGTTTTTGCTCGATTCCTTTTGTTTTTTCACACGATTTTTTGCTATCTGCAAAGACTTAACAGAGTATTGCGACTCTGTGCTTGTTTGTAAATAGAGAATGAACCAAAGAGAACAATCAATCAAATGGAGAGAGAAGCAGGCACGACGGATTATAACGGGGGCAAAGGCCTGCGTTAACTACCCTTCACTATCTGCAAAGAGAGAGTACTCCTAATAGAAATGAGGGGTGGGGGGCAGCATTCAAAGCAGATCAGTGTGCATAAACACGAAAATGTTTTTACTTACCACGTACTTGACATTCGACAGCTTATGATATTTGCTATTAAAAAACCATTGAAATTCACTGAAAAAACCATAGGTTATAGACCATATATAGTTAGGAATTAGCATTTACAAAACCTTGAAAATTCACTGAAAAAACCATAGGTTATAGACCATATATAGTTAGGAATTAGCATTTACAAAACCTTGAAAATTCACTGAAAAAACCATAGGTTATAGACCATATATCGTTAGGAATTAGCATTTAAAAAACTTATTTTACTCACACAAAACCATTGAAATTCCATATATAGTTAGTTGCACTAACTATATATCGCGCACCCGCAATCCACTGCTGATGATGTCACATATTACATCATTCATGACATGGTCAGTGACATCACTGATGACATCACTGATGACATCTCAAATGACATCACTGATGACATCACTGATGACATCTCAAATGACATCACATTTGACATCAATGACCACATCACTGATTATATCATTCATGTGACAATACAATGCATCTCCTCACATTTTAATATAACCTCTGTTTCACCCAGTGTTAAATACAGAGTATAATTTTTGAAACCATTGACACACCAATACTAGTTACTACATACGCACTCACTGATTCCTACGTCTACACACACCTTCACTCATTCACCCATACAATCATTCATACATACAATCACTCATCTTTACAACACTATCATATGCACTCATACACCTATACAGACACTCACAGTCTGCCACTCATCCATGGAGTTACTCACACACCTAGTCAGTCCTGTAAAGAATCAATGACACTTCCATTTTCTTGTCTATACAGTTAAACATAGAGCACCTTACATTTTCAAACATATACTAACACATACTTACCTTGTTATACAATCATTGATACAAGTACACATTGATCTGCACAGAGTCACACACCTCCCAGCCAGCCACACACACACTCAGTCTCCCATACAAATACTTGGACAATCAATCAGTAACCCATATAGTTAATCATATAGCTACTGATCAACACATGCAGCAGTTTACAGAACAACAGACATAATGATGCACACATTAAGATCGTTTAGTCACTAACCCATGCACTCAGTGAGACACATTTAATCACTCACTCATACATTCAGTCATGCACCTACTAAATCCTTCGTCCAGACACTTCTACATCTACTCATTCTTCAATATGTAAAACATATTTAAACTTTACAGAAACACACAGTCACTGGATGATGTCATCAGTGATGTCATCAGTGATGTCATTTGAGATGTCATCAGTGATGTCACTGACCATGTCATGAATGATGTAATATGTGACATCATCAGCAGTGGATTGCGGGTGCGCGATATATAGTTAGTGCAACTAACTATATATGGAATTTCAATGGTTTTGTGGGAGTAAAATACGTTTTTTAAATGCTAATTCCTAACGATATATGGTCTATAACCTATGGTTTTTTCAGTGAATTTTCAAGGTTTTGTAAATGCTAATTCCTAACTATATATGGTCTATAACCTATGGTTTTTTCAGTGAAATATATATATATATATATATATATACACACATATACACACACACGCACACCTTTTCTGCAACTAACCAATGTTTAAGTTGCCAAAAATCGAGTGCACTGGAGCCAATAATTATTTTTATAGTTTTAATCCGGTGTCGGACTGTCAAACGCGTGTCGGCGTTACCGCCTTCCTCAGTGGGAACTGACTGGGCGCGGTGGATTTGCGAACCCTCCAGCCACGAGCTTCATTTTAATTGGCTGCCAACACTCCAAACCAGGAAGGTTTGGCAACCATCTTAAAACAGAAAAAAAGAGGTTAAAAAGCAATAAAAAGGAGGCAGAATAGAAACACCCTGACCCCCTAGGCCTGCTCAGGGGTCCCACAAGGACCCCCAAGGCCAAGAAAAGCATTTCTTATTCATAATTTCGGCGGAAATCACGTTGGGGTGGCGAATCTCATTGAAATTCAGAAAGAAAAACAAAAGCCCCTGGTGGGCAGGTCCCGGGGGCACTGCCAATTAATTAGCCGGGCCCCCACTGCCGCAGGGACTGCCACCTCCCTGGGGCTATGTAAATTATGTGCGGGAGGGCACATGCCCCTCCCGCAGCCCCAGGGACTACCACCTCCCCGGGGCTTGTTTTTTAATCTGTGCCTCCCAGGCCCCCCCAAGCCCCGGGTAACCGCCACCCCCCACCCAGGGCTTTTTTTAAAATATGCGCATGGGTACATGGCCCCCCGCACCACATTGCCCTGGGATCCGCCACCTCCCCGGGCTCTTTTTTTTAAATATTTTAAAAACGTGTGGTGGAGCCAAAAATTTGTGACACGAGGCCCCCCACAAACCCCCATGGACCACGACCTCCTCGGGGCACATAATCATCACAATGCGGGAGGTCTACTACGGGGGAGGGAGGGGCCAGGCGCCCCCCTCCCTCCCTAAAAAAGGAAAGGCCGGGGAAGGGGTCACCAGGGCCATAAATGCCATGGGACATGTTTGCACAGTGGTGAAGGCAGGGGGCAGGCCTGATGTGACAAGTATGCAAACGCGCTCCGTGGCGCGTTTTACGTTGGGGGATTAAGTCCCCTTGAATCCTGAGGGTCCCTGGGTGCCAACTAGTCCACCAGGTACCTTCAGTAAGTGCAACAGAGTTGCGTTGCAGAGAGGTGTAAAAAGGGGCATGGCCACGGACCACCTCTCTGCAACGCAGCTCTGTGACGCTTACTGGAGGTACCTTGTGGGCTAGTTGGCCCCCAGGACCCTCAAGATTCAAGGGGACTTAATCCCCCAATTTAAAACGTGCCACAGAGCGCGTTTGCACACTTGTCACATCAGGTCCCGCCCCCTCCCTTCACCACTGTGCAAACGGGCCCTCTGGCGTGTTGTAAGTAGGGGGATTAAGTCCCCTTGAATCCTGAGGGTCCCTGGGTGCCAACTAGTCCACCAGGTACCTTCAGTAAGTGCAACAGAGTTGCGTTGCAGAGAGGTGTAAAAAAGGGGCATGGCCACGGACCACCTCTCTGCAACGCAGCTCTGTGACGCTTACTGGAGGTACCTTGTGGGCTAGTTGGCCCCCAGGACCCTCAAGATTCAAGGGGACTTAATCCCCCAATTTAAAACGTGCCACAGAGCGCGTTTGCACACTTGTCACATCAGGTCCCGCCCCCTCCCTTCACCACTGTGGAAACGGGCCCTCTGGCGTGTTGTAAGTAGGGGGATTAACTCCGCTTGAATCCTGAGGGTCTCTGGGATTCAACTAGCCCACCAGGTACCTCCAGTAAGTGCCACAGAGCTGCGTTGCAGAGAGGTGTAAAAAGGGGCGTGGCCTTGGACCACCTCTCTGAAAAGCAGCTTTGTGGCGCTTACTGGAGGTACCTGGTGGGCTAGTTGGCCCACAGAGACCGTCAGGATTTAAGGGGACTTAATCCCTCAACTTACAACCTGCTAGGGGGTGTATTTGCACAGTGGTGCAGGGAGGGGGTGGGCCTGATATAAGAAGTTAGCAATCCTGCTGGTGTGGGACTTACTGGTGGTAATAAAAGGGGTAGTTGGCATCCAAGGTTGACGTTGGGGGCTAACTACTCCTCCTGTTACCTCCAGTAAATCCCACACAGTGGGATTGCTAAGAGGTGATTGAAAGCCACACTCACCTTTCTCCACCACTCTGCAATTGTGACTGCTATGTTATAGCTAGAAATTAGCATTTAAAAAACCATTGAAATTAACTGAAAAAAACATAGGTTTCAGGCATGTTATAGTTAGAAAATAGCATTTAAAAAACCTTAGAAATGCACTGAAGAAACCATAGGTTTCAGGGACGTTATAGTTAGTTGGACATTTCACTCGTACAAAACCAGAGAAATTCCGCTGTTATAGTTAGTTCAGCTAAATATTACTCTTGCCCCCCCGCAATGCACTTCAGATGATATCACATATTACATCATTCATGACATGGTCAGTGACATCACTGATGACATCAGCCACGTGAAAATCTGATGCACCTCCTCACACTCTAATATAACATTTCATACACCCACTGTAAAATACAGACTACCATTTTCTAAACCATTGACACACCAATACCAGTTACTACATAGGCACTCACTGATTCCTAGGTCTACACACACATCCACTCATTCACCCATACAATCAGTCATACAAGCAGTCACTCATCAATACAACACTATAATATGCACTCATACACCTATACAGACACTCACATACCGCCACTCATCCATGGAGTTACTCACACACCTAGTCAGTCATACAAAGAATCAATCACACTCCCATTTACTCACCTATTCAGTTATACACACACCACCTCACTTATTCATACAGATACTAACGCATACTTACTCTCTTATATAAACACTGATACAAGTTCACACTCATCCATATATATATATGATGCAGATGTAAATTTAGAGAAAGTTTTTTTTCTCTCTGCTTTTGCAACTTTGCATGTGTACTGTGCTGTACATCGCACATGCAAAAGTGGAAATGTTTTAACTAGAGCACTACGGCATAGCATAGTATTTTGTACTGCAAGGGTACCCTTCCGGTAACAAATAATTCTCAGCAACTCACACAATGGTGCAAGGTACCCTAAAGTGTGATAGTGCCATTGGGGAAAACAATAGGTTATAGGCAGTGCTGTAAATGGATATATAGAAGTGCAGGTACTCAACCTTTAGAGTGCCTGTTAGCTCCTACAAAGTGCCAGTACTCTGCCATTAATTATATAGCGAAGAAAAACCAAAGGTGATGATGGACGGAGCGTTGACAATACAAACACTCACCCCCAGTCAACTGATCTGGGTTTAATCCATCACCGTTCTTTAGCTCACTCCGCCACCCCAGTTCAGACATGGCCATATGCAAATCAGTCTGACCCTATGCCTCATGGGAACAGTCCAGCCCGAACTGCCAAGCCATGTCTTCCCTGGACCGGAATCAAGCTTCCCAGGACCGGTTTCTGGCATTACAGCCGTCTTCAGCCGGGCTTGCTTGGAAAAACGATGGATTTGGGCCCAGATCTCTGGACTGGGGTGAATGTGTGACATTGATCCACATTCTGTCCATCATTGTTGTGTTTGCAATTAATTATATAGCAGCAGTGCTAAGAAGTGCTTGTACTCTTCATTTGAAATTAAAAAAGTGCAGGTACTCCGTAGCGGACAGTGCCTGCCCATTGAAAGCACTGGTTATAGGAACTGGTACTGTCCTGCTTGCTCCCTTTCACACAACACAGCAACTTTGGGTCCTGCATCGCGTGACTTCTTAGTAAATTTGCCCCAATGTGTTTTCAGGATCCCAGGCAGCTGCAGGACATTGCAGATGCCTACTACCCCATGTTATGAGATGAGTTTTAGTCACTCCTGTCTTTTCAGTCACCACTTAAAGGCATACTGGGATTTGTAGTTTCACTTATCTTTTTATAAGTGTGGCCCATAAGTCACAGCATGCTTAGTTCTGTGGATCTACACAGGGCTTTAAGGTGGCCGGGTCCAGCCGGTGCTCATCATTGGCAGTTCTAAAGAGCAATTGCTGAGACAGGTCGCTATTGGGGTCTCTTACATCTGCAGTGGTGCCTTCCTTCACTTCATCTAATGTAAATTCAAAGAGACAAGTTATGGTTCTTTCACAGTCTCATCATTTCAGAACAGAAGCATTTCGATAGCATATACAACGAAGCCCTAGCTGTTTCTTATTGACCTCCTGCCACTAACATCCATTGACAAAGCCAATCGTCCTGGGATTTTTGAAAATTCTATGTCTAATAACTTTGGCGTTTGTGGACGGAATTGGCTGAAATTTTCAGGAAAATGGCACATTTTGTTTCTGAGCAGCCCTTGAAAATTTGGGGGGGGGGTTTGTCAAGGGGGGGCCGAGAAAAAAGGGGTGTCCCAAAACGTGTTTTTAACATTGAGTTTTCCATAGGGCGGTTGGCCTCACTTTTAGCCCGAACGGCTGAATGGATTTGCACGAAACTTGGTAAAATATTAGGGACTGGTAGCCCGATGTGCCTTTGCTAGGTCTCAATATATGTGCTCCAGTGGATTTTGAGAAATTAACGTTCAAAAAAAGATATATATCTGTAACAGCGCTCCGCTTCGCGTAACGGAGGTTTGCGAAGCTGATTGGTTCTCCGGCGTCTGTAAACATTGCAAACAGTCCGTAGCGGCCGCCATCTTGTCTCTCGGTAGGATCGAGAGACAAGAGGAGGCCAAAGCGAAGGGGCAAATGACCATAAGGGGGCATAGTAGATCCTCCTTGACCTCTTAGGTTTGATGTGGAGGTTTTAAAAGGGCCCCGCGGGGCAAAAAAAATAAATAATAATAATAAAACGGCTAAATGGATTTGCACGAAACTTGGCAAAATTGTAGGGACTGGTAGCTCGATGTGCCTTTGCTAGGTCTCAATATATGTGCTTCAGTGGATTTTGAGAAATTAACGTTCAAAAACAAGATATATATCTGTAACAGCGCTCCGCTTCGCGGAGATAAAATTATATCTGTATTACCTAGCTGTTGCTAACACCAGTTAGCGACGGCTAGTAGGAGACAGCGACCATCTTGGGCCCCACCTTGCATGTGAGTGATATTTATCACTAATGACATGCAAAGTGGGCATGCCAAGATGTTAGCGACTGGAAACAGTCGCTAACATCGCTATCTCCTATTATCAACTTTTGGAAATATTCGCGATAAGCGCGAATATCTCCAAAAGCTAGCACCTGCCCTGAGCAGTTCTTAGGCATGTTATCCAATGGGAGGTGGATAACATGGCTAAGAGCATTAGCTCGGTAATGCATGAATATCGCTAAGTTTTCAGCGATATTAATGCATTGCGGTCGTTTTTTATCGTATTTGCGATAAACCTTGATAATAGCAAGGTTTATCTGCGATAATTTCTGACGATGCTTAGCGGTAAAAAAATCGTTGCTAAGAATCGTTAGGGATAAATATCGCTTAACTTTGGTAATATGCCCCAACGTCTGTTAACGTTCGATTCGAAGGAAATCAGGAAGTGTTGAAAAACATTGTCTGCGCCATCTTGCCTTTTTTCAAATGCCACACTTTTGTCGTGCACGGCAGTCATTTTAGATGCCTTGACCAGACCCACTCTGTGCACGCTGTCGATCCTTAGCATGGCTCCCCACCCTCGCAAGCATCTCCCCCAGGCAGTGGTCACCCTCGCTCTCTGTCTTATGCATGGGTAATAAACCACCCCCCATCTGCGCTGCTCTTCCCTGAGAATCACACCCTGTGCCCGCCCGACACCTCCCTTTCGCCCTATTCACTACCGCACCCTCTGACACTCCTTTTCCTCTGTGTCCGATTGTCCAGGCCGGTCCTAGGCTATCAGCTAGCCCTGCAGATGTAGTTTATGGCCCCAGCTGTAAAGAATCACCCCTCTTCAAAGGAGTTATAGTAGATCAAGGCCCACACTCGATGAGATCCGTCACAGCAGACGCGTTCCTATTATCTGAAAACCATCCTGTATTGTGATTGGGGAGGGGACCGAGCCTGAAGCGGAAGATTCCAGGGATGACTCTTTGTACATCAAAGTTTTTACAATTATGTGTCACATTAAAAATATATAGCACTCCAACAAAGTAGTAAGATTATAAAACTTTAATAACTTATAAATATATACAAGAAAACAAAAACAGTAATAACATATAAACATTTTTAGGGAAAAACAACGAAGTAGCGGTCGGCTGTGCGAATAGTCCCAACGCAGCACAACGTCCAGATTTCTGGCGTGGGGCGTCGCGGGGGGTGGGTCATCAGTAGCAAACTGTTGTGCGAATAGTTCCAAGGCAGCAGAACGATGGCACCAAGGTGATGTCCAGTAAGTTGCCGCACTGGTTTTGGTATCCTACAATGCTGCTCCGAATAACGGCGTGGGGCGCCCCGGGGGAGGCGGCGTGAACGGGCCTCTCCAGGTGGAGTCTCATCTGTTGTAGTGGGGCGCCCCTTTACCGTTTCAGTTGCCATTCCGTCCGCTTTTGGTCCACTGTGTCAAAAGCCGCAATTCAGCTGAGTTGCGCCCACTCTTGCGGTGCAGCGATAGGCGGCTGTCACAGGACTCTCAAAATGGCGGCAGGCTGTTTCCTTTTTGGGCCTGGTCCACTGAAATGGCCCTGGGACACCTTGGAAATCGGACGCTTGTCTGCTAGGTCTTGGACCCCATTCTCGAAAGCGTCCCCTCCGCCTTGAGGATTCATCAAAAGTTTTGGGGGCCCCCGACTCCTGTAGGCTTCTGGTGGGGAGCGGCTGCCATGATTGCTCGCGGAATGACCACGACGGAGCTACGAGATGGTGGTGCTCTCATGCTGACGCCAGCTTCAGTCTGAAACATCCAGAAACAAGGTGGGGCTTTCATCGTTTGGGAAAAAAAAAAAGTTTTCATCCAATGAAAAGTGTTGTTTTTAGGTCATATGATCAAGCCTTCCATCATTAGGAAACCAAAAGTAAAATGAACCAATGAAAAGTTTTATAAACAAGTCACATGACCTGTTATGCGGCATAGGGTATAAAATGCGGAGAAAATACGTTGGCACGTGAGGCGGCGTCAGTAGCGGACCGATGTGCGAATAGGCCGAAGGCAGCACAACGCGCCAAGATCCGGATGGCACCGAGATGGTGTCTAGTAAGTTGCCGCACTGGTGTGGCCATCCTACAATGTTGAAAGTCGGCGTGGGGCGCCCCGTTGGCCTGTGAGATGGCGTCAGTAGCGGACCGATGTGCGAATGGGGCCAAAGGCAGCGCAACAATATTTTCTGACTAGAAGACACCACAAGGCGCTGAGATGCCAAGATTCGGATGGCACCGAGGTGGTGTCTAGCAAGTTTTGGTACTGGTGTGGCCATCCTACAATGGTAAAAGTCGGCATGGGGCACCCTGTTGGCCTGTGAGATGGTGTCAGTTGCGGACCGATGTGCGAATGGGGCCAAAGGCAGCGCAACAATATTTTCTGTATGGAAGATACCACTAGGCGTTGAGATGCCAAGATCCGAATGGCACCGAGGTGATGTCTAGCAAGTTGCTGTACTGGTGTGGTCATCCTACAATGCTGAAACTCGGCGTGGGGCGCCCCATTAGCCTGTGAGATGGCGTCAGTAGCGGACCGATGTGTGAATAGGCCGGAACCAGCACAAGGCGCCAAGATCCGGATGTCACCGTGGTGGTTTCATAGTTGAGAGGCACTTCATCTGCAGTGGGGCGCCGAGATCCGGATGGCACCGAGGTGATGTCTAGCAAGTTGCTGTACTGGTGTGGTCATCCTACAATGCTGAAACTCGGCGTGGGGCGCCCCATTAGCCTGTGAGATGGCGTCAGTAGCGGACCGATGTGTGAATGGGGCAAAGGTAGCGCAAGAATATTTTCTGAAGAGGAGAACCCACAAGGCGCTGAGATTCGGTTACCACCGAGGTGATGTCTAGCAATTTGCCGCACTGGTGTGGCCATCCTACAATACTGCTCCGAATAACGGCGTGGGGTGCCCGAAGGGGGGGGGGGGGGGAGGCGGCATGAACGGGCCTTCCTAGGTGGAGGCTCGTCTGCTGTAGTGGGGCGCCCCTTTACCGTTTCAGTTGCCATTCAGCTGAGTTTCGGCTGCTCTTGATGCTACAGCGACAGGCGGCTGCAACAGGACTCTCAAAATGGCGGCCTGTTCTTTGGATTTGGGCCTGGTCCACTAAAATGGCCCTGGGACACCTTAGAACTTGGACGCTCGATTTTTTTTCCTTTCCTGTACATGCAAAAAAAGGTAAATCCCCGGTACGTTACACGCTTCATCTGCCACGATGAACTCTCCAGAGGAACCGAAAAAAAATATAGTTATGGTAACTATACCATGCATCGTCATATGGAGAGGTGGCACCAATTAATTATAGTGCTGCATAAAAGAGAGATTTGGAGGAGAACCCCCGACCTGCTAGTACATTCATCAAAGAAGTGGCACTGACAGCATCAGAGGCAAGGGAAACGGTCCCAAATATTTAGAAGAACTTTGGAAAGATTAAAATGACATGTTTAGATTGTGGCAAATTAATTTCATGTGGACAGATGAGTGTTACTCTAATAAATACAGCATATGAACATCATCATAGTCGATGGTTGGTAGAGACATTTTGACTATATCCTGGACCTGCCCGTCCTCGCCCAAAATGGCGCCGGAATAAATGGGACTCGTAACTCCTTGTTGTGTACTGGTTGCAGAACCTTGAAATCACGAGATACGTATGCAGTTTTGAAGCACATGGCGGGCGGGGACGAGAATTGATTGAATATTTCGACATCCCTATTGATATGAAGTTCTGATGTGTTATTGATTACTGTACTATTGAAAGTTCGAATTAACGTCACCCATGGTACTTGCCCGCAAATGTATATCTAGATAATTTTATTGTAACTGGCCCTGTCGTATTTTAATTATAAAATGTACGTCCACCGATTCCGTAACTGTTAGACACCTTAGTTCTTGCAACCTAATGGCCCGCCCGTTACGTTCCTCTACAGTGTAAATGTCTACTCATCATATACGATTACAGTTTGCTCCGTGGCCGGCCCACGTGGTTATAGGCTCGTATTTGTATAATGAAATTTTCACAATAAAGGTTTTTAAAAGAAAACATGGTAGTAGTATATATTGGTAAAGTTTTTAATAATAGTCACTGTTTTAGAATCATTAAAAGGCAAGTGAAATAAAGCAGACCAATTACATGAAGGGTAAAAGGTATAATACGAAGGAACGCAGTAAAGATAAATGGTCATGGGCTGTTGTGTTTTCTATTCCTGCAACATAAAGTGATCGATAAGAATCTCATATTCAGGCGTATCGGCGACTAAGACAGCAGGTCGACCCTCTTTTGCTCAACGGCTCCGTCATGGGACGAAGAAACGCTCTTTTTCTCGAAAAAAGAATATATTTTACTTGCAGGACAGTTGTAAATTTTCCGGGAAAGTACATTAGCCTGGAACATTATAACATATATTTAAGAAAAAATAATGTTCGGAAGTAATAAAAAGCGTAATTTTTAGGTCATATGACCAAGCCTTTCATCATTAGAATAAGAAAAGTAAAATGAACCAATGAAAAGTTTTATTAACAAGTCACATGACCTGTTATGCTTACGTTACGCGCTGCGCGTCGCGCCCCGGATGACTTCCGGATGCGCTAACGCGGCGCGTCATATGACGCATTACGCGACAACGCAGGTCCAGAATATAGTCAAAATGTCTCCACCAACCAGCGGTCGGAACACAACCCCTTTTAGCAGGCTAAATAGTTCTGTTAAATGACAACAGAAGGGACAGGCAACAAGAACCATTAGTCAAAGAGGGGAGGGCTAGTTCTTCTCTACCGGGTTACATTGGGGCGCTACCGGAACTGATCGAATTGGTAGTCTACAGTGTTTCTGGATGTTTCAGACTGAAGCTGGGGTTAGCATGAGAGCAGCACCATTTCGTAGCTCCGTCGTGGCCATTCCGCAACCAATCATGGCAGCCGCTCTTTATCGTTATTTTGGGCGGGGTGGGTTTCGGAGCCGAGCTGTTTTGCAGCCATCATTGTGTGGAGTTCAGTTCATTTCACTAGTTTTGTATTTGTCATGAGGGGTTGTTCCTAATGTTTCTATTTTAGCGAGGTCAAAAAGAGATCCCATTAGTGGCCTACTGATTTTGCTCGATTCCTTTTCTTTTTTTTTTTTACACGATTTTTCGTTATCTGCAAAGACTAAACAGAGTATTGCAACTCTGTGTTTGTTTGTAAATAGAGAATGAACCAAAGAGAACCAATTCTAAAACAGTAAATACTTGGATAACAATCAATCAAATGGAGAGAGAAGCAGGCACGACGTATTACAACGGGGGCAAAGGCCTGCGTTAACTACCCTTCACTATGTGCAAAGAGAGAGTACTCCTAATAGAAATGAGGGGGGGGGCACCATTCAAAGCAGATCAGCGTGCATAAACACGAAAATGTTTTCACTTACCACGTACTTGACATTCGACAGCTTATGATATTTGCTATTAAAAAACCATTGAAATTCACTGAAAAAACCATAGGTTATAGACCATATATAGTTAGGAATTAGCATTTACAAAACCTTGAAAATTCACTGAAAAAACCATAGGTTATAGACCATATATAGTTAGGAATTAGCATTTAAAAAACCTTATTTTACTCACACAAAACCATTGAAATTCCATATATAGTTAGTTGCACTAACTATATATCGCGCACCCGCAATCCACTGCTGATGATGTCACATATTACATCATTCATGACATGGTCAGTGACATCACTGATGACATCTCAAATGACATCACTGATGACATCACTGATGATATCATTCATGTGACAATACAATGCATCTCCTCACATTTTAATATAACCTCTGTTTCACCCAGTGTTAAATACAGAGAATAATTTTTGAAACCATTGACACACCAATACTAGTTACTACATACGTACTCACTGATTCCTACGTCTACACACACATTCACTCATTCACCCATACAATCATTCATACATACAATCACTCATCTTTACAACACTATCATATGCACTCATACACCTATACAGACACTCACACTCTGCCACTCATCCATGGAGTTACTCACACACCTAGTGAGTCCTGTAAAGAATCAATCACACTTCCATTTTCTTGTCTATACAGTTAAACATAGAGCACCTTACATTTTCAAACATATACTAACACATACTTACTTTCTTATACAATCATTGATACAAGCACACATTGATCTGCACAGAGTCACACACCTCCCAGCCAGCCACACACACACTCAGTCTCCCATACAAATACTTGGACAATCAATCAATAACCCATATAGTTAATCATATAGCTACTGATCAACACATGCAGCAGTTTAGAGAACAACAGACATAATGATGCACAAATTAAGACAGTTTAGTCACTAACCCATGCACTCAGTGAGACACATTTAATCACTCACTCATACATTCAGTCATGCACCTACTAAATCCTTCGTCCAGACAGTTATACATCTACTCATTCTTCAATATGTAAAACATATTTAAACTTTACAGAAACACACAGTCACTGGATGATGTCATCAGTGATGTCATCAGTGATGTCATTTGAGATGTCATCAGTGATGTCACTGACCATGTCATGAATGATGTAATATGTGACATCATCAGCAGTGGATTGCGGGTGCGCGATATATAGTTAGTGCAACTAACTATATATGGAATTTCAATGGTTTTGTGTGAGTAAAATAAGGTTTTTTAAATGCTAATTCCTAACTATATATGGTCTATAACCTATGGTTTTTTCAGTGAATATATATATATATATATATATATATATATATGGATGTAATGACAGAAGCTGCAACAAGTCAGTCTGGCGGCACACTATGCGAAGCATAGATTTTTGGTTTATGTGTTTTAAGCCACACCCTTAATTCCATCGGGCACGCCACTTTTAGAGACCCTCTAAAAGTTGCCACTTAAACTTCTGGATTTACAGATACACCGGACTCAAGATCGCCTTTATAGCACGAGGCTACTTGACAGCTCGAGACAGCGGCCTCCAGGGACTGGGAGCCTAAAAATAGTGGTGGGAAACATGGGAGCCGAGCAGGGAAAGGAGAGATGTGCACCGACTTCCTGAAACAGCCGCAGACCGTCGTTTACTATCGCCTGTTGTGAATGAATACATGCTACCGAAATGTCTGGGTCATGCGTGAGACTGAGCAGGCTTTGTAACCTAAAGCACTTATCATTCTGGGACATAAAGGCCATACATTTACAAAAAGAACGAGAAAGTACTGATGTGATACTGGTATATATATATATATATATATATAATTAAACACCTCGTTCGAACTTTAAATCTGAATACAATAGGGCATACAAACTATTCACACCTGGTATGGTCCAAACTGTGCCCGCTCCATTTTTTATGTCTTTTCTGTATTTTGTTGACGTGCACTTCTGCAGTACACCAGAGTGCTACGACGTGTCCTTAAAGTTCCATGCTGGCGCTGCAATAACGTCTAAACACAACAGTTGCTACCCCTAACTTTCATGGCCATTTTTCACTCCTCACCCCAATAACTGCGACTATTTACCCCATAATATACCCCAAATTTGCATTTTGAAAGTGGAATCTGGTTTTCTGAAGCACACAGACACGCTTTCGCGGTTGGTAAACAAGCCCGGCTGGCTCACCCCTCCTCCGCGGCTGCACGCTGCCTGGCGCGAGGAGGCTGCCCTACGGGTGCCTGGGGCAGTGTTTTACCTGTGTGCGCAGAATCATGCCTGTGTCTCCTGCGCCTTCACTTCCAAGGCCCGGTCTGTTGTCCCCACGAGTCTGCGAGTCGGAGAATATGCTCACTTATGGGGGCGGGGCCAGCTGCGGCCACATGGAAGCCGGCTGGCTGACTGCTGGCCAGCTACAACTGTTCCCAGAGTTGTCAGCACGACCCTGTGTGTGCTGCTGGGTACCCGAGCTCCCTTCCAGCGTCAAATTATAGCTTTTTGGAGAAAAAAAACGTACTTTTATAGAGGAGCTGTGTCGTGTAACAACGTCAGGTATATGAGTCAATAACACATTGCATTCTGGAATTTGTAGTTTTATTTAGAAAAAACAGCTGTCAATGTTGCCATTGGAGACGAAGCCCGGTCTGCTAGCTGTCACGCATAACATGGTGTTACACGATAGCTGTCTACATACATGTTCCTCTACATGTAGTAAAACATACGTACAATAAAAAAAGTATTTGGAGGTATAAGAACCACTTTCAAAAATACAGACATGCCTTCATATTGTATTACTCGTCTAAATATAAAGTGTTCTACATGTAATTTTTAGGTGGAGCACCAGGACACCTGTCTCAGGTACAGGTGGGAGAGGTGTGGCGCCGTGGCCAGGGCGCCTGACGCTGGATGCTAGGGATCATGGTTCGATCCCCGGCTCCGACAGCAGGGGTCTGCAGCGACTCTGGGCAATAGCTTGCTTAATCTTCCCAACGGCCCCCAGCGCCTAGATACCCCTTTGGGGGGGATTTGTGCGCTATACAAGTACTGGATTTACATTTAGGTACATACATTTTCTAGTTCTGGGTTTTAAGTGAGAAAAATGAGTACATTCTGGGAGTTGTACTCTTGGAAAAGTCTTGTCCCGGTGACATTGCCCCACCTGGTCACTCTGTGCAAAAACAACAGTTGATGGACAGAATGCAGAGCAATGTCATACATTCACCCCAGAACAGAGATCTGGGACTAAATCCATAGTTTTTTTGGGCACCATGCCATTCCAGTTTGAACCCAGCCATATGCAAATCAGTCTTGTCCCTGTGCCCCATGGGAACAGTCCAGCCCAAACTGCCAAGCCATGTCCTCGCTGGTCTGGAAAGAAGCACCAAAGACCGGTTTCAGGCTTTCAGCCCTCATCAGCCAGGATAGTTTGATTCCAGTGGCATGGAGAGCACGGGACTCACGTCTGACATACCCGTCCCACTCGGGGCGACAAATGCAAAAACAACAGCTGATGGACAGAATAAGAAGGCAGGGCCGGCATCGGACACGCTGCATGTATGGCAGTCGTGCCAGCCCCCGATGCCCACACGAGTGGTCTCCGGGTTGTTAGTGCGTGCCTCGGAAGTGATTGTAATCACTGTAATCACTTCCGGGGCACGCGTCACACTAACACTAGTCCAGTTAGAACTGGCCTGGCCTGGGTTAAAATAAAAGGCTGGGGAGCGGCGGAGTCTACCTCTTTGCTCGCTGCTCCCACAGCCCGCCCTTAAGGACACCAGCCTCGCTAGGAGGCTGTATTTTAATTTCTTGTTTATGTTTCTACAGGTCGCCAGTTCATGAGCCAGGGAGATTGTCGGGGAGGCTTGTTTTGCACGTCTTCTTCTGATCCCACAAGTCAGTGGAGTGGAGGAGTCGATGATGGGCTACAGAGCAGGTGATCTTCACTGCGTCCGCTCTTCTGTGCCCGGGATTTACCGAGGCACAGAGAGCAAGGGGCCAGCGGATCCGGTCTTCGGGGAGCAGTTCGAGGAGTCGGGCGCTTTGCAGTGCGGTAAGCATCGGGCACCCAAGCGCTTGGTCTTTCCGTGTGGCACACTTGCGGGGGTTAAAGCAGCCGAATTTTCGTAGCAGCAGTTTTGATAACTGGTTTTGTGTGGAGTGCCGCTTGCTTCTTCTGAGCCGATTTTATCTTGTAATCTCCTCGGGCAAGGGTGCAAGGGGATTGGGGAAGGCACGGGTGTGGCGCGAGGGTGCCAGAGCCAAGTTTTAGCGGGGCAAAAAAGCATTAGAAGCATAAATTGAAGCATTCTGTCAGGGTAGTGTGATTGAGGCAATTTAAGCATAACAATTCACTGGACCTGGACAGTCAATGCCTGCACTGTGTGATTGTGAGCACAGCATCCATCGCCATAATAGTGCATGGGGCTAACCATCCATTGTCATCCATTTGTTGTTTCCAGCCGTGATACGTCAGCAGTACGCTGCCTTACAGGAGTATGCCTTGCCAGATTGACCAAACCCTGGGGTAATGGGCGGTTGTAACACCTGAACCCCCCCCTTGTCATGAAACGGTATTCTGCCATTACGGCGCTTGTGCTTGCAAGCACTGGACGAGCTTAAAGGGAAAGCAGACATCAACCTCCCCCAGGCCTTGGTCCGCCTCGATTTGTCCGCTGCGTTTGACACGGTCGATCATTCTATCCTTCTTGGCCGTGTCAGCGCAGCGGGCATCCGGGGCGCCGCCTTCTCTTGGCTTGCGTCCTTTCTTCAGGGCAGGACCCAAGCGGTCCATCTATCAGGCTTCTCGGCCCCCCCCGCTTGATCACCTGTGGGGTCCCCCAAGGTTCCTCACTTTCTCCCCTCCTTTTCAATCTGTATATCTACCCTCTTATTATTTCTCTTCTCGAGTTGGGGGTCTCTGTATACAACTATGCGGATGACCTCCAGCTTGTCTTCGATCTTTCTTCCCCCTCTGTGTCGCTTCCTAAGTTCTGTTCTACCTTAGTTTTTATATCTGAATGGATGAGCTCCAACCACTTGAAGCTCAATCCGGACAAGACGGAGCTTGTCCTCACGGGTGGCCCCTCTAATCCCTGGTCCGGGGTTTATTGGCCCCCCTCCTTTGGTTCCCCCCCCCCTCACCGGTCTCTTCTGTCCGGACCTTGGGCATCAAGGTCAGCCACGATCTGACTATGCATGCCCAAGTTAGCTCCGTAGTGTCCTCTTGTTTCATGTCCCTCCGCCTCATCCGGAAGATCTCCCGGTATTTTTCGGCGGATGCCCTTAAAACCATAGTCATGGCCCTTATCACCTCTCGCCTCGACTATGGGAACGGCCTGTACGTGGGCATACCCGCCTACGAAACCCGCCGTCTCCAGGCCATTCAAAATCCGGCTGCCCGCCTCATTCTCCGCCTCCCCAAATCTTCCCACATCACCCCTGCACTCAAGTCTCTTCATTGGCTTCCTGTGCATTCCAGATCTATTTTCAAACTGGCCTGCTTGGCCTTTCGCGCTCACACCCATTCTGCTCCACTCTTTATTGGGTCTCTCATCACTCCTCACGTCCCCAGCCGCACCCTCCGTTCTTCCTCCCTTTCCCTTCTTCATGTCCCCCGTTTCCGCAAATCCAGAACGGGAGGCACCCGATTTTCGGTCTTGGCCCCCCAGATCTGGAATAGTCTCCCTCTGTTCATTCGCTCTATTCCTATCTATACCCACTTCCGCAAAGCTCTCAAAACCTTCCTGTTTTCCCAAGCATTCCCTTGCTAGTTCTCCCGCGCCCCCCTCATGAGTCTGGTTCAACCCTCCAGCGCCAGGTAGCCGCTTGGCCG
This sequence comes from Lissotriton helveticus, assembly GCF_964261635.1. Lineage (NCBI taxonomy): Eukaryota > Metazoa > Chordata > Amphibia > Caudata > Salamandridae > Lissotriton > Lissotriton helveticus. Next base: position 161,779,963 of record NC_136065.1, on the reverse strand, counting down.
CAGTGCGCTTAATTAAGTTCTTTTTCAAAATTCAAAATTCAAATTCAAATTCATAGCGGACACTGCGCGGGATTGGGATGCTCCGTAGTAAGAGGATAAACCTACACAGAGCTTATACCAGAGCAATAATGGTCAGGTGTAGGCGGTTCACGGATTCCAGGATAGGCTTACGGGAAACGGCGCATCGTGATGCTATCAATTAGGAGCATTTAGTTGTTCCAAGACTGTAGGGTGAGGTTCTTTAATTTTGACTCCATCTTACATTTGTCGTCAATTTGTGTTGCCTTTACACAGGCTGCTCTATTCATGAAGTGTCTCTGCCCTTTGGACTGCAACGTGTTGAAAACCCCCCTCTGTCCTTGCTTTGAAATCAATCTCAGACACCAGCTGGCCTAACTGCATACAGACATGTCCTGCCATTACTGATTGACCTATAGGTGCTGTAATTGATTTACTTGTGGGTTGGGCAGAAACACGACGTAAGGGGGACGTTCTGGTTATATGATGCCTTGTTCTGAATATTTTCCTATTGGCTAATATTTTGCAGATCCTGTATGTCCATATTAGGTATTTTGCATGCTTGCAAAAGCTAGGACTGCCCCTTACTTTTGTGCTGAGTTTGTTACCCTAAGCATATAAAAGACCTCTGTGTTTTGTACTCTTTAGACTGCCTCATTCAGTTGTTAAGGCTTCTGTGTGACGTGGTCTCACTTAATTAAGTTTAATAAAGATGTCTTTTCATATTTCAGCTTCTGCGCCAAGTTCTTTGTATTAGTGAGACCCCTGAGAATGAAGATTACAGTTCTTCAAATGGCGCGGCCAACGTGGGCTTGATCAGAGAAGTGACTTTCTGAAGGAGTGATCTTGTCAGGAGACTGAAATCTACTGAGGAGGACAGGACGGGACTCTACTACTCTGTGCACAAGGATTCTGGAGATTCTTTGTCCTTGCAGCCCAGTATATTTCTGATCTTCCTGATTTTGATCCTCCACATGCTGTCACTTCTGACTGAGAATTTTTTTGGCGTGAGTATTCCAAAAAAGGACCGTTAGGTCATTTAGAACTTGGCAGTTAGAATTTGGACAACCTTTTGATTGGTCAAAGTAAGGTAGTTTAGTAACGCTTACTGTAGCTTTGGAACTTTGGAATTTGTGTTGGCCAACTTTTGATTTGTATAGATTTGATATGCAAATTGCAATTTGTGTAGACAGGTAATGAGGAGATTTTTCTCTATTTGGTTTTGTTGAACAGTGCACGTACGAAAAGTACATTAAGCACTACTTTGATTATAATATTGTATATTCTGCAATATTTTTGGCATGCCTGTTTTCAAAGCTCACATAGAAGAATGTGTTGCTTTATTTGGAAGGTACCATAGTGTGATGTGTAATTAATTAGCCCCTGACCCCTGACCCTCTGGGCCGGTCACCCCACGCACCGCGCACACTCCCCGTGAGTGAGCCCAGGCTGCCCCCGATCCCGCTGAGTGCCGCCGCTGCCCGTAGCTGTGCTCCTGATCGTTCGTATTTTGTATCTTTGTTGCTGCCTCTGTATAGGCGTGGGAGGGGGGCTGGGAACGGGCGCTGTAACAGGAACAGGCTGCAGACCAGTATATTTCTTTAGACTCGGTTTTATTTGTAAAGTACGCCTGGTTCTAAACGTTAGTCTCTCTTTGGCAAACTCCAGCTTGTCCGTGGTGGTGGTGTCTTGCGGCCGGGGTGACTTCACGTAGTCGTCTTCACCGGTGCAGCGTCTCCGGAACCCAAGGAGAAAGGAGACCAACAGAGGGAAGCCGTTAGTTTCAAGACTGATACCGTCTTTCCCAGAGCAGGACCGAGTGGTTGTGAGGGAGCACCTGTGATCTGTACAACTCCAAAAGTGCTCGTGCTCAGGAGGGAGGAGTGATGTGAGGAACGTAGGAAGGGTAAGGGGGGTTGGAGGGAAACGGAAAGAACACAGGAAAGGCACGCACTGGGGTATCTACAGTATTTACACAGGGGCGCTCTTTCGCCCCACCCAGGTTGCCCAATGCCGCCGTACCTGAGAAAGCCACACTCCTCCCTTGGGAGTGTGGCACGGCGGTTCATGGGGTCGTTGACCTCCTGGCTCTCCTCCGCTCTCGGTTCTCCCGTCCTCTCCATCTTCTCCTCGCTCCGCCTTCGGTCTCTCTTCTCCGGCTCCGTCTCTCTCCTCCGCGGTGACGTCACACGCCGCATACAGGGCTTCCGTCCCTTTCATCCATCCAGGACCTCCTACGTCAGCCGGGGGCGTGGTCTCGTCGGAGTCATCATACGCCCAATTAAAGGCGCCGGTGTCATATTCCTCGTCCTGTGCCGGCTGTGTTCCCCATTCTGCCCTCGATGTGCCAGTCTGTGGGGAAGGAGGGGAGTTAGGGTCAGGGGTCCACCAGTCCTCCAGGCCTCCCGTCCCGACCCTGTTACACTCCTCCCCCCTTGGATTCTCCCGATCGGGGAGAGCGGGCACCCTCGACAAGTAATCAGCATTGCCATTGTCCAACCCCTTTTGGTGCACTATCTTAAACGAAAAGGGCTGGAGGAAAAGAAACCATCTAAGTACTCTGGAGTTCTGGGACATGTTCCTCTGCATCCATTGCAGGGCAGCGTGGTCCGAGTGCAGAGTGAAAGACCTCCCCTCTAGGTAATATCGCAATTTGTCCACTGCCCAGCGTATCGCCAGGCATTCTTTTTCGACCGTGGGGTATTTACGCTCTCTAGGGTGGAGTTTCCGGCTTATGTAGAGGATGGGGTGTTCCAACCCGTCTCCCCCCTCCTGAGACAAGACGGCCCCAACCCCAGTGTCAGAGGCGTCCGTTGCCAGAGTGAATGGTTTCTCGAAGTCTGGTGGTATCAGCACTGGGCTGGACGTGATGGCCCTCTTTAGGTCCTCGAAAGCCCTGTTGGCTTCTGTGGGTGGGGGTTTCCCTAGGCTGGATTTGGCGTTCTTTTTGAGGAGGTCCGTCAAGGGAGCGGCTACATCTGCGAAGTTCATTATGAACCGCCTATAATATCTGATGAGACCTAAGAAAGCCCTTAGTTCTTTCTTGGTAGAGGGAAAAGGGGAGTTAGTTATGGCACGTATCTTCTCCTCCTGGGGTGCAATCACCCCCTCCCCCAACATGAACCCCAGGTATTTTACCCTGGGATATGCGGCCCTTGATTTTTTAGAGTTAACGTGTAGTCCTGCATGTTGTAAGGCAGTGAGGATTTGGTCTATGTGCTCTAGGTGGTCCTCCCAAGTCCTACTGAAGATGACTATGTCATCGAGGTACACCGAACTGTACTCGGTGTGTGGGGCCAATACCGTGTTCATCAGTCTCTGTAACGTAGCCGGGGCTCCGTGGAGCCCGAAGGGTAGCACAGTGAACTCGAACAAGCCATCGTCAGTGGCAAAGGCTGTTTTGTGCCTGTCTCTTTCTCGCAGCGGTACCTGCCAGTAGCCTTTGGTCAGGTCAAGTGTCGTGATGAATCTGGCTTCTCCTATTCTCTCAATCAGCTCGTCCACTCTGGGTATTGGGAAGGCGTCGAAGGATGAGATAGCGTTTAAGGTGCGGAAGTCCATACAAAACCGGGTGGACCCATCCGGTTTTGGGACCATCACTATGGGCGAAGCCCAGTTACTTCGCGATGGTCGAATGACTCCGAGCTGAAGCATGTCCCTGACTTCTCTCTTTACGTCTGCTCTCCTGGCAGCCGGAATACGATACGCTTTCTGCTTGACCACCTTGCCCGGTTCTGTCTCTATGCAGTGTTCGGCTAAGTGGGTACAACCCGGAACGTCCAAGAACATAGGGGAGAACCGTTGCAACCTTTGTATGAGTTCTCCTTTTTCGGACTCCGTCAACTCTGGGTTGATGGGAAGTAGGTCTAGTGTGGTGCCCTCATCTCGGGATGGCAAAGCTAGATTGGTTGTTTTGGGCGGGGGTCCTATCCATTTCTTCAATAGATTGATGTGGAAGGTCTGCTGTCGTCTGGGAGTGACCTGTACACGGTATGTTGTTTTGCCTATGGTCTCCATAACTTTGTAAGGCCCCTTCCATTCGCTTCTGAACTTTTGTGTGGAAGACGGGAGAAGCACCAAGGCCCAGTCTCCCTTGTTCATTGTCCTCCATTTCTTGCCCTTGTCATAGTGGAGTCTCTGTTTGTCTTGGGTTCTCTCCAAGTTGGAGTAGGCTAGATCTCTCAGTTTGCCTAACTTGGATTTTAATTGTTTGGTGTACTCCAATAGGGATCTTTGATCGGCCGCCTCTTCTCTTTCCCAAGCGTCCTTGGTGATTTCCAAGAGCGATCTGGGCTGACGCCCATATAGCAGTTCGAAAGGAGAGAACCCTAGGCTGCCCTGTACTTGCGCCGGCAAAACATAAAGGGCCAAGGGCAACAACTTGTCCCAGTCTCTGTTTTCGGCGGTTAACATTTTCTTAAGTGTGGTTTTGAGCGTGCGGTTGTATCGCTCTACCAGACCATCCGTCTGGGGGTGGTAGGCCGAGGTACGTATGTGTCGCAGATCTAATGTTTTGTATACTTCTGCCATCATCTTAGAAACAAAGGGAGTCCCCTGATCTGTGAGGATCTCCCTGGGGAATCCCACCCTTGAAAACAACTCGATCAGTTTTTCTGCTACATTCCTGGTCCTAGGGGTACTAAGGGCAAAGGCCTCTGGGAATCTGGTGTTATAGTTGACAACGACTAGTGCGTAGGTATGTCCCCTGGTTGTGCGGGGAAGAGGACCAATGAGGTCCATTCCTACCCTCTCAAAGGGGTTGCCTATGATGGGTAACGGTTGGAGGGGTACCGCTGGTGGTCTACTCATATTCTTTTTCTGGCAGACCTCACATTGTCTGCAGTAGACCTCAGCCGTCTTGTATATGCCAGGCCAGAAGAAGAGTCTTGTAATGTTCTGAAGGGTCTTCTCGGCCCGCTATGTCCTGCCGTCAGATGGGTGTGGGCATAAAACAGTATCTGATCCCTAAAGTCTTTTGGGACGACTAATTGTGGGGGTTCGCCTGCCTTCCCTTCCCTGTACAACAGATCGTTTATGATCCTGAACTTGGGATACCCTTGGGTCGGTGTCATCTCGGCGATATGGGCTGCCTCCCAGGCGTTCATAAGGGTAGGGTCATTGACCTGTGCAAACTTGAATCCCCGATCCAACTCCCAGGGTTCGGTGGTTAAGTATGCCTCCCAGGGCTGTCCTATCTTTCTCCTGAAGAAGTGAAGGAAATTAGGGTTGTCTACTCCTATGATAAGGTCCTTAGGTAGGGATTCCACTACTCCCACTTTCACTACACATGGTTCCCCACCTAGGGGCAGTAGGGTGAGGTGGGCTACAGGGTATGGTTTCACGTCTCCGTGTACACATCTGATGTGTACTACTAAGTTGGGACCTAACTGGGAGGATCGGACCAGTTGTTTTTTTATCACCGATTGTCTACAACCAGAGTCCAAAAGGGCTTTCACACATTTACTGTTAACGTGTACCCTTACATAAAAGGATGGTCCCATATCCGCTGTATACATTACGGCTTTTGGTATATAGCCGACCTCCATTGGCTCTTCTGCTGTTCTTTTTCGGGGACACAGTCTGGCGATGTGCCCCCACACCCCACATTCGAAACACTGTGGTCCCCTTGTGGTGGGTATCTCGTATCGCATCGGTCGGGTCCTCAATGGTTCAGGCGCCTGTTTAGTCTTCTTTTCCTGTCTCACCATCCCTGAGGCTGCTTTGGGTCCCTTGTCTGTTTCCCAAGGAAATGTTTGTGGCATGGCTCGGTTGTAATTGGAGGCCATCTCAATGGCTTGTTCAACGGTTATGCCTGAATGCTGCTTTAGCCACCGCTGGGTGCCGTAGGGTAGGGCCTCCATGAATTGCTCCAGATAGATGCTGGACATGACTTCCTCTTTGCTCCTACTCTCTGGCCTCAACCATTTGTCGGCAGCCATTTTCAGTCTCAGGTACAATGTCTTAGGGTGTTCCCCAGCAATCCCTTTTTCCTTCCTGAATCTGAGTCTGTAGGTTTCTGCATCAAGCCCCAGGTGGTCTAGTATCACAGCCTTGATCGTTGCATATGGTGTTAGCCCTGCATGGTTGGCCACTTGGTAGGCAGCTTGGGCTTCGCCGGAAAACAGGGGGGCTAGAAAGAAGGGCCATTTCTCCTCTGGCCACCCACAGGCTCTGGCCGCCCGCTCGAAATTGGTGAGGAATGCATCGGGATCTTCCCCGGGAACGTATTTCTGCAGCTGTATGCCAGAGGGATGGGGTCCATAAGTCCGTCTTTTCATCGGCATAGGAACGCCAGGGCTCTGTACTACTTTTTGTAGACCCTCAATCTGGGCGGTGATGGTGTTCTTGAACATGTCGCGGTTGGCATCGGCGGTCGAGATCTGTTGACTGACAGCCCATTCCAGCTTCTGCTGCCCCTCTATCAATTGCTGTATCACCTGTTCCATTGCTGTCTCCTGCAAGGAAGGGCCAGATCCCACTTCTGACACCAGTGTAGGCGTGGGAGGGGGGCTGGGAACGGGCGCTGGGCTGGGAACGGGCGCTGTAACAGGAACAGGCTGCAGACCAGTATATTTCTTTAGACTCGGTTTTATTTGTAAAGTACGCCTGGTTCTAAACGTTAGTCTCTCTTTGGCAAACTCCAGCTTGTCCGTGGTGGTGGTGTCTTGCGGCCGGGGTGACTTCACGTAGTCGTCTTCACCGGTGCAGCGTCTCCGGAACCCAAGGAGAAAGGAGACCAACAGAGGGAAGCCGTTAGTTTCAAGACTGATACCGTCTTTCCCAGAGCAGGACTGAGTGGTTGTGAGGGAGCACCCATGATCTGTACAACTCCAAAAGTGCTCGTGCTCAGGAGGGAGGAGTGATGTGAGGAACGTAGGAAGGGTAAGGGGGGGTGGAGGGAAGCAGAAAGGACACAGGAAAGGCACGCACTGGGGTATCTACAGTATTTACACAGGGGCGCTCTTTCTCCCCACCCAGGTTGCCCAACGCCGCCGTACCTGAGAAAGCCACACTCCTCCCTCGGGAGTGTGGCACGGCGGTTCACGGGGTCATTGGCCTCCTGGCTCTCCTCCGCTCTCGGTTCTCCCGTCCTCTCCGTCTTCTCCTCGCTCCGCCTCTCGGTCTCTCTTCTCCGGCTCCGTCTCTCTCCTCCGCGGTGACGTCACACGCCGCATACAGGGCTTCCGTCCCTTTCATCCATCCAGGACCTCCTACGTCAGCCGGGGGCGTGGTCTCGTCGGAGTCATCATACGCCCAATTAAAGGCGCCGGTGTCATATTCCTCGTCCTGTGCCGGCTGTGTTCCCCATTCTACCCTCGATGTGCCAGTCTGTGCGGAAGGCGGGGAGTTAGGGTCAGGGGTCCACCAGTCCTCCAGGCCTCCCGTCCCGACCCTGTTACACTCTGTTACGTGCATCATTTTTTCCTGTGTGGCGTGTCTAGCATTTACCACTGTAGAGTTCTTCTTGTATTTTGCTTTGCTCTCGTCGTTGCCTCTGTTCAGCGTTTTTGTGCCCCCTGCCGCGTTCCCGCCCTCTCCCCGCTCCCCGCCGCTGCTCCCCTGCGGCCCTGCCCCTTTCTCTTCTGTATCCCTCCCATTGGCCGCCCCGCTCCCGCCTCCCAGCTGCTCCTCCCTCCCACTTGGCCATTTATGGCGGAGTGCACGCGTACGCGCAGCCGGTGCGCCGAATGTGCGCCGAAGGCGCACCAAAGGTAAGCCCGTCTGAGCCCGCCCGCGACTGGACCGCGCCCAGCGCCAGGACCCCTGGCCCCCGACGATGCCTGCCCACACGGCGGACCTACGACGCCACCACCCTCATCGCACTCAAACCCGACCGAACCAGAGTCTGCCACCGAGCCACCCCGAGACGCACCCATGGACCCTTCACCTGCCAAGCCTGCAAGTTCACCTGCCTCCGGACCTGCACCGCACCCACCAAGCCGAACACCAACAACAGTCACCTCAAGTGCATCCTGCTCAACACCCGCTCCATCCACAGGCACGCCATCGAACTTTGGAACCTGCTCGACACAACTTCACCAGACGTCACCTCCCTCACAGAAACCTGGATGAACGCCTCCTCTGCACCCGACATCGCCATCGCCATCCCGGACGGATACAAGATCACCCGGAGGGACCGCGTCAACCAGACTGGAGGAGGCATCGCCATCGTGCACAAGAACACCATCCGCATCACAACCGACTCCAATGACACCTTCTCCGCCGCCGAGCACCTCCACTTCCAGATACACACTGACCCAAAGACGACCCTCAGGGGCACCCTCATCTACAGACCCCCGGGACCACGCATACAGTTCAGCGAAGACATCACGGACTTCATCAGCCCGCACGCCCTCCCCTCCGCTGACTACATCCTCCTAGGGGACCTCAACTTCCACCTGGCGAACAACAAGGACCGCAACACCGCCGCCCTGCTGGACAACCTCGCCAACCTCGGACTCAAGCAACTGGTCAACACCCCCACCCACTACTCCGGCCACACGCTTGATCCCGTCTTCTCATCCAGCAGGCACATCACCTTTAGCCACTCCACCGGACTTCACTGGACCTACCACAGCTGCGTCCACTTCACCTTCAGAAGAACCACGACCCACCACCACCCGCAACAGGTGCCTCACAGGAGCTGGAGCAAGATCACCGCCGAGCAACTCACCACCTCCCTCAACCAGAACCCACCCGCCAGCACAACGGACCCCAACGAAGCAGCCCGCAACTTCACGCAGTGGCTGACCGCCTGCACCGACGACCTCGCGCCACTGAAGGACCCTCCCAGCAGACCCAGAAGCAAGAAAGCCTCTTGGTTCACCGACGAACTCAAGGACTCCAAGAAGAACTGCCGCACCCTCGAGAAAGCCTGGCTCCTCGACCAGACCACAGACAACATGACTGCCCTCAAACAAGCCACCCGCAAGCACCACCAGCTTATCCACACCACCAAGAAGAAATCACTAAAGGAACGACTGGACAACAACGCCCACGACAGCAAGGAACTCTTCAGCATCGTCAAGGAGTTCTCCAACCCCAGCACCGGCAACAATGACATCACTCCTTCACAAGAGCTCTGCGACTCTCTCGCCTCGTTCTTCCACCGCAAGATCGCCGACATCCACAACAGCTTCGGCGCACCATCCACGCACCCCACCGTCGAACCAACGCCCCCCACCGCCACCCTCCGCACCTGGACCACGGTAACCACCGAAGACACAACCCGCACGATGAACACCATCCACTCCGGATCTCCAACCGACCCCTGCCCCCACCACGTCTTCAACAAGGCCGACTCCACCATCGCACCCCATCTCCGGAACATCATCAACACCTCCTTCAACACCGCCACCTTCCCGGAGAGCTGGAATAATGCCGAGCTCAGCGCCCTACTGAAGAATCCAACAGCGGACCCCACCGGCCTCAAGAACTTCCGCCCCATCTCGCTCCTCCCTTTTCCTGCCAAAGTCATTGAGAAGACCGTCAACAGACAGCTTGCCGCCTTCCTCGAGACGAACGGATCCCTCGACCCCTCGCAGTCCGGTTTCCGAGCCAACCACAGCACCGAGACCGCCCTCATCGCAGCCACCGATGACATCAGAACCCTGCTCGACAACGGGGAAACAGCGGCCCTCATCCTCCTGGACCTCTCTGCAGCGTTCGACACTGTCTGCCACCGCACCCTAGCTCAACGCCTCCGCAACATCGGTATCCAAGAGAAGGCACTAGAGGGGATCATCTCGTTCCTCGCCGGAAGAACACAGAGAGTCCGCCTCCCCCCGTTTCGATCCAAGGCCACCGAAGTCATCTGCGGCGTACCGCAAGGATCATCACTCAGCCCCACCCTCTTCAACGTCTACATGAGACCCCTTGCAGCCATCGCACGCCAACACAACCTCAACATCATCTCCTACGCCGACGACACCCAACTGATCCTCTCCCTCACCAGAGACCCCGCCACCGCCAGAACCAGCCTACACGAAGAGATGAAAGACGTCGCTGAGTGGATGAAGAACAGCCGCCTGAAACTGAACTCAGACAAGACGGAAGTGCTCATCCTGGGACCATCGCCCTCCGCCTGGGACGACTCCTGGTGGCCCCCCGCCCTGGGCACCACTCCCAAGCCAACAGATCACGTACGCAACCTGGGCTTCATCCTGGACTCCTCCCTCTCGATGACCAGACAAGTCCACGCCGTCTCCTCATCATGCTTCAACACCCTACGCATGCTCCGCAAGATCTTCCGATGGATCCAGACCGACACCAGGAAGACGGTAACCCAGGCCTACCGCATTGCTTGCACCATAATCGTGCCCTCCACCGCGGCATCAGCGGGCTGGCTATCGCGTTTTGGAGCGCCATCTTGGGAGTTGTGAGGAGACACTTTAGACTGGGGACGAGCGTTCTAGCAGTCAGGCTGACTGGCTAGAGGCAATCAGGTGGGAACTATTTAGGTAGCCAACAAAGGTGGGTCTGCCTGCTAAGGCATACATCACTGCGCGCTGCGCTTTGTAAATCAGGCGCCGCTTTATTTTTAAAATCTCCTGTTTTGTCTTTTTATCTAAAATATAATTTAGCACTTTGCCTTGTTCTTAATTTAACCTACCGCATTGCTTGCACCATAATCGTGCCCTCCACCGCGGCTTCAGCGGGCTGGCTATCGCGTTTTGGAGCGCCATCTTGGGAGTTGTGAGGGGACGCTTTAGACTGGGGACGAGCGTTCTAGCAGTCAGGCTGACTAGCTAGAGCCCTATAAAACTCTGAGATGGTGACGCGCAGCGTGTGCGCGCTGCATGTGTGCCGAAGCATCGCCGGAGTCACGCCAGAGTCCAGCCCGTCTGCGCCCGTCCGCGCTGAGGACGGGCTGGTCGGGCAGACGACCGGGGTGGCTGCCGGGGAGTTCCCTCCTATCAGGTACTCTTGGCAGGATTTACAGACCTATCGTCCGAATAGGACTTCCTGCCACTATAAATTTAGGCCGGAGGACTTTCTTAATTCACCCCCGTGTGTCTGTTTGCAGACAAGTTTCGCTGGGTCTGTTTCTCTTCTGGGCCCAATTACGGGCGCGAAAGGTGACACTACGAGCAGCTGTGCCATGAGGGAACATGGCTTCCTTCTAAATGCGCGATCAATTATAAAACACAATGTTGTTTTTAAGAATTTTGTCCTAGACAGAAAACCCGCTTGGGTTTTTGTTACCAAAACATGGGCTAAAGAGTCCTCGGGCCCTGACCTGGTGGAAGCTGTTCCCGAAGGTTATACACTGGTCAGGCAGGATAGGGTCGGACGGATAGGGGGAGGGCTAGGTATTCTGTTTAAGGAGGGTCTGGTATGTCACACCACCACTCTAACTGATCCTCAGGAAACCTTTCAGGCCCTTCATTTCTCCTTAAATGGTCCTTACGTGATCCCATTTCAGGGTATCCTTCTCTATCGACCTCCGGGGTCTAGAAAAGATTTTGAAAAAATTCTGCTCGCCATTTTAGAACCCTATTTTGGTCGCGAGCACCTAACGATTCTGGGGGATTGGAACTACCATTTGGAGGACCTGGAGTCCACGGAAACCCTCTCCCTCCTTGATACTCTAACTGCTTGTGGGCTACATCAGCGAGTAAAGGGGGCCACCCACCAGGCGGGTCATACGCTTGATGGGATTTTTTCGAATGACGGGAGGCTGACTGTCAAAGATCCGCTTCCTCTCTCCTGGTCCGATCACTTTGCTGTCCCGATAGAACTGACCTTTACCTCCACGAATAGTAAAATAAAAGATGGGAGTAAGATGGAATCTCGGAGAAATTTTCAGAATATCTTAAATGAGTCACTTGCCCCGAGGATCCCTAGTGAGGCTATTGTCCGGGAGGAAGATGTAGGCTTGGCGGTACATCAACTAGAAACCGCCGTCAAAATAGCAATGGATGAGCTGGCCCCGGCCTCTCTGCGTTATTGCGCTAGGAAGAGGCCGTCGGCCCCCTGGTTTTCTGAGTCGCTAAGGCTTCTTAGGCAGGGAGTCAGGAGACATGAACGCCTCTGGCAGGCCTCCTGGGATCTTAGGGACAAAGAAGCTCATAAAACATTACTGAGGAGGTACAAGGCGGAGGTCATCAGAATCAAGCAGGAATATTTTTCAACTCTTACCACCTCCCTGTCCTTCTCGAAAGAGCTTTTTAAAATCGTTGACTCTCTTACCTCCCTGCAGATGCCTGACCCCGTCATTGGGTCGCAACAGCTCTGTAACGACATTGCCCAATTTTTTCAATCAAAAATTGGGGATATTTACACTGCGTTAGAGCGGCAGAAATCCTCCTTATCCATTCCCCCTCCTCTTCTACCCCCCCCCCCCTTATTGGTGGCTGAGGTCTCCTCTCAGGGCAGTCTGTGTAGTTTTCCTCCCCTCTCTCTTTTAGACCTGGAGAATCTTCTTGGCAGGATTAGGTCGGGTTCCACGCTTGATCCCTGCCCTCTTAAGCTCCTAAAGCAGTGCAAGGAGACTCTGTTGCCGCCACTTTTGGAGATTATGAACAGGGCGATGAGGGACGGGATTTTTCCATCGCAGTGGAAGAGGGCAGTGGTGAAACCACTGCTGAAAAAACCCACGCTGGATCCGGGTGTGTTAAAAACATTTCGCCCCATTTTCCTGCTCCCAGCCCCAGCGAAGATGCTGGAAATACATCTGAACCAGCATCTCTCAGCCTTCCTGGAAAACTCCGATCTTTTTGATCATTCACAGCATGGTTTCAGGAGGGGGCATAGTACGGAGTCTGCCCTAACCATTGTGCTTGATAACATCCGCACTAGAGTGGATAAGGGCCAGACTACCCTGCTCATCCTCCTGAATCTCACTGCTGCGTTTGACACCCTCTCTCCCTCAGTATTAACATCTCGACTGAGGGAGATAGGGGTGGAGGGGGCTGCACTCAGCCTACTTACCTCCTTCCTTGATCGGAGAGAACAGAAAGTCAAGCTGGGTGAGTTTCTATCTCCATCCCTTCCTGTGCACTGTGCGGTTCCTCAGGGGTCGGCATTAAGTCCGACCCTCTTCAACATCTATGTAACCCCATTGGCCAGGCTTATTAGATCTTTTGGGATGGAGGTAGTCTCCTATGCCGACGACACCCAGATCCTGGTGTCTCTCGCCCATTCTGTCACTCTGACTGCCTCCAATTTTAGACTATGCATGGAGGCTGTCGCCCAATGGATGATTAGCAATTCATTGAGGCTTAACGGCGAGAAGACAGAGATTCTGGTGTTCGGCGGAAAGAAGGAGATATGGTCGGCGGAATGGTGGCCCACCTCGTTGGGAGTCTGCCCAGTACCCACGGACCTGGCCAAGAACTTGGGAGTCCTGATCGACCCTTCGCTTAGCATGCAGCAGCAGGTGAACAGAACAATTGCTACTTGCTGGGGTGTTATTCACAATCTTAGGAAGATCAAACACTACCTGTCTTTGCAAGCGAGAAAGCAAGTCGTTGTAGCCCTTATAGGGTCGAGATTGGACTATTGTAATGCGTTGTATGCAGGGATCAATAAAGGCCTGCTGCAGCGCTTACAAATGGTCCAGAACGCCGCAGCGAGATTTGTTTTAGACCTGCCAGACGTTCATCAGCCTCCGCTGCCAGGAAACTCCTTCACTGGCTTCTGATGGAGGATAGGATCCGTTTCAAAACTCTCTGTCTGACATACGGAGCCCTGGCGAGTAATAGGCCGGGAGGAATAGGAGACCTTTTGGTCCCTTATAGCCCTTCCAGAAATTTACGTTCGGCTAAGAAGTCCCTACTACGAGTACCTCGCATTCGTAGAGCTAAGTGGGGGGGCAGAGCTTTCTCGAGTCTTGCGCCAAAATGGTGGAACACTCTACCGGAAGAAATTAAGTCTCTGCCCACTATGCAAGCCTTCAAAAAGGCCTTGAAGACTCGTCTTTTTGCCAAAGCCTACTTGTAGTTTTGTTCTTGCCTTTTTTGAAGACTTTTGTCTGTTAGGCGCCTTGATGCCTCCGGGTTTTAGTTGCGCAATATAAGTTGTTTTTCATTCAGGCACTCGTCACCAGCCGACTGGACTATGGAAACACCCTCTACGCCGGAACCACAGCCAAGCTACAGAAAAGACTCCAACGCATCCAGAACGCCTCCGCCCGACTCATCCTGGACATCTCCCGACGCAGCCACATCTCCGGACACCTGAGGAACCTGCACTGGCTCCCCGTCAGCAAGAGGATCACGTTCAGGCTCCTCACCCACGCACACAAGTCTCTCCACGACCTGGGCCCCAAGTACCTCAACGACCGCCTTACCTTCTACAAGCCCACCCGCCAGCTACGTTCTACAAGCCTCGCCCTCACTGCCGTACCACGCATCTGAAGAGCCTCCGCCGGAGGAAGATCCTTCTCCTACCTGGTGGCCAAGACATGGAACTCCCTCCCCATCCACCTGCGGCTGACCCAGGACCATCTCGCCTTCAGGAGACAACTCAAAACCTGGCTGTTCGAGCAATAGCGGACCCCTTCCCCAAGCGCCTTGAGACCCTCCGGGGTGAGTAGTGCGCTATACAAATGTTATGATTGATTGATTGATTGATTGATTAGCCAGCTCTCCTAGAAGGAATACCTAAATAGGTTTAGGTATACAAACATATTTCTTCCTTGGTGATTCTGCATCCCCAGGGAATTAAAATATGGACATAATATACACAAGGATCCTTTGTTCTGTGCAATTTTATGAATGAAGATATGCAAAGCGATTTTTGGTGTTCTGCTAGCCAAAGCTAGTGAATTGAGTATATTTTCGCTTCTTGGACATACATCAGTCTGTTGGGCTGTTTTTGCAGTCTTTTGGAACAAAATTGAGAAGCGTTTCTTGTAAATATGACTTTCAACTAGTATTTACAAATGGTTTGGTTTAAGTACAGTCTGTGGGCTGTCATTTGTTTCTGTTTTGAGTATTGATATGTGGGTTAAATATGTGTTTAAATGTCTATGTGGTTTTCCCATTAGTGCAATTTCTGTAAGTGAATAGCGATGGCGCTATTCACGAAATAAATGGCTAAAGCGCGCCGTATTGTGTGTCCTAAGTGTTTGACCCCTTTCTGTTTATGTCTAAAATGAGCTCAATGGCTGTTGGTGGTTTTTCTTGATGTTTTCAGTCTATTAAGCAAAATGTCTAAATGCTTAAAAACTAAAATGTTAATTCACATTCACTAGGAATAAAAAAGCCTCAAAATAGAAATTGTGTGTTTTGTAGAAAAATAAACTTATAGTATTTTTTACTTACATACATTGTGTTAGATATTAACAGGCAAACACTTCAGCTGAAGTAAATTTTTGCTGAATTCAAATGCATATTATAGAATTAATATGTTGTAGTTTTAAATAGATTGCCACCGTGCTCATGTTATAAACATTGAGAGACAAGCTAAATAGACAGGAATATTTACTCAAGCCAGGAATTTGCCCTCAGTTGCACGGGTGAAACTTTGCATTTCAGAATGTTGTTTTAAAAAGGTTCCAAAACTAAGGTTCATTATTATGTATTATAGGAAGACATTTCAATTAAGGGTTTTCCCTCTCTTTAAGCATTTCTTTAAGTATATTCTTGGCTCTGCTGCTAAATAATAATTAACCTATGTAATGAAGAAACATTTTTAAAAAAAAGAAACAGTAACAGATGCTGAAACAAGATAAGGCATGTGCAAGGAAACTAAAAAGTTAACGATGTCTTGAACATTGATTGGCAATCTCAGATAAAGATCAATCTGGGAAATTGGCTTTGTGAGGTCAGTTTCAGGTGAAGAGGTCAGTTTCTTGCAGTTCATTTTAGAGTAAACCTGGTTAATGTGTACCACCTTGTTCGCCAGGCTATCTTTGCAGGCCTACGTGGCACAGAGCAAAAAAAAAAAAATTATGTCAGATTCGAGGAATTACAGAACCTTAATATGTGGAATTATCAAAAATGATTGGGTTTATTAAAAATAATTATTAATTAAGCAAAACAATTATTAAAAATAAGTGCTACAAAATTCGTTTTTTACTATTCATGAAGCTTAATACTTATACTGTGACCTCCTAGCATTATAATTTAATTTAAGTTATGTTATACTGCATAATGAGGACATTAGCATATAGAATTTCACTTGGCGCAGGCGTGACAAACTCATTTTTCTAAGGATTTGCATGAGATATGTCTAATGTCCAATCTCTGCAATTTGTAAGCAACATTCTGAGGATGATTAATATGTATCACAATTATAGGATATTTATTTTTAAGTGCCCCAAATATTAAAGTCAAATTTGGGTAAAATGTGGGCATTTTTGCCATTTACAATAACTTTAAAGTGCTTTAGGCTTCAGTAAATGCATACATTTAGGTATAATACAAATTTGCAGGTTGTTCCCATTTGGGTTTGCTTTTAAATGGCTCAGTGAGCCAATGTGCCCGGTGCAGAGGTTTGAGTTTAATATCAGGGTGGAAGGTTTTTACTTTAGCTGGATCTACTGAGACCTTTATCTTTTTAAGGTTGATGAAATAAGTACCATTGCAACAAGCATTTGTTCTCAATACATTAAAGAACTTAGGGCTAGATGTAGGTAAGTAATATTTACCGACTCTTAAATACTGAATTTTACCGATTCGGTATTTAAGAGTCGGTAAATATGAAGGGGGACATGTAGGGAAATCCAGATGGTTTTTTTCCGAATCGGTAAAATTCGGTATTTACCGATTCGGTAAATACCGACCGGTAATGCCCATTCATTCCTATGGACTTTGAAGCCCATAGGAATGAATGGGCATTACCGAATCGGTATTTACCGAATCGGTAAATACCGAATTTTGCAAGGGTGCAGGGGGTGTCTCTTTGACACCCTCTAGCACCCCCAAAACAGGTTCGGGTGCCATGTGGCAGGCATACCTGCCCTAAGGGCAGGTCTGCCTGTCATATGGCACAGGTGTGCATGCACACATGTGCATGCACACCGGAATCGGTATCTTACCATCAAATAGAATTTGATGGTAAAATACCGATTCGGTAAGGCTTGTGGGACTCAGAAGAGTCCCACCTACATATCAAATTTACCGATTCGGTAAAAATACCGATTCTGTAAAATATGCCCCCTACATCTCAAATTCCATTTACCGGTCGGTAACGGCCGAATTCGGCCGTTACCGACCGGTAAATGCCTACCTACATCTGGCCCCTAATTCCAAAGGGAAAATATGAAAAAAGGGTTTCTTTGAAAGTCCCAACATCATGCTAAATGCTCTGCAGAAATGATAAATTTGTATCTCTGCTCTAAAAAATAATGTCCGCTAATTGCTTTTATTTGACAAAAAAATGAGGTATTGCATTAAGTCTTAGACAGAAAATAAGACAAAGCTCTTTATTAAAATTTTGAAGGCTACATGCCTAAGTGAGAACGATTTGATAATTAAGAATTATTTTTCACAGTGGAAATTGTGGCACAAAGCTAACATGGAGTGTCAGTGAAACAATTTTACTTTTAGAAAGTTAAAATGGCTTAATGTTGCAAGCTGACTGACAAGATGGTAACAGTTAAGTAATGGAAATTTATTTTTCTGTTTATTAATGTGTATCATGTTTTGTCTTCTGATTAAAAGTTATAAAGGATATTTGTTTGTTATGAGAAATGTCTCTCTTTTGTGTGTTGTGTATTTTTTTTGCTTCTGCCCACAGATCATTCATGGATTGTTCTGGGTGATTTTAAGGCTGACAAGACATGTGAGTTTGGTTGGTTGAAAAGAGATGTGTTTTTGCGTAATTCCTTTGGAAAGAAATATTCATGCGTTTTACATATTTTTGCATATTATCCTTTTATGAATTGTTCCTGCTGGTCCTGTGTGTCAGAAGCGACACAGTAAGTTGTGTTTGACAGCCAAATCTCCCCTAACTGGTGATCTGCTGTCAAAAGGAGGGTGAGGATTTTAAACCTGACAAATTAAGCAGGCCCGAATATTGGGTTTTGGGCTGCAGGTTCACAGTGCATAAAGTGCATACAATGGTGTTGTGTGTCACCGCTTATTTACATATGCTATTACACTTTGTCTATGCTTTTTGTGCTTGATATACAGCACGTATATCTGATGGCTTGGCATGTGTGTGTGTTTTTTTATGCACGTTTTTGTTTTATGTTGCTGCTTTAGATACTATTACAAGTTCACCTGTGTTGTGAAAGGTTCTACATGACGATGTATATCGCTGCACAATAGTTGGGTGAATTTGCGCTGATACTAAATTTCACAGATATGATTTTTCATGCTGTGAACAAGAGAGACAAAACTTCACCAGTGTATGTCAAATTTGGCTATATAGTATTGAAGTAAAATAAAAGAGATATACAGGATCAAAGTGTGTCACCTGCTGTTAGTCACGCTACTGCCCCTCTTCCCTTAAGGAACAGGCAGCCCTAGATTTACATTTCCTTGATTGGACCTAAGGATGAAATTATAGATTTGTGGCTCTTGCTAAAGGTGACCTAAACTTTTCATTTTTTCCCTGAAAAAGGAACTGGAACATTAGCTGAGATTACCGTATATGGTGTAGCGGCCAGCAGTAGAGCTAACATTTGTGAACTATTTTGACTTTTGTGCATCACCCATACTCTTGGTATTATGTCACAAACTTGACTATCACCCGAGTAATTTTTTTTGTTCTTCCTATAGATTTTTCTTTTGCCGCTTCTCCCCTGACTGATGTTGCATTGTGCCTAGATATTGGGGATTTTAGCTGTGTCCTACTCACATTTCCCTTTTCCATATTCTTTTCACCAGTCAGCTCATTTATTCCTTTTGTATGACCAGACTGGTTTTCAAGAATTTTCTTTAGGCCTACTTCAATGTTTGCCAGTCTGACCGGCAGGGTAGTGATAGACTGGTTAGCTGACTCAATACTATAGTAAGATAAGTTTTCCACCTCAATAGGAGACACCGTACGTTTTTTTAAAAAAAATATGACAAATTCAATGCCTATTCTAATTTGGTGTTTAGTTCCTTTTTTCTGCTGCTTTAATTTTTGGTGGATTAGATATGTTCTAAATGATGGAAATACCAGGACTCTCTAGTTCTTGTTTTTTTGTTTCCACATTTTGATCATCAGCTTTTGTATTGCATAGTCCACCTGATGCACAATTATTAAAGGGAGGTATCTACATGTCCCAGATAATATGTATTATGCGATTCTCTTTTGAGGTGTTGTAGATAAGGAATTTAGGAACACCTATATGTAATCATTTAGAGAAAAAAAAATGTGTTTAACCCATTAGACGATGCCACCATATGTGAGGACATCAATTCAGATAGAATTTCCATGTCGCTATCTACCCTTAGATGGTAGAGGATATGCTCTCACATGGAAACCAATTGAAGAGGCTAGAGGCACTGTTTTGCCTACTGCCTTTGTCCTTGTATTGCCTTTGAGAATGACAGTGTATTCTAGACCAGAAATGCCCCATGACATATGGCCACTCCTTTAAAGATTGCAGGACACCTGCTTGCAGTCCCCTTGTTATACAATGAACTGTTTTTGTACTTAATTGAAGGAAACTAACAACTGTGTCACATTCCTTACGTCATTAGGTTCTGCGGGATTAAAGTCATAATAACCTGCGGAACTCACCCACAATCCCATCAGTGACAGCTATAAATGAAAAGTCCCAGCACCCAGAAAAGTAGCAAAACTGGACAGCAATCGCCAGCGTGCCATCAGTGGTATCTCCAACGTATTGTGCTTGCTTCATCAGAAGGCGTTGAACATCACAAAAGAAGGAGGAGCTGGTTTTGCCACAGAACCAGAGTTTCAGTGCAAAAGAGCGAAAGAATTGAGGCTTCAGTTTTCCACCTGTCATGTGCTGGTAACCTCTGACAGTGTGCAGTCCCTTGAGCCCCTTGGCCTGAGTTTTGGGCACACACACCCTTTTCTTTGCTTCAACGGAAAGGCAGTGCACCGGAGGATCCAAGATTGGCAAAAGGCACTACATTGTGGTACCTATGATTAAATGAAAGAGCAGCCCGAGCATCCTCTGACACTGAATAGAGAGTGTTGGAGCCTGAAAGTGTTGCTGAGTGTGAAAGTCTGTTGCTCTTTCCCAATTAATAGTACTTGGGTCTGCATGAGATGATCTGTGCCCATGACTAACGAAGAGCACAATATCTGTAGTGCCTGCAGCACAGGAAATATATTGGTGCACTGTATTGAGACATTGAGACTTTCAAGTGAGCTGTGAGTGTTTGCCAGGAAGGCACTCCAACGGATACTGAGAAACACCATTTTTATGAAAGGCCTGAATGAAGAGGCCCATGCGGAAGAAAACAACAGAAGCAGATTTGATGGACAATAGAAGCCTGCCAGAGAGGCTTCGACGGACTCTGGGTATTTCCCGTGCGATTGCATAGAATGGGTGTTTGGAGACTGATTCTTATTGTTTTACTGGCATTGTCAATAGTCACTGAAATAACTAGGAGCCCTGAAATGTTTGCAACATAATTTTAGGATTTGCTTTTGCCTAGGGTTGTGAAAAAATATGATAAACCTGTTTGTAATAGTGGTCATCACTTTCTTTTGCTATCTGAATGTTAAATGCTTTGTTCTCATTGTATTCCTGCTGATAGTTTATATATACCTGTTTGTATAAAATGAGTAGAATGCTCACCTAGCAATGAATTAGGATTTGCCTGTGTAATGGCAAAAGGAGGGTATAAGGTTCTTTAATTTTGACTCCATCTTACATTTGTCGTCAATTTATGTTGCCTTTACACAGGCTGCTCTATTCATGAAGTGTCTCTGCCCTTTCGACTGCAACGTGTTGAAAACACCCCTCTGTCCTTGCTTTGAAATCAATCTCAGACACCAGCTGGCCTAACTGCATACAGACATGTCCTGCCATTACTGATTGACCTATAGGTGCTGTAATTGATTTACTTGTGGGTTGGGCAGAAACACGACGTAAGGGGGACGTTCTGGTTATATGATGCCTTGTTCTGAATATTTTCCTATTGGCTAATATTTTGCAGATCTTGTATGTCCATATTAGGTATTTTGCATGCTTGCAAAAGCTAGGACTGCCCCTTACTTTTGTGCTGAGTTTGTAACCCTGAGCATATGAAAGGCCTCTGTGTTTTGTACTCTTTAGACTGCCTCATTCAGTTGTTAAGGCTTCTGTGTGACGTAGTCTCACTTATTTTTTTTTTAAACTCTTTATTCATGGCTGCATCAAAATCACATGTTACATATGAGCACATTATCATCCGTCTGCCTTTTCACGTTTTCGTAACCATAACTATCGGCAAATTAACAAGTATACGCTTTCCATTCCGCCTTAGTATCTCAGGTGGAACAGTCTAATATATCAGTAGTCTTTTACGAACACCTCACAGTATTGCCCGGTGAATTAACTCCTTCCCACCCAGGTCCCTCCCATCCCTCCTGTCTCCTAGCTTTGTCATCGTGTACACTCTATATCCCTTGGTACCATGGCCATATCTCACCCAGGGTAAATCAATCGCATCTGGCTGGTTGAACCCGTCTCCTCAGCAGTCATGTCTCTATCCCCGTAGTCCACCACATTGGTTCCTGTGTGTGCGGTCATGCGACATTCCCTTGTGACAGTCCTATGTCTATACCTTCCAACTCAATCAGCATTCGCTCCCAGTCTTGTGCTATGGGATGTTTACGGAGTCCCTTCTCCTCCTCCCTACGCAGGATCCCACTTTCCGCCCGTCCCCATTTTAGCAAATCAGATCGCCATACCTCCACACTCGGGGGTCTGGCCGATTTCCATCTCATGGTTATAACTCTGAGTGCCAGCAAGAGTGCCAGGTCCAATAGCTTCAGTTGGGCTTTGCAGGTCTTGGGCCGTTTCCTATGTCCTATCAGGTAGGGCAGTGCCCCCTCAGGGAGTTGTAGGTCTGTGATGGTGTGTAGTGTGTGTTGGACCGTCCCCCAGTAGTGGCGTGTCCACGGACAAGCCCATAGCATATGAAGGATATCGGCCTCATCCGCTTGACATCGGGGACAATTGTGTGAGGAAGCCGGGAAGATTCTGTGGAGTCTCCGGGGTGTTAGATATGCTCTATGTAATATCATAGTCGTAGTCTCACTTAATTAAGTTTAATAAAGATGTCTTTTCATATTTCAGCTTCTGTGCCAAGTTCTTTGTATTAGTGAGACCCCTGAGAATGAAGATTACAGTTCTTCAAGGGAATATTCATCTGGGGCACCGTGTCTATTGGCCGCATCATGTTGCTGTCAATTAGGGGCATTTAGTTGTCCCAAGATTGTAGGTGAAACTTCCTCTGAGTAAGCCAGCCCTAGCATTAATATCCTGCACATGGGGGGGATGATGATTGGGTACGCCTGGGTAAAAGGGGGCTGGTCAAAACACTAATCACTGTAGTGGGTGGGTCGACACGTCAATGCCCGGGGTACACCCTGGCACGGAGACTCCAGAGATTCCATTGGGGGGGGAAGTGAGTCTGTGAGGGCATTGTGCCACTCCGTAAAATAATTACTAACAGATTGGTGAGGCTATCTAGGGTTTTTTTACACCTGCAGACTATAGCCCAGGGGTGCATCTGGGGGTAGTCGAGCATCTTAAACAGATGGCGTCCATTTGTACAAATTAAGGAATTAAATCTTCACCTAGTTAGTTGTGTATAGGGACCGGGCATGAACTTTCAGTGAGCTTTTGGGGGGTATTGATAGTCGGGCAACTATGCAGGCTTGGGGCGGTAAGGTCATGATTGGTAAACATTAAATTAAAGGTCCTTAGAGGGCGGCACCATTCTTGAATGGGGTCGCCCAAGGGGGAGGGACAAGTGGTTTCTCATAGAACTCCAGGGGCAGTTACAGCCGGTTGGCTGGATGAGTGCGGTGGAGGGGGAGTTATGCTTTCCTGTAGGTTGCTTGGCCACCCCTCCCATGCACAATGGCGCATATAAACGGTGCATAACTGCAAAGGCCCCTTATGGAGATAATTTACAAGGCGTACAAGGGTGATCTGGGGGTGGGGAGTACCCTCACGGGGAAAGGACCCTCTGCACATGCGCACTCCGGTTGGAAGGCGGGCATAAGGGCGTACGGGGGTCACCTGGGGGGAAGTACCCTCACGGTAAACAGGCCCCCTGCGCATGCGCACTCCGGTTGGAGTGCGGGCATAATAATAATTTGATAAGGATCTGGCACCAGTCAGTGACCTTGCCATAGGCTCAAAATAGGGATACGCAGAAAATGAAAGGTTATTGTTATGATTGTTGATTATGTTATTTTTAGATTTGGATAGGAATATATTTGTATTAGAGATATGTTAAGATTAGCAAAATGACATCTGTACCTATCCAAGTAATCAATGTAATGGTTTTCTGTGTGTTGTTTTAATATTATATTAAAAGTGTTGATGTAATTTTATGTTAATAAATACGGCCGAGGATTAACGACTCACTAATCCAAAAAATTCCTTGTGGTAAATGTGTGTAATGAATGTGCTATTTATGTGGATAAATAGCTTGATAATGACCGTCGCCCATCACCATCTTAGTCTTATTTAGCATATTTCATCATAATATAGTGATGTGTAGGCATACCTAGTAACAATAAGCTACAAAGTAGGGCTTGATTATGTCCCTGTCTGTTTCCGACTTTATCTTGCTTAACGTCAGTGCTTACTATACCAATAATAAATACACCCCAAGATATACCAATTGGTTTCTTTTTCTTGTGGTGAGAGGTACTTTGCTTGTTGTATGTGGTTCTTCCTAGGCGAGCATTCTGTAGCAGAGAGGATCGGCTAATTGCCTCATGCACAGCGCCTGTCGCTAGGAAGATTGTTATTGTAGAAGTCCTCTCAGTAAGAGACAACGTATAAGTAGTATTCCTACCTTGGGTAAGTATTGTAGAGTATTGTAGAGTGTTGTATTTTTGGGTCCCGAGGGAGAATGTGCCTGCATGACCTGATTATTGGCAAAAATCGGGCCATAACATTTTGGCTTCACAAACAGGATCGACGGGGTGGATATTAAGGGGAATAAATTATGTGTTCCAGAAAAATGAAAGCCGACTCCCAATTGTTGATTGAGATTCCCAGATGGGAAATGACTCTGTATGGAGTACTGGCCCATGAGTTGGCTAATTGTGCTGGTTTGAGTGAAAACTGGAATGCTTGTTAATTGGAAGCTGAACCGGCTCAGGTGGTTTCATTCTTACAAAAGGTGCCTATACAAAAAGGAGAAGAACTCTCTACATTAGGGAGTAGGGGTTGGATTCTCTTGAATGCTTACAAGATTATGCATGAGAAATATGTACAGTTACAATGCAAATGTAGGACGTTTGAAGAGCAATATGTTGAAGCAAAGAATGCCTCTACGTTGTTAACATGTCAAAATAAATTATTATTAGATAAGCTAGAGACTTACCAGACTGTAGCGGAGAGGGCTGCGGTACGTATTGCAAGGTACAGATACAGGAACAGGAGAGGAAGTGTTATGCACTGACTTTTGCAAAGGCAGGACTCGACTGGGATCCTGAGGAGTGGGATGGAAATATTTGGGATTCTTCAGAGTTTTCAGGTTCGGGTGAGGAAGATAACAGAAAAGAGGAGCCTGTTAGAACGCAAAAAGATGATAAATTAGAAGGATGCAGACAGGTCAGTGCGCAGCCGATACACCTCAGAAAGTTGCAGGGTGGACCACAATACCCACAGGGGGTGTCTTTAGACAGTTTGGAGGATTTTACACAACAAAAGATAAATGACATCTTGGACAGGTTTCGGCAGAAACCTGGTGAGCATTTACTTACATGGATGGTTCGCATCTATGATTTGGGTGCTGCAGGTATGATGTTAGATCAAGGAGATGCAGTGACATTTTGTACGTTGAGTACAGACGCAACGGTTCGAGAACAATTCAGAAATGATGCACATGACGAACAGATTCGTTTGTTACAATTGGCTGTGATTGGATGTAGTCATAAATACCCAACAGAATCAGATTGGCTAGTGAATGAGAAGCCTTGGTATACTTTGAGAGATGCGATACAGAGATTGAAGGAAAAGGTAATAAAGACCTCTATTTTCTTAGACCAAGCACATAAGATCACGGAGTGAAGTGAGATGTAATAGATGGAATACCTACTACAAATCTGTGGCAAATGTTTCAAAAAAGAGGTTTAGACCAAAAAGAAGGGAGCAGGAGAGTTAATAAACACGACCAAGGACAAAGACAATCGGACAACAGTGACGATGAAACATATAGGGGGAGAAGGGAAATATCTCCAGAATACAGAGTAAGAAATGAGAGGGAAAGCTCTTTAGACCGCCGAGTTGGGAACGAAAGGGAGAAATTTCCAGAATACCAAGTGAAGTATGGAAGGGAAAGACCACCGGAATACAGAGTAAGAAATGAGAGGGAGAGAACCTCAGATCGTAGAGTGAAGAATGATAGGGACATGGGAAACCTATACCCTGAAGAGAGCGCATATGAGGAGGATGTGCTTCCTAGATGATATGAAAGCCTTTACCCTGATTTGTCCTGGGCACAGAATAAATATCAAGACGACCAGGAAATAGGTCAAACTCCGGTACAGAATTGGGCTCGCAAAGACAATAGACCCTATGTAGATATAGAGATTTATTGGAAAAAACATAATGTACAGAGGGCCCGAACCCTAGTAGATACGGGAGCGGAGGCCACTTTAATATGTGGAAATCCTAAGAAATTTAAAGGACAGTATTTTACAATCACAGGTTTAGGTGGTAAAGAGACCCTGGCAGTGCAAACTAATGTTGTTTTAAAAAGTGGAAGAATACAAAAAGAGAATATAGTGTGTTGATTGTGCCCCTTTCTGAATATATTATCGAATTGACATTTTGAGGGGAATGACTTTGTTTGGATGATGGATACTATCAATTTGGATCAAAACGCTACATTTCAGTTAATGCTGTGAGAGTAGGCCGTTTGAAAATTCCTCCTGTAAAAAGAAAAGTGCCGCAGGCCACTAAAGTGATTTCTATGAAACAGTACAGAATTCCCGGTGGGCATGAAGAGTTCAGTGCCACAATTCATGATTTAATGGATGCAGGAGAGGTGATTCCAATTACTACTGCTTGGAATAATCCTGTATGGCCGGTGCGCAATAGTGACAACTCATAGCGCATGACAGTGGATTACTGCGAACTGAATAAACATACACCACATTTGACTGTTGGCGTCTCCGATACTGTTACTTTGATAGAGAAAATGTATAGACATGCAGGGACTTGTTATGCGACAATTGACTTTACTAATGCTTTCTTTTCAATCCCTATAGCTCCCGAATGTCAGGAACAATTTAGTTTTTCATGGTGTGGCAGATAAATGATGTTTCGAAGTTTACCCCAGGGCGACTTACATAGTCCAAAGATATGTCACTAGCTGGTGGTGGAACATTTAGATGCGGTGTTAGTAATTCCTGGAGTGAAAATCTATAATTACATTGATGATATTATGATACAAGGTGAGACACAAGAACAAGTACAAAATCAGTTAGACCAAATTGTAACACATATGCATATGCATATGCAAAGCAAGGGACGGGAAATTAATCCTGATAAATTACAAGGTCCAGCACAAAGTGTGAAATTTTTAGGTATTCACTCAGTGGCATCACGGAAATCGAGAAGTGGTTCCTCAGGTAAGACAGAAAATTAAAGATTTATTGGTTTGTTTGGATTTTGGAAACAACATATTTCCCATTTGAGTCAAACTTTGGCCCCTTTGTACAAAGTCACACAAAAGAAAAATACATTTGAATGGGGTGAGACGCAGCAAACGACATTTGAATTGGCGAAATAGGCTATCCAGCATGCTTTGGATTTATGGCTGGTGCAAAATGGTGATGTTGATCTAAATGTGACTGTACAGGGACCGTATGCTAATTGGAGTTTATGGCAAAAACAAGGCAGAACGAAAGTACCTTTGGGGTTGTGGACAAAGAAATTACCAGGCGCTGGTGAACGTTATACTCCTTTTGAAAAACAATTGCTTGCATGTTATTGGGCTTTAGTGGATACTGAACAGTTGACTTTAGGACATGACGTTGTTTACGACCTGAGATTCCAATAATGCAATGGGTTATGAGCTCTCCTAAAACTCATAGAATTGGACATGCACAAGAAGCCAGTGTGATTAAATGGAAGTGGTACATACAGGATAGGGCTCGGGGGGTCCTAAAGGCACAACGATGTTACATGAGCAAGTGGCGCAGGTGCCGATCAGAGAGACAGACATGGAGTACAATGTACCTATAGTACAGGAATCTCCTCTTAAGTGGGGTAAGCCATTTACCGATCTTTCCATGGAGGATAGAAAGCATGTGTGGTTTACGGAAGGTTCAGCCAGGTATGTTGGAGCAAAGAGACAGTGGAAAGCAGTGTCATATAAGCCTGTTACTCAGAAATTGTTGAGCACGACGGGTGAGGGAAAAAGCAGTCAGTTTGCAGGTCTTTCCGGGGTGGATAGAAAGCATGTGTGGTTTACGGAAGGTTCAGCCAGGTATGTTGGAGCAAAGAGACAGTGGAAAGCAGTATCATATAATCCTGTTACTCAGAAATTATTGAGCACGACTGGTGAGGGAAAAAGCAGTCAGTTTGCAGAACTTTACGCTGTTTACCAAGCTTTGAAACAAGAGTTACATGGAACTTGTCATATTTATACAGATTTATGGTCCACTGCCAATGGGTTAGCCACATGGCTTCCCACATGGCATGCACATAAATGGATGATTCATGCAAAGGAAGTATGGGGGAAAGACCTGTGAAAAGAAGTGTGGGATATGCTTCCCCAGAGTACTGTTACTGTTTATCATGTTGATGCTCATTGTTCGATTGATTCACTTGATAGGTGGTATAACCTCATTGCAGACGAAAATGCTAAAATCTCTGAGGCAGAAGTGGAGGCGCAGAATTCTGACATGGTTGGATTGGTGAGGTGGGCACACCAGAAGTGTGGACATTTTGGAGAACAAAAAACTGGCAGATGGGCAGCAGATAGAGGGATATATCTTCTCTAAGATATGATTAAAACAGTGATTTTGCAGTGTCCATTTGTCAGCACTCTCGACACAGATCTATTCCACAGATAGTGAGAGGTCAGTTGAACAGAGGTAAATTACCAGTACAGATTTGGCAAATAGACTACATAGGTCCATTACCTGTAAGTAGAGGTTGTCAATATGTGTGTACATTTGTGGATACCTATTCAGGATATTTAATTGCATCTTCATACAAACGTGCAACTCAGGTAAATACACTTAAAACGTTAGACTTGTTAATTTTGTACTATGGAATTGCTTTACAAATTCAATCTGATAACGGCTCACATTTTAAAGGGAGAATGGGCAGGAATATTGCGCACGACACAATATCGAATGGACTTTTCATGTACCCTATTACCCACAAGCCGCAGGCTTAATTGAGCGCATGAATGGCCTTTTGAAAGATCAACTGAAAAAGCTTTCTGATGGTTCTTTAAAAAATTGGAGAGATAATTTATCTGACGCCTTGCAAATTCTGAATAACAGACCTTTAACCAATGCTGAAACTCCTTTAATGTGAATGTTGACCACATCTGTTAATGTTCAGTTTCATCCGGCTACCAACACGATTGTTTACTTTGAAATGGTTCCAGGAACCTTGGCTCCACACAGAGCGACTCCTCCTGAAGCTGCTGGTCGTGATTTACATACTCTGAAACAGCATGTGTTAAAATGTGGAAACATTGTTCATATTGAAACTGGAATTGGTGTCCAAATACCACTAGGTAATAGAAACAGGGGAAACCCAATTTACCCTTGTAGGCTTGGGCGCAAGGTAATTAAAGTCAAAAGGTGCTACAAGGGACTTGATTCTGGGACCAGATTTGCTCAGTTTGGAGTCGTATTTGGATAATCGCACTCCAGTGTATCAAAAGAATATCACATATCAAAGAAAATTATAGCAATGGAATAAATCACTGGAAGGAAGGAGATACACGGAACAAGGAAAATTATATTCAAAAGAAGTTTATGGATTTTGGTAATATACTTTACAAGTAGACATATGGGGAGACATATGAACCAACGAATTTTGTGCAAGTAAGTAAAGAACAGAGGTATAAACAACATAAACACTTCAGTTCAATACTAAACATCAAGCTCCTAAGAAATATAAGACAGACAACCAACAAAATTGATTAGCGATGGTTGTATGCTCGTGCATAAGCAACGTTGATGGAGATGATGTAGATGTCGATGTTTCGGTCTATGATGCTGCCATCATGTAGACCATCATCAGGACCAAACAATTCACTGTTGGTGAAAATACCCCCTGAAAATGCTTCAGAGCTTCGTATGTGAATAAAGGTAAAAAAGCCAGGGAAAAACGGAGACGGGTAGAGTCCAACTCTACCCGTCTCCGTTTGACTTTTTCGAGCAGCGCCGAACCACTAGAGAACTAATTGTACTATATATTCCAGCTAAGACATCTGGCTGTTCAAGTCACGTAGCACAGCGCCTTTCAATACGCCATTACTCAGATTCATTCCCTGGCTTTTTTACCTTTATTCACATACGAAGCTCTGAAGCATTTTCAGGGGGTATTTTCACCAACAGTGAATTGTTTGGTCCTGATGATGGTCTACATGACGGCAGCATCATAGACCGAAACGTCGACATCTACATCATCTCCATCAACGTTGCTTATGCACAAGCATACAACCATCGCTAATTAATTTTGTTGGTTGTCTGTCTTATATTTCTTAGGAGCTTGATGTTTAGTATTGAACTGAAGTGTTTATGTTGTTTATACCTCTGTTCTTTACTTCCTTGCACAAAATTTGTTGGTTCATATGTCTCCCCATATGTCTACTTGTAAAGTATATTACCAAAATCCATAAACTTCTTTTGAATATAATTTTCCTTGTTCCGTGTATCTCCTTCCTTCCAGTGATTTATTCCATTGCTATAATTTTCTTTGATATATGATATTCTTTTGATACACTGGAGTGCGAATATCCAAATACGACTCCAAACTGAGCAAATCTGGTCCCAGAATCAAATACCACTAGGACACTTTGGTCTGATTGCCCCTCGATCTGGACTAGCTTTAAAAGGCATCCAGGTGCTGGGTGGCATCAATGATTCTGATTATCAGGGTGAGATCCAAAGTATCCTGCTGAATAGTGGCAAAACTGACTTAATAGTTCAGCCCGGAGACAGAGTTGCCCAGTTGGTCATCATGCCCGTTCTAGGGGTGCTGGTGAGAAAGGGGAGTGCCCCAACACTCCTAACTGTACGTGGAAAAGGAGGTTTCGGCTCAACTGACAAAAATCCAGGAGCCAAAGTGTGGGTTCAGTCACCCAAACAACCCCCTGAACAGGCTGAAGTGATTGCCTCGAGCAATGATAATACAATTCTGATCATGAAACCTGGGCAGGAAAAATGGGATTGCGTTCCTGCGAATAAATGTTACCTTTGAGAATGAGTAAAATCTGTTTTAACTTTTTTCTGTAGGTCATTGCATGGCTTGCTGCTGCGGGATTTGTCGTTGCTGTACTCCTTTCGGCATGGTGCAAGGGGGGCCTAGAAGGGCTGGAGGGGTCCCAAGGCGAGGCAGTCGACCATCAGTGCAGAGCGGATTTGTTTCTGACCCAAAAGACGAATGTTTGGGAGTATTTGGCGCAGACCGTCTTGAATCGCTCATATTTCTGCATGTGGAACATGAAAAGCGTCCTTGACGTGGTCTCAACTTGTTTTGTGACTGTGCCAAATCCTGCTGCCGTCTTATTGCAGTCTTTCAACGTTTCCCATACAGACATTGATTGCGACATCAGTGATGTCCGTACACATTTTTCAATTTATGAATGTTGTAGGTCTTCTTGTCCAGAGACTACCAACTCTGATGAACTGAGTATGTTTCAAATAGTTACATATAACATTACTGAAGGTGATGTTTGCTACAACTTTAAGTGTGATCCAAAATTAATTGGCAAATGTGCGCAAATCAAATTGGAGAACTTTTCGCCAACGTTTTCTCAACATGAAAAGACTTTTTGCTCTGATAGAATAATTTGTATGTGCTCTTTGGTTCATACCTCTATGTTTTGCAACCATACTGTTCTTGCAGCTAGTCATTATAGAAACTTTCTTTTGCCGCTTGGCTGGCTCTTTTCTTGTGGTAATGTAACCTGGTCCTTTATTCCAGGGAACATTTCAAATGTAACTTGTGCTTTAACAAGACTGAGTCAAATGATGTTTTCTTTGAATCCCTCTGTTCATAGTCAGACTGTACGTGAAGTTCCTCAACTAGATAAACACTGCAAATCTAATTTACGTCTGCTTTCCAAATCGGAATATATTAGGTTAGCTGCTTCAATTGTAGGGATTCCTGGGCTGTCCGTTTATAATGCTAGAGCTATTAGTAGACTGGCTTGTCTTATGGTCAAATCGATGAATCATACTTCGATAGCTTTATCTGAATGTTTGCTTGATATGCGTGGTGAACGACAAGCCATTTTACAGAATAGAGCTGCTATTGATTATCTTCTGCTTAAGCATGATCATGGCTGTTCTGATTTAGATGGATTATGTTGCTTTAATCTTTCTGACCACTCTAAATCCATCCAGTCTCATATTACTGCTTTGCATAAATTATCATCTGAAGTTCGACAGAACCTTGAAAAAGGGTGGTGGGACTGCCTTTTTGGGTGGTTACCTGATTTTGGTATGCTTCATTCTATCTTGGGTGGTGCATTCTTAGTTATTTGTTTTCTAGTTGCATTATGCTGTTGCATTCAATGTGTGCCTAATCTTTTTCATATGATCCGTCCTCTGATTGTTCATGCTCAGTCTATCAGTTATGTTTCCGATTATTACAGAGAAGGTCTGCATACTATTTAATGTTTTCTTGTATGTCTGATGGTGTTGGACGATGGTCATGGGTGGAATGTAATGAATGTGCTATTTATGCGCATAAATAGCTTGATAATGACCGTCGCCCATCACCATCTTAGCCTTATTTAGCATATTTCAGCATAATATAGTGATGTGTAGGCCTAGTAAGAATAAGATACAAAGTAGGGCTTGATTGTGCCCCTTTCTGTTTCTGACCTTATCTTGCTTAACGGCAGTGCTTACTATTGGCTTTGGCATGATGATCTTATGCCGACTTGCATACTAATTTTGCTCTTTTGCGTGAATAGTGGCCTATGCTTGAGTAGTAGTTTTATATACAGTGTAACCTTTACAGCCTAATATCGGTCCATAGTTCCCCTCTAATCATAACACATAGGTACACATGAATTGATTTCTTCCATTCCTATGGGTTTGTGGGTGTATAGTAGTCAACGTTTCGACCCCTGCTCGATGGAGGGTTATTGGTTCCTCAAAGTGGGGTCTTCGTCAGGGCAAGGAGGTTATGAGGAGCACGTTAGGAAGGAACTTTCAATGAACGATCCTAGTGGGCACGGCACTGCTCCTTGGTATTGTGATGGACGATAATCATCAGGGGTGGTAATTCTCCCGATGCGTGTTGCTGGAAAGTCAACATGACGGAGTCTGGAATCTGGAGTCTCGCTCTCTTCTTAGTTCCTTGTCACTCGGAACTAAGAAGAGAGCGAGATTCTGTCCTGTTGACTTCCCAGCAACACGTATCGGGAGAATAACGACCACGGACTATTAACATTTATCGCAAGGATTCCATAACCTCCTTGTCCTGACGAAGACCCCACTTTGAGGAACCAATAACCCTTCATCGAACATTGATCGAAACGTTGACTACCACATACCCACAAACCCATAGGAATGGAAGAAATCAATTCATGTGTATCTATGTGTTATGATTAGAGGGGAACTATGGACCAATATTAGGCTGTAAATGTTACACTGTATATAAAATGCAACTGTGCCTATGTCACAACACCTTTACCCTGTCCCTCACTTATCCATTCACCCCCGTTTCTCTTAAACCTTCTTTTTTTCTATATTACACTGTGAGCACTGTAAATATTACATGCAATAAGAGTATACTTAAGTAGACACATGCTTTGAATTACAAGAGCATCCAATGAATGTTGCACTTACTTAAGTAGATACATGCTTTGAATTTTAAGAGCATCCAATGAAGGTTTCACTTATGAAAAAATAAAAAATAAACCCTTGTTCCTGATGAACAGAATTGGAACTGTTTTGTGGTGAACTGTTTGTGTAAATTTAAAATTGTATATACTACTTTGACCCTTTCTTGAACGTACTGCTATCATGACCCAGGTCGGGTAGTTTTATGGGTGAACCCCGTTAAAACTTAACACCCAAAGAATCACTGGCCATTAGGCCCTCCAAGGGATTGCCCAAATGTAGCTGGTGGAGTACATTGTCAGAAACAAAGTCCTGACCTCCAAGAAGTTTCAGGCGGCTACCATTTTCTCCAGTGGTGGCCGCCTACATAAAGTGGTAGGGCAGCCGCGGGTAGTGTGGGCGGTGGTTGAGGGGGAGAAATAATATTTAAATAAATAAAGACTTACCTGCTTTTCTGTTCCCACCTGTCTTGCTGATTCTCTTGTCTGCCAGAAGGGGATGGGCCCTCAGGGCACAGGCACCACACCCAATCCAGACACTGCTCCCACATGAGAGCAGTGCCAGGATTGGTCTGATTGGCCTTCTTTGCCGCTCAGACGGTGCATTGCAGCCTGGGCCTTTTCTCCAACCCGGCTCTGTAACACACCTGGGTTGGAGGAACATAGGTGGCATGTGTGTTTGGCCTGCTTAGGATGACTGGCCAAACATACATGTGCACTTATACATGCACTCTAGTCTTCCTCCTTGACATGCGCTCGGTGCCCTTCAGAAGCTCTCCCCAGCGAGGGGAACTGGGGCTGCGAGCTGTTGTGTTTTTTAGAAGGTGGTGACTGTATTTGATTATAACCAGCACTTGGAGCGTATTTTTAACCTAACTCTGATTTTATTCTGCATTTTTATCTTTTATCTGGGGGGCTCTAAGAATTAAGGGGAACGAATTTCGTGAGGCACACTGACACCCTTAACACCTTTTACTGCCTCCACTCCGCCCAGCCGCTTTTGCCGACATTCGGCGACGGTGGGCGCCATATTGAGTGAGGGAGGCGGGGAGAGCGCTCTAGTCGCGCCGTCCTCCCGCCCCCTTTTCTCCCTATAACATGTGTAGGCCAATCAGACGGCGCAGCGGGCTGGCGCAGCGGGCGCGCCGGATGCGCGCCGAAGCCGCGCCGAAGCCAAGCCCGTCTGCGCCCGTCCGCGACCGGACTGCGCCGGGCGCTGGGCATGCTGTTCGTCTACCTCGCACTATCAGGTATGACAACACTGCTTTACTTGCCTTACGTTCGAAAATTGATATTATTGGTTCGCGCTGCCCCCCTATCGATCCCCTCATTAGCCCCCTTTCATGTCCCCATTGTAAATGGACACCCCCCACAATATCTTTAGACGCTCCTCGCCTGACTTGCCCTGCTAAGAGTAATCTCACTCACTTTAAGGGAGGTCTCATTAATGCCAGGTCAGTAGCCTGTCATGGCCAAGATATACACGATCTCATAGTAGATCATGAGTTAGAAGCTCTTTTCATTACTGAAACTTGGCTAAATGACTCATCCAATCCCGACCTGGCCACTGTCCTCCCTCCAGAGTTCACCATCTTTAGGCGAGACAGACCTACTGGACGTGGTGGTGGAATAGCACTTATTATTAAGAAGGTCTTTCCCTGCCATATTTTTGATTTAGGCCACCTTAAAGACAGTGAGGGCATGGGTTTTTCGATTAAACTTAATGCCTCCACCTCCTTTTCAGGGGGACTCTTATATCGTCCTCCTGGGAATGCCACTTCTTTTCTAGACTCCCTTGATGAGGCTCTTGGAGCACTTATGCTACAGTACCCCAATTTTACACTTTTAGGTGACATGAATTTACACCTGGAATCTCTTGTTGATCCTCACACCATCTCCTTTCAACATTCTTTAAACATGTTTGGACTTTCCCAACGCGTTACTGCTGCGACCCACCGTGCTGGACATACCCTTGACGGCATCTGCACTAATTTTACACCCTTGATCACGTCCCTTCCACTATCCCAAATTTGGACTGACCATTGTTTTATTCCATTTGATATTGCATTACCTGCTTCTATCTTACCCAGTATAAACCGACCCCACGCTATCTTCACAGTTAACTGGAAGAAAGTGGGGGAACGCATCAAGCAGGACTCTCAGCCTCTCCCAGATCTCCCAATAATAACTAGAGATGTTGTAGTTGATTCATGCAATTTCCGCATTTGGCTAGACCAAATTGCTTTGGCCAATACTGAATCTGGAAGCCATCATGCAAAATGCTATAAGAGGAAACCAAATGCTCCCTGGTTCACCCACACTTTATCCGACAGTCATCTCCTCTGTCGGAGATTAGAAAGGCAATGGCGAAAATCGTACGATGAGGCTGCAAGAGCACAGTACGTCAAGCAGAGGAAACAATATCTTGCCAATATTAAATCAGCAAAAAAGGACTATTTTACTAGGGTCATAAATGAAGCTCAACATAACCAAAAAACAGTTTTTAAAATTGTTAAATCTTTCACTCATCCTAAAGCCACTATGCCCGAAATTCCTCCTTCAGAGAGCCTCTGTAATCAAATCGCAGACTTCTTTGAAGACAAAATAGTCAGTATTCAGATGCACTTTCCTCCTCCTTCGATCAACCTCCCAGAGATTGTTGACAACCACCCTCTGCTCTCTGTTTTTAAACCGGTTTCCCTCCAACAAACAAGCAAGGCA
Organism: Lissotriton helveticus; assembly: GCF_964261635.1. Taxonomy (NCBI): domain Eukaryota; kingdom Metazoa; phylum Chordata; class Amphibia; order Caudata; family Salamandridae; genus Lissotriton; species Lissotriton helveticus. The sequence goes on along the minus strand of NC_136065.1, from coordinate 161,744,138 downwards.
ATTCTGGCTTGTAAATCTGGAGCCCCCACTGATCCTTGTCCCCCTATCATTTTACATCACTTGATAGAGACAGTAAATCCTTACATAAATAGTCTCATCAATGCATCATTTGAATCTGGGCTAGTGCCGAATGATTGGAAGAAGGCCATTGTAAAGCCTCTGATGAAGAAGCAGAATAAATTGCCCACGGATCTTAGCAATATGCGTCCCATTTCTTTGCTACCTGTTCTAAGTAAAATCATGGAACGGTTAGTACATGATGAGCTCAAAACTTTTGTAGAGGCCCACAATATTCTGCACCCTCAGCAGTCGGGATTTCGTTCCGGCCACTCAACTGAAACAGCCTTGATCGAATTAGCTGACTCTGTCAGGTTTTTGCAGGACGAGGGAAGGCAGACAGTCCTCGTCCTGCTTGACTTGACAGCAGCATTCGACACCATCTCGCATGCCATCCTGATTAACAGAATGCGAGAGATTGGCGTGACAGACACAGCCTTGGCATGGGTAATTTCGTTTTTATCCAATAGGTCCCAGACTGTGTCTTTGGGTCCCTATCTATCCAGCGAAAAATCAATTTCATCAGGAGTGCCACAGGGGTCCATACTAAGCCCTCTTTTTTTTAACATATATATATGTCCCCCCTTCTCGCTGTGATAGAATCTCATGGGATCCTTGTCACGTCTTATGCCGACGATACACAACTTGTCGTTACCATCGATAAAAAATGGCCAGATGCAGACCTTCGTTTTAAAAACTGCCTCTCGGATGTTTTCCAATGGTTGAACAAAAACCATCTTAAATGCAACAGTGCGAAGACAGAAATTATACCGCTGGGAAAAGATCTATCTTTCTGTCCGAAAGACTGGTGGCCCTTGGGATCGGAGGCCCCCCCCAGTGCAGTAGCATCAGCTCGGAATCTAGGTGTGCAATTTGATTCACTCCTTTCTTTCGATGACCACATCAGGATTACGGCTGGACGCTGTTTTGGTCTGATTAAATCACTGAAAAAATTCTTTGATTTCCTCCCCATTGCAGCTAGAAAATCAGTCGCGGTAGCCTTAATACTCTCCCGACTTGATTACTGCAACGGATTAATGGCTGGAGTGAAAAAGTCCACCCTTAAGAAGCTGCAGAGTATACAACATGCAGCGGCGAGACTGGTCTTACAACTTCCCAGAAGGTCATCAGCTTCAGCAGCATTAAGAGCTCTGCATTGGCTCCCATTTCATAAAAGAATTCTTTTTAAATTGCTTCTTACTGTTTTTAAATCCATGCAAAACACAGGTCCCCGCTACTTTACACATCGCTTTGTGCGTTATAATCCTCCGCGATGTCTGAGATCATCTGGGACAAACCTCATTTTGATTCCCAGATTTAAATATCAAACCAAGGGTGGGAAAACTTTCACTGTCTTGGCAGCCAAGGCATGGAATAACCTACCAGTCAACCTCAGACTGACTGAAAAGGAGGGTCTTTTCAGAAAACTCCTCAAGACATGGGTGTACCAACAATCAGATACCTCCGTACTGGCAGCTATTTAGTCTCATCGTTTCACCTGCTTCATTTTTTATCTACCTACTGTTCGCAAGCTCAGCGCCAAGATGCTCCCCTGGGAGCGAATGTTCGCGCTTTATAAAACCCCATAAATATCAAATAAATATCAAATATCAAAATGCCCGAACCGCTGCGCCTCATACTTATTGCGTGGCTCAGACAGACAGCATGAATGAAATGATAATAACATTATGTTATTATCATTTTATGTTACCGTCTGATGGCACAGCGGGGTGATGCTTCTTTGCCATTAGAGAAGAGCCATCTCTGGTTTTCTCCCTGACCTCCGGACGTCGAAAAAACATCTTGCTGACCTTACCGCTTCCAAGGCTTGTTGGTGGCCAGTCCGGCGGCAATTACCACCTTTACTTGATGCTGTAACTCAAGGGAACACCACAGTACCTCCATCCGATGCTGGCAGAGGCCTCATTGTTGACTTTTTGCACTTGTTTCCTCATCAGCACGGGTAAGCAGTAAAACCAGCTCCCCCGTTGCTCTTGCTTTAGTACCATGGACTGTCAGGACAACTTTGTACCCGGGCTTCTTGAGCCACGTAAAATCAAACTGACTGTCGTGGCTTGGTCCTGGGACCTGCATCACCTTTACCCTCCTTGGATTCCCCCAAGTACAAAATGCTTGCAAAAAACTAGACTTTCACAGGAAAGCCCACCCCACACTAAACCTGGTGTTTTATTCCATTTTCTGTAAGCACCACACGAAGTTTCCTAGATAAAAATACAACTTTGCACACCATTCGGCAGTTTTTTCGGACTAACTATACAGCTTTCGAACAGTCTTGTACTAGTTGCTTAAAAAATCACCACATGCCACTAAATGTTATATTATGTTATGTTATTTGTCATTGGTTAAGCGCATATATCACCCTTAGGTCTCATACTGCTCGTACGAGCAAACACTGGGAGAACAGAGAAAAGAAAACTGCCAGGGGGGAGGAACTCAGAATAACAGGGTTTTGAGGGATCTGCGGAATTTCTTATGGTCGGTTTCCATACGGAGGTGTATAGGCATCGTGTTCCAAATCGTAGGGGCGATTTTGGAGAATGATCAGCCGCCATTCCTGACGGTGTGGATCTTAGGAGCTGTTAGAAACTGTTTTCTGGACGATCGAAGGGTTCTTGTTGGCTGATATTTAATTGGTTTCTGTGCTAGATAATGGGGTTGCTTTCTGTGTAGAGTTTTGTGTATCAGACAGCATATTTTAAAGGTGATCCGCTCTCTGATGGGAAGCCAGTGAAGGGTCTTCAGACTGGGGGCCGAGTGCGTTGATTAAAGAAATCTCAGGCTTTCCTTCAAGTAACCCTTATATTCCACATTGTTTAGATCAATACTGCTGCCTTAATTTGCTTTCATATACACCATTGACTGCGTGAGGGCCTTTTTAGTATTACCCTAGACCTCCTAATAATGTGATCTATGTGCTACCAAGCTAAGGCTTATGTGACAGGCCGAATGTACTTAAAATTGCACTATTGGCCACTGCATTTACCCAAAATGATTTGGTGCAGAACCCCTAGCGCTCTCCAGGGTGTAAAGTGGCCTTTAAAGGCTGTATAGTTTTAAATGCATAGTTGGCCTTTACATGATTTGCCAACGCATCCTGCCCATGCAGACCTGGTGGCCAGCCACCCCCACCGCAAAGAGCACGAGCACTTTTTGCATACCCTTATCTCACCTGCCACAGCTGCCATGGTGCTGCAGTTTTGTATACACCTCATCTTCATGAAACTTGACCGAACCCACCCACCCACCACAACCTCAGCATCTCCCTGAACCCTTATCATACATGCTCCTATTCATCTTTCTTCCCTCCATCCATCAGCCACATCCAAACAATACGTAATGTGTCAATGGTCTAAGTTCAGGTTCCTGTCTCATTTCCAGTGGTTCCGTGCTCAGATACCATCCTCGAGTCTAGCAGCCCTCATACTAAACAAATAAATAAATGGTTCCTTTTCAGAGGGTTCTGACTTCTTGGTAATCTCCTGAATTCTCTACAGACAGTGGATGGGCTTTGTTTTGGGGGCACAAGCCCTTGGGAGTGTTTCAGAAACAACACATCTTCTCCCTGTCTCGTAGAGAAGAAAGTTTCCATTAACTTCTTCCTCGCATCTTTCGATGACTTTGAAGGGGCTGCACTGTCAGTGCTAATCCTATGAACATTTGAAAAAAATATAGGGGCCGATTAGGATGGCGGACGGACTTGCGTCCGTCCGCCATACCAGAGGTGGAGGGACCGTCCGCATGGACTGCGGAGGTCCCTCCATGCAAATCAGGATGTGACCGCCACCCTGGCGGTCACATCCTGGATATTTAACATTGCGGCGGGTGCTGCTTCAAGCAGCACCCGCCGCAATGTTAAAAGTGCATGTGTAACATTTACATGCACAAAGCGGCAGGCACCGTGCGGTGCCTGCCGGTTTGTGCATGTAAATGCTGGGGGGTACCATAGGTACCCCCCATGTGCACCCCCCACCCGCCTACGCCCTGGGGGCCCGCAACGGGCCCCCAAAAGCAAAAGTACACATGCTTTTCCACGGCAGAAAAACCGCCGCGGAAAAGCATGTTTACTAATGCTTCCTAATTTGGCTGGCGGTGTCTGATAGACACTGCCAGCCAAAGGAGAGCTTTTCCGCCGCGGTTGTAATCCGACCGCGGCGGAAAAGCAGCGGACAGAATCCAAGACCCACCAGCCATCGTAATGCGGCGGTGGGTCTTTGGTGACTCCGCAGAGGATTTTCCGCCTCCTCCGGGCCGGCGGTGGCTTCCGCCGGCCCGGAGGAGGCGGAAAATCCTCTATCATAATCGGCCCCATAATGTTCATAATACACCGGCATCTTATCTTTAAAGTTTCTTTTGAAAGGTGTGAAAATGCAAGTTACAATTTTGTGCACTGCCACTGATTAGTTGAGCGTGTCCACCACATGTGTACACACAATTTGGATGCGGGGAGAGACAGTCTTTCTTGGGTCACTTGAGCACTCTTGAGTTGCTAAGAAGGTTCGATGATCTGATCTAGGCCAGTATGAACAGTTATCCACTCATGGGTTGCTGGGGTGGCTGCACCACCTGATCTGGTCTACAAGAAAGAGCTGATCACTTGTGGATTGTTCAAGTGATTATCCAGTCTGATATAGTACACTAGGAATTCCTGACTGTTCGTGGATTGCTGAGATGGCTACAGGGTCTATGTCCGTCCACTCAGAAGAGCTGACCACTCGTGGATTATTAAAGTAATTAATAATTATCCGGTTTAATATAGTGCACTAGGAATTCCTGACTGTTCGTGGCTTGCTGAGATGGCTGCAGGGTCTATGTTTGTCCACTCAGAAGACCTGACTACTCGTGGATTGTTAAAGTAATTATCCAGTCTGATATAGTCACTAGTAATTCCTGACTGTTCGTGGATTGCTGGTCTGGATGCAGGGTCCATGTTGGTCCACTTAGAAGAGCTGACCACGTGTGGGTTGCTAGGATATCTTTCTGGTCTATGCCAGTCTACTAAGAACAGCTGATTACTCACGGATTTCTGGGAATGCTGTAAGGCTTTTGTTGTTCTCCTAGGAAGAATTGACCACTCACAAATTCTACATGGGTTTCTAATATGGCTACAGAGTGCATGTCTATATTGGTCTACTAGGAACAACTGACCACTTGTGGGTTCCTTGGATGGCTGCAGGCCCTACGTTAGTCCAGGAAGAAAACCTGTGCACTGACAGGTTGTTGAAATGGCTGCATGACCTATGTTGGTTTACTAGGAAGATGTGACCCGGGTATGGGAATATGCTGCATGGTTGTGATTGCTTTCCAGATTCAGAAGATACCTGCACTGCGCTGCCAATTTCCTTCCAATCACATGGTTTGCCAGAGGGGAAACCTTAGTCTGTCCTCAATATGGTGGTTCAGCAGAGCAGAATTCTTTACTATTGGCAGATCATAGGCAGGGTTCCCTGGAATCTTCAAAGGCAAATATTTCCCAGCAGATTGTGGGCATGTGTTAGGGAGGTGAAAGGGATCTGTATTTCGATATTTTCATGGGGTTTCCACTTCTAATTGAATTCTCAGATGATCTGTGTAACTAAGCAAAATTGAAAAATAAATGCTGTCAGAGAGTCCAAGACATAACTTGTAATCGAGGACTTTTGCGGGAGACTAGGAAGTCTTCTGTCCATGATGGCATTCTTCACAGGGCCCTGTAAGGGAAAAGAAAAGGAAATGAACAGGGTTCAAATTTATAAGCAGGAGACAGGATAGAGTTTAGGGAAGCCTGTTAAAAAATGATCGAATTTTGAAGGTAAAGACCCGCAAGCATAATTTGGAGTGTTGAAGAGAACTCTGTTGGAAGGAGTTCCCATGGATGGCACAGGACCCATGGGACACAAACAGAGAACAAATGAAGAATTTGGACCAGACAACACATCCAAAGAAAGGAGAAGGGACAGAAATGGGGAGAAGTGAAGTGAGACAGTGGGCCCAGACTCATAAACTGAGGGATGAGCTTGAGAGGGACAAAGGTGCTTTACAGCAAGACCAGGTGGAACTTGATGGTGTGGATGACGACGTATGATCTGAGGAGTGGTGGTCGCCCCTAAGGCAAAGCTGATTTTCGGCACACAGCCCTGGAGGTTTGAGGCAGACTGAGTGAGTGTTCAGGATTGTGGTGGGAGGAGGTAGATTTAACTTGCCTATGAGTTGCCAGTAGTTACTGGGCAAGAGGGGGGGAAATCCTCACACTCTGAGGGTCACTAATGTTGTGATTATTATAGTAACCTCAGAGATGGATGCTTGGTGATGGGCTTCTGTGAATTGGGAATTGAGATTTTTGTTTGTGTATGCCGTCACCTGGCGTCTAGGAAAGGTGTACTAAATTGTGGTGATAGGTGGTGTTCATTGTGATGAAGGAAGGACCTTGGGGTGTCATTGAAAAGAAACAAATTTAAGGTGGAACTCTGTAGGTGACGTTTTGAAGGTTGATCAATGCTTTATATCTTGTTCAGTGCTCTTAAGGAATCACAAACAGTTGCCTTGGCCTTTTCTCCTCTTTTTCCTCCTTTCTCCACCAACCGATAACAACATCAGTCTGCCTGCCAATAGAAGGGAAATAAATTCCATATTAAGATATGGACCTGGGGACAGTGGGGATTGCAGTCATTAACAAATCCTGAGAGTTGATCCCTTGTTATTAAAACTAAAAATTAAAAATGCAGAAAGTGCAAAGCCAAAGCCTCCTAGACCTCGTTTCGGCCCATCCATCCACAATTACACAAAATCCAGATCCAGCATTTAGGTCTATATTTCGCATTGAATGTGTCCGTACATACATTGTTGACAGGAGATCACATTTTATGCTAAAAAAAGTGCAAAAAGGACAATAACAACGAGCAACAGCTACTAGTGTTCTTGTCGGATGCATTGTTCCTGTGCATTTATGGTAGACGTTTGCCACGAACCATGCCCAATTATCCGACATGGCGTATTTTGGGGAATTTTTTGTAACACGCATACAAAATACCCAAAGTTATGAACGATAGTGCCAGTGAAACAGAAATTTCACCCTGGCTTAGTATATAGAGCATTCTAGCATTCTAGAACACAAGCAAGTAGTACTGGGTAAACAATACTCGTCATTAAGCATGGGCGTAAAATCCGCTCCGCTCGCGGATTTTTCGGATTTTCGGCAAATTCGCAATCCGCGAACGCTCGCGAATTTGTCGAAAATCCGTGAATCCGCTCGCGGCGGATTTTTTGCTTGGTTGCGGCGCGCGGCGTGGTGCATGGCGTTCACTTTCCGTCATTTAGCGTTTGCCAAGTTGTTTTTCTCGATCATATTTTGAGAGTGCTGCGCCATTTTGGATCTTGCTGCGTGTTCCCGCGGGAGTTTGGCTCCCGCGAATACGTAATCGCGGCTTGCCACCTTGCACAGCACATCTCGCGAGAGTTCGCAATTGCGAACACGTAGTTGCGGCGGAAAGGAACAATCTCGCACTTGCGAAGTAGAGATTTTGCAATTTCGCACAAGAAAATCACCAGCAAACAGGATAAACCTTCAGAAAATTATGATTTTTATCAGAATCACTCCTCAGGTTGACATTTGCATGGCCTTTCTTTTTGCAAGGAGTCCATTTTGGGGGGGGGGGGGAAGGAAGTGCCCCACAGTCTCCAACTTCCTGTTCCTGTGCAGCAGGCTCCTCCCAGTGCTTTGTCCATCTCCTGGTCACTTTCATTTGGATCTGGAGCTGGAAGGATTACTTTTTGTGGGTGCTGCTGGATATTTGGATTTGAGGCCTTTTTGACTGTCTTTGGATCACTTTTGGATTAGAAATCAACTTTCACAAGTAAGTTTGTTTGGGGCATTACAGTTGCTGCAAGTACAATTTTGGAACTTTTTCAGAAAATTAAATAAATTATATTGTGGGTAGCCACAGTATCCAGTAGGACCAGGGTTGGTTATGGGTGCATGATACAACTGTTTTGTTGAATTTAAACACCATTGAGGCCATGGATGGGCTGGGATTGTGCTGATTTTTGTCGTTTTTTTGGGCCTGCTGGTGGGGCCCTTTGCCCAGGGGTGGTGAGTGTTGCATGGGCCTAGTCTTTCTGTGGGGTGTCTTCTTGAATTTAAACATAATTGAGGCCATGGATGGGCTGGGATTGTGCTTATTTTATTGTTTTTGTCGTTTTTGGGGGGCTGCTGGTGTGGCCTTTTGCTTGCCCAGGGGTGGTGGTGCATGGACTGAGTGTGCCTGTGGTGTGGTCTCACTCTCTTTGATGTAAACATCATGGATGGCATTGGATTGTGGTGATTTCTGGCTGTTTTTCTGTTTTTTGGGGGTGTACTGTTGATGTGGACTGGCCATGTGGGTGGTGGTGGTGGCCATCTTGAGTGCTGGCTGGTACAGGCAACATGTGCTTGGGGTGTAAGGGCGGGGGCCATTTTGAGGAGAGGCAGTGTCTGAGGCCTGCACTTATTTTGCCTACTTTTCATCCCTTATGCCCAGGGGTAGTGAGTGTTGCATGGGCCTAGTGTTTCTGAGGGGTGTCTTCTTGAATTTAAACTCTATTGAGGCCATGGATGGGCTGGGATTGTGCAGATTTTATTGGTTTTTGTCGTTTTTTTGGGCCTGCTGGTGTGGCCCTTTGCCCAGGGGTGGTGAGTGTTGCATGGGCCTAGTCTTTCTGTGGGGTGTCTTCTTGAATTTAAACATAATTGAGGCCATGGATGGGCTGGGATTGTGCTTATTTTATTGTTTTTTGTCGTTTTTGGGGGGCTGCTGGTGTGGCCTTTTGCTTGCCCAGGGGTGGTGGTGGTGCATGGACTGAGTGTGCCTGTGGTGTGGTCTCACTCTCTTTGATGTAAACATCATGGATGGCATTGGATTGTGGTGATTTCTGGCTGTTTTTCTGTTTTTTGGGGGTGTACTGTTGATGTGGACTGGCCATGTGGGTGGTGGTGGTGGCCATCTTGAGTGCTGGCTGGTACAGGCAACATGTGCTTGGGGTGTAAGGGGCCATTTTGAGGAGAGGCAGTGTCTGAGGCCTGCACTTATTTTGCCTACTTTTCATCCCTTATGCCCAGGGGTAGTGAGTGTTGCATGGGCCTAGTGTTTCTGAGGGGTGTCTTCTTGAATTTAAACTCTATTGAGGCCATGGATGGGCTGGGATTGTGCAGATTTTATTGTTTTTTGTCGTTTTTTTGGGCCTGCTGGTGTGGCCCTTTGCCCAGGGGTGGTGAGTGTTGCATGGGCCTAGTCATTCTGTGGGGTGTCTTCTTGAATTTAAACATAATTGAGGCCATGGATGGGCTGGGATTGTGCTTATTTTATTGTTTTTTGTCGTTTTTGGGGGGCTGCTGGTGTGGCCTTTTGCCCAGGGGTGGTGGTGCATGGACTGAGTGTGCCTGTGGTGTGGTCTCACTCTCTTTAATGTAAACATCATGGATGGCATTGGATTGTGGTGATTTCTGGCTGTTTTTCTGTTTTTTGGGGGTGTACTGTTGATGTGGACTGGCCATGTGGGTGGTGGTGGTGGCCATCTTGAGTGCTGGCTGGTACAGGCAACATGTGCTTGGGGTGTAAGGGGCCATTTTGAGGAGAGGCAGTGTCTGAGGCCTGCACTTATTTTGCCTACTTTTCATCCATTATGCCCAGGGGTAGTGAGTGTTGCATGGGCCTAGTGTTTCTGAGGGGTGTCTTCTTGAATTTAAACACCATTGAGGCCATGGATGGGCTGGGATTGTGCTGATTGTATTGTTTTTTGTCGTTTTTTTGGGCCTGCTGGTGTGGCCCTTTGCCCAGGGGTGGTGAGTGTTGCATGGGCCTAGTATTTCTGTGGGGTGTCTTCTTGAATTTAAACATAATTGAGGCCATGGATGGGCTGGGATTGTGCTTATTTTATTGTTTTTGGTCGTTTTTGGGGGGCTGCTGGTGTGGCCTTTTGCCCAGGGGTGGTGGTGCATGGACTGAGTGTGCCTGTGGTGTGGTCTCACTCTCTTTAATGTAAACATCATGGATGGCGTTGGATTGTGGTGATTTCTGGCTGTTTTTCTGTTTTTTGGGGGTGTACTGTTGATGTGGACTGGCCATGTGGGTGGTGGTGGTGGCCATCTTGAGTGCTGGCTGGTACAGGCAACATGTGCTTGGGGTGTAAGGGGCCATTTTGAGGAGAGGCAGTGTCTGAGGCCTGCACTTATTTTGCCTACTTTTCATCCATTATGCCCAGGGGTAGTGAGTGTTGCATGGGCCTAGTGTTTCTGAGGGGTGTCTTCTTGAATTTAAACACCATTGAGGCCATGGATGGGCTGGGATTGTGCTGATTTTATTGTTTTTTGTCGTTTTTTTGGGCCTGCTGGTGTGGCCTTTTGCCCAGGGGTGGTGGTGCATGGACTGAGTGTGCCTGTGGTGTGGTCTCACTCTCTTTAATGTAAACATCATGGATGGCGTTGGATTGTGGTGATTTCTGGCTGTTTTTCTGTTTTTTGGGGGTGTACTGTTGATGTGGACTGGCCATGTGGGTGGTGGTGGTGGCCATCATGAGTGCTGGCTGGTACAGGCAACATGTGCTTGGGGTGTAAGGGGCCATTTTGAGGAGAGGCAGTGTCTGAGGCCTGCACTTATTTTGCCTACTTTTCATCCATTATGCCCAGGGGTAGTGAGTGTTGCATACTTGCATGTCCGTAGTCTTTCTGTGGGGTGTCTTCAATGTAAACATCATGGATGGCATGGGATTGTGCTCATTTTTCTGTGTTTTGTCGATTTTTTGGGGTGTATAACTGAACTGATGTTCCTCTGTCTTCCATTGCTTTTAGGTGCACAAGAAGACTCAAGAGAACCACCAGTGCCAGGAAGAAGTCCTGCAGCGGTGTGTGCAGCATAACGTCACGCGACGTCACGTCTGGACACAGAACCCTCTGCAACTCGTGCAACTGCTGCCTGCTGACCTGCTCTGAAGAGGATGGCCCCCAAAAAAGTAACCCGTAGCTCCTCTAGCAAGAAAGGTGCCAGTAAGGAGCAGAAGAAGCAAGTTACCAAGGAGACTGGTGTGCCGCCCGCCCCTTTTTTTGGGAGTAAAAAAAAAAGTATGCCTGCAGCAGCAGCACCGGGATCTGCTGGGGACCAAGCTGGCAGCAGCACCCCCGCTCCATTGGGCTCAGTGCCACCACCACGCCAACTTAAGTCCAAGCCCTTGAGTGCTGCAGAGGCAGCCAGTATAGTTCTTCAATCACCATCGACCAGTGATGTTGGCTCATCGCAAGAAAGCAGCAGCAATGTCCCTCAATCAACACAGGTTGTTGTAGCTCATCTGACGAGTGTTGAACAACCACAGCCGCAACAACAATCACATGTGCAAGTACAAGCCCAAGTACATGTGGAAGGAGAGGCAGCGCAAGGAGATGCGCAAGCAGAGGTGCATGGAGGGTCACAAGTGCCCACAATAGTTGTTCCTCCCGAAGTAGGGGCACATCAGGAAATCGACAATCAAGGCGAGGTATCATTTGAGGAAGCCACTCCTCCTGATGATCCTTCATTGTCTTCCACACCCCTAGCAAGGAAGAGATCAAGGGTGGTGTCTACATCCTCTTCAAGCACACCTCCTTCTGATGATACGGATCAAACTTGGGAACCAGCACCACAGCCGTCTGAGAGTGAGGCACACCATGATCCAACAAAGGTAGTTAAGCGTAAAAGGAAGCTCGTCCAAAGTCTCAGAGTTATGGAGTGTGATGAGGCTCAACAAGAAGTGGCGGATACTGCTGCTGATGAAGACTCTGCCAACGACGACCCAGTCATCATAAAGGTCACTGCAGCCCCAGCGGGCATGCAGCAAACAGACATTTTGACCCTAGCCCGAAGAGCTGCTGCGCGTGATGATGATGATGATGTTGTCGACGAGGAGGCAGTGGAAACACCACAATCATTGGAGTTAAGTAGTACACCAACTCGTCCCGCTTCCATATTTCTTTCTGGCAAGAAGAGACCTCCGTCAACCTCGACCTTAATTAGTGGCGGTGAAAGTGCAAAACGTACAAAAGTTGGGCAATCCAGATCCTCCACTTCATCTGGCATTAGCTTCATGACCACCACCACCAGTATCGCCGCCTCCTCCAGGTCCCACAGACACTTCAAGTCCCCAGTTTGGGACTTCTTTACTGTTTGTCCCAAAAATCCAAAGTTTGCCATTTCTACCCTTTGTAAGCTTGCAGTTAGTCGTGGTAAGTCAGGTACCAACTATGGTACCGGCGGCCAGAGTGGTCATCTTGGGAGAAAGCACGCTGTCAAATGGTTTGCGCACCTAGATGCGATCAAGAAAGGCCAAAATCAAGGAAACGTTGATGTTTCATCTGATGATGACGAGCAGGAAGAAGACGTGTCAAACACTTCCCTTACACCCAGTACCCCTGTCAGCAGCACACCCAATGTGAGGCACACTAAGAGTGTTGGAGCGAGTGAGACACCAACGCACAAAAGTTCACCAGCGAGCAAAATTGGGTCAACGAAGTCATTATCAGCCCGTAAATGCTTGGTCCAGGGCAACATTAGAACAATGCTTACTTCAGACGTGCCATATGAACGCAACCACCCACTGACGCGTCTGTATTACACTAAGCTGGCTAAAATGCTAGCTGTGGACCTTCTACCTTTTTCTTTTGTAGAAGCGGTAGGTTTTCTTGAATTAGTGGCAACGCTCTGCCCTAAATGGAAGGTTCCGAGCCGGTTCTATTTTGCCAGAGTTGCGGTTCCAGCACTACATGAAGATGTGCTGCAGGCGATTGGGGCAGCTTTGCAGAAGAGTGCTGTTCACACAATACATCTGACAACAGACATGTGGACCAGTGGCCCAGGCCATGATTACATGTGCATCACTGCACACTGGGTCTCTTTTTCAGGTGTTAAAGCAAAGCTAAACGCAGGTGTTGACCCGGACAAAGTTTTCAAAGCTGCTCGGAAACATGCAACACTAGCCATGTTTGGCTTGGAGAAAAGTCACACAGCAGAAAACCTTTTGGAAGAGTTTAACAAAAAGGTCTTGACAATGCTATCCCCCCTAAAACGCAAGATTGGTTATGTTTCCACGGATAATGGCGCCAATGTAGTTAAGGCCATGTCGGAGGGTGGCTATTTCAGAGTGCCATGTTTGGCGCACTGTATCAACCTGGTAGTTCAAAAATTCTTGAGTGATAGAGACAGTGCAGCGTTCGAGGTAATGGCCACCTGCCGCAAAATGTGCAACCATTTCAGCCATTCTTTTAAGGCCCGGAAGCATCTGCGGAGACTGCTACTTCAACGTGGAATGCCAGTGAAAGCACTCATCCAGGAGGTGGCAACACGTTGGAACTCAACCTTCTACATGCTTGAGCGTCTGTATGAGCAGTATACGGTACTCGATCACTATTTCTTCACAGAGGGTACATCTCAGAAGGAGGACCTGCGGATGAGTGCGGCGCAATGGGACATAGTTAAAAGCCTGACAGACATGCTTCGTCCTTTTGAGTTCTTCACGCGTGCAGTCAGCCAGGAGGACTGTAATTTGGGAAAAGCTATCCCATTGTTGTGCATGCTGGAGCACCAACTGATAATTTACAACAAGGGGTGGTGATGGACAGAGTCTCTGAATTAAGCAGAGTACTCTCACCCAGTCAAGAGATCAGGGCTAGATCCAACACCGTTTTTTAGCTCATTGCACCATCCCAGTTTCAGAACCTGGCTGTATGCAAATTAGTCTGTCCCTGGCCCAGTGCATCATGGGAACAGGGCAGACCAGACTACAAAAGCCAATTCTTACACTGGGAAGGAAACAAGCTTCCGGGGACCGGTTTCTGCCATTTCAGGCGTCTTCGGCCCGGCTTGCTTGAATCCTGATGGTGCAATGAGCAAGGGACTCACATCTGAGTATACCCCTCCACGCTTAGGGTGGACAAAATAATGTACAACAAGGGGTGGTGATGGACAGAGTCTCTGAATTAAGCAGAGTACTCTCACCCAGTCAAGAGATCAGGGCTAGATCCAACACCGTTTTTTAGCTCTTTGCACCATCCCAGTTTCAGAACCTGGCTGTATGCAAATTAGTCTGTCCCTGGTCCAGTGCATCATGGGAACAGGGCAGACCAGACTACAAAAGCCAATTCTTACACTGGGAAGGAAACAAGCTTCCGGGGACCGGTTTCTGCCATTTCAGGCGTCTTCGGCCCGGCTTGCTTGAATCCTGATGGTGCAATGAGCAAGGGACTCACATCTGAGTATACCCTTCCACGCTTAGGGTGGACAAAATAATTTACAACAAGGGGTGGTGATGGACAGAGTCTCTGAATTAAGCAGAGTACTCTCACCCAGTCAAGAGATCAGGGCTAGATCCAACACCGTTTTTTAGCTCATTGCACCATCCCAGTTTCAGAACCTGGCTGTATGCAAATTAGTCTGTCCCTGGCCCAGTGCATCATGGGAACAGGGCAGACCAGACTACAAAAGCCAATTCTTACACTGGGAAGGAAACAAGCTTCCGGGGACCGGTTTCTGCCATTTCAGGCGTCTTCGGCCCGGCTTGCTTGAATCCTGTAGGTGCAATGAGCAAGGGACTCACATCTGAGTATACCCTTCCACGCTTAGGGTGGACAAAATAATTTACAACAAGGGGTGGTGATGGACAGAGTCTCTGAATTAAGCAGAGTACTCTCACCCAGTCAAGAGATCAGGGCTAGATCCAACACCGTTTTTTAGCTCATTGCACCATCCCAGTTTCAGAACCTGGCTGTATGCAAATTAGTCTGTCCCTGGCCCAGTGCATCATGGGAACAGGGCAGACCAGACTATAAAAGCCAATTCTTACACTGGGAAGGAAACAAGCTTCCGGGGACCGGTTTCTGCCATTTCAGGCGTCTTCGGCCCGGCTTGCTTGAATCCTGATGGTGCAATGAGCAAGGGACTCACATCTGAGTATACCCTTCCACGCTTAGGGTGGACAAAATAATTTACAACAAGGGGTGGT
Source organism: Lissotriton helveticus (assembly GCF_964261635.1). Classification (NCBI taxonomy): domain Eukaryota; kingdom Metazoa; phylum Chordata; class Amphibia; order Caudata; family Salamandridae; genus Lissotriton; species Lissotriton helveticus. The sequence continues at coordinate 161,729,087 of NC_136065.1, read as the reverse complement.
GATGGACAGAGTCTCTGAATTAAGCAGAGTACTCTCACCCAGTCAAGAGATCAGGGCTAGATCCAACACCGTTTTTTAGCTCATTGCACCATCCCAGTTTCAGAACCTGGCTGTATGCAAATTAGTCTGTCCCTGGCCCAGTGCATCATGGGAACAGGGCAGACCAGACTACAAAAGCCAATTCTTACACTGGGAAGGAAACAAGCTTCCGGGGACCGGTTTCTGCCATTTCAGGCGTCTTCGGCCCGGCTTGCTTGAATCCTGATGGTGCAATGAGCAAGGGACTCACATCTGAGTATACCCTTCCACGCGGTCCCCGGAAGCTTGTTTCCTTCCCAGTGTAAGAATTGGCTTTTGTAGTTTGGTTTGCCCTGTTCCCATCATGCACTGGGACAGGAACAGACTAATTTGCATACAGCCAGGTTCTGAAACTGGGATGGTGCAATGAGCTAAAAAACGGTGTTGGATCTAGCCCTGATCTCTTGACTGGGTGAGAGTATTCTGCTTAATTCAGAGACTCTGTCCCTCACCACCCCTTGTTGTAAATAATTTTGTCCACCCTAAGCGTTGAAGGGTATACTCAGACATGAGTCCCTTGCTCATTGCACCATCAGGATTCAAGCAAGCCGGGCCGAAGACGGCTGTAATGCCAGAAACCGGTCCCCGGAAGCTTGTTTCCTTCCCAGTGTAAGAATTGGCTTTTGTAGTTTGGTTTGCCCTGTTCCCATCATGCACTGGGACAGGAACAGACTAATTTGCATACAGCCAGGTTCTGAAACTGGGATGGTGCAATGAGCTAAAAAACGGTGTTGGATCTAGCCCTGATCTCTTGACTGGGTGAGAGTATTCTGCTTAATTCAGAGACTCTGTCCCTCACCACCCCTTGTTGTAAATAATTTTGTCCACCCTAAGCGTGGAAGGGTATACTCAGACATGAGTCCCTTGCTCATTGCACCATCAGAATTCAAGCAAGCCGGGCCGAAGACGGCTGTAATGCCAGAAACCGGTCCCCGGAAGCTTGTTTCCTTCCCAGTGTAAGAATTGGCTTTTGTAGTTTGGTTTGCCCTGTTCCCATCATGCACTGGGACAGGAACAGACTAATTTGCATACAGCCAGGTTCTGAAACTGGGATGGTGCAATGAGCTAAAAAACGGTGTTGGATCTAGCCCTGATCTCTTGACTGGGTGAGAGTATTCTGCTTAATTCAGAGACTCTGTCCCTCACCACCCCTTGTTGTAAATAATTTTGTCCACCCTAAGCGTGGAAGGGTATACTCAGACATGAGTCCCTTGCTCATTGCACCATCAGGATTCAAGCAAGCCGGGCCGAAGACGGCTGTAATGCCAGAAACCGGTCCCCGGAAGCTTGTTTCCTTCCCAGTGTAAGAATTGGCTTTTGTAGTTTGGTTTGCCCTGTTCCCATCATGCACTGGGACAGGAACAGACTAATTTGCATACAGCCAGGTTCTGAAACTGGGATGGTGCAATGAGCTAAAAAACGGTGTTGGATCTAGCCCTGATCTCTTGACTGGGTGAGAGTATTCTGCTTAATTCAGAGACTCTGTCCCTCACCACCCCTTGTTGTAAATAATTTTGTCCACCCTAAGCGTGGAAGGGTATACTCAGACATGAGTCCCTTGCTCATTGCACCATCAGGATTCAAGCAAGCCGGGCCGAAGACGGCTGTAATGCCAGAAACCGGTCCCCGGAAGCTTGTTTCCTTCCCAGTGTAAGAATTGGCTTTTGTAGTTTGGTTTGCCCTGTTCCCATCATGCACTGGGACAGGAACAGACTAATTTGCATACAGCCAGGTTCTGAAACTGGGATGGTGCAATGAGCTAAAAAACGGTGTTGGATCTAGCCCTGATCTCTTGACTGGGTGAGAGTATTCTGCTTAATTCAGAGACTCTGTCCCTCACCACCCCTTGTTGTAAATAATTTTGTCCACCCTAAGCGTGGAAGGGTATACTCAGACATGAGTCCCTTGCTCATTGCACCATCAGGATTCAAGCAAGCCGGGCCGAAGACGGCTGTAATGCCAGAAACCGGTCCCCGGAAGCTTGTTTCCTTCCCAGTGTAAGAATTGGCTTTTGTAGTTTGGTTTGCCCTGTTCCCATCATGCACTGGGACAGGAACAGACTAATTTGCATACAGACAGGTTCTGAAACTGGGATGGTGCAATGAGCTAAAAAACGGTGTTGGATCTAGCCCTGATCTCTTGACTGGGTGAGAGTATTCTGCTTAATTCAGAGACTCTGTCCCTCACCACCCCTTGTTGTAAATAAGGAGCACCAACTGATGGCGGTGTCTTCTGAGTTTGAAAAAGATGAAGAAAAAAAAATCCATTTCATTTTGTCAGAGAAATTATTAGAGCGCCTACGTGGTGATGAACGTCTTCAAAAGATCAAGTCAGATCAGCATTACATTTGTGCTACTATTCTGGATCCACGCTACAAAAAGGCGCTGGCAGGCGAAGCATTCTTTCCTTTTGCTGATGCAGATGTTCAAAAGTACAAACATTGGTTAGCCTGGTCAGCCAAGAGGTTTGAAAAAGAACGGCAGGTTATTGAAGGAGAAGCCAGTACATCAGCATCAGCATCAGCAGGCCATCCCCAGTCACAAGAATCCACTTCTGCACCTGTGGCTGGGGCACAAGTGACCTCTCAGCCGTTAAAGACACCGGCAAACTTCTCAGCCGTTAACTTTGGCAAAATATTTTTAAAAGCTACTTCTGTTTTAAAAATTGCTCATTGTGTGGTGTCACTTCGATTTATCCTGTGTTGGCTCTGTTTGTGTTGGGCATTTCTCGAGCGGCCGCCATCAGCTGAGGCGTGCGCGCTGACGCCGCCCCCTACAGGCCACGCCCCCCACAGGCCACGCCCCCTTCACCTTCGCCTTCATAAGCGCTGATCTGCTAGCGCTTCCCTGATTGCTTTCCCAGTCCTGAGGCGAAAAGCCGGGGCTGGTGGTACGTTAACTTTGGCAAAATATTTTTAAAAGCTACTTCTGTTTTAAAAATTGCTCATTGTGTGGTGTCACTTCGATTTATCCTGTGTTGGCTCTGTTTGTGTTGGGCATTTCTCGAGCGGCCGCCATCAGCTGAGGCGTGCGCGCTGACGCCGCCCCCTACAGGCCACGCCCCCCACAGGCCACGCCCCCTTCACCTTCGCCTTCATAAGCGCTGATCTGCTAGCGCTTCCCTGATTGCTTTCCCAGTCCTGAGGCGAAAAGCCGGGGCTGGTGGTACGTTAACTTTGGCAAAATATTTTTAAAAGCTACTTCTGTTTTAAAAATTGCTCATTGTGTGGTGTCACTTCGATTTATCCTGTGTTGGCTCTGTTTGTGTTGGGCATTTCTCGAGCGGCCGCCATCAGCTGAGGCGTGCGCGCTGACGCCGCCCCCTACAGGCCACGCCCCCCACAGGCCACGCTCCCTTCACCTTCGCCTTCATAAGCGCTGATCTGCTAGCGCTTCCCTGATTGCTTTCCCAGTCCTGAGGCGAAAAGCCGGGGCTGGTGGTACGTTAACTTTGGCAAAATATTTTTAAAAGCTACTTCTGTTTTAAAAATTGCTCATTGTGTGGTGTCACTTCGATTTATCCTGTGTTGGCTCTGTTTGTGTTGGGCATTTCTCGAGCGGCCGCCATCAGCTGAGGCGTGCGCGCTGACGCCGCCCCCTACAGGCCACGCCCCCCACAGGCCACGCCCCCTTCACCTTCGCCTTCATAAGCGCTGATCTGCTAGCGCTTCCCTGATTGCTTTCCCAGTCCTGAGGCGAAAAGCCGGGGCTGGTGGTACGTTAACTTTGGCAAAATATTTTTAAAAGCTACTTCTGTTTTAAAAATTGCTCATTGTGTGGTGTCACTTCGATTTATCCTGTGTTGGCTCTGTTTGTGTTGGGCATTTCTCGAGCGGCCGCCATCAGCTGAGGCGTGCGCGCTGACGCCGCCCCCTACAGGCCACGCCCCTTGCTGTTATATAAATGTGCATTTACAGGAAGCGCAGCGGACGAGCGCAGCGGGAGCGCCGTTTGCGCGCCGAAGGCGCGCCTAAGGCAAGCCCGTCTGCGCCCGTCCGCGACTGTCCGGGGCTAGGGGCGCGTAACTCTGCCCCGCTTATCACCTACACCCCGGACCAACTGCGCAGCCTCCAGGGACCTTGGCCCCTTATTGCCTCCACATGCTCTCGCATTTGCACCCTTGCTCTTGCCCCTACCGTCTCCCCTCACATCCCCCATCCTACCGTCAGCACCTCTGCTATACCTTGCAGCATTGTTCCTCCTGCTACCCCTAAAGCCCTCACGGCGTGTTATCTCAACACCCGGTCTGCGGTCGCGCATGCGCACGAGCTCTCGGTCCTGCTGGATACTCATGCCCCAGACCTCCTTTTCCTAACGGAGACCTGGTTCTGCGATGACTCCCTCCCCGCCCTATTATCCATCTTACCGGCCACTTACTATGCCCTTAGGGCCGACCGCCCTACCGGCAGAGCTGGGGGTGGCGTGGCAGTCATCGCACGTGCCGATCTCCCCTTTCAAATTCTATCCCTGCCCGGTATTGCGACCTCCGAATATCTGGTGATTCGCACCACTTCTACCTCTCCCCCTCTGACCTGCTTCCTCACCTACCGTCCCCCTCAATCCCCCATACAGTTTCTTTCTGATTTCTTGGACGTTTTAGCCACGATTACAGTCAATAACTCTGCTATCCTACTTCTGGGCGACTTCAACTTCTGGCCCTCTGACCCTGCTGAATGTTCGTCCTCTAAGGAGTTTTCTGACACTCTCCAATCTCTTAACTTTACATCTTTCGTTCACTCCCCCACTCATATCAAAGGTCACACGCTCGACCAGATCTGGTCCCTGAATTGCCCTGTGGATTCTCTCTCCATCTCGCCCTGCTCATGGTCTGATCATTACCTGATCTCATTTTCCCTTCCTACCCACCCCCCAGCTAAGCCCCCCCGCCCCAAAAACACCTGGGTTCGATCTTGGGGCCGAGTCAATCCGGAAAATCTCTCCTCCCTTCTCACCTCCTCCCTTCCCTCCTTGCAGGGTCTTTCCACTCTTTCCCAGTTCAAGGCCATCGACCATTGGCTCTCCTCTGGCTGCGACTCCGTCGCCCCGCTCAAACTTATCACCTCCAAGCGCGAGAAGGATGCCAACCGGTGGTTTAACGTAGAGCTTAAGGCCACCAAACTTAAAGTACGCCGCGCGGAGCGGGCATGGAGGAGAAATTATTGCCCCATTTTAAAGCTGGAGTATACCACCGTTCTCGCCCAATATAAAAAAGACATCTTGGAGGCTAAAACATCTTACTTCTCCTCCAAAGTCCTCGCCGCGGATAACCAATCCAAAGAGATATTTACGATCATCCACAACCTAGCATTCTCGGACAGAACAACCCTCAAGCCCGTTCCGTCCGAAGACCTCTGTCACTCCCTCAATAACTACTTTATTCATAAAATTGCGATCATCAAAGCCAACATCCCTCCCCCTTCCCCCTCCTTCATGGATCCCCAATGCCCCCCTCCCAAGGGTGAGCTCATCACCCTCCCCCTCATTACTAAGGAATCTCTGATCTCTTTAGTTTCCTTGGTCAAATCTGGCTCTCCGCTTGACCCCTGCCCTGCTCACATCCTCCGGCACATATTTTCCACTTGCCCTGACCCCCCCCTTCACCTCCTTAATAGTTCCCTTGCCCAAGGCATAGTCCCAAACCCCTTGAAGTCTGCGGTTATCGTGCCTATCCTAAAAAAACCCGGGGCAGACCCCACCGTCCCCGCCAACTTCCGCCCCATCTCCCTCTTGCCATTTTTGGCTAAGGTCCTCGAGCGCCATGTCACCTGCGCCCTGAGCTCCTTCGTGGAGATGCATGGGGCTCTTGCCCCCCGCCAGGCCGGCTTCCGCCCCGCACACTCTACGGAGTCCGTTGTCATCTCGGTCCTGGACAACCTCAGGGAGGGTATGGATACCAACCAGCGCCAGGCCCTAGTGCTCCTCGACCTCTCTGCCGCCTTTGATACTGTGGATCACACCATTCTGCTGTCCCGTATCAAGGCGGCGGGGATCGGGGGTACCGCTCTGGTCTGGCTTTCCTCCTTCCTGAGGGACCGCACCCAGGCCGTCCGCCTGGGCGACTTTACAGCGGACGTCCGGAAAGTTCAATGCGGGGTCCCCCAAGGTTCCTCCCTTTCCCCCCTCTTATTCAATCTGTACGTTGCCCCGCTTATCTTTTCTCTTCAACAGATGGAGGTCGCCGTTTTTAATTACGCGGACGACCTCCAGCTGGTTTTCAATCTATCCTCTTCTCCTTCCTCTATCTTAAACTTTCAATCTGTTATGCTCCACATCAGGGACTGGATGAACCACAATCACCTTAAACTCAACCCCGACAAGACCGAACTGGTGCTGACGGGTGGTTCATCCAGCCCCTGGTCTCCCCTCTTCTGGCCCCCCTCCCTTGGCCCTTCTCCTGTACCCTCTTCCTCTGTTAAAACCCTGGGCATAAAACTCAACTCTCAACTTACCCTTCACTCCCAGGTTAGCTCTGTGGTGTCTTCTTCTTTTCTTGCACTGCGCACTATACGCAGGGTGTCCCGTTTCTTTACTTTTTCCGCTCTCAAACTTATCATTTTGGCCATGGTGGTATCCCGCCTGGACTACGGCAACGCCCTATATGCTGGCATCCCCGCATATAGCTTGCGCCGCCTACAACTGATACAGAACCAGGCGGCCCGCCTGGCCTTCAAACTTCCAAAATTTCACCACTCTACCCCTCTTCTAAAAACGCTACATTGGCTCCCTGTGCTGGCCAGGGTCCAATTTAAGCTCGCCTCTATCACCTTTTTGGCACGCCAGGACGTGGCACCTGCATTTATCTCTTCTGAGATCACTCCCTACGTTCCCACCAGGGAACTCCGCTCGTCCTCCCAGTCCCTCCTCACTGTCCCACGCTACCGGAGAAAGAAGTGGGGAGGCTCAAAATTTGCCACTCTTGCCCCGATCCTCTGGAACTCCCTTCCCCTCGAACTCCGCTCCATCACTCTGTACCCCCAATTTCGAAAACATCTCAAGACCTTCTTGTTCAAGAAGTTCCTTGAGTAACGCGCCATCACCCCCCCTTGCTTTCTAGCTCTGGACCATGTTAGCATTAGCGCCAAGAAACCGTTGGTAGACGTGCGCTCTATAAATAATTTTAAACTAAACTAAACTAAACTAAACTGGATCATCTGCACCACACACAACAAAAACAGTGGCTGTTGTAGAGGATTGGCTAAGTTTGCTTGGGTATGGTTCTCGAAAAAATGTCACAGCCACAGCAAAAAGTAAGCAAAGTGGAGGAACCGTTGATGACCTTGAGTCGATGGTGCAGGACTATATGAATGACTCAACAGTGGTCTTTCTTAATGATGAGCCATTGCAGTATTGGCATGGCAAAAAACAATTGTGGCCACAGCTCTACAACCTGGCTATAAACTATTTGTCTTGCCCACTCGCAAGTGTGTCTTCTGAACGTGTTTTCAGTGCTGCTGGTGGCATTGTAACTCCCAAACGGAGCCGCCTCTCGCCCAAAAATGTGGAGCGGCTGACAATGATCAAGATGAATCAGCACCTCATACCACCAGATTACAAAGTACGAGAAAGCACGCCGCATGAAGACGAGGAGGACGGCAACGTAGATGAGGGGATTTTTTCTCTGTTCGGTGGCACTGACCTCATCCAGCCTGAATTCGCAGAGTATGATGACGAAATCTTGTTCTTATTCCCTGACACCGAGCCCTGAAAATGAGACAATCAATCAAGAACTTTCTTTTTCGTCCTTATTCACTTTTATTCCTGTGTGCTTTGTGTCTCTCTTTCTTTGTTTTGCACAGTTAATTTAATTCAAACTTTAATCACCTAATCCCAAAAACAAGACCATCATCAGAACTGTCTTCACTTGTTTGCTTATTGATTTGAAGGTGCCGCAGTCTACATTCCTCAGGTTCACAAGTTCTGAAGAACATGCTCCTCTATCCTCCTCCTCCAGACTGCGATTTCCCTCCAAGCAGAGTGCTGGATTACGCCCAATGAAGAAAGACTCAGCACTTGTGGGGGTGTTGTACTTCTTTGCGGGTGAGTTGACGGATTTGGGCCCATTGCTGTGAAGCTCTAATAATGGACAAAAGTGTTTTGGACCAAATATGAGGTGGAAATTTCTTGCCGTTTTTGCTGACTTGCTTGCCTTTGAGGTGCTCTTTGGCGGGGTTCCGGGTGTTTGTGGGTAATTTTTGGTGTCTGTCGAAGCACTGATGCGACATTCTAATCTTGATTGCATTTGCTTTTCAGGAAATCCGTGGTGGAAAACAGGAGTTATGATGATTGATGATGATGACCTAGCTGAACAGCGCCGCATTTGGACCGAAGGCCGAGAGATATTGTAAGTATGAGATTTAGCTTTTTCGCTGTTTGGGGGTGTTGTCGGGTGCTTTTTTGCGGGTGGGTTGGCGGGTCTTGCCTGGGGCATTCCTGGGAAGGTCTAATACCGGATAGAAGTGTTTTGGACAAAATCCATAAGGAACAGCCTTTTTTTGCTATTTCTTCTGACATCTTGCTCAATGTAGCGTTTTGGGGGGCTTCCTGCTGTTCGTGGGTGGGTTGCGGCCGGGGTCTCTGTCTTGTCGAAGCACTGCTGCGACAGTCTAATCTTGATTGCATTTGCTTTTCAGGAAATCCGTGGTGGAAAACAGGAGTTATGATGATTGATGATGATGATGACCTAGCTGCACAGCGCCGCGTTTGGACCGAAGGCCGAGAGACATTGTAAGTATGAGATTTAGCTTTTTCGCTGTTTGGGGGTGTTGTCGGGTGTTTTTTTGCGGGTGGGTTGGCGGGTCTTGCCTGGGGCATTCCTGGGAAGGTCTAATACCGGATAGAAGTGTTTTGGACAAAATCCATAAGGAACAGCCTTTTTTTGCTATTTCTTCTGACATCTTGCTCAATGTAGCGTTTTGGGGGGCTTCCTGCTGTTCGTGGGTGGGTTGCGGCCGGGGTCTCTGTCGAAGCACTGCTGCGACAGTCTAATCTTGATTGCATTTGCTTTTCAGGAAATCCGTGGTGGAAAACAGGAGTTATGATGATTGATGATGATGATGACCTAGCTGCACAGCGCCGCGTTTGGACCGAAGGCCGAGAGACATTGTAAGTATGAGATTTAGCTTTTTCGCTGTTTGGGGGTGTTGTCGGGTGTTTTTTTGCGGGTGGGTTGGCGGGTCTTGCCTGGGGCATTCCTGGGAAGGTCTAATACCGGATAGAAGTGTTTTGGACAAAATCCATAAGGAACAGCCTTTTTTTTGCTATTTCTTCTGACATCTTGCTCAATGTAGCGTTTTGGGGGTCTTCCTGCTGTTCGTGGGTGGGTTGCGGCCGGGGTCTCTGTCGAAGCACTGCTGCGACAGTCTAATCTTGATTGCATTTGCTTTTCAGGAAATCCGTGGTGGAAAACAGGAGTTATGATGATTGATGATGATGATGACCTAGCTGCACAGCGCCGCGTTTGGACCGAAGGCCGAGAGACATTGTAAGTATGAGATTTAGCTTTTTCGCTGTTTGGGGGTGTTGTCGGGTGTTTTTTTGCGGGTGGGTTGGCGGGTCTTGCCTGGGGCATTCCTGGGAAGGTCTAATACCGGATAGAAGTGTTTTGGACAAAATCCATAAGGAACAGCCTTTTTTTTGCTATTTCTTCTGACATCTTGCTCAATGTAGCGTTTTGGGGGGCTTCCTGCTGTTCGTGGGTGGGTTGCGGCCGGGGTCTCTGTCGAAGCACTGCTGCGACAGTCTAATCTTGATTGCATTTGCTTTTCAGGAAATCCGTGGTGGAAAACAGGAGTTATGATGATTGATGATGATGATGACCTAGCTGCACAGCGCCGCGTTTGGACCGAAGGCCGAGAGACATTGTAAGTATGAGATTTCGCTTTTTCGCTGTTTGGGGGTGTTGTCGGGTGTTTTTTTGCGGGTGGGTTGGCGGGTCTTGCCTGGGGTTTGAATACAATCCACGGTCTGTATTTGGGCCTACTGTTACTTTCAAAGTACGTTTTGTAACCATTTTTCTGCTAGGCATCGTTTTTGGAGATCTGATTGGGGTTCTTCTACATTTTTGCGACTGGCTTTAGTAAGGGTCTTGGTGGGAGCATTGCTGGGAAGGTCAAATTTTGTTCTAAAACACAGTTTACAGTACACCTACCTTGAGGGGAAAGATCCGCTATAATATTTTGGCCATACTTATTTATCCTTAAAAAGGTGACTCAGACAGAGCACGCAATTTCAAAAATATTGTACTGTCTATTAGGGAAATCAAAGTGTCACTTTTTGAACCACACAGCGTACATACCTTTTATTTATTTATCAGTGGTATTGTAATAGCACTTCCTGTTTTCCGTTCAATAATTACAGGCCGGGTCTCAGTCAACATCCGCCAGGCAGGCAGTGGACAGGGTGTCTTCTGTCAGTGGTCACCACATTGATGGACGAAGCGTCAGCTGGAATGGAGGAGTGCCGCCAATAAGAGGAATTGTTTGCTGCATGCAACTTACTTACCAAATTCAACAGGACAACTCCAACAACATACGCAATACAGATACAGTATCCATTGTTGTCTTTTATTCTATGAGTGTGACTGCATGTGCTTACCTTTACTTTGTAACCAAAGATTGTCTGTATCTTCAATTATTGTTTGTCCATGCTCTGCTTTTTTTTTCTTCTCTCAACAAAACCTACCCAAAAAGAAACCCCCATTCCCATCCATTTTACAAACCCTAACCCTCTTCCCCCGGGCTGTGTTGTTTTGCTTGATGTCTGACTAAAATGACATCAATAATTCCACACACTTGCTGGGGAGGATAAGGTCATAGCAACAGGCTGGTGAAGGAATACGAGGATATCTTCTAGACTTACTCAGCTTCAGTACTATATCTTCTAGTAGTAGTAGCCAATGTCAAATAAATTCAACGCAAGTACTAGTTATACTTGCAAGCAAATACTTTACCATTTGTTAGGCTACATTATGGCACTGTTCTAGTGTACTGTCACCTGCTATTTTCTCGATCGTACCGTAACCGTTGTAATGCTACAGTAAGGACAAACAAGGTTTCGTTTTCTTTTTTTCCATAGGCATGCAACTGCCACTGTGTCACACCACTAGTACCACCGCAATGAGGAAATGTCACCCGCCCAGGATTGACAACGTTAATCCCCATTTCACCTGGAGCCAGCCCTGGGCCTAGCCCTAATTTCTAACACAAATTACAGGTAAGATAAGCGTTTGGTGGGAGGTAGTATAATGGAGTATTATTTCGGAGTAGACAAGAGATTGACGGTTGTACTACTAAAGTCCTACGACTGTTCAGGAAAACAAAGTTACTGTTACACCCCCGCCCCCCACCCACCAGACTGAAAAGCAGTAAAAAACAGGTATGGTCAGATAAAGTTTAAAAATATATTTATTTAGCCCTAACAAAATAATCTCCCTCACCCACCCTAACCCCAACGATTGTCTTTGAAACGTCCCAAAACGATCCCAACTCCCAAATCCCACCCCCCAAAAGTCTATAAAAAAAGGGCAAGGGACACTCCACTACTGGAGGGTGCTGGTGCTGGTGCATGATGCGGCATGGGCATCATACTCCTTGCGGAGGGTGGCAAGCTCGGAGCGGAGGCCCTTAACCAAGTTCTTATACTTCAGGACCTCCTGCTCCAGGTTGGACATGCGGACTCGTAGGCGGCGTTGGCATTCCTTGCAGCTCCTGTGGGGGGCAGCTGGTATTTCGGTTGCGTGGCGGTCGTCTTTTTTAGCCCGGCTCGGTCGCGTTAGCCCGGCTCGGTCGCGCTGGCTTAGTCACGGAGGAGGATGCAGTGGTCACAGTCGAGGATGTCGTTGTTGCCCCGCTCGACTGCGTGTCCTCCTCCTCCTCCAGGGCCACCAGCCGCCGATATTCGGCGACAGTGGCCTCCAGCCTCCGTTGCCGGGCCAATCTAGCCTGCTCCCTCCTTGTTGTTGATTTGGAAGGAGCAACTATATGAAGAAAGAAAGACATAGTCTGTAACCAATGCTCCTTATTAATAACACAAAGTGATTGAGCCGAAAGTTGGGTCACAGAGTACAAGTAGCAAATTGAAAGCACAGTACATAACTATTGAGGACAGTATCTATGTAACCTCCCACTTCTGCATCCTTGCTCTAACATGACTTTAGGTGCTTTGCTTAATATTGAGTGAACAGTGATACACCCACACATGAATGACGTACTACAAGTAAACTAAAGTTATTAAGAGAGGTACGGAGTGTCCACCGTAATAACCAGATATATGCTGTGATTGCAAACGCAGTACAAAGTACTGCTACTATTCATGGTAGTATTGGACACATTTACAATTTCTTTTCCTTGCCTTCCCTGCACTGGAACGGACGTGCGGGTGCGGTGGTACATGCTCTTTAAGGTAACACTTACTTCACCTGGCGACCATCTACTCTCTCTAGATACACATGTGCTATCTAAGAGTCAGAGAATACCATGCTCCAGGCATCCATTCAGTCAAAGTATACGCACACATACAGTTTCTGTTTCACCCACCCAGGCTGCTGTCCTTCCACCCATCCTTGCTTCATCATTGACCCAGCCATGCACCATACCATATTCTTTCCTTCCCAGCCACCTCGGGGGCCAAGCAAACACATATCGTTCTTCTTTGCCAGCCATCATACAAGTTCGCGTCCCACTTACTTACACCCTTCTTTCCCTTTTCGTTCATCCCATCCATCACGTTCGTCTAAGAACTTATTTGGATTCTTCTCACCAAAAACTTCACAGCTAAGTCGAAGTACATTTCGAGGAGGCTACTACCTGGTTGATTTGTAATTGTAATACACCCGTGCAGAAAGCACACTATGCAGTCTTCAATCTCAATAAGTAAGGAATATATAGCTTACCTGTTTCCGCCACCACCGTTTGATCCCCCACAGGACCGTCCGCCGGCTCTTGCACCGCCTCCTCCCCAGAGGCCTCCGAGTCCTCGCCCAACACAGCCACCTCCGCGCTGGCCCCGTCGCCAGATGTTACACCTACAAATTACATTTAAGAATGTTAGAATACACCACTCACTACTATATAATATTTGGTCTAGGAGAAATGTTAAAAAAACAGAATACAATGTAATAATTTGTGACTGTCTACTCCATAGTAAAAATGTCCCATTTTCCAGGGAAGGCTGTTGTCTTGCTGCACTTTTATGCACAACTGATGAATGCTTGCTTTTGATTTTTAACACGCACCACTTTTTCTCCTAACAGACAGAAGCTTGACTCCTAAGAACACGACCAGGATCAAGTTCAAACCAGGTGAGAGCTCGGCTCGACCACAAGAAACGTGTCCAATTAATCGTCAGCACTAACCACCTTTCCGTTTTCAGTTAAATAGTTTTATGACAAAGTAGATTTTAATAAATGTGTTTACTTTTAATAAAGCTTTTAAACTTAAATAGACTCTGTGGTTTTTGTTCCTCCAGACTAGAGTGGATGAGCTAAAGGTTTTGGAATTTTTGCAAGCATGAGTGCCTCTGACACTTCTTGACTGTGCTGTGACTCCGTACTACTCTCTTGTCCTGCGTTCGATAATCTAGAGATCATTGGGGATCTATAATCGGTGACTTCGGGAGCTGAATGACTCTGCCACACTATCTAGTCAGTAAGGAGACAGTGCATAGAGCTATTGCTGAATAGAATGGGAGTCCAATGGAATTGCCAAATGTCCAATCTTAGTTAGCTACACAGACAGACTAATAAGAATAGTCTAGTAATACCACAGGGAGTCATATTCGAGGCAGGATAAGAATTTATATCCAGTCTATAAGAAGATCAAAGACGATTTAGAAAAAATCGAATGAGGAACGCTAGGAAAAAATAGGTACTCTTTATTAAAATGTAAACTTACTGGGGCCAGCAAAGGAGCCCTCGCCTGCCCGATCCTGGCCTGCATCCTCAGCACCCTCCTCCTGTGTCCTCCTCTTGCCCTTGGGGGGGGCTGATGTACAACATGAAAGAAAGAAAGACCAGAAAACATGGATGAGATTTTTCAACCAAATCAAACATTTCAAAAGAACAATAACTAAATATTTTGGAGAAATAGCAAATAGATAGACAACTATTCCACGGGATCTATCTCATGTGGTATACTACGTTATTCGTATTGCCTGATTTGCGGAACGTTGACTTAGAAAGTTCCTATGTAACTCAGTAAACAGACTACTAAAGAGGTTTGCCTAGGCCTGGCACTGCAGGCAGCAGTCCGCAGCACGCGAAGTGACAGACAAAGTCCATCCTGCTTGCAGATCAGTGAATACTCAAACTATCAATCCACCCACCACCGCCACTATTTCTTCTTATAGCCATGTGTCTAAAGGAAGGACTGGACTTCAGTCTGTTGGGGCTGATTTAGAAGTCCCTTGCGGCTCATTTTCCTCCATTGTTGCGTGCCTTTTGTGACGCAGCGGCAGAACAAAAGACTCGCCATGGTGTTGGTGCGGCGTATATATTAAAAAAAAACACATATGGGCATATGGGCGATGCATCACGTTGTAAAGCCCTGCGCCATCAGGGGGCGTTCCGGCGCAAGGGAGGGCGTACCTGCGCAGGAACGAATCTTAAAAGTGGCTGAGGGAAATCGACAAGATGTCAATCAGTCACTTTTAGGACAATGATGCATGACTCAAACCCTGCGCGCTTGAAGCCGACGTACGGCTTGATGCAGCATTGGGGAGATAGGGTACCCCAGAGCATTGCTGGAGCTGCGCCATCGTTGGCACGCAACTCCAGCAATGCGCTGCCTTTACGGCACAGATGCGTAAGGCTTCTGTGACGTTTTGGGCCAATGGGTGGTGGTGGCATGGCACACAATTACTGCCGCATCCCTGCTACTTTGCAGGGATGCGCCGGTAATTGAAAATATGACCCTTAGTGTCTAGCATTACGCAGTTCTTATCTTTACACTACACTCATACATAATTTCTCAGGCCAATGAAATGCTTCTGAACACAACATACAAAACAAAGAAGCATAGTAGCAAGCAAGGCTACTGAGAAGGAGAGCAGTGCACCTGAAATGCATAGAAGATTTTGAAATATAATTTACCTCAATGTAATCGGCAGCATTATTGCTCTTGGTAAAGAACAAAGATTTGCAAATAACAGAGCAGGATAAAACAGAGTAGTAAATGTACTACTACTACTACTCACCAAGCCCGGGGACCTCTACGCCGAGCGCGTCCAGCAAGTCCCGCTCCCGGTCCATGACATCGGTCCAGCGGTGGGTGGCCTGGTTATATGTGCGCCGGACCCCAGAGATCTTGTACATGGCCCGGCACACCTTCTCCCACCGCTTGCGACGCTCCCGGATGCCATAGCCAGTCGCGATCTTGCCGCCTCCCAGGATCGTCTTGGGGAGGCGGCGCTGGACGTGGAAGATCAGTGCCGCCACTTCCTCCGCGCTGAAGATCTCCCTCGGGACCACTTGCTCCCCCCTTAAACGCCCGCACGGGAGCCGGGCACGGGGTGCGGGACCCTTCCCCTTCTCAGGGTGCTTCCCGGCTCCCTTTACCATGGTCTGGGCAGAAATAGAGTTAAATGATAAACAAGAAATAGAATAGTGAAGAAGAAAAGAAAAGAGTTTAAAAAAGTAGTTTAAAAGTAACTAAAAGCTGCAGAAAACACAAAAATATAGAGCTAGAAAAATAGAGGGATAGATAATAAGTAAAATTAGATCAAAAAAACTTCAAACAAGCAAAGGTTGGCAGAGATTGAGAGAGGATAGAGAAAGCATGCCCAGAACCATAGCAATGAATGAGAAACAAGATGGCCGCGCCCGTTCACGACCGCGTGGGTAAGTTCGCGCGAGATTTTCCTTGCGAGTACGCGCGAAATTGTACTAGCGAGCAGCACACTTTGCGAGATTACACATAGCGGCCGGAAACGGAATTACGTCACGCCAACAAGATGGCCGCGCCCGTGTACGACCGATAGAGTAACTTGGCAAACGTATAGCTAGAAGCGCCTCGCGAACACGCGCAAGATCACGCGAACATACACGTCGCAAAAAAAACACTTTTGTATTCGCACGTATTCGCGGCTTCCGAAATCGATTTTGCACGGATTCGCGCCCCAAAAAACGCGCGAAATTGCAGAAAAAAACGATTTTAGCTAAACTGAAAGCAATGAGCAGGTGCAAAAGTTCAAACTTAACATTAGTAACATTCAAGGTAGTGCTTCCTGATGGGCCCCTCCAGAGTTTGCAACTATTCTATGACCCTGCTATGACCCAAACAGCAGGCTCATAGAATAGCTACAAGTAGACCATAAAGGTCCTGTGAAAAAAAAATTTCACTGCAACAAAAAGCAAATTACAGATAAGGAAGGAAGCAGGTGCCAGCCAGACTGGAACTTTCAAAATTACTGACACATTAATGAAACACAAATTAATTGATGGCAGTTGAAGAAGGGCAGGTGTGCTTGCTTTTTTCAACCACCATAATCTACAGTGATAAATAAACCTAATGGGTGGCAGTGAGGATGTACCAGAGGGTGGCATGGGTGTCCCAGAGGGTGGCAGTGGTGAAACAGAGGGTGCTGTGAACCTGTGATGATAAACCAGACGTAGAAACAACATAGTCGCGGCCGTTGCGAGCCGAAAAGTAAGTTCGCAATTGCGAACTTGTCCCAAAATCGGCGCGAACGCGCGCCAACACAAAAAACGGGAAAATCCGCAAATCCGCTAGAGTTCGCGGATGTTCGCGGATTGCGAATCGGTAAATCCGGAAGTTCGCGTACGCGAGATCCGCTAGATCCGCCCATGCTTACTCGTCATCTTGTATTTTTGACTGGTGGCCTCGCCCCTTTGGTCCGCGGGTCTATATTGGAATTAGCCTGCACATGTTTTTAATCGAACCTTATCACATTTTGAGAAGCTCAAGGTGTCTGTAGTGTCTAAAGACAATATGTTTAATAGGATAATTATTATTCATGACTCAAGGTTCATAAGAGAGAATGATTTGATTTTTTTTTTTAACATATACACATAAAACAGATTTTATTGTAGTTTTCCAAAGACGTATGATTTTCAATTGTAATAAAATATATATATCTTTTTTTCTATCTCAGACTTAGCATCAAATTCCCTTTGTAGTGGTTTATTTAAAACTAAAAAATAAAAGAAACCTAACTATCTCCCCCCTCCGATCGTTCCCTCTTCCCAAGACATTCAAACAGATCATCTACTGTCACTGTAAAGTTGAAGACCCTTTTATTCGTTTCCACAGTTGGTCTTTATGATTTATTTCATCCCTGGGCTCAACTCTTGTTATTTGAATATAAATTGGCATTTATCGGCTCATTGGGAAAGTGGTAAGATAATCTTGTGGTGCTGACCATATTTTTTCAAAGTTTTTTTGTGCTCATTAGGTTTGGAATTATTTTCTCCAAGGCTATTGCTTGCCATACGTTGTGGGTCCATAACTCTGTTAGTGGGGCTTCTGTTCTTTTCCAATATAGCATTAGCAGGCATTTTGCTGCACTGAAGAGATGGCATCGCAATATTTTACTGGTATGTCCTCCCCCAACCCAGCCATATTCACCCTTAATGTTCAATAGTCCTATAATTGTGGAGAGGTGTGGTGCAGCAGCCAGGGCAGCAGGCTTCAGAGCACAGGGTTCATCGTTTGATCCCCGGCTCCGGCGGCAGCTCAGCTCAGCACCATTTGACTCTGTGCAATAGCTCACTTAATTCCCACAATGGCCCCAGCGCCTTGAGACCCATAAGGGTGAGTAGTTTGCACTTTACAAATACGGATTAACATTTTTTCTTTCTTTTTTACCGCTGGGTCTCATGGTCCGCTTTCTCCCACTTAGAAATCTGTGTGGCTTATTATCTCTTTCCATAATGGCTTGAGTTTATCGCATTCCCACCATAAGTGGAGGAATGCTTCTGTCTTTGTCCCGCATCATCAGCACTTCTCAAAGGTGTGCGGGTACATGGAATTAAGTCTCCTGGGAGTTAAATACCACCTCGTGAGTACTGTGTATTCTGCTTCTCCGTGTTGGAGACTCCTAAAGTTGTTGTGAATATTGAGCCAGTAGGCTGACCACTCTTTGTCACTACAAGCCCTCCACAGTTCAGTTTCCCAAGTAGTCTGATACATTATTCTGGTCTTCAGGGCTCACTCAGTAAGGATCTGAATCAGTTTTGTGATTAACCCCTTTGTGATGTCATAGCTGCCTAGGATCATTTTTAATCGGGTTACAAGTCTAGTTGCGGCTCCTCGAGTCATGGATTTTTGACCCAGTGTTATTTTCTGATTGTGTTGGATTCGATCTGTCTCTTTCAAATGATAAGTTAAATTCCGTTTGTAGTCTCAGAATGATTTAATGTGGCTTTTGTCAAACATGTCTTCAATCATAAAAGCACCTTCTGTTTCCACAACCCAAACCTGCCTTCATCCATGCCAGGTGTGAACTCAGGTTCTAGTTGATTAGTGTAAAAGGGGTCAGAGATGTGGACAGCCCTTATTTAATTGATATGCGATCCTATATTGCAATAATGTTCTTAGTTACCAAAGATATATAGAGACCTTGGTCTTAAGAGTCATTGTATCTATGGAAAGTCCCAATCCTTTGCCCGCAACTGCGCTATCTAAGATTCTATGTTTCCAGTCCAGGGAGGACCTGGCTTGGCAGTTCGGAGCTGGACTGTTCGCATGGGAAGTAGGGTCAAGACTAATTTGCAAATGGCTGGGTCCAAACTGGGGTGTCGTGGCCAGCAAAATAACAATGGATTAAACTCAGATCTGTGACTTAGGGTGAATGTTTGAAAAGTTTCAACACTCCGTCCATCATCTTATTTAATTTATTGATTTTGTGATGTTGCTGTGTGCTCCCTAAGTGGCTAAGGGTATGCCAAACGTGGCTCCATTCCTCGCTAAGTCACTGGATTCAAGCTAGCCTGGCTGATGAGGGGTGATACCCTGCATTGGTCCCAGGATGCTTGTTTCCAGCCCAGAAAGGGCCTTGTTTGGAAGTTCGGGCTGGATTTCCACGGGGGGGGAGCAGGGTCAAGACTGATATGCATCTAGCTGGAGTCTGAACTGAGGTAGCGAATTGAGCTAAAAAGCGATGATGGATTCAACCCAGATCTATGACTGGGGGAAAAGTGTCTGAAAAGTGTAGGTACTCCTTCCATCATCACCTTGTGTTTGCTTAGTTCGCCCTAAGTTGGCAGGATATGCCCAGATGTGGGCCCCTTTCTCACGTTGCCACTGGATTCATGCTAGCCTGGCTGATATGGGGTGATACCCTAAACTGGACCCAGGGCGCTTGTTTCCAGTCCAGAAAGGACCTGGCTTGGCAGTTCGGGCTGGACTATTTCCATGGGGAGCAGCATCAAGACTGATTTGCAAATGGCTGGGTCCAAACTGGGGTGACGTGTTGAGCAACATAACAATGGAATAAACCCAGATCTGTGACTAGGGGTGAGTGTTTGAAAATATGTGGTGACTTGGATGGAGGAAAGCTACCATAAAATAAACTCAAATGAAACTGAGATTCTTTTCTTTGGCACTATCAGTCGCGGATGCTAGTCTGTGGTGTCCACCTGAACTAGGTGTGACCTCGGCCCCCAATTTGATGGCCAGAAACTTTGAGTAAATTTGATTTGCATCTCACTTTTGAACCTCAAATTAGTTCCCTCTATGCCTCTTGTTTTGCCACCCTTAGATCTCTGAAGAATGCTTCAGCTCATTCTGGTGGGCCCGAAAAGCGGTTGTCTATGCTTTGTTTACAGCTTAAGTAGACTATGCCAATAGTCTTTACTTAATCCTTCCGACCTTTCTTATTCAATGGCTGCAATACATCTAGATTTCACCATCCGCCACATTCTGAAGATTCCCTCTGGTTCATCTATCTCTCTTAGTTTGTGGAATCTTCATTGGTTTACCCTGATTAAAAGAATCCAATTTAAGACACTTTAGTTGTTACAGCCTACAACCAATAGGGCCCTCTATATCTTAGGAGAAGACTGAGGCCTTATTCCCAGTCCAGAGCTTTGAGGTCCAACAATCTGAAGCTTCTGTGTGTTCCCGCAAACATAAAGCTAGACGAGGTGGACACTCCTTTACATACCTGGCATCCACACTGGAATTCTTTGCTGAACAGTCTCTGCAGTGGTCCTTTGAAATCAGTTTTTAGACTCAGTCTCAAAACGTTCTTCTTCTTCGATACCTCTCTTATGGCTATGTAATTGTCCCTTTGTGCTTTCCTCTCATGTGCTCCTCGGAGGTAGCTGTACACTTTACAAATACCATGAATAAAATTGAATTTCAACACTCCATCCATCATTTTATTTTGTGATGTTGCAAGGTGTGTCCTAAGTGGAGAAAAGTATGCTCAGACGTGGGTCCCTGGCTTGCTGAGCCACGGGATTCAAGTTGGCCTGTTTGATGAAGGGTGATACCCCAAAACTGGTCCCAGGATGCTTGTTTCCGGTCCATGGAGTACCTGGTTCAGCAGTTCGGGCTGGACTGTTCCCATGGGCAGCAGGGTCAAGACTGTTTTGCATATGACTGGGTCCAAACTGGGGTGACGTGGCAAGCAAAATAACAATGGATTAAACCCAGATCTGTGACTGGGGGTGAGTGTTTGAGAAAGCTTCAACACTCTGTCCATCATTTTATTTTGGGATGTTGCTTTGTGCATCCAAAGAGTCTAAGGGCATGCCCAGACGTGGGTCCCTTGCTCGCTGCGCCACTGAATTCAGGATGGCCTGGCTGATGAGAGGTGATACCTTAAAACCAGTCCCAGGATGCTTGTTTCCTGTTCAGTGATGACCTGGCATGGCAGTTGGGGCTGGACTGTTCCCATGGGGAGGTTTAGAGGTAGTTTTATTTTGACACATTCTCTACGATTTAATTCAAAACAGCTTTGCATAACAGCAAAATACAGAGTAGTTTATTAAAATTACTTCATGCAAGATTACATATATTTGCCCAGATTTACTGATAATACATACAAAGAAAAATACAAATTCAGTCTGAATAGTGATAAAATTAAGTAGCTATACAATACATTAAGTCCTGTGGCATATACATCACAGTATTGTCATCAGTTATAAAATCATACAGAAACAAAAGGCCAGTCTTAAACTAGTGCCATAAAGTCAGTAATATGGTCTGTAGGGATTTTCACGCTGCACACATTACAATAATGCCATTAGGCATAAAATCCTACAAAAAAATTGATTATTTCAACTAAAGATAAAATTAGGTAGTTATATAAAGAAGAAGGAGTCAGAGCATAGTTTTTGTTTCCCAGTAATATGATCTTAATAATACATGGGTGTACATCATGGAAAACAAAATTGTATTACAGCCATTAGGTTAGAAAGCAAAGTAGACTGCTGACCAAGACAACCAAGGCCATCTCTTGAATGACTTAATTTCCTTTGGCGCAGTGCTCTGTGGGGTATTATGGGCTTGTGGTTGTTGTGGAGAACAACTTGGTGGTCATGCAGAAGTTCTTTTTGAGGGTCAAGGAAAAATGGTGATGCAGAGGTGAGTGAATAACAAAGGGTGTGACAACGTTGATTTGTGAACACACCTGCACATTTGGTGCCCACCATGCCCCAGCACAGATGATGGAATGTTCAGTTCTGCTACGACTTGCATGAGGGTGCCCCATCCAATAGACACTTTCTTATTAGCAAAGGTTTGTGTTTCTGTTGCCCCTCTGACAGAGCTGGGCATGTTTGAGTCATATATTACATGTTTGAGTCATATATTACATTGCCTTTATAACACGTGCGCCATTCTCATTCCAGGAAGCTATATTTTTATGCTGTTGAATTTTACTTAGGAGTAGTTCCGAATTTTTTTTGTAATCAGGCTTAAATTTCTCAATGATTTCTGGAGCTGGATTAATGGATAATCATTCAGGATCTTTGAAGACCGGAACCAGGGCTCTTGAATATCAAGCATGAATGTCAGACCCTCTTTTTCTAGTTTACCATGATGGACCAAGGTCAGACACATTTGAATAATATAGGAACACATCTTAGTCTGCTCATGAGCAGGCAAATCACTTCACTGTAGAATTTCCCCCATTTTGGTATCCACTAGATCTGATCACTGACCACCCAGCAAGCCTGAGAGAAGCAGAATGGTGAAGCTCAGCAGCTATTCTGTAAAACCCTAGAAAGTTTGACAAGACTTGTTTTTTAGTTTTACTAGTTATCACTAAGTTAAAGCTGATTTTATAAACAAGGTACTTTTCTTTTTAAATACTCTGAAGACTCAAATAGACATTGCCCTTTTATATATTTAGGGCTAGAGAGGGTGGCTACTAAATCACGAGTAGATGTGCGCAGAAGAGTTTTTCTTTACTGGGGAGACAAAGAGATCAAAAGTATTAAAAAAAGTTAGATAGCAGCTCACTGTTGGACATGGACATCTGGTGATGAATCTCTTAAATGCTGTGAAGATTTTCATTACACCTTCTTTTAATACTCTGCATCTTAGGATGTGTCTTCATTTAAATCTATAAAAGGTACCCAGAGGATCTGTGTGGCATCCTCAAAGGCTCCTTGAAAAACATATTGGACCATCTGGGGTACATCTTTCTAGCTAGGGGTAATCAATGTTATTTAGGATTGGCACATGTAGATGTTGACCTCTCTGGGAAGCTGTGCTCTATGGGTGACATTGTCAGTTTCCCTGGAATCAAGGTGGGTTTGAGAGGCTGCTAAAATGTCAGCGATCACAGTTTCTGGATGTTGCAGCAAGAGATCAACAGCACCTTTTTTCGATGCTATTCTGCCGATATGATTGGTGGATTATGAGCATGTAAAACAATATTCAGAGAGTGATGGAGAAGTGCTGGGTTAAAACTTTGTTTCTCAAGAGATTTTTGTTAAAGTCAAAATATTACTGATTACTGAAATTACAGCAGAATCTCTAGACGGTGAACCTTTAGCAGCTGTAACAGTTCCATTACATAAATCAATTGACAACATTGTGCAAATGCAAATCATTCTTGACACATCTTGAACTTGGAATATGGGGTTTGAAGTTACCTTTGACTCAAGCTGGATTTGTGCTTTTGCTAAAGTAGCAGCAATTAAACCTTCAGTATTTTTTGTTTTATCAGAACTAAGTTGTCTTTGATACCTGCTAAGGTGTGGACACATTCAGTTGCACTCCATTTGCTTAGAGCGTAAATGGCAGGCTTGCTTACAGATGACATGTTCAGGTCACGAGCCTGAAGATCTGTCACTAAAGGCAAAATAGCATGGCTAACTGAGGAAACTACCCAATCGTGAAGCTGAACGTTGTGGCGAAATTCCTGACGCTGGATCCCTTGACCAAAGGATTTAGACAAGGCAGCGGAAGGACACAGTGTTTAATAACAAAGATATCATCCCCTGAAAATTGAATATTCTTAAACAAAAGATACTTTGGATATCCAAACTGTGTACAACAAAGGATCCCACTGATATAGCAGGGGATCTTGTCTGACCTGAATCTGAGGTGGACAATGCATTCAACTTACGCCTAAGATTTGAGGAAACCTCAGTCTACATATCAAAAAGTACCACAAGGAGAGCCCTACTGGCTCAAGAAGATTTCTTAAATATTTTGTTGTCACTGTGTTTTCTTAATTACCCGGAAGTGGACTATTGACCATATACTTACCGTAAAGGTGACATGAAAATGTACCACAAATTGTACGATTAGGAGAGGCATTTATTATTTTTGTACTGATGAAGGTGGCTTCCCAATAATTCAGTGCCACCGAAACAACCTTGTTTGCTTTCGAGGTTATACTCAAGGAACTGTCAATGCCTCGTCATATTATCTAATGACCGACTTTTGATCAAACTGATTGATTCTTTTTTAAAATAACCATATTTTGATGATTTATGTGTCAGATGTCTGTTGTCTCTCATGTATTTTAGATTTTGATTATTTGTAGTTTGTGTCATGTTTTTAATAATTTGCTTCGAATTATAAATAATTTCTAAAAAAATAAAAATGTTATAAATATTTTTACAGTATTTTCAGCTTCTACTCTAATGTTTATAATTGTTCTTGGGGTTTGAGGTTGCGATTGTTGTGAAATTTTGGATTGATTGTGTGTTGAGACGAATTACATTTGGTTCACATAATTGGTCCAAGAGAATCTCTTTTTAATCAGTAACTGAGGAAACTGACAAGACGCTTTGGTGAGGAGTTTAATTTACAACAAGGGGTGGTGATGGACAGAGTCTCTGAATTAAGCAGAGTACTCTCACCCAGTCAAGAGATCAGGGCTAGATCCAACACCGTTTTTTAGCTCATTGCACCATCCCAGTTTCAGAACCTGGCTGTATGCAAATTAGTCTGTCCCTGGCCCAGTGCATCATGGGAACAGGGCAGACCAGACTACAAAAGCCAATTCTTACACTGGGAAGGAAACAAGCTTCCGGGGACCGGTTTCTGCCATTTCAGGCGTCTTCGGCCCGGCTTGCTTGAATCCTGATGGTGCAATGAGCAAGGGACTCACATCTGAGTATACCCTTCCACGCTTAGGGTGGACAAAATAATTTACAACAAGGGGTGGTGATGGACAGAGTCTCTGAATTAAGCAGAGTACTCTCACCCAGTCAAGAGATCAGGGCTAGATCCAACACCGTTTTTTAGCTCATTGCACCATCCCAGTTTCAGAACCTGGCTGTATGCAAATTAGTCTGTCCCTGGCCCAGTGCATCATGGGAACAGGGCAGACCAGACTACAAAAGCCAATTCTTACACTGGGAAGGAAACAAGCTTCCGGGGACCGGTTTCTGCCATTTCAGGCGTCTTCGGCCCGGCTTGCTTGAATCCTGATGGTGCAATGAGCAAGGGACTCACATCTGAGTATACCCTTCCACGCTTAGGGTGGACAAAATAATTTACAGCAAGGGGTGGTGATGGACAGAGTCTCTGAATTAAGCAGAGTACTCTCACCCAGTCAAGAGATCAGGGCTAGATCCAACACCGTTTTTTAGCTCATTGCACCATCCCAGTTTCAGAACCTGGCTGTATGCAAATTAGTCTGTCCCTGGCCCAGTGCATCATGGGAACAGGGCTGACCAGACTACAAAAGCCAATTCTTACACTGGGAAGGAAACAAGCTTCCGGGGACCGGTTTCTGCCATTTCAGGCGTCTTCGGCCCGGCTTGCTTGAATCCTGATGGTGCAATGAGCAAGGGACTCACATCTGAGTATACCCTTCCACGCTTAGGGTGGACAAAATAATTTACAACAAGGGGTGGAGATGGACAGAGTCTCTGAATTAAGCAGAGTACTCTCACCCAGTCAAGAGATCAGGGCTAGATCCAACACCGTTTTTTAGCTCATTGCACCATCCCAGTTTCAGAACCTGGCTGTATGCAAATTAGTCTGTCCCTGGCCCAGTGCATCATGGGAACAGGGCAGACCAGACTACAAAAGCCAATTCTTACACTGGGAAGAAAACAAGCTTCCGGGGACCGGTTTCTGCCATTTCAGGCGTCTTCGGCCCGGCTTGCTTGAATCCTGATGGTGCAATGAGCAAGGGACTCACATCTGAGTATACCCTTCCACGCTTAGGGTGGACAAAATAATTTACAACAAGGGGTGGTGATGGACAGAGTCTCTGAATTAAGCAGAGTACTCTCACCCAGTCAAGAGATCAGGGCTAGATCCAACACCGTTTTTTAGCTCATTGCACCATCCCAGTTTCAGAACCTGGCTGTATGCAAATTAGTCTGTCCCTGGCCCAGTGCATCATGGGAACAGGGCAGACCAGACTACAAAAGCCAATTCTTACACTGGGAAGGAAACAAGCTTCCGGGGACCGGTTTCTGCTATTTCAGGCGTCTTCGGCCCGGCTTGCTTGAATCCTGATGGTGCAATGAGCAAGGGACTCACATCTGAGTATACCCTTCCACGCTTAGGGTGGACAAAATAATTTACAACAAGGGGTGGTGATGGACAGAGTCTCTGAATTAAGCAGAGTACTCTCACCCAGTCAAGAGATCAGGGCTAGATCCAACACCGTTTTTTAGCTCATTGCACCATCCCAGTTTCAGAACCTGGCTGTATGCAAATTAGTCTGTCCCTGGCCCAGTGCATCATGGGAACAGGGCAGACCAGACTACAAAAGCCAATTCTTACACTGGGAAGGAAACAAGCTTCCGGGGACCGGTTTCTGCCATTTCAGGCGTCTTCGGCCCGGCTTGCTTGAATCCTGATGGTGCAATGAGCAAGGGACTCATATCTGAGTATACCCTTCCACGCTTAGGGTGGACAAAATAATTTACAACAAGGGGTGGTGATGGACAGAGTCTCTGAATTAAGCAGAGTACTCTCACCCAGTCAAGAGATCAGGGCTAGATCCAACACCGTTTTTTAGCTCATTGCACCATCCCAGTTTCAGAACCTGGCTGTATGCAAATTAGTCTGTCCCTGGCCCAGTGCATCATGGGAACAGGGCAGACCAGACTACAAAAGCCATTTCTTACACTGGGAAGGAAACAAGCTTCCGGGGACCGGTTTCTGCCATTTCAGGCGTCTTCGGCCCGGCTTGCTTGAATCCTGATGGTGCAATGAGCAAGGGACTCATATCTGAGTATACCCTTCCACGCTTAGGGTGGACAAAATAATTTACAACAAGGGGTGGTGATGGACAGAGTCTCTGAATTAAGCAGAGTACTCTCACCCAGTCAAGAGATCAGGGCTAGATCCAACACCGTTTTTTAGCTCATTGCACCATCCCAGTTTCAGAACCTGGCTGTATGCAAATTAGTCTGTCCCTGGCCCAGTGCATCATGGGAACAGGGCAGACCAGACTACAAAAGCCAATTCTTACACTGGGAAGGAAACAAGCTTCCGGGGACCGGTTTCTGCCATTTCAGGCGTCTTCGGCCCGGCTTGCTTGAATCCTGATGGTGCAATGAGCAAGGGACTCACATCTGAGTATACCCTTCCACGCTTAGGGTGGACAAAATAATTTACAACAAGGGGTGGTGATGGACAGAGTCTCTGAATTAAGCAGAGTACTCTCACCCAGTCAAGAGATCAGGGCTAGATCCAACACCGTTTTTTAGCTCATTGCACCATCCCAGTTTCAGAACCTGGCTGTATGCAAATTAGTCTGTCCCTGGCCCAGTGCATCATGGGAACAGGGCAGACCAGACTATAAAAGCCAATTCTTACACTGGGAAGGAAACAAGCTTCCGGGGACCGGTTTCTGCCATTTCAGGCGTCTTCGGCCCGGCTTGCTTGAATCCTGATGGTGCAATGAGCAAGGGACTCACATCTGAGTATACCCTTCCACGCTTAGGGTGGACAAAATAATTTACAACAAGGGGTGGTGATGGACAGAGTCTCTGAATTAAGCAGAGTACTCTCACCCAGTCAAGAGATCAGGGCTAGATCCAACACCGTGAAGAATTGGCTTGGTAGTTTGGTCTGCCCTGTTCCCATGATTCACTGGGCCAGGGACAGACTAATTTGCATATAGCCAGGTTCTGAGCTGGGATGGGGCAGTGAGATAAATAACGGTGATGGATCAAGCCCTGATCTTTGGACTGGGTAAGAGTGGTCTGCTTAATTCAGACACTCTGTTCATCACCACCCCCTTTTCTGTATCGTTTTTGGCCACTATAGGTGTGGCAGGGTATCTTGTCTCCTTCCCGAGGACTTGTCTCCTCGGGAACCCGGATTCCGGGTCACCAAGGGCAGAGACAGCACATGCTGCTAGACGGGTGTCTGAAGGCTAGAGTGAAGCCTCCCCCTATTTGCCTGGGTTCCCGAGGAGACAAGTCTTACGTAATGTAGAGGTATAATGTGACCAACTACCACAAACGAATCAGGTTGCAATTTACCTTTTTCTCTTTTCCACCTACCCACTTTATGGTCCTGAAGAAAGCCAACTGACCAATCGGCAATTAAGGCTGAAACATGTCGACCACTTTTAACCTCACTTAACTAGTGCGCTAGAATTCCTAAATAATTCCATAGCCGCACAACTATAAATCTATACACGAATCCAGAAACATTAAAGCTCAACCTCTGGCTGTCCGGGTATTTTTAAAGCACTACCTCACTTATTCACTATTCACCATCACTACTGTTTTAACCAAAAGGTCAAACCTCCTGGCGGAGGGTGCTAACAAAAACTGACCCTAGGATTACGCACGAACACGTGTTACAATAAGCGGGGACACATCATATACCGCTACACGACTCAGTAAAAACACGTGTATGAGGGTCTTTTATTGGGAGACACCTACCGATTCACCTGCAGACCTTGGTTATGCAGGACCAGTGATCCTTTCTACTTTGATTTATAATTACTGAAAGGAGATTGAAAGGATCTCTACTCTTTCTCCCTCCACCATTTGATGATACATATATATATATATTCACTGAAAAAACCATAGGTTTTACACACGTTATAGTTAGGAAGTAGCATTTACAAAACCTATGAAATTCACTGAAAAAACCATAGGTTTGACACCAGTTATAGTTAGCTGGAAATTTTACTGATATAAAACCAATGAAATTCCACGTTATAGTTAGTTGACTCACTATAACTTGCGCGTGTAATGCACTGCTGATGACGTCACATATTACATCACTCATGACATCACTGATGACACCATCCAGTGAATGTGTGTCTTTCTGAAAAATAAATATGTGTTATATATGTATATATTATTGAATATCTTAGTGAATACATATATTAGTGAGTAATACTTAAATAGTTCAATATATGTATTAGTGTTTCACTTTGTGTATAAGTGCCTGCATGGGTTGGTGAGTTGCTACATGTGTATGTATATAGGTTATTAGATGTTTTTCTTAGTATCAGTATGAGTGTTTGCATGGTTTGGTGGGGGTATTACTTACTACATAGATGCAAGAATGGCTGAGTCTCTGTTTGTATGTGTTTTGAAGACAGCATATGTGCAGGACTGTATGGGTGGATGAGTGTGTATATGTCTGTGTTAGTGAGTGAATGACTGTCTTATTAGTGTCTTTATCAGTAACTACATATGTTTTAATCTAGTATATGTGAATATTGATGTATATAAGTGAGTATATCTGAGAGTGAGGGATTGTAAGAGTTCCTGTTTAAATTAGTATTTTTCTATAAGTGATTTTTTAAGAGAGTAAGTATGTGTAAGTTTCCTTAGAAGTAAAGTGGTAGTGTGTGTATAGCTGTTTATGCAAATAAATGGATGTTCAATAGTTTATTTGCATGTGTGAGTATGTGTGTGAATAATTTTTGGATGACTTTCGGTGTGTAACAGGATGTGTAGGTGTATCACTACATATGATTAGTGAATATATGTATGAGTGAATATATAGAACTGTTGGTGAATTAGTGCATGTGTATATAGATGGTGGAATTATTGAATTGGTTGTTGTAACTGGTATGGGTATCTCCATTTTTTTGAAAATGTTAGTTTCTATTTTTGAATATGTGTTTCAAGGGTTAGATTACAGTGAAAGGAGGTCTGTCACTGTGTCACAAGGATGGTGTCATCAGTGATGTCATGAGTGATGTAATATGTGACGTCATCAGCAGTGCATTACACGCGCAAGTTATAGTGAGTCCAACTAACTATAACGTGGAATTTCATTGCTTTTATATCAGTAAAATTTCCAGCTAACTATAACTGGTGTCAAACCTATGGTTTTTTCAGTGAATTTCATAGGTTTTGTAAATGCTACTTCCTAACTATAACGTGTGTAAAACCTATGGTTTTTTCAGTGAATTTCATTGGTTTTTAAAATGCTAATTCAGAAATATCTCGTGTATGCAACCTATACTTTTGTCAATAAAGTTCTGGCAATATTTTTTTCGGAAAAAATCCGTTGTCTTCACTGTTCAAGTTGCATAGAGACTCCTTGTAAAGCGATACAGAATTAGAAAGTCTGTACCTTGCCTTTTTTTCAACACATTAAAATTTGTCTATAAATAAAAATAGCCTTTCTAAACTTTCGTGCACGACCCGGTGTGCGCACTCTCGGCAACAGTTCTCAATAAAATGGATAGCGCATTTCCAAGCTTTCGTGCGCGACCGACTGCGCGCACCCGCCTATATATTTCGTGAAAACTTTGCAATCTTATTGAATTTCTTCATAGACCCATCAAAGAACTTATAATACGTCAAAGAGACTAAACCTAGGCTTCTTTTTTAATATTATGAAAATTTTCATTAAATGGAGCCGAATGTCTTTTTAAACTTACGTGTGTTACCGAATGTACACACCTTGGTATTTTAAAAAAAAAATATAAAAGGTTTTATACTTTAACAATTGTATGCTTGAATCGAGCTCAAAAGATATATTAAATCCGAATATGTTTGAATTTACTTCTTTTCACGTTTTGAAACTTCGCTGAATTAGACCGCTACTTCCAAATGGAGTACGTGACTAGATACTATCACCGCGTACACGTCCTGAGACGCGCATGTGAAGTCATGTGACTTGAAAACAACACTTCCAATTGGTTCTTAGTAGTTTCTATTCTGCAATTTACACGGAGTACTCCACCCACTTCTCTCACTATCTTTTCTACTCTCAAAAGAGAACAACGTTCAACACCCTTCGGAAGACTTTGCTGAAATGGCTGCCGCCCCGCATTCATCTTCCGAATCTGAAGGAAATGAGCGACTACCTTTAAAAAGAAAAAAGGAATCTTTTATTTGGCAATTTTTCACTTATCCTGAAGAACAAAAGAAAGTTAATGCGCCAAAAGTTACCTGCACGATATGCAAAAAGGTTCTCTCAAGAGGAAATCCAAGAAAAAAATATTCCTTTTCCATACATACCATGGTGCGGCATGTCAAACAAGTGCACCCTGTTGAATTTGCAAAGGCATCGACAAGAGCCCTGGCCACACTATTACCATCAGAGGTGGCCAGCACATCTTCTGGTGGACGACCTGTATCTCCATCGAGTGCTGTGATGGACTTGAGACCATATCTTGCAAAGGTGCACATGAAATGCAACGAGTGTGGAGAAATTCTTCTGTACGGAGAGCAGAGCCTCATTCTTACTAAACTAAAAATTGAGAGTCATAAATGCCCCGAGAAAAGATACATTTCTTCATTTCATTTCGATCCTGTGTCACACATGAAAATGTTGTTGCAAGTTTAAAAAATCAAACACAACATAACACTTGTTTTAAAAAAAAAAAAAGTTCTTTTCAGAACTAACTCATTGTACCAAAAAGAGCTCCAGGAGCATATTATAAAGGGGGTTTATCTCTGCTTTTTTGGCTTTCGTTCGTGCGCGACCGTGTGCGCGCACTCGCCTATATATTTCGAGAAAACTTTACAATTGCAACTTATTAAATTTCTTCATAGACCCATCAAAGAACTTATACTACGTCAAAGACACTAAACCTAGGCTTCTTTTTTATTATTATGAAAATTTTCATTAAATGGAGCCGAATGTCTTTTTAAACTTTCGTGTGTGACCGAATGTACACACCTTGCTATTTTCAAAAAAATATATAAAAGGTTTTATACTTTAACAATTGTATGCTTGAATCCAGGGCCGGCTTTAGGCATGTGCAAGCTGTGCACCTGCACAGGACCACCAAACCCCAGGGGCCACCACGCCAATATATATCCTTAAAATATTAATTCTCTGAGGATGGATACATATTTGCATGGTGGCCCCTGGCAGGGATTGTGGCGGCCTCCGGCTCTGTTCCACTTCGAAACACCCTGACCCCCTCCCCTCTTTACTGGCCTGCGCGCTCCGCCCCGCCCGGACCCCCTCTTCCGGGCCCCCTACCTACGCTCCCTGCCCAGGGCCACCATGAGCCTAGAGCCGGCCCTGCTTGAATCGAGCTCAAAAGATATATTAAATCCGGATATGTTTGAATTTACTCCTTTTCACGTTTTGAAACTTCGTTAAATTAGACCGCTACTTCCAAATGGCGTACGTGACTAGATACTATCACCACGTACACGTCCTGAGACGCGCATGTGAAGTCATGTGACTTGAAAACAACACTTCCATTTGGTTCTTAGTAGTTTCTATGCTGCGTCAATACCTACGCCTGCTTCAAGCACATGCACAGTTTTTAAACAGCATGGGCCTGAAGGGAAACGACCACTACAACGAGGCCGTTTCAACGAAAACTTTAACCACGCATGCATTACAACGCATGCGTGGTTACAACGACAGCCTTTACCACGCATACTTTTACTACGAGGTACGTAGTAAAGGCATGTGTGGTAAAGGGTACATATAAAAAAAGGGGGTTTGGGGGGGCTTCCCCCCCCCAAAAAAAACACTCACCATTAGACGTGATGTGCAGGCAATCGGCATCTGAGAGGAAGGAAAAGGCCGGTTTCTTTTTTACTAATGACGTCACCACGCTAAAATACGTGGAAAAAGATAGGCGTGTAAATAGCATTCCGTTGTAACGCATGCGTGGTAAAGGCATGCGTTACAACGGAGTTTGTTGAAAAAACATACAACCGATGGCTGCAACATAGCTCGGCGCCGCCGCCCACCCCGCCCAAAATAACGACAAACCCTATGCAAATATTATAAATAAATACAACACACCAGCAAAGTAACAGAGTAAAACGTTTTGTTAAATAACTATTTACATGCCAGCCTGCTGCAACATGAAAACAACACTTCCAAAATGATCGACTACCTTTAAGAAGAAAAAAAGAATCTTTCATCTGGCAATTTTTCACTTATCCTGATGATCAAAAGAAAGTAAATGCACCAAAAGTAACCTGCACGATATGTGACTCGTTTCTCTCAAGAGGAAATCCAACAAAAAAATATTCCTTTTCCATACATACCATGGTGCGGCATGTCAAACAAATGCACCCTGTGCAATTTGCAGAGGCATCGACAAAAGCCCTGGCCACGCTATTACCATTAGAGGTGGCCAGCACATTTTCTGATCGACGACCTGTATCTCCATCGAGTGCACAGAAGGACTTGAGATATTTAACTATATATGGTCTATAACCTATGGTTTTTTCAGTGAATTTGCTCCGCCGCCCACCCCGCCCAAAATAACCACAAACCCTATGCAAATATTATAAATATATACAACACACCAACAAAGTAACAGGGTAAAACGTTTCATTAAATAACTATTTACATGTCAGCCTGCTGCAACATCGATCCAAATGTATGACACTGTTCCTGTCAAGGTAGCATAGCTGGTGGCCTAGGGGTGGAGGACCGTTGTGCAAATACCCCGGGGAGGACTCTGGATATGCTTGATTCCAGAGATTCTTCGATTTCACTGCCTTCCACAAATGGCATAAGTCCTGGATGTTCGGTGTCATGCTTGAGGGTTTGACCTAAAGACACGTCCTGCGGTGCCCTAGTCCAACCATCACATATACCTCCGCCAGGAGACGGCGTGGGGTGCACTGGAAGGGAGAGGCGGCGCGAACGAGCCTCCCCCACCTCCCAGGTGGAGGTTTCTCAGCTACACCCCTAAAGACATGTCCTGCAGTGCCCTGGTCCAACCATCACATATACCTGCGTCAGGAGACGGCGTGGGGTGCACTGGAAGGGAGAGGCGGCGCGAACGAACCTCCCCCACCTCCCCAGGTGGAGGTTTCTCAGCTGCACCCCAGCACTTCACTCGACATAGGGGGCCGGCTCCCGGGGTCCGGCGGAACTTTTAGCCTTTTGGTGACTTATCCATTCTGGACCTTGTCCCACAATCCGTTTGACCTGAAGACACGTCCTGCGGTGCCCTGGTCCAACCATCACATATACCTGTGCCAGGAGACGGCTGGAAGGGAGAGGTGGCGCGAACGAGCCTCCCCCACCTCCCCAGGTGGAGGTTTCTCAGCTGCACCCCAGCGCTTCACTCGACAAGCTGAGTTGCGCCCGCTCCTGCAGCACATTGCCTCGCTCGGCCAGCTCAATTACGCCTGCTCTTGCTATTACAGCGTCTCACCCGCCATCCAGCTAAATTGCACCCACTCTTGCGGTACAGCGACAGGCGGCTGCCACGGAGCTCAGGAAATGGCGGTCGGCTCCACAGACTTGGGCCTGGCCTGCAAGGATGGCTCTGGACAACCCTGAAACTCGGACGCTTCACTGCTACGGCATGGGCCCCATTCCCAAAAGCGTCCCATCAGCCTTGAAGATTCTACAAGAGTCACAGGGGCCCCCGACTCCCGCAGAATTCCGGTGGGGAGCTTCTGCCATGATTGCTCGCAGAATGGCCACGACGTAGCCACGGGGTGCTCTCATGCTAACGCCAGCTTCAGTCTGAAACTTCCAGAAACACTGTAGACTACCAATTCAATCAGTTCCGGTGGAGCCCCAACGACGTATCGCATTGTTGCATAATGCGTCATATGACACGCCGCGCTAGCGCACCCGGAAGTCCTCCGGTGCGCGAGGCGCGAAGCGCAGCTTCCCGGAAGCAATCCGGGGCGCGGCGCGGAGCGCGTAACGTAAGCATAACAGGTCATGTGACTTGTTAATAAAGCTTTTCATTGGTTTAGAAATATTTTTATGAGCATATTTGACTATTTTATTAAAGACACTACACATAACCTGTTTTTCAAGTTATGTTTAATTTTAAATGAAACGGTTTACATTTTCACTTTTTATTTCCAGTAAATTTTAAAAATAAATGTTTATAGTTCCATATGTACACACCTTGGTATTTTTAAAAAAATATATAAAAGGTTATATACTTTAACAATTGTATGCTTGAATCGAGCTCAGAAGATATATTCAATCCGGATGTGTTTGGATTTACTCCTTTTCACGTTTTGAAACTTCGCTGAATTAGACCGCTACTGCCAAATGGCGTACGTGACCAGATACTATCACCGCGTACACGTCCTGAGACGCGCATGTGAAGTCATGTGACTTGAAAACAACACTTCCAAATTGGTTCCTAGTAGTTTCTATGCTGCGTCAATACCTACGCCTGCTTCAAACACATGCACAGTTTTGAAACAGCATGGGCCGGAAAGTCACTGAGTGAAATATCATACATTACAGTCAGCCACTTTCAAGACGCATTCCTTCAGAGGAACACTTACCGTTTATTAGAGGTAGATCGTCCGACTCCACTGGAGGACACCCCTAATGAAAAAGACATATATATAAAATGCGGACTAGCCGCTGTATCGTACTAGCAAACTTTAACTTAAAAATCATTAGAGAAAACAAAAGGAATCGAACAAAATCAGTAGGCCACTGATAGGATCTCTTTTTGACCTCGCTAAAATATAAACATTAGGAACAACCCCTCATGAGAAATATGAAACTAGTGAGAGAAACCGAGCTCGACGCCATCTTGCCCCCTTTTAGGCCCCATCACGAACATACATAGCCCCACATAGCAAAACGTGATCTTATCGCCTGCCCAACTTCAGATCTGACCCCCCCCTTTTGCTCTCATGTCCTGTCGGAATGTCCGGCTGTAGATTACAATCACATGTTACATTTGGGAGGGGAAACGACATCAGAGCGACAAATATTAGAAATATACCACACGACAGCAAAATAACAGGTTAAAACGTTTTTATTCTTGAACAAAAATATATTAAAACAACTATTTACATGACAAACGGCCGCAGCAACAAACCCACAATGCATTTCATCGTCTTCTTCACGCCGTCCCTGTCCCTCCTTCCCCAAAGTAGCAATGTTGGCCTACTTTCTAGTAGGGTTTTTGAGCGTCACAAAGTCTACAAAAGCCGTCGGCAACGGCCTGGGGTGGAGAACCATTACGCGAATAGTCCGGAGGTGACACCACGCGCCAAGGCCTGTCCCCAGGATGAACCAAGGGATCCGTTCCTGGGGCCGTGGCAAAGAGCAGCCGGTCGCCATCGGCCGGAGAAGGCATGGGCCCGACCCGAGATGTAGTTGTCTTCCCATTCTCTTCCTCTTTCGGCGCCTTGCAGGCCACGAGGGGGGGATGTCTTGCATATGCCTCCGACCCCCCCCCTTCTCTTCATCGCCTGGTCCGGCCATAACAAATGTCAGCAAGACGCCGTGGGGTGCACTGGGAGGGAGAGGCGGCGCGGACGAGCCTCTCCCGCCTCCCCAGGTGGAGGCCCCTCAGCTGCACCCCCAACGCTCCACGCACCCGTCAAAGGACTCGTCCACTCTTGCGGTGCAGCGACGCTCCACGCACCCGGCAAACGACTCGTCCACTGTTGCGGTGCAGCGACGCTCCACTCACCCAGCAGGGTCTCGTCCACTGTGGCGGTGCAACGATGCTTCGCCCGACAGACTTGAGTCCATCTGCTCCTGCAACCCAGTGACTGCCGGTGGTTGCAGATCTCCTAAAAATGGCGGTCGACTTTGCAGGAATGGGCCTGGCGTGAAAAGTTGGCCTGGTCGCCTGTTAACCAGAAAATGGGCCCCTGTCTTTCCTTTCAAAATGCTGCCAACAATATTTTCTGAATGGAAGACACCTGTCCAGAGGCGTTCTCCTCAACTTTGAAGATTCTACGAGAGCTGCGGAGGGCCCTCGGCCTCCGCGGGCCTCCGACAGCCCCCGAAGGAAAAGGACTGCCATGATTGCCCGCAGAACGACCAAAGCGTAGCCACGAGACGTTGGCGCTCTCATGCTGACGCCAGCCTCAGTTTGAATGACCAGCAATCCGGGGCGCGGAGCGCGTAACGTAAGCATAACAGGTCATGTGACTTGTTAATAAAGCTTTTCATTGGTTTAGAAATATTTTTATGAGCATATTTGACTATTTTATTAAAGACATTACACATAACCTGTTTTTCAAGTTGTGTTTAATTTTAAATGAAACGGTTTACATTTTTACTTTTTATTTCCAGTAAATTTTAAAAATAAATGTTTATAGTTCCATAGGCTGAAGCACGTCAGCTTCCCACCCTATGTCATACAATTCTGACAAATCGGCATCCTCATCATGTTCTTCATCATCCTCAGGATTTAAATCATCTAAGGGATCCACTTCCACTGACGTTTCAATGACAAGTTCAACGATAAGATCGAGATCAACGGATTGCTCAATATCACTCATGGTTAATGTTGTCGTTATCTTTAAAGAAAGAGAACAACAATGAGATGTTGCAGAGTAAGAGACAAATCTCAGAGACTATAATAGTAAAATTGTTTAACAAGAGTAACATTTTGCAGCTATTATTTAGCCATGTCCAGCGATGCTGAGGAGGTGAGTCCTATGTCCAAGTTTTCAGTGAACAGGACTCATCTCTTTTTAACCTTGGATAAGCCTCACCAACTCTGTGTCCCCTGCTCATACTTAAATGTAATGGGGCAGATTTATGTTAACTGGCGCATCCCCAGAGATGCACCAGTTAATGTGCACCGCTGCTCTGCCACCCATGGTGTGCCGCATTTACAATGTGGAGCACCATTGAGCAAAAACAACACAGATGCGTCACGCATCTGTGCCGCAAAAGCAGCACATTGCAGGAATCACGTCGTAAGCGCGACATGTCTACTGCAATGCACAGGAGCAAGCCACAAATTGCATGGTGCATCACTCCTTATGCCTGTTTCAAACAGGCGTAAGGATTTGATTCAGCCATGCTATAAAGCTGACTCAGTGAAATCTTCTAAATTTCACTGTGTTAGTTTTACAGGGCTTTCATGCAAATCAATGCCCACCCTGCAACAAAACGCCTATATGAAACCTGACGCAGGTTTCATGTGGTGTAGAAAATGAAAATGTATATGTACATAAGCGGCGTTCATTTGTGTTCACCCTCACCACTGTTGGAGTTAAAGCGAAAGTCACGGCACAGTGGCCCCGCCATCTTGCCCCCTTTTAGGCCCCATCACGAACATAGATAGCCCCACATAGCAAAACGTGATCTTATCGCCTGCCCAACTTCAGATCTGACCCCCCCCTTTTGCTCTCATGTCCTGTCGGAATGTCCGGCTGTAACTTACAATCACATGTTACATTTGGGAGGGGAAACGACATCAGAGCGACAAATATTAGAAATATACCACACGACAGCAAAATAACAGGTTAAAACCTTTTTATTCTTGAACAAAAATATATTAAAACAACTATTTACATGACAAACGGCCGCAGCAACAAACCCACAATGCATTTCGCCGTCTACTTGACGCCGTCCCTGTCCCTCCTCCCCCAAAGTAGCAATGTTGGGCTACTTTTGGGCTGCTTTCTAGTAGGGTTTTTGAGCGTCAGAAAGTCTATAAAAGCCGTCGGCAACGGCCTGGGGTGGAGAACCATTACGCGAATAGTCCGGAGGCGACACCACGCGCCAAGGCCTGTCCCCAGGATGAACCAAGGGATCCGTTCCTGGGGCCGTGGCAAAGAGCGGCCGGCCGCCATCGGCCAGAGAAGGCATGGGCCCGACCCGAGATGTAGTTGTCTTCCCATTCTCTTCTTTTTTCGGCGCCTTGCAGGCCACAAGGGGGGGATGTCTTGCATATGCCTCCGACCCCCCCCCTCTCTTCATCGCCTGGTCCGGCCATAATAAATGTCAGCAAGACGCCGTGGGGTGCACTGGGAGGGAGAGGCGGCGCGAACGAGCCTCTCCCGCCTCCCCAGGTGGAGGCCCCTCAGCTGCACCCCCAACGATCCACGCACCCGGCAAAGGGTTCGTCCACTGTGGCGATATAGGGACGCTCCACGAGCCCAGCAAAGGACTCGCCCACTGTGGCTGTATAGGGACGCTCCACGCGCCCCGCAAAGGACTCGTCCACTCTTACGGTACAGCGACGCTCCACTCACCCAGCAGGGTCTCATCCACTGTGGCGGTGCAACGATGCTTCGCCCGACAGGCTTGAGTCCATCTGCTCCTGCAACCCAGTGACTGCCGGTGGTTGCAGATCTCCTAAAAATGGCGGTCGACTTTGCAGGAATGGGCCTGGCGTGAAAAGTTGGCCTGGTCGCCTGTTAACCAGAAAATGGGCCCCTGTCTTTCCTTTCAAAATGCTGCCAACAATATTTTCTGAATGGAAGACACCTGTCCAGAGGCGTTCTCCTCAACTTTGAAGATTCTACGAGAGCTGCGGAGGGCCCTCGGCCTCCGCGGGCCTCCGACCGCCCCCGATGGAAAAGGACTGCCATGATTGCCCGCAGAACGACCAAAGCGTAGCCACGAGACGTTGGCGCTCTCATGCTGACGCCAGCCTCAGTTTGAATTACCAAAAATCCTGCAGACTACTGATTCGATCGGTTCCGGTGGAACATCAGTATGACCCGGTAGGAAAGATTGTTGCCCCTCAATTTCTTTGATTGATGGTTCATGTCACCGGTCCCTTCTGTTGCCCCTTAACGGAACTTCTGGACTGCCGAAAGAGATTCTGGTCCAACCCCGAGTTGCTGGAGACATTTTGACTATACTTGGGCCCGCCTGACCCCACCCAAAATGGCGCCGATATAAACGAAACTCGTAATTCCCCGTTGTGTTCGGATGCTCAGACTTCAGATCATGAAATATGGATGCAGTTCTTGAAGCACATGGCGGGAGGGGATGAGTACTGCTTGAACATTCGGACAATGAATTGATATTAAGTTCTGACGCATCATTAATTACAGTATTATTGAAAGGTCGATTTTTCAACACTGATGGTACTTGCCCACAATGAATTTTCGATATGATTCTATTGCACTTATCGTACCTTGATGAAATAAAATGACCACCGACTCAGTTATGTTTTCCTCAGATAAATATGCCCTCTTGTACAGCCCCAGTCTGCTCCGTGGCTGGCCCACGTAGTTTTAGGCCTGCATTTGTGCGTCATCACTTACGTGGTTGTATGCCTGCATTTGTACATCATCATTTTTTAATAAAGATTTTGTGAAAACCAAATATAATAGTAGCTCTTGAATTGGTAAGTTCGAATACATAGCCATTGTTTCCGATCTACGTAAAATACAGGCGAAATAAAGCAAGTCGGTTACTGAAAGGTCAAAAAGCAAAGTGCCCAGAAATAGTGAAAATGTAAATGATCCAAGTCTGTTACGTGTATTTTTTTCTTTTGTGCAACATAACGCAATCGATAAAGGTCCCGGTGTTCTGTTTTACCTTGTATGCCACATATCTCAGGGAAATTGTTTCAGGTGTATACAAAAGAAAAACTCGAATTACTAAAAAATTTTGGGGCAGATTTACAAACCCCTATCTCCATGGGAACGTCACTTTTTGCGATATTCCCGTGGCGATATGGGTTTCGCCCTATGTACAAGGCACCGTTGAGCAACTTACTATGGCTTAACGCTGCTTTGCAAATAAGAACCACTTACATGCAATACTTAACGTGAAAGAGGTGGGCAGTGGGTGTTGCCATGGGCGTTCCACTGCAACAGCCATTGATTTTTTAACGCTGCCTCCTATTTACAAGGGCAGCGCAAATAGGAGACTGCGCCATAATTAAAACCAGGAAACACCTGGACTTAACTTGACGAAACGAGGATAAATGCTTTATTTCTCCTCGATTTTGCATTTTTCATGTGTGCTGCCTTATGCAGTACACATGGAAAAAGCAAAACGCCTTGGATTTTTTATGTTCAGGAAGGAGGATCTTCCTGTACATAAACAATCTTCAACACACTACCGTAGATTGGGGGTTATTAGGGAAAGTTTATAGACTCCTAGATATACACTCCCTTGCATATATATACCAACAACAAGTATATCTATAGTCTGAAAACTGTGTCAATAAGCAATGTAGGTATGTCTCTCAAAATGAACCATGTAGTGGATCCTCAATACTCAAAATTAAATGAAAGGGGAAACAATCTTTCCCTGCACGCAGTCACACTTGCACTATGGTACAAGGGTGCCTGCATTGCCGCTACCCTGCTAAGTGTAGCGCAAGCGCAGGGGGAAACACAGGGCTGCACCATATTCTTGTAAATATGGCCAAAACCCTCGTTTCCGAAGTGGTGGACCGTGTCATTAAGCCAAGGAGGATAACAACACGCTCCTCCACTTCTGTGAATTTACAAAAAAATAAATAATTTAATGGGAAGATTGGTGCTGCATCCCAGTGACAAACCTTTACATGGCTGGTTTTATTTTGCTGTTCGAGGCTCCTGCTCCTGCAAGGGCCAGTCTGGAAACCAAAAGCAGCCCTAGAGAATGTTTTCAGACCAGTCCCCATACGGTGCATACCAAGTGCAATGAGTGAGCCTGACCACTACAGAGGGTGCTTTGGAATGCTCTCCCCCAAAGGTTTTTGGGAAACAATGGTGCAGTCTACAACACAGTTATCATTACAGATTGAATTTTATTAGCTTTCAAAGAATAGTAAATGAAGACCTTATTATGCACAAGGATACGACAATCTGGGAAGAAAAATAAGTTACTTACAAAAGCAGTAAGTAACCCACTGACCTATGCATATAACATTTTTTTAAATTAAATACATGGTACATATTCTTTGCAGTAACCCTCTGTGCTACATTAGATAAGTTGAAGTTGCCACTGGACAAAACTCTCCTCTCTCCAGCAGGTACATTAATCACTGGTGTTATCTTGACACTTTTATTGTTGCTCCAAAACTGATAATTCTGCAAGGAACTTTGAAGTGCTTTTAAAACTGCTGCCTGCGGACCCCCTGAGAATGGGTCAAGGACCCCTGGGGGTCCGCGGACCACAGTTTGGGAAACACTGGTCTAACCACTAGCATTTTCATGTATCGTTCCTAAACTGAAAGGCCAGAGACCTTCATCCATTTATTAACATATAATGAGCCTTATTTATGTTAAAAGTAACGCACCGGCGGCGCAAGGCCTTCATAAATCTGCCCCAATATACTTCCTCATAAGAGTGTATAATTAATTTTGCTAAACCATATTCATTTTTCATCAACTATACCGTTTGTATTTTATGTACTAGTGGCTATACCGATTACTTTGTTTTTTACAATGTCTGCACTCGTATTAGATAAGAAACTTGCCTTGAAAACAGTGCATTTCTGAATAAACATTTCAAATATACACGTTCTCTCTTTTAATCCATAATCTCAACTAAAATGATTGTATATTGAAACAGTATTCATGAGTTCCACGTAACTTCAGCTGTACTAACTTAATATTTTCTTTTGTCGACCTGATTTACTCATACTAGAACCCACAGGCCTATAACAGCCCGTGAACCCTTTCTTTTACAGTACATGACAAAACAAACAGTTACAGACTTACCTTTACCAATGCTTTGTACGATGTACAACAGTGACAGTCACAAAATAGATATTCGTTTGACGGAAGTCTCAATTATGCTGCTATCACTGCAACCAAAATTCAATGGCACAGATATCCAGTCAATACAAACTCATATATGTCTCTTCAGCC
This sequence comes from Lissotriton helveticus, assembly GCF_964261635.1. NCBI lineage: Eukaryota > Metazoa > Chordata > Amphibia > Caudata > Salamandridae > Lissotriton > Lissotriton helveticus. Next base: position 161,686,697 of record NC_136065.1, on the reverse strand, counting down.
AATCATATTTCCTCCCGCAAAATTTTGTATTCAAATTTACATTTCAGTTGGTTGTCCCTCACAATATTTTCAATGTCACATAAAAGTCACCCATCACCCACTGCCATCTCTGGCTGTTTCCATGGTAACACCTCATTCTGCACCTGGCTGAAGGCACAGGTCAAAAGTTCATATCTCAACGTTCTACAGCAAACTAACAACACTGTTTTCCCTCCAGAAACACCTGCCTATCCACAGCTCTGTTACATGTCATTTTTTTCACACCCAATACTACTTTTTCTTTTACATAACATTAACATGCAACGTAGTCTTCAATCTTCACGTATTAGAATCAACCAATCATCTTTTGTTTTTCAACCACACCAAGCCTCATCCATTTTTTTATCCTGAATTTCAGCTTCTAACTGCCATTCCACTTCCACAACCCATCGGAGCACGACTGCATCTGCCTTGAAAATGAAGGTTTGGCTTTTAGGACACAGCTATATTCACTGGAGTGGAAAATATGCAGCAAGCAGATGAATTTCCAACCTTGATTTACCAAATGTGCAGATAACGTGGATTGGGCAAAGAGGATTAAGATGTCACCAATTAATACCATTGGTGAAAACTTTTATGCATCTCCCAGAACCAGACCTTATAATTGTGCACTGTGGTGGGAACGATCTAGGCACATTGACTGGGGTAGGTCTGGAAATGCTTCTAAAAGACACCTTTAGACAATTGATGACACTTTTTCCTCGAACTGCCTTGGTATATTCCAATATATGCCAAAGACAGAAATGGAATTGGTCCAATCAACATTGTGCACAAATTGAGACAGCAAGGAGACATGTTAATAAATCTGTTTCTGCTTTCCTCAGAGATTATAGCATGGGATCTATTTACCACAACTACTTGCGTTACCACATGCAAGACATCTATAGGACAGATGGTGTTCATTTCACGGATGAGGGAAACAAAATCTTCCTCTGCAACATCAGACTCTGCATCGGTACTTACTTATAAATGCAGAAACAACTCAATAAACAGAAGGGCTCTTTTCAGAGCCACCTTATATCAAAGCACTCAAACTTCTGATTTATCTCCATTTTCACACTCTTGTAAATAGGTGTGCACGCCCGAGTGCGCGCACCCCGCAACTTTTTTTCGGAAAAAAAATATATATATATTTTCGCCTTTAAGGACCTTACTGCACACCCTGAGAAAACCTACGCAGCAAAACAATCTCTACCTTCTCCCCTTTCCATGTTCCAACGCTTTGAAATGACAATATATTTACTCGCAGTGACAAAATGGCGGACAACACTTCCTGATTTCCTTCGAATCGAACGTTAACAGACGTCACGCAGCAAAAAAAAAATCCGCTCGCGCGCAGCCGCTTGAGTGCGCGCACCCGTCCGCGCTTATAGATATATAATTGACTTTAACTTTAATTTTCTCAGCAACTACTGAACGGATTTACACCATTCCACAAAAAGCGTAATCTGCGAGCCGGACTCTACAGTTTTGCCAAATTTCTTATAAATCCATTCAGCCGTTCGACCTGTAGCCGTGTCTAAACGTCCTATGGAAAATAACATGGAGAAAACACGTTTTGGGACCCCCCTTTTATCTCAGCCCCCCACTTCACCAATCCCCCCCAAATTTTCAGGGAAGGAGCGCAGTGGACCGAGCCATCTTCTTAGAGAAATTCGCAAAGATTCATCCACCAGGGCCAAAGTTAATCCAAATAGAATGTTGACGATTTCCTATGGAAACTAGGTCCTAACTATAACTACCTACTGGCGACCGCCAGTAGGTAATATATATATATATATATATATATATATATATATATATATATATATATATATATATATATATATATATATATATTCACGCTCCAAACTCCTTTAGCTTTCATAAAAGGAAACAGCAGCGGCACTAGCGGGGCTTTGTTGCAGCAGTTTTAATCTTCTATCAACAGACGCGTTTCGGAAATATTCCTTTGTCGGTGTTGTTTACATAAGGCGCTGGCAGGCACCATTTTTAAAGCATCATGCACATTGTCATGGAAACAAAGAAGGGCTGGCGAAAAAACGCTACATAGCACGCACCATTTTAAAAGAGTATACATCTCTAGTTGTTTCCATTAAACACATCGTTATAACACATTGCGAGTCAAGAAATATAAATTAAAACCTGACATAAAATCTCACTAAATAATGCAGTGTTAACGTGGTTCAACAACAAATAAATCTTGCCGTGATCGGCATTCGCAACCTTTATTGACGGTTGCAGGCATTCCCCTATATTCCATGTGAGATAATGCCGTGTATCGGCCCTCACTTAATGCAGCTTGTTGAAGAAAAAAATAAGAAAAAGTAGAAAGCCCTTAGATTGGGCCTCCTCACTTAGGTGACTCTATCTTTATCAATTTAGTTTCAGCAGAGCTACCCACATCAAAAATAATAATTAATTTCCCAAATGCACTGTCAGTTCTTCCCCACTATTGAATCCATTAGGGGATTTTGTCTGTAAGTCCACGATGTATCGGGACTCCAGTCTCCTCAACTTCAGCACTCTATCACCTCCTCTGGCATTTAAAGGTAAACAGTTGATGCTGAAATACTGTAACAGATCCCTGTTACTTTTGTGTCTTATGGCAATCCTTCTTCGCAATGGCAAGCATGTGCTCCAGCACTCTCAATTTCACACAATGTATACTGCTCCCTATGTATCTAAGTCCACAGGGGCACTTCAGACAGTAGACGCCATGCGTCGTTTGGCAGGTCATGAATTTATTAATCATTTTATTTGGTTTCAGGCCCTTTATTTCATAGGTTAAAACCCTTCTGCTGAAGGCGCAAGCCTTGCACCTCCCGCAAGGATAGAACCCTTTCATTTCATTCAGGGTCCCTTGTCTCGATGAAATACTATCCAGGTGACTGTGTACCAGACTGTCTTTCAATGAGCGTGCCTTTCTGAATGTAATCAGTGGTGCCGCTGGAATGTCGGCACCAATGATAGTATCGGTTTGTAGCACATGCCAGTTCTTTCTCATTATGTTTCTTAATGTGTCAGCATCTTTGGAGTAGGTGGTTATCATTTGGAATTTCCCATTTTCCTCTCTACGTTTTTTCTGTTCTAGCAAATCCTTTCTAGGTAGCAGTTCCACTTTTCTTTGGGTACTTTCTAAGAGTACTGCGTTATACCCCCTTGCTAAAAATCAATCAAAACTCTCTTTAGCTGCTAGATCAAAGTCACACTCCCTAGAACAGTTCTACTTTAATCTTAGAAACTCCCCATAAGGGATGCTGTCTTTCAACTTCTGCGGATGGCTACTTAACGCATGTAGCGTGCTGTTCCCAGCAGTGGGTTTTCTAAATAAAGCCGTGGTGACCTTTCCATCTTTGATCTCAACTCTCAGGTCAAGATAGTTTGCTGCCACCAAACTGATCTCACCTGAGAATCGCAGATTGATCTCATTCTTGTTCAGGTGTGTTATATATTCTTCTGTCTCAGTGACGGAGCCCCTCTAACACCAAGAAAAGGTCATCGATATATCTATACCATGACACTATCATGGTGGGCCACTCCTCGTTAATGAGGGACCAGGCCACCTGCTCCTCCCACCAGCCAACAAATACATTTGCGTAGCTGGGGGCGAAGCAGGTCCCCATCGCGGTCCCCGAGACCTGCCTGTAGAGCTCTCCCTGAAAAATAAAAATGTTGTTAAACAGGCAGAATTCTATTAGTTCTAGCAGCATGCTGTTATAAGCTGCACATTTCAATGGTCGTTTCTGTAAGAAATAATTCACAGCATTCAAGCCCTGTGAATAATTGAAGCAGGTGTATAAACTTGTGATGTCTAAAACTATCAGACAATAGTATGGCTGCCACTCCAATGCTTCTATATGACCAATGATGTCAGTTGTGTCCTTGATGTATGATTTTAATTCAAGAACAGCGCTGAACAGAAAATGATCTAAAAACCTTGAGAGGTTTTCCGTCAGGCTCCCCATTGAAGAGACTATCGGCCTCCCAGGTGGTCTGTCTTTGTCCTTATGCACCTTCGGTAGGTGGTAGAAGGTAGGTAGGATGGGGTTGGTAGTTCTCAAAAATAAGTGTTCGTCTGAATCCAACATATGTTTATCATGCCATTTCTTTATGAGAGTATGAAGTTGTCGAATGCTCTCCAGATATATAGTTACAGTTTTCAATTCATACCAGTCTTGATTCCTCAATTGCCGTAGGGCTTCTTCCACATATTGTTCTTGTGACATGAGAACAATATTTCCCCCCTTGTCCAAGGGTTTGTAGATGATCGATGTATACTGCTCAAGATTCTTTATGGCAGTTCTTTGCGGTTTAGTCAGATTGCACCGGTTTCTTGAGGGTTTTTTGTTCTCTCTGAATTTCATAAAATCCTTAATGACCGTGACGGAGAAAGTATCAATAGTATCGAACGGCATCTGTGGTAGGAACTGTGAGGGTGGTTTCATGCCACTAGTTAGTGTTTTCTATTCCACATCCACACGCTTCGTCCGTTGGCTTAATGTTACTGCGAGCTGAAGCTCTTCTATTGTGCCCTCCTGGCATAGATCCTCCAATACTTTCAGGGTTGTCAAGTCATTGACAGCCAGTAGATCTGTATCTTTGCTCTGTGTCTAGAGGAATCTTGCTTCCTTTATAGTAGGTCTCAGTTTAAAAAACTTGTGCAGTTTGAGTTTTTGAACAAACTTAAACAAGTCATTTCTTGTTTGGCTATACTCCATACGACTCTGAGGGCAGAAAGTTAGTCCAAGTTTGAAAACGAATTCTTCTGTACTTGTTAGGACTTTAGATGATAGGTTAATAATGGTTAGTTGGTGGGTGATAATGCCTCATCTGTGAGCACAGATGCCAGATCATCCTCATGGAAGCGCATCTGCAGACATTTTATACTCGGATGGAAATAGGTCAGATTTCCTGGACTTTTACTCTTGGGAAAGGAGTGGAAACGTGAGTGTTGCCAGTAAAGGGGCAGAAGCAATCATGGGCTTCCGCAGAATTTTTTCAGGAGGGTGGCATAAAAAAAAATAATAATAATATAAAAAAAAATAATGATTTTAAAAAAAACAACAACAAAAATAATGGTTAGTTGGTCAAAATCACCTACCACCTTCCTCCCCTCTTGCTCTGTGTGACTCTGCTTGTTTGGTTGGGCTTTGCCCTGCCTCTTCCTGCCGCCCCTTCTGGTTTTCCGTCTTCTTCCGGAGGCTTGCTCTTGCCCCCCTTAGCCACAATTGACGGATGATGTTGAACTCATGTTGAAAAGGGGTTTTCTGTGGCCTACCAGATGGGCCGTCTGAGTCTTCTTCTGATTGTTCATTTTCAGTCACATCGTACTCTGAGGTCTCTACCCTTGGCCGCCTTTCATTGGCAGATGTCTTGTTTTTATTCACCACCTCCTTTCGTGGCTGATCAAATCTTTTAGCGAAAGTCAGGATTCGCCCCATGGCATAATCCCTTTCATCCCGTTCAAACTTTTCTTGTTTCCGTTGTTTGATCTTTATTTCATACTTCGAGAGTAGTTTTTTTATTACTTCTCTGAGATGTTCCTGTTGATCTTTGTCCGAGTTCTGTCGCAGTTCTTCTTCTAAGGTCTCATTTTCTGTCAGAGCGTTATCTCTATCGCCCCAGGCTAATTTCACGAGTATTTACAACATACTTTTTCATGACAAGGCTGTGTGCGCTGCCCATGCCTCCAGTAGTTTCGGATCCGGATTTTTGTCTGCCGGGACCGTGTATATATGTAGTCCCCTGGGGACTCTTTCAACCTCTATATAGTTTTGTAAAGAGGTGGCCTCCCACCACTTCCATACTTCTCTTTCGTACAGTCTCTCTAGTTTGGTATATTGTACTGACAGAGTATTGGGAATATTGCTGACTGTACTTGTTTCACCACCATTTTTGATGTCTAATCTTTTTTTCTTGAACAAGTCCGCTGCCACCTAATTGCGCTCTGTTACGCTAAACATGTTGATTCTGGTTTGGCGTGGAGCTCCGCTCCTGGGGCACCACCTCAGATAATGTCTGCCGTTCACAATAAGCCCCTCGTCCTGCCTTGGACACAGTTTACAAAATGCACATATGCAGCAAGGCTTACCGGTGTTTGTTGTGGTTCGCCTGGTGTGCTATCTGATCGTTGCATTTTATTGCATTCCGCAGTCTTTCATCATTTTTCAAAGTGTCCAAGGCGGTGCCATCGCCATTATATCCCGATCCAAATTGTACCAGATGCGAGGCACTCAAGGGATGGGTGCCGGTCTTGTGGTAGTCATCCGCAAAAGTATTCACGCTCCAAACTCCTTTAGCTTTCATAAAAGGAAACAGCGGCACTCGCTGGGCTTTGTTGCAGCAGTTTTATTCTTCTATCAACAGACGCATTTCGGAAATGTTCCTTCGTCCGTGTTGTTTACATAGCGCGCTGGCAGGCACCATTTTTAAAGCATCATGCACATTGTCAGGGAAACAAACAAGGGCTGGCGAAAAAACGCTACATAGACCGCACCATTTTAAAAGAGTATACATCTCTAGTTGTTTCAATTTAAACACACCGTTATAACACATTGCGAGTCAAGAAATATAAATTAAAACCTGACATAAAATCTTACCAAATTAATGCAGTGTTAACGTGGTTCAACAACAAATAAATCTTGCCGTGTATCGGCATTCGCAAGCTTTATTGCTGGTTGCAGGCATTCCCCTATATTCCATGTGATATAATGCTGTGTATCGGCCCTCACTCAATGCAGCTTTGTTGAAGAAACAAAGAAGAAAAAGTAGAAAGCCCATAGATCGGGCCTCCTCACTTAGGTGACTCTATCTTTATCAATCTAGTTTCAGCAGAGCTACCCATATCAAAAACAATAATTAATTTCCCAAATGCACTGTCAGTTCTCCCCACTATTTAATCCATTAGGGGATTTTGTCTGTAAGTCCACTATATATCGGGACTCCGATCGGGCCAGAGATTACATTATTGGCTACGGGAAAATCGCACCCCAGCCCTTTCCCCCGCACTGTGCTCAATTGTAGGTCCTGCGCACCGAGGCATCACTGCTCACCTGCCAGCACTGATGTGTCCAACGACGTGTTGGGGCAAGCTCCGAGTCCGGGGATTGTTTGTATGGTAGGAGAGCAGGTCTCCGGCTGGGGATGGTGTCTTGATACCACAATGAAAGGTGTTAGAATGCCCAGGGCATCATTGTGGGGTGAGCTCCTGCTCCGTCCATTTTGGGTCCTTCAATTCGGTGTCTGAAAAAGGAGAAATAATTTAATGGTGGAAACGTCTGTAGGTAAATGAAGGTTTATTTCAAGCTTAATAGAAAACAGCAGTTGAGTGCATCCTTTGTTTTTGAAGTACGATCTACCAACTGATAGTGGTAATCGTGGTTCAAAGAGGAGTTGGAGCGCACGAGAATACACAAAGTTAAATAATATTATGCTATGCAAAGGTTCACATAGAAAGGAATAGAGTGCATGGTAGAAGCATAATGTGTACCTATAATGCAGTGGCAGAAGGCTGTGTGCATGTGCACTTAATAATGAGCTCACTGTAGTGCCCTGAAAGGCAACGCCACGTGTCTGTAGGGCAGCACTGCCCGCTGGCTCAGGCCTACAGTATGGTGCAGCAGGTCCTTAAAATGAGACAGAGATGTGACTGAATCAGGTCAGAGATCACATCATTATGCACGGGGACATCGCTTATTCGCACGTGCACACTCAGGCTGATGCACTCCACCCCTCACGCAGCACTGCGCTCAACATATGTCTGTAGGGTAGCGCTGTCCCCTGGCACAGGCCTACAGTACGGTGCAGCAGGTCTTTAAAATGAGACATAGATGAGACTGAATCAGGTCAGAGATCACATCATTACGCATGGCAACATCGCTTGTTCGCACCTGCGCACCCAGGCTGATGCACCCCACCCGCAGCACCACGCCCAATTGGAGCCACTGTGCAACCAGGCCCCACTGCTCACCTGCTCTTATGGTTGTGTGTGCAAACATTACGGGCAGCAGTGCTCACAATTCAGAATGAGTGTTGATTACAGGATGGTGTACACCTCATGGATTTCTTTGGAAACACGACGTCCAGTAGGGTTCACAATTCATGTCCAGTTTTGATTGCCAGGATGGTGTACACCTCATAGATCCCTTTTTTTTATGGCGCATTGTGATATGCGAGGTGGATGCGGCCATATCACCTGAGGCAGTGTGGAAGAACTGGGACATGTGGAGTCGTCATTAACCTATTTATACATACCCAAAGTGGGTTGGGCTTGCGTATGCCAGGCCAGCGTAGGGGTGTGAATAATTATTCTGGGGACCTGGGCGTTGTTCAGTTCCTGCCTGGCCAGGAAGTGTACTTATGTGTGTTTCTTTTGTAGTTTAGACGTCGCAGAATGCGCAATTTACGTTAATGTAGCATGTGTCGGGAGTGCGGCAACTATCGCTAATGAGATGCTGTTCGAAAAAATTGAATGGAGGACATCACATGTCGTTGTCAAGGTTGTGGATATGAAGTACGATCTACCAACTGATAATGGTAATCGTGGTTCAAAGAGGAGTTGGAGCGCACGAGAATACACAAGGTTAAATAATAATATGCTATGCAAAGGTTCACATAGAAAGGAACAGAGCGCATGGTAGAAGCATAATGTGTACCTATAATGCAGTGGCAGAAGGCTGTGTGCATGTGCACTTAATAATGAGCTCACTGTAGAGCCCTAAAAGGCAACGCCACGTGTCTGTAGGGCAGCACTGCCCGCTGGCTCAGGCCTACAGTGTGGTGCAGCAGGTCCTTAAAATGAGACAGAGATGTGACTGAATCGGTCAGAAATCACATCATTATGCACGGGGACATCGCTTATTCGCACTTGCACACTCAGGCTGATGCACCCCACCCCTCATGCAGCACTGCACTCAACACATGTCTGTTGGGCAGCGCTGTCCCCTGGCACAGGCCTACAGTACGGTGCAGCAGGTCTTTAAAATGAGACAGAGATGAGACTGAATCAGGTCAGAGATCACATCATTACGCACGGTAACATCGCTTGTTCGCACCTGCGCACCCAGGCTGATGCACCCCACCCGCAGCACCATGCCCAATTGGAGTCACTGTGCAACCAGGCCCCACTGCTCACCTGCTCTTATTGTTGTGTGTGCAAACATTACGGGCAGCAGTGCTCACAATTCAGAATGAGTGTTGATTACAGGATGGTGTACACCTCATGGATTTCTTTGGAAACACGATGTCCAGTAGGGTTCACAATTCATGTCCAGTTTTGATTGCCAGGATGGTGTACACCTCATAGATCCCTTTTTTTTATGGCGCATTGTGATATGCGAGGTGGATGAGGCCATATCACCTGAGGCAGTGTGGAAGAACTGGGACATGTGGAGTCGTCATTATCCTATTTATACATACCCAAAGTGGGCCGGGCTTGAGTACGCCAGGCCAGCGTAGGGGTGTGAATAATTATTCTGGGGACCTGGGCGTTGTTCAGTTCCTGCCTGGCCAGGAATGTACTTATGTGTGTTTCTTTTGTAGTTTAGATGTCGCAGAATGCGCAATTTACGTTAATGTAGCATGTGTCGGGAGTGCGGCAACTATCGCTAATGAGATGCTGTTCGAAAAAATGGAATGGAGAACATCACATGTCGTTGTCAAGGTTGTGGATATGAAGTACGATCTACCAACTGATAATGGTAATCGTGGTTCAAAGAGGAGTTGGAGCGCACGAGAATACACAAGGTTAAATAATAATATGCTATGCAAAGGTTCACATAGAAAGGAACAGAGCGCATGGTAGAAGCATAATGTGTACCTATAATGCAGTGGCAGAAGGCTGTGTGCATGTGCACTTAATAATGAGCTCACTGTAGTGCCCTAAAAGGCAACGCTACGTGTCTGTTGGGCAGCACTGCCCGCTGGCTCAGGCCTACAGTATGGTGCAGCAGGTCCTTAAAATGAGACAGAGATGTGACTGAATCAGGTTAGAGATCACATCATTATGCACGGAGACATCGCTTATTCGCACGTGCACACTCAGGCTGATGCACCCCACCCCTCATGCAGCACTGCGCTCAACACATGTCTGTAGGGCAGCGCTGTCCCCTGGCACAGGCCTACAGTACGGTGCAGCAGGTCTTTAAAATGAGACAGAGATGAGACTGAATCCGGTCAGAGATCACATCATTACGCATGGCAACATCGCTTGTTCGCACCTGCGCACCCAGGCTGATGCACCCCACCCGCAGCACCACGCCCAATTGGAGCCACTGTGCAACCAGGCCCCATTGCTCACCTGCTCTTATTGTTGTGTGTGCAAACATTACGGGCAGCAGTGCTCACAATTCAGAATGAGTGTTGATTGCAGGATGGTGTACACCTCATGGATTTCTTTGGAAACAGGACGTCCAGTAGGGTTCACAATTCATGTCCAGTTTTGATTGCCAGGATGGTGTACACCTCATAGAGCCCTTTTTTTTATGGCGCATTGTGATATGCGAGGTGGATGCGGCCATATCACCTGAGGCAGTGAGGAAGAACTGGGACATGTGGAGTCATCATTATCCTATTTAAACATACCCAAAGTGGGCTGGGCTTGCGTACGCCAGGCCAGCGTAGGGGTGTGAATAATTATTCTGGGGACCTAGGCGTTGTTCAGTTCCTGCCTGGTCAGGAAGTGTACTTATGTGTGTTTCTTTTGTAGTTTAGACATCGCAGAATGCGCAATTTAAGTTAATGTAGCATGTGTCGGGAGTGCTGCAACTATCGCTAATGAGATGCTGTTCGAAAAAATTGAATGGAGAATATCACATGTGGTTGTCAAGGTTGTGGATATGCACAGACACGCATGTCAATGGTGTGCTGCATTATTGAAAGTGTTGCTATTGCGAAGCGCACACATGTGAATGTGCTCGGATGGAGGGAGGATCAGCAGTGAGGCTACGTCATACACAGTGATAATGTTCATTACAGTCAAGCAATGGATGTCAAACGTGAATCTGAAAGTCTCATATATGACACACTATTATACTGGTAAAGCCTGACAACAGAGCGTACTGCAAAAAAATTCTACACATTGCTGTTTACTGTTTGTCACATGTGATCTAGGATGTGCACTCTGACCGTGGCTTCTAATACTTCTTAGAGCCACCAAAGGCAGCAAAATATTGCGCACACACACACACCAGTGCATGGCCATCACACGTGGAAGGCTAATGTACAGACCATGAATATTAATGAAGATGATCGTTGCATGTTGTGTGTAGTATAAGATATGTGTACACAGCAAAAAAACTTTTCAAATAAGCTCTTTTAGCAGAAGAGGTGTCTCTCATCAAACACTGTAGAGAGAATGACTAAAATAGGTGGGGTCCTCCAACTGTTACGATGGGAAATGTTACGAAGCAATCAAATGGTTTTTTTTAAGGCCACATGGCAATCATGCACCGAGCGCACAAGGAGGCCGCACCCGCGCGATTTTGACAAAATATATTTATCATAATATTACAGTTGGAAATATATAAATGTTTAAAATATTTTAGATTATTGCTTGTTGTCATATACTGTTTAAAGTTATTTAGATATACTTTTGAGACAAATTAAAAAGAGGGACTGGCGTACCAGGCGTGACAACATACGTCTGTGATGTAATACAGGGCCTGGTGGCGTGCAGTCGTCACATACGCAACGCGCAGTTGGTGCGACCCCATATTTACATGACGAAACGCGTGGCTTGGTACTGCGTACCCGTCGGATACCAAAGTAGCAGCTGAAGCGACTTCATGCGTATATGATGTTCCGCGGGACGCGGTGTCACAAACCCGTCGGATACGAAATGTGTGTTAGTTATGAGTTTAGCAATATAGCGGATCGGATTCGCGTGGTGATGGAGCTTGGTACGCTACCGGTATGGGAGTGCAGTTTTCTCAACAACAAAAAAAACCAAAGGGATACATACTTTTGGGGGAAGATATAAAACATGACATCATTTTTAAAGTTAAAAAAAGAAGTATAATAGAGTTCCAAAATATTTAAAAATATAATAGAACAAATATAGGTTTTATAAACATTAAAATATGAAATTAATATTTAAAAAACCTTTGAAATTCACTGAAAAAAACATAGGTTTTACAGACGTTATAGTTTGGAATTGGCATTTAAAAAACCTTAGAAATTCACTGAAAAAACCATAAGTTTCAGGGACGTTATAGTTAGTTGAACATTTGACTCATATAAAAGCCATAGAAATTCGCCTGTTATAATTAGTTGAGCTAACTATTACTCGCGGGCCCGCAATGCACTGGTGATGACGTCACATATTACATCACTCATGACATGGTCAGTGACATCACTGATGACATCTCAAATGACATCACTGTTGACATCACTGACCTATGTTTTTTCAGTGAATTTCTAAGGTTTTTTAAATGCTAATTCCTAACTATAACTTTACAGAAACACACACTCGTTGGATGATGTCATCAATGATGTCATCAGTGATGTAATTTGAGATGTCATCAGTGATGTCATCAGTGATGTCACTGACCATGTCATGAGTGATGTAATATGTGACGTCATCACCAATGCATTGTGGGCGCGCGATTTATAGTTAGTCAACTAACTATAACAGGCGAGTTTCTATGGTTTTATATGAGTTAAATGTTCAACTAACTATAACGTCCCTGAAATCTATGTTTTTTTCAGTGAATATATATATATATATATATATATATATGTATATATATATCTCATATGTGCAAGTGGGATGACTGAGAGTTCATTTAAAACAAATAATGGCCAGAGATCATGAGGTCTCAAGGTTAGACAAAGCAACATTTCTGCAAATTACCAAAAACTGTTAAATCATAATTCTTCTACTCATTGTCCATGCACACAAAAAACTGCCACACACTGCTTCACTACAGCAATCATTTCACTTCAGGAGGTAAGACTAAATTAAAACCATGCATTGACAAAAACACATATACAAACCTCGGCTGCTTTTAATCTAACAACATCTTGCTGTTAGAAATGAGACAGTGAGCTTATTTAGTATCTGGGTGCTGTGAAGTAGCATGAAAGAGACATGCAGACAGCCTAGCCAACACTTAAAGACAGACAAAGCTCGATTATTTCCTCAATGCGAGACTGAGGAGAGAGGTAACTCAAAACACATTGAGTCATCGGAACTCAGAGGTTCTCGGGTTTAGACAGACCATCAGTATTTTTCTAAACTAGCAAAACTGCAGAATCGCATGCTGTCACACAGGGGCAGACTCAAGCCGCACTTCAAATCAACACAAGATGCTTCATTACGAATACCTGTTGAAACAACCAGAGGCTACATTAACATTATTACGCTGACAACCCACAAATGTGATAGAAACATACAATTATTTTCATTTTATTCTTTATATAAGTGATGAGTATTTACAAACCTCACCAATATCACCGCAGGGCCCCACCAGTTCAAGGATTGCATTGCACTGGACACACAAAGGACAGGCAAACTTTTTAGGTCTCGCCTGTGAATGCAGCACATGCACTGCTTCACCTTGGTGAGGATCTATTGTCGTTGCTTTCGTGTCCAGGTTCTGTGGAAGCGGGGTTGGTGTCCTCCCTGTCGGCATTAGGCCCCGCCCACCCAGACTGGAGATTTCGCTTGTGCAGGCTCGAGCACGGCGTCTCAGGCAAGAACCTGTTTAAGAAGAAAGCAGCAATGGAAGAAACCTCTTTAAACATGGTGAGGCCATAGCTGTCTACACAGTAGTGCTATGTTTTATAATACAGCACTCATGGTGCGTTTTCAAAAATCAGTTTTACATTGGTTGCCATGGTTTGAAATTCGGCATTTGCGCGTTATTGCACTCAGTGTCTTTTTAGGGTAAACAGTAGTGCAATATTCTATAATGCAGCACTCATGCCGCGTGTCTCAGTTATATTTTAGATCGGTGGTGCTGTGTTTTAAAATACTGACAAACTCATAAACACAAATACCTCTAAATACCATAGATATCGCTATATCTTTTGGCCACAAAAGTCCTTTTTATTGACTTGGGGCGACAATTTATTTTTGGATTTACTTCAATCATTTTTGTTGTTAAGTGTTTTCTACATCAGATATATTTACACGTCTCCTTTTGTCGTATTCACACATGAAAACATTTAGATACAAAAACGCATATGTAAAACATATACATGAATGTAATATTTAGACACACTCAAAAATAATTGAACAAAACTATTTGCACGATAGTTGACAAGACTCACTAAACAATTGTGTTTCACAAATATTTTTTTTGGGTGCACAAACTAAATTCTAAATTCGATTTTGTTGTCCTATACTGTTTGAAAAACGAAAAGGTCCTGGGACCGAGTATAACTGAGTCCTCAGAATGTTCTAAATTCAGGGTCCTATATAGGGTCGGGGATTATTTACACAAGATGCTGTAGGGGAACAAGGTGTTTCCACTAGACTGCCCTGACTGGGTCAGTATCTCCTTATCCTATTGTGCTCCAAACCTCTATCTGTTCGATGCCGACGCGTTTCGACCTTATGTAAGTGGGACCAGACACTCCATGTAATAAAGGTTTTCTTCAGGGCTGGGTTTAATTTCTGATAGGACATCTTTTACACCCAATTGGCGCAGTAGTGTGCCTACTCAGCAGCTTCCTGCCTAGCTTTTGTATGTTCAGTCCTTCCAATATTAGTGTTTCTGTTCTGAATGGTGTTTCCTGATGGGAAAAGGGCATGTGGATTCAGTCCTTCCAAATTTCGTACTTCTGTTCTGAGTTGCGCATCCTTTTTTGTTCATTTGAAGGCGCTCTCCGTTACTTGTGCTATTGCCTCGATTCTTCGTCGTTCTTGTAACCCTTCGGAGGAATGACGTAAAATACAGCACTCATGGCGTGGTTGCGCTCAGTGCCATTTTGGGATTTACAATATTATGATATTTTATAATGCAGCAGTTGTGGCGGGTTTCTTAATTATATTTTACATCAGTGGTGCTGTGTTTTAAAATACGGCACTCATGGCGTTGTTGCACTCAGTGCCTTTTTGGGGTAAACAGTAGTGCAATACGTTATTATGCAGCAGTTATGGCACGTTTCTCAATTATATTTTACATCGGTGGTGTGATGTTTTAAAATACGGCACTCAGGGTGTTGTTTTGATTGGGAATGCAACACTAATATTGCTGCCATTGACATATAGATTTGGAAACAGCATGGCGTTTTTGGGGTGGTAATGCTGCTGTGTGGCTTTTGGGTAGTGCCTTTATTGGTATCCCGCTTACAGCTCCCACTGTGATCTACATCAATCTATATAACTGCCCTTTCTTTGTTTATTCTACATCTCATTCCATGTTGGGGCCGGGCTGTTTAGAAACTCCTCATCCTCTCTTAAACCACTGCTTACCTGAGTTTAGCCGAAGTTTTGCCTACTTCGCTTGCATAATGCAATCTCCTAACTACGGTTTGTTTGTCAGAGCAGTATGCATTTTTGGGGTGTATGCAGGAGCTATAATACCCAGTTTAGGCACCTTTGATACATTCTACAATATTAAATGTGCCAGCAGGTAACGTATGCCTACCTACATACTTCATCCGGGACACACACATCCATCAGCACTTTGTTTGCTGTCTGGGAGGTAGATCTGTTAACCTTATCTATAACACCATCCACTGTTCGCGCTCAATTAGCTGCTAGAAGCAAAGCATTGTGGTTAGTAAACCACATGCTGTGACTTTTTCTGTCTCTGTGATAGCTTTAATTCTATTGTAAATAACAAAAAAAACAGACTCAAATACGCCTTCCCGTATCTGCCTGTTATTTTGATTTTGTTTTGCACGCTAAGGGGCATATTACCAAAAAAGTGGCGAAGAGAGGTGTTAGCCGCCTTGGCTTAACGCCTCTCTTCGCTACTTCGGAAACACTAGGCTGCACCATGTTACCAAGGATATGGTGCAGCCTAGTGTTTCCCCCTGCGATGGCGATAAGTTTTACAACTTTACGCCAGCGCAGGCAGGGAAGGTTTGTTTATGTACAGGAAGGTGTTCCTTCCTGCACATAAACAAAGCTTAAATGCCATTTTGTAACTTACAAGTGTGCTGCTTCTTGCAGCACACATGTGTAACGAGGTACACCGCCATGAGCGAGTGGAAACAGAGGACGCAGGGGTTGAATGGTGGCTAATGGATTCCTCCCCTCCTTCCCTTCAGGACTCCCAGGAACCTTGGCAACCACTACAGCAAAGGGAGAGAATTCCAAGTGGCGCCTTTAAGTGGGCGTGTACTACAAACGAAGAACCACCCCAGCGTGACGAGGACCTCGCGGCAGTGGGTAAAGACCAGGAAGGACACCAGTCGGCCTGTGACGACACCCAAGGAGACGGAGTGAGGAGTGCGGGAGAAGACGAGAACGGAGGACGGTGCAAGCAAAGGGGAGAAGCAGACGAGCCAGGAGGCAAACGGATCCACGCTTCGCAGAACGAAGCCTACAGCCTCCTACTACCACCCCTTTACAACATGTAAGTTACAAATTGGCATTTTTAAAAAGAGGTTTGTTTATGTACAGGAACGGACACCTTCCTGTACATAAACAAACCTTGGCATTTTGCCTTTTCCACGTGTGCTGCACAAGGCAGCACACATGGAAAAAGCAAAAACGAGGAGAAATTAAACATTTCTCCTCGTTTCGCCACCTTAAGAACAGGTCTTTCCTGTTCTTAAATTCGGCACTGCCACCTATTATCCCCTCTCTTGATAATAGGTGCAGCATCGAAGTGAATGGGTGTTGCGGTGGAACACTCACCGAACACCCACTGCACACCCCCTTTCATGATGAGTTTATCGTGAAAGGGGCCCTATTACCAAGGCAGTGTTAAGTCAGTTAACGTGGCTTTAAGCCATGTTAATTGACTTAACGCTGCCTTGATAATAGGGCGATGCAAATATTGCCGCGTTATTGGCAGAAAAGTGCTGATGACACAGCGATAAGGGGCTTGATAATATGCCCCTAAGTGTTATGTGTCTGCTTCCATTGCATGCCACTCCCACTTCAGCTCATCTTGGCGCTTTTTAAATTTTTAAAAAATGTGCCTTTTTTGAGCTACCTGGCGCTTTTGCTACCGCTATCGCAGCAATACATTTTCTAGTCGGTTTCACTTACATTTACATGCTGCTTTTGCTGCTACAGCATTAGGTTATTGTTTAAGACAACTCACAGGACAGGTTTGGCAGGAGTTTGTTTTCACGTGTTTATAAACAGCTCTCCCAAACGTGCAACTATATTTCTATAACATTTGTTGATAAAAATGATCCCACTACACAGGCAGTACTAAGGAGTACAGAACACATATAACTGTTCGTGTGCAGTATCGGCTAGTGTAGTGAGATCTGCACAAAGGTGTGTGCTAGCTTGCTGTTTTTTTGTTTTGTTTTCTGTGCGATTTCATATTGCGCGAACTCCCACCCAAAACAGTGGCACCTTTTACGAGAGAGCAAGTTGCATAGTACAAGAACACATTGCCTTTTCAGAGCCGCAGGAACATTAACTAATTTGCCCACAATCACAGTATAGTGAGCTGACATCCTAACTTGTGTCTGGCTTTCAAGCTTTTTGCTTTCAGCACTGGGCATTACGCCACATTTGTGTGCTTTGAGGACATTGCCTACTGTCATGTTGTACATATAGTTCGTTTGAGCAGTACTATTACAGAGGAGCGTCTGTACCCTAATATTTTCTGTGGAGCACCAAAGTAATGCAATGCTTCACATCTTGATATGGGAGGGGGGGGAGGCTAGTAACACAGTGAAGATCAGCATGTTGTAGAGTCTCCAGAAGTGTATCTTGGGTGGAATTGTCCCTTTCATTCCTTAGTATGCAACAGGCTGAACACTTTACTATAGTCCACTCTCAGCATTGTTGTAATCAAAATATGCGGCCCTCATATAGCCGCTTTTAACATATTCAATTTGAAACAGCAAGGCGTTTTTTAATTATTTTGTTGCTGTGTGACTTTTGGAGAGTCATAAACAAAAGGACGGTGCACCAGAGAAGAAAGTCCACAGCATCCAATTTGTTATAAGTGATTCTTTTATTGAATTTCCAATTAAAAAACAAACTCCTCAGCCAACGCGTTTCGTTCTCTAGGAACTTCCTCAGGGCTATAGTATAAGAGGGAAAATTCCCTGTAAGGTAGACCAATATATTTCGGAAATTCCGAACATGGAGATTGCGAGCGAGTGACCGCCATTAGAACTATTCCCCAAGCTATCACACGACGGGAGACACATTCTTTGTCGGTCCTAAATATAAGACTCGCTTGCAGTACACATCAAATATCGCCTAAGAAATATATTTGCCTCTTATTCAGTGGCCTGCCAACTAATACTTCAGTTCCCATATATTGGTGGACTTTCTTCTCTGGTGCACCGTCCTTTTGTTTTTGACTTTTGGATCTGCCTTGCAGTGGAGTGTTGGAACGGCACACTCTGGACGTTTTGTGCACAGAACATTGACACATATATCATACTTCATAGGCACCTGTGCATAACCTTTGTCAGCCGTTCTTCCTTTTTCTGTATTGGCTTTTGGACAGTGTCTATGCTGTTGTATTAGCTTACAACTCCCAGTGGAATGGAGATCAATCAATAGAACTGGTACGTCACCCACAGGTTGTGCTTGTTTGCATGCCATTCTCATGGTGGTTCCTACTATAATGCCTGAAGGCTCCTTGTATAGAATAGCATCTCATGCAGTGGCAACTCCCATCATAGAAACATTATGGGAAAATAATATCCACCGCTTTATATGGGTACTTATCTTACTTATTTGCTGTAACCATGATCACTGTCTATTCTAATCCATTGTACCCATTCATTTCTATTATATGGCTATAGGTCCCATATACAACATACATTTGCATATGAGTAACTGAATTAAGGGAACATTACTCACCTCCGGGTTCTAAGTGGCATCATAGATTAGTTGCTCTTCATGTCAATTAGAACCCCTCTTTGAAAAACATCACTGTTACTCACAGGTATCCATATACAATTCTGTAAGCTCTTTCCACGTAAAATTCTAAATTCTAGAAACGCACTGGTCTCTAATATTATGCACTACATTGTAGGATCTGGAATGTCAGATTGAGAGTTTTTTGTAACTTTGTTTTTGATGTGAATAGAAGCTAGTAAGGGATAAAATGACTACCACACTGAACTGGACTTTTTCAATTATTTGCTCCACAAATGGCATCAATTGAGTTATAGCACTTCTGTGAAAGAAGTTTCTTATTTCAATGCATTGACTTCTCTGGCTCATCTTTTTTTTATTTTTTTATTTTTTATTTGAGACCTTTATTATCAGTTTAACAAGAACACAGCCGATGGCCTACAACCCAAACCGGGCCAGCCGCAAATCGTTTCATACATATATCTCAATTGCATGAAGTTGTAAAAGACATTATCAAGTTACAATGTAATACTGATTCATGTGCCAATTTTCATACACATTGTGAGCAGTCTCATTTCAAAACGTAAAACACCAAGGGGCAGATTTATGTTAACTTGCGCATCCCCAGGGATGCGCCAGTTAACATGCGCCACAGTGCGCCACTGCTCCGCCACCCATGGTGCGCCGCATTTATGATGCGGTGCACCATGGTGCAAGGCAGTGAGGATGCGTGACGCATCTCTCGGCGCACGGGCGGCGCATTGCAGGAGTCATGTCGCAAGTGCGACATGACTCCTGCAATGCACAGGAGCCACCTATCCAATGCATGCTGCGTCACCCTTACGCCTGCTTCAAGCAGGCGTAAGGAATTGACATAGAAAGTGACTGAGTGAAATCTCATAGATTTCACTCAGCCACTTTTAGGAGGCGTTCCTGCGCAGGAACGCCCCCCCCTGCGCAGGAACTCCTCCTCATGGCGCAGGGGTTTCCAACGTGACGCATCTCCTAGATGCGTCACGTTGTAAATAGGGCGCATTGTTTGCGCCACCGTTGCGTCACATTACGTGACGCAATTGCGGCGCAAGGAGGCGCAGGAGCCTCATAAATCTGCCCCCAAACATCTCCCCCCCACCCAACATCCTCGGGTTCAGATCTTGGCAACAAAGAACTACAATAAAAGCGTAGGAGTAGAAGGATCCATGGCGTAAACATCGTATCGCCCCCCTGGCTGGTATGCAATCCGGTTGTACTTGGCCAATATAAGTAGGCACCTGGAGGAATCAGCAATAGGGCACAACTTGCGTAACTGATAGGTAAGCTAGTGGGCCTATTTATGTCACATTAGGTAGACACCTAGGTAGGAAATTCCCCCTCCTCACATCTATAGCTCAGACAATGTAACCTGCAGAGGAGAGCCAGTTAAGGACCCTCCTCATCCATTAGTTTCGACAGCACATAGGCAGTATAGGGACCCCGACTTCTCTGGCTCATCTTAACCTTATTTTGTTCCCATGCTAGCCAATAGTGCTCTCAATGTAAAGGCTTGTCTAAGTTGTTTTATGTGGTGAAAAGTTAGATATTTTGCAGAAACATAAATCAGACCTAGGTCAAATTTGGAATAGCAAGAAGACTTTGCACTACCCTAGAACAGTATACTTTACTATAAGTACAAAGTGTGCGCTTATGCACCACTTGCAGGTTTTCAAAACATATGAACAAAAGGCATTGTCATATACAATGCCATTAGCTCAAACTTGCGCAAAAGCGAGACCTATTGCATTGCAGATGCTTGTTCTGTTTGTTTCTGTCTGCGTGGCTGGGAGAGTTAATTCAAAACAAAATGAATGCTAACATTGTGGACCAAAGATAACATTTTCTGACTGTTAAATCACATGCTCTAAATGTGTTTAATCACGCCCCACCATCAATTCGCGATCTAAAAGCCATTCTTTTAAATGAAATCTGCACTCCATCAGCTAGTTATCCCAGAAACCTTGGTGTCTGATTCAGCTTTTCACTGAGGGAAGCAATGCCCAGTCTGCCAGGGGAAGTAGTCATGAATGGTCAGCAGGTGTTTCTGCTGTCTTTTCCTTCCTTACAGCTGCGCTGAAGAGTTCCAGTAGACGCGCCTCACATCTCGATGTCTAATCAGTCTCCCGCCAAATTCAGAACACAAGTCAGTCTCATTGTAAGAAGCCTGCACACACACTCCACCCTCACACCCAGCTGTTCACGTCTACCTGTCCCTGCACATCACGCCTTTTGAAAGTTGGTAGGGTGCTTATCTCCTGTGCTTTTGACATACACAACAGTCCAAGGCGCATCTCACGCCCTGGAACTTACCTGGGTAATTATACCACACACTTTTTGAAATATATCCATGGTAATAGAGCCGACATGTGAGACACCTGTTTATGGACATCTCACTTTTATAAGGTTTTCTCCAGTGATTTTAGACTACGCTTTTTGAGTTATACACACAAATAGAGCAGCCGTTTACAAATTTTGCTCTTCCACACTTTGAGAGAATATTGCATTTTCTGCATACTAAGAGAAGGAATTGAAAAACAGGGCTTCCTTTGGTTTACTCGGTTGCATTTACCACTCACAAACAGACACTCTTCCACTTATAATCACATCAACTCAAACAGGGGAGTCTAGTTGCAGACCTAAACACAGGAAATAGAAAATATATCTACTTTTTAATATTAAAAGCATATACAAAACATATCAAAATCAATTGCTTTTTAAAAACAAGATAAAAAGAATTACACATAAAAATTATGCGAATTTCCAGTTCATATATAAATTAGACAAAATTGACCTTAATCGTGGCTGAAAAGACAAGAAAAATAATAAAATCAACAAAAAATACACATGAAAAGACAGCACAATTTGTCATGGAGAGTAGAGAAAACAAGACAGTACAATTTGTCATAAGAAACACATATCCGTGTTAAAAACACGTAAAGCATGGAACCCGATAAATTGTGCCTAATTCAATATCTGTAGTTCCAGCCACTACACGGATTGTGTACCCAAGTGTCGACGCATTTCGATGGTAAATTCCAATTGGACCATCTTTTTCAAGACCCATATATGACTCCCACAACACCTGTATGTTGCTAGTGTGTTATGAAACACATATATAAGTATACATTTTTCACATTGTGTTCACAACAAATGACACCTAAACAGAAACAGCAAATCCTACTCAATTGCACCTGGTGCGGAAACATCTCATTTATATATGTGTATTTGTAAAAGCCACATTAAATCACCTTTAGATTAAAAAACCAAGATATCATTAAATTAAGAAACCATAACTATTTGATTGTGTTGGCCCACTGATTGAGCATACATACTTGGACTCCCCCAATTCTTAACACCACTCTCTACCAGTCATTCACATGTGTTTCATAATACATGTATGCTCTAGTGTGATTTTCAGTCATTAGGAGGACACCCGGTGAGATTTCCCCAACGCGGGCCATCATGGAAGGTCACGGTCACGGTTGGAAATCTGCAGCTAGAGTAGAAAATTGGAGCAGCAAAACACTCAACATGAGAAGCAACGCATTCTGGTGTGCCACGTAGTGCCATCTGAGCAGATCTTTCAGTTCAGAACGAGCTCCCAGTGCAAAAAAATCAGAGCAACATGACTAATTCTGCCCAGTTGCAGAACTCCATGGAATTCCGCAGAGTATTCATGTAACTCCTTGGAATTCCCCAGAGTGAAACTCCTCCGCAAGTTCATTCCACCTATGATATTTATTTATCAATAGGAACTGGAGAACACAGGATTTTGCTTCACTTGTACTGCTTTGGCACCATCTGGTGTCAAACTGTATAAATGAAGCACCTACCTGAAAGCACTTTTCTATGATTGCTGCTCCTTTTCGGACTCACTTAGCCCTTGCTATGCCACTTAATATGCCCAGGTGGCCATCCACAAGGTCCCTGGAAAACTAGGACATACTTCAACTCCCATTTGGAAGCAAGACTCACATTTTATGGCTTCATCTCACTGTTAACTGCATGATGATGCGGAGAGGTCAGCAGGTTTACAGATGAACTCTGTGCAATGTCTCAGTCCAGGGCAGCAGTACCTCCATTACTCCATCATCTTCTTAGACAGCAAGACAGAACTGGGCTTTTTTGAAGCTCAGCATCAGTTTGTGGCAACAAAGATACCTACATATGGTAACTTCCAAAAGCAATGTCCTCCCATAAAGCACTACATCCAGTACTCCTGTTCTTAGGTTTACATTGTGATGGTATAAAAGAAAAAAAGCATGCCAATTGCTGCTACATTCCTTTATACTGAAGGATCAGAAGCCATATAATGAACATGTTAAGTGCTCAGGCATCATGTACAGAGGCCCCTGAGCTAGTTTTGGTGAAACTGCGCTTCTTTGAGTGACTACGGGCCATATGTATCAACAACCTGATTTGCGATTCTCAAATAGCGATTTTTTTGAAATCGCTATTTGAGAATCGCAAATAGGGATGTATGTACAAAATCGTAATTTTTTACGATTTCTTAGTATTCCTTAATTGCGATTCGCAAATTGCGAATCGCAATTAAAGAATACTTTCCCATTCATTTCTATGGCCCAGGAGGCCCATTGGAATAAATGGGAAGTTATTCTCAATTTGCGATTCGCAATTCGAGAATCGCAAATTGAGAATAATTTCAAGGGTGCAGGGGTGTCCAAAGGACACCCTGTTGCATCCCTGAAATAAGCATGGGTGCACATGTGGCGTACATACATGCCCTAAGGGCATGTATGTGCTTCACATTGCACTTTGAAAAATGCAAAAAAGTGCATTTTTCAAGAAATTCGCATATTACCACCAACTTGAAGTTGCTGGTAATTTGCAATTCCTTAGGGCCAATTTGCATTTTTTTATGCTTCTAACATTGCAATTAAGGAATCGCAAAATTTGCGATTCCTTAAATGCAATCGCAAAATAAGGAATCGCAAATTTTGCGATTCCTTATTTTGCACACAGATTTCTTTGATACATACCATTTAGCACTAATGCGTTCGCAAACGCCGAAATTCTGCGAATTTCGGCGTTTGCGAACGCATTAGTGCTCGATACATATGGCCCTTTGAAACTGAATGAGTAAGTGTGTAAACTGTATACAGTACAGCTCAGAAACATGAAGAGGCAATCACTGCTCAACGTTACCAAATATGTATCATAGATGGTGCGGTTCCAAACAAAAACAGGTGCATGCACCTTCTCTAACCCTGTATGCCAATCTAGATGCAGCCCTAGATTAACAAGGCCTACTTTCATTCCTACTGTCTTCATGTCAAAATGAACCTTAACCTATGGTGCGAATCAAGGCTTAATACTTGGCAACATCATCTGTACAAACAATGTGACTGCATTTAGTGGAAACATATTGATCTGTCCTTGTTGCAATATGTACTATAACAGTACACACTGCACAGAATACAAAGTGCCTTGTGAAGCTGTCACAAATACCCTTCAGGGACACAAGTGACTGAGTTATTTTAGAAAAAAAAGACTTACTATACGCTTGGTAAACAATCGTCAGTGCTAGACATCCTTGTGGTGCTTTTAAAAACCCAACATAAACTTTATTCACATATGAACTGCACATGCAAATGGCCTAAGGTATCCTGCAAAAGATGAAGCTTCTTTTCTACCATAGCTTCTTCTTAACACAGCAGCACAGTTTGCTGTCAACAAAGTGCGGATAGTTTACAGTATGCATTTAACCCCTCCTATGCTCAGGATGAGGTCAGCTCTTCATGAGCCACGGTGCTGGTGTGCTCATGACGAGCTGAGCTCGTCATGACCGTTGGAACGCTCGCACGCTGGGCTAATTCCCCTGCTGTGCAAGCGTTCTATGAAAACGGGTGTGGTCATGACGAGCTCAACTCATCATGAGCACACGAGCACCGTGGCTGATGATGAGCTGACCACGTCATGAGCACGGGGGCGATGTGCGCGCCGTCCCCCGCCCCCAGCACAGCGGGGGAAACAGCCCCGCAGCCAAGGGGTTAATTTCTTAGCAAACTTCTTCCCTAGGGATAGGCCCAGATCAGGCAGTCAATATACATTCATTAGCCCCAGTTCATTCTTGGTATCTCAAGAAAAGAACAGGGCAGAGTGACGCTTAAAATAATAACTCAGCATTGAGAACCCCACTATAAATTCATATGTCCTAAGTAGAACATCTTAATTCGGTAAATCCTTACCATGTAGCCAAAGAACAAAGCAGCAGGAAGGAGTGTTTAACACTTATCAATAACCTTTCTTCATTGGGAAAAACATGCATATCCTTGACTTCGGGTGGGAGTAGACTGCTGGAAAGAAGGATTTGAATACCAAGAAATTAAAGAGAGAAACAACAAAAAGTACTTGAAAGAATACATTCAATGAAAGGATACAAAGAAAAGAGTTATGTGGAAGAAATAATGTATGAATGAAGGAAGGAAGAAAGGAAATAACAGCAAATGTATTTATAAGCAATGGAAAAGCACCATCCCCATGGTAATCTATGGACAAAAACGGAATGCACGCAAATAACCTCTGAACTTTACACTTTTTTCAAAAACAACGGGAAAACACTGAAAAGCTCCACTGATATTGACAACAAATAAAAAATGGAAAAAGGAAATACTAATTTTAATATAAAAATAATAATGCATTTCTGTTTGATTGAAGCCCCTTTTTTATTACATGCATGCATGTTTTTGGATATGCTACATAAATAAATTCAATATTGGACACCAAACAAATACAAGTCTCTGCAACTGTCGCTTCACAAACTGCATTAGAAGAGCATCACTTTCCCTTAATGTTTTTGAATATATTATTTAAAATAAAATCTACCACTCTGTATGGTATGACGCAAATAAATTAGACAAAGTGTCCCGCAAGTAAAGGATTCATCATTTTGAATTAACTTTTAAAAGCAGACTTGCAACACAGACCCACTTTTAAACTGACCTCAGGCTCAGCAGTGCACACATGCTAGTGCAGAAAGGTCTGCTGGCCTCTAAACTGCAATGCCCCATCATATACTAGGGACTGATAGGTATTTTCAATCCACCTGCCCTATTATGTACTAGGGCCTTAGAGGTTAGGTCTAGCCAATCACAGGGGTACTCCAACCCATAGTGTACCCTGGTGTATGTAGGTGTTTTCACTGTAATCTAAGTGTGTCTCTTTCAGCATAGCCCTGGGCCTGGTTAGGCAAAGCCCAGGGTCAGTCAGAGTCAGTTACCACCAGTACCAGTCAGCAAAATGTTGGGGGTTGCCCAGGGCACATGATGACTTTGCAACAGTTTCCCTTAAGTGGAATGTACCCTCAAGCATTGGGGTATTAAGGCCGTAATTAGGGGTGGATTAGTACTATATACAGCCAAGAATAAATAAGGGAGAGAGGTCAATACGTAACAACAGAATATCACCAGCCTACATCCAGAACATGTCCAATACCCCAGTGTGGAAACTCTTGCCCTTTATTAGCAACAAGAGAAACGCTGAAAGCCAAGTTGTTAAACTCTGATAAATTAGCCAGGAAGTCATTGCAACGCAGAATATATGAAGCACAGGACAAGACCAGCAAATGAATCTTCTAGCTAGCCAACAGGATCACAGAGGCCATATTCCTCTCCAAACTCCATGATCCCCTGCTCAGGATGCTTGCCAACTTCCAAGGCATTGCCAACACTTTAGCCACCTACTATAAAATTGTATGAAAGACAAGAACAGTGTAACCTAGAGATACAGAGGTCTATACTTTAGGATTTATGAACATCCTGCCTGTCAGAGGAGGATAAGAAGGCCCTACCCCTCCCCACTGCAGAAGAGATTAAAGGACATGCCCTGGGGGAAGATGCCAGAATCTATCAGCTTTACTCTTACATTTTATCAAAGGTAATGCCTCCTATTTGAGCCCTCACATGATAGACATATTCAAAGAAGCCCTTCAGAATGAAATTCTGCCAAATGATCTGTGTAGGACCACAGAGGTGGTCATTCCTAAACCGGCTATTTTATACAGCAGTAAACTACTAGCCAAGGTGTTAATGATAGTTTCATAAACTTAATAATGAACCTAATCTAGTGATACAAGGGCAGGTGGGACTAGACACTGCTTCCGGTGGCTGCACTTAGCTTTGGACTCGGCGGCTGCAAGAGCCTTGAACTAGGTGAAGAGGTCGGAGAGGTCATTGCTTTACCCTCAGTTGAGTGTGAGAAAACCTTTGATTCACTGGACTGGCCTTTCCTCCATGGAATGTTGGAGGCAATTAATGTTGGCTCTCTCTAGAGCAGTAATCCTTAACCTGTAGTCTGAGGACTTTTGGCGGTTTGCGAGGCCGTCTCAAGGGGCCAATGACTGTTTTTAGCAAAGAGAATAACATTTCAATTAAAATAAATAAAAAATCAATATTTGAGAATTTGTTTGGTGTATACCAGTTTCTATATTTTTGTGCATAGTTTTGAGGTTCAAATAATAGAAATTGCTAAGGCTGGGGGTGCCTTGCTTCCAATAATGACTGAGTGGGGTCCCCGGATCCCAGTAATTCAGCTGGTGTTCTCCCAAGTCAAAAAGTTAAGAACCACTGCTTTAGAGCATGCAGGAAATTACTCTAAACTGCAAGATGTCCACAAAACGGGTCAGTGGGGTCAAATCAGCACCCTTCCCTATACAGAGGGGTACCAAACAGGGATGTCTCCTTTCCTCTCGTCTGTTTGCCCTTATGCTGGACTCTCTGGCCCAATGGGTGGGACAGGATGTGGAAATTTGGCACCTTGAATGGCCAGCAGACAACATCCTGCTGTTCTTGTTATGGCCAGAACAATCAAGCCCTGGATTAACGCATAGGTGTAGAGTGTACAGACACACCTCTGGCCTTAAAGTCAACTGGACAATACCTCAGGTAAGGAGTGACATACAAGCATGATTTTGGAGTGGTAAAACTCTCCACGGTTAGAGAGCTGCATTTAAATATCTGGGCATACACATCTCTAGGAACCCACATATGAGGTGGGACCTTAATGTTGTTTTGATGGCACAATGAATCTAAGTAAACATGGAGGCTTGGAGCAAACTTCCTGTGCCCATATTATGAATGGGAGCCATATTTAAAATAATAGCTCTACCTCAACTACTATATAGGGGTGGCCAGCACAGCTCGCTAGTGGGTGGGGCAGGGCGGGCGCATGGGGGGAAGAGAGGGCACGGGTCACATTGGAAAAAATAATAACAGTTATCTTGCTGCCACCGGGTCCCGCATCTTCTCTCCTGCTCGTCTGTGTCTGACTTCAGGTCAGAACAGGAAGCAGACATCCAGGTTCCCACCCCTAACCCAATCACAATGCTGCAAGGTCTTAGCGCCGTGACACGGTGCACAGCCAGGGGCGGAAGGGGTGGGCATGTTCTCCATGCAGGCTGAAATGCAGCCTGCATGGAGAAGGGGGAAAGTGTGCATGACTGTTTTGGGCGGCCTTAGAGACCCTACCAAACAGTCATTGCTCACAGGAGCGTCCTACCACTTCTCCACTGCAGCTCTGCCTGCCACCTCATGCACTGCCGCAGCAGGGGGGGGCAAATAAAATGATAATAATATTCCGTTATTATCATTTTATTTTTCCTTTCTTTGCTGCTTTCTTGCAGTGAGGCGACGCTCCTCCGCCTTAGCGGAGGAGCCGCCACTGCGTTTATATATCCTTCAGAACTATCCCTATGCTCTCCCAAATTGTATATTTAAAAATTACATGATTCAATATCGAGCTGCCTGTGGGCATGCGAGCATCCGGGAGAGTCGCTTCAACTAATGTGTTCAGTCCACTTTGGATTTGCTAGAATTTGACTTTACTACTTGGCTGCCCAATTACACCCAGTGAATGACTGATTAAAATTACTTGCAGATAAGACCACACTGTGCAATTGCAAAGTGATACCCTAGGGATTCAAAATGTGTTGCCACAGATGTACTGGAGAAACTGACCCTAGCAACATCATCAATAACCAGGATCCCACTGTGCTGCAGGTACAGGGTGCTGAGAACCCGCATGTGGCATGGGAAGTGGCTGTCAGCAGTCATCCGACTGACAGGGTTCAATGCTTGAGACATTATAGGAGTCTCTAGAGTCATTGACATCTAGAAAACCAGCCACATCAAAGCATTTTGTAGCTCCATTTGAACTGCGCAAGTTCTAATTCTTTAGACAGCTACAAATCAGGCATGTCCTAGGAGAGAACAAAAAAAACTCATGCCACTCCCAGAGTTCAACGCAGTAGAGTCTAAACTAGTCCTGGAAAAAACCGGAGGAGAAAGGCACTTCCAAATTGCATAGAGCGCTGGCAAATAATACACCAGCCCCCTAAAAGGATGAGGAGTGGATGGAAGCCAACATGGCGGACAGACACATGGAGACAATGGCCTGATTACGCCTCATTCAATTCAAGTACTTGCAAAGAACAAACTACAGCAATGAAATGCTACACACAATCGGAATGAGTCGACTCGACCTTCTTTGGGTGTAGTGCAGCGGACGAGCCCCTTGTATATATAGATCTATAAAGTGCACCTCAAGGCACAAAGTCAGAATGGGACATGGTGGATAGCAAAACAGGTGGTGCTCGTCGGCATGGTTGTTGCCAAAATGTTTATTGCTCACCCCAGGAGATCGTGGGCTGCCCGTCAGTGAAAGAATAACATAGAGGCATGGGCCACTGTGCTGCAGTGGAGGAGGTGATTTACACAATGGCAAGACAGTGGGGATAGAGTGTAATCAGTTATTGGTATAATAATTGCACATGTTCCGGAATCAAACTCCTCCGTTATGTTTATGTTTGCAATTTATCTGTTTTTTGAAATAGTAAAATCCAGCAAAGATAGTAATTAAAACAATGAAGTGGTCCTGCTTTTCTGAAAAGGCTCCTGAATATACTGCCAATACCTGCCCCATGCATAATAGATGATCCATGAAAACCCGGGAGCCCTGACACGGCATTTGCTCTATAGTAATCTCTATAAAAATAATGTCAACATAACTTTCCCATACATTCTTTATTCTGGGGTGCTTCTTAATGGGGAGGATTAAAATGAAGCTTCACCTTTATCCTCTTAGAATCGTATATCTTGTTCATGGGATCCTTCAGATTAAACATTATTTTGTAAAAATATTTTTGGGTGACCACCACGCAGCCCCTTTTGGAATAAATGATGTTTATCACACTATTATTTCTGAGAGTGATTTCCATGCAACAGACTTCATTCCTTTCGGATCAAGCTCAATCTGTGCATTTGGGCAATTTTAAATCCACACCTTTCGTCCTGCCATGTGGGGTGCCTCAGGGGTCCTCGTTAAGTCCTAGGCTTTTTAATATTTATATTTTCAAATTAGCTTCCTTGATTAGAAGCTTTGATTTAATTCCCATCTCTTATGCCGACGACACTCAATTAGTTATCTGAGCAGTGAATAAGGACATCAATTACTCCATCAAACTTCATGACTGTATGGTCACCCTGAGCAACTGGATGGGTAGGCACTGCTTGAAGGGGAACTCAGGAAAAACTGAGGCGGTGCTATTTGGAAACCTTTCTCCTCAGTGGTCGCCAGTCTGGTGGCCAGACACACTGAGCCCTACTCCTACACCAGTAGCCAAGGCAAAGAATTTGGAAGGGGTCATCATAGATGATAAACTCAATATGAAGTCCCAAGTTTCTAAGCTGGTGTCCTCCTCCTTCCTTACTATCAGAATTGTACATAAAATTCTGCCTTTTATCCCCATAAACACCAGAAAAACAGTACTGACCTCCATTGTCTTATCCAAATTGGATCACTGTAACGGATTGTATCTTAACTTACAATCCAATTTACTTAGAAAATTGCAGGCAGTGGAAGGAGGAGCTACGCTCGCAACCAAGATGGCCGCATAAGCTCCCAGCTCCGCCGACCTCTGCCAGTCGCTCGTCAATCCTGACAAATATCCTGAATTTGCACCGGGCTCTCACATGGCTGAAGATCTCCTGAGTCTGGAGATGCAATCCCGAGATTTCCATCTTTTCGGATAAAGAAGATATTCCGTGTGTCATTCTCGGCCTAACCCAGCGATGAAGCCGGGGCCTCAATTTTGAACTCATCCGGGTTGGAAGTGAACAACATCGGCCGCGAGACTTGGGCCATGTCCGGTCCCCCGAAGGGGAGTATATCCTGCCTGGTTTGAATGGAGCTTTGATGGTTGGTTGAATCCGAAGCACAACGACGTGTTGCACCAGTTGCTGTGGTCGGGGGTCCGCTGCTCGGAGGCTTTGCTGCCCGCCTGGGGTCGACGAGCTCGGGCCCTCGCAGGAGGCAACGGTGTTGATATTGCGACATTGAGAGCGCCCACTGTCTCCTTCGGCACCACCTATGCCTGTTACCCCGGAGTATTTATTTATTTTATTTAGTGTATTTTGATATAGCACACAGCTACCCCAACGGGGTGTCCCGGCGCTCCTGTTTACTAAATACAGCCTAAGATGGTTGATTGAGGCGGGAGACGATCACCAGAAAAGGTTAGTTTTAAGTGCTCTTCGGAAAGGTTGTTCCTCTTTAATCAGCCGGATGGCATTCGGAAGTTTGTTCCAGAGGGTCGCGGTCAACACTGGGAAAGTTTTACCACCGGAGCGAATTTTCCTGAATCTAGGAACAGTGAGAAGGTTTTTAGATGAGGAGCGAAGAGTCCTAAAATTATTATAAGGGGTCAAGCAAGAGGACAGATAGGCAGAGCCTTTGCCCTGCATAGCCCGGTGTGCCAATACCAAGGCTTTAAATTCAGCCCTTTTGTGCAATGGCAACCAGTGAAGTGCACGGCGGTGGGAGGTAATGTGCTCACGTAGGGAAAGACCAGCTACCAGTCGCACTGCCGCATTCTGTACAATCTGGAGGCGATGACTGAGCCCTACAGATAGACCAGAATAAAGGCCGTTAGCGTAGTCCAGGTGCGAGGTGATTAATGCCTGGACTACGATCTTCCTGGTGTTACTAAGTAAGGAGTAGTCGACCTCCGGGGTTCAAAACCTGTTCGGTTGTTTTGCCAGAGGGGATGGAGCGGGTGAAGACTGAGCCGTCGTTGCTGACCGTTATGGCCGCCATTGGGGCGTTCCACTCGAGGGTCACCGCCATCATCCAGACACTTATTGACAAAGCTGATTCTATCAGTCATAAACCGGACACCAGCCCTTCGATTTGTCTCCAACGAATTTTGGTACCTGCAGACCAGATTATGCCCGTGATTGAGGTCCCCGTGCCGCAGCCAGATCTGGCGTTTTTCCTTATGGACAGTGAGCCCGTGTCTACCACACGCTCGGTACGGTTAATACCGACACCGCCTGAGATCGACAGAGAAGTTCCTCTACGATTTGCCAAGTTTATTGGAGACCATGAGAGTGCTTCACCGCCCTTTCCCCCCTTATTGTTGCAACCTCTCTCCTTGGACCTTTCTTTTGCGGACGATTGCCGCTTGCCTTGTGGTCTTCCAGCACAGATGTCTTGGCTTCTTTCCAGCCGACCTGACTTTGACTTTGTCGAACATTTCACCTTTACTATTGCTATGGCGGTCCGAGCGAAGAGGGTTCGTACGAAAAATCGACGTGGCCAAGGTTGATTTGATTGACTGGGTGTGAGGAAAGGGTGACATTCAACATGGGATTTGTAGTTTGTAATAATGTGGGAGTCTGGCGATCCTTTTTATCTCCCCCGATGTTGCTAACTGTCGCTTACTGTTGTCCTGTTTATGATCGGGGGTGGTTTGCTTCTGGCTGGGGGTACGGGAGTCCGGGGGCCTGTTTGTTTCTCCTCCTCCACTTTCCTTCTCCCTTCTTTTAGGGCATGTTTCTGGGGCGACAGGCACGCTGCTAGTGGGTTAAGGCTGTAGCCATTACAGGGGTGCAGGGTGGGAGGTTTGGGGGGGGTTTGTTATTTTGTCTTTGTTTAGTTCTATGGCCTCTTTTTCTTTTCTTTTCTCTTTTTGCGGGAGGGGCTTCGAATATCCTGAATCTTGTTCTCTCACTCATCTGGGTATCTACTCTGGTCCTAATTATCCTGAGTCGTGGGTGGAAGGTTCTGCAGACTGTAATGTACTGAATGTTTGACCGTGCTGACTCTCCTGTGCACATAACGCATTCTGTTGGTATATTTTACTTCCATGTACTGCTTTCTCTGCTTTCCTCACGCGCCTGCCGAATATTGTAGTGTACTTGAGTGTGACACCAGACCTGTGTACCATTTACTCCTGCTTTCTTTAATAAAAATATATATAAAACAAAAACAAAATTGCAGGTAGTACAAAATGCCGCGGCTAGACTGGTCTTGTATGTTCCTAAATACCAGTCTATCAGAGTAGGCATTCAGGAATTGCTTTGGCTACCAATTGGTCAGCGGATCAAATGTAAGGCTCTCTGCACCGCATACAAGGCATTGCATAGAGAAAGACCACAATTTCTTCGTGACCTCTTTAGCTGATATTCTCGCAACAGATTGCTTCGTTCAGCTAATGCCTACCTGATGCCCACACCTAGAATCAAAAGGACTAATAGGAGGGGGGAGGAGTTTCAGCTACAACACTATAAAGGAATGGAACACCCTTCCACTCTCCCTTAGGAAGACTTCATCCCTGCTTGAGTTCAGGAAACTGCTCAAGACATGGCTCTTCAGAAATTAGCTTTTCCTGACGCAGCATGGCAGACCGTGAGCGCCTAGATACCTCCTGGTAGTAGTGCGCACAATAAATTGTTATACCATAACATGCACTGCCTCCCACTCTCTGATGTTCTATGGTGTCACAGTATACAAACATCTTGCAAACACCCCATTTCCAACCGCGTAGCTTTTGGCTAATAATGAAGCACGGTGAAAGTTTGGTGTAACTTCTTGCACTTTTCCTGTTTTTCACACGTTAAAAATGTTGTCGGTTCTTTACTCCTGAACACTACAGATCACACATTAATCTTAGGGCTTCATTAACCGTATCTGCAATGTGGTTGTGTGAATGCCCCCGTAGGAATGTAAATTCACTATTATCACCATTAATTTAAATTGTACACCGTCATCATCCAGTGCATATTCATAGACATCTTGAGGGCTGATTGACATTGATGATTTAACCCCTTGGGTGCTCATGAAGAGGTCAGCTCGTCAAGAGCTACGGCGCTCCGCTAGTCATGACCGCGCCCGTTCCGTGGAACGCTTGCACGCTGGGCTGATTCCCCTGCTGTGCTGAGCGTTCCATGGGAACGGGTGTGACCATGACGAACTCAGCTCGTCATGAGCACCGGAGCGCCATAGCTCATGACGAGCTGACCTCGTCATGAGCACCGGGGCGCTGTACACGCCCCCCCTCCCGCCCCCCAGCACAGCGGGGGAAACAGCCCCGCACGGAAGGGGTTAATCCTCCGACTGAAACTTCATGTCTGTGAAAGAGCTTCCCTAATGTCCAAGAGTTGTTCCTCATAACCAGTCCCACAAATGTTTTCTTTTTATGTCATCATGTGGATTTTTCTCTCCTTCCACAAAAGGTCTACCCCTCTAAAACTACCATCCCTTGAGGAGTTGTAATAAACTCTTTTAAAAAAATGCTTAACATGCTATCGCTTCTTTAAGTAAAATACCCCACCAAGGTGCTGAGACGCTTTATGTCAAATCAAAATTGATCATGAATCCAAAAAAATATGATTTAAAGTTAAAGTGTCGTATAGGAACATAAAATGACATAAGCGATATTAATGAAAATGAGTAATCAATGCTTTGAGACACAACACTATCCTATTGGACAAACCATCTCAAAAGCTCATGGCACAGAACCAATATGTTGATGTTATTGGCCGTGACTGAAACGAGTCTTCACAGATCTTTCCCGTCCCCCCCCCCTCGAGAAGGCTCGACATAAAAAAATGGAAATCATATTCATTAAATTGAAAAACTGTTTCTTAAGTAGAGTTGTTCTGAGGGTGCAATATGTATGCATAATATAGTTGTTGGTGCAGTGTTCCAGCTCATCCTCGGAGTTTAGAACATTTTGCTCTTTTTAATGTTGTAAAAGGCTTTTTGTTTCTATCTCAGCTCTTTTTCAATATCGTCACCTATTGTGCATCACTTGTTACTGCATAGAGAGGTCAGTTGAAGCAACTTTTTGGGTTCTGGCATCTTTGCACTGATCATAAAAAGTGTCTTTGAGGCATTTAATTCCCGTCCAAACCCCAGTCTCCACCTATGATGAAATATATGAATCTGCAATACAAAAAGCACACGTACATAAAATATGCACAACGTTGTACATGTTTTCATTTGCTATGCTTTATTAAAAAGCAGAGGCCCTGCTTTTAGACTGCTAAAAGATACGTGATCTTAAAATATCTTCTATAAAAATCCCCACTCAAACTCAAATCCTCCTCGAATATGCTTTCCTCTTTCCCTGACAGGGTCTGTACTAATTTAAAACACTTGAAAAAATTAACAATCTCGGTAAAACTTTCATCGGGCTCAGACATTTCTTTCACGCTGAAGACAGCATTGGTTGCTTCCATAATTATAAAAAGATTGAGCTTGTAAAGGAAGATTTCAGAGCAACCTTTCTCGATAAAAAAGACCGCATAATCACCATTAAATTAACTGGGGTCATCAGTTTGACAACCCTGACAATAGTCGCACCACTCCAACTTTAAGCACAATTGTATGATCGCTGCTATCAGTCTGAGGTGTGCGGTACTAACCCATTGACACTGAGACACCTTCTTACAACGGCATCTGTTTGCCAACTGCTGCAGTTACACTGAGATATGGAAAGTTTATTTTGTCTTGAACAGCAGAGGCTATGGAAACATGGAGCCGGGTGTGCAACTTTCATACGTGTTCTATTAGCTCTGTCCACTCCTCTTACTGTCTTTTGTTAAGAAAAAGAAAAGTAGGTTTTCTTTCAACCTCTCTCATAACTACCCTCCAAATTGCAACTCGCTTAAATGAGTGTGCTGAGAAAGTATGTCTTAAACTTTCTGATTTCACGTCTTTCTTCTTCACCATCCAGCGATTTCTCACAGTAATTTGCAGATTTTTCACCAGAATCCAAATACATGCCATTGCTAGAGCCCTGCATGTCCAAGACAGGTTGATGCCTTATCGTCACCGTTCATCTCAGCCTCTTCTACAGCCTCAACCTTACTGTTCACCATTTTTGCGGTGCTCCCTGTAGACTCTTTCAGCCAGATTCATCAACGGAAAATCGGCTCGCAAAGGGCCAGATTGTGAGAATCTGGCCCTTTGCAAGCGCAATTTTTGCATTTGGGATTCATCACCCCAAATGCAAAAATGGCAAATTGAAAAAACGCTAAATTGCGAGGAATTGCATTTAAGGAATCTCTATTTGAGATCCTTAAATGCAATTCATGAACCATTTTTGAATTGCGAAATCGCTATTTTTGGCCGCTATTTACCACGAAGTCTGACTTCGTGGTAAATAGCGAAAACTTAGAAAAATGCACTTTAGTGCATTTTTCTAAGTTGTATGTTACACACACACATGTCCTTTGGACATGTGTGCGCGCAACATCAGTCTACATTTACATTTCAGGGGTGCTACAGGGTGTCCCTTGGACACCCCTGTTACCCTTGAAATCGCATCCTTATTTGCGATTAGCAAATTGCTAATCGCAAATAAGGAATGACTGCCCATTCATTCCTATGGCCTTTAGCCCATAGGAATGAATGGGGAGTCATTCCTTATTTGCGATTAGCAATTTGCTAATCGCAAATAAGGAAGCTGTAGAAATCGCAAATAATATTGCGATTTCTACATGAATCCCGTTTTGCGAGTCTTTAATAGCGATTCCTTAATAATCTCTATTAAGGACTCGCAAATCGGCACATTGATGAATCTGGCTGTTTATCAGCTGAAGGTATGGACCTTTAGTTCTGCTGCAAAATCCTTAGGTGATGCGTCCTGATTTTCCTTTGTATCGTCGTTCTGCGTCGGCATCTGAGGCCTTTGTGGTTTCCTTCAGCATTGCGGTTATAGTCTCTCTCTCCAGTGTTTACATTTACAAACCATTCACAAAGAGGTCTAAAGTGTTTGCTTTCTTTAGAACAACTGACATTTCTTACCCCAGCAGCCTGTGGACTGTTTGCTTATAGCTGCTGTGAACATACTTGCCGCACCCCTGGCACACGGCTATGTTAATTGTTACATCAATTGATTTATGGGTGAGCTGATACCTATACAAGTGTTCTGACACTAAGGTACAGCCAAAAAGAAAAAGTAACTACAGAGATGCAAGGACCCACTATTGAGCATAGAGCCAAGTTTGTAGGGCCTTTCTAAACAATAGCAGATCTTCAGTCATGCGCAGTGAGAGGGGATCAGAGTTACACAAACAGGCCACTCTTACTGAAAAATATCTGCCCCCAACCGTTCACGCTGAAACCTTGAGCCCTGCGAGAAAGCAAGTAGTTTACAAATTTCTGCTGGAGATAGCTAGGTTAGACTGGTGGCAACCAGTTATAAGGAACCTAAGGATAGAAGAGATGGGGGAATAACCAGGCAGGCATAATGGTGGTTGGGGTGCAGTAGACCTAATTGTCTCTCGTGCCTGCTCTTTGCTATCTCCTTGAATGTAGCTTCTTCTTTAGTTCATCTGATCCTCACCACTGCCATTGCAATAATTGAAGTTCAATTCTATCATTTCCAATGATGCAACTGGGAACCAATAATTGGAAGAACACTAGAAAAGCCAATGTATCTTTCTAGTGGGACCTTTCTGGCTTTGAGTTTCATATTGGCAGTGATGTACAGTTTCACAGAAAAAGTAAAATGTGTTTTCCAGAAGCAGAACAGCATCATTAAAAAAAATGAAAAAAAATAAACATATACTGACGTTACTGCTGCTGGTCATATCATTCTGCTGAGGCAAGCATGCAAGATAATGTAAGAACACGCATTCATCATATAACATGCAAATACCCTTTGCTTTGTATTTTTATTGATCAAAGATCATGTCACTTGGATTGGTAAACAAAAAATACAAAAATTTTAGGGCAAAAGCACAACGTTTTTTTTAAAAAGGACTACAAAAGTGAGGAGAGCAACAGAGGAAATTTGGGAGGACCAGGTTGGGAGTAGCGAGATAAAGCAGCACATAAGAGAGAGAGCAACACAGGTGTTAGTAGGAGAAACACAAGCAAGCAACAAACAGAGAGTATTGCAAAAGTGTTAGAGTATCACAGGGGTGAGAGAGTTAGGAACCGAGGGCAGAAGAGAAGTACACAAGAGTCAGAGCAAGCAGCACACATGTGAGAGCAGCATGGTAAATTGGGGAAAGAATTTGGAGAGCACATGCGGGAGAGAGCTGGAAAACACATTCACTCTCATGGAGTGCTAAAACAAAAAGAAATAAGTAGTTCCCTTAAAGTGAACAGTGGAAGGGCACAAGTCAGCCTACAAGAGGATAGCAATAAAGCTATGCTATAGGGTACACATATAGACACAGGATGGAACAAGATGGACAAGGACTCCCACGGCATATGAAGCAAGAAAATGAGTGCGACAAGGGACAAATAGCCAGATTCATCAAACAAAAATCCGCTCGCAAAGGGCCAGATTCTGAGAATCTGGCCCTTTGCGAGCGGTATTTTTGCATTTGGGATGCATCATCCCAAATGCAAAAATCGCAATTCTAGAAATCGCTAAATTGCGATTATTTGCATTTAAGGAATCTCAATTTGAGATTCCTTAAATGCAATGCATGAAAGTATTTAAAATTGCGAATTCACAAATAGGGCATGCAAATTACCATGAAGTACAACTTCGTGGTAATTTGCAAAAACTTTGAAAAATGCACTAAAGTGCATTTTTCAAAGTTCCATGTTGCGCACACACATGCCCTAAGGGCATGTGTGTGCGCAACATATGTGCACATATCAATTTCAGGGGTGCAACAGGGTGTCCTTTGGACACCCTGGCACCCTTGAAATTGCGGCAAATTTGCGATTAGCTAATTGCGAATCGCAAATAAGGAATGACTCCCCATTCATTCCTATGGGCCTTTAGCCCATAGGAATGAATGGGAAAGCCATTCCTTATTTGCGATTAGCAATTAGCTAATCGCAAATTAGGAATCAGTAGGAATCGCAAATAATATTGTGATTCCTACATGCATCCCGTTTTGCGAGTCTTTAATAGCGAATCCTTAAAATTCGCTATTAAGGACTCGCAAAACATGACTTTGATGAATCTGGGGGAAAGTCAACCAATGGTAAGCATGGGGCGGGCTTTAAACCCTCTGTAAAATCTTGATAAATCCCCAATTGCTTTTTTGCATCTAGACAGCTCGTGTTGTCTGGTAGGCGAGAGCTGATAATGATGCTGACTCAGTGGGAAACGTAACCATTGTCGTTCAGTGGTGTGAGCAGGTCTTGTTGATTCCCGGTACTCGTACTCTAGTGCCCCTACCAAGAAGAGAGCCCATTGTGCAGCTGCAAACAGCATTATTTCCCATGTTACCCTCTGCCACTCAGGAGCAGTAGGGATTAAAACACTCCTACTGGCAGGCAACACCTGCAGTGGAATATTCAGTCCTGCATGGCCAGCTGTGGGACCTCTGGTTCCAAGATTAGGACAGCGAAACCTACACTCTGTTTCTGAAGGGTGAAGATTCCTGACATTGTGTGTTAAGGTCATAAATCACACACTCCTAAGTCTAAAACTATGCATCTGGTCCCTCCTGTACCAAAGACACGCCCTCACTTATGTTCCGAATAATGCTGTATGAGATTTTATGTCCCAAAGGCCATAACTCCTTGAGGGAGGTGACAGAGTTTTCTGAATACATGGTCCCAGTCAGACCGCAGACACAGAGGTTGTTTTATAGAGATCTGGACCTCAGTCCTGGGTGCTAAACAGCTGAATGAGTTAGCGCTTACTCGACAGTTCAATCTAAGTTGTTAGGTAAAGGAAGTTCTTTACTACTAGAGACAGCCGGTACAATATGTCAACTCTTCAGGCTGATAGGGTCCTCTGAGGGCCTGTGAGCCCGGCACAGTAGAGCGCTGCTTGTCTGCTTTGACTGAAAGCAGAAAGCACATCTGCAGGAGGGAGAAGGAAAGCAGGGAAGGTGGTGGGTGTTGGTTAAGAATGGCAGGTAGGGTATATTTTTTCACTTTGAGTCAGGGAGGCGAGGCCTTGTTATGCACGGCTTCTCCATTATTCTCTGCAGAGCAGTTGAAAGCAGAGGCAGATGATGTTGGGGGACATACATAAATGTTCTGTGTTCTCTGGAGTGGACCTCCACTCCAGAGAAGTTTCCAACTGGAGGTACCGACGGACAGATCCAAGATGGCACCTGTGTGGTACGCTGTGAACTCGAGGTCCTACTAATACTGCCACAGCACACTCGAGTGGGGAGAAATGTTATTCCCTGATGAAGGGCTGTAATTAAATGCCCGAAATGCATTGGATGTATTAGGAACAATGTCAAATGTGTCATACAGAAAAATTGTGATGAAACAATGAATAATTGAACTATAAGAAGTATGAAGAACAACTGAAATAAAAATACTATAGAATTGCATCAGTAAAAGTTGTTGGAACCCTTTCTTCATGGTTAGGGGTGATGGTGTGCCTACAGGGATGGATCTAGTGACTCACTAGGAACACAGAACATTTGTATATTGTTGACGTCCTGGGACGTTGGACGTTACCTGTACGGCACCTAGAAAACTTCTAATAAATTACCTGAAACTATTCAAATACACCAAGCTGTGCATTTGCCTCAAATCTTTATTTTCAGGGGGACATACATAACACAGAATTATAGTTGGGTGAAAACTAAATCACAGGGATGTAGTTCACCTCAGGGTTCTGAGTGACATCACAGACAACTCGAACTTTGATGTCACTCGAAACCCCTTGATGATAAACATCCCCGTAATTCACTGTTACCAATCTATAATTCTATATATTATTGGCTTGCAATAATTACAACTATGAAATGTCATATTCACATTAAATACTCACATAAAATGTCAAATAATCATAAAATGAAATATAAAATATCGGTCATTAGGCTAAAAACATCAGGTCATAAGTTTCTCTTTTGGTACAAACTCTGTTCTGTACTTTGCTGCTTTGACAAAGCAGAAAGCACAGCTGCAGGAGGAGGACAGAAGGCAGGGAAGGTAGTTGGAGTAGGTCAAGAATGGCAGGTAAGATTTTTTTGTAACCTTTGGGACTGTGATGCATACTAGAGGGCAGGGAGTAGGTCCCCGGCCCAGCTCTCCCGTGCTGCTGCATCGCTCTGTCCTGCTCTTGCCTTGTTTTACTGCTTTCTCCTTCCTTTCCCTCCGATTTTTAAAGTGTTTTCTGCCTTGTTTTACACTGCTTTTTCCTTGTTTTTCTAATTATTTCTTCCTGCTTTCTGCCTCTCAGTTTTTTTCACAGCTTTGTCCTGGTTTTTCCCATTTGCTGCACCCACCCATTTTCCTGCCTAACGCCTAGCCCCTCCCACCGCCTGCCAGCACTCCCCCCTCCTCCCAGGACCTACTTAATGGAGGCTGCAGTGCAGATGCATGCAGCAGTCATGCCAAAGGCAAGCTCTTCTGCTTCCAGACCGCACCCACCGCCAGAACCCCTGGCTCTTCCACCCCACGATGATACACCGCCACTGACCTCTGAGCCCTGGACCCGCACCAACAACCACTGCTGTGACACATACCCATGCACCAACAGAGGACCATTCTCCTGCCGACACTACCACCCCACCTTCAGCACTGTACAGTCACCGAAATCAGCGACACTACAAACACAGCCGCACCCATTACATTAGCCAAGACCACCACGTAACAACTTCTGTGCATCCTACTCCACGTACGTTCACTCGGTAAACACGCCATGGAGGTCTGAGACACAATCTCCTCCCTCACCCCAGACATCATCTTCCTCACAGAAACCTGGCTGAATCCCAGAGGTATAGTCATCATCTACAGGGACGCCATCCGCTGCTCGACATCCCCAGATGACCCGACACCAGTAATGGAACACCTCAACTTCCAACTCCACACAGATAGAAAAAGCACCATCAAAAGTACCCTTGCCTACAGACCACCAGGACCATGCCCCAGCTTCTGCAAAGCCTTCCTGGAAGATATCGCCCCACTCGCAATCAACAGAGAGCACTAAATCTTCCTAGGGGATCTCAAATTCCACCTTGACGACCCCAGCAACATCAATTCCACTAACCTCCTGGAAAGCATGAGCAACATCGGCCTCCCAAAGTTTGTCGCGACCCTACGCACATCACAGGACACACACTCAACCCCATCTTCACTTTCAGTGACAGAGTCAGGTACATCCACACCACACCACTCACTAGGTCCGACCAACACTCATACACTTCACCAGCTCAGGACGCACCCACACCGGCAACCTCGGCATCGTCTTGGATAGCAAGCTATCCATGGAGAAACTAATCAACAAAGTATTACCCGCCTGCTTCCACATCCTTCAGATACTCCGCAACATCTTCAGGTGGCTCCCTGCAGACACCAGAAGGGCCATCACGCAGGCCCTCATCACCCGCAGACTGGGCTATGGAAACATGCTCTACGTAGGAATCACTGCACGCCTCCTGAAGAGACTCCAGACAATACAGAACTCAACCTCGACCTCCCCAGAAGGACCCACATTGCACCACATCTCAAGAAACTACACTGGCTCCCGATTCAGAAGAGATGCAAGTTCACAGTGCGGACCCATGCCTACAAGGCCCTGCACAACTAAGTACAAGTATACATCAACAAACGCCTGACCCTCCACCAACCGACTAGACACCTTCTATCAGCTACCCTCTCCCTTGCAGGCACTCCACAGATCTGTCGAGACAACAGCAGAGAACGCTCGTTCTCGCACCTAGCAGCCAAGTCTTGGAACAACCTCCACCGTGCACCACAGGGCTGCACCGTCGCTCCAGCAATTCAGAAGAGAACTAAAGACCTGAATGTTTGAATGATCAAACATCAAGGCAGCAGAACACTCCAGGACCTCAAGACCCTCACGGGTGATTTGCTGCGCTCTATAAATGTTTGATTGATTGATTGATTGATTGTATGGCTCTTTCCTTACTACTCTGCCTCTGCACAGTAGTTTAAGGCAGGGGCAGGTGATTTGGGGGGTCCATATATAGCATAAAATTATAGATCGGTAAAAAGTGAATTACAGGGATGTTTTTCACCTCGGGGTTCTGAGTGACATCATAGTCAACCCGAACTTCACTCTCATAGTCTATATCATGTCACTCAGAACACCTAGCTGAACAATATCCCTGTAAATCACTGTTATACACCTATAATTCTATATGTCATTCCCAGAAATCCCAGGTGTCACTTGCCTGATGGCAACTGAAGAGACGGTATTTAGTTTATTCTCTCACGCAAAATTAAAGCAGACATCGCTGTGACAGACCTCATCAATATTTCGGAAGTTGTTGTGGGGTCAAGAGTTGCCTAGCAACTAAGATACTGGCTGTGATATTAAGACATACAGAATCTAATCATGGCCGCATCTTATCCAAATTGTGTGCCTCTGGACAAATTGCTTTAACGCTGTGTGCATTTTTTCTCTAGCTGCCAAAATTGGGAGCAGTTTAAAACTGGCATGACATTAAGTGGTATTTTAAACAAGACTTGCATTTACATATGCTCTGTTAAGATTGGAATACTGGAGAGGCGTGGCTTGCGCGCCGCTTTGACATGGCGGTTTGCGCTTGAGCTCCGAGACGACCGAGGGCCGTCGGAGGCTCATCTCTGCTTCCAGTGACCCCACACACACAGAAACGGAGGCTCATGTTTCGGAAGGTGCCGTGTGCTGGGTGAACGTCCTTCCTGTGCCCTGGAGCTGCTGGTGACTAATATTTTCGCAATATAAGGTGACGCTCGGTTTCTCTATCAACGGCCGCCATTTTGTGTCGCCTCCATACGCAGTTCCGAGTCTCCTCACGAACGGAGGTACCATGTTTACGAATTTCTCCAGAAGGAGTGCACACAAGTGCTGGTGACTATTATTAACCCCTACCAGCTTACAAAGGCTTCTTTTTCTGTTTTCCATGCGGTGTGGCTTTAAAATGTAATCTTTTTGCATTTTATTCTACCTTGCTTTTCCTCTGAGCGCCTCCAGTGCCTC
This sequence comes from Lissotriton helveticus, assembly GCF_964261635.1. Lineage (NCBI taxonomy): Eukaryota > Metazoa > Chordata > Amphibia > Caudata > Salamandridae > Lissotriton > Lissotriton helveticus. The sequence continues at coordinate 161,642,490 of NC_136065.1, read as the reverse complement.
CCGCTGCTATTTCCTGCTCTTTGATACCCTGCTTTTTGGATTCTTAATTTTTGACGGTGTATTCTTCATATTGGCAGGGTCCTGTCATTAAGGTGATGAGACTTTTTTCTTTTTGCACGTAATCCCACCGCTAGTTATTGCTTTGCGTTACCTGTTGGAGGTGTGATTGCATATTTTTGCTACTTTCCTTTCTCTTATTCTTGCCTCCTGAGTATACCAACGTCCTTGGGCTTTGAGATTTTCCTCAACTTTCTACAGTGGTTGTCTCTTTTACCTTTGCTTCGGAAGCTCTATGGCGGCAAATATGGGCTTGTCGCCGACTGCTAAAGATACTAAGGAGTCGAAAGCTTCTCTTAAGAGACTCAAACAAATATCTCCTACACCTGAATCCTCTCAAAAAGATACTAATTCCACTCTGGAGGCTATTCTGACTCGTCTCAATGATGTGCATGACATTGCGCAGTCTACCAAAACTAATACAGATTTATTACAGGTGGAGGTATCAGCCATCAGAAATGATCTTAAAGCCCTCTCCATCCGTGTCTCTGCCACGGAGACACGCATTAGTGGCGCAGAGGATAATATGCAGAAGCAATCTAGATCTCTTTTACAATTAGAGCGCTCAATGGCGGCTTTGCGGAGAGATTTAACTGAACAGGAGGACCGTAACCGTAGATCCAACCTGCGCATTTTTGGCCTTCCTGAAGAAGCCGAGAAAGGTGCTCCGTCTATGATTGACTTCTTATACCAATGGCTGCCTTCTACTCTGCAAATTTCTTTTCAGAGAGACTTTGAGCTGGAACGGGCACATCGTGTCCCCACTTTTCGCTCTAAATCTGCTACGCAACCAAGGGCTGTTATTTTTAAGCCGCTGCGTCATCAACACACAGAACAAATTTTGGCTCATATGCGGAAGATTAAAGTTGTTTCTTGGGAAGGTCACCGTATTTCGATTTCTCAAGACTTTGCAAGAGACACTGTGATAAGGAGGAAAGGTTTTCTTAATCTTCGAAAGCGCTTATCAGAGTTAAATATCCCTTTTTCCTTCTCTGGCCCTTCCAAATTTCACATTACCTTCAAAGGTCGCTCCAGAATCTTCGATGAACCTGCTGATTTTGGCCTCTTTTTTAGACAATCAGATGGAACTACAGATGGAACTTCAAATGGAGGCTTCGTCTGCTCCTGGCGCTTCTGGCACTTGATGTGATTCTTTGTCTTCCTTGTTTTTCTCTGTTTTCCGGGTCTATTGAGTTTATCTTCTTAGACCTGTGTGCTCCGTGGTTGATGATGCGTCTGTGGCTTTCTTTTGTGACTGATGTTGTCAGTCAAGTTTTTCGATGATGTTTTTTCCTGGTATTCGGTGTGGTCTTTTTTTCCGTCTTTATGTTGTTGTCATCTGGCCTGTTAGGTTTTTTCTAATTGTTATCTCTTTCTCATTTTTGTAGTGATGCCTTTTCTTTTCTTGTCGGCTCTCCTTCTCATTGCTTTTGTCTTTTCGCTTTGGTAGTGTTTTTCCTTCCTCCTTCTGGTTTGTTCTGGTTGTCTTCGGTCTCTCATTCCTCTTTGTTGTATTGGACATATCTCATATCTGTTTCCTAGTTCTGCTTTGTGCTAGTAGTATGCTTTTGTATGTTCTTTTTCGGATTAGCATTTTTGCGTCTATCTATTTTTGGTTCTGTTGGTACAATGTGTATTCATATTTCGTCTAAGTAGTCTAGTTTCTCATTTGTTTTGTACTTGAATATTCCGTTGTGTGTACTTATTCTTCTTGTTTGTCTTTAGTCATCTTGACTTCAATTTGTCTGGTACTGTTTCGTCTTATGGTACAAGCGTTGGTCATTGGCTTATTATTTTATATGTTCTATCATTGTGTTTAGCTGCGTTCACCATGTTACATTTATTATACCTTGCACTTATATTTATGCTTACTTGGTTATTGTTTTAGGGTTTGGATTGCTTTACCACATTTATATGCTTTTTTATATTAGGTCTCGGTTATTGAATCGGTTTTATATTTTATTACCAGTTTCTCTAAATATCATAATTGGCTTTCTTATCTTTTAATGTTTCTTCCTGTTCTCTTTAACTAATTATAACGAGGTTTATCTAACTTATGCATGATAATTCATTGCTTACAAGTACATTTGACCATTTATTGTATATTTAGGTTTCATATATATTTACATTGCTGTTGCATTGATTGTTTTGCTTCTCAACTATTTAATATCTGCCTATATCGGTGCTAGAAACGATTCAGAAAAGGGGGTGGTGATGAACAGAGTGTCTGAATTAAGCAGACCACTCTTACCCAGTCCAAAGATCAGGGCTTGATCCATCACCGTTATTTAGCTCACTGCCCCATCCCAGCTCAGAACCTGGCTATATGCAAATTAGTCTGTCCCTGGCCCAGTGCATCATGGGAACAGGGCAGACCAAACTACCAAGCCAATTCTTCACCAGAAAGGAGACAAGCTACCGGGGACCGGTTTCTGGCTTTTCAGCCTCGTCGGCCCGGCTTGCTTGAATCCTGATGGAGCAGTGAGCAAGGGACTCATGTCTGAGTATACCCTGCCACACCTATAGTGGCCAAAAACGATTCAGAAAAGGGGGTGGTGATGAACAGAGTGTCTGAATTAAGCAGACCACTCTTACCCAGTCCAAAGATCAGGGCTTGATCCATCACCGTTATTTAGCTCACTGCCCCATCCCAGCTCAGAACCTGGCTATATGCAAATTAGTCTGTCCCTGGCCCAGTGCATCATGGGAACAGGGCAGACCAAACTACCAAGCCAATTCTTCACCAGAAAGGAGACAAGCTACCGGGGACCGGTTTCTGGCATTTCAGCCTCGTCGGCCCGGCTTGCTTGAACCCTGATGGAGCAGTGAGCAAGGGACTCATGTCTGAGTATACCCTGCCACACCTATAGTGGCCAAAAACGATTCAGAAAAGGGGGTGGTGATGAACAGAGTGTCTGAATTAAGCAGACCACTCTTACCCAGTCCAAAGATCAGGGCTTGATCCATCACCATTATTTAGCTCACTGCCCCATCCCAGCTCAGAACCTGGCTATATGCAAATTAGTCTGTCCCTGGCCCAGTGCATCATGGGAACAGGGCAGACCAAACTACCAAGCCAATTCTTCACCAGAAAGGAGACAAGCTACCGGGGACCGGTTTCTGGCATTTCAGCCTCGTCGGCCCGGCTTGCTTGAATCCTGATGGAGCAGTGAGCAAGGGACTCATGTCTGAGTATACCCTGCCTATAGTGGCCAAAAACGATTCAGAAAAGGGGGTGGTGATGAACAGAGTGTCTGAATTAAGCAGACCACTCTTACCCAGTCCAAAGATCAGGGCTTGATCCATCACCGTTATTTAGCTCACTGCCCCATCCCAGCTCAGAACCTGGCTATATGCAAATTAGTCTGTCCCTGGCCCAGTGCATCATGGGAACAGGGCAGACCAAACTACCAAGCCAATTCTTCACCAGAAAGGAGACAAGCTACCGGGGACCGGTTTCTGGCATTTCAGCCTCGTCCGCCCGGCTTGCTTGAATCCTGATGGAGCAGTGAGCAAGGGACTCATGTCTGAGTATACCCTGCCACACCTATAGTGGCCAAAAACGATTCAGAAAAGGGGGTGGTGATGAACAGAGTGTCTGAATTAAGCAGACCACTCTTACCCAGTCCAAAGATCAGGGCTTGATCCATCACCGTTATTTAGCTCACTGCCCCATCCCAGCTCAGAACCACGCTATATGCAAATTAGTCTGTCCCTGGCCCAGTGCATCATGGGAACAGGGCAGACCAAACTACCAAGCCAATTCTTCACCAGAAAGGAGACAAGCTACCGGGGACCGGTTTCTGGCATTTCAGCCTCGTCGGCCCGGCTTGCTTGAATCCTGATGGAGCAGTGAGCAAGGGACTCATGTCTGAGTATACCCTGCCACACCTATAGTGGCCAAAAACGATTCAGAAAAGGGGGTGGTGATGAACAGAGTGTCTGAATTAAGCAGACCACTCTTACCCAGTCCAAAGATCAGGGCTTGATCCATCACCGTTATTTAGCTCACTGCCCCATCCCAGCTCAGAACCTGGCTATATGCAAATTAGTCTGTCCCTGGCCCAGTGCATCATGGGAACAGGGCAGACCAAACTACCAAGCCAATTCTTCACCAGAAAGGAGACAAGCTACCGGGGACCGGTTTCTGGCATTTCAGCCTCGTCCGCCCGGCTTGCTTGAATCCTGATGGAGCAGTGAGCAAGGGACTCATGTCTGAGTATACCCTGCCACACCTATAGTGGCCAAAAACGATTCAGAAAAGGGGGTGGTGATGAACAGAGTGTCTGAATTAAGCAGACCACTCTTACCCAGTCCAAAGATCAGGGCTTGATCCATCACCGTTATTTAGCTCACTGCCCCATCCCAGCTCAGAACCTGGCTATATGCAAATTAGTCTGTCCCTGGCCCAGTGCATCATGGGAACAGGGCAGACCAAACTACCAAGCCAATTCTTCACCAGAAAGGAGACAAGCTACCGGGGACCGGTTTCTGGCATTTCAGCCTCGTCGGCCCGGCTTGCTTGAATCCTGATGGAGCAGTGAGCAAGGGACTCATGTCTGAGTATACCCTACCACACCTATAGTGGCCAAAAACGATTCAGAAAAGGGGGTGGTGATGAACAGAGTGTCTGAATTAAGCAGACCACTCTTACCCAGTCCAAAGATCAGGGCTTGATCCATCACCGTTATTTAGCTCACTGCCCCATCCCAGCTCAGAACCTGGCTATATGCAAATTAGTCTGTCCCTGGCCCAGTGCATCATGGGAACAGGGCAGACCAAACTACCAAGCCAATTCTTCACCAGAAAGGAGACAAGCTACCGGGGACCTCGTCGGCCCGGCTTGCTTGAATCCTGATGGAGCAGTGAGCAAGGGACTCATGTCTGAGTAAACCCTGCCACACCTATAGTGGCCAAAAACGATTCAGAAAAGGGGGTGGTGATGAACAGAGTGTCTGAATTAAGCAGACCACTCTTACCCAGTCCAAAGATCAGGGCTTGATCCATCACCGTTATTTAGCTCACTGCCCCATCCCAGCTCAGAACCTGGCTATATGCAAATTAGTCTGTCCCTGGCCCAGTGCATCATGGGAACAGGGCAGACCAAACTACCAAGCCAATTCTTCACCAGAAAGGAGACAAGCTACCGGGGACCGGTTTCTGGCATTTCAGCCTCGTCGGCCCGGCTTGCTTGATTCCTGATGGAGCAGTGAGCAAGGGACTCATGTCTGAGTATACCCTGCCACACCTATAGTGGCCAAAAACGATTCAGAAAAGGGGGTGGTGATGAACAGAGTGTCTGAATTAAGCAGACCACTCCCAGGAAGCTTGTTTCCTTCCCAGTGTAAGAATTGGCTTGGTAGTTTGGTTTGCCCTGTTCCCATCATGCACTGGGACAGGAACAGACTAATTTGCATATAGCCAGGTTCTGAACTGGGATGGTGCAGTGACCTAAAAGACGGTGTTGGATCTAGCCCTGATCTCTTGACTGGGTGAGAGTATTCTGCTTAATTCAGAAACTCTGTCCATCACCACCCCTTGTTGTTAAATATATCGGTGCTAGGCCATTGCAATTCTATGTACTTCTTTTATACTTTATAATAAGTTATTCTATTTATATTGCACTTTTTAGTATGCATTTTCGTATCGAATTATTATAACAAGTTTTCTATATTTAAGGACAGTTCCTTGTTTGCTTATCTTACGTTTTTTTTTCCTCATATTCATTCTCATTATATTATAGCTCCTTGTATTTATCTAGGGTGGTATTTTATTGTTTGATATATTGTCCTCCTTTTTAATGCCTTGCTCTATTGTATTTCCTCTCCTTTCCTTATACTACACCCTGTAGTCTTCTTAAGAAATATGTTTTTCTTCTGTTTATTCTTTCCTGTTTTTATGCTGCCTGCTTCGCCTTCATTTTATCTACTCTTTGTTTACTTTTCTGATGTTTTTCTTGGTGTCTTTCTCTCTTCATGATAAGGTATAACTATAGCTGAGACTTGCTATTGCATGTATTCCCCTAGATTTCTCCCTCTCTTCCACCTATTCCACTTTTTTGGCTACTTTATATGGTACTTGTGAATTAATTTGGTATATGCGTATTGCCTTTATAGAGTTATGGAATGAATTGTTTTTGTAATACTCTAATGATAGTAGTTCATATTGCAGTTGTTCCTATCTCCTCATTACGTGTACTCAGTTCTATACTGTTTTGGGGGTTTTCATATCAATTGTAATCACTCCTCGTGACGGTCCCCTTGCTCGCCTTCCCACGTTCCCCCTAGTATGAATTTGGTCTTTTTCAGACCTCCCCTGCTGGTTCTTCTCTCTCTTCTTTCTTCTCCTTTCTTGTCTCTTTTCTTCTCTCGGATTTCCCTCATGGACTCTCCCTCTTCGACGTTAATGTTTGATGTCTGGATGCTTGTATTCGTGCTGATTGTTTTTTGTTTGCCATTTATGGATTATGCTATTTTTTTTCATTTTCTGTCTTTGCCGGGCTTGAATTTGTTGTCCCTTAATGTTAAGGGCTTAAATCATCCAGTGAAAAGGTCAAAAATCTTAGATTATTGCAAGTCTCTCTCTTCAGATCTAGTCCTTTTTCAGGAAACAAAGATCTCTACCAGAGAGGCGCTATTCCTGAGGAAGGAATGGGTTTCAGATGTTGTATGTTCCGATGCTTGTGGCAAAAGAAATGGAGTCATTACTTTAATTTTAAAAAATTCAGGTTTATCTATAGTCTCTTCTGATCACGATAATGAGGGTCGTTGGCTATTAACTAAGTTGTCTGATGGTAATGCAGATCTTTATGTTGTGAACATTTACGCCCCTAACAAAGATGATCCGTCCTTTTGGAAAACGGTTACCAAAAAATTAAATGATACACCTCATTCTGGGAATCTTATTGTTGGTGGGGATTTTAATTTACCAATGGATCCCATTCTAGATAGGAATTCAGCTTTTCAATTTCGCCCTCCAAAATCCCATAAACAAATGCTTAACATGTGTTCCATAACTCATCTTCAAGATGTATGGCGTCTTCACAACCCCACTGGTAGTGATTTTTCCTTCTTTTCTTCTCCTCATTCTACCTTTTCTCGTATTGATTATTTATTGGTTCATTCCTCTCTTGTTTCGTCTTCCTCCTCTCAGCTTATTCATCCTATTCTGATTTCTAATCATGCCGCGGTTACTTTTACATTGTTGCCCTTTGCCCCTAAATCAAGAGCTCGCTCCTGGAAATTAAATACAGAAATTTTGTATGATAACGCCCAGATTGATGAGTTCTCTAGTGCAATCGAAACCTTTTTCCTTGAGAATGAAGGCTCAGTCTCTTCCCCAATTGTCCTCTGGGATTCGTTTAAATGTACTTTCCGGGGCCAGGTTATTAACTGTATGTCAAGAAGGAATGCTGCTATTAAAAAAGAACTTACAGATCTGGCAATTGAAATAAAACAATTGGAATCTACCTTTCGACAGTCTAAGGATACATCTTGCCTACAGTCAATCAAGCAATTAAAGTACAAATATAACACTATAGTTACCAAATGAGCCCATATTGGGGCTCAGGCTCAGAAATCCAAAAGGCTGTTGTTGAAAAATCGGGCTGGAAAAATTCTCGCGGCTACATTAAAATTTCAGGATTCTTCCTTAAAGTCTTCTCAAATCTCTTCTATTAATGATCACCTTGGTTCTAAAAAATTTCAGACTGAGGAAATTCTTGAAGTCTTTCGTGATTTCTACAATAATTTATATACCCCTTCTAATCAGGCCTCTTTTGAGCAGTGTCAAGAATTCTTGAAATCTGTCCCGGTGCAGTCGGTATCCGTGGAAGATAGCAATTTTTTAAATGGTCCGATTACTCCTGAAGAAATTATTGCCGCAATTAAAGCCACTCGTTCTGGCAAAGCTCCAGGGCCTGATGGTTACCCTATTTTTGTTTTATAAGACTTTTCTTCCTGTGATTGTTCCCAAGCTTCAATCTGTCTTTGACGCTTTTGTTAAGGATGGGTCTGTTTCTGGTACGGCGGCTGATGCTACCATTGTAGCAATTCCAAAAGAGGGAAAGGATCATTCAGATCCAAAAAACTTCCGTCCTATTTCCCTTCTTAACATGGAGGCCAAGATTTTTGCTAAAATCTTAGCCAAGAGATTAGAATCCTTCATTCCTAAACTGGTACATCCCTCTCAAACCGGTTTTGTAAAGGGCCGTCTTGCGCGTGATAATATACGTACATTTTGCCATATTCTCGGATCAGCTAAACGTTCTCATCTCCCAGCCGCGGCCGCGGCTCTTGATGCTGAAAAAGCCTTTGACAAGGTCTCTTGGCCTTTTCTTCGTGCTGTATTGTGTGCACATAATCTTGGTGATTCCTTTATTAATATGGTCATGTCCCTATACTCTCAACCTAGAGCTAACATAAGAGTTAATGGTGCTACGTCGTCCTTTTTTAATCTTCGCCAAGGCACCAGACAGGGTTGTCCCTTATCTCCACTTTTGTTTTTATTATCCATTGACCCCCTTCTTCGATTGATTGAGTTACACCCAGACATTAAAGGTTTTTCTTTTGGTCCTCATCGTATTAAAACTGCTGCGTACGCGGATGATGTCCTTATTTTTTCAGATGATATTGCCTTGGCTATCCCTGCTATTTCTGATACTATTTCCCTTTTTTCGAGGGTTTCAGGGTACACCTTAAATAAGGACAAGACTGAGATGTTCCCCTTAAATGCCTACTGTTTCTCTACGCATATGGGGTCTGCTGGTTTTAAATGGCAGTCTAAACAATTGAAATACTTGGGTATCTATTTTTGCTCGACCTTATATGCTACAATTGCCTATAATGAAGCCCAGACTATTCTTAAAGTACGCCGTCTTTTAGACACTTGGTCCCCGAAACACATCTCCTGGTGGGGTCGCCTTCAGACCCTCAAAATGATGATTACACCTATTGTTAACTTTGTCTCCTCCATGCTCCCGGTAAAGTTATCGGATTCCTTCTTTCATGAAATTGATGTTCTGACCTCTAAATTTTTATGGAATGATAAACGGGCTAGAATTGCCTATAAATTCTTGCGGAAGCCTTACGATATGGGAGGATGCAATCTTCCTGATTGGGAGAAGTACCAAACTGCCTTTTTGGCGTCTCAAGGTGCTCTATGGTTTTCTTCTCCCCCTGTTCATGTTCCTTCTTGGTTGTTAATAGAACAAGAATTGGCTTCTCCATTACCGACTGCTTCCTTTTGCACTGCGTCTACCTTGTCCATCCCTTTTTCCCGTTCTATTATTCTGGATACTCTTGCTGCGGTTCGGAAGGTGGACAAGAAAGTGGCGATTCCACTTCACAAATCTAGGTGGTCGTCTATTTGGCGGAATTCTAAAATTAAAATTAATATTGATCCTCCTCTAATATCTTATTGGGCTGCTAAGGGGATCTCTCTTGTTAAACATCTTTATGGCTCTAATAATGAACCATTACCTTTTTCCTCCTTAGCTCAACAACATTCCTTAACTAATTTAGATTTTTATACTTTTCTCAAAATCAAAGTAGCACTTGCTAAGGTGCGTCTTCATCCTACTTCTCCTACGATTACTCTTTTTCACATATGGACTAAATCTGGTCATGTCGCCTCTAAAATCTATAAATTTTTATCAACTGTCTCGTTACCTACGCAGACAGTTGCTCAAACAAAATGGTTGCACCATTTTGAGCATGGTCTTACTGACCATATTTCTTCAGACACTTGGCAGTTGATTGGTAAACTTTCTCTTCGCAATAAAATCGCCCCATCGTTAATGCAATCAAAATTTTTCTCTGTCAACCTTCTTCATTGGACTCCTGTTCGTTTACACTCGCTCAATCTCAAAGATGATAACCTATGTTGGAGCTGCGGTTTATTAGCAGGTGACTTTCCGCATATGTTTTTTGAATGTTCCCTCCTCCAACCCTTTTGGGACCTCATTCACAAACACCTCATGCTCATCTTTGGTATTAGGTTCCCACTCTCTTTTCCATTAATTTTATTAGGCCCATTAGCTGCTCCAGTCCATCTCCCCTTGGAACCCATGGAAATTCAGTTGTTGGATCTCCTATTGACTATTGCAGTGAAAGTGATTCTTATGGAATGGAAATCGTTTTCCTCTGTTTATTACCATACTTGGTGGGCTTGGGTTTCCTTTTTACGAAGTGCTCATACCTCGGTCGATCTTGCTCACCTTTCTCCACCTATTGCTAGTGAGGTTTGGAATGCTCTGGATAATTATATGGAGTTGTCATCCAAGGGGTTGGTTGACCAATATCCCTTCGATTCGTCTGGATGAATGTGTCTTGTTTGTTGGGTGTGTTCGTTGGAAATCCTTCTCTCTTTCTTTCTTCTCCTTCTTCTCTATCTTCAATCTCTTTTTTCCATTCTTTCCCTCTGCTTTCTCATTCTTTCTTCTTACTTCTTCTCTTTCCTCTCTTCCCCTGATTATACCAGCTGATAGTGATACTCTTGGTGGTGGACTCTGCCTCATATATTTCATTCCTATTCATTGAGTCATTTTTCTGCTTTTGGCAGACTGCTTCTATCTTGAGTTGTATTTGCTACGACTCATTATTTAATGTCAGCTTTTGATTGCTACCTACCTATTATCAATTGTATCACTTTTACTTATAATTTGTATCTTCATTTGGTTCTTTATAACAATAAAATTCTTTTGAAATGAAAAAAAAGATTGGAATACTGGAAGCAATGTTGTAAATTCTGTTTTCATATATTCTAAAAATGACTTCTGACCACATTGGATCCTACTGTAAATGGTATTTTTCTTTGTCAACTCTGTTCTAAAGCTGGCCCCAACCCCACCCACTGAAGAATGCGTGTTAGTTTACATACAAAGCTTGAGTTGGAAGGTGCAGGGTAAAAAAGCCACTTCTTGCAGACAAAGGACTGAACAGTCATTCCTACTGATGTGATGTGCCCAGCGTCGTGTGTGACACGTATGTCTAGTCCTAACTATCCAACAGCACTTTACATATCTTGGTTTCTGAGGCTATACTTATAATGGTCAAACAATACTACAACTACCAGAATACCATGGTAAAATACAAATCCCAACAGGGCAGGTGATGTTGGTGAAAAAAAGCAGTGGCTGGCTGAAGGAGTTGGTCATGACATGGTGCCAACTGCTACCTATAAACATATTTTAATGAAGTCTGAAAATATGAAGCAACATTCACGCAAAAATACAAGGGGGCTTATTTACAAGGCTCTTGCTCCACTTTGCTTCCTTTTTAACATGGGAAAAGAGAGGCAAAAGCGGTGCAAGGGCCTTGTAAATCTGCCCCAATTTGTCCTTAAGGAAGGAAAAGCATTATAATAAAAAAATGAGTGGTTTTGCTTGAATTGTATCCACTGACATTGTGTAGGAGACATTGCTTGTAGGAATGGCTGAACAATACTAATATTACTACTACTACCAATGGTAATTGTAATAATAATAAATTGTACAACACCCACTGCCACAGACTTGCAACTTCAACGCACCCTACTTAAATTATGTTTTTCAGTACTTCCCACTTAATCTTACTGAATTTACCAACCTCCGATGGAGCTACCGGGTACATATTTTTTTAGGGGCAGGAGCATAAGCCTCCTGAGCATATGTTTATGCAGCCACATCCACAAAATATACAACATATTTCATTGTTTAAAAAAAATGTATGTAATATAATAATAATAGCCCTAGAGTGCCGGACCTGCATTGCCTTCCGACTCAGCATCCCCTTATCCGAAACTCTGGACTTCTGGCGGGGTGCGCCTTTAACCGAGGGGTCACTAGGGTATTTCTGTTTGGTGAAAAGCCAGGGAACGGCTCTTTTTTAGGTCTGGATTTACAGCACCAATCTCCGCGCGACCTATTGTTTGCCAATTTTTGGAAAAATACATAAAGTGGGTTTGGTTCCACCCAGACCAATATTTCTCACACCTCATGCTTGTCCGTTCGTGCTCGGTGTATGGCTTTTATGACTGTTGCTCTGCAACGCACCGGCACCATCTTACATCTGCAATGTGCACGGTTTTTCACGCATTACCTACTTTCCCGCATAGATGCGTTATAGACAAATCAATGTTTGTGTGTATTCCATCACTGCAAAAGGCTTTTTAAATGTTTTAATCGGTACTCCAAATGCGAGCCAGATCCGTTGGGTGTGCCAAAGCTTATTGGTACAGGGTTTGTCTTGGTCGGCCACGTCGCGCCTGCAAACACATGCCAAAACTCCAGGCTAGGGGCGTGTGACGCACGAGCGATTGTGATTGGAGGAGAGAGCAAGAGGGTGTGCCCTTGGCAAAGGCAAGCACAGACAGACTGGAGCTCCGTCGTGGCCGTGGGTCCGCGCCCGAACAGTCAAAGTTTCTTTGTCAGAATCGATTCCCGTTGGGATTGTTTAGGAAGTAGATCAAACATTGAATGTTCCACTGAATAAAACGAAGGAAGTGCGATCCCGCTGGTGAGAGCGTCTGTTCACGTCGGTGGCTGTGGATACATTCTTTTAGTGTGCATTTTGTTACAATGTTGCGACCGAAGTCTCAAAAAGACGTTCTAATCTCCAAGTTCTACCGATACTGTATCCAATCACTTCCGTGTATCCAAAATCACTCACGCGTTCGGTCACAAATGTTGCGAGCTTGGTCTCAGAATGTTTTCTACCAGTTCTGCAGATACTGTATCCACCAGTGTGTTACTGGTTCTCGCTAGTGACTACAATAGCGTTTAACTTTAACTTCATGTCATCAATTATTCAAAAATAGTGTTTTAAATGTGCCGGTACTGTCCGGTACGGAGTTCGGCCCTTTTTTATTTTGAGAGGGCGAGTACCTGCACTTCTCAAGAGAGAAGTAATACTTTTAATTGGAGAGTAACGGCACTTCTCAGAAACAAACAGGTACTCTGGTACAGGGTACCTGCACTTCTAGTTTTCCACTTCAAGCACTGTTTAAAAAAGTACAACACAAAGAATTACAGTGTGAATTTTTTTATTTATTTAAGCAAGAGCATTCTGATATTTCAATCAGGAATGCCATCGAAAAAGGGAGAGCGGTTCATTTCATGACACAGGTGTAGTAGCGAGGCTGGAATATCATGGTTCATGCCAGACCTCAGATACAGTAATTATCACTGATCCGGATCCGAGATCCAGGCTGGTCCCCGGGGAATCTTTCCATGTCACCAGGGTTGGATTGGGATTAAAAATCGGCCAGGGCACGCAAAAAAAAGTGGCCCACATTTGCATATTGCCTTTGTAAAACACTGGGGCGGGAGGGTAAAAAAATGCATGGAATACTGGTGAAACACACCTGAATAAAAGTGAGTTCACTTTTGCTCCGTCCCCCTGACCCCCGGACAATATGCATATGTGAATGGGCCGGTCCCAGCAAGAGAAAGGGAGTGACACCTCTGCACAGGCGCGCAACACCCATTGGACTCACCGGGCTTCAGCCCCCCCCCCCCGTCGTGTGTGGCAGCCCCGGATGAGACAGGTCCCGGGCACACACAGAGCCGCACCCGAACGTTTCACAGGTCTTTAAAAGACCATTTGAATGTTAATTAGGCCTTGCAGTTGTTTCACCCCTTCTAAGAGCCCCTGCAACTCCACTCTGCCTACTGATTGAAGGTTCAGCCCCCCCCCCCGAAATTTTTTCTTAGCCCCCCCCCGAAATTTGGCTCTAGTTGCGCCTCTGCCTCTGCACTTTGATACAAGGGAGGTAATTGGGGCCCATCTACCTCCAGAAAGGCCACTCAGGCACCCACTGGGCCGCTGGCGGCATCTGAACAACGCAGAAACCGCCAAATCGCCCCCAGGCTGCTCAAAAAAGCAGCCCACCTGGAACTGGACACCGGCCCCTCGGGCAGTGCCCGAGTGCCCGCGTTACCAATCCGACGCTACATGTCACGTGACGTGCACCATCTGCGACGTGCCGATCATCAGGGTGACTTTAACTTTCAATCTGTCTGTTTAATTATAATAATAACTATTTATTTAGCACTTAGTGATACATGCATAATATAATGATTTCTTGTACCAATCGTAGAATAAGGGCAGAAGAATCAGGTAAGGCAGTGGTGTAACAAAACTTTAAGCCCCCCCCCCCCGCAAGGCACTTGGAGGGGCCCCCCTCTGAACTCAGTCAGGAGCACTCAGGCCAGGGTACTGTGCTGAGTGGGCCCCCTGCAGCTCAGTGTCCCCTTCGCACTGCGGGGGCCTCTGTTCCACCACTGAGGTAAGGTTATATATATTTTTTTGCAACCTTTATTTATTCATTTGCGTTTTTGTTCATCAAAAATGCAGTACAATACAAAACAGCCACGGAACACATTCCAGTATAAAAAAGAGGCGACAATACCAACTCGGGGGTCAGTCCGGCGGACAGGAGTTCCTGGCAAGCGCAGGTATTGTAGCGGAGTTAGACCCTGTCCAGCCATTCAGTTCAAATTGCCTGTCCCCCCTAGCCGGTAGAGCAGATTTGTGATTCTTAATGACCATCCAAGGCAATTAGAGGGCAAAAGAAGACGAAAAAAAGGGGAGTGTTCAAGGTGGGACCACAATCAGGGGGTGGAGGGCAGGGCCAAGGAAACTGGAGGAGCAAGAACATAAATGGAACAGGTCAAGGGACCGAATACAGGGATATACCAAACTATCTAAACCCCACTGGGTGGTGACCTTTATACCGTTGAGTGTAGTTTACAGCTACAGAAATTGTAACTAACGAAAGTAACAGCAATGTAGATCACCAAAAATACAACTAAACCAGAACAACAGAGGCATTTGCCCACATACCATATAGTCATCGTAGCTGGTCTCGGATGAGCTCGGCGGTAGAGGCCCCCACCCTGCGAGCCACTCCGGTCCTGGAGAGCGAGGCGCGGCATATTACGCTTGCAGGCATCATGGACATTGTGATAGAAGGGCCCACTTGTCAGGCAGAAACTTTGCGGTCATTTGGGAGAGGGATGAAAGCAGCTGATATGAGGGAAGGACAGGATGATATCGGCATGTATAGCATACATTGAGAGATAACACCACCTCAGTAAGGAAGGCTAGTGACAAAAGGAGTCCAGTACCATCCCCGGGATGAAGATGTCAGTGGCAGAACCAAGCACAACAGAAGGTGTGGTGTTATACCATGACTTATACAGAGACATCCCCCAGAAACTCTCCCCATGCCCACGCATAGGCCTCCAACTTGCCATTAGGTTTATATGTGAACTGTTCATGGAGCGCCACTTTGTGAAGTTCTATGAACCATTCCATCTGGGTAGAGCATGAGGGCTGGCACCAATGACAGGGGGTACAAAGCTTGACCACCACTAGTGTAGTAGCTAGTCACCGGTGGCCATGAATAACCATATAAGGGACATCAGCAATATCATGTGGAAGGGCCAGGTGGGGAGCGGGGCGTACAACATGTGAGCACAACCTTCATAGGAGCGCCCATACCTCTGTCCAGTAGGTAGACTATCTTGACAGCTCCAGAGGACGTGGTATAAGTCACAGTTTTCTTCCGAGCACCACCAACAGCGACTGTGGTGTAAAAGCTTTGCCTGACAGAGTCTCTTGGGGGTCCAAAACCCCTCATGAAAAATCTTGACATATAGGAATTTGAGATGGGACTCTCGGAGGACCCTGCCATAGACCTTGAAGCAGGTTCACCCAGCTCTCTGGTGTGTAGTCTCTAACTAGCATCATCTGCCATTTGGTGCACCTTTGGGCGAGAGTACGGCCAGAGTGGATACTTTTGAGAAGTACCCCATAAAGACCGGAGACCAATCACCCGATATTTTCTCCAGACCTGTAAATATTATAAAATGGGTGCCAGCAATGGGGGGGCCCAATGCTGGACAAAGACAATGGGTCAGCTGTCAGTGCTTCCAGTAATCAGACTGGAAGAGTGCATATTCCGTCCTAAGTGCCAGGAAGTGCTTGAGTGTACCCTCGCTGACGGAGGGATCAATGTGATGCAACCCCTTTCCGGACCATGGAATACAACAAAACGGGGCACCTGCGATACGAAATACGGTGTTAGGCCACACACGAGCTTGATTGTGGAGTCACAGAAGGATGCACAGGAGTCTGTGGGCCTCCTTCAACACCCACAATGTGGCCGCAAAAAACAGGTTGCCCAGCCAGGAATTGTGTGAGGGTCACCAGCAGCATGGTAGTGAGAGACAGCCAGGTCCTGTGAGGTGTCACTCAATCTGCACCCACGTTGGGGTCTCCAATGAGGTGCGCCAGTAAGCAGCCAGCTGGAGATGTGGGAGAACATGCTGCAAAGGGACAGGTGTGGGAGGCACAAACCGCCCGCTGTGATTTCCACCCACAGTTCCGAAGCTCTCAATCTCGAGCAATGACAACTACAGATGTAGGACCGCAAGTTAGTTTCAATCCCAAAAAAAAGTGCCCAGGGAACTCTCAGGGGCAGCATACCAAGGATATCATTATATCGCAGGACTACCATAATTTTTACAGTTTGCACTCAGTCCTACATGGACAGGTTCAGGTCCTGCCGCAATCACTCCGGAAGGAGGAGGAGAAGGTTGTCCTCTACCATTTTCTCAAGGCCCCTATTCACCCAAATACCAAGATATTTGACCCCCTTAGTGACCCATCATATGTCCCGGGAAACTAGACATGCACTGGTAGTCCCCCTAGTTGGTGAGAGGGCTTTGTTCTTGGACCAGTTCATTTTCTAGCCAAAGGCCTGAGAAACGGCCTATAGTAGACATGAATGCCATCAGAGCGGAGTTGGGATGTGAGAGCTGAAGAAGAATATAATCGGCGTACAGGAGTGCCTTCACCTCTGTGGCACCAATGGTTATACCATGTACCTCTCCCGAGAGATATATGTCTGTGGACAATAATTCCAAGGCTATCAGGCACAGTAGAGGGGAGAGCAAACAGCCATGCTGGGTGCCCCTGTGTATCTGGAACATCCCAGAAAGGAAACCTCAGCAAATTACCTCTGGGTGGTGGAGTTATAAAGGAACCGGACCTTTTATTTGAAATTTGCTCCATACCCCACCCTAGACAATACCCTGAAGAGGGAAGGCTACTCTACCCGATCAAAGGCCTTCTCAGTGTCAAGTGAGAACGCAAATATTTCTTCCTCATCGTCCTGGAAATGCCACAAAAGGTGGGCGAGGGTCCGTTATGGTTGCTGGAGTTACGACCCGGTATGAAACAGACCTGCAAATTGTTGATCAATTGAGGGATAATCTTCCCCAGCCTAGCCACCAGGATTTTGGCAAAAATTTTAAGATCTACATTAATCGACTAGATCGGTGGTAGCTGTTACAGTCCAGGGGGTGTTTTCTCTCTTTGGTGATAGCAAAGATTGAGGCCTCATTGGAGATCATTTACAGTGTACCATGGTCTGAGGACTCCTTAAATACTTCTATCAAAAAAGGGTGACTGTGCCTCTTTACCCTCCTTGTAAAATTCTCCAGGAAATCCATCTTCGCCAGGGGATTAGCAAGTAGATAGTGACAATATGGCGTGGATAATATGGCCTCCATTACCTTCTCTTCTGTAATAGCACCCTCCAGAAACGGCAATCCGTTGGCTTTGAGAGAGGGCAGATGAAGTGGTGCAAGGAAATCCCTGATCTCAGTTGCGGAGGAGGTTAGGTCCAAATGGCAGAGCGAGGAATTAAACTCAGTGAATTGGTTCACTATATCCTCAGGACGAATCAGGAAAGATCCAAATGCGGCTCTAAGAAACTGCCACCTGTGATTCTCACTGATGCCACTGGGCAGCGAACAGACGACCAGCTTTTTCACCCTGATCGTATTTACGCTGTTGAAGTTTCACTGGTGCCTTTCTGGCAGCTCAATTATAGAGGGCATTTAGCTGAGACTTGGCTCTCTCCAAGGCTCTGCAGGCAGGTTCCATTGGGCGATGCAGTGCAGTGGCGATGGAGAGTTTGTACCTCAACTTCTGCTCCCCGGAGATCAGTCTAGGTCTTGCATTTAGCATTGGCGGCATCACCTCTTCAGTAGGTAGCTTTCCCCGCAGCCCTAAGAGTCCTGGGTAAAGCCCCAGATCCCTTGTTATCCTGGAAGTAAGTAGTCATATGCCTATGGAGGGTCTCTTTTCGCTCTAGCAGAGCATAGACAAAGGTCCCCATCTGCCAGCGTGCTGGTGGCAGAACAGTCAGGACAAGTTCCAGGTCCTGCCAGACCACACCGTAGCCATCACAGCCGCCTCCATAATTGTGCAATCCTCTACATAGGGTAAAAGCAGATGTTGGAGCAGTAAATGATCAATTCAGGACTGAGTGAATTCCCAGTCTGTGGGATGTAGGAAGCTCTAGATGTCTACAAAGGCGTGGTCAGACAAGAGATCACCAAGAAACACTCTATCCATGTGCTGTCAGGGGTCAGGTCTTCCAGTCCTATCTAGAATCTGGCACGGGGCTAAATTCCAGTCTCCTTCCAAATGAATTGGGGTGTGGCTAAAAGTCAAAAACATGCGGGAGAGCCTTGCAAAAAAAGCTGGCGTTCTCAGTGTTGGGGGCATGGATAGAGGCAAGTATCAGCGTTTTATCCAAGAAGCTGATTTTAGCATAGATCCAACGGTCAACTCTATCCCTCTGTGTCTTTAGGACTTTGCAAGAGAGAGTCTGAGGAAGCAGAATGGCCATAGCACCATTCTTTGGAGCAGCTTCGGGTGGGTGAAAGTGTCAGCAGATTCCACTTGACAACTACTGGTAATCACCATGCCTACCCAATCCTGTTTACTTTTCAAAGATTCTTCAAGGGACAGGTATGTTTCCTGAATAAGTGCAAAATGAACCCGCAGTGACCAGAGATAATGCAGGACCTTTTTGTCTTTAATATTGTGGGTCATGGCATTGACATTCAGTGTGGCTATTGAGATGGGCAAATGCATCGTCTATAATCACTACAAGAGCGCAAGGGCAGCACAGTAAGGGGTGAACTCTGGGTAGTTCCCCCTCGTGTTCACTGATTTGTGTTCAAGGTTATCCGGTGGACGCCAGGGAGATGGGGGCAGCAAGAGGCGGATTTCAGAAGGGGAAGGAGAGAAAGGCGGGCGATGGAACAGAAAGGGGAGGAGAGAAAAGAAAACTCCTCTGTAGCGTCTTGAGCTAGGACCTGCGCCCCATGGTGTAGATATCCCCAAGGGCCCAAGAAGGTGTCAGCAAATGTAGATAGGGGGGGTGAAGAACTGAAATCTTCATTCTCAGGGGTCTCACTAATACAAAAGAACTTGGCACAGAAGCTGAAATATTAAAATACATCTTTATTAAACTTAATAAGTGAGGCCACGTCACACAGAAGCCGTAGCAAGTGAATGAGGTAGTCTAAAGAATACAGAACACAGAGGTCTTTTATATGCTTAGGATTTGCAAACTCAGCATACAAGAAAGGGGGCAGTCCTAGCTTCTGCAAGCATACAAAATACCTAATATGGACATACAAGATCTGCAAAATATTAGCCAATAGAAAAACATCATGTAACCAGAATGTCCCCCTTACGTCGTGTTTCTGCCCAACCCATAAGTTAATCTACTTCAGCACTTATAAGTCAATCAGTAATGCCAGAACGTGTCTGTATGCAGTTAGGCCAGCTAGTGTCTGAGATTGCTTTCAAAGCAAGGACAGAGGGGGGTTTTCTACACGTTGCAGTCCAAAGGGCAGAAACACTTCATGAATAGAGCAGTCTGTGTAAAGGCAACACAAATTCATGACAAATGTAAGATGGAGTCAAAATTAAAGAACCTCAGACCTCCCTTTTGCCATTACACAGGCAAATCCTAAAATTATTTTGCAAATATTATGTATTTCAGTGACTATGGACAATGCCAATAAAACAATAAGAATCAGTCTCCAAACACCAATTCTATACAATCACACGGGAAATACCCAGAGTCCGTCAAAGCCTCTTCTGGCAGGCTTCTATTGTCCATCAAATCCTGTTTCTGCTGTTTTCTTCCGCATGGGCCTCTTCATTCAAGCCTTTCATGAAAATGATGTTACTCAGTATCCGTTGGAGTGCCTTCCTGGCAAACACTCACAGCTCACTTGAAAGTCTCAATGTCTCAATGCAGTGCACCAATATTTCCTGTGCTGCAGGCACTACAGATAGTGTGCTCTTCATTGATCAAGGGCACAGATCATCTCATGCAGACCCAAGTACTATTAATCGGGGAAGAGCAACAGACTGTCACTCTCAGCAACACTTTCAGGCTCCAACACTCTCTTATTTAGTGTCAGAGGATGCTCGGGCTGCTCTTTCATGGGCACCATAATGTAGTGCCTTTTGCCAATCTCAAATCCTCAGGTGCACTGCACTTCCGTTGGAGCAAAGGAAAAGGGGGTGTGTGTGGCCAAAACTCAGGCCAAGGGGCTCAAGGGACTGCACACTGTCAGAGGTTAACCAGCACATGACAGGTGGGTGGAAAACTGAAGCCTCAAACACAACAAGAATCCTTCTCTTTCGCTCTTTTCACTGAAATTCTGGTTCTGTGGCAAAACCAGATTCTCCTTCTTTTCTGATGTTCAACACCTTCTGATGAAGCAAGTACAATAGTTGGAGATATCACTGATGGCACGCTGGCGATCGCTGTCTGTGTACTGGGACTTTAGGGCCAAGGTATGTAGCCCTCATCTGTGGCTGACACTGATGGGAATTAGAACTCATCTTTATCACCGTTCTGCAGGGTATCATTCTCCCTTTGACTCTTGAAGATCCCGCAGAACCTAGTGACGTAGAAAATGTGACACAGTTGTTTCCTTCAATTTAAGTACAAAAACAGTTCATTGTATAACAAGTGACTGCAAGCAAGTGGCCTGCAATCTTTAAAGAAGTGGCCATACGTCATGGGACATTTCTGGTCTAGAACACACTGTTATTCTGAAAGAATACAAAAACAAAGGTAATAAGCAAAACAGTGCCTCTGATTTCTTCAATTGGGTTTCCATATGAGAGCATATCCTCTACCATCTAAGGGTAGATAGCTACATGGGAATTCTATCTGAATGAATGTTCTCACACATAGTGGCATTGTCTAATGGGGCAAACACATTTTTTTTCTCAATGATTACATATAGGTGTTCCTAAATTCCTTATCTAGAGCACCTCAAAAGAGAGATCACATCATACATATTATCAGGGACATGTAGATACCTCCCTTTAATAATTGTGCATCAGGTGGACCATACAATACAAAAGCTAATGATCAAAATGTGGAAACAAAAGACAAGAACTAGAGAGTCCTGGTATTTCCATTATTTAAAATACATCTGGTCCATCAAAAATTAAAGCAGCAGAAAAAAGGAACTAAAAACCAAATTAGAATAGGCATTGAATCTGTTATATTCAAAAAAACGTAAGGTGTCTCCTACTGAGGTAGAAAACCAGTCTGGTCATACAAAAGGGAATTATACATAATATGGGGTCTCTGGTACATTACTGCAGTCTGGAAGTGTGAACCTGAGCAATACACCAACTGGTGAAAGGGATTTGGAAAAGGGAAATGGGACTACGTAAAAAGCCATACACTACTTAGGAAGCAGAACAAAACTGACTAATGTAATATAGAAATTAGGTCACCATGTACAAGAGTCACAAATCTATAATTTATCCTTACATCCAATCAAGGATACATAATTTTAGGGCTGCCTGTTCCTTAAAGGAAGAGGACAGTATCGTGACTAATTGCAGATGACACACTTTAATTCTGTATATCTCTTTTTTATTTTCCTTCAAATACCATTAAAGCCAAATTTGACATACACTGGTGAAGTGTTGTCTGTCTATCTGTGAAATTTAGTGTCAGAGCAAATCTACCCAACTGTTGTGGTAAACTTGTAATAGTATCAAAAAGCAGCAACATGAAACAAAAACATGCATTAAAAAAATCACACACACAAAACGCACATATCAAGCCATCAGATATACCTGCGTATATCAAGCACAAAAAGCATAGACAAAACAATAGCATATGTAAATAAGCGGTGACACACAACACTATTGCATACACTTTTATGCACTGTGAACCTGCAGCTCAAAACAGAATATTCAGGCCTGCTTAATTTGTCAGGCTGCTTCTGACACACAGGACCAGCAGGAACAATTCATAAAAGGATAAAAATGCAAAAATATGTAAAACACACGAACATTTCTGCACATAACACACAAAATATCAACTGTAACAACCATCTTTTGAAAACATGCTAAACCCTTTTAACTTTCCAAAAAGTTTTTCACAGACACTCTGCGTGTCCCGTGCGCCAACACCCTTTGAGGCCCTGCTTTTCCAAGCAATAACATCTCCATCTCTTTACACTTACTCCTAACTCCCACCTCACTCTAAGGCTGAAAAAGACAAAAAAAACCTTCCCAACTCTTTCTAACCTGCAATAACCAACCCTATTTAAAAACACATGATATATATATTACTCCTGTTAGGGGCTACAATTTATTTCTATACTTAGATTATTAAAACAGTTACTGTGACTAATTTGCAGAACATAATAACACACATACCAGTTTTTAGAACAAATGCTTGTTTGCAATGGTACTCATTTCATCTACCTTAAAATGATGAAGGTCTCAGTTAGGTCCAGCAAAAGTTAAAACCATCCACCCTGATATTAAACTCAAACCTCTGCACCAGGCACATTGACTCACTGACCTATTTAAAAGGAAACCCAAATGGGAATAACCTGCAAATTTGTATTATACCTAAATGTATGCATTTACTGAAGCCTAAAGCACTTTTAAAGCTATTGTAAATGGCAAAAATGTCCAAATTTTACCCAAATTCGACTTTAACATTTGTGGCACTTAAAAATAAATATCCTATAATAATGTTACATATTAATCATCCTGAGAATGTTCTTTACAAATTGCAGAGATTGAGGGGCGTGGCCAAGATGGCGGTGTGAGCAGACGTGCCTCGCCGAGCTCCCGCCGCTGGCCGCCACTTTATAGATTCTAAAGCACTCTTTCGGGTCCCGAGCGGCTTCACTGGGGCCCCAGACCTGATGCCAGTCCAGTAAGGATCTTTGTGGGGCGGCGTTGCAGACCGGCGCTACTGGGATCGGACGGAATCCTGACAGGAGCACCGCGGCACGCAGAGGCCTGTGGCGACCGGAGCCGCGAAAACGAGGCCGCGAGGGGCGGAGCCATACGGCCGGTGCTGAGGCCTCCCTGACGGGCAGTGGCAGGTCCGACCCGCGCGGCTGAGCGCGAGGCCTCCCGCGGCTTCTCCGTGGAGGCTTCTGCGGACCTGCCAGACTTCTACGCAGACACAGCCGGAGTCCCGGGGCCGCACACGAAGCTGTTGGAGTGCGACGGCGAGAAGAGGTACGGCGCCATGCGTGACTGGAAAGCGGCTTGAGGTGAGGAGAGTGGGGTGACCGAGACGACCCCCCCAGGTGACTCGCTGCTCCGGTCTGCAGCTTTGGGGCAGCCGAGGGACGCTACTAACAGCGCCGACACCCCAGCTGTGGTCCACCACCATTGGAGCCATCCCCGGTCCCGGCGGTGATTACTGAGACTGAGTGCCGCCATTTTAGGGCCGGGTGCTTGCGGCCCGTGCAGCGCCCGTGCAGGAACCACCCTTTGCCCCATCTGGCGGGTACCCTCGAGCCGTCCCTACAGCCACACTTCTGCCCCCCTACACATACGGGGATTCGGGTCGAGACTTGCACCCGCTACAGCCTCGGACATTGGAGGTGAGCAAGGGAGCCCCCACCCTACGCGGCGGACAGCGTGGGGCGGTGGGGGGTAGTGTGGAGCTTCCAGGGTGATACCGCTGCCTCGGTGGCCCCCTGCGCGCGCCGCCCAATCAAGGCCCGGGTGGTGGTCGGCTGCCTCGTGGTCTCTGTGGATCTGTGACCTGGAGGCCGCCATTTTGTGACGTCACCCGGCCCAGTGACTGGCTCTCACACACGGACCGCACCGCCTGGGCCTACACTTCGAACAATATCTGAGGGGGAGACACCGGCGCTTATGCCCTGGCAGTGAGAGTAATTGGTGCTGAGGAGACCACCAGCGGTCCACTGGGGCCGGACTCTCAGCCCCAACTGTCCGGTACTTACCTATTGGTGCTGCGACGAGCTTCCGGCCTGCTCCACCCTGGCCTGTTCTGCTGCGGACCTGGGGGGTATGGCGAATGGCAGAGTGCGCAAGGATAGGTCCATTAAGGACTTGCTCACTCCCATCACCATGGGGAAGAAAACCGACCTTCGCAGTGCTGGAACCCACGCGGCGCCCGCTAAATCAACGGCCGGCACACCGGGCACCAGCCCCCAAAGCACAGACGAGCCTGTCACGAGGTCTTTCTTGGAATCTCTATTTGGCGGCCTAAGGGAAGACCTCCAGCTCCTAAAGACTGAATTGAAGGGGGAGATTCGGGAACTGAGGCGAGACACGAACGCTATTGGTGAGCGGGTAGCGGACCTAGAGACGAAGAGCGATGGCGGGGATGTCGAGATGGAAGCGCTCCAGCAAGAAATTATCCGCATCCATGACCAGCAGGTTGACTTACAATCGCATGTTGAGGATTTGGAAAACCGTTCTCGGAGGCATAACATTCGAATTCGAGGGGTAAAGTCCACCCCGGACACGGCAGATCTCTTCAAGTTCACGCAGGGCCTCTTCAACCATATCCTGGGCCGACCGGCTGACTCCACTATCACTCTAGACAGAGCACATCGGACTGGGCTGCCTAGAGCCTCGAGTGCCTTGCCAGCAGATATCCTGGTGTGTGTTCAGGACTTTCGAACCAAAGAAGAGATCCTCAACAAAGCGCGACAGCTGGGCTCCGTCACCTATGGCGATCACTCACCGACACTCTTTCAGGACTTGGCAGCTATCACCCTGGAGAAGCGTAGATCATTCAGACCGGTCACTGCTGAACTGCGACGCCTTGGTGTCACATATAGCTGGGGGCACCCGTTCCGGATTGTGTTCAAATGGGACAACAAAGTGCACCAGCTACGCTCTCGCACTGATGCTTGCCGGCTGTTGGGTATCGAGGAACCTGAACCGGCGGGAGACTCGCAACCAGGGACCAACTCGGAGACCGGCTCCGCTGGACAATGGCGACAGCAGAGACGGCGGCGCAGGCCGCGTCGCCCTCCCCAGGAGGAGATTCATGAAGGACAAAGGGCGGCAGTTGAGAAAGTGGCACTGGAACTGGCAGCAACGGCTGATGGCTGATGGATGAACGCCGGGCTGATCTTGACTCGCTTTGGTGGTCGGCGGCGGGAGAGGACTTGAAAGAGCTGGACACGTTCCCCTGTCTTTGCCGTGGCCCTACTTCTTCTGAGCGTTGTGCACATGGGACTGTTTTACTTGTTGCTAGGGAGGGATGGGTGGGATGGGATTCTGCAAGGCCAAATTGGGGCGGGTCTGCTGTGGGTTGTGGGGGGAATGTTGGGGTTTGTATTTGAGTGCCAGTTGTTATTGGGTTTGACTGCCAAGGTGCTGCCAGCTGAGAATTGGGCGAGTCCCCCTAGTTTTGGGAATGGCAAATTCATGCTATGTCGACTGCCAAACCCCGATTCACGGGAGCGACGGATAATATTGCAAAGGAGTCTTACCGCACACACTATACACTATGGCTGGGGTTGAGGTCGTTACACCACAGTCCGACACTGCGCGGACCCATCTGCGGGCACTGACATGGAATGTCAGGGGCCTCAATGACTTTAGGAAGCTGAGAAAGGTCCTTAGTTACCTGCGCAGGGATAACATAGATCTCGCTCTCTTACAGGAGACACATTTGCCTCTTGCCAGCAGGATGTTACAGCACAAGGGGTTAGCGGGATGCAGCATCGCAGCGGGATTTACCACACACTCGAGAGGGACACTGATATGGGTAAACCCGCACTCCAAACTCACATTGACGTCACTAGAGGCGGACCCGGAGGGGAGGTACGTCATCTGCAGATGCAGGGGCCAGGGGCATGACTTGCTGATTGTGAATGTATACGGGGCTAACTATGATTCACCTGATTTCTACGTGGACTTAACCCGGAGATGCAAGATGTATGATTACAAGTATATGCTTTGGGGCGGGGACTTTAACTTGGTCCTTGACCCGGATCTGGACAGATCTGCGGGACCGAACAGGAGCCCGTCGGCGGCTGCCACGGCGCTCCAAACTGAGATGGTGCACTTGGATCTCTTGGATGTATGGCGCAGTAGACATCACTCCAGAGGGGGGTACACTCATTATTCAGCGTATCATGCACTACACACTAGAATAGATTACTGGTTTGTATCACAACAGCTATCCAATAACATAAGGGACTGTCATATATTGCCACGCACACTGTCTGACCACTCTCCTCTCCTCCTGATCCTGGAGACGCCAGTGCGCGGGATCCCCCCCTTTACGTGGCGCTTCCCCCCGTACTCTTTACTAGACGAGGTGTTCCGAGGGGAAATTGCGAACGAAATCGAAAACTTTTTCGAGACGAATACGGGCTCTGTGGAAAGTTTTCAGACGCTATGGGAAACCTTTAAGGTCTACATACGCGGGATAGCCATGGCCAAAAACTCCAGTGTCCTGAAGTCCATTAGACAGCGGCTTAAATATTTAGAGAGTCAGCTGAAGGACCTTGAAGGGAGGCATCAGGCGGAACCAGAGGGAGACGCACTAGACCAGATCAAACAATTGCTGACAGAATATCACACAGAGGCAGACAGAGAGGTACAACACATGGGCAAATATGCCACGGCCCGCATGTACGGCGAGGGTGAAAGGCCTGGTTCTCTCCTGGCTAAGATGATTAAACATGAGCGGCGGCAACTGCTGATTGGCGAGTTGATCTCGAGTACGGGAGAGACCCTCACAGACGAGGAACAGATTATCGAGGAATTCAGGCGGTACTACTCTGCTCTATACGAAACGAAATCGACGGGACTGGAAGGGGCGATTGACGACTACCTGAGTTATATTAAGATGCCACAACTGTCCGATTCGCAAAGAGAATTCCTTATGATGCCCATCCAGAGGGAGGAGATAGAGGAGGCCTTAGATAGTATGCGGACGGGTAGCGCCCCGGGCGCCGATGGGCTGACTGTCGGCTTCTACAAATCATTTAAGGAACTGCTGGTCCCCTACCTCTCGGCATTATTTGATGATATATATGCTTGGAAGGCTCCATGCCCCCGACTATGCGAGAGGCACTCATCATAACGATACTTAAGCCTGGGAAGCCTGACACGGAATGCGGCTCGTACAGACCCCTCTCCTTGATCAATGTTGATGCTAAGCTGTACGCAAAGGTACTGGCGACGCGTCTTGCACTCCTAGCCCCTGTACTGGTGGCCCCGGAACAGGCGGGTTTTATCCCATCTAGGAACCTCACATACAACATTCGTACGGTCCTGGGGACGATGCAGCATGTGAAGCCGGAGAATAAGGCGTTGGCAATATTCCTAGACATGGAGAAAGCCTTCGACTCCGTAGAATGGCCTTTCATGTCCAGGGTGCTTAGGAAACTGGGCCTGGGTGAACCCTTCCTTCAAATGATAGGCGCTTTGTATTACAAACCGACGGGCAGGCTACGAATTGGTGACACGGTCACGGAGGCGTTCGGAATTAGCAGGGGCACAAGACAGGGTTGCCCACTCTCCCCGTTGCTATACGCACTAGTGGCGGAACCCCTAGCGTGTGCACTCCGAGAATACCACAGTCATGAAGGTATTAATTTCCCTACATATAAGATCTGTATATCCACGTACGCTGACGACACGCTATTGTACGTCAGAGACCCGGAACTTAACCTCGCGCCAGTGCTAAGGGAGGTAGTGCAGTTCGGAGCCCTATCTGGACTAAAGGTGAACTGGTCTAAATCGGTGGCATTCCCGCTGACTCCGGTGACGAATAAATTTGTAATGGACTATCCATTGCAGTGGTCGGAAGACCCGGTTAGGTATTTAGGCATAAGACTACACTCAGACCCGGAAGAATTGATCAGGGAAAACTACGGGGTTGCTTACATGAAATTGACTGACGATGTTGACAGATGGTGTAGGTTGCCGCTGTCCCTCGCGGGCCGCATTGCGCTCATGAAAATGCTGGTACTTCCGAGGTTCTTGTTTCTCTTTCGCAACCTACCGGTGGTCCTATCTAAGGCATTCTTCAAAACGCTAATTCATACCATCACGAGACTGGCATGGGGAGGTAAGCAACCGAGAGTTAAGTGGCAAGTCCTGACCCTCCCATATGACCAAGGCGGTATGGGGGCCCCGGATGTAGAACAGTACTATAGGGTCGCGCAAGCGATGCACTTGCATACTTGGATACATGGGGATAGCAATATTCCCCACGTGATTCTAGAGACGCTCTTCGCGAAACCCCTCCAGCCAGCGGCTACTATATTTGAACCGGCCACGCGACGTGTGGGCACTTTAGACTCTATTACGACTACGAATCACGCATGGCACTCTTTGGCCAGAAGCCGTGACTGCTCACTGCTGTATTGCCCCCTGGTCCCGATAGAATGGGCCATATGGCTTCCACCGCTGCGAGAAAAGGGGGTCACGCGAGCCCTTAGTCAGCTGGGCATACTCAAGCTGGGGGACCTGTTCAAGGACGGGAAGGTAGTCACCTGGGACCAGGTCGCTGCCTCCCAGATCACTGCGACGTTGCTGCACCGTTTCCATCTGCACAGAGTCCGTGCAGCACTACAGGAGCTGCTGGGGCCGGATATGGAGGAACCCACAGAACTACCAGAATTGACTTACGTAATAAAAACACAGTCGAGCTGCAAGATGATAGCACGACTGTACAGGTTGGGGCAGGGTCACCGAACACAAGAACCCTCGAAGGCCCGACAGGCGTGGCAACGAGACTTACAGACGGAGATAAGTGACGCAATGTGGAAATATTGCTGCCAGAACACGAAACGGGTGTCGCTGAATGCTAGGCATAGGCTTGTCCAGTTTAAATTTCTGCAGAGAGTGTATTACACTCCGGAACGCTTGCACAGATATGGACTCCGGCAGACGCCTGAATGTGAACGTTGCAGTGCGTCAGTGGCGGACTTCATACACCTGGCTTGGTCCTGTCCGGGGATAAACAACTTCTGGGAGGAGGTTTTTCTCGAGCTGGGGCGGATACTAGAGATGGAGCTCCCGATAGATCCGGCGTTGGCTCTGCTGGGACATACCAGAGTTTTACCTCCAGCTACGCGTCGCCTGGCTGGCATAGGGTTAATTATGGCACGGAGAGCGATAGCGATGTGTTGGATGCGCGGCCCGCTTCCAACTAAACGAGGATGGGAAAGGGACATGTTGTACAGTTGCACACAATCCCAGCTGTATAGTGAACTCTTACCACCTGTGAGTAGGCCACGGAACTTCTGGGACCAGTACCTGACATACAAGTCGAATAAGAACGACACGGTTGAGGATCAGGAGGAGACAGAGGAGCAACGAGAAGGGGGGAGGACAATGAGGCCTAGATAATTTCACGGTTCCTGGAGGGGCCGCACGGGAGGGACACCCAGGTATCGCTGACACTAGAGACCAAGGACACATAGACTGCATGCATAGGGAGGTCTTCAGGTTAGGAGCATAAAGTGAGTGAGAGAATGGACGGGTGGGGAGGGTGCGGGAAGATTTGGCTGGGGCACGAGACACATAACATTGAGAAGGCAGTAGCTCAAAGGACGAGGCGCACTGGCAGTTGAGGGGGGGAGGGAAGGGGGGGTTAGTGGGCATGTTGGGTTAGGGAAGTTAGACTTAGACCACGTAGTCGAATGCGCGCACCACAAGAGACTGCCAAAACAGCACTGGAGGACGCCGAGCTCATCCTCCCGAAGTACTGGAGGGTAATGACTTGGGGAATTGGCGTTCATGCAAAATAATGTTGTTGTTTTACTTTAAGCTCAGGCAACTGGACCAGACGACGCCGGTGCAATGTTTGGCACACTTTCTTCCTTTCTCCCTTTCTTGAGCAATGGACTTGCATATTGTATTGACATGATCCTAGTTTGCTGCCGGCCCCAGGGTTGTAGGCGGAAAGCTGTGTGCGTGCATGGAAGGCGAATAAAAGTTTATAATCCCCCCCAAAAAAAAAAAAAAAAAAAAAATTGCAGAGATTGAACATTAAACATATCTCTTACAAATCCTGAGAAAAAATGAGTTTTTCACGCCTGCGTCAAGTGAAATCCTATATGCTAATTTCCTCATTATGCAGTATACCATAACTTAAATTAAATTATAATGCTAGGAGGTCACAGTATAAGTATTAAGCTTCATGAATAGTAAAAAACGAATTTTGTAGCACTTATTTTTATAACCCTATCATTTTTGATGATTCCACATATTAAGGCTCTGTAATTCCTTGAATCTGACTTCATTTTCTTTTCTTTTTTTTTTTTTTTTGTGCCACTTAGGCTGACGAACAAAGTGGCCTGGCCTCCCCAGGTCATGTACACATTAACCAGATTAAACTGTAAGAAACTAACTTTCGTCACCCGAAACTGACCTGCAAAGCCAATTTCCCTGATTGATCTTTATCTGAGATTGCCAATCAATGTTCAAGACATCTTTAACTTTTTAGTTTCCCTGGACTTGCCCTATCTGGTTTCAGCATCTATTACGGTTTCCCTCTTTTTAACTGTTTCTTCACTACATGGGTTAATTATTACTTAGCAACTGAGCCTGGAATATACTTACAGAAATTCTTAAAGAGAGGAAAACCCTTAATTAAAATGTCTTCCCATATTACAAAATAATGAACCTTATTTTTGTAACCTTTTTAAAGCAACATTCTGAGATGCAAAGTTTTCACCCGTGCAACTGAGGGGAAAATCCTGGCTAAATAAAAATTCCTGTTTATTCGTGATTGCTTGTCTCTAAGTGCTTGTAACAAGCTGGCAGTCTTTTTCAAACTAAAACATATCAATGCGTGTTCTATATTATTTTGAGTTCAGCAGGAATTTACTTCAGCTGATCTGTTTGCCTGTTAATACCTAACACAATGTATCTAAGGAAAATGCTGTAAGTTTATTTTTTTCAAAACACCCAATGTCGTTTTTGGGGCTTTTTTATTCCTAGTGAATGTGAATTTACATTTTAGTTTTTAAACATTTAGACATCTTGCTTAATAGACTGAAAACATCAAAAAGAAACACAAACACACATTTGAGCTCATTTCAGACAAACAGAAAAGGGTCAAACACTCAGGACACACAATACGGCGCGCTTTTAGCCATGCATTTCGTGAATAGCGCCAACGCTATGTACTTACAGAAATTGCACTAATGGGAAAACCACATAGTCATTTAAACACACATTTAACCCACATATCAATACTCAGGACAGAAATAAAGGGCAGCCCACAGACTGTACTTAAACCAAACCATTTGTAAATACTAGTTGTAAGTCATATTTACAAGAAACGCTTCTCAATTGTGTTCCAAAAGACTGCAAAAACAGCCCAACAGACTGATGTATGTCCAGGAAGCAAAAACACACTCAATTCACTAGCTTTGACTAGCAGAACACCAAAAATCGCTCTGCATATCTTCATTCATAAAATTGCACAGAACAAAGGATCCTTGTATGCAGTGCTTAATTTGTAAAATATGAAGTCCAGGTGCTCAAATGTTTGTTGGAGGCCACACCCACTTCCCTGGCTCCACCCACATTCCCCACTAGCCCCACCCACGTCCTCTATTGGCTCCACCCACATCCGCAACTGGCACTGCTGAAAGTCAGATGTAAAACCCGATCTGAATTTCGGCAAAGGACCCTTCCCCTGAATAAATTTGCTAAAATGACTAATGCATTGAAATGGGACATGTGAAATATTCCAGTGCTCTATGCACCAATTTGGGGAAAGAACAATACTGGGGTAATTGTGTGTCATGAGTTAAGCAAGCACTCAAGCCCTAAACCGTGGAAATGTCGCACATAAGCCTTCAAGTCAGAAAGCATGGAAATACCACACATAATCACAAAGGCCAGAAAGCATGGAAATGTCACACATAAGCACCCATGCAATTATACGTGGAAATGTCACACATAAGCATCCAGGCCAGGGCTAGGCCATAAACCATGGAAATGTCACACATAGGCATCCATGATCCAGGCCATAACCGTGGAAATATCACATATAGGCATCCAGCTGGGGCGTGTTCATATACCCCCATTATTGAATTTGGGCCTCCCCTTACCCCAGGAAAACATTATTTTATGTAAAATATCAGTTTTTTTGTCTCATTCCCTCAGATCTACAGATTTTCTTTTTTTTTTTGGTTCTGTTTGGAACAGCTTGGTTCTCTCTTGTGTGTCTGTTCCTTGTATTGCTCATTCACCGAGCATACACTCTATATTGTACACTCTAGATATATTGGATGACCCAAAATCCCTCCTGGGGCTGGGAGAACTCGACATGAGGATCCCTAGCGGTCTTACATTAAAGAATCACCCTATCCCACTGAGTACTAGATGTTCCTCGCTGTTCCTGGAGTGTCTACAGACTTTCTCCTAGATTTTCCCTTCATCCCAGCATCTGCCTTCTCTGCCAACAGCTGCAATTGAAGCCAAAGCACAGTTAATGTCAATGCTGGCCTGCTGGTGGGATTTTAGATGTTTCTTGGTTTTAAGATCAGAGAATCGTCAGTGCTAGCCTATACCAAGGGATACACACTCATTGGGGGCTCAAGATCAACTTATGGTCTGTGCTTATCAAACAATATTTAATGCTAGCCCTTAGCAAGAGATCTGGATACATCTGGGGAATAAGAGGAGCTAAAGGTCAAACAGGTACGGATGAATCTAGGGGTCAAAGCAGGTCCGTGCCGAGGAATACACATAAATGTGGGAGCTCAAGGTCAGCTGATGATCCATACCAGCCTGAGTGAAGAGCACAGGTGCATCTGGAGGTTTAATCTCAGTTTAGACAAATCCTAAACTGCAGAGGGAGTGCAGGAGGGTCCAGGTGATCAAGCTCACTTCATTATCAATGCTGAAATGTTTAACAGTGCAGGTGTATCGGCATGGGGACAAGCTCAGTTTACACCTGTCATCAAATGCTGAAGGGGGGTCGGATGAAACTGGGGGCACAAGCTCAATTTATAGTCCATTCACATCTGCAGAGAGGGTGCAACAGTATGAGGATTTGATTATCACTGCCTCCCCCTATTTTTCCATCACATATACCTTTGGGGTGTTTAATCCTGCCTGCACATCATCCCCATTTTCGAAATGTTTGTTGCAGGACAGGTTCACTAAGCCCAACAGGAGTGAAGACCAGCCGATGTGAGCGTTAGCCTATATGAAGCACCTACACAAGCGAGTTAAGCACGATGTTTCTCAGACTCCTTCACTGACTCGTTTTGCTTATGTTTAATGGCACTGCAAGTCCATAAAAAGTAGAAACTCTCCATAAGAGCATCAGCTGAGTTGGTCCAACACAGTAGAAAAGTGCCCTGACAATGCTTTGGACAACAGTTCACTAAGGACGCTCCAGACTGAAAAACTTGACAGACCAAAAACCAACCAGGAGGAACCATAGCATGGGTGCGACACACTTGCATCTGGCATGCTCTTCTCCTCTGGAAAAGATAGGAAGTTCTAGGACTTGGCAAAGCCAAGCTCTTGCTAGGGAGTTTTTTTATGAAGAATAATTTCAAAGCAATGGTAAATGTTGTCACCTGTCTATCCACCTTCTGCATGGCAGCCTAATTCGCTCATGGCCCAGCCTACCGATATGGCTCACTCACTGTCACTATAAATAACGCTTTCAGAGATGCACTACTATAGAGGACAAACTGGTTAGAGAAATACTGTCACAGATAAATATCTGAATAGAAACCTAAACAATTTGGTAACATCAGAATAATTCCTAAAATAAAACTGCTGCAACAAATTCTTTTACACTGAAAACATATTTCAGTCTCTCTCCCCTAACTCAACCAGTGCTAAACATAATCCAGTCCCAGCATTAAAATGGAACCTAAGGCTAACTGTTGCACGCACACAGCTGCTTATGGCACCCCAAAAAGCTGCTAGTCGGACAGGAATTATTGCTTTTCTTTTTTCAGCTCAGGCTTTTTTCTAGTTATTTAAAGCCAGCATTAAAAGGATGATGGCAGTATTTTCCTGATCCTCTATCATTTGGAATTCTCTGCCAACACTAGTTTTAAAGGTAGGGTGAGGTGAGTTGCCAGGTATGTATGTACAGACTTGGGCATTATTAGTGCCTGCCATGTCAGTAATCTTGTAGTCCACACCTTGTCTTAAGTTCTGCCACCACACTGCTTGTTGGAGTTCATGTTTGAATGAGGAATGGTTTCTAGTAATTGTTCCATCTAAAAGTTGAAGAGTGTGGGTGAGTGGGGCGAACAACA
The DNA here is from genome assembly GCF_964261635.1 of Lissotriton helveticus. Lineage (NCBI taxonomy): Eukaryota > Metazoa > Chordata > Amphibia > Caudata > Salamandridae > Lissotriton > Lissotriton helveticus. The sequence continues at coordinate 161,608,040 of NC_136065.1, read as the reverse complement.
TTCTAATTTTACACCCAGTTTGTGCACTAACATAGCTTTTCTGCTTTTCTGGTGGAACTCTCCAAAATAGAGAGGGCATCGCAAATTAAATTTTGTGGCAAAACTACAGTGCTGAAACAAGTAACATCCATTCTTTGTTGTGAAATCACACTTCTGTGCTACAGTCAGTATTTGTTGAGTCAGATGACTCAATATCCTTCACACTTCTGTGCTACAGTCAGTATTTGTTGAGTCAGATGACTCAATATCCTTCAGAAGTGAAAGGTGGGGGCTTCTGAACATCATTTTGGAGCTCGATTGTAAAATGCAATCTCCTAAAAGTGGGCCCACGCAGCCTTACTATGCCATTCATTTCACTGAGAAAAATAAGCACTTCTTCTAGTGCCACCACGCAGAAGATCCGCCTCTGAGGAGGCGTTCTTGACCGTGAAGGTTCAATTGGAGAGAGAGCCCTTCTTTCCCTCTCACCACCCGACGAATATCCTGTTCACTGCTGAGGGCCAGTGCATACGTACAGTAAAGTGAGGCTGAGGCAGCATCCTTACCGCGCACTATTAAGTTGTGTCACATTGCTAAAAGTGGAAAAAAAATTGTTTTTGCTGGTGGATGGGGGGCGATCCAACTGCAAAATCCACTTATGTTGACAGCGCCAAAAATCCTTGCACCTGACCGTTCCTGGACAACTGGCTGGTTTCTATCCAGTCCCTGGAAGCAGAGTTCTGCAGAGGTGGGCGTGGGCATCCTTCCCTCAGACTTCTCTCTAGCCTGCTAGTGCATGGCTAACCCTGGAACGAACGGGCATGAGACTGGTCTCTGTGCTGGCACCATTTGATGCAAGTAATCAAAGTGACCTCCTACAGTGACATTTAGCAGCAGCAAGCTATTTCACAAGGTAGAGAATTAACGGCGGTCATTCAGACTCTACGGGTTATGCTAGTTAGTTGTTCCCGTTTTTTTTTCCGTTTTTTTTCTTTGCACAGCTCCTGTCTAGAAACTTAGCTGAAATGGTGCTCACTCATATTTTGGGTGCACTGCTCCCACCAACTTGTATCAGGTGATCAAACAGTGAGAGTAAAACTTTTTTTTAAAAGTCAATTGAAACAGTGCCGGTACCCCTGATGGGCATTATTCCCCATTAGCACTGGCACCTAATTGGCAACAAATAGCTCACCACCTGGTACCTGCTGTAAAGTGTGATTTGTGCCAGAGATTTTTTGCACTCACACTTTAAACTGGGATCTCAGTAAAGCGCAATATGTGCACTGCTAGTGCCAACACCTTTCAGAAGTCTGCTGCGCTTTAAGCTCGGAATGGAAAGGTGCAGGTGTCAGCAGGTGAACACGAAAGGGTTCATTCTAACATCACTCCTTGTCTTGCCTTACACAGCGGTCGGTTTTCTGTTTCATTGCTTGTCTTCCTCGCATGTTGCATGTGGGCCTCGCCCTCTCCTCGGGTGACCCAGTGGAGTCTTTCTATGTACAGGACAGTGTCTCTGCGAGCTTAGACATGTCACTGATTACAGGTGACACTGCAGCGAGTTCATGAGTCCTCCATTTTTGAATCCCTCCGTGGTGCTGCTCTCAGACCCCTCTCACTCTGCCGCGCTAAACACTGCTGCGCCTTAATTCCACCACAGAGAAAGCAGCCAAAAAGAGGCGGGACTCGGGAGACAAGTTATTATATCAAACAAATTAGATTTGTTTATGAGCAGTACCCGCTCAGTGAAGACTACTAAATATAAGTACGGAGTGCATCAAAACAACAATGGGAGAGTAGTAACCCAGTAAGTAAACTGAGAGATAAGCAGATTAAAACCAAACAGTCTGACAGGTGGGTGGGCAGAGTCTTTACAACTTTATCAGGGGTTAAGGCCCGAAGGGCAAGGCCCTGCCCTTCCTTCCATTCTCCTGAACTAACTAGTGTTCCTGCACACGGTGCCCCGCCCTGCGCTGGTCGCATTCTTGCTCAGGACTCAGTTCAGAATGTCATCATAATCATACATATACGTGTCAGCAATTTGTTTCAAGCAGAAAGTCACAGACCTGTAAAAAATCTGTCCCAATAACATGACCAAGATTTATATTGCTTGGCAGTGTGAAGGGAATTCTAGGAAACAGAGTAGCATCCGGGGCTTTTGGAACAGGGTTTGGGTGTAAAATTACTATCCATGCACAGTCGCCTGCCCCATACGTGAAGGATGGTGTTATTAACGCCCGCTCCTTAAAATATAATTTCCTGGCCTCAAAATACATAAAGAAAGTCAAGCACATAATCAACTCTTTCTCCTAACTGTCTCCTACTTCAGCCTCTTCCACGACACACACGTGCTCTGTCTGGGCTGCTAAATCCACTGACATCCCTATAATTTGTTTAAGACTTAAACTGCACACCAGCCAGAGGTGCACACATCTAACATGTGCTCCTAAATAAAGCAGCAATGCAAAAGTTTTTATAACAGAAAATACGGAGTTATTCCAAAGTCTACCTGAATTTATAACTATTAGCTTCTGTAACACCTTTGCCTCTTCACTTGTAGCTATTTGCACATTTTATATAATGCGGCCTATTGCCTTAGGCCACTTCAGAGCGTTTTTGTGTATCAACTTTCCATACAGTACAGTCACCAAGCTCGAAAAAAGCAGCGCTTGATAGTTTAGCTTTTTTACTTGTACTTACAGTTTTATTTTACCGGCGAACGGCGGTGGCACTGTCTTTATCACTTAGAGGCCTGCTAAATGCTTCTGCTTCAAATAACAGTGCTTGCCTCAACGTCATGCTGAACTCTGGCGGCAGTGAATTGTGCGATGCGTGTCCGGGGCGTGATCACGTGGAATTTAATTTTTTTTAAAAAAGATTACGCAGGCTGTCGCAGACTGCCCCTTTCCCCACACGACCAAATACAGGCCAATCATTGGCCAGCCCATGGGCCACACTGAACCGAAGCAAGACAGGCAAATATAAATGGAAGACGTGGAGGATTTATTATCGGCACTGTCGGCTCTCTCAGAATGAGCAGCAGAGCAACACTCTTCTTCGATAGGAAGACTAGTTTAAACAACACTGCAGGTAGTCACTTAATTATATTTACTTTGTATGACGGCACATGCAGGGAGTTCAGTCGCGTCCTGCTTGATGAGTTCAAGTTGGTAGCAGCAGTGTAGACCCGGCCCTGACAAATAAGTGCCGGTGCTTAGCACCGGAAAGCACCGGCACAAATTAAGCACTGCTTGTATATATTATGTCCATATTTTAATTCCCTGGGGATACAAAATCACCAAGGAAGAAATATGTTTATATACCTAAACCTATTTAGATATTCCCTCTAGGGAAGCCGGCTAATTTACTTCACATCACAACATGGTACCTTCCAAATATAAAGCAACACATTCTCATGTGAGCTTTTAAACAGGCATGCCCAAATATATTGCAAAATATACAATATTATAATCAAAATAGTGCTTAATGTACTTTTCGTACGTGCGCCGTTCAACTAAACCAAAGCGAGAAAATTCTCCTCATTACCTGTCTACACAAATTGCAATTCGCGTATACAAACCTATACAAATCCAAAAGTTGGCCAACACAAATTCCAAAGTTCCAAAGCTGCAGTCCCAAATTTGCTAAGATTAGGCATTTTATAGCTCACTAATCTAGCTTCAAACTTCAAGGGGTTATCTCTACCAATACACTCGCAAATATACGAGCCCCTCGGCTTTGGTAATTTGCAATAACCAAATCAAAAACCAAGAAACCAAACCCCTCGGCTTTGGTAATTGCAATAACCAAATCAAAACCAAGAAACCAAACAAAGTCGTGGGAGCGACCCTTTTGAACTTAACTCTTACTTTTACTAATCAAAAGGTTATCCAAATTCTAACTGTCAAGTTCTAAATGACCTAACGGTCTCTTTGTTTTATTTTTAATACTCACGCCAAAAAAAGGTTCTCAGTAAGGAGTGACATCATGTGGAGGATCAAAATCAGGAAGATCAGAAATACACTGGGCTGCAGAGACGAAGAATCCCCAGAATCCCTGTGCACAGAGTACCTTCTTAGTAGAATCCTGTCTTGTCTTCCTCAGTAGCTTTCTGTCTCCTGACAAGATCACTCCCACAGAAAGTCACTTCTCTGATGAAGCCCGCGTTGGCCGCGCCACTTGAAGAACTGAAATCTTCATTCTCAGGGGTCTCACTAATACAAAAGAACTTGGCACAGAAGCTGAAATATTAAAAGACATCTTTATTAAACTTAATAAGTGAGGCCACGTCACACAGAAGCCGTAGCAAGTGAATGAGGTAGTCTAAAGAATACAGAACACAGAGGTCTTTTATTTGCTTAGGATTTACAAACTCAGCATACAAGAAAGGGGCAGTCCTAGCTTCTGCAAGCATACAAAATACCTAATATGGACATACAAGATCTGCAAAATATTAGCCAATAGAAAAACATCATGTAACCAGAATGTCCCCCTTATGTCGTGTTTCTGCCCAACCCATAAGTTAATCAACTTCCGCACTTATAAGTCAATCAGTAATGGCAGAACGTGTCTGTATGCAGTTAGGCCAGCTAGTGTCTGAGATTGCTTTCAAAGCAAGGACAGAGGGGGGTTTTCTACACGTTGCAGTCCAAAGGGCAGAAACACTTCATGAATAGAGCAGTCTGTGTAAAGGCAACACAAATTCATGACAAATGTAAGATGGAGTAAAAATTAAAGAACCTCAGGGGGGGGGGGGGGAAGCAGTGAATGAATCAGGGAACTAGAGCAACTGAAGAGGGTAGGTGTCCCGGGACCAACAGCCTTCAGTGGCAGAGAAAGCGTACGGACAGGGAGAGTGGAACAAGGGGATCACATGTCCTTTTGGTGCCCTGGGAGTATTTACTACCATGCAGTGATTATCATCCAGTATTCCAATAGGCTTAGGAACTCGTGAGTGGATGGGGGGCTAATCAAGGAGGCAATGGGCTGTACCCAAAAGGGAAACCCCATGGACCGTATAACATCAGCATCTTTATACAGAACATCCACCACCTGATTGAGGCCCATGCAATCAGATTCCCAGCACCGCCTGCTGTTAGGTTTCACTGTTTCTGATGGGGTCTATGTGGAGGTGTGGCGGTCTCAACAGCAGAAGAAACGGTGAGGGCATCCAAGGTCCCCTCGTGTCTATCCAGGAGTCGGCTTACATGCCTAAGAAGGTTTCCAGGTCACTAGGTTCTGTGAACTCACAAGACCTTCCATCAATAGCGGTCCGCATACAGGCCAGGTCCAGTTGTCCATATTTAGGGGGTCATTAGGATGGCGGACGGAAGTGCCTCCGTAGCACCGGAGTATGCGGAACATGCCTATTCTCCGTCCGCCCGTCGCGGACACTCCGTCCGCCAGATCAGGATAGCAAATAGAGGTCAAAATCCGTCCGCTGCGGTAGATGACGGTCCGCCGCACAACCTCACCCAACCACGCAGCGGACGTAACCAATCCAGATACGCCGCCGTACGGACTGACGTCTACGCCCGTCCACCAAATCAAGATAGCGGAAAATACACATAAAAGCGCCGCGGAAAAACAACCTGCCTGAACACAGCGGATTCACCACAGCGACCATACCCACCACGAGCCGCTCGCCGACATGGACCCTGCACTACACGCTTACCCGATACTCTACGCGATCCACCACGTCCTAGTCTTGGCCCACCATCGAGGACGACGCAGGTAGGCTACAAACATTTCGCTGCCTGGTGAGGAGTACCTGCAAGGGACGTGACGTAGAGAGGGGGGAGTGACATGTAGCGGAAACGACTGATACGTGTGGAGGGCACCACCTGCAAGGCTCGTCACCCAGGAAGGGGGGAGTGGCATGTAGCGGAAACGACTGATTCATGTGGAGGGCACCACCTGCAAGGGTCGTCACCCAGGTAGGGGGGAGTGGCATGTACCGGAAACCACTCAGTCGTGTGGACGGCAGCACCTGCAAGAGCCGTGACCTAGGTAGGGGGGAGAGACATATATCCGAACACACTGCCTTGAAGGAAAAACAAATACACACCAGCATCACACACGCAAGAATGACTCCGACAACCCACGACACATGAATGACAACTTTATTTACACATAATCGGGGTAACATCACAGTGTAGGCTCGAGCATGGGCAGTGTGGACACCAGAGCAGGTACATCACAGGGCATAGAGCAGTATGAGAACAGCAACAGGGCAGTGTGGACACCAGAGCAGGTACATCAGAGGCAGTACATCACAGGGCATAGAGCAGTATGAGAACAGCAACAGGGCAGTGTGGACACCAGCGCAGGTACATCAGAGGCAGTACATCACAGGGCATAGAGCAGCATGAGAACAGCAACAGGGCAGTGTGGACACCAGAGCAGGTACATCAGAGGCAGTACATCACAGGGCATAGAGCAGCATGAGAACAGCAACAGGGCAGTGTGGACACCAGAGCAGGTACATCAGAGGCAGTACATCACAGGGCATAGAGCAGCATGAGAACAGCAACAGGGCAGTGTGGACCCCAGAGCAGGTCCATCAGAGGCAGCACATGAGAGGGGCTAAGTGCACCAACAGTCCTTGGCAAGGCACAGGTCCATCAGAGGCAGCACATGAGAGGGGCTAAGTGCACCAACAGTCCTTGGCAAGGCACAGGTCCATCAGAGGCAGCACATGAGAGGGGCTAAGTGCACCAACAGTCCTTGGCAAGGCACAGGTCCATCAGAGGCAGCACATGAGAGGGCATAGAGCAGCATGAGAACAGCAACAGGGCAGTGTGGACACCAGAGCAGGTTCAGAGGCAGTACATCACAGGGCATAGAGCAGCATGAGAACAGCAACAGGGCAGTGTGGACACCAGAGCAGGTACATCACAGGGCATACAGCAGTATGAGAACAGCAACAGGGCAGTGTGGACACCAGAGCAGGTACATCAGAGGCAGTACATCACAGGGCATAGAGCAGTATCTGAGGCACCACAAGTACGAATCACCAACAACCCGTAACAAGGTCCACAGCAGTGGAAGACTGTGTACAATGGACAATTCACACACCATGTCCAATTACATGTGAGTGAAGACAACAGCACCTTACATCACACTATCAGGTGGATTGCGTGAAGTTCCCGCATCGGACAGACTGGCAGCACCAGAAACCGTAGTGTGACACACAGCCACAGATGTAGTGACTGACACGTGAGCCACAGACCCAGACAGACTGCCAGCACCTGAAACAGGAGTGTGAGACACAGCCACAGCCCGAGTGACCGACACATGGGCCACAGACCCAGACAGACTGCCAGCACCTGAAACAGGAGTGTGAGACACAGCCACAGCCCGAGTGACCGACACATGGGCCACAGACCCAGACAGACTGCCAGCACCTGAAACAGGAGTGTGAGACACAGCCACAGCCCGAGTGACCGACACATGGGCCACAGACCCAGACAGACTGCCAGCACCTGAAACAGGAGTGTGAGACAAGCCACAGCCCGAGTGACCGACACATGGGCCACAGACCCAGACAGACTGCCAGCACCTGAAACAGGAGTGTGAGACACAGCCACAGCCCGAGTGACCGACACATGGGCCACAGACCCAGACAGACTGCCAGCACCTGAAACAGGAGTGTGAGACACAGCCACAGCCCGAGTGACCGACACATGCGCCACAGACCCAGACACACTGCCAGCACCTGATACAGGATGAGGCACAACTGATACAGTGCCACTACATGATGCATGACAGCAAACAACAGACACAGTGCCACTACCTGACACATGCGAGTCAACTGCAGCGGCGCCACTGGGACCACTGAAATGATGAGCCACAGGGCTGTATGGGCCAGGAGGCAGGGTGGCTCTGGGAGCGGGGGATAGTTGCAATTGGCCGACATCGGGTTGGGCATGTGTCAATGGTGTGTGTTTCCGTTTCTTGGTGACATGTGACTGCACCCTGGACAGGACAGGACTGGCAAGTGGGCCTGACTGGGTAGAAATATCACCCACCATGGGAGGTGCATCTGCTGGCGGGGGAATGCTCTCTGGGGACGTGCTTGAGCCAGCTTGTCGTTTGCTGTGTGGCTGCCTTCTGGCCTCTGCAACATGTGGCATGGGGGATGCTACTACAGGGTCAACCTCCATGCGCTCCTGACGGGCCCTGATGGGAGTGGAGGTAAGGGGTGACTCCACTGCGGAGACATCTGTATTCCGTTTCCCAGAAAACAGCAACCGCAGTGCATCAAGGGGTGATGTATGCCTGTCCTTGACAGCACCACTGTCCATGGGAGATGCCTTTGCCCTTGGATGTCCTATTTCCGTAGGAGGAATGATGTCTGTGGATCTTCCCTGTTCCCTGGATGGTGCCCTGTCCCAGGCAGCAGACTTGTCTTTGGTGTACACATCCCCAGGACACACTTTCTCCCTGTGTGTGTCCCTGCCCCTGGGAGTGTCCGTGCTCTTCTTAGGTGCTCCTTCCTTCCTAGTCTCCCTGCCCTTGGGAGTGGCTCCTTCCTTCCTAGTCTCCCTGCCCTTGGGAGTGGCTCCTTCCTTCCCAGTCTCCCTGCCCTTGGGAGTGGCTCCTTCCTTCCCAGTCTCCCTGCCCTTGGGAGTGTCTCCTTCCTTCCTAGTCTCCCTGCCCTTGGGAGTGGCTCCTTCCTTCCTAGTCTCCCTGCCCTTGGGAGTGGCTCCTTCCTTCCCAGTCTCCCTGCCCTTGGGAGTGGCTCCTTCCTTCCCATTCTCCCTGCCCTTGGGAGTGGCTCCTTCCTTCCCAGTCTCCCTGCCCTTGGGAGTGGCTCCTTCCTTCCTAGTCTCCCTGCCCTTGGGAGTGGCTCCTTCCTTCCTAGTCTCCCTGCCCTTGGGAGTGTCTCCTTCCTTCCTAGTCTCCCTGCCCTTGGGAGTGGCTCCTTCCTTCCTAGTCTCCCTGCCCTGGGAGTGTCCCTGCTCTCATGAGGTGCCTTCCTCTTCTCACTGTCCATGTCCAAGGTAGTGTCAATAATGGAACTGGGAGTAAGGTTTGCCTTGGGAGTACCTTGTGTGTGGGATGCCTGTGCAGCACGTGTTGCCATTGAACCCAAACCCTCTATTGGATCACGTGTCTGTACTCCACTGTCTCTGACGGTGTCTCTGTGAACAGATTTAGCTGACCTAAGGGATGGTGTCTGAGCCCTCCGAGACTTGACGTGCTGGCTGACGCTGCTTCTAGTGCAATGACCTGTTTTCGAGTCCTGGTCAGACAATTGACTCCCCCTGAGACATCCAGTGTTGTAGATGGTGGAACAGAAGTTGCACCCAGTCCCTGCGACTGTACAATGGCAGACGACACACTGTTCCCCAATGACTGCACTGTCCTGTGTAGAGCAGCCAGATTGCCATGCATACCTTCCATGAAAGCTACCACCTGCCCCAACTTCCTATCGTGGTCTTGGAAAGCATTAATCATATTGGTCTGCCCCACACACAGCTGTCGCAGCAGATCAACAGCCTCAGCACAAAGAGCATTTTGGCTCACGGTGGCCGGGGCAGCGGTTCCGGCACCGAACGCTACTCTGCTCCCCCTACTCCTGCGTGCACGAACAGTACATGGTGCAGTTGGCGGCAGGGTGGGCCCTGTGTGCTGTGTCCCGACCAAAGGTGTTGATTGCCCACTCCCAGTCTGTGACAACAGTGCTGACTCACCAACACTGTCGGAAGATGTTGACGATGTCGTCTCCACATGCGAGTCCTCCGGGGCGGTCCTGTCCCCCTCTCCGGCGCTGCCCCCTTCTGTGTCAGTCTGCGTGTGCCCGACATCTGATCCGGATGCATTGGCTTCAAACATCTCCTCGGTCTGTGGCTGAGTATCCTCTGCCAAAGCTGAAATTCACAGAAAAGAGGTGTAAGTCACGGCCACACTCACGTACAGTACTGGTACGGAATCCCTATTGCCATTGCTGACGAAGTACTTCGATCCCCCAACCTGCACACGGGCCACCCCTACCAGTCATCCTCACACGAAATAAGTGGCGTTGTCCGTGCGACATGTACAGCATGCGGACAGGGCATGAGCAACTACATCTGCACACCAGTCTTGCCATGGGGTGACGGAGCACTACAGCATGTGCATCAACACTCAACTGCTTAGCGAGTGCCGTCTCAACATGCCGCACCGGAAAGTGACTTTTAACTGCGCCAATGTCACCAACATGGCATTGCAACGAGACGCACGATTCACGGAAGTCACTAATGTGTCTGGCCAACATAACATGCATTGCACTCACAAGCAACATTCACTGACAGTATGCTTACCGCCACGTTGCTGGTCATCCACACGCAACCGCTCGGACAGGGCAGGATGCGTCACAGCTATGATACGGTGCATGAGAGGGGTCATTGAGCGTCGGGCCAGTCGTGCCGTTCTTGGAATCATCCCTAGTGTCACTTCCGCTACGTTCCTGCTCAGCCTGGAAATGTCGTCCCAGCATTTGTGGCAGTGTGTATGTCGTCTATTGGACACCCCCACTGCTCGTACATCACATGCAATGCTCCTCCACACGTTCTTGCGAAGGTGCAGCTTGACCTACCATGATGGGAGACAAAAGGGTGCAAGTTAGTGGACAGTTGGCCAATCACACAGATTGGGGCAACACGTTACTCTCAGCAGCCATGCACATTGCGAATCATGTGTTGGTCCCACATCACACCGCCAAGATCCCAGAGCCCAGGTGTCATGGTACACCTCATGCACACCAACTTGTCCCCCACTGCACTTACCACCTGTCCGGGTGCGCCGTACAGGCGTCCGTAGTTGCGGAGCACACCGTCCACGAGGACATCCAGCTCCGCGGCGGTGAAGGGACGAGACCGGATCTCTTTGCTTCTCGACATGGCAAGGTCACGGAGTAGGGCACTAGAGCGGCAGTCGGTGGTCAGCTCCGCAGCAGCAGTTGTAGGTGATGGTCACAGGCAGCAGTCGGTGGTCAGCTCCACAGCAGCAGTTGTAGGGGATGGTCACAGGCAGCAGTCGGTGGTCAGCTCCGCAGCAGCAGTTGTAGGTGATGGTCACAGGCAGCAGTCGGTGGTCATCGTGGAATGTGTGGTATTGCACATGACACATTTATAGGGCCCTGTGGCCATGTCAGTGGCATACGGCGACAGCCATTGGTCAGCCCTAGAAGCGTGTTTGGAAATGGGCCAATGACTGGCCCTGGTGTTGCGCTGCACAGCATACGGTACATTCTATTGGGCACACGCCGCCCTTGTTCGCACCTCCCATTTCTGCACGTGCACAGACCGTCACGCTCACACACCGGCAAGTGCATGTGCAAGGTTCCGGGACGGATGGTCGATTTGCAACAATGTTGTATCACTGGCGCCAACATGGCGGGGCACGTGTTCGGCGGGGGACGTGCAGGCCAACACATCCATTAGCTGATGTCAATGCACATGGCAGGTCATGCCCCCCCTTACAGTGACATTGCATCATCCAGCCTTCACCGGCCGGCCGGCCGGCCCTGCCCTGCCCAGGACCGCCGTGCCGGCCATGCCAACCACCGCCGTTGCATGGCCCTTCCACTACCGCCGTGCCAGGCCCTGCCCAGGACCGCTGTGCCGGCCATGCCAACCACCGCCGTTGCACGGACCGCCAGGGAACGCCGGTAGTGGAAGGGCCGTGCAACATTGGTGCATCATGAAATGGGGGGGGGGGGGGTTATTTTAGTATGTGTGCATGTACTTGCATGTGTGCATGTGATGTTGGGCCTACACATGTGGGTCATGTCACATGTCTGGTTGGCAGTAATGTTGAGGTGAGACACTGTGCATTGCACATGTTGCTAAACATCATGTTGCTAGTGGATGCACATTGTTGCTACGTCAATCCATGTTGTCCTGACAATCAGAGAAGTCACACATATGACAATCATACACTGGATACTACATGTTGGTAGAGGGCGTTGACATGTGAGTGAGTTGCACACACATGCGTTGTATGTGAATTGACTTCCATTCCATCTACTCCCACACAGGAGGGCTCCAAATGTCCATCGCCCATACACTGTGCTGGAGGATATGGTGGACGAGGAGGTGATCCGGAAATTCAGGCTGGATCGCCGTCGATTGTTGGACCTTGTGACCCTATTGTCTCCTCACCTGCAGCCGCGAAGAACCTATCCAGGTTCCATGACACCCACGCAAAAGGTGATGGCGGCACTCCATTTCTTTGCAACAGGCACATTCCAGTACACAGTTGGATATGCCGGGGGAATGTCACAGGCCATGTTCAGCACGGTACTCCGGGATGTACTGACAGCCATGATGCTGTACAAGCATGACTATGTACATTTCCCTCAGGCGGCGGAGTTGGCAGCGGTCAAAGCTGACTTCTATGCCCTGGGTCGTATACCACACGTTGTGGGTTCCATTGATGGCACGCATATCGCTATCATTGCACCACGGGCACGTGAGCAGGTGTATAGGAATCGGAAACACTTCCATTCCCTCAACGTGCAGGTGGTGTGCCAGGCCGACAACATCATCTCACATGTGTGTGCAAGATTCCCTGGCTCTGCACATGACGCCCACATCATGCGGAGCAGCATGGTCCCCCAACTGATGGCTAATCTGCGTCCGGCACAAGCGTGGCTTGTTGGTGAGTATGCTGTGGTGACAGGAGTGATATCTGTGTGGCATGGTGTGCCCCACAATGCAGGTTGTGATGTTTCTCTCTCTTACCCAAACAGGCCTTGGCTGCTCAGTCCCATACGCAATCCCACTACAGCTGGAGAAATGAGATACAATGATGCCCATGGTAGGACACGTCGAGTGGTAGAACGAACATTTGGCCTGCTCAAGTCTAGGTTTCGGTGCCTGGATAAGACTGGAGGGGCCCTGCCTTACTCACCAGGCAAAGTATGCAAGATCGTGATAGCGTGCTGCATGCTCCACAACCTGGCTGTGCGCTATAACATTGAACTGCTCTTGGACCCTGATGAACTGCAAGTTCCTCGCCCTCCCGATCCACCCATGTCAACTGATGAGGATAGTGGTGAGGAGGAAGGTGTGGACCAGAGGCGCCAGATCATTGATCGCTACTTCCCTTGATTGTGAGTGTGCTCCTCTTGTGCTGCTTGGGTATGCCCTGTGAATGTGTGCTGGTGTTGTGGCATTGTGGCGTGCTTCATCTCTGTGTTCTGCTATGTGATGCATGCATGTGTGTGTGTGTTAATTTTTGGTCAATGCACGTCTCCATGATGTGTGTCGTCTCATCCATTACTGTTGTGATGCGTGTGGGTTGTTCAATGTTGCACTGCAGTGTGTTCTGATGAGTGTGATCATGTTTCCTGACGTGTCTTTGCGGTTTCTATTTTCCCTAGGTCACTCCCGCAGCGCCATGATTCTGTACCAGTTGGATACTTGTACCTAGTAACATCTGTTTCTGATGCATTCATGTGAATAAACATGGAGGCAACACATGATTGAGTGAGTAAGTGGCATTTATTTACAAATTGTGCATGGGTGTAGGTGCATTTTTACAAATGAGTGAAGGGGTGGGGGAGTGAGAGTAGAAGGTTATGGCAGATGAAAAGTTCGTGCTGACACCACATAGGGTGGTGTCTGCCTAGTGCAGCAAGCCTGTGGCAGGTGGGACCGGATAGTTGGCAGGGTGAATGGCATGCTCAGGTACTGTTATAGTCATTTTCGGTTCCTCTTGGAGCGTGTGCCAGCTGCTTCCTCACTGCTCTCGCCCACTTCCAGCCTCGGACGGCCCCTCCGTCTTTGTGACGGTACGGAGTCAGCTGAGTGCGCTGGCGTATCAGGTTCCACATCCGCCGCAGGTGGCGGTGGCGGTAGCGGTGGCGTTGTTTGTGGGGTTGTGGGGAGGGTGGTGTTGGCGGATGTACATGGCATCCGCATGTTGGTTGTCATGGTAAAAATGTCCACTAGTTGGCCAAGCCGCCTCTCAATGGCCCCCAACATAGCAGTGTTGTCAACAAAGTCCTGGTGGGCCCAGTCTGCCTGTGCCTGACCACGTTGATAGCTTACCTCCACCCTGCCCAGTGCTTCCAATGACTGTTTCACAGCATTGTGTGTGTTGGTATCCTCATGTCGTCTTTGGCGTATGCTCCTGCCTGCCGGATCTGGCCTTGCATCTCTGCCTTGCCTCACACTCTCCCTGCGTGGCTGGGATGGCGCTGGCACGGCGTTGGCCGGTGGGTTGGGCAGGGTGGCAGGGGCAGAAGTGGTGGTAGTAGTGGTGGTGGTGGAGGTGGTGCTGGTGGTGGTTGTGCAGGTCACAGTGGCCGGTGTTGTGACAATGGCAGAGGCCGTAGTCGTTGGTGCAGATGTGACCTGGGAGTCAGATGGCCCTGGCTGCCTGCTTGTGCCGGGATCATCCTCTGCCCCGGAGGTGGCTACCCAATCGTCCCCTGAGACTTCTGTGTGTGGCGAGTCTGGAGGGCGGGTGTTGGTTCCAGCTGTCAGATTAGGATGACCTGCAAAACGAAAATGTGAGGATGAGTAATGTGGACTTGACAGGTTGTTTTCATTTTGTTGCCGATTCTGTCTGCACTGGTACTCACCCCACCCACCACCACCACCGCCATCCCTATGGACTTGTGGGCCTGTTGGGAGTTGTAGTTCCGTCCCCTCACACCCACCACCCACCACCACCACCGCCATCCCTGTGGACTTGTGGGCCTGTTGGGAGTTGTAGTTCCGTCCCCTCACACCCACCACCCACCACCACCACCGCCATCCCTATGGACATGGGGGCCTGTTGGGAGTTGTAGTTCCGTCCCCTCACACCCACCACCACCGCCATCCCTATGGACTTGTGGGCCTGTTGGGAGTTGTAGTTCCGTCCCCTCACACCCACCACCCACCACCACCACCGCCATCCCTATGGACTTGTGGGCCTGTAGGGAGTTGTAGTTCCGTCCCCTCACACCCACCACCCACCACCACCACCACCACCACCGCCATCCCTATGGACTTGTGGGCCTGTTGGGAGTTGTAGTTCCGTCCCCTCACACCCACCACCCACCACCACCACCGCCATCCCTATGGACTTGTGGGCCTGTTGGGAGTTGTAGTTCCGTCCCCTCACACCCACCACCCACCACCACCACCGCCATCCCTATGGACTTGTGGGCCTGTTGGGAGTTGTAGTTCCGTCCCCTCACATCCACCACCCACCACCATCCCTATGGACTTGTGGGCCTGTTGGGAGTTGTAGTTCCGTCCCCTCACACCCACCACCCACCACCACCACCGCCATCCCTATGGACTTGTGGGCCTGTTGGGTGTTGTAGTTCCGTCCCCTCACACCCACCACCCACCACCACCACCGCCATCCCTATGGACATGGGGGCCTGTTGGAGTGATTTCGACGTTGGTGAGTATGTGGACTGCATGCATGGGTTGGGGTCTGGGAGATGTGTCTTCACAGTTGTGTGAGGCACACCATGTAGTTGTGCTCGTGGTGCTTGGTTTGTACTTACCAGCCTCTTCTCCCTCAGCAAGTCCATCAAGGGCCTCAGGGTGGATGATGGTCATCACCTTGTCCTCCCACTCGGTGTAGGGTAAGGGCTCCGGGGGGGTTCCACCGCCTGTGTGATTTGCCCGGAGATAGTTCTTGGCTCGAATGGATTTCACTCGGGTCTTGAGATCATGCCACCGCCTCTGTATATCCTGCTTCGTCCTCGGGACGCTCCCGGAGGCATTCACCCTGGTGACTATCCGGTCTCACATGCTGTTTTTCCTGGCTATGCTGGTCTGCTGCACTAGGGCCCCGAATAAGTGGGGTACGACACGGATTATCTCATCTACCATAACCTTTAACTCGGTGTCAGTGAATTTTTATTTTTTTTGGTGCCATGGTGTGTGGTGCTCGGGGTGTGGGTTTGCGTGAATGGGGAGGTGCAGGTGTGTGGTGTGTAGGAATGGTGTGGTGGGTCTTTGTGTGGTGGGTGGGTTTGGGTGTGGGTTATGTGAATGATATATGTCTTTGCTGTCAGTTAAGTCGTGTATCCTGCTAGCAGCTATGCAGTGATGCAGAGGATTTGTGGAGTGGGTGGGAGTTATTTTATGGTGTGTGTCTTGGCCGTGTCTGAATGGTTATTGGCAGTCAGGTGCTAGGTGGGAGTGTTGCCAGGTGTGCATTGTGTGGTGCTTGGCGGTGGATCATTGTGTGTTGTGATTGGTTTGGATGTTTTCGGTGGGTGGTCGTTCATTTTCGTGTGTTTGGTGATAACTTCCGTCGCAATGTATGCCATTGGTTTGACAGTAGGGATGTTGTTTGTGTTGGCGTTCCGCTGTGGAGCACGGATTCTCGGTGCATTGGTACCGCTGCGGACGTGGATGGCGGTGACTACCGGGGTACTTGCGGAGTTATCCTAATCGCGGACACGGACACTGTGCAGGTATCGCGGGGGAAGTGGATGTATTCGCGGTCATGTGCGTACGCGGCGGTCGGTGTTCTTTCTGTTCCGTCCGCCTGCCGCGGACTCAGGTGTACTCAGACCGCCGCGGACGGGGATTGGTGTGCTCCGTACGCCGCGATCGGCGTTTTTAGCATATTTTATCCTAATTGCTGTTGCGGATTTTCCGCGGACAGGTCCGGAGTATCTTGCCACCTTCCGCGGCGGACGGTACACGTTTCCGTCCGCGATCCTAATCGACCCCTTAATGTCCACGCGCAGGTGCTGGGGCCGTAGAGCAAGGAATTGTTTGCGTCTGCTGTCGGTAGCTGAAGAGTGGTCTGCTGAGATGGAAATATGATCACTATCAAAGAGCAGCGGGTTCGAGGTGTATTTTGCCACTTGTATAATGCCCCTGGCGTGTTGATGACAGAGAAGGCAGGCAACAATTAGGCAGGAGGATGATCTGGTGCTGAGAAGCAAGAGCTGACCCTGTGAGCTCTTTAGAATTCCAGGGGTTCCAAAATGCAGAGCTCAAGAGCTTAGGAAGTACAGTCCTGGGACTGGGACCCCCAAGAAGAGCACGAGAGTTGTCAGGGGCCCAGGTGGGATCGGCCCCCAGAAAATCAGCTGATCGGCCAGGGGTGGGCTCCCGAGTCGAATGACTCACCTGGAGGTCCGGGTGGGACCGGATCCTCCCGCGAACGTCCAAAGCGATGTGGGGCACACATCGCGGCTCTACACGGCACAGTGGGACAGCCGCTCATCAAATATGCGTGGAAATCGGCATGCAGCGCCCCAGAATGCCTTGCAAGGCATTAGGAAATCGGCTGTTTTGGGTGCTGGTGGCCCCCAGAGGAGGGGGGTTACCCTCATTTGTTGAAGAAGGGGCAGGGGGAGCTGCAGGAGCAATGCAGCCTCCCCCAGCCCAAAGAAGAAAAGTCACACCCTAGGTGTCCTGGGGACTAGAAGGAATAACCCCTCAAGGGCTCAGCTAGCATTTGAACATCTTCTGGGGTGGAGTTTTTGTTCTAAAGCTGGAGGTGTGAGGAGAAATGTGCCAAGGGATGAAGGGCTGAGTCGGAGATGTCTAGAGAAGGGCATAGAAGGGTATTTTTAATGGAATTTCTGTGACATGCATTGATTAATGTTATTTCATTTATGTGGGACTGAAAGTCACATATGTAATGTGAAGTAAATGTGTAAAATGGAGTCATAAGCAAAGTGGATTTAAGTGGCTAGACACTCCTGCTAGGGTGTCTGACTGTATTTACTTAATCCTGTGATCATCTGTGATGCCTTTAGGGGCTGTAATTGCAATGCATTTTTAATGATATCCAAATGTTATGATGAGTACTATCATTTTAAAGTGGTGCTTAAACATGTATTCTTGCTGCTGCTGTTAGGTGAGGAACAACCCAGACTGTTGGCCCTTAAGATGTAGAGGGTGCATACTTTAAGGTCAGTAGGAGATGCTCAGTCAGGGTTATGTGTCACCAAGGCAAGTGTACCCATTTTAAATGCTGGTTGACGTAATGGGGGGGGTCGCCACTGGGATTGTGCCAGTGCGCACGGTCAATCAATCAATCAATTAATCAGGCAAATTTATATAGCGCGCTACTCACCCGCTAGGGTCTCAAGGCGCTGGGGAGAGGGATCCGCTACTGCTCGAATAGCCAGGTCTTGAGTTGTTTCCTAAAGGAGAGATGGTCCTGGGTCAGCCGTAGGTGGGTGGGGAGGGAGTTCCATGCCTTGGCCGCCAGGTAGGAGAAGGATCTTCCTCCGGCGGTGGCTCTGCGAATTCGTGGGACGGTGGCGAGGGCGAGGCTGGTCGAGTGGAGCTGGCTGGTAGGAGTGTAGAAGGTGAGGCGGTTGTTGAGGTACTTGGGGCCCATGTCATGGAGAGCCTTGTGTGCGTGGGTGAGGAGTCTGAACGTGATCCTCTTGTTGACGGGGAGCCAGTGCAGGTCTCTCAGGTGGGCAGAGATGTGGCCGCGGCGGGAGGTGTCCAGGATGAGTCGTGCGGAGGCGTTCTGTATGCGCTGGAGTCTTTTCTGTAGTTTGGCTGTGGTTCCAGCATAGAGGGTGCTCCCGTAGTCCAGTTGGCTGGTGACGAGGGCCTGGCTGACCGTCTTCCTGGTTTCGGTGGGGATCCACCGGAAGATCTTTCGGAGCATGCACGGGGTGTTGAAACAGGATGACGACACAGCGTTGACTTGCTTAGTCATCGCGAGGGAGGAGTCCAGGATGAAACCCAGGTTGCGTGCGTGGTCCGTTGGCTTGAGGGCGGTGCCCAGGACAGGGGGCCACCAGGAGTCATCCCAGGTGGAGGGGGATGATCCCAGGATGAGGACTTCCGTCTTGTCCGAGTTCAGTTTCAGGCTGCTGGTCTTCATCCATTCTGCGGCGTCTTTCATTCCTTCCTGGTGGCTGGCTCTGGCGGTGGCTGGGTCGTTGGTGAGGGAGAGGATCAGCTGGGTGTCGTCAGCGTAGGAGATGATGTTTAGGTTGTGTTGGCGTGCGATGGCTGTGAGGGGGCTCAAGTAGACGTTGAAGAGGGTGGGGCTGAGCGAGGATCCTTGAGGTACTCCGCAGATGGCCTCCGAACGGAACGGGGGGAGGCGGACTCTCTGGGTTCTACTGGAGAGGAATGAGATGATCCACTTCAGGGCCTTCCCTTGGATGCCGGTGTTGCTGAGGCGCTGTATTAGTGTACGGTGGCATACTGCGTCGAATGCTGCTGAGAGATCCAGGAGGATGAGCACAGCTGTTTCCCCGTTGTCAAGCAGGGATCTGATGTCGTCGGTAGCTGCGATGAGGGCGGTCTCGGTGCTGTGGTTAGCTCGGAAGCCGGACTGTGAGGGGTCGAGGGATCCGTTTGTCTCGAGGAAGGCAGCGAGTTGTTTGTTGACGGTCTTCTCGATGACTTTGGCAGGAAAAGGGAGGAGCGAGATGGGGCAGAAGTTCTTGAGATCCGTGGGGTCCGCGGTGGGTTTCTTCAGGAGAGCGCTGAGCTCGGCATGTTTCCAGCTCTCCGGGTAGGTCGCGGTTGCGAAGGAGATGTTGATGCTGTCCCGGAGTTTTGGGTGCGATGATGGAGTCTGCCTTGTTGAAGACGTGATGAGGGCAGGGGTCGGTTGGGGAGCCGGAGTGGATGGTGTTCATCATGCGGTTGGTGTCTTCGGTGCTGGTTGGGGTCCAGGTGCAGAGGGTGGAGGTGGGGGGGCGCTGGTTCGGAGGTTGGGAGCGTGGTCTGTGCGCCGAAGCTGTTGTGAATGTGGGCGATCTTGCAGTGGAAGAAGGAGGCGAGTGAGTCGCAGAGGTCTTGCGAGGGTGTGATGTCGTTGTTGCAGGCGCTGGGGTTGGAGAGCTCTTTAACGATGCTGAAGAGTACCTTGCTGTTGTGGGTGTTGTTGTCCAGTCGTTCTCTGAATGTAGTCCTTTTGGTGGTGCGGATCAGCTGTGATGTTTGCGGGTGGCGTCCTTGAGGGCTGTCATGTTTTCTGTTGTTTGGTCATGGCGCCAGACTTTCTCAAGGGTGCGGCAGTTTTTCTTGGAGTTTTTGAGGTCGTTGCTGAACCACGAGGCTTTCTTGCTGCTGGGTCTGCTGGGGGGGTTCTACAGTGGTGCTAGGTCATCGGCGCAGTTGGTGAGCCACTGTGTGAGGTTGCGGGCCGCTTCGTTGGGGTCCGTTGTGTTGGTGGGAGGGTTCTGGTTGAGGCAGGTGGTGAGCTGGTCGGCAGTGATTTTGCTCCAGCTTCTGCGGGGAACCTGTTGCGGGTGGTGGTGTGTCGTGGTTCTCCTGAAGTTGAAGTGGACGCAGCTGTGATCTTTCCAGTGTAGTCCGGTGGAGTGGCTGAAGGAGATGTGATTGCTGGAGGTCAAGCGTGTGGCCGGCGTAGTGGGTGGGGGTGTTCACCAGTTGCTTGAGTCTGAGGTTGGCGAGGTTGTCCAGCAGGGCGGCGGTGTTGCTGTCATTGTTGTTCTCCAGGTGGAAGTTGAGGTCCCCTAGGAGGATGTAGTCGGAGGAGGTTAGGGCGTGCTGGCTGACGAAGTCTGCGATGGTTTCGCTGAATTGTGTGCTTGGTCCTGGGGGTCTGTAGAGGAGAGTACCCCTGAGGGTGGTCTTGGGGTCGGTGTGTATCTGGAAGTGAAGGTGCTCGGCGGCGGTGAGGGTGTCAGAGTTGGTCGTGATTCGGATGGTGTTTTTGTGGACGATGGCGAATCCTCCCCCGGTCTGGTTGACGCGGTCCCTCCGGGTGATCTTGTATCCATCCGGGATGGCTACGGCGTTGTCGGGGGCTGAGGAGGCGTTCATCCAGGTTTCTGTGAGGAAGGCGACGTCTGGTGATGTTGTGGCGAGGAGGTTCCAGAGTTCGATGGCGTGTCTGTGGACGGAGCGGGTGTTGAGCAGGATGCACTTTAGGTGATTGTTGCTGGTGCCTGGCCTTGCGGGTGTGGTGCAGGTCTGGAGGCAGGTGAATTTGCAGACTTGGCAGGTGAAGGGTCCGTGGGTGCGTTTCGGGGTGGCTTGGTAGCAGGCGGGGTTCCGGCCAGGTTTGAGTGCGTTGAGGGTGGCGGCGTCGTAAGTCCGTCATGTGGCCTGGCATCGTCGGGGGCCAGGGTGAGGTTTTGTAAAATCTGCCTTGTCCTGTGATATTATGGTTCCATCACGATTTTGGTGATGTTGTACCGTATTTAGCGAGTACAACTAATGTGGAGTGAATTTGTCATGTTAACTAGCAAGTTCATTACGTATTCAGAGACTTTGTTTCGAATATGGGTTCCATTTTGTCTTTACCTCCATTTTGTGTTGCCCTCACGTCGGCCTGAGGAAGTAACCAAACAAACAAAGTTGCATGGGCTTCATTGTTCATACACTTATTAACTAAGCCTTTTCTTGACTCTAAGGTGCATTGTAAGGAATTTACCTCTTTATCTGAAACTGACCCTTTGCTAGGCCAATTTCCTTAGTTGATCCTTGTCTGAGATTGCGAGTCAAAGTTCAGGACACCGTTCATTTTTAGCTTTTCTACACATGCTTTATCTTGCTCGTTATCTATCATCGTTTCCTTTTTATGTTCCTTCGTTATATGCATTGTGCTTTCAATTATGGGTTTGTCCGGCTTTTGGTAAGTGAATTTGGGACGATCCTAATAATTAACTTGTGGGGTTGGTACAATGTAAAGTGAGCCTTTTGGAATGTGATAATGTATAGAAATGTGTTTCTATTGGTCAGAATTTGCTGCAGTGGGTGTCCATTTGTAATGTGAATATTGTGTATAAATACTGAAGTCTTGCTCTATAAAAATTGAACAGTTTCTTGAGTTGTACACCGTCTTGTATCGCTGGGATTACTGTTACTAGCTGCAGCTAATAAATTTGATCTCTGACGCCACCTAGAAGTATTCCGTGTCTCTGTATACCAAGGCAAGGGAACCCAGAGGACTTCGGGCGTGTCCCTGACGCCGCTGGGTACTTGAAATCCCAGTTCTTCAGTTGGCGCGGCCAACGTGGGGCGACTTCAGTGGTACCGGTCCAAGCCCGAAGATTGCGAGGAGCCACGTGAGGAAACTCTGGAGGAGAGCCCCCACTTCATCGACCCCTGCATGCCGACGTGGACCGAAGGTCTTTTCTGCGAGGCTTCCTGCTTTCCAACGGCTACGAAGGACTGCTGCCCTGACTGTCGCCTTGTCTTGGACCCTCCGATTGATGCTTGTAAAGGGAGACGATAGATGGTCTTCTGGTGGCGTGACAGATATTTGGTTAAGTATAAGTGGGTCGCTCCCACGACTTTGTTTGGTTCCTTGGTTTTTATTTGGTTGCTGCAGTACCCAAAGCCGAAGGGCTTGTATATTTACGAGTGTATCATTTTTTGATTCCCTTTGAAGTTTGAAACCAGACTAGTGAGTAAGATGCCTGGTCTTGGTACATTTGGTAATTGGTTTGTTTGTGGTAGTAACAGGGATTCCCGATTGGAGGATTCGTGTCCGATACCTCCGGTTGGAACTCCGACTTATGAGCTCTATTCAAAACACAGAGTGGGCCCTATTACTTATAATGAAGTATGGGTCCGCTACACTAAAAAAGATGGTGTCTTACGATGGCCCCAATATGGTAGTTTCGAATCAAATATTTTAAATAATCTGGAAGTTGTGCTGTTCAAGAAGAAAGCCCGGCCGGCAATGTTTGACTCTTTCCGCCTTTGGCGTAAGGAATCCAAACAGAGAGAAATTAAACAAGCAAAAAGAGATACGAAAGATAAGAATATGTCAGTATTACAAGCTGCTAGGCAGTTTAAGGAAGATGGAGAGGAGCGTGTGAATGAAGTCTCAGATAGGCAGCGTTGTATGGCCATAGGTAAATGTTATCCGGCCTTGCCGTCTTCTCCTCCAAAAGTGATTGAAGACTTTGAAAAAGATCCTTTGATCTCTCATTTACTGAGATTGCCCCCTCCCTATGTACAGGGTGCTACTGCACCTCCATTACCCCCGGTTGTTCCACCCTTTGTTGTTCAACCTCCTGCTGTTGTTCAGCTACCCGGTGCTCCACAGATGGTTTTGCCTCCTCCTGCGCAACCCATTCTATGGTCGCCAGCCTTGCTACCAGCTTTGCCTCAAACTCCTTTGCCTTCTGCTTCTGCATCTTCGACTTCAACTGTTCTTGTCCCTACACCTTCTTTGCCTCAGAATACTTATTCTCCTGTTCTTATGTCTACTTCTTCCCCTTCTGCTCGAAAACGAATGACCGAGACTGTTGTTAATCTGTTGTCATCATTGTTTGGGTCACTGAATATGACCCCTGTTTCGGAACGTAAGCAGAGTCGTAGTCAGCTTCCTAGTTCTGAAGAACGGACAGTGTTGGATTTGTTGGCTCGTAGGTGGATTTTAAATGATCCGAGGTATGATTTGCCAGCAGTTATGGATGTTTTCTTTCAGTGGGAACCGCCTAAGCAAAGGTATGTTTTTGATGTAATGTGTACTTTTCTGCGTCAGGAATGGGAAGATAATGAGTTGGGTCCGATTCCACAGGATGTGCTCGATGTTCAGTCAGGTTTTGCTAAAGGGATGATAGTGGAATCTGATGTTACAGATGCCGTAGAGACGATACTTGCTTTCAGATCTAGACTTCCGCCTCAGACATTGTATGAACCTGATTCTTCTGTTAGGAGGAAAGTGAAACAGTATCCTGTTGCGGTCTCGGGAGGGAAAGGAAGGAGTCGGGTTCTAGTCAAGGAGGGTTTTATTGAAGCCAAAAGAAAGTCTGTACAAGTCTTTATGTGATGCAGCGGCCGACATGGTGAGCGGCTCCTGCTCCGTCTTCGGACGCGGGTCTTGGGGGCCTCGACTCTCCTCAGTCCCTCCGGGCCGACCCTCTTCCGGGGCTTGTCGACTTCCGTGGTGACTCTCCGGTATCGATAGCCCAAAAGAAAGAGAAGGGATGGGTCAGACCAGTGCTCTCGAACGCTAATGGTGATAGGAACGGGGAGTGAGGGAGGGTTCCTAAGTGCAGCACACAGGGCTCTCAAACAGTGAGGGGGTAGTGCTCAAAGGTGGGGGTACCGGGTTATGCAAGGAATCCCAATCACTCGTTCGGCCCGCCTCTTCTACCAACCCAGCCCGCAACTCTCCTCCGTACCTGGGCTAGCCACACACCTCCCCCGGGTGAGTGGCTGGGCGAAGCGCCGTGTCGGTGGCCTCCAGGCGTCTCCTCGGTTGGTGGTACATCTCCCTCTCTTCGGCGTCTCTTCTCCTCCGGTCTCGCACTCTTCTCCTCGATACTTTCTTCTCTTTCCTCCTTCTCCGTCCTCCAGCCTCCGTCCTCCAGCCTCCGGTGAACAAGCACACCCCCTCAGCCTCTGCTTCCGCCTTTGACTCCGCCGCGGGAAGCGGACCCAACCATTTTTTTAGCAGGTTTATATGGTATATCTGCGTCTTGTTAGGACTGACTTGGAGTTTGTAACTCGTTCTTCCTATCTTGGAAACCACCTTGTAGGGACCGACCCATTCGGCTCGGAATTTCTGCGTGGATGAGGGGAGCAGTACAAGGGCCCATTTGTTTATCTGCAGGAGTCTCCACTTCTTGCCTTTGTCGTATACATGTTTCTGTCGGTTTTGGCTCTTCGCAAGATTCGTGTAAGCCAGGTCACGCAGCCGTCCTAGTTTGCTCTTCAGTTTCTGGGCATACTCTAGGGTGGTCGCTGTTTCTTCGGGTACTTCCCTCTCCCAGGCTTCCCGCGTCATATCCAGCAGGGATCGAGGTTGTCGTCCATAAAGAAGCTCAAAGGACGAGAGGCCTAGGCTACTCTGCGTCTGACCACGGATCACGTAGAGAGCCAGGGGTAACAGGTGGTCCCACTCCGTCCCGTTGACTTCTAGCATTTTCCTCAAGGTCGTCTTCAAGGTTCGGTTATAGCGTTCCACCAACCCGTCTGTTTGGGGTGGTACGCCGAGGTCTTTATTTGCTGAATTCCGAGATTATGACACACTTCCTTCATGAGGCGGGACACAAACGGGGTCCCTTGATCTGTCAGGATCTCCTTCGGGAATCCTACCCGGCTGAATAGTTCCACCATTTTATCTGCTATTTGTTTAGTGGTGGTTGATGTTAAGGGGAACACCTCCGGGAATCGGGTGGCGTAATCTACCACAACCAACACATGTTGATATCCCCTCTTTGTCTTGGGCAGGGGTCCGATGAGGTCCATCCTGACCCGCTCGAAGGGTTTCCCGATAATGGGGAGTGGTTGCAACGGGACGGCCGGGGGTTTTGTCATGTTCCTGCGTTGACAGATCTCACACTCACGACAGTACAAGGCTGCGTCCTTGTAAATTCCAGGCCAATAGAAGTGCCGTAGGATGTTATGTATAGTTTTCTCAGCACCCGCATGTCCTGCAACCAGGTGGCTGTGGGAGTAGAACAAGATCTGATCACGAAAAACCACCGGTACTAGCAGCTGGGTTGTGTCATCTTTCTTCCCTTGTCGGTACAATAGGTCATTTTCGATGAAGAAGCGGGGAAAGGTAGGTGCAGTGTTGTCTGTAGCTTGATGTGCCTGCTCCCAGGCATTAAAGAGAGAGCAGTCATTGGCCTGTGAGAACCAAAAACTGCGGTCTAGGACCCATGGTTCTGCCGATATGAACACGGGGAGCGGCGCGCGGGGAGCGTTCCTCTCTACACTGATAGGAGGGCCCTGTCGCTGGGCCAGGGTCTTGCGAAACATGTGCAGGAATCCCGGGTTGTCTGTACCAATGATCAGGTCCTCGGGGAGAGAGGGCAAGACCCCCACCCTGACAACGTGTGGCTCCCCTAACTCTGGATGGAGGGGTACCTGGGCGACGGGATAGGGTCTTATGTCCCCATGCACGCACTTAATGTTCACTACCTCTCTGGTCATGTATTGCGAGGTGGTCACGTGTTGGGGTTGTATCACTGACTGCCGGCACCCCGAGTCTAGGAGGGCTTGGATAGTGGACCCGTTTACCGTTACACGTACCCTGAACGTGTTCCCCATCTCCGTGGAGTACAGCACTGCCTTGGGAAGGTAGCCGACTTCCATTGGTTCGTCCTGGGGTTTTCTGCGTGGGCACATTCTGGCTATGTGACCCCACTGGCCACAATCGAAGCACTGCGGCCCTGCCGCGTGAGGGGGTTCTGGTTTCCAGGGACGGGGATGTGGAGCCTCTGGACCCCGAGGGAGCCGTCTCTCTGGTTTAGGAACCGGCCTGGAATGTTTCTCGGGTTCCCAAACAGGGGTCTTTAGTTGGGCTCTGGCAAAACTGGCGGCCATATCAATGGCCATAGCAGTGGTGAGGTTATGGTGCTGCCGTAGCCATCGTTGCGTGGCATAAGGTAAGACTTCGAGGTATTGCTCCAGATAGATCCTGTCCATAATCTCTTCCTTGGAGCACGTAGTGGGGCTGAGCCATTTATCAGCCGCCATCTTCAGGCGAAAGAACAGTGTTTTTGGATTCTCCCCTGGTAGGGCTCGGTCCTTTCGGAACTTCAGACGGTAGGCCTCTGCATCCAGACCTAGATGGTCCAGGATTATGCGCTTAACTTCGGGATATGGAGTGTCTCCTGTGTGGTTGGCCACCTGATATGCGGCCTGTGCTTCGCCTACCAGGAGGGGTGCCAGAAAAAAGGGCCATTTACCAACCGGCCATCCGCAGGCACGGGCCGCCCTTTTGAAATTCAGGATGAAGGAATCCGGGTCCTCCCCGGGCTGGTATTTTTGCAAGGACACCCCTGTTGGCCCATGGGATATCACTCGATCCCCACTGCCACCTCCCTGAGTAGGGGCTCCCGTCCATGTTGGATGTCCTGCGCTCTCTCTGGTGGTCAGGGCCTGTTTTAGGATGTCCCGGTCTGCCTGTGCAGAGGTCAGTTGTTGCTCCGCGATTCACTCCAGGCGTTCCTGCCCCTTCACTAGTTGTTGCACCACGGTCTCCATGTCCATCTCTCCTATACAGATGGGTGCAGTGCCTGCATTCTCCACCACTGTTGCGGTCTCGGGAGGGAAAGGAAGGAGTCGGTTTCTAGTCAAGGAGGGTTTTATTGAAGCCAAAAGAAAGTCTGTACAAGTCTTTCTGTGATGCAGCGGCCGACGTGGTGAGCGGCTCCTGCTCCGTCTTCGGACGCGGTTCTTGGGGGCCTCGACTCTCCTCAGTCCCTCCGGGCTGTCCCTCTTCCGGGGCTTGTCGACTTCCGTGGTGACTCTCCGTTATCGATAGCCCAAAAGAAAGAGAAGGGATGGGTCAGACCAGTGCTCTCGAACGCTAATGGTGATAGGAACGGGGAGAGAGGGAGGGTTCCTAAGTGCAGCACACAGGGCTCTCAAACAGTGAGGGGGTAGTGCTCAAAGGTGGGGGTACCGGGTTATGCAGGGAATCCCAATCACTCGTTCGGCCCGCCTCTTCTACCAACCCAGCCCACAACTCTCCTCCGTACCTGGGCTAGCCACACTCCTCCCCCGGGTGAGTGGCTGGGCGAAGCGCCGTGTCGGTGGCCTCCAGGCGTCTCCTCGGTTGGTGGTACGTCTCCCTCTCTTCGGCGTCTCTTCTTCTCCGGTCTCGCACTCTTCTCCTCGATACTTTCTTCTCTTTCCTCCTTCTCCGTCCTCCAGCCTCCGGTGAACAAGCACACCCCCTCAGCCTCTGCTTCCGCCTTTGACGCCGCCGCGTCACTGGAAGGCCCCGCCCATCCGTCCGAGGGCTGCCACTTAAAGGGCCAGTGTTCCTCGTCGGTCTCGTGATCCCTGGCAACACCGTAATCAAACGAGGGGAGGTCATTCTGCACGGGGGAATAAGCAGTGGGTGAGTGACTACAGTCCCGATGTCCAGACCCCTCAACAGTACGATGAGGGGGGGCCGATGCCACCCCGCTACATATCCTTTGAGAGAAGGTCCTCCTGTATGGAAAGAAGCAGTTCAGGCTAATATAAATTTGGGTAATCAGGCCGCTCCGGCTCATTTTCAGCGAGTATGGCTATATGTCCCTTGGAAGAGAGCAGAGGTCTTGGCTCTGAAGCAGACCTTGCCTGACCCTCGTAAGAATCCTGCTGGTTATTACAAGGAGTTGTCCCAGAAAGTTGAAGCGTGTATTATGAATTTAGCGGACATCGATATGTTGATGGGAAATGTAGTCCCCCAACCCTTGTGGGCGAAGATTCGTCATGAGAATCATGCTGCTGAATTAGGTGATACCTGGCCGAATATTGTTGCCGCAGATGGTAGACAGGAGGGAGGTGCTAAACCTGAACCTCTAGTTTCAGAATTACCAGGTAGAATTATTAATTTGATGAAAACGATGATGCCCGCTTTACGAGTGAATTGGGATAAGTTAGCAGCATGTAAGCAGAAGAAAGACGAGAGTGTATCTGATTTCTTCACTAGGTTTGAAGAGACGTTTATTGATCATAGTGGTCAGGATATGAGTACAGAAGGTGGTCAAAGGTTGTTTGTGGATACATTTGTCTTTAATTTGCTTCCCGAACTTTCTAATAAGTTAGAGGACTCTGAGAGTTCATGGGCTGTCTCTTCGTCGGCCCAGATATTGGCTACTGCACAATATTACGAGAATAGGGATAAAGATGAGAAGGATAAAGTGGAGAAGAAAACTAAAGAGTTAAAGACGAAAGTTTTTTTGCAGCAAGCTTATCCACCTCGTCAGAATCAGCCTCAGTTTCAGCAACCTCCACAATTTCAGAGATTGTTACAGAAGCCTGAGCCTTATGTTCAGCGATTCTTTCCTGGCCCTAATCAGTGTGCTTATTGCAGAGAGGAAGGTCATTACAAGAATAGTTGCCCGGCTTTGTTACAGCGTGCGAATGGTGTATCTGGTCAGAGAGGTCGTGGTAGTTTTCAGCAAGCTCCTAGGGGTAGGGTACGTGGTGTGATCCCTCAGAATGAGCGTTCCTCTTCCCTACAGAATTCTGCGAATTATTTTGACAGACAGAATGTTCCGAGTGGTCAGTCCGCCCAGTATTATGTTGAGGATTACTATGTCGAAGGTGAGAGTTCTGGTTATAATGATAACTAGGACAGCCAAGGACAAAGTGAGGGAGTAGTGATAGTTTCAGTAGATCAGAGTGGACCTTATGTTGAAGTGATTACATCAGGTGTGGTAGAACCTTTTCTTTTGGATACTGGTGCGATGAAGAGTTCTATTATGCACTCTAAACTTCCTGGCGCACCTTTGTCTGGCTTGACCAATGTTTCAGTAGGATTTTCAGGCGCCCCAGTTCGTAATCCGGTTTCTAGTCCTTTGTCCCTTACCATTGGCCCTTGTGAATTGGAAGCTCCACTTATCTTAACGACTGGTTGTGGTGAGAATCTGTTGGGCTTAGACTTGCTGAAAAGATTGTATGCGACATTGCATTGTTCTCCTTCAGGAGTACAACTCGGTAAGAAAGTAATTTCTCCAATGTTTTTGTCTAAGGATTGTTTGCCACTGGAATTGCGTTCGCTTCCTGATACACTTTGGGCCACAGGTCCAAATGATGTTGGTCTTTTGCAGATTCCTCCGTATGTTGTTACCCTTAAGTTGAACGCTAGGCTACCTCGTTTTCCACAATACAAGATTTCGAGCGATGGTGAGAGAGCTCTTTTAGCGATTGTCTATGATCTGGTTGAGAAGGGTGTAGTTGAGGAAACGAGAGGTAATGTGTGTAACAGTCCTGTTTTGCCTGTCCTTAAACGTACTGATGCTTCTCAGCCACCTGTGTACAGGATTGTGATCGACCTTCGGTAAGTCAATAAGATAGTCGTGCCACAGTTTCCTGTGGTACCTGATATCACTGCTTTGTTGACTTTGATTCCTGTTTCGGCAGCTTAGTTTTCTGTCATCGATTTGAAGAATGCTTTCTTCAGTATTCCTATTGCTGAGGAGAGCAGGGATATTTTTGGCTTCCCATTAGGAGGCCGAAGCTTCCGGTTTAACCCCTTCGGTGCTCATGACGGAGCGGTTCCGTCATGAGCGTCGGTTGAGCTGTGCTCATGACGGAACCGTTCCATCATGACCACACCCGTTTTTCAGAACGTTCAGCACAGCGCGAAAATTCGCGCTGCGCTGAACGGGTTAACAGAGCTCCCCAAGGTTATTGTGAAAGTCCCTCCATCTATAGTCAGGCGTTGAAAACTCAGCTTGACGGTTTTGTGTTACCTGTTGGTGCTACTCTTATTCAGTACGTCGATGATTTGTTGATTACTGCTGATGATGAAAAGATTTGTAAAGAGGCTGCTCTTTCTTTGTTGCGGTATTTGTCTGACCTTCATCATAAAGTGTCACCTTCAAAGTTGCAATATTGTTGCCAAGAAGTGACCTACTTAGGTCATCTCTTGTCGAAGGAGGGAAGGAGATTGACCCCAGAACGAATTCAAGCGATTGCTCAAATGAATGTACCATCCACACAGAGAGAAGTGCGTGCCTTTTTAGGTATTACATCGTATTGTAGACAGTGGATTCCCAATTTTTCCTTGCTAGCGAAACCTCTGTTAGCATTGACTCTGAAAGATACTCCGCATCCTCTTCCTTGGTCTGACGAATGTCAGAAAAGTTTTTCTGAACTACGCGATGCATTGTGTTCAGCTCCTGTGTTGGGTACTCCAGACTATAGTAAGCCTTTCACGTTGTACGTGCACGAGAGAGAAGGTTGTGCGTTGTCAGTGTTAACACAACCATTTGGGGACAAGCAGCGTCCATGTGCGTATTTTTCAGCAACGTTAGACCCAGTTGCTAAGGCGTTGCCGAGTTGTCTGAGAGCTACAGCTGCAGCGGCTGTTTCTATCCGACAGTCTGCTGGTTTGGTATTGGATAATACGTTGATTGTGATGGTCCAACATGCAGTAGATACCTTATTAAACAGGACTAAGACACAGCACCTTACTAGTGCACGTCTGTCAGGTTACGAGTTGACATTGTTGGCTAGTCATGTTCACATTAAAAGGTGTAATGTGCTGAATCCAGCTACGTTGTTACCGATCTCTACAGAGACGGATCCTCAGGAACAGCATGATTGTTTTCTTCGTACAGAGGAAGAAACGAAAGCTAGAGGTGTTTTAAGCTTCCGAATGGTGAAACGACTGCAGCGTATGCTATTACAACTTCACATACAGTTGTTGAGACAGCACGCATATCACAGAATTCTGAGCAAGCAGCAGAGTTGATTGCATTGACTAGAGTGTGCGTGTTGTCAGAAGGAAAGCGAGTGAATGTTTACACCGATAGTCAGTATGTGTTTGGTGTTGTCCATAGTTTTGGGCGTTTGTGGAGAGAGCGTGGGTTCCTTACTTCGCATGGGACAAAAATACAGGATGGGCAGTTGGTGAATGAACTTTTGGAATCTCTCACTCTCCCAAAGCAGATTGCAATTGTGAAGTGTAGTGCGTATAAGAAAGTTGTGGTCGAGGGAATGTGTTTGCGGATGAAGTTGCGAAGGAAACGGGGAAAGACATGATGAGCCGTATGTATGTTGCAGGCCCAGCTAATTGGGTTATGGCTGGTGGAATGTGTGAAGACACAATAGAAAGTGTGAAAATGATTCAGGCTGAAGCGACTGATGAATAAGTGAGTGTTTGGAGAGAAACTACGGGTATGTTGGATTCGACAGGTTGTTGGGTTGAGTTGTCAGAACACCAACGATGGCTGTTGCCAGATGCGTATGTGCTCCCAGTGGTTACTATGGCTCATGGAATGGCTCACATTAGTTCGAAGGGAATATGCAAGTTGTTGGCTCCAGTTTGGCAGAATGCTGGAATTCCGAAATGTGCAGAGAACGTGGTGAAACATTGTATGATTTGTCTGAAGTATAATCCTGGTAAGGGAACTCCAACTCCAGCTGGTCATTTTGCTCCTCCGACGTATCCGTCTGAGGTGATACAGCTAGATTATATACATATGGAGAGATGCAATAATTTGAAGTATGTCCTTGTGGTTGTTTGTGCCTTTTCCAGGTGGATAGAGGCTTACCCCCTAAAGGATAATACTGCCTTGTCTACAGCCAAGGTTTTGCTCAAAGAATATTTGCCTAGGTATGGTTTGCCCAGAATTGTATGGTCGGACAATGGGAGTGAATTTGTGGGTCAAATCATGAAGAAAGTATGCTCTGGTTTGGGGATAACTCAGAAGTTCCATGCAGCGAATCACCCCCAGTCTGCTGGAATTGTTGAATGTTACAATGGTACCTTGAAGCTGAAATTAGCTAAGGTACAAGCGAGCACTGGTCTTACATGGCCGGATGCCTTGCCGTTGGCCCGTTTGTCAACAAGGACGACTGTGCATTCTCGAGTGGGACTTAGTCCGTATGAAATTGTGTTTGGTCGTCCGGCCAATGTTTGGGGTGTGCCTCCTCCTAAAGAATACAGCAGTATTGAGTAGCCTATGTTGGTGGATTACTTACATGACTTGACTACTAAATTACGTTTTCTCCACCAACAGGTCTATGACAGTTTGCTGACAGCTACTACAGATCCAGGACATTCAATCCAACCTGGTCAATACGTCCTCCTCAAGAACTTTCAGCGTACCAAGAACTTGGAACCTAGATGGACTGGTCCTTACTTAGTCCTTTTGGTTACTAGAACCGCTGTTAGAGTAGCTGGCAAAAAGAACTGGGTGCATGCCACCCACTGTAAAAAAGTTCCTTTGCCTTTACCGTATGATCAGTGGATGAGGGATGGTATAGCTGACACAGATTGCGAGAAAGTCCCCAGATTCGTGCCCTTTAGTGATGCTCATTTGACATGGACACGGTCAGAACGCGAGGATGATGATGTTCTGCAAACTGCTGTGCCTCCTCATCTAAAGATTGACACCACCAATCCGGAACTTTTATTTAAGGATCCAACTGTACCTGATAAAGAACGCTACGATTTCAGACCAAGAAAGCTTGTACATATGGACAAATAAAGTGAAACTGAAATATTTTTTTAGATAGTGAATTTACACTTTGGCAGATCAAGAAACTTTTTTTGCTTTTTCCTTTTTCGAGTCACCATCCGAACTCCGCTGCAGGGTCACGGTAGGAAGTTCCTAAGGGGTGAACCGCGCCGTAACACAAGGTCCGTGGTCCAGGGTCGTTAGTACGATCTTGGCACACACTTAAGTGAAGAAGGTAACGACCGCGAGCAGCACGTTAGAGGAGGGAGTTTTTTGATGCTGACCAGAGTGCTAGGAAAGTAGATTCTAAAGTCCGAATATGTATATTGATTCGTAGCAAATGTTTTTTAATAATGTGTTTTCTTATGCTTGTGAATATTACATTAGCTTGTGTGGGTTGGATTTTCTATGTCACACAATTGCCGCTCACATCTACCTCCCAACATACTCTTTCTTTTTCTACTGTTTCTCCACATGAGTTTCATACGTTACCTGAACATGAACAGACACGAAGATCAGAATTTGTGAACAATTCGTTTATACAGATGTTGCATCAGCATCAGCTAGTCATAAATACCACATATTGTTGGGTGTGTGTGGTCTTATGCCACATACTACAGACAAGGGAATGCCATATTTGGTTTTGCCTTTTTCACCTAATGGGTCAGTTTGGGCACTCCCATCGATGTTTATCTATGCGAATGAAGATACTGTCGCACAAGAAGTTGGAGACTTCTTTAAGGGTTTCCTACCCTTTTGGGGTCCTATGGCTAATAGTAGGAATATTCGTCAGCTTACGAGAGTGGTTGAGGCCACTATAAATGAGACTGCAGGTGCCCTTAGCAATGTTACAGCTGAGCTTCAAGCGGATCACCTTATGACATTACAAAACCTATTTGTTTTAGATATTATTCTTGCAGATAGAGTTGGGGTATGCAAATTGATTAGATCTACTTGCTGCGTTTTCATACCGGATAATGCCCCGACAGTGTATCAAGCCATCTCTAGACTACATAAGATCTCTGAGTCTATTCATGTGGACGAAGGTAACTGGTCGTTGATGGGATGGTTTTGGGAATTGTTGTCCAAATGGGGATGGAAGGTTCTGATGTTCCTTGGTATGGCGTTAGCTATCCTTTTCTCGTGTTGTTTTTGCATCCAGTGTGGTCCCACCATTTGTGGCCTTTGTGCTACAATCTGTGTGAGAAGACCCGTCTCGAGAGAAGTGAAGGATAATAAGATGATGTTACAGCAACATCTTGATGACCTGATAAGAATAGACATAGACCTGGATTCAGACTGACGTGAGTTTAGGTTATTGCCTTCGTAATGGCAAAAGGAGGGACTGAGGTTCTGTTAAATCTGCCTTGTCCTGTGATATTATGGTTCCATCACGATTTTGGTGATGTTGTACCGTATTTAGCGAGTACGACTAATGTGGAGTGAATTCGTCATGTTAACTAGCGAGTTCATTACGTATTCAGAGACTTTGTTTCGAATATGGGTTCCATTTTGTCTTTACCTCCATTTTGTGTTGCCCTCACGTAGGCCTGTGGAAGTAACCAAACAAACAAAGCTGCATGGGCTTCATTGTTCATACACTTATTAACTAAGCCTTTTCTTGACTCTAAGGTGCATTGTAAGGAATTGACCTCTTTATCTGAAACTGACCCTTTGCTAGGCCACTTTCCTTAGATGATCCTTGTCTGAGATTGCGAGTCAAAGTTCAGGACACCGTTAATTTTTAGCTTTTCTACACATGCTTTATCTTGCTCGGTATCTATCATCGTTTCCTTTTTATGTTCCTTCATTATATGCATTGTGCTTTCAATTATGGGTTTTTCCGGCTTTTGGTAATTGAATTTGGGACGATCCTAATAATTAACTTGTGGGGTTGGTACAATGT
Organism: Lissotriton helveticus; assembly: GCF_964261635.1. NCBI lineage: Eukaryota > Metazoa > Chordata > Amphibia > Caudata > Salamandridae > Lissotriton > Lissotriton helveticus. Next base: position 161,573,364 of record NC_136065.1, on the reverse strand, counting down.
AAAGTGAGCCTTTTGGAATCTGATAATGTATAGAAATGTGTTTCTATTGGTCAGAATTTGCTGCAGTGGGTGTCCATTTGTAATGTGAATATTGTGTATAAATACTGAAGTCTTGCTCTACAAAAATTTAACAGTTTCTTGAGTTGTACACTGTGTTGTATCGCTGGGATTACTGTTACTAGCTGCAGCTAATAAATTTGATCTCTGACGCCACCTAGAAGTATTCCGTGTCTCTGTATACCAACGCAAGGGAACCCAGAGGACTTCGGGCATGTCCCTGACGCCGCTGGGTACTTGAAATCCGAGTTCTTCAAGGGGTGCTGGCGCTGGGCGCGGTCCAGGCGCGGACGGGCGTAGAGGGGCTTGCCTGTGGCGCGCGTACGCGTGGACTCCACCATAAGAGGCAAAGTGGGAGGGAGGAGCAGCTGGGAGGCGGGAGCGGGGTGGCGAAAGGGAGGGGTACAGAAGGAAAAAAAGGGGTGGGGCCGCAGGGAAGCAGCGGCAGGGAGCAGGGAGCGGGGAGGGTGAAACGGGCAAGAAAAACGGTCCTGAGGGCGGCGAAAATTACACAGCAGAAACCAGGGGTGGCAGCAGGGCACAAGTACAGAGTCAGTCACGAAAAATGCACAACAAATCCAGTGATTGGCAGAGAAACAGGGGCAACAACAGGGCACAAGTATACAATTAGTCGCAAAAAGTAAAACAAAAAATGCAGGAAAGGAAACACCTCGAGAGCAGGGACAGCGGCGAACTCGCAGTGGCAGCGGGGGAGACCGGGCGCACTCAGGGGGAGCCGCGCGGTGCGTGGAGCGATCGGCCTTGGGGACAGGGTTAGGTCACAGCTCTTGGCCGCGCGGAAAGCTCTCTAAATAGCCAGTGGGAGGGAGGAGCAGCTAGGAGGCGGGAGCAGGGTGACGAAAGGGAGGGGTGCAGAAGGGAAAAAAGGGGCGGGCCGCAGGGGAGCAGCGGCAGGGAGCGCGGGGGGGGTGAAACGGCGGGAAAAATGGTCCTGAGGGCAGCGAAAAATACACAGCAGAAACCAGGGGTGGCAGCAGGGCACAAGTACAGAGTCAGTCACGAAAAATGCACAACAAATACAGTGATTGGCAGAGAAACAGGGGCAACAACAGGGCACAATTATACAATGAGTCGCAAAAAGTAAAACAAAAATACAGGAAAGGAAACACCTCGAGAGCTGGGGCAGCGGCGAACTCGCATTGGCAGCGGGGGAGACCGGGCGCAGTCAGGGGGAGCCGCGCGGTGCGAGGAGCGATCGGCCCTGGAGACGGTCCTCGCTCCAGGTTGAGTCCAACTCACTGCATTGGGGGCAAGATGATGTGCATACATGGGAGTGGTGGTACTAGACCCCACCCCCCTGCGGGAGGGGTGGAGATGTTACGCAATGTCACAAAGTAATTCCAACAGCTTATGTATATTTGTAAATTGGTGCATAGTATTGAGTAGTGTGTGTGTTTAATAAATGTACTCTTACTTTTATAAAGCAAAGTACAGACTGGACAATCAATTATTGAGTGTTATTTTTGCGCACCTGCAAATGGCGATTACTAGCCCACACCACCTCCCATGAGTAAGCCTCAGACTGCTCTGCAATGCTACCCTCTGAGAGTCAGGCGCAACAATTAAGTGTTTGGTTCCCAGTGAAGGACAAATGTAGTCATGTTATTTGTGCAGGCCTCACAGATGCTGTCTCGTTTTCCGACATCCACCCACTGGTCTAACTTGTCTAGGCGGGAATGAAAGTTGGTCTACTCCTGGCATAGTGACTTTGTCTCCGAGCTGAGGTCATTCATTTTTTCCATCCATAGTTGTGAGGGTGGTCTCTGTTGCTCAAATCTCCTTCAGCATGGCCTCCATGGATACCTCTGTAGCCGGAGTCTTTCCTCTGGGGGTGCAGGTGTGGCCTGGAGCCCGGAGCAGGTGATTGCCTCCGAAAAGAGTAGTTGGAGTGCCAAAGGCTTGGACTGTGGCATGTGGGGGGCAAGAGAAAGACCAGCAGGCAGACTGTTGAGTAGTAGACTAAGAACGGGTCTGTGGCAGCCAAGGGTTATCCAGATCCTAAAAACAGATCCAGGAACTACTCTGGGGCCTCCCCGTTGAGACTCAGGAGGGGTGGGGTCCCCACACATGAGGTGAATGTACAGGGCCATAGGCTGGGGGGGCATCAGTCTTTCGCCCCTGTGTACAGGTCTGCAATGTCACCAGTTGTCCACGGGATGGCAGTGCAGGTCCCTCAAAGCAAAATCTGTAGTGTATCCCTGGGGCGGAGGGGAAGTCAGTATCTTATCGAGCTGAGGGTTCCCCAGTGGATCTTGTGGGAAAGTCCACAGACCACGCAAAATGTTGGTGGCCCCCAGCTGGATACGGGATCATCCCAGATGATACCAGGGGTTACGAGCAGAGTCTGCAACCCAAGGTCGTGAGGTTCTGTAATTCTCGAGACTGACTCCATTTTATATTGTGCCACCATTTTGTGTTGCCCTCACGTATGCCTGTGAAGGTAGCCTGGCGAACAAAGTGGCCTGGCCTTCTTAGTCCATGTATACATTAACTAGGGTTCTTTCTGACTCTGGAATGATCTGTAAGAAACTGACCTCTTCACCTGAAACTGACCCCGCAAAGCCAATTTCCCAGATCGATCTTTGTCTGAGATTGCCAATCAATGTTCAGGACATCGTTAACTTTCAGTTTCCTTGCATATGCCTTATCTTGTTCATCATCTGTTACTGTTTCTTTTTATGTTTCTTCATTACATGGGTTATGCTTTCAATTATAGGTTTGTCCGGCTTTTGGAGATTGAATTTGGGACATTCTTAATGATTAACTTTTGGGTGGGGATACTGTACATGTAATCATGCCATGCCCTGCAGTGGCATCTAAATCAGATTAACCTTTGTGAACTATGTAATTATAGTGTTTTGCCCATATCCTACTAAAACCCCCAAAGGCTACTCACCTGCTGACTCTCCAGATTTTCAATTTGTTTAGGAATGTAATTGGTACAACTCCCTTACATGCCTGGGGCAGGATAAACAGTATATAAGACGTGAAGTAAGACCATTCTAGCAGACTGCCTCATTCAGTTGCTAAGGCATCTGTGTCACGTAGTCTCACTCATTTGAGTTTAATAAAAATGTTCTCTTTATATTCCAGCTTCTGTGTCAAGTTCTTCTTTGTGAGTTTAAAAGGACTAAGTATCAGTGAGACCCCTGAGAAGGAGTTCAGATTTCTTCAAATGGCGCCCATGTGGGGCCTCATTAGAGAAGTGGCTATCTGAGGGGGTGATCTTGTCAGTAGACAGAAATCTACTGAGGAGGACAGGACAGGACTCTACTAAGAAGGTACTCTGTGCACGGAGGTTCTGGGGATTCTTTGTCTCTGCAGCCCAGTATATTTCTGATCTTCCTGATTTTGAGCCTCCACATGATGTCACTCCTGACTGAGAACCTTTTTGGCGGGAGTATTTAAAAAAAATAAAAAGACCGATATGTCATTTAGAACTTGGCAGTTAGAATTTGGACAACTATTTGTTTTGTATAGCATTGGAATTTTGGAATTTGTGTTGGCCAACTTTGGATTTGTATAGGTTTGTATATGCGAATTGCAATTCGTGTAGGCAGGTAATGAGGAGACTTTTCTCTACTTTGTATAAGATTTGAACGGTGCAACGTACGGAGAGTACCTTAAGCACTATTTTGATTATAATATTTGCATATTCTGCAGTATTTTTGGCATACCTGTTTCCAAGCTCACATCAGAGAATGTGTTGCTTTTTTGGAAGGTACCATAGTGTGATGTGAAGTAAATTCGCCAGCTCCCCTAGAGGGAAAACCTAAATAGGTTTAGGTATAAAAACATATTTCTTCCTTGGTGATTCTGTATCCCCAGGGAATTAATATATGGACATAATACATACAAGGATCCTCTGTTCTGTGCAATTTTATGAATGGAGATATGCAGAGCGATTTTTGGTGTTCTGCCAGTCAAAGCTAGTGAATTGAGTGTATCTTGGCTTCTTGGAAATAAAGGTCTGTGGGGCTGTTTTTGCAGTTTTTTGGAACATATTGAAAAGCGCTTCTTGTAAATATGACTTACAACTAGTATTTACAAATGCTTTGGTTTAAGTACAGTCTGTGGGCTGTCCTTTAATTCTGTCTTTAGCATTGATCTGTGGGTTACATGTGTGTTTAAATGTCTATGTGGTTTTCCCATTAGTGCAACTTCTGTAAGTAAATAGCGATGGCACTATTTATGAAATAAATTACTAAAAGCGCGCTGTATTGTGTGTCCTGAGTGTTTTACCCCTTTCTTTTTATGTCTGAAATGAGCTCAATGTGTGTTTGTGGTTTTTTCTTGATGTTTTCAGTCTGTTATGCAAAATGTTAGTTATTTAATATTAATCAGAAATGAAATAAAAATCCAGAAATGAACCATGTGATATGCTGAAATAGCTATATGTTGCTATTTAATTTATAGAGTAAGCAATTATGCACATGTACAATGCTTTAAAGATAAAATTAAAATTCTCATTCACTAGGAATAAAAAAGCCCTCAAAAACGAAATTGTGTGTTTTGCAAAAAATAAACTTACAGCATTTTCCTTAGATATATTGTATTAGATATTAACAGGCAAACACATCATCTGAATACATTGGATTTTGCTTTATTGCACGCGCATTTTGAAACTTGAAATGTCTTAGTTTTAGTTTTAAATAGACAGCCACTGTGCCCACGTTTTCAACACTAAGAAACAGCTGTTGCTGCCGCTAAGCAAGCAACACGAAGAAATCATGAATAGACAGGAATGTTTACTCAGTCAGGACTTTCCCAGTTAAACACAGGTGAACCTTTGCATTTCAGAATAGTGTTTTAAAAAGGTTAGAAAAATAAGGTTCATTATTTTGTATTACAGGAAAACAGTTCAATTAAGGGTTTCTTTTCTTTAAGCATTTTTTGTAAGCACATGTTTGGTTCTAATATTAAAATAACTGTCCTTTTAAATAAAAGTGGCGCAAAAATTTGTCATGTTTCAAGTTAGGCTTATGTGCTTAGGCTTGTGAATGAATGCATCTAAATATGATAGGCAAGAGATGCAGCTTGCTATTATATGTGGAATTATTAAAAATGGTTTTATTAAAAGAAAATTACTAAATATGGAAAAAAAATGTTTTAAAAGAAGTGCTTTTAAAATCGTTTTTTTATATTTATAAAGCTTTATACTCATACTATGACCTGCTAGCATTAAAATTTAATTTAAGTTGTGTTGAACCCGTAAAAATGAAAACATTTGCATATGGAATTTCACTTAACGCAGGCGTAAAAAAATCATTTTTCTAAGGATTTACATGAGATATGTCTAATGTTCAATCTCTGCAATCTGTAAAGAACATTCTGAGGATGATTAATATGTAGCACAATTATAGGATATTTATTTTTAAGTGCCACACATATCAAAGTCGAATTTGGATAAATAGACTATTTAAACAGCATTTTTTTCATTTAGAGTAGCTTTTAAAGTGCCTTAGGCTTCAGTAAATGCATACATTTAGGTATGATACAAATTTGCAGGTTGTTCTCATTTGGGGTTGCTCTTAATGGCTCAGTGAGCCAATGTGCCCAGTGCAGAGGTTTGAGTTTAATATCAGGGTTGAAGGATTTAACTCTAGCTGGACCTACTGAGACGTTCATCCATTTAAGGCTGATGAAATGAGTACCATTGCATAGGGTGGTAACAAGCATTTGTTCTTAAGCTGGTCTGTTGTGTTGTTGTGTTCTGCGAATTATTCATAGTAGATGTTTTTGAGTCTGGGAATAGGAGTGGATTGTGGCACCTAAAGGGAGTAATATATATAGTATGTGGTTTTGGATAGGGTTGGTTATTGGAGGTTAGAAAGAGTTGGGAAGGTTTTTTTTTCTTTGACAGCTGCAAAGTGAGGAGCCGCGGAGTGCGCGAGGCAGATTTTTTGACCTTAAGGTCTGTCAGGTGGGGGTTAGGAGTAAGTGAAAACAGATGTTCTGCTGAGGTGTTATTCTTAGCTCTTGGAGGACTGTGCTAGGCTTTCATGTATGCCAACATCTGCAGCCTATTAAATCAGGGCCTTGTCTCCGAGAAGTGCATTCCTGAGCGGCCTCGCTCAAAGCAGGGCCTAAAAGGGGGTGATACATTTGTATTTCTGTTTTTGAAAAATTATGTCCATGTAAGTTGCTTTCATTTAACAGAACAAGAAATGTTGCATTAGTTTTAGAAGATGGTTGGTTTTGTGTGTTATGTGACGTGTCAGCAGTATGTTGAAGCAATATGTGGTTTTTGTATGACTCCTTTGAAAAGAAATGTTTGTGTGTTTTTCACGTTTGTGCATTTTGTCCTTCTATGAATTGTTCTTGTTGGTCCTGTGTGTCAAAAGCGACACAGTAAGTCGTAGTTGACAGCCGATCTCCACTAACTGGTGATCTGCTGTCAAAAGGAGGGTGTGTAAAGTATAACAAAGTGTAATTTTAATTTTAAGCCTGACAAATTAAGCAGGCCCGAATATTGGGTTTTGGGCTGCATGAAGTGCGTGCATCACAGCTCATTTACATGTGCTATTGTAATTTGTCTATGCTTTTTGTGCTTGGTATACAGCACGTATATCTGATGGCTTGGCATGTGTGTTTTTTTATTTTATGTATGTTTTTGTTTTATGTTGCTGCTTTTTATACTATTACAAGTTCCCCTCTGTTGTGAAGGGATTTGCATGACGATGCGTATCGCTGCACAACAGTTGGGTGGATTTGCTCTGATACTAATTTCACAGATGTGATATTTTCATGCTGAGAACAAGACAGACAACACTTCACCAGTGTATGTCAATTTGGCTATAATAGTATTGAAGAAAAATAAAAGAGATATACAGGATCAAAGTGTGTCACCAGCAGTTAGTCATGTTACTGCCCCTTCCATCAAGGAACAGGCAGCCCTAGAATTATGTTTCCTTGAATGGACCTAAGGATGAAATTATAGATCTGTGACTCTTGTACAAGGTGACCTAATTTCTATATTGCATTAGTCTGCGTCATAAGTAGTGTATGGCGTTGTTCCTCAAAGAAAACCAGGTTTCATTTTTCCCTGAAGAAGGAACTGGAACATTAGCTGAGATTACCGTATATGGTGTAGCGGCCAGCGGTAGAGTTAAAATTTGTGTACTATTTTGACTTTTATGTATCACCTATACTCTTGGTGTTGTGTCACAAACTTGACTATCACCTGAGTAATTTCTTGTTCTTCCTATAGATTTTTCTTTTGCCGCTTCTCCCCTTGATCGATGTCGCATTGTGCCTAGTTATTGGGGATTTTAGCTGTGTCCTAGTCCCATTTCCCTTTTTCGTATTGCTTTCACCAGTCAGCCCATTTATTATTATTGGTGTATTGTTCAGGTTCACACTTCCAGACTGCAGTAATTTACCAGGGACCCCCATATTGTGTATAATTCCCTTTTGTATGACCAGACTGGTTTTCAAGAATTTTCTTCAGGCCTACTTTGATGTTTTCCAGTCTGACTGTCAGGGTAGTGATGGACTGGTTAACTGACTTGATACTATAGTAAGACAAGTTTTCCACCTCAATAGGAGATACCTTACGTTTATTTTTTGAACATGATAAATTCAATGCCTATTTTAATTTGGTTTTCAGTTCCCTTTTGTTCCTGCTGCTTTAATTTTTGGTGGGATCAGATGTGTTCCAATCATGGAAATACTAGGACTATCTAGGTCTTTTGTTCCCACATTTTGATCATTAGCCTGTATTGCATCATGCACCTAATACACCATTGTTAAAGGGAGGTATCTGTATGCCTCTAAGTTGTTTCATACGTTTCCTTTTTTTGATATGTTCTAGATAAGAATTGTAGGAGCACATAGATGTAGTATTTCAAGAAATGTTAACCCATTATACAATGCTATTGTGTGTGAAGACATACATGCAGATAGAATTCCCCTGTATCTATCTACCCTTAGATGACAGAAGATAATAGAAAGTACCCAATTGAAAAAGCCAGAAGCACTGTCTTGGCCTTTTGTATCCTATGAGAGTAACAGTGCATTCTAGAGTAATCCCATGGCGTATGGCCACTCCCTCAAAGATTGCAGGCCACCTGCTTGCAGTCACCTTGTTAAATACTAGGAATTGTTTTTCTTTACTTGGAAGAAAACTAACAACTGTGTCACATTTCCTACATCACTAGGTTCTGCGGGATCTTCCAGAGTCAAAGGAAGAATGATACCCTGCAGAACGGTGATCAAGACGAATCCTAACTCCAATCAATGATAGATACAGATGAGAGGCGTACGTCTTGGCCCTACAGTCTCAACACCCAGAAAGTAACAAAGCTGGATAGCGATTGCCGGTGCTTTATCAACTGCATCTCCAGAGCATCGTACTTGCTTCATTAGACGGCGGTGGACTCCAGAGAAGAAGGAGGCCTGTTCAACGCAGAACATGAGTTTCAGTGCAAAAGAGCGAAAGAGAAGGATACCTGTTGTTTTGAGGCTTTAGTTTTCTACCTGTCATGTGCTAGTAACCTCTGACAGTGTGCAGTCCCTTGAGCCCCTTGGCCTGAGTTTTGGCCAACCCCCTTTTCCTTTGCTCCAACGGAATGGCAGTGCACCGGAGGATCTACGGTTGGCAAAAGGCACTACATTTGTGGTACCCATGAAACAGCGGCCCGAGCGTCCTCTGACACTGAATAGTGAGTGTTGGAGCCTGAAAGTGTTGCTGAGCGTGAAAGTCTGTTGCTCTTTCTCGATTAATAGTACTTGGGTCTGCACGATGTGATCTGCACCCATGACCACCGAAGAGCATGGTATCTGTAGTGCCTGCCGCAGAGTAAAGATATTGGTGCACTGCCTTGAGACATTGATACTTTCGAGTGAGGTGTTTGCCAGGAGGGCGCTCCAACTAAGCATGAAGAGGCCTGAATCGAGCAGCCCAATGCGGAAGAAGACAATGGAATCAGATTTGATGGACGTTAGAGGCCTGCCAGAGAGGCTTTGAACGGACTTTGGGCACAGTTGCACAAGCAGTTCCAGTGCAATTGTATAAAGTAAATGTTAATTAAGTTCTCATTTGACTGAATTGCCATGGAAGAGGAAGTGGCTCCGCCTCTAGCATCCAAAAAGGGTCCACCAGAAGTGACTCTTTGTGCTACTATGTGTGTTCGGTGACCTGTCCCGAGAGAAGTAGAGAAAAATAAGATGATGTTCCAGCAACACCTTGACGACCTAATAAATATCGATATAGACCTAGATTCAGATTAACATGAGTCTTAGGTTATTGCCTACGTAATGGCAAAATGAGGGTCTGAGGGTCTGTAATTCTCGAGACTGACTCCATTTTATATTGTGCCACCATTTTGTGTTGCCCTCACGTAGGCCTGTGAAGGTAGCCTGGCGAACAAAGTGGCCTTGCCTTCTTAGTCCATGTATACATTAACTTGGGTTCTTTCTGACTCTGGAATGAACTGTAAGAAACTGACCTCTTCACCTGAAACTGACCTCGCAAAGTCAATTTCCCTGATCGATCTTTGTCTGAGATTGCCAATCAATGTTCAGGACATCGTTAACTTTTAGTTTCCTTGCATATGCCTTATCTTGTTCATCATCTGTTACTGTTTCTTTTTATGTTTCTTCATTACATGGGTTATGCTTTCAATTATAGTTTTGTCCGGTTTTTGGAGATTGAATTTGGGACATTCTTAATGATTAACTTTTGGGTTGGGATACTGTACATGTAATCATGCCTTGCCCTGCAGTGCCATCTAAATCAGATTAACCTTTGTGAACTATGTAATTATAATGTTTTGCCCATATCCTGCTAAAACCCCAAAGGCTACTCACCTGCTGACTCTCCAGATTTTCCATTTGTTTAGGAATGTAATTGGTACAACTCCCTTACATGCCTGAGGCAGGATAAACAGTATATAAGACGTGAAGTAAGACCATTCTAGCAGACTGCCTCATTCAGTTGCTAAGGCTTCTGTGTGACGTAGTCTCACTCATTTGAGTTTCATAAAATTTTTCTCTTTATATTCCAGCTTCTGTGTCAAGTTCTTCTTTGTGAGTTTAAAAGGACTAAGTATCAGTGAGACCCCCTGAGAAGGAGTTCAGATTTCTTCAGTCGTGTGGGGCAGTCTCCAGGTTCCCTGTGAATGGAGCCGATGAAGGGAAGGACACACACACTCTTACCAAGCTGAGCTCTCGGATTCTGACCATTACCTTGCAAACAAAGATGACCTCGGTGTGGTACAATCCAAATAGGAGGAGACCTTCGCTGCCTTTCTTTCTCCGTCAAGCTAACACTATATGTCGTCTTATTCCAACCGACATATGCTCGTACCTCATCTTTAGGGATAGCATTATACGCGTCAATATCTCTAATCATATCGACTATTCCCCATATCAAAGCATTCTTGCTCACGTTATCGTTAACAGAACGCACTGGAGAGGCTTCGTTCGCATAGATAAACATCGATTGGAGTGCCCAAACTGACCTATTAGGTGAAAAAGGAAAAACCAAATATGGCATTCCCTTGTCTGTAGTATGTGGCATAAGACCACACACCCAACAATTCGTGGTATTTATGACTACCTGATGCTGATGCAACATCTGTATAAACGAATTGTTCACAAATTCTGATCTTCGTGTCTGTTCATGTTCAGGTAACGTATGAAACTCATGTGGAGAAACAGTAGAAAAAGAAAGAGTAGGTTGGGAGGTAGGTGTGAGCGGCAATTGTGTGACATAGAAAATCCAACCCACACAAGCTAATGTAATATTCACAAGCATAAGAAAACACATTATTAAAAAACATTTCCTACGAATCAATATACATATTCGGACTTTAGAATCCTCTTTCCTAACACTCTGGTCAGCATAAAAAAACTCCATCCTCTAACGTGCTGCTCACGGTCGTTACCTTCTTCACTTAAGTGTGTGCCAAGATCGTACTAACGACCCTGGACCACGGACCTTGTGTCACTGCGCGGTTCACCCCTTAAGAACTTCCTACCGTGACCCTGCAGCGGAGTGTGACTCGAAAAAGGAAAAAGCAAAAAAAAGGTTCTTGATCTGCCAAAGTGTAAATTCACTATCTAAAAAAATATTTCAGTTTCACTTTATTTGTCCATATGTACAAGCTTTCTTGGTCTGAAATCGTAGCGTTCTTTATCAGGTACAGTTGGATCCTTAAATAAAAGTTCCGGATTGGTGGTGTCAATCTTTAGATGAGGAGGCACAGCAGCTTGCAGAACATCATCATCCTCGCGTTCTGACCGTGTCCATGTCAAATGAGCATCACTAAAGGGCACGAATCTGGGGACTTTCTCGCAATCTGTGTCAGCTATACCATCCCTCACCCACTGATCATACGGTAAAGGCAAAGGAACTTTTTTACAGTGGGTGACATGCACCCAGTTCTTTTTGCCAGCTACTCTAACAACGGTTCTAGTAACCAAAAGGACTAAGTAAGGACCAGTCCATCTAGGTTCCAAGTTCTTGGTACGCTGAAAGTTCTTGATGAGGACGTATTGACCAGGTTGGATTGAATGTCCTGGATCTGTAGTAGCTGTCGGCAAACTGTCATAGACCTGTTGGTGGAGAACACGTAATTTAGCAGTCAAGTCATGTAAGTAATCCACCAACATAGGGTACTCAATACTGCTGTATTCTTTAGGACGAGGCACACCCCAAACATTCGCAGGACGACCAAACACAATTTCATACGGACTAAGTCCCACTGGAGAAAGTCAGCCTTGTTGACAAAAGGGCCAACGGCAAGGCACCCGGCCATGTAAGACCAGTGCTCGCTTGTACCTTAGCTAATTTGAGCTTCAAGGTACCATTGTAACATTCAACAAGTCCAGCAGACTGGGGGTGATTCGCTGCATGGAACTTCTGATTTATCCCCAAACCAGAGCATACTTTCTTCATGATTTGACCCACAAATTCACTCCCATTGTCCGACCATACAATTCTGGGCAAACCATACCTAGGGAAATATTCTTTGAGCAAAACATTGGCTGTAGACAAGGCAGTATTATCCTTTAGGGGGTAAGCCTCTATCCACCTGGAAAAGGCACAAACAACCACAAGGACATACTTCAAATTATTGCATCTCTCCATATGGATATAATCTAGCTGTATCACCTCAAACGGATACGTCGGAGGAGCAAAATGACCAGCTGGAGTTGGAGTTCCCTTACCAGGATTATACTTCAGACAAATCATACAATGTTTCACCACGTTCTCTGCACATTTCGGAATTCCAGCATTCTGCCAAACTGGAGCCAACAACTTGCATATTCCCTTCGAACTAATGTGAGCCATTCCATGAGCCATAGTAACCACTGGGAGCACATACGCATCTGGCAACAGCCATCGCTGGTGTTCTGACAACTCAACCCAACAACCTGTCGAATGCAACATACCCGTTGTTTCTCTCCAAACACTCACTTCTTTCTCAGTCACTTCAGCCTGAATCATTTTCACACTTTCTATTGTGTCTTCACACATTCCACCAGCCATAACCCAATTAGCTGGGCCTGCAACATACATACAGCTCATCATGTCTTTCGCCGTTTCCTTCGCAACTTCATCCGCAAACGCATTCCCTCGACCAACATCGTCCACAACTTTCTTATGCGCACTACACTTCACAATTGCAATCTGCTTTGGGAGAGTGAGAGATTCCAAAAGTTCATTCACTAAGTGCCCATGCTGTATTTTTGTCCAATGCGAAGTAAGGAACCCACGCTCTCTCCACAAACGCCCAAAACTGTGGGAAACACCAAACGCATACTGGCTATCGGTGTAAACATTCACTCGCTTTCCTTCTGACAACACGCACGTTCTAGTCAGTGCAATCAACTCTGCTGCTTGCGCAGAATTCTGTGGTATGCGTGCTGTCTCAACAACTGTATGTAAAGTTGTAATAGCATACGCTGCAGTCGTTTCACCATTCGGAAGCTTAAAACACGAACCATCTACCCATAGGGTACCATCAACATCCGTAAGGGAAGTATCCCTCAGGTCAACTCTAGCTTTCGTTTCTTCCTCTGTACGAAGAAAACAATCATGCTGTTCCTGAGGATCCGTCTCTGTAGAGATCGATAACAACGTAGCTGGATTCAGCACATGACATCTTTTAATGTGAACATGACTAGCCAACAATGTCAACTCGTAACCTGACAGACGTGCACTAGTAAGGTGCTGTGTCTTTGTCCTGTTTAGGGTATCTACTGCATGTGGGACCATCACAATCAACGTATTATCCAATACCAAACTAGCAGACTGTCGGATAGAAACAGCCGCTGCAGCTGTAGCTCTCAGACAACTCAGCAACGCCTTAGCAACTGGGTCTAACGTTGCTGAAAAAATACGCACATGGACGCTGCTTGTCCCCAAATGGTTGTGTCAACACTGACAACGCACAACCTTCTCTCTCGTGCACGTACAACGTGAAAGGCTTACTATAGTCTGGAGTACCCAACACAGGAGCCGAACACAATGCATCGCGTAGTTCAGAAAAACATTCGTCAGACCAAGGAAGAGGATGCGGAGTATCTTTCAGAGTCAATGCTAACAGAGGTTTCACTAGCAAGGAAAAATTGGGAATCCACTGTCTACAATACGATGTAATACCTAAAAAGGCACGCACTTCTCTCTGTGTGGATGGTACATTCATTTGCGCAATCGCTTGAATTCGTTCTGAAGTCAATCTCCTTCCCTCCTTCGACAAGAGATGACCTAAGTAGGTCACTTCTTGGCGACAATATTGCAACTTTGAGGGTGACACTTTATGATGAAGGTCAGACAAATAGCGCAACAAAGAAAGAATATCCTCTTTACAAATCTTTTCATCATCAGCAGTAATCAACAAATCATCGACGTACTGAATAAGAGTAGCACCAACAGGTAACACAAAACCGTCAAGCTGAGTTTTCAACGCCTGACTATAGATGGAGAGACTTTCACAATAACCTTGGGGAGCTCTCATAAAACCGGAAGCTTCGGCCTCCTAATGAGAAGCCAAAAATATCCCTGCTCTCCTCAGCAATAGGAATACTGAAGAAAGCATTCTTCAAATCGATGACAGAAAAGCAAGCTGCCGAAGCAGGAATCAAAGTCAACAAAGCAGTGATATTAGGTACCACAGGAAACTGTGGCACGACTATCTTATTGACCTCTCGAAGGTCGATCAGAAACCTGTACACAGGTGGCTGAGAAACATCAGTATGTTTAAGGACAGGCAAAACAGGACTGTTACACACATTACCTCTCGTTTCCTCAACTACACCCTTCTCAACCAGATCATAGACAATCGCTAATAGAACTCTCACCATCGCTCGAAATCTTGTATTGTGGAATACGAGGTAGCCTAGCATTCGACTTAAGGGTAACAACATACGGAGGAATCTGCAAAAGACCAACATCATTTGGACCTGTGGCCCAAAGTGTATCAGGAAGCGAACGCAATTCCAGTGGCAAACAATCCTTAGACAAATACATTGGAGAAATCACTTTCTTACCGAGGGTAAGTTGTACTCCTGAAGGAGAACAATGCAATGTCGCATACAATCTTTTCAGCAAGTCCAAACCCAACAGTTCTCACCACAACCAGTCGTTAAAATAAGTGGACCTTCCAATTCACTAGGGCCAATGGTAAGGGACAAAGGACTAGAAACCGGATTATGAACTGGGGCGCCTGAAAATCCTACTGAAACATTGGTCAAGCCAGACAAAGGTGCACCAGGAAGTTTAGAGTGCATAATAGAACTCTTCATCGCACCAGTATCCAAAAGAAAAGGTTCTACCACACCTGATGTAATCACTTCAACATAAGATCCACTCTGATCTACTAGAACTGACACCACTCCCTCACTTTGTCCTTGGCTGTCCTAGTTATCATTATAACCAGAACTCTCACCTTCGACGTAGTAATCCTCAACATAATACTGGGCGGACTGACCACTCGAAACATTCTGTCTGTCAAAATAATTCGCAGAATTCTGTAGGGAAGAGGAACGCTCATTCTGAGGGATCACACCACGTCCCCTACCCCTAGGAGCTTGCTGAAAACTACCAGGACCTCTCTGACCAGATACACCATCCGGGCAACTATTCTTGTAATGACCTTCCTCTCTGCAATAAGCACACTGATTAGGGCCAGGAAAGAATCGCTGAACATAAGGCTCAGGCTTCTGTAACAATCTCTGAAATTGTGGAGGTTGCTGAAACTGAGGCTGATTCTGACGAGGTGGATAAGCTTGCTGCAAAAAAACTTTCGTCTTTAACTCTTTAGTTTTCTTCTCCACTTTATCCTTCTCATCTTTATCCCTATTCTCGTAATATTGTGCAGTAGCCAATATCTGGGCCGACGAAGAGACAGCCCATGAACTCTCAGAGTCCTTTAACTTATTAGAAAGTTTGGGAAGTAAATTAAAGACAAATGTATCCATAAACAACCTTGGACCACCTTACGTACTCATATCCTGACCACTATGATCAATAAACGTCTCTTCAAACCTGGTGAAGAAATCAGATACACTCTTGTCTTTCTTCTGCTTACATGCTGCTAACTTATCCCAATTCACTCGTAAAGCGGGCATCATCGTTTTCATCAAATTAATAATTCTACCTGGTAATTCTGAAGCTAGAGGTTCAGGTTTAGCACCTCCCTCCTGTCTACCATCTGCGGCAACAATATTCGCCCAGGTATCACCTAATTCAGCAGCATGATTCTCATGACGAATCTTCGCCCACAAGGGTTGGAGGACTACATTACCCATCAACATATCGATGTCAGCTAAATTCATAATACACGCTTCAACTGACTGGGACAACTCCTTGTAATAACCAGCAGGATTCTTACGAGGGTCAGGTAAGGTCTGCTTAAGAGCCAAGACCTCTGCTCTCTTCCAAGGGACATGTACCCATACTCGCTGAAAATGAGCCGGAGCGGCCTGAATACCCAAATTTACATTAGCCTGAACTGCTTCTTTCCATACAGGAGGAACTTCTCTCATAGGATACTGTTTCACTTTCCTCCTAACAGAAGAATCAGGTTCATACAATGTCTGAGGCGGGAGTCTAGATCTGAAAGCAAGTATCGTCTCTACGGCATCTGTATCATCAGATTCCACTATCATCCCTTTAGCAAAATCTGACTGAACATCGAGCACATCCTGTGTAATCGGACCCAACTCATTATCTTCCCATTCCTGACGCAAAAAAGTACACATTACATCAAAAACATACCTTTGCTTAGGCGGTTCCCACTGAAAGAAAACATCCATAACTGCTGGCAAATCATACCTCGGAGCATTTAAAATCCACCTACAGGCCAACAAATCCAACACTGTCCGTTCTTCAGAACTAGGAAGCTGACTACGACTCTGCTTACGTTCCGAAACAGGGGTCATATTCAGTGACCCAAACAATGATTAACAACAGTCTCGGTCATTCGTTTTCGAGCAGAAGGGGAAGAAGTAGACATAAGAACAGGAGAATAAGTATTCTGAGGCAAAGAAGGTGTAGGGACAAGAACAGTAGAAGTCGAAGATGCAGAAGCAGAAGGCAAAGGAGTTTGAGGCAAAGCTGGTAGCAAGGCTGGCGACCCTAGAATGGGTTGCGCAGGAGGAGGCAAAACCATCTGTGGAGCAACGGGTGGCTGAACAACAGCAGGAGGTTGAACAACAAAGGGTGGAACAACCGGGGGTAATGGAGGTGCAGTAGCCTCCTGTACATAGGGAGGTGGCAATCTCAGTAAATGAGAGATCAAAGGATCTTTTTCAAGGTCTTCAATCACTTTTGCAGGAGAAGACGGCAAGGCCGGATAACATTTATCTATGGCCATACAACGCTGCCTATTTGAGACTTCATTCACACGCTCTTCTCCATCTTCCTTAAACTGCCTAGCAGCTTGTAATACTGACATATTCTTATCTTTCCTATCTCTTTTTGCTTGTTTAATTTCTCTCTGTTTGGCTTCCTTACGCCAAAGGCGGAAAGAGTCAAACATTGCCTGCCGGGCTTTCTTCTTGAACAGCACAACTTCCAGATTATCTAAAATATTTGATTCGAAACTACCATATTGGGGCCATCGTAAGACACCATCTTTATTAGTGTAGCGGACCCATACTTTATTATAAGTAATAGGGCCCACTCCGTGTTTTGAATAGAGCTCATAAGTCGGAGTTCCAACCAAGGTATCGGACACGAATCCTCCAATCGGGAATCGCTGTTACTACCACAAACAAACCAATTACCAAATTTACCAAGACCAGGCATCTTACTCACTAGTCTGGTTTCAAACTTCAAAGGGAATCAAAAAATGATACACTCGTAAATATACAAGCCCTTCGGCTTTGGGTACTGCAGCAACCAAATAAAAACCAAGGAACCAAACAAAGTCGTGGGAGCGACCCACTTATACTTATCCAAATATCTGTCACGCCACCAGAAGACCGTCTATCGTCTCGCTTTACAAACATCAATCGGAGGGTCCAAGACAAGGCAACACTCAGGGCAGCAGTCCTTCGTAGCCGTTGGAAAGTGGGAAGCCTAGCAGAAAAGACCTTCGGTCCACGTCGACATGCAGGGGTCGATGAAGTGGGGGCCCTCCTCTAGAGTTTCCTCACGTGGCTCCTCGCAATCTTCGGGCTTGGACCGGTACCACTGAAGTCGCCCCACGTTGGCGAACTGGGATTTCAAGTACCCAGCGGCGTCAGGGACACGCCCGAAGTCCTCTGGGTTCCCTTGCCTTGGTATACAGAGACACGGAATACTTCTAGGTGGCTAAAGAGATCAAATTTATTAGCTGCAGCTAGTAACAGTAATCCCAGCGATACAAGACGGTGTACAACTCAAGAAACTGTTCAATTTTTGTAGAGCAAGACTTCAGTATTTATACACAATATTCACATTACAAATGGACACCCACTGCAGCAAATTCTGACCAATAGAAACACATTTCTATACATTATCACATTCCAAAAGGCTCACTTTACATTGTACCAACCCCACAAGTTAATTATTAGGATCGTCCCAAATTCACTTACCAAAAGCCGGACAAACTCATAATTGAAAGCACAATGCATATAACGAAGGAACATAAAAAGGAAACGATGATAGATAACGAGCAAGATAAAGCATGTGTAGAAAAGCTAAAAATTAACGGTGTCCTGAACTTTGACTCGCAATCTCAGACAAGGATCAACTAAGCAAATTGGCCTAGCAAAGGGTCAGTTTCAGATAAAGGGGTCAATTCCTTACAATGCACCTTAGAGTCAAGAAAAGGCTTAGTTAATAAGTGTATGAACAATGAAGCCCATGCAACTTTGTTCGTTTGGTTACTTCCACTGGCCTATGTGAGGGCAACACAAAATGGAGGTAAAGACAAAATGGAACCCATATTCGAAAAAAAGTCTCTGAATACGTAATGTACGCGCTAGTTAACATGACGAATTCACTCCACATTAGTCGTACTCGCTAAATACGGTACAACATCACCAAAATCGTGATGGAACCATAATATCACAGGACAAGGCAGATTTTACAGAACCTCAAATCTGCAGCTTTCCCTCCCAGGACCACCCGCTGCGTCTACAGTCTTATCATGAGACTACTTGTGGGGAGGAGGAGCAGGAGACCCCCTCTGAAATGGAGCAAACGCGGACTTCCTAGTTGCCACCACTAAAGAAGCAGGAAGTGAGTGGCGGCGCTCTAGCATTCAAGCGGCTGGAAGGGGAGGAGTCGCGTCTGAAAGCGGAAGAGAGAGGAGTGAAAGCGGGGATAAGAAGAGGAGGTGGAAAATGGATGGTGTGCAGTGAACGCGAGGAGCAAGCGGAGCACCTGGAGGAGACCGGAGCGGAGAATCGAGTTGCGTAGGAGGTCCAAAGAGTGGAGAGCGAGGAGGACGGAGTCGAGGAGGAGGTCCGAAGAGTGGAGAGCGAAGAGGACGGAGCAGAGAGACGACGCGAGAAGGAGCGGGAAGGCGTATTGACGGAGAAAAACCAGAGGGCGAACCAAGACAGTGTTCTATACACTGCTTCCATACCCGGTGGGCTGAAGGAGGGAGAAGAAGCCACGGGTCCCGACGCTACGGTCCGAGAGGCGGGCCATAGCCCAAGGCAAGTTCCTTTACAAGGGGCATTTTGGTGGGGTGTGTGGAGAGGTGGGAGGTAGAGCTTTATTGGGAGGCGGGAGGACGGGCACGTCAGGAGGTGCCGAAACTAAAAGAAACCCCCCGAACCCCGCCCCCCTTTTCACAGTTTATGGTGATGGTATCACAATTTTCATATAAAACGGAGCATATATACTAATTCCCGGTTCCCGCATTTTTATCTTCCCTTCTGAGGCTCAGAAACCCCGGTATTCATAAGAGAGCCAAAACGGGAGCCCCAATTAATCCAGAAGTCGTGGACCAGACCGGACAACACTACGCCCTGCAGCACAAGACCCTGTTCTGGACTTTCCTATACCAAATAAAGTAATCCTACAAGATGATATACCATGGCCTTGTACTCTGTACCCCACAACCCCTCACATTACTTTTGAGAAATCGGTTGAGGGGGTGAGCAGAACAACCCTAGGAGAGCTAAGGATGGAGATGAGTGATTGAAAGGGACATGTGTGTTTGTGTGTGAGTGTGCGCATTAGCAGGAAGTCCAAGAGATAGAGAGAGTGAGAGAGAGAGAGGGGAAGTGGGAGAGAGTTAGGCTAGCCACGGTCGGCCTAGGGCAGGGGCCCAGGATCAGGGCAGCAATATTCCAAGGGGGGGCAACTGGGAGCTGCCTGACAAGGTCATGCAAACAGCAGCTTGTCCATCCAATTTGGTCTCAATCGGGTCCCGTTAAAGACTTTATAATCAGCCCTTAATGTACTGCACTGTAATTGTTCGCACCCTATCAACCCCCTGCCCTTCTCCCATCATCCTCACACTTTCTGCCATCACATCGCAACGACCCCCCCTCCCCAATCAACTAACATCATATTTTATTTCCACCCAGTGTGCTGTACTAGTCAATCCGATTTAGGGCCAGTCATGGGGATAGCCATATACCACCTGTACACAAGTAATCAAGGGCCTATGAGAGGACATCCTTTGTGTATCTACTGACTGGTACAGCAGAGTTGCAGCACCTAAGCTGCATGGGCATAAGAAGTGTGGGGGACGTATAGGATATATCCCCCAGATTTTCTAGTGGGGGCGACATGGGGGACAAGGGTGGGGGGACAAGGGGACAAAAGAATGTCCCCTCTCTCTTCTGTCAGTCGCAGGGCCATTGGCACCTCAAAGCATTAGTGCTTTGAGGTGCCAGTGTCCCTGCGTCTGACAGAAGAGAAAGGGGAAATTATTTTGTCAAAGCCTTTCACGTGCCGATGGCCCTTCCCTTTTGTTGTGCTGCAAACCTTCAGAACTTTTCTCGCCTCGCCCTCCCCGCCTTGGCTGCCTGCACTCTGCACTTCTAGGACAAAGGAGTGGAGACAGTTTGTTTATTGCTGACTGCATCCTGCACCTCCTCAGCCCCGACCCTAGTTAGTTATTTTGACTGTTTCACACTGCGCAATTCAGCAGCTCAAAAGCTAATGTTTGGTGAAATGTATATTTTGAGCAGTTGAACCTCATCAGGGAACATAAAAACAATAAGTATCAGACACTGTCTGAGCCCACTTCTGTTGGGTATCAGATGTGTTGGTCTGTCCTAATATTTACACAAATAACAATTTAGATACCATTATTTTGTCTGATTTCTTTTATAGCGCCACTCAACCCAATCCAGTGTGTCAGAGCGCCTTACATCACAATAAAGCATATGTTTTAAAATCAATTTACTGGATATGTTACATAAGACATGGTTACGAGGTTTAGGAGTCACATGTCCACTCCTTTATAGTTCACTGTGCTATATTAGAAGGATTACAATTTATGAACTGCAAGTAACCAAGCTTCTCGTACTGGTACTTGGCTTTCTGCATTGTTTTAACTGGTTTTAAATACTTTTATACCGCTTTTGCTTACTTTGCACACTCCGACCTCACCTCGCTCATAGAGCCGGCTGCCTCTTCCTGCTCGCTCCCCGGTCCATCGCGGGTTGTCCCGTTTGAGTGGAGGGAGCAGGGGCATTCATACAGGGCATTTCCGGGAGAGGTGAGGGGGCCGGTCCTAGGGTTAGTGACCCAGCTGCTTCAGAGATAAAAGGCACATGACCCCCGGAACGCGCAGTGGATGCGTGGTCTAAATCGGCAGCTTCAAGCTTCTCGTACTGGTACTTGGCTTTCTGTATTGTTTTAACTGGTTTTAAATACTTTTATCCGCTTTTGCTTACTTTGCACACTCCGATCTCACCTCGCTCATAGAGCTAGTCTAGGGTTAGTAACCCAGCTGCTTCAGAGATAAAAGGCACATGACCACCGGAATGCGTAGCGGACGGGCGATGCGGACGCACACAGCGGGCCCTCTGCCGGCGCTCCAAAGGCAAGCTTGTCTGCGCCCGTCCACGACTGGTCGGGACCAGGGGCCATAGATGCTGCACCTTTTACCCCAGGTTTACGTATTTATACATCTGATCACCTCCGCTCCTTTAGAGAGAAAGTACACGAAAATTGCACTCACTCGCTTAATGTTCTCAGCAAGAAATCCTGCCGACAGTGCTCTTTCACCCTTACACCTCTGCTTGGTAAAGACTCTGCAAAAACAAAACAGACGTCATAGAAGATGTTTCTTTTAAACTGTAGGTCTTTGATAAAATATGGCACTGAAGTGGCCATGTTTCTAGAGGATGAGCTCACTGATGCATTATTCGTAACAGAGACCTGGCTGTCTAGCGATTCTGATCCAGACTTGGTACAAATCCTTCCCTCCGGTTATCTCATTCAGAGACTAGATCGGAAGAGCGGCAAAGGGGGTGGTATTGCCATTATATTCTAAGAAGGTTTCTCCTGCCGTGTCACACCTGATTTATTGCCTAACTGTGAGAGCTTTATGTTTTCTATTAATTTCACACCGATTCAAACATTCTCGGGATTATTAATTTACCGCCCCCCGGGTACACCGAGGACATTTCTCCAATCTTTTACCGAAATGGTCGCCAACTTAGCCAGCACTCCTTCTAATTTTACAATATTGGAAGACCTCAACCTACACTTAGATGAGGCCGGCAATCCTGTTATTGTGGAAGTAGTCAAGAACCTCTCAGCTCAGCAGCGTAATTTAAAAGTGTTCAGTTGTACACATATCAAAGGTCATCTTTTGGACCCAATCTGTACCAATATCGAGAATCTCTGGGTTGGGACACCAACCCAACTTCTATGGTCCAACCACTTTCTAATCCCCTTCTCATGGACCACTATGGGCTCACCCATCCCTTCCAATAAGACAAAAAGCCAGGACCGTTTATGGCCCAAACTCCCCATTGAACAGTGGATTTCAGTCTTAGATGCCACCGTACCCCCTAAAAATGTAAACCCGAATGTGGCCAACGATATGTTTAAACAATGAATTGAACACTCGCTAGACCAAACTCTCCCCAAACAGCTAATACCCAAAAAGAACGCTGCTAAGATCTCACCATGGTACTCTCCGAAGCTCCGTGAACTTAAACAATCTTGCAAAAAGCTAGAGAGAGAATGGAGAAGAGATTATGCACTGGCTAGCAAACAAAAATATAGGGCCAGCATTAAAATTGATCAAAATGAAATTAAAAAAAGCACAAGCCTTATATTATGGTGAAAGGATTACTTTAGCGGCTAATTCACCACGGGAAATTTTTCATATTGTTAAAATGCTCACTAAACTTCCCGTAACATTAGCTAGCTGCAACGATCTAGCTGAATTCTTCTATAAGAAGATTCATGATATATATCTTACATTCCTGCCACCAGCCCATCCACACCCACTGACCATGCAATCTCCAGATGTACAAATGAAATTAGAGCACATCCCCCTTCTGGACTCATGTGCTCTTGAGTCTATCCTTACAAAGGTCAAATCAGGCTCGCTCACTTTGTGACCCAGCCCCCCCTGAAGAACCGGGTTTGAGAACCCAGCGGCACCAGGGGCACGCCCAAAGTCTTCGGGTTCACCTGTCTTAGAATACAGAGACACGGGATACTTCTGAGTGGCGTCAAAGATCAAATTTATTGGCTGCAGCCAGTAACAGAAGTCCTAGAAATCATCACGGTATGAGTTCTCAGGAGACTGCTCAACTTTACAAAGCAAGTCATCCCTTTTTATACCAAACATTATGCTTCAGGCAAACATTCCTTGTTTACAGTTTAACCAATCACATGTTTCCACAACAAAAGTATTGCATGACGACAAACCCATTTTACAGTTGTCTGGCCCATAATCAATCATTGTACAAACCCAACATTCTTCTTTAGACAAGCTGGACAAACCCATAATAAAAAGGACCACAACCCATATCGTAAATAGACCATGAAAGAAGAAACAGAAACAGATAGAAGTAGGATAAGGCATATTTGTGGGCAGTAAAACTTTATGATGTCCTGTGCTCTGATCCTTAATCTTGATCAGCTAAAGGGCAGGAACTGGTTTAACAAGGTCAGCTTCAGGCAACAGGGTCAGTTCACTCAGGTCAAACAGGAGTCAGCACGAACTCGAGCTAAGGTGTATATGTCCTTAAAAGACTAGTTCAGCCACAGTCATCGGCCTATGTGAGGGCAACCACAAAATGGCTGCCATACACAAAATGGAACCCACGGTTCAGAACGAAATCTCCACATACATTCTATAGGTCTAGCATGACAAGATCACTCGTACTTGCTGAACTCACTAGTTACGGTTTGCTACTATCAAATTCGTAACAAAACCATGCTATTTATAAAACGGGTTCAGAATTCACAGAACCACAGACTCTCCTGTTGCCCTTACATAGGCAATCACTCAGTCTGCGTCTGAGTCGATGTCAATATTCATCAGATTTTCAAGATGCTGCTGGAGCATCATCCTATTACTCAGGACTTCTCTCGAGACAGGTCTTCTCACAGACGTAGTAGTACAAAGGCCACATATGGCAGGGCCACACTGCTACCTAAAATACACAAGAACCTCACGGACCCTCCTTTCCGTCCAATTGTCTCCACCAGAGGATCCATAATGAACCGATCGGAAAGTTTATCGATCGATACCTGCAACCAATGGTTTTGAGTTTGGAAAGTTACATAAAAGACACTACTGATTTTCTCAACAAGCTGTCATCAATACACATCGATGAGGATGAAAAAGTGATACTATGCACAGCTGATGTCAAGAGCCTATATACTTCCATTCCCCATGAAGGTGTGATTGATGCAGTAGAACTAGCTTTACTTCAATCTAACATCGCAGATCCCTTGAAAACTTTCATCTTGGAACTTATGATTTTCACCCTATATCACAGCTATTTTTCATTTAATCAGCAATGGTACCTACAAATGTCCGGAATGGCCATGGGCAATTGCGCAGCCCCAACGTACGCAAATATCTACATGGGCAACTCCGAACTTAACCACATTCACATGAACAAGAATTGGACCGACAACTTGAAATTATATGTGCGTTACATAGATGACTTATTCTTCATCTGGAAGGATTCTCGCGAAAATTTAGAACTTGCACTCACAGATTTGAACACAAAAGATGACCGTATTGAATTCACGTGGAACATCAACGATCGAGAAATCGCCTTTTTGGATGTACTTATAAAAGTCACCCCAAATGGTATTGAGACAGACCTTTACCGTAAACCCACTGATCGGAACAATGCCTTACAATACAGCAGTTTCCATCAAAATTCCCTGAAAAGACATCTACCATTCAGCCAAATGTTAAGAGTTACTCGCATAGTATCTGATCCCAACACCAGAAGTTCTCAAACAAAAACCATGGCATCAAGGTTCCTCAACAGAGGATACCCAGAGGAAATCATCAACGAGGCAATAAATAGAGCATCTGCAATCTCTCGTCCAGAAGCCCTAAAAAGCAAAACGAAGACTGACAACCAAAGAATGGCTCTAGTTTCAAGATATTCCACATCCAGCAAATCCTTTAAGAACATCATTCTGAAACATTGGCGTATACTATCCTCCGAACCAGACTTCGGGGACCTATTCAAGGAACCTCCTATTTTCGCCTACACTTGGCCCATGAACATCAAAGAGATCGTGTCAAAAACCACCACCGCACCTACGAAACACACGGGCACACGCCCCTGTCACCACTGCAACAACTGCAATAATATCATCAGAGGCAATAACATCAATCACCCGATGAGAGGTTTTAACATCAAACTGAATGTAGACGCCACATGCGACTCTGCAAATCTCATCTATCTACTCAAATGTCCTTGCGGAAAAATCTACGTCGGAAAAACCAGCAGGAAAATAAAAATTCGCTTGAATGAACATAAGTCGAATATTCGCACCAAAAATGCCAAATCTAGTGTGGCTACCCACTTCAATGAAGCCAACCACAATGTGGCCCAACTGAAATATTTGGTCCTTGAAATTGTCCCGAAAATAGAGGGAAGAGACACTAATAAGATTCTCCTACAACGGGAGACATCATGGATCTACAGACTTCAATCCTTGAAGCCTTTTGGTCTTAATGACCGGACTGAATTAATCTGTTACCTATAGTACCATGCGGGTACATGGTTGATACCCTGTATCCTAGTTCTGTTTGTTATATCCACACTGTGAAATGTACTGAATTACCCATTTGTTTTTACTACACTCCAACATGGCCGCTCCATTTTCCGTCCCCCACAGTCCCTTGTCAATTTCCACTACCCCTCCTTCCTTCCCCCAGAACTCCGCATTCACTCCGCGAAGTTCCGGGATTATGGCCACAGACACCGCCGACACGCCACACGCGTTTCCAGTCATCCTTAGTAAGTTCCGCTGTTACACCCCCGTCACTTTCAGAGACCCCCCTTTTTTGATTTCCACCTCTAACGGTCCCTTACCGTTATGTCTTCACAGTGCCACCGAGAGCGTCTCACTGAAGACTGTTATGTAAGTCTCGCCTGACACGAGCAGTGATTTAATTCACTTTAACCTTCTCACCCCCCACTCCTATTCCCTTCCCTTTCACTGTTAGAACGTATTCACTCCCCATCCCTTCCCACACACGATATCACCCCCGTTTATTAAACCAACTTCCGATATTGTTTTGTGATTGTTTAACTCGGTAACTCATACACTCCTTCATGTATGCACGCGGTTGAATTTCTTATGCACCATTGGTAATTCGATTGAGACCTACGTCATGAACCATTGATTTAAGTTGCATTTTGTGTTCCTCTTTGCAGCGCTCCTTGAGAAAGGACTACTCGAGTCCGAAATGCATCGGAGCATTTTTTGATTTACCTGGATCATATCGATCTTAATGAACTGTTTGATATCACTCATGACAAATACGAAAATGAGATTTTCAAAATAAAAGACAGCAAACTCGAGATTTTGAAACTTCTTTATTGAACTTTTCTGGAGTCAGTTACGTCCCGTACTGAACCACATAAGTGTGCCCAACCAACAGGGATGCGCCTACACTCCAGTAGCGCACTCAACCCTTTCTACAATTCAGACGCATTCGGACAGTTGCGTCACCTGTAGGAGCAACTTTACTTTCTTCAACAAATATCCAACCATTTCCAATTGAACTTCCTAAATAAACGCAGTGCGCCGTGCCAACCCCCTTGTTTTAGGGCCACACTGTACACAGAGACAACATGAGAAGAGAATCGCAAAAACCATCCCAATGATCATCAGAATCTTCCATCCCCAGGTCGATAACAGTTCCCAAAACCATCCAATCAACGACCAATCTCCTTTATCCACATTTATAGACTCAGAGATCTTATGTAACTTAGAAATGGCCTGGTATACTGTAGGAGCATTGTCTGGTATGAAAATGCAGCAACTCGATTGGATCACTTTACATACCCCACCTCGGTCCGCAAGTATGGGGAAATATCCTTTACAACGCAACTTTTACCACGCAGTGCCTTTACGACGCAACTTTTACAATGCAAACCATTACAACATATTGCGCTGGGGGGGCGCTCTAGGATAGGGAATAGATTTAATTTACTATCCAACACCTTCCCTACTATCCACGGGAACTGGAGTTGGAATAGTAAATTAAACTATTCACTATCCAGCGCCCAAAAGCACTATGCGTTGTAAAGGTATTCGTTGTAAATACCACGTTGTAAAGGCGTGCGTGGTAAAAGTATGCATTGTAACGTCATACATCCGCAAGTATAACGTCCAAAACCATTCGATTCTGTAATGTCATAAGGCGATCCGCTTGAAGCTCAGCGGTCAGATTACTAAGGGCACCGACAGTTTCATTTATGGTGGATTCAACCACTCTCGTTAAATGCCTCAGGATTCTACTGTTTGCCATAGGTCCCCAAAATGGTAGGAAACCCTTGAAAAAGTCTCCCACTTCTTGTCCCGTAGTATCTTCCTCACTGAAGACACCCCTAACAACTCTCGTTCTGTGGTAATCTACAGCAGCAGTATACGTAGGAGGCAACAAATATGCAACATAACATGTTCCCAAAAAATCAGGGGGCAACCATGTATATGCTCCATCATAGCAGACAAAATACATGCCCTTAGCTGCTAAAAACGGTGGGGAAGTTTGGGACGCAAAGACATACGTCTGAGTACAAACACTCTTCCCTAACTGAGCTCTCGGATTCTTGCCCTTCCCTTGCAGACAAAAATGACCACGATGGGGTACAATCCAAATCGGAGGTGACCTCTTCCGTCTCTGCTTCTCACCCAGACTAATACTATATCCGGTTGCATTCCAACCAACATATGCTAGTAACTCATCCTTGGGAATAGTCTTATACGTTTCGATATCTCTACTCATATCTGTAATTCCGTTCACCAAGGCTTTATTACTTGAGTTATCTCTCATGGAACGCAGGGGATAGACTTCAATGGCATAAATAAACATCGTCTGATATGCCCATACGGACCCATTGTAACTGAATGGCAGAACCAGATAAGGAATACCTCTATCCATAGTATGTGGCATAATGTGGTTCCGTGAATTCTCAACCCGTTTTATTAATAGCATGGTTTCGTTACGAATTTGATAGTAGCGAACCGTAACTGGTGAGTTCGGCAAATATGAGTGATTTCGTCATGCTAGACCTACAGAATCATCATGTATGTGGGGATTTCGTTCTGAGCCCTGGGTTCCATTTTGTGTGTGTGGCAGCCATTTTGTGGTTGCCCTCACATAGGCCGATGACTGTGGCCGAGCGAGTCTTTAGTACACGTACACTTTAGCTGACTTCTGAATTACCTGAGCGAACTGACCTCACTGCCTAAAGCTGACCTGGTTGAACTAGTTCCTTGCCCTAGAGCTGATCAAGATTTAGGATCAGAGCACAGGACATCGTAAAGTTTGATATGCACACACACCTGCCTTATCCTGCTCTATATCTGTTTCTGTTCTTCCTTTATGACCTCTTTTATGATATAGGTTGTGGTCTTTTATTATGGGTGTCGTTTGACTATTGTAAGAAATAATGTTGGGCTTTTCCTGTATAATCAATGGTGGGCTGGGCAAACTGAAAGGTGGGTTTGTCGTCATACAATACCTTGAGTTGTGGCAACATGTGATTGGTTAAACTGTAAATAAGGAATGTTTGCCTAAAGCACAATATTTGGCATAAAAAGGGATGACTTGCTTTGTAGAGTTGAGCATTCTCCTACGAATATACGCCATTGTACTTTGTGGACCTCTGTTTCTGGTTGCAGCCAATAAATTTGATCTTTGACGTCACCAAGAAGATTCCGCGTTTCTGTAGTCCGAGACAGGTGAATCCGAAGACGTTGGGTGTGTCCCTGGCACCGCTGGGTTCTAAAATAACCCGGTTCTTTAGTTGGCGCCCCACGTGGGGCGACTTCAGCGGTACCGGTCCAAGCCTGAGGTTCGTGAGGAGCCACGTGAGGAAATTCTGGAGGAAGGCCGCCACTTCAGAGACCCCTGTATGTCGATCAAAGGTGTTTTCTGGGAGGCTTCCCGCTTCCCAACGGCGTACGAAGGACTGCTGCCCTGACTGTCGCCCTGTCTTGGACCCTCGATAGATCCTTTTTAGAGCGAGACGATAGACGATCTTCTGGTGACGTGACAGATATTTGGTTAAGTATAAGTGGGTCGCTCCCACTAATTTGTTTGGTTTTTGGTCTTGGTTCTTGGTTTGGTTCTTTGTTTGGTTCTTGGTATTGGTTCTTAGTTTTGGTCCTTGGTCTTGGTTAATTCGGCTGCTGCAGCAATCGAAGCCGAGGGGCTCGTACATTTGCGAGTATATCGATAATCGAGAACCCCTTGAAGTTGGAAGCTAGATTAGTGAGCGAAGATGCCTGGTCTTAGCAAGATTAGAAAATGGTTCAGCTGTAGTTGCAACAGGGATTGGAACTCCGACTTATGAGCTCTATTCGAAACATGGAGTGGGTCCTATTACTTATAACGAAGTTTGGATCCACTACACTAGGAATGATGGTGTCTTATGATGGCCCCAATATGGTAGTTTTGAATTAAATATTCTAGATAATTTGGAAGCAGCACTATTTAAGAAGAAAGCCCGGCCGGCGATGGTTGACTCTTTCCGCCTTTGGCGAAAGGAAGCCAAACAGAGAGAAATTAAGCAAGCTAAAAGAGATAGGAAAGAGAAGAGTATGTCAGTATTACAAGCTGCTAGACAGTATAGGGATGATGGAGAGGAGCGTGCTAATGAAGTTTTAGACAGACAACGTTGCATGGCCATAGATAAATGTTATCCGGTCTTGCCGTCTTCTCCTCCGAAAACGATAGAGGAGCTTGAAAAATATTCTTTAGTTTCTCATTTATTAAGATCACCACCTCCTTATGTACAGGGGGCTACTGCGCCTCTATTACCACCAGTTGTTCCACCCTTTGTTGTTCAACCTCCTGCTGTTGTTCAGCCACCTGGTGCTCCACCGATAGTTTTGCCTTCTCCTGTGCAACCTGCTCTAGGGTCGCCATCTGTCGTGATTGAAAGCAGCGCAAGAACACGCACGCGCCACTAACCTGACTCCGATGCCCAGCAGAGACGAGGAGATGATAGTCCTCACAACCTCCCTCCGTACAATACCCAACAATGGGACTACCACCACTATTGGAGTAAGCACAGCCAGAGGCCGCGAGGTGAAATGGCGAAGGGATGCGGTGTACGTCAGGTATCTTCAAGTCAAGGTATACCCCCAACGGACCACTGGTAAGACCTCCCACTTCCTCTACTCTGGACTCCGTGAATGAATCCGAATACTGTACTTGGTGAGGGGAGGGTATTGCCCACTAGTCGAAAAGTTACTTCCACTTCTCGAACACTGACCGCAAAGAGAATCAGTTAAGTGGGTTTTTACGCTATAAGCGTTAGGTAAGATAACGTTTCTAGAAAGACCCACAATACTCCTTGTGAGTACAAATAGCCATATATACCAGCAAGCTTCTGATATAAGGAGAAGGTTATGTTCGAATCCCAAGGTTCAACAAACAAGGAAAGGTGCAATCCGCACAATGTACTTAACGTTTCTCAAAACTAATAAAGATAACGTGAAAAGGAAGAGAGCGAGCCCGCTCTCTTCAAGGATTCCTACCCGACAATATTCAGCTTCACTCACTGCAACAGAAACTGACCGCGCTGGCTCTTCGTCGTCGCGGTGAGGCACTGAGGTAACTAACCACGCAGGCTCTTCGTCGTCGTGGCGGATCACAGGTAAACTGACCACGCAGGCTCTTCGTCGTCGTGGCGGATCACGGGTAAACTGACCACGCAGGCTCTTCGTCGTCGTGGCGGATCACAGGTAAACTGACCACGCAGGCTCTTCGTCGTCGTGGCGGATCACGGGTAAACTGATCACGCAGGCTCTTCGTCGTCGTGGCGGATCATGGGTAAACTGACCACGCAGGCTCTTCGTCGTCGTTGGCAAGTCACGGACGCTCCATGGAAGAAACTCCAAACAAACATGAGGAAAACCAGGAACAAGATTGACAAGCCCCGTTTCATTCCAGGGGCGGAGTTTATATAAGATCCTCCCATTGTGCCAAACTCCAGTGCCGTCTGGCCTTCTGGGACTGGTAGTTTTTCCGTAGGGGGTGTGTAACACGATGTCTGTTGCATCCGGCTGCCCTACCATGGGCGATCGCTACACCATCTTTGCTACCAGCTTTGCCTCAAACTCCTTTGCCTTCTACTTCTACTTCTGTTTCTGCGACTCCGACTGTTTTTACTCCTACATATTCTTTGCCTCAGAATACTTGTTCTCCTGTTCTTATGTCTACTTCTTCTCCTTCTGTTCGAAAACGAATGACTGAGACTGTTGTGAATTTATTGTCTCCTTTGTTTGGGTCATTGAATATGACCCCTGTTTCGGAACGTAGGCAGAGTCGTAGTCAACTTCCTAGTTCCGAGGAGCGGACTGCGTTGGATTTGTTGGCTCGTAGGTGGATTTCGAATGCCTCAAGGTATGATGTGCCAGCAGTTATGGATGTTTTCTTTTCGTGGGAACCACCTAAACAAAGGTATGTTTTCGATGTGATGTGTACTTTCCTGATTCAGGAATGGGAAGATAATGAGTTGGGTCCGATTCCGCAGGATGTTCTCGATGTTCAGTCAGATTTTGCTAAAGGGATGATAGTGGACACTGATGTTACAGAAGCCGTAGAGACGATATTGGCTTTTAGATCTAGACTTCCGTCTCAGATGTTGTACGTACCTGGTCCCTCTGTTAGGAGGAAAGTGAGACAGTATCCAATGAGAGAGGTTCCTCCACTTTGGAGAGAAGGAGATGCATCTGCTAATCCGCCTGTTTTGCCACATTTTCAGCGAGTGTGGGTACATATCCCTTGGAAGAGAGCAGAGGTCTTGGCTCTTAAGCAGACTTTACCTGATCCTCGTAAAAATCCTGCTGGTTATTATAAGGAGTTGTCTCAGACAGTAGAGGCGTGTATAATGAATTTTAGCGGACATCGATATGTTAATGGGTAACGTAGTTCCGCAGCCTTTGTGGGCGAAGATTTGTCATGAGAATCATGCAGTAGAGTTAGGTGATACCTGGGCGAACATTGTTGCTGCAGATGGTTGACAAGTAGGAGGTGCTAAACCTGAACCTTTAGTTGCAGATTTACCCGGTAAAATTATTGCTTTGATGAAGACCATGATGCCTGCTTTACGAGTGAATTGGGATAAGTTAGCAGCATGCAAGCAGAAGAAAGACGAGAGTGTGTCTGACTTTTTCACTAGGTTCGAAGAGACGTTTATCGATCACAGTGGTCAGGATATGAGCCCGGAAGGTGGTTAGAGGTTTTTGGTGGATAAATTCATCTTTAATTTGCTTCCCGAACTATCTAATAAATTGAAGGATTCTGAGAGTTCATGGGCTGTTTCTTCGTCAGCCCAAATATTGGCTACTGCCCAATATTATGAGAATAGGGAAAAGGATGAGAAGGATAAAGCGGAGAAGAAAACGAAAGATTTAAAGACGAAAGTTTTTTTGCAGCAAGCTTATCCGCCTCGTCAGAATCAGCCTCAGTTTCAGCAACCTCCACAATTTCAGAGATTGTTACAGAAGCCTGAACATTATGTTCAGCGATTCTTTCCTGGCCCGAATCAGTGTTCTTATTGTAGAGAGGAAGGTCATTTCAAGAGTAGTTGTCCGGCTTTGTCACAGCGTGCGAATGGTGCACCTGGTCAGAGAGGTTGTGGTGGTTTTCAGCAAGCGCCTGGAGGAAGAGGTCGTGGAATAATCCCTCAGAATGAGCGTTCCTCTTCCTTACAGAATTCTGCAAATTATTTCGATAGACAGAATGTTCCGAGTGGTCAGTCTCCTCAGTACTATGTTGAGGATTACTATGTTGAAGGAGAGAGTGCTGGTTATAATGATAGCTAGGACATCCATGGACAAAGTAAGGGAGTAGTGTCAGTTCCAGTAGATCAGAGTGGACCGTATGTTGAAGTGACTACATCGGGTGTAGTAGAGCCTTTTCTTTTGGATACGGGTGCGACAAAGAGTTCTATTATGCATTCTAAACTCCCTGGCGCACCTTTGTCTGGCTTCACCAATACTTCCGTAGGATTTTCAGGCGCCCCAGTTCATAATACGGTTTCTAGTCCTTTGTCTCTTTCCGTTGGCCGTTGTGAATTGGAAGCTCCACTTATTCTGACGACTGGTTGCGGTGAGAATTTGTTGGGTTTGGACTTGCTGTAAAGATTGTATGCGACATTGCATTGCTCTCCTTCGGGAGTACAACTTACTCTTGGTAAGAAAGTGATTTCTCCAATGTATTTGTCGAGAGACTGTTTGCCACTGGAATTACGTTCACTTCCTGAAACGCTTTGGGCTACAGGTCCAAATGATGTTGGTCTTTTGCAGATTCCACCGTATGTTGTTACGTTAAAGTCAAATGCTAAGTTCCCTCGTATCCCACAGAATAAAATATCAAGCGATGGTGAGAGAGCTCTTTTAGCGATTGTCTATGATCTGGTCGAGAAGGGTGTGGTTGAGGAAACGAGAGGCAACGTGTGCAATAGCCCGGTTTTGCCTGTTCTTAAGCCTACAGATGCTTCTCAGCCACCTGTGTACCGGTTTGTGATCGACCTTCGAGAGGTCAACAAAATTGTCGTGCCACAGTTTCCTGTGGTACCTGATATCACTGCATTATTGACTCTGATTCCTGCTTCGGCAGCCTGGTTTTCTGTCATCGATTTGAAAAATGCTTTCTTCAGTATTCCTATTGCTGAGGAGAGTAGGGATATTTTTGGCTTCTCATTAGGAGGACGAAGCTTCTGATTTAAGAGAGCTACCCAAGGTTATTGTGAAAGTCCCTCAATTTATAGTCAAGCGCTGAAAACTCAGCTTGATGGGTTTGTGTTACCAGTTGGTTCTACTCTTATTCAGTATGTTGATGATTTGTTGATTACTGCTGATGATGAAAAGATTTGTAAAGAGGCTACTCTTTCTTTGTTGCGGTATTTGTCTGACCTTCGTCATAAAGTGTCACCTTCAAAGTTGCAATATTGTCGCCAAGAAGTGACCTACTTAGGTCATCTCTTGTCGAAGGAGGGAAGGAGATTGACCCCAGAACGAATTCAAGCGATTGCGCAAATGAATGTACCATCCACACAGAGAGAAGTGCGTGCCTTTTTAGGTATTACATCATATTGTAGACAGTGGATCCCCAATTTTTCCTTGCTAGCGAAACCACTGTTGGCATTGACTCTCGAAGATACTCCGCATCCTCTTCCTTGGTCTGACGAATGTCAGAAAAGTTTTTCTGAACTACGCGATGCAATGTGTTCGGCTCCTGTGTTGGGTACTCCAGATTATAGTAAGCCTTTCACGTTGTACGTGCACGAGAGAGAAGGTTGCGCGTTGTCAGTGTTGACACAACCATTTGGGGACAAGCAGCGTCCATGCGCGTATTTTTCAGCAACGTTAGACCCAGTTGCTAAGGCGTTGCCGAGTTGTCTGAGAGCTACAGCTGCAGCGGCTGTTTCTATTCGACAGTCTGCTGGTTTGGTATTGGACAATACGTTGATTGTGATGGTCCCACATGCAGTGGATACCTTATTGAACAGGACTAAGACCCAGCACCTTACTAGTGCACGTCTGTCAGGTTACGAGTTGACATTGTTGGCTAGTCATGTTCACATTAAACGATGTAATGTGCTGAATCCAGCTACGTTGTTACCGATCTCTACAGAGATGGATCCTCAGGAACAGCATGATTGTTTTCTTCGTACAGAGGAAGAAACGAAGGCTAGAGTTGACCTGAGGGATACTCCCCTTACGGATGTTGATGGTACCCTATGGGTAGATGGTTTGTGTTTTAAGCTTCCGAATGGTGAAACGACTGCAGCGTATGCTATTACAACTTTACATACAGTTGTTGAGACAGCACGCATACCACAGAATTCTGCGCAAGCAGCAGAGTTGATTGCACTGACTAGAGCGTGTGTGTTGTCAGAAGGAAAGCGAGTGAATGTTTACACCGATAGTCAGTATACGTTTGGTGTTGCCCATAGTTTTGGGCGTTTATGGAGAGAGCGTGGGTTCCTTACTTCGCATGGGACAAAAATACAGCATGGGCAGTTGGTGAATGAACTTTTGGAATCTCTCACTCTCCCAAAGCAGATTGCAATTGTGAAATGTAGTGCGCATAAGAAAGTTGTGGACGATGTTGGTCGAGGGAATGCGTTTGCAGATGAAGTTGCCAAGGAAACGGCGAAAAGACATGATGAGCCGTATGTATGTTGCAGGCCCAGCTAATTGGGTTATGGCTGGTGGAATGTGTGAAGACACAATAGAAAGTGTGAAAACGATTCAGGGTGAAGCGACTGAGAAAGAAGTGAGTGTTTGGAGAGACACTACGGGTATGTTGGATTCGACAGGTTGTTGGGTTGAGTTGTCAGAACACCAGCGATGGTTGTTGCCTGATGCGTATGTGCTCCCAGTGGCTACAATGGCTCATGGAATGGCTCACATAAGTTCGAAGGGAATATGCAAGTTGTTGGCTCCAGTTTGGCAGAATGCTGGAATTCCGAAATGTGCAGAGAATGTGGTGAAACATTGTATGATTTGTCTGAAGTATAATCCTGGTAAGGGAACTCCAACTCCAGCTGGTCATTTTGCTCCTCCAACGTATCCGTTTGAAGTGATACAGTTAGACTACATTCACATGGAGAGATGCAATACTTTCAAGTATGTCCTTGTGGTTGTTTGCGCCTTTTCCAGGTGGATAGAGGCCTACCCCCTAAAAGATAATACTGCCTTGTCTATAGCCAAGGTTTTGCTGAGAGAGTACTTCCCTAGGTATGGTTTGCCGAGAATTGTATGGTCGGACAATGGGAGTGAATTTGTGGGTCAAATCATGAAGAAAGTGTGTGTTGGTGTGGCAATAAATCAAAAGTTCCATGCATCACCCCCAGTCTGCTGGACTTGTTGAATGTTACAATGGTACCTTGAAGCTGAAATTAGCTAAGGTACAAGCGAGCACTGGTCTTACATGGCCGGATGCCTTGCCGTTGGCCCTTTTGTCAACAAGGATGACTGTGCATTCTCGAGTGGGACTTAGTCCGTATGAAATCGTGTTTGGTCGTCCGGCGAATGTTTGGGGTGTGCCTCGTCCGAAAGAATACAGCAGTATTGAGTACCCTATGTTGGTGGATTACTTACATGACTTGACTGCTAAATTACGTGTTCTCCACCAACAGGTCCATGACAGTTTACCGACAGCTACTACAGATCCAGGCCATTCCATTGAACCTGGACACTACGCTCTCGTTAAGAATTTCCAGCGCACCAAGAATCTGGAACCGAGATGGACTGGGCCCTACTTAGTTTTTCTGGTCACTAGAACTTCTGTTAGAGTAGCTGGTACAAAGAACTGGGTGCATGCCACCCATACGAAAAACGTTCCTTTGCCATTACCGTATGATCAGTGGGTGAGGGATGGTATAGCAGATTCCGAGTGTGAGCAAGTCCCTAGATTTGTTCCATTTAGTGATGCTCATTTGACATGGACACGGTCAGAACGCGAGGATGATGATGTTCTGCAAGCTGCTGTGCCTCCTCATCTAAAGATTGACACCACCAATCCGGATCTTCTATTCAAGGACCAGACTGTACCTAATAAAGAACGCTACGATCTAAGACCGCGAAAGACTGTGTATATGGACAAATAAAAGTGAAACTGAAATATTTTTTTAGATAGTGAATTTACACTTTGCCAGATCAAGAAACTTTTTTTTCTTTTTTTCTTTTTCGAGTCACCATCCGGACTCCGCTGCAGGGTCACGGTAGGAAGTTCTTAAGGGGTGAGCCGCGTATTCACACAAGATCTGTGGTTTAGGGTCGTTAGTACGATCTTGACGCACACTTAAGTGAAGAAGGAAAATTGCCGTGAGCAGCACGTTAGAGGATGGAGTTTCTTGAGTCTGATAAATGTGTTAGGAAAGTGGATTCTAAAATCCGAATATGTATACTGGTTCGTAGCAAATGATTTTTAATAATGTGTTTCCTTATGCTTGTGAATATTACGTTAGCTTGTGTGGGTTGGATTTTCTATGTCACACAATTGCCGCTTACATCTACCTCCCAACCTACTCTTTCTTTTTCTACTGTTTCTCCACATGAGTTTCATACTTTACCTGAACATGAACAGACACGAAGATCAGAATTTGTGAACAATTTGTTTATACAGATGTTGCATCAGGTAGTCATAAATACCACGAATTGTTGGGTGTGTGGTCTTATGCCACATACTACAGACAAGGGAATGCCATATTTGGTTTTGCCTTTTTCTCCTAATGGGTCAGTTTGGGCACTCCAATCAATGTTTATCTATGCGAACGAAGCCTCTCCAGTGCGTTCTGTTAACGATAACGTGAGCAAGAATGCTTTGATACGGGGAATAGTCGATATGATTAGAGATATTGACGCGTATAATGCTATCCCTAGAGATGAGGTACGAGCATATGTCGGTTGGAATAAGACGAGATATAGTGTTAGCTTGACGGAGAAAGAAAGACAGCGAAGGTCTCCCCCTATTTGGATTGTACCCCACCGAGGTCATCTTTGTTTGCAAGGTAATGGTCAGAATCCGAGAACTCAGCTTGGTAAGAGTGTGTGTGTTCACACATACGTTTATACGTCCCAGAAATCTCCTCCGTTCGTGCCAGCCAAAGGCACGTATTTTGTCTGTTATGATAGAGCATACACATGGTTGCCATCGGATTTTACCGGCACATGTTACGTGGCATTTTTGCTTCCCCCTACATACACTGCTGTTTCCGATTACCATAAGACAAGATATGGTAGAGGTGTAATCGATGTGAAAGATACTGTCGCACAAGAAGCTGTAGACTTCTTTAAGGGTTTTCTACCCTTTTGGGGTCCTATGGCTAATAGTAAGAATATTCGTCAGCTTACGAGAGTGGTTGAGGCCACCATAAATGAGACGGCAGGTGCCCTTAGCAATATTACAGCTGAGCTTCAAGCGGATCGCCTTATGACATTACAGAACCGTTTTGTTTTAGATATTATACTTGCAGATAGAGGTGGGGTATGCAAATTGATTAGATCTAGTTGCTGCGTTTTCATACCAGATAATGCCCCGACAGTGTACCAAGCCATCTCTAGACTACATAAGATCTCTGAGTTTATTCATGTGGACGAAGGAGACTGGTCGTTGATGGGATGGTTATGGGAATTGTTGTCCAAATGGGGATGGAAGATTCTGATGTTCCTTTGTATGGCGTTAGCTATCCTTTTCTCATGTTGTTTATGCATCCAGTGTGGTCCCGCCATTTGTAGTCTTTGTGCTACGATCTGTGTGAGAAGACCAGTCCCGAGAGAAGTGAAGGATAATAAGATGATGTTACAGCAACACCTTGATGACCTGATGAGAATAGATATAGACCTAGATTCAGATTGACATGAGTTTAGGCTATTGCCTACGTAATGGCAAAAGGAGGGGCTGAGGTTCTGTGATTTTGCATGCTTTTTAAGTGCACGACTTTCTTTTCTAAACATGGGTTTTTGCCATGCGTCGTGACTGCCATCTGGTGTTGCCTTTTACGTAGGCCTCAAAAGTTAGTTTGCGAGCAAAGCAGTCTGACCTTTTGTGGGTCATGTGTACATTAACTAAGGTTTCCTTAGTGCGTTGGAGTTAATTTCAGAAGCTGGCCTTTCACCTGGAACTGACCCTGCCAAGCCAAATTTCCCTGCAAGATCGTTATCCACTTTCCCAATCACCATTAACTTTTAAGTTTCTTTACGTTTCTGTTATCTTGCACATTATCTGAAACTACTTTTCTTTACTGTTTCTTCATTTCATGGGTTACGCTTTCAATTAAGGGTTTGTCCGGGCCTTACAGATTATTATTTAGATATGCCTAAATATTAACTTGTGGGTTGGGACACTGTAAAATGAGCTTTACTATATGATGCTGTGTGATGTCATGTATTTTCTATTGGTTGAATTTTGGTGCAGGGGCGTGCATTTTAAATGTACCTTTTTGTGTATAAATAGGGATGTCTCGCCTTAGTAAAATTGAGCAGTTTCTTTAGTTGTACACCGTGTTGTATTGCTGGGATTTCTGCTACTAGCTGCAGCTAATAAATTTGATCTCTAACGCCACCTAGAAGTACTCCGTGTCTCTGTATACCAAGGCAAGGGAACCTAGAGGACTTTGGGCGTGTCCCTGACGCCGCTGGGTACTTGAAAACCCAGTTCTTCAGTGCATGCCACCCATTGTAAAAAAGTTCCTTTGCCTTTACCATATGATCAGTGGGTAAGGGATGGTATTGCCGATTCAGATTGTGAGAAGGTCCCTAGATTCACCGCGTTTAGTGATGCTCATTTGACATGGACAAGGTCCGAACGCGAGGATGACGACGTTCTGCAAGCTGCTGTGCCGCCTCATCTGAAGATTGACCACCAATCCGGATCTGTTATTTAAGGACCAGACTGTACCTGACAGAGAACGCTATGATTTGAGACCGAGAAAAACTGTACATATGGACAAATAAATAACGTTTTTTTTCTATATAGTGGATTTACAATTTGGCAGATCAAGAAACCTTTTTATTTTTGTTTTTCGAACCCCCATCCGGGTTCAGCTGTAGGGTCGCGGTATAAAGACTTAGGAGTGCAAACTGTGTAGACACAAGGTCGGCAGTTCTGGTTGGTTCAAGGGAGTTGCCTAGACCGACAGGCGCATTCCTTAGCAGAAGAAAACCAACTGCCGCGAACGGCAACGGTTAGAGGATGGAGTTTTTTGATGCTGCCCAGAATGTTAGGAGAATGGACTCCAAAGTTCGAATATGTACATTAGTTCGTAGTAAATGTTTTTTAACAATGTGTGTTCTAATTTTTTTGAGTATTGTATTAGCCTGTGTGGGTTTGAATTGAATTGAATTGAATTGAAGAGGCTCTTATATAGCGCATGGCTACTCGAAAGCATCCCAGCGCTTGATGTTGAACAGAAGAAATAGACAAGATCTGGGCAATGTAGGCTAACTCATCTATGCCTTGGGAAACAGTGCTGTTTTAAGTTGTTTTCGGAATACCAGCAAGTTGGGTTCTAGATGAAGTGAGAGCGGGAGGGCATTCCACAGATCGAGCTCTGTTGGTTCTGGGTATTGTGAGGAGGCTTTGCTGTTTAGAACGAAGATCCCTAGATGGAATATATGGTCTGATCATATCATTCAGGATGGGGGGGCCATTCCCATGGAGAGTTTTATGGACCAGACAGAGGGTTTTGAAATGGACCCGCTCCTTTATTGGGAGCCAATGCAGGGTCCTTAGTGAGGGCGCTGCTGAGGTACGATGGCTAGTACCAGTGAGTAGCCTCGCTGCGGAGTTTTGGGCCGTCTGAAGTTGACGGATAACTGAGGTGGGGGCTCCTAAGTAGAGTGCATTCCCATAGTCCAGCCTTGATAGAATGAGGGACTGGACTATGGTTTTCTTAGCGGTTTCGGGTAGCTGGGGGAGGATTTTGCAGATGGTTTTCGTTAGACCGAAGCAAGTAGCCACTGTTTTTCTTGCCTGGATTTTGAAAGATAATTCCGTGTCGAGCCAGAACCCAAGGCTTTTTATCTCAGTTTTTGGGGTAGGTCCGGGTCCCATGCAAGGAGGCCACATAGAGGAGGTGTTAAAGGTGGCTTTTCTTCCAAGCATCATCAGCTCGGTTTTTCCTCCGTTCAGTTTCATATGGGATGCATCCATCCACTCTGCAACCGCACCCAGGCAGCTGCAAAGATTGTTCGGGGGGGAGTCTGCCTGGGTGAGGGAGACTACTAGCTGGGTATCATCAGCGTAGCTTACCAGTTGGATTCCGAAGGGGGCCACTACCTCTGCCAAAGGTGCCATGTACACATTAAACAGTGTGGGGCTGAGGGAGGAGCCCTGTGGTACCCCACACTGTAATGGCACTGGAAGGGAGCAGTTGGTGTCTGAGAAGACCTTAAAGAATCTATTACTAAGGAAGGACTCAAGCCACTCAAGGGCTTTACCTGTGGCTCCAATTCTCTCTAGATGAGCTAGGAGGACACGGTGGTTGACTGTGTCAAAGGCGGCACTGAGGTCCAGGAGGATAATGGCCGCGCTGCCACCTGCATCCAGAATCCTCCTGGATACCTCGACCACCCTTAACAAAGCTGTTTCGGTTCCCTGTCCCTTTCGGAAGCCTGTTTGTGTGGGGTGTAGCAGGTTATGGGACTCCAAATAGGATGCCAGTTGTTTATTCACCCATTTTTCAGCAAGCTTACTGATACCAGGGAGGAGGGAGATGGGACGGTAGTTGGAAAAATGATCAGGGTTGAGATTTGGCTTTTTCAACAGAGCCCTTACCATGGCTAATTTCCAGTCTTGAGGCACTGTGCCAGACTCCAGAGAAGTGTTGACCAGGTCAATGATGTTTCTGCTAACATGAGGGAGGACTAATTTCAAGATAGACATAGGGGCGGGATCAAGGGGAGAACCGCTCTTTATGGAATTAAAAAGGGAAGGGAAAAGATCGTCACTGAGCGGATGAAAGGAAGCAAGATGGGGTATGGTAGAGTCGATATCATCCCTCGGAGAAGGGTTAGATTTAACTGCTGGAAGTGGAGGGAGAGAGAGAATAATTTTTTCGATTTTCGTGGAAAAAAAGTTTGCTAGTTCATTGCAGCGGGCACCAGATTCTTCAGATGAAAGTACGGATGTAGGGGGATCAGGGGCCCTTGTCAAAGTTTTTACTATTCTGAACATTTCTCTGGGTGCGTTAGTGGATTTTTCGATTTTTTCAGCATAAAAAGTGGATTTGACTATATTAAGTGCAGTTTTATATTTCTTAATTGTAAGTTTGTATTTAGTTTTTTTCTCCTCGTCGAAGTGTTTTCGCCATTGTCTTTCCTCTCGTTTGCATTCCTGTTTAAGAGATCTTAGGTCTGAATTGAACCATGGCTGTTTATTCGGACCTTTTTTCTTTGAAATGCATTTTTTAGGGAGCACACTATTTAGTGATTGTTCTATCCATTGATTGAAGTCTGTATTGGCCCTATCAATATTCTGATTGGTCATAGGTTCGTTCTGCTTCAGAGATTCTATCCAGTCGCTGGGTTCTAACTTTGTCCAGTGCCTACCTAAGGTTTTATGGGAGGGTTGATTGGTGCACGGTCTGTTAATTTTCCATGAAAAGGGTATTACCATATGGTCTGACCAAGGAATGGAGTATGGTACAGATGGAAACAATTCTGCAACATTGGTGAATATTGGATCTAAGAGATTCCCTTTAGAGTGAGTAGGGTGTTGAACAATCAAATTAAGTTGACATGCAGCTAAGTCTTTGGTTAGTTCCGTGGCAATAGTGTCCAAAGGGTTGTTAAAGTGAAGGTTCAAGTCTCCTAGCACCATGAAGTTAGAGACCATGGTGGCTGATTCAAGAATTGTTTCAGTTAGCCCTTCTATAAATTGACCAATCTGGCCGGGAGGACGGTAGATTAAGAGACCGGAGATTGAAAGTTCTGGGGAGTAGGAGATGGAGAATTGTGTACTCTCACAGTCTGGGATAGTGCTGTTGATTAAGCGACAAACTAAGTGTTCCCTATATAAAATGGCAATCCCTCCGCCAACTTTAAGTTCTCGATCTCTGTGTTGGATCAGATATCCAGCAGGTAGGGCCCGGACAATGTCGGGGCCGGAGGACGAGCCGAGCCACGTTTCTGTTAAAAACAGAATGTCCACATTTAAGTCTTCGATCAGTAGTGCGATTTCCGTGGAGTGCTTTGGTAAAGAGCGGCAGTTAACCAGTGCCATCTTTAAAGCAGTATCTACTAATCTATTTTTAGGGGCTAATGAGGTTTTAGTAGTGGCCTCTGTAGCCCTAAAAGAGCAGTTGCTACAAGAGAAGCAGTCGAGCCCAAGGTCCATCGAATGACTGCATAATGATGGAAGTATCCTGTTGAGCGAGAGTAGTGACAAGCGAGAGTATGTTAAAGGGCATGGGGGTAGTATACCAGGGGTCTTAGGCCTTGGGCCCGACAGTGCGCGAACGGGCGCAAACGGGCATGACTCTGGCACGACTCCGGCGCAGGTCCGGCGCATCCGCTG
The DNA here is from genome assembly GCF_964261635.1 of Lissotriton helveticus. Taxonomy (NCBI): domain Eukaryota; kingdom Metazoa; phylum Chordata; class Amphibia; order Caudata; family Salamandridae; genus Lissotriton; species Lissotriton helveticus. Next base: position 161,530,165 of record NC_136065.1, on the reverse strand, counting down.
TACGCGTCGGCTGCGCGGAGTCATGACCGTTCTTTTATAGCGCTGCTAGAGCGCGCGATTCGCCTGGCCCACACCCAATATGGCCGCCAAGTTCGAATGCCTGCCCTCGGCGTCTATACTCAGCCGAGGGCGGTCCGGGTAGGGGAGGGGCACAGAGCGCTTAGGAGCGCTGAGGAGTCTCTGTTCTGTAGCGCTTTTTAATCAAGCGCTAAAGAAACACGCTAGGGGAATGCAAGTTTTTAAAAAGTGCTTTTTAATCAAGCATGAGCAAACAAAGTTAAAAATACAATTCCTAGGGTGTCAAGGCAAAAGTGAAAGAAAGAGACCTCCCGGCTTCCGCCTCAGGAGGGAAAAGGGTTCTTCTGATGGTAATCGCTAGAGGATTGTTCTTACTTCCTTTTTATAGCACTGCTAGAGCACGCGATTCGCCTGGCCCACACCCAATATGGCTGCCAAGTTCGAATCCCTGCCCTCGGCGTCGATACTCAGCCGAGGGCGGTCCGGGTAGGGGAGGGGCACAGAGCGCTTAGGAGCGCTGAGGAGTCTCTGTTCTGTAGCGCTTTTTAATCAAGCGCTAAAGAAACACGCTAGGGGAATGCAAGTTTTTAAAAAGTGCTTTTTAATCAAGCACGAGCAAACAAAGTTAAAAATACAATTCCTAGGGTGTCAAGGCAAAAGTGAAAGAAAGAGACCTCCCGGCTTCCGCCTCAGGAGGGAAAAGGGTTCTTCTGATGGTAATCGCTAGAGGATTGTTCTTACTTCCTTTTTATAGCGCTGCTAGAGCACGCGATTCGCCTGGCCCACACCCAATATGGCCGCCAAGTTCGAATCCCTGCCCTCGGCGTCGATACTCAGCCGAGGGCGGTCCGGGTAGGGGAGGGGCACAGAGCGCTTAGGAGCGCTGAGGAGTCTCTGTTCTGTAGCGCTTTTTAATCAAGCGCTAAAGAAACACGCTAGGGGAATGCAAGTTTTTAAAAAGTGCTTTTTAATCAAGCACGAGCAAACAAAGTTAAAAATACAATACCTAGGGTGTCAAGGCAAAAGTGAAAGAAAGAGACCTCCCGGCTTCCGCCTCAGGAGGGAAAAGGGTTCTTCTGATGGTAATCGCTAGAGGATTGTTCTTACTTCCTTTTTATAGCGCTGCTAGAGCGCGCGATTCGCCTGGCGCACACCCAATATGGCCGCCAAGTTCGAATCCCTGCCCTCGGCGTCGATACTCAGCCGAGGGCGGTCCGGATAGGGGAGGGGCACAGAGCGCTTAGGAGCGCTGAGGAGTCTCTGTTCTGTAGCACTTTTTAATCAAGCGCTAAAGAAACACGCTAGGGGAATGCAAGTTTTTAAAAAGTGCTTTTTAATCAAGCACGAGCAAACAAAGTTAAAAATACAATTCCTAGGGTGTCAAGGCAAAAGTGAAAGAAAGAGACCTCCCGGCTTCCGCCTCAGGAGGGAAAAGGGTTCTTTTGATGGTAAGGGTTCTTCTGAAGGTTTGGTTTTCTATGCCACATAACAGCCGTTTGCACCTACTTCCCAACCTATGTCTTTTCTTACTACTGTTTCTCTACATTCGTTTCACCCTTTACCTGAACATGAACTGATTAGAAGGTCAGAGTTCGTTAATAACTCGTTTGTGCAACTCCTTCATCAACACCAGTTAGTAGTGAACACCACAAATTGTTGGGTGTGTGGTCTTATGCCACATACTATGGATAGAGGTATTCCTTATCTGGTTTTGCCGTTCAGTTATAATGGGTCCGTATGGGCATATCAGACGATGTTTATATATGCCAACAAAGTCTAACCCCTGCGTTCCATGAGAGACAATTTGAGCAATAGTGCCTTAGTGAAGGGAATAACAGATAAGATTAGAAATATCGATACATATGAGACTATTCCCAAAGATGAGGTGTTAGCTTATATCGGATGGAATGTTACTGGATATAGTGTTAGTCTGAGTGAAAAGCAGAGACGAAAGAGGTCACCTACGATTTGGATCGTACCCCATCGTGGTCATTTTTGTCTGCAAGGGAAGGGCAAGAATCCGAGAGCTCAGTTGGGGAAGAGTATTTGTACTCAGACGTATGTTTTTGCGTCTCAAACTGCCCCACCGTTTTTGTCTGTTATGATAGAGCGTACACATGGTTGCCCCCTGATTTTTCGGGAACATGTTATGTTGCATACCTGTTGCCCCCTACGTATACTGCTGCCATAGATTACCACAGAATGAGAGTTGTTAGAGGTGTCTTCAGCAAGGAAGATACTGCAAGACAAGAAGTGGGAGACTTTTCAAGGGTTTCCTACCGTTTTGGGGACCTATGGCGAATAGTAGAAACCTGCGACAGTTGACGCGAGTGGTTGAATCCACCATAAATGAGACTGCTGGTGCCCTTAGTAATTTGACTGCTGAGCTTCAAGCGGATCGCCTTATGACGTTACAAAATCGTATGGTTTTAGACATTATACTCGCAGATCGAGGTGGGGTATGTAAAGTGATCCAATCGAGTTGCTGCGTTTTCATACCAGACAATGCTCCTACAGTATACCAAGCCATTTCCAAGTTACATAAGATCTCTGAGTCTATACATGTGGATAAAGGAGATTGGTCATTGATTGGATGATTTTGGGGATTGTTCTCGACTTGGGGATGGAAGATTCTGACGATCATTGGGATGATTTTAGCAGTTCTCTTTTTATGCTGTCTTTGTGTACAGTGTGGCCCTGCCACATGTGGCCTCTGTGCTAATACGTGTGTGAGAGGATCGGTTTCGAGAGAAGTCCTGAGTAATAGGATGATGCTCCAGCAACATTTTGATGATCTGATGAATATCGACATCGATTCAGACACAGACTGAGTGATTGCCTATGTAATGGCAAAAGGAGGGTCTGTGGTTTCGTGAATTTTGAACCCGTTTTATTAATAGCATGGTTTTGTTAAGAATTTGATAGTAGCGAACCGTAACTGGTGAGTTAGGCAAGTATGAGTGATTTCGTCATGCTAGACCTACAGAATCATCATGTATGTGGGGATTTCGTACCGAACTCTGGGTTCCATTTTGTGTGTGTGGCAGCCATTTTGTGGTTGCCCTCACATAGGCCGATGACTATGGCCGAGCGAGTCTTTAGTACACGTACACTTTAGCTGACTTCTGAATGACCTGAGCGAATTGACCTCGCTGCCTAAAGCTGACCTGGTTGAACTAGTTCCTTGCCCTAGAGCTGATCAAGATTTAGGATCAGAGCACAGGACATCGTAAAGTTTGATATGCACACACACCTGCCTTATCCTGCTCTATATCTGTTTCTGTTCTTCCTTTATGACCTCTTTTATGATATGGGTTGTGGTCTTTTATTATGGGTGTCGTTTGACTATTGTAAGAAAGAATGTTGGGCTTTTCCTGTATAATTAATGGTGGGCTGGGCAAACTGAAAGGTGGGTTTGTCGTCATACAATACCTTGAGTTGTGGCAACATGTGATTGGTTAAACTGTAAATAAGGAAGGTTTGCCTAAAGCACAATATTTGGCATAAAAAGGGACGACTTGCTTTGTAGAGTTGAGCAGTCTCCTACGAATATACGCCATTGTACTTCGTGGACCTCTGTTTCTGGTTGCAGCCAATAAATTTGATCTTTGATGTTACCAAGAAGTTTCCGCGTTTCTGTAGTCCGAGACAGGTGAATCCGAAGACTTTGGGTGTGTCCCTGGCACCGCTGGGTTCTAAAATAACCCGGTTCTTCAATAAGACCACACACCCAACAATTAGTGGTGTTCACTACTAACTGGTGTTGATAGAGAAGTTGCACAAAGGAATTATTCACAAATTCCGACCTTCTAATTTGCTCGTGTTCAGGTAAAATATGAAAAGAATGTGAAGAAGTAGTGGTAGGAAAAGACATAGGTTAGGAGGTGGGTGCAGAAGTCAATTGGGTAGTGAAAACAATCCAACCCACCAATGCTAACGTCATGCTTAAAAACATCAAAACACATGTTATCAGAAAACATTTGCTATGCATTAATTTACACAGTTTCATTTTAAAGTTCATTTTCTCGGCAGCTCTCTCCATCACAAAAACTCCATCCTCTAACCGTGCTGTTCGCGGCAGTTGGTTTTCTTCCGCTAAGGAATGCGTCTGTCAGTCCAGGGAACACCCTAGGACCAACCAGAACCGTCGACCTTGTGTCTACATGGCTGGAATCCCAAGTCTTTATACCGCGACCCTACAGCTGAGCTCGGATGGCAGCTCAAAAAAGAAAAATAGGCCAAAACAGTTTCTTGGATGAGAGAGTGCAGTTCTCCAAAAACAAAAGGAAAAATTATGCTTTTATTTGTCCATTGTTTCTCGGTCGTAAATTATAACGGCCTTTACCAGGCACTGTCTGATCTTTAAACAGAAGTTCAGGCTCAGTGGTGTCCAATCTCAGATGCGGAGGTACAGCAGCTTGTAGAACATCGTCATCCTCACGTTCAGACTGTGTCCATGTCAAATGAGCATCACTAAATGGAACGAATCTAGGGACCTTCTCACAATCAAAATCGGTTATACCATCCCTTACCCACTGATCATATGGTGAAGGCAAAGGAACTTTTTTACAGTGGGTGGCATGCACCCCTTTTTTTTTGCCTGCTACTCCAACAGCGGTTCTAGAAACCAAGAAAATCAAATAGGGGCCGGTCCATCTAGGTTGCAAGTTCTCGGTGCGCTGAAAATTTTTCACAAGGACGTACTGTCCAGGTTCAAGTACGTGGCCTGGATCTGTAGTAGCTGTCGGCAAACTGTCATAGACCTGTTGGTGGAGAACACGTAATTTAGCAGTCAAGTCATGTAAGTAATCCACCAACATAGGGTATTCAATACTTGTGTATTCTTTCGGACGAGGCACTCCCCAAACATTCGCTGGACGACCAAACACAATCTCATATGGACTAAGTCTCACTCAAGAATGCACAGTCGTCCTTGTTGACAAAAGAGCCAACGGCAAGGCATCTGGCCATCTAAGACCAGTGCTCGCTTGTACCTTAGCTAATTTCAGCTTAAGCGTACCATTGTAACATTCAACAAGTCCAGCAGACTGGGGGTGATTCGCTGCATGGAACTTCTGATTGATTCCCAATCCAGAGCATACTTTCTTCATAATTTGACCCACAAATTCACTCCCATTGTCCGACCATACAATTCTCGGTAAACCATACCTAGGGAAATACTCTCTCAACAAAATCTTGGCTGTTGACAAGGCAGTATTATCTTTTAAGGGGTAAGCCTCTATCCATCTAGAAAAGGCGCAAACAACCACAAGAACATATTTCAGATTTGTGCATCTCTCCATATGAATATAGTCTAAATGTATCACCTCAAACGGATACGTCGGAGGAGCAAAATGACCAGCTGGAGTTGGAGTTCCCTTACCAGGATTATATTGCAGACAAATCATACAATGTTTCACCACGTTCTCTGCACATTTCGGGATTCCAGCATTCTGCCAAACTGGAGCCAACAACTTACATATTCCTTTCAAACTTATATGAGCCAATCCATGAGCCATTGTAACCACTGGGAGCACATACGTGTCTGGAACAACCATCGCTGGTGTTCCGACAACTCAATCCAACAACCCGTAGAATCCAACATACCCGTACTCTCTCTCCAAACATTCATATCCTTTTCTGTAGCTTCAGCCTGAATCATCTTCACACTTTCTATTGTGTCTTCACACATTCCACCAGCCATAACCCATCTTGCTGGTCCTGCAACATACATACGGCTCATCATATCTTTCGCTGTTTCCTTCGCAACTTAATCCGCAAACGCATTCCCTCGAACAACATCATCCACAACTTTCTTATGCGCACTACATTTCACAATTGCAATCTGCTTTGGGAGAGTGAGAGATTCCAAAAGTTCACTCACTAACTGCCCATGCTGAATTTTAGTTCCATGAGAAGTAAGGAACCCACGCTCTCTCCACAAACGCCCAAAACTGTGCGCAACACCAAATGCATAGTGACTATCGGTATAAACATTCACTCGCTTTCCTTCCGACAACACACACGCTCTAGTCAGTGCAATCAACTCTGCTGCTTGCGCAGAATTCTGTGGTATGCGTGCTGTCTCAACAACTGTATTTAAAGTTGTGATAGCATATGCTGCGGTCGTTTCACCATTCCGAAGCTTAAAACACGAACCATCAACCCACACCCTACCATCAACATTCTCAAAAGGAGTATCTCTAAGATCCACTCTAGCTTTTGTTTCTTCCTCTGTACGAAGAAAACAATCATGCTGTTCTTGAGCATCCGTCTCTGTAGAGATCGGCAACAACGTAGCTGGATTCAACACATTACATCTTTTAATGTGAACATGGCTAGCCAACAGTGTCAACTCGTAGCCTGAAAGACGTGCACTAGTAAGGTGCTGTGTCTTATTCCTATTTAGTAAAGTATCCACTGCATGCGGAACCATCACAATCAGCGTATTATCCAATACCAAACCAGTAGACTGTCGAATAGAAAGGGCAGCTGCGGCTGTAGCTCTCAAACAACTCGGCAATGCTTTAGCAACTGGGTCTAACGTTGCTGAGAAATACGCACATGGACGCTGCTTGTCCCCAAAAGATTGTGTCAACAGTGACAACGCACATCCTTCTCTCTCATGCACGCACAACGTGAAAGGCTTGCTATAGTCTGGAGTACCCAAAACAGGAGCCGAAAACAATGCATCACGTAATTCAAAAAAACGTTTCTGGCATTCATCAGACCAAGGAAGAGGATACGGAGTATCTTTCAGAGTCAATGCTAACAGAGGTTTCGCCAACAAGGAAAAATTGGGGATCCATTGTCTACAATATGACGTAATACCCAAAAAAGCACGAACTTCTCTCTGTGTCAATGGCACGCTCATTTGCGCAATCGCTTGAATTCTTTCTGGGGTCAATTTCCTTCCCTCCTTCGACAAGAGATGACCTAAGTAGGTTACCTCTTGGCGGCAATATTGCAACTTCGAAGGCGACACTTTATGATGAAGGTCAGACAAATATCACAACAACGAAAGAGTAGCCTCTTTACAAATCTCTTCGTCATCAGCAGTAATCAACAAATCATCGACATACTTAATAAGAGTAGAACCAACTGGTAACACAAACCCGTCAAGCTGGGTTTTCAACGCTTGACTATAAATTGAGAGACTTTCACAATAACCTTGGGGAGCTCTCTTAAATCGGAAGCTTCGTCCTCCTAATGAGAAGCCAAAAATATCCCTACTCTCCTCAGCAATAGGAATACTGAAGAAAGCATTCTTCAAGTCGATGACAGAAAACCAGGCTGCCGAAGCAGGAATCAAAGTCAATAATGCAGTAATATCAGGTACCACGGGAAACTGTGGCACGACAATTTTATTGACCTCTCGAAGGTCGATCACAAACCAGTACACAGGTGGCTGAGAAGCATCTGTACACTTAAGAGCAGGCAAAACCGGGCTATTGCACACGTTACCTCTCGTTTCCTCAACCACACCCTTCTCAACCAAATCATAGACAATCGCTAAAAGAGCTCTCTCACCATCACTCGAGATCTTGTATTGTGGGCAGTTCGGGCTGGACTGTTCCAATGAGGCACAGGGTCAGACTGATTTGCATATAGCCATGTCTGAACTGGGGTGGCAGAGTGGGCTAAAGAACGGTGATGGATTAAACCCAGATCTTTTAACTGGGTGTGAGTGTTTGATTGGTTCAGATGCTCCGTCCATTACCACCCCCTTTTGTACCGCTTTTGGCCGCCATCAGTGTGGCAGGGTATGCTCAGACGTGAGTCCCTTGCTCACTTTGCCACTGGTCTCAAGCAAGCCGGGCTGAAGACGGCTGTAATACCAGAAACCGGTCTTCGGAAGCTTGTTTCCGGTCCAGGGAAGGCATGGCTTGGCAGTTCGGGCTGGACTGTTCCCATGAGGCACAGGGTCAGACTGATTTGCATATAGCCATGTCTGAACTGGGGTGGCAGAGTGGGCTAAAGAACGGTGATGGATTAAACCCAGATCTTTTGACTGGGTGTGAGTGTTTGATTGGTTCAGATGCTCCGTCCATTACCACCCCCTTTTGTACCGCTTATGGGGTACAGATACACAAATGTTTTTGAACTACCAAAGAACTAATAGACAGGCATTATGCAGCGCATTAACTCATGCCAAACATTTAGGAGTAACCCAGATTTCCATCTGCGCCCACACTGCTCCTTTTTGAGAGTTCAGGTACTGCAGTTGTCTAATGTTTCAAGATTTTGAAGTTATCCACTACATAAAATCTTATTGTGCGGGCAATTTAGCCACTTTTTTATGTTATCAGGGTGAAAAGGTTGATGTCACTCCCACTGAGATATCTGAAGATTAAGGCAGCATGTTATGTCAATTAATGTGCCACTATGATTTTGCTGCAATGATACCTGCGCTGTGCTGTGTTTATCTGTACCTTTATAAGATGTATATTTACAAAGAGATATGGTTGTCCTGTGGATATGACTGAAGAATGGGTAGAATTGGAAATGGGATGTGATGAAGGAGTCGGCAATCGTTACTTCTTGTTTAAGAATGTATGTTTTAGAGTAATCTTAAAAGTAGAGAAAGAGGACATAAGCTCAAGGGAGTGGTGATGAGATCCAAGCAAGAGAACCCATGGGACCCTTTGCCGCTGGATTCAAGCTAGCCTGGCTGATGAAGGGTGTTACCCAGAAACTGGTCCCAGGATGCTTGTATCGGTTCAGGGAAGACCTGGCTTGGCAGTTCGGGCGACTGTTCCCATGAGGCACAGGGTCAGACTGATTTGCATATAGCCATGTCTGAACTGAGGTGGCTAAGTGAGCTAAAGAATGATGATGGATTAAAACCAGATCTGTGACTGGGGGTGAGTGTCTGAAAAGTATCAGTGCTCCGTCCATCATCTCCTTGTGTTTGCTCTGGATTTGTATTGTGCCCATTCTGTATGACGTGTAAATGAAAACTACATGTCCCATTGCAATAAACGTGTTCAGGGATAAAAAGTTATCCACAGAAAGTGCTACAAACGACATGAACGCATTAGGCAGTGACTTCCCATTAGGGCTGGAGTATCCTCTTTTGATAAAGCATAGGTCTCAACTGCCAGGACTTGCGTGGTGACTTAGCGAGGCTTGCTGTGCTCTGGCTTTGCACTGTAGGTAGGGTCCTAGGCCCTGAGTGGTTTTGGGCTACTGCAAGTATTGTCTAGAGTTTGAGTTGCCATTGCAGTGCTTAGAGTACCCATTTGAGGCTTCAGTTAATGGGGCTCTGCTGCTAGCGTCTAAGTAGGTAGCAGGGGCTCCTCTCAAGACTTGGCCTGGGGCTCGGGGAAGAATGCACTGACTGGTGCCCTCTGCAACACCAGTCTATGGTGATCAATGGAGTCTGTAGAGGCGTCTTTCAGATCTTGCAAAGCTGGTCTTTTAAAGACAGTGCGACACTGCTGGAATCAGGCGACAAATGTGTGGCCCCACCTCATGGGCAGGTCAGCGGATCATGTCATGTGGGCTCTTGGACCGCCCACATGAGGGCAGAGTCCCACCAAGGTGATTGTCCAGCGATCTTATTTTGCCAGACAGTGGCCGTGGCCCCTGGTATCCATGTAACATCGCCTCCTCTTTACGCCTAGAAGTCTGTGTGGTGCTAAAAGTCATTAGGGGGTGACACCATGAGTTACCCGCACTGGGTGACACCAACCCTAGTGACGCCACCGACAGAAACTGCTCTCCTAGCTGTGGCAGAAAAGTCCAGGAGGATTCTGGACCAGGGAGGTGTTGCCGCCATTATCCTCATGGACCTTAGTGTGGCATTTGACACCGTAAATCATACCATTTTGATGCACAGACTACGGAATCTGGGAGTGTCAGGAGAGGCAGCCAAGTGGCTAGAATCCTTCTTAGAAGACAGATCCTTTCAGGCCTTTGAAGGAGAAGTAGTATCTAAACGTATGTCTCTCAGCTGTGGGGTGCCTCAGGGATCCTCCTTGAGCCTGTAATGACAGAGGAATTGGTACTGATTGGCTCGGTTATGACCGTTGCCCACCATCATCTCAGTATATGTTGCTGTCACTCGAACACCTATGATGTTCTTTCTGTTTCCGGCTTTTACCTCACCTATTAGCAGGGCTTGCCTACTTGCTTTGGCATGATCTTATGCCTTCTTGTATACTGCTTTTGCTCTTTTTCGGGCCTAAAGGCCTATGCTCGAGCGATGCCATGTTCTTTTCTGATACCATTTTGCTGAGCCTCTTCAGGTGAAAGGCAATGTTTTAGTTTTCATATGTTGTTCGCTAGCAATGAACCAGAGAGGACCGGTTCGGTGGAATGTGCTCTCTTCGTGCCGGAGCCACAACAAACGCTTGGCCAGCTGCGGTTGTGTGGTACGAGGTGGTACAGGAATCCTATGAGAACGGTAGGCGGGTTCTTCCAGAAGCTTCGAGAAAGAGACACATTCTATATTAGTGAAAGCGGGTGAGATGCTGGTCTGGCGGTTTTGGCGGTCTGGTGAAATATCACGATGCAGACGTGCAGTCGTGTTTGTGGAACAGAGAGTCCTGACCCAACCAGAGAGGGAAAGAGAATCAGACCCTTGTAAAGATGCCTATGAATATGGTGAGGTGTTCCATGTATGTCTAATTATTTCTAACTACACCTTTTATTTTCAGGTTCTATTTATATGTATGTGCTGATGATTGACTGTGATATTTAGTTATTTCTTCTTTTTCCTTGTCACTCTGTTATCATGTAATAAAGACCCTTGAAGCATATATTAGTGTCCTTATTCCTTGTGGAGGAAGGCCGGGCCCCTTTTTTACCAAGTGCTTATAGAGGGATGGGCTTGTTCCCCTCTAATGGGTAATTGTCGATACAGGAGGGAAATCGGCTCTGACCAGCCCAACATAGCGTAAGAGGTATGTACTGATTTTCACCGGAAGGTGTTGCTCGTGTAGATTTGTGTTGTTCGTCGGTAGACGTTGCGGATTCTGATCTTGTTCGTCGGGAGACGTTGCTGATTCTGAACTTGTTCGTGGGGAGACGTTGCTGATACTGATTCATCGGGAGATGTTGCTACTCGTACTTAGGTGAGTTGTTTTGTTCGTCGGGAGACGTTACTGTACATACCCTCGAAGCTATGATTTATTGTATCTTTAGCTGTTACTGTTATTCCTTTCTCAGACAGATATTCTAAAAGTGTGGTGTTTGTAGGCATTCTGAGAAGGGACTGTGATGAGTAATGACCCCATAGCTAACTAAGACACACCCGTATTTGAGAAAATATCGGTCATTACATCTTGACGTCGACTCACAGGATCGAACAAGTGAAGTTGTGTAAGGGAAATCAATTACATCTTGGCGTATAGGCTCACAGGATTGAACAGAGGAGTTGCGTAGGGAAATTGTTTACATCATGGCATTGTGACAGTTGTAAAATTGAAGAGGTGGACTATATTTTATAGGAAAGCAAACAGTTGGCTCTTGGTTGTTAATGAAGGTCTCGGATAGGAATTGACTCCTTGTGAAGTACTGGCCCAGGAGTGAGTTACTTGTGCTTTGTTGGATGAAAAGTGTTTTGTATAAAAAATGTGTACATAGCTTTGCTGAGTTGCTTGTGCTCTATTGAGCGTGAAGTGTATTTTGTATAAAGAGGCTTGTAAATAAGCGTGTTACTTTAGGCAGAAAAGGGCTGGATCCCTTTCAAGTGTTCAGGGAAAATGAATTTTAAATGTGTTAAATTGCTATTACAGAGGGATAACATCTTGGACAGAAATAGCAGTGTTCATTTAAATATGCTGCTTAATATGCATCCACAATTGTGTGAGGATATCTCAGCGCCAGGATACCTGTAAGGTGATAGCTGCGCTTTATAAATGTTTTAAATAAAATAAATAAATAATAAAATATACCTTTGAAAACAGGATCAAATGTGTATGATTCAGAGGTCAGAAATGTTATAAATAATCCAGTCAGACTGCAAAGTACACGGGTGGTGAGGTTCCGTGGTTTTTGGAACCGGACTCCATTTTGTTTTACGTTGTTTGCGACTCCATTTTGTGTTGCCCTCACGTAGGCCATAGGGATAAGCGAACGAACGAAGTTGCATGGGCCTCGTTGTCCATGTAAAGTTTAACGTGGGCCTTTTCGACTTATGAGTGAACTGCAAGATGCTGACCCCTTCACCTGAAACTGACCCTTCTACGAAACCGGTTTCTTTAGCAGATCTTGTCTGGAATTGCCAATCATTGTTCAGGATATCGTTAACTTCAGTTTCTTGCACATATCTTATCCTGCACTACATCTGAATTGCTCTTTTCTTTATGTCTTTCCATTACATGGGTAGTGCTTTCAATTATGGGTTTGTCCGGCTTTTGGTAATCAAATTTGGGACAGTCCTAATAATTAACTTGTGGGGTTGGTATAATGTAAAGTGAGCTTTTTAGAATGTGATAATGTATAGAAATGTGTTTCTATTGGTCAGAATTTGCCGCAATGGGTGTGCATTCGTAATTGTCTGAAAGTAGCATAAAAACTGGTGTCTTGCTCTACGAAAATTGAGCAGTCTCCTGAGTTTTACACCGTGTTGTATTGCTTGGTTCACTGTTACTAGCTGCAGCCAATAAATTTGATCTCTGACGCCACCTAGAAGTATTCCGTGTCTCTGTTTGCCAGGACAGAGGAACTCGAAGACATCGGGCGTGTCCCGGACGCCGCCGGTTCTGAAAGACCGGGTTCTTCAGTGGTTTCAAATAAACCTTCAGTGGAGGAGTTTCAGTTAGAAAGGAATGTGCAAAGAAATAAATCAGACCTAACAGTGCATGATAAACTGTGCTTTAAAAGACAAATGCAACCTTATGATTTTGACCGTGAACATCAGCAAACTGTGTACAATAATTATGACTGGTTCCAAGATTTAAAAATATTTTGTGATTTTACCCAGAAGCAAGTTGATGTGGTCTGCTTATGGGAGATTGCATTGGTTATAAAGTGGCCCATATAAACAGGAACAGATTTGTAACTTCAATCACAAGAATAAAATGTTTTCGTAAATGTAAGAATTCCTAGATTATGACAACAAATTGATGCTGCCCCAAACATTGTTACAGAAATATGTGATTTTGTATGTGACTTTTTAATGTTGCTTATGTTTTTGCCTTTTAGTTATCAATAGTCCTATAGACAAATGATAGCTTAGATTTGCTTGAATTAGTTAGACAGAAGTGAGAAGCATTTAGAAATAGAACGCAGGGGTTTGAATGCTTCCCTAAAATGCAGTTTCCATTTAAGAACGGAAAATTTCACAGCTCACTTGATGAGATAACGTTAGCATTTCACAATCCTGCTTCCACTGAGCTTTTTGTGAGGGAGGGGCTGGCTACAGGAGCAGAGCTGTCTCCACTTGTTATAGTTGGTAATGAATCCGTTTTTGACCGCACAGAATCTTTGTTAGGGAGGGGTCATTCTGCTCCTCACCACGGCAGGCTTTGCCAGCTTCCTTCAATTAGATGTATGGGAGGCTTGCACATGTGCGGGCTTCCTCTTCACCCCCCTTCCCCTATGAGGAGGCAGTCGCAGAGCAGACAAAAATTGGCAGGTGCTTCGCCCTTGGAATGAGATAAGCAGCAGCTTTTTGTGAGGGAGAGGTTGGAGAGGCAGAGAGCGGTCTGTCTCTGCCTGTTATGATTGGCAATAAACCAACTTTTGGTTCGCGAAAACTGCTGTAAGGATGGGGTCAGCTAGCTAGGAGTGAGAAAGGAGTGAAAGCAGCTGCCCCAGCCCTTCTGACTGTGTAAGAAAAAGTTAGATGTTACCCAAATAAACTTAGAGAATATAATGCAGGTAGTATTCTTAAACTATTCCACAGATCTAGAGGAGAGCTTTTACAGAAGGGAATACAATAATTATGCTTTTTTGAATTGGAGTTTTTTGCAAGACAAGTGATACTTGTTTATCGTTTCAGATTGTGGCCAGGGAATAACTACAAGTGCAATATCTATCTGATACATTCTGTAAGGGAAGGTCGGGCCCCTTGTCCACATAAGGGAAATCGGCTCCCAACAGGTATGTCCAAATTATAGGTGTTGCTCCCTCGCAGAATTGCGTTGTTTTCGTGCTGAGTGCACGTTGTTGTCTGTCACCGGAAGGTGTTGAAATCCTCTAGAATGGGGAGGTGGTGCTGTTTCTTGCCGTGCAGTGGCGAGTTGTTTTGCTGTTCTTACCCAAGGTAAGTTGTTACTGGAAGGTGTTGGTTCGTGTTGCATTATTCTACATATCCCCCAAGACTATGGCTCCAGATGTTCAGTAGTTTTAGTTGTATGCGTGTGGCCATTTGTATTATTCCTTTCTCAGGTTGGTATTTTATGTGTCTATGTGTGGTGTTTTTATGAGTCCTGAGGAGGGCTGTGGTAAGTAGTGGCTTGGGATAGCTTAGTGAGTAGTAGGAGTTCCAAATTGTGCCAGAACCCAATTCACTACAGAGCCCCACCCTATTCAATGTATATATGAGGACTTTAGACGACATAGTACAGCCATTCGGGCATAAAAATAGTTACGTATGTAGATGACACACAACTTGTTGTGGCCCTAAATCGCCCTGAAAATTCCTCTGCAAACTTAGGCCCTTGTCTAGAGAAAGTCGCACAATGGATGGAGCTCTCCTGTCTAAAATTGAAGGGAGATAAGTCCGAACTTATGCTCCTAGGCAACTCTCCTATCTCTATCACAGGACCGCTATGGCCAAAATCCTTCAGCCCCACACCACCGGAGAAAAACCAGATCAAGAGTCTGCATATGTGGCTGGACCGCTCACTGACTTTTGGATACCAGACTGCCAAATTGTCAGCGACATGTTATGGCATCATGAGGAAGCTTCGTTGGAGGGATTCCCACCTATAAACTGGCCCATTGCTTCAGCAAGGATATTAACCTCAAGAGATATCTTGCCATTATTATTCCCTCAGATTTACTGGATATTTAAAGATCAATGCAGCAGGCGCCTTAACGCAATAAGATATTTTAGAATGCAGACTTTGCAAGCAATTAAGCAGAACAGATATACTGCCACGTTTCTCCTTGTTGCCAATTTCTTTCTGGCAGAGTTTGAATAAATAAATATGTAATCTGAGGCCTAGATCTTGCGCTGAGGTTGCAACACTTTTTTGACACAACTCCGACGCAAGATCTAACTTGTTAAATATTCTAATATGCTCAAATGTACTCATGACAGACCTGCTTAACATATATGAGGTCTTAAAATCTGATGTCATTTTTTTGTGATAGCACTTCCTGTGAGGTTGTCGGTTGTGATGTCACGTGCAATGTCACATGCTGTGATGTCACTTACATACTGCATACTGGGTCAGTGCCCCACTTCTTTTTTTAGGACTTGTATCCTGGTGGGAAAAGTACAATGGAGAACTGGTGTTGGTGGTTGTAGGAGGATGGCTTAGTAAATAGTGTACACTCAGGAGTGATGCACCTTGCACTAATCCGGACAACCCTTATGGTGTTTTTAGTGGTCTTTGATAACCATAGAAAGCTCTCAAAGTTTATATTTCACGGGGGACACGACAGGGGTGCCCCTGTTCACCAATCCTCTTCGGCCTGTATATTGATCCGCTGGTACGGAGGATACTAGGGTGTGAAGATATTAAGCTGGTAGTCTGTAAAGGGTTCAAAACCAAATTGTTGGCTTATACCAATGACCTTGCTATAATCACCACAGAACCAGATACGGCTTTTACAGCCCTTACAGGGATAGCTATGGAATTTGGGCACTGCTCGTGGTACTACCTCAATGATAGTAAGACCCAGATAATATGTACCAACAATATTACAAGGCAGGATGGAAAATATACGGATTCAGCCGTCTATCTTGGGGTCAGGATAAGCCCTGTAATGGATACAATCATTGAGGAGAATTTTACTCCGCTTGTTATCTCAATTGCGGCAGAGTTAAAAAGAATAGACACCATACATCTGTCTATAATAGGGAGACCCAACGTGCTCAAGAGGACTATGCTCCCTAAATTACTGTATCTCTTTTGCTCTATCCCGCTTATGTTGGGGGAGGGTGTGATAAAATCTTTAGAGGCAGTATTTTTGCATATTTGGCAGTATGGGAAAACTAGACGATCTATGAAATATTTGTCTCTGCCACAAGATAAGGGAGGGCTGTCAGTTCCTAATATTAGATTTTATCATTTGGCCTGTCTATTTAGTCAGATGGCGATATTATTAGACTCTGCCACAAATGTGTCTGACTCCCTTTTTGGGAATTTAAATCCCCCACCATTTTTTAATTGCTTTTAGGGAGAGAAGCCTTAGGGCTCCTGCTGCACAAAAAACTGATAGACCCTACTATAATAAAATGCAATATAAGGTGTTAGATGGCGTCTGGGGAGTCTGGAAAGTAATACAGAAAACAATGGCAATCCCGAAAATAACTATTACACACCCCTCTTGAAGTCCAGTATCTTTCCACAATTTAGCAATGATATGCTGGGGAGACTGTCGGAGCAACAAGGAGTTAGAAGAGTAGGGAACCTATTTGAAGGGGATAACCTGATGAGTTTTGAGAATATTCAATGGAAATTTGAAGTCACAGCCAATCAAGGCTTTTAAGTTTTTTTCAAATGTATCGATCTTTGACGGGTATCAGACCTCGGATCCCCCCAGGTGTTAGAATCAATTTGTTCAAGTATTTACTAGGAGGGGGAACTAAAACGAAAATGGTTTACAGGTCACTAATGTCAACAATACAAGATGACCTTGATAAGGTTGAGGCCTCCTGGATGGAGAAATTAGGGGATTCTGATGTTGACCTAGATAAAGCGCTGCAATTGGCAGGGAAACTGTTTCGCTCTATGAATTTGAGAGCCCAACACTATAAAACTCTGTTTAATTTATATTTTACACCAGCTAAGCTATTTGATTGGGGTTAAAGGGACGATGATAAATGCCCAAGGTATTGTGAAGGTCCTGCTAATTTGGCGCATATGTTTTATCATTGCGAAAAGTTAAGCAGAATTCGTACTGAGATTGAGAAGTTTTGGAAGGGGCTGTTGGTGTTAAGATAAACCTATCTCCTACCCTAATGATAATAGGAACGGATTGTAACCTGGGTCTTAATAAGGAGGAGGAAGCCTTTGTTTTAATATGTGTGGTGGTTCTCCGGATATTGCAGGTGGCAGGATGGAAGGATACTACAGCCCCCTCCTTCCAGATGTGGCTAGCTAGACTCCTGGGGATTCAGAACATCGAATCCTCCCTATATACACGAAGAGGTAGGAGAATGAAGGAGTTGGGGGTGAACATCTTGGCTCCCCTCAAGGGTTGGAGGGATTCCCACCTATAAACGGGCCCATTGCTAAATATATTGTGGACGGTAATCAATTTAAAAGACCAGTTGTTTTTAGGAAGGCTGAAGCCGGAAGGTTGTTTATCTTCTGTTCCCTGAACATGATGTCTATGTAGTAAAGCTGTGTATATACATGAATTTCCCTGTAGTTTTAATATTGAAAGTCAGATGTTAGCCTATATTTTGTTTGATTCTATATTGTATACATTTTTTCTCTCATAATTTTGGAATGGAATCAATCATAAAATGTATGGATTGTTGATTGTACCAGGTATTTAAATAAAAATAATAAAAATGAAAAAAATGAAAAAAATGAAAAAAAAGATAGCTCTCAAAGTGGTAGCTGTGTAGAGCAACCTCCAGGCTTATCTTGAAGGAGTGTAAAGATTGGATGAAAAAGAGCCACACAGTGTTTATAAAAATAGGTCTAGATATCATGCAACGCAACCACTAACACATTGGCATATCTCCTACCCAGAGATATCAATAATACACATAGGAATACTTCAAAATAATCAAGTCAGTAGCTCAAATATACACTGATCTCCTGGGGGAGACCAACCCTTAAATTAAGAAAGTGGAATGTTAACTGCAAAGGAGAATGGGACTTGGACCAGAATACTCAGAGGAGCTGGGGACACAAGGAACCACCCAAGGTAAGTACCCAGGAACCCCACGGAGGCTGTGTGCAGAGTTGAAACACAGCCACATGCCCAATGGAAGTCAAAGTTGCAGTTTTAAAGAAGAATAACCCTTCCCAGAGGACTCAGAAGAAACCATTTGGAAGTTGTGAGGTTGCAGACCCACCCCACCTGGAATCAGGTAACTTGCACTAGTAAAGCCAGGTGCATAGAAGCGTGGAGAAGCGTGGCTCAGTGGTTAGAGGCGGCAGACCCGGAAGCTGAGATCGGCCGTGGACCAGGGTTCGATTCCCCGCCTCGGCGGGTCTTGGGCTCAAAATTCCACGGACTCGACAATTCTCGCTCCGGTGCCTACTCGACTCACGGGGTCACACTCTGCGACTCTGGGCAATAGCTTGCTTAATCTCCACTACGGCCCCTCGCGGCGGGATGCCTGGCTTTCACCTTGTGGATACCCTGCCGGGGTATCTCACAGGGGAATACCAGGACGGGTTCCCTAAGCAAGCGCCTTGAGACCCCTGGGTGATTCGTGCGCTATATAAATCGAAATACATTTACATTTACATTTACATAGGGTGAAGTGACGTCGGAACCTGCCATAGACGGCAATACAAGACTTTGAAAATGCCTCTGGAGAAGCCTGTGAAGGAGTTCGGTGGAATCCAAGAGTAGACTCATCAAGAGGAGAACCCGCAAGCAGAGGGGACAGAGTCTATGCCACTCGGAAGTGACCAGGAGGCATGGAAGAACAATACCCACCTATGCCTGGAGGTTTAAGAGTGAAGACAGTTACCTTGTCCCTACAGCTGTGAGGACCAGGCAATGCTGAGGAAAACCAGGAGCTGTGCACAAGCTGGCCCACATCAGGTGTCAGTGTCCAGGTGTCTGGCAGGAGCAGCAACAGGCCTTGGTAGCCGCAACTGGCGTAGAAAGCAAAAAGATGCAAACATTGGGACAAGCAAGGTCCAAGGGACTCACCAACAGCAGGAGAATCAGAGCAGGCCCTGAGCAAGCAGGGGAGCCCACTGCAGCAAACGAAGACCCTTGAGAGGACCCACAGGCCAAAGGCACAGGAGTCCCAAGACGACCTCAGGCAGCTCACCAAAGATGGAGGCCCAGGGTGCAGAGGATGCAATGAGGATGCTGATCTTCAACGGATGAGGTACTGGAGGCTTGAGCTTCTTGTAGCCCGAAGATCTCTGGAATGCAGAGCCAACAAGCATTGGAAATGGCAAGTAGACGGGATGCACAGGGGTTCAGTCCCAGCGGCTCCAACAAGGGATAGTGTCCTCAAAATTACAGAGAAGGCAGGGCAGGCCTCTAGGGAGCTGCAGAACCCCCACCTGTGTTTCTGGGCATTGGGAAGCCCATAGAACGACAGGAGCAGCAGACCAGTCAGCTTCGTTGCGGTGCCTGCAGATGCAAGGGAGTGACTTCTTCACACCAAGGGAGATTACTTCAGATGTCCTTAATGCCCACAGGCCTTCTGAAGAACCTGGATGAAGCACAGACAACTCAGAAGACTTGAACTGCAAGACCAGGAGCAGCAGGAGTCTTCCTTGATGCAATCCCGGTTCCAGTCGAAGCCCCACAAAGTTCAAGTGTCCAGACGGTCGAAGAGTGTCGTCTTGGTTTCCGAGGTGAGTCTTGTTCCACGATGAATCTGAGGACCCACCCACAGGGGAGCCCTTGCGTACCCTATGGAAAAGGTTGGAACGTCACCAGGGTCCCTCCCAGAAGAGGGGCTGGACAGAGGGGACAATCCTGTCTTTTGTCCTTCCTCCATTTTCTCGCCAGAGCAGGAACCAAGGGTTCCTTAACTGGCTCAAACTGGAGTATGCAAAGAGGGAATCAAGTGTGCCCTTCTTAATAGTCTGGAGGCCTGGAAGGTGATCCCACCCCAGCCCAATACACTAAATCCTGTCTGGGAGGGGGTCACAACTCATGTGACAGTAAACCTATTGTTCTACCTTCCCCTGGTTGAGCTCAGCTCAGCAGCAAGACGGCAGACTCATGTCTGTGGTTGGCAGCAGCACTAGCTTGCTGGCAGACCCTAAAAAACTGTTACTGGGAGTACATGGGGGTCCCCTAAGGAGCCCCCCAGTACATGGATCATACTTCTAGCACCGAACATGGAAGATTTGGAGTAGAGCACATGGCTTGCTTCAGGTCATCAAATGCCTTCTGACAGCTAACTGTCGACTGAACCTTCTTAGGCATTCTTTTGGAGGTGAGATCATTAAGGGGTGTCGCTATGGATCCATAGCCCTTAACAAACCTCCTGTCGTACTCACTCAGGTCCAAGAAAGCTCTGACCTGAGTCTGAGTAGTGAGAGTGACCCAGTCCATGATGGTCTAAATTTTGCTCTCCAATGTTTGAGAGTTGGCCTCCAACTACAAGGTGGCCTGAGTACACAACTTTACTCTGCCCTATCTGGCACTTTGTGATCTTGATAGTGAGGCCTGCCTTCTGCAGGGCCTTGAGTATATTTCTGAGGTAGACCAGGTGATCCTCCCAGGAGGAGCTAAAGACAGCTATATCATCTAGATATGCTGCTTATAGATTTCCAGACCTATTAATACTTTATTCACCAGCCTCTGAAATGTGGCAGGTAGATTATGTTAGATGTGTTGCAATCAGAGGAATGATGAAGTTTGATGTTTTTGCCTGATGGGGATGGGTTAAAAATTGACTTACTATGATGTTGTTACAGTGAATACAATTTTGACAGCGGCCGGTGCCTTTGTATAGCTCATGAGACTTTACTTTGGGCGACGAGATTAGCTCCTGAAGGTTTTTGCCTCGTGTATATCCAAAAGTTGGCTTATCATAAAATAGCCCCTTGAAATCTGCTTCTCCATCGAGTAGCTCCCATCTCTTCCTTATGATGAATTGTATCTGTTTGGAGCTTGTGGAATATCTTGACACGCATGTGTGAGTTTTAGATTGGGTTGGTTGGGATTTTGTGAACAATGACATGCGATCTTCGTCAGCGATTTTATCCAGAATTTTAGGGACAATTTCTTCTGGGTTCTATGAACCTTTATTTGAATTCTAAAGATTTGGCTGTAGCAGTAGTAGGATCTGAACAAATTCTTTTGATTCTTATAAATTGAGAATAGGGCAAATTCTGTATGAGACTCGGTGGATGAAAGCTGGTGAAGTGTAGTGGACTGTTTCTGTCTGTAGGTTTGGTATAAACTTCAGTATGAAAACCCTTCTGATCCCTGTCTCTTTTTAACTAGGACATCCAAATAATTAATCTGTGAATGACTGATCGTGTGAGTAAACTTGATTCTAGGATCCCTGGTATTGAGTTGATCGATGAGTTTTTCTTGTTGTTGTCTTGGTTTGGTCCAGAGTAAGAATATATCATCTATATACCGTGTATATTGAGCAATGCCTGTGTTCCATTCTGGAATGTGAAGTATATGGACATTTTCAAATTTGGCCATAAAGATGTTGGCGTACGCCGGTGCGCCAGAAAATTCCATCGATGTGCCAGTCAGTTGGGCGTAGTATTCCGATTGCCATTGGAAATAACTGTGGTGTAAACAAAAATGTAAAAGATGTAACAGAAAGACTTTATCCATGTCGTCATCTTCCATTGCAAGGAGAGCCCATTCCACTGATTCAAGACTTGCTTCATGCGGAATTGAAGTATATAATGCGGTGACATCAATGGTGCACATGCACCAGTGTTTTTGTGCAAATGGTTGAATAAGCTCCAACTTTTGTAGAAAGTCTGTTGTGTCCTTAGTGTAAGTACACCATTTTTGTACAAACTTTTGCAGATAGTGATCTAGAAATCTGCCCACTGGGTCAAAAAGTGACCGGCATCCTGATACTATCGGCCTGAAAGTTGGATCGACCGGATTTTTGTGGATTTTCATAATCATATAGATTCACGGTCTCTTTGGATTATTCGTTGTTAAAAATGATTTACAAGCTGTATCGATATAGCCCATTTCTTCAGCCCGATTCAAAAGGTCTTGTAACATGAGTTGTAATTGTATCGTCGGATCATTAGCCAGTTTCATGTAGGTTGCCTCGTCTGAGACATGCTGATCAACCTTGCATGTGTAATACGTCATATCCATCATGAGCAAAGCCCCGCCTTTATCAGCTGGTTTGAACGTCAATGTTATGTCGTTGGCTATAGCTTTAGTGATTTTTCTTTCATGCATATTGATGTTATGGTGTTGTGTCTCCTTGTAATATATTTTTGCCAAATCCTTCTTAACCAAATCATCAAATGCATCCAGCATTTTATGTGACATGGGTGGTTGAAAATTGCTTTGTGGTTTAAACTTGGAGGTCTCATTACTAAGGTCTTCAATTTGAGGCTCCACAATATTGGTGAAGTAATGTTTGAGGCGTAACTTGCGCATGAACCTGTAGAATTCAACTTCAGTATCAAGTTTTGTTGTATCAGTAGTTGGTATGAATGACATGCCCTTGGATAATACATTTCATTGTTGGGGCGTAAGAGTGACAGAGGAGATGATATTGATTAGGGTTTGGTCTTGCTGCGCAGATTCTTTCCTCCCTTTTCCTCGCCTGGTTTTGTGGCTGGGTCTGGTGTTTTTGTGTGTCTCAATGATGGAGGGTGGCTTGAATCCAGGGCCTGGGACAAAAAAGCTGTAGATGAAGGAATTGATTTCTGTGGCAAGCTGGTCTCACCCGATTGAGTAGATGGTCCTTGAACAGATATTGCAATATTTGTTACTGGTGGACGGTTGGTAGCTCCATCCTGTTCTGTTACTACACTTTCCTCCGAAGATGTTTGAGCTTCTGGTTGATTGAATCTGCGTCGGGCATAAATCTCCGCCCACGTGTACACCTCATTTAATTTATAGTCGATGGTGTCTCGACGAAATTTCCTTATTTTCCCCTCCTGCAATTTCTTGTTATACTTTGAGTTTTTGATTGATGTCATCCAAAGTTATTTTCCAGGTATCCTGTTCAACCCGTCGTTCCAACTCTTTCTTAAGATCAAATATCTCTTCATCCAATTCCTGTATTGTTCTGGACAGTTGTTCAATGATTAGCAGAATTGTAGAAAATAAAACGACAAATATGAACATTGCCTGCGCCATCTTGCTTAGCGAAAGCCTCTGCGAGCGCGTACGCGGCAACCATTTTAGACATCACAGCCATTTCATACTCTGCTGGTCACCTGTGAGTCACCCCGTCCTCGCTATCACCCCCCCCCCCGGCGCTCTGACTAAGCCTGAACACATGTACCAGGGTCGTAAAACCTTGTCAGCATGACAATGCCCCGGAGTCACTTCTCGCACCCAACCCGCTCATCCTTTCATCATCCACGCACAGGCAAGCCCCCTTTGATAACCTCCTTCCCTGCAACTGGCCACTCAATCCGGTCCCAGGCACTAACCGACCCATGTGGACATAGTTTATTACCCACATACGACAGAACTTGCTTCACCAACAAAGAGGCCGGAATTTATTCAGTGACACGACCCCTTAGATCTGACCGATCCCACATGTTTTAGATCCTGTCGGAATGTCCAGCTGCGAGATAGCGATCATCTGTTAGATCTGGGTGGAGGGACGATTGCTGCTGGGTTTGTATGGGAACTAGCTTGAGGCGGGGATTCCAAGGATGTTTGACTATGCAATAAACTGATGTCATGAATGTTTGACCATGTAATAAACTGACGAAAAAGCATATAAAAGGCCATGCCACAGAGATGCAGTTAGAGCACCTCCTGATGATAGCCCCGGTGTCTGATGTGATGTGTTCTCCTCTAGAGAAATAAACCTGTTCTTCGCCTTCCAGTTACCAGCGCCTGCCTCGTTATTTTGATAGCTAATCTTAGGGTGAATTAGAGGTGGTTTGCACCAAAGCGGCATCGAAAGTCTTGGGAGTCTCGCTGCTTTTCATCAGAATCAGATCCAGCAACCATTTATTTAGAATGGAAAACCATATTTCCATAAATACCGGATTCAGATGTAACCTAAATAACATGGGTCTGATACATAGCCTTAAACCTCTCGGTATGCGCTTGGCGCGGCGGTATTGCACAAGTGTTGACGCATTTAATCTCTGATTTAACTGCCAGCGAGTCAAGTATTCCAGTTGTCTGATTTGCTGTGAGATCGATCCTCCGTGTGTATCCGATAACTTGACTTACTGTATAAGTGCGTATATTTGTGTGGCTTCCTCATTAGTATATGTCAATGTGGTGGCACGGTTATCTGAGATGCTTGAGATAGAGTCAAATGACATGTTTACTCCTAATATATCGTGTGTTGGAGTGCGTGCTATCCCCTGAGTTTTGGTCAGAGAAATGTCAAGTGTAAGTGAGGGATGCACTGCCTGTTAATCTAGTTATTCTTTCTAATTTATTAATCAATATTATATGACAAGGGTTGCGTGCCCACTGCCTGTCTCAACCCTGCAGGCTATAATCAATAGTGCTAGAACAGGAAAGAATCCCTGGGTGGGCAGCACTGTTCCTATGGAAATTAATGCCAGAAGTATTCTAACGAATGTTCAATTCAATCATGAAAACTTTATGTGAAAATTTTTAACCAATAAAAGTTTTTACTTCTGTTTGTGATCACCTCACAGCATTTGAAATTATGTTTATACACTGAATTATAATGCATACCGTATATTAACATATGCTTTGGTGGATTACAACTCCACCGATTTTTTCAGAACACCGGTTACAATTTACAACATCTATTGTAAACAAGAAAAATACAGAATTTCATTTGCAGATTTTAGCAGACATGTTGACTATTAGCCCAATGCATTTCGGGACATGGGTAGTCCCTTCGTCAGGGGCACATCTGTGAACAAACAAAATGGATTTACTTTTCTTATGTATAATTGGACGGAGGAAACAACTTCAACAACAAAATAATTTTTAGGGACAAGCAAAATATAATGGTGCCACATCCAACAAATGACCTTATCTTATTCATACGCTCATGCGGAGTGAAAAACTGTGAGTGTAATCCTTAATGTGAATGCTTCACGTGAAAAAAACGTTGTGCAAAAAGGGAATGTTGGAGACCATAAAACTGTGCGCCATTCATGTGAGTATCGAGAGACTATAATGCAGTGCTGTTAACAAAAACGAGGTGCCGAGCGTTCTGATAGTTGTGCAATTTCGTTGTTCACCTGGTGATGAATGAGATACTGTGTCCTGATCGGTTCCACTGTTGAATAGCGGAAGTAATTGTTCTACAATTTAAAACATTTTTTTTATCCTGTGCGTCTATTAATAAAATTGTAGAAAACGTAGTAAAGAAATCAAAAAAGCTCTTACCAAAGGAGATGTTCCCCTCTCGTATAGACCAGTGCTTCTTCTGAACTCCTGTTAAAGGAGCAACGACCTAATGTAATACATGTGGTAGGTCGTCAAAATGGTATGTGCTCACTTAGAGACTGCCCGATATTCTCCTACACAATACCCGAGTACAAGCGCACCAGCTGGGGATTCTTCCTCGATGTGGCCCCAGGCATATGGACACTTCTTGTAAATTGCTGTCCCCCCGCCTGCTTTCCTGCGCATCTCCCGGCCTACCCGCCTGCATGCACTCACGGCCTAGAACCACCTTGCAGGCCACCTAAGCGATAGCAAAGCACTGGGCCCTTATTGATTAGACACGACTGAATCGCCGAGATCGGGCTGTCCCTGCCACACGGCTTGTACTGACCGCGGACTGCTTTCTATCCGCGGCTCAGCCTGCGCCAGACCGCGGACTGCGGTGCAGCTGCCCTAAGCATCCACAGACTTCTTATATATGGACCACGGCTGGGGGCCTGGGGGCGCTTAGTGGGTCCCTCCTCCAAACACCTGCGAAAATCTGCGAGTGCTCCAATCTGCCTAATATCTGTGGAGAAGCTTCAGACCTTCTAATTCCAGACTGGTGGCGTGTGTCTCAACATGGGAAAAGGCGATGTCCGCCAACCAAGGCTCACGTTTGAGCAAAAAAAGACTTCAAAGCAAACTGAGCCGGACACCGGGGCGTCTGGCGGAACGCAACAGCAGATGACTCCAGATATAGATGTAGCGGCTCTGATGCTGGAGGTGCGCTCCAGCCTGAAAAGCATAGACGCAAAGCTTGACAACATGGCTGCCCAGCTGGAGGGGGTGCGAACGCAGGTAGCTGCCCACGAAACCCGCCTAGACAGCCTCGAGAACAGACACACGGAGTGCTGTGAGTTTCAGCAGGGCACGAAAGCCCACATCGCAAACCTGGAGAAAACAATCGAGACGCTTAGTGCAAAGGCAGATGACCTTGAAGCGCGTTCCCGGAGATGCAATGTCCGAATTACGGGCATACCAGAAACTACGGTGATGGGGAAAATGGAGACCTTTGTGACTGATCTTCTACGCGAACTTTTTGACCCACACCTCTCACCGGTGTTCACTGTAGAACGTGCACACAGATCCCTGGGAAAGAAGCCCCCAACGGGCACTCCACCTAGACCAATCCTTGCTAAACTCCTCAATTGTCAAGACAGGGATTTGGTTCTTCGGTTGGCACGGGAGAGAGGGAAGATAACGCACAAAGGAGACAACATATCCTTCTTTCCAGATTTCACGCCGCTGGTACAAGCTGCACGCAAGGAGTTCTTGCCGGCCAAAAAACTGTTACTCCAGGCTCAGATTCCATACTCCCTCATGTACCCAGCTAAACTGCGTGTAGTGCATGAAGGCACGGCACACCACTTTCTGGATGCGAAGTTCGCCTTAAAATTTGCAAAACATATCTGTCATCCTAAGTCCAAAAAACAATCTAACACTGGAGCTGAAATTGAGACACAAATGAGTGACGTTGAGTAAGGTCCACGGTCTGCGGCAATACTGTACAACCTACCTAGATGCGTAGTAAACCTGTAGTTGGACCGCACTTTGTCTGTTAGGGGTATAACACTCCTATATGCGGCCACCCTGTGTGAGCAGGGGTGTACGCTCGAGATGTCCCGCCCCCAAGGGGTGTCTCCCATATTCACATTGTTCTGTTGTTTGTGTGCCCTTGGCGCATTAGGGGGGTCTGACACAACCTGTTTGGGGGGTTGATGTGGGTGGTGGGAGGTGTTGGACCGGGAGTTCTTTGGTGTATCGTCAAATGTATTGTACTCAGCATGTTACATTGTTAAACAGAATGCGCGTTCTGGGTCAAGTGGTGGTAGGGCAGATACTTAGCTATCACAATCCATGGGGGTGACCAGATTCTTAACATGGAACATAAGGGGCCTGGGTGACCACAAAAAATCCAGACTAATGCATAGCTACCAACTCAGACATAACAGAGATATTTGTTTCCTCCAGGAAACACACATCAACTCATCATGCTCTCCGAGGCTTAAACATTCCAGGTGGGGTTCGGTGTATTCGGCCATTTACTCCAACTATGCCAGAGGTGTAGCCATTCTTCTGCGCCGCGGCGTGGATTGGAGGGAGGAATCTGCACTGATAGACGAGACGGGCAGATATGTTGTACTACACGGGGTTTTGATGGGCAAAGAGGTGGTGTTGGTTGCTATATATGGTCCAAATGTTGACGATCCGGGGTTTTTCAGAGAAACTTGGGCAAAAATTGATGTAACTGACTGCTCCACTATTATATGGGGTGGAGATTTTAGTGTTGTGCTAGAGGACACACTTGACAGAAAGGGCGCATCTAGACAACTGCACCCACAAGCGCGCCAAGCACTGACGGATGTCATAAGTGAGGGTTCCCTTATTGATGTTTGGAGAGCCCGAAACGCGGATGCGAGAGTGGGCACATGTATCTCCGCACACCACGCTGCCTGGTCTAGATTGGACTATTGGTTAGTCTCAGCAGACGTTGCTACTTGGACCACGCAAGTAGATATACTCGCCCGGTCCCTATCTGACCATGCCCCTTGTTTACTGGAACTAGATATTCCAGGCACTTCGAGCAGCGCCTTCTCTTGGCGTCTTCCGCCTGATGCATTCCAGGATGCCGCTTTCACTGAGGAAATAAGACAAGACATTACTGACTATTTCGCTACTAATGCTGGCTCAGTTAAGACTGGCGCTGTCCTCTGGGACGCATTCAAGGTGGTAATACGGGGGCAGTGTATTGCGCGCAGGGCTAGGGTCCTGAGGTCCATCAGAAACACACTGGCAGTGATAGAAGGTGAACTGAAGGTCCTCGAACGATCATTTTGTGTGACTCCGACACCCGCGCTAGCGGTACAGATTAAAGCCAAACTACTGGACTTTGCTGAAGAGGCACAGCGCGAGTTAAAATTATTGGGGAAACAAGCTGAGGCCCGCAGATATGGTGAAGGGGATAGACTGAGCCGTACACTAGCCAGGTTGATTAAATCCGCTCCCCCTCCCACACGAGTGCACACTGTGGTTGACAACACAGGGAAGACATTGACTGACCAGCAGGAGATACTACAATCCTTCGCCACTTACTATGCCACACTATACAAATCCACACACAGTTCATCGGAAGAGGTCCTTGAAACTTTTCTAGAATCTATAGCGCTAGTGTGGTTCAACAATGCCCACAGGCAGTATATGGACCGCCCCGTAACAGTACAGGAGATTACAACCACCATCAAAGCTCTACCACTGAACAAGACGCCGGGGCCAGACGGACTAACGGCAGCCTTTTATAAGACGTATGCAGAGGAACTGGCTCCCCGCCTGCACGCTGTGTTTGTTGAAGCGCAGGAAGTGGGAATACTGCCAGACTCGATGTGGGAGGCCCTTATTGTCACGCTACTTAAACCTGACAAAGATGATAAAAGCATGGACTCCTACCGCCCCCTATCCTTAATTAATGTAGATGTCAAGATCTACGCTAAGATAATAGCTGACCGCCTCCAGCCTTTGCTCCCACATGTGGCCCTGCCAGATCAGTCGGGGTTCGCTCCACCACGCATAATTTACGCACGGTTTTCTCTGCACTGCACTACCTCCACCCGGACACTCAGGCTGCTGTGGTGTTTCTTGATGCGACAAAAGCCTTCGATTCCCTTGAGTGGTCGTTCCTGTTCACCATACTGGCATGCATGGGATTCAGCCCACTGTTTATAAATTTGATTTGCTTACTATACACCGCCCCTAGAGCCAGGATACGACTAAATGGTATGATTTCTGACCCATTTCCGATCTCTAGAGGGACTAGACAGGGCTGCCCATTGTCCCCTCTCCTATTCGCCATTGCCATGGAGCCACTAGCTGCCAGGATTAGACAACATCACACAGCAATAGGCATCGCGTTCAGCTCCCGCAGCCTACTCATCTCCCTATATGTCGATGATGTGACCTTGTATGTTAACAACCCAAATGAGAATCTAAACCAACTATTGCGTGAATTTGTTAAATTTGGGGGCCTATCCGGCATCTCCATAAATTGGTCTAAGTCGGTTGTATTTCCTCTCACTGATAGCACGACCGAGGTACACTCAGATTATCCCCTCTGATGGGAGGCAGACGAAGTGAAATACTTGGGGGTTTGGGTCAGCAAAAAGATGCAGGAGATCTGGAACCTTAACTTTGGCAGAGCGATCACCTGGCTGGAAGGCAAAGTAGCGATCTGGTCCAAGCTTCCCCTCTCTTTAGCGGGTAGGATTGCGCTTGCAAAGATGATTGTACTGCCCAAGTTCCTCTACTTATTTGCCAATGTGCCAATTCCACTGACACAACACTTTTTTGCACGCTTGCGCTCCAATTTGTTGACAATTGTTTGGGCGGGGGGGTCAAGCCAGGGTATCATGGGCACTGTTGACACTTCCGCTGCGACAGGGAGGTTTGGGAGCACCAGACATGCATCTATACGCACTCTGTGCGCAGGCCCAATACCTACATTTCTGGACCTACCTCACGCCTTACCAGCCGCATGTGGCAGTGGAAATCGACATGGTCTCTCCGCTTGCGCTTAATGTGGCCTTATACCAGAAAGCTCCTAGGCCATCACAAGATATCAACACAGCAGACGTGCTCCGCTGGTCCTGGAGAGAGCTATTGAAACGGTCATCCCTCCCTCTGCTGTATGCGCCTGCGATGCCCCTCACCCAGAACCCCATGTTTCCATGCTTAGAGGTCAGCGGCGGCGATGTCTCAATTGCAGGCACCACATTGCGCACATTTGCAGACATATACCCAGAAGGTACATTCCTTGAGCTGCCCACTGAGACAGTAGAAAACCCGGTGTCTTTTGCTGACAAATTTACCCACCACAAGCTCAAAGCTGCATGCAGGGCACTCGGAGATCGCTTTCCTGAGGAACCACCGCAATTACTGGCGCTGCAAAACATACTAGCTAGAGAATCCCGCAAAAAACTTGTGTCCAGGCTATATAACTCTAAGCAGGAACAGTCCCCCTTAGTGGTGCCCAAGTCGCAGCAACTATGGAGTAGCGAGCTAGAGGAGCCACTGACGGACGAGCAGTGGTCGTTCTGCTGTGAGCAGCTGCTGGCGCTTTCCCCTAACTATAAATTAGACTTGTATTACCGCACCCCAACCTCTCTCCGCCGCATGAGCCTCAGAGAAGATGACAAATGTTGGAAATGTGGTGCGGAAGGGGCATCATTTTTACACGTGGCTTGGAACTGCCCAGTGCTCTCTGAGTACTGGAATGAAATATTTGATGCTATTAATCAAATCCTTGGGAGGACGGATGCCCCGTCGCCACTGCTGGGGATTCTGGGCTGGGTCGCAGACACTGCACCTAGGAGCCGAAAGCTCCATGCACTGCTGCTGCTGTATGCCAAGAGGAGGGTCGCCATTGTCTGGGGGCGTAGAACTAAACCGAAGTTCAACGACTGGATATCTGATGTGACATACGGACATGCACAACTGGGCTCCTACTGGGAACTAATGCCGTCAAATGCGCGCCCGAGAGATATTTGGGAACCATTCCTGCAGTGGTCACGCGACAGGCCGTCTCCACCCGTGACTACTCCTGGGAGCACGGCTGTGCACTCCTAACCTGTTTGTATGCTTTTGTACATGCCTTAAAAATGTCTGCCAGACAATGTCACAATTTGTGTAGAAGCTGGGGTGATCGTGGTGTCTGTTGCACAACCCTGCGGCACCCATGGTCGTTACACGATTCAACCTACAATCCCCCCTCAGTCTGATGTCATCGAGCCGCAGCCCTGCCCGATTGCCATTCTAGACCCGACAGAGCGCAATGATGTATTTATGTTTTCTCACATTAATACTGCTAGGATTCATCTCATTATTGATCACACTGACGAACACCTATGTTACTGTTAGCAATATTAAAAAAAAAAGAAAAATTGCATCCTTTTTGTATAACTGAGCAACATCGCTGAAAATACACGTGCCTATTGTACATTCTACTTGATCTCGTGATGTAATTGTTGCTTTCAAGATTTGCAAATATCAAAAAAAAAAAAAATAAATGGTATGTGCTGGAGACCAAAACGTCACTTACCTAATATTGTAAAAATGTCGCGTTTGCCTCTTTGTGGATGTAATGCCGTTAACTGTGGAAGCAATAATGTGCACAGTTTTAACACAATTGCACGTAACAGTAACAGGCATAAGATCCAAATCGGACTATATATCAAATTGTGTGCTTACCCGTAGTTCCGCGTTCGGATCATGGCGCCCGATGGGATACCTCTACAGCGTTTAGGGTGTGTGCGCGACGTGAATTTGAAATAGAAATAAGACTGGATATGCTAGATGCAAAAAAAGGACTAGAAGCTAAGGGTGTGTAAGCGGTACGGGTTAGTAATTAAAATAGGACTGGTGATTCAAATCACGAAAAGGGGACCCGTGATAGCGTCCTAGTGAGGTTCTGTAATTCTCGAGACTGACTCCATTTTATATTGTGCCACTATTTTGTGTTGCCCTCACGTAGGCCTGTGAAGGTGGCCTGGCGAACAAAGTGGCCTGGCCTTCTTAGTCCATGTATACATTAACTAGGTTTCTTTCTGACTCTGGAATGAACTGTAAGAAACTGACCTCTTCACCTGAAACTGACCTCGCAAAGCCAATTTCCCTGATCGATCTTTGTCTGAGATTGCCAATCAATGTTCAGGACATCGTTAACTTTTAGTTTCCTTGCATATGTCTTATCTTGTTCATCATCTGTTACTGTTTCTTTTTTTATGTTTCTTCATTACATGGGTTATGCTTTCAATTATAGGTTTGTCCGGCTTTTGGAGATTTAATTTGGGACATTCCTAATGATAAACTTTTGGGTTGGGATACTGTACATGTAATCATGCCATGCCCTGCAGTGGCATCTAAATCAGATTAACCTTTGTGAACTATGTAATTATAATGTTTTGCCCATATCCTGCTATAACCCCAAAGGCTACTCACCTGCTGACCCTCCAGATTTTCCATTTGTTTAGGAATGTAATTGGTACAACTCCCTTACATGCCTGGGGCAGGATAAAGAGTATATAAGACGTGAAGTAAGACCATTCTAGCAGACTGCCTCATTCAGTTGCTAAGGCTTCTGTGTGACGTAGTCTCACCTCATTTAAGGTTAATAAAAATGTTCTTTTATATTTCAGCTTCATGCCCAAATTCTTTAGTATTGGTTTGAATGGACTAAGTATCAGTGAGACCCCTGAGAAGGAGTTGATATTTCTTCACTAATCGGATATAAACATGAGAGCCAATGCGTGGAAAAATTAAAATGATGAATGTTATTAATATTTCCGACGTTCATCACTATTCTAAGCGCGTGTATAATAAGTTGTGCTCAAATGGTATTTCAATAATATGCAATTATAAAAAACAGCAACCGTGTCAAACTATCCAATACTTGTGGTAGTCAACAGGAATGTGGACCACAAAAAATTCAAAAAGGGAAGGGAAAACAAAATGTGCATTGGCTCATTGGATTGACATCAATCAAAAACTCAAAGTATAACAAGGAATTGCAGGAGGGGAAAATAAGGAAATTTCGTTGAGACACCATCGACTATAAATTAAATGAGGTGTACACGTGGGATAACTAGTGGCATGGTCCACCACCACTAAGATAAAACTATTTTAGAGGCTGTTGGAGGATTTGAGGGACCTACAATGTTCATCCCTACCCTCTCAAAGGGAACCCCAACCACTGGTAGTGGGATTAAGGGGGTCTTTATAGTGCCACCTGACTTACCACTGGCTTGGCAAGTGACACAGGTGGAAAAAACTCCTTGGTGTCTTCAGACACGTGGAGATAGTGAAAGTGAGGGACAGGCCTGTCCCAAGTCTTGCTTTGCCCAAGATGTCCTGTCAGGGTCAGTAGGAAACCCCTAAACTTCTGAGGTATGACCAACCTCCTGGTTGCTTGGGTCCTCTACTTTAAGAAAACAGCTTCATCAGCAGCAGCTTGCAGTCTGAGATGTTCAAGAGAGGGGCCGGCCTTCTGCTCCAGACTCAAGTCTTCCCTGGAAGGTCCCCCTGCCCCCATGAGCTCTGCCTTGTCAGGCCCAAGCTCCTCTGGGACAGTTCATTCACAGGTACTTAGATCATCTCCATCAGGAGGCTGATTCTCACTGGGAGTCTGAGGGAAGGATAAATCTTTAACCTTCCTGCAGCTTCTCTTGGGAGCTGGCTGGTCCATTTTTCCATGATCCAGGTCTCCCTCGGTGCCTAACTTCTTGGAAAATAGCAGCAATGTTTCTTGTTAGAGGAGGAAGAAGATTGGGACCCACCCCAGAGGAAAATGTTTGGGGCCATTCAGAAGACTTTAGATTTCTCCATTCCTTTCTCTTGGGCCTTAGATGTATCTTGCTTCTTCTGGTCACCACCACCATTATACTTTTGCCCCCTGGTGCGGACCGGCTTCTCTGCTTTCTTCCCTAATTCTTGGGGAGAGTTCAGATCGAGCCCACCAGGTACTGATGCAGTTGCTAATTTTAACACTTAAGGATGTGCTCCCTCGCAAATAAATTGTGCAGTCCTTCATAATCATACATATTACTTCCATGAAGCCAGATTTCCAGAGCCTTACTAGCACGGTCTACAAAATCTACCCACTCCAGTGTGGGCCTTCTGTATGTCCCTAAACTTAACCCTGTATTGCTCAGTGGTTCACCCAACCCCATCTATGAGGGCACTCTTTAAGACTTTGTAATTGTCTGCATCTTCGCCCTTTACAGTCAAGAGTTTGTTTCTACCTTTGTTAGCAAAGGAGAGTCAAAGGATAGTTGCCCACTGCCCAGGGAAACTTCTGAACTTTACAGGCCCTCTCTAAAGCAATAATCCACTTATAGATGTCCTCACCCTCCTGGTAAGGAGGGACTATCCTGCTCCAGTTCCTAGTGTCAAAGGGATCTTCCCTAACTCTAGGTTCACTAGCCCTGCCTCCATGGTATTATAATACCAAATTCTGCCTAGGCCTCTGCACTTCTAGGGTGTCCTTATCTAGGGCTAACTGTTCCTTCTTGATTCTGAGCTTGGCTCTCTAAAGTTTGAGCAGGTGGTATTTCCTTTCCAAAGAACTTCCCCCTTCCTGCTAGAGATGGAGGTCCCTATTGAAGTGGCAGATGAGGCTGAATTAACTGAGGAGGACCTGGACTTCCCCTGAACCTTTTGAACCCCCCCCCCCCCCCCCCCAGGAGGAATACCGGGGGTCATACCTCTAGGGCTTCCCTCTGTGTCACTAGAACTATTCCCTGGGGGACGAGAGTTCTCCAGTAAGGGGTCTTCAGACTCCTCCTGGATATGCTCGGAAGCAGAGTTTGGCTCATCTTCTGGAGCATCACCATCCATATCTAAGTTATCCTGCCCATCTGACCTTTCTTCTTGGTAGCAATAACTGTTCCCCAAAGATTCGTTCACTGTTAATACCCAACTCTCCAAATGTCACTTGTAAACAAATCATCATAGTCTTGAGGAAAGCCTCCACACCCAGTGGCGTCACTAGGGTTGGTGTCACCCAGTGCGGTAGCTCATGGTGTCACCCCCTCACGACTGGTGTGCAGAGCGCCAGCCCAGGGACAGCTTTATGTGACATGCACAGTTTCAATTTGTGCCCTTCCTTTCAGCTGCCGGAGTACAGAAACATAGCATCCAAGAATTAATAAACACTCTTTGGGAATGGAAGATTAAGTATTGTATTGTGATTGCATTTATATAGCCCTTACTAGTTACTACTACCCCTGACGAGGCGTCGAAGCGCTTTTTCGGCAAGTAGCATGCTACTCCGGGACCAGTAAAACACATGCAATATAAACAGAAGCTAAATCACAGATTTGAAATTTATCCATTGGTCAGAAATTGAGCAGTGCTTTTGACGGTAAAATTAGGGAAATGATTATTAGGCCCATAAGTGACACCAGTTGCAATGCTAACTTTTAATTACAACATGGTCTGAGACCCGGAGGGACCACCCAGTTAAACCATTGCTTTAGCAGTCTTGGGGCTTGTTTACAAGCTCCTTGCACCGTTGGTAGGTCGCATTTTCTCATATTAAAAATGGCGCGGCGCAAGGGGCTTGTAAATAAGCCCCATTGGAGTCTTACTCCCACCAAAATCACCGGAGTCATATTATGACACTCCACACAGAGGCCAAAGATTGAATGAACATACATACAGCCTGATCTAAATGCACACCTGCTTAAGTATGTTGACCACAACTGCGCCCTGAGCACTAACTCCGACACATTCCCTTTCACAGGCGCTAAATTCAGGGCCCAAGCGAGATCAGTTTGCTCGCAGAATGCACTGTAAAAAAAAGACTCGCCCTTTAAAATATACACTCGACCCGGTCATTGATTAGAAAGATGCAATCTTTTAGGAACAGCCAGCTAGTGTTTATTTAGTCCTGCTGCATAGTAGCATGATTGCATCTTGAAGGCTAATAAATATACAGTCTGTACTTTAGCATTAGATAACTAAACGTAAAGCTGTAGAGCATAATACTTCATGCCGAATCTTAAAACAAACCTAATGTCACGAATCATGATAGTTATAAAACAGCATGAGCGTCGGTGTTTACCTTGATGCTGAGTGCGTTGAGAGACACCGACTTTTCAGTATCTCGAGAATCGCTGCTCAGGCTCTTCCAGCAGGGTCTCTGCTGACAACAGGTTGCATCGTTAGCAGGGCTCCCTGTAACTTTAGAGGCACTCACATTGAGGATGCACGCGGCAATTCGAAAGGTCTGTCTCGTGGCTGCAACTACTCCCTCAGCAAATGCAGTCCTGGAACCATGAGGCGCAGCAGGTGCACAGATAGTGTCCGTCGAGTCCTACCCCAGCTCCGGCCCGCCGCTTCTGACTGACGCAAGGTCACAATGCAGCACCCAGGATAGTGTGCTGCATGGATAAATACGTGTAAGGTCCCAAAGGCGACGAAACAGATTGCATTGCAAATGCTTGCTTCTTTTAAATTCCTGTTCACCGGTGATCTAATCTGTTTCCGTAGATTTTTGCCCTAAACTGACAGTTGAAACGTCAGTACAAATGTTCATGGGACTTGTGCAAAAACATGGAAGCTGGTCCTATTCATAGTGCGACTCACCCAACTAGTTCACACCTGATGTGGAGCAGCTCGCGGGTGGCATGAGCAAGGTGACTACCTTCAGCAGGCCGGGCTCCCATAAACAATAGATTTCCATTCCACATTGGGTGCTTTCGAGCTCTTATGTTCCGTCTTGACAGCATATATAATTGAACTTCACACACCAATAAAGCAGGTATGCACTGGGTTCACGAAAAATAGCAAACCTGCAGCTCCTGCAGAGGATGGTGTTTAAGCTCAATGCTACTCTCACAGAAAGAGATGAAATGCACTGCAAATTCGTTCCGTAAATCTCCTTTGCGTCCTGCCTCCACTTCAAAAGTAAATTTATCTCGGTTTTAAACTATTTGAAATAGCTGCAATGATTTATATCAGCTCTGTATGCAAAATACTCTCCAGTGAAAGTGGAACAGGGCTGGCGTCACATCCCCCCACCACGGCGCCACAGAGCCTGCAACGCAACGACTCTGCTGAGGGCAGGCCTCGGCCCCCGCCTGAGAGTCTCCAGGCAGCAGAGGACATATCGTAAGTTTGTAGGACGGCCCAGAGAGATTTTTAACTGTTATCGAGCCTGAGCTGGCAAGTGAAGCTTGCCGCCCGGGCTCATGCACAGGTGTCAAATGTGCTAGAAAATGAAATGCGTTAGCTTAGCGTCACGTCCTATGTGATACTTGGCAGGCCTGCACGGTGTCACCCCAGGTGAGGGTGTCACCCGGTGCGGACCGCACCCCCCGCACCCCCCTAGTGACGCCACTGTCCACACCTTCAATCATTGTATCAATGAAATGCTCAATATTTTAGCTAGAAAAATCCTAGCACGAGGCATATTTGCCAGTTTCGTCATTTTTATAGTTTTTGTGAGACTCTCGTATAACAACTTTTTTGTGCTTTATTGCATCCCACTCACTACTCATTTGTGAGCTTCCACCCACTGTATTAATTTGTAAGCTTCACACACAAACATTGTTTCTGGTGTTTATCACTAACACCTCATATCTGAGCTTTGACACATAATTCATTCTGCATATCTAACTACATCTATCTTCTGTGAGCATCTTATTTGTGTCTCTCACAGCAGGCTGTTTTACATTGGTAAGCATCTCTCTTCCACAATAACACTGTAAATCTAATTTCTGTGAGCATCCCACGCAAGGATAACTCTAATTGTAAATTATCATGTAGGGTGTCTTATATTCTTATGCAAGATAATGCGGTTTGAGTGCACTCTACACTTATATCGTCCATCTGCAATAGCGCTTCTCATAGATTAGACAACAAAAGTATATGTATTGTGTTGTATATTTTGCGATGCATTGAGGGTTTCTCCACCCTCCGGAATGCAGACGATAAACTTACAGTGTTTGAGAAACTACTCTCGCTCTCCTTCTTGTGCCCTGCTACCAGGGGCTTCCAAAAGGGATCCGACTGACTTCAATACTGAAACAGACACACATAATCCTATACCATACTGTAAGACCTGTCAGCCTTAGGAGGGACTGCCCCCAAACTTTCTTGACTGCTTACCTC
The DNA here is from genome assembly GCF_964261635.1 of Lissotriton helveticus. Lineage (NCBI taxonomy): Eukaryota > Metazoa > Chordata > Amphibia > Caudata > Salamandridae > Lissotriton > Lissotriton helveticus. The sequence goes on along the minus strand of NC_136065.1, from coordinate 161,492,149 downwards.
CTCTTCTTTTGATTCATTTTGTTGGCCTTAGGACTCTGAGCACTTTACCTCTGCTGACCAGTGCTAAAGTGCATGTGCTGCTAACTTAAAAATGGTAACATTGGTGTATACACAATTACCTTTTATATTAACTTGTAAATACCTTGTACAGTGGTACACCATATACCCAGGGCCTGTAAATTAAATGCTACTAGTGGGTCTGCGGCACTGATTGTGTCACCCACACAAGTAGCCCTTTAAACATGTCTCAGGCCTGCCACTGCAGAGCCTGTGTATGTAGTTTTACTGCCAGGTTGACTTGGTATTAAAATCCCCTTGCCAAGCCTTAAACGTCCTTTAATTACACATACCTCACCCCTAAGGTAGACCTTAGGTAGCCCATGGAGCAGAGTGCTATGTTGCTAAAAGGTAGAACTTGTACTTTTATGTTTTGCATGTCCTTGTAGTGAAAACACTAACGTTTGTCCTGGGGTGGTAGGGGGTGGTAAGAAGGAAACCGCCAAACGAATGGGCTGTTCAGTCCCTTTGGGGTTTATTAAATCAAGAAAAGGAAACAAAGCAATAAGTCTCGTAATGTCAACAACAACTGAAGTCTGCCTGCTGCTCCCCCGTCGTCAGTAGTCCCCGTGCCGGATCCCAGCGAAGGTCTTCAGGCTCCATAAACGCTCAAAGGAAAAGGAAAAGAAAGAATACGCCGGGTTACTGGCGTGGTCGATACCGAGCGTGGCGAGGGGGGAGGGAATAGTGAAGGGGATCACCAGGGACCACAACCGTGCTCTTGCAACCTGTGAAGGTGGTGGCACTTGCACGCAGTCTCTCCCTCTCGTGACTACCCCGCCGCCCTCTACCCGTTCCCTCCCTCCGTGACAAACACTCCCCGTATGCGCGCCCGTACCTTGCGGAGCCACACTTCTCCAGGTGAAGTGTGGCTGGGCGGAGCGTGGTTCCGTTGGCCTCCCGGCTTGTCCTGCGATGGTCTGCTGGCTGGTCCTGCTTCAGGCTCGGGCAATCCAGCTCCGGCGTCCTCCCGTGCAACGGCGAACCCCACAGGCGCTTCCTCCTCTGCTCCTGCGTTCGCCCTGTTCCGCTCGAACTCTTGCGCTATCAGCGCCGTCGAAGTCACAGATTGGTCAGCCGGGGATGACGTCGTAGACGTTGCTCTCGCTTCCGGGTAACCGCAAGCGGCCGCAGAGGGGGCGTGGCTGTCCTGCACTCGCCGAGGCGGAAAGGAAGAGGGACAGTGGTCAGCTTCGGACTCGTGGCAGGTAGGTACCCCCTGACAAACACCTACATTCATTTTTAACTAATGTGATGCCTATTCTTCTCATAGATTGACATTGGAAATTACTTAATACACTCTTTTAAGGTGTAATTCCTGGTTAGAAAGGAGTAGAAGAGGCATGTTTAAGATCTTTGGAATGGCAATGATAAATCCTTTTTACTGGTAAGGATGGATTGCACATTGACATTTTAGATATGCCACTTTTAGAATGTGGACATTTATCTGTTCCTACAGCTCTGTGCGCATGCAGCCTGTCTCCAGTACACTCCAATATTAGTCCAATTGCATTTTGAGAATAGGAATGTCGCAAAGAGCATTCAGTTTATTTTTTCTTTTTACGTCTCACCTTTATTTTCTTGGTGCATTACGGTGTAAGATTCATAAACATGTTTTTTTACATTTGGTCTAATTACTTTGGGAATGTAAATAACAATTAAAGCATATTTGCAAACTGTGACTAAATGCCTGCCTTTATCAATGTTACACTACAAAACCATGCAATTGTATTCCTTTAACAGAGTGTACGGCTGTCAGACAATGGCCGATTTGTAAAAGGTCACTGGAAAGTCCATAAGGTTGTCCCTGTCCCTCCCCAGAATGTTTGTGTCTCCTACACCCCTGCTAAGCTGTAATGTACAGTGCGGTTTTGGAAACAAATCTACCTTTATGCTTACCTTGTTGCTACCAAGACGCAGGATTTCATTTATACTAATTAATAGTGCAGGTATCAGAAGCTTCTCCTAGGAGCTATAGTGCGCCTTTATTGCTTAATGCAAGGGTTCTGTTGCACCAATGTTACCTGGAATTTGTTCCATTTCATGCCTTTCTTCCACCAACCTACACCATACACTTCCGGTCTATTTATCTCACCCTTGAGGGTGGCTTTTCAGCCCTACTTTCTCCCTTTAACTGATTATCACTATTGTTGTCTGAGACTCTTGAATACATGATTAGGACCTTCTGCCCCTAGGGTCACCATGACCTTTACCATAGTGCTCATTGATTAGGTGGCATCTGCCCAGCTCTGGTCCAAGGTTGCAAATTTGTGCAAGTTTTTGTTTGGTGAATTTTTCACACATTAGGTCAGCGCCTGTTCAAAACTTCCCTATGCATTGGAGTTAAAAAAAAATCACTTCCAGTGCTTGTATTTTTTACATTGTAAATGTTCTACTGTTGATATTTTTGGGACTATTTTTAGCGAGTTTTTTTGTCATTACATAAAATGAATTACTTGTTAATGCACAAAATACTTATTGAATAAAAAGTGACTATTTATTTGAGTTTTCTATTTTTATTCCTGCCTAATTTTAGACAGGTGCTGAAGAATTATAAGGTGAATATTTGGCTTATAAATAATTTTTTTAATGAGAAGGTTCATATTTTGAAGAAAACGTTATTTTCAAAATGCGTGTAATGTAGAAAGTCTGTACATGATGACTTTTAGACAGCATTTGCACAATTTATGGTGTGTGTAAATTCAAAACATTCATAAATTAAACACTGATGTTCGAAGACATTTTTTATTTTAGTTTTTAATCAGGTGCCACATAAAAAAACAGCTTTTTACGTGTAAATAAGGGTTGTACAACATAAGTTCAGATAGCCCAGGCTCATGTCAAATTTTCAGTGTAACCACTATGTAAATGTGGACCCTTTTTTAGAGAGACTTTGTCTATGTTTATCTCAGGTAAACATGAGAACTAAGCAAGGATTAGGTCCTCCTTCACCTGTGTTGGGCATCCCTGATGTAAATCGTAAATACCTGAATTTACAGCTTCGTTTGTGACTTCGATTTACGCAGCATAAACCAAACTATTACACATGCAGTTTCTATGAGGTAAGTTAAGGCAGCAGTCTTAAGCGCCACCTCGTGACCAAGATAAATCATTGCAGAAATCCAGAAAAAATATCTATTTTACAGCGCTTTATCACTGCTCACCCAGGCAAACATTTATTTTGCCTCAGGCACAGAAAATCACTTCCAGTGCTTGTATTTTTTACATTGTAAATGTTCTACTGTTGATATTTTTAGGACAATTTTTGTTAATGCACAAAATACTTATTGAATAAAAAGTGACTATTTATTTGTTTTCTTTTTATATTCCTGCCTAATTTTAGACAGGTGTTGAAGAATTATGAGGTGAATATTTGGCTTCTAAATAATTTTTTCATGAGAAGGTTCATATTTTGAAGAACACTTATTTTCAAAATGTGTGTAATGTAGAGAGTCTGTACATGATGAATTTTGGACCGCATTTGTGCAGTTTATTGTGTTTGTAAATTCAAAACATTAATTAATTAAACACTGATGATCGAAGAAATTTTTTATTTTAGTTTTTAATCAGGTGCCACATAAAAAACAGGTTTTTACGTGTAAATAAGGGTGTCCGTAACAAATAGTCTTCACTTGTCTACAATATTAAACTAAACAAGGAGAAATGTAGCATTCGTGCCAAGAGACACAGGTCTACTGCCTCTGCTTAGATATTACATACTTGTCCCCAGCCTCCCCCACGATTTTGTCTAAATCCCATCTGCCAATCGCTCTATCGTGGTCCTCTCCTGATACCCACTTCACCTCAAATCTAGTTAACCCCTCCCATGCTCGTGACGGAACCGTTCCGTCACGAGCCTCGGGTGGGCTGTGCTGATGAAGGAACGGTTCCGTCACGGCCCCGCCGCCGCGCCTGCGCGGCGCGTTCTATTGAGCGGGCGGGGCCGTGACGGAACCGTTCCGTCACAAGCACAGCTCACCCGCGTGCCGTGAAGGAGCAGTTCCGTCACGAGCACGGGACTGCCGCGCCGCCGCCGCGCCCCCTTAGGGCTGCGGCGGAAAAGCAACCACAGCGAAGGGGTTAATAAACTAAAATATGTATAGGGGCGTTCTCAAAGGCAGGGAAATAACTTTAGTAACTCGGTGATGTCAGGGTGTTGATAAATCCTATTTCACATGGTTAGTGCCTGCAAGGTCATTCTTCACAGGACTTCGCTGCAGACAGTCACCAACTTCTTGATGAACATGTGGTGTCTGCACTAGGAATCTGGAAACATGAAATAGAGAAGGGGCTAGGAAAGGACAGACTTATTCTAATGATCAAATAGCCTTGCTGGCCTAGACTCCAAATGGGTAAGTCGACAGATGACTCAGGGACATTCAAAGGTGAACCCGGGATTAGGGGTGGATGGAATATTTTGTTCCGGCCGTGGAATTCTCAGAATTTTGGTGACTCTGCGTTACTCTTGTAAGGTGGAGTTGCAAGCAAATTGTACCAATCAACACATGGAGAAATTTATTATCGCACACGGATTTGGGCTGGTAAATTGGTGAGCAAGATTTGGCGTCACACATTGCGATTTCCGGTCACTGCCAGTTGGACTCCAGCAAAATGTTTCCAATGTGTATAGTCGCCACCATTCATGGCCAGAAGGCTGCCACTCAAGTGGAAAATCTACTCAAGCGGCAGCAAAATCAACTCAGGTAGATGCGCCCTGTTATGCACTACATGGTGTCGTTTGCGCTCGTTTACCAATGTGGAATGCGCTCCCGATCTAAATCACAGTGCGAGCAGCACAACCTGCCTATTTCCACCCGTTCCGGAGACAAATTTTGTGAGTTCCGCCCACTCCTACTCAGGAGAACAATTTATACATTTATTTAATAACTATGAGTTCGATAGTGCTTTGGACAACCAAGGAGATGTGTGCAAGAATATGAAAGAAAATGTTTACTATTATCAGAACAGAACTGATTGCAACGAATCGGAATAACAATGGATCCTATCACCATTGCAATCGACAAGGCCGGGCTTCTCACTCAGTCCCTAAGTTAATGGCAAGTTAACCCTAAAGTAATCTATCTAGCACAGAGGCATTTTCTGATATTGCAGAACCAACTAGCATTAAGAAACTGAGACTGGAACAGTCCAAAGAATGAGGAACGAACATTTACTCTATCCCATCAATAAAAGGATCAGATCAGTGGCCATGGCTCCCACTTTCAAGCCTGGAATCAACACCACCTAGACACTTAACCTCTTCAGTGCTGCGCGAATTTCGCTGCAGTGCTGAAGGGTAATAAATCATATTGGTTCATGACGGAAATGTTCCGTCATCAGCACCGGAGCACCGACGCTGATGACGGAACCGTTCCGTCATGAGCATGGAAGGGGTTAAGCATATAGTTTCTAGTCCGTACTGATTTCTTCATTAGTGCTACTGAGAGTAGAGTCTAGTCGCAATACCCAGAGGATTGTTAAGGTCATCCCGTTGAACCAAATGTACACAAGTTCAATATTGAGAACCAATGGAAAGTGAACAGGCAATCTCTGGGGAACATTGGTGGCACCTCAATGTTTAAGGTACTGTATCTAAGAATGGGTCAGGGATATACAAATGAAGGAGGATTCCTGAGACTTCACATAGCCCAAAGATGGAAGGGGAGCTCTGCTGCATTACACGCTGAACCAATCATCTTCCAGGAGATCCCTTGAGTCGAGCCAGGTGATAGGTCTGGTAACTGGAGTATTAAGAAGACATTTGGACCCTTGCTCTGCGAAGAGACTGCACATTTGGGCTGTCGGTGGAGCTGCGGGTAGAAGGGTTGAATCTTCGTAGACCCTTTGTAGAGGGTGCATTATCTTCAGAGCTCGCTGCTAGAAGCAAAATCTACCAATATTGGAGATAGCAGGCCCCCAACTATGGGAGGGCATTCACTCTGGATTCTGCCTAACTTTTAACCCTTGCAGGTCATACTGCTCTGCCGCAGTGCAACAATCAAACAACGTGATACACCCTTCATCAAGCTGTGATACAGCAGGGGAAAACGTAGAACTGCGTAGAATATAATGAACACCGCAGAACCCCAAATAATGCAAGTCCTGTCAGGAGGGCACACAATATGTGCTATGAATGTTCAAGTCCCCACAGTTCCCTACGGGAGTGGAAAAGGAAGAAAGATGAGGCAGTTGAGCAGTCGGATAGATGATGCCTACACCCCCTCAGCATACAGTTTTACCACTGCCCGAGACCTTAGTCATTCAACTGAGAAAACTAGATTGGACAGCACAATTGCCTATTGGTACCTAAAACACAGAAGGGAATGGGGAAACTGTGATAATGCATAGAAACACATGTAGGCAAAGAACGGCTACGGGCCATTCCACTCATTCCTAAAATACATTTAACCCCCAGACGAACATACTGAGTGCAAGATATTTTTGAAAACCAATGCAACAGTTAAAACCCGTTTGAAGAAAACATGTTTTATTTTTAGTACAAACTGGGGGTTGGAAATTTCAAAAATGTATGTAGTAAAATTACATATGACTATTTTTGGTGATTTTGTTTCTCAATAAAAAGTAACATATCCTGCCCCTCCTAAAATAATCCATATAACCACGTGCAGTTTTTTTAAAATTTAGCAGCCACTGTTCTACTAATCCAGCAACACAAATGAACTCCCGAACAAAACCCCACTAAACCAAAAAATAGAACTTTCTTGCAAATAGGGCCCTTCCTTTCACCCAGGATAGGGCAGTGCAAAAAAATAAAGACATTTTACATACTACTTTGCTACTTATTCACTTAAATTTTCAACTCCCTCACCAAGGACTAAAATATGTACACATTTCTTCCCATCATAAAACATTGCCTTTATTATTCACAGATATATATTCAATTAGAATTAATTACACAATAATTTCAATAAGTTTCTTACAACAATAAAATACAGCTTCCTTTCAACGCAGTGGTGGCAGATTTGGCTCTTAGTTTCGACTTTCCATCGGGGTGCCAATGTCAGAAGTGTACGGTCAAAAGGCATTTTGTTGTGGCTTCCTGGAACATGTACGACAAATACCTAGTACACATTTGATACACACACCATATTTGATACTTGAATAATTGTTAGCTTGTTGAATTTTTTTAGTTGACTTTTTGGCACTCTCCTGAAAAAGACCTTGAGATCATTAACAAAAGCAGACTTGAAACAGAACTGAAATCTCTGTGGTGACACAACACAAAATGTGTCTATCTTTTTGGGTGGAACTTAACAAATGTTTTTACTCACTTTTCAATAAATACATGTTGGATACTCCATAGATTTGGCTAATAGATTAAAAATACATAATTAACAACATCATACAGAATGAAATTAAATCCTAACTGGAATTTTCTTTTGTAAACGGCTGTGCCATTGACAAGCCAATAATATTTTTCTTGGAGTATGCAAATGAATTTACAAATGTTTGTTGGCTGTCTTAATGGGAGATTCTACTAGAGAGAACACAACATTGCAAAAGTCTTGATTTTGCATTATTTATGTAAAACCTATTAATCTTGTTCAATTGAGTGAAATACAGCTCAATCAATTACAAAATTAAGTTCTCCATTCTTTATCATATATTGAATGATATCTCTAATTTTCAATCGGGAAAGAATGCACTTTAAACTTTGTATGTTACAGTGTACATATAGCAAGCTGTGGCTAGAAAATACAACTGAATAACCAATTCAGCAATGTGAGGAATAATCGTTTTAAGGTAATGTGTTGCTTGTCTGCTTTTACGTTTTAACACATTTAGTCATTATCTGAGTGTGAATGTCACTCTGTTGCAGCTTAACAACAGATCACAGCCTATTTCTGTAATTACAAATTGTGACTTCTATCTCAGAACTTTAGGCCATGCCATTTAGATTTTAAATATCTCAAAGATTAATAAGCTAGAACAAAAGGTTCCCTGAAAGTTCAAATGTAATTCTTTATCAGAACAGAGGGAATCCACAGGTGCCCGATAAGGATTATTATTTTAAAATGTATTCCACTTGAATTTCTCTTTTTGTCAACGGATCTTTACTGAGACAGAGGGACTCACTACATGTTTGCAAAGTGTTACTGTTGTCTCATAATTCCTAATCCTTCTCTGGTTTGCATTTCATGTTGTTTTATTTCCTAGGTATAATAAAAATAAATTCACAATCCAGGGAGGAATACCTAAACACCATCCTCTACTCCCAAAAAAGTTAAGATGCAATTAGAGACCAAATCCATTCAATAAATAAAAATTGTGAAACCCAGCTACATCATGTGAAAACAGACAGCACCCACATACCTTCATGTTTATTTGGGACATTATCCCCACCCTTCACAACCAACACAAGAAGTTTCACTCAGTAGAGCTGGTCAAACAGGGTATTTGCGTTTTGCTGTATGACATTAAGAAGCGTTTCAGGCATATAAGGAAAACCTTTTTTCATGCATAGAAATTTTCTAATTTACCAATCAAAATCTCTTTACATCTATTTTACTTTGCACTTCATAGTGAAGTGTTTTCTTACTTAGGAAGTCCTCCATTATAGGACTGCTTTCAACATCCGAAACATGAAGTAACCTGAAGGAAAGGTACTGTGATAAGCATATCATTGCATCTAGTACAGTGTAAAGGTATGTACTTTCCTTTGCTTTCCAACAATATTTAAAAAACCTTCGACTTTACAGGTTTAATATTATGATAGATTTATCGATGACACTTACTGTCTTCCTCTTCGGACACTTCTTAACAAAATGAAAGACAATCTTCGTAAGACAAAAGCTTACAGAAAATTTGACTAATGCAATTGAAGGAAAGCAAAATTAAAAATGTAATTTATCAAAAGGGAAATCTGGCAGAAGTTACAAATAATGGGGTATATGAAAAGGGAAGTCTGGCAAAAGTTAAAATATTATTAGGGTTGCGACATATTTTAGTTGTTTGAAAAGAGCTTATATGCCTAACAAGGAAAATCATCTCACATTCATTTGAAAATTGATTTGATACTCTATAAGCAATCTAGCCAAAAAGGTTAGCATTAATGACAAGGATTCCGCCGTTAATGGTCCTCTGCCGATTGGACGTACTGCTATTAATTTCTAGGATACATGGCCTCACAAAAAGGTTACACAATGATGTAGGGCCACTTTTCCCAAAAACACATACATTGTAGCGAGAATGGAATTACCAAGAGTCATTGCTGTTCATTTCTCGTCACACCAAAGTTTGGAATGTTAGATATATTGCATCTTGCTCAAGATTAGGGTCAAAAGAAGCTATGAAGGAGTATTGGTGGAGCGCAGCCAAATACACTTGAAGGTTGTTCCAATGCTGGTGAGTGAAGGTCCATGTAAGTGCATGACGATCAGATCACTTAAGATGAGGTACACTGTGGCTAGCATGCTTATCGATGATCACAGGAAGAAGACGGGTCTTTAAAAGATGACTAGGCTAATGGCTAACTGCACAGCAGCTGCCAAATGACACTCATCTGTTCTTGGATATGTAAACTTCAAATGGTATTCAATGTGCATAGAAATATCACTTGTATTTTGTTACAAATGTTCTATTTAGAACGCAAGCTATTACAATTGCAGATAAACATAACTGTTGTCTTTGCATAGCACTGCTCTTTATAGAACGCCACATACAAGTTGCAGACATCTATAATGCACCAATTAGAAATGGTAAAATCTTGAGTCCACTGTTCAAAGATAAGAACCGGAACCATATGGATCAAAAAGATCTTGATGTTTGATTGACCTCTCAACTCCACTTCGGGTTCACACCACTTCATGTCAACTCCAAACAAGGACCATAATATTCCAATGGACTCGCCAGGAAATAAAGTTTGCAGGACGCCAGTTTGTTGTGAAGCCTCCGTCTGCAGGAGCGTACTCACTAAAGGGAACCACCACTGTACAATTCCTACTGAAATAAGTATGGTAACTCATGGTCGTTTACATGAAAAACCCACAAGAATGGCTGCAAAAAGCAAGGAAGAACTTAAACTAGCTCAATTTTGTTGTTCCCATTGACAATTTGTGTTAGTAATTAGCTGCCACAATCCATAACCACCAAAGAGTCAGATTATCTTCCGATTGTTGAGAAGGAAACCTGGGAGGAGCTTATGTCCATCATTGTAACGAATCAACAGTTCCACTGTGGACATATCCAAATCACGTTCGAAGTACACTTTTTGTAGAAGTTCATATAACCGATTTATAAATCTTATATACATGTAATACCATTGACGACCAGCATCCATCCTGTTCGGCAAACAGTTTTTACATATCTTTAAACATCTGTTCTGTTGGATTCATCTATTGTTAATACTGGAAGATTTGCTAGTCTCTTGTCTCTGGGTTGGAGCATGGGCTACTGTGCAAAGGAGTGGCTTTTCCAGGAGAAGAATGTTTATTGGCAACATGGACGTCACTGCACACCTTCCTCTTCCACATATGTTGAAGGAAACCAACCAATCTGAAATGCAAATCACAATAATGTTAAATATTTCCTCTCCAAGGACAGCTAAGTGGCCACATGTCAGATGTTTAGGCCTGCACATTGTCACCCAACTCCCATCTTCCCTAGGACATTCATTCAACAAGACATGATCATAATATGGGCTCCCGCATAACAACACCTGCACTGCATTAAAACATATTAAAAAACATAAAATTACATCATAAAAAATTATACTTAAATCATGATATAGGATTCCATCTTCCCATTCATGACCAGACTATGTACAAAGAACATTAACCATGACGACAATTGCGCAGGAGAATTTACGCTGAAAACCAGAGGAGCAGTAATCAATAACATAACTCAATCGTCTGACTATACTCAAAAGTCCATCCTGTTTTGTGGGTTTCTATATCATAATGAACAAGCTTCTCACTTTTAGAATAGTTCCAGGTACCAGCTTGGATCCAGAGACTTTTCTAACAATGAACCCTTCGCGCTGGTATGTTGCACCACAAGGTTCATACAGGACTTCTTGCTGCTCTGGAAGTCACAGAGCGGAGCCGCATAAAAGCACCAACCTTGCACATAAGGAGTGTCAAGTCTAGATTTAGATCCCACTGAGGCACAATGAAAGGCTTTGAGGAACATATGAATCAGGCCCTTAGGAAAATACATCACAGCTGGTGATTTAAAGACAGAGGGCTGATTAGGCAAACATAAAATGTCTCAAAGGACAAACAATTAAACTTTAACTGTGGCCACTGCAAAACAGATCTAGGCCAATAGCAAAACACACAATAAAACAGAAGAGAGTTTGGCCTTCAGAAAGTCTAGATGAAATACATTAGACTAAGTCACAAACATTTCCTAGCATTCAGTATAGATGGACTTCGGGGATGGATGTGTGTCTGTCTGGCTGCAAGAATAACATATATCAATTCAGACGATAAGTCAAAAGAATATTATTGTTGCCACTCAATCTCCATGCATTGCGATGTAGGCTACAGACATTATGGTAGAGGACCTCTCCTGTTGCTGAGATCCTCCTGAAGGGGAGCTGTAACTGAGGGTAAATGCTCCGGGTACCACACAGTCTCCTGGTCCAGTCCTGGACTATTAACATAACTTAGGCCCAGTCTGTCCAGACTTTCCTCCACAAAAATAAGGCAAGTGTCCCATTGCAGGATCAATACATATCCCAATGGCCTTTTTGAAGGAAATTTGAGCATGCAGAAGCTGTGACACTGCACTTTCTTGGTGGCAGAACATAGATCTAGCAAGGGCATGCCCGATTGACTGAAGATGTCTTGAGCAACTCGTTGTCCACTCTAGCTGCCATCTGCTCTGGAATTCAAGGGCCTTGCAAGGTGGCTGCCTATCAGAAACATGTTCTGCTTTCCAGACACCTCCAGAGATGAAGAATCTCCTTGCATATGATCCAGGACCCACCCCAACCCTCCAGCCACATATTGATGTACCACATGGTGGTGATGTTGTTCATTAGGACCTGCACCAGCCTTCCCTTGATGATCTGTAGGAAGGGTTTCAGCATGAAACAGATCAGCCTAAGCTCTAAGAGAGAGATGTGTACCTGGCCCTCTCCTAGAAACCAGACACCTCTGATGTCCACTTCTCCCATATTGACCCCCCTGCATCTGCCTCCCCTGTGGGGATGTGCCTGTCACAACTGTGTAGTCTGAGCAGGCAAGAGAGAGTGAGCTACAGCAGGTCTTGATTGCACTTGATGTCCTGCTATATCTCCTGTGATATTTGGACAGCACTGGAGATGGAACCCCAGTGCTGGGCCCATTGAGGGTTTGTATGTGCAATGTGGTAAACAAGACTTTGAGAAAGCATGAGAACAGGAGGACTTGCAACTCAGAACCATCCTCACCGAGACCCAGGACTGACCCTAAAATGTGAGATTGGTATCCTGTAAGTCCCGGACAAACTGTAGCGATGGAACCTCTTTGAATGCACCATGTGCTGGACAGCGCCTATGAAGTGAGTCCTTTGTGTAGAGCTAAGGAGCGACTTTGGCTTGTTGAAGGAAACCCTTAAGAGATCAATATCCTGAATCTTGCCTGCAGGCAGACCTTGGTAGACTGCCACAATTCCACAGTGAGCAGCCAGTAGGAAAAGTACAGGAACACATGTATCCGCGACCTCTGAAGATGATCAACCGCCATAACTTTTGTTGACACCCCAGTGACTGAAGTAAGATCGAAAGATAGCATGGCAAAGTGCAAATGTTCCAACCCTACCATGAATTGCAGGTAACGACACTTATATAGCAGGATGTGCATATAAAAACAAACCTCCTGCCAGTTCAAGAACACCATGGTCTCCAAGACCCACAGCAGATAGGATCAGGGCCAGACTGAGAATTTTGAATTTGCCCTTCTTCACAAAGGTATTCAATGGCTGGAGATTTAGTACAGACCAGTAGTCTTCATCCCATTCAGGATCGGGAAGTAACACAAACAGCACCTCTTGCTGCACTTTGAGCTTGGCACCTGCTCAATGGCCACCTTGGCCGAGAGGCAATTGACTTCTTCCATCAAGATAGCTGCATGGTCCGCCAAATACTTCTTTGGTTATGGAGGGAATAGGAGCGGGGGATGAACTGAAAGGCAGAACATAGCCCCTTGGACAATTTTTATGACCCATCAGTCTGATGTGATGGATCTCCAGCCAGGGACAGAATATTGTATCCTGTCCCATACCAGCTGGTTGTGTCCCTGGGAGGACAAATCAAAGTGGCTTGGGGGCCGCTGCAGAAGTGGATGAAGAGTTGAAGGATAGTTGTCCCTGTTGTTTCACATGGCTTTGGGCACCAGCACATGCTCTGCCCTGAAAGTGATGCGTTCGCTGCTGCCAGGGGCGACTGGTGACTTTTGAAAGAGGGGGGCATGCAGGTAAAAGTTAAACATGCTTATGATGGAAGGTAAATGTTTTATAAATAGAATGTGTCCCGAACACCTCTGCGTTACGAATTGAATTTTGCAATGCAGAGGTGATTGGGGCACATTCTATTTATAAAGCTTTTCTTATCCATTATACTAGCGAAAATAAGGAAAATGCTACCTACCAGTATGCTTCTGTTCTTGGCATGTAGAGCTGCAGATTCTCACACTTAGCATTAGATCGCCATCTGGTGTTGGGCTCGGATGCTTGCACGTTGTTGTTGTCTTGGAAGAAGTCTTTGTAGTCACAAGATAGGTGACTCCTCCCTTGGACGATAGTGCGCATGGGCATCGGCTCCATCCTTACATTGTTTTTCACCGTGCTGGGAAATTATGGAGTTAGTAGAAAGAAAAAAGATGTCCATGTATGTATATCTAATTAAGATAGAATTGGAACAGATACAGGTCCCGGGGAGGCGGGTGGGTGTGTGAGAATCTGCAGCTCCACATGCCAAGAACAGATGCCTACTGGTAAGTAGCATTTTCCGTTTGAGGCATATGAGCTGCAGATCTCACACTTAGCATAGACTATACAGCAGTATCTACCCTAGCGGTGGTCACCTGTATCCGTTGCAGAAGTTTAAAAGAGAGTTTTAAGAACAGCTTGGATCACAGAAGCTTGCTGGCTTGGCTTGCACGTCAACACAATAGCGTTTAGTGAAGGTGTGTGTTGTAGACCATGTTGCTGCTTTAAAGATGTCTTCAAGGGGAATGTTCCCTAAGAAGGCCATAGAGGCTCCTAGTTTGCGTGTAGAGTGCGCTCTAGGAGGAATTGTTAATGTGCGTTTTGCTTTTTGGTAGCATATTTGGATACATTTAACGTTCTACCTTGCAATCCCAGCTTTAGAGTTGAGATTCCCCTTATGCGGTGGGGAGAAAGCTACAAACAATTGTTTTGTTTTGCGAAAGGATTTGGTTCTGTCAATGTTATAAAGTATGGCTCTTATAACATCTAGGGTGTGTAGAGCTCTCTCTGCTACTGAGTCTGGGTTTTGAAAAAACACTGGTAACAACTGATTGGTTAAGATGAAATAGAGAAATAACTTTAGGACGGAATTTTGGGTTTGTCCTGAGGACCATCTTGTTACGATGTAATTGTAAGAATGGTTCCTGTATGGTTAAAGCCTGAATCTCACTTACTCTTCTAAGAGACGTAATAGCAATGAGCAAAGCTACTTTTCATGTGAGGAACTGTAGTTCGCATTTGTGTAAAGGTTCAAATGGGGGTCCCATGAGCCTGGTAAGAACAATATTTAGGTTCCACACTGGAGAGGGTGGTAACCTAGGAGGAATGATTCTTTTTAGTCCCTCCATAAAGGCTTTAATTGCAGGGACTCTAAATAGTGACAAGTGTTGTCTGTTTTGTAAGTAGGCAGCAAGTGCTGCTAGATGTAAACGTATGGATGAATATGCTAGATTACATCTGTGCAAGTGCAGTAGGTAGCAAATGATGTCCTGGATAGAGGCATCCAGTGGATCAATATGGTTGTTGTTGCAGTAAATGACAAATCTTTTCCATTTTGCAGCATAGCAAGCTCTAGGAGTAGGTCATCTGGCTTCTTTAATGATGTTCATACATTCTGGTGGCAGGTTAAGGTAACCGAACTCTATGACTTCAGGAGTCCGATCGCCAGATTGAGCTGAACTGGATTTGGATGTCTGATCTCTCCATGGTTCTGCGTTAGCAGGGATGGGGACAGGCACAGTTTTTGATGCGGAACTAATGAGAGTTCCAACAGTGTTGTGAACCACGGTTGGCATGTCCATGTGGGATCTACTAAGATTAGTTTGAGAGACTGTTGTCAGAGCTTGCATACTATTAGTGGGATCAGTGGGATTGGCAGAAAAGCGTACGCAAATCTGCCTGACCAATTTATCCATATCGCATTGCCCTTGGACAACGGGTGTGGATACCTGGTGGCGAAGGTTGGGCATTTTGCATTGTCGTGTGTGGCGAACAGATCCATGTCTGGTGGGTCCCATATGTGGAAAAATGGTAGAAGGATTTGGGGATGTAGTTCCTATTCGTGAATCAGTTGTGTCTGTCGACTTAACAGATCTGCAATCTGATTGTGAACTCCAGGAAGGTATTCAGCAAGTAGATATAGGTTTTGTGGGATGGCCCATATCCAAATGTTCTGTGCAAGCTGGGACAGTTGCAGAGAATGTGTGCCTCCTTGTTTTTGTATGTAGTACATGGCTGTTATGTTGTCCGTCTGGATCAAGACAGCTTTGTTTTGTACATGTACTTGGAATGATTTTAGTGCTAGGAATATTGCTAGTAGTTCCAGGTGATTGATGTGGAGCACTTTTTGTTGAGTGTTCCATCTGCCCTGAGTTGTATGTTTGAGGAGATGGGCTCCCCATCCTGTGAGTGATGCGTTTGTTATAAGTACTATCCGTGGAACAGGTTTGAGGAACGGCCGCCCTTTGGACAAGGTTTTGTGTACCACCACTGCAGAGAGCGATGTGTGTGACTGTCTACCAACACCAGATCTATAAGTTGTCCTTGAGCTTGATTCCACTGATGTGCTAGACATTCCTGTAATGGACGCGTTTGAAGTCTTGCAAACGGTACAATAAAAATGCAAGATGCCATCACGCCTATGAGCTGCATGAACACTCTGGAAGGGAGAGAGTGTTGGGCTTGACATTTTGTGACAAGGAATTGTATGCTGGCTATCCTGGCCTGACTGGGATATGCTAGTGCTGTGGATGTGTTTATTGTAGCCCCCAGATATCGGTGTATATTAGAGGGCTGGAGATGTAACTTGGTGTAGTTGACCGTGAACCCCAAGTTGTGTAATGTCTGAATGGTTTGGGGAGTGTGTTGAACAGACTGGTTGAATGACTTTGCTTTTATTAGCCAGCTGTCTAGATATGGGAAGACATGGATCTATTGTCTTCTGAGATGTGCTGCTACTACTGGAAAGCCCTTTGTGAACACTCTGGGTGCAGTTGTGACTCCGAATGGAAGGACTTTGAACTGATAGTGTTGTCCCTCCACTACAAACCTTAGATACTTCCTTTGAGAGGGGTGTATGAGAATGTGGAAGTAGGCGTCCTTGAGATGTAGTGTGGCAAGGAAGTCGCCTTGTTGCAGCAGTGGGAGCAACCTGTTGGAGAGTGATCATATGAAAATGATCTGAGTGTATATATAGGTTGAGGGGCCTGAGGTCGAGTATTGGTCTTAGAGTCCCGTCTTTCTTGGTTATTAGGAAGTACAGCGAGTAAACCCCTGTTCCTTGATGTTGTAAGGGAACACTCTCTATTGCATGCTTTTGAAACAATGAAAGAACCTCTTGTTTGAGGTGCGTGAGATGATCTGTGGACATTGGGTGTTGCTTGGGTGGTATGTGTGGGGGGGTAGTTTTAAGTTCGAGGCAGTAACCATACTGGATAATTTGTCTCACCCACTTGTCTGTTGTGAAGGAATTCCAACCAAGTAGAAACTGTGCTAATCTCCCCCCGATTGGAGTGGGATGGCCTGGGGGAGCGGAGGGAAGTCACTGTTTTATGGCGGGGGAGGTACGAGTGTTATTACCTCGAACTCTTCCTTTATTGTTACCTCCTCTGTATCCGCCTTGTTGGAAATGGGATCCCCGGCTGGCCAGGGCTTTCGCCAAAGTCAGTCAGAGACCACCACACCCAAGTCAGGGCAAGGGAGTTACACGCCAAGATAACCCCTACTCACCCTCTAGGTAACGTGGCGCGAGCAGCAAGGCTAAACTTGGAGGCGATGTAGGCTAAGTATTTGCGCACGCACCCCAGCAACAACAACCAAAGGCCCACCACAAAGGAAACTCCACACAAGGTTATATAAAAATAGCCTTTGTATTACACCAAAACACATTAGATAAAACACACACTTTACAATGTGCCAGGGGCACGGGCAGAATTTACAGGGGATATGTACAAGACAGGGCCACCTGGACCACTGTCAGGAATCAGAAGTAGCACTTTCAGAAATAGCACTTAGTACATAGAATATAGCACCAAATTAGCACACAACCAGTAATCACTGGTAACCAGGATCTCACTAGCACCACCTGTACTAGGGAGAAAACAACCACCTATGTATTACAATACCTGTAGGGGTGTAAGAGGAAAACACATGATGCAATGCATAACATTCATTCAGAGGTGTAAGGAGGAAAACACATGATGCATCACAATACATTCAGAGGTGTAAAGGCACATGACGCATAATCAATACATTCAGAGGTGCATAGAAAGTACAATTGCGCCAAACTCACGTAAGTCACCACCTGTGACTGTCCCTGTGTCCCAATGTCAGGGGCCTAAACGTAGCAGTTGCCCACAAAGTGCTGGGCAACTGGTGCAGGGAAAGTTAGGGCAACGTTGGAGCCTCTCTGGGCTCGAAGAACCACCACTGTGGCACTGGTGAGCCTCTCTCAGGCTCTCTTACACAAGTAAGGGGGCTGCTGAGCCTCTCAGGGCTCCAGCAACAAAAGGTGCAGCCTCGCTGGGCTGTGGGGTCCCTCGCTCTGGGGACCCAAAGCAATGATGCTTGCCAAGAGCCTCTCTGGCTCTACGTAAAGAAATGCCCCACTGGTTGGGGCGAGCACACAGGGGGGGGCGGGCACCGACAATATGCCCCGACGCCCCCCTCTCTCACAAATGGCCGCCGGAGCCCTTCGTGGACTCAATCCAGAATGTCCCCCAAGAGCCCTGCAGGCTCTAAGAACAAATGCCCCGGTGCCGGCAATCGAGCCTCGCAAGGCTTCAACAGAAAATGCCCCCAGAGCCTCTCTCAGGCTCTAAACACGTGGGCGCGAGGTCGCGCTGCCGAGGGCGGCAGGGGGGGGGGGGCGGACACCGACAATGTGTCCCGGCGCCCCTCCCTCCAGAACGGCCACACTCACCGGCTGGTCTCCAGCGGAGGCGGGTCTCTCCCGCTGGTCCCGGGGCTCTCCTCAGACTTCTCCCCCGGGCTCTCCCTCGCTTTGGGAGCCTGGGGGGGACAAGGAAAGACGCCGGCTTTTCCCCTCACCGGAGCACGGGGTGGCCTCCCGTCTGCTTCTGGTTTCCTCGCTCCTGCCCCCGGCCTGCCTGACTTCCAGGTCGCGGCTGCGGGGCGGGACTTCCGGTCGCTTCCCCCGGGGCCGCGCTGTGATTGGCCGACGGGCCCTGCACTTCCGGGTCGTCGCGGGCAGCGCGGCGGCCCGTTCCAGGCACTCGTAGGCGGGGGATGAGTTTACCGAGGAGTGGGCTCCCTCGAGGTAAACTTAAAATATAGCGGCAAGGTCCCTGGCCGGGTGGGCACCTGCCAGGGGGCAAATTAACCAAAATAAGCGAGGTGGGCACTCGCTAGGCAGGCAAAGCGCTCCTCAGCGCTAAAAGGCAATTTACAGCGCTCCCTGCGCTAAATGCCAAATACAGCGCTCTCAAGCGCTAGAGGACCAAAATAGAGCGCTCCCAGGCGCTATAAGTAAAATAAAGGTCCAGCAGAGTCCTTCAGCAAGGCAGGGGGGCAGGGCTGGGCCCAGAGCCAGCACACTGGGTCTCCAGGCAGGGAGACACCCCAAGTGGCGGTCCTCTGGCCCAGCAGCAGCAACAGCCCCCTCAGGATCCTGGAAGAGAACAACTTCTGTGGGGACACAGCCCCATTTTTATACAGTGCATTCCTTTGTTCAAGGGTGCAGAGTGGGGGCGGAACCAGTCGCAGCTGGTTCTTGAGTACTCTGTTTACCTCAACCACCCTCTCTATTCACTGGCAGGGCTTGGGTCATTAGACACACCACAGGGGGGCGGAGCCAGCATTGTGTGGGGAAAACCCAGCCCATCCAGGACACAGGTACACTCCTCCCACACATCACTCATGCTAATCTCCCACTCACCACCGGGCAGACCCATCCAGACTTCCTGGAGCCTGGCATGCCAGCCAGCTCCAGCCAATCACACGCCAGCACCCTCACAGCACACGTACAGCCATGTCTAGAAATGGCGCTTCGCTACTAGACACATACATGCTGCATACACCGTTGCGCAGCATTCACTCACACGAGTTCACACATACCAGACTCAAGCCTGTACACCCCACGCATCAGGAACTACCAGGGACACATACCTTCCCCCATGCATTCCTATGGGCGGGCAGGCCTAGCTCAGCACATGCACTCAGAGTGCGCACGCACTTTCCACTGGGACACAGTGAAAGTGCGCACAATCCAAAAATCACCATCTCCAGGTCACCATTTCAAGCAAAAAGTCTAGGGGTGAACCTGCCCTAAGGGCCAAAGTCCAACATAACCCCCTTCCAGCCAAAACGCAGGGGAGACCAATCACCACCGTGATGGACTTCCCTGCTTGGGGCGATAGAACACGGACGCGGGCCCACAACTGCAGGGACACCCTCCTGTTCTACGCCATGGTGAACCCATGGGATTCCTTCTAAACACACTGTCTGGACCAACTGGGCTACCCCACTGGTACTCCCAAGTTGTCCGCGGCCAGGACCAGGCCCTGGGCCCCCCAGGTGCCACTGGTCCATGCCAATTCGCAGAGCGGGGGGTAGTAACCCCTGGCACATAGGAGCCATTCTCCACTCTTCCTGTCTGCAAGACAGGACTAGACTGCCACTGGTACTCCAGCCTAGGGCCTACAACCTCAGGCGGACCAGGAGTCTCAGGGAAGGCTCTCCTCCCCCTACCTCTTCTTCTAGGGTTCCTCCTCCACCTGCGAGGGGTACCCCTAGAACGCCATTCCAACCCAGGACTTATCCACTCAGGTTGCACCGGGGTCAGAGGTGGGCTCTCCCACCCTCTGCACCCCCGTCTGCCCTCTCCCACCTGGAGAAGTTCCTCTGGAAGGAGAACCGGTCAGGACACTGGTTACAGTCGTCCTACCCTTCAGGTCAGGCTGATCCTGAACCTGGCCTCCCAACCTCTGGTCTAGAACCTTCGGTGGAACAATTGCCTGGCACTCCAGGACTTCTGGGGATTCACACGCAATCCCCCTGAGGCTAACAAATGTCACATCTGTTGCGTGACTGTCTGTCTGGCGCAGATCTCCCGCCCTCTGTCCACCTGACAGTGCGTGACGATCCCCCAGACCAGAAGTGGTGTTACCATGGTCACTACACGGGAACCTAGCCCAACTGGGTAGTCCCTGACCCACTGGTCCTTCCACTGGGGAACTCCCCCAATCACTCCTCACTCTGGACTCCTGTACCCTCCCTATCGGAGCGGTACTGCCAGACTCTAGAACCACAGGAGCTCTGGTTACAGACGCTCCAGGTCCTCTAGATACTAGGAGATCCTCCTCAAGTGGACTAACAGGACAGCCTAGGTCCCCAACCTGGTGTTCCCTCAAGAAACCACCCAGGTTCTGAGACAGGGCTTCGGGCCTCTGGGGACTCTCAGCCACCCACTGACTCCTGCTCCACTGAGCCAGGCAGTCAGCCCCTACACCCTTCTCACTAACCAGGGACCTAGCTGGGCTACACTGAGCCTCTTCCACCACGCTGGGCTGGAAGATCCCTGACCCACTACTTTTGGAGTCACTCACCAATGACTCTACAGAACCTCTGGTCCCTTCCCAGCGGTCTGCTTCCTCTGCCAGCTCACATGGTTCAGACAATCCACACCCTAACAGGTGTTGGCGCAACCCTGGTGAACAACAACTGAGCAACTGCTCTCTGAGAAACACATCGAACAATAGGTCCCAATCACATTTCGTGGGCTCCCGTACCCAATCACACAGGGCTTCACAACAGTCATCCTCAAAGTCTTCCCAAGACTGATGAGACGGTTTCCTAAGGTTCCTAAACCTCAACCTATTCTCCTCCTCTGGGGAAACAGGAACCATACTCTGGGAACTGGGACTTTCTAGACTGAGATTTAAATAGCTGCCACCACTGGACCCAACCCTCCCTGGGGGATCCAGACACTCAACACTGCGCGCAGGGGATAGTCTACCCTCCAGAGCTACTTTGCCTCTGGTGGCGGCCCTCTCAGCCTCCTCTATCCTTTCCTGCGCTAAGACCCTCTCGGTCTCCAGCTGTTGCTTCTTAACCTCCAGCTGTTGCTTTCTAATGCCCAGCTGTGCCATAGCCTGGGCATGCTCCAACCTGAGCCTCTCTAAAGCCAGCTGGTGCTCCCTTTCTCTCCTCCTATCTTCCAGCTCCTCTGGGGACAGGGAAAGGGATGAGGCGCTGCCTCCTAAACTGGACCCAGCAAGGGACTCCCTATCTATGGGGTCCTCACTATCTGCTGGCGTCCCTGTGCTATCATCTTCCTCCTCCTCAGACTCTTCAGGGCTCCCCTCTGACCCACCACCCTCATGGTGTGAGACCCGGGCCCTCTCCGCACTGTGCTCACGCTCCCAGTCATCCTTCTGCCATTGGATCAGGTTACCCCTAAGTTGGGACTGGGTGTCTGACTCATTCACTTCAATGTCTCTCTCTTCGCAAAACTCTCTCAGTTCATGCATAAACAGACCCCAGACATTAAAAGCAGACTCCATCTTGGCAAGATGCTCACAGACACGTGCAACACAGGGGACTTAACAATCTGAAGTAAGAGGACACAATTCCAAAACTTCAACAATCTCCTTATCAAAGAGAACTCATACTCATGCGTCCAGGAAAACACACCATTCATCCACACACACCCTCCCCTCGGATCGGTAAGGCAGTTTCTACCACCCCTGACTTCTCAACCTGACCAAAAGCGACACAGGTACCAAACTCTGGAAGCAGGGCGGGGGACAAATGTACTGAACACAATCAAATGACACTCTTCAGGAGAAGAAACAATGGAATTTCAAAAACAATACAATCCCCTAAAATGTGGTCATCTAAAATGCAGAGTTTTGTGGTGCAGCCAGCTGCTACTAAGGTACAAGTCAAACACAAATCCTTATCCCACCGCTTGCCGCCAATGTTGGAAATGGGATCCCCGGCTGGCCAAGGCTTTCGCCAAAGTCAGTCAGAGACCACCACACCCAAGTCAGGGCAAGGGAGTTACACGCCAAGATAACCCCTACTCACCCTCTAGGTAACGTGGCGCGAGCAGCAAGGCTAAACTTGGAGGCGATGTAGGCTAAGTATTTGCGCACGCACCCCAGCAACAACAACCAAAGGCCCACCACAAAGGAAACTCCACACAAGGTTATATAAAAATAGCCTTTGTATTACACCAAAACACATTAGATAAAACACACACTTTACAATGTGCCAGGGGCACGGGCAGAATTTACAGGGGATATGTACAAGACAGGGCCACCTGGACCACTGTCAGGAATCAGAAGTAGCACTTTCAGAAATAGCACTTAGTACATAGAATATAGCACCAAATTAGCACACAACCAGTAATCACTGGTAACCAGGATCTCACTAGCACCACCTGTACTAGGGAGAAAACAACCACCTATGTATTACAATACCTGTAGGGGTGTAAGAGGAAAACACATGATGCAATGCATAACATTCATTCAGAGGTGTAAGGAGGAAAACACATGATGCATCACAATACATTCAGAGGTGTAAAGGCACATGACGCATAATCAATACATTCAGAGGTGCATAGAAAGTACAATTGCGCCAAACTCACGTAAGTCACCACCTGTGACTGTCCCTGTGTCCCAATGTCAGGGGCCTAAACGTAGCAGTTGCCCACAAAGTGCTGGGCAACTGGTGCAGGGAAAGTTAGGGCAACGTTGGAGCCTCTCTGGGCTCGAAGAACCACCACTGTGGCACTGGTGAGCCTCTCTCAGGCTCTCTTACACAAGTAAGGGGGCTGCTGAGCCTCTCAGGGCTCCAGCAACAAAAGGTGCAGCCTCGCTGGGCTGTGGGGTCCCTCGCTCTGGGGACCCAAAGCAATGATGCTTGCCAAGAGCCTCGCTGGCTCTACGTAAAGAAATGCCCCACTGGTTGGGGCGAGCACACAGGGGGGGGCGGGCACCGACAATATGCCCCGACGCCCCCCTCTCTCACAAATGGCCGCCGGAGCCCTTCGTGGACTCAATCCAGAATGTCCCCCAAGAGCCCTGCAGGCTCTAAGAACAAATGCCCCGGTGCCGGCAATCGAGCCTCGCAAGGCTTCAACAGAAAATGCCCCCAGAGCCTCTCTCAGGCTCTAAACACGTGGGCGCGAGGTCGCGCTGCTGAGGGTGGCGGGGGGGGGGGGGGCGGACACCGACAATGTGTCCCGGCGCCCCTCCCTCCAGAACGGCCACACTCACCGGCTGGTCTCCAGCGGAGGCGGGTCTCTCCCGCTGGTCCCGGGGCTCTCCTCAGACTTCTCCCCCGGGCTCTCCCTCGCTTTGGGAGCCTGGGGGGGACAAGGAAAGACGCCGGCTTTTCCCCTCACCGGAGCACGGGGTGGCCTCCCGTCTGCTTCTGGTTTCCTCGCTCCTGCCCCCGGCCTGCCTGACTTCCAGGTCGCGGCTGCGGGGCGGGACTTCCGGTCGCTTCCCCCGGGGCCGCGCTGTGATTGGCCGACGGGCCCTGCACTTCCGGGTCGTCGCGGGCAGCGCGGCGGCCCGTTCCAGGCACTCGTAGGCGGGGGATGAGTTTACCGAGGAGTGGGCTCCCTCGAGGTAAACTTAAAATATAGCGGCAAGGTCCCTGGCCGGGTGGGCACCTGCCAGGGGGCAAATTAACCAAAATAAGCGAGGTGGGCACTCGCTAGGCAGGCAAAGCGCTCCTCAGCGCTAAAAGGCAATTTACAGCGCTCCCTGCGCTAAATGCCAAATACAGCGCTCTCAAGCGCTAGAGGACCAAAATAGAGCGCTCCCAGGCGCTATAAGTAAAATAAAGGTCCAGCAGAGTCCTTCAGCAAGGCAGGGGGGCAGGGCTGGGCCCAGAGCCAGCACACTGGGTCTCCAGGCAGGGAGACACCCCAAGTGGCGGTCCTCTGGCCCAGCAGCAGCAACAGCCCCCTCAGGATCCTGGAAGAGAACAACTTCTGTGGGGACACAGCCCCATTTTTATACAGTGCATTCCTTTGTTCAAGGGTGCAGAGTGGGGGCGGAACCAGTCGCAGCTGGTTCTTGAGTACTCTGTTTACCTCAACCACCCTCTCTATTCACTGGCAGGGCTTGGGTCATTAGACACACCACAGGGGGGCGGAGCCAGCATTGTGTGGGGAAAACCCAGCCCATCCAGGACACAGGTACACTCCTCCCACACATCACTCATGCTAATCTCCCACTCACCACCGGGCAGACCCATCCAGACTTCCTGGAGCCTGGCATGCCAGCCAGCTCCAGCCAATCACACGCCAGCACCCTCACAGCACACGTACAGCCATGTCTAGAAATGGCGCTTCGCTACTAGACACATACATGCTGCATACACCGTTGCGCAGCATTCACTCACACGAGTTCACACATACCAGACTCAAGCCTGTACACCCCACGCATCAGGAACTACCAGGGACACATACCTTCCCCCATGCATTCCTATGGGCGGGCAGGCCTAGCTCAGCACATGCACTCAGAGTGCGCACGCACTTTCCACTGGGACACAGTGAAAGTGCGCACAATCCAAAAATCACCATCTCCAGGTCACCATTTCAAGCAAAAAGTCTAGGGGTGAACCTGCCCTAAGGGCCAAAGTCCAACACGCCTCTAAAGTATCCTCTATTGGGGGATGTTTGTGTAGTGGCTTTAATCGAAGATGAAGTGTCTGCTCTCATGTTTTTGGACGTTCCTCTATAGAAGGAGCGATGAAAGGAGTCACGTGTTTGTGGAGATTGTAAAGCTCCCATGGACTTAGCAGTTTCAGTGTCTTTTTTCATTTTCTCAAGTACAGTGTCCACAGATGAGCCAAAACGTTGTTGTTGGTGGTTGAACGACTGGTTGAGGATGGTAGTTTGGATTTCCTGCTTAAAGCCTAAGATGTGCAGCCAGGCATGTCACCTAGGGAGCACACCGGTATTGATGGATCTAGAGGCAGTGTCTGCTGCGTCAAGTGCGCATTTTATTGATGCATTTGGAATTAGCTTGCCCTCTTGGATAAGACCATTTGCTTATGTTTTATATTGATCAGGGAAATGTTGTAGTAGGGTTTCTAACTGGTCATAGTGAGCCCTATCATATCGTGTGAGCAGTGTCTGCGTGTTGGCTATGCACCAGTGATTAGCTGCTTGCGCAGCTACCATTTTGCCAGAAGTGTCTAGCAATTTGGATTCTTTATCAGGGGGTGGCGCCTCCCCGGAGGTTTGGGAGTTTGCACGCTTTCTAGCGTTGGAAACTACTAGAGAATCCAAAAGCAGCTGTCCCTTAATGTAATCAGGATCTTCAGGGGGCAGGTCTATACTTTTTCTCTATTCTAGGATTAAGAATCCTGGCACTTATGGGATCTTTAAACACCTCGGGGCATGTTTAATGACTCCCTTGATCAATGGCAATATTTGCACTGTCTTTTGTGACTGTTCAAATGTATCCAAAAGAAAGTCCTCTTCTGCTGCATCCGAGTGCATTTTGATGCCATGATAGATGGCAGCCCTATTACTTAACTGTCCAAAACCAATGTTATCATCTGGGGGAGATGGTTTTGAGGGGTTTGTGTGTGGGCTTGGGAAGTCTGGTATATCTGTTGAGACAGGGTACTCCCAATCATCTGGGTCATTTGGA
This sequence comes from Lissotriton helveticus, assembly GCF_964261635.1. Taxonomy (NCBI): domain Eukaryota; kingdom Metazoa; phylum Chordata; class Amphibia; order Caudata; family Salamandridae; genus Lissotriton; species Lissotriton helveticus. Next base: position 161,466,020 of record NC_136065.1, on the reverse strand, counting down.
TACGTGAAAGGGTTATTTGGGTCACCCCCCACCCCTAGGTCATCATCATCATCATCTGGGGGTGTATGAGGTGGAGTAGTTTCAGGCTGAGGTGGTATAATAGATTTAGGGAGAGGAAGTGGGTTAGCAAGAAATAGAGGAGAAGAAGGAGAAAAAGGTGATGTGGAAGAGTCCTTCTTCTTCACAGGTACTGGCTTCTTATATGGCACAGTCATGACATGTCCTGTTTCTGGATCAACATAAATCTTTTTCTGTTTAGGATCGACAGGATCCGGATGAAAAAGTTCCTCTTCCTCGGGAACCGCTTTCGGCGCCGATTTATTCGGTTCCGAGTGGGGCTGGTGTTGACTTTCATTGTCTTTTGCCTTAGGAGGCGTGGTAGAGTTCTTAGGCTTAGGTTTTGGTTCCGATGCTCTTGGTTTCGGAGCCGAAGCGGGATCTTTAGGCTTGGAAACGTTCAAAGCCGGGTTATCCACGGGCCTCGACCTTTTCGATGCCGATTTGTCTTTGGAGGTGGAAGGCGTCGGAACCAATTTCAGAACCGCAAGTTCTTTTGGTTTCGCCGCCCAAGGTGCAGATGGGATTGGTACATGCGGTTTGCTCGGTCCCGAGCTACCGGAAGGCTATTCTTTTTTCTTCGGGCTTCTGAAGTGCGTTTTCAGTCGCGACTGGGGCCAGCAGGGGAAGTCTTGACCATTGCCTTCGGTTTTGGTGGTGGGGTTGGGATAGGGGCAGTAGTACTCACTCGCTGACCCGGAGTGATGGGGTCCTCCGAGTCTTCTGCCTCTGATACGATTTTGAGTTCTTCGGAATCTTCTTCTGGGACATCTGGGCTTTCGTCGAAGATGTCCACTGGTTCCGGAGCGGATCTCTGCGCCATGATGTGTCGTTGAGCCCTTCTATCTCGAATGGTCTTCTTTGATCGAAAGGATGTGCAGACTGGACAGCTGGACTCGTCGTGTTCAGGTGATAGGCACAGGTTGCAGAACTTGTGATGGTCACTATGCGGGAATTTTGCTCCACACTGGGGGCATTTCTTGAATGGCGTCCTTTCCATGAGCCGAAGGGAAGAGTTTGTGGAAGTTTTTCGCGTCGAAGTAGTTTAAATAGAGATTTCGAACTGGAGCACAAAAGTTGCATCCGAACCCAATGGCGGAGAAATAACAATCTAAGGATGGAGTCGATGCCCATGCACACTATCGTCCAAGGGAGGAGTCATCTATCTCGTGACTACAAAGACTTCTTTCAAGACAACAACGTGCATGCATCCGAGCCCAACACCAGATGGTGATCTAATACTAAGTGTGAGATCTGCAGCTCATATGCCTCAAACACAATCTTACCTGGACATCTGGATTCATCACAGCTGGCCAGAGCAAAAACAAATATGTCCAGATAAATGCTTCTGGTTTTCAAAATCAATCCGAACCGCTTTAGCCCCACCCCTAATGGGGAATACATGGCAGCACGGTAGGAGAAAATAACGTGTGTGTCTCTGGTGTTGGGCCTTGCAGTAGGGGGGGTCAACGCCCCCACACAGCTATAAAGGAACCGCATGTGGCTACTGCAATGGCTGAAAAGGTTGACAGTGCCAGCAAGCCAAGCCATTGGCGTGACTTTTAATTATTTGAGCACAGAGGCAACCTTCTCTACATACGACTAGGTCCATTGGAGGGCATGGGCATAAGGAATGCTTGGAAACCCCCTGATAGTCCAGCTGAAAATATCCTGGCGTGCCCTCTAAGTGTTTCGCTGATGCCAATAGCATGACCTATACTGTCCACACCTGTACGCAAACCCATACTGTGCTGCATCCAGTCCATCCTGGAATGTTTGGTCCAGTATGTTTCTGAGGTCCTCCAGAATGGTGACACGATTTCACTGGCCATTTCCCATAAGGCATGGATGTGCCTATGTAAAAAGGCACACTGCATTCAAAGACAGTAAAGCCATGATGGCTGAGGAAAACATTTTCTTTGCAAATGAATCAATACATTTCTACTCCCTAACCAGGGGTTCGAAGGAAAACCCTTCCGATTGCCTTTTCCTGTGACTGCCTTTACAAAACATTTAGGCAATGGGTGTCTTGTCAAAAGATAGTGCTCATGACAGTATATGCAAAGGGCTTGTTAAATGGTAACAGTGGGCCAGATGAAAAAGATGGTTGAGGAATTTCAGTCAATCAATCAGATTTGGTTTACAAAATGGGCAACTGATGATCTAGCACTTCTGCTGCTCGTCCCACTTCCACATCAAAAGTGGCGCCTTCTTCTCTTGGTGGAACAGGTGGTAACTGCGACTCTGTCACTGCCCTCATATAGCCCATTAGCATGTTACATGTTAAATTACATTCCATTCCATCATTATTGTAATGAGGGGTGTGCAGATTGGGTGCCTCCCCATGTTTAATCACTATACGGGACATTGGCCATGCCCTAGACCACTGCGCAGTCAGACCTAAAGAAGGCGCCTAGTACTGGTGTTGTATGGCCCACAGGAGCAGAACCCATCAACCACGTTGGGATTGGGGTAAATAATATTGTACAAAAATATGGTATCCCCACTGGTAAAAATTAAAGACAATTTACAATGGATATGTCAAAAACATTATCAGAAAGGATGAAGGAGACTCTTTTTGTAGGTATAGATGTGCTCATGGCATCATATTTATCCAGAACAAATGACAGTTGTAGCAGCACTGTAAATAAACAAATTGGTACAACCCTAATTGTACTTGGTGCTAAAGAAGTGCAAGTTCAAAGTTCGGCGTAGGGTTGTTGTTCAGAAATAGCAAGGCGCTCAACAGCTGGTAGGTTCGAGGTGGTTGTTATGATTGTTGTTTGTTGGTGCAGCTTGATCAGAGATGACCCTATTCTCTGCGAGAGAAGGGAGAGAGGAGCTCTGCCTTCTATAAGTCTATGTACAGTGTCAAGCGCACACAACCTAAGTTCATTCGATAGTTTGTGATGTGTTCTTTGATGGAAGGACAAGACCAGACTTTTCTTTTTTATATTTGTTCCTTTCCTTATTTATTGTATCACAAAATGGTACTTGTACATATGAAAACCAGCCGACACGTGTTTCGTCAAAAACGGGGTAGACCCGTGACTCTTCAGGGCTGTTGGGGTTAGGCTGAGGTCAGTATCGTCGGACCGGTGATAATCCCAACCCGGTCCTAATCGGGCATGGGTAAGTAATGTTCATGTGTACGCGAAGGAGGTGCTCCTTCACACAGGAAAAGCAGGTTGTGCCGCCGTTCAGTATACGGTCGGTCACAGACGGGCAAGCAAATCCGCTTGACCCATCGTTGAGGCTTTTCAGTAAGCCGGTTACGGTGAGAGACTTCTGTCAGTTCTCGTTCTTGGAATTATCACCGGTCCGACGATACTGACCTCAGCCTAACCCCAACAGCCCTGAAGAGTCACGGGTCTACCCCGTTTTTGACGAAACACGTGTCGGCTGGTTTTCATATATACAAGTACCATTTTGTGATACAATAAATAAGGAAAGGAACAAATATAAAAAAGAAAAGTCTGGTCTTGTCCTTCCATCAAAGAACACATCACAAACTATCGAATGAACTTAGGTTGTGTGCGCTTGACACTGTACAAAGAAGTGCAAGTGATGTGCACGGTGGCGACGCAAGAGACAATGTGAACAGCAGAAAGGCGGCGCAGGGTGACTGGTGCAAAAATATATACAGTGAGTTAAGGCAACAATGTGGTTCCAGCTGAATTATTGTACATTTGGATTTATCGAGGGCTGGCAATATTCTTAGGTGAACCAATTTGCATGTTCGCACCTTCAATTGCGCTGCGTACTGGTGTTGAGCGCGAGGTCAATGCTGCAGGCATGGCTGCACAACCACTGGTTGCACCATACTTACTTCATAGCATGAGATAGGCTCATGCTAGTTTGGGGTCAGAACTCAGCATTGGAACTGGATCCGGTACAGGAGCCTGCATGGACCAAACTGGCATAGATCTGAAAAGCCGGAGTGGAAGTCTGAATGAGCTTCTGTATGAGCTCTGAAAATGTGTGCTGAGAGGGCAATCACTGCCAGGGGAAGGCCTTGAGGACAGAGGTCTGTGGGACCCAAAGGCACACCAGACTAAGCTGGTAGCAGCTGGAAAATTTGCAGTATGGGCCTCCAAGAAGGCCGCTACCTACTGTGGAGTTGACGATAGCCCAGGTAATTCAGGGTGCACCAAGAACCAATGCAGGGCTGGCTCACAGTCTGAGTACGCCAGACCCTTGCAAATTCTCGCCTGGCTTTGACTGGAGTTATGGGGATGAGTCCAACTTGGCTTCCTTGCACTTATGGTGAATTTTTGACTTTGACTTATCGGAAGATTTAGAGCGGGACATCACAGAAGAGCAACCTATGCACATGACCATGATAGAGAACATACCCATGACTTGATGTAGGACTGCTGTTATTATTCTCAATGACATAAAGGTTTGCCTCCTACCCTGTGACTGCCTTTGGGAGCATCACTTACTGTACCTCTTTGATTCATGGCCAGAGGCAAGCATCATAGAAAATGTTGTGCAGGTCTGTGACTGACATCTATTACTTGCAATTGCTGCATGGTTTCAATCGTGCCATTTTGGGGGACACAAACTCCTAGGCACGCGCCTTTGCAACAAAGTTTGGATTAATTGGAAAAACGCAAAGTTGGGAGTAGAGCTCTGGGTCAACATCCGAGGATGTGGAAAGAAAGAACTTATGTCAGTGTCCAGTGGGTGAGCTTGCATGGTGCTCCAGTGCTTCCAGGGCCGAATGAAGTAACCAGGTAGCCATATAGCACCACCAACTGGCATGTGAGGAACAATGCTGGGAAATATTAAAGTTTGGCACTAGGGAATATATTAAAGGAAAGAAATCAGTTGAAAGCATCCATTAGAAAACAAATGGAATGAAAATGCTTCAGCAGATGATTGATTAACTAGCCTAATATTTCATGCCTTTAGAAAACTACATATGTGTTAACTACTCTTTCTTATTACAGTAGGAGAAAATGGTATTTTCAAATCTTCATGACAATTCCCACCAAGGTTTGCCTCAAATACCGCTTACCAGGGGATAACGTTAGTATGAAATCGAATGACGTTCGGGGCAGCAGGCAAGGGGGATTGATTCTGGAAACATCTGCTTCATTAAGGGCCAGATCACAGTTGTAGAAACTCTACTAATTGCTTAACTCTCCTTGAAAAGCGTCTTAGATCCATCTCTTACTACTAACCACCAGTGTACTACAGTCCTTGTTGCAGCATCTCCTCATCCCATTTCAATCTCAATGCAATTCTAAATATGCAGGGAATTTTCAAATGTACACCTTTTTCATTCTCCACAAACTGGATGCACCTGACACTTGGTACCATCATTCAATATGCATGCCTTAGTAAATGTGTGCATACACTTGGGTAGCATTTGGTATTTTGTCCGTGTGACCAGCCACCGAGTTAAGCAACTTAGAATAGTACTTTAAATGCTCTGCGCCCAGTAGTGAAGCTGCAACCTGCAATTTCCTACGATACTCACCCGTCCATTTGTCTCCCCTTTCCACCACCCCTGGTCACCACCGATCCTGCTGTAAATCTTCACCACGTCACCCTCCCGCAGGGAGAGTTCTCGCATGTCACGGGCAGCAAAGTTGTATCTTGCCACTGCAGTTCCTACAGACCGTGGTGTGAAGACTAATGGGAGAAGAGAAAAAGACCAGCAATCACACTGGTGCAAAAACAATGTACATGGTCACAAACAGTGCTCAATAGTGGTGCCTGGCAATGCAGAGATCAACCTTAATGCCACAATTCATTCTGCCTTTAAATATCAGTTCATGGATCTAAAACAGATTTACTCATGTGAGATTACCATCTTGTACACATTGTTATTTAGGAAATGGTGGTGTGTGGCTCTGGGTAGTCAGTAGTACAGATGTGTCATTAGCTGAACTTTCAAAACAGACTACTCATTGAAAATAGAGCTGGTGAAATGTGCTTGATTGTCTGTTACCAGTCTGTAAGTCCTTGCCTTTGGCTCAGATCCAGAAGTCAGGTACAGACAAATCACTGGTGCAGCAGAATAGTCAACACTGCTATCCTGTAAATTAGAATATCTGTGCATAGCAGCTGTCACGCCTTCCCTTGTCCATCCATCATAAGCTGAGAATGGTGCATTGAATCAGCCTGGAGCAAAGGAGTGAGCCGGGGAAGTTTCAATGCGGATCTCGCGTCATATATAGTGAAGACTAAATGTTGAATCTGCGGGCTTCTATGTCATGTTTTGGTGTGGGTGTATGGTCATTGAAAGGCTGTCACCACTAGTTGCACCAGAAATGCAACCATGCACAGAGAAACTAAGACTGTGTGTCAAAGTGCCTTGCATTATAACACCCAGGTTGAACTCTGCTAAACACGTTGCCCGGCATAAGCATGAAGAGATGGAGATGGGACTTTACAATGATGAACAACGGATGCAAGAAGAACACACCACATCACTTGATGTCACTGGGCATGCTGGAGCTGATGGAATGTGGAGCAAGACCAAGGTATGAACTGTTCAATCGAATGTCCTCACTGGTCCCCTCTATTTCTTGATTACACTGATTGGTTTGGTCTCCAAAACGTGCTCCCTAAACCAAACAAGGATCCAAACCGGATTGCAGAAAATTGTTGAGTAACAATAAGCATTTTTACTTTAGCACCAAGAGACCCAAGGGTTGCTCTACAAATACACTTATTATGTAATCCTATGTTTAATGTCTTGAATGAGTTAGTGACAGTGGGTTATTCACAGCCATACTTTTATACATCTTCTCCTGTTTTTGTGTTTTTTCCAGGTTTATGGTTAAGGACAGAGTTTATAGTTGTCTTGATGCAAAAACTCTAAATGCCTTTCTTTATATAACTCTTTATACTACAGGGTTTGCCCACTGTCTAAGTGTTCTAAGGTTTGGCAGAAAGGGCAGATGCGGCTTAGGGCTAGATAGAAGACTTCGATTTCCCAAGATCACATTATTATTCTACAGAAATTATATAAGAAAACAGCTGTACTGGTCCAATTCCATAGCCGATTGATGGCCACTAACACATGTCTAGACTAGAGGAGTAGAACAGCAAGCACAGGCCTAAAATAACACTGTGGAATTGCAAGCACTGCTGTCCTTTTGCCTGGCATATCTGAAAGCACTTACATTTAATTATAACTAAAGAGAAGCCTTGCCCCTGCCTTTCAATTTCTGTTTGCAGCAACAGTACTCACTGAATCCAGGAAATACCGGCTAACAAAATGCCCTTTGTTCTTTGATGTCCCCAAAAAGACTTAGAAAAATTCTAAATTTAACAGGATGCTAAATTGCTTCTGAGCCCTAACACTGATGCAGTTTTTGAATGGTGTTAGGAACATGACTAGTGGAACTCAAGACCAGCCTCACAAAGTATTTTATAGGTTCATGTTAATGTGTAAAAAAAACACTAGATTTGAACGAATTTAAGATTTAGAAATTCCATGTAGAAATGTAAATTGTTGCACAGGAAGGTCTGTCATTGTGCTCAAGGAAACAGTTTGCAAAACCCACAAAGTCATAAAGTTGTGGGTAATCAGACACATCTTTTACTGACCTGCCCCAACACGCAGAAATATGCTTGTACAAACGATAGGAGTAAATGTATTTTCTTGGTGGGATTGGGCATGGAATCCCTACCTTACTTAGGGTGAAGGAAAATATTTCCATGTGGAAAAAATATTGTTATTAAAATATAAGAAAATTGTGCTGCAACCTTTATCATCATATTGTTTGCCTGAGGACAACTCGCCTCATGAAGGTTTAAGGTTTCCTGGCGTAATCTTGGAAATCCAAGGCAGCTGAACCCTGTTTTATGCAACGCCTTTCCGATTCCGCCCTATAAGAGTGTCTGCATTATTAGTGGATGGGATTTGTAGAGCGCCTTAAACTCGAAGAGCTCATAATCACTCATGCAATGCATGGCACCATCTAAACTTGGCAGCATCTCTGTCCTTAAAGATATTGACTTCATTTGTCTAGCCAGTTCCAGAGTGCATGGGCCTACACAGAGGCTACCCTTTCTCCTATGGTGCTTTGCTCAATACTAGAAACATTTCAAGGTCACTAAGGCGGATCAAGGAGGGGATAATTATTCATTAAATCCAGGTATTTTATGTCCACACACATTTTGACACAAGAATTCCTTAATGAGAAACGTAAAATTCAAAGATATTTGTTGTTAGTCAAGGGATCTAATAATAAGTGGTTTAGAAAAGCAGATTTATTAAATGTCTAAGGTGTTTATCAATCAAAATACAAATCTCTTAAATAATTTAATCAATTATCTAAATTAGATTATTGCCAATAAATATTGCACCCGGTTCATAAAAGCGTCTTTTGTTGTTCACAAAATGTGGTCTTACATTTATATAGAGATTTAATCGCTCTTCTTACCCTGTCGTGTAATATCCTCATTTTCTCTTAGGGGTGGGGGGGTTCCCTAGCAGGTTGGGGCACCCAGAAAAGTGCGTAGATGCCCACAATACAATTTTCTGTACATTACAAATATTTTTCTCGGCATGCTCCTTTACTGGGGAGGAAGAGAGCGAATTCCGCCACAGTGCTGAACATTCCAATCGCGGGCGTGGTCATGACGGCTCCCGGCCGTCATCAGCACACGCCCACCGTGACTCATGAAGGCCGGGAGCGGTCATGAGTATCGAAGAGTTTAAAACAATGTTTGTCTTTAGAAAAAGTGATGTTTTATTTGCCTTTGCCCACAGTATTGCCAACAGTGTTAAATGTGTAGCTATGAAGAAAATCTTCATCTATAGCCTGGCTTCTCAGATTTGGTGTTGCTCTGGCAGACTAACAAGTAGAGGTCTGTTTTCTCGCCAGTGTGCAAGACATTCAAAGCAGCTATATCCTCTTGTCTGCTTCACTAATGACATCAGAAGGAGGAATATGTGTGATTCTGAAGGTGGGGAGAATGTATCATGTGCACCTTTCAATTTAGTTCAAAATGGAGAGTTTAAAATGATGAATGTTGGGAAGGATAGAAACAGCTACTCTAGCCTGGGCAGCTTGGATAAAGGGGGTCTTCATGCAATCTTACAGAATCAGAAGACTGTTGCCCCCTCAGAAATAATGAGCCATCTTCCTAACATGATCCTTCAAGAGCTGTCTTTGGTGTGTGGACTTAGGCTGTAGAGTTCAGCTCGCCAGACACAGCCTGCCTGCACTGGATTGTAGGATTACCCTTCTTTTCACAGAAGCTTGGGCCTAACTGTATGCTACTCTCCCTGGAACTGACGCCGCTCTTCTTGAAGCGCTTAGAGACCTATTGGTATTAAGCGCTCTACAAATCAAAATTAACAATAACAACCATGGGAGATTTGGGGGGGAACTGAAAGCAAATTTGGAGCAGTGATGCAAGAGCAAGGAGGCTCCATGGTATTTAAATAACTTCGTGAAAGCGTGTGCGAGAAAGGAGGTGGGTATCAACATGGAGGCAGACCCCCAAAGCCGATCCAGGTTCCATCTTTAGATCGAAGCCCGGCCCCCTTTGGCCATTGGTGGCTGCCACTCAGGGTTAATTTGCGCCAGTGGTAACAGATGGTGGGCACAGACACTCGTTTTTGAGGACAGGGGCTTCATTTTTCGTGATTGAACTTTCAGAGCAAGAGAAAGAAAGGGGAAAAGGGAGGGGAAGGAAAACAATGACTAAGGGAGAAATCACGGATGAAAAAGGGGAAGGGAGAGAGGGGGGCAGAAAGTGCAGGTTGGTGAACAAAGGGGCATGAGGTCTAATTAAGACTAGGCAGCCCTTGGTAGATGGAAATCCCGTCATGTAGTAGAACCAGCGTAGGGTGGGTTCTGCCGCAAATCTCTGAGACCGCATCACTCATCTTTTTACACCAAAATCAACCAGAAGAATGTTTCCTATCTGAAGCATACAGGGGATTAATTGATACATTTTTAATAGAAAACTCTGTCCTGAAGAAAGTGGTTGATCCTAATCTCACCGAAACGCTGCGTCAACTATTGTGTAGTTTTCTTGATCAACACAAGTTTATTACAATATTGGATTGTTTTTTTTAATATGTTTTTAAATGTATGTTTATTTTTAAATATAATGACGAATAAAAATTGATTTGTACATTTTTAAGAAAAACCTTGTTTTCTGCATTTATGTCTCTACTACATTTACATGTCACTGTGATCTTTCTGTAATCACTATATGGCAGAGGAATATTTTATAATGATTGTATTTTTGTGACTTTACTTATTTGGTTTAACCCCACTGAGACTACAAAGCAACACATGATCCAAATGTTTAGTTAGGGACTTGTTTTACTTTCTAGGCCACTCTTTACTGAACAACACAAAAGAGTTGTGAGGTATGGGGGCAAAATACAAAGGTAAGGGAGGGGGGTTAAGTCAAATCCATATCAGACACTGGCACGCGGCTCACACTGGACACTGTCCCACAGCAAAAAGTGAGGGAATCCTTGTGTTCACCATTAGCACCTGACATGCGACTCTTTCAATGGGCCGCGCGACAACCCTTAAATGCCTTCCCTTTTCCAGATGACTTTATATCATAATTGAACAGTTCTCAGTCCACCTCAATATGGGCGATTGCATTGTTGTGAAAACGAGGCGCGAGCTGTAACAGGTGCAATTACATCAGCAGCATTCGGCTGCTCTTGCTAAAGTGGTCTTGGGGGAATATACATTTCACACTATTGCAGCAGCTGCTCTTCCCTAAACTTAGATGCACTTAAATACATATATTAGACATCATCGATTTCTGTTAATATTTATAAAGACACTGCATAAACCTTTGCGCTTTCTCCAAAATATGGCCAAAACAGGTCGGAGACTCTAGTAGAAAGCATGTCAGCTGGTATGGTTAATTTGCCTGATATTTGTTAACTTGACGAGTATTACAACAACAATGCCTGTTCAAGAGGGAAACTCTTATGCCCCCCACTTATGCTCAGCATAAGTGGGGGGCATATTTGCATAAACACGTCAGAACAAGCTTAGTCACGAATGCTTCTTAGTGTGTCTGTGCTAGGATTTCTTTTGTGTCTGTATTACCAAGGGATTGGGTAGATTTGCAGATGGAAGGAACACAAAAGAGGTTATGTTCCTAAATAATCAGCCTGTTCTGTTTTTCAGGTAAAGTGTGTTTTGACAAACAGTGTGAGGAGGATAATGGTCTGCACAACAAACTGAGCAAGATGCAAAATGGAGATCTACTTCTTTTCACCTTTCTTTTCCAAATGCTTGTGAAAAGAAAGCTGCTGAACAGTCTGAGGACATAAATTACAGATCTGCAATTTACATTATGGCCGCTAGGTGGTAGTACACCCCCAATGAAAACACAGTGCAGAAGAAAGAGATAGTACCTGACCAGAAAGGAGAGGACGAATTCTGAGAAGTAAAGTTGAGGCCCTGAGGACTAAGAAAAGAAAAGTTGTAGGAAGCGCAGGAGGCTGCAAAGAGGTTAAAGAAAACATAAAAAGGTAGAAGAAGAACAGAAAGAAATTAATGAAAATAGAGTAAGGCCAGTAATCAAGCAGAACAAAATCAAAAACAGAGGAAACGCACGCACAGCACAGAATCAAGCATCACACAATCATAACAAACCCTAAAAACAATGGACATTGAAAGAATCATGCTATCCCCAAAGAGAAGTGCCAAGCAATGAACCTTTAAAACCAGACAACAGGAGTTAAGAGCACTGCTGAACCTGTAGTCTGTCCCTGACATCGCCTTAAGGAACAAAATACATATGTGACATTAACGGGGCCATAGCCTTCAAGGTGGGCAATCAATAAACACTGGCAGGGGTGAAAGGCTACAAATTATAACAATCTCAGCTGAGGAAGATTTGGGGGGAGAGTATTTGTAACACATGAATTACAGCAGAGTAAGGAGTACTTCTCCTGTACAGGAGACGCAAGGCCTGTAGGGGTTTTATGCGATCAGAGTAAGAAAGAAAGCACATGAAATTAATATCCACCAATATCCCACGACACACACTTCCCGCATCATCTAAATGTGCTGCTCTTACCTGGCGACCGTGGTGAGGACCGCGCAGGAGGGCGTTCCCGCGACTTGTATGGATACTTTAACGTCGTGTCCAGCTGTTTGAAACTTTCCTTTAACGAATGAACCTGATAATATTCAACCAGTTCCTGAAAATATAAATCAGTCATAATATCAGTGGAGCTACAGGTCTCTGGAACCACCAGGCTGGACATCTGAAGACATGATGTTCTTTTCTTAGGGTTAATATTTAAGTTACTATCCCTCAACAGAATTCATCTACTGCTTTGCCAGGTCAATTACATCACACATTGCTGCTGAGAAGCTAACCTTGCTGGCTCCACAGAACCGCAGCAATCTGTTATTCTGCTGAGAGCCTATGGAGGGAGGATCTTAGCACACAATGCAACATGCCTTTGTGCTAGAATCAGGGCACAAAGGGTCTGATCTGTAGCTCCATGAGCTGCAATCTTTACTTCAGTAAGCCACCATCTACATCCAACAGGGCCCAGGCCACACCTTTCTTGGACCCACCTCACACCTCTGTTGAGAAACCATCACACCTCTGTTGGCCTCATGACATACCTCAATCAGCCACAAGCCAAAGTCCCCACCCAATACCTCTGCCACCCACACACAATACCGTGGTTGGACCTACGCCACATCTCTGGCCACCGTAAGCCACCACTCTGTTAGTCCCACACACTACATCAACAAACCCACACCTCTGACGTACGTCCCTTCAAAGGCTCTCTGCAGACATCAGAGAACCCCTTCACTAGTCCTTTACAACATTCTAACAGCTTATGTACAGTCATCATCATATTTAATATTTTATAAATGCATACATATTTAGAGTGCATGGCGTACTTTTACAAGAATTAGGAGGACCATGTACCTAAATGAACATAAACTTAGATTTCTGTTCTGTTTTATCAGTTTATGAGAAGTCTCACGACAAGACTACACCTTTGATAATTTTCATTGCTTTTCACCTAGCCTTCTGGGAATGTCATGGAAACATTCGCAGTACCACCAATAGTGCCTGGTCAAGCACTGTATCAGAGCTAAAAACTCAAATTCTCATGTAAATTTAACAAGAACACTAATGACAGGGCCAATTTCCAATATAATTTTCTGTAGGATCTAAGAAAAGCATACAAAGGGAAGGCTTGGTGAGAGGGACAGATATGCCCAAGCGTGGATCCCAAGCTCACTGTGCCACTGGAACCAAACTACACTCAATAAGAACAAAATCTTGGGTTGATCGAGTTCTGGTTCAGAGAGGACCAGGCCTGGCACTTCCTGTTGGAGCAAGATCAAGATTATTTGCATATGGCTGGGTCCACACTGAGGTGGTGTTATGTGCAAAATGACAATGGAATGGGGATACGGGCAAAGTAAAAAAAATGGGAAGTCCTTTTGCATACTCCTCTAAATTAATGGTCTTCCCAAGATTAGTTTGGGCTTACAACACTGCTCTATGGTTGACATCAATCATCTCCAATTTTTGCTGTGGGAGGTTTTATTTAATCAAAAATCTTAATTCAATGGTGAAACTTTCCTTGGTTCCATAAGATTTTACCTTTGCCTCACTGATAAGCTACATGCCCTGCTCTTTTCCTGCTTTTGCATTCTACGTGCATATTTTATTTCAAAGCAATAGCACCTATCTAGACAGAGTATTGTAATTGCATTTATACTGCACTTACTACCCCTGACAAGGCATCAAAACACTTTTTTGGCAAGTAGCACGTTACTCCGGAACACATAAAGGATTAGTGACGAATTAGTATAGTGAAATATGAAATTATTTTGAGCGGTGGATTTGTTAGTCTGTTATTTGGATTGACAAGGATAGTGGAGGGATAGAAGAGGGAAAAGGTTTGCATTTATTTGGTGCTTGCTATGAGTGCTTATCAATTTCCTACTTTCAAACGTGTTGAAATCTACAATTTCCTTCTAGGTATTATTTGAATACATATTTATTTATTTATTTACTTGTTAAGCGCGGCTGCCACCCCAAGGGTATCCTGGCGCTGAGACTGCGTCTATCCTGCAGGCATACTATCACTACATTGGTTTAGGGAACAGAAAGGTTTTAAGATCCTTTTTAAAAGGAGCGAAGTCTTGTCTACACCTCAGCGCCGGCGGAAGGGTGTTCCAAAGAGTGGCAGCCGTGAAGCTAAAAGCACGGCCACCCATCCTCACTCTATTGACCCTAGGAACCGTCACTAGGAACGCAGAGGAGGATCTTAGGGGTCTGGCAGCGCAGTACCAGGAGAAGAGATTTTGAAGCGGAATCGGCCCCTGTCCGTGCAAAGCCTTAAAGACGAGACAGAGAGCCTTAAAGCAGATTCTCTCTTGGATGGGTAGCCAGTGAAGATCTGCTAATGCGCCCGAGGAAGAGGCAGATCGGGGGCGGAATAGAGCCAATTTAGCCACCATATTTTGGATCCTCTGCAGCTTTAGGATCAAGGTTTTTGGGGCTCCCAGAAGTAGTGCATTGCAGTAGTCTAATCGACTAAGAATAGAACTGCGCACTACCTCTGCCCTTGCCTCCTTAGGGAGAAGCGCTAAGATCTTACGTAGGGCACGGAGTAAGCCCACACAGCCCGCTATAGTTCTATTCACCGAGGCATCAAGCTGCAGGTTGGGTTCAAATAGAACTCCCAAATTACGGGCCGACTTAGCAGCCTCTACTGTACCTGGAATGGATGTCGGCCAGAAATCGTCCGGAAGCGGACGGGGGGGTACGGTCTAAGGAGCAATGAAGAACCTCCGTTTTGGATTCGTTAAATTGGAGCGAGTTGGCTCGTAGCCACTTCGCAGTAGCCGACATGTAGCGGTGGAAAGTGTCTCTCGATATTGCCCTGGTGCCCTCAAATGAAAAAATCAATTGAGTGTCATCGGCATAATTGATGACAGATATGCCGAATGACTTTACCAGGGCAACCAGGGGGCGCAAATACAGATTAAACAAGATCGGGCTGATCGCCGACCCCTGGGGGACACCCTGAACCACTTGCTGCACGGCGGAGCGAAAAGGTGGTAGTGCCACTGCCTGCTGTCTGTCCCTGAGATAAGATGTTATCCATCTCAAGGCCAGGCCGGTAACTCCTGCACTCCGGAGACGGTCCAGTAGTACTGCATGGTTTACCGAGTCGAACGCGGCCGACATGTCAAGCAGCACTAGAAATGCTGACTTCCCCATGTCGACACGCGTTCGTAGATCGTCCAACACGGTGACCAAAGCAGCCTCCGTGCCGTGAGCTGGCCTAAAGCCGAACTGTGTTGTATCCAGGCCGGAGTTTTTTTCCAGAAAGTTGGACAGTATTTTTGTGACCCACTTCTCCACCACCTTTATTATGAAAGGAAGGAGCGAAATAGGCCTATAATTGGCCGGGCTTGAGGGGTCCAAGGAGGCCTTTTTAAGCAATGGTGTAACAATTGCCGTCTTCCAACTATCTGGCACAACTGCTGTGCTCAGTGACTGGCAGCAAATGGCGTGGAGCGGAGGAAACAGCTCAGTTTGAAATGCCTTCCAGATCTTATGAGGCATGGGATCAAGTGGCGATCCTGAAGATACACCATTCGCCAAGACACAGAATTCCTCCAAGGAAGGACTAGGAAAGCAGGACAACTGAGTCTCCGTGAGAGGAGGTTCTGCAGAAGGAGGCAGGGTAGTTGTAAGCTGGCCAACAGTCTGCAGTCCACTCAAAATTTTCTTAATCTTCTCCTCAAACGCAGAGGCCACAGCGTCACACAATTCCTGGGAGACAGGGATAGCCGGTGCAGTACAAGGCGGGTTAGCTAGATTATCAACCGCCTTAAACAAAACCTGCGATTTGTTAGGGGCCTTGGCCAGCATATCTACCAGAAATTGAGCCTTGGCCTTCTTCAGCTGAATCTTATATTCCTGCAGGGTCGCTTTATAAGCTACCTTGTCTGCCTCCTTATAGTCTCTCCTCCAGAGTCATTCCGCCCGTTTACAGCGGAGTTTGTGCTGTCCAAGCTCGTCAGTGAACCAGGCATTAGTTCTTCTAGGTCTATCTCTCACTTTCCTAAAAGGGGCCAAGACGTTCAGAGATGTCTCGATCTGCTGGCGGAAAGCCTGATAACTTTTTTCCACACTATCCTTCACCATAAATGGTCCGGGCAGCAAAGTCGGTCTGATTGGATGTTTCAAAAGACGAGTCCATTGCCTACTAAACTTAGTGGCACCTGGATCACCTGTCCTTAATGAACCAGGCAAGGAAATAGATAGTGGGACTAGTGCATGATCCGTCCAACATTGATCCATGACCTCTCCTACTACGACTAGATCTTTATCGGCAAATACAAGATCTAAAGTGTGCCCTTTGACGTGAGTAGGTGCTAAAACCAACTGTGCAAGTTGTATATTGCTGCATGCTTGGCAGAGTTCTCTATATGCCAAGTCTTGAGGGCCGGAAGGCCAGAGGTTAAAATCACCTAACACTAATAATCTAGTATTGGAGTTTGAGAGGTCGTATATAAGATCAATCAGTGGCTGAATGGCCGTGGTAGTTGAGGCGGGAGGCCTATAACATAAAAGTCCAGTTATCAGAGTACCACTCTGGGCCGTGATAGAAAAGCCCATGATCTCAAACCCTGATACATCCTTCACCTCCAACTGAGAGAAGGAGATTGAATCTCTATATATATAGCCTATGCCGCCCCCCCTACCAGTGGTTCGAGGGGAGTGTTTTATAAGATAACCCGAAGGCCAGGCCCACCCGAGTTCCACTGCGCAGTCTGACTTAGTCCACGTTTCTGTTACGAAGAGGACATCTAGATGTAAGGACTCTATCAGAAGAGCAATTTCCGCATGGTGTTTTACAAGCGATCGGACGTTCAGTAGACCGCAAGATAGGACTGACAAAGGAGGATGAATCCTAGAACAGCCCTCACCCGCATTGGTATCCCTCTGGTAATCCTGTGAATCTACTGACGAGATAGAAAACCGAAGATTGGCCGAGGTAAACACACCGGACGCGCCCGGGACGCGAACGGGCGCAAACGGGCTTACCTCTGGCGCACCTCCGGCGCACACCCGCTGCGCGTCATCGCTGCGCTCTGACCGTCTGCCCATTATTTATAGCCCTACACGTGGGAGGAGTGTGAGGGGAGGAACTATTCCCCTAGCAAAGATGGCGCCCGTAACTCGGCTGCCACGAATGCCCTCTCAAAGATGGCGGCCGCAAAGGCACCCAGTATCAGTCCCTAGCTGCCCTGATTCCTGCAAATGCAGGGTGAACCACTCTTTAACGTGCGTTTGAGAGCTAACGCAGCGCTAGGAGTCCAGGGTACACGGCGCAGAAATAGGTAAACGACGCAACTAAAATATCAAAACAGCAAGTAAAAGGGTTTTAAAATATAACAGCAGCCAGCGCGCTACAGCAGCAAGTCTACCTGTGCGCGGTTGTTCTGGCGGTTAAATACGCTCCTGCGCGCTCTTTCCAGACGTGGGAGGAGTGTGAGGGGAGGAACTATTCCCCTAGCAAAGATGGCGCCCGTAACTCGGCTGCCACGAATGCCCTCTCAAAGATGGCGGCCGCAAAGGCACCCAGTATCGGTCCCTAGCTGCCCTGATTCCTGCAAATGCAGGGTGAACCACTCTTTAACGTGCGTGTGAGAGCTAACGCAGCGCTAGGAGTCCAGGGTACATGGCGCAGAAATAGGTAAGCGACGCAACTAAAATATCAAAACAGCAAGTAAAAGTGTTTTAAAATATAACAGCAGCCAGCGCGCTACAGCAGCAAGTCTACCTGTGCGCGGTTGTTCTGGCGGTTAAATACGCTCCTGCGCGCTCTTTCCAGACGTGGGAGGAGTGTGAGGGGAGGAACTATTCCCCTAGCAAAGATGGCGCCCGTAACTCGGCTGCCAGGAATGCCCTCTAAAAGATGGCGGCCGCAAAGGCACCCAGTATCGGTCCCTAGCTGCCCTGATTCCTGCAAATGCAGGGTGAACCACTCTATAACGTGCGTGTGAGAGCTAACGCAGCGCTAGGAGTCCAGGGTACACGGCGCAGAAATAGGTAAGCGACGCAACTAAAATATCAAAACAGCAAGTAAAAGGGTTTTTAAAATATAACAGCAGCCAGCGCGCTACAGCAGCACATACTCCATATGGTAACTGCACCATTTAACATAGAATTTCTTTAAAAAGAAAAATAACATGAAGGCATGCTTTCCCCTTCATAGTTTGCATCTTTTATTAAAAAAATAAGCAGTGGAAAAACTAACATCCATACAAATGCCTCCCATAAGTATGGTCAATAATAGGATCGATATTACACAGTGCTAACACAGACTTCACCCATGCTGCCGCGAGGTTCGAATATGTCCACTGACAAAGCAATGTTCCACTGAAGTCTGGAGTTTGTATCGATCATAGACTGAAACAGTACTTCAAAAACAACACACAGACCACCTTGGCGAAAATCACACAAAATGTAATTCCAAATAAGGCACAACATTCCTAAAAGATATAGGCATTAAAGTAATGGACCTCGGATTGTGGCTCCAAAAGGAAACAAAACCAAGCATTTGCAATGCAATAGGACTCGCTTTTACGCAAGACCTATTGCATTGCAAACGGGAAGGCAGGCGGTGGGCGAGAAGGCACGAATAATGGGAGTGCGGTTGTGGGGACGAGAAGGCACGGACAGCAGGAGGGGGGAGAAGGCACGGACAGTAAGAGAACCTCATTAAAAAAAATAGTGCTCACAATCTAAGTAACACATACCGTGCAACACTCGAAGTACAGGGGCCAGTAGACATGGAAGGATACAAATGACGACATGGCCGTCATAAGGAAGGACTAAAAAGCCTATAAACCAATCATAATGCAGCATTTAGGAAGGATCCAGACACAAGCCAATGGGGAAGTGGGCGGGGATTCCCTCACGTAGTGAACTACCAAAGATCAACCCCAGAGCAGCACTTGTGCGCTGGCTCAGGGCTCAACCTAAAAAAGAAGCAAGGGTAGAAATAGTCTAAAAATCTTCATTTGCTATTGAAGACCACACAGACTTAAACCACCAAAGCACTAATGTTTAAAATGTATTCAATTTTTACCACTACTGCTTTTATCCAGTTGTTGTGCTGCATGCAAGGATGATGTTCTTGGTATGACAGACAAAGGTCATTGTGTTGGGGGATTTTAATCATCATGTTGATTTGCATGATTGTTTACCTGCTAAAAATCTTCTTGACGCTATGCAAGGTCTGAATCTATCCCAAAGGGTGAGTGGCCCGACCCATTCTGCAGGCCATACCCTCGATTTGATTTTTTCAAATCTGCCTGACCTTAAAGTTCTTCCGTCTGTGCCCCTTACATGGACTGATCATCATTTAATCCCGTTTGAGGAGTCCATATCCAAGTCACCTAGGATAAATACTATTTGCAGAGACAAAGGTAGAAACTGGCACAAAGTTACCTGCCCTGCTTTGGAACAGGGATTTAAGAGCACTCCGGCCTCTCCAGTTAACGATCTCAATGAACGTGTTGCCTCGTTTAATAAAGATCTTCTTGACGCTATCGAGCAAATTGCCCCCTTGAAAAACCTCTCCTCTTTAAGATACAAACCTTCGGCCCCTTGGTTCACTCAGTTGTTACGAGAAAACAGAAGCAATTGCAAGAAACTGGAGCGAATTTGGCGCCGAGGATATGACCCGGAGGCTAATGCCCGTTATAGATCTGCTCTAAAAGAGTTTCACAAATTAAAACGTATGAATATGAAAGAGTATTTTGCAGATAAAATCCAAAGTGCAGAAAATTCTACCAAGACCCTTTTTAAAATTGTTAAGGAGTTTGCTAATCCCTCTGCAATGGCCTCCCCCCCAATTATCCCAAGCCAATCACTCAGTGAAGGACTATCTGATTTTTTCTATGAGAAAATTAATAATATTACAGTAAACATCCAGCATATTCCTTTCGCTGCACCGCCAGCCCAGGCCATCAGCTGTGCGGAAGTGTTTATCTCATTTAAGCCACTAACGGAAGATCATGCTCTGACTCTGTATCTAAAATGTAAATCTGGCTCTCCTTTGGACCCTGCTCCAGCTCATGTCTTGAGTGACTTAGCACCATTACTGATTAAGCCCTTGTTAGAAATTTGGAACTCTTCTTTGCAGTCAGGTCTTTTCCCCTCTTTATGGAAACAGGCACTGTTGATACCTATTCTAAAAAAAACAGGCGCTGAACCACTATGTTTTAACAACTACCGACCCATCTCGCTGCTCCCCAAGCCAGCAAAAGTGTTGGAGAAGGCGTTACAGGAGCAGCTGTCTGAATACTTAGAAACTAACCACCTCCTTCATGACAGACAGTTAGGATTTAGGCCTGATTTTAGTACAGAATCAGCTTTGTTGGAAGTGTCTGAATCTATTCGCGAGTGTGTGGATAGGGGCGAGGAGGCCATGCTGGTCCTCCTCGACCTATCCGCAGCATTCAATACTATCTCACATGACACTCTACTGATTCGCCTGCAGGAGGTGGGCGTTGGAGGAACTCCCCTGGCTTGGGTGAAATCTTTCTTGTCAGGCAGATTTCAACAGGTCTCCCTCGGACCCTTTGTTTCCTCCAAGAAACCATTGAGATGGGGGTTCCGCAGGGATCTGCCCTCAGTCCTCTCTTATTTAATGTATACCTAAGGCCGCTGGCAGAGATAGTCGAAGCTTGGGGCATCAGAGTGATCTTTTATGCTGATGACACTCAGCTTGTGTTTTCTTTTAAGGATCATTCTGACAGCTCCATGGCCCGCTTCCGCCACTGTCTGGTTAACATCGCCTCATGGATGTCCACCAATAATGTAAAACTGAATACTGACAAGGCTGAGGTGCTATTTTTCAATCAAAAATCTGCCATCCCCTCTAATATTTGGTGGCCATCTCAACTCAATCCCCCTCCTGTGGCTGTTCAATCTGCTCGCAACTTGGGCTTCCAATTTGACACAGCACTGTCCTGCAAGACCCACATTAATAAGGTCTCATCATCTTGTTTCGGAAAACTCCGAATGATTAAAAAAATCATTCCTTTTTTACCTTTTGAGTCCCGCAGAGCGGTAGTACATGCTCTAATTACATCCCATCTGGATTATTCTAACAGTCTTTATGTTGGCGCCCCTGCATATCTCATTAACCGGCTGCAACTTGTGCAGAATTCAGCGGCCCGGCTGATCTGCAACATTCCTTATCGCCATTCGATCTCGCCCCATCTGGCCAAACTCCATTGGCTACCTGTGAGATATCGCATCCAGTTTAAGGCCTTGGTCCTTGCCTTTAGAGCTCTTAATGGTCGTGGCCTGGCATTCCTAAGGCTCAGAATCAGGCGATCTCTTGCCACTAGGGATCTTAGATGCAACCATCTTGGGCTTATGCTCTGCCCACGCTTTCGTCTGACTCGCACAGGCGGTAGAGCTTTTGCCGTGGCCACTTCCAGATTGTGGAACGCCCTTCCAGAAGAACTCAGATTTCTTTCATCCGAGGTTGTTTTTCGCAGGAAACCCAAAACCTGTTTTTTCTCTCAGACCTAGCCTGATGGAACTCTCTGATGGACCCTCTAGGACTTCACACGTTGTCAGCGCCGGTGAGGAAAATTGAATTTTGCCTTGTTATATGTGCCTACGTGTTCCCCATCCTATGTTATATGTGCATGATCGATATGCATATATCCCCCTATGATCGATTAAAGACGCAATTATAGTTGTGTCCAACGTTAGTATGCCAGTTTCCAGTTCTCGTGAAAGCAACGAGTATTAGGCCTATGTTGCCAACGTTTTACATTGTGCACGTTAATTCATCGAATTGTCCCCGTTTCTAGGCCTCAAAGGGCCTGAACACCAGATTCAAGCTCCAGTCTCCTGAATTCACTCTGAGGAGCGATGCAGCCCCCACCTGCATCCCTGACCCTTCACTTACTTCCTGCCGCGCAGCGCGGTGCCCGGCCTGGCTCTGCCTGCCTGTCTGCCAAGAATATGTTATGCCTCTAGTTATCAGTTCAGCTCTCCGTCTTCACATTCCTAAGCTAACGAACCGCATAAACAGCTTCAGCTATAGTCTAGTCTTCCTGTCTCCATGCAAGTGAATTACTGTATTAATATCCATAGAAGATTCATAGCACACGCAATACATGTAGAATATATGCATGCACCAGCCTTAGTGTCAAGTAGCCTTTGCCCTGATAACTTTTAGATTCTATCAACATGTACTCCAAACACAAGATACCAGATATACTATAGGTACATGTCGTCCTGACCCCGCAGACTTTAGTCTCCTCTTCTAGTGCAGAAGTCAGAGCCCCCAGCTCTCCCTAGTTACACGTCATGGTCCGTTTGCGCGCACCACTAGGTTAAAGGTTCCAGCTGCCCAGGTAGCCCCCTCCATGTATCCACCCATTTATGACACTTCTGTGACGTTCTCATCACATGTCTTCGTGCACGCCTTGTGCACGCCTTCTTTTTACGCCCATGTATTCTTATCTTACGTTTGTCACTTGTTACGCCTACTGTATTCAATGCAATTATAATGTTTTCCTATATATACTATGTACTGTTAATGAGACGTTGCAGCTGCCACTCGTGCCATTCTATTTCAGGCTGTTCCGATCCTGTCCCTTCCCTTATGCCTGATTAAAGCCTGTTCAACTCAGATTCCCCGGATCCTGCCTCTTATTTATTGAGCTATCTGTTTTATTGAATGTATAGAAAAATAGTACCGGTAATTAATTATTTATTTACCACATAATGGCGCCCGAACAGGGACGAGCCCCTTCCCCACGCGCCGGCGATGTAACGCAGGCCCCCTGACCCTTCTAGAGCCGTGACGGAACTCTACTGCGCACCGGCAGATATTTCTGCTTCCAGTCTCCCTCAGGCCCACGGAGGAGACGGAGACTGCGGTCCGGCATCCAGACGAGGCGGTGAGGAATGCGGTTCGTCCCGACCAGAGCCCAAGCCGAGAGAGCAAGGTCCGAGGTATCCGGAGGCCCACCTGTTTCTGAAGTCCGAAGTTCGAAGCGCATGCGTAGTAACCAGACGTCGTAGCAGTCCAGTCCAGTCCGAGGCCTTCAGTTTCTGCTTCCCGGTGAGTACCGTTGCGGGGGAAGTATCTAGACAGGTTCATTAGTTTGTCCCTGGTCCGATGGGTTTGGGTACACAGATCCAGTCCGAAGTGTTCACCTAGGTGGATACGGTATGACGTGTCTCTTTATGAGACCGGTATGTTCTGTACTGTTTTAGCAGTGCATCCAGTAATTCTAGTAAGTCCGTTCTCGAGAAATTCAAGTGTTATGTTTTCAGTGTATCAGGTAGTATTCTGTTCGAACTGTTATTAATGTATTTTTATGTCGTGGTATGAGTGATTTGTTTGCCATTTCATTACTGTGATTATTGTGTATTGTGTTTAATTCAAGTACGACTCAGTTATGCCTCTGTTTTCAAAGTTACGTCAGATAAAGACCAGAAAAGGGTTACTTGAAGAATCAGTTCCTGTCCCTCCCAGGGACAGTCCTGGACATTTTATGTATCACAAGCATGGCTTAGATGCCATATTATATCTAGACTTATGGGTGGATTATACAAAGAATCTTGAAGAGAAATATAGATGGCCTGTTTCAGGTACATGGGATGCCGAGTGCATCATGCGAGTAGAAGAAGCATTATGGAAAAAGAAAGCCAGACAATCCTAGAAAGATGCCATCGAGTTATGGCGCAAAGAATCTCATAGAAGAACCGAAAAAGAATTCAGAAAAGCAGAATTAAGTAGGGAATCCTCAGAAAAAGCCCAAGAAAGGGAACTTCTAGAAGAAGGTGAACGAGTTAGAGCAGAACAGTCAGACAGACAGAGAAATGCCCTTATTAAAGGTATGTATCCTCTTCTTGCCGAGGGCTTGCCGAAGGCAACCCCGGAAGTACCCTGTAATTTACCGCCACCATTGGTCCCGATCAAGCTACGTCATAAACCGACTGCAGCTGAAATTTTTCTTTCGTCCTATTTGGATAATACAGTCCCAGAATATGCAAATCCTATTCCGCCTGTTCACCCTCAACACCCTGTTAATAATGTAATTCCTGTTCCTCCAGCCACTGGTCCCGGGGACCCCGTTAATGTGCCAGTACCCCCGGACCAACCCACATTACGTGTGCCTGTTTTGCCAGTTACTTTACCAGCCCGTTCAGTATTAACTGACGATTCCAGTTCAGGAGGAGCGGGGGGAGGTGCTCCTACCACCCCGCCTCAAGTAAAACGAATGACGCTGAGAGACGCAGCGTTACAGCGTACGCCAAAAGTGACTACATACGCAGACCTCAAGCGACACCTTACTGATTGCATATATGATTCAGTTCCAGGTGAAGATCACATGATGTTATATTCAGTACGTTTAAGACGGGTTGCCAACTTTTTGGCCTCCCTTCCTGACATGAAAGAACATCTAGACAGAATATATCATTTTATCCTTACAGGGGAGAATCCAGGAAGTATTCACGAAGCTATGGCACACAGAAAAGCCGAGATTCAAAGTATGATTTTACAGTTCTTGATTAACTGTTTAATAAGAGAACAGGACTATCTTGATAAAGACAAAGACGAGATGAAAGCCCTGACTAGGTGGAGTGACAATATAGCCGAGGGAAAACATAAGACACAAGGTAGTATAGAAAGTATGTACAGGAAAATTCGTAAGGAAATTATAAGTATACACCAGAAGGAGGAAGCAAAAAGAGCAACCGAGAAAGAGAATGACTCTTCAAGTGAAGACATAGACAGCGAGAATCCCGCCAGAATAGCGTATGTAGGTAGAACTAGATTTTCCGACAGACATTCACGTCTAGATTACAAGAAAGTTTTTCCTCCTCCCGTACCAGAACAGTGTTCTCTTGAACAAGTATTCCAGGTTACTGATAAAATCCTGAAACTACGAATAGGTTATAGTGAACTTAGTACCATGGATGAACAAGAACTAGCCCGATCAGCAGTCCGATGGACTAGTGATTCTGCCACGTTTCCAGATGAAATAGTGGCCCAAACGTTTCTGAAGCTGCCCCCAGCCGAGCAGCGACTGGTGGGTATGTATATGATCCAGCACCTCATTACACTGTATGAGGATCAGCATTCTGACCCAGGTCCTTTGTATGATGTACTGAATGAGTTACTCCTAAACAGATGGAAAGGTCTAGGTACCGATTTAATTAGTGTCATTTTAGAACAGCGCCATAAATACAGAACGTTCCTGAATCCACATTTTGTTCCTGTTCCACCCCCAGAAAGAAAATCATTCTACATAGACAGACAGAATCCGTTGCGAGAAGTACATCCAGTTAAGGGAGAGGGGGGTGATCTAGAACGAGTATTTGTTTACACCCCTATCACGAAAATAGAACTCTTAGAAATGAAAAAGTTAATACCCTGTCACGATAAAGATCCAGCAGGGTTCCACCGTGAATTAAAGGATATGCTCCGTATGGGAGAATACACGTATCCCGATATCATTAAAATGTTAAAGGTCCTGTTGCCTGCGGGCATATATGAAAAACTTAAAGAAAAAGAATGGGAGGTGGGAGAGAAAAAGATAGATTGGACCGCATTAGAGACTGAAGATAACACACGAGTTCCAGGTACTGGTCTTGGGGAAAAAGCCAAAGCACTGCCCGAATTGTTAATACAAGTCTTGCCAAGATTACTAGCCACGAAAAAGGAAGACTGGGATGCTATCTCAGCCTGCAAACAGAAACAAGATGAAGACACTAGTGATTTTTATTCTAGATTTGAGAAATGTTTCATTATTAATAGCGGTCTGAAAACAAGTAGTGAATCGTATCCACATCTTTTTGTTACCAAATTAGTTGAGAATTCTTTACCACAAGTCAAAAATCGAGTACTGAAAGTCGAGAGTACTTGGCAAGCTTATACGCCGTCACAAATGCTCCAGATGCTACAGTACCACCAGAACAGAATCAGGGAGGAGCAGGAACATGAAAGGAGACGTATGAAAGACACGAAAATGAAAGTACTGGTTGCACAGTCTGTTCCACAAGACAGTCAGAAGAGGGGTCCGAATCAAGCTAGTCATCCTGCAGCTCCCGTTAAAGGGACCTGCAATTACTGTAAACAGCCAGGTCATTATATAAACGAATGTGCAGTTCTGAAACACAACATAGCTACTGGTAAAACGAAAGAGAGACCACGTCCGCCTAGACAAGAACAAGTTTCGCAGAATTCCCAGCCACCGCAGAATGCACAACAGACAGTTACAGTACCGCAGCCTATAGCTGCCACGCAACACGTTACACAACAGATGTACCAGTATGCACAGTCAGAATATCCAGAATATCAGCAGTATTCATGAAACAGCCTAGAGAGGGAGGTTGGCTTGCCTCTCATTGAGATTCCTGTAGATCAAGAGGGTCCCTATGTACACAGTCAAGTATTAGGGAAGACAGAAAGTTTCTGATTGATACAGGGGCAAGTAGGACTACCATCAGTCATGACGAGGTTCCAGGGGCTCCACTCTCAGGCTCTAGAAATGTTTCCCTTGGATTTTCAGGAAAGCCTATTGTTAATGAAATATCGAAACCAGTTACCCTAGAAGTTGGTCCATTGTCCCGAACTACAGACTTGTTACTCACGAAATCTTGTCCAGAAAATTTACTCGGTATTAAGACCCTGAAAGAATTAGGAGCAGTCATATGCTGCTCCCCAGAAGGAGTGAGATTGTTTTTACGAGATTTTAAAGGTCATTATGTATTACGTGATTTTGATCCAAGATTATTGAATGTACCTCAGCATTTATGGGCGCAAGGTCCAACTGATGTAGGTTGTATGCACATTACACCCTATCGTGTCACTCTGAAACAAGGTGTTGTATTACCACGAATCCGACAGTACAAATTGCCACCTGAGGCTGTAGCAGCCTTATCAAAAATTATTGACGAGCTCATTGCTCAAGGAGTAGTTGTAGAAACTGACTCCAATGTATGTAATTCTCCTATCATTCCGATTCTAAAACGTACTGATCCCAATGCACCTCCAGTTTATCGATTAGTGATTGACCTTCGAGAACTTAATAAATGTATCATACCCCAGTACCCAGTGGTTCCAGATATTTCTTCCCTATTGACAGCTATTGATTCCGAAGCTACGTTCTTTACTGTTATTGATCTCAAGAACGCATTCTTTAGTGTCCCCATTCATCCAGACAGCCAATTCCTTTTCGGATTCTGTTTAAATGGAAGAAGCTATAAATTCACACGAGCTCCTCAAGGTTTCACAGAAAGTCCTAGTATTTACAGTCAAGCACTTAAAAGACAACTAGACAATATTCACATGCCAACTGACACTGCCCTGCTCCAGTATGTCGATGATCTATTGATCACAGCCCGTTCTGAACGTGACTGCGAACGTGCGTCACTTACAGTCTTGTATTTCCTGGCCGAGATGGGGCACAAGGTGTCCCCTTCGAAACTGCAATTCTGTGTCCAGCAAGTGGTCTACCTTGGACACTTACTGTCCAAGAGGGGTAGGCAGTTGACACCAGACCGTATCCAGTTAATAGCACATCTTCCACAGTCCAAGACACAGAAGGAGGTACGAGCTTTTATCGGCCTCACTTCTTATTGCAGACAATGGATCCCTCTGTATGCATATCTAGCCAAGCCACTGATACAATTAACGACACAGGAGGCAGCCACATCGACTGTCCTCCCTTGGACCCAGGAACATACACTTGTTTTCAATGAGTTAAAGAAAGCTTTATGCCAAGCACCTGTTCTAGCAACACCAAACTACAGTAAGCCTTTTACACCTTTTGTCACTGAACGTGATGGTACTGCATTATCCGTTCTCACACAAGATCAAGCAGAACAATACAAGCCCTGTGCTTATTTCTCTAGCACATTAGATCCGGTGGCCCAGGCTCTGCCTGCGTGCCTCAAGTCAGTTGCAGCCACAGCTCTAGCTATCAGACAGAGTGATTCCATAGTGTTAGGACACTCCCTGACAGTACAAGTACCACACTCCGTGGAAGTTCTTTTAAACCGAACACAGACTCAGCACTTGACAATTGCGCGATTAACAGGATATGAACTGACACTGTTTCAGCCACACATAGAAATCAGACGCTGCAACATTCTAAATCCCGCTACACTGTTACCCTCAGTTACTTCGAATCCTGCCACACATGACTGTGTGGAAGTTGTTAACACTATGACAAAACCAAGACAAGACTTGACAGACATTGCATTACCTGATCCCGACCTGACACTTTATGTGGATGGTTCATGTATGAGAACAAGTACAGGAGAACTAGTAGCCGCGTATGCAGTGACTACTGAAACTGAAGTTATAGAAACACATCGTATTGACACCCTGTCTGCTCAAGCAGCAGAGCTCGTCGCTCTGACCCAAGCCTGCATACGAGCCAAGAACCTGAAAGTAAACATATACACAGATTCACGATATGCATTCGGGGTCGTACACGACTTTGGAGTACTCTGGCAAGAAAGAGGTTTCATGACTTCTCATGGAACCAAGATTCAGCATGGCCCCCTCATTCAAGCTCTGTTAGATGCAATACATTTACCGACAGCTATCGCTATCATGAAGTGCAAGGCACATACGAAAGTTACTGACATCATTTCCCAGGGTAACGATCTAGCAGATCGAACAGCCAAGCTTACAGCTCAGACTTCAGACCTTCCAGTTAACATGACACAGACAGACATTCCCGTTCAGACGACTTGTATGACAGTTAAGGACCCTACACAAGATGTACTAGATATACAGTCACATGCTACCCCAGACGAAATCAAGAAATGGTCTGAACAAGGAGGGGTCCAGACAGATCAGGGATGGTTGACGAAGGGAAAGGCCACATGGTTTCTCCCCGACTCTATGGTTCAAGTCATTATTAACACCGCACATAGCCCCGCACACTTAGGAGAAAAAGCCATGTTAGACAGTATTCAGAACCTCTGGTTTAACAAGCATTTACGAGCAGCAGCCAAGCAGAAAGTGCGTACCTGCATGATCTGTTGTCAGTTCAATCCAGGTAAAGGTGTCCCGGTGGAACAAGGTGGATTCCATCCTCCTGACCACCCTTTTGAAGTCCTCCAGATGGATTATATTCAGATGGATCGATGTCGAGGTTTCAAGTATGTCCTCGTAGTTGTATGCGCTTTGTCCAGATGGACAGAAGCATATCCAGTCCCAGATTACACTGCCGCGACCACTGCCAGGCAGTTGGTTCGTGAGTTTTTCCCCCGCTATGGATTACCGAGGGTCGTGTATTCAGATAACGGCCAGCCATTCTCCTCCGAACTCATGAAACAAGTATCTCTTCTGTTAGGGTACCAGTGGAAGTTCCACTGTGTACGACATCCCGAAGCAGCTGGTCTCGTAGAGAGACATAATCAGACCCTGAAAATCCGCATTGCCAAGGTATGCGCAGAGAAAGGCGTAGATTGGATGGTAGCACTGCCAGTCGCCCTTTTTTACATGAGAATGGTCGCTCACTCCCGTTCAGGTCTGTCCCCTTACGAGGTAGTTTTCGGTCGTCCCCCAAACATGTGGGGTACACCTAGGCCACGTACAATTACAGATGTTGACAGTAATATGCTGACAGATTACCTGGCTTCCTTGATGTCTGCACTACTCTCTTGTCGTTCACAGGTTGCCGCTGCTTTTCCAGACAACACTCAAGTGAAACCGCGCGAGGTCATACCAGGCGACCTCGTTTTGGTTAGAAATTTTGATCGTTCAAGTCCGCTGGAGCCCCGATGGAAAGAACCAAGACTCGTTCTACTAACAACAAGGACTGCAATCAAGGTCGAAGGTCGTAAGGGGTGGTTGCACTCCAGTCATGTGAAGCGATTCCATGGACTCCATCCAAAAACTTTTTTCAAGGACTGCCCCGTTCTCAAGGACTGCCCAGACACTGACTCTAAACTTCCCCTGTTAGAGAAAACTCCGCAGCAGGAGTATAAAGAAAAGTTAAGGTCTAGTAAGTCAGCCAGTTTAATTGTCTAAGTCCCTCTCGGGTGAAACGGTTAGACAGGTTCCTGACATGTATGAGATAGACCCACATAGTGAGAGAGTTAGTCAAAACTCTAAGACAATACGTTATCAAAAGAATCTTCGAAGTCGATGCATTGTTACTCTTTTAATTCTATTATTTCTGAGTTTTACGATTACAGGCATAAGTTATGTTTTACATATGTATTTTCCTCCCACTGTTCCGCATGTACATTTTTCCTCTAATGTTACAGTAGAGCACACATTTAGTGAACTGCCTCCTCACGAGTTATCCTATCGTCTTGCCATGCGCAATAATACTTTTATCCGTATGTTACACTATTCACACCAGACCAGCAATGCCACTAATTGTTGGGTGTGTGGTCGACTCCCCCCTTTCCAGACACCGAAGGGAGTTCTGCCACTCTTTCCCTATCCGTTTTCACATAATGGCTCGTGTGGAGCATGGTCGACGTTAACGTCATCCTCAAACGATATGTCCCTCCTGAATAGAACATGTTTTCCAGACAAGGAAGGTCTTTCCCATAGAACAGGGTTAGATCTAGAAAATGAAGTATATGATCTAGGTAATTAATCCTCGAATTTCATGGTATTGAATGTTCAGTCCGAGACTACTCCAGATTTGCCCGCTATTACAGTTCTACCAGTGAAAGGCGAATTATGTGTCAGAAAGAATGGTTCAGTACATCTAGGACACAGTGACTGTACTACTGTGGTCGAGTATAATGACAGTGGGAAATCTACTTTCAAAGCCTCACGTCATTCGTATTTTGTATGTGGTCAGACCGCATATGTTCGTCTGCCCCAAGATTGGGATGGAACATGTTACATTGCCTTCCTACTGCCACCAGTTTTTCTAGCCCCATCCAATTATCACAGAAACACACATCTAGTACACATTAGACATAGAAGGGAGATCGAGTCCCCAATTGTCGATCAAACTGAAACTGCCTTAGAACAGTATCAAGACTTCAATAAAGGCTTCTTTTTCTTCATAGGTCCTGTCCAGAATAGTAAGCTAATACGTAGGCTAACCCGAACCCTTGAAGCAGTAGTGAATGAGACTACTTCCGAGGGGGCGCTAGGTGGCGCACTGGTGAATGGACGCCTCTCTGTAAGGCTCCCACGTCCTGGCGACCATTATCCTTTCATTGATCCTGTTCCTGGCGTCTGATCGGGCTGAAACTGCCCTCGCCTGTAAAGGTACACCAGCAGAGACTCCGGTGCAAGTTTGGGGCGGATCGCTTACTGTATGCCGCCGGCGGAGCCATTTTAGTGTGCAGCGGGGGAAGCGGCCGGAGGCATCAGCACGTCCAGGCGGCCTGCCTGTCAACGCGAGGTCGGGGCTTCAAGGGCGCCAACTAGGCCCGGCGGGGCGCGAAAACGCCGGAGAACAGCGGGAGCTCAGCGGAGGAAGGCGACGGACCCGGATTCCCCCTCCTGGACACACACCAACTGTAGTGCAGGTATTATCCTGGCCCTCCGGCTCCCTAACTGCGGCTGCACACTCCGTTCCTGCTTCTGCTGTCCCACCGCCCTCCCCGTCACGACTACCGGCCTGTTCTGGGAGGGTGCCCTGCCTTCAACAGACCCTCCTGCACCCCGTCTCTCTTGACCTCTGGAGCGGAGCCACCCCTGCTGGCAGTCTGCATTGTGCATGCACGCTCTCCCTGAAGTACTGCCCCCCGACGGACATAACCACTGCGCCGGCTGTGGCGCCTCACCCTGATCCTGCAAGTGGGCGCTGGGGTGCGGGGACCGTTGGCTGGGGTCTGGGACTACACTATCCTGCTGTGCCATAGCCTTCCCGCCCTGACATTGTGTGGGAAGTACACACGCTTCTCTGGCTACACGAAAGGTGCTGGACTCTAAGGTCTACCACGGCTCTGCCTGGGACACGCTTGGTCACGACAAATAGCGGCGGTGTGCGGGCCTGCACTCCTTTGACCATTTGGGCCTGCGCCTTTCCGCCTCTGCTTCCTGTCCCCGGCTGGCCCATACTCCTGCATCTCACCCGCCTATCCTACGTCGACTGGTCTTTTGGAATGTCGCGCGGAGAGACAACTGCGCTGCTGTACTCCCAGTAAATTGCCGAGGTATACGTCGTGGTCGAGTGTTGTGCCCGGATACAGTGACACCCACCCACCAGCGCCTGCGACTCGGGGCTTCCTCTACCCCACCATCTACGCAAGTGCCGCCGCGTATCGGAGTGAAGCTGGTGGGTGCGAGCCCCACGGCCTGCCCTGCTGGACAGTGGGACTACATAGCCGGCGCTGATCTTGCTGTTTTTCCGACTCTCGGACTCCTTCACCTACCTTTGCTGGGCCGCTGGGATGGGTCGGCCCGATACCCGGCAACCAAAGATCACGTTTGAAACAGCGAAAAAATCGAATCGCACCAGCCCGGACTCCCAGAAAAAGATGGAGTCTAACGGACCCACTGGTAATCAGGCATCCACCTCTGCGGATACTCAGGAGCTCCTTCGCGAAATGCGCCAGGGATTCGCATCCATTGCGGACAAGGTGGACAGGATGTCGTCCCGTATGGATGCGGTGGTCCACAAATTGGAGGTCCATGAGGGGAGATTGACGGAAGTGGAACAAAGGGTGTCGGATGTTGAGGATACCTCCGGGCAACATACAACACGGCTGGCTCGAATGGATGCCTTATTGCGTACCATAGCGGCTAAGAATGAGGATTTAGAAGCTAGGAGCCGGCGTAATAATATACGCATCGTTGGAATTCCGGAGTCCACCAATGTGGGTAGAACGGAGGAATATGTGGAGCGCCTGTTGAGGACTGCGGTGGGATCGGAAGCATTCTCCCCCCAGTTCATAGTGGAGAGAGCACATAGATCCCTGGGACCGGTGCCCAAGCCGGGCATGAAACCGCGGCCTATCATAGCCCGTCTTTTAAACTACAGGGACAGAGATGCGGCTTTACGTGCAGCTCGCTCCTCCAACAAACTAGTATGTGATGGTAACGAGTTCACAATCTATCCTGATTTCACTCCCATGGTGCAGGAGGAACGGCGCAAATTCCTGGACGTTAAAGCGAAACTTCGGGCCCTGCAAATCGACTATGCATTACTCTACCCGGCTAGGCTTCGCATCACCTACCAAGCACGCCAGAAGATTTTCACGAACCCACAACTGGTTGAAGACTTCATTAAACAAGTGAAACGCTCAACGCGCCAGCGCGGGGAAGAGGCGGAGGATCCTGCTAGCGGAGACGACCGACTCGAAGATGATGAACGCTGACCCTGCTGCGACTCTACCTTTGGATATTGCGGGGGTTCCTGTATGTGAGTACTGATATAGAACACACAAAGAGATGGGGGCTATGGATGTGGCCTATCCGTCTTCCCCTTCATGAGTACCTGGGCGAGGGCTGAGGCCTGGGACACGCTGACACTGTACTGAGTCGCCAGGTACCCCCTCTCTCCTGGCAGCTGCGCTTGGTATGCCATGGGCGGCTGAGGGAGAGGAGGGGTTGTTGTGTTGCCACCTAGAATGGTCCCTAACGGGTATTACCCATGCTGTTACTGTTATTGTGGCGGGGATTGTTCTTGTCCCTGGTTGTTGAGGGGGGTGGGGAGGGTTGGGGGGGGAGCTAGCACTGGCGAGTTGGGGCTGCCTCTGTGGGAGGAGGGGGGGGCTCGGGGGACTGTTTGGTTGATAAGTAACCTGTATGAAGTTCTGTTACACAAGCAAGGAGCCGCGGTATTGTACTTGGAGGGAGTGAGTTGGGTTGAAGCTGTTTACGTAACGCGTTTGGGAGGTATGCACAGCATTATTTTACAGCACAGTCAGTTGCACCAATATAGGTGTGAAGCCTGATAATCGATGTAATTTTCTATCCTGGAATGTGCGGGGGCTAAAAGATGCACGTAAATGTAGGCAATTGTTAGCATACTGGGACAGACACGATGCACAGGTGATTATGTTACAAGAAACTCATATCCCCCCATCGGCTGCCTCTACGTTTGGTGCGAGATGGGCAGGAGTGCGAGTTTTCTCAAATTTCTCCTCCTATGCTAGAGGCACTGCCATTCTTATTCGTCGAAATCTCCCGTTCATACAACAAGGGCAACAAACTGATAAAGAGGGTAGATATGTCATTGTATGGGGAAGGCTGGGCGGGGAAACTGTTACCATTGCTAACTGTTATGCTCCCAATGTTGATGACCCGCATTTCTTCACCCGCCTCTGGGGAGGTATAGTGGATATTGGTTCCAGATATCTGATTTGGGGCGGAGATCTTAATGTGGCCTTGCACCCGAGAGTGGATAGAGCTGATGGATGTTCCTCATACCATACTAAGGCAAGAGACTCCCTTGAGGGGATAGTTGAGGAGGGGGGATTGGTTGATAGCTGGAGGCACTTACATCCTGATTTGCTGGAAGGCACACACTTTACGTCCTACACGGGCACGTGGGCTAGGCTAGACTACATCTTCGTGTCCCAGAATTTGGCCCCGAACGTTCTCACTACTCGACATTTGCCCAGAACACATTCCGACCATTGCCCTGTTTTCCTATCGTTGGATATGCCTGGATTTCACAAACCACGTCCGCCCTGGCGACTACATCCAAATATCCTCATTGACACTGTCTTCCGCGAAGAACTCGGAACCGACATAGAAGATTTCTTCCCCCGAAATAAAGACACGGTGGACAGTGTGGAAACGGTGTGGGAGGCATTCAAGGTCACGGTGCGGGGGTGGTGCATAGCTAAAAGCTCAGGGGTGCTCAGGGATATCCAACGAACGCTAGGCAGACTGGAGGACGAGCTTAGAGCTTTGGAAACTCGCATGGTGCAGGGGGCAGATGGGGGGGCCCAAAGCGCGTTCAGAACTAAATTGTCAGAGTACGAAGCTGAAGCGCAGAGAGAGGTACATTTCAAAGGGAAACACTGGCGAGCCCGTGCTTATAATGAGGGAGGGAGACCAGGAAAGGCGTTAGCCATGGCGGTGAGGCTGGCTCGAGGTTCAAACACTATCTTAGAACTAACGGCGGCGGATGGGGTGGTTCACAAGGACAACGATGGTATACTCCGCACACTCCAGACACACTATGAACAGTTGTATACCTCGCGCGCCGCTGGGGAGTTTGACCTGGACGGCTATCTGGGGGATATAGCGCTTTGCTGGCTTAGCGATGTCCATAGACAATTTCTGGGAGCACCTCTCGAGCTGGATGAGGTACGAGATGCCATAATGTCCCTGAGCAACGGGAAAGCGCCGGGTCATGATGGTCTCCCCGCGGAGTTTTATAAATGCTACGTGGAGATTATGGCTCCGGTGCTCCGTGAGGTCTTTAATGATGCAATGGAAGTAGGGGTGCTCCCGAGATCTATGCGAGAAGTCATAATAACGTCTTTACTTAAACCCGGGAAGAATGCCACACAGTGTGACTCGTATCGCCCACTGTCGTTGCTGAACTGCGACGCTAAAATTCTGGCGAAGGTCCTTGCGACCAGACTTTCCCTACTAATGACCACGATCATTTTGCCTGACCAGTCCGGCTTTGTCCCCACGCGATCCACGTCGCATAACCTCCGCACAGTGTTTTCCCTCATTCAAACTGTACACCCGGAGATCCCCCTGGCCGGGGTGTTTTTGGACGCCTCGAAAGCATTCGATTCGGTGGAATGGGGATTCCTCTTCGCAGTCTTGCGAAAGATGGGGTTCCCCCCCGTCTTTGTGGCCTGGGTGCGACTGCTCTACACCTCTCCAACGGCGAGAGTGCTTGCAAATGGTCAACTTACTGCTGAATTTGCAATCACGAGAGGGACCCGGCAGGGGTGCCCCCTTTCCCCTCTACTCTTTGCGGTGGCAATTGAGCCGCTGGCTTGTCGAATTCGGCAACTCCACAAACCCAGTGCCTTCAATTGCTTTCAGCGCCAACTCTCCATCTCGCTATATGCCGATGATGTTACGCTTTACGTTAAAGACCCCCAGGCTAATCTTAATTCACTATTGCGGGAGTTCGTTACCTTTGGCTGCCTTTCGGGTGTCTCCATTAATTGGAACAAGTCACAGCTCTTCCCGTTGACACCAGCAGTCACTGAATTCCCTCTAGATTACCCGCTCGAGTGGTGCTCTTCGGAGCTACGCTATCTAGGGATACAGATATCGAGAGACAAAGGAGACACCTTAAGAATGAACTACGGAGTGGCCATCACCAAACTGACGGATTCAGTGACACGATGGATCAAACTGCCCTTGTCCATGGCGGCGAGAATCTCCCTGGTGAAAATGGTGGTACTACCGCGATTCTTATACCTGTTCCTTAATATTCCCTATCATCCAGGTGCGTTTTTTTTTAAAACCTTGCGCTCTGAACTTATCCGACTGGTGTGGGGGGGACGACAGGCTCGGCTCCGCTGGGCGATAATGACACAACCCTATAGGGCGGGGGGCTTCGATGTCCCGGACTTCGAAATTTACTATTTAAGTGCTCAAGCGCACTACTTGTATCATTGGCTACGCCCAACTGCTTTCATGCCGCAGGTGGCAGCGGAGGACTGGATAGCACATCCACTGCCATTGACTGGAGTGGTGCACGCCCCCGCAGCCACCCTGGAGATGCATTCCAACACTGTGTCCTGCACGATTGGGGCATGGCACGACATTGGGAAGCGACTGCATACACCGTTACTCTATGCGACCCACATGCCACTATCCTACCACCCACGAATGTCACTCTTGCAGGAGGTTGGATTCCAACGAATGTGCAAGAGGCTGAGGGTGGGGGTGTGGGGTGATCTATTCCGTGATGGGAAGTTCCGCTCTCGAGATGACTTTTTCGGTGATAGCGCACATAACCCACTGGAACTTTTCTATTACCTACGGCTTAGGGAAGGCTTGAGAGCCTTATTGCCGGATTTTCCTCGTGAACCCCCTAGTCTAACTCCGCTCACAGTAGTGTTAAATAGCTCTGATGGCGCACACCTGGTTTCGAAACTGTATAAGTGTATCCGAGAGGAATTACCTGTAGTGACTAGTGTGGCTAGAGCACACTGGGCAGGGGATTTTCGTAGTGATATTACGGATGCACAATGGGAATACTGCTGTGATTTGTCAGGAGAGGTAATGTCTAGCTGCCGCTTCAAAGTTATCCATTACAAATTCCTCCATAGACTGTACTACACTCCAGCTCGGAAGTTTCGCTTCGGGCTTGCTGACTCCGACAGATGTGAGCGATGTGGGCGGGAGGGAGCGGATTTCTTCCATTTATCGTGGACCTGCCCGCAAGTACAGGATTATTGGACGCGGGTCTGTGAGGGTCTATCCCACATGATAGGTGTTGCGCTGACCCCAGATCCACTGTTGTTCCTTCTAGGCTATACTGCACAAGTGTCACGGACAGTTAGGAAATTCACTAACGTCGCACTCTTATTGGCACGCAGACACTTGGCATGTAGATGGGGCCGGGGCCGTGCTCCTAAGTTCAAGGTTTGGATGAATGATATGCTATACTGTCAGGAACAATACGGTGTGTTTTCAGAACTGCTACCTCTGCACTCGAGGCCGGCGGACATCTGGGGTCCCCTACAGGCATACCTTCTCGATACAGCCTCGCATGGGGTGGAAGACACTGACACTACCGGCATTACACACACACAGATTAACTAGCCGGCAGGCTCTCATTAACCACTCCCTGGCTCATGCTGGGAGAGGTATGTTGGGGGAGTGTGACACTGTTAGAGATGTATCCATTATGGTGCTTCCTTCCCGAGGTCTATGTATTCTTCGACTGATGGACATCCTTTGCAATTGTACCACATGCTTACCTTCGCTATTTTCTTTTCAGGCACTATCTAACGCCACTGCATTGCCTTGTTATCCCTAACTGCCCTGCCTTGATACCTTCTTGGATTCTCCTCCCTGGGAGAACTGCTACGTTGCTTCCACTTGGTATGATACCTTTGTCCCCTTGCACGAGGTGGTGCTACTAAGACCTACTGATTCTGTCATGCCATATCATGCCTTTGCTGACTGCACATTTACCTTAATTGCTCCCCTACAGATGTGATTTGATGTGTATATATTGATTCCCTTGTATATTGCTGATGGTTGACCCTAACTGCACTCCCTGGATCTGGGACAGCAATGCTTCTGCTTGACATACTCCATGTGTATCGCTGCCGGCCTTGCATGGTTGTAGGCACACTGCTGTGTATGAATGCTTGAATGTTAATAAAAGTTTATAATCCCCAAAAAAAAAAAAAAAAAAAAAAAAAAAAAAAAAAAAAAAAAAAAAAAATGAGACTACTTCCGCTCTAGGTAACTTAACTGAAGAACAATCTGCTATGAGATTTGTCGTGCTCCAAAATCGTCTCGTCCTTGACGTCATACTGGCCGATAGGGGAGGAGCTTGTAGAGTCATCGGATCTAGTTGCTGCATTTTCATTCCTAATAACGCACCGTCTGTTTATTCAGCTATAACCAGACTTCATAAAATTGCCCATCAGTTACACCAGAATCCAGGCACCTGGACATGGTCCGGTTGGCTCTGGAGTATAATATCTGCCTGGGGATGGAAAGTATTGTCATTCCTGGGTATAGTAGTAATGGTCATATTCAGTTGTTGCCTATGTTTACAATGTGGCCCTGCGATTTGCGGCTTGTGCGCTACATCCTGTATTCCTAGTCCAAAGTCCCGTTCCAAGACAATTCGAGACGAGCAAATGATGCTCTATGAACAGATAGATGGTATCATGAATATTGATGTTTCCTGATGGAAACGTAGGGCACAAGGAGGGAATGAGGAAAATTGAATTTTGCCTTGTTATATGTGCCTACGTGTTCCCCATCCTATGTTATATGTGCATGATCGATATGCATATATCCCCCTATGATCGATTAAAGACGCAATTATAGTTGTGTCCAACGTTAGTATGCCAGTTTCCAGTTCTCGTGAAAGCAACGAGTATTAGGCCTATGTTGCCAACGTTTTACATTGTGCACGTTAATTCATCGAATTGTCCCCGTTTCTAGGCCTCAAAGGGCCTGAACACCAGATTCAAGCTCCAGTCTCCTGAATTCACTCTGAGGAGCGATGCAGCCCCCACCTGCATCCCTGACCCTTCACTAACTTCCTGCCGCGCAGCGCGGTGCCCGGCCTGGCTCTGCCTGCCTGTCTGCCAAGAATATGTTATGCCTCTAGTTATCAGTTCAGCTCTCCGTCTTCACATTCCTAAGCTAACGAACCGCATAAACAGCTTCAGCTATAGTCTAGTCTTCCTGTCTCCATGCAAGTGAATTACTGTATTAATATCCATAGAAGATTCATAGCACACGCAATACATGTAGAATATATGCATGCACCAGCCTTAGTGTCAAGTAGCCTTTGCCCTGATAACTTTTAGATTCTATCAACATGTACTCCAAACACAAGATACCAGATATACTATAGGTACATGTCGTCCTGACCCCGCAGACTTTAGTCTCCTCTTCTAGTGCAGAAGTCAGAGCCCCCAGCTCTCCCTAGTTACACGTCATGGTCCGTTTGCGCGCACCACTAGGTTAAAGGTTCCAGCTGCCCAGGTAGCCCCCTCCATGTATCCACCCATTTATGACACTTCTGTGACGTTCTCATCACATGTCTTCGTGCACGCCTTCTTTTTACGCCCATGTATTCTTATCTTACGTTTGTCACTTGTTACGCCTACTGTATTCAATGCAATTATAATGTTTTCCTATATATACTATGTACTGTTAATGAGACGTTGCAGCTGCCACTCGTGCCATTCTATTTCAGGCTGTTCCGATCCTGTCCCTTCCGTTATGCCTGATTAAAGCCTGTTCAACTCAGATTCCCCGGATCCTGCCTCTTATTTATTGAGCTATCTGTTTTATTGAATGTATAGAAAAATAGTACCGGTAATTAATTATTTATTTACCACACCGGGACACCCCCGTTGGGGGTAGCTGTTAGCGCTTTACAAGTGACTAAAATAATAAAGGTAAGCAGAGTATATTGCACCCATTGGCATCCATCACCCTTTAACTAATAAGGAGTGAAGAGCACCCCAAATTTCATGTCGAGCCAATAATCAGATTCACTGGTTTCAGCCCTAAACTCATATCTTGCCATATCTTCAGACCTGTTGCAAGTCAATTCAGAAAAGTACCGAGCAATTTAAACACACTCTACCCAGCCCACATTCTGTGCGTAAGTGCAAGATAAAGCACACAAACTAAGCAGAAAAAAAATTATTTTTCGAAACTTACCAACAAACTTTCAAACTTTTTTGCCTCCGTGATGTAGATCCAGTTGTCCTTCTCGACAACCTTTATGTGCTTCACTTCGTCATTAAATCTGCAAAGCAAGCAAGGAAAGCAGTTAGATGAGTGTTGCACAGGTTCATGTTTTACTACACATTTGGTCTGCTGGTTCAACATATGATGATGAATCCACCATAACAGTAAAAATCAATTAGATCACATGGGAATTCTTTTTATTCTAAAAGATCAGCGAGGACAATTTGCCGCTTGCTGTCAATAATGGAGCAGGCCGATACTCCTAGTAATGGCTGTCGCTCCATTCTCAAACTTACTTCCCAAGCACCTGAACGTGGAACCTGCCTACAGGAGCATCGAAAACTGGCAACTCACCTATTCCACGACACATAATGTCACAACATATTGTCACACTACTAACTGGAACTTATCTGCTTTAAGGCATCTGGTCTGATTTTATCTGCAAAACTGGCCTTTGTTTTCTCCTCAGCCCATGTTAAGCTCTCTGTTGGACAGGGTGCAAATTCTGAGCATACATACAACCCCCAAATAAAACAAAATTAAATACATTAAATAAAACAAGGTGGGTTTAGTTGGGTCCTTTAGGAAGGGCAATATCAAGGAGGTCCTAAATGAGATCCTAGACAAATACAAAAAATTGCAAAATCAATCATTCATAACCATAATCAAAGTAGCATATTTTTTAAAAGGTTTTCCAAGTCAGTAGCAAAGCTACAAGTGACCAGCCAATACACAAAAAGATGGATCAAACACAGCACAACTTTCCATCCACCCATGGCAGTTTTCAGTCGAAGATGATAATCCAATTTAAACTGCCACCCTGATTAGGGTAAAGTAGCTCAGGGGATTTAATATGTGCAAAAGATTTGGAGCTTTGAATCTCCATTTCATCGTTTTAGGATCAAAGTAATCAGTACCACTGAGCTGGGTAACATTATGATTAGGCCTGGGCGGTGAACTTCGCTCCGTTTGTGGAGTTTGCGGAGTTTTCTGCACTCCGCGGAGCTCGCGGAGTGCAGAAAACTCTGCCTAACGATGTACGGCAGAGTTTTATCTCCGCTCGCGATTGCGAACATTAAGTTTGCGAGTGCAAACTGCTGCTCGGGTAGAATTTCCACCCGAGCAGGAGGAATACTAGCACAAACTGCAGTTCACACTGCACTCCGCCACTCGTGGAACTTTGCCGAGTTTTTTTGTAACTTCGTGGAGTTCTGCGTAGCAAAACTCTGCGAACTACACCCTGATTCAGGCTACACTAGGAACTTTACAGAAGGAATCAATGATAACACAAAGAAATAATTCCTGATATGAAAGACTGCAACCTTATGCATAGCGGAGGGCAAAAAGAAAA
Source organism: Lissotriton helveticus (assembly GCF_964261635.1). Lineage (NCBI taxonomy): Eukaryota > Metazoa > Chordata > Amphibia > Caudata > Salamandridae > Lissotriton > Lissotriton helveticus. The sequence continues at coordinate 161,424,276 of NC_136065.1, read as the reverse complement.
AACCTGGGGACAAATTACAGAATAGTAAAATTGTTTTGACATTCAGAGGAAGATATAAACCAGAGTATATATAAATTATTATGGACTGAATAATTAAGTATATTGTAAGTATCCCTGTGAAGTGCAAACTAATAATATTGTAGCTGTGCGAAAGGTTTATTGTTGCGTGGCATAGAGTGGTTGCCTGGACCCATAAAATATTAGACAAAGATTGTGCAAGAGGATCCAGGATTTATTCTCTCAATATGTACCTGAAGTTGCTAAGATTCTCCTTCCTAAATGAGTGTGCACACTTACGTTGTGTTTCAATGCATCCTTTCTGACCGAAAAGGGCAGACCGAGGCAATGTTATCTTATTGGCTGGAGTATCTTCTCCTAGGTGTATGATATCAGACCAGTTTAATGACACAGCTTCACTGCTCATGATTCTTTCCTAAGTCCCTTTAACAAGGTATTCACCTGCCTATGTTCTCTTGGACTGTAAAGAAAAAGTCGGTGCAACCGGAAGTGACGAGTGATGATAAGTGGTGATGCAAAGTTGAATTCTGAAAGCATCATTTTAATTAACAAAAGGATTTACACTTGAACAGGTTTTGTATTTTTCTTTCAATTGTATTTGAAAATGCAAGTTCTGAATGAAGACACCTAACCTTTTGGACAAAGACATGAATACATTCTTTATGTAATGGAACCCTAGAGGAATTTCTGATTGGTGCCCTACTGGTATTTAGAAACGGACTAGTCTCAAAATCTCAAAAGTTACTGGGAAGGTAAATTAATTTCAATGAGGAGGACATTTGTGGTCTCCTCATAAAACTGGGGGGAGCCCCACCATGCTCTGCAGCTGTGCCAGTAAAACTAAAGGATACAGAATCGGACATGCACCCCTCCTAGACTTCTGCAAAAGGTTTCCTTGCTGGCCTAGCCGGACTACAATCCAGGACCCCTTGCGGAGTCTCAGGACTTCCAAAAACAAAACATGAACCTGTATCCAGGCTATCCTACTTAAGGGATCAGCTCCCTCGGCGGCTCTGTCTGAACTGACAATGCATTTCAGTCAGCATGATCCCGGACCGCCCACCCACTTCAGAGTCTGAAGGGGATGGGCAGTCCGGGGTCATGCTGACTGACATGCATTGTCAGACCAGGCACGGAGCGCACAGCAGGCAGCAGCACAAGTGCGCATGTTGTGTTTAGGGCAGAGAATTTTTCCGACCAGCTCATTCATGCGCACTAATGTTTGCTCTGGCTGGAGGCTGCGCATTAGGAGAGCGAGGGTTGATCAACGCTGCAACCCTCAATCTCCTAATGGGCGGCAGGGCGGCGAGTATCCCTGCTAAGCCAATCCTGGTGCTTCTGGAGCAGCGTCAGTATTGGCTGAGAGGGGTTGCCAGTGACGCGGCTGTTCCTGTTCACAAGTTGAAGTCAGAGTGCCAATGCTGGCCCCTGACCCAGGAGCAAGGGCAGCGCAGACCCGGTCAGGTAAGTTTTCTTTTTCTTTTATTTTTAAACTCCACTGGCCCCTACCGCCGGGCGACCACCCACCCCCCGGCCTGCGAATATTGCGAGCCGCGACTGGTGGTTTGGCATTAAAACATCATTTACAGATTGAATAATGAATATTCCCCATAGTATACCTTTTGTGATGGTAATCTGAAAGCTGTCTTGTTTTTTTATTAATGAATTGTGTGTTAGCGGTGGTACTAGGGAAGTTACTCTCTCTGGAGTGAAGTAGTAATAATGTCGCTAAAAAAAATCAAAGCATAATGTCAGCCTTTTTATCATCCAGAACAAATTTATGTTTCTAGGGAGGGCACGTCCCAAATTATTTTTTGCAGCAAAATATTAAATTAACTAAATGTTATTCTATTTTTAGAGTGCTGTGTTGTTACATACAGCTTCCGAGTTGGACATGTGGACAATATGAGGCAGGAGTCCGAACAGTGGGATTGCGCTCTCAAATTTGCTTGAAAATGCACCATTTGCTCACTCTTTTTTCAAAATTTTCTCAGGGGAGAACCCCATCGAAGCCCCCACAGGTGCTTCAGGCTCACTCGCTTGCCGCAGCAGAGTACGACAATTGTTTTACTTCCTCATCACTTTCAAATGTCACAAGCCGTCGCTAGTGCTTAGATGGTTGTGCTTTGAGTTAGTATAAGGGACCAGCTGGCTTCTCCTTTGACAGCGTCTTGGCCTACTTGGTGTGACAAGGTAGCGTAGTAGCTGAATCCACACACGAATCAGGAATCAGTTTAAAAAATATATTTTTCATGACTTGCTGGCTTGAAGCTAATATTCGATTCTTTCTGGGACACTACCACGCTGAATGGAGCATTGACTACTAATGCCCAGCTCACTATTACTATCAAAATTGTTTAATACTCGTTTTAACTGTTTTTAAATCGCCAACGGTAACACATTTTAGAAGTGCTCCTAGCGGTTTTTAAATAGTCACATTTATCCTGCTTTTGTCACAAGTGTATTTTGACTGAATAACTTACTTTGTGCAGTACTTGGCGTGTTCCCCGGTCCACCACTGAGCATTCAGGTTGTGTGGAGGGATAGATCGCCCACCAGGAAGTGTGAAACTTCACTTCTGGTTAGCGCCGAGGTTAGCAGTCTAGCTGCTCACCAACCCCGGCATAAAAACCGGATGCCCCCCCGGACGCGCAGCGGACATGCACAGCGGGCGCACCGCGGCAAAGGCAAGGCAAGCCCGTCTGCGCCCGTCCGCGCCAGTCCCGGGCCCAGGGCCATACCCCCTGGCTCCGATACCATCCATCTGACTGGCGCCCCTCTGTGATACTCCTCAAATCACCTAAGGGATCTTAATACCAGTAAGATTAGCCCGTGTTGCCAGATCCTGCCACTACTCACCCACAGTATTACAGCCCCGGAAACTTGCCCGGGTTGTAATTTTAAAATCCCCTTTTCCCCCGACACCAACGTGCCCCAGGACCAAAATCCAGGACTCCAGACCCACATATCGCATGGCACTGGCCAACGTCCGCTCCCTTCCCAAACACCATTTAGAAATCAGTGAGTGTATCATTGATCAGGAACTCGACATCCTTTTCGTCACGGAATCGTGGGGGGATGCGGCCTCTGGCCCTGATTTCCGTCCCGCCACTCCTGACGGATACTGTGTGGCTAGACTGGACAGAACCATGGGTAAGGGTGGTGGCTTAGCCATCATCCACAAAGCCATCTATCCTGTAAAAATAGAACCCATACATGGATCAGAATGTGAGGCTTTGGCTTACTCCATCTTCCTCAATCATAACCAAGCCTTTAAAGGCATCTTGCTATATCGTCCCCCTGGACCCCGCGCACGTTTCCTTTCCTCTTTAGACTAACTTATAGAACTCTCACTAGAACCTCTCGATTACACCATTCTGGGAGATTTTAATTTTCATTTAGAAGTTACGGGTGACAAGGACACCATTCAGTTAATCTCTGACTTGCAGTCAGTTGGACTACAACAATTAGTCACGGGCTCTACCCACCAAGCAGGTCATATGCTTGACGGTGTATTTACTAACAATCGCCACGTTTCGTTAACTACCATTCTCCCTCTAGCATGGTCAGATCACTGCGCAGTTATTTTCACATTACCAGCCCACAACCCCAACCCTCCACAGACCAGAGCCCTCGCACTCAAAAGCACCAAAGTCTGGAAGAATCTCGACATCCCACTCCTCTCTGCTACACTTACAAACTCCCCATTCGAGGCTTCCCTGGACCCAGTCCTGGCCTCTAATAGGTACCAGAATTGGATTCAGGAGGCTGTTGATCAATTAGTCCCGACCAAATGCGTTTTTCCCAACCGTGCTGTTCCATCCGCGCCATGGTTTACCGAGGACCTTAGACTCCACCGACAGCACTGTAGGAACCTCGAGAGACACTGGCGCAAATATTACAGCACCGAAGACAAATTAATTTATAAAAATGCTTTAACAATATACAAAAGAGCAATCCTGAAAACTAAAAGGGACTATTTTTTATCCCAGATCGACCTGGCTCAGAACTCAGCTAGGAAGCTGTTCCAAGTTGTCAACTCCCTTGCTAACCCCCCAACAGGCCCTCCAATTGAGGCATCTCAAGACCTCTGCAATTCTGTAGCTACATTCTTCGCAACCAAGGTCGCCAACATATACTCCACTTTCACTATCCCTAACTCTCCGGAAATTGCTCTGTCTTACCTTCAGCCCCCGGTCCACAGACCTATCTTCTCTGCTTTTCACCCGGTTTCATCTCAACAAATCAGTAAACTCATCACATCCATAAAGTCAGGATCCCCCTTAGACCCTTGCCCACCTTCCATATCTAACTCCATTATGGAGGCTATCACCCCCGCTTTGACAGACATTTGCAATTCCATTTTCCAAACAGGAGTCTACCCAGAAATATGGAAAAAGGCAATCATCAAACCTCTGCTAAAAAAAACATCTCTTGACCCTAGTGAGTCTGTTAATTACAGACCTATTGCCTGTCTCCCTTTCCCTGCTAAAATCTTCGAATCTGTGATGAACCAACAGCTGTCAGAATTCATTGACACGCATCAGCATCTTGATGACACGCAGTTTGGTTTTAGGAAGGGCCACGGAACAGAAACCGCCCTGATAAAGGCCTCCGATGAAATTAGGAACATCTTAGACCACGGTGGGGCAGCGGTCCTTATACTTTTAGACCTATCCGCCGCCTTCGACACGGTTGATCACATCTTGATCAACCGTGTCGCAGCCTTGGGGGTCAACCATTCGGCCAAGGACTTGCTCACCTCTTTTTTGGCCAACCGCAGGCAGGCAGTGAGGTTGGGGGAGTTTTACTCTCCCTTCTTCACATTACCCTGCGGGGTACCCCAAGGCTCATCGTTGAGCCCTACATTATTTAATATATATGTAGCGGACCTAGCGAGAGTTATAAAAACACACGGATTATCCTTAACCACCTACGACGATGACACACAGCTGGTGTTGGCGGTACACAGGGACGGACCGGCAGTTGCCTCGAGATTCCAGGAGGGGATATTAGCCATCTGCTCCTGGATGTCGAGGAACTGCTTGAAACTTAACTCGGACAAAACCGAGGTTATGACCTTTGGCACACTTTCACCAGATTGGTCCCCTTTCTGGTGGCCCAAGCAAATCTGGCCCCCACCGACCCCGGTGACCAAGGTCAGAAACCTGGGAGTCATTTTCGATGACAGGTTGTATTTAAACATCATGTGAATTCAGTAGTCTCTTCCTCTTTTTTCACACTGAGCAAAATTAAAAAACTACTTCCATACCTGCCAGCTTCAGCAGGAAAAACCCTGATCACCACCATGGTCTTCTCAAAAATGGACTACAGTAATGCGCTATTCCTTAATACGCAAGAACAAGTCCTAAATAAGCTGCAGTCCATTCAAAACGCGGCAGCCAGAGTCCTGCTCGGCATTCCCAAACATCACTCTACCTCCTTGGCAATACGCCACCTCCATTGGTTATGAGTTAGGAACCGGATTAAATTTAAGGCACTCTGTATTGCCTATAAAGCCATACATGAGACTGGGCCACGTTTTTTGAGGAATGCATTTCAGATCTATGCTCCCAAAAGACCGCTACGATCAGCCTCTACTTTCCTGCTACCTGTTCCTCGCACCAGAACTTCAACTTGGGGAGACAGACGTTTTCTGGTGGCGACCCCCAAACTTTGGAACTCCCTACCCCGGTCGATCAAAATTAGTCCCACGCTCATCTCCTTCCGAAGAGCCTTGAAGACCTGGTTATTCGATCAATGATCCCATCTGCTGGTCCTTGTCCCTTAAAGCTCAAAAGCGCCGAGACACCCTAGGGTATTTGTTGCGCTATATAAATTACGCAAACATAAACATAAACATGGGAGGCAAGCGCTCTCCTCGAAGCCAAGCTTTCAGCATCACCTAGACAATATCAGCTATATATAGGAGTCTTGTTTGGAAACACACAAAGTGTCACTGGTGTGTTGGCAGAAAAACCCAAGCACATCAGGGACATTACTAATATGAGCTCTGGAAATGTATCCCAATTGTGGGGCAGAAAACACGAACCCAATAGACAAGTTGGTGATGCTAGTTCCATCATCCCCTCAACCATGAGGAAAGATCTGCCTCATGTGGATAAATACCCACTGCCATGATGGAAAACATTAAGTAAGCTGCCAAAGCCTCACAAGCAACTGGAAAATCCTGGCTTGCACCCTCAGATGTGGCCCTGGCCGCTTCTGCAGGTCTCCTGTGTCTTATGCGCTGGATTGACCCTAGTCATATGTCCTTGTCTGCACCCTTTCTTTGTTTGTTATGGGGGGATTGTTTATTCTGAGCCTTTATTGCGCAATGAATGTTTCACTGAAATTATAGATTCAACTTGGTGGAGATCTTTCGACTTACCCTATGATCCACATCAAGTTTCATTATCTGACAGTACAACTCAAACATAATCTCACCAATCACATTAATAAAGAGAACACATGGGGCAGCTTACTTTATGCTGACTGCATACCGCTCTGCGTCATCCAGCCTCTCCCGGATTAAGTATGTGCCGGTGACGTACGACTTGAGGAGGTTGTCCGTCTGCGGTCTCTCCATGTTTCCAGCGAACCTACAAAAACACTTTAGTTAGCTTGCTGATACCACTTCACACCTAACACTTTATAGCCAGCTCCACTGTCTATTTTATGCAATTTGTCACAGATGTACACAAGATTGACAATAGATATAATGACTGCCTCCACCTTGTAAACGTTTTTGTTAAGTGCACTGAGAACCTCAGCCTTTAGTAGCACTAGGCTATGAACTCAAAAAAAAAGCCACAAACATTCAGCATGCTTCACAGCCTCGTTTAGAATTCAATTAAATTACCAAGGCAGTTTCCATGAACAGCAAAGGAAACATTAAAATATGTTTAATTTTAAGTTTATGCATTATTAAACAATTAAATAAAAGAAATGGCAAGCCATTTTTGTGGTAATAAAATAGGGAGAGTGGTTAAGCAGGAAAAGACACAAACATGAAGAGAGAGAGGCAAGGTTGGGGATTTTGGCTAGTGCATTAGACATAGGTCTGACATGGCCTCGCGTAAAGGCTGGCTCACCAGGGGTAGGCGCTGTAGTCGATTTCTCTCGATGGTGGTCTGTTGTTTCCAGGCTAAAAACAAAAAAAAATTGCGTATTATAAGCACGTCATGTCACGGTGACACTTCCTCATACAATGTTAGTTTACTGCCTTCAAAGCACTGAGATCTCATTGCCATATAAGAAGCATTTCTTGGCTGATTTGTTCTAAAACCACTACTAAGCAAAGGGAATGACCAACTAATACATAAGATCCAGCACAACCAGCTGACTTTCTTTTTTTATGAGACACATGTAAACCAGTGCTTAATTTGAGCCGGTGTTTTCCGGTGCTCAGCCCTATCCCTTAAAGGCACCGGCGCCTAATTGTCAAAACCATACTTACAACAGTCTACCACATGGTGGTGCTGCTCATCTGATTTAGAGATGAGGAGAACAAGGGTTGTTTAGGAATACAATATACATACAAATTGCTAATACCTGCCTACCCAGCCATTTCATTAGCTTTGGGGACCAGGAATAATCTGAACTGTCGCATTAACATGCAAGAGAGATGGTTAGTAGTTATTTTGGCAGCAATGAGAAGGGCGATGGGTGGTGCAAGCTGAAGGGGCTGTTGCAGGGTTTCTGTACTCACACAGAACTGTGCACAGAGGAGTGGAACCTTGGCAAATTAGGGTGTCCCAAAACTTACCTTAGCAACCAACTCACCCCTTACCGAGCTAGCTACAGTGTCTCATTGGACATATCAAACACCCAATGTTTAGACAAACCAGAACATGAACTTACAGTACCTCAGGGTACGTGGGACTCATGAACACTCTTTCGTTATATTATCATTACAAACCAGAACATGGAGTAAAGAAGACACATGTGCATTTGAAATGTTTATTTACTAATGCCGTCTTCTCAGGCGCAGTATCTTTGATAATACAAGTATACTTATTATCAGTAGCAAAATTATCAGCATAGTTACTAAGACATAAAAAGCGAATGGTGACAGCATGTTAACATGCTGTAATGAATAAGAGTTAACAACACTTATATCTCACCCTCCCTAACACATATATTATATTATTATCTAAGAAGGTCTCTTTGGGTTGTTTTAGGGCGGGCCCATACCTTAGTGTCCTAGCATGAAGGAATCACATCAGCATACACCAGCTCTCTCTGCATGTGCACCGCATCAAGTGTGTTAACAATTCTCGTGCAAAGCAATATCAATCCCGCCTCAAGCCCAAGTTGGCAAAGGCTGCACTTGTGTTATGACTATGAAGGCGTGGAGATCAGACCTCATAACAATTCCATATCGTGTTGCTCCTGAAACTTCAGCACTCTCCGTGCAGACATGGTTTATTAAACAAAACTGATATCAGAGCAATAACATATTATTCTCACATACACCACGGCAAACCACTAGGTTGAAAGCTAAGTCAACAAATAAGGGTCGTGTGCAGAAGTTGCAAGAAAGGAAAAATAGCGTTTAAATCCGAAATGTACCTATGCTAACTTAACACGATATAAGGATATATAGGAGCTATACAACACCCCCCCATGATCCGAGAACGGACTAAACAAGGTAACAGAAGTGCCATCACATGAGAGCAGAATCCATGTATAAACGAGCATGAATAAAAATTCAATTATAAAAAGTAACGCCAAAAAATAGCCCACAAATATAACGTGGCTCAAGCCAATAGGCAAGCAAAAAATAAAATGTCTTGACCAAAAGTCAATAAAATCAAGGAAATGCTAACAATCAGCATGTCAATTTGAGGCAGTGTCTATGATAAGACTGTATATGAAAAGTAAGCTGCAACAGCCTCCAGGAGGAAGTCATTGTCCTCATCCGAAAACAGTTCAGCCATCCAATTTAAAAGATGAAAGGAACATACGTGATCTTCCAGCACCGCATCCTCTATAACCATCAGAGGACAGCTCGGTGGGTTGTCAAGAAAACTCCGTTCCAAGAAATTTTGCGCTGCCGACAACACATCCCAGGGACCCATTAGTCCATGTGCCACCGCCAAGGCCATAATCCTTTCGTCAGAACAAACCAACTCGTGAGCAATGATAGGACTCATCAGTTGATCAAAATCGACGTCAGAAGGTCTGAGGTCTGGTCACTCAGATTGAGCATTAAAAAACTACCATTCTCTAACAATTTAAACGTGGGGATGATAGCAGGAACTGGCGTGCCCTGTAAAACGCAAGCCATATTCGGTCGGTCCTTGTTACATGAACCGTGTAACTGTATGTGTCTGCACATCAAAGAATGATCTGGCGTCTCAGTACACTCATCCCCTGTTAGATAAACCTCTTGTTCATCCTTGAAACATCTGTATGTGTATGGGAGTGACCAGACCTCATGAAGAAAACCGCTACCTAAGGGTTCAAAACGACCTATTGGCACAAATTTCATACAATTTGAAAACTTATATAAAGCAAAAGGCAGCGTTATTAAACCGTGGATAAGCCACGTAGCAGCAGTGGATTCTGCCACAGAAAAAGGTAAAGATTCCAACCTTTCAATATGTAGCATAGAAAAGGAAGCATCACGCATTGAAAGCAAGCGTTGTTTGTCTGTCAAATTAAACGGTGCAAATAAAGAAGAAACATTCATGTATCCCCAGGGAACTTTACCCATTTTCAGAGTCTGAAGTGTCCATGCAAACTGCATGATTGAACGTAATTGATTTTGACCATGGTATAATACAGATACTTCATCATGTACAATATCAACAACAGACGACACAATATTATCCAACGTGTAAATTCTTGAGGAAAGCACGTTAATGCTATTGTCAACAACTGCAAGAACTTTCTCAAGATTTGCCTGATCAATAGCCCTAAGGCGTGAAGCAGCCTCAATTTGTGAGAGTTTCCAAATTTCATTGTAAACACCATATAACCAGCGTTTCGACCTGCCACTAGCTGGGCCCTTAATGAAATCATTCAAATCCACGTCTGCATTCAGTTTGGAAAGGTGATACTTAACCGCAGGTAAAGTTGAATGTTTCAGCCAAGCTTGACACAACTTGCCCACAGAGTAAGAGGTGACAGTATGACTCAAATCAAAACGGGGATCAGATCTAACAGTCTTAAAACCGTCAGTTATATTTAAAAATCTTTTTTGGCAAGAATCAGCACTACGGTGCCAAAGCAGCCAACCCTTGGGATTCATACTGGAAATGTTAAAGGAGGAATTCAGAAGCAGAGCCTGTATTTCTCTAATGGACAATTCAGTAAAATTACTCCAATTGTCATATTCCTCCAACTCCGGGAAAGACGGGGTGTTTAACCTTTTAGATGTAGCCAATCCAAAGCACGTGGTCTGGGAAATGGTTTCATTTAAAAACCACATATGATTTGGGATGAGACATGCACGGTGCAAAGCCTCAGTGCCTTGTACCTGCCAGGCCCTTGAGCCCCAAACTGATTTAAGGTCTATGGTATCCTTCCATAACTCATACCCTCCAGTAACTAATTGATCCAGGAAGGCCTTTGAATATAACAATTTTGTATTTGTAAGTCGAACCTTGGACAGTGGCTGTTTGTGAAATTTAAAATAAAAGGACTCCGGATTGGACTGATTAAAGTCAGTGAAATAAGTATACTTTTTAAGAAACGTTTCTGAACTCCCTTGTGTCGGTGCTGGGCAATGTTCCCACTGAGTAAAATTAACCGCATCCCTTCGGGAAGATGTCTTGTGTAAGAAGTGATTGCCATAATGTTGGTAACAGAACAATTCACCATAATTAGCAGATTCTAAATATAAATCCTCAGCATCAAAAGCAGCATAATATTTCAAATCAGAAAACAAACTTTCCACAGCATTAACATCCCAATCATCAGAACGAATGTTTTGTTTCACCACATCCCCCATATTAACTCTGAGTACATTAGGGACATTAACGACTTCCGTTGGACCATGAATCTGAAAACGAACTGCATCCCACGCTATTCCATCCAGAACAGGCCACGCTGTGATGTTAACCAAAGTCAAGTCTCTTTTTAATCTGTGTGTAGAATGTGAAGAGGAAAGTGGGGCCAAAGTTCCATTCAAATGAGTAATGCAAGTTCTCTCCTCGACATAGTGTCCATTCATAATCCGAAAAAAATAAAACACAAAACCAATCGACATAAAAAGGTAAACTGAAAAAAGGACCATCCAAATGTATATCCAAGGAGGTATCAAAAAATGTTTTTTAAACAGGCTAGCATATAATGCAATTTTAGAGGGTTTTTTCGAGGCAAGGGAAGCAGAGTCAAATGAAAATCTGGATTCCGTGGCTAAACGAGCTTGCAGGTCAGGCATGGACAAATCAGTGGGGTATGTATAGTCTGTCTCATCAAGGTTAGTTCCTGGTAAATTATTCAATAATGGACTGGAAACAGCAGGTAATTCGATGGCCACCTCAGGTTCATTATTAGAAGCAGTGGGCATAATTGAATTTCTCACAATGGAAGGACAGGAAACAGCCGGTGTCATGCTAAGAAGAATCGGCCACTCTGTGTATCTTGACATTGTCAATAGAAATAAACCTGTTTTCCTTACGACCTGGAAGTGGTGGTAAAATGACTGTTCTTGTGCCCTTCACTCCAAGCACTGGGACCGGAGAACGATAGGAGGGACCAAACTCTTTCTTGTTGTCGATCTTCTCTCGAACCAGTTCTCCAACTTGGGGTAGCCAGCCAACTACCGGGATCTGCAACGCATCATCCGATGTGGAGGGCAAATGTTCCTTTGCAAGAGTGTCTCTCGTCTTTTGTAGATTCTGTAAAACATTGCAATGTTCATCTGCGTCAAAGGAAGTGGCGCGAACCACCGAGTCTAGACCGTCAAGGTCAGGGACGAACATCTTGATGCCAAAGAGCATATCGTATGGGGTCCGCCCACCCAGAGACCTTCTAGGGAGATTATTAAGAGCACGCTGCACGCCATAGAGGTGGGCCAGCCAGTTTCTGCCAGTGCCTATAACTCGGGCAGTCAAAGATTGCTTTAAATCACGGTTCATTCGTTCAACTACACTATTACCCTCGGGCCTGTAGGGCGACGAAAACTTGACTTGGACCCCCATCGAAGTCATGGCATCCTTATACGCCTTAGAGGCGAAAGCCGGACCCTGATCCGAATGGAAGGTACCACAGGCAAAAATCCCTATAAAGATACGCAAATCTCTGATGACAGTCCGGGAATCAGCGCTGCGATGTGGCCATAACCACACAAAGCGTGTGCATGAGTCAACTGCTACTAAGATGTATTTATACGCAGTATCAGATGAAAATGGACCGCAGTGATCTAAATAAACACAGCCTAGTGGTTTATTAGAAATGTACAACTGAGTCTGAGGCGGACGCGTAGCAGTTGAAGGTTTAATCTGCTGGCATATGTCACAAAGAAGGACATAATCACGCGTCTGTTTGTACAGTCCCCGCCACCAGAAACGTTGTTGTAGTTGCGTTACAGTGGCTGAGACGCCCGCATGCGCAGACGCCACACCTTCATGTGCCGCTGTAATCAAGTCTGTTCTGCGATCAGAGTTGGGAATCAGCCGTTCCCCAACATCAGGAATTGTCACAAAAGGAACCTTTTCGGGACTTAAGTGGTATTTATACTTCGAAGGGAATCCCGAAGGATGTTTACTTCCCTTCTCAGAGGCAGCAATCGCTGCCAAGATGTCGCTATCAATCTTGGTTTTAGACCTAGTAACTGCTGCAACTAAGTATGTAGATACTGCTGATTTCGCTGCTTCATCAGCAAGCGAGTTGCCAACAGCGTGAACTCCCACGCGCTGATGACCGAGAGTATGAATCACATAAACGAGTGGCAACACAGCCTTAAGCTCTGCCACTCGAACCCAGATCTTTTTATGTTTTATTGTGCTACCCTTGGAATCATGAAAATCATTTTGAATCCAAAAGAACAAGTTTTCATTGTAAGACTGGACACAGTAGTAAGAATCACTTACAATTAGAGTAGTAACACTTGGATCTGCGTACTCCAAAGCTAGTAAGAGAGCACGAAGCTCTGCTAATTGTGCGGTGCAATCGCCCAGGGGCAACGTGTGTACCTCCCTGGAAATGAACTCATCATTCAACATAGCACCGACCACAATGGCGCAAGCGGAAACGTAGGCATGTTGAGAGCCATGCGCAACCTGCGCCGACCCATCAGTGTAAATGATGCAATGGAAGTCCTCCAAAGGTCGCATCGCCAGAGGAGCAGGGTGAACGAATTCATACTGCAAGAACTCCTGCGACCGTAAGGAAGCGTCAAAAATAAACATGACATCCGAGGATGACAATGACGCAGCCCACTGAATCCACCGAGGGTGCAAAGCTTTTGAATTTGGTACACTGGCTTTCGTGACTGCCTCCAAATGAGGACAAGGTGTTACCACTAGCATGCGTTTCCCCTGTGACAGAGCTCGTTCCTTTAGAATAGCCATCTGTACAGCAGTTAAAACCTTTTCTATGGTGGGAAACCGCATCTCAGCCGAGGTGTACAAGTGTGACTTGTAAGCAATAGGTACTGTGTCACCTTCATTAAAAGTGAGGTAAGTGAAACCCACCGTCCCAGGAATTATTCTTATGACCAGGTTGGAGTGGTTATCACGAGTCAGTAAATATTTAGAAGCGAGCAGATCAGCCTGCAAGGATTGCAAAATGGCTGAATGCTCAGGCAGCCAGCATGATTTTGAGAAAGTTGGTTGTATCAAAGCATACAAAGGCTTGATACGCTGGGCATATTCCGGAATGTAAGTTCTGCCGAAATTCAAAAAGCCCAGTAAGGATTGTAATTTTTTCAGAGTTGTTGGTGCGCGCAATTGTGCGCACTTCTCCAAGAAGTGAGGAGCCAAACCTCTACCTTCATTGTTGAGCTCATAGCCCAAAAACAACACTGTGTGTTCAGCAATGTGCGATTTTGCAAAGTTGAATTTGTAACCCATGTCTGCGAAGTTGCAAACAAGAGAATTAACACGACACAGATGCTCCCAAATATCGTCGTCTGTGAGATATATGTCATCCACATACGAAAAAGCATCAGGGTCGAGTGCCTCCAGAATAGAGACAATTCGAGCGGTAAATACACCAGGACTATTCTTGTAGCCCATTGGAAGACGCCGGAATTGCTTTTGGACTCCAGCGCTTGTAAAACTGGTCCATTGGGAGCTAAAGCTGTCCAATCTGTGGGCATAAAAACCATTGGATATGTCAAGCGTTGTCTTGAAACGCTTACGCACGAGACTATCCACTAGGGCAGAGCCGTGGGTATTCTGTACTGCACAGTTACGGCAATGCGAGTTCAAATGCCGGTAATCCAAAACCAAACGATATGATCCGTCAGGTTTATTCACAGTAAAAAGGGGATTATTCATCGGTGACACACACGTTTCAATAACTCCCTGATATTCCAATTGTTCAAGGATTTCCGCGACGGAAGATTTTGCTTCACGCCGAATGGGATATTGAGGTTGAGGCTGCGGCTGAGACCGCATAGGAATTTCGTGGCAAGGCGACAATTTATCCCAACCACATTGGTTACGGTACAGAGCCGGCGCGAGAGCCCGAGCCCACTCTTCTGCAAAATGCTGCGCATGCTCTTTCGAGACAGTGTCCGCGAAACTGGGTAGGATTACCTCCTCCCCTCGCGGCGCCGCGAGCACAAAAGGTGGGGGCCAGTCAGCCTCCGAAAGTAAAATATCATATGTAGAAGACAGATTCTCCCAAAATACACCTTTAACGGTACGCTGTATGTCACCTTCAATTAACAGGACAATTTCATATAGTCTTTCAGGGGGAGCAAGTCTCGTATCCGCTGTTTCTATCACAACGTAGACATCAGTCGCTGTCACCCTCAGTAGTGGACGCAGCGCCTCTCTGACTATGGTTATCTCCGCCGCGCTGTCCAGCAAGGTCAGAGCCCACGTCAGATTCCGAAGCCGCGTTCTCACTATCTGTGGCATATCGATGCGCTGTTAAGGCTGCGACTTTCTTTTTCGCAAACTGCGGACGCCTAGGCGTAGAATCCTCCTGCTTCACTGCGCCGTCCGTCTGGCGGGACTGGCCACGTCCTTGTTGGCCACCACGTCCACGTCCACCCCCTCCTCCTCCACCGGTCTTCGGGGCCGATGTGTCCTGAAAGGAACGAGGAGAGCGTTGATCAGAACCCTGAAAACGATCAGGCGATTTAATCATCGCGCGGTCGCGCAAATCATAAACTTTTTCGGGTGGCGCAGGAGCTTGTATTGCAGGAAAAGTACCCTGAGTCTGCGTTGTCTGCTTCCCCTGTGTCTGTTTTTTAGGCCAATTTTGTTTTTTGGACTTGGGCTGGGCATCTGTCACTGCAGATTGTCCCTGTGGTTGTTTTTTCTCCTTCACTGGAAAATATTTTAGACCTCTACTTGTGCGGCCAATTGTTTTATAAGCGGCCACCACAATTTTTGCTAACTGGCGGGGTTTGTCGGCATCGGGCAGAGCAGCCAAAGCATTCGACACCTGAAAGTTAACTGCATCTCCTTTAACATTGGAGAGAATGAGATCACTTACAATCTCAAAAGAACCACACAGGCGCATACCCAATTCAACCGCTGCCTCTGGACCGTGATCATTCTGAACACGTCTAACGATTTCAGGCAGGGCAGTCATAGACGGGGTGCCGAAACACCTTGTATAAACTGCCGCAAATGTTTTTCCCCAGCTGTCACAGTCAGCAAGTTCAGGAGTAATATCCTTCGGTAGAGTAATCGTTAACATTCTATGTTTATCAGCAGGAGTAGAATTCGGAAAAACCGCCTCCAGTTGATCAAACTTCTCTGCTAGCCAGAATGGGAAGTCATCGTTGTCAACAGGACGCGCACCAAAAACCGAATTTACCATCACTGGATTGAGACGCATACCGCCTCGTTCCATGGGAGCGGCCGCACCCCCCTGGGGACCACCAGGAAGATGTCGACCGATGTATTGCACTAAAGCACGAATCACGGAAATGGAAACTACATGCAGCCTGCGAATTTCAGCCAGGGTGCAAGCCCCGTGATTCGGGTGCGGGGTAAAGCCACCCAACGCAGGCCAATTAGTACCTGGAATTGAGAGTGGACCTAACCTCGCAGGGGACATAGAGTGGGGGAGGGCGCCATCAAACCAAACTCGATGCTGCCAATGATCAATAGGTATTTCCAATGCCCTGTACGGCGTATATTCAGCTGGGACATCTGAGGCGGTGTAGGAGTGGAACAAACCAGAATTAGCGTCCACAGCCGGAAACGTAACCCAAGAGTAAAACAACTCGTAAGGAAACGCCGGATCTGCACATACCACGAAAATCACAGCCATCCCATCTACTGGGACCTGGTACGTCTGAAGATGGTTGCGTACCGCTACGCGACTACGCTGCGCAATAGCCACCGCTGCCGCCATTACAGAACTGGAAACAAGAAAAAACAAAGAATACTTTGTAGCACAACTGGGTAGTAATCCAAAGAAACCGTTTAGGTAAGAATCAAGCTTGAATAAAGACCTATTCCAAGAAATAGGTAGGTTTCACCAACACCCCGTTTTCCGGAAACGGAAGTGAAGGGGTTAAGGCATGAACGATAAACTACTCGAGTGTCATGATATAAGACCACCGAAACCGTTGGGCGCCATGTTGCAGGGTTTCTGTACTCACACAGAACTGTGCACAGAGGAGTGGAACCTTGGCAAATTAGGGTGTCCCAAAACTTACCTTAGCAACCAACTCACCCCTTACCGAGCTAGCTACAGTGTCTCATTGGACATATCAAACACCCAATGTTTAGACAAACCAGAACATGAACTTACAGTACCTCAGGGTACGTGGGACTCATGAACACTCTTTCGTTATATTATCATTACAAACCAGAACATGGAGTAAAGAAGACACATGTGCATTTGAAATGTTTATTTACTAATGCCGTCTTCTCAGGCGCAGTATCTTTGATAATACAAGTATACTTATTATCAGTAGCAAAATTATCAGCATAGTTACTAAGACATAAAAAGCGAATGGTGACAGCATGTTAACATGCTGTAATGAATAAGAGTTAACAACACTTATATCTCACCCTCCCTAACACATATATTATATTATTATCTAAGAAGGTCTCTTTGGGTTGTTTTAGGGCGGGCCCATACCTTAGTGTCCTAGCATGAAGGAATCACATCAGCATACACCAGCTCTCTCTGCATGTGCACCGCATCAAGTGTGTTAACAATTCTCGTGCAAAGCAATATCAATCCCGCCTCAAGCCCAAGTTGGCAAAGGCTGCACTTGTGTTATGACTATGAAGGCGTGGAGATCAGACCTCATAACAATTCCATATCGTGTTGCTCCTGAAACTTCAGCACTCTCCGTGCAGACATGGTTTATTAAACAAAACTGATATCAGAGCAATAACATATTATTCTCACATACACCACGGCAAACCACTAGGTTGAAAGCTAAGTCAACAAATAAGGGTCGTGTGCAGAAGTTGCAAGAAAGGAAAAATAGCGTTTAAATCCGAAATGTACCTATGCTAACTTAACACGATATAAGGATATATAGGAGCTATACAACAGGGCCTCCTTGTCAGAGCCCTGGCACTTAATATTTTACAAATTAAGCACTGATGTAAACACAGGTACACATTAAATCCAAATCTCTTACTCCAATTTGTTGCTAAGGCGCTTCTTAGATGTCTCCTACCCACATGCCAGGACAGCAATACTTACCTTTGCTTATAAAGGGCATGAAAAAAAATGTGACCGAAGTACATTATTCCACTTAGCTGTGCTAGGAAATGCAAGTTTTAATCATGGCCCCAGCAAGAGCTGTAACAAGCAAGCTCTGGGCCTTAATACAAGTAAAGAGAATATTCCTGCTTTGCAAGGCTGGGTTATAATTTAATAAACTCACCATTAAAGTGCAGTGGGCAGAGATTACCCCATTGCACCTTCTGCACTAATGAAATATACGACCCTGGCATTAGGCCTGTGCGGTAAATTCCGTTCCGCTCGCGGAATTTGGGTAATTTCGCGCTCCGCGGAGATAGAGAAATTGCCCAAAATGCTGCGTTCCGCGATTTCGTGAAATTTTTTGCTGGTTTGCGTTCTCAAATGCGTGTTCGCGAGATATTTCCCCCCGAGCACGCAAACAGTGATTGCGAACAGTAAAAAAGCATCGCAAACAAGGAGTTCCATGTGTTAGTGGAATTTCTGCGTGTTCGCGGAGATTTTTAACCGTTTTGCGGAGATTAGCGTAACGCGATTTTGCAAATTCCGCCTACCCCTACTTGGCATCAGCACCATTTAAAGTTAACCCTTCTTTTAGGACAGGAAGCATCACAGACAGGGCTGGACTGCCTCAAAAGAGTTACTGAAAAACGTAGGTCCGCTGGGACGGTGGGCCGGGGGTTCTGCAGCCCACCCAGCTGTCCTGGGGGAGCATCACACAATTGTCATATAGCCACATACATGATTGGTTGCTGCAGATTAACAATGATCTGTGTACTGTCTAACACCCTGCAGAATAGTACATTTTCATGAGATTCTCTTCAGATCTGTCTCTACAACTTCGGCTATGAGACAATATATTTCGGAAATAGTAATTTAAAATAAATTGCTCAAAACCCGGTTATCAATGTCCGGGAGATCCAGAACCAATCTAGTTTTTCACAATAAAATGGCTATTAAATTATGTTAATTGTACACAGTATGTAAATATATTTCAGATGACTACTATAAAACTAATTCTGCCATGTGTTTGATGCTAACAGCTTCCTCTTTAGGTGCGCTGAAAGAAAACCAGTCACAAAAACCTTCCAGGAGAACCACCATAACAGCACAACATTGGGTTTTCCATGGAGATGTGGCACTTGGTTCTGAGATATCTCCTATGTAATGGGCAGGCCCCGGCGAAATTTAAAATATACCGGAGTGATTCACTTAATTTTGGGAATTTCATGTTAGACTTGGTATGCGAAATTCTGCCATAACACAGCTTCATGCAATTAACCGTCATTTGCAATAAAACTTGAACACAAACACACCATTTGCAGTACAAAAATTACCGGAAATGCACAGGAACAACAGAATGCAGTTGTTTGCGGTGCTTTTGTTTTTGCATGAAACGCATTCTTGCATCCATAATTGGAACATTTGCATTTCATGTAGTTTCACGTAATTTTGCCACAATTTTACATAACTACGAGATAGCAAATTATGTGAATTTCGCACGTCCACAGTCACGGAAAGCAATATTTACCAATGGTCAATGCTTTCGAATCTAATGCAAGGTATTTCCTTTTTGCCCTGTTGTTGCTATACAAAACCCTCCACTTATTACCTAGAGAAATTTGCACATGCAAAAAAATTATACGTAAGTGCCGATTTGCATGGGACGTATGACTTAAGACCAGGCACATATACCACTGATTTTAAACATACTGCAGTACTTAGAATTAGGCTTTAAATGGATACAGCAAAGTGAGAGTTAGAGAGCACATACTTGCCATGTAGAAGGCTCACTCTAGCTACCATGTCACATATTTAAGACAGAGGGCAGCTTCCACAACGTGCTAGGCCTAGACGATGGCAATGTCTGCCCCATCAGTACTTACCCTTCCATCGACAGGACATGGTTTCACAGAAGAACTTGGGAAATAGCCGGACTTCTTGGTCGGGATTAACCTTCCCTGTAGTTAGATAAAAATGACCTCAGTCAGAGACACAAGAGGATGGTTGCTTTTGTCTTAAAACACAGCAAAGAAGACCACAAATTGTAAACTGTACTGTGATCCGCAACTTTCCTTGAACCTTAGGACAACGAGACATTCATTTCAATATCTTCATCAGGGAGAGAAAACTACTGAAATGTACATGCATTTTTTGCTGACCTATAGGCAACATATCACTTGACACCAACTGAGACATTCCGTAACCCGCAACTTAGCTATGCCCTACAAACTACATTACCCAGATGAAAAGAACTACCAGAGTCCTCACCCCTAGAGAAAAAGTTGCTGGAAGAACACATGACTCAAAAAGCGATCCCGTTAACATACAAAAAGATAGTGAAAAATGCCCCTAGCCTGTTAGTAAAACTGTGGGGAAAATGGAAAAAGGACATCGCAGACATGCAAAAGGACAAATGGCCCGACAAATGGCTCTTCCCCTAGAGAAGTAGCCATTAAGTCCCGATTTCGCCTTCTACAAATCAAAGTGCTCCACAGAACTTACATCTCGTGCACTGTGTTGGTGAAAATGGGTAGGCGATCATATTCACTTTGCCGAAGGAGATGCGGTCGAAAGGGAACATATTTTCACATAATATGGGGGTGTCCCAAGTTCCAGTCCTACTGGGCTAAGATAACCCCTTGCTTAAGCAGTTTATACGGAGTGGAGGTGCCATTATCGGCCAAGCTACGCTTTCTTGACATATGGGAGGTGACAGACCTGGGAAGGGAGGAGAGAACAGGAGTGACTTTAGCACTGGTAATTGCCAAAAGAAATATAGCACGCAAATGGGGAGTGGAAATAACACCAACGTTCGGTGACTGGAAAAAAGATATGGACTGCTGCATGGTGGTAGAAAGAACGATATACCTGAATAGGGGCTGTCCTCAGAAGTCGGAAAGGTTCTGCGCAAAGTGGAACGAGTATCGAGGACTTTTGTGTACCGGCCCAAGCACAGCAAAGGGGGCTAGAAGATGGAAATGATTAAATGCCAACTGTGGGTAGAAATTGATGTAAATGATGGGAAAAAGCAATGCAAATAATTGATGTAATGTGCTGATATGTTTTCCGGAATGGTGGTTCATCAATATGTGGTGTGTATGTATTCTTGCTGCAATACTGGAATAAAAAGAAGTTATAAAAAAAATAAACATGCATTAGGCCAAATGTTTATTTTATTTATGAATTTTCATTGGAATTACTACTTTCTTGCAAAAGCTTTTCCTGAATATTTTTCATTCATTGAGCATTATCAAATAAAAATTCATTTTTGTATAGAAAATATTACTTTTCATTAGTAATGTAAATGTATATATGTACACACACACATATATGCAGAGTGTAATATGCTATTTATTGCCATTGTTTATCTTGGGGAGGGGCCATGATTCATGAGAGCCAATGGCTTGAGGAAGCGATGAGGCCTTTCTGTCAACAATGGCAATGAGCAGCATATTGCACTCAGTGCATCAGCATGTACAGTTCGCAATTAATTGTATTTTTTCAAATAGGTGTAAACAAAGGAATTTAACCAGACCAGAATTGGTTGAAGCTACTAATTGAGACAAAACCACAATTACTAGGGTGTGTTAGTATGGTCCAAGTTTGTTTTGTCTGTAAAGCCATAAATCTACAAATATTAGAAAAGAATGAAATTCAAATGGTATGTAAACTATCCATAACGCCCAACCCCGTCCTACAATACTTACTACTGTCATGTAGTTCCCACTAACCTGTAGGACCTACGCGTTTGTGGACAACATTAACTTTGGGCGAGGTGCCTAGACGGATTCCACGCACCCCGTAGTATATGTTGGCCTGGAGACCAGCTAGCTCACAGTGCCACCACAACCACCCCTAACCCAAACAGGGAGCGAATGGTTTCTGGCAACCACTGAACAGGACAACTGTGACCCCTCAGGGATCATGGTAACAAATCTAGAACCCTTTCGCTCAGTCACTCTTGTACTCAGAGACGTATACAGAGAATACACAGTGGGACGTTTTCAATATATTTATTGAACCAATGTTATTCTTGTATAGAGTGCATGTGCTGCAATAATCAATAGACAGAAGCATATGAAAGTGATTACAATCTCCAAAATAGTAAATAGCAGGTATAGTTCTACCATGGCACTAAGAACAGTGTACACATGCAGGCATATAAAACCAAGCAGTAATCAGGCGTCCTCGTATTATGTTATTCCCACCCTATGTGTGTCTTGAGAGCGTGGCCAAGAATGCCCCACAGGATGATTCAAGTCCATTACCTGTGGGTACAGAATGTAGGACCCCGTCTTTCTTCATGAACTGGGCGCCCATCACAGAGATGTTAGGCTGCCGCTTGGCTAAGCATCAGGATGCAGGGACCTCATGATGTCAGCAGAAGTGTCCCCTCTGGCTAACCCCGGAAATGCTTATTTATAATAAAAAGCATCCTCATTTAATACTTTAAATATATATATTTCCTGTCTGTTAAATGGAATAAAAGCTTTCATTGTTGTGAGATTTTGTGTTTTTTTAAATTTCACGAGGTGCTACATATTTTATTAGGAAGGTGTGAGAAATAGATTGAAGCCCAATAAATCTCCCTGGATTTTTCTCTTTTTGGACTACCTGGTTTATGGAATTCTGTCAGGAGTGAGTCTCACTATCGGAGTTTCAGTCACTGTATGCTCTGCTATTTTATCATGGATTGAGAGTGCAAACTGCCAGTATCCACCTTTTAAGATAAGTTCCGCTAATGTAATGATAAGAGTAGGAGACTCGGGGCTGGGTACACAGAAACAGGTGCGCACGTGTGTTTTCATAGGACCTGGCTAAGCATGTGAAACTACAGTCTAATTCAGCCTGGAATCTGTACAGGTTCGTGAAGGGGCCGGGCACAGAAGGACCCCTTCAGGGATTGGTGCTGACCTTGCAGGCCTTCCAATATGAGTGGCCATTATACTGGAGAATGTAGAGCGCTTTAATGGGTTATAAACTACACTAAACCTGCACCAAAATATCATTTCATCATATTTAGGCCGACATAATTATGTGATGCACGGATCCCTTGGTAAATCAGGATACCAAATGCAGATCTTGCCTTTATTTCCACATATCTGCACTCTTTGTGCTACTGCAAGATGAATTATTTGTCTTTGACTCAACTCCTAATTAGATTCAGACCTTTGTATCACCCTGCTGGGCCACATTAATTACTCTGCTGGCCAACTGGAGGATCACAGGTCACCACACATTATGGCCGTTTGCCAGTAAGTAGGTCTGCTCGTGTGGCCATGAGGCCTGAAGACTCGACTCTTGGTGGCTAGAGCACACAACCACTAGCAAAATGGAGCTTTTTCCATGTAGTGAATCAATACAGGTATTAATGAACCACATTGTAAGAGGGAACCCTCCTTAGCGATTTTATTGGTGTGGCATTGGTTTTATCATGATATTTTTCTGCTTTTATTAATGTGGTGATGCCCTTACAAAGTCTGCCTTTTGACAATTACACCCCATTAGATTTAGTCTACTTTAATGGGGCATCATGGTCTTAGAGTGTAGGCCTTGCTAGGGGTGTGGACTGTTATGAGGATGTTATCATAAGTATTTCCACCTACCATCATGCATATATTTGTAAATAGGCCATTTCTGTCCACCTTGTGCACCATGGAATTTACTCTCGTGTTCCAGAGGATTCAGTATATTAGAAACCAAGCCAGGGCAGCCCATCACTCACAGGATGGCCAATATCACTCATTAGTTTCAGATAGCAGGTCCCATTGACCCAGTTTGTCATTACGACCAGAAGCCCCTGCAACTACACTGAGGACCATTAAGGTGTGGGATATTTTTGTGAACTTAATGTGAATTGGGCATAGTTTGAGACATTGGATCATCCTGATAGACAGTGAGGAGATATAGCCTACCGGCCAGAGCAGCCTACTCTGGAACTGGGGAAACATGTTTGATTCCTGAAGTCTGCTCAACATCCTGTAATTCTGGGCAAAGCACTTACTCTCCCCACGCATAATGTAATCTGTAATGTGTGTGTAATGCAATCTGGAGCTCATGTAAAGTACTTTAATGCCATTGGTCCAGGTGTGCGATACATTAAATTGCAGAAATAAAACTGCTAAATTAACAAAAATATCACTTCATTCTGGCACTGGAGAAGCATGGCAATGGCATTTCACTTTCTTCGCACAGGTAGGAAGCGTTTCTTCAGACGAACCATCTTGTGCAGTGAGTGAAGCATGATATGCCATGTGGAAGGCGGTACCTATTCAGAGATGGAACAGGGAACGTCTGCACTTTGCGGGACTTTGTTTCATAGGTGTAAGTAATGATATATTGAGCAGTAAAAAGAGGTCTCTGCAAAATGATTGCCCCAGGATGTTATCCACTGCATTCTGTTTAAGAATCCACAGTTCATCACACTTCAACCTTTTTACAATAGTTTGTTTCACTCTGTATCATTTACCTCCTTTAAGTTGACCAAAAGAGGTTATGGTCACACTTTTGACCACTGTAATCTAAGTTAATGCGTATATAATACAACTATCTAAGTTAATATGTCCATGTTCCTTAATTTGCTTTATTCACCTCAGCAAGCTCTAAAAGAAGTGTCTGGTTCTTAATTAAAAAACAATTGAGCAGGGACTGGGTGGACGTTTTTGGAAAGGGAGAGGTATCCTAACAGTGGAGTGAAGTAATGGCATTATTTTGAGTCAATCAACTATTAGAACATTGGAATGTTGGGAGCTCCATTGAAGACAATGGAGTATCTCTGGGCTTATAATGGCTGGTATAAGCCCTGAGCTCCAACATTTCAATGTTTCTTTGTTCACAGCTCGGGCTGTGAACAAAGGCTTCAAGGAGCCTGAGGGGATTCCAATCCCCTCACGCTCCCATAAGGCTTTGTTCTTTTTTGTTAGAACATTCTGCCCTCTAGTGGCAGAATGTTCTAATATCCTTATAGCCCTTCGTAGCTGGGCTCGGGCCTTTAACGCTGGAGAGGGCCTTTAATAGCCCTCTACGGCGGGGCTATAAGGCTATATTATTTTTCCACAGTAATCGCCCTGTCCAGCTGTGTGGTGTATGATTCCCTGAAACATGATGTGTAGCTATCTCCCTGAATGCAGTGCTTTGGTATAAATCAGTACAGCACACATGAATAAACTCCTCGATATTCTCAAATGGGTACCACATTAAAGAGGGTTCTCTCTACCTGCACCTTGGTACGCAGTTGTCGGTAAATAGGCGGATATGGCCACCAGTACCACCAGCAGGGTGAGTGAAAGGCAAGCTAGAACCCTTACCTCCCACCACTGGGAATCTGGATCGCCTCTCAGTAGCTCAATGGCATCGCCCATCTGGAATGTAAGAACCGGTTTTCCCGGAGGTGCTGGGTTGCCATAGTAACCGTGGACTGCCACCATTTTAGGACCTGGAAAAGAATACGAGAGGGGCACAAATATCAACACATGTTTTCACAACGGATTGTTCTACAAGAACCGCGGGGTGTATCTTTCATTCATTGGGGGAATGGAATGGGACGCTTAATACCCCCAGAGAATGTGTGACATCACACAGCATGATTACATTACCAGAAAAACCACGAGCTTTTTAATTTATTTTTTTATTTTTAGAAAGTGTAATAAAGTCATCAGAGTGGGCAGTTGTGCTGCTGGCCTAACCATACAATGTTCTGGTATCATAAGTCAATAAGTCAATCCTATAGTTAGATTATCACGAAGGAAACAGAACAAAACATATATCCTATAAAATGCTGTAAAGGAAGTTAATTAAGCTAAAATGAAAGCATGTCACATTACATCATAACTTTACACAAAAAGGTTCGCGGATCACAAAGACACTACGCAGACACAAAATGTTAACACAAGGGCCAAGTTGCATGTTCGTGAAGACTGCATCATACATGTCAAACCAACAGAAAAGGCCTTACCAGAGCCCATGCTGACAGGATCCTGAAAGAGAAAGACAAAGGCTGGATTAGAAACTTAAAGTAATACAAAGAAATAGTATGCTTTACAGATGGAAGACAGGTTAGCTGCTTTTTTAGGTTATCAGCACTTGTACATGGCATTTCTGGCATGGGTACGACTTTATAGTGTCTATCCGCATTGTTCGCGAGTGTCCATAACTCAGCAGATCATACTGTGTTGTATTATTAGATGGCCAAACTATAGGCCTCTGGTGAGTTGTCGTTGCGTATGCAAGCGATTAGATTTGATATTTTGGAACCATGAGTACTGTATTATGTGGGTCGTGTTGTATCTTTGTGAAGCATCCCAAAGCCAGCTATACAACATTAGAGCTGTGTGATATTACAACAGGATAGATTACTATGTATGGTGAAGCAGGACCCAGGTATCTCGGTATGCAATAACAATGATCTGTGCATGTTGGATGGGCATGAATTCATTGCAACACACTCAAGGAAAGACCAATGCCCCAGCTAATTCTTATAGAAAAGGAAACTATACTTAGAAATGGCCGAGTTATGTTTGACTTTATTTCTAAAGGTCTCAAGAAGCAACTGAGACTTATCTTGGCAGACATAAAATCCATACAATATTTCAGCGGTACCAGAGGCAAGAGGGAAATGTACTGGTGAAGTGGATCATCCTTTAAGTGGTTTATAAATATTGAAAAGAAAAAGGCACCTTTGAGATCCTCTGTAGGTTTTACTGCAATGAGACAAAACTGACTGATCAGGGGCACCGCATCCTTAAATCACGCACACAATTTTCAGACCTACAACATATGGCTGTGTTCACATCTCATGATAATGAGCTATTTACAAAAATCAAAATCCACTTACTAGATCATCTGGAGCGACTGAAACACAAAATGAAACAGAATAAATAATCTGTTAAAATCAGGAGGGATTTAATAGGAAATATATTTAAACAATGAAAG
This sequence comes from Lissotriton helveticus, assembly GCF_964261635.1. Taxonomy (NCBI): domain Eukaryota; kingdom Metazoa; phylum Chordata; class Amphibia; order Caudata; family Salamandridae; genus Lissotriton; species Lissotriton helveticus. Next base: position 161,397,513 of record NC_136065.1, on the reverse strand, counting down.
AGTGAAATAATCATTTGAAGCTATCTTTCAGTAGGGCATTCCTGCCAGGCTACAGACCTAACTTTCAAAACCCTTTGTGCATTTACAACTACTAGCATTTGAATGACTGCAAACAGAAGAACTGCAATTAAAGTTACACGGCAAGTCACCACACGTGTGCATATGGCATGATATGGTAGCTTTTTGGGGGTTCATTTTTTCTCAATTTACCATTTTAAGATGGTGGGTATCCATCTGGGTGAGTTGAATTTAAAAAACTAAAAGGAGCTCGAAAGCACATTTAGGAAAAGGAGAGACCAGGCTGCAGCTGCTAGGTCAGCCTAAGAAAGTAAAAATAACATTTAAATTAAAAGAAATACAAGGAGGGTGATGGTGCAAAAGAGTAATGCGGCTAGGAGAAGCAACTCAACACCACCAATAGGCAGCAGTGAACGGGGCAGCAGAGAAACTGAAGAGTTCAGGAGGGTATTAATAAAACTGCCAAGCAGAATGGGGATGGGTGGTGGAAGCAATGGACGAAGTGGGGGGGAGAAAGCAACACACAGAGTGCAGGGTAGGTGGAGATGAAAAGAGGAAGCAGCACACATGGGAGGGGGCGAGGAAGAAAACATATGCATTTGCCTAAAGTGCAGAAAGCAAAAGAAAATATAGTTCCTCTAGTGTATGCAGTGGAAGGATACAAGTCATCTCATTAAAAGGATGGTGAAGGAGCTATGCTCCAAGCGAAGGGACCAACACAGACAGAGGAAGGAAAACTATTGAATAAGAAGCAAGCAAATGAAACGGACAGGAAAGTCAAACAACAATAAATAATGGGCTATTTCAAAACTCACTTTAACAACTGGTATTTTTATACAATAAATCCATTCAACAAAAAACAGTTAATACTGTCTGTGAGACCTGAAACTGCAGGAGCAGCGAACTACTGAGTACAGAATCTAAGGGAAATACTTTTTACATATCCAAGCTCAACTTTAGATGCAACTGTCTTTGCAAAAGGCAGCTCTCTATCACAGAAGTAGGAACTGTGTGCTTTTATGGGGGTTGATGAAGATGATAGCTCTGCAAAAACTTAAAGTGTTGATAATTGTCCAAAGTCAGAAGTTCAGAGTTAGGAGTGGGTGGTTCCTTAGAAGGGCAAGAGCTGAGTTTTGAGAAGACAGTGAACACAGCAAGTACTAACTAAGGCTGTTCACAAAAACCTCCTACACAATAACATAGCCTGAAGCATTCTCCCTTAGAACACCCATGCCCCCCTTTTTATGGTGTAATTAAGACAAAACCTCGGCAGCATCCTTTAATACATTTATAAGGGAGATGCTGCAATTCCTTCTGCAGTTAAAAACAATGCATGCTTCGACTAACATTTATTTTTATTGTTCAACATATTGTTTCACAGTAAATACACAGTGCCATCCCAGAGGTAGTCATCTGGTAAAAAAAAAACACAACAACCACAATTAGGGGGAAAAATCACTTTAAATAAAAATGTGACCACGTAAGTGGATGAGGACCAAAAATCCCCATTGAAAACTATTTTATATTTGGATTTCGTAATTACACTTAGTTGTGCAAACCTTATTATCGAACATATTTTATGAACGTTATTTGCCAAAAAAAGACAAGCAAGCACAAAATATGTAACTTCCTGTGACCAGAGTCCTGTCGAAGGACTGCCAATTGGAAAGCAAAATAAGCATTGACTCAAAGTCTAAGGGTTGTCTCGCTATTCTGCTCTCATTACGGTTTTAGAATCTGTGATTATTTTTATCTAACACAATTATAAACCAAAATCAATATATGCAGGCTCAAAATAAATTACTTTCTCATTACATTCCACATCTCGCTCACATGCCTAGAATCCTTCAAAATACCCTTTTACTGGAAATCCTTGAGGCCAAATTTATTAACATAAATATTCATCAGTTTCAAACGCAAAAGAGCATGGCGTGAATGTTAAACACTTCCACGCGCCCCGCTGACACCCAACTGAGCTGTGCTGAACCAATCCCCAATGACACTTAGTGGCAGTAAAAATCCTCACAGGAAGTCAAATTAGACACAACTAAGATATCTAAACCATAATAATGGAGGGATCGGAAGGCTCAGAGCACTACAGGAACCTTTACTTGGCTTCATGGTCTCTGGCTTGAATCCGTGTAGGTCTTTTCAGCCATTCATCCTTCCAAGGTCGATAATAGGAGTACCATTGTGTTGTCTAACAATAAACAACTGTTATACAGCACCAAAATACCCCTCTGTGTAAATGTGCACTTAACAAATACAGTTGTTTTGGTGAGGGTCCTTTTTTAACCAACATTTTAAAACATACGTGAGCATTAGACTTAGGTTTGTCGATAGTCTCATTTTAAGGTTTAGGGCCAGTTTTATATTTTGGGTTACAATTGGGCTAATGGCCCTGGGTAAATGAGGTATGTTGTTATTATTATTAGGCTGAGGCACATGGCATGCTGTAGGCTGATGGCTACCATGAGTCAAAGCCTCAGAATTAAGAGGTTACCTTTATTATACTGACACTGTACAGGGAGCATGCACTAGCCTTAGGTCAGACCTAGGGTCAGTCTTAAGGCTAGCATCAGTCATAGGTGTGGGGCTGTAGGGAGTGATTAATTTGTTTTTAAAAAAATGCAGGGGCTCTCGGCAGGAGGCAGCTTGCACCAGCCCATTTCTCCTGTTAGCGCCGCCTAAAACAGAACCAAGTACTAACGGATGTGGCATAATGGACAGAGCTGCCGACTTCAGAGCTGGGGAACCAGGTCCGAGACTCAGGGTTGGCTCAACATCCTGTGATTCTAGACAATTCATGTAATCTCCCTGTGCCTACCAGAAATGAACATTTCCTTACTTGGTGCTCATGAAAAGCACCAGTGTTGATAATTAAGTGTTGGTACTGAACACTGGAAACCCCCGGTTCAAATTAAGCACTGATTCTATGGTCATGTGAAAGACTTTGGGTGAGTGATATATGTGAATTAGACTTTGAGGACAGAGTTGGCATGAACATTAGGCTATAAGGGCCGGGGTTAGAGTTAGGCTTTAAGGTCACGGCTACTGCTGATATAAAGAGGATGGCCATAGTTAGGCTTACATTTCTTTTTATTTTCCTTTATAGTCATTTCATAGTAACATTTTGTGATTATAGTCTTAAACCATGTAATCATGTGTAGCCATTTATCTAAAAAAAAACAGTTAACTGTGACAGAGCTGAACCAGTGGATCTGAAGAAGCACAAAACCTTTTAAAACCATAATGCCAAGCTGGAAGGGGGTACCCTTCAACTTCGCAATCAAACAGACTGGGAAGAATGGCCTCCTGTTGTGTGAGGCTTGAAAGATTGTCAAGAACTTTTTTTTAACCCTCAACTGCAGACACGGCGACATAATCTTCTTATACACAGTGTGAATCTCTCTCCACTTGCTCAGTTTATACCTTATTTATCCTTTACTTAAGCACTCTATTATTTAAGTGGATGAAGTTTTAGTAAAGTTCCCATTGCTTAAATGTAATTGCTTTGGCCATTGCAACTTACTTCGATGTGAAGATAATTTCTCATCTTTATTTACTTCATATTCCATATGCCAATGTATATAACAAATGGGGATGGGGTCGCCCAATTGTCATGTTAAAGCTCCCTCGAGCAGTTGGCTGACGAGCCTGGGACCCCGCACCTGCGTGCCTGAGTGGTACTAAACCTGGCAGATATTTGGCAGCCACCGGCAACCCCAGAACACGGCCTATCCCTGCTGACGAGGGGTGATACCCCGAAACAGGTGTCCAGGGATGGCGAAGATAGCAGATAATCGAAAGAAGATGCATCGCGGAACACGGAACTACATTGACCACAGTCCTTAGGGGTGATACCGCTGGTGTGTGAGTAGTGTGTGCCCCCACCCCCAATTGTAATGTTAAAGCTCCCTCGAGCAGTTGGCTGCAGAGCCTGGGACCCCGCGAATGGGTGGTACTAAACCTGGCAGATATTTGGCAGCCACCGGCAACCCCAGAACACGGCCTATCCCTGCTGACGAGGGGTGATACCCCGAAACACGTGTCCAGGGATGGCGAAGATAGCGAAGATAGCAGATAATCAAAAGAAGATGCATCGCGGAACACGTAACTACATTGACCACAGTCATTAGGGGCGATACCGCTGGTGTGTGAGTAGTGTGTGACCCCACCCCCAATTGTAATGCCAATGTATATAACTCAAATATTTCCTTTTTAAAACGCTGAAATTATCTGGAAGATGTTCTCTTAAGCCCACCCCCACCTCGGTGTGTTCACTGGGCAGTCCCCAGTTTGCAAACTTTGCCCACACCAGACTTTGCAGTAACACAAGCTCAATGGGAGGGTTTAAACACTTTTTGGTCCAGATTTGACGTGGTCATAGCAATGAGCTAGACTCAAGCTTTGTACTATATCTCTTTGGGGAACTGGAAATTGCACTCGGAACATCAACTGTAGCTTCATTTTAATTGCATGAACAAAATAGCACTTACAAATTAATTAATACATCAAGATGGTGTAAAATAAAGGCATAACTCTTCTAACTTGATGGGTCCTAAAGTCAGTGACATTGTTAATCCATCGTTGGATTGCAAATATACATTTAGTACAGCATTTGTTGTCCTTTCTAACCAAGATTGGTTGTCACTTTATTTCAATTGCAATAATAAAATTACTCTATATTCTAAATGCTATATCTACTGTCTCTGCAGTGTTAAAGTAAGTATACATCTACTTTTCTTAACTCCTCATCCTGGCACCTAAACCTACATGACAATGCTGTGCTAACATGGATAATCTGGATGCAATATTTTTGAAGGTCGATATTTCAGACAGATACTTACAAGCACATGCATCAACCATTTTTGCGAGAGCAAATAGTTCGATTCGCAAAAATCGTCCGTTTGCGCCCGCAAGAAGGGAATTTGCTATGCATCAAGGTTCAAGGCACTCACAATTTCGGAATTCGCAATTAATTGTGATTTCTTAAATTGCGTTTGCATTTAAGGAATCGCAATTTGCAATTCCTTAAATGCAAAGGAAGAACCAATTCAGAATAGCGATTTCCCTACTAGGGGGCGCACATTACCATCAAGTTGAACTTGATGGTAATTTGCAAAAACTTTGAAAAATGCACTAAAGTGCATTTTACAAAGTTGTAGGTTACATTAGGGCATGTGTGTGCGCAACATGTTGCGCACAGAGCAATTTCAGGGGTGCAACAGGGTGTCCTTTTGACATCTTTACACCCTTGAAATTGGTACTCGCAAATTGTGCATGCAAATGCAGAATTAACGTCCGTGGAAAGGTTCACACTTAATTAATATTCAAAAATAGTTTGTGATGTTTCTGAGCTTTCTTGTGGAACATTGACACCTTTTGTTTACAAATATGCCATTTAGGGCTCTTCCTTTCTCTGCGAGGGGTTTTCAGATATTTATTGTCTCACCTAAGCACAAGAAAATTTGTAATGAGCAATGACAAAAGCTCTAACTTTTACAAAAGCGAAACCGTTGCATTGTAAATGCTTGTTTATATAAATTGTTAGTGTGACTATAATATTACTTGCATTGATTTGGTAAGGCTAAAGACTGCATGATCATTTGTTAGAGGGCTTTAAGGTTACTCGAAGAACACTTTACATTTTTTTTAATTTTTTGGTGGGGGTGACTGTCAAAGGACCTGTTGCTAGCAATATACATGGAGTGGGCATGGGTTTGCCCTTTTCAACAATTTTCTTACTTCAATTAGCCTCTTTCAACTAATGGCTTGAAATGGTCAGTTATTTCTTTTTTTAAGCACTGTGTAGTATTCATATCCATAATTTTAAATCCGTTGAGAATGTAAGCTGTCCGAAACCCACTGATCCTTGAAGTCTTTTTATATCAAACATGTTCTCCTTTTAAAAGAGTTTTTCCACTTATTACAAACTGAACCAGTTGATAACTGATGTGTAAAATCTCTTGATTCCCAGGCAGCTGAGTGCATTTTTTAGCATGAAAAATTAACTCTTGCATTTATCAAGTCCTCACATTATGTTTAGAGTTGTTAGCTTGCACTTTGCCGCCAGCTTGATGACAAATTGGAGACCTGGTATCAAAGTGAGATCCATTTAATTCCTATGTGATGGGCTCTGTGCTATAGTTGAAGTATAAGTTCTTGGACCCATAGATAAGTAAAAGTAAAAGATTTCTGGCTGAAAAAATGTAAGACTGCACTCAGTTATTTATTTTATTTATATAGTTTTATTTGGTACGAACAAGATGTTTTTGGGTGACAAAGCGCTTTACTAAAGTAATAAGAAAAGATATGATACAGCACGGTAGGTAGTACAGCGGCATAATAAGTCATGTGAGCAAAATATATATATTTTTTTTACATAAAACCAATGGTCAGATGTGCACAGTCATACTGGCAAGTGCAAAGTCCGATGGGTGTCAGTGATGTGTAGATGGTTGAAAAACATAGGAGAGACAAGGATCTCAGAGTAAGGGTGAGTGATGTGGCAATAAGCAATGACACCCAAGCATGAAAGGTGCTCTTGACGTGGGGAGGTGTGCCCTCATTGTGGAGGAATTTGTTGCATAGTAGATTTTTTACTCATTTCTTGAAGATTGATGTGGATGGGTTGTGTCTAATCTCGAGAGTTCAAGATTTTGGGGGCCATTCCGGAGAAGGATCGGTTGAAGCTTTTCTTTTTGTTTCATTTTTGTGGCATGTGTAGTAGGGAGATTGAGGTGCTGGAGGGTCGGTTTCCATCTGATAGGGTCAGTGTCTGGGTTAGGTAAGTGGTATTGTGATGCAACGCTTTATGGGTCATACATGTAATTTTGAGATGATTTCTAGATTCATATGGTAGCTATTTCTGTGATTGAAGGTCAGTAGGGATATAATCACTTTTTGATCTGGTGATGCTCCTGGCTGACGCCTTCAGAGTAGCCTTCAGCGGTGCAAGTGTGCTTTTTCGGGAGGCCCACAACGGTAGCACTACCCTAAACTATTTCTTTTAGTACAGGAGCGTGTACTGCTGTTTGGAGGTCTGCAGAGGGGAGGAAATGTTTTAGTTTCCTTAGTGCATCCAGTTGGAGGTTTTCTCCTCTGGTGGCAGCACTTATGTGCTTTTGCATAGGGAGGGCATTGTTCAAGGAGGTACCTAAAGATTTTGCCTAGTCAATGTGTGGGTTACAGTTCAAGGCAGTGGGATGTGGGAGACACTCTTTCATAGCAGGGGTGATGGCGGGCGGTGAGATCAATAGGAATTCTGTTTTGAAGGCTTGGAGTTTGTTGTGGCTGTGATTAAACCAATGTTTCGTATTGATCAGAATGTTATTGGGGATATTGATTGTCATCAGAGGTAATTTTCATGTGTATTGTCGTCTGCATACATGTGGTAGGAGATGTGGGCAAGTTTGAGGATTTCAGTTTGAGTTCCAACGTATAGGTTGAACAGTGTCTGAGAGAGAGTAGAAGCTTGGGGTACCCTCAAGGGACACTGGTGACTAATCGAAAATGCGGTGGTTGTTTAGACTGCACTGAGATCTATAGTGAAGGAAAGAGGAAAGCCATTTTTAGCACTGCACCGGAGAGGCCCATCCTGTGTTCCAATAGTTCAAAAAGGTTTCATGACCTTGTCAAACACTGCTGACCGATCAAGAAGGATTAGTAGGCAGGAATCATTTTGTTCGGGGGGATTGTAAGACCTCATCAACAATGTGTACCATGACTGTTTCGGTTTTATGACCCGGTTGAAAGCCAGATTGTTATTGGTTGAGTAGTTGAAATTACTCAGTGTGATTGTGAAGCTGTAAGTGCACACGTGTTTCTAAGAGTTTGGCTATGGTTGGGATGTTGGAGATAGTCTCTGTGTTTGATACTAAACTCTCACAGTGGAACCCTAGTCTGTTCTGTTCACATCTTTCCTGGAAATGCACCAAAACATATTCTTGACCAGCCGATCCAGTGCCTTGTTTAGACACATCTGCTGTATATTATGTTGATCGAACTATAACACTGCACAGTGTTTGTATGTAAACCACTGTTGCCAATTTGCAGTTAGTCCCACTTACCCCACTTTGCTTCCCATGTCACAGGTCAGTACAAAAAGTGCCTATTGTGAATTCCTATGGTACAGTGCATGGCAACTGCATCGTCAGTGCTGTTAAACCTTTTAGCATGAAGCATCATGCTTGATTATCATCTCTTGGGCATCTATCTTTGATGATATTCTGCTACTTGCTAAATCCTCACCTCCACTACATTCTTTAAGAAAGAAGTGAAAGCTATCCTCATGGCTAAATTCACTTGAACTTGTACCTTACTTTGGAACTATTTGAGACTCCTCACTATTTGTAATATTCGTTTTTTCAGACTGTCTATTTGTATTATTGGTTTAACTGATTGTTTATGCTCCCTCTTGTATCTACCCTATTTTGCTACTCATTTACTACCTTCAACTATCCTTCGCTCAAAAGCTTGTTAATTGCTCTCTTGTTTCTCCTACCCCTTGTTGTAAAGCACTCTGATATCTGCAAAGATCTTGTTCGCGCTATATAAAACTCTCAAAATAAAAATAAATAAATAAATAAATAAAAATCTCCCATTCATCCCTATCGGCCTACTGAATGGGACGGCTTTGAATGGGAAGGCATTCCTTAATTGCAACTCGCAATTTGCGAGTCGCAATTAAGGAATGTCTGGGAATCGCTAATTTTAGAACGATTCCTACATGCATAGGCTTTTGCAATTCGTTAATAGCGATCCCTTAATAATCACAATTAAGGAATAGCAAAAGCCTACCTTGATGCATGTACGAGCTACTAAAAACACTACCAAAATCTCCTATTCTTCACAGTTTTGTTTCAAATTCCCAAAAAGACCAAAATAGGAAAAGTTTCAAAATTCTCACAATTGTACACAGAAACAACTTCTCTCATAAAACATATAGAATGCTCAGCCAGGTCTCAGTTGGAAGTCAATAGAAAGTCTGCACTGCACATCCCTTTTGAAATAAGAATCCCCCCAAGACTAGACAGTGAAAACTTTTCCTATAGTAAAGGAAATGCATTTCAGAACAAAGAGAAAATTATTTAACTAGATATTGATCTCTCCGTAACAGCTGTGTCAAGATCCATGTACTTACTTATTTTGCATGGGGGAATAATTTCGAGACATTCTTTATGGGCTCCAACTCCACATTTCGGGCAAAGATATCCCTGATAGAACGTCCCTCTAGAAAAAAGAAGCAAAGCTATCAAACTAAATAGAGGACATTAAAAATGAATATCTGAAACAAATTATGTTCTATGTAAAGCTAACCTTTTCAGCCTTCGTTTCTGTATGGAATAGATTTGTTCTCAAGGATATTTATTTTAAAGAAAAACAATAAAAAAAGAACAAAGTAGTGTTAATGAAGAAGGAGGAACTAAAAATAAATATTGGTGGGTGAGTGAAGATGCAATCAGAGCTGCACAAATGAAAATAAGGAGGCAAATCTAATTAATTGAAAAAGGAAAAAAAGTGAAAAGCAAGAAAAAAGTGTTAAAAATTAAAAAGCATAACACTTTTGATAGAGGTTTGCTATGCAGACAATTTCAGAGTATTTCCTCACCAATTAGTATTAAACATTTGCAATAAACCACTTTTAAAGACTATTTTCGTGCACGTTTAAGTACACATTAAGTATATTTAGTCATCAGCCTACAACCGAGTTCGAAAATTCAAGACTCAGTCTTTGGTGATTTATTAGGACGACAATGGACTTTCATTTCAATTTTAATTTTGTATTTATGTGACTCACGGCTGACAGCCAGAATAGTAAGTCACAATATCAATATTGAGCCAGTACAAAGCAGACTGGGGGTATTTTTCCAGATGAAACCGCTATCTTATTTTCAATCAAACACTTCCTATAGTTTGCATGAACTGCCAGTCCCAGTTTCAACACAGACATACCACAAATGTCAAATTCCATAAAACAAATATGCTGCTATCTATATCCAAGTATTACATCAATTCGACTGATCACTAATTTTTCTGACATTTAATTTAATCTATTAATATAGAAAACGAGGTTACAAAAATAAACATAGCTTGACAAAAGAGCAACTAAATTGCTTATAGAGAAAGTACACATTAAGTAAGGTGGATTTCTTAAAGCACAATCTGAACTAATTATGTGAGTAGCCACCCACGAGAATTTACCCACCTTAAAAACTTCTTGCATGCTTTGCAGTTGGTGGTTTTCTCAAAAGTGAACATCTGGAAGTTGTGGTGATTGGCATTTGCTTTATCTGGTTTAATGTTTGACCTAAAATTTAAGAAAAAATAAAATCGAGAATGTGCATGCATTATTGTTGATGAAGAAAATAAATATTGGAGAAGGTCGCTCTAATGGAGGGAAATATTCAAAAACATTCAACCATCTCTCCTCACATACAAAAGGGCATTCAAGAGATTCTATATATTCTATTCTGTTCATTTTACAACAAATACCATCTTCCTGTTTGATGGAAATTAATTAATAAAAGTAAAAGACCTAATCTACTTTAGCTATGCTATTTACTTTAAAACTTACAAAAACCTGAGACTGAGGTGCTGCATTTTATTTCAGATATTCAATTATGTATTATGTAGCACATAAGTTTAGCTGAAATAACTGCTCGTAAGACCCTGGATAGACATGATACACATACTACTTGTCGGACTCAATAGAGGACTTTATGCCTGGCTGTTTAACTGTATGCCCCAAGGTAGATCGACCTTTGAAACTTCTAATTGGACCTCACGCAGTACACAACCCGGGGGTTCTTAACTGTGCATGCTGTGGAATTAAGACTCTCATTTCTGAACACATGCAACACGATTGGTTTGTGGTGCAGAGTGGATGTTGCTTCAGGTGTCTCCATGTAGCTTAAACACCTAAATCGGTGGGTATCTACAAATGTGTCTATTCATAAACTCTCTAGAACACCTCATGCTTACGTGCACTGATGTTGACCTCACACAACTCAGTCAAGACCTTCGGTATACAACATACAACATCCAATTCCCTTCCAACTATGAACTCCCAAAAGATACCCTGGAGCCTGATGCTAATCAGAGAGCTCTGTACCCCCATCAGGAGTAATGTACATTACAGACCTGCTACCACACAACACAATGTTGAGAAAAGCACACACAAAGATTCCTTACATGGCCATCTCAAACTGCTCCGTCCACCTCCTCTTCATGTCTTCTGTTTTGCAGAGAAACTGGAAACCCTGTTTTCCCTGGAGATGAATTAAATAGAATCCATAGGACCACTGTGAAGGGAACCAATAAAACAGAACATGTTTATTCTTTTAAGTATGCATATGTCACCTTTACAGAAATTAAAATTAGTTATCAAACGCATTCCTCCACCTGTCTCATATGGCGTGTACGAGGTAGGGTAGCGGCATTGTTCTATATTAGGAGAGCACGGTTCTAGTCCTAGCCTATACTTTTGAAAATAATTGTTAAAAGGAACACTAGTCCAACTGGTTCAATCAGAGCAAAGTAACAACTATGATTCTCAGAACACATTGATTTTATAAATGACAGCCCAAAACTGGGAACAGCAACCTGTTGACAAAGGAAACTCTGGAAACTTTTAATTCAATCATTAACCACAGGATAGGAGGTTCTATTTACTGCTAAAGACATGAAGGTTACAAGTAAACTACTGCTTACAATATGTTTACGTTGGATTTGAAAAAATAGTAGTCCTGCCCAAGAAGCAGTATTTACTCTAATAGTGCAATGCTTTTAAGAAAATGCATTTTCTATACACATCTCCTGGCTAAAATAGTGTAAATTGCAAAAAACTGAAAACACATCACAAAGCACTGAATATTGATTCTAGGCTTGCTTGTGACTGTGGTGCAGCAGTGACGTCTGATCGTCATTGGCTGTCTCATAGTTGCCCGATGTCAGTCTAACTACCCCAATTACACTTTCAGGTCATAGAATATTTATACCAAAAGACAGAGTTACTGGTTAAATAGCCAGGTCACAAAAACAGGCTTGAATGAAAAGGAGGAGAGTCGAGCACAATAAGCAGTGAAAAGGTCTTTGCTTACCATTTTCCCATGAGACTAGAAGGCATAGAAGGAACAGATTGAATAGTTTTGATTAAACTCAAAGCTTACAAATCAAGGTCATGCAGATTAACTTTTCACTCATTCCTCAGGCATGCAATCCAATATCACATATCACCAGGTAACAGCAGAAACAGGTTTTGTAAACTAATATAATACCTGCTTCTGGAAACCATGACAAAGTCTATTTAGTGTTGAAGTTCTATAGATATGAATTTCAAAGAAAAATGGAAATGAGTGACTGATCCTCTGAGACCTCGAGCTATGAATGAAAAGGTTCTTTAATGCTGAGGTTTCTACTGATATGCCCTGCAGTGGTTGAGGCCGAAGCTTTTGCAATTATTAAGAATACCACACATGCTTTTGGGCGGAAGCCAAACATTTGTAGACCAAATGGGAAGAGATGTTTTAAGGCATGGGCAAAGTGGGCAATTGCCGAGGGGCCCCGCCTTCCAAGGGCCCACCTGGGAGAGTTCATTTCTCTCTAGCTCACTTCTGTGTATTTTTGTATCTTAATCTTTAATAAATAATGTAATATTTTAAGCCAACATAGAACTTGAATTAGCAAAGAAATGGGTAATAAAATGTAGTTAATAAAAGCAAACAATATATTTCGTCAGAGGTGACCAAAATCCTCAAGAAGGCTATGCAAATGGGCAGCATTTTAGGAAAAAATACAGTAGTTGGATGTTGTGGAGGTTGAAATGGGAAGGACTCTTTTTCAGAGGGATGAAGTCTTCCCAGGCTTGAGAGTTGGTGGTAGGTTAGTGGAAAACCATTCATGGTATTTAAAATCACTTCTTTGCGTATTTAGGGTGTAACCATGTTGTGTGCTATACATATCCACACAACAACTACAGAGTGCTCAATATTAGTGGCGTTATCCTTTAAGAGTGCCTTTCAGTTCAGCGATACACATACAAGGGCTCAGAGACAGATCATCAGAACACCAGTTAAAGGTTCACGTGAATTGTGTATGGGCAGGAAATATCAGCGGTATAGGGATTCTCTCTATAGAGGCTAGGTACCTTAGATAAGCAGTGGTCCCAATCAGACAGAAGTAGTCCAAAAGCATATTAGAAAAGAGTAATTTTGTGGCCTTTTATAAAGCTAACATGGTTGTCATCTCAGAGTTCACTCCAATTCACTACAAAGACAGGAGCATGGTTTTTTAAGAGTCTTTCCTCTGTGTCTTGTCTTGGATCTAAGGTTACTTAGGGTAAACAAGAACAGCTGAAAACAGTAGTCCACAATCAAATCACATCTCACCGGGAAATGGCCAACGCAGCAATGATTGGCATCCCATAACGCTCTCTAATCAAGTTAGCACCAATTTCCACTTCACTGTATGACTCATCATCCAAGAAAATATTTGATGCTATCTACCTTATTCTCAGAGACCACCAATGACTCCTCCTGGAAGCTGGAACAAAATATGCATAGTCGCATATAAACAGATCAGCTTAAAAAGTCTACCTTCGAAGGCCAAAGGGACTCCCGTGTCTGTCTGTCAGTGAGGTCTTAGGAGCAAAAACTCCTCCATCTGGAACTTCAACCTCAAGGTCCTCCAAAGCTTTAAAACAGCCTTTCTCGGGCAATGCATCAAACCTAAGGAGCTCTAAATCTCACACAAGAACTAAACCTCCTTTCTTTGAGGACACTACTCAAACACCATCTTTTCTATCTTCATCTATACATATTTGACTATCAATATCTCCTGATTTCATCCCGCTAATCAGTATCTCGCCTCATTACTTGCTACATTAATATTCTTGCAGTTCCTTGGTGGAGTGAGTGAAAATATACTTTATTTGATTTTTTTAAAAATCATAAAAGGGTGGACTTACCACCATGCAAACGGCAATTACATCATAAGAACAACGCAAAAACAACTTTAAATCAAGTTAAAAACTGATATCATAAAATGTGCACAATTAGCAGAGAAAGGTCTAAAAGGAAACAGGATGAGAGGAATAGTGTGAGATCGGTCTGGGTGCACATTTTTTTAAACTCATGATAAAAGGAGAAAAATAAACTAAAAGGTATCAGAGAATAACAGAAATTCAAACAGGGTGCACGTTTTTATTTACTCTTAATACAAAAAAGATGATCATTTAGGGAGGAGGGGAGAGAATAGGAAGAGTCCGTGGCCGGCCAGAGCCTGTCCTATTGTCCAGAGGCCTCTATGGTTACTGCCCTGTTTTCCAGTTCTATGGCGGCAAGATTCAGAAATTTTATGGTTTTACATGAAAGTTCTATCCAAGATCCACTTAGGCATCTTATCACCGCCGCCCTGCAAGTTCTCACCTGGGCTTCTCTTAAGAGTGGTAGAAGGAGCGTTTTTCTAAGATTCTGAAGTGCCGGGCATATGCATATAAGGTGCAGTAAGGACTCTGCACCGTTGCCGCAGAGGCGACAGTCGAGAGTTGCCCACAACCGTAGCCATTTGGGAGTGAGATCTTTAGACGAGAAGCAGCCCAGCCTTAGAAGGCTCAGTTTCCTTTTATAGTAATTCCTGAAGCAGTCTTTCAAATATTCCTGAGGTTTTAAATATGTGTATGGCGGCAAGACGAACCAGGCCTTGCTTTTGCCAGCCACTGCTGCTTTATCCATAAGTAATGATGCTTGTTTGACCGCTTTCTTAGTTGTCAGCTTGAAAGCAGAATAAGTCATAGGCAGAAGCCAGGATTCTTCCAGTTTTAATGCTACAAGTGCTTGCCTCAAGGTCTTGTATGTAGAGTCTGGTAGCCCGGCCTGTTTTTCAACTTCTGACCAGCAAAGGTGAGCCAGGGATTCGTCAGCTGCGTCCCTCATCTGCCAATAATATTTGGCGAGTGCTCCTTGGCTTGCCGGGAGCTGGTTAGTGAGACCAAACTCCAAACGAATTTGAGCTTGGGAGATATGGCGTGGGATTGAAAAGAGATTAAGAACAGCCTGGATTGGGCGAGATTTAGCACTGCAGAGTCCCGGGATGGCAGTAATTCAGAGCCATATGTTAGTGATGGCAGAAATTTAGCGGCTGTAATTTTAAGAATGTGGCCGGTGGAATGTCCGCTTAGTTGCTTTTGAACGGTTTTAAATGCAAATTGAAGCTGTTTGGCTTTGGATATCCCCTAGTCCAAGTGCTGTTCAAACTTTAATTGGTAGTCCAGTAAGATTCCCAGATATTTGTATTGGTCTACCTGGGTTAGTGAGGTTGAATTTATCTTCCAGACGAATTTTTGTTTTTTCTTTCGAGAGCCGCAGAAACATAGGATGTTTTTTTTTATTTTTTATTTATAGTCAGTTGTGCATTCGAGAGGTACTGCGACAGTTTGGAGATCAAGCGTTGTAGACCAATGGGGTTTTTTGAGAGGAGCACAATATCGTCTGTGTATTGTAGACTTATTATAGGTGAGTGGGCCAATTTTGGTGGATCACCCTGGATGGTACATAGGTCACTTTCTAGGTCCGCTGTGTAGATGTTAAAGAGGCTGGGGGCCAGTACGCAGCCTTGTTTTAAGCCGTCAGTTGTATGGCATTTCCTTGTCAGGTGACGACAGTCTCATTTTTTCACTTGGACCCAGGTGTCTGAATAAAGCTCGATAATTGCTACCAATAACTTTGGCGGCACGCCCCAAGCTTTCATTTTGGCCCAAAGATTGGATCTGGGCACTTTGTCAAAGGCCGCTTTTAAGTCCAGGAAACAAGTATACAGCGGGGTGGAGTTGTAGATTGCTTTGTTTGCAAGGAGGGTTAACGCAGATAGGTTAGTCAGGGTACCCAGTCCTGGCCGAAAGCCTGTTTGTATCCGGGGAATTATCCCTGTGCTGCTCACCCAGGATTCCAGTTCCACCAACAGGTTGAAAGCGTAAATCTTGGCCTCCACATCTATTAAGGCTATCAGCCTATAGTTATTAGGGTCTGAGCGGGACCCAGATTTATAGATTGGGTGAAGAATGCTGCCTCTCCATGATTCAGGGATGTTCCCGGACTTTAGACTTTGACAAAATAAGGGTGATAATTGGCTGGCCCAGAACGCTGGGTCTTTCCTGAATATGTGGAGTCTTACTACAGAAAACTGTTAAGTACATGAAAAAAAATACAAAATGGAAGGTCTAATTCTGTAGATTAAGTGGGCCCCATTCCTTAAAGACCTTATGCTTGGTATGTATGATCTTTACTTTTATTTCATGTAATCAGACACAGTGGCGTAATTACCCAGCAGGGTGTGCGTGCTTATGCTTTGTGAGAGTCAAAACATCTTGGCCATCTAACTTTAAATTATTTGCAATTTTAACTTTTATAGTTTGGGTAATCCACATAAATCCTGTTGCATGTTATGTTAAGTTGCAAATTTGTTCTTTTTTCATAATTTTTTTTATTTCATCATTTTTCTTCTTTGCACTTTGTTATACCATTTTGTTATCTCATTTTATATTTCTAAAAGGATACTTGATCACCAAACATTAGGATATTAGTGCAGGCCAACAAATATTAAAAGTTACAATAATATTAAGCAGTGTATGAATGTTAAAACAGTAATATACTGAGAGGTATAGAAAAAGGAAAAAGCCAACCCTTAAGTAAAATATAGATAAAAGGTCAAAGACCTTAGAAACACCCGCATTAACTTTGGCCTGAGTTGTAATACTTCAATATTTACTCCAGTACATTTATGTCCATATTTGGATTAGATTTTCCTACTTATAGGATTCACAAAGAATCATAAGAGTACACATGGAAAAGTACACAAGTAGAACATTTCCAGATGTTCTCCATTGCTTATATTTTTAGACAAGCAAAATTCCTTTTAGGTGGAAACGTCTGAATGAGTAAATTCTTAGGAAACATGCATTAGTACATAATAATCAACTGCACCCACAATAGTAAAACATTTTCACTTTGGAGAAATACCTTTCCCTACATTCCATCAAAAAAGATCCACAGGCAAAGGATTGTTTTCCTTTCGGCATTGAAAAGTAGGACGAAACATCAACATTATGTATATGCGACTCTTCAATTTTCAAACACTGGAAAGTCACTTATTTCTAGTTTTGAAAGGAATACATTTCCATGTAATTCCTGGGTGGGGAACCTTCCACTAAAGTATTTAGAACACCCACAATTCAGATTGTAGGTGCCCACTGCACTTTGCAGTGCACTTTGCAACCCAGCCCCGAGTCACTGCGAATGTGGCAATTCCCTTATCCTGGCTATTTTCTTTTATTAATAGTGTTTTATTGAAATACAAACATACCCTCATTCTGATTCTGTGAATCAGGATGTGAAATTTGCAATCATAAATTATTGTTCCTCCGCACCTTTGTCACACTTACCTGGTGAAAAAGCTTTATGAATTGGGCCCTTAAAATCCTGAATTAGAATTTTGACTAGCAACTTAAGTAGAATGTAGATTATACAGTCTTGCCAATAACAAGACAGAATGATGACTTGATACAGATTTCGTTGTATAACTTGTAGTAGTACTAAACATTCAATTGCATTATATATTATTTATATTAAAGTTGCACGCGGCAAATGTTGAAAAACCAAATCCCATAAAAAGAGTTAAGTCTCAACAAACACCTGATTAAAAATATATATTTTTCACATGCACCAAACACTAAACTGAGGGAGCTCTACACTCCACGTCATTCTTGCAGGAACCATGCACAGAGAACTAATGAAGCAAACAAGTGGATCTAAATTTGTGTGGATTTTCAGAATCCTGTCCAATGCTGACTGGATGGTTCAGTTAAATAGTAGTGTTACTTTTTGCTATATAAACTGAAGCTTTAGGTCAAAGTAAAAAAAAACACACTGGTTAGAAACATGTGTCTTGACACAAAGAAAGTCATGAATAGCAAATCTCGAAATGCTTCAAGGCCTCCAATATCTGAGCTTCAATCTGCAATTTCATTGATGGATTTCATGCAACAAATGTTGTGCCAGTACCACTGAGGCCAACAAGTGTACTATTATGAGGGCAACACGCCTGTCTTGGAAGGTGTAAGGTTAGGGAGCTTATGACAAAGTCAGCATTAATTTCAAACGTTATATTTGTGCATAATTGGTGCCAGTGGGAGCAGAAACAAAATAGTAATCAAATAGCCTGAGAGATGATATGAAAGCAATGTGTAACTAGACTTGGTCTGAATTCTCGCTGGAAAGTCACATGTAATTGCAACTTCAAAACAAATGCTAGGACCTAAATAAGGCAGGTGTTGTCATGGTCAATGATTCAAAGTAACGTTCTGTTAAGTGAGTAACTCGTTTAGGCTCGTTTAACCTCAACAGTCAGTCAAGTGAAAACCAAACATATATATGGTCTTAAAAATACCAGTCCAGCATAGAATACCTGGTAGACACTAGTGACTAAAGGACACAAGGAATCCAGGTCAACAAAACAATAATGTTAATTTCTGACATGCAAACTCCAAAAATAAATCAAGTAAAAAGAGAATATACAGATATTAAAAGCAATGGGATAATTCAGTGGATTACCACACCACTGAATAGACTGTACAATTCTCTTGGAGGCAGTTAACAGTCTTGTGAACTTAGCCCAACTCATCCTTTAACTTTCTTTTTAGGAGATAATATGTGCATGTCAAAGCACTGGATGTCAAATTGTTTTATGTAGCAGCCGCTGCTGCATTTACAACGTCTTTCTCTGCCTCTTCTACATAGCCAATTGACGCCAGTTTGTTCAAACGGGCACCTCTAGATACCAGAAGATCCCTCCAGTGTCTCTCAGCACACCAGCAGCCAGGACACTATCAGACTGGAGATGAAGAAAGCAATACGGCTACAGGCCTTCGTCAACTATTCACCCAGGATCCGGATCAACATTTATTTTACCCACCAGGATTGCTCAAACCCACACACTGACTGGAAACACAAGTTTGAGTAGAGAGGCAGGACAAAAGTGATTGGTCGCCTATTGGAGGCTTCAATTGGAGAACTATATGCAGAGGACAGCACTATATTCCCAGAAGGATAACAACGGGTTAAATATAGGGTTAGAAATTACAATGGTGCCTTGTGTCAACAACCAGAACTTTGCAGAAAGGCATAGGATTTTAACCATTTAGACCCCAAAGGCCTGGAGGATAAAACTGAAATAGTCCATTCTTAACACAAGAAACATTCTCATGCAGGGAAGACACGGGATAAGAAGGTAAAAGTATTTTTTGAACAACAATATATCAGAATTCTTACACAGAAAGGCTGGAATTAGAAATACTTATTATAAAAGATACCCAGGACACACATAAGTTAGAATGTTTGTCAAAAATATGTCGCCAAACTGGAAGATTTGGCAGTCATCATTCTAACGATCATTTGTGCTCATGTAAAGCGCTCTGATACCAGATATCTTCTGGTCTAGGTTGCGCTATATAGAACTCTAAAAAATAAAATGAAATAAAAATACAAAATTTGTAAATTTCAATGTCTTTCAACGCAGTTTGTAGTAATAACGTAATAGTAATAACGTAATAATAACCTGGTCTTTTTCTCCAGCATCAATTTGGGCTTTTTTCCTGCACTGTGCAGCCGTGACACTAACAGGCACCTGACTGAGAGAGCCATCTGCAGACAGAGATGCACACTCTAGAACACCTTCATGCCCCAATAACCATGCCTAATAGATGCAAATAGCAAAGTCCCTGGAACAAATGTGCTTAAGCATTTTATTTATTTTTTACACATAAAATAGCCTTATATTGAACTGCATAGAAGCAGGATGAGCACTGCACAGTCAGTAATTACAGCCGCCCAGGCGCCACTTCACTTGTCCTCAGAACAGGACCCTCATTCTGAGATGATTACTTACGGGGGGAGGGGTAATATTAGGGCCAGTGTTCCCTATTTCGACCAGTGTCACTAGCGCAGTTACAGCCATTATGAATTTAGCCTGGAATGGGGAGGAACTATTAGGCCCTTTACTGCATGCTTTAACCCAGATTCTGGGTCCCTTTCTGCTCACATTTTAGGTCATCTTAGTGCACCCAGTAACACCTCTAATTGTGAGTGGAAATTCTACAAAAATCATACAAGATTACCACTCCACACAACTCAGAAACGAGGGCCATATTGTTACCATATAGCTCATGCCATTGGGATACAACGTTGCAGACCTGTGCTTTCCTTTCCAAATCCAGTGTTTTCCATTGTGTCAGCCCAAATGGATGAAACGAGCTGATCCAACACTACAACTCCCACAAATCACCGATTAGTTATATTAAGGGCTGGAAGTGAGAGCCAAGTGTCCAAGTGACAGCCATCAGGCCTCCTTCCTCCAACAACATACTGGAATCTTCAGAGCCCAGGAAGCAACTTTTGGTTGAATGTTACCCTTCGCTAAGTGCCACTGGTAAACATTTAATATGTTGGACAGGAAAACAAGCACTGACCAAACATATAATAACAAGTGATAGGATCTGAACCAGTGGTTCTAACTGGGTGCGGCAGCCAACATAGACAATGAAGGAGCAGAGCATTTAAAATAGAAAGGGCCAACCCACAAGCAGCAGTAATGGTCTTTCGAAAGCACAGAATTTCACACCCATGTAATCCAGAACTTACACTGTGGTTGGTGTCAGCTATTATTTAAATCCTAGATTAAAAAGAGTGCTCCCCCCAAGAGGCAAGCCTCACTGGATTAAAGACAAAAAGTAATGATGTCGTACAAATACTTGTAATCCTAATTTTTGCATGTGATCATCTTAAAGTCTGCAGTCGAACAGACTTTTAGATCCGGAAAAATCACAGTGGTTACACAATGCATAATGCAGTGGATCTGCAATATTAAAAAACACGGTCAACTTATATTGTGCCCGGAAAGGGTGGTGGGGCTAGACAGTCTAAGTGGTGGAGTAGAGAATACAGTATACCACATTGATACTCAAAGTACGGCCCAGAGGCTGCATGCAGCCCTCCTGAGGGTATCAAGGCGCTGAGTGAGGGGGTGTCTCTGCCTCAGTCGAAGAGCCTGGTCTTGAGGTCTTTTCTGAATTACGGCAGGGATGGTGATTGACCGAGGTGCAGATCGGAGAAAGATCTTCCTCCAGCCCTGGTCTTGCGGATCTGGGGGATGGTGGCCAGGGCCAGTTGGGTGGAGCTGAGATGTCTGGCAGGAGTGTAGAAGGAGAGGCGGTGGTTGAGGTAAGCAGTTCCAGCATTGTGGAGCGCCTTGTAGGCGTGGGTGAGAAGCGTGAAGGTGGTTCTTTTGTTGACAGGTAGCCAGTCAAGGTCCCTCAGGTGGCCAGTGATGTGGCTGCAGCATAGGATGTTCAAGATGAGTCTGGCGGAGGTGTTCTGGATGGTCTGCAGTTTTTTTTTTTTTAGAGTCTGGGTGGTGCTGCCGAAGTTGAGTCTGCTGGTGGCGAGTGCATCGGTGACCTTTTTCCTGGATTTGGTGGGGATCCAGATTGAAGATCTTCTGAAGAAGGCAGAGCTTGTGGAATCACGAGGACGAAACAGCGTTAATTTGGCGGTTCATTGAGATCAAGGAGTCCAGGATGCTGCCTAGGTTTTGTGCGTGGTCTGTGGGTGTGGGAATGATTCTGAGTGCTGCGGGCCACCAAGAGTCATCCTAGGTGGAGGGGGAGGAGCCCAGGATGAAGACTTTGGTCTTGTCTGAGTTAAACTGGAGGCAGCAGTCCTTCAGCCAGGTGGCCACTGCCTTCATTCTGCTGTGGAAGTTCCTCTTGGCGACTGTGGTTTCGTCTGTGAGGGAGGGAATCAGCTGAGTGTCGTCGGTGTAGGAGACGATGTTTAGTTTGTGGCTTCTGACGATGGCTGCAATAGGGGACGTGTTGATGTGTAGATGTTGAAGAGGGTGGCGCTCATGGAGGATCCCTGAGGCACCCTGCAGCTGATCTCTGTGGGTTTTGAGTGATACGGTGGAAGTCTCACTCTATGTATGTATTTGTATGTTTACTCACCCTTGAGGCGGAAGCCGGGGGTTCTTTGCGCTCCCTTGCGCGCTGTGCATTTATTGAAGGTGTTTGGGTGCAATTTGATTGGAAAATACACTCGTATTTTAAACACTGTAAATATTTTAAATAGGAGCTTTTTTAGCAGCCCCCACCTGGAGCGGGACTCACATCGCCCCAGAGCCCCCTCTCGTGTCCGGCAGCGCCACTGTTGCCAGGCGCCAGGCACTACTCGACAATCTTCAGGCGCCATCTTGGCCTGGGGAAGGATCGCGGGACAGATCTCCGCCCCTCCGCCCTCCGAGGAGATTTAAGGGCTGATTTCACCGATCCTCGTGGTATTTGTATGTCTACTCACCCTTGAGGCGGAAGCCGGGGGTTCTTTGCGCTCCCTTGTGCGCTGTGCATTTATTGAAGGTGTTTGGGTGCAATTTGATTGGAAAATACACTCGTATTTTAAATACTGTAAATATTTTAAATAGGAGCTTTTTTAGCAGCCCCCACCTGGAGCGAGACTCACATCGCCCCAGGGCCCCCTCTCATGTCCGGCAGCGCCACTGTTGCCAGGCGCCAGGCACTACTCGACAATCTTCAGGCGCCATCTTGGCCTGGGGAAGGATCGCGGGACAGATCTCCGCCCCTCCGCCCTCCGAGGAGATTTAAGGGCTGATTTTACCGATCCTCGTGGTATTTGTATGTTTACTCACCCTTGAGGCGGAAGCCGGGGGTTCTTTGCGCTCCCTTGCGCGCTGTGCATTTATTGAAGGTGTTTGGGTGCAATTTGATTGGAAAATACACTCGTATTTTAAATACTGTAAATATTTTAAATAGGAGCTTTTTTAGCAGCCCCCACCTGGAGCGAGATCACATCGCCCCAGGGCCCCCTCTCGTGTCCGGCAGCGCCACTGTTGCCAGGCGCCAGGCACTACTCGACAATCTTCAGGCGCCATCTTGGCCTGGGGAAGGATCGCGGGACAGATGTCCGCCCCTCCACCCTCCTCCCACTTTTTTGGATGGATATAAACAGACCACCTTCCCGTCCGCGCAGCGGGCGCGCCGGCGGCGCGCCAAAGGCAAGCCCGTCTGCGCCCGTCCGCGCCGGAACCGGGCCGAGGGCCATGACCCCTGGCCTTTGTCCACTACCTCCACGAAGGATGTACTCTTCCAGCCAACTCAGGAACTACCGCTCCCCACGAGACCCTCTATGCGTCATATTTGATCAACATCACCTTGAGGGAAATGCCTGCCAATGTTGTCCGAACTGTGCCACCATAATATCTAATGGCCATGACCTCTCTCGCAGGAAGCCAAGTAAAACTCCTTGTACCTGCTCTATGGCCCTCATTAATGTTCGCTCATTAGGTAAGCATCGACATGAAATAGCTGAGCTTATGGAAGATAAACAATTAGATTTACTGTTTTTAACTGAAACCTGGTTGGACAATGCTTCCGATCCGGATCTAGTTATTGCTGTTCCACATGGGTTCTCTATCCATAGACTGGACAGACAACGCAAGAGAGGGGGAGGGATAGCCATAATTGCCCGGGAGACCTATGCAGTTAGAACTAACGAGATACCGCTTCTTTCCTGTGAGGCTCTCCAATTCTCCATCAGACTCACTCCCTCGGTAAATTTTAAAGGCATCCTTCTTTACCGTCCCCCAGGGCAAAGGTCAGCATTTATCTCCGATATTGGTCACATTCTGGAAACAGCTGCCCTGGATGGTTCATTTACTATATTAGGTGATTTTAATTTTCATTTTGACAAAATTGAAGACAATGATACGGCCGCCCTTCAGGCATGTCTAACAACATTCGGATTTTCCCAGCTAGTGAAAGTCCCTACCCATGAAGGAGGCCACACATTAGATGGCATCTTTACTAATCTATTGATTTACAGATCTCAGCCATCTTCCCCATCATTTGGTCAGATCATTTTGTTATAATGGCCAACCTAATCAATTATGCCCCAGGAATAGCTATGGAAAATGACAACCATCGCCAGACCTTTCTGGATTGGAAAAATATTGACAGCAATAGCTTACAATCACTTTTGATTAAAACCAGTCCATCTCTGTCTAATGATGCTAAAATGGCTATTTCCCAATATAATGAGTGGGTCGCTTCCGCGACCACTCTATTGGTTCAGTCAAAACAATGCTCCCGAAACAGATCATCCCCCTCTGCCCCCTGGTACTCGGAAACTTTAAGGACACAAAAGCAGCTGTGCCGGAGGAATGAGAGGAACTGGCGCAGACACTATTCCGAAGAGGTTAAAACAACATACAAGCAATCGGTCACTGTATATAAAAATATGATCTTAGATGCTAAGAAGAAGTTCTTTTCAGAAAAAATTGAACTCTCAAAAAACTCAAGCACGGCTTTGTTTGAGACCACTAAACAGTTGGCTGGATGCTTACCTAACCTACAACCCCCCTCTTCCCAATCATTTTGTGATGCATTGGCTAATTATTTTTATAACAAAGTCAATGATATTTACGCTGTCTTTGCCAACTGTGTAGAAACACAACAAAACATTGCTCCTGAGATGGTGAGCTCCTCCGTAGCTGGCCCATTTCTCTCCCAGTTTAACGAGGTCTCTATTAATCAGGTCAGGGACATTGTGTCATCCATCAAATCAGGCTCTGCCCTTGATCCATGCCCTTTTAAAGTACTGCTCCCAGTCTCAGAAGTACTGCTTCCAGCTATTACAACCATTTGTAACACCATGATTAATACAGGTGTTTACCCCTCCGATCTAAAAAAGAGGCTACTAAAGCCGCTACTAAAAAAACATAACCTGGATAGGAACGAACTCAAAAATTACCGACCAATTGCCAATCTGCCTATCTTGGCTAAAGTGGTCGAGAAGGCCCTAAATACTCAACTATCAGCCTTTATAGAAACCCATAATTTACTGGATGACTCCCAGTTTGGTTTTCGCCTAAATCATGGGACAGAGACGGCCCTGATCAAGGCTACAGAGGATATCAGAACCATTCGCGACGCGGGTGGTACAGCAGTTCTGATACTGCTGGACTTATCAGCGGCATTCGACACGGTCGATCATGCCATCTTGATCGACCGCGTCGAAGCACTGGGGATTGGACACAGGGCTAGGACTCTCCTGGCTTCCTTCCTTGCCGAGAGAACTCAGGTAGTCACCATAGGGCCTTTTCAGTCCACCACCCTGTCCCTGCCGTGCGGTGTACCTCAAGGCTCATCCCTGAGTCCGACACTCTTCAATATATATGTGTCGGACCTTGCCAAAACCATTCGTGCCCATGGGATGAGCCTTACATCTTACGCCGACGACACTCAGTTGGTTCTGGCCATCAGAAATGACGGCCAAAAAATCGCCAAGAATTTCAATCTGGGCATGCAGGCCATAGGGAACTGGATGGCATCCAATTGCCTCAAATTGAATTCGGATAAGTCCGAGGTGGTCATCTTTGGAAGTTTAACCCCAGAATGGTCCTCCCGCTGGTGGCCACAGTCTATGGGTCCTCCCCCCATCCCTGTTAGCAAAGTGAGGAATCTAGGTGTCATGTTTGACGATCGTCTCACGTTTTTCCCCCATGCAAACCAGATTGCCTCCTCTGCTTTTTATAAGCTACGAATCATTAAAAAAATTCTCCCCTTCCTTCCTGTCTCTGCTGGTAAAACCCTGATCACGTCCTTGGTCCTGTCCACTTTGGACTATTGTAATGCCTTATTTTTGAATTCCCAAGAAAAAGTTCTCAATAAGCTGCAAACCATCCAAAATGCGGCTGCCAGACTGCTGGGGGATATCCCCAAGTTTCAATCAGTCTCAGGAACCATCAGAGAACTTCACTGGCTCTCCATCAGGAATAGATCCAAATTCAAAGCTCTGTGTATTGTTTATAAGGCGTTGCATAACCAGGGACCAGCTTTTCTTACGCAACAACTTGTTCCCTATCGGCCCACCAGATCCTTGAGGTCCTCTGACCTTCTCCAGTTGGAAATACCTCGTACCAAACTGGTTTCATGGGGCGACAGAAGATTTCTTGTTTCAGCACCCAAGCTCTGGAACACCTTGCCACTATCTATAAAGAGCAGCCCCTCTCTGTGGTCTTTCCGAAAGCATCTTAAAACGTGGCTATTTGATCAGTAATCACATCCCCCTCTAAGGTAGATCTCAGCAAATACTTAGCGCCAAGATGCCCACGGGCCTTCGCTGCGCTTAACAAGTGTTTAGATAAATAAATAAATGCGTTCGGCCGTTGAGGAAGGAGCAGATCCATTCTAGGGCTTTGTCGCGGATATCAGCATAGTGGAGTCTTGCACAGAGGGTATGGTGGTCAAGAGCATTCAAGTAATAGTATGAGACATTCAACACTATGCATACGCGTTTGAAGGTTACACCAACACCACAAATACAAAGATCTCAAAAACCATAGTAAGTAGGGCAACATTTACAATAGAGCAATAATGTCCTACTTCTACCAGAGCAGGGGACCAGTTTCTTGAGAAGAAGAGTGAGTGGTGGATTGTCTCAGTAAAGATGACAACGAGCGCTAATGACAAAATGAGAAGGACCCCGGAAGACTCCTCGGACATGGGTACTCGCAAACATTTGCCATGGGACCACAAAGTATGGTCTGTGGTGTGACCAAGGGCAGCACTGATGCTAGCAGTGTGCCTGGGGGGGCCTAGGTGGGTCATGGATTATGTAAGGAGGTCTAAATAAAATGTATATAAACGGGCAATCGTTTTTATGTATGTTACAAATGGTTGCCCGTTTATTTAACGTTTCTTTCTGAATATTAGTGCAAAACAAATAAATAGCAGCTCATGCTGCTGTTCACCAGGGAGGCCCCGTGTAAAGGTCAAGAGGGCCGTACTTTGAGTATCACTGACCTGGAACATTGGTCAGCCAATGCTGCAGCAGATCATTTTGGATAGAACTGTGCCTATGTTGTGCATTCAGGAGTATTGCTTTTACTGCAATGGTCTATTTCTGGTAACACAATTCTTGATCTCATTGGTCAACCAGGTGATTGGAAGTGCAGCGAAAGAGATGATTTTGTCCGCCTACCTTTTTGATGTCCTTGTTGGTCATGGGATCGTCCGTCATTTTATGGTAGAGCAATTCAATGATCTCCTTCAGTTCGTAATTGTAGCCTCTCCTTTTGCAGACAATCACCACTTTATCAAACAAAAATAAATACCTGAAACAAAAAAACTTCAGTGAGTGGCTCCCATTCAAAAACATCTCTCAGGCCATTGTACTTCAACGAGTCCCACCAGGAACAACCATTCCCCATTTCATGTACACATCAAAAAAGCCTCAACTTGTAAAAACAATTCCCACTACAAGGAGCAGTTAAAAGACCAGATGTGAAGCACTTCTTACTGCATGGTTTCAACAGATCTTGGGCTGAGTCATCTCAAAATACAAGACACTAAACTCTCCCTTGAATACATGTAATCCTCCCTTCCTCCCTGCACAGCCTCATTAAAACCATATATATATGGCATTGCGCCAAGAATGATGATGTTGAAAAGAAACAACAGCAAAGCATTTACAGGTAGCATGAAGTTGTATTTTATTACAAACAGGGCTCGATTGCAAAGCCGACGAGACGAAGCAATGGCTCAGTGGAAGACATTAGTCGTCCAGTTCAAAGTTCACTAGGTGAGGATTTGCACCCAGTATTTTGTATGTTTTAACCCACAGATTCCTCTTACTAGAAGCAGAACGAATGGTGGCACAAAATCAAGGACAGAATATAGAATAAACTTGAAAACAAGTTAACGATAACTCGGGCCCTTCGTATTATTCCCCATTCTGGCTGTTCAAACTAGCGATTGCATGGTACGGAGACAGGAATAAGAGTAATTCTAGCCCCAATATTCCTGTGTCCCCAGCACCTTCCAATTTGGAATCAGGCCCTGATCTTTCAATTAAATCATTTGCCATTTTCATCCTCTTATGTCCTTCTAATTTTAAGGTAAGTACAATCCACACTATAAACAAAACTGTCTTTCTCAAAATAAATCACTTTACAAAATGATCATTTAAGATGATGAACTTCAGATGGTGGCATCATTCTAGCCACGCCCAAAAAGTGCACACCTATTCATAATCGCTTACTGCACCTCACATGCACACCTTTACTCCCTCCCACATACCCACCTATCCTGCTTGGCGTGGTTTACTATAGAGCGAACTTTCAGCTCCCCATCAATCATTGGCCGGCCAAATTCTTCCAACTTCACTTGCTGTGGAAAATAAAGAACATTTTTTTAAAATTTATTTTAGATTAAATGTTTATGTTTTATCATTTTTATCACAAAGAGCCAAATGAGAATTAAACTCCCATGACAAGCATGATTATAGGGTCATTTTAAGTGAAGAAAGCGAGAGAAAGAACCGCATTAAGAGTCAGGCAGACATACAGAGCAATTTTGCAAAGAACATGCATAAGATATTAAAAAGACCAGCTGCAGGCATTAAAATAACAATGAAACGAGGCAAGTGCTTGGTGAGCAACATCAAGTGATGCAAACTAGTGACAATCGAGTGGGAGACGCGAGCTGCAAGAAACAAGAGAATAAGTATAGGTGAAAAGAGGAAGGTATAGAGAAAAGAATGAATTGCATAAGAGATGAAGATGCACACATAGATGGATGGCAGAGGAAGAGACCACCAATTCATAACAAGAGGCAGAGAACTATAAAGATATAATGATCAATTTGAAGCTACTGGAGTCATTTACTTCTAAATGGCAGTTTCTTACAGTAAAGGCCAGGACAAGTCTTTTAGGCTTTGGCCTTATAGACATATATAATACAGACTGTTCTAAAGAAACCACCTCGTGGAACTTACCAAGTTATCTATCGAACTCTGAAAATCACTGATTTTCTTTAATGTTTCCTTGTCCCTTTTAACTTCATTTATATACATGGACAAATCCTGAAAAGAAAACAAAAGCAACGTAAATAAATAGCAATTAAAGTTTAAAGATACGAAAAAGTGAAAACAACTAGAGAGGTTAACTGTAGACTTAAAATAAAGATGTCCTGATATATCACAACCAGGGTACTCTTCGATCAGCACATATAGACACAGTTCCTGAACTGTCACTGTGTCTCAGGGACAAAGCAAGCACATGGCATAAAATGCAGACATTTTCAGTGTTTGCATTAATTATTGAATTTTATCTGCCTATGTTCCACTTCTTCATGCAAAACTTGCAGTAAGCTTTCACAAAAAAAAACTTGAAAGCTTAGTTTGTGCTCATGGTTGCTTTTTCCAGGACCCCAGGCTCATGCTGCAATATTCATTTACAGATGTTAAAGCAAACGTGTACTTGTTATTATTCAGTCAGTCAGTCAAAAATCTTCATTTCGATAAATGAATATCAAAAAAAGGCACGGTACAGAAAGAAATATGTAATAACAGTAAAAACAGACATTATACAATATTAAAAAATATTTAAAAACCCACGGCATATTTGTAAAAAGACAAAAACAACAAGAAATAAAAATTATTATTAAAATCATCTCTAAATTCATAAGAATTTCATCATAAAAAAGTATCATTCCTCCAACAGCCTAATTCCTGATATAAAGTGCCGTTTTAGCCAGTAAAGTGCAAGGTGTAAGGCATCGAAACCATGTGACCAATTATCCATTCCCCATAAGTCTTTTCTTTGTGCGCACCGCACACACTAAATAATTGGCCACATGAGAGACAATGCTGGGGTGATTTAATAACTGCAGATAGAGAAGTGCTGGTCTAACTTGCAGAAACCCTGCCTTTTTAAGAATTGGCACAAGGTATTTCCTCCTTTCGACTATAAAGTGCCCACAAAACATGGTGAAATGCATTGTATCTTGAGTAGAAAAACTATCACAAGAACAAGGTAAAAATTCATCTGGTTTACACCACGTGGTATACTGACCTAATATCAGGTGAATCATGTTTAGGCGAAAACGAGTTAATAAAAACCTATGAAAAGGGTGATTAACCAAAGTAAGGTAAACTTCTGGGCCAGGCGGGTTTTCAACCAAAAGGAGCGCTCTATCAGATGGTTTTATGAGCTCCTTTTCCTCTCTTGTTAAGGACAACCTCATATACATGTCATTTTTAATTTTAACAATATCGTTCCGGGTTATTAAGTCCGGTGAGGAAAAGAGGTCTGGTCTACCCAGGGCGCTGAAGCCATTTTTAATATAATTTAACCACTTGATTTTGTAGGCATTATCGAGTGAGAGACAATCTTTCAAAATGGCCTGGTTTAAAGATAATTCGTTATTTAGCCAAATTTTAAGCCACATAATTAAAGGGGCCACTCGAATTATATCCGTTATAAAATCGGCCCCAAGCTCAGAATGAACGGAGTAGGAAGGGGTAGACTGGGGCACAGACAGGACTGATCTGAAAAATTTCTTTTCTGAAACTTGAAGACAGTCTATCGGTCCGTATCCCCATAAGGAGCAGCCATAGGTGGCAACAGACAGGCACTTAGCATTGTAAATTGCCATAAGGGCCGAAATTGGCCTAGCCCCCAGCCTTCTGCTAAAACTTAAAATGGCAGAGGATGATCTTACTAGGGCACTATTTTGATTTCTTATTTGAGGGCCCCAACTTCCCTTGTCTTCAAAAGTGACCCCCAGATATGGGAATGTCAATGCTCTTTGCACTTCTGTTTTACTGCAGTAGAAAGTTTTAGCTTTCTTACAGTGTGCGCCTTTACCCACTATCATCACTTGTGACTTTTTGGCATTTATTTTAAGATCTAGTGAGGTCATAAAGAGGCCAAACGCGTCTAATAACCGCTGAAGCCCTAGCCCTGTATGAGACAGAAGCACAGCGGCATCCGCGTATAGGAGGACAGGAACACGAGTCTCCCCGATACGCGGTATGTCTGATGTTGCTGTCTTTAATTCAGATTCGAGGGTGTTGATGTAAACTGTGAAGAGCAGGGGTGCCAAAATGCACCCCTGTCTCACCCCTCTCTTGGACTTAAAACGACTAGTTTGTCGCCCCCCTGAATCAACTCTAACAGATGCCTGGAGGTCTGAGTGGAGATCAGCAAGGAGGTTTACCAGTGCCCGGTCAAGACCCAGATCGACCAAAATGTGCCATAGTTTAGTACGATTAACAAGGTCAAAGGCCGAAGATAGGTCCATGAACCCTAAGTATAACGACCCATCTTTTGCCCTGGTATATTTGTCTACTAACAACTGCAGATTAAGGCACTGGTCCATGGTACCTCGTTTAGATCTGAAGCCGTATTGTAAATTAGATAGAACCCTCCTATCATCAAGCCATGTCTGTAGTCTATGTAGGATGACCCTGCCCATGATTTTTACTGAGGAATCAATAAGAGATATAGGGCGATAACAAGCTGGGTCAACCCTACTGCCCTTCTTAAAGATGGGAATAATTACAGACTCCTTCCAGGATACAGGAATACTGTTCCTGGTTAGTGCATTAAAAACCCCACACAGCACCCTCGACCAGAGTTTTGGGTCAGTTTTGAAGAAGTCAGCAGGGACTCCGTCCGGCCCCGGGGCCTTGTTTTTTGAGGTCTGATCGATGGCCTTTTCAACTTCCCAGGCCTCAAAGACAACGCCCTGCTCTTCCTGAGAAAAAGGGAAACTAAGTGACAGATCATCATCTAAACTGCTCGAGTATATTGCCTCAAAGTGATTAATCCAGTCACCATCCGGGATGTTTAATTCAAGGGAGGCTTGATCCTTGTCTGAGAAAAAAGGCTGGTTAACTACCCTCCAGAAGTCAGCACTGTTTTTGACGACCTCAGGATCGGACAGTTGTAACCAGGCAGTTTCCCTGATCTCCTTTTTCCTATTTTGTATGGCTTTTTTATATAAGGATCTTAGTGATGTTATTAGTGCGCGATCTTTAGGGATCGCTTTAAGGGCCTTGAGCAAATCAGTATGAGCTCTTGAACATGCATGGACAAACCATTTTTTCTCCTTGGACCTGGACAGTTTTTTATTATTTGTTAAAGTAATGTCGATAGATTTACAAATATTATCAAAAGCAGACATTACTTCAGGGTTTGATGCCCTTGTGTCCAAGCAAATTAACACATCATTTTCAGTGCTATCAAGAACGGCGTGAAAAACGTTCTCAGGGACAACGCTAGACCACTTCAGTCTGCGACTTTGGTCCTTTAACACCACATCTTGATTTCTATTCCCTCCTGGCCCGCCCTGATTTAAAAAGACAGTTGACAAAATCTCTACTACTACAGGGTTATGGTCACTAAAAACTGAGACCATAGTACCGTAGTGGACCACCCTCTCTAAAATCTGATAAGACATAAATATATAATCGATTACGGTACCGTCGCCATTGCCCTTAAAGGTAGGAGTTCTGCTATCGACTTCCCCACAACTGGATTCATACAAATTCCATGCATCCAAGTAAGATTCAAGTGCCTCGCCCCTGTTGGAATGCTCAAAGTGTGTAGATAATGAGTGGGGCGGCCCCCTCTTCTGAAGGACTTGTGCATGGCTGGTTGCAGGGATGTATATTAAAATCACCTAAAAAAATGATTTCAAACTCTTTTACCTTTTTTCTATAGACTGACAAAAAAGGTTCAATAATATCCAAATTCTGCCTAGTATTATCATTAGGACTAGAATTATAAAAATTAATAAACAAAATATTTGAAAAAGAAGGGGGACAAAATTCAATTATCATGCAATTTTGGGAGCCTGGGTTGTGTTGAGTTAACACCCCTTTCAGGGATGTTTTAAACAAAGTTAACAGACCCCCCTTTGGTCTGCCAACCCCACCACTGGTAGCAGGGAGGAAAAAATGTGTATAACCATCCAAGAAAAACTGTTAGTTAAGTCCCAAGTTTCCTGGAACGCAAGAATATCAAAGGACTTCAGAAGTTTAATCCATTCATCATTCCCAACTTTGACCCTAATACCAGCAATGTTCCAAGTCATTATTTGACAATGTTGGTTTAATAAGCCCTCGGTGGTAGACAGTCAATCATTTTCACTTAAAGATGATAGCGGTGAAAACCGATTAAACAAGGGCAGAATTGGAACAGATTGTGGATTAGGCCTACACAGATTATAACAATATGAGTCCATATTCACAGGCATTTGATGTTCTTGTGGCATCCCAGGGAAGAAAGCCTGCCTTTGTGTAGGATAGGTAGGAGTTAGATGGCCAGGATGAGAGCTTGGGCTAGGGGTCGCACTAAGATGATTATAAAAATACCCCAGTGGGCGAACACATATGTTATCCTCGGTGACCGGTAAGGAGGCTGCCCTTAACAATGTGGTTGCGACGTGCTGTGGATGTCGAAAGTTTACAATAACACAGTCGCCTCTACATGATTTTCTTGAGGGGCCGATCCAATCGACCCTACGCACTGACACTATATCATTCCAGAAGGCAATGGGGAACCCACAGTATTTATTTATCCATGCGATAACTTTATTACCTAGAGAGCTACTCAGCTCTTCGCGGGCTTCAAATGAGTGTGGATCAACCTTCGGGACATTGGTCAGCACTACAGTGTATGGTGCACAGTCAGGGGGTAAGTTGACTACGGGTTTTTTCCTCCCCAGTGCCCCCTCTAACATTTTTTCACCTGGCTTGTTGACTACAGTTTTCTTCTGTAAAATGGGAACTATAGAGTCAGGCTTTGACAGAGGTCGGGCAGTGCTTACAGATGGCCCCATAGATGTTCCGTTAGCCACCCTGCTGCTGTTTGAGCCAGAAGCCGCTACCAAGGCAGCTGTCCCCGTTGCGATGGTCTCGGGGGGTTTAGTCCAAGACAGATGTGTGGATAAAAGGCACCCAAGTTTGGAGATTTCCTTTGAGACTTGATTTAATTTTTCCTCGACCCCCCTGCCGTTAGCTACAGCACCCTCAGAAGTATCCCTTAGATTCACATTTATGCTATTTTCTGCGATAGCTTGTGCCGGTGGGGACATAAGTGTACTTAATCTAGCTACCTCTTTTGTCGTTCGTTCATCGTTCAAATAACTTTATTTCGATTTCTCAAAGGAAATCATAAAAGTATGCACGTTAAAATATAACAACATTAAATCATAATACATTTCCAAAAAAGAAGAAGACATCATAATACATTGATACACAATTCTGATTTACACGATACAAATCAATAACGGTTTCTGATGGCAAGTGCAGCTCTAATGAAGCTTAATACAGCATTACAGATCTTTTCCGTAGATAATGATAACAAATATTCATAGCCTTCTTTGTAATAAGGTGTTCCAAGGGATAATAATAGTGGTTTAATAAAGAAATTTCTTGGATCTTTGTACAAGGTACAAAATAAAATTAGATGTAGAGTGTTTTGTGACACTTTATTATTACAGGGACAACAGGGTAGAGTCACCTTCCAACCCTCCTGCTCTGGGAAAGCAAAAAGGAAGTGTAAGGTTCCAAGACGAAACCTAGTTAAGTAAAAGCGTCCTTGCATTTTCAAAATATATGTTAAATAAAATGGGCGCACTAATTTTCCCTGAACACGTAGTACCTGTTCATTACCACCCAAGGATCCCAATTTTTGGCTATATGCTATTTTAATGATAGTTTTAGAGTCCTTTTTCAAGATATCACGGTTTTTAAACATAATATCTAACCCAATTTTATCAAAGGTATCTCTAACATAACGGAGCCAAGGGATATCATCAAAATGCTCAAGTTTAAGACAATCTGTGAGAATATCTTTCGTCAATTTCAAATCATCAGATTGCCAAACTTTAGACCATAGTACTAAGGGTGCAATGCAATGTGAATAGTATCACAAACAAACTCAATTCCAACCTCACTATGACAAAAAGAATTTGATGTACCCGAAGGAACACATAATAGGCGTTTTAAAAATTTGTTCTCCACAATCTGTATTTTGTTGCAGTTCTGTGACCCCCAAACACCAGCACCGTATGTTATAACAGAAACACATTTAGCCTGATACAGGGATATCATTTCGGCAATGCGTCGTTGTCCCAATTTACTGGCAAAACGAAAAAGAGCCTCATTTAGCTGTGAAACCTTCTGAACCCGGTTTAACAACAACGGTTCCCAATTCAGTTTTTTATTAAAAAGATTGCCCAGATAATTGAAATTATCAACTTTGTCTATGCCAAACTCCCTCACCTTGAAGTTGCGGGTTTTCGCGTTCTTCTTTTGACCACACATCATGGTGAAGGATTTGCTAAAATTGACCCCAAGATCTAAGTTTCCCATGAATGAATCAAAGGCATTCAGACAAGTCTGCATGCTATTGGGAGTAAGGGTCATTAGCACAGTATCATCAGCATATGACAACATTGGGATCTTTTTACCATTAATCTTAGGAAAGTCAGCACCAGTTTCAATCAAAAAACTTTCTAAACCATTTGTGTAAACCAAAAATAAAAAGGGAGCTAGTATACAACCCTGGCGAACTCCTTCAGTAGAAAAGATATGCCTGTTTTTTTCACCTCCAGGACCGTATCTAACCCTAACTGTTGTAGCAGCATGCAACCTACGGAGCAAAGTTACCAAAGGCTCCTCAAAGCCCATAACCTCCATCATGGACCACAATTTCTCCCTGCATACAGTGTCGAAAGCACTAGACAAGTCCATGAATGCCAAACAGATAGAACTTCTTTTGGCACCCATGTACTTGCCCATAATCAGTGCTAAATTCAGGCACTGCTCAGTAGTGCCCTTCCCTCTTCTAAACCCATACTGTGACTCTACAATAATCCCTGATGATTCTGCCCAGGTTTCCAAGCGTGCCAATATCACTCTACCCATTAATTTACAGGAGGCATCTATTAGAGATATTGACCTCTTTTGTCACTTTGTCAACTTTTACCATTAGAGGTTTAATTATTGACTCCAATTTAATGGTCAGCTTATCTACAAGTAGCTGAAAGTGATCACTATTAACAGTTTCGGTATCCCCCTCATTACTGTTATCGTTTGTCATCTCCGCCTGCGTGGGCTGAGAGGTCACAGTTTTCTTCATTTTACGTTGCCCCCCACGCTTATTTATCAGTCTTCTGCATGCCCTAACTGGGCGGCAGGCCAAAGATGGAGCTGTCGCGGGAGAAGGTGGCAGTAAATCTGAGCTAGGAATGTCCACTGAAGTAGAAGCAGTATCTAAGTTTGATTCCTCAGGAGTAACAACAGATGGAACAGTCTCACTCACAATGTCAATATCATCTAGGTCAAGAATGTTAGTTGATGGTGAAGCAGGAGGGCTGGCCATGCCAAGTGACAGACGACGTGCAGAATTAATTTTAGTAACCATTTTGACCATATAGTTATCCAAGGGCCCGGGTAGGGCTGGTGTTTTAGCTGAACGCAATTTAGCCATTATCGCAGGGAAGGTGTCGAATGGAAACAATGAATACACAGACTAAACAGGATGTTAGGTACTCACTATGAGATGAATAGGTCCAGGATCAACACTGCCGAATATAAAGGACGGGAATCGTGGCCCGGCCCTGCCTCTCCCTGCCACGGACGGCCACAGACGGCCCGCCCTCTGCCCGGGCTCAGCCCGGCATCGCCCGTGCGCGTCCCGCGACGCGGAGGGAGCGTCCTGCTTTTGTAGCGCCTCCGGGCGCGCTGCGGCAGGAAGTTGGTGCTAGGCTCTCTGGGAGCTGTAGTCTCCAGCCGCCAGTCGCCAGGTGGAGTAGAGCGACCGCGGCGAGACCACAGCGTTAGAGCCCCAGAAGCTGTCGGCGTCCTGCAGGTAGGTTCTCCCGGTCTCCCGGTCTGCTGTGGCGTGGAAATGCCCCCCGCTCCACCGAGGGAGCGTCCTGCTTTTGTAGCGCCTCCGGGCGCGCTGCGGCAGGAAGTTGGTGCTAGGCTCTCTGGGAGCTGTAGTCTCCAGCCGCCAGTCGCCAGGTGGAGTAGAGCGACCGCGGCGAGACCACAGCGTTAGAGCCCCAGAAGCTGTCGGCGCCCTGCAGGTAGGTTCCCCGGTCTCCCGGTCTGCTGTGGCGTGGAAATGCCCCCCGCTCCACCGAGGGAGCGTCCTGCTTTTGTAGCGCCTCCGGGCGCGCTGCGGCAGGAAGTTGGTGCTAGGCTCTCTGGGAGCTGTAGTCTCCAGCCGCCAGGTGGAGTAGAGCGACCGCGGCGAGACCACAGCGTTAGAGCCCCAGAAGCTGTCGGCGTCCTGCAGGTAGGTTCTCCCGGTCTCCCGGTCTGCGGAACGCCACCGAAGCATTGGATGGCACGGACAATCCAAAACTCAAACGACTCACTTCAACAGCCAGAATTGTTATTATTATCAAAGCAGCTAGTACCGATAATACCACTTAATGACGTCAGATGCTGGATCTGTCGTTCTTTTTCCCAGCTAGACGTTTTTTATTTTAAAAGAGGTCATTGTCGTATAAAAAGTCCCAGATTCAGTTTGATGACCCCAGCCCCACAACAATGTCTGACAAGCCTGTAATTAGGCATATGAAACGCAGTATCATGATTAGCAGATTAACAAAAACAATACTAGTTGTTCCATAATCATCAGTCCAGTCACTTGCCATGCACAGATGAGACAAAAAACTGGTAGCCCAGTGTTTCAGTGTAAATTAGTAGTATATAGTGAAAGCAGTCCAACGGGCATCCTAGAATGGTTAAAGTGCACTGTTTAGTGTCTATGAAAAGTGGCTTGCAAGATCAGCTGTAACTCAAAGAGTCTGAAAAGAAAACAACTATAAGGATAAGTCTAAAAATATTGACCATGTGATATTTAGCTACAATTAGCTGGAGGGTGGTCAACCTTGTGGCAAGAATTTGTCCAATGAACACCCCACGAAAATTCAACGCAGAAAGAAGAACCCCAGAACAATCAGCCCTTCAAACAATACACCCAGCACTGATGAGCCCCCAATATTGAGCGCCCCAACCCCCTCTAAAAAGAGCCTTCCGAGTTCCGACACTCCTTTTGCCAGCATTACTCGTGTTATATCTGCTGAACAACATTTAGGCCTTTAATGATTATCCACACAAATCAAGATTTGCCATTTAATTAGGACATTTGGGAACATTGCCTACACAAATGTCATTCACGCAACACTCAACCATAGGCTGGTCCCGCACATGATTAGTTTACGTCTACAAATACTGGAGACAGAACAATAGCCAGACACTGATTAGTCTCAGACCCATAAGAACTTTGTGGGTCTGTTGTAGTTATGACTTGGTTCAATTATAATAACAGGTGTTATTGTCTTCTAATAACGTATGCATTTCAAGTTACTGTATATAAAAGTTGTTAATATTGTCCTCCTTCTTGGACCTGCAGATCACAGGTGGAATCTCCCTTATACCTTTACTGGGCAAGGTGCTGGAAAGCATGATCAATAAACAACGAAGTCAATATCTGGAGCGAAACAAAATTCTAGATACATCACAATCGGGATTCCGACAGGGTTTTAGCACTGAGGCTGCTATTTTAGCAGTCACAGACTCGCTCAGACTACAAATAGACAAGCATTTACAATGCAATAGGTTTCGCAGCATTAAAGTTTCAGTTATTGGCATTGTGTATGACTGCGTTGCATACATTTTTTAGCAAACTTTGAATTGGTGAGAGGTGAGAGTGTGTGCAAGAGTATGCTGTTTTTGAAAGCAGTGTGGTAGAGAGTGCAGGCATTTGGGTGACCTGAGCAATGTGGATGATGCACCTCACGCACGGGGCTGACGCAGTTATTATTCACACAGCTCTGATGGTGCACCTTAGGCATGGGCTCACAGCTGTTATTATTCACACAGCTCTGATGATGCACCTCACGCATGGGCTCACAGTTGTTATTCCCACAGCTCTGATGATGCACCTCACGCACGAGGCTGACGCAGTTATTATTTACACAGCTCTGATGATGCACCTCAGGCACGGGCTCACAGCTGTTATTATTCACACAGCACTGATGATGCACCTTAGGCACAGGCTCACAGCTGTTATTCACACAGCTTTGATGATGCACTTAACGCACGTGGCTGACGCAGTTATTATTTACACAGCTCTGATGCACCTTAGGCACAGGTGCGGGAGATGTAGCCAGGCAAAGGCTGCTGAGGAAGAGAGCAGTCATCGGCGCGCGGCGGAGACGCCGTCGCCGTGAGCGTGCGCGCGACCAAATCCGCGCGCGGCCAGCTCTTGTCGCTCCCTCTCCCATTCACAATGCTGGGCGCGTGGCCAGCTCTTGTCAGGTTTGTCGGCTGAAACGATTGCTATAGTTCTCTGGCGAGAACGCGCTTCGCGCGTCTGTAAGCCGAGACCTAAAAATCAAATATCACAATCGACAACCCGAAAAAAAGGTGGCACAAAGGAGCAACTCACCACAAGAGATGAAGGCATGGACATGGTTGGCAGAGGGATGGTCTTAACTTACAATAGCTGCACTGGTATATGGCACGCCTGTGCATGGAATCCCATCTCTGTGAAGGCCCAGAGCTCCACTGAAGTAGTCCAAAAGAGTGAACTGTGAAAGCGCATGTTTTCCTGGAGGACAGTCATATGGATGTGCTCGCCTTTGACCTTATACTCAGGAGAGGCTTGCCAAATGAATTTTACACTCGCTTGGAAAACAAAGAGCAGCAAGACTGGGTGTCTGACTGAACTCAACCTTTGCTTTCTTCCAGCATTTGAAGATCTGAAGAGTCTACAATCATCTCCTCAACACTGTCTTCGGTATAAAACCTATCTTCTCGCAGGAACACCTCACAAATAATACTAA
Organism: Lissotriton helveticus; assembly: GCF_964261635.1. Classification (NCBI taxonomy): domain Eukaryota; kingdom Metazoa; phylum Chordata; class Amphibia; order Caudata; family Salamandridae; genus Lissotriton; species Lissotriton helveticus. The sequence goes on along the minus strand of NC_136065.1, from coordinate 161,357,714 downwards.
TGGAAAAACTGGCTTATGACTGGTACCAGCCAAATGTTCAGGATATCCAATTACAATGGATACATATGTCATTATTATGAATGGAAGCCATAAACAAAGTCAGTGATTACCTAAAAATCATTACCAAAGGGGATGATGGACAGAGTGCAAATCAAACACTCACCAACAGTCAACTGATCTGGGTTTAATCCATCATCATTCTTCAGCTCACTCCGCCACCCCAGTTCAGACATGGCCATATGCAAATTAGTCTGACCCTGTGCCTCATGGGAACAGTCCAGCCGAGCTGCCAAGCTCGCCCTCAGGGCCCTGAAACTGCTGACTCAAGGAGGTGTGACACCAGCATGAGGGTGCGACACTTGCCACCCACCCACACACCCATGGCACGTGCACATCGTTATCTCTGGAATCCAAGACACTCGGGACCCAGCCAGGACCGACCCCTGGGTCAGCTCCAGAGTCTGAGCAGCTGCGACGTCCGAAATAGACCAAGCGTGAGCATCCTGCCGCAGGTCAAAGGTCATGTGAGCCTGCATCGACTGGCATCTTACCTTAGCCCCTTCGGTTCCGCCCCTGCGGCCAGTAATGCCAGGCCGGCCAATTGTCAGCTCTGGTACCCACCCCTGGTACCACAGTCGCCTGGCTCCTGCAGGAGCCGCTTCCGGTCCTTGCTTTCGCATCTCCAATGATGCTACTGCAGGACCCGAGACGGGCACTTCCAGTCCGTGCTCATTCACTTGAAATTAGAGCAGCTTATACCTGGATGCTATCGTATACTTGCTTCTCTCAGATGAACCCTCTTCTGAAACTGGATTTGAAAGTCTTCAAACTTCACCGCAAATGTATTCGAGTACAAAACATGGCGACAGCCTGATCTCACATGACATCTCCCGTTATAGAGATGGTGGTTTCCTGATCTCATCATGTTATGCTCCTGGTTACAGAGATGGTTGTTTTCTGGTCTCACATTATGCATCTTGTTATAGAGATGGTTGTTTTCTGATCTAGTTATAGAAAAGGTAATTTTCTGATTCCGAATTTTGCTTCTGAATGGAGATGGTTATTTTCTAATCTCACATTGTGCTTCTGGCTGTGGGGACCGTTGTTTACTAATCTCACATTGTGTCTCTGGCTGTAGCACTGGTTGTTTACTGATCTCATATAACGGTTCTGGTTACAGAGATGGTTATTTTCCGATCTCGTATTATGCATTTAGTTATAGACGTGGTTGTTTTCTTACTTTATGCGCCTGGTTACAAGAAGGTTGTTTTCTCATCTCACAGTGTGCATCTGTCTGTAGGAAAGGTTGTTTTCTGATCTCATATAATGGTTCTGCTTACAGCGTTAGTTGTTTTCTGAGTTGATATTATGCTTCCGATTAGTGAGCTATACATTTTCTGATCATACCTTAAAATGCACCGGCTAAACACATGCCGAAGTACACATGGGGTCTCCAAGACCCATGTTGGCAAAGAGGCATGAAACGGGCACTCTTATCCACGTGCTGGGGTAGTGCCCGAGAGTGCGCTCTTATTGGACGCAACAGATTACATGTGTGACACCACTATCGACAGGCTCCCAATGCAGACAGGACTGGGTCTGCCCAATAGAGGGACATTTTCTCTGTTTTCCCGGAGTGAGCAGATGACACAAGCGCTATGTAGGCCACTTGTTCCTCGCCTGCCTCAGGTAGCAGGCGAATGGACGCATTATAAATCCGAGTCTAGATCCATGAAAAGCTTCTGGCCCCAGAGATGCTTATTATTCTAATCTCAGTTGAATCTCACTCAATGCTATACTTCGGTATTTTTCTGCCCCCAGTTCACTGCGCCTCCTCCAGCGATGGGATCATTTAAAGGGCACTTTAAGCATCCAATACAAGACTTAGGCCTTTCCAGCCCCAGCTTAGAAGCTTAAAGTCCTACATCTATTATTTGAATCTCACATTACACTCCTCCACTGCTGGACCCGTGACTCCTGAGCCCAGATTATGCTGCTTCTGGTAACAGAGGAGGGGATTAGCAGTACCGCTGGAGCGGCCTCGAGTACCAGAGGTGGCTGTTTGTCGCCTACGTGTCCAGTGTGTGTCACAGAAGAGCATCACTGAACTTCACACCCAATAGTGCCGCCAAGCAGTGACAGCCAACAATAAAATACAAGGTTAGGGCGCGAAACCGAAACCACGATTGTAGTGCAGGAGACGCCGTCACCGTGCGTGTGCACGTTGGCTGTCCCTGCGCAAGCTGTGATGAGAAGACACGCCGAGCCGAGGTAGGGGATGTGTGTGTGTAAGCGCCGGGGGGGGGCGGGGGTTCTGTATGTGTGTGTGTGTGTGTATGCGCGGCAGCGGGTGGGGGTTCTCTATGTGTGTGTGTGTGTGTGTGTGCGCGTGTGTGCGCGGGGGGGCGGGGGGTTCCTTATGAGTGTGTGTGTGTGTATGCGCGGCAGTGGGTGGGGGTTCTCTATGTGTGTGTGTGCGTGCGTGTGTGTGCGCGGCGGCGGGGGGGTTCTCTATGTGCGTGTGTGCGTTCGTGTGTGTATGCGCGGCGGCGAGCGGGTGGGGGGGTCTCTATGTGTCTATGTGCGTGCGTGTGTGTGTGTGTATGCGCGGCGGCGGGGGGGGTTCTCTATGTGTGTGCATGCGTGTGTGTATGCGTGGCGGCGGGGGGGGTTCTCTGTGTGTGTGTGTGTGTGTGCGTGCGTGTGTGTATGCGTGGCGGTGGGGGGTCTGTATGTGTGTGTGTGCGTGTGTGTGTGTGTGTGTGCTTCCAAGGAGCCATGGGAGGTTCTCTATGTGTGTGTGTGCGTGCGTGTGTGTATGCGTGGCGGCGGGGGGGTTCTCTATGTGCGTGTGTGCGTTCGTGTGTGTATGCGCGGCGGCGAGGGGGTCTCTATGTGTCTGTGTGCGTGCGTGTGTGTATGCGCGGCGGGGGGGGTGTTCTCTATGTGTGTGCGTGCGTGTGTGTATGCATGGCGGCGGGGGGGGTTTCTCTATGTGTGTGTGTGCGTGCGTGTGTGTATGCGCGGCGGCGGGGGGGTCTGTATGTGTGTGTTAGTGTGCGTGTGTGTGCGTGTGTGTGCTTCCAAGGAGACATGGGAGACAGGAAGCGCGTGCGACCTGATCCCAGTTCGCAAGGTTGCGCGTGCACATCACTTATCTCCTGTCTCCCTTTATTTATTTATGAGTTTATATAGCGCTTGAATCACTCCCACAGGAGTATCTCTGCGCTTTTTTGACCAGAAATCAGCAACACATTGATAATGCGGAAATGAACTAGACTTCATTTTTAAAAAGAACGGTTTTTAAAAGTTTACGGAAAGTCAGATGTTCTTTACATTGTCTTAATGCCAGAGGTAACTTGTTCCACAGTTTAGGGCCAGTAGTAGACAAGGCTCTCCCTCCGTGTCTTACTTTTTTTATGTGAGGGATCACAAGAAGGAGATTATTACTAGATCTAAGAGATCGTACTGGCACATAAGGAGTGAATTTCCGTTCTAGATAAATTGGTCCCTGTGTATTCAGACATTTGTGGATCAGGCAGCATATTTTAAATTTGACCCTCTGTCGGATTGGAAGCCAATGCAAGCGATTCAGGAGAGGTTTGGAAGCCGTTCTCGGAGGGGCATTCAGAACCAGGCGAGCCGCCGTGTTCTGGATCACCTGTAGTTTATCCAACACTCCCTCATTGGCTGATAGCAACAAACCGTTACAATAGTCAATCCGGCTGAGGATCAACGCTTGTACAAGCGTTTTCCTTACTGATTCAGGTAGAAGTGGAAAGACCTTACAGAGGAGTCCAATGGTGTGGAAGCAGATCCCCGATATATAGTTGGTATGCTGTTTAAATGACAGGTCATGATCAAACGTGACTCCCAGATTCTTCACAACCTGTTTGGGTTCAGGGACTGCTCCAAGCTCTGACGGCCACCATTCGGGAGTCCAGAGTATTTTAGCCTCTCCAAATAGCATGATCTCCGTTTTGGTGACATTGCATTGGAGATAGTTGGTGGCCATCCATTTTGCCACCTCTTTCATCCCTTGACTCCTTGAAAGCAGAAACGAGTCAAGGGGGATCGGCAATATTGATATTACTAGATCTCTCCGCAGCATTTGATACCATCTCACATGAAATGCTAGCGGAGAGACTTGACTCTTGTGGTGTCCAGGGAACAGCCTTAAAATGGTTGGGAAACTTTATGTCCGGTAGAACACAAACAATCATGCTCGGTCCACATCTGTCAGATTCAATCAGCTTAGACAGAGGCATCCCTCAGGGCTCCTGCCTAAGCCGGACCCTATTTAATATTTAAATGGCCCCATTAGCAGGGATAGCGGAACAATTGGGCTTCGAGATCATCTCTTATGCTGATAATACTCAGCTTATGTTCTCGGTTGGCACTGACATAGTTGCAGAGAAAGTAGGGTTTGCCAGCGGAATGTTTGAGATCTCCAGTTGGAGGACGCAGGACTGTCTCCAGCTGAATCACGGCAAAACCGAGATAATTCTAATGGGCAAAGCCACAGCTAGCTGGTCTGATGACTGGTGGGAGTAGCCCCTGTTCTTACTCAATGTGTCAAAGATGTAGGGCTAAAACTAGACCAGTCTCTATCTATGAAAGACCACATTGCCACGAACACCAGCTCAGGCTACTATAGCCTGCGTCTTCTGCGCAAAATCCTTCCCTTTATGCCTACTGCCCATCGCAAAATCTTGGTCCAGGCTATGGTCATCAGCCGCCTGGACTATGGCAATGCCTTGTTGGCAGGGTTAGGAGAGACCATGCTGAGCAAACTGCAGGTGATTCAAAATACTGCAGCTAGGATGGTATTGAATCGCCCAGTGGGTGCCGCATCGGCGCCCTTATTGTGAGAACTCCACTGGCTATCAGTGAGAAAGAGATCGTTCTTTAAGATCTGTTGTCTCACTTACACAGCACTTAATGGAAGAGGTCCCAAATACCTCCAATAGAGACTTACTAAACACGTAACTAATAAAAACCTTAGGTCCGGGGTCTCCTACAAGTACTGCGTATAAGGCTGTGTCGCTCTGGAGGAAAATCTTTCTCGTATCCAGTGCCAAGGTACTGAAATGAGCTACCAGATCCCCTTCACAAAATTGCTATTTAGAGCACATTTAGGAAACAGCTAAAAGCCTTCCTAAATCTCTCTTGTCTTCTTTTCAGTCTAAGGAATATTTCTAGTCAAGCGCCGAGATGCCCCCGGGGGAGTGGAGCGCTATAGAAGAATATATAACATAACACTGCAAACATTCACTATGAGTTACAGAATATTTCTAACTTTGTAAACGGGTTGCCCGAACACCAGGAGAGAACGAAAAAGGCAGCAAGTTAAAATGCTCACACCTCCCTTATCCTGGTTGAGATGAGCAACCATTTCTCAATTTCATCTCCTCTTTGAATGCTACAGAATCTGTTTAGTTTACATTTCAGATGTTCATTGTGAACGAAGAAGTTCTCTCCCTGGACACGAGGGGGCAGTATGCTGCAATCTATGGGATGATGAAAACGATTTACAAACGCACGGGGAGCCTGGGAAGTGTATCCAGCAGTTCTGTTATTGTACACATTCTGATCTGGTTTAGCACTGATCTGAAATAGTATTTTTACAGACCACACGCGAGGCCCGCCAGACACGTGACACACATATCTTACCAATGACTGTAGACGCTCGTGTCATGTGCGACACGTGTTTTTTTCACAATAAACTCTTGCTTATGCACTTTTATGAACACCAACGTGAAAGCCTTTGTCTTTCAGCAGTATTACCCAGCAGCATATTTAGCAGTTCTATCGTACTAGCTTTCAGCAATTACAGGGCAAACAGTTCTGGGGCAGAAAACATGCAGCTCCAGCTGTGCTGTCATTCACAGCTCTGGAAGACCAAGGCGGGCCCTAGGCATCCATAGACAGAGCACAATGTGTACACTCCGACTGAGGGGGCGCTAGGGAGCCTCGTTGTAGCTTAGTAATTTGACGCCTGCCATGGACAAGGGCACCGTTACAGCAGGTACATTTCCAGAACCTTCCTTCACCAACAGCAAACATATGACAATGGCTACAATCCAAACAGAGTATCATAACAGTTCACTACTTCGCATCAGATTTGGTAAACAATGATAAAGTGTGTGTTAAAAAATATATATATATATATATGTATATATATACACACATACATATATTTGGTTCATAATAGTCTTTGACCAGTTCACAAAATGATCGCTTCCATTACTGTTCGGCAAAAAGTCGTTTGATTTTTAGACATACAATGCTTGGGAGCAGTTCAGAAATATAAAACTAAAAATATAAAATTAATGCACAGTCAATAACAGGGAAAACAGCTCTGGAGCGGAAAAGATGCAACTCCAGCTGTGCTGTTAGTCACAGGTCTGGGAGACCAAGGTGGGCCCTAGGCTTCCATAGAGACAGAGCAGCCAAAGAAGGCCGCCTAGTGGTGGTACATATAACACCACCGTTCTGCAGACTATACTTGTACAACGAACCTTATGACAACACATTAAAATCAGACTGAGGGTACTGCAACAAAGACAGATGGATAGGAACAGTTAATTAAAAATACGAAAAATACTAAATGAAAGCAGCATCATTGACATGGCATAGAGCTGCGTAGCTACAAATAAGGCACCTGACTTGTTATGCATGCTATATCAATTATCAATGAATGGGGATGCACGGCACAGTCAGGGTCCGGGATTCTATAAGGTGAAGTGATACAGCAGCAGGGTCGGACTGGACTATAGGGCAATCAGGCAGTGCCCGATGGGCTGATCTGAAGGATCAGTGTGTGGGCCAGTTGTTTTGCAGTTGTGGGCCAGATTTATGGCCAGATGGGCCGTTTTTCCCTGTTGATTTCCCTGATATTACCGGCAACGGCTCACTAATGAGGGAAGCCAGCAGTCCCAACCCTCCTGGGACCTCCGAGGCCTACTTCTCGGGGATCTGCATACAAGGTAAGTTTTATGGGTTTTTTTTTAGGTTTGGTGTGTGCGTGTATATGTGCACTTGTTAGTGAGTGTTGTGCATGGATGTGTGTGCGTGTGTGAATGCATAGGTGGGAGTGATGTAGAAGCGTGCCCCTCCTCAGCCCCCTCCCTGGTAAAACTACCATCCGCCATTGGATATTACTTTTTTTTAATTTAGCTATTTGTTTCACTAACTAGGACTACTTTTAATTTGGTGCCTGGCCTATTTTTTTGTTCCATTCCGATCCTGGACAGCAGCCCTATGGATACACAAAGGGATGATGAGAAAAAGAAATAGGCTTGGGGATATGCCTTTTTTTGTGCTCTGCAAGCTGTCCAAAAGCAACATATGCAAAGAGAACAGATGATGAATGGAATGATGAACAAATCAAACATTCACTACCAGTCACAGATCTCGGTTAAATCCATCTGTTTTTTTTTGCTCACCACGCCATTCCATTTTAGACCCAGCCCTATGCAAATCACTCTAGACCCTGCTCCCCATGGGAACAGTCCACCCGAACTGCCAGGCCAGGTCCTCCCTGAATTGGAAACAAGCATCCTAGGACCGGTTTCTGGGCATCACCCTTCATCAGCCAGGCTAGCTTGAATCTGACAGTGTACCGAGCAAGGGACCCACGTCTGGGCTACCTTCCCACTTAGGGCAACAAATGTAAAAGCAACATAGCATTTTGCCTGGAGCACTGCAAGTATGTGCACTGTTCTTAGGGACAGGACGTTATAGTAAAGTGCATGGATTCCCGACACCATTGTTAGAAACTAAAAGCACCGCACATTGAGATTTACTGGAACAAGATCAAGAGATAAAGTCAAGGAAGTAAAAGAATAAAAATGTGGTTGCTTTGAGGTGAAACGTCTCTCTAAGAGCACAGACTCTCCATTGTGCCACATTCACAATGCAGGGGGTGATCACGGCTCCCAGAAGTGGGCCAAGCCCTCGGGCAAAGGAAGCCTCCGGAACCATCCTTTGTACTAAAGCCAGAAGACGACATTTAAGTGCCTTAATTACAACCTTTGTCAATATTCCTGTGTCAGGCGGAAATCTGCACACCTCAGACAAAGGCTTGGTCACAGAGACGAGGAAGCCCACAGGGCCGGCTCCTTCCTACAACGAAACCACTGTAGGTTTTTGTAAAACCACAGGGGACCTCATCCAGACAACCGCTTGCACCAGCCAGGAAGTTTTGTCGGAAGAAAGCTACCAATAATGCAAGGTAAGTCGTCATCAAGCTTTAATTCATGTACACTTGGAAAATAAAAAATAAATTAAGAAGATATTTGCAAGAACTCTAGTCACTTCCTTTTAATTTATGAGAAGTTTAATTCCCACTTTTAGAAGGCCCATTCAGTTCTCATGTTAAACACTTAGGTCTCTATTTCGCACCTGGTACATTTCGGCATGTTTGACCTGCTAAAAGTTAAAGGACCAAAAAATCTGACTATGGCATTTCCAAAGAAATTGATAATTTTGACTCCTGTGCAAACAGTAATAGAAAGAGGGAGAAAGGAGGTGGGAAAACAAGCAATCACTGAGGTATACTGAGAGGTGAGGGACAGAGAAGCAGAGAGAGAGCGGAGGTATAGAGAAAGAAAAGAGGTAGAAAGAGAGATGTGAGGTAGAGAGAGAAATGTGAGGTAGAGAGAGAAATGTGAGGTAGAGAGAGAAATGTGAGGTAGAGAGAGAGATGTGAGGTAGAGAGAGAGATGTGAGGTAGAGACAGATGCGGTAAAGACTGATGAAGAAGGGAAATGATAGAGAAGCAGAGACAAGTGCGGGATGGTGAAAGGTGAGCTAAAAAGTGTTAGAGGAAGCAGAGAGGTAGAGATGGAGAGGTAAGCAGAGAGTGGTAGAGGGGGAGGCTGTGAGAGACAGATAGAGAGCGGTGGAAATAGAGAGGGAGACTGAGAGACAAGGAAAGCAGACATAACTGAGGCAGAGACGAGATACTGAAAGAGGGTGGTAGGTTACAGTGCTTAAGTTGAGCCTGTGCTTTCTGGTGCTTGGCTCCGGCTCTTAATCATCAACACCGGCGATTATAGCGTGAACTCGACCCAAAGGTATTGGAGCACTTTTCGTGAGCACCAGTTAAGGACACATTCATTTTTAGTAAGCACAGTGAGGTTCAGTTATTTGCCCAGAATCACAGGATGTTGAGCCGACGTCGAGACTCGAACCAAGTTCCCCAGGTCCAAAGTCTGGTAGCTCTGGCCATTATGCCACATCCTCTCACCACTTGTAGGGTTTCATGGTTAGTAGTTCGTTCTGTTATAGGCAGCGTTGATAAGAGCAATGGGCTGGTGCAAGCTGCCTTCTGACGAGAGACCCGGCACTTTTTTCACAAATTTACCACTGGGTAGGTACACGGAGCTATAGTGATAGGTAGCGAGAGGGATAGAGAGGAAGTGATGAGGTAAAAAGGTGGAGAAACTAGGGAGAAACACGAGAAAGACTCCTTTTTTAATTGAATTGCCATCATCTGCCTGAGAGCGCAAAAGCTAAACTGGGGCAACCAGCATGCACACCCAGCTTCTGTGAAGGATTCCAAGCTGACAAATTAAGAAATCTGTTTTTTATGCACATCTAGGGATAATTCCTGACTGGCCCCATCTTTTTTCGATTTTGCTCCTCACATGATGGATGCCCTCGGCCGCTGCCCACTTTGCCAATGCCTTAAATCTGTTCTGAATAGTGTTTACATCCAAGCATTCATGCTAAAGTGACACCATATGTATAGAATGAGACCCTGATAGAAATATTAATTAATATAACATTTTCTGCAATATGCCAAATTAGTTTATGTACATAAGCACTTTATGTGTATATTTTCTATGTCTTAACAACTCCAGAGATAAATCTCAGGAAAAGGCCTTTCACATGGAATCAACAAGCACATGAATGTACCAATTCAGTTAATAACTATTGATCGCTCTGTTGATGCAAAGGTTTTGAGCAGCTGTGCTTTCAGAGAGTGATTTGTGTGTGGTCCCCCTCCAACCACGGCGGCTACACACATGGTCGGATTGGGATTGAAAATCGGCCCGGGCACGCAAAAAAAAAAAATCGGCCCTCATTTGCATAATGCCTTTCCTCAAATCACTGCTTCAGCGTAATTGCATTAAAAAGAAGGAAGGGGGCCTAGTGAAACACACCTGAAACCAAGTGAGGTCACTTCTACTGAGGCCCCCTGCTCCACTCAGTATGTGCATACATTAAGGGGCCGGCCAGCGAGACAAAGGTAGTGATACCTCTGCCTGTTGCTAAACCGGAGGTGGGGGACCGGCGGTGTTGGTGGCAATGAGCGCCCATCTGCCTGCAGAAAGGCCACTCAGCCACCCACTGGGCGGCTGGCTGTATTCCGAAAATAGAGACACCGCCCAAATTGGCCCCAGACTGCTCAAAAAAGCAGCCCACAGGAGGAACTCAGACACCGGCCCCTCGGGCATTGCCCGAATGCCCGCGTTACCAATCCGAGGCTGGCTACACAATTTACCTCTCTAGAACATGCAGTGTAAGTGGCATTTGCAAAACCACAGTCCACCTCCGGGGGGCAGCCCTCCCAACAGGAAATGCCTTGAAGCGCGTTATTGTGCCATTCAGAACCCCAGGAGCTGAGTAGGGGCCTGGAGCAGCGCTCGAGTCGGGGTACCACGCGGGTGGACGGCGTCCCCCCACTTATTTTACCGGGAGCTCGATAACTGGAGCAAATGGAGTCACACAGTCACTCTTTGGCCTCTCTGGGGCAAGATCGGAGCTCATTCAGAACGCTGCTCACGCGCTGGCTTCTCTGATGCAATCGCATCTAAGGGGTGAGCGAGGGGAGGCAATGAGTCTGATGGTGCAAGCTACCTTTCATGACGTCACTTCCTGTTGTGACGTCATGAGTAGTGACGTCTGCCCTGAGTTTGCCGCCCAGGGGAGGTAGGAGCGGCGGGAGGTGGCCATCGACAGACAACTTGTTCCCGGGGGTGGCCGGGGGTCGACAGAAGATGACTCATTCTCGGGGTCGTTGACAGACGACTTGCTCACCTCCGTCTCCCCCAGAAAGAGTGCCTACTGGGGCGTACCCCCCCCACCCTCGGTCCCAGCTACGCCAATGCATAACTCCTGCAAAAGTTCTAACTAATCCCAATAGCTGTGTATGCCTCCACACGCATACCTGTACACATTTGCTCTTTGGCCTCGTGTGTGCACACCAGGTCTATTTACATAAATAGTCCCCCTCTCTTCCCTTCTCCTTCGATGGCACCCCAAACTCTGTCTCATTACTGGGTGTCCAACAGGATGATTTCTGAGTGGAATGGGTTAGTGCAGGCCAGGCCCTCACAGAGGCTTTTGAGAAGGGAAGTTTGCAAACAAACTGGCCAGGCAGCCATTGATCAGCGGGGCCCATCCTTCATTTATCAAAATAAACTAAACCTAAATAGATTACGGGGAGGCAAAACAGTTCTCAGGAGTAAAAATGTCAATGGTGGCATTTCAGTGGGAGCACAGAGGAGAAGTAATGAAGTTAAAAACGTGTAATGTCATTTGTAACACAAGGAAGCAGAACATAGAATATTTTATCTGTTGTAAAGTATGAAAACTTTTTAAACCCTTGGATATGCTATTGCTACACGGAGTGCTAACCGTAAGGTGCACATATACATACATATAGGCACACCTAACGTAGGCGTAGGAAAAAAAATCCGAGGCTAATGATTAATTCCTAATTCCAAGAAAGGGGAACTAGGCTTTTGCAACCTGCTAATAAAAACTAAATAAATAGTTCTCGTTCATTGATTCAGAAGTAGTTTCCCAAGCTGGAAATGCACACAGATAAGAGCAGAAACTGAGATTGTGCAAGGGGGGTGAAGTGGGGAGGGAATATCCCCAAATTGATGGAGCAAATGGAAAAAGGCTTCCCCCTGGGGAAAAGTGTACTCCGTCTGGACAGAGAAAATGAATGCAAATGTGAAAATGTACACCTGCCTTGAAAGAATTGTGCTACTGTTATAATTCTGCATACAGAATACACATTTACTAATGAGTGTTAAAAGAGATCTGCTACGGTCATAGCTTTCCTTGTCTACTCCCGAATTATTTGAAAGTTCCAAGGAAATTAATAATTTCCCAAAATATAGCAATAAAAGTAAGGTTGCACGTCTTGGACTTTTTCCCAAACTTTTCGGACTGGTCCCTGGAGGGAAGGTGCATTGGACAATGAAGTCACCGTGCACATAATATATCAAACAATCCCCATGAATTAAATGGAGACAACTTCATATGGCTACCTTTGAGGTAAAAAACACAAAACCATCACTTTATGGAGGAGTGGAGGAAGGAAAGCACTGTCGGACGACAGAGCAGGGTTGGCCTATAAAGACAATGGCATTAAAAGATGGCTGGAAGAATGGATGAAGGGATGGATGAAAGAGGCAGGATACGAGAAGGCAGGATGGACAGATGAACGGATGGAGATGGCATGGAACTATGAGGCAAAGGAGTACACATGAGGAGGATCGAAGGAAGGCAGGCAGATGGACGGCTAGACAAAGGGGGTTAATTGAGAGGTGGTTATAAGAATGCACGGATAGAAGTTGGAGTGGCCAAAAAGAGGAATGAATGAATGAATAGTAATAAGAAGGAACGATTAGATAAAAGAATAGATTAGAGAGACTGAGAAATGGATGAGTGAAATGAGAAACCAATGTAACACTTTATGGGCACTACATATTCTGTGATTGGGACACAGCACACTCAGCTGAAGGATGTGAAATGCCAGGAAAGATTTTGTTGTTAAATTAAGTTGGAATTAGGAAAGGAAAGCTTCCAAGAAGAGAAACAAATGGAAGCATCTTATTTAAAGCTGTTGTCTGTTGTCCATGTGTATGTATGTGTGTATATATGTGTATATGTATGTATGTATAAATATTTTCATTTTTAAAGGACATTCTCACCGAGCTAATAATATATACCTCAATGCACATAGGTCTAAATTAAAGAAGATAAACTTAAAAGTTTTGGTGGTTCCACAAGCTCCCAAATATTAAGATTACTTGTGTTCCTACAGTAAGAAAAGTGTGGGACACCATGACCAATTCTGTCACCAAATGTCTGGAGGATAGAAAATAAAGGTATTGTGGGTATATCGTTCATTCTTCTAAAACAAGTCCTAACTGCACAATGCAGCTGGAAATAAAGCACTTATTGGTTGAATAAAGTGCATATTTACAAAACCGTATTACAAATCTATGAGGTAGCTTCACCTTGACAATGTCAACGTAAGGTATCAGCTTCTTACAAGGTGTTCTGATCATTTGCATTAGTTAAGCCCAAATATGCCTCTTTGCCTTTGATTTCCATGAACAAAATCAGAAACATGACTAGCAACCTAGCAAACATCAAAATCTTCGCCATGCTTACATGCATGTGTGAATAGAGATAAAGACAAAGTGGGTAAACAGATTCAATAATCTGGGAAGAAAACTATGGAGCCAAGGTAAGCAAAACAAAAACAACAACACTCTTTCAAAATGTTCTGAATAAATACCAGGCAGTCCAGGTACCTAATAATCACACTGGCCAGTGGGTCTATCTTTGCAATCAATATTCAAAGTGAGTGTTTGTGTGAGATTTCTTATATAAGCATCTAAAAGGTCAATACATCATCAGTGAAACCACACCCATTTTATCACTCACAACCACAAATAACAAATCCCTCCCTGTGGGTGGCAGCTCTGGTATCAATTGAAGAGCTCCCTAAGTGAAGCTGGTACACCTTTTAAAATATTCATATATTTGTGTAATAAACTCCCAGACAGACTCCTCATGACACTGGGTCACTGCAGCTCAATGAGGAGTCTGATATTCTTTGCTAGACAGCCTATCGGCCAAAGTTTCATTGGATGCCAGAGTAGGATTTCAGTAAATGAATGTCTAGTTCATAAGTAGAACCTGTGGCCACCAGGGTAGGCCTTTTTTTAAATTGAACTTTAACCTTGAATCACAGAGAAAGCACCAGTGCTTTTCACACAGAAGGAACAGCCTTTGAATGTATGCCCTGAAGAAGGCTACCAGGAAAACTGTGCCTTTCTTTGCAAGGATAGGGGAGAAATAGTGACACAATTTAACTTTCACTAACAATTCGAGAGGAGAACTGCAAGTCTAAGTACCAGTGAGACTTCAGTGTTTTTTGGGGAGAAAGGTGTTTCTGGTAAAACAAAGAGGCAGAACCAAAAATGGTCTTTAAGGAGACCACATTGAGTAGTCCTAAAGCTCTGAAGTCACACACATTTCTAAATGTATTCAATCAATCAGGGGTTTATAAAGCGTGCTACTCACCCGTGCATGCTTTTTGCATACTTAGCACCCATATTAAAATAACAAGTGACTCAATGAATCTTACGGATAAGATTCCTCTGAGAAAGTAGTAGGTGGTTGTATCCATTTTATGTATAACATTGTTTAGCTGACACATATTTCACTCAGGGTCACAGTATACCTAGGTGATTTTTCAAAGCATGGTATAGCAAGGATATTATGTTGAATGAATAGTAGTCCATTATGATAATATAATAACATTTGATTTTAGTATGGACCATATAACTAGACTCCCTACACACATGCCACCCAAAAAAGTATTTCAGAGTGCTCGGGGCTTGGTCACTATTTATAGAGGCCAAAGTGACTCAGTCCTAAAACAACTCATCTATTTGAAGCACCACTAACCTTGCCAAAGGCTAAACGACAAAGCCATGGCAACCGTCTGCTTGCAGGTCTGTAGAGGACAGACAGCTATAACAAAAACTTGCTAGTCATAGGCCCAGCCAGGTAATAAGGTATCACTCCGTGGCAACCCAGTGTGGATACAAGCAGCGAGTAATCAACTTTCATATATATTATATACATGTCATTTTTTTTTTACCATTGAGTCTCCAGGGAAACTAATCTTTGTGACGTCTAGCAGCCACTACACAACAAATACCGCAACAACAAAAGAAAAGGAGCTACCTGTGACCAGTTGGCACCTCCAAAACATTGTCAACCACCATATATGGCCATGGTGGACACACAAGAATTAAGCAAGAAGCTCTCTTACCTGCATGGCCTCCAAAGCTTCCTTCAACTGCATTTTTTCAGGGCGGTCCGTAGAGTGGTTGAGGAGTTCCTAAAATAAAAGAAAATAATAATAATTTGAATTAATAACCCCTTAAGACAGGGAATGGACCTCTTTTACTGCATGGAGCAGACCGGGAGTTCAAAACCGCCTGAGTGAAAATAATGTATTACAGACTTGTACACCAGTCATGACACAGTAGGTTGGAAACTAAAAACATACTGTAGATTCTCTGAGTAGCCAAAAGTCACAGAAGGCATACAGCTTGTACAACTGCCCCCTGGCAATTTCAGAAGGCACCCTGGCAGTAATTGCATAAGGTTGTGGGGTACCCCAGGCAAAATATATTTTTTCTGCAGGAGCCCTCCTCACTCACTATAAAACTAGGCATTTTTCAATCCTTTTTGGAATTAACTAATGACAGCACCCTAAAGCTACTACTCCTTTACCTCGCCACATCGAGGCCCCGTGCCTTGCCTTTCATATGGGATCCCATATAGATCCCATATAGATATTTCCTGAATAATACTTGGATGGGCATGAGTGACATTGTACTGCATTACAGGATTTCTACACTTCCTCCTACCTGTTGCTGAGGCCCTAAAAGTGCTTTATTGATGGTATTGTGATTAGTAAACTGCTTCCGAGCATGGGAGAAGGGTGCTTGTTAAAGTGACATTTATTAATGCTGTGTTTTAGTGTTTTGTTTGAGGCCTAAATACTGTCCTTTAAATTTGGAGCAGTGATATATATGGAGCATTTAAATCATGAACTGTGGGCAAAGGAAAGTGACGACAGGATGGCAAGCAGCACACACAAACCGGGCATTTATTATGGCCCGAGAGTCAACTGGGGCCTGAATTCGGGTCTTTATTTTTCTTGATAGTTGTTAATGATACTTGTTCTCTTTGGGAATATATTCTACAGCTTGCATGTCTGTACTGAGGAGCAGCTCATACATAGACGTTTTATATTTTAGAAAATAATGGGGTATTAATGGTCACTCGGTCTGCCTTGATCTGAGGCTTCTCCTTTGGTGTATACGCTAAGTTTTGATATCAGGAAGTTTGGTCCTGTACCCAGAGTGCCATGCAGAGATCAAGGTAGGATATTTTTCTTGCCAATTGTAACCAGTAAAGAGCTTTGAGAGAAGGGGTGAGGTGACCCCATTTGTTTAGGTTGAGGATGTGTTTGTCTGCCCTGTTCTGGATTCTTTGAGGATTGTCCCTTCATTTTCAAGAGAGTCACGCCCATTTTATACTCAGTCCAGGGGTTATGAATTTGGAAGGCTGTTACTTAAAAAAATAATCTGAGTTTTGTCAACATAGTTGTAGCACGCAAGGATAAGCGACTTTACTAGGTCAAGAATGGAGGGGCTAGGCAGACACTGAAATCAGGGGTGCAGTTGTTGAGCCATGCGAGGTGCCTATTTAACAGGTGTAGGGTAATAAAAACAAAGTAGACAGTGAGATAATTTGGGATCTTCTTTTAAGGTAGGATTTTGTTCATTTTAGCACACTGCCCTGGACACCAGCATCAGTCTTAGGGCAGAGTTCTAGAAGTTGTTACGGATAGAAATTAGTGCTGACTCAGTCATTCTTCCGGGTCTGACCCTGTTGGCTCTATGTTGTTTGATCAAGGATGAATGAATGAAAAGATTTTTTGAGGCATCTTGGCGCTAGTTGAAGAAAGGAACGTGAAATAAATCTCCTATTTCTGATCAAAACAACTGGTTTTCAAGGCCTTCCTGAAAGTATCCAGAGATGGAGCTGTTTTTAGATCCCTCAGTATACTATTCTAGAGTAGGGCCGTGGACCTAAAGACGCTTGAGCCACCCGAGGTGGTCCTCTGAAAAGCAGGTATCACCATATGTTTGGTGGAGCCAGAGTGAAGGGTCATGTTGGGTGTGTACCATTTCAGACTTTTCTTAAAATATAAAGGGCCATACCCATGGAGGGTCTTGCATACCACTCAGAGAGCTTTGAAGGCAATACATTGTTTGACCGGTAAACAGTGCAATTTCTTAAGAGACGCTTTTGCTGACTGGAATTTGGGAATCTTTAGCAAAAAGCACGCTGCAGAGTTTTGCAGCGTCTGAAGTTTCTTCAATGAGATGTGGGAGAATCCGGTCTTTTCGGTAGGTTTACCTAGAAGGGGACAGATCCTGAGATTTGTGCAGTCAGTCCTGTCATGTAGAGAATGTTCTGCTGACGAATGATGCAGGTAGCACCTGGATAACTGAATTATATTCCAATTAGATACTTCTGCTGAGTAACCTGATGCTCCCACTCATCTATCCCACAACTGATGGAACAAACCAATCCTTGCTTAGAAAGCACAAATTGCAGGTTCAACATTAAACTACTAAACCGAGGTTCACATGGAAAGCTGCATGCCATGAATTCATTCAACAAAGTACTTCATTAGAAAGGAGAAGGCCAGCTGTGTTCACACAGGTGCACTTGGCCTGCAACATACAGAGCCTGGCCATGTTGTCCTCCCTCTTCAAGGCTGGTGGGTTTGAGGAATGCACAATGCACGTGTCCGGCGGGAGATTTGTAAAACAAAAATGTGATCCAGAATTAGAATAAGATATTGAAACTAGCAATTAACAACAGATTTTTGCAGCTGCAGCCTGGATTATCTTCAATAATGTATTCTACAAAAGAGATTTTGGTTGACGAGCCCAGTCTGCGATTTACCCCTTTGAAAACTGGTCAAGAGCGCGAAAGCGAAACCATGACCAACGGGAATGGATCACCTACTTGCCAAGCGGCCCGTGTCAGCATGTTGAACGAAGGATGCCTCTCTCATCGCAGGGACAAGCTGCACATTTTATTAAATATATTCGTGTGAGACAAGGAAGGAATAGTTCACAAAAAATGCAACAGATATTCAATAAGATGCAGTAATTTGAGACACCTGGTGGTCTTTTTACTATAGATCCATCTATCAAATGTCAAATTTGATCAAGAAACTGATGCTTCACAGTTTGGGGTAAACTTTCAAGGAAACTGAGTTAACTTTCCACAAGTGCTTTTGTTGCATACGTTTTATAAATCAGGCAATTGTCCGAGAGTCTTAGGTACTTTGCCCATACACAGACAGCTTTTCTGTTTACTATGAGAGCAATTCGCTCAATCACGGCAGAGTTCATGATTTCAACATATATTGTCATTCACCTGCAACATTTAGGTACGTTTCCACCTTCGGGATACAATACCTTTCTTCTGGCCGAGCTTTGATGCTCAGACTTGTGTGCTTCTTGATAGTTGCATGACATTACAACGAATGCCTTTACCATGCATTGCCTTTCCCACACATTTATTTTTCTCATGCAAGTCTTTACCACTCATATGGTTGTACAACGAAGGGCAAGTATACATCAGGTAAATGAAACATACATATATATATATACACACATATGTACACATATACAAATATATGCTCACACAAATATATATATATATATATATATATACACACACACACCGACACCCTTACCACCCCATACATCTAAAATACCTTGACCACTCTATACCCTTATGCAACCCTAAACCACCCTCATATCCAATGACGAATCTTCACAAAATGCATGCATCAGCCTGACCCCCAACAAGGGCCCTCCCAGAGACATCATTCTCCCCCCTCCCCGCAAAGGCCTGTGCCTCATGTGAACGATGACATAAAATGCCATCAATGGAACATTCTCTCCTCATCCATACAGGATGAACAATCATCACCCTAGAGCATGCAGAGTCGTGTATTCCTGGGCTCAGTCCATGCACTTGGAAGGCACACCCTCCCTGTCATTAAAGGTGATAGGCATGTCCCACCTCTCATTACTGCTAACCAGTGGTGTTGCCCTCCGTTAGGCTTACAAAAAACTTGCGCTCACATCCAGACACAGACATGACACCTGGTTTCGCTAGCACCTGTCCGAAAGACAACCACAGAGCAGCAACGGGGAAAAAACTAGTAACCTAGGACAGGATGGACGTGCCATGCAGGATGCAAGAAAATGCCCAGCAGCCATGCTGCTGCCAGTGCTTGATGAACCATCCTCAGTCCTAGCTTCACTGCCGTTAACAGACTACCTATCGGAACCGTGCACAAGTCCTCCAGGGCAACACACTTCATAAAATTTGGAGCCCAAATCTTGTTCCTTCTTCATATATTTAAGTGAACATTTCACTTTTCTACTGGCAAAAAATCTGTGAAATCTCAACTGCCCTGCAAAAGATGCTCAAACCAGGCCTTTGAAAGAAGGGAGATTCAATAACCTGTAGTAAATCTGGTACAGTGACTACATTTGAAGCCCATCTGAGAGGTACTTTGGTCACCTTCTAACAATAGTAGAAGCTTTATTTTAAAGGTTTTTGTTTGAAATCAGCAGGAAGGGTCCTAGGCCTGGGCAAGACTAGACTGTCATGTATGTTGCTTCTAGCTTGGGTGCTCACTGCCCCTTACAAGATCAAAGGTGGCATCAATGCTGACCAGGAGCAAGGAATTAAGGGGAGATAATGTCACTTCTCCAGCCTAGCACAAATACCCTTGCACTGGGACACATGCCCCACACATCTTCAGTGTTTGCTGCCCCAACACTTTACGTCCCACAGACATACTACCTGGTCTGGTCTTGAAAAACAAAAACAGTGGAGCAGAGACCAATAGAAAGCCAGGGGCAGCACAGGGCCAGACAAGCATCAAGGGGAGTGGCTTTCTATGACTGCTTGCCTGGAGCGAACACCTTCACATCTACATGCAACCACAGGATAGTGTTCACTGATACAATTGGAGCGAAAACTGTGGCCTACAAGCTCTTACTATTCTCTTGTACTGAGTCATAGCACAGAAAATGTAGAAAGAGACCGGTGAGTGAGTTGTATCATCCCATATTCAGCTATTCTCTGAAACTAGGTATCCTCCGACCAGTCTGACCCAAAACGACGACAAAATTATTAGAGTTATTAAAAAAAATCACGGATCAAATGAACATCATAAGAGCTCTAACAAAGAATTGTGGCATAGCTTCCAGTCACACCTGGTCAGGTAAAAACAGAAAAAAATGCTGAATTGAACAGACAGATGGGGCGCATGTGGTTTGGCATCCACAGTTGTGGTCTGCATGCAGTCTTAAGGTCTCATTTCAAACCCTCGCATGGCAGATACATCATGCATCTAGGGTCACAAATAATGTGTATTGCTCTGCTTGGTTACAATAACCCTTTTCATAAGCGCTCCAAAACCATTCAGTTTGACGTGCATGCAACAAAGAGATGGCCAATAATCAGAACGAATAAAAAAAATGGAAGGATGCATCACTTACTTTTAAAAGGAGGTGATATTTCAGGACTCTCTGCATTGGTACCACTAGCAAGTCCTGCAATTTGAATTTTCCGTCTTGGACTCTCAGCGTACACTCCTGAAGAAGGGCAGGAAAGAAGGTTGAGGAGGCAGACATTCAAGCGAAACAGAACACCACACATTTATACTTAGAACAACAAAGATAGCCCTGTCTAGCACAAAATCAGGCAGTGATAGTGGGGTAAGATGGTATTTGATTTTGCACATTTCAGATTTCACATTACAAGCATCCCCTCCTCTCCGGATAAGGAGGATATGCTGGCAACAAGCCACCATTGTCCGTTTAAATAATTTACAGCGGTGCTTCTGTCCTGGCCTCAGCTCACCGCGGCTCCCGGCGCACCCCTAACGTACAAAGACTCAACTCTATTAAATTAGACAGAGAGCAGATCCTGCCATCACCGAGCCTGCGGTTACTATTTCATTACCGCAGAGTAATGGGTCCCACAAGCTCAACACCATTAAGAAGAAATGGGTCTTGCAATAGAGCGGGTGGAAGGAGTTAGAATGGGCGGGAGGGTGGAAACACACACCATCCAGCATGGAGGCCTTTCATCAGCTGAGCCTCCCCGGCTCAATTTAATTCCCTTATTGAGTTGTGTTTTGTCTTCTTCCTGTAGAGCTCAATCAATAGGATATAATTCATATTCTATGGGGCGCATTTCCCAGCGGTATATAATAAGGGAATCCTTAATGGGAAGACAATGCAACAGAAGTATCAACACAAAATCGAGAATCAGGAAAAAGCAACATCTTCTGGCCAATTACATTAGGAGGGTAAATTGTGAGTAGATGAGCTAGAGAATTGATACAACCAAATAGAAAAAAAGGCATAAAAAAAGGAATGACAGTAACAAGATTTAAAATAAAATAAAAACTGGGCATTTTGTAAGTGTAGATGAAGTAACCATCTCCACTTTCCATATTTACCTCTACTTTCAGCCTAACATCATCTCGATTTGCGATCAGTCGGTCCAAACATTTCTGCGAATGCTCCATCTGGCCACAGTAATCACCATAAATCGAAAGCCTGTGAAAGAAAATTGGATAGATGTAATGGCCATCGTTTGTTCAGAGCACTGGAGAGCAAAGTAAACAGATTTCCTCCTGGTTTTCAAGGGGCAGCCTCAGCACTTTTCAAGATTTCACTTACACAATTTACTCCAAATTCCCAGATTTTTTTCATTCCGCACAAACGTGAGTATTTATGATTTGCTCTGTGCGATTGCTTCTGATATCTCTCCACCAGCAGTCATTGACTGCAGGCCCTACAGATATAGCATTAATGCCTGGTTGTATGACAGAGGCACGCATGGCTAAACCACGTGTGCCTCTAACACGCAACCCGCACAGCAAATGCATCTTAACCGTGCATTCCTTAACCACGCATGCCTTTACCATGCATTTTCGTTGTAAAGGCATAAATTATAAGGGGGTATGCTTGGTTAAGGTACGCCACTACTCCTACCCACGGACTAAACCCTAAAATTCGAAACCCCTACCTCACCCCCCCGCCCGGAGGCCTAAACCTGCCCTGCCCTTAAAACTGCCCCTTCTTCCAACGAGGCCTAAACCATTCCCCTTACCATATACTACCCCAATCCATCTGCACTGTCCCTAACAGTGCCCCGACCCCCTTCCTGAGCCCCATAAACCTCCCCCTTTCCAAAATACCCCAACTCCTTCCACTGCCCTGAGGCATACTACCCTGCCCCCCAATTAAAAAAACGAACCCAAACACCTCCCCCCCACCCAGAGCCTAAAACTCCCACTCCTAAAAATTCCCCCCCCCCTAAAACCAGCAAATGCGCACCTAAGGCAGATGCGTTCTTCAGGCAAGCGTGGTTATGGCTGCGATGTTCCGGAACACGTGGCTCTGACAGCGTTGTTCCGGGGATTCTCCATAATGTCTGTCCCGTGGTACGTCACCAGTGTCTTATACCACACCACAGCTGTGTTCTGTAACGGAGCCCTGTCAGAGTCCTCTTCTGTATTACTTCCATTTCAGAACAAGTAAATCGTGCTGGCCGCTGCCACCACCACCGCATTCATTCACCCCATGCCTTCAGTCTTACGTCCTGCTGTATGCCACCAGTCTTAAAATATGCCAACTTGCACATGCCGGCTACCGGCACTATCACTTTCATGCCGCAACCATCTCCCATTGTCCTTTCTTTTACTTCAATCATCTCACACAGGTATCCAGCATTACATTAATCATACCACAAATATCTATAGTGGACCACTTACTGTGGGCCTCCAGCACTGCTGCCATCAAACCCTGGGCACCCAATGCGTGCCAGGAGAGTCACCGTCATACCCCATATATCTACTGAATGCCACCAGAGTTACTTACCTTCATCATGCCCAATGCATCGCCTCTTTGCCAGCCTTGACATTTATCTTACACCCTCCCCAAAGCAACTGGCTGATGCCCACAGCTACGTCTACACAAAGCTTATATAACGGCCTCCACAATAAATGATGCAAGGGTGTGCTAACCAGCCCCACCATGCAGGAAAAACTTTGTCCATACCAGGAAGACAGTACCAAGGCAGTAAAATCCTCTGTTAGAAGCATGTACCCTGTCCATGGCCCTGCAGATGGTTCTGCTGCAAGTACTGCTTTATCATACACCATGGGGTTGGTGAAGTGGGCTATTAGCATCAAAGCGGGTTGTTTATAACATCATGGTGTTGACATAGTGGCTATTAACAAAAAACTGTTGGGCAGCAGTCTGCTGTCAAACGTAAGAAAAAATGACCCAGCACTAAAATGAGGGTGGGGGTGCGAGGGTTAGGGGTTGGTTTGTTTTCTTTTTACTTGATGCCCTGTGAAGCCCAATATATAGCTGCACCCAAGATTGGGTTTCAATCCGCGATGAATCTTGTTTGCTGTCATAACAATAAAAAAAGTCTTCAACCTAAAATGATAATACTCCCAAAGTTCACCTTCATATTTAACGCGATACTCTTGAGCTTTTGGGGAGAATGGTATAAAAAAATACAAGGAGAGCTGTGTAGATTTATTTGGGATTTTAAGGGTGTGAGAATCGCCTGGAAGGAACTGCCTTAGAGTAAAATTGAAGGAGGCATAGCCTTCCCAGATTTCCAGCTATAGTGTTGGGCTTTTCAACCGAAAAATGTAAGGCTACTGTTGCAGTCCGCAAAACAACAAGTAGACTTTGTATAAATAAAATCAGGCTTCATTCAAAACAGCACACGACCACTCCAGTGCGTGTCCCGACGTCGGCTCCACCACTGCCTGACCCGGAACGGCCAGATGACATTCCACCTATAAATTCCATACCTAGATAATAGAACCATGCAGGTCCCCCTTAACCCCTTCGGCGCTCATGACGAGCTCAGCT
Organism: Lissotriton helveticus; assembly: GCF_964261635.1. NCBI lineage: Eukaryota > Metazoa > Chordata > Amphibia > Caudata > Salamandridae > Lissotriton > Lissotriton helveticus. The sequence goes on along the minus strand of NC_136065.1, from coordinate 161,333,859 downwards.
CGTCATGAGCGTAACCTGCGCTACGCTGATGACGAGCTGAGCTCGTCATGTAACGCGGGTTTTTTAAAATCGCAGCGCGCATGCGGTTAACAAAAGTACATAAAAAGCTGAAGAGAAAATGATTACAGGAAGGGATGAAAGAAGGAAGCAATGGAACCCAAGAAACAAAGAACTGAAGGAAGGGAAAGGGAAAAAGAAAGAATGCAACAAATTCTTTAGAAGCTTTCCCCTCAATAAAGCATTTTAAAAGATACACTAAATGTAAAAATCAAGTGGTCTACATGACAAATGGTCTACATGACAATACTCTGGAAGAAGGTGGAAAATGATAACAGGCAAGTACTCCTTATAAGAAAACCATGGCAGTCGCTGAAAAGAGAATTCCTATGGCAGAAATGCAAGGCATGCCTAGCGCCAAAGACAGGCAGGCAAAAGAATGCGGCTGTCAGCATCCCCCATAGGGGGCCATTCCAGCAGGGCAGCCCTTTAGTGCCATTTTGGCACCCTCCACCCACCGCTCTAGTAGTTGGAGGTTCCTGTAGGAGCCATCTAGCCAGGTCGCCACTGTGGCGTCCTTCCGGTGCGCCTGGTGGTCTCTGTTCGCGAGCCACGCCGTCTCCTACCCCACCTCTTACCCGGCGTGTTGGCTGATGGACAGGGTAGTCCACCTCTTACCCGGCGTGTTGGCTGATGGACAGGGTAGTCCACCTCTTACCCGGCGTGTTGGCTGATGGACAGGGTAGTCTGAATGTTTTAATGTTTTCCTTTTGTGTTGCAGGTGGAGTTACAGGTCGATCTGGAAGCAGACGGGTACAGTAAGGGTACCTCTGCGGCAGACCGGTACAGTAAGGGCACCTCTGCGTGGCACAATAGGGGTGCCAGAGCCAAAGACCAGGAGCCTCAAGGCAGGTTCCTGGAACACCGCAAGGGAGCCCTGTTAGTCCTTCGGGCGGTTGGGGGCCTGACCAACCGGGGGTTTGCCCTGCTATGCTATGCCCTGAAAAGTGCGAGAGTAGAAGAGACCAACGTGCCACGTGATCCGGAAGAGGATCATCAAAGGTAGCACTGACGGGGTGTCCCACAGTGCTGGCTCACCAGGCGGGCGGGGGCAGCATAGGTAGTCACAGCTGCCTGCCCTTGGATCGCCCGTAAAATAACCCACATATTGCATACTCTTGTATGGAATAAACCTGGAGAAATATTTTCCCATAACCAAAGTTGTCTTGTGTATTTATTCATTCTTGCATGCTCAGACCTGGGGTGGGAGAAGTTGCCGATAATGGCACTAAGGCTTTACCAAAAGATGGCCGCCAAAGGGAACACGGAGGTCTTTTTTTTAAGGTGGTAGGGCTTGGAACATTGCAGGCCTTGGGTTTCCAGCATCACTGGCTAATTCCTCGAATCTGCTTGAGAAGTCGGAGCGAGGAAACCACAATGTAAGCTCGTGGTCAGGGTGTGTACAAGGTAAGTTGAAAGGTAAGTTGAAAAAGCCCTCCTTTACGAATATGGCAATACTGTTTGGGCATGTGCATACAGCGCTACTCACTGTGAGCGCTCATCACTTTGGTGACTTCACAAGTCCGACCTGCACCAGGATCGTACAGATGCTGTTCTGTGCATACCGAGCCCGCCACTTATCGCCAAAATATGTTGCGGTCCTCAAAACAACCAGTAAATGTATGAATAAAATTAGGTTTTATTCAAAAAAGCACACAACCACTCCAGTGTGTATTCCGAAGTCGGCTCAACAACTGCCAGACTCTGAACCCAGAACGGCCAGATGGCCTTCCACCTATAAATTCCAAACCTAGAACATAACAGCTACTTCTAAGGGGAGGCTTCCAGCAGATTTCCCCTCTCTATCGAGCCTGAACTACAAATTGCCTGGGAGAAGGCGACTACTTCGTCTTCAAATCCAGCCATCCAATTTGTTTCAAAGAAGATTATGCTAAAGACCCTGGGTGGTGCGTTTAAAGTTTGGATCCAGGTTAAGCGGAATTTAGTAATTCTGTATTACAGCGCATTTGCTCCTATATGGAACTCACCATTGAATGATAGGTTGCCTGCAGGATGTAGTAGATGGGCCATTTATAGATGCCAGAATAACTAGATGGGGACAACCGAGGGAAATACTATCCCGGCTCACAGACAACAGGCTCTCTAAATGTGAGTTTTACCAGTTGGCGAGCTGGGCAAGGGAACTGGGGTAGGAGAAGGAAATACGAAATGGGAAGAGAAACTGCAAAGTACTCTTCCTTTGAAGAAAGAGTTGTCAAAAGGGTAGTGGATGCTGGTGCAACGTGAAGATGGCCCCCTTACACTCCAAGAGGAAATGTGGAGAACAGACCTGCAATCGCTGGAGTTAAAGCATCTGTGGCAAGTACTTTGGGCGTCTGTAAAGTCTGCACCTCTTAAGACAAATCATTTATTTACAACACATAGGGAGTACTGGTCCCTGAAGAAGCTGCCGAAGCTGGGTGGGCAAAAGATGAGGAGTCACAGCTACTTTTGTATTAGTTTTAATTGCACAAAGAGAAATATGCATGACCGACTAACCAACCAACATGCAGTGATCGACCAACCGACCGACCACTGATTAGGGTAGATAAGAACGTATTAGTTAGTTGGTCTGTGTTAATGGGTCAAAGCAACAGATTAAGATGTGGGAACCTTTTTTCGGCATGGTACAAATAATAAGATGGGGAGGATAATTTAACAGCGAGGTTGCTGCTAGCCTGGAGGTCTGCGGATTAAAGACAAAATCAACAAAGCGATGAGTACAGAGTTGGGCTTTGGAAACTTCTAAAAGAAATGTTGCATGCGGCCTTGATCGCGATAAGGGCCCCATCGGCATCGTACAACAGATTCCTTGCTGCTTGTATCATATGTGAACTAAAAATTTTTTTTTTTAAATGACCCAAGCAAGTAAATGGTAAGTGAGAAAAACTACTACGGGACTCTACCAAGGCCCAGGAGGATAACTCTAATGGTATCACTTTCACATCTAACCTAGGGGTACTCCTCTAAGAAGAGAGAGAGCGCAGAAAGGTTGACCCGAAAAAAGAACGCCAAGGAAGATGGATGACCTTATCCAAGATAGAAGCAACCACAATGATTGCTCTACAGGAAAGCGGATGAAAAATGAAGACAGCTGGGCAGGGTCTTCAGAAGGTTGAATGCCACCTCTTTTGGACCATGCAAGTAGTCTGCTTCCTGTAAATTCCCTGGCAGCAAACAGAATAGAGTACTCAAGTAAACAAACAACTCTGTCTTGTGTCCCCTTGAATATGTCTGCACAGAAAAGCACAGTCCACGAAAGGCACTTTGTTCAACAGCGCGAATAGCTCACATCTTGCAAACTCTGTTCAGGAAACGTAGGCAAGCTGCCACAACTCAGAGGAATTTTTTTATCCCAGAGCAGGTGAAAGAAAAACCACAAACCAACATGCCAAAGTTAATCTTTGTACTCAATGGTACTTGTTGGACCCGGCCTCGTGGCGTGGTCCTACCCCTCCCGCATTGCGGGCCCGGGACGACATCGGCCCTCCATCGACCCGCTGTCGGCCCCCCCTGACACGAACCTTCACGAACCCTCGACGAGAGCAGCCCCCCTGGCAACCCACGGCTCTCCCCCCTGGGACCCCGGCGGACCCTGCTCGCCAACTCTGCCGGTCCGGCGACCATGCCAGGCCACCATTTCCGGCCCGACTCCATCTTGGGCCCATCACGTCCCGAGCACGAGGCCGCAGCCACCCCTGGCCCCGGCCCCAGTGAAGCCCCGACATCGAGGCACCAAGATCCTCCCAGGTGGTAGAGTGGCCACTTGGCGGATCCCAGAGGAGGGGAGTTTCGATGGCCCTCCAGCCGTCCCCCGGACGCCTGGTATCGATCGCCCTCCAGCCTCCTGGGCGCTGGCTCCACCCCCCTGCTGGGTGTCTGGACACCATCATCCGGGCCCCTCTGACCCCCAGGCGCGAGGGTCCTGACATCAAAGGACTCCAGTCCTATATCTGGGCAAGCCCTGGATTAGGACTCCAGTTGTATCTTGGAGTCGAAGCCCTGCTGACCTCGTCGCGGCTGACCCTGATCCGAACTCTTGCACCTGGAACCTTCGGGGCCCTGCTGACGCTGTCGCGGCCTGACTGAGCTGAACTCTCTTCAAGGCCCTGCTGACGCTGTCGCGGCCTGACCAAGCTGAACCTCCGTCGAGGCCCTGCTGACGCTGTCGCGGCCTGACCAACGCTGAACTATCTTTGAGGCCCTGCTGACGCTGACGCGGTCCGACCCCTTGAACTATCCACGTACCAGTTGGTACCAAGACTGTCCAGCTACCCCTTTTGCCCTGAGACCAAGACTTTAAGGATCCCTCGATCCCTGTGTATATACCACTACGAGAACGTGCTTTCATTCCTTATATAAAGATTCTTGAGACTAGACCTTCGTGTGGTGTCCGTCTGTGGTAGTGTGATTGCTCGGCTGTTACGACTGTAGGAGAGGAGCCTCGCCAAGGAGGCCTCTCGACGGCGCTCGGCCTATTGCATAAAGAGAGGGGGGTCTCGGGGTGGACAGTCAGACATCTTCTGTCTCCCCTGGGATCACCTTTCTAACATTGGTGGCAAGCGACGGAATCCGAGCCCACGCGAATCGTACAGCGAGTAACTCGCCACTACTAACAGAGACCCACAACCACGATGACTACTAAGGAAGCCGGAACGACCACAGAATTCCAGAAGGAACTATTAGAGGAGTACACCCATAAAGAACTCAAACAATTTTGCAAAGCCTTGGGTATCGCTACCACCGGACTAAGCACAAAAGAAGATTTTAAAGAAGCACTGCAAACCTGGGTGGAGACCGGGACGACTCCACCCCAAACTAACGACGACGTGGTACTAGAAGTACCCCCGAGAACAGTCATAGCCCCAGTGGAAGAAAGAACCACCAACAGAGAACCGGGCCTCTCCCACGAAGACGCCCGGGAGCGAGAGAGAAGCCGGATCCATGAACTAGAGCTCGCCTGACTCCGGCTGGATGGAGAACTCCAATTAGCAGAAAAGAAAATGGCCATTGAGCAACTACGATTACAGGGAGTTCTGGAAGAGAGGCGGAGGCAAAGAGAATTGGAAGAAAAAAAGCTCACGTACGAACACGAGCGTGGCCTCAAAGAACTAGAGATCAAAGCCAAGAGCGAAGAGGCTGGCGCCGCGGTAACCCGGAACCCCCCACCTCCTGACGACCCGAAGGTCCACATTCCCAAGGATATCGTCAAGGAATACTATAAGAATGACGATATCCAGCAATGGTTTAAGGCCTATGAAGTTGCCATGACCGCGCACCGCATACCACGAACAGATTGGGGTGCCGGCTTATGGGGGAGATTTGTCAGCGAAGGAAGAGACACCCTGCTAGAGCTGGCCGAGGACGTGATGTCCTCCTATGATCACATGAAGGACGCCCTGCTCACCCGGTATGGTCTCACCCCCGAGATGTACCGACAGAGGTTCAGAGACTGCAAAAAGATCCCCGGTACCACTTGGGTGGAGTACGTAAACTTTTATAGCCGGGCCCTGGAAGGATGGATCAAGGGCAGCAAAGTGTCCACCTACGAGCAGCTGTTCGACCTCATCGTCTGGGAGCACCTCTCCAACAACTGTTTGGTCGAGCTCAGACAGCATCTCCTCGACAGCAAGCTGACCGAGCCCCGGAAACTCGCCGTCGAGGCCGATCGATGGGTGAGCACCTGCGTCCCCCGGACCCCGATAGGAGAGACGGGATGGAACGGCCAGGGCCACCCCCACCAGCGTGGCGGCGGAGGAGGCCAGCACAGGAGCCGAGACTTCCCGTCGGCCCCGGGCCGGAGCCCGCCCCGGGGATCACCCCAGAATAACACTTCGCCATCCCTGACCAGAAGAGGGCCCCCCCCCCCAGCACGGCCGGGGCCACGCCCGAATGTTACTTGCCACAGATGCCAGCGGCCCGGTCACTATGCCAGTGACCCCCTCTGCCCCATGAACCAGCGTCCCGGCACCACCGGGCCTCCGACCCGCCAGTTCGCTGCCGCAGCCCTGGGGGAAGGAGGAGAAGAAGACGAAGAGGCCTACAACGAGGATCAGACCGAGTGGGAGCCGGCTGCCATGGGCCTAGTCTGTCTGGGCAAAAGAGACATGGTCCCCCAGGCCCCGCTCCCGAGCAACACCCAAAAATACCATCAGTGGGTCCACATTAATGAACGACGGACCGAAGCACTCCGGGACACTGGGGCCAGTGTGACGGCCGTCCGCTGCCACTTGGTGACCCCCGAACAGATCATACCGAATGTACGATGCCCCGTGAGGGCCGCCGACAATTCCGAGACCCTGTGTCAGATGGCCCGAATCCCCTTCGAGTGGGGAGGGGTGTCGGGCACCCTCAAGGTGACCGTCCGGGACGACGCCCCCGTGGACTGCCTCCTCGGAAACGACCTTGAGAGCTCTCCCTGGGCCCAAGTCGAGCGGAGAGAACATCTGGGAATGATGGGACTACCCGAGTGGGTCTGCGCGACGACCCATTCTATGGCAGCCCGGGCCCCGGCGGCGACCGAGGCCGCCCCGACCGAAGAGCCAGAGTGGCCCGTGCCACCGCCGCCCGCAGTCAATGAAGAATCCGACCCTGAACACGGGCCATCGGAGCCCGACCGGGAAGACAGCGCCGAACTCAGCGACATCCCCGAACTAGCCCAATGGCGCCAGGAGGGTGGTCCCACCCGAGAGCAATTCCGGCAGAAGGCCTGCCCCTCCCTCGAGGGGATCCGGCAGCAAGCCACAACCCAAGCTGCCGGGGACACCTCGGGGTCCCACTGGGTCTACTGGGACCACGGCCTCCTATACAGCGAACAGAAAATTGCCGAACTGGGGGCCAGCCGAGTGTTGGTGGTCCCCCTACAATTCAGAGACTTCCTCCTGAACCTGGCACACGACGTGCCCCTCGTCGGGCACCTGGGGCAGGACAAAACTTACAACCGCCTGGTGACCCATCTCTACTGGCCGAAAATGCGCAACGACGTGCACAACCCCTGCCGCACCTGCCCGACATGTCAAGCCAGCGGAAAGAGCGGGGGAAGGTCAAGGCCCCGCTCCAACCCTTTCCAGTAGTGACCACCCCCTTCGAGCGAGTGGGGATCGACATCGTGGGGCCCCTGGACCCCCGAACCTCACAAGGGCATCGCTTCATCCTCGTCCTGGTGGACCATGCCACCCGCTATCCAGAAGCCATACACCTCCGAACCATAACGGCTCCCGTGGTGGGCCGAGCGTTGATGGGGATCTTCTCCAGAGTGGGGTTCCCCCGAGAGGTCGTGAGTGATCGGGGCACAAACTTTATATTGAAGTATATGCGGTCCCTGTGGCAACAGTGCGGGGTCACATATAAGTTCACCACCTCGTATCACCCCCAAGGGAATGGACTTGTGGAGCGGTTTAACCGAACACTCAAGGGGTTGATCCAGGGCCTGGAAGAGCCTCCTCCGCCGCCAATGGGACGTCCTGCTGCCCTGCCTCCTGTTCGCCTATCGGGAGGTACCACAGAAATCCCTGGGGTTCAGCCCTTTTGAACTCTTGTACAGGCACCCTGTCCGAGGTCCCCTCAGCCTGGTCAAAGAAGGCTGGGAAACTACAGTCCAAGACGCACCGCCGGATGTCTACCGGTACCTCCTGACCCTCCGAAACCAGACTTGGAAGTTCCGGGCCCTTGCCGAGGCCAACCTTGAGGCTAGCCAGGAGGAGATGAAACGCTGGTATGACCAGAACTCCTCGTCCATCGAGTTCGAGCCAGGCCAGCCGGTCTGGGTCATGTCCCCGGTCGAACCTTGTGCCCTCCAGGACAAATGGACGGGCCCCTTCAAAGTGATAGAGCGCAAGAGCCCCGTCACCTATCTGGTGGACATGGAGTCCCCCCGAAACCCCCTCCGGGTTCTGCATGCCAACCGGCTCAAGCCTCACTTTGCCCGCACGGAACTGAGCCTGCTGCTAGCTACGGATGATGGGGCCGAAGACGACTCCGAGCCCCTGCCCGACCTCCTGAAGTGCTCTGAGAAAGACGGCTCCATCGAGGGAATCTCCCTCTCCTCCGACCTGACCCCTGCACAGCGCCAGGACTGCCAAGAGCTGTTGGGGCAGTTTACGGACCTGTTTTCATTCACCCCCGGGGTCACCCAGTGGTGTGTCCACGATGTCGACACCGGGACAGCCAGCCAGTGCGACACCGGGCCTACCGAGTTCCCGACCGAGTTCGGGCCTGCATCCAGACCGAAGTTGCCAAAATGCTCGCCCTGGGGGTGGTCGAGCCCTCCGACAGTCCCTGGGCCAGCCCAGTTGTCCTGGTCCCCAAAGCCGCCGCACCCGGCGCCCCTCCAGAACTCAGGTTTTGTGTCGACTACCGGGGATTGAATGCCGTCACCAGGACCGACGCCCATCCCATTCCCCGGGCCGATGAACTAATCGACCGCCTAGGAGCCGCCAGGTACCTCAGCACCTTCGACCTCACGGCCGGGTACTGGCAGATCGGCCTCACCCCTGGTGCCCAAGAGCGATCGGCCTTCTCAACCCCCGATGGCCACTTCCATTTCAAGGTGATGCCCTTCGGTATGAAAAACGCCCCGGCAACCTTCCAGAGACTGGTGAATAAAGTACTGGCGGGGCTAGAAGAGTTCAGTGCCGCCTATCTGGACGATATCGCGGTGTACAGCCGCCACTGGACCGAGCACCTGCAGCACCTCTGGGAGGTCCTGACGGCCCTCCGACGGGCCGGACTAACTGTGAAAGCCAGCAAGTGCCAGATAGGTCAAGGGTCCGTCACCTACCTGGGGCACCAAGTGGGGAGCGGCCACGTGGCTCCCCTCCGACCCAAGATTGACGCAATCGTGGCCTGGGAGCCCCCGGTCACCCAGACCGCAGTCCGAGCCTTCCTGGGGCTCACTGGATACTATCGGCGCTTCATACAAAACTATGGGAGCATTGTGGGGCCCCTCACTGAACTGACCTCTAAGAAACACCCACAGAAGGTACAATGGACCCCCGAGTGTCAGGTGGCCTTCGAGTCTTTGAAAACAGCCATGTGCACCGCCCCTGTGCTCCAAGCCCCTGACTACAGCCGGGAGTTCGTGGTCCAGACCGACGCCTCGGAGCACGGCATCGGGGAGGTCCTATCTCAAGTTGACCCAGAGGGGATTGACCATCCTGTGGCCTTCATCAGCCGGCGGCTGCTGGCCAGAGAGCAGCGATGGAGCACCATCGAGAGAGAGGCCTTCGCCGTCGTGTGGGCCCTCAAGAAACTCAGGCCCTACCTCTTCGGCACCCACTTCCGGGTCCAAACTGACCACCGGCCCCTGCGGTGGCTGATGCAGATGCGCGGCGAGAACCCGAAGCTGCTGCGCTGGTCCATCTCCCTGCAAGGGATGGACTTCACTGTGGAGCATCGCCCTGGCAACAACCACGCCAACGTTGATGGCCTGTCCCGCCTATTCCGCCTCGACGAAGAGAATACCCAAGAAGATGGGTGACTCTCCCCGCCTTCTGCTGGAGGGGACGTGTGTTGGACCCGGCCTCGTGGCGTGGTCCTACCCCTCCTGCATGGCGGGCCCGGGACGACATCGGCGCTCCATCGACCCGCTGTCGCCCCCCCCCCCCCTGACACGAACCTTCACGAACCCTCGACGAGAGCAGCCCCCCTGGCAACCCACGGCTCTCCCCCCTGGGACCCCGGCGGACCCTGCTCGCCAACTCTGCCGGTCCGGCGTCCATGCCAGGCCACCATTTCCGGCCCGACTCCATCTTGGGCCCATCACGTCCCGAGCACGAGGCCGCAGCCACCCCTGGCCCCGGCCCCAGCGAAGCCCCGACATCGAGGCACCAAGATCCTCCCAGGTGGTAGAGTGGCCACTTGGCGGATCCCAGAGGAGGGGAGTTTCGATGGCCCTCCAGCCATCCCCCGGACGCCTGGTATCGATCGCCCTCCAGCCTCCTGGGCGCTGGCTCCACCCCCCTGCTGGGTGTCTGGACACCTTCATCCCGGCCCCTCTGACCCCCAGGCGCGAGAGTCCAGACATCAAAGGACTCAAGTCCTATATCTGGGCCAGCCCTGGATTAGGACTCCAGTTGTATCTTGGAGTCGAAGCCCTGCTGACCTCGTCGCGGCTGACCCTGATCCGAACTCTTGCACCTGGAACCTTCGGGGCCCTGCTGACGCTGTCGCGGCCTGACCGAGCTGAACTCTCTTCAAGGCCCTGCTGACGCTGTCGCGGCCTGACCAAGCTGAACCACCGTCGAGGCCCTGCTGACGCTGTCGCGGCCTGACCAACGCTTAACTATCTTCGAGGCCCTGCTGACGCTGTCGCGGCCTGACCCCTTGAACTATCCACGTACCAGTTGGTACCAAGACTGTCCAGCTACCCCTTTTGCCCTGAGACCAAGACTTTAAGGATCCCTCAATCCCTGTGTATATACCACTACGAGAACGTGCTTTCATTCCTTATATAAAGATTCTTGAGACTAGACCTTCGTGTGGTGTCCGTCTGTGGTAGTGTGATTGCTCGGCTGTTACGACTGTAGGAGAGGAGCCTCACCAAGGAGGCCTCTCGACGGCGCTCGGCCTATTCCATAAAGAGAGGGGGGTCTCGGGGTGGACAGTCAGACATCTTCTGTCTCCCCTGGGATCGCCTTTCTAACAGTACTCAATAACCCAACTCTGGTAAAAAAAACTATTACCTCCAATTATATTCCAATGTTCATTTAGGATCATTCCTGAATGTGAGCAGCAAAGATGAATACCACTGCAGTAACCAGTAGACCTGTGTAAGTGGAGGGTACCACAGAGCTGTCATTCCACGCTTCGATGATGGGAACTACAATATGCATGTTCCAATGCAAGGCATCCTGTACAGTATGCATTTCCTGGTGCAGCCCAGTTAGCACTGTTCAGGAAGTGTTTGATGAACTGCATTTACATGTACTGAATTTGTTGCATTGAATTTGTTGTTTGTGGTGAAAGATTATAATGTAGCAAAATCATCATCTAATAGGTTCCTGCAGTGTGTACTATATGTCTTTTTACTCGAATATGATATAAATGTCTTTTTAGCCAAGCTAGCATCCTTGCGGGAATGAAAACTTCATTAACTGAAGTGCAGTGTAAATCACTATACGCATAAAATATGCAAATGCAAAATAAAATTGTTTAGTAAAGATGTAAGAGAGCTGAAAAGCTTCAGTATGAAATGTTATGCACATTAAAAGAGCATTAAAACATGTTCTTTTATAATGCGCAAACAGAATCATGAAGGAGGAGGTCGAATGTCTTCAAGTCCAACACCGCTGTTTTAGCACGACCGCTTTCAACACTTCTTTATGGGGTCTTATTGAAATCGTAAGGTCATTGGGACTTCAGTTTGTGTATTGTCTCAGTGTGGTCAAGTTGTCGCATGACTGCAGTGCTACGGTGAGCCCAAGTACCACACTTGACCCTCCCCTGTCTTCCAAAACTGACAGTGCTGGCAATGAAGTTAAACCCCAATTGTGAGTGGCATAGGAAGAGCAGATTTTTTCAATTACGAGAAAACTGTCAAGCTCTTCTTTGAGGTTGTTCACTTATTAAAGGTGGGCAGAAAACTGGACCACCTTGCAGGGTACTCAAATCTCATGGCTTCAAATCCCAGCAAATTGCACACCACCAAGTTAGAGCGTACAGTTAGTTAATGTCTTGGGGGCTTGTTCCAGTGGTACCTTAGGAACTAGAAGTGGAGGAGCAAAAGTTAAAACAGTGAGTGCGCCACAAACATGTAGCTTCAACACTCTTCTAGTTACATATCAAATTGCCCCCCTCAATGATCTAAAACTGGGTGCAAATCATGCCTTGGAGTCGCAGAGCCACATATTAGTTAACTGATTCTACAGATTCCTAACCAGGTCCTAGAAACCGGATACATTGGTCAGCCTTCACAAATGTTGCTGCTGCAAGAACATCCTCTTCAGTCCCACCCACTGTGCAACCTGACGGCTTGAAAAATGCTAATCTGCTTTTGTTGACAGTATCATAGTTAACCTTGACATATCCACCTTAGCCTAAATCTTTGGTCTTGAATCAGGATAGATAAAAATCATACATAAACTGTGCTTTTATATGACTTTAACACAGTCAAACCCCACCCTAATTAAGTTCTAAACATACCATTTCCCTTTGCAACCTGAACTTCCACTCCACTCAGGAATCTGAACTTGGGTGACACCAATCTGGAAGACAGGGAGCCAATCTAAACCTTTTGCTGCAAATCTCCTGTGCAGTTCATCCTTGGCTCCTGATAAGTTCTGCAGAAGCACCCTCACCTCTGCCACCCACCAATACATAGTGAGCACTGAGGCACCACATCTAAACAAAGTCCATGCATCACCTCAGCAGCGTGGAGCCCAAAGCAACGCCTCCCGGTGCCTGCCTGGCCATGCCATTACCCACTCTCAAGCCTAAAAATTAAAATCTTTTCTACCTCCAGAAACTCCCTTTGTCACAGCACAGTTCAGATTATTTTACCTTGTGATGAAAATTTCCCTCTCAACATAAGATGTGCCTCCCATATTGTCCACCCGTTACACATTACAAATACATCACAGATACTCAACAGAAACATGAAATGAACGGGTGCTTATCACATGTTCCGTGAGTGGTTTAACGAGTAGTGTAAAGTGTTGCACTTGACATCATTATTAAAGAGTGCATTCAATGTACTCACATTGGTTGTTTTTACCATCACTGAGTGATATGTTGTTTGAAGTCTTGCTGAAAGAAGCCATCCTTATTTAGCAGATTATGTACTTACTATGCCAATGAATTTTACTTTCCCAACGTGCGCTTTAGTATCTTGAATGATACTTCTTCATTATCAATCTACATAGAAACCATCGTCCTATGTGCAGAATGGGATTTCAATTAAAATTATAAAAAGTTTATGTAATGTGTGCATTAATATTTCACATATTCGATTTAATTGTAGTTCCTAGCCATATTACAAATAATTATTTTGAATATTTATTGTATGTTACATGCAACGTGAATCTAATGCACAAGGAACGTATATTCATTTGTATTTAAATGTGCACACGCATATTAAACGTGCACCATTGAGTTAATGTTTTAACTTGTCCTGAATAGGCCTGTATTTCACCATGTTACATAAAAACTGTTTTGCATTTTCTGAAAATGTGAAAGTTATTGTAGGTATTCACAAGAATTGTTAGTTGTAGATTAGATACATTATTCCACTATAGACAGAGAAGGAGCCTGAGAAGAAGACCTTGACGAAAGAACATCAGGAACCAAAGCATCAACGGAATGGCCCATTCCTCAAACGGTGCGATCTACCCAGTGCGTGAGAAGATTATGTCGTTCCCATGTATGGTGTAGGATTTTTGGAAATTGTTGCAGTCTACATGAGAAATGGATAAGAACAATCAACCCCTGAGGATACGCACAAATGGGGTGTTACCAAGCAGACTTTGTGTGTTACAACTCAGTGTTCACAAAGCTGATGTTCAGAACTCTTCCAAACTTATTTCAGAACTTTTTTTAGATTCAGATGCTTTCAGAACTCTTTAGATTCAAATGCTTTCCCGACCCCTTTGGACCCTTTTGCTTCTTTTCTGTGTGTGGCTTAGGCTAACACTTACTTCCATGACCCAATAAGACTCTTAACTGAGCTTTCTGAAATGCTAACACGTTTGTGTGTGGCTTAGGCTAACACTTACTTCCATAACCCAATAAGACTCTTAACTGAGCTTTCTGAAATGCTAACACGTTCCCTACTTTTTTCCCTTTCCTAGTTCTAATTTCTCTTATAAAAATGTCTGATTTGAAAGTCTAGCTTTTTAGAACCATATGTTTAGGTGGCACTCTATCTTAGGTGGTTTAGATTTATCCATGCATGGACAACAAAACTTGTGACTCTTTTCTAAGCACTAGATACTTATTTTAATCTTTTGTATTGCTGTGACTGAATTGCTTGTATGCCTTATATCAGTCCAACCAAATTTCTTCCACAGGTTGGGATTACCGCTTGCTATTTTGTACTTCTATAACATGGTTTTAAGAGTTATGTATCTTAATTTGATTTTAAATTTGTAATAAACCGTCTTAACTTTAGCTATAGATTGTGTAGCAAAATGGGCCACACTGTTAATTGAATTTGATTGATGTAAATGTTAACCCCCTCACCTCTCAGTCTGACAAAAAGGTCTGTTGGAGAACCAATAGTAAGCAAATGTGCCCATGTTCTCATATTCAAGGGGCCTCAAATGAACCTCGTCAAACTCAAAGGGCTTCTCACTTTTACCGCTACCGCTACCTCGCCCGCCATATTCAGCATCACCTGAACAATGCTCATAGAGGTCACTTCAATACCAAATATGAAACTGCTGAATCATCTTGCACTGACTCAATAACCTTATGGTTGTTTTATTATTAACCACTGAAAATGTATATATTACATTAATGAAATATTCTAATCACATTTATTTTCCAAATGCATATAAATACAATCAAAAGAAATTCCATGAAGCATTAAAAAATTGTTGTATTCAAACACGCCAGCAGCACTAATCCTACTGTAAAAGACAGAAGGCTGAACAGAATAGCCTCTACCGGGCATATAAAAGAGCCTTATATTCTATGTTGTGATGGTACAGCAGGAAGCTTCCATTCTGAGGTGTGGCATGCAGACGAAGACAATGGTTTACACAAGGAACCGTGACAGAACCACTCCGTCATGAGCACAGCGCACCCGTGGCTCGTGACGGAGTGGTTCTGTCACGAGAATGGCGGTGCTGCGCGACCCCCTCTCCCCCCCCCCCAGCGCCACGGCAGAATTACCGCCGCGGCCAAGGGGTTAAAGATTGCTTCAAGAACAGAGGCTGGTCGGTGGGGCCCAATTGGAGAACATGAAGGGTTCTGTTTGGAAGCCCTCTGCTGTTTCTTAAAACTGTTTGGAAGCTCATCCCAAATGCTAGATGTAGCTGTGGGAGGCATTAGCATCGCCGCTAGAAACATCGCACCCTCCCCCCCAAACACCTGTATTGGTACATATAGGTAAAGCGCAACAGACCTGCAGGTGTACAGGTTGAGGCAAGCCGAAAATGGCACAACACAAACCACAACCGGACCACACCCTGCCGCATATACCCTACATTGTCAAATGCCCACTACTGGTGACATTCCTCAAAATAATCACAGTCCATGTACAAATCAACTAGCATATTCCTCGTCACACTTCCAGATAAATGCAGCCACTACTTACAGGAAAATCTTACTGAGAAGCTTCTGCCAATGCATTTACAACACCTTGAAAGCACAAGAGTCACACTTGTCCGCCTATATTGCGATTCGCAATGGCTTTAATGCCAAGACCACACGGAGGTAGCATTCCAAAAGGAGCTGTGGCATAAACAAGGATAAGACCTGGCATTACTTGTGTGCAGAGAGATTACCTTGGCAGCTATCGACAATTTGCTCCTTAAAAATAAATAATCTTACAATCTCACACAACTAGTCACAATATCACAGGTCTTGAACTGTATGAGTTATGCTGCGGCCAAAACCTGGGAGAGCGTTCAAAAGCGAGAAGTAGGCATGAGAAGTGTTTTGTATACTAAAGTAGATAGCTTTCACATGCCTCTGCCAGCACAAAGATGGCTGCCAAGAAGTGTGACCCTTTACACACTCTACACCAGCAGATGGCTTTCTTGTGCATTCTCATCCAACTTTGATCAGTCCTTAAGAAGTACAACATTCCAGAGCAAATAATATGAATAAACACACTTCAATGAAGATGAAAGTTTATTTCCAACCTCTGATGTCAGTGTGACCCTGTGGTTTCCATGATCAGAACAAATTCCAAATAGAAAAAAAAGAATTAAAAAAAAACTTTAATTTGAATGTTCCCTTCTCACCGGTTGATTCAGGTAATAAAACAATTCTGGTTATAAAATGATTTTATATAGATAAGTTCGATCTTAAGACTTAACAACCAAATAGATGGTACTTTTATGATCGTAAAAAGACAAGAAGCAACTCAGTCAGCCTTCAGTACTCGTATGGAATAATGTAACATTTAAGATTATATTGAACAACAGAAAAAGTCAGCCTGACATTGTCCAAATCATCATCAGGAGAAGAGAAACTGGAACTTACCATCAGAGCATTGATGACCTTATAGACAAAGCATCATAAGCAAACAAAACGGCATTTAAGAACTTGAAGAAGCAGAGCAAGGACCTCGAGCAGCACACTGATGGCAACGGGAAGAGGGTGTGGCATAACGGCTAGGGCGGTCGATCTCAAATCTGGGGAAATGGGTTCGAGGCTCAACATCCTATGATTCTGGGCAAATCACTTAATCTCCCTGTGCCTAACAAAAATGAATGTGTCCTTGTGTAAGCAACTGATGCTCGTGTAAAGCGCTCTGATACCTTCGGGTCAAGTTTGCGCTATATAAAACTCTGAAGATAAAAAACATACTGGAGAATTCACAGCAGCAGACTGATGACATACTGGCGGTCCAATAATGAGCACGACAGCTCTCGGATGACCTTGTGCAGAAAATGAACTTCACAGCAACAGACTGATAACCTTCTGGAGGTACAATAATGACCTCTACAGCTCCAGGATGACCTTGTGCAGCGAATGAACTTCACAGCAGCAGAATTATGACCTTCTGGCAGTAAAACAACGGCCATCACCATACACTGATCACAGCATAGATTTTGATGTAAATGTTTGCAGACAGTGATGTGTTTATGTTAAATATGAGCTTCAAGGTATATTGACAAATGTACTGCTTAAAGAGTATTTTACTCCTGCAAAACCCCATTCCCTTGAATGTTCTATATTTTGAATTTCCTTCTTCGAAGACAGCCACTGATGTCAGCTAAGTGTCCTCGTGAAGAAAGGAGCATTGCAGTTTCCTGAAATGGACATTTGGCTGGCCTGTGATTGGCTAGGCCATCCCATCTGAGGAGGTCATGTGGCAATGTTGTTGCCTTTTTCGTTACATTTTGGCAAGGTGCTTTATCAGCACAGCATACTGTGGCAAAAGCGAGACCAACTAAAGTGAAATCCGTCTTTTTGGGTCTGTTATGACTTTTAATGGTGTTGGACCAGACCCTTGTTCCTGCAATGGCAGATCACACCACTCACCAGCGTCTTCAAGACCTACAGGAAGAAATCATTAGATGTCACTCAGAGACTGGTGATGTCCAGCCTTCTTATCAATAAACATAACGGGGTTATATTTGTTCATCGGCTGATATTTCCTCTTTGGGTTTTGGGAGGACACGAAGAGAATTTATCTTGATGCCTGTAATCAGTGCACACTGTGTGCTACTGCTCTGTCAGTACTGGAGACTGTATGGAGGAGAATCCTGTGCCATACTCTATAACCAGGGTCGAGGACCAGGGTCAGTGGACTTGATAATTCTCGCCTCGGTGCCTACTCTAACCAGGAATCACACTCGGCAACTCTGGGCATTAGCTTGCCTCATCTCCACAACGGCCCCTCATACGCCGGGGATGCCTGGTTTCACCTTGGACATACCCAGTAGGGACCATCTCACAGGGAAAGCCAGGACGGGTTCCCCAGCGGTCTACAGCGCAGAGATACTCCTCCGGGAGTCGATTCTAGCGCTTTAGAAACCCACAATTAATTAATTAACCAGCGCAAGACGCAGGGCTCCTCGTCGCTCTTCAGTGAACCCGATGGGCATTCATCCGGCTGCCTATCAAAACGGGTAAATGCCATTTATAAGCTAGGAATTATGTTAGAGCATCAACTGCCCTTTTGCCGTGAATCCTATTCTCTTTCCAATTACTCCCTTCTCTATCTCTTCACAACATCTGGTCATGTCTCCGCCTACAGACACAACTGGATGTCACCTCAGCAGACTTATGCATCTACCTAATACTTCTCTGGTTAACCCACAAACCTTGGTATTTAGGTCTGTCTAGACTTCAGTGCAACTCCCAGTCAGGGCTGGATTGGGATCGCAAATCAGCCATGGCAATCAGGCCGACTGGCGGGAACACCGCTGCTGTGTGCGCTTTTGTTACAAGTGGCCAATTATGCAGCACTGCACCACTAACAAAAGACAGCCCCCAACGGTCCATAACCGATCCCCACCCTTCCAGCCCACTGGGGAAAAGCCTGGTGCCTGCTATGGCCAGTCTGGCCCTGCTACTGATGACTTGCATGCTCCAGGGTCTAGGATTCTGTTGCTCTGTTTTTGACTTCCTGGTGGCTTAGAATAGTTGCCATCACTGCAGGGTTGATTCATTATTGTGCATCCTTGAGGCTTAGCATCACTACCAGGGGCTGGGATCCTGGCCCTTCTGGGATGGCCGCATATAGTAATGCATTGAAACCACCATTAACAGAAGGTGACTGTACATTTGTGTGAACTTATGCATGATCATTACACAACTGCATGTGCAATCACTTGACTGCCTAGATGCCAAACTGCATCCCCTTTTACACAGTGCTTTAAATGGGCAGGTACTAAGTACCTGGACTTCTTTCATTTGAGAGGGATAGTACCTGCACTTCTTTCATTTGAGAGGGATAGTACCTGCACTTCTTTTATTTGAGAGGAATAGTACCTGCACTTCTCAGTACTGCTGAAATACATTTAATGGGAGAGTGCCGGCACTTCTCAGGAGCAAACAGGTATTCTAAGTAGTGGGTACTTGCACTTTCCTGCTTCCATTTAAAGCACTGTTCTTACGAATATATGGTATGACAGACTACATGACAGCTTGTGGCAACTGTATATAACACACTGCATGACACATTAAATGGCAAACTAATTACAAAATGTGTGTCAACTGCAATAAACAGCATAGGAAGGTTTAACACTGCATGACAAAAGCATCGCACAGAGAAGTCTGCTATGTCTAGCCAAAGTGCATCAAAACCTCGATGGTAGAAAGCGCTATATAAATGCCATTACAATACAATGTAGAAGTTCCTAATAGTGTGAATTATGCCATATAAGTCAAAACACAGAACAACTTTCACGCACATATAGCAGGAACCCTTATAAATGTTTAAACACTGGGCTCCCAGAGAGGAGCTTTTAGCCCAATACTCAAACCGCTTTAGCACCTCATCAGGAGACACTAGGCCATGGCCTGGCTGATGAGTGTGCTTCACCTTCTTTGTTCCTCTCTTTTTTGAGACACAGAGTGGGCGGACTGCCCTTCCCCCATCCTAGTTCTTACCCTCTCCGCCCCCCTCTCCCAGTCTTGCCCCTCTTTCTTCCCCTTTTCCCCTCTTCTGCTTCCCCCAAACCTCCTTCCTCGCTACCGCTTTGCTCCTTTATTGTTACTGCTCTATGATTTCCTGTTCTCTCATGGTGCCCCCTATGGGATGAAGTGCATTAGTGCACTGTTGTTTCGGGGGAGGGGGGCAGGGGGGGCATGTTGGGTATATGTTTGTTTTGGTATACGTTTTTTTCGTTCTGCGTATGGTTGATATCCTGGCGTGTCCATGGCACTTCCTCACACCTTTGTCATCCATATCATCATGGTGACCATCCAGCAGCATAATGATGAGCCAACAAATGAGCTCTTGGTGGTGTACAGATGGAGTGGTCACATGGCTGAGCATTGATGGCGGCCTGAGAGCACACCAAGGAGCAGCTGTCTGCATGACCTCATGCCAGCACTGTCCCATGATGGGGACCACAGGCAGCATCATCATAAGTCAACGCAACGGCAGCAGACTGATGACCGCAAACGGATGAGCTCATGGGAGTGCATGGACGATTGATCTCTAGCTGCACACTAATGATAAACCCGATGACGTTGTTGATTCATAAGGATGATCCAGCGAAAGTACACAACACCACTTTGGGCAGACCTCGGCTCTGAGCATCACCAATGACGCCTGAAAATGAACTCACTTCTGATGTGTGCCTTCTTGAGTTGTAAAGGCGGGAAGTAACATCCTTAAAGAACTTGGTGCATCAGTGGGCCACCACACTGTAGAAGAAAAACAGATCTGGTAGTCAAGACTTCTCCTACATCACTCCTAAACCGTGGAAAAACCGGACGCTAATCATACAAGATTCTCCCTCACTTCTTTTTTATCTCTACCAGAAGCCGAAGTACTGGCTCTTCGAGTAACCACACTGAGGCTTAAGATTGGCTAGACACACCCTGCTCAGCACCAGAACACGCTCCCGGGTGGCAGTACATTTAAAGGATGTGGTGGAACGCAGTTCTCATCTTGAGAAACTCTTGAAAAATCAGTGTCCAATGGGAAACTATGAGCATATACCGACATGGAGTCCACTTTCTTCTGTCGCTACAAAACATTTAATGTTTATCAATCTGATTCTGCCTGGAGCTCCTAACCTTTCCCAGGCACAGATACCTGCTGGCAAGTCAGGGTCATTAGTGGACATTAATCGAGAGAGATGCCACATTCACAGGATGAAATCCTGATCTCCTGGGTGACCACGGACAAGTTATGCTTTTGCGGCCATACAAGACCGGCTACATTTGCTCAATTAGAACAAGTCCCATTGGGTCTGAATGGCAAGATCTCACAGTAGGAGTATTTGTTTACTTGACTCAGACCCATACTGAGTCTGGTTGTTTAAAAAAAATGCGAAAACTGACCCTACAATTCGTGATTATTCTGCAAGAGAGAAGCGCAGCTGTATTATCCTCATTTTAGACTCAGTTGTAGCCTCTACTTTCTGTTGAACAGGTTTCAAAGAACGAGGAAAATATTGCTGTATGATATATATGGAAAGAAAAAGAAAAAAAACTTAATAATACATAATGACTATAAATGAAATTAAATGCACATATTTGGCAACCAGCCAGAACACCATCACCCGCTGAGACAGAAAACTTGTTTGCTATGATGACACAGGCCGCGATGCCTCAATATGAAGCATGGGCGACATTCCTTTATGTTACCTTACTCCATTTTATTGTAGTGTACCAGAGTTGGCAGGCACCATGCCGCTCGTCA
Source organism: Lissotriton helveticus (assembly GCF_964261635.1). Classification (NCBI taxonomy): domain Eukaryota; kingdom Metazoa; phylum Chordata; class Amphibia; order Caudata; family Salamandridae; genus Lissotriton; species Lissotriton helveticus. Next base: position 161,312,810 of record NC_136065.1, on the reverse strand, counting down.
CCGTGCTGTACATTAGTCACTACAGAAAGCCGGCAAAGCCCTGAGCTGGGAGCCTGGGCTGTTAAACGTGAACACAAAGCGGCTAAGTGAATAGGAAGATTAATGTCGCCGCCAATACCCAACGACTCCGCGGCCAATAGAGATCCTTCATGGGCTCCTTCCTAGCCTGTCAGCACCTAGACCATTTAAGAAACCGCTGCATCAATAGGAAGTCTATTCACGCCACCCGTGGACATAACCCGTGACATGCTCCCGCTACAAGCTCACGCCACAGAGCAGGAGCCATTCATCTAGAGCTCATTGAAAAGTCCTGTAAGGTAGCCGTGGAGACGGAACAAAGCACAATACTAGGTCTCAGTTCTATGCAAGGGATGGAGAAAAGCACCGAAAATCTGACTGCAAAACCCATTCTTTCTTGCCGCTGACTCAAGTCTGCTCGCCAGGCGAGCATTTTTCAAATTCAGCTTGTGGTAAGCCAGTACTTAATATGTGCTGGTGGTTTCTGGTGCTTGGCACCGGCACTGAATTGTCAGCACGGGCTCTAGTGAGAGTCCACCAAATGGTGGCGCGGTCTTTCTAATTTTGAGGTGAGCACAGCAAGTGTGTTTATTAAGTCAATATACATTGAAAACGAATAATACCAGCCTCTCACGCCATTATTACAGCTTTACGTGGACTAAAATAGTCTGAATTGTCACACTAGTAGTATTGCTATGGTTAGGTGTTATGTTGGTACTGCCATTGGCAACACTGGCAAGGTATGGGTGGTTCAGGCTGCATAGTGAGCATATATTGCACTGGCACTTCATTTTTAACAAATTAAGCCCCGCTGTACGCCCGGTGCATGACCAGTGCCTCAACAATGTAGACCGTGTCAACGTTTCTGCCTCAACAATACCAACGGCCTCAATGGTGTCTGTGCAAAGCTGCAAGATGGCGGATGGCATAGGACTGGAGAACAGATGTTTGGATCTGTGAACCCATGAGGTCATTGTTCATCCGCACATATCTAATGCAACAAGAGACGTACATGTTAATCCAGGAGGAGTGGTCCTGGGTCCAAGGGATCTAAAGAGAAGAAGCACTAGGCTTGGGTTAATGCAACAACAAGCAGAGCTCTCGCTCAATCCGCAATGATCTACACGTAACTACCCTCAGAACGAGCACACGACTCCGTGAAAGATAGAAAACATATAGATTCTAATGGATGGCATTATTCCCTGCATATCAATTAAGGTATTTTATAATAAAATAAGAAGTCTGGCTGAAATTCCCTAGAAGTAATTGTATAATTATAGTAAAATCAAAAGTTCTTTGCTAACTTCAGACCAAAGGAAAACATTGTCTAAAAGCAAAAATATTTCTTGTCTCAAATAACACACATTTTCATAGTAGTAGCGGCACTGACGTCAACTACTCTCAGAGTGGATGTGCTCCTTGTTGAGGAAATGTGTTTTTTAATGACAATCCCTTTTTTTTTTACTGGACTCCACTGATTTTTGCCTTGCCATCTCGTGGCAAAAACTTCCGCAGGACCCACTTGGTTGTTTCCCCTTGAAATACGAAAGAAATCCCACCACAACGATAAAAACTCATTTAAGCCCCTATCAGTAAGTATATTATATGTATAAGTTTAATAAATTCAAAAGGTCTTGACTAGCTCCAGGCCTAAAAAAGGTTCGCGTTTTAGATTGCTGCTTTACAAACTTTTGTAAAAGTAAAAAGACACATCACAGACACTTCATGGTGGTCTGAGAAACCAAGCATGCAGAAATGGCAAAACAAAGCATGATTTGAACAGTTGCACTCATCACAATGAGCATTATGTTACAAGGTGTCGATGGTTAAGCACTGAAGGTTCCAGTCCAGTGTTTGTGTGTGTGAGCTAATGCATTCTGGGTGTTGTAGTCTAGGTTTGTTTCCATTGAGCTAATTTACACAACAATGATTATAAGTAAAAAGTTCAAGCCCGGAAACAGTGTCCGTGCTGACCCAGAGTGAGGTAGTCACCCCAAGATGGCCCTGCAACACTTCAAGATACGAGTTCTCGGAAGTATGTCCCTAAGTTACTGAGGCTTTGGGAAACAAGTCCTGCTGGAAACCTTATGGAATGGCAGTGGAACTAATGACCTTTACCCAAGAGGCAGGAGTTGGGATCTCATGGCAATAATTTGCATAAATCACTCTACTTCCTGCTTCCAAGACAATTCAGGGAGTTAAACCTACAGGTCAAGCCTTAGCTTCCTGGCAAGACTAACCTAGACTTCTATCCTTCCAAGGTTGTTAAACCGAGTATTGGATCATAGTAGCATATATATTCTGTTTAAGCACATAGGAGACAGCAAAACTATTGTAAAGGCCACTATATTAAAAAAATGTTTAATGTGTTAAATCAACTGGGTGCCTTAACTTCAGGCAGGGTTCTGCAGGGGGGGGGGGAATTTGGGGGGAGGAGCACATGGTAAGAGAGGCAGCAGAAAGAGGGAAGGTTTGAAAACTGCACTGAAGTACAACCAACAATATCCTTGGACATACATTGATAGAGGCCACAGTACACCAACAAAAGCAGAATGTCTATATTGCACAATCATCCTAAAATGGAGGCAGAACCTACAGTGAGCCATGTCTGCCCTGGACCAACACCACCAAGTCTTGGTTTCCTCTGCGAACAATAAACCATGGGGAGGTGTCTAACTTGTATGTGTTCCGGACAATGATGCTGGAGCATCCTTCTGATTATCCCGCTCCCACCAGGACCAGACACTATAAGTATCACAGCACCCGGTTCGATGACGCCCGTTTCTAATCCCATGGCTAATAAATGCACGCATAACTACGGGGCATAAAGTCCACAGTGTTTTTAACCCACGAGATGAGGTTTCGGCATCATGGTGACTGCAGTATCAGTACGGTTACAAGTGTGCTATGAGGATAAGGGTATGATCTACGATTGCCATTGGTTGGCTACGCTGAGCTTACTGCTCAGGTAACAATTTGCTGAAAAATGGACAAATGCAAGAGTGGAACACTACAATGAGCTATGAAACAAAACGTGTCATTGGCCAAGAAACGGATTATGATGCACTAGGCCAAAGGAAAAATCACAATGTCTGAAGATAGCAAGACAGTGTCCGGGAACAACAATACGCTGCACGGTCAGTGAAAGGGAAAACATACAATAAAATAAAATAAAATAATGGTGACGAGTACATTGGCCTTCTCTAGGTCATAACTCATAATCCATCCCAGCTTCATCAGTTCCGCCCTTAAGCCTCTTTGTAATTAGAGTAGAAATTATCAAGTTGTCAGCCAGGTAGGTGAGCGCTTAGAGTGAGCTTGTGCACAGCATCAAAGCTAACACAGGACCAAAAGTACAACAAAGGGAACCAGTCTGAAGAGCCCAGCCGTTGGAATACAGGCCAAAAATTGATATGTTCTGAGTATCTCTCCGGAAGAATATGTCTGCACTGAAAAACATATAGCTCCATTATAAACTAATGCCCAACAACCACCGTGGCATGACGATCAGTGTCTGTGTTGGGTTTATAATACAAAACTCTGATTTAGAGATATACAAACAACGCCAGTAGAGAGGCCATCACAAAATAAACTGAGCTGGCACCAACCTCTTGCAACAATATGCCCTCCACAAAGCACCTGTGCACCTCCACAAAGCCCCTTTACGAGATCTGGAGGCTGGGGGGTCCTATCAACTAACGCCTGTCTACTCTAGCCAGGATACAGCAACTCTGGCAAAAGTGCTGAATTGTTTCTGCAGCAACAACAGATCAGAGTCTAATCAGACGTTTAGGGGTACGAAAACTCACACGTCATCGTCTCTTCAAAAACAGATTTGACACACATGAATAGAGACGTGTTTGCAAGGAGTGTACCCATTTATTTAATCTTTCTTGAGGAACATTTACAACTGAGGTCCAGGTGCAATTCGATGAAAGTGTAATAGCGGCGCACGCCAGGGAGTAATTCGCCATCATTACCTCCCACTAATGCTACATTCATTAGAAAACCCTCTGATTAAAAGCCGGTTGTGTAAAACCGAGGTATGTTTTTTCATCTTTATTTTACACTACTGCGGTGGTCGCTATTCCTGCAGAAGCATCTTTCGCATCCACATTTCTTTCCAGAAGCGGCAGACGGAAAGCGCTGAGCCCAATTACTCGACTGCCAAACGGAATATGAAATAATTAAAGACAAATTAGCCGAAATGACAGTCTCCGCTCGTCGGAAATATGTGCGAATTCTCGTCCAATTTCGTCCAATTGCTGGAGCATTCACGGAACGATTCCTATAATAGCGAAGAAAAACAGTAATTTGGCACCTCTGCTATAGAATATAGCGCTCAACTCTTCCACGCTCCCAGAAGTCCTTTCCAGCCTATGAGGGAGCGGAGGCAGAAGACTTGTTGGGGCGCTGATCTCCCCGACTTATGGCCTTCACCTTCTCTTTGGCTACGGCTGTGACCAACCCTTGAAGGACATCACCACAAGGGTGGGGGCAAGGACAGGGGTGCACTGCTTACTCTAACACTCGGTTACTCCCTGGTCCGGTCAGTGTTACGCTCACCACTGCAGCCGGACACCAGAATGTGTCCCTGTGGGAAGCGACTTCCTATTCCTTTTACTGATGCTGAGCAGGCGTAACGGCAGCCAACGGGCGCTGTCCCTAAGGGCCACCAGATGTGGAATGTATTTCCATCCCACTGGAAAATGCGCAATTGTCTGCAATTCTAATCCAAATTGAAGGTGTTGACCCTCTTTCTGTATTTAACCCCTTCCTCGCGGGGCTAATTCCCCCGTGGAGCGGGGGTGGCGCATGCGGCGCCGCGGTGCTCGTGACGAGCTGAGCTCATCACAACTCCGCCCACTCCCGTAGAATGCACGCACAGGAGGGGAGTTAGCCCCGCGTGGGCGTTCCGGGGCAGTTATGACGAGCTGAGCTCGTCATGAGCACAGCTCCACTGAGCGTCGAAGGGGGTTAAAACCCAGCGGAACAGGGTTGCTCTCTCGCCTGTATTTATACTCTGAACCCCTCATTCTCTGGATACACACAGGCTTACATCAAGAAGAAGGCTTGTCTCTGTATTTATACTCAACAGGAATATGCTCACCTTCTTCTTCGTATTCACATCCAGCTGGGTTATAGGTGCTGTATTCTCTGTACGTACACCTAATTGAATCTTAGCATCATCTGCTACATTTGCCCACTCCACAACAACACCTGGACCTTCTTCTCAGCATTTATATCCCAACGGAATAAACTCATTTTATCCTCTGTATTTATTCTACAATATAAATGCGTTCCTTCTCTGTATGTACCTGCACACATTCTCCATATGAACACCGACAGAAATTTATGCAGGGAAACAATCAATCACTCAATCAATCAATCAAGGCATTTATAGAGCGCACTACTCACCAGTGAGGGTCTCAAGGCGCTAGTGGGGGGGGGGGGGGTTGCTGCTACTGCTCGAAGAGCCAGGTCTTGAGGTGCTTCCTGAAGCTGGGATGGTCCTGGGTCAGTCGTAGGTGAGTGGGGAGGGAGTTCCAGGTCTTCGTAGCCAGGTAGGAGAATGATCTTCCTCCGGAGGTGGTTCTTCTGATTCGTGGGAAGATGGCGAGGGCGAGGCCGGTGGAGCGAAGCCAGCAGGTTGGGGTGTAGAACGAGAGTCGGCTGTTGAGGTAGTCTGGGCCCATGTTGTGGAGCGCCTTGTGTGCGTGGGTGAGCAGTCTGAACGTGATCCTTTTGTTGACGGGGAGCCAGTGGAGGGTTCTCAGGTGGGTGGTTATGTGGCTGTGGCGAGGGATGTTGAGGATGAGTCGTGCGGCGGTGTTTTGTATGCGCTGGAGCCTAGTCTGGAGTTTGGCGGTGGTTCCTGCGTATAGGGCGTTCCCGTAGTCCAGTCGGCTGATGACGAGGGCCTGGGTGACTGTTCTTCTGGTTTCTGTGGGGATCCACCGGAAGATCTTCTGAAGCATTCTCAGGGTGTTGAAGCATGAGGATGAGACGGCGTTGACTTGTTTGGTCATCGTGAGGGAGGAGTCCAGGATAAAGCCCAGGTTGTGTGCGTGGTCCGTGGGTGTCGGTGCGGTTCCCAGCGCCGGGGGCCACCAAGAGTTATCCCAGGCGGATGGGGATTGTCCTAGGATGAGGACTTTCGTCTTGTCTGAGTTGAGCTTGAGACGGCTGTGCTTCATCCATTCTGCTACTTCTTTCATCTCTTCCTGGAAGTTGGTTTTGGCAGTGACTGGGTCCTTGGTGAGGGAAAGTACCAGCTGGGTGTCGTCGGCGTAGGAGATGACGTTGATGTCGTGTTTTCGTGCGATGGCGGCGAGGGGGCTCATGTAGATGTTGAAGAGTGTTGGGCTGAGTGAGGATCCTTGGGGAACGCCGCAGATAATTTTGGAGGCCGTGGATCAGAAGAGGAGGAGGCGGACTCTCTGGGTTCTTCCTGAGAGGAACGAGATGATCCATTCCAGGGCTTTCCCTTGGATTCCAGTGTTGCTGAGGCGCTGTATTAGTGTGCGGTGGCATACGGTGTTGAATGCTGCTGAGAGGTCTAGGAGGATGAGGGCAGCTGTTTCCCCGTTGTCTATCAGGGTTCTGATGTCGTCTGTGGCTGCAATGAGGGCGGTCTCGGTGCTGTGGTTGGCTCAGAATCCGGACTGGGAAGGGTCGAGCGAGTTGTTGTCCTCGAGGAAAGCAGTCAGCTGTTTGTTGAAGGCCTTCTCGATGACTTTAGCCAGGAAGGGGAGAAGAGAGATGGGACGGACGTTCTTGAGGTCCTTTGGGTCTGCTGTGGGTTTCTTCAGGAGGGCGTTGAACTCTGCTTTCAGGGAAGGTCGCTGACGTGAAGGAGCTGCTTATGACGTTCCGCAGGTGGGGTGCGATGGTGGTGCTGGCTTTGTTGAAGATATGGTGGGGGCAAGGTTCGGAGGGGGAGCCGGAGTGGATTGTGCTCATGACGTGGGTGGTGTCCTCATTGCTGATGGGGGTCCAGGAGTTGATGGTGTTGCTGGAGGTCGTTGGTTTGGTGTCCTGAAGTGGAATTTGGGGTCCGAAGCTGTCGTGTATGTCTGCAATTTTGCGGTGGAAGAACGTGGCGAGGGAGTTGCAGAGGTCTTGTGAAGGGGTGATGTCGTTGTTGCTGGCATTGGGGTTGGAGAGCTCTTTGACGATGCTGAAGAGTTCCTTGCTGTTATGGGTGTTGTTGTCCAGTCGCTCTTTGAACGATGTTCTCTCGGTGGTCCGGATCTGGTGATGGTATTCGTGGGTGGCGGCTTTGAGAGCAGTCATGTTTTCTGTTGTTCGTTCTTGGCGCCAGGTCTTTGAGTGTTCGGCATGTTCTTGTTGCGGTTTTGAGGGCGTCTGTGAACCATGAGGGTTTTGTGGTGGTGGTCTTGTTGTGGGGTTTTTTCAGTGGAGCGAGGTTGTCGGCGCAGTTATTGATCCACTGTGCGAAGTTGCGAGCTGCCTCGTTGGTGTCGGGTGAGTTGGTGTCGGCTGGTGGGTTTTGGCTCAGAGATGTGGTGAGCTGGTCAGTGGTGACTTTGCTCCAGCATCTGTGGGGGATCCGGTGCGTGTGGTGGTGAGATGTAGTCTTCTTGAATGTGAAGTGTAAGCAGCTGTGGTTCACAAGGAACTCATTTATCAAAGCAATATACCATATGCAAGCCAAAATGTACTAGCTTAGAATTAATCCTAATCACACTTTTCCAATTACGACTTTCCTAATGAGGTTATGGTAAAGACACCTAGGAGTATCTATACATAATACTTTGTTTGAATTCTTAAAAAGCCCAACACAACAGTTTATGCTTACTTCAGCCGAAGTAAGTTGATTTTTATTCTGCAATCACAATTTTACCAAATATGTATTTTTTTTTATGCAACTTTGAGAAATTTACATTAGTGCCACTTTATAAGTGAAATGTGAGCCCCAGTGATGTGACCATAACCTATCTTGGTGAATGTTAAGTGAATTTTTTTTTAATGAACGCGCAAAAACAGGTTATTGGTAAATATCCTAAGGGCAAGTTGTATGTAATGGAAAAATGATTCATTCAGGCTCTCTCATTTGTTAATGTCGATCGCGTTTCGACCCTCTCTAGATACAGGGTCTCTTCAGGACAGCGTTTCTGGGGACAATACAGCATGTGGCATCTGTATCGTTGATTGAAGGGAGAATTACCGGATGTGTAGCGTAGACTCATGAACAGCAAGTCTGCATGACTGTTTGCCTGTTCTCTATTAGGGATATTGGTAGCAGTTAGGGATATTTCCAGGGTTGTGGGTAGAAACCCTCTGCAGTTCGGTGACGAATTAAGCGTCGCGTCTTCCGACCTCTCGATGGAGCAGTTGACCGTGATGACAGAAAAATGCCCACCTTCCCGGGATGTACACCAAATCGAACACGTATACCTTCTTTGTATGCACACAGGCAGGAATATGCACACCTTCACTGGTTGTACACAATGGAATATGCACACCTTCACTGGATGTACACGCAATGGAATATGCACACCTTCACTGGATGTACACGCAATGGAATATGCACACCTTCACTGGATGCACACGCAATGGAATATGCACACCTTCACTGGATGCACACGCAATGGAATATGCACACCTTCACTGGATGTACACGCAATGGAATATACACACCTTCACTGGATGCACACACAATGGAATATGAACACCTTCACTGGATGCACACGCAATGGAATATGCACACCTTCACTGATGTACACCTAATGGAATATGCACACCTTCACTGGATGTACACCTAATGGAACATGAACACATTCACTGGATGTACACCTAATGGAATATGCACACCTTCACTGGATGTACACCTAATGGAATATGCACAGCGGGAAACATCATTTACCACGAAGGCATTACCACTACTAACTTTTACCACGTGACACTTACCACGCAGGGTGCCTTCCACGCAGGGTGCCTTCCACGACGTCTTTACCACGGGCTGGGGGGGAGACGTGGTATTCCTTCATGTCGTTCTGCGTGGGCTTGGGGGGCAGAGGGGGGGGGGGCTCGGAGGGGGGCTGGGGGGGGTCTCCCCCCCCAAAAATAACAAGCAGGTTACTTTAAAAAAAAAACGAACATAAATTTAAAAGAAAAAGGAAAGAGCCTCCCCCAAAGACGTGCCGTGTACGTCAAAAAAGCAGTCCTTTTTTTATTTTGGTATACGTGTTTTGACGCTTGTTTCAATGGAGGATGGAAGTAAGGGCTCGTAGAGAAAGACGTGCAGGTAAGACGTTTCTAGGCGTAGTAAAATCCTACGTTGTAAATACCAGCGTGGTAAAGCCACTTGCGATGTAAATTTCGCGTGGTAAAGCCATGCGTGGTATTTGAAATCGTGGTATAATCATATATTCATGCACAGCTTCTCTATATACACCAACAAGAATGTGCACACCTTTTCCATTCGAACCGCCAAAGGAACATGCACACTTCTCCGTATGCACACCAACAAGATGATGCACACCTGCTCATACGTACACTACGTATTTAGTGATATCCATATGCACCCATAATAATACTGAATGACAATAATTGAATAACTCATGAAAAAGGACGGATCTTTGGGGTTAAACGAAAAAGAGAAGATGTCAGCATACTGTCTCTGAACTGCACAATATGCAATCTTCCACTCAAATCCTGGATTCCCCTTGATTGAATTGTGTAATCTGGGGCCCTCCCCTTTACCTCACTATGTATGTATATGCATGTTTGTTATGTTTATATTTTGATAACAGTCAAACTATATAATTAGAGAACATGACAAAATGACACACCTTGGGTAACTTGTGCAGCGTCATCGGGGCACGGCGGTATTCAAGAAGGCTTCAGGTTTTTAAAAAAATACTTTTAATTAAATGAACTCAATTCAATTATATACTTGCTTTCATTTAACTGGGACACTTAGAAATGTAGAAATATATTTTTCAAAGTCTTTCTCCTATATTTTCATGACATTTTTCACCTTTTTCATTTAAATCTTTTGATGGTTCGGTTTTGGTTCAGTCTCTTAGACCGAGCCAAGCCAAATCCCCCACCTTCTTCGGCTCTCCATGTTCCCCACAAAAATGTGCTTTCCACATCCTTGGTTCTCCCTCTCAACCCTGTAAGAGGGAACACCACTGGGGTTCGAACCGTGATCGCTCAGGCTTCATATAAAACCCTCATCTCATGTGCTTCCAATTCCGGAGTACAGAGCAAAGGTAAGCCAGATGAAGGCTGTCAATCACCCACCTCCCCACCATTCCCACAGCGGCAGGACTGTAGCTGACACGTTTCACCAGCGCGGCGCTGCGGTGCACTGACCCCTGCAGATCTGCCACCCTGCCAATCTTTCTGAAGTTTTACAGTGCTTCCCCTCCCCCTCACCCCCACCATACACCCACACACACACACACAACATACTTACTAGCATCTCTACAGCTCTAAAACCACGGTGTGTCAACCCAACAACATGTGTGAAGGCTTTAACAACCTTGAAGATTCTACATCTCGGACACGGGACCATGAAAAGTCATGTGCAAATGCAGGTAGGCAGATCAGCACTATTTGACTGCGCGGGTAGAAATCAGTAAAAACAGGGCAGAACAACTTGAAGCTGAGAAAGTGATCATTCAAGACGGTGGCAGAAATATGTAAAACAGAGTGGCTGTCTCGAGACCTGCTTTGCAATGCAGAGAGGCTCCCCGCGCGCGCGCAGCTGTCACTCACCGGCGCCTCGCGCCAGCGCCCTGGGCCTGATTAATTCAGCAGTCTGCCCGGCGGGCATCGCGCGGCATTAAAAGTCATCCGCGAATACCTCTCGAAAGTGGGTCAGGAAGTTCACCTGTGCTTAGAAAACACACTTTTTTCCTGCTGCGACCTGCGTCCCCCTCTTCAGGCAGACACTCACTCAAGGAAGGCTTTCACTGAATCTGAATCGGCCCCCTGCTGTCTTTTTCATCGACTTTGCCGGTCGGCCTCGGTTACATCCATTCCTTTCACAGGTGACTCCAGCGAAGGCTGCGTTCAGCCGGTCTGATGATAGTTTAATGTCACAATCCATGGATTGGGGTGCAACTGGGTGAACGTTTGTGAGGTCATAGACGGTCCCCAGTTTTCAGTGGAAGGACTGGGTGATAGTCTGACGTCATGAATGCATGCTCTCTTCTGGCCTGAATGTTTGAAGAATTGCACTGACAATGCACCATGGAACTGACAAAATGTAGTGTTTACACACCTGAACAGTGGACATTTTAATAATGAAATAAAGGCCAAGATTCTGGAATAGGGTGAATGTGCAAACAGGACTTTGGCACCCCCCCATCTGACCTACTTGATGACAAGGACACACAACATACACAACATAGGAAAACGTCTTCATTAAACAGATAGTTCAATCTCAGCCAGATTTACCATTATACGCTATAGGCCTACACCTGCACTGCACGGAAGGTCTTAGCCCCTCCTGGGGCCGGAACCACAGAATCACAGTGCAAGGGTGAACAGCCCATCCATCTCGAACATGACCTTGAAATGTGTGCATGTTGGTGACTTTGGAGATCAGGAGCCACTGAACCATGATCATACTTCCTGCGCAGAGTATAGAGGATTGTACTGAGGAAAGCAAACAAGTGGTGGCTGGAATGCTTGAATAAATCACAGCAACTGGTAATGTCTCTAGGTGCATGTAAGTCCATCGATTGTTTTACCACCAGGCCCCTCAAACAGGGACCAGCCAAATGCAAATCAGCCTTGACCTTGCTCCAATAGGACGAGTCCAGCCCAAACTGCCAGGCCAGGCCCCCTCTGAACGGGAACACCAGCAACCCTAGACCGGATTAGCGATTACAGGACCGACGTCTGAGGATACCTGTCACACTGAAGAAGCAAAAAAAAGTGACAGGTGGAATGACTGCACCAACCTCAGTCACTGGTAATTATGTGGGGCTGCATTCCACTCCAGCATTTTTGTGGTCACCATAATACCTCAGACAGGAACCACCCAGGTGCAAATCCGCCTTGGTCCTGCTCCAGCATGAGCAGTCCAGCCCAAACTGGCAGGCCAGGGCCCCTCTGAACGTGGCCCCCAGACACGAAACTGCAGATGGAGTCTGCCCAAGCTGCTCTCTTGGGGAGCGGGTGTGCATGGCCCAGACAGACCTTGCAAGTGCTCGATTCTGGGGGCTTAGAAAGCTTGAAGGCTGTATCTGGATCTGAAAACCAAAGTATCCATGCCTACATATGTGCAGCATAAGGATACCTTATATAGCACATATATACCCATAGAGGAACGAAGCACAGTAAAAGAGTGAGGAGTACATAGACACCTTAAAGTGAAGCTCCTTGTGGAAGTGAATGAGCGATGTCTGATCTACACAGGGCTTCGGTTTCAGATCACAGATGTGTAGCTGGAAAAAATATGGCAACCATTCTGCACCGTCTGGTTTCCAGCCTGGCAATATTGCTGCTGTGGATGCTGGGTAGACCACCCCAGATCTTGATCTTGCTTACCTGCCAGGTAAGAAGGTTTGAGGTCTGGGTCCATACAAAGCAGATTCAACCTACATTCACACCTGCATTGTTCCAGTGAAAACACACGTACATTCAATCGACCTTCTCGGGTGTGCACACAAATAGACAAAACAAGGCAACTGTAAACACATCAGACAAGTTGCAGCTCATATTTACAAACAAGGAAGGCTGACATGTATATTAGCAAAGGATGCTCAGAGGGCGAGCACTGAGCACATCTAAACTTAAGAGCTCGAAGGTGAAACAGTGGATATGACTGAGCTCCCCATGGAATCCAGCCAGTGGCAGCACCACCCAGGCGTCCAGGGAGAGGAGAGAACGCACCACATCTGCCTTAGTACTCAGATGATATCATTGGCTTCTAGGGGTATTAACACATTTTATTTTCATGCTAAAATTTGTCCACAAAGTCATTCATAAAGAGCTTCACATATACAATATGATGAACTGTATTTATGACTTTGTGATCCCTTAACCAAACGCTCACATTTCCATAAGATCTTGCAAGGGCGCATACCTGGTCAGTCTTAATGCTTGAAAATTAAGAGCTTCTTTTGCTTAACTATTTATAACAAAAAAAGTTATTTTAATCAGATCCTTTTTAGAGCTCGCTTTTGACGAAGTTACACCTTTTCAAATGAACAGACCACTTTTTAGAAATACTTCTCAAATTTACATGCCTTTGTGCTGCGACTCAAAGGTTGCTTAGATGCAACCCACAAAAGAAGAAATCATTATAATTTTTATTAACAAAATTCAACTTTAGGCGCTGAGTAAATGTTTACCCCACTGACGCCTACATATGGGAGTAGGTTTGTAAGGGAAAAACAACAATTGATGGACAGAATGCAGAACAATGTCATACATTCACCCCAGTACAGAGATTTGGGCCTAAATCCATCGTTTTTTTGCACTCCACACTACCCCAGGTCAGACATGGCCATATGCAAATCAGCCTTGACCCTGTGCCTCATGGGAACAGTCCAGCCCGAACTGCCAAGCCATGTCTTTCCTGGACCGGAATCAAGCATCCAAGGACCGGTTTCTGGCTATTAGCCTTCATCAGCCTGGATAGCTTGACTCCAGTGGTGTGGAGAGCATGGGACTCACGTCTCAGCATACCCATCCCACTCGGGGTGACAAATGCAAAAACAACAATTGATGGACAGAATGCAGAACAATATCATACATTCACCCCAGTAAAGAGATCTGGGCCTAAATCCATTCCATCATTTTTTTGCACTCCACTCCACCCCAGGTCAGACATGGCCATATGCAAATCAGCCTTGACCCTGTGCCTCATGGGAACAGTCCAGCCCGAACTGCCAAGCCATGTCTTTCCTGGACCGGAATAAAGCATCCAAGGACCGGTTTCTGGCTATCAGCCTTCATCAGCCTCCACACAACCGCATGCTCAGACATGAGTCCCATGCTCTCCACACCACTGGAGTCAAGCTATCCAGGCTGATGACGGCTGATAGACAGAAACCGGTCCTTAGATGCTTGATTCCGGTCCAGGAAAGACATGGATTGGCAGTTCGGGCTGGACTGTTCCCATGAGGCACATGACCTTTTTCATGAATCTCTAACTTTTAATGCGGCGTCTCTGGGGATATCAATATTCATACGCCCTGCGCTGTCGTACGCCATGGATGGTCTTTTCAATCTGTGTTGGTTACTTCCTAACACGGCATGATGTACGTCCTTTTTACCTATAACTATGACTAATTACGAGACGGGTTATTCCCTACCACTAAGCTTTTTTCCTTTTGAGAGTTAGGAAGCGTGTTTACATTCTGTGTTCACTTGCTTCCTATTTTAGAGCGGTGCTTCACTTATCTCCTGAGCCGCTGCCAGGTGGGGTGAGGTCTTTTCTTCCCACAGAACTGGTAAGATGAATGGGTTCTCTCTATTTCTATGATTAATTTTTGTTGATAATAGATGATAACGAGGACACACTATGTTTGGAGAGTGTCTTGTGTACAAATGTTAGACAAATGATATTACTGTTCATTTATTGACATTTATCCTTTTAGACGTACGCTATGATGGCTCATCCAGCTTACTCACTGTATATTTTTCTTGTGCTTCTAGTGACACACACAGTCTGTGAGGCAAGATATGAAGATGGACGCCTAGGAAATCCAGGTGATCTCTGTACTAGTCTCCTTTTATTCATTTCCTTAATTATCACAGAATCACTTTATAGTCATTTACACAATTTTTTATACATTTTTTCCTTGCAGTAGCAATAGTCAGTTAGGTCCTGAAGAAAGCAAGGACATGTATTGTCCATTTGATTGCTGAAACATGTCGACCTTGATTTAGATCTAGACAGCCATTTGTTAAGACTGTCTCTGACCGTTTTTTAACGTTGGCAGAGGGAGTGTCACCAGAATAAAACTCTTTAGCATTCCCTCACCCAATTTTAATACACTTTTTTTGTTTTCACCACATTTCTTTGCACTGCGACATCAGTTACTTTGTTTCACCTACATATTCTAGACATAGAACTAGAAGACCTAACTAAGGGCTGTCGGAGTAGATTGAGGACTGTTTTCCATCTTTGTCTTCTCCTGCGTCAGTCAGACCTTTTTCTTTGTTTGGTCTTTAAAGGAATCCCAAATGATGAAGGGCGGTTCCGTGTTCTGACTGATGGGTACCCTAAATCGACCATCCATAGTATTTAGGCTGACACTTTGGCGCAAGGTTAAATTTGCCCAGATGTACGACCAGTTCAGTGGTGCCACTTGAGGGCTGTTTGTATCGTGTAGGAGTGATTCCCATTTATTTTGTTTTGTTTTGATTTGGTTAGTGCAGAACTAGTAGGGGATAGGAGAGAGTAGAGTTTGGTAGCTCCATGGCCTCCTTTGCTGTATGAGGTTAGAGTAATGGGTGGATCAGCGCTGGTAGGGGATTTGTGTCTGGACATGATTGCTTTAACTCGTCAAATTTGGCTTTAAGATGGGAAAAAGGTAAGGGATTGTGAGTGGTATCAAGGTCTCCTGTTACCACCAGTAAATCTTTTTGTGCTCACGTCTCCAGAAAAATGGTTTTCTCGCCTTGTTTTAGGTGCTCCTTATGCCATAGTGAGGCAAGAGGTGAGTGTCTCATTTTGCCAGGGAGTTTGTTATCGATCTATCGGAGGGCTTGTGCTGTGCATATAAAGATGCGTCCTGCTGTTATAATAGTCAAATATTATGCTCACGTGATGGTGAGACTGTCTGTGAACATGATGTGATATGTGGATACCACAGACTGTATATTGCTTATAAGATTCCGAAATTGTATGTGCATGTCTTTTGTACCCAACACAGTGGAAGCGGTTTTAATAAAAACAAGTTAAAAAAAATAAAACAAATAAAGATGCTTGCTGAGTGTTCCGTAATTATTATCTTTGATGTAATAAAAAAGGTAAGGTAGAGTGGTCTAGCCAGTGCTTTTTCAGTCTCGAGTCATGAAGGAGAGGTGGGAGGGAGAGCCAAAGGCTTTCCTGTTTAACTAGGAAAGCGTGCTGAAATCGCCTATAATCTGGTAAATTTAGACCACCTAATGTTTTGTGTAGTCTTCGTTTCTTTACGGCAATTCTGGCTTTCTTGGATTACCATAGAAATTCAGTGAGGATTACATCTATTTTGGCAAAGAAAGTGCTTGAGAGGTGTTTGGGTGACCTAATAATTAGGAAGTTGATAAGGGAAATAATCATCATTTTGATGGATTCTATTCTTCACCACCATGCGATTTATCTAGAGGACCAGTTCTATATGATGTCCTTAATTTTGCTTACGGTCATATTCTCGTTAAGGTTATTGGATTCTCTAAGATTTGGGAAGAACAATAGACCAAAGTGGAAGAGGTGTGGCGCTGCGGCCAGGGTGACTGACTCCGGAATTTGGGGATCATGGTTCGATCCCTGGCGCCGGCGGCAGATCAGCCCAGCACCATGTGACTCCGGGCAATAGCTTGCTTAATCTTCCTGACGGCCCCCAGCACCTAGAGACCCTTACGGGTGATTGTTCGCGCTTTACAAATGAGGATTATTATTATTAAAGTATTTTATTTTGTGGGGGACCCATTTGAGACCATGGTCGCCAACAATGGATCTGTTACAGTGGATATTAAGAAGGAGGACCTTACTTTTATCTTTGTTGAGCTAATATCCAGAATCCTCCGCATAATGTTGATAATGGACATTATATTAGGCAGCGCTAGATCTGCCTGGGGAGTGAACAGGAGGATATCTTCGGCACAGGCAGCTGCTTTCTGTGGGCCTGTATTGAAAGGGATGCCTCGGATAGAAGGGTGCCCTCTAATTTGTATGAGGAGGGGTTCTAGTGTGAGTAGGAATAGTAGGGGAGAGAGGAAACACTTTTGTCTAGTACCTTGTTGGAGGTTATTTGTATTAGATAGAGAGCTGTTAATGTTTATTCTGACTCTTAGCTCTGTGTATACAGAGAGAATCATTTTAATGAGAAGAGCCTAGGATGAAGGTAGTGAGGGTGGCATGGAGGAAAGACAAGGAGACCTTATTGAAGGCTTTCTCCACGTCTAGTGCATTTTAGGCCTGGGCAGTAAATTCCATTCCGCTCGCAGAATTTGGGTAATTTTACGTTCCGCGGAGAAGGCGGAATTACCAAAAGTTCCGCGAACCGCGGAATTTTTCACTTGTTTGAGCTTTCAAAATGCGTGTTCGTGAGATATTCCCTCGAGCATGCAAACAGCATTCACGAACAGGAAAAATGCATCGCGAACAGGTAGAACAAGCAATTCCGCGTGTTTGCGGAACTTTTCCGTGATCACAGAGATTTTTTACCGATTCGCTGAGCTTTGCGTAGCGTGACTACACAAATTCCGCCCACCTCTAGTGCTATTGCACAGGCCGGGTGATCAAGTTGGGGGTCTTTCTCTATTGCGCAGCTGAATAGTCTAATGTTATCTGTACTAACTCTGCCTCTGATGAATCCTGTTTGGGAGGGGTGTATGATTTTGTTAAGTATGGGTTCCAGGCAGAGAGCAAGGATTTTCATATATATTTTACAGTCGATATTTACCACGGAGATGGGACGTTCATTTTTAAAAGTTACTGAAATCTAAGTGACGTGTTGCTGTGCAGAAGAAGGCCCTATGAAAAAGTTGACCGGCCAGATTTCTGATGTTTTTGTTTATATTTGTATCTTAAACTGGCACAAATTCGGTCAACCTTTTGATCAGGCAGTGTTAACTTGTTACAAAAATGACAAAACTATGAAGTAATACTATCGAAAATTGTGGCACATTACGTCAAAATAATTAGCATTTTCTTGCGACCTAATTTAGTCCTTCCATGCTGCACAATTCCAATAGCCCTGGTAAAAAATGTTAATTACTTGTTGAGGGGTTCACATTCAGTGTAAGCGATGCTGTCACAATTTCAATGCATTTTCCTGGATTAAAATAAATCACATGTTCCTACAGAACTCCTGCCCTTGGTTTATTGCATATGCAGGGGGACAAAATGCCTACATTTAACTATGTAAAACAGGACTACCAAGTTTAAGTCAGTTTATGTGTGACATTTCTTGTACATCAGCTAATGTATGACATCTTCAGGCCTCACGTGTGACACTCTGACTGACACCTTAGGGAAAAGTTTGTCTTTGACCCAAGCAGATAATTTGTAAGCACAAGTAGCAGGAATTTTCCCTGCTTCACATTCAAGGACCCTTTGTGGGTAACTTATCCTAAGTGTGTCAGGAATTTTACCTAGCTGTACAAATTGACTTCATTTGGACCTCTCACAATATCACGACTCCCCTTTCAGCAATAATTGCCTTAATGCTGCCTACCACTATCATCACCTGCCCAATAAAATCATGTGCTTTGCCCCTTCCTTGCAGCCCCTTAGACTCTTCCTTGGTATCAATGACACGAGGAAAGGACTTTATTTTGGTAAGTAAAATAACCATTGCTATTGTACTTTCCTGCTATGGGAGCGACCAGTATGAAAACACAAACTTTGTCAGTGCAATAAGGGAAAAGGCTTCCGTGCTCTATATGCACACAATAAATGATCAATTAGACCTTACACAGTGACCTGGCATTTTTCCATTCCAGCTCTGAGTAGTTAATGCATGGCCTACTGATAGGTACTGTCTCTAATGGGAAAAGCAAAAAGCCAAGAGGCAGTTTTAGAAAACAAGATACATCTCAAAAGAGAGAAGTTGAGAGCTCTGCTTTAGAATCCTGCAACTTAATGTGGCTATTTCAAAACTGAATTCACTAGATTTATTTATGTAACTCGGAGGCTTTACTTTGGTTTAATAAAGAAAATACATGAAACACTTGTAAATATTTCAGTAATGCTGGTCAATTTAGTTTTTTACGATGAGCTTTTATTGGTATACATTTGTCAGTTGATTTTAAACTATATCTATAGCATATTTCTTTTAACTTTGGCTTGGCATATTATTCAAAGTTATTCACAGTGTGCCGAGGGAAATAAGAACTCTGGGTTCCATCAGATCCTTTAATGGCAACATTATGAAATTACCTGCAATGACTAGCATTTACTGTCCTGGCCTTATGATTTTCCCCTTATCAGTACATTCTTTAAACAGCTAATGTAAGAAGGAAACACTTTAGAATGTGTTCTACAGCAGTCCGTATGACCCCTAACTGATAACTTAAGTAAACAAAGACATAAAGGCAATGTTAAAATGAATACAGATTATTTCTCATAAAGTTTTACTTAACAATCCTGAGCAGGCCTTTGCAGAATCTTAAAATGTGAAGCGCAGGCTGACATTTTTCTCTGGGAGAGTGGCAATCTTACCTCTAATACCAGTGAGTTCTGTGCTGCCTCTTCCCTAATACGTGCAGTGCTCCGTGGAGGATGCACTCTGGGCCCCCACCCACTCCTGTAAGATGCCTGCCAGGCTCGGACTGAACAGAAACAAATACATTCTTTTGTTTCTTTTCAGTCCGGGAACAGCGCTTTGTCGGCTCAAAGGGGCCCCTTCTTGTAGAGAAGACCGAGGATCCTCGCACCGCGGCGGCTGTGGGGGTGTTTGTTACGCCCGTCAAGCCCATGTACTTGTACTTGTATTCACATCTGAATCTGCGCAATGACCTCCCAAACTCCACTCATACATCCCTTAACCTCTTGAGTGCTCATGACGAGCTCAGCTCGTCATGAGGCACAGTGGCGCTGTGCTCATAACGAGCTGAGCTCGTCATGACCGCCCCGTAACGCCCACGCGGGGATAATTCCCCTGCTGTGCTGGGTGTTCCATTGAAACGGGCGTGGTCATGAAGAGCTCTGCTCGTCATGAGCACAGAGCCACCGTGTAGCAGCACCGCTGCGCCGCTCGCGGCCCCCCTCACCACAGCACCGCGGGGGAATTAGCCCCACGGCGAAGGGTTTAAAGGCATCCCACAACCATCTCTCATCCATGGCCTTTGAACTGCTATGACCACATCAACATCATCCTCATGGAACTCCTCTGGCTCCCCTTGCCAGCCCACACTATCTTCCAAATCAGCTGCATCATTTACAAAGCCATCATAAGCAGCATCCCCATGTTTCTGGATGACAACTCACCTTCTCTAGTGATTCTTAATAAACATGCAATCAGGTCACTATCAAACGGGAGGCAAAGAAGTGTAAAAAAATAAGAAAACACAAGGCAACAGTCTTGTCCATCTTTGCACCCAGTATCTGGAACAATATCCTTCTGTCTGTTAGTACTCTTCCAATTTAGAAAATAACTGAAGATGCACCTCTTTTAAGAACACAGGCTCACAATGAATACACAGTCTACGTCTGCTCCTAGAACCCAGGACCTGTTCAATCATTTGTTGATTTTAACTCCGCTGGACTCTGTACCAGTGCCTCTTGTCAAGGTTTACGATATCCACAAACTACATAAATGAATATAGACATAGTGGACATTTGTACGGTCAACATGACCCAAACCAGGCTTCATCTCTTGAGAGTCCCACACTCATCAGTGGTAATAAATAGCATATTATATAAACGATACACGTATTTGTAATATATATAGATAGATAGATAGATAGATAGATAGATAGATAGATAGATAGATAGATAGATAGATAGATAGAGATAGATAGATAGATAGAGCGAGAGAGAGAGCAATTAAGATGTAATCAAAAACAATAGAGCCATTTAATTTAACAACAATTCTGCTAATTTAATTCCTTACATAAATTAAAATAAAACAAATGGCATAAAGAACTTCTAAGAGCCATTGGATACTTTTTTCCATTCAAGAAAACCATGTATTTCAGAGGACTACACATTGTTCCGATACCGTTTCTAAGAAAGAGCGCAGAACAAGACCTTCTTCCTTTGGTCCGTATAAAGATGGCAAATATGCCTCATGTGTGATATTGGGTCTAAACATCTCACACATCACCACTATCACTTGCCAAGCATACCCAATGGAGCAGGTTATGACAGACCCACCCTCTCATTCATTTTACACTGGTGGGCAAGGATCATAAACCAGATGTACCACTAACCTGCTACCACATTCACATTTAGTATAGAATGCAAAATATTCCTACTTAGTAACACTTTAAGTCATCAACGCTTCTGATACTTTCCACTCACCGATCTTTGTACTCCAGAAAGACCTTCGCCAAGCTGCTTCCGCCAGACATCATCGACACATCGATGGCCTTCAGGAAGCTGTAGTGCACTTTAATGAGGTCCTAAAATCCAAGAAAAAAAAACAATATATTTAAATTAAAGCAGAGTAAGGACTTCCATTTTTAAGTGCCTTTTACTTTAATTAGCTCTATTGAACAAGTTAGGATCCCACTCAGAAATACCACCTTTCACAGAGAAAGGGTTTATTCCACAATCTCAGCAAGGGAAATTAGAAATTCAGATACCAGGACACTCTGGCTGTGTGTTAACACCCCAGGGATGAAAAGGGGATTTTGGTCAAGGAAGGCGCTGTCGAAAATGTCATGACAAGGTACAAGGACTGACAGCTGCAAAGCACGATATATCCGATGGTACACATAAGCACACCACAAGCTTGTAAGGGTAGGCGAGGTAACCATAAAGCCACAGAGCTCAGACGATCTCATTCACTGAGACTGAAACATGATTGTTATTACAGATTCTAGGTTGCAAAATATAGGTCTGTGAAACTGACATTTTGCCAGTGAATTTGGGCGGTTTCCTACTGTGATCACTATTAAACTCCAAAAGGTTTATAACAATTATTCTTAAAGAAGGATGTCTCCTCCACACACCCTGCTTTGCCTGAAACATTTGATGGCAAACAGATGTGTAGGAAATAAAATTGAAAAACAGATACAAAATAATTTTATTTTTCACGCTGAAGGATTTTTTTGGCTAACTATGGGGCAAACGTTTATTCAGCACAAACTCGTTAGCTGACATTTCTTTTTACTATGCCAGGGTACGGAGCCTGATTGATTTTGCATGGTATTACTTTTGTGAGATGAATGAAATTTACCAAGTTTCAAACTGGATTACATAAACTGTGCATAAGCAAGACCCTGTACTTTGACAACACTCCCTAATGAACCTAGCGGTTATGAATGCCCTGAATTCCCAAGAGGCTACCGTGTCACTCCCTAAGAGAGCCTGGTCTCAAAGGGTTCGGAGCCACCCAATTGTCAGACTTTGCAAAGGGAGCTAGCATTTCTCCTGGACACCTCTGCTAACAGATTGACGCAGTGCGCTCTTTTCGTTTAGTTTTTTGAATTGTACATCCCATTTGTTCTTAACAATTAAGCCCAATCAATAACAAACATGTCCATGGAAGGTCCTGGAATGAAGAATCAATGCCAAACCTTCAAGAAGTCACTCAATGCCAAACTTTCAGGATATCCACCTCATAAATGTACATCCAATTAATAAAAAATAACTCAGTCTATGCAGAAGTTTCAGGATATCCACATAAGAAATTGACATCCAATCAATAAAGTAGAACTGAGTCTATGCAGAACTTTCAGGATATCCACATAAGAAATTGACATCCAATCATTCAAACGAAACCATTTTTATATAGTGTGTTGTATTGCAGAAAATGAGGAATGGAAAAAACCCTCCTGGACCTACGATGGGGATTGGTGTCTAGGTATGCACTTGCACTTTTATTAAATGTAAATGTCTAGGTTCTGTACATCTGTAGGCACATTTAACTGATAAACTAGATGCCGGAGTATTCTTGCTGAGCGTGCTTTCAAGGGTATGAAGATATTTGCTGTTCTACCGGAAATCCTGCGAGCTTTCTGAAATGATTACAGTACCTATAATATACCTAGTTGCAGATGGTTAGTGACCATACATCAAAAAAATGGTAATTCTACAATTTTGAAGATTAACCTTAAGCTTTATTTTTATATCTGTCTATGAACTGGAAAATATGAGAGATGCTGCAGCGAATAAGCAACACTGATCAACATTGAGTGGCGATGTAATGTGAGGTGAAGACGGACTTAAGTCCAACCTGCTCCTGTATGTCATCCTTAGATGCTTTTCCCTTTAGGCCCCACTCGTTGCCCCATCTGGATACAAAAGGTCACCTAATTCCCTCAATCCACACACCACACATTGAGAGGTTTCAAGGAAAGGAGGACCCTAGATAAAAAAAGTATCATGAGGTACACTAACATCAGGGCTATGGACCAGTGCAGCGAGCGGAGGAGTGGACGTTATGGAAGATTGTAGGGTGGTGGTCTGTAAAGGACTTAAGTGGGGAATGCATGGGATGGAATATTACGCCAGGGCGGAAAACAGTAATTCATGAATAGTGGGTTATGGGGGAGGCTTAGTAGAGAGGGGAATTGGGAATTCGATATGAGATGGTGTTCGCCGATATTGCCCACTAGAAAGCAAAGTCGGGTAGTGGAGGGAGTCAGTGAAGGAGAAGTGTGTAAAGCTTACTCCAAGATAATCCGCTAATATTTAAACACAGGAATGGCCGAGCAAGCAGAAGACAAGGTAGATCCATTGAGGATGAATACTGGAATGCGGACCGTGGAACTGACCATTATAGACGAGGGGGATAGTGAAAACGTAGATCTTCTAATACATATACAGAATCTAAAGAAGCACTGAGGAGATGTGGTATGGAGATGATTAGTAAGTGGTTAGGAGAGAGAGGTGTAATCAGTGGAACAAGCCATTCCAGGCAGGTAAGATGATGCTTCTGCAGAAAAAAGTAATCTGCAAGTGCAGAACAGGAAATAGGAAGACTGCACTGCTGGTCGGGTAACTGCATTCTGTGTAGTGGACTCATCCATTTCAGACGGAGGAGAATGGATTTCCCTAATGGAAAAATCCATTGCTATAAAAAAAAAAATCAAATGTGTGCACTGCTACTGTTGTACAAGAGAGTACTGGCAGAGTGGAAGAATCAATTCTCATCACACAGAATAAAAGTACAATATCTACAGATCAACAAATTAAAAGTAGAGATTGGCTCTCTGCAAGTGACACTATGCAAACTACTTCCGACTGTGCAGTCTACAGGTCATAGACACATCTTCAGTGACAGTTGGCATGAACGCAATGTTGTTCGTCAGTACTTGTTTGAATTTTCAAATAGTGGATACAAGACACATCACTCCCAAGCACAGCCACCTCAAAGCGAACAAAGAACGAATTTCAGTCGTCTCACCTCCAAATTGACGAAAATATCCAGCATCTCTTGTGGGCTGAGGATTTGCTTCAGTGGAAACATGTAGTTCTGAAAGAAGAAAGACCAGAACAGTTGTTAAGGTCCTGGAACCTGCGAATGAAGCCAAGTGTGTAGGAAAAACAAAACTTCCTCTGTCTTGCTGGCTGTACACTTTTTAATAGATTTTGCTGTGGTTGTGCCTGTGAAGATTAAAGTGCTGTATTTGATTAGGGTGTGCTGGGGTTGTACTTTTTGATCAGAATGTGTAGTGGTTGTACCTGTTCATTAGAATGTTCTGAGGCTGTTGACTAGGATGTGCTGTGTTTGTGCCTGTTGATCAAGAAGTGCTGTGTTTGTGCCTGTTGATTAGCGTGTGCTGTGGTTGTTTTTCCATTGATATGGACGAGCTATTGCTGAGCCTCAGTTTGCAAAAATGTGGGAGGTCATTTCCAATGGACTTACTGGTTTTCCTTCTTAATACCCGTACCCTGAAGAGCGTATAAAAGCCTGCATCTAAACATGAATCCTAAATATCACACACATGAAATGAGGGAAGAATAACAGTCACCTTTGAAAGAATGGAGAATGGGTAAAGGTGGCTAAATGTGGATGGTGGCATTTACAGCAGCAGTCGGGCTATGCTTTACTATCTGACATAACAGCATAGATTAAACAACACAAATTTTATTTCTAACAATTTATATATTGACATACTTTTAGTTACCAATTTTGTAGACATATTTGAGGCGTTCTATTACCCTAGTCCATACTAGGGTGATTGCCAATGGGACAGATGCATGTTCTGGTCAGTTGTACAGGTGCCATCAGCTTTTGGGTGGGAGGGTTGGCTGGGGGTGGTTCATGTTTGTTGCTTTGCATTTTGGCATGGAGGTTGGGTGACAAACCTTGTGGTACGGGAGAAGTGGAAGGAGCCAACTTGGGCAGTGAGTATCAAGTGCAACTGGTAATTTACACATGGGTTGAAGACATCAAGACCCTCACTTCTATATGTGGTTGGAACTAGGGGGCATGGCCATACCATTCTCCCAGAGAGTAGACTTCATCGACGGATAAATTAAATCATTCCAGGTTGTGGCGTTTGTAGGGTGAGGCCAAAGTACTCTTTCACTGCTCCAGCTTTACAGCCCAATGGATCTGAATGTTGTCAGAGTGCACCTCTGCCAGAATGGCTTACTTAAACCATTATTTACCCTCCTCCCCTCCCCCAGGACTCAGTGGCTAGGATGACTGAGGGACTGAAACAGTCTCTTGATCTGGACTGCTGGATATTTTTGCTGCGTTAATACAGGGCTTCCACCTTACAAGGGTGGCTATCTAACATGGCTAACAAACAGAAAAGACAGTTTTATGTTTAGTGTCAGGCAGTTCAAGTGTTGGTACCTAAATTCAAAAGTCTTTACCTCTGACCCTTGATGGCCATAGCCATAGAGAACACTTCACCTACTGAACTGGAGAACACAGCACCTCA
The DNA here is from genome assembly GCF_964261635.1 of Lissotriton helveticus. Taxonomy (NCBI): domain Eukaryota; kingdom Metazoa; phylum Chordata; class Amphibia; order Caudata; family Salamandridae; genus Lissotriton; species Lissotriton helveticus. The sequence continues at coordinate 161,287,082 of NC_136065.1, read as the reverse complement.
GTGCGCTGACGAATGACGGAAGGCCTCGAACGCACAGATAAGCAGTTCCAAGCGTGCAGGCTCTGCAATACTAAACCTTAAAATACAAATTCAGTACACTGCAGAGTTTAAATCAGATTTCAGGCAAGAAGACTGCAACCACATTTATAAAATGAGATCTCTCAAGGATTACTGTAAATTTTGTATAAAGGGAGAAGTAATGTCAGCACATGCGTGCATCAAGATAAGAGTGTCCCCGCAGAATCAAGTTCCTGCATGAAAGAATGGACTTATGCTGCCCAAGTAAGAGCATGAGAAACCCACATGGCAAGGCACCAAACTAAATTTAGGACAATCAAACTCCTCACTTACAACAAAGCACTAGAGGCAATCCAGGCACCCCTACCACATGATGTATCTCTAAAGAGACCTGTATTACGGATTATATTGCATCATACAGACCAACCATGATAACAAAAAAATGCACACACAAAACTACAAACAACTATCAGAAACCGATCTACTTCTAGGGTTAAAGCATGATCGGATACAACCTTTGCCGGTAGGTAGTTCAAGTACGTTGAACAATGGATTCAAATTGAAATGGACTTTATTGCTTCGAGGTGCGCGCATGAGACCTGCAATGCCCATGACGACTGTATTGAAAGGAGGGTTTTCTAGAGCTGCCTTTGAAACTATGACCCCTAATTTCTATAACAAAAACAACAATGGGGAAGAAAGACGCAGGAAAGCCCTTCAGAAGGATGTCAGGGTCCTGAAGTGGAGGGCTGGCCCAGTGTGGCGACAGCCACTCATAAACCTAGAGATGCAAGAAATAATTGGATGTTAGGTCCTCACTGAGAGGCGGCTGGATCAGAAAGGCCGGGACTGACCTGGGTGTCCCACTTGCTCCTGAGGGGTCCTTCTAGTCTCTTCAATGATGCTTCTCATCTCACACAACAAGCCTAGGTGTGTCCCTGCCACCTCTCTCCTTTCAACTAAGATACGACCCACGCATTCAGCACGTTGGATTCGCAAACTTGCAGCCAGAGCGACTGCAGCATGTAATGATTTATTTAACTGAACCTATCACTCTTAACATGAGCTAAGTCTACTGGAACCTTGAAATCCAGGTCTTGACCGCTTCATGACCCCCACCTCTACAACCTAACACCGGACCACCAAATGGGTATGGCATTCATAGGGGGTGGCAATCCTGCATACTTTTGTATGAGTTATCTCCTTAACATCACGGTCATTCACATTTTATCCGCACTAATAATGAAATGAAATGAAAATTAAATTTATAACGCGCACTACTACCCGGAGGTGTCTAGGCATTATAGCTCTAGTGATAGATCATAATCTCTCAAAGATAGAAAGGTAGAGTCATTGGTTTTAATTATTTAAAAGCCAAGTTTTGAGAGCTTTCTGAAAGGAGAACTCAGTTTTGTTTAAAGGTGAGAATGCATCGAATTCCAAACTTTGGTGGTGCAGGTGACAAAGCTCCTAACTCCCAATTTTTGCCCCAAAATATATCCTGGGCGCTGGCAGCGAAGCACTACTCTGTTATAATTAAATTCAGTGCTCAGTAAGCACAGTGTTCATGCTGCTGGGGGCACCATTAGAGCACAGGTCAATCCCAGTCTTCTGGTCCACATGGCAGGTGCTTTAAGGCAGGTGCTTTAAGGCAGGTGCTTTCATCCCCTGCCTATGGTGTGCACGAGTGGTGGGATTAGAGATAGCACATACATCTTGTCTCGTGAAGGTAATACCTTCTATTTATTAAGTGTGGTAGGCTAACAATGTCACAAAGGAGAGGAGAATCAAGAGAAGAAAAGGGAAAGCAGAAGACAACCTGGAGAGTCTGCCACAAGAAGTGGGAGATGGACAGCTGAAGAAAGAACAAGGTATGGAATAAGAAAGACAAAGCACAAGTTCTCAAGGAAAAGGCCGTAACAAAAGGTTAAAAGGAAATAGTACAGCAGGAAAGAGGGGTAAGTTGGAGAAATGAAAAAAGGCATTTTAATAATGTAAAAAAGAAAAAGAGAAAACTAAGGAACATGCAGGACTTAGAAGAACATCGGAGAAAGAAGGCAACAGAAGACTGAGGAGGAAAGAAAAGAAGATAGTGGATGGCTTCAGCAAGAATAGAGAAAGAAGGGTGTGCAAAGAAGTAAAACAGGAGTGCAGAGCAAAGACTGTCCCTCTATTTCTAAGGGAAACACAGAAAGGTGACAGCAAAGTTCCCTGACATAGAAACAAAAGAACATGCATAATTGACAACTGCACCGCGACTCACCTTCTGAATATCTTCAAGCGTTTTGTAGTATTTGGCCTCCGTCTCCCGGATTTCAAGCAAGCAGCAGTTCCTTTTGTCATCTTCCGTCATCCCCATTTTCTGTATCACAAAAAACAAGAATTTTAGCATCCTGACATACTGTAGCATGGACTCCACTAAACCTTTCTGGTGAAATTGCAGAATTAGAAATTATGCTAGAAATTGACTTATGCTTTAATCTGAAAATAGGTAGAGCCTACAATGCCACACTTTTATTACGGTGCTTGCATGCAAGCAGCTCACAAACAACCTTACCCCGACCCAAATGTACAATGGCACGTGAATTAAATATAACAAATATTTAGATTGCCCTTTGTGAGTTGTGTTCTCTTTGTTCCGCCATAACCATGCAGGTGTTGTCGGCTTAAATGGGCTGCCCACATTTGTGGAAAAAATAAAATTTCTCTAAGAGCACAATCCTGCACTGCTACCAATCACCAGCAGCAGACATTCTAGAACGTTGCTTTACTTGATAATGTGGCTAGATAAAGTTTCCACCAATGAGAGCGTTACCAAAAGTAAGTAACATGCTCTTCATTCCTCACCTTTACAATACACACCAAACCAGCAGCTCCCCAGGAGGAGGGTCTGTGGAAAGGGATCCGACTAAAAGATCCTGCAGGACCAAACTGGTGAGAAGCACACTGCCTGCCTAATCCCAGTTCCCAACCATGAAAGAGCAGAGAATACGGAAGCGAGGCGCAGGCGCCTGGATTCACCTGTATGTCTGTAACAGGGTCAGAGCGGGAGGCCTTGAGGACTGGTGGACCCATGACCCTAACTCCCCTCCTTACCCGCAGACTGACTCTTCGAGGGCAGATTGGGACAGCCGTTCAGAACAGGGCGGTGAAATCGACCCCGGCGCCTTTAACTGGGCGTATGATGACCACGACGAGACCCCGCCCCCGGCTGACGTCGGAGGCCCCAATTCGGTGAAAGGACAGGAAGTCCTGTATACGGCGTGTGACATCACCCCGGAGTGCCGAGAAAGAACCGGAGAAGAAGGACCGAGGAGAAAACGTGAGGAGAACTGAGAGGACAGGAGAATCGAGAGCGGAGGAGAGCCAGGAGGCCAACGACCCCGTGATCCGCCGTGCCACGCTCCCGAGGGAGGAGTGTGGCTTTCCCAGGTACGACGGCGTTGGGCAACCTGGGTGGGGAGAAAGAGCGCCCCTTTGTAGATACTGTAAATACCCCGGTGTGTGCCTTTCCCGTGTCCTTTCCTTTCCCCCCTCCAGCCTTCCTTACCCCTCCTGCGTTCCTCACACCACTCCTACTTCCTGAGCACTGACACGTCAGTTATAGATACCACGGGTGCCCCCTCACCACCATTCGGTCCTAATGCGGGCAAGACGGTATCAGGCTATAAACTAACGGCTTCCCTCTGTTGGTCTCCTTTTTCCTTGGGGTCCGGAGACGGCGTATCCGCAACGAGGGAGAAGATATCAGCAAGGAGCCACCGCGACCTAGAGACTCCGCCAAAACGGACAAGCTGGAGTTTGCCAGAGAGAGACTTACTTTCAGAACCCGGCGTACCCTGACAATGAAATGAAATGAAATGAAATGAAAGGGGTTTTATAGAGCGCAAATCTACCCGAAGGCCTCGTAGCGCTAAAATTGCTTACTTCTGGGGAGACTTACTGAATTATGTGGAAAAAAGAAAAGTTTTAAGAGATTTACGGAATTTTAACAGATTGGGCTCATTACGGAGGGCAGGAGGTAAGGAGTTCCAGGTAGTGGCAGCATTAAGGGAGAAGGAGCGTCCGCCCCACCTGGCTCGTTTAATTTTCCGCGCTGTTGCCAGAAAAGCAGTGCTTGACCGCAAAGATCTATGGGGGTGGTAGGGAGTGGCCAAGGCGCAGATCATGGCGGGAGCATTTTTCCTCATGGCCTTATGCATGATGCACATTGCTTTGAACTTAACTCTGGCTTGAATGGGCAGCCAGTGTAAGTTTCTCAGAGCCATGGTGCCTGAGTGGCTACGGGACAGGCCCAGCAGCAGACGCGCGGCAGCGTTCTGGGTGACCTGTAGTGTTTTAAGTGTGCTACTCGGTGCACCCAGATAAAGGGCGTTCCCGTAGTCCAGGCGAGACAGGATAATGGCCTGGACCAGTATCCTGCGAGCCTGGAAGGGGAGGAGAGGCAGGACTTTCCGCAGCATGCGCATCAGTCCGAAGCAGGTGGCGGAAAGTGTGGTGGCTTGATGAGTAAAAGTAAGGGTGTTATCTAGCCACATGCCCAAGCTTTTAATTTGCTTTTTTGGTTCAGGGGGAGAACCCATGCAAGGTGGCCAAGGTAGGAGGGGGCTGGGGAGGGCTGAGTTTCCCAGAAACATAAGTTCTGTTTTATCCCCATTTAATTTGAGATGGGAGGAAGCCATCCAGTTTGTGACCGCTATCAGACAGCTACTCAAGTTCGAAAAAGTGTGGTCTGGCTGATTCAAAGCTAGCACCAGCTGAGTGTCATCAGCGTAGGTCACAATGTCAAAGCCAAATGGACGGACGATTTCTGCCAGAGGTTGCATGTAAACATTAAAAAGCGTTGGGCTCAGGGAGGAGCCCTGAGGCACGCCTTGGTTGAGAGGCCAGGTTTTTGAGTGGACTTCACCCTCTACCACCTGGAATGTGCGATTTTCCAGGAAGGATTGAGGCCATAGAATGGCGTTGCCCGTTACTCCAAGGAGCTTTAAACGTGAGAGAAGGATGTTGCTATTCACGGTATCAAAGGCGGCACTTAAGTCTAGCAACATTATTGCTGTGGTGCCGCCTTGATCCATGTGCCTGCGTGCTAATTCAGTCACCGTCAGAAGTGCCGCTTCTGTCCCCAGTTTAGGACGGAACCCTGCCTGTGAGTCGTGAAGCAAATGGTTAGTTTCCAAGTAAGACATCAGGCTGGTGTTAATATGTCTCTCAAGCAGTTTAGCCACCCAAGGGAGAAGTGAAATAGGGCGGTAATTAGTCATATTGCTAGGGTCAAGATTAGGTTTTTTCAACAAGGCTTTGACTTGCGCGCATTTCCAAGTACCTGGGACTCTTCCTGAGCTGATTGACTTATTTACAATGTTTAAAATTGCTGGTCTGATGGTGTTAGCAATTTTCATAAGCTGTCGTGGGGGGGCAGGGTCTAGTGGAGAGCCTGATGTGACTTTCAGCATGAGAGAGTCAAGCAATTCTTCATTTAATAACGGAAATTCAGCCAGTGAACTATCAGTAGAAGAAGAAGAAGCTGTATCATTGACCACTGACTGGTGGGTGGCCTGAACAAAAGAAGAAGAGATATTTTGTATTTTTTGATAAAAATACTCAGCTTGGGCGTCACAGCGAGTTTGGGCTTCGAGAGGATTTTGCAGGGAAGAGGGGGTATTGATTAGGGTTTTTACTATCTGAAATAGTTCTTTTGAGGAGTTGGCGGAGTTAGTAATTTTTTCCTCGTAGAACCGAGCTTGTACCAGTGTGGTCTTTGTTTTGTATTTCTTAATGGCCTCTCGGTAGCTGGTTTTGTCTTCTTCCTTGAGAGTAAATCTCCACGTTCTATCGAGTTTTCTGCATGCGCGCTTTAACTCTTTTAGCTCAGGGGTATACCAAGGAGACTTTTTAAACTTAGTTTTCTCCTTGATAGTTTTTTGAGGGGCGGCTATATCTAAGGTGGCCTGTAGCCAGTTGATATAGTGAGTGTAGAGAGTGTCTACATCACCCTCGGTCAGGCGGGGGGTAGAGGATAATAAACTCACCCATAGGTCAGAGGGCAACTTCGACCAGTCCCTACCTTTAAGTGTGGCTCGGACGGGCGCCAAGCAAAGGCTGGGTATCAGCCAGAGGAGAGGGACCAAAAAATGGTCGGTCCAAGGCAGGGGGATAGGGTGGCCAGTAATAAGTCTCTGGTCGTTGCTAAGAACTGCGTCCAGCAGATGGCCTTTGATGTGAGTAGGTTCAAAACCCTTCTGAATGATTTGGAGGGCTGCCAGACCGCTCAGAAAGGTGCTGGCTAGGGGGTCCGAGGGATTGTCCAGGTGAATATTCATATCACCAAGAACAGTAAAATGAGGTGCAGAAACAGCTAAGTCAGCGATCATGGAAGGAAGCTGGTTCACAAAATTGCCCATTTGGCCTGGAGGGCGATAAATAAGTAGGCCAGAGAAAGTTAGTGTGGGGGAGAGGTCAAGAGCAAAGGACATACTTTCACAAGATGGAATAGTCGTAGGACTGGTTCTGCATTGATAGCAGTTTTTGAAAAGTATGCCTAGTCCTCCTCCTCTGCCCTCTGCCCTGTCAACCCTTTGTAGTCCATATCCCTTAAGTAATATGGCGGAAATATCGGGGTTAACCTCATCTTTAAGCCAAGTTTCGGTAAGAAAAATAGCATCCGGGTTAGTTTCCTCAAGAAGAATTGACATTTCAGTTGAATGTTTGATCAAGGAACGGCAGTTTAGGAGAAAAAATTTAAAGAGGCTACAGGTTTCAGGTCGCTTGAGAGAGGGACATGGAGCAAAATGACAGTGGGAGCAATTTGCCCCTGGCACATCCGGATCCAAAGAGTGGAAACATAAAGCCTTTGGATTGGGCATGAGGGATTTTAGCTGTTCAGGGGCATACCCTATTCGAGTAGGTAGGGCATCTGGAGATGGAGCAGGGGTCCTGGCCCCTGGGCGCCTCGGGGCGCGGACGGGCGCAGACGGGCTTGCCTTAGGCGCGCCTTCGGCGCGCCCGCTGCGCCCGCCCGCTGCGCGGACGGGATGGCCCAGTGCTTTTAAGCATTGTTCGGGGAGGCGGAGGAGGGCGAGAGGGAGGAGCAACTCGACCAGCAGCCTTCCCCAACCAAAGATGGCGGCCAATCTGGATCGAGCCAAGAGTTCCCAGCGCCTAGCAGCAGCAGCGCTGACTCAATGTTGCTCCAAAGTGGCCTCGGAGCGAAGTAATCTCGCGCCGAGGTGAGCAAAGAATTAAAAATGTGCAGGCTAAAATATTCACAAATTTTAAAAAAACGGGTTATTTGTTGCTCAATAACAGGTTTATAGTTCTGGTCAACAGAGACAGCAAGAACCCCCGGCTTTCCGCCTCAGGGGAGAAATAAGCAGCTCGAGGTTGCAGGAAACACCCTCTAAAGTAACCTGGGAGGGCGGGAGGGAGGAGCAACTCGACCAGCAGCCTTCCCCAACCAAAGATGGCGGCCAATCTGGATCGAGCCAAGAGTTCCCAGCGCCTAGCAGCAGCAGCGCTGACTCAATGTTGCTCCAAAGTGGCCTCGGAGCGAAGTAATCTCGCGCCGAGGTGAGCAAAGAATTAAAAATGTGCAGGCTAAAATATTCACAAATTTTAAAAAAACGGGTTATTTGTTGCTCAATAACAGGTTTATAGTTCTGGTCAACAGAGACAGCAAGAACCCCCGGCTTTCCGCCTCAGGGGAGAAATAAGCAGCTCGAGGTTGCAGGAAACACCCTCTAAAGTAACCTGGGAGGGCGGGAGGGAGGAGCAACTCGACCAGCAGCCTTCCCCAACCAAAGATGGCGGCCAATCTGGATCGAGCCAAGAGTTCCCAGCGCCTAGCAGCAGCAGCGCTCACTCAATGTTGCTCCAAAGTGGCCTCGGAGCGAAGTAATCTCGCGCCGAGGTGAGCAAAGAATTAAAAATGTGCAGGCTAAAATATTCACAAATTTAAAAAAAACGGGTTATTTGTTGCTCAATAACAGGTTTATAGTTCTGGTCAACAGAGACAGCAAGAACCCCCGGCTTTCCGCCTCAGGGGAGAAATAAGCACAATAAAACCCAGTTTAAAAAAGCATTCTGGTCTTCAGCCTCCTACTGGTACCGTGCCCATCTCCACCACCCCTCCCACGCCCACAATGTCAAACCACTGGAGTCGCCTCAAAAGGGCCAAAACTGATGAGGGAACTGTTTGGAAGTTGCCCAATGCCCAAAGAGCTTAATGCAGCTCGACTTTCCTTAAAGTGCTCCAGGGCGGAGTCAGCTTTTTCACCAAAAAGGAGGGATCCATCAAAAGGCATATCCATAAGGGATGCCTTAACATCACAAGAAAAAACTTTGTGAATCTCACCCACTCATAACAATGGACCCCTGCTAGGGCAGACTGCTCCCCCCAAAAAAATCTGCAGTGTCCAACCCAGCTCCATTTACATATTTGGCTGTGTCTTGACTAACTTGAATACCCTGAACCAGAGAGACCCTAAACTCTCTGAAACCACTGGTTAAGTCTTGCCAACCAGGTCCTGAGGCAGGCCGGCCTTAGCGCTGGTGGTGACCGTGTTGGCGCGGTCGCACCGCCCTAGAGCCGGCCCTGTCTGGAGGGTATGCATATATTGTTTCAGTAATCAACTTGTGTTGATCGACCTCAAAGGTAGGCTGGCAAAGAAAACATTTGTTTCCCGAATTCCTCAATTTAATTCTACTCCCAGACCGGGCCATCTAGTACCGTCTGTGGCACCTGGCAACCTACCTGTTCACAAGTGGGTAAGAGCAAGGTCAAGGCCAGGTAACCATCAATCTATCAGTTAGCGCTTCATCGAATGGCAGTAAAGGCTCCAAGGCAACTTGTCCAGGCTATAAAACATCAGTGTGAATATGAATTTTTCTCTGCACAGTAGGAAGTTGTAGATCCAGAACCTCCATATGGCATCTAATCACTACAGCAAAGGAAGCCCTTTCTTCAGTTGGAGGCTGGGGGTGTCACACCAATCCATTACCAGGAGAAGAGTCAAGCCCAGGGGTCTTTTATAAGTCCACATACAAACTGTTGCCCTCATAATGTGATGGAGAATGCTCCCCATCATCTTCATTGTTATCTCCTAATGCCAGCAACCCCTGATCAGAGTCAGAAGCAAAAAGCTGGGAGACCAACTGAGGGCAGCTCTGTACAGCAACCAGGTGGTCAGAATGTGACATCAGTCAGTTGAGACAAGTTCGGCTCAGGGTGGGACATCGGTAAAAGGTCTTCCTCGGGCACCAACAGTATCCGGACTGGATTCGACATAGAAGTAACTAGCACCAGAAGAGTACCATAAATGTGCAACATGGCCTCTCCTTCAATCTTCTGCATTGTTGCCAAAGACTCAAGAAACTCAGGATACATCACAGCTAATTGTGGAATTGGCACCTCCATTGCTGATTAAATGCGAGATAGAGCGGCACCTTTATGTCCCTGCAACTTTTCTGATGATAGAGTACGGTCGGGTGGAGACGAGTCTGACTTGGCCTTTTGTGTTTCCACTTTGATTTGGATTTCAATGTACCAGATGACCTCGTCAACAAAGAGGACCTGTCATTGAAACTGCCTCAATAGCGGCAACGGGTCTGCGCCCTCCACTTCGAGCGGGAACTGGACTAGAGTGGCTTTTTTCTGAAACCTGGTGATGTACAGCTTCACTTCACAGTCTTCGACCACCTTTGGGTTCATGAAGGGAAATCCTTCACATGAATTAGAGCTGTGCTGCCACGCACAACCACCAAAGGCACACCGCGTGTGGGTCTGTCACTGACATCTGTTTCCAAAAGTCACAGCATGATTTGAGCCCTGTACTTTCAGGTGGAGGCATTGTTTCCTTCCACACTGGATTTCAATTTTTTGAAGAAAGGTAATGCCAATCTGACAAAAAGACAGAGTTGTGCTCAAAGGCATGGAAAGAAAAGAACGGATGTTGATGCACGGGAGTGGTGCTTTTATGGTGGCCTGCTTTGTCACTTCTGGGGCAGAACAAAACCAACGAGTAGCTGCACCACTCCACACAGCGGTGCACAACAGCATTGCTGTGACAGCTTACGGATCAAGTTTGGAGCCTGGGGCCAGTCTAAAGGAGAGGAATCTGTATCAATCAGAAAAGGTGAATTTAAAACCTGCTGTGGGTGGACTGTTACACACTGAGTTAACTAGGGTCTCCACAGACCAGCTCCCTCTCCTATCACTCGTTGTCTAAGCGCTTGCCTTTGATGCTGTAAAAAGCTCCACTTCCTTTTGGCTAGTGGCTAGTTCATGCACATACATACATACATGACTCAGTAGACCTGGGCACAACTTTTGGTTTCACTTTGACAAGGCATTATTTTCAGTCAAATTAGTTAGAACTAATTGAACCAAGACTGAAACTCTCTAGATGTGGTAATTTGGTAAATGGAAGCCTAGCGCTAAAAAGAAAGTGTTCTGGTGAGATGCAGTCATCTGGAGATAACCATCACCCTACTGGACCACACTCAAGTTTTGAGAAAGTGCGAATGTTGCCAGGCACGCGTCTGAGCTTCCTGCATCAATTCCTTATTATCCATATGCCTAGTTTCATTTATAACCTGCTTCAAAGCGTCCCTAAATGTCCTCCAACAATACTGACGTGGCTCCTCAACCAATACTTGTGGGTAACATGTCATATTTCTTAGCACGATTGCTATACTGCCCCATCTGTCACCATTCACTACACCGATGACATCATAAGGTGGAGCCACAAACAAAGGTCTGATGCCTTCAACAAGCAGAACAAAGACACAACAGAGAAACTGGTTTCCTTCAGCAGAGAGCAGTATGCCTTAGCGCTAGTTACTTATGGTGTTGGTTCAAGAATGACATCCTTGTCACACAATATCTGTGTCGTAAAAGATCTTCGGGTTGATGGAGGTCCTACTGCATTCATCTTAGTTTCTTTTTAATCTTAACAACCACCTATGTCTTCTTTGGGTGCTGTCATCTTTCATAACAGGACCTTAGGTTGAGATTAGGGGAGTGTTTAGCAGTTCTGTTTGGAACCTAATTTTGTCCAGTTTAGGGTGAAAGCTAACCTGCTCCAGACTTGTTCTGCCAGCTCCTAACCGGGCTGAGTTCCAGTTGAAACATGTAGTGCCTTATCCACAAAGTCCTTCGAAAACAGACATTTACAGGGTGGTCATGTGCCTACATTTAGAGCAAATTTTTAACTTTTAAGGGATTCAAAAAGAATTCCAAGAGAACCTACCAGCAGGATTGCGCAACCATGACTTGTTTGACAGACACACTCAAATGTAGAAGCATTTATTCTTTCTCCCTGTGGAGTGATGGCCTTTATATTATTTGGAAACAGATTTACTATCCCTTCCCAAACTAATGAAACGCTATGATTGTTTCTCTAAGAGCATCACAGAAATGGTTTGACCTTGGCACGGTATGTTATCAAAAACCTGAATGCCCTCCTTTGAAGCATCAGATTCTTATTACCTTCAGCACTGATATGGAAGCTGCAAGAGTACATATTTTTCAAAAAAGGCTTTTGAATGTTGGTTGGCTTTTTTGTTTGTTGAATGATGACCAAGTGAAATGTGTGTGTTTTTGTCACATGAGGTTAGATTTGGTGAAGTCAAGGGATCATTTAGGAGGCCATTGTAGCTTGCACCACACACTGATGCTGCTAGCTGTGACAAATGACAGTGGCCTGTATGTGCTACTATTAGTGTTGTTTAGTATATATTAATTTGCTAAACTAATGTCTTATATTGAAAATAATGCAAAAATAAATTATGCATACTTAGGAATATTGGATAGGTATTGCACAATAATTGTTCAAATAACCTATCTGGTCATTCCCTTGTTTCCTAAATTACAGTGGTCCAGGACAGGTAGTGATAGGACCCAAGCCTTCTCTGTTTCAAGTTATATTGAAAATAGGCATACAGCCCCACCGTGTGATGGACTGTAGTGAAAAAAACGTCAGTTTTAAAAATGAAATACCAGTGCCGAGCACGGGCAAACTCCGGCACAAATTAAGCCCTGTAGTAAAAACAAAGATCTTTAAAAAGGTGCAGTTTATTGCATCGCTATATTATGACTGTGAATCTACTTGGAAGGTGCAGAATGGAAGTGTGAAAAGGTAGACATGACTTTAAATCTCAGGCCACAGAAGGTAGATCTAATTCTCTGGCTACAAATGTCTCATAGTTTCAAACTGCCGAGATTCTTCTTAGGTTCCAGACGTCTCAGAGGTTCAGACTGCATATATATTCTATAGCTTGCACCCATCCTCCCACTCAGTCATCAGATAGTAATAATAATGCATAAGCAATGTATCAATACAAATGACGAATGTTTCCAACTGAGTAATAAAATATCATACCAGTGAAAACCTGATCACATCAGGAAAAAGTGAGCTGCAGTCAGTATGATTGTCATCACTTAAATATCAATTTTAAATTCAACCTCAAAAAACTGTTTTGTCCCGTACCCATCAGCTTGTCATTTTCTTAAAATGCACATTTTGCAATAAGAGCTCCTCTATAAAGTTTTGCTAAAAAACTTTGCTTCCCCAAAATCACCTTTGTGAGCAATAAAGTGCATAGGAATGGCCTCAAACATCAGCTTGTCATTTTCATGGTGTATTCACAAGTAATAACTCCATAACAACATATCCTCCCACACATTCCCATGTAGCACCATCACATGCTAGGAAAGCACACGTCATTCAACCATGTCGTCCAGACGTCAAGAAGGCCACATTATTATTCTTGGCATAGCCACAACTATGAGTGACGACGGGTCCTTTACACCAGGGCTACCTTATTACCATGTATGACCAGAATTGTGTACATAAAAAAACATCGCTATGCTTAAAATGGCCACTGTAGTTCTAAGAATGTACCCAACACGTCATTGGCTCCATAGTAATGGAAAGGGTTGCAAGGGAGGAACACCATTAGAGCTGAGAAGGCTATTTGTAGGCGCTTAAGGACATCACAATGTCAACGATTATATATATAAATATATATATATATCTATATCTATATCTATATCTATATCTATATCTATATATATATATATATATATATATACCCACCCAAGATGGATGGCCATCATTATGGCAGTAATGGCATACGGATGGCCATCACATGAACCAAGGATGGCCGGCATAAAACCAAGAAGAACCACAGTACCACGGATGACTAACTTGTGCCAAGTTCATCATCTAGTGGTGCCACCTCTTATGCTTTGGATAATAACCACTATGCCTGTGTTGGCCATCAAAAAAATCGAAGCAGCGAGCCACTCCAGTGATTCTGGGGCAATAACCGCTTGTTTTGTAGCAAGGGCTGCAACATTCCTGTGGCTTTTTTGCCGTCGTCCATGAAAGTAATTCCTATGGCCACACCCAATGTTACTTATTTTATCAAATGTGAAAGTACTATAAGCTGAGTAAGGCCTAAGGACTTTGATGTCTCTTGGCTTCTGAGCATCTGTAGCCGTTGTGGTTCAGATGCAGGACAATGCTGGGCGAGAGGGAGGACTGGATCCTGTTGGAAGGATGGCGTTTGGAGTACTTTGAAGGGTGACAGTCATTTAGAGCTGGTGAAGGATGAAGCACTGGTAAACCCTATGCTAAATACTTGGCACTTAAGGACGTATTCAGTGTTTACCGTATTGCATCTTATGTACTACACAAGAGTGTCAAGGATCAATCTTATGAAGATCTCCACCGACAGCATGTACAAACACATTTTTTGCTGAAGGCACATTACTGAAAAAGAAAAAATTGTTCCCTCGAGTGAGATAAAAAATTCTCATAGTGACTCAAAAACATATTGTAGAGTTCTGTTCACAGCATCAGATGCAATAAACAAATCAGGTAATTAAACGGCACAATCAATAAAATTAGAAATAAGCCTACAGCGAGACTGAACCAGTCATTTAGTCCCATATGTGGCATAAAGCTCAGTAATGAATACGCTTGATTGTCTGAATGATGGCAGACCACGGCACAGTGCTCTGTGTTGTTGCACGGGGTGAAAATAAATGAGTTAAAATGTAGCAACCCTATCTACATGCTGAAAAAGAGATAACCATCACCTGAAGTACAAATGAATAAATAATTGTACTATGGGGGTAAAAAAACAGTTTGCAAATGATACTTCCATTCATCAGTCTATGGTACAGTTTTTCAACGTTTTGACCCCCCTCGTTAAAATTCGAATGGTCTTCTTCAGGAAACAGGTTGTTGTAAAACACCATTTAGGTCAGCAGGCTTAAGGGGAATAGGTCCACACACATCCAAAAGAGAAGCAGAGCAGACAAAAGAATTCTGCAGCAAAGAAAATGGTCCAGAAAAAATCAGAAGAAAACAGGGGTCTCGGACCCCGTGTATTGTACAGCAATCAGTACCTGGACCTGTTGACGTGTAGACAATTCTTAACCCACTGGGAGACATTATCGATTTCTACAGAGTACACAGCAACGTGACCTGCCAGGCTGAGCTTCCAAACAGGAGGGAGGATACAGATAGGGCAAAACTGGATTAAAACATTATTTGTAATATGAGAGATTAGAAAAAGCTACAGGGCGTGAAGATATGCTTGAATAGACCAAGAATCCACTCTCTGTAATAATGTAAGGTTGCCATATGAGTAAGTTGTTCTAAATCTTGGCACCAAATCAAAGTCTTTTGCCTGTTGGTTGGTGGTGGTAAAGGTTAAAATCCGCTAATCCAGGATTGTTTTGAAGAAACATGCACCGCTGTATTTTTGCCATTGAGAAGAATCATCCTGTGTTTTCTATGTGGGAAAGACGTACACTTTTCATCTGCTTCTGTTAGTTCTCTTGACAAATTTATTTGCTTTGACATAAAGCAAAGGAGGCAGGAAATTAGGTGTGAAACTGAATTTTCTCATCACCAAAAAAGTGACAACTTTTGCACTTTTCATCTTCTGCCTTGCAATTTTAACATAGGGTTTTACTTTGCAATTTGATCAGGTCCTAGGCTGGTAATGAAAATCCGAATGAAGGTGGGACTCTTGATTTCCAGAAAGGAGATTATACATTCTACAGATTGATTCTTTGTTATTCGTCAGACCATACAGCCTAAGGAATGTCTGAAACTGCAGTTTCAATAACCCTCTGCCCCTACAGATTGCATAAGCAATCTCCCCCATCCACTGAGATTGCCAGTCTCCTGTGCTCCCACTCTGGCAGCTCTTGTTGCAGGAGTGCGGTAGGAACCAAAGAGTCTAGCTGTGCGATCCAGGGGAGCCCTATCAGTGTTGCACTTCGGCCTGCCTGGAATCACTAGACTCAAGGTTGAAGAGGACAAGCCTGGCCTGATCATGTAAGAGAATTAGGGATTGGACCTCATGAAGTGGCTTAGGAACAAATGTAGCTATTGTGAGGTTTTCCCCAGCTGGTGTTTGTGAATTCCCTGCTTGTACAGAAAATACAATGTAACACCTTTCAAGAGTAAAATAACTAAATTGACTGTATGACAGGTGCAACTGCTGTGTAGGACCCATGTCATGTTGCGTACCCTCAACCAGTCTGGTAGTGTCAACAAACAATGCTCTGCATGTTCTGCCTTGTAGATCTAAACGAATAATTGAGGGGGGAAACTGTGGGTCTTGGACTGTTAACTATTGTTGGAAAACAAGTCATGACTTGCTGATGCTGTCAAGTCATGAAGCCACTTAGAAGCCAAGAATGATGAACAAGCTTGTCCCACCAATGGATTCCACAACATCTGCTTCCCACATATCTCACAACCCTGCCTGGAGCCCCTGAGTGCATGGACCCAACGACTGCGGACCACTGATGAGGGACGAGCACTGTACACTGAGCCACAGCTGAGGCTCCTGAATCCACGTTTGCCTGCTCCGGAAGGCTTCTGATCCCTTGGTGTATGAAGATCTAACCATCAAGGGTGGCAGCTTGCGTACAGGTGAGGCCACCGATTATTGCATTCGTCAACACCCTAATGTTTCAGGCATACTCCGAACATGCAAAAACAAAATCCAAGTCATACACATCCATTCACCATTGTCTCACTTACCTGCATGTACCTAATCTGAGGCATGAAAAAATACAAGGAGCGGCGTTAGCAGGTTCACATTGAAGTTATGCACCATTTTGTTCAAGGCTCATACAAAATATCTTAATGGTGATTTCAGTGGAAGGAACAGTTATTATTATTTCTACAAATGGCAACAAAATATGAAACTTTATCCTACACATACAATGGAAAATCCTCAACATGCCATGGCTGGAAGGGAAAACAGGCAAGCAATAACACATTCTAGATATACTTCAAGAGCAGTTTAATTTAATGGGCGCGCGGACTGTGGAATCGATGGGAGAATAAAGAAGCAGACGTTTATAGGGAAATCAATGGCGTGAATGCATCACTTGTGGCTGCTGGAAACAAATGGCCGCCTCATGCAGCCAATGAACCTCTCATGTGGAAGAGACAGTGATTCAGCGATCTCGAAACTTGAAATTCATTAATGTATGCATATACATGGCGCCAGCTGGGAAGCAACTTCCAGTTACTTACACAAGATGGAGCAACTAAGAGGCAGGCTAGATGTGTTTTAGGGGCCAATACAATTCAGTGGATTACACCTCGTTCAGCTTTTGTATTTATGTCTGCTTCTATAGCACTGGAAACAGAAACGGACCGCGTTGATTTTGCAAGGATTGGCAGTGGGTGGAGCAAAATTACCATGAGGTTTTGGCAGTTTTTCTATAGCTCAAAAATGGCCCAGGGGCTTTGGAGTGCTTCACATTTGCACCAGATTGGATTGCACACGGTCAGATTTTTTTTTTTTTAAAGCGGGGGTATTAAGTGATTTGCCCAGAATCTCAGGATGGCGAGTGATGCTGAAACTTGAACCCGGTTCCCCAGTTCCAAAGTCTAGCCCTAGCCTTTAAGGCACGTTCCAAAGTCTAGCCCTAGCCTTTAAGGCACGTTTCCTCTCATATCAAGGAGAAAAACTCATGGTGCAACCTTGGCCTTTGAAGGATGAACAGCCTGAATGGCTCTGCAACACTATAATGGTAGGCAATGTGGCACTATCAAAGGCCACCATTAAATGCTTAACTTGCCGAAGCATCTTGTTGGCGTCCAGGGAAGAAAATAGTGACCAGTGTGACACCCTGAACTTTACTCATCTGCAATCCCTAAGAAAACCATAATAGTGCTGAATCCGGTTTCTTTACCATCATGTTAAAGTGGTCCAAGTTACGACAGCCGAAAAATCTCGTGTGTCCAAAAAAGATGCTTTGTTTTCGCCTGAAGTAGTTGCTCTCCATTAGCACACTCTATGGAATGGCGAGATTTACGAGGCCAATCAGAATGCTTAGAATGTGGTCACTAACTACTGTTTTTAGCCTTTATTCTAGGCTGAGTGATAGTGGCATGAAGCAGAGAGAGTGTCTGTGTTTATTGTACTGGGGTACAGCTTATTGCCATATACTGCCCTACCATTGTGTTAAGATTCCCCCTATATAAATATCAAGAATAGCTAAATACATAAACGCTGTCACCCATTAACTGTTAATTTCTCTTCCCACCATTAAGTGCTATCACCTTGGAAGTATATTTGTAGGGCTGGCAGTTAACAGTAAATGAGGCTCCAACCATTGGGCACTAATCTGTGTTTTCACATTGAGCAAAGAGAAACAACACAATTAGAATATTGAAAAAAAAATTAGAGCTTCATTCAGGACAATTGCACGGCAGTGGGTCAATCATAGGCCTGTTAAAATTCCTGTTACGCTAGCGTCATCTTGTGTGGTTTTAAGTTGTGCTTGTTACACGAAATAATAGATATTATGCTACTACACCACAATGCGTAATTACATGCTGTGCACAGCAAACATTTAGAGTGAGTGCACGGGTGCAAAGTGAATGCCGAAAATGCGAGCAGTTGTTTTTTTGCTGTGTTTGTGTTTTTTGTGCTATTTTTAGGTGCAAAATGCATCCTCACATGCAAAATAGGCACAAGAGCATATTTCACTGTAAAATATAGCGACAAATGTCGGTTTTGCATTTCACATACTTTTATTTAATTTCACATTGCTTAATTTCACAAATGCAATTTACAAGAATCTCGTATACCCTAGTCAGTAATGGTTGTCTCAATCTCCGGATCTAATACTCCAATGCTTCTCTTGCTGTTACTCTTTAGTTTGCAATGCTCTGCGCTCCACATTCCAAGGTTTCTCTTACATTTTCTCCTCCTTTGGTTTCCAATGCTGTGATCTCCTAGGGTGCCTATCCGCAGCAGTGGCAGGACTTCTGCTATGGGCTACATTCATCTCTGCCTCAGCAGAGCCTCCGGCGCAAACCTCTTGGAGAGGGCAGTCTTAGGAGGCAAACTTTATCTAATGCTGAACTGGGGCCTAAGAAGGTCCTTTCATGGGCTATTACTATGGCTGGATGTTGCAAAGCAAGGAACAGTTCCTGGTTGCATTTGTAGGCCAATGCTGGTCATTTTAGGGACGCTTCAAGCTCACTTTAGGACAATTGTGTCGACATTTGAATTAAATTGAAAAACCAAACGTAGGTCAGAGTTTTTTTAGGTACTTTGTAAGAGGAATCTCCGATACTGGCTTAACCAGCAGCAACATATACAGTCACATATTTTAGAAAGAAAATGAAAACAAAATTCAGTCCTAAAGAAAGACCTTCCCCATCACTGGGCTTGAGGTAGGAATGCAGCCTTAAGTATCCCAACTATTTAGCACGACTTCTTTGTCTGAGTGGGAAGCCCCAGGCTGTGACGACTAGACCATGATGATGAGAGTGGAATGTCCACAGGAAATCCCCCTGCAGTCAGAATGGGAAATCCCAGCCAACAGGCCCATATTTCACCTTTGCCCTCAGCCCTTTCTCTTCAGCACTTATCTGTAGCAACCCCAAACAGTATGATTGTAAGTTCCATCATTACTGGAAGGCTGGCTGCAGCTACAAACAGTGGTTAATTTGTAAAATACAAAGTGCCGGGAATCTCATCAAGAGGCAGCGGTAACAGGAGAAATGTGCAGGTGTAATCTGCCTCCTGACTAAAGCCCCAGCACTTGTTATTCTGGAAAGGACTTGGCCTAATGGCTACAGCTGCCGATTTCGGAGCTGGGGAACCGGGTTCGAGTCTCGGCATTCCTCAATATCCTGTGAATCCAGGGAAAATCGTGTGCCTTCCAAATAAGTGTGTCCTTAATTGGTGCTATAAGAGCCGGTGCTGATGATTAGGTGCCAGTGCTGAGCACCTGAAAGCAGCTGCTCAAATTAAGCACTGATGCTGCAAAGACATTCACTGAGGAGGGCTCATGAGGCCAATTTATAATGATTATGGGCACAAAGTGTGCTCAGCAGAGGTTCAAGGGAAGAGCAGAACAGGCGTCTACCGCCTCAACGAGGCGCATGTGGTTATTATATCTTAACAAGGAACACAGCTGTGACCCCCTTAACCATCATCTAATAGCCCCAGTGGTCTATCTGTTGGGCGCGTTCCGCAGACTGGCGAAGACTAAACGCACATCTAAGTTCCTTGACTTGGCACTTCTGATGGGAAAGAAGAGGTATAGCAGTGAACTGGAAAGCGGCTGGGGCACCTAGTGTCCTTGTATGGATATGAGATTTACTAAAATGGACCACGGTAGAGATAAATGTTCTGATGCTTATAAGCAGACAAAAAAGAGATTCTACCTCCAATACACAGTGGGATACGGTCTTACTTGCACTTCAAGCCAAAACGGATACGATGCCCCCCAAACCTGGACTGGGTACATCAATGGGGAACACTGACTCGGCATGGGACATCGGGATGTAGAAAACCAATAGCGGTGGATGGGCACTGTTAAGTATGGTCTGTGGCCGAGAGACGGATATTGTGAGCGTATTTGGGGTTAGGGTGGAGAGTATCTTTAAGTGCTGGAATGATGTGCCGACTCTGAGATTTAGTGACAGAATTGAGCGACATCATATATTACATCGATATTAATAATGACTCTGATACTCTAGATAAGTACAATATTTGTGAACATATTCGGATTGTAAATTTGTTTGTATAACTTGACAGCTTTTCGTGATCCTGATACTAGAGTGGGTTGGAGTTCTACAGCCCTCTGTTTACATTTATGTTTCTGATATCATTAGCTTATGTAGATAAAAATGCACAATTAAGATCTATTTAAAAAAAAATACCCCACTTGACCCTCTGTAATAAGGGTCCAGCAGTACTCCTCATGACACCCCCCTAACAAGGATCACAAAGGTACCCACTCCAGCCCTTGAAAAGGAATCCCCTCATCAATCAGCACAGAGAGCTTAACACGGAGTAACAGGAAAACACATTCTATACAAAGAGCATAAAGAACTTCCCCCTTAACAGGTTGTATAAGGATATCCATCATCTGAACAAAGAGCATCGGAACAGCTCCTCTTTTACAAGAGTAGTAGCTTCCAGACGCATGTTGCTGAATGGGAATCATTTAATGCTTTTGTGGGTTCCAGCAAACCTTCGACCCCTCCCCCCAACTTCTACTCATTACATGTGGACTTGAGGGCCTCTCCTTGCACTCGGTGTAAAGACAACTACGACTGAAGCAGACTGAGCACCAGAAAAGAACTTTGTGCTGAGGGAACTTTTACTACAGGACAAAACTCAGGTGCGGTCATTCAAGTCCTCCAGCACTTGTAAATGTAAATGTAGTGTACTTGTATAAGCGCACGAATCGACCCCAGCTGGCGTATCTCGGCGCTTGTCGGTTGTGTCTTTATCGCTGTCTCACTAACATAGTACAACACCTTGAATCTAATGGTAATCATTCAACTCCAGTGTCACAAAAACAGTGAAGCTAATTTTCTGTATTTTATCGTCTTTTTGTGGTTTTTACGAACACATCTGTGTTAATACTCATTTTGCCTGATGTTATCTGTGGTTTTATGTGCCAAGAAGGTAGTAAATGAGATTGTCCAAATTGAGTTTCAGGTTAGCCTGCATTACTAATTGGGAGCCAGTTTCTGTCTGTAAACCTCTGGATTTGTGCCTTGGAGGTGCTGAGCTAAATCTTCTTAAAACCCTAGCTACTCTTTCATTCCCTCCCAGACGGATTTTTGCAGGTAGGGCATGAAACAGACTGACAGGGAAGAGAGTGTGGGACAAGGACAGATGTGGAGAGTCAAAGGCAGAAAGAGATGGATTCACAGGCAGAAGAGAAAACCCCAGGCGAGGGAATCTAGAAGGCTGTGAGAGGGAGGATGACTCGGGGACAGGGAAGGGCGACTCGGGGGACAGAGAAGGGCGACTCGGGGGACAGAGAAGGGCGACTCGGGGGACAGAGAAGGGCGACTCGGGGGACAGAGAAGGGCGACTCGGGGGACAGAGAAGGGCGACTCGGGGGACAGAGAAGGGCGACTCGGGGGACAGAGAAGGGCGACTCGGGGGACAGAGATGGGCGACTCGGGGGACAGAGATGGGCGACTCGGGGGACAGAGATGGGCGACTCGGGGGACAGAGATGGGCGACTCGGGGGACGGAGATGGGCGACTCGGGGGACGGAGATGGGCGACTCGGGGGACGGAGATGGGCGACTCGGGGGACAGAGATGGGCGACTCGGGGGACAGAGATGGGCGACTCGGGGGACAGAGATGGGCGACTCGGGGGACAGAGATGGGCGACTCGGGGGACAGAGATGGGCGACTCGGGGGACAGAGATGGGCGACTCGGGGGACAGAGAAGGGTGACTCGGGGGACAGAGAAGGGCGACTCGGGGGACAGAGAAGGGCGAATCGGGGGACAGAGAAGGGCGACTCGGTGGACAGAGAAGGGCGACTCGAGGGACAGAGAAGGGCGACTCGAGGGACAGAGAAGGGCGACTCGGGGGACAGAGAAGGGCGACTCGGGGCACAGAGAAGGGCGACTCGGGGCACAGAGAAGGGCGACTCGGGGCACAGAGAAGGGCAACTCGGGGACAGAGAAGGGCAACTCGGAGACAGAGAAGAGTGACTCGGAGACAGAGAAGGGTGACTCAAGGCAGAAAAAGACAACTCGGGGGACAGAGAAAGGCGACTTGGGGGACAGAAAAAGACGACTTGGGGGACAGAGAAAGACAACTTGGGGGACAGAGAAAGACCTACAAACAGACAGAAATTCTCCACGGCAAAGAAGAGAAGATGAGAGAAATGCAATAAGATTCCAGGACAGACCTGTCTTTCCAATTCTCTAGGATAATTTCCCCAAAGGCCTTACCATGGGTTGTTGAGTTTCAATTTTGATGATGTCTTCATATATATCATCCGCCTCATCCTCGGGTGGCACGAGGTCATATTCACTCTCACCTCCAACTTCATGCTCGCTGCATGGTGAAAAAGAACATTTAGGAGTTAACATCTCAAGGGAACGGGAAGACAACAAAAATCCCCAACTACAACAGTGGGAAACCCCTTGGAGACCCCCAACTCCACTGCAAGACCACTCCCTAACAAAAAGCTAAAACTAACAACACATTCTATTTTTGTGTTAGAAAAACTAGGTGCTGAAAACATTCATCTCTAAACCAGAACCTCAAGTGTGAACCTTGGGCATGCAGAGATCTTAAGAAAGGTGCAAGCAGGCTCTTGACATTTAGCAGTTCCTGGAGGTGTGATGTCGTTTGAGGTTCTGGGTCTGGTATAAAGTGCTCACTCATTGGGAAATTCATATATATATATTTTTAATTTATTTATAAAGTTTTATATAGCACGATCAGGATCCCGAAGGATATAATGTGAGTATAAAACAAATTTGTCACATTCCCCATGTGCTTGAATAACAGTGTATGAATTAAGATGTCTATATTTTAATTATAAAAGACATGGAGAACGTACACTCTTCTAAGGATCACTCTGCTAATTCTCTAGCTAAAACTTCAATAGACTCATGTTTACTCGGCATATAACCCTCTCAGTTTACTTATTAAAAAACACTCAACTCATACGGGATTACAAGAGTCCCAACCGTTTTTAATATTCATATAACGCAAAGATGTGTACGACTAACATCAAAACAGTTCAATTAATTACAAGACCAGAAGCAGCGTGGTCTGTCATGCCTGCATTTAACAACTGCTAACCAGTCGTGCCTGCATTTATTGACTACAAAACTTGCTGCGCTCAGACGCAAGTACGTGACGCAATTATCAGTCTTATGAAATGCCATGAAAAACACCTTTTCTTTCCTTAATCTGCAGATAATCCTGCATGTGAGGGAGATATTGGTAACTTATGCTCTCACAAATAACAGTTGGTACCACCAGTCAACAGACTTGTACCACTACAATTCTTAGCAGCAAAAGATGAGATGCTTCAGAGCCTTCTGCATCCCTACAAGAGAAGAGAGAAATGTAGTCTGTGGAAGGGGACTCCAACACTGAAGAAAAAAAAAAACTGAGAATAAGTGGTGGTATAAGAGTGAACCCCTAAAACATAAAAGTGATGGGAGGAATATGTGCAATTTGTCCAACTGCTGGCAATCGCTCGGGTAGCATTTCAACCCATCCTTCTTTTGCCAACCATGCCAGCTCAGTTTGGACCCAGCTATATGCAAATCAGCATATAGCTGAATGAATGATTTGCATATAGTTGAGTGCATACCGAAATGGCATGGTGATCAAAAGAAGGATGGGTTGGGATGCACCCTGAGCGACTGTCGGCGATAACATGAATTGCAAGCATCCTCCCATCACCTTCTCAGTTTTGATGTACGCTCTAAGTGACAAAGGTATGCCCAGATGTGGGTCCCTGCTCACTGTGCCACTGGACACAAGCTATATGCAACTGATGAGCGCTTATCAGGGCCAAACAGTTCTTAGGTCACCTATGTTACAGTTCAGGGAGAAGGAGTGGACATATCTAGGTGTACAGCGAGGGACGCACCTTGAGGCAAGTGTGACTACAGGGGTCCCTAGAACCCTACTCCCATGGGGCATTGAAGACCCTACATTGGGGTATATAAAAAGCACGCGTTAGGTTAGAGGTAGACACAGGTTGCCCTAAAAAGAAGGCCATTTTTAATACTAAATTGCTAAAAAAGGACCCCGTTTCTTTGTCCTGAAGAATGCTGCCGACTCAGAGCCATAGGCAGAAACATGTCGACAAAGGTAACAGTGGTAATGGGGTAATAGTTCCCCTAATTCCTACATCTCACATTTTAGTACCAAGTAATATATCCGACAAATAAATGCAGTTTGGGGTATTACTTTGGCTTTTAATTCACTACTCACGCAGGCCCCCAAAAACAATTAAAAGTGCTCCATGTCTTCAGGTGTAGGCCCGCTCTCTATCAAACTGGGTTTTTAGAGAGCGAGGGCTATCCTATGCTGAAGCATGACACCTGATGGTGTGTGAGGACCGACCTTCATATTTTTTTACATGCCCGACACTCCTATTAAGTAGTGCTACTAGGGACACAGTAACGTAATGTCATTGATTACAACTCGGGGGTAGCTATAATTGTGTGTACACACTTCAGGGAGGACCAGGCCTGGCAGTTCTGAAAATAAGGGTCTTGGGAAGCAGTGGGTGGCACCATGACATCAGATGGTGCCAAATTTGCGCTTTAGTAACATTTCATTCATTCATTCATTCAATGTGGAGTTGAAATGCTCAGACAATTCCGTCTGTTTTTTCAAGGTTGCAAAGCCCATCTATGGCTCTGTGTCTCGCTTTGCTTTCCCCAGTAAAAGACATTCATCTGAGACACAGAATAGTATAGAGGACTTTTTTAATGGTCTGAGGCGGGGGAGACAAGTTCGAATGAAAGCCGCTCATGCGTGCTGAGAGGGAGGTCAGTGGCTGTGTGTGCAGCAGTGACCTTCAGCTGTGTACCTTTCAAGAATCAAAAGCAAGGTACGAAAATCAAGCTTTCTGCAGGATATAAGCAGAATATGACATAAAGGCATTGTCACAGAGAGTTTGAAAGATGAAAATGTTGCAGTGTTACAAAACTACACAGAGTGAATCACAAATGCTACAATCAGGATTGGGCCCCCGTTTCCTGGAATTTAGCAACTTCAAACGTCCAGCTTTTGTAGCACATCAAAGCGCTAAAATAAACCAGCGTCTCTACATTGTATTTAAAAAACACAAAAGTGGAATACAACCTGAACATCTCGCTGGGCCTCTTCAACCCATGTTCTTAGAAGTCCAACTGTTTAATAATCCAGGATGGTTTATGGTAAAAAATATTTCAAGTGTACTCTGCAATTTATGAACTAAAAGATACAATAAGTGGGGGTCTGATAAAGATAGTGTAAGAATGCAGGTTGTGCAAGGAGTGCTGGGCCACAAAACCACTCACTGACATCACAATTCTTAGTAGAAGATAAATCGGGGGAGCGGAACAAGTATTCAGAAGATGAGGACAACTTAAAACACTGAATACCAGAGAAAAAGACACACAATTAATCCTTCTGATTGACTAATGCAGAGACCACGAAATGTTCGGATATCAGCATGTCTAGTAGAGGATTAAGATTGCCACCATCGGTCAGTCATAGAGGTGAGTTACGGAAAGGCGTGATGTGTGTATGCGATAGGTGGGTATTCCTGGGGACGTGTAGGTGACTGTTTTAGAGTTTGTAGCTCTGCTTCTGAAATAGGTCTAAGGGTGTCATCAGGTGTTTGGATAGGTAAGGGGAAAGAGTTGGTTGTGGTGACTGGTATGATATGGAAGTGGTCTCTGTCCCTCTTTTGTCGTCAGTGGATAGGCACAGTGCTGTGTTGAAAAGATCCCTCTTAAATCCAAGGCCAGTGTGGTGGTTGCATTGTGTGCTATACACAGGGCCGGCTTTAGCGCTGGTGGTGCCCAGTGCGACGTTTGTTGGTGCCCCACCCAAGGACCACCTCTGCCATGGATTCCCTCACTACCACCCTTTATTAGTGCCCCTCAAGTCTCCATAACCACTCTCTTTCTGATGCATTTCATTTGTTTTATAGTGCCACTCATACCAGTGTAGGGTGTCAGAGCAATTTACATCATACACATATCAACAGAGACAATCAATCATATGTGTCTGATTCTATGTATAGGAAATGTTACATAAGACAGAGGACTACAAGGTGTAGGAGTCACGTCATCCATATTGGTAGGCCGTATAGAGTGCTTGGTCTGGAGAAGCAGTCTCAGAATTTAAAACGTAAAACCATTGTCGGAGTTTTCTATAGCGCAAACTTGACCTGAAGCTATCGGGTATCAGAGTGCTTTACATGAGCACCAGTTGCGTTACATAAGGACACATACATTTTTGTTAGGCACTGGGAGAGTAAGTGATTTGCCCAGAATCACAGGATGTTGAGTGTCATTGCCGAGATTCGTACCCGGTTCCCCAGATTTGAGGTTGACTGCCCTAGCCGGTGGGCTACGTCCACTCCCTACATTCTCTCCCCGTTTTTAATAACAAGAATTGATTTCAACCCAAATGAACCCTTTTTGCAAAATTAGGATAATGAAAGACTAGGGAAAAATCAAAACACTCTAATCTATACTGTGCAGTTTGCATGCAGCTCTCTGATGACGGCTAATAGGTCACTGTACTATATTGGATTTTAACTTATAAACTGCAAGTTATAAAAGAATCTCTCTGACAAAAGCAGTAGCCCAGCAACCTATTTACATTATATGCACTTTGTGATCTGCATGTTACAGGTTCTTTCCAACCGGCATATTAACCCTCAGTGCTATGTTACAGACACTCCTATCTCGCTCCAGGGACAACATTAATCACGAAAGTTATCCTGTCATTTTTATTGTAGCCTGAAAATTGCTGGAGGCCAGGAACACGGCAGCAGGTCCTTTTAAAACCACAATACACTTGCAAAAACAGTGCCTCCCACCGAAGTCAGCGCCCAGAGCGGTGACACTTCCCTAGAGCCGGCCCCGACTATACATAGCATATTTATCTGATATATGTATTGGAGTAAGCCACAGGACAAGTTTTCCATTGATGATGGAAGCTATGACTTACAATGTAAGGGAAGGGTTCTCTTTGTAATCACAGATGGAAGGATGGATTTTAACAATGGCCCTGACAAAAGAGTTAAGACTGGGGTCATGATCCTGGTGACAACTGTAACAACAAGGGCTGTGGGGTGTATGGTGTAGGCAAATAACCTTCAGGAGTATGTGATGGGGACCATGTAGGAAGACCTCAGTTTTGAGGAACCTACAGTCCATCCATTCTTCAAGCACACACCTCGCTTTGGTCAAGTTCTCTTGAATGATCAGCCCGCAATCCAGAGACAGATTCACAGCACGTCCATATAAGAATGCAAAGTGAGGTTGTGGGGTCTTGAAGTGTGCACACACACATGAGGAGTGCGATGGGTGAGAGTGGAGAGCCCAAGGACAGGATGAAGAGGGATGCCTTAGTCCACTGAGCCATCAGACCCGAATGCTGAGGTGGCCTTGGCAAGATTCAATGGTTTGGCCTCCTGGTTACAACACATGTCGAGGGAGATTGTATGCTTCGCTGAACCGCCATGATGGTGGCCTGTAGTTTAAAGTTTTCAAGGCTGGCTGAAGAGTTAATGTTGAATAGATAGAGAAAAATTAAATACACTCCCTGTTTTTGTTTATTGATAGCAGGATTTTTTGAAAAATACACATTTTGGTGAACACCAGGACCTATGCAAGAGCCGGTGAGGAGGTGGGGTAGGGTGAAGAGTGTGACTCCTGGATTTGGGAAAGGTCAAGACAGAACAAGGAAAAGGTAATCAGAGGGTATTCATGGGTGATAAAAAAAAGAGCAAGAGATGGAATGGAGGGATTGGGAACCGGAAACATGAATACCCTGAAACATTGTACAGTAGTCACCAAGTTAATTGTAGAGGTATATTCGAATGAAAAAATTTAATTATAACAAGCTTCAACTGAGCCAATCCGTACGGCATTGGATGCCAGCTTTTTGGCTATTCCACCGCTTGATTTTTTGTTTTGTCAGGTGTTTTGAAAAATGTTATTGTTGGGGAAGCTGTTGTTGTCCTATAAGTCTAAATGAAAAGAAATAGTGCCTAAAAGGAAAAAAATATATATATATATTTTTTTTCAAAAGCACACATTGCCATTTAGTCCCTGGCACAGAAGGGAACCACTTTGGGTGCGGATGTGCACCCTGTGAAAAAGCAGAATACCATCATTCACAAAGATGTCAGCCAATGGCTGTGGGGAGCTGAGCCACTGTCCCATGCCATGTGCTATTGTGGGTGCAACAAAATCCCATGCCATGTGCTATCGGGGGTGCAACAAAATCGTGAAAGACACAAAAACAGGTCAATGAATGATAGCTGGCTGAAAGCCCACAAAGCAGTGCCAATGGTGGCCAGCAAGGCTCGCGGTGGGGGGGGGGGGGGGCGGAGGGGGAGGGGGCCAGAAGGCCAGTCAAACAGTCATGTGCTCTTAGGAATGGGTAAACGTTTGGGGTCCGGACCATCAATTAATCATGATCAATGATTTCCTCATCAAACATTTCTAAAGAGCAAGAGAGGGAAAAACACACAAAGGGGAAAGAAGGAGGAAGAAGGAAGAGAGATATAGAAAAACCGCCACAAAGGGACAAAGCAGGAATCTGCATGAGTTAAATAAAGGCTCAGGGTGTGACTGATAGTCGATTAAAGAGGCGTGAGGTGGATTGCGACTACGCAGCCTTGGTATCTGGCGCGCTGACACGTAATAGTGCCGGCTACAGGTTTCGTAAAAGAGCTTTGGGGACAGGTACTCATTCTTTTAGAAATTAAGCACTGCTTAGAAGTTTTTTTTTAAGAGCACGTTGAATTGAAGGTTTTACCTAAATTGGAACAAATTAAAACAGCCAGGGTTATGCAGCTGAGATGCATGACTCTGGATCTTATGCAGGTCCACATTGTTCACCGTGTATAGGAGCAATGGACATATGGTCGGCGAGGGGAGTTGGCAGCTGATTTAACCTGTGGTTGGAGAATGGGGGCGGTTAGTGGGGGAGAAGCCAGGCAGGCCTACTACAAGTGAGTGGCAATAGATGGAGTGTGATGCGCTGCTGAGGTCTGGATATATGAATGTGGGCAATTGAGGATGGGGTAGGCAAGTGGGCGGCGGCCTTTCGCTGTAGGGAGTGCGGGTGGACTTTGGAGAGAGAGGTCGCTGTGAACAGAGTTGAAGGTACGGAAGGGGGAATTGCATCAGGGTGGTGCTTCCTCGGTGAAGGTCGGTCTTGCCTCCTCAAAGATAGCATTTCAGGAGGAGGTTGGACCTCTGGAGTCCTCCCGGTGTGGGGCCTTACACTCTGCCTCAGCCCACTTGAAGACAGCAATGGCCCAGGCTGCAAAGGAAGGAGGGATTGCGGCTTTCCAGCAGGAAGGTATAAGTCTGAATATTCAGTGAAATCACAAAGTTTTGGCCAACATCAGTATAAAGAAAATTTTTTAAAAAATGTGGCGCCAGTTGCATGGTTCGCCTAATGCGCCAGTTGACTGCAGCTAGTCTAGGCCGCCCCCTTAATGGTATCTCATGGAAAATGCGGCTTCCATGAAGAGAGGAGGAAAAAGGGAGCAAAGGCATCAGACACATTTATCTTGCAAAGGTTGAGGAACAGGCCTATACATCTAGGGGGTGCCCTCAGAAGTACTGCAAAGTATGGCGCATGTGGTGGGATTACCACCAAGGATTAGGCGCCATGTAATTAACCATAAACAGGAGGCAGGATGTCTCCACCATATTCAGCTGTGTTCTGCTGTTGTTGTTTGTTGCAAACTCAATAAAAAAGTGATTTCACAAAAACAATAACCTGATGTCAATAACCTGACAATGACCGTATGCCTGAAGGAAGAGGCACAAGAGAAACAACAGAGGAGGTAGAAAATGCCCAGTATGTGACTCTGAAGGAGGTTCAGAGGGCCACCAGCCCCTGAGGTCCAACAGAATTTCAGTGCAGTGTCAATAAACATGAAGTACTGAATATCATATTGAAAGAAAGCACATTTCGATAAATCGAAGGTGAATAAAAGATACATGAAGGTAAACATGATCCCGCATAACCAAGCAAGAGAAGGAATAAACAAAGAAAAGCTCAACAGAAGACCCTATTCCGTCCTAAATGGTGTTTCTGTTCCCATTAAAGAGGTGGACAGTGTGCAGTGATCTTTCAATCTTTGACGCTTATTGGGTGTACTACTCGAATAAAAGGAGTGAAGCTGGCTAGCTGCCATTTGCATCAGTCAACGTCATTAAGCTACATAGTGGTGTCTCTCTCCCCTGAGCCTTCGTGATGCAATCATACACTAGTGGAACTGCAGCTTGCATGTGAAGTAATCAGTGGAGTAATCAACGCATGGGCAAGCTGGGCAGTTGCCCATGGGCCCCACGAGCATAGGGACCAAATTTGGTTGGAGATACCAATAAATATAAGTGTATTTTATCGATAATTTAAATTTGTATTCCTGTGAGCGGTTGTGTAGGCAGGGCCTTAGTGCACTGCTTTGCCTGGAGGCCTATAATGCTGTTATGACCCCCCAGAGGTAATGTTCTCTTTGTAAAACATATGCCACTGCTGTCAGAAGGTGTACCAGGAGCTGTGCATGGACTGCTGCACTGCAAAGGCCTCCGGTGCTTTTGTGCAGCTACCAGCTGCATGCGTCATTAACAAGCGTCTAAGAAGGGCAAAGAATGGGCTGGCATCTCCAGGACCAGGGGACTTCGGATTGATATCAACGCTACTGTGGACCTCAGTATGAAAGGAAAACTAGAGAAGACTTCAGGACAATGTCAAGGCTACATGAGACCTTGGAATGGGGTCTACAGGGGACCTCAGCATCAGCGCAAGGGTAGAGAAGAGCATAAGATAAGCTCATGGCTACAGGATACCTCAAAGTCAGGTCAAGGATACAGGAGAGCTTGAAATTAAGTCAAGGTAACAACAGACCATGGAATGAGGTCAAGTATAGAGGAGACCTCAGAATAAAGTAAACACTACAGAAGACCTCAGAATCAGGTCAAGGCTAATGGAGACCTTGACTTGAGCTCATGGCTACAGAACCCAGCCATATGCAAATCAGTCTTGACCTTGCTCCTCATGAGAACAGTTCAGTCCGAACTGCCAAGCCAGGTCCTCAGGCTGGACTATTCCCATGAGGAGCAGGGTTCAGACTGATTTGCATATGGCTAGGTCCAAACTGGGGTGGCATCGTGAGCAAAAGAACGATGGAATAAACCAAGATCTCTTGACTGGGGAGAGTCGTTGGAAAGTTTCAGCACTCCATTCATCATCTTGTTGTGTTTGTTATATTTGCCCAAAGTGGCCACGGGTATGCCCACCTGCTGACTGGCCTTTATTAATGTCAGATTCTGACCAGAGTGTGTTAGCCAGTAGGATGGCAAGACTGACCCCAACATCATTTAGGATGGTCATTTCTACACACTTTTTTTCTGTTCTGATCCAGTGTTATAATAATAAAATGTCGTTTTTGATTTAGGCAGATGGGTGAGTATCCACTGTTGTATTTTGGGCAAAGCCTTTGACATTAACAGCTGATTAGCTATCTTTGATTTTGTGTGTACTTTTGCATGTCAGTGCCTGCTTTGCAATGCTTGAGGAACTATTTCACATTCCAAAGTACACTGAATCATGACACATTAAATGCTTTACCTCGCTGCTTTTTTCTGGGTTTTTTCCAATGCAGTAGCCTTTTATACTTTTTTAATCAAGCCTCAATAGTTTATTACCGGGTTAATGATTAAAAGCAACATAACCTGTAATTGCTTGTAAGAGGATTAGTGTTGCTGCTCAGGGTGGTCATTCATTCTGTCCGCATTAGCTCCAATGTCTTATATTGGTTTTCCTTGATTTTTTACAGCACTTGGCTCTAAGGTTTAACAATCGGCTACAATGTATGGTCTGTAGGCTGGCAGCAGCTGTGCATGTCTTATACCTTTATTTCTCTCTTCTTACTTCCAAATGGTTTACACAACTGAACAGCAGCTTTACAGGGGTCAGTCGGGCGCTTGCCTTACATATTCTAATATCAGAAAGATCATCATTTCACTTCACTGATGTTAAATCTGCTTGCTAGTGGTTTTTGTGCCAATTAATCTTCAGTATAGAAACCTCACAGGAGGTGTGCCTTCCTGGTTGATGAGACCACTAAGCATAACTCTAGAAGTAGCATAAATTGCACACTTACAATAGAGTAGACAATAATGAGGACTAAAGGGAAAAGACAGATAGTTGGAAATGTAGGAAGTGACTGTCAAACCTGTGACATTAGATCACTTAAATGATTTCAATGCCCAAATTTATAATTAATGAATTTTGAGGAGAGAATGTTTTTAATGTGGCACTAATAAAGTGCTCAGTTGCAGTTCCATCTGCAGAGATGCCTATCCATGGCAAATCTATCAAGATCTATGTTTGGACCTATTGGCTCTGCTAATGCTTTCTGCCTTTGCTGCAGAGCATCGGCAGAAAACAAACAAAATAAAAAGCTGCCATTACCACTACGTTGCTTTTGTTACATAATAAGCTTTTTTATTTTTTTATTTCAGCAGCTGTAAGAACGATTACTGCTAATTGGAAAGACTCACCTTCTTTATCTGTTCATATGTGGTGGTCTTGGATTATTTTTACAAGAAAGGGTGCTAATTTGACGTTATCTGGTATTACTCATAATAATAAAATTTTGGAAGCCAATTGATGACTATTTATTGGTGCATTCCTAGTTGATATATGTTTGTGTATTCCTATTTATGTTTCTATTTTTAGTTTAGTAGCTCTGAAGTTTTTATATGATATTATACTATTGTCTTTATTATTTTTCATTCTGTAGATATCTTTTAGCATGAAAGGTACTATATAGCATTTTATTGTAGTTCATATTTTTAATATTAGAATATTTATTTTTACTCAGTGTATTTTATTGATTAATGTTTGTACCTTTTCGGTGCTCTTTTATGTATGTCATTTATTATCAAAATTCTAATAAAATACTTTGAACACATAAAAAGCTGCCATGATGCAGCTGTTGTTGCAAGTCGCCTCATTATGGAGGTGGGGCGTGAATCACTACACATCTGTGCCTACTGAGTGATGCGGGCATCATTTTCATTTTTTTCAATTGACCAATCGAAGGTGGTGGAGACCACTTAGATTGTTTAATGAATAAAAATGGTTAGTGCATGAAAGCGCTTTTGATGCAGGAGCACCCGGAAGCATATGGCAGCTGCCGGGCCTTCTAAAAAGAAGTGCATAAAAAAAATATAAATACGGGTGAAGAAGCAACAGATGATAGGGATGAGGGAAACTGGGGTGGTTGGGGATATGAAATAAAAATAAAGCTGGGCGGGAGAAGGAGGGGCAAAGCAGCGTATGAGAAAGAGAGCAACACAGATCACGCGCTGGGTTCTGCTTGTGTTTGGTGGGTGAGAAGCAGCGCATGAGGGAGGCAGATAGACATGACACACTCTCTCAAGCGGTGGATGGATACAAGTAGTCCAATCAAAAAGGATGGTAAAGAGGCTATGCTGTAGAAAACCATCGGCGAATTTCTTTTGCTTTGGGAATGGCGGTCTCTAGAGATTGGAATAAACTGTTCAAAGTTACAATTTTAAAATGCCGGCCATATGAGAAGTCTAGAAACGTAATTTAGCGGCAAAAACATATTTTTAAGGATGGCTAAGCGAAAAGTACATTTATCCAACAGTAAAGAACATGACTGAAGCATAGTAAGTATACACAAATGCCTCCAAGAGAAGAGAAGGGAGGCTGGACTAGTAGGAATATGCATCAGACTGCATGGGTCACACACTAGGGTCGCTGTGACAGGATATTTGAATATAAATAAGCGACTAACAAGCAGCATCAATTGGAAAAATGTTGCAAGACTTTGAGGATAACTCCACAGTGTGTGTGCAGATGGCATGCTTCCACCCCTTAACCATCACTTCCTGATCCTGTCGTCCAATTGCAGCCTCAGCTCACACACAGCATTAATTCTTACGGTGCCTCTTGTTTGAGACGCAAATGCACCAATACAGCGCTATATATTGCTCCACTAAGCCAACTCCAACCTATGGGATTTGGACAAAAAATTCATTGGATACCAACTGCGAGAGTTAATTTCACCTAAAAAAAGATTTTAAAAGCTTAACTAAAATTTATCAAGATGAATAGCTAACAATTTAGTACAAACCAGTTCATAGTGTGTTTTAAGTATATTGAGATGATGTTATTCTATGTGTGTTCCTATTCTTCTGCTGAGCTGATCATTCTCACATTTAAGCGGATAGAATTGCTCCCATCTAAGATTGGAGCTGCGATGGGATACTCTGGACTATTAATTTGCACAGGTTTATGCTACAAAAGATTGAAAGTACATACAATATTGATGAATCTATAAGACAGTTGCATTACTGATTGAGGAACTTGATCTCCTGTATGTATTGGATGTTTCACTTGATAAAAGGAATAAACATATGATTTTAAAAAAATAGTGTGTTTTAAGTGTAAATTCTATTAATCTTGAAAACTAGTCATTTACGTTGCGTTTTCTACAAGGTTTTCCACAGATACTTTATTGCGTAATTTCCCTCTCAGCCCACATCTTGTCACTATGTGACATTTGAATATTTCAAATTGCTGTTTTTTTGGGGGACATGGTAACCTCGCCCTGCACCTCTTTTCACTCTTTTCCTCCCTCTATCCTGCCTCCAAATCCCATTTTGTTTTGTTTATTTCAACACCCCTAGCCCTCACGTTAACCCTTTTTCAAAAATGTGCTAATTTCCCAGTTTCCTATATCCTTTATAGTGAGGTGGTGGGGGCTCCTGAACCCACATTGCTCCTCTGCGCCCCTCTAACTTTGTCTCCTACCTCTTTTGTTCCTCTTTATTGATAACACTGATGTTTGCTTTGGGGGTCTCCAAGTATATTTTTCTTTTCGTTGTTAAACGGTTCCTGCAGTTTTCCCTTGCTTTTCAATCAAACAACATTTCCATTCATTTGCTTCTCTACTAAACGGGTTTCGATTCTGTGGGGTCTTTATTTTATTTTTCTGTAAAGTTACATACTAAAGCATTAGTGCCGAAAAATCATTAACTCCACATTCACACAAATTACTGTTCTGTGAGTGCTCAACACTTGGTGGGTATTGTTTATCTGAGATTACTAGAAACAGGCAGTGATGTATGACATAATTGTAAAGCTCTATAATACAGCAATGCAACTCTTAATGTCAAGAAACAGAGTGAATTGAGTTTTCGACATTCCCTCCCCATTGAGAAGCTAATGATGCCTGCAGGAGGGCCAGCCTTGATGGGCAGCTCCAGCCCACCTGACAGGCTGACATATGCTAATCTGGCACGGTGCCACTCTTTAAACTGGGCCCGAGGATGCTAAAGGGGAACTGCATTGTTACTGGGAAATCAAAGCTGACATTCCACCCACAGTCCAGACGGAAAAGTCAACTTTAAATGTCAATGTTATGGGAAGTACAAAAGGAGACATTCAGAGTGTGCTGCTGCAGAGAAACATTTACGATCAACATTCAGCAGCAGACACTGTACTCTTATTTTATTCTTTCATAATATTTCTATAGCACTTTCCTACCTCTTGTCGAGGCTACAAGGCGCTTTCCCACGGGCCCAGTGAATGATCACTTCTTTAGTGTGCATGTCTGAAAAGAAAACAAGCTCCCGCCCATGGGCGCTGAGTCCGGCTGGGACAGAAAATAGGCACGGAGGCAAAATTAGTGTGTCCTCTATTAGCCAATCAGATAGCTAAAATAGTGGATCATGTTTGCAATTCATGATTTGCAAGATAAGGAACCCCGCGTGCATTTGTGCTTGCTGCAGGCAGGATTTTGTGGCAATATCAGAGAAATAAACTCTAACAAATGGACTTCCAGATGATGGAACAGGCCCACAGCCAGCCACAGAATTGGCCCACATAGTGACCTGTTAGATCAGCCCTTCCGGCAGTGCCAGATTGCCCCAGTGGTCAGTCCGTCTCAGGATATGGGTCATTAGAAGGGGCCTTCCTGACTGCAGCCATTCCTGATCTGAGCTTAAGTTTGTGACACAGATTCAAGTTATATGCAGAATATTTAGGTATGCAGACTAACGGAGTAACAGCCATTTGATCTTGTGTCTTAATTTAGGGGGGGGGGGGGGTTAAGTCCCCGAAAATGGCGATGGGGAGGATGTTGCACCCTGTAGAGGACAATTAAAAATGTTTCTATCTTAATATCAGTGTACGTTTCAACAAAGCGCTTAGAGGGTGGACATAAGCAATTACTTAACAATGACAATGTCTGCTCCCAGTTGAGAAGTTCATGTACTGCCCTAGTCACATTATATCAGTTCTGCTGGGAAGCACGTGTGCTGTTGTAATTAGAGGTATAGGAATGGTGCTGGGGGTGGTGATAGCATCTTTTAAATGTGTGGCAACCCTACTCAAAAGAGTGCTTCCCGGTGCTTTACAACTGTAGCAAGTCAACCAAAGTGCACAGTTACCAGAACAGCAGGTTGTGAAGTGCTGGTACTATTCAACACTGGTATGGCAGCCATAAATCAGAAGTGCAGGCACTGCCCATCAAATCTGTAAAAGCTTAATTTCGTTATTTCACTTAGTGAAGCTTTCACATACCAATTATATCTGTGTGACAAAGACTGGACTGAGCACAAAAATGCTGTGGGACA
This sequence comes from Lissotriton helveticus, assembly GCF_964261635.1. Lineage (NCBI taxonomy): Eukaryota > Metazoa > Chordata > Amphibia > Caudata > Salamandridae > Lissotriton > Lissotriton helveticus. Next base: position 161,250,343 of record NC_136065.1, on the reverse strand, counting down.
TCATTTGAGGAGCAGAAACTATGAGAGGATTCTCAGCACACACGACAAAATATAGCTGTACCTGCTGGAGTCCTATCCGTAGATGGCCCTTTTAACTTGGCTCAACCAATGGCTGGCGGCCTAAATGACTCATCTTGACCTATAATTGTGCCCGTCCTGATGAGAAACAACTGCTCATTTGCATGTTTTCTAGATAGAAATTATCCCCATCATTTAATTTTTTTGCAGTGCATTCCAGAGGCTTGTTGACTGTAGTGTAAAGGTGCATCTACCAGCAAAATCCATCCAGACTTGGAAGACATTGAGCAATGAGTAGATCATAGATCTGCGATTGAAGGTAGGTGTTTAATGCCTAAATCAATGTTAAATATAGTCTTGGTAGACAGCTTTATGCATTGGGGCGTGGTGATGGAAACTGATTCCTGTGGCTCACCTGAACCAAGGGTGCTGTACCATGGCAAGTGGAATGTTTTGCCTACCTCCGGTTTCTGTAGCCAAGCATGTATTAACACTTTCCATGCTCATGATGAGCTCAGCCCGTCATGAGGCACGGTTGAGCTGTGCTCATGACGAGCTGAGCTCATCATGACCGTTGGAACGTTCAAACGCGGGATAATTTCTCCGCTGTGCTGAACGTTCCAAAACGGGTGTGGTTGTGACGAGCTCTGCTCGTCATGAGTGCAGCTCCACTGTGCAAGGATGTTGGCTATTACAAGTAATATATAATTTCTTCACTGTTAGTGCAAATTGTTCCTCAACTGCTGCCACTGCCCTACTTTGTCTACTCTACACACAACCCTCAAAAACACTACCCAATTAGTACAGAAGCTCCCCAGAAAATTCCAGTCCTGGCCTATTTAAAGCATATTAGACCTACTGAGCAACATTAGACTCCCATATTAATGTATAGCTGATTAACTGGGAGGAGCTAATAGCAAGGAGGTTAGAAGTGCTGGTACTTCGGTCATGTTGGGTTCCTGTGCACTTTTCACTTATGCAGTCTATTCTCTGCCTTTCATCAGGAGAGCCCTACTTGCATTACTGCGCTTTCCTTCAGTGGTCGATTCACACATAAAAAATTCTATTTCCAGCCTTATTGGGATGCTATTAAAAAAGACATTTCTTTTGAAAGTGTATACGAAGAACAAGAAAGAACCGAGAGTCAGATGAGAATAAGCAGTTGCTATAAATCCAGGCTTGGGAGTTAATTAAAAGTGATATAAAAAGACAGGAAGTGTAGGGTGGTGGTAGAAAGATGCATAGGGTGGATCGTGTGACAGGCTCTGCACTTATTTATTTATTTAGTTAGACAAATAAAGCCCGGGCCTTCAGTTAATTTGAAAGATTGGCACAGAATTCGTACGAAACAAGGCTTCGCTCAAGAATGAGGTGTGCAAACACCATGGCATACACACAAAAATGTACTCAATATAAAAACATGAATACAGACTAAATGTCAATATATATGTGGTACAGACAATTTAACGGATGGCATAAGCATGGCAGGAAGGTAGAAACCCGGTTTCTTTTAATAGGATAAAAAAAATTCTGGTTAAAAAAAAATGAGGGACTTAAAAAAAAGAACCAGAAAACAAAGATATATTTGAAGATTTTGTAAATAACTAAAGGAAAAATAGCATCTCAAAATATAAAGTATAAAAAAGATTAGTTTCGCGCAAGAGAGGCTAAAAATAACCTAGGTTATGGAAGCAACATTTCAAAGTCAGCGAAAGCACACCTGCTCCTGCTAGCCGTGGGAAGCACTTTTCATGCTCTGTTTAAGGGGGATATAATTTTAGCAGCCATTTTGGTGTCATTATCTCTGGATTAAAACTGTGGAAAAGAACATGGCGCGTTCCACCAGCTGCGCCCCGAGCGGAAGAGCTAAGTCAGGTAAAACGAGCGCCTCTCCTGAGTGCGCCACGAAACCCCACGTGGAGTCCTCCATCTGTCCGCTTATCCTGCCGCACCGACGGAGAACTGGAGCCTGGCAGCCAGCATCTGGTGCACGGCATGCAAATGGCATCGGTGGCAGGTAGAAGACGCCATTTTAGTCGGATTTAAGAAACTCTAATTGAGAGCAATTCATGAATTCACGTTTTTTTGTTCTCTCAGCTTGTTTATTGACGTTCAACTTATGGAAACCCCCCACATTTCACCCAAGAAGATGCAACTTTCTGATTGGGTCAAGGAGAAATAGAGAGTGTAGGTGAGTGTAGGTGGGTGTGATGTCACGGCGGACGTCTGGCACGTGGCCAGACCACAGTAAATGGCGGAGCTGCTAACATCTGCTGGAGACAGGGTGCCCCATTCCGTTTCAATCATAATTGATCTAAATACAGAAGCTGTTTGTAAGTGCCGGCCCCAAGGCCTGGTTCCAGAGGACAAAAGGTCAAACATCAATTTTACAATAACTTTTTTTTTTACCATGTTGTAAAAGCTCACTGATTGCAAAAAATGATTGGAGGGCGAGGCCGCCGAACTCTCAGTCAGCAGTACGTTTTTTTACCAAGGGGCCAATCAGCTTTGCTGGCTGAGCATCAGTGCAGAATTCACGTGGGGAGTAAAATGTTTGCAACCCCATCAAAAATACAGCCAGGCACAAAATAGCAGATGGCATTTTTTTGCCCTAAGAAAGCCCTCATCAGGAAAATATTGAGTATGGTGCACTGATGTTAGAAAATACGGTTAGGCCTTGTGTTTTTTTTGTCATCAGCGGTATATGTGGAGAAGTGTGGCTCAATGCTTAGAGCGGCAGACCCTGATGCAGAGGTCTGGCCCGGGACCAGGGTTCAATTCCTGCCTTGGCTGGTCTCGGCGGATCTTGGGCTCATAATGCCTCGGACCTGATTTCTCGCCACGGTGCCTACTCTAAGCATGGGTCCCACGCTGCAACTCTGGGCAATAGCTTGCTTAGTCTCCACAACGGCCCCCTACAGCGCCAGGGATGCCTGGTTGCACCCTGGGGATGCCCAGGAGTGGACATTTTCACGGGGAAAAACCAGGAAGGGTTCCCTGGCGGTATGAGTGCAGCGCCAGGACACTCAGGAGTATCAGTGCGCTTTACAAGTACGGCTACATTTACAAGTACGGCTACATATGTGGGTGCAGACATTTTTGGGGTCGTCCAGTTCTCTAAAGGCACTTGCTTAACATTAAAAACACAGAAACAGAGTCCTAGTAGAAGAGAATATCTTCAATAACAAACTCATTAAGAATAACTGGATACTTGCAAACATTCCCATTTAGATGCCTTCACTCAACAGGACTGATGTAAAAGATATTAAGCAGCAAGAATAGAAATTGGTACACTGCATCCAGTACAAAAAGCGATGAACCACAGTGGTGGGTCTCTGTTGAGGTATTTAAAACCGAGCAGTTGGCGGTCACATAACCGCACAGCACTAGCCTCGAGCCAAAGAGACGAATGTGAGGGGAAATGCCTTGTGGCTAAGAACCAGTCAAATAAAATATCAACAGTCAATATTTAAAAAAATCATGCAAAATTGCTGGAATTAATCAAAAGCAGGCTCGTTTGCTAAATGTAACCCCTTGTTGGTGTACTTTGCGGAATGTATTAAGTGGCTACCACATTGGACCCATGGCTTATACTCATGTGCATTAGCCATTTCAAGTCACAACTTTCATAGGCTTGTGCTCAGCAACACAGGAGAAGGTCATCAGGAGCTGACCTAGGAGAAAGTGACCAGGAGTCTTCAGGGCATGATGACCAGGGTCACACAGTTTGACGACTTACCTGTGAAGGTGTCAGGGATGTGTATGGTACAAAGTTCAGGCAGGATGCTATAACTGCCTCACTACAAAAGCATAACAACCTGAAGCCGGGTAAAGAAACTTTCACATTGCAGAGCTGCTGATGGCCTTTGATTGTGTTTCAGCTCTGAAGTTTGCCAAATGTGACGTAAACAAGTTCCTTTATTTGGCCAACTGTCGCTCTTCGATGGCTCCGCAACTCTCTCCTGGCAGTCCTGCGTTTCCTTCCTTCGTTTTCCCAGAAGGGGACTCTATGCCACGTGGAGACCACAGAAATAGCGCTCTTCCAAAGTTGAACTTTTGAAGTGCTTTCAACTGGAGACTTAAAGGATATCAGACACCGTTCGGGCTGCTCTATTCTTTCTTCTCAAACCCCAGAACCACAGTGACTGCCAGAAAAAACTGTCCCAGCAGTCACGGTTTCTCGAGAGCTGCATATGTAGGGAGGGAAATGTCATGAACACACTTATTGAAGTGTAAAATGGTCCATTATTCACGCGCAAGGTGGGCTCACATTGCTCAAACCTTAGCCTACACCAAACACTTTAACATACTCTAAACACTAATAAAGCTGAGAATAACTATCTCTTCCCTCTACCCCTCAACAATTGCCACCCCTAAGCCCTACCTTTGAGTTCACTTTTCCATCTCTCTCTCTCTCTCCCTCCCTCTACTCTTTCGGTTGTACTGGTTACTTATTAACCCAATTTCTTCCTTAACCCGTTAAGTGCGGCGCACGTTCAGCGGATGTCGCATGCACTACCTCGGTAGTGCTGCACACGTCCGCTGAACGTCGCAGCCCCGCCCACGCAATAGAATGTTCCGCACCAGCTCGGAACGTTCAGCGCAGCGGAGGGGTTAAATTCCTCATTGCCCCATTCACCATTTGTCCAACAACCTTGTCCCATTTTCCAAATACACCCTGCTTCCTGGAAGGGACAGGTGCATGCTGGAACAACAGAGGGGAGTCGTACACAACATCTGTCTCCCCACTTCATTCCCTTCTGTTTTGGAAAAGGTCACCAACTCCTTACTCTGTGGGTCACAGCTGGCTTCTTGGCACCTCTCCATATCCTACTGGGAAGCTAACGCTTCTAACTGTCTGAGAGTCCTTTATTATCATTTTAATCAATCCCAACCCAGTCACTTGCACCAAGTCAAGAATCAGGTCCACATCAGGACAAAGTCATTTGCCCTTAAACGCCCACAATGTGGGCATTAACTGAGTCCACAGCATTTCTTCTAGGCCATACCATTTCAGGATGGAGTGGCCACATATCCATATATTTTTTCCCAGCACTCCTCGCTATTGGGCCTATCAATAAAAAAAGCAATGCAAATCCGCAGTCCAAGCTCCCCTTCTTTCATGGCGAGCAAATACTCCACATAGAGTCATTCTTAAATTTGCCCTGCCTCTATAAATCGCCCTCTTCAGTCCCAGTTGATGCACCCTTCTGTGGCGGTCCCCATCCTGAAGCAACGGTTGATGAAACACTCAGGATCCCACTCTTGCTCAGAAGTATCCTCAATGCCACCACATACAAGGGGCTCCTGTTCCCACCTCATTGCTTCAGCCACCTCCAGATAGCTCTCATCATGGATATCACTCCCACAACTAATGCTGCTGTACTTACCTCAATACCCACAGCCCTCTACTTAGTCTTAAATTTCTGTACCAAGATGCGCATCTCTTCCCCTTGCACCGGCACATCCTCCAGCCACAGTCCCCTATACTCCTTCAACCCCACAATTTCCAATATCCTGAATGCTCTTATGAACATCAGAACAGTCAACATTCCCAGGCAGATGTGCACACAAATCTCACCATGGTCACTAATCCATGCAGAATGTTCTGGTAAGCCGCATCCTTGAGTCCCGACTCTTCCACTTCTTCCTGTCCCAGCCTTCCAATCGTCTCCAAACCAGATCTCCATCCCCAAACTCTTCGCTTCAGAAGCACTTTCCTTAAAACAGAATATCCGCTAACTTTCCTGCAAGTTTCACTGGGACAGCCCTTTCTCTCTCTGGCCCATTGGCATTTAAACATGTTTCTCTTTCTGCTTTTACTTCTGACTTTACGTACTCCTTCCACGCTTGGCGATATGAAATCTTCGCTGATGTTACTTGTGATCTCTGGGCCAGGTGCCATGCCCTTACCATCCAAACCGCCACATCTTGGGCGGCACCGTCACTGCTGTGGATTCTGGCACAAAACCACAGAACATTGCCCGCTGTGAAGTAGATACCGCATTAATCCAGTCCAGGAAACTGCCTTGCCCGAAACAAGATGTTCAAGCACAACACCACCAGTTCTCTCAGCAAATAACACATACTGGTCATTCGTAGATAACTTGTCCACCACCTGACCGATAGCTCATCTACTACAAAAGACAAAGCTTTTTGTTCTACAACTCCTGTCCTCACAGAAAGAATGCCAGGACCACAACAACAAATACAGAAAGATGATGCTGCGCTGTCACCTCACTGCTCCAATTACCGTTCCATGCACCAGTGTTCCTTCCAGCACCTTGAGACCCTCACGTTTGAGTAGCGCGCTTTATAAACCCCTGATTGATTGATTGATTGACAGCTCAAAACCACCCATGCTCAGCGCACTGGAAAAACTTTCCACCCTCCAGGTCACCGGGTCATCCTTCAGCCACAATGTCACACTATTATCGGGGTCCAAAAATCTCAGCCACACCTGTAGGTCCCTCCTCGGTAAGTTCAAGATTCTGGTCCCGTGGTAGAGTTCCTGGTTCCACTAGTCTACACGAAAAGGGGGTGCGGACCCAACACCTGTTGCATGAACCACAAGTCAAATTTCTCTTTGATCACTGCACCCTCCAACAATCCTCTCAGTCTAGTCAGTTTGTCCACTGGCCGGTGTGAACCCATCACCATTACATCCAGCTCAATAGCGAAGGTGGTTATGCACAAGTTGAATTACTGAGTCTTCTATACCTGCAAGACTTCAAAATGAACTAGTCTTGTGTCAAAATCATTATCAGTCTTGCACTCTTTCCCTGCTCCTGTCCTGCCCACCTTCCTAAGTCCAGAGGGTATTGGCAACACCACCCCCTTCTAAATTTTCAGTAAGCTTCAATGCGGTGGGCCTCCACGTGTGTCCATACTCGCTCCCTACTACTACACATAGTGTTGGACATGTTGGAAACTGCAATATCAGTAATGGCTGTATGCAATAATGGCATCATCTGTGTAGGTGCCTTGGACTGCAGTCACAGTTCATTGCCCAGTTCATCACATGACTTTGCACTGCCCATTCATATCATGGCCATGAATAATCCTACACTGGCCTCAGGTGGCTTTTCCCAAATTGTGGTGGCATAGATTGTGAATCCTCCCATCCACAAGTCTATGTTGGAGGCACTCTAGGGTGCCTCGAAAGTTCCCTTGCCTATATTTTTTAATCCCCTTCATGCTCAAAAGGGTCCAACATCCCCATTGTACCGAAATGTTTTGTGGGTTAATGAATAGGTAGTTTAATATTAAACTAAAAGTAATTTAAAAATAAAATTTGTTTATATATTAACTTTAAATAATTAGAATACATATTTAAAATGTATTTAGGATTTTTTTCATACTCTCTCTCTCTCTCTCTCTCTCTCTCTCTCTCTCTCTCTCTCTCTCTCTCTCTCTCTCTCTCTCTCTCTCTCTCTCTCTCTCTCTCTCTCTCTCTCTCTCTCTCTCTCTCTCTATATATATATATATATATATATATATATATATATATATATATATATATATATATATATATATATATATAAATACACGTTTCTGTATCCAATCCCATGGGTTGCAGAAATAAGAAGGCAGGCACACTGGAATCCGATTTACAAAATTTAATAGCACCAAACCCCCCTCACCCCTTACATATATATATATTGTATATTTTTTCATTAAAAAAACTAAAGGTTAAAGTAACGTTATAATTAGGAGAAAATGTCAGTTTAAACGTAATGTTTTAATTTAAACAAAAAAAAACTAATTAAATTCAACAGTAATTTCAATGAACTATAACTCGCACTCCAGCCATACAGAGCCATACAGAGCGCTGTCGTCAATGATGTTAGTTCATTTATCATCAGTAATGTTATCAATGATGTCACAGAACAAGTCATGAGTGTTGTAATATGTGAGGTCTTAAGCAGTGCATGGCAGGGTCGCAAGTTATAGTCAATAGAAATAATTATACATTGTAAATTTCAGTGTATTTTTTTTTTTATTTTTTATTTTTTTTAATCTATCTTCATGTTGTACCCAGTCAATCAGTGTGCGAGCTCCCACAGTAGCAAGGGAGCCGATGGGGGGGGGGGGGAAATTCAGATTGCTCTGTTTTTTGAAGGTGCTACATTGCTGAACTCCTGTGAGCTTCCCATGAACCCAGCAGTCCAGATATACAAAGTTTTTGGATCTTAATCTCTTAAAAACTACTGAATGGATTTACACCAAATCACAAAAAGCAGACTTTCTGGACCAAGATCTAGATTTCTGCTCAATTCGGTGTAATTCCGTTAAGCCGATTCTGCGGCACCGCTGAACATGTATTCTATGGAAAATTGCATAGGGAAATTGTGTTTTGGGATCAACCTTTTTTCTCGACCCCCAGTTTAACAGGCCACCCTGAAACTTTTCATGAAGGTGCTGAGGTGGAGGAATTTTTTTTTAAACAATCTCTACCCAGTTGGAAATTGTATATATTACCTACTGGCTCATGCCCTAACGTAACTATAACTGGCACCTTTACCATGAACTGCTTATGAGCTCACATATTCACTGATGACATGTTTTATGGCATCATTGATAACATCACTGCAACATCTGAAATCCCATAATTAATGACAAAACTGCTTAGCGGAGGCACAAGTCATAGTTACTTGAGGGCACAATTCATAGTTATTTGAGAGAACTATAACTGGTGAATTTTGTGAGTTTAAAATGGCATGATTTAACTGACATTTTCACCTGATATATATATATATATATATATATATATATGATCAGCTCCAATTCCTTGTAGTTTGTCAGGAAAGCAGCACTTGTAAACAAACTGATGCTCGCACTCGTATTTTATTAGAACAGAGTAAACAGACGCATTTCGGCTTCAAGCCTTCCTCGGTGTCAATTGCACTACGCAAATCAGCCATACATATAAATAGATAAACAGTGTAAGATTGAAATCTATGGTCACATAGCATTGGCAAATAAATGGAACTCCGGTATAAAGCCGTATACCGGAGTTCAATTTATTTGCCAATGCTATGTTGTGACCATAGATTTGAACATTTAGTACAATCTAGATTGGATGGGGTAGTTACCCAACAGATACTATGGCACTAAGGAGATCAGCATTGTGCAAATTTTGGAAACCATTACTCACATGTGAGACCACACATCCCCGATATAGTCTTCATTCGGGGTGACATGCCGATACACGGCAGTAAAACACCACCTGCATTATACCCGGGAGTTAAACATTAGTAAGTATACAATCTTACACTGTTTATCTGGGATTATTTGCCCACTTAAAGATGGCCCCCGAGTGTATGGTTATGATGTCAGTCCGTCGCCTATGTTTAACACGTGACACACACAATATGTATGGCTGATTTGCGTAGTGCAATTGACACCAAGGAAGGTTTGAAGCCGAAACGCGTCTGTTTACTCTGTGCTAATAAAATACGAGTGCGAGCATCAGTTTGTTTACAAGTGCTGCTTTCCTGACAAACTACAAGGAATTGGAGCTGCTTACATTTGCGGGAACCCACTACTGCAGGCTGCACCCACCCGCGAGTGCCCCGACTGACCAGTGGGACTGGGAGCCGTAATATATATATATGGTTCCAATCCTGGTTTTCCAAATATAAAGCAGGCACCGACTCCGTGGGATTAAGATCAAAGAATACTTTATTCCATAAATGACCAAAATATATATACTGGGCTCTCTTTAAAAAAGAATATATATATATATATATATTCTTTTTTAAAGAGAGCCCAGTAACTATGATTTGCTGTCAGGCCGCTCTTTTCTAAATAATGAGCTTCCACACTATTTTTTACATTAGTTGAGACAAAGTTTATTCCTAAATGTCAGGTGTCCAATTATTATTCTTTACGCTCTTCTTGTACAAGCATGTAGGAATTTTATGAGCCCCCTAGATTCGTTTACTTTCTTTCATGTTCAATACTTGCTTGTTTATCCTTTCTACGTAAAGCACACAATGATTGGTAATGTTAATGGTGTTCTCGTGTCATAATTAATGCTTTTGCAAAACTACTCATGGGCTATCAACTTTTTGCTTTTCGTCTAATTATCAGAATGAAGCTGGTGGTTGCTGGTAAGAGGAAAGGAGTTGAAGCCCCCCCCACCCCCATTCCCTTTATCCTACCAAGATCCCTTGCTTGACCTCGCCTGATTTGTAAGGGCAGCCAGCAGCCCATCTCATTATGTATGCAGATGAGGCTGAAGGGTGTTGCATTATTCATTCCCTATGCTATGCAAGTTGTGTAAACAAGCTCTCCAGGGGCTTAAAAATCATTGGTGCAGCCCGCTGCAGAGGGCTCAGGACAGAAAGGGGCCCTCTGCACCTCCTGCTGAGCTGTGCACTACAGCACTTTTGCTATGAGGCCAATCAGAAGGCAGGTTTTCTTTGGATAAGTGGTCAAAAGCAAGCTGATTAGACATCCATGCCTGCCCATTGTGGTCTTTCATCATCTCTTTGCTCCCATTGTGCTCTTCTATCGCCTCACCAGATCACTCATGTGAGCACTGTACAGCTGTTCCAAAAATCTCAAAATAAGCTCTCCACGCATGAAGACCATTCTGCTGCATCTATCACTTAACCAACATAAATACACAGGAGAAAGAAGGAAATAAGAGAAGAAAAAGAGGAACAAAAAAAAAACCGAGGTAAACAATGACAGAAAAAAAGAATGGGAGAAGCGAAAAAGCAAGCACTACCTGAAAAGTATTAAAAAAAAGAGTAGCTGAAAAGAAACTTCAGGAAAAGAAACAAAGTGAAAGGAGAGAAACTGAAAAAGGTGTGAAGAAAATGCAGAAGCATACAAAAATGATGAATTGCGAAAGAGAATGCAAAACAAAAGGGAAAGCATCAGACACATAAAACAGAAAATTACAGAATATATTAAAAAGAATGGGGAGACACATCATCAAATGTGAAAAGTAAAACGAGAAAATATTCAGACAAAAAGGAATAAATGCTTGAAAGGAAGGGAAGGACAACAAGGAAAAAGAATGAATATAAAGAAAACAGCATAAACCTAATCTGGTTCTGTGTAAAACAGGCTAAAATGTAGGTGAGATATCACATGAGATTACTGTACCAATTTCAGATCAGCGTGATCTGCAATTCACTAACTCTAAGCATTGTGTGGTAACTCAAGAGAGCTACGTGGAGCATGCAGGTCATGTGTTCTAACTTCTGAATGCATTCAGAAAACACAATGGGTTAGAACACCTACTGCTGAAATGTGTGTTCAGCATGCTGGTTGCAGGTTCAAATCCCAGTGAGACAGACGAGTGCAGAGATGAAGATGTGTGTGCAACCTGTATGCCAAAGTTTCTAATCCTAGAGTAATAAAACATTAAAATGCTAACTTTTAAAAATGCGCAAAGTGGAATGATTGGTGCATTAGTGTGCATCGGGAAAACAAAGCAACACTATACATTACTTCAGATGTTAGACTATTATATGCATCCGATTATAATTGCAGTGGTCCAGAGTGCATCACTGTCGCCTTGTGGACACCGGACCACACTGTAGTAATTGAGCAAGTATGTGCATTAATGCCACTTTGGGGTTCTGACAGGGATACCCGCGGTGACTAGCTTTTACTACCAAGATCCAGCTGAGCAGAACTGCATTTAAAACCCAAGCACGCTACTGGCATTGGTGAGCTTGGCTAAATGTGCTTTCAAGCTTCCTTTTGGCCACGACTTATCCCCAACAAAATATGCAGTCCTATGCAGTTCTGTCTAACTTATATTCACCTTTAAAAAAAAATAATCTTTTTAGTCCAAATAATTCACAAAACATACAAACCCAACAAAAGAAAACAGAGAGCTGTACATTGCATCTAGGCTTCCAATGACCACAATCTTATATTCCCTTTTAATCAATGCTACTGTTTCCCTGTTAAAGTGAACTATTTTGTATAACTACACCTAAAATTGCATGGGGAACCGACAACCTACCTCCACCAATCAAATTGCCCTTAAATACTACACAGTTTAAAGCAATTTTACTGGACCAGTGTACCTAAAAATGCATCAGTTGTCAGAACATTTAAGAAAAAAGAATGCAGACGGTGAACCCCCAAACGTTTATGCCAAGGTATTGCTAAATCCAAATACTTTCAGGTTTTCACCAATATTCATGACCAAATGTGCTTTAGAATGCCTGGCTTTCCTCAAACTGTAACTATTAGAACATAAAACACAGCACAAAGAAAAACAGAACCACCACCACCACCAACCCTGAAACCAAAAAGCCACTCATTCAGTGGTGCCAGGGGCCGTGTGGGACATCAACAGAGGTGGGTGATGTTACATCCTTCCATTAGAGCCTGCCACTCTAGTCACCATCCTTGGACTCCTCTTCACCTTCAAAGAACACAAATGCCGGCATTTATTTCAATGGGATTAGCCTAAAAAACTACTCAATATCAGCCTCCGCGGAGGCTCGGAAGGTTGAAAATTATGAGGAAGACCCGTGGTAAACTTGCCAGGCCACTAGACATGGCCTTAGTAGCCTATAGATCAATTTGCAGATGGCTCGCCCAGAAATGCTACCCGCTTTGTGTTTTAGGTCTCACACGTTTGCATGCTCCACTATAGAGCGGGAGTGCGGAAACGCAAAGCGGGAGTGGGAGCTTAAAAATAACACAAAAGCTGTTTGGATGGGCTGCTCACGTACTGTTGTAACGGGGTAAATGGATCTAGCATACAGCAAGAGAATGGATGTTCCTATGGGAGTTCGTGCACATTAGTTACAGGATCCTGAGGGCTTACGATGTGTGAAATGAGTCGCAATTTGAAATTTCCGTACAAATCACCTGATCCATCCTTTGAAGTGCTCTCGTTTAAGAACGCGACACGTTAGTTCTTGGGTATGAATTATTAAACAACACGTTTAGTGTTTTATCAGTGTGAGGAGCGGGGAGACAAGCACCAACCATCGTCTCACATTTTAAACAAAGATTATGGTTTCATGTCAGGGGAGTGCACAGAGCCAGAAGAAACATGGCAGCCTCCATATGGAGGCAGACAGCCATGTTTTTACACCACAGTAATTGGCTGAAAGGAGTCCTGGAATGTGAAAAGGAGGAGTTTCTATATCACTTCTCGAAGGGGCTCCCTCACTATCTACTTATTGCCTGGGAAAACATAGGCTTAACCCCTTGTGTGCTATTGATGAGCTGAGCTCGTCATGAGGGATGGTTGAGCTGCCCTCATGACGAGCTGAGCTCGTCACAGCCATTGGAACGTTCACACACTGGGGTTAATTTCCCCGCTTTGCTGAACGTTCCAAAACTGCTGTTGTTGTGACGAGCTCAGCTCCGTGGGCCTCTTGACGAGCCGGCTCGTCAACAGCACAGTGGCGCTGCTCGCGGCCCCGCTCCCCCTGCACAGGAGGGGTAAAACACCCCGCAGCCAAGGGGTTAAAAAGCACATGGATACCCTCATGGGTGACAAGTGAGCGCAACAAATCTTCATAACATAACAAAATAAAGATGACAAAAACAAGGACGCTGTAGCACAGCTTGCAAAAATAAAGACCATACAGCTTAATTAACGACCTCAATTAGTTCAGATATGCACTTGATGCCAATAATGAACACATATCCATAAATAGGCTGGGCCTGGCGACAAAAAAGTAATTAACTCACTCCAGCAACAGGTGGAAATTGTGATTGGCTGGACTTGGGAATTTTGTAAAGTTTTTTTTGTTGATGTCTACATTGTTGAAATGTTGTTGTCGTAGTCTGCTTTATCAGTCTCTGTTTTGGCAGTCTACACTTTGAAGTTTACATTTTTGCAATCTACATTCTTGTAGTTTACATTTTTGAAGACTACCTTCTGCCCTCCAGGGCTTATGTGCATGTCTATCCTACACGCTTCAATATGGCGGCTGTTAGAACAAACATCTGATGCACCATCCATGGGAAGAGCCAATGCTGGGGGCTCTCAGGCCGCAGCGGGGAGCAGTCAGATGGAAGAAGGAGTATTACGCCATCTTGGCAGACACATGAAAGGCACCGCACCCTCAGCTTCACAGGGCACCCGGGCACCTTCCCAGACCCCAGGAGAAAGAATGAAAAGAAACTCACTCTGCCAACTCCTCCAGGCTGCGGTAGACATCCTCCTCGTTCTCGGTGGTTTCTTCTGAGGGGAAAGACCTTCAAAGAAAGAAAAACAACTGATAAGTGCACTGGGAAAGTCAGGGCATGAGAGAGGCTCTGGCACCTCAACGAGGTGTTTATTCATCATTGGCTTTGTACAGGTCAATGTTCATTATTACAGGTGCACAGGAACCTATCCCGACACTAAAACAATGGGTACTATCAGGTTATTTACTTGTATGTACAGTGCCAAGAAACAGACAATCTGGGCATAAAAGAAGTTATTATCATTATAATAGACTTGGTTTCTTTTAGATCGGCCATTGCAATGCTTCTTATTAGTAATATTTTTAAAAATGGTAAAATTGCTACAGAGTGAAACAGGGCATCAATACAGAGATGGCAAAATGGTATCTTGAACTTCAGCGACAGGCACTTTTGTATCAAATGTTATTAAACTTATATACATAGAACATTACAAGCTTGTCCCTGTGACTGATGCCACTCGTGAAGGAAGCATTGCAAGTAATACTGGCCACAAATGCTCAACGTGGTACATGCAATGAAATCCTAAATAAAACGTGAACATTCTCTGCTGCTGTATATTGAGGAGAACGGTCTTGAGAAGAAATTCTGAGATATGTAGTCAGCTGCAGGCAGGGTCGTCTGGGCCATAAAATAGGCCCCGGCACCAAAAAAAAGTGGCCCGCGTTAGCAAACCAGTTAGCTAAAAAATTGGCCCACGGTGGGAAATCGGGTATAAGAGACTGCATGAAATTGTACTTGCAGCAAACAATGTTTGTAAAAACCGGCTCACCTGCTATAAAACCGGCCCACACACAGATCTGTCAGACCAGCCCATCGGTCACTGCCTGGCTGCCCAATAGGCCACTCCAACTCTCGCTGCAGCAGCCATCTTTGGAACACGCTGTAGAAGCGGATTTGGTCGCCATTCGTTGCAAGGTTAACTGCCGAACTTCCCTGAACAGTTTGAGGTTTTTACTAAGTTGGACTCCCACAATTCGACCTATTCTCAAGTCCCGTTCAACACCATGCTAAGTAGGGCATGATGGAGCTGAAGGACCGCCTTGTATAGACCGGTGTGTTTGCATGAAGAGGCCAGGTGGGGTAAAATGATGCATGAGTCAATGGTGTTTCCAACTAGCCATCTATTTTTCTGCACTACAGGGTTGCCACCTTTCGCAGAAAAAAACTCCCATTTGTTTATTTTCTGAGATTGAGGGGCTCGGCCTGCTACTTGAATACGATTTTTTCTAATCCCCCCTATATTTTTTAATTGCCTTGGCAATCCTGCTTCTGTTTACTTCAACTTAAAAATAGCTTGGAAATAACTTTAAAGTAATTTCTTGCTGAATTTACTGTTTAAAATGTATATTTCAAAGATGGGGACAAATTTCGGTTTTGTTATTTTGCAAGCATTGACTAAAAAATAATCAATCATGTCAGTCAAATAGTTGCCAGGTGACAACTCTTCTTGACTTGTATTAAGTTACAGTCTGCTACTATTGTATTTTCTGCCAATGACAATAGGTTCTTAGAGCTGAATTGAATAAGCGACACATTACGTGAGTGGGTGGAACGGAATAGATAGCCAACAAAAGTATTCTTTCTTAGATGTGGCATTAGCCAAGAACATTTGATTTGAATAAAAATAAACATACAATACCTATTTACTTATACAGTATTTAAGTAATCCCTCTTCATCTATAGATATGCTGAAGAGTCATCCACATTTTGCTGCCACCCACCAATGAACACAGTAATGAGCACGTGGTCCCGCCCCTTCAGCCATATACTTACCAGACTGAGTGACGGCATGCTTCTCTTTTGCAATGTGCACACCTCACAATAATTAGTCCCCTATACTGATATAATGAAGTCCCGCTGCCATACATTATAGGAATTTTGCAAGTCACTGAGGAGTTCTGTGACCATATAGTGGAAGGAGGCCAAAGGCAGAATTACTTTATTAGGTCATGAAACTCCAAGCTGACCTGCAATATACTTATAATACATGGCAGGGGTTGCGCTATTCCTCATAATACATGGTTACACCATCCCCATTCCCACAAACTACTTAAATTATTGGTCCATTGCCGTTTCATATGAAAGAGAGAGCATGTTTGCAAACATGAAGAATACAAGAATAATCCCTAGTGCAAAATTAAACAAAGCAAAAAAAGAAGTTAGATATTTGTTGCAAAAATATATTAGAATACATTTAATACAAGCCAGCTTTTTAAAAAAGTACTGTAGCTCAGAATTTATAGACAGATTCTATCTTTTCTACAATTACCCAATGCGTGCAATTAATAAATATGTTGTCATGTTTATTAATTGCGGTTCACGGTTCATCTTGAAAATCAGAGGAGGAGGAAAAGCCAAGATTAATTTTTGTTTGTCTTTCTTAAACTGGTGTTTTTTATGCTCTGTGTCCTGCCTTGCACCTTGGTTGCTGGCTCTAGTGGCAGCCATTTTGACATCAGAACTCAACTGCAATGAGTTATTACAGTTGAAAAGCTAAGTCATTTCTTTATTACAGGAGACTAGATGCATCGTAAATTGTAATAAGGGAATTAGAGTGTGTGTGTGAGATTATTTTTCTACAATGCATACAAAAAAAGATTCACAAATCTAAAGGTCAGCAGCCAGCACCAGCCCTCTTGGCTTTGCCAATGCTTGTTTTTCTTCACTGCCCTTTTGAGTGCATATTCCTGCTATGCTTCCTTTATCACTTTTATAGGATGAATATCTGCAGCAATGTTAGCAGGCCTCATCAAGGTCAATCCATCCCATGTAAGGTAAGTCTAATCATAGATAGAGCATGTTCAGAGTGGAGCAATTCGTTGGGCGGAGATAGATGGCTCCTTTCAAGAGATGCGATGCGTGGGCCATTTACTACATTTCTGCATCGAGGGACCAGTTCACTCACATTAAAGCTCTCCGCTTCCAACCCATTTTCTCTCTCGTCCCTCGATGGTATCTCCAGACGGAATCTCAAAACAGGGCTCAATGGTTAGCGGAAGCCACTGCAGCCAGGGAGGCGGAGCATAATGTGAGCGAGGGGAATATCAAGGGATAAGTACAGTCGAATATGATGAAAAAGAATGATTTGGTGTGTGAGCTCCAGTGATGGAGAATCCGCTTGAGAGTGCGGGAGCTGGCAAGCGTGCTCGCGATCAAGCACTTCTGGGACGATCAGCGGTGATGCGCCAACAGACAACTGCTGGGAGTAAAGCCATAGATATACTGGAGTTAATGCATATGCAGCATCTTTATTAAGTAGATATTGAATTTCTGGTGACAACGCATATTATAGGGTTCTTGCAAGAAATTTGAAGCAGAAAGGAGGAAGGACAAGGAATCAAGCACTCGCCCCCAAAGGCAGCCAGAACTTCTTGCGGGTACCTAGAGAATTGTTGTTAATGGCACTCAGCATCCTCTACCATCAACAGACCAACAGAGCTGAATGACACAAATAAGGTGCAAATGGAGGCTTCCATAGCGCAACCTACCACAACACTGCTTATCCTCCATTAAAACCCCATGCCAACTGCTGATGGATGTGCAAAAATAGATTGTTCCTTGTGGTGAATGAATTATTGTCAGGGACGTAGCTTCAAGGGGGGTGATTGGGATGTTACGCCCCTCTAATAAATTTATTTTCTGATGAATACTCGGGTTCAGATGCCTTCAGTCGGGTATGGTGAGGTGTCTGTCAGATTTCACCTGGGATGTTTGCATGTGCACACCAACAAAAACGCACACACACTCTCTCTCATCTCGGTTTTCAAAGTCCTAAAAAATGTTGATAATTTTTTTTTTTTTAATTATTGTATTTCTCGCACTTAGTACTCATACAATTCCACATTCCTCTCCCTTTCCTTTTCCCCTTAAGCCCCTATCATGTACCCTGCTTGTTGTATAATGTATTTTACCATTATATGCCAGTGTGATTGTTGGAAAACCTGAAGCTCACACCAGCCCCAATCTTACTGACCAAGCTACGCCCCTCACTATTGCTTTGTAGAACATGAAACATATCACATATTATCAGCAAAGGTCTTCCAACTAGGAGCAGGAGGACACCGGTGTTGGTAATATTTTTATTGACGTTTTTAGGGAACTTGCCACAAGCAGCCTGAGTGAGCCGGTTGTATAACATAACTCATTTCTGGAGAATGCATTTAATGATAATACATTCAGTCCGCGTGGGCAAGCAAATGGAGATCCCAGCAGAAATGGCAGCCCAGCCTTAAAGAAGGAACCCATACAAGTGTATCACTTGATATTTAAACTAAGGGTGCCTCTGGTCACGTGATGGTGTCACTGTCTTCATTTGCTTTCTTGAGACCAAGCTGTTGTCCTTAATGCAAGCAAGAAAAAAA
The DNA here is from genome assembly GCF_964261635.1 of Lissotriton helveticus. Taxonomy (NCBI): domain Eukaryota; kingdom Metazoa; phylum Chordata; class Amphibia; order Caudata; family Salamandridae; genus Lissotriton; species Lissotriton helveticus. The sequence continues at coordinate 161,231,777 of NC_136065.1, read as the reverse complement.
GAGCCACCGACCTCCTGGTTTGGTACTGAAGGTCAGCTATAGCTGGGGTGAGGAGGGCCTCATATGCCTGAGCCTCTGCACCATTGATAGCTGCAGCCATGAGACTGTAGTATGTCATCTGGCACTGTTTATTGAAAGCTACATCCCTGAGAAAGTAGTATGTCAGCTGGTACTGTTTATTGATAGCTGCATCCCTGAGGTTTAGCATGTCAGCTGGTACTGTTTATAGAAAGCTACATCCCTGAGAAAGTAGTATGTCAGCTGGTACTGTTTATTGATAGCTGCATCCCGAGGCTGTAGCATGTCAGCTGGTACTGTTTATTGATGGCTACATCCTTGAGACTGTAGTATGTCAGCTGGTACTTTTTATTAATAGCTACATCCCTGAGGTTTAGCATGTCAGCTGGTACTGTTTATTGATTGCTACATTCCTGAGACAGTAGTATGTCAGCTGGTACTGTTTATTGATAGCTACATCACTGAGACTGTAGTATGTCAGCTGGTACTGTTTATTGATTGCTACATCCATGAGACTGTAGTATGTCAGCTGGTACTGTTTATTGATAGCTACATCCCTGAGACTGTAGTATGTCAGCTGGTACTGTTTATTGATAGCTGCATCCCTGAGGTTTAGCATGTCAGCTGGTACTGTTTATTGATAGCTGCATCCCGAGGCTGTAGCATGTCAGCTGGTACTGTTTATTGATGGCTACATCCTTGAGACTGTAGTATGTCAGCTGGTACTTTTTATTGATAGCTACATCCCTGAGGTTTAGCATGTCAGCTGGTACTGTTAATTGATAGCTACATCCCTGAGACTGTGGTATGTCAGCTGGTACTGTTTATTGATTGCTACATTCCTGAGACAGTAGTATGTCAGCTGGTACTGTTTATTGATAGCTACATCACTGAGACTGTAGTATGTCAGCTGGTACTGTTTATTGATTGCTACATCCATGAGACTGTAGTATGTCAGCTGGTACTGTTTATTGATAGCTACATCCCTGAGACTGTAGTATATCAGCTGGTACTGTTTATTGATAGCTACATCCCTGAGACTGTAGTATATCAGCTGGTACTGTTTATTGATAGCTACATCCCTGAGACTGTAGTTTGTCAGCTGGTACTGTTTATTGATAGCTACATCCCTGAGACTGTAGTATGTCAGCTGGTACTGTTTATTGATTGCTACATCCCTGAGACTGTAGTGTGTCAGCTGGTACTGTTTATTGATTGCTACATCCCTGAGATTGTAGTATGTCAGCTGGTACTGTTTATTGATTGCTACATCCCTGAGACTGTAGTATGTCAGCTGGTACTGTTTTATGATGGTTGCATCCCTGAGAATGTAGTATATCAGCTGGTACTGTTTATTGATGGCTACAACCCTGAGACTGCAGTATGTCAGCAGGCACGGTTTGTAAGTGATGAAGATGCAGCCAAAGTAGTGTGTTAATCAGCTGATGGGTACCCAACACAGGGGGAAACGTGCTCTGCATGGGGGCAACACAACCATCTTGCCAGGGAGTGCCACAGAAGCAGGATAGGTTGAATGCCCACACATACACCGATACTGCAAAATCCTTACATTTTATACCACGAGCCACATTCCTCTGAAGGGGGAGGTTCCTTAACCATATAACATTGTCAACATGAGCAAGAAATAGTCTTCTTGATAGTATTCATCGTCAGGTCATCCTAGAAAAAAAGACTACTGCCAATATGTGAAATACAAATTCAAAACTTACTTTTAGCTCACTGACGGACTTTGAGGCATTAGTGAAGTAAACATATGGACATAAACAAGAGTTCATGCAATTCATGCCCAGTCCTAGTTGACCACAGCAAAAACACCTATGAATGCATTTGGGGACTCAAACTAATGCCAGTAAGCGGGACAATTGAATTAAGCATCTCTCATAGAACTAACTTTACAGAGGCTCACATTTTTGTCACCTAAATTAGCATGTGTAAGTTGCAAAGTATTATTTTCACACAGAATGAAAACAAGAAACATTAACAAAATGTGTAAAGACTAGCAAGTTGTCTTTTCTGGATTAGGTTGTTTGTTTGAAATCAAAACCCTCACCCTACATGTTGTGAAGTCTGTACAGCGAGTGGTCCAAAGAAGCAGAAGGATTTGGGACCTTAAGAGAAGGCTGAACTTCACAGGTTGGAGCAACTAGAGGTCATAGAGCAGGTGAATTGGCAAAATGTCTGGGTATCGCCTATGGTACTAGCCACGAATCCCAAGTGACCCGAAGCTTTATGTATCTGCATAGACATTAGTGAACATTGCCATCATGAAAGCATGCCACACTCACTATCATGGCTGATGACGTTTTGGATGTCCTCAATGGTACCAAAGGTTCTCTAAGCTGTACTTAGACTCAGGCTACCATTTACTGGTACTCAGTGATGCAAGGTGCTACATTACAACCCTCTCAATCCCTGCACGCCTAGGACAGTACAAAAGACAATGCTTCGGCATGTCCTCAGCCACTGATGAATTCCAGAAAGCTATCAAGACACGCAATCAGGACTAGATAACATCATCAACATAAGGGGTATGTACTCATCTTAGGTATTCGCTCAATAAAATAATAGAAGACTCAAACATGGTGCAATGCCTGAAAAAGGCCAGTTGCATGTTTCCCAGTAAAAAATATTAATTCCTGAAAGACAGTATAAGGTTTTTTGGATACATCATCTCATAATAGAGTATAGGTTTAGATTCATGTAACGTTGAGAACACTGGCAGTGCACCATCTCCCCAGATTGTAACAGACGTACGCAGCTCTTCTGGGGTTGGTGAAATACTTTGGTCATTTCATGCCTAACACATTCTAACACAACCCTTTACTCAATCTCACCAAATCAGCAGCTGTAGTTTTGGAAGTGGTCGTATGAACATAAATCTGCATTTAATTACAAATAATTAAGCAATCCTTTTGAGTGCCACAATCATGTGCTACTTGAGTACTAAAGCAGTGATGGAGATAATTGTAATGCTAACCCTGCATCTCTGGGTGAAGTACTATTACAAGAACACCAGAGCAACTGATAGAGCCCCATCACATTTCGCTAGAACAGCGCTGACTGACAGAGAGAAACAGTACTCACGGATAAGAAGGAAGCGCTTTCTATAAAGTGGGACTGCAATAATTTTTGTGTGATCTATTATGGCTAGAACTTCAATGTCATTACTGATAATAAATGTGTGTGCTACTATTCAGGGGACCTGATCAAAACCCACCTCCTAGAATAGAAAAGTTGTCTCTCCAGTTGCAGAAATACCAATTTTTAGTATGATACAGGGTAGGACCGTACAATCTAGCGGACTATACCTTATGTCACTCAGCAGTTTGCAACTACTGAAACCAAGAAAGTGCAAACATCACAGAGGACTACACATGCTTTGTGACACAGACTGCCTATCCAATGGTAATAACAGTAACAGAGAGAGCACAGGCTTCGCAGTAGATGGGTAAATTCAGCTGGTGGTTGACACTGTCCAATCTAATTTCTGGAAGAGGTTTCTTGCTGGACTTCATAAGAAAGAAGCAACCACTTTGCTTACTCGTACTGAGTTGTGGAGGATAGGTGATAAGTTAATCATATCAGACAAGGAAACAAAATAGTTCTGCTGCGGGAACTGCAACATTGAGTTATACAGCTAGCAAATTGGCGAATAGAAAAAACTTTGTTGAGGAGGATGCACAACAATTTAAGCATGTTGTGTTACACTGCAACAACATAAGTGCACTAAGGGAGCACCAGGACATGGTGAAAACTAAGGCCCTACTCAGGGGAAAAAGTCCTGTTTCTCCATATGGAGTTGGGAGCTGAGCAAAACAACTGAACCAGGAACATGTCCTCGAATCACAGAGAATGTCTACATTATACCATGGTCCTGAGCTAGCAGGGATGTCTGCCTTATGCCAGATGAGCAGCTGTTGGTTTTTATTGACACCTGATCAATATATGCTGCTTCAGTTGTTTGGCAAAGGTGCCAACTCCATATGACTTCTTCCACAAGGTTGTCCTTGTAGAGAAATCAGACTTTTCTACTCCGAGTTGGGCCTTAGTTTTCAGCATGTCCTCGCGTTCCTTGGGCACACATATTTTGTTGCATAAACTGCTTTTAAGAACATACAACCAAAATTAGAAAAAGTATTGACTGCATATGGTCTGCCAACAATCCTCAAAAAAGACAATGGACCTGCCTTCAAAGGAGGTAAGTTTCAAGAACACCTGAAAGCCTTGAGCATCAAACATCAAATAAATGAGGAAAAGGAATGTTTTATCGACACGCACAACAAGGTTCTTTGCAAAGGAGTGGAGCAGAGTGAAAATCCCAAATGGGCAGTACGCCGCTTCCTAAGAGCCTACAGGAACTCCACACTGCACGCTCCAATGCACACAAGCATCAGTTCTGCTTGGCGGTGCTCTTCATGACACCATCCTTGCAGCGTCAGATCGGGAACCAGAGGTCCCTGGCAAGTCAAGACTAAAGAAGAGTCAACGGGTCGGGGAGGGAGGCTGTCTGTAATGGTCTGTCAATGTTGGTTGGGAAATGTGTGGCATTGTCATGAAGTCTTGTTGTGATTATAGCCAATTATGAATCACTAATGAATGTCATTTTCTTGCCCTAATGTTCAAATCAATAAAAAAAGGTTTTTTTTTTTAAAAGAGTCAACATTCACTACTGATCAGGTCAGCAGGGAAGGGCTAAATCTCCTGAGGTTAATGTTGGCACAAGGTGCTTTTTAGGTCTCGGCAACGAGAACTATTGTCGCCGAGTAAGCTCGCAAGGGAGTACAGAGCGGTGCACGAGCCGACCAGGGTCTGTGGACGAGCACACACAAAGGCAGGCAGGCACACACCAGACACACACAGACAGACAGACACACGCACACACACACACACACGCACACGCACACACACACTCCCTCTCTGCCCACTCCCTCTCTGCCGCCCCCCCTCTACCCCCACTCACCAGGCTCTTTCCCTCCACAGCAAGTCAGGCAGCAGGCAGGCTCGGTGTCTTCTCCGGCGATCTTCAGCTGATGTGCACGCTCACGCTGCGTCTCGTGCGCGCCCACCACGCTGTTTCGCGCCTGTTGATCCTCAACTCCTTCTAACCCGGATTCTAAATTACTATTTCTTGGTTCTCTAACTCCACTCTGTTGATTCGTAACAAACTGATATTCAGCACATTTCACAGTCTCGCTTTTGCTTCTCATAAATACAATAAGATTATTTTAAGCAAATGTCTACCCTTCTTTTGGTCCTGTGCCTATTATGCTTCGGACTATAGAGTTTTAGAAAGTGTGGTGGAAGATTCCATGATATCGGCGGGACTATAGAGTTTTAGAAAGTGTGGTGGAAGATTCCATGATATCGGCGGTGGGCACAGTGCAGAGTGAGTGTGCAGAGTAGTGAGTGCAGAGTAGTGAGTGCAGAGTGAGTGTGCAGAGTGAGTGTGCAGAGTGAGAGTGCAGAGCAGTGAGTGCAGAGTGCAGAGTGAGTGTGCAGAGTAGTGAGTGCAGAGTAGTGAGTGCAGAGTAGTGAGTGCAGAGTAGTGAGTAGTGAGTGCAGAGTAGTGAGTAGTGAGTGCAGAGTAGTGAGTAGTGAGTGCAGAGTAGTGAGTGCAGAGTAGTGAGTGTGCAGAGTAGTGAGTGTGCAGAGTAGTGGGTGTGCAGAGTAGTGAGTGTGCAGAGTAGTGAGTAGTGAGTGCAGAGTAGTGAGTAGTGAGTGCAGAGTAGTGAGTGCAGAGTAGTGAGTGCAGAGTAGTGAGTGCAGAGTAGTGAGTGCAGAGTAGTGAGTGCAGAGTAGTGAGTGCAGAGTAGTGAGTGTGCAGAGTAGTGAGTGTGCAGAGTAGTGGGTGTGCAGAGTAGTGAGTGTGCAGAGTAGTGAGTAGTGAGTGCAGAGTAGTGAGTAGTGAGTGCAGAGTAGTGAGTGCAGAGTAGTGAGTGCAGAGTAGTGAGTGCAGAGTAGTGAGTGCAGAGTAGTGAGTGCAGAGTAGTGAGTAGTGAGTAGTGAGTGCAGAGTAGTGAGTGCAGAGTAATGAGTGCAGAGTAGTGAGTGCAGAGTAGTGAGTAGTGAGTGCAGAGTAGTGAGTAGTGAGTGCAGAGTAGTGAGTAGTGAGTGCAGAGTAGTGAGTAGTGAGTAGTGAGTGCAGAGTAGTGAGTAGTGAGTGCAGAGTAGTGAGTAGTGAGTAGTGAGTGCAGAGTAGTGAGTAGTGAGTAGTGAGTGCAGAGTAGTGAGTGCAGAGTAGTGAGTGCAGAGTAGTGAGTGCAGAGTAGTGAGTGCAGAGTAGTGAGTGCAGAGTAGTGAGTAGTGAGTGCAGAGTAGTGAGTAGTGAGTGCAGAGTAGTGAGTAGTGAGTGCAGAGTAGTGAGTAGTGAGTGCAGAGTAGTGAGTAGTGAGTGCAGGGTAGTGAGTGTGCAGAGTTGTGAGTGGTGAGTGCAGAGTAGTGAGTGGTGAGTGCAGAGTAGTGAGTGGTGAGTGCAGAGTAGTGAGTGCAGAGTAGTGAGTAGTGAGTGCAGAGTAGTGAGTAGTGAGTGCAGAGTAGTGAGTAGTGATTGCAGAGTAGTGAGTAGTGAGTGCAGAGTAGTGAGTGCAGAGTAGTGAGTGCAGAGTAGTGAGTGCAGAGTAGTGAGTAGTGAGTGCAGAGTAGTGAGTGCAGAGTAGTGAGTGTAGAGTAGTGAGTAGTGAGTGCAGAGTAGTGAGTAGTGAGTGCAGAGTAGTGAGTAGTGAGTAGTGAGTGCAGAGTAGTGAGTAGTGAGTGCAGAGTAGTGAGTGCAGAGTAGTGAGTGCAGAGTAGTGAGTAGTGAGTGCAGAGTAGTGAGTGCAGAGTAGTGAGTGCAGAGTAGTGAGAGCAGAGTAGTGAGTAGTGGGTGCAGAGTAGTGAGTGCAGAGTAGTGAGTGCAGAGTAGTGAGTAGTGAGTAGTGAGTAGTGAGTGCAGAGTAGTGAGTGCAGAGTAGTGAGTGCAGAGTAGTGAGTGCAGAGTAGTGAGTGCAGAGTAGTGATTAGTGAGTGCAGAGTAGTGAGTAGAGAGTGCAGAGTAGTGAGTAGAGAGTGCAGAGTAGTGAGTAGTGAGTGCAGAGTAGTGAGTAGTGAGTAGTGAGTGCAGAGTAGTGAGTGCAGAGTAGTGAGTGCAGAGTAGTGAGTGCAGAGTAGTGAGTGCAGAGTAGTGAGTAGTGAGTGCAGAGTAGTGAGTGTAGAGTAGTGAGTAGTGAGTGCAGAGTAGTGAGTAGTGAGTGCAGAGTAGTGAGTAGTGAGTGCAGAGTAGTGAGTGCAGAGTAGTGAGTAGTGAGTGCAGAGTAGTGAGTGCAGAGTAGTGAGTGCAGAGTAGTGAGTATTCAGTGCAGAGTAGTGAGTAGTGAGTGCAGAGTAGTGAGTAGTGAGTGCAGAGTAGTGAGTAGTGAGTGCAGAGTAGTGAGTAGTGAGTGCAGAGTAGTGAGTGCAGAGTAGTGAGTAGTGAGTGCAGAGTAGTGAGTAGTGAGTGCAGAGTAGTGAGTAGTGAGTGCAGAGTAGTGAGTGCAGAGTAGTGAGAGCAGAGTAGTGAGTAGTGAGTGCAGAGTAGTGAGTGCAGAGTAGTGAGTGCAGAGTAGTGAGTGCAGAGTAGTGAGTGCAGGTAGTCAGTGCAGAGTAGTGATTAGTGAGTGCAGAGTAGTGAGTAGTGAGTGCAGAGTAGTGAGTAGTGAGTGCAGAGTAGTGATTAGTGAGTAGTGAGTGCAAAATAGTGAGTAGTGAGTGCAGAGTAGTGAGTGCAGAGTAGTGAGTAGTGAGTGCAGAGTAGTGAGTAGTGAGTGCAGAGTAGTGAGTAGTGAGTGCAGAGTAGTGAGTAGTGAGTGCAGAGTAGTGAGTGCAGAGTAGTGAGTGCAGAGTAGAGAGTGCAGAGTAGTGAGTGCAGAGTAGTGAGTGCAGAGTAGTGAGTGCAGAGTAGTGATTAGTGAGTGCAGAGTAGTGAGTGCAGAGTAGTGAGTGCAGAGTAGTGAGTAGTGAGTGCAGAGTAGTGAGTAGTGAGTAGTGAGTGCAGAGTAGTGAGTGCAGAGTAGTGAGTGCAGAGTACTGAGTGCAGAGTAGTGAGTGCAGAGTAGTGAGTAGTGAGTGCAGAATAGTGAGTAGTGAGTGCAGAGTAGTGAGTAGTGAGTAGTGAGTGCAGAGTAGTGAGTAGTGAGTGTATAGTAGTGAGTGTAGAGTAGTGAGTAGTGAGTGCAGAGTAGTGAGTGCAGAGTAGTGAGTGCAGAGTAGTGAGTGCAGAGTAGTGAGTGCAGAGTAGTGAGTGCAGAGTAGTGAGTGCAGGTAGTCAGTGCAGAGTAGTGAGTAGTGAGTGCAGAGTAGTGAGTGCAGAGTAGTGAGTAGTGAGTGCAGAGTAGTGAGTAGTGAGTGCAGAGTAGTGAGTGCAGAGTAGTGAGTAGTGAGTGCAGAGTAGTGAATAGTGAGTGCAGAGTAGTGAGTGCAGAGTAGTGAGAGCAGAGTAGTGAGAGCAGAGTAGTGAGTAGTGAGTGCAGAGTAGTGAGTGCAGAGTAGTGAGTGCAGAGTAGTGAGTGCAGAGTAGTGAGTGCAGAGTAGTGAGTGCAGAGTAGTGAGTAGTGAGTGCAGAGTAGTGAGTAGTGAGTGCAGAGTAGTGAGTAGTGAGTGCAGAGTAGTGAGTGCAAAGTAGTGAGTGCAGAGTAGTGAGTGCAGAGTAGTGAGTGCAGAGTAGTGATTAGTGAGTGCAGAGTAGTGAGTAGTGAGTGCAGAGTAGTGAGTAGTGAGTGCAGAGTAGTGATTAGTGAGTAGTGAGTGCAAAGTAGTGAGTAGTGAGTGTAGAGTAGTGAGTGCAGAGTAGTGAGTAGTGAGTGCAGAGTAGTGAGTAGTGAGTGCAGAGTAGTGAGTAGTGAGTAGTGAGTGCAGAGTAGTGAGTGCAGAGTAGTGAGTGCAGAGTAGTGAGTGCAGAGTAGTGAGTGCAGAGTAGTGAGTGCAGAGTAGTGATTAGTGAGTGCAGAGTAGTGAGTGCAGAGTAGTGAGTGCAGAGTAGTGAGTGCAGAGTAGTGAGTGCAGAGTAGTGAGTAGTGAGTGCAGAGTAGTGAGTGCAGAGTACTGAGTGCAGAGTAGTGATTAGTGAGTGCAGAGTAGTGAGTGCAGAGTAGTGAGTGCAGAGTAGTGAGTAGTGAGTGCAGAGTAGTGAGTAGTGAGTGCAGAGTAGTGAGTGCAGAGTAGTGAGTGCAGAGTACTGAGTGCAGAGTAGTGAGTGCAGAGTAGTGAGTAGTGAGTGCAGAATAGTGAGTAGTGAGTGCAGAGTAGTCAGTAGTGAGTAGTGAGTGCAGAGTAGTGAGTGCAGAGTAGTGAGTAGTGAGTGTATAGTAGTGAGTGTAGAGTAGTGAGTAGTGAGTGCAGAGTAGTGAGTGCAGAGTAGTGAGTGCAGAGTAGTGAGTGCAGAGTAGTGAGTGCAGGTAGTGAGTGCAGAGTAGTGAGTGCAGAGTAGTGAGTGCAGAGTAGTGAGTGCAGAGTAGTGAGTGCAGAGTAGTGAGTGCAGAGTAGTGAGTGCAGAGTACTGAGTGCAGAGTAGTGAGTGCAGAGTAGTGAGTAGTGAGTGCAGAGTAGTGAGTGCAGAGTACTGAGTGCAGAGTAGTGAGTGCAGAGTAGTGAGTAGTGAGTGCAGAGTAGTGAGTAGTGAGTGCAGAATAGTGAGTAGTGAGTGCAGAGTAGTGAGTAGTGAGTAGTGAGTAGTGAGTGCAGAGTAGTGAGTGCAGAGTAGTGAGTGTATAGTAGTGAGTGTAGAGTAGTGAGTAGTGAGTGCAGAGTAGTGAGTAGTGAGTGCAGAGTAGTGAGAGCAGAGTAGTGAGTAGTGAGAGCAGAGTAGTGAGAGCAGAGTAGTGAGAGCAGAGTAGTGAGTGCAGAGTAGTGAGTGCAAAGCAGTGAGTGCAGAGTAGTGAGTGCAGAGTAGTGAGTGCAGAGTAGTGAGTAGTGAGTAGAGAGTAGTGAGTAGTGAGTGCAGAGTAGTGAGTGCGAGTAGTGAGTGCAGAGTAGTGAGTGCAGAGTAGTGAGTGCAGAGTAGTGAGTAGTGAGTGCAGAGTAGTGAGTAGTGAGTGCAGAGTAGTGAGTAGTGAGTGCAGAGTAGTGAGTGCAGAGTAGTGAGTAGTGAGTAGTGAGTAGTGAGTGCAGAGTAGTGAGTGCAGAGTAGTGAGTGCAGAGTAGTGAGTGCAGAGTAGTGAGTGCAGAGTAGTGAGTAGTGAGTGCAGAGTAGTGAGTAGTGAGTGCAGAGTAGTGAGTAGTGAGTGCAGAGTAGTGAGTGCAGAGTAGTGAGTAGTGAGTGCAGAGTAGTGAGTAGTGAGTGCAGAGTAGTGAGTGCAGAGTAGTGAGTAGTGAGTGCAGAGTAGTGAGTAGGGAGTGCAGAGTAGTGAGTGCAGAGTAGTGAGTAGTGAGTGCTGAGTAGTGAGTGCAGAGTAGTGAGTGCAGAGTAGTGAGTGCAGAGTAGTGAGTGCAGAGTAGTGAGTGCAGAGTAGTGAGTGCAGAGTAGTGAGTGCAGAGTAGTGAGTGCAGAGTAGTGAGTAGTGAGTGCAGAGTAGTGAGTGCAGAGTAGTGAGTGCAGAGTAGTGAGTGCAGAGTAGTGAGTGCAGAGTAGTGAGTAGTGAGTGCAGAGTAGTGAGTAGTGAGTGCAGAGTAGTGAGTAGTGAGTGCAGAGTAGTGAGTGCAGAGTAGTGAGTAGTGAGTGCAGAGTAGTGAGTAGGGAGTGCAGAGTAGTGAGTGCAGAGTAGTGAGTAGTGAGTGCTGAGTAGTGAGTGCAGAGTAGTGAGTGCAGAGTAGTGAGTGCAGAGTAGTGAGTGCAGAGTAGTGAGTGCAGAGTAGTGAGTGCAGAGTAGTGAGTGCAGAGTAGTGAGTGCAGAATAGTGAGTAGTAAGTGCAGAGTAGTGAGTAGTGAGTAGTGAGTGCAGAGTAGTGAGTGCAGAGTAGTGAGTGCAGAGTAGTGAGTAGTGAGTGCAGAGTAGTGAGTGCAGAGTAGTGAGTGCAGATTAGTGAGTGCAGAGTAGTGAGTGCAGAGTAGTGAGTGCAGAGTAGTGAGTAGTGAGTGCAGAGTAGTGAGTAGTGACTGCAGAGTAGTGACTGCAGAGTAGTGAGTGCAGAGTAGTGAGTGCAGAGTAGTGAGTGCAGAGTAGTGAGTGCAGAGTAGTGAGTGCAGAGTAGTGAGTGCAGAGTAGTGATTAGTGAGTGCAGAGTAGTGAGTGCAGAGTAGTGAGTGCAGAGTAGTGAGTAGTGAGTGCAGAGTAGTGAGTAGTGAGTGCAGAGTAGTGAGTGCAGAGTAGTGAGTGCAGAGTAGTGAGTGCAGAGTAGTGATTAGTGAGTGCAGAGTAGTGAGTGCAGAGTAGTGAGTGCAGAGTAGTGAGTAGTGAGTGCAGAGTAGTGAGTAGTGAGTGCAGAGTAGTGAGTAGTGAGTGCAGAGTAGTGAGTAGTGAGTGCAGAGTAGTGAGTACAGAGTACTGAGTGCAGAGTAGTGAGTGCAGAGTAGTGAGTGCAGAGTAGTGAGTGCAGAGTAGTGAGTGCAGAGTAGTGAGTGCAGAGTAGTGAGTAGTGAGTGCAGAATAGTGAGTAGTGAGTGCAGAGTAGTCAGTAGTGAGTAGTGAGTGCAGAGTAGTGAGTAGTGAGTGCAGAGTAGTGAGTGCAGAGTAGTGAGTGCAGAGTAGTGAGTGCAGAGTAGTGAGTGCAGAGTAGTGAGTGCAGAGTAGTGAGTAGTGAGTGCAGAGTAGTGAGTGCAGAGTAGTGAGTGCAGAGTAGTGAGTGCAGAGTAGTGAGTGCAGAGTAGTGAGTGCAGAGTAGTGATTAGTGAGTGCAGAGTAGTGAGTGCAGAGTAGTGAGTGCAGAGTAGTGAGTGCAGAGTAGTGAGTAGTGAGTGCAGAGTAGTGAGTAGTGAGTGCAGAGTAGTGAGTAGTGAGTGCAGAGTAGTGAGTAGTGAGTGCAGAGTAGTGAGTGCAGAGTACTGAGTGCAGAGTAGTGAGTGCAGAGTAGTGAGTAGTGAGTGCAGAATAGTGAGTGCAGAGTAGTGAGTAGTGAGTGCAGAGTAGTGAGTAGTGAGTGCAGAGTAATGAGTGCAGAGTAGTGAGTGCAGAGTAGTGAGTGCAGAGTAGTGAGTGCAGAGTAGTGAGTGCAGAGTAGTGAGTAGTGAGTGCAGAGTAGTGAGTGCAGAGTAGTGAGTGCAGAGTAGTGAGTGCAGAGTAGTGAGTGCAGAGTAGTGAGTGCAGAGTAGTGAGTAGTGAGTGCAGAGTAGTGAGTGCAGAGTAGTGAGTGCAGAGTAGTGAGTGCAGAGTAGTGAGTGCAGAGTAGTGAGTGCAGAGTAGTGAGTAGTGAGTGCAGAATAGTGAGTAGTGAGTGCAGAGTAGTGAGTAGTGAGTAGTGAGTGCAGAGTAGTGAGTGCAGAGTAGTGAGTGCAGAGTAGTGAGTGCAGAGTAGTGAGTGCAGAGTAGTGAGTGCAGAGTAGTGATTAGTGAGTGCAGAGTAGTGAGTGCAGAGTAGTGAGTGCAGAGTAGTGAGTGCAGAGTAGTGAGTAGTGAGTGCAGAGTAGTGAGTAGTGAGTGCAGAGTAGTGAGTGCAGAGTAGTGAGTGCAGAGTAGTGAGTGCAGAGTAGTGATTAGTGAGTGCAGAGTAGTGAGTGCAGAGTAGTGAGTGCAGAGTAGTGAGTAGTGAGTGCAGAGTAGTGAGTAGTGAGTGCAGAGTAGTGAGTAGTGAGTGCAGAGTAGTGAGTAGTGAGTGCAGAGTAGTGAGTGCAGAGTACTGAGTGCAGAGTAGTGAGTGCAGAGTAGTGAGTAGTGAGTGCAGAATAGTGAGTAGTGAGTGCAGAATAGTGAGTAGTGAGTGCAGAGTAGTGAGTAGTGAGTAGTGAGTGCAGAGTAGTGAGTGCAGAGTAGTGAGTAGTGAGTGTATAGTAGTGAGTGTAGAGTAGTGAGTAGTGAGTGCAGAGTAGTGAGTAGTGAGTGCAGAGTAGTGAGAGCAGAGTAGTGAGTAGTGAGTAGTGAGTGCAGAGTAGTGAGAGCAGAGTAGTGAGAGCAGAGTAGTGAGTGCAGAGTAGTGAGTGCAGAGTAGTGAGTGCAGAGTAGTGAGTGCAGAGTAGTGAGTGCAGAGTAGTGAGTAGTGATTAGTGAGTGCAGAGTAGTGAGTGCAGAGTAGTGAGTGCAGAGTAGTGAGTGCAGAGTAGTGAGTGCAGAGTAGTGAGTGCAGAGTAGTGAGTGCAGAGTAGTGAGTGCAGAGTAGTGAGTGCAGAGTAGTGAGTGCAGAGTAGTGAGTAGTGAGTGCAGAGTAGTGAGTAGTGAGTGCAGAGTAGTGACTAGTGAGTGCAGAGTAGTGAGTGCAGAGTAGTGAGTAGTGAGTGCAGAGTAGTGAGTGCAGAGTAGTGAGTGCAGAGTAGTGAGTAGTGAGTGCAGAGTAGTGAGTGCAGAGTAGTGAGTAGTGAGTGCAGAGTAGTGAGTAGTGAGTGCAGAGTAGTGAGTGCAGAGTAGTGAGTAGTGAGTGCAGAGTAGTGAGTAGTGAGTGCAGAGTAGTGAGTAGTGAGTGCAGAGTAGTGAGTGCAGAGTAGTGAGTGCAGAGTAGTGAGTGCAGAGTAGTGAGTAGTGAGTGCTGAGTAGTGAGTGCAGAGTAGTGAGTGCAGAGTAGTGAGTGCAGAGTAGTGAGTGCAGAGTAGTGAGTAGTGAGTGCAGAGTAGTGAGTAGTGAGTGCAGAGTAGTGAGTGCAGAGTAGTGAGTGCTGAGTAGTGAGTGCTGAGTAGTGAGTGCTGAGTAGTGAGTGCTGAGTAGTGAGTGCAGAGTAGTGAGTGCAGAGTAGTGAGTAGTGTAGTGAGTGCAGAGTAGTGAGTGCAGAGTAGTGAGTGCAGAGTAGTGAGTGCAGAGTAGTGAGTGCAGAGTAGTGAGTGCAGAGTAGTGAGTGCAGAGTAGTGAGTGCAGAGTAGTGAGTAGTGAGTGCAGAGTAGTGAGTAGTGAGTGCAGAGTAGTGAGTAGTGAGTGCAGAGTAGTGAGTGCAGAGTAGTGAGTAGTGAGTGCAGAGTAGTGAGTAGTGAGTGCAGAGTAGTGAGTGCAGAGTAGTGAGTAGTGAGTTCAGAGTAGTGAGTAGTGAGTGCAGAGTAGTGAGTGCAGAGTAGTGAGTGCAGAGTAGTGAGTGCAGAGTAGTGAGTGCAGAGTAGTGAGTGCAGATTAGTGAGTAGTGAGTGCAGATTAGTGAGTAGTGAGTAGTGAGTGCAGAGTAGTGAGTGCAGAGTAGTGAGTGCAGAGTAGTGAGTGCAGAGTAGTGAGTGCAGAGTAGTGAGTGCAGAGTAGTGAGTGCAGAGTAGTGAGTAGCGAGTGCAGAGTAGTGAGTGCAGAGTAGTGAGTGCAGAGTAGTGAGTAGTGAGTGCAGAGTAGTGAGTGCAGAGTAGTGAGTAGTTAGTGTAGAGTAGTGAGAGCAGAGTAGTGAGTGCAGAGTAGTGAGTGCAGAGTAGTGAGTGCAGAGTAGTGAGTGCAGAGTAGTGAGTAGTGAGTGCAGAGTAGTGAGTGCAGAGTAGTGAGTGCAGAGTAGTGAGTGCAGAGTAGTGAGTGCAGAGTAGTGAGTGCAGATTAGTGAGTATTGAGTGCAGAGTAGTGAGTGCAGAGTAGTGAGTGCAGAGTAGTGAGTGCAGAGTAGTGAGTAGTGAGTGCAGAGTAGTGAGTAGTGAGTGCAGAGTAGTGAGTAGTGAGTGCAGAGTAGTGAGTGCAGAGTAGTGAGTGTAGAGTAGTGAGTGTAGAGTAGTGAGTAGTGAGTGCAGAGTAGTGAGTAGTGAGTGCAGAGTAGTGAGTAGTGAGTGCAGAGTAGTGAGTAGTGAGTGCAGAGTAGTGAGTGCAGAGTAGTGAGTAGTGAGTGCAGAGTAGTGAGAGCAGAGTAGTGAGAGCAGAGTAGTGAGAGCAGAGTAGTGAGAGCAGAGTAGTGAGAGCAGAGTAGTGAGTGAAGAGTAGTGAGTGCAGAGTAGTGAGTGCAGAGTAGTGAGTGCAGAGTAGTGAGTAGTGAGTGCAGAGTAGTGAGTAGTGAGTGCAGAGTAGTGAGTGCAGAGTAGTGAGTGCAGAGTAGTGAGTGCAGAGTAGTGAGTAGTGTAGTGAGTGCAGAGTAGTGAGTGCAGAGTAGTGAGTGCAGAGTAGAGTGGTGAGTAGTGAGTGTAGAGTAGTGAGTAGTGAGTGCAGAGTAGTGAGTGCAGAGTAGTGAGTAGTGAGTGCAGAGTAGTGAGTGCAGAGTAGTGAGTAGTGAGTGCAGAGTAGTGAGTGCAGAGTAGTGAGTGCAGAGTAGTGAGTGCAGAGTAGTGAGTGCAGAGTAGTGAGTGCAGATTAGTGAGTAGTGAGTGCAGAGTAGTGAGTGCAGAGTAGTGAGTAGTGAGTGCAGAATAGTGAGTAGTGAGTGCAGAGTAGTGAGTAGTGAGTGCAGAGTAGTGAGTGCAGAGTAGTGAGTAGTGAGTGCAGAGTAGTGAGTAGTGAGTGCAGAGTAGTGAGTGCAGAGTAGTGAGTAGTGAGTGCAGAGTAGTGAGTGCAGAGTAGTGAGTGCAGAGTAGTGAGTGCAGAGTAGTGAGTAGTGAGTGTAGAGTAGTGAGTGCAGAGTAGTGAGTAGTGAGTGCAGAGTAGTGAGTAGTGAGTGCAGAGTAGTGAGTGCAAAGTAGTGAGTGCAGAGTAGTGAGTGCAGAGTAGTGAGTGCAGAGTAGTGATTAGTGAGTGCAGAGTAGTGAGTAGTGAGTGCAGAGTAGTGAGTAGTGAGTGCAGAGTAGTGATTAGTGAGTAGTGAGTGCAAAGTAGTGAGTAGTGAGTGTAGAGTAGTGAGTGCAGAGTAGTGAGTAGTGAGTGCAGAGTAGTGAGTAGTGAGTGCAGAGTAGTGAGTAGTGAGTAGTGAGTGCAGAGTAGTGAGTGCAGAGTAGTGAGTGCAGAGTAGTGAGTGCAGAGTAGTGAGTGCAGAGTAGTGATTAGTGAGTGCAGAGTAGTGAGTGCAGAGTAGTGAGTGCAGAGTAGTGAGTGCAGAGTAGTGAGTGCAGAGTAGTGAGTAGTGAGTGCAGAGTAGTGAGTGCAGAGTACTGAGTGCAGAGTAGTGATTAGTGAGTGCAGAGTAGTGAGTGCAGAGTAGTGAGTGCAGAGTAGTGAGTAGTGAGTGCAGAGTAGTGAGTAGTGAGTGCAGAGTAGTGAGTAGTGAGTGCAGAGTAGTGAGTGCAGAGTAGTGAGTGCAGAGTACTGAGTGCAGAGTAGTGAGTGCAGAGTAGTGAGTAGTGAGTGCAGAATAGTGAGTAGTGAGTGCAGAGTAGTGAGTAGTGAGTAGTGAGTGCAGAGTAGTGAGTGCAGAGTAGTGAGTAGTGAGTGTATAGTAGTGAGTGTAGAGTAGTGAGTAGTGAGTGCAGAGTAGTGAGTGCAGAGTAGTGAGTGCAGAGTAGTGAGTACAGAGTAGTGAGTGCAGGTAGTCAGTGCAGAGTAGTGAGTGCAGAGTAGTGAGTGCAGAGTAGTGAGTGCAGAGTAGTGAGTGCAGAGTAGTGAGTGCAGAGTAGTGAGTGCAGAGTAGTGAGTGCAGAGTAGTGAGTGCAGAGTAGTGAGTAGTGAGTGCAGAGTAGTGAGTGCAGAGTAGTGAGTGCAGAGTAGTGAGTAGTGAGTGCAGAGTAGTGAGTAGTGAGTGCAGAATAGTGAGTAGTGAGTGCAGAGTAGTGAGTAGTGAGTAGTGAGTGCAGAGTAGTGAGTGCAGAGTAGTGAGTGTATAGTAGTGAGTGTAGAGTAGTGAGTAGTGAGTGCAGAGTAGTGAGTAGTGAGTGCAGAGTAGTGAGAGCAGAGTAGTGAGTAGTGAGAGCAGAGTAGTGAGAGCAGAGTAGTGAGAGCAGAGTAGTGAGTGCAGAGTAGTGAGTGCAAAGCAGTGAGTGCAGAGTAGTGAGTGCAGAGTAGTGAGTGCAGAGTAGTGAGTAGTGAGTAGAGAGTAGTGAGTAGTGAGTGCAGAGTAGTGAGTGCAGAGTAGTGAGTGCAGAGTAGTGAGTGCAGAGTAGTGAGTGCAGAGTAGTGAGTGCAGAGTAGTGAGTAGTGAGTGCAGAGTAGTGAGTAGTGAGTGCAGAGTAGTGAGTAGTGAGTGCAGAGTAGTGAGTAGTGAGTAGTGAGTAGTGAGTAGTGAGTGCAGAGTAGTGAGTGCAGAGTAGTGAGTGCAGAGTAGTGAGTGCAGAGTAGTGAGTGCAGAGTAGTGAGTGCAGAGTAGTGATTAGTGAGTGCAGAGTAGTGAGTGCAGAGTAGTGAGTGCAGAGTAGTGAGTGCAGAGTAGTGAGTGCAGAGTAGTGAGTAGTGAGTGCAGAGTAGTGAGTGCAGAGTACTGAGTGCAGAGTAGTGATTAGTGAGTGCAGAGTAGTGAGTGCAGAGTAGTGAGTGCAGAGTAGTGAGTAGTGAGTGCAGAGTAGTGAGTAGTGAGTGCAGAGTAGTGAGTAGTGAGTGCAGAGTAGTGAGTGCAGAGTACTGAGTGCAGAGTAGTGAGTGCAGAGTAGTGAGTAGTGAGTGCAGAATAGTGAGTAGTGAGTGCAGAGTAGTGAGTAGTGAGTAGTGAGTGCAGAGTAGTGAGTGCAGAGTAGTGAGTAGTGAGTGTATAGTAGTGAGTGTAGAGTAGTGAGTAGTGAGTGCAGAGTAGTGAGTGCAGAGTAGTGACTGCAGAGTAGTGAGTACAGAGTAGTGAGTGCAGGTAGTCAGTGCAGAGTAGTGAGTGCAGAGTAGTGAGTGCAGAGTAGTGAGTGCAGAGTAGTGAGTGCAGAGTAGTGAGTGCAGAGTAGTGAGTGCAGAGTAGTGAGTAGTGAGTGCAGAGTAGTGAGTGCAGAGTACTGAGTGCAGAGTAGTGAGTGCAGAGTAGTGAGTAGTGAGTGCAGAGTAGTGAGTAGTGAGTGCAGAATAGTGAGTAGTGAGTGCAGAGTAGTGAGTAGTGAGTAGTGAGTGCAGAGTAGTGAGTGCAGAGTAGTGAGTGTATAGTAGTGAGTGTAGAGTAGTGAGTAGTGAGTGCAGAGTAGTGAGTAGTGAGTGCAGAGTAGTGAGAGCAGAGTAGTGAGTAGTGAGAGCAGAGTAGTGAGAGCAGAGTAGTGAGAGCAGAGTAGTGAGTGCAGAGTAGTGAGTGCAAAGCAGTGAGTGCAGAGTAGTGAGTGCAGAGTAGTGAGTAGTGAGTAGTGAGTGCAGAGTAGTGAGTGCAGAGTAGTGAGTGCAGAGTAGTGAGTGCAGAGTAGTGAGTGCAGAGTAGTGAGTGCAGAGTAGTGAGTAGTGAGTGCAGAGTAGTGAGTAGTGAGTGCAGAGTAGTGAGTAGTGAGTGCAGAGTAGTGAGTAGTGAGTGCAGAGTAGTGAGTGCAGAGTAGTGAGTGCAGAGTAGTGAGTGCAGAGTAGTGAGTGCAGAGTAGTGAGTGCAGAGTAGTGAGTGCAGAGTAGTGAGTGCAGAGTAGTGAGTAGTGAGTGCAGAGTAGTGAGTAGTGAGTGCAGAGTAGTGAGTGCAGAGTAGTGAGTAGTGAGTGCAGAGTAGTGAGTAGTGAGTGCAGAGTAGTGAGTGCAGAGTAGTGAGTAGTGAGTGCAGAGTAGTGAGTAGGGAGTGCAGAGTAGTGAGTGCAGAGTAGTGAGTAGTGAGTGCTGAGTAGTGAGTGCAGAGTAGTGAGTGCAGAGTAGTGAGTGCAGAGTAGTGAGTGCAGAGTAGTGAGTGCAGAGTAGTGAGTGCAGAGTAGTGAGTGCAGAGTAGTGAGTGCAGAGTAGTGAGTAGTGAGTGCAGAGTAGTGAGTGCAGAGTAGTGAGTGCAGAGTAGTGAGTGCAGAGTAGTGAGTGCAGAGTAGTGAGTAGTGAGTGCAGAGTAGTGAGTAGTGAGTGCAGAGTAGTGAGTAGTGAGTGCAGAGTAGTGAGTAGTGAGTGCAGAGTAGTGAGTGCAGAGTAGTGAGTAGTGAGTGCAGAGTAGTGAGTAGGGAGTGCAGAGTAGTGAGTGCAGAGTAGTGAGTAGTGAGTGCGGAGTAGTGAGTGCAGAGTAGTGAGTGCAGAGTAGTGAGTGCAGAGTAGTGAGTGCAGAGTAGTGAGTGCAGAGTAGTGAGTGCAGAGTAGTGAGTGCAGAATAGTGAGTAGTGAGTGCAGAGTAGTGAGTAGTGAGTAGTGAGTGCAGAGTAGTGAGTGCAGAGTAGTGAGTAGTGAGTGCAGAGTAGTGAGTGCAGAGTAGTGAGTGCAGATTAGTGAGTGCAGAGTAGTGAGTGCAGAGTAGTGAGTGCAGAGTAGTGAGTAGTGAGTGCAGAGTAGTGAGTAGTGAGTGCAGAGTAGTGAGTGCAGAGTAGTGAGTGCAGAGTAGTGAGTGCAGAGTAGTGAGTAGTGAGTGCAGAGTAGTGAGTAGTGAGTGCAGAGTAGTGAGTAGTGAGTGCAGAGTAGTGAGTGCAGAGTAGTGAGTAGTGAGTGCAGAGTAGTGAGTAGGGAGTGCAGAGTAGTGAGTGCAGAGTAGTGAGTAGTGAGTGCGGAGTAGTGAGTGCAGAGTAGTGAGTGCAGAGTAGTGAGTGCAGAGTAGTGAGTGCAGAGTAGTGAGTGCAGAGTAGTGAGTGCAGAGTAGTGAGTGCAGAATAGTGAGTAGTGAGTGCAGAGTAGTGAGTAGTGAGTAGTGAGTGCAGAGTAGTGAGTGCAGAGTAGTGAGTAGTGAGTGCAGAGTAGTGAGTGCAGAGTAGTGAGTGCAGATTAGTGAGTGCAGAGTAGTGAGTGCAGAGTAGTGAGTGCAGAGTAGTGAGTAGTGAGTGCAGAGTAGTGAGTAGTGAGTGCAGAGTAGTGAGTGCAGAGTAGTGAGTGCAGAGTAGTGAGTGCAGAGTAGTGAGTGCAGAGTAGTGAGTGCAGAGTAGTGATTAGTGAGTGCAGAGTAGTGAGTGCAGAGTAGTGAGTGCAGAGTAGTGAGTAGTGAGTGCAGAGTAGTGAGTAGTGAGTGCAGAGTAGTGAGTGCAGAGTAGTGAGTGCAGAGTAGTGAGTGCAGAGTAGTGAGTGCAGAGTAGTGAGTGCAGAGTAGTGAGTGCAGAGTAGTGAGTGCAGAATAGTGAGTAGTAAGTGCAGAGTAGTGAGTAGTGAGTAGTGAGTGCAGAGTAGTGAGTGCAGAGTAGTGAGTAGTGAGTGCAGAGTAGTGAGTGCAGAGTAGTGAGTGCAGATTAGTGAGTGCAGAGTAGTGAGTGCAGAGTAGTGAGTGCAGAGTAGTGAGTGCAGAGTAGTGAGTAGTGAGTGCAGAGTAGTGAGTAGTGAGTGCAGAGTAGTGAGTGCAGAGTAGTGAGTGCAGAGTAGTGAGTGCAGAGTAGTGAGTGCAGAGTAGTGAGTGCAGAGTAGTGAGTGCAGAGTAGTGATTAGTGAGTGCAGAGTAGTGAGTGCAGAGTAGTGAGTGCAGAGTAGTGAGTAGTGAGTGCAGAGTAGTGAGTAGTGAGTGCAGAGTAGTGAGTGCAGAGTAGTGAGTGCAGAGTAGTGAGTGCAGAGTAGTGAGTGCAGAGTAGTGATTAGTGAGTGCAGAGTAGTGAGTGCAGAGTAGTGAGTGCAGAGTAGTGAGTAGTGAGTGCAGAGTAGTGAGTAGTGAGTGCAGAGTAGTGAGTAGTGAGTGCAGAGTAGTGAGTAGTGAGTGCAGAGTAGTGAGTGCAGAGTACTGAGTGCAGAGTAGTGAGTGCAGAGTAGTGAGTAGTGAGTGCAGAATAGTGAGTAGTGAGTGCAGAGTAGTCAGTAGTGAGTAGTGAGTGCAGAGTAGTGAGTAGTGAGTGCAGAGTAGTGAGTGCAGAGTAGTGAGTAGTGAGTGCAGAGTAGTGAGTGCAGAGTAGTGAGTGCAGAGTAGTGAGTGCAGAGTAGTGAGTGCAGAGTAGTGAGTGCAGAGTAGTGAGTAGTGAGTGCAGAGTAGTGAGTAGTGAGTGCAGAGTAGTGAGTGCAGAGTAGTGAGTGCAGAGTAGTGAGTGCAGAGTAGTGAGTGCAGAGTAGTGATTAGTGAGTGCAGAGTAGTGAGTGCAGAGTAGTGAGTGCAGAGTGGAGTGGTGAGTAGTGAGTGTAGAGTAGTGAGTAGTGAGTGCAGAGTAGTGAGTGCAGAGTAGTGAGTAGTGAGTGCAGAGTAGTGAGTAGTGAGTGCAGAGTAGTGAGTAGTGAGTGCAGAGTAGTGAGTAGTGAGTGCAGAGTAGTGAGTGCAGAGTAGTGAGTGCAGAGTAGTGAGTGCAGAGTAGTGAGTGCAGAGTAGTGAGTGCAGAGTAGTGAGTAGGGAGTGCAGAGTAGTGAGTGCAGAGTAGTGAGTAGTGAGTGCGGAGTAGTGAGTGCAGAGTAGTGAGTGCAGAGTAGTGAGTGCAGAGTAGTGAGTAGTGAGTGCAGAGTAGTGAGTAGTGAGTGCAGAGTAGTGAGTAGTGAGTGCAGAGTAGTGAGTAGTGAGTGCAGAGTAGTGAGTGCAGAGTAGTGAGTGCAGAGTAGTGAGTGCAGAGTAGTGAGTGCAGAGTAGTGAGTGCAGAGTAGTGAGTGCAGAGTAGTGAGTGCAGAGTAGTGAGTGCAGAATAGTGAGTAGTAAGTGCAGAGTAGTGAGTAGTGAGTAGTGAGTGCAGAGTAGTGAGTGCAGAGTAGTGAGTAGTGAGTGCAGAGTAGTGAGTGCAGAGTAGTGAGTGCAGATTAGTGAGTGCAGAGTAGTGAGTGCAGAGTAGTGAGTGCAGAGTAGTGAGTGCAGAGTAGTGAGTAGTGAGTGCAGAGTAGTGAGTGCAGAGTAGTGAGTGCAGAGTAGTGAGTGCAGAGTAGTGAGTGCAGAGTAGTGAGTGCAGAGTAGTGATTAGTGAGTGCAGAGTAGTGAGTGCAGAGTAGTGAGTGCAGAGTAGTGAGTAGTGAGTGCAGAGTAGTGAGTAGTGAGTGCAGAGTAGTGAGAGCAGAGTAGTGAGAGCAGAGTAGTGAGAGCAGAGTAGTGAGAGCAGAGTAGTGAGAGCAGAGTAGTGAGAGCAGAGTAGTGAGTGAAGAGTAGTGAGTGCAGAGTAGTGAGTGCAGAGTAGTGAGTGCAGAGTAGTGAGTAGTGAGTGCAGAGTAGTGAGTAGTGAGTGCAGAGTAGTGAGTGCAGAGTAGTGAGTGCAGAGTAGTGAGTAGTGTAGTGAGTGCAGAGTAGTGAGTGCAGAGTGGAGTGGTGAGTAGTGAGTGTAGAGTAGTGAGTAGTGAGTGCAGAGTAGTGAGTGCAGAGTAGTGAGTAGTGAGTGCAGAGTAGTGAGTGCAGAGTAGTGAGTAGTGAGTGCAGAGTAGTGAGTGCAGAGTAGTGAGTGCAGAGTAGTGAGTGCAGAGTAGTGAGTGCAGAGTAGTGAGTGCAGAGTAGTGAGTGCAGAGTAGTGAGTGCAGATTAGTGAGTAGTGAGTGCAGAGTAGTGAGTGCAGAGTAGTGAGTAGTGAGTGCAGAATAGTGAGTAGTGAGTGCAGAGTAGTGAGTAGTGAGTGCAGAGTAGTGAGTGCAGAGTAGTGAGTAGTGAGTGCAGAGTAGTGAGTAGTGAGTGCAGAGTAGTGAGTGCAGAGTAGTGAGTAGTGAGTGCAGAGTAGTGAGTGCAGAGTAGTGAGTGCAGAGTAGTGAGTAGTGAGTGTAGAGTAGTGAGTGCAGAGTAGTGAGTAGTGAGTGCAGAGTAGTGAGTAGTGAGTGCAGAGTAGTGAGTGCAAAGTAGTGAGTGCAGAGTAGTGAGTGCAGAGTAGTGAGTGCAGAGTAGTGATTAGTGAGTGCAGAGTAGTGAGTAGTGAGTGCAGAGTAGTGAGTAGTGAGTACAGAGTAGTGATTAGTGAGTAGTGAGTGCAAAGTAGTGAGTAGTGAGTGTAGAGTAGTGAGTGCAGAGTAGTGAGTAGTGAGTGCAGAGTAGTGAGTAGTGAGTGCAGAGTAGTGAGTAGTGAGTAGTGAGTGCAGAGTAGTGAGTGCAGAGTAGTGAGTGCAGAGTAGTGAGTGCAGAGTAGTGAGTGCAGAGTAGTGATTAGTGAGTGCAGAGTAGTGAGTGCAGAGTAGTGAGTGCAGAGTAGTGAGTGCAGAGTAGTGAGTGCAGAGTAGTGAGTAGTGAGTGCAGAGTAGTGAGTGCAGAGTACTGAGTGCAGAGTAGTGATTAGTGAGTGCAGAGTAGTGAGTGCAGAGTAGTGAGTGCAGAGTAGTGAGTAGTGAGTGCAGAGTAGTGAGTAGTGAGTGCAGAGTAGTGAGTAGTGAGTGCAGAGTAGTGAGTAGTGAGTGCAGAGTAGTGAGTGCAGAGTAGTGAGTGCAGAGTACTGAGTGCAGAGTAGTGAGTGCAGAGTAGTGAGTAGTGAGTGCAGAATAGTGAGTAGTGAGTGCAGAGTAGTGAGTAGTGAGTAGTGAGTGCAGAGTAGTGAGTGCAGAGTAGTGAGTAGTGAGTGTATAGTAGTGAGTGTAGAGTAGTGAGTAGTGAGTGCAGAGTAGTGAGTGCAGAGTAGTGAGTGCAGAGTAGTGAGTGCAGAGTAGTGAGTGCAGGTAGTCAGTGCAGAGTAGTGAGTGCAGAGTAGTGAGTGCAGAGTAGTGAGTGCAGAGTAGTGAGTGCAGAGTAGTGAGTGCAGAGTAGTGAGTGCAGAGTAGTGAGTGCAGAGTAGTGAGTAGTGAGTGCAGAGTAGTGAGTGCAGAGTACTGAGTGCAGAGTAGTGAGTGCAGAGTAGTGAGTAGTGAGTGCAGAGTAGTGAGTAGTGAGTGCAGAGTAGTGAGTAGTGAGTGCAGAATAGTGAGTAGTGAGTGCAGAGTAGTGAGTAGTGAGTAGTGAGTGCAGAGTAGTGAGTGCAGAGTAGTGAGTGTATAGTAGTGAGTGTAGAGTAGTGAGTAGTGAGTGCAGAGTAGTGAGTAGTGAGTGCAGAGTAGTGAGAGCAGAGTAGTGAGTAGTGAGAGCAGAGTAGTGAGAGCAGAGTAGTGAGAGCAGAGTAGTGAGTGCAGAGTAGTGAGTGCAAAGCAGTGAGTGCAGAGTAGTGAGTGCAGAGTAGTGAGTGCAGAGTAGTGAGTAGTGAGTAGAGAGTAGTGAGTAGTGAGTAGAGAGTAGTGAGTGCAGAGTAGTGAGTGCAGAGTAGTGAGTGCAGAGTAGTGAGTGCAGAGTAGTGAGTGCAGAGTAGTGAGTAGTGAGTGCAGAGTAGTGAGTAGTGAGTGCAGAGTAGTGAGTAGTGAGTGCAGAGTAGTGAGTGCAGAGTAGTGAGTAGTGAGTAGTGAGTAGTGAGTGCAGAGTAGTGAGTGCAGAGTAGTGAGTGCAGAGTAGTGAGTGCAGAGTAGTGAGTGCAGAGTAGTGAGTAGTGAGTGCAGAGTAGTGAGTAGTGAGTGCAGAGTAGTGAGTGCAGAGTAGTGAGTAGTGAGTGCAGAGTAGTGAGTAGGGAGTGCAGAGTAGTGAGTGCAGAGTAGTGAGTAGTGAGTGCTGAGTAGTGAGTGCAGAGTAGTGAGTGCAGAGTAGTGAGTGCAGAGTAGTGAGTGCAGAGTAGTGAGTGCAGAGTAGTGAGTGCAGAGTAGTGAGTGCAGAGTAGTGAGTGCAGAGTAGTGAGTGCAGAGTAGTGAGTAGTGAGTGCAGAGTAGTGAGTGCAGAGTAGTGAGTGCAGAGTAGTGAGTGCAGAGTAGTGAGTGCAGAGTAGTGAGTAGTGAGTGCAGAGTAGTGAGTAGTGAGTGCAGAGTAGTGAGTAGTGAGTGCAGAGTAGTGAGTGCAGAGTAGTGAGTAGTGAGTGCAGAGTAGTGAGTAGGGAGTGCAGAGTAGTGAGTGCAGAGTAGTGAGTAGTGAGTGCGGAGTAGTGAGTGCAGAGTAGTGAGTGCAGAGTAGTGAGTGCAGAGTAGTGAGTGCAGAGTAGTGAGTGCAGAGTAGTGAGTGCAGAGTAGTGAGTGCAGAGTAGTGAGTGCAGAGTAGTGAGTGCAGAGTAGTGAGTGCAGAATAGTGAGTAGTAAGTGCAGAGTAGTGAGAGCAGAGTAGTGAGTAGTGAGAGCAGAGTAGTGAGAGCAGAGTAGTGAGTGCAGAGTAGTGAGTGCAGAGTAGTGAGTGCAGAGTAGTGAGTGCAAAGCAGTGAGTGCAGAGTAGTGAGTGCAGAGTAGTGAGTGCAGAGTAGTGAGTAGTGAGTAGAGAGTAGTGAGTAGTGAGTAGAGAGTAGTGAGTGCAGAGTAGTGAGTGCAGAGTAGTGAGTGCAGAGTAGTGAGTGCAGAGTAGTGAGTGCAGAGTAGTGAGTAGTGAGTGCAGAGTAGTGAGTAGTGAGTGCAGAGTAGTGAGTAGTGAGTGCAGAGTAGTGAGTGCAGAGTAGTGAGTAGTGAGTAGTGAGTAGTGAGTGCAGAGTAGTGAGTGCAGAGTAGTGAGTGCAGAGTAGTGAGTGCAGAGTAGTGAGTGCAGAGTAGTGAGTGCAGAGTAGTGAGTGCAGAGTAGTGAGTAGTGAGTGCAGAGTAGTGAGTAGTGAGTGCAGAGTAGTGAGTGCAGAGTAGTGAGTAGTGAGTGCAGAGTAGTGAGTAGGGAGTGCAGAGTAGTGAGTGCAGAGTAGTGAGTAGTGAGTGCTGAGTAGTGAGTGCAGAGTAGTGAGTGCAGAGTAGTGAGTGCAGAGTAGTGAGTGCAGAGTAGTGAGTGCAGAGTAGTGAGTGCAAAGTAGTGAGTGCAGAGTAGTGAGTAGTGAGTGCAGAGTAGTGAGTGCAGAGTAGTGAGTGCAGAGTAGTGAGTGCAGAGTAGTGAGTGCAGAGTAGTGAGTGCAGAGTAGTGAGTAGTGAGTGCAGAGTAGTGAGTAGTGAGTGCAGAGTAGTGAGTAGTGAGTGCAGAGTAGTGAGTGCAGAGTAGTGAGTAGTGAGTGCAGAGTAGTGAGTAGGGAGTGCAGAGTAGTGAGTGCAGAGTAGTGAGTAGTGAGTGCGGAGTAGTGAGTGCAGAGTAGTGAGTGCAGAGTAGTGAGTGCAGAGTAGTGAGTGCAGAGTAGTGAGTGCAGAGTAGTGAGTGCAGAGTAGTGAGTGCAGAATAGTGAGTGCAGAGTAGTGAGTGCAGAGTAGTGAGTGCAGAGTAGTGAGTGCAGAGTAGTGAGTGCAGAGTAGTGAGTGCAGAATAGTGAGTAGTAAGTGCAGAGTAGTGAGTAGTGAGTAGTGAGTGCAGAGTAGTGAGTGCAGAGTAGTGAGTAGTGAGTGCAGAGTAGTGAGTGCAGAGTAGTGAGTGCAGATTAGTGAGTGCAGAGTAGTGAGTGCAGAGTAGTGAGTGCAGAGTAGTGAGTAGTGAGTGCAGAGTAGTGAGTAGTGAGTGCAGAGTAGTGAGTGCAGAGTAGTGAGTGCAGAGTAGTGAGTGCAGAGTAGTGAGTGCAGAGTAGTGAGTGCAGAGTAGTGATTAGTGAGTGCAGAGTAGTGAGTGCAGAGTAGTGAGTGCAGAGTAGTGAGTAGTGAGTGCAGAGTAGTGAGTAGTGAGTGCAGAGTAGTGAGTGCAGAGTAGTGAGTGCAGAGTAGTGAGTGCAGAGTAGTGAGTGCAGAGTAGTGATTAGTGAGTGCAGAGTAGTGAGTGCAGAGTAGTGAGTGCAGAGTAGTGAGTGCAGAGTAGTGAGTAGTGAGTGCAGAGTAGTGAGTAGTGAGTGCAGAGTAGTGAGTAGTGAGTGCAGAGTAGTGAGTAGTGAGTGCAGAGTAGTGAGTGCAGAGTAGTGAGTGCAGAGTACTGAGTGCAGAGTAGTGAGTGCAGAGTAGTGAGTAGTGAGTGCAGAATAGTGAGTAGTGAGTGCAGAGTAGTCAGTAGTGAGTAGTGAGTGCAGAGTAGTGAGTAGTGAGTGCAGAGTAGTGAGTGCAGAGTAGTGAGTAGTGAGTGCAGAGTAGTGAGTGCAGAGTAGTGAGTGCAGAGTAGTGAGTGCAGAGTAGTGAGTAGTGAGTGCAGAGTAGTGAGTGCAGAGTAGTGAGTGCAGAGTAGTGAGTGCAGAGTAGTGAGTGCAGAGTAGTGAGTGCAGAGTAGTGATTAGTGAGTGCAGAGTAGTGAGTGCAGAGTAGTGAGTGCAGAGTAGTGAGTAGTGAGTGCAGAGTAGTGAGTAGTGAGTGCAGAGTAGTGAGTAGTGAGTGCAGAGTAGTGAGTAGTGAGTGCAGAGTAGTGAGTGCAGAGTAGTGAGTGCAGAGTAGTGAGTGCAGAGTAGTGAGTGCAGAGTAGTGAGTAGGGAGTGCAGAGTAGTGAGTGCAGAGTAGTGAGTAGTGAGTGCGGAGTAGTGAGTGCAGAGTAGTGAGTGCAGAGTAGTGAGTGCAGAGTAGTGAGTGCAGAGTAGTGAGTGCAGAGTAGTGAGTGCAGAGTAGTGAGTGCAGAGTAGTGAGTGCAGAATAGTGAGTAGTAAGTGCAGAGTAGTGAGTAGTGAGTAGTGAGTGCAGAGTAGTGAGTGCAGAGTAGTGAGTAGTGAGTGCAGAGTAGTGAGTGCAGAGTAGTGAGTGCAGATTAGTGAGTGCAGAGTAGTGAGTGCAGAGTAGTGAGTGCAGAGTAGTGAGTAGTGAGTGCAGAGTAGTGAGTAGTGAGTGCAGAGTAGTGAGTGCAGAGTAGTGAGTGCAGAGTAGTGAGTGCAGAGTAGTGAGTGCAGAGTAGTGAGTGCAGAGTAGTGATTAGTGAGTGCAGAGTAGTGAGTGCAGAGTAGTGAGTGCAGAGTAGTGAGTAGTGAGTGCAGAGTAGTGAGTAGTGAGTGCAGAGTAGTGAGTAGTGAGTGCAGAGTAGTGAGTGCAGAGTACTGAGTGCAGAGTAGTGAGTGCAGAGTAGTGAGTAGTGAGTGCAGAATAGTGAGTAGTGAGTGCAGAGTAGTCAGTAGTGAGTAGTGAGTGCAGAGTAGTGAGTAGTGAGTGCAGAGTAGTGAGTGCAGAGTAGTGAGTAGTGAGTGCAGAGTAGTGAGTGCAGAGTAGTGAGTGCAGAGTAGTGAGTGCAGAGTAGTGAGTGCAGAGTAGTGAGTGCAGAGTAGTGAGTAGTGAGTGCAGAGTAGTGAGTGCAGAGTAGTGAGTGCAGAGTAGTGAGTGCAGAGTAGTGATTAGTGAGTGCAGAGTAGTGAGTGCAGAGTAGTGAGTAGTGAGTGCAGAGTAGTGAGTAGTGAGTGCAGAGTAGTGAGTAGTGAGTGCAGAGTAGTGAGTAGTGAGTGCAGAGTAGTGAGTGCAGAGTACTGAGTGCAGAGTAGTGAGTGCAGAGTAGTGAGTAGTGAGTGCAGAATAGTGAGTAGTGAGTGCAGAGTAGTGAGTAGTGAGTGCAGAGTAGTGAGTAGTGAGTGCAGAGTAGTGAGTGCAGAGTAGTGAGTGCAGAGTAGTGAGTGCAGAGTAGTGAGTGCAGAGTAGTGAGTAGTGAGTGCAGAGTAGTGAGTAGTGAGTGCAGAGTATTGAGTGCAGAGTAGTGAGTGCAGAGTAGTGAGTGCAGAGTAGTGAGTGCAGAGTAGTGAGTGCAGAGTAGTGAGTGCAGAGTAGTGAGTGCAGAGTAGTGAGTGCAGAGTAGTGAGTAGTGAGTGCAGAGTAGTGAGTAGTGAGTGCAGAGTAGTGAGTGCAGAGTAGTGAGTGCAGAGTAGTGAGTGCAGAGTAGTGAGTGCAGAGTAGTGAGTGCAGAGTAGTGAGTAGTGAGTGCAGAATAGTGAGTAGTGAGTGCAGAGTAGTGAGTAGTGAGTAGTGAGTGCAGAGTAGTGAGTGCAGAGTAGTGAGTGCAGAGTAGTGAGTGCAGAGTAGTGAGTGCAGAGTAGTGAGTGCAGAGTAGTGAGTGCAGAGTAGTGATTAGTGAGTGCAGAGTAGTGAGTGCAGAGTAGTGAGTGCAGAGTAGTGAGTGCAGAGTAGTGAGTGCAGAGTAGTGAGTAGTGAGTGCAGAGTAGTGAGTAGTGAGTGCAGAGTAGTGAGTGCAGAGTAGTGAGTGCAGAGTAGTGAGTGCAGAGTAGTGATTAGTGAGTGCAGAGTAGTGAGTGCAGAGTAGTGAGTGCAGAGTAGTGAGTAGTGAGTGCAGAGTAGTGAGTAGTGAGTGCAGAGTAGTGAGTAGTGAGTGCAGAGTAGTGAGTAGTGAGTGCAGAGTAGTGAGTGCAGAGTACTGAGTGCAGAGTAGTGAGTGCAGAGTAGTGAGTAGTGAGTGCAGAATAGTGAGTAGTGAGTGCAGAGTAGTGAGTAGTGAGTGCAGAGTAGTGAGTGCAGAGTAGTGAGTAGTGAGTGTAGAGTAGTGAGTAGTGAGTGCAGAGTAGTGAGTAGTGAGTGCAGAGTAGTGAGAGCAGAGTAGTGAGTAGTGAGTGCAGAGTAGTGAGAGCAGAGTAGTGAGAGCAGAGTAGTGAGAGCAGAGTAGTGAGTGCAGAGTAGTGAGTGCAGAGTAGTGAGTGCAGAGTAGTGAGTGCAGAGTAGTGAGTGCAGAGTAGTGAGTAGTGAGTAGTGAGTGCAGAGTAGTGAGTGCAGAGTAGTGAGTGCAGAGTAGTGAGTGCAGAGTAGTGAGTAGTGAGTGCAGAGTAGTGAGTAGTGAGTGCAGAGTAGTGAGTAGTGAGTGCAGAGTAGTGAGTGCAGAGTAGTGAGTAGTGAGTGCAGAGTAGTGAGTGCAGAGTAGTGAGTGCAGAGTAGTGAGTAGTGAGTGCAGAGTAGTGAGTAGTGAGTGCAGAGTAGTGAGTGCAGAGTAGTGAGTAGTGAGTGCAGAGTAGTGAGTAGTGAGTGCAGAGTAGTGAGTGCAGAGTAGTGAGTAGTGAGTGCAGAGTAGTGAGTAGTGAGTGCAGAGTAGTGAGTAGTGAGTGCAGAGTAGTGAGTAGTGAGTGCACAGTAGTGAGTGCAGAGTAGTGAGTAGTGAGTGCTGAGTAGTGAGTGCAGAGTAGTGAGTGCAGAGTAGTGAGTGCAGAGTAGTGAGTGCAGAGTAGTGAGTGCAGAGTAGTGAGTGCAGAGTAGTGAGTGCAGAGTAGTGAGTAGTGAGTGCAGAGTAGTGAGTAGTGAGTGCAGAGTAGTGAGTGCAGAGTAGTGAGTGCTGAGTAGTGAGTGCTGAGTAGTGAGTGCAGAGTAGTGAGTGCAGAGTAGTGAGTAGTGTAGTGAGTGCAGAGTAGTGAGTGCAGAGTAGTGAGTGCAGAGTAGTGAGTGCAGAGTAGTGAGTGCAGAGTAGTGAGTGCAGAGTAGTGAGTAGTGAGTGCAGAGTAGTGAGTAGTGAGTGCAGAGTAGTGAGTGCAGAGTAGTGAGTGCAGAGTAGTGAGTAGTGAGTGCAGAGTAGTGAGTAGTGAGTGCAGAGTAGTGAGTGCAGAGTAGTGAGTAGTGAGTGCAGAGTAGTGAGTAGTGAGTGCAGAGTAGTGAGTGCAGAGTAGTGAGTGCAGAGTAGTGAGTGCAGATTAGTGAGTAGTGAGTGCAGATTAGTGAGTAGTGAGTAGTGAGTGCAGAGTAGTGAGTGCAGAGTAGTGAGTGCAGAGTAGTGAGTGCAGAGTAGTGAGTGCAGAGTAGTGAGTGCAGAGTAGTGAGTGCAGAGTAGTGAGTGCAGAGTAGTGAGTAGCGAGTGCAGAGTAGTGAGTGCAGAGTAGTGAGTGCAGAGTAGTGAGTAGTGAGTGCAGAGTAGTGAGTGCAGAGTAGTGAGTAGTTAGTGTAGAGTAGTGAGAGCAGAGTAGTGAGTGCAGAGTAGTGAGTGCAGAGTAGTGAGTGCAGAGTAGTGAGTGCAGAGTAGTGAGTAGTGAGTGCAGAGTAGTGAGTGCAGAGTAGTGAGTGCAGAGTAGTGAGTGCAGATTAGTGAGTGCAGATTAGTGAGTGCAGATTAGTGAGTATTGAGTGCAGAGTAGTGAGTGCAGAGTAGTGAGTGCAGAGTAGTGAGTGCAGAGTAGTGAGTAGTGAGTGCAGAGTAGTGAGTAGTGAGTGCAGAGTAGTGAGTGCAGAGTAGTGAGTGCAGAGTAGTGAGTGTAGAGTAGTGAGTAGTGAGTGTAGAGTAGTGAGTAGTGAGTGCAGAGTAGTGAGTAGTGAGTGCAGAGTAGTGAGTAGTGAGTGCAGAGTAGTGAGTGCAGAGTAGTGAGTGCAGAGTAGTGAGTAGTGAGTGCAGAGTAGTGAGAGCAGAGTAGTGAGAGCAGAGTAGTGAGAGCAGAGTAGTGAGAGCAGAGTAGTGAGTGAAGAGTAGTGAGTGCAGAGTAGTGAGTGCAGAGTAGTGAGTGCAGAGTAGTGAGTAGTGAGTGCAGAGTAGTGAGTAGTGAGTGCAGAGTAGTGAGTGCAGAGTAGTGAGTGCAGAGTAGTGAGTAGTGTAGTGAGTGCAGAGTAGTGAGTGCAGAGTAGAGTGGTGAGTAGTGAGTGTAGAGTAGTGAGTAGTGAGTGCAGAGTAGTGAGTGCAGAGTAGTGAGTAGTGAGTGCAGAGTAGTGAGTGCAGAGTAGTGAGTAGTGAGTGCAGAGTAGTGAGTGCAGAGTAGTGAGTGCAGAGTAGTGAGTGCAGAGTAGTGAGTGCAGAGTAGTGAGTGCAGATTAGTGAGTAGTGAGTGCAGAGTAGTGAGTAGTGAGTGCAGAATAGTGAGTAGTGAGTGCAGAGTAGTGAGTAGTGAGTGCAGAGTAGTGAGTGCAGAGTAGTGAGTAGTGAGTGCAGAGTAGTGAGTAGTGAGTGCAGAGTAGTGAGTGCAGAGTAGTGAGTAGTGAGTGCAGAGTAGTGAGTGCAGAGTAGTGAGTGCAGAGTAGTGAGTAGTGAGTGTAGAGTAGTGAGTATTGAGTGCAGAGTAGTGAGTGCAGAGTGCAGAGTAGTGAGTGCAGATTAGTGAGTAGTGAGTGCAGAGTAGTGAGTGCAGAGTAGTGAGTGCAGATTAGTGAGTAGTGAGTAGTGAGTGCAGAGTAGTGAGTGCAGAGTAGTGAGTGCAGAGTAGTGAGTAGTGAGTGCAGAGTAGTGAGTGCAGAGTAGTGAGTAGTGAGTGCAGAGTAGTGAGTAGTGAGTGCAGAGTAGTGAGTGCAGAGTAGTGAGTGCAGAGTAGTGAGTGCAGAGTAGTGAATAGTGAGTGCAGAGTAGTGAGTAGTGAGTGTAGAGTAGTGAGTAGTGAGTGCAGAGTAGTGAGTAGTGAGTGCAGAGTAGTGAGTGCAGAGTAGTGAGTAGTGAGTGCAGAGTAGTGAGTAGTGAGTGCAGAGTAGTGAGTGCAGAGTAGTGAGTAGTGAGTGCAGAGTAGTGAGTGCAGAGTAGTGAGTAGTGAGTGCAGAATAGTGAGTAGTGAGTGCAGAGTAGTGAGTAGTGAGTAGTGAGTGCAGAGTAGTGAGTGCAGAGTGCAGAGTAGTGAGTGCAGAGTAGTGAGTAGTGAGTGCAAAGTGGTGAGTGCAGAGTGGTGTGTGCTGTTGAGTACAGAGTGTTGAGTGCAGAGTGGTGAGTGGTGTGTGCTGTTGAGTGCAGAGTGTTGAGTGCAGAGTGGTGAGTGGTGTGTGCTGTTGAGTGCAGAGTGTTGAGTGCAGAGTGGTGAGTGGTGTGTGCTGTTGAGTGCAGAGTGGTGTGTGCTGTTGAGTGCAGAGTGGTGTGCGCTGTTGAGTGCAGAGTGGTGTGTATTGACAATGCAAATGACAATGCCATTTATTTATGATTTAAAGAAAAAAAAAGAAATGTCATGAGCAATGCCAATAGCTCTACTTTTAATGATGCCGAGACCATTGCATTGTAAATGCTTGTTATAGACAGACACCAGGAGGCAACCTTAGAACACCTTCTGAATGTGTCCTAAGGACAGTAATAGCACTGAGGGGAACAATGAAACTATGAGACGAAGTGAGAAACACGTGACTCATAATGGTCTGTGAGAGTCACTCACACGGCACTCACATTGTGTATGTTTTTAGCCTTCACCACTGTGTGCTGTGAGCTTGTCACACAGGGAACATAGGAGTTGTGTTTATAATGAAGTCTCAGATCTCAATATTTGTTTTTATACCTTCACCAGGTTGGTCATGTTCTATCAGGTACTACACAGAGTATGTGAAAGGCTGGTTTAAAGAGGTAGGTTACATCATATATCCACCCGCGTGTAGATAGATTTAATTTTATAAGGTCCTGACGAATCGCCACCAGATTGATTGACTACTAGACGAGAAACAAGTTTACCACACAATAGAGCGCCCTCCCTGAGACATAACCTCAGACATGCGCCGTTGTCTCTCTTAATCAGTTTGGGAGACCTATTGATTAAAATTGTTTTCGTTGGTACTTCCAAACCGGATTTAAACTTCCTTCAGGTTACACACCTCCACTCACTCATCTACAATGGTTAGGCCCCTCACCCACATGGCACCAAACGGCAATTTGGAATAAAAGATCTCCGCCAAAGATCCCCTCATAGGGAGCACGTCAGGTATTGCAGCGCCGACCTGATGAGGAGCAGCGCTATGATGAAGCATGACACCCAGGCGTGTGTGTGAGGGCCACAAATTCCAAGAGGAGGAATCCACATCCTCCTACATCTCATGACCATGCAAAACCGGTTCCCCTAGTTTTCCCTTGTCTCGTAATTAGGACCAGCATACATTCTGTGTCTTTACCATCCTTGCAGCGTCAGAGCGGGAACCAGAGGTCCCTGGCAAGTCAGGACTAAAAAAAGAGTCAACGTTCATTGATCAGGTCAGCAGAGAAGGGCTAAATCCCCTGAGGTTAATGTTGGCACAAGGTACTTTTTAGGGACAGACACCAGGAGGCAAACTTAGCACACCTTCTGAATGTGTCCTAAGGACAGTAATAGCAGTGAAGGGAACAATAAAATCTATGACACGAAGTGAGAAACACGTGACTCATAATACGTCAATGTTCGAAACTGTGTGCCTTCCACCATGGCAGCTGATGGTGAGGAGAGCGACACTGAGTGAGGCTAACTGCCAGTAGAGGGACCGGCAAGAGATCAGGGAGCCCTACTTCAGCAGATGTGACTCCATCGCTAGCACCTGTGGACCCAGGTGACTCCTTACCTCCCACAACGCTGGAGGTGTTGAGAAGTGGATGAACCCACTACTCACAGAGGGGAGCACCTGAGCCATCGCAGAGACCACAACACTATTAGACTCGTCATAGGGACACAAATGATGTATGGACCTGGTGGTCGTTGGGAATTTGGAGGTTATCTCTATGATTGGGAAAGATGTAGTATACCACCCGGCGCAGTATATTAGTAGTACATGCACAATAGCGGCAGGCTTGCCGCCAATCAAGAAATGAGCACCGAAGCTGGCGCTCACAGGGCCGGGCTCCGCAAGTCAACAACAGTGTGCAGTGCATTGTTGCCTGGAGCACCACGTATGCTAAAGGTCAAGCTAAAGCAATCACAGCACGTGAAGAAGCAATCTTTTAAGGTCTGGCTTGACAGTGTAGATGTCTGCAAGACCTATTGTTTCAATTCTTTAAAATATACTCAAAATGTTTTTTGCCCCCGCCCAAAAGACTTTCTCTCTCTCACCTCAAGACAGTGGCTGTTTGGTGTATCATTCTTCCTGTTGGAGGGGTAGCATTGATCGGCAAGGGGATCACTTTACATCACAAAAGTACTTTGATTTATCGTCAAACTTTCTTTGTTGATATCATGGGTGCACTATGTGTAGAAACAATCGTTTGGGTGTTTAATCAATGCAGCAGGCCTTTTTAAATGTTTTGGTCAGGACCCAAAAGGGAAACCAGACCCATTGTTTTTTTTCCAATGGTTGTTCTACTACATGGGCACTTACAAACATTTTCCCGGGTGCCGCAAAGTTTGCTCTGTGGTGTGACCGAGAGCCGCACTGATGCCAGCGGGGGTGTAAGGTCGGTATAGGGGAAGCAAAGCATGTATATTTAGTGGCTGAACTCAATTGCGCAATTTAAAACCAGAAAACCTGGGATGAATCCCGGCTTCTCCACTTGACCAAATTGTATGACCCTGGACCCTGGACAATTGTCCAGGGTCTCGAGATACATGACTTCAGGATGGATGCTGTTCAAAACCATCATTCATGTTTGAAAACCATCACGTTAAGAAAAATACTTCTAGTGCACTGCTATAATTTGATTTACTAAGGTGAAATAGTTCTACAGGTCAATGAAATACACTTCTTGAATTTTGAAAAGACTATCGTATTTTTACACATTTGCGGTCTTTAAAAATGAAAGTGTTCCTAAAGTTCAGGGCCAATTTACTACCTACCCTGACTGCAATTAACCTTTAAATAAGTGCTAGCTGTATATTTAACATTTTTATTCATGTTAATGCTGAATCGAGTAAACAGCAGCCCAGTGCTGCAGCTGCCCAGCGGGCCGCATGTAAAGATCAGGAGGGCCGCATGCGGGCCCCGGGCCGTACTTTGAATATCACTGTTCTAATAGGAACTTGTGTGATTTTGTAGAATGATGCAGTTCCCAGCACTCCAGCGCCCACCTCATTGAGAAGAGAAGTTTAAAATTTGCAAGACTCTCCTACGTCACACAGGATGACACAGATAAAGCAAAATGACAGTGCATTCCAAGAAGTGTATTTATTTCATTAGAGTTACAATTCACATCAATGAAGATTCGCAAACCCGAATAAAAGCCATGTGAAGGTTATCTGACAAGAAGTACTTATGGCTTGCGAATCACTGCCATATCTTAACATCTCACTTAAAAACTACTCCAGTGAGTACAAAGTATATCCACAACCCGTAAAAACACCCCAAGCTCAAACCTGGTACAATCTCAGGAAGTTATTTGAAAAAATGAAAAAAATTGGTAGAAAATAAGGTTATTCATACAGGCTCAACAGAATCAGTTCAAGAGACCGAAAAGAGCTGCTCTCATAGAAATCAAAACACACACCACAGCTTGCCTTGCATAACAATTGTTTTCCTGCCTGGCTTCCCTCATCCTGTTCCAAGCGCTCTCCCATGCTGTGCTGGACAAACAACAATGACCAAAGAGAACAGCCCTGCCACCTCAGGCTTCAGAAGTGGAGGCATCGCAGGGGGAAGCCGAGGAACAGCTGGAACACAAATGTTCCATCTGAACAGAAGAACAGCACTACTATTAACACCAACCATGACCAGAATAACTCGTATTTTTAAAGCAAGCTTGATAACAAAGAATGAGATGTTTCAGGTCAACGCAATCAAGCGATAAATGCACGTAACTATCTTCCCGCTCAGATACACTTATTATAAATGCAAACTTTTTTCCCTTTTCTACCCCTCTCCAACCCTTCTCAATCCAAATAACTGACAAACATATCCACCACTCAAATTACTTTCATGTTTCACTATACTAATTCAACACTAATCCTGATGGGTTCCAGAGTAGCGTGCTACTCGCCAAAAAAAGCGATTCAAAACCCCAATAGGGGTAGCAAGTGCTATATAAATACAAACCTCTTTCCTCTTCTACCACGCCACCTACCCTTCTATATCCAAATAACTGAATACCATATCCACCACTCAAATTACTTCATATTTCACTATACTAATTTTCAAAACTAATCCTATATGAGTTCCGGAGTAGCGTGCTACTCCGGAACAGGTGCTAATGAATGCAAACCTTTCTATCCCTCCGCTGTCCTACTCACTCCAAATAACTGACTAATATCCACGACTCAAATTACTTTCATATTTCACCATACTAATTCACCACTAATTCTTCATGGGTTTCCGGAGTAGCGTGCTACTCGCCCCCCCCAAAAAAGCGATTCAACACCCCATCAGGGGTAACAAGCGCTATATAAATACAAAGCTTTTTTCCTCTTCTATCCTTCTGCTATCCTTCTGAATCCAAATAACTGACTGACCTATCCACCACTTAAAATTACTTTCATGTTTCATTATACTTATTCAACACTAATCCTCTATGGGTCCCGGAGTAGCGTGCTACTCACCGAAAAAGCGATTTGACGCCTCGTCAGGCGTAGCAAGTGCCATATAAATACAATTACAATACAATACAATCAAGCAGGGGTGTAGCTTGGTCCATAAGATGGGGGGGGGGGGTTGAGCTTCAGATTTTCCAACAATCACGCCGGCGCATTATATTAAAATACATTATACAAAAAGACAAACACACTAGAGAGGCTTAAGGAGCAGCAGAAAGGGAGAGGAATGAGGTTTGTTAGGGGTACTAAGTGAGAGAAAGCACATTATTTTGTCAAATAAACATTTTTGAACTCTTTCCAAACAGAGAGAGGGAGTGTGTTTGTTTTTTGCCTCTGTGTGTAGAAATTCGTGGAGAAATCCGACAGACACCTCACTATACCCGACTCAAAGCAGCACCTAACTACTTATCACAAAATACGTTTATTAGGGGGTGTAACACACGAAACACACTCCCCCCCCACCCCCGAAGCTATGTATCTGTCATAAAGCTTAGAAGGATGGAAGTCTAAGTTGGCCATGCCGAGGGTCATTCTTGAAGCTTACACACAGATTTCGGCAGTGAGCGCTTAACTCGCTGAGCTATCTTAGCAAGTGATAGGTATTAACTAGAGGTACATTTCGTTTTCTTAGAAGTTTCATGTACGATTTCAAAGGGTTCACCAGGGATGGATGCTGACGGTACAGTGCGAGATAACACATTTCTTTCTGGGTGAGGTTTTCTACAGCACTGAACATGTGGTGATTGGGCATTTAAGACCGCTCGGTCTCATGTAGAGTCGTTTATGGGCAGCTGGACATGCTCACATACCTATGGGTTTTAGAAATCAGTGAGTTCAAGGGCGATAGAATCGGGAATCGCGGCATTCCTTCCAGTAGTTGGTGCGGATTCCGTAGGGAGGGTAGAGGGCAGGTAGTTGCTAAGGGATGGGCGGGAGAAGAAAGCTGCTCACCACACGCAGGTGCACCCTGGTCCAAATGTGTGGAGGATCCATTACCACCTGTTTTAATATGTACCCATAACTATTCTTACTCATTTTCCCATTCATAAGATGGTTTCCTTACCCCTTTTTCTCATTATCTCTGTATCAGATTGTTCCTTGCTATAATATCTTTTGATGATATACGTTTTATCACTCTACTGTTCCATCTTATGTTTTTCTGCTAAGTTTGGTACTTTATTGTTATACCAATAAAAATTATTTTAAAAAAAAATGTGTGGAGGACGCTGTATGAGGCCTGCGAGAGAGCAGGCTATCTGGCTAACTACACTGAACAAATGCAGAACTCTCTCAAAATAAAACTCTTTTATACAGATTCAGTTTGCGAACATGCTGCATGCAGGATTTAAGAAATCCCTGCTTTGTTATTTCCAGAAACAAGGACGACGCTTTCAGAGATGTAAACGTAACGCTTTCAAGCTTCTTAGACTGCATCTCCGTTCTTTTCAGCATCTTTCAACTTCTCCTCGAGCAGCAGGAGGCAGGCAGTGCAGCGGAGGGGCCAGCCAGCAGGGGGTGCACATCACGCGTCAACAACAAAATACCATCCAGGCTGGCACAGACAGCCTCGGGGCATGACGTCCTTGGCAGAGATGCCACTGACAGCTGGGGCTTTCGCTTCCGGTCTCAGTGAAGAGCTCAAACTCAGCAGCCACTTCCGGGTCATTGGGTCACAGGATGAGACAGTACAAGACGCACAGTACTCTGCAGTCCTAGGACGGGTACATTTGTGAGTTGCGCGGTTTCTTCCTCTGCCAGTTGGTTTGCGCTGGTCTTTGGTTCCCAGCAGCATTCATTCTTTTGTCCTCAGAAGGCAATCACGTGTCTTTGGTTGGCCTCCTTACTGGCCTGAGCTTCAGTTGAGGACTCAAGAGGAGTATTTAATGACATACTTATTTTTGAAACTGTATCCTTTACTCATTGGAGTTCCACAGCCCTGGGACCAGTATATTTTTTCGGTCCTGCAACAAAGACCCCGGCTTCTTCCTGACCCTGACGTGCGGGTAGGTGATTCGGTGTGGTCCGGATGACGGACAGGTACCTTCCACCTTGGTGCCAACACACCAGAGAAGACCGGTGACGCCTTTTCTGGGTCTTAATAGGGTCCCACCTAGACAGAGCAGGACCTTCCGGCCTGCGCTCCTACCTCAAGAGGAAGGTAGTATTCGCCCCTTCCCCACTGTGTAGCACTATTTCATTGTAGGTCCTGACGAATTGCTCTCATAGCATGAAACATGTTGACCTTTAGGTAGAACGCACACTGCTAGATCGTTGCACCAGCGCGTATCTTCGCCTCACTGTTTTTAGCAAGGTGGTGAACCACACCAATAAAGATTGCCGTGGATTCACTAACCTTTTTTAATCTTCATCACTTTCACACACGTCTACACTTCCCCTGAAGCCCCTATACCCACATGCACCAACTGGCAGGAACAAAAGATCTCCGATAAAGAGCCCCTCTATGTGTGCCCGTTAGGCATTGCAGCGCCAGGTCTAACGAGGAGCAAAACCCATATGATGAAGCATGACACCTAGCTTGCTGGGTGTGTGAGGGTTTCAGTTCCGAAAGGGGAACTTTTCTTCCCCCTTGCTGCTTTCTCCGCTTGGTTACTCAGTTTAACACTCTCTCTTGGGGAACAGTGTATTTCTTTTTGTTGCTGCAACAAAGGAGTGTAAGGGAGGTTGGGATGTGGCATCAGGGTCATTTGGGATGTATTTGGTTCCTTTAAGGTGACGAAGAAATTGATGAATAAGTTAGTGGAGTCAGTTTCAGAACTGGAAAAGTGAGACTCACATAATTTCTTCCAGCTTTCTGGATCTCTGGCATGTTGGTTTGAGATTTTATCAGTGCAATGTAGAATGAGGCAGCATTGATATACCCAGAGTGGTCATTGGCATTACAACAGAGGGGTCCTGATCAGGGAAGAAAGTGTGGGGAGTATATGGAAAACGGGGCTATGACAGTGGTCAAGAATTATTTCAGCATCCATGGAGACCTCTAACCCTTTGACCTCAATGCTGGGGCTAATTAATTGGTCTAGGATGCAGTGATTGGATGGCTAGGAGGTTGGCAATGCCTCTGGCACTGAGGAAAGCAGTTCAGCCTTGTTTCCATGAAGCTCAAGGAAACTTCTTACTACTGACGATTCTACGGTAGACAGCGATTTTTCTAGGCCCAGATAATGTAAAGAGTTCTTGTTCCTGCATATGTTAAGATGTGTGTTGTTAGTACAGGAGTGGTAGAGAAGGGGACAGAAGCAACTGATATTTAGCAGGAGTGGATTAAGTAAAGAAAAACACAAGCAGTAGGATTGAGTCGTCATAATCCAGAGCATGACATGGGCTAGACAAAGAGGCAAACTTTGACTAGTTGAGGCCAACTGCAGGGACACATCAGAGGAAGTCTGAGACTCCAACTAGGGCCTGCAGCATTGATACCCAACGTACGGCCCGGGGGCCACATGCGGCCCTCCTGGCCTTTATCAGCGGCCCCCTGGTTCACAGAAGCACTGGGCTGCTGTTTACTCGGCTTACTACTAAACTTTAAAAAGATGTTATATAAACATACAAGTATTTCTTTAAATGTTAATTGAAGTTAAAGAAAAGAAGTAACTACGGTGTCCTGAGCACCTTTATTTTTAAAGACCACGTGCAGCAAACATGTAAAAATATGAAAAAGTAAATTCAAAAGTATATTTCATTAACGTACAGAATTGTGTCACCTTGGTACATCACATTATATCACTGCACTGAGAAGTATTTTATAAAAGTGCAAGTTTTTTTAAATATGAATGTAGAACCCTTTATTCCCCCTGCCACCCCACCACCTTATCAACAATGCCAATAGTGAACTAAGAGACAAGTCAGTTGTTATGTGTACCCTTTGGGTGGCCTGGGTTGCTATTACACAGACACAACATTATAGTTTGTTAAATTAAACACATAAGGTTTTGTACAGCGCAAATCCTGAAGTCATGTATCTGGAGATCCTCTTAAATGTGATAATGAAGCAAAAGGAGGGAAAATGAAATAAAACAATTGCGTAGGATCACACAATTTGGTCAGGTGGGAACGACAGGATTGATCCAGGTTATCTGGTTTCACTTTGTGCAATTCAGACACTAAATGTACATGCTTCTCCTCCCCTACACCCACCTCACCTCCCTGTGTCCCTTCTATAGCCACCCTTCTGGCATCATGGTAGCCCTGGTCACATCACAGAAAACACTTTTTGGCCCATGGGAAAATATTTGCGAGTACCCCTAGCCTACAGGGAGCTAGAGTGGTCATGCGGTAGTCTGCGTTGAATCTCCATGACTGCAGTGAGGTCTGTTAGAACTCAAAGCCGTCATATCTTTGTCTATGGCTTCAAGGCAATCATTCAAGACCTTTAGATATGCAATTCAGGTGCAGGAGCGAGAGCAGAAATCTGATTATGTTGGGTCAAAAAGATAAGAGTGTGAGTGCAGCCCTGTATTTGGATGTCACAAATATTTTTCAGATTCTTGGATGTGGGTGGTGGGTAATAAATTGTTTTTCGTTGCATCTGAGAGTTGGGCCAAGTGTTGCTTGAGCGTATATGGAAATGGCTGTGTTTAAAATGGTAAGTGGATGAGATAAGTTATGAGTAGGGTCAGAAGATCATCAGAGTCGTTAAGTATTATGAGCAGTATACTGCTGCTGGCTGAGAAGCTGTATTGGAAGACTTCTAAGGATACTCTTTGAGGAAGCTTTCAGAATTGTTGTGAGAACGAATATGAAGATGATTGCTGGTTTGTTTTCTGTGTGTCTTCGTGTTTCTTTATGTTTCACATTTCACGTTTCTTTATTTCCTGCAGTTACTTAAAACCATTGCAGTGTTAGTGCATACAATACAAAATTAGAACATAAAAACATCTGTGTATATATAAAATTTCCACAAGGTATAAGTGAATACCTCCATTTTTGCTGCTTTTTTTTATTATGATAGCAATCTTCAAAATAAAACCGGATAAAACCAATTGTTAAATGACTCTATGCAGATATAAACAAGCTTGTATTTTGGTCATGGTATATGTCCTTGCATAGCTAGCTATATATTGCAGTTCCATTTTTCTTCCAACCAGCCATAAACTTCTTTCTGCCGGTCGTCTTGTTTGTGTGTCGCTGGCAATATCTTCTTACGGTGGACTGACTTGGGGCTTGCTCTTATCAAGATGTACAGCAATGCCATGGCCTGGTTCAGTTTTTGCAGGTTTGGGCACTTTTTGTTCAGCCAGCAAAAGGAATTTTACCAGTCTATAGTTTAGTTGTGTATTTTCTGGGTTTAAACAGGCTAACACTGCTTGCCTCCTGGTGCGGATGCCTTTCTGTATGAATGGATATTTTAGAAACTGTTGCCGTGCTTGGTGAATTTCCTTGCATAAGCAGATTAGATGGACTATA
The DNA here is from genome assembly GCF_964261635.1 of Lissotriton helveticus. Classification (NCBI taxonomy): domain Eukaryota; kingdom Metazoa; phylum Chordata; class Amphibia; order Caudata; family Salamandridae; genus Lissotriton; species Lissotriton helveticus. The sequence continues at coordinate 161,189,779 of NC_136065.1, read as the reverse complement.
TCGCCTTGTTTGGTTTTGCACAATCTGCACGGCTCTAATGCTTGTGACCTTAGCCATGGTGAAAAATGTTGAGTGCATGGAAAAATTCCCATCCTATGTCTCAAAAAGTTAATTTTTATGGACTTCGAGTAACCCTGGTTAAAAAATGGCAAGCAATCGATTTGCGAAGCTTGCTTTATCCTCCACCAGAGAGATTTGTTTCTGTGTGTCTTAGTGGGTGTTGGGGTTGATCTGTCATTTGTTTGGATGTTTATATTGGATCTTTGCTATTTTAGCTATTAATAAAGTTACCAGCATCATCGAAATTGGGTAAAGAAAGATGGGGCTTAGGTGCTTGGAGAGCATCGCGAAAAGATTGCATGGATACTCTGCAGAACTGGTAGGTTTGGAAGTAACGTGGTGAGGTTATGTGGCATTCAGTAGACTGTGTTGCATTTTTTTGAAGGTAGCGTTGGGTGGTAATCGTCGTCAGACCTAATCTACATGCCACTTTCTGTGATAAACCTGCCATTCAAGTCTCAATCCCTGAGTAACAACACAAGCAACACAAACAAGGTACTGCATCTCTATAACGCAATCACTTTTCTCATGTGATCCCTGCATACAGAACCATATGTCACAACCCAATCTTAATCGGAATCCGGTTGCATTAGAACAGCAGCAACACAACTTCTTGCATCAACCCCTACAAAACACCGTTGCCTACTCAAACATCTCCACAAACTACAGCGGGATACCCCTTCAAAGTTTTCCACATGTGAAGTACTCCCACGGTGGTAACAAAGAGCGTTAGAGTTTTTCCTTTTCGAGACCTTCTTCTCTCTTCCTTCCGAACCTTTCACGTTCAGAAACACATTCGCCATTGATGGATCCACAGCCCGCAAGGCTTATAAATATTTGCTGGAGGAGAGAATGTCTTTCATCAATATATAAATTGGAAACTACTAACACAGAATAAAAAAATCCGTGTTACGCATTCACTTGACTTACGTTGCCATTTCACTGGCAAACATCACTTCATCTAAGCCTAAACATAAGGGTCTAGTAAACCACTGTTTATCTATCTGACCATGAAGACATGTTGGTATTAAAAACTATGGTTACAATTTCAACTTGACACAATATACATTAAACCAGTATCTACAATTTAGTGTTAAACTAAGGTATGCAGAACGTTTTCCCAAAACTCCTAATATACATAGTATGAGCTTTCCCAATGCAAGTTATTCATATGTGCCCTCTGTTTTTATTTTTTAATACTGCTATCTTAATGGGGTTACGTTGCAGTGTTTTTATTTTCTGATGTGCACCACCTGCTCCTAAAACAATATTTAGATGAGAAGTGCACTCCTATTTCCTCTTCCAGTTTCTTTAGAAAAGAAAATCCTTTCGTGTACTAAATAATCCAGTGGTGCTACACCGCTACGCGTGCAGTCGACATACGTGAATTAACTATCATCATATAACAAGCTTTGCTAATTTCTTCATTCTAATTCATTTATTTAATCATTTGTACTATTACTTCACTATACATGGTACCTTATTTTTAATACCTCATACATTTCCTGAACAAAATATTTCTAACACACAAGTTTCCTTGATACTTGTTTTAACATCAATATATAATCATGAAATTTGTTGTACTACACCAAATGTATGTCCTGTTCCTTTTCAATCAGAGCCAATCAGAGAATTTGCAAAGCACGCTACTTACCCACGAGGGTCTCAAGGCACTGCGGGGGGGGGGGGAAGGGTGCGGCTACTGCTCGAAGAGCCAGGTCTTGAAGAGCCTCCTTAAGGTCAGCAGGTCCTGGGTCTGTCGTAGATGGGTGGAGAGGGTGTTCCAGGTCTTGGCGGCGAGGAAGGAGAATGATCTGCCGCCGGAGGTCGTTCGTTGGATGCGCGGGACGGCGGCGAGGCTGGTGGAGCGGAGCTGGCGGGCAGGGGTGTAGAAGTTGAGTCTGTTGTTTAGGTAGGCTGGTCCGGTGTTGTGGAGAGCTTTGTGTGCGTGGGTGAGGAGTTCATGTGCATGAACGGGAACAGGACATACATTTTGTGTTCAGGAAATGTGTGAGTTATTAAAAATAAGGGACCATACATAATGAACTAATAGTACACATTTTTCAATAAATGAATTCTAAGAAAGAAATAAGCAGATTGTGATTTATATTGTGATTAACAAATTATTGAACTTGGTTAAAGTGAACAGTGCACACTACATTCAAGTCTATGTACTGGTTATATGAGGCCACCTGCTTCTAAAACATATACAAATATAATCTTTAGTTCTAATAAAAGAATGTAGGTCACACAATCAGTCACTTTGCTTGCAAATTTCATTACAGTGCCAACAAGCTTGTAAGTTCTGATGAAGTACAACATACTGAACTGGTGCAAAGCTAGGAGGTGGGCCGATGACGACCACGGAGCTGGAGTAGGTACGTGGACTTGAACCGGTCGTCCCAGGTAACAAGGCAATAGATTAGACTCTGGTCTTGAAATTCTAGTGGTGGTCAGTTCTGTAAATGATGTACCCCTGGTGGGACCTCCAGCTGTAAGTTGTTTCTGATGCATCCCAGTAGAACCATATGGCTTTCTGAAGATAAAAGGAAATGCTAAAGGCAAAGGTTCTGCACACAGAAGCTGCATTTTATATATAATATATATATAATCCACATTTGTAAAGCGTGAACAATCACCCGTAAGGGTCTCTAGGCACTGGGGGCCGTCTGGAAGATTAAGCAAGCTATTGCCCAGAGTCACATGGTGCTGGGCTAATCTGCCACCGGTGCCGGGGATCGAACCGTGATCCCCAGATTCCAGCGTCAGTCACCCTGGCCGCGGCGCCACACCTCTCCCACTTTTTTTTTTATATAATCCACAAAACGATTTATTAGTGTCTTATTGTGTTATCAATGCATTAATAGAACAATGTCACTCTTTAATTGCTGGCCACATGTCCAACGTGCAGGAACTCGTTTGCTGGAAAAAGATAATGCAAAAACAATTGCAACTGGTCATCTGGAACTTCCATGAGATGCATGTAGATGTAGGCTTTGGGCTGCTCCGCGATGTCCATACAGTATGGCCGCTGTTTCTACGCTCCTGTTCTTCTTACCACGCTAGCGCCTCGAGCTCTGTGACATTTCCCTTGTTCAATCATATCACCTTCTGAGGACCTTTACCAAGTACAGAGCTTCTCTTCCACAAGAGCTCACAGGCCGTCTCTTGGAAACCACATTTTCCACTCGAGCTGGCAAGAGCATTGGATGTGATATGTTACAGGAAAATGGAAATCGTTCGACATCTTCGCTGGAGGCAGTCTGTAGGCTCGCGCAAAGAAGTCAATCATACTCGGAATTTGTGATCTACATACAACCTAAGATTATGCAAGCTTGAGCAAAGCCTGCTGGGAAACAAAACTACAGTATCAGATGCTCCAGGGCAAGTCTGCATCAGCAAACTCTACATTCCTGTGGTCATTTACTCATTTGTGTTTCTTTCCAACATGTGTATGCAGGAATGCACGTATGTACATACATGCGACACAAGTTTACTGTGAACCTACCCGGTAAGGACCAGGGCGCTGATTTTTGGCGGGAGTACCTAATGTGTGTCGGTCGTTGCAGGTGGGGGAAACCGGCACTCATTTTTGAGGATTAAGATTTATTTTTGTCCTAGAGTCAGAGAAGTAAAGAGAGAAAAGGAAGAAGGAAGAGAAAGGAGGGAAAAAACTGTGGCAAAACTACCCTGCAAGAATGAAATAAAGTGCCAAGAAACAGGGTGGGGGTGGGGGAGGGCATTAGGTGAAATCAAGACTAGGCAGCCTTCGTATTTAGCAACCCTTACATTCGGCACCCCTTCAGGAGGCTCCCAAGAACACCATTGAGCTCCTGGGACAGGTGTGGGACCGCTATGCCTGAGGTCACGGACCCTGGCAGGGATTCTGGATTTGCTAAGGTGCAGACTAATGCCCAGTCTTGCTGCTCTGGCTATTGCCGGGGTGTCTGAGAAGGTATGGGCCATATTTGTTAGGGACCATTGTACGCCACCCCCATGGTATTGCAGGATCTTCCAGGGGTGGCTCCTCCGCTATGGCTAGGCAGTTAGGACTGGAGTGTTCCCATGAGGCACAGGGTCAAGACTGATTTGAAAATTAAAGAGAGAGGCATAGGCGCACAGCAATGTAAGATAAACACAAATTGTGTAGGGAAGTTGATGCAGTGAAACAGATAAAGGTGCTCCAACAGGTGACGTAACTAGCCAGAATACGTCCAGTAGATAATAGCGGAAAGTGTGTACCGCAGTACCTACGCGAAGCCCGAGACACGTAGTCCACCTCTTTTGAATCTCCACACACTGATGTGAGCTGTATATCGAAGTGGAAGCAGTGCTCCTTGACAAAGGACTACACGAGTCCGAAATGCATCGGAGCATATTTTGAACTACATGCTATGGGATTACTTTATATGGATCATATGGCGTGATGTAACGCCTCGCATAATGAACCCTTGAACTTCATTAAACATATGCAAACGTTGTAAAACTTATGGATTTGAACTGTCCTTTGAATCAGCTACGCTGAGTTACACAAGTGTGCCCACCACAGGGTTGTGTTTACGTTCCACGTAACACACTTTCCGCTATCAAGACTGATTTGCACATAGCTGGGTCTGAACTAAGGTGGCAAAGTGAGCTAAAGAACGATTATGGATTTAACCCAGATCTTTGACTTGGGACGAGTGCCTGAAAAGCTTCTGCGCTCCGTCCATCATCTCCTTGTGTTTGCTTTGTTCACCCTAGTTGACAGGGTATGCCCAGACGTGGGTCCCTTGCTCACTTTGCCACTGGAGTCAAGCTAGCCTAGCTGAAGAGGGGTGTTACCCCGAAACTGGTCCCAGGATGATTATTTCCGGTTCACGGAAGAACTGGCTTGGCAGTTCAGGCAGGACTGCGCCCATGAGGCACAGGGTCAAAACTGATTTGCACACAGCTGGGTCTGAACTGAAGTGGCAAAGTGAGCTAAAGAATGATGATGGATTCAACCCAGATCTGTGAATGGAGGTGAGTGTCTGAAAAGTTTCAGCGCTCCATCCATCATCTCCTTGTGTTTGCTATATTATCAGAGGCTGCCCTTCTCCTCTGCCATGTTTCTCAGAGCCTGAGCATCACCTGCTGGTATGCTACCAGAGTAAACCTTCTGCTGCTGCTGTGTTTTCAGTGCATGACCTCTACCTGCTGCTTTGCTATCCAAGGCTAGCCCAGCTGCTGTGCTATCATAGCCAAAGCCTCTCCTTCTGCTGTGTTGTCAGTCTGACCCTCACCTGCTATTATGCTATTAGAGGTTGGCCTTCTCTTTCTGCTATGATCTCAGCGGCTGAGCTTCACCTACTGCTGTGTCAACTGAGACTGACACTTACCTTCTGCTATGTTTTCAAAATAACACAATCTCCTGCTGCTATGTTATAATGGGCTAAACCCCAGTCTGAGCCTCCCCTGCAACAATGCTCTCAGTGTCAGTTTTTCACCATAAAACATGGGGAAAACCCAAGGATACAGAGGGACCAAGGGTACACGCTATTGTAAAAGTATTAAATTAGGTCATAAAGTTACATTAGGAGAAGTGTGGCTCACTGGTTAGAAGTGGCAGACCCTGAAGCAGAGGTTGGCCCAGGACCAGGGTTCAATTCTCGTTGCGGCAGGGTCTTGTGTCAATGTCCGCGGACTCGATAATTCTCGCCTAGGTGCCTAAGCTAACCATGGGTCCCATTATGCAACTCTGGGCAATAGCTTGCTTAATCTCCACAACGGTCCTATCAGCGCCGGGGATGCCTGGCTTCACCTTGGAGGTGCCCAGGAGGGACCATCTCACAGGGAAAGCCAGGACGGGTTCCCCAGCGGTATACAGCGCCAGGACACTCCGAGATGGAGTAACAGTGCGCTTTACAAATATACATTTACATTTACATTATGACACAATGTCTTCATATGAAAAATAAAAGCACATTTTATTAGCTACCAGGATTAGTGGGTAACGTCAAAAAACAAAATATATTCAGGCAATTATTTGTATGAAAAAATGATTCAGTTTACATCCTAGACCACAGGAAGCCACACATCTGCCCTTTCAAATGATATACACGGTATAGGGTCAGTGTGCAAAATCAACAACGTTTCGATCCCATGTAATTTAGAGGATCATCTTCAGGACATTTTTTAAAAGTCAATGCTTGAGAATCAACTGTTTGATTGGTGGCAGAAGGCCCAGATGTAGTTGAAAAATGCAAAGATCTCCAAGGTCCATGGGACGCCAAGGAGTTCGAGGCAAGGTGCTAAACTCAGAGTTTATAGGGGGCAGATAACATCAAGCGCCCTGGAAGTGGCCGATGCACCTCTCGTGGGGTGTCTTTGATCTGGGTTAAACATCCGAGCCTTAGAGCAAGGCGGTATTCACCCGAGAATATACCGCCAGAGGGAGCCGAATCAAGGCCACTGCGTCAGGAGCTGCAGAGTCAAAAAGACGCGTCTCGCACAATTGCGTCAGAGGCCGTAGCGGCATTCAGAGCCGCAGGGACTGATGGGTCAGCGGCACCCTAAATAAACCTGTTTTTTTTTAAAACTATCAAACCAGGGAATTGGAGCTCATCACCTTTGCTTGCATTAGGGGCTCATTGCATCTTTGCTATATATTACTGTAAGCCACACCACTGCTAAAATATCAGAGCACAAATCTCACCTGCCGCTATACTGTCAGTCTGACCCTCACCTGCTGCTATACTGTCAGTCTGACCCTCATCTGTCGCTATACTATAAGAGTTTGTCCCTCACCTGTGGAGCTCACAGGTCCAATGCTATCAGTCTGCAACCGCGGTCGGCAGTAGGAGTTCCTGCAGGGCGGTGACGTGGGGAGGGGGAGGGGCAGGGTGGGAGGTAGTAATGTATGGATTACGGAGTTTAAAGAGGTAAGTAAACATATAAATAAATCAAACGAAGTTCGTTGTGCGCACTGCATTACCAAATGCGGAGCAGTGCGAAATATGTTTTATTTATTTATATGTTAACTTACTTGTCAAACTCCGTCATCCATACATTACTTCCCCCCCACCCTGCCCCTCCCTCCCCACGTCACCGCCCTGCAGGAACTCCCACTGCCTGCCGCGGCTGTCAGTCTGTCCTCTTTTAACCCCCAGGTTTGCACCCGGCGCCCTCGCCTAGCACTTCAGCCTGCGCGTGGGACGCAGCTCATGGAGGCGCTGTGCGCCTCTGGCACGCTGCAGTGCTTGGGGGCATGCTGCCAGAGGAAGGGATTCTCAGGCCGCACAAACAGTCTCCACTTTCAGACACTTCCAGCCCCTCGAGCCGTTTTCTTTCTCACAATGAACGCTTCGAGGCGGGTCCGGGTGAATAGCAGCCCTCGTAACTGGCTGCACCGATGGAGGGGCGAGCCAGGCGTCCCTGAGCCCACCACAGGACAGCGGTTCCCGCACCGGGGTCAAACACACCACTCGTGAGAGCCTCGAACAGCAACTGCCACTGCTACCGAGGGAAGGGATATTCAGACGTTTGCCGCCCTCGTCCCGTTCCGCCAGTCTGCCCCCATTATCTCCTTTTCTCTGCATACCCACTTGGCGCCATTACAGGTCCCAGGAGCTCAGAATAAGCACAAAAAAACACTCGCGGTTGGCACAGATCAGGGCCTTCGATGCCAGTCTCAGCACCGAGCCAAAGGGATGAATGGGAGCAGCTTGGCTGTGTACCACACTTACAAGCATACCAATGGGAAGGACTTCAAAGCTTCACTGGTTACAATCTGGCATCTCCCATGAGCATTTAAAGCACACCTTCATGCGCAGAAGCGCCTAGAGGCGACTCAATCTGAACAAGCCTCTCTAGCTTCCTAATACCCTTTCTTGTCTTCAGCCTAGAGGGTAGGTCGAGTTCTCAACATTTGTTTGATGTCGATCTTTTGATGCAACTTATTTAGTAAACATAAAATAAACGAAATGACAGCAGTAAATGTCCTAAACATCAAATATGTTTCAGTTCGTTATAGTGCATGGACACATGCAAAGATGGGGAATGATGTGTCCAGACGTGGGTCCGTGCTCACTGTGCCACTGGATTCAAGCTAACCTGGATGATGTGGGGTGATACCCCCAGGGCCGGCTCTAGGCTCATGGTGGCCCTGGGCAGGGAGAGTAGGTAGGGGGCCCGGAAGAGGGGGTCCGGGCGGGGCGAAGCGCGCAGGCCAGTAAAGAGGGGAGGGGGTCAGGGTGTTTAGAAGCCAAATCCCTGCCAGGGGCCACCACGCAAATATGTATCCATCCTCAGAGGATTAATATATTAAGGATATATATTGGCATGGTGGCCCCTGGGGTTTGGTGGCCCTGTGCAGGTGCACAGCTTGCACATGCATAAAGCCGGCACTGATACCCCAAAACCGGTCCCAGGATGCTTGTTTCCAGTCCAGGGAAGACATGGCTTGGCAGTTCAGACTGGACTGTTCCCATGAGGTACAGGGTCAAGAAGACTGATTTGCATTTGGCTGGGTCCAAACTGGAATGGATTTAGGTCCAGTTCTCTGTACTGGGGGTGAATGTTTGACAACGTTCTGCATTTCGTCCATCCTCTTTTTGCGTTGCAAAGACACAGCATTCATGCGCACACACACTGACACAGATAAAACGTGCATGCAAATCTGCAGGCAGACAAATATATAGACAACCATGTGCACACATACAAACACATCGGCAGCCTCCCACAGACAGCAAATAGGCGCCCACGCACAAAGATCTACCAGAGACCACACAGCATCTAGTCACCCAGAGACTGGGGGAGGGGAAACAACCTTTACAACGAGGTTTTCACCCAGGGCCGGACTGGGAACCAAAACCGGCCCTGGCAAAGTGCTCGGCCGTCCCCCCTCCTCCCCCTGGGGGGGGGGGAGGATGCCACCAAGCTCTTTACCAGGGCCATTTTTCCGCCGAATTTGTTACAGGGCCGATTTTGCAGCACGGCCCTGTCACAAAAACGGCCCCCGGGGCCCAAAAACGACCCCCACCCTTGCGGCCGACCGGGGAATTGCCAGGTGCCCGCAACGGCCAGTCCGGGCCTGTTTTCACCTCGTTAAGCCTTACCAACGCATTTTTAGCACAGATATTTTTACCACGAATATGCATTTAAAACGCATACCAACACAACACATTTAAGGTAAGTTGGGGGTCTCCACCAACAAATACATTGTTTTCAAATATAAAAACAATGTGTTTTATTGGCATGCATTTTCGCAGTAAAAACATGCGCGCTAAAAATGCATGTAAAAGGCATGCGAAGTAATTGCATGCGATGTACCATCGTACAACCCTAGGAGAGATGTCATATTTTTTGCACGCACAGCATTTTATGCTGCTGTCAGGTCATTTGCACGTGCTGGACAGGACCAAAGACTGGAAAGGGGGGAATGAGGAGGCAACCGGGTGAATGGGCTGAAGGTAGTGGACCTTGGGCATCTGGTTGGCAAGGAGGATACAGGTGTGGCCGGTATGGTACAGGAGAGGGAAAGTGGGGTCAGGAGAGGTGCTTTTAAAGAAGGGGCCAGTCAGTACCAGGAACCTATTTACAGAGAGTGAGGTATGGCAGACTGCTAGAGAAATGTAAGAACAAGCCGACGAGAGTAAGATACACGTCCATAAACAAACACACAGAAGCTGACAAACACATAATATGAAACTACAGACACAGATGCAATACCACACAAAACATGTTCAGTCACAGAGCACATAACAAGCACAAATTCAGGATGTGTGGCTGCAAGATGGAAGGTATGCCTCTATGTAATTTATATATTATCGTTTGCTAACAAAATCAAAGTTGATGTAGTGTAAATATAGTTATTAGTGCCTAAACAGCTGTTGCGTTCTCTCTAGAGAAGTCCCTTTTAAAGTGTGATGAAATGATATAGTTCTCATTAGGGCACAAGTCAGGGATACACGCCGCCAGATGGCGTCCACCCATTATTTCCACTGGGTGGACGCCGCCCCTCCCTGCCGATAGGTTTGTGCCCCAGTGAATATGCTGAACTTGTCCCAGTGTAATTTTCCACGCCTACAGTTAATTGATTTCTGTTCTCACAGTAACATGCAGGCAGGGAGGGGGTTCTTTAAAAATATCTGGTCCAAATATAAAGGCTTGGTTTAAAGGGCCATCAGACCTCATTTTGTTCCAGCAAAATTCTGTCTGGGCGCACTCTGATGCCTCACACCTAGATTCTAATGCATTAGAGGGAAAAAAGGCACACAGCTTGTTATCTCTTCACAAGTACTTGAGAAACTACAATTTGGAGGCACGTTTACGACTTTGTCCAACCTCTGTATATAAGAGATATGCATGCACTGTAAGAATGTCAGATGCGAGTCTGTATAAGTATTTGCACAAATAACGATTTAAATACCACTAATCTTTTTTTAGGTCTCGGCCTAGCGTACACTGCGCAGCAGTGTCGCGCAGCCACGATTTAATGTTTTCCCTGGAGTGGGGCTTGAACCCGCCCCTCTTCTCCATTGGCTGGCTTCCTAAACGGAGGCCAGCCATTGGAGGAGAGGGGCATCACTCCGTTCAAGCCCCGTTTTTTGTGATAGAGAGGTGTGTTTTGGCTGTTCTTTCTCTCCCTGACGTCATCGGGAGAGAGCAGCCCCTCATCACGCTGCCTGCACGCCCAAGTCAGCCTTCTGATTGGTGTTCCTTATTAACCAATCAGGGGGCCGACTTGGGCGTGCAGACAGCGTGAGCATTTCTGCCCGACCGCCGCAGGAAATGGCTGCAACTCCTGAACTGCTGTGAAAGATACAGTGCGAATGCGATGCTAGTTTTACTAACTCTTACAGCATGAGGTAATGTGCATTCTCAAAGTCTACAAGTTTCTCTCGTTGAAACGATTTACTAAACAGAAATCGTGACTGGAATACGCAGTAAATCCTTACTGCAAATCTGCTTTATGCACGCAATTTAATTTAATCTAATCATCATACAGAGATGTAGTTAATGCACAGAGTAGGGTGTATGGCATAAGTATGGAGCACCTTCTGTGCTTGCATGTAAAACAGCTCTAGATGGTCGATTAACGGCATGGCTTTGAATTGTTTTAGCTTCGGGTGCAGTAGTGTGCGGCTTCCTAGCGTTCAGAGCTCCTCACAGCTACCATTAAAATCTTTCCCAGGCAACATCGTCGTTTTAAAAATGCCCTTCTCGGTGTATTATCTCCCCTGGAGGTATGTCCCCTTTACCAACTCTGAAAGGGCGACGGGGAGCAGAAAATAAGCGGCCTGCTTTAGTTGTGCAGTAGTCGTGGCGTCACCGGGAGATGTGGGTCAGCAGTGGTGTCAGGGTGTGTGTCGCATATATATGTAAAGCGCAAACAAACTCAGGGGGAACACAGCGGCTAGTGGGCGTCAGGAACATGAGCTCGCGAGCACAAACACGTAGTAGGAGCCACGCCACGGGGATTTCTACTTTGGAGCTTTATTTATTTACTTTCAGGTTTTACTGGGAGATTACAGCGTGGTCACTGGTGACATTACATACATATTAGCATACCACCTAGAGAAGGTTCCGAACTTACCCTGCATCGTCTCAAGTCATGAAACTCAATAGGGAGCCATTCAGGGCTTTAAGTGGGATGAAAAAACTGTGTGTGTTTTAGGGGGAAGGCTCGCAAAGAGGGTTGTCGATGTAATTAAGGGCGTGGCTTAAACACCACATAAGCTAACAACCTGTGCTTATCATAGTGTGCCGCCTGACTGGTATTTTGTCATTGCATCCAGATATATAATACAACATGTAACATTACACCTAAATAAGCCAGGACTATTGGCTTTGTCAATGATGTTAATTGCTTGTGCTTGCTCTCCTGCCCCCTCATTTGTTGTGCTTGCTCTCCTGCCCCCTCATTGCTTGCTCTCCTGCCCCCTCATTGCTTGTGCTTGCTCTCCTGCCCTTGCCCCCTAGTTGCTTGTGCTTGCTCTCCTGCCCCTGCCCCCTCGTTGCTTGTGCTTGCTCTCCTGCCCCTGCCCCCTCGTTCGTTGTGCTTGCTCTCCTGCCCCTGCCCCCACATTGTTTGTGCTTGCTCTCATGCCCCTCGTTGCTTGTGCTTGCTCTCCTGCCACTGCCCCCTCGCTGTGCCTGCTCCCCTGCCCCTTAGCTGTGCTTGCTCCCCTGCCCCCTCGTTTGTTGTGCTTGCTCTCCTGCCCCTGCCCCCTCGTTGCTTGTGCTTGCTCTCCTGCCCCCTCGTTGCTTGTGCTTGCTCTCCTGCCCCTGCCCCCTCGTTGCTTGTGCTTGCTCTCCTGCCCCTGCCCCCTCGTTGCTTGTGCTTGCTCTCCTGCCCCCGCCCCTCGTTGGTTGTGCTTGCTCTCCTGCCCTGCTATTGGCATTGTAAATGACAATGCCATTTATTTACGTTTTAAAAACAAAAACATAAATAAAAATAATGTCATTAGCAATGCCAATAGCTCTAACTTTAAGAATGCCGAGACAATTGCATTGTAAATGCTTGCTATTTCTTTTGTAGAGCTACTCATCCCAATGTAGGGTGTCAGAGCGCTTTACTACACATGCACACATTATACATTGACAATATATCATACAAGTGTGTAAATCAATGTGCAGGATTGCAACATAAGACAATAAGGTTACAAGGTGTTGGATTCACATATCATCCTTTATAGCTCATTGTGCTCTATTAGGAGGATTGCAATTTAAGAACTTTAAGTAGCAAAAAATCTGTCTTTTAAAAGCAGTAACCCACTTACCTATATACATAAAATAAAAATCTGGCATGTGTACGTTACACAATGTGCTTTGCAGGAGAAAAATTAACCCTCTGTGCAAACTGTGACTGGACAAAACACACAGAAAATGTGTTAAACCCGGCATTTAGGCCTTTGTTGGCGTGGTCTCCCCTAACCTTTTTAGCTGCACACCTCTTGTTTTGACCTTGTTTTGCTAGCTTAGGACTTGGGTGCACTTGGCACTACCATGCAGTGTCCAAGCACTGGGCTCATCATGTACACAATGCATATGTGTATATATGATTGGCTGATTCGAGTTAGCTATCAGCCTCTTGTTGTGGGGTAAGACCTACACATGGGGCATGTATCTCAAACGTGTTTCAGAGGGCCTGCTGCACAGGTTGTGTAATCCATGGAGCAGCTCATCGATTGTGCCACAGGTTTGCCCTGGTGGGACCTGTGTGCACAGGTTACTGTTACCCGACTTGGCATTTACAAAGCTGTGTGCCAAAGTTCTGAATGTCTCCTGCTATATCGGAGTTCTCCATGGTGACAGGGGGTGTGCTGTTGGGAAGAGGTTGGGCAGGTGTGTGGCTGTGTTACCTGCAAGAATCATTAATGACACCGGACGGTGTGTTCGGTAAGATGGGGCCTGCTTCTCACATTGTATTAGCATAAGGGGATGCAGGGAAAGGCGGTCTAGCATTATTTCCTATGGGCAGAATAGGAACAATATGGTGTTTGGTATCGATGAGTTCATAATGGCAAATTCTGCCTGGGAGTGGGTTCGACATTACGGTGATGGAAATGTCACTTTGGGTAAGTGGGCAATTCGATGTGCGTGGTGCCGTGTGTCAGGCGGCCTGTCTCCAATTCACTACTGGGTGCAAGGGGGATAGCCACATCTGTGCAGTCCAGATAGAGGGCCATAAAGTAGGGGTTCACAGGAAACTGCAGACCTCAGACTCTGAAGGGTGTCCCTGCTACTTTCTGTGAGACTACGTAAGATATACCGTACCGTAATGTCACGTGCCATGATGTCACTTGTATTCTTATTTAGTCTACCCACTTCTTTTATTAGGACTTATGCCCTAGTTACCATGCCCATTCAGTCATTGCCATCTGCAGAGTGATCACCTGTCAGTAACAATACTGTGAGCTGAGCATGCCACTTCCTTCCTTTGCCTCTCTGCTATAAACTCACTTACGTAGAACTGTATTTCAACACCTTCATTTTTTAAGTGTTAACTTTGAACATGCACAAGTTTGCAAGACCACACCATCCCTACACCACTGTATTCGAATCGGGCCAATCCTTTAAAAAAAAAAAAAAAAGACATTTCTATCACAAGAAATGTTTCATCAAAATGCTTTCCGCACAAAATCACGTTGTTTACACCTCTGCCAGCAGACCACCAGTGAAAACAAAAGGTAATAAAGTCACTTTGAAGAGATGACAATTCCATTCATGAGCTAAGACACCTCTCTTTCTCAACCAATCACCAAATAACTTTCCACACCAGCCCACCAGCTCCCTTCTTGTTATACATTGTAGGTAATATTGTGGCACAAATGGCGCATGCACCTTTAAGTGAACCCTAAAATTCACATTCTAAACCATTCCCCTACCTGTCAAGGTGTGAGGTATGTATGTTTGCGCAGTGCAAGCTTGTAAATCAAGGAACACCGTTAGTGCAATTTAAAGGGCTGTGATAGAAATTGTGACTGACCAGTGAACCCCAGTCAAATTAATAACCACAGGCATAATTGGAATCTCTTGTTTCATAACTCTTCTGGAGTAAGAGCATTTTGATTAAAAGTTGGTTGAAATTGAACTTTTGCTTACAAAGTTTGCAAACTGTACAGACCATTAAATCACATGCAATGGCCGCCTTAGACATCCTATTGGCAGTACAAAGACTATGTGAACAAAGGGATGGATTTGGGGCCAAGCCACACCGATTTTGTCAGAGTGCATCAAAGTCTAACAATAACAACAAGAAAATTGGATGAATATGGGTCAATACAGAGATCCTGATCTGGGGCTCATATTGGATTAAATAAAAATATTTGCAGGAATGAAGCTATTAATGAAAACCCGGAGGCACACACTGTTGATTACAACACTATAAAAAAATACATTGTTAACAAAGCCTCTCAAAAAGGAATTACAAAAAATGCGTTATCAATCTTCCTTTTGCTCCCATGGGCTAGACCTCGAAGGGTCAGCCACACCTACCATTGAAGCGTGAAATAAATCAGAGCCCTGTCTAATCATTACAGACACAGTCAGTGCTTAGTTGATTAAAGAAACAAGTGTGTCATCCAAAGGTTTGTTTTTAAGTATGTGACAGCATTATTGAAGATTGGGGGGCTGAATACCAAGGATGTTTAGTCTTGATTCCACCTCATGCCTCTTTAATCAACCGCCAGACACTCCATTCCACTTTATATCACGCTTTCAGTGTATTTTTTATTCCAACTTTCTCCCTTTCTCATTGTTTTTTGTCTTTCTCTTCCTACATTCTTCTTCTTCCTCTTTTGGTGTTTTGATCTCTCTTCATACTTTGACTGAGACTAGGACGCGAGAAGCAAGACTTCGCATGAAGAGTTTATCCACTATGCCCTAATCGGCATATGACAGCGACACTGCTACGGCTAGAGCTATCACTGTGACTCAAGAAGTAAAGACACCCTTGACATAGAGGGGAAATTTTTCAGATAAATTAAGTGGGTAACCACATGGTCCAGGACATATTCGTCTTTCCAGGATTGGAAAATAGCGAGGATTTGCCTTTTGGAGCTATCAAGTATCAGTTTTCAAGGCATAGAGACAAGCCCTGAAGAAGCCCGTGTTGGGCGAAACGCGTAGGCTGTGGATTGTATGAAACTCTAATAAAAGCTTTTGAACACTACGCCATCTGTCTTGGAGACTCATCACTCCTGTCATCCATTGTTAATTTATGCATAGCATTTGAATCTTAAATCTGCAGAGTACACGTTGCCTCTCCACATGTGTGTAAAAAGGTTTGATCTCTCTTGCTCTGGGACAAAGTCTGATTAGGAAAAATAAGCTGAAAAATGAGAGCCGGTGGGCCCCACCTGAAACCATTGGCTCAAATTGAGTACTAGAGGTAGTACCTAAAACTATGGATCAGTAGAGAAAACAGGAAGTACAATCTCTGAACTTGTGAGGTGCTACCTACAACCCCCAGGGTCAGGAGACGAAGGCCAACAATGTGTATTACACGAGTGCCCAGATGCCACTGGACTGGCCAGTGGCAAAAACAACAATTGATGGACAGAATGCAGAACAATGTCATACATTCACCCCAGTACAGAGATCTGGGCCTAAATCCATCGTTTTATTGCTCACCGTGCCATTCCAGTTTGGACCCAGCCATATGCAAATCAGTTGACCCTGCGCCCAATGGGAACAGTCGTGCCCGAACTGCCAGACCAGGTCCTCCCTGGACTGGAAACAAGCACCCTAGGACCGGTTTCAGGCTTTCAGCCCTCATCAGCCAGGATAGCTTGACTCCAGTGGTATGGAGAGCAGGGGACCCACGTCTGGGCATACCCATCCCACTCGAGGTGACAAATGCAAAAAGAACAATTCATGGACAGTGGCAGCGCAATGGCAGGAAAACAAATGGTCGGCTTTGAGATAAAATGAGGGGAGTATTTGTTTATATGCTTTCCCAAAATATTTACGTAGTCAGCAACGAATTGATTTTCAGAGACAAACTAAAAAGGATTACATTTTTTAAGTTTTAGTACCAGAAAGCACAGGGCTATGGAGGATTGGCTGGCTGGAAAGGCAAGGCTCAAAAATTGGAACCCATTTTAAGCCAAAGTCCCACCGTTGCTGCTCCAAAGGCCACAATCAAGGCCGTCTCTAAAAAAAGGATCATTAATCCAGAGCCAGTAAGCCCATGCACTTGCTCCCCTCAGTGCATAAGAGCTCACCACTGCATGGCTAATGTCAATTTGATTGCCAAAGTTGTGCCATGCAGGCCTAAACGAGCCTGTTAAAGTGACATTGGTCCGCCCCAATGGCATACTTCGCCTTTTTCTCGATTTGCAACCTTTATTCAAAATTCCTTAAAAAATGCAACACTAAAATCAATAATTGGATATCACTGTATTTGACAGAAAAAAACATTCTTCTCAATACTGGCATATAGGATGGCTTTGTTAACTCTTTTCCTTCGCAGCTATAATTTTAAATGTATGGTTAAAACTTCTCTTTACTCAGTGAAAACGAAGTACACATTAGAACATTAAAACCAGCATGAAGTAATGCGCACTGTATAAACATAAGCATCCACACACTTACAGGCCACAAACTTTTCACAAAGCTCTCCAAGTTGCCATGATTTACCTTGGGCAGAACATGCTATCCACATGTGCGAGGCCAGGCACTTGCCACACAGAGTACTCCACAGTTCCAGTGGTATAGGCATGCTCCAGAGGACTAGCTGAACAGCCTGGGCTACTCTCAACATGTCCAAACTCCCACAAAAACTTCAACAGGTGTCTTAAATGTATTCTCGTACTATTGAGGACAATATATTTCCCAAGGAATAACTTATTGTTACATGTGAACCCCACCTGAAGGGTTTGTTGCAGGTCTGACGAATCACACGGTGCTGTAGTGTGGCACACGGTTTCTTGCCTTCCCACACTGCCACACGGCAAAGAGGCACAATCATACAGTGAGCAGAAAATATTTGCAGAGAAAGGGCTTCCAGCAGGTGTGAACGCTCCACACAGCTGAACTCCAAATAAAACCTGCCTAGGACAAGGAGGGCGAGATAAGATGAATTTCTTATTGCTGTGAGGAAGGATGTCTATGGCTGTGTTGGCCCCACACGCATTGCCCCACCCCCCTATCTCAATGTATACGAACGAATGAATTTTATTTTTGCATAATTACTTACAATCTTTGCAAAATTGCAGTGCATTATCCAGAATTACAATAAAATACGTATCTCACGACATCATAAAACATTTGTCTAAACCTGTATAAAAATTTAAGACTATCGTTTGGTCAGACCATATCTAAAATGTGGCCTTTTTCTTATTATTCAATGTTTTTTTTAAATTAAATATTAGCAAAAGTCCATATTCCCTGGGTTTTCATACAAAATTAATTTTTAGTTCATTCCAGGGCACAGTTGCTAGCCCACGTTTTTCCTCTGTGTTGTTTCCAATTAGGGCCGTTCGTGTCATGTTCATATATTTGCCCAATTTCGCCAGATCTGAAGACTCCATACTTGACTGAAGCCGTGCCACTGCATCGGCGCATCTTCTGGTCCCATGTCTCAGGAACATTCTCACTGTATACTCAAATGGTGAAATATATTCTTAGGCTGACCGCTTCACTGTTGGTCAGCAGCGGCTACTCATCAGGGGCTAAATGGTGTAGTACCCTGCCTTTATGTGTAATTGGGAGGGGGTTTCATGGACACTGCTGTCTAAAGGCTCCTGATGACAAGAGGGGACTGAAGCTTAATCCAGCTACAAAATGTTCTTTCTAAATAAAATTCTCTATAGTTGGATGTCTGGATTGTGCATGTCTGAGGGGCATAGTTCAACTACAAACACCTCACATGAGGCACAATCAATTTTATGTAGCAGACATAGTGCACATGCCTCAGCAGCACAGTTTATCTGCTAAAATGTGGCTGTCAGGGCACACATCAGTGCATCTCTTTAGCCAATGAAAAGCCAAACAGAGCTGAAGGCGCAGGATCCCCAGCACTCTCCCAGCTTCATGGAGTGCGGTGCTTCCAGTCCTACCAAGAAGCCGGGAGAGGGACTGAGGTGGGTCTCTCCCTTTTCAAACCTGCCCTTTCGGCCCCGTCTGGCCACTTGTTGGGAATCAGGGCTTGCTAGTTCCAAAGCCCAGCATCAGATTACAGCCCTGCTGCTACCCTACATCCTTAGGGCTTCCCGCGAAGTAAGCAAGGTAAGTTAAAAAAAATGCTATTTCTCTATGCAAGTGTGTATGTTTGTGAGTGGGGGAATATTTTAGTGTCAATGAGAGAGAAAGTGAGTGAGAATCTGAGTTTGAGAGTGTGCATGAACAAGTGAGAGTGAAAGTGTAGGAACACGTGATTGATTGGAGGTTCTGGAGAGCGGCGTAGAAGTGAGTAAAGGGTGTAGCTATCAATGGTGCAGCAGGTGCAGCTGCACCAGGACCTAGTCTGTGAATGTATCTGTGAAGAAGACCCAGTGAGTAGAAGTATGTTTGTGTGAGTAACGGTGAGTGGGAGTGAGTATGCATGTGAATGAGTAGGAGAATGTGAGATAGAGGGAATGAAGTGCAAGAGTAAATGTGAGACGGATTCCGTACGAGTGAGGCAAATTTTGAAGAAATGGGGGCAAACTCCTACCCAGTGTACTGAACCATCAGTGGACATGCCAAATAGATAGGGTGACCAGGCGTCCCGGATTTGCCAGGACAGTCCCCGTTTTCCCCCCCACCAGCTGTCCGGACAGATTTTAAGAAATTTAGCTCATGTCCCGGTTTTTGGCGAGGGTCGAAAAAACAGGGGGGAGGTGTTTTTTATTTTATGTTTTTACAAAGCAAGGAAAGTTATTAGTTGTTCCAAGAAAGTGATTTAATTTACAGGCAAGCTACTGGGTTTAAAAATAGCATCTTATGTATGTTCTTACTGCCTGTTTTGCAATTCTCTATAGAGGAGCGCTGTCATTCTGTGAGCTCGCTTGATGTAAAATTATAGTCCTTCTATTTTTGTGAAATGTCCCGGTTTTTTGCTTTAAAATTCTGGTCACCCTACAAATAGAGGAGTGAAAACCTTCCAGAATAACTGTGTGCAAAGAAAAATAATTTGTTTGACCAACAACCCTGATGCTACTTGCGGCACTCTGCCCTTCCCATGCAGGCATAACAGACCAGCCTGGCCAAGCCCTCTGGGTCACACCTTTGTTATCTGAATCCCTACATACCATCGGCCCCATTTTTTCCAGCGTTTCAGAATATCGAGTACATTGGTACCCAGCTCAGATGGGTGGGTATTCACACGGCCACAGAATTAATGCCCTGTGACTCTACAGCGAGCTCATCAGTGCTATCTTTAGCAGCGGCACGCTCTGGCGAGCATCCTAATGTCTTCAGGTAAATGTCATGCCTCCAGCCTGTGGGGAAGAAAGCCAATCTGGAGCGGGTCATTAATAAGAGTCTAGTGCACTACAGGGAGCACTGGAAATACCAGCTCCGATTTGTTTATCGTCTCACGTACTCTGTCAGAAAACAACAACTATATTTGTCATGCACCAGCCCATTTCTCTAGGAGGCGTGGTGTCTTGCTGTCTCTACGGCACCAAATGGAACGTGGAGCCAGCAAGGCCTCTGAGGCGCCAAAGCCGAGCTCCTTGCCAGCAATCGATGCTCAAGGTTACGCACGGCGTAAATGTAAATGTACAGGAATTTATATAGCGCAAATCACCAAGCGGTTTCTAAGCGCTTGCTTAGGGAACCCGTCCTGGTATTCCCCTGTGAGATAACCCCGGCAGGGTATCCGCAAGGTGAAAGCCAGGCATCCCGCCGCGAGGGGCCGTTGTGGAGATTAAGCAAGCTATTGCCCAGAGTCGCAGAGAGTGAACCCGTGAATCGAGTAGGCACCGGAGCGAGAATTGTCGAGTCCATGGACATTTTAGGACCCCACCGAGCCGGGAATTGAACCCTGGTCCCGGGCTGATCTCTCCTCTAACCAGTGAGCCACACGTGCCGTCGAAACCAATAACAGCCACACTGTGCCCATTTCAGGAACTGTACCATACTTACGTATCTGTACATCTACACACAGCCAAGTCATTGTTTTTGTGGTGGTTGTTGGCCGCAGTTTTATTACTCATTATATACGTCATATTTGTACAACTCCCCTGTACACCTACTCGGGCCAGGGTCATAAATCATTATCATGTATTATCGCAATTGGTTATCACTCAGTGTCATTGGGACATCATAAATCATGGGTCATAAATCATCGGGTATCATAAATCATTCTATCACAAATCTGTCATCATTTTGTTGTCATAAATTGCTCTGCCAGATCACCATAAATCATGGTCATAAATCATTGGGATGTCATAAATCATTCTATCACAAATCTGTCATCATTTTGTTGTCATAAATTGCTCTGCCAGATCACCATAAATCATGGTCATAAATCATCGGGTATAATAAATCATTCTGTCACAAATCTGTCATCATTTTGTGGTCATAAATCATTCTGCATGGGCATCATAAATCATCGGCCATAAATCATCGGCTGGCCATAAATCACTGGTTTGTCTTTTGCTCATTTGCATATCCTAGGGTCGTAAATCACACTGACAGCTTGTAGATAGTTCTTTGTTGTTTTCCATGCCCCTTTGCGTGTGGGGGGTAGCCTTTTCACAGAGCCAGGCCACAACTCGCTACCTTGCTAGTCTCTCCTGCGCCCTGCCGTCTGGTGGGGCTGGGCTGCGAATGCCGTCTCCGTTTGCTCCCCTGATATTTTGTCAGGCGTACTCACCCAGCTGTGAGGCATCCCAGAGTGAGTGTCCCTCCTTCTATACAACACCCTGTCGGTGTGTTTCCATAACCAAACCAATACACCTTTTGTTTCCGCTGTTGGATTTGAGCACTCTTTGCGCTCTCATCGCATGGGGGTAGCCTCTTCCCGGCGTTAGGCTCAGCTCGCTACCATGTTGGACTCTTTTCTGCCCTGCCGTCCGGCAGGGGCTGGGCTGCGAGTGCCGTCTCCGTTTGCTACCCTCTTTTGTTAGACGACTTCACTCAGCCGTGAGGCATACAAAGTGAGTGGCGCCACTTTACTCCACCGTGATGCACCCAACAGTGCGTGGGCTTACTCCCACAAGCCGCCCAGTGTGTGTCCATCGCCAATCCTTGCACCCTTAGTTCTTTTCGTACCTGTAAGCACTGCGACTCTGCTGTTGTAGGTGTGGGTGGGTGGGACTCAAAATTGTTTGGTGTCGCTCCCCCAGCTCGTTGATGTAAAAAGATAAGCTGCCCAGCGGGAGTGTCACTTTATATCCCCCTCCCCCTTTCCTTCTTCCCTTTCTTCTTGGGGAGGGGGAGGGGGAGTGGGAGGAGAGGGCCTCAGGTGCTTTTCGCCGTGCAGCGATTCCCGGCGGCGCTAACCAGCGCAAACTTGATCAGTTCCTTGCTGGCTCGGGCGGCCATTATGGCTTCGGGGGCGGCCTCTGCTACAAACAACGCTATGAGCGTACTACTACACCCTGCAGCCAATGATTACAGCCCATGCGTGTCACGTGAAAATGGAGCCTGTGGGAGGATCCCGCCAATCAAAGGGCGATGTGCCAAGCACGCTTCTAGTCAAGGGAGGATGTTATTTAACTATTTTAGCAGTTTTTTAAAGACATATGTTATCACCGTTTGGTGACTTCAAGGCTCTATTGTGTCTAAAAAAAGAGGCAGGTGAATGAAGGTGCAGTGAAATGAGTAATGACCAACAGGCTCAAAAGTGCAGCTGCAGACTGGCCCTGTTCTGCAAGTGGCACAATTCGCCCAATTTGCTGGTCGTCTGAAGGGAGCAATTTTATTTCTCATATACAAGGCATGGTGACCTCGCTATCCCATTGGATAGAGTTGAAGTTTGAATCCAATCAGTTTGGGTGGCGCGCATGTCCAATGTTATTTGGGCTCGTCCGCTGTCTTGGCTGTGCCCGTCCACGGTAAATTTGAACTGCTCATATTAGAGGCGTTTTCTGAATAGAATGTAGTTCAGTCCTATCTTCAGATGTGGTGTTCTGGCATTGATCCATTTTGGGTCCTTGACTCCCAGGATCAGACTAAAGGATCATTGGTGGGTGTCGTCATTGATCAGATATCAAACACGCAAACACGCCCCTTCTTAATACGAATCAATAAACCATTTTGGGATTCAGTAGTAGGTTACTGCATCAGAAAATACGGCTTGGTACATAGGAAAAAGATTTTTTTCTGTTCGCAAATGACCTGATTCTGTGAATTGGGCCATTTGCAAGCTGAAAAAAGCATCGTACATCTGGCCCTCAATCTTTAAGTTGATGCCCAGGTAGTCATTCATAAAACAGTTGTGGTGATGACAACTACAACCAGAAATGTTGCATTTAAGGTAGGTGTTCCCTAAACTCTTAATTTCAGGCAGCTGTATTTGAAGACAATTCCAACCATACAGTGCATAAAATCTGTCAATATGATACATTTAATATGTTCCGGAATATAGGGTCGAGAAATGGGAATTTAGGTGTACCCAGAGACAAAGTAGAGAGGGATCAATGGGATTGAATTTAGCACCTAGAAAGTCATGATTTTATAGTTATTCGCCAAAAATCCCAATACTTACTCACATCCAATTTGTGCACCTAACATTAGTGCTAAAGTACACTGGTGGCAAGCGTACAATTTGAGCTCCTCTGTGCATCTAACGAACCCATAGATATATTCAAGGGATGCTCTGGAAGGCTTTTTTTCTGCATGAAAAAAAAACATTGACAAAGCTAATAGATCTTGCCTTTTGGAATTGCCAATGCATACCTATTGGTTTTGCCATTACTTTTTAGTTCGAGCCTGGGCAACCTGTGCGCTGCTCTGCGAAGCATACTGTATTCAAGTATGGATTTGAAGCTCCACCCACTCTGTGCCCATATTTTTCATTGTTTTGTGTCATTGTTCTTTGTAAATGCTGGCTTCTGATTCATTATCCCGTTTAGCGCGGCGCAAAATCCTCCGCGCTGCGGGCTATCTATTGTGCGGGTGGGGCCACGTCGGCCAACGGACCTGCGCAGCACTACTGAGGTAGTGCTCGCGACGGCCGTTGGCCGACGGGCGCAGTAAAGGGGTTATTAGGCTGGTTAGCCCCTCCATGGTACCACCTTGGCTTCATTTGTAACCTCCCATGAGGACTGGCCCTTTTACTTCTGTTGTTACATGGTATGTCTTATTTTGTCTGTATGCACTATTTTCTTTAATGTGTTTCTCCTACTGCAGGTATGACATGCTTTCCTGAAACATTCAGCGCGCCATGCGGGCTTTCACTTTCCAAGCAGCCCTGGACAATGGTGGCTGCTTCTTTGAATTGAAATAGGTTTCCCATTTACAAGCGTTTGAGCTATTGGCATTGTAAATGACGAAACCTTTTATTTAGGTGATAATTATCAAAACAGACAAATAAAAGGCATTGTCATTAGCAATACCAATAACTTAAATTCTTGCAAATGCTCCCGGGATGTCCAAAAATAAAATAAAGGAGAGGGTGAACAACGGTGGAGCGGCGGGGTGGAGTGGGCAGCGGGAGAAGCAGCTGGAACAATAAGGGGAGTTGGGTAGGAAGGAGAATACAAAAAGTAAAAACAAAAGAGACCCAAGCGGGATGGGCGGGAGAACCAAACAGACTAGTTGGGAGGAGTAGCAACACACACAGCAAAAAGAGATCGCAAAAGAGAAATCAAAGGCTGAAAGAGAAAGAAAAAACAGTTCCTTCAATGTAAGAAGTGGAAGGATCAAGCCACCTATCAAAAGGCTGGTGAAGAAGCAATGCTCCATGGAAGTCACAAACAAAGCAAGCATTGACAAAGCCAATAGATCGCGCCTATACAAGATATATTGGAATTGTCCATTTTCTTTTATTTATGTCATATAATACATAGATTATGGTATGCCCTGCTATTATATAGTATGGCATGGCATGGCGAATCATTGTATGGTATGGTATGGTATATGTAAAATCAGCATACGTCTTTTAGATACTAAAATCTTATAAACTGTCAATCCTTGCATGTTTTTCAACGTACCCTGATTTTGGTACTCTCAGACAAAAAAATAAAAAATATAAAAGAAATATAATCCAAAAATAAGCATACTGACATCGACAAAATAGACAGTCCAGGTAGCTGTGAAAATGAAAACGTCGAATCACTCTCAAGAGATCTAAAGGACAGAGTGATGGAACCAAAAACGTTAACAAGTAAATTGTTTCATAACGTGCAAACACCGGAAATTGAGTGAAGGGCTAGTGGATTATTATAGTTATTTTGCTCCGTATTGTGAAAAATGCAAGTTAGGTGGCACGTTTTGATGAGCTTGTTAGCCTGCAATTATGTTCATGGCAATTTTGCACATTGCAGAACTTTATCTACCTTTTCCCGCAAGGTGTCTCCTCCATGATAACTCTTTGTTGCCCAATATCAAGCTTTTGTTTCTGTGAACACAAAAAAGCTGCTATACAGATATGTTTTTGCCTATTTCCAATTTGGGATCACTGCATTGACTCCAATTACACCTAATGGTCTTGTGCGCCTTGTCACATTTACCAAGTGTCATATTTTCTGTGACGACGCAAGCCCAGAGGCCTGCAAATGCAATGTTGCCCAAGTGTTAATGCACAAGTGTTAATGCAGTGGAATCCCTGCTGCACTTTGGTATGTGCGTCAAATATAAAGAAGGTGAAACCAAAATCCTCCTAAAGCTGTCAGTAGCGACACCACAAAAATAAAACAAGCTGCCGATGACCAATGAAAACAAAAGAATGAGTGACAAGCCATCCGAGAGTAAGTAATGGGCGAGTTAGAAGCCCTTTTTACGGTTTTTTTTTCAGAAGAAAAGATCTTGCAAGCACATGTGCTGTCTCAAGCAAGGCCTAAAACTGGAAACAAAACATTGAATAAGAAGCAAGCACATGAGATTGACAAGAAAGCCAACCAAAGTTAAGCAATGGAATGGCTCAAGGCTCTCTGTAAATATTGGTATTGTCTACAATAGGTCTACAAAACAATTGGTGCCTGTGGATGAGACCTAAAAATACCTTGGAGAATAAAAATAAAGTATTATGGTAACATGCAGATTTTATGTTGGTGAAAAACACAGAAGTTTAAGGGTAAGGATTTCAGGAGAAAAACTACCACTCTTTTATTTACCTAAAAATCAAGTGCAATTATAGGCATAACCCTGGGCGTAGTTCGCGTAGCCGCACTCCGCGAGGCTACGCGAAGACGCACTTGCACTCCGCGAGCTACACGTAGCTCCGCGGACATGCGTAGTTGCTTGCTAGACCCGTTCGCGCGCCGTTTTTCGTCTTCGGGAGCGCGGTGCGCGTGTTCGGGGCGCTGCCTGCATGCTCGAGATAGCTAGCACGCTAAGTTACTCCAGAGGTTTGTCCCGCCCGCTTGCGTTCCCTTATTTCCTGTTCCGGGTCACAAGTAACGTGTTCGCGTTGTGTTAGACATGTTCGGGAACTCATCTTCTCGTTCGCACTGCCAAAGTGCGTGATCGCGTCAAATATCGCGCGAACCTACCCAGGCTGTCGCGACGGGCCAAGGTAAGCCATTGCCGCGCACGCGATAATGTTATTCAGCGCGCGAGAACTACGCTACGCACCGGATCGCGGAGTAATCGACAGCTTCGCGTTCTCCGTAGAACGCGGAGTTGCCGAAACTCCGCAAGCTCCGCGAACGGAGCGTAGTTCTTCGCCCAGGGTTAGCATAAACATTCAACTCCTACAGGTACATTTAAATTTTTTATCAATAATGTAAAAAAGAATCCGGTATGTTCTGCATGGTAGAAAAAGGAGAGTGTAGTTTATCTCGTTTCTTCAAAAAGTATAGATCCCTTACTGTGTCACTGAAGAATACTCATTTAAGAGTGTTTATTATCTACCAGTGAGTTAAACCACTTTATTAGTATCCAATGGCAGCTGACCCCCTTCTGCTGACTGAAATACTGTGGTTCCTTCACAAGTATGAATGCACTAAATATGAATACATAGATGCATAATCTCTGCTCTATCACCTTTATCAGGCATTCCAAAATGTTATCGCTAATCTTGCCCCACTCCGTGTTTTACTGGAGTGCTGTGTGTACGTACATGTCTATCAAAGTAAACCTCAAACCCTTCATAATAACCACTCCTAGACTGTATTAATATGCATGGCGTATGTGCCTGTCTCCATTTTATCTACCAAAACAGATTTTTAAACCCCCAAAAGTTAGCAATGTTGTCTTGGTATTTAGTACTATCCCAAAAGAAGCATTCAAGTGCCTAGTATCCCACTTCAACGTGCTGAAATGGATTAAAAAGGAAGGGAAGTGCTGACTATAGAGGTCCCCTTGGTTCCCATAGGTGTTAATCTTATACCCCAGTGAAGGATCCATATTCTTCACATCACTTTTTTCTGTGTCCACTCCAGCCTAATCTGCCGCAGTTAAGCCCACGCCTATATGATATAGTGCATCCAAAGTCAGTCTGGAACTTCATCAAAAACTTTGCTGAACTTTAACTAAATGACACATCAGTCCTCATTGTTCTATGCCCCTAATCACACAGGTAAACAAATAGCTTGGGTCATTTGTGCCTTCAATTTAAGAAGACGCAACCCAGAAAGGGGATTAGATTTATGATGCTCGGACTGTGAGGCCATCTTCCCTAGACATGCCAGAGCAAAAAGACTAAACACCCAAGTTTAATGTTTGATATTGGAGCCCAAAATCTATTGGTAAACAAACAGAGTAAAATGGTCCCTATAACTTTTACCGTCGTTGCCGGCTTACTTCTATTGTTGGATGTAATAGTCTGACAGATAAACGCCCATCTGATGGCTATTGTTCAGTCTGACCACTATACTTGCATAGTCCTGATATGCTGAGGTTAGAGATATGCAAAGTGCAACATGTCCATTACTTAGTATTTAATCTACCTATACTTTCATCTTCAATGAACACTATTTGCCACTGCATTGAATATTACAGGTACAGCTAAATACTTAGTAGATAGTTGTAGACAGTGAACACCCCTCATGGAAAGACATGACCTACAGCTTCATCTTTAGTTCTAAGCACCATTGGTCATTATGGAAATGAAGGACACTGACCTGTGGTAATACCCTTTATCACATTTAGTAAATTACACAGTTCTCTAAACATAGACAAGGCTTCTAGAGCTTCTGGGTCCTGAACAGAAAAGGGATTTACAAAGTAGAAATAAACTCTTGCCTCACAGATTAGCAGCAGGATCATTAGAAGGCATTGGGGATCAGAATGTTGAGTTTCTAGACCTCAGCAAGGTCTATACTCATTGTTTTAAACCCCGCTCTCCAGCTCCTCATGACAGCCAGTATGGCTACCATTTTGTTTTCTTAATTTGATTTCAGCATGCATAATGGCTACGCAGTAATTGCTTATGAGGCAATAAGAAATACCAAATTATTAAAAAAAGGAGCACATTATAGGAGCTATATTCTGTGGAAGATATTGGCAATTTATTTCACTTCATGAGATGAATTGTTGTGGCCGCCATTTTTACTCTGCCAATCGCACGGAATAGATTTTGAAGCTGCGCTGTGGTGATGCCAATAATAGAGGGAATGAGTCCAGAGGCTAGTAGTTCAGGGAACCAATTATTTTAAGCTTCTTTTCCATTTAGGAGAACAACACTATTGGAGTCAACCTCTCACTTTCAATTTCAGACTATCCAGCATTTCCTCAGATATCTATGGTGTGAAGATTAGTCCACAAATCAGCGTATATAGCTTTTCACTATGACCGTATACAGGGCCATTTTAGTTCATTTACAATGAATCAACTGACCGTTTCTAACTAAAAACATTTACTTCCCCTACTAATATTACCTACTCCTGTAAAGAAAACGTGTAACTTCAACAAAATGCCCAAAAAAGACAAGATTGTCCAACAAAATCTCCTGTACCATTAACTATGGAAGATTTAATGGATGAAATAAAAAATATAAACCCTTTGTAGTATAGACAAATACCATCCTTCAGAGGATTGATGAAAACTGATTGAATCTAGAGTCTCTGAGATGGAGCAAAGAATAAGGGATGCTTCGGAAGTCGTGTCTAAAATCGATCTGATGTCAAAGGAGATTCTTCTTCTAAATCAACAAACATAGGATTTGGATAATTGCAATCGGCATAACAACCTGAGAATTTATGGAATACCTGAATGTGTAGACATTTCAGATAGGATTTCATATTTCAACCTTAACATTCCCAAAATTGTCTGCCTTAAAAATATTTGGACCTCAATTTACAACAAGCACGTCATGTGGGCTCTAAGCTTTCAGCAATGTCTTCCTTAGCCCAAGCTAGAGGTACTAAAGTCCATTTCTTTTTTTTTTTTACAATATTCGAATCTCCTGAAAGTCATGTCAGCTGCCAAACAACAAAGTTTATTATTATTATTATTTTTTTTTTTACACAAGATCAGGCTAGAGCGACATCTAATAAAAGAAATGTGTTCCTTGTCTTACGTGTTGCATTAAGATCCTTGAAAGCTCATTATAGCCTCAAAAATCCTTGTTTATTTAAGGTCATGTACAAAGAGAAAACTTCAATGTTTGAATCTCCAGACGAGGTTCATCCATCATCACAAAGGAGAAGAAAGTACCCTGGGAAAATCTGAAATGTATTGTTACATTTTTTGGGACAATAACATCAGTCTATTTGTTTAAGTGTCATTACTCTGTTTCGTATGATTTCATAATATTCTGTTTTCTCTTTTTATGTCTTCACAGGAATCTTGTTTGTTAAAGGTTTGGCTATGTTCTGTTGTTTAAACATTCTCCTACTCTTGGCCTCACAAATGTTAGGTCAATGTTTTTTTTATAAGTGCTCCCATTTCCCTACTTCTAGTGTTTAGTATTGTTTGATGTACTAATTCTCTGTCTCAAAGTTAAAACTATAACAGCTTCTTACCATCTTCATTTTAGATTACAGTATATCTTCTCTTTTTCTTTTCTCTCTTCTCTTTTGTGTTTCTATGACTCTCTCCTGCTACTTTCTGTACTTAGTCTTAATTTGTTAAGATAGGTCAAACATGACCTATCTTGATCCTCTCTTTTTGAAACCTTTTACAGTCTCTTTCGTATCAGTTTTTATTGTGACCATGTATGATGAGTAACCTTCATATTGTTTTGTGGTATGTTATAGGTTCGTGTAACCCTATTAAAAAAAAAGATTTATCACATATTTATCCCTTTGAACTTTATACTGGAGTCCTCTGAAATCCTAACCAGGAAAAAATGGAAAACTTGGTTCTCCAGACAATCCCCAAGTCACTAGCCAGTACCTGGCTTACAGATGGAATCCAGCGCGACGCCACTCCGAATTGGAGTAACCAGGCGCTTTACAAATCTCTAATGTAACATAACACTTTAACCCTCTGCATTAATGACTACATTCCAGGTCAAACTGGTATAGAGCAACCAGGTTTTGGTAAGTGCAGGTTTATTACTGATAAGTCTTACCTTTTTTGGATATTATAAAGTAAATTGATACTTGTATAGCGCACTACTCACCTGCAAGGGTCTCAAGGCGCTTGTACGAATACCGCTGTGGAACCCATCCTGGCTTTCCCTGTGAGGTGTCCACTCCTGGGCACACCCATGGTGGAGGCCAGGCATCCTTAGTGTTGTGGGGGCCGTTGTGGAGATTAAGCAAGCTATTGCCCATATTATACATCATGCCTCGAAAATAAAGACACCCCTTGCAGCTATAAACTTAGATGTGGATATTACCTTTGAACGTGTAGATTAGAATTTTATAATGAGAACCCTGGTTTTCTTTATGCTTCGCCCAAAACTTCTATTAATGTTATGGGCCTACAATCTTCATATTTTGACTTATGCAGGAGCACACAACAGGGATGTCCACTGTCACCATTATTATGTATTTTATCCTTATAACTTTTTTGGGTGAAAATATTTGCAGGTGATCTTTTTAATTTTATAGACATGAAGAAATGGAAGAGTTATTCCCAGCATGTTCAGATGATGCTTTACTCTATGTTTCGGAATCACAGACATCTATTTCTGCTTTTTAAACTTACCAGTGGCGGTTCCTCCATGGGAACGGAGGAGCGTCGATCCTTCCAACCAACCCCCCGCCCACTGCTGCCCAGAAAGTTTGAAAAATAAAATGATAATAAAACAATTTTATTACCATATTATTTTTCTGGCTTTCTCCCAAACGGAGAGGGAAGGGCTGGCCCAGTGCATCATTGCTGCCAATCGGCAGCAATGACGAGTGGTCCTTTCAGTGTGAATTGTGCACATCGGTTTGGCTGGATACCTTGCTACGACCAAACCAACATGTCCAAGGAGCTGGGTTGGAGCGCAGGCACAGACCTTCAGTGCTCTTCAGAGCACTGAGGCAGCCTGCTCCAGCCAATCCAGACACTTCTCTCAAGCAGAATGAGAGCAATGTCTGGATTGGACAACGACCAGAGGGAGCTGTAGGACCTCATGCTCGGAGGAGTCTGAAGCCGGGGACTGGGGAACACCAAGGACATGCTTCAGGCTCAGGTAAGTGAAATTTTGTTTTTACATATTTAAATGTTTATTTGTTTGTATGTTTTTTATTGTTTTTATGTCCACCCATCACTTTTGTGGATCATTAACTGTCACTGTCTCAGGCTATAAATTAAACATTGATAAATCTGGGGTTACGCCACTAAATAAATACTGCTTGAAGGATACGTTCAAAGATTATGGATTTATCTCGAACTCAAAAGGTATTAAAGGTTTGGGAATTAAATGCTCTAACTGTTTAAAGAAACAGTTCACATCAATTTAGTAGAAATTAAAATACTTACCTTATCAGAGAATTGGTCACTTGTGTTTCTATCATGTTAGGGCAGACTAAACACCAATAAAATGATGATATTACCAGTAGGTAATTTCTACCAATGTCCTAACATTTTCCCGATTACATTTCTATGAAATACAAAGAAGGCCTTTGTATAGTTTTTTATTTTTGTAATTTTTTTTATTGGCAGAAAGCAAATTAGGATCATCATACATACATTGTTTCAAAACGTCAGTAGCTGTGTGATCACCCCACCGGGGACCCTTAATACAGTTCTTATAACACAGAGTGGCAATTTGCAGGTTTCTTGCATAAGCACATCTTTTTGTACTATCCCGGCTCTGTCTTAGGTACAACATTTCTGATAAACCCAGGGCCTTTGTACAGTTACACGATTCGCAATCATTAAAAAATTTGGGTGGGATAAACTTTCCAAATTTTACGAAATATCATTCCCTATTTGATTTTAAACAGTGTCCTTTGTTACCAAGAGATGGTAGTACTAACCTTCCTGTGTGGTGGAAATTGGGGGACTTACTAATACTTCTATTTAATTTCAGGAATATGATTCATAATTCACAGCCTCTCCTATTATCAAGTTGACTAATTTAGCAAAACCTTTTCTCCCAAATTACTACTGCCATTTACCACCATATTGTTAATGCAAAATGCCTCCTTGTGTTCAAAATGGATGCGTCATTGTATTTTGCGCTAAGAAACAGCACTAAATGCAGCAGAACAATAATAGTGAGCGCAAGGATTAACTTGCGCTCTCTAAATGTGCTCTTTCAGTAGGATTTCCCACTCCCAAATTAATCTTAACAATGCAAGCAGGAGTAATCGTATAATTATCAGTAATTCCATGTCAAAGAGAAATGCAAAATTACCGAAATTACCCTGATTACTTCGGCATAATCGAAATTTTGCCAAGGCCAATACATAATAAAAGGCACTACTGACAATATAAGTACACCCCTCCCCCCCATGCAAACTTGTATTCCAAGTAATACATCATGTAGTTTTATCATGGAAAGGAGGCTTTTAACATCTTGAAAATACTTTCACACAAAAGATCTGAGCTCATTTTGAAAATATTGATAGGTATTTTCCTGAGGGAAAGAGGTAAAGGGTGCCACATCTTTAAGGCTGCTTCAGAGGAAATTAATTTCAAGGTTTGTTTTTCAAAGTTTTGTGAACATCTAGTCGTAGAATTCTTTTGGTTCTGGAAGCAAAGACACCTTTTGCTATCTTGAGTTATTTCAACAGCTGAGGTGCTCTGCCTGGTGCATTGCAGAAGAGCATGCAAGAAGGGCACTTCCACATAATTTTAAGTATTTTTCTGATTCTTGGACCTACCACTGAGAATGAGTAGCTTCAAGATTATAGATCCATAGAGACAACCTTATTCATCTAAGACACCTGCAGATAAGGAAAGCTTAAAGTATAGCGGACAACTTAATCTCTTCGCTCACAGTCACCCGAACGCAGCGGACACTATTGTTAAGACGGAAAGCTTAGCTTTCAGAGTTTACCCCTGAAGGTACCTGATAGGGTTTCTCAGTCTTCCTCCTTTCAGCTGTCTGTCAAACATGGTTCTGGGGGGGGATGATGCTCTTCAGCGAGACTTGGCCTCGTCCTGACCCCGACACGTCGCAAAGTAAAGCAAACCACCTCCGCTCGAGGAATCTCGCCACCGAGACCCCTAGGCCATCGCAGCTTTGAAAACTGACAGGTCGCCACAAGCCCCTAAACCAGGAATGATGATCTCCACTGACAGCGCTACACGAAGCTCAGATTCAGAGGACCGAAAGGCAGTAATGTCATCCAAGGCATGACATTTCATACAAGATCCTTCTTTTTTCCGTCCAATTTTTTATTGCCATTTCAAAACAAAATAGGATATGTTCAGCATGTAAATATCATCATTCAAAAAAACACACAATATATTTGAAGATAAAGGAAAAGGGGAGAACAAAGAACATTCAAGTAGACCAATCAATTCAACATAACTTTTGAATACACCAAAAAACATTACCAGGGTAGCAATATCCCTACATACATATGAGGTATCTATGTTATAACTGTCATAGATCCAGAAATGGGCCTCAAATACAATCAAATAGTTGCAAGTTATCATTCAGATTATTAATAATTTTCTCAAATGTTGCCCCTTCATACATATCTTGAGGCCATCCTTATTTTCTTTCACACAGACTTGTAAGTGACTAGGCTCTGATCGCAGGAATAAAACAAGAAAAAGAGATGTACAGCAAGTGTGACACACTCTGTGAAAGTATGGCTATGTGAGCTCACAAGCTCAAATCCCGCAGCACTGACTCAGCCATCCATCCTTCTGAAGTCTGTAAATTGAGCAATTGGCTAATATTAAATACTGTTCTTTAGAACAAGTAGATACCGCAGCAGTGCAGTACGAAACGCCATATGAATCAAGTTACTATGTGCACAGTTCATCCGCAGATGACTGTTGTGTGCTAAGGACAGTGCATTAGGCACCATCTGAACGCGGACCAGAAGAAACCAATGAATAGTTGACACCCACGCCCATCAGAAACTACAGAAATGTGAATGTTTAGCTGAAGCAATAGGCTCGTTAAATGGTGTTTATCGTTTTGTACACCTATGGATATGTGAGGGTGGGGAAGCATTAATAGATAATTTTCATGTCAAATTGTTGGGCAAATTCAAAAGACCTCTCCACACCTCTGTTCCTTTCTTAAAGAGTGTGTCCTCTGCTTCAACATGAGATATTCACAAACATATTGCACACACAGTATTGCACAAAATCAAAGCATGAGCATACACAATTTGCCGTCAATTCTTGAAATTAGATTTTTTTTTCTCTACAGATCTGCATGTAGCACTAGATTTGTATGTTCCAGACCAGTGTGCAATTATGAATTTTTTCTTATGCAAAGTATAGGATAGCATAGGATAAAGTAGGCTAAGACTTAATAAATCGTATCCCAAGAAGTATCCTCTGCAAAAACCTGGCTATGCATGCCAATACTGATGCACCCACATATGATTCCACAGCTGCAGCCAGGGAGCGATGGCATGCTGAGATGGCATGTGCCACGGCTGTCTATTAGGGCTGTATCCATGACACATTTTGATGGTCATCATTGGCTATGTAAATGATTATTGCTTCCAATTCTGCGCGAATTTATATCAGGTGGAAATCCCTAAACCAAGCACTGATCTGATCCTTGTGGTCCTACACTGGCACCCACAGTTTATGCCACAATTACCCAGGGGGCATTTCAGGCCGTTCTGTGATAAACGAGCCAGTCGGACGATAAGTAGCCATGCTGGCAAGAAACCTGCATGAATACAACTGTTCTTTGCAAGTCTTTCAATTGCTTTGTCATGTGTTGAGTGGGTACTCAAAGGCACGAGCCAACATAGGTTTCAGGGACAGGTACTTCATATTGTGAACAGACATATGCAAGTGTGATGTATAAACCTCTCATGCCTGTGCCAAAGGACAAAGGAGGCATGGTGTTCCTTTAACAAAAGGTATACAACTGTGTAGTATAAGCAATGTGTCATCAACTGATGGGGAGGAGGGTTGGTTCACTGTGGGCAGGAAGAAGCACTATGGAGGTGTTGTCTGCTCTGTGAAAGTCCAACTAAGCCAACTACATTGTTACAAAGGTTTCAGCCGTTCGGCAAACAATCAGGTGGGCACCATATATTAGCAGCTTCCATTGAAACTTCAATCTGCAGGAAATGGTAACTAATATAATATAATACAAATATAACATAATCTAATATAACATAGTATAATATAATATTTTATAACATAGCATAGTATAATATAACATAATATAATAGAACATAATATAATATGATATAATACGACGTAATATAATACAATATAATATAATATAATTTCTTCATATCCTATAATTTGTCAATAAATTGGATGCTTTCTAAATAAGGATAAGTATATTATTCATTCAGAGGTGTTGCATCGCTGCACTAACGAAGATATCAGAGATTGCAATACATTGATGAATGAATGGGTGGTATATTTGATATTTGCAATGAGTAATATTTAAAGGAGTTACTAATACTATGAGGGGTACATTTCATATGCTGTAATGGTCATATATGTAGCATTAAAGTGACCGTACTAAAGTGACTCAAAGACTTGGAGCCTGATTCACAAAGAAAGTCAAAATTATAGGCACAGATCTCCACTTCCAACCAGACAAACTTTTCATACTTTTTGGAATTCACAAACATTCACAGAAGTACGCATGGAAAGGTACCGGAGACAAAGGTTTCCTTGTGTATTCCTAGTAAGGTTGTGTGACATTCCTATCACGATCCTAGTCCCACTGTTCTGGGTTGCCGACAGTGGGGAACCTCACACAGGGAAGAAAAGATTCCCCTGTGAAAACTCATCCTTTTTTTCTCCATAGGGAAAATATTTTTTCCCCAAAAGAGAAACCCTTTCCTGTAGTCCACTTCCAAATCTGGGGGTGATCCATTCACCTTCCCCACCCTATAAATGGCTTTACGCCAGCCCGCACCTGGGGTGAAAATGTTAACCCCTTCCACGCTCATGACGAGCTGGGCTCGTCATGAGGTAGCCTCCTGCTACGCTGATGACGAGCCCAGCTCGTCACGTAACATGCGGTTCCGCAAATCTCAGCGTGCGAGCGGAATTCCGCCCGCACGCATGCGGTTAAGGTTACATGGATGGCGAGGAGAATGAAAGAAGTTTGTGAATTGCTACAAACATACATTTGTGGTCGATTACAATCTTCCAAGGCTAGTTATGACTTGTAACCAGCAGCAGCCCGTCCCAAGGGGCTGAGGGGCAGTGTCCCACACCTTTTTCGCAGAAAGAAGAGTGTGTGTCAGGCTGAACAAAGCTCAACCTGGCAGCCAGGAGCTAGACATGTGCTAAATGTGCAGGCGCCTGACTACCTGAACTGAACTTTACCAGGCTGAGGATTCAACAGCCCTGTGGGCAGGACCTCCTCAGCCCGGCAAAAATGCCCCGAGGCCCTCCCTCGCATGATGAGGGAAAGTGTCACCCATTGCCTCAGACCAGGGCGCTTCAGTTTTAAGGCTTGAAGTGCCCAGGGCCATGTGTCAATCAGTGACGCCTCCTCACAGAGTGGGGTGGGGTCAGCAGTCTCAGTGACCCTGATCCTACTCTGTGACAAGGTTGTGATTGCTGTCTTCCCCCATTGGCTCAGCCAATGAGGGTAAGCAGCAGTCCCACCCCTCGTGGGACCTCCGAAACTTGGGTCTGCCGGCTTCCCTCATTGGATGACCTTAAGTCGGCAGTCCGAACCCTCCTGGGAGATTCAAGGCGTTCCTCTCGGATATCTGCATGTAAGGTATGTTTGGTGCCAGCGTAAGTGTATGTATGAATGAATGTGTATTAGTTTGTGAGAGTTGTGTGTGTGTGTGAATGCATGGCTGTGAGTTATGTGGATTTGTGCTCCTCTCACTGTTAAAATTACAGTCCACCACTGCTTGTAACACCCATCTTCCCACCCCTTCCGCGGGACTAATGGGTGTAGTGAAATCTGCACCGGTGGCGGCGAGCTTCGCATATGTAAATGGGTTTACGCTTCCCAGGAATCCCTTTGAGAATTTTTGACAAACATCAATTAGGTACATTTGGTTGTAAACTTGTTATTTGTGAATAGGAGCCAGAGGGTATATACATAACACACAGACAATGTGTTATTTTGGAATTGATTTGGCTGCATCAATGAATGGAGCAGCAGATAACATGCCAGAACCTCCCAGGAATTTACAGACTCTGACAGACAAATGGCATAATTCGGAACAGCTTTTGCTAGAAAGCTGCTCAGTGCCGCATTGAGAGGATTCAGCCACACCAAAGAGATGCGGATAATGAGATTAGCGACAGATTAATTTGCAGACAGCTCAGTGCGGGCCAGACTGCTCCAGAGGCACCTTCCGCATAAACCTCTTACAGAAGTTCAATTTACTCCTCGCTATCATGATGACCTGGACAGCATTTGATATTGTGTGTTACTGTGTGGGAAGAACCTTGAGCCTATAAATACAAAGCTGAACACATATAAACAATGAGGTAAAATATACTAGTTGCTTCTTCTTTCAATAATCTATGTACCAACACGCCATGACAAATCTGACATAGGTTACCGATCATATATGGTGGTCGCCTTTTTAAAAGAAAATTAACAATACCTTTCAATATATTTCTGGCCTTTTGTCCACTCTGTCAAAAATAGTTTCGAGAAACTCTTGAGTATTTTCAGATTGCCTTTACTTGTATTTCTTCAATGTAAGACAAACAAGCATTTGCAATGCAACAGGTCTCGAATTTGCGAGAGTTTGAGCTATTGGCATTGGGAATTACAATGCCTGTTTATTTACGTGTTGGTTTTTAAAACAGATAAATAAAATGCTTTGTCATTAACAATGCCAATAGCTTTAACTCTCGCAAATGCAATAACTATTGCATTGCAAATGCTGGTTGGTAAAATCGCCCCATGCAGCGCTTTCACTTTAATGGCGGCCACGCCCCTTTCTTTAGATGCGGCTCGTCTACAGAAAGGTGCATGGCCGCCATTTAAGTGAAAGCGCAGAATGGGGTGCTTTTACAAACAAAAGCATTTGTTTGTCAAGTTGACAAACAAATGTTTCTTTTTTTGTAAAAGTACCCCTTTACGATGTCCATTCCTGAATGCAGCATGCCTCGCAGAGCAACGCATGCATTGCTCAGGCTCGGCCTAAAAAATAATATCACATTTTCTCGAGGTTCTAATTTTCTTTTGGTTTTTTTAAGTCCTTGGCATAAAATATCGATATGTGTAAAATAAAAGCCAGATGGTTACACTACATGTACTTGCACTTGCTCAGTCCAGCAGATTCCAATAGGAATCCTGAGTGAGTATTGACACACTCAGTGTTCTGGCCCGTCATTCCCAGGGGAGAGAGTCCATGGAAGGCATGAGCTCTTCTGCTGTGGGAGTGAACAGGACAGATGGAAACAGCATGCTACCTTGTATGGCATCATGGATGGGCGTCAGATACTGCCTTTAACCCCTTCCATGCTGATGACGGCCCCCGTCCGTCATGCAACACTCTTTAGAAGTGCCTCACAGGCGCAGAATCGTGGCCGCGCCCAAGGGGTTAATTCCCAGGCAATAGCTAAGTCAACGTTTACCAAAGCTACAGAGGGCATTACAGAGCCCGCAATCTACACCAAAAAGAGATGGACAAACCCAGCATCAAATCCTCACATCTCCTCTCTTCCATCTGGATTTGCTGCTCTCCACCACAGGGTCAAAGAAAACCCACATGTCCCAAGTGGTCCATGGCCTTTTTACACCAGACCAGGAAACAAAGAATCCAGACTTGCATTATACCTTCACCACAGTCATCCTTTTCTGTGATGCTATTTGAATGGTTGAAAAGCAGTGTGAGCAGTACACAAAACAATCCTAATAAAATAAAATTTGAAAATCTATCCATCCTTCTGAGTATCAGGTTAAGGATGCTCGAAGACTTGCACCTGCAATACAACTACAGGTACCTAATGATGATGTATGTCCACATTCTCTAGAATTGCAATACAGCACTCAATTCTTGGCTGAATCAGCGAGTGCCGGAGACCATCAGAAATCCATCTACCTGGATGTGTTCCAAACGGGAATTTTTTTAGGTCTGGTTACAGGCAGCTTTTAGTCTGGAAAACCTCATGTCATCAATTCGTCAAAAAAGTGCACTAGAAGTACAGGGGGAACATCCATTACGACACGGTGTTTACACCGCACTACCATTACAAGGCTGGTTTTACAACGCAAGTCGTTACCACGACTTGCGCTGGAGGGCGCTCTAGGCTAAGGAATAGTAGATTTACTATTCCAACACCTTGCCTACTGTACGTAGGCTGATGTTGGAATAGTAAATCTGACTATTCCTAAGTCCAGCACCCTACAGCGCAAGTCGTGGTAACGACTTGCGTTGTAAAACCAGTGTTGTAATGGTAGTGCGGTGTAAACACCGCGTTGTATTGACATACAACCGAAGTACAGAGAGTTTTCCGGTCAGCCCTTGCAGCCACTGACATTCATGCATTATTCATGTGTCTAGTCATCGCTTGGATGGGCTGTCCATCAATCCCGTGGGATTTTGAAGATGGTTACATGGCCCTTTTGTGCTCCCAATAGGTTTGCTGATGGGACATCGAGAACTCCTCTTGATAGACTCCAGATGCAACAGAACATGCAGCTAGGAAATTATGCCAGTGTGTGTTCTCCATGTATTTATTTTGGTGAAACAACACCATTTTAATTGCTGATTTATGACGTTTTATTTAGGAACTGTGTTATTTTAATGCCTTCACCAGCTTTGAAGGGACAGTGCTATCTAACAATCGTGCTTCTGCGTTCATTTGTTTTACATTACTGTCATAACAGCGTCTTTTTAGATTCACAGATTATTTTTGTTCAATATTGGCAAACCAAAGAGGTGCGTACACATATGCTTTGTCTTAAATATACACCACAAACACTGGGCCTTTGTCAAAAGTATCTGCTATGCAATATTTTCCTATGTGCATTTTTTGTTAACCTGTTTTTT
This sequence comes from Lissotriton helveticus, assembly GCF_964261635.1. NCBI lineage: Eukaryota > Metazoa > Chordata > Amphibia > Caudata > Salamandridae > Lissotriton > Lissotriton helveticus. The sequence goes on along the minus strand of NC_136065.1, from coordinate 161,149,736 downwards.
GTTAACCACTTAAATGCAAGATTCATCTTCTAATTCCTTCCCATAAGACTCTTCCTTGGTGGTGAAAGATAATGCATCATCAAACTTAACACCCAGGTTACGGGCAGAAGAGATGGTGTTTGGAGGAGCTTCAGCGCCTTCAGGCCACCACTGCTTGGGGGAAAACAGATTTTATGGGCCAAAAGGTAATATCTCTGTTTTTCCAGAATTGCACTTCAGATGGTTGGTTTTCATCCATTCAAATGTCGCTGCTAAACAAGTTTTAAGGTTTTCTTCCGCTTGTAATGACTCCCAGTCGAGTACCAGGATGAGCTGCGTATCGTCAGCGTAAGATATTGTGCCGATCTGATACGAAGAAATAAGCTCAATCAGGGGTACCATGTAAAGATTGAAAAGTACAGGGCTCAAAGTAGAGCCCTGAGGTACCCCTGTTCTGATAGGTTTTTCATCAGATCTAAAATCACCCAGCACTGTGATTTGTCGTCTTTGGCTCAGGAAGTTTTTAAACCAGTCTAGCACTACTCCTCCTATCCCTGCGCTCAGGAGACGGTCAATCAAGATGGTATGGGAGACCATATCGAAAGCCGCCGATAGATCGAGTAATATCAAGACGGCCTTCTTCCCTTGGTCCATGGCGGAGCGCAGGGATTCAGCAGAGAACAGGAGTGCAGATTCGGTCGAATGTTTGGACCTAAAGCCCGACTGATTTGAGTGCAGGATGTTGTTATCTTCCAGGAATGTGGTAAGTTGACTATTGACGAATGACTCAGTCAATTTAGACAGCAAAGGCAACAGTGAGATGGGCCTCAGGTTAGAAAGAATTGTAGGGTCAGGTAACGGTTTCTTCTGAAGGGGTTTAACCGCGGCTAATTTCCATTCTGGTGGAATCTCTGCCGTTGCCAATGACTAATTAATAATCCCATTAACTATGGGATTAACCTCATTGACCAGGGGTCTTAAGAACATGGGGGGACACGGATCAAATGGTGATCCTGACTTGCTAGATAGAATGGCCTGACGTGATTCCTCCAGAGAGATGGGAGCAAACACATTAAGATGGGGCTTATTTGGGTCTCTCTTTATACTTGCTTCTATAATTTTATTCTCGATGGAGGTTGAAGTTAAGATTGGAGGTGGAAATTCCTTGACAATAGCTTGAATTTTATTATCAAAGTTATCAGCTTTAGAGTTGCAAAGTGGTGGCGAGGGCGGAATGTCTTGAGCGAGTGCCCTAGGATTAGTAAAGCTGTTTACGATCTTAAATATTTCTTTTTGATCATTTCCCGAGGAGGCAATAGCCTCTGAGAAGTGGACTTTTTTTGCTAGTTTAATTGCGGCATGTGACACTCCAGTGTCTTATACGGTCCTAAAATCACCAATAAAAGTGCCTGCAGGAGGCAAGAAGAATAATACCTTGAGTGCTTGTCTTCGTTGCATAGTAAGTGAACTCTGAGTGACTTTAGATGGCAACTTAAACTTGGAAAGAACTGCTGCTTCTCCCCTCGTCAGCTCACCTGGACAAGTGGCCACTGCATCCTTAGTGAAGCCGCAGGAAGTGCTCTGTCGTAGCAGGAATATCATCAAGTCAGGATTGTGACAAGCACTTCTCGGGCCACTTCAAGCAATTGTCCCATTCTAGACAAAGTGGCATTTTGCTCCCTGTACCATTCTGATCTCTTGGGCACGAGGCCCACATTGAGCTGGTAGAACAGGTACTTTGGTGGAGTTTCGGTGTGAGCCTGTTTGCCTCTGAGAAAGTGATGAATGATCTAGTCTGGCTGTGGGAATAACACACAAAACTTTCTCCATTAAACAACATTTTTGAGAACACTCATTTTGGCTGGATTCTAGTAAGCATTATATTCCTATGGGGCCGATTACAATGTTGTTCTGACATCAGTCTCAGAATCGTTTCCAAAAGAATCGGTCCCGCGAGTCCGAATGACCGGTTACGATGCTGGTTTCCAGTCCAGGGAGAACCTGGCCTGGCAGTTCGGGCTCGACTGTTCCCATTGGGCGCAGGGACCAGACTGATTTGCATACGGCTGGGTCCAAACTGGAATGACATGGTGAGCAAAAAAACGATGGATTTAGGCCCAGATCTCTGTACTGGGGTGAATGTATGACATTGTTCTGCATTCTGTCCATCAATTGTTCTTTTTGCATTTGTCACTCGAGTGGGGCGGGTATGCCCAGACATGGGTCCCGTGCTCTACATGCCACCTGAAACAAGCTATGAGGGCTGAAAGACCGAAATCAGCCCTGGGATGCTTGTTTCCAGTCCAAGGAGGACCTGGCCTGGGAGTTTGGGCTGGACTGATTTGCCTGTGGCTGGGTCCAAACTGGACTGGCACAGTGAGCAAAAAACCATGGATTTAGGCCCAGATCTCTGTACTGGGGTGAATGTTTGACATTGTTCTGCATTCTGTCCATCAATTGTTCTTTTTACCATGCTTCCCAGCACACAGGCGCCTATTGAAGTCAATGCCAGTCGGACTCACATGGACTTCAATGGGAGCCTGTGTTCTGAACAAGAACACAGGCTCCCATTGAATAAAGGGGTGTTTGGGGAAACCCTTGCATCCTGTGGCGGGCACCCCAAGGTGCCTGCCACATTGTGCATGGTTAGGAAGAGGGGTTCCTTGGGTACCCCCACGGGCCCAATTGGATGCCTCTGGGTGAAGGGGGGCCCACAACGGGCCCCCAAAGACATATTCTGACAGGCATTTTGTGTCGGGCAGACCGAATCGTAAGGGCTGTCCGAATTGGTCATCTTAATCGCTCCTTCGGAAACAATGTCCCTAGAGCTGTACAATTCGGCTCCGAAAGACTCAGGCTGTCCGAATGCCTTTCGGAACTGATTCAGTCTGCCCAAACGGTTTCCAGGCATTGTAATCAGTCATTGGGAAATGTGTACGATTTGTTCGGGAACAAGGGTTCCGCATCGGGTTCTGCAATATCGATTCCCATTCGGAGTCTTTCCGTACGACATCTTAATTGGTGCCTTAGTGTGCAATTTCTGTAGCCAATTTTCGCCCAGCCCTGCTGCTGCTTCCATTACAGGCCTCATAGGGTAAGGGACTGTCCTACTTCACCAGGCAACTGCCGTTGTTTATATGTCATTCATCGAAATGATTCAGTCTGGAAATTCCATCACATAATTTTCATTTTATTTGAACTCGACTCATTTATTGTACTGTTCCCTCACTCCTCATAACAGAAGTCTAGTGATCTGACTCATACTCCCACGGAAGGCAAGTAGCTCAATTTACTTGAATATAGGTGAAGCCAACATAAGCTGTGTGTGAGCCAAAACAAGCAATCCAGAGAGCCTGAATGAGGGGCCTGATCTACTTGACTTCCAGAAATAAAAATGCTTCTTTTTGTCTGACTAGTCTAAACTTACCCAGTGATCCTTCCGCCAGTTACTTTTATATAGCAGGTCTTAGTGCTTGTACAACTGTGAAGGATTTCTGACATTGATTAAACAATATTTTTAACATTTTTTATTAAAATGTGTTATTGTGCTTTTTTGCATCCTTTATGGTTTTATGACGCAGAATAAAGAATGTGTCTGACTGACTAAATAAAGTGAGGTTGTGGCTCTGATTGGAACCCTCAATGTTGTTGGAAGGAAAGAAATGTGCACTGCACTATCTTGGGGAAAAGAGCTAAAAGAGCTGAAAACTATACTAATTTGTTTTAGAGTTGATTCCTGATAAGGGTGTGATTTAACACTTCTCTTCACATAATCAATCAATCAATATCTCTATGGTCAGCATTTATTTATTCATACTAATTAAACAGAGGTGCCCAATATTGGCCCACGATCTATTTTGGACTTGGAGAATCTAAAAATAAGCACAGGGTATATAAATAATGCCCATTTAAAACTAAATCTAAATTTATCTCAGGAAAATTTAGATTGAGCATTTGTGGACCAACGTAGCAAATCCCAGGTTTAAACTAAAGCAAGTAGCGATGGACAGACTGGTGGTACAAAGCGATTGTGTAGCATCCCGTCAATCACATCCTGTAGCAATGACCCCCTTAAGGTAAACAGTCGATTCTGAATGCGGAAATTCCAAATAATATTTGACAATCCAGAAAATGGTGTGAGCCGAATGTCTTCAACCCTTCTCATTCAGCAAATTTGGTAGGATTATTGAATTCAGACTGGTCAACTGAAATAAGCAATCATCATTTGGAATGTTTACAGACTGATACACTAATTTACATTGCAATGGAGGTCAATTGAAATGGTTTAACCTTTTGCTCACTGTGAATTCCCAGCTCACTAGCATTGCATGTGAAATGAGTAAAGGTATTAAATATTTAAATTGGGCAATTAGAATTCAAATTGATCTTGTAGAATGTCATTGAAAAACATCATTCAAACTACCCAGAAAATGTATGAATTTTGCGGTTGAACACTAATTATACAGACGACAGATTTTGCTAATAAAAACGTGAATGGTCCCAATTATGAGTAGTTTAAAATGTGAAAAATGTTGCAGATACAAATTCAATTTTAAAAAAGTTTTATGGAAAAATTTAAGATTATTTCGTTACTTGTAGCACACGATTTTACATTAGTGATGTAAATTTTGCTGACCTTAATTTCCAAATGAAGAAAAGCTGTATTTTGAATTTTAACATTAAACACGGTGACAATCTGCACCAACACACATTTTTCTGATTCGGATGCTTGAATAACTTAGAAACCAACAGATTCGATAAGATTATTACAGGCATATTTTGCTAGCTGGAATTAAAAGGTAGACGCGTGGTAGGTAACCCATTCAACTGATTACTGTTTACTTCAATAAATTTACCTTGTAAGAAAAATGCACTGTTAAAGTAGCAAATAATGGTGATTTAAAATGCAATAAAATAAGTGTGTTATATGCAATATCTTGGACATTTAAATCTTACCTGATTCCCTTGTTTACAGCAATGCTGTGATAGGAGAGGCGTGATATGGCAGATATGACCTAGAAATAGAAAGCAAAACACATTTGTAATCCATGAACAAAAGGAAGTGCTTAATAAAAACTACTGTATTTTACAAGAGAGAAATGCAGTATCCTGGTAGAACCTCAACTATACACATCACTGCAATGAATGGCAATTCTACATGCTGTGATCTTGTAATATTGGATTTTGGAGTTAACTGCTGCAGGCGTTGAAATGATGAAGGGGAATCAAGCCTCAGTACCAGTCAACGAGTAAAAAGTAGCCATCGCTACCAAGGGGTTGAAATGGCTGAACTCACATTAAACGGTAATGGGAAAACCATCATGAAGACATTAAACAAGTTTGAAATTTCATAAAGAATGGTTAATTTTTTTGCGTTGCTCTTGTTGCAATTTTCTCTTTTATCTAAGAACTATTGATTAGGCACAGGACAATTTTCGTTATGCTGGTATAATGAAATGAGCTTAATTTCACATTACTCTTGTTATGCAAAAGTCTGAAAAAGTACGTTTTACGCAACACAGTGTATTAGGCTGTTTGTGGAAATAATGTACTGCAAACGCAAGTAACAACGCAAACGACCTAACACGAGCTTCTGAAGTTCACAGTGTTCTGGGAATTTTACGCAATATTATTTTTTTTAGAGCGAAATGCATCCGCGTGCCCAGAGTGGATAGGAGTACACATTTCATACTAAAAGACAGTGCCAAATGCCGGTTTTGCATTTAACGTAATACGGTGTTATTTCATCAAAATTTACCATAATTATACAAAAGCAAATTACACAGATTTTGCATGCTCAGTACCATTAATTACATATCCTCCATACTTCCGGGTATATTTAAATGTTCATGTGGTCTGCCAGCAAATCCTTCAAACTCCACGATTTCTTTCCCAACAAGCACCGGGGCCGGGCATTCTCATTCCTGACAACACAGCTACTGGAGTCACTTAAACTGACGAAGCACAGAACGCACTGGGCATTATTTAAAAAAAAAAACAGAAAACCTTACTCATATTAGGATAAGCTGTGGGTTCAGCTATGCCACTTGGAGCGCCTATGAACACTTGGGATCTAGTGCGCTTGCCAAATGCAGGCCTTTCAAAATGAATGAATGTTTAGCAGATTCCCCAACAATTCTAAAAAAAAAGCACCACCTTTCAGCAATTTGCAAATAAGAAATGTAAGCAGAATCTAGTCATTTGATAATGGTGGTGAAAGAGTCCCGAAAGAGCTGAAAGGTTGTTGAAAAGGCCGTTTGTAATGACGGCTCCAGTCCTCAGCTGCCGAGGGACTGGTGTAAAGTGTAAATGTATCCACTGGCTCTGCCTTTTTTAGTCTTTGAATGAATAGAATTCTAGTGCTGGCGCTTTCAGAGTGTGGAACTTCAAGTCCCATAATGCACAGTGCTATTGAGTTTCCAGGCAGTGCTGTCTCAAGGTATCACATACGAAGTGCAGCACTTGCTAGCACTGCCAACTGAATGACCTTTTCCTATAGTTTATTCCAGTTGTTTTCCCTCTGCATTAACACACCGCTCTGAATAAGGGCAGCTTCATGCCTCTGCAGTGCACCCCACACCCCACCACACACATACACCACGATGGCTGTGTCTGTGCTATTTAACCCAGATCTCTCTGCATAGGGGTGAATGTTTTGATTTGTTCTGCATTCTGTCCATCAATTGTGTGTATTTTGCTTTCTCGCCCTAAGTGCGCCGGGTATGCCCAGACATGGGTCCCGGGCTCACTGTGCCACTGGTTTCAAGCTATCCCAGCTGATGAGGGGTGAAACCCCGAAACCGGTCCTAGGATGCTTGTTTCCGGTCCAGGGAGAACCTGGCTTGGCTGTTCGGGCTGGACTGTTCCCATGAGGCACAGGGCCAAGGCTGATTTGCATAAGGCCAGGTCTAAACAGGGGTGGCACGGTGAGCAAAAGAATGATGGATTTAACCCAGATATCTTGACTGGGGTTGAATGTTTTGATTTGTTCGGCATTCCGTCCACCAATTATGTGTCTTGAGCTATTGAGCCGGCATACAATTAGGCAGTCTTGAATATTTTTTTATCGCCTGTTTCACTGTTTTCAGAGGTTCACTGCAAAAAACTTGATAGATACGATATACAATGGCGACAAATGGCCACTAAAATCAAGTACTCAGGCTGTGGGCAGTTATTCCTAGATGAGATATTAAAGAATGTCCTTATGCCTTCTCAGGGGCGCTGGAAGAGATGATCCCTCGGTTCCAACAGCCTCGTCAGTAGAGGGTGGAGCCGGGGTCACCTGCCCTGGACCCCTGGCAGGCCCCACGCATGAAACATGTCAACACGTCACAACATCCATTCTCTGTAAAGTGCTATTAATGGTCGAACACCAGCGTGTTAGTTCAGCTCAGGAATAGAGGTGCCTCGCAGGAGTCAGTCAGGCGGGGGGGGGGAGGTTGGGGGGGGAGGTTGTGAGGGGGGTGTGAGAGGTGGAGGGGGACAGTGAGAGTAGTGCAATGTATGTACTGTATCATGGGGTGACGGTGCAGTGTATGACAGTGCAGTGTGCAGCGGTCTACTTCAACAGAGCAAACTGACTTTTTTGTGCCTAAAACTATTTAATTGTTCACAATACTACCTAAACAGATTGGCAGGGGCGTGGACTGTTGGTGAGGGGGAAGACAGGGAGAGGGAACCTGTTCAGATAGGTAACATGTTATTGCAGTACACGTCTTTTATTTGTGATGTACAAATCCTATCTCACACACACACACTCAAATGAGGAAAAATATACATGCAGTGCTTGAAGCTGATCTTCCATCTATTTTGAAACACACTCCCTATACATATATGCAGTTGGTATGGGTTTGTGGGTCTATTTAGCGGTTCATCCTTTCAAGGTTGACAAAATTCCTAAGCTAAGGTGGCCCTCCAAAGTATTCGGCCTCACTGAAGCCTGTGAGCAGCTGGGATACAGTTTGGGTTTGAAGACACTTCTTAAAATCTGCACTGGTGAGACAGCCACCCTCAGCACTCACAAGCGCTGTGATGAAATTTCTTCTCTTCGCCTCCCAGACCCTGTCCTGGCATCCCATGACAGCTTCCAAGCACGCGGCATCTCAGGGCACCATCTGCTCTCCACGTTTCTTTGCTTTCCATGTTTAACTTTAACCCATCTTTTTTCTGATTATCCACATTTAACACCACAGCTCGCAGCTTCCTTCAGCACCAAAAATGACCATCCAAGCCTCAAAAGAGCACTGCTGAAGGGGTGACTGGCCACCTTGATTCCAACACCTTTCAACTCGTCTCTTCTTAACCCCCCCCCACCACCACCCCCAACCCCAACCCCTCTGTCCCCCTCAGGGCAGGACTGGGAACAACAACTGGCCCTGGCAGATTGCGGCTCGACCGGCCCTGGGAACAGGGGGAATATGGAGAAGAGGGGCTGGTGGGGCGGCTACCGCCAGTCCGACCCTGCCCCCAAGTCTCACAGTTACCCACACAGGGCTTTCATGCGTCCCAAGTGTATACATGTATACTTAGCACTATCCAGATGCATCCTGGTCCTTGTAGTCCTGATTTCAGAGAAAAAGTGTATCCTCTGACTTCTTCAATATCAGCCGTGGCTCATCCTTAGGGGCTGAGGGGCCAAACCCCTTCACCTTTTGCCCCTCAATAGAGTATATGTCAGGCTGAGCAAAGGTCAGCCTGAAAAACTCGCTTAATTTTAGGTCAGGCAGCCAGGAGCTAGACATGCACTAAATGTGCAGGCTCCTGGCTGCCTGAGCTGAACTTTTCTGGACTGAGTATGTCACAGCTCCTGTGGAGGTGACCTCCTCAGCTCAGCAAACCAAACGTCCTTGAGGCCCTCCCCCTCATGACCAGTAGTGTCACCCATTGCCTCAGACCTGGGCGCTTCAGTTTTAAGCCCTGAAGTACCCAAGGCCAAGTGTCTATCACTTGCACCTTGTCACAGAGTGGGGTTGTGTCAGCAGTCTTACTGACCCCATCCCACTCTGTGACGAGGTTGGGACTGCTGCTAAGGTCAGCCACTGTAGGAAGGCAGCAGTCCCAACCCTCCAGGGATCACCGAGGCTTGGGACTGGTGTCTTCCCTCATTGGCTGACCTAAGATCAACCAATAAGGGAAGGCAGCAGTCCCAACCCACCAGGGACCTCTGAGGCAGAGCTGCGGGTGTGATGTTTTTTAAAATTAATGTTTGTTGTGTTCATATATGTTTGAATATTTGGTAATGAGAGTTGTGAATGGATGTGGCAGCGCGCATGTGTGGAATGCATGGGTGTGAGTGAGTATGTGTCCCGTCCAACCCCCTACCTCCTAAAATTACAGGCCGCTACTGAACACACAAACTCAATATGCACATAATGCTGAAGTTAACTATGTGGCATGGCGTGAACCAACTTGGGACAATGCTTAGCTGTGGAGCAATGCAGCTAAAACTGAATGTTTCCACCCTGAGTGCTCCAGATACACCGACAGCATACTGTCTTCAGGGCCATGGCACCAACGTAGGTCCTGGAGGTCCATGCCAGATATTCTAATCACTGGCTGTGTAAATGAGCTCTGATCAGATCCATTATTTGCAAATGAATCTGGCATGAATCAACGCCCTCCTTGGCTACGTTTAGACTCGCCAGCTCTAGAGATCCTCTCATTCTCCACAGTGTTGTTGTTTAAAGCTTTTTTTAAACTCCTTCTACATAGGTATATTTGGAAATAAATACTTGGCCAGCATAGACACCATGGCAACAAGAGCCAATGCTTGCGAGCGCGTGTGGTCATCTCAAGATTAGCGGCATTTGCTACAGGGACATTTTTGAGGGCTCGGCAGAGTAGCTGGGGTTTCCCTCTGTGGAATTCCGTTGAGGGGCAAAGAGGGCACTGCAATGCGCAGTGCATACCCATCGGTGACCTTACAAAAGTATCTAAGGGCACCTGAGGGGTATTTACATTGGTGGCTCCTCTGCTAATGCGGAGGAGCGTCACCGAACTAAGCTGGTCAAAGAGAAAAAAATAAAATGACAATAACTCATTGTTATCATTTCATTTAGTTTTTCCCCTTTCTCACCTGGGTTGGGGCGGTGCAGCTCTGCCCAGACAGCAGGAGAAGTGGTTTGCCCTCTGCAAGTGCGCACAACGCTTTTGCCCACCTTCTTGGGCTGGTCAAACTGTCATGCACACTTTGCATGTTCTCCATGCAGGCGGCATTACAGCTTGCATGGAGAACATGCCCAGCCTCCCATTCTCCAATCCACAGCACTCAGGCCAATCACAACGCTGCATTGCAGCATTGTGATTGGCTATCTGGGGGCTAGGAGCTGGGTGCTTCCTGCCCTGGAAGCAGGCGATGAGGGAGAAGAGATGGCAGCGGCCACCACAGTGTATGCAGTGCATTGCATACCCCTCCTGCCCTTACATAGGTATGTATGGGCACTGACGGGTATCCACTGCAGTGCAAACCCCTCGGTGCCCTTACAGATTTATATAAGGGCACCGAGGGGTCTGTGCCTTGCAGTGGTACTTAAACAGGGCTGGAAGAGGGAGCTGTCCCTATACATTTAAAAAATCACTGCAGATTAAATTTGACTTGCAGTGGTTTTTAAAAATAGCGGGACTGCTCCCTCTTCCATCCCTGTTTAAGTACTAACACAGTGTTGATTTAATTCCGCAGTTGGAACGGCGTAATTAGTAATCTGCATTACATGAATAACGCGGAATTAATAAAATTAATAAATTATTCCAATTACGAAGGCAGAATCAAAAATTCTACCTACCCCTAATTTTAAAGACTCTGGGCCAAATGTATTTTGGGGGTCAGTTTGAAATTATGATCCAATTTTGCCTCTTTCATGCCCTCTTTGGCCAGGTCACTGATAGTGCACAGACACTCCCATCCAAATTCTAATCGTGTTTACATCTAATATACATGGATAGTGACCCGTATTTTCAATACTGTAACACAGCAGCAGCTCACTAATATAACTGCAAATAAACTCTGTGACAGTCTCCCATTTCTCATATGTGAGGTCCCATTTCCTATAAAAACATTTCTCTGCAAAATGTCTGAAATGGACTCTCATATATCACCCACATTAAAATTAAATTAAAAGAAAACGGTAGTTAAAGCAATCGGTTTTAGAATTATTCAAGGTCATCAGGGCAAGACTCTCTGCAGAGCAGAGCTGGTTCTATCAGGGACCCCCTGAAAGGCTGGGGTCCTGGGCCAGAGCCCACTTTGCTCATGCCTTAAAACTATTCCGATTTGCTGGGGTTCTTGATAGGGATTAAGACTATGCTGGGTTGTATGACGGGTGCTGGTGGCAGGGTCCTACATGCATTCCATGTGATCTTTGGGAGCGAGTAGATATGCATCTTATGCGGCATTTGTACACTGCTCACCAGCGAACAAGAGAGTGAAGTAGCCACACAGGAAGCAGCCAGGCTACCTCCATACCCATCCCTTCTATTCCTGGGTAACCTTCCACCAGTCTTTTTATGAAACCTCTGTTACTTTGCCACCATGATTTGTTATTTTGAGTTGGGCTCATTAAACACCCCTCTTTCCTCGACATGAATGAGAAGGGTCACTTTGCCGATGCCGAGCAGTATCATCCAGGGAGTCAGGGATGAATGAAGCCACCACATACCACTGGTCACAGATTACGCAGTGCACACGGAGTCCTTCTGAGGTCACCTACGTGGCAAACCCTCCGTTTAGGTCATGGTGGCCTTGAGTAGATGGCTCCCCCAACCACAATCCCACTCTACTGTCCTGAGGAAGTAACCGTAGTCAAGAATGCAATAGGTCAGATGTTTTGGAGTCTTAGGGAGTGTACAAAGTAAATCCTGGGAGTAATACACAAAGTAACTATTCATACAAAAGAAGAGTTGAAACAGAGAGTTTGTGCGACAACCGCACCTCCGTCTCAATTGCCCAAAAAGCAGTCCAAAATGTATGCATTTAGAGACACATAGTGTGCACATTCACTGCTCCCGCTGTTCCCTGAGAGCGATCCAAGGATCAAAATAAGTTCTCTCCACCAATGTGACGTGCACTGCATAAGAGCATTTTCATAACCAATTAGTCCAATTCACAACATTCTTGTTTCCCCAAATGTCCTTTATTTTTCACATGATAGAAACAGCCAAAGCGTTTCGTCAACTGCCTGTGGACTTCATCAGGGTGTCATCATTTATCATAAAGAAACCTTTAATGTATCACGGAATGAGTGTCTTCCACCTTGTAGTGTCCTGGTTGGTGATCCGTACCTATTTTTCATAAGGCCTTTCTATTTCCAGGGCAACGGCGAGTGTCTTATGAATACATGTGTTGATGGAGGAAAGGTACCTTGAAAAGTACTGAAGCTGGCTTCATGGGACGCCCTGATGAAGCCCACAGGCAGTGGACGAAACGCGTTGGCTGTTTCTATCCTGTGGAAAATCAAGGGCATTTGGGAAACAAGAATGTTGTGAATTGGACTAATTGGTTATGAAAATGATCTTATGCAGTGTATGTTGCATCGGTGGACAGAAAGTAAATATTGATGACGTGTCCTGAAGTATGTTGTGCTCTGCCCCTACACATTAATTCCAACCCCTAAAGAGGCACATCTCGAAGTTTAACTCAATACGCTATTCTTGTTTCAAGGAGCCAAACTTTTGTATTATAAAGTTTAATATTACAACACCACCTGCTATAGTTGCAAAATGGCTCAGTTAGTTAAGTGTCACTGCTGTACATGTGATGTGAGCTACAGGTCACGCATTCAAAGTCTGCTTTACACAACCCACCCTACCATCCTATCAAGGTCGACAAATTGATTAGAATTAAAGCAGGTAATAGTGATATTTGTGTGCAGAAATTCCATTATGTAGTTCTATATAAATACGTGTTAATATTACTACAATTACTTTTTAGCACTATTCAGAAAAGCCATTAAAACAGAACTCGGGGTTCAGTGCTGCACGATAGGGAAGAATTTTAGGAGGTAAAATGTACGAGTACTTCCATATCCAGGCCCTTCAATCTGATACTCCGAGATCCCCACCATGCACTGCTACAGCAAAAAGATTCTACACTAGTAAGTGCTTCATGGATTCTGTGAACCCTCTACACTGGCCTGGGTCCATCAAGATCAAACGCAGTACCATCATGGGCATGGTGTCTCACACTCCCTGGTTACCCCGTAGGATGTGAATGTACAGGATTTTGGGAACCCTCTATGCTGGCCTGGGTCCATCAAGATCACACACTTGCCCACACTCATTGGGCGCCCTGTAGGATGTGGGAGGAAGGTTTCACCCTGGCCTCTCAAGGCAGTAAATGTGCACTGTCCTGTGGTCTTCCTTGACGACAAGACCTATTAAATAGGGTAAGCGCTTTGTCTATCTGAATGTGCCCAAGACCTTGCAGATTTGCCCGCTAGGAAAGTTCTCCTGTTGTGATGCTCTGCAATTTAGAGCCTTATGCTGGGCTTCTCCACTGCACAGAGCTAATGCCACTTTGGTTTAGCTAAAGCCATTTGGAGTCCACAGGGAGCACAGAGAAGAGCAATGGATAAGGACTCTGGAAAGTCAAATCCCTTAAAAACAAGTTAAATTTACCAAACGAGCAGAAAGCAACCTACTGACCTAAAAAGGCACAAGCCGCCGGCAGGGCTGCTCCGGGTACCATGACGCTCTTTTCTGAGATGTGAGGTGACAGGGGAAAAAAACGCCAGGATTCAGAAGTCGCTCTTCCGCCTGCCTCCACCATCTGCCAAAACAACAGACCTGTCTTCTTGAAACAGCCTCGAGGTCTTTGCCAGGATCAGATGAAAATTGGAGAATATTAAGCTCAAAATTTTTTTTTGTTGGTTTCAGAAAATATGCTACAGATGGGAAGCAGTACAGAAAATACAAGTTGCATGCAGAATAACTGTTAATAAACTACTCTAGCAGAGGCAAGGATCTTTAGTTTCTTAAGTCGGTCATAGATATTAATTTCCCACTTTTCCTGGGAAGAGAGCTAATCCAGTTCTTTCTGGTGAGGATCAGCAATTCTTTTTTGCTCACTTTTGGTAATACCAGCGATTTTTGCATTTTTAAGCATGCCCAGTTATGGTAGATAGAAATATTGAGCCATGGGCAGTTAAAGAATTTTAGTTAAGATGTTGGATTTATATAGCTTCTTTGGAGGGGTAGAGATCAAATTTGCATGGCCACACATTTGGAAAACATTCATTTGTTCATGGTTCACACTTTGGGAGCATCTGACTTTCAATAGAACAAAAATGGAAGCCAAAAGGCAATATGTCGGGTTGAATGATCTTACTTTATTGTTTATTTAGAACTTTTTTTAAAGCACTATACATATACTGTCAGCTACTGCACAGTGCTGAGAATGGATCAAGAACAAAAGACAGTTCAATAAGGTAGAGGAATTAGAGGTCGATCAGATGAACGAGTAACTGGGTTGGATCGGATGTTCTTTGGTCGTGACCCCTGTCACAAGTTTAGCAAACAATATCTCAGTCAATAGGATCTCGTTTGATGTCACGAAAGTTTGCACTAGTACAGAACAGCATCAGTATTCTAGAGACATCACTGAAAACTGATAATGGCCCTGGTCACTCTGGCACGGCCCTCTCACTTCTATCCCATCCCCTTTTCCATAATATGGTTTTCTTAAGGATGTTGTTCTCCGTTCTGCTGTATGCGTACTTGCCAAATTTGCAAATCACCTAGTCAGAGCGGTGGACAGAGTTGTACAAAAACATCATGGGGTGAGGAGGCGGTGGGGGTTCAGAGCTCAATAGCAAGGGGGGAAATATCAAAAACAGGTATGGGTGATAGGAAATGGGGGAGAGGAGGCCAAAGTTCGAAAGAACATCCTAAATTGTGAGGTAAGGAAGGGCAGTACCATAGATAAGGTTATACACTATACAATGACAGCAGAATTTGAGTCTGTTGGCAGCTGCCAATGAGAAACGAGAAGCCACTGTCAAGATGTGAGAGTACTAATAGGGTTTTTGTGTTTGTCAAAATAATAAAGTTTTTTCTGCTTTTAGGGTTCTCTAATTCTCCCCAACTTTAATTTTTTGCTTTTCTGGCCAGTAAGTCCTCTGTCTCTTCAGGAAAAAGTTTTAACGGGACAGGGAGGTGACGGTGCAGAGTGGTAACAGGGCTGACTGAAAGGGGCAACCAGCAACCCAGAAAAAAGGTTGTACGGTGCTTCTGCTGGCCACCTACATTTTTTGATCCGGCTTTTCCCCCTCTTGATGTGGATTTCTTTTTTCATTTTTTATGGGGTACCACCGTACTCCAAGTCAATCTTGTTTCCTTTTTTAAAATGGGAGGTTCACCTCTCTGGACTCCTTGTTTCACTCTTTCGAGAAGGGTGGTGCGGGTGTCTTGGTAATGATAAAGGTAGAAGACGGGAGAAAACTAGAAGAGAAGAATGTCAAAAAGAGGACAGCAAAAAATCTACTTTCTCAGAAATCCATTTAATTTTTTTAAATCAAATAAAATCAAGATTATAGTTTCGATATTATGGTTTATATATGTTTGACTTCAGGTGCCTATTCTTCAAATGAGTGAAATGGTAGGGTCAAACTCGCATAACAAGCATTGATAAAGTTATGAGGTTTGATTTACATTTTCATTACTGCCTAAAAATGAAGTTAGACTGCAGCTGTGAAAAACACATTAAAAAAAAGAATGCTTCATGCTTTAAATAATTTGACGTGTGATAAATCAGTGTAAAGTAAGATAGCCCTTCATTCATTGCAACGCAAGCCCTCTAAAGGAGGTGGGAGGGTACATCGAACAACCATTAGCCTGAGGTGAGCGGGAAGTACGCATTTGGGAGGAGCTAAAACCCACTCAATCTGGGGTTTTCAGACAGCAGTGCTGGTATGCCAGACCTAAAAATAGCTCCAGTTCAAACTGCAAATTGTGCACCTGTGTGTGGATTCCACGCTTATGGAGGGACGCCTCAAATGAGATGTTTTGTTTGCTACAACCCTCATTGTTGAGAGAGACAAACCACCATCCGGGGATTGGTGGGGCACATTGTTCAGCTTTTACCACAGTGCAGAGAAGGAAATGCTGTAAGAGAAGTTCCTCTCCCTCCAACTACTACTCTCTTTGCACTCATGTACGTGCTGGAGATAGTGCTGCTCTGAGGAACGTGCCAGGCCAACAGCCAGTCTACATCAATAGGTAACGAAAACCAGCAAAGACTGGAAGTGCTTTGACGAAAAAGAGCCCTCCCCTCAACATGTCATGACAATTACCTTCAGATTCTGCTTTTGCAGCAAACCCAGTTCTTTAAATGGGCCGGTACTGTCTGGTACGGAGTACCAGCACTTTTTTATATTGAGAGGGAAAGTACCAGCACTTCAAGGGAAATGCTATGCTTTTAATTAGAGAGTACCAGCACTTCTCAGAAACAAGCAGGTACTCTGGTACAGAGTACCTGCACTTCTATTTTTCCATTTCAAGCCCTGAGCAAACCGCCATTAATGTGGTGTCATTTTGATTGGTGAGAAGGAAATGTGCAACTACAAATACCATCTTCCTCTACGTAGTTGGTTGGAAAACTGAACTTAAGACTCCTTTGTGGTACGTGGAGCACTGACCGTTCTGCACTCACCCTCAGTGAGTGACTTCGGATCTCCAGGGGTAGCACTGGTCTGAGAGCCTGTGGTTGCGACAGGTGGTCGAGACACAATACAGCTCACAAGTGACACCCAATATCACAATGCTCTGTGCTGTCAAACGGTTATGTTATTGATTTTTTGTTAAGCGTTCATGTAGCATTTAATGGCTTCTTGGCACTAGAGGCTGAATAAGAGGCAGCCCAGAGGAGCTACTTACCATTTTATTTTATTGAGGAATGAGCTGCTCTTCTTCAGTATTTTCCAAAGTGAATATCTTTTGGGGCTCTTATATAAAAGGTAAGATAGTTCCAGAGGGTGGAGGCCTGTACTGAGCGCACTATGTTTCCATGCATATCTTTCAGTCACTTGGAATTTCAAAGGTTTACCCCTGAATCCAGGCAGTAATACAGTTCACAGCGTAGTAGATGTATCGAAAACCAAATTGTGCTCCATAATATGGTTTTTCATGAACGAACGCGTAAGACCACCTAACCCATGTGACCACGTTTCTATCCCCATGCTTTCTCTCTACAAATAATTGTATCTGGTACTTTTATTCCCATTAATTCAGATAAAGTGGCCCATGACTTTGACTCTCAGACTACTTTTGTTAAATGAAATCTGGTGATAGAAACAAGGTATCCCGGTAACAGTCAACTGGTCACACTAAGCTACCCTGCCTGAGCAAGCGTCCTGACTGCCAAGTACATTGCTTGCTACTGCGGAGTTGTTTGACTCTCAAACATCTCTGTATGATACCATTCTGTTCAGTCTAAATGTATGTGATTACCTGAGATGCTGCATAATCCTGCTAGGGCTCATAGGGACTGCTTGTAAAAAGCAACAACGTAACCTTCATGTATTGGCTCTTCCACTTGAGCAGGGTTCGGCTCACAATATGCACTGGGCATGTAGGACGAGTTGACCCCATTTAATCCGTTTGCTGCTTTGAACGTTTCGTGCCAGTGCAGAGCGTTCCATTGATTGGGCGGGACCACGTCGGCCAACAGACATGCACAGCACTACGGAGGTAGTGCTTGCGACGGCCGTTGGCCGACACCCGTAGCAAACGGGTTAATAGAGCATCTGAAGAACTGCCTGTTAGCTGTCTTCACTAGTGGGGTAGATGCTGGAATCAATGCTCCCCACAAAATCTGGTTTCCGCAGTCAACTCTTCTGTTGTTCGACAGTGCAGCAACCTGCGAAACTCAGATCCATCCAAGACTTGGCGCTCTCTTGGCGACAGGCAGGGCCTTCTATCTACTGATTGGATCCTGCAACAAACCACAGGTATTGGCTAGTTTCAACAACACCAAGAGGGTGCATAGCCTATGAAGTTCAACAATGCCAGAGGGCCAAGCTTCTGGGGGCTGGAGTAACAACAAATAGTCAGCATAAACACAAACTGTTTATTAACCCCTTGTGTGCTTCAACAGCCCCCGGCCATCCAACGTCATTATGGGCGTGTGCGGACACGCCGTCCGAACTCCGCCCTCTCAATAAAACGCCTGCACAGCGCGAAAATGTGCACGCAACGGGTTAAAATCAAAATAAAACAACTGATTCAAAAGTCCGACCAGCTCTGCTCAGCTTCCAATCTTTTTCTTATTCTACTGTGGCCTGTGTTGAAGACTGGGATACGATTCCTCCCATTGTGCCTGGCAAAATTCAGAAACAAATTGCTCCATTCCAGAAATCAACGAATTCGATCAGGACATGAGCTCTATACAGAACATCCAAATCGAAAGTCCAACTGAAGAACGTGGCCCAATCACTTCCCGTTCTGTCAGCCTTCATCTCTCCAACCATACTCCCCATTCCCACTTAGCCATAATGGGACAGCCTTGGCTTTCATCCTTCTAAGATCTTTTAAATGAACACCCTGCAGAATGGGAGCTGTAGAAAACAAGCATTTGCAATACAATAGGTCTCGCATTGCTGAAAGTTTGAGCTATTGACATTGCTAATAATAATGCAACACAAATAGCTCAAACTTTCAGCAATGCCCGACCTATTGCATTGCAAATGCATAGTTTTTTAGGGGGGTAATATGGCCTCCATTTAGCACAGTGGAAGTATGTGTGTGAATATTACACAGCGCTAACCGTATGATGGCGCCGTGGAGCACTGTACATTGTCACGGTAAGAGACTACAATGTGTGATAGTAACGTTACCGGTGTGTGGAATGTTGCTGTTCCATCTGATGTGCACACACGAGGTGTGCGGGTAGAACACAAATGTAGGGAGCGCATGTATAACCCTGAGGTTGGTGGTAATCAACTGTGCAATCCGATTTATCAATAGGGTTTGTGATGTGATAGTGCATACGAGGTGGTCTCCGGGATTGCATCCCTATGGAGACAGAAGAGTGCAGGAAATCAAGGGGGAGGTCCTTGGATGAGCAAATGCCTCCACACCAGCCTGCTGGGGTTCAGAGGTCTTTCAACAAGACGCTGCATGACTCCTGACACGATGCACCGATGGACAGGGTGCACCAAGGGAGCAAAAATGTTCTGCACAGGAATATACGTCATGGCTCAGTGAGAATGAATGTGCACAGTAGCTCCACCACACAGGGTCCTCTGGCAACAGGAGGGACATTTTACATGGAACAATTTGAACAGGAAAATAACTCAAACAACAGGGCGGACAGCACAAAGATATTCAGGCGACGGAGACGAGTTAAAGGCAGGGAAGAACAAAGCAGAGTGAAATGTGTGCGCAAACAATAGAAGATGCAGCTTAGAGGATTGCGTAAGGGAAGAGGGGGCATGCATCAAGGGTTGGGGGGATACAGCGAGGAGCGGCACCGAGCGGTTGAAAGGCAGCCATAGACAGAAAGGGAAAATACAAGACAGAACTGGAGCCACGGAGAGAGGATCAGTAGCGAGAGACTATCTTCAGCAATCCTGGTCTAAGAAATCAAGTTCAAAGTGAAAATCAGTAAAACCAAACTCTGAGCAATAACTGAGAAGGGAACTGAAACCGGCAGGAGTGCAATGCAAGAAAGGGACTGATGTGTGGGGGCGGGCAGGGCGAGAGACTCACGCTCATCACACTATGAAGCGGTCGTGGTACTCTCTAGGTACTCCACAATGGGCATATGCAGAACTCGAGCTTTAGCTTTACACATCTTAAGCTGAAGCGTGGGTACCGCGATATGTTCCATGGTAAAGAAATAGAAAAATATAAATATTTCTATACTTTTTAAACGATCGTGGCACCAGCGCTTTAGCTTAACCCCTTCACTGCGGCGGCTATTCCGCCGCAGTGCTAAGGGGGCAGGGCGGCCGTGCCGCGGCCGCATGCTGGTGACGGAACCGCTCCGTCACCAACCTCGGTTGAGCTATGCTGGTGACGGAGCTGTTCCGTCATGGCCCGCCCCGCTCAATAGAACCCTCAGCGCAGGCGCGGAATTCGCGCCGCGCATGAGCGTTCTATCGAGCGGGGCGGACCATGACGGAACCGCTCCGTCATCAGCACAGCGCACCCGCAGCTGATGACGGAGCGGTTCCGTCATCAGCATACAAGGGGTTAAGGTGTTTAAAGCTAAAACACGGGATTGCGATCATAACAAAAGTAACCCAAAAGGGGAAAAATGGCAGTCATGCGCTTTTTTTTCTATTTATTTATTTTTGTTACAATGGCGGCACTGGCGCTTTAGCCTTAACCATCTTAAGCTAAAGCGCGGGTGCTGCAATAGTTTCGAAAATAAACAAATAGAAAAACAAGTTCTCTTTCTTTACTTTTTAAGTAATTGCGGCACCCCCGCTTTAGCTTAAGATGTTAAAAGCTATAGCGCGGGTGCTTCCAATGTAAAGAAAATTGATAAATAGTAAAAAAACATGCAGCCGCATTCAGCGCCGCAAATAACAAAAGAAAGTTACGGCCGCCATTATATCAAGGCGTGCCCCGCTGGTTACATGAAGAAAAAAACGCATTGAGGGAGAGCGTGGTAAGTCATTCAACAAAATAGTGCTCCCAGGTTGTAATTAAACCTTACTGACTCACAACACATATAACAGGGGGTGTCCTCATGGGAGGTTACAAGAATAGAAAAGGTGGTACTATGGAAGGACTACTAAGTCTTTTGGCCAATGAAAAGTCACCATTTGCAAAGGCCAGTGACAGGAGCCAGTTAAAAAGACGAGTATAAAGTGGGCAGAGCTTCAACTCCATACCTGAATACAGCATGTCTCAAAGAGACAACGCAAATGCTGCCTAGGCGAGACCTAAAACTATAGTATCAAACCCTTTGTGTATCTCCTTTAATTTTACTTAGAAAAGCAAAACTGTGCAGTTGGTATGATTGATAAATATGATTACTGAATCAGACCTGCCAATTTTTCCTTTAATAAAATTCCCTGCTTTCAATTCAAATTCAATTTCCTGCTCCAAAAATATACTATTATGACACATTGTTTCTTTAAGTTTGTAAGTGTAGGGTTAGCGGTGGAAACATGGGTGGTGCTAGGGAGGCGCAGGGCGTGGCTACTGTGGAAGTGGTGAACAGACAGATATGGTGGCTGTGTGAGTATTCAAACATTTCCAGCTCATCAACCTTGCTGACAAGCCCATCTTGAGCACAATATTCAGGAGCCGGCACTGAGGAGGTGGGTAGGCCCTGAATTCAACTGCATTTTGGCATAGGTATTAATCTAAGCAAAATTGTAAATCTACACAAATTTAGGAGTGTAAAAAAAAATAAGTAGGCCCTGAATTCAACTGCATTTTGGCATAGGTATTAATCTAAGCAAAATTGTAAATCTACACAAATTTAGGAGTGTACCTACGACTTTCAAAACGTTTTGGTGGGTCTGGCTCAGAATTATCTAGATGTTCCGTGGGAGTCTGCCGAGTGCAATTAAATAGCAGTGACTAAACTTTAGAAAATTAGGATAGGAAAGACGAGCCAAGGGTCATCAGATAAGAAAAAAACAGAACTGAAGAGTGTAACAAAGGAATTGGGGGCAGTGACAAGATTAAGAGCAGACAGGCAGTCCATGAGAATAAGAGCGAGCAGACAAGGGAGCTAAGAACGAGCAGACAAGAGAGCTGAGAGCGCTGCAGAGGGAGGGCACGGAATTAAACAGATGGGCAGCGCAGAGCGGCTGATGAAAGAGTGCCCGGCGAAATGCTAAATGCAACGAGAAGAGAGAGGGGGCGCAGAAGGCGGGAGGGAAAGTAAGAAAAGCAAAAGGAGCTAGAGTGACGCTGGAGCAGCTTGGCTGCCAGCGCCCTGCCGTGGGGTGCGCGGCACGGTGCCAGGCTCGCACTTGAACCAACCGAGCTGCAGTGGGCCTCTCCGAAGCCCCGTGCCCTGCTGGGAGCGCCGCGCGGCGTTACACACACAGCATGGCCGCTCGCGAGCTCATTAGGAGCAGAATTAGCAAGCGCGGCTCGCGCCTCTCCCGCAGCGAAGCGGAGGGTGGCGAGCCCGGCCTGCTTCCGTCCGACGCACTGTGGAGGAGCTGCCCCTGTACGTGCCTCGGGCGTCGAGCACGTACGCACGGCACGGGCACAACGCACTCAGACAGGCCGCCTCGCGCCCCTCTCGACACCGTCTCTGGCCCGAGGTCCAGCGCACGTGCGGCTCCAGCTGTTCCAGTAACAATGAAAGACCCGCCTCTCTCTTCCTGGCGAATTGCATGATGGGAGGACAGCCCAGCCATTCCTAACCTTCAGGGTGCCACCATAACACTTCAAAGTGACAGCAGGCGAGACTTGCAATGTTACTATAATATCTGCTTCCATTAGTCGATTGTAAAAGAGGTGAAGAATGATGTGAATGCATTATACAGATCGCGCCACATGGTCACGGGTTCAAATCCACCAGGTCCACTCAGCCTTTCATACTTTTGAGGTTGATAAAATGAGTACCAACCAGTTCTGTAACCAACTTACTTTATCTGTCAATAGGGCCAAGATACCCCCTACAGAGTGGAATGCATTGTACAAATGCCTCTATTAGTTTCTGTTAACCAGGTCAGGTGAGTGAGCAAAGTAAGGTGCACCGGAGTTACCCAAACAGCAAAGGCAGTGTCAGTGGAATGGGACGCACTTTAGAGTGAGGAAAAGGGTGCACATAGCAAAAAATAGGACTTCATCACTAATTGTGTAATAACCATATGTATCCGAGCGAAGTCGTGTATCTACCCGCTCTGTTCTCTGCCTGCCATCCCTACACACTGCCCGCAGGTACTGCTGCACAGAGATCCCTGGCAGTACAAGCCACAACCAGTGCAAACAGAACATGGCCATGTGTACACCTACTGCCCCACACTAACTCCTGCCAACTAAAGGAAGTCTTGCAGGCACATGCTTTTAGCAGTGTGGCTCAATGGTTAGAGCAGCAGACCCTGATGCAGAGGTCTAGCCCGGGACCAGGGTTCAATTCCCCGCCTCGGCGGGTCTTGGGCTAAAAAATTCCACGGACTTGATAATTCTCGCCTCGGTGCCTATTCCAATCATGGAGTCCCCACTCTGCAACTCTGGGCAATAGCTTGCTTAATCTCCACAATGGCCCCCACAACGCTAAGGATGCCTGGCCTCCACCTTGGGGGTGCCCAGGAGTGGACACCTCACAGTGAAAGCCAGGATGGGTTCCACAGCGGTATTCGTAAAAGCGCCTTGAGACCCTTGCGGGTGAGTAGTGCGCTATACAAGTATCAATTTACTTGTAAATCATCTGACTTAAATTGTGTTTTGCCAGAAAATCTTTCCTCTACACACAGCACAATGGGTGGTGACTGCAGTTTACTGTGAGGGCAGTAGTGTAGGTATGACCCTTAGAGCGAAGGGGAACTGGTCCATTTTTAGGTCGAGTCTGGGCAGCACATGCACTACTCTGCGAGCTATGCTCTATTGCAGTATGTACTTGAAGCTCCGCCCACTCTCCGCCCATCCTTGTCATTGCCTTGTGTCATTGTCCTTCAAAAAATGCTGGCTTCTGATTTGTTAATAGGCTTGTTAGTCCCTTCTTAGTACCGCCTTGTCTTCACTTGTAACCTCCCAAGAGGACTGGCCCTTTTACTTCGGTTGTTACACAGCACGTTCTTTAGTCTGTAAGCACTATTTTCTATAATGAGTTTCGCTTACTGCAGGAGGGTCTCTCAAGCTCAGTTGTGACCACTGGCTTGTTAGTTTAACTCATAGCAAACGGGAAGCTCTTCCAGGGCCATGGGAGACAGAAGGGGGCAACTCAGCAATGCCTTCAAGTATTTGGAATGCAAAAGATCTTGCATTTGCATGGGTTTCAGCTATCAGCATTGTAAATGACAATGCCTTTTATGTTTTAAAAACCAAAACATAAATAAAAGTCATTGTCATTTACAATGCCAATAGCTCAAACTCACGTAAATGCGAGACCTATTGCCTTGCAGATGCTTGTTTATTTTCGTTATACAGTTTTATGTTATGTGAACTCTGCCCATGGGCATTGGAGCACTTTACATGAGCACTCGTTACTATACAAAGGCCAGATCAGTTTTTTTAAAGGCATAAAGAGATTGGACGATTTGCCCAGAATCACAGGATATTCAGCAGATGCTGGGACTCAAACCTGGGTCCGCAGCTCCAAACTCCGCAGCTCTGGCCATAACGCCACATCCTCACATAGTGAGTGAGCCAATTCAACTTTTCATTAGTCTGCGGTACACTGTGAACAGACAAAGCATTGCTACACCTAGCAGTTAACAGCCGGCCCCTAATATTACCCTGTGGCATTCAACTCACCTATTCTTGACACTGTGAAGCAATAAATAGGGGGGAGGGCTCTGTACCTATGGTAGCCCTAATGGGACACACTGCACATCCCATTCTAGCAGGGGAGCATCACTAAGATGCTGTTCCCTCCCTCCAAACCCTCCCCCCCACCACCATGTCGCCCTGCAGGCGACATGGCCGTCTGTGTAACCTCTTTCGGAGGATCCTAACAGTGTAATTCTCTGCTACTCTGTGAGCAGGGCCGGACTGGCCGTAGCAGGCACAGGGCGTTTCCCTGGTAGACTGCCAGGGTGGGGGTCGGTTTTAGTCCCCTGGGGGCTGTTTTTGTTACCGGGGACGGCAATATCGGCCCCCTTAACAAAATCAGACGAAACTGGCACTAGCAAATTGCT
Source organism: Lissotriton helveticus (assembly GCF_964261635.1). Classification (NCBI taxonomy): domain Eukaryota; kingdom Metazoa; phylum Chordata; class Amphibia; order Caudata; family Salamandridae; genus Lissotriton; species Lissotriton helveticus. Next base: position 161,124,990 of record NC_136065.1, on the reverse strand, counting down.
CTGCCTCACCCCCCCTGCACCCCACAGGGGGGCAGGTTCAAGCAGTTTGCCAGGGCCGGTTTCGGTTCCCAGTCCGGCCCGGTCTGTGATCTGTACACAGAGTAGCAGAGAATTACGCGGCCTGGCTCTTACCAACCACTAAAGGAGGCTCATGTACGAGGCAGCGGCGCTAAAGAAAGCAGACATAATTAGATAGGATGGTGCTTTGAATCCCAGCGGAAGTCATCCATCCTCTCTAACAGGCTCCCGCCGGACAGTTAAGAAATCAGTAGGCAGGCAATGTTTGCCGTCATAATCCTGCAGCTTCAATATCTCTATTAGATCTCTTAAAGGAGCCATGCAGAGGAGAGAACAAATATTACTGTATTACTGTTATACAGTCTTGATCTGTATCAATTTTCAACAGCAGCAGGCATTCCAGAATGTTCCTTTGTTTGATTGTTATACAGTCCTGATCTGTGTCAATTTTCAACAACAGCAGGCATTCCAGAATGTTCCTTTGTTTGATATTGCATGCTATGGTTTTGAGTCCTATTGTGATATTATTCACAGGATGACCCCGTTAAATGTTAGAGGACTTTCCTCACAGGTTCGGAGTATAGGCTCTGCGTTTCAATTAAACCTTTAATAGGGAAAAGGCTACCAGAGCTCTTTCCCACAGAGCAACATGGAACTTATTATGGTTGATGCAAAGGAAGTAGGTTTGTGCCCAGTATCAGGGCTTTAAGTGGGGAAAAAAACCTGGGGGTGCTCTAAAAGGAGTGTGGCTAATGTCTTAAAGGGGTGTGGCCTATATGAGTAGGGGGTGTGGTCTAAATCAAGAAAACTAGCATTGTGTGCTTAAGAAAATCATGAAGGCGCATCCAGCAAAGGATAATAAAATAGGCAAAAAAGTATATTTATTAAGTATAAGCCATAAAATACCACTTTAAAAAAACATTTGCTATTTCCAATCTTAGAATTTAAAAACCATCTTCACTAAAGGATGTGTTATTAAATTCTGAGTTCAGGGAGAGGCGCAACTAGAGCCAAATTTCGGGGGGGGCTAAGAAAAAATTTCAGGGGCGGAGGCTGAATCTTTAAGCAATACTCAGAGTGGAGCTGCAGGGGCTCTTAGAAGGGGTGAGACAACAACAATTCTTCATTAATATGCAAATGGTCTTTTAAAGACCTGTGAAGTGCTCGGGTGCGGCTGTGTGTGTGTCCGGGAATCTGCCACACACGACGGGGGGGGGGGGGCGGGCTGAAGCCCTTTGAGTCCAATGGGTATTGCGCACGTGAGTTCAGGGATACCAGATTCCATATGTCTATCTTGCTGTTATGGGAAGATATGCAGGTAAACATGTCACACAGCATTCCCCATGTTATCCTATGGGCAAGATAGCCTTTCAATAGTGAAAAACGAAATTGGCAGTAATTTACTATCAAGACATGTTACCCACACTATAAACACCAAACAAAAACCGGGACATCTGCTCACCCTACCTTTGACCTTTGAGGCCCGAAAAGAGAGCCCCCTTTCGAGGCCCTCCAAAAAAAACTGGGGGGGGGGGGGCTCAGCCCCCGACAGACACCCCCCCACTTAAAGCCCTGCCCAGTATCATGAATGTGGTGTGAACATGACCACTGACGATCATGTGTACATCCGCATCAGCCAATGTCTGGAATTACTTTATCCAAAAGCTTTGAGATTCACAATGCACTGAAGACACGGGCCACAAAAATATATCCTTTTAAAGGAGCAGAATTTCTTTCTTGATACTTCAGTCAAAAGTGTGCAGAGATGGGAGTGATGCATCCTTATTCCAACTCCTGTTCAATACCAAAATTCACCCTCTTAGATATCTCACTGGTGTACAATGTCAACAATGTACCGCTAATGCTCTGCTCTAGCTAGAGCTCTCAGGAGATCACAGTCATGACGCGATCCTGCTCGTCTCCATTATGGGCACAACGTGGAACTTTGGGAAAAGAAGCCAATGCTGCGGAAACCTTTAAAGCATGGAGTATAATCTTCCATCCAAAGTCTACCTCTTTCTACAAAACCCTATTGCGGATATTTCTCCTCAAACAGAACTACGGGCAAAGACCTTCCTGCTTTTACGTTATGTTATTTTATGTTGAGCGCAGTCGGATAGGATAAACTCAGTACCAGGCACTGATTTTGGACACTCCTCTTTCTTAAGCATTGTAAGGAGACTCTTCATAACATAGCACCGTTAACCACCACTTACAACAAATATATTCTGTACCTTGATCACACCGCTTTGCTTATAAAAGACAATCCATTTTGGGGATGTTTAATCAAAATCGGAATGGTAAATTGAAACACTTCGGCCAGCCTCTCACAATCTTATCTTCTCACAATGCTGAATGTGACTTCTCAAGGCGGCCATTTCAAATTTATTATAACCTCCATGCTGCGCTTACGCCAGACATGTTGAGTATTAATGAAGAAGACCCATTATGACACAACAACCTGACCAAGTATGAAAACAGAGGTGATTTGGTTTAACTTTATTTCTTCTTCCAAAGCTTTCTAAAAATATATAATTGACAACATTGTCCATCTACATAGTGCCCACCACAAAATGAATGGCTTCTGGGTGCTTAAATAATAGATACACTTCCACCCTCGAAGTAAATCTTCTGATATCGCGGACAATATCGGCATGTAGCTGTAAAGTACTGGATCAAAGCTTAGACCTATTTCAAAAGGTATTCTTTCTACACGCCAACACGTGTTTCATATACTCCAATACAAAAGCCTTTCGTACAGCGACAGCAAGAGAAGGCAAAGGGTTAAACCCATGTCACAGCGCTCTCTTCTTCAGAGCTCCTTGGTGGAGAAAGGCTGCGTCAAGCCGTGTATCTATTAAAAAGCACTAAGTGAACAAGTGCTTTCACCTCTCGAGATAATAAGGTTAAAGCCTTACACAGGCGGGGATAATTTAGATGCCCTTCCTGAGGGAAGAAAATTAGCGGCTGGGAGATTATTGGCGAGAACACAGCCTGGGAGGATCTTTCAGATGGAGCATGAAAGCATCACAAACATGCTGGCAAAGGAAAACCATACTAAGCAAGCATACGGCACGCTCACTAGGATAGAACAGACAGAGAAGAGAGACTTGGAATAGGCTAACAAATGGGGTTCACATGAATACATCAATACCTTACTCGCTATGTCTAATACATCAATACCTTACTAGACATAGCGATAGTAGGGTGCACTGAGAGTAGACCTTGCCTTTTGAGGCTATAAGAAAGGGATACCAGAGTCCTATTTTGGGGTGGGGGGGCTGAGATGCAACTTTGGCCAGATAGAAACTGTCATTGGACTTCCTCTTTATACTACCTGGAACAGGCAATGGACTGCAGGACTACTCCAAGGGTGTGTGACCGGATAGGCGAAATGAAATACACGAGGTGCCTAGAATCAATCTGATACCCTTCCTGCCCCATCTCTCCCACCTTCCAAATTACTGGAGTACAGCTCCATTAAGCCGCCATGGGACGTGTATGATATGCCATTGCTAGGTAACAGAAGATTTTTTCCATTCCCTTTAGTTGCATTATTCTAGGGCAGCATGCTGTACACACTGTGCTTCTTTCTTGCAGCACTTGGACTAAGAAGGAGTGGCCTGCAGAAGGGCGAGCAAAGCACAATATGGTGGAAACTGGAAGAATAAAATCAGAAGGTGACACTTAAGAACATCAGAATGCAAAGGAATGGAAAATCTGGGGTAATAAAGAAAATTTAGGGACAAAAAAAATATATTAGGAGGGGTAACAAAAAGTAGGGGGTAAAAAGAGATTGCATTTGCAAAGCAAGAAGGTCTGGTACTGGCTACGAATACTTGTCTTAGCCAAAGTGTGTGTTGTTTAGTCATGGCTTTAGTAAAACTTCGCTGCTTGAAGATATACTGGACCCTCGACTATATTTAATTAAAAAAAACACAGTGCCTAATAATATATGTGTTTCGTCTCACACCGCACCCATTGGCATTGTAACCCACGACACTCAAGGGAACTACTCTGTGTGAATGTGCTCCTTGTGTAAGAGAAGAATGTCGTCACTCACGGAAATTAGCCAATAGGTGAAGTGGGCTGGCCAAGTGCTCCATGCTATATGCCTGAGTGGATGGAAGGAAAATGTGAATGACGTCACAACAGGCCAAAGGATGCAGACGGCTGACGGAAAGCCCAAATAAGAAAGCATATGTTATTATTTTAGTAAAAATAAATGGTCTGGGCTAATGCTAGACCTAAAAATCAGGGATGACTAAAAGAAACAAAAAATCAAGGGGCAAATAAAAGGAAGTAAGGGGGTGGAAAGAAGGAAAGGAAAATAAAGGTTGATACAAAGAAAAAGTGAGGGCCACAAGGGAAGAAAATAAGGGGGGACAGTAGAAAACAATCGTATGAGAAAACAAAATATGTGGATGTCAATGAGAAACAATTGTGGCGTCAGTGACATGAAATCAGGGGGTGACCAAAAAGGGGGGGGGGGCTAATACATGAAAATCATGGATAACAGTGTAAGAGGGTTTGAGGGTAACAATGAAAGCTGTATCAGGCGCGTCGCTAAAGGACTAGTCGTGGGCTGGCTACTTCTCAAGGGTCGTGGGCAGACTGGCTCCATACAGCTGGCATACATGCAAATAGACCCTATTCAGGTGGGAGACTACCGATTTTTCAAGCCAAAAATGGCTTTATTTTTGCTGTCTGCCGCCTGAAATTGCATTTTCTACAATAGAAGTCAATGGGGAATTTTCATTCTTCCGATTTTTTATTTTAAATCTCCCCCGTCGCTGCCCTAAAATGTTGGCATGTATGAGCTGGTGAGACATGCAGCTCTCTGTGGGGTCCAGTTGAACCTCTCCATGCACAGATTAGCTTCCCACCCGGAGCAGTGCAGTTTGAGGCGGGAACCCTGCACGGAGACGGAACAGGTGAACGCGGATTGGTGGGGGCGGGCAGGGGCTCTCTGCGGCCAGGCACTGGTGAGAACCGACGCGTAGCGGGCGCCTGCTCCCAGGCACCGGCTGGCACCTGACGATTAGACGAGGAGCTTGCGATGAAGGTAGGTATTCAGAGCCCGAGGGGGCCTTTGGAGCAGCATGCCGCTGCCCCTGCCTGCCCCCGCCCCCCTGCTGTCTGCGAGCATCAATATTTGATCACTGGCATTTGCAGACTTTCTGGAGTGCACAATGGGGTCTTATCTGAGCCTAATGGGCCGCACATCAGACACTGTATCTGTAAGGGTGAGGGTGGGTGTGGGGGAGGGGCACCCCCTGACCTCCTCGGCCCAGTCCTGCTCTGCAGTGGCCATTCTCGACTATCAGGATCGCAGGCTCAAATGTCACTGCCCGGAAATCTGAAGTCACTTGATCTGTAAATGTTATCCTCTGCATTCTGAGCAGTAGGATAAAAAACATAGAGATGACGGGAGGGGGGGGGGGGGGCGGGCTACAGCTGCTTCTTAGCTTCTTAACACTACAACCAAAGGCGGCAATGCAGCTTAGTAGAGAGTTGGAATCCACTCTGGATGGAACCTTGGGGGATTCAAGGAAAATTGTCAGAATAAAAACAGGAAATTGCACAGACGGTCTTACGTATAAAGGTATGGCAATGCATCTTCTAGAGATCACTAGAGGTTGTTAAAGTTGCTCTGTACCTACGTACAAATAATATTGTAAAGTAGGTCTGTTTAATCAACCATTCCTGGATGCCACAGGTGCATAGGGCGATTGACAGAGCCTGGCCCTCTCACTTCACACAATAGTAACCCAGAGACACGTGGTCACAAGTGGGACATACTTCTAAGTCAACGACTGTCTTACTTTATCAGCTAAGTATGGCTAACAGAGTCAGCCAGCCCAGATGTTGACATATAATGCGCTGCATCATAAATGCCACCAAATACTCCGAGAGTTTCCAAGTAAGGTGTAACATCCAATAAAAGAAAGATGACTCCTTGTTTGCTGTGCGCAAATGTAAGTTTATTCTTAGTAATCAAGTAATGAAGTACAGCACATAGATAGAGTAGTAAACCAATAAAAGTTCCAGTCATTGTTTCTGATAAGGGGAAGGGTGTGTTGTATCCTGCTTTCCCTCCTCTTTGTCCTTTCTTAGTGTCCTGTTCTCTGCTGCTCAGCTGGTCTCTATGATGTCATCCTTAGTTCTATCTGTATATGTTTGAGTGTACAGTCAGTTATCTTGGAGGCTGAGCAGCAGGGAACAGGACACTAAGATAGGACAAAGAGGAGGGAAAGCAGAATACAACATAAGGCCATGCTGGATCGGGAAAATACAGAATGCTACCTCTCCATGTCCATGTCCACGGGCTGAAGTCATGCGCAACTCCAGCATCCTGCTGCATGTTGACCCTGCCTGTGGTACAAACAAAGACTTGTCTCTTTAACAAGCATTGGCAAAGCCAACAGGTCTGGCTTTCATTTTGAGTCAGGACTAAAAATATATATATATATTGTTTTTTTACATTTGTTACATCTATGAGGTAAATAATTCAATGTGAAACGATTCAGTATACCTTTGAGATGTGAAATAGTGCCTCAGGTATTGCAATGCAAGCACTTCATAGGATGCAGGATGATACACCAAAGGAGCTAATAGCATGTGATGCACAGAAGTACTCCCATGTGGGGAGCCAAACCCCACTCTATGCTTATTTTAAAGCTGCACTATCAAGTAAAAGGTAAAGGTCTCAGATGGTGCCCACATGTATAGGATTGTGTCGGAAGGGTGCCTAGCCAACAGCAACTCTGATGCAAAAAGAGGAGGGAAAAATCTATGTAAAACAAAAAACAATAAAAAAGTAAAGGCACTACCAGGGGGAAAAAAAGGTGACAACTTGAAATGGAACAGCAAGAGCGGTCATGTGATCACCAAGGAAGGAATAGCAGGTGAGATGACAGCTGGTTTGTTTACACACTCACAATGGGGAGCAGAAAATGGTTTCTAAAGTAGAGCGGGCCACACAGCTACTAGAAAGCTCCTTTTGTTTAAGGCTGTGATGAAGACCAGTGGGCAGAGAGGAAACTGTTAAATAGCAATAAGGACAGCCCAGTCAGTTAACGCACCTACTGCAAGGAAGTTCCAGTGATGGGTCTGCAATGTAGTAAGACTAGGACACCATCAGAGCCCCACCACCAGTGGAAAGACAGACTCCACCTGCAAACAAGGATGGACAGGTTGGGGTACATGGAAGTTGAGAGTAACATTTTCAGGTCCCGAGGAGTGGGCCAACCATACTCAATGTTATTGCAAGTTGAGTATCAGGAAAGTCGGCGGTCCCCAGCATAGTCAGAAGATGGTGATGTAGCGCTACGTGGCCATCATTCATTAATGGACATGGGAAGAGAAATACTCTCCCTTGTCACAAAAGTGTCAGCATCCAAACAGTGGCATTCAAATAAAATGTAGCGTGTGGAGAGCATTACCACTTTTTCCATTTCAGGCATGCCACGGCAGAGACATGAGCTCGATATTTTGTGGGCTAGTACTGTCACCTGAGAAATTTCTTGATACTTTTTCAGTATCTTCACCACTCATCATTGTGACTTTCCATGTGGGCTACAGGAGAGGGATTTATCTACGCACTCTGGGTTAATCAATTATTCCAGTGAATTTTGAACTATGATTTCTTTTTACAATATATGTGGGTTCCAAAATTAGTCCCTCTGCACTCAGCGTGTTATGTATTGACTCCACACCAGCGAGTTTTACATTTTTAGGTTTTTATGTAATGTGTGATGGCTCTACCATTCGTAACTGAAGACGAAGTGTGCTTTTTTTCTCATTTGGTGAAAGCTTCACTATGGGGACCAATGTAACTATTTTTTATATAGTCTGTTTTCTATTTCTCACTTTGTGCACTGTATATGTGGCATTACACAGCCTTTTCTGGTCATATGATGAAGGCCTTTTGCTGAAACATGTCATCAGTTACCGAAAAAAACACTTCCGTGATGCTGCACTCAGTCTTGAGTGAGTGTATGTGTGTGTGTGTATATATATATATAGATATACATATATAAAAATATATATATAAAATATATCCGAAGCAAAATTCTCCAACCAAAGGGAGCCCCTATCCCTGCAGGGTGGCTTTGCAACAGCGGGCATAGAGCATCTCATAATTTGGCACATCAAGGAAAAAGAAAAGCGAAGCCCAACTTAGTAACACACTGGCTTTAATGTGTCTCAGAAATGGCAGTACATTCACCTTATATATACACACACATATACATACATGTATATATATATATACATACATGTATATATATATATATATATATATATATATATATATCCAAAGAGTTGCCTGTGTATGAAGGGGCCACTCAACAGGTATAACCTTCGCCAACTCTTTTTAATGGAAGAATGCACAGCGAGGAGGAGACGCTGCATCACACAATAAAGTCCAACCTGACGCGTTTCATGCCTGTGGCATTTCTTCAGAGGTAACAGACTTGTGAGGCATCAGCACAACATTTGAAGTCAAAACTCCGCCTTGAGGGCGTGGCCACTTCCAAGGCTTTCTGGATCTTATAGTCCCGTTTTACTCAAGTGAGGTGTTGCGCTTGATACTCAGCTTACTTTTATGACCAAGTGGTTTGTAATGTAGCTCTCGAGTCCTCGCTGGCCACATCACTCTTCCAAAAATAGGCTCCTGTCCCATAGGCAACTACGTCGTTTAGGCGTCGCTGCAGGGAAGCTTCGCAGCCTCGGGTCACCCTCCGCGGCTCAGGCAGTTTTAACTATTAAAGATGCAAATGTGCACGAAGGTCGTCACACCAGTGAAAGATGGAAACCACAAGTACCATCAGGCCACACGGTGGCCGCGCCCTCTAGGGCGGGACTTCAACAACAGTGGTATATGGTCCGAAAATTGATGTGCCATTTGCTTAAAGGTCAAATGCCTCTGAGGAAGTGTTTTACACGAAACGCGTTAGGCAGGACTGAATTTAAGCTGCATGCTGTGAATATCCTGACGCTGCTTGCCTCCTGAAATAAATGCGGCGAAAAGTGAAATCCTTTTGTGAAGTTTGCTTCATTAACAGGCAATCTTGTGGGATTGACGGCGGCCGGCCTGAGCCGCGAAGCAAGACCCGGGGCTGCAAAGCCCTCCAGCGAGGACGTCAAGCTACGACCTTGCCAAATGGGAAAAGGATGCCGGTTTAGGCGGAACAAATGAAGCAGCGCCAGTGAGAACATGGCTGCACAACCCACTGGGGTAACAGTTTTAACTATTAAAGATGCAAATGTGCACGAAGGTCGTCACACCAGTGAAAGATGGAAACCACAAGTACCATCAGGCCACACGGTGGCCGCGCCCTCTAGGGCGGGACTTCAACAACAGTGGTATATGGTCCGAAAATTGATGTGCCATTTGCTTAAAGGTCAAATGCCTCTGAGGAAGTGTTTTACACGAAACGCGTTAGGCAGGACTGAATTTAAGCTGCATGCTGTGAATATCCTGACGCTGCTTGCCTCCTGAAATAAATGCGGCGAAAAGTGAAATCCTTTTGTGAAGTTTGCTTCATTAACAGGCAATCTTGTGGGATTGACGGCGGCCGGCCTGAGCCGCGAAGCAAGACCCGGGGCTGCAAAGCCCTCCAGCGAGGACGTCAAGCTACGACCTTGCCAAATGGGAAAAGGATGCCGGTTTAGGCGGAACAAATGAAGCAGCGCCAGTGAGAACATGTGGAAGAGGTGTGGCGCCGCGGCCAGGGTGACTGACGCTGGAATCTGGGGACCACGGTTCGATCCCCGGCTCCGGCGGCAGGTCAGCCCAGCACCATGTGACTCTGGGCAATAGCTCGCTTAATCTTCCCGACGGCCCCCCAGCGCCTAGAGACCCTTACGGGTGATTGTGCGCTTTACAAATGTGGACTTTACTTTACTTTACTTTACTTTACTTTAACATGGCTGCACAACCCACTGGGGTAACAGTTTTAACTATTAAAGATGCAAATGTGCACGAAGGTCGTCACACCAGTGAAAGATGGAAACCACAAGTACCATCAGGCCACACGGTGGCCGCGCCCTCTAGGGCGGGACTTCAACAACAGTGGTATATGGTCCGAAAATTGATGTGCCATTTGCTTAAAGGTCAAATGCCTCTGAGGAAGTGTTTTACACGAAACGCGTTAGGCAGGACTGAATTTAAGCTGCATGCTGTGAATATCCTGACGCTGCTTGCCTCCTGAAATAAATGCGGCGAAAAGTGAAATCCTTTTGTGAAGTTTGCTTCATTAACAGGCAATCTTGTGGGATTGACGGCGGCCGGCCTGAGCCGCGAAGCAAGACCCGGGGCTGCAAAGCCCTCCAGCGAGGACGTCAAGCTACGACCTTGCCAAATGGGAAAAGGATGCCGGTTTAGGCGGAACAAATGAAGCAGCGCCAGTGAGAACATGGCTGCACAACCCACTGGGGTAACAGTTTTAACTATTAAAGATGCAAATGTGCACGAAGGTCGTCACACCAGTGAAAGATGGAAACCACAAGTACCATCAGGCCACACGGTGGCCGCGCCCTCTAGGGCGGGACTTCAACAACAGTGGTATATGGTCCGAAAATTGATGTGCCATTTGCTTAAAGGTCAAATGCCTCTGAGGAAGTGTTTTACACGAAACGCGTTAGGCAGGACTGAATTTAAGCTGCATGCTGTGAATATCCTGACGCTGCTTGCCTCCTGAAATAAATGCGGCGAAAAGTGAAATCCTTTTGTGAAGTTTGCTTCATTAACAGGCAATCTTGTGGGATATATATATATATATATATATATATATTACCTACTGGCGGTCGCCAGTAGGTATATATAGTTAGGATTTTTTCCCTATGGGATTTTTGAAAATTCTATGTCTAATAACTTTGGCGTTTGTGGACGGAATTGGCTTAAATTTTCAGGACAATGGCACATTTTGTTTCTGAGCAGCCCCTGAAAATTTTGGGGGGGTTCGTCAAGGGAGGGCCGAGAAAAAAGGGGGGTCCCAAAACGCGTTTTTCCCATGTTAATTTCCATAGGGCGGTTGGCCTCACTTTTAGCCCGAACGGCTGAATGGATTTGCACGAAACTTGGCAAAATTGTAGGGACTGGGAGCCCGATGTGCCTTTTGTAGGTCTCAATATATGTGCTCCAGTGGATTTTGAGAAATTAACGTTTAAAAAAAGATATATATCTGTAACAGCGGACCGGGCAGCGCCCCAGGACGCGTACTTTTCGCGCAACGGAGCTTTGTGAAGCGAAGCTGATTGGTTCTCCGGCGTCTGTCAACATTCCAAACAGTCCGTAGCGGCCGCCATCTTGTCTCTCGGTAGGATCGAGAGACAAGAGGAGGCCAAAGCGAAGGGGCAAATGACCATAAGGGGGCATAGTACATTGTCGCTCACCCCCTAGGTTTGATGTGGAGGTTTTAAAAGGGCCCCGCGGGGCAAAAAAAAATAAAAATAATAATAATCGAACAGCTGAATGGATTTGCACGAAACTTGGCAAAATTGTAGGGACTGGTAGCCCGATGTGCCTTTGCTAGATCTCAATATATGTGCTCCAGTGGATTTTGAGAAATTAACGTTCAAAAAAAGATATATATCTGTAACAGCGCACCGCTTCGCGTACTTTTCGCGTTACGGAGCTTTGCGAAGCGAAGCTGATTGGCTCTCCGGTGTCTGTAAACATTCCAAACAGTCCGTAGCGGCCGCCATCTTGTCTCTCGGTAGGATCGAACAGCTGAATGGATTTGCACGAAACTTGGCAAAATTGTAGGGACTGGTAGCCCGATGTGCCTTTGCTAGGTCTCAATATATGTGCTTCAGTGCATTTTGAGGAATTAACGTTCAGAAACAAGATATATATCTGTAACAGCGCTCCGCTTCGCGGAGATAAAATTATATGTGTATTACCTAGCTGTTGCTAACACCAGTTAGCAACGGCTAGTAGAAGATAGCGACCATCTTGGGCCCCACTTTGCATGTGAGTGATATTTATCACTAATGACATGCAAAGTGGGCATGCCAAGATGTTAGCGACTGGAAACAGTCGCTAACATCGCTATCTCCTATTATCAACTTTTGGAAATATTCGAGATAAGCGCGAATATCTCCAAAAGCTACCACCTGCCCTGAGCAGTTCTTAGCCATGTTATCCAATGGGAGGTGGATAACATGGCTAAGAGCATTAGCTCGGTAATGCATGAATATCGCTGAGTTTTCAGCGATATTAATGCATTGCGGTCGTTTTTTATCGTATTTCCGATAAACCTTGATAATAGCAAGGTTTATCTGCGATAATTTCTGACGGTAAAAAAATCGTTGCTAAGCATCGTTAGGGATAAATATCGCTTAACTTTGGTAATATGCCCCAACGTCTGTTAACGTTCGATTCGAAGGAAATCAGGAAGTGTTGAAAAACATTGTCTGCGCCATCTTGTCTTTTTTCAAATGCCACACTTTTGTCGTGCACGGCAGCCATTTTAGATGCCTTGACCAGACCCACTCTGTGCACGCTGTCGATCCTTAGCATGGCTCCCCACCCTCGCAAGCATCTCCCCCAGGCAGTGGTCACCCCCGCTCTCTGTCTTATGCATGGGTAATAAACCTCCCCCCATCTGCGCTGCTCTTCCCTGAGAATCACACCCTGTGCCCGCCCGACACCTCCCTTTCGCCCTATTCACTACCGCACCCTCTGACACTCCTTTTCCTCTGTGTCCGATTGTCCAGGCTGGTCCTAGGGTATCAGCTAGCCCTGCAGATGTAGTTTATGGCCACAGCTGTAAAGAATCACCCCTCTTCAAAGGAGTTATAGTAGATCAAGGCCCACACTCGATGAGATCCGTCACAGCAGAAGCGTTGCTATTATCTGAAAACCATCCTGTATTGTGATTGGGGAGGGGACCGAGCCTGAAGCGGAAGATTCCAGGGATGACTCTTTGTACATCAAAGTTTTTACAATTATGTGTCACATTAAAAATATATAGCACTCCGACAAAGTAGTAAGATTATAAAACTTTAATAATTTATAAATATATACAAGAAAACAAAAATAGTAATAACATATAAAATTTTTAGGGAAAAACAACGAAGTAGCGGTCGGCTGTGCGAATAGTCCCAACGCAGCACAACGTCCAGATTTCCGGCGTGGGGCGTCGCGGGGGGTGGGTCATCAGTAGCAAACTGTTGTGCGAATAGTTCCAAGGCAGCAGAACGCGCTGAAATCTAGATGACACGAAAGTGATGTCTAGTAAGTTGCCACCCAGCAAATAACGGCATGGGGCGTCGCGGGGGGTGGGTCATCAGTAGCAAACTGTTGCGCGAATAGTTCCAAGGCAGCAGAACGATGGCACCAAGGTGATGTCCAGTAAGTTGCCGCACTGGTTTTGGTATCCTACAATGCTGCTCCGAATAACGGCGTGGGGCGCCCCAGGGGAGGCGGCGTGAACGGGCCTCTCCAGGTGGAGTGTCATCTGTTGTAGTGGGGCGCCCCTTTACCGTTTCAGTTGCCATTCTGTCCGTTTTTGGTCCACTGTGTCAAAAGCCGCAATTCAGCTGAGTTGCGCCCACTCTTGCGGTGCAGCGATAGGCGGCTGTCACAGGACTCTCAAAATGGCGGCAGGCTGTTTCCTTTTTGGGCCTGGTCCACTGAAATGGCCCTGGGACACCTTGGAAATCGGACGCTTGTCTGCTAGGTCTTGGACCCCATTCTCGAAAGCGTCCCCTCCGCCTTGAGAATTCATCAAAAGTTTTGGGGGCTCCGACTCCTGCAGGCTTCTGGTGGGGAGCGGCTGCCATGATTGCTCGCGGAATGACCACGACTGAGCTACGAGATGGTGGTGCTCTCATGCTGACGCCAGCTTCAGTCTGAAACATCCAGAAACAAGGTGGGGCTTTCATCGTTTGGGGAAAAAAAAAAGTTTTCATCCAATGAAAAGTGTTGTTTTTAGGTCACATGATCAAGCCTTCCATCATTAGGAAACCAAAAGTAAAATGAACCAATGAAAAGTTTTATAAACAAGTCACATGACCTGTTATGCGGCATAGGGTGTAAAATGCGGAGAAAATACGTTGGCACGTGAGGCGGCGTCAGTAGCGGACCGATGTGCGAATAGGCCGAAGGCAACACAACGCGCCAAGATCCGGATGGCACCGAGGTGGTGTCCAGCAAGTTGCAGCACTGGTGTGGCCATCCTACAATGCTGAAAGTCGGCGTGGGGCGCCCCGTTGGCCTGTGAGTTTGCGTCAGTAGCGGACCGATGTGCGAATAGGCCGAAGGCAGCACAACGCGCCAAGATCCGGATGGCACCGAGGTGGTGTCTAGTAAGTGGCCGCACTGGTGTGGCCATCCAACAATGCTGAAAGTCGGCGTGGGGCGCCCCGTTGGCCTGTGAGTTTGCGTCAGTAGCGGACCGATGTGCGAATAGGCCGAAGGCAGCACAACGCGCCAAGATCCGGATGGCACCGAGGTGGTGTCTAGTAAGTTGCCGCACTGGTGTGGCCATCCTACAATGCTGAAAGTCGGCGTGGGGCGCCCCGTTGGACTGTGAGATGGCGTCAGTAGCGGACCGATGTGTGAATGGGGCCGAAGGCAGCGCAACAATATTTTCAGAATAGAAGACACCACTAGGCGCTGAGATGCCAAGATCCGGATGGCACCGAGGTGGTGTGTAGCAAGTTGCCGCACTGGTGTGGCCATCCTACAATGCTGAAAGTCGGCGTGGGGCGCCCCGTTGGCCTGTGAGTTTGCGTCAGTAGCGGACCGATGTGCGAATAGGCCGAAGGCAGCACAACGCGCCAAGATCCGGATGGCACCGAGGTGGTGTCTAGTAAGTTGTCGCACTTCTGTGGCCATCCTACAATGTTGAAAGTCGGTGTGGGGCGCCCCGTTGGCCTGTGAGATGGCGTCAGTAGCGGACCGATGTGCGAATGGGGCCAAAGGCAGCGCAACAATATTTTCTGATTTGAAGACACCACAAGGCGCTGAGATGCCAAGATCCGGATGGCACCGAGGTGGTGTCTAGCAAGTTGTGGCACTGGTGTGGCCATCGTACAATGGTAAAAGTCGGCGTGGGGCGCCCTGTTGGCCTGTGAGATGGTGTCAGTAGCGGACTGATGTGTGAATGGGGCCAAAGGCAGCGCAACAATATTTTCTACAATATTTTCGGAGTAGAAGACACCACAAGGCGCTGAGATGCCAAGATCCGGATGGCACCGAGGTGATGTCTAAGTTGCGGACCGATGTGCGAATGGGGCCAAAGGCAGCTCAACAATATTTTCTGAAGAGAATACACCACAAGGCGCTGAGATGCCAAGATCCGGATGGCACCGAGGTGATGTCTAAGTTGCGGACCGATGTGCGAATGGGGCCAAAGGTAGCGTAACAAGATTTTCTGTATGGAAGATACCACTAGGCGTTGAGATGCCAAGATTCGGATGGCACCGAGGTGATGTCTAGCAAGTTGTGCCACTGGTGTGGCCATCGTACAATGGTAAAAGTCGGCGTGGGGCGCCCTATTGGCCTGTGAGATGGTGTCAGTAGCGGACTGATGTGCGAATGGGGCCAAAGGCAGCGCAACAATATTTTCTGACTGACACCACAAGGCGCTGAGATGCCAAGATCCGGATGGCACCGAGGTGATGTCTAAGTTGCGGACTGATGTGCGAATGGGGCCAAAGGCAGCGTAACAATATTTTCTGTATGGAAGATACCACTAGGCGTTGAGATGCCAAGATTCGGATGGCACCGAGGTGATGTCTAGCAAGTTGGTGTGGTCATCCTACAATGCTGAAACTCGGCGTGGGTCACCCCATTAGCCTGTGAGATGGCGTCAGTAGCGGACCGATGTGCGAATAGGCCGAAGGCAGCACAACGCGCCAAGATCCGGATGTCACCGTGGTGGTTTCATAGTTGAGAGGCACTTCATCTGCAGTGGGGCGCCGAGATCCGGATGGCACCGAGGTGATGTCTAGCAAGTTGCTGTACTGGTGTGGTCATCCTACAATGCTGAAATGTAGTGGGGCGCCCATTTACCGTTTCAGTTGCCATTCAGCTGAGTTTCGGCTGCTCTTGATGCTACAGCGACAGGCGGCTGCAAGAGGACTCTCAAAATGGCGGCCTGTTCTTTGGATTTGGGCCTGGTCCACTAAAATGGCCCTGGGACACCTTAGAACTCGGACGCTCGATTTTTTTTTCCTTTCCTGTACATGCAAAAAAAGGTAAATGCCCGGTACGTTACACGCTTCATCTGCCACGATGAACTCTCCAGAGGAACCGAAAAAAAATATAGTTGTGGTAACTATACCATGCATCGTCATATGGAGAGGTGGCACCAATTAATTATAGTGCTGCATAAAAGAGAGATTTGGAGGAGAACCCCTGACCTGCTAGTACATTCATCAAAGAAGTGGCACTGAGAGCTTCAGAGGCAAGGGAAACGGTCCCAAATATTTAGAAGAACTTTGGAAAGATTAAAATGACATGTTTAGATTGTGGTAAATTAATTTCATGTGGACAGATGAGTGTTACTCTAATAAATACAGCATATGAACATCATCATAGTCGATGGTTGGTAGAGACATTTTGACTATATCCTGGACCTGCCCGTCCTCGCCCAAAATGGCGCCGGAATAAATGGGACTCGTAACTCCTTGTTGTGTACTGGTTGCAGAACCTTGAAATCACGAGATACGTATGCAGTTTTGAAGCACATGGCGGGCGGGGACGAGAATTGATTGAATATTTCGACATCCCTATTGATATTAAGTTCTGATGTGTTATTGATTACTGTACTGTTGAAAATTCGAATTAACGTCACCCATGGTACTTGCCCGCAAATGTATATCTAGATAATTTTATTGTAACTGGCCCTGTCGTATTTTAATTATAAAATGTACGTCCACCGATTCCGTAACTGTTAGACACCTTAGTTCTTGCAACCTAATGGCCCGCCCGTTACGTTCCTCTACAGTGTAAATGTCTATTCATCATATACGATTACAGTTTGCTCCGTGGCAGGCCCACGTGGTTATAGGCTCGTATTTGTATAATGAAATTTTCACAATAAAGGTTTTTAAAAGAAAACATGGTAGTAGTATATACATTGGTAAAGTTTTTAATAATAGTCACTGTTTTAGAATCATTAAAAGGCAAGTGAAATAAAGCAGACCAATTGCATGAAGGGTAAAAGGTATAATACGAAGGAACGCAGTAAAGATAAATGGTCAAGGGCTGTTGTGTTTTCTATTCCTGCAACATAAAGTGATCGATAAGAATCTCATATTCAGGCGTATCGGCGACTAAGACAGCAGGTCGACCCTCTTTTGCTCAACGGCTCCGTCATGGGACGAAGAAACGCTCTTTTTCTCGAAAAAAGAATATATTTTACTTGCAGGACAGTTGTAAAATTTCCGGGAAAGTACATTAGCCTGGAACATTATAACATATATTTAAGAAAAAATAATGTTCGGAAGTAATTAAAAGCGTAATTTTTAGGTGATATGACCAAGGCTTTCATCATTAGAATAAGAAAAGTAAAATGAACCAATGAAAAGTTTTATTAACAAGTCACATGACTTGTTATGCTTACGTTACGCGCTGCGCGCCCCGGATGACTTCCGGATGCGCTAACGCGGCGCGTCATATGACGCATTACGCGACAACGCAGGTCCAGAATATAGTCAAAATGTCTCCACCAACCAGCGGTCGAAACACAACCCCTTTCAGCAGGCTAAATAGTTCTGTTAAATGACAACAGAAGGGACAGGCAACAAGAACCATCAGTCAAAGAGGGGAGGGCTAGTTCTTCTCTACCGGGTTACATTGGGGCGCTACCGGAACTGATCGAATTGGTAGTCTACAGTGTTTCTGGATGTTTCAGACTGAAGCTGGGGTTAGCATGAGAGCACCACCATTTCGTAGCTCCGTTGTGGCCATTCCGCAACCAATCATGGCAGCCGCTCTTTATCGTTATTTTGGGCGGGGTGGGTGGCGGAGCCGAGCTGTTTTGCAGCCATCATTGTGTGGAGTTCAGTTCATCTCACTAGTTTTGTATTTGTCATGAGGGGTTGTTCCTAATGTTTCTATTTTAGCGAGGTCAAAAAGAGATCCCATTAGTGGCCTACTGATTTTGCTCGATTCCTTTTCTTTTTTTTTACACGATTTTTCGTTATCTGCAAAGACTAAACAGAGTATTGCGACTCTGTGTTTGTTTGTAAATAGAGAATGAACCAAAGAGAACTAATTCTAAAACAGTAAATACTTGGATAACAATCAATCAAATGGAGAGAGAAGCAGGCACGACGGATTACAACGGGGGCAAAGGCCTGCGTTAACTACCTTTCACTATCTGCAAAGAGAGAGTACTCCTAATAGAAATGAGGGGGGGGGCACCATTCAAAGCAGATCAGTGTGCATAAACACGAAAATGTTTTCACTTACCACGTACTTGACATTCGACAGCTTATGATATTTGCTATTAAAAAACCATTGAAATTCACTGAAAAAAACATAGGTTATAGACCATATATAGTTAGGAATTAGCATTTACAAAACCTTGAAAATTCACTGTAAAAACCATAGGTTATAGACCATATATAGTTAGGAATTAGCATTTAAAAAACCTTATTTTACTCACACAAAACCATTGAAATTCCATATATAGTTAGTTGCACTAACTATATATCGCGCACCCGCAATCCACTGCTGATCATGTCACATATTACATCATTCATGACATGGTCAGTGACATCACTGATGACATCACTGATGACATCTCAAATGACATCACTGATGACATCTCAAATGACATCACTGATGACATCTCATTTGACATCATTCTTGTGCTAATACGATAAACCTCTTCAGACTCTAATATAACCTTAGATACACTCAGTGTATACAGACACTCACACACTGCCACTCATCCATGGAGTTACTCACACACCCAGTCAGTCATGCAAAGAAACAATCTCACCTCCATTTCTTCAACTATACAGTTAAACACACCTTACTTATTGAAACATATACTAACACATATTTACTCTCTTATACAATCCCTGATACAAGTTCACAATGATCGATACAACCACTCACTCATTCAGTGGCTCTCATGCACAGTTATTTATATATGCCAACTCTCACATGTACTGTGTTTTACATATGTACTTACTATGACATGTAGCATTGAGATATCCATTCACTCATCAATACACTCATGCACACAGTCAACTGCCCATGTAGCTGTTTCCACATGCACTCTTGAACTCATACACCTAGAGAATAAACTGCTCACACATCTATGCATAGAGTCACACACCTTCCAGCCACCCCCACACAAACTCAATCTGCCATAGAAATACTTGGGCAACCAATTAATAACACATATAGCCTCTCGTATAGCTAATGATCAACACATGCAGCAGTTTACAGAACAACAGACATAATGATGCACAAATTAAGACAGTTTAGTCACTAACCCATGCACTCAGTGAGACACATTTAATCACTCACTCATACATTCAGTCATGCACCTACTAAATCCTTCGTCCAGACACTTATACATCTACTCATTCTTCAATATGTAAAACATATTTAAACTTTACAGAAACACACAGTCACTGGATGACGTCATCAGTGATCTCATCAGTGATGTCATTTGAGATGTCATCAGTGATGTCATCAGTGATGTCACTGACCATGTCATGAATGATGTAATATGTGACATGATCAGCAGTGGATTGCTCGTGCGCGATATATAGTTAGTGCAACTAACTATATATGGAATTTCAATGGTTTTGTGTGAGTAAAATAAGGTTTTTTAAATGCTAATTCCTAACTATATATGGTCTATAACCTATGGTTTTTTCAGTGAATTTTCAAGGTTTTGTAAATGCTAATTCCTAACTATATATGGTCTATAACCTATGGTTTTTTCAGTGAATATATATATATATACACACACACACACACACACATATACATATATATATATATATATTTTCACGCTCCAAGGTTGTCCACCTTATGAGTAGCACGCGAGCAGCAGCTTTATTTATGTGTAGGTGAGGACGGGGATCCGCTCGTAGACGCCGCTCCGTAATGGATCTGCCCGACGCGTTTCGAAGCTCCATCTGCTTCTCTTCAGGGGCTTTAACGGAAGCAGTGTGCGCACCCGTTACACTTCTCCAATTTCATATAACTCACCCGTCAATGGGAGGCTCCAATGAGACTTCTGGGAAGTGTAGTGCGGAAAGCACACAATCAAGTCCTGTATGGACTCCACGAGTGGGCCCGTCCTCGATCCCATGTACGGCTGCTACTTCACTGCCGTGACCCCCACGTTAACGGGGTGGTGCATACTCTGCGGCTGGACTGCCGCATATAGATTCACGCTCCAAGGTTGTCCACCTTATGAGTAGCACGCGAGCAGCAGCTTTATTTATGTGTAGGTGAGGACGGGGATCCGCTCGTAGACGCCGCTCCGTAATGGATCTGCCCGACGCGTTTCGAAGCTCCATCTGCTTCTCTTCAGGGGCTTTAATGGAAGCGGTGTGCGCACCCGTTACACTTCTCCAATTTCATATAACTACACTTCCCAGAAGTCTCATTGGAGCCTCCCATTGGCGGGTGAGTTATATGAAATTGGAGAAGTGTAACGGGTGCGCACACCGCTTCCGTTAAAGCCCCTGAAGAGAAGCAGATAGAGCTTCGAAACGCGTCGGGCAGATCCATTACGGAGCGGCGTCTACGAGCGGATCCCCATCCTCACCTACACATAAATAAAGCTGCTGCTCGCGTGCTACTCATAAGGTGGACAACCTTGGAGCGTGAATATATATATATATATATCCTCACATTTTTCGCAATTTGTTTTGACATGGGCACACCTTAGTAATTATAGTGTATATATTGTGTACATAGGTTGTATATAGTATGTCACCTCTCATTAGTTTAAGAGGACCATTGCCGATCCACGGCTATATCAAACAGTGTATATAATATCCATTAATAACACACAAGATATCTCCCTTAACACGCACATTTACCTATCTATAGGTATGAATACGTTAAGAACATCTATTATACGTTGTCGATAATGTGTATATAAGTGTACATTTGTATATATTTTACCATTACAAGATGGCGTGTCCCGGGAGTTCTGCAGTCCTCTGTCGATGTCGACTGAGAGGTGTAACCTTTGTACCATGTTACCTATATCAAGTGAACCGGTTTTTTCATGTGTAAATACACACACTGACGAAGGCCAAGTGCTGAAACGCGTCTGTGGCGAGCTTGTAGTTAATAAACTACTGTGTGAGTAAGATACCCCCCGAGTGCTGTCATCTCTTTCCCGGGACTTTGGGATTGTGAAGAGCGCAATATATATATATATATATATATATATATATATATATATATATATATATTTTTTTTTTTTTCCGGATCTGCTGGCCGCTGCCATGCTTCTGAACAAAGGCCATGGCGGCGGAGTCAGCAATCTCCCCAAAGGTATCCTATTATTTCTTTCTGCTCCCTGCTTCCGCGAAGGACTGCCAACATTCCGGACTCTTAAATCAGCCTTGATCACAATGTTGGAACTACAGACCACGAGAGAATACCTGGATGAAATAGATGTCATGAAAGCAAAGCCGAGCGCAGCCACAGTGCTCATCAAGCGCAAACGCGCCAAGAACCAAAGATAATTTCACATGTCTCCAGCTTCTCTCGATCACATTCTGAACCGCTATAATAATCATATTGAATGCATAAAACGACGTTCTTCTTTTACTGCAGCAATTCAGCGTTCTTCAAACAAAACAAAACAAACAAAGTCACTCTGCAAGTACACCCAAGGAAAGAGCCAGTTTTTGCCTCTGCCAAGTCAGTGTGGACAGAGGGCAGGCGGAAGTGCTGTGGGAAAATACAAAAAGCTTGCGCTACAAAAAACTCTTTGAATATAGTTTGGGCCTGGCATTGTCTTGAACACGTGTGCACTCAAAGAACAGAATCCTAAGTAAGTGTCAAGGTAGTCAGGCATAAAGAAAAACAAGCATTGACAAAGCTAGTGGGCCCAGGGCTGTGTGAGTAGTGAAAAGTTTGCACTTGCTGACCACGAATAAGTGTTTTTGTTGTTAATTGTATACAGTAAGTACTTTATGAACAATTATCTTTTTAATAAGGTGGTGCATTTAACCTGGACGGAACATGAGTTTATGTATTTTTAGTATTTGTGCAGTGACATACCAAAAGACGGAGCAGAAAATCGAGCACCCTCTTGATCTTTTACAAACAACTGGAAATTGTCAGCCATGGAAGAACTTGATGGTATTGTGGCCCCCAATCTGAATCTATTTTCCGTCAGAGGAGCAGATGACATGCTAGGTAGGGAAATATCCAAAGAATAGTAGTGGTGGCTTCGCTATGGCAGAAGAGCGTCACCCCTCCACCCCATCCCCACCAGCGGCCTCAAAATCTGAAAAATAAAACGTGTTTACTATCGTTTTCTTTTCCTGCCGCATCTATTGGGCGGGGTCATCACGGAGGTAGGGACAGTCACAGGAGGAGTGGGGGCATTGCACTCAGTGCGCATGATGGTTTGGCTGGCTGTCTCAGGATGGCCAAACCGTCATGCGCACTGACATCTACCCAACCCGAACTGCATTGCCGGGTGGAGACAATAGCAGGCATATGCTCTCAGTCCCTGTTGGAGCAGAAAACAAGGCCATGCAGGCCAATCCCAGCATGAATGAGATAAGATCTGGGATTGGTTGCAGCGGAGTCTGGGAGCATCAGCAGAAAGGATAAGAGTGGCGATTGGCGAGGAGAAGGTAAGTTCTTTTTTTTCTTTATTTATGTTACCTGTCAGTCCTCCTCAAATCCCAAGCCTCACCAATCTGCCATGAGACCAACCGCTACTGGACTAAAGAAGATATAGCAGAGCTGGTCATAGTTCTCAAATTATTTGAGCAAAAGGTCATTGTTAAAGTGATCAAACACTGACCCACGCCAGACCTATAATTAAGATGTAGGCTGGTCTTGCTTCCTGCTTCTGACCTGTCCTACAGTCTCAGAACACCTACTTTCTACCCTGGGCCGAGCCCTGCTTCGTGTGAGATTGAGAGTGTGAATGTTTCATTTCAAAGAATTTTATTATTATAAAAAGGCAAATGAAAGTACACAAAACAAGTGTCAGTGATACAATTGATAGATTTTGTGCAAGGCACACTGGATTTGGGCACGCCACCTCCAGATGGTTGCAACCAAGCACCATAAACTGCACACCGCAGCACAGAATGATGGTTATAAAGACCCTGCAAGTGTTATGCTGCGTCCCATCAGGTTACTGAACGGTTGCATGGGTTGGCGAAAGCTGGGTTTCATGCAGTGTGTACTGGAGATTTTCAAAAACTCCAGTGGACTCGAAGGAATAAGGAATTAGTAGGCTATCAAAAATAAAGCTTGCTTGGTCAGCCAGGTTTACGGAAAACATAGAAGAAACTTTAATTATGAAAGCAAAATCAAGAAATTTGAGGATTTCGCAATACTTCAATTCCAAGAAATGTTTTGCTATTTTGCAGTCACACAATAAGTAATTGTCATCCATTGGGGGCCTGGCTTGAACATAAATGTCTTGTTGAAGACTTTTTCTCTTGAAAGCAGTCTCCTACCAGTATTGCTTGTCACTTTCTGACGCGAGGTATGCAAACGCTTGAAATTTTCATGCAAGATAACAGCCAAGGAAACTTTGAGTAATGCAGATAATATTGGGTAATTTTCTATAAACATGCATATTTCTCAAAAAAATTGTAGCCCACCTCCATCCCTGAAGTCCCCCTGTAGTAGGCAGCCACTTTCTGATTCCGATTGTTCCAGTTTCTCGCTTCTAACAAGATGCAGGGTTCCAAAGTAGGAGTCCCCTATCTCAGGTCTGACAGGCAAGTATTTGGAATTCAGTGTGCCCAACATCTGAATGCTTGAGCAGCAGGGTGACAGCATATGCAATTGGCTGAGCGAGGAGAAGATAACTGCATTAGATAATCACATTATTCCCCACTAAATGTGTGCACAGAAAAGTAAATCATTCATTCTGATTGGTTGATTCAAGACAGCCTAATATGAGCATCCTTAAGCATCATTCAAAGAAGCACGCTGAGAGCCGGATGGAGAAATGGGGCATATATATTTTTATTCAAAATAAGCAAACAATATGGACATACGAGTTGTGAACACTGTATGTAGAGGAAACACAACACAATCTCTTCCTTCAGCATTGAGAGTAGAGCCAGTGTCTTCTGGGTGTAAGGAAACTAGATTTCCTGGTTGGTCAGTCACTGTAAAAGGCATTTAAGGGTTGGTGCAGTGCTAGTCGAATATCAGGCTTTCAGGCCATCTAAAGCACAAACAAGGAATTCGCCTTACTTATGTATAGAATAATCTGATCCCCTTACAGTTTAAGCATTTACAAAGCCAATAGTTCTCGCTGTTTTGCTTCACAATATAGACCTACTGGTTCAGCATAAGCCAAAAAATGGTTATTGGTCTATTGTCGAAGATGAACAGCAAAAAAAAAAAGAAACACCCAAAAAAATAGAGTTCAAAAATTGTGATGATCTGTATACTAGCAGTATTATGATGCATGCACATGTATATGTCGTCACATGCACAAACATAAGCAGCGGCCATCTTGTTTTCTTTTTTATCATTCAAAGATGGCAGAGGACCATCTAGGAGTGGTAAATTAAAACATAAAAACGCCCTAAACCACTTTTTTTTTTAGGATGGAGCGCATTGCAGCTACCAGGCCTCACAAATAAGGAAAAAGAGGTTTTAAAAAATTAATGCAGAGAGATAGGGGCAACAGTGGAGTTGGTGGTGAGTCTGTGAGAAGTAAACGCTGATGAGTGGAGAAGTTATCACTGATGAGTGGGGAAGAAACAATAGAGTACCATGGTGGGGTGGCAATTGTCTTTCAATAAAAAGAAACCAGATAAAGCCAAACGGAACAAGCGTGGGAAGCAGCGGATGACCTTGAAAGGGGGAGAGCAAGAAAGAGAGAAGAAGGGTGGGGATGTGTGGTGGGAAACATAACAAAAGGGTCAGAGTTAGAAAACACACACTTCCATGGAGTTCTGGAAACAAAAGAAAAAAAGTATAGTGGAGTTGTGGAAGGATACAAGCCGTCCTGTCAAATAGATGGTAAAGAAGCTATGTTCCAGAGGTGGAACAAACACAACAAGAGGAAGGATAGCCATTGAATAAAATGCAATCAATGAGATAGGCAGGAAAGCCAACAAATGGTAGGCAATGGCTGGCCAAAAGTCTACTATATCAGGGGCGGCTCCTCCAGTAGGGTGAGGGAGCGTCGCCCCACTGCTTTCTCGTAGTGCAAGAAGCAGAAACATAAAATGGTACTTTAAATACCATTTTATGTTTCTGTGTCTCACGCTGCGAGAAAGCAGAAGGCTATGCCTGGTTGGGGTGGGTGGGTGGGTCGGGGACGAGTGGCTTGCCCAATGTTATGGGCCCCGGCTGTTTGGTTGGCCATCTGGGGCCGACCAAACCAGCCATGCGCACTCTGCATTTTCTCTACGTAGGCTGCATGCAGCCTACATAGAGAAAATGGCCTCCCTACAGGCTCCCGGCTGGGCACCGTCCGTACCAATCACAACACTGCCATTGCAGCATTGTGATTGGCTGAGGGGAGGGGAGGGAGGATGCCTGATTCCTGTTACTGTTGAACGTTGGACGCGGCTAGAAGCGGAGGCGGCGCGGGACCCGGTAAGGTATATTTTTAGAATTTTATTTAAATTCCCCCACGCAACCCCCCATCCCCCCCCACACCTGTGAGTCATGTGAGCTGCGACTGTGCTCAGAGTTGGTATTGTCCAGAACAGGCCATTAAAAATGTCTGCAGTTAGACCTAAAAAAGCAAGATAGAAATATACTTACAGTAAGAGTTATTAAAATTCAGTGAGAACTACAATATAAGGTGGCAATTCGCTCAATTAAAGGCATGAACAAGCTAACTTAAATGAGAACATTTTACATCGTGTCACATACAGTGGAAGATGTTTTAAGAATGCTCAATATAAACTCAAAACCGATGCCAAATTTAGCAACGAGTGGGAAAAAAAATCAATATGTGCATTATACTCTTCTGTTTCTGACTTATCGTTACGCTCAGTCCTACTGGCTCCTGGAAAGAGGCAGGGCCTACATCAAAATCCAAACCTCCAATGTTGGAAGCGACACAAGGCTCTTTAGTCTGTGATCAGTCTTCTAAGCAGGGCACGGCAATGACTGATACCCGAGCAAAGACACTAGGGAGATAAAAATATTAAACTTCTCAAAGATCACAGGGTACGGATTAACAAAGTCAGACTCTGTCAAGGAGTTAGGGGTGCAAGAAGAGAAAATTCATTATGTTGAACAAATATCTTCCTTCATCGCTCGAACACTCCTGTTCCGCTAGAGGATAAGTCTTCGCCACTGACCTTTGGAAGAGAAAGGAAAGCTGCTAGAATGCCCTTTAGGTGGCGAGTTATTAATGTTCTGCACACTTGAAGGTTAGAGTGAAATGAAAGAGTAAAACTTCACTTCCAGTGCTTCAAAAATCACAGGGGCAACACTAAACACTCCTTGCTGGGAATACACAAGAAGCTACTCTACCTGTATTTTAAAAATAGTAAATGAACATTTAATAATGCGTCAAGGGTTCTTTTTTGCCTGCCTGTATAAACATGGCCGATGCACACGCAACATCTCTGGAGTGGATTTGTTTCACTTTTGCATTGTCTCGGAGAGGTATATGTCCTTTACAAAAGGCTTCTGAAGCAGAGTTGGCAACACTACATTTATAATAGTAGAACTTCCTGTTATGAGGCGGGACTTCCTGTTTCCAAAGATTTCTGGTTTCTACAAAAGCTCTCACAGAAGCAATCCATCTCTTGGGGTAAATCTAAGGACCTGGGTTTTGTGAAGGGTAGAATGAGGAGTGGACGACATTGCCCGTCTATGTCATGCCTCAAGAAACAGGAATCCTTCCTTCATAACAGAAATCCCTAAACATGTAGGGCACCCAGTTCTGTGCCGGTTGCTTTTATGAAAAGTGACTACGCCAATAAGCGGCTTCCATGAAGCATGGATGGGGCGTTAATGTCACACAACAGGGGAGACTTCGGACAAGAAAAATTGATTTGAGGCTGAAAAGTATGTTTCTAGCCTTTTTGTTCAAGGGGTGTGTTGGAATTTGCATCCTGATTTTTGGTAGGACTAATTCAATGCCATAATCTTAAATATTATTTCATTTCCACTGTGGATACCATCTTGGGGTTTAAAGATGTAACACAAATAGCAAGAAAACTTTGTATCTCACGCTCAGGGAGCGTGAGGTGTTCTGCCCAAATTGCTGCCTCCGGAATCAGGAAATCTGCCTTTTAATTCGGCATTTTGTTCGTAACCAAAACTAGGCGACAGCGGGCACGTCTCTTTAAAATCCAAGCGCCTCTGCGCCCTATTTAGCCAAAAGAAAAGGTTTTCGAGAAGCGTAAGGATTTTGCCCCTCGCACGCAACTTGAGAGAGTCTTACTTTGTTAATCTGCGCCTTGTAAAATGCTCTTATTAAAAGTAACTGCACTTTGCTATTTAGACCAGAGTTCTTCAATGCCGGTCCTGGAAGGCCGGATCCATGCCAGATTTTTAAATTACTACATTTGTTTTAATGTTTATATGCTAAAAATCTAGCAAGGATCCGGCCCTCCAGGACCGATTTTGGAGAACTTTGGCTGGTTCAGACTCTAAAGGGCCCAGAAGCAATTTCAGTTTGTGGTGGTGCTGCGGTTTAGAGGACCCAAGCATCAACCGCAGAATCATTTAATCTGGAGAACAACTGCTGGGCCTACTTAAGCTTTCATACTTCGGAGGTCGCTATGTATTACCACTGATTTGTAGAAAAGTAACAGCTGTTGTGTCAGAGCTCTCAGGCGCTATATATGCACCCCCTATTACTGTTTGTATAATACAGCTCACGTCACAAAGGCGCGGTGAATGGGTGTTGCCCACACGATTAGCGCCAATTAAGAACATGAATCTAATTACCCCACCCACGTGAACCTTAAAAGGGCAGCCTAGTTAATGATAGATGCGTTATCCTGGCGACGAGGCTCGCTGCTCCCTTACTATGCAAAACAGCAGGAGCCAATCAATAGCCCCCATCTGCCCTGCCAGCTGATGCCGTCACGTGGGCAGGCAGGAAGGGGCGGGCGGGCTGTCCTGATGTTCCTGCAGACACTGGCTGTCATCTGGCCAGTTAATGTGCTCCGGTAGCAAAGCACACGTCCAGGTCCCCAGATGTCCCATTCTCTTCGAATTAGGGATGCTCCCCGTCTGGGAGGGCCTGGATGGTACCCAGAGGAGGCGGAATGCTGCCGAGAGGCAGGGATGCCTCAGAAATATCTTGATTCACTCGGGCGGGGAGGAAGGGCAAGTCCCCGGATCCGTTAAACAGCTAGACTCTGCACTTTGTAATATCATTCTTAACCACAAAAGGGCTAATATGGGAGCTTAATTTGGTCCGGGGCCCCGAGATCCCTTCCCAGGCGTAGTTTGTCACAGCAACGTGTGCCACAAGTCACTATAGACTCTTGTGCCAGCATGAACCCTAGTCACAATGTGAGAATAGAGTCCATGGACTCACAAGCTATAGGATGTGTACGTCTGGGAGGGCAACAACAGCACCTCGTGGCACAATGAGACTTGGGTGGCTCCCTTCTACAAAGAGTACAAATGCTGAGAGCCAAATAGCACTACTTCTGATGATGCCCACAGGTGACCCCGCACACTGCCACAGCCATACATTACTTTTCAAAAGCAGGGTGTGTTGAGACTTCTCATTACAGTGGCTACTTCACCCCCCACCCCCACGTCCACCCACCCCCGCGTGTATATCTAATGCTACCCCCCGCGAATATCTTATGCAACCTCCATTTGCATAGCGCCTTCTACCGATGCAAAAACATCCCAGCACTTTGCCTTCATCACCATTGGGAGTCCACTCCATCCCGCTACATTCTTCTGAAGACAAGTCAACAACAGCAGTATATAAACCCCCAAGAGGGCAAAAGAAGGCCGTGCTCGTTCAACAATTTTGAGAGACTCCGATCTTTGACAAAAGAACACTTTCAGGGCCTCACCTGCGATTCTGAATCATGGAAAAGTCTGGGTAGAATCACCGGAGCCAATAAGAAGCTGCGCTCTTCCAGCCTGTAGAGGGGAGGGGGCCCTCGTGGGCAATGTCTAAGCACACAGCATCCCCCCAGCCTCACCTCTGGAGTCAAGTCACTCCATGGAGGTCTGACCAGGGACCAGCACATGTAATGAGTGTCCTCTTCTTGCAAGTAAAGCAATGAGGCTGGTTGAGAAGCAATTTATATAGCGCTTCAGTCCACCGAGCAGGCGCCGAAGCACTTGTGAGTATGAGAAGAGCTCTAGGTGTAAGTGCGCAGGGGCGTGTCTCTACCATTGATGTAGCAGGTGCAGTGGCACCGGGGCACAATAAAGCCTGGTAATGCTGTACTTTACTACCCCGGGAGCAGTCCCAGCAGACATTTGTCTTGCTTGCAGCAGGCCCCGTGGCATCCTTGTTCCACTACTGGCAGTGTGCCTCTCTCCTGGGGGCGACAAGAGTAGTGTTTAGAAGTTGTGTACGAGAGTGTCGACACATTTGCGTATGTAGTTGCTGCCATTAATGCGTTTCCACATGTTTTACAATATTTTATGCAATAATTTATATGTATCTTTTTATGTGGACCTCATTGGAGTTCCAAATCTTTAATAAATATTGAATTGAATTGAATACAAGAGTCTGACAATCAGTTACAGTGCTTTGTCACTGCACCAATGAATGAACTTGAAGCACAAAGAGTGAGGACTTGGACGTTTCAGCATAAGAAGCAGGTATATGGATGAATGATCACACCCTTAGCAAAATAATATTTGGTACACAAGCCACTGCAACGGGTTGTTGAAGACTTAAGGGAAGCAGGAACCTGTGTTCGGCTCACAATGCATTCTCCCGCTCAGAGGTAAATGGGGCAAAGTGTCACACTCTATTATGATATGACAGGGACATTACAGCTAAACACATACCCGTGGTGCATTCCACATTCAAAGGGGGTTTCCTGCTCTTGTACAAGACACAAACATTCCTTGTGGGGAAAACAAGAGATCACTTCCTCCTTAAGTCCCATGCACGCCACGACACCAATCTCACACGGGGCCTATTTAAACATATCTTCATGCACGTCTGTGCACTGAGATGACCTCTCTCTGCAGAGTTTCGGCCCAGGTTTCATTATTTAGTGGCCCTTCAGCAGCACACTAGGCGGCATGCACGTGCAGTGTTATTTTTTTTTTTTAAAGTTAGAACCCGATTCCACAAGTCCAAAACTGATCATGCAGGAAAACTACTGCAGAGCCGTCGACTTGTTCAAACTTTAAGGATGACCGAAACCACCGACATTAATTTGTGCTCAAACCGGCAAGAGGGTAAGGTGAACAGGCCTTTGCAGAAATGGGAAATTATTATATTTTTGCACATTGCACGGCAGGAATGGAGACGGGCAGAAATCAGCTGTTTTAGCTTTTGGATAAAGGATTAATCAATACAATGCGTTTGCAATAATACGTCTATCTGACCGTAACTGTGATTTAATTAATACAAATAATATCATGTTTTATATACCGCTCTTTACTCCTCGCATTCGCCTTTGCAAAGTGTTGTAAATAACCAAAGCGACTGTTACAACATTTAAGGGTACTCAATTTTCCATCTAAAAAGGATGAAAGGCGGTGTCTGCCATGCAGGGATTAAAACTTGCGGCATCTGACAATAAGACACTTCAGAGGAAGCAGAATACGATGAACAGGCATGGGCGTGGCCATCAATGGTCCAAGCAGGTACAGTGGCACGTATCCCGAGGTATGCGAGAGGCTCCCAACCCCCAATTAGTGCCTGCTTTATGCTATCGAACCGGAGGCGGGGCCCACATCCCGTGCTTGCTTTAGGGCCGATTGCAGTTTTGCAACACAACTGGCAATATGGAATCGAAGGGCGTCTGCCTGTGTGGTAGGATTATGGTAGTTGGTTCTCAAGTTGGTTATAGGGCCATATTTTTAACCCCATTCCAAATGGCGCTGCTCTGGGAGGCAAAATATGAGGAGGGGTGAGACTTGTAGTAAAATGTACCGTAGGCCTGGGCTGCCACAGTCACTCCAAGGAAGGACATATCTTAAGAATGGAAGGAATTCGGAGGTTTTCCGGGGTCTGTCCGAGGCCACAGCTGGAGCAGACCGAATGCACCCTCTGCCACCAATGAGGTTGCCCGCTTGAGTCCAAGACAGGTGCGAGCGTCCTTGGGGTCCCGACGGGGCAGATGTGCTAGAGGCCCCGGCCGGCATAGCTGTACTGTGCAGCCCATGACCCACAGCTGGGGTCAAAGCTGGACAACTGACCCAGGAAGGAATAACCGAATTAACTAGTCGAATCAGCCACTAAACTGAAGACTCCGAGAGCACAGGAGCACCAGACATGGCTCCTGGCAGTGTTTACTGAAACGTGCCCACGGGGACATCATCTAAAAGAGACGGGTCGAGAGACATTTACAAAGGCTGGTCGGCCCTGTACTGCATGAGAGCGTAAAGCAAGAGGGAAACGTGCCATGGAGCGGAGACTGGAGCCTTTAAGAGGGGTGTGAGTAGGAAGGTGTACACACAGCACATGGCTCTGACAGTGAGAGCACTCTCCCTGGGAGATGGAAAGTGTGCAGCAGAGTGATGTGAGAGTGTGTGCGCTCTGAGAATGTGTGCACTCTCCCTGGGAGATGGAAGGTGTGCAGCAGAGTGATGTGTGAGTGTGTGCGCTCTGAGAATGTGTGCACTCTCCCTGGGAGATGGAAGGTGTGCAGCAGAGTGATGTGTGAGTGTGTGCGCTCTGAGAATGTGTGCACTCTCCCTGGGAGATGGAAGGTGTGCAGCAGAGTGATGTGTGAGTGTGTGTGCGCTCTAAGAATGTGTGCACTCTCCCTGGGAGATGGAAGGTGTGCAGCAGAGTGATGTGAGAGTGTGTGCGCTCTGAGAATGTGTGCACTCTCCCTGGGAGATGGAAGGTGTGCAGCAGAGTGATGTGTGAGTGTGTGCACTCTCCCTGGGAGATGGAAGGTGTGCAGCAGAGTGATGTGTGAGTGTGTGCGCTCTGAGAATGTGTGCACTCTCCCTGGGAGATGGAAGGTGTGCAGCAGAGTGATGTGTGAGTGTGTGCGCTCTGAGAATGTGTGCACTCTCCCTGGGAGATGGAAGGTGTGCAGCAGAGTGATGTGAGTGTGTGGGCGCTCTGAGAATTTGTGCACTCTCCCTGGGAGATGGAAGGTGTGCAGCAGAGTGATGTGAGAGTGTGTGCGCTCTAAGAATGTGTGCACTCTCCCTGGGAGATGGAAGGTGTGCAGCAGAGTGATGTGAGTGTGTGTGCGCTCTAAGAATGTGTGCACTCTCCCTGGGAGATGGAAGGTGTGCAGCAGAGTGATGTGAGTGTGTGTGCGCTCTGAGAATGTGTGCACCCTCCCTGGGAGATGGAAGGTGTGCAGTAGAGTGATGTGTGAGTGTGTGCGCTCTGAGAATGTGTGCACCCTCCCTGGGAGATGGAAGGTGTGCAGCAGAGTGATGTGTGAGTGTGTGCGCGCTCTGAGAATGTGTGCACTCTCCCTGGGAGATGGAAGGTGTGCAGCAGAGTGATGTGAGTGTGTGTGCGCTCTGAGAATGTGTGCACTCTCCCTGGGAGATGGAAGGTGTGCAGCAGAGTGATGTGTGAGTGTGTGCGCTCTGAGAATGTGTGCACTCTCCCTGGGAGATGGAAGGTGTGCAGCAGAGTGATGTGAGTGTGTGTGCGCTCTGAGAATGTGTGCACTCTCCCTGGGAGATGGAAGGTGTGCAGCAGAGTGATGTGAGAGTGTGTGCGCTCTGAGAATGTGTGCACTCTCCCTGGGAGATGGAAGGT
The DNA here is from genome assembly GCF_964261635.1 of Lissotriton helveticus. Lineage (NCBI taxonomy): Eukaryota > Metazoa > Chordata > Amphibia > Caudata > Salamandridae > Lissotriton > Lissotriton helveticus. The sequence goes on along the minus strand of NC_136065.1, from coordinate 161,091,928 downwards.
GTGCAGCAGAGTTATGTGAGTGTGTGTGCGCTCTAAGAATGTGTGCACTCTCCCTGGGAGATGGAAGGTGTGCAGCAGAGTGATGTGAGTGTGTGTGCGCTCTAAGAATGTGTGCACTCTCCCTGGGAGATGGAAGGTGTGCAGCAGAGTGATGTGTGAGTGTGTGCGCTCTGAGAATGTGTGCACTCTATCTAAATTGCGTAACTCTTCATTGAGCAACGTCCCTAGTCACAGCATGAACCCCTTAGGGTGTTAATAAAGCTCCACAAAATGTAAAGATTCCAATATTTTAGTCTTTCAAAACCTCTTTATTTCCATAGGTTTTTTCAAAATTAATTCTTTGAAGTAAACAATCCAAATTCCAAGATACATTGATAGTTAGTCCAATGCATTTCGGCTGGGTCATAGCCTTCGTCAGGGACCATATTCTAAAAATTAAATAATCACAATTAAGGATATGCCAGAGGCTATAAATCTCACACATGATATAAAGTTAACAGGTCTAGCAATCATGCCAATGCTGCAATCTGTGCGCAACATTACGTTGTCTCACGGATCCCTTAGTCCAAAGTGTCATAAGAAAGGGTCTAGTGAAAAGTGAATTTTAAAGTGCATAAAACGGTAAAAAAATCTCCGTGTGAATAACTCGCAAGTGCTTGGGTAATACACGAGTGCTCCATCACCCATACAAATGACAGCTAAATTATCGTAAAACTATTAAGGTTGAGATCAACCCACCACGAGTGACGTTCATACCCAGTGTACAACCTCGTGTAATGCGAGGCGCGTGCTTACCGATTATGGTATCCGTGTGGTTTCTAAACGCCATTCCCCTGAAGGTGTAGTTTACCGGTCGGCGTCGGGCGTGCCGAATAAATCGCCAAGATATGTCATAGACATAGACAACGGACTAAGTGTGAAACCGCGAAGCGCGGCGGCCATGATACAGCGGGGTAAATGCAGTGAATTAAAGTGGCAGAAGCCCATGTAAACGGAACGTGATAAATTAAAAAATAACGTGATGAAGTGAAAAATAATGATGATACACGCTAATGTGGTGCAACTCCTATAGTAAGCATTAGTATACTCCATGTATGCACATGACAAAACAGTTCAGGATTCCTAGATGTGAATAAAACAGTTAGATACAATCACTGTTTATACATGCAAATGTGAAGTTCAACAAGATAGCAATTAAAGACAGCAATATAAGACATCATGCAGTCACATATTGTAATATCTCTAAGAAATTGTACTGTGATCATAAATAACAGCTAAACTCAGTACGATCATTCATTCCTGTTGGTTTCAGGGTGTCTAATTTGAAAATCCAAAAGTTTTCTCTTTGAAGTAAGACCTTGTGGTTGTCTACACCTTCACGTTTCTTCACAATTTCCAACACAGTGAATCTTAGTTGACTAATGTTATGTGAAGCTTCACAAAAGTGGTTAGCAACTGTAGACTTGGTTTGTCTGTTCCGAATGTTAGACTTGTGCTCGTTGAGCCTGGTTTTCATCTTTCTCTCAGTCTTGCCCACATAGCCTTGCCCACATGGGCATTTCAAAAGATATACAGCATTCATGGAATCACAAGTTGCTGATACTCGTAGTTTGATCTTGAAGCCTTTACTATGATGGGTGATGGTGTCTCCTCTAATGATACTGTTGCAATGACTGCAGTTATAGCACGGTAATGTTCCTTGGAAGGTCTCATTAATGTTCTCCATTTTTGGTTTGATCATGTTACCCAAATTTCTCCCCCTTTGTGCACTCTCCCTGAGATGGAAGGTGTGCAGCAGAGTGATGTGAGAGTGTGTGCGCTCTGAGAATGTGTGCACTCTCCCTGGGAGATGGAAGGTGTGCAGCAGAGTGATGTGTGAGTGTGTGCGCTCTGAGAATGTGTGCACTCTCCCTGGGAGATGGAAGGTGTGCAGCAGAGTGATGTGAGTGTGTGTGCGCTCTAAGAATGTGTGCACTCTCCCTGGGAGATGGAAGGTGTGCAGCAGAGTGATGTGAGTGTGTGTGCGCTCTGAGAATGTGTGCACTCTCCCTGGGAGATGGAAGGTGTGCAGCAGAGTGATGTGAGAGTGTGTGTGCTCTAAGAATGTGTGCACTCTCCCTGGGAGATGGAAGGTGTGCAGCAGAGTGATGTGAGTGTGTGTGCGCTCTAAGAATGTGTGCACTCTCCCTGGGAGATGGAAGGTGTGCAGCAGAGTGATGTGAGTGTGTGTGCGCTCTGAGAATGTGTGCACCCTCCCTGGGAGATGGAAGGTGTGCAGTAGAGTGATGTGTGAGTGTGTGCGCTCTGAGAATGTGTGCACTCTCCCTGGGAGATGGAAGGTGTGCAGCAGAGTGATGTGAGTGTGTGTGCGCTCTGAGAATGTGTGCACTCTCCCTGGGAGATGGAAGGTGTGCAGCAGAGTGATGTGAGAGTGTGTGCGCTCTAAGAATGTGTGCACTCTCCCTGGGAGATGGAAGGTGTGCAGCAGAGTGATGTGTGGGCGCTCTGAGAATTTGTGCACTCTCCCTGGGAGATGGAAGGTGTGCAGCAGAGTGATGTGTGAGTGTGTGTGCGCTCTAAGAATGTGTGCACTCTCCCTGGGAGATGGAAGGTGTGCAGCAGAGTGATGTGAGTGTGTGTGCGCTCTAAGAATGTGTGCACTCTCCCTGGGAGATGGAAGGTGTGCAGCAGAGTGATGTGAGTGTGTGGGCGCTCTGAGAATTTGTGCACTCTCCCTGGGAGATGGAAGGTGTGCAGCAGAGTGATGTGTGAGTGTGTGTGCGCTCTAAGAATGTGTGCACTCTCCCTGGGAGATGGAAGGTGTGCAGCAGAGTGATGTGAGTGTGTGTGCGCTCTGAGAATGTGTGCAGTCTCCCTGGGAGATGGAAGGTGTGCAGCAGAGTGATGTGAGTGTGTGTGCGCTCTAAGAATGTGTGCACTCTCCCTGGGAGATGGAAGGTGTGCAGCAGAGTGATGTGAGTGTGTGTGCGCTCTGAGAATGTGTGCACCCTCCCTGGGAGATGGAAGGTGTGCAGTAGAGTGATGTGTGAGTGTGTGCGCTCTGAGAATGTGTGCACTCTCCCTGGGAGATGGAAGGTGTGCAGCAGAGTGATGTGAGTGTGTGTGCGCTCTGAGAATGTGTGCACTCTCCCTGGGAGATGGAAGGTGTGCAGCAGAGTGATGTGAGAGTGTGTGCGCTCTAAGAATGTGTGCACTCTCCCTGGGAGATGGAAGGTGTGCAGCAGAGTGATGTGTGGGCGCTCTGAGAATTTGTGCACTCTCCCTGGGAGATGGAAGGTGTGCAGCAGAGTGATGTGTGAGTGTGTGCGCTCTAAGAATGTGTGCACTCTCCCTGGGAGATGGAAGGTGTGCAGCAGAGTGATGTGAGTGTGTGTGCGCTCTAAGAATGTGTGCACTCTCCCTGGGAGATGGAAGGTGTGCAGCAGAGTGATGTGAGTGTGTGTGCGCTCTGAGAATGTGTGCACCCTCCCTGGGAGATGGAAGGTGTGCAGTAGAGTGATGTGTGAGTGTGTGCGCTCTGAGAATGTGTGCACCCTCCCTGGGAGATGGAAGGTGTGCAGCAGAGTGATGTGTGAGTGTGTGTGCGCTCTGAGAATGTGTGCACTCTCCCTGGGAGATGGAAGGTGTGCAGCAGAGTGATGTGAGAGTGTGTGCGCTCTGAGAATGTGTGCACTCTCCCTGGGAGATGGAAGGTGTGCAGCAGAGTGATGTGAGTGTGTGTGCGCTCTGAGAATGTGTGCACTCTCCCTGGGAGATGGAAGGTGTGCAGCAGAGTGATGTGAGTGTGTGTGCGCTCTAAGAATGTGTGCACTCTCCCTGGGAGATGGAAGGTGTGCAGCAGAGTGATGTGAGTGTGTGTGTGCTCTAAGAATGTGTGCACTCTCCCTGGGAGATGGAAGGTGTGCAGCAGAGTGATGTGAGTGTGTGTGCGCTCTAAGAATGTGTGCACTCTTCCTGGGAGATGGAAGGTGTGCAATAGAGTGATGTGTGAGTGTGTGCGCTCTGAGAATGTGTGCACTCTCCCTGGGAGATGGAAGGTGTGCAGCAGAGTGATGTGAGAGTGTGTGCACTCTGAGAATGTGTGCACTCTCCCTGGGAGATGGAAGGGGTGCAGCAGAGTGATGTGAGTGTGTGTGCGCTCTAAGAATGTGTGCACTCTCCCTGGGAGATGGAAGGTGTGCAGCAGAGTGATGTGAGTGTGTGTGCGCTCTAAGAATGTGTGCACTCTCCCTGGGAGATGGAAGGTGTGCAGCAGAGTGATGTGAGAGTGTGTGCACTCTGAGAATGTGTGCACTCTCCCTGGGAGATGGAAGGGGTGCAGCAGAGTGATGTGAGTGTGTGTGCGCTCTAAGAATGTGTGCACTCTCCCTGGGAGATGGAAGGTGTGCAGCACAGTGATGTGAGTGTGTGTGTGCTCTAAGAATGTGTGCACTCTCCCTGGGAGATGGAAGGTGTGCAGTAGAGTGCTGTGAGCGTTTGGCCACACTCACTGGGAGATGGAAGGTGTGCAGTAGAGTGTCGTGAGCATGTGAGCTCTGACTATGAGATTGAAGGTGTGCAGTAGAGTGATGCGAGTGTGAGCTCTTTCATTGGGAGATGGAGGTATACAGCTGAATGTTCCCACAGTGTGACCTCTCTGACTAGGAGATGGACGGTGTGGAGGAGAGTGCTGTGAGCTCTATCACTGGCAGATGGAAGGTGTACAGCAGAGTGCGCTCCGTTTGAGCACTCTGAATGGGGATGTATGGTACGCTTTAAAGTGCTCTCAGTGTAAGGACTGTAAAAGGACAGGTGTGCAGGAGAGAGCTCTTAGAGTGTGAGTGCTCTGCCAAGAGTCAGCCAGGGAGCTCATAAGGAGGAGAGCAAACTCCGCCAGTTTGAACTTGACCGGGCACACAGGGTACCCACCTACCATCAGGTGTGTGGCCCATAATCTGGACCATCTTTTTCAGTAATCCCAGATGATGAAGCTCTGCCATCGGGTGGGCTGATGGGATTCATTTCATTTCTTTTCTTTGCAAACACATCTTGGGTAATCACTGAGTTTACTGTTTTTCCGCCCATGCCATGCCCACTTATAGACCAGTGACATTTGTTGTTGTTTAGTACCCACCTCCAAACCCATGACAAGACAAGCCGCCCAACCTAATATCTGCAAACCGCTGAGAACCCAACACACAGTAGCCATACTTTAACATGCACCGAAAAATGACCAGATCGCATTTAATGGACATAAGATCATATTCACACAGGACTTCTCTAAACCTACAGTCGAGGCCAGGAAGGATTTCTTGCCCTTCACGACAAACTCAGAAGACAGAGCATGCAGTTCTCCTTCGTGGCCCCACCAAATTCAGGGTAACCGATGGCGACAGACAGCACTATTTCACTGATCCTAAGGAGCTTGCGTCGTTTCTGGAAGGCCCAACTGTTCACAATATGGAGGCGTCCCAACCGGCCACTAGCAAGAGAAGGTCATCGCCAGACCCTGGCACGGTTTGAAGAGGTAGTCAGTACCTCCGCTGGGCAAGTTAAGCTTTCCTTAACCCCTTAAGTGCTGCGCACGTTCAGCGGCCGACGGCACCACTACCTCCGTAGTGCTGCCGTCGGCCGTTGAACGTTCGAACTGCACCTGCGCAATGGAACGTCCAGCACTGGAGCTGGACGTTCCATAGCAGCTATGAGGCTAACCACTTTCAAAACTATCACAGGAACTGAACCAATACCTACCCCATGATCTACCTCATAATTGACCTCATTATCTACCTCATTAGCTACCTCATACTAACATGCACCCTACGAAGCTGACATCACGACAAGTGAAGATACCAAACCTCCTATGGTCCAATATTTGTACCCTTTAAACATGGTACAATGTGACTCTGCTGTGGACACTAACATTGAGACGAGATGTGATAAATAGCTTTAGGCTTATGGTTAGAGGGCCTACTTCGCTTTCAGTGCCTTAAAAGTAACTACGCCAAGTATACTCATAGAGAGATTGATGAAACAGTTTTAGCGCAACAGTTGACCTCCGAGAGCCTGAATGATGAATCCTGCCGTCACACCTCCTACATACGAGGTTTGCAGGGTTGGGAGGGTGGGAGGGGTGGGAGAGGAAGGAGGTACCCAAGATGGTGCGGAATGCTGCCTGTAGAGACGAGATGCCCACCTTGGGGTTTCTCAGTCTTAGCTTTATCTGCTTTCTAGCTTTCTTCCCTATTACACCTCTTTTTCTTCTACAAACGGTGGCGGGCAGTTCTTGTTGTATGATTGACCAGGGAAGTATGGCACGCAAGTGCACACAAAAAAATGCTTAGACTGTATACGAGGCACAGGGGTAAAAAAAAAAAAAAGAAAATTTACTTATATATAGACACCTTTATATGTACCCTTTCTACTTCTACATGCACACAGTGAAAGGTGTTGCAACACAATGTGGACTTGAACAGCAAGCCTCTGTCCCTCACACGACAACAGCCCGCCAGTCGACCACCCCGGCTGGCCTCGGCCCCTCGCACAATCCAACAGCAGTGCAATTAAGTGAGTAGAGCTTGTACACTGACTTTAAATTCTGGACTCCAGATTACAAATCTACTTTCCAATGATGGCAAAGGCATTGACATTCTTTTTTTAAGTTTAAGTTTATTAGAGAAAGCGTAGAGAAACAACAATTAATAAATGCACATATGCTTTGCCATTCTAAGCCACATTGGTGAAGCCGGGCGAGGTAATGAGCTAAGACTTGTAGCTTCTTGAAGAAGGAAACGTCTCCAAAGAGCAATGAGTGGTTCCTGAGCACAAAGGTTCGATTCAAAGCGGTAATGATATATGTACATGCTGCAAAGTAATGCAAAGGTAAATATTAACACCGGGCTACCATAGGAGCGCGGGTGACATCATACAGATTTTCTATAGCAACCTACGGGGAAGTGTAGATTCTATTAAAGATGCGAAGGTTGCGCTATTCATCTTGGCCCTCACTCAGCAGCTAGAAAAAGGAACAGACCACAGAGATGAACTTGTCCTTGAAACCAAGAAGAAATCCTCCAGCTTCAAATCCCCACGCGCCTTGTATCACCCCCTTCCATTGTCTAGCGTTGCCATCCCAACAGCCTATCCACACAAGGCACTGTAGAAAGGTGTGACCAGGCGCATCAACAGAGGCAGCACACTGTGCTGCTCAGTGCTGTGCTTATTGAATGAAGACACTTCCTGGACAACAACCTCCAGCCACCGCTCTGCAGAATGTCTGATCTTGGGCCAGTTCCACTCTCCGGGGGTTCTGTACAATCCCGTAAGCGAAAATTGCACCAGCCAAGACAAACCTAAACACATCTCCCTTTCTTCAAGAAACACAATACAACAAACATCGATTTGACTTTATAAAATATCTGCTTACCACCAGTTGGCTTTATTTTCAGTCTCATTTACTTGCTTCTTAATCAATGGCTTTGTTTCCTCTTCCTGTGTATGTCCCACCCTGGAGCATAGTCTCTTTGTCATTCTTAAGAACGGATGACTTCTCTCCTTCCACATTTAACTTTTAGTGAACTACTTTTTTCTTTTTCTTTAAGCCCTCAATGGGAGTGCATGTGTTTTCCGGTTCTCTCCTGTGTGCGGCGTCCACTCTCCTCAAATACCCTCCCCTGTGCTCCGAGTTGGTCCCTCCTCTCCCCACATGCTCCCTCTCTCATGTTCTTCTCTTGCTCCATATCGCGGCCACCACCCCACGCACTTAGAGTTGCCTTCTCCTCCTCCCACACTGTTCATTCCTCCCACTCCCCGGTATATAGTTTTTTAAATCCCCCCCCCCCCCAGCACCTCCATTGCTCCTCCCACCCACTCCCCATCGCATCCCCATTCTGCTCACCCTTCTGCATCTCTCCATGGCTCTTTCACCCACCCGAGTCCTTAAAAAACTGTTTTATTTTACATTTTGGTGAGGGTCTGTCAGCTGCCGTTCGCTAAAGGGTCCCTCCCCTTTCACAAAATACTTAAACCATTTCTTTTTACTGCATCCGCCATCTTGGCACAGTAAATAGGTCAATAAAATGGCACCAGAGTCCTTTTGTAGTTGTGCGCATGTATGAAGTGACACGTGTGAGCATGTATACATCGCCATCACTAAAGCATGAGCCTATGACGCATGCATGCGCATTTTCACGTAATTGCACCTTTTTTTTGGCTTATGTTGCACAGCATTGGCAAATAGCATTGGCAAAGCCAATAGGTGAAGAAGTCGAGATCTATTTGCTTTACTAACTGAGTTTATCTAAGCCATCTAAACCATTTAATCCACTAAAACATGGCTTAATCTCTTCTGAATTCATTCCTTTCGAGTCCCGCCTTCACTTTCGCACTTTTTCCGGTCTTTCCATATTTCTTTTGTCTGCATTCATAAGGATTACCCTCCTGCTTTTCTTGCACTTTACACTTTATCCTGACTGCCCAAGCCATACCTCCCAAGACTGGTTCCTGCTTCAACCACGATGTGTCTTCGCCTTCACTCCTCCTATCGTCCATCACCCACCCGCCCCGTGCTCAGCTTCTTGCCTCACCCTGGGCCCATCGAACCAAACCCTACTCTGCTATATGTCTGAGCTTGTGGACTTCTTTTTCTTTGTCCTGTTGTATGTAAGGTAATGCAGGTCTTCTATTGTTCCATATACTAATAATCCAGGTTTCAGTGCGCATATAATAATAGATATATTAATGTATGCATAAAGAATTCTTGCCAACATCACATTATTCTTTCCTACCCTTAGCACTCCCCTCAGATCCATATAGACTGACCTCCAATTGTCCTTTGTTCTCAGATTCTCAACTTTGATCACATCCCCTAATTTACACTCTACCTCTCTCGCACCCATTGTGTCATCATTATACTCTTTAAGCTTTCCTTGCAGTTCTCGCATTCCCTTCATTTGGTTTTCACATCCACCACCTCTCGAACTTCTCCTGCAGCCAACCATGTCAGCATGAGGGAGGAACCAGCTCTGGGCCAGTTGGACCACAGATCCCAGCTTAAAGCTTGCCTTAATCTTCAGCGTCACATTAAATACGCTGCACATGTAGTCGTTTGCTAATAGATTGGCAAGCAACCTCCAAGAACAGCTAATCCAGTACCCCACCCACCCAGCAGAATTTCAGAGAGTCCTCCATGTCAACATTCCACTAGCCAAGAAAAATCACAACACACAGCCAAACAACCTCTAAGCCAGTCTTCATGCTTCATGTGGATTTGATGTCAGCACCGAGGGAAGACCAGCAAGAGAATCCTTTAATTTCTCTGGGAGGGGGCCAAAAGAAATTAAAATGCAAAACACTTCTTGATCTTATCATGGGGATGCATTGCTTAATAAACAATAAATAACTCTACGTCACCCAACCGCTACTTGCAAATCTGTTGTGAGGGCCTGGTGGGATAGATTTTGGCTTACTGTGTTTGAAAGAATCAGAACTTTTCTACAAACTAGAAGAGACCAACTGCATTCTTTATCATGACCAAACTCTCAAATTATGCTAGTTTGAACATCTGCAGCCCCTTTCAGACCATCTGGGCTATAGGCTTAAAAACATTTCTTGAAAATATAATCATTAAACCAGCCTGTCACCTGCACTATCTTCTCTGATTTAAGGGCTTTGCAATACATGATTAGAGGCCACAGGCAATATCTTGCAGCAAGGCTACAGGTGGTGCAAAATACTGCTGCCCAATTGGTTCTTAACAAACCCTGGCGTACTCCGTCTCGCCCTCTTCTGAAACAGCTGCATTGGTTGCCTGTAAATAGGAGAGCCTTGTTCAAGCTACTGGTAATGGTGTTCAGAGCACGACAGGGGATTGGCCCCCTATATAAAAAAATTTAAATGTAAATGTATACTTGTAAAGCGCACTGTTACTCCATCTCGGAGTGTCCTAGCGCTGTATACCGCTGGGGAACCCGTCCTGGCTTTCCCTGTGAGATGGTCCCTCCTGGGCACCCCCAAGGTGAAGCCAGGCATCCCCGGCGCTGATAGGGCCGTTGTGGAGATTAAGCAAGCTATTGCCCAGAGTTACAGAGTGGGACCCATGGTTAGTTTAGGCACCTAGGCGAGAATTATCGAGTCCGCGGACATTGACCCAAGACCCTGCCGCGATGGGAATTGAACCCTGGTCCCGGGCCGACCTCTGCATCAGGGTCTGCCGCTCTAACCATTGAGCCACACTTCTCCACTAATATCTAAGGAGAACGATTACCTCTACCCCTGGGCGTGTTTTAAGATCCAGTAATCGAAATTTACTCTGCCCATTCATGATCAAGAAAACTAAATTGGGAGGACAAATTTTTTCCCTATTTAGCCCCTCTCCATTGGAATCGCTTGCCGGACGAGCTGCGTGCATGCCCTAACTTGAAACTTTTTAAGAAGCTACTAAAAACTTGGATGTTTTAAAGTCGCAACTCCTGGATTAGCCGTCTGCATATTGCTGCCAAAAGCACCGAGAGATCCCTCTGGGGATGATTCCTTTGCGCAATATAAGTTTTGAAAATAAAAAAAATAATAACTGACGTTCCCTAGGCCTTGCATCATAACAACTGAGGCTTCAAACTACACACAAATTTGGAATGCATAGGAAATACCTGTTAGACACACTCTGGGCTCTTGGAAATTCAAAAAGGCTGCTTAATTAGGAGCGAAAGTTTTGACAGCCAACAGAGACCAGCACCAACTTTGAATCAGAGGTTGGGCTAGCTCCTCAGAGTTTCAGTGAACCCTTAGAGGGCCTGGGGAAGATGGGATTGCAAGTTTCCAACCAAGGTAGAAACCATGTTTGCACCACCCATCACAGGTGTATCAACACTGTTTAATACCTTTGCCTTTTGACCTGTGCAGTCACACAGGATATCATGATCAAATGTGGAAAGGCATTATGGAGGTGCTAACTTCTTTCCGGTAAGACTGCATCTCTGCCTTCCATGAAGGCATCCTGTTGGCTACCACACTGAAATAATCTTGCCATGACCCAAATCTAACTCTCTGTGTGCTTGTGCTAGACATTCTTTGCAAGGTGTAAGATGAGACGATGCTTCATTCCTTCAAGGGGATTGGTGCGCCAATCTGCAGAGATGCCGCATGTGTTCAAGAAAATACAAGACTCAACTTGACAAATTACTTCACAATAGATATCCTCAAAGCTCCAAGCAGATGATAAGTACATTTAACTCCTCTGAAGACCACTGCCCCTCAGTGAGCCCCCCAGCCTTCTGACATCTGACTATCATAATGTATGTAGGGCAAGCTCCAGCGCATACGATCCAACCACGAGCTTATTTCTAGCAGAGAAACCAGGGTCTTCTTGGCCTGTAAAATATCTAGTGAGAGAGGACTGGTTTTCAGTCACTGGATTGTCAGGAAGTATCTTACGAATATGATATGAAAGGACAAGGAAAAGGGACCCACAACACGGGTGAATTCTCGGGGAGACATTGACTCCTTGAGAGTAAGTCTGGATTCTTCCTTCTTTGTTCTCACCTTTAATGTCAAAGACCGGATTCCGCTCTGTACGCTAGCGGCTGATCAGACCTCTTACTATAAATTAGGAACTCCAGGTCCTTGAGCAATCATTGGGGAGATCTTAATATCACCCTTTTAGACTTTCTAGTCCTAGAATATGAACATCACGCTTTCCAGAAGAGCACAACCTTGTTTGTCCTCACCAATGAAATAGCAGAAACCTGTGATAACTGGGTATTTATTAGGAAATGTAAAGTATACATTCTTTAGATCGGAGCAAGATAGGCAGTATTACAGTAGTAAAATATTTTCCATTTCATTTGGTGGAACCTCAGCATACACCTTGTCCAGTCACAAGATGCATTTCAGCACACTTTTGATTTTACCAAAAGTGCCAAAAAGTTTGGTTACACACACTATTGTAGTGTAGAACAGATTATTTCAGTTTATTATTATTATTATTACTAGTGGAGAAGCGTGGCTCAGTGGTTAGAGGCGGCAGACCCGAAAGCTGAGATCGGCCGTGGACCAGGGTTTGATTCCCCGCCTCGGCGGGTCTCGGGCTCAAATATTCCACGGACTCGACAATTCTCGCTCTGGTGCCTACTCGACTCACGGGGTCACACTCTGCGACTCTGGGCAATAGCTTGCTTAATCTCCACTACGGCCCCTCGCGGTGGGATGCCTGGCTTTCACCTTGTGGATACCCTGCCGGGGTATCTCACAGGGGACTACCAGGACGGGTTCCCTAAGCAAGCGCCTTGATGCCTTCGGGTGATACGTGCGCTATATAAGTCGCAATACATTTACATTTACATTTACATTATTATATGGCCTTCTTCTTTTGTAGAATTCACAACTTGTTGCTTACAAAGTGTCTCTCTTCTTATGAAATATGAATTGAAAAAGGGAGGTGAAGTTGGACAAAGCTCCACGAACAATCTAAATGAAATGTGTAGATCTGAGGGACCCAGGCATCCCCTGTACCTGTCCTTCCCTTGTAAATAAAAAGTGCTTCCCTCCTGCCAAAGGAAGCGGCATTCACAGGTGAGGAAACCACTTCCATCCTAGGGTTTCACTGGCACTTCCCCTTTCTACATCTGCGGTGACAGGGTGCCCACATCCTTGTACCCACATCTTTGCTAATAGGTTTGGCAGAAATATCTTAAATCCTCTTCAACCCACTGATCCGAGGTACTAATCAGATATTCAAAGTGTTTGTGTTTCACCTTGTCTGATGGAAATCCAAGTTATATGTGCTAATGGCCCTTTTCTGCCCCAAGAGTAATATCGCGACAACGAATATAACAAAATAATATAAGGGGAGCTCAAAAAAACTTGAAAATGGTGACGGCTGTCAGATGGTCATTCATCGGGTTCTAGAAAAGCAGACCAACGTGCAAATTGGAGGACAGTTTTTTTAGACTGATACAAGAGAGGACCCAGAGCTTCATTTATCTTATAGAATAATCTAAAGTGCTCCAAACTGTAAGGCCAGACAATTCAACAAGGCCGTTCAATGCACTTCTGTTCTAAATTCATAAAAACAAACAGAACATTTTATGAAAACACCATCAAGCTCGCTCTCATTGGCACTTTCAAAGAAGTGAAAACGTGCTCCTACATATGCTGGCAGTAGGCGCAATCCTCGGGATGAAGGTCAGCGGTGATAAGTGTTGTGTTGGATATGGGGTGTGTACACTACAGTGGCACTTGTATACATGCGGGCATTCTTTAGATAAAAGGGTTTTTCCAAACCCTTGAATAAGTTTCCAAAGCAGAATCTATGATGGAATAAAAGCACTGCTTCCTTGTCACAAAGTCTCATGCAGTCCAGGCATAGAGCAACTCCAAGACCATAAAGTAATGTTATGCAACCAGGGTGGAGGCCAGGGAGAGGATTACACAGTATAGGCTATGGTGCCATAAAAAGAATGGACTAGAGCACTGGGCAGGGAGAGGTTTAAGCTGTGCAACGTTTAGTACTATCACAAGAATGTGCTATAGCAATGGTGGAGGTCAGAGAGTGGTTGTCACAATCTAGATCCCAATAACAGACCACTAGACACCTGCCCACAGAATCAACTTTGACCACTGACTCAAGTCACCACACATTCGACTGGACAGATTCGGTATGGCAATGCCAGTCCAAGGCACTTTTGTGAGCTGGAGCGCAGTCAAGGCAATGAAACGAAGCCATTGCTAGGCAATGGCTTCGTTTCATTGCCTTGACTTAGGTTGTGTTACTAGTGTTGTCTTGCATTCAGTTCTTGTTGCTTTGTTTCTGGGGAGATGTATATAGATTTGGGAGTGTTAAGTGGAGAGTTACCAAGATGGCAAAAGACTTGCATCCGGCATTCTAAGAGAAGCAAATATTTGAATATGGTGGTTGCGCAGAATAGAGGGCCAATGAAACCGTTCACTGCAGTCAGAACCTCAAACCCTATTAAGCTGCCCTGTATCTCCAAGCCACCGTGAATCACCATTTGGGGTGACCCACAATAAGAGATTCATGGATAATATCATATGTGGGTATCAATTTCTCAAGACTCAGAGAAGCTACGGGGCCACCTCCAGAAACCCAAGAATGCATACAGTGGACGTATTCCCTGAGCACTACTGTCCCCCCATGTGGCGACAGACGGTGAACACAAAAAAGACAACTGGAAATGGTGAACGCACTCTATTGCTAGTGTAAAGTTTGGACAAAAAGGAATACGTTGAGCTGGGAGGTGAAACGGGCTATGAAGCTGTAGCAGTTGCATCCCCAGCGTGTTTCAGTGTTATAGATACTGGGTCGTCCCAAAATGAAGAGTTAAAGCAAATGTTAAACAAAGTTACTAACCACATTACATCGCACCTAGAGCCCCTGCTTGACCTCACTGAATCCGGTGCTAAATGCCCGGACCAGCCTCACAATGTGTATGGTAATGCCGGAGAAAAGCTTAAAGGCAGTAGTCCCTGGACAAGAAAGCAAGAACATGACTTCCCTTCCGATTTCAAGTTCATTATTGACTGGGTTTATTGAAGGAGGTAGAAACATTGTGAGGCTCACATGCAGAACACGGCTGTTAAAGCCAGCTTCCAAGAAAACGCTTAAATCCGGTATTATCCCTAATACCCATTGATCTAGGTCTGTACGTAGAAGGCGTATCAAAGGTAAATGCTATGGATTTTCACATGCCTTGAAGGATGAACCACAAGGTGCATAATGAACACATTTCACACAGACCCAAAACCCTCAGAAGCATACTAAAATCTCAAAATAAAATAGAGTCAGTTCTTATTAGGAAATTGATTGGTCAATTGAAACTATGAATGCACTCAGAGTGATATACATCAAACAAAAATTTATACTATTGGAAGCATGGAATAGAGAGTACAAATTTAGACGTTTTACAATGACTTTGGATTCCATTTAGTCGTATTTTTACATAATTCAGCCAGTAGCACTGCTCAACGTTTATGTCAACATTGAAACCCAAATGGCAAAAACTTGACTGGAAAAATATGTGGTGTGATTATAACACTTCAACCAAATGTATTGAAATAGTATTTGCCTTTTGTGATGCTCCAACCAATGTAAAGGGAAAAATTACATTAATTACTATTTAAAAGACAATCGGTTCGCAATTTGCTTAAGATCTATCCTATTTTTTTCAGGTTTCTTTACAAATGACAGGTAACAGAGTCATGTGTCAAGTTTATTGAACCCACTTTCTCAAATACCTGCACATTCCTTCAGTTAATGGTCACAGTAATATGAGCTGTTGGTACGATATGTGAATTGTGAATTGCAAATTAATTCACCAAATGTTAACTGCAGTAATTTATTGTTGTGAGAGATCTTAGTAGTTCATTGTTTGATATTTTACATCCTCCTTTGTCCTCATAAGCCCAGACACGTTGAATGTTTATTAGGAAACGTATAGCTCAAATTTATACACGTTCTTACCAGTACTGCAGACGTATAACAACATTCTAGGATTTCCCCAGCTAATTGGAATGGTGATGCAGTGCAGAAAAAGATGATGCAGTGCTGAGGACCATGAGACGGTGCGGACGACCACGAGCCACTGCGGAAAAACCACGAGCCAGTGCCCAGGACCACGAGACGGTGCCCAGGACCACGAGCCGGTGCCCAGGACCACGAGCCGGTGCCCAGGACCTCGAGCCAGTGCAGAGGGCCTCGAGCCAGTGCAGAGGGCCTCGAGCCAGTGCAGAGGGCCTCGAGCCAGTGCAGAGGGCCTCGAGCCAGTGCAGAGGACCTCGAGCCAGTGCAGAGGACCTCGAGCCAGTGCAGAGGACCTCGAGCCAGTGCTGAGGACCTCAAGCCAGTGCTGAGGACCTCGAGCCAGTGCAGAGGACCTCGAGCCAGTGCTGAGGACCTCAAGCCAGTGCTGAGGACCTCGAGCCAGTGCAGAGGACCTCGAGCCAGTGCTGAGGACCTCGAGCCAGTGCAGAGGACCTCGAGCCAGTGCTGAGGACCTCAAGCCAGTGCTGAGGACCTCAAGCCAGTGCCGAGGACCTCAAGCCAGTGCCAGTGCTGAGGACCTCAAGCCAGTGCTGAGGACCTCAAGCCAGTGCCGAGGACCTCAAGCCAGTGCCGAGGACCTCAAGCCAGTGCCGAGGACCTCAAGCCAGTGCCGAGGACCTCAAGCCAGTGCCGAGGACCTCGAGCCAGTGCCGAGGACCTCGAGCCAGTGCAGAGGACCTCGAGCCAGTGCAGAGGACCTCGAGCCAGTGCAGAGGACCTCGAGCCAGTGCCGAGGACCTCAAGCTAGTGCGAGGACCTCAAGCCAGTGCCGAGGACCTCAAGCCAGTGCCGAGGACCTCAAGCCAGTGCTGAGGACCTCGAGCCAGTGCAGAGGACCTCGAGCCAGTGCTGAGGACCTCGAGCCAGTGCAGAGGACCTCGAGCCAGTGCTGAGGACCTCAAGCCAGTGCTGAGGACCTCAAGCCAGTGCCGAGGACCTCAAGCCAGTGCCGAGGACCTCAAGCCAGTGCCGAGGACCTCAAGCCAGTGCCGAGGACCTCGAGCCAGTGCCGAGGACCTCGAGCCAGTGCAGAGGACCTCGAGCCAGTGCAGAGGACCTCGAGCCAGTGCAGAGGACCTCGAGCCAGTGCCGAGGACCTCAAGCTAGTGCGAGGACCTCAAGCCAGTGCCGAGGACCTCAAGCCAGTGCCGAGGACCTCGAGCCAGTGCCGAGGACCTCGAGCCAGTGCCGAGGACCTCGAGCCAGTGCCGAGGACCTCGAGCCAGTGCCGAGGACCTCGAGCCAGTGCAGAGGACCTCGAGCCAGTGCCCAGCTCCTCAAGCCAGTGCCAGGCCCTCAAGCCAGTGCCGAGGACCTCGAGCCAGTGCAGAGGACCTCGAGCCAGTGCAGAGGACTTCGAGCCAGTGCAGAGGACTTCGAGCCAGTGCCCAGCTCCTCAAGCCAGTGCCAGGCCCTCAAGCCAATGCCGAGGACCTCAAGCCAGTGCCGAGGACCTCAAGCCAGTGCCGAGGACCTCAACCCAGTGCCGAGGACCTCAACCCAGTGCCGAGGACCTCAACCCAGTGCCGAGGACCTCAAGCCAGTGCCGAGGACCTTAAGCCAGTGCAGAGTACCTCGTGCCAGTGCACAATGCTATGAATGATGAGACCGTGGAAAAAAAAAAGACTTAGTGGCAAGATCACCAGATAAGCCCACAACACAGAGGACATAGAACCCAGGGTCTGAGCTTTTTTGGGAAGATTTTTTTCAATTTTGCTACTTCAATTAAATCAGCATAGGTGAACTAGGACCCAATCCCTTAGGGTGTTAAGACGGAAATCGAATACACGCACATTGTCTCCTTGTTGCCATGGAGTCATCCACTAACCTCACAATCCAATGCAGAGGGGGACGTTGATGAAGCTCCAAAGACAATGTTCGAGATACAGTGCCGAATACAATGATTGAAATCCAGTAATGATGGGGAAAACAATGATCCAGTGCTGAAGAAGATTATCATTATGTAATGTGGCCTTTTTTAATTTAGCAATTAAGGTAAGGTCAGGATTGTAGGCATTTCTGGACCTAGCACCACCTAAAACAGGTAAACTCCCACAAGTTTGCATGTTTGCGAGCACTCATACTTTTTGCTGGTAGTGTCCCATCCTGGAATTGCAAGCCAGTATACCACTGTAAAGGCCATTTAACTGGTGGGAACTGGATGAATGGGAAGTCATGGTCGAAAAAGCGAGAGAACATCTCCATATTTATTCTGAAGTGTTAGGAAAAGAGTTTCTCAACAGAAAATGTTTGAGTCTACCGGAAAAAAAATGGAATGCTCAATTGCACCTGTTTTGAGCAGAGGGTTCTTCACGCAGGTAGAAAATCTGCATACATACGTTTTAAGTACCTGGAAAACCTGTGGTTGATGTCCTTTAGTACTCATGCAATCTTTGTGAGTCCCATTAGCTTGGAAATTTGCTCCAAGCCTAGGCGTTGTCCTACAAGAGCATATTTCCAACTTATTGTCACTTGGACTTTGGGAATTGGGCCCATTAAGATGGCCAAAATATTATATGACAAAAAAACATTCGTTTGAAGAGATGAATGATATGTAAATGGGTGAATGAATCAGTGTTGGAAGGCTTGAATTGCACCCTGAACTGCTTCAAAACACTACATACAGGGCCCATGCGGTGAAAGATGTCACAATTAATCTTTAAAAAAAAAAGCTACACCAAGCTGACATCATCAGACAAAGTAACATTCTAGAATACTCACAGCTGGTAATTGTTAGCAGCGCACGACTGGGTGAGAGAGAACTATGCTAGGGCGGTCGACCTCGACTCTGGGGACATGGTTTCGAGTCTCGGCAATGACGCTGAACATCCTGTGATTCTGGGCAAATCACTTATTCTCCCCATGCCTAACAAAAATGAATGTGTTCTCATGTAACGCAACTGGTGCTATGTAAAGCTCTCTGATACCTTATTCGGGTCAAGTTCGCGCTCTATAAAATTCTTTAAAATTAAAACAAAAAAAATACTTTAATTCCATTGGATGGACCCTTTAAACAAAAAGATTTCAGTTACCCTGTACTGGTGAACACACAGTTAGGAGAGGAAAGCTCTAGTGCTCTGCATGGCTTGGGAGGAATTTTAAACTGGGAAAATAACTGCATATCCAATTTACTTGAAAATAACGTGGAGGTTGAAAAATGACTGTGCAAACATGCATGCATTATTCGATAAACCTTTAATACCTTTTTTTCTCAAATAAATGAGCGTGATGATAATTAAACTGGTGTTTTATTCAGGACCAGTGAAAAAGACAGAGAGAGGGCTAATTTGCAAAGACATTTCTGCCACAAACTTACACTTACAGTCGAAAATATCTCCATTTACACCAGCCAAGCATGTCAAGCTCAACTTGTGAGCCCAGCCATCTGGATGTAATAGGTCTCCTATATGCTCTCAATGGAGTCCATGTTTAGAATACACTTTAGCACCCAAGCCATCCAATGTCTAAGTCACACGCTTTTAGGGCTGAAGTCCCAGTTGCTGACCCTTGGCTCGAATCCTGGCTACTAGACTTGAAAACAAGCATGACTGGGTAAAGTCTCCATTTCTCTCATTCCAAAAGTGCAAAGAAGTGGAATGCAAAATCTGGGCCACTCTTTGTAAAAGAACCCCAATGTAAAAAAAAAAAAACCTCACTTCGCGAGGAACAAAAGGGCGTCAGTGCAGTACAAGTGGTTCTAAGAGTACCATGCCCTCACACACCAATAACAGCATGGCTGTGCTATTATTGCACTCTAAGCTTAGTTAGCGCCCCAGAAAGCAGCAAGATATACAAGTCCAACAAGGCGTAAGCTTTACGTGTACCAGACCGAGCCCTGGAACTAGTGCGTTTAAAGGGGGCTGGTGCTTTGCCTGCAGGGTGGGCCAGCAGCCTAACATGCCCTCACAGGACTGAGGATTGATGGAGTGTGCCCAGGTTACAGACTCCAGCTCGGAGAATGAATAACGATCGGAGAATTACAAAGCCTTCGAAGGATGAAATCAAATGGAGTTCTGCTTCTTACTCTCAGAAGCAATTTATTATTTGACCCACAGTGAAACTGCATACATCAGCCAAATGTACACACTGCCATCACCTTCTGAGTATAGGTAATGAAGCCGAGAATCAATGAGACTGCGCGGAGCGTTTGCCAAGGTGAAGGCCAAGGAGAGAGGCAGGAGACGAAACCTTTGCGTCTGAGCAGACCTAAGGTCTTACAAAGGTGCTTTGCACAGGGTGCATTTCTGGTGCACTCAATGTGAATGCATGAAGGCACACCCCTACAGCATCTTTGGTGGGTACAATATGGATGCAAGAATATACCACATTTATACTTTTCTGGCATGCTCAACATTGATGCATGAAGACACGTTGCTATATTTGTTCTGGATCATGCTATGCTGAGGCGTCATGCATGCTCTGCTCAAGCATTTCTGACATGCACTGTATGGGTAGAGGAAACTACGCTGCTACATGACACTTTATGGATGCATCCACATATATGCATCTCTGACATGCACTGTATGGGTACAAGAAACTACACTGTTGGTTGATACTATATGGAAGCATTTCTGGAGCTCACTATCTGATGCACTAAGACATACTGCTCATACACTTCGTACTTGGCGAACTGAACTGCGCTCCTGAAGAGATACTGCAATCCAAGAATACGGCAGCCTGCTCAGCAACCCCAGATAATTTTGCCTAATCTCTGCTGATGACGGATAATAATCCAGAAACACATGTCCAGATATGGCCAGAACTAATCTGCACCCACCTGGTGAAACACTCTAGAGACTTTCCAAGTGTACTCGCTTGGCGAACTGAACTGCATCTACCATGATGCCTAGGGGCGACTCTGCTGGGAGGTGAAGCAGTGTGCTCACACATCAGTTTCTCGAATGCATATCAGATGTGTGTTATTTTTTATCAAGAGCCTCTGCATATCACATTCATGAAGACAAGCTACTGGAGCAGACAAGACTTGGGCAACGTTGATTAATCGCAGAGTCCCGGATGTAGACAGAGGAGTCTCCCAACAAAAGCTCTATCAGATTTTAATTCTATGTTCAGTCTTTTGCTCCTCCCACAAATTCTGCAGCTGGGAGTTTTAGTTATGAAGATGAATAGACCCTCAGGCACTATCAGAGTGCACTATGGGGGCCGACTGTCGCCAACCCACCGCACACAGACCCGCTGCTGTGTATAAATATGGAAAAAAAGGCTCCCCTCTTGGAATGGACAATTGGGGATGTCAAGCAGAACTGACTGCTTAATATTTCTCTGGCATTAAGAATAAATCTGAATATCTTGACGGTATGTGGCTCCAACTGCGATCTGTCGCCGCGGCCGGATACTGCCCATTAGCGCGATTTACCGCCCATCAGCCAGCAGTGTGCAGAGGGAAATAAGGTGGCACTCAGGGCTATGCTAATTTTCAGACACAGAAATGGGAGGCTATTTATAAGTTACTATTTCGTTTGTGCCTGGCTTCTGTATCCATAGCTCCCTTCATTTCACGTCGCTGTGACTTGGCCGAGGCTGCACAACATTCTCAAAATGTCGCCCTGTGGCCCTGTTGGTCAGTCAAGTTTACAGAGCTAAAATTAGGAGTAGTTAATTGCCCACCCTGACCTTATGTATGAAAGGAAAAATCAAGGGTGCATATTAAGGGGAAGGGCAATTAACCACGGCTAATGTCCACCTGCATGTAGACAATATAGATAGTATATCCCTGTTCTTCGCCACCTCCATTCTTGTGCCTCGTTCGTACTTTCAGAGAAATTAGAAGCCAGGCACAGAACCGTAGGTAATGACAACATTTTAAACAATTTTATTGGCTTTGCCAATCTCAGTTATATCTCCTTTCTAGCTCTTGCACTGAATTTTCCCATTTAGTAGATTATAACATTTGCTAATTTTACCCTACAAAGCGGTACTGTTGTCTCGGACTCACTTTATGATTACTTATTGTACACACGAGAATGTGTATGTTGGTGGCAGAGATTTCAGGTCCACCACCCCTACTAGGTAGCATACGGATCTCCACAACAGATCAAGTCGCTGGACCATCAGACCAGTCGCCGAATGGAGGTATTTTCTTTGATCGACAGCAGAAAACTCTGGTGGGAGATAGGATAGGATGGAAGGCAAATGCTGCAACAGCAGTCTGGAGTTCTGGACTTTTTGGTTCCGTCCAGAGGTGTCAGGGATAACACCCGAAGACCCCGGAGTTCAACCTGCCTCGGTGCACAAACAAACAGAAACACGGGCTTCTCGATGGTGGCGTCAAAGACCAAAGGTTTTATTACTGCAGGGACACAGAAGTCACAGAAACTACACATGGGCAGTATCTAGGAGCCTGTTCAATTTGTACAAAGAGGGTTGCTCCTTATATACTGAATATTGGGCTTCAGGCAAATTCTTTACATGTTAGCACATTCCAAAACCTTTGTATCTTAAACAATAAATATTTGGCGTTGCACAGGAATCGTCAACAATATCTGATGTCAAAACATTACGAACGAGGGGTTCCCACTATTCCATCATAATCCCATGTCAACTTTTCATTCAAGACCCGGACGGCCTCATCGTAAATTTCGTTACCTCCCCCTAATAAAGGCCCAGAAGGAAAGGAGCAGAGCCAGGTGCAGAAGATAGAAAAGTAGGATAAGAGATGTTTGTGGGTCGTAAATGGGCACGGTTACCAGCTTCGGCCGCCTAATCATGATCAGGCCAACGAACACGGGAACCAGTATAGCAGGACTGGCCTCAGGCTGGGGAGGCAGCTCTTGCCGAGTCATGCTGCCACAGCGTTGCTGGCCTAAGGTCCTCTATGGCTCTCCCCTACAAGCCCACACGCCCATTGCGCTCGGATCAAGGACATCTGATGCGGACTACAAGAGTGAAAAGAGCCCGTTCTGGGGGCCGACGATTTACGGTGCAAGTGGCGACACACTGGAACTCTTTGCCCCTTAAGATCCGCGCTGAGCCCAACATCCTGCACTTCAGGAAACTTTTGAAAACACACTTGTTTCCGGTGTAGGACTGAGCGAGAGCCTTTCTTTTCTGTGTTCACAGCGCCGGGATGCCCCTGGGTAACTGTGCGCGTTATAAATTTTATATAATAATAAGGTGCACGTGTCACTAGCAAGGTGAATTGCCGGCTAAAGCCTACGTGTCCTTAAATGAAAAGAGGTCATTGCGTGTCCATTGACTATGTGAGGGCAAGGAATACAAAATGGCTTCCTTGTTCTAAGATGGATGCCACGGGTAGAACAGAAATGTGTTTGTAACAGGAGTGCTCTTGCTCGTAGTATAGCGAAAACACCAGGATATACTAAATGGATCATTTGCGGTTCACTGATACCAAAATTATGTATTTGCGACAATGTTAAAAACACGGGTTCAAATCGTCACGGAACCTCAGACCCTCCGTTTGCCCTTACATAGGCAATTACTCAGTCTATGTCAGAATCTAACTCTATGCTCATTAGGTCAGTGACATGTTGTTGCATCATCATCCTGTCTCGTGCCTTTTCTCCTAATGCAGGTGGTTTTCTGAAACAGGTTGCAGCACAGAGACTACACAAAGCGGGACCACATTGGATAATAAGGCAGCATGAGAACAGAAATACTAGGATGACACCAATGACCATCAGAACCTTCCATCCCCACGCTGATACCAGAGTCCAAAACCACTCCATGAAGGACCAGTTTCCCTTGTCTACGTGTATAGAGTCGGAAATCTTGTGTAGCTTAGAGATCGCTTCATAGACGGTTGGAGCATTATTGGGAATAAAAACACAGCAGCTCGATTGGATCATTCTGCATACCCCACCTCGATCTGCAAGTATTACGTCTAGAACCATTCGGTTCTGCAACGTCATGAGACGATCCGCCTGAAGCTCAGCTGTTAAGTTACTAAGGGCACCAGCAGTTTCTGTAATAGTAGATTCAACTACCCGTGTTAGTTGACGTAGATTTCTACTATTGGCCATAGGCCCCCAAAACGGAAGGAAACCTTTGAAGAAGTCTCCAGCTTCCTGACCAGCGGTATCTTCCTTGTTGAAGACACCTCTTGTTACTCTGGTCTTGTGATAATCTGAAGAAGCAGTGTATGTCGGAGGTAACAATCGAGCAATATAACATGAACCTGAGAAGTCAGCAGGCAGCCATGTATACGCTCTGTCTTGACAGATGAAGTAAGTACCCCTAGCAGTAAGGAAGGCAGGGGAGGAGGTAGACGGAAATACGTAAGTCTCAACGCACTTACTCCTCCCTAGCTGAGCTCTCAGATTTCTCCCATTTCCTTGCAAACAGACCTGACCTCGGTGAGGCACGACCCAAACTGAAGTGGAGCTTTTACGCTTGCTTTCTCCCAAACTAAGGCGATACTCGGTAGAGTTCCAACTCAAATACACCCGTAATTCATCTCTAGGGTAAGATGGAGTATTATTGACGTCTTTAATCATGTCAATAATTCCCTGGACTAAAGCTTTGTTGGCTGAGTTGTATTTAGTGGACCGTGGTGGACGCGGAGGATAGGTCTCAAGGGCATAGGAAAAAATAGTCTGAAAGGCCGGAAATGATCCATTATAGCTAAAAGGCAAAACTAGATAGGGAATGCCTTTATCCATAGTGTGAGGTATCAAGCCACACACCCAGCAGTCTGTAGTATTAACTACCAGTTGGTGTTGATGCAAGAGCTGTACAAATGTATTGTTAATAAATTCTGAGCGTCTAGCTTGTTCGTGTTCAGGAAATGAGTGAAAAGAATGCATAGAAGAAACCGTAGAAGTAGTAGGATCAAGGGGAGGTATTGTAGTTACCGGCATAAAAATCAAATGTACACCAAAGATGATTCCACCCACCAACGTTATCAAAACAATTAAAATTGTAACTGCACATTGCATTAGAAAGCATTTGCTGTGAAGTATTCTGTACAGTCTATTTCTGCGCACATAAATTACATTCTTTCGTTGCAGCTCAGGAAGCTCCATCTTCTACAATCCGCTCGTGACCACTGATGATGTGTACGTAGATGAAAATGCCTCTATCAGCCCTGGGAGTTCCCAGAACTAACAGAAAGATCGACCTTGTGTCTGACCCCCGCAGATTCAACTAGGCACACAGCCACGACCCTACGGCTACCCAGACGGCAAGGCAAAATTTAAAACAACAAAATAATAATAAACTTCCTGGCTGGAGGCAATGTATCAGACACCAAATGTAAAAATAGGCAGTTTCCTGCTTTATTTGTCCATATTGCGAGGTCGCAGATTGTATCTCAGTTTTGCAGGAGCTGTCTGATCTGGAAACAATGTATTTTCAGTCGACGTTGCAATGTTCACGTTTGTAGATGACAAATGTTCTTTTGGTGCAGATGGCAAATGTTCAGGGTTCAAAAGAGCAGTTTCAGGAGGAGAGTCAGAGTTTGATGTATCAGTGATCAGTTCTGCATCACTGAAAGGGATGAAACTGGGTATTTGTTCTGCTTCAGAGGCACTGATTCCTTTCTTTACCCAGTTGTCGTAAGGAAGTGGCAGAGGCACACGTTTGACGTGTGTCGCATGGATCCAATTCTTCCGTCCGGCCACACGAATAGCAGTCCTCGTTGCCAACAAGACCTGGAATGGTCCGACAAATCTGGGTTGGAGATTCCTTGTCCGACCAAAATTCCTAATGACCACCTGGTCACCTGGTTTCAGCTGATGACCTGGACTCTCCGGTGGCTTTGGCAATGCATCGAAAACCTGTTGGTGAATAAGGCTCAATTTAGCAGTCAAGTCGAAAAGGTAATCAATTAACATTGGGTATTCCAGCTGCTTAAATTCTTTCGGTCTAGGTACCCCCCCCCAAACATTTGCAGGACGACCAAAAATTATTTCATATGGACTAAGCCCTACTCTAGAATGTACAGTTGCTCTTGTTGATAACAAAGCCAAAGGCAATGCATCTGGCCAGGACAAACCCGTGGACGCTTGTATCTTAGCAAGTTTCAGTTTAAGGGTGCCATTGTAACCCTCAACTAAACCCGCGGACTGGGGATGATTCGCACTGTGAAACTTTTGTCTAATCCCTAGGCCGGCACACACACTCTGCATAACTTTCCCTACGAACTCACTTCCGTTATCTGACCATACAATCCGTGGCATTCCGAATCTGGGGAAGTATTCTTTAAGAAGGATCTTGGCAGTGGACAAAGCAGTATTGTCCTTCAGTGGGTATGCTTCGATCCATCTGGAGAACGCACAAACTACCACTAGGACGTACTTTAGATTATTACAACGATCCATGTGAATGAAGTCTAGCTGGATCACTTCAAAGGGGCAGGAAGGAGGAGCGAAGTGACCTGCAGGTGTGGGGATTCCCTTGCCAGGATTATGCATCAAGCATACCATACAATTTCTCACCACTCTCTCTGCACACTTACTAATCCCATCATTCTTCCAAACTGGAGCCAACATCTTACAAATCCCTTTAGAGCTGATGTGTGCTGCTCCATGTGCCATCGTTACTACTGCAAGCACATACGCATCAGGTAACATCCAACGCTGTTGTTCCGACAAATCAATCCAACACCCACTCGAGTCCAATTTACCCGTGCTCTCTTTCCATGCACGCTTTTCCTCCTCAGTCGCCTCTTTCTGAATTTCTTTCACGCTTTCCACTGTGTCCTCACACATTCCAGACTCAGAAATCCATCTTGCAGACGTTGCAACATACATTCTACTCATCATATTTCTAGCTGTCTGTTTTGCAGTCTCATCGGCAAAAGCATTCCCACGACCAACATCATCCGTGATTGCTTTATGAGCACTGCATTTCACAATCGCAACTTCAGTCGGCAAGGTTAGAGATTCCAACAAGTCATTAACTAGCTGACCATGTTGGATCTTAGTCCCATGGGACGTAATGAAACCTCTCTCTTTCCACAAACGGCCAAAACTATGGGCCACGCCGAACGCGTACTGACTATCTGTGAACACATTCACTCTCTTTCCCTTAGCTAAAACGCACGCTCTTGTTAGCGCGATCAATTCTGCAGCCTGGGCAGAATTCTGACTCACTCTCGCAGTCTCCACAATCGTACTCAAGGTCGTTACTGCATAGGCAGCAGTCACGTCACCATTCTCCAATTTGAAGCAAGACCCATCAACATACAACGTGCCATCTGGATATGATAACGGAGTGTCTTTTAAATCAATTCGTCCTTTTGTTTCTTCCTCAGTTCTGAAACAACAGTCATCTGGTTCGGAATCACTCGACTCTTGACTAGTCGGCAACAATGTTGCTGGATTCAATACATTGCATCTTTTGATCTGAATATGACTCGCTAGCAGTGTCAATTCGTAACCTGATAATCTAGCACTGGTAAGGTGCTGCGTCTTGGTTCGGTTCATGAGTGTATCCACAGCATGAGGAACCATAACCACTAGCATGTTGTTCATTACTAAACCAGCAGATTGTCGAATGGAGGCTGCAGCTGTGGCTGTAGCTCTCAAGCAACTAGGCAACGCTCTAGCTACCGGATCTAATGTTGATGAAAAATACGCACAAGGGCGTTGTTTATCACCAAATTTCTGTGTCAAAACACTTAACGCACAACCTTCTCTCTCATGGACATAGAGCGTGAATGGCTTACTGTAATCGGGTGTACCCAATACAGGAGCTGAACACAGTGCATTTCGTAACTCAGAAAAACTCTCCTGACATTCGGCAGACCATGGCACTGGACTCGGAACATTTTTCCCAGTCAAAGCTACCAATGGTTTCGCCAAAAGAGAAAAATTTGGGATCCATTGCCTACAATATGAGGTAATACCTAAAAAGGCACGTACTTCTCTCTGCGTGCTAGGAACATTCATCTGTGTAATTGCTTTTATTCTCTCTGGGGTCAACTTCCTTCCCTCCTTTGACAAGAGATGACCTAAGTAGGTCACTTCTTGGCAACAGTATTGCATTTTTGAAGGTGACACTTTGTGATTCAAATTTGACAAATGACGCAATAATGAAATTGTAGCTGTTTTGCAAGTTTCCTTGTCATCGGCAGCCACTAGAAGATCATCAACATATTGTACTAAAGCAGAACCAGGAGGAAGTACAAAGGAATCTAATTGGCTTTTTAATGCTTGACTGTAAATGGATGGGCTTTCACAATAACCTTGTGGAGCGCGTTTAAACCTGAAGCTTCGTCCTTTTAGAGAGAAACCGAAGATGTCTCTGCTTTCCTCGGCTATCGGAATGCTGAAAAAGGCATTTTTCAAGTCGATAACCGAAAACCATGCTGCTGTAGCAGGAATTAACGTTAACAATGCAGTAATGTCTGGAACCACAGGAAACTGTGGAATTACAATTTTATTAACCTCTCTAAGATCAATTACAAACCTATATACTGGAGGTTTTGTTGGGTCAGTTCGTTTCAGAATGGGCAGTACAGGACTATTACAGACATTACCTCTAGTTTCTTCTATAACGTCTTTCTTGATCAGATCTTGTACTATCAGTAGGAGCGCACGCTCACCTTCACTAGAGATTCTGTATTGTGGAATTCGTGGAAATTTTACATTCGCTTTCAAAGTTACTACATATGGTGGAATTTCTAAAAGACCTACATCATTAGGACCAGTCGCCCAAAGAGTATCAGGGAGTGAACGCAGCTCTGGTGGGAGTGCATCCATCGACAAGTACATTGGAGAGATGATTCTTTTACCCAACGTAAGCTGTACTCCTTCTGGAGAACAGTACAATGTCGCATATAGGCGTTTTAACAAGTCTAAACCAAGCAGATTTTCATTACAACCTGTCGTCAAAATCAGGGGTGCTTTCAATTGTCGGGGTCCAACAGAAATAGACAAAGGACCAGAAACAGGGTTGTGAACAGGGGCGCCTGAAAAACCTACTGAAACGTTTGTTGAGCCAGACAAAGGTGCGCCAGGGAGTTTCGCATGTATGATAGAACTTTTTGCTGCACCAGTATCCAACAGAAACGGTTCGACTATACCTGATGTTGCTACTGCGACATAAGGCCCACTCTGATCTACTGGAACTGATACTACTCCCTCTCTTTGTCCATGGCTGTCCTAGTACTCCCTTGGCTGAACTTCCTCACTAGCTTCATAGTAATCTTCAACATGATATTGTTGAGACCTATTTTGTTGGGCAGATTGTCCATTTCGTTGGTCGAAATAATTAGAAGGGCGATCACTTGTCTGTGGAGGCATAGCACCTCTTCCTCGACCTCTAGAATTCTGCATATAACCACCACGACCTCTCTGAGCTGCCGCAGTATTATTTTGTGCCCGTACCGGACACTCAGTCTTATAATGGCCTTCCATTTTGCAATAAGCACACTGGTTCCATTGGTACTGTGGCCTCTGAGAATTATACTCCGTTCTTTGATATGACCCTTGCTGTGTATTGGTCTGATTGGTGCGAGGCGGATAAGCTTGCTGTAAAAGAACTTTAGTTTTTAACTCTTTCGTCTTTTTATCTGATTTTTCTTTCTCCTCTTTGTCTCTATTTTCATAGTACTGGGCAGTAGCAAGTATTTGCGCAGTCATAGAGACAGCCCACGCACTTTCAGAATTTTTTAATTTACCACTAAGTTCTGGCAACAGATTGTGCACAAATTTATCAACAAATAATCTCTGGCCTCCTTCTGTGCTCATATCCTGACCACTATGATCCACAAAAGTCTCCTCGAATCTTGTGAAAAAGTCGGAGACGCTTTCGTCTTTCTTCTGTTTGCACGCGGACAATTTGTCCCAGTTAACGCGTAATGCTGGCATTAGGGTTTTCATTAAATCGATTATTCTACCAGGCAAATTAGCAATTAAGGGTTCAGGTTTAGAACCACCTATTTGTTGACCATCCGCTGCAATTATAGCTGCCCAATCACCACCTAGGGCAACTGGATGATTCTCTTTACGAATTTTAGCCCAAATTGGTTGCGGTACTACATTACCAAACAGCAGATCTATGTCAGCTAGATTTAATACACAGGCGTCAACTGTCTGAGCCAACTCTTTGTAGTATCCTGCAGGATTTTTACGCGGATCTGGCAAGGCCTGTTTCACTGCTAATACTTCAGCTCGCTTCCATGGAATATGTATCCATACTCTCTGCAATTGGGCCGGAGCGGCTGCAATACCAAGGTTTGCATTAGCTTGCACAGCTTCACGCCAAATTGGTGGAACCTCCCTCATTGGATATTGACGACTTTGTTTCGTACTACGTTTCTCTAACTCCCTCGGTGAACGAAGGGATGGGTCATTCCTATAACTTAAAATCAGTTCCATCGCTTCTTTTATATTTTGACCAACTATCATACCTGCAGCAAACTCTTTCTGAACATTAATTAATTCTTCTAGATTTGATTCAGGGTCATCCTCTTCCAATTCCTCACGTAGAAGGAAGCACATTTCATCAAACACATATCGTTGTGTCGGTTCGTTCCATTGCATAAATGTGTCTAGTACATCTTGTACATTATATCTTCCAACTTTCGAAACCCATCTAAGAGCAGTGGAATCTAATATTCCTTTTTCTTCAGTACTGGGAAGCTGACTACGTCTCTGCACAGAGTCAGAGGTAGGAGTCTTAATCAGAGTTTTATAGAAGGGAGATAGAATATTAGAGACAGAATCAGTGATTCTTCGACGAACAGAAAGTGGAGTCATAATATTAGCAGATGCAGTAAATAGAGTAGCAGTTGGAACAGATAGATTAGGAACAGTAGGAGTAGCGGGCAAAACAGCTTGTGAACTAGCAGGTGTGAGCGATACAGGTATAGGTAAAGAAGCCGGCAACCCTGAAAGAGGGGGTGCCGAAGGAACATTAATATTGACCACAGGAGGTACAGGAACTTGATTCAGAGGAGCGGGAACACCAGGTTGTCCAGCAACCGGTAATTGAACATTCGGTATAGGTGGAGCCGTAGCACCCTGTGCATACGGTGGGGGTGATCGTAACAAGTAAGACAACAGGGGATCCTTTTCAGGGTCCTCTACTATCTTAGCTGTACTCGATGGCAAAGCAGGATAGCACTTGTCTATTGCTAAATTACGCTCTCTATTGGCCACCTCCATTGCCTTCTCAGACTCGTTGAGTTGCAGCTGCTTAGCAGACTGTTCTAAAGTCAACTCTTGCTCTTTCTGTTCTTTCTTCAACTTTTTAATTTCTCTCTGTTTAGATTCTTTTCGCCAATAACGGAAAGAATCAAACATTGCCGGCCGGGCTTTCTTCTTGAATAATTTCGTTTCTAAATTATCAAGAACTTGAGGTTCGAAACTACCATGCAGTGGCCAACTCAGGACACCATCTTTCTCTGTGTAGTGGATCCATACCTCGTTATAAGAGATAGGGCCCACACCAAATTTGCAATATAGATCATAAAGGGGAGTTCCAATCGGAGGAACCGAAACCGAGTCCTCCAACTGGGAATCACTGTTGCAACTAAAACAAGACAACATACAATTTTTCCGACTTACCATTTTATAACCCGGAACACAAAACAGACAAAACACAAACCAAAAGAAAGGTGCGCACTCGAACCAAGAACTTAGGCCTACCAGAACAGACAAACGTATCGATACCCGAACTGAACTGAATGATTATCGTAACCAGAATAACCAGCGATAATCTTATGAAACCGAACCAAACCAAAAACTAAAAGGATTATCCAAACAGGAGCAACCCTTACGAAGTAACCAACTATCAACCACTTAATACTTAACTGAGGCACTGAAGACGTCACCAAGGAGAAACCCGTCACGTCTCGCCGTACTAAGGACTGCACCTCGGGTCCAAGACAGGGCGACGGTCAAGGCAACGAACCACTGCAGCCGTCTGAACGGGAACCCTCGTGGAAGAGAACGTCGGGCCACTTTTGCGATATGCCGGGATCGATGAAGTGGGGCGCCTCCCTCTGAAATCTTCACACGAAGCTTCTCGAACTCTTCAGGCTTTTGGACCGGTACCGAATGACGTCGCCCCACGTTGGGCGCCAATTGGAGTTCTGGACTTTTTGGTTCCGTCCAGAGGTGTCAGGGATAACACCCGAAGACCCCGGAGTTCAACCTGCCTCGGTGCACAAACAAACAGAAACACGGGCTTCTCGATGGTGGCGTCAAAGACCAAAGGTTTTATTACTGCAGGGACACAGAAGTCACAGAAACTACACATGGGCAGTATCTAGGAGCCTGTTCAATTTGTACAAAGAGGGTTGCTCCTTATATACTGAATATTGGGCTTCAGGCAAATTCTTTACATGTTAGCACATTCCAAAACCTTTGTATCTTAAACAATAAATATTTGGCGTTGCACAGGAATCGTCAACAATATCTGATGTCAAAACATTACGAACGAGGGGTTCCCACTATTCCATCATAATCCCATGTCAACTTTTCATTCAAGACCCGGACGGCCTCATCGTAAATTTCGTTACCTCCCCCTAATAAAGGCCCAGAAGGAAAGGAGCAGAGCCAGGTGCAGAAGATAGAAAAGTAGGATAAGAGATGTTTGTGGGTCGTAAATGGGCACGGTTACCAGCTTCGGCCGCCTAATCATGATCAGGCCAACGAACACGGGAACCAGTATAGCAGGACTGGCCTCAGGCTGGGGAGGCAGCTCTTGCCGAGTCATGCTGCCACAGCGTTGCTGGCCTAAGGTGCACGTGTCACTAGCAAGGTGAATTGCCGGCTAAAGCCTACGTGTCCTTAAATGAAAAGAGGTCATTGCGTGTCCATTGACTATGTGAGGGCAAGGAATACAAAATGGCTTCCTTGTTCTAAGATGGATGCCACGGGTAGAACAGAAATGTGTTTGTAACAGGAGTGCTCTTGCTCGTAGTATAGCGAAAACACCAGGATATACTAAATGGATCATTTGCGGTTCACTGATACCAAAATTATGTATTTGCGACAATGTTAAAAACACGGGTTCAAATCGTCACGGAACCTCAAGTCAGGAGTCACCATGTCAACTTTGATAACCAACTGCAAGGCAGATGTACACAGCGTGGCCCAATGGGGGCAGGCTATTTCTGAGACCCTCTCCTACTCCAAGGGCAGGAAACAGCCAGGAAGGTCAAGACGATTTACCGAAAAGAACCTACAAGGCCCTTTAAATTCCATACATGCAATTACACATAGGTCCCAATTGGCTGCTGCATATGATAGATCAAGAATTCTGTACATTTTAGCTTCGATTGAGTTTAAATTGTTATGACGTATGCATTTAAAGCATGGATTATGGATGGCGAGGCACACCGCAGCACTTCTGAGAGTTTTTGTGCGTGATTCTCAACGGAGAATGGTCTTTCTCCACTTGTCACTCAGCTGCGTTGAAACTCTCCGGCTCAGACAAGAATCACTACCTCTGTGGCTGCCTCTGTTCTGCTGCAGTGTCCTAAGAGTGTCAACAAAACGTGCACTGTACACCAGTGATTTAAATGGAAAAGTAGAAGTGTTGGTACTCCGTACCAGACAATACCTGCCCATTTAATGCACTGCTGGGCAGTCAATGACAGAAATCACATAACACAGAGTCTTAAAAGAAAGAGTTATTAAAAAGTAATGGTGCAGATAAGATATCAAAGTAACCCAGACTTCTGCGATTGGAGGCAGAAGGTGTTGGGAGGAGAGGAGCAGTGTGGAAGAGAAACTGGTGAAAGGGTTAAATGAAGACAACAGAGGGAAGGCCTATGTGGGTTAAAGGACATTGGTTAAAGTGAGAAGAAGGGAAATAATAGATAGGGAGGAGAAGGCGAGAAAAGACACCCGAAGAATAAGGTAGAGTGAAATAACAGAGGCAAGAGAAAGCAGAGAAATTATATTTCGAGAAGAAAGTTTAGAGAACAACAAGGTGATGGAAGAGAAAGTGAATAAAGGATTTCAGGAAAGAGGGAAGCCATGTAATCAGGGTCTCTGGAATTGTGCGGCTGTGGCGATGTTTGCATAATTATGCATTTGCCTCATAATCTGTAGATTTTAACCCAAAAAGGTTTTACAGCTCAAACGATTCAAAAGTTACTAAAAACGCAGGAGCACTGGCTGCCATGCTGTGGAAGGCCTTTTGCAAAGGTGAGCAGGTCATCTTTATGTTGCGAATTGCTATATTTGGGTATTAAACTAGTACTAATGAAGTGCACAGAGCGCCCGGAAAGTGTTAACAAGTGTAAAAAGTACATAACAATTAAATAATACTATTAAAAATATGCTGCATTATGCTACATAATTTGCTTTTTCTTGCCGCATAATTTGCTCAACCCTGCCCCATAACTTGGCCCTCTCCTGCCGCATAATTCTAGTGGCCCTGCATAGAAAGCAGCTAGAGAAGAGAAAGGGCAGAGAAGAGAAAGGGCAGAAATGTCAAAGGGAAAAGAACCGAAATGTGAAGAATAAAGAGATGAGAATTCAGAAGAAGATTATGAGATTACATGAGGGTACTAATGTAGATAGGAAAATTAGAAACAATTAAAAGAGGAGATGAATAGAAAAGAAAGAGCTAGAAAATGTGAAATTCAAAAGAGGATTATAACAGTCCGAGAAAGGAGAGAAGAGATTAAATATAGACAGGGGGTGTGAGGTGCGGGGAAGACAGCGAAAAGAAAATTGTAGAATGAATAAAAAAAGATGGAGTGGTATTCCAGGCCAAAGACAATCCAGAAAGAGGAAAAGAAAAAAGATTATGACGGTTGGACTGACTACGAGTAAAAATAACAGAACTAAGATTAGAGTGGAGTAGGGTGTCTCTTTTGTGTCCAGAAACCTGTAGCGCCCTTCTCTCCACACATCCTGCTTATAACAAGTCACAAAACAGAGTCCCAGGCAGAGCACCGACTGCAATGCTGTATTGATCAGGATTTCAGAAAAATGTGTAACTTGTTAGGGGCCTTTAGCAGTTTGGCAGCATCACACCAACACATCGAGACCTCTACTGACTCACGTCCCATCCATATCACCTTCAAATCAATTTGCATATTCTATAAAACAATACCGAGTGACACTCTTCCATTCCAACAAGAGCTGTGTAAGCAACGAAAAACATGCAGCATCACCAGACTAGAAGCAAAGAAATAGAAACCCAGAAGCCAGACTTTCTAGTTACAAGGTATGGCATGCTGTCCAAATCCACCAAGTTCCACCTGTCCTTTACTCGAGGGAAAAACTCCACCCTCAAACAATTCATAATTGCTCTCTGACCTATCAACCACCTGATGTTCCATAAATCACAACCACAAGCCAAGCTACCTCCACACCCTGCCATCAGCACCCCCTGTCACTTTTCTGTACAGTGCTTGATAGCCAGGTTCATCCTATATAAATACATCATGTGCCACCATGAGGCCATGGCGACATCCCTGAATATTGGGCACTCCATTAGGTTCTCAAAATGAGACTCCAAGAAAAAGTTCGAAGAGAGAATTTTAATCATTCATCATTCAATTTTTAAATTTTTAAAGTTCATCAGTTGGTTTTTACACAATAAGTGCATCCAAAGAAAATTATCTCCATGCTCCAATGCATTTCGGGCTAAGGCAAGCCCTTCATCGGGGAGCCTAGTGAATCAAGATAGTCGCGAGCTTCACACGTCGGTATACCGACGTGTGAAGCTCGCGACTATCTTGATTCACTAGGCTCCCCGATGAAGGGCTTGCCTTAGCCCGAAGGGCTTGCCTTAGCCCGAAATGCATTGGAGCATGGAGATAATTTTCTTTGGATGCACTTATTGTGTAAAAACCAACTGATGAACTTTAAAAATTTAAAAATTGAATGATGAATGATTAAAATTCTCTCTTCGAACTTTTTCTTGGAGTCTCATTTTGAGAACCTAATGGAGTGCCCAATATTCAGGGATGTCGCCATGGCCTCATGGTGGCACATGATGTATTGTTAATAGACGTGTTAAGGACGGACACGTTACCTGTTGGGAGCCCCCAATCCTTTAAGGAACATTCCAATAATTTTGTGTTAACTTTAAAAATAAGCTGTGCGCTTCCTACTTTTGAACTTTTCACATTACCTCATCCTATATAAAACCACATACAAGCATGCATGTTTACATGATCATGCTGAAGCCACACTCACTGCATGGACAATGGTCAAGTGATCCTTATCAAACTCCACTGTAGAAGGTCTTCAGAGTCCGCCGCGGCTGCTGGGAATAGGTTAAGCTGAATTAATGCTTCAGACCTGTATTCTACAGACAACGTTGTGTTGGATGTCTTAAGTGCAAGAGGGCCAGACTGCATGTACATGGGCTCACTTGGGCATGGACAGTCTTTAGAACATGCACAATAAAGGTCAGGTGCCCCTGTTAGCATGGTCAAGATGGTGGCCAATATACAACACCTCTGTGGATATTTGAATCTAAGGGCACAGGGCCCAGGGAGATCAGACGAACCCATCATCTGGGCCACAAATGAGCTGTTAAAAACGTTCACAAAGGGAGGCGGTGCTCTGAACTAGGACACATTTCTGAAATGGATCATCTGGTGGCAAACTGGAGGCGCATAACGCAAATGTTTTAGTCCAGACACATTTGTAGAGAAAAGGATATTTGTGCAAAATAAAAAGTACGGTTATAGCCAAACTTTGGAAAAATAGACTAAGAGGCAGAGACGAGCAGAAAAAGAGGGTGCTCATGGTATCGCAGATGTTTTCTTTCTGCCTTTTAAAGATGTAAAGCGTTACACCACTGGAAGGCAGTGTGCATGAGTGTGGATCAGTCTGAACTGCATCATGGTATAGAAAATGGGTAAATTCAAAGACAAACTTCAAGAAACGTAGTTTGATTAGAAAATAAGCATTACAAGAGTCATTTTGGCTTTGTCAATGCTTGTTTTGTTAGGGTTTTTGCAAAACGTTTTTGTTGAGAAAGGTGCCTCTCCTTCCAAAATCTAAAAACAAAACACATTGACAAAAAAATGACTTTTTGTTTTAAGAAGCACACCTTCCCCTGGTACTGAAGAGACTAGTTTGTGTGTGGATATGTACCCTGTCAAAGGGCAGAATGATGTCACTCACAGTGAAGTTAGCCAATGGCTGTAATGGGCTGTTCTAAATGTGAATGATAATAACAGACCAACGGGTGAAGAGGACCGGCTGAAAGCCCTTATATCGAACTATAGTATATATATAATTGTAGTAAAATCAAAAGACTTTGGCTAAAGCCAGGTCTAAAACAGACCAAATTGCCCACATAAGAATACGCTATGCTAAAAACAGAGTCTAGAAAGTCATCTTACGTTTCGACGAGTTGCGTTGGATTTGCAGCTCGAAGGCATATTGCGCATAAATGCAACACTGTGTGAGAAGGTCTAAAACCACACTGGGAGAAGCAGACCTTTAGCTTCATCGCGTTTATTTTTCCATTCCAGCAGCATGGTCAGGGTACTGCATCCAAAATAAGCAGCAGTATTTGTTGAAATCACTTTATATTAACCACAAAGGAAGGAGGGCTAGGGCTGCATAGGAAGGGAGGATGTGTTCTCTGGTTCCTGTGGGCAGCAGATCCGCCTGCAATGTTCTCATTATTGTAACTGGTCTGTTTAACTCCGGCAAGGAGGAACCAAAGTGCAGAAGATGTGCAGTGCTCTGCCAGAACCTGGTCATGTGCCCAACACTTGAGGGGGTTAATAAAGTACTTACATACCACAATATTGTAGGAAAGGTGATTTGATCTATCCGCAGACGATAGTGGTAGGTTGATGCACGCATCTCAAAGATAGAGGATGATTGTACGGATACATGTACATCTCCAGTACGGGTCACATGCAGAGAGCAGTATATGGCATGTAATGTACAGAACAACACAGCCTTAAGCAACCAACACACCACATCCTCAATCAACCAACACACCACATCCTCAATCAACACACCACATCGTCAATCAACTAACATACCACATCCTTAATCTACCAACACACCACATCCTCAAGCAACCAACACACCACATCCTCAATCGACCAAAACACCACATCCTCAAGCAACTAACACACCACACCCTCAAGCAACCAACATACCACATCCTCAATCAACCAACACACCACACCCTCAATCAACCAACACACCACACCCTCAATCAACCAACACACCACACCCTCAATCAACCAACACACCACACCCTCAAGCAACCAACACACCACATCCTCAAGCAACCAACACACCACATCCTCAAGCAACCAACACACCACATCCTCAATCAACCAACACACCCTCAATCAACCAACACATCACACCCTCAATCAACCAACACACCAAACCCCTTAGCAGCCAACATACCACATCCTCAAGCAACCAACACACCACATCCTCAATATACCAACACACCACACCTTGAAGCAACCAGCACACCACATCCTCAAGCAACCAACACACCACACCACGAAGCAACCAGCACACCACACTGTCAAGCTACCAACACACCACACCTCTAATTAACCAACACACTACACAACTAAGCAACCAACACATCACACAACTAAGCAACCACCTCCTCAAGCAACCAACACACCACATCCTCAAGCAACCAACACACCACATCTTCCAGCAACCAACACACCACACCCTCAAGCAACCAACACACCACACCTTCAAGCAACCAACACAGTACCAATGACCTCAAAGATGTCAGGATGCCAAATAATCCAACTTCCTTGACTCAGTAACGATTTGCTTCAATGTGATCTCCAAAGTCAACACCATTTTCCCGCCCAACTACCAAAACATCAAAAGGCACCAGTACTCAAAGACGAGATGACATCCAACAGCAGTAAAAATAATCAAAAATACTATATACTCCACATATGTTTCACTCATGCCATAACTGAGCATTTAGTGAATGAAGTGCAACGAAAACATCCCATCCAATCAGCACAATAACAAAATGCCAAAAGTAGCAACCACAAATGAAAACGTACTTAACATTCAACAAATATACACACAAACAACTATACTTATGGATTTAACAAACACCACTAAAAAGACCAGGCTGCAAACATACACTGTCACATGGTTGGCACTGTGATGCTGCAAACAGTAGATCCTAATATAACACCCGGAAGTAAAAAAAAAAAACACAACAGTGAAGTCCTTTGGCTCCTCAACCTAAATACAAATTCACACATTTAAAAGTGAAAATACTCCAATGGGCCTCAGCCACAACCCACTCGCACAGCAGTCCATCTGTAAACCAAAGGGACCTTGGCAATCCAATAAACAACAGACAAATAAAACATAATACATGTGACCCAACATAAATTACACGCAATCAATAAACAAAATGTGCTGCATATGAAATAGAATACATTGAGATTCAAAGTCCGGACAAGAAGAAATCCCAGAACTCTGTGGGACAAAGAGACCGCAACTCTATAACACCATGTCAATGGCAGAAAATGTGGCAATGCAAATCCTGATCACATAATGTAAGAAGTGCTTAGAAATAGTAGAGGTGCAGTAAGGAGCCACGTAATTTTGCCCATTAGGGATTGGCAGGGAGATGCATGACTCGCACAAAGTGTAATGTGGGAATGTAAATAAACACTGAATGTGAACAAGCTGAAGGGCCAATTATTTCACACTATCCACTTGCAAATATAGTGAGTGGTGTGCTGTTTTTTGTTTTGCCTTCTGGGTCAACTTTGGACTTTGGCAAACCTACCTGAACAAATGCCAAAAACAACATGTGGTAGCAAAACAATGAAAACACAAATGGGTAACCCCGGCTTCCTGGAAGGTTACAAAGGCTTGAAAGCAGTTTTGTAATGGGTTCTGAGAATCGAAGGCATAGAACAGGCACCCGGAAGTGCCCGCCAGTTCATCGTTTCTTTTGTTCAACAGAGGAAGGGGAACTCCAAGTTACCTTGTGAGGCAACCAGATAAAATAAAAACATACTTTCATCGAGTGGTAAAGATATAGCTCCTCTTTCGTAAGTAACCCAATGGGTTCAAAACATCACACACTACCTTAGAAAGTGGGTAACAGCAAAAAACATCATTGCCAGAAAAGCTGTGTTAAATAATACAACAAAATAACCCCTTTTTGTATTTTATGGAATAATATACTTGCTACAAATACCTTAATAATAGTTCTAGTTATATTTTGAACAAGTTTAGATCCATTTAATCCAGTTAGTTATCTAACTAACAACTTCTAAGGAATTCCCTACCTGGTTAGCACTCCTACAGCAAACATATATATGGGTGGGATTTACTAATTCATTAGTGTCAAAGTGATGCTCTTATTGGCTCACATTCCACAAAGGTCTGAACCAATTAATTATATACTGTAATATTCACTGCAGAGTTCCACAGAACCTGTACATCTGCCCCAATCATGCACAGTGAGTCGCATCCAAAACGCCTCCGCCCGACTGATCGTCAACATCCCCCGCCGCAGCCAAATCACCCCCCACCTGAGAGACCTACACTGGCTCCCCGTCGACAAGAGGATCACCTTCAAGCTCCTCACCCACGCACACAAACCACTCCACAATGCCGGACCAGCCTACCTGAACAGCAAACCCAGCTTCTACAACCCCACCCGCCAGCTCCGCTCCGCCAGCCTCGCCCTCGCCGCTGTCCCCCGCATCCAACGAACGACCTCCGGCAGCAGATCCTTCTCCTACCTCGCCGCCAAGACCTGGAACACCCTCCCCACCCACATACGGCAGACCCAAGACCTACTCGCCTTCAGAAGACTCCTCAAGACCTGGCTCTTCAAGCAGTAGCAGCACCCCCCCTCCCCATAGCGCCTTGAGACCCTCACAGGTAAGTAGCGCGCTTTACAAGTACTCTGATTGATTGATTGATTACCCAAATCTTTAATTTAAAGTGGCCAGCTTTACGCTGTTACCACAAAAACAATATTTCTGTTATGTTAACTGCTCTTTTACAGTGCAGCGACTCACTCCCGAAGCAGTATCTCAGCGCTTGCTACTCAACGGCGGCACAGAGAAACTAGAAGAGGCAGGTTTTAAATAATTTTAGGGGCTTTGGAAGATCAAAACAGGAACTAATATGCAAAGGGAGTTTGTTCCAGTGGAATGGGGCCAGGTAAGAGAAGGAACGGCCCTCATATCTGCAGTAGCGGGTCATGTTAGGAGGGCTGCGGGGTGGTAGGGTGGGCGGGGGTTGAGCAGGATGGGGGGGAAGTAAACTATGGAATACGACCCAACGGAGGTAAGTAAACAAATAAATAGATAAAACGAATTTCGTTGAGCGCTCTGCATCGCATTTGGCAATGCAGCGCACGCAATGAAATTTGTTTTATTTATTTATTTGTTTACTTGCCTCTGTTCGGCCGTATGCCGTAGTTTACTACACCCCAACCTGCTCCGCCCCACCGCCCCGAAGCACTACCACCACCGGAAGCTACTGCATATCTGGATCTTAAAAAGTGCTTTGATAGCAGACCTGGGAAAACGGGTGGGTTGGTAGCGGTGGAGTCTGAAATGGAGACAGGAGGATACCGAGTGCCTGAGAGCTTTGTGGGCCAATCAGCACAGCTTGAAAAAGACGCGTTTTCTGATGGGCAACCAGTGTAAATTTTTCAAGAGAGGATCGTGCGGGAGGTAGCATTATAATGATACATTAATGCTTTAAATTAAATAAGATATGCTCACCTAATGTGATCAATTTTATTTGTATTCGTACAAGTTTTACGTATTTACACACATGAATTGTGAGGAGCTAATGATCAGAGGAGATTGTAATTTCACAGATGGACAGATCCCAAATAGCTCAAATATTTCAAGGCAGTGAGAAAAATAAGTCACTCCTGATTTACAATCTTCATCAACTTTGAAAGATTCATAAAGGTCAAGTGATCAATCATCAACTACACGTTCCTAGCTAGAGTTTTTAAGAAATACAGAAGAATAAACATTCCTAATGAGAAATGGTTTCTACAGTCAATACACAGCACACACCGCGTGATCAGAGAATACAAGATTAATCATGCTCTATGGAAGTACAACACACACATCTTTTTCTAGTGCGGAAACAAGTAAAATGTAACCAAAGGCTGGTGCGATTGATAAAAAATAATGGGGTGACTTCTAAAATTCAACAACTTGCATTAAGAGTGAATAAAAATGTTTCATATAAAGGCAGATTTGCTTCTCATTAAATAAGTCTACAGAAAAGTAAATTACAGCATTACTATAACAACTTTGATATGATTCAGTGAAAAAAAATAATTCTAGCTATGTTAAACATTGACTTGCTCTGGTGTACATTAAAGGAGAACTTAATTCATTTCTAACTTGAATTCCTTTGGTACAGAGCCTCGCCTGCACTATCATCAGATTGTGAGATGGATATATTATCTTTAGGTTGAGCCTATAATACAGAGCAAGCGATCTGGATGCAAAAACCTAATGTCAGCTTGTCAAAATCTTACAGCGGCTTAAAGCCCGCCCATTTCTTATGATTGACTGGTTCACTGTCGCTCTCATTTGCTTGCCCCTTATTCAATGGCTTGCATTATCCATCTTTTGTTTGTAGCTCCCCTGCAACTGAGGGCCTTTCTTTGTGTCCTTCCACTGCTCACTTTTAGGAAACTGCTTTCTTTTTGTTAAAGCGTTCTAAGAGAGTTCATGTATTTTCCAGCTGTCGCCCTTGTTTGCTTCTCTCCTCCTGCTCCATGTTGCACTCTCTTATCCGACAGCTTTTACTCCCCTACTCCGCTCTCTCATTTCTTTTTGTTTAAGCACTCCACAAGCGCATGTGTTTAGTAGCCGTCTTCCTTGTGTGCTTCCGTCTCCCTCCATGTTGCTCTGTCTCATCGGTGTGCTTCTCTCCCCCCACCCAGCACTCCGCGTTGCTTTATGTTAAGTTATTGGCATTTGTAACTCGCACGGCTACTCAAGAGTGTCCCGGCGCGGCAACCAACAAGCAACATACAACTGAGCAAAGCGCAGCTTAATTAAACAGCAGAGTCTTAAGATGCTTCTTGAAGAACCTAAGGTCTTGAGTGTTCCGAAGTTCGAAAGGAAGAGCATTCAAGGCTACAGCGGCCTTAAAAGAGAGAGAGCTGCCCCCCCGTGCGAGAGAGACGAAAGCGGGGAACCGCAACTAAACGTTGCGCTGCATAGCACAGTTGTCTCTCCGGCTCGTAACAGCTAAAACGCCTTCTAAGATAGGGCGGCCCCGTTCCATGCAACGCTACATGCGCGAGAGGGAGGGCCTTAAACAGGGCACGACTGGCCACAGGAAGCCAGTGAAGGTCCCTAAGATGTTGTTTCATACTAGATCTTCCAAAAGTGCCAAGCAAAACTTTCGCAGCCGCATTTTGTATTGTTTGTAGGTTTTTAAGTTGGTAGCCCGGCAAGCCAAAGTACAGTGCATTGGCATAATTGATGCGAAATAGGATAAGGGCTCGTGTCACCATCTCCTTTGCAGATCTAGGCAGCAGAGGCCTAGATCTTTTGCCTTTGTGCCT
This sequence comes from Lissotriton helveticus, assembly GCF_964261635.1. NCBI lineage: Eukaryota > Metazoa > Chordata > Amphibia > Caudata > Salamandridae > Lissotriton > Lissotriton helveticus. The sequence continues at coordinate 161,048,922 of NC_136065.1, read as the reverse complement.
CTGCTGTGTTCTCCTCACTCTCCTTGTATTGTCCCCCACCTTCTTTCTACTCCCACTCCTCCATTACCATCACCTGCTTGTTAAATAAAAAAATTAGGCGAAAGGCAGCACTTTTATTCCCTTGCATCAGAGGTCCAGTACATGGTCAGCCCCACATTCAAGGATCGTCAGATAGGTATCTGGACCACGAAGGTTGAGTTCATTACCTTTGTGCTGTAGAATTACGCATTTCCAAGTGGTTAAGGAGACCCTTCATCATTCAACAGCAAAGGTATCTTGCTAGAGACCAGGGACAAAAGAAGCCATGAGTTGAGTGACTCCTGTTCCTGAGGTACAGCCGGTCTGAATGTATGGGCCAGCATGCCTTTGCAGGACCAATGAATCTTTCCCAACATGGCAAGTGGTTCAAAGTTTATAGACATTTACCTTGGAGCCACAAATCCCGAAGACAGGCCCACATTGGAGTGTCCTGGGGAACAGAAACATTGAAAAAGGGGCTTGTAGAACCACAAAATATTAACTCAAGTAGCTGATAAATTCACATTTGAAGTGCTAAGAAACCCAAGAAACCCAAATATTTCTAACAAAGGGATGTGAAACTGGCTTTTAACCCGTTCCCTGCTTCTGTCGGGCAACAACTGAGCTCATCATGAGCATGCGGGCGCTGTGCGCGTGCCCCTCCCCCCCAGCACAGCGGGGAAATAACTCCCGCAGCGAAGGGGTTAAACATAAATAAAAGGCATTGTCATTTACAATGCCAATAACTTAAGCTCTCGCAAATGCAAGACATATTGCACTCCAAATGCTTGTTTAAAAGTGTGTGTGTTAGGGGGTGGTTGCTGGTAGCAGAAGGAATAAAGACGGGGAGGGTGTGTGGAAGAAAAACTGAGGGTGCGGGTGTGGGGAAGCAAAAATGATGGTGTGGTGGGGAAGGGACATGGAGGGCATAGGGAGGCAAATGACAGGCAGAGCAATGGGTCGGGCGGGGGAGAAATGCAAATGAGCGAGAGCAATGTTAAGCTGGGAGTGAAAGAAGGCCCTTAACAGGTAATCTGAGCCGAGGAACAAACCGCAGTGAGCTGCCACTTTGTAACTGGAGAACGGTCAGTAAAGCGCTCCAATACCTTCCGGTTGCGTCCGCACTTGCGGGAGAGTGTGTCCGAAGAGACATTTGCAGCCAAATAGTTTCTTTCTTTTTTGGATCCCTTTCACAGAGGAACACATTGAGAAAAGAGGGTAGAGCCCTTTGTTGAAGTCATGGTTGTTAGCAAATGAGCGGAGGAGCAAACCTAAAGCATATTCATGTTTAACATAGATGTTTGTTCAGAAAATAAACACGCCAGATCTGGCTGAATTTACATGACACACCTTTGACCTCCCTAAAGACACCACTGAGTTGCCCCCTTCTGTCTCCCATGGTCCTGAAGAGCTCACCGCATTGGCGGTCACAACTGCGCACTAAAACCCTCCTGCTCTCCTGCAGTAAGAGAAACTCATTAAAGAAAATATTCCTTACAGAGTAAAGAAGACGTACCGTGTAACAAACGAAGTAAAAGGGCAGTCCTCATGGAAGGTTACAGATGAAGACAAGGCGGTACTAAGGAGGGACTAACAAGCCTAATAACAAAACAGATGCCAGTATTTAAGAAGGACAATGACACAAGCCAATGACAAATATGGGCGGAGAGTGGGCGGGGCTTCAAGTAAATATTCCAATACGGCATGGCTCGCAGAGCAGCACATGCATTGCCTAGGCTCGACCTACAAAAGTCCTATATAAAAAACTGTCAGCACTTGCTTTAGATGCAACTAGCTGCTGAAAGAAATTAAAATCAGTGACATCCCTGGATGAAGAAAATTATTCTTTTCAATATTTCTTGAACAATTAAGTCTAGGAACGTCAGAGTCTCAACTTTCCATTCTACTATCCTTTTTATGGTAGTCATCATGAACGGATATGGATATCTATTGCATGTGTGATATCTAACTATGTTCTGCTTCATTAGGCTCCACCTCCACCTTACCTCCCATGAGATAGACCTCAACAGCCCCAGCGAGTGTTTCAAGATAGTCAATCGGACTTTGGAGACCAAGTGTCCATATTACAAGAATTACACGCAAACCACATCCTGGTAATTGGGGAAAAAACATACCCCGCCCACACCCATTGTTTTGATAGTTCTAGGCGTACGGCCAGCATTACATTAAGACCACTGAAGACAGGTCAGATTACAATAAACAGCCTTATTGATGAGGGCCGAGGATCAAGAGTGGAGAAGTGTGGCTCACTGGTTAGAGGCGGCAGTCCCGTAAGCAGAGAACAGCCCGGGACCAGGGTTCGATTCCCGACGCGGCAGGGTCGTGGACCAGGGCCAGCGGACTCTATAATTCTCGCCTCGGTGCCTACTCTAGTCAGAAACCACACTCTGCAACTCTGGGCATCAGCTTGCCTCATCTTCACAACGGCCCCCCAGACCGCCGGGGATGCTTGGTCGCACCTTTGAGATACCCATCAGGGACCATCTCTCAGGGTGAGCCAGGACGGGTTCCCCAGCGGTCGAAGCGTGGAGATACTCCTCCGGGAGTCGATTCCTAGCGCTATATAAACCCGCAATTAAATTAAATAAATCCTAATAGCAAAGTGACACGGAGTCGAATAGGTGGTCCCTAGCACTTCAAGATTGTGGCAAGAAAGCCAAAACAACATATTTATTCAGCGATAGATGCAGCTCCTGCTGGTTCTAAGTGCTGCAAGTAACATAAATTACTGTTTCATATTTATAACACTTAATTCACCCACCTCAGAAAATGGGAAGGGTTGAGCCTGCCTCAAAATATACAACACCACATATGTCTGCATTGGGTATTCAGATCACTGAGCCTTCCTGCCAGACCCTGCTAGGTAATGTTAAGTGGTTTTTGTATAGTGCCATGTGCACAATGACATGGCCTCTGTGGTCTGCAGCTTAACAGTTTTCCAAGAGAAGAGAAGAGTTTTATGCAGTTGGTGGACTTGGCCAGCATATTCCTGTCAAGCTACTGTTAATGCATATTACAGATAAGTTTTAGAAGAATGGGATTTTTGATCTGAGAAAGAAGTGAAAAAAACCACAAGTCTGAAAGAAAATCTAAACAAAAATGAAGTCTACCATTCACACAATTTCCCTGCATATCTTGCTGCGGTCCAGGCATTTAACAAAGACTGGATTTAAAGTCAAAAAAATTATCGAAGGGTTTGAGGGGCCTATATTCTTAATTCGTAGGCGTATTATTAGTTACCATTGTGGGTGACCTGAGTTCAAGTCAGCTGTCTTCTGGAGATATTGGGATCAGGGTACAATATTTGATATAGACCCTTAACTTACTATACAATCTGGACTGCAGGCTACCCCTCGCTGATGAGTCTCTTAGGGCTGAAATAAGTCTACGGCACATATGTTTCTGTTCAAATGTGACTTGTCCGATCAGAGTGAGCTGAGCTGCCTCTTTTGAGGTGTTGCCATGACTGATTTGCTTATGGTTGATTTTCCTTGCAACAGGAGATGAACAGAAAAACAAAGCAGTAGAAAGCTGCCTCAAGTAATTACCAGGGGCGACAATTGATTAAAGCATCTCCGCACACCAGTTTTTTGTTGTGCAAATACAGAAAACTATCAAACGCTCTTTCACAGGAAAGTAGGATGCCATAATAGGCTAAAGTACATCTTCACTTCTGGAAAACAAGAACAAGTAAGATTCAAATGAAGGCGGCTTAATAAGGTTGCACGCCGTCGTGATCCCCAACCCTGCAAGAGGAATATCTAAGCATGACAATGCAGAGCCAAGTAAATTGGTGATGGGCATCAAATGGATGGGGCTGAGATGCTCGCTGAGCTACAAATGAGAAAGAAAATAGAAGGATGCAATATTCGCATACTTTCAGCATAGTGTCCCGACATCAGAGCCCATCACATAAAGAAATTGTTCTGAAATGGCTAACTAGGGATAAGGTTTGATATCATGATGCCATCCATAGTAAGAGCACACATCTCCCAATGTTCTTCCACTCTTAATGAAACTGGTATTTCATGGAGCTGGCAGGATAAGTGAGTATGCCACATGTCAGTGGATACACAGAACCGAGTGCCAGCCCGCCATCTTCTCACGTTCACTCACAAGGAATCGGCAATATTGGTCAGAACAGACACACATACATTCGAAGAAGTAGGAGTATGAAAGTTTCATCTAATTTAAGATTGACAGGTGGGAGGATATTTAAAGTGAACTCCCACACATTCTGACCCTACCTGAAAAACTAAAAGATGGAGGTTTATCCTAAAGGCCCAATGAACCCTTCACTTCTCTTTCTGATGGCACAAGTTCAAGGGCCGACCCCCATGCCAGTTTTAAAGGTATGCAACTGGGGTGCACTAATTGACAAACATCCTTCCCTGCAATCCCTCCTCCCCCAAAGTGAGTACGGTCCTGAATCCAGAATTTTACCACTTATGGCTGGGGTTATGGGCATCTCTTTGACGATGGTCTCCCATAAAAATCTATGCTGTTCCTTGGTGCGCTCATATCCAGCTGGACCACAGTGGCATAACGAAGGCTTCCGCTGTGCCGGGGGAGGCGAGCTCCAGGAGGCCCCCTCAGCACAATAACCTGGCTTGAGAGCTCCTTAGTGAGTCCAGAGGGGGGGCCCTCCATGTACTTTGCAGGAGGGCCCCCTAAAGTTTTGTTATGCCACTGCTGGACCACTACAAAGACATCCACTCTGGGATGCCAAAAAGACACTAGGCTGAGCTCTTATATGACGACTTTGTCCACATCAAGCCTGTCCAAAGGACACTCTACTGCCTTCTGGACAAAAGGAGACGGAACTCAAGAAACCTTTAACCTACAAGTCACTCCACAAACATCAAGGTGGCCGACACTGGCTTCCATGAACTTACTGGCCATCAACCGGCTAACACAAACAAATTAACGTCAGATCTCTCCTCATACATGCACCCACCCTCGGAAAGGCATTTCATTCACCCTATAAACTTAAAGAGAACTTCCTGAAATATAGGTGGAGTAAACAGAAACAAAGAACACACCGGACTAGGCACTCAAGAGGCAAATCTGACCTTCAGCACAGGTCCATATCCACGCAAACCTCTTGTTCAGTCCCTTGCCCGTGTCTCTATACGCTCCTATATAGACGACTTTTCTAACGAACCCACGATTTCAGGAAGTCAGAGTGCAGACACCACGTCAGACCGCAGAACAGCCGAAACACCACTGTCGCTTTACAAACCAGGTTTGTTGAGATGATACTGCACCTCCGATTGGTGGCTGCTGAAACTACGGCCGTCTGTACATCAATAACAGAAGCGAAGGAATATGTGGTCTGTGGGTTGTATACTCAGTGCGTGGTGCATTGTGTCCACATTGTGTTGTATTGTGTGTTCAGAGTGTGTCCTGTGTGGGTTCATATGTTGTGCATGTCCATGTCTGTCTGTGCCCATAACACCACAACAGTAACTTCAATAAGCTCAAAAACAGTCATCCACAACAGTCAAGAACATTGGCAAATGCAGGAATCCGAACCTCCAAGCCACGAGATGTTCCCAAGATTACAAACCGAAGTATTAATGGGATTTTTCTAACTTTAGTAAACAGTTCAACTCAGCCAAATGCCCCAGGAGTTCCTTGAACTTTGAGCTCCTGTCCATGAAATACAGCAACTCCAGTAGCCGAGGGACAGGAAAAACTGCTTTCTGCTGGGAAACGAATGAAGACCAAAGAAGGAGATATACGTAAAAGGAAAAGGCTGACTGGGCTAAGGGTTACTAGTGGCAGGCTTCCTCAGAGGGTGAGGTCTTCAAGAGGCTGGAAAGACTTACTACCAATCTGGGGTCTTCGAGGCACTGGTGTGACTTAGTAAAATGTTGTGGTCCTCAAGAGGCCTGTGCAAGTGTTGGGGACGAGGTGGTGTAGCGTAGAAGCATTTGTGTAATCTCACCTCTTTCGTGAATCACACTTCGGTAACTCAGATCCAAATCTACCAGAAAATGACCCACTGGGGTGGCATGGTGAGCAAAGGAATGATGGATTTAACCCAGATCTCTTGACTGGGGGTTAATGTTTTGATTTGTTCTGCATTTCGTCCATCAATTGTGTGTCTTTTGCTTTCTCGCCCTAAGTGCACCAGGTATGCCCAGACGTGGGTCCTGGGCTCGCTGTGCCACTGGAATCAAGCTATCCTGGCTGAAGAGTGGTGAAACCATGAAACCGGTCCTAGGATGCTTGTTTTCGGTCCAGGGAGGACCTGGCTTGGCAGTTTGGGCTGGACTGTTCCCATGAGGCACAGGGTCAAGACTGATTTGCATATGGCCAGGTCTAAACTGGGGTGGCGGAGTGAGCAAAAGAACGATGGATTTCACCCAGATCTCTTGACTAGGGGTGAATGTTTTGATTTGTTCTGCATTCCGTCCATCAATTGTGTCTTCCATTTTCCCAGCAGGCCTCTCTACCTGCCCGGACACTGCGAGGACTTCTCCTGGATTCCTTTTAGGCACCGCAGACAGGAAACCGGACAGGAAACCAGACACAGCAAGCGGCATAGCCTACAAAGACGGGCAAGAAACAAAATGTGGTCCCGGTATCAAGTACTGAATCCAACGGAGACAGGTAACCAGTTGTATATGTGATGTTATGGTAGAAGAATGACAGCACCCGCCAAGAACTCATGCAATTTAAGTGAAGAAGATATACATTTACAACGAAAACACATTTAACAGCTTCCTTGATTCAGACGGACGCAATGTTTCCATCATTGGTTTGCCTCTGTGATTGTTGACTATCATGTGATACTAATAAACTGCACAATCGGGGTACTAGTCATGTACTCTAATACTGCAGTGACCATCATAAAGAGATTATTTACTGTTTACATCTGAACAAAAAATCCCCTGCCTTGTGAATGCAGTTTTGGAGGGAGAAATTTGCAGACCATTGCATAGTCAGAGAAAATATAACCTGCCCGTGGACAATGCTCTCGTACTGCCAAGGACGGGACCCAATAGAAGACTGATTACTCAACCATACACTCAAACACTCAACAGCTGTACATCAATGTGAGATTTAAATGTAATTGCATCACCAAGCCGGATCCGGCTAGGGACCAACAGCGGTCCTACATGTGGAGAAGTGTGGCTCAATGGTTAGAGCGGCAGACCCTGATGCAGAGGTCTGGCCCGGGACCAGGGTTCAGTTCCCGCCTCGGTGGCTCTTGGACTCAATTTCCCCGGACCTGATAATTCTCGCCTCGGTGCCTATTCTAATCATGGGTGCCACTCTGCAACTTTGGGCAATAGCTTGCTTAATCTCCACAATGGCCCCCACAGTGCTGGGATGCCTGACTTCACCTTGGGGGTGCCCAAGAGTGGGCATTTCACAGGGAAAAGCCAGGAAGGGTTCCACAGCGGTATGCGTTCAGCGCCAAGAAACCCCATGGGGTACAAGTGCGCTTTACAAGTACAAATTCATTTAATTTCATTTCATTTCATTCATTTCATTTCATTTCACACGGATCTCCGCATCTGTCCACAGCATCCATGCAACACAAAACCAAGAACCTATTAGGCCAAAAAAGGCCTCGTGTTGGATGCGATTAAGGCCTTCATTAGATCTTCAGTTCAATTTCAAAGAGAGTGAACAATCCGATCAATTTACTCACTCAAACTATTTTGTTCAGTTTCCTTATAAACCCCCAGACCCAGGGCCAAATGTCTTTATTCATTTTCTCTTCCCCAAGACCACTTTTTCACTTAATACTAGGGCGTTGCAAAGTTTTTTCTTCGTCAGAAAGTTTCCAAAGTTCCTGATTTTCACCTTGTGCAAAGTTTACAACGCTTCCCGGTTTGCTTCCACCTGTATTACTGTTTTTAAAGACATCCTGGGCTCATTTTCACTCTGCAGATTTTTTTCCAATCTTCATGTTTAATACTAACATAGCTTAATGCGCAATCCAGATGCATAGGACACCATTTCCCGCGAAGCTCATTTTGTGCGGACACATTTAGGTCAAATAATGACTTGCCAGACAAATTGTTGCAAAAGTCATGAATTGTATGCAAACGTGAAAAATGTAACTAATAATTCCGTACTTCTTCACAAGCTTGAAAAATGCAATAATACTAAACTGTGTTCTCTCCTATTTGAGCGGATGCTGGATTTCAGTGCATGGCGCTGGTTTCAAACGCCCTTGCCCTCAAGGGCGCAGGGGGTCTCCGTTCCACCTGAACACACGGCGGCGCCACAGGTTGACTTTGTGCCCAGAGAACCCATGGGCAGCGCAACATCTGCGCTGAGTGAATTAACCGGACTTAATGTCTGTCCCCTTCCGCCGCCAGCCATTTTCCACAGCTTCGCCGACCCTCGAATAGAGAAACAGTTCTGAGAAATCACACTTGCAGAGCGAGTCGGACGTGAAACTGTGCGGCCATTAGAGGGTGACACGCACGGTTCACCGCGGCAGGGGGAGTTACAGCGCCTGGACGAGGGCCCTGGGCGCAATCAGCGCCTCTCGCTGCCTAACCGCATTCGACAGGGCAGCTCCACGGACAACATAATGATTACATTTTTAAATAGAGGGCTATTTTTATTCTGAACTGCGCTGAGACCACAAAGCGACACGGTGCTTGACAAAGAGGAGCTTTACTTGTTAGTTGCTGCTGAATGCAGCAGGTTGCATGGGACGTGTTTGCTTTGCTGGAGAATCGACACACCACTTACATAGTATATTTAAATATTGCTTAATAAAAGTGTTTAATATTTTGATCTAAGGCAGTGAGTGTCTCTCTAAATCTGACATTTTTTACATCCTTTCGCCGATCTCCCAGGTATATTATCTCTACTCTTCGAGCTCACATTTATGAGTTACGATATTTTCACCTTTCTTTGATATTTACATAAAACGTTTCTATAGGGAAAGACTAACGTTTGATGTCACGGTGAGAGGTTCTTGGGTAGGTGAACACCTGACTGATATCACAGCCAAATGTTCGTTTATATGTTTACCATTGTTTGAGGTCATGGCGACATATTTCGTACTGTGTGATCATTGCTGCCTGGTGTGAGAAGTGAAATGCTTCTATATATGTTCGCCATTATCTGATGTCACATTGAAATATTTCCTTCAGTGTGAATATTACTGTCTGGTGTGATAAGTGAAATATTTCACTCTTTGTTCCCTATTGTCTAATGTCACAGTGAAATATTTCGTTTTGTGTGATCCTTACTGTCTGGTGTGATAAGTGAAACGTTCCTTTATATGTTCACTATTGTCTGATGTCACATTAAAACGACTTCTGTGCGAATATTACTGTCTGGTGTGATAAGTGAAACGTTCCTTTATATGTTCACTATGGTCTGTCGTCACTGGGAAATGTTTTCTTTTGCGTGATCCTTAATGTCTGGTGTGATAAGTGAAATGTTCCTTTATATGTTCACTATTGTCTGATGTCACATTGAAACTTTCCTTCTGTGCGAATATTACTGTCTGGTGTGATAAGTGAAACGTTCCTTTATATGTTCACTATGGTCTGTCGTCACTAGGAAATGTTTCCTTTTGCGTGATCCTTAATGTCTGGTGTGATAAGTGAAATGTTCCTTTATATGTTCACTATTGTCTGATGTCACATTAAAACGTTCTATCTGTGCGAATATTACTGTCTGGTGTGATAAGTGAAACGTTCCTTTATATGTTCACTATGGTCTGTCGTCACTGTGAAATGTTTCCTTTTGCGTGATCCTTAATGTCTGATGTGATAAGTGAAATATTCCTTAATATTTTCACTACTGTCTGATGTCACATTGAAACATTCCTTCTGAGTGAATATTACTGTCTGGTGTGATACGTGAAATTTTCCTTTATATGTTCACTATTGTCTGATGTCACATTGAAACTTTCCTTCAGTTTGAATATTAATGTCTGGTGTGATACGTGAAATGTTTCTCTGCGTCCCTGCTAGGCCCTGATTTCACAGAGGAATAAAACCTGTCCATCACGCTACTGGTGAGCGGTGTCAAGTGACATGGTTGCCGCTCCACAATGCATACAGCATAAGAGAAGCTAGGTAGTAAAAAAGTAAATTAACTATTATGTTCTAAAGATAGAAGTATCACCTTCATAACTGGAAAAGCAGGGGTGCTTAGATCTCCCACAAGGATGAGTCTGGTTTTAGTCTGACAGCAACCTGCAGGCTGCGTGGTGGCTTTCTTAGTTTCACTTCAGGCTGGTCACAAAGGCCTGATTAAAAGGGCCATCGGCCCTTCTTTTGTTGACTATAACCCTGGCCATGTAGTATTCTGAGCTTAACACTTAGATGCCAATGCAATGGAAGGAAACAAAGACACACAGTGTGTTCGTCACTTCACAAGTACTATAGAGAAACTTGGAGGCAAGTTTCTGACTTTATTCAGTTCGCTTCCCCCAACCCCTGTAAAAGATGTGCATGCACTTCAAGATTTATCTCTGTGTAAAAGTAATTACACTAATAATTATTGAAAGAGCACCTAATAATGTATTTTCTATGTACTTCTGTTAATGTGTTATTCAGCCCAGTGTAGGGTGTCAGAGTGCTTTACATCACACATAGAGACACAATAAATCGTATAAGAATGGAATGGCCTCCCACTCCACATCAGAGCCTCCTCCTCTCCTTCAACTCCGCAAGAAGCGCAGGCCCTGGCTTTTCAATTAATCAACCTACCACAGGCAGGGCTAGCCACACCCACCTGCTTGGCACCAGGATACACTCGCGGATGATAGCGCGCTTTGCAAATATGCATGTGTGTACATCAATGCACAAGAAAAATTACTTAAGACAAAGAGGATTATAAGGTGTAGGAATCTTATATGGTCCATACTTGTAGACATTATATGTTAAGAGTAAATGGTGGAGAGAAGGACCATGTAAGGATATAAAACATAACACAGTGATTGGGGTTGTCTGTAACAACAAGACTTTAATAATTCCCAGAGCAGACATTCTTTACAATCTTAGGTTGACAACCGATTTGGGGGGGGGGGGGGAGATGCAATGATCTAAGCCAATGACTTACAGTTTGCATGCAGTTCCATGATGCTGGTAAATGCTTTACTGTGCAACATTAGAAGGACATTAGAAGGATTGCAGCTTATTAACTGGAAGTAAGACAATGACCTGTGTCAGCAGTAACCCACTAACCTTTCTATATAAAATACAAATCCGTGATCTGTTGTTACACTACGCGCTTTGCAGCAGACACAATAACACTCTATGCCACTTTATGAGCCAAATCTGTGGTCTGCCAAAACACACATCTTTCCCATAACTAGAACTACCAGAGTTATTTTATTGCTAATATTATGCCCTCACAATTGGAAGGCACCTAAAGATCTATGCAGCAGGTGTCTTAAACTATACAAGATATTCTAAAGTCCAGCCTCTTTGTGACCAATTAAGTGATGTAGGAACAGATTTGATGTCACATTTGTTCTTGTTGCCAATTTCTCTGCAGAAGATTTATTTTTAAATAAATACATATTTGGACTGCCAGACTCTGCTTTTTCAAGTCCCGCCCCTTGTGACTCCACCCCCTTTCCCCTGCCCCACCTTGACCCACAATTTATGAAATCCCAGAGTCAACGTTTTTCCAATTCCAGAACTGATGGGGTAGTACTTCAGGAGTGCAACTAGGGAATAGAGATCTGTACAGACTGCAATAGCACAGCCTACCACAAGAGGGCAGACCTATTTTCACAGCCTCATGAAAGGCGTCCATCTTGGTAGAGTAGAGATGGCTACTTTTTTAGGGCATTTTTTATTGAAGATGAGGCGTTGAAAAGATGAGGGCATTGGGAAGACATGGCAGTGGTCCTGGAAATTGGGTGGCTGGAGATGCTCCTTCGCATTTGCCACTGGCACGTCTAGTCTGCACTATACCAGCACGCCTTGGGGCCAAGGTCTGACATAATCAAACCAAGGTGACTCTCCAAACGGTACAAGTCGAGTGGGAAAGAGGCATTGTAGATTTGATAAGGACAGGAGGGTATCTCTCCCCCAAGCACACCTGGACTATGATGATAGTGTTAGACTAAACATGCTTATATATTACGGTTAACTTGAATTTTATGGGATTATACTATAATTTTGTGCCATCAGAACACCCCATTTAAATCCAACTCCATCTCAAGAACTCTCGTCCAGTTGAATGCATAAATGAATGAATATGTTTATTTGTATACGTTAACTAAAACCATTGCATTACAAAGTAATAAAAACTTTTTGGTGCAATATATAATGGTAGAAAGTTGGTAGAATGTGAATATTAGGTGCCAACGATTGACTTGGGTCTTGTTTACAAAATTGCATTTGACCCTTGCACTATGGCCACTCCCGTGAGATCCAGGGCTACTTTTGTTACCACCCTCTCCTTTAGAGGTCTTCCTCATGTAAAGAACTAGTACAGGTGGTTTATTTAAAGTGAAACAGGACTACAACTTCTAGCATGCCTGTGATTGATGAATTAAAGATAGAACTGAGTAATGGTTCCCCTGATGTCAAGCAGCTACCAGTAAACATTTCTAAACCATTGGTTCCTTGCAGCTCGGCTGTTTTCATCAAGCAACCCGAGACATGAAAATAAACACACAGCCCTTGGAGCTTTTCTATTTAAAAATTGAAAATCAAAGCCTTTGTTTCTGCCCATTCTATTAGTGATTTTCAAGGTACCAGCTTTTGATTAATTGTCAAAATCATATAAATCAGGACATTTGGAAGTTGTCCCGCCATGCAAGCATTGGCCTGTTGTCAGTTTAGGAGGCCTGATTATACAGAGACCCAAAATGCTGCAGTCTGGTGACGTCACGCACCCTCCTGCAGCCTCGTCTTCATTCCATATGGACGGGCTTCACTAGATCCTGCAGGGGCCTGTTCTAGGCCTAGGAGAGCCCTGGACAGACATTCACATAACAGGCATTTCGAGCTTTCATTGCATCTTTGAAGTTGATGGTCCAAAGGGGTCGCGAAGGGAGGAGGTTAGACTCGCAATGGAATGATAGAAACGGAGGAGTTGGATGCGAGTTGTAGAGAGGAGAAGAGAAGAAACCGAAACAAGAGAAGAGTGGAATAGGAGAAATGCAAGTGTGCTGTAAAAAAAGGAGAAGCTAGGGATGGAATCCCTGATGGGAGAAGGCAGTGTGCGCTCGCCCTATCACAGCACAGCCTGCTGTCACTGATCTGCTCTCATCAGGACCACACACTCCATCCAGCTCAAAGCGGCTGCGCCGCACTTGGTGTTTGAGGAGCTCCTGCTGCAATAAACATGTTCTCTTTCCAGAGCCCCGCTAATCCTCGGTGCTAGGTGCACACCCACACATCTAAAATAAATAACAAATGACCTCGCACAATAAATTCAGAAAGGGAAAGTGGTGATGTTTTTGTTTCTCCCAAGAGCTGTCAATCCGATTAAGCAAACAGATGCTCGGCGGCACGGCTGACTTAATTGGCTGAACACCAGCATCAATTAACCAGCATCATCTGGTTCGGAGGGGCGGGCCCCGAGAGCCGCGCCAGGCGCACCCGGCCAGCCTTGCAGGGGCCTGGTGTCATTTCTGACCATGCCAACGCTTTTTTTCCGCTTTGTTTTTGTGACACTAACCCAGGGGGTGTGGACCAGTGGGAGCAGGTCACCCTCCTCTGGCCCTCGTGCAGAAGGGGATAACTAGCTGAGGGGGACTATCACAAGCTCATGAATATTCAGAATAGAAATAAGCATTGGCAAAGCCAATGCGTCTCGCCTTTTAGAACTATTGGTTTTCTGTCGCTTTGTGTAAAAAAAAAAAAAAAAAAATGCACTTTAGTCCCCCCTCTTTGGACCTGTTCTGTGGGTAACAATGGTGAACAGAGCCCTAATGCTATCGGGGGAAAATGCAACCCTATGTTCTTTTTCATAGTAAGACTGCCCTAACTGGGGTCCAGTGTCCACTCACGGTGGGTGGGGGAGGGGATTCCTGTGCTGTGATACTGGTATTTAAAACTAGAGAAGAAACACTCCTTCTTACCAAGGTGCCCGCTACCTGGAAAAACAGTAAATGTTTGCAGTGGTTATTCACCAAATATAAAGGCTGCTCTGAAGCCAGTGTAGCTTTAAATAAATGGAGCCACTCACGTACCTGGTGATAAATATTTATTATTTTTGAGAGGTAATATACGTGTCTGTTAAAAGGAGTGCACCCTTTTAATGAGCATATAAAAACACATTTACTCTAGATATAGTCTGAATGCTTGTCACTGAAATGAATATTTTTAAAGCACTTGTTATTTCTCAAATAGTATTTGGTAGCAGCATGTTTTACAGTGTGATACAATTTTAAAATAATGATACTCACAGTGCCTTAATTTGGAAGGCTTGCAGTTTGGAATAAAAGTTGGTTGGCCAGCAAGCCTTACCAGTTTTTAACGGTGAGAATTATGCTCACTAATTCTCACAGGGGTTCACTGGGCACAAATACACACTGGTAAGCACAGTATTCTGTCTTACTATTACCTTTGTCACTACTTTTTATGTTGTGGTTCTCCAAAGAGAGAACAAACACTGCCTTCTTCTTTTTCTTTCACACTTAAAGAGAGAATTGCCGATGATGAGAAGTGGGTAAACTGGTGAATGTTAGTCAGCAACCCCGTTGGCGGTTCTACCGTGAGGTACCCTCTCTTCTCTCACACTTTTTCAGTGGCGAAAGGTGGGTTGAGCCTGGATGGTAGTATTTGTCGTTTTACAGTAAGGATAATTAGTGATACACTGTGACAAATCAGAGTAGTTGAAAGGATTACACTCGAAGGAATTGAGAAGAGAATTGAAAACCCTGGGTTTGTCATTTATGTTAGGATTCAGTGTATTTCGGGTGAGTCCTTTTGTTGCTTATAGCAAAATATCTTCACCACATCTCTGCAAGACAAAGATATATACGGCACACACAGCATAACCAGCATGGACAAATCCAATCATTTTGCAATTTTATATAGTGACTTGGATTTCAATTACCTTTTAATGCACGTAAGGAGCAGCTATCCGTATTGCAGCATCTGCAGTCTGAGGGGCCCACTGCACCCCAACTTTATCGGTCTTTTAATACCCACCTTGGGGAAAGAGAACTATTTTCCTTACTGCATGAGGGCCCATGGTAAATACCACCGAATGCATGTCCACCAAAGCTGCCTACATACATTATTCAAATATTTATGAAACAGCTCATATGGTATGTAATATCCTGTGCCTTCTATTGTAAGTATCTTGCAGGTTACCATGGAGATACCTGCCCATAAAGAGGAAAGAGGCCAAAGGCAGCATTTTTTTATAAGGTCACAGAAGTCAAAAGAAATTCTTTAATCCTTAGACTACATGCTCACAGCATCCTCCTGGCATCAGTTTATTTACATCCTTGGTCTTTTGCTCTTTCAAATAAAGGAGAATCTATGGTTGCTGAAATGTGGGCTGAGGAACCTGTACTGCGGAAAGCAATGTTTTTCACTAGCTTGTAATTGCTTGCAAGGCCATGTTTTGAGCAGTTGAATGTAAATCATTTTAAAAACAGGCCTGTTGTAATCCTGCAAACACATTCCTGTGTTCTTGTAATGCTTGTAAGGAACTCCAGTTGATCAAAAACACAGAGAATTTTAGTGAAAAATAGTTAAGAGAAAGTGACTATAAGCTCTCCTTTTAGTTATTGAAACAGCAGTTGAAATTCTGTTGAGTCACCTCTCTTTCACACCATCTGCTAGCTCTGGCAGGAGGCGTTTTGATTTCCGAGATCAAATATGACGCCTGGAGACACTTCCTTCTTTAATCTTGATCCTAAAACGGTCTGCCAAACTCCACCCAAATGCAACCAAGATTTCACCTCTCCAGGCAAGGTCAAAATGTGCATATGTATGAACACGCTATTTCTATGCTGTGAATCTAGCCTAAAGGCAGCACAACACTACACAGGGTCAATGACCAGCATAAAGTCAACCAGTGACAGGAGAGGTAGCTGGGTTGTGGCCGTTAATGAGTTGTGATGTAGTGGGTAAACAACCTTTACAACGCAACTTTTACCACGCAGTGCCTTTACGACGCAACTTTTACAACTCAAACCATTACAACGCATTGCGCTGGGGGGCGCTCTAGGACAGGGAATAGGTTTAATGTACTATCCAACACCTTCCCTACTATCCACGGGGACTGGAGTTGGAATAGTAAATTAAACAATTCACTATCCAGCGCCTAAAATCACTATGCGTTGTAATGGTATGCATTGTAAAAACCGCGTTGTAAAGGCATGCGATGTAAAAACATGCGTTGTAATGTCATACATCCGATGTAGGGTTCCATAAAGAAGTGCATCTTCAACTCTTTCCTAAATTGCACCAGGATTGGGGCAGTCCTGATGGATACAGGGATGCTGTTCCAGATCCTAGGTGCATAGATGGAAAATCTATGCTGCTATTTTTTTAAATACACTTTTTAGTCTCCAGTCTGCTGGAATCCTGGCTATTGGAGTGCCAAAAACCACCAGGTGGTAGGCATGTTTGCAAGATAGGCAGGCGTGCTTGTGATGGCTTTACCAATGATGCAGCTGGTTTTGAAGGTAGTGCGGACCTTGACGGGGAGCCAAAGGAGTTCCATGAGGATGGGGACAGTGATGTGGTCATTTTTCTTCAGGCTCTGGATGAGATGTGCTGCTAGAGTCGGATGCTAAGGGGTTCCAGTAATTTACAATCCGCTCTCCTACATAATCTGACTGTTCTAGCCCAGGCAGAAGCTAGACTGGCTGGCAGGGCATTTTCAGTGGAGGCAGCAGCCTCAGCAATGCTGGGCCGTTAGATATCCTGCTTTTGCCTTCTCCAAATTTCATAAAGCGATAGAAAGTTGCCTCTGCCTTCTTAAGACCCACAGAAATGAATTCTGAATTTGGAGCATTAATATTTCCTGCTCTCTTTTGCACACTGTCAAGAGGCCTCATGCAGTGCACGGTGCATAAGCACCCCCAAATAGAAGCCTAAACACATGGACACAGCCCTGCACAACAGTATTGCACATTGTGTTTGTTTTTCCAATGCTTCACCAGGAAGCACTTTAAGATTCGAGCATCAGCGCTTTCAGAGATGCAGGGTGTTTCAAGGACTGTTCTCACAGCTGAGTGCGCTCTCGAACAACCACAGCTCTGAGAAGAACAAGTGTCTCTGATGTAGGGGCGAGTTTGCATGAGTGCAGTCAGATAACAGAGCGCCTAGAGACCTGTAGGTGATTGGGCGCGTTATAAATCAAAAATAACAATAACAATAACAATAACAAAACATTTCCAGGACAATGAAGGCGTTATTCTTTCCACCCGGGTAATTTACATTTAAGTGTTTCGGGATTGTTGTCCTGCTGCACTCAAAAGCACTTGTACTGTCGGAGTTTTAAACACCAGATATGAGGAACATTATCTTTTTTATAGAAAAATATAACAAAATATAAGTCAATATCTGAAAGGCGCCCAGCTCACTCTAGTAAAGCATCTCACGTAAATGTTACCCTCTGTCTGCAGCGTTTTCAATAATCTTTGATCCACCTTAACTGGGAACGTTTATTTTACTTGAAAAGAAGTGGCAAGTATGTCAAATTCGTGTTTAAATGGAATATGCAGGGACCAAAAAACCACCTACTTTCAGTGGCCCAGAAGACACTGCTAGTTATTCTGAAAGCCTGCATGGATTTTTACTATTCAATGGATCAACAAACCAACCCTCGCTTGCAACATTCACATCTTCACGCGGTCCCCTATAGACGAGGGGGCAAAGGACAGATATCTCCCCAAATACCACAAGGCTCTGCTGGTTGAACCCTGCCATGAAAGGCTTAGATGAATGTTTAACACTACGCTTCTTCAGAGTGGATCTCAAACTGCAGCAACTTTGGGAATGTCACACAGTCCAAATCAAATTTGTATGCAACAAAGAAAAAAAAATTCAACGTGACAATTAACACATTCTTATGCTGTTTTCTTATGTTTACAAAAAAACAGCTAAAAAGATTTTTTTTAAAAAGCGCATCCTTGACCACTGTCTAGTAACTCTGAAAAAACAAGTATCACTCAGGATTTCTTTTTGTCAAGAGGGATCTTATCAAAGGTCGTCATGATGGTTTCTCTCAAGCTCATGGACATTAAGTGCTTTTCAACCCCTCCCCCCTTTGACCCGCTCCTGGCTTTATCTGCGAGAACAAGTGCAGCAAACATAAGAAGAGGCCCCTCCCCAAGGCATCACAAGAGACACAACCAGACATACCGCATAAATGAAAAGAAACTCTGTAATGGAACCCCACAGTGTCAACAAAAGAGGAGCACACCCAAGATGCACAGGCAGAGATATGCACAGGCACAATGTGTGGGGCCGGCAACTGCCCCTGAGGGAGCAGAGGCTGTGATCAAGGTGAGTTCGGCAGCACCCATGAGTGATGAACAGGCGCGGTTCGTCCATTGGGGTGAGGGGGCGTAGCCCCCCTGCCCGACGACGCCCGCAGCTCCCTCATGACAATCATGTCAATGAATCAACATGACGTCAGACCGCCGGGCGGGCGTCATGTTGATTCATTGACATGATTGTACAGGCGGCAACACAAGTACGCATGCGTGGGGACGGAGGGTGAATTTTTACCCATGCCCACGCATGCGCACTTGTGTTTTGGCGGCGTTGCGCATGCCCATCAGAAGCCCTAATGGGCGTGCTGCGGGAGAGGGTACCTGTGCCCCTGGCGCCAGGATTGGCCAGGGGCGCTGTGAGCCTGTGACGTGTGGGGAGCAGAGCCCAGAGGTGGCGCGGACCGGGACCGGCAGCAAGGTAAGAGTGTGTGTTTTTCGGTGTTCCAGTAAACTAGCTTGCACAAATGACTTGAGATAGTTCAGTGTGTTAAAGCATCTGCTTCAGAAATGTGTGCGTCTATTCCAGTCCATCCGTTTATTTCACGGCATGGGGTTTTGGAAATGTAAAAATTCTCAGAATTTCTATTTTGATAGTTGCAACAACAGCCTTCAACAGATTTTATTTTATAAACATTTTCCAGAAAATGAGTTAACAACTTTGTCACCACAAATATAATGTACTCTTTGAACTAAGGTTATAACATTTCAAAATGTTAACAAACGGTAGAGGCGGAATAACATGATATATGCATTTATTATTGCATGCATGTTGGTGTATGTTTGTATGTGAATTTGTATAGTACATACCTAGGGCTTACAGGATGGCAAATACATGGGCGGTAGAAGGTTTCCAGCATAAAAAGGTAGGGGTGATGTAATATGTAAACTGGCACATCCTTCAACATCGATCCTAAAGGCATGTTAGAGTCCATAATTTATTTTTATATGGTCATAAAAATACATGAATGATGGATGGATGCAGGGTGGGTGCATTAATGATTGTTCGGTGGATGGGTGGGTGGATGGGTGGGTGGATGGGTGCATGGATGGATGCATGCATGATAGGTGGATGGATGCATGCATGATAGGTGGATGGATGCAGGATGGATGGGTGGGTGGATGGGTGGATGCATGAATGAATGATGTATGGGTGGATGGATGGGTGGATGGATGGGTGGATGGGTGGATGCATGATGGGTGGATGCATGATGGATGGATGGGTGGATGCATGATGGATGGATGGGTGGATGGATGCATGAAGGATGTATGGATGGATGCATGCATGGATGCATGCATGATGGGTGGATGCATGATGGGTGGATGGATGGATTGGTGGGTGCATGAATGAATGATGTATGGATGCAGGATGGGTGGATGGATGGATGGGTGGATGTATGGATGGATGGATGCATGCATGATGGGTGGATGCATGATGGATGGATGGGTGGATGCATGAATGAATGATGTATGGATGCAGGGTGGGTGGGTGGATAGATGGGTGGATGCATGAATGATGTATGGATGGATGCAAGGTGGTTCGGGCTCGCTCGCTGCGCTCAATCGCTGCGGTGCAATATGCAAATTAGTTTACGCCACACCACTTTCAAATGTCACCAGCCGCCCCTGGGGATGAAGAATGCCCTGTGTCCCTAGGTGCTCCATAGGTACCACAATGAGCACAGTAGGTGGGCCTGTAGTATCCACGCACGCCAGGCTGCAGGCCATCAAGTCACCCCTTGCATAGACCCCGAACGACACTACATTTGGATGTCTACTCCCGTCATAGCATCTCAAAGTGCTCAAGCAGCGAAAAGAAAGCATTTCTTCGCTCTTTGAAACACCAGCCATAATTATGAGAGCAGAGGTTTTGAAGGAAGTGCAGACTGATCGATCTTGCTAAGGGGGTCTTATTTCCCAGGCTCTGGGATACTGGATCCCAGGGGGCTCTCTCTGCGAGCGACAAGTTGGGCACACCAGCCCAACCACCACTGAATCCCGACAGCCACTTTAATGCAAACAGGCACTGATGCCACTGACTCACGCTGACTCACTGGTGAGGAGATTGGTTCTCATTGCACAGACAGTGCTCACTGCTAAACACGTGACTCTGGTCATTAGTGAGCACTCATGATACTGGTCATCATTGAGATAGTATATACCACACTGGTCACTGATTCAACCGCATCACTGAGATACGGCTCACTGATTAGTGCTAAAATCACAGAGTTAAAGCAAGTGGTCTGTGCACTGTCTTACATTTCTTAGTAAGGGCTGGTGTATCAATATATAAAAACATGCAAGACCCAAAAAGTGAGCAATGACAAAACAATGTTTTTTTTAAACTGTTTGGAACCATAACATGGCATAATGTTGATAAATGGATTTGTAGAATGATGCGTGCCCTCTTTTACACTAAACGTTACTCTCTATAGTAGCTTTACCCAAAAATTGGCCCTAATCTTTTGGAAAAATAGACAGCTTGCTGGCTCAAACATGTATGAGTTGACCCAGTATGTGCTGTGCACTTGCGCGGTTGTGTGCACTCAACCCAGGCTGCCCGCCACCCACATCCGCAGGCCGCCTGCACCTCACACCTCATAGCACCAGTTGCAAGTCCCCCTTTGCTTCCCTCCCCAGGGTCTGCCGTAGCAAGAGCAGCGAGTCAATGACAGCGCCAGCTACATGGAGAGGTCTGTCAATGCTGGTGGTCTGGAGCATGGGTACTGGCAAACATTTGCCCGGGGGACACAAAATACGGTCTGTTGTGTGACCGAGGGCCGCACTGATGCCAGCAGGGTGGCAGTAAAGCGGGTCTGGGTGGGTCGGGATTGTGTAAGGAGGTCTAAAAAATGTTAAGTAAACAGGCAAGCATTTATTAGCATTTAATTGCAGGTTGATAAATGCTTGCCCGTTTAAAAAAACAATTCGGAATATTAATGCTCAGCAACTAAACAGCAGCTAGTGCCGCAAGTGGCCCCCGGGCCATACTATGAGTATCACTGGTCTAGAGGGTGGACAGGACCGCTGTACAGTCAGGGCAAGCGGGTGGAACAGAGGGGATGGGGTAAGTGAGCCTTACGTTTACCCCCTAAGTATTTGAGGGTTTGTTTGTGTAACAGGCCCTGTGTATGTGCTTTCGTGTGTGCTTGTCTTTTTGTTGTATCTGGGTTTGTCTGGGTGCTGTGTGCCCAAATGTGCTTGCCACAATCTGTATGGCTGAGTCTGTCTCTCATTCTGCTGGTCTGTCTGTCTGTTGAGATGATATGTGGCCTGGGGGCTGGAGCTGCAGACGTGGGTCAGAAACCCAGACTCAGGGCTGGCTACACTTTGTGACTCAATGAAAATCACTTCATCTCCCTGTGAAATGTAATGAGTGAAATGCATTTGTGTAATCACCTCTTGAATTATACATATGGATTGTGTCCCAGCCCTTCTCCCCCATGTAATGTACAGCACTAGGCGCCATGTAATTATGTATACATACACCTGTGCCATCTGTATGTGCCTGCCAGCAAATCTGTTTATCCTGTATCCAGTGACTGTCTGCTATCGAGTTTGTTAATTTATGGTAAAAAGAAAAGTGCTGTTTGCCTGGGGATTACACAAACAGAGAAAATGTGTATCCCGGCACCTTGTGAACATCTGATAAAAATGTGATTTGCTGTGGAAATTGAGCAAAGATATGCATTGCTGCTAGAGGGGGTGAGCCACTATAAGCCTCAGTTGGGCTCGAGCTAGAAGCCTGAAGCTGGCTCAGCTCGAGGTCCTCCTGGAACAACGAGCCCAAAATGAGCCGAGCTTTTTTTTACATAGGACAATGTGGCCCACGGTCTATAACCAGGGAAGGGCAGGCCTTAGCGGGCATCAGGAGTTTGCCCGGGAGGCTGGGGAGGGGTGGGGGGGGGGAGTCTGTAGCGATGCTGCAATATCGGCCCCCAATAACAAAAGCAGCAGTGCTGGGGCCGGCTTTGTTAAGCAGCAGTGCTTCACGTTTGCCGACTCACCAGCCCCGTGTGTGGGGGCCGGTCCAACAAAATTGCCAGAGCTAGTTTGGGTTCCCAGCTACAACTGTTGATCATGCACAATGGGGACAATGGGGACAATGTTCGAATCTCTGCCTCGACTCCACTACTTTGCCGAAACATAACATCATAACTTAGTCCCTGTATGTTGTGAAGTGTTTTATGTCCTTGGACAAGGTTTACAATGTTAAAAAATGTCAAATATCGAATATTTTTGTCACCCACACTCTAATCACATGCACCAAATATCAAGGACAAAGCCCTAACCTTTGATGTCAGAAAAAGATATCCATCCAGTGCCTGAATAGCAAAGTGTGAAACCGGAAAATCTGGAACCAATCCCCATTTCACTGCTTGACCAAACTGTGTGATCCTAGACACATATTTGATTTCACTGAACCCTTTCTTTGTTCACATTCACATATGGGAGCACCTTGAAATTCGTGAGCTCAGCATGTGTGCTGTACAAAAACATCTCTCATGTTTGATTTTAATGGCCTATAACGTTGCTCCATCTACAACACGAATCTAGGCCACATATAGGGTGCGTATGACAAGTGACTTACCTTTTATTTTACTCATGGCATTAGTCGTCAGGGTGGGGACAGGAATGTTTTTCAGTGCATGTTTAAAAACTTTCACTTTTAATAAATGTCTCTCAGTGCAGACATAAAACCTAATGTTCTAAGGTGAAATGCTTCTGCGTGTTACATATATACACTTTTCGAATTTATAACATAATAAAAGGTTTGTTGCATGATTTACATGCCAAGGCTTGGCTTGTGAATGGGCTCTTAAAGCCGGAGCAGACTGTTGGTTCAGCTCTCCCGCTCAAATTGTTGACTCGCCCCCCCTAATTTCTGTGCCTAAATGCAGGAAAAGATCTGAATGTCTACAGCATTTTGGACATGCAAATATGTACATTAGTGATTAGGCCAAAATTCTGATTTAAAGCAGCAGTGCAGACATTGTGCAAAAAATGTACATTACTCTAATGTTGTGGGGATATGACAAAGATGCATTACTGCATCGAGATTTAATGCAATATTGCAAAATCGGGTATATTAGGCCACGGCTGCAATATTTTAGAAACTGATCAAAATCTGTACAACAGTAGCATTATGGAAATTTATTATATATATATATATATATATATCTATATATATATATATATATATATATATATATATATATATATATATATATATATATATATATATATATATATATATATAGATATATATATATATATATATATATATATATCCGTCCTACAGCAGCATTGCGAATACTCAGCAAATGTGTGCATTATTGCATCGTTGTGAAGTTGGGCCAATGCAACGTGCATAACCAAGCGCTGAGGAAATTGAGCACATATGAGCATTACCACAGCCATATGCGAATGGCAACATTGGTGCATTAATGTAGCTTTTGGAAACTGGGTCCACCTGCTTTGCTTCATCATTATGCAAATATATGCATTATTGCAGGATTGTGCAAACAGCAATACATGCGCGATACTGCTGCAATGTGGGCCCTTGTCGGATATGAGCAGTTCTGCCTGAAACGGTTTCTCATGCATGCACTGATGGAGAGTAAAGCATTGGTGTACATC
This sequence comes from Lissotriton helveticus, assembly GCF_964261635.1. Taxonomy (NCBI): domain Eukaryota; kingdom Metazoa; phylum Chordata; class Amphibia; order Caudata; family Salamandridae; genus Lissotriton; species Lissotriton helveticus. Next base: position 161,024,825 of record NC_136065.1, on the reverse strand, counting down.
AGTTGCATGTATTACGACTATGGAAGTCAAGTGCCTTATAGGGTTGTTTGTGCACTCCATCCTATTTTAATTTATGCCTTTGGTGAAATGTGGTCAATAAAATGCCCCTTAGTTCTTCCTTAATATATTACAGGTGTAAATTATTTGTCGCATACTGATTTATATTACTATATTGTTTTGTAATCTATGGAATTGCCTATCTTTGAACTCCAATAAAAAATTATGACACAAATAAAAAATGCCCCTTAGTGGCCCAGAATGAATTGGGAGGTATGGAGTCTGCCCTTTGGGGTTATATACAAATGTTATTCAGCTATACTGAACTGGTTGCCACAATGTCCAATACAACAAGCTTGGAGGACAACCATCAGCTTAAGGTTCATCCCTGGAATATTGTCTTTGATTTTAAATCCTATTCCGGTGTGACCAATATCAATGGTCTGTATAAAATGTGTTTAGAATGCATTGTAGCCCCATTGTTTCTACTTGATTGATTGGAAAGAAACCCTAACGCTACTAAAATAAATTATCTCTGGTCCTATCCAATTTACTCTACTGGTACTGATCCAATATGATTTAAGAAATCCATTGAATCCCACGAATTATGCCTAAAAACCTTAAAACACGAGATCTCAAATTCTGAAATCTTGACCGTGCCCTCACATAGGATAGGGGGATAAATGATGGCTTGGGGCATTTCCTTTCCTTGGCATAGGGCCGTAGTAATCTTGCGGATCAGTCTACTCGGGTCTCAGTACAGGTTGCAAATCAGAAAGGAATATAAATATAAGTATCGCTGGAGTGTGTGGAAGCGCACAAGCAAAAGGTTGCGCAGTCTTATATGCATAGTCAATCAGCTAGGTGTACACTACTTCTTTGTAAGAAACATACTAGATATTGGAACGAGAATCAGAAGGGGTCTCATTTTTGCCATTTGTAACGTTTTGAGAGTTTTGCCGGTTTACCATTGTCTGTGCAAAGTAGTACCCTGCAAAGTAAGACCAGTTTTGTTCTAATAGAACAAAGCCAAGTTGAAACTGTATGCAGAAAGTTTCTGGGCAAGATTGCCTTTTGCAAAGTTTTCTGTGCCTGATAGCATTGTGGATTAGATTTCTGCACAGTTATTTTGACAATAGAAGAGGAAGATCAGCAGCTCGAGTGGAACACGCTGTTTGATAAGCCAAAGTGTACAAAAGAGGCATTGAGGACCTGGATTCTAGGGTGGAGCATATCTTTATCTAAGCCTCTCTATGGTTAATGATGTGTATGGAACTGAGAGAATTGATTCGAGGCACGTGTAGTTTGATGAGCCTCTCCAAATGTATACGTCATTAAACGCTCCGGAACATGGACCAAGTTGCTAGAGCAGAACATATCCATAGATATACCATCCCAAGGCTAGAGAGTGGCACCTAGGAGTCTGGAAGTAAAGCGGTGATGCGTGCAAAACACAAAGAATACTAGGTTAGGCAGAACAACGTCTTGTTGGATAAACTGCTCCAAGTTAACAAGTTGGCAGGAAGGATGAACGCAGGTGGATCTATGCAGGTGTGGCAGTTTATAACAAACATGCACCATCTAGCTAGTGTGGCAGTGTCAATCCATCAGCATTTCTATAGTGCCGCACTGCCACCCCTAGGGGTATCTCAGTCGAAGAGCCGAGTGTTGAGATTCTTTCTGAAAACCACCTGGGAGGGTGCTGTTCGAAGATGGAGGGGCAGATCAATCAAGGTCTTGGTGGAGATGTAGGAAAAGAAGCCCCCCCCGCTGTGAAGGATCCGGGGGGGGGGGGGATGCACAGGCTAGTGCGGAGGAGCACAGGTGTCTTGCAGGTTGATGGAAATTCAATCGATGGTTGATATAGGCCGGTCCTTGATCGTGTAGAGCTTTGTAGGCATGTATGAGGATCTTAAACTGGCATCTCTTCCGGAGGGAGAGCCAGTGGTGGTGTCTGAGATGGGGGATGATGTGGGTCGTTTTGGGGAGGTCCAGGATGAATCTGGCTGCCACATTGTGTATGGTCTGAAGTTGTCTGAGGAGCTGGGCGGAGATGCCGGCGTAGAGTACGTTGCAGTAGCCGAGGAGGCTGGAGACAATGGGCCGAGTGATGGTTTTTCTGGTGTCGGCTGGGATCCATCTGTAGATTCTGCCGAGCATGCAAAGGGTGTGGAAACAGGAGGTGGTGACTGCGTTGACTTGCCGTTTAATGGTCAGTTGGCTGTAGAGGACGATGCTGAGGTGGCGCGCATGGTCTGTCGGTGTGTATGAAACTCATGCCCACTCGGTCACCAAGTGTAACTGCATGCTCTCCCCCTCTCACTAGGTGCAACAGTGTTTCTGTTCCTAATACTCTGACAACCAGAAGGGGCATTTTCTCTACTATTAGAGACCCTCTCGGCAGTGAGAGTGTGTACTACAGCTATCCAACCTCTCACCAGGCAGAACTCTTAAAGCTGCGCACTTATCACATGACAGCCTGTCCTGCCACTGTCCAACCTCTCACCAGTGGTGTGCAGTGTCTTCTCTTCCCATGCCCAACAATTCACTAATGTCTAAGCAGGTGCCACCAGCCTTTTCTCATTATAACATAATGAACATATTTACAAAGTGCACGTTCACCTTTGGTTCTCTTGGTGCTGAAACAACAGATGCTTATTGTTAGCCGTCTCAACGATCCTAATTTTATCTCCTCGGAAGGATGAAAGGCAGATTGCACCCTCTGGGAGTTAAACCTGTGACCATGACACCAAACATAGATGTCTAGAGTGTAAGTGTGTCATCCCACTGTCCTACAGGTCATCATATGCGACCTCTGCTCACCTTCAGAAAAATTCAGATGTGGTCCGGCTCACCTGCTCAGTAGATAACCTAACCCTACTCAAGGTTTTTCCCTCTCTTTCTCCACCAACCCTCATCAAACTCTACAATGAAGAAGTTGGCTCCAAAGAAAATCTAATTTAGTGTATTAGTCACTTTATGTGGAACCAGGAGCCCTATCTTATTTATACCCAATGACTCCACAGTCAACAAAGAGGGATTGTGGGCAAATCACCTTCTTCCTCTGTGCTTCAGTTCAATCATTACAAAAACCTGGCACATTAGATACGGGTGAACCCCATCGCAACGCGCTAGATACATTACTGGGCATTTACAGTTTATGGTAATTACACAGTCACCTCCCTGCTCTGCAGTTCTCACTGCCCTTCACGATGAATAGTCATTACTGCACCTTTTGTAAGTTTCACTCGATGATTGATTATTTTAATTCACCCTCTCTTCCTAGGACTCTTCTGTAATTGCCTCGTGCTTTGATATGCTCCCCACTTGCCCTTTCCACTGAGCTCGCTAAATGCATTGCGGCGCTTTGTCGTCCATGCCTATAGATTTTACTACGCAGCACTGCCGGATCGCCACAGCATGACTGTACATTTACATGTTTCCACTTCTGGACTCCCGCGAAGAAATATATTGTTTCATTTTAGAACCAATCTTCGAGTGCCTCAAAGACACGAGGATGGGACACTTTGTTAAGAATACGTCAATGCTCTCCGCAGGACCAACACAGAGAATGCGTTGTGTGGCATCTGTACCGTCCTTTGGGGCGGGAGGAGAAGCGCCTGTCTCTCTAATTTCACAGTGGGTGTACACAACTCTGATATGACAACAGACTTCCTAGAAGGCAAAATGGATCCTCAGCGGTACATGGTTTTATTATCTTTTCCCTATGATTTATTCATGGAATCCAATTTTCAGTATACATCTTGTTCCAATGCAGCTCACTGTCATATTCATCAAATCTTTTTTTTATACGTGACCTTCATTTGCAGTGAAATAAAAAGTTTGCTCTTCTCTACACTAAAGTGGTGCACTCTTGAGATGCCCTAATAGCCTGATGTGGGAAATCCAATGTTGGACCACATCGGTTGGCTCAATGGCAGATTTTCAGGGTAACCGATACAAATGACCTTAATGTAGCTAATCCTGGCAAATTTATCCGACCGGAATATCGTGAATTTGAGAAATGGATCCAGCCATCCCCTACCTATGCTAGGCATCTCTGACTTGCTGAGACACCAACAAAAAGAGGGTTGGCTCCAAGGCAGATAGATTAGGTCACCACTGAATATGCAGATGAACTCCAATTGGACTCTTTGTATGTACATTTATCTTAATTGAATTTCCTGAAAATCTGCTATTAGAAATGGTATTCTGGAGAAAAAATCTCACAATTAAAAGGCAACAAACCTAATTAACACAAATATAGGGAATAATATAATTAAAGGAAGGCTCACTGTCTAATTTAATAATCAGATTAAAGGCCAACTAACCTATTGTGGTCCCAGTGGTTTGTGAACAATTCATGATGGCTAAATCCAAGTGTGTATTAAAACTACACAAAAAGTTAAAAATAGGAAAGTGTACAGATAACTGGCATCCAACCCACTGAGAATAGGAGTCAATATTAGATTAAACGTTTCTATAACTAAATTGATTTTATGTGATGACCTGCAGCAGAAGAAGAGATGAAAAAGGCATAAATCTTACAACTATAGCCACGATATAAAGTTAATTATGTGTGGGACACATATAATAAGGCATGTTTCAACTATTAATTGAGATCTGAGCACATATTGTAATTGGATTTTTATAGTGCTTCAGGCCCCTGAAGAGGCGTTGAAGCACATCTGAAGGAGTGACAGGGATATTTTGTGCACACTTAATGGCTTCGAGTTGGGCTTTTATTGATGGCCTATCTTTTATTAGGACAATTTAGCAACACTCACAGCCTTGAAAATGCTCCCTGGAGACATTGACTTACAAGAGCGAAACACGTGTCAGATATAATTGGTTACAGTAAGAGAAATCCATAAGGTTAAATGAAGGGCACTAAAAAGAAGTAGTGTAAAATGAATTCAATGAAAGGAGATATTAAATGACACAGGACTTCAACAAAAAATATATAAATCTTACAAATGTAAACAAAAAAATCAAATGGAATTTTCAGGTAATAAAACGCTAAACACAACATTGACCCTTGAGACTAAATCATTGTGAATGAGAGAAAAAAATTATGAATGAAACATATGCATGCTAGACTTAAATGCACTGTTCACAACAATTCTGGGCAAAAGCTAACTCTAGAGGAACAAGTAAACCATTTCCTATGAGTAAAGTCTTCAACAAGTTGGAGTATGCAAAAAGGTACATGAGAAATAAATGCAGAGAGATCTCTAATAGGGTAGAAGGGATTCAAATATTTGAATACAAGCCTGAATATATTGCCTCGATTGGGAACTCCCAAGCCTACACTTCGCACTACACGGTTCAAGGTTCTGGTTATTCACAAGGAGATGAGCACGAATGGGCAATACAGGTCACTACTTGGAACTATAAGTGAAGCAAATGGTGCAATGTCATTTTAAGAAGGACCTGAACCATTACTTGGCCTCTACTCAGTGGCGTAGCACAGGCCCCCGCAGCCCCTGTAGTGCAGGGGCCCCAAAGCACAGTACTATGGCCGGAGAGCTCCCGATTGAGTCTGGAAGGGGCCCCTCCACGTAACTTGCTGGGAGACCCCCTCAAGTTTTGTTACTCCCAGTCCTCCCAGTGTTGTCACTTATTGAAACTTGGGCAAAGGAAGATAAGGCGATGAGCTCAGAATCACACAGTTTGATCTAGCTGAGAAGCCAGGATTATAACTCCAATATCTTGGATCCACAGTTTTCAGCTTGGAAACTAAGACACTTTCTCCACTCACCCACAAGCATCCATAGCACATCTCATGCAAAAGACCATGTAGAATACCACCCTCCCCAACCTCGGGGCCATTCACACCACCGCTCATGCACAACCATGCAAACCATCCCTCTGTGTGCCACCCACAGCCACTTAATACACAAGGTGAAGGAACTTACAGCAGTATCATACAGAAAAACTAAATGTAGCTCCCCCCTAATGTAGGAATGTTTCTTTCGTCAGTTCTGAACTATTACATCTTAAAATGAAACCGTGTCATCATGGAACCTGGTATGATTATCTACCTCTGAACACATTTTTTCAGTCCAATAAAACGAGCACTGGCAATGGCAATAAGACTGGATTTAATGTGCCAATGTAAGGTAACCCAGACCTTCACAATTATGATAATTTGTTAAGGCCTGTGTTTACATGCATTGCATGCACAAATGTTGTTTATCACTAGCTTGCTTATGCAGGAAATGTAGTAAAGAGGGTTGCTTTCTTTATGAAATATGTGTAGAAGATAAAAAGTTGCATATGCCATGCATTATGATGTCCGAGTTCACTTTTCAGATGTAAACTAGTTCAGCATGCAAATGAAAGCATGTTTTGGAAGCGGAAGAATACGCCAACAGCCAAGAGCATTACAAGAGAGAGTAACACTCGTCTGGGAGGAGGCCAAGCTCACTCTATGTATATTTTAAAGAATTGGTAACAATAGGTCATCAGACAGCTGCACTGTGACACCAGACCAAGGGACAGCAAACCCTCAAAGTACAAAACAGAAAGCAAGCAATGATAGCCTGCCTTGGTGATATAAACCAGCAACACAATAGTGATCTGCTTGGGACATATAGTTAGTTACCCATAATTGTTTCCATTGTCGTAACTTACACTTTTACCGAAGGACTGTTTGATGGCCTCAAAAAAGCCATGATTCTCACCTCTTGCAAAAAGCACAGCAAAAGGATTCACAGTTCATTTAGTAGATCTACAGTATTCAGTAGATTCACGAAAACATAACACCACACTTCTCTCATTGAATGTGTGGGCCAAAAGCTCTCTTCTCCGTTTTTCTTCAAGCCGGAGACCCATCATAATATAAAACAAAGATCGAGAGTCGCTACATCAGAAAACATCTTTAGCGACAAGTTTTATGTAAAGGAAAACCAGCACCATGGAGGAAGACAGAAGGACAACCTTACACTACAAAATGGTGTCCAACCCCAGCTCCAACGACATCCCACCCTCGCAGGACCTGTGTGACTCGCTGGCCACTTTCTTCCACCGCAAGATCGCCGACATCCACGACAGCTTCAACGTCATGACTGCCCGGACAACTACTGAGACCTCCGCCCCCACGACCACCACCTGCACCAACCGCCTGCTCTCCTGGACCAACATCAACAACGAAGACACCAGCAAGATCATAAGCACCATCCACTCCGGATCACCGTTAGACCCATGCCCACACCACATTTTCAACAAAGCCATCACACCCCATCTCTGGAAAGTCATCAACATCTCCTTCGAGACCGCAATCTTCCCGGAGAGCTGGAAGCACGCCGAGATCAACGCCTTACTCAAGAAACCCAAGGCTGACCCTAAGGACCTCAAGAACTTCTGGCCCATCTCCCTACTTCCGTTCTCGGTGAAGGTCATTGAGAAAACCGTCAACAAACAACTAACCGCTACCACGAGGAGAACAGCATCCTGGACCCGTCCCAGTCCGGGTTCCGCAGCAACCACAGCACCAAAACCGCCCTCATCGCCGCCACCGACGACATCAGGATCCTGCTAGACAACGGAGAAACAGCGTCCCTCATCCTCCTGGACCTGTCAGCCACCTTCGATACGGTCTGTTACTACACTCTACGAGCACGCCTACACGACGCTGGGATCCAAAAGAAGGCCCTGGACTGGACCACATCCTTCCTCTCTGGCAGAACACAGAGCGTCCGCCCACCCCCCTTCCGCTCCAACACCACTGAGATCCTCTGCGGCATACCCCAGGGCTCATCCCTCAGCCCAACGCTGTTCAACATCTACATGGCACCTCTCACCCACGTCGCCCGACAACACGACCTCAACATCATCTCCTACGCCGATGACACCCAGCTGATCCTCTCCCTCACCAAAGACCCTCACGCCGCCAAAACCAACCTCCACGAAGGAATGACGGCCGTCGCCAAATGGATGAGGAACAGCCAACTAAAGCTGAACTCGGACAAGACAGAGGTCCTCCTCCTCAGATCCACCCCTTCGGCCTGGGATGATTCCTGGTGGCCGACCACTCTGGTAACAGCCCCTACACCAACCGACCACGCACGCAACCTAGGGGTCATCCTCGACTCTACCCTCTCCATGACTAAGCAGGTCAATGCCGTCTCCGCCTCCTGCTTCAACGCCCTCCGCAGGATCTACAAGTGGATCCCCACCGAAACGAGAAGAACAGTCCCCCAGGCACTCGTCAGCAGCGGATTGGGCTACGGAAAGTCCCTCTACGTAGGAACTTCGGCCAAATTCCTGAGACGGCTGCAACGCATCCAGAACGCCTCTGCACGTCTGATCCTTGACATACCTCGCTGCAGCCACATGACACCCCACCTGAGAGACCTGCACTGGCTCCCCATCAACAAGAGGATAACCTTCAAGCTCCTCACCCATGCACACAAATCACTACACCCCACCGGACCAGCATACCTCAACAGACAACTCAGCTTCCACACCCCCACAATCCAGCTCCACTCCGCCAGCCTCGCCCTCGCCACAGTCCCCCGCATCCAAAGAACGACTTTCAGCAGCAGATCTTTCTCCCACCTCGCCGCCAAGACCTGGAACACCCTCCCCACCCATCTACGGCAGACCCAAGACCTGCTGACCTTCAGAAGACTCCTCAAGACCTGGCTCTTCGAGCAGTAGCAGCTCCTCCCACCCCCAGCGCCTTGAGACCCTTGCGGGTTAGTAGTGCGCTTTACAAGTGTTATGATTGATTGATTGATTGAATGGTGTTGAGTGCGAAGAAACAATTGGTGGCCAAGGATGTGGGGCAAAAACTACTCAGACAGGGCACACAGGGCATCAAAGTAAGTTGGGAAGGCGCAGATATCAAATTGTCATATTTTGATACACATGACCAAATGAAATAAAACTTTCTTGAGTTGTGCAACATTTATTTCTTGAGTTTGCAAGAAAGCAAGATTTCTAGGATAGCCGCAAATATTTTTTTTACATAAACCAGCGGTCATTCTGAAATGTAGGCTTGGGCAGACCCTATTGAGTACTAACAGAAGGAAAATTATGCTGTGTATGCCTTTCTCTGTTGTATTGCATTTAACGTTGTATTACCTACTGACCCCCGTAAAGTGTCCGGAAGCCCCTTCTGGCCGGGTTTGGGATAAGGAAAATTCTAAATGAATATAATTGATGGTTCCAAACACTCCTTGGAGAGCCAAAGGAGGTTGCCATACAGCCCAATATGAGGGTCATGTCATGTAGTAACCTGCATCAGAGCCAAATGCCACAATAAAGGGTTAGTGGCAGAATGGAGCTGCATTAGAGGAAGATATGAAGAGGGGTCGTTTTGCACACAATTTGGGTGTATAACGATATCGAGTCATTTTTTTTTTTTTAGAATATGGTGGTTTCCAAGCTCCATCTTAAGGCAATACATGGAGTGTCTGGGGTAGAGATCTTAATCTGCCCAAATACAAACTGACCCATCTATACTTCCAGGTTAATGTTGACCCAACAAGATGGAGTCTTAAAATGGGAGCCCCACCCGAGTGCTGGATGTTGATGGGTGTTTGAAGAGAAAGACTGCTGAAATTGTCATATATGAAGGTCGAGACTGCCCTACAAAGCTTTGTGTGGGGATGGATGGGAAATGCTCAAATCCTGGGTCCAGGAGACACGTTAACTGGTGGAATGTTCATTCGGTACTAGGACGGCAAACTCCAGTCGAACTTAGTAAGCTAACCTTGTAACAACGGTTGTGATTGTATTCTTTATAAAAATAAGAAAAAAAGAAAAAAAAGAAAAAAGGGGAAAAAAAGTAATTTGATTTCTCTAGCCAACTGACAAAGTTATGTTGTTACTAGTTTTTTTTTTTGCATGTTCCTATCCTTTAAAAGTATAAATGAAAAAATCTTTAAACAAAAATATTCAGAGCTGAAGAAGTTTCACTTTACTCATACTTTCACAATTGGGAAGGTACAGAAAATGCGGCTTTTCAGTTAATGAGAATGTATTGCTTTTGTGTATAAACTGGCTAAAGCACTATGTACTTATCAAAGTGATTTAATGACATCTTGCGCTGTACTGTCGGAATCATCGCTACGGATAATGAAAACCAGATCCGTAACTAAGGAGCCAAGGAGGTGAGGTTCTGGAGCTCCTTGAAGGAAATACTTGTAGGGTTGGACCAGATGAGCAGGAGACAGTCTCCCAAGATCGGCCTGCCTATCAAAGTTACAGAGTGACCCCAAATTACGAGGATCTACCTGTAGAGTTCCCTTCTTTGTTGGCCAACATCACTGCGTTGTAAAACTTCACACTATTTGCTTTTTTAATGAGCCAACAAGAGTGATGATTTGATGACATAGTATCTTACTGCATGGATAGAACACCCTTTTGCAAACGCTCAGAGTATGGTATTGGGTACCAATGCAACAATATATATTTATGATCATGTTTTAAAAGAGGCCTGGATTTGAAGGCCATCCTTAAATTGTAAACATGGAACTACAAGTCCCAGCATCCAAAGTGCAGTTGGCCTATATAAACCACTATTGAATGAGCGTGCTCCAAGGGGTGACACGTAGCCATTTGTGATCTGGAACTGTGTGGTAAAGATGGATAACATATGGGTGGAATTGGCCATTGTTAGGGTGTTTTCACATCGGCCAGTGGGGAGTGAGGTTTGTCCCAGATAAGCATTCGTTATTGTTTTATTAACGCCCCCACAGTACTTTTCCACCTCTCATTGTGTTTTATAAAAGTACAGACCAGTGCATCCCTGGCGATCCGACAAATAAAGATAAAGAACGGCCACCAGTGACGCCACAGGTCCCACGCACGGTTTGCTCAAAGAGGCAGAACACCACAAAACTTCTTGAGAAATACGTGTCCGCACCTGGCGCCCTCAGTCCGTGCGTCCTGCTGGATGGACAGATGGACTCTGCAAGGCCAGAGAGCTCACCGTCCGATCTTGCAATAATTAATGAACCGACGATCTGCGCTTCTCGGATACTTATTTTAAAACTGCTTTTGAATCACCTCTGCTCTACATTACCGCTGCGTTTTTTTGTTTCAAGTTTAATTTTGCTTTTACCCACACGTGAACTCGTGAACCGGGTTCTATCGAATGAAGTAATTCAACAATTCACTAATTAAAACCGCGGATTCATTAACAACAAAGCATTACACTAAATCTCTACACGGAAACTGAGCACATAACCGCGGCTGTAAAACTTGGCTTGACCCTTCTTTTAACTGACTATATACCATGGATAACTTCTGTCCGCTTCCCGCTTGTCTCCATGGTAACCAAATTCTCTCCAAACACGTATGTATTTGAGGCAGCGTCATGCGGACTGCGGAAATCTTAATTCTTAGCGTTGTACTTTACGATTTAATTAGAATAGAGTTTAAATTAGGATTTAATAGACATTTGTGGGATGGGGATGGGAGGGCTGCTTCTCATGGTTACCAATAACAACAAGCCTCGCCGAGTGGACAAGGCTGGGTGCACCTCAGTCTGTGCAGGCTCCTAAGACCTCAGTCCCGTCTCGAACCTGCATTGTGACGTCTGTTCAGGGGTCCACACTCCCTCCAACTCACCTAAGACTGAAAGTTCCTGCTCTGTGTGCCCAGAAGAATCCACGTCAACACGTGTGACACTCTGCCTTGGCCACAACTTAATGTTGCATTTTTTTAAATGCGTAGAGATTCTGGAGTATCCCCAAAATTATATTATAGAAAGAAAGAGAAAAAATAACATTTGATACACGTTGGGAAACCACTAGAATATGTGCAAAACCTGATGATTTTGAGTTGCCCCTGTGTGAGATCACAGAAGTCCAGTAGTCTGATTTTGGCACTCGAAAAGGTAATTTATGCGATCATAACAGACGCATGCATGTGCGCACACACAGTGGGGCAGCTCTTACAATGTTTACCCACTCACCAACTGGTGTCAAGAAAAACAAGCATTGGCAAAGCAAAAAGGTCTCACCTTTGGGACTTTTTTGCTTTGCCAGTGCCTTGTGGTGATGCTGTGCAAAATGACCAAAATCACAAAAATAAGCTGCATTGCCACTGCCACGTAAATTGCTAGGCGCGTGCATACAGGAAGATGTGCACATAAGTCATTCTTATCAGCACCCATAAAACATCAAAATCCCATGTTTCTTCATCCAAGATGGATTGGTAAAATAAAAAAAGAACTAAATAGAAGTAGAGCAAAAACACAGTTTTTAGTGAGGAAAAGCTGGCAGCATTTTCGCTGCTTGCTCCTCGCTATCTCAAAATAAAATTAAAAAAATAAAAATTTGAAGAAAAAAAAAAGATTGCTCGAAATGGTGGAGAGAAGCAACAGGGAGTGGATGGGAGAAGGGGAGAAAGAGCCCAAACGAGAGAGCAACATAAGGGAGTGGGAGAAGCATGCGAGTGAGACAGCGAAATGGAGCGTGGGGGGCAAGCAGTTGGCAGCAGCACACGATGAAGAGAACTGAAAAAACACATGCACGCTCATGAAATGGATGACAGGAAAGAAAAAAAGTTTCTCCCAAAAAAACTGAGCCAATCAGAGAGATGGTAAAGAAGCTATGCTTCGGCGGAGTGACAAACGCAAGATGGAGAAGCTGGAGCATGGAAAGCCATCAAGTAAGAAACAAGCACAAGAGAGGGACAGTGAAAGCAAGCAACGGTAATCAATGGGCCGCCGTAAGTTCTTGGTAAGTCCATTATGGGTCTTTAAAATCAGAAAGTTGTCGCGGTCTGCTAGGCGTGACTTAAAAATCAGAATTTAAAGAAAAAGATCACTACACATTTGTAATGTTAGGCAAATAAATACTATTGTGATGTCAATGTGAGCACTACCTACTTTATATCACTTTTGCCCTAATGTCAGTCTGTACAATCTCTTTCCTTGGTACCACACAACAGAGGCATCATGACAGACTGCCTTGGCCACCTTTCCATCCTGTATAAAGCACAGTAATTTTGGCGGATGGTTGAAGATGCTAGCAGAACTATCATAGCCTTCACTTGATACGTATCTGAAAGGGACACATCTAAGTTGATACAAAAATCAGGGCACTGCATGTTAGATTTGATTTTGAGCTCTGTAGCCTCAAGGGTAACACAGACCAAGCCTTCAGGCCTACAAGTAGACAAGCCCAATCTTCCTGCCCCTACACTAGGACCATTTAGTAAATAAGACAATTTATTGACCGTTCGATTATTTAAAATATTTACAGTAAAACCAACTAAATTCTGCGCCAGCCCTCCTTGCCTCCCCCCTGTCTGGAGCCCACCGTCTGCTTGGTCCCGTACTTCAAGTTGTTGACCTTTTTGTTGGGAAATCCCATTTTGCCAATGAGCGAGGCGTTCATTTCATGTTACACAGGCATTCCAATAACAACCATTAAGGATTTTTTTATTTTTTTTGCTATAGGTTTCTTCATTGCCATTTGAGGAGGTGACTGCCAATGCTTTGCAGTCCATTCAACAGTCTGTGAAATTCTGAGTGCGTGTGATTCGTGGTTTTCGGCCTGGCAGTAAGGTATTACGCTTTGGACATTGGGAGTAAGGTGCTACTGCCTCGTGCCGACTAGTTGTAATGTTAACAAAGCTGACTCTTATGATGACTTTGCAGGTGCCGATAAGGAGGTGTGTATTTTACGCCACTGGAAGCCAGGTTGCCGCTCGTTGTGGAGTCTTTTCCTTGATGGAATCAGTGTATTTTCCCACAGCCGGGCTACTAGAGGGCCCGGCTCTTCTTTTGTTTCAGAGTAGTACCTGTCCTCGACTCAGGAAGCCGTGGCAGAGCCTCTAGTGCCTGTCTGATTAAGTGTGTAAACTTCGCCACTCTTGCGAGGATGTAGGTTTTTGTTTCCGAGAAACACCAGTCCAAAACCTCCTTGCAGGACCTTATGCCATGGGCCCTAAAAATGGGGTGAAGCAACCTTTGTCGTTCGCTGGCCAATTTAGGGCAGCAGCATAGTAGATGAAGCCAGGATTCCCTTTGATAGTTGCATAGCCAACAAGAGACTGCTCCGTCTTCCTGCGCCCATGTTGAGTTAAAGTCCGAGATTTTATAGGCAATGAGCCTCATGAAAATAATTCTTCTGCGAGCCTGGGCTGATAGGGCTTCCTGTCAGTACTGTTGGGCTTTCCCCAGAGTATAGGACTCATCCAGTGCTGTCGTGTTGGTGTTGTAGCGGAGTAGGGCTCGATCCTTTTCATACAAGATGGAGCGGACTTACTGCTTCAAGGCGTTTGACCAGGCTGTTTGCGGAATGTCTGGTAGGGGTAAGCTTTCTGCTTCGATTTTCAGGGTCTCTAATGCTTGGCCCAAATTGATGTGGCACGGGGAGTCCGCTTCCCTGAAGATCGTTTCCAGGTGATACTTAGTGTTGTTCAAGGCTTTGAGGACCCCAATGTAGTACTTGATTAAGTCTCCCTGAAGTGCCAGTTCTGGTCTGCAGAGCCCTAATTCCAGTTGTAACCTGGACCAATGAATGGCACAGCACACAATCACTGGTGACATCAAAAGCAGACAATTCCAAGATTGTGTGTGCACTCATATGCAAAGTACATGGCCAGAAAACTGCAGAGAATACAGCACAAGGCCAGCTGGCTATGCCCGACTTGAAAACGTGTACTTATTATCATGTAGTTGAAATTAAACCACTGGTTCCCAATGGAACAGAAGTTCAAATTGAAGATGATGTGTGCCATGTGCATAGATATCTGGGCTTACACCTCTGTCCGCCTTCTTGTGAATAACAAAAACCTTTCTTGCAACATCAGTCTTAATCACCCTCTTCTATCTGTAAGGACAACCGTAGACAGACCACGCATTGAGGTGAAACATCCCCTGGCACCATGCTCTGTGGAAGCCATTTAATCCATCATCGAGATCTCACAGAAATACCTTTCCTGCAGGAATGACCTGCAGATGGCGCTGTTCAGGCAAGTCTTTGGATTCTAGACACACAGTGCTGAACTTTCCCAACCCTCTTATGTAGGGAACAGCCCTTTACATTGTAAGACACAAGAACCTTAAGGGACTTGACCAGCAAACGTGTGTCAGACACGGCTAGGTAGGTGGACCCCCACCAGAGGGGAGCTACTTGCTGGTTATCCATCAACAGATCTTTGATATGAACTATCCCAAACACCATCTGATCTCAGTCGATCAACGCTGGTCATGACAGTGCGCTGACGTGTCCAGGAGGCAACACGCTAGCACTCAACAAGTAAGTAAATGTATACTTATAAACATATATAATGAACATGAGAAAGGGCGGCCAGTTATCAGGTTTTGTTGGTCTTGTAGTTGAGGTCTGCGTCCAATCCTTAGTTGCACACAGCAATCCTCTACAGTTTGTGGAGTAAAGTTAATAATGTGGTAAAATTTCAAACTAGACAAGAAGTCAGTAACACAAAGAAAAGACTAAAACCCACCTTACTACTAACACCGAAGAAACAGACACTGGCAAAGTCAATGGGTCTGGGTTTAGCATGCAAACACATACATCAAGGGCATATTAAAGGTGGGCAAGAAAAGAAAGATGGACTGAGTTGAAAAGTTCGTAGTTGTAAAGTGATCTCTTAAGCAGTTCAATGCAAGCATCAGACAGTAGGCGGAAGGATACACCAAATAGGCAACAGCAATAGGTGAGAGCTGAATCCTCCCGTGGGGGGAACCACAATGTAAAGGATAAAGTTTGAATAAGCTGGGGCAAAAAAATCCGTGGTTGAAAAGACAGGAGCGAAAATCCACTCTGTATATTGGAAGCAGTTTTATTGTGTAATGTTGATTTGTATAGCGCACTAATCATCCGAGAGAGTATCCAGGTGCAATATGTCAGCTTGATTGTGGCACAAAACAGCTGCCTCAGGTTTATGGGGGAGCAACTGTGCGAGCAAATCCTCACATTACTGTTCCAGGCAATGCAACCGAGGGTCTTTTAATGAAGGTGGCCTTCCTCCAGTGGTCATTAAGAGAAAGGTGCAGCAGCGTGTCTATTAGTCCATCCTACTGACACCAAGCAGGTGTATGCCTAATTGTAGCAGGTCACCTTTAAATGAGGGTATTTTGGACCAGAGGCTTGCATTTTTCACCTTTGATTAGTCTGTGATCCTGGCCATATCGATTTCCCGCCCTGCATCTTACTTCTCGTATCTATGAAATCCAGAATAGACCTATCTAACCTCCAGTATTAAGCACCTTGAAAACTGTCGCTGGAATGTATCAGCCACCAGTCTGAGAAAAAGCCACTCAGAGAAATAAATGCCCAGTTTCCTCCAGATGTGTTCCCCTGACCCACCTCTTTGCCTTTCATCCTCTCATTT
The DNA here is from genome assembly GCF_964261635.1 of Lissotriton helveticus. NCBI lineage: Eukaryota > Metazoa > Chordata > Amphibia > Caudata > Salamandridae > Lissotriton > Lissotriton helveticus. The sequence goes on along the minus strand of NC_136065.1, from coordinate 161,008,502 downwards.
ACAGACGTTACTTTGCATATCCCAGCTGCTCTCGGTGCAGGGTTCCCTTCTACATCTGCCAATGATGGGACATAGTTTTGAGCCTTTTCCTCATTGCTGTCAAAATCCAGACCTTATGAGGAATCTGGAATTGAGACGCATACGCATCGTGTGGACACTGCTTGCCCTGAAGCATTGGGAAAAACATCAAGAGTAGTCGATGGAGCAAGGTTAAAAAAAAAAACTACAGAAGCTTAAAAAGCTGGCCATTCATCATGCCCACTGGTTGACAACAAATGACCGATGAAACCCATTTGCATGGCCATGGCACTGCATTAATGAACGCCCTTCACGAAGCCAGCATGAGAAGAACGAAAGAGCGAAAATCTGAATTCGACAGCAGGCACTCGTGCTCAATTCTGCATTACCTATGCTAGCAATGACGCGACAGTTTGAATATCAATTATGCATGGGGGTGATACGCAGCTGTGCAACAGGTGTGCCCGACGCCGCTGCAGTCAGCGGGTTTAAGGGAGGAATACGAGAGCTTGTGCAATGGGCTAATGTGGTCTTGGATAATACTAGCAGTAGTGCAGGAGTGAAATGCAGGTTTTTAGATCTCATGCCTTGCAGTTCTATCAAGAGAGTCTGAACAAAAACAGGGGAAAAAAAGACACAATGGCACAGCTCTCATCAGTAACAAGTGTAGACCACAGCCAGAGGCAGCAATGTCCTCATGCATTGCAGTAACTAGGGACAGGAAATCATTTTTTGTTGCCCAGACAACAGGAAAGTTAGAGACAAAAATGCTGCTGTATTAGTATCCAAAAGCGGTACAAAAGGGGGAGGTGATGGACGGAGCATCTGAATCAATCAAACACTCACACCCAGTCAAAAGATCTGGGTTTAATCCATCAACGTTCTTTAGCCCACTCTGCCACCCCAGTTCAGACATCGCATCCCCTTTTGTATCGCTTTGTATTAGTATCCAAGGCACATTAATAATTTGGAAAACTGCTAGTTAAGGTATGTAGAACTATAGCACTAATCATCCTCTTCTGCACTTTTCTGGATTAAGTAAACAAGAACTGGCAAGGCCAAGAGGTCTAGCAATGGCTACCAACTTATGAGTTAACAATGTACCATGGGACTACGTTTTGTGTGTGAGTGCATAGTGTGCAAGAAGAGAATGCTGTCACTCACAGAGAGGTGGGCCAATGGCTGAAGTGGGCAGGTCCTGAGTCCCATGCAGTATCTTGTATTGGGAGGAACAAAAAATGTGAATGAGACACTGGCGGATCAATGGGTGACGAGAGCTCCCTGAAAGCCCTTATTTGTAAATATATTATAAATATAATTGCATTAAAATCCAAAGGTCTTGGCTAACACTAGACCTAAAAAAAAGCTGCGTTTGACTTTTGATGTATTCTCTGCACAGCAAAACCTTTTTAAAACTTGACTAAAGGAGTGTATAATATTGTAATGAGTTCCAATTCACGATCAAGGCCTCTGGAATTATGCAGAAGGGGAGAACCAAATTATGCAGCAGCGTTGCCCAAATTGGGTGGCAATAAAAGACAAAATATGCAGCATAAGGCGTCACACTTTTTGATAGTAGAACTCCAATATTTTGTAATTTTTAAACATGGTAATACCGTCAAGGCAAATATTTCACTTCCTTAGTACCAGTGTAACAACCAAATGCAGACATAAGCAACCGAAAGATGACCAGTTAAACCTTTGCGATGGGCCTTATACTGTACACGAGCATACCTGGATACATTTTCAGTCATTTTTGTTCCCTTTGAGTTAGAAAAAATATTTTTTTGTTAAAATCTGCAGATTATGCAGCAGATGATGGATTATATGGCAACTGGGGCAAATCCATAATTATGTTAAAAACAAAACAAAAGCTGCTGCCACTTAGAATCACATAATTCTAGCGGCGCTGCTCATGATATAACATCACACACTACATTTAAATGGTGGAACATCATTCATCTCTTTAGCACGCACCCCTGGTCTTTTGTCTTGTTTTGTCACCACTGACCCCTCTTGTTTTCGCTTTCCTCCAGTCCCCTTTGACCAACTAGACATGGCACTGCTTGGAAACTGGTTTAAAAGACCTGGGAATAAGTTCCATAACTAAAACACACTAAAAAACACCAACACTCACGCACACCCACTAATTGCAAAAAATATTCCGATTCCTACATCTTCCCAAGGCCCATAGGAATGAATGGGGAGTTATTCCTTATTTGCGATTAGCAATTTGCTAATCGCAAATAAGGATGCGATTTCAAGGGTGCCAGGGGTGTCCAAAGGACACCCTATAGCACCCCTGAAAAGCAAATGTAGCCAGATGTTGCGCACACACATGTCCAGAGGACATGTGTGTGTGTGTAAAATACCACTCAGAAAAATTTACTAAAGTGCATTTGTCTGAGTTTTCGCTATTTACCACGAAGTCTGACTTCGTGGTAAATAGCGGCCAGAAATAGCGATTTCGCAAATAGAAAATGGTTAATGAATTGCATTTAAGGAATCTCAAATAGAGATTCCTTAAATGCAATTTCTCGCAAATATGCGCTTTCGCAATTAGCGATTTTTGCATTTGGGATGATGAATCCCAAATGCAAAAATTGCACTCGCAAAGGGCCAGATTCTCAGAATCTGGCCCTTTGCGAGCCGTTTTCGGCTTGATGAATCTAGCTGATGGAAACAGGCGGGAATAGGTGGCAAGATTACTCACTTGACAATTAAATTAGCCATTTTAATGGTAAAACAATCTGCCAAAAATTAATCACAGTCCTCCAAGTTCATATTTTTCCCCAGGAATTTTTTGCAAGCCCAGAACTGATGAGTGTGACTAACTGCAATATCATTCAGGGTTAATTACAAAATCATGCAGAACTGAAGAGCCTGGGAGAGGGGGACTAGATTTAGGATAACACTTGTGGGTCATACACAGAAAAACATACTTTCTTCCCATCTCACGGGGGGGTCCGTGGTTACTGAAAATAACCCTGGCCATGCCTCAAAATTTGTGTTACATTGTAGTTAAGCAGTGTTATTACTACATACTTTCAAAGATGAAAGGAGCATTTTAGCCAGGGTCAGTGCATTTATGCAGCGGCATCCTTTTCTGTATCCTCATAGAATTTCTGAATTTGCCACATAATCCGCTTTGTTCTGTATCATTTGCAGCTTTCATAATTAAATGGTTCTAGTTCAAACTGATCAATAGTTGCTACACAAAAAGCACCACACGTAGTTCCATGCAGTGCAGTGACAGAAACTTTGCAATGGTTAACCAGTCACCTACTAGTTACCAATTGGTGATATCACGTTTTAAATGTGACTAATAAAGCCCAACTTTGCCCAGACAATATTAATAGTTGTTAACAGTTGTTAAAATGACAAAATAACAAAATAATAATATTACAGATTGTGGGGTTTTATGCTGCACTATTTACTTTCTCTTGGCGCATCATTTTGTCAACCCGACTGCAAAATGTTGTCCTCTTATCCCACACAATTCCAGGTGCTCTAATTATAATTTGTTCTTAAAACATCTTTTGCAAATATCAAACGCACAAAAATTGGTCAGGAAAAGACCAAAGATGAGCATACGGCTCCTCATTGTGTGCGTGACATGCCACATGAACCACCAAGAGATATGATTTCCCAGCATTCAACACAAATTGCCCCATAAAGACAATGAATCATCACTATGGCCAAATTATAATCAGAAAATGTGTATCAAACAGTGGCATTAAATAATGCTGAATTTTGTCGGATGGCATCACATATTGATTACCAGTACCACATATTTTCCATCAGTGCCACATAATATTAAATATTAAGGTTAGTAAGGGATTACAACCATGATTAGATCAAAGTCAGACTGGTCTTCGACATTCCCCTGCCGCAACCACATGAAACAACACCTCCGACAACTCCGCTGGCTCCCAGTCAACAAGAGAATCACCTTCAAGTTCCTCACACATGCCTACAAAGCTCTCCACAACATAGGACCAGCGTACCTGAACCACCGCCTTGCTTTCCACATACCAGCCAGACAACTCTGTTTCACCCATCGCGCCCAAGGCTCTGTCACCAGGATCCACAAGACCAGAACTGTAGAAAGTTCCTTCTCCTACCTCACCGCCAAGACCTGGAACGCCCTGCCCCTCCACCTCCGGCAATCTGCGTCGTTGACAAAGTTCAGGAAGAACCTCAAGGCCTGGCTCTTCTTCTGAACCTCCACGCCCAGACGGATCAGCAGTCTGTCCCCCACGCTCCCCCACCTGCGCCTTGAGCCCTTGTTGGAGAAGTAGCAGCGCTAACAAACCCCTGACTGATTGATTGAAGCAGCCAGGGGTAAGAAAAGCTTGCATAAATTTGATTTTCAGGATTCAATTTGAACTGGTGCATTGACAATTCAACCTGGACATTCTTGGGAACTTGAGAAAGCGGGTGATGTCTTCCGGAAAGGAAAGTGTTAGCAAATGAGAAAGAGGGTAAAACTATGTCCTAAAACTGACACATGTAAAGCAGAATTCAACACGGAGAGAATTCTGGGATGTGCAAACTAGTGACTATGAATGAGAGGAATAAAGAGAAGGCGGGGTGAAACACATCTAAGAGAAACCGCCTATTCTTTTCTCTGACTTTTTACAAAGCAGGTGGCTAGTAAATTCCTGCGCCGGATGTTTTTATAAGGTGCTTAATACTGGAGGTTAGATAGGTCTCCTCTGGATGTCTTAAATAAGAGAACTGAGACTCCACGAGGTAAAGAGATATGTTCAGGAAGATCACAGACTCATCCAAGGGGAATAATGCACATCTATGACACAAAGCAACCGATTTCACGTGTTATCTGCTGCAATTACACATGCACCCATTTAGTGTGAGTAGTATGGACGAATAGACAGTCAACCTTCTAATGTTTCTACTGAACAGAAACCATAAATTCAAACAAAAAAATATTTGCAAAAAGGGAGTGCTTAAGAAGACCAAAAACAAATTGTAACCTCAATTTAAATTAACTCAATACAATGGCAGTCCAAATTCGTATTCCAATCATGCAACTTCTTCTTTCAGGTCCAGACAATGCACGAAAATAGCTTGGGAAGTCAAGTTAGTATTATTCCAAATTTGGCTTGATGTAGTGATCATTCAAACACTGCGATTCTTCTCATAGATTTCAATATAATGCAGGAGCCACAGCATATTTCAAAGCAAACATGCTTTATTCTTTACAAAATCCAACAGCAGCCCAGCCAACAAGTTTCGTCCCTAACAGGGACTTCATCAGGACTGTAAACTAATAATACATACATTTATGTACATATACACAACATCTAAATTCAGATGAAAAGCCGGCATGTGCAAATTCAAATTTACAATAAAAGACATACAATGGCTCCCACCACCCAAATAAAACATCAGTTGTTATTCCTTAGCACGGCACAGGCTATTGAGCGAGAAATTACCTCACCCGGGAGCTATAAGAGCTGTACAGCAGAACCAAGGTGGGCCTGGCATGATGAATAATGGGTGCTGGAGCTCATATGGACTGGGCTCAAGGAATTAGGTGGACCATGCGTCACAACTGAGGTGGGTATCGCTTTAGGACTCGGATAGATAGCTCATCCGGTCTAAGATACAACCAGGGCCACTGGAATTATGCACTAGGAGAGCACAAAATGATGTGGCAAAGTTTACTAAATTATGCGTCAAAAAAAGCCAAATTATGCAGCACAATGTGGCACATATTTTTTTATAGCATAACATCATTAAATTTACATTTTTCACATGGTATTACTGTCTGGGCACAAATGTTACCTCATTAGCACCAACTCAACAACAAAATACAGAAATAAGCAGCTGTAAGATGGCCTTCCACTACGTGCAAACACGTTGCCACGTTTTTAGTAACTTTTGATCTGTTTGATTTTGAAACAATTTTTTTTGTTAAAATCTGCAGATTATGCGGTAGATGGTGCATTATGTGGCAAAGGCGGCAAATCCATAATTATGCAAAAAATATCTGCAGCCTTAGAAATGCATGATTTCAGTGGCCGCGGGTGCAACACAAATATTCATTGGATGGAAAGCAAACTGCAAAAACACTAGACATTAGCCCTGGGGTAGGACAGGCATCAGGAGCAGGTGCAGCAGGTGTAACAGTGGTTGGTGGGGCAAAGCTCAAGGACGAGGTGCCTGAGCAGCGCTCTATGGGGTCTACACATACACACAGAAGTAGCTCTCTGGCATCACACTACAAGAATAACAAAGGGGCATGACTGCCAGGTAAGGATTGCAAAGAACTTTAACGCCAGCGTTGCCTGCCAGGATTCACATTCAACGATAGGGCCAAGTGGAAGTGGCCGATGTAGGTCTGGCCAAAGGTGACATGAGGCCGCAGGAGTTCGCACTAGCAGCCCAGAATGCTAAATAAATAAAATGGAAAAGTTTGCTCAGTGTGTAACCTAGATTCCCCAAAATAATCTTTCGAAAAGCCCGCATATGCTTTTCGCTGATTATGTAATTTTGTTTTTACATATTCCACCGCATTTCCTATTTTTGAATCCTGTAAGCTCCCAGGGCATTATCTGTCAGAGAGTTACTTCCAGCCCACCTGGTTTAAATAAGATCAGCTGAAACATCTGTCTCCTTGGATTATCCAGCTGCCTGACTCCCAGCCGGGCCTGGAACCACCCACGAGCAATGCCCGGATGAGAGATGCCCGGATGAGACACGCGGGATACCGACAGGTGCCCAGACAGAGGCCGAGGTGTGAGGCTCGGGACCTCGGAGCACCAAAGCAAAGGCAAAGGTGAGATACGAGAAAACCTAATACTCTGTGACGGGGTGAAAGGTGGATGAACCGCAGAGAAGAGCAGTCGAAGATACGCACAGCCGGAAAGAAGGCGAAAAACGTGCACAGCAGGGCATAATGTAATTTTGACATTCAGACGCATATACGTCTCCTCTCTGAGAGGGCCTGGGAGATTATATTTACCCTTCTGCCTGACAAGGAATGCCTTCCGTTTCACCTACAAGAAATGCCCGCCACTCAGGGCTTTAAGTGGGCCGGGTCCTGTCAGTGCTCAGCACCGGCAGTTCTAACAAGCATTTACAATGCAATGGTTTCGCCTTTGGAAAAGTTAGAGCTATTGGCATTGTAAATGACAAAATTTGTATTTATGTGTTGGTTTTGAAAACAGATAAATAAATGGCATTGTCATTTACATTGCCATTAGCTTAATCTCTCGCAAATGTGAGACCTATTGTACCCTACGGACGAGCTCAGCAGACAGCAATTACTACCACACACACACACCCAGAGCCACACACACACACCCAGAGCCAGCCACACACACACACCCAGAGCCAGCCACACACACACACCCAGAGCCAGCCACACACACACACACAGAGCCACACACACACACACACACCCAGAGCCACACACACACCCAGAGCCATACACACACACACACACACACAGCCACAGCGCCACACACACACAGCCACACACACACAGAGAGCCACACACACACACACAGAGCCACACACACCCAGAGCCACACACACCCAGAGCCACACACACCCAGAGCCACACACACCCAGAGCCACACACACCCAGAGCCACACACACACACCCAGAGCCACACACACCCACCCACCCAGAGCCACACACACCCACCCACCCAGAGCCACACACACCCACCCAGAGCCACACACAAACTCAGGAGAGCAAGCACAGCGAGGGGGCAGGGAAGCAAGCACAGCGAGGGGGCAGGGAAGCAAGCACAGAGAGGGCGCAGGGAAGCAAGCACAGCCAGGTGGCAGGGAAGCAAGCACAGCCAGGTTGCAGGGGAGCAAGCACAGCCAGGGGAAGGGGACCCAGGGGGCGGGGAAGCAAGCACAGCCAGGGGGCAGGGAAGCAAGCACAGCCAGGGGGCAGGGAAGCAAGCACAGCCAGGGGGCAGGGAAGCAAGCACAGCCAGGGGGCAGGGAAGCAAGCAGGGGCAGGGAAGCAAGCACGTGCAGGGAAGCAAGCACAGCCAGGGGGCAGGGAAGCAAGCACAGCCAGGGGTCAGGGAAGCAAGCACAGCCAGGGGGCAGGGAAGCAAGCACAGCCAGGGGGCAGGGAAGCAAGCACAGGCAGGGGGCAGGGAAGCAAGCACAGCCATGTTTCCAGTGCTTGGCTATTCTGAACAAACCATTGGTATCCGGCCTGCCACTCAAACGAAAACAACTCCCAGAATACCTTAAATAGCTAAATGAAACCTCAGAAGTAGAAACATTATGTCCTGACTACACGAGAGAGGCTGCAATTGTAACTGCGAGGGACAAATACCACTGAACTGGGAAGAAGACGGCGTACAACTATAGTGGAGGAATAACAACCTCGTACACGACTGCATACCACTGTGCTTTGGATCCAGGAACACCACAGGCCCAGGTTTGGACGCTACTTCAGAAATGCCACAGCACAGAAAGAATAACATTACCTAATGTACTTGTGTAATGTAGTTGGTGCTCATGTAAAGCACTCCAATACCTACTTTCACGTTATTTAAAACTGCCCAGAAATAGAAGCGGGGTTGAAGTCCTGGCAACGTGTTACAAATGCAGTTCATTAAAAATTGTTTTTTCTTGTTATTGAGGCCGCAGAAACAGCCAGCCTCGAGGAGCAGCTTCAAGCATGGGGAGTAACTGTGACGGCGAGTAAGCTGTTTTCTGGGCTAGTTCTTTAGATGCTTACCGTGCCGCGGGGACGGGGCTTCATGATAGGAGAATAAAGACTCTGCAATGGACAGAGGCTGGTAATCTATAAGAGCGGCATGCGTGGCATTGTGTGAGGAGTTAGCGACGAGGTGAGACATACCCTCCTATCTGAAATGAAAGAAGAGGTAAAATGACCGTGCCTCCAGGAATGAAGAGAGAGATGTAGGCAGACCTTGCTATCAGTAATGAAGGAAGATAGACCCTGCTACCTCTAATGAAGGAAGAGAGACCCTGCTACCTCTAATGAAGGAAGAGAGACCCTGCTACCTCTAATGAAGGGAGAGGGAGACAGACACCGCTACCACTACCCCTCACGATAGAAGAGAGAGGCAGGCATCACTTATGAAGGAGGTGGAATGCAGAATCTTTTACAGCATACGAAAACGAAGGAGGGCGATGAAGACCCTGCTATTAATAAGGAAGGAATTGGGGACCCACCCCACTAATGTTAACCTACAATACCGGTCAGTAATTACATATTCATCTTCTGCAGGTCATAACATTGAGCCCTGCAAGGCCAACTCCGATCCCTATGCTTCGGAGGTGGGTACAATGAGCACCATTGAATTGGGCAGTAGTAACACCTGTTGTTTACAGCATCTAGAAACAACAGCATTGAAACTCTATGTAAGAAGTTATCATTGCTAATAAAAGATGAGGAGGGGCTTCTACCACTGACACAAGAACAGGAAACAGGAAAATAAAAAAAAACGGAAAACTGACCCACTGACTATTGGGCAGGATGCAGGCCACACTACACTACAGAATTAATAAAAATCATCACAAAATGACATATTATAGTACATATCCTGCAATCTGACGTGATCATACATTACCGGCTCATTCGGCAATTCGATTAGAACTAATAACCATAAAATGCATCAAAGTAAATAAAAAAAACTGCATTTGTCCTAATCCTCAGAGAACCATACAGGTTACTTCAAAGTGATGAGTGTTGGTAAACATTGTAAGCGTAAAAATTCATCAGCGTTAAAAAAATATATATGTCAAACTGCCATGTGAAAACATTCCACAATACGACTATGTAGAATCCATCAAGATTAAAAATCAAACTGCATTTATCTTAGCGCACAAAAAAAACATACAGGTTGCTTCAAGGTGCCAGGTGCGTGTAAGCATTATATACGTAGGAATTCATCAGTTAAAAAATACGTCAATGTGTCATGTGGTCCAATACAATGTATGACCTTAATTTGGAAAAACCTATGACCTATTCCGGCAGAGAGACAAATATCTTTTCGGAAAAGGGCATAATGCAATATCCTGAAAAAGTACCTAAACCCGATCAAACATGAAAGAAAAGTATATAAAGAAATGTAAAACGTATTACAGGAAGAAAAAAAAAACATTATTTCACTGTAGTTGAAACTTTGCATAACAACTGATCAGCAGGGTTATGGCTCCTATTATCTGAACATGGAAGTACTGTGGCATTGTCATACTATATGCATTATTAGTCACTGTACTGTGTTTGTATTAGAATCTTTGATACATTCTAATAAGAACTTGGTGGGTGCTCATGAACATCTGGGCAATCGGTTGCTGGATGCCTGTGAGCTGGCCTCTTTCTCTAGATCCTTGTTTTGGACTAAAGTTTGTTATTTATTAAAAAGATCGTTTTTCCAGCGTGATCTTCGAATTTATTAAATGATCCATGCAACAGAGAGTTAATGAAGATAAGGGGTGGACACCTATCCATGAAGGAAAGGAGGGCTGGCACAGTGAATCAAGTCATGACTTGTTAGGAAAGTGGGTCACTAGTCAATCGAGGATCAATGCAACGAGCGAATAGGTCTTTTGAGAAAGGGTGTGAAAAAGGATGCTGTGAATATAAGTGGTCAGTGGAACGTCGTGTCACACCTCATGTTTCAAAGCTCCTACTTATGCCTGTAACCCTTGCCCTTTGCCCCGGATATGCCCTCACCTGAGACTTCGCCTCTGCCTCGCGCTTCTTCTTCGCGGGCGGCATTGTGATAACAAACACTAGGAAGGCTCGTGTGACGTCACGTGCAATAGACACCAGAAGCCTCACCGGAGTGTCGCATCTACATGACGTCACGGGGAAAGACATCCATACACACGAGCACGTTGAATGGAGATGCACCTTCAGCGACTAGAACGCGCGTAACCACTATCTTGCGGCCATGTTGGATGTAGCCGAACGTCCAAAGTGAAGGGGGTCGCCTGCCTCTTTACCGCCTCAAGGGACTTGGGACAAGACAGCAGCATCCGCCCGCGAGGCCCGCGACTGTTTGTACACAGAGTCTTAGCGCCCATGGTGGTGACGAGTATAGTCTATTACAGCTGGTATTTTAGAGTGAACACATTTTAACGAACTTGTGAGGAAAAAATAATATTTTAAACATGGGCCATCCGCTTACCGAAGGGAGAGAGTATCAATCAAAGTGCACAGCGGGGGGGGGGGGGGCGGGAAAGGAACGGAGAGCGGGGGGAGGGGGGGCGGGAAAGGAACGGAGAGCGGGAGGGGGTCGGGAAAGTAACGGACACAGAGAAAGGACGAGGGAAGGCAAGATTTAAAAACAACAACAAACCCAGAAGAAAAAAAAAACGAAACTCCGCCCACCGCCCAATGACGATGCAAAAAGGGTGGATAGCGGAACGCCCAGGGAAAAAATGGAGGGAACGCCCACGAATCTGGTCTGTGAATGACAGACAGATCTCTGTTCCAATGGCTAGCCTCCATTTATGGAGCTAGCCAATGGGACAGGGGGGCGTATTCCATTCTCCTTACTGGAAATCAAGAGATTTCTCTGGAGGCGGAGCTAAGAGCTCCGCCCTCCAGCGAAACCTAAAAAGCAGGTGCTGAGACGGGTCTTTATCGGGCTCCGCATTTTTACCCAAACCCTCAGGGTGGAAAAAAATCTTTGCAATATCACCCTTCCCTGCCTTTGATGTAACTTCAAAGAGACCCGTTACAGTTCTTTCACAGCCTCACTATTTCAGAACTGAAGCATTTTCGATGGTATATACAACGAAGCCGTAGTTGTTGCTTATTTGTCTTATGTAACTAACAATCATTGATAAAGCCAATAGTCCTGGCTTGTTGTAGTCTCAATGTTACTTTTTATGTATTACATATCTGGTTGCAATGACAGAAGCATCAAAATACCAGTGGGGCAACGCACTATTCTAAGCACAGATTTTTATCAAATGTGTTTTTAAACCACGGCCTTAATTACATCGGCCACGCCCCTTTGAGGGACCCCCAGTTTTCTCATTCCACTTACAGCCCTGCCGCCACTTAACAGGAAGAACATATCCTCACATTCACAGAGAGGAAGTACACCATTTAGAGACAGGAAGTGTTCACCCCTTACAGAACAGAACCGCACACACTCTGTGATTAGAAATACACAACCCCTATGACATGCTCATCTTAACCTTGCAATGTAAAAATACATAAGGCTGGGCTACTAATCAAAGCTGCTATTTATGAATTGCCAACTTTTTTACTGGATCGTTTTCTGGTGCCTTCATTGGGTAAACATTTAACCAAGTTAATTGTGGGCATTTTAATGATCACTAGAAGGGTCTACTCGGAGTAAGAGATTTATAGGACCATTAGGCAATCACAGGCCATTGTTTGGGTTCTGCAAACACGTGATAATTGGTGGGAGCGAAGAATGCTAAATTGCAAAAGAACACCAGTGCATGAAGTGGTATCTTAGTTCGTCGGTGAAATCATGTTATTACCATCCGTAGCCCAGAGTCATCGTTGCAACTTAACCTCATCGCTGCGGCGCAAATTCTGCCACAGTGCTGAACATTCCGATCGCGGCTCCCGGCCGTCATCAGCACACGCCCACCGTGACTCATGACGGCCGGGAGCCGTCATGAGCATGGAAGAGGATAAGAAAACTTAGATCCTAAGATCAAAGTCAACTGACCCTTGGCTGAGATCCTGCCCAGAACATCCTCTCCACAAGGACTTCCTTACCTGTAGATGCTCTTTACCTGGGCCTCTTAGCGATAGTGGTCTGTATCACACCAGGGGCGGTTCTAGGCTCATGGCGGCCCTGGGCAGGGAGCGTGGGGAGGGGGCCCCCGGAGCAACAGGTAGGGGGCCCCCGGAGGAACGCAGGTGCCGAGGCCAGTGAAGAGGGGGGTCAGGCTGTTTGGAAGTGAAACAGAGCCGGAGGCTTCCAAATCCCTGCCAGGGACCGCCACGCAAATATGTATCCATCCTCAGAGGATTATTATATTAAGGATATATATTGGCGTGGTGGCCCCTGGGGTTTGGTGGCCCTGTGCAGGTGCACAGCTTGCACATGCCTAAGGCCGCCCCTGATCACACTAGAAAGACCACCTCCACGAGAAACAAGCCCCGAGAGGCCAGGTTACGGAGAGGCACTATTTGTATCGGTCTACTGTACACCACCTCAAGCAGCCTCTTCACAGCCGAGCTTAAGTAGATATTACTGAACAATAGCCTGGCATTTCGTAGATTGTTGGAGAAGCAACGCTAGAGGTAAGCGCCTGCCCGGTAGAGCGAGGCCTGGCTGCCCGCCAGATGCGCTGACACGGTTGCTGCTACTGTTATATTGGAGAAAGCAGATTCTCTAAGACCTTAAGCCTCTGGAGCTCAGCTTTCGGTCTTTGCCTCTCACCCAAGGGAAAGTCAAATATTTCCAGAATTCGGCAAGCATAGGAAGGTTTTTTACACACCGTGCAACCAAGTGTGTTAAGATAAGAGGCCTTTATCTTCTAGTGGAAATTAAATCATATTAAAATAACACTTTTCTAATTTAGATGAATATTAACTATCCAGATAAGAAAACATGTCAGAAAACGTGAGACCGACAATTGCTCTAATAAATTATGAAACTGTCACTGCGGGCAACACGGCTTGCACAAATGCATCCTGAGATTCCCCCAAACAGCCATGAACCTACCTCCCTAGGACTAAGGACATTGCACCAATGAGCCAAAAAACTGTTCCTCGTGAGTAGAAAAACTCCTCTTGAGTCGAGAAAAACTGCTCTAGTCGAGAAAAACTGCTCTAGAGTGGAGAAACTGCCCTCTAGTGGAGAAACTGCCCTCTAGTGGAGAAACTGCCCTACAGTGGAGAAACTGCCCTACAGTGGAGAAACTGCCCTACAGTGGAGAAACTGCCCTACAGTGGAGCAACTGCTCCCCGTAAGCCATGAAAAACTAGTCCCCTTAAACTGAAAAATACTGCTCGTCATAAGGCAAGAAACACTTTCAGTAAGCCTAGAAAAACTGCTTCCCATTAACAGAGAAAAGCCACCATTAATGGGTGGAAAGTTGTACAAAAAAAAACAAAACAAAACAAGCATTTCAATCTAAAGTAAGATATCCTCCATGAAAACGAAACTGCTCCCCTGTAAAGTGAACCTACCTTAGCAGGAAGAAATGCCCCATCCTAGGAAATAACAATCTCTTGAGCTTGTACAGTTGGCTCAATGGCAGAGCCATGATGTGTAACCCATGAGCCTCGAAGGTGCTCCTTTTATCTGGAATGCATCAGTTATTATAAAGGTCAAATGTCTTTAGCATCATTATGACCTCACTCATATTCACTCAGTTGCTTAGGTCCATAGGAGAGACCCAAGAAGTAGAAGAAATACAAACTGGTGGGAACATGGAGGAATGGCATATGACTGGCACATTTTCAGCGTCTTCAGTGATGGGTTCTCCAATAAACAAGGGATTCGATCTGCACATGAGTGGAGGAAGGAAATGTGGAGGATGTCCAGAGAAGCACGGGACAACTACCACGCAGAAGTGATCGTTGTGAAACCGAGCCTGATCCATAGTAAGTTCTCCTTCAGAGTCATCAGAACAATGAGGGTCGAGATGAAGAAATCAGGTACCCCCAAGCTGTGGGCGAAGCTCTTTATTACATAAAGCACAGGTCATGTTTTCCACCCTGCTTCTTCCTGTCTGTTTCTGATCTAACCAACTTATCTTTCTAGAACGGAATGCGGCTTTTGAAGCAGGCTACATGCACACAGCACTCCTTTCAAACAACATGACCATGTGAAAATGTCTTAATCCATAAACCAGTCTGCATCTGGTAGAGCACAGCCAAGGGAATGAAGCAGAGGCCCAAACAGGCAAGAAAAAATTATAAGGAAATTATCTAAGGACTTTCTTACTTGGGACACTGTCGTAAGGTCAAAGCTTTTTGTTTTTTTCCATTTTTAACAATTATGTGTGTACGTCCTTCCCACCACCTGTGATTCTCACCTGACTTCACTGCCACAGGTTGTTTGTTAAATGCCAACCTACACCACATCCAGCCCCCAGGTTTCTCAAATACCCGATACAGCCCATGTTTCCTATAAGTATTCTATTACAGCACGCAATTCTCAAATAGCCCAACCAACGCCCTTGATCTTGAATACCCCGCCATGTCACATGATTCTTCAAGCACCCCCCTCTGCCCACCATTGCCTGGGACTCTTCAAGACCGCAGCACATGATGCTTGTATGTCACTGCACATGATGCTTGTATGTTTGCGCTACTACTATGATTCTTGAATGCCACCACCCCCTCCCATGACTCTTGAATTGCCCCGCCTCCCCCGATAACTCTTGAATTGCCCGACCTCCTCCCATGGTTCTTGAAATGCCCCCCCACCTCCCATGATTCTTGAAATGCCCCGCTACCTCCCATGATTCTTGAAATGCCCCGCTACCTCCCATGATTCTTGAATTGCCCCACCACCTCCCATGGTTCTTGAATTGCCCCACCACCTCCCATCATTCTTGAATGCCCCCACCACCTCCCATCATTCTTGAATGCCCCCACCACCTCCCATGATTCTTGAAATGCCCCACCACCTCCCATGATTCTTGAATGCCCCCACCACCTCCCATGATTCTTGAAATGCCCCACCACCTCCCATGATTCTTGAAATGCCCCGCTACCTCCCATGATTCTTGAATTGCCCCACCACCTCCCATGGTTCTTGAATTGCCCCACTACCTCCCATGATTCTTGAATTGCCCCACCACCTCCCATGATTCTTGAATTGCCCCACCACCTCCCATGGTTCTTGAATTGCCCCACCACCTCCCATCATTCTTGAATGCCCCCACCACCTCCCATCATTCTTGAATGCCCCCACCACCTCCCATGATTCTTGAATGCCCCCACCACCTCCCACGATTCTCAAAATGCCCCACCATCTCCCATGGTTCTTGAATTGCCCCACCACCTCCCATGATTCTTGAAATGCCCCACCACCTCCCATGATTCTTGAAATGCCCCACCACCTCCCATGATTCTTGAAATGCCCCGCTACCTCCCATGATTCTTGAATTGCCCCACCACCTCCCATGGTTCTTGAATTGCCCCACTACCTCCCATGATTCTTGAATTGCCCCACCACCTCCCATGATTCTTGAATTGCCCCACCACCTCCCATGATTCTTGAAATGCCCCACCACATCACATGATTCCTGAATGCCCCCACCATCTCCCGTGATCCCTGAATGCCCGCACCTCCTCCCATGATTCTTGAATTGCCCCACCACCTCCCATGATTCTTGAATTGCCCCACTACCTCCCATGATTCTTGAATTGCCGAACCACCTCCCATGACTCTTGAATTGCCCCACTACCTCCCATGATTCTTGAATTGCCCCACCACCTCACATGATTCCTGAATGCCCCCACCATCTCCCATGATCCCTGAATGCCCCCACCAACTCCCATGATTCTTGAATTGCCCCACCACCTTCCATGACTCTTGAATTCCCCCACCAACTCCCATGATTCTTGAATTCCCCCACCACCTCCCATGATTCTTGAATGCCTCCACCAACTCCCATGATTCTTGAATTGCCCCACCACCTCCCATGATTCTTGAATTGCCCCACCACCTCCCATGATTCTTGAATTGCCCCACCACCTCCCATGATTCTTGAATTGCCCCACCACCTCCCATGATTCTTGAATTGCCCCACCACCTCCCATGATTCTTGAATTGCCCCACCACCTTCCATGGTTCTTGAATTGCCCCACCACCTCCCATGTTTTTTTAATTACCCCACCACCTCCCATGATTCTTGAATGCCTCCACCAACTCCCATGATTCTTGAATTGCCCCCACCAACTCCCATGATTCTTGAATTGCCCCACCACCTCCCATGATTCTTGAATTGCCCCACCACCTCCCATGTTTTTTTAATTACCCCACCACCTCCCATGGTTCTTGAAATAAATAAATTGCCCCACTACCTCCCATGATTCTTGAATTCCCCCACCACCTCCCATGGTTCTTGAAATGCCCCACCACCTCCCGTGATTTCCGACTACCCTCACCATGGTACTGGCTCCGTGAAGAGTAGACTCCCACCATGTCTATGTGAATGTTTGCATCACCTCTTGTGATTCCCAGGCGAAGACTCTCTGGCGCGTGACTCCCGCGCGCCCCCACCACAGCCCGTGATGACTGAATCCCCAGTCCTCCGCGGTTCTTGCAAGCGGCCGGCGCCGTCCACGCGTGAAAATGTATCTTGTTCATAATTTGCTCTGATCCGCCAACTTTAAAGTCCATGAGCTCATGAGAGGCAGATTGCATTTCAATCTGATCGGGTCAGGGGGCGCGGGGGCCGGGTGCATCAGCATTTCTCGCTGTTTGCACAGCGGTTTTAAGCTCCGGGCACGGAGACGTTCGGAAAGGATGCATTGTTTCAATCGGCGAGCGGACTGTAACCGGTCATTAGACCGCGGAATGACGCCAGCTGTGTGGAACCGGGAATAAATGCCACGTTTAGGGAGACTCAACATCATTTTCTGAAATGGCTACTAGGTTCATACACATAAGAATAGGGTGGGAGAGTATCACTGGAAGGCGTGTACTCACCAGGCTTCTTTTCCACACTTTGCCATAAACTAAAGAGTGCAGGGACTAGCCACAGGGTGAGATGCCCTCTTATCCCTGTGCAGGCACTGGCAGCAGGGAGAGATGCTCCCTTTTATCCCAGTGCAAGTACAGGCCGCAGGGTGAGATGCCCTGCTATGCCTATGCAAGTACTGGCAACAGGCTGAGATGCCTTCTTATCCCTGTGCAAGTACTGGCTGCAGGGTGAGATACCCTCTACAGGGTGAGATATCCTCTACAGGGTGAGATACCCTCTGCAGGGTGAGATACCCTCTGCAGGGTGAGATACCCTCTGCAGGGTGAGATACCCTCGACAGGGTGAGATACCCTCGACAGGGTGAGATACACTCTATAGGGTGAGATACCCTCTACAGGGTGAGATACACTCTATAGGGTGAGATACACTCTATAGGGTGAGATACCCTCTACAGGGTGAGATACCCTCTGCAGGGTGAGATCCCCTCTAGTGCCTGCACAAGTACTGGCTGTAGGGCGAGGTGCCCTCTTATCCCTGCGGAAGTATTGCCTGCAGAGTGACATCACATGCCCTCTTCTTCCGGCTCGGGTACTGGCCACAGGGTGAGATGCCCTCTTCTCCTTGGGCAGGTATTGGCTGTAGGGTGAGATGCCCTCTTCTCCTTGGGCAGGTATTGGCTGTAGGGTGAGATGCCCTCTTCTCCTTGGGCAGGTATTGGCTGTAGGGTGAGATGCCCTCTTCTCCTTGGGCAGGTATTGGCTGTAGGGTGAGATGCCCTCTTCTCCTTGGGCAGGTACTGGCCGTAGGTTCCATTGCCCAGCATGTCCAACCATTGACGTTACACATCTCTAGCACAGCTACTAATGACACTCGAACCAACTATACAAGTTAACACCTATAGTTTGGCGACCATTCATAGCTTACTCGAATACTGAAAGTGTGTATTATTCCACCCAAGCAACCATTAATGGTATTACTCAACGGCCCACACGTATATCGCCAACTCAGCTAAAGCAAACAGCACTGGTACTATTAACATCCCACCTATTACACTGATTATGCTCTACTAGTCCTGCTACTAAAGGCAGTTATCAGAACACATGGACATAAAGCAAGTGCCAGGTGGGGGAAGTTAAGAACCAGTCACAGACTTCTTGGAGACACAGCACAAAGCCAATGATTTAGACTGGACAGTAATTGAAAAACTTTAAATGCAACAACAGGATGAGCAACATTTGAAAAAGAGTTCCTTCCACAGAGAACAAGGGTGGATTTCCAAACTAACACCCGACAGGAAGAGTCTAAACGATGAGATGGAATGGAATGCACTGACATGGTTTCAGCATGAATGCTAGAAGAATGACGAGTTTAAAAGAATCAACCACAAGTAATTTCACTTAGAACAACACATGTGGGTCAGAGGTAGCCACAGCACCTTTATTATTATAGCAGGCAAGACTATTCGTTCCCATCTGGTAACAGACCCATGCATGATAAGCATATATACGGCTAGGCAGATGGAAGATTACACAGGACACACATCCTTGAATTAACTGAAATTATTCACTAGGGTTGGTTGTATTAAGGGTGAAATTATAATACATAGAAATATCCTATGAAGGCTTCTGGTTCGGTGCATATGTAGTACACAGACGCCCTATCTGAAAATTATTCTGAAACGCTGAAATTAAGTAAGAATCCAAGGGAAGTATTTTACCCCAAAAAACTACAAATCCCTTTAATACCAGGTTACAACCTAACACAAGACAAATAAGTGATGGAGTTGGACACACACATAACCACAGAAGTGCAAATACAAGAGCTGCATGAAGAAGGCATTCTTACTCGCTTCCTCAACACAGAGGAGCTTTTGGGTGTCGTCACCATGAAAGAATAGATGCTTACCCAGGTGGATGTAGGCGTTTATCCCAAAAGTTAACCCCATACTAAACCAACAGTTATTTCCTTACACAATAACTACTGTCTGGGCTCGCTACATAAAGGGTACAAAAGGTTAGCCACCGCCCCATGGCCCCTAAAGGCTCAAAGACACAACAACTTAGGCGAAGCTTTAAGAGGTGGCCTTTTAAAACGTTGAGCACCACATAAATGAGGCTGCAATGAACACACCAGAGATGAAAGATGATGGTGGTGGTTAGAGCTAATGAAGAAGATGTCCTATGAGCAGTGTCTCCTTACTTACAAACATATGGCATTGTGAGATACATCCGAAGATCTTGTGCCCTTCAGGCTTTTAATGACTAAAACTGTGTGATTAATCCCTACAGGACGTGATACCAGGATAGAGCCAGTCGTGTCCTGGCAAACTGGTTTACCCATTTGCTATCACTACAGCACACTGTACCCAGCACAGGGTTAGAGTAGGTACCAACCAAGACAGCCCATCGATCCAGCAACCTGTTACCGCCCAACAAACTACTGAAATACGCAACTTCAATCCAACAATAGCCAAACTGCTGAAATAATACACTTCAAATCCAGTGACTATTAACAGCCTACCCAACTATTGGAATTGTGCAATCTCAATCCACTGAGAGTCTATCAAACAAATTAATTGATCAACCTTGTACCCACTGTCCATCAAACTTAACAAAATGATCCACCTCCGTCCTCACAACCACTAACAGCGCAGCCAAGCATCTGACATGGTACACTTTCAAACCAGCCACCATCGACCACCTGCCTAAACATTGGTGTGCTGTTTCTCAACTTCAAGAGCCCACCAAACTTTAAAAGGAGTTGCAGTCCACCTAACACACACTTGAGAACAACTGAAAGTAGTGAAAAAAAATGTTTTTCGAGTCTAGGTACCATTCACAACCTATCAAATTATGATAAACTGCTCATCCCTCTCCACCTCCCACCACTGAAATTGCCATACATTCTACAATATCACAACAACCCCGCGCATGCCGCCGGCAGCTACCACCAACTTCTCACCCAGTAATAGGACACGATGCACCTGTGACCAAAAACAATGCACCAATTACAAGCAATAACATCAATAAAAACATGAAGCCCTTAACTCATTAAAACACCCCTCTCCCTCTGCCCACCCCCCAGTCAAGTAAAGAGAAAGGCAGCTGTAGGTCTTGCTGCAAATGGTTTTTAATTAGAATTCCATCCAGAAACAGCACGAAAATTTGAATTCACATTCAGATGTAAATGAGCAATCTTCATTGCAGCCTGAGGATGCAACCTTCTGCAAAGCAGCAGAAGGCAGTCTGAGATCATTGCTAGCATTACATCCCGCAAATCAGTTATTTTTTCAAAAGTAAAGTTACAGCGATGCAAATCTCATTCCCTGAAATGATGTTGCCAGCTGTTGGTACTTGTTTGTCTCAGACTTTATATTACAAAGCCACTGACATTTCCTCAGGCATCCCCAGTGACTGTGGCACGGATCCGGAGCCTTCCGACTGGTTAAAAATAATGTTGGCTAAAACATCTCAGCGCTTCCTGGTTGGTTATAAATACTAACTTCAGGGCAGACGACACTTCCTGGTAAGTGCGCAGACAGGAACAGTGCCAAGGTTGGGTAAAATAGCACTTAGTTTGCTTGCGCGCGCGCTGTCGATTAAAATAGGTCTATTTTTCTTGCCTTCTGTAGGTATTTGCCACTGTCACTAGCTGGTACTCCAAGACTGCGGCCTTACTCACCTTACAGAACCACGAGCACTGCTCACATGTGACTACAGTCACCAGAACGATTATACCACATAATAGCGGCAGAGAGTTGGATATGAAGTAGTTCAGGCTGTGCCTCTTGCAGCGTTCCCTCATTTTGCTAGCGCACATGCGGAAATTAAATTGTGGAAAATGTTCTTTTGGAGTTAATTTCCTATATGAAAGGGAGCCCACAAACCACAATAGGCAAAAAGAAGTCTAATGTTTCATCCTTCCCCAACCAATCCCATTCCTTTGTCTATATGTGCGCCGGTGGACTGCAGGTGTAGTTTTGGTAGCGGAGCTTAAATTCTAAGGTCGCACTTTTCCCGCATCACAAAGCAATGCTACTAAAATCCTGGCACAAAGCAACAGGAATCTCCAGATTGGGGAGGTGGTTTAAAGGTGGGTGAGCAAATGGAGTGTCCAGTGGTGCAGAGGGAGATACTATGTGCAAAGTAAGGGGACGGGAAACACGCTAAGGACCGATCTGGACACAAGAATGAGGAAATTCTATATAATCCTGCCTGATGTCTGGTTGTGAGCAAAAAAACAATGGATTATACCTAGATCTGTGACTAGGGGTGAATGTTTGATTTGTTTAGCATTCTGTCCATCATCTGTTCTTTTTGCATTTGTCGCCCTAAGTGGGAAGGGTATGCCCAGACACGGGTCCTGTGCTCACTGCGCCACTGGATTCAAGCTAGCCAGGCTGATGAGGGGTGATACCCCTAAACAGGTCCCAGGATGCTTATTTCCGGTCCAGGAAGGATCTGGCCTGGCAGTTCAGGCTGGACTGTTCCCTTACGGTGCCCCTTCCCACGTGAATGCTGAACATGGGCCTTGGGCGAGCCCAGTCACCTACTCTAACAATGCGACTCCCTCAGTCACTCACTATATGGAATGTCTTTACCCTAGCCTTACTAGCTTTTCTATGAGAAGTGCTCATTACGTTTTGTCCTTTCTCTTGAAACTTTCCATGAAGTGTAGATTGTTGTGACTCTGGGAGAGGAAAAGGATTTTGAAAATTTGCATACAGGCTCTTTTGCAGGAAACCTGGTACTGAACTGTAGCAATGAAAAGTACACCAGTAAATCCTTGTAGTTAGGTTCTTTATTAAAACCCCCAGCACAGAGGAATATGTTATACAGCTATCAAGACACAGAGCTTCTCTAATAACAGCTCTCTAAGAATGCACATACACATATAAACAATTCTGGAACATACTCAATGTTCCACACAATACAGAGATCTTAAAGTGATATACTTACACAGATCTTAAAGTGATATACTACATGAACCCTCATATTTTGTTCCTTAGATTTCAAGGTGGCCTCCCGCCATCACCCAGATGTGCTCGGGCTCCCGTGAGTTCGGAGAGCTTTGCTGCTCTTAAGGGCCACTACAAGAAGATATTTCATGTGGTTTAAGCGGCGTATAAACCGCTGACTGGGTTAAGATGTCAGCTGTCCTCGGCCAATCAGCTTCCACTGAAATGTCAGCTCATGAACTGGTTCACGAGACTAACCAACCACCACACATACTACTTAAAGATGTAAAAAAAAATTTTAAAAAAAATACTGCACGAAATCAAAGAAACCCCACA
This sequence comes from Lissotriton helveticus, assembly GCF_964261635.1. Classification (NCBI taxonomy): domain Eukaryota; kingdom Metazoa; phylum Chordata; class Amphibia; order Caudata; family Salamandridae; genus Lissotriton; species Lissotriton helveticus. The sequence goes on along the minus strand of NC_136065.1, from coordinate 160,985,551 downwards.
AAAGGCAGAGGCCGCTCTTAAGAATAATCCTAAGTGACATGTAGGGTGGATGAACGTTTCTGAGGGTAGTGCTGGCAGAAACCAGAGCCTGGGGCACCCCCAGAATAAGATGAGGGGCCCCAAGATTCTGGTAGGTCACAGTCAGTTATTGACTTTGCGTTACACTGGATTTCTGCTTCCGCTCTGTCCTGCTGCAACTTCCGGAACCAGGGCCGGTCCTAGGATTTGCGAGGCCCTGGGCTAAATGGGAACGTGCGAGGCCCCCTCTAATTTAGATAAGTGGCCCCTTGCAAGGAGACCATTCAGAGACACTGTGGGGGGCCCATTGTCCAGCATTTTTGTGCCCCCACAGTTTTAACTTTTACTCCACAAGCATTTCTCACACCTTCAGTCCGATAGGTGTGAGAATTGATTGTGGTCTAAAAGTTAAAACTGTGGGGGCGCCAAAATGCTGGACAGTGGGCCCCCCCACAGTGTCTGTTAATGGTCTCCTTGCAATTGAGGGAGCGTTTCCCTCCCCTATGCCTCCAGACAGACACCATCCCTGAGAGGCCCGGGGAGGGAGCCCCCTCCAATGGACCTTAATTGCAAGGCGATACTTTTTTTTAAATAGATCGCCTGGGAAACAACAGGAAACATCACCAGTGCGTGGCCCCATGCTGGTGGGTTGAGTGCGAGGCCCTGTGCAGCCGCCCACGCTGCCCATGTCTAGCGCCGGCCCTGTCCGGAACGGTGCGTCTGGCACGAGCTGGCTCATCTGATAACAGGATCCGGGTACTCGCAGTTCATCTATCACCTGTTCTCGTGCAGCCGCCGCGCTCGCGGTCATTCAGGCGTGCGCGAGACATAAATCCCCATCGAACCAAGTTTAATGGTGTGTCGCCAGACCGAGGCTGGAGAGGGCTGTCCATTCACGCGCCCACGGCACAGGGCAGGTGTGGGGGGTGACGTATCCAAGGCGTGCTCAGAAGACTGGTCAAGTGCAACTTCCGGGTTATCATAGCAACAGAAGAGAGAACAGCGTGAATGCCGTGGCTATTTCAGGCACACACTAATGAGCCAATTATGACACCATGTAGAGAAGGAGTCAAGTTGAATTAAATACCTTTATTGGTATATATAAGTAAGTCTCATAAATAACAGGTGAGTGCCAGGAAAGCAGTAACACGTCCAGATGCTCCTGTACAACTGAGCAGAACTAGAATGGTACATAACCATACATTCTACAAGAATGACATCACGAGCATTTAAAGTAACAAAGTACAAGAATAGATAACTTAACAACATAACACACCGCTTTTAGTAATCATACTATTACTGACGCAAAACCACGTGCGGTCAGTTAATATTCCACAGAACTCAACTGGGAAAAAGTTAAGCTCATAGACTGGTTGGGTGGGGAGGGGAGTTTTTACAGACTAGTTGAGCTCACAAACGTAGGGCTTAGAAGGGCCTTGGGGACTGCAGGCCAGATACGCATGCGTACGAGGTGAATATGGGTAGCGTAGGAACTCAAAGCAAATCAAACATGCACTGGTAGCATTTGAGGCCCAATCAGGATTGAAGACCAGACAAAGATGCAAACCTGATGCTTGGCAGCCTAATTGGCATTGGAGACCAATCGGACACACGAAGATAGCACTCGATGCCCAACGGGGTTTGATGGTGCGAATATGCACTGAGTGGTCATCCAGCCTGCTAAGAAGGCGCTTGGGCACCTAGTTAGGATTGGTGACCCAACTGAGCATGCAGAGGGAGCCCTCAGTGGCCAGTAGGATTGGGGGCGCTTAGTGGCTTTGTAGGCGATGACAGTGCACAGGGGTCCAATAGGAACTGAAGGCCCCCCGAACAACTAAAGGTGGTGCTTAGGGGGCCAATAAGGAATAAAGGCCAGGGAAACATGTAAATATGAAGCTTGGTTGCTCAAGAAGGATGAAGGACCAGTCAAAACCTGCAACGGTAGTGGTTAGGAGCTGAAAGCGCATCTTATATGAATGGCTTTAATGTGGGTCGGGGATAAGTCAAACAGGAAAAGGTGGTGCTCAAGTTCCCAATACAGACAGAAAGAATAAATACTCAACAGTGGCGTCTAGAGCACAATATGAATTGTTTAGAAACCAAACACTGATGCAAAGTTGTCTCTCATAGGTCTATCAATAAATATCAGTCTTTTAGAAATGCAAAGCTATGCATTGCCCCATCACTTTCAGCCATAGTGTATTTGCATAACTAGACCCTGATCTGTTGATGAGTCGAACACTAAGCATGAACATTGGAGGTACAAACACAGATCTATCTCAATGGAAAGGACACAGTAGATTTATTGCTGCCAGAGCAAGGAGGCTTTACTGTTCTCAGAGTAATGGACTCCTCTGAGGATGCAAAAGAGCACCAGGTGCCTACATATCTGAAGAAAATGATACCTGTGTCTTCTGCGGACCCGGATAAGGCCGCAGATCAGCAATCACGAGGGGTGGGTCACAGACAAAGATTTTCCAGAGCCTCCAGGTGGCTTACTGGGTGGTTGGTGGCCCAACAGCTGGATCTCAACACATTAGAGGGAGACGCATGGGAGGGAGTCAGCTGGAGTGGACAGAGAGGACTTTCGTTATAAATAAGTCCCTCATGGAGTTCAAAGGAAGCACCCAACGAGAGGTAGTAGCAAATAGACAGCTAATAGCATTAGGTGAGAGAGGAATACTGCACTGGGCTGAGCCAACAGATGAGAAAGGTTTGTTGAAGAAAGTCAGGGGCTGAGAGGGCAGAGCACCAATCCCACTCAAGGTCTATCTTTTAATATTATGTCTGTTTGACAGCCATGCTGTCAACACACAGGCTTAAAAATGCTTACTTTGTCTATGCAATGCATCAGTGAGAGAAATAATTTAATATGTGATGTTTCAGAATATTATATGTTAACTAGTTCCTCATGGATTATAACATAAGCAATCCATAAAAGGTGAAATGATATACCAGCTGCCAGTGGAATGACGCGAGAGAGAAATACTCCACCGAGGGGAGCTACATGCCAGCATATGTATATAATAGGTTAAGCACCCTGCTGTACTGTCAAGCCAGACATAACTAAAACGTACATATTGCACTCTTCTTGCAGTCAAGCACTCCCGTGGTTTACACACAAGAAACAATAGCAGTGCCTGAACCCATCATGGCCACTGTGTGGACTCTCACAATATCTCCAAACATAGAGCATGAAACCTTTATTCCTTGCCAACTACCGATTGAAAATCCTTTACATCTGCAAACCAGACCATACTCCCTTCCTAAGCTCCCTTAACAGATTTGCAATGATTGCTCCAGGAGTGCCCGTCAATGCCAGCCCCCAAACCACTGACCTCTAAAGGATTCCTACCCACAGCCAAGATGGCTGCTGAACTGGTAAATATTGAAGTATGTTCAACTCTTCAGGATGCTGGGGGTGAGCACTACTAAGTGGACAGGTGCCTGACACAGTTCAACAACACAAATAAGGGCAGCTCACACACCTGAGGCTTTTATTGCCACTAATAAGTGATGCTAAAAAAGCAGCACTTCCCCAGCTGGGGACGAACACAGCCACTTCATCAGGTTTCGCCGTTAACAATCTGTCACAAACAAACAGGCGTTAATTAACACCGCAAAGGCCAAGCCGTAAAGGTCCTTTTATTGGAGGGCAGGGGCAGAGTGAATCAATCGGTTCAGGGCAGTTAATGATTAAGTGAAGAGGGTTTATGAAAACACTGGGCCATCTTTATAGGAAGAACAGGTTGATAATTACAGAATGCATCTGTTGCACTGTGGGAGGCTGGGGTGGGTGCAGCTGGGACTAGGCACAGCTAGAAGGGACAGGCAGGGGCCACAGTATAAAATAACTTTACCCACGCGAAGACCCCTTCAGTGGGGGGCTGTGAGGAGTTGGTGGGAAACAAGGTGTGTGTTTGTGTGTGTGGTGGGCGGGAGGGGTCATTTTTCACAACTGCGAAAATGTTGCCAACTGGTGAACATTGGATACACATGGTTGAAAAAATGATCGTCTAATAGCAGGCAGATTGGCTCAGTAAATTGAATGGTACCTTCTGAAATATGCAGTATTTAATCTTGGAAAGGCCAACTCAGCCTTCCATCCTTCAGATGTCGGTAAATTGGATAGCATTAAACTGGGTGAGGGGTGTAATGCAGGCCACTACTACGCGGGTGAGGTGGGCAACCATTTAAGGGGGCCTAATTCAGCCCAACGTCAAATACCAACTGTGAGATATAGCAGACACCAGGGCCACTCATCACATTCTGCAGGGGGGCCCAACATTTTGTCAGTGGATTGTTTGTGCCAGCAGCATTAATTTTGTATTTTTGACTGCCACGTGATATTGCATTATCACATGAATGGAGAACCGCAATAATTCCTGGCTGGAGTTAATATAGTCCGGCCTTACTGAGGCCTTAGTTATTAAACACCAGAGGGACAGCTGAATGAGCTAGCCGTGCCCACTGCAACAAAGCACTGATTGGCAGGTCACAAGTTCGAACCCTGGCAAGAAAGGTCTGTAAATTCACCACTTTGAACGAGTAATAGTAATATCTGTTATTTACAGCAATTAGAAACCACAACCCTGCCGTATGAAGCGCAGTGGGAAAAACAACACAGGGTCTTGGCTGTTCCCAGTAAGGCTAAGCCAAATAGAACAAAAGAGCAAAACAGTGGCCAATACTGGATAAACTTCAAAGTAATCTAATGGTAACCCTTATGAATCACGCATAACGGTCCGTTTTGCGTCACTAGTTCAATTTTTATTTTCTAACAATATAGAAAATAAAAATTGAACTAGTGACGCAAAACGGACCGTTATGCTTGATTCATAAGGATTACCATTAGATTACTTTGAAGTTTATCCAGTATTGGCCACTGTTTTGCTCTTTTTTTTTTTGTATGAAGCGTAGTGGCGGCCGACACAGAGACATACCGGCGAGGCGGATGAAGGGGCAGCAGGTGGAGAGGGGGGAGCCAGTGGGTGGGATAATGGTAAATAAAGAAATAAACCACTTACTTGGTGTTGCCGGCTGCCTAGCACGCCTCTGCTGCAGTTCCTGTCCCAAGAGTCCTTGGGACAGCATCACGACTCCCATCCAATCCCTGTGCCACTCTCAAACATGAGAGCAGCACAGGGATTGGTCTGAGCATGCTGGTTTGACGCTCTGCTCAGGCACAGGAGTCTGAGCTGTTTCTCCTACAAGGTTGTTCAATACAGCAGGGTTGGAGAAAGCTAAGTGCGCATGTGTGTTTGGCCTGCCTAAAACAGCCGGCCATACACACATGCACGCTTAGAAGTGCACCAACCAGTCCTCCTCCCTGCTCCTATTCCCCGCCCTACCCCTGCCTCCACCCGCTGGCTCTGAGCCAGCAGCTAAAAAATAAAACAATAGTAAGATATCGTTTAATTTTTCAGCTGCTGGCTCTGGGACAGTGGGGCCACGCTTCTCCGCCACTGACTGCGGAGGAGCCGCCTCTGATGAAGCGCAACATAAACAAGCATTTGCAATGCAATAGGTCTCGCATTAGGAAAATTTGAGCTATTGGTATTGTAAATTACACATTTTTTAGTTATGTGTTGGTTTACAGTGCACATCTGGACGTCATGCATTGTAAGGTCTTCTTATATTTTATAATGAAATTAAAGGAGGGAACGTGAAATAAAACAATTGCCCAGGATCACTTGGTCAAGTGTTAAAGCCGGGATTGATTCCTGGGGGCAGATTTACAAGCCCCCTGCGCCACTTTTGCGTCATTTTTAACATGGGAAAAATGATGCAAAAGTGGCGCAGGGGGCTTGTAAATAAGCCCCCTGGTTTTCTGGTTTCACATTTTACAATTCTGCCACTAGATGCTTTTTTTTACCCCTCCTTCCCGACCGCCACCCTGCTGGCATCAATGCGGCCATCGGTCACACCACAGAACAAACGTTTTGACCCCTGGGAAAATGGTTGCTCGTACCCATGTAGGAGTGGTGTGGCTCACTGGTTAGAGGCGGCAGACCCGAGAGCAGAGGACGGCCCGGGACCAGGGTTCGATTCCCGACGCGGCAGGTTTCTGGACCAGGGTCAGCAGACTCGATAATTCTCTCACCTCGGTGCCCACTCTGATCAGCGATCACACTCGGCAACTCTGGGCACTAGCTTGCCTCATCTTCACTAACGGCCCCACCAGACCGCCGGGGATGCCTGGTCTCACCCTGGAGATACCCATTAAGGGACCATCTCTCAGGGAAGCCAGGAAGGGTTTCGCAGCGGTCGAAGCGCGGAGGTACCCCTTCGGGAGTGATTCCAGCGCTAAATAAGCACATAATTAATTAATTAATGTACTAGATTGACTAACTGGCCCCCGTTCTGCACATTTAAGACTCAAAACCTTGGCTGTCATTTCTTCGTTTACTGTAGTCTTCTGTTCCATGATTACGGCAACTTCGGAGCATGAAGTGCACTGCCCAGCTGCTTAGACCAATCCCGTAGGAGGACACATTTTCCACTGTTAATAGAAAAGCTTGAAGATAATGGATTAGTCAGTACAATGCTTATCTTTCTATTGACTATGGAGTTCTCCTTGTTCATTGGCTGTTAAGCCTCGGAGATTGTACCACAGCTTGGCATTGGCTGGCAAAAGACTTGCCGGTGCTCTCATTGGCTACAGTGTCCTGGCTATTGCACGTTCCCTGGCACAGAATTATGACTGGTGTATGTCCTAAGAAAGGGATCCCTGATTGTTTTCTGTGTGATTTTGGCTGTTCCCGGGCCTGAGTCATCAGGGATTCATTGGTGACCTTTATGATCTGTACCTGCGGTGGTGAGTATTCTCTTCATTAAGACGCCCGAGTTCTTGTGGGTCTCATACACTGCGCAGCAGCTCCTGAGGTGCTTTCCACCCCGAGAGCCACCCGGGCTGTTTCCTCACCACGGTGCGTTGCCTCCTGCGGGCCCTCCGTCCCTCCCTCCCGAGCACCTTGTGTGCGCAGGGATCAGGCCGACTGGTCACCTGTTCCAACAACCCACGTCGGGTGCAGTGCAGCTGCCTGGACCCGATAGGAGGGTGGTGAGTGTCAATCTTGGGGCAGTCAGACTCCTTTGTTAGCCTCCCCTCTGCAGTTTGGAGTCCCTCAGGCTTCGCTCTCAAACCTCCGTGGTGGGCAGAGCTGGACTGCCACCCTCACACCTACCATACCTCCAAGCCTCAATGGACTTGGTTTAAAGCCCGCTCCGAGGGGCAAGACACAACGCGCAGGTGCTAACTGCGAGGGTGTTTTGAGATGCATTGTAAATGAGGGAGTGTTTACACCTTCGTGTTAGCAACAACACGTTTTCGTTTGTTAAAGAGCCTGTATGTGTGTGTCTGTGTGCCTGCGTGTGTGTGTGCCTGCGTGCATGTGCGCGCGTGTGTGCCTGCGTGCGTGCCTGTTCCTGTTCCACCAGCGCGAAAGCGTGCGCGTTCACGAGGTCAAATCTCCGGCAGGAGAAGCGCGTGACAGTCTGCTGTCCACATTCCCCCAAAAGTGATTACATAAGTTGTCTCGCTCTAGACAGCAAAGCTTCGCTTTGCTTTCGTCTAGGCTCGACCTAAAAACAAGCTAGTAATAAAGAGTGTGATAACATTCTGGCATGTCATCGTCAGAGCTCTTGTTACCAATGTTACAATTTCTAGGGATATGCAGCCTGATTCATCAAAGACCCGTTTTGCGAGTCTTTAATAGCGATTCATAAGGAATCGCTATTAAGGACTTGCAAAACGGGATTCATGTAGAAATTGCATAAAGAAATGCGATTCCTACACATTCCTTATTTGCGATTAGCAAATTGCTAATCGCAAATAAAGAATAACTCCCCATGCATTCCTATGGGCCTACAGGCCCATAGGAATGCATGGGGAGTTATTCCTTATTTGCGATTAGCAATTAGCTAATCGCAAATAAGGATGCGATTTCAAGGGTGCAGGGGTGTCCACAGGACACCCTGTAGCACCCCTGAAATGTAATCTACATTGGTGTTGCGCACACACATGTCCAAAGGACATGTGTGTGTGTAACATGCAACTTGGAAAAATGCATTTAAATGCATTTTTCTAAGTTTTCGCTATTTACCACGAGGTTTGACCTCGTGGTAAATAGCGGCCCTAAATAGCGAATTCGCAATTTTTAAATGTTTCATGAATAGCATTTAAGGAATCTCTAATAGAGATTCCTTAAATGCTAATCCTCGCAATTTAGCGAATTCTTTATTAGCGATTTTTGCATTTGGGATGATGAATCCCAAATGCAAAAATTGCACTCGCAAAAGGCCAGATTCTCAGAATCTGGCCCTTTTGCGAGCGCATTTTGCTTGATGAATCAGGCTGTTAGTTCATTCCTGTTGGAAATCACTTCTATGGTTCTTGATAAAGATTTTTTTAAAATAAATGAGTCTGTTTTGTGGCAGTGAGAGTAGAGAAACATGCAACAGGGTTAGTAAGGCTTCGGTAATGAACAGGATGTTCGAACTTGACCTCCTCCATACTCTGCCATAGTAGCAATTGTCAAAGAAAATGAAGGATAGCCCTTCCCACAATGCAACTGTCACGCCGCTTTTCACACAATTCAATTGTCACACCTCTTTCTTAAGTGCTCCTTGTGGCAGAGTACCTGCTCAGTGGTAGCCTTTCAGTAGCTTTATGCGGTACGGTCCACTGCCTGCGTCCTGCGGGTGATGTCTTACAAGCCCCCCCCCGCACCTGATTATACACCAAGCCTGGAGGGTAGCATTATATGTAAGGTTTATTTGCTACACCTCAGAAGCCATTATCAGTAAACATCAGCAAAACTCAACATTCTAGAATTTAAGCCAAGATCCAATTTATAGAAGCCCAAAGACTTGAGAATCCATTCTGTTTTCTTTACTGCTCCTCGACAGCTAAGTATTCTCTTTGATACTCTATAGGGTAAAGATTTTTATTTACTTGCTTGATATATTTATTTATTTGTATTTCCAGTGTTTCATGGAAAGTTTGGTTTGCTCGATGGGGGTGGCAATTCCCAATTTAGAGAAGTTAAAAAAAAATTTTTTTTTTAAATTAGACTGCATTCGGGTTTTGGTTTACAAAGATGCGTATTGAAAAAAATGGAGAAAACCGTTTGACTACTGGTGACAGACAGGTTAGGTGTGTGCCGTTGAGCTTACTATAATTTCTGCTTCATTGCCGGTCAGTGTTCAAAGTATGCACCGCGTACAGCACTGACAACTGAGGTAACCTTTATAAACTTGTGATAAGCATTAAACTCATCTGTTTTGCTCAGTGCTCCGATTTATTCTTTGTTGGGCTGAAGCTAGTAAGGTGAAAAAATAAATTAATTTCATTTTTCACTATACTAATTCCCCACTAATCCTGTTTGAGTTCCGGAATAGCGCGCTACCTGCAAAAAAGCACTTCAACACCTCATCAGTGGTACAAAGCACTACATAAATGAAAACCCTTCCTTCCTCTATCACTCCACTATACTTTTTCAATCCAAATAACAAACTCACATGTTCACCGCTCAAATTAATTTCATATCTCCCTATACTAATCCACCACTAATCCTCTTTGGGTTCTGGATTAGCGTGCTACTTGTCAAAAAAGTGCTTTGAAGCCTCGTCAGCGGTAGTAAGTGCTATATAAATACAATTACAATTTTAGTGTTGAGATAAATGACTAGATTTTAAAAAAAAATTATTTTATATTCTGTACTGACAAACATGTTACATTACATTCTCTGGAGTTTTTTTATTTGGTTTTAATATAGTTTTTTGTCTAAAAAATGCTACATAACCAGGGCCGGACTGGGAACCAAAACCGGCCCTGGCAAAGTGCTCGAGCGCTTTGCCAGGGCCGCTTTTCGGCCGATTTTGTTACAGGGCCGATTTTGCAGCTATGCTGCAAAAACGGCTCTGTAACAAAAACGGCCCCCAGGGCCCAAAACCGGCCCCCACCCTTGCGGCCGACCGGGGGATTGCCCGGTGCACACAGCGGCCAGTCCGGGCCTGTACATAACGTCAAAACAATACGGAAAAGGAGGAACATGTTTCAAATGAGGTCGTTCAAGAGGAAACTATTAGAATGCTGAAGGCCATCTTGAGACTTCCTGACTGGACAGTCAAGATGATAAAGGCAGAGAGCTTCAACCTATATTAAACAACAGTATGGGTTTCATACGAACACTGGCAAGTGTAACAGGGCTTCCGTTCAGGCATTGTTTCTGGGTCCTCTTCATTACAAAGCTTTCCAGAGTTTCAAAGATGCAAATTCCTGGAAAGATCAACGGTATGGGGGGTCAGGTTCCTCTGGCAGAGGAAGTAAGAGAGAGGCTGCTTTAGGGGCTAGAAAATTTGGAAACCTGAACAGCTGGCCGATTTCTGGAAAGCCCCCAGATTTTGGATTAGAGTCGAATGCACGTCTGTATGGTTGCAGGGCCTCATTTGGACTTTCAGGAGTCTGGAGAAGGAACTGTATATAAGCCTTTAGAAATTGTGGCAGGTTTGTTTGCCTAAATAGTTTAAAGAAAACTTTGGACAGATGCAATGGTTTGTTACGAATGTGTGAGTGGTGCAATATATAAATCAACTAGGGGGCAGCAGATCACACAATCTGACAGAGTTAGTGAATGATTTGTGCTGTTTCGGTTTGGTACACAAGATAGGTTTCAGAGTAGAGTATCTGATAGGTCAGAGCAATAGTCAGGCAGATTAGAGCCCCCATTATTTGAGAGATTTCAGTAATTGAAGTCTCAATCAAGCACATTTTTGCAGGACATTTAGGGACATATATGTCAACATTCTTGAGTTGTATCTGATGAGTCAGTTGGTGAGATATTTCAGCTGGAGGCCTGATCTGGAGGCAAAAGCAGTAGACACTTTCAGCAGGGGGATCAAAGGCTATGCCTTTCCTCCCTAAGCCATAATGCAAAAAGTAATTTTGATGGTTGAGCATGAGGTGTCAGTGCTACTTACTTTGTTTTTGGTACTTGGACACTGGTTCCCAGCAGTGATGGAGTTAGCAGTGGAAAAGCTGTTAATGCAAACTTTGTCAGATTACCTTATAGGGTAGGAAGGAGAAAAGCATCCTTTAGTGACCAGCAGGCCCCTGAACCTTCATGCATGGGGAATATCCAGACAGGAAGAGAGTTTGAAGGTCTTTCCAACAAGTCTTTGGAACTTTCCAGAGAGTCCTGGACTCCAGGAACACAGAACAGATATAGAGGGGCATTGGTATGTTGGGTGCATGGAAAGGGCTTTGCATTCCTTCAAGATATCTGCTGTAGATTTGTCAATTTTTTTATCTACATTATGTAGTAAGGTTTTAAGCTAAAGAGCGATTCATTGATATCGGTCAGCAGTGGCAGCCGGTCACAAAATGATTGCGGGTAGGTTTCCTGGTAAGGATGTTTGGGTTTGCTGTGGTATTAAAGGCAGTAGGTCACTTAGGCCTCCAAAACCTCATTATATCACTTTGTGGGAAGTTAGTTTATTGTACTTCATTTCTTTCAGATGAGTAGGAGATGATAGACCACGAAGTAATACATTTTACAGTCATGAAGGAAGTTATTTTTCATGTGGCACAATGAACTAAGACTATGGCATTGTCCATTTTTTAATCCTAGGTTTGTTGATTATCTAGAAATCTGTGTTGTCAGATGTGTGAAAGAATATGAAACAAGGATGAGTCATTTTAGATGTGATTAAATTCATCAGTTGTTACTGTATTACGTGAAGCAATTTGATCCAGTTTCATCTGCAACTATTGCAAGATGGGTTAAAATGGTCTTGAGTGAGGCTGGAGTGGGTCTGAGTATGTTTAGTGTTCATTCAGTAAAGTGTGCAATTGCAAGTAAATTGCTCCTGTCAGGTGGACAAGTAGAGGAGATATTGAAGGCAGCCAATTGGTGTAATGCTGGTGGTTTGTGAGCATGTTTCTAGTGTGGCTCTTAATTGCTTTCTGCATTCATAATGCTAGTCTTCAGTCTTGATGTGAAATGTAGATTTTGCACATGAGTCTCAAGAGAGAATCTAGATGTCATTAAAAGCACAAAGGTGCTACCCTTATCCCTCCCAACCAGCCCAATGTGTGTGGTTGCAAGGTTTTGCTGACTTAGTTGCATAGTTTTAGCTCACTCAGACACTGTTTGTTAATTCATATTTTTGATTAATAGTTGTTCAGTGATTTCATTAATACAGTACAGATGAGGAGTTCAGGAGTTTGAGTGATTTATTCCACAGGAAGTCTTGGAGCAGAAGAAAGAGGCTGCGTTCTAATGTCATTGGGCTTATATGGACTGGTTCTCATTCTAGAATGCCGGGTTTACTTTACTTTTAATAGCTGCCAACAGGTAGCAAATAAAAGTCTCCTGCATAATGCTAGGTTAGGTGCCTTTAATGACATTTAAAATCCGAAAGGTGATCTCAGAGGGATCCAGAGGCCCAGGATGGCCGGGAGCTCAGGGTGGGGACCACTTTGCTTTTTACTGACCCTTAAACACGAGCCAGGCAAAAATCATGGGTCAAAGGGAAAACAGTAACAACTCAACTTCAATTAGGAGTAGTGAGGATATAACCTTACCTCAAAACTCCCCTTTGGATTATTTCTCAAACCATCGGAGTTAAATAGCAAACAAAGCTGGGCAAGGTTAAAAAATGAACTGTAAGACCCCCAACTCTCGCATAACCGCAAGAATACGCGTTTGATTACTGAAACATTTTTCCGTTTAATCATATTGTGAAAGAGGTCAGCCCATACACAGTTTCAAGAACAAAGGTCCAAAAACCACAGATTAAAACTTGACTTTTTAAAAAACTTTAGTTCTGGCCCATTACAAGATCTGAGACAGTCATTTGGCCAGCAGCAGACAGACTGATGGTGTCGTGCTGCCTGTGTAGTGGATTGTCACACGCTTTGAGGACTGCTATTATTGAAGGAGTCGTCTTCTTTGAAAAAGACTCGCTTCTATAGATGGGCTTCATAGCATATGTAAGTACGACCACCATATTGAAGATTCGTGATTCACAGGTCAGTGCGACAGCACCGCTTATGATTAACACCAACTCCAGAGTTCCTCATCACCGTCTTAATACACGTCTCTCTGTATCATCAACACGGTAACAGAGCTCAGCTACCCATAGAGTGCCAGCCTTCACTCTCACTTGGGTACCCGGCTGGGTGTCCTTGTGAGTATCTCATTTTCCTTTTCCTTCTTTCACCCACTGTGGGCATGTACACCTCTCAAAGCTGCGCATTCTACCAGTCAGTTGTCCTGAAATCCATAGGTATTGATGAGACCCTAGATCACATATGGGGTCGAAACGACATCGACAATAAAAGAAAGCCAACTATTAACGGCGGGTATTATTGTATATAGCTGCTGTATATTATGTATTGAGGTGCTAAATGGTTGACTTTTTCGAATTCTTTGGAAACCTTATAAAATACTGTCACAATTATAACACCAATATTTTAGGTTCCTATTTCTCACTGGGGAAACTATGCACATTTTTCTTTTTCATTGTATATAGAATTTTGTTTGTAAAATATAAAATATGATTGTGTCAAACTAAAACCATAGGTGTATGTGGTTTCTTTGCCCTCTGACATCATTTTAACTCTTCTATTTCGATCGTGCACCTTATTATCTATATTTATTCTATTATTCCACAGGAACCACTGCTTCTTCTGGTGAAAATAAAATAAAACTTATTAAAAAAATTAAAAAAAGGAACCACTGCTTCTGACAATAATTCACTTGTGAGGGGCAGTAAGGTTTTAGGGAACCCTATGGTTTTGCAGGCATGTACTTGTGTGCCCATCTGCACTGGAATGGTAACATCTGAATTTCAAGAACACAGGTCCAAAAACCACACATTAAAACTTGTTTTTTTTAAAAACGTTAGTTCTGGCCCATTATGAGATCAGACACAGACACAGTCCTAGCTTTTAAGGTATCTGCATGTTGCATTCTGGAACTTGTGACTTTTTAACACTGTCAAGAGGGACTCAAAATCCAAGCATGCAAAATGTTGGAGGCTAAAAAGCAGTGGGCGGTTGAAGGAGTGCTGCAGATTACAGGATTGCACGAATGGTGCATTTTTACATTTTGCAAAATGGAATAGGCCACTTTGAATATTATTATTGTTCACCTGTTTTAGGGGGGGTGCACCGTTCCATGCACATCATGTATGAAAACATATATTGACAATGCCATTTGAACTGACTTTAGTGTAGAGAAAACTATATTTTATCAGTCTTCACTTACAGGCAAGACAGGTGTACAAGCTTTTCTAAAACAGCACAGGGCAAATAGGTACAGGTGGCTAAGACAGGGCAAGTTTTTTTTTCCCATTCTGTGGTAAATTGAAGTCTATTGCGGTGACACGTCACTGACCTGCTTCCGCCTGCCGCAGATGAAAAATGAAGTCTAAGGCAGCGACTGACCCGCGAACTGCCATTTCCTAAGCAATTTGTGCAGTTCATACGGCTCTCCTAGGCGACGCCTGGAAACACGAACTGCACGCATCGCACAAAACAGCAGTAATCCGCTTGTTTCATCTGTTGCGTGGATTCGGGTGCTTTTATAGTCCAATTTGCAAGGGCGGCTCCTCATCAGTAGTGGAGGAGCATCGCCCGCCTGCTGCAGCGCAGCAGGCACACACAAATAAATAGAATAGCATGGCAATGCCATGCCATTTTATTTTCTACCGACTTGCGCCAATGTGAGGGCAGACAGCGGGGCTGAATTCTGCATTGTAGGATTACAGTTGCCCCTGCAGGGTGCATGTCGGGTTGGCCAGCTCTCTTGCTACGGCCAGCACAACATGTGCACTGTAGACCCAGCAATCCAAAGGCTATTAAACAGCCAGGGGATTGCTGGCACAGGCCCCCAGCCTGAAAAGGAGCGCTGGATCAGCCTGCTCCCACCAATCCTGGAGCTGCTCTCAAGAAGGCCTGCTCACGGGCCTGGCTGGGTGGTTCTGTCCATGCTGGGTGCATTCAACCTGATGCAGTTGGGGTAGGAAGGTGCAGATTGTTCAGTGGTCTCTTAAACGTCTGCATGAACTTCCTAAATCCCCCTGCCAGGATGGGTTGTTCAGCCGAAAGACAGGCAATCACGGCAGGTCCAGAGCAAAGAACTGTGGCTTTAAAAGGGCTGGTCTTTCTTGTTGTGGGGCCGGGCAAACACAGGGAAAATGCAGGAGTGTTCCCTCACAAGACTCACAAGTCCATAACAACCTGCATGAAAGTTAACCCGATTTATCGATAGGCATTATTCTGTCTACTGCCTTTCTATTCGAATGATCATCTCACCATGTCGCAGCGCCCCTCAGCACATGCCTGCCACCTTCCTCTCTACTATACTTCAGTAGGACAATAATGCCCCTCCTTACAAATCATAAAACTCTCCTTTTGTGTAAACATTCCTGCTATACCTAATATTTTCTAACCTATCTTCTCATCCCACTCTCATAAATCACAATTTCTCATTGCGGTTTAAGTTTCCTGGCAATATCACACTATCCTTCTTACCATATTTACTTATCTCTATTTTCCACTTGAATGAATTCACTCTAATAAGTACACCCAACTCAAAAAACACAAATACATAACTTTGTCAAAATGGAAGAAATTCTTCTGACCACAAAACTAGAAAAACAAAAAACAAATGTATGGCAATGATAGCCACAAAATTAGCCCTAACTTTGGGCTGTGAAGTAGCATGCTACCCACCATATAGCGCTCCAATGACTAATCAAGAATAGAGCAGCGATTCCTCCGCAATGGTGGAGGAGCGTCGCCCCACTGGTTCAGAGCCAGCAGCTGAAAAAGAAAACAATATTTTATTATTGTTTTATTTTTCAGCTGCTGGCTGAGCCAGTGTGTGTAGGGAGGGGTGAGGCCGGGCCTTGGCAGATTGTCTGGAGTGATGTGCACTGCTAAGTGTGCATGTCGGTTTATCCGGCGATCTTAGGCCGGCCAAACAGACATGTGCAGTTAGGTTTCTCCAACCCAGCTGTATTGCACAGCCTAGCTGGTAAAACAGCACAGACTCCCTGTGCCTGAGTGAGCGTCAAACGAGCGCGCTCAGGCCAATCCCCACGCTGCTCCCATGCTTGGAAATAGCATGAGAGCAGCGCTGGGATTCGATGGAGAGTCTCTAATGCTGTGCCAGGGACTGCTGGGAGCAGAAAATAGGGGAGTACAGAGGTGCGAAGGGACCGGCAGCATCAGGTACGTTTTGCTTATTTATTATTAAACCCCCCTGCGCTCCTCCCCTGTGCTCCCCCTTCATCCCCTCCACCCGCCCCATCACTTTTTATTTGTGTCAGACACCGCTGCAAGGTTACTAAGCACTATGGAAACCATATAATCCTGCTTCACACTTCATATTCAAAATTGGGCTATGTGAAGGGGCGGCTCCTCCATTTGAGCGAAGATTGTCGTCCCACAAGCACCAGAGCTGAAAAATAAAATGGTAATAAAGTGAATTTATTTTCATTTTTTTGTGCCACACCACCCTCGATACAAGCCAGCCGCCACTGCCTATGTGAACCCTAGCCAACCAATAATTGTGTGTCCCTGGCTCCTCTGATGGTCAACACTTCACCTTTCCAAACAGTACAGGGGCAAGCTGCTTTCATCACATTCACAGGCGCCTCTCTGCTGATAGTTTCTTTTATCAGCAGAAAATGAGCACACACCAGAACAAGCATTGGAAATGCAATAGGTCTCGCACCATTAGAGTTAGTGCTTTTAGAATTGTTTATGGGGTTTTTTTGTCAATGTTTAGCATTTTTGTTTCCTGTAGCCAATGCTAAAGTATTACAAATAAAAAAAGCCATAAACATTTCTAAAAGCTCTAACTGAAATGGTCTGAGAACTATTGCACTGTGTGAGGGTGAGTGAGGGTGAGGGTGAGTGAGGGTGAGTGAGGGTGAGGGGTTGAGGGTGAGGGTGAGTGAGGGTGAGTGAGGGGGAGTGAGGGGGAGTGAGGGGGAGTGAGGGTGAGGGGTTGAGGTTGAGGGTGAGGTGTTGAGGGTGAGTGAGGGTGAGGGTGGGTGAGGGTGAGGGTGAGTGAGGTGTTGAGGGTGAGGGTGAGTGAGGGTGAGGGGTTTTGGGTGAGTGAGGGGGAGTAGTTGAGGCTGAGTGAGGGTGAGTGAGAGTGAGGGTGAGTGAGGGGGTGAGGGGTTGAGGGTGAGTGAGTGAGGGTGAGGGGTTGAGGGTGAGTGAGGGTGAGGGGTTGAGGGTGAGTGAGGGTTTGAGGGTGAGGGGTTGAGGGTGAGTGAGGGTGAGGGGTTTTCAACATTCTACTCCATGGCACGAGAAACATCTCAAGAAAAATGTGGGTGGTTTTGGACAAGAGAGGCGGCATATGCCGCCCAAGACTTGCTTCAGCCTTCTAACATTCCACCTACGAAAACAGGATCGCAGAGCTGAATCTAAAATCTGTTTTCTAACCAGAACATTCTGCTGCGTTCATACTCGCTGCTTTGAAGAAAAAAAAGGCCTTTTAGGAGTTCAAATTTTCATGGCTCCAGCCTTCCTGAAGCCGGTGGCGTCCTTCTTTCATTTGACTGACAGGCGTTATGAAAATGAAATTCGGAAGTCACTGGAGTAAGTAAGTGGGCTGAAACGTAAGAAGCAGTGTTCGCCTAAGAGGCGCTCTGTTACTGTGGCGCGGGCAACTG
Organism: Lissotriton helveticus; assembly: GCF_964261635.1. NCBI lineage: Eukaryota > Metazoa > Chordata > Amphibia > Caudata > Salamandridae > Lissotriton > Lissotriton helveticus. The sequence continues at coordinate 160,967,830 of NC_136065.1, read as the reverse complement.
CTGAAACGTAAGCTTGCAAGAGCGGGGTACGGAAAGTAAAATAAACTGTTGACACTTGACTGGCAGCAGGGTTTACAGTCTACTGGCAGTTGTATAAAACTGGATGAGCAGTGAGTGACCATCAACAACCAACTATTCGGATAACTCCAGACATCACAATGCACCAAATTCCCTTATAGAGACTGTCAACGAATTGTGCTCACAAAGTACAAGGCTAATGACCCCATGACTGAATGCCAAGGGTCACAACCAAAAAATGTATATTCTACTCACTCTGTAATTAGTCTTCACATAATAGGATGTTCTCAGATGGAGACAGTCTGCAAAACCTAAGAATTAGACACAGTAGCAATCAATTCGAGAGCGGTGACCGTGCACTTCTGAATGGAGCGGCCTATCTCTTCCTCAAAAAAGCAGCACTATAACAATAATAAACCATGACAGGGTAATCACATTAAACACTTCACAAGAAATGACACAGATACTTTAACTTATGTTTCTAACGGCCGGAACCCGAAAGCGAATTAAATAAATTACAAATGGAGGAAGGCCACGTGCTCCGGCTGATTCAATTACAGGCCGAGCAGTAATTAAAACAATACTAATCGTAAATGCGCACTCTCTATGCGAATATCCTTGTCCTGCTCTTCCTAAGAAAAGCAACGCTGTCTGGGGTTCGGACAAAAAGATATCCGCGACACACAAGAGTTTGGAGTTGAAAATTGCGCGCGCAAGTGTTGAGGAGTGATAAATAAAAATGGTGCCGCATTCAATGTGATTAATGCTGGAAGAGGGGAATCAGAGCTCTGGGATCTCGGCTGTAGTTTTTCCAGCTGGGTTTCTCCTCATGACGGGCTGAAACAATATTTCATTTAGTGAAAATTTCCTGGTGCATATTCCGTCATTTAAGGGGCTCTATTAATCATTACCGCATTCCCTCGAGAAGGCTAAAGCTGATCCGAGGGCTTAATTTCGAAAAAAGTGATTTTTTAGTACTTCATCTTGGACAGTGTTATCACTGGCTGCACATGAAAGCAGGCGGCCGATTGGGAAACTCTACAGCTAATTCCTTGGGTTGGTATCGGGAGGTTATGTAAAGTTCATCGTGGCAAACTGCCTGAAGTTGTAGTCGATGTTAAACTCAACAAATCTATATTTTATAGGACGCTAACACTTTAAATCCTTTGGATAAATGAATCTCGTGTCCAATCATGAAATTCATACTGCTCAAAAGATGTTAGAGAAACATAAGGTGACGTAATAGCATTCAGATGGTGTCTGTAACATCCTGCAACGCATTACAGAAACCCACTAGGTTTGCCGCCAATGAGAGCGGTTTGCTTAAATGTTTACAATGCATGCATCGCAACCGAACTGCGAAACTGACTTTAAAGCCAAATTTACAGACATACAATAAAATGACGATTTTATTGAATCGTGGAAAATGATAAACACAGGAACATTACAATAGCCATTACAAAAGCAGAATGTAGTAAAGTTAACAAGACGGACGGACGGAAGAGAGGGGAGGGGGGAGGAGAAATGCGACACGGAGGAAAGGGGAGGGGGCGGAGCGGGTTAAATTATACAAACCAAAAACAAGCCTTTCACCGTAACACGGCGGGCAGGGGAGGGGGCGGGCAGGGGAGGGGGCGGAGAGGGGAGAGGTGCGACACGGCAGGATGTGACCGTTGCGGCGGTGTTACGCGGAAGGAAGTTAGACGGCGTTAGACGGAAGGAAGAGAGGGGAGGGGGAGGAGAAATGCGACACGGCGGGAGGGGGCGGAGCGGGTAAACAAAGACGGACGTGCACGCGCACGCGCTTTTAAGGTCAATGCGCATGCGCATAAGCTCAATGCGCATGCGCATTGACCTTAAAAGTCACGGGCACTGCAAGGAATCGCCACGATTCCTTGCAGTGTAGATAAAGAGTAGATGAGCCCCTATAGTCTCGCTTGCTCGATGCGCATGCGCATCGACAGGCGAGACCTAAAAAGGACAACCATTACCAGTGCTCACTCATCCCACAGACTGAAGCACCGTGGCAGTGTGTTTGAAATCAATTTACGTGCCTGACTTCCAGGTTGTTAAATTATATATGACTCTTCACTTATTCATGCTGTCAGACACCAGCTTTTACGGTCGCAACTTTGATGCGGTGTGTCACTGATTTCTCGCCACACGCCCACACGCGCAGCGCAAGATACCTCCATGACAGCCGCGGGTGAGACACCGCAGAACAGAACACGTTAGACACAGACACATGTAACTGAGTTGTGCAGCATGTCTGCAAGATTTCCCTCTGACCCAGAGTGAAGAGGAAACTGACAAAGGAAAGGAAAATGGTGCATGCAGCAAGTGGTAACAGTGTGTCTGGGCTGGTTTCTCCTGGAGAGAAAAGTCTGCAGGTAGATCAGTGTGGGAGAGAGCTTTTTAGGTGTCGCTTGAGACTGTGCACATTCGCTTTTGCAAAAATCTTTTCATATAAAAAAACAGAGCTTAAAACGGGCTTAGAGCCCACCAGTTACTTATCAATACTTACCACTGGTAGGCCTCCATGTCACGTGTTTCCTTTCTTTTTAACCGTTTGCGTGCCGGGGGCCGTCCGACATCAGAGTGGGCTTGTGCGGAGGATGGCCGGGGGCTGTCCGAACCACGCCCAGTCATAAATCACCAGCACCGCTGCAAAATTTACGCCGCGGTCAAAGGGTTAATGGTTAGTGCCTTTTGCCTCTACTCAGGGATTCAGTCTTTGTTCCTGCCGGGGAGCATGGACCTAAGCACAGCTTCCTGTTTGTGGCCAGTGCCCTTCCGCTGGTTGTGCGCTACTTCAGGTACTTTTTTTTCGTCTTTTTTTTTTTTTTTTTTACTTTTCACCTTGCAATCCCCTGCCCTCCCATGGAGCTTCCTTGTGTTGCACCTCTCTCGCCACGTCCTCCACCTGATGTTCGTTTCTGCTCCCTCTTCCCATGCATGTCCCTGGTGGCACCTTGTTGTGCCGATCAATATTGCACAGCAGCACAGGCTGCTGTGCAACATTAATCGCCACCTGTTCATGCTACGTTCAGCACACAGCTAGATTTCAACAGAGCACTGTCATAGCGTGGAGTGCCCATCCATGTGTGTAAACCTAAATTTGACAAACTTTTTTGCACCAGCCTTGTGGGTACAAGAGAGCTTTAACACACTGCATTTATTTACACCTGAAAATGTCATAGTGCCCAAGAGAGGACCTTCAGGCCTGGAAGGCGAGGTGGGTTAATCGGCTCAAATGGGTCGTGGGTTAAACCCTAGAGGGTGCGTAGAAGACCTGAACTGGCGCAAAATGATAAAATACGTTTTTTTGTGCTAGGAGAATCCGTAGTGTTTGGTAGAAATAAATCCAAGCTTATAAATGAATAAAGGCAGCTAGTTTGAATTCGAACTGGAGGGATTGAAGCTCTTTGCATGAACACCAGTTCCATTACACAAGGTCACACCGAATCTCGAACCTGGCTCCCCAGTTCCAACGTCAGCAGCTCTGGCCATAGATCCACACCCTCTCACCACAAAATGCTTTCTAACCGAAAGGATGTCCGCCATCTTCCCTCAAGACACAAGCATTGGCAGAGCCAATAGATCTTGCATAGATGAAACCTATTGGCTCTGCTTTCTAACCGAAAGGATGTCCGCCATCTTCCCTCAAGACACAAGCATTGGCAGAGCCAATAGATCTTGCATAGATGAAACCTATTGGCTCTGCTTTCTAACCGAAAGGATGTCCGCCATCTTCCCTCAAGACACAAGCATTGGCAGAGCCAATAGGTTTCGTCTACGCAAGATCTATTGGCTTTGTCAATGTTTTTTCAGGCTTAGAATAAAGAAATAAAACGCTCTAATGTGGTCAGTATTGACTGCATCACAGCAAAACGTTTTTCTTGTCCCTTCAAAATCAGTCCTGAGTTAGAAAAATGAATAAGCTCCTCGCTTTTCAAAAAAAAGAACAGCAATGCTTTATTATCATTTTATGAATTGTGTTAAAAAGTCTATGTGACACAAAACCCAGTTCTCAGACACTGAACAGAACCAGGTTACAAAAGCCCACAGCTTTCAGCACCTTCCTCAAATCTATTGTGGACTGCATCAGGCTGGCTTTCTAAAAGACAACAATATTGGAAAAAACAGGTGCATAAATATAATTAAGTAAAGTAAAAACTGATAGGATTAAAAATGCTGATCACAGAAATGCCTTTTGTGTACTCCCTGTATTACAGACCTGACTATGTCTAAGCCTCCCTCTGGATTTTGAAAAGCAGGCACTTCTGACAAGTAGTCAGCCCTGCTCTGCAAGGAAACACAGCAAGAGGACGTGATGCCACGGCCTGTCCTTTCCCATCACCATCCAGTGTGTTTTCACTCTTGTACGCGTTACTGAGAGTCGATGACTCTTGCTTAGAGTGGGGCGAAACAGGTTGCCTTGCAATAGGTCTTGCATTTGCGAGAGTTTAAGCTATTGGCATTGTAAATGACAATGCTTTTTATTTATCAGTTTTGATAATAAACACATAAATAAAAGGCATTGTCCCTTACAATGCAAATAGCTCAAACTATTGTAGATGCGAGACCTATTTCACTTCCAAGAAGCGGACGTCATTGTCCTGGGCTGCTTGGAAATTGAAAGCACGCATGGCGCGCTGAATGATGCAGGAAAGCATGTCGTGCCTGCAGTAGGAGAAACTCATTCAAGAAAATAGTGCTTACAGACAAAATAAGATGCCCATCTAACAATATAAGTAAAAGGGCCAGTCCTCATATGAGGTTACAAATGAAGACAAAGGCATTACTAAGGAGGGACTAACAAGCCTATTAACGAATCAGAAGCTAGCATTTAGAAAGGACAATGACACAGGCCAATGACAAATATGGGCGGAGAGTGGGCAAGGCTTCAAGTCCATACTCTAATAAAGCAAGCCTTGCTGAGCAGCCACTAAAGAAAGGAGCATGGCCATCATTAAAGTGGTCTTGCATTTGCAAACGTTTGAGCTATTGCCGTTAAAAATAACAATGACTTTTATATATGTGTTGCTTTGAAAAAACACATAAATAAAAGTCATTGAAATTTACAATGCCAATAGCTTAAACGCTCACAAATGCGTGACATATTGCATTGAAAATGCTTATTCTATACTGTACATTATAATCCAGGTCTTTCCTTTGTTTTTATTCTCCCTAACTGTATCTTGGACTAGAAATGGAATGAAAACGTCTTTGTTCCTAGGAAGTTTGTCCTGTTTGTATGAAACATATTCTACCACTAGTATAGCCTTGCGGCGCGGTCAGAGTGTGGTACAGCTTCACACCAGGGATTCAAGGATAGCATCTCACACTAGAGTTTGCCATCTGGTTGCTTTAATCGAATCATCAGCCTTGTAAATGTTCATCTGCACTTTGTGTTCAAGACTTAGCGGCAAGTGTGTCATATTGGGTAAGAATGTCTGGTGCACAGGGCTGGAAAACTTGACCAATTTGTGTATGTGCCATATAGACTAACTGGTATGTGCATTACCTGGCTAGTAGTGTGTGTGTGCATGTACATGTCATAGGATTAGATAAGTATGCACACTGCCTGGCTGGTGGAAAGTGTGCAAAGGTAGTTCAGAGTGTGGTGGTCTGATGAAGACCCAGACTATCCCTTTAATAGAATGTGATTTATTTGTCTGGGTGTTTAGGGTATTATGTCATTCAGTGAAATGGTGTAATGTGGCGCAGTGAAATCTAACGGAGTACGTGTGTTATCTATATGGAGAGGGTGTCGGTGGTGTTTGTATTAATTCAATGTGGTTCGCTGTTTGCATTGTACTGTGCAACTGGTTTGGGTATCAGTGTTCACTTCAATGTATGTATGTTGTTCTGTATTATGTGGTGTGCTGGACATTGGGAGTGTGTATTTCGGTTATGGTAGTAGTCTTGAGAGCTCAATGATTCTTGGGGCGGCTCCTCCTCGGGAGCATAGGAGCATCGCCCCGCCTTCTGCAAATGCAGCTGGTAAACGCAAATAAATAAAATGGCATTTTATTTATTTGCCACCGTACTGGCTTGCGCTGTGTACAGTGCGAGGGTGGAGGCGGGGCTGAATCCTGAAAATGCAGGCTGACAGCACTGGTCTACAGTGCGCATGTGGGATTGGCTGTCTGTCTTGCAACGGGCCTGCCAGACATGCGCACTGTAGACCCAGCAATCCAAAGGCTGTAAAACAGCCAGGGGATTGCTGGCATGGGCCCCCAGCCTCAAAATAAGCGCTGAGTGAGTCTGCTCCTACCAATCCTGGAGCTGCTTACACACTATGAGAGCAGCTTCAGGATTGGTTGGAGTTGCGTTCCATAAGCAGGAAATAAGTTCTTTCTTTTCTTGCTCGTGGACAGCAAACTGAAGAGCTGTACTGTCGTGCTCAGGAAATTACGGTGAGTCATGCATGTTCGCACCTCACCAATTTAAGCCAGCTGCCACTGGTGATTTCCACCTCCAGGTGCTATCTGACCTATGTGGTGCTCTGACGTGTGTGTTCTGCTTTACCTAGAGTCTGTCAAGAGTTTGTCATCTTGTGCGAGGGATAAATAGAGCCCCAAACAAATTAGGTTTGTTTTTTAACCTTCTACTGAAAGTCTTCTACGTGCACAGTGATCAAAGGTCACCCCCACACCAGGGTCAGTCACTCACAAGTCCTGTCTCTATTTTCTTCACATTCTAATACTCTTACCTTTTGCTTTTATAAATGCAGGAATATCATTTCTAGAAAGCAGTGGGAAAGCATAGTAGGTGAACCCCTTAAACCTGAGCAGGGATAACTTAAAGGATCGCTTGATAAACAATTGGGTGAAGGGTGGTAAAGCAATGACACCTGGGGAAAGGACCCTGGGGAATAAGATTCCCGAATAATTCAAGTGCAGAGTGCGACAAACTCTTTCCCGGAAGTGGCGGGCAAAGCTCCTTGTGGATCAAGTAGCTTACCTGGTTCTGTTCTTTTGACCTATGCGAATAGATGTTACCTTGCCACTAGGAGACCACTTTTGCAGGTCTGGGCTTTCCTTTTACACATTGTTTGTGTCTTACCTTAATTGGTTTGATAGAAGCAAACCATCGCTACAACCCAGTGGCCTAACATAAAATGATTGAGCCCCCCTACAGAATGTGAAGAGAGTCCCTTGAGGCTCCCATATCTCACAGATATTCATTGGCCTTGTGCCAGAATGGGCCCCTCTGGCAAGTTTCGGGGCCCTGGACGGTTAGCGTCCCCCCATGTACCACAGGAGCTGCAGGGGCCCGCATTATGCCCCTGGTACAACCCCCAAAAAAGCTATTCTTTGTTACATGAAATAACAGGACTGAAAAAACAGATTCTCAATGATGTGGAGTCACCTGGTTCCCCTATTTGTACATTTCTGCATATCTGTGCAATGTTACCAGTGTTGCTTTTAATTTTAGAGCTACTGTGAATATCCACGCTTTCATATATATATATATGCATGTACTGTGTAAAACCACCATAATGCAGAATTAACCCAATTCAGTATCAACCATCTCTACACAAGTCAATGAACAGGTGTATCTTCACTGGCCAAACAATAATGACACCAGACCACAATGTAATACCACCAGACCTCAATGTAATACCACCAGACCACAATGTAATACCACCAGACCTCAATGTAACACCACCAGACCTCAATGTAACACCACCAGACCTCAATGTAACACCACCAGACCTCAATGTAACACCACCAGACCTCAATGTAACACCACCAGACCTCAATGTACTACCACCGACCTCAATATAATACCACCAGACCTCAATGTAACACCACCAGACCTCAATGTAACACCACCAGACCTCAATGTACTACCACCAGACCTCAATGTACTACCACCAGACCTCAATGTAATACCACCAGACCTCAATGTAACACCACCAGACCTCAATGTAACACCACCAGACCTCAATGTAACACCACCAGACCTCAATGTAACACCACCAGACCTCAATGTAACACCACCAGACCTCAATGTAATACCACCAGACCTCAATGTTTCTGCTCAAAGGTAAATCCAGAAATGTGTATAAAATATGTCTCAGATTAGGAAAGCATTACAATGCCATACAAACAGGGTTGGACAGGCCTCTAGGGAAGTGCATCGCAAAACGTTTAGAACCAGTTTTAAGAACGACAAACATTTGTGACCCACCGAGCTTTATTGGACATGAAATAGGCGATTTATAATGTAACTAAAGCATCACGTGGGAGCGCACTGTCGCTGAATGGCAGCACATTTTCCATTGAAATGGCCACAAACTTACACAGACATACAGTCTTGCTGATAAAACTATATTGCACACATGTAATAATGTGTGTAAATCTGGTATCAGTGGATATTTATCATCTGTGAAGCACCAAGTTAAGTGTCTTGATTTGTTTTGATCCTATTGACTTCTTTGTTTCCATCACACTTCAGAATTACAAAACCAAATGTGCTTCATTGTTGCTTTCCTAACTGCTAAATGTGTATAATTATTTACACATTTTGTTTAGTGTTGCAAAAAACTGACAACCTACAGTCTTTTCTTTCACACTCCCAGTACACCAGCAAGATTGACACATAATTAATTTTGTTTTCTTTCTCTGACTGCAAAGTGAGAGAAGTTCGTAAACACCAATCCCTAGGATAATGAATTAAGCATCAATTTGTCAGAAGACGTAGCCTGACATTTTAGCTCCGTCTCGGCAAATGTGACAGGTAAATACACAATTTAAAGGCATCTTTATTTATTGTTTGAACAATCGCGACCAACGAAACTCAGTGTGTCTCGACCACTAGTTTGGAAAACACTACTCTCGGGCAATCTGGCAGTGCCAGAGAAGGGTTGAATTGAGAGGTCAGTGTGTTGGCTGTTTTTGTCGGTTTGTGTCCCTAAAGCATGGCCTGGCGGGTCGGTTTTTACTGTTGAATTCCTTGCTACCACAAACATTGCCTGCAACAAGCCTGAATGCATGCATTTACTCTAATACCTTGTAAAGCACCTACACAGCATGTTAAAACAAGTTAAAAACTTCCCTGGTTTGGAAACCTGGCCTACTTATATTTTGGTGCCTAGGCCTATTTTCTGTCTTTGTCCAACCATGGGTACAAATGGCACAAGCGCACTTTACAGATGTTGGTAACACAACATAGGGAGAGGATGTGGTCCGTCGGCTAGACTGCAGACTTTGGTGCTGGAAACCAGGGTTAGAGCCTCTGGGTCGCGTCCACATCCTGTGATTCTGGGCAAATCACTTAATCTCCCCGTGCCTGAATGTGTAATGTAAATACGATGCTCATGTAAAGCGCTCCAATACCTGGGGTCGAGTTCACGCTATATAAATATGCACCAAAAAAAAACATAGCACCGCCAAATGCACTCTAAAGAGCTGACCCAGATTATCCTCCAAAAGCTCTCCTCCTTTTGACTTTTGCCCGCAAACTCACCTTGTTCTGCCTCCTTCCGCTCTCATCATAGTCTCCAAAGGCACAAAATACACAGAAAGGTGACATGTAGGCATGAAACGGACAATAAATACACACATCGCTCAGTTTGCAGTTCAAGTGTTTTTGCTAACTGTGTACCCAACACAAGTCTGTATCAGAAACCTACGGCAAAGTATTATTTATCATCGGTTTGTATTTACCCTATATCATCCACAGTGCTGACGAACCATAAAGAAAATCCCAGCTCAGACGGTGTGAGCTGTGGTAAGGGCTCCAGCAGCCGCGGGCTATGTCAATAGACAAGGTGGAAAGTGCTCTACCAGGCACTGAGCTGTGCCAACAGAGAGGTGGTAAGTGCCCAAGCCAGAGTACATGGATGTCAACAGAAATACGGTAAGTACTCGAGTCGCATTGAGCTGTGTCAACTGCAGAGGTGGAATGCTCTCAAGGCTGTGTAGACCTGTGTCAATAGAAACACGGTAAGTACTCGAGCCGCATTGAGCAGTGTCAACTGGCAAAGGTGGGAAGCACTCAAGCAGGTGCAGAGCTTTGCCAATCAGGGGAGATTGGCACTTAATGCAAGCGTGAGTGCAGAGCCAAATTGCATGTGGTTCGGAAAAGGCCCCAAAACTCAACTACTCACCATCACTTTTACCTGAAAAACCCACAACGGGGAAAGTCAAAGAAAAAATATCTGAGTAGACACCCTACCCAACCCCTGGAGCCAAATGGAGAACAACGTCTTCCATCTATTCAATATCCAACATGTTGTTTGATTTTAGCGCTCTAAGTATCCAAAAGGCACAAAATAGATTCATTAAACTTTTAAAAAATAAGGGAAAAAAAGGATCATTAATTGAAACTGTATTTATGACAACAGTGCAGATTATAGCGACTACTTCGAGCTCTGGCTTGGCTTCAAGAGACTTGGTTGCTTTTCAAGCGATTGTGAGATATAAAGCTTTTAATGCCACATGGGGAGTGTTTTAAATCCTGGGAGCAGGACAAGAGGAAGTTAAAGTATTTTTACAAAAAATATTTGTAGATGTGATGATTTATTTTTATTGCACATGAAAAAAGACCCCCGACAAAATAAAGTAGTGCCAGGTTTGTAGATCGAATAAATAGGAAATTCGAGCCAGAATGACTACAAAGAATTTTTATGAAGCACATTGACGTACAGTGAATTTCAGTATAGATTATTTGCATATTTGTTAGCCATTTTGAAAACTAGACCGAATTTCAATGTACGGTGTGCTATCAATCCCAATTAAAAATTTAACTTTTGGCATTTGAACCCGATGGTGGAAAAAAAAAGTCTAATGGTAGATCCAAGGGCCATGCGCACTGTGAAACAAGGGAGGTGTTACTCTGTACCTCGTGACTTGAAGTTTAATGGAAGAAGATGAGACGTATAATGTCCGGAACCAACACTAGATGGCAGGAGTAAGCAAAGCATGTGTGTCCACAGCAACACATGCTATGAACAGCAAGTTAAGTAGATAGCACAGTTTATTAAGAGGAAGCTCTAGCAAGAAACGATTAAACTTACTAGACCATATAGGGAATACACTCCAGCAAGAATCAACCCCGTCACAACGGGGGGGGGAGGGGCAGGTGGCTGTGCTGTGTTCTCCTGCTGCACCAGCACACTGCCCAAAATCCCCAGCACTGGTTGGGCTCTGCAACCCTGCCAATGCTCAGTTTGAGCCAAGACCAGGTACTCCACAGCCAGAGTAAGACAGTAAATATTTATTGCTGCTTTTAGGAATTGAGTGACTTAGGAAAGCAGCCAGCTGATCTCCACCCAGACTGCTGAGTTCAAGAATGTATTACCTGAGCCTGGGAAGAGGAGTTTCCCCCTGGGACACTGGACCTCAAAACCTTCAAACGGCCTCAGATTTATGGCGTATCCCAGCACTTAAGCCACTCAATGTCATTATTTCAATACTGCAGTCAATACTGATGGTCATAACGCATAGGTAATATTACACCATGCAATAAATATTCAGAAAGTACTGCTATGTAATGCTTGTGATGGTGGAACAATGGCTGCCTGAACCCTTATCCTCCCCACTTCCTTTCTCGATTGAAGTGCTTTAAAGCAGCGTCAGCAGAATATAACAAAGATACTACAAATTAATATGTAAACGACATCTTAAATATATACAATATAAAAATATATCCGTAAATTGCAATTATGCAATAAATATTAAAACATTTACTTTAATTCCTATAGTTCTGGTTAAGCGAGCCTGATGCCTCAGCTTAGAAAACACCTTATTAAAATTCATAAGTTGTTCCAACCATTTTTTACCAGTTTTAAATAAAAAATTTAGATAAATGAGCGTTTGATGGGGAGTCACAAAATACGTGGCCGTTGATTTCTCTGGACTATTAGAACTCCCTGTTTAACCATTTGCCGCACTCGTATACCTTTTGTTTATTTTTTTCTTATGAAGGAAACAAGGTCCGAATGACGCCAACATGCTCAGACATCCATCTATAGATTAGGAATATTCAGATTATTTTTTTCGCCCTGTCAGTTCTCCAAACTAAAGAAACAGCAACAAGCAAAGTTCAAGGAAAATCTGCTGGAGGCAAGAAGTGATCCCTGCTCCTGTGGGGGCGACAGACTATCAAGACAAAGACCATGTACAGTAAAACCTCATTAGTGTCAAGTTTTAGAATAGCAAAGTCATGTTCTCCATTTAAAGGGCATTAAATATTGAACCATGCGTTAACTTAAAGATAATGGCAAGTTACAGTGAGCATGCACTTTAAACATTGATGATCGCCCGCGACACGGCTACACATTACTCTCAACCTCTCTGAAGAATACAGGCCATGCATCACAAAGGCAAGAGCACGTGGGGCCACAAAACCTACAGGTTCTGAGGCAGCAGACTGTTTTCAGACCTGATATATGCAAACCAACACCTAACCTACCTAAAGAGTGCTAAAAGAATAATTTTCTTAAGAGTTGCTGCCAATGTCATATCAAGAAGGAAGTAAAATTGCCCGTCACTAGTACAAAAGTGCCCAATACTGTAATATTTTGAAGGATATAACCATCATCCTCATGAACTTATAAGGGGTTCACTCTGAATGGGGATCTACCATCGTCAATCCATCCTCATTAGTCGAAAGGCAGCTCCTGTGTGAGTCTGCACTTTGGAGGTACTATCGGCTGTAGACGGCAATAAAGCTTTGTTACGCTGCCTTCTTGTGCAATGCAATTGCTCTAACCTGGTATGAGGATTTGTGGCTCCATTTAGCTGTAACCGGTCCCTGTGCCTGGCAATCACTCATCAAGGCTATCTTCTGGAGACCTAGAATGGTCATTATATTCATCACAGAAACGTTTTGACACCTACTTTCCTATATGAAAGATGCAACAGAGCTTTTAGCCTTGTGATGGGTTTCATTTTTCAAGGGAATGTTCAGTGCATAGTCATTCCAACCTTCTATCTTATCAGATGATTTATAGATGGCATCAGGTGTTCTAATGTTTACTATTGAAGCTGTTTTGTAGTTTAGCGTTGCTATCTCACACTGCTTTGGGCTACATAATCTTTCACAGCCCTCATGTCCGTTATCTCTCACAACTGTGGCATCAGCAATCTCTCCTAGCAGGTGTGATGCGGCAATCTCCCAGAGCAGCCCCAATGGTGGCAATCCACGAAAATATTCCTGCACGTGTCAATCTCTCATTAAAAAAAACTTCAACAACTTCCAGAGTACTTGAAACTGTTGAGCATCCATGACATTCAACATCCACAGAGCCAAGCTTTGAGCATTCCACCCCCCCCATCACCACAGCCCAGTCCCTCCATATCAAGCTTGGCATCACCCGAACATAAAATTCTACAATACTCCCAACACTAAATTATGGACTAGCAATACACCTAGAACAAACCAACCATTGTGGATGTTGGATATCATGGACACAACAATGTCACGCCGGTTGCTTTGTAAAGTTCGATCTGGGGTATGCTCTACAGTTGAATGTCTAGTTTGATGCAGTTGAGTTCTATAGATGATGTGGTTGAGTTCTGTAGATGATGTGGTTGAGTTCTATAGATGATGTGGTTGAATTCTATAGATGACGTGGTTGAGTTCTGTAGATGACGTGGTTGAGTTCTGTAGATGACGTGGTTGAGTTCTGTAGACAATGTGGTTGAATTCTATAGATGATGTGGTTGAGCTCTAGAGTTGATGTGGTTGAGTTCTAGAGTTGAAGTGGTTGAGTTCTAGTGATGAAGTGGTTGAGTTCTAGTGATGATGTGGTTGAGTTCTATAGATGATGTGGCTGAGTTCTATAGATGATGTGGCCGAGTTCTATAGATGATGTGGCTGAGTTCTATAGATGATGTGGCTGAGTTCTATAGATGATGTGGCTGAGTTCTATAGATGATGTGGCTGAGTGCTATAGATGATGTGGTTGGGTTCTATAGGTGACGTGGTTGAGTTCTATAGGTGACGTGTTTGAGTTCTATAGATGACGTGGTTGAGTTCTATAGATGACGTGGTTGAGTTCTATAGATGACGTGGCTGAGTTCTATAGATGACGTGGCTGAGTTCTATAGATGACGTTGATGAGTTCTATAGATGACGTGGATGAGTTCTATAGATGACGTGGTTGAGTTCTATAGATGATGTGGTTGAGTGCTAAAGAGGATGCAGTTGGTCTGCTCCAGTTTTATGATAGAAGTTGATGTTGTTTATTATTTCTAGCAATGTTATTCTTCTGTTTTACATGTTGTCGGGTCCCTAAAAGCACCTCCGATTCAGTCAGTAAAAATGAAAAATACTTCACAGGCTACCCCTTTAAGCCAGGATTGTATTTAAATCCATGTCTTTAATATATCAGTCCACGTATGGTTCAGGGAAGGGTATTTCTTAAAAATAATCTGGTAAAATATACTCCTGCTAGAGACTGCGTCCAACTAACCTCAGGCGATTACAAGTGCATAAATTCTCCAGGATTAGGACAGGCTGTCGCACTTTTACTGCCACTTTTGTATTTTTTTGCAGTTTTCATCCAAGGGTAGATGCTGTACATTCATACTCCTCGCAACATGGTTCCTAGTGGTCATGAATCCTTTCTTTGTGTTCCCTACTCCCCATCCCGTCCAGAAAACCTGCGAGTATTCTAGCTTGTGTACACTGAATGTTCCACAGATGTCAGTTGTTGGTCTGGTCAGCTGGTGCAATGTTCACTCAGCTGTCTCTTAGAATAAAGCTACTGTCTTTACCTGATGAAGTCTACGAGCTGCTTCCTTTTAACATTTATGACAATTTGGCGAAAAGGATGGTATTAGCGCAATGACAAGGGTAAAAGAAAAGGGAGGCCCCTTACTCATCCAATACGGTACAAGGGGAGTCAAGTATCAAGAAGTAAAGAATTCCCAGTTGGTCAAAGACCACAATGCATCACAAACCTATAGAAATGATTAGAGGTACACACTATCACGTGAAGAAACACTCAAATTGAACCAATCATTGTGCCAGTACATTTAAGCAAAATCCATGTGTATATCAAGGAATTTATAAAACACCACCAACAAGACTGTCACAAACTATTGCAAGAAGATTTCATACATATTTATTAAGTACATTATTATCAATACAAATGTTATGTATATACAATACAAACGTAATAAAATCACAAAAAGGGTTAAAACCAGTATCATAGTACTGTATGATGAACTAAAAATCCCTGAGGGGTTTAGGAGCACTCTAACACAATAAAAGAAAATAAATCTAAATGCACTTTGCCGTCGAGGTGCCTGTGCTTGGTTTTTGAGGCTGGGTCTATACGTTTATTTTCAGGGGTAGTCTATAGTTTGCTGTTGTGGAGATTTCTAATAGCTTGATGTGAGGGGTGCTTCATAGCTTCATAGGCTCTTGTTTTGGGTCTATGGTTGTATGTCTGGGGGAGTGGAGAAGGGTTCTATCAATTGGATCCAGGGGCTTCTGTCTCATAGCAGGGTTGTCTGTTCTCATCAATCTCTACGAGTGAGACCAGGCATGAGTCTGGGGTCACGACTGGGGTAGTACCTTAGAAATCAATGTGCGTAGGATGTAATCGCCCGTGACTCACACAAGAACAGCTTCTAATGCAAGAACTCAGCATCATGAAATGAATTTGAACTCGCTTGCTGTCACTTCCAATCTGTCTACACCGATTACACAATAATCATACTAACCGCAGCTTGGCGTCAACGAGAGTCCACGAAGGAGAGAACTGGTGACATGCGTAGGATTTGAAACAACAAGAAACATCTCTTTTCGGTTAAGCTGTGGTGGAGTGAGCTACCTCCCGGTGCATGCTGCAAATTGTAAAGGTGCTGTGCTAAGGAGACCCACTGGCTGGGAGTAGCACCACTATGTCCACAGGTCTTTTGTGAGTAAGGCATGCATGAGTTCCAGGGAAGAGCATGTTTGGGCAGCTGCACCTGCAGGGGGTGCTAGATTATCCAAGAAGTAGAAAAAAGTGTCCATTGACAAGGGTTGAAATGTGAAGGGATGTGCAATTTGTCACTGATTCTTGTACCATCCCTGGCAACAGTTTGCTTCAAAACAGTCATATGAATGGGTACCGGGCTGTAGAGTCATTGGTCAATGAAATTTCATGGTTTTTATGATTATCAAAGTGTTTAAAGTCATGAGGAGGTGAAGTACAGCAAATCTAAATCTAAGGTGCAACATGACTCCACGCAGAAAAACAAGCATTTTCAGCATTGCTGTGCTACTTGGCCAAAGAAACAAAAAAAGGGAAATAAAAGGGAAAAAAAGCAGCGGGGACAGCAGCAATTTGCGTCCTGGCCAACCACAAAATCAAAAGATTACACAAAAGAATGGTAAAGAGGGTATACCCCAGGGACAGAAACACACCAAAAGAGGCAGGCAAGCCAACAAAAAGGAAACAAGAACATTTGTAACAATAAAGCCATCCAATAGAAAGCAAGGGGCAGGCTCTAAACCCACTGTAAGTTCTTGGTAAGCCCACAATAGGTCTTTCGCAACCAGACAGCTTACCTTCCAGAGAGACCTAAAAAAGTGTATTCCAAGACGCTAGACTGCAGAGAGCTGCATTCCCACATGCCCCCCCAAAAAGTATGGTCTTCCACAAGATAGAACAAAAGCAACCTCAGCAATACTTCCTCCTAAACAATAACTTGTCTAATGTGAGTGTTGACAGTAAAGAAAGGCAACTACTGTTAAACTTTTTTTCTACATAAAACCAACAACAGAAAGCCATCAGATACAACAGTGTCAACTAAAAAGGTTAAAATATGCTTTAAATGTTTAATACTTTCACTAGAAGGGAGGGAGAAGATACTATATGTCAAAAAAAAGGGATGCAGTCAGAGCAAGAGAAAGTGTTGCGGTAAAGTAGAGGGGGTGGAATGTGGCAAAACAAAATAGTATTAGCAGATGTTGCATACGAGAAGCATAGGATGATACAGCAGAGTGGTGGAAATCAAAGCCCTAAAGTAGCAGAGTGGGAGTAGTAGAGTGGTAGGAGGTTATAGACTTCCGGGGGAGAAGAAAATCTAGTAGAGAGGCAGAAAGTCATAAAGTGGAATGCAGTTGTTAATCCAGTAGAGTGGTAGTATCTGATGTAGTAGCATGTGGAAGTAGTAGAGCCGCAGACAGTGCTAGTGTACAGTGCTAGAAATGAATGTAGTAGAGTGTCTGAGTTCTGTGGTAGAAGTTACTGCTGTACGGGGTGATATAGTATATTGCAGAGGTTAATTCAGCTGAGCGGTTCAAGGTGATATAGTACAGTGTAGATGTTAATGCAGTAGTGCAGTAGATGGTGACAGCAGAGTGCGGAAGTTAAAGCAGTAGAGTGGTTGAGTAATGTGCTAGAAGTTAATGCAGCAGAGTGTAGAAAGTGATATAGTCGAGTTGAGAAGTTAATTTTGAAAAAAGAGCGGTAGAAGGTGATATAGTAGACTGTAGCAGTTATTGCCATAGAGTGGTATAGTACTGTGTGGACAATAATACTGTATAATGCTGAAAGGTGATATAGTCCAGTGATAGAAATTAATGGGGCAGAGGGCAGTGATAGAAATTAATGGGGCAGAGTGCAGTGGTAGACATTAATGCAGTAGAGTGGTAGACGTTACTGCAATAGAGGAAGGGGACATTGTACTCTGTTAGAAGTAAATGCCGTCGAAGGTAATCTAGTAGATTGTAGCAGTTATTACCATAGAGCGGTAGAAGGTGATATAGTAGAGTGTAGAAGTTAATAAAGTAGAACAGTAGAAGGTGTTATAGTAGATTGTAGGAGTTATTGCCATTGAACGGTAGAAGGGACATTGTGCTGTAGTAGATTTTAATGCCGTAGAATGGTAGAAGGTGATAGACTCCTGTGATAGAAATGAATGAGGCAGAGTGTAGTGGTAGACGTTAATGCAGTAGAGTGGTAAAAGGTAATATAATAGAGTGCAGAAGTTAAGGAGGTAGAGCAGTAGATGGTAATCTAGTAGATGGTAGCAGTTATTGCCGTAGAGCAGTAGAAGGGTACAATGTACTGTGGAAGACATTAATGCAGAAGAGTGGTTGAAGGTGATGTAGTAGACTGTAGCAGTTATTGCCATAGAGTGGTATAGTACTGTGTAGACAATAATGTTGTAGAATGTTGAAAGGTGATAGAGTCCAGCGATAGAAATGAAGGCGGCAGAGTGCAGTGGTAGACATTAATGCAGAAGAGTGGTAGAAGGTAATGTAGTAGATTGAAGACGTTACTGCAGTAGAGTAAGGGGACATTGTACTCTGGTAGATGTAAATGCCGTCGAAGGTAATCTAGTAGATTGTAGCAGTTATTGCCATAGAGCGGTAGAAGGTGATATAGTAGAGTGTAGAAGTTAATAAAGTAGAGCAGTAGAAGGTGTTATAGTAGATTGTAGCGGTTATTGCCATAGAGCAGTTGAAGGGACATTGTGCTGTAGCAGATGTTAATGCCTTAGAATGTTAGAAGGTGATAGACTCCTGTGATAGAAATGAATGAGGCAGAGTGCAGGGGCAGGCATTAATGCAGTAGAGTGGTAGAAGGTGATATAGTAGAGTGCAGACGTTAAGGAGGTAGAGCGGTAGAAGGTAATCTAGTAGATTGTAGCAGTTATTGCTGTAGAAGGGGACATTGTACAGTGGTAGACATTAATGCAGTAGAGTAGTAGAAGGCGATATAGTAGATTGTAAATGTTACTGCAGTAGAATGGTGCAAAAGGACATTGTACAGTGGTAGACGTTAATGCAGCAGAGTGGTAGTAAGTGATAGTTTAAGGCGATAGATAATAATGCAGTAGAGCGGTAGGCAGTAGAGCGGTAGAAGGCGATAGTGGACATTGATAGAAGTTAATGGGATGCTGTACACTGGTGGAAGACGATCCAATCCATTGGTGTAGACACTGAAAGCAAGAATTGATTTAAAAGAGTGAGAGAATATGGTAGAGTAGAAGAGATGCAGTGGAGTAGAAATACAAATAGAAAAAACAGTGTCATACTGTGAGGCACAGTGATGCAACCAAATGACAGGAAATAAAATAAGAGTACGATTAAGACATGGCCTGACAATCATGCGTAAGAAGTACAAGCGTGGAAGCAACACAGTAAAGTGAAAAGAACGATCGGTAGAAATGGTATCAGAATGTTATGCATTGGGGCAGTCTTGTTAAAGAGTTGAATGACGTAATGAAGGACAGTGGTCCTCGGTGATGCAACAGCATAAAGTAGTGAGGCAGAATAATATTTATTTTTAAATTTATTTACATTTTAA
Organism: Lissotriton helveticus; assembly: GCF_964261635.1. Taxonomy (NCBI): domain Eukaryota; kingdom Metazoa; phylum Chordata; class Amphibia; order Caudata; family Salamandridae; genus Lissotriton; species Lissotriton helveticus. The sequence goes on along the minus strand of NC_136065.1, from coordinate 160,948,539 downwards.
CTATTTACATTTTTACATAGTGAAGCAAGACCAAATGGTATCGGCAAGCTTTACACATACCCAACAGTTGAGAAGATCTCACCTACAAAGAACAAGATGTTGCTGTATGAAATGATATAGAATTAATGAACCTAAGGCAAATAACTTTTTGTTTAATTCATAACAAAACAGAGTTAGACATGTTAGTATGAGGAATGATGCAATCAATGAGGTGTCTGAATTGAATTCAAGGTTAGAGTTTAGAGGGCAGCAAACATATGCAATGAAGACATGCAGTAAACTAGTACACATAAAAGACATGGCACTGAGTAGGACTTGCAAGGTATGACACAATAATGTGGTACTGAGTGATTCAGTGGGACAAGAGTATTGATTCAGCGAAGTAGGCAGATCATGGCAGACTATAGCATTAAATATTACAAAATCAATGATTCTTCTGCAGGATCACCTGAAAATGGTGTAAACATTACCTTGTCCTAAGATTCTAAGAGATGGCCTACAGCCGCTAGTACCCTTCCCCACCAGTAATAGAGGTACAATAAACTAAAATATCTGCTCCCACCATACAGGCCCACTGAGTAATAAAAGCTAATGAGGGACATATACTTTGCCTCTTTTCTTCATCTTGAGACACTTTGATTGGAGGGACAAAGATCTGGTGACAAAGATATGGGCGCATACCCGCTTCATGTGTTAACTCAGGAATACCATGTGCAAAGCGTGAAGAAAAAGAATGGTACTGTGTGTGCGCGTTGAACTTTTTTATGGGGAAAGAACAGGGGTTAAATGATTCAGTAAGTAATTAGTTTACAACTAAGAGTATCTATCAGAAATTCCTTTGTATTTTACTGTTCTTTACAACTGTAAAAGAAAATGTAAGTCAAAATGAATTTTCATTGAAACTTGCTGCAGCACATAATTTAATTTGTAAACAATGGGAATTCACCAAAAAAGTGCATCTTAGGATCCAGACTGATTACAGAGGTTACAGAAAGAAAGAACAAATAAGTAAATGATGTCGGCAAGGAATAGAAAAGTGTAGAATGCATTAAGGAATAAGAATTTAACACGTTATTAATGCCACAGCGTTAGTCAATCACGTTAGGAAATGTAGGAAAGTTCTTAGTGTACCAGCGAAGAGACGACACCAATAAAGGTTGCAACCCTACTTGGCAGGGATTTTCTTCAACAAATACTTTTGTGTGGTTTGTCCAAGACCTTTTCTAACACAGTGTAGTCTAGCTTGTTGTGACAAACATATCCAAAAATGTTTAAAAACTGCAGCATTTTATTTATTGTTCCTCATACATGTACAGAATCTCCTTAAATGACAAACCTACTCTTATCCCATCATAGTCATTGTTCTTTAATTACAATGTATTAATTAAATGAATTAATTAATTTTTTTAAATAATTAAAATGTATCCCATGTAGTCATTGCCCTTTAATTAAAATTAGATTTATATTAAAATCATTTTACCAAGCTGAAGTACCCTCAGATGTTACTAGCAGATGGTAAGAGCCAACCTATCTCTAATCTTCCATCTCCAGGATTCCTTAAATGTGAACCTTTGTTCCTACCGTGGAAGATTGTAAATCATGGTCTACAGCCCCAAACGTATGCACACAAACAACTTCTACGGAAAGATCCAGTAAACGGTAATTAGCACGGCCAGGTTGTTTAATTTAAGACATAAGACAACTAATATTTAACGGAGAGGATCCTGCAGAGGTGAGATGCCCTCACGGTATGAGCAAGCAAGTATCCCTCATCTCTTGAACCAAGGGCAATTATTCAAGATTAAGAGCCTTCCTGAATGCTAATATTCCTCCGTAATCGAAAGTCAGAGCAGCGGTCAATAATGAACTCTGTGAGGTCCAGCTTCTAGGTAAATATTTGTCGTTTGTTCAGCCCTAGGCCGGCCGGATCAATGCTGTGGAACAACACACACAAGAATATTGAGTTAGCTATTCCTGAAACACCGCAATAGACTTCCAAAATACTGCCTTCTCCGTCAATGGGAATCAAGCACCAAGTACATATGAAGGAGCCATGACTGGCGTTGCCAACCGAATAAGAACACTGACCGTCAACGAACATAGAATACCTTGATTAACTTTCGTCTGAACCGCAAATCCTTGACTGGTGAGAAACCAGCAACTCTTCGTGCTTACGATCCTAGGCCAGCTTCCCTCCAAGGTTTTAGTAGACTTAAACAGACAAGGGAAGCCAACATTGGTGCACTTCTAACTTGTAGGCAAGACTCTAATACAGTAACTGTGTATAACCAAGCACTCCGTCTTTAGGCTCAGGGATGAGAGACAAGAACTGACTTACTTCAGATACAACAATTAAACATAATCTAAATATTATGTTATGTTTATTTGTATAGTGCGCTAATCACCCGTGAGGGTATCCACTCGCTACGCAGGAGGGTAGGCGACTGTCTCCCTGGTGCGTTTATTCAATGAGCCAAGTGTTCGGCTTCTTGCGGAACTCGAGAAGCGATGAGGAGGCTCTGATGTGATATGGGAGGTTGTTCCAGGTCTACATAGTGCAGTCTACATAGTGCACACGTGCCCAACAATCAAGATGGAAAAGCAAACGGGGGCTTCTCGGACCCCAGTGGGTAGGTGGGTACACCCTCAAGGCATCATCAAACCAAGTCTTAAAACCTTGTAGCGCTTAAGGGGATATCTCACTCATTCATTCAACAGCACCACTGGTACAGCTGGAGAAAGGACCTGTTTACTTTGCCACATTTTAAGAGCGCTTTATAGCTCCCGGTCATCATTTCTGATCACCTATCATAGTCAGTTGAGTTATTTGACCACACAATAGTGACCAGATGACGCGTGGTCATTGTACTACAAAACTTGACCCCAATATTACATTTTAGGCATTACCACTGCAGTCCTTGAGGGAGGGGACAGCTCTCGCTGAAGCATCGGGATCTGCTTCTTTCTCCTAGTACAGGGCATTTCAATGTTTTTCTCTGTCTTCTGGAGACATCATGACCCCCTCATCACAGATGGACCCTCCAGATGACCTGCCCTGCGGACATCTTTTGTAGAGAAGTTGTTTCTGTCGCAATTGTGTCACATTACGAGGTTGTTTCAGAAAAGGATGTATGTCGTTACAACGCATGCTTTTTCCATGCATGCTTTTACAACGCAGGTTTTACAACGCAAGTCGTTACAACGACTTGCGTTGGGGGCGCTGGATAGTGAATAGTTTAATTTACTATTCCAACTCCAGTCCCCGTGGATAGTAGGGAAGGTGTTGGATAGTATATTAAACTATTACCTATCCTACAGCGCCCCCCAGTGCAATTCGTTGTAACGAATTGCGTTGTAAAAGTTGCGTGGTAAAGGTAGTGCGTGGTAAAAGTTGCGTTGTAGACGCTGTTTACCTTCACAAAAGCATTTATGAGTATTGGCAGTAGTAAAACAGGAGTATTTTTACGCACTCTTATATGATTTTGTAAATCACCCCCAAAGCGCCAACTCCCTATTAGTAAAAGTTCAAACAGGTCACACTCCTTTATATTTGTATATAAATATTCTGTGAGTATTATAGTTTTAAATGCCGTTGGGGCCAAGTAATAACGGCATGTAAGAATATGTAAACGAATACTACAGGAGTATTACTTTACATACTCGAAAACTACACTCCGATATTGTTATACAGCTGATATCTTGGAGGCTTCGTCGATGGAGTTGTGCATATAACTCCTGTTTTTAACATTTCTCACACTTTGAAATGTAATCTCCCTGTAGCATTTACCCTCGTCTTTTATAGAATCATGGTTGTTACAAATCGCTTTGGACATTTTTTTTTTTTACAGTGTCACGGTGACCTGTTGTATTTTTTTGTGAACATTTATTTTCTCCGCTAATTTGAGATTCCTTTCTGCTACTGTGCTAAATTTGTAGTGCTCTCTTTCAAGGGCTAACCACATTTTGAAGGGCTTGTCTTTAAACCTCAAAAATGTATTTGCTTTATGGGTTCTGTGGTAAAAAGTTTGCTTGTACATGCTGTTTGAATTAAACAGGAAGTCTTAAGATAGGTATGGCCGACGAAGATCCGGGAGGTCAAATCCATGTCAAGTTTTCAAGATAGCTTTTCAATTAGATTTATTGTATGTAAAAGTATCTTACATGGAAATCCAGAAACTTTAGCCTGGATCCATCACTTCATGGCCCACATTAAACACCCCTGCCTTACCGCAACGTGATAGTTATAATTCCAAAAAAAAAAAAAAAAAATCGTAGTTGACATTCATTTGCACACTTGTTTAATATCTTTGGAGAGAGGCCAAGAATGGAATGGGCACACAGCGTGATTCATCCTTGCGTCCACCGCTTCTGGATCCCACTCAAACAAGACCAATGCACATTGCCGGGTCAGTACACGGAAACTTTGCTAACGTCTGCTGCAGCTGTTCTAAGCTTCTTGTGTTCCAGTTGTCATGAGTGTGGAACAGGAGTGTTCAACATACATCCAGACTACTGTCAGAATTTCAAGATTTTGTTGCTAAATAAATTGACTTTCAAGTAATCCAAATGGAACGTATTTTGAACATATTTACAAAGACAGTGGTCACCCTGAAAATCACTGCATGAATAAGGCCTTTCGTAAAGCCTTAAAGACCTGGCTTTTTCCTACATTAGCCGTCTAATTCTTGACCCCGCTCTCCTTGGTCTCCTGTATCTTGGTTTCTGGTTGCGCTGGGACGCCTCGTTGCGGAGGCAGCCATGCGCTTTACAAATCCAAAAATAAATTCATAAATAAATAAATGTGACCCTCCTGGACATATCTTGGCCACCACGAACTAGAAATTGGGATAGGCGCAAAATACATGTGCCTTGATGCAGCTAGGTTGGTCTTTGACACTAAAGTAAGAACTGCAACAAATCAAAGCTGCTTTTTGGGTCTCGCTGGCAAAATGCATCCGCAAGGATGCATGTGTCCAGCTGGAGACCTATAGCGATCAGTCTGGGGGGAAGGAGGACAAGAGGGTGCACAAGCTTTTTCAGGCTGGATTCGTGTGCGCGAACGCGCACGTTCCGTCCTGCGCCACCCTCCCATACTCCCAGCCTAACGCGCATGCATGCATGCACACAGACAGACACACACACGCGCGCGCACACGCACTTACACAGACACGCAGGCACCCAGACACACAACCCCCTCCTCCTCCCCCACAGTCACACACTCATACACACAGACTCCAAGACGCACGCACGCACGCACGCTTACACACATACACAGCCCGCCGCCGCGCGCGCGCACACACACATGCCCCCCCACCCTCGCAGGCCAGCCACAAAGCCCCACTCACCGGCAGCAGGACTCTTCCTCCCTTCTTCGGCACTGGGCGCAGGGTAGGCTCCTGCCTGCTCCGGTGCTGCAAACAATCGCGGCTCTTCCGGCTCTTCCGTGGGAGGCGGGGTAGGCTCCCGCCCTCCTACTTCCTGTTTCCGGTTGTCCCGCCCGGCCTGCCTGACTTCCTGGTCGCAGGCCGGCGGCGTAGCGCGGTTGCGCTTCTGGGATGCCATGTAAGTTATGTAAATACAAAACATATTGCATTACAAATGCTATAGGTATCACATTTGCGAAAGTTATAACTTTTGGCATTGTAAATGACAAAGCTATTAATTTAGCTATTTAAAAAAAAAACATAAATAAAAACTTTGCCATTTACAATACCAATAGCTCAAACTTTCCTAATGCGAGACCCATTGCATTGCAAATGCTTGTTTAATATTCAGTCACTACCCACGACCATCACTCGTCTGACGAGACCCAACCTACAATTCATTGATGGGATGAGTGGTTCTTGAATGTTAATGTTGGCTGCTAGCTACTACCTCAATAAAGGCCCATTCTGGAAAAGTGTATCAGATATTCTATTCATGAAAACTCGATCAAGATGCACCTAGGAACAGAATGCTTCATGGAAGATATGAATGAAAAAGAAAAAGATTCACCAACAACCTGGGATCGGTTTCTCAACACTTCTTGTGCACTTCAGTTACACTGAGGGGTGTAGAAACGACATCTGTGAGTGCAAATGGCGGATCCCGAAATGTAGCACTCCAGAGGATTGTCCAAATACAGACAAACCTCACGATTAAGAGTAGGGCATTAGAACACAAGGCATCTATGATTTGCCTAAATTTCCATTAACACTTCTGGGATTTTTTTGTGAATCCTCAGAAAGTGAAAAATTTGAGTAAACCCCAGGACAAAGGAAACGTATCCAGGGTAGGTTTCAGGCTTTTAAGTGATTTTCTGTGAACCTTCACGTTAGCGATGAGCTACAAGTACCCACTGGTGGTTCATCGGGCGGCACTGGACAATATTTTAATTGTTCAGTAGAGCTCTGGGCACCCAAATATTAAGGTACATTGAGAAGGGCCCATTCCAATGCCAAGAGGTTAGGAGTGTAGCCACCAGACCACATCTCTTTCCAAAATCCTTCATGTCGGGACTGTGGAAGCCCGCTAACCGGTCTTCCTCAGGAGCCACAGGGTCCCAGATGCACCTTGTTGGAACTAGCACTGTCTGATTGGCTGAAGGGATGCCCCCAGCCAGGCTGAACCTACAGCTCCTGTCAAGGGCAGATGAGTACATTCGATGTGTAACCTGCGCTCACCCTTTGGTAGCTTGGCACTGAGCAGTCAGGGTTATTCAGAGGCAATGTGTAAAGCAAAGGCACAGCAGTCATCCACGATAAATACTCTATGCGTCACAAAAGAGACTTCACACAGGATGTATATAAAAAAGTTTGTATACAACACAATTCAATCATTATATGAACATCATATATGTTTGAGCATAAAACACATTTAGAAATATTACTAGCATTACTAGGCCCACTCGTATTGTTATGACTTCAACATTATGCACTCTGTGGACAATTCCTAATCTAATCACTCCCAATAGAGAAAGCACCCTTATGCGGTGAGACACGCTGACCACCCCAGGCCAGTTATAGGGTACACCCCAGATCACAACGATATCAAAGATATGTACCTACACAAAAATAGAACACTGTTTAGCAGCACTGCGGGCTGGAGCCACGTGGATAAATCCAATGTCAAATGTATTGTGCTTTTGGCATGAAATCAGCGTATACCGCTACACTGTTGGCCAGTGCTGTAAATCACAGGGGATCTGGTCTGTAGGCTGTCACTCCCACTCACACACACTCTCTTGGCACCACAACACGATGTGACGGGTATCAACCAGTCCGTACAGAACATTCTTGCACACATACGCACTTGGCACCCGAATGCAGTACCACTGTTACCCAAAAGGTCAATAGATAGCATCCTGTAGACTTAGTGGCCCCAGCCTCCCTCCATCCTCCAGGTCACCCAAATTGTCCTATACCCCAGGATTGAAGATAACCAGCCCCACCTACCGGACACTGGGCCACAACCGGCCGAAGTCACACTTAGTCTAGGTCCTCATGAAGAAGACGGGGATTTGTAGCAAATTTTAAGTAAGAGGTAGATGTAAACAAGGGGAGGTTAGCAACCACTCTGGAAGTTCTCCAACAGGTCTAAAAAAAACAATGGAGTCTCTTGACCCGCTTCCGAACTGTCTCTGAAAGGTTCCTTTAGCCCTGTCAATCTCTCTTGCTATTACTTGGCTTCACAATGTCTTTGGGAGGGCCAGGTGGGCAGGGCAGTTGGTCTGCCGCAATGAGAGTCAAGTGGAAACAACTGATGAGTGGGGAGTAACACAGGGGAATCTCTCGATAGGAGGCGGTACCCCGAACAATACAAAATGATCATGGTCGTGCCCAGGCAACCCGGGCACAGTGTCCGTTGCAGGTTGGAAGGAGTTGCACCAGACACATCAGGTCTTCAAACACAAAGTGTTGCAAATTCCATACCTCCCTGGAAATGAGGCACAACATCCGGTGCATAATGATACACGCTGCACCAGACCATTTCAGTCACACACAGGCGCAAGATCAGCAGAGCCACATGAGGTAGAATGAGACACTACTACTCCTACACCCCCACATGAGAGGGTCACACCCTGTGAATGGGACACTGCAAGCAATAATCATACAGTCGGTGTGTCGCATGAGATAGATGCAGCACAATCAAGGAAATGGGCCACACGGAGACCCACAACCGGTGAATCCGCTGACCACCAACTAGACGCTCATGAGTGTTAGGATCCCCACAGTACAGAAACCACAAGCCTTAGATGCAGGCAAAATTTTTGGGGCTCCGCATTACACAATACGGTTTCCAGACACAAGTCATAATTCCATACTCACATCGCACTACCCGAATGGATTCAGTAGCCAATGTGGGCATTTGAAAGGGCACCACTCTCCAGATGACACAGGTAGATAGCGTAGGTCCCTAGTTTGAGATCTTTGATGTCCATGAGATCTCCAGGAGAACAGGGGGTCTGCAGTCTGACCCTTGGAGAGCACACTTCAGGGTGCCACACTTCAGCAGGTCTTTGGCCCAGACCAACCACTATACAGGCAGGGCAAGCGGACCCCTTCATGGGCAGCTATCCTCTATGTGCACAACAGAGTCCTCTAGCAGTGTGCACCATGCACTCCTGGATCTTCGGTCCCGTGTCCCCAAAAGCGTATCTCACCCCTTGCTGATGGATGGCACCAGTTGTTATACTATTGTGTGTCTCTGAAGTTAGGGGTGGTTTATTGGGTTTCCCTTTGAACCACAGATGTCTCCCCTAAATTTCAGTCCTGTCTGCCATGGGGCTGTGGAATGCAGATCTTATTCTTTAGTGGGGCCATGATCTGGTCCCTAGAGGCTAAGTGTCAGACCCTCTCTCTCCAATCTATCCGATCCGGCCCCCAAATGGCAGGGGTCTTGTCGCTGTAGTAGTCTTCCCATGGTTTATGACAGTCTCTGAGGAATGCACAATATGCTCCCCCCACCCCTGATACCCGGTGTCCACTGAAGCACGGCAACACGACACAGAAGATTATTAGAGTATAGAAAATGCCCATATTCCATAAGTGCTATTTCTAAGCGAGTTATGCCAAAATCCCCTTTACCTTTGGAAAGGCTTGAGAAGGGCGAATCCATTGATAGGAAACATTAAGAGGCTGCACCAATGCAATTCACTTTTGCAGTCCGTAGTAATGTCCACTACTTCTCTATGTTAACCCATGGGAAGAGCAAGCCTCTTAGGTAGCGAGAGGTGTTCCTCACTACCTGGGTGCACGTCCGCTCCCAGACCTGCGAAGGCAGGAGAGATTCATAGTCCCAGCCCAGGGGTGCAAGTGAGCCTGCCTGAGTCTGCAACTGCAGACTAGACACAGATTTAACAAATACATGTCTCAGTGCTTAATCAAAAGCCTGTGATGGCAGGCAGCACACACATTCAAGGGCACCGTAGTTCGGGGTGCGCACATACAACGGCCTGCAAAGGCATACTACTCAAGAGTTTAATCACGATAGATGCCAGTGTGCACACACTGGTCTGCGGTGGCAGACTGGCACATATTTCAGAAAGTTGAGTCAGCGCCACTTCTCAACACAGGTATGAAGGGTGTGCGCACTTTCACACTGTATGTAAGCAGCCAAATGCCCAGGGCCTAGAGGCCACACAAGAGAATCAGCAAAACCCAGGCGGAAAAAGCACAAAGTTTAGGGCAGCTCTACCAAACGGGTAACTATCTGGTCCAACACACCTACCCAAGTCGTGTCTTGGTAGTAATGCCAGAAGTGTTTCCCCAAGCCTTCCCATTCATGCCCATGAACCATGCATTGGAGCAATTGAGACCGCAGTTGATTTACCCATGAAGTCTGTTTTTGGGGATGACGGGAGGTTAAGAGGACACCATTGCTACATGAAGCCCTAGGAGATAGAACGCCCCCATCTAGCTCTGTTAAAGCCCCATCATGCACATTTGTTTTGCAGCTTGGTTTACGTCACATAAGTGACAATCCTACATATTCACAGCAGGACACTAGGGACTTGTGTTGCAGCTCTCAGACTTCTTGGTCTGTTGAAGTGCATTCTACTAACACCAGCATCCCTCCAGAACAGAAGCAGCAGCAGCATGAGGAACAGCCAAAGCAAAGCGACAGTCAGACAGACACAGTCAAAGGAGCAAGCACTGCGCATCACAAGGTACGGCCTAGGAACAGATCCTCAGCCCTGGTGGCACCTGGACCCTTCCAGGGAGCTCCAAGAAGCCAAGCAACCGGGTCAGTGGAAGGTCAGTTGGACTGGCCCTGGGACGCACTCAGATGACACCAATAGTCAGTCTAAGATTACTCCCAGTGCTCACGCCATTACCAGCCCTTACGCGGTGCTGTGTCGGTGTACAAGTACAGCAAGCTGACACTGGGTGTGGCATTTGTGGGGACTGGTCTCATCTTAGTGATGGGACTCTTTTGGGGTTTATTTGCATAAAACAGTCCCTTTATTCACTCTCTGGGTGTCGTAGTTACTTCCTTCAAGAAACTTAGGTGAGTTAAACGCTCACCACTGCCACCCGCAGGTCTACAGTTCGGATCTTAGAAAGGCAAAGATATTTTTTAACAGGTATATTTACTCGCCACAAGAACTGGCAGGTGTGGACATTTTGTAAAGCCCGGTTTGGAGTTACCCACAAAATCATTACGTTGACTATAATTAAATAATTGATTAGTACCTGCTTCAAACATCTTCATTTTTACTGATTTCATTCGGTATTTGTAATACAGATACAAATATAATCAGTTTTAAACGCTGACAGCGCTTGTTACCTATAGGACAGTGATTATCGGATAAACGCTTCAAATGTTTGCATCCGTGACCTGCCCTGCTTTAAGGAGGAAAGCAGCCCACACACAAAACCAGAAATAAGTATGGTGGATAAAAATCCCTTTGTTTAGACTCTATCTAGCAGTGACAACGTTTTATGTCTTTTGTTTTTTGTTTTGTTTGCAATTTATTGCAACAACCAATGACTAATTATCAAATGGCAATATCAAGGCATGAGCGGTGATGAGGCGGTGGGGTGGTGGGGTGGGGGGGCTGTAAGGGAGGGCCGCTGAACGGGCTAGAAGTTGTAGAAGCTCAAAAGAGCTACTAATATTATTAGTGTTGTATAATCTGAAAAAAAATATTTGCATATTGATTCAACAAGCAAATGCTTTCTAGTTTAGTAAGCTGGGCTGCACACAGGTGAGCTACTCAGAGGTGCTACAGTAGCTTACGAGCTACTGGTTGGAGACCCTGACCTCAACTGTGCTTTGGAAGCTGTAATCTCCCCTATTGTGCATCTTTTCCGAGGGCCAGTTTATAAATACAGAGTGGGACTTCTTGACTGGAATCCGAACTAATTTACAGACCCTCGAGGGGCTACATTTGTTTTCCGAGCTGGTACTGTAACACCAGCCACATAAATCAATGCTCGTCGTTGCAGGCGACAGTTTCAGGGTCTTCTGTCGATTAGTAAATAAATAACAAAAATAATGAGCTCTGAGACATGTTAGGCCTGGAGATGGAGAAAGTGTCAGGGGCTGTAGAAAGCGTCAGGAGCTGGAGAAAGCGTCAGGCGCTGGAGAAAGCGCCAGGTATTGGAGAAAGCGCCAGGTATTGGAGAAAGCGCCAGGTATTGGAGAAAGCGCCAGGTATTGGAGAAAGCGCCAGGTGCTAGAAAGCATCAGGCGCTAGAGAAAGCACCAGGTATTGGATAACGCGGCAGCCAGCGCTAGAAAGCGTCAGGCGCTGGAGAAAGTGCCAGGCGCTAGAGAAAGCACCAGGTATTGGAGAAAGCGTCAGGTGCTAGAAAGCATCAGGCGCTAGAGAAAGCACCAGGTATTGGATAACGCGTCAGGCGCTAGAAAGCATCAGACGTTAGAGAAAGCACCAGGTATTGGAGAAAGCGTCAGGTGCTAGAAAGCATCAGGCGCTAGAGAAAGCACCAGGTATTGGATAACGCGTCAGGCGCTAGAAAGCGTCAGGCGCTGGAGAAAGTGCCAGGCGCTGGAGAAAGCGCCAGGCGCTGGAGAAAGCGCCAGGCGCTGGAGAAAGCACCAGACGCTGGAGAAAGCACCAGGCACTGGAGAAAGCACCAGGCGCTGGAGAAAGCACCAGGCGCTGGAGAAAGCATCAGGCGCTGGAGAAAGCGCCAGGCGCTGGAGAAAGCGTCAGGCACTGAAGAAAGCGTCAGGCACTGAAGAAAGCGTCAGGCGCTGGAGAAAGCGTCAGGCGCTGGAGAAATGTGTGTCATTCCCAGCAGCAGGTCTGCAGCGGCCGCAGTAATGGGGAGAGAGCAGAATCCGCAGCCAGTAGGCCTGGGGAGGAGTGCGAGTGGGCACAGCCATGCCCGACCTCACTAGTGACCAGCATGTAGGCGCTAATGCGGACATTCCCAAATCTGTGGGTCGAGACCTCAGTGGGCGTCATAAGAAGGTTGTGTTGTGGTCACAAAGGTCACAAGCATCCAGTCGCGGCCTATCCCCTGCAAAAGTGGGGAGCGGGCGGGCCAGGCAAGGGAGGTGGGGAGGGTTTGGGTAAAAAGAAAAAATTAAAAACATAAAAATCTTACCTTAACCCCTCCCACGCTCATGACAAGCTCAGCTCGTCATGAGCCACGGTGCTCGTGTGTTCTCGTCATGACCGTTAGAACGCTCACACACGGGGCTAATTCCCCTGCTGTGCTGGGCGTTCTAAGGAACGGGCGTGGTCATGACACACGAGAAACGTGGCTCATGACGAGCTGAGCTCCTCATGAGCACCGGGGCACTGTGCGCGCCCCCCCCACCCCAGCAGGGGAATCGGCCCCGCAACCAATGGGTTAATGCCCCTTGGGAGAGGGGTTGGCCTAACGGCTAAGGCGCTCGACCTCGGAAACTTGGTTCTAGTCTCGGTAACGACGCCAAAAACCCCCTGTGATTCTGGGCAAATCACTTAATCTCCCCGTGCCTAAAAAAAAAATGAGTGTGTCCTCATGTAACGTAACTGGTGCTATGTAAAGCGCTCTGATAACTGATTCAGTTCGGTTCAAGTTCGCGCTATATAAAACTCTCTAAAAAAAAAAAAAAATATGCTGCCACCACCGCTGTCTCCCACACATTGGATCTTCTTGCTTCTGGCTCTGGGACTGGGCTCAGGCTCCCAGGGTGCCGGCAGACAATCCTGAAGCTGTTCCCGCATGAGAGCACCTTCAGGATTGGCCTGAGCATTGGCAACTTGCGCTCCCAGGCAGACTGGAAGCCTGTGCCTGCTCTGCCCAACCCCAGCAACACAGCTGAGGCTGGAGAGAGCTTCACTGCGCATTAGAGTTTGGCCGGCATGAGACGACAGGCCAAACAGCTCATGTGCAGTGACGGGAGTGCCCACCACTCCCCCGCCAGCAGTGTCATCCCCTGGAACCGCCCCAAGGCTCGCCCAGGTGATTAAAACAAAATAAAACAATAACAAAACATATTTAAAACCAGTTTGTTTTTTTATGTACTGGTGGTGGCAGGGGGAGGCGGCGCTCCCCCGCCCTGATGGAGCTGCCGCCGCTACAAGCATCTGAATAATATTGACAGTAATGAGAGATGACTGTGGAGTCCACTTAGCTCAGTGGGTTAATGCTACGAGATATCAATGCAACTTACAAGTCAGCGATTCAAATCCCAAGAGGGGACAGACTCATTCTTTCATCCTTCCAAGGCCGATACTATGAGGACTGTTCAGTAACACAATAGGAGCATCTGGCATTGCACATTATAATCACTATTAATAAACAAAACACCAAGTCAAGTGGTGACATCACTGAATACAACCCTGGCTTGTGTTTCTAAGCACATTGATTGGATTCGAGGACACCAACTGCTTCTATGATGGACCTCAACCATCCAGTACAGGTTGCTGCAGTGGCATGTCGGTGGATTTCTAAAATTCTCTAGAAACGGTCTAGAACCGAGCCCTGGTGCCAGGGCTGGAGCCAAGCAGGACTCTGAGTCTCAGGAAGAAGCAAATTCTGAGGCCTTTGGAGACAACACTCCAAAGCCTGTTTTTCATTTCATACTGAGAGCTCAAGCTGAACAATATCCAGTGTGAGTAGCGCAACCTTGTTTCACTGCTTGCATTCTTGTGCCCTTTGACTTAATTTACTTGCTCAGCTTTAAGTGCGGGCGGGTCTGGGCTGTGCAGAGTAGGGGGAGGAGTAGTGCGCACTCTATAAATTCACATTACAGTTTAGCCGACCCCCCCACTCCCCATTTGCTGCCTCACCACTCTCGTTCGGTTGCAGCTGCCACTGCCAGTATTCAATACCTTAAAACTAAACAAAATTCAAGACTAGGTGAGCTAATCATGCCTGACCTGGGACCACTTGCCATCACTGACCAAATTTAGGTAAATACATGTTTTTTATGCTCAAAATATTTGATAGAATATAAGCAAGACAAATAATTAGGCATATACAAAAAGTGGTACCGTAACTGTGCGGAACAAGTCCAGAAACTTTCAAGAAAGAGATAATAACAATAAAAATAAAGGTAAATTGTGCAGCCGCGTCAAGAGTCTAGAAAACACTTATTTTGGAGTGTGCAACGTTGGGGATGTATAATTCTCAAACTTTTTTGTTTTTTTGATAAAATTTCACAATGTTGGGAGAGATAAACATAGCAAACCCTACTTTTTGTCAACCATTTGCGCACAATAAAGCATTTTTCCATCAAAAGTTTCCTATGAAAACATTTTTTTACAGGAACTTGTGCCAAAGGTTGATCACTTTCATAAACTGGAGCATTTACATTGTCACACAATCTGGTTATTTTTACCCCACCTGTCAATTTCACCTCCCATAGTCTTCAGTAAGCAGCATCAGCAGAGAGCGTTTCACTTCACCACAGGGAGTGCGGAAGCGGGTGTGGTGGGAGGAACCAGGACCCCGTTGGGGTCATCAAAGGCGGTCTTAGTGGACCAGGATCCTTTGCAAAGTATGCACCCGGTTTTGTTTTCACTAATCTTTACACATAAATACAGAGACAGAACAAGGTTTCCTTATCTGTAGATATTTAAAATAATAATTTAATAAAAGAGAACAGAGATAAAGTGATGTTTGAGTGTTTCACCAAACAGTTAGTAATCATGTCTGTCAGCCCAGTAGCTGTACATCTTCACAGCTGGAGGAGCTTAAAAACATACCCAACTTTATAACAACGCTTAAATAGCTGCAGATGTAGACGTACAAAACGTAAAATGTATAGTGAAGTGCATTATAGTGTATACAGCGTCTGAAATCACTAAAACCCTGTGCAACTTCATGTATCTACCAAAAAAATACATGTCGAGAAATACCAATATAGCAAGTAATAATAAATACAGATAAATGCCGAGCAAAATTTAAAAAAACATTTTTAAAAATACTGTAAACCTGGGAGGCTTCTTTATACGTTTTCCACGCATGCATGCACCTGCATGCCACCGAGTGTGATGCATAGCGCCCTGGGACACACCAGAGGCAGCAAGGCACTATAAATGCAATAACAACCAATTTGTCCGTTTTAGAAATGGAGGCAGAGGGAGTATGACTCTGTCCAATGTAGACTACTAAAGTTCAACAGGGGTCACATCAAAGAAAGTCTCCAGTGGAAGTGTTTGAAACAAAGAACCCTAACAAAAAAAACAAAGGCAGCCCTACTCAATAAGAACCAGGGCATTTAAGAAATATCAGAAAAAAACAGTGGTTCCTATTGGAATTATAAATGTATATTTTCTCCCAACTATGGAATATGCAATCACTTACGAATTCGCCTATCTGACCAACACAGCACCTGCTGTATTGTTTGTTGAAAACCATTAAGACGTTTATGGGGAAAATAAAGGTTGAGGGTAATATCTTTGTGTTGGAGAATGTTGAATTCACTAAGGATCCGCATTTAGGCCTGTTTCTTTAAAATCAGGGTCGCTGTACCCTGACTCACTATTAAACAGCAGTGATTGTCATAAACTGCAGTGACTGTCAGTAGCGACAGGTCTACAGATTATGGCATCTAACTATAAAAGCTGCTCGAGAAGAAATTTTATATTTGAGATGGAATTTACGTTTGCTTGAGAGGGCAATAAAAACCTGTTAATTCGGACTATTCTCAAAAGTATGATCTGGGAGCCAATTTTCTGAGTTTCCAAAAAGCTCTCAACAGAATCTAGATGAAAAGTTTTAACTGTAGTAATATAAGGTCAATATTACAAGTCATGGGCGTGTTTAGGAGTCTAGAGGCATTTTTAGATGTTTACCTGTTGGTTGTGCAAGTGCAAACGTACGAAATATTCATACAGCCCTTGAATATTCCTCCTTTCACACTCGCTCTCTCCTTCTCCTCACTCTTCTACCCTCCCAAATAGTCACCCCCACACATGGACCTTCATAAAACTTAACCAAAATATTAGGGCCTGAGAAAGAGGACTATACAGAAGGGAGAAGTAAGATGTACTTTTTCAGGAGCCTCCCTTCCATCTCTCTTCATAGCAATGATGGAAGGAGAGGCAGGTGTCACAATGTCTGCCACCATACACTGATGGGACGCTACTGATGGGAACAACTTCATCGTGTGCAACGATTGGTCAAAATATCAGTACAGGCAGCGGATTGTCAGATTATTGTTTTATGTATGAAAGCTGAATATGTGTGTAGCTTCTTTGAATATTTTATAGCAGACCAATGTAATGCACAGTGGGCCTTAAAGGATGTCACTGAATATCAGATGCTGCCGTAGACTCTCTTGAGTTGTGCCCCGCGCCTCACCAAATCCTGTGTGTCCTACACAAACTTTCCGCACAAACTTTGGGACCTACCATTTCATAATTGGGGAGAAGCAATGGAGTACGGCCATAACATAGTCATTTTAGCCCTCAAGACAAGGTATTTTTTTACACTCAATCAACCAGGTAGCTGAATCCCAGTTGACCGGGCTCAGCAGTAGCAGCCTTAACAAGCGTGGAAGTAATCGAACACGTATGTAGCCTATGCCTAGAAACAGGCCTTCATCTGAGACTTAACCACCGCCTGTAATAGACTGTTCCAAGTCGCTTTAATCTTACAGCCCCTGCATTAGGCAGTGGGCCATCATCCATCTTGTAGGTGGAAGAGATTAATTTAATAACTGTTCGATGAGCTCAGACTGGCGAGGAGTCGCTTCATAATGGACGCGTGAACGGCTGTACGACGAGCGAGTCTTCCGTGCCAGATTTGTGTCAGTCAGCGGCGTAATGAAAGGGAGAAGTCTGACTGATGCTCAAGACGAAAAGCCGAGCAGTGCAGAACCTGTAATGCAGCTGTCAATCAAACACTGGAAAACAATAAAGAAAATAATGACAATTACCAGGCTGAAGGCTATCATTTCCTGCAGGAAAGCGCCCTCCCGCTCTCCCCATGCCGCGCCATGCATATGGAGAAGGCAGTATCGCCACCTTATCTCAGGAGCTCCATAGAGGCTGAAACGTGGAATCATTAGATCCCTGCAGCGGCCTTGCTGCTCACAATGGCGCCGACTCTAAACGAGAGGCCGCCTAAGCTAGGCCCAGATGATCTTTCAATTTTCTGTGCCTGTGAGCCTGATCCTAATCGCGCTTTTACCCAAGCCTGGAGAAGGAGAGATGGAGGGAGATTTGGATATGTCACAAGAACAAAATCCCAGGCCGGCACCCTGGCTCAGCCGCAGCGATTCGCACAATGGCGTGGAACCAATCAGAACCTTGGATTGGGGATGAGGGGAGCTTACAGACAATGTACCACAAATTACAATTACTAGGGGGTTGAGCACTGAGAACTTAGCACAGGCTTCAGGAAAACCTGCAGGATGGGATGTTCCAGAGAGAGAGGCTGAGAGTGGCCGCAGCTTGGAAGCCGGGGCCCTCCTGTCTGAAACAGGACCACAGTCCTGGTGGAGAAGGAATACAACATGGCCAGACACAAAAAGACCATTATCACCAATAGAAAATGAAATGACCAAAAATACATCCAACCATTAAATCATGGCCTACACAGAAAGTCGTGTGAAAGTCGAAAGATATTGAGACTGGTACAGAGGATGAAACACTGAGACAGAGAGACACCGAGCTAAGAAGACACTGACAAGAGTGACAGGGAGACACGGACAGTGAGACAGTAAGACAAGGAGACACTAGAAAGGGAGACACTCTGATTGGCGACACAATAACTGAGGGAGGTAGACACCGAGATAGGAAACACAAACACTGATGAGAGAGGGAGACACCCACAAAAACTGGAAGAGACACTAACACTGAAAACGGGAAACACAGACAGAGAGGGAGAAAAGGACACACACAAGGGAAACAACGGACACACAGAGAGGGAGGTATTGACACCGAAAGAGGGAGACACAAAAAGAGAGATGGACACTGTAGCTGTTCAGCCCATACTCCAACTGTCACACTTCACCTCACAGACACCCAAACATTCAATTTTTCATCACCATACCAAAATTCCACGCAGCACATTCACACTGGCTGGGCAGCTAGGGAGAAAGCAACAGGATAAATACATATACAGGATACTACAGAGACACCAACATTGAAAGAGGGAGAAAACAACACTGAGACAGAGAGACACTGAGATAAGGAGACAATGACAGAGGGAGGGAGACACAGACTCTGAGACAAGGAGATAACGGGACCTAGACAGGCCGAGGCGAGCACAGACAATAATAGAACATTAGGTTGGCTCTGTCTGTTCAAGTAAAGATGAACTGAACTCCTACACCTGTCGAGTGAGACGGAGGGGGCATGTCCGATAAAGGAGCAGGGGAGGGCAGTCCTTCTGTGGCTGGACCCAGGCTTGGAAATGTGACAGAATAAGAATATATGAGTTTAATATGCACGTATGTGGGGTCGTTTGAGCGGAAAGTGCTGTGAAACAACCGTATATTTGTATTTTGGGAGGGGGGGATCAAGAGAGTAATCAAATATACAAGGAACCAGGGCTGCGAGGGAGAATAAAATCTAAAATAAACATTACCAAGGAAATGAGAAAACAGTGGCAATGACACACGGAGGCTAACACAGAACCAGAACTGTAAGACAGAAGCCGGAAGTAAAGGCTTCACACACTAGCAAAGTCTCTCTGGATCGTGGGAACAGGGACGTGCAGACAGGCTCGTGAACTGTTACCAGGCGAACGAGGAAACCACACAGGCTCCCGGGGAGACGGAGGTGGGCACCCACTCCCCCCGCATCCCATTTCATATTAAGATATAGTTTGAAAATGGCGAGATATTTCTGCATCTGCTGTTCAGCAACGAGCAGGCGTTTATCCTGCAGTAAAATCCATCACAGGCCTTTCCAACCCAGTCAGGCAAAGCTCTGGGAGCAATTCGCTGACGCAAAACACATCAACCTGAAATCTGATTACGCAGACGATGCCAGTGGGGTCTCAAAGGCCTAACGTAAGCGCAGCCTCCCGCGGAAGCGCACAGCGCAATCCATAGAACTCTGGCGGAAAGCAAAGAAAGACTTTAAAAGCAAAGGTCACAGAAAGAGGCTTATTGGAGCACAGAGGCCACCGTCGTTGGCGCTTGTCGCCTGTTTCACAGGAGTCCTCATTAAAAGGAGTGGGCGAAAGTGCCTGTTTCACAGGAGTCCTCATTAAAAGGAGTGGGCGAAAGTGCTCTCAGCACTGCCTGGTGCTTTTATATTAATGACTTGAGAGAATCAGCCTGTGACCCCGGGGTCAAGTGATGAGAAACCAGGTCAAGGGGTGGTACAGCATGAGAAACGTGCTGACCTCGAGCCCTTGAAGACCAGAGCGAAAATCTCAGGACATGCGAGGGTCACACATATATGTAAACTTCCAGTTTTTAAGGTCAATAAATTATCTGCCTCGCCAATCCCATCTGTTAAAAGATTGGTAAACAAACATACATCGTTTGAATTATTAGTGTGAGTTTATGTTATATCAAAATGTTTCACAGACTGTTTAAACATACAAATAGTAAATATGCATACATGAAGAGGTTTGGATCAGCCCTCTTCACCTACTAGTTTAACTGTTATTCACATTTTACTCCCACCCATCACAGCACGAATGGTCACAAATATTTTCTCAAAAAGTAAGGGCTCTGGTGTGGCCAAGGACCGCATTGATGGTCGTAGGGCAGGCGTGACTGGCTGGCGGGGGAGGTTGGGGGGGTTGTAGGTGGTCATAGGGGAAGCAAAGCATGTACATGCTATGGTCAGTGAGCCGTGGAGTTATTTTGAGAGTTTCATTCAATACTGTCCACTAAAGTAAGCCCCTAAACTCTAGAAGAGTCCTAGATGTGGTAATGCTGTGTCTGCAGCGCTATCCCTGTACCTGGCCTTGTGGTAAGCCTTCTCTAATTGCTATCACTATCCTGACTGAGTCAAGTGTACAAAAGGAAGTAACTTGATTACTGAATTGGAATGAAATAGAAGAGCACAACGCAAACCAGAAAACCTGGGATCAATCCCAGCTTCCCCACTTAAATTATGTGATCCTAGGCAATTGTTTTATTTCACTTTGCCTCCCTTTTCTTCATTATCCCATTTAAGAGCACCTACAAATACATGAGCTATCATGTGTGGTGTACAGAACTTTCTCTTGTGTTTGATTTAATTACCTATAATGTTGTCCATGTATAATAACAAAGCCACCCAGAGGGGTCCACATGACAACCGGTCTGCCTCTTAGTTCACTAATGGCATTGATGGGGAGAGGCATGAATGTTTATATGTCCATGTTTGAAAACTATCACTTTTGAACAACGCTTCTCAATGCAATGCTATTATCTGATGTACTAAGGTGAAACGCTTCTGCATGCTAATGAAATACACTTTTTGAAATTTTCAAGAGACCATTATAATTTTACACATTTGTTGCAAGAGGTCTTTAAAAATGAAGGTATTCCTAAAGTTAAGCGGTGCAGGACTTCTTTTCTTCTTACTGTACTTAACTGTAAATAAATGCTTGCCCTTTATTCTAACATCTTTCTGGATGTTGGTGCTCTGTCCAGTAAAGAGCAGACCACTGCTGCTGTTCAGGAGGGGGCTGCATGTATAGGTCAGGAGATCCATAAGCATCCCCCAGGCTGTGCTTTGAGTATGACCGCATCATAGCAAACAGCATATGTCAGCGGGTCAGCCCACTTCAGTGAACAGCTTTTTTGCACTGTGAGTGACAGCATGGTTCACACGTGCACATCCGCCTAAAAAGAAGTTCACCTCCGGGCCAGTGCAGGTTGGGCAATAATTTGCCCGTAATTTTTTCATTGCCTCATCTATTTTTGTAAATTTATTTTTTAAGTCATCATTGTGCTAATAAACCATGTCTTCAGGTTAATGTGATTCATATCCATGGTACCGCATCAGTTAAAATCATAGTATCCAATGATGTGCATCAAAACCAAAAAAGATATCTAAGCATATCTGCCTGCTAGGACTGCCCACGCCTGTGCTATTGATACTATGTGAAATGATGCCCAATGGTAATTCCTGTTTTTTACTTTTTTTAATTGTGAGTTATGGCTAAAACAGTTAGACTGTGCCTTTTTACATATACGTGCAATTAAAAAAATAAATCACTGTTCCGGCTGCAAAGGTCAGCCATTTTGTCTTTGAAAATGCATACTTTTTTCCAGCTCATAATAGTGTAAAATTTTGCGGGCACTCTCGATGCTGTCTGGTAAGGGAAGTGAGGTAAAAACAGACGAGGCGATTTTCCTACATTCACAAAATCAGTGGCCAATACACCAGCAAGTATGAGTACTCTGATCTCCTAGTTCACTGCAATGAACAATTTTGCCAAAATATTGCATCTCCCCTGGCTCAAACCCTTTGCGTAAATGTGTAAAAACTCTGAAAAGCAGTTTTAATGATCACAGTAGCACAGACAAAATAATCAACACCAATATATAGATAAGTATACCCTATATAATGTTCCTATGCATGATATATATATATATATATATATATATCCCAACGTAAAGTTGAGCCCTCGATGGAAGTAGCCACTTGAAGCTGCAGCAGGAGACGCAGAAGAAACAGTAATCCTCTTTCCTGAGGACTGTTGGGATATATATATATATATATATATATATATATATATATATATATATATATATATATATATATATATATATATATATATATAGACTCACACACACATATATTATTTTTTAATACCCATAGCAGTAATTAATCTGTTGTGCGAGAATACCTGCCAAGTTAAGTTGTGATTATCAAACTTACTGAGTACGTACTGCACGACTAACTTGTGTTTTTAAATGGACATCCTGCTTTAATGCATTAGGCATCTTTATTATAATGTAATATATTAAAAATGCTAAAAAATATTTTTGATAAACATATGTATCTTTTTGCAGCTTGCTTTTTATACCTGGACTTCAAATGAAAAAAAACTTGCATGCCACTTCACCAAGCATAAACAAAACTCATGTCATATTAATTCTGTAAACCTGAAGATATATTACACACATTCTCACGCGCATTCCCATAAGCCCAGCAGGCACTGATGTAAATGTGTGTATTCATGTTCATTAAATATTATCAATCCTGAAGTCTGCGGGGATCCCTAGTTTGAATTAACTCAGCACGACGGGGTCTCGCCAGAAAGCGCCCAAGAGAGGCGGTGATATGATCAGAGAACACATTAACAAGTCACCGAGAACATATTAGCTCATCCATTCGATTACACCAAAATTTCTGGGATGGACTCTGGCTTTCTGGCTTTACTGGTGAAAGAAAGAAGTTTCTTGTATTTTTAGGAAAGATGGGGAAAAATGCAAATGGCCGATTTCTCTAGCACGCGTCCCCCAATGGAGTTAAGCATCAGGGATGTTTAAGGCATGAGGGTACCTCTTCTGTCCCTGTGTGTCCCTTTAAGGGAGGACATCCCGGAAGGTCTGAAGGCCTCTATGCCAAGAGTGGAGATGGAGCTACGTTGGACCGTCATGATCATCAAAGAGATGCGATGTATACAAACGCAAATAAGCAAATTTATTCAAACTGCATAAAACTTAAATAGGAAGACTGGGGGAGAAATATAGTGCTGGTTTGGAGTGCAGGGGACAGCTTCAAATAACAAATGTATTTCTAACTGCATACACCAACTCAGAAATTAGAAGTGTGGGAGAAAAAACTTTACGTGCATGAGCAGACCCAACAGACTTTTTGGGCTTCAACAATGACCCTCACTGATTTTTCTGAATTTTATCCCTCTACCCAAGCTTCCATCAGATACAAGACGCATTTTCCTCATCCCAATCTGTGCCTTAATCTCCTTCTTGTAGTAGCCATGCTCTTTGAGACTTGCAAATACTCTACCAGATCTATGTCTGCCTAAACTTTGCTCCTCCCCGCCTGCTCCCCGAACTCTGCCAGCTTCCTGTCCATAACAGCATCCGATGTAGAGGGTTGAAGAGTCCTACCGGGTCGCCTAACAATGGCAGTCCAACTGCAGTCCACATCGGATGTAGCAGAGCCGGAAGTAAACAGGTGAACAGCACCTCTGGAAATGAGGACTCTGCCAGGCCTTGTTCAGTTTTAAAACACAACTGAACTCACATTTTCATTACTCTTAATCAAGATTAGCTGAATTAAAAAAATCATCAGCAAGCTATTTGTAAAACATGTATATAGCAATATGGTGAGATCCCCTACACACTGTGTTTAGTTTCCTTTTAGAGGACACCGTGCCCCTTATACACACAAAAATGTAAATTGTATGTACTAACATCTTCAAAATATAATTACTATTCCAGAAATGTGTTAGCTGCTTGTTTGATATTTCCCAACTTCCAAAGGGGGTACGGAGGGCTTAAATCTCAGGTTCTAAATATATTTGAAATAAATAAATAGGTAAATAAATAATTAACTCAATCAGCATTTGTAGAGCGCGGTACTGTCACCACTGGGGGTATCTGGGAGCTAGGGTGTGAGGTCTCCGCCGAAAAGCCAGGTCTTGAGGAATGGGTAGGAAGAGGGAAGAAATGAGCAGAAAAAGGCAAAACAGAGGCCAGAAAGATGAGCAGAAAAGGACGAAGAGAGGGAAGAAAAACAAGCAGAAAGGGCAAAACAAAGGGCAGAAAAACAAGCAAAAAAGACAAATCAGAGGGCGGAAAAACGAGCAGAAAATTAAAACAGAGCAGGAGAGGTCAAAGCTGAGGGCAGAAAAACTATCCGAAAAGTCAAAATGGAGGGCAGAACAATTAGCAGAAAAGGCAAAACAGAGGGAAAAAAATCAAGCAGAAAAACGCAAAACAGGGCAGAAAGACTTGCAAAAAAAAGGCAAAACAGAGGGCAGAAAAACGAGCAAGAAAGGCAAAACAGAGCAGGAAACGAGCAGAGGAAGCCCAAACAGAGGGCAGCAGGTAGAGAGAAGGCAGGGGGTAGTGGACTGCGAGTAGATTAGAGTTGAAGTCTGTAACCTGCTTCATCTCATAGGGTGCTGGACACTAGAGAAGACAGATGGAGAAGGGAGAAGCAGTCCGTGCTCAGTGCAGGGTTTGAAGGACGACCTGCACTGACCTGCAGTTTCTATCTCTGCCACAAGGGACCTACAGGCCTAGTGGATAGATGTTGCTTAAAGATGTAAGCACCTCTACCTTTACCGATGCAGCATGGGCAACTGGCACCCAAACGTGTAATTTAGAAACAGTGGGATGATATCTGAGTGAAGGAGGGACACTGGACTAGTGCCACAGGCTAGATTGACTGTGGAGAGGGCAAATTGAGCACCCTCCGATAGCGCAGTGTAGAAGAAGTCATTCAGAGGGAAGCATCTAGGGCGTTATCTAAGCTGAAAGCAATAAAAGGCACATTTTATCATCATTACTCACAAGAGGAAGTGTGAACATGCAGACCTGCCAACTCACACGGTGCCACCGTGTAACACACAATATCGGCTCTCATCACACGTTCACCCGATGAGAAGCCGATACCACACGATGGCAAGGAAAACTAGCTCAAAACCACTGTAATTAGTGGTTTTCCAGCTCGTTTTCCAAGGCATTGAACTGCAGACATCCATTAACCCCTTCCGTGCTCCCGTCGGCCCCGAGCACTACCTGGCTGGTGCTGCGAACGGGCAACGGCCGACGCGGCCCCGCCCACTCTGTAGAATGCCCGCACTGCGCCAAAATAACGGCCGCGGTAAACAGGTTAATGGGTGTGAAAACAACCCAGGACAAGTTTATTTTTTTTTTGGGAGAAGTGTGCTTGGGGGTGGGGTGGGGGCAAAAGTGCCTCTTAGGTACTTCTCGGCACAAAGCCCTGCTCCCTCCAAGGTCCCGCCCCCTCCTCATACACCAGATATGGCACGTGCTAACCTTTCCAAAGCAATAATGTCTGGGAAGCCCATTCAGATCCCAAGCCAGTTACCACCCATTCCGATTGGTCTGCACTTAGCAATGCTACTGCACACAGGAAGTGGCTCATTCTGTACATCTCAATATAACCACTAACCTGGAACTCATTAGCATATTCATGATGCTCTGGAAGTTGCTCACTAATGTAAATCTAATTGAAGAGCTCAACGAGTCGCAATTGTGTTGTGTCCATGAAGCCTCAGAGACAATGGTGTCAACTCTGGCAGTGTTAAAGGGACCATACAGTAAAACGTACTTACTCAAACTTACACCATCAACAGTCACAGACAACATGGGGTCTGGAATTTCTCTTTGTTTGATAACGTCTGGTTTGGTTGTAAAAATCTACTGCAACATCATTTATCAGATGATCCTTTCAAATCAACCTTAAATCCTTCTAAAGTCAATATAAACAGGCACCATTGCAGATATGGCATAACAAATTATGCCAATAGGTCTGCCTTATAAATGAATGGATTAAATTGTATAGAGCGTGAAAGCTGTTTCAGTAGGGGGGGACACTGCTTTTGTTAAGTCAAAAGTAAGTAGAAAGACTAAGTAAGATTTACAAAGAGGGGTACAGGGGGAGCAACCACCGTTCTTTTAAAAGGTGGGTTTTTAGCGGGGCTCCAAACATGAAAGTGTCTTTTGTGTAAATAATGGGTGTAGGGTCAGTAAGTTATCGTACGTGCGTGCTGCCACTCTTCTTTGCACTCAGACAACTATTTATCCATCAGTGGCTAATTCTCCCATTCTTCCACTGACACAACCACAATAAATCGCACACACAAAATCAATAACATTCCTTTAATTTATTTATATAAGTACAAAAAGCACAATAAATATGTCGGGCCAACTGCATACATCATAAATTTCATAATAAACAGATCACATCAATGGTATCAGAAATATTGTTTCCAAGTGAACCAATCAGGCCTCTAGCTGTTATCATTGCTTGTTTACGGTCCAGGGAAGACATGGCTTGGCAGTTCGGGCTGAACTGTTCCCATGAGGCACAGGGTCAAGACTGATTTGCATATAGTTGTGTCTGAACTGGGGTGGCAAAGTGAGCTAAAGCATGATTATGGATTCAACCCATATCTGTGACTGGGGGTGAGTGTTTGAAAAGTTTCAGCACTCCGTCCATCATCTCCTTGTGTTTGCTTTGTTCGCCCTAAGTTGGCAGGGTATGCCCAGACATGGATCCCTTGCTCACTTTGCCACTGGATTCAAGCTAGCCTGGCTGATGAGGGCTGTTAGCCTAAAACCAGTCCCAGGATGCTTGTTTTTGGTGCAGGGAAGACATAGCTTGGCAGTTCAGGCTGGACTGTTCCCATGAGGCACAGGGTCAAGACTGATTTGCATACAGCTGTGTCTGAACTGGGGTGGCAAAGTGAGCTAAGAATGATGATGGATTCAACCCAGATCTGTGACTGGGGGTGAGTGAAAAGTTTCAGCACTCCATCATCATCTCCTTGTGTTTGCATCATTGGCTTGGCACCATAACCAGCTGTGGCCTGTACTGAACTTAAGCACCATAACCAGCTGTGGCCTGTACTGAACTTAAACTTTCCCACACAACAACCATCGGGCATACATTCATAAAATGACACAGCATGAAAAATTTCTGTTGGCAAAGCAAAATATTATCCCACTTAAGAAAGCCTAAAAAGGATTCTGACAGCACAAATCTTCTATAAACTCAGTTTATCAGAGGTAATAACCAGCACCAAAACCCTGACCTACTATGTTAATCTGTAAGATTTCATGTAACAAAATACCTATCTGCGGGCTTTAATACAGAATAATAGCAACCTACCCTTAAATATCTTATGACTTTCACTTTAGAGATTACAGGCCTGCCTTTACCATCACTTTCCATTACAATCGGGCCTTTAACCGTTATCATTTGCTTATCACCATTATGAGCAAATCTGACCTACTTTGCTGGTCATAAACCTTCCCGCAAGGCAACAGTCAGCTATGCTATGATTCAATTCCACATATGTACAAAATGCAGTTGTCAAAGCAATATAAATTCCCTACTAATTTAGCATAATAAGGGTTTCCATGGTGCAAAATGTCTATCCCCAACCTTCTACAGTAATCTACAATATTCTGTGTAAAACAAAAACATGCCCACAGGCTTACAGTCCACCCTTTGACACATGCTTTTCACAATAAGTAAGATTTACTTGGTTTGTCATAACCTTTCATAATGAACAGAAGACAATTAAGGAATTTGGCATACCTTTACCACTGCACCGATAAGGTCTCTGGCCTTTACCAATGGCCTTACACTAGGTACAACACAGACATAATGAAGTGTGCACAAGCTGCCAACCATCAGGCATACATTTATAAAATTGCAAACAAGTACAAAATTACACTTGGTAAAACTAAGTATAACCCCTTTCATTAGGGCCTACCCAGAACAACAGTGAAATTCTACTCCCAGGGTTTGTTAGAGTAGGTGACCAACATCAAAACACTTCCCTACTATGGTAATCTGTGAGATTACATGTAACCAAATACCTTTCCATACTCAGTACAAAATAGACTGTTAGAGGTCTATTTACCACATGCTTTTCACAATAACTAAACCAGGCCTACTGCCTTTGTAATAACTTTTCATACTAAGCAGACAAACCTATGCCCTCTGGTATAATATTTCCTTGCACACCAATAAAGCTTATAGCGGTTGTCATTAGCTCGTTGCCATAACAAACTCAGGTTTACTGTACTGAGCATAACCTCTTCCTCAAAGTAACCAGCAAAGATCTAGACATAACATTGCAAAAGCGTAAAAAATTACAGCTGACAAAACAAAATACTTTCTCTCCTAACAGAGCTTAACAAGAAATATTGTAAAGCATATTTTCTATCCCCCCACCCAGTTTGTTCGGGTGGGTCACCATCACCAAAACGCTGGTGTAATTACATGAAGCAAAACACGTGCCTATAGCCTTTAGCACACAGTGAAAAGAGCCTGTTCTTAAATCCTATTATCTTTAACATATGTTCTTCACAATAAAGAAGTCAGGCTGACTGGCTTTGTCATAACATTTCATAAACAACACAACAAACCTATGAATGCTAAAGTGAATTTTCCTACTGAACAGATAAAGCCTTTATACCTTATCCAACACCAAGCTGTTAAAGGGCACAGAAACCAGCAACAATCATGCATATAGTTACAAAATTGTAAGTTGGTGGAAAAATACAGTTTGCAGAACAATATACAATGCATGTCAACAGGGTCGAACAAGCCTCACCTCAGTGAAAACCCCCAGAGGTTGTCAGAACGGGTGGACAACGCCAAAAACCTTGCCTACGATGGGAATATGTGAGATTACATGCAACAAAACACCTGTTTACAGCCTGTAACACAATGTGATAAAATACAGCTTTAACACTTGATTAACAAATGCTTTTTACACGCAGTAAGCTAGACAAGCTGCCTTTCTCAAAAAGTTTCAAAATAAGCAAACTAGACCTATAGCAACGGGCAATACGTTTCCAGTCCACCTAGCAGGCCCATAGCTTGTCACCATAACAAACGCAGGCCTACAGTTTTGAGCGGATGCACTGATAAGAGGTGGATTAGGAGTTATTTCCTGAACTCCACGGTGAGGGTGGCAGTCTCAGCTGTGCGGTAGGTGGACACTGCTCCAGAAGAAAGGAGCAAGAGTGAAGATGGCTCGTTGCCTTATTTACTCCTCCTTTCTTTAACCCCTTGAGTGCTCATGACGAGGTCAGCTCGTCATGAGCTACGGCGCTCCGGTGCTCATGACGAGCTGAGCTCGTCATGACCTCGCCCGTTCCGTGTAACGCTCGCATGCTGGGCTGATTCCCCTGCTGTGCTGAGCATTCCATGGGAACGGGTGTGGCCATGACGAGCTCAGCTCGTCATGAGCACCGGGGCGATGTACGCGCCCCCCAGCACAGCGGGGGAAACAGCCCCGCACGGAAGGGGTTAAAGCTCAGTTGGATGGTGGTGTGAGTACAGCCACTTATGGAGACTTCGCCCGCTGAGAAATTAGAATTTTGGTTGGACTTGACTTTGTAAATGATGCATTGAGACTTGCACTTGATGTATGTCTCGGCGGGGGAGCCAACGTAGTTTTTGAAGAGTAGAGAGCAATCTTGCTATTTTTCTTTGTCCGGTGATGTTTTTGTTTGTTGTTTTATCACCATAGATACTTCCTAAATTCATTATGTCAGAATACCCATCCTCTTGTAAGCGGATGACTCAGTTTCCTTGGTCCTCCTGGAAGGAGCACTCCAGGCGTTGGAGGCTCTTGTAAACACAACAGGAAATCATTCCCAGCAAATTTAACTAAAGCGAACAAACAAGTCAAATATAGTGGTCATGACAGTTGAGCCTCGTAAAGCAAAGTTCACAGCAGGACTCTCTATTGTTGGCAACAAAAAAACATGGAACGAAATGGAACAACAACCAGAGGGCCTGGAGTCTTAAAGGACACATCAATGTGCCTGAGCTATGAGAATGACTTAAAAAATGGAAATGCTAAATTGTAGCGGAAGGCATGAAAGCCACACTGGAGGCAAGCGGACAGCCCACGAGCACCGCAGAGTGAGTACAGAGACTCATAGACAATCAAAGAATAGGAGAGAGGATGGAGTGAAACATCACTAACAACTGCTGCAGAAATTCCAACACCTCACGACAATCAACCTTCTGGATTAAGCAAGAAATACAGACAAGATTGAAACACCGAGAATTTCAGGAGAATGGTTTGCACAAAAAGGCCTCTCGTAAACTTTGGCAGCAAGACATCAAAAGAGTAAATTCAGAATGTGGGCTTACAGTAAAAAGGTAAAGTCTACACCTTGGACGGAGATACTTCAGATAGTATAGAAAACCCATCCACAAAAGCTCACAACCTTGCAATAAACAGAGGAACAAGGTGGATCACACAGACAAAAAGCGACAAAGCCTTCAGAAGGGAGCCACGTGCCGGAAGAGAAATGCCATAGTAAAATGTATGTGAATAAGGAGACGATACGTGGGAGTCTGGCCATCAATATATTCAGTGTTGATTTATTTGTTTTGTCCTCAAAGAGAAGGATTGAAAGTGCAGTGTACAAAATTAGATTCAGTAATGGTACCAGTCTTTAAACTGCATGACTGAGCACTTGTGAATTCAAACTTAGGACCATGCCCTCATCACCACCTCTTCGTCCCAGGGATATATGCAGAAGGGTCTATCTTGGGCCAGTACTGAATAATCCCACAAGTCGATCCAGAGCCATCTGACCCTACAGCACTCCTGTAACAAGGATTCCTACCTCCAAGCACCCACCCTCTCGGCACAGATTCCTGCAGCCAGACCGACTCACTACACACCTCCAATGGGTACTGCGTGTAGGACTGTGGTCTCCCAGGAGTGCTGGTTCACCCCAAGATTTGCTGGATCTTGCCGGGACCACAGGATCAGCGGCACCCAAAGGAAACTTAAATTGCAACTTCTGCGCTTTAGGGTGGCCGAAGAAGACGTTATTTGGCAGCCAGATCACTCATCCTCAAAACTCAGTCTGAATGTGGGGTGCACTGAACTCTGTGGCTTGAGCCAGAACTCAAACCTGGATGCCACAATACTCAACCGAGCTAGGTCCCTAATCCTTGATAACAACGTTGATACACTTAATATTAACCCAAGCAAAGGAAAGGTGCGCATCTGTTCACTTACAACTAGAGTGTGAACAATACCCACAGACCCATCAGAGTACTTCATAGAAGGGAGAGATCTCAGTACACAAGGGAGAAGTGCGCACAGAGTTACTCAAGTTAATACTTTGGGGTCATTGTTGAGTCACAGATGAAGCTTCTCCCATAAAGCATGCGCGTGGCAGGTGGGCTTAGGACACTTTGTGAAAAGAGCACAGACCTTTGTAGGAACTGGATTGAGAGGGTTCACACTATTGGCGGGGAGCCTCAGGAGGAAGCGTAGTGCTAAGGATTCTTTTTTAACTGGGGTCTCCAGACCAAGAGTTGCTTTATCATGAAGAAAACAGCGGTCATCAAAACCCTTTAATAGATGTACTATGTACTGTCTGGTAGTAATTGAAGAATCGATCTTATGTCATTAGTTTGGCCTCTTGGCGCTACAGCTCCTTGGTTCCAAGAGACCATTTGGATGCCTATAACCTATTTTGCAAGTGAATCGTGCTTTTCAGGAGCGCCCCGCGGCCATAGGTGCTAGAAGTTGAGAGGCATGTGTAAACTGAACTACTTGACAATCTTGCTGAGGTACAGGGAGTGTGAAAGGATTGACTGTAGGGTGTCAATTTTGTTAACACAACAAAATCTAAATATCTATAAAGGAACTGTGTACATTTCAAAACATATCAGCAGTTAGGAAAGACGGAGGACATTTTTTTTAATTTCCTTTTTCCTATTTTATTTTGATTTTAAAGTAAATGAATTGTATGTTATTTTATATGTGCGTTTAAGGTCAAATTGGCCGAAATAAAGCTATTATTGAATTTAATTGAATTCAGAAGTGTGATGGATACAAAGATTTTATTGGGATTAAGACACTTTACTTTGTGATGTACAAAAGATAACTATTAGCTGGAAGCCAATTGCCACACAATATCTTTTGTGCACTTTATAGTTTTATCAGTACAGCTGCATTTTTGCGCACTTGAAAATGTGCTCTTTGTAAATGACAGTGCGATAGTTCACAATACCTTCTAAAACCTTACAAATATTCCCACTATTTATATAGCTGAATTAGTGCCAAAAATAGTGAGGTGCCAAAAGATCACACTAGACTACGGTTCTGCATTACCCAAGAGGAGGTTCAAGTTGACACAAACCTTTCTTGTTTATATGAACTATGAGATACAAAGAAAGCATGGAGTAGAGCAAAGAACATTTTGAATGTTTTAATAAGGTATTTCTGACTACTTGAAATATTCCCACTAGGAATGAGATACCAGCATTAACATCCTAAAATATAATTTGTAGAGAATAAAATACTTCATCATCAAAGCCTCATCAAGTCCCTTGTCTAGTAGGGTTTGGCTGGGCCCACTACAGCCTATACCCCATGCTGAGTGCTAGGGAGAAGAGCCAGCCCTCTCAGGCTTAAAAGGCACTCCTGGCTTGATATGGGCTAGCAGTGAGAGAAGGTTGGTTTCCAGAGACTAGGGATAGGAAAGGAAAAGACAAAGCATTCTTGGGCGAATCTGAAATCCACCAGATGACAGAACCCAACAATCGGTAGATGGTTCTTGAGATGAAACGTATTGTCCAATGTGGGGCGCAATAGGACACAAGTGTTCTAGAGATATGTCAGAACATAATCTTTGCCTAGACTGGATGGCCACAAAATACTCATTTTACAATTTGCAAGAAGCTGCACTTGTGAAGGTGGTGTGCAATTTACAAGGGCTAAAACCCTGTGAAGAAACTGTGCACTAAATATGGGTTGGGTTACAGTCCTGTGGAAAGATAACTGTGCAGCCACGTGCGCCAACCATAAACAGGTGCAGATGTGAGGCAAACACCGCCGCAGTATTAAAAATCTCCCATGGCCAGTCAAATGGTGTCAAGGGCTGTTGCTCTAAAACCTTCTGCTAATGGCCCAAGTGGACTGATCACTGAGTTAAAGGTGAAACTATTTTATTAAATAGAGTTTTTTTCTGCTAACGTCCAGTTGGACACCAGACATGAATTGCTAAGGAAGAGGGTCCCAAGAGGCCAAGTAAGGATCAATATCGAAGCGGTCCGGCACGCATCGCCAGTGCCCACCAATGGAGCGCGCCCTGTAGGGTTCGGAGTACGCTGAAAGGAACCCATCGATTGTCAGACTCTAAACCACACCTCCTACAATGGACGTCAAAGCGAACAGACAGAGCCATTCTGACAGCGATCGATCGCGACCTAAGCAGGAAGCATCGCGCCCAATAGTTATTACATGGAGAGAGTGCGCGCGCCGCTGAATGAAGTAATATTGAGCAAACAAAGAGTGAGCTATTGATGAAAGCACTGCCCAGGGGAGAAGCTGCAGACATAAAATCTGATATCATCACAGAAGGAATATCCAGCTTGTAAATATAGCAGTCAGCGGCGGGTAGCTAAGCTTCATGTACTACATTAAAAGGTATAAACTCTGGCCCGCTTTACCTCAGGTGACCTCCAGATTTAAATAGTAGTCAAACCAAGTTAGGAGTCTGGAATTAGTGCATTGTTTAGGGTTTTCTGTCCTAATAAGGGTGGTCTCTAAGGGCTGGTACATTTATAGTGTTACATTTGTTTACGAGCCGCCCTCAGACTGGGCTAGCGGTGAACTCTGCACTCAGCCACGTGCACTTCACGTGTAGAGGTATTCATGAATCCTGAAAGTATGAGTGGTACTCCAAGCCTGCCCTCACCGGTGAACACTATGCACCTCTGGGCACAAGATCTGCTTTTAAATATCCCCTCTACTTGTGTCGGTAGGGTTGGGTTGCCGGGTGCAGCATCCCTCAATGTTCAATTCTTAAAGGAGCAGGGGAGGTATCAGTGCAGATGGAGCCCCTTGATGCCTACTCTTAAAATGCCATGATGGTATGGAACATGCAGAACCAAACTACACTTTGCATCACTGTGGTTGTGGCCGGCAATGCTGTGGGAATGGTAAACATGGAACCTTGGAGAGTGCCTGCAGAAATAATGCTAAACAGTGAATGAAGGAGGCGGGTGTGTGCAGTGGGGACCTAGAATGAGGGGCCAAAAAATATATGTAGAGAAAAATAGCTAAACAAGAAGAATCCGCACTAAGTGCATTGGTGTGGGTCACCACACAAACAGGCTTTGGTAAGTTTTAAGTTGGCTTCCAATGATGGAGAAATGAACCTCTGCATTAAATTGCACTAATAGATCCATCTGAACAGATCTTGGTGCTCAACAGGGAATCAATCGTCCTTTAGGACGAAGCTGGAATCCCGCTGGGCTTTCACAAAGCTGGCAATAGAACGAACGCGTCCTTAGCACGCATTTATTCAGCACACAAGCCGTTACAGCGGGGGCGCATTGGTGGAATGGTGTTGGATTTAAAGTCCAGCATCTTCCCTACTGTTGCGCAGACTGGAGTTGGAATATTAAATGATCCTATTCCAAAATCCAGCACCCCTCTAAGGCAAGTCTGTATAAGGACTCGCGTGCTGAACGAATGTGGCCTAACGACACGTTTGTTCTAGTGAGGACCTGATGAAGGCATGCGTGCTAAACGCATTCGGGATTCCATTGTACATTCTGCTCAACACACTGCTGTGAATTTGTTTATTACACTGATTTCAAAAGGCCAACTTCTATCAATATGGAAGTGATCTGAAAGGTAAAATGGGAAAGTTAAACAGCCCAGCGATTCAGATGATGCTCAGAGTCGCTCGGTGACCACGTGAGAGGGGCACATCACCAAATGTTGTTCCACCCCAATTACACCTCCAGAAATACCCTGGGCAACATCAGCCAGTGCTTCTCCTTCGGAGCGTCCACAGTCGTAGGCACACCATTCCTTAAGAGTGACCTCAGCCCGGCTCAGCGAAGCCACCAATAGAACGCGAGCTAAGAGAAAGTATGAGACTTCCACTGCTCTCGATTGGACCCTAGCAAGTAGTATGGCTTCCACACATATCACTTCCAAGGGACAGCATGATGCGCGTCTACGGTGTGCACAGGAGTGTGCTAGAGCAGGTTGGTTTCCGGTACTCTAGCTTGGCCTTGGAAAGAATACCATTTTGACAACTGTCTCATGGGTAAGAGGTGAAGTATTTCCACGTACTCTCTATTGGACACTCTCACCAATCTCTCCTAGTTGAGGAACGATGACTTCTATTACTCACGTCTAAACAGGATAGGGTAAAATTATTTCCACTTCTCTCTTCAGAGTGGGATCCTGTGTAGGATACAATTGGATTGTGGAATGAGATAGAGGTTGAGTTCCATCATGGGCTAAATTCAGATGGCTTCCATATTCCCTCTGGGAATGACAGAGAAGGATTATTTCCATATTTATTTCCAGGCATGCTGAAGTAACATGTTTTCCCTATGGGCGCCTGGGTGGAACACTACAGGATTTTGTCTATACTCTGTTCTATGTGGAATATATTTGTATTCTCTTCTAGTTGAAATAGAACAGGGTGGATTTTTCCATAACCCTTCATGAGCCGGCTACAGTAGAATTGTCCCATATTCTCTCCTGGGAGAGAAGGAATAAGGTTGTATCTACGCTCTCTTCTGAGCAGTTAGGTGAGCTTCCTTCCACGGAGTAGATCCAGCGTGGGGCTGAACTGCCATGTAGGCCATTAGCAACCAGTACCTAAAATCCATCACTATCCGTGGAGGCCAAGGCCCTGGAAGTGCTTCCGCCCAGAGTGTACCCCACAAGATGAGGAGACTGGCACTTATGGTTTCCAGCATACTGAGGGTCCTGACTGGTGGAAAATCTCTACAAAAATATATTGAATAAAAAAAAAATACAGACGGACTCTTAACCAGCCTGTGCTACAAACATAACACAAAAGATGCGTACAGTCCTCGATAGTTGTCGAAAAATAAATAAGACACCCCCCTACGTGGTTAAAGAAATAATCTAAAAATAGCTGCCAATCAAAGTGTACACAAGGCTGTCAGCCGACTATTTCCTGCCGTGTGGAAAGGGGACTGCACTTCCAGAAGAGAAGAAGAGAAGAAACACAACATTATTTTTTAGTGGTTCAATAAATCCAATTCCCAAAGCGACCATTCGCCCACTGGCTTTCCTCTCTCATTAAAGTGCGCCTTCTACAGAAGCTAACTGCTAAGACCAGAAAGCGTGGCTGCCACTGCCTGGTGGAGCACACGGTGTCTGCCTGCAGGCTTCAGAAACTGGGGGTTATTTACTGGGGCCATAGCTTCCTGCACCAGATTGTTCAATATTTGCAAAAACCTCTTATCTCCAACTCCCCGAAGCTTGCAGATCCGTCAGTACAAGGCCAACCCTTTCTTACAGCATCAAAGCAGCATTTTGGGCAAAGGAACCTGCTTGTCTTCGTGTACCAACGAGGGCTTTATTTATAGAATCTGCAGTGGGACTCTGAGAGCAATGCTTGTACTCTAGAACCTGCTGTGCAACTACACGAGTGATGCATGTTTTAGAGAATCTGCTGTGTGTCGACACGAGCGATCCATGGTTTATAGAATCTGCTGTGTGTCTACACGAGCGATGCATGGTTTATAGAATCTGCTGTGTGTCTACACGAGCGATGCATGGTTTATAGAATCTGCTGTGTGTCTACACGAGCGATGCATGGTTTATAGAATCTGCTGTGTGTCTACACGAGCGATGCATGGTTTATAGAATCTGCTGTGTGTCTACACGAGCGATGCATGGTTTATAGAATCTGCTGTGCAACTACACGAGCGATGCATGGTTTAGAGAATCTGCTGTGTGTCTACATGACTGATGCTGGGCCTACAGAATCTGCTGTGTGTCTACATGAGCGTTGCTTTGCTTACAGAATCTACTGTGTGTCTACATGACTGATGCTTGGCTTACAGAATCTGCTGTGTGTCTACATGAGCGTTGCTTCGCTTACAGAATCTGCTGTGTGTCTACATGACTGATGCTGGGCTTACAGAATCTGCTGTGTGTCTACATTACTGATGCTGGGCTTACAGAATCTGCTGTGTGTCTACATGAGCGTTGCTTCGCTTACCGAATCTACTGTGTGTCTACATGACTGATGCTTGGCTTACAGAATCTGCTGTGTGTCTACATGAGCGTTGCTTCGCTTACAGAATCTGCTGTGTGTCTACATTACTGATGCTGGGCTTACAGAATCTGCTGTGTGTCTACATGAGCGTTGCTTTGCTTACAGAATCTACTGTGTGTCTACATGACTGATGCTTGGCTTACAGAATCTGCTGTGTGTCTACATGAGCGTTGCTTCGCTTATAGAATCTACTGTGTGTCTACATGAGCGTTGCTTCGCTTACAGAATCTGCTGTGTGTCTACATGACTGATGCTGGGCTTACAGAATCTGCTGTGTGTCTACATGAGCGTTGCTTCGCTTCCAGAATCTGCTGTGTGTCTACATTACTGATGCTGGGCTTACAGAATCTGCTGTGTGTCTACATGAGCGTTGCTTCGCTTACCGAATCTACTGTGTGTCTACATGACTGATGCTTGGCTTACAGAATCTGCTGTGTGTCTACATGAGCGTTGCTTCGCTTACAGAATCTGCTGTGTGTCTACACGAGCGATGTTTGGTTTATAGAATCTGGTGTGTGTCTACATGAGCGTTGCTTCGCTTACAGAATCTACTGTGTGTCTACATGAGCGTTGCTTCGCTTACAGAATCAGCTGTGTGTCTACATGACTGATGCTGGGCTTACAGAATCTGCTGTGTGTCTACATGAGCGTTGCTTCGCTTACAGAATCTGCTGTGTGTCTACATGACTGATGCTGGGCTTACAGAATCTGCTGTGTGTCTACATGAGCGTTGCTTCGCTTACAGAATCTACTGTGTGTCTACATGACTGATGCTTGGCTTACAGAATCTGCTGTGTGTCTACATGAGAGTTGCTTCGCTTACAGAATCTGCTGTGTGTCTACACGAGCGATGTTTGGTTTATAGAATCTGCTGACTACATGTGCAATGCTTGGTTTATGGAATCTACTGGGTTACTACACAAGCAATGCTTGGCTTAAAGTAATGGATGTGACAATGGCAATGTAATAACGTTGATGGCATTGCCTGGGTGAACCTACACATCAAGCTTAGTTAATAGATTATTGTCCAGGACTATATAAAAAGTAAGGTTGTTTCAGATTTTCTGAATTAGTAAATTATCTCTGGATTACAGAATCTGCTGCATACCACACAAATGAAGTTTAGTAAGTGGAACATCCTGTGTACTTACGCCTACTACCCCTCCTGGGGTTTAGGCCATCAACCACGACTCTACATCCATCTCTGTCCTGGGCTTTTCTTTTAATTGGAGTCCAGGTGTAACCCATCTCCTTGCAGTTAGCCTTACGGCCTTGACACTAGGTGTTTCTTGGCCTTCCTCTTTTCTTTTTCCCTTGAGGGTTCCAGGTGAGG
Organism: Lissotriton helveticus; assembly: GCF_964261635.1. Taxonomy (NCBI): domain Eukaryota; kingdom Metazoa; phylum Chordata; class Amphibia; order Caudata; family Salamandridae; genus Lissotriton; species Lissotriton helveticus. The sequence goes on along the minus strand of NC_136065.1, from coordinate 160,910,072 downwards.
GCTTGTCTGGTGGTGTTTGATGCTGGCTTGTGGAGGGTGTGCCCTATCTAACCCCAGCATCTTTTCATGATTTGTTTCATGGCCTTGGAGTTGGAAAGTCTACTGCCATAGGTCGTTGTTGCTGATGGTGTTTGACCAGTGAATTCAGAGGATTTTTCTCAGACGGGTGTTGATGAAGGTCTGGACTTTGTTGGTGGTGGTCACTGTTGTCCTCCAAGTTTTTGCTCCATACAGAAGGCCTGATTTAACGTTGGTGTTAAAAAGCCTGATCTTGGTTTGCAGTGTTAGGAACTTGGAGCTCTAGATCTTCTTCAGCTGAATGAAGGCAGCACTTGCTTTGCCGACTCTTGCTGTGACGTCCATGGCTGTGCCGCCCTGCTTGACTATGACACTGCCCAGGCAGGGTAAGGCCTCAACCTCTTCCAGTGCATCCCCTGCAAGAGTGACTGCAGCTGTGCTGGCTGTGTTACCCTTGATCATCTTGGTTTTTTCCCCAATGGATGTTGAGACCCAGATGTGCTGCCACTTTGTCAGTCTTCTCTTACATCTGCAGATGGCTATGGGAAGGTACAACCACCTTGTCTGCAAAGTCCAGGTCATCGAGCTGCGTCCAAGTTGGCCACTGGATCTCACGTCTTTTCCTTGCTATAGATGCCTTCATGATCCAGTCTATGGCCAGCCGAAAGAGAAAAGGTGAGAGCAAACAACTCTGGAGGACTCGGCTACTCACTTTGAAGGCTTCCATGAGTTGTCCTCCATGAACTATCTTGAAGGTCATTAACTCATAAGAGTCCCTGATGATTCTTACTTGTTTATTTGTCACGCAGTAGTTCCAGAGGAGTTTCCAAAGGGTCTCCCTGTCCTCCCTATTGAAAGGCTTCTCATAGTTGATGAAGTTTACATAGTGGGGGGGGGGAGGGGGAGTTCAATTCCTTCAACTGCTCAATGATGATACACAGTGTTGCCATCTGGTCTGTACAGGATCCTACTTTGCAGAAGCCAGATTGCTGGTCTCACAACTGAGCATCGACTTGTTCCTTCATTCTTTTCAGGATGACTCTGTTAAACTCTTAGCCTGCCGTTGATAGAAGAGTTATCCCTTTGTAGTTTGTGCAGTTACTTAGGTCAACTTTCTTGGGACTCTTGATCGAATAGCCCTCCTTCCAGTCTAATGACACCTTTCCTCTTCCCAAAAACGTAATAACTTGGGGTAGAACACGTCTTGAGATAGACATCACCATACTGATGGGGAACCTCAATGCCAAGATTGGAAGTGACTACACTGGGTACGAGGAAGTCATGGGCAACCATGGCCTTGGCGACATGAACGAGAATGGTGAAAGGTTCACAGATCTCTGTGCGCGAACAGTCTGGTGATAGGCAGTGGTGCATTTCCACACAAAGGAATAAACAAGGCAATGTGGGTGTCACTGCACCATTCACCAGAGAATCAGATCCACAATGTCTGCATTGTCAAGACATTCCGAAGGTCCCTGCAGGATGCAAGAGTGATGAGAGGGGCAGATTGAGTATCAGATCATCACAGTGTCACGGCCAGGCTAAAACTGAACAGAGCACGGATGGAACCGACAAACCAACGCCAGCGATATAACACCACCCTCCTCAACGAAGCACAGCAACGGAGTAAATGCTCAGTCACCCTCAGTAACAAGTTTCAAGTCCTGCAAGAACTAGAGAATAACAGAGACCCAGTAGAAAGCCAGTGGGGGAAGATCAAAGAAACAGTGACATCCACCTGTCAGGAACTACTGGGTCCCAGAAAACACCAGTATAAGGAATGGATCACCTAATGACAAACATTCAATAAGTGGAACCAGAGATATGAATTTTAAAGTTTTAAGTAGAAATAGCATCAAAAAGCGTTAATTATAATCAATGGTTGGGGACGACCAAGACCTAGGTGCAATTTAAGGCGGACCGCGATGGAGCAAGGGTTTGATACACTAACCAGGTTCATCCTCGTCAAAGATTTTACTTTCTGACTTAGTCTTAAGTCCCAATCAAACAAAGGAGTAAAATTCTCATACCCCCCTGGATCACAGGGGAGGCATTTAGAAAATCAAAGTGTGCCTGGGAGAGGCAGACAGCAAGGTTCCGGTACCACTGGTCAGCTGGGTACTTCCAGAAAGAGGCATCTTGCAGCTTGTTATCGCTCTTTAGCCACACAGGAGGTCAGCCAACTGGTACTTGGGAGTGCAGGTCTTCGCCCTGGGTACCAGAGGGAATAAGTCTGATTCTTCATAGCTCCTCTCAGGGCCCATAGAGCAGGTCCAGTCATCTTCTGTTCTTTTGCAGGTCTAGAAAGGGATGTATGACTACAACGCATGCTTTTACCACGCATGCTTTTACATCGCAGTTTTTACAACGCATACCATTACAACGCATAGCGCTTTGGGGTGCTGGATAGTGAATAGTTTAAATAACTATTCCAACTCCAGTCCCCGTGGATAGTAGGGAAGGTGTTGGATAGTAAATTAAATCTATTCCCTATCCTAGAGCGCCCCCCAGCGCAATGCGTTGTAATGGTTTGCGTTGTAAAAGTTGCGATGTAAAAGCACTGCGTGGTAAAAGTTGCGTTGTAAAGGATGTTTCCCCTAGAAAGGGTTCTGAAGTGGGTGCCTGGAGTGTCCACATTTATGTCTGGAACCTGCTAAGGAGTACGGTGCTTCTGGGCCTGCTCTAACCAATGGGGTTAGAGTTCCCAAATCCAACACTACCCACTTTTTCAGTAGTTCCTGTTTGCCTACAGCAAACAGGAACAAAACACCACGTGTCGAGGAATTTTCAAGATGGTGAAAGTCTTCTGCCACACTAAATGTGGGCTGCGAGGGTTGGAGGTTGTGTGGTGTGGACTATGGTAATCCTAGTGTCCATCCACACCCAACACTAAAATCCAGTTTGAAGCAACAGACTAAGCTAGAACACAAGCATGGCCCTCCAGTAGCCAAACAGTGGATGCATAGGAATTGTCTTGGTATACTGTTATTTCCTTTTCAAGTGTGTCTCAAGTGTTACATGAGGCTCAACGACCCTTCAAGCAGGATTTGGCCCTGTGCTCTCAAAGGGAGGCCCACAGCCTCTGTCCTGCATATTCTGCTGGACTCAGAGGAGTCATCTTTGACCATTCAGGTCACTTATTGTATGCTCACCTTTCTAACCCTGTTTATACCTATTCAAGGCTAATCACGGTCTGGAAGAAGCTGGACAGCCAATGTAAATTAGCCCACAGGAACTTTAGGAAAGCAAATTGTAACTTTCTAAATGTTACTTTTTCTTAATATTTATTAAAAATCCGACTTAAACCATTGAATTGGATATGACTTCATAAACAGTGCTTGGCTTATAGAATCTGTAGTGCCCCAGAGTAAAGTCAGCTTGTATTATACTATCAACAGTATGGCTGCATGAACCAAGCTTAGTTTATAGAATCTGTTGTATGACTCCATGACCTAAGTTTGCCTGACCTCATACACTAAACTTTGTTTACACAATTTGCTGCCCTCCTCAGACAAGACTGGGTTATAGAATTTGCCACGTGAAAGTAATACAACCGGTTTGATGGAATCAGCAGTGTGACACACTGCAAATCTTCAGAGGAACACAACACAACACACATTTATTAAATACACACTCACCCGGAGGGGCATCTTGTCACTGAATAACAGATGATTACTGCTACCCAAATCATTGCTACTCATTGTATCAGCCACTGGAGGATGAAAAGCTGAGTGGACCTACCGGAAATCAAACTTGTGGCTATAAGAAGATACACAGATCCCTGCAGTGAATGAGGTAATCTACTGAGCCACAACACGACACCATACAGGAACACAGACCCGATTCAGGTGGGAGACTCACGATTTTGAAGCAAAAGTGGCTCTATTTTGGCTTCTTCCCACCTGAAAATTACTCTGCTTCAATAGAAGTCAATGAGGGAAATACATTATCCCAATAATTTTTTTTAATCTCCCACTTTCCTAGTCTATAAGTGTAACATGTATGAGACACGTGATAATGAAAGCTTTGGAGATTCTGTTTTACGAGGGTGGGCTCACAGCCGAACTAATGCACGTAAGAGATACTGGAGTCTTCAAACCAACACACAGGTTCATAAAAGATAATGACTTCCGGTGGACTACTGCCAACTGGTGCAAATAACCATAAGGCTGTTAAATGTTACTTAATGAATGCATGCAACTGCGCACATTGGGGAAAGATGGGAGCAACCACCAGGGGTGGGGGAGGGGCACGGATTGGACCCCACAAGGGCCCACTGTGTTCGAGGGTGGTGGATGTGCAATGTCTGCTGCCTGTCTGCCAAGATATCTTCTACTTCCGGGTCTTTACACTGTACAAGAACCGAAAGCCATGCGTCCAGGGTTTCATAATATCTTTCCTTAAGGCTGGAGCGCAGACATAAAATGAGTCGCTCATAACAACGCACCGGTGCAGGAGTGTAATTGGTAATACAAACAAGCGCCCAGGGTCTTCGAGGCACTGCGCTGGCGGTTCTCTCCCATTAGCAGTCAGGAGGGTTGTGCTCCCCCTCCCCCCCCACCCGCACTCCCATCCACACGCCCCCGAGGCACAGTGTACGCACTCAATCACACCCCAGTGTAAAATTGCGAAGGGCCCTAGGCCCGCATGTTAGAGAGCAGCAATGATGGACACGCAGACACCAGATAGGGGTAGTGGGAATGGCCACGAGCACGTGCGCTCGGCCCCTTTTATTGGCAGCGTCATGTGACACCATGACGTCTGTGGTGGGTGTGTGTAAAGTATGATACATCACTCGTGAACACTAGAACGTGTCCATGCTAGGACACTACATCCCTCCCAATTTTTAATAACAAAAACCCAACGCCAAAGTTCAACCTGTGGGGAAAAACCACATATTACTTGGATGTAGTACAGTGTTCAACTTCCGCTGAGTCCTTCTATCCACCGCTGCTTGGAATCACAGATGATGTTCAATCTGCTGCGGGGAGCATCAGTTCACAGTGGCACCGGTTTGGGGTGCTCGATGGAACCAGTCTATTGACGACTCTGCAACAAAAATGTCCTCACAGTCCTTCTTTTGCTAACGTCCATGGCGGCGGGTGCAGTTAGAGTTCTTGTCCTTCGCCGGGGAATGATGCACGATTTCCGGTCTTGGCCTTGGCTTCACTTGTAGTCTGTGTCCTACTTGGCAAAAGGCAGATCTGTTGCAAGGCATCCCTCTCACCAGGATGACCCCTCTCGTCGGTGTTCCCCTGCCACGGGATATTCTTGAGGTCCTCTTTTCTCGGATTTGCGCTGGGCTGGATGTGCCACATCAGGTTGTTCCTACGCCGCCGTCAGTGGGGGTATGGAGGAGACGATGTGCCTCACCTCAGATTCCGCAGCCTCGTCCCGAGGTAGCTGTTGGTTTCTGTCTTTGCTTGCGATGTCTTCGCCCTCCCCTTACCTTTCGGATGGGCGTTGGAGGACCATCTCTCGTCGCGGGGACTTGCGTCCCAGAGGCCTCTGCCCCTGCGTCACCACGGCTGGCATTTGTCCAGTGTCCGTGTGACCCCAAAGGTGGATGCCACAAACGGTCTCGCTTGCTCCTCTCCGCTGATCCTGGGTGTGCGGAAACATCGTTGATCAGCTGGTCTTCTTTGCCACTGGTGTTCTTCCAGCCTCGTGCTCCTCGCACCGTTGTCCTGGCACTTGTCGCCTTCCTTCTCTTCGGGAGTGTGAGTGGTCTTCCTGCACTCCTCTCTCCTTCCTTAGTTGGCTCACTGTGGGGACGTTGTTTCGCACTGACTTTTCCTTCCACTCTTAACTGTGGCAACAGGCCACATGGATATACTTCCTTCCTTTTCACAGTGGCAGACGTGCCACTCAGATCTCTCCCTTTCTTCCTTCCTTTTCACAGTGGCAGATGTGCCACTCAGATCTCTCCTTTTCTTCCTTCCTTTTCGCGGTGGCAGACGTGCCACTCGGATCTCTCCTTTTCTTCCTTCCTTTTCACAGTGGCAGACATGCCACTCAGATCTCTCCCTTTCTTCCTTCCTTTTCACAGTGGCAGATGTGCCACTCAGATCTCTCCTTTTCTTCCTTCCTTTTCGCAACATCACTTGGACCGATCTTGTGTCTTCTCTCCGGACCTGGGTCCTCCATGCAGTGCGCGCACACTGCATGTGTACCCCTGGTCTTGTCCCCGTCGGGGACACTTTCTCCTTCTTCCTCAGCAGCCAGAGTTGGTGTCGCGAACCTTCTTTTCTTGATTCTGGTTGGTGACGTTCGGGGGTCCACGCCCGTAGACCTTTTCATGGTTGAACGTCCTGGACCGTTTGGCGGTCCACTTCTGCAGATGCCTGGCAGGTTGCCTTCGGTCGTCCTGTCGGACTTTGCGCTTTAACAATCTTTTGGGGACCCGTCGTGGGTCAGCACTTGATGGGCGATCATTCTGCGGATCGGCTCCTGGGAGGCGCCACGTTGTGTGGTCGTCCGCGATAATTGTTCTGCGCGATGGCGCTGCCTGCGCTCTTCTTTCTCCTTGCGGTGGCTGTGCGTCGCCACGTGGCGCGTTGTCTGCGCACTTACTGTTCAGGGTTCTTGGACGCCTGTTGCGTGACGTTGGGTACTTGCTGCTTTGGCTGACGTCAGGTACTTGCTGCTTTGGACCGTTGCCGGGAGTAGTTGATGCTGCGGTGAGCGCCTGTGGCCACAAGGCGTCGCTGCTCTCTCCGTCCTTTGATCACGGCAGTCTTTTCCCTGGACGCTCTTCCAGTGCTTGGCAGTCGTTTCCTCCAGACGTTCTGTCAGTGCTTGGATGCTTAGTGGATGCGTTCGTGCCTCTTCCCACGTCGCGTTGGGAGTGGCAGCCGCCGACTCCTTGCTGGTGTGGGTGGGTGTCACCTGCGCTGTTGCGCACTTACTTGCTGCTTGTAAGTAGATTCACCCTGGGGGCGCTATTCAGTCTGTTGCCCCTTGCTACTGTTGACCCATCGTGGGTTTGTGCAATGCTTGTTTCCTACCTTTCTGGAATGGCAGGTGCAATTTTCCCCTCCGGCCACTAGATGGCGGTAGATTCCCATTTAGCAGCAGCCTGCCTTGTGGCTCTTGTCTTGCCTGTGTTGTGCACTCTTACTGTCTGTCCCTCACTCTCAGTGCACAGGGAGCTGGAGCTGCTGCTGTGAACCGGCCCCAGGGACTGGACGCCAGGGGCTGGAGCTGCTGCTGGTCACCTGGCCTCACGCTGCCTACCTGGTGAGTCCCTTCCCTGTTTTTGTGTACTTTTGGGGGCGGGAGGGAGCAGGCATGATGGCGAGGCAGTTCTGTGGGTAAGTGATGTGCAGGGGGTAAAAGTATTTGAAGTTTTGATTTGCACAGCTTATCTTTGGCGGCGCTTGCCGCTCACAGGCACTTTATTCCTCACATGGAGCCCACGAGGTGGATGCACATCAGCTCTCGGCGGCGCTGGCCGCATGCAGGCGCTTCATTCCCTTCTGCTTTCCCCTCCCGGCCCGCGGTAGCCTCGGCAGTCCTCACGCGCGCGGGGAGGGGTGTTGATGCTTCCTTCAGGCGGGGGAGCGCGTCGCTCCAGTCACTCCTCCCTGGGCGGGGGCGCTCGAGGCAGGCCGCTCGAGCCGGCCCTGCAGGCTCCACTCTCCGGTCTCCCGCCGCAGCAGCTTCACCTTGCACACGCTGCGCGGCGGAGACCTGCCATGCTTGTCGCAGGCCGCGGGTGGGCTCCGCAGGCTCTGCAGTGTCTTTCTTTGTTGGGGGTTCTACCGGCGGGCCGCGGGTGGGCTCCGCAGGCGCTGCTGAGTCTTCCTTTGGGGGGGCGCTACCGGCGGGCCGCGGGTGGGCTCCGCTGGCCCGGATCACGTTGTGAGGGGGGTCGAGAGGCGGTTAGCTACTCCGCTCCCTCCCCCTCGTTGTTAATGTAATTTGCGGGTCCGGCCGCACTTTCCCCCACGCCTTCGCTCGTCTCTGGGCCCCACCGCTTCCAGTCACACACGCGGCGGGGGCAGGGGACGACTCGGGCAGGCCGCGGGTGGGCTCCGCTGGTCCTGCTTATAATTGGGCATTAGAGTTAATGTCTATAGCGGGTGGGCTCCGCTTTGGTGCACAGTCTTCCGGGGGAGACACCTCCCGCTTCTGCTCACCGTCGGCCGGCGGGCCTGATGCTTTGTTGCGGTCGTGGCGGGTGGGCTCCGCCCGGCCCGTGCACCTCTCCGGTGGGGGTCTCTGCCTCGCGGCCGTCGCAGGTGGGCACTGGGCGGTCCGCTCCTCCCTGGTGGTGCTAGTTGGTGTCGGTCGACACGGGTGGGCTCCGGTTGGCTTGCTGTGGGCCTCTCGGTCGCTGCGGGGCTCAGACGTGCCCACCGGCTTCTCGGCGCGCTGCGCCTTGCTGCAGGGGATGCCCTTCAGCAGGCGGGCAGCTCTCTTCCCCTTTTTCTTCCTGTTGTGCTGTGGGTAGTGGCACGCATGGGCTGCACTACCGGCCTCGTCGCCAGTGTAAAATTGCGAAGGGCCCTAGGCCCGCATGTTAGAGAGCAGCAATGATGGACACGCAGACACCAGATAGGGGTAGTGGGAATGGCCACGAGCACGTGCGCTCGGCCCCTTTTATTGGCAGCGTCATGTGACACCATGACGTCTGTGGTGGGTGTGTGTAAAGTATGATACATCACTCGTGAACACTAGAACGTGTCCATGCTAGGACACTACACCCAGTAGAGTCACCTGTGCAATTATGTATTAAAAGGTTTCACAAAATGACGGACACTACAGGCACAGATGGGCATTGGAGCGCTATGCAACGAGTATACGTGTCAAAGCCGTGCATTCATCCACTCCCTATCTTAGTGTCTCCCAATCTCATTACCTTCTTAATTGTACCTTTCCACCCATTGCTCTATCCACCCATCTCCTCATCCAGCAAGACAACCAACTCATCCATCAACGAGCCACCCAGAAACACCACCTGCTCATCTGTTTATCACCCAGACCTGTCATTAGAACATCCATCACATTACCCACCGATGAACCATCTACCCATCCAAGAAAACACACCCATCCTACGCTCACCTTGTCACTCCACCCAAGAAAATGCACCCATCCAACGCTCACCCTGTAACTCCATCCAAGAAAACGCATCCACTCAATGCTCACCCTGTCACTCCACGCAAGAAAACGCATCCGCCCAATGCTCACCCTGTGACTCCAACCAGGAAAAGGCATCCACCCAAAGCTCACCCTGTCACTCCACCCAAGAAAACACATCCACCCAATGCTCACCCTATCACTCCACCCAGGAAAACGCACCCACCCAATGCTCACCCTGTCACTCCACCCAAGAAAACGCATCCACCCAATGCTCACCCTGTCACTCCACCCAAGAAAACGCATCCACCCAATTCTCACCCTGTCACTCCACCCAAGAAAACACATCCACCCAAAGCTCACCCTGTCACGCCACCCAGGAAAATGCACCCACCCAATGCTCACCCTGTCACTCCACCCAGGAAAACTCATCCACCCAATGCTCACCATTGTACTCAATCCAAGAAAACTCATCCACCCAATGCTCACCCTGTCACTCCACCCAGGAAAACGCACCCACCCAATGCTCACCCTATCACTCCACCCAGGAAAACGCACCCACCCAATGCTCACCCTGTCACTCCACCCAAGAAAACGCATCCACCCAATGCTCACCCTGTCACTCCACCCAAGAAAACGCATCCACCCAATGCTCACCCTATCACTCCACCCAGGAAAATGCATCCACCCAAAGCTCACCGTGTCACTCCACCCAGGAAAATGCACCCACCCAATGCTCACCCTTGTACTCCATCCAAGAAAACGCATCCACCCAATGCTCACCCTGTCACTCCACCCAGGGAAACGCACCCACCCAATGCTCACCCTGTAACTCCATCCAAGAAAACGCACCCATCCAACGCTCACCCTGTAACTCCATCCAAGAAAAGACATCCAACGCATCCACCCAATGCTCACCCTGTAACCCCATACAAGAAACACACCTGTCCAACGCTCACCCTGTAACTCCATCCAAGAAAACGCATCGACCCAATGCTCATCCTGTGACTCCACCCAGGAAAAGGCATCCACTCAAAGCTCACCCTGTCACTCCACCCAAGAAAACGCATCCACCCAATGCTCACCCTGTCACTCCACCCAAGAAAATGCATCCACCCAATGCTCACCCTAACACTCCACCCAGGAAAACGCACCCACCCAATGCTCACCCTGTCACTCCACCCAAGAAAACGCATCCACCCAATGCTCACCCTGTCACTCCATCCAAGAAAACGCATCCACCCAATGCTCACCCTATCACTCCACCCAGGAAAACGCATCCACCCAATGCTCACCCTTGTACTCCATCCAAGAAAACGCATCCACCCAATGCTCACCCTGTCACTCCACCCAGGAAAACGCACCCACCCAATGCTCACCCTGTAACTCCATCCCAGAAAACGCACCCATCCAACGCTCACCCTGTAACTCCATCCAAGAAAACGCATCAACCCAACGCTCACCCTGTAACTCCATCCAAGAAAACGCATCCACCAAATGCTCACCCTGTCACTCCACCCAAGAAAACGCATTCACCCAATGCTAACCCTGTCACTCCACCCAAGAAAACGCATCCACCCAATGCTCACCCTGTCACTCCACCCAGGAAAATGCACCCACCCAATGCTCACCCTGTCACTCCACCCAGAAAAACGCATCAACCCAATGCTCACCCTGTCACTCCACCCAGGAAAATGCACCCACCCAATGCTCACCCTGTGACTCCATCCAAGAAAACGCACCCACCCAATGCTCACCCTGTCACTCCACCCAGGAAAACGCATCAACCCAATGCTCACCCTTGTACTCCATCCAAGAAAATGCACCCACACAACGCTCACCTTGTCACTAGACCATGAAAACGTACCCGTCCAATGCTCTCCCCTGTGATTCCACCCAGGAAAACGCATCCACCCAATGCTCACCCAGGAAAACGCACCCACCCAATGCTCACTCTGTGACTCCACCCAAGAAAACGCATCCACCCAATGCTCACCCTGTCACTCCACCCATGAAAACGCATCCACCCAATGCTCACCCCTGCACTCCATCCAAGAAAAAAAGGACTTACCAAGGCTTTAGGCATACCTCATGACTCCATCCAAGACAATCCACCCACCCAACACTCACCCCCTCACTTCATCCAGGGCCGGCTTTAGCGCTCGTGGTGCCAGGTGCGATAATCATTTTTGGCTCCCCCATGACCTCCTTCTTAGATTCCCTCACAACCATCCTGCAAAAGTGCCCCTCATCTCCCCATAGTGCCTCTCCCACATGCACTTAATTTGTTTTAAAGCGATGGTAAAGGCTGCCTTCACTAATCCACTCAACTCTTCACATAAAATACAGATCTGTTCTTTGCAGCAGACATATTAACCCTCTGAGCTATGGAAAATCAAAACAGTCAGTAGACAAAACTCACTCTCTCTCAGGAACATTAATCACAAGAATTATCTTGACATTTTTATTGGTGCCTGAAAGCTGGATGCTCAAGGAACTCTGCAGCACGTGCTTTTAAATCATATGTTATTGCTAAACACAGCACCCCCCACATCTCAGTGCGCAGAGCGGTCGCACCGCCCTATAGCCGGCCCTGACTCATCCAAGAAAATGCTCCCACCCAACGCCCATTCTGTCACTGCACCCAAGAAAAAACATCCACCCAACGCTCACCTTGCCACTCCATTCAAGAAAACACACCCAACGCTCACCCTGCCATTCAATCCAAGAAATCACACCCACCCAACGCTCACTCTGCCATTCAATCCAAGAAATCACACCCACCCAACGCTCACCCTACCAATCCGTCCAAGAAAATGCACCCACCCAACGTTCACCCTGCCACTCCATCCAAGAAAACACACCCAACGCTCACCCTGCCACTTCATCCAAAAACACACACCCATCCAACGCTCCCCCTGCCACTCCATCCAATAAAACACACCCAACGCTCACCCTGCCACTCCATCCAAGAAAACACACCCACCCAGCGCCCACCCTGCCTCTCCATCCGAGAAAACGCACCCCTCCTTCTTAGATTCACTCACTACCACCCTGCAAAAGTGTCCCTCATCTCTCCATAGTGCCTCTCCCACATTAATTTAATTTGTTTTAAAGCGATGGTAAAGGCTGGCTTTACTAATCCACTTAGCTCGCCCCATAAAAAACAGATCTGTTCTTTGCAGCAGGCATATTAACCCTCTGAGCTATGGCGAAGCAAAACAGCCAGTAGACAAAACTCGCTCTCTCTCAGGAACATTAATCACAAGAGTTATCTTGACACTTTTATTGGTGCCTGAAAGCTAGAGGCACATGGAACTCTGCAGCAGGTGCTTTTAAATCATAAGTTATTGTTAAACACAGCACCCCCCACAGCTCAGCGTGCAGAGTGGTCGCACCTCCCTAAAGCCGGCCCTGACTCATCCAAGAAAACGCACCCACCCAACGCTCATCCTGCCACTCCATCCAAGAAAACACACCCACCCAACGCTCACCCTGCCACTCCATCCAAGAAAACACACCCACCCAACGCTCACCTTGCTACTCCATCCAAGAAAACACACCCACCCAACGCTCACCCTGCCACTCCATCCAACACACACCAATCCAACGCTCACCCTGCCACTCCATCCAAGAAAACACACCCACCCAACGCTCACCCTGTCACTCCGTCCAAGAAAACACACCCACCCAACGCTCACCCTGCCACTCCATCCAAGAAAACGCACCCACCCTGCGCTCACCCTGAAACTCCATCCAAGAAAACGCACCCACCCAACCCTCACCCTGCCACTCCATCCAAGAAAACGCACCCACCCAATGCTCACCCTGCCACTCCATCCAAGAAAAAGCACCCACCCAACACTCACCCTGCCACTTCATCCAAGAGAACGCACCCACCCAACGCTCGCCCTGCCACTCCATCTAAGAAAACGCACCCACCCAGCGCTCACCCTGCCACTCCATCCGAGAAAACGCACCAATCCAACGCTCACCCTGCCACTTCATCCAAAAACACACACCCATCCAACGCTCACCCTGCCACTCCATCCAAGAAAACGCACCAACCCAATGGTCACCCTGCCACTCCATCCAAGAAAACGCACCCACCCAATGCTCACCCTGTCACTCCAACTAAGAAAATGCACCCACCCAACGCTCACCCTGCCACTCCATATAAGAAAACCCGCCCACCCAACGCTCACCCTGCCACTCCATCTAAGAAAACCAGACATCTCTTTAACTTTGTGTTTTTTTATATGTATATCTGTTTCTGTTGGTAGTTATGTTTCCATTGGCACACCAGATATACATGTTTATATTTTATAATGTTTCAATGTTATTATTTGAGAGAAAACCACCCAAACCCACACCTAATTCATGTATTTAATTTTGTGTTTATATTGTATATATATATATATATATATATATATATATATATATATATATATATATATATATATATATATATATATATATATATATATATATATATATGTTATTTTATTATTTTATTGTTTATTTATTTAGGGTAGTATAGCCCCAAGCCAGTTTTGTTATATGCTTTACATACCTATTTATTTATAGACATACTTATTCATAATATGTATGCCTTCTCCTTCTATTTTATCTATTTATACTTGAGTATACATTTGCTGTTCCCAAATATTCATGTTTTAAATTGGTTGCAAAATGTTCTTCAGTGAAAATTAATACATATTACTTTTTGAAAATGTTTTCCAAAGACAAGTACACATTTTTAGGCTAACAGTTGATCATGTGCCATAGATTGCAATGATTATTTTGGTCTACGGTGTTATGGTAAATCAATGCTATTGTAAAAGGTGTTTCTGAAAAGTAATTTTTGTAAGAGATGTTTTGGAAAATTATGTTATCACATGCTATCAGATTCCCTGCCCCACTAACACCACGCTCTAAAACACAAAGATATATGGTCCCACTACTTTCATAATTCAGAACACAAAGACCTCCCTACTTTCATATTCGTGAACGCAAAGAAATCTGACTCACTTTTCCCATGTTGAACCATCACTTAGCAACCTAAGAAATCAAAGGTTCTTGCTCCACTGGTCTCACACCCCAGGAATACAAGGAACCACTGAACAACCGCTCATTGAGTGGAAGACAAAGGTCCTCTGGTCTACTGTAGAAGCATCTTCACTCATAATCCAGAATGCAAGGATCTACTAAAACTAAAACCCATGCTTCTAAATCTGCCCTTACAAATCAACAAACTCCTGAAATTAAGTGTCACTGGAAGCCCTGAGGCTAGTGAGGGTCCTTTTCCGAGTCCAAAGCATTATGTTGTGTTGGTGTGCAGGTGGTACCTCCAACCCAGGTTCAGCTTTTGATTCCCCGGGGAGTTCATGAGATTCTAACAACTTTATTGTGGTTCAATTTCAGTGTGACCAAGACTGATCAGATGATCTCCATCTCATGTCAAACTATGGTCCACTCTAAACATTCCACTTCTGTATCCAACTCCCAGACGTTGCCTAGCAGCGAGTGAAAGGACAAACAGTAGGATGAGAGAAGCACCTCAGTTTACTGACTCTACTATGGGTAAAACTGCTTTGGAAGGCAGGGGCTTCCATTTATCCAGAGCAGGACAAATCAACCATGATCTTAACTAAGGTTCAATCAAAACTTCTTTAGGCAAAACAGAAACTACCTAGGACTCGCCGAGGAAGCGGGTGCAGAACTGTATGCTGCAATTTTGAAGAAGAACACATATAGTAAAGGAGCCCACCTCTCAAGGAACTCGCTATAGACTAGCACATTATTTTCAGTGCATAGGTAGTTTCAGATACATACTCTCTCCCCCTTTCAGTCCTTTACAATCAGACACACACTAACAGTGCAAGGATTGGCCCAAGTCATTTAACACAATGTGTTTACCAAGTAGGTTAATAGCAGAACGAAGTGTTTCTCAATCCAACATCCACCACGTGGTACTGCACGGTACTCACCTGGAAAAACAATTTACGGACAACAGACAAGACCCAACATACCTCATCAGTTGGACTCTACCTTCTGCTGGTGCCACGTATAGCACAAAAGTGGTTCCACTTTGGTCTCAACTTACCAACAAACTTAAAGACCATCTTCAGTTCAGGAAAGCTCACTAGTCGATCTCTTTGGAAGATCATTTATTCTCTCGTCTTCCTACGTTCTGGCACGGTTGCACCAAGACAGGCTGCAGATCACACTGAACATCCATCATTAGTTCACCGCATCACGTCCACATCCTCTCTTGGGATTCCTTCCCCAACCAATGTCTTGACACTTCCTTTCCCCCAGTCCTCCCCTGTTGCGAGTGCTGCTCCAATGGTTAGTTGTGCTGAAGCATCTTTTCCTAGTTATCTTCTGCCTCTCGCGCTCCTGACCGGTTACATCCTGCACCTTGTGGCAAGTCACTTCTTCCATCAGCAAGCATACTACTCCCTTCACTGCCCCATAGCAGGATCCTAAGGGCTGGCAACACTCACTATTGTTCAAATTGGGTGAAACTGAGGCAATTTCCACTGTCAATTCCCACATGAATATTGAATTTGACCTCAATAATCACTTCTTCATTTCTAATTAAAAAAATAAGACCACAAGAGGAGATTTTCCAGGAGGTACCCTGAATCTATCATTCTGTTAAAGACCAAAGCTATATTTTAAGGTGACTTTTAAGGTGACTGCTTGATACCCTGGTAAAAAAAAAAATCTTAAATTACAATATGTATGGCTCCTGAGAACCTGGCTCCCCACCATATACAGAGAGAAATATAAATTACATATTACTTAAAAAAAATCTGCTGCTCTCTCTGTTTAGAATGCCCTATTGAATTGAATTTATTAACTGTTCGATTAATTAAAATAATTGCAGTAAAAAAAAAAGTAAAAAAGAAATAATGCATAATGGATTACCGTAGAAAACAGGCCACAAATTAAGATAAAATTCTGTTAAGAAGAATTGTCCCGCGAAGGCAACGCCTCCAGTGTCTTCTCATTTCACAAGCTTTCCAAGCGTGGTTCATCCATTTTTAAAATGCCCGATAGCACTTACTCCTCACTTGGAATAGTTTTCCAAGACAAGATTCGACGCGAGAGAAATGACAAATGAGCAGGTTCAACCAGCCAGAGCAGTAGTTGAACATTTTTGGGAAAAGGTGTTGCAGAGATGTTGGTTTCTAGTTCTTCTCCTCCAATGCCACCCTTCATCCTGAAGATATTGCGGCTAACTGAGGTTCGTAGATGGCATCTATTTAGTGAGAAAGCAAGGCTGGGGTCACAACTCTTCTGTCATCTTTTGGGTTGAGGGGAAATATGTTTTCTCTGAGCTGGGATGTGAAGTAATGACAATTGGATGCTTTCTCTAACTGACCAATCAGGAAGCTGTATTTTCAAGGGCTTGCTTTAGACCTCCAATGCGCATAGAAAATCATTACCCTGAATGTAGCCATTGTACTTCTGAGTGGTGGCGGTGAAGAGAACCCAGGGGTGTAGAAGAGCGAACCACAAGAGGAGCCTCCTAACAATATCGCCCCATAAACTTCCCAAATAAATCAAAATGAATATAAAAAATCCCTTTTCTACAATTCATCTCTTTCTGAGTGTACTTTATGCAAGTTTTTGTGAACCAATGAGGGACTGATTGCAATAACTTTATTTATTTTTTAATTGGGGTGCCACGCAACCCACCCGGCGACACAGGGGCGCCATTTTACTTAATAAAAAGAATTGCCAGCTCCTGCGCCACAGCTGCTCATTTATTACTCACTTCTCCCTTAAGGAGCACGCCATATGTTCCTATAAGGATGACTTACATATTGGTGATGGCACTAGAAGGGGCAGGGACATCACCATTTATTTTTTTAATGTTCGGGGGGGGGGTTGCAGGGAATACTGCAGTCCCCAACCAACATTATAAAAAAACAGTAGTCTCCTGGGTCATTGAAACCATGACCCAAGGAGAATTTACCATATTTTTTTTTGGAGCACTTCCCAAACTGAAGCTTTTGCTCTACAGCTAGGAGTGATGTGCCCTTTAAGACTGATACTAAGAATGCGGTTATATGTGGCCCGAAGATGTACAAAATAAAATGCAAGACTTTATTAAGGTTGTTTTTATGAATGCTTTTTAAGGACAGAAATTGTTAAAAGTTCAGATTGAGAGACTTATTTTTTACAATAAAAAAAACATAGTCCTTTAGCTATTTATTTACTCATTTTCACCCACAAAATGTAGCAATAAAAACTATGTAAAAAGAAAGCCACAGACATGTATTTTAATAAGATTTTTTAAAATAGTTTTAAGCAGTTAATATTAGTAAACATTGCATTATGTGTACCACTGAGGGCAACCCCCTCCACGTACGGCCGTCCAAAGGCTGTGCACAGCGTGGGATTGGCTGCCTGCGGGGGACTGGATGAAGGGCCTGGCCGCCGGCTGACGGCCAATCACGGCGCGGGGAAGTCTTTATGTATGGTAACAAATGATGACTTTACATTGTTGTACTTTTGGAGCTGGCTGACAAATATCTGTGTGTTCAACGCATTTTTCAATAACATGAGTATAATAAAAGTGGCAAACCGTGTTGGGAACAGGAAGCCTTCTAGCACTAGATCATTAAAGATGAATATAATTCAGGAAGCTGAGCCTGTTTTTGTGTTTGCAGGCGAAATGTTAGGTTGTGCTCCTCATTTAAGCATCTTCACAAGGTTCTGTACATTCATTTCAGAGTAAAAATTGAACAGTACGAGTGCTACTTTGCAAAGATTCCCTCAGTTTTCTTTGTTCTAGGTGCATTATCGTGCCCTCAAAGTAGCATTATTCCATGAATTTGGTACCCAGTCAAGTCTACCAAAGCATGGCAGATCCTGTATTGTACTGGGACATTAGTATAGCGCTTCATACCACTGACAATGCTCCGAAGCACTACACTTTTCAATAGTTCCAGGGTGCCCCTTGAGAGGTTTGTGATAGAAAGGGTCTGTCATAAGTGGCAGATGTTGGTTGAGGAGTGTGAGAATCGAGGACTTGTCGTGCAGTGAGTGCGAGAGTAGGCCCAGCCACACTTCCCAACATACCTGCTTGGCACATATGGTAGCCTGCATCTTCTATTTTAATGATGACAAGACCAATGTGTTTAATTCCTTCCTGAATTGTCTGGGGCGAGATGCAGGCTCTGAAAGTTACAGTTTTTGTTTAATGAAAGAATTGTCAGTAATGGGGTAAGTCTTGAATGCAGGAATCTAAGTTTCTGTTGAAGGAAGAGAGGTTCATCCATGGAATTCTCTGTGAGCTATCAACATTGGCTTAAAGGTGATCCATGGTAAAAGATCTTTCTGGCACAACACAGGGTTCTCTTTGAAGCATTTGTTAAAAATGCTCAAAATTAAAATAAGGTGATCGCCATTTTATTGGGTAATCGATAAATTAATTAACCGAAGGATCTAGCTGTTAGAAAGACAGATCTTAAATGCTTCTTAAACTCTGCAGCAGATCTAGATTCTGCCTTTCACTTTTGCATGTACAAAGCAAATGTATTTACAAACGGCGATACTACGCCGCCAACGACACTATTAGGCGTTACACGGCACCACTCATTACACCACGGAAAATACCTCTGGCCTGCTACCAATGAGCAATTTGCAAGTCATAGTTGTGCAACCGGTGAGCAAATTCCAGGCAGGTGAAACAAAGAATGTTTGAGAGCTGTCCTATTTCCTTCTTCCTGATAATTTCAGTGGTAACTAACAATTAAGATTCCTGCAAGTCACCCGCGTGTGTCTAAATAACAGTACAACACGTACATGTCCAAAGTACCTAACGCATCTCATCTGGAAAAGGGGTGATCAAAGCTTCTTTGACCCATAGATTTCAGTACAGTGTTCACTAGGATGCCAGGATTATCTGGGGAGTGAAGTTCGTGGTAGTCATGGCCGGACTGGCCAGCCGGGCAAGTGGGCAATTCCCTGGGTTGGGTGGCTGGAGTCCCAGAAGGCCGGTTTTGCCACTAAGCGGCTGGTTTTGGTCTCCAGGAGTGGTGGTGCACATTACGCAACCCCGGCTACAACTTGTAAGACTTACTCTGGTTTTAGTGCGCATTAGCACGTCTATACACGGGGGCTGAATTCATCATTTTTGCTAGGGCTGTTTTAAATTTCCAGTCCGACCCTGATGGCAGTGAATGTTCTCAGATTCGAAGTACTGAAGCTTCACACCCACCTCTTCTTATTCAATAGCATAATGTAGCAAAAATCTAAATCAACAATAAATAAAAAAAATCAAACTCACTCTTCCAGAGCCGACTCTTTCATAGTTTGCAAAACAAAGCCAGCCAAATCCTCCAAACAGTACTGCTTTTGACCAGACAGCAGGTCTTCTGACCAGAGAAGCAGGACCCACAGTTGTCCGCTAATACATTTTGCCTATTAATTCATATTATGAGATGTGCGCGGCATAACGAGCCCAAGACACACACCTTTTTACCTATGATCGAGTGAGGTTTACTCCTGGAAATCCAGGTGCATGTCACAAGTAAGTTAGGAGTAAGGCTCACCTACGTCAGCTTTGTGGAACACCTATGTCAGGAGTATGACGCACATAAATCAGGAGTATGCCATATCTACTCACAGACAAACTTTGCAAATTGGGTCCATTATATCAAAGCCACCAATAATGTAATTGATAAGAGCTTACATCATCATCGTAGCAAGGAGCATTGAACCTTGAGGTTGCATGGCAAAGTGGCATGTGCATTATATACAAATGCACCACACATCTGTAAAGCCTAATAAGGTCTGTTCCATTCATTTTTTAGGACTGGCTTGAGTACGAAGCGGTCTGCAGGACCTATTATCAACCATTCTTTAAAATACATAGAGTGCACTTGACTCTACCAAGAGGGGTAATTCTGGCTCACATTGACTTACTGGCTGTTTGGTGTATCATTCTGTCTAAGTAGTGCTTGTGCTGCAACAAAAAAGGGACTATTTTACACCTCAAAAGTAAACTGAATCATTACACATTAAATTATTTTTCCTACACATGCACTGTGTACAGAAACCTATCATAATAATATATTTTTTTTTTCATGGCAGAAGTCCAGACTCTAAACACAGACAAGCCTGTTGCTTTTTCAATGTTTGTTACATACTGCATGTGGCAAGCTGAAATTGTGTATTCTAAAAAGGCTAGTTCCCATCCTCCACGTCACGTGCTCCTGTCAGCCACAGAAGCAGAGGGTTTTTATGCCCTGGATAAATTATCTTAATGTATCTTTTCCCTCCCTCCGCCCAGCCTCCTATATTTAGCAGGAAGCCGCCAGTCCTCCCTGGAGGGTTCCGCCATTTCTTGCCGCTGTGCTTCGCGGTCTCAAGCTCCCGCGGGAGCTGGGGGGGAAGATAACCGTATTGAGTCAAATTGGCCGTCCCTTAAAGTTTCATGCCGACAGCAACACTGGTCCGCTTGTCGGGTTTCACACATTTTAGCAAAGCAACATTAGTATCACACATTTGTGGCTGTGTTGGAAACCGCTAGCGATACCCGCGCGTGTTCCATATATCCCACACACTCAAAATCAGGATTGAAGAAGCTTCAGATCCCTTGTGATTTTTCTTTACATATTACACTCTGTGATCTTTTAAATGTCCTGATTTAGTAACAGGATCTAATGGGATCTGGAGGCAAAACGAACCCCCTGAAAACTCAACAGCATGTACAGGTGGCAGGGACCCCAAGCGCCATGGAATGGACCATACATAACACATCAGTTGTATATTTTGAGCATACGAAAGCCTGGTCAGCTTCCCTGGGATAGAATGGTAAGGGTGGTGGAGACCGATCTGTCGTCCGATCGGGTCTGGTCGTTTTCCCCAAGGATCACAAATTCCCAATCGACCCCCTTCTGCAACAGGCTGACAGCCAAACCCATTAAACCAAGGCGTTAAATCCCATTACCCAAACACCTACCTTCACCTGGAGTACAATGCGGAGGGCTGTCGATCACCAAAAGAGGGGATCTAACTGACCTTTTAGAATAACTAATTCACATGCTCAGCATTTCCAGAGAAGGCCATCAGAAGTTAGCTACCTAAACAAGAAAACAAACAGATGACCAGAAGTCCTAAAAGTGTGGAAACAAGGTTGCTAGTCCTGAGAACTTTTTCTCAACTGGAGGTGTCCGATACCCAAATGGACTGGTTCAACTGTTAGCCGCCGGTGGGCAAAACGATACAGACAACATCCTAGAGTAAATGTCTTCTGCTCCCAAATGTGCCCTTTTCAGACATAGAAAGAAATGGGTTTGTCCTCGACCTCTGCTTGAAAGATCCTGCATCTTAATACAGCCTATACTTGAAAACAGATCTACACTTCCTGTTGAGGGCAGAACCTCAACCTCCGCTCTTGCCACCACAGCCACTCCTGGTGTCAATAAAGTATCTTGCTATGGTTGCAAATGTGTCAGGTCGAGATTTTCTCAGCAGGTTTACCAAGCATTGTCAAAGTGAATAGTTTTCACCTTGTTAATCTACTGACTTTGCAAATGCATTTTTCTGATGCGGAGCAGCATTAGCAAAAACAAACAAGCATTGGCAAAGTAAATAAGTCTTGCCTATACAAGAGCTATTGGCTATGGCAATGTGTTTTAGACATGTTGAACACAAATGTGACTGCTGTTCAGCATGGCTAAAAGTGGGAGGGGTTGGGGTGGATTGTAGATTAGTGGGGTAGATTGAAGTGGGTATATTACAGCATACTGGAGTAGAGTAGATGAGGGTAGATTGCAGGGAGGTGGGGTAGACTGGAGTGGTGATTTGGAGTATAGTGGGGTAGTGTGGGGTAGAGTGGAGTAGGGTGGAGCGGATTAGTGTGTAGTAGATTGGAACGGGGTTGAGTGTAGTGGGATAAATTAGGGTTGGCTTAAGTGGGGTAGATTGGGGAAGGGTGGAGTGGTTTAGAGTGGAGTTAGATGCTGGGGTAGATTGGGCTAGATTGGGGATGTGTAGATTGGGGTGGATTTGATAGATTGGGGTGGAGTGGGTTAGATTGGAGTAGAAATGGAGTGGTTAGAGTGGGGTAGATTGGAGTGGGGTAGATTAGGGTAGATTGTACTGGATTGGAGTGTAGTAGGGTGGAGTGGGGTAGACTGGAGAGTGGAGTGTGGTGCAATGGGGAAGAGTGGGGTGTGGTAGACTGGGGTATAGTGTAGTGGGGTAAAGTGGGGTAGAGAGAAATGTAGTTGTGTAGATTTGGAGTGGGGTAGATTGGGGTACAGTGGATGTCACAGTGAGCTGTTTGTATTCCTATTTCAGCCCCGGGAATAACAAACAAGAAGGAGCTATTTTGCGGGAGGCAGCATGAACCACAAGGACAACCCTAGTCGTATTGTGGTAATTCATATCACTCCACAACCCGAAAACGAGGAAAAAAGGAAAAGCACAATGCAGCAGAGGTAGCATCATTCCATGTGGGTGTACATATGTGATGAAGCATACTAATGCATACATCACCATGCAAGCACGCCTACAGAATGGCATGGGCACTATTTGTTTTGTATTTGTATTTACAGATTCAAGGCAGCAGATGCCACTTGTATCATTTATAGTCCAGGGCTTTTTGCAATGAGAGCAGGGCAGCAGCAAACGGCGGCTGTCATATTCTTAAAAAAAATAATATATATCTATATATATCTATATATATCTATATATATCTATATATATATATATATATATATATATATATATATATATATATATATATATATGCATATAGATATATATATATTTTAAGGACTGCTGGGGGGGGGGAAGCAATGCAGGAGTAGGTGGGGGAGCAAATAAGAGTGGGGGTTGTCGAGGTAGCAATGGAGAACCACAAAAGTACATTTTTGGACTGCAGAGAGGCTTAGCAGCAAGCAGTAGCTGCTGGCCCCTCCAAAAACAATCAAAATGGAAGCATTCATTTTTCATTTTAAAGATTGTGGGGGAGGGGTGCAACAGAGGCGCAGGTGGGGGTGCGGGTGAAGGGGAAGTTACCAAGAAAGTATTTGGGGAGGAAGCAACACACGAGAGGGAGCATGACATTTACTCTCATGAAGGGCTGAATGAAAAAAAAGTAGTTCTAAAATGTGAGCAGTGGAAGTATACAAGTTAAGTAATAACAAGGATGGTAAAGAGGCCATGCTCCAGAGGAGGGACAAACAAAATAAAAGGAAGGCAAGCCACTCAATAAGAAGAAATCAAATAAAGCCAAGCAATGGAAAGAAATATTCAAACTCTTAGCCCTCTGCATGTTTTTGAGGTCAAGGATGGGCAGCGCATGCGCGGCCCTGCGAGGCATGCTGTATTGAGGAATGGACTAAAAGCTCTGCCCTTTTACAGCCCATTTTCACAATTGGCTCCTGTTACAGTCCTTTAAAAATCGTTGCTTTTCATTCGTGAATAGGCTTACAAGTCCCTCCTTAGTACTGCCTTGTCTCCATTTGTAACCTCCCATAACGACTGGACTTTTTATTTGCGGTCTTACACGGTCTGCTTTTTATCTAGCCGTGAGCGCTTTTTTCTTTGACAGTAATTAATGTAAAGTGCACGGAACGCACACCTGCTTTAGCAATGGCGGCCGTTTTTTGGAGGGGGGGTTATTTGCAGCACACTATGCGCGCTTTCACTTAATGGGGATCGGCTATAAATATACCCCCCCTCCCCAACCCACTGCACAGATGCCGTGCAAAACGGGCTCTGTTAATTTGCCAAAACTGTTTTTAGTAACTCAGCGCTATAATTTGAAATATGCTGGGTTCCTTGCCCACTGCACAGACGCCTGCATGTTTTTTTTTTACTATTTCACTTTTTGGTAATTTTCACAATTTGGTTGTTCCGTGGCATGGGGCACTTTTACCAAAAAAGCATTTGTTTGTCAAGGGAGAGGATGTGGCCTAACGGCTAGAGCGGTCAACCTAGACCCTGGGGAACCGGGTTCGAGTCTCGGCAACAACGCTCAATATCCTGTGATTCTGGGCAAATCACTTAATCTCCCTCATGTGAAGAGCTCTGATACCTGACGTCTTGGGTCTGTCTACTTCACGCTATATAAAACTCTATATAAAAAAAAACCCATGACAAACAAACGCTTTTTTTTAGTAAAAACGCCCCATGCTGCACTTTCACCTTAATAGCAGCCGCGGACCTTTCTTTAGACACTGCTTGTCTAAAGAAAGAGGTGTGGCCTCTCTTAATGTGAAAACGTGGCATGGGGGGTTTGAAAACAAAAAATATTTGCAATAGGTCTCGCCTTTGAGAGAATTTAAGCTATTGGCATTTACAATGACAATAGCTTAACCCCTTCACTGCGGCGGCTATTCC
Organism: Lissotriton helveticus; assembly: GCF_964261635.1. NCBI lineage: Eukaryota > Metazoa > Chordata > Amphibia > Caudata > Salamandridae > Lissotriton > Lissotriton helveticus. The sequence goes on along the minus strand of NC_136065.1, from coordinate 160,885,595 downwards.
ACCGCAGTGCTAAGGGGGCGGGGCGGCCGTGCGGCGGCCGCATGCTGGCGACGGAACCGCTCCGTCACCAACCGCGGTTGAGCTGTGCTCTTGACGGAGCGGTTCCGTCACGGCCCTGCCCGCTCAATGGAACGTCCAGCGCAGGCGCGGAATTTGCGCCGTGCAGGCGCGCCGAGCGGGCCGTGGCGTAACCGCTCCGTCATCGGCACAGCGCGATGGCAGCTGATGACGGAGTGGTTCCGTCACCAGCAGGGGAGGGGTTAAACTCTCGCAAATACGAGACCTATTGCATTGCAAATGCTTGTTCTATACTGCACACAAGGCGTTTTATACACAGACAGCTAGGAGCGGTTTGGTAGGTAAGACCTAAATCTACTCTCCTTATGAAGGCCTACAAGAAAAAATGTAGCTTGGGAAAAAGTGCAACTTTACTGGTAAGGTCACAGAGGAACCAACTGCAACCCAAAGCACTATTTCCGACCGCCCAGAAGGAATAAACATATTAAGAACAAAACAAAAATGTGCCTGGGGCTGGGAATTTTTTTGTTTTTTTCTTTCCAGGAAGACAGTAACGGAACCTGTTCCACGTCTCACCTGGCCTGCTTTTCGTACTTCCTTTAGTTAACAGAGAACAGGTATTTCACTTATTCCCCAAAAGGCAATGCGCCTGTCAAGGCGATATGCAAATGCAAAGACAAGGAAATCTCAACATTGTACGTGTTCTTAAACTATCCTAGTGGCAAGTATAAAATGCCCTGCGTTAAGACAGCCTGCAACATACCCACTGCCAGCACAAATATGTCACAGAAATATTCATGTTGCGACACTGCTTACCAAATGGAATAGGGGCATCAGATATTTGAATGCTGTTCTCTAAAGCTGCCCCGTGACTGTCAGAATCTGGTGAGAAGGAGAGGGTCTGGCTTTCACTCGTCTGAAGATCTTGTGTTGCCTATGTCTCGGTTTGTTTTAGGTTAGTGTTAAGGTGTGTTTTTGCACTAACTGGTTAGCCTACCCACTTCTACAGCAGTACCTTTTTGCATTGGATGCAATTCTGCCTAATATCATTATGGGTGAAACTGTTCAGTGACACAGGAAAGACCCAAGCAGCTCACAAATGGAAGACCCATCTCCATCACCCCGTCCTCACTATGCCACCATGCACAGGAAGCTTCAAACCCCATCACCATTGCCACTTTTCCATCTACAAGGAGCAGTGGGTATTGTGGGGATGCTGGTAAGAGTGATTTCCCATCTCTCTGCACATGTTACTTACCACCCTCTCCAGGACTTCCACCCATCTACTGCATCCACCCTACGATAGAGTTTCACATTCAATGCGAACGTTTAAATCCTATTTAGGCGCATCAAAACACGTGGTGTACGTCTATGTGCTGCAATGAGTTTGTGAAGATCCTAGTAAGAGACCACTTGGTGGTATGGTGGTTTGGAGATGGGCAGCGGCTTACAGTTTCTGACCAGGGTTCCAGACTTCACGCACATGGTGAGGATCTGTGAACGGACCCTCACTGGTGGCGAGCAGACCACATGGGGCCGACTCACGAAGGAGGGACACTTGAGCAACATTCTCCATGCATCAGCTGCACACAGGTGTCACTTCTGGACTTCCGGTAATTTGCACACAATGCTTTCAGTTATGGGATACATTGCTCATCTAGGCCTCAAACCCTACGCAGGAAACCTAAATTAAAGCCAAGTGCAAATGGTTTTTATCTTGGCCTTCGCTCACAAAGGAGAAGCTTCCCAATAGGAGAAGGGTGAAGACCTTTTTGTCACAGAATAGTAACAAAACTCATCACAACACAAGTCTAAGTTTGTGACACAATGGAACCTACACCATCAGAAAATCCAGGAACAAAACACATTATTCTATTTTATTTATCAAATCAGCTGTGGGATTTTCCCCTTTGTAGGGACAGAATATTTCCCGCCGTAGGTAACTCCTTAAACACTTAACCCAAACTGCGGCACTTGATCTGCACTTCTATTTGTTGAGGAGTTTACACATTTTAAGTCTCTTGGGGAAAACCACGGCGTTGGATAGAACTACCAATATCTGTACAACCAAGGACTTGCGTGTTTATGGCACCCACGCCATGCAAAGATATATTCAGCGTAGAGTTGACTGCCAGGAGCTATAGCTCAGAGGCAAGGTTTTGAGCCTCACAGGACCTCCAGGACCTTCCAGGACAATGGTTTGAAAGCCTCAATGTCCCAGTAGAGGAGCCGCGTGCAGTGTCTTGGGTTTGTTCTCCCACGAGTATAACATTTTTCTAATTCATATATTTATTACTCACATTTATCAAAAAGTGTATATCAGCAATTGAAATTAACAAGTGGGAGACCATTCCTTAAGACGTGCAGCTCGCTCAGCCCATTGGGCGGCTTACAACACGTGTTGAAAGCACACAATGCAAAAAGCCAGACAATGTGGCCCAATCATAAGGCTACTAGTTAGCCAGAAGCTAGATTCACGGATTAAGCCCAAAATCGTAAAACGCATGCACAAGATGATGGGTGTGTCACATTTCTACTAGGGAATGCTCAACTCTCGTTTCAGCGACCCTATGCACATGCATGGATTAAAGTCATAACCTGATGGTAGTGACACATAAACATGGCTTCCAATCACAAACATCATTTATAGATGTTCAATATGGTAGACTCCTTTCTCCTCGTTTAGGACCATCAGTGTGTCAGGGGATGGATCCCTTAATTGGATTGGATACTGCAAACTGATTTTTATGTATTGTATTGTATTTTAATTGCATGTATATAGTGCTTACTACCCCTGACGAGGTATCAAAGTGCTTTTTCGGCGAGTAGCACGCTACTCTGGACCCCATAAAGGATTAGTGGTGAATTAGTATAGTGAAATACAAAAGTCATTTGAGTGGTGGATATGTTAGTCAGTTATGTGGATTGAGAAGGAGAGTGGAGGAATAGAAGAGGGAAACAGGTTTACATTTATATAGTGCTTGCTAAACCTGATGGGGGGGTTGAAGCGTTTTTTTCCGGCGAGTAGCACGCTAATCCTGAACCCATTAAGGATTAGTGGTGAATTAGTAAAGTGAAATATGAAAGTAATTTGCGAGGTGGATATGTTTGTCTGTTATTTGGATTTAAAGGGGTTGTGGAGGGATAGAAGAGGGAAGGATTTCGACATTTTATTTTTGTTTGTTTTGGAGGTCATAGCGGTGGGAGGAAGCTTGGGATGAGCAAAAGGGGTGTGGAGGGGGAAGAGCCAGAGGGAAGGGTTTAGAAAAGCTTGTTTTGGGTGATCGGAATAGTAAAAGAGGCATGAGATGATGCAAGGAGGGTTAGGGTAGGGAAGAATTTAGAAAGGGTTATTTTAGGGATCATAGTAGTAGTATTGGGTTTGGGATGAATGAGAGAGCGGAAGTAGAGGTTACATTGATAGAGGTAAAGGGTGAGAAATAGGGTAGTGCATTGGATATGCTGCATTCGAAGAAAAGTAATAAATATATAGACCCATAAGTACATGGAAGGTATAAAGATGCATAAAGGAAGTAAGTATATGTAAATTAAAGATGCATTAAATAAACTCCGGCTTTCAAGTGTTGTTGTACTTAAAATTAATTTAATGTATGTGTGTGTATATATATATATATATTTGCAATTTAATAGTGAATCTGCACTAGGAAATGCTAAACGTTCTACTTAATGGCTGTATGCTAATAAAAAATGCCCTTCAAAGAAAATAACATATGTTTATCCAAGAATTTCAGTCACTCCCTTGGTGTGGTCCTTTGAGCTATTTTAACCATGTTATGTTCTTTTGTACTGATGTCTTTGCACATTATGTTTTGTCTGTTGGATGGGATTTACTGTATAACACATTTACAATTAACTTCTTGTAAAGTGCAAAGAGAGGATGGACAAAGAAAAAAGAAAATACATATTTAGCCTGCTGAGGATTCAAGTCAGCTAAACAAGAGTTCTCGCATATTTATGCGCTGCGCCATCACAAAGAGATGAACTGAAGACAGAAATTGCACAACAAAATCTTCTTAGCCAAAATTGTATTAGGAGCCTTTAGATGGGGCCTAATTCCAACTTAATTTCTACAAACAGAACAAAAATAAAGAAATTAAGTCCAAAGGTTTGGGACAGTCTGACCCTTAGGTGACCGCCTGTTCAACGAACAGGAAGTGGACAGGACAAAAACAGGAAAAGGGCAGGTGAGGGGAGCAGACAGCAGTAAGCACTACAGCAGGGCCATGTAATCACGGATGCTGGTAGGGCTCCAACGAGGAGAACAAGTTACACCATTTTGCTTCTGCAAGATGCTTCCCCCGACTCTAAATAACAGAGACTGGTTCATCTTATAATTGACTTTTAAATCTATGACGTTTTAGATAATACCTATCCTATAGAACGTTGAGGTCCTATTTAAGTCTTGACCGTCGGATCCATGCCAGATTTTTAGGATAACGTCAGACAACGTAAACTAACTTCATTTAGAATCTTTATGTCTAAATGTATACTTTCTGAATATCCAGAAGATATGTCTTTGATCTGGCTCACCTGGACCCCACTGATACAGATTAACACAGCTATGATATTACTTAGTGACATGAGGGGGCGGGAGGTTCTGGGGGTTGCAATCTTATCAATTTCCAGAGCTGCAGTTCTCACTTTAGGGGGAGACGGTCTTACTAACCTCAGAGATATGGTGCAGGAAGCCCTACCCAGAAAGGTCAGTTGTCCAGAAGGCATGGTGTGGCTCTTAAGAAGATGCAAGAGGTATGGGGCCAGGTCACTGAACCTAAAGGATCCACCCTTTAGAACTCACTGCCATCCAGGATTCATCCTGCAGGAAGTACTAACTATACATGAAAACAAACCTCTTCCATTCATCATACGGCCTTTTGACTCTAACCTAATTTATTAATTTTTCCTTATCAACCTCTCCCGCAAATTGGAAAAAGCATCATTTGGTTCCATACTTGGGTATGTAGTAGTGAAGATGGAAAATAATAGTTCTCTTAGTTCCCTTTGGTCAAGATATGCCTTTAAAGTTTTGCCTTTCATGGAAAAGTTGCTCGTCATTACACCTTTCTGGTAGAAAGGAGACAGTTTTTGGGACCATCTCAGCGAATGCAGTTATAAAGCTGCCACACTGACTCGCCTGGACACATCTGTACGCACCGCCCATTTTCATGGTTGTGCTTCCCTGTCTGTCTTATGTGGGAAGGCCTCAGTCATGAGCTGCTTACATTTGCTGCAGAGATTGCTCTGGTCACTGTAGCGCTTCGAGACCCTCACCGGTGATTTGCTGTGCTTTATTAAGGATTGACTGTAGAGTTTCCTACGGTGAAGAAGTCTTGTGGATGGGCGAACGGTATCTCCGCAGTTTTCTAGCTGCAACAGGTACCCCCGAAGGAGGTGGTTTTTTTTACAACGGAAGGGAGCATGGGAAAAGTTAAGAACCACGTGCCAGAGGGGCTCCTGAAATGTGCACTGCATTCCCACTTGTGGCAGTTGTGCCAAGCTTTGATGCTCTGGATTTGTGGACATGACCCACTGTGCAGTACTGGCTGGGGGCTACTCTACAGCTGCGTGAACTGATAAAATTAAGATTGGTTTTGTTGCTAAATGACAAGGCCTACCTGCCCATTAATGATAAACTGAACGCCACCGATCACCCACACCACATCAGCGCTGACCACATATTTCCCAATCTCTTCGGTTGGAGAACAGTCCCTATCTACAGTCATGTGACACGCGGAGCCGCAAACTCACAGCCTTCATGGTGTATCGCGAAATAGGTTTGCAGGTAAAGGTGAGCGGCAAATCAACGTGCTATTTACACTTTCATAACCCGCTAGAGGTGCCTTAGAGGAGGTTTGATGGCACCAAATGCTAACAGTCTTTTTATTGATTGTTTCCACCATATGGTGCACCTGGTGGCTTGAACTAAGAGTTTCTTTGGCTTAATCCAGTGGTCTTTTTGGAATAGCTCCACCTAAAGGTAAGAGTGGGTACTGCTCCTCAAGGAAGCTGAGCACGTGGCAGGGGCATTCTGCAGTTTCGCAGCAGTCTCACTAAACGCATTAAAGGACCTAAACAGCACCATAATAAAATGGCAAGTCTGTAATGCAAGGCTGAAAATGTGAACACTCTAACACCAACCAAACTTGGATTACAAAAGCAATGTATAGGTGTGACAGGATTGCAGGCTGTTTGCAAATGGCGGCCTCTGAAACATGGAAGCATGCACAATAGCCCAAAGTATCAGCATCTGCTCTATCAAATGGTTGCCTTCGAGAGCGGCTGTAGCCATGCGCATCTTAATCCTATCTTGTACTGACTTCTGACGTTCTGTCTGCATAAGAAACCACAAGGGCATAAATTTTCCTAATGAACTAAAGTGATAATCACATTAATTTGGCTGCCTTTGATAGGTGCCAGCTCCAATTTACAACAAGGATCCGGGAGCCGCCAAGCAAGCTTCTGGGCACGCAGATGCTCTACACGGTGCCCTGTGGCATCGCTGGTACCCTTGAAAAATCCAGTGTTCGGTGGTGGAGCACCACACGTCGTGGTGTTAGTATCAGAGACCCTAGGGTACATCAAAGAGGCAGCATTGTGACGCCACAAAGAGCACAAACAAACAACTAAGGATTGTAAAGGGCCGCGGTACATTGTGCAGAGGATAGTGGCAGTGGGTGACAGGTGGAGAGAGGGCGCACAGAGGACCCTGGCATTTCAGAGGGCACATATGAAGGGCAAAGAGCACAAGGAGATGGCAGAAGGCGTGCCACACCCCCAGGAAAGAGTGGCTGAATGAAGTTGGTGCTACTCCGCTTATACAACTGACCAGTGACACTTCTAAAGACATTATGGAGTGGCTTAACTGCACACGTGGACAGATAAAAATGTGCCCCTTTCAATTAAAATAAGTAATTAAAAAAAGAGGCAGAAAATTGAAACTTTGAGATCACAGAGTGTGATGTTAAAGGTTAGAAAGGTAGCAATGTTCACCTCAAGGGGCCAATGAAATCACTAGATGCGGCTGGATCTATAAGTTGTAATCTATAATAAATGAATCTGCGATGAAAATAGACGCGAGTTAATGATGCTGTTGAACTTGCGGAACTAAAGGAAAACAGGGTCATGTGAATTAAAAGTCTGGGGAATACCACGCCGCACACTAAAAAGGAAACATCAACTGGACAGAAGGAAAAGACAAACACAGATCTGTTTGAAGACAACACATTCTGGATAGTATGAAATTGATTCGATAAGAAATGAAAGTGCCATCCACAAATGGTTTATGCAAGCACAGCGCATTAATAATGTATGAAAATCGCTTTAGAGGTCAACTATTCATGTGTACTGTCTGAAAGGTAATATTTGTCCTCCTATAGGTCTTTGACCATGAAGTTCCTCCTTCCATGAGGCATTCCATGGCTTACATTAAGGTGCCCAGGGATTGGAAAAGCCTAGTTGGGTGTCAGTCTTTTGGCTTTGTCCTGGGTTTTGTAAAACTTTATTAATGAAGGACCTGCTGGGCCTCGCCAATAAAAAATAAAACATTGGCTACAGGTAAAAATATATTTTTGGTCTGAAAAAGAACACGCCGACATAGAAGGCCCTGGCACTGAAAGGAACTACTTTGTGTGCGGATGTGCTCCTGGTGAAAGAGCAGACTAAGGTTAGTCAACGCCTTAAGTACCTCATATTTTCCAGTGCTGCTGGGTCATCTTTAAAGAAGCAAAGCAGTTTAGGATACAAACACACCGCTTGCCAGATGGAACAATCGCTTCACACGGGATCACTAGGTTTGACACTTCGGCAATGCTCAGCTAATCATACCAAAAATCCATTGGTTAATTGTTTATTCACAAATATACATTTTTACTAGAACCTCCCAGAAACAGGGTCACTTCACTGGTTGGGTCATCGAGAGGCTGTCACATCTTGACCACCAGACGGAAGCTCGACTGGCTTGTCACACAGAGAAATGAAATGAAATGAATTCGTACTTGTATAGCGCACTTATACCCTGAGGCGTCTTTGCGCTGTACGCATACCGCTGTGGAACCCTTCCTGGCTTTTCCCTGTGAAATGCCCACTCCTGGGCACCCCAAAGGTGAAGCCAGGCATCCCAGCGCTGTTGGGGCCGTTGTGGAGATTAAGCAAGCTATTGCCCAGAGTCACAGAGTGGGACCCATGGTTAGAATAGGCACCGAGGCGAGAATTATCAGGTCCGAGGAAATTGATCCCAAGACCCGCCGAGGTGGGAATTGAACCCTGGTCCCGGGCCAGACCTCTGCATCAGGGTCTGCCGCTCTAACCATTGAGCCACACTAATCCAGAGGATTATGGGAAATGAGTTTGGAGATGTCCATGCAGTTGCCCATGGCTAGTCACAGAATCAAAACCAAAACCTTCCACGAGTAACCAATTTACAGTCTCACCTAGGACATCTGAACGACCACTAGCGTATTGTGGCTCTATGAGCGCGCGTCCCTGGTACCCTTCTACTCAGAGGTGTGGGAAACAGCAGTATGGAGGATGTACCACAAATTCTCCCTTTGCGCCACCTGCTCTGCAAACCTGTAGGCGCAGGTGTATGCGGTGTATGGTCAGAAGGATGCTCTTGAAATCGAAGTAAAAAGCCAAATTTAAGAGCAGTATTCACGTTGAACATTCTGAAAATATATATTTTTTTAAATTCAAAAAGGGACAGTGAGCATTCTCTTTGTCCCAACTTCAGCAAGTGCTTTATGAAAATCTGGAGGTGCTGCCAATGAGGTACTGTGGAAATAACAGAAGAGAAACCTGACCGCGGGATGTGGTTTCCCGTCAATCTTTGCCCAAAATGGCTGACATGAGAGCAGCAGATCCCAGCTGTGAAGCAAAGTGAAATCACTCAAGCTAAGCAACACATTATTTCAAAGTATTGTGTTATTGCAGATTCCAGGGATCCAATGAATATGCAGGGAGTTAAAAACGGAACATGATATTAAAATAGGATAAACCAACAAAAAGGGTATACATGCCAAGTTGCATGTGATATCTAATGGAGGTCGTTCAATGCAATTAATAATGCACTCAAGAGGGTCATATGTTAGAGGTCTCCCAATACCTGACTCAGCTCACACACTTCGGGATTCACTTCTTCACCAGTCTTGCCTTGGTTCAACTCAAGTTACGGCAGCCTACACCCGCTGCTGACCATAGCGGTTGCCAAAAACACCAGCTCCTGCCTTGCTTCACACACACACAGGCAGCCTACACCACCAGTGCTCCCAAGGGCTGCCTAAAGCACCCACTCCTGGCTTACCTCACATCCTCTCAGGCATTGGACAACTGCCAACTGCTCCTGCTCCCAGCGGCTGCTGGAAGCACCCGCTCCTGGCTTACCTCACATCCGCTCAGGCAGTCAACATCCACCACCGCTGCCAGAAGCTGCCGGAGGCACCAGCTCCTGGCTTACCTTACACCGTTCAGGCCACCTCCACCCATCTCTGCTCCCAACACCCGACAGAAGCACCGCTCTGGCTTCCCTGGCATCCACTCAGGCATTTGGCAGCCTCCACCTGCCAGTGCTCCCAGAAGCTACCAGAAGCGCCGAATCCTGGCTCATCTCAAATCCTGTCAGGCTTCGGGCTGGGAACACCTGATCCTAGTGGCTGCCAGCAGCTCAGTTGCTGGCTCACCTCACATCCGCTAACACTCATGAAGACCCCCTGCGTGCCAACTTTCAAGAATATGGACCTTGTGATTCACCAGGTGAGAAGGCCAAGAGGGGAAGGAATTGTGGACCTCAAAACCTAATACGAATTTTGGGCCAGTGCACCTCAAACCAAAGAGGAAATACAACCGGGGCGTAGGACGAGGGCATAATACAAATGTGTTTGTGGCCTTCCTTAGGTCCAAGAAGACTTGGTTTCAATATCAGGAACCTGGAAATGAGAAGCCGTCGCACCGTGTGGAGATCTCCATAAAAGAAACGAACTCCTTCGGTACACACACCTTTCAACCTATTGAGTCTCAACGAAGGGTGACGTCTGCCATTGGTTGCGGGCATTCCACTGAAATTAATGGAGGAGAACACATTATGAACATGTATGAAGGAATGGGGCATCTGTGGGGCTGCTGACCTAACTAAAGTCCACAAGAAGCATATGACATGGTGGGAGTGTGAAGAATCATTCCAGGCGTGCAACAGTCTCCAATTTAGGCTGAGCTGAGAAATACTGTTTGCGATCCCGATTCCAGACAACGGGCTACGTTTGGTCAGCGACGGCTCCTCCGCAATTGCAGAGGAGCGTCGCCCCACTGGCTCAGAGCCAGCAGCTGAAAAATAAAACTATATTTTACTGTTGTTTTATTTTTCATCTGCTGGCTGAGCCAGCGTGTGTATTGAGGGGCAGGGTTGGGCCATGGAAGGGAGGAGAAATGTAGTGGTGTGTGCACTACTAAGTGCGCCTGTCTGTTTGGCCCTTTTAGGAAGCCGAACAGACATGCGCACTTAGGTTTCTCCAACCCAGCTGTATTGCACAGCCAGGTTGGAGAAACAGCACAGACTCCCTGTGCCTGAGCGATCGTTAAACCAACCCGCTCAGGCCAATGCCCGTGCTGCTCTCATGAGATTCCAACAGGGAGTCTCTGATGCTGCCCCAGTGTCTGCTGGGACCAGGAAGCAGCAAAACACCTTGGTGCAAGTCGGCCGGCAGCTTCAGGTAAGACATTTTTATTATTATTCCCCTCCTGCGCTCTCCCTCTCCAGCCCAACCGCCGCCGCTTCCCTCCACCCGCCTCACCTGTTTGTGTCGGCCGCCACTGAGTTTGATCGAGACTACATTCAACAATTCTACAAGATCCCACACCCTGTTCTCATTTCATTACAATTTTTGTACCTTGTAGCCAGCACAGCCACCTCACTGCACCATCAAGATGCAAGTGTCCCTGCTTCCTGTTTTGTTTTGCTGATTCAATTCCCAAGGGATGCTATGACACTAGACATTGCCCCATGCACAGATTCTGCTCCTCTCTCCAACAGTTCCCCAGTCGTCCCAGTGTGCCACAGAAGAGAAGATAGGTAAACTTGAGAAAGCTCATGGTATTTAGCTTCCTATCATCTTCATTTTGAGAAGCACTTTGGACATCTTCTGAGACTAGACTGTCTCTATTGCCTGGAGGGCACCTCTTACAGAGTACGCTAGACGCGGTGAACAGGCTCGGCTCCAAGAACCATTGCACAGGAGGTTCTAACAATCCAGCAATGAGGAACAATTGCCTGCAGTGCTACTGTCCCGTAGCAGTGCAATTTGAACTGGATCCTAACCTTGCACAAAGGTGTAAGATATGTAAAATCTGAGATCACGTGGCACTTCCAGCTTTCAGGCCACCCTGCTCTGCATTATCTGGAGACACCATGACCGAAACAGTCCTGAAGGCAGCTAATATACGAACAGCACAGCTCTGGGGCTCAAGACATGACAGCCTGATTAGTGTTCTCAGCCTAAAAACAATTTCCTGTCTCTAATCTCTTGCCCATCACCAAAAAAAAATGAAAAGAGAAACAAATGAAACAAAGTGAAGCAACTAATTAAAATGATGTCTAATTAGCATATTAAGTTAATCAATGTGTGCCTTCTTTAATCCGGCCCTCAGTTAATTAAATTTTAATTTGCCAGTCATTTTTTTATTTCAGGCGATGGTAATTACTGGACGTCTGCAGAGGAAAGGAGAACTGCAACTTCTCTCTTGGAGGCAATAAAATTCTAAGGAAAGTATGCGATCTGTATTAAAAGCACTGATAAAAACCCTCCGCTACACTCAAATGTGTCTCTCAGTATATATTTATATGCGAGCGGGCCCAGAGCAAAGCATCTCTAGCGTAAAAATACATAATCTTTGCAGTCAAAATTATTATTTTGTGTACCTCCAATCAATACGAGTAATCCAACAGTTTGGAAATAGGTCTAAATTTGACCTCAATATGGAATTTACAAAATTTCACACGGAAATCTACAAATATTATAGAATTAAACGAATATGTTCTCTTCTGTACATCTAGGCCAGATGGGTTGTCCTTGAAGTACGGGTGTAAAGTATTCTTTGCACTTTAAAAACTATTCTGCTTCTGTTTTTGTTTTTCTCTATGATGAAACACCTTCAACTTTATCCCACATACTTATTCCTGACTTTGACAGCGGCACTTATCCTCGTGGTTTCAGGGAGGGAATCGTCATGAAAACGTTTTGTTGATTCACATTCTCCTGCATGGCCATCCCTGGTGAGCACCAGTGTGCTCCACTTTCCCAATCCCCAACCTGATTTATTCATGCGAAGCAGCCAATCAAGTAGGCAGACTATTTTGCTTGAGGTAATTGGATTTTCGCAAGGAAATTCTAATTCTCTCAATGAGGTTGTGCCTTTTGCATACAAAGTTTGTGTTTTGTAATGCCCATAGGGGACTCTTACGGATATTAAAAGCTTTATGGGTTGGGCCCGCTTTTCTCCCAGTTGAGCTGTTATATCCCAGTGGCATAATTACTCTGCTCTCAACCGGAAAACTACCCAGGGAAGGCACCAGGAAGTTACACTGTGAATTTGTTTTATGCAGCATTATGGAATATATATCTATCGCTCACATTCCTGGTAAATGCATTCGGATTATCAAATTGTAATTGAAAATTGTATTTACATTGCGCTTACTACCACTGACCAGGTGTTGAAGCACTTTGTAGAAAATAGCATGCTACTCCGGAACTCAAGATTAGATGTAAATAGGCAGTAGATTAGTAATATGCGATTCCTCATTCCTTGTAGAATTGGTTGTGGTAAGTGTAAGTGTGTGCTCCTGCGATCTCATGCATTTACTCTTGTGTGCTGAATAAGGATAGATTCATTGAGGTGGATCAGTAAAAGGATGAGGTGAGATGTTACTGAGAGTGGCTTGTTAGCTGGATGAATGGGATAGAAATAGGTACATCTTTGGAGGTCAATTTGGGAGTCCAGCTTAGTCAGAAAACTGTGGGATAAGTTAAAGAGTGGAGGGACAGGCATAGTGATTTTATAAAATAACGAAAAAATAATAATTATATATACTTTTCAAGGATAAATCATTGATAACAGTGATGGACAGTGCATTTATACAATTTGTGGCTACAGCATTTAGCACATATCTGAGGAGTCACCATATTTGCCACATAATTTGCAGATTTTGCAAAAACTACTGTTTCTAGCTCAAGTGGGTGACACTACAGCCAGAGAGTCTGCCACATAATTGGAATGTTTTGCGCATAATGTATATAGCCTTGTCACAAAATGTTGTCCTCCATGCCACATATGCCTAGTAGCCCTGACAATGGCAAAACTCCACAGAGTGGTTTGGGAACTTTCACTATGATGATGGAATCCATATTTCATAAAGAACCCTGAAATATTTTCTTTATTTCATGGTTCCCTATTAAATGTGAGTTTTTATACCACTGCAATTTGTGCAATAAACCAATAAGTAACAACCCCTAACAGCATATTATAACAACACCTATTCAAACCAATATATAATACTATGATGATAGTTGTCTCATTGCTAGTGTTAGTGGTGAAGCGGTATGTATTTATGTAAATTGTCATTCATCTGTTACATCAAAGGTGAGCTCGTGAGCATTGCTTCTGGTGTACAAGTTAAGACGTGCATTCCTGTTGAATGAGATATGGATTGCAGAGTTAATTATGACTTCCCAATTTCAGTGTTGTTTTGGTTTTAATGCATAACTATAACTGTGCTTGAATTGCTTTTATGTCAATTTTGAAGAGTTTTTAAACATGTTTAGTTGTTATAACCAAGGCTAATCATAACTGCCCTTTACTCTACATTTTTCCAGTTAATATATACACACGTGTATATACTGATACACAGCTGACTACTATAATGTGCTTGGTACAAGCACTCCTTGAACTTACCTACACTGAAGCGGTCATGCCATGTTTCTCTTTGTTGAACACTGTACTTATGAATGTATGTGTGTGTATTTATATGAACCCAGTGTGAGAGTAACAGAGTCCTGACCATGGAAAGTGCCCAAGGAAAGGACTCCAGTTCCTTAACAGGAGGCAGAAAACAGCAGGGGGGATTCCTACTTTCGGCAATTCAGGTTTTTCCGGTTCTTATGTCGTGGGGTGACCAGATCATGGGAGTGCACCTGGGAAAGGTCCCTATTTTAGTGCTCTCTTTATCCTGATTTAACAGAGATGGAGTACCGCATCTGCTAGAACAAGCATTTGCAATGCAATTGGTCTCGCTTCTGCAAGAGTTTAAGCTATTGGCATTGTAAATGACAATGCCTTTTATTTATCTGTTTTGATAATTAACACATACATAAAAGGCATTGTCATTTACGTCAATAGCTTAAAGTCTTGTAAATGCGAGACCTATTTCATTTCAAAGAAGCAGACGCCATTTCCCGGGCTGCGTGGAAAGTGAAAGCACGCATGGTAGGCTGAATGTTGCTGGAAAGCAAAGCCCACAGTAGAAGAATCACATTAAAGAAAATAGTGCTTACAGACTAAATAAGACATACTGTGTAAGAGGTGTGGCACAGCGGCCAGGGCGACTGTCTCCGGATCCTAGGGTTCACGGTTCGATCCCCAGTGCGGACGGCAGATCAGCCCAGCACCATGTGACTCTGGGCAATAGCTCGCTTAATCTTCCCAACAGCCCCCAGCGCCGGGACACCTCTCCGGAGGAAGCTGTGCGCTTTACAAATACTGGACATTTACATATAGAAGTAAAAGGGCCAGTCTTCCTGCGAGGTTACAAATGAAGACAAGGAGGTACTAAGGAGGGACTAACATGCCTACTAACTAATCAGAAGCCAGCATTTACAAAGGACATTGACATAAGCCAATGACAAAAATGGGAGGAGAGTGGGCGGGGCTTGAAGTCTATATTCGCATACAGCATGCCTCGCAGCTGCCCAAGCTCGACCTAAAGAGCAGGGTAGCAGGGAACTATGCTTGCAATTACACCCACAGGATACCTCTAAATATTAAATAAAAAAGGCTGCACCATATGATATGACCCCATACTATGCATCAATATTAATTCTGGATTTAGTTTTTCCAGTTGGTCTTCTGGCGTCCCGAACAGCTGGAACGGAGTGGAAATGCATCCCTCAGAAGCTCCCCTTGTCAGAGTTCTTGGCAGGTCTCGGGTTTTGATGCCAGAAAGCTGGTGCATACAGTCAGCAGTGGGCTCTCTGGAAGCATTGCCGTGCTCACCTGCTGAATTCCAAAGCCTCTTGTCTGGCAAACACCAACCAATCCTGAAACAGCCCAAGAAACTAGTACACCAAAGAAGCAATCCTATACCATTGTTTTAATGGACGCCAGTGCAAGTAGGAAACAGGAGTTTATTAACTGCTAGTTGGATAGTCAAGTTCGCCAGAAGTCCAATTTCAGTGTGCCCCTCAGACCTCTGGGGCCCGGTGCCACTGCACCTGCGCCTCCATTGACAGCCACAACCCTGCGAAGAACCAGGGAATGGTGGTGGCCAGTACAGAGCTCACTTTTGAAAAATGAAGAAAAAAAAAAACATTGGCATGGGTGATAAATGCACTTTTTAGGTTTTGCCTGGCGAAAAGATGCGCTCTGCGCATCTTTTTCGCGCAGGCGAAATCCTGATGAGAACTGTAGTGTGGCTTTGGTTCGGCCCTCGTCATTCATTGGCTGGCTCCATAAATGGAGCCTAGCCATTGGACGAGGGGCCTGTCCGTCAATGCCGGACCAGATTCGGGGGCGTTCCCGACATTCTTTGGCTTTTGCCGACGTCACGCGACGTCAGCCGAAAGCCGGGAACGCCCCCGAATCTGGTACGGCATTGCCGGCACCAGTGACTATCCTGCTCCTGATTGGTGAAGCTGCGTGGACGTCACTGCTGGTCCACGAGGGAGCCCACTCCTCGGGAAACTTCGCCGCCAGCCTGCCTGAGCTAGAGACGGGCCGCCGCGCTGCCCGCGGCGACCCGGAAGTGACCGGCCGGCCGGCCAATCCTAGCGCGGCCGGCCGGAAGTGCCCGCCCCCCGCAGCCCGGGGGAAGAAGGAAGACGGCAAGAAGTATGGCGGCGCCCGCGGGGCTCCCGTGGCCTGGAGGGAGCCCCGGGAGATGCGGAGGACGTTGCCGGTCTCCCATGCCAAAGAGGGAGACCGGAGAAGTGCCAGCGAGATTGCCGCCGTCGATGTTGCCGGTCTCCCATGCCGAAAAGGGAGACCGGAGAAGTGCCGCCATCGCAAGGTGCAGGTGAGTCGATCTGCTTGCACAGGAGGAGCCCCGGGGAAAGAGAACGTCCCTCCGCGGCCCCGGAGAGTCCCGAGGAGCGGGAGCTCTCGTCCAGCCGCCACCATAAAAAAATGCAGGTTGTTGATTTCAGCAGAAAGTGCAATAAATAAACGTCCGAGTTCGTGAGAAAGCACGGCAGGGGCAAAGGAAACGTAGATGTCTCCGAACAAACACACAATCGATAATGTGGCGTACGGTAAAGTAAAAATGTCTAAAGGTGTTTTTTTAGTTGAGCATTTCTGAAATTCTGCAAAAACTCGTGGCCACAGCACTCGAGAAGGATCTGAGTTTGGGGTAGGGTTTTAAAAACATTTGTAGTTTTGCGTGCTCCGACATTAGTATTTGTAAGGAGATGAGATTTTTTTTAGGTGGTAATGTATGTAAATCAGCAGCACATTTACGTCCTCGATAAAAGGGATGCGTAAAATACAACGCACTCACGGCTGCTTCGCAGAGCTTTACCCATCCTTCCGTGCACTCCTGCCAGCTGCACAGAATGTACTTGCACGCAATATATAAGTAAATACTCTTTAAAACATAAAGTCGCACACACCTTCTGGAGTGGTACATTTTTACCTGTGCGTTTTCTGTGTGTGCGAGCAAGTGTGGTACAGAGTGTGTTTTTTTGTCTTTGTTTTGTGTTTCCGCGTGTGCTTCTTTCTGTGCTAGGGTTTTTATGCGTGCTTGTCTGAGCATATATACGCCTGTGTGTGTGATACTTTCTCTGTATGTGTGCTTCTGTGTGTGTTTCTGTCTGTGTGATTATCTGTATGTGCGTAGTCGTGATTTTGTTTTTTTTGTGGGTGCAGTTTTTGTGTTTCAGTGTTTGTGGTTTCGTGTGTGTGTTTCTGTGTGTACAAGCTTGTGTATTACAATTTACAATGTGTGTTTTTGTCTGTGTGCGCGTAGGTGTGTGTACTTCTATGTGTGCCTGTGTTTCTGTGAGTGTGTATAGGTACTTCTGTGTGTGATTCTCTGTATGTGTGCATCTGTGTATGTGCGTGATTGTGATTATGTGGGTGTGTGTTTCCGTGAGTGATTCTATGTGTATGTTTTAGTGTGCCCGATTCCGTGTGTGTGTGTGTGTTTCAACGCATCCTCAACGGTTTGTAAGCGCCACATGAATACAATTTGTGTTATTAGGTGTGCTTGATTCCGAATGTGTGCGTTTCTATGTGTGCTTGTCTGTGTGTGAGGATCTGTGTGCTTCTGTTTGTGGCTTCCGTGCGCGTGCATTTCTGGATGTGTGCGCGCGCACGTGCAGATGACTGGGGCAGGAGAGCTTGTATCACCCCTGTTTCTAAACAGATGACCATTGTGCCTTTAAGCAGCGTCATTAGCCCGCGTGCTAATCTAGCCGGCGTGTGTCCGGATAGATAGCCACTGATTGGCTGCGGGCTGATCGTCATTGTTTTTTTTTAAAAATGGAAATCACACGGGGCCTCTCAGGTGCCCCAAAAGTTTCCATTGATGGATGTGCTTTTGGCCCGGGTTGGTCATTAAGTCTGGGAAACATTTTGAGGAGAAGTAGGTAGTTATGAAAATCAGGGGTGTAAAATGGCATTGCACCCTCATCCGCCCCCCCCCCCCACCTCTCCTTTCTCTAATATGGGAGTCTGCCTCTATATTAGAGTGTGTAAAACTACATCTCTTCATGTTGCTCCTGTGCCCCAAAACAGCCCCCCCCTTGGAGGGAGAGGGTAAAAATGCAGGGTGTGTAAAATGGTACCTCTTCATGTTGCCCTCTGTGCCCCGGGATGCCCCCCCCCCTCCCCTCCTCCCCTCCGTATGATGACACCTGCCTCACCTTGCAGGGAGAGGGTGTAAATGCAGGGTGTGTAAAATGGCACCTCTTCATGTTGCCCTCTGTGCCCCGGGATGCCCACCCCCCTCCCCTCCTCCCCTCCGTATGATGACACCTGCCTCACCTTGCAGGGAGAGGGTGTAAGTGCAGGGTGTGTAAAATGGCATCTCTTTATGTTGCGCTCTGTGCCACACGACGAGCCCCCCCCCCCTCTTTGCAGGGAGAGAGTGTAAGTGCAGAGGGTGGTAGCTCAGCCTGGGTGTTGGAGGTCCATGCCGTCAGGGGACACCCCCTGCTCATCCTTGTATTGTTTTTCTGAAACCGATCTCCCCCTCCCCTGCACAGCTAGACATCTGCCCCTCTGACAGGAGAGCCTCCCCGCACAGCTGGACATCTGCCCCTCTGACAGCGAGAGCCCCCCCTGCACAGCTGGATATCTGCCCCTCTGACAGCGAGAGCACCCCCCCCCCTGCACAGCTGGACATCTGTCCCTCTGACAGCGAGAGCCCCCCCTGCACAGCTGGACATCTGTCCCTCTGACAGCGAGAGCCCCCCCCCCTGCACAGCGGATCTGCCCCTCTGACAGGAGAGCCCTCATCCCTGGATGACCCTGAATGTTACACCCAAAGATGACGGTGTGCCGGCTAGGGACACTGCAGAGCCACCCGAGCAGTGCAGAGTCCACGTCACTGCACACAGACCCGCCAGGGCACTGCACACAGACCCGCCAGAGCACTGCACACAGACCCACCAGAGCACTGCACAGACCCACCAGAGCACTGCACAGACCCACCAGAGCACTGCACAGACCCACCAGAGCACTGCACGCAGACACACCAGGGCACTGCACACAGACACACCAGGACACTGCACACAGACCCCCAACCAGGGCACTGCACACAGACTCACCAGAGCACTGCACGCAGACACACCAGGGCACTGCACACAGACTCACCAGGGCACTGCACACAGATCCATCAGGGCACTGCACACCGACCGACCGGGCACTGCACACAGACCAACCAGAGCACTGCACACAGACACACCAGGACACTGCACACGTACCTCACCGGATGATACACACAGAAGCACCCGGACACCTCGCTCAGTTTTTCTTACACTGCACACAGACCCACCTCTGACATCGGACACGTCACACCGGACGCTGCAGACAGACCCGCCAGGATGCTGTGCACAAATCACACTCTGGCACTGCAGACAGGTTACACCGGACACTACACAGATCACGCTCGGGCACTTCTGCACACAGATCACTCCGGACACTGCAGAGAAATCTATCAGGGCGGTGCACACCGAACCCCAGAGATCCTGTGCCCAGATTACACTGTGGCACTGCACAAAATTACCCTAAAGGGAGGTAACAAAGTGCTGGGCCTAAATGGGGTCCCTATTGACTTATTCAAAGACAATAGATTGGTGATCCCCACTATTATTCAACGTATTGAGGAGTGCAGAATACACTTACCCCTGCTTCTTGGTCTAACTCAGTCATTGCCCTATTTTCATGTTGATCCCCAGTGTGTGTGGGGGGCTTTCAGTGTGTGGGGGGGGCTCGCAGTGTGTGGGGAGGGCTTGCAGTGTGTGGGGGGGGCTCTGTGTGGGTGTGTGGGGGGGCTCTGTGTGAGGGGGGCTCTGTGTGGCTGTGTGTGAGGCTCTGTGTCTGTGTGGGGGGGCTCTGTGTGGGGGGGCTCTGTGTGTGTGGGGGCTCTCTGTGGGTGTTTGTGTGTGGCATTTGCGAGAGATTAAGCTATTGGCATTGTAAATGACAATGCCATTTATTTATGTTAGAAAAAAACATAAATAAAAAAAATGTCAAGAGCAATGCCAATAGCTCTAACTTTAACAAAGGCAAAACCATTGCATTGTAAATGCTTGTTATCTAATACTGTTAGTTGTCGAAGTAGGTCAGTATCAAGAGACATCCCTTGGCTGGTACTTCCGCGTTGGACATTCTTGGCAAGCATTGCTCTGTGATTCAGCACCCGGCCATCCCTGGAGCACTCTTGATACAGATGACAAAAAGGCGCTGCACAACCGATCCAGGCGCTCTATGGAGCAAGGAGAGGGTATAAATCCCCAAATAATCGCAAGGAATGTAGAAAAACGCTATGCCCGGCTCCTGCATTTCTCTTTTCACGCGCACTACTTCCTGCCAATATTCCAATAAAAAAGAAATCCAATATTCTGCACTGTGCCTTTTCTTGCCACAGCCTCGCGCAAGAAGGCAGAACTCCAAGAAGTCCTGTAAGCCGAGACGCCCCACGCCCACGCGAAGGATTACAAGACACAGGCTTCATTCATGGCCCGCTGTACATGACTAACAGAGGAATCACCCGGCAGAGCAGCACAGACGCGGGCACAGAGGGAACACGGGCAAACTGGGGCAGTCTTAGGAAAGGTCAGCCGCTCATGTGCGAGGCTGGAACAATGCAGGCTGTGTGGACACATGAAAGGAAGCGCCACACCCGCGTTCAGGCTCTGATGAAGAATACCTGGCTGTGGCAACACTCTTGGCTCATCCGTGGGTGCTGCAGTAGCCCTGCATTTAAAAATATGTGCGGTGAAACGTAGTTATGTGGCAAGGAAGGGAACCTATATGGAGCAAGAGGTGGTTGAAGGTGCAGGGGGAAGCACAGGGCGCAAAGAGAGACAGAAGAGTGAAATTGGGGGCAAACGTCTCATACGAACACGTGCAAACACACTCACAATCAATACAGCACACAGTGGAGGCCGGCACGGATATGGGGTGGTGCGGTGGTATGCGGAAAGAAGGGGGTAAATGAAAAATAAAAACCTTACCTCCTGTCTGCGTCGCCGTGTCCTCCTCCTCGCGCCTCTCCACACCTTCCTCCGGCCGGAACAGGAAGGACACCTGAAACACCCAGGCCTCCCTGAGCCAATCACATCGCAATGCACCATTGTGATTGGTCTGAGCGCCGTGGTTCAATGCTCAGATGGGGGATAGGGGTATGGGCATGCTCTCCACCAAGGCTGTGTAATGCAACCTGGGTGGAGAGCATGCTATGTGCACATGAATGCTTGGCCGGCCCGAGATGGCGAGCCAAACATTCATGCGTACGAGGGAGTGAAATCCACTGGATATTATAAATGTGCATCACAGGCAACTGTACAGACCTACTCAATGAACACTGTACATGTGCATTAGAGACTACCACTACACCTCTACTCAATAACCATTTTTCATGAAAATGACTGTCAACCACTACAGCTCAATTCAATGAACATTGTAAATGTGCATCAGAGAGAACCAGTAATAGCTTTACTCAATGAATAATGTACACGTGCATCGCAGACAACCCTCTACAACTCTCCTCAATCAAAACTGTAAATGTGCATCAGAGAGAACCACTACAGCTCTACTCAATGACTACTGTGCAAGTGCATCACAAACAACCACTACAACTCTACTCAATAACCATTTTTCATGAAAATGACTGTCAACTACTACAGCTCAATTCAATGAACATTGTAAATGTGCATCAGAGAGAACCAGTAATAGCTCTACTCAATGAACAATGTACATGAGCATCGCAGACAACCCTCTACAACTCTCCTCAATCAAAACTGTAAATGTGCATCAGAGAGAACCACTACAACTCTACTCAATAACCATTTTTCATGAAAATGACTGTCAACTACTACAGCTCAATTCAATAAACATTGTAAATGTGCATCAGAGAGAACCAGTAATAGCTCTACTCAATGAACAATGTACATGTGCATCGCAGACAACCCTCTACAACTCTCCTCAATCAAAACTGTAAATGTGCATCAGAGAGAACCACTACAGCTCTACTCAATGACTACTGTGCAAGTGCATCACAAACAACCACTACAACTCTACTCAATAAACACTTTATGTAAATCACTGTCAACCACTAAAGCTCTACACATTCAACATTGTAATTATGCATCACCGACAACCACTACTGCATTACTCAATGAACACTGTGCATCATAGTTGACTACTACAGCTTTACTCATTGAACACTGTAAATGTGCATCAGAGGGAACCAGTAACAGCTCTACTCAATAAGTATTGTAAATGTGCATCACAAACAACCACTACAACTCTACTCAATAAACACTTTTCATGTGAATCACTGTCAACCACTAAAGCTCTATGCAAACAACATTGTAAATATGCATCACAGACAACCACTACTGCATTACTCAATGGACACTGTGCATCATAATCGACTACTACAGCTTTACTCAAGGAACACTGTAAACGTGCTTCAGAGAAAACCAGTAACAGCTCTACTAAATGAACACTGTAAATGTGCATCCGAAACAACCGCTACAGCATTACTCAATGAACAGTGTGCATGTGCATTACATACAACTGCAACTGCATTACTCAATGAACACTGTGCATGTGCATTACATACAACCGCGACAGCATTACTCAATGAACACTGTGCAAGTGCATTACATACAACTGCTACAGCATTACTCAATGAACACTGTAAACATGCTTCAAAGGCAACCCCCGTCAGACAGCATTGGGAGAGAGGAAACTAGAGACAAGGGCGCACAAAAGTCATAAGAATCACGTTTCCTTGGTGCAAAGATAGGGCCCTTGCTTCACTAAACCAGTTTTGGCTTTTACCTTAAGGCCAAAGCTCGGTGTGTCCTCACCAGAAGAATAAGAAATCTTCGAATGCTTCATGCCACTTTTCCAGGTCTTAGGGAATCTCACGAGTATAAACTCCATAAACATTTACTAGAGCATTGAGCATGGCTGGGACCTAGACAGGGACTCAGCTACCCTATAGTAGGGTACAGGCAAGCAGTAATCATGTGCATTTGCAGGACCCTGCGGTCTTGTATGGACAAGGGACATCATTACAGTGTGGATTCCAGGGGCCGTATTGCAAGCGGTGCCCCGGGAGCAGTGAGGGCTTTTGCACCCGCTTTGCACGGCCCTGATTCACTTTAGTATTACAGAAGGGGCTGCAGACGCTTGTACGGCCCCTTCTGTAATACCGATAGCGCTGGAGCACATAAAGGGGCAGCACTATCTTCAGAGGGCGTTCCTTCATTTGCATTGGGGCGTGTGCCATGCAAATGAGGGAATCCCTTTGCCTCTGCACCCACGCTGTATTACAGATGTGGGCACAGAGGAAAATAAGCTCCCAGGAGACGAACTAACAGTGAACCAAATAAAAGGTGGCACGCTGTCAGTGTGCCCCCTGATTGCAGACCCCTGGTGGGAGAAAGGGGGGGGGCAATAGGTCCCCCAGACATACCCTTGCTGGTGGGTGCATTCACTGACTGCACCCGCCTGCAAGGGGATCTCCAAGCCCCTTTAAAAGTGCAAGCTAGATGCTGCCTGCACTGTGAAAGCACAGAGCGGCTTCAAAGCAGTTGCTCCATTGTTTACATGAGGGGCAGTGCATTCACCATAATGCGGCACATTTTCTTGGATTGCGCTGAGTGCACCTTCTGAAAGGTGCGCCCTGTGCAATCCTGGAATGTGTGTCCCATCGATAATAGGATGAACGGCACGATCACTCCCGGCCATGACGATGGGAGCCCGGGGTGCTCGTTTTGATTAGCACAGGACAGGTTCTGAGTAGGGTTTTCAACATCCCTTCGGTGTCTTGCTTAGGAACAGGGCCGGACTGGGAACCAAAACCGGCCTGGCAAAGTGCTCGCAAAAAGGGCCCTGTACCAAAAACGCCCCCCAGGGGCCCAAAACCGGCCCCCACCCAAGCGACACACCAGGGGATTGCCCGGTGCCCGCAACGGCCAGTCCGGGCCTGCTTAGGAATAACCATGTATGTTCTCAGTCATATTCTAACTGCCCAGTATTCCAGACACACAGCTCTCCTCCATAAACATCTGAACCATGGCATCACCGGCAACTCTGCCAGGCTGAGGTCACCAACCCAAGACATTTTCAGATAAACAAGATACTCTCAGTTCAAGCACACCCGGTGCGAATGCCATGTCATGAACATTGGCCGTGGTAGAACCACAGTACAAAGAAAACTAACGCCACATCCAGGTAATGTAAAAAATTAAGAACAGGTCCAGGTTACCTATAGGCCGACAGGTGTCTGTATCAACCAAATCCCTCATGCATCTCACTATGGCATCCCGAGGAATATGGATGGACGCGCTTGTTAATTGACGATGTTCATAAATATGGTGGACCTCGGATCAACAGAAGTTACTCCCGATATCGTGAGAATCTTTTTCAATGATCCATGTTGTGCAGAACTTCACACTTATTCCATACTGCACCTCAACTTGGTAGGGAAGCCATTAGTATCGGTCATTTTACAGGCAAGATGGCAAACACCACTGTGACGAGAGGGGTCATGAGGATAGAGAGAGTATCTCTACTACCAGGAGGCTCAAATACATATATAAATAGGAAAAAACGCTTTATTTGTAGTTGTTCGACTGAATACAAATGCAGAAAACCAATTGGGCAGCACGTGTTGCTAAAGGGCTGAAACCCATGGAGGAAGAGCATTTCCCCGCATAATAGGATAAAAACCTGGAGCATGTAGCATCTTACTATCTTTATGGACAAATGTTTACTCCACTGCACTGGAACAGGGCTAGAGTCCACACTAGACAGAAGAATAAAGCCAGAGTATTCACATTACCATGGGAGACTCCTGGAGATAAAGTTGCAAGGGGCACAGCTACGCCAGGGTTCATCTACCTGTAGCTAAGAGCACAGCACCATAATTACGGGGTGAGGGGGTCAGAGCTCACTTTATCTCACCGCTGCAGAATACGAAAGAAAATAAGGGGGGGAAGTAGAGAGATTAAGAAATTTTGCTGATTTCACCATGGATGGCATCACTTCAAAATAATGCTCTACAGAAGGTGCAGGTCCAATGCCAGCTGTCCATTGCTGTACCAGGTAAGGCCATCGCCTCTGGCCAGTCGGTGTCTGTCTGTAGTTCAGACCTGGTTCTCACTCATGTGAATGTGGGGAACGCAGATCTGCCACAGCTTACCCAGTGAGTCCATATGTGGATAAAGGGCGTTTTAAATTCTACTGTCTGTCAGATTGTCAGATTAAGAAAGTAAAAGCAATGTTTTTACCTGTGAAGCCATTTGTTCGCACCCCCTTGGCGCAAGGTTCCATTTTAAGATGGGGTGATTGGTTTTTAAAGCATAGTTTTTAGGTCTCGTCTTTACCATTCCGAAGGAATGGGAAATGGCGAGAATTCAAGTGCTCGAACTGATTGTCAAACCACCGCTTTTTTTCGTGGCGTTTTCTTCGAGTGCACGTACAGGCACGCGCTTTTGGCCCATACACTTTCATGGCCATCTGTTCCTGTTCCTCAATGTCCCTCCCACCCTTCGTTTGATCTTGCCGTGAGTTCAGGCTAATGGCCCTCCCCCCTCCCCCAGCACAGAGCGCGCATCGCGGCCGCACAGCACATCAAAGGGCTTCTCCCAGCGTGTGCTGTGCGGCTTCTCCTCCCCTAATTATGTGGCCGGCCGTACTTGTGTTTCCAGGCCGCTTCCCGGCCGCTCTTGTATTTAATTAGCAGCAGCAGCATTTCTCCTGCGCCAGGCCACATCAAAGGCTCTGTGCAACTTTCACCCACACAGCAACACTTACAGACACGCAACGCCACTCACACCCACGCAAGCCCACTATCATCCACGCAACACCACACTCACCCACGCAACGCCACTCACCCAAGCAACACCACTCACACACGCAACGCAACTCATCCACGCAACCCCACTCATCCACGCAACCCCACTCATCCACGCAACCCCACTCATCCACGCAACCCCACTCATCCACGCAACCCACTCATCCACGCAACGCCACTCATCCACGCAACGCCACTCATCCATGCAACGCCACTAACACATGCAACGCCACTCACCCACGCAACACCACTCACCCACGCAACACCACTCACCCACGCAACACCACTCACCCACGCAACACCACTCACACATGCAACGCCACTCACCCACGCAACGCCACTCACTCACTCACTCACTCACACAAAGTCACTCACACCCACGCAGTGCCACTTTCACCCACACAGCACCACTTTCAGACACGCAACGCCACTCACACCCACGCAAGCCCACTATCACCCACGCAATGCCACACTCACCCACGCAATGCCACACTCACCCAAGCACCACCACTCACCCACGCAACGCCACTCATCCACGCAACGCCACTCACACACGCAACGCCACTCACACACGCAACGCCACTCACACACGCAACGCCACTCACCCACGCAACGCCACTCACCCACGCAACGCCACTCACCCACGCAACGCCACTCACCCACGCAACGCCACTCACCCACGCAACGCCACTCACACACGCAACGCCACTCACCCACGCAACGCCACTCACCCACGCAACGCCACTCACCCACGCAACGCCACTCACCCACGCAACGCCACTCACCCACGCAACGCCACTCACCCATGCAACGCCACTCACCCACGCAACGCCACTCACCCACGCAACGCCACTCACCCACGCAACGCCACTCAGCCACGCAACGCCACTCACCCACGCAACGCCAGGCTACACATCATAAATAACAATCATTTGCAATGCTATAGGTCTCCCAT
Source organism: Lissotriton helveticus (assembly GCF_964261635.1). Lineage (NCBI taxonomy): Eukaryota > Metazoa > Chordata > Amphibia > Caudata > Salamandridae > Lissotriton > Lissotriton helveticus. The sequence goes on along the minus strand of NC_136065.1, from coordinate 160,858,809 downwards.
TTACTTAAATTGAACACAATGGCATTGTAAATGACAATAACTTTCAAAAATGTTTACTTTTACAATAAATTGAAAAGGCATTGTCATTTACTATGCCAACAGCTTAAAGTTGCCTAAATGCAAGACTTATTGCATTGCAAATAGCCAATAGGTCTCGCTTTTGGGACCATCTAAGTGTTTATGCATGCGAAATTTTATGTTGTTGCAACAAGGAAATTATGCTGCATAACTACTTATAAGGGCCCAAAAGCGAGACCTATTGGCAATGCCAATGCTTGTTTAAACCAGCTGCTTACTTAGTCTCAAGCGTGAGCTGCTGGCATTCACTCCAATTTAAAGAGCTTCGATGATTTACATTTTTGAGATTTTTAGTACTTGAACAGGCTTTTTCTCACTCCAAGGTACCTCTCTTTCCTTAACTGCTTATCTTGGTCCTTCACTTCTTCCTTCTGGGAAGAACTTCAAACTTCTCCATTAACTTTCCTTATCCGTGATGACTTTGTTATTGAACGTGTCCATGTTATTGATTTCCTGTAGGTTGCAATCCTATTTCTAGAAGGTAACTCGTGTTTATTTTTGACTTTATATAGCACCCCGAGGTCTATAAACAGCCGGCCTTCAAGCTAAACATTTACCTAGTGCAGTGCTGTTGATCGGATTTTTTGGGTCCAACACAAACGTTAGATTACCTCATTAGCATCTTAACGCGTCTGTGTTGTTCAATTCCTGGTCGGAATAATGTAAAAGTTTCCACATATAACATCAACATGGCATAAGATTTTATATAAAGCTCATGAAGTAAAGCTGTAGAAAACATGCAAAGGGCATACAGGAGATATATATATACATATATATATCTCCTGTATGCCCTTTGCATGTTTTTCTTTTTAACTGAGTTTTATATAGCGCAAACTTGACCCGAATCGGGTATCAGAGCGTCTTACATAGCACCAGTTGCATTACATGAGGACACATTCATTTTTGTTAGGCACGGGGAGATTAAGTGACTTGCCCAGAATCACAGGATGTCCAGCGCCATTGCCGAGACGCGAAACCAGTTCCCCAGATTTTAGGTCGACCTCCCTAGCCGTTAGGCCAACTCCTCTCCTCTCATATGATACCCCAATGCATTATTAATCTAACAGCTTGTTGAGAGCACTGAATTGATTGGCGGGTGTCGCAGGGTCTTCGGGGGCCTTAAACCCAACACATGATCAGAGTCCGACAGAACCAGTCGTCCAGTAGTGATCCAGAAGATCTGTCTGAAGCCCCTCATCCAATGACCAACAGGCAAGCGTTGATTGAGCCAATGCATGGCCACCGCGCTTCTGCACCAATTCAGTATAGCTGGTTGGTTGTGAGCTTCTCTATGCCACAAAATCTGATCAAGCTCACCACAATTCGAGGAAGAACAGCTATTTTCATCCTAAGGCATGATTTAGCGTATTCCAAAGTTTTACAAATGGGTTAACACATCATGCAAATTTATGCTAAATAGTCTTCGATGGTAAACAATATCATACAAATCATTATAACAATTGCTGCTGTTGCAAGAGTGACCCATCGTCCCTCTGCGTGAATCGCAGCAGATGCCGCACTAAAGAAATGCACAATTTAAAGTTGGCCCGCATTGTAATTGTCCCCTGAGGCGGAAAGCCGGGGGTTAGGCTAGCGCTTGGTAAAAAAAAAACGAAGCTAACAGTTTTTTAAATTGTGTGTATTTCACTGAAGTTTTACTGGAAGATTTCTATTTCCTTTTTTAAAAAAAACGCTGTGTGTGTGTTTCACGGGAAGACTCGATTTCCCTTTAAAACGCTGCACTCACCTGCGCCCCTGCACCTACTCGATCCCTGGTCCTTGCACAGCGATTTACAGCTGATGCACCGAACTCAGGGACGGAAGCCATCTTAGAGAGAACAAAGGGCAGCGCTCTAGTCTTGCGACGCCTACCGCCCTCCTCCACCACTATATGAAGACCAACACCTCCCGTCCGCGCAGCGGGCAGGCGCAGCGGGCGCGTCGGCGGCGCGCCAAAGGCGCGCCAAAGGCAAGCCCGTCTGCGCCCGTCCGCGCCAAGGACGCGACAGGCGCAGGACACTCTGGACCCTCTCTCCCCTCCCTTCTGTATCAGGCAAGCGACCTTCATGCTTTTAATAACACAAATTCTTGTGCCTGCACCACGAATATGACTATGATTGTGGGACCCTTCACTTGTAAAAGTTGCAAGTGGACCTCCCTCGAGCCCCTTGTTGAGATTACAGTCCCGCCTACCATCATGCGCACAGACATTCCAACTTTTAAAGGTGGACTGATAAATGCACGTTCCATGGGTGCCCATAGCCAGGACATTAATGACCTCATTCTGGAGCAAAATCTAGACTGCCTTCTCATAACAGAGACATGGCTCACGAACAGCAGTAACCCAGACTTAGCAATAGCCCTACCTGACGGCTATACTATTGTTAGGCAGGATAGACCGAAGGGAAGAGGAGGAGGTCTTGCTTTGGTGTTGAGAAACCATATAAAATGTCACACTTTTAACCTAGACTCTCTGCAGGGTTCTGAGGGGATTGGATTCTCCATCAAATTAAACGACACCACCTCCTTCTCAGGAGGACTAATTTACCGCCCACCAGGATCCATAACTAAGTTTTTAGAGTCACTGAGCGACTCCCTAGGCCAGCTCCTTCTCCGTTACCCTCATTTCACACTCTTGGGAGATTTCAATTTACATCTGGAATCCAATATAGACACCCAGGTGCTTACCTTCCACCAAATTCTGGAGATCTTCAATCTACAGCAAAAGATAACCAAACAGACACATCAAGCAGGTCATATCCTGGATGGGATATGCTCAAACATTCCCCTTTTGAATGTCCACACTCCCATTCCACAAATTTGGACAGATCATAGTCTGATACCCTTTAACATCAAAATAACACGCCCCCCTAACTCATCAAAATTGATTCAACAGGCAGTAAATAGTATAAACTGGACTAAGGTCGAAGACAGTTTTAAACTTCGACCCATAATACAGAATCAGACTCCTAACTTGTCTGGCAATGTAGAACTAGACTCAATACACTTCCATGACTGGATGCAGCAAGAGATCACACAACGTGTTCCACCAAAACATCCCCGCAAAATGGAAAAAAGAGGAAAGAAGAGTGCCCCCTGGTTTACACCAGAACTAGCAGAGCTCCACTTATCATGCAAGAAAGGGGAACGCAACTGGCGCAAAACCTATGATCCTGCCCACAGAATCCTTTATGTACAACAGAGGAAAATATACCTAGCCTCTATTAAAATTGCTAAGAAGGATTACTACACTAATGCTATAAGGGAAGCAAAACAAAAACAAAAAACATTATTTTCCATCGTAAAGACCTATACGCACCCAAAATTCCTACAGCCAGAAATTCCACCCTCCTTAGAGCTCTGCAACCAAATTGCAGACTTCTTTGTGGAAAAGATCGATCTTATACAAAAAGATTTCCCAATTCCTAAAGTCGACCAGCCCTCAACTTCCTTTCACCAAGGAGCAAATATAACTGATAATCTTAACACCTTCACACCAGTATCGCTCGACCTTACCAGGGAAGTAATTCTCGCCTGCAAATCAGGTGCCCCTTCTGATTCGTGCCCCCCACGAATTCTCCATCAGGCAATAGAAGTGGTCAACCCTTTGATAAACAATATTGTAAATACCTCTCTTAATACAGGCATAGTCCCTCACCAATGGAAACAGGCAGTCGTAAAACCACTAATGAAGAAACCCAACAAACCCCCCACAGAGCTGGCCAACTTACGCCCAATATCACTTCTCCCAGTTCTGGGCAAGATTACAGAACAGATGGTACATAAAGAACTAAAAAGGTACGTGGAGACCAATAATATCTTGCACCCTCAACAATCGGGTTTTAGACCTAGCCACTCCACAGAAACAGCCTTGATCGAACTCTCCGACTCCATAAAAATCCTGCAGGACCAAGGAAAGAACGCCGTCCTAATCCTATTAGACCTCACAGCGGCATTCGACACCATCTCCCATACAATACTGATTGGGAGACTTAGAGATATCGGAATCTCAGGGGTAGTACTGTCATGGATTACCTTTTTTCTGACGGAGAGATCACAAACTATCGCTCTAGGCCCTTTCCTATCTAAGGAAAAAAAGATCATGTCAGGAGTTCCCCAGGGCTCTATTCTGAGCCCACTCCTGTTCAATATTTACATGGTCCCTCTCATTTCCCTCATTAAATCATACGGCATACTGGTAACATCGTATGCCGATGATACTCAGCTCATTGTTCCTCTGGAGAAGAACTCTACCAATGCTGAGCTTAACCTTAAGAACTGTTTGAAGGATGTGTTTCTCTGGATGGACAAAAAACATCTTAAATGCAATGTCAGTAAAACAGAGATTCTTCCTATGGGAAAGTCCCAACATTTCTGTCCCAGCAAATGGTGGCCTGAAGACTCTCCTGTTCCCTCACAAACTGTGACATCAGCAAGAAACTTAGGGGTTTTATTCGACACCGAGCTTTCATTTGACCAACACGTGAGGAATGTCGCAGGAAGTTGCTTTAGCATCATTAAATCCCTAAAGAAATTCTTTGACTTCCTGCCCATTGTCTCACGAAAAGCCGTCACTGTAGCCCTAATCCTAGCACGCTTGGATTATTGCAATGGCCTGATGGCTGGCGTTAAGAAAACTACACTAAAAAAACTCCAAAGTGTACAACACGCGGCAGCCATACTGGTCCTTAAATTGCCAAGAAGATCCTCAGCGTCAGCTGCCCTAAAAACCTTACATTGGCTACCCCTCCACAAGAGGATCTTATTCAAAATCTTGATTGTTGCCTTTCGAGCTTTCAATGGCGTCGGCCCGAAGTATCTTACTAAACGTTTCCCCCATTATACTCCAACTAGGACATTACGATCAGCAGGAGAAAACCTCATTAAACTGACCAAATTCAACCTCAAAACAAAGGGGGGTAAAACCCTAACCTTCTTATCCTCCAAGGCCTGGAATGCGATGCCCAAACATCTTAGACTGCTCACTCAGGAAAAACAGTTCAGGAAACATCTGAAAACCTGGATCTTCAGTCTTCCAGATGAGTACGTAATGACAGCCATCTAACCCAAAACCCGCAATTGTATGCACTTTGTTTTACTAGCGCCAAGATGCTCCTTCCGGAACGATAGTTGCGCTCTATAAATAACCAATACAAATACAAATACAAATACAAATACAAATACAAATCGGAAGGAAGCATCATCAGTCTGCAAGGAGAAGGACCAGTGTGCCATGCTTGCACCCTGCAGAGGATTGTTAGGAATGGGCGGGCCGACTGTAAACCATAAACTACCCACAATCCATAGGTCTGACTATACACCATTACAATATGTTTGCTTAGTGATGCTTTAGCACAAGTATGTCAAATAATAGGAATATTCTCCTGGCACCTAAAAGAGCCCCTGGATGTTGGTGTTGAGGACAGCTGTCAGCAAGAGAGAAGTAAGTGAGAAGAGAGAGAGAGAGGTGAAAGTGAAATGAGAGATAGAGTGAAGAGAAAAAAGTGAGGAGAGAGAAGCGAGAGGAGAGAAGTGAGAAGCAAGAGGAGAGAGGAAGATTATATATATATATATATATATATATATATATATATATATATTCATATATATTCTAGCAGCCCGTCCGGACGTTGTCCGGGTATGAATTGCTGCCGGCCAGTAGTATATTGTTTTGTAGGATTTCGTTTTGATAGCATTTCTTATCTGTGGCAGGCCTGTGAAACGCTCCGATTCACAGTGCACTGCTGATGCACTTAAGAGTGCGCGTTCAGTAGTGTGTGAACTCGAGTCTCCCTACTTTATTTTTCCTTGCAATATTATATAGCGCAAACTCGACAACATGTCATGAGCACAATTTACATTACAGAAGAACACATTCATTTGTGGTAGGCACGGGGAGACAAAGCGATTTGCCTGGAATCACAGTATGTTGAGCTGATGCCGAGATTCAAACGTCGCTCCCCAGCTCTAAAGTTCGCAATTCTAGAACTTGTGGCGGGAGGTGTGTCTAAAAGTGTATGTCGGTGCTGGCCATCAATGAGACCTGTGCATTTTTCAAATCGATGGTGAAAAAATATGAGTATGTTGCTGGAGATGTGGCCCGCCGTGCCACCAATGTACTTACTGGGGGAGGGTAAACACCCATTATTCCGCAACTTTCTTTCCACATACCATCACTCCGCATACTTTCATTACGAAAGTACCATGACTCCGCAATGCCATTATAACGCATAGCCTTACATTTTATATGCTTTTACCGCACATACATTTACAACGAAATTCGTTGTAAATGCATGAATGGTAAAAGCATGTTTTTTTTAAATGTTTGGATAAGGTAAGTATGGGTATAGGGGTATATGTTTTGGGGTACTGAGGTATATGTGTTGGGGTGTTTGGGTATTTTAAGGGTTCAGATATAGTTTTGGGTTATGGGGTACAGGGGTAGTTTTAGGGTTTAGGGACAGGTATGGGTTTTGGGGTACAGGGGCATTTTTAGGGTTCAGGGCTAGGTTTGGGTTTTGGGGTCTAGGGGTAATTTTAGGGTTCAGGGGTAGGTTTGCGTTTTGGGGTACAGGGGTATTTTAAGGGTTCAGGGCTAGGTTTGGGTTTTGGGGTACAGGGGTATTTTTAGGGTTCAGGGCTAGGTTTGGGTTTTGGAGTAAAGGGGTATTTTAGGGTTCAGGGGTAGGTTTGGGTTTTGGGGTACAGGGGTATTTTTAGGGTTTAGGGCTAGGTTTGGGTTTTGGGGTACAGTGGTATTTTTAGGGTTCAGGGCTAGGTTTGGATTTGGGGGTTCAGGGGTATTTTTAGGGTTCGGGGGTAGGTTTGGGTTTTGAGGTACAGGGGTATTTATAGGGTTCAGGGCTGGTTTTGGGGTACAGGGGTATTTTTAGGGTTTAGGGATAGGTTTGGGTTTTGGGGTACAGGGTATATTTATAGGGTTAAGATGGGTTAGTGTTTAAGGGTGTTGGGGTATTTTAAGGAGTACGGGTGGGTTATGATTATGGGGTGCAGGGGTATTTAAAGGGAGCATGGTGGGATTAGCACACGATATGAGACATGGCATGAAGGGCGGAACGTACCACACGCCCCCAGCGTTTGTGACGCCCCCAGCACACGCCCACAGCACAACGCAGACACGCCCACAAGGGACTACTTTGCTGGCACGGTTCTTTTACCTTTTAAATGTATATGGTGGGCGTCTGCATAGCCTATGTCCTTCTGCTGCAACTGCCCTTTCCAACGCTGTATTGGGTGTTGTGATTGGTGCTGTGGTTCCTGAGATTACCCGCCTCAAAGGTTTGGGCTCTCTCTTTATTATATTAGTATGGATATATATATACATATACATACACATACATACATATATATATATATATACACACACATATACATATATACATATATATTTGTTTCTGGAGGAGGTCGGGAGTGATGTCATGTGCGGATGCCAGAAACGCGCTACAGGGGTTCTTCAAGTTGGCCCGGGTCATACTGGTGCATGCTTCGGCATGATTTTTCTTCCATCCAAGGTATTGGGATGACCCGGCGCCCGCCGCACAGCACAGATGACACAAGGGCAGCTGCAGCGCGGTCCGTGACTTCACGGAGGGAGGATGGCATTGTCATATCTTCCCCGGCCCGGTGGAAACTGCTTGCTGAGGGGCTGGAACGTTTGGGGACCGGAGGAAGCTTTTTTTTGGATCAAAATCACAGGTTATAGACTACGGCACATCGCAAACTGCCTGTATTCCGCCCAACCACTTGGAAATGTCCCCGTGCAACACTTCCCAAAGAAGGGGATTCTGGGACTCGTGGTCTTCATCAGCGGCGAGTGGTGAGCAAACAACTCATGAAGGGGGCAAGGCGGACTCTGACCTATAGGGGCCAGCAGGACATTTAAACAGCGTGTGGTGAAGTCGCCTGAACATTGTTAGGCATCTGAGGAAGGCCGCCAGGCCGAAATGCATTATGCCGCATATCAAATAAAAGGGCTTCCACTGTCTTCCCCGTGTGGCCGCTGCTTCTTCGTTGCTGGGGGAGGTCTGGAGTGATATATCTGTAGTTGCAGAATAAAGCAGGCACAGGAAGGACTGAAAATATCCTGGACCTTTGCGCTACTCCGTTGACTGCTCTAGCTTCCAGTCGACTGCAGGATTCACCTTCTTTTACAGTATTACGGCTTGAGGTTCACCATTATCATTTTTTCAGGATCTTGCATACAAAGAATAATGCAAGATGTGCACTCCTCACTGAAGAGCATGAAGAAAAGACACTAAAAAGGAAATACAGGCTGATGATGCTCAGAAACAAACCGCTGAGCGGTAGCAACCAGTTGCGAGATTTACAGACATCCTTTTAATGTTGCTTTCACCCGGCAATGATTGCATTTTAATAGGTAATTAGTAAGAATGGAGAGCTCTCTCAGGCAAAAGCCTATCACTTATACACACACCATTAAGGATGGAGCGAACTGATGAACCGTAGAGAGTGGAAATCTGGAGATGGTTAGATCCACCAGCAGTAAAAGGCGCAAAGGACTCTTGCGGAACAGGTGGCGGCGGCTCAACAGGGAGCGCCAGGCGCGCCCCTCCATCCAGACCCCACTACCTGCATGTCTTATCATTATTAGTATGGGGTGGAAGCACAGAAGCACACCAGAGCAGGTTAACAATGATTCATTGCACCACAAAAAAACAAATTAAAATGACATTGTTAGGACTGGTGGCAATAAACCAAAGTGACAGATTAATTTAAAGCTCAGGATCCTCATTCAAGGCAGGAAGTAAAGGAAACACTTTCAGATTCTATCAGCAAAACAAACGCCAAATTAAAAAAAAGAAAGAAAGAAAGAAAGAAAAAGGCCAAACAAATCTGTATGCCAGTCTACTATGAGGCCCATAAGAAGACTACTGGGGTGTTTCTGGTCATCTTGAATTTCAGAGATGCGATGTAGTCATTGGATGAGACGCCACGCCCGATTGAATCTTTACAGTGCATCTAAAAGAATAAGCAGACCTCACTGAATCCATAGAGTCTGTCGAACGGAATAGTTACACTTGGGGGATCCTATACAATCTATTGGAAACAGTAGTCACAAATGACTGCGGGTGTCTGCTTTTTAGAAAACGTGCTTCCATCACAACATCGAGGACTTCACAGAACGATGATCAGGCAGTCAATTGGACAAATACATAGCGGCAGCCCACTTATGCGGCTCTCCTCCTCCGATCCACATCAGAGCCACAAATTTACAGGGAAAGCCTACATAACCAAAACAAGATGCCTCATTTCATTCGCCTGATCTGGGAAGTTAAAGCGGAAGAGTCTACAATGTCAAGCACGATTCCATCAAATTAGACTTTCCTATTAATTTTCTTTAACAGCAAACTGATTAAGCCCCCACCCCCCATTTTAAGGTCTCGCCTAGGCAGCGCATGCGATGTCTCTCCGAGACGTACTGTATCTGGAATATGGGCTTTAAGCACCGCCCACCTTTCTAATTGGCTCCCTTTACTGTCCTACGTAAATAGCTGCTTTTCATTGGTTTATAAGCTCAGTAGCCCGCCCTTTTCTACATTTGTAACCTCCCATGAGCACTGCCCCTGTTACATATACTGTTACTACTTATGTTATTCATTAGTTTCGGAGCACTCTTTTTCCTTCTTGCTTGTTTAAGCTCAGGAATTGCATGCACCCGTGCTTGCGCCCTCTTCGGCAGCAGATGCCTCCTCCTCCCTCCTGCTTTCCAAACACATGGCCAACAATGCCCTTATGTTTTGGATTTACGGCTTTTTATTTTGTGGCTTGCACTCCTGCTTTTTAAATGCACAGCCAACAATGTGCATATCATATTTAGTCATCTTTAGGATTTGCGGCTTTATATTTTGTGGCTTGCACGCTCATTGTGGCCACTGGCGGTACACACAAACTCACATCAAGTGGGATCAACAGTCGCTGTGCTGCCAAATCATGTGACCCGCAGCCTACTTGCATCATGCTGCGCTTTAACTTTAACAATGGTGGTCACGCGCCTTTCTGGACATGGACCAGCAGCGTTTACTTCAGAGCCAGGTGCTAAATAGGTTCCTTGTTTTTAAAGCAGCGCAGCATGCCGCACTTTAGCTTATGTTTTTTTAAAGCAGATTCAGCTTCAACCATGGCAGTCGCGCCTTTGTTTTCTCCTGCGTGACTCGCCCAACTCTGTTAGTCCTCCACTCCCTCAAACCCACTCCTCTTCCATGTCACAGTCCCCCATCTCCAAGTCTATCCCCATCTGATCCAATTCCCATCCCGCTCCCCTACATTGACCCACACCCACGCACGAATAATGATGTCTTGCAAGTTTCCTTGCACTGCCGTTTGTTGTCCACTTAAGTAGAGCTGGGCTGTGGTGTATTCCGGCAGCATGTTTGTGCCGTGCTGCGGGGAAGGCGAGGAGAAACAGTAAACAACACACGTGGACAACTTGGAGTCACTGTCAACATTGTTTGAGTCGGGTGTGCTCTGCATGAATATTCCAAAAAGCAGATAGCTTTCCCACCCACTGGCGCCTCCCTGATTCCACAGCAATCACACATCATATGAAGGAAAATGGCAGCCTGTGACGCTGTGCAGCGGTCTCTATATTTCCAAAGGACCCGCATGCCCTATGACAGCATGGTTGCTTTACAGGGCCCGTGGGGGGGTCATTTCTGCAAGCTTCTGACCCTTTCCATAATTACTCTACTGATGCTCTGCTAGAATGATTGAGCTTTGCAGAACTTTGTCGAATTGAACAACTGATTGGACGTTTCAGCAGCTGCAGTACAGCGTATAAAGGCACAGGCCGGAATTCTACACTTCTACATAGTTCACATAAAGTACTCCCTGGTTGGGAGCTGTTGTGCGAGTGCAGGGGTGTGTGTGTGTGTGTGTGTGTGTGTAGGTTTGAAAGCGTTTGTTCCTTTCTTGTCACTTTAGGTACTAGACAGTGTGCAAGAGGCTAAAGAAAAACCAGTTCCACTAATACACATTTCTGCTATTAGGCATTGAATGCATACTATAGTCTTTTAAGACTGCATTACTAAGATACCCAAGAACCAATTGCCAGAGCAAGTATGATGATTATGTGACCAGTTACAGCTCTGTTCGAAGACTTTGGAGAACTTACCAAACTGTTGTAGCCGATTTGTCACCGAGAACACGCGTCCCTTTTCAATTATGTATTCCTCTGAGGTAAACACTGCGTTGTTTGTCTTTCTCTCTGTTTGTCTGTGATGGCATAGCTCATTTGTGTCAGCGAGGCTGTTAGGCTAAAGGACTCTGGGCAGAGTTATTTTCCGTTTCTGTTTAGCGAACTTGTACCTTTAAAGGGAGCTGTTTGTAGGTCGAGCCTGGGCAGTGCATGCGCTGCTCTGCGAGGCATGCTGTATTCAGTCTATGGGCATTCTGCTCAACAAATACTTTCTTGTTGGTTGGTTGGCTACCCATATTATAATTGCGCCTTTCGGAGCATGAGTAGGGAATTACTTTACCACCTGTCCTCGGTCTCTACGATCTTGCCCCTTTTGTTGTGACACAGATTGTCCTGATCTTCTCTGCTGTCCTCTTAACAAGAGCAGTGGCATCTTCTCCTAACAAAACTTCAACGTTGAGTACAGTGTGGACAATTACAACTGCCTGCCTCATGCCTTTTTAATGTACAACCACATCACATCCCATCTACTGTCACTCAATCAGTATCTAGTCAATTAAAGCATACCCCATATTTCAACTTTAAAACACCACTGTACCACTTGGTGGTATAAAAGTGTTGACCCTGTGCCAACCGATCGGAGACCTAAGACCTACTGCCTGGAGCAGCCTGTCACTCACGTGGACCGTTTTCGTGACTGAGGGTCATGTGATGGCTTAGCTGAGAGCCTTGATGATTTTTTAAGTGCTGAACTGATACAGTGAACTTCCTTTACAGCGGCGCTACGTGACTCACTAAATAATGAGCATGCTGTAGAAGGTTCTACAAAAAAAGACGCACAACTGAGTACTTTGTTTTATAAAGGAACAGCATATCCTTACCAAGAGCATTAATGTGTTGCTGTTTACGTCATATATTATGTACTTTCAAAAGTATTATTTATAGGCATTTGAATGCCATGATAGGCAGCCCTCAACCGTTCACCACATCATTAAAGTCCACTACATACCACTCCACAACACAAAATGCCATTCCACATAATTACATTCCAAAACACACAATCCCATTCCACATAATTTCAGTACACACAATACCACATAAGTAATATCCACTTAATTCCACAGCATATCATGCCGTATAATTCCAATACACAAATCCATGCCAAATCACACAATTATACAACTTACAAATCAAATCCAATCAATATAATTACAGAATGTTATGTTATGTTATGTTATGTTAGTAACTTTTATTCAGCGCACAGCTGCCCCAGCGAAGGGGCGTCCTGGCGCCTACACCACATACAATAAACTCTATAACACATAAGTAAAAATCATGGCCATTCACAATGCCAATAGCTCCAACAAATACAAGACCTATTGTATAAGTAAAAAACATTGCCAATCACAATGCCAATAGCTCCAATTCTAACAAATGCTAGACCTATTGCATTTCCAATGCTTGCTAATTAAAGTAATTGCTATGTGGTTTAATTTTCCCCATATACTAACTTGCTTGTATCTGTCTCTGTGTCTTTTGCAGATCACTTCATCTGTAGGCTCTTGTTTGAACCTACACATGAAGTGACAGATCTCAGGAGAAGCCATCATTGGAGAGTACGGTGATATGAAAGAACTTTGACGAAAAATCTAACTCTACATTTTGTGCTCCTACGCTGCAGCACAAAATCATACAAACTAAAATTAACATTGAAAGTGCAATTTCTAAAACCCCCAGTGTTGCATTAATCTGTGTTCTAAAGATCAGGCAGACTAGAGGCACTATGAGGTCCACACAGCACTAAATTCGTATGAATCACAGGATGGATTGTTCCTGTGCCATGGTACCAATGCTGCTATCCCGAGAACTCACTGTGTCTGTACGATAATATAAGTGCTCCTATACGATACCAATGCCCCGTTCCATGATAACATTGCTTCAATATGATGTCATTGTTGCACCGGTACCATAATACCACTCCTTTTATATGAGGATACCAGTGCTCCTGTACCACAACAATACTGCTTTATGATGTCATTGCTGCACCTGTAAACCTTGAAACCTTTGCCCCTATACAATGTTGACCAGTGCACATGTACCATGATACCATCAAAATCTAGAGGTAGCATGATGTGATCTAGTTGGAAAGTTCCATCCTTCATTTCCACATTGTGTTGATCCAACCGACATCATCTCTTTGAGATGCATGGCGAGCGGAGGACTCTGAATGAGGAACCTTCCTGAGAGCCAGCAAGACTTAGTTAGTTTCACTGTAAAGATAGAAAGATGATGGATTAAACCCAGATCAGTTGACTGGGAGTGAGTGCTTGCAATGTTCAACACACCGTCCATCATCCCCTTTGGTTTTGCTTTGTTCGCCCTAAATTGGCAGGGTATGCTCAGACGTGGGTCCCTTGCTCACTTTGCCACTGGATTCAAGCTAGCCTGGCTGATGGCGGCTGATTAGCCAGAAACCGTCCCCAGGATGCTTGTTTCCGGTCCAAGGAAGACATGGCTTGGCAGTTCGGGCTGGACTGTTCCCATGAGGCACAGGGTCAGACGGATTTGCATATGGCCGTGTCTGAACTGGGGCGAGCTAAAGAATGATGATGGATTAAACCCAGATCAGTTGACTGGGGGTGAGTGCTTGCAATGTTCGACACTCCGTCCATCATCCCCTTTGGTTTTGCTTTGGGCGGAGGACTCACATCTACTCTGAATGAGGAACCTTCTAGAGAGCCAGCAAGACGTCGTTAGTTTCACTGTAAAGATAGAACTTGTCACCCAGAAACCGCTCTGAATATTAATGTAACGGTTTTATGTTGACATATTGTGATCGTCTCCTCTATGGGTGCTCACAAAGGTAAATAAAGGTGATTGGTGGTTACAACACAGACTTCATTCAAGTATTCTCTTTCCACAAACAGGGGGTGAGTCCCCGGGTGTCTTCCTACTCTAAAGAGCGACCATCTGAGAATAAACCAGCGTGACACAACTTATGCAATGCCAAGCAGATTCAATCCCTTGTTTGAGTGTAACACTGGGCAAAATAAAGTGAAAAATTATTTCGTTAAATATCATGTGTAGCAATCAAAAGATATATAAGGTTTTTTTTTCAAGACTAAGCATACCCTCTTCCAGATCATCAAACTACAAAAATGTATAAAATTGTACACATGCACTTTCAAATTGAAGCAAGAAAGTATGGTAAATTGATGTTACCAGCAAAGATAAAGACCATGAAACTCAATGTACGCATAATAACAAACAGCTTACAATTTCACATATGCCGCATTGGATCGCTGGGAACTTCAATTACACTTCCGGGTCTGTGGCCTCCCTGAGTGTTCTAGGCAGAGCTATACTAAACCTGCCTTCATAAAGGTTCGAAAAAATACAGATGGGAGTTGATGAAATATGCATTTTGGGGAGTGATCAGCTGAGCCTGCACTAACAAGGAGGGATAAATGTGACAGAAATAGAAAAAGGCACAGACAGTATACCACAGGTTGAGTTCAACTCCCTCTAGCACAACACCTGGAATACTTTCATGCTGCAAGCTAGCAGCATACATTTGGTCATTAAAGACTATATCAGATTCAATAACCTTTATCAACTGGGAGGTCCTTTAACGATTACTCACTGCGAAAATAAATTTGCATGAACTTTCATGGTCTTACAATCCAGAAAATGCACTTGGATCCAAGGATATCACTTCTGGGATATCTCGGAAAACCAGGGCATACATAATCCCCCGGGCCACCCCTTTCTTAGGCTTTTACCTATTCAGGATGTCCCCAGAATGATCAATATTTCACAGGGTCCTAGAGGTTATTCAGAAGCCAGTGGGAGGCCTGGATCTGAATGGTTCATTGTGTTTCCATCTCTGAGATCCAGTGTGCAGAGAGCTGCCTGGGCTATGTGTCACCGCCATTTCACAACTTAAAAAAAAACGACGGATTCAGTTCAGTCTAACCTGAAGCAGATAAATTATTGAAGAGGACATCAAATATTAACAGAATTGTATCTGAATGCTATGACAGCCTCTCTGATCTAAAATGTGAGCTATAAAGAGCAGATGATTAAACTTAAATATATATGTAAACTGAAGAGATGAACATTGAACTAAAAGGTTCAGTAGGCAAAATCTTATGATTTATTGCTGAATTCAGGCTAAAAGTGCATCTGATCTCATTTCCTAGAAATGACAACATGGATTCGAGGTTGAGGAAATGAAAAAGAGAAATCTTGTAATGCTTTAGATCTTACAACTTTTCGACATGCTTTGACAGTAAGCCACATTTCTATGATTCCCATATTATTGGGCACTACTTTAGCTGAAGGTTGAATCAAAAAAGGCAAGGTAAGATGCTTCTAAGACTCCATAAAGGGGATTATGTTACAGGCAAAGAGAAGAAACTCTTGCAGGGCACAATGACTCCACTGGCTGCTCACCAGCCTTCCTTGTGGAAAGTCACCCCCTGCACACTCGTAAGCTGGCCAGCTGACTCACAATTAATTACCACTCTCCATCCTTCCAATGTCCACCCAATAACTCAATAGTCAAATCATCAGGATTTGGAACTCTTGACCCTTCCACCATCTGCTCAGTAGGTAGCCACTGACTCGCCCAATTCTTATCACTCTCCAGTCTAACTGTTCACTCACTTACCCATTACTCGCCACTTTCCATTCTTTCGCTAGCCACATAACAGGTGGCCAGTGACTTCATTATTATTTCCCACACTCCATCCTTCCTTTGTATACTCGCCTACCGCCAGTTGTCCATGCCCTTATTGGCTACCTTTCATTGCTACCCAAATTTCACCCTTACTGAATGGTTACACAATTGCATACCTTCATGGCCGGAATTAAGGATATCTTATGCACTCAATGGTTACACAGTCGCTGGACCACCATTCATCAAAAGCCATAGTCCCCTGAAAAGCAATCAATTTACTTGCTCAAATGCTGCAGTCAGTTGACGATTATCGACCACACGTTATGACCCTCTTCAACCACCATCCGTTATCTACTCAAGGTTTACACAAGCTCTTGGCCATCAATGGTTACATACCACCACTCCAGGAGCCAGCCAGCCATAATCTACTCAGTAGCCATCTAATTGCTCTCTCTGAGCTACTTGAAGAAGATATGGATTTAGCAGAACACTGCTGACATACGAGCTGCTGCTTGCTTCCTTAGCTGAATGTGGTGTTGTGTTCATAGTGGAAGGATGGGGACAGAGAATACAGGCACATAAGATTCTCCCGCCCTGCCCAGCACTGGGAGGAGACCATCCCGACTGCAGAATAGAATAGAGGTGTTGCGAGGCCTCTATTGCATGCAGGATTTTCTTTTCAGCATAGAAATGTTCCTTTAATTAAAATATATCTTTAAAATAATGTTTTGTAAGCAAAGTTAATTTTCTTCACACAAGATGTATTTTTGGGCACTTGATGTAGCACAGTGTTCACCTATAAGGGTCATCTTTTTACACCATCTATTTAAATTTACAGAATCAATGCAAGCCCAGTAGTAACATGGGTGGCATTAGTTGGAGTATGGTTTGCGGCGTAAAGCACTATTGATATGGCCATTATGGTAGTATTTTCACTACAATTTGCAAGATGAACCCATGAGGCAATCAACGACAAGAGGGTGGCCCACAACGACAACTAGTGAGATAAATGGAGGAGCAAGGGTAACAGACAGACAAAACCAGGGATGCCAACAGGGCAAACCAGGGAAACCAACAGACCAATACAAAGAGATGCACATATAAAGCAAGGAGACATACAAGTCAAAGCAGCAAGGCTGGTGTGCAATAGCAGAGGCACTCATGTGCAAAAGCAGGGACTCATACAGAGGCACACACAAGTAAAAGCAAATGAGATGGGCAGGTAGGAGCTGAGTGATGTCCACATAAAAGCAGAACAACCACCAGGCAAAGGCTTGGAGACATATAGGATAAAGTAGGGAGACGCACTGGCGAAAGCAGAGGAACCCACCAGTAAAAACAGGGAGATACGCCACTAATCACACCAGTAATAGCAAGGAGACCAACAGACTAACACAAGGAGCTGTGCATGTAATAGCAGGGAGACGCATAGGCATAACCAGGGAGGGGCACAAGTAAAAGCACTGAGATGCCTAGCTAAAAGCATCACTCACATCAAGGAGTCAAACAATCTGACACAAGTTGATGCGCTTGTAATAGCGAGGAGACGTACAGGCATAACCAGTGAGATGCACAGGTAAAAGCACTGAGAAGCATAGGTAAACCCATCCCTAACAGCAAGGAGACCAACAGACTAAAACAAGGAGACGTGCAGGTAAAAGCACCGAGATAGGTAAAAGAATTACTCACAGCAAGAAGACCAACAGACTAACACAAGGAGCTGTGCATGTCATAGCGAGGAGACGCACAGGCATAACCAGGGAGGGGCACAGGTAAAAGCACTGAAATGCATAGGTATATCCATCCCTAACAGCAAAGAGACCAACAGACTAACACAAGGTGATGTGCAGACAATAGCAGAGAGATGTACAAGTAAATGCAACAAGGCTAACGGAGCAGAGGCTGATTCAGCCCGGCGTCGCCTGTGCGGTGTACCGAATATTAAAAAAGACAAGGCAGTAGAAAGCAGTCGTAAACAATGCTTGCTGAGAAACATAGTGGAGCCACCGCTTAATTAGTTTTGGGAACTGTGAGCAGTTTCTGACCTATGAAGAAACAACTGCAAGATATTTATTCTTAGGGCCAGCTGAGACAACCATGTTGGTGGGTTTTTCCCGGCATGTTCACAGAAAAGGATGAGATGGGCGACTTATAGATAAGAGAAATCCAATCAATGTGATTGTTGGATCAGTCAGAAGATTTGACCAGTGACATGCTCAGCGGAACTGTGATTTTCTAAGTGTTAGAATAATTTTGTCCTGAAGAAGACAGGGGTGAAATTGCGGCCCCGAAACACTGAGTCCTCAAATCCTTAGACTACTTTTTAAAAAATAAGTCTCGCTTGAAGAAAGTTTATAGTCACAATGATGTATTGATGTTAACTAACAGAATCTATATGAAAGTTCGATTGTGTTTGATGAGTGGTATGAGTGAGGGTGAAATGGCTGGTTGTACTATTGCTCCCACAAAATGAACATGGACTGTATTATACGTTCCATCTGTCCAATAGGTTTCCCCCACTGCATCATTTTTGTTTTTGACATTTATCTTAATGTAGTCTTTGAAGAATGGCTCTGTCACTTTGTCGAGCTGTTGCAGAGTATTTGGTATTCTTTAACCAAGAAGTAAGAGGAAACAACTATATTTTATTGTCATGCAAAAGTGCCAAAGACCCCTACATTTATATTGTACGTTCATTGCAATTTCTAAAGAAATACAAGAAAAACATCTGGATTGCTGGATTTATGGCTTAACTTTTAAGCAGCATGCCTTTAGGGTATGAGAAATCACTCCACAGGAAGGGTGGGGATGGTGAAATATGTGCATTGCATTCATAAAACAAGGTGAGAGAGTTGCAGGAAGATGAATGAAAAGCTTCGCTGTGAAGGCAGAGTAAGACGCGCCGTCAGTGGCATGTACATTTGGCAGAAAGAGAAAGAGAAAAGGAGACTAAATGTAATGTTGCCACAGCGGGTTGAGATTAGGAAGACTTTGCAGGTGAAGGGAGTAAGGGAATCCATTCAGTTATAGATGTAGAACTTCCAAGGGTCTCCACTAATAATTTTATTGGAAACAGCCAAACAATCTCTTTGGTTCACTTTCCAATACATTGCTTTTAATATGTCCAATTGATCAAGTAATAAATCATTTTTGATACAATTTAGAAATGTTTAATCTCACTACCAACACTATCACCTAGCACTCACTATTCCACATTACCCGCTCCGCAGTAAATCTGGCGTTGAAACACACTGGGGAGGCATTCGGCCTCTCCCAGTGGGGCCCGATGATGAAGCATGTCACCAACCAGGTTGGTGACTGAGGGCTTTCTATACAAACCCAATTGGTGTTGTATACCTTCCTTTTCTCTGCTCTGGTTGTACTACTGAGAGTCTGTATATTTATTCAACCAGGCAAACGTTTTTTAACTTAATAAGCTACCCTGCACACAGGTGAGCTACTCAGAGGTAGCTTAAGAGCTACTGTAGCTCACAAGTTACTGAAGTGGCGTAGAAAGGGGTGTGCGGTGGATGCCGGCCGCCCCGGGTGTCATCACTGAGGGGGGTGACAATATGGCAAAAATATGTGTTTTAAGCATATTTTTGCCATGTTGTCAAGCCAGGGGTGACAAGAAATGTTCCACACTAGGTACCACCTGACCTTGCTACGCCACTGGCTGGAGACCTCTGTGACGTCTGGCCTATGTACAAAGCTGTTTTGCAGTCACAGACACTGCGATTAGATAATCACAGGTGTGCAATCCCAAAATATTTTTTTGTTACATACTAACCTCATTTTGTGAGTCAGAAAAGCGTTTTTGACCTGTAAAATGGGCTTACAGACCCATACCGAACCATCACCTGTCAGGGGTGGTGAAAAGGGGTCTATTCTACTAAATGCAAATCAATATGGTGTGCGTCAAATTTCTGTGACCACAACTGTGGTCGCAAACCATTGTAAAGTCACTTACTCCTCAAAGGAGGTGGTAATTCACAACTGTTGAACAGCTTCGCCTCTGGGATTCTGGACAGGTAATCTTTTTCTGACCAGTCTTTTTATGCATCAGGCCCATAGTCTGACTGTATGGGGTCACCAACCAAATAGCTGGCTAAAGCTGCCACAGATAAAGGCCATTGATACTTTTATGGGGGGAGACAAAAGAACAGCATGCTGTTGTGGAATAAATAGTAGGTGAACAAATAGGTTCCAAACACAAACTCGACTTGCATAGAATTAATTAGTATGCAAGAGATCCTTTCCTCAAGAATTAAAACTGAACTGTAGGAAACCTCACAAATATCCTGCCCATATTTAGCAGAAAATTGTAAAACACATAGTGAAAATATAATCAATATATAGCTTCCCAGTTGCCAACTTTGCTATTCTTATAGAACTAGTAAGCAAGAAGTTATATTCACACAAAAACAAGCACTACCAAAGCCAAGTGCGAATGGGCACTGGTTGAGTTATTTTGAATAAAGAGAGGGGGAAGAGGGAGGAGGATGAAGCAGCAGAGAGAGATAGCAAGAGAGAGGGATAAAATAGTCCTCCTTACACACTGCAATGTACGGTCTGATGTCAGCACTGGAAGCATTCATGACATCCAATCAAAACACAGCAAGACCCAAAAGTGCCTGGGCAAGACAATCACAAAGATAGGGGGGGGAGTAATTGAATCTGGAGCAGGAAAGTGAGAAAGGCAAGAAATACACTAAATCGTGAGTAGGAGGACTCAACCACAGCCCACTCCATTTAATGTTTTGCTTACAATATGTCTCCAACAACACACAGCTAAGGCAAGACCAAATAAACAGGCATTCTGCAATACAATCCTACAAAGAATGTGTAGAATATTGTAAGCACTAGAAGATTTGTAACCACGGCTTGGAAGTGCTACTGAGACAGTACACAATGACTGACAAAGGACATATAAGACAAAGGACATAAAAGACAGAGTCTGAAAACAGGGTCAGCTGGAAGTTCTGAGAACAGAGTTTACAGCTTAAGCTTAGAAGAGCTGGGTAGCTAATAGGCAACATGCGTGTGGATTTAAACTTGTGACTTTTTCAACAACAACAGAGATGCTTTTGAACAAGTGAAAGGTAAAACTGACAGGAAATACATTGTGCTCGAATAGAAGAATAAAATCATTAGCCCAAGGCAATGGTGTTCAGCCAGTGAGAGGGGGCGGTGACAGGGCCCAGGAGAAAAAGGGAAAAAGAAAGCCAACCAATTCAGTAAAGAAACCGTGAGACAATAAAGAAAAGAAATAAATGAACTGCACCATTGGGAAAAGAAAACCTGCCAGCCAGCATACACGATAAAAGAAATTAATATTGAAAGCACCCCGTTCAAGATATATTTGAAGACACTTCCGTGTAGAGCCTGGGTGGACAACATGGAGGGTGCTGTCCCACAAAAACATTTTTCAGCCAATTTACACAAATTCGATCACAGAATTATTACTTTAAGTCGTCTTAGCAAAACAAATTGGATCATGTTTCATTAAATTCTCCATAAAACAAATATCTGACTTTTTCTGACACAGCTCTGTGGATTCGCAGTTTTTACAGATTTTACACTATTTTAATCGTACCCCCACTCCTTTGCTTTACTGTGCACGTTCTTTGTTAGGAGCTTGGGGGTGGAAAGAATAAAAAAAACTGACAATGTGTGATCCATCTTTGTCACCACAAGCTAATTAAATCGAAGGAGCGGCCTCGTCTTTCCAGCGACTAGAAGTGACACATAAGAACACAAGGCGCTTAATGTCACACACTGAAGGCATCGCTTTCACGGGTTGGCCAAAGCGGGTTTGGTTGATAAGGCACCTCCATGGATAATAAATTGGGTCAATTACCTCACTGGCTATCTTAGCACATCCCGCTTCAATGTCCTTGCCAAATAGCGACCATGAGCCATCTTACATGTACAATGCCCCAGCAGGTACACAGATGTACTCTGCGACACGTGTGCACATGCGCAGCTCTGCATCGCTGCACAATCTAGCGGAGTCAAGAAAATGACCTTTCAAGAACAGCGTGCGAGGATAAGATGGACTGCGAACAAGATGGCAGCACGTGACTGGTGGTGGCGACCTTGTTTGTTTGTTTGTTTGTATAAGCTTTATTCGAGACAATTCTCATAAAAGCATTTAAAATCAAAATATTTACAATATACATGATACAGTATAAGAAATCCATTAAACACATAAGCTCATACAAGTTCACAAATAAAACAATAAAATGCCTGATACATGAAAACTAAAAAGGAATACCAAATTACATACAACCCCCCAAGAACCGTCTTCTTATAGCCCACGCCCAACCCATGTATTTGGCGACACCCATAACTATCGAATCCTGCTGTGTTGTGCATAGGATCCTTAGAGCCACTGTACTTTCGCGTGTCCCCAGGTTTTTACAAACCGGCGACAGCCATTTCCTCCTTGGTTTCGCATAGGCTTCGCATGAAAAAAGAAAGTGGCCAAGGCTCTCCTCAGCATTTTCGCAGGCAGGACACAGACTGTTAGTGGGTCTGTGCCAACCGGATGTCAATTTCTTAAGTGGAATAGATCCTGACCTCAACTGGAAGACAAGTTTCCTGTCCATTGGAACCGTAACATTGTCCCAATAATTTTCCAAGACAGGTAAGATTTTGGTCTCCAGAAAACGGCCAGACATAGAATCTGCCCTATTGTCATTCAGCGTCTTGCCACTTACCCAATCCCAATATTGATTTTTAAGCGCTTCTTTACTCGGGAATGTCTCTCCCTCAGGGTTATTCCAAAGATTTGAAAACCCTAGATTTTCCAACATGGTTTTCAGATGTTTTAACCATTTTATTTTGTGGAAGGTGTCTTCCCCGATAATCCAAAGAAAGCTCTCAGCGTACTGCCTTATTTCCGGAGTCGTCCAAAGGCGCCTCCAATAAAGGACTGGCCGCAGACGAGCTCTGTCAATAATCGTACGTCTGCCAAGCTCCAGAAACAATGGGATTAGGGGGGTGCTCTGGGGGAGTCCTGTAATACCACGCATAAACTTGTTCTCGGATGTCTGAAGAGCCGTCAGGCAATTCCAAGCCCATAGTTCTGCGCCGTATAAGGTGGCACCCAAAACCTTTGCGTCGTACACCGCCAAAGCGGGTTTTATAGGTTTTGTTTTTGATTTACGGTGTTCCCCCCTTAGGGCCCCCGATAACTGCTGATGCTTTAGGACAACTTTATTGACGTGATGCGTCCAGCCTTTTCCCTCCGCAATCTGTACTCCCAGGTATGTAAATTCCTTGACTATATCAAGCCTACTGTTATTTAGGGTAATTTTAGGATCACTTCTGCGTCCGGCAGTAAAGGCCATTAGCTTGGTTTTTCCAACATTTACCTCTAGCCCATGCTCCAGGCAAAAAGCATCGAAGATGCCTAATGCGCGTTGAAGCCCCATAGGAGTCTTTGACAGAATAAGAGTGTCGTCAGCGAACATCAGGATAGGGACCCTGATGTTCGCTAACGATGGGGCATCAACACTAACCCCCAACATTCTCTCGACTATCCCATTAATGAATAACGAGAAAAGTAAAGGGGCCATGGAGCATCCCTGCCTAACACCTCTGGACTGGAAAGTCCACCGTTAACTCGCTACTTCCTCCCCATTGGACTCTGGCATAGTTGGATTCATGCAATTGCATAATTAAGGTTAGCAATTCTGCTGGAATCCCCAGCTTTTGAAGCACCGACCATAGTTTATGCCTGGGGACTAGATCGAACGCAGCCTGTAGATCAACGAACGCGACATACAGGCTGCCCCTCCCCAGCTCAACGGTCTTCCACCGCAATATTGTAAAGCGAAAGACCTGGTCAATGGTGCTAGTAGCACGCCTAAATCCCGCCTGGTATGGGGAGAGGGCACTATTGTCTTCTACCCAGTCCATCAGCTGGTTGGTTACCATTCTCCCAACTATCTTCTGCACGGTGGCTATTAAGCTTATAGGCCTGTAATTAGCAGGCAATGAGCGGTCGCCCTTCTTATGGACGGGGATAATGGTAGCACATTTCCAGATATCTGGAACCACTGCCCCCTTAGCTAATGCGTTTGATACAAGATGGATGTATCTCGCCCATCTGGCCACATCGTGTTTAAAAATATCAGGGGGGATACCATCTGGGCCAGGCGCCCTCCCACTTTTCGCAGAGTCAATGGCAATTACCACTTCACTAAGAGAAAACAGATCTTCAGTTGCATATACCGGTGTTATTTCTTCAACTAACATAGACTTGTTACTTTCCGTGTACTGAGGCCCAAAATAGTCAACCCAGGCTTCCACTGGAACATTATTGTCGGGTTTAGCAGGACCCGCACCACTACCCCACTTAATAATTTTCCAAAATAACATTGGGTCTTTGTTATCAGAGGCTTCTTTTAATTGGGCCCAATGGTCTTCATCCCATTTCCTTTTTGCACGATATATTGCTGCTTTATACAGTTTCCTGTTCAATCTGACTGCTGCAAGGTCCCTATTCCTTAACGCGTGGCCCAGGTCTAGACGTGCTACTCTACAATGGTTATCAAACCACCTACCCACTTCTTTAGTTTTCTTCCCTTTTCTTTGCTTTGTGAAAAAACATGGTCTCAAGGCGGAGAATAACTTATTGTGGATTTCTGCGATGGCATTGTCCCCAGGAACTACTAGAGTCACTGCTTCAATCGCAGAAATAGCACAGTCTACCATATGAATTATGTATGTCATAGTGACATCATTTGCATTTACCTTGGGCCATTTTAACCTTCGCTCATCGTTACTTAACAGAGGAGCTTCGTTATGTGTATCATTCAGATTTCCTGAACCTACTTTCCACCACTTGTGTGACACACATAAAGGGTTGTGATCACTTTCAACCCGGGGCATAACTGCCATGTCAACAACCCCATTCCACAGCTGGAGACTACATAATATATAGTCAATTCGGCTCCTATTAATACCATTGTCAAAGGTAAAACTACCCTCCTTATCCCCGGGAGTCCTACCATTGAGGGCTCTTAGACTATGTTCCAAACATATACCATTTAATAGGAGAATCTCTTTAGTCCATCGCTTCACAGGTTGTAAATTTAAGGAAGGTACTCCCCATTGATTGTCCTCTTCACTCTCAATTAATGCATTTGTGCAGGCCAAGGGTTCAAAAGTCCTATTTAGGTCACCAGCCAATATCTTTAGGTTACCCTGTGAATTAACCTCCATAGCGTCGGACAACAACTCAATTGTAGATGGATTGACTTCTTTACCACCTCTCACATAGACATTATATAAATCTATTGGTGCACCATTTACAACAGAGATTCTAAGAACTTGTAAATCGCTGTTTCCATTATCTAGGATTTTTATATCGATAAACAAACCCTGTCTAACCCACACAGTCAGGCCACCCTTTGGCCTCCCTCTCCCCCCTTTTGTGGCAGGTATATAGTAATTCAAGTAACCTAAGCAAAATAATGGATCACAAGCCCAGGTTTCCTGAAAACAACAAATATCAAAACCACTTATAAAATCCACCCAAAGTTGGGAATCCAACTTATTAGCCAATCCGGCGACATTCCAAGACAAAAAAGTACCAATATCTACATTTGTCCCATCCCAAGATTTAGCAGTTGGAGATTCATGAGACAACATCGATAACCCCGTTAGGTTTACCAGCCTTTCTGGGTCATCAACTGTGACCATGGCTAAATCATCTGTTACAGGGTATAAGACATTTGGTATCATTGTTACTACACTAGAGCCACATTCATCGACCACACACCCGGCATCATAACTATTCTCCTTGGTGTCTGTAGCAATAACGTTACCACAAACACTTCCTAGCTCCTCTGCTTCTTTTATAATTCCACCTATGTTGTCAGTATCAATATGTCAATAGCCCCACCCTGGGTCCTTCCAACCTACATAGGGATTGTTATATGTATGTGGGCTACAATTGAAACTGGCATGGAGGGGTGGTAAAGAAGTCCCTGGCCATTGGGCCCTTACGGGGGCTATAGGCTCGTTGAATAGGCTTGTGGTTACACTTGATGGTCTGGGGTAGAAAAAGGTGAGGTCCACAATGCCAATGCCGCCCTTATTTATTCCCCATCCTTGCCTTGTTATCCATCCCACCACCCGAGGATCTTGAAAATTGACCACTATACAGTCTCCCCCCAGGGTTTTAGATGTATAACCCATCCAGTCTATTCTCCTTGCCCCTATTATTAACCCATCAATGTCCCCCGGCAAAGGACGGTTTTCCTTTAACCAGTGCATGGTCTTGTTTTTAAGCATCTGGAAATTTTCCCTTTGGCCTGGGGGTAGCGGTGGTACGTTGATGAGAACTGCCACATAGGGGAAGGAGTCTGGAGTAAGATTAATCGGGGGTTTTCTATAAGGTGGCTTTTGCAAGGGCGTTGGGATAGGTTTGGGAACTTGTGGAGGAGGTTGAGGGACTGGTTTCGGCCCCTGTTTGTTATTAACAAGGGGAGCTGTTATGGCTTTAGCAGCCAACTTATTAACACAGTCCCTATTTCCTACCCTCGTGGCATTGGGAGGTATACATGCATCGGAAATTGTGCTCACAAGAACTGAAGCTTTACCCACTTGTTGGCATGGAGTGACCACAACGTCTACGACAGCTGGTTGGTTTTGTGGCTGGGGTAATGGAGACTGGGCAGAATGTGTTAAATTGGACCCGGATTGTTCAGAACCTGAAATAGCTTTCTCAGCCCTAACTAGTGGATTTGTAGTCACTTTAGCTGGGGGTTTATTTTTCTTGGAAGGTAAAGGTGAGCCATTTCTTGTGTTTCTACCCTTATCCTGGGTGTGGGGGTTATTTTCAATCTGAAAATTTGAGCTTGTTTCCAACCTACTATTTTTAATCAGGGATTTAGTAGAATAGAAATTGTCTAATGTTGATTGCTCAAAGTGGTTTAACCTATCTATGAGTTTTGCAATTCTATCCTCAATGGGAATAAGTACCAATCTAAACATTTTTTCCAATTCCGGAAGCACGTTTGCCAATAGTACAGAGCAACCACTGCTTAATTCTTTTGGAACAGAACATGAATTGTCCACTTTATCTTGGTTATCCTGGGAAATAGGAATAGTTGACGTTACACATCCTGTTGGCGCTGATTCTTTAGCTGAATTCCCACTGATCAAAAGTTTATGTAACTTCCTGATTTTTGGTAGTGGTTGGACCGTTTTTTTACTCCTTTTAACAGAAACTGGACATTTCCTTTTAGCCCCAGCTTTAGAATTGAATGATACAACATGAGGTCCCGCGTCAATATGCGATAGCTGGTCAAATGTACTATCACTGGTGTTATTTAAAACTGCGGCAACAGACTCAGTTGATTTATCCCCCGGGGCCTCAGAGTCTCTGTTTGTAACCGGGATGCTCACAGATGATAAAGGGGTTACCAAAGTGGGATAGACTACGTTTGGAAATTTGTCCATAGTGTTCTTAAGTATTTCAATAGAAAGCCTGCGCTCGGCACGCTTCTCTGCCAAAGTTAGTTCTTTATCTATTACGAGTGAGCGATTAAAAAAGAATTTATCTAAAGGACCAATGGCCAAAGGACCAGTCTCTGCAGGAAGAGACGTTAAATGGCTGGCTACAGGACTTGTATTTGCAGCAGATGCCATAATGGTAACGAAAATGTACAAGGGAAGCTATGTCACTTACTGTGGAAGGAGAAATGTCACAGAGGCCAGGGGTGGTGGCCCAGCCCGGCCTCCTTCGGCCCCGGACGGCCACAGACGGTCCCGCCCTTGTCCCGGGCTTCTCCCGGCGCACTCCCGCGCGCTACCGCGCAGCGGGGATGATGCTTCCCTTTTGAACTATGTGATCAGACGTGAGGGGCGGAGCCGGCAGGGAGAGCAGCCCAGATGACCACGGGCGCGCGGGGACTCCTGGAGTTTGGAGTCCGCCGCTTCTAGCTCGCAGCCCTGCCGGTCAGAAGAGCAGACACACCCCAAAGTCCTGCAGTCTGCTCCTAGCCGCGAAGCGGGACCCGCGAAGCGGGTCCGGCGAGGAGTAGCGGCAGAAACAGTCAGGCAGGCAAGCGGGTGACAGCAGGCTCCCTCGGCTCCCTCTTCAATCGGTGTCCGGCGTTATCAGGCAAGGAATCCGCTGATTAGAAGATGGGACGCAGCTTTAATCGTCCAAAAGGGGGCGGAGCCGGCAGGGAGAGCAGCCCAGATGACCACGGGCGCGCGGGGACTCCTGGAGTTTGGAGTCCGCCGCTTCTAGCTCGCAGCCCTGCCGGTCAGAAGAGCAGACACACCCCAAAGTCCTGCAGTCTGCTCCTAGCCGCGAAGCGGGACCCGCGAAGCGGGTCCGGCGAGGAGTAGCGGCAGAAACAGTCAGGCAGGCAAGCGGGTGACAGCAGGCTCCCTCGGCTCCCTCTTCAATCGGTGTCCGGCGTTATCAGGCAAGGAATCCGCTGATTAGAAGATGGGACGCAGCTTTAATCGTCCAAAAGGGGGCGGAGCCGGCAGGGAGAGCAGCCCAGATGACCACGGGCGCGCGGGGACTCCTGGAGTTTGGAGTCCGCCGCTTCTAGCTCGCAGCCCTGCCGGTCAGAAGAGCAGACACACCCCAAAGTCCTGCAGTCTGCTCCTAGCCGCGAAGCGGGACCCGCGAAGCGGGTCCGGCGAGGAGTAGCGGCAGAAACAGTCAGGCAGGCAAGCGGGTGACAGCAGGCTCCCTCGGCTCCCTCTTCAATCGGTGTCCGGCGTTATCAGGCGACCTTGAAATGGGTCACACTTCATCGAGGGATATTTGTGGTCCTTCCTGTTCAAATGTGCACGCTTCGGTGGAATCCACCTTGGAATAGGATTCCAGTCCTTGATCCAGGATTCTAAGGGTACACTACACAAGCCTACAAAAAAAATCGAATTTAAGAAGCAAACAAAAAAAGAAATCAATCCAGTTCATATCTACTATTAATACATTTCTAATAATAACATGCACCCCACAGGCCGCCTCATTGTAGGTCAACTTCAGCACACACGGAAACCAGTTGAAGGGCAGGTGATCTGCACCTGGGGAGGAGACAACACGTGTTGTCTCAATGACTTTGTGAAGGTGGGCGCAGTGGGCCGGGCCAGCTTCATCCCACGGTTGCTTTGCTCTTCTTTATGGACTGTTAATAATTAAGCTTGCAGTTTCCTCCACAGAGATGTTCTGAGTGCATGGCTTGGTCCAATGCCCACCTCCCGTATTCTAAGTCATGGAGTTTATGGGTCGCGTCAAGCCTGTGTCTTCCTGTTCCAACCTTCGGGGGTGTGCTCTCCTCTCCATCTCTCTGTGCTTTTGTTAACTGGGCCTCCGGTTTGCGCCATTTTTGCAACCCATTGGAGCTCTGCCTAGGTTTTATTTTAGGAGATAGTGTGCATAGGTTTTGCTGCAGCTTTGCTGCAGCTTTCCTGAGGTTCTCCAAACCTTCATTGGGCCTAAACAATTGCTGGGGGAAAAAAATTGGTTTGCAAGAATTAAGTAGTTTTAGTAAAGTTCAATATAGTTTCCCTCTTTCTCCAAGGACAATTGCCTAGTCTATTGGTTGTTGTAATTGTTTCTTGCCAGCTTAGTTTACAGGCGTTTCACTGCAGTTGTATTTCATGAGTTTAATGCTGGTGGCACAGATAGACAGTTTTGAAAAATTGTAAAGTCTTTATATCAGCTCATTTGAAGTTAGATAGTGAAACTCAATCATCAGCATTTGAGGTGCCTGTCCAGTTAGTTATCCTGCAAGAGGTTATAAAACTATTGTCGTGCAAGATCTCCGTTCATGCATCGATCGGGGATCCGTTTTCATTATTCGGTACTAGCAGAACCTAATGGGCGAAAGCTGGCCAAGGTTTCCTTTGTGTCTCTAATTCTGAGGATTAGTGTTGGTTTACTGTCACCACTTGCTGTTGGCATGAACATGCAGGTCTTTGTGGGAAACCCTTTGCTGTGCCCAGTGCCCTCCTGTGGCAACACGCCCAAAGTATTCCAATACCGGACAACTCCCCACTGGATCTTGAAACAATGCCATGAGCCAGGGTGCAAAATGATACTCCTGGTTCCTGGGAAGCCCAACTGCACTTCCACTCCTGCCCATGAAAGGGCGAGGAACATTGCTGCCAACATGGGTGATGACGGGTATCTGGACTGGAAGATGCAGGAAATCCAGCAAAGCCTTGACCTTGAGATGAGTTTGGGGATATTTGGCTCCCACTCTTAAATAATCTTTACTCCAACTGGCAGATAGGCACAAAGAGCAGTAACCAGCCAGCAACGGAGTCCAAACGAGGAAATCGAAGTCCAAGAAACCACGACTCTTTCTCCACGTCTGTGATTTTATGCTTTTGTAACCGAGCACCAAGTAAACGACTCCAAGGCACTGTAATGAAGTGCATGCTATGCTTAAAAGAGGAGGCAGGGCGAGGACCAGCACAAAAACCAACAGAAATAAAAGGCAAACTTTTTTTTAAAAAAAACTTAAGTGAAGCATTCAGAGCTACAGGACAGAAAAAAATATATTTTTCTAGGAGGAGATACATATTTAAGGGAAATTGCAATACACTTTTGACTGATTGCTTTTGTAGCCCGAAATATGGACTTCATTCTAACAGTCTATGATCCATTTGTGAAACAGAATAAGGTGTGGCATGGAGATAGTGCAAATAAAATGGAAATGGGAGATAACCATGTGAAGAAAAGGAACTCACCACCACTTTCAGATCCCATCTAAAGCAGGCTCTTCACCAGTGAACCCACAGAATGGGTCTATAGGACGACTGGGATCAGGTCTGACATGTCAGGAAGAGAAAGGCATTAAGGGGGGAAAAGGAGATCTCAACACCGTTGGGTATGAGAGGACATCTTGACGATGTAGAAGAAGTCTAAATATCTAGCAGCAGCAGCGGCCCGTCCATAAGGGCAGAGGGACTACACCCCCGCACGCAGATTTAAAGGTCGGCCTCACAAACACTCTTTATTTTCAGGTCAGGCAGCCAGCAGCTAGACATGCGCTAAATGTGCAGGCTACGGGCAGCCTGAGCTGAACTTTGCTGGGCTGAAGATGTCACAGCTCCTGTGGGCGTGACCTCTTCAGTGATAGCCTCGTACCAGGACGCTTCAGTTTTAAGCCCCCAAGTGCCCAGGGAGAGTGTCAATCACCGACACCACCTAACAGAGTGGGTGGGGTCAGCAATCTCCCTGACTCCGTACAACTCTGTGTCGAGAGAGGGACTGCCGCCTCCCCTCATTGTTTGACCTAAATGTCAGCCAACGAGGGGATGCTGCAGTCCCAACCCTCCTAGCACCTCTGAGGCTTCCCTCCTCCGAGAGCTGCAACAGTCAAGTGCAGTGTTTTAAATGACTGTTTGGTGTGTGCATGTATGTAGGAGTGTGTGTGTGTGTGTGTGTGCATGTATGTAGGAGTGTGTGTGTGTGTGTGTGTGCATGTATGTAGGAGTGTGTGTGTGTGCATGTATGTAGGAGTGTGTGTGCGTGTATGTGTGTGTCTCATCCCCTCTGAGCTGAGCTTACGGGCCGCCATTGCCTAGAAGCAAAGATCACTTTTATGTATACTAAAGATTTACCTATATAGAGTGAGCGGCAAAGGTCAGTCAGGCCGGACATACAGCCCGGACTGGCCGTTGCGGGCACCGGGCAATCCCCCGGTGCGCTGCAAGGGTGGGGCCGGTTTTGGGCCCTGGGGGCCGTTTTTGTTACAGGTACGTTTTTGCAGCATAGCTGCAAAATCGGCCCTGTATCAAAAACGGCCGAAAACCGGCCCCGGCAAAGAGATCGGTCGCACCCCCAGGTGGCCGGCCGAGCACTTTGCCGGGGCCGGTTTTCGTTCTCAGTCTGGCCCTATTGCGACCTGCGGCCCTATGTTTGGTGCTCCTCTTGCATCGATCGGCAGGTAGTTCGGCACTTACAATGGCTTTATGACACCTCAAGGTCACATAATGTCCTCCGTGATAGAGCTGCCATTATCCAAACAGTGCTGGCTCATAGGACAAAGAACAGAAGTCCTGTACACAATCCCATGGTGCGACAGCAATACATGAAACCATTTAATTTAGGACTAAAACATCACAAAAGTTGTAAACTCTGATTTGTTGTCCAGCTTCAATTGAGCTGTTCCTGCCTGGTCTCATGTGGTCTTACTTTCAAGGTAGAGCAAAGAGCGAGGGAGGGGACTAAGCGCTCTGAAGCAGCCTCTAAGCAGCGTGTAGCGCTTTAAAAAATCACCAGACGATAACTAAATAGCAGTGATGTCAGAAGAGCCTCGAGTCATTCCTCGTGGAAAATAAAGGCTGGATCGATCCCTACAGAGGTTGGAAGCAAAACACCTGTGAGCCTCCGCTCCTCCGGCATTCACAATTCAGTCTCAGCAGCGTTCTGCCCAAAGTGCCCCGAACAGCAGCCAGCTTCCTGCTGCCAGAGTCTATGCAGGTTTACATGCAGGACCACAGATGACAAGCATCCCAGATGAGGCCTGGGTATTGAGCCAAGCAGACGGCACCATCTGCTGCTGAGCATGCCACCAGGGGCACCTGTCACACGTGCCATGATCTACAAACGTATATGAAACTGACAGGAACATTCTCCGCCCTCCCTTCCCCGTCCCCAGACTCTACAAAGAGCCACCTTTGAGGCCATGATTAGTTAGAATAACCAAGGAGGTTTGTTTCCAAGGGAAGCGGTGCAGGTTTGTGATGAAACCAACTAGAAATTCAAATTTAATTTGCAAATTCTATTGGACAGATCCAATCAGTGGACTTAGTAACCAATTTACTGGGTCCAAATATTGCAAACACGGTTTTCATTCAATTAGCAAGTAATGTAATGTGCCAATAGGACAGTACACTGAGTCAAAACAAAAAATACAAGGGTCATCGAAAGTGAAACTTACAAAAATGTTCACATCACTTAGGGGGTATCCTCACCAGGTATTTGTCCATGACGTTGTACATCTTGTACATCTCAAATATTTTCTGAGGAGAGATTACATCCCTGACCAGGACAAGCCCTTCTGTTTTATTATGGGTGATTGATTTTTAAGTGTGTCAGTCCACAGTGTGAATACCGAGGCCTGGGACTAAACACGAGGGTTCTGTATGGGGGATAGATTGAATCAACTGGGAGAAGGTGCAGGACTAATGTAATGCATGAAATACAGTGTCCGTGAAGGCATGCGCTTTGCCTGTAATACAGTGCGAGGGAAGGCCTGAACCAGCGCAAGAAATACAGTATGTGGGAAGACGTGAACCAAAGCATGAAATACAGTATGTGGGAAGGCCTGAACTTACGAAAAATACAGTATGAGGGAAGACGTGAACCACTGCAAGAAATACAGTATGAGGGAAGACATGAACCAACGCAAGAAATACAGTACGAGGGAAGAGCTGAACCAATGCATGAGATACAGTATGAGGCAAGACCTGAACCAATGCAAGAAATACAATATGAGGGAAGGCCTTAACCAATGAAAGAAATACAGTATGAGGGAAGACGTGAACCGATGCATGAGATACAGTATGAGGGAAGAACTAATGCAAGAAAAACAGTATGAGGGAAGACCTGAACCAACGCAAAAATAGTGTCCAGAGTGTGAGATAAGCCTTGAACCAATACAAAACCTACATGTGAATAAAGTGCTGAACCAATGTAAAAGAATGTGGGAAGGAAGGGTTAAACCAGTGCAAGGTGTACCAACAAGAGAAAGACTGAGCCAATGGAAAATTATCTTACAGGTTAGGAAGGATTAATCTAATGGAAGAACTAATTTGAGGGGTGGGGAGGACTGAACAAATCTAGGCTATTCTGTGTAGGACATCCTTTCTCATGTATGATGGAAAGCTGGGAGTAATGCAATGTATGCCGCTGGGTTCAGATGGTGGGGTCGGGGTGTAGGGGTGTGTGAGAGAGACAGAGAGCAAAAGAGAGAGCAAAAGAGAGAGCGACAGAGAGGGCTGGAGGGAGTGAGAGAGGCAGGGTGTGTGGGTGGTGTGTGTAAACCAATTCAAGGAATACCGCGTTGAGGGACAGCAGCAAATAATGGACAGAATACTGTGGGTGGAGGACTAAAGCAATGGAAGGAATACTATTTGAGGATCTCATAATCAGTGTAAGAAATACTCTGCAGGGAAGACTGAAAGCAACGCAAAGAAATCATGTATATAGAAGCGCTAAAGCAAGGAATAATGTGCGAGTCAATGAGCCAACCCTGGGAATACTGTGGCAGGAGATCTGAACAAATGTATGAAATGGTGTCAAAAGATAATGACAAGCCTAGCAAATAAAACACGGTGTGAGGGCGGCTAGAAGAGGTGTGATCAATACGGTGGAGGGAGGAGTTAACCAATATAGGGAATTTTCAACCCTACTATTAGTGTAGTACTCCTGGCAGAATTCCAGGAATTAAGAAGTAAACCAGGACAAGAATATGTCAGACCTACTCTTAACAAAATCATTGTAAACCTGGGCCCACTGTGTCAGGTGACACAGGCTCCTAATCAGTACCGCATAAGAGAAGGACCAGACCAATATCAATGACTACGGTGTCTGATGAGGTTGAACCATGCGGAGCATCACGGGTAGGAATAAACTGATTGCACAACAAGTGCAAAACTGCTGGAGAAGTCAATCACCAAGATACAAATACAAGAGGAGGGATGAAGCTCATTTTATTTAATTTTATGGGTAAGGACTGGAGACCTTAACACAAACTGAAAGAAAATGACCAAATTACTTGAAGAATATTGTCAGGGCAGACCGAGACCTACTAAAGAACTCTGAGGACAGAGCGCCATACTAACGCGTGGGAACACTAAGTGCCAAGGACAACTAAAAAGTAAGAAATCCAGTGTTACACACACTATGAGAGAAAGACTACACCGAGGTTGAATAGGTAAATGGAAAAATTAACCAATGAAAGTACTACTGAGGGGGAATGTCAGGACTCGTAAAAAAATACGGATATGTGAGACCAGAGATGGGCAAAGAACACGGGTCAGAAGGGACGACCACCTGACATACATAACACTGAGGGAATATTTTGGAGGGAGTGGAGGGAAATAACTTGCAATAAATACCTTCCGTATGTCAGAGACCCCTGTTTAACTGCTCTGAATAAATTAACCATAATTCACAGCACAACTACTGCAACACACACACACCAGCAGACTATCTCTTTGCACTGCATGTTGCTTTCAAGTGTCCAACGCGTACGCGTCCAACAAAAAAAAAAAAAACACACACACACACACACACACACACACACACCTCTACCTCTGTACCACAGTCGGGGACGGTACACTTCCAACCCAAGGGTGAAGCAGCTCTTGTGGCTTTGATTAATAAAGAGCCAAGTTTAGTCTAACCCTGGCTGTCGGAAACACTCCAGTGACTCATGGGTCAAAGAGTCACAGCGTCTGGGATTGGTCTGCAGGAGAGGGAAGGTCACAACGAGGTTCATACGCAGACTTCGGAATCTTCCCCAAAATTCGATTAGAAAGAAGCCACAAATCCCAGGTCTAAAACTCAGAAAAATGCAACAAAAAAAACAACAAAAAACACACACACCTGCAGCTAGGCTACAGTCTGACCCATGCGGTTAGCACCGTTGAAAACCACAAAGTATTTTTATAAAGTTTGAAAAGTATGATCTTCGCAGTCATAAAAGCAAGGAGAGAAGAAACGGCAAGGGGATGAACAGGCTAAATGTCTAGATGTGTATAGCGCCTTGTATGCGGTGGTCTCAAGGCGATGGCATCACAGAACTAGTGCAGCATGAGTTACATCAATCTACACCACAGTCTTATATTATTGGTAAAAGGTTTTTTTTACAAAAAGGTAGAACCTCAACACTGAAACACATCACATAATTGCTAGGAAAGGACTTGTCACTGAAAACTAAGTCAAGACCTTGTGCCAATCTGGTAATTTCCATAGGAATGATCAATGCTGATACTGCACAGCGTGTTGAGATATTGACACACTTGCATCAATCTAATGTGTATACACCTCCACATTCATCCATTGCAAACAAAATGTATACAGCAAGTGCTTTGAAGCACTGACTGAACAAGCAAAAAAGGAGAGCTGTAGCAATACAGATGGCATCGATGGAGTGCACCAACAAGTGAATGAATATTAACAATCTTAGGAAATTTCTGCACTTGATTTTGCAGCAGAATGCCCCTTCTGCAACATTATTGGGCTTCTCTGCAAAGAGAACACACATACCAGGGAACAAATATTGCCAGATCGCACCTGGTCATCGCTGCCAGGGTGCTTAAATGCCAGAGGGTGGTGGATTAATTTAGCGCCTAAAAACCTTTCCGAGGCACAACTGACACAATATGGTCGCAAACGCAAAAGTTGTGGGCTTCTTCAACGTTACCATACAGAAATCTGTTCACACCCACAGCAGAGCCATCTTTGTTTGACACACAGTCTGGGTCCACACGCCTTACAGAGACGATAAAAAGAACAGATGTGCTGTGCAAATCATTACATGTAGCCGGGTCTATCACCAACATAAAAAAATAGCGACACATGGTGAGCATCATCTATCTGTTTGCAGCCCTCGCAATGTACACAGTAGAAGGCCTGCGAGCATCTCTTGCGTATAAGCAACCACCTGGCAATGTCCTATCACTGTGTACTCAGAGCAATCCAAAGCCAAGCACAGAAAATAACAATTCACAACCAAGCCACTGTGCAAGTCTACCCACGCAAAATTAGCTGATTCTGTCAACACCATTTGCTTTTTAATAATCAGTTGCTGAGTAGAGAGGGGTGTCATCAAATTTTTAGAATTTTCAACAGTCAAACAAAATTGTGAACTTTCAGTGAACAGTACTAAGTTCAACAAATTTAGGGTTGGATTGTCTTAAGGACAGTCCACTTTTTCTTTAATCAGAATTGTTCTTCCATTTCCCTTTGACTTGTGTACCAAGTGGAAATTACATCAATTTCTGCTTTCCCAAGATCCAAAGTGAACTTAGAAGATAAAGGTCAACGTAAATGGGGCACAGAACACCTCCATATACACCCATTTAAGAGAGTCCTGCTCCATCACACATGATCACGCTGACAGCCATGAGGAAAGCAGCCTTACCTTTCCAAAATCCCGCACGTCGAAAAGATCGAAGGGATCAAAGAGATCAGCGGTCCGTAGGCCAAACTTGTCGTGACACACTTTTAAGAATGTCCGGATGTTCTTCAAGCATAAAAACTGTTAGGGGCGAGAGAAGCAAATAGGAAAGATTAAGTATATACAAGGCAAGGCCTTCTCACAGCAAGAAATTTGCATTTCAATCCTACCTCATCAGAAACGGATACCCAGAGAGATGCTGATAATCCCACAGTGAGCAAACTCATCATTCCGCCCCACGCCTTCTCAAGCCCGCCGCACACAGGTAATTGGAGCTCTCAAACTACACCACCTCTCGCACAAGAAACATCTTAAAACATTTGATGAAATTCAGAAAATAATCTATTTCACATCTTCTGGAGAGGAAGAGGGATTAGTCAGTGCGCAGAAGCCTCCACAACAAGTGCAGATCAAACTCAAGGATATTTTAAGTTCACGATTAAGCAAATAATGAATAATTCAGGGTTGGGAGCGCGCAGCAGGTGACTCGCGAATGCTCCATTTTTCGAGGATTCAACTCCTGCCAAAATAAACTCTTCAGATCTCTGCTCAGTGGGGCATTCGAAGCCGCGCGGAACAAACGAGGGGAGACAGCGGACGGGGAGACCGGCTGAATTATTCAGTTGGACCGGCTAATTCTAAGGTGCATTGTTAGAGGTCTTCAAAACTAGGCCGCCAATCACTGAAGCTCAACTGGTCATTGAAAAGGGACATCCCAACCTACATTCACCTCCAAAGTCACTTCATGGGGACATCTACCCTGGGTGCTCTCTAGGCTCCACCATGGTTTCTGGTCTTGGTCGATCCCACTGCTCATCCCCCACGGATGTGGATTTGGTGCATTGAATGATGCATGATACGGACATAAGATAATGATGCAGTATATGACATATATGATAATATAGAATAATTCTATATAATGTGACAATGACACAATGAGATAATATTACATGCTAATAATGTATACGATGAGGGGATATAATGTATATGTTACATAATTCAGTATGATATATGCCATAATAAATGATGCAATGGCTGTGAAGTGAAAGAATATGTTAAAAGACGATGCGATATAAGGTGTGATATATTATAACATATGACATGATCTATGTGTGGTGTTACATTAGCTTACTGCAATTTACATTGTCCACATTCTGTCATTGATATAGCACACCAGTGCTTTGGAATGTCAAGAGTTCACATTCCAAACATGCCTGCGGTTTACATCAAAGTACTTCATTAAAGAAGAAATGTTTAATGCAAGTTTGAATGAGTAAAAGAATGAGATATTGCAAAAGCTTAACGGCGCTATCTAGTGCACAGAAAATAACCTGCCCTATTTAGCCAGTTTTGGATTGCCAACAATGGGCATTCTAGGAAACTGCTCTGGCTGATGGCACCTGCTGTAGTTTTGAGAGGCCCTGTAGAATCAACCACTACATGGTGCTTTCCCCATTTAAACATCAAGAGCCAGATGTATCAAAAAAGAGTCTTGCGTTTCTCAAATTGCTATTTTTAGCGAATCGCAATTAGAGAATCGCAAAATGCAATGCATGTAGGATTTGCTAAAAAGGTAGAAAATCCTACATATTCCTTATTGAGATTCGCAATTAAGGAATACCTTCCCATTCATTCCTATGGGCTAGGAGGCCCATAGGAATGAATGGGAAGACATTCTCAATTTGAGATTACCAATTAAGAGAATCGCAAATTGAGAATGCAATTTCAAGGCTGCAAGGGTGCCAAAAGGACTCCCTGTGCACCCCTGAAATATGCATGTGTGCACCTTTTACCCACATACATGCCCTATGGGCATGTATGTGCGACATATGGCACTTTTAAAAAATCAAAAAAGTGCTTTTTTAAAGAAAATCGCAAATCACCACCAACTTGAAGTTGGTAGTAATTTGCAATTACTTAAGGCCAAATAGCAAATTTCTGGTGCTTACAGAATTGCATTTAAGGAATCGTAATTTGCAATTCCTTAATTCCATTCGCAAAATAGAAAATCACAAATTTTGCAATTCTCTATTTTGCGATGGCCTTTTGGGATGATACATCCCAAAAGGCTTTTTCAAATTTGCAAACGGGCCGATTCTGGTTAAATTTGGAACTTTCAAGGGATTCACAAAAATCACTAGTGATACGCACGGAAATCTATGCAAATCAAAGATTGCCATGTTTCTATGCATACCCTTCCTTCATACTTACTCCTTTGGACGGCCCACCGGACACACCAACCACAGGACAAAGTAAGCATGGTGGAAATATTCTGAAATCAAACGTCATCTAGGTGGAAACAGCCGTTCCTCCTACTCGCTCCAAGAAATCTTGGTGCCTATCGGTGTGTTTCACATCCAGTAAACACCCGGTTTAAGTCTGTGAAACTAAATATAGGGGTCCTAATGGGAGCGGAAAATAATTAGAAAATAACTGTGGATACCCACAAAGGTTGAACTTTTTTAATGTTCACTTCCTTTCCCATGGCAACTCTTCTGTCCTACCACAGGAAAAATTCATGCAAAGATTGCAACCTACTGTGTAATGGGAAAGTGTCCCCTCAAGAGGCCTTTTATGTCTGAAAATAGAGACTTATTATTAACCAAATCACTGGCTGCACTTGTAGTACATAAGTATCTGTAAAGGGCACTTTGACTCCTAAGGGCATCTCAGCACTCTATAACAGATGTTTACCATTACTCAACAGTGTTCATTTAATCCACCTCAGAAAGGCTGAGTGGTCTTAGTGGGATTCAAGCCTGTGACCATGAGGTCAAACACAGCTCCCTGCAATCGATGCATTAGTACACTCAGCCATTAGAATTGGTGTATCAACCTTAGAAGGATGAAAGGCCGAGAGGCCTCATAGGCATTCAAATCAGTGACCACACAGTTGTGCTGGAGGTGTCTTAGGCCACACAGCCACTAACCCAGTCTCTGTTCTGCTGTCTTACTTTTCTCCTGTGATAGATGGATTTTTGTATAAGGTAAAATTTGTGCATTAGGATTTCTTTTTGTGGCCACAAAAGTGGATGGTAGTTGAGCAAAACTGTTTTGTGAATCAAAGTATTGACATCTGGGAATCCAAAGGGCAAGGCTATGGAAGAAGGTGGCTTGTGGAATAATGTCTCCATCTACATTCTTTAAACACCACTTTTGATTACAGTTGTTATGGAGTAGTTTGACAGTGCAGCTGTTGCCAAACAATTATATGAGAGCCACAAGGAAAGGGGCTTTGGTCCACCCACATGTTGGGAGCCAGGGGTACATCTTGATTGGGCAGAAGTTGTGGGCTTCCACAAAAAAGCGTGTGTCCTCCACACATCTATGATCATTTTGTTTACTTATCTAGCTGCCAGACCTTGAACTGTCAGGGATACACACATGACAGTGTAATGCTATTAAAGTGTCTTAGATAACTAAATAATTCATGGTGTTTTTCGATGGCAGCTGCAGAGGTGGAAGGAAGACAGTCTTAACCTACATAGATGTTTAGGTCTGAATTGAGAGTGCAACGGTCACCTGACATTTTAACCTACACCATTCTACAGTTCTTTGCTCCAGCACAAATACATACACATTCCCATGCAATCTATAATGCTTCACATTACCATACAACATTCCTATAAAGCCAAGCCTATTGGCATTGTCAATGATTGCTTTTTCTCTTTAAACAATTCTGGTCTCCATCTTATTTTGAGACCACATGATTTTATGGATAGATTTTTCAAATCGCCTCCAAAGGCACTCTTTTTCCTGCGGAGTAGCACCGGAGGGGTTAGTAACAGCTCATTTAGGGTCTCAGACTGGGATTCACAGTGATTCAGGAGTGGACAGTAAACGTTGATTGTACTAGATTTCTTCCCAAATTTCTGTGTTTAGATGCGAATTTAATTCTCTATTACCTCCTCATTGCTGTCCCACCTTCGCAGCTCTCTCGGTAGCATTTCATTTATGGTCCCAAGGTCCACAAGAAAAAACAAGCATTGCAAATGCAATAGGTCTCGCATTAGAAAAGTTGGAGTTATTGGTCTTGTAAATGACATTTTATTTATTTGTTGGTTTTTAAAATTGCTAAATTGATGGCTTTGTCATTTACAATGCCAATAGTTATAACTTTCGCGAATGTGACACCTATAGCATTTGGAATGCAACATGTTTTGTATTTACGTGACTTAGATGGCAGCTCTGGTCGTTAGGCCACATCTCTAGAGAGCAGGAGAGTGCAGCAGGGGAGAGAAGCACAGCAATGCAATAGGTCTCGCATTAGGAAAGTTTGAGCTATTGGTATTGTAAAGGACACATTTTTTATTTATGTGCTTGTTTTGAAAATAGCGAAATTAATAGCTTTGTTATTTACAATGCCAATAGTTTTATCTTTCGCAAATGTGACACCTATTGTAACACAATATGTGTTGTGAGGGTGAGTGAGGGTGAGGGGTTGAGGGTGAGGGGTTGAGGGTGAGTGAGGGTGAGGGGTTGAGGGTGAGTGAAGGTGAGGGGTTGAGGGTGAGTGAAGGTGAGGGGTTGAGGGTGAGTGAAGGTGAGGGGTTGAGGGTGAGTGAGGGTGAGGGGTTGAGGGTGAGTGAGGGTGAGGGGTTGAGGGTGAGTGAGGGTGAGAGGGTGAGTGAGGGTGAGAGGGTGAGTGAGGGTGAGAGGGTGAGTGAGGGTGAGGGTGAGTGAGGGTGAGTGAGGGTGAGGGTGAGTGAGGGTGAGGGTGAGGGGTTGAGGGTGAGTGAGGGTGAGGGGTTGAGGGTGAGTGAGGGTGAGGGTGTGTGAGGGTGAGGGTGAGGGGTTGAGGGTGGGTGAGGGGTTGAGGGTGAGTGAGGGTGAGGGTGAGGGTGGGTGAGGGTGAGGGGTTGAGGGTGAGTGAGGGTGAGGGTGGGTGAGGGTGAGTGAGGGTGAGGGTGAGGGGTTGAGGGTGAGTGAGGGTGAGTGAGAGTGAGGGTGAGTGAGGGGTTGAGGGTGAGGGGTTGAGGGTGGGTGAGGGTGAGGGGTTGAGGGTGAGTGAGGGTGAGGGGTTGAGGGTGAGTGAGGGTGAGTGAGGGTGAGGGTGAGTGAGGGTGAGGGGTTGAGGGTGAGTGAGGGTGAGGGTGAGTGAGGGTGAGGGTGAGGGTGAGTGAGGGTGAGTGAGGGTGAGTGAGGGTGAGGGTGAGTGAGGGTGAGTGAGGGTGAGTGAGGGTGAGTGAGGGTGAGGGTGAGGGGTTGAGTGAGGGTGAGTGAGGGTGAGGGGTTGAGGGTGAGTGAGGGTGAGGGAGGGTGAGTGAGGGTGAGGGTGAGGGTGAGGGGTTGAGGGTGAGTGAGGGTGAGTGAGAGTGAGGGTGAGTGAGGGGTTGAGGGTGAGGGTGAAGGGTTGAGGGTGGGTGAGGGTGAGGGTGGG
This sequence comes from Lissotriton helveticus, assembly GCF_964261635.1. Lineage (NCBI taxonomy): Eukaryota > Metazoa > Chordata > Amphibia > Caudata > Salamandridae > Lissotriton > Lissotriton helveticus. The sequence goes on along the minus strand of NC_136065.1, from coordinate 160,816,309 downwards.
TGAGGGTGAGGGGTTGAGGGTGAGTGAGGGTGAGGGTGGGTGAGGGTGGGTGAGGGTGAGGGTGAGGGGTTGAGGGTGAGTGAGGGTGAGTGAGAGTGAGGGTGAGTGAGGGGTTGAGGGTGAGGGGTTGAGGGTGGGTGAGGGGTTGAGGGTGAGTGAGGGTGAGGGGTTGAGGGTGAGTGAGGGTGAGGGTGAGTGAGGGTGAGGGTGAGTGAGGGTGAGGGGTTGAGGGAGAGTGAGGGTGAGGGTGAGTGAGGGTGAGGGTGAGGGTGAGTGAGGGTGAGGGTGAGTGAGGGTGAGGGTGAGTGAGGGTGAGTGAGGGTGAGTGAGGGTGAGGGTGAGTGAGGGTGAGGGTGAGTGAGGGTGAGGGTGAGGGTGAGTGAGGGTGAGGGTGAGTGAGGGTGAGGGTGAGTGAGGGTGAGGGTGGGTGAGGGTGAGTGAGGGTGAGTGAGGGTGAGGGTGAGTGAGGGTGAGGGGTTGAGGGTGAGAGAGGGTGAGGGTGAGTGAGGGTGAGGGTGAGTGAGGGTGAGGGGTTGAGGGTGAGTGAGGGTGAGGGGTTGAGGGTGAGTGAGGGTGAGGGTGAGGTTGAGGGTAAGTGAGGGTGAGTGAGGGTGAGGGGTTGAGGGTGAGTGAGGGTGAGAGGGTGAGGGTGAGTGAGGGTGAGGGTGAGTGAGGGTGAGGGTGAGAGGGTGAGGGTGAGTGAGGGTGAGGGTGAGTGAGGGTGAGGGTGAGTGAGGGTGAGTGAGGGTGAGGGTGAGTGAGGGTGAGGGTGAGTGAGGGTGAGTGAGGGTGAGGGTGAGTGAGGGTGAGGGTGAGGGGTTGAGTGAGGGTGAGTGAGGGTGAGGGGTTGAGGGTGAGTGAGGGTGAGGGAGGGTGAGTGAGGGTGCGGGTGAGGGGTTGAGGGTGAGTGAGGGTGAGTGAGAGTGAGGGTGAGTGAGGGGTTGAGGGTGAGGGGTTGAGGGTGAGTGAGGGTGAGGGTGAGGGGTTGAGGGTGAGTGAGGGTGAGGGGTTGAGGGTGAGTGAGGGTGAGGGTGAGGGTGGGTGAGGGTGAGTGAGGGTGAGGGGTTGAGGGTGAGAGGGTGAGTGAGGGTGAGTGAGGGTGAGGGTGAGTGAGGGTGAGGGTGAGTGAGGGTGAGGGTGAGTGAGAGTGGGTGAGGGTGAGGGTGAGTGAGGGTGAGGATGAGGGTGAGTGAGGATGAGGGTGAGGGTGAGTGAGGGTGAGTGAGGGTGAGGGTGAGGGTGAGGGAGGGTGAGGGTGAGGGAGGGTGAGGGTGAGGGAGGGTGAGGGTGAGGGAGGGTGAGGGTGAGTGAGGGTGAGGGTGAGTGAGGGTGAGGGGTTGAGGGTGAGTGAGGGTGAGGGGTTGAGGGTGAGTGAGGGGTTGAGGGTGAGTGAGGGTGAGGGTGAGGGGTTGTGGGTGAGTGAGGGTGAGGGTGAGGGTGAGTGAGGGTGAGGGGTTGAGGGTGGGTGAGGGGTTGAGGGTGAGTGAGGGTGAGGGTGAGTGAGGGTGAGTGAGGGTGAGGGTGAGGGTGAGTGAGGGTGAGTGAGGGTGAGGGGTTGAGGGTGAGTGAGGGTGAGGGTGAGTGAGGGTGAGGGTGAGGGTGAGTGAGGGTGAGGGTGAGTGAGGGTGAGGGTGAGTGAGGGTGAGGGTGAGGGTGAGTGAGGGTGAGTGAGGGTGAGTGTGAGTGAGGGTGAGTGAGGGTGAGTGAGGGTGAGTGAGGGTGAGGGTGAGTGAGGGTGAGTGAGGGTGAGGGTGAGTGAGGGTGAGTGAGGGTGAGGGTGAGGGTGAGTGAGGGTGAGGGTGAGTGAGGGTGAGGGTGAGTGAGGGTGAGTGAGGGTGAGGGTGAGTGAGGGTGAGGGGTTGAGGGTGAGAGAGGGTGAGGGTGAGTGAGGGTGAGGGTGAGTGAGGGTGAGGGTGAGTGAGGGTGAGGGGTTGAGGGTGAGTGAGGGTGAGGGGTTGAGGGTGAGTGAGGGTGAGGGTGAGGGTGAGTGAGGGTGAGGGGTTGAGGGTGAGGGGTTGAGGGTGAGTGAGGGTGAGTGAGGGTGAGTGAGGGTGAGTGAGGGTGAGGGGTTGAGGGTGAGTGAGGGTGAGAGGGTGAGGGTGAGTGATGGTGAGGGTGAGTGAGGGTGAGAGGGTGAGGGTGAGTGAGGGTGAGGGTGAGTGAGGGTGAGGGTGAGTGAGGGTGAGGGTGAGTGAGGGTGAGGGTGAGTGAGGGTGAGTGAGGGTGAGGGTGAGGGGTTGAGTGAGGGTGAGTGAGGGTGAGGGGTTGAGGGTGAGTGAGGGTGAGGGAGGGTGAGTGAGGGTGAGGGTGAGGGTGAGGGGTTGAGGGTGAGTGAGGGTGAGTGAGAGTGAGGGTGAGTGAGGGGTTGAGGGTGAGGGGTTGAGGGTGAGTGAGGGTGAGGGGTTGAGGGTGAGTGAGGGTGAGGGGTTGAGGGTGAGTGAGGGTGAGGGTGAGGGTGGGTGAGGGTGAGTGAGGGTGAGGGGTTGAGGGTGAGTGAGGGTGAGTGAGGGTGAGTGAGGGTGAGTGAGGGTGAGTGAGGGTGAGTGAGGGTGAGGGTGAGTGAGGGTGAGGGTGAGTGAGGGTGAGGGTGAGTGAGGGTGAGTGAGGGTGAGGGTGAGTGAGGGTGAGGGTGAGTGAGGGTGAGGGTGAGTGAGGGTGGGTGAGGGTGAGGGTGAGTGAGGATGAGGGTGAGTGAGGATGAGGGTGAGTGAGGATGAGGGTGAGTGAGGGTGAGTGAGGGTGAGGGTGAGGGAGGGTGAGGGTGAGTGAGGGTGAGTGAGGGTGAGGGGTTGAGGGTGAGTGAGGGTGAGGGGTTGAGGGTGAGTGAGGGGTTGAGGGTGAGTGAGGGTGAGGGGTTGTGGGTGAGTGAGGGTGAGGGGTTGTGGGTGAGTGAGGGTGAGGGTGGGTGAGGGTGAGTGAGGGTGAGGGGTTGAGGGTGGGTGAGGGGTTGAGGGTGAGTGAGGGTGAGGGTGAGTGAGGGTGAGTGAGGGTGAGGGTGAGTGAGGGTGAGGGTGAGGGTGAGGGGTTGAGGGTGAGTGAGGGTGAGTGAGAGTGAGGGTGAGTGAGGGGTTGAGGGTGAGGGGTTGAGGGTGAGTGAGGGTGAGGGTGAGGGTGGATGTGGTGGTGGATGTGGTGGTGGATGCGGTGGTGGATGCGGTGGTGGTGGATGTGGAGGTGGTGGTGGATGTGGTGGTGGATGTGGTGGTGGATGTGGTGGATGTGGGGTGATTGCGGCTTGCAAGCTTATTCCGCTCACATTATGCAGTTTCAAACATGATTGCCACTATTACTCTCAAATTCACTTGGCAGCAAACTGGTAAACTAATTAAAAGAAAGTCGTATTCAGCGTTATGGCCGGTACTTTATTCCAGCAAAGTGGCAAGCCAGTACACACCAATGAGCTAGTAAAGCTAAAAACACACCACATGGCACAATTGCTGGCTGAGCGAGCAGAAGTAAGCCAAACAGCTTTCCCGTAGCTAAGGAGAGCTAAGCTCTTTTTGTAGCAGCACGCATAAGAAAAGTCCCGTATTTTCATAAAAAACACTCTCTGATAATGATCAGCCGAATTCAGAAGGCTTCCTGCCCTCATATATTCCCAAGAGAGCAGTAATCTTATAAGGAAATGCTGTCATCACACCTAAAGCTACGGATGAGGAGAGCTTGCTGGAAGACATTCAATTAATGAAAGAAAAAAAAAAGAAAAGGAGACACGGCCGGCCGGCCGTGAACTGAAAGCACGGCCGGCCGGCCGGCCGGCCGTGAAAAAGCCTTTGATGCCGCAGGGGGTAATTAGGGGAGGAGAATGGCTGGGCTGAGGCACAGCGCCAAGCAGGGGGCGGAGCGGGAAGAGCTGCTGGCGGCACTAAGCTGACTATTTGATGCTGTGCACGCGCATTTTAACTAATTGCGCTTGCGCATTGAGTTAAAAGTGCACATGCACTTCATCAAATCGCCAGTGAATCGCCAGTGTAGGTAAGCTTTGTTTAAGCCCCCATAGTCTCGCTCTGCTCAATGCGCATGCGCATTGACAGGCGAGACCTAAAAAAGGATAACAATGGACTTTGGCTTCTCAAAAAGGTTGTGAGTGGCAGGAGAAAAGGTTGTGGGTAGCAGGAGAGATATTACAAGCCATTTGAATCCTGCTGCATCACAGCATTCATCACTTCTAGCACCCTTAGCACCTCAACCGCATCATGCACTGTGCTCAAAGGCTAAGGGAGCAGCAAGATATGAAAACTATAGGCAGCAAACAAGGCTTTTAGAACCCTGCAAGCAAGGCCTGTGGTGCCCTGCTAACTTTCTGTTCCTGCTGGTGCCTTCACGATGCACGAGACCCGGTGAGGCAGGGCATGCAAAGTGGTACACCAGGGTAGCTCCTACCACTCGATAGTCCTATTTCAAGTTCATGAACGGAACACTGTCTGAAAATTGTGCCTCTTGACTTAAACAATCATTGGCAAAGCCAGTGGACGCCTAAACACATATAAAAAGCGGTGTGGTGAGTGGAGGTAGCGCAAGGGGGAGAATAGAGGGGGTAATAATAAATCAATGTAACTTACCTGATGCTGCTACCTGTCTCACAGTTTGGTGCTCCTCTGCTTCTTGCTCCCAGCAGTCCCTGAGACAGCATCAAAGACTCCCCATCCAATTCCCGTGCTGCTCTCATTCAATATCACCAAGCATGAGAGCAGCGCTTGGATTGGCCTGAGAGGGCTGGTTTAACACTTTGACTAAACACAGGAGTCTGTGCTGTTTCTCTAACCCCGCTGTGCAATACAGCTGGTTTGGAGAAACCTAACTGTGCATGTCTGCTTGGCCGGTCTAAGACGGCTGACGGCCATCCAAATCGACATGCGCACTTAGCAGTGCACATCACTCCGCCCTATCTGCCATGGCCCGGCCCGGCCTCGCCCCTCCCTACACACATTCGCTCAGCCAGCAGCTGAAAAAGAAAACAATAATAAAATATTGTTTTATTTGTCAGCTGCTGGCTCTGAGCCAGTGGGGCAATGTCCCCCACCATTGTAGAGGAGCCACTGCTGGCCAAAGCCACTAGGTGTTCCTAGCTGCCAAGTTTCCCAAGTCCATGTGTGATGTGCTACTGCAGTCAAGGTATTTTCCTTTGAATTCTGGGACTTGTAGTCCTGTTTTATAATGGAAAAAAACAAGACCACAAGTCACAGAATTCAAAGAAAAAACCTGGACTGGGAAGCACATCAAGCATGAACCTGGGCAATTTGGCAGGCCAGGCAGGGTCTTTCAAACACAAGAGTTAGTGGCTTTGTCACTGTTTTGTTAAGACATGCTGTACAACAGCACAGCTACTGTACAGGTTGGCTGAAACTTAAAATGAAAAAAAGCACTATGAGACAGCCAGCGCTGACCATAGTCGAGACCTACTGACTGTCACTGCTTGGCACGGTTATAGGGGAAGTGGTCCGTTATCATTGGCATAGGATGTGTTTAACACGATAATTATTGGGACTTTACATAACACAGTTGTGGCTAGTCTGCGGTTGGACTGGCGGGGTATGGACGGCGGGGAGGTGGGGGGGGACAGACAATAAAGAAAACATTATAAAAAATAAGGAAAAAACAACTTCACTACCGCCCGATGCTCTTCTGGTCTGTATCCTCGCTTCAGTGTCCCCTGAGGCCAATCCGGACGCTGCTCTCATGCTTGAAAGCAGCATCAGGATTGGCCTGAGCGCCGTGAATTTGCACTTCCAGAGAAACTGGGAACCTGTGCTTGCTTTCTCCAACCCAGCAACGCAGCTGGGTTGGAGATAGCTCAGTGCGCATGTCAGTTTAGCCGTCCTGAGACAGCCGGCCAAACCGACATGCGCACTGATAGCCACCACTCGCTCTCGTCGCTGCCCTCGCAATGGCCCCATACCCACGACTCGGCGGCCCTTAGATCCTGAAAAATAAAACGATAATAAACCTGTTTTGTTATCATTTGTTTTACAAGTTTTGAGGCTGGCGGGGGACGATGTTCCTACGCCATAGTGAAGGAGCTGCCACTGATAATACACACTTTGGTGTTGATATATAATCCCCACTGGGTACTCCTTTGACATTCATATGACTTGCAGGGTTGCAGATATTCCAAACATTTTGTACACTGATTATATATTACATGAGCTGAGCGATTCATGGGTGTAGGGGAGTCCGCGGCATAGTCCATAGGCGCCGTTAGCACATATGTCTGCGTGGTTCATTGGTGCTAACACTTCCTGGGCTGGGTAGTATGGATGGAGCAGAAGGTCAGCTGGTTCACCGTTGATGTAGAAATGTTGTGTCGCCACTCGGCAGAGATTGTTTAACAGACAACGTAAAGTATAGAGTCAATGGCTTAAAGCAGAATTTTGTGTGATCCTCAGCGACATTTGGTAAAGGGCCCATCATGGCGTCCATTTGGCTCCTAGACAGGGCCGGACTGGGATCGCAAACCAACCCTGGCAATTACAACCGACCGGCCCCAGGAGGGGGGGGGGGGGGGGGGTTTGTTGGGCGTAATTGCCAGGGCTGGAAGACTGATGCTGCGCTTTTGTTACTAGGGGCCGATCCTGCAGCAACAAAAACGCCCCCCACCCGTACAGAACCGGCGCCCACCCTTCCGGCCCACTGTGGAAACGCCCGTTGCCAGCTACAGCCAGTCCGGCCCTGCTCCTAGATACCCAAGGGCCCGGCAAGGATTCGCAAATCCAACAGGTCTCACCTACACGCGAGTTATTGACTTGGTCATTCTTTTCAGCCATATTGTGTAGCAGCACAGCTGCTGTGATGCATGGCTGAAAGTAAAGAAAAGCGCTAAGAAGCGGATAGCGCTTTTTTCTTTACTTTCGGTTTACTTTACATTTAAACTTGTCCTATTCTTCATCCACGTTTGAAAGGACACAGCCTAACTGGATACCAGCAAGTTCGTTCTCAGTATAATAAGGGGGCTCAGAGGGCTACCTCTACTAGGAGACCTCAGCATCAACACACTTTGTTAACAATACAAACATTTTGGTAAAGTTATTGGCAATAATAACCAATGAGGAGGAGTTAGGCATCACAGCTGCATAATCTGAGTTTAACTTTTGGCTGGACTGGGCAATAGTTGTTTTTTATCACACAAATAAGTTGTTGAAACAGAATGCCGATTTCCATCACGGACAGACTCAATATTATGGCTAAAAAAATCAAACAAATTCCCAGATGAATTCACGAAATGGTTTAATCAATCGACAACTATGTTGAGGATAGGAGATAATGCAAGTTGATACATAAGAATTGTCATGAAGATGTACGGCAAAAGTGTGAAGAACAATAAATATATAAGAAGAGAAAAGAGGAAAGGAAAGAAAGAGGAAAGAAAAGAGGAATGAAAAGTGAAAAGAAAAAGGAGACTGTCACCGGAATAGGTAAAATATGACACATGAAGGCCAGCAAGGGCCAAGATGGGGACCAGAGGTTATCTTCAAGAGCCAACAGTGATCCACAGACGCACACTCTGGGGCATCTATTAGAAAACAAGAAAAGCAGGCTAGGACTCTCTCTCTCCCACCAGAAATTCAGTTTTTTAATTGCCAGACATGGTGGTTTGTGGTGTCAAAAGCCACCAACAAAGCCAATCCTAAACAAAGCCACTGAGCTCCCATCCATTATATTCAGTAAGAATGACTGACCAAGTTGGGAAATCGACTCATCCCTGTTGGTCTAAAACCCGACCAGCTGCCACCTAAAACGCCTCTGAAGGTTTGCAATTTAATAATGGCTGCTTTCTCTGGTGTTTTATGATGCAATGGGCTACTCGTCATAGGGCTGTTGAAGCTACAATTAAAGGGCTCTAAGGAGGATGTCAGCCAGCCTTGCTTCAGAGAATAAAGGCACACACCTGCCATGAGGCAGGGAAAGGAAGATGCTTCACAGGTATCAAGGAGGGCAAAGGTCTCCGGGTTCATTGACCATTCATAATCTTAACGATGATAACCACGTGACTGCAAGTCGACGCCAGGTGCACTGCTGCAGAAGGTCATTACCTCCTCCTACGTCTTCCTGGATGCAGTCCTTACGCATGATACTTCTCCCTTCTGGCAGAACCAATTCCCTAACTGAAAACTCAAGAAAGTTCCCCCAAGATGGCCCCCGTTACCCATGAGCCACCACAAAAGAGAGGAACAAACAAATCACTTCCTGTTACATATAATGCCAAATGACGCAAAAAAAACAGGAAATAGTCAACCGCCATGTCCGGGTGGGAGGGCGGGACTCAGGACTGCATCCAGGAAGGCCAAGCCTCGGAGTAATGAAGATTACCGGTAAGTAACCGGGGCATTTAAGAGGAAAATCTCGGTTTAATCTGTGAAGTGAGGCAAAATCTCAGGGAAGACACATACACGCAAAGGCACCTTATGGCAGGCATTGGGTGAAACCTTTCCAGTTTTTAAGCAGATCTGCCATAAACACATTGGGACTCATCCAAAGTGGGATTACCTGTAGTTACCTTTAGTGCAAAGATAGGGCACTTTTCACGCACAAATGTTGCCATGTAACACCAGTCCCTATCTGCATAAAGCGCCAAATCATTTCAATTTGGTGAGCTCAGACAAGGGGAAGTGTGTGCGCTGTACCACATTATCCACCCTCATTGTTGACCTCTGGTTCATGCGTGTGTTTCTCTTGAATACTAATCTGGCAGTAGACAACTCTGGTAGGCCACAAGGGCCCTTCTCACTGTGGCAGCTCCTCCTCTATGGCGGAGAAGGGTCAGCGGTGCCACATCACCCCCACCAAAAAAAAGAAAAATAAATGCCTGTTTATTATCATTTTATTTTGGCTGTCGGAGCCGAGGCTTGGGGGCGGGGCCAGAGATAACAGGCTGGTCGAGGTGTGTTTTGCACTGTAATCAGTGCGCATGACGGTTTGGCCATCCGTCTCAGGCCGGCCAAACCGTCATGCGCACTGATGCTCTCTCCAACCCCCCAGTTGTGTTGCTAGGATGGAGAGTGCAGGTATAGGCTCACAGTCTATCTGGGAGTGCAAATCCAAGGCGGTCAGGCAAATCGTGACACTACTTTCATGCAGGCTCAGCACTGGCCGCAAGGGATTCTGGGAGCCTATCCGCTGTGCACGGAGCCAGAACAGGGCCTGTGACCCAGATCGGAGGGTGGATGCAGATAAGTTTTTTATTTTTTATTTTGCGGTCTGTCGCCAGTGCGCCCCCCCCCCCCCCCCCCCCCCCCGCCCCGCCCCTTTGCCCAGATACCAGCCCGTTACTGGGCCACTGCCAACAAAGCTTCACACCTGTTAGGCAACATTTTTCATGTTCATTTGTTACTACAGCTGAGGAAAAGAAAAGGACACACTCGGTGCAGGCTACGTGTGCATGCGGAAGTCGTGCACCATACCTGAAAAGCCACCACAAGTTACATGAATGATTAATGTACGGTATCTTGCAGGGTGACATGCCAGAGCTTAACGTTTCAGTAATTTTCTTCAGGCGTAAAGTGGTCTTCAGCAGCACATTGACAAGCAGTGAATAGGGAACCCGAGCAAACAGCAATGGCTTCTGACAGGATAGTCAAGCGCACTGCGGAAGAGGATGATACCACAGGTCCACAGCTATGTTTAGCAGAGTGAACACTCTTAGGACAAAGGTTAATGCCACCGCAGCAGCTCGGCTGGTTACTCATTCGCTCGAAGCAGAGAGCTAAATCTTCAACATATTTGTTTAGACTCAAACTGGGGAGGACTTCAGGAAATGCTGCAACTTCACATCTGGTCTGCGGAGACCGCAAGTAAACGCAACAAGTACATATATGTGTAACCTGGGATTATCAGGCTAGACAAGGATTCAGGGACCTTAGTTATTGCAATTCAGATGAAGGAGATTCCTTCACATGTCCCTTTAGTCCACTAGCCTCAAAAACACATGAAAACCAGAAGGTTCATGAAGGGCTTCTGTAGGTAGCGGTCAATGAGTTGGAAAGTATTTATTTACTATCCTTGCAAAGTTTTACAGAAATATTTGGAACTGTAAGGGGCAGCGTTTTTGGCATTGCCATGAGTGAATAGAGAAAATCTGCAAAATTAAAACTTGCAGAGAAAAATATGATAATAAACAATAAAACATGCATTGAAAAGGTTCACTAAAGGTAAAACTCCAGAGAAATACTTTGCACTTAGATTCCAGGTTGGTTCGGTTCGTAAATTATCTCGCAAGGCTCATAAATCTTCACTTCGGCAAATATTAACCATGAAACGTGTCAAATGAACAACTTCGCTAAGCTTTGCAGGTGAAAATAAGAGACTTTGCACAGCCCCTGGTGGGAAGGCAGCACTGAGGTTCTTTAAATCAGTTACCTTTTAGATAAAGTGAATTAAATTCACGTAAAAGGGGTATTTACGGTTTTATTTTTTCATGAACAATCAATGTGCACCCTTAGAACATTCCTTCAACCTTTGACGGAAATGAGGTGTGCAGAGAGCTTGATGCCTCTTAGTGTGTGTGACACGTCGATCGTGAGCCAACATTTGTACTTTTAGCATGAGGACTTGCAGGCGGTGCTTAATTTGTAAGACAGAAATCGGTGACACGCCCAAAGCTTTTCTCAGGGGCCCTCCACCGGGGATGATGAATGCCAGCTTTGTCACATACTGAGGCTGCCTAGTCTGGTTTCCACCTCATGTCTCTTTTTTCCACCACCCTACACTTCCTGTCTCACTAGGCCTTCCAGGCGCTTTTTAATCACTTCTTTCTCCCTTTGCCACCAATTTCTTACCTTTCTCTTCGTCCTTATTTCTTCCTTTTCTGCTTCACTCTCTTGTTCTGAGTTGAAGTCTGATTATGAAAAATAATAAAGCTGAATTTTGCAGCATCCAAGAATGAATGCTCACCTCGCAAACAGAAAGCTTAGATGTTTCAGGTAGCAGCTGTCACAAAGAGTGTGAAACAGATGTTGAGCAGGCCTCTGTGAAAGATGGACAATCAATGCAGAAGTCTCCTTTACAAAGGGCTATTTCAGAGGGGCGACCACTTCAGATCTGCTTCAGAAGCTTCCAGAAGGCAAGTAAAAGCCCGCATACACTACTCCATGTCAAGTATGGAAGCCGCTTCACATCTAAAGAGCACCCCTCCTGACTGGGGATAAGATTGAAGGATTTTTAGAATGTCTCTCAATTTTCTGAATTTCATTGATTGCAAATTTGTTTCACCACAAATTTGTTTCACCACAAACTCAGGCAGTGCTACTACTACGTTTTCTACGAAGACCCACAATGGGCCAACTCTCGAACAATGCTTTAGGGCTAGTCCGTTTGGAACCAAGACCTTTCGACTCTCTGCCTCCCCATCCCCATTAACACACTGACCTGTGGCGCCTGGATCGTGCCTACAGAGTCCATCGACCTATAAAAAGCCCCCCTGCTTTACATTTAGCTCAACCTGCAGGAAAGCATTACACCAGTATGGGATATGGCATAGACGAGTCTCCAAATTTCTTCCCACTTCCGGGTTTAAGACCAAGAGGTTCCTCCTTGTCTCAAGGCAAGAAGCACATCTGGAAGTCTAGAGAGCGAATACATTTACTGAGGGATCGCACTCCGGTGCCCACTCAAGAGTATCTAAGCCCAACTATATCCCATATCGCATACTTACCCCGCCAAAGCAATCAGTAGTGACCCCTAGGGGGAGGTGCTCAGGAGCAGACAGTGTCAGGGGCTTCCAGAGCTTGGGGTCTGATGCCTCAAGTGATTGAGCACCATACTTCAATCATCTGAATGATTATTGCTGGATCCAGTGGAAAGAGCGGGGCAGTATTTGCAGACATTTGAGCCTTTGTGCATGCAGGTCTTTCAAACACCAGCCTGATTTTCAGTCACTGCTACCAATACATGGATTTTCTTGGAAAGCAAAATACAAAACGTTGTAAGAGTCTCAGGAAATTAGAAGGAGGTCCCCGCCTAATTCAGGTATAGGGGATATACGGTCTCACCATTTTAAAATCCATGTGAACGCGATTAAGCAAAACACAACAAAAAGCCGCCAAGGACTTCTAGTCACCCAAGCCTAATATGAATGCAAATGGAATAACAATCATCAACAAACTGCCAGGGCCTTTGTGCACACCATTCACTCGGCAATAGCAAACCATGTAAATCACAAGTTAGCCAATAGCTGAAGAGGGCTGACCTAAAACCCGCTCTTTCTGTACTTCTTATTGTACTTTGATGCCATGAGATCTGCAGCACAGCTGAAGTTGCCTGTAACCACCTCTGATGAGCAGGCATGGTGTTGCAGCAAAGACTCGAAGCGGCAACAGCATGGTGAGCACCACAGTACACACCGGCATGGGTGGGCTACAGAGCGTGTGCAAGTGCCAAGCGGAGGAAAGGTAAGGACTAGTGTCACTTGCAGACAAGTGCAGTGAACTGTTGGTACTGTACTACTTGTGATTGTACTTTACATAATACAGAGCTTTATACCCCTGACCAGGCAAAAAACTGTGATGGAGAGCATCCTACTCTAGATGCGACTGTTGGTTGAGAGCATGTGGGTGTGTAGAATGGCCTATGTGGCAAGTGTGGCGCAAGCACAGCAGATGTGGACAATCAGCAGCAGATCAGAACTCGCAGCAGAACAACAAGGATAAGGAACCGTCTAATGTCTTATTTAACCGCATGGATGCGGTGCATTTTCCTGCTGTACGCGGCAATTTCAAAATTACCGCGTTACATGACGAGCTGAGCTCGTCATGAGCGTACGGCAGGTTACGCTCATGACTAGCTGAGCTCGTCATCAGCCCCAAAGGGGTTAAGGATTCTAGAAAAGTTCTGCAAAAATAGTCTGGCTACACAAAAATAACGATTCCTAAATAGTTCATCCTTCTCCAACTGTACTGATGACGGCCCAAAGGCTTTAAGGTCCATTATCACAGGACAGACATTACAACAAAGTAACATCACAGTTCTAGAGACCTTGCCAAATGCAATGCTCCAAAGTAAACCAGCATTGACAAAGTAAATAGTTCTCACCTACGAGACCAGAGCTATGGGCTTTGTCAATATTCACCTCCAGTTTGGCAGAGAGAGGTAGGTCGAAGATTTCCTAGTGTGCTGGACGCCTTTTACACCACAGATAGCGCTGTTTCTGCCATCACCTAAGGGGCCATATACTTACTCAAATTGGGTCAGATTTTAGGTATCTTCAGGTATACCCTATACTTTGAGGGTGAATTCTTGAGATTGTGTATTGTTGTTAATTACCACTACTATAACCCCAATCATTGGTAGATAAGGCAAATGGTCCTGACGAATGACCCAGATCCGAAGGGACTTTATATGTCAAGAAACATGCTGACCGACATTTTCACTTTCCTGTGAGCTGTACCGGATCAATGTCTCCGAAACAGCCACCATTTGTTTTTACTTATAACAAGAGGTCTACTGTATTAAATCCTTTTAGGGTCTCTTTTAGTTATTTGTATACTACACTCACACCAATCTACACACACTGCACCTCGACTAACACTTCATCACGGCGTCTGATTTCAAAAGACCTCTGGCAAAAAGCCCCCTCGAGGGGCCCATTGGGCATTGCAGCACCGGCCCAACGAGGAGCCGCCCGATGATGAAACAGGACACCCATCTGGGTGAGTGAGGGCTCTTGCTTCCGAGCACTCAGATTCCCCCCTCCGATCTGCTTACTCGGACCTCGTCCAACCTACTACCTAATCGGTTTCCTTTCTTGATTCCATAAGGAACCGCAAACTCCATTTGTATACTTTGTCAAAATTTAGCACAGCAGCACAGCTATTGTGCAGCGTGGCTGAAAGTAAAAAAAAAAAAAGCGGTTGAGGCACGCAGGGGAAGAGAACACTGAGGGCATTGGCAAGGCAATATGCAAATTGAGCATGTGGAGAAAAACATGGCATAACGTTACTGCTTCACAGCAATTTTTCGTTATGGCAGGTGGGGACAAGCAATATCACTGGGAGAGGTAGAGGGGCGAGTAACAAACTGGGCGAGTGAATAAGGGTGAGGGAAATCAACAACAATGGGGTGGGACAGAGCGGGGGCAAGCGACAACACTGGGATGGGAGGGTGGGGGGGCAAGCATAAGCACTTGCAAGCAACAACACTAGGGTGGGAGGGTGTGGGGGCAAGCAAAAGCACTTGCAAGCAACACTTGTGTGGGAGTGGGGCAAGCAAGAACACTTAGCGGGTTAGCAACAACACTAGGATGGGTGGTAGGTTTGTGTGTGCAAGCAACTGCACCAGGGTGGGTGGGAGTGAGCGAGGGCAAGCAACTGCACCAGGGTGGGTGGGAGTGAGCGAGGGCAAGCAACAGCACCAGGGTGGGTGGGAGTGAGCGAGGGCAAGCAACAGCACCAGGGTGGGTGGGAGTGAGCGAGGGCAAGCAACAGCACCAGGGTGGGTGTGAAGGAGCGGGGAGAGCAACACCACCAGGTTGGTTGGAAGGTAATGGGAGCAAGCAAAAACAACAAGGTTGATGGGAGGGAGCAGGGGAAAGCAACGCCACAGGGGTTGGGGGCAAGTAACAATACGTGAGATGGAGGAGGTTCAAGAGGGAGTAACCAACAACAAGGACGAGGGAGGGGGAGAAGTATATAAGGGAGCCAGCTGAAAAAACTACTCTTTGTTTAAGCACTCTATCAAAGAAAAATGTGCCCATGCTCCAGGTGAGAGACTAACACACAAAGAGGAAGGCAGTCTATGGCAGTTGACCAATAAGGAGCAAGCGAAGGAAAGCGACAATGAAGCCAACAAAAGTCATGCAATAAGCGGTCTCTAAGCCTTCTGATAGGATACAAAAGGACTCCAATAGACCGTGCATGTGCTGTCTAGTGGAAACCTAAAACTGTTTACATTTCTATTAAAGATTCCCTCTTCTTTCAATATTATAAACAAGTTGCTTTTATATTTCTCCATTTCTCTATTGTTAAGTCTACATACCTCAAAAACATGCTATCACGCACTTCAATGGAACTCCTTTATCGACCACTAATAGATGAGAAACTAAGCGTTCCCTGCAATTACACCAGCATGCAATCTTTAAGTAAGATGCATATCTCTACAGAAGGTGCATTAACCGGTCGGTTCTCCTTGCCAGTCATTTACCTAGGTTGAGAATGGCAGACAATCTCGAACCCTGGGTAACACCATTTTTTAACTAAGGGTTTTACTGATTATCATGGCAGACGTCAATTCCTATTTTTAAGAAAAAATTATAATTTAGGTTTAATGATAATGTGCTTGTATTGTGTGGGTATGCTGTGAGAATGATGGTGGATGCTTTCAGTAAAGGAGCATTTTACAATTGGAAATTATCAATAGAGCAGTGTAGCAAAAAGTCGAAAATAAAGCTTTCTTTACCTCGATCACCATTCATCATTGAGATTTCTTTAATTTTACAATCAGTGAAAGATGCAGTGCCTTGGGTAGAATGCCTTCACGAAAGGATCGGAAACAGCTCTGTTACACTCAACCCATCTGCCAGCGAAGGGGATCAGAGGCGTGTTTACACAATGCTGTGTGCCATGAAAGTTGGCAGGCCTGCCCAGAGGAAGCGAGCAGAAGCCTGGACGCAAGAGCGGAAACCATACGGCTGGATTTGATATTTGGACTCTATCTGAAGCAGATGCTACCTCCGGCTACTTCCAGGTCCCTGGAAGTGTTTAATGCTGTCCATTTAATGCAGAGCAGATCACAACTTGTCAGCACTGCTGCTGATGTTAGCCAGTGAGATCACCTGCAAAGTAAAAGCATTACAGGCCTCACCACCCTGAGGAGCAGTCGGCTATCCCTGTGAAACAGCTGTTTAATGCATCACACAATGGTCCCGATGATCTGCGTCACCTGCACATGAGGCTGCACCAACTAAACACCAGGGGACCACATGACAACATTGACTCCACTGGTAGGCCTCTCCGCAGCAGGGCCACAGGCTGGGTGAGAATTCTGCCTTCACCATAGGCTACCTGGCTGAGGGCTTCGGATGTCACCAATGTACATTTTCACCACATGCTACAGAGCAGAACTGGGTCAACTCCAATGTAGCGCTGTATTATGGAGATAGGTTTGGGCCGGAGAAGGTATGAGTGCTTCTGACTGTTGCAGGGTAGAGTGCTAGTAGCATCATGTGTGAGGTCGCTAAACATCACTATGCTATGAGGCGCTGATGAACGAGTAGCATTTATTTATTTTAATAACGTGGCCCCCATGGCTCTTGCATTCCCCAGTCACAACCACATTATTTAGTTCTATTTAATATATTTAAGTGTTCTCTAGCAAGTGTATGAAGATGTGTGCGCATAGTTACTTGCTAAAGGCTTACAGTCTCTTGGTTCGTGGAACAGAAACATTTTGATATCTTCGGATGGGTTTGAGTGTGGCACGGTTGGTCTAGAACATGGGAGCCTCAAGGGAGATGCATCACTCCCTCAGCTGTGCAATTTGGTTGCAAATGTGCTCCATGATGCTTCAGGACAAAGATAGGTCTGAGGAGTCTAGTGGATATATGTGGTTATATCTTTTTACAATGAGAGGCCAGAGCAATGTTAAGGACGCATGAAACATGAAACGTCATGCTGAGCAGGATCAGTGTTCGGACTAATGACAGTAGAAGATATTTAATATGGTGCTATGGAGTATCTGATCTTAGGGTCTGATACAAGGATGGTTACTGCAGTCTAGACGTTTATCAGTGGCCAACCTGGCATTCAGAAATTCCAAGTACAGGGCATTGGGCTATGTTGAGGCACCCCAGTCAGATGAAGATTTGAGATCAAATAAGGGAGCGGTCTTGATAAGACGTCTCATCTTGAAGAATGCTCCTTCATGACGGCGTTGACTTCAAGCTAAGCTTACCAGTGGGTGTTGAGTGAGGTGAGGGCGATGGATAGTGTTTAAACAAAACAGAGCAAATGGATATGAAAACTATTAAATGGAGAGATAAACATCAAAGAGCGCAGGTATTTCGCACAATACTTGTTGAAGACATACAGATTCTATAGCTAAAGCTCGGTCCAGATTTACCAGGTTGGTAGCCTGTTATTTTAGTCACTGGAAGACCATCCTCTCCCTTGAGGAAACCACCAGGGATGCTGACCCCAGGAACAGCTACAAAGCGATTAGAGCGATGCTCTTGGAATGAGTCCTACAGCGAGGGCTTTCCTCATCTCTAGTCCCTTCTGGTCCAAATTCTCAACCGGTCTCCAGTGGAAGTGCCACTACAAGCAAAATGTCCCAACATATTTGCCATAATCAATGGGCAGGTGGGGACAAATAGAAGACATACTCAGGCCTTTTAAATTAATATTTTTTTCTCTTCGGAGAGGAACAAAGGAAAAAAACAAATGGCAAAGTCTGGGCTTGTGGTGTGGGGCTGCAGATCTATCACCCCTCTAGAAGATGGCAGGTGAGGACCAATAACTTTCAGAAGGCCACTATCTTAGTGATAAACTTTCCTTAAGAACTGCCAGCATGTCATGTGCTGGTCGGGTTCTTCTCTGAGGTACTGCGATACGAATGAGTAGTACGGTCCGTTCCTTATGGGTCCTTTAGTTTCCCTGCGCCCCTTCTCCAAGCAATACATTTGAGAGCCACATCTTTCTGGAGATTGATTGGTACGAGTCTTTACCTTGACCATGGTCTTGCATATCTCGTCTCAGAAGATGCACCTTCCTATATGGAGAATGTGCTTCTCTCTACACAGGGTCTGCTCTGTGTCACGAGAGGAGAGGAGGCTTCTGGAGAGAGCGTAAATCAAGGTGTCTACCATATGCACGTGAGCATGCAGACTGCTTTCTGAGCCCTCTTCAACCTGCTTGAGCGGATAACATTGGTACCTGCCATAGAAGTCCAGCAGAAGACACGTCCAGTAGAGTTGAGAAGGTACACACACTCTTGTGGATTTGCACCCTCTGTTGTGTGTCAGAAAGGGGAGCCTCTCACAAACCTGCAAGCCCTGAGGAACACGTACTCGAGGTCAGAGAGGCAGAGCCACGCGCACCATTCCTGTGGGGGAGAGATTTCACCAAGTGTCTGTCCACATGGAAGGGTGTAACTCATAAACAGCACATATCCTGGATTGGCCACTCACCAAATGAAGGTGCTATATTTGGTTGTTGTGGGGGAAAATACTGCACTTGATGCATCCACCTGGGCATGACCAGCCCATTAACTTTGGTAGTTTTCAACATTCTTGGTCTATCATAGGGTATAACGTTCTACAGCCTGCCTTGTGGCATGCAATGTAAAATGGATGCTTAGATGTTCCAAAAGAAAGAATCAATTTACCACGGGGTCCTCATGGCCTCCACCAAGTTACATGAGATACCAAAATTTATGATAAAAATATCAAATTAAAGAAACTGTCAATTAACCCCTTCGCTGCTGCCGTCGGCCGTTGGACGTCACACAGGCTACTTCCCTGGTGCTGCGCACGTCCAACGGCCGACGCGGCCGCACCCGTTTCTTCGAACGTTCAGCACTGGCGCTGAACGTTCGAAGCAGCAAACGGGTTAAAAATGAAAGTTGCAGGAATAGAGTTAATGATTTTTTGGGTACCAGTCTCGGGCAGCTAGTCTAGGGTCATTAAAGATGAACCCTGGTTCAACTCTACCATTTCTAGAGGTGGCATCTCTTACAGGAAATCCCATGAGAACCACCGTCAGGGGACAACAGAACATCAGAGCTCCCTGGCAGAGAACAGACTAAACATTGGGGGCTAGACACATGCATGTCTGGAAGGCGAAGTGAATGTGAAATCAAAAGTTAGAACCAATCATTAAATGAAAATAAAAGCGCTGCGACTCCACGGATGTAGATCCAAGGTATGTTCATCATTGCTTCTGGCACAGACCATGTAACAGGGCCCGCGCCTCTTCATGTAAGGCCAGACTCTGCGTCAACAGCACATCTGGCCGTGCATGAGATGTGGGTGGGAAGCAGAGCCTTGGCAAGTGATCCCAACACACAAAAAAATGTGTTTCAAGAGTTGTCTACCGGTACTTCCCAGCAGCCAATCACCCACTTAGGTTGCAAAAGCACTTTTCCTGAGAGCAGAGCCGTTTGATTAAAAACAGAGGCTGAAAAGTTTCAGCAAGTTCAAGTCAAACAGCCTGTGGCGGCCTCCGGTCTTGAAAAGGAAGAGAAGAAACACGAGCAGGAATGGAGATCACTGGTACGAACATTGGTTATTCCGTCCATTCTTGAAATTTGGCCAAGTTTTGGGCTTCCGACCACAACTATGGCGGTTCCTCGACAGACAGTGTTGTATTTAGACTATGACCTTTCCTAGAAAGTTACCCTCCGGTGTTGTGTGAATCACTGGGATTACGGAGGGGTGGGGTGGTGTGGGCGAGACAGTGCTTCTCGAGCCAAGAATCAAGCGATCCAATCCCAGTTATGCATGGCGGCGTCTGTGTGATCTTGAGCAAATTGCAGTCCTACCCAGCCTCGTTCAGTCAACAAGAAATCTGTGTGGGGAGTGATGGTAATGCCAAGATCCTTATAATATGCGCAGAGCGGAGTGTAAACACATGTGAAAGAAGTTCAATTTTCAGCAGCTATTCAAAAATAAAACACAGAGTGCACAGCTACATCTAAGACAAAGTAAGACCTACAACTTACATTCAGGCTGGTCATAAGACTCCGATGTGGCCAACCGAAGTGGGTGCAACTACTTGAAAACATGGACAGCTCATAACAACCAAGCATGATGTGGTTCAAGACCAGGAGTAAAATATGTTCACTGAAGCTGAAGGCCAGGAGAAAGATATGTTCGCCAAAACTCAAAACCAGAAAAAAATATGTTCACTAAATCTATCACCCTTGCTTCTACTACCCTGCTGCTTCAACGCTACACAGATCCTCTCCCAGTCGGTCAGTACCTATAACCAGTGCTTTAAATGGGCCGGTACTGTCCAGTACGGAGTACCGGCACTTTTTTATTTCGAGAGGGAGAGTATCGGCACTTCTCAAGAGAAATGCTATACTTAAAATTGGGGAGAACCGGCACTTCTCAGAAACAAGCAGGTTCTCTGAAAAAGAGCACCTGCACTTCTATTTTTCCATTTCAAGCACTGCCTAAAACTAACCGCCCTGACAACCACGGCTGCTACAGGGCCTAACAAAGGTTAGGAATGCACTTTATAAATACTTGTAAGAAAAGTGAACAAGGGTGAAAGACATAAATGTGGTACACTGCAAACAATGATATCCAATCTGGAACCAACGAAAACCTTGCACATGCCGCGAACTCCTAGACCGGAAGTGTTCATTCCTAAACCGGAAGTGTTCATTCCTAGAGCGGAAGTGTTCATTCCGCAGCTGGAGGAGATGTCATCCAGTGGCTAAGTTAAAGACTGTGCTATTGGGAACCAAGCCCTGTGCGCAGAGGGTGTTCTTGACATTTCAGAAAGTGCCACATGGATCTTTTTTCTATAAATCGATTGGGCAAGTACATTCAAAATTTTAAGTGCCCTCGTTTGTTTGGGCGCTCTCAGGTCAATCCTCTTAGGACCGCGCTTCTTCTTCCCATTATTGAATGCGCACCATTCCGTGCCCCGTTCATTCCCAGAGAGGTTGGAAATGTGTGGATCATCAAAAGAATGGTTTACAGAAGGGGCTCTCTGGAGGGAGTCAAGAAAGGTCCTAGGAAACTTTTGGGGCATCTACAGCCCTCTGGGAAGGCCAGATAGTTCGATGTGAGCATGCGCACTCAGCGATCAGCCTTTGATGAGATCCTTCAGGATCCTTCAACGATCCATTCGTGGCCGACACCAACACACACACACACAGAGAAGCCAACTACCCCCCTCAATTCACAAGGGAGTGATACACACTACATTATAGGCACATCAAACAACGGTGCTGTAAAACACTGCAAATTGTGCAATCAGACGATACAGAAGCTTAGCCGCTTTGCACTAGTGCATCCTGCCTGCAAGATCCAGTGGTTTGCCAGTTTCTGTCAAACTGACCCACTGTTCTAATCCCAACTTTGTCAAAGGAACAAACTTTTGTATTATAAGACAAACGGTCTAATCTTTCTGTTGTTCACTCCCCTCACCTACAAAACTAGTAAGTATTTAGAAACATTCGAGGCACCAGTGTCATAAATTACACTACATTTAAATTTTGCAGCTTACAAGGTCAGTCAGCTGCCCAGAGAAGCTGTCATCACCTCCTTCAGTTTGGAATGCAACGCCCTGCATCCCACCAACAAAAGCAACAGCCACAGCCAAAACCTTCATCAGAATTGTGCAATGTAAGCATTTTAGTTAGTTGCATATTGACATGAAAAAGGGAGTGGCTGGGTCAGTCGCGGACAGCAAAATCAAATTACTGATGATTACAACCCCCAACAGCAGGTTGGCTGTTAGCCAGAGGCAGACTAGGTGGGGGTTGCCAGAGATGTTTATACAGGGTCGGTATTGCTGCTTAAGCCGGGTCATTAACAGAGACAAAATGGAGGACAGGGATTCGTGCTTCTGGGCAGTGGGGAGGGTTCGATGGGTCTCCATCTTGTTATCAGGGAAACTCCACAGACCTTCCATATTGCAAAACAGTGCTACATTGCAGCCATCAGGCTCCCCAGCTGCAACCCTACTTCGAGAGCGATCCAACCTGCCACTGCAAATTCCCTACAAATTAGACGGGGAGCACCATTACTCTATATTGTGACTCAAGCCATAATGACATGGTGCAGCCTCTTCCAGGAACAGGCAAGGAACTCCCTTGCCTGAAAGTTCCTCCCTGGACTCCATCCCCAACTGAGAACCTGACTCGCTTCGAATGCGCACAGCGTGGCGAAGCTACAGCATACACCTGCCTCGCGGAGTGCAGCTCTTGAGGCGTAATGAGAAATGAGAGGCCGCCACTAATGCTTTCCCGCCCACCTCCTGAGGTCGGGAGAATCCCTGCCAAGGAGGAATTAAAGCCTAACAGATCATTCTTTGTGGCGGGAAACGCGCTCCCTCTTATTGCGGCGCATGAATAAGAAGCGTACCTGACTGTTGGCAGAGCAGGCACTGAACATAGTTATTAACTCAACAAAAAGCTCTTAAGATATGGAGAGCAGCATTTGGAAGGCTTCTGAGACGTTTCAGGTTCTTTACGGTGAGACGAGCCTCAACAAGCAAAGCAGAAATTGCCAAGTTTTACACCGTCAAAGCAAGTTCAACGCGTCTAATTCAGGGTTCTGCATTAATGCCATTTCTAGTCCCTTCTGAAATGCATGATCAAATTACATTTAAAAGTTGTCAAAGGAGCATCAGAGGTACAGAGAATCCAGTTTGCAATGCACCTTCTGGTGTCTTCCGAAAGAGTCAACTGGTAGCCATGAGTTTCCAGGTGTTGCTGCGGTCGATGGCAATTTGTAGGTTTCCTCACTTATCAGTTCTATTACACTTCCGTTTCATGTAGATGATACACTATAGAGATGCATTATCCAAAGGCTTGATCAGCAGCGTCATGAATATGGTGATGATGTCCAGAACCAGGTCTCAATCCAAGGTGACCTGGGGATTACTTGTTAGGCTGAGGTAATGAGCTAGATGATGACGATTTCAAGCGAGACAGGTGAAGTGAGTATGGGATTGGACAAGCATTGCAAGCGCTGGAGTTGCCCTTTGTGTTGCTTTGTCCGGTGAACCCAGGGAAAACCAATGTGTCATCTTTGATCATAATCTAAACATGCATGTCCAAGTTATCGTTACAGTGACTCGTAGGATATTCTATATAAAGACATTTAGAAGGCTGGCAATCCCACAATTAGCGAGAGACTTCTTAGCTGGTGTTACTAGAAAAGCAGTCCCGTGACCATTTGGTAAGTAGGTCCACAACAAAGAAGGGAAGACCATATCAGAATTTAGCTCATCTCTGGTAGTCTGGTCATTTGTGGTTCTGTGGTTTCAATTATTCTAAGTAATTGGTAACTACTACAGCTTTATAGCCCGCTGCCAAGGGCGATACCCGCTGTTAAAGTTCCTGAGCCATAGGCGAGGGTCTATAATGAGGGAGAGGGACTTTAACCACTGGGATAGTTCAAGTCAGAAGGGCTATAAGGCTATTAAAAACAACCCACCCACCAAGGGAAACATGTGCTACATTAAAAAGAGAGAAACAGAAAGACAATCTTTAGGATTTTGGAGCAGACTGTGTGTACCAGTCATTATTAGCCCTGAGCCATTTTATTGCCTTCAGAGGAGCTCTCAACATTCCAATTTTCTAATACAAAATGAATACAGGACTGCACCTAGAAGTTGTACCAGAAACAAGGACTTCTATTGAAGAATGATGCCAAGGTCAAATACCTGTTGACCAAAGAGAAACAAGACGGTATCACATGAAATACTAAGAAGGATTTTGTAATAAATACATTGACAAGACAATTTTAAAAGGCATTAGAGGTGATCTCTATGAACAAGTGCACTCACAGATGTTGAGGCCTTAATAAGAGTCAACTGTACCACAAGATCTCTTCCTGAACTTGAGAAAACCGTATCTTCTGGGGGCAAAGGTGGCAAAGTCGGCAAAGTATGAGAGAAAGTCACCTATTTGGCAATCTATTGCCACATCAAACAAGGAAGGATGCTAGGGCTGCCTAGAAGTAGAAGGGAGGCAGGTAACAATGCTGTTAGCAGATAAAGTGGCAGGCAGAGGGGTAGGAGTGATACTGTTTATAGGGGTAGGGCGAAGGAGCATCTTTGGCTAATATGGAATGGTTAGTTGGCGTAAGGATGGCACCAATCATACTATCAAGCTAATCAAGTCGCTCCATTCAGAGAAAAGGCTGTAGGAGAGATACAGGTTGGAATGTTTGGACAGTCACTTAACCTTTCCCTCTCCAGTTCATGCATCAGGACTCAAGCAAACCACTGGGTCAAGGGAAGTTCCTGAATACGGGAGTGGTAGACTGCAACGAATGAAGACATTTTCACCAGCACCTTGGAGACAAAATAACCTTAGAGTTGAACTAAGAACTTTTGTTGAGGAACTTTGTATATTGTTGCAGATACTATCATTATTTTAAGGAAATGTCTCCATGAGAATAATTTGTATTGTGCAAACTGAATAAATCCTTTCCAAAGCAGTCATGGTCTGATGTCCTAACTTCAGGAGACTATTCAACCTCATACGAGAGAGCATCAATCAAGGTCCAAAGTTCTCCATCCCAGTAAACGTTTCATCAATAGACCAGGAGGGCAGCTATTCTCTGTGAGGGAGCTTTAGAAGTCATCATTTACATTGTCTATTTAATTATATGACTAGCTGTAAATAATGTATATTCCTCTTGCAGTGTAACACTTTGAGTGCATACAATGTACACATTCATCAATTGCTTACTCAATTATGCAAATGCACAATAAATAATCATGAATATTTAAGTAATCCATTAGATTGCTTGAAAGAGGTCCCTGAAGAAACATGAAAACAATGGTTTGAGGAGGGAAGGCCCTCCTTGCCTTCAGCTTAGTAGGAGAGTGTCCTATAGAGCATTATGATGCAGTTAGCTACTAGCCCTAGTCTGTGGTAAAGGAACCCTCCAGTCTAGACCACAGTGACAATGCAGGAAGTGCCGTGGTGCTACTTCTGTTTAATCTCACAAAAGAAACCACTGTGTGGAGCACTCTATTAGGCTACCCTTTACAGCTGAATGGAGAGTGGTGCTCAGGGTGTCCTCAGGTAGCCGACTAAGACCGTAACACGTCCAAAATGCCTTGAGGCCTGGGAAGGATGCTCGCCTTCGAGCCAGAACATGGTGTAAGAACAAGGAAGGTAGGGGTCTTGTAGCACAGATTATCTTCGATCCACAAAATGAGCACATACGCGGTAGTGGAACGTAACCCTTCAGTCCTGTGTATACACAAAACTCATCGCTGCCTGGGGCAACTATCCTTCAGTATTTAAGATAAAGATGCATACTGTTGCTATGGAGATGCGATGAATACTCAACTGGTTTTGGTGACCCACACTATGACAGACCCTTCTCCCAATAGGATAGGGCTGAGTCTCATTAATCAGAGTAAGGACCGTACTAAATCCTCAGCCGAATACCACCTAACCAACGACAGGACCCAGTTTCATCACTGGCTGAGAGCTCAATAGCGTTCACTCGCTGTTGCAACTTTCTAGTACTGTGTAGTATCTGTAATGTAACAATCCAACACTGTTCAGAATAAGTCTATACAGGAATAATTAATACTTGTATAGAAATGAATACTATTTACCGAAAAAGAAGCACTTTAGTAAAAATGATAAGGCACAATTGCACTTTAAACATTTTAGCACTTCAGCACTTTAGCACTTTAATTTAAAGGCTCAATTGGAATAGAGTATTCCGTTTTTTTGCACTAGCCGTGTGTTAACTATTGAAGCTGCTAAACTGTTGAACAGTAATTAAAAAATTGAATGACTTTGGTTCTTTGGTTTTAGCAGTTTTTTTTTGTTTGTTTTTGGTATTTCCATTTTAGTGGCACCTAAATGTAGATTAATGATTGTTGCTGAATTATATGAATTATTGGATTGCGCTTGATTTCATTCTGATGTGTATAATTATCCCTGGTGAAGTATTTTTGTTATAAAGGTACTTTTTTGCATTTCTTGTATTGACCTCTGCTCAAAAAAAAATTATATAAAAAAAAAGGAATAATTAATACCAGCTGAGGTCCTCTGTCCACAGTATAAGTAAAGTTTTTGCAGATGCAATCATGTGTATGATGTGAATCAAGCATGATAATCCAAAGCGATGTACAATGCATTTCGGGCGGAGCCCATCGTCAGGGGGTTACTTTGCACCCCCGGCCGCTCTCGCTTTGGATTATCATGCTTGATTCACATCATACACATGATTGCATCTGCAAAAACTTTATCCAATAAAATTGGAAAGATGAAAACATTTTCGTCATGAATACCGTTTTGTGAATAATTGGATTCATTGAATCAGACCTTTTGGTCCATTCTCAGTTGTGCATAGGGGCGCCCTCTCCCTAGGCGGGAGAGCTACTTTTCAGTGCTCACTTTGTAACACTGCTTGGCCAGACAGTGTTTCCCCGATTGCACACTACAATTCTTTATAACAGACTAATTCTTGGATTTAATCAGCTGTGCGAGATCCCTTTCACTAGCACAGTATAAGTAAGCCTTAGAAGAAAGCCCTTGTACGAAAAGTGTAGGGTGACAAATAACACAATTAACATGGTAGATGATATATTAAAAAATAAATACATGAAAACTAAGGGAATGTAGTCGCTTTTGTTGTATTCTTTGAGATCCTGAAAACCCATGGTGTTATGAAGTTAGCAGGCTAGTGGTTGTGGGTGGAGCCCAGGGGTGGACAGGAAGAGGAGGGGACAGACAAGGGAAGAGGCAGATAGAGTAGGGACAGGGGAGAGACTGGTTGCAAGATAATAAAGCTCCAGTAATACCAAGAATTGTGTCTGTAGTTATTTGTAGCAGGATGCTACAGCTGGCGACGAGGGTGGGATGACCAAACCCACTGCCTGCAGAACCAGACTGAGACACCCTGTCCCAGGCACCGTAGAAGAAAACGCTGCCGAGTATTGCGAGCTGCTGCTTAAGGAGAAGGAGCCAGCAGCAAGTGACCCTGCCCCTCCGAGGACTGTGAGGGAGCTGAGAGGGACTGTGGACTCGAGCGCTGAACTGCTCGAGCAGAAAGAAACCGATCGCGCCGAAGCGCGACCCCGCCAGAAGCGTGTCCTGGGAGTGAGTCCTGGCAGTGCAGAGATCGGGAGCCTACTCCGACCCTGCTGCGCACCTCAGATCGAGGGAGAAGTGCCCCCAGCGTCGAGGACGACGTCCACGAAGACCCTCCATTGAGAGCGACCGAGTGCCGGGAGGTCCGGACCTGAATCCCTGCAGACGGTGAAAATCTCAAGCGTGATGCGTGAGAGTTGGCACGCCATCGCGGAAAAAGTGCGGGAATGCGAAAAGTAAGGCGGGAGCCCACCCCAACCTCACCTGGTAGCTGTGGTGACCAAAGTAAAGTGAATCCTGAAGTGTGCCGCCCCGAATTTGCTGGCCGGTGAGTCTAGAGTGACTGAATCAGGAGAGAAAGCCTCGTGTGACTGCAGTGACGGCGGCCATCTTGGAGTCAGGCACTCTTCGGGACAGACCCCTTGATTTTCATAGAGCGGCCATTTTGAAGTCAGGCATAAAGAATAAACAAGCATTGGCGCCTAGGAATAAACAAGCATTGACGAGAGCAGATAAACAAGCACTGGCCAATAAACAAGCATTGGCTAGTAAACAAGCATTGACAAACGAACAAGCATTGATGAGACCAAGTGAGGCTGGCACAGACACAAACAAGCACTGGACGTCACGCCCAAGCGAACATTCCATAGAGACAAATAGGAAGCGGGAGACACCGACTGCAAAATGGTGTCTGATGACGATGGCAATCCGCTGCCACTGGATGATGCCAGGCCCAAGGCTGCAGGTGGGTCGCACCTGCGAGCACCTGAACCTCTCAAAGTGACCACTGGGGGAAGCATGGGTCCCAGATGGCAAGAATGGCTAGAAGAGTTTGAGGACTATATCGAAGGATC
The DNA here is from genome assembly GCF_964261635.1 of Lissotriton helveticus. Classification (NCBI taxonomy): domain Eukaryota; kingdom Metazoa; phylum Chordata; class Amphibia; order Caudata; family Salamandridae; genus Lissotriton; species Lissotriton helveticus. Next base: position 160,788,722 of record NC_136065.1, on the reverse strand, counting down.
AGAGGTGATTGTGGACAAAAAGAAATTGATTGCCCTGCGCAACCTGGCGGGGCGGGAGATAGTCAAAATAATCAAGGACCTTCCTGCTGCTGAGGCGGACACCTATGACAAAGTGCGTGACGCATTGAACAAAAGATTTCTTCACAAAAAGAACGTAGACTACGAACGCCATACATTCCACTCAGCTCATCAAGGCAAGGAAGAGCCCATGAGTGCCTTCATGATGCGCCTGCGCAGACTAGCCAAGCATTGTGAATTTGATAATTTCTCAACAGATGCTGCAATAAAGTCACAAATAATAGATGGATGTCACTCCGATCAACTGAGGAGGCGACTATTGAGAAAACAACATAGCCTAGACGACATAGAGGAGATGACACGAGTCTATGATCAGGCCGAGGAGTATGCCGCTGATATCGAAACGGGGCACAAAGGGAGTCCCGAACAAGTGCGAAGAGTACACGCCAAAAGTGACAGTCGAAGGAGTTCGAGAGACAGACAATGGAGGTCACGCCCGCCCTCTCGTCAAGACCAGTCAAGATACCAGCGGCGCGAGCCGTGGAAGAAAGAGCGAAAACCAGAGAGAGTGAGGAAATGTTACAGATGTGGGTATGATTACCCCCATGTGGATAGTTGCCCTGCCATGGGCCAGAGATGTCGAAAGTGCGGTCGAACTAATCACTTCGAAGTGGTGTGTGGGGAATACAACAAGGAGAGACGAAGTGGTGCAACAAGGACATCTCAGTCTGACGCACGAAACAGTACTCCGAGATTATCCCGGTCCGACACTCGAAGACACCATGCGCGAGCTGTCCAAGAACAGACTGAGCAGTCCTCTGGGTCGTCACACTCCAGCAGAGAGTCACGGCGGTCCAGGTGGGAACGGAGGTCACCATCCAAGGAATCGAGACCCTCATCCAGAGACTCAACATACACCATTGAATACCTGAACCTAGCTGCAGACCCGGACCAACTGAAAACATATCCTCGTTTGGACATCACAGTTGGCAATCATGACACAAAGTTCGTATTGGACTCCAGTGCATCCTTGAACTATATTCCGGTCACCGAATATGAAAGAATGAGTCCGCGTCCTCCTCTGACATTTGCACCAGTTAGAGTTTTCACGTGGATGGCTAAGAAGCCACTTCCCTGCCTTGGGAAGTTTTCGACAACCCTCAAACATGAAGACACAACCATATCAGCGGTCATCCATGTTATCAAGGGCCCAGAAGCAGACTGCCTACTAAGCCTTCCGACAGCTGAACGTCTTCACCTAGTGGAAATCCTTTTCAAAGTTAGCGGCAACCAAGATGTGACCCGTCAATTTCCCAGACTATTTCAAGGATTAGGCAAATTGAAAGACTGCCAAGTGCGGTTACATATCAATGAACAAGTCAGACCCATCGCTCAACATCCTCGAAGGGTACCGTTCCATCCCCAGACTGCTGTTGAGGAAGAACTCCAGGATTTGTTAGCTGCTGACATCATCGAGCGCACAGATGGTCCAACACCGTGGGTGTCCCCAGTAGTGATAGTACCCAAGAAGGGCACGGCCAACAAAGTCAGACTCTGTGTGGACATGCGCCTGCCCAATACTGCAATTGAAAGAGAACGACACCCAGGACCACATTTGAGCGATATGATCTCCGCCCTCAATGGTGCAACAGTGTTTTCCAAGTTGGATTTAAATAAAGGCTACCATCAGCTAGAACTAGATGTAAGGTCAAGATACATCACCACATTCGCAACCCATCTGGGGTTGTTCAGATATAAGAGACTGAGTTTTGGAGTTTCCTCCGCGGCCGAAATATTTCAGGAAGCAATTCGGCAAGTCATCCAAAACATTCCCAACACGCTCAACTATAGCGATGACATCCTTGTATATGGTTCTGATCTACGAGAACACGATATCGCACTCAATCGTGTTTGTCATGCGTTATTGGAGGCAAACCTGACTCTGAACAAAGAGAAGTGCGAGTTTCACCAGAACACACTGAAATTCTTTGGCCATATTTTCTCAGGCGCCGGCATGAAACCTGATCCTGACAAGATTATGACTCTGAACAACACCAAGAGCCCCCAGGACGTCAGTGAACTCAGATCGTTCCTAGGCATGGCATTTACTGTGCTCGCTACATCAGGGACTATGCGACGATCAGTCATCCCCTCCGCATCTTGACCAAACAAGGTCAACCGTTTGGGTGGACTCCTCAATGTGAGCAATCCTTCAAGGAAATCAAGAAGGCGGTGGAGTCTGCGGATCACTTGTCATATTTCAACCCGCAAAGAAAGACTGAGATAACTGTGGATGCCAGTCCTGTTGGGCTCGGAGCCATCCTGGCCCAGTATAACAATGACTCAGATCAACGTCGTATCATTGCATATGCGAGCCGTAGCCTGACTGACCCGGAAAGGGCTTACTCACAGCCCGAGAAGGAAAGTCTTGCCGTTGTGTGGGCATGTGAACATTTTCATGTCTTCATATACGGCAAACATTTCACTTTAATCACAGACCATCAAGCCCTTGTCACCATTTATGGAAACCCACAACGCCCCTGAGGATTGAAAGGTGGGGCCTAAGGCTACAGGAGTACACATTCACCATTATCCATAAGCCTGGTAAATCGGAAAACCAGGCTGATTATATGTCCCGGCACCCATTTGCATCGTCAGTCTCCAAGTCGTCTATCGCGGAAGAGTACATACATTTTGTGAATGACCAAGCCCTACCCCCAGCTATCCCCATGGATACCATCCGAGAGAGTACGGCTCAAGACATCGTCCTGCAGAAAGTCCTTCGCAGGGTTCGAAACAACAGGTGGAGACATGATCCTCAGGATGAAGAGACTGATCCCATTATCAAACAAGAAATGCAAGCCTTCCGGCATGTCTGTGGTGAACTGTCAGCCACCACTGATGGCATACTACTGCGAGACCAGCGGATCGTGATCCCCACTCAACTAAGGCAAGGAGTGGTTGCCCTTGCACATGAAGGGCATCGGGGGATTGTGTCGACTAAACGTGCGCTACGGGAACGAGTATGGTTTCCGTATCTCGATCAACTGGTAGAAGCCACCTTGAAGGACTGTCACCTCTGTCAGCTCACAAGCAAAAGTGATCCTCCAGCACCGCTGCACATGACCACCCTGCCACCTGGAGTGTGGCAAGAGATCGCCATTGATTTCTATGGACCCCTGTCATCGGGCAAATATGTGCTGGCCATCATTGATGAGCGTTCTCGCTATCCCATGGCATACTTTGTACCGTCCACAAACGCCTCTAGTACCATCAAAGTACTTGATGAAGTCTTTGCCACATGGGGAGTTCCCACGAAGGTGAAAACGGACAACGGACCCCCTTTCAATGGGCAAGACTTCGCAGCATTTGCGAAACACCTGGATTTTCATCATCGCAGGATCACACCCCTCTGGCCACAGGCCAATGGAACAATCGAGAGATTCATGGCCACCCTCAAAAAGACTTTTCAACATGCTACCGCGGAGGGTAAAGATCTACAAGTGGCTCTCAACGAGGTCCTCCGAGCTTACAGGACAACTCCTCACGCAACGACTGGGCAGTCCCCGGCGACACTCATGCTAGGACGTCCCATGAGGAATCGCATTCCAACGTGGGAAGGGGCTTTGCGAGCCTCATCGCCCGCACGAGACCATCAAGAGATGATGATAACGGACAAGCGCAATAAAGACAGAATGAAGTTATATGCAGACCGCCGGAGAAGAGCGAGGTCACTGTCCTTACATGAAGGGGACCATGTTCTCGTCAAGCAAGAACAGCAGAGGAAGACCGACTGCCTGTTCAAGGATGAACCTTTGCTAATCACGAAAAAGAAAGGAACGATGCTGACTGCGGAATCGGAGCATCGGCGAGTCACGAGAAACATCTCGCATTTCAAGAAGTTATCACGAGGTACCACCGGAACCGTGGTGAGTGAAATGGACACTCCCAGTTCAGAAGAACCACATTCAGCTGGTCGTGAGAACACTGGTCCGGCCAATGAGACACTGAACAATACTAGTCCGAGAGCCAGGTCGCCACGACCTCATCGCGACGCACGTCCACCCAAAAGACTTATTGAAGAAATGGACTGAGAAGTCAGTATGTTTGTTTGTTTTGTTACAAAGGGGGGAGATGTTATGAAGTTAGCAGGCTAGTGGTACATGGGGACACCAAGGAGGTGAGCCGGCAATTATAAAACCCTTAGCAAGAAATGATTAGGATCAATTCTCTTCCCACTAGCATGCCGACCTTATCCCTTAAACACCCCGATGACTGTCCTGCTTACTGCATCCAACACATACCAGGATGGAAGCCCAGTTTGGTCAGGTCTGCATTCCTAGAGCCCAGAGACACTGACTCAGCAACTCCCACTCAGTTTGGCATGAATCAGCACTTTATTGGAGAATAGACTAATCTGTGTCAATCAAGGGACAGAAGAGCTAGTTTCTTAGAAAGGAACAATAGTTTCTTGCACTGAATATTGGCTTCACTAATCCATGTGACCCTCCCCCGCCAGCCCCATGAAAGCAGGACTTTTTAAATATTCTTTTGACGAGGAGCAGCCAGAACCTACAATGTGGCAGTCCCATGAGCCAGGAAGAAGGCTTCATTACAGTGGTGGAGCCAGACTGTGCAGCTACTCTTTTGATGTAATTCCCTTTTACAATAGTTCACGTGTGACTGGAGGGCAGTACGTTCTTCAAGCACTGCTGTCATGGGAGGAAGTATGAGAACTTGATAAGTAACACATTTGTTATTTTTCACTGGCACAAAATATTTATTCTAAGCTACCTTTCTTAGCGTTAGTGAAAATCAGAAAATGCAGAAAGATGAGAAAAGTATGAGGTTTTGGCAATAATTCCTTATTTCAAAATATTTTGCACAAGCAAGTGAGGGAAACAACAGTGACAGCTACACCATATTTGAAAAACAGCTGAAAACATTCAGGGGCAATATGATTCACATCTAGAAATGGATGTCACAAGACAGAGTTAATGTATGCAAGTATTTACCAGAAAGAAAATATACATTTGCACTTTTCAGGATGGAGAAAGATCTTGTTTCCTGCCATGATCGCACCAATCGGCTGGGTCTAGATGACGCGATCTGCCTAGTTCTCGGAGACGGACTGGCCATTCTGTCGCTCTGGCATTTCCCCAGTAGGAAGCGGGCTAGGGGGCTATCTTCAGAGCAGCATCAGCTGACCTGGCCCTACCAACCTCCCCAGTGGCCCATTCTAGTTGCGTTCTCATGCAGTGGTCTGCCATTTTGAACCTTTGCCCAGGACTGATGTTGCTTTCCAGCCCAGCCCTGATAGTTCTGATGTGTCTTTATCTTGGGGGTTGGTGGGGGTGGCTATGACAGGGTGAAGAGAAGTGGGAGGTTGGTGTACATAGAATCATAATGAATGCACTGCAGGTCACTCACATGCACAAACCTGCTGCATCTCGATGAAAATTGAAGTGGCTCCGTTCTCAGGATTTGCACAGCAGTTTGCCAAGCAGCTGCACAGAAATAAAGACCCATGGCAGCTCCGAGCAGCGAGTATGATTCGATAGTCCATTGAGCAGCTGAAAGGGATAACTCAGTTGGAAGCTCTTACGATGATTCGCTGTAATTTCATCACGCTGAGTCAATCTCTGATGATTTTCACATGGCGGTCTCCTCAGGGCAGTCACCAGCCCAGTCTTCCCACGCCCGATGTCTCACAGGGTAACAACCAGTGGTTAATTTGTGAAAAAATAAGTGCTGGGGCTCTCGTCAGGAGGCAAGTTGCACATGCCCATTGCGCCTATTATTGCCGCCTATAACAGAACTAACTACTAACCATGAAACCCTACAAGTGGGGAGAGGGAGTGGCGTAATGACCAGAGCTGCCTACTTTGGAGCTGGGGAAAGAGGTTCGAGTCTAAGCGTAGGCTTAACATCCTGTGATCCAGGGCCAATGACTTAGTCTCCCCAGGCCTACAAAAAATGAATGTGTACTTAACTGGTGCTCATGAAAAGTGCTCCAATACCTTTGGGTCAAGTTTGCGCTATAAGCGCCGGTGTGGACGATTAAGTGGCGGTTCCGAGCACCGGAAGCCACTGGTTCAAATTAAGCACTGGTAACAACTAGCCCGGCACAGTTTGTCTACCTCCTCCTATATCACCAAGTGCCTCGATGCTGCGCTTCCCAGTACTAGATTATATTGCTATTTTAAACGTGTTTTCATAGTCTGAAAAAATGAAGTCAAAAAGCCTTCTATGTTTTCCTTTTCAATCTGGTGAAATTACTAAAATCCTGTACAATCAAATATATCAACATTTACCGTAGCATGCAGAAATTTCTATTGGTATTAATTGGAAATTTGGCCTCCCTGTGGGGTCACTCAGATATTTTTCTGAACCCTATTTTTTGCTGCCCATATACCTCTGCTGACTTTACCACTGCCAACTAGTGTAAGGTGCTTATACACTTGGTTTATTTAATTTACTAATAAGTCCCCAGTATATGGTACCGGGTATTCCGAGGGTCTGTAAATTAAATGCTACCAGTGGGCTGCAGCACTCATCGTATCACCCAGTGCAGTAGCAATGTAAATCCTGTCTCCAGAACCTACCATTGTGGCCTGGCTGTACAGTATAATAACTGCAAATTTGAACTGTCAATATAACTTTTTGCCAGGACTGAACCTTCCTTTTACATTTTAAAGACACCCCTAAGTAGGCCTTATTGTCCATAAAGCAGGGTGCATGGTATTTAAAAGTAGGACATGTAAATCTTGTTTTAATGTTGTTTTAACTCTGCACAGCCAGGCTGCAGAGTGTAGACCGTCAGTCATATTTGCATTGTCACTGCAGTGGGTGACAATGGGTGCTGTGGCCCACTGGTAACATTTACCTTACAGACCCTGGGTAAAATTTGCACTAGGGAATTGTAGATAAGTTAAAAATGCCAACAAGGGGCCAATTTCATCATGTTGAAGGGGAGCACAAGCGCTTTGCCACTGGTTAGCAGGGGTCAAGTGCAGAGAGTTTTAAAGCCAGCATAAACAAACTTACATAAATCCAGGCACAACTTGGTGTCTTGCTTGTGTAGTCTCTGGAGTTCATCAGTCAAATTCTCAGCAGGCTTTTATGACTCGCATTTCAATATACTCTAAGCATCCCGTAACATGCTGTCTCCTTAGTTAAATTTCATGAGAGGCTTGCACAACAGGGGGGTTTTGCTGAGCAAGGAGGGGGTTTTGAGGGGTGAATGAGAGGTTGCAGTCAAAATACGGTCACCAGGTTTTACCTTTGTGTAAAGTAGGGAATATCATTTAGACTGGAGGGCCACTGGCGTGGTGGAAAGTAAGTGTTTTATACTCTAATATTAGGATTTTTGTTTTACTTTGGATTGGGTAATGCAACCCTTCTCTCATTCAATAATACACATAATTTTTGTAATTTATATACATAGTAGGTCCTCTGAGTGATTTTCTAGGCAAACATCTAAGAGTCCAAGTACACCTGAAAGTGCATTTGGTGTTTAATCTGGTGCTTAATCAAAAGTCCATCTATTGTCAAATAGGGCACTATGTCCACCCTCTGGGGATGGACCCTTAAGCAGCAAACAAGAACCAGAGTTTCAATGGATGCAAAGTAAACACTCACAGGAAAGAGGCTCTGCTTCGATATCCTAAAAAGTAGATGGAAGACCAAGAAAAGAAATACGAAGGGGCGGGGAAAGACAAATCAAGTTATGTCCCGCTACTTTTTGCTTAGTACTGTTGTTTAACACAGACTCCAGCCACCCTTAGGCAGCAATCGGGACAACGACATTACTGAGCAGAATGACGGCAAGTTCATCGTTTGACAAGTGGATGTCAATGCGCGTAAACGCCTCGACAATGGAATGGATCTACTGGCAAATCAATCACAGCGCAGCACGAATGCCAGCTTTGACGAGACAGTAATAAGTGCAGAGATACTTTGGCTATGCCCACAGAATGCAATATTATTGACCAGTATTCTGAAGGAACCATGTCTGAGCGTAATCAAAGTAATAGTCGTTACAATGGGTAAGACCTTGTTGATTAGGCATTATACACCTGTTTGTATGTTGATGATCCTTGCTTCACCTTGTGAGGGGTTAAAGTTGAATTTCTGTGAAAATAAATGTGTTGCTTTAGCTCTCTCTAAGGATAAAGAGATTGGCGCTGCTAATTAGCAAGTGTGTGACTGAGTGTGAGGGATAAATTGGGAGCCTAATAACCCACTAGTTGCAGGATTTTTCACCTGCTAGCTGCTATTTCCCGCCATTATCTGCCATAACCTATGCACACAGATACAGAACTGTGAGAAATGGTGAAATCAGCGGTTAATGCCCTAAGCAGAATACAAGTATGCAGAATTCTTTTCCTGAATTTCAGGTCTACCAGAGTTCAGCAAAAGTATAAATGAGGTACATGAAAATAGCTGGAAGAGTAGGCCTCTCTGTCCTTGTGTAGTGGGTGGGACAGACAGAGGTTAGATGCAGCCTTATTGAGCATACAGTCTGGGGCACAAACTGTTGATAATTGCCCCTTCCCACGTTATGTGCCTTCAGCATGGTGTAGCTAGTTATTATCTTGAAATGTCCCCTCAACAGCAGATAATAATCCCTAAAACGTTTAATTGCATGCATGGTTCACTGCAAGTTTAGATGACAGCCTGAGGAAATGGGAGAATCAAATAAAATGAAGCAATAAATCATAAAGGATTCCACAAACAGGGTAAGAACTCATTACAGAAGAGGACCAGAACTGATTTAAATGCAACTCTCTGTACACTGCATTGGAATGTGTTAAAGTGCTCCATAGCAAGCCGAGCGCTGAAGTAAGAGCAAATAACAAATTCATCTTATCCCATTTCATCTTATCCCTAGGACCTACACTTGTGCATTGGGTCTACATAGAGCAACTAATATTATCCGTTTGCATCTCATTGAGTTAAGAATATCTCAATGTAGCCAAGAGACACAGAAAGAGGGCTACGCGATAACACCCTGGACATCCTCGAACCTGCCACCTACCAACCTCCATGCTGCGAACGTCTCAAGTGCATCTTCAACCGCACCTACGACGAGTTCCGCAGGGTGCTCAAGGTCTTTCAGGTAAATGTCATCCACACCGACGTCAACTACCCCGAACACGCCAATAGGAAGACCACCATCGCCATGAATTTGCATGAATGGTCTTATACTGCAGCTTGTAAGCCTGATCGCCAAGTTTCCTCCAGGGACAATCGAGTACACTAATTAACGACGTTAGGGTTTCCTACTGAAGAGTTGAATTCGGCTATTTTTGCTTGACTCTACATTGAGACAGACTACAATCCTGAAGGTCTGCCAGCGCTGTCTCCTAGTTGGTCTTCTGCAACACTGAACAGCAAAATGGCATGTGAGAAGAGCGGTGTGGCCAAGTGAAGGAAGGTGCCAACGTTGTAGGTCATGCTAGAATGTCTTCAATGGTGCGTTGATGGTGAAGAGAAAGTCCCTGTGTGATGTGCTGAATGTAGACAGACTGGTGTGTAAGAGATCTGTGCTAGAATTGTTCATGACAGAAGAGTGGGCGTGAAAGTGAGTGGGCGTGAAAGTGAGTGGGCGTGAAAGTGAGTGGGCGTGAAAGTGAGTGGGCGTGAAAGTGAGTGGGCGTGAAAGTGAGTGAGCCTGAAAGAGACGGAATGAGATAGATAGATAGATAGATAGATAGATAGATAGATAGATAGATAGATAGATAGATAGATAGATAGATAGATAGATAGATAGATAGATAGATAGATACTCTTGTTGCCTTCCACCCGGGCAGCTCTGCTCACCTGAGACATTTAGATGCTGCTTGCTTGAGTCCTTTATGTTTTTTAGGGCTGGCCCCCGCCAGCACTCGGTGAAAAGGCATTAGGAGAAATCCACATCAAATTCATGATAGCCACACTACAGTGTGCTGGGCACACACTAAGGAGCTGATTCATACAGGTATTGGCAGTAATATTTAGGGAGGGTGGGTGTACCTATAAGGCAGCCACCTTATGACCCTATCAGCAAGAGTAGCAAAGGTAGATCATACTGCCTTTTAGATGGAGGACCAACAGATAACAAGCCTTGGCAAAACCAACAGGTCTGGTGTTGGCCGCCAGGCTTTTGTCTGATCAATGCTGGTTTGTCTTGTCATGGTTGTTGCAAAACATTATTGTTAAGGAAGCCGCTGGTTCCTCATCAAGCTAAAAAAACAAAAAACACACATTTGTTTAAAGCAAGCATTTTTTGAGGGTCTCAAAAAGCAAATGCTGCCAAAGCAGTGCCTGACATTTAAGGAAACTACTCTGTGTGTGGATGTGTTCCTTCTGAAAGGGCAGAACGCTCTCATTCACAGTGAAGGTAGCCAATGGCTGAAGTGGGCTGATCTACTGCCACATGCTGCAATGGGTAGAAGAAACATGTGAATGAGAATAACAGACCAATGGATGATGATGGCATCTAAAATGCCCCTAATTACTAAGTATCTTAAACATATAATTTTAGGAAAAAGTCAAACTGTAATGGCTACAAATGCACTTTAACCTCTGGCACAGATGAGCTTTGGACCGTTTCTGTACCGAAGCGTGCAAATGCCATCATTGACAAGTGAATGTCAATGATTCAGAAGGCATATATTTGCATTGTGTATAGAGAGTCAGACATACTCAAAATTCCTTCAGCGCAGAGAAATGTGTCTTGTCAGTGAATCTGCGCACAGGGGCGCGAAATGAGCATTAAGGGGGTGGGGACACCTGCAACCGTGAAACACCAGGTTTGTGGGTTCCCATGAGCCTTGTGGGGACAGTGCGTCTGGCTCACAGTTCAGATGTATTCTTTCCCGGGCAGTGGGGGTGGCATGGGGGGAATGGTGGGGACTAAATCCATGTCAAGGGTGGAATACGGGAGCTAGCCCTGAAATTGTAGTGGAAGGTATTTAGATACTGCAAAACTGTTTTGCCCTTAATAAATAAAAAGAGCATTTGCAATGCAATAGGCCTCGCATGTACGCAAGTTTAAGCTATTGGCATTTTAAATGACAATGCCTTGTATTTATATCTTAAAAACCAAAACAAATAAAAGGCATTGTGATTTGCAATGCCAATAGCTCAAACTTGCGTAGTTGAAAGACCTATTGCATTGCAAATGCTTTTGTACGACTGGTGATGGGGAGGAGCTGCCTCGGGGGCTGGGCTGTCAAGCAGTCTCTTTTGTGACCGCGCTAGTGCAAATATTAGCCATAGATTACAGCCTTGCTCTCTCCCAGTCCCCGGGGCACGATGTATTAAAACATACAGGTGTGTATTTGATTTCTCCTAAAATGCGTGGCTCTCGCCTCTTGAAATACTACCTGTTATGTCAATAACCCGCTCCAATTTGTATATGCTAAAAAATGTATTTTGCTTTCATAGTTGTGGACAGCAAAAATAAATGACATCGTGAGCTTGCCTTCAGCCTACACATAGCACAAGTAACATACTACTCAGTTGATGGTTTTTTTAGTTTGCTTTCTAACGTGATAATTGTGCTAATGTTGATACTCTATAGCAATGGTTTTAATTAACTGTGCTAATTTAATAAAAACCTTCAAACCTACTCAGTTGCTGAGTGCTCCAATGTTGAATATCACAAACTATGGCCGCAAACATATTCAAAGTAGAAATAGAGAAGAAATATATTTCTATGAGCATGACTTTCATCAATTTTGTTTGCCATCAGCACTAAGCATGCTGGGATTTGGAGGCACATACTTATAATAGGGTAACTGTAATGCACGTGTCAGCGTCTTTAATTCTTTCACTGAAAAGTCAGCACTGACTTTTTACTCACATCCAATTAACACCGGTTCATTGCCTAGCTACCAAGTGGCCCTAATTATGTGCGGCACCTGCATTCTGGGATATCTGTTTTTTATTTTAAAATAAGATTGTTTGAAAAATCCCATCATGCACGTTATTGTTGATTTTTTTTAAAAAGGGACTAATTGAAGGTGCGATGCAGGTTACGGGGACACTTGAAAGCAGTGGGGCAATGGATAGCTACGCAAACACGCAAAAAGTCAAGAGACACAGCTATCTACAGTGCAGCAGGTGCAATACGTTTTATGTACACAACGCCGCGCTTGTTGTTCATTTATTGATCCCGTAGCCACACTCACGCTTTAGCTCTAAACATCGTAAGCTAAAGCGCGGGTCCCGCAATGGCTTAAAAAGCATATGCGGCACTCGAACATTAGCTTACAATGTTCACATTTAAAGCGTGAGTGTGGATACGAGATCAGTAAATGAACAACAAGCGCGGTGTTATGTACTTTATTTTATTATTATTTATTATATTAAAGGTATGAGCGTGTCCTATGAACTGGGCGCCTGGTAAAACCAGTGGTGTGCAAATGCTGAAAATAAATAAAACAATCAATAGAGTTAACATTTGTTAAGTAAAACAGGATTAATCAGGGGTGGGGTGGGTGGGGGATTGAGATAAGACCGAGCACCCGTTTTGTTGAAGTGAAAGCGGGCGCCCGTGTGCTGCCTGCAGTAAGAGAAAATAAAGAAAGTTGTGTTTACAGACTTAAGAACACATAATGTCTAACAACCGAAGTAAAAGGGCTAGGCGCCATGGGAGGTTGCAAATAAAGACAAGGCGGTACTTAGGACAGACTAAAAAGCCTATTTACAAATCAGAATCCAGCATTTACGAAGGACAATGTCACAAGCCAATTACAAATACGGGCAGTGAGTGGGCGGGGCTTCTATCCCATACTCCACTACAACAAGTCCAGCAGAGCAGCGCATGTGCGCTGATTCTAGGCTCGACCTAAAACACTATTGATGCGCAATCTAACTTTTGCACTTCATTTCCATAGCAGAAATGTAGAACTTTGCTGCATTTCCTTACAGAAGTACGCCTGAAAACTTGTGACACTTGCATGTTCACAGTATTATTCATGGAATTCTATAGAATTACAAAATGTACCCCAGATGTAAGACTATGAGGTAATATTTGAATGTCTGGCCTAGACTTTTGTGAATTGAGCCCCATATGTGTAAGCCAGTCTCTTGCAGTTTCAGTATGCATCTGAGAACCCTTCTGCACCTCAGTAGTAGATATCTGTCGCATAAGTGCTTAGGTGCCTTGTCAGTGGTATGAAGCACTATATAAATGCCGCAACAATACAATGTATCCTGTGCTTGATGGGAGCATGTGGTTCCTTCTAACTCACAATTAGTGGAGGAACAGTAAACATTGGCATTTTTATATAAGAGTTGAGGGTTCAATGAACAGAGTTGAATGAGGCAGCGGGGAGGCTCTTAGAGGGAAAAAGGTAAATGCTAGGAATTAACATACCATTGTATTAGTCCACACACACACACTGTGTGTAGGAGTGTGGCTGGAATTTATCATGCAATATGTTTTGGGTCTAGGCAGGTGTGCGTCAGTGCATTATAGCCAACCTATCTTTTGTTTATGATTAAAAAGTACATTTGTACTCTGTGGTCACCTCATGCAAGTCTGTGATTCGGAGCCGAATTGTGTATTCAAATAGGTTTTTCTCTACTTTACCCTATAAAAATATCCAGGGGGCACTATTCTTTTAATGCTAAAGCAGTTCAACCAAATACAACTTACCGAAAATTGGAAACAACCGCAAGCGTTCACTAGTGTGGAGCAGCAAAAAATAAACAGCTAGCCCATGGGCACTTTGGCAGCACTGACTCATCTGGCTACGGTTGCCATAGAACTCTGTGCTGCCAAGTGCCCCATCAGGGTCGGACTGGGACAGAAAATAGGCCCAGGCACCAAAATAAAAGTGCCCCCGATTAGTTAAATGGAAATGTGTGGCCCTTGTTTGCAAATCTGGGCAGTTTTTAACTCGTAAAGACACGCTGTATTAGCAGGGGCGGCTCTTCCATGTGGGCGGAGGAGCATTGCGCCACTGCTTTCTCAAAGTGCAAGAAGCAAAAATAATAAATGGTAATAATTTTTAGGTATTACCATTTTATGTTTCCTTTGCCGGCGGGCAGGTGGGCGGGGATGCTCTGCTCTGCATACAGAGCAGGGCAGGGGTGTAGTGGTTTGCTCACTCCTGAGTGCACAATGAATGTTTAGTCAGCCCTCGTGGGCCACCCAAACAAATCATGCACACTTTCCCCTTCTCCATGCAGGCTGCATTGCATGGAGAACATGCCCACCTCTCCAGCCCCTGGCTAACCACTGTGTCACAGCTGTAGGAGAGTAGGGTCTGCTTCCTGTGGTTACCCCCACTTTTTGATGTGATGCTCTGGTTTTTCGACTTTAGTATGGCTGTGCCCTGCTAATCAGGCCCACAGCCTAGCAGTTCTCTCTCTAAATTGATACCATGTACTTTAGGTACATACCAGATTGGTTACTGGGTCACCCTTGTGAACCTCTGTATAGTGTACCATAGGTACCCAGGGCATAGGTGCACCCTAGGCCTACAAGGGGCTGCAGCATGTATTGTGCCACCCCTGGTTAGCCTTCCAAACTGACACCACAGGTCAGTACACACAGCCTGAGGAAAGGTGGTGTAATCACCCCTTACTTAGATGTAGTATACCTATATCTACCATATATATATATATATAGACACATAGTAACCTATAAGTCACTCCTATGGCAGGCTTTGACAATCCTGGAGGCAGAGTGCTTGGTTTTGTGTGAGAGGGTGCCCTAGCATGAGCTGAGCCCCTCTGCAGCTTTCGGAACCATCTCCTTATAGCTGTTCTATGATATAGCCATACCATATACTCTTAAGTGCATTACAATCCTCGCGGTTAATGCTAACTTTGGTTTGGCTTTATCAAAACATGTTGTGTAAGGTGTCAAACATTTTGGAATACTACCCCCCCCCCACCAGTTCTGGCGGCGGGGGTAACATTCCACCCTTCTAGAGGGAGAAGACATGTAGTTACTGGTTTAACCGGTTAAAGTTAAACAGAGCCCCAGCATCACAAAATGGATGCTGCTGCCACAGACACGAGTCTGCCCTCCTGCTGCTGGACGAAACTCAAGCAGGGGAGGCTTGGACAATAGGTTTCAAGTCCAGGGAGGTGCTGGCACCTCCCCAGACAGGCTGTAGTGTATTGGGGCAGTGTGGATTGCATTCAGTGAATGCTTTTCAGACACTGCCTGGGGCACACAAGGTGCTCCATGCATTTCCCAGTTCAATACGGTTGCTGGGGCACTCTGCCCTAGCTCTGGCACGAAACTGGTCAAAGGGAAAAGGGTATAACAACCCCCTCCCCAGGTCCACCCATAGGAGGGACCTTAGAGTTAGTCCAACCCCTAAACTTACTATAAGTATAGAACCCCAGTCCCTAGGACTTTAGATTACCCTGAACGAAACTCTGCAACATATATCTTGGACATTCAACATGCCATCTCGACCGGAAGACGGAAAAAATATCCCTTGTGGTCAAGGAGTGACAAACCTGTTCAAACACGCACCAACAGCAACTTTGCCAGTCTGCATTTTCGAGGCTCCCGCTGGATCCCGAAGACCCGTGACTCAGGACACGGACTACCAGACATCTCTGATGCTGACCTGTGCTCCCAGCAAAGCTGAGACCTGTGGCGGACACAAGAGACATGGGACCGGAACTCCTGGATATCCTGCATTTTGCACGCTGCACCTACTTCCCAAGGTATCCTGAAGTTGTGCATTGGGGTGCTTGAAGCCCTAGCCCCGAGCACCTTTTGCAGCGAAGCTCAGAGGCCCACACTCCATGAGTGTCCCATGGGCCCGCTTTGTGCATTACAGCTCGACGCGTCGTTGCGGGTCCTAGTCCGTTCGCTAGTGAGCCCCCACGAAGACCAATCTTGAATTCCTTTGCTTTCCTGGTTGCTCCAGGCTTGCTCCAACGTCTCCCCAAAGGAGAAGTTCCCCAGACCCTGCTGGTCTGCACCGAAGCCAATCTCGACATCGATTGCGTTTGCCAAAGCTTGTTGGGTCCAATCCGGATACCGGATACCGACACCGCAGTCAACTAGATCCTTTGTGGGACAGCTCGATCCAGCTCCTGGTTGCCATCGACTTCTCCTGGTCCTCCTGGCTGAAGAGACAAACTTCACCTTTTCACCTGAAATCACCCGAGATTGGCTGGCATCTTCCTATCGCCACCCTTTTCACTGGCTAGTGACCCAGACTCCGTCTCCTCTGCTTTCAGGTTCTTCACATCTCCGATCCACCCTTGGATCCACCTGGACACTTTTCCTCTGGTCGCCTGCAGCACTTCTTCGCAGCTCTCTATTGGAATCGACGACAAAAGCAGACACAAAAAGACACCTATGCACCCGGCTTCCCTGGGTGAGGTAACATGAGTACTCCGGTGCTCCCGTGGGTATTGACTCTCCAAGTGTCCTAGTCTAAAAGTGTTCCATCGCAGTTCACCTCTTTGTGCCCTTAATCTTTAAAATTGTAACTTGTTCGTTTTCCATAAAAAGTCAATGGTAACCCACGGCTGTGTTTAGACACTGCACGCGTCTCCCGTGGGCCTCCTGCATCCTAGCCTTTGGTTGTTCCTAGAAGCCCTAGCGATTCCACAGGACCTAGGCCTGCTTTCTAACTCTCACGTGGTTCTTATACCACTATTTTAGTATATGGTTTGTTAGGCCCCTAGGGCAAATCGTATACTGTGCAACTTATCGTATGCTAATTAAGTTCCTTGTATTGTACTTTTACCTCTGACCTCATAAAGAGTCCAGAGGGGTTGTGTTTAGAATAAATACATATATATTTGATATATACCTTGTGTGGCGTGCTTTCATTTGGTACTCAAGAGATTATAAATGGTAAAAACAACTTGCTTAACTCGTCTCCAAGTCTTAGCCTGAAGGCTGCTCTCCACAGCTACCACTAGGATAGTTTTCTATAGGGTTGACTTTATGACCTACCATCAATAAGGGTCGATTGGGCTGGTGCAAGGTGCCCACTAGAATAGTGGACATCATATGCCAGGCCAACTTCTCACAACGGCATTGCAGCGTTGTGATTGGTTATGGGGAGGGAGCCTGGCTGCCTGCTTCCTGTTCCTGTCAGAAGCAGAAGAGTAGGAACAGAGAAGACATGGGACCAGGCCTCGAGGTGAGTTTATTTTTTTGTTATGACACCTGTGCGTGACCTCTGCGACACCCCTCCCCAGCAAGCACCCCCGACCTGCGTGCCATGCTGGCTGCAACTGTATATTAGAATGGAGGCACAGAAGACTGCATGGTTTTGAGCTTACTACAGGCAAATGTTTGTTTTAATAGCAAGGAAATTAACAGTCGAAACCGGCCCTGAGACCATAAAAGCGGCTTGCAACAGCCAAAAACCAGCCCACTTCTGACTTGTCACACCAGCGTGTTGGACACTCTCTAATTGTCCTGTACCAATCAGACCCTGGATGCAATGTTCCAGTCTTAAGCATTCAGAAAGCATTCTGGGATTGGTAGTATTGGTTCACCTCGAATCAAGTTTGATTCAATTTTAAAGCACAAAAGTGTATAAAAAAAGTCTAAACCAGGAGACTCATTGAAAGGCTAACAAGCTTGTGTGTTTAAAAAGTTGTATCATGTACACATCTCTAAGCAATGCATGAAATGAGGGGGGGATCCTCCGGGTTTGGACCGACACAGTAAAATATGGTGAATGTGTCCAGGTGTCATATGCCGGCAGCAGCACATGCACATTGTCTGCCTTCTGTTCCAAGCAGCAACCTTGATACAGTAAAGGGGCTTTCTGATTTTCACTTCAAGCTGAGCCCAAAACAAAGGCCTAATTTAAAGGGCCAGCTTTTCTTTTTTTCAGGTATCACCCTGAAATGGAGCCATCTGGAGCCTAAAACCTAGATGCCAATGCAATGGAGGGAAACAAAGGGGGACAGATTATCACTTCAAAAGTAATTTGGATAAACTATGATCCGGAGGCAGGTTTTTTGAGTTTGTTCAACCCCCTATGTAAGATATGTGCTTGTACTGGGGGAATGCCAGATTTATCTGTGTACAGGAGCATTAAACAAATAATGATTTGAATGGCTTTTACTAATTTATTTTTTATTTAATTCTGCTATAACACAACTTAACCCAGTGTAGCGTTTCAGAGCACTTTAAATCACACAGACAGACAGTAAACCTTGCGTGTATGAAATCAATGTACAGGCAATGTTTCATAAGAGCGAGGGTTATATGGTGTGTGACTTGCATTTCAATCATATTTGAGGGCAATATGTCATAAGTGAATGGTCAGGAGAAACACAAAGTCAGAATTTAAATGCAAATTTGTTATTTTTGCATTTGTCACCCCGAGTGGGACGGGTATACCCAGACTTTGGTTCCGTGCTCTCCATGTCACTGGAGTCAAACTATCCTGGCTGATGAGGGGTGAAATCCCAATACCGGTCCTAGGATGCTTGATTCCAGTCCAGGGAGGACCTGGCTTGGCAGTTCGGGCTCAACTGTTCCCATTGGGCGCCGGGTCAAGACTGATTTGCACATGGCTGAGTTCAAATTGGAATGGCCCGGGGAGCAAATAAACGATGGATTTAGGTCCCGAACTCTCTACTGTGGTGAATATATGACATTATTCTGCATTCTGTCCATCAATTGTTCTTTTTGCATTTGTCACCCCGAGTGGGACGGGTATGCCCAGACGTGGGTTCCGTGCTCTCCATGCCACTGGAGTCAAGCTATCCTGGCTGATGAGGGATGAAACCCTGAAACCGGTCCTAGGATGCTTGATTCCAGTCCAGGGAGGACCCGGTTTGACAATTCAGGTTGTACTGTTCCCATTGGGCGTAAGGTCAAGACTGATTTGCGTATGGCTGCGTTCAAACTGGAATGGCATAGGAAGCAAAACAACTATGGATTTAGGCCCAGATCTCTACTGGAGTGAATGTATGACATTGTTCGGCATTCTGTTCATCAATTGTTTTTGCATTAGGATTTAAAACCTAACACAGTAATCAAGGTTATCTGTACTAACTTTATACCTATCCAGAGGAATCAATTTTAACAAACTTAGAAAAACTGACTAAGAAAAAATACAATCAAGATCTAAACCAATGCAGTTTGCATGCAGCTCCTTGATGCCGGTTCATGGCTCACTGTGCTATATTAGAGAGAATGCAGTTTAAAAACTATAAATAAAATAAGGATCTCTGTGGCAAAAGCCGTAAGCCACTTACCTATCTAAATGATGTGCTTTGCAGCAGCCACAATAACCATATATGCTGCTTTATCAGTCAAATCTGTGATGGGACGACAGAGAACTCTCCGGCAACTGCATTAACCATCAGAGTTATCTTACTGTTTCTATGATCCCCTGATATTTGCTAGGCACATAAAGCTATCTTCAGCAGGTGTATTAGCCCTTTTCTGCCTCTTTGTGACCAATTAAATAAATAGAACAGATTTACTAGAAATTTGCCCTTGATGTCAATACATTTGCACTAGATTTTTCAAGAGTAATTGTATAAATTGACTGTCGAACTCTACTTTTTTTTTTACTCTGCCCTTTGTATATCCAGCTCCTTGCTTACCACACCATCACCACCAATGTATGGGTTCCAGGAGTACATTTTTTCCAATTCCAGAATGGCATAAGAGTATCAAGGTAAAGCAATAGAAAATGTATGCGCAGGTCCCCGAAAGCATAGCGCGGTTTCTTTACAAAAAAAAAAGCTACTGTGACGTAGGAAGGGGGTGCGGTGGGTGCGTGCCGCT
Source organism: Lissotriton helveticus (assembly GCF_964261635.1). NCBI lineage: Eukaryota > Metazoa > Chordata > Amphibia > Caudata > Salamandridae > Lissotriton > Lissotriton helveticus. The sequence continues at coordinate 160,768,960 of NC_136065.1, read as the reverse complement.
CCAGGTGTTAGCACTGAGGGGCGTGACAAAATGGAAAAAATATGTGTTTTAAACATATATTTTTGCCATTTTGTCAAGCCTGGGGTGACAAGAAATGTTATGCACTGGGTACCACCTGACCTTCCAAAGCCACTGAAAAGCTAGGGTAAGCTGATGGTGACCCTGAGGACATGCGAACAGTAGCAACTCCAAAATCTAATGTCAGTGGAGAGAAAGTCGCTCAACCGCTTCCACTTATTGGCGGTGCTTAATTTGTAATAATTATAATAATTGGCGCAGGAGACAAAGGTTTTTTTTTCAGAGGCCTGTGCTGAATGGCATGTCTGCCAAATACCAGGGCTGACTAGTCTTCACTCCACCTTATGCCGCTTTCTTCATCACCCAACACTTTATGTCTCTAAACATCACTGTTACTTACCCCCGCCCCCTCGACCCCCACAGCCCCGTGTTCTCCGTTTGTTATTATTCTCTTCTCTCACTTTTATCTTTCAATCTTCTGCTCGCAGAAAAAAAGTTTGATTAAGAAAAATGTGTCCTATGTCCCCAAAAATATAGTCCACCACCCACCTGCAACACACCAGCACATACTAAACACCACTTCCGGGTGTTGGAAAAGGTGTGTGATGGTACCGCTCTTGGACTGCACAGGGGGCCCGGATATCAGCCCTGTGTGTCCGGTGCGCCTATGGAGCGTGCGTCACAGACCAGCGTCCTCGCGCTCCCAGACCCAGTGCGTGTAAGCCAGGAGCAGGGGCTGCGCGGGAACAGACGTCTACATCCCTTCCTGGGCCCGGGCCAAGTCCTCTGCAGCCCGGAAATGCCTTCAGTGGAGAGGCTAGAAAACGGGCTGCTGGGGAGGATGTTTATACAGCTCACTGCGGCGTGCCAAGACCTCGGGAGAGCCCCACGCAGCCCCTGCCCGGACCTCGGCTTCCACTTCTGCGAGTTTTAATTACACAAATGTAAGAACTGCGCAGAAATGGCGCAGCCTCGAAGGGAGCGTTTACCAGGGTGAAGACGGGGCTTTGGGCCCACATGTTCACATCACACCAGATTCTGTGTCGCACAAGGGTTCTCCTGTGACGTCTCACCTGCAGCTACTCTCTTCGAGTAGACTGCACACATTGCATCCTGGGACGTGTAGTTTTGCGTTCCCCATTATAAACTAAGTGTCTTGAGTATCAGCATGCAAAGCCCTATCGGCTGAAGCCCTTGGATTGGTTGAATGCCGTTGCTTTTCCTCCGCTATGGCGGAGGAGCGTCGCCCCACTGCTTTTAATCAGTGCAAATAAAGGAAACATAAAATCATAACTTTGAGTTATCATTATTTTAGGCTTCCGTGCTTCTTTGCGGGCGGGCGGGCTGCTTCGCTCTCGGAGCAGGGCAGGGGAGGAGTGTTTTGCCCACTCCAAGTGCACATGACTGTTTGGCCGGCCTAACGCAGGCTGTATTACAGCCTGCGTGGGGAGCAAGCCGGACCCCCATTCCCATGGTGAGTGATAAACCGGAACACTCAGACCAATCGCAACGTTGCATTGCAGCGCTGTGAATGGTCAGGGGATCTTATCTGTGCTTCCTGTTCCTGGAGTCTGACGGAGGGGAGCTGGAGCAGAGACGCAAGACCCAGCGACAAGTGTTTATTTATTTATTTTTATTTGTACTCGGCGCCCTCCCTGTGCGTCCCCGCGTGCCGCGCCATCCACAAGCAGTGCTGGCTGCCACTGGTTGAATGGGGTACACATCACAAGCGGCCAGGGGTGCCGTGGTCTTCAATCAACATCAGAGAAGCTGAAAAGCAAGATGGTAATCAGTGCGCTTCTTAAAACACCGCTGAATGAGCAAACACTGGCAAAGTCAACAGGTCTCGCCAACACGAACTATTGGCTTTGTCAATGTCTTATAACCATGTTGTACAGCAGCACAGCTGCTGTGAAACACGACAAAGTTAGTAACAAAAAATGTTAAACCATTGTAACGATGCCAGTACTGGCTGCGTCTTAGCACTTTTTTTTCTAGTGGGACGAGAGGGTGGAAGGGGGCAAGCAACAATGCAGTGCGGGCAAGAGAGGTAATTAAGAGGCAAGCAACAATGCTGGGCGCTCTGGGGCAAGCAAGAGGACAGGGGGGGAAGCAACATCATGGGCAGGAACGGGAGGGAGGGGACAAGATGAAAGAAAAAAAGTGCTATGAAGCAACCAGCAATTTCTTTTTCTGGAGCGATGGGAGGGCAAGAGGGGACACACATACTGACGATGGTGTACTATTCTCCATGGAATAGAAATGGCTGAGAAAACTTTACGATTAAAATCATTATAATAGTTAAAACACAAAACAAACTCACATTACAATACCTGCTGACATTGACAATGTTGGTGTCATTTGTAGTGGATAGTTTACAAAGAGACAATTTGCAGATCAAAATGTCTGCCAGGTTGCTCGGACAATAAGGGGTTGGATGCGTTGGGGATCTTTACTCTGCATGGGTTTGTGGAAAGGTGTGTCTTGGTAATTGGAGGCAATTATTTGTTTCACCGACAGCCAGTTAAAAAAAAAAAAAGCTGAAGTTTGGAATATGTACATTATATTTATCGTGGGAAGAACGAAACCTGTAGAAAACAAGAGATTAAATTCAGCCACGAAAGCAAAGGAGAATTCTGATTACAAATGTGTTTACAAATTAAATGTTAGGGTGCCAGAAAAGAGAAATCGTGATCCCAGACAGATATTTAAAAAAACACGTTTTAAAGTGCCAATTTATTGAAATACAGTGGTGCTCTCTGATAGAAGCAGGGGTGCAGCCTGTGTCTCACTTTACCTCTCCCATCCTTACAGATGGGCTGTTCTATCTCGCTGGATGCCTGTGATGTGAGAGGGCGCAAGCACTAAGGTGGGCGGGTGAGCAAGGGGAGGCAAGTGATGTCACCGGGAGGGGGCAAAAACATAATGGAGAGGGATGGGGGGGCGAATAGGAGGGTGGTGGGGAAGCAACATCTGAGAGAGGGTGAGAGGGAGCAAGCTACATCACGGAGAGGGTAGGGGGATGCAAGCAATGTCACGGAGATTAGAAGCAACAGACACAGAGACAGGTGGATGAAGGGGACTGCCTGCAAACACATGCACTCTATTCGAGTGCTGCAACTTTAAGAAAAAAGTAGCTCCAAAATCTGGAGCAGTGGAAGGACACTGGGCAGAGAAACAGTACTTGGGCCATGCTCCAGGGAGGGGGCAAACAGGAAGTGAAACTGGCTGACACTGACTAATGAGAAGCAAGGAAATGAGAGTGACTATGAAGCCAACCAACGGTAAACAATGGAAGGGCTCCAAGTCCACTGCATGTGCTGTTAAGCAAGACCTAAAAAGGAAAAGAAGTGACTCACCTTCATGAAATTGGGCCAGCTGGCTTCTAGGCAGCAATAAAAGATGGATGTTGCAATAAACAAAACTTGGCTCACAGTTTGTGGAAGTCAAAGTAAAGCGATTAATAAACAATCTAGTAACTACAAATATCCTTGCTCACTTTGCCACTGGATTCAAGCTAGCCGGCTAAGGAGGGCTGTTAGCCCGAAACCAGTCTCAGGATGCTTTTTTTCGGACCAGGGAAGACATGGCTTGGCAGTTCGGGCTTGACTGTTCCCATGAGGCACAGGATCAAAACTGATTTGCATATAGCTGTGTCTGACCTGTGGTGGGAAGTGAGCTAAAGAACGATGATGGATTCAACCCAGATCTGTGACTGGGGATGAGTGTCTGAAAAGTTTGAGCGCTCCATTCATCATCTCCTTGTGTTTGCTTTGTTCGCCCTAAGTTGACATGGTATGCCTAGATGTGGGTCCTTTGCTCACTTTGTCACTGGATTCAAGCTTGGCTGGATGATGAGGGCCGTTAGCCCAAAACCGGTCCCAGGATACTTGTTTCCAGTCCCGGGAAGACATGGCTTGGTAGTTCAGGCTGGACTGTTCCCATGAGGCACAGGGTCAAGACTGATTTGCATATAGCGGTGTCTAACCTGGGGTGGCGAAGTGAGCTAAAGAACGATGATGGATTCAGCCCAGATCTGTGACTGGGGGGTGAGTGTCTGAAAAGTTTTGGCGCTCTGTCCATCATCTCCTTAGGTTTGCTTTATTCATTAAAAAAATGAAAGACCGCTTGATAAACTCACTGTTTAAATTTCAATCCTATTTGCCTATTTGTCATTAAAGTGACTGAATGTAGACATGTAGACTTGCAGCTAGTGTAATATATATATATATATATATATATATATATATATATATATATATATATATATATATATATATATATAGCGAGAGAGAGAGAGAGAGAGAGAGAGAGACAGACAGACACACTATCGGGTGCTGCTAATCTTGTTGACACAAATTGTGCAGTCTTAGGACCACCTACAAAAGGTTGGTATGAATAGTGGCAGTGTCCAGTATATGATCACATCAGTAGAAGAGCACCACAAGTGGAAGCTTCCACGGGTGGGTGATCATGACTAATTGATAGGAGATGGACCATACATACACAGCCAAAGTACCACCACTGCTGAGTACCGATGCGCAGTGATGGCAGGACCAACACCGTCCAGGTGTTGTGGGTCTAAATGTGTGCTGTATTTAAGGTTGGGAATGGCATGTCTTTGCGACCTGCTCAGTGCAGTGGTGCTCTGGTACACTGACGGAGTGGGCCTCCAAGAAGCTACAATTCACTGTACCCCTTCAAGGACTATAATTAGACCTCTCAAACCAATTTATTAGTAAGTAGTATTTGGCCTCTTTCATTGAACGCCTTATGCGTTAGACAGCAAATCTTAAAGAAAGACTTTTTCTTTACTGCCAGCCAATGCAGTTCCTTCAGGAGGGGAGCTGAAGGAGAGCCCGCCGGTTGATTCAAGATCATTCTAGCTGCTGTATTTTGCACTATTTGGAGTTTGGCCAGAAGTGTCTCTCCAGCTTCCGCCAATAGGACGTTCCCATAATCCAGACAGCTAGTTACCATTGCTTGTACTAGTGTTCTCCGATAGGGGGTGGGAATATAAGGTAACATTTTCCTCAGGAGTCGAAGGTCATAATAACATGAACTTGTCGTGGCCGAAACATGATCTTTCATGTTCAGGACTCGATTGAGCTTTAGCCCCAAATATTTTACTGTCGATTTAGGAGATGGAGCGGGTCCCAACTGAGTCGGCCACCAGTTTCCTGACCAAACATTCATGGCTTTTCCCAAAAGCATCATCTCGGTTTTCTCCGGGTTCAACTGGAGATAGTTCGTTGTCATCCAGTCCGAGATGGCAAGCACACCTGTGGCAAAACGGACTTTGTCGAGGGATGGGTTCGGACCGATGATGAAAATAAGCTGCGTATCATCTGCATACGAGATGATCTCGAAACCCAATTGCTCGACGATCCTTGCCAATGGAGCCATATACAGATTGAAAAGAGTTGGGCTTAAGCAAGAGCCTCTGCGGGACGCCCCTTTCCAGATGTCGTTTTTCGGAGGTGTAAGGTCCCAGCATCACTGTTTGGGTTCTCTCAGACAAAAAGTGGTTAAGCCACCCCCTTGATGCTCGAGGCAACAAATCTCTCCACCAGCCTAGAATGTGAGATGGTATCAAAGGCTGCGGAGAGATCTAGGAGGATCAGGATTGCTGAGCCCCCCGCATCAATAGTTAGTCTGAGCGAGTCGGTCACTGCCAGGATTGCAGTCTCAGTACTAAAGCCTGTCCTGAACCCTGACTGTGACGGATCCAGGAGATGATTATCCCACAATGGCACTTTAACAGACTCTTTCCTAAAGGTAAAGGATTCTTATCATTTTGAAACTGTTTTAGATGTCATTTTTCCGGCCTCCACAAGAAAGCTGTATCTGCAGTGGAGGTATGGCACACTGCCAATTGGGACTTTTACATGCAATTGGCGCCCAACTAATTTGAAAAATTGTCCCATTTGTAGTTGTAACACTGAGAGTGAAGTACATATGTTTTTCTGTCCGGCATATAGGAGAGCGAGTAGGTATTGGTTGGTCCCCTTATGCAAAAACATGCGAATCACACACTGCATGCAAGCCTTACGCATATTAAAAACAGACTTGTCACCTGTAGTTGTATTTGCCGTTGCTAAATATTTGGCGGCGGTCTGGTTAAAGCGTAGGGTAGCACTGAATGCCGTTCGTAATTGTTAATGCATAGGCACTTTACTGAAGACTTAAATAATTGATGTCTGCTAACAGAATGGACTGTTGGATAATCCTTGTCTATTAGATTTTTGATAGCCGTAATGAATACTGTTTTTAATGTTTTTAACCATTTATATATGTGTTTTTATGACTGTATGTTTGTCTTTTATGGTATATACTGCCAAAATAAAGGAATTTGATGATGATGATTATCTTCCAGATAGGTACTAAATTGTCGATTAATAATACCTTCCAAGATTTTGCTCAACAATGGTAGCAAGGAAATAGGCCGGTAATTGCCGAGGATTAAAGGGTCCGCCGTGGGCTTTTTCAAGATGGGGCGCACAAATGCCTCCTTCCATATCGCTGGAATAATACCTGTGTGGATTGACAGATTAAAGATGTCTCTAATCATTGGGGCACAACTGGTTGCTAGAAGTGCCATCGTCCTCGGCGGACAGAGATCTGAGGGTGACCCTGATTTGGTCATTGCCAAACCTTTCATGACCTCCTCAGTCGTTATTGTTGTAAAGCTACTCAATGAGCACACTACATTTCCATTCTGCTTCTCTAGCATGCTAGATACAAATACGTCGTATGGGGCTATTGTTGGTAGCTTGAGAACTGAGCATAACATTGTAAAGGATGTTATTTCTGTATTGAATGTAAAAAGTTATGAGTTTTTTAGAATCTAACAATGATCTAATTGATAAACTGATCTGACATTAGACCTGCAATCATCTGTTACGTCAAAAAGGAGAGTCCACTTGTCATGTTGGCACACCACCGGATAATCACCCCAGAGGGAATAGTTATGTGACCTTCATACCCGCCCACTCACCACCCAGAGATAATATTGATCATAATCGAATGGGCCATAGGGATGCTGGCATAGTGAAGACTGATACTGCTGCCAATATACTGGTTGCAACTAATGTTGAAGCGACCTTTGGTGCTACCCCGGCTTTGAAGGTTGCAAGTAAGGGTCGCCCAGTGTCAGTTCCTAGGGGGCCAATGAGTGCACATGTTATGTTATGTTATGTTAGACGTATTTTTATAGAGCACGACTCACCCGGGGGCATCTCGGCACTTGCATAGAGAAGAAGGCAGAAAGGTGGGAAACCGGATTTAAGATTACTGCAGAGATTCAAAACAGGAAGGCTTTTAATGGTTTCCTAAAGATACTGTACGAGGTACATTCTCGTAGAGGAATAGGCAGTTGGTTCCGGTACCGTGGAGCAAGGTACGAGAAAGCTTTGCCCCCTTTGCGACTAAGACGTATTTGGGGGACCTTTAGTAGAGCTAGTGAGTTAGATCTGAGATTTCAACAGGATACATGTTTAGTGAATTTCTTTTGCAGATAGTTGGGACCTTTGCCGTTATAGGTGAGGCAACAGATTTTGAAGTTGGATCGCTTCCCCACAGGTAACCAGTGAAGCTCCCTCAGCAAGAGACCTGACGGAGAGCCTGCCGGGCGATTTAGAATCATTCTTGCTGCGGTGTTCTGAATCACCTGCAATTTAGCATCAGTCCAGTACTAATTATTTGACCCTTTCCCCTGACTGTACACCCTACATGGTTGTTTTGGTAAATGTGCCCACGCTTGAGGCTAAGGCTAGTGAACATTTTCAAAAGTTAAGAAACAAAGTGCCACATTTGCTGACCACAAGGGGAAGGGCCGATACGAGTATTCATGGCCAATTTAATATGGCACTCTGAGCAGAGTGGGTAGGGCGGGGCCCCAAAACTTCCCATAGTGTTTGCATAGGAATATTTTTTTATATAGACCATTCACTGCCCACAATCTGAGTACATCAGGGTTTACCCCATCTTTGTGTAATCAAAGACATCATGGGTCTTACTCTAGGCCAGCTAACACAAAGATTATGCCTATTAACCTCGCGAACAGATTTGCTGTACTTACTACACTTGAGAAGGTGGACTGACTACCCCTCACCAGCTGCATTGAGGTAAATGCTTTGCAGGGGGAAAAGGGGATCCCCCTCTTACAAGGGATTTTGTAGTTGGCCTGCTTAGTTTTCTGTCTTGGAATATAGCTGGGCTTGAGGAGAAGGTTAGTGATCAGATTTGGCTGGATCTTAAGTGACAACATAGCATATTGGCCCATCAAGAAACTTGAGCAAGTAAAAATACCTCCTTCCGAGATGGCTTTGGTACTTTTTTCCACCCAGCCATTCCATCGCCTTGCATGCAGGCTAAGGTAGTGGAGGAATGTGTATTTTAATCGCTCGGTCTCTGAATTGATTAAAAGAAGACTTGGAGACCAATCCCCTAACCTCAAAGTGGTCCTTCTCACCTTTCCTGATAAATCACACGTTCTTGTTCTAAACATTTACAGCTCAAATGGCCATTTGGCATGCTCTGATGCTATTACCTTTTTTGGCCTGGCCATTGAGAATTTGAAGACACGCTCCCCAGAATCTGGTCCAAGTTCTATCTCTTTCACTCCAATAGTAATTGTTGGTGATTTAGTATTTGTCCCTGTAAAAACGCTTGCCATATGTTTCAAGACTAAGTTTTGAGGGATGAACTTTCTAGTGCTCATTTTGAGTACACCTCTCAAGGGAAGCAGACAAACGTTTTGGTGCAATCCTTAAATCTGGTTAGACCAAGCTCTTTGGTGGGCCCTACATATGTAAGCAGGGGCTGCAGAACAATTGTGGATTACGTTTCATTCTCTTAATCCCTATTACACATTTTAGTTGAGTATAGGGTGAGTATAGGGTATCAGAGCGTGGCTGGGGTGATCATAACACTTTGGTTTTATCACTAAGGTTTTTACACCAGAAGAAGCCATTATCACCCCCTGCCACTTCACATCTTGAGCCTACAGACCAGGGCAGGTGGCTGAAATGGTCAAAAGTGATCCTAGAGGAGTTACTTGGAAATTTGCTCTGCCAGAGCAGTCGGGAGTTTGACATCCTGAAGTCTTGCTCTGTATGCTTTGGGAAAGCGTGAGAGATGCCCTTATTGTTCCCAGTAGAGAGCATACCGCCTCTAGGCCAGAACACCGGTTTGACCAGGCCTACTCAAAAGCTCATTGTGATTTACAGAAGGCCCTCAAACGCACGCGTAGGGTTAAAGAGGAGGTGAGATTCTTAGGCTGCCTATATCAGAAGGCTATCAAGAACAGGAAAGAGTCCCTTGAACACAATGCCTGGGATCAGTAAATGAATGTTTGTGATTGCCATGATAGCACCACCTTTTAGAGGGTCATTAATAGTCCATTTTTAGCACCTGAGGTTGGTACTGTTTTATTTCAATGAAAAAAGAAGAAGAATGGTTTGACCACTTCTCTTACATATATTCTATAGAGCCCAGTCCTGATCCCCCTCCCCAGTCTACCACCTTGAATTTGAATTTTTCATTTTCGGTCACTTAAGTTGCGAGCTCAATCAGGAGATTGGCTAGAAATAAAGTCCCGGGCCCTGATGGATTGCCTGCAGATCTCTTCAGGAGCGATCCTCTCATTTGAGCACCCCTATTAACTAAAGTATTAAATGCTGCTGGGTTACATGGTTGGTCGAGCTCATGGGCGCTATCATTATTGCTATTTTTTTAAAAGGGAGACTGAGCCGACCCAAGATGTTATAGCCGCATTTCCTTGATTGATACAACTCTCAAGGTCTTCGGTTAGGTGATCTGGAAAGGCTATCCCAATGACCAAGGAGAATAACATAATATCTGACTTACAGTATGGGTTCACGCCTGCTTTAGTTGCCATCGACCAGTGACTGAACCCATATCTAATAACTCAAAAATACAATATGTCCAAAAAAGGCACCTCTTTTTAAGTTTTATGGATCTCACCTCAGTATTAGACCGGGTAGATCGCACCAAATTTTGGACCATGATGGTGTCACAGAGGTAGACCCAACATTTGTGTCCTCTTTTCACTAAACACAAAGCCCTTTTGTGCAACAAACTTAATATTGTACAAGTACACACCTTTAACTATCTTGGTGTTGTATTTGACAATAGGAACACAAGGGGTCCCCTTCTCACATCGAAAAAAATTTGCGGCTGGGCAGGAAACCAAATAAGTCCCTCCCTCAGGGGTCTAAAGGGCCGAATGTCTATCTGTTACAAGTTTTGGCAGTGATATTTGGGGTACAAGGACTCGGGTTGAGGAGAATAGATTTTACAGATGTTTACTGGCGGTCTCACAAAGTACCTCAACATTTGTGGTTCATGAAAACTGGGTCTTAAATACAACTCAGACACCATCTCATTAAGACCTTTGCTACAGTGGATTTCGGTGTGGAATAAAAGCAAGCTAACCCTTCGCAGAGTGTTTATTAGGGATTGTCTTTTTCTGGACAATGTAAGAGGTTTAGCTTGGCTTGGTAACATAAAATCAGAATGTATCAGCCTAGGTTGCCCAGATTTATATTTTAGCCCTGAAAAGATCACTAACGCAGACTACGAGTGTGTTAAACACACCTTTACCACCCGCGCTACAGCCACAAGAGAAATTATTGAGTTACAGAAATCTGCCGCCCATGATTTTTGCTTTTAAAAAACAAAAATCATTACTTTCAACAGAACCATATCTCGTGTGGGTGACTAATGTTTATCATTGTCAATTATTGACTAGGTTTAGGATAATTCTCTTAGTTCACCTGATCAGCTTTCCTTAGAGTTGGTTTGCCCGGGGTACTTTTGCCCCCTGTGAGTGTGATATCTCATCAGCCCAAACTTTCACTCACTTTGTATTATTTTGTCCAAACTTTACCTGGCCTGGAAAACAATTCTCAAAGATCTAAAATTCAAACAGGTGAGGCCTGCTATGTTACATCTTTTTACGCTTAGGAATGTTCACACCTGTGTAGGAGTAGCCAATTTTTTGAGCTGTGTAATTAAGCTTCAGGAGGCATGGACTTAATCTTATCAGGGGGTTGGTTTGCGGGATGCAAAATAAAGGTGTAATCTTAGGTTTATTCCGTTAGAGCCGGTGGAGCTAGTGGAGGCCGCTCTGTATTATTTTAAACGATCAATGCCTCCTCTTATGTTTGACCTAGCATTGTAATCAAGTTTATAATGATCCGGGCGTGGGTCGGATTTTATAATATGTGCTCAGTGAAGTTTTTATACTATGCTTTTATGTTTTTATGGTTTATGTGTACCTTTTATGGTTATATTTTAACCGAATAAACATTTATACTACTACTGCTTTCTTTTCTCATCATCGCACCTTCAGCTCCGACCCATTCGCACCCGTGGCACAGGTCAGCCTTAAGTAATATTTTACTGCTGAGTTTCGTAGCTCTGCGCCACAAAATCCATTCGGAACAATGCTTTAAATGGAAATATAGAAGTGCCGGTACTCACGCTGCAGAGTGGCTGCTTGCCAGTGAGAAGTGCCAGTATTCTCCCATTACACGTACTGCAGCAGTGCTGCGAAGTGCAGGTACTCTCCGTTTCAATGTAAAGAAGTGCGGGTACTAAGTGCCGGACAGTACCTGCCCATTTAAAGTACTTTTTTTGGGGGGAATGAAAATTATTTTTTTCGCCATAAATGAATTGCATCACTTTCTCTTGCTCATGAGAACAGAAGATGCCCCCTGCACCTCATTGCTTTCTTCCAACTTTGCTGCATTCTCGCGCCACTCTTGAAATTCTGGAGGAAACAGGCTCCATGCATGTGGCTGTAGGGTAGGTGTGTGGGCAGTCTTGGGTTGTAAACCGACTGAATGATACCCACTGAGGTTTAATGCTCCATATTTATGATGGGGGAAGAGAAACTACAAGTCCCAGAATGCACGGTGCTATCTGTCAAAAAGCCAGCAATGGCTACAGACGTGCAGCAACTAGAGACATAAAATATATACAATAGTATGGAGTTCAAGCGGCACCACAACAGCAGGCGTGAACTAGTACAGGTGCCCAAGCATTTGCTGTGTGTTAGAGTGTGTTGTAAAAATGTTACATGGTCACCAAAACAAAACTACTGGCTTTGTCATCGGCAGTCTGTGAAGAAGGCCTCAAATCGGGCTGGTTGAAGTTATCTGTCGATAGGAAGGCGCCATGGAGCTTCCCTGACTATTTTACAGGTCGATGTTTACGGACTAAGTCTGAACTTCAAGAGATTTCACCTCTCGTGCACACGTCTCCGTGCGGCACTAGCGCCGTGAAGCAAGAAAAAGTGTACCCGCTGTAAGCACCACAAAGCACAAAAGCCAAGCCCTTCACGAGGCATTAAGATGAACAAGGGGCTTTGTCTACATCCCCAGCGATGTCACGAGGCAGAAGAGGAAAACTCGTAGCAATAATTACCAGCTCCTTTGTGGCAGCCTGCGGCTTCCGTCAGGTTAAATAACACACTCTATCTGCACCGCTTCACTTTTATGACACGGCCGTCGAGGCTGATAACTATAATAACGGCCCTGTGAAAGGTGAACGGCTCATACCATTGTCTGGCGTCAGATCCCCAGTTATTAAAAAGTAACTCGGCTGTCCCAAGGATGTGAAATGTCTACACACTGGGAACTTCTCTTCTACACACTAGGCCTGCCCTTTGTTATATTTAATAACTTCCATGAAGGGTCCATGTTTCAGCATGCTGCTTGGGCTGGGCGTGCATACTGTGTTATAGGACTGTCAGTCGGGAGAGTTGGTTTCCATAGCAACAGCGATGTACCAAACTGTTATGAAACAGCAGCAACTTTGCGACTCTCATGAGATCAGTTACCAGGCTTTTTTTAAACATTATATTTTGTGTAGGGGGAGTGGGGGAGCTCATGAACCTTCCGTCATTCCAGGCAGCAGTCAGTCAATCTTCCACGAATGACCATAGAACGTCATACCTTACCCGGCAGACAGGTAACTCACTGAGCTATTCTGCTAGCTGCAGGCAGGACGCCGGGTCTGGACTGCGGTGGCCGAGGGAGGTTAGAGGCGATGACATCCAGAAGAAATGTCTGCAACTGGGCAATCAGGATGTCCAGGTGAGTCGAAGACAGATGTTCGGACATCAACACCCACCCCAATGTATTATTTCATGTATTGGAGATTTTTATACAGATTCGACCACAACGTTCAACAACCAGCAGTGCGCAAGGGCACACATACAGGAACAATACTCTGCCTTTGATGAGGCACGCACGCCCATATTCACCCCCAACAATCTGTCCTTTGAACAATCAATCAATAAGGATTTTAAAAGCGCGGCTAACCACCGGATAGGATATCCAGGCGCTTGCAGGAGGCGCACACACCTATAACCCCCATAACATAAAGTATTGGACGAGGCACACACACCTATTCACATATACAGTGAACCTCACTAATCTGGCCTTTCGATGAGGCACACCTACAATAATATTCAATAATTTTTGCTATGATGAGACGCCTACCCACCTTTATTAAAGCCCAATAATCTGTCCTTTAATGAGGCACACCTACAATAATATTCAATGGCAAATCCATGGTGATGAGGCGCACACACACCTGTAATAAGATCTACATTTCTGTTCTTTGATGAGTGACACCTAAAATAATCCTCAGTATCATGTCCTTGATGGGACACGCAGTAATATCCAATAATCTGTTGTACGAAATGGCATGACAACAATAATACCCGAAAACGTCACCTGCTTGGGTACCCATGCCAAGAGGCAGCTCTGTGTAGTTAATCAGATGCAAAGGAGATGTAGGCCCTGATAATGAGTCGGATGGTGCAGAAATATCCCATGGAATTCCACTCAGGCTGATCTTGGGTTTTCCAGGTGGTAATTTCCTCCAGTAAAATCACACGAGGCTGTAGTAGAAGCAGCCACCAAGCCTCATCCATGTTTTTTTTTCTTCTGGTGTGGGAGGGGCATTCAAAGCTCCCCCCCTTACAAAACTCTACCCGTCCCTTCCCTTCCGTCCTCCACAAAACTCCTTCCTCCACCCCCACCACTCCAAGGTCTCCTCCTACCTTTCTCACCTCCTCAAAACAGATCGTACATGTGTGCATGAAATCCCATGAAATTATGAATTCCATGTGGTTTTAGGAGCAGTATATTCATTTTCACATGGGAAATTCCACCTCCATGGTATTCAAATCATAATTACACAGCACTGGTGTGGTGTTACTGCACAGGAATGTGCATTTTACATGCAGATTTTCCACCCGACCTGAACAGTGCAACTCTTAATCAGGCTCTCAAAGTTGTGAAAGTAATAATAAGATAAAAGAGAGCACAATCTATATCTGACATGCATGTTTGCAAGGGAAAAAACAAGCATTGAACAATCCAATAGCTATGATGTTGGCCTCCAGACTTTTGGCTTCGTCACTGCTTGTTATGTCATGTTTTTCAAAAACGTTAGTGTTCTGAGAGTTGCCAGGCCCTTGCCAATATAAAACAAGCATTAGAAATGCAATCGGGCTCGGATTTGAGTTTGAGCTAATGCCATTGTAAATGGCAATGTCTTTTCGCCATGTGAATGGAGTCTGTGCATGTGGTGTGTAGTGGAATTAGGTTGGTTGAATTGTAATTTTACCAATGGTGGCATGCTGTGCTTTATATGAATATGTTTAAAAGTAAAGTGTACCATACTGCGATTGCTTGGTGAAAAAGTGCACTGCCGGCTGGAGGTGTGTGTGCCTGGTGGAAGGGTGCACTGACGGCTGGTGGGTGTGTGTTTGGTAAAAGCGTACACAGATGGCTGATGGTTGTTGGTGTTTGTGCATGGTGAAAGCATTCATTGACGGCTGGGGGTGTGTTGTGTGTTTTCTTTTCTGTGTACTGGTGAGTGTGTGGGGGTGAGTCTGTGGGGGTGAGCCTGGGGAGTGAGTGTGGTGGTGAGTGTGTTGTGTTGAGTGGTGACGAGTGTGTGGTGTTGAGAGACTGAGGTGTGTGGTTTGTGTGTGCGTTATGTGTGTGTGGTGTGTGTGTGTGGGGTGTATGTGTGTATGGTGTGTGTGTGGTATGTGTGTGTGGTGTTTTCTGCACACTCACACACTGCCCCTACACATTCACACACTGCTCACCCGCACACTCCCAATGTCCACTGTTTATCCTGCACACTCATCTGCACACTCACACAATGTGCACCCTTACACACTGTCTCTGCAGTCACTCTGCACTCACTGTCACTCTGCACTCACTGTCACTCTGCACTCACTGTCACTCTGCACTCACTGTCACTCTGCACTCACTGTCACTCTGCACTCACTGTCACTCTGCACTCACTGTCACTCTGCACTCACGGTCACTCTGCACTCACGGTCACTCTGCACTCACGGTCACTCTGCACTCACGGTCACTCTGCACTCACGGTCACTCTGCACTCACGGTCACTCTGCACTCACGGTCACTCTGCACTCACGGTCACTCTGCACTCACTGTCACTCTGCACTCACTGTCACTCTGCACTCACTGTCACTCTGCACTCACTGTCACTCTGCACTCACTGTCACTCTGCACTCACTGTCACTCTGCACTCACTGTCACTCTGCACTCACTGTCACTCTGCACTCACTGTCACTCTGCACTCACTGTCACTCTGCACTCACTGTCACTCTGCACTCACTGTCACTCTGCACTCACTGTCACTCTGCACTCACTGTCACTCTGCACTCACTGTCACTCTGCACTCACTGTCACTCTGCACTCACTGTCACTCTGCACTCACTGTCACTCTGCACTCACTGTCACTCTGCACTCACTGTCACTCTGCACTCACTGTCACTCTGCACTCACTGTCACTCTGCACTCACTGTCACTCTGCACTCACTGTCACTCTGCACTCACTGTCACTCTGCACTCACTGTCACTCTGCACTCACTGTCACTCTGCACTCACTGTCACTCTGCACTCACTGTCACTCTGCACTCACTGTCACTCTGCACTCACTGTCACTCTGCACTCTGCACTCACTGTCACTCTGCACTCACTGTCACTCTGCACTCACTGTCACTCTGCACTCACTGTCACTCTGCACTCACTGTCACTCTGCACTCACTGTCACTCTGCACTCACTCTGCACTCACTGTCACTCTGCACTCACTGTGTGCCCGGCCACTCCCTGGCACAGCACTCCATGCCTAGCCCCTCCTTGGCACAGCACTCCATGCCCAGCCACTCCCTGGCACAGCACTCCATGCCCGTCCCGTCCCTGGCACAGCACTCCACTGCCACTCCCTGGCACAGCACTCCACTGCCACTCCCTGGCACAGCACTCTATGCCCGGCCCCTCCCTGGCACAGCACTGCATGCCCAGCCCCTCCTTGGCACAGCACTCCATGCCCGGCCCCTCCCTGCCACAGCACTCCATGCCCGGCCCCTCCCTGGCACAGCACTCCACTGCCACTCCCTGGCACAGCACTCCATGCCGGCCCCTCCCTGGCACATCACTCCATGCTCCACCCCTTGCCTCTACAGCACTCCATGCCCGCTACCAGTCAGTATGATATTCCATGTCTTAAAATGCTGGTCAAAATTAAACTTTCAGTTCAAATTAATTAAAAGAGTGAATATTTTGGGGTCACGTAAAACATGCACTTAGCCAGTAAGAATACCCTGCCCCCCACCGCCATCAATGTCTCATTCGCAAAGAGATTGGTCCGTGTGGAACGAGGAAAGGCCAAAGTGAAAACGAGCTGTGTCACCGTCCACATCACGGTTGCAAGGGTTAGCGAAAACTGATAAACAGTACACAAAGTACATTCGCTCCGACAGGTTCCCTGTTTGCACGTCTCATCATTCATTCATTCATCCAGAGTGTACGTGGGGACGAGCCGTGCAGTATATACAAGGGCGTGCAGTGTATTTCTGTGGAGATGGCCGTGCGCAGTAGGAGAGCGGAGCAGGTTTGTGGTGAACGACGTGTGAGGTCTGCATCAATGTACAGAATAAAAGGTGCCTTCATCCAAGTACACATTCGTAATAAGCGAACAAAAAAAGTAAGCGGGAAAGAGTTCAATGGGGGAAGGGTGTCTCTCTGCGAGGTGGGGTGCAGATCAGGAGGTGGCAGGGCGGGCTGCAGCGGAAGGGCACACACACACTCATCCAGCAGACGTTCCAAGACTCACCCCACCCCTTCGCAGCCAGGGGCGAGGATGGCTTGCTGTGGGTATGTCCTGCAGCCAAACAGGAGGAGCCCTGACTGTGACATCAGAGAGGGCCCCTGGCGGCGCGGGTGGGCTGCGGTGAGACCTGCGCAAGCACTCTAGTGTAATGGTCGAGAGGCCACTTAGCGACAGGGGTATAGGTGTGCTGCAGCGGGCATGCAGTTACTCAAGTACCTTCGTACACTACTGTCCTAGAGCCCCCTGGCGGCAAAGATCAGAAGTGGCTTGCAGTGGGCATGCAGCGAGTACCGCTAACCGAGTGGCTAAAAATTTTAAACGCGGCTTCAATGCGCTTAGAGATGCCCACAAGCTCCAGGGAGGGGAGGCAGCGCGGTTTTTACATGAGCAGACAGCAGAGAGGGGCGGCGGCAGCAGTCGGAGTGAGTGGGGAGCAGTCGAAGGGGCTTTAATACCGAGGGAGAGTGCAGAGGTCTGAGCCCGCCTCCGGGACGTCTGGGCCCGCCCTGCCCACACCTCTCCGGCCGGCCCTCTCCAGCTGTGTGCACCAGTCCCGGCTTCAACTCTGACTCACGGCTGGGGTGGGGTGGCGGGTGGGGGAAGGCTGTGTATGGGGAGGGAGTAAAATGCCACTGATTCGCTATGCCTGTGTGCACGTGAGGAGGACGCGCGCCCGACAAACGCACTGCTCTATGGTGAACGCGCGCACACCATCTGGAATGCATTACACGGCCACCCTGACAGCTCCTAATTAAAATTAATGCACTGCCGAGCACGTAACCGCAGAGAAAATGCCCAAAATGGCGCCCGACAATTACATCTGCCCAATCGCATCAAGACTACTAACAATACATCACCGCGAGGACCAATCACAATTCAGATAATAAAAAAAAACTCGCGCACTAAGGAATGTGTCTTTCCCCGAGCCCTAAAGAAACTTTTTTTTTTTTTTCTTTAACATTAGGATCTCGGAGCTCCGCCCCGAGCCCTAAAAAATGGTCTCAAAGCAAAAATATTCTTTTGGCTTCAAAAAGCGTGCATTGCCATAGTAGTCCCTCGCATTCGCATTGAAGTGAACTACGTTTTATGCAGATGTGCTCCCTGTGAAAGAGGAGAATGCAACCATATATGATTGAAGATAGCAAATGGCTTTAGTGGGCTGACCTATGGCCTCCTGATGCTTGCTGTAGTGGGTGAAAGAAAAATGTGAATGGTGCAACAGCAGACCAAGACCAATGGATGGAAGGTGCTGGCTGAAAGCCCCTATAAGTAAGTGACTGTATGTATGTATGTATGTATGTATGTATGTATGTATGTGTATATATATATATATATATATATATATATATATATATATATATATATACACACACACACACATATTATATACGCACATATTATATACACAAACATGCAGAAGAGTATTTTTTTGGACGGATGTGCCCAAGGAAACCTGGCCCTCACATTGTAAAGTGTCAATGGCTGAAATGTGCTGATCCATTGTCTCCATGCTGTAGGATGCGGTGGGTGCAGCCAAAATGTGAAAGACACTTGAACAAACCAACGGATGAAGAGAACTGACCAAAAGCGCATAATATATATATTGATAGGTAAGCCTTTGTAGTGAATGTTTACCAGAGGTTTCAAGCTTGTAATTCAGACAAAATAGGTGAAACTTTGACTTTTTCACAGTTTTGAATTTTTTTGCAAGGTATTTCACTTCTCGAAACAAATAAAAGTGATAAATGATGCATAACATTTCCTTTTTGTTTCAATGCTAGTAAAGGGAAAAAAATATTTTCACAATGGCATTGCTCCTCTCAGAGCACTGATCGGCACACCTGACAAGCTCAACCTAACAGGCCAATCTTTGATACAAAAAAATCCATAAAAGAATCTTCCACAGTGTGTGACAATTAGCATTGGCAAGGTACAAGCTTGTCAGCCAAAAGTTACACTGTCACAAATACCACTTAATTTTCCTTATTTTCATTTTTATGTGTCTTGCTAAACTTGCTCGTTCGTTTCAGTGTGCTACAAAAAGAGCCCGTTTTAGAATGCATGGTTTTAATTTCCTTACTATGCACTTTGCCTGTTACTAAATAATACTCATTGTTGCATAAAACACATTTTAAACACTAGCAAATGATCCCCAACAGAACCACATCATTTTCAAAACATTGACAGACATGTTTGCAGTCTCAGGCAGACAATGAATACTAAACAGATGACTCACATCTTTCTAACGAGTACCAAAATTAATTGATAAATCATGTAATAAAAAAAATACTTAACAAGTAACGTGTAATTTTGGCCCATATTGCCATATTGGAGCTCAGGAACTACTCGAGCTTCGCCTCATGGTTCATAAACGCCACCTGAATAGAATCAGGAGTTTCCTGATTTGTGGAACACATGAGGCTGGCAAGACAGCTCAAGCTAATGTTACATCAGACCTAACAAAGTGTATGTAGGAAATAAGAATGCATACACTGAAACGAGTCTAATGAGAAGCTTAATAGAAATGACAATCATCAGCACAGTCTCCCCCTGCTCACCCTCTCTATGAAGTTTTTCTGCCTCTCTCCCACCTCCCATCTCACAAAAGTACCTTGGGAGGACGTATTAATACACAACTCTCGCTGTAAACAAAAGTAGTCCCAAGAAGCATTCCTCGCTGCATGGGACCTTGATTAGGAAAATGGGATCGAAGCCAACACCGATTCCCAAAATGGTGGTGGAAAGCCGATTATGATCTCTTCTGACAACAAAACAGAAATCTTCCTAACTCAAAATAGGAGACACAGGTTAAAATAAATGAGGCAGTACCACTATTTGCAAAAACAGAAACCCTTCTGGTGCCCCTGTAAGTAGTCTGGAGTTTTGCAGCTCGTGCTGTAATCAAACCCAGTATTTTTGTTGAAACCTCTGTTGGTATTTTGTGTCGGGCTGGTTTGCGGTTCAGGAGCCAGGAATATGCAGTCGCTTGTAGTAGTCCCCTTTGAGTATTTGAGTATACACGATCCTAGCAATTTAGGAAGCCTGACGCAACCTGCCACCCACACACCGATGTTCGAAAAAGTAATTAAGTACTCCCCAGATCAACCTATACTGTAAGGCGCACAGACTCCATGTGTGCACCGAGCTACAGGAAAATAAATACATGAACGTGGCATTTGTGAAACTTTACACTGATGAGGTTTAAAATACACTCACCGCTACTTTCCAATAAGGCCAACCAACACAGCGGTGAAAAGGGCATCTTTAGGACACAATGTAGTTACAACTGTTCTCTATAACTGTGCCGCCATAATTACTTGCATAAAACACCTAATGGGTTTATGCCTTGGTTACTCGGGCACCACAAAGCACACACAGCATCCCAAAAAGGCGCAGAGTAACATTTTCTGTTCTTGCCCAACCCCTTGCATACAGATATCTACACTAAGTCTTGAGTTGCGCAATTTTTGTTTGGTTCCCCTGATCACCGGTTGGTAGATATCTGACCACAGTCCATAAGCAACAACACGTGTTCCCTTGAACATGTGCTCCATGCCTGTCCCACTTCACCTACATCCACACAGAGGAGTGCACCTCTGCTTCCTACATCTCCTGTACCAATGCCAGCAACCACAACCCCTGAAGGCTTCTCCAGCCGCCCTTCTCCTTCGGTCTTCTAAATGTTGCTCATTTGCAACTCCACCCTTACCAGGGTCTGCTCACCCAATCAGCCATCATTCCATCACGTGCAGCGACTGAAAATACAACCTTGAGTCTCTACAATCCGTAGTCTTTCTTCTACGTCCATGTTGCCATGGGCAAGTAGTAACATTGTGGGCAAAGCAAACGCATATCAATATATCAACAAAGGACCTGTCTAATTCGTTACTGCACACCCACTTACGATGCCTAATGCAGAACTGATTGGGCTCGAGTGGTGCAAGAGGGAAATGCAAGGTTGTTCAAGTGGTCACCCCATACAAAGACGAATTCTGTCAGTTTTTGCAAAACAGAGAGGGTGGTGGGGATTAAACCGTGGGGAATACACTTTATGAAAAGGTAGGTTTTTCTAAATTGTATACGTTGACTTAAGAGTAGAAAATGCTTTTCCTGGTTCTCTGGCTCTAGAGCAGCTCTGCTGGCCTGGTTCTCTGGCTCTACAGTTTTGCAGAAAAACATTTTTAAAATTCTCAAGGGTCGGGATTAGCCACTAAACTAACAAACGCAAGCTAATTATTTCACCTAACTAGCTGGGTGGGGTTCTCTCTTCTTGCATGCTGCGATTATTCTTTTTGAAAAGCAGTAGAGTAAGTAAAACATACACAAGAACAACCCAAAAGCTTATTTGGATTGCAAATGTAGTGTACTTTGTGGGAGTGGCTCTGCCCGGCAAGAGCCGGCAGTGGCGTGCCCCATTGTGTGCTGCACAACACGGGCAGAACTCAAAATGCACTCCAATGCTGGCCTTGTGTTTTGGTGCCGCTCAGAAAAGAGTGAGCAGCTTTTGAGAAATGATGGCATACCCCAAGGAGGTAAGAGTAAAGCACCCACATGCTTTGAATGAACGACCACCAAATGGTTCTGTTGATGAAATGACGCGTTCAAGGTTCTGTGGTTTCGTTAACAGAAAAAGTTGTATTTTTTTATATTCAACATTATTTCCATATAAGAATGAAGCATGTCTACAAGGAATGCTGGACACTATGAGGGCACTTGTGGTCTTTGAAGGCAGAATGGTTAGAGAGAGAGAGAGATGTGTATGCGGTTAGTGACGAGTGGGCCCATATGTGCTATACTTGGAGGGCAGAGGAGGGCTACAAGCTGTAAAATAGCAATCTCGTGACACTTAGGGAACCGGAAGAAGGGGGAACAACGTTGGACTCAGGAAGTCATGCGTAATCTTGAGGCAGCCATTAATAAAAAGTGTTTGGTGCATGACCATGGTGTTCTTGAGTAGACCCTTGATGGAAAAGCTTGTCCTTTCTCCTTCATTGGAAATATCTTGTTTTGAAGCCCAAAAGACATTGCTCGAACTCAGGCGTGATGTGGTCTGCAGAAGAAAGTTCTGACTTTGTATGCTAAGCCAGAGAAGGCGAGACAACAAGATGTGTGGAAGAGTTGTAATCTTCCAGATCTCCGCAGAAGAGGAAAGTAGATCAAGAGGCAGAACCCAAGGAAGTAGAGAGATCTGCTGTTAAATATTTACATCTTAGGTAAAGCAGATTGCCCATAGGTTTGCAAATGATGATCTCCGATGCCCTGATGGTTGGTCGGGCTGGAAGAATTGAATAAGGTATCCTGGCGGGGCTGGTGGCACTTTTAATTGCTAATCTGTGATCTCTCTTTGATCGGGAGCCAGTGCAGTAACTCGAAGTGATCAATGAGCCTGTATCGACAGATGACCAAGGCAATGTGAATTTGGATCCCACGCTATTAACGTTTTATTTTAATTTTTTTATTTTTATGGGAAGCCCCGAGAGGTGTTGCAGCAAAAGTCTAAATGGCAAGAACCAGGGAGTATTTGGGAGAAACCGTGAGAAGTGGAGGGCGCTCTGCTGCAGATGATAAAATGCACTCCTGATGAGCGTTGATAATAAAGGCAAGACTGTAATTAAAAAAAAGACACCAAAAATAAAGCTACAAATATGTAAAAGATTAGGAGTGCCTGCTGAAATGAGAGTGGTGTGATTTCTAACCAGGCAAAAGCGAGCAGTGAGACGGCCTACAAAACTAAAGAGTAGCATCTGACTTTGGGCTGTTATGATAAAGCGTTGTTTTTGCATTCATTGTCCAGAGTGAGCTTCCAGATAACAACTCCTACTTAAACCGCTGCTCCAACAAAAAATATATACAACTCCTTCTTCCACCCACCTCTCTTCTACAGGATGTCCCACAATCCTCTATCATATACAACACTCTCTTAAACCTATAAACAGAATGATAACAGTACTTACGTTGTAATAAATAAAGTTTTTCTTAGAAGCTCTGCCACTGATGCTGGAGAATGCCAGGGTTGACTAGTTTTAATTCCACGTCACACCTCTTTCTTCCACCACCTTCCACTTCCTGTATCATTATTTCATTTTTGCAGTTTTGATTCTCATCCCTGCTTTGTCCATGTGCACTCTTTACTTAATTGCCTCTTCTTCTGTCTTAGCCCTTTTCCACCTTCCTCTCTCTTTCTTAAAGTCATGAGAGAAATAATGAGTCCTGGTCTACAAAAATGAGGCCACGGCCACCGCTTGCAGACACCTGCACACATCAGAATGCAGCATTCCATGATCATTCTGACCATATTGCGCCATCCCCACCCTCCCTCAAGTGGCTTCCGCCCCTGTAGGAGCACGTTTAAATTCTCCTGAATAATATATACAACGTAACATTCAGAAACCTATAACATACTGGCTCACAAACACACCATGTCAGGCAATCCTGTCCCCTTGGAGTTTCCACAATTTCATCCTAGAAACCCCAAACTTCTAGAACAAAACGAGACTCCAGCATGCTTTCTCAGGCCGCACTCTGAAGTTCATAAAACCCATCAATGCTATCATCAGAACCAATTCCTCCTACTGAAGTTCAATAAGGAGCTGAAACCCTTCTACCTCAAGGGCACTGCCCCCTTTCCATAGGATCCGGTTTTACGCCTGCTGAGGCCCCGCTTGTCGCCTTTTCCAGTGGTGATGTCTGCGATGGCTACCCCTCACCCTACGTCTACCAGCGCTCCTGAACATATGTGAATTTCTTGCGGTTGATGCACTGTTCCTTCAGTCTTGTTTTCCACTCATTGTTGCCACGTTCTACTTGATTATGGACCATTTTGCAAGTATTGCCACTGTCACCTATAAATATATGTAAAGCGCACTTGTACCCATCTGGGAGTCTGATACACACAACATAGATATGTAAATAAATAAACTGAAACAATGCCCCTCAGAAGCTCCTTCCAGTAAGGTGGTTCTGAGCATGTTGTGTTGTCAGTGTTTTATCCAACCAGTGGTAAAGTGTACGCATTTAAAGAGACGAGTGAACGGCCTCCAGGGTTCCAAAGCTGTGGTCATCCCTGACAGTGCAGTGTATACAAGATCCATTACACGCATATTGCATATATTTGCAGTTTAAGGAGGTGATCGATGAATGATGTCACAATGCATCTTTCAACCCCCAACAGACGTCATCAGACAAAGCAACGTTCTAGAAAGGCTATTGTTCTCGATGGTTAGCATGCAGGCATGGGCAAGGAGAAGTATTTATTTACATAAGATGGCGCCCATGAGGCACGAGTATGTTAAGTACTCTGTACAAAATCAGATTGTTGCATTGACCTGGGTCGGAGGTCATCAGCTACAGCACTCGAGGTAAGAGGGGGGTATTCTTTTACAGGAGCTATACATGTGTGCTCACACTGCAACGGGTGTGAGTAATCGCATAACATGCTATTGACTAATACTAATAAGGTAATCTCACAAGTTATTACAACAATGGAGACTCACATAACATACACACCACAAGTGTTACTTAGCTTCAGCCCTCCCCCACCAAGACGGACCTGTGGACACACACTCACGGCACTCTTGCTCAAGCCAGCAGCCACACATCGTAGAAGCATTCCCAGGCCAGCCCTAGAGAGGGAATTCAAGTACAGGCGTCAGTCACTCCCAGCCAGAGAAGCGCGTGTCGGTCACTGAGCCCAGGTGTGTTCACAGTATTGTGGTACGTGGGCTCCTTTTTTGACGGTCCAGTTTAAAACCCAGCACCACGTGCACCAGTGGCAGAGAGACCCCCTTGGCTGGACCGGAGACCGGAGACTGGCATCAGGTTGAAAAGGGTAACACAGGCGCCCTGTTCGCAGTTTTCAAAGGCACTTCTGTGCTTGCTGCCAATTTTGAAACCATCCAATATGTGATTCGTTGTTCCTCAGCCCCTCCCTCCCACTGCCCCCCACACACCAGACAGAAGGCCCACCGAAGGCGCTATACAAAGAGCCGCGGCCCTCCGCGGATCCTCGAGCGCTCTGACTCAACTCGAGGCGCTGCGGGTTCCCGACCCAGGCTGACGACTGAGTCACCGCGGCCAGACTGAGACTCCCACCCGGGGCCCGAGTGAACTCACGGGCGCGAGGCTGGGGCTCGCTGCGGGGGGCGCTGTTCACATCGATGGGACTGGGTGACTGACCGCACAGCGTGCGTCACCCGGGCACGTGACGTGGGAGCAGCACGTACACGCAGGGCCACCCACAGACAGTATTCGAGGGGAGTCTGGGGAGAGGGTGTGGCGTACTGTTCAGAGCTGCCGACCGTGGCACTTGGGATCTAGGTTCCAGTCTCAGCGTCGCCTCAGCATCCCATGATTCTGGGCACATCACTTAATATTCCTGAGCCAAAAGAAACTAAAAGCTGAATGTGCCCTTGTGTAATGTAACTGGTGCTTACGTAAAGCCCTCCTGGTCGAGTGCGCGCCATATAAAAATCGGTAGAAAAAAGAATTATAGTTCCCAGTAGTTCGTAGCATTTAATAAACAGTCTGGAAGAATGGGAAATGAAAAGCCCCCAAGCATGCTGCGCGTAGAACTGCTAAGCAGGTGCTCTCCTGGGAGAACTACCTGCTGGGAAGAGGCCAAGGAAAGGAGCTGTGTGCAGAGGCCTGCAAACGAGCTGGCCATGGGAAGACACCGAATCCCAAAACTCCCTGAATGAAGGCCTGAACCATGTAAGTCTGCTGAAGGATCAGTCCTAAAGACTGCTGAGTTGGCATGGTAGAGCTGCTATGAGGCTTAGGGGAATGCTGCTGACCTGGATGAATGACATACTCATCCACACGGCTCAAGGCAGTGCAGGGGAGCCCTGGCTGGTTGTGGGGTGCCCCCACGAACCACATGCCAAGAGAGCCGAGGACTGTCATCCACCCTGAAGTGTCACGTGACTGGTACAACTTTGAAGACTTTTCTACAAGTATCCATCACAGAAACCAGCTCTTCTGACTGCTGATTTCAAATGTTTCCCCTAAATTGAGCAGTCTAAAGGGGCCGCAGCCCCCGTAGATGGCAGTCTGGATGAAGGTAATTATTTCCAGCACCAGCCTTTATCGGGTTCCATGTGTCTCTTTTATTGACTCAGCGGTGCAGGAGTTGTAACCTTTGTTCTCTGGCTTCCACTTGTCATTTTTGCAGATTTTTTGCTTAGTAAAGTGTTGTCCATTTAGCCAAGTTTGTGCTGGCCTTCATTTATTTTTCAGCTATTTTGTGGCTTGGTTGAGAAACTGCGAGTAACTCCTCATGCTTTTCCTCCAAGAATGCCCTTGCTACTCCGACTTAGTTCGGAAATGCGGGCCAAAGACGCTAAGGAACCCGGTTCATCTCCGTGGACTATTGCCCACAGGGCCACCTTTTCACAGAAAGGCTGCAAGTATTTCAGTTTTACTACTGCTCGGTGCCTTGCATCTGTATCTCAAAAGATACAGACTTCTGATTACCTCCAACGAGAGTGAAACACGTGTCCGAGTTGCTTTTGTTATCAGTCGGTTCTATTGATTTGCATTTTATTAGTCCAAAAACTGTAATACTTGACCTGGAATGTTGAGCATCCGGGTCAAGGTCTTGTCTAGTATACATATAAAGTTCCAACAGGGTTAGAAATAGCAAAATGGGTCTGTCGCTGCCTAGTGGATGCAATTTAACATGGAGCACACGCTGAAAATAATTGAGTTTCTGAGAAATTCGAGGGTGTCCTGGTAAGTTTCACATATTTTATGCACTGCATCACTCTAGGGATGATTGGGCATGGTGTGGGAAGTTGTATCATTTCTGTTGTTCAACAGATGATCCCAGAATTCGGTGCCCTCAAAAGTCCCACTTTGTGGCACGCTCATAAGGGTGTGTCACTGTGATGTGCTGTAAAGTGACCACCTCACTCCTGCTTTTGATCCTTGCCAGCACCTTCCACAGTCCACTTATTTGCCATTGTGTATTTCTCAACGACCGCAGGATGAGCTTTGTGGATTCACTCCTGATCCTTCAAGACGTCACCCGCATGGGAAGCTTCCATTAATATCAACATGGTTTCCCAATAAGTCAACTGGACCCCCATATAAAAGTTCTAACAAACTAGGAAAATAAAGTCCCACTTATGCTAGAGATGCAATGAATGACCTTTCTTCTTGGGCTACACTTTGTGAATTCCTTATAAATGGAATTAATGTGCAGCACAGATCAATGCAATGAGGAAACAACAACTCCTACGAAGCTTCTAAAGGGGTAACTAATGTTGCAGCATGGGGTACACTTTCAGATTAGAGGGGAGGTTGCCACTTTTTTTTATTTCAAAAGATTTTATTAGAAAAATTGTACATATACAGTACAGAGAGAAATTAAAGCTGAGCAAAGCCTTAGGGGGACTCAACCTCACCAGTTTCAAAACATTCCAGACAGCTTGTCTAGCCAAACAAGGGATATACTGGCTCACGCCAGAGCAGGAATACACGCAGGTATGGTTGGCGCTAGAGAGAGCAATCCTAAAAGGCCTTGACCCCTTAGTTCTACTCATGGCTAATAAGCACCCTGAGGCCAACCACTAACATTTTAAAGGGCACTCAAAAGAGTGGGAATGTTTATACTAAACACTGGCTTGAGCATCACCCTATGTGGGAAGCTTCTTAGAGTAGGTCCCACTGTGTTCGTTCTAGGAAGCAGTTACACATTTTAACCAGGAGTGAGCGAAATTCTCGTAATTTCCTTTTGTGTTATTACGCTACATTTTAGAAAGAATGATGCAAAACGCACATCGGGCATTTTGTGCTTTATTTTAGCATGAAGTGCGTCCTCATGTCCAACACTGACACAACGACACTTCACCATAAAAATATAGCACATAAAATACAAATGCCGCAACCAAGTGACTCTCATGTTCTGTACGTATGCATTTTTTACGGTGCTCCTTGGAGGGGATTTTTTACTTGAGCGATCCTCAACTATGCAATTTGACGTAATGTTGAATTTTTGGGAATTTAACAGGAATTTTTTTAAACATGAAATGCAAGAAATTATTTCAACACGCTGGTGTAATTGAAATTTCACGCAGGCCTAATTTTCACCCGGACTCCTGAGTCTCCCCTGTACCAGCACGACAAGAGATCCAGGCTAGAACAGGTTGCATTGGATGGATATGCCAGCAGCGATGTACACCTGATGCCAGCCTGGCATCGGAGCCAGCGGGAGGATCGCTGTGCCACCAACTCTACCTTTCACTTAAATGAATCACACCCTTTGGTCGCAAGGGCTCTATGAGCGCAGTTTTCCTAATTACCTACCATTAACAAGTGCAGTCTGTCACTCTGAGGTTAGTGATGCTGCTTCCAAGGCACACCCTTTTCTCATTTATTGAAGACAGAGAGCCTGGCCTTACCACAGGGAAAGCAAAGCCCTGCATTTGTAACAAAGAAGGAAATCATGGTAACTGGAGGACAGGAACAACCAAGCAATAGCCTGCTACCTACAACAGAGTAACAGAGAAGTCAGCATTGTTCTTACCAGTAACCTCAATTACACAGTCGTTCCTTCCTTCCTTCCTTGTTACATTCGTTGAAGGTGTGGACTGACTAGGCATTGGATGTCTTCCACCGCCTCGTTACTTTCCCTAAGATAAATGACTGGGCAAAGATTTTATCAACCTGCCCCTGTGATGATGTCTCCCCCCAATCTTCTTTGCACACGGTTTTATTTTGCAACTTCTACAACAAACCAAGAAAGTGTTGGAAAATTCCTATTTTAAAAATAGTGGGTTTTCGAAGATGTCGCCCTGCATTTCTCTATTTACAATCTTTGAATGAAGAGACTCTCGCAAAACCTACAGCCAAATTCTTGAAGTTTGTTGTTAGACATAGGCCGAATTTAGATTAAGTTTCAAATTTTGCATCCTATTTAACATTGCAGATTTTCTATTTTGGGTATTGATTGCCATGTCTTAAATTGTTTTATCTGATGGATTGTATCCCCATATTTTATATCTGCCAAGTTGTCAATGAATTCCTGTTTTAAATGTCAATCGATGAACATATTTTAAACCATTTTTATGTGCAACCTTTTACAAATGTACTTTTATGGTTTTTCTAAACTCATGAAAACCGAATAAAGGATTATTTGTTTTGACTAGGCATTGTACTTACCAGTAATCTCAATTACACAGTCTGTTTTTCCTTGTTACATTCACACAAGGCATGAGGCACTGCTTTTGCCAGTAATCTCAATTACACAGTCTGTTCTTGCTTGTTACATTCGTTGAAGATGAGGACTGACTAAGCATTGTTCTTACCAGTAATCTCAATTACACGGTCTGTTCTTCTTGTTACATTCCTTGAAAGTGAGAACTGACTAGGCACTGCTCTTAGTAGTAATCTCAATTACAGTCTCTTCTTCCTGGTTGCATTCGTACAAGGCATGGACTGCTCTGACCTGGAATCTCAATTACAGTCTGTTCTTCCTTGTTACATTCGCACAAGGCGTGGACTAACTAGGCACTGCTTTTACTAGTAATCTCAATTACACAGTCTGTTCTTCCTTGAAGGCGAGGACTGACTATTTATTGCTCTTACCAGTAATCTCAATTACAGTCTCTTCCTCCTGGTTACATTCGTACAAGGCATGGACTGCTCTTACCAGTAATCTCAATTACAGTCTTTTTCTCCTGGTTACATTCGTACAAAGCGTGGACTGACTAGGCACTGCTCTTACCAGTAATCTCAATTACACAGTCTCTTCTTCCTTGTTACATTCGTACAAGGCGTGTACTGACTAGGCACTGCTCTTACCAGTAATCTTGATTACAGTCTCTTCCTCCTTGTTACATTCGTTGAAGGTGAGGACTGACTAGGCACTGCTTCTACCAGTAATCTCAATTACTGTCTGTTCTTCCTTGTTACATTCTCACAGGGCGTGGACTGACCGCAGAGCTGTGACTAGAAGAGAGAATATAACTGCAGCTCATCCACAGCCCTTTATGAAATGTTGTTTTCACGCCCGTGGCAGCCCACAGAGGCCCAGAAGATTAATAGCGTCATGAACACGGCAGAAACATTACACGCATCCACTTCTGGGATTCAGCCACAAATCCTCAACTCTGATTGCGCTTTCTTTTAGCCATAAAATACAATTTAGCCACCTTTTTGGGGAGGGGCGTTTTAAATGGGGTGTGATGGATGCATGCTTTGCGAGGGTGAGAGGTATGAGCTGATTTGCATGTGGCTTGGTCTGAACTGTGGTGGCTCACATCGCCACCACAGTTCAGACCAAGCCACATGCAAATCAGTCTTGACCCTGTTCCTCATGGGAACAGTCCAGTCCGAACTGCCAAGCCAGGTCTTCCCTAAACCAGAAACAAGCATCCTGGAACCGGTTTCATTTTTTTAGGCACGGGGAGATTAAGTGATTTGCCCAGAATCACAGGAGTTTGTTTTTTTGGCGTCGTTACCGAGACTCGAACCCAGATTCCCAGGTCCGAGGTCGAGCGCCTTAGCCGTTAGGCCAACCCCTCTCCCCGCTTTATGAGGGGGAGAGGAGAGCTTTGTGAGGAGGCGGGGAATGCTTTGTGTGGGTGAGAGGCATGCATTGTGAGGGTGAGAGCATGCTTTGTGAAGGTGTGAGGCATGCATTGTGAGGGTGAGAGGCATGCTTTACGAGGGTATGAGGCATGCTTTACGAGGGTATGAGGCATGCTTTGTGAGGGTATGAGGCATGCTTTGTGAGGGTATGAGGCATGCTTTGTGAGGGTATGAGGCATGCTTTGTGAGGGTATGAGGCATGCTTTGTGAGGGTATGAGGCATGCTTCGTGAGGGTGAGAGGCATGCTTTGCGAGGGTGTGAGGCATGCTTTGCGAGGGTGTGAGGCATGCTTTGCGAGGGTGTGAGGCATGCTTTGCGAGGGTGTGAGACATGCTTTACGAGGGTGTGAGGCATGCTTTGCGAGGGTGTGAGGCATGCTTTGCGAGGGTGTGAGGCATGCTTTGCGAGGGTGTGAGGCATGCTTTGCGAGGGTGTGAGACATGCTTTACGAGGGTGTGAGGCATGCTTTGCGAGGGTGTGAGGCATGCTTTGCGAGGGTGTGAGGCATGCTTCGTGAGGGTGAGAGGCATGCTTTACGAGGGTGTGAGGCATGCTTTACGAGGGTGTGAGGCATGCTTTACGAGGGTATGAGGCATGCTTTGTGAGGGTGTGATCCAATTATAAAACGATGCGTCCCAGTGTCCCTCAGAACCTGGGTGTAACGTTTATTAACAAAAAGTGGTTCTGTTGGGTTCTCAAACATAATTATATCAGAGCATCAAGTGTCGCAAAACTCAAATATTCATAGGGCATGACTAACACACACGCCTAGACATTTGTAAGTAGTTATCTGGAATAATCACAATAACACAGTCTGTGCATATCCACTTTGCATTTTATCTGAATTACTTTATTCAAAACTATTCGTATTTTCAAGAATACAAAGAGGCTGTTCAGCAATAGGTCAAATATATACAGTGTTCATCAGACATATGTGCTTAGTGAAAAAGAATGGTCCAGTATATACATGGTGGTTCAGGATTTATATACAAGGAGAAAGGACAAAGTTCAAAATGGCCAGACTCATAACCAGGAACTCTGGTGGCTGTTAATGCTCCTCTTGGTAAACCGGGCCTTGGTTTGTCTGAGCCTTGTTCTATCGTAGACGTTTCAACCCTCGGTGTGCTCCATTCGGTAGTCACTATGGGTCTTCATCAGGAAAAGGTGTGGGAGGGGGTTGTTTATTTACAGCCTATGGACAAAGGACACATGATTGTCAGGTGTGTGGAACGCTTATGTTAAGCAGTGTATACAAGGAGAGAGACTAAGGTGGAACACTCACCTACTCTGGATACGGAACGTGTTCTGGCTGTATATGCCATTAAGTGGCGCTTGGCGGAAGATTTTGCAAGGACCTTAGCTGAAAAGTGAATGGTGTGTAGAGCGTCAGAGGTGATCGCTAGCCGGTCGTGTGCAAAACTAAGATGCTCGTCGTGAGAGCCTGTGTAAATACTTTCAGTGTGGTCTGGGTGTAAAGTGTGACACATAACATCCTCTGCGTTGTGGCTTACTGTGGGTGAATTAAGAGGCCATAGGTGCCGCCAAATGTGGAGTTATTATTGCTGCCCTCTGGGCAGGATTGTTATGTTCGGTCGGTTGCGGGGTGCCTAGGAGTGTGGTCCGACCTTACTTATAGTCAGAGCGGAGTGCCTGTGTGAACAAGGTGGGGTCTAGAGGGGCTCGGTGCACCGTTGTCCACTTACGGGAGCAGGTGAAAAAATTCCCATGTCCCGGGTGCCGTGGTATGCTGCCAGGCCAGGCCTTAAATTGCCCATGTGAGTTGTGCAGTGTTTAAAAGGGATTGAGTGCAAAGAAATGCAACTGCCGGGTTGATCTAATACCCATGGTCCCTGTTGTGCGATTTACAAAAACGGACCGCGTTCAAGATAGTGCAGCCTGCGTATTATACTGGCAAGGTTTAAAATCAAAAGTGAGTGCCCATGTGAAGCGTATGGTGTTCTTTAAAAAGGGGAAGTTTAATTTTTAACAGGTGCCGAGTCGAATAAACGGGGTCCCGGTAGGACGAGTACTAACTCGGCGGAGTCTAAATTGCGCGCTGAAGAGGCTCACCGTAGGTCTCTGTAGATGTGTGCGACGAGTCAGCTACTGGAAAGCAGCCATCAGTTCTGCTCCACCACAGCGGAAGAATCCTACTCTCTAGGAGCCACCAGCTTTCCTTATAGCGGCGTAACCGGCAGCGTGCACGCTGCCAATACGTCCGTTTGGGCGCGGTTGCTAGGCGACCGAGATAATCGATCAGCCGAGAGTTCTGTGTGCCAGAGTTTGCTCTGCCTTTGACTTCCTGTAGGGAGAGCTGCTGTATATAGACGAATGATGTTGAGTGTAGTGGTCTGTGCAGTGAAAGTGCAGTGTTGCCTCCCAGAGAGTCAAGCCCTACAACTGCCCCATTTGCCTTGTAGTTTCCTCATGCTTATTTAGGCCTGCCGCCACTGAGTTAAGGGAATGGATCCACCTGCACTCTTTCAAGTTCAAAGCAGCTGCTATTGACCCCACCCCTAGGGTGTGGCCAGATTTTCTCAAGTACCCTCCATCTGAGGCTCTCTGCAGGATGGTTGTGTGCGATGAAGTGTTCCACCAAGGGGGCTCCTGGTACTCTACATCTGATCCTGCTCATATGTTGGAGAATGCGTGTTTTCACCTTTTGTGTGGTTTGCCCTACATAGGGTGTATCGCACGGGCAGATAATGATGTACATTACACTGATGCTATTGCAGTTGGTGAATACCGGCAACCTGTGTACTTGATTATTGTGTGTAAACATTGCCCCTGTCGGAGAAAGAGTTCTTGAATAGCAAAGAACCCAGGATTCCCACAATCTATACCCACACTAAGGTACACAAACGCCTGGAGAAACCACCAGGGAGGCTGATTGTGTCTGGCTGTGGGTCTGTTCTAGAACCCCTCAACACATTTATTGACCATTTCCTGCATCCTTGGGTGAGGCCACTAACATGTTTATTTTATTACTCAATGAGTACATAGACCCAAAGATAAAACAAAGTGATACTTAAAGAGTTAAACACCGTCACAGGATGCAGGACTTGACTAACCATATGGGATACAGGGAAACTGCCAAATAGGTTGAGGCCATGGGGCTGCCTTCGGGGATGGATGGGTGGCTGGATAAGTGATCATCAGCTATCAAGCCTGACAAACGAGTCTGAATGAACACACAAAACTTTCTGGAAGATAAGTATGTAATTTTCCCCTTCATCGACATTATCCTAACTCAGTACAAATTAGGGCTGGTCTGAACAAATTTTTCTGGACGCCTTTTAGATCCCAGTCCACCACTATGAATATGGACGCGGGGACATAGAATTCCTGGACACCAGGGCATAGAATTACAGAGACCGTGAGACATGAAACATTCACAGGATTGGGAAAACACAGATCTGTGTGAATAAGTATAGACACTGGTGTACACACACAGGCAGGGAGACACAAACTGGCGGAAGGCACACTAACACAATCGGACAAAACACAACAGTCATGATCACTCAAACACTTTTGGATAAGATACCAGATTCTCCTATCTCAATCATGGGTGGATAAACCCTCCTAACTCAAACATCAAGACGTTTCAAAGACCCTGGGTATGCTGGAAAATGGATGGATAAAATGGAACTAAAACTCCAATTTACAAAACTGAGACATAAATGCAAAGCTCAACACTAAATAAATAGCAAAATTTCAGGTCAGTGTGCTCTGCTCCAGTCTCCCTGAATATGAACATCCCTATCAATAGAATCTGCAGATTACCACTGACTTTAGGGCCAATAATACAGCAATCTCAATTTAGATTATTAATAACGTTTTTAGCTACCACTTTGGGAGAGGTCTGAAGACCTATGAAGGGAATTATATTAGGTGCGGTGCATTTTCCATGCCTATATTCTTTATAGCAATCTTTAGGATTTCTTCACTGAAGATATTTTGACAGAAATGTTTTTTGTCTTCTGAGCTGAGATAATTTGACAAGATTTCTGATGTGGTCATAACTAGGTGGGGGCTACCAACAACATCTGTTGAACCAACGAGTTTGGAGAAATGTATTACCTAGCATCTTCTGGAATGCTTGATTACAAGACATTTCTCTGGGCGCCTAAACTTTCTACGATTTTCCTCCAAAACATGAAAAAAATCCTTCTCAAGTGCAGTTTTTTTCTAGGACAAGCCAACACAGGTTCCTCCGTCTTTTTTCGCCACTTATTACTTGTAGAGAATTGATTTTGACCATGTGTACTTCCAGTTTATCTGTGAGCCATTTATTAACGTTGTTTTCAATTAGACCTTCCCCTCAGTTTTAAAAGTTTTAGGGATGGTACATATGGCAAGGTTTCTAGTACCTCACCACACATTTTTAACTTTTTGATCCATGCATATTTTCTTAGGATGAATTATCATATTCAGAGCTCATAATGTTTCAGAATTTGTAACCTCCATTCTTTTGGTATACCCAAATTAGTCACTTATACAGTACTCTAATTGCAGAACCTTTTGAGATTACGTTTTCAAATTCTCCATAATTCCCAGTTTCCAGGTAGCTTGGCACTACTATCACAGTGGGAAGGTGCATTTTGAAGGAATGACTGTTCTTCCAGTATCTGTGGAATATATGGTATAGACAAGAATCTAGTGTTAGTTACTTGATTAAGTTCAGCATCAGGTGTTGCTACATCAGTCTTGTTTGTGTTCACTGTGGCTCCCGCGTTGTATGAGTTTATCATTTTTGGGGCCACCAGGTTGGTTGGCGGGCCGTGGTTCGGTTCTGGAGGAGTGGAATTGGGCTCTGTGAGAAACAATCTTTCTCAAAGCAGGCTAACGATAAGGAATCTCCTCTCCCTCTTTCTTAGATCTCTCCAGTGTCTTACCTTTCATACAACAATGAAATGTAAGATCCTTCACATTTTAGCTGGCAAGTTTGTCCTCTACACACCAGTGAAAAATCACATCTTCTTACTCAAATAGGAAAATGACTCCTGCAATCTCCCTCTTCCCCCAGATCTTCTCCCTCCAGACACACCACCAAACTGATCAAAGGCTCATTTACTCAAGTCAACCAACTCTCTAAGCAACTTCAAATGGATCCCTGACCGCACTGGTCTCTCATGGATATCCTTCAAAAGCATGCTATACGATGAATTATTGGCACATGGGACCTGGTTCCAGCCTTTGGTGTTTCTTTCTTCACTCATAATATTTGTAAACTTTACTGAGTTACTGCTCTTGCTTCCTTGCACTGGAGTGATGATTAACTTTGCGGTGTGCACATGAATAAAAATGTGTGAATTAAATTGCCGTGGTAGCTCAAGTTTTTCGGTAGTCTGAAAGCAGTGGTCAGTCAGACAACTATTTCACAATCAAAAGTATGTACAAAGTTACTAACTGAAATTATACATCCCTCTGAAGATTATAGAAGGTATCGGCAGGTGAGACGGGACTAGGCATTAATAAGATCACGGTCTACACACTGCTCTGGGCAAACTAGGAATTGGTTCCCCCAATCAGGGGTGTCCACTATAGGCCCATGGCCGCCTGAGCCAAGTCAGATCATCAGGATAATCAAGGACCATGTAAATTGTAAATTAATTCTATTTAGGTTTGGTATTTACACCTTTATCTGCTGTAAATATTCTGAAAATCTGGCACTAATTGGGCCTATCCTTGCACAGATTTTGCTTACAATTGTGTGTCTTGGTACTTGAAAATATTGAGGGAGGAATATGAAGTGAGAGATTAGAGAAAATGGTGGCTCAACTCAGCCACCCCTCAGAGACAAATATAATATTATTGATGGATGGAAGAAGTTTTGTAGTTCTATTAGAGCACTTTCTAGAATGCAATGCAGCATCATATGGGTTTATACATATTCGACCAGTGCCTTTACACATTGTTAAAATAGCTTTAATAAATTAAAAGAAAAATCACCAGTAAGTTATGAATAACAAGCGCTGCAAATGCCAATATGTCTGCATTTTCTTAGGCCAAAAGTTTGACAACCGTGTGTGTTGCCCATGGTTGTCCAAAAACAAAAATTCACTTCTGAAGCAACACTTTGGACTAGAACAATATGGAAGCTGGGTGCACGGACCCTTTGCTGAACACACTACATTAGCAGAGTAAAGCCGTACTTCTTTTGATGAAAAGGATTATGATAAGAAGTCAGAAGATGAAGTCTAAAGTCTAAGTTGTTAGCGCTGAACCTAAAAGGCATACATAGGATAATTTTTCACAGTAGATTAGATACCTCTGACAAAGTCAGAATTTTTGTTACCGCTTTACGAAAGCCTGCCTATGTGTGGCCATATTTAATTTGAGAACAAAAAAAATATGTAAATATATCATAAAATCAAAGTAAAACAAATGAACACGCAAATGCATATAGCACTGTGTCTTTATGGCAGGCTATTGCATTCAAATAGCAGACATTCCTTAAAAAAAGAAAAACAAATGAAAATGTCATGACCTTAGTTAAGTAAATGCGCAAAGAGCACACACTGGCCATAGTGTAACAAAAGATCACTTGATGTCCCATAACCAAAACCTAATAGGATCACAAATAGGACAATGCAACTGTCATGGCATTGATGGGCAGACCATGCAACCAGCGGCAAACTGAGGAAAACACAAAACAGCCAATGATGAAGGAAGCTGGCCAAAGCTGGCCAAAGCTCCCCCTCTCTCCCTCACTCTTTCTGTCTCTCTCTCTCTCTGTAATACTTATTGTACTTTTTTTCTGACCTAGAGCCCGCTTTAGCTGAGTCGCCAGCCTCAAGTAATCACAAATGTTTGTAATATAAATACATACAGAGAGAGGCTTTCGGTCAGCTCTCTCCATCCCCTGGTCTGTTCAAGCGCCATGTGCAGTTTGCTTCCACACCCACAGCATAGGGCGGTCGCTCAGCCCACTTCGGCTGGTGGGCAGGTCCTTTATTTTTATTAGGTTTTTTCAAATACCGTGCCCCTTATTTTCTGGTCACCTGCTGCAACTGTACGTTTCTTGCCTATTTTCTACATATTTATCTTTGCAAACATATGCTCACCATCCTTAGCAGCATTTTTTCTTTTATTACATTTAATTTCCATTGCATGTGCTTGCAAAACATATATAAATTAAAAAACCTTTGCACTCTCTTACCATTCTAGCTTGAAGAACTGCCGACATGTCCGTTAAAACGTAATTTCTATACATTATAAGAATCCAGAGGGATTAAAAAAAAAAACAGCTGGGAAAGTGAAAACCTAAAAGAGTTTTGGCATTAATCTAATCTAAATAATATGTACGTTATGAAAAGAAGCTTAAGCATTCATTTAATCTAAGCACTGTGTATTCTGTATAAAGGGACCACTGCACGGTCAGATCAGACCCTTCCTCTATATTCTGCTTAAATAAATACTTTCAGTATGCTGGGGGCTTAATGGACTAGAAAAATAATCCCCTGATTGGTGAAGCCAAATTATCCTTACACAAAGTTTTTTTAAATTGAAACAATATTCCTAAAGCTAATTTTAATGCCAGATCTCTGCGTGCAGTCAAGAAATAATTCCAAATGACAGCCAAGCATGAATTTGGAAGAAGCAGCCAATTTTCACCCGTCCATCAGACTCCTAAAACGTTTAAGCATTTTAAACATAAAGGTTTAGCACAGACCTGAACTGCTACACATAATGGATACCGTTTATCATCAGTTTCAAGTTGTTTACCATATATATGTCTGTGTAACTTACAGCTAGATTCATCAAAGTCCCGTTTTGCGAGTCAGTAATAGCGATTCATAAGGAATCGCTATTAAGGACTTGCAAAACGGGATTCATGTAGGAATTGCAAAAAATATTACGATTCCTACAGGTTCCTTATTTGCGATTAGCAAATTGCTAATCGCAAATAAGGATGCGATTTCAAGGGTGCAGGGGTGTCCAAAGGACACCCTGTAGCACGCCTGAAATGAAAATGTACACGTGTTGCGCACACACATGTCCAAAGGACATGTGTGTGTAACATGCAACTAAGAAAAATGCACTAAAGTGCATTTTTCTAATTTTTCGCTATTTACCACAAAGTTACAATTCGTGGTAAATAGCAGCCAGTAATAGCGAATTCGCAAAAAAAAATGGTTAATGAATTGCATTTAAGGAATCTCAAATAGAGATTCCTTAAATGCAAATCCTCGCAAATATGCGATTTCGCTATTAGCGATTTTTGCATTTGGGATGATGAATCCCAAATACAAAAATTGCGCTCGCAAAGGGCCAGATTCTCAGAATCTGGCCCTTTGCGAGCGCAATATCCCTTGATGAATCTAACTGTATGTATTTAATTACACACAGGTTAGCTCACGTCCACAAGTCGAACAGCAACAGTCCTTGTGAATTGAGAATTAATGGGAGCCCAAGAAGACTATGTCATTGTCTGCCTAGGGTGTTACAAACATGTTTCGGCCCCATTCCGTAGGTGTGAAGACCGGCCCTCAACTGTACTGCTTGTTCTAACTACATCATAGCAGCGTGAGGAGATGAAGTACTTGTGGCCTAGTATTTCAATTGCTGTGTTTAAAATCCAGAAGATCCAAGTTTAATCCAGGTTTCCTCACTTGACCACATTGTGTGATCCTAGGCAGATTACTCCATACAGGAAATTAGCACACTACCCAAAGTGACAAAAGTAGGAGCATTAAGAACTAAGCTAGGGACATGTATACAATGAGATATAGTTAACTGGACCTTTATATTGTATGTTCCCGGTAGTATGTATGCACACGGCCACAGGAGGAAGGCATGGAGAGAAGTTAACAGTGCAGAGAGTGACTCATTCCTGGGGCAAATAAAGAGAAGATTAAAGTGCCAGGTCCTTAAATTATAATATTATAGCTTCATTCAGCCACGAACTTTGGAAGAAATAAACGATGCTGCACTTAATTTTTTGACCACTGGATCTGAGACAAAACCTGTTGGCTAAAAGAAGGGGGTGGTGGTCAATGTACAGACCCCGTTTGAGACTACTTACATTGCACACTTGAAAAGGATGTGCGTCTTACCTTTTGCTTAGAAAATTGCAATACATTTTTGTTTTAGCCACCTCCCAGCTTTATAACTCTCAGAATATATCAAAAGAGATGAAAACATGCATGGGCTTGTTAAAATTGACGTTGTACGAATTTTTTTAAGTCTGTCCTCCTCAACTTCAGTTAAGGTTTCTTCAAAACTCTGAAAGTAAAGAATGCAAATGTTAAATTATGAAAAAAAGGATTCTCCAAAAGTAGATTGTGTGTAAATTAAAAAAATAAAAAAAACACAGAAAAAACTCGCTTTTAGTGCAAGTATTCCCGTACATAGGTTTTGTAATAAAATTCTTAGGCTATCAAAGTTTTGGCAAGTTTAGGAAACCATTCCATCTTCATGAAGCTCGCAGACCAACAGAGTGTTTTAAAGTTCACCCCGTCCTTCCTTTAAAGCACCAGCCGATGTTTCTATCTTAATACTTATGTTTTAGTGAGTACGATTTCTGAAGAAGCTGCCTGCTTTCTTCCTTGAAATTTGTTCACACAGATGGACTGGTGTGTATGATTTTTTTGCCTACAGGGTAGCTCAGTGAGCTGAACACCTCGCTGCTGCAACAGGCAGTGGCCGAGAGTCAGGAGTTCAAATTCCAAGAACGTGAAATCATTCCTCAGTCCTTTCGAGGTCAGCAAAGGGAGTACCATTAAAATAGATAAAAGTAACATTTGCTGTTTACAGCTCATACAATTGCAGAAATGCGGTATACCGTGTTAACATAAAATATATTGTTTTTTTTTTATTTAACTCTCAAGTGAAGCTCGCTGGTGAAAGGGCTGCAGGTATTTTTAAGACCACGAGCGGTGCCTATTATCTCTTGCAGGTCAATTTACAAAACAGGCTCTTTTCAAGCGGTGTCGAATTGTTGTGTGAATACACAAGGTTAGTTAGACAAGGGAGTCTGATCAATGGCGCCCAGAAAACAGGCAGAAATTCCACAGACGAGAGAGATTTCCAGGATTACCTCCGAGGAGAACACAAGTTCCATTCAAATTATTTAAATGGAATTTATCTTATGTGGCTATCTGGAAGATCTGGCATGGATTCTTCCTCTTGATCCTCGTGCCTCTGGCTTAAAAAGACAAAAACCATCCTGACATGGAATGAATACACAAGACATCTCTGGTTTGGGATTTCCTTAACCGAGCTTCAGGCTCTGTTGTCGATCGAGAAATAAGCTAAAAGGGAAAGTGCACCATGTATCCATCGGCAAAGCGCTTGAGGGACTCTTTGGGGGTAAGAAGCGCTGCAGGCCTCCATTCCTGCATACAACCAATTCAACCTGCCAGTGATTTAAAAGTATGTCCTTTGCAGAGTGTGTTTGACCTTTGGTGAGAATGTTACGGTATGTTATTATTCTAGAACTTTATGCATTGGTTTTAAACCCACTTCCGTTTCACTTCCTTGAATGGCATTGTGACGTGTGACTGATATATCGCTCCCTCCACAGTGCAGAACACTCTTCCCTCACCCCTCAGATCTGGCCGAAAGCAGTCAGGCTCTAGATGCAATTCGTTCAATCCAGCCATGAACAGTGACGTTTTTACTCAGGTTGTTAAAGGAAGTCACGAAAATCTGAAAGCACAATCTTGCACTTTGGCACCTATGCTGAAAAAGTATTACTGTCCTTTGGGGCAAATCCATCTCTGAACGAGTACACCGCAAAATCAAACTCATCTGGCTGCAAAGAACCGCACAGCTGGGCTTTAAATATCGTGAAATAAAGCAAGGGTGTTCGAAAAACCATTCAGCAACAGAAACCCTATTGTCAGGACTGGTGCTACTTTAAGACAACTGCAGGCAGCAGCCTTCCAGTGCCACCACAAATAGCCACAAGAGTGCACTCGGTTGCAAAACATGGTCTAAAAAGGCTTAGTTTCTATAGAAACGGGAGTACACAAACAGTGAAATTATAGTTTACCTGCCCTTCTAAAATATTGCAAGGGTGATTAATAGCAGGATCGGAAATGGATTACTGTACAACAGTTCGTGCGGGACTTCAAAAGCAGATGTGCAGGTAACAAACAAATCAGAAGAATGAAACCTGGATGCAATTAGAACTGATGTCCCTCCCCTCACCCCTCTAAACAGAAAACTACTTTGGTTGCCAGTGACTGCCAGAATAAGGCACAAAGTTGACAGAGACAAAACTGAGCAAAAAGACTCCCTCTCAGATGCAAGAAAATTACCTGATCGGGTATGTGCCCCTCTCATGTTGGTAAAACCCTGCAAACTCAACAGAGGGCCCAAAGAAGGAAAGGGCAGTGGTAAAGCAAGTATCTCTTGAACTCCTTCCTGTTCATTTAAAATAAAAAGTGCCTTTCACATAATGAAACTAGAGTAAACTGTAGCAGGAGACCAGAGGGACGGCAAAGGAGTCTCGAAACGGGGGGACGGGCAGCCATCTTGTAAAAGGCGATTGCCACTTTCTTGGTGGCGGGAAGTTTCCATTCTACAAGCAATCTTTAACATGACTTTTGGATGAATCCTCATTTCACAAAATTACTTAAGCACACGGGCTCTGTCAAGTTAATCCTACTCGGATCCTAAACCCACAATTAAGGGATTGAATGTTCTGTCTTCCGGTTCCTTTTCTGAAGCAGCCAGGGCGGCAGTCAGCACTGACCTGGCCAAACCTAGAATAGAACCCCCTTAGGGTCACTGTAAACACAGTCCACGGGTGCGCTGTTCACTGGAGCTAGTTGTATGGGGCTTATTTATTCAAAGCAATTTAAGAAAAGTGTTATAAAATGCAAATGTTCCGGCCTCTACCTAAAATAGGCATTGGCAACATCAATAAGTCTGACAATGGCTGCAACCCTTTTGGCCTTGCCAATGCTAGTTTTATTGTGGTTTTTGAAAAGCTTACTTGTTGAGGGAGCTACCGGGCCCTCACCATTAAAAAAATAAATGAATAAATAAGCTAAAAACAAAAATGTTTGTGGGCTCCTCAAACACACTTTTCCATTGAGGCCCCAGGCGATGAAGGGAACTACACTGTGCGACGATTTGCTCGTTGGGAAAGAACAAAACGCTGTCACGCGCAGTGCAGTTAGCCAATAGCTAAAGCAGGCTGACACACTACTTGCAATCTGCTGCAGTGGGCAGGACAGGAATGTGAATGACACAACAGACTAACAGATGATGAGACCTTGCTGGGAAACCCTAAAATAAATAAATATATATATATAGTCATGAACTGCGCATTTTATGCAAACCTGGTATATAGTAACTCAAGCTTCCATCTTGGTAAGTATGTAATACAGAATGCATTGCAGAAGAGACTGAAAAGCCCGGCAGCAGGT
The DNA here is from genome assembly GCF_964261635.1 of Lissotriton helveticus. Taxonomy (NCBI): domain Eukaryota; kingdom Metazoa; phylum Chordata; class Amphibia; order Caudata; family Salamandridae; genus Lissotriton; species Lissotriton helveticus. Next base: position 160,725,771 of record NC_136065.1, on the reverse strand, counting down.
GGGTCTCGTTACAGGTAGAAAGGAAGTGTTAAGGAATCATGGCATGAAAGAAAGCAAGACAGGGCGTGTTCCAGAATCTGTGGGCCAGAACGGAGGAGTAGAAACGACCCTATGACTAATTTAGTCTCTCTGGAAACATTCAACCGACAGGATACATTCCAATCACGGTTTAGGAAAGGCTGCGGTACTGAGACTGCAATCTTGAACATCACTGACGACCTACACAGATCTTTGGATGACCGTGAGGCCGGCTTCTTAACACTTCTGACCTCTCAGTGGCCTTTGTTCTCATAAACACCCTCTCACAGCATGCTGGCATCAACGGAATGGTCCTGGAGTGGTTCACCTCATTCCAAGACAAAAGATACCACCTAATCAAACTAAATAATTTCACCTCTCCAGCAGTACTAGACCCACAAGGCCTTCCCCAAGGACCAATCTTATCCCCTGCCCTGTTTAACCTTTATATGGAACTGTTGTAAACTGCACACTTGTTTTCTCTATGGTCTGCTTTATTCTCTAACTATGTTCAATATGTTTCCTTTCTTTTTTTTTTCCTTTCTGTTGTTTGATTTATAAGGAAAGGAGATGTGTTGTAAACTGCACACTTGTTTTCTCTATGGTCTGCTTTATTCTCTATGTTCTTCCCTGTGTTCTAGAATTGTATCATTACTGTGGACTCTGAGTTCTGCCAGGACAGTTGGTCGACTGGTCGGCAGGCGCTGGGTCCTTCACTGCTGTGCTCGTAAATAAACCCCTTCATTTACCTTAGATGGTCTGCGAGTTTATTTACAACAGGAACCCCTTGCAATGATCCCGAATTAGGCTAGAATTTTATACCATCTCTATGCGATGACACTCAATTTTACATCAAAATCTCATCATCTAAAGACATCCAACACCTAAACAACACTCTCTCCATGGTACAAACCTGGCTGACCAACAACCACTTAAAGCTTAACCTGAACAAAACCCAACTCCTCTTCATCCAGCTTAAAGGAAAGTCATATCCTATCCTTAACTGGCTTGACAACCTAAAAGCACTAAACTGCAAACTATTTGTCTCTGACTCTGTAAAGTCAATACTCTTAGGGATTACTCTTGACAATAACAAACATATAAGAAAATATTAATATCTTGGCAAAAAGTGCTTTGTACATGCTGAAACATCTAAAAAACAATTAAACACTTCACCCGCCTTGAAGATCTAAAAACTGTAGTGCAATCTCTAGTCCTCTCCTAGCTGGATTACGGCAAAGCAATGATCACAGGAACTCAAACAAATCCACATCATACCTATGAAATCCACACTCAATGCAGCGATCGGCCGCACTTCTCTATGGGGAGAGGCGACATGACCACATCACTCCCACACTCAATTGGCTACCAATCGAAGCAAGACGCATTTTCCAAACTGCTTGCATAACCCACAAAGCTCTCTACATCAGAAATCCTGATTACCTCACTAACAAACTTTCAAAAGCTGGCCCAAAGAGGCATCTGCGAAGCTCAAATACTCTTGATTCCACCAAAATTCAAGTAAAAAAACAAAAAAAAAAACACTCGCCCACTTCATTCGGAAGGGCACCTACAATTTGGAACGCTCTACCTCAAGAACTACGGGACAATCAATTATACCTGCACTTAAGGAAAACCTTTCACAACTTCTTCTCAACAAACAACTGAACCCACACTCCTAAAATAATCGACTTGCTCAGACACACTTCCCCGCCGTCCATCGAGGAGCCCATGCATCTCTACCTCCGAAAAAGCTACTAATTCATTCTGTCAACCCCTGTTACATCCTACCATCGCTATCCCCGAACCTTACTAACTTTGCAAAGCGCTCTGATGCCCTCCGGACAAGTTTGCCTATACATCTCTACCTCCAAAACAGTTACTCATTCATCCCATCAAGCCCCGTTATATCCTACCATCGCTACCCCCAAATTTTATCGACCACTATTCCACATCGTGTTTATTATTTTTCTTTATACATGTTGCAGTATATAGACATACTATTGTTCTAGTGTACTCCTTGTAAATTCTGTCTATGCTAACTTTGTAAACCACAATAATGCCCTCTGGGCAAGCTCACACTATATAAAACACAAAATAAATAAATGCTCACGGGCAGACATAACAGTACATGCAAGAGGGTTGATAGCTAGTCAAGGGCAGCCATAAAGGGGCAGTGGCATATACCACAAACAAATCTAAATAGCAGACAGATAAAACAGACCTTGAATTATATGACAAATCCTTACTCCCAGGCGATATTCACCATACCTTCCCCTTGTACTTGTAGATGCATTACACGGAGAAAGCATGTACTATGCTACTCATTTCTAGTCTCTCACTCTCTTGATAGTCACTCCGAGTGCTAATCTTTCTTTTATAAACTATGGAATCGAAGGCAAAGCGTGAAACAACATTGATTCTAAAATTGGTATCAAAATGGAACAAAAATAGTTCAAAAATTTGAAACCCTTCCCAACAAGCATATACCCAAGCACCCCTTCCTATTTGCCGGATTCCAAATTCAAATATTTATTGATACATACAAAACATGAGTGACAGATGCCCAGTTAATGCGTCTTATTCGTATTATCAGTAAATGTCAAAGGCTGCCTGTCTCCCATTACAATACTAGATTCTGAGTTCATGTGAAAACGGTGTAACCTACGTGGTTTGGCTGTGTGGAACCATGGTGAGAACCTGTCTTATATCAGTGTAACTGTGTATTTTCTGTCTATGTTTACAATGCTGTATGTAGTTCTCCCGCCTCTTCTGTCATCTTTCTGATGTTACACTTTGTTCCACAAACTGTGTAGAAGTCTGGCCACTGTTTTGAGTGTGCTATAAAAACAAAATAAGTAAATAAAGCAAATATGGTCACTAAATAACATTGAGTGGTTCTTAAGATTCACTATCAACCACACTAGGGTTTTAACAAATAAGTTCACATTACACCCTGTCCAGATGGAACTCCACTGGCTCCCCTTGCCAGCCCGCACCATCTTCAAACCAGATGCATCGTTTATAAAGCCATCATGACCTGCACCCCCACTTATCTTACAGACAAGCTCCCCATCTCTGATGGTTCTCAGCACACACACAGCCAGGATTCCACCAGACTGAAGACAAAGAAGTGCAAAAAAAGGGAAAAAATAAAGCAGCATGCCTTTTCCATCAAGGATCTGGTACAACTTCCTTCTATCCTTCAGGAATGCCCCAATGTTGCTAAAATTAAGGAAAGAGCTGGAAACTCTCTTCTTTAAAGAGCATTAAATCACAATGCATTTACAGCCAATGAGCCAGATGTCTCTCCGATCAGTTCCTTACTTTATGCTCGTCTCGGACCCTGTACAGTACTCTGTTCCCTTTCAACTAGGCTCGCACTTTAGAAATGCCCTCGTACTAGAAAAATGTCAGAACCTTCAGTCCTCCTTCTAATCCAACAGTTCTGGGTGAAACCTCTATATAAAGGACTCTGCCAGTGGGAAGGCAAGTGGCCACAGCCTCCAATGCAAACAAGCTTAGTCGGTGAGGATCAGGCGTTGTAAATCTGATAATTACCAACCATCTCTGCAGTGCTCCCAACTGAAAAAGATGGTGCGGCGACCTGGGTCTGCAGGGCTGAACAATAAGCATTGGGAGTGGAGAGGATACGGCTGTTAAAGAGTGCCAAATAACGGGGCGGTGATAGTCTGGAAAGTAATGGAAATCGCCCTTGAAGTCTAGGGCATTATTGTGAGTTGGACAGAATGAGCTTTGATAACCGGTGACGAAGAGTGTTGGGTGGGAACAAACTACAGGAACCTTGTCACGTGCAGTTTACAGTTTCTGATCTCAATTATTTAATTCACAAACTTGAGTGTCTGCTGCATTGACCTGTTTGTAACCACTTTAAGGTCATAGTTGGGGAGATGTGTGCATGCATGTGAGTGTTTCGCGTGTTGGTGTGTGCATGCATGTGAGTGTTTCGCGTGTTGGTGCATGCATGTCTATATAATCTTGCGACTTTCCTAATTTCTCATTACGCACTTGGTATTTAGAATGAACCTGACTACAAGGAACAGTGCAGTGCCAGAGAGAACATGTGTATAGCAGAAGGGGCATCCGAGGCGATAAGAGGTGCTGTTAAAAAAACAGTATAATCTGTGGCTGAGTCAAAAAAATGGAACCATATGACGAGGAGGGGAATAGCTAAATCCGATGAATCAGAAGGTAACTATCTTGGCACCAGTTCACCCACTCAGCTCCTTAACGAAGACGGCCGTCCAAAATGTGCATGAAAAGAAAAGCTAGTATGAGTATTTCAGGTTAGAAGCCTGCAGGTCATCAATGCAAACAAGGCTCCCGGAAAGTATGACCATATACATGGAAGGAGTCTCATTCTTGGTATGTTCGCTACTTTCCTCTGAAAAGCATAAAAGTAGAAGGAGGGATGGATGCGGTGTGCTGCTGTCCTGTTCAACCAATCTACATCACTTCCCCTCCATAGAAACAGAAGAGCTCCTGAGCAGAGGACCATTGTGGCATTTGCCCTGCTCTCACCTCCCCAGCATGGCAAAGAGGTTTTGAAATAGTTTATAAGAACCCGAGGACCCGAGAGAAATAGACAAGTGAACGCTTCACTTAGGACAAAAAGGGCAAGAAGCAGTTTAGTTATCAGAGGGTTCTCCGAATCAGATTCTGTAAGAGTCCTTAGATCTCAGGATGGCCTACTAAATATCTTTGTTAATCCATGCCAAGGGGTGAGTGGGAGGAAGATGGAGCGGCTGGTCAAACCAAGTTCTTCACTGGTTAAGAGGGCCACGTACTTGTGTGAGGGACAGGGACATGTGTTATATTTATGAACCCAAGTGAAACCCAACTCAGACACTGCGAACCCCAACTCAGGGTCTCCAAACCCAACTAGGAACTGAAAAATACATTTATTAGGGGGGGGGTTGATACCCCAAACACTCCCCTGAAGCTACGCCACTGCAAAAACAGACACTGGAGCATCTACCCCAATCCCACTTCCATAGCAAAAGACAGCCATAACTGAGATGCAGTGGCCCTCAGATCCCCGGACCAAAGGGTTAATGCACCTGCTGCACTATTGGTAATTACACCCCGGCTGTATGCTTATTTTATTATCACAGGGCGCACGCTCTCAGCTACAGAGATTTCCTATAGCTGAGTATCGAGAGCCGAAACACATCGGTAATGAAATTTGATGAGTCCGGACAGCAATCTTGATCCCAATATTGTGGTCTGAGTAGAGTTGAAAAGGCGAGATGAAATGATGGCATTTTAATTAATTTAAACAAACTGCATTTTCAGTACGAGTTCTCGTTATATTTTCAATAGCACTTCACATAAAGCACCGCTCAACCTCCCGACTTAAAACTGCAGGTTGGATAAAAGTTGCTAGACCCTTCAATGTCATCCATTGAGCAAATGAATCATTTTAGTTAACACTGTTTGCTTGTACATTAAACTCAAGAGATTGGTGACCTCTATAGAGCCATGGCTTTAATGTGTGGGTAAAATAGGTGGTAAACATCAGTCACGACCGCGTTGTAACAACGCAATCCCATTACCCCGCAAGTCGTCACGACAACTTGCGGAGGGGGGAGAGAAGGTGTTGGGTTTAAAATTCAAAACCTTCCCTACTGTCCGCACAGACTGGAGTTGAAATAGTAAATTATACTATTCCAACATCTAGCGCCCCCCTCCGCAAGTCGTTGTAACAAATTGCGGGGTAATGGTATTGCGTTGTTACAAGGCGGTCGTTGTAACTACCGCGTTGTAACAACATGCGGGGGGAGGGAAAGCAGGAAAAGGGGGCATATTCAAAATAGGCAAATGAATCCCCATATGGAACACTGTCCCTAATGTCGCAGAGAGTCGCAACTTCTACAATGAGCCTTCGTCACCGAACGAAAATAAATGCAGAGCGATTAGAATGGACCGCCTTGAAGAAGTAAGACTTAAACAAATTGACTATGATCCTAAAAAAATGTTAATCACCTTTGCATTCAACAGGAGCTCCGCTTTACTCATGGGTACTCGCAGAGTAAGAGAAAAGAGGTGCTCCTCGACGTACCCTGGAAAGATCCGAAAAGCTCATCTTCTCCTGGTGCTGTGCAGGAGGGAGTACCCGCTGTGCCAAAAACCTTGACGGTTTTAATATCCTTGGCCTAAATGCAGGGACTCTATACACATTTTTAGAAAAGGACCCAACCTTTGGTTTTGTTCTATATTTTATACTAAGGATGAACATTTTGCTTTTTCTGCAGAGGTTTTTTTGGCCTTTAATTGCAAAACGTAATAAACAAGCAATCTTTTTCAAAATTCTGCACATTTTTGTGCAGATAAAATGATCTACTTTGATCTACGTTGGTGGCACTGTAAAATCCAATCTAATTTGCATACGCTTGCACCATATTTTAAAGAGAGTACCCACTCCCTCCCATCATGTCTTTGTTACTACCATATTAAACGCTGCCATAGAGAAATATCATGTACTTCTGAGCAGCAGCTGGGAGAGTAGCAACAAATAAAAACCAAGTTATGAAAAATTCAAAAGACCTATTAAGTATGGACTAGGCCTCCCGGCAGAAGCCCATGAAATAGCAGGAGCGATGAAGGAACTCTCTGTTGTGGTGCTGACTGGCTGTGCAACCGCAATGCAGCACAATCCTTTCAATATTGTGACACAGTCTGCAGTGCTTGAGGTTACACAACAATTTACAGCAAGCAGTAGGACTGAAAGCCAAGGCAGGGCCGGCTTTAGTACTGAAGGGGCCCGGTGCGACAATGTTTGTTGGCACCCCCCAATGACCCCCTCCTCCACCGATTCCCTCACTACCACCCTTTAGCAGTGTCCCCCCAAGTCCCCATAACCACTCTCTCTCAGATTAATTTACTTTTATAGCACCACTCATACCAGTGTAGGGTGTCATAGCACTTTACACCACAGAGACAATGAATCAGGTGTGTATAATTCAGGGTATAGGAAATGTTACATAAAACAGAGGAGTGCAACGTGTAGGAGTCGCATGTCACCCATACTGGTGGGCAGTGTAGTTTAAGAGTGCTTGGTCTGGAGAAGCACAAACTCCGAATTTTAAACTTAACACCATGGTTGGGGGTTCTTTTTAATAATAACATTAATAATAACAATTGACCTACCCACATGAACCCTTTTGACAACATTAAGGTAACCAGAGTTATTGTGACATTTTTATTGTTGCCTGAAAATTGCTGGAGGCGAGGAACGTGGCAACAGGGGCTTTTAAAACTATGATATTGCTTGTAAAAGAGGGTGCCCTCTCCCCTTCCGAAATCAGATTCAGCGCCCAGTGGGGTGGCACCAGTCGCACCGCCCTAGAGTGGGCCCTGTGCCAAGGATCCGTGTATTTAGAGAGAGGTTGCCAGCAAACACTCCATTCTGATACTTGCGTTGCCAGGTGCGTCCAGGTTGTCCATCCAGTGTCCGATCTTTACCCCTTCATGGGCAGGGGCACTTCATACATATATAAAAAGCAGTTGCCAAGGGCGCCAGTTGCTGATAGCATGCCCAGAGTCACCCCTGCGCCACCATTTATTTCTCTATTCTACTTCTACACTCTTTCCAGCTCATTCCTTTTATACGTCTGGCCTACAGACAGCTTTTGGCGAAGACCTATTGTGGACAGTATCAGTACTTAAATTGGGCTTTGGACCAGCCCATTGCTTACCACGGATTCACTTTCTTGACAATATCAATTGTTTATTTCTTAATCGATGCCTTTCCTTCTCCTTGTCCTGCTTTTAATATAGCTTCTATACCACCCTTTTGATTGGATGACGTGTATCCTTCAGCAGGTCATATTCAGGAACTATTTGTTTTCTTTTCCTTGCAGCTCTCCAAGGGAGTGCATGTTTTCTTGCTCTCTCCCTTGTGCACTAGTTTGACTCTCAAATATCAAAGCCGCTCCATATTGTTCCCTCCTCCCTCCCTGATCGTACGTTGCTTCTAACACCCCCTCCCCAATCAGCTTTTTTCTACTTTTTATTTTTTTAATTCCCCGCCTCAAGATACTCCATTGCCCCCCCTTCCACTTGCCCTCTGGCATTGACTTTTCTCCCCACCTAATCCTCCATTGCAGCTCCATCCACTCCTATTTTTTAGATTTTTAAAAAGTTTTTAACGTTTGTTTTTCAATTTACCGCTTCAAGATATGCATCAACCATCCTGGAATAGTAAATAAAAAAGTAAAGAATGGTGGTCACATCATACCATGTGCACATGCATGCATGGTGATCTATGCGAGCTCTTATGTCATCAGGCTGGGCCGCCGTAGTATCATGCACATACGCAATTATGCCTAATGGCACAACCTCTAGGTCATGGAACTTAATTTTTTTGCTGATGCAGTACAGTATCAGGAAAAAGCATTGACAAAGCCAATAGGTCTGCATTGGCAGCCAAAAGGAATAATCTACAGGCTTTGCCTATGCTTGTTTAATGTAATTACTGTATGCATCTCTGCTATGTCGTACTGAAAGCAGGCGCGCACCCTCATTGTACATTTCCCTCAAACCTATTCAGAGGTTAAGCCTACTCCTTCAGGGTCATAGTGTGGCTTCTACGTATAAGAAAACTCCATTATTGCTGAAAATGCATCCTTTCTGCACTGCAATTACTTCCCTTAGACATTGTAAAGTCCCCATCATGTCCCAGTCCTTCCAGCGTAAACATAGTTCAAGAGGAGAGGTTTGTATAGCCCCACATCGCACCCGTGGAGGGCATTGAGGTGGCTCTAACCAAATATGAACGGGCAATCTATACAGCGGTAGATACCATTGCTCCTCTGAAACTGTATAAACCACGTCCTGCACATAAGCAGGAAGTATGGTTTTCGGAGCATCTACGGTCCCTAAAACAAGCCTCTAGGAAGCTTGAAAAGGTATGGAGATCATCCCACTTGGATGCTGACAAGAACCGCTACTGGAGGGCCCTAACTATCTACCACGAAGCTATCAGAGCAGCTCGCAAGAATCACATTGCGTCCCAACTTTCTGTAGCCGGTAATGCTCCGAAGGTCCTGTATCAGATCTTGCAGTCCTTTGTCAAACCAGTAGCCTGCGAGAGTTCCGATTTATCATCACAGCAACTATGTGATGAAATTTCCCATTTCTTCACAAACAAGATAGACAGGATCTATGAGAAAATTACCTACTCCAATCTATCTATAAGTCGGCCTGTAGCACTGCCCCAGGTCGTGGAAGAAGCCAACTCTGCAGCTCTCACCGTGTTCCCTCCCATCTCTTTAAAAGAGGTAGAAAACCTAGTGAGCCAAATTAAGAGTGGTTGTCCATCTGATCTTATCCCAGCCAGAATAATGCCGGTGGTTGGCAGTACGCTCGGCCCTGGGATCCAGTGCCTTGTCAATCTCTCGCTGGCCGAAGGCCGAGTCCCTCTGGAGTGGAAAAAGGAACTGGTGAGACCCATTCGGAAGAACTCCTCAATTCCCTGGACGGGATCCAGTGCCTTGTCAATCTCTCGCTGGCCGAAGGCCAAGTCCCTCTGGAGTGGAAAAAGGAACTGGTGAGACCCATTCGGAAGAACTCCTCAATTCCCTGGACGGATTTGTCCAACCTCAGACCGATATCTTTGCTTCCATTCTTGGGAAAACTCACAGAGAAGCATGTGAATTAACATCTTTCGAACTTTATCGAACAGTCAGGTAGCCTGGATTACTCTCAATCCGGCTTCAGGCCGAACTTCAGCACGGAGACAGCACTACTGTCAGTCACGGACGATCTTCACATGTACCAGGACAAGGGTTATTCCGTGGTTCTGGTACTGTTAGATTTATCTGCTGCATTCGATACTGTATCCCATAACATCTTGCTCGGACGGCTTGCAGAGCTCAGCCTTGAGAGCATGGCACTGGCCTGGTTAAGGAGTTTTCTATCCGATCGCACCCAATGTATTAACATGAGCGCGTTCCGCTCGGCGGAGGTAGAGATTACAAAGGGCATGCCACAGGGCTCTTGTTTGAGCCCCACTCTCTTTAATATCTATGTGGCTCCCCTGGCTAGGATCATGAGAGCTTTTGGTTTCATCCCAGTGTCATACGCGGATGACACACACCTCCTCTTTCCATTTAAATCTCTTACCACCGAGGTTAAAACATCCTTCTCCGACGGCATGAAGGCAGTTGCCCAGTGGATGTCCTCGAACTTCCTACAATGCAATGTAGGTATGACTGAGGTCATGCTCTTTGGGGAGGCCAAAATCCTATGGACCCCTGATTGGTGGCCGCAGGATCTAGGCCCGGTTCCTGACCCTAAACAGGTCGTGAAGAACCTGGGGGTACGTTTGGACCAGGAGCTATCCCTAAAGCAGCATGGTAACAACATTGTGGGTTCTTGCTTTCATGTTATAGGTCTTCTTCGTAAAGTGTTCCCCCTACTCCCTGATTTCACCAGAAAAACCTTGGTGCAGGCCCTCGTACTTAGTCGTCTTGACTACTGTAACAGGCTGTTGGCATCGGCCAACGATGGAGTATTAGCCAAACTCCAAGTAGTACAAAACACTGCTGCTAGGCTGGTCTTGAATGCCCCCACAGATCTCCGTCAAAACCCCTTTTGGACAAACTACATTGGCTATCAGTTCGCCAAAGGGTAAAATTTAAGATATGTTGTGTAATCCACAAGAGTCTAAACTGACTAGGACCTCCATATCTGACAGATAAATTTGTACCATATAATCCCGCCCGCTCCCTTAGGTCTAGCAATCAGCTTCTCCTTCGAGTGCCTATAGTAAAAAAGGCAAGACAGGGCGGCAAAGCTCTGTCAGTGGTCGGCCCTTCATTATGGAATAAGCTCCCCCTGATGCTCAGGCAAATGTCCAGAACATCTAATCTTCAGAAAAAAGCTGAAAACCTTCTTGTTCCAGAACTAGCTCTTCTCTATAATGATTGCTCTCTTAAAATTGTGCTTCTGGTGTTTTTGGGCGCAGAGATACTCCTTCGGGAGTCGATTCAAGCGCGGTATAAACCCATAAATAAATGAATTCTGCAGGCATTAATCTACGGATCTGCGGTTAAACTAAGCACCATGTTCCTCGCCCATCTCTGGACAGCGTCCAATCTAGACAGAGCTCCAGGAAGTGAAAAAAGAGCATTCATCTTTGGATGAAGTAGGCACAGGTGTGGTATTTACCAAGGCTTTGTCTGTAGATATGTATACACAGTAGTTGTGAAGTAATACAGCTTGCTCCCAGAAGAAAGCGACAAGTTAAGATACTTGCAAACAGATGCTGTCAGCATTCTAGCCCTGGTAACAGCTCACTCCACAGGGCAACTGACATGAGGGCTCTGACAGCCACTGATGTACCAGGGAGTGACATGAGGGCTCTGACAGCCACTGATGTACCAGGGAGTGCCCGCATTACAACCTTGGGTGGCAGCTATGTTTTAAACATCTCCGAAAAGGCACGCTCTCTGCTACTTCGATAGAAGCATTGGAGAGTTTCAGAGCCTGGAACCGGCGCTGGGTCTGGTGGCTCAGTGGACTAATGCATCCACTGCAGGGGCCTGTGTTTGACCTCATGGTCACAGGTTCAAATCCCGTCGGGTCCACTCAGTCTTTCATCCATCTGAGGTCGATAAAATGAGTACCATTGAGTTGGGTAACAATAAACATCTGTTATTCAGCGCCAAGAGACTTCATCGGGGTGAATGTGTGCTTTACAAATACATGTTATGCTATGTTGTCGTCTAGTGGCCAAGATGCCAACTTTTGAGACTTGGGTTTGAATCCCTGCTTTGCCGCTTGACTGAAAATTGTGTGATTGTGGGTAAATCACATAATGACCATGTGCTTATAAATGTAAATATGCGAGCTGACACTGTACGTTTGTCACATATAATGCATTTATGTAAAATCACACTTAATGAACATATTTTATATTGTTTCCAAAAGTTCTCTCTTATGTACATACTTCCGCTACATCTCAGCCAGAAATGAAATTGGTTCTCGTGTTTTCAGCTTCCGGAAATTTGGAGCAACTAGGACTTACTGTTTGGTAGATTTTGTGGAGTGTGACAAGGATAACTGCTACTAGCTTGGAATGTGTGTGCACCTTGTCTCTTGCTATGACCCAGTCCAAGCATGGCATCCACCGGGCACTTGCCTCTTTTTGTGAGCCAGTTGAAGAAGGGTATCTATATGGCACATCACTTGTTAATATCTAGTCAAAGCATGGACTCTACAGGAAATGTGCCACTTGTCATGACCTACTTCTAGCATGTCATCCACAGGACACTCCTCTCTTGTTTTGAATCAGTTCAAGCATGGCACGCCACTCTGGTTATGCCCCAGTATGAGCATGTCATCTACATGGCACGTGCCTCTTTCCATCCTCAAGTCCAAGAATAGCATCTACAAGCCTCTTCTTATGACCTCGTCCAAGCGTGACATCTACATGGCATTTGCGTCTTGTTATGACCTAGTCGAAGCATAGACTCTACAAAGCACTCACCTCTTATGACCATGTTCATGCATGTCATCAACATGGCACCTACCTCTTGTTATGCCCTAGTAGAAACATAGAAACTACAAAGCACTCAACCCTTATGACCAAGTCCAAGTATGGCATCTACACAGGGCCGGACTGGGAACCAAAACTGGCCCTGGCAAAGAGCTCTGCCATCCCCCTTGGGAGCGGCCGAGCTGTTTGTGAGGGCCGGTTTTTACCGATTTTGTTACAGGGGGCGACTTTGCAGCTATGCTGTAAAAATGGCCCTGTAACAAAAACGGCTCCCAGGGGCCCAAAATCGGCCCGCACCCTAGCAGCCCACCGGGGAAACGCCCGGTGCACGCTACGGCCAGTCCGGCCCTGCATCTACATGGGACTGGTGAATTGTTATGATCAAGTCCATGCATGGCATTTACACGGCGCGCGCCTCTTGTTTTGACCCAGATCGAACACGGCAGCTACACAGCACTCATTTTCTTGTTCACAGACTTTTCTAAAGTACTAGATTTGAGAGAATGTGCCCTTGTTCCGAGAACGTCTCTCTTTCCTTGGTCGACCGCTAAGCAGCAGACATGAATATTATACAAAGCCCCAGTGTCTGTGAAGGACACAGACCTTTGGACTCAATGTACTTTTCCAGTATTAGTTTTATATTTCAAAGTATTTTATTAATTTTTATAAACAAGTACATTAGCATTTCTGTTACGAGGTTCTAGCCAAACATAGCTTGTGTTGCAGTAGATACAGGTACTTTGGTATACATGTTTAGCTAATCCCCTCTACATTGACTTGCTGGGAAATTAGGCAAAGGATGATAGAAAGAGAGAGAATAGGTGGGAGGGTAACCGTGTGCTTAAAACCACAGGCAAGTTATCCAATGGTGTTTAATGGGCCCTACTAGGTTCATCATAGGTGGCCGGAGTTATAATATCGACACATTTCGACCCATACCTCTTATAGGGTCTTCTTAGGACAGGCACATGCATAGATGCCAAGCTACCCTGATCTATGCATGATGAACTGCTCCAGACCAGGATTTTTCTTTGAATTATGAAACTTGCAGCCCCGGTTTTGTAATGGAATAAACAAGACTACAAGTGTTAGATTTCCAAGAAAAAACCTGGACTGAAGCAGCTAGCCATACATGTGACAGGGAAACTAACGTAGCAGGGGTGCACATGACCTACCATTTTGGGGAAATGATTCAAGTGTTCCTAGTGATAAATGATCTCATTCTCGAAGCCTTGGATTGGGAACCCTCTAAGGCAGGTCCTCTTTTTTTCAGGGGGCGGGGTATGACTCGTGGGGGTGGGGGGAATAAATCATTGGGGTGTCGCTCTCTTGAAGTGCTTCATGGGACTCCATGGCTAGGCCAGGGGCGGGATTTCCTTGGCCCACCACTCAGAGCGTTTCTCTGCTCTCGTAGCCTCGCGTTGCCCCTGATGGGATTATTATTCTGGCTAGAGACATATTCAATCATTGACAATAACGTGATGCTCGCCTCCCTCACCAGAATAATTTAATATTCAGAACTTTTACAGTTTTAACTGAAATCGTAAATACAAACAACTGTGAATAAAAAATACGTTTGCCTTCGAGCTGTCTCTTTTTAACGAATTCCATCCAGTTCAAGGAAAAAAATCGAGTTGTTTTATTGAAAATCACAGCGTATGCTAATGTCCCACTGAGATGAGAAACCAAAGTGCGAGCAGGCGCCTCGTCTGCTTATGAAAAACAGGCATCGCCTCTGTTTTTTTTTTTTAAAGAGACAAATGCAATGATGCAAAAAGGTAATTTCATTAACACTGCTTGCACCGCCAACGGCCAAAGATGCACGCGGGAGCTTTAATTTGTAAAATGGAAGCAAACGTCCACTGTCAGGATGCACCGCCAGGCAGAAAGGCAACGCTTCACCGGGGAAGAAAGACTCCAAAACTGCTTTCATTAGGCCTGGGCCTGGCAGCGCAACTGCCACAAAGATGTATTACTTACCCTATGCATTGAGTGGGCTTTATACCCGCCCCCTTTCAGCCATTGGCTTTTATTCAAGCTGTCTCTTTCAGCCAGCGACTTTAGACTTTGTCAATCACTTCTTGGCTCAGCCCAGTGGCATGTCCATTTTTCAACCAATACTGTTGTCTGTTTGGTGTATTCTTCCACCTCCACTCTAGTCAGGGGCACAACTAGAGTCAAATTTCAGAGAGTGCTAATACTTCCAGCAATGTAGAGCCAAATTTCGGGGGGGTCTAATACTTCCAGCAATGTAGAGCCACATTTCGGGGGGCTAATAATTCCAGCAATGTAGAGCCAAATTTCAGGGCGGGGGCTAATACTTCCACCAATGTGTCCTTGTATAATGTAACTGGTGCTCATGCAAAAGTGCCACAATACCTTCGGGTGGAGTTTGAGCTGTATAAACCTGCAAAAGAACAAAGCCTAAGATTACTTTTCAGGAAATGCATTCTCACACTCTGGTAGCAAAAGTAATTGGCAGATTTAAGGAATAATCAGAGTGGAATTGCAGGGGCTCTAGGAATGGGTGGGAAACAGCAAATCCTCCTGATCAAGTAAATGGTCTTTTAAAGACCTGTGAAGTACTTGGTGCGGCTGCAATAAGATGCCAGCCCAGTCAGTTCACAGCAGCTCAAGAACGGTCTGTGTATGTCCGGGAAGCTGTCTCAGCCCAGACTGACACACATGATGGGGGGTCGCTGAAGTCCTTTGAGCCCTATGGGCGGTGCGTGCCGGACTCTAGTGCTTGCATTGAACTGGGACTACTTTACAACCACAGCCCTGTCCGCTCACTCCTGTGAGGATTTGTGCTGCGTCCAGAAGACACTGAAGTTTCTTTACTTCAGGAGTGCCGTCGTTCACTTCTTCCAAACGGGTTGCCTACCACTGAGCTGTTCATCTGAAAACTGGAAGCAAACCTCCTGGACAAGCGAAAGTAACCCGTAACATTGACACTCCAGCCTTCAAAATTAATTTAAAAAACATGGCCGCCAACACCAGCCATGGGAAAGGATGGGATAACACCAGGGAACAAGTCGTAAAAAATAGAAGTGTGGGGACGCTGTCACCGAAAGTGACGTCACGACAGGAAGTGACATCACGAAAGGTGCCGAGCTCCTTCGTCTTATAGAGGTCAAAGAGAGAAGTCCAGCTATTTGGCAAGGGGGATGGCGTCCCTCCGGTAAAATAAGTGGGGGGACACCGTCCACCCGCGTGGTACACCGACTCGAGCCCTGGATAACACGCACAGCAAGAGCACAGCAGCAACTGGTAAGCTTGGCACAGAGATAATATACATGCTGCAGAAATCTCAGCTAACCTGCAGCACGCAATGTTAAATCCTTGTTGGGCCGATCCAGGCTTTCATGTTTCTGAGATCAATAAAATGGGTACTAAGGAGTTTTCTAACTGTAATTCATACTATTTATAGTACTCAGATATGCCGATGGAGTCTCGTCATAATAAAAAACAAAACAATGCAGCCCTCATTCTAGGATAGTCCATAACCCTGATTCAGGGCAAGCAGGAGTCTGAGCCCTTAGCAGGTTTACAACTATTGTGATAACAACACACTTCCTCCTCCCCCATATAAACATCACCACGTGCAACCTGGTGGAATTTGTATCTGCAAAATACTGCACATTCAGAGGTTTGCATTAAGGTGGGGGGGAAGCGTGATAATACAGCACGTCCTCCCCGTTACGAGGTGCGAACTTGACATGGCGAGGTAATACCGCAGGGGGCGGTAATACAGCAGGGGAAGATAATATCGCAGGGGGAAGGTAATACCACAGGGGGAAGGTAATACCGTAGGGGGGAAGGTAATACCGTAGGGGGGAAGGTAATACCGTAGGGGGGAAGGTAATACCGTAGGGGGGAGGTAATACCGTAGGGGGGGGGAGGTAATACAGTAGGGGGGGGAGGTAATACAGTAGGGGGGAGGTAATACCGCAGGGGGGAAGGTAATACCGCAGGGGGGGAAGGTAATACCGCAGGGGGGAAGGTAATACCGCAGGGGGGAAGGTAATACCGCAGGGGGGGAGGTAATATCGCAGGGGGGAGGTAATATCGCAGGGGGGAGGTAATACCGCAAGGGGGAGGTAATACCGCAGGGGGGAGGTAATACCGCAGGGGGGGAAGGTAATACCGCAGGGGGGGAAGGTAATACCGCAGGGGGGGAAGGTAATACCGCAGGGTGGAAGGTAATACCGCAGGGGGGGGTAATACCGCAGGGGGAAGGTAATACCGCAGGGGGGAGGTAATATCGCAGGGGGGAGGTAATATCGCAGGGGGGAGGTAATACCGCAGGGGGGAAGGTAATACCGTCGTAGGGGGGGGGAGGTAATACCGTCGTAGGGGGGGGAGGTAATACCGCAGGGAGAAGGTAATACCGCAAGGGGAGGTAATACCACAGGGGAAGGAAATACTGATCCATGCATTGAGAATAAGAAATGAGTAATTTTTTTCTTTTAGAAAATTAGGATGGTTTGAATGAAACATACACCAAGATGTAGTAAAGACAAAAACATAGATAAGACATATGTAACTGGGTTTGATCTCAGCGGGGCCTGCTCTAATAAAAAGTAACAATTTTTTAATGAGATTATTTATATTCTATTCAGTTTGGGTCAAGTGTATTTTGTTCTTAGCAGAAGACACGAAGAATGGATCTGGTAATGAGCCACAAACCACTCTGGCATATCAAAAGAGGCTGGAACAAGGGCGCGCGCCAGGAATCTCTGATCACAAATTTGTTACAAGCCTCTCAATAAACATGTATCTGGAAACGTGTCTTTCAACTGGTGCATGTGGCTTCTGGTGAGGCACTCAGGGGGTCTCTCATCTCCTGCAGCCGCTGCAGAAGGCAAAGCTCTCTAAGTGGCTATTATAAGCCACGGCTACCATGATAGGTCTATGAAACACTGGACTGCTCATTAACATAAACAATTTATGAAATACCGGAAGTGAGCTTATGCTTTGGAGGGAAGACTGTCTGCCAGGGTGCTTGACATCAATGCCGCCTCTAAGCACTCCAGCCCAGGGCCAATCTAGGAACAAAAATCAGCCCTGGCAAAAACCAGGCGAGTTAGCACTTTCAGGCCTGGATCATGGCAGCCAAGAAGAGATTTTTCAAGGCGTTATTTCCATAGTATTTACTGAAACATAAATCTGTTAATTTAGAGGTTTTTTTTTTAATCTCCAGAAGAACCGTTTTTCACGTTTTGTCCAGCAATTTCGATAAAAATGGGAGATTTTACGTAAAATGTAATTAAACCCATTGAAGCGAAGACTCACAATTTTGCATACCATGAAGTCAACGCAATGAGGGCTGATTTTGACAACAAATCTTAACCATTTATGTAGGAAAGCCCTGGACATGTCCTACTTCATCACCATTCCTTTCCCTTCCTGCGTGATGGGAGCGGGTACCCAAAGACAGCATTTCGGAGGCAGGATTCTGATGCGGGTCCCTTTTTGGACTCTCCACGGTAGCGGCCATGAGGGAGGCCAAGACAGGTACTCCTCGCCTTCAGTGATTTGATTTGCAAGACCCACCTGCACCTCGTCTAGGAGAAGGTAAAAGCTCCAGAGAGCCACACTCGAGACTGGTGATCACTCACCCGGGTGCAGGGCTTTCAGATGTACCTTGAAAGCTTTATAGCCGCCTGGGCTTGTAATACCTTTCATATGTCATGTCGGCTCCTCCACGCAGCGCTCCAATTTATAGAAACAAGCTCTGATGCTGAATATTTATTAAGTGAGGCAGGGAGTCCCATCGCTCTTTTCAAGTACAGGGCATGAAAGAAAAGCCCAAAAATAAATTGCACGGATTGGGAGGCCCGGAGCCAGAATGGATGCGTGGCGGGCGGTTTGTGCTGCACACCATGCTGCGATGCTTCCTTGATCGCCTAGTACTGGGTCTCTGCTCCATCCTGGAAGCCTCGCTGGCCCTCCATCCTCGACATAATAAGGTATCCCCCCCCTTACATGCCTACTCGCATCTCATAGCTTTGTTTCCGCCATTCATCAAAGTCCTTCGTAGTACCACCTCAGCAGGAAAACGACTCAGAATAACATATTCAAGGGACTTTATGGGAGCCTTCCCACCCAGAAGAAGCGCTTGCAATAGTGGTTAAGTCTCTGTGATAACTGCAAGAGGCTGGAGGAGAAGAGGGACTTACCTCCCTAGAGCCGCAAAGGATGGTGATGGACACGTTGGTTAGAGAGACGCTGTTACATGCTCCTGGTCCGAAGAATATGTGGTTATATATCTATGAAGAGGTGTTTGTAGAGAACAAACTTAGCTTGGAGGCAACAAAGTGTTAAATAAGGAAGTGGACCAAGTGCTACATTTCAGGATCATTTAAAAAGAATCAGATGCTCGTCGTAACATGAGTCGATGTAGTGTTGCCTACATGGATTAAAAACTACTTTGTATTTGCAGTATTTTTGGGGCACTTCAGATTTTGCCAGTGATGCTGCTGCATGCAATGTTGGGTTTAGGAATGTGAGCTACAGTCCTACTTAATAAAAATCAAAAATAATAATCTAGAGGTCAATATCAGGGTAGACAATTCCGTGAAGACCATCTGAGCCCAGAAAGCAGCACTCTGATCCTTTTGGGACCCCTCAACCATAAACTGCCCACCCCTAGTAGACAACCCAATCCAACTCTTACATGACCACAGTTTTCAGGTTTCTTAGCAACCATACTATTCCAGGAGCTTTAAGCTGGCCCAAGGGGTCCCGCAGGGCTCCATACTCAGCCCCCCACTCTTTAATCTCTACATCACCCCATTGGCAGAGATTATTGGAAAATGTGGCATTAGTGTCGTGTCATATGCTGATGACACGCAGGTGGTGGTGTCATTAACACAAGCCCACAATGAGGCAGCCATCAACTTCTCGACTTGCCTACAAGAACTGGCGTTGTGGATGTCGAACAACTGTTTGAAACTTAATGGCAATAAAACAGAAGTCATAGAGGTAGGCAGAGCCCCCTTGATTTGGTCGCATAATGGTGGCCTCAGGCTCTGGGACCGACCCCACCACCCAGCGAACAGGTTAAGAACCTAGGGATGTGGATGGAGACTAAACTATCCTTTGAGAGCCACACCAGGCGGGTGGCAGGGAAATGTTTTGGGGTAATGCGAGGACTCCGGAAGACCCTTGATGTACTTCCTGTGACAGCTAGGAAAACCACGGTCCACGCTCTGGTGACATCACGTTTGGACTACGGGAACGCCCTCTATCTGGGGGCAAGTAGCAAATGTATGCAAAGATTCCAATACATTCAGAACACAGCAGCTCGTCTCGTACTAATGCTACCCAGGAGAGCTCCCTCTAACCAGGCCCTAGCACCCCTTCACTGGCTTCCGGTGAGGGAAAGAATTCTCTTTAAAGCCCTGTGTGTTAGTCTCCACATCCTACAGAGGAAAGGGCCTACCTATCTTCATGATTTACTCACTCCCTACACTCCGACCCGCCGGCTGAGATCAAGTGGGACGGGAGAGATTTGAATCCCAGCTATCAAAAGTGAAAGAATGGGCGGCCGATCCTTCCGTTTTCTGCCGGCCAAACACTAGAATAATGTTCCCCTGGGTCTCCAGATGGAGCCTTCGGAGACACTCTTTCGGAAAAAACTCAAGACTTGGCTCTTTCCATCGTTAGGTCTTCCCTTCTAACTGTCGCAGTGTACTGCTCCTAATGAGGTCTTTGATGCCGCAGCATGGGGATGCACTAGTTAGGGTAGCCATGCACTTTATAATGTTTTTTATTTATTATTATTATTATTATTATTATTATTATTATTATTATTATTATTATTATTATTAAAAGGCTGGCATCTGAAGGGAGGAAGAGTCTTCTCAGCAGAGAGCTTTAAACTGTGGATTTCCCTGACCTGGCATATTCTAAAACTCAACTATTAATACATATTTTCACAAGAGTCGACTCCTGGTTGGCAGAGTTGCCCTGGATGCCCCAGGCCATGCTCTGGCAGATGCTACAAGTGACCATTCCCCAGCTGGCACTGACATCACTGGCCCGTTCCCCACCAGACGTGTTCTAGTACTAGCACATTTTCCCAACCGTGGTCAGCATCGCTGCACCAGCCAGCGGAACCGTACGAGGCTCAGTGGCATTAATTCAGTTGTGATCCAGATGTGACTCTCCCTCCACATGTGTTGTTACCCACATCCAATGACGCGCAGTTTGTTGCTAAGAGAAGGGAGCCACAGGACTAATGTTTTAAACAAAAGAGTAGTGTGTCGTAGGTGGGACAGGAGTCGCCTGACCTAAAATCCAACAACTTCACCTACTAAACTCATAGGCGATGCCAGGGTCATTTACATCATTTAATCAACATCTAAGGATGAAAGGCTGACAAACCTGCCCTTCATCCCTCCCTTCCTTCTATTCACAATTAAAGAATTATAGCTCCCCTCTTTTCTTCCATTTTTCCCATTTCCCTTCTTACCTACAATGGGAAAATGTGCCTTCTGCACTGCAATAGCTAGGTGCCTCGGGAGACGTGTCATGGGTACCATCTTTATCATGTATTAGCCTTGTGCCCCACAACACATCACATCACATTTTAGGGTGATAATTGAGGAGTCGACGTCCCAGAATGCAAAGCGGTGTTGATTAACAAGTCTAGCCTGGCTTAAGGGTTTCCACACCAGATGGGGCCAATTGGTGAATTTTCAGATTAGAATGCGAAGCACAAACAGGAAAATTGATGTATTCGTGGAGAACAGAAGGCGTGATCCATCACTGAAATACGAAGGGTCATGCATATTTGGTCCTCCATTGTAATACGAGGGGTCATGCATATTTCACACTTCGCAATGCCATTTCGCTGTGGATTCCGCGCCTGGGGCCCGTTTAGAGCAGGTTGGCCATGAAGGGTTTATGTGTAATGCTGTTTCCTGATTTGTTAACCGTGGTCCCGCTTGTAAAGTACCATGCAGCATTTCTTATCCTCTGCAGGCCACATGAAGCCGGAAGTAAGACTCCGCGTCCTTTTGTGGCTCTGCACGCCCTCCACCCCATTACACAACCTGGAAAACCTCTAGGCGCTGCCTGCTCCTCTTCTGCTTCCCTCTGGATTTCTTCCCCTTTCAATGACCTCTACAAGGCCTGCGGTTGCCCAATCAGAAGTGTTTTTTTTACTGTGACGCACATGACCTTTGACTGTGAACCCCATACTTTGCAACAAGCTGTGGAGCAGACTCTTACTCAAAAACCCCTCTGGCACCACAGGCTAATTTGTTCAGACGACACTTGCAAGTTGCACAGGAAGCCGTAGGTCCTCCTTTGTCTCTATTTTCTAAGCGAACAATTTGTATCTTGCATGTGCTGAATGCAGTCAGCCACAAAGACTGCAAACATGGACTGTACTAGGTTTCTACATTTACCGGATGGCTGGGTGCCAAGGGCTGGGCATATTCTTCTCAGAGCATTCAAACACCATCCAGAGAGGTCCCCAATTTTCACAGCACCTCAGGAAAACCCCATTAGGCTTGCAGCAAATCCCCAATGCCATCAGAGATGCTGGTAAAGTACATAGTGTTCGTAGGACTGATAGACTGAGGCCCACCCCGGAGTGCTCTTAGGGCCAACCAAGTCACCAGCCTACAAAAATCTGTACCCTGATTCTGGCCTAGCATCCTTTGTCTTAAGAAGTAGGAGTCCACATACCCATAAGCAGGGCCGGTCCTAGGATTTGCGAGGCCCTGGGCTAAAAGGGAACGTGCGAGGCCCCCTCTAATTTAGATAAGTGGCCCCTTGCAAGGAGACCATTCAGAGACACTGTGGGGGGCCCATTGTCCAGCCATTTTGCGCCCCCACAGTTTTAACTTTTACTCCACAAGCATTTCTCACACCTTCAGTCCGATAGGTGTGAGAATTGATTGTGGTCTAAAAGTTAAAACTGTGGGGGCGCCAAAATGCTGGACAATGGGCCCCCCACAGTGTCTGTGAATGGTCTTGCAATTGAGGGAGCGTCTCCCTCCCCTATGCCTCCAGACAGACACCATCCCTGAGAGGCCCTGGGAGGGGGCCCCCTCCAATGGGCCTTAATTGCAAGGCGACACCTTTTTTTTTAAAATAGATCGCCAGGGAAACAACACGACACATCACCAGTGCGTGGCCCCATGCTGGTGGGCTGAGTGCGAGGCCCTGTGCAGCCGCCCACGCTGCCCATGTCTAGCGCCGGCCCTGCCCATAAGTTATAGACGGAGGCATCAGAGAATCAAGATTGTGCCACCAGTGAAGCTGAAAACCGTGATTATGCTTCACCAACATACAGACCCCCCCCCACGGGTTGCGGCTCGTCAGTACGGTGTACCCTAAGGGTGCATGTATCACTCAAAAGACCTTTATGGCCAAGGTCTGCAGTTTTTGAAGGAAGACAACTTTGTGTGGTTCTGCAAAGGCCCGATTGGCTTTCCTTTGCCAGACACTAGCTCCACGTTTTAATCTAACTATGACGGACAGAAGTTAGTTTTCTGTCCAAGCACCAAAATTGCATTCCATACGGCCACCTACCTGCCAAATACAGAACTTCTATTTTCAGATGAGATCTGAAATTAGTTGATCTGTAATGCGCACCTCAGCTACTCAGTCTCAAATCTTGATGTCTTATTATAGTCGTTTTGAGTTTAGAGACCCAAGACCTTCAGAAAATGTGCAGGTTCTAAACAATGAATAAAATGACACTTACTTACCTCTTTCACCACAACAAAACAGAGGTGAGGCAAACCTACCATTGAGCAATCAAGACAATAATTACGAGTACTCGGCTAAGCAATCTGCCTTCTTGAAGCTGCCATGGATGCACAGGGGTACTTACCTCCCCTGAAGCCAATCATTATCTGTTGACGTTCTCCGGAACACTGATGGTCGGTAGTTAGTGTAGCGCATGCGAACCCAGGTTGGCGCTTGCAGCCACTTAGCGCAGCTTTCCAACCATTGCAATTTAACACAGATTAATGATCTTTTAAAGTAGGTTTGCCTTTTGTGTTAACTAATTTTAGTCGGTGGTTGATGACGTCTCTGACAGTCACGGTTTAATAATAATATGCAGACAGGAGCTTCCGAAAATATAGTTTAAAAAAGACAGCAGGCCAACTTTTCATAGTGTCACTTTCTGTGCATTCATCAGGAGAAGATAAATGGTGTGTGATGTCACTTCCTGTGATGTCAATAGGATGCGCGCTTCTGCCTGAGGTGCCATTGGGAGCGGAGTAGTCAGTCAAAGGCTTTGTGATGTCACTTCTGCTGTCCTCTGATGTTGTTGAAATAAACGGCCCTAGTCATTAGCGGATGCAATAGTCTGCGAGTCACTTGTTAGTTGGGTA
Organism: Lissotriton helveticus; assembly: GCF_964261635.1. NCBI lineage: Eukaryota > Metazoa > Chordata > Amphibia > Caudata > Salamandridae > Lissotriton > Lissotriton helveticus. The sequence goes on along the minus strand of NC_136065.1, from coordinate 160,701,867 downwards.
GTAATTAGCAATTAACTCGTATACAATTTATTGAAGTCAAAATCCACTATTTAATCACCCAGCAACCTGACAGTTCACTGACAATCTGTGGCATCTCCCTGCTTAAAAATGTAGCACCCTAGGGTAGGATCAACGCCACACCGGTTTAGAGCTTATACTATTGCAAAAGAAAGGGTTTAATGCGGATTTGCAAACACATGGCCTGTTTCCTCGGTTCACAATGCCCCATCAGCGTGATACCTCTCGTGACTTTTTCCGAGAACTCGCAGCTTCCTATTTTAATTGGTTCAATGTAAATTGACCTGCTTAGGATCAGATTCTGAGAAAACAAGCCCACCGCATAAGCAGCTTTATGCCTGCTTAGCATTCAGATTTCCTAGTAGAGGTTTTGGGTAGCCACGACCTGCTGGAACCCCTCAGTATATATATATATAAATCTTTATTCGGCTTATTCACAATGGAAAAACCATAAAAGAACACAGAATAACATGCATTCATAAAAATACACAAATTACAGACAATTCAGTTAAAAATTCATTTCATATTAAAAGAGAGAAAATTATTCAAAGTGTGCAAGGTGCCGGTTGCGATAGATATGACATGGTTTTTTTTCTTTTTTCTAGAGGTTTTTTCTATGTTTCACGATACACTTTAGGAAGCTGCTGACAAAATAACAGACATTCACTGTTTCTAACATTTGTAGTCTTAAAAGAGCAGGTCGACACTGTCTCAGTCCCCAAGATTTGAGTATCGGTAAAAGCCAGATCTTTCTATGGGCTTGATGGTATTTACAAAGCAGGATCACATGCAAGTTCGACTGCGCTGATATGCCGTCACAGGAACAAGGCGGTAATATAGCGTCCCAACAGTTTTGTGTCGGAAAGGTGACCATTCTAAAAAAGATGTTCAGCCTGAATCTCGTAATTAACATTCTCTCGTAAGTTGTTAACTGTAGTTCAAGATACGGGTGAATGACAAAGGATACTTGGATCATGTTTGCATGGATCACTGCCGTTTTCGAAGAATTGGATGCAAGTCTTAACAGTTCGAGGTGACTTAGTGCTTTCTGTTTCAAATCTTTTTTTGAGATGTCCGTGATGGAAGCCGGATCAAGATAATAATTCTCAAGGCCTAAATCATTGAAAAAATTCCTGACATATAAGAGCCACTTTATTTTCAGAGAGTTATCCAGACTCATTGAGTCTGCGATGATAGCTTGTGACAAGGCATTTTTATTTGACAACCAGATGCGGCGCCACAGCATCAGGGGTTCTATTTTGATTAGATCCTCCAGGTAAGGAATAGCTAATTCTAGGTGCATTGCGTAGATTGAGGTGCCTTTGGGGGTAGCTAACAAAAATCTTAGGAAGGTGTTTTCCACCTTCTGGATAGAGCTGGTGTCTGTATACCCCCAGACTCCTGCACCATATGTTGCAATTGCCTGGCATTTGGCCTTGTATATCTTGAGGAGTTCTCCTGTTGGTCTTTTGCCTAATCTCTGGGAGAAAGATATTAATGCGGCAATTGATCTCCTAAATAAGAGTGCCCTAGTGTTAATTGCTTGCTTCCAACTAAGTTGGTCATCTATCATGACCCCCAAGTAGGGATAGTGGGGGGTTAGTTCTAGCTTTTGGTTATTCAGCAGGATAGAGTGTGTTCGTTTTCGACCTCTGCCAGCTGTCATGACGAATGTTTTTTTCACGTTCACCTTTAAATCTAAGTTGCCCATAAAGGACGTGTATCTGCTCACTGCTTTCTGGAGTTCTCTGGGGGTTCGTGCTAAAATAACCGCGTCGTCCGCGTAGAGCAGGGCGGGGACCAGGCGGTGATTTATGCGTGGGAGGTCCTGGGCCCCCCTCAACATCTCCCCCTCTAGTCCATTAGTGTAGAGAGAGAAGAGGAAGGGGGCCAGGACACACCCCTGCCTGACCCCACGCTCTACACTAAACGGGGACGTCAGCTCACCATTAACGCCAAAGCGGACTCTGGCTGTGGCCCCGGTGTAGAGCTCTCTGAGGAAATCTAACAGGGGGGGATCTACCCCTAATTGGGCTAAGACCTTCCACAGCTTTGTGTGTGAGACACAGTCGAAAGCTGCGGAAAGGTCTACAAAGGCCATATATATTTTGGTAGGAATGGCCTGTGTGTATTTCCCCATTATTAGGGTGAGGTTGAGGACCTGTTCCAGAGTCCCAAAGCCTTCTCGGAAGCCAAATTGGATATCCGAAATTATGCCCCTGTCCTCAGTCCACTGCTGGAGACGCTCGAGTATCACTCTCCCCACTACCTTTCCGAGCGAGTCCAGCAGTGAAATGGGCCGGTAGCATTTTACATCTTGCCGGTCCCCCTTTTTAAAAATGGGGACCATTATTGACTTTGTCCAGGAGGTTAGAATTCCCTCACTCGCTGCTGCTATACATACTCTAGTTAAAATGGGAGCCCATAGATCTTGGTTGCTTTTGAAAAGGTCCACCGGGACCCCATCGGGACCTGGTGCCTTACCTGCTTTGCTGCTCTGCAAAGCATCTATGAGGTCTGGAATGTCAAAGGGAACCAGAATGGGATAGTTCACATTAGGGGATAGGGATTCTGTTGGAAGGGTATTTTTAAAAATTTCCCCAAAGTGAGAGACCCATGTATTTTCATCGATTGCGACCTCTATTTTCGGGGTATCCTTTTCTATAAGGTACGGGGATCTGACTGTACGCCAGAACAGGTCGCTGTTTTTTGAAACTGCGCCTTGATGGAGATCGTCCCATAATTTTTGTTTAAGTTGGGCCATTCTCGTCTTTCTTTCCCCTATATATTGGCGCCTCAGGAGCTGGATCTGGACCACATCACGTGGGTTATTTTTAAGCGCAGATTTTAGCTTAGATAGGGCCACTGTGCAATTATGATTGAACCACTTTGGTTTGTTATCACAATTTGACTTAGGTTTTGAAGTAAGTAAGTCCTTTATGACATCTAATATTAAGTTAAAATTTCTAAGGACTTCCTTATGGCTAATTGTAAGATCCAGGCATTTCACTATATTGGGATAGGACCGAGTTATTAATTTTTTCATTATATCTACTGGGTTGATTTTGGCCCATTTAATGGTCAGTCCATTATGTTTACCAACCTGGATCCTATTCTGCTTAAGGGTGATCGCCATCTCCAATTTATGGGAGGCATTAGCCGGCACGGATAGTGTTATTATTATGGCTGCATGGTCGCTGAGGGGGGTAACTGTGACCTCAAATTCCTTCAGCTTCATCATTAGGTTTTGGGAAAGAAATATAAAATCTACTGTGGTCTTGTGTCCTCTACCCACATAAGTCGGAAGAAATTCGTTCGGGTCTGCTTTTGAGTGATTGGCAATCTGAAGATCCAAATCTGATAGGGCGGTATTGATTATGTTTCCTAGTTTGGTGTGAACGAAGTGGGATAATGGAACGTTAAGTTCGTCCACTATCCCACAACACACCAGATTAGGAACTGTGCAGGGGTGGAGATTAAAATCACCTCCCCAAATTATATTGGTTGCCTTATTTGCAGGGCTCCGGTAATGAATTTGTTTCAATTTGTCAGTTAGAGTGGTAAGAAGAATTATAAAATTTTCATCGGACAAATTGTTATATATATTAACCAGAATGATTGTGTCCTTATTGGGAAGGGTTAGTGCTAAGATTTGATGATTGGGGTCCTGGGAGAGTGTGGCCACCTTGTTAAAAGGTAGGGAATTTGAAATGTAGGTGGCGAGACCACCTTTTGGTCTACCCATAGTACTGGTTGATGCTGGGACGTTATAGGTTTTGTAGCCTTGTAGATGTAATTCTTCTACAGACCATGTCTCCTGGAGACAAATTATTTGATTTAGGGTTAGAAATTCCTGCGCTGAGCCATCGTTGATTTTATTTCGTAGGCCCGCAATGTTCCAATAGGATACCCTGATATGTAGGGAATCATCGCCAGAATCTACTTCTAGGGTTATGGAATCTTTATTACCAACAGCTTGTGAAGTGATAGCAGGCTGTGGCGAGGAAGATAGTTGGGTATTAGTAAAAGAAATTTCTGATAATGGTCAATCGACCAATTCTAGGCCACTATACCTATTGTTTAGCGGGATGTTAATCCATGGGTCCCATCGTGATTGTTCTCTATGTGGGGGCCATTGCGTATAGGGTCTTCTGTCATCCCACCTTCCTCCCTGATGGCGATGTCTCACTGTGTGCCAAGAATAATCTGGCTCATAAAGATTGGGAGGACCGTGATATCGGATGTTTGATTGGTCGTTCTGCCTAGGGAAAGGGACGGACCAAGGAGGTTCCTGCTCCTGTATATATCCGTCCACTTGCCTAAAGGGATAAAAGAAGGAGAGTGATTTGATCTTGATTCCTCCATTTGGGGTAATGTCTTCCCAGGCACAGACATAGTCCGCTATTCGAGGATCCTCGAAAGTGACTGTTATGCAGTCCCCAGGAATTGTTTTTCTAGTATTACCCACCCACGGTACCCTGGCTACAGATCTAATTCGTCCGCGCCAAGAAGATGGAATTGGGCGGTTGGTCTGGAGCCAATGCTGGGCCTTATTTTTTAAGGACCAGACCGGTTCTGAGGAAAGATCTGTTAATTCAGGAACTCCAGCCATGACCACCACGTAGGGTGAGGCCTCAGGAGGGAACTCTGCTGGGAGTCTTGGAGGACCAGGATTCCTCGCAGTATTCCTTTTGGACCTATCCACAGGTGTTTTTGGCGGTACGGGTGGAGGGGGTAGGGGTTCCGTTGCTGTTTTATTGGAGTTTGTCACTGGGGTTTTATTGGCTATACTGGTAGGTGCCTTCTGAGTCAAATCGGTGGTCGCGGCCACAGCTGGGGCGGTCGAGGTATTTGTTTGTTGTAGGCTACTAGTGGAACTTTGGGCTGGCGCTGGTTTTGTAATTTTGGTCAAATTAGTGGTGTTTTTATTTATGGGCAGGTTTGGGGTGGTTATTCGGAGGGTCTTTTGTTGTGGATTGAGCATAGATGGATTGACATTAGGTACATTAGTGTTGGTTGGTTTTTCACTATTATTACCAGCCAGTTTTTGAGGACATGACGGAAGGGACTGCTGTTGATTTTTTAATAGTTTGGAAATTTGCAATTCTATGGCTGCTAACCGGTGTTCTAAGGGTAGTAAGGCGTGTTTAACTACATTAGCTATGCTAGGAAGAGTTAATTCCTGGGTCTCAACCAAGTTCAAATCTGCTTCGATTTGATTAGTAGGTTGAGGGTCCAGGATTGTCGGACAAGATGGTTCCTTCTCTACCTGATGGACTAATGCTACAATCTCAATATGTGGCACCCTATCGTTTTGGATTATTGGAATGATTGGTGACATTCTCGGGTTTACTGTTGTATTTGGATTTCCGGGTGCCCTATTTTTGCTAATTGCTCCCTCCCTCCTGCCCCTTTCTATTCTTTTTTCTAGTGAGGAAATTTGCACAGATGTTGTTGGAAACAGTTCTGGGGTTTTCTCTAGGTCATAGCTAAGTTGAGAATCCGCTATTTGAGAGACTGACAGATCTACGGTATTTGGTAGGCTGCGTCTCTCCCTAATCGGCACCAACTCAGCATTTGAGGCTACTAATATTGGAGATCTGGCTTCCGCCAAGGTGCCTAGTGAGGATCTTTTTGCGAATGCTAGATCTAGGGAGACCCTTTCTTCAATTATTGATATGCTTTCGTCGATAAGTGTGTTGGCCTTCGCTAGAAAATCGTCCATGGGGCCGAGCATTTTGCCCGCTGCAGTGAGGGCTTTGGTTTTATTCCCTCTCGTGAGAACCATTACTCTTACTGTTGAGTTATGGATCACAGGGGATGCGTAAAATAGTACAATGGGAAAGGGTCAAATTAAAATATAAATATCAGGGGGGTGGCCCAGTCCAGTCTCTACCAGCCTCTAACGGCCTAAAACGGCCCGGTCTTTGCCCGAGTCTTCGCCCCGGGCTGCGACCCGCGGCGCGACCCGCTGCGCGTTAGAGGCTGCGTAAAAATTTAGGGAAGAGGGGGGGCGTGGCCGCCGGGGGAAGAGGCGCCGGCTGCAAGGAGCGGTGGTTTCTGGGCCTCGCAGTCCCCAGGTAGGCTTTTCCAGGGCACAAGCAACGCACTGCAACCTGGGCGGGTCGCGCTGAGAGCGAGGTGAAGAACTGCCGATTGCAGTCGCGCTCCCACCAGCCGACCTCCGCCTCAGGGAATGCGGGTTGGGAGATGGATAAAAAGGCAGTTCCTCAGTTGGACACAGAAAGCAGGTCAGTGAGCGGCACCCGCGCAGCGGGTGGCGCGAAAGGTTTTTAAACAGCGCTCAGTTCAGTGGGCGTGGCCGCCGGGGGAAGAGGCACCGGCTGCAAGGAGCGGTGGTTTCTGGGCCTCGCAGTCCCCCGGTAGGCTTTTCCAGGGCACAAGCAACGCACTGCAACCTGGGCGGGTCGCGCTGAGAGCGAGGTGAAGAACTGCCGATTGCAGTCGCGCTCCCACCAGCCGACCTCCGCCTCAGGGAATGCGGGTTGGGAGATGGATAAAAAAGCAGTTCCTCAGTTGGACACAGAAAGCAGGTCAGTGAGCGGCACCCCACACAGAAAGCAGGTCAGTGAGCGGAACCCCTCAGTAATCCCTTTATGTTTAAATCACGACCCTCTGCCGTGAATGAATAGAAGGGATTTTTGCAGCACTTAATGACGAAGAAGAGCAATATGCATATATTTTTGTAGAACAGATTCAAAAGTGGGATGGAAAACATTAATGGCACTCTGGTTTCCCCGATTTCTATAATTTCCGCCAAATATTTGAAAGCATCTTTTGACAAAGTGTGTGTGCGCCATTGTAGACAAAGACCCATTGTGTTACTCAGTCACATTCTTGAAGGAAGCAGAGACGAGACATGAAAATATTAAAGCGTGAAAGAACTCTATATCCTCCAAACAAAGATGTTAAGAGGAACACATCTCTTAACAGCACACGTTCCATACAGTTGTAAGTAATTTTTATTTGCATAGTTAATTAAAACCATTGCAATACAAACATGGAAATTACATCTACATGCATTGTTAAAAAAAAAAACAGTATGTCACGTCACAATTTTTTATTTCTTTTAAAATCATAAAATGTAGACATACAATTGTTAACGAACCAAAACCACAGCAATATTAGCTTCACCCACTATGTTATTTAACTGAATGAAACCAAAACGTGCTGTTTTACCAGGCTTCTATGTTCTACTTCATTGGCAGGCACCAAACTTAAAATGGTGGGTCAGACACAACAACTACTATTTAAAGCCCATCAGCAACCAACAACTGCCAACACAACCACAAGAAAACCACTGCTACTATTTAAAGCACACGATCTATCAATAGCAATCATTTTAAGCACATCAACGACCTATGGCTAGTGCTTAACCACATGAAGCAGTCACTGCTACCAATTAAGCACATCACCTATCGACAGCTACCATTTCAAACACAAGAAACTGCATCTGCCACCATTTAAGTACACAACCAACGACTATAATACTCATGCAATATACAACTGAACCCCCTTAACCACTGCACAGCGATACGTTTTGAACTGGTTCAACTAAATTAATTGACCAGATTCTAGATTTAATAAGTTAGCCAAAGCAGCATTTTGCTTGCTTGTTTCAGCCTTTCTAGGAAGGTGAATCCTTCACATTTAAAACTAAATTATCCTCAATTTCAAAATATATTTTTAACCCAAAATACACCCAAACTCAGACCAACTGCCTGCCCCCTTTTGAGACTCCATTAATTAAACCAGATCATCCTCACCCTTTGTAAATTAAACAGAAGGAGACTGGTGCGGGCAGGATTCTTTGTCTCACTAAAAAAGCATCTTTGAGAAGCATCTTTGCAAATAGGTTCAAACCATATTCCTTTCCAACAAGAAGAGAAATTCCAACCCTGGCCACAGCATGTCACCTTAGTAACAGTGGAAAGACAAGAGAGTGTATTTTCATTCACTGGCAACATTGATAGCAGCAGACAGTAGCAGTGGCCACAGACAAATTTGATGTGAACAATAAGTTAATTTCGAGTTATACGTTGGTCTTGCTAATGGAGCAGGGCACCTATTATTTACGAGCAGACCAAGCCTTTAAACCTCCAAACATCTCCATCATAAAGTACATAAACAACAAGAGACTGATAGCCAGGTCACAGGTCAGGGCACACTTCAATATGATAGGGGAAAAAGAAGTAGATAATTGTATCATGAATTGTTGCTGTTCTAGAAGTGGGGTCGGCTATCAATACAAACCCATATAAGGCCCTCCTAGCCGGGGGTCAATCACTGTAAATAGAAAGTTCTGAGCATTCGAGTTCAAAGCAGAGTCAAACATCCAATCCCATGGTTGTGGAAAATTAGTACGGTCTGGTAAACATTATCTGCGCCATCTTGCCCTTTTCCCCTGATGCCACACTTTTTGTCGTGCGCACCCGCCATTTTAGGTGCCTCGATCAGAACAAACCCTTTTGCATGCCACTGGCCCCCAGCATAGCCCTCCTCCCTCACAAAGCCCACACTCTGACAACCCCCGCTCGCACATGCCTTGGGTCATAAACCCCTCTTCAGCGCAGCCCTGCCTCAGAACCCCATCCTGTTCCCAGCGCGACACTTCCCTTCATTCCTTTCCTGGTCCCAGGCCCTTTGATGCAAGCCCCCTTTTCCTGTGTGCCCGTTTGTCTTCCTCGTTCCCAGGCCACCACCTAAGCTCTGCGGATACTGTTTATTGCCCCCCCGTACAGTAGGAAGCTTCCCTCATTGAAGGACCCTCGAGTTGATCAAAGCCCCCTCCCTATGAGATCCGATCAAACCCCCCACATTCCGTGAATCGGCGGAATGTCCAGCTGCGCGATAATCATCACCTGTTGTGACCGGGGTGGGGACTTCTGCTGTGTATGTGTGTGGGAACGGGCTGGGAGCGGGGGTTCCGAGAATGTCTTTCCGTATATCAAAGCCTTGCCAAGAATGTGTTGTATGTAATAAAGCAATAAACCTGCGTATAAGAGGCCAGGCCTCAGAGATGCGGGTAGAGCACCTCATGACGATACCTGCTGTCTGAACTGATGTGTTCTCCTCCGGAGAGAATAAACCTTGTTTCCTGCCTTCCCGTCTCCAGTGCCTGCCTCTTCATTGATTAATAATTCGTGGGTTAAAGAGGCGATACCGCCGGGCAAATATCGATTGTCCCTTGACCATAGATTTAACAATTGGCGTCCCAAGCGTGGGGCCCATCAGCGACTCGTGGATCCAGTGGGAGAGGTCCTGACGACAGAGTGAACGACTGCAACGATCGGGAGAGCTCTTGCCCAATAGACCCTCGTCTGGCAGCCGATCATCCGAACTTCACTGGTTCCGAACAGACCTCTCCCGAGTGATCTACGGTCCTGACTGGGAACCATCAGGAGTGCTGCGAGGAACACAAAGAAAAGAGGACGATCGGGCGCTGGATTCGGAAGACAAGAAACTGTCCATACGGTCTGGGTAAGGTCGTATAGACACGACGAAACACGAAATAATTGTTTAATTGTTCAGAAAATACTAGTATTACTCTTTGTTGACCTATTTGGAGATTCACTGTCTGCACACGAAGAAACAGTAGGCTCTTTCTCTTTGCAAACAGTGAAGGATAAGTAACGCAGCCAGCGTGCCTATCTTTCTCCCCCACTGATTGTTCATTTGTTCACGAATTATTTTCGGGAGATTTCCCCCTCCCACACTGATTAACGGTTTTTTGACCTCGAACTACTGTTCGCGGATTGTTTTCTGGAGATTCTCTGTCTACAAACAGGAAAGAACAGGTCCCCCTTTGCAGATAGTGAAAGGGTAGAGGACGCAGACCTTTGCGGATCTACTTATTCTCCCCACTGGTCGTTTATTTATTGTTTTGATATTGGTTCATGAGGTATTCACTGCCTGCAAACAACGTAGAATAGAAATATTCTGTCTAGTCTTTGCACACAGTGATAAGATAGGCAGTGCTGACTTTTTGTCCCTCGTTGTGAGCTGTCATGTCTGTCTTCTCCCCACTGGTCGATAGCTGGTTCAGCCCGGACCGTTTATTAGAGGTGGATCATCTAGCTCCGCTGGAAGGCACCCCTAATAAAGACATGTTCATAAACTATGGATTAGTTACCATAGCCTATAGTAAACTGTGGCACAGGTATACCAAAGAAAATCAAGAGAAACAGTGGCCACTGATAGGATCCTTCGATCTTGATAAAATAGAAACGTTAGAAATAGCCCTTCGTGATAATAAGACAACGCCTATTATGCTCGACTGCCTCGGTATGTGGCGCAAAGAAGCAATGCAACGAAAGAAAAAAGACGAGGGCAGAGCAGGTAAAGGAACGTATCGACAGGACGACCCCAGGACACAACGTCCCGAAAGTAATCCCCCGACACTACGCACAGGACGGCCAGACTTAGGGCAAAACCAATGTGCTTTTTGTAGATATGCCGGGCACTGGAAAGCCCAATGCCCGACTCTACTGAACGTGAGTAGGAGCAGAGGACCGACAGGAATAACAGGCCGGCAGAAAGGGAAAAGGCGCGAGACAAAGATGAATCAGACTGACATGGACAGGCCAGATAGAACCACCACGTTCGATTATGCCCGATGGCACAGATTTCGCCAGGCCGATTTCAGCGACATGTTCGAGTCCTCATAGATCAAAACAACGATAAGACGGGAAAACCCAGTCTAGCTCTAAATTGACAGACGACAAACCCCGAAGAAACCCGAAAGAATAATGTACACACATGATCAAGCAACCTTACGTTTAGCCAAGTAGGGAAAAGTTTAGGGTATTTCGAGGTAAGGGTTACACAAGTATCCTTCGCCGAGAGGACTAGGGATATTGCCAATGTCTGAAAACCTACTACCTCCTTTCTTCCGCATCCTTATAGGCATATAACTAAAGCCTGCCCCATTGCTCTAACAAAAAGTATGCGCAGCATATAGAAATAAGATAATTATAGCCAATAACTGTTTTATGTTTGTCTTGGGTCTTTTTATATAATATTTGTACTGTCTCCCCGTCTGAGTTTGTGTGTATGTGATGCATGAATCTGCGTCATCCCTCTGCCTGTGTTACCGTGTTACTTAAACTTCTGTTAACAGAAGCTTTAGCATGAAACAACCTGGAAAGAAAGGAATGGGAAAACGAAATCCGTAGGCCACTGATGAACTTGAACTTTTATTTAACATGACGAACAAGAAACAAATAACAGTACGTAATAATAACACCTATCAATACCCTAACAACAGAAAACGTTTGGAACAAGAATGGTAAACTAGAAAATGAAAGTCAGCAGAACATTCGCCCCCCCCCCATTCTGGAACCTTCCAAAGTAGGGCAGGGTTACGGCTACGCCCAGCCGGCAGCAACCCATATAAGGCGGGTCCTGCTGCCAACAGTCGGCCAGGAAATCGTAACATAGGGTGGAGCCGGAGGAGAGACAAGGGCCAGCGGGACCCAGCCAGGGGATCACCTTGACCACACCGGAGAGTTGTAGGGGGGGAATGTCTATGTCCTCGACCCCCCTCTCTCTCTCTCTCCCCCAGTCCGGCCACGGTGGCACGTGAGAGTTGCAGATAGTCCCGCCACATGCTCCCCCGGTCTGGCCACCAATGGCCGGGGACTGGGGCCAACTGGATCCGGCTGCAGCCGATGAGCCAAGGAACCCGTTCATGGGGCCAGAGCAAGGGGCGTCCGGCCGACATCCACCGGAAGCCCGGCCCAGAGACGGACGGGACATTTTTTCCTTTTCTCCTCCGTAATGGCGGCAGCAACACGCCAGGCGCCACTTCTTTCTTGAATAATGGCTGCGACAACTCTGGAGGGGGGATGTCTTGTACATACCTCCGCGAAAATTAGTCCAGGTCGGGCTGGGAGGGAGAGGCGACGCGGACGAGCCTCTCCCACCTCCACGGATAGGAGGTTTCCCAGCCCCCGGCCCAGCGCCGAACTCCCCCAGCCAGGCGGTGGTGCCAGTACTTGCGCAGCACCGAACATGCAACGGTGCCGATACTTGCGCAGCACCGAACATGCAACGGTGCCGATACTTGCGCAGCACCGAACATGCAACGGCTGCGCCAATACCCGCACAGCACCGAACATGCACCGCAGGTGGCCATACTTCCGCAGCACTGGACATGGGTTCACTCCAAAAGGTCTCCTCCACTCTTGCAGACTCGACGAAGGGCGGCTGCTGCAGGCCTCAAAATGGCGTCTGGGCCCCCTGGAAGGCGGGTCTCGGCCGCTAGAGAAACTGTGAACAGCAACGTAACTCGGGCGCTTGCCCACCGGGGCACGAACCCCCACCTCCGACAGCACCCCCACAGCCTTGAAGATTCTACCAAGGTCCCAGGAGCCCTCGGCCCCTGCAGGCTTCCGGTGAGGAACAACTGCCTTGATCGCTAACGAAATAAGCATGACATAGTCACTCCTTCTGTTAGCATGAATTCTCGAACTGCCGAAAAGGACTCTGGTCCAACTGCCGGTTGTAGGAAACATTTTTTCCTTGATACTACTTCCGGACTAACCCGGCCCCGCCCAAAATGGCGCCGGTAACAATAGGAACTTACGAACGCCTCGTGGTGTTTTCTTTCGCTAAAAAAAGACTCGATGTTCCGAGATATGTTATGATCCTTTGTACACTTGACGGAAAAGAGGAAGGATTCACTCGACGAACATGTAAAAGGACCTCGTGAAAAATGTTTTTCAATGTACGATTCATTATGATATTATCATATCTGACATGTAACCTCGCTTATGACACACTCCCATGGTATACCTATAGGAATTTGATTACAACTAGTCCAACTGTGTTTCCAATTATGAAATGAATGCCCCTTGGTCCCTCAACTATTCGATAGACGTTTTTAGTTCACTGCGAATGAATGAATGAACCTTTTTTAAACATGTTTTTAATCCTACAAGATAGCCCCCCCCCCTCTACTGTACGCACTTTAGCCATTGCCGTATCCGGCCAACCCCGATCACACTGTCCTATCGACATGCTGAACGATTGTGCAAATAAAGGTTTTCGAAACTATGAACGGGTATTGCATGCTTTATTTAAAATGTGGGATCGGCGGGAGAGTTTTTCTTTTCTGTGCACCCTACTCTGCTCTCTCTTTAAGGTTAATAGAAGATGGTCGCCCAGCCCCGGATGGAGGATCGAATCTAAGACACGACACTCTGCCGTCAAATATGCGACTGACTCAGGGACTCGCGCATGGAGAAAGACCTCGATTTCTGGGGTTGGGTAAAGTGAAACGATGTAAATGATAGAATATTATAAAGATACGACACTCAAAGGTACTAGGGAACTGAGTTGACCGAAGAGCTGATAAACCTTAGAACATCACAGCGTTGGAAGAGATTTAAGGACCCCGATAGCTAAGTCCACCTACCAACTAGAAACCTCGCGCTAAGTGCTTCTGATTCTCTAACGTTTTCCTACTCACAGCCTATAAGGACACACTGCCCCCCCCCCCCCCCCCCCTGGCTCCAGAAACCACAACCCCAGGGATTCTATCCCGAGGAGATAAGACGAGTATGAGGTAAGTAAAAGACCTTCGTACCCGTGCTTTTGATATGCTCGAATGTTGTCCCCCTCCCCTCCCCTCTTTTTCCCCCCCCCCCCTGCAGGCCACATCGGAATCACGACCAAGGTATGGTGAAGATCTGAAGCCTCGCCATGTCTGATACACGAAGCGGACTAACACTGCCTGGTGGCACCTAAACACACACACAAACTGCTCTTGTACCAAAAGAGCCAATAAATTGTATGACATGATGAAAGCGATCACCCTTAATCCGTGTTGCGTGAATGGACGCCTGTCACGTATGTCCGAAACTATGAGATGATGTTTGTGTATGACTGACGCGTTGACTTAACTGGTTAAAAGACCGAGAATGCAAGAAATGCGACACAATGGTGCCCTTTTTACTCGATGTATGTCCCCTGTACCCGGCCTAATGCTCGTCCATCCCAAACTGCATGCTTTCAAAATTCTAACACAGACCCGTAATGTCTTATGTTATATAACGCGCTGAATAGCCTATCTTAATGCACGGTCACTCCCCATGTCGCACGTGTACTATTTAGCCTGTTGTTGCACATCTCTCTCTCTCTCTCTCTCTCTCTCTCTTTCTCTCTCTCCCTCTCTCTCTCTCCCTCTCTCTCTCTCTCTCTCGCTCTTCCGAACGACTAGCATCTAAATTGGCAAACCGCCACCCCTAGTGCACCACCCAATTGGCTCCAAATACCACAAGTATTTGCTCAAAATTTATCCTAAATAAAAAAAAAAAAAAATCACCCTGACGCCGTGTCACTACCTCTCCTTTCTGCTAAAAATTGATGAAACCGAGATTTGGCCATTAGGGAAAGGACAGGTAAGACGACTGAGGTTCCCTAATCTGACCCAAAATAAGGGAACTACATGTCAGCGGCTCCTGTGTTATAAAAAGATGCCTCAGATAACGCGACCTTCCCCGTCCCGAATTGTCGCAATACCCAAACAATAAAGGTGATCGAAACATCCTCATGTTCCCGGAATGCCCCCTGTTTCGTATCAGCTGCCCCAGACGAGGGTTATAAAACTGTCCCTCACCCCCGGTCATAAGAGATGGGTCTACTTACGCCCTTACCACAGTTTTCTATGTCCCTAGTTGTTTCCCATAAGACCCCTGTCTTTTCTAATTAAGTAGTCAGGCCGTAAGAGGCTACGTAGGAACCAGAATGATGTTTTACAAAGTTAAAAATTAGACCGAAGCGAAGAAATCATTGCAATGAACCCTGTTGAAAGCGAAAATGTTTAGGCAGGATGCATTGATAGAATGAAAAATGTTTAGCCTATGTTCGTCCCTCAGCAAGATACCTGTCAGACCATGGTGATAGCCCACAGCACCCTTTTTAAATATAAAGCCCTGGAGAACGGTATAGCTTCGTAAGGCTCGTATTAAGAAGGTGGGTCTCCGTCAAAAGAACTGACGTAACTGTAATGAAATAAAAGGTGCCAGATCTCGTCCCACGACCAACAAACACCAAAGAAATAGCAGTGAAGGAAAGTTATAGTAAATCCAGCAGGCCCATCTTCAATCATTTATATGTTAGTTGCGAACCCTAATATAACGGACGTTTCCATTTTTGCCTGGAGCTGGGAGAGAAATAGACTTATGTGATTACCTTCCTCTGCCAATTCTCTAAAGACTGTCTTTTCAAACTCATTTAAGGGTACGACTGTCGGAGGAAAGAAGGACCGGATGTGGGAGCACGTGGCCTGACTACAGATCGTGGAACATCTGCGACATTGGCCAAGGCGAGACCGCGACAGAAAGGAGTTGCAGGATGAGGCACTGTTTCCGTCAAAGTGAGAGGAAAGGGCTGACCTGATGCCCCTGCTCAATGTTCAACGTGTGCCGAAAAGTCCCCGCTCTCTGAATTCGGTCATGAGCCCGCCTACCTGAAATTTCCGCCCCCCTGATCTGTTCCCGATTTGGCCCAGCTCCATCCCCCCCCCCTTTTTCTCCGACCTACCCTATGGACTACACACTCTTCTTCCATCTGAACCTTTTTGACAATCAACTCAAAGGACACAGGGCGAAAAGGACCTCTTTGACCAGAAACGCGAGGAAAAGGTCGTGCCCTGCAACGCGGGACCTAGAATAGAGCTGGACCCGTAGCTCCACCGCCGGTGCTCCACAGCGCCAACAAAAGACGACAAAGAATGCTGAGAACTCATTAACCTCGAACATTGACGCCCTCAATTATCGTTCCTACTACGTCTCATTTCTCTCCCAGCCACCAATGTATTAATTATGCTCCAACCAAACATGAACAGAACTCACATATGTAATGACCTATCAATTTACATTCCGAATGATTATAAGCAGCTATGAAATGTACCCAATGCTCTCACTACAGAATCATCTTTGTCTGTTATTGCATTACTATGGCTTTCCTGCAAACGAGTTTTTTATCGATAGACCCGCCTCCTAAGATGAAAGATTTTAAAATGTAATGTTTATAACTCCTTCACCTGGGTACCTACTTCTTTTCCTATGACCACCACAGTCGACATGAATTGGAAATAGGCCAGCAAGATGTCTTGGATATGTTAAAGGGAGGACTGTGGAAAATTAGTACGGTCTGGTAAACATTATCTGCGCCATCTTGCCCTTTTCCCCTGATGCCACACTTTTTGTCGTGCGCACCCGCCATTTTAGGTGCCTCGATCAGAACAAACCCTTTTGCATGCCACTGGCCCCCAGCATAGCCCTCCTCCCTCACAAAGCCCACACTCTGACAACCCCCGCTCGCACATGCCTTGGGTCATAAACCCCTCTTCAGCGCAGCCCTGCCTCAGAACCCCATCCTGTTCCCAGCGCGACACTTCCCTTCATTCCTTTCCTGGTCCCAGGCCCTTTGATGCAAGCCCCCTTTTCCTGTGTGTCCGTTTGTCTTCCTCGTTCCCAGGCCACCACCTAAGCTCTGCGGATACTGTTTATTGCCCCCCCCGTACAGTAGGAAGCTTCCCTCATTGAAGGACCCTCGAGTTGATCAAAGCCCCCTCCCTATGAGATCCGATCAAACCCCCCACATTCCGTGAATCGGCGGAATGTCCAGCTGCGCGATAATCATCACCTGTTGTGACCGGGGTGGGGACTTCTGCTGTGTATGTGTGTGGGAACGGGCTGGGAGCGGGGGTTCCGAGAATGTCTTTCCGTATATCAAAGCCTTGCCAAGAATGTGTTGTATGTAATAAAGCAATAAACCTGCGTATAAGAGGCCAGGCCTCAGAGATGCGGGTAGAGCACCTCATGACGATACCTGCTGTCTGAACTGATGTGTTCTCCTCCGGAGAGAATAAACCTTGTTTCCTGCCTTCCCGTCTCCAGTGCCTGCCTCTTCATTGATTAATAATTCGTGGGTTAAAGAGGCGATACCGCCGGGCAAATATCGATTGTCCCTTGACCATAGATTTAACATGGTTGCAAATTATTTAGTCCACTTTAACCCCTTTCACGCGGATGACAAAGCCAGCTCGTCATGGGCGTTACCTGCGCTACGCGGATGACGAGCTGGCTTTGTCACAAACCGCGCATTTTTGAAATTTCAGCGCACAGCGGGAAAACCCGCTAGAGGTTAATCCAATTCATCAATTCAAGCGAAAGGGAAAATTTCTGTAGATCCAATTGAAACAGCAGCGATACAAAATAGTCTGCTGCTTCAGAGATTATATATGTGAGGGTTGCAGATACGGCGCACAGAACGTAGATACCCCATATTAGATATTCATTGTTTCTACGTTATATCAGCCCTGAAGAAGTCACAATTTGCTATTCGACAAAACATATGTTGGCCGAGAGTCTAATTACATAAGAAGTCAATAAGTAGAGATGGGTCTAAATTATTCTACTTGATGAGCTACAGCTGATGATGGATTTCTCTAAAATAATCAAGAGAATCAAGTATTTAACGGCACAGATTCATAGGTCTCGGAGAATCATAATATCGGCAAGCACCTCTTAGAAATGTGCATAGTGTCATCACAGACATCCAGCTGTGCCGCTGATTACCAGCAAGAGACACACGGAGAGTTTACTGCGAAAAAATTACAGAACAACAGTATATGGATTACCCGTAATAATCAATTGCACCAAACACCAGACCCATAAATTACAGTAGTTCACAATATTTCCTAAATGTTTTGCTTTCATTGAAATTAACAGAAGAAATGTGCACACACAAAAAGGCAGCTTTTCATACCAACACTGAAAGTAGTTTGCATACATCCCTGGTACCTGTAATAGAAGCATGTCTTTGAGTAAAGGTTATCAATGTACACCTTGACGATTTTTGGATGGTGTGCATGTGCTCTATTAAAACAAGCATTAGCGAAGCCAGTATACATTGGCCTGCAGTTTGAGTTCTGACTAAAAACATTATGAAAGCCAGCTACGTTGTGAAATGAAAACAGACAAAATGTGTTTTCTGATTAGAATGCATCTATTAAATACACAATTTAATGTGTGGTTATTAAGATTGAAATAGTCCAAATAGTCCCTCATCGATTGCAAAGCAAGGCAGGACGTGGACTGATACACCATACAGCCAATAGCATGAGGTGAGAGAAAACTACTACTACTCTGAGCAGAGCTAAAATCCACTACTTTCAGAGTTAGTTTACTGCAGCCTTATTCAATTAAAAGCGCCGGGACACTCTTTTTGAGTAGCCGTGCGCTCTACAAAAGCCATTTTAACATAACATAACATAACATAACTATTTTTTTTAATTTTAATTTTTTTATTTTTTTTGCAGAGTTTTATATAGCGCAAACTAGAACCGAACCGAATCAGTTCTCAGAGCGCTTTACATAGCACCAGTTACGTTACATGAGGACACACTTTCATTTGTTTTAGGCAGGGGGAGATTAAGTGATTTGCCCAGAATCACAGGAGGTTTTTGGCGTCGTTACCGAGACTCGAACCCAAATCCCCATGTCCGAGGTCGAGTGCCTTAGCCGTTAGGCCAACCCCTCTCCCACTATGTATATTTCAAAGCACTGGTAACAATAGGTATCAAGACAGCTGTTCTATCAAGCTAGAGCTAAAAATCAAACTACCACATCTTGCATATTAAAGGGTTTTGTAGCTACATACACTCTTAATTGGCCTCTCATTGGCACATTATTCAATAATGGATGACACCGAATGTATCTGTGAGTGTGCCCTTCATGTGTGACCCCCCCTGTGTAAACTTGTGATGGTATTAACCATAAAAAGAGGAAGCAGCTAGCTCCAACCACCTGCGCCTCCCCACAAGGCTTCACACCAGTTCCACCTGGACTCCAGGAACCGCAGACGGTTCAGTGGCTGGGTTTTGCTCACAGCATTATTTAGATGGTTGCTGACTTTGCAATAATGTGCTGCATTCGCTTTACATTCAGATCCTGCCTCTTACAGAGACCTGCAGAGTTGTTCCGTCATAGTATTTCTTTCATTTCCATGACCACCCAAGCGAGCATCTGAAAGTGAGCTAGTGGTAACGGAGGTCCCCAGAAAGGAGCATTCCAGCACTCTCCAAAAAGCAATTATTTTGATGCAAAGAACAACATGGAACCTCTTGCTTATGGGGCCAGAAGATAAATGTGTGTTTCCCACAAACTCTAGTTCACTAATAAAGATCAGGACCAATTCTGTGGATTATTGGACTTCCAGGACACTGGTTCATATGCCACCTAACAGGGTAGTCCTGGAAGGAAATTATTTTGTTCGGTACCCAACAATACCCAATTACAGCATGGTCTCTAAACAGCTTTTGCAATAAAATTACCATTACAATTAGACTCAATGCTCACTTGACAGTACATTAGAGACAAAAGACTGATTGTGTAGCTCCAAGAAGCATTATCGACCGCAAGAGGTCAAATCACAGAAACAACCTAGCCCTTGCATCTAGGGGACCAGGCCGAAGCAGCATCAAGACTCTCGACTAATTCATGCAGAGATAGAATTGTATTTTTACAGCACAAGATATAGCAGAAACGAAATCCATGCAAATTGCATAGTTAAATATTTCCAAGAAAGAACCTTGCATAATTATATGAGCTGCTCAGAATCCCTCAAAACACATTTACCTGACATTAAAGAGAATGTGCCTGTATTCTGTGCCACACAGACCTGCAATTGCGTGGGAAGAGCTATATGACCACGGAGCATGACCTGGGTTAATTGAGAGAAGTAACCTGGACTATTTGAAAATGTAAAGCGTCATCACACAATATGGATTTCGAACATAGACGTTTAATAGGGAACAGCTTCACAGTGACCTGCAGAACATTACATCAGCTTGAGATAGTAACAAGGACATTGCATTGAAATGTGGGGGGAATTGGGAAAATGGTGCCTACCCTTGAAATTTGTCTCAAATCTAAGAGGTTTGGGGACAAATACCAAAACATGCCAGGCCTCTGGGCATGTAAATGTCACTGAACAGATGTCTGGAGCGGAGACAGAGGGAGTAAGGACTTCCTGTTGATAGTTCAGCATGGAAAAGTAGGCACCCATTGGAATCGCGTTTTGCATTGTTTATTTCCTAAAAGAGGCAGCCAATTTCCTCATCAATGAGAAAAGAAAGGATTTCCTGATCCATTTCCCCCCTTCAGACACCCTCCGGCCTTCTGACTCGGGGGACATGTAGCAATCTTCATTAGCTGTTTTCGATGTGCTCCAGCGATGCGCGGACGCGTAGCCGCAGATCTATCACATGACGTGCAGATCGATAGCCGAGCACACGAGGTAGGATTCCATTACTCAGTTCCGACATGGAGCCGAATCCTTAAGGGATGCGGGACTGGCAGTTCACGCCCCGGTACTATTCCTGGGCCGATACATCCGTCAGCTCCACCGAGTCCCGCCTCCACCTTCAATGATGTAGCAGACTTCAAACATCCTTCAGTTCTCCCAACCTCACTTCCAGAAATCTATGCACGCTCATAACATCAGCTCTCACAGCCTCTTCTCTTGGGTATAAACCTGGCCCACATAACCATAAGTTCCCCCAACCTCAGTGCTGCAGCCGCCCACAAATCGTTCACCACTCTTAACCTATAATCCAAGTAAGTCTGTAACACATCTGGCACATTATACGTATCCTCCAGTTGCCCCAGCGTCCACTCTCCGGTATAAACCTGGTCCACAGATCCATAAATTCTTCCAAACTCTACTCCGAGTGATAGAGCTGGCCCGTGAACGACTCTCCCAAACTACAATCCTCAGAGACTTACGTGGGCCGTAGATCTACCTGCTCCCCAACCAAAAGATAATCTCATAAACATGCGGCTTGATTTACAAGTTAGAACTATGAGTAATGTGGATACGTTTGCTGGAGCTTTCGGGGTACTTTAACTGTCTGTAATGTATTCAGCTGGGGACTTCCACCTGCTAGATAGATAGATAGATAGATAGATAGATAGATAGATAGATAGATAGATAGATAGATAGATAGATAGATAGATAGATAGATAGATAGATAGATAGATAGATAGATAGATAGATAGATAGATAGGATAGATAGGATAGATAATCTATATATATATATATATATATATATATATATATATATATATATATATATATATACACAGACACACATTATATATATATGTGACCAAGGCCTCGTGTAGGCCGAAACGTTATGCTGTCTGTTGCAGAATAAAATATACTCACAGATCAACTTGGGTCTCCAGTTTCTTGGCGGTAGCGGTGGGAGTTAAACCTGTGAGCTGTCGCTGCCTGTGGAACCTGTGTTATATATATATATATATATATATATATATACATACAAACATATAGATGTATCAATTCACCTCGCCACGCCACCCTTTTCCGTCGGGTAAGAACGAGTGCAGACCATCAATATCGTGCAGCAATTTGTTCTTTATTTAGCCTCCGCCATAACGCGTTTCAGCCGTACAAGCGGCCTTGATTATATATATATATATATATATATATATATATATATATACACACAACAATACCAGACCCCAAAATTGAAGAAGGCCAGCCTGAAGATTGATATCAAGGCACAAGGTTTATTTGCAGCGTGCTGGTGGCAAGTAGGCTCAGGAACACCACTTCTAAAATCACATCGCCAGACGCGTTTCGGGAGGAACCAACTCCCTTCTTCTGTGGCGCTTAGTGCAAAATAGACGAACTTGCTGCAGTCTTGTTAAATGCAAAGTCCCTGCCCCTGGGGAGGGGCGTGGCCGTAGAACAGCCACCTGGGTATTGTAGTGCAGTTTATTATCCCATGTGGGTGCGCAGTTCAGTCCCAATGAGCATAGTGTAAAATCCCTTGTGGGTTGAAGGGGTAACTGGCCTCATGTCACCCTGCTTTATCGGTGCAAAACGTGCCGAAGTGAGCACTCACTGGAATCATGCTCACTCCTCTTCCATCCTTAGCGTCAAGTACCGGTCGGCACTGACGGATACGTGTCTTCACGGGGAGCCTCCTTCGCGACCTGGAGCAGCCGCTAAACATCCAACAATACCAGACCCCAAAATTGAAGAAGGCCAGCCTGAAGATTGATATCAAGGCACAAGGTTTATTTGCAGCGTATACACACACACACACACACACACACACACACACATATACATATATATGGGTCAGGAAGCGAGTAGGGGAGAAAGTGTTCAAGTGTAATGTCAAGAAAATAGGACACAGGAATGAAAGATCACGGAAGCTTCATGTGATCTTGCTCTGCCAAGGGGTACCTCCATTGTGAAGCCCACTGCGGCTTAAGCCAGTGGCGTAACACAGGCCCCCACAGCCCCTGCAGTGCATGGGGGCTCTCAAACTCCAGGGGCCCCCCTCAGCACAACACTCTGGCTGAAGTGCTCCTGAGTTCAAAGAGGGCCCCTCCACATTCCTTGCAGGTGGGCCCCCTCAAGTTTCGTTACGCCAGTGGTTTAAGCTAGGTGGAATCATTCTTTTTATGTAAATTGCCCTGCTGCCATCTTGGCATAGGAACCACTGGTTCTGCATTATTTTAATGAGCATCAAACTTGCAGGCATAAGGAGCACAGTGCAGAGATAGACAAAAGGCTCCAGGAGAGAGGCTCACAGGTGATCTGCCAAGGTGGTCTTCCAGTGCTGCAAAGACACACGTGCCTCTGTGTGGTGCAGGAGACCAGCACCCACCGCAGTACCAGCCCTGGCAGGAGTAAGGGTGGTCCTGCAGTAGAAAATAATTTCCTAGCCAACTTTTTGGGTTATGTACTGATTAACTATTAAAATATTGTTTTCAATGTCACTATATCTGTATTTTTAAATAATGAATGTTCTCATATTAACATTGAATTTGAGAATTGAAGATTAAATAATTTAATTTAAATATATCTGTGCATTTTGATCTTTTTGCACTGAGTTTACTTCTATTGTTTAATATATCAATCTGTTAGGTCTTAATACATGTAAGTTGCCTAGGAATTGTCTTACCAATTTATCAGGGGGTCCTTGTTATTCACATTTTTATAGGGTGGTCCTGGCCACAGTCACTTTGGATCTGTACATCCCTGCCAAGAAGCAGCACTGGGCGGGCAGCACCAATGGGCGTGATGAGCAGCCACGCCGCCAACCTCCATTGGCACTCTCGCCATCCGTCTACCATCAGGAAGAGTTCAGGATTGCAACCATTTGATGCCAGCTGCATAATGCTGCATAAAAGGGTCAGCCTAAGGATTTTGGGAGCCGCAAGCAAAACATATTTTGGGGCTCCTTTATGGAATAAATATGAATTTTATTGCCCATTTCCTTTTAATCCAAGTCTCTATGATACCAACCAATACTCATGTATATGTCGAATTTTAACGAGGTCACAAAAAATAGGTGAAATATATCTTGTCCTGGACGCTGGTTAGAGAGACGGAGTCAGAACTAGAGGGAGGTAGGGTTGAGGTTTGGAGAGAGAGATAGATTCCACAGTATTCAAATGAAGAGAAAGTTCACTCTCCCAGGGGGGCTCGTTGGATGTTGGGGCCCTTTGGAAGTTGGGGCCCCAGGCACTTGCCCACTTTTCCCATGCATTAAAACCTCCAAGGGAGGCTAGCACTGCTGCTGCCGCTTGTCCTCTGTTTCATGAAGGTTGTAAACATGTTTACACGCGGTAGCATTTTATCCAACATGGTTTATTTTGCATTAGAAAGGGCTGAGAATGACCCGCTTTTCTAAGTTTTGTGACTGACCTCTAAGGGAAATCTCAGCCCTCTTGCACGTCGGCCTCTGGCGCACGCCCCACGCGCCATACAATTATCTCAAGTTCTGTTTGCAGACACGCACGGAGCGGGAAGTAAAGATAGGTTGGTGTGTTTTTCCCTTTCAAGGCACCACCTTGGCTTTTCTTCTCGGTTTTGTTCCGGGTTCTGGATAGCGTCTGCGGTATATGCCCGTGTAAATTAACAATGTAAGGCGTTTCTCTGTCCCATTAAATGAACAAACAGGCTGGGCAGCTGACCAATGCTCGGTTGGAGGGTGGGGGAGGGGCGAACGCGGTGACACGGCTCGGACGAGCGCGCACAATAAGTACATCGATCGTAAAAGATCTTTTAATGACTCTGCGTTTGATTACATCCAAGTGAAAGGAGGGGCCCGACAGAGACCCTTTCCCGGTGCAGCACCCCCCCCCCCCCCGTGACGTCACGGCGAGCATGTGCAGGACCCCACGGGGCGCTCTCAGGGAGCAGATGCTACGTGCCTTATGCCTTCGCCCTTCCCTATGACCCAAAACACGTACCCACCCATCACCTTGCATAGGGTGACCACGCACCTGTCACGGAGACGCCCCTTGTTGTGTTTCTAGCTCAGCTTCATTCGACAAGCAATCGTATATTAAATATGTATGAGACCTAAAATGTTACTGTGGGTTTCTTAATATCAGACTACAAATCTCCAGCGGTTTCTCAAGGATGCTACTTAATTGCTGGAGAATGAAGGGGGTGTCTGAAGTTGGAGTCAGGGTGCCTAGAAACACTATACCTCCTGGATCATATAGGTCAACATGTTGCTGCTACTGGTGATAAATAGCACGTTCTAGTCTGCTCTACCTGCATACATGGTTCATCCCATGGAATCTTTCATGAATATATTTTTTTTATTTGAACGATGAAACCAAGTCCAGAGTGCAATGGGTTAAATGTGCATAACGGTGCAAACACATTTAAGAGGCCGTGTGACTTTTAGAGAGAGATGTTTCCCTGTGTAACAGTCCTTGCAATGTGCAATCTGTGAGGCAGAACACTTTTTCCCATGTCAATTCTGCTGTACTGTTGTAATAAAATGGACTTTGACACTGTGCTCATAAATGTGTAAAGGCCGTGCGTTAGAAGTTCCGTTGTTGCATAAAAATAATTATGAAAACACATTTATTTCACTGCAACGACAGACAACGGGTCGCTCTATCGTCAGACAATAGTATCTAGATGACGTGGGTGCACGTGGCTGGCCATCGCCTTCTTTACATGCATCTCCATATAGAATTAAGAAACTGATATAACATGTGAGGCTCACCACTCCCCATCCGAGGTTTACATACGTAGAAAGTCTGGTAGAAAGCACTATATGAATTGTGCAAATGACTAAACCTTCTTCAAAGCACACGGGCAGCAGTTCAGGCTCTTGCTGACCAACACAAAGAGCGCTCGCTCTTCGCCCATCCCCCTTCAGGCAGGACTAGCGACCAGAGCCTCCCTCGAGGCGCTTTACTTTACACTGGCCGCTCACGAATACGACTGAATGTATTCAGATAAGATGCTCGGGTGGTGATGGGCAGATGCGTCACACCTCGCGCCGCAGCGCACCACCGGGCAGGGCGCCTGTTATCATAACTCATAATCACAAAATCAAAACAGAGGGTGAGGCTGCCTGCTGAGGGGATACTGGGACCACGTGCCGTGACGAGTTCAATGATCGGCGTCGGACTCAGTATTTACTCTAACCAGATTCACACACTGTGTGTGAGCTCAGAGTTCATTTACAAAGACCGAATAAGTGAACCGGAAAGGGCGGGTCCTCGACTGACTCTCAGACCAGAAGCATGCGGAGCAACGGCGCCGGAAGTGAGGACTGACCATTGGCCCTTTTACCGGGAGACCAGAGTTTCTCAGCGGCATCTGGACCAGATGTGTGATCTAGGACTTCAAGCATGCCTCTTGTCATTGGGTCTTTTCTCTTGTCGAACAAAAATGGGCATTTTTAGAAACAAGGCCGAAGCACCCTGTCCTTTAGTTTTGGAACCTTCCTACTTACTTTATCAACCAAAGATCTCCAACATGCCCCTTGGTGACCCCCTAGTGAGCAGGGAGTGAGGGGTGTGGGGGGGGGGATCACACCGCAGTGTGTCAATTTCAATTTATTTTTATTTATGATAACGGAACTCCGTTGAGATCCACATAACAGTTTATCAGAGAAAATAAAACAACAAAAATTACATAAATGAATAAAAATATCAATATAACGTTAAAAAACATTTAAAGAAGAAAAACAATTTAAAACAAAACAATTCGTTTGCGGGATTAAACATTGCTGCAATAAAATCATAAGCTGTGAAAATGCCCAACTGAAAACACAAAGGTTTTAACCATTTGCGCCTATGTGCCATAAGGGCTGGACAAACAAAAACGACATGGTATAAATCCTGGGAATAAAGATTACAAAATTCACAAATATCTGTGCCTCCATGCCATTTAGACCAAAGGCAGTTCAATGGAAGTAAATCATATCTTAACAAAAGAATAAATCTCCTAACTGCATGAGGAAGATTCCAACCTAAGTATGGCTGAGGTTTTTTAATTTCACAAGAGTTACCGATAGGAAACATTCCTCTCTTAACTTTACGGGTCCTACTATCAGCTCTAAAACTCAACTCCCAAGACGTAGTTTTTAAGGATAACTTTAATTGGGCTGTTGATAATGAGAAAAGACTTTGTTCATCTATCTGAAGTAAAGTAATCGCCTGTCCAAAATTCCTTACAATAGAGGAGTAAGCATTATAAGGGCCCAACAACTCATCTTTTATTTGAAATCTCAGGGTGCCAGGCTTTCCTTCAGCTATATTAAAAACCCAACGCACCACACTCGCAACTGCCTGAGACCGTGCACTGCGCAGGCCAAATTCTTGTCTTAACGAAGACGTAGAGTTTGCAGTATTTACAGAGGCTAAATTACGTAAGATTCTTCCTTCAATAGAGTCTAAAAAATTCCAGCATGCCATATCCACTATTTCTAGTCCGTAGATCAGGGATGCGGGGATTTTTGCTCGGAAAACCTCGAGCAATATGGAAAAATGCCTCCTACCTGTCGCTTTATATAGAGAGGTGAGACTCTTCCCTTGAGCAAGAGCTTTCCTACTATTATTCTCAATATGGGTTTTTCCGGATAGATTGCTCGTGACTATCTTCCCAAGAAAGGGATAAGATTTAACTACTTCTAGTCTTTCACCCCCAACGGACCAGTAATAATCATCGTATTTAGGTTTTCTCCTTCCACTGAAGCACATTATTTTGCTTTTCGAAATATTTATTTTTAAAAAGTGAGCCTCGGAGTAGGAGTACAGAGTTTTTAAGCGATAATTCAGGCCCTTTGGGGTAAGATCCAGAATTAAAATATCATCTGCATACATTAAGCATGCAATAGATGATCCCCCTAATACAGGTGCAATACCATTGCTAGTAGATAATATAGCTTTGGGGAGATCAGCAATATATAAGGAAAATAACAGAGGCGCCAATAGGCAGCCCTGTTTAAGTCCATTATTTGTAGGTACTATTCTAGATAGTCCGCTCTCACCACCCATTAAAACTCTGCACCAGGTGTCTGTGTGAAGTGCGATAACTAGTTTCAATAAGCTGGGGGGCATCCCTAACTTTATTAACTTACTCCATAGCAAAGCTCTATCCACCTTATCAAAGGCCGTGGAGAAGTCAATAAAAGCCCCATAAACGCCTCCTCTGCGGACTGTGACATATTTTTCCGCCAAGATTTGAAGAGCGGTAAGATTATCCAAAGTACCATGTTGTTTTCTAAAACCGGTCTGCTCTGGTGGAAGAATTGCGAACATAGTCACCCAGTCATTTAAGGAATTCAATAAACATTTGGTAAAAACCTTGCCTATGGCATCTAAGAGTGCTATTTGCCTATAATTTTGGGGTGAATCTCTAGCCCCCTTTTTATAGATAGGGATTAACAAACTCCCTTTCCAAGAATACGGGATGATGCCATTGGTATAGCAAGCTTTGAAGACATGGTATAAAATTTTCCCCCATAGGGTACTATGAGTTTTCAATACTGAAATTGGTATTTCGTCTGTGCCTAATGCACCTGACGAGCGGAGAGCTTTGATTGCAGCAACGATTTCTAATTCAGAAGGAGGATCATATGGAAATGAATCTTCCTGCAATTTACTAGAATCAAACTCCTCACCATTACTGCTGTATAGGCGCTGAACAAAATCTGCCCAAGTCTGTTCATTTATTGATATCGGAGAAGGTCTTGATCTTACCCCACATCCCTCCCCAATTAATGACCAAAAGGTCTTGGACTGACCACTCTTAGCTGCTTCACGAATTTTAATCCAAAGATCGTCTTCTTTCTCACATTTTAATCTAACCTTCAACCTATTTTTTCTTCTCCTCAGAAGTGAAATTCTTTGTCTACGATCTAAAGTAGGGAAAAGATATTGGGCCCTGACCAATTTGTTTATTTCTCTATTTAGGTTTCGAAGATCAGAGGGGATTTTTGGCGTCTCCTTAACTGGAGGAGGCTTTTGAGCTTTTAATTTTAAGGTTTGCAAAAATGACCTAAAGCAGAGTAGCTCTCTGCCTTCCCATAAAGTTAAGTTATCTACGGTATGCTCCAATATATTGGTCAAGTTTTTAATTGTCCTGGAATTCCAGTGGCATTTCCTTTTTTTAATATTGAAGTTCAATAGATCATCCCCAATTTTCCATGAGTCTCTTTGAGAAGATGTTACATTCAATTTAACGGTTAATACATTATGATCACTAAGATCGGTAACGGACACTGCCAAATCCTTCAGAAAGCTAAAAAAGGTGCTATCGACTATCACATAGTCCAAAATCGAACCACCGTTCCCTGATTTATGTGTTAGATGGGCAGGGCTATCAGAAGGGAACCTTCCAATGGCGATGATACAATCAACCTCAACTAAGCTCTCCAGGATTAATTTCCCTCATTTATTTGTTTTAATATTCTTTGGGAATATAGCTTTAGGTATATGGAACATTTCCTCCTTTACTTTATTTCTAAATAACTCTAAGGCACCGTTAGAAATTTTACCATTTAAATCACCCACCAATAGAATATAAGGGGGGGGGATAGATTCCTGCAGGTTGATTATAAAGGAGCAGATCTTCTTAATTCCGCAATTATAATTTAGGTCAGGAGGTAAATAGGCATTTATTATTATGACTGATTTATTAGAGCCATCATTAACAAGATTTGTTAAGGTGATCGCCTGAAATAGTTTGTTCGAGTCTACAAAGTGGGTATAATTCCATTTAACTTTGTTTGACAGAAAACAAGCTAGCCCACCTTTCGCACGGCCTCTTATAGAGGGAGTGGCATTACTCTCCAGCACATAATAGTCTTTCACAGCCGGCAAGTTCCCTACCCGCCAGGTTTCCTGTAAGCAGATAATATCTGCATCTAAGGAGTTTAAAAATATCAGCTTTTCGGAACTCTGGGTTAATCCTGCAATGTTCAAGATATTATTTTTAAGTTATCGCTAAAAATCTGAACTTATTCTAGATGTAAGACCAGATTTATCCGACAAAATGGCAGGTAGCCAGTTCCACTCCAAATCAGCGTCTTTTACCCTAGTTTGTTTTATCGGAAGCGGGTTATTTACTGTCACCTGTCGCTTATTTTTTGATATGCATATTTTCAACTCTTCCGTCGTTACAGGAAGGCTACCTGAGGGATATGCATTAGGGCCCTGATAGGTTAACAACTTTTGACGATTTTGGCCATCTACTTTAACCGGTATGAATGGATCAACATCGATTCCTCTTATTTGGAATTCTTCTGACCATTGTAAAATGTGATTTAGTAC
The DNA here is from genome assembly GCF_964261635.1 of Lissotriton helveticus. NCBI lineage: Eukaryota > Metazoa > Chordata > Amphibia > Caudata > Salamandridae > Lissotriton > Lissotriton helveticus. Next base: position 160,672,186 of record NC_136065.1, on the reverse strand, counting down.
CAATTTAGAGTAGAATTTTACACGTGCTATCTTTCAGTTTTCCGAGTTTATTAGTGTTACAACATCTGTCTACCGTTTGTATCAATTTTAAACTCTCTATTTCATGAAAACAATTAACTAAAGCAGATCTATTTAAAATAAGATCTGGATCAAAAATCGGTATAAAATCAAGAAAGAGAGTATCTACATTTTCTCTAATCTTGGGGACTGTCTTAGATGTAGATTCAGATGCAACTACTTGTGAGAATGGGATAGCCAAAGGATTAAGAATCACTCTTGGATTAGAATCAGAGACGGGGATTAAATTTTGGTCATTTACCAATGTACGCTGTACATCAGAATGTTGCTGGTTTGTATGACATAATAATTCTTGTTGTATTACTGTGGAAATCACCTTTGAATTTTCCACTTGTTCATGCGATGAATTAAGGTCCAAATCCACAGGGTTGGAATTATTCAGTGAAAAATCTTTATCATTTTCAAAGGTAATTTTCCGTTGCCTCTTTTTGTAAAATCTACGATTTGGTTTTCTTTTTTTACATCGTTGTTTTTTTATTACTATTATTTCGGATTTTTTCTCTTTTAATGGTGAGACTTTGTCCGATGGGACTAGGAGATTTACTGTTTCTTTATTTGTTTGGGGGGAAAAAAATAGGAAAAATAGGTGGTAAGGTGTTAGACTCATTATCCTCCGTAGATGGAGATATCTTAATCTCTTGACTAATGAGAGCTGCACAATTGTTTTTAATTGGATTTCCATTCCTTTGGGAAGGAGATTGAATCGGAGCTATAAAGTCCGTGTTAATCTTATCCGAGGGATCAGACGTAATAGAAACCTCAGTAGTTATTTTGTCCTTTATTTCATTATGTTCTTCCTTACTTAAATTTTTTGGAGAAGTTATTATTTTTGGGTTGATGATATCTTCCAATCCTGTATGGTTACTCAATAGTGCCTTTAGGATCAAGGTTACTGTATCAGAAACGTTATCTGATCCATTCACCAATTTTTCCAAGAGCAGTAAAATGGATGTAATAAGTCGCTCTAAAGCAGCTAAAGAATCAGATATTACTTGATTTTCTCGTGGATATAAATTTAGATAATCATTATTTTGGTTTTGATTGTGGGAGGGGCTAGGGAATAAATTCATTTCAGGGGTAGAGAAGTCAGAGTTTTTTGAAGGTGTGCTGCTAAAAAGATGTAACACAGGAGTAGCTATAGTATCCTGTCGAGTGATGAGGTTCCGAGTTAAAACTTTCTGGGACTCAAGATTAATATCGGGAAGGGTATAGTCCTCTGGAGGAATATGCATCGAGGTAGAAGAACCAGGATACATTTTTTGGTCATCGTTTAAGAGAGGGGAAAGATTATGAACTACTGCTATTACAGGAAAACCTTGGTCTACCACATTTGTTGCCAATTTTTGGACTTCTAGATGAGAAACAGAATCTTGTTCTTGGTTCTTATAGGTTAAGTCATCATCAAGATGGGATAGGGCAGTAACACCTGTCAGGGTACTATCTCTTTTATTGATATGGAAGTCTTGTACATGTTTTTTAATACTAATATTAGTATCTTCAATAAGGACTTCTTCTCGATCTACTTTATCTTTACCCTTATCCCATAAGGAGTATAGTTGGCATGTACTTTTCACTTGTAAGGCTGGCCCATTTCTATTTCGCAAAGGGTTGGATTTAGTTTTAGAGCAAGCTCTACCGACTACCACTCGCCCAGATCTTAATTTCTTAGTGGTCATCTTATTTAAGTGGAGAGTAGACAAATGTAAATCACGATATAGACCAATAATTAGCCACAGGGAAATATACTAAATGTTCCAACAATCAAATACAATAAAAAGAAAACTAAAGGGATATGGCCCAGCCCAGCCTCTATCAGTCTCTGTCGGTCACAGTCGGTCCCGCCCTTGTCCCGGGCTGCTCCCGGCGCCCTCCCGCGTGCTCCCGCACAGCGGGACTCTTCAACTACAATTAAGCTATCTGAGCTATGAAGGGAGGAGCCGGCAGGGAGAGCGCCCCAGCTGGTCCCAATTTGGGGTGGTTGCTGGCGCTCCTGGGACAGGTAGTCCTGCGCCAGCAACGAGCTCGCAGCCCTGCTGATCTCTCTCCCTCGTCGAGGCTTTCAGTCCGCCTTCCTCGAGCAGTGGAGTTAAACGGATTAGAACTGAGGCACAATGAGATGCAGCAACAGCGACCAAACAAAAGGAATCCGCAGTGTGTCCATTCAGCCTTTGACCTGTTTGCAAAGACGCTAAAATAGCGGTAAGTGCGACAGCCTCTGTGCTCAAGTCGTTACTAGCTCAACATTAACTCAACAAGCGTAGGTTGCACTGAGTCCCAAACAACATTCATTGATATTCACGTGTCCTATTTTCACCAGTGATCACTGGGCCTATGCCAGGCCTTGAAGGCCACTCTGCCTACAGGGAAGCACACTCCCTGGATGCGGAGCAGTCGCGCACGCTAGGCCTGGTAGATGGTTCCCACCTACTCCCTTCAAGCCACCATGAACTCTCCAAACAACTTCCTGATGCCAGGCCTGGGACAAGGAGGGACACATTCTTGGAGCCTTGCTAGTGGTGGCTGGGACTAGGGTGAGGTATAAGAGCCCCACAATCTCATTGATTTAGTGCCACTTTCCAGTGAAGATTGCAATACAGAAAGAACAGGGTTTGGGGCCAAGCACAATTGCATCTATCCTCGGTAAGTCCTTTATCTAAATAGTTTAGGTGCTACTTACCGGAGATTCAAAACCCCTAAATCTCCTAAGACACAATTGTCTCATTTTCCAAAAGCAACATACAATGGTCCAGCACACTGATTGTAGTTGTAATTCACAATAAAGATAACAATTATTTTATATATATTACCAGAGCTTATTCCATCCAAATGATAGTAGTTCAGTGGAGTTGTTTGCAGTATATTCTTTATTCATAGATTTTCTTCCAATGAGATAAAAAGACAGAAGCCAACGGGTTTCGTCCTTCACGGACTTCTTCAGGGCTTGGAGAATGTTTTTTTCTCTGTATATTGATAGTGTGATTCGAGAATTTTCTCGCACTAGTGGGTCAGTTCCAGTTAGCCGCCCTCATTCCCTAAAAAAGTGTAAATATGTGGTTTAGCCGGCATGGTAGCGTGGCATCCATCGCGGTCGAGGAACCCTCTTCTCCCGAGAGCACTCGAAATGTGGTCGTGGCGCGTTAACATACATTTGTCTTACTCAGACCTTTCAGATGGATGGCTGAAGGTTAAACCATCTGCTTAGTACATTTAGGGGTTGGTTTGATTTTACAGAATTTGGCTTCCACTTTAGGGTGTTTTTGGATACATCTGTGTAAGGGAGGTAGTATTGCTTGCTGTCTTTGACCTTCCTTTAGTGAATACTCAACATTCATCGTCACTAAAGGCAGCTAACATGCATTATTTCATAAACTATGCTTGTCACTGGCACCCTAAGAGGAGACTCATGGTCCAAGATGTGATGGATGCAGGGTGAGTCTGCACCAGTGAACCTACACTTTACGGGAACAGATGATGATTATGGTTGCCGCAGGGCTGCCTCCAAATGACACCCTTCTCGCAACCAGTTTTTTAAGATGAAAATGCTCCCTCAATTATGGTTTCTCGATTTCTTTGGGTGTAAAATACACGACCCAAATATATTTCCAGCAAAATAAGTCTTGGGAGGGCATACACTTGGGTGGGAACGATGGCCTCTGGGCCAGTTTGATAATCTGTGGTCCATTGGGAGGAAAGGCGTGTGATACAGCCTCCTTGCTGTAATTTATGGCTGTGTGGCATTAAAAGACAGAAGCCCCAGGAGAAGGGACCCCTGCTGCCTCGGTGCCTGCATATCTTTATGAACTGCTGATGTAGCAATAAAAAACCGTGGACGTAAATGTTAACATGCATCGATCACAAACTGGCTTTAATACAACCCACTGACAGTCTGAATACACCAGATTTAAGAAAACAGTGTTTTAAAGCCAATATTTTACTATCAAAACATGTAATTTTCAGCTTCACGCTGTTCTAGACTGGAGCTCTGGCAGCCTCGCGCGATCCCAATCAGCGAGTCTTAATTACAGCGACTGCCTGGCCACAATAAATCCGGTTTAAATACAAATTATATCAAGAGTCAGACAGGCATGGGCCCTTTTATTGCCTAGCCATGTTTGAAGTTAGATGGCGGAAAAGCCACCAAAAATGTCCTTAAACAGGGTTGGGGTAAAATAGAGTAAAATGACACTCCAATTAAACATTTTCTATATAAAATGTTTCTATGTAAAGTTCCCTTGCATGTCTTATATAAGGAGATTACCACAAAGTATGCAGTTACAGACAAGGGCATTACAACTTTTTTTTGTTTCCAGGAGTCGAAAGCTTATTTGTCCATTTCAAAAGGTAGGCACCTCAAACTAAACATAGCTGAAGACAACACTCAAAGAAAATGAAAACTCATATATGGCAAACTCCTATTCCGTCTCTGATGCAGACCCACCTATCTGGAACTCAGCCGAAACGTTATGTGAACAATATTTTTTCCTCTCCTGCAAGAAATTGAGACTATTGAAATTCATTTGCAATCAGTTCCTTGCCCTTCCCGACTGTTTTCAAAAACTACCATTGCTCCCGGTTTCTCCAACCCCAAAACTCTCAACTTCCCAGCCCCCACTGCAGCGGAAATCCCTACCTTGATCAACTGTCCCTGATCCTCCCAGAAATGTCAATAACAGGTTTGAACGCTGAACTACGACAGACATGTTCAATCATGCGACAACTGCGAACAATGAGACCCGTGTTTTAATGTCAATCTTTAGACCCCTGTACAAAGCACCCCATGATCGCTGTCTCACCAGCTTATTTCAGGCTGGACTGACACTACCATGGAGGAGGCATCACAGAACAATGTGAAATAAATGTACAGATGTTGACAATGTTGCCCTGTTTCACTCTCATCAGTTATAGAGAGGGCCTTCACCTACATCAGCTTCTAAGTATGAAGGACAAGAAGTCTTAGAAGTCGCTCTATCCTGTACTAAGAAACTGTGGTTTATCAGACCATGTACCCTGTAGTTAACGAAGTCTGCTCCTCCTGCTATTCGCAGCTTCCGCCCCATGTTTAAACCATGTAACAACAGTTCCAGAAATATCCTATATGCTGCACAATTTCTTTACTCACCAATGACCTAAACACAAAAAAGAAGTGTCACTCCTTTGGGGTGAGCCTCACACTTATGAACACACAGTGGGTCAAGGCTTGGCTCAAAGATGGAAGCATGCCATTTGAACTACAATAAAAGATCAATAATCAAAAAGCATTGGCAAAGTTAAACTGTCTGGGGCTGGCCACCAACCTGCTGGCAATTTGTGTCTTGTCATGGTTTTCGCAAAACTTTAATGTTTGGGAATATGCTGGACCCTCATCAATAAAAAAAAAATGCTACTGCCAAAAAAGATTTTGTGGTCTTAAAAACAAAAACACAAAACATAGTACACACTAGCACTGAAGGGAACTACTTTGCATGTGGACGTGTTCCTTGTGCAAGGGCTACATTACTTGTAGTGAAGTCAGCCAATGGCTGTTATAAACATGTTAGTAAAATCAAAAACTCTTGAAGAGAGCAAGAGAGAAAGAGAGAAAGAGAGTAAGAGAGAAAAGGGTGAGTAGGAAAGAGAGAAAGGGGAGTAGGAAAGAGAGGGAAAGAAAGAAAGGTGAGCAGGAAAGAGAGCGGAGGAATGTAGGAATGAAAGAGCAAGAGAAGAAAAGAAGGAATGAAAGAAGGCAAGAATGAGATTCACAAAAGAAGGAATTTAAGAAAGATACGGAATGAGAAGGAAGAAAGAAAAAGAAAGAAGGCAAGAATTAAGGAACGTAAGAATGAAAGAAGATATGAAGGAGAGAAAGAAAGCAAGAATGAAAGAAAGAAAGAATGAAATCAGACAGGAAAAAAAAGAAGAAAGGAAGGAAAGAAACAATAAAGGAGAGAGCAAAAAGTAAAGAGGCTAACTTAATACAGAATAGATTCAAAAGAACACCATCCGATCTGGTATGCTGTGAAGTAGCAGCAGTCAGAAAAGCAAAAGCCCGAAAAGAACTTTACAACAGCATTGGCAGGAGATGGGATTTAATAAAGATGGAGTGTGCATCAGAAGTGTTCTGCTAGACCAACAGCCTCTAAACACCGAGGTAACAGTAAAGTAATTATAAAATAATTAAAAAAAGCACTACCACTGAAAGTAACAAGCTTGTGTGTGAATGTGAGAGAGCAAAATGCAGAGCATGAGATAATTACAACATGCCCCATGGAAAGTATCTCCCAGTCGAAATCAAAGTTCACATCTAGTCTACGACGACGTAAGACTGTACTCCCTTTTCATAAGACAACATTAATGGAATTGGAACACAACTATAATAAATACAACAACAAAAAACCTAAAAATGAACACTACCAGAGCAGAACTAAGATTAATCTCCTCCCTACGTAAGAACCCAAATATAATGATAAAGAACGCAGACAATGGGGAAACAAACACTTCTAGGGACGCAATACAATATAACAGAAGCTCTGAGGCAACTGAGTAACATTAACTGTTCCAGAAAATTGCCCTCCAACCCATTAACATTGATACAACTTGAACTTAAATCCAAGCTACAAAAATAGTACCGGATGAGACTCCTTACCCAAGAAATAAACGACCTATACATACAGAGCCACACAGATTTTTTTTTTTTTTCTTCTCTAAGTCCATATAGAAGTTTTACTGCCCATTGGAAGTCAAACAATTTCAGGAACAGGCCCCATACTCTTACAGTTGGGAGAATACAGACTCTTACCTGCAGCAGTTATCCTAGAGAAAGCCCTAGGCCTGCCTACTGCATACGGCAAAACAATTTTTGGCTGTAACTTAAAGAGTGCTCTCTGAAAAAAAACAGGCTGTAAGCAAAATATCTACAGTAGTTTAGGAATGAGTTACATGAACTCCAAAAACTCATAATGGCAAACGTAAGTATTTTTGATACTACTATTTAACTACTGTAATTTGTTCTTGCTGTCTAATGATCAAATCAATCAAGAGTGTGCAGATTATATTTCTTATACTGGAAATGTGTGTAATTTACTATCTTACTGCATTTAAAAATTAATTGCCTTGACATAGGAATGATCATACCCATTACATAGAGTGTTACCACTCCACAAGTCCCTGAAACTACCCTCAATCCCATCCAAGCTGAAAACATCCTACATAAGACCCCTCCCCAAAAAGAAAAATCTCTACCCATCCGGCAAAGCAAACTACAGGCTTGAATCAAATGGACCATTCTTAGTAAAAAATATGTGTTTACTGGACTCTCTAACTTTACAGAACATTATGGCTTTATGTGAGGCACAATCTGGCTTCAGACTAAGCAGAGGCAAAGAGCCAGCCATCACATCCATCTGAGATGAGCTAAAACTCCCAGTGGACAAAAACGGAGTAGCTGCCTTATTGCTTCTGGATTTATCAGTTGCATTTTAAACTGTCCACCACATACGGCTACAAACACTCCACGATCTCGAAATCCTTGAAAACGCTTTGAAAAGAATTTCTTTTTATCACACACAAAGTTTAATCAACCTACCACCTTTCACATCACCTCCTCACACACAACATTGTGGTGTTCTTTAGGAGTCCCTTATATCCACTCTATTATTCAACATTTCCCTAACCCACTTACCAAATCTGATTAAATCATACAACCTCAAATGTTACAACTACGCAGATGACACCCAAATTATTTTTTAAATGACTAGCCCCGAAAACCTGTACAAATCACCACCACGTCCCGTGGAGGAGAGGCGGGGCGCGGGAGGGTCGGTGCTAAAAACCGGAGTATGGATAATTGAAGGTAAGTAAACAATTTAATAAATAAAACTAATTTCGTAGCGCACCCTGCATCACATTTTGCGATGCAGGGCACGCTACGAAATTCGTTTTATTAAATTGTTTACTTACCTTCAATTATCCATACTCCGGTTTTTAGCAACCTTCACCCTGCCTCTCCCCCACCCCGCCTCTCTGCCCCACCGAAACTCCCTCCACGGGCTGCGGCTGCAAATCACAACGCAATGACAGCCCTCATGTCATAAACACATGGAGGAAGAATAACCCTTTAAAGTTCAATACAGCAAAGACTGACATTATGACATGTGGACAATGGCATAGGTGCCAGCCTACCACCATATGGGCTAAGGAACTCCAAGCCCTTCCAACATCATCAAGAGAAGTTAGAAACTCAGGAGGAATCGTGGATTCAGACCTATCCTTGATACTGCATGCAAACTTCACAAAGAGTACCTTCTACACAAAAAACACTATGTCACAACATCCCATACCTTTCAAACCAACATAAACTGCAAGCTACCCGCACAGTCATAATCTCCAAGCTTGACTATGCCAACAGCCCACACCTCAGAGACCATCATTCACCATATGCAAAATACAAGTCATCCAAAATGCTGCCACAAGAATTCTTTTCTGTCTTCACCCAAAAGAACACGAGTCCAGTCCTGCAATTGCTCAATTGGCTACACATCACTAGAAGGGCACATTTCAAGGCACTCAGCATTGTGACAGCCAGGCTTGCACCACTCATCATATCACCTAACCATAAGACATCTGTAGGAGGCACTGCTTTCTCAGTACAAGCCACCAAATTCTGGAACTCACTACCAGTCAACATTAAAAGTACTCAGGAGCACATACACTTCTGAAGACAGTTGGAAACATAGCTATTTCCTTAGATAACTGCATCACCCACACCCTGGCAACAGAGCCCAGAAAACAATCACACTCAAGCGCAATCCTCAATTTACAGCCCACAAACTGGAAACAACTCGACCAGTGAACTGCTTTCGATATGCAGGAACGTTAAGAAAGGCTGACCGATGGCTCACCATGGCATTTTGTAGTTATGTACTATCAAATAGAACAGTTATGGTCCACAATAACACTAAGACCATTGTAACTTACACTTCTTACTCTTACACTTCTTAAATTCACAGAAGACAAATCTGTTATGAGGGTCACCAGCACTATACAGCCAAAAAACAACCATCGCCAATGAACAGGCATGCAATAACTGAAGCGATCTGTCACACGTTGCTGGACAATTTAATATAGTACACCACTGCAGGTCCCACATATGTATACAATATGACCACTTCTATACACTTCACAAGATCACTTAGATGTGAGATGATGAAAAATACCCATCCCAACAGATCTCTCCACTTCTGTCTTCCTCCAACCATGCCAGCTATACACAACATCTCAGAAATGACAGCACAATGCAGTAAACACCAGCCAAGCAGACTATATCATATGAAATACCATAAAGGGACCTGCCGAATTGTTTGGTCAAATCTACCAGCAAATTGAAAACCATAAAACTGAGCATCCGTCTCTCATACTCCACCATTCCCCACACAGCTACACGCTGCGTTCCATAACACGATATCTGCACCTCTGTGGTCATCACGCCTGACATGGAAACACTCCCAACACAAGAATAAGATCAAAACAAAGACAACATCCTTCCAACCACACACCCTACACAGTGTAGCGTGTTACCCATGTAGGCAAGTGCTTCAGCACCCCAAAAAGGGGTGGTAAGCGCTATATAGATGCTGCAAAACAATACCCAAATGAGGCACTAAAAGAATAGCTACAAGTAGTTAGATCCCCAGTGTCGGCCGCTATAAAAAGAACTGGTGGGGGCAGGGGATGGACGGACAGGGGGGGCAAGTGACATGGACGGGATGGGAAAATAATCATTTCTAAAAAATGTACATTTCCTTTTGCTGCCTCCTTCGCCCGCCTCGGTGCTCTCACAGCAGTCTCTGGGAAAGCAGGCTCCCTACCCAACCCAGCCACTGCTCTCATACAATGAGAGCAGCGCCAGGATTGGTCTGAGCAGCCTGGTCTGCCTCTCAGACAGTCCCTGAGAGTATGCATCTTTTCTTCAACCCGGCTGTGAACACGGATGGGTTGGAGAAATAGAAATGCGCATGTCTGTTTGGCCTGCCTAAGATTGACAGCCAAAAGCCAAACTTACATGCGCACTTCTACGTACCTACCATTCCTCCCGGCACGGCCTACACGCATGCCTACACCAGTCACTGAAAATTAAATGATGTTGTTTTATTATTATTTTATTTTTCTGTCACTGACTGACGAGTGGGGCAACGCTCCTCCGCCATTAGGGAGGAGCCGCCCCTGTAGAGCCTCATTCAATTGTGCAATAATAATTGGCCTCTGGAGCAGCTTACTAAATGCAAGGGCCGGACACTAAAGAATCTTAGGTGTACATTTCACCATGATTTGCCCAAGTACTATTTATTAGCAACAATATTTGTGAGAGAAGGCGGAGTCAAAGGATGAATCTACTCACCATAAATCTCAGTTCTTAGAGAGCTGGATTTCTCAAAAAGGAGAAGAAAGCTCCCAGTGCTTTATAGGCTAATGCTGCTAGAGCAGCATCTCACTATGAAACTACCAGTATATGAATTACTTTCCAGTAAGTGTTTTGTATCGAGGCAACTGGGGGTTGATTTATTTGTAACTGTTGGGAAATTTTGCAACGACGGGAAGTTATTTGCTGAGGCTCACACTAGCTGTCCTCGCGCACAGACCACAAGAATGTAATTCAGCCACAGGAGTTACACCCTCCTGCCTCTAATTTTACAAGAAAGGACACAACTTTGTGCAGGTTTGTGTTTTGGGGACTGTGTTAGCCAGTGCTTAATTTTGACACAGTGATTGCCGGTGGGACTCGCCAATACTCATTGTTTTTAGAATGGCACTTATTCTATCTCAGAAGACAAAGAGCAAGAGAGAGAAAATTACAAGAGGAAAGAAGAATGGAAAAACAATGACAAAGAAAGAAAGCAGGAATGGAAAAGAATGGAAAGGACGAGCTTAAGAGGCAGGGCCTGTCTGATGAGGGGTGAAAGAGGCAGACGGTGGACTCAAGACTACACAGCCTTGGCATTTGTCACCTTTGGTATTCCAAGGCCAGTTGCAGGCTCTTGAGCAAGACATTTGACCCAGGCTCTGGTAGCACACACTGTTTAACCCCTTCCCTGCTGCCGTCGGCCGTCGCGCGCGCTACCTCCCTGGTGCTGCGCACGTCCAACAGCCGACGCGGCCCCGCCTACCCTTTAGAACGCCCGCACCGCGGCGGAAATACCGCCACGGTTAAGGTGTTAATATTGCTGGCTTGTACTGTATAGAAGTCACATACTAAATCTACTTGGCACCAACAAGAGATTTCTCGAAGAACGCTCGGTAAACCTGGTGCTATTCAATCGCAAATGATTAAATGCCAAACTAGTACAAAACTGTTGTACAAACTGCCTAGAATCAAAAATAAATCTAAGCAACTTAGGGCAAACTTTCATGCAAGGACAGAGATCACTCTGCTGGCCTGATGGAGTCAATGACCTTGACTGAACACACTAAACTATTTCAAAAGAAGTCCCAGGCTTCATTGGGCAATATAACAGCTTAACAAGACACTGTAAGGTCGCAGAACGAGCCCTTCAGCTGCTCTCCCATTACAGGCTGGTGATGTGAACTCCAGCTGGCTGCACTGCAGCCCACTAGCCTCGCATTGATGTTCTGCAGAGAAATCGGTGGAAGGAGAAAGACATCTTGCTGATGGAGTTCATGCACATTCCGTGTTGCAGCGACAGCCCGTTTTACAGGACACTACTAGCTTTCTGCCCCAATTACAAAGCTGCATAAAGGAGGAGAAGCCCCGAGGCCAGGCCTGAGGCAGAATTATCAAAGTTGGCTTTAATGATGGTGGTGTTTGGTGCAACCTTCTCTGCTGGTGCGGTCCCACCGCAGGTGACCTCCTTCATCGTTGATACCCGCATTACCACCAACTAATGGTGCTCTTCATCTCTCCCTGGCCTCTCTCCCCCCCATTTATTTTATAGCGCTTCTCATCCCAATGTAGAGCGTCAGAGCACTTTACACCACAAACATATTATACAGAGACAATGAGTCATACAAGTGTGTAAATGAATGTTACTCAGGACGATGAGGACCATAGTGGTAGGAAGTTTTTGTGATGCCAAGTATGGGTTTTACATTGGAAGGGAACCCTTCCAGGACAAATCCTATGCTTTGCCAAAGTTGGAAAGGATTGGAAAAAGTAAATATTTCCTCCATCTTTACGCCGGCCTCGAGAAGGTGTAAATGTTTGATGCGAATCTCCTTCTACCAAAGCGTGTGGGTGGGGAGTAGCGTCAAACTCCAGGGTGGGTGCAAGGGAAAATCCAATTTCCACCCATGGTATGCGTGCTTGGCATACAGTAGTGCATAGTGCTCCTTTGTGGTGCTTCGGGGCTACTGGCCAATGCAGGTCAGGATTTGCATTGGAAATGAAGCCTCAAAACAAATGTGCTGCCAGCTTTGCATCACTTTTGTGATGTAAATCAGGCGGAAAGTGTTAGTAATCCCCCCCATACACTCAGGATTTTATTTGTAACCCACTAATTGGGGGTGTCATTCCAATAAACCTGAATTTACATCCTAAAGGAGCCCTTTTTAGCAAATGTAAAAGAACAACATTTTGAGGGGGGGGGATAAGGCTGCAAATCTATACCTTTCAGTTTGCATGCAGCGCTTTGATGCCAGTTCATAGCTCAAAGTGCTATAATAGAAGGATTGTAACTCATGAACTCCAGGCAATGAAAGGCCATCTGTGAAAAAAGCAGAAACCCGCAGAGCTACCTACATAAAATACTAATCGGTGATCTGCATGTCACTAAGTGTCATATTATGGCCCTTGCAATTATCTCCTGAAAAATGTCTTGCACACAAAAATCTTTGTAGATGTCCCTTATCTCGTCTTAGCGTGTCATACCAAGGGCGCCCCCTCGACCTTGGACCCTGGTGCGATGCACAGGTCACACCCTCTGAAGCAGACACTGCTCTGGCACAAGCCTGGTTCAGACTAACTTGACTTTTACATCTATTGTTGCATTCATTGTAAATAAGGGCTAAAAAAAATCCCACCTTGTTGACATACCAGGACTGGCTGGAGGTGTTCCATGACATGGGCAACTTATCAGCTGCATGACTTTTCAAGGTCCCTGAGAAACATAAAGTAGAGCCATGCTGAAGTAATCGCAAAGGAAGCCCAGGGACCAATCAGAACACGCTGGTCTAAATCTACAGATAACGTACAGATAGGATAAGCCTGGTGGAAATAACATGCCAATAAATTCTAGCTCTCTGACTATTAGTGGTTTTGGGATACTGGGTCCTTCTAACCCATTGCATGTTTCTGACACAAAGGCGGGCATTAGAAGATAGGAGCAGAGAAGACCTCTAATGGGTAAAGAATTGACTGAGCATGGTCAGTTTCCATGCACAAACTCACTATACAAATGCCCACTGCTGAGAACAACCTGCTCCTCAGTTGAGCCACCCTTGCAACACTCACTACAGTCAGCGACAAGGATATTGCTCACAAACACTGAGAGCTGATACTACAGCCATCTCTCCTTGGCTGCTGTCATTCCCCCTTCCTTTCTACCACTCTGTCATTTTTTCACTGTCAAGAGCTTCACGCAGGCATACAGAACTCTTCAAAAACGCCAAAATTGGCCAGGAATTAAGAATTGTGGATCTTCCACTGAAAACTCTTTGGCACAGATTTAGGCTGGGTGTATCCCTCTCCCTGGCTGAAGTCTACACTGTAAGGCAATTTACAGTAAGTCAACAACAATTAAGCTTATAGTGTAGAATGTGCAGCATGTTTGCAATATCCCTGGAAAAACACAATTATCTCAAACTCCATTAATTTACTACCCAGTCTGCTGAGTTCAGCAAAAATACGCGCTGTAGCTCGAGCGAATGAGAAGTCCCACAAATGGATCTGCCAAGTCGTGTTTTAACATCACTGTGTCAACTCGCAGACAAAGTGAATTCTCAGCTCCCCTTGGGAAGCATCTTATTTCGAGGTATGCACATTGGTAATAGCCTGTTGGCAAGTCCAAAACAACACGATATCCAGACACATAGGAGTGAGCTCTTTTCTACTGCTTTATCTGTATTAAATAGGTGCAGGTGCCAACGTTTTTCTCAGGATACAGTCACTGGTGCTGCCAAATGCCGGGGTTGCCAAATCACAAGGCTGCCCAATTTTGATTCCAACTTGTGCCTCTTTCTCCCACTTCTCCACTTCCTGTCCACCTCACTGTTTCCATGTCATTTCACCCTTTGACAGTGATTTCCTATGTTTCTCTTCCCCCTTCTAGCCTCATTTTTCTGCCCTCTTGCTCTGGGTCAAAGCCTGATCTTGAAAGTAAAGTCCTGGTCCATAAATAGGAGTGTGGGTGCCCACCGGCTGTAGCCACCACCACAAATTAAGCATATTTCTTTAAAATGGTAGTGTCACCTCACAACAAAATGCTCGGTTGATCGAATATTAGCCTATGTTGCTAATGACGCTAGCTAGACCTGTTCTGGAAATAAGTGCCAGGAAATTGCAATTTAATAAAATGACACCCTGACATATGTGAGCAGTGTGACAAACTCACTAGATGCAGAAGGCAGTTACAGTTGACACGATGCAATATACTCTAATACCTACATTAACAACAGTTTATAAAGTAGGCGTTCCCCTCTAACTTCTGTCATATGAAAACAATTTATAGGAATATTACTTTGAAGTGTGTGTTTTGGCTTTTCTTCAATAAACTCTACAACGTAGTTTAGAAGGAAGATGCGACCAAACAGCAGAAATGCCAATGGAAACCGGTTCAAGTCCTGGCGTCGAATCAACATCCTGCGATTCTGGGCTAAACATTGGATCTTCCCGTGTCTAAAAACAAATGAAAAACTCGACCTTCTGGAATACGACCTTATGGTCAGTGAAGCTCCCTAATGCTCTTGGTGGGTCAAGTGCGTGCTATATAAAACTGCAAAAAATGGTACTTCACAGATATTTGAAAAGCTCATTTCAAGGGTATTTTCAAGAAAGGCCCCATTGATATTTTAGTGAGAAACCGTGCGCCTCTCTCTAACAGCCAGAATTCTACAAAAAATGCAAATGCATCTGCCTTTTTTCTGTCAATTACGGGTATCCCGTGCCCCAATCCCTCCCCCTCCTTTCCCAGCAGTGAAAGTAGAAGGTTAGCTACCTGCCAGTTCAGCATCCGTGTGACGTGCATGGCCACGCCCTCTCCGTGACACTGACAGCTGAATTTTGTAAACGCTTCATCCCAGCCGGTTCCAATTATATTTTCTTGTTTCTGCCTTCCTCTATTGATGCTACAATATGTTTACAATATGTAAAGCGTTTTAGCTCCTGCTCAGGGCCACGAGTAAGCCATATTAAACGCATAAATGTACAATAATAAAAAAATTCAAAAAAACGATTAGCTGGGGGTGGGCCAATCAAATGCCCCAGCGCATTGGTCATGTTATGTAGAATATATGTCTATCAAAGTGGTAAAAACGTCTGTTTTTGTTTGCCCAGTACCCGCACCCCACCCAAAGAGGGCAGAACTGTGCGGTTCATCATGACACAAGGGTTGCCACGTGGCACAATGTCCGAATTTACAAGCAGTAACCTATGCAGATAGGTGAACGGAAGACTACTAGTCCCAGAATGCATCAGCTTATAAAACAAATGCCAATGATGGATGCATGGTTCCACCAGGTACATGACAACTACAATGAGAAGACAGTGTGTCACTCAACCAAAGATCGGGCAGACATTTAAATGCAGAAATGAAGCAAAATGATGGGTTGAAAAAAAGCAGCTTTTCATTTTAACATATATTTGCATTTAAAGAATAGAACATTGATCTAATAGGCTAGGCAGATACCTATGGACGACCTACCAAAAAGCGGCTACCCATCCACAGTATGAAGGATGTGCACCTCGAGAGCAGCCCCGCCCACATTATGGCTCCTCCCTCTGACCCCTAACACAGCATCTCAGAGTGCAGCCTGGCAAGGATGAAGGTTATGCAAACCCCATGCAAATCTTACGTTAACTTCGTTTATACAGCCCGCAATCACACAGGGCTCCCAGCGCTGAGCGAACAATCACAGCACGAAACGGTGCCAAAGGTTTCGATTTCTTTCTGAAACTCGATCCGCGTGGGAGGCCAGTCCGCACTTAGACAGCGGACACTGAAGGCCTGATGGCTACTCAGCTGGTACACACTAGCCCATACAAAATAAATGCAACTATATCTCCGTTTCCATGCACACAAGGTGTATGGATTCTAAAGGACGTGCTCTTTCCTCATTTGGCACTAATCTAAGAGATCGTCAAGCGCACCGAAGCCAGCTTCCGACATAATAAGCACTACATAGACACAAATGATAACTCTCCTCAAAGGTCTGGCTTCAAATTCAGATTTTCAGTTATGTACATAAGCAAAAAAGATGACACACAAAAACACAATCGGTAGTTCCTGGGGTGAGTTGAGCACAAGACTAACAAGAACCCCCTAACCCCAAAAACATTCACATTTCTACGGTGACGTTTCAATTCCCACCTCCCTGCCCCCTTTCACCACAAAACTATTAAATTGTGGATCCTTAATCCAAAGAGTTAATCTCCAGTAACCTGCCCGGAGGGTTAGAGTGCAGCTTCCAGGGTCTACACTGGCCCGTGTAGCACCGATTTTACAGACGACCACCTGCATTATTTGTGTTTTTTTTTTTGACACAGTGATGGGTGCTTTCCAAGGCTTTTTAAAGTAAGTTTTGATTTGACCTCTAATTTCTGATATTTTGTTGTGCCCGGTTTGTATTGCGCTGGTCTTATTTTGGCCTGCGCCTAGATTAAGCTGGGTTTCAAGCATTGCAAGTAAATAAACAACACGAACTTGAGATTTAGTATCAGAGAACGGACCCTCCACCGCCTCTTTCTAAATATACTCCTATTTTAATTGGCTGTGTGGTCTTGCCTGTGTAGATATTGGATACATTTCTCACGAAACATGAACCAGTGACCCAAATGAGGCCTTCTCAATCCCACCCCAAGCTCACCTGGGACATCTGAGGCCGGAAGTTGATGTCCTTCAGCTCAATAGATCCGGGTGAAAGGTTATGGAGCAGCTGGCAGAGGAGAACCCCATCCCTCAGGGCTTGTGCAAGGTCAAAGACAACCGCTGAGGGCCACACCACGCGATGGTCAGGAGGTAAAACCTTACAGTCGATGAGCCAGCGGCCGCACTGCCGCCACTCCTCCATGGTGGCGGCAAGAAGACGCAGTTTCACCAGAAGACACCCAACACCAAGCCTTGACCCAGCTGGAGGCCACCCAGGCACGACTCTATGCACCCTTGCAGCACCGACTTGGAGTTCACCCTTCCAGTTGCGTTCAACCACGAAGCGCTGCTGTAGATATGTTGGTCACCCAAATTTTCCCGTCACTCACAAGAGATGGGTCTCTCAGGTGCAACCCCCCCTTAACAAGGCCACCTCCTTGTCTGTCACTGAACCCATAGGGAGCCAACTTACTTCCCCCCAGGACAACTGCTTGGGTTACCTTGCCCCTATTGGAGCCACCAAGGGTGATAAGAAGATAAATTTTCAACCAAAAGTGACTGTCCTCAAGTGTGAGTTCACTCACCTAGGTTCTTACTTGCTAAGGCCACATTAGTCCTAACCAGAGCCACGCGTGCTACACGCAAAAGGCTCTCCACTTACTACTTCCAGCTCTCAAGGGGACCCACGTTAACTTACTCCACTCTCCTGGATAGAAGACTACTTGTCTTTCCCTAAAGCCATCCACACGTGGCACGTCCCACGCACAGCAACTAACCCTAGGCCCCAAGAGGTCACGCCCCTGGGAGACCCCTTCTACGCTCCAGTTACCCCTACCCTACAACGTACCACTGCCCCAGCCTACTTTCCAGAACTCCCGGCCCCCTGCCACCCTTCTCCGGAGCCCCTTCTATTGGAGTAAAATAAATTGAAATTCCTCAGTCGGCTGGAAGCGGTGACCTTTCCGCGCCTGGGAAACGATCCAATCCGTGCTGGAAGGAGGGTACACCGCGCGAGGCTCCGCGGATCCAAGGGTGGGGGGCACGGTCCTCGGTTGCGGCTATTCCAAGAGTAATGACGGCTACCGTGCAGGTTGTGTGGCTGCTGCAGCGTTACAACTCCATAGGCTGCAGAGGAAAGTATACTAGAGACAAGCGCTCGGAAGCCAAGGGGGGTGGTTATCGGCGCTAGTGGATGCGCTCCTGTAGTGCGCTTGAGTGTGTCCTGGTCTTGCAGCTGGACTTAGGGGGTCACCCAATCTCTCCAGAGGGCGGGGTGGGCTTGAGGTCACTTTTTCCTACGACCAAGAAACTGTGTGAATTGTTCCTAGAGCCAGGGCTGGAATGGAGTGCCCTGTTTCTGCAGCCGGGGTTTGAGGCCACTTGTCCCTGCAGCCTGGGTTTGAGGCCACTTGTCCCTGCAGCCTGGGGTTGGATCGGCGTGCTCTGCTCCTGCAGATCAGGGTGGATGTCACTGTTCCTGCAGCCAGAGGTTGGATTGGAGTACCCTGTTCCTGCAGCCGGGGTTTGAGGCCACTTGTCCCTGCAGCCAGGGGTTGGATCGGCGTGCTCTGCTCCTGCAGCTCAGGGTGGATGTCACTGTTCCTGCAGCCAGGTGCAGGGTGACCGCCTCCTGCCCCCTGGGGTTCTGCTCACTTGCTCCTGCAGCCCGACCCAGGGCAGAGTCAATGCACACAAACACTCGGGTCCTTCCACGCAGTCCTGTCAGAAGGGTGGGATCAAGAAGCTGGCACAGACCCCGGGCAGATCTGGGGCTGACCCCGGCCCCCCGCGCTCACCGCCTCCTCGGGCCAGCCGTGAGCATCTCCAGCGGGCGGCGCTGCCGGGCGTCCCATGCAAGACCCAACAAAAGAAGCCGCACTTGTGCCTCGGCGCCGGGCTCCTCGTGCCGCCGAGCCCTTCCCGCTCCCGGCTCCCGCGGGGTCTGCACGCCGTCCCTGCCCTCCTCAGCGCCGACTGGCTCTGTCCTCGCGCGCCGGGGGCACCAGCAGCGGCTCCAGCGGGATGCGCGCGAGCCGGCCCGGGCGAGAGCAGTACTGGGCGAGAGGGAGGCAGGGAGCGCGCGCGAGGGGCGGGGCCACGTGCACGGGGCGGGGCCACGGGGCGTCCGACGGGAAGGAAACGGGACTGGCTGCTGCTGACTCCTGCTGCAGAATGCTGCTCTGGCTCCGGGGGTTGGACAGCGTGCTGCTGAACGCTGGTACTGCTGAATGCTGCTTTTGACTAGTGCTGCTTCTGAATGCTGCTTGTGACTGGTGGTGCTGCTGAATGCTACTTCTGACTGGTGCTGCTGTTGTATGCTGTTTATGGCTGGTGCTGGAGGAGGTGGTGCTCCTGCTGAACGCTGCAGCTAGATGCTGCTTGTGACTGGTGCTGCTGCTGAATGCTACTTCTGTGGGTGCTGCTATTGTATGCTGTTTCTGGCTGGTGCTGGAGGCGGTGGTGCTCCTGCTGAATGCTGCTTGTGACTGGTGCTGCTGCTGAATGCTACTTCTGACTGGTGCTGCTGTTGTATGCTGTTTATGGCTGGTGCTGGAGGAGGTGGTGCTCCTGCTGAATGCTGCAGCTAGATGCTGCTTGTGACTGGTGCTGCTGCTGAATGCTACTTCTGTGGGTGCTGCTATTGTATGCTGTTTCTGGCTGGTGCTGGAGGCGGTGGTGCTCCTGCTTAATGCTGCTTGTGACTGGTGCTGCTGCTGAATGCTGCTTCTGTCTGGTGCTGGAGGCAGTGCTGCTGCTGAATGCTGTTTCTGTCTGTTTCTGCTGCTAAATGCTGCTTGTGACTGGTGCTGAAGGCTGCTTCTGGCTGGTGCTGGAGGCAGTAGTGCTGCTGCTGACTGGTTCTGCTGCTGAAGGATGCCTCTGGTTCCTGCTGAATGCTGATGGTGTTGCGTCTGTTGCTGCTGGTGCTCAGTGCTGCTTATTGCTAAAGGCTGTCACTTGTTTCTGACGCTAGGGGCTATTTCTGGATGTTAATGCTAGCAGGGGCTGTTGCAAACGGGTGCGGCTTCAACGAGGCTGCTTCTGGCTCTGGGTCGGTGGCAGCTTCTATTAGTGCAGCAGGTACAGTGGCACCGAGACCCAGAGGAGCCCACTGAACCCTGAGTATTGGTGTAGTTCACTGTTCAAACAGGGGACAGTGACCCATTTCCTTCCCTGCACCAGGGCCCTCAACAAGCTGGCTGCTCCACTGGTGGCATTGCTGCGGAATGCTGCTGACTTTGTTTCTGATGCTGAATGCTGCTGCTGTGTTGTGGTTCTTCATGGCTGATGCTGTCCAATGCTTGCTTCTGAGAAAGCTAGACATTTTATAGGGAGACCCGAGCCAGATATCATAACACAAGCAGAGCAAGCTACATTTTTGTCCTGTAAATAGCGCAACTAACGTTATATAAAAATGTGATCAAATCTCTTAAAAATGTAAGAACGTATTTTTTGTTAACACGTGGAAGAGTTTCACTTTAGTTCTGTGGAAAAGTAAATGTTGCCATGTTCTGTGTCCCTACGTGTCCCCCATCCTATGTTGTATGTGCATGATTAATATGCATATGTATTCCCCATGATCGATTAAAGACGCAATTACAGTTGTGTCCATCTCTAGTATGTCAGTTTCCAGTTCTCGTGAAAGCTACGAGTATTAGGCCTATGTAAAGCCACGTTGCCACGTTTCACAGTGTGCACGTTATTTCATTGTAAAGTCCCCGTTTCTAGGCCTCAAAAGGGCCCGGACTCAGACTCAGGTCCTGTCTTCTGAACCCTCGCTGAGGAGCGATACAGCCCCCACCTGTATCCCTGACCCTTCACTTACTTCCTGCCTCACAGTGCCCGGCTCGGTCTGGCTCTGCCTGCCAGTCTGCCAAGAGTATGTTATGATTCTAGTTATCAGTCCAGCCCTCCTTCCCTGCATTCCTAAGCTACTGAATCGCATCAATAGTTTCCGTCATGGTCTAGCCTTTACGTCTCCATGTAAGAGAAATACTGTATTAATGGTCATTTAATATTCCTCAACACGCACTACATGTAGAATAATGCATGCACCAGTCTTAGAGTCTGTTAGCCTTTACCCTGATAACTTTTGGATTCTATCAACATGTTCTCTAAACATCAGATACTAGATAGTGTTTAGGTACATGTCGCTCTGACTCCCCAGACTTCAGTCTCTTCTTCTAGCGCAGAAGTCATAGCCCCCAGCTTCTCCTAGTAACACGTCATTGTCAGTTTGCGCGCACCACTAGGTTAGAGGTCCCGGCTCCTTAGGTAGCCCCCTCCATGTTTCCGCCCCATTTATGACATATTCTGTTACGTTTACATCACATGTCTATGTATACGCCCTGTTCACGCCTCTTGTTACACCTACTTTCAGCCTTATCTTTCGCGACTGTTACAGGCCCTGCCCACTGCTACGCCTATTGTATTGAACATCATGTATTTTGTTTAACTATATATGCTTGTGCACTGTTATTAAAAGTTGCTAGCCATCCCAGATCTTGCCCGTGCAGGTTGTCCTGTTCCTGTCCTTTATGCTGTATTAAACCTGCAAACTCCTACTACCTCGAATCTTGACTCTTATTTATTGAGCTATCTGTTATTGTTATATCTAGTCAAAAATAGAGGTATTATTTATTTATTTACCACATAATGGCGCCCGAACAGGGACTTGCCCTTTCCCCACGCGCCGGTGAAGCCACGCAAGCCCCCTGATCCTCTGCAGCCGTGACGGAACCATACCGTGCACGTGCAGATATTTCTGCTTCAAGTATCCCTCAGGCCCACGGAGGAGACGGAGGTTGCGGTCCAGCATCCAGACGAGGCGGTGGAGGAACGCGGCGAGTCCCGACCAGAGCCCAAGCCGAGAGTCCAAGGTCCGAGGTATCCGGAGGCCCACCCGTAACAGAAGTCCGAAGTTCGTCCGTCCGTCGTCGTAGCAGTCCAGTCCAGTCCGAGGCCTTCCGTTCTTGCTGCCCGGTGAGTACCGTTGCTGGGGTAGTATCTAGACAGGGTCAATTGCATTGTCTCTGGTCCGTGGGTTTGGGGTACACAGATCCAACACGAAGTGTCCACTTAGGTGGATGCGGGTCCTGACGTGTCTCTTTATGAGACCGGTAAGTTTCGTACTGTTTTAGCAGTGCATCTAGTTTCTGTTCTAGTCCGTTCTGTTCTCGAGAAATTCATGTATTCTGTTTTCAGTATTCCAGGTAGTATTTTGTCAAAACTGTTATTTTAAATGTCATTCATGTATTTCAATGTCGTGGTATGAAAGTGGTGTATCTTCAGTAATTATCATGTTCATTGTGTATTGTATTGTGTCTAGACTACAGTTCAGTCATGCCGCTGTTTTCAAAATTACGTCAGTTAAAAACTAGAAAAGGTCTGTTAGAAGAAGCAGTTCCTGTCCCGCCTAGGGACAGTCCAGGTCATTTTATGTATCAAAAGCATGGCATAAGTGCCATATTATATCTAGATTTATGGGGGGAATACACCAAACAGTTAGAAGAAAAGTACAGATGGCCCGTATCGGGTACATGGGATGCCGAGTGCATCATGCGAGTAGAAGAAGTATTATGGAAAAAGAAAGCCAGACAGTCACAGAAAGATGCCATCGAGTTATGGCGCAAAGAATCTCATAAAAGAACCGAAAAAGAAATCAGAAAGTTAGAATTAAGTAGAGAATCCTTAGAAAGAGCCCAAGAAAGGGAACTAATCAAAATAGGTGAACGAGTTAAAACCGAACAGTCAGACAGACAGAGGAATGCCCTCATTAAGGGTATGTATCCTCTTCTTGCCGAGGGTTTGCCAAAAGCAACCCCGGAGGCATCCAGTAATTTTCCGCCACCCTTAGTTCCGACCAAGCTACGTCACCAACCGACCGCAGCTGATATTTTTCTCTCGTCCTATTTGGACGACACAGTCCCAGAATATGCAAATCCTGTTCCACCAGCTCCTGTAAATAATGTAATCCATGGTCTTCCAGCCACCGGGGCACCTGTTACAGCACCTGTTACGGTACCCCCGGTCCAGCCCGTAGTACAAATTCCCGCCACATCAGTCACTCTGCCAGCACGAAGAGTATCAGTCGACGATTCCAGTATAGGGGCCGCGGGAGGAGGTCCTCCTGGTACCCCGCCGCCAAGTAGACGTCTAGGAGCAGTCGAGTTACATGAACGTGCGTTACAGCGTACGCCTAAATATAAGTCCATTGCAGAAATCAGGCGACTTCTTACTGAATGCTGTTATGATCCAGTCCCAGGCGAGGATAGTATGGTTATATATTCCGTACGTATAAGACAGGTGTCCGAGTATTTGGTCACCCTACCGAATATGAAAGAAGATCTAGACAGAATGTATCGTTTCATTCGTACAGGACAAGATCCAGAAAGTATTGCTGAAGTCATGTCTCTCAGGAAATCCGAGATCCAGTTCATGTTATTAAAGTTTCTGATCAATTGTTTAATACGGGAACAAGATTCCCCGACTAAAGATCCGATCGAAATGAAAGTTCTGACAAGGTGGAGTGATAATATAGCCGAGGGTAAGCACAAGACACTCAATAGTATAGAGAGTATGTACAAGAAAATACGTAGAGAAATAATAAGGTTACACGAACAACGCAAAGAAGCTCTAGGAAGCGAGAAAGAAAATGACTCTCCTACTGAAGAGGTAGACGACGAGAATCCCGCCAAAATAGCGTATGTAGGTAAATCTAGATTTCCAGACCGACAGTCACGCCTAGAACACAAGAAAGTCTTTCATCTTCCAGCACCGGAACAAGGCTCTCTAGAACAAATATTTCAAGCTACCGATCAAATTCTGAAATCACGAATCGGTTATAGTGAGTTAAGTACTATGCATGAACAAGAACTAGCCCGATCAGCAGTCCGATGGATTACTGATTCTACCACTTTTCCAGACGAAATAGTGGCACAAATGTTTCTGAAATTGCCCCCAGCCGAGCAGCGACTGGTGGGTATGTATATGATCCAACACCTCATTACACTGTATGAGGGTCAACATTCTGATCCAGGTCCGTTACATGATATCCTGAACGAGTTACTCCAGTATAGATGGAAAGGTTTAGGCACCGATTTAATTAGTGTCATTCTAGAACAGCGCCACAAATATAGAACGTTTCTGAACCCGCATTTTGTTCATGTCTCACCTCCAGAAAGTAAACCGTTTTACATAGATAGACAGCATCCGTTACGAGAAGTACACCCAGTTAGGACACCAGATGGTGAAATGCAACGAGTATTTGTTTACACCCCAGTTACCAAGATGGAACTCTTAGAGATGAAGAAATTAATTCCCTGTCACGACAAAGATCCAGCAGGGTTCCACCGAGAATTAAAAGACATGCTCCGTATGGGAGAATACACGTATCCAGATATTATTAAAATGTTAAAAGTCCTGTTGCCTGCGGGCATATATGAGAAACTCAAGGAAAAAGATTGGGAGGTGGGAGAGAAAAAGATCGATTGGACAGCTCTAGAAGCTGAAGATAAGATACGAGTACCAGGTACCGGTCTTGGAGAGAAATGTAAAGAATTACCTGAACTATTGATACAAGTTTTGCCTAGATTATTAGCCACTAAAAAGGAAGACTGGGATGCAATCTCAGCCTGTAAACAGAAACAAGACGAAGACACTAGTGATTTTTATTCCAGATTTGAGAAATGTTTTATAATAAACAGTGGTTTGAAGACGAGTAGCGAGTCATACCCTCATCTTTTTGTTACTAAATTAGTCGAGAATTCAAGTCCACAAGTTAAGAATAGAGTTTTGAAAGTCGAAAGTACATGGCAAGCTAGTACTCCGTCCCAGATGTTACAGATGCTCCAGTATCACCAGAATAGAATCAGAGAAGAGCAAGAACACGAGAGAAGACGTATGAAAGACACAAAAATGAAAGTACTAGTTGCACAATCTGTTCCTCAAGACAGTCAGAAGAGGGGTCCGAATCAAGCCAGTCATCCTGCAGCTCCCGTTAAAGGGACATGCAATTATTGTAAACAGCCAGGTCATTTTATAAACGAGTGTGCAGTTCTGAAACACAATATAGCCACTGGTAAAACTAAAGAAAGACCACGTCCGCCTAGACAAGAACAAGTTTCACAGACTTCTCAGCCACAGAATGCACAACAGACAGTTACAGCACCGCAGCCTATTGCTGCAACACAGCATGTTACACAGCAGATGTACCAGTATGCACAGACAGAGTATCCAGAGTATCAAGCGTATTCATGAAACAGCCTAGAGAGGGAGGTAGGCTTGCCTCTCATCGAGATTCCTGTAGATCAAGAAGGGCCCTATGTCCATAGTCAAGTATTAGGGAAAGACAGAAAGTTTTTGATTGATACAGGGGCAAGTAGGACTACTATAAGTCACGACGAGGTTCCAGGGGCTCCGCTCTCAGGCTCTAGAAATGTTTCCCTTTTATTTCTGACAACCATAGAACATTGTGGAAAAGTAAATTTTGCCATGTTCTGTGTCCCTACGCCTCATCCATCATATGTTATGTGTGCATGATCAATATGCATATGTTATTCCCCATTTCTGATTAAAGACGCAATTACAGTTGTGTCCACCTCTAGTATGTTAGTTTCCAGTCCTCGTGAATACTACGAATATCAGGCCCATGTAAAGTAATGTTGCCACGTTTCTCAGTGTGCACGTTATTCAATTATAAAGTCCCCGTTTCTAGGCCTCAAAAGGGCCCGGACCACAGATTCAGCTCCTGTCTCCTGAAAGCCTCGCTGAGGAGCGATACAGCCCCCACCTGTATCCTCGACCCTTCACTTACTTCCTGCCTCGCAGTGCCCGGTGCACCCCGGCTCTGCCTCTGAGTCTGCCAAAAGTATGTTATAGTTCCTGCTATCAGTTCAGTCCTCCTCCTCTGCATTCCTAAGCTACTGAACTGCATCAATAGTTTCCGTCATTGTCTAGCCTTCTCGTCTCCACGTTAGAGAAATACTGTATTTAATGGTCATTTAATATTCTTCACGCACTACATGTAGAATAATGCATGGTCCAGTCTTAGAATCAGGTTAGCCTCTCCCCTCATGACTTCTAGTTTATATCAACATGTTCCCTAAACATTAGATACCAGATAGGGTTTAGGTACATGTCGCTCCGACCCTCCAGACTCTAGTCTCTGCTCCTAGCACAGAGTTCGTAGCCCCCAGCTTCTCCTAGTAACACGTCATTGCTAGTTTTCGCGCACCATTAGGTTAGAGGTCCCGGCTCCTTAGGTAGCCCCCTCCTATGTTTCCGCCCATTCATGACATATTCTGTTACGTTTTGCATCACATGTCTAAGTAAACTCCCAGTTACACCCACTTTTACTGTTATCTCTCGCGACTGTTACGCGTCACGCCTTCTACTCCACCCACTGTTACGCCTACTGCAATGTAATGCTATGTGTTCGCGCTATGTATATATATCAATGTTTTGTTATTAAATGTTAGCGCGCTCATCCCAGACCCAGCCCCGGCAGCTGCCGGGCCTTATTGTCCTATTCCTATGCAGGTTGTCCTGATCCTGTCCTTATGCTGTAATAAACCTGCAGAAACTCCTACTACCTCGAATCTTGACTCTTATTTATTGAGCTATCTGTTATTCATTCATTCATCCAAAAATAGGGTATTATTTATTTATTTACCACATAATGGCGCCCGAATAGGGACTTGCCCTTTCCCCACGCGTCGGTGAAGCCACGCCGACCCCCTGACCCTCTGCAGTCGTGACGGAACTCTTCTGCGCAGTGGCAGATATTTCTGCTCAAGTATCCCTCAGGCCCACGGAGGAGACGGAGGAGGCGGTCCAGCATCCGAACGAGACGGTGGAGGAACGCGGCGAGTCCCGACCAGAGCCCAAGCCGAGAGTCCAAGGTCCGAGGTATCCGGAGGTCCACCCGTAATTGAAGTCCGAAGTCCGAAGTTCGTCGTCGTAGTCCAGTCCCGTCCGAGGCCTTCCGTTCCGTGCTGCCCGGTGAGTACCATTGCTGGGGTAGTGTCTAGACAGGGTCAGTCTAAATTGACTCCTGGTCCGTGGGTTGGTGGTACCCAAGCTCACAAACGAAGTGTTCACCTAGGTGGATACGGGTCTTGATGTGTTCCTTTATGGGACCGGTATGTTCCGTACTGTTATAGCAGTGCATCCAGTAACTCTAGTCTGTTCCGTTCTCGAGAAATTCTGTTCTGTTTCTGTTTTCAGTTTTTTCAGGTAGTATTCTGTTCGAACTGTTATTTATAATGTTGTTTAATGTATTTCCAATGTCGTGGTATGCCTGAATTGTTTTCCCAATTGTTATTGTTTTTCGTGTATTGTATTGTGTTCCGATTCAAGTTTAGAATGCCGCTCTTTTCAAAGTTACGTCAGTTAAAAACTAGAAAGGGTCTGCTGGAAGCAGCAGTTCCTGTTCCGCCTAGGGACAGTCCAGGTCACTTTATGTATCAGAAACATGGCATAAGCGCCATATTGTATCTAGATTTATGGGTAGAGTATACCAAACAGTTAGAAGAAAAGTATAGATGGCCCGTATCGGGTACATGGGATGCCGAATGTATCATGCGAGTAGAAGAAGCATTATGGAAAAAGAAAGCCAGACAGTCACAGAAAGATGCCATCGAGTTATGGCGTAAGGAAGCGCATAGAAGAACGGAAAAGGAAGTCAGAAAGTCAGAGTCAAGTAGAGAATCCCAAGAACGAGCCCAAGAAAGAGAATTGATCGAGATAGGTGAACAAGTCAAAGCCGAACAGTCAGACAGACAGAGGCATGCCCTTATTAAGGGTATGTATCCTCTCCTTGCCGAAGGCTTGCCAAAGGCGACCCCAGAGGCACCCAGTAATTTCCCGCCACCATTAGTTCCGACCAAACTACGTCACAAACCGACCGCAGCTGATATTTTTATTTCGTCCTATTTGGACGACACAGTTCCAGAATATGCAAATCCAGTTCGCGCTCCACCAGTCCCTGTAAATCAGGCACTTCCCGTTCCTCCAGACACCGGAGTACCTGTTACGGTACCCCCGGGTCAGCCTGCCATACAAGTTCAGCCCACGCTACAATTACCGACCCTGCAAGCACGAAGAATATCAGTCGACGATTCTAGTCTAGGGGCCGCAGGAGGAGGTCCTCCTCAAACCCCGCCGCCACACAAGCGTTTATCAGCACTCGAATTACATGCTCAAGCATCACAGCGTACTCCTAAAAGTAATAAGTCTGTTACAGAAATCAGGCAAGCCCTTAACGAATGTGTTTATGATCCAGTTCCAGGCGAATATACTATGGTTTTATATTCCTTACGTGTAAGGAGAGTGACCGAGTATCTAGTCACCTTGCCGAATATGAAAGAAGATCTAGACAGAATATATCGTTTCATCCGTACAGGGGATGATCCAGAAAGTATTGGCGAGATTATGTCTCAAAGGAAAGCCGAGATTCAGCTCATGATATTAAAGTTCCTGATCAATTGTCTAATAAGAGAACAAGATTACCCGTCTAAAGATCCCGCCGAAATGAGAATCCTGACAAGGTGGAGTGATAATATAGCCGAGGGTAAGCACAAGACCGTCAGTGCCATGGAGAGTATGTACAAGAAAATTCGTAAAGAAATAGTAAGGTTACACGAACAGCGTAAAGCAGCACAAGTAAGCGAGAAAGAAAGTATCTCTGATCCTGAAGAGGAAGAGAACGAGAATCCCGCCAGAATAGCGTATGTAGGAAAATCCAGATTTCCAGATCGCCATTTACGCCTAGAACCCAAGTCTGTTTTTCATCATCCAGCACCAGAACAAGGTTCTCTAGAACAAGTATTTCAAGCTACCGATCACATTCTGAAATCACGAGTCGGTTATAGTGAGTTAAGTACCATGCATGAACAAGAACTAGCCCGATCAGCAGTCCGATGGATTACTGATTCTACCACTTTTCCAGACGAAATAGTGGCACAAATGTTTCTGAAACTGCCCCCAGCCGAGTAACGACTGGTGGGTATGTATATGATCCAGCACCTCATTACTCTGTATGAGGGTCAACATTCTGATCCAGGCCCGTTACACGATATCCTGAACGAGTTACTCCAGTATAAATGGAGAGGTCTAGGTACCGATTTAATTATTGTCATTCTAGAACAGCGCCACAAATATAGAACGTTTTTGAACCCGCATTTTGTTCATGTCTCACCCCCAGAAAGTAAATCGTTTTACATAGACAGACAGAATCCGTTACGAGAAGTCCACCCAGTCCAAGGGGCGGGTGGCGTAATGCAACGAGTGTTTGTATACACTCCGATTTCAAAGATGGAACTCTTAGAAATGAAGAAATTAATTCCCTGTCATGACAAAGATCCAGCAGGGTTCCATAGAGAATTAAAAGACATGCTCCGTATGGGAGAATACACTTACCCAGATATCATTAAAATGTTAAAGGTCCTGCTACCCGCAGGGGTGTACGAAAAGTTAAAGGAAAAAGAATGGGAGGTGGGAGAGAAAAAGATCGATTGGACAGCTCTAGAAGCTGAAGACAAGGCACGAGTACCAGGTACCGGTCTTGGAGATAAATGTAAAGAATTACCAGAATTATTGATTCAAGTTTTACCCAGATTATTGACAACTAGGAAAGAAGACTGGGATGCAATCTCAGCCTGTAAACAGAAACAAGATGAGGATACTAGTGATTTTTATTCTAGATTCGAGAAATGTTTCAGTATTAACAGTGGTCTCAAGACAAGTAGTGAGTCATACCCTCATCTTTTCGTTACCAAATTAGTCGAGAATTCAAGTCCACAAATTAAAAATCGAGTTTTGAAAGTCGAAAGCACCTGGCAAGCAAATACTCCGTCCCAGATGCTCCAGATGCTCCAGTATCACCAGAATAGAATCAGAGAAGAGCAAGAACACGAGAGAAAACGTATGAAAGACACGAAAATGAAAGTGCTAGTTGCACAATCTATTCCTCAAGACAGTCAGAAGAGGGGTCCGAATCAAGCCAGTCATCCTGCGGCTCCCGTTAAAGGGAACTGCAATTATTGTAAACAGCCAGGTCATTTTATAAACGAGTGTGCAGTTCTGAAACATAATATAGCTACTGGTAAGACTAAAGAAAGACCACGTCCGCCTAGACAAGAACAAGTTTCACAGACTCCTCAGTCACAGAATGCACAACAGATAGTTACAGTACCGCAGCCTATTGCCGCAACACAGCACGTTACATCGCAGATGTACCAGTATGCACAGTCCGAGTATCCAGAGTACCAGTCATATTCATGAAATAGCCTAGAGAGGGAGGTAGGCTTGCCTCTCATCGAGATACCTGTAGACCAAGAAGGTCCCTATGTTCATAGTCAAGTATTAGGGAAAGACAGAAAGTTTTTGATCGATACAGGGGCAAGTAGGACCACAATTAGTCACGCCGAAGTTCCAGGGGCTCCGCTCTCAGGCTCAAGAAATGTTTCCCTTGGATTTTCAGGAAAACCCATAGTTAATGAGATATCAAAGCCAGTTACTCTAGAAGTAGGTCCATTGTCCCGTACTACTGATCTGTTACTTACTAAGTCATGTCCAGAAAATCTATTAGGCATTAAGACACTGAAAGAATTAGGTGCAGTTATTTGCTGTTCCCCAGAGGGAATACGTCTGTTCCTACGTGACTTTAAGGGTCACTATGTGTTACGAGATTTTGATTCAAGATTGTCTAATGTTCCGCAGCATTTATGGGCGCAAGGTCCAACTGATGTAGGTTACATGCAAATCACACCCCATCGTGTGACTCTCAAGCCAGGTGTAGTGTTACCCCGAATCAGACAGTACAGATTGCCACCTGAGGCTGTAGCAGCCTTATCCAAAATTATTGACGAGCTCATGGCTCAAGGAGTAGTTGTAGAAACTGACTCCAATGTATGCAATTCTCCGATCATTCCAGTCATGAAACGTACTGATCCAAATGCACCCCCAGTATATCGATTAGTGATTGATTTACGAGAGCTTAATAAATGTATTATTCCTCAGTACCCAGTTGTTCCAGACATTTCTTCCCTGTTAACAGCCATTGATTCCGAAGCCATGTTTTTCACTGTTATTGACCTCAAGAATGCATTTTTTAGTGTTCCAATTCATCCAGACAGTCAGTTTCTTTTCGGATTTTGTTTAAATGGAAGGAGCTATATGTTTACACGCGCTCCTCAAGGTTTCACAGAAAGCCCTAGTATTTACAGTCAAGCACTCAAGAGACAACTAGATAACATTCACATGCCAACTGACACTGCCCTGCTCCAGTATGTCGATGATCTACTGATCACAGCCCGTTCTGAACGTGACTGCGAGCGAGCATCACTTACAGTTCTGTATTTTCTAGCCGAGATGGGGCACAAAGTGTCACCTTCAAAGCTTCAATTCTGTGTCCAGCAAGTGGTATACTTAGGACACTTGCTGTCCAAGAGGGGTAGGCAGTTGACACCCGACCGTATCCAGTTAATAGCGAGTCTTCCCCAGCCCAGAACCCAGAAGGAGGTACGTGCTTTTATCGGCCTTACTTCTTATTGCAGACAATGGATTCCCCAGTATGCATTCCTAGCCAAGCCATTGATACAGTTAACGACACAGGAGGCAGCCGTATCGACTGTCCTCCCTTGGACATCTGACCATACACTTAGTTTTAACGAGTTAAAGAAAGCCCTATGTCAAGCTCCAGTTCTAGCTACACCGAACTACAGTAAGCCTTTTACACTTTTTGTTACTGAACGCGAAGGTACAGCATTATCTGTTCTCACACAAGATCAAGCAGGTCAATACAAGCCCTGTGCTTATTTTTCGAGCACATTAGATCCAGTCGCCCAGGCGTTGCCTGCGTGCCTCAAGTCAGTTGCAGCCACAGCACTAGCTATCAGACAAAGTGATTCTATAGTTTTAGGACATTCCCTGACAGTACAAGTCCCACATTCAGTAGAAGTTCTTTTAAACCGAACACAAACTCAGCACTTGACAATTGCACGTTTAACAGGTTATGAATTGACACTGTTCCAGCCACACATAGAAATTAGACGCTGCAATGTCCTGAATCCTGCTACACTGTTACCATCAGTTAGTTCAAATCCAGACACACATGATTGTGTGGAAGTAGTTAACATTACGACAAAGCCAAGACAAGACCTGACAGACATTCCGTTACCAGATCCTGACCTGACACTTTATGTGGATGGTTCATGTATGAGAACTAGTACAGGAGAACTAGTCGCCGCGTATGCAGTGACTACTGACACTGAAGTTATTGAAACACACCGTATTGATATTCTGTCCGCTCAAGCAGCAGAGCTAGTCGCTCTGACACAAGCCTGTATACATGCCAAAAACCTGAAGGTTAATGTTTACACAGATTCACGCTACGCATTCGGAGTTGTACACGACTTCGGAGTGCTCTGGCAGGAGAGAGGTTTTATGACTTCTCATGGAACCAAGATTCAGCATGGTCTCCTTATTCAAGCCCTGTTAGATGCCATACATTTACCGACATCTATTGCTATCATGAAGTGCAAAGCACATACGAAAGTTACTGACATTATTTCCCAAGGTAATGATTTAGCAGACCGCACAGCCAAGCTTACAGCACAGACTCCAGACATTCCAGTAAACAAGACACATATTCCAGATCTGACTACATGCATGACAGTTAAGGACCCTACTCAAGATGTCATAGATATACAGTCACATGCTACTCCTGATGAAATCAAGAAATGGTCTGTACAAGGAGGGGTCCAGACAGATCAAGGATGGTTAACGAAGGGTAGAGCCACATGGTTTCTCCCCGATTCTATGGTTCAAATCATTATCAATACCGCACATAGTCCAGCACATTTAGGAGAAAAAGCTATGTTAGACAGTATCCAGAACATTTGGTTCAACAAGCATTTACGAGCTGCAGCCAAGCAGAAAGTCCGTACCTGTATGATATGTTGTCAGTTTAATCCAGGTAAAAGTGTTCCGGTGGAACAAGGTGGTTTCCAGCCCCCTGACCACCCTTTTGAGGTCCTCCAGATGGATTATATTCAAATGGAGCGATGTCGAGGTTTCAAGTATGTCCTTGTAGTTGTATGTGCCTTGTCCAGATGGACAGAAGCATATCCAGTCCCAGATTACACAGCCGCGACCACTGCCAAGCAGTTGGTTCGTGAATTCTTCCCTAGATATGGACTCCCTAGAGTCGTATATTCTGACAACGGCCAGCCATTCTCATCCGAACTCATGAAACACGTTTCCCTTTTGTTAGGGTACCAGTGGAAGTTCCATTGTGTACGCCATCCAGAAGCAGCTGGACTAGTCGAGAGACATAATCAGACTCTGAAGATCCGTATAGCAAAAGTCTGTAAAGACAAGGGTGTGGACTGGTTAGTAGCTTTGCCAGTCGCTCTGTTTTACATGCGTATGGTCGCACATTCCAGATCAGGTCTGTCCCCGTATGAGGTCGTTTTCGGCCGCCCCCCTAATATGTGGGGTACTCCTAGACCCCGAAGTATTACCGATGTTTCATGTAATATGCTGACAGATTACCTAGCTTCCTTGATGTCTGCCCTCAACTCATGTCGTTCACAGGTTGCCGCCGCATTTCCAGACAATACCGAGGTGGCACCGCACGAGATCGTTCCAGGTTCCTTGGTGATGATCAGAAATTTTGACAGATCAAGTCCGCTGGAACCACGTTGGAAGGAGCCACGTCAGGTCCTCTTGACCACCCGAACTGCCGTCAAGTTGGAAGGCAGGAAGGGGTGGGTTCACCTTTCTCACGTAAAACTTTTCAAAGGATCGAAACCAGACATTGCCAAGAACATTTCCCAGGATTCGAAGGATTGCCAGAACATTGTTTTGAAGGACTGTCCCGCACCAGACTTTATTACAACCCCTCCCTTGTTAGAGAAAACTCCGCAACAGGAGTATAAGTTAAAGCTCAGGTCTAATAAGTCAGCCAGTTTGATTGTATAAGTCCTCCCCTAGGTGAAACGGTTAGACTGTTTCTGACATGTATAAAATAGACCCCCATAGTGAGAGAGTCAGTCAAAGCTCAATCACATGCATCGTTTTTCTAAGTTTCATATTGTTTCTCAGCATAATGATTTCCTGCACCAGCTATGCTTTCTATCTGTGTTTTTCAGTTCCTCATGTAAATATGTCTGCTCATGCTACAGTAGAGCACACGTTTAGTGATCTGCCTCCTCACGAATATTCATACCGCCTCGCAATGCGTAATAACACATTCATCCGTATGTTACATTATTCACACCAGACCAGCAATGCCACTAATTGTTGGGTGTGTGGTCGACTCCCCCCTTTCCAGACACCGAAGGGAGTTCTGCCACTGTTTCCTTATCCATTCTCACACAATGGTTCGTGTGGAGCATGGTCCACGTTAACGTCATCCTCAACAGATATGTCTTTTCTTAACAGTACATGTTTCCCAGACAAGCAAGGTTTCCCCCATAGAACAGGTTTAGATCTAGAAAACGAAGTATATAATATAGGAAATTATTCGTCGAATTTCATGGTTCTGAATGTTCAGTCTGATACTACTCCAGACTTACCCGCTATTTCAGTACTACCAGTCAAAGGCGAATTATGTGTCCGTAGTTATGGTTCTGTACATATAGGTCATAGTGAATGTACTACTGTTATCCAGTATAGTGACAGTAGGAAATCTATTTTTAAAGCTTCACGTCATTCTTATTTTATTTGTGGTCAAACTGCATATGTCCGTCTGCCCCTCGATTGGGAGGGAACCTGTTACATTGCTTTCCTACTGCCACCTGTTTTTCTAGCCCCACCTGACTATCATAGGAATTCTTTCTTAGTACACACTAGACACAAGAGAAATCTCCCGATTGTCGATTATACTGAAACCGCCGCAGAGCAATTCATTGATATAGATAAAGGTGTTTTCCCTTATTTAGGTACAGTTGTAAATAGTAAGCTAATTCGTAGGTTAACAAGAACCCTTGAAGCAGTAGTAGATGAGACTGCCTCCGCTCTAGGTAACTTAACTGAAGAGCAATCCTTTATGAGAATTGTCGTTTTACAGAATCGTCTCGTCCTTGACGTCATACTGGCCGATAGGGGCGGGGCCTGTAGAATTCTCGGATCCAGTTGTTGCATTTTCATTCCAAATAACGCGCCGTCTGTTTATTCAGCTATAACCAGACTCCATAAAATTGCCCATCTGTTACACCAAGATCCAGGCACCTGGACATGGTCCGGTTGGTTCTGGAATATAATTTCCGCATGGGGATGGAAAGTCCTGTCCTTTTTAGGTATTGCAGTAGCGATCATATTTAGCTGCTGCCTCTGTATACAATGTGGCCCTGCGATTTGCAGCATGTGTGCTACCTCTTGTATTCCTAGTTCCAAGCCCCGTTCTAAATCCCGTTCCAAGACAATTCGAGACGAGCAAATGGTACTGTATGAAATGATAGATGGTATCATGAAAATTGATGTTTCCTGATGGAAACGTAGTGACAAGGAGGGAATGTGGAAAAGTAAATTTTGCCATGTTCTGTGTCCCTACGCCTCATCCATCATATGTTATGTGTGCATGATCAATATGCATATGCTATTCCCCATTTCTGATTAAAGACGCAATTACAGTTGTGTCCACCTCTAGTATGTTAGTTTCCAGTCCTCGTGAATACTACGAATATCAGGCCCATGTAAAGTAATGTTGCCACGTTTCTCAGTGTGCACGTTATTCAATTATAAAGTCCCCGTTTCTAGGCCTCAAAAGGGCCCGGACCACAGATTCAGCTCCTGTCTCCTGAAAGCCTCGCTGAGGAGCGATACAGCCCCCACCTGTATCCTCGACCCTTCACTTACTTCCTGCCTCGCAGTGCCCGGTGCACCCCGGCTCTGCCTCTGAGTCTGCCAAAAGTATGTTATAGTTCCTGCTATCAGTTCAGTCCTCCTCCTCTGCATTCCTAAGCTACTGAACTGCATCAATAGTTTCCGTCATTGTCTAGCCTTCTCGTCTCCACGTTAGAGAAATACTGTATTTAATGGTCATTTAATATTCTTCACGCACTACATGTAGAATAATGCATGGTCCAGTCTTAGAATCAGGTTAGCCTCTCCCCTCATGACTTCTAGTTTATATCAACATGTTCCCTAAACATTAGATACCAGATAGGGTTTAGGTACATGTCGCTCCGACCCTCCAGACTCTAGTCTCTGCTCCTAGCACAGAGTTCGTAGCCCCCAGCTTCTCCTAGTAACACGTCATTGCTAGTTTTCGCGCACCATTAGGTTAGAGGTCCCGGCTCCTTAGGTAGCCCCCTCCTATGTTTCCGCCCATTCATGACATATTCTGTTACGTTTTGCATCACATGTCTAAGTAAACTCCCAGTTACACCCACTTTTACTGTTATCTCTCGCGACTGTTACGCGTCACGCCTTCTACTCCACCCACTGTTACGCCTACTGCAATGTAATGCTATGTGTTCGCGCTATGTATATATATCAATGTTTTGTTATTAAATGTTAGCGCGCTCATCCCAGACCCAGCCCCGGCAGCTGCCGGGCCTTATTGTCCTATTCCTATGCAGGTTGTCCTGATCCTGTCCTTATGCTGTAATAAACCTGCAGAAACTCCTACTACCTCGAATCTTGACTCTTATTTATTGAGCTATCTGTTATTCATTCATTCATCCAAAAATAGGGTATTATTTATTTATTTACCACAACATGACAACTTTGCTCTCCCCTAATCAAGAGTGTATCTCTAGAGTCGTGTGAACAAAAGGCAATTTATTTTACTCAGTCAGTACGTGCATTCTTAGTCTCACCAGATTGTAGAGAAAAGGAAGAGACGGGCGTGTTCAATAAAAGATGTTATTTATTGATCAGTCTCTTTTCTCATACAAGAGAAATGGATCGATATTATTGCAATACTTATGGTTAAGTAAAGTGCATACATTAAAAGCAGAAGTATAAAATAATACTGTAAAAACATTGATATGGTTTCCAAGCCATATGAAGGTTTAAAATGAATAAAATAGATACATACATATATACATTTGACTAATCGTACTCAACTGGTGTTTCTAACTACGCCTACCCCAATGTACCTGACCTAAGCCTAATACGTGGGCGGGAATAGAAAGTAGCAGTTTAAGTTAAGTTTGTTTTGCCAAGTGACTGACTAAAGAATTCTCTGCGAGGGGTTATTCAGTTCTGTACCTGGAATCTAGGATGAATGAGGGATGGTATCTCTCGTCTCTGGTCTAGATATTCCAGGCTGCCTGCGAGGGCTACCCGGAAGCGCCGGTGCTGGATTTCTCGGCAGGAGAAAGCAGCGTCTCGTTCTCAGCGTGTCAGGAAGGCGGGGCTGCGCCAGCGGGGTCTGCTCTGCTCTGGGCTTCGGCAAGTCTGGCTGCTCCGATCTCGTCACCACCGCGTGTGTTTGCATAGGGCAATATCGGTAATATTTATACCTTTAAGGTGCCGAGATTGACGTAAGGATGGACATAGATACGTCAATAAGGATGTCATACGACTTGGTCGTTAGCACATTCTTTTGCTGAAGTTCTCGGTGAAATCAAAACAATGGCCGCAGGGTTTTTCCCAGGTTGTCATAGGTTTGATTTGTTTTGAGAACTCCGTATGCCTTATCAGGGGCTGGAGGAATATCGCTTGTCTAATTAGATTGCAAGCGTTATGACCTAATCAGATAACACGTTCCTGTGCCGTAGTGTGGCTTAATCAGATAACGGTTTCTGCATCATGGGGGTTTTCTGCATCATGGGACGGCTGCTAGTTAACTTGTTAACCAGAATAGGGTCAGGAATAGGGGGATCGATACAGAACCTATAGGAATACATCACACCCACTCCACGCTAACTATGGACATATTTACTAATCTAGGCATAGTAAAACATACTGTAGAGTATTGTGTATACCTTACCACCCCAAAATACATAAATGCATTTTGAAATTATCTAATATACGAAAAAAGCAGTCACATGTATTATATGCACTCAAGCTGTAGAATAATGCTAAAGTAATCACGCATTTGTATACATTATTGCTAATTGGTATATGAGAATTTACACATGAAATGGCTCTTAATACAGAAAAAAGGTTCGAGACCATTCCATCACAGAATAAAATATTTATGAACATACCAGCGGGCAGCTAATGTCTATAAAGTATCTAAAAATAGAAATGTTTAGTTCTCTAAGAATAGTTCTTACTTTAAGCAGAAGATAAGTGTCCCGAAAAATTGTAAAAATATTCTGAGGCTGCTGAAAAAAATTGCTGTCCGTGAACTGGAGGGAAAATTGTTCATGTGACTTTATTATTAAAGTTGAAGGCCAAATTAAGGGAACGCCGTGTGCGAGCTTGCTCAAAAGTCTCTATTTCTGCTCTGGTGAGAACATCATATCATTTGGACTGTCGAAAAAGCTGTCAACAGCTTCCTGGGAGAGTTCCACTAACTCGGAAAGAGGTGTAACCATGCATTCGTGCGCATGATTGTCTCCATTTACATTTTGATTAGTATTGCTGACAGAAGGTGGTACCTGATCGATGCTGCTTTCATCTTGAACTTCACTACCCCTTAATCGTAGTGGTGAAGCTTCCACGAATGCCGTCATCAGGATTGGTAGCCATTGAGGGCAGCACAAAGCATGAGCCTTTATTGGACTCAACAATGTTTCTGCATCCATTGGCGCATCCGATTGTAGCGTCAGACAGGTGTCCAACACGCATTCTTCTCCGCACAGCAAGCACCTTAATACAGGTAAAACACATCGATGCCACATTGGTCGAAATGATAGAAACCAAGTCATGTTCAGGTCTCTAAGCCGGGATAGTCCCAGGATTTTTGATATCCGGTCCCGGTATCCAATGGCTCGGATTGTTTCTTCCCTTGTCGCAGGTGTTTTGTTTGTGACATGGTTTGCCATATCGAAATATTAGGACCAAGAATAGGATTCCTGCAATTAGTCCCAAAATGAGGGGAAGTCCGCCAAAAATCGAATGGACGAAATCTGGAAAAATACCCAGTATGGCTTTGAATGGTGTTAATGCCATCGAAAATACTGTCTTAAATACTTTTGAGACTCCGCTGGTATCAGAAATATTTAAGATTTCATTCAGGATTTCTGCGAAATGTATGGGGGAATTAGTTGATAACAAAGAGTGAATCTCTGCAGTCGTCCTTGCGACTAGGAGATCATACGTTTCTTTTGATGACGTGAGCCTTGTCGGTGTCTGAAGAAGCACTGTTTTCATTCTGCTTAAAGTATCTATTCGAATAGAAGTAATTTTCAAGTTGGGCCATGCCCTTGCCTCCCTGTCTGGAAAGGAGCTGGGGAACAATAAGCGTCCACAGCACTTGACCTTCGCAGTCGTAGTTACGAGATAAGGAGTCCCGGGCATAAGACTACAACATCTGCGATCTACAATTAGAATGTAACTCCCATTATAGAGTCTTTGAAAGAATGGTTCTATCTCTGTTGCAGGTGCGCCTAGCTGGTGACATGAAAGGTTATTTGAGTTCCCTTCACAGGCTCCATGCAAACTAATTCCATTACACAGAAGTGTACCGCTTAGTGACATCGCACAATTATTGCCACTAAGAAACACTTTCTGTCCTTTATTACTGACACATGCATGTGAATAGGGCAGGTTCCATGTTGTTTTAATGTACCCTTTTCCCAATTTTTCGTACATGCCAGCCTGTATATATTTTTGGCAGTATTGAAACCTGAAGATTGATATTGGAATATTAATTATCCCATGTATTATCCATTCACTGACAGGTCGTTCTGACATTGTCACGGGTAATCTTTCGAGTTTCTCAATGCTCAGGATTGTATAATCAGCACCCTTCTGTGCCATACTGATTTGTTTATCAGTAAGGTTAAAGATATTGAATAGTGACGTTGTGTTGATTAAACGCCAAGGCACATAGCCTGAACGCAGATTTTGTAACGTCCAGCCAAGCTGTACAATAGAACGCAATTGAGACTGACCGTGTTGTAACAACAGTAAGTCTTGCGATAATATGTCGATTGCTGAAGACACAATGCTGTCCAAAGAAAAAATTCTGGAGGACAGAGTCATTAACCCATTGTCCACTACAGAAAGTGATTTTTCCAAATTAATACGGTCAATTTCCCGTATTCTTTCTGCTGTTTCAATTTGAGTCACCTTCCAGGCCTCGTTGTATGCTGCATATACAGAGGCTGCTATGAAACGTTTTTGACGCTGTTTGCGCGGTCCCATAATGAAATCACGCAAGTCAGCACCATCAGTAAGTAAAGTTAGGTGTTGCTTAATTTCTGCCAGTGTGGAAGTTTGTAGCCATTGAAGGCATAATTTGCCCACACTGTAGGTGGTTATTATCCCTGGGTGTTGTCTTTGGGGATATCTAGGGTCTGGCCTGGTCAATTTGAACCCCTGTGTTTTGTTCAGGAATCTGTCTTGACAGTTATTAGTATCTGTGGGCCAGATCAACCACTGTTTCCAATCAGGATGTGTTCTGTTTTGGTTTAATACATAATTTACGTCTATCTCCTCATCTGTGGAGCTATTGCTGTTCATTGTTGGTTTTGGAATAGACGGTTTATTTAAGTCTTTGATTTTGGCTAGGCCAAGACAGGTGGTTTGTTGAACAGTGTCATTTAAAAATATAATTTGTTCTGGGATCATGCAGGCTCTAAACAAAGATTCTATACCTTGTACTTGCCATTCTTTTGTACCCCAAACACTCTTTACTTCAACATTTTTGTCCCAATAATCAAAACCAAAAGTATTCATTTGTTCAAAAAATGAGTCTGAATATATCAATTTCGTGTTTGTTATCATGGTCTTTGTCCCTGTCTTATTTGACAATTTGAAATAAAATGTTTCAGCATTACTTGTGTTAAAACCTGAAAAGTATGAATATTTGTCATAAACGGTTCTTAAGCTTCCTTTTGGAGGGGTTGCACAATGTTCCCATTGATTATAATTTAAAACATTTCTTGGTTGTGCAGATCTATGTAGAAAATGGTTACCATAGTGGTTGTAACAGTACATACTATCATAATTTGTCGAACCCTGCAAATAATCATGTTTAGTAAATTTAGCAGACATTACTAAGTCAGACATCATATTATTTATACTTTCAAAGTCCCAATCATCAGCAAATGAGCTTGGTTTTACAAAGTCACTCAATGAGATCTTAATTTGGTGTGGATATTTCAGGATTTCAACCGGACCATATATTTCGTAGTCAGTGTTGTCCCATGCTACCCCACCCGGTATAGGATTGGCTGTGAAGTTGACTGAAGAAAGTTCTCTTTTCTCGACGTGTGAAGATGTGTGTGGTTTGAGGATCAAGTTGATTTTCTGACTTGCTGTGTCCATTTTAGCATATTTTCCCTCAATGAAGCGTCCCAAAGTTAGTACCATGATGAGCCAAAGTATGAGGATAAATGCACCAAAACCCACCCAAAATTCGATCCATGGAGAAATCAGATATGTTTCTTTCAGTTGTTTCAAAAGTTCTTTAGCTTTATCTTTAAAGGTTTTTGTTGATGGCTGTGTTTTTGATTCACTGAAGCCTTCAGAGGAATCATCGAAGTTTATGAAGTAGCCGGATGCAGTTCTGTCAATTGTTCCAATTGCTTCACGATTACTGTTTCTTGCATATTCGTTTGTTACTTCATTGTAGATTGGTGTGTCTCTGCTAAATGTTTTTATTTGGGTTTTCAGAGGTCTAAGTTCCATTGCATTGTTGCATAGTCCTTGTTGTTCTTCTTTAGGCGTTTCGAATGTGATTAGCCTCTTAGTTGGGACCTCTGTATTGGTAGCAACCCTTGGTGTTCTACTACTTATGGGGAGTCCACTTGGCCTACTGTTTGTTATCGGCCACATGATTGTGGTTTTACCAGGTCGATGGATACAACTCGGTTCTCCTTTTTACCAGCAAGCGGCGGTAGTACAACTGATCTTGTCCCGTTGATAGACAAGACAGGAACTGCTTTTCTGTAAGAAGGCCCAAATTCCTTCTTTACCGCGATCTTTTCTCTGACTAGATCCCCGACTTTTGGAATCCAGACAGGTCTTGCTGGGACAGGTGGTGGTTCTTCAGTGGTTGTTGGCTGTTGTTTCAACTTTATGTTGCTCAGGTCTTTTCTTGTTTCGTTTAAGTCCTGTAAAACAGCCAAACGGTCTTTGATATCAAAGCTTTTTTCCTTTACCACTGAAGTCTGACTGTCGAGGTCTAAGACTAACATCCTAGTTCCAAACAATAATTCGTACGGACTGAATCCCTTCTGAGAATTTCTTGGCAGGTTATTTAGACTACGTTGGACACTTATTAGATGTTTGACCCACCCAGCACCCAAACCTAATACCCTTTCCGTTATAGATTGCTTTCTGCCTTGGTTTTTTCTTTACACCATCCCGTATCCCTCAGGAAGGAAGTGAGAAGAATCCCGCTGTGCTATGCTCATTTGGCCATGTTTCCCCACAGGCTTGAGGGCTAATGTGAAAACATTGGTCAAACGTAGCATGTTCCTAGCGTATATGCCATTTAGACTCGCAAATCTTTGTATAACAGTCCAGACGTCAGCCGAGTGCTGAGGATCTACATTATAAGTGGAAACTAGCCTGTATATGTTAATCGGACGCTTTGCTTTTTACTGTTGATTTTTTCTGGAGTGAAACGCCACGGTAGTATACCGTTTCTCTCGCCACTGCGATCTCTGTTGCAGTTTGGGCATTTTTTTACAAAAATGTGATGCTGCAGGCTCATGCCTGGCCACCAGTACCTTGATTGTAATTCTTCCAGAGAATCTTTTAGTTTGAGGTGTCCGAGACCCTC
This sequence comes from Lissotriton helveticus, assembly GCF_964261635.1. NCBI lineage: Eukaryota > Metazoa > Chordata > Amphibia > Caudata > Salamandridae > Lissotriton > Lissotriton helveticus. The sequence goes on along the minus strand of NC_136065.1, from coordinate 160,629,238 downwards.
ACCCATATGTGCGTCTGCAATTAACAAAGTTCTCCTGTCCATGTTTGGAATTACTCTATCCCCCACTCCAGGGATTCGAGCAAAAGGGACGGAGTTTGCATCGATTATGTATGTGTAATTGAGTGGATAGTTGATCGGTAGCGCTGAGCAGTCGCCTTTTGATGACGTTTTCACCGCCAGCACTGTTTCACCGTCAATGTATTTTAATGTACGCTTTTTTCTGACTACGGAAGCCGATTTAGTTGCTGCCGCTGTGGCTGTCTCAGCCAATGAATTCCCTGCAACGTGAACGCCATCACGCTGATGACTCAGTGAGTGTGTCACGTGAGTCTTTGGTAGTTCTTTTTGTAACAGAATGTGGAGCGGCAGCGGCACCTACCTCGGCGCAACAAAGTCCGAGCGCGGGGGTCCCGTCCCCCGCGCCCGGTCACTTAACGTCCCGGACACCCAGGACACCTTCTCTTTTTCGTCCCCGGCAGGTACCGACACTGGAGCACGAAGGACCGGAAACCTTTGCCAGGAACCCCGGAAGTGACGGTGGGTCGACCCCTAGCGACCCGGAAGCGATCGACCTCGACCCCGGAAGTGGACGGCCAGACCAGAACCCGGAAGGTAGAAAAAGCCCCGAGGACGAAGGAGAGGCGTTCGGAGCAACCGACTCATGGCAGGAGGCAGCGGACAGCGACGGACCCCAGAGAGAGAGAGGAGCAGCACTGCGAGACCGAAGCGAGGACGAAGAAGAGGACGTCTGGACGGAGGACTGGTGGCGTCCTCAGGAGGAAGCTGGAGAGCGGCCGCAACTCGGACGAGAGTTGCGGCGGGGCACGTGAGTACCCGTTACCCTTTCTCCGTGTCCCCTCCTGTATATAGTTATAAATGTAAATACCCTTGTATATATTCCGTAGACTGCACGAGCACAGGGATATTTAGGGATTTCTCACGCGCACTGTACAAAGACCGAGCACTGCCCTGCACCATCCCGCCTTCATCCCTCCCGCCTCTTTCTTGTCTGTTCCATCCCCCCCCCTACCGTCCCCTCCTCACTGGCCTTTCTCAGTACCCTTTCACTCCCCGGTGTAGGTGGTGGGGTGTACTGCTGGAGTACTCAGATTAAAGCCCTACGCTTCTCTCCTTTCTTTCAAGCCTCCAAGGAGCCCCAGTACCGCACCGAGGAGACTACTGGTGGAACAAGGAGAAGCAGATCCTGATCCCCAACATCCTCGCCGAGCCTGGTCCACCGCCGTTTCTATCAGCCCACCACCCCTTGGATTCTACACTGCATCCCTCCCTCATTGTGACTTTGTCCTTCTGCTGCAATAAAACACTTGTCATAGCTCACTATATCCGGCCTCCCCGCCTGTTATTCCGGTCCGCCCGCCACCCAGCTCCACACAGAACTATTTGTTCCCAAAGCAGTTTTTGCTTTATTGTTGCACCTGTGTCATCTTTGTAACCATTTTGAATCCATGTCTGCAAATCGTTGTTATATGATTTGACGCAGTAATATGAATCGGACACTATAAGTGTCGGGAATTCGCGATCCGCATTATCTAGCGCCATTTTCAATGCTAATATTTCAGTCTGTTGTTCTGAATTAGTTTCTACTGAGTGTGTTTTTGTTAATAGAGGTCTTAGTTTACCTCCGCGCCACACTTCTTTTGTAATCCCACATGTGGGGTTGTATGCTTGTTCTCCCCAAACGGAGGGTTGAGCATGTCCGTCTGTATAGATTACACAAGCGTATTGTCATAAGGGCAGAATGTCGATTGGCAGAGGGAATGTTCTAGAGGCAGAATTTCGGTCGGCGGAGGACATTCAAATTCATATTGGAGAAATTCTTGTGTTTTTAAGTTAGGATCAAATTCTTATGCCACGTCTGTTGCAGCAAGAGAATTAGCCCATTGTATCCATCTCGGATGGAGCGCTTTAGCATTTGGAATGCTTGCTTTTGTTACAGCCTCTAGGGCTGGTATCGGTGTCACGATTATTATTCGTTTACCTTGTGCCAGGGCTCGTTCTTTTGCTATAGCTGTCTGTGTTGCAGTTAGAATTTTTTCCGTTGGGCTAAATTTCATTTCAGCCTTAGTGTACAAGTGTGATTTGAATGCAATTGGTACCTTTTCTCCCTCATTAGAGGTCAGGTATGTGAATCCGCATCTTCCTGGGATGACTCGAATCACAAGATTGCGTGTGTTATCACGTGTTTCTAATTTTGTTTTAATTAACATGTCTGTTTGTAAGGATCTCAGAATTTCTGTGTGTATTTGAGTCCAATTGGTTCTTTTAAAATCTGGTTTTATCAGATCATAAAGGGGTTTGACCCTTTCTGCGTAATTTGCAATGTATGTTCTTCCGAAATTTAGGAAGCCTAGAATTGACTGTAGGTTTTTTAGTGTTCTAGGTGCTTGGAGTACGGCACATTTCTCTAGGAAATTGTCAGCCAGGCTTTTGCCTTCACTTGATAATTCATATCCTAAGAACAGGACTGTTAGATGGGCAATTCTAGATTTTTTAAAGTTGAATTTGTAACCCTCTGCTGCGAACCCAAGTATTATGGTGTTCACTCTCTTCAAGTGAGTATCCAAGTCATCATCTGTTAAGTATATGTCGTCGACATACGATAATGCTTCGTCATCATATGTTTGTAGTAATTCTGTTACTCTCGCTGAGAATACTCCCGGGCTGTTCTTGTACCCCTGGGCTAACCGACAGAATTGTTTTTGAGTGCCATTTATTGAGAACGCAGACAAATATCTGCTCTCTGGTGCTATATTTTGACAAAAGAATCCATTAGAGATGTCTAATGTTGTTTTGTATTTTTTGCGCACTATGTTATTCATTAGTGCAGCACTATGCGAGTTTTGCACTGCAAAAGTTTTGCAACATGAGTTAAGGTGTCGGTAATCCAAAACTAGACGATATGAATTGTCTGGTTTGGAGACCGGAAACAAAGGGTTGTTCATTTGTGAGGTGCAAGTTTCAATCACCCCCTGGTATTCTAATTGATCTAGGATTTCTTTTACCTGTTTTTTAGCTTCTTGCTTAATTGGGTACTGCCTTTGTGCAGTAGGTTGTGATTTTAACTGGATTTTGTGAGGAGGAGAGTCCTCATCCCATCCTACGTGGTTTTTATATAAAGCAGGAGCTTGAGCTACTGCCCACTTTCTAGCAAGTGTGTATTTTTTATGAATTGGGATATGATTTGAGAAGGCAGGCATAATTATTTCTTCGCCATGAGGGCAATCCCTGACAAACTCTGGTGGCCAGTCTTTTTCAGCTAGAAGGATGTCATAGCCCTTTGAGAGATTATCCCAAAATAGTCCCCTTATTTTTCTAGTCTTATCCCCCTCTATACGTAATGTTATTTCATATATTTTGTGAGGTTTGCTAACTCTGTATCTGCAGTTTCCACTTGAAGATATTCATTCGCGTCCACTGTCTCCAGATGATTCATAAGGACTTTGCGAGCTATGCTCACTTCTGCTGCGCTGTCTAGCATTGTCTGAGCCCATTCTCCGTTTTTCAGTTGTGTCCTCAGTATTCTCGGCATTGTTAACTATTTTAATGCTGGCTACCTTCTTTTTGGGAAATTGTAATTTCTTTTTTAGATGAGCAGGTTCCTTGTCTTTGGACTTGGCGTGCTCTTCTCTTTGTTCTGATCGTCCTCTTCTTTCCGATTTCTGCGAGGAAGTCTGAAAAGATTGAGAGGGACGTGTATCAATGTCTTGATATCTATCAGGCTTCTTTATATTATCCCTATTTCTAAGGTTATATCTTTTCCCAGAGGGGTCACTTTGGGGTGACCTGTGTCTTTGGTTCGGAGATTTTTCTCTCCGCCGAGGAGATCTTCCTCTGGACTGGAATTTCTTTTCTTTAGGATTGGATTGTTTGTTTCCATCCCAGCTCTTTTTTTGTGATGTTAAATTATTATTAAAAAATATTTTTTCAGGACTTTCAATCAGTTGTGGTTTTACTGGTATTCCACCTAAACTATCTCTACCTAGTTCCTCATAGGATTTTTCTATAATTCTGGCAATTTCAGCTGGTTGGTCTGCTATATCTGTCTCTTTTAACCTCTGGCGGATCGCCACGTTTGCTGCTTCTCCCTTTATGTTGGCTAATAATATAGCCGAGACCTGCTTGAAGTCTTTTAGTTATTTCATACCAAGAGTTAAAGCGGGTTCCGGACCGTATTCATCTTGAATTTGTTTTAGCACATCTGGTATTACCGAGATGGATGGAACACCATGCGTTTTTGTGTAAATGGAAGCAAAGACTGTACCCCAAGTGTCACAGTCCTCCACGTGTGGTGCGATTCCCATTGGAAGACAGATAGTCAGAATCCTGTGTTTTTCTAACGGGGTGGTGTCTGGAAACACCGCCTCTATTTGGGTGATTTTTTGTGCTAGCCAGAATGGTATTTGTTCCCGTTTAGCTGGTACTTTACCTAGGCAGGACTGTATGTTCTGTGGTGTAATTTTATTTGTGTTCCCCTGATGAGGGGTCAGCTGTGGAATTTTAATTGCTGGTTGAATTGTTGAAGTCCGCATCACATATTGGACTAATTGTCTATGTAATTTTATTAATTGTTTTAGCTGTGTTAAAAGCTCTGCTGCAGACATCCCGTCGATGTCTGGATGTGGTGTGTATCCGGCTAGGACCGGCCACGTTGCTCCTGGTCTACCTAAAGGACCGAGCCTGGTGATGTGATTATTATGTTTTAGGGCGCCATTAAATAAGAGCAGGTGCTCTTGAAATTTAAGTGGTACTTCCACCTCCTCGAAAGGAGTGTACTCTTCAGGAGGTTCCTCTGTTTTGTAATAGTGGAAGTACTTTGTTACAGCATTTGCTGCTGGAAAGTTTATCCATGTGTAGAATACCTCGTGTGCCTCAATTACGAATATGACTGTGCCACCTCTAGGTGTCAGTCCATTTTCTATAAGTTTTAAGGTTATAGATTTCCTTGTGTTGACCGGGATGATTATTATACCCGGGTCTGCGTCTTGCATAGCAGTATCAGCTGCTGCGAGTTCAGTTGCTATTCTAACTGTCTCTCTTTCATCATCACTGTCTACCATTTTACCGACAGGAAGGTTATTTCTTTTGTTTGCAGATCAGGTTTCTTATGGAAACAAAGATTAGATGCACAATATTTTGGAACAGTGTATCCTTCAACGTTGACTAAACCAAGAACCATACATAGGAGTTTCCTCCTGCGAGGTCTGGCGGATATGACCTTTCACCCACTCCAGACGTCTTTGGAGTATTATGGGAAAAAAGGGGTCTGAGTGAAAAAGCACGACTGAGTTACTCTAAATGTCTTACGTTAGTTTTATCGCCTATCCAAACGCGTTGGGCGCCATGTAGTGTAGTTCCTATTATCCCAATAGGCTCTGCGCATTGGAATAATACCTTCAATAGTATAGGCCTAGACCAGACGTTAACTAGGTCTACTACTGTCGATATTAGACTTAAAGTTTTGGGTTTGCCAGCTAGCTCAGAGTTCACTAGAAACTTTCTCGAATAGGCAAGGAGGAGTTGAACCTCCCTGGATAGACAAGAAGGGATTTAGTTTCTGACAACCATAGAACATGACAACTTTGCTCTCCCCTAATCAAGAGTGTATCTCTAGAGGCGTGTGAACAAAAGGCAATTTATTTTACTCAGTCAGTACGTGCATTCTTAGTCTCACCAGATTGTAGAGAAAAGGAAGAGACGGGCGTGTTCAATAAAAGATGTTATTTATTGATCAGTCTCTTTTCTCATACAAGAGAAATGGATCGATATTATTGCAATACTTATGGTTAAGTAAAGTGCATACATTAAAAGCAGAAGTATAAAATAATACTGTAAAAACATTGATATGGTTTCCAAGCCATATGAAGGTTTAAAATGAATAAAATAGATACATACATATATACATTTGACTAATCGTACTCAACTGGTGTTTCTAACTACGCCTACCCCAATGTACCTGACCTAAGCCTAATACGTGGGCGGGAATAGAAAGTAGCAGTTTAAGTTAAGTTTGTTTTGCCAAGTGACTGACTAAAGAATTCTCTGCGAGGGGTTATTCAGTTCTGTACCTGGAATCTAGGATGAATGAGGGATGGTATCTCTCGTCTCTGGTCTCGATATTCCAAGCTGCCTGCGAGGGCTACCCGGAAGCGCCGGTGCTGGATTTCTCGGCAGGAGAAAGCAGCGTCTCGTTCTCAGCGCGTCAGGAAGGCGGGGCTGCGCCAGCGGGGTCTGCTCTGCTCTGGGCTTCGGCAAGTCTGGCTGCTCCGATCTCGTCACCACCGCGTGTGTTTGCATAGGGCAATATCGGTAATATTTATACCTTTAAGGTGCAGAGATTGACGTAAGGATGGACATAGATACGTCAATAAGGATGTCATACGACTTGGTCGTTAGCACATTCTTTTGCTGAAGTTCTCGGTGAAATCAAAACAATGGCCGCAGGGTTTTTCCCAGGTTGTCATAGGTTTGATTTGTTTTGAGAACTCCGTATGCCTTATCAGGGGCTGGAGGAATATTGCTTGTCTAATTAGATTGCAAGCGTTATGACCTAATCAGATAACACATTCCTGTGCCGTAGTGTGGCTTAATCAGATAACGGTTTCTGCATCATGGGGGTTTTCTGCATCATGGGACGGCTGCTAGTTAACTTGTTAACCAGAATAGGGTCAGGAATAGGGGGATCGATACAGAACCTATAGGAATACATCACAGTCGGATTGCCATTATTTACAAACACAATCTAACCTGCCGAATACTGGGCAGTCCTGTCCCAGACTGTGAGAACGGCGCGTTCTCTATTGAGTTCGGCCCTGCCCTTACTTTTCAGGTATTCTATTATATAGACCCCCAGACCCCCCACTGGACTTCTGCAAATCTCTCCCAGAGCTGGCTGCAAATTTAGCCAGCTCCTCTGCTAATTTTTCTATATTGGGGGATTTTAACCTACATTTTGATGACCCTCTACAGACCTCGGCGACGGAACTTATCAAGGAACTACCGGTTTTCCAACTCTCACTAAAAATTAGTAAACCCACCCATGCAAAGGGCCATTTACTAGACCCCATCTTCTCGAATCTGGACGCTCTAGTAGGAGAAAACCCTATACCCCTTCCATGGTCAGACCATTTTCTTATGCCTGTCTCATGGTCGCCACCCTACAGAACAACGTGTAGAACCCCACTGCCCTATTCAAGAACAAGGCCCTGGTCCAAAATATCATTGAAACAATGGACTACAGTCCTGGAAGAAACCAAACCAACCTCCTTACTAGACGTAGTCACGGCCAATGATAACTTTAATAACTGGCTTCAAAAATCCTTGGATGCTCTTATTCCTGAAAACTAAGACAAGAAACACCAAAAAGCCTTGGTAAACAGCTGTACTACGAGGCCTAAAGCAGAACTGTAAAAAAAACGGAGAGAGCCTGGAGGAAAAGTTTTTCCTCGGACTCGAACAAAAAATATAGAGACAGTATTTACCTCTATAAAGCGGCAATCAGAGCAGCGCAGGCTGCCTTCTATGAAAATAAAATCTTAGCCGCACCTAATTCCACTCGTGAGATCTTCAACATTGTGAAAACTCTCTCAAAGATCCCCCCCCTCACCTGTCTCTCCTGATACCTCAGCTCAGGAGCACAGTGTGACAAACTAGCAGAATTCTTCTCATCTAAAATTGAAACCATTTTCTCCTTATTTCCCCCTATGACTAACGACCTCACACTCCATTCACTCGGTAAAAATCATCCCAGCCTGGATTCTATTCCGGCAATGGAAATGCCAGAACTAGAAAAACTGTTCACCAAAGTAAAAAGTGGATCACCCAAAGACCCTGCCCCACCACGGATGGTCACCCAGGTAGCAGATATAGTTTTCCCTGTGATTTTAGATCTAATTGACACCTCACTGTTCTCAGGGGTGGTGCCCCCCGCGTGGAAGGAAGCCATGGCAAAGGCCCTGCTGAAGAAACCTAGCCTAGACCCTTCCACTTTAGGAATTTACCGTCCCATCTCCCTACTTCCAGGGATAAGTAAAATCACTGAAAAATATTTTAATTCCATACTTTCCTCTTTTTTGGAGACCCACAATCTTCTCCACCAGACACAGACAGGTTTCCGCCCACTACAGGGTACTGAAACAGCCCTGATCTCAGTAGTGGAAGACTCAAGGAAAATAGTTGACTCCAGCGGTACCGCGGTGGTACTGCTTCTTGGCCTCAGCGCGGCATTCAGTACCGTAAACCATCAAATCCTTATTCATAGGCACAGTAAAATAGGTATCACCGGAACTGCTCTGGCCTGGCTCCAGTCGTTCCTAGACAACAGATCCTTCAAAGTGTTTCAAAACGAGGTGACTTCCAAAATAACTTCCCTCCATTGCGGCGTGCCTCAGGGATCTTCCCTGAGCCCTACTTTATTTAATGTGTACACCCGTACTCTTGCAGAAGCAGTTCTTCCCTTTGGAATCCACATAGTCACCTATGTTGATGACACGCAGCTGGTGATTGGGCTTCGTAAAGAGGAAAGCCTTTCTCCGTGTCTTCACGCCTGTCTGGAGGAGATTGCAACCTGGATGAGGAATTCCTTCTTAAAATTAAATGGGGAAAAGAGTGAAATCATGGTCCTGGGTAATCGCTCCCCAATTGATATGAAAGAAATATGGCCCACCTCCCTAGGTCTGGCTCCCACTCCTAAAACTGAGCTAAAGAGTCTGGGTGTTTGGTTAGACCAAGACCTGTCATTCAAATCCCGGCACGGAAGACCGCCGCTTCATGCTATGGTGTCCTGCAAATGACTCGTAAAATTATCCCCATCCTGCCGTTCCAGGCTAGAAAAATCATGGTCCAGGCACTCGTCGTATACCGGCTGGACTACGCAAATGTGTTTTATTTTGGGGCCCGGTGGGTACGCTCGCCAGGCTGCAAACCATCCAGAATCGGGCCGCTAGATTGTTGCTGGACATTCCCAAACATCAGTCGGCCAAACCAGCAATGAAGGCCCTTCATTGGCTCCCTGTACGAGAAAGAATTAAATTCAAATCCCTATACATCGCCCAGAAATCTCTATTTAATACAGGCCCTTCCATCCTTAACAATATCATTCAGTCCTATGAGCCCAACAGAAGTCTTCGATCTAAAACCTTGAACCTGGCTACCATACCTAGGATCAAAAAGGCCAGAAGTGGAGGTCGACAATTCTCGCTTAATGCCGCCAGACTCTGGAATTCCCTCCCTCACCATCTGCGAGCAAAACCCAATCATCTTTCTTTTCGCAGAGCTCTAAAAATTTTACTGTTCCCTTAAATCTGGCCTGACACTTCTTTTACCGTTACTGCAAAAGCTGGGATGCCTCCGGGTAGCCATGTGCTATATCAATACTACTCAATTTCAATTTCAAGCATCCACTATTTGTGACCTAAGTTATTATAGACAGACTAACAGCGCGATCTAATAAAACATCTACAAGAGAGGTTTCTGTACTGCAAACAACTTGAACGAATGCATGTCAAGGTGCTCTCAAATGATAAAAAAGCAAAATGTGGCAAAGAGAAATAAGGCGATTGCCATGGATCACACAATTTGGTCAAGTGAGGAAGCTGGGATTTATCCCTGGTTGCCTGTTTTCACATTGTGTAATTTAGCCATAGATGTCTCTTTGTCTTGCCCATTTTAACAAATCTGAATAGTTTGAGGAGCCACACCAATGTGTACATACACCTTTAACATGCTAATTCAAATTAAAACAAAAGTCTTTCTAAGAAAAAAAATACAAAGTGAAGGGAAAGCTGGTTGCTCTATTTTAATGTTCATATCACCTGCTTCACCTAACATAACAAAGAGATCGATTTCAGGAGAAGCTCAATACAATTACATACCCTACAAAACTAAGGTCCCGGAGAGCCGAAGGAGTGTTTGCATGACACAAGTGAAGTGCAGAGGCCGGATGAATGTCATCACAACGCATGCTTTTACTACGCATTCCTTTACAACGCAGGTTTTACAACGCAAGTCGTTACAACGACTTGGGGGAGCTGGATAGTGGAATAGTTCAATTTACTATTCTAACTCCAGTCCCCGTGGATAGTAGGGAAGGTTTTGGATAGTAAATTAAACTATTCCCTATCCTACAGCACCCTCCAGCGCAAGTCGTTGTAATGACTTGCGTTGTAAATCCTGCGTTGTAATGGTAGTGCGTCGTAAAAGTTGCGTTGTGATGGATGTTTCCCGCAGAGGCCAGTTACAAATGGATAGCCACACAGAGTCCACACCGTGTGAGCTTTTCTTTTAATTCCGCCAGTGATGGAGTCAACATTTTAGTCATGCAAACCATCAGAACCTTGTGGCAGGCTGTGGAGTTCCTCGGAGAAAAGTCACTAGCATAACACCCCTCTCAAAGCACTTTCACAGCACTCTTCAGGGCCTTCGCTATCAGCCCATCGACAAAATGAATAATATGGCACATCGCTGGGGAGCGGTCCTCTGCTGCAGAACTGGTGGGGATCCTGGTGTTTTAGGTGTGACAGTGGGCAGCAGAAGCCACATAGAGATTGACTCACTTTTAGCCCAAGGACAGAAGAGCCCCTTGCAGACATCTGACATCAGTCTGCCTCAAGCCTTCAGAGGCCCTCCCTCCACCTGTCCTGCTGATGCTTCCTGAGGCTGGGCGGTGCTGACGCTGACTGGTACTGGCTGTGCATTTACTTACTGATGGCTGGTGCTCCTCGTGCTGACACTGACTTTGCCAAGTCACACATATTTTATTTAGCAATGAAAAAGAATAACAATGCAATGGTTAAAACTCCACACGAATCTTATAGTGCCTTGCAGCCAACTGTGAAAAATTACAATTAAAAACCCTAGGCAGTAATTAAAATTAAAATTAATTTGGATCCCTTGCAGATTAGACACAACTATACACAACTATACATATTCATAATTTACACTGTGTTTCTAAATTCCTATTTACAGTCAAAATATGCAACCAGTCTTGAAATTAATTGATCGTTAAAACCATTTGAACAGTATTTTTCTGTGTGTTCTGTTGTACGTGTCCCAATTTTGACTGATGCTTTTGTACACTGCTGCCTCTGGTTGCTGACATTGTCTGAAATGTGCTGGCTGTCATATATTGTGTTTGTGACTTTCCTGTGCATGTCAACTAGTTTCTTATTATTGATTTTTATTTGCTTAAACAGTTAATATTCCGCCTAGGCTGCTGAAAAGCCTTCTACAAGTGGTGGCAGGAGGTAAATGGTTGCTGGGGTTTGTTTAGTGCTGACTGTTGAGGCCACTGATTTTTCCAGCTCCTGATGGTCGCTGCTGCCACCAGCTCATGGTGATTATGACTATTGCTTCTGGCTGCTGAAGGCAGGGATGTTTCTGGCGGCTGATGCTTCTAGCTACAGATGTCTGCTGACGCCATAGGCTGCTGATGCATCTGTCTGTTAGTACCCATTGATGCTTCTGGCTGCTGTTAATGCTGGCTGATGCTTATGGCTGCTGAAGGTAGCTGATGCTTTTGAATGCTTACACTACTAACTACAGGTGCTGGTTGACTTCTAATTGATGCTTCTGGCTGTTGAGGTTGAGGATGCTTTACCACTGATGCACCTAACTGCAGATGCTGGCTGATGCTTCTGGTGATCGTTGATGCATCTCGCTGTTAGGACCCATTGGTGCTTCTGTCTGTTGATACCCAGCATGCTCTGCTGCTGATGCATCTAGCTACAGATGCTGGCTGATGCGTCTGGTGCTGGCTGATGCGTCTGGTGCTGGCTGATGCGTCTGGTGCAGGCTGATGCGTCTGGTGCTGGCTGATGCTTCTGGTGCTGGCTGCTGCGTCTGGTGCAGGCTGATGCGTCTGGTGCTGGCTGATGCGTCTGGTGCAGGCTGATGCGTCTGGTGCAGGCTGATGCGTCTGGTGCTGGCTGATGCTTCTGGTGCTGGCTGCTGCGTCTGGTGCAGGCTGATGCGTCTGGTGCTGGCTGATGCGTCTGGTGCTGGCTGATGCGTCTGGTGCTGGCTGATGCGTCTGGTGCTGGCTGATGCGTCTGGTGCTGGCTGCTGCGTCTGGTGCAGGCTGATGCGTCTGGTGCAGGCTGATGCGTCTGGTGCTGGCTGATGCTTCTGGTGCTGGCTGCTGCGTCTGGTGCAGGCTGATGCGTCTGGTGCTGGCTGATGCGTCTGGTGCAGGCTGATGCATATGGTGCTGGCTACTGCGTCTGGTGCTGGTTGATGCGTCTGGTGCTGGCTGATGCGTCTGGTGCAGGCTGATGCGTATGGTGCTGGCTGCTGCGTCTGGTGCTGGTTGATGCGTCTGGTGCTGGCTGAAGCGTCTGGTGCTGGCTGAAGCGTCTTGGGCAGGCTGATGCGTCTGGTGCAGGCTGATGCGTCTGGTGCAGGCTGATGCGTCTGGTGCTGGCTGATGCGTCTGGTGCAGGCTGATGCGTCTGGTGCTGGCTGATGCGTCTGGTGCTGGCTGAAGCATCTGATGCTGGCTGAAGCGTCTGGTGCAGGCTGATGCGTCTGGTGCAGGCTGATGCGTCTGGTGCTGGTTGATGCGTCTGGTGCTGGCTGAAGCGTCTGGTGCTGGCTGATGCGTCTGGTGCTGGCTGATGCGTCTGGTGCTGGCTGATGCGTCTGGTGCTGGCTGGTGCGTCTGGTGCTGGCTGATGCGTCTGGTGCTGGCTGATGCATCTAGGTACAGATGCTGGCTGGTGCATCTCGTGCTGGCTGATGGGTCTAGTGCAGGCTGCTGCCTCTGGTCCAGGCTGATGTGTCTGGTGCTGGATGATGCGTCTGGTGCTGGCTGAAGCGTCTGGTGCTGGCTGAAGCGTCTGGTGCTGGCTGAAGCGTCTGGTGCAGGCTGATGCGTCTGGTGCAGGCTGATGCGTCTGGTGCTGGTTGATGCGTCTGGTGCTGGCTGAAGCATCTGGTGCTGGCTGAAGCATCTGATGCTGGGCGAAGCGTCTGGTGCAGGCTGATGCGTCTGGTGCAGGCTGATGCGTCTGGTGCTGGTTGATGCGTCTGGTGCTGGCTGAAGCGTCTGGTGCTGGCTGATGCGTCTGGTGCAGGCTGATGCGTCTGGTGCTGGTTGATGCGTCTGGTGCTGGCTGATGCGTCTGGTGCTGGCTGATGCGTCTGGTGCAGGCTGATGCGTCTGGTGCTGGTTGATGCGTCTGGTGCAGGCTGATGCGTCTGGTGCAGGCTGATGCGTCTGGTGCTGGTTGATGCGTCTGGTGCAGGCTGATGCGTCTGGTGCAGGTTGATGCGTCTGGTGCTGGTTAATGCGTCTGGTGCTGGCTGATGCGTCTGGTGCTGGCTGATGTGTCTGGTGCTGGCTGATGTGTCTGGTGCTGGATGATGCGTCTGGTGCTGGCTGAAGCGTCTGGTGCTGGCTGAAGCGTCTGGTGCTGGCTGAAGCGTCTGGTGCAGGCTGATGCGTCTGGTGCAGGCTGATGCGTCTGGTGCAGGCTGATGCGTCTGGTGCTGGCTGATGCGTCTGGTGCTGGCTGATGCGTCTGGTGCTGGCTGATGTGTCTGGTGCTGGCTGATGCGTCTGGTGCTGGCTGATGCGTCTGGTGCTGGCTGATGTGTCTGGTGCAGGCTGATGCGTCTGGTGCAGGCTGATGCGTCTGGTGCTGGCTGGTGCGTCTGGTGCAGGCTGATGCGTCTGGTGCTGGCTGATGCGTCTGGTGCTGGCTGATGTGTCTGGTGCTGGCTGATGCGTCTGGTGCTGGCTGATGCGTCTGGTGCTGGCTGGTGCGTCTGGTGCTGGCTGGTGCGTCTGGTGCTGGCTGGTGCGTCTGGTGCAGGCTGATGCGTCTGGTGCTGGCTGATGCGTCTGGTGCTGGCTGATGTGTCTGGTGCTGGCTGGTGCGTCTGGTGCTGGTTGGTGCGTCTAGTGCAGGCTGATGCGTCTGGTGCTGGCTGATGCGTCTGGTGCTGGCTGATGTGTCTGGTGCTGGCTGATGCGTCTGGTGCTGGCTGGTGCGTCTGGTGCTAGCTGGTGCGTCTGGTGCAGGCTGATGCGTCTGGTGCTGGCTGATGCGTCTGGTGCTGGCTGATGCGTCTGGTGCTGGCTGGTGCGTCTGGTGCTGGCTGGTGCGTCTGGTGCAGGCTGATGCGTCTGGTGCTGGCTGATGCGTCTGGTGCTGGCTGATGCGTCTGGTGCTGGCTGGTGCGTCTGGTGCTGGCTGATGCGTCTGGTGCTGGCTGATGCGTCTGGTGCTGGCTGATGTGTCTGGTGCTGGCTGATGTGTCTGGTGCTGGATGATGCGTCTGGTGCTGGCTGAAGCATCTGGTGCTGGCTGAAGCGTCTGGTGCTGGCTGAAGCGTCTGGTGCAGGCTGATGCGTCTGGTGCAGGCTGATGCTTCTGGTGCAGGCTGATGCGTCTGGTGCTGGCTGATGCGTCTGGTGCTGGCTGATGCGTCTGGTGCTGGCTGATGTGTCTGGTGCTGGCTGATGCGTCTGGTGCTGGCTGATGCGTCTGGTGCTGGCTGATGTGTCTGGTGCAGGCTGATGCGTCTGGTGCAGGCTGATGCGTCTGGTGCTGGCTGGTGCGTCTGGTGCAGGCTGATGCGTCTGGTGCTGGCTGATGCGTCTGGTGCTGGCTGATGTGTCTGGTGCTGGCTGATGCGTCTGGTGCTGGCTGATGCGTCTGGTGCTGGCTGGTGCGTCTGGTGCTGGCTGGTGCGTCTGGTGCTGGCTGGTGCGTCTGGTGCAGGCTGATGCGTCTGGTGCTGGCTGATGCGTCTGGTGCTGGCTGATGTGTCTGGTGCTGGCTGGTGCGTCTGGTGCTGGTTGGTGCGTCTAGTGCAGGCTGATGCGTCTGGTGCTGGCTGATGCGTCTGGTGCTGGCTGATGTGTCTGGTGCTGGCTGATGCGTCTGGTGCTGGCTGGTGCGTCTGGTGCTGGCTGGTGCGTCTGGTGCTGGCTGGTGCGTCTGGTGCAGGCTGATGCGTCTGGTGCTGGCTGATGCGTCTGGTGCTGGCTGATGCGTCTGGTGCTGGCTGGTGCGTCTGGTGCTGGCTGGTGCGTCTGGTGCAGGCTGATGCGTCTGGTGCTGGCTGATGCGTCTGGTGCTGGCTGATGTGTCTGGTGCTGGCTGGTGCGTCTGGTGCAGGCTGATGCGTCTGGTGCTGGCTGATGCGTCTGGTGCTGGCTGATGTGTCTGGTGCTGGCTGGTGCGTCTGGTGCTGGCTGGTGCGTCTGGTGCAGGCTGATGCGTCTGGTGCTGGCTGATGCGTCTGGTGCTGGCTGATGTGTCTGGTGCTGGCTGATGTGTCTGGTGCTGGCTGATGCGTCTGGTGCTGGCTGATGCGTCTGGTGCTGGCTGATGTGTCTGGTGCTGGCTGGTGCGTCTGGTGCTGGCTGGTGCGTCTGGTGCAGGCTGATGCGTCTGGTGCTGGCTGATGCGTCTGGTGCTGGCTGATGTGTCTGGTGCTGGCTGATGCGTCTGGTGCTGGCTGATGCTTCTAATGCTGATCTTAGCTCTTAACTCTGGATGCAGAAGTTTACTGATGTTTCTAACTGCTGATACTTTTGCTGCTGATGTCAACTGATACTGTGACTACTAATGCTGCTGCTTGGCTGATTATTCTGTCATACCTTGCTGTTCATCACTGATGCATGTGACGGGGATTCCTCTGCTGCATGATTCCTTGGACTGACAATGCTAGCTGATGCTTCTGGATGTTGATTCTGGTGGCTACTAATTGTGGCTGTACCAGTTCACTTAATGCTCCTTCCCTGGCAATCGCTGGCAGCCAGCGGAAGCAACCAGAAGCAGAATCTATCGGCCTGTGCACAGGCACACACTCCTGCTATTGAATGCTGCTGTATTCTGCTGCCTGATTGTAATTTATGATGCTTGTAGGAACTGATTTATTTTAATCAATTCACCATAATTTGTCATTTTTACTTATGTTTTTCCATTTTTCTCACTCACTTCATTACAAAAATGCTCCTTTGCATGATCACGAAGATATGAAGCTATTGCAATGGTTAGGATTACAGTGTGACTCTACAAACTGGAACACAGTGTTTACAGTCCCGGGCCTTTCTTATACCGACAAGGTTACATCACTTCTTTACTTCAATTGACGCAGTCGAAGAAAGCAACCACTACAGCTCCCAAAATGCTTTCTTTTTTAAATGAAAACGCAGGCCTCACTTCCTGGTGTTCCAGTGACATGAAACCTCCTTGTTCCTGGTCATTTTATCTGTTATGTTCCCTGTAGATGTCCCTGGTTGGAGTTCTCTAGAACTGAAGACAGCCTGTGCCTCCCTATAAACTGTCTGGCTTTCCAGCTCAAGCAAGTGAGAGGTTTGGAGGTTCACTTGACCAACATACCCCAACTTCAATATTTCAGAGTGTGTGTTTAACACTGCTTTTATTCCTACAGGCACATCTCATACTTAATCCTCTGGACTGGCTCATCCTAGGAGATTTCCTTGCCACTGATATTCATAGTGGATGGTTCTTAGATCTCAGGTTCCCATCTCAGGTGTGAGTGGCTCTTCCACTCCACTACACTAGAGCCTGTTCTGAAGGTTGTAGGCATACATTTGAAATACATTAACGTTTTTACGTATATTTGTGCTTTATTTTCTTGTATGAGATACATTCTAACACCGGATGTCACCTACAATATTTATAGGCATCACAGTACCTCTGGCCACACCATGCTGATAAAGATACTCTCATTGAAAGCGCAATCGGGTGCAACCGAGGGAAATACCCTTACAACACGGTATTACGTTGCTTTTGTGTGTGATTCTGTGTTTCCCCTGCCAATGTGGAATAGCCTAAGACATGTATTTTTGTGGTTAGCTGTTCCTCACTGTCCATCCCTTGTTACCCTGATTTTCCCGCCCTCTTCTCACCAGTTTACCTGGTGGAACTGTGTGTGCAAGGAGATCAGGGAGGCGCATAATTTGAGCAGAACACCTGACTTGAAATTGACGCATCCATTGTTTCTGCCAGATTTTAAAAGCCAGCCCAGCATTCAGAATGAGCCTGAAAGAGTTACTGCCACTTCAATATGTAATACAACTGAGAGACTTTTTCCTTTTTCAGATTTATTTCATGTGAAATTCCTGTGACAGATTACAGTCATTAGCTAGGGAGGAAGTATCCAATGGCCTGTCTCCTTTCATTCTCCGGCCTGCTCTAACAACAGGCTCTGGGGCTTGGAAAGAACCCTAGCTTGGATTAGGCTCACAGAAGAAACTGATGTTTTTTATCGAATGGCCCGTGGCCCTGGATATTATTTATTTATTTATTTATTTATTTATTTATTTATTTATCAGGTTGCATTGTTTAGCGAGTACAAGGCCCAAGAGCGTCAGATCCCTCCACACAGAAAACATTACAGCTCGTAAAGAAGCATATACAATGGCATAAGCAAAATGGAGCACAGAAAAAACAACACTGTACAACAACAAGTTGATTAATGCAAGACTGATACAAATATATAATACTAATAAGAGCCCGTATACGTGATTCTACCTAGTAGGCCCGAGTTTATTTACCTGGAAAAGGACAGATCAGTATTAGCAGGGACCACAAATGGCGAGTGGAATAAGTACACCACAAAGCAAAGAAGAATAGTGCATGTAGGGCAGAGTAGCCTCAAGGGGGTGTATGGGATGTAACACCCCCAAATAAATTCATCATTGGCTTGGTAGTTGGGTTTGGGGGCCCGGAGTCTGCTCTGCTATGTGCTGGGATTTCTCACCATGTACCAAATATAAAAGACAACACAGTGACAGTTGATGTTAAACAGAAGAGAAAGCAAGAAATACATCTCCTTGACATCTTGTGGCTGATTTTCAAAATGTAATTCAGATAGCTCGGAATCAATACTGGGTTCCATTCTTGTCCAAACTGTGTGATCCTAGGAAAATATTTTATTGAACTAATCCTCCTTTTTCTTTATCTCCTATGAAAGCACCTTTACACACGGGTTTAAGATGTTTAATGTACAAGCATCTCTTAGGTATGATTTAAGAGTCCATAATGTTGCTCTAGCTATAATAAGAATCTAGGCCACACTATTAGGGTTTGCATGAATACTGACTTTCCTCCTCATACACTAATGGCATTGTCACTTGGACGGGGGACCGGGGTGATGGGGGGCAGCCAATAATATCTCTAAGTTTATATTTTAAAACTTTGTAATCACTTTTTTAAAAATGTCTATGCAGTGATATCATCTGATGTACTATGGTGAAACACCTCCGCAAGAAAGGCACTTTATTGGGGTTTGAAGAGCCTGAATCATATTTTTGTATATACATGCCAAACGTTTTCATGGCTTGGCTTGTGCACGGACTGTTAGAGCCAAGCCATACCCTTGGTACGGCTCGCCCTATTCATTTGCTGCATGCCCACCTCTTTTTGCAGCCTCGGCTTAGTACATAGGCTGTCAGTCACTTATTAAAATGATTTGTAAAAGGGGAGGGCTGAAAACATGGAGCCGCTGCCCTGCGCACACATGCACCGATTTGACAGCTCTACAATCCAGGCTTCTCATATCAGAGACAAAGAAGAGCACGTGCAGTGGAAATACATTTGAAATTAGTGATCATTGAACATTGACTGCAGGCCGTTGTGTTGTATGTGGCTGTAGCCATGAGTTCTGAGGGAGAACTACAAGACCCAGTTGGGGTGGGCAGGGGCATAGCTTCGGTGGGGGGTGTTTTGTGTGTGACCCCCTAAATGCATTCTTGGCTTGGTAGTTGGGTCTGGGGGCAAGGTGCATGTCGGTTTTTCTCTTCATTCTCAATTCAACTAGGAATATTTTACTTGCTCATTTTTTGGTGCAGAATCTGTATATAGTTAGTAGGCTTAGGCGGAAAACTATGTTACGCTCGCGGAGTGCGCATAGCAAGCTCAACTACGCGCTATGCAAATGGCATAGCACAGTGTAAAGACGCGTAGCATAGCGGTCGTTCGTTGCTCACTCGTGGTCCTCAACGTCAAGTTGGCGACCGCGAGCTAGCAAAATCAACATCCTGGCGAGACTTTTTCCTCGTTCGCGATCGGCAACATCAAGTTGCCATTTGCAAGCATGGAAAATAAACCTCCTGGCGAGATTCTCAACATGGGGTGGTCAGGTTTCTCATTGCGAGAGGTCGCGTATTGCCATGACCGCTCACGATGAGAAACTACCAGTCCGTGTTGAGAAAGCTGCTGCTCGAGTACAAATCTACTTGAGCGGCAGAAAATGACCGCTTGCACTATGCATGATGCCGTTCGCAATGATTGCACAGTGTGGACAAGCATCCGGCACTGTGCAATCATTGCAAACAGCATTTCCCTACCGCACTACGCAGTTTGCATAGCTAAGCGTAGCGCAATGTAGTGAAAAGTGCTCTTCGCGTAGCTACGCATAGCGCAACTACTCGAACTAAGCCCAGGGTTAGTTAGAAAAAGAGTTTTGAATACACAGAAAATAAGCAGTCCTACAAAAAAGTCGTTCAAACTTATATTCTTTAATATAGTTTTCAAGTCTCTAGCCAACACGTGTTTTGACATTATTGCATCAAAAGCCTTCGACTTCATCAGGGCTTCAATTGTGAATTAATCAGTAATTACTACAAGAAGCAAATCTAAGTTGTATTCCAGAATTATTTATTGAGAACTGTATCCCTTCATTTCCAAATGGAGAACACACCCAGAATCAAGTTACCCATCGGTATGGGAATAGTTGACTTGGATCTGTGAGTACACTCCTTTCAATATTAAAGAAAGATGACATTTGAAAAGTGTTGTCCTAAGACCTAGGGCCATATTATCAAGAACGGCGATAACTTTATCGCCGCTCTAGCGGCAGGAAACTGCAGCTAAAGCGACGATAAGGGCCTTGTTATATGCCCTTGAGGTCATAGAAGCCCAGGTTCTGGTGTGAAGGACATCAAACCTGAGCTTCTGTGGGAATTCACAAGGGCACATTATCAAGCCCCTTATCGCCGCTTTAGCGGCAGTTTCCTGCCGCTAAAGCAGCGATAATGTTATCGCCGTTTTTGATAATATGGCCCTCATAGCGCCAGATACAAGCCAGAGTTTCAGAATAAATTTAATTTTGAATGAACTCGCTTTCATAATCTGTGGTTATCCTGAAAAACAGGCACGGCGCAGTCCTCCTGGACCTATTTGCATCCTCTACCTGTAGACAAGCATGCATAGCCAGGGCACCTAGCAATGCATATACCATATGGCTGCATGTCATCAAGGCACTTATTCCAGCCTGGTCTCATTTAACAATCCAATGGATTCTGGGAGATGGAGTCCCGGTTTGCCTCGACTGACTCAACTGGATCTATCTATCTATCTATCTATCTGTCTGTCTGTCTGTCTGTCTGTCTGTCTGTCTGTCTGTCTGTCTGTCTGTCTGTCTGTCTGTCTGTCTGTCTGTCTGTCTGTCTGTCTGTCTGTCTGTCTGTCTGTCTGTCTATCTACCTATCATCTAGCTACCTACCTACCTACCAACCAAGTAATCTCCCCTTCTGCCTATTAATCTGTATGTCTGTCTTGAAAACCTATCAATCTATGTATCTTGCAAGATTGTTTGCACGGGAAATTGTGCATTTGGGAAAACATTGGTCTAAAAACGGTAACCCATACTTTCTAATATATCTATTCTTATCGTAATGCAAGGGCAGTTTTTGTGTACAACTTAAACAAAAGAACCATAAAAGTTACTCTGCTGCTGCCTGACAGGTTGGTAATTTATCGAGAGATACTTTGTAAAACCTTGTAGAAGCGTTATGAAGGATGGACACTTTTTCTGTTACATGGATTGAACTGGAGTGATTTGTAAGCCGGCATCCGTGCATTTTAGCATCCGAAAAGGGTGCTAAGCAGGCCCCGCAATGGCCATGTTGACAACAAGCGAGATCCAGTCAGAATTAAGAACACGTTCCTATGGCTGAATGTGGTAAGGAACAGGTGTGGTGCTGTGGACTGTATCTCCCCCTGGTGGACAAACTGAAGATTGCATTTGACTGAATTACTTCTTCGGCAATTCAGGAAGGGAACATCGTTTTCCTCTCATGATGTAAAAAACAGTCCGGTGCAGTACTTTTGAACCAAAATGATAATTTGTAAACTCCTCAGTTTAGATGGCAGCAAGAGGGATTGCAGGGCCTTTCCATCACAACACATGAATCACCGCCTCTTCCTATAGGCGACAGAGGTCAGGAGTGTAATTATACCAACAACTATCTCTAGCTTACCTAGCTTACCTAGACAAAGAGACAGGTTGTTGCACGTTTTGCTAAGGCTAAACCCCAAAATCTGGACTCCCCCCTAGGTCAGAAGCAACATTGTATCTCCACTAGCAGTTTTATTCCTTGCTGCAGCTTCAACGAATTGACGTCAAGACAGACAATTATCAACAGAAGTAGAGATGGGATCTGTTCATTAACTACTTAGGTGAGAATGTTATGTTAAGGAAACTTTTAAAGCGCAACAGTTACCCGGGGGTGTCCTGGTGCTAGTTACTTCTCCTTTAAGCAGAGATGGAAGAGAGAAATTTATTTACCAAAGAGAACTTTGGTGGCATTTCTCAAGTGGAATGGCAGGTCAGTCCAAGCTTTTGCCACGCATAAAAAAAAACTTCTACCACCCCACCTTGCTTTTTTTGTGGGTGGGACTACGACCAACTTGGCTCCCAGTGAACGAAGGGTCCTTGTCGGTGTATACCACTGAAACTGGCGTCTTAAATGATTTGGTCCTATGCCTTGGAGTGCTTTAAAAACCATGCAAAGCGATTTAAAACACACCCGATTCGTCACCGGGAGCCAGTGTAGTTTTTTTTATTTCTTTGGATATTGGGGAAAACCTGGATGTGCCTGTAAGTAATCTGACCGCTGCATTTTGTAGCAGCTGGATCTTCTAACCCCCACAGTGGCAGCAATAAATTCACTAAAGTAAATGTTTTAATTTAGGGGAGAACATCAGCTCTCCCCTGTGAGGGAAATAGACCCTCGCTGCACTACTCAATAGTAGCACACGTCTGCTCAAATGAATCCTCTGTAATACTGATGCATTTTAAGTTATTTATTCTTGCTGTGCATAATTCCACTCTCTTGACATTGTTCTTTGTATTTGTCGTCTTCATCAGTTTCATCTTCATTCAATGTTGCAGATATATAATTGCATTCAGAAATCGCGATACTCACCCAAGAAATAACATTGTGTCCTCAATATATTTCGGACTGGTTGGTCCTTCATCAGAGGGATACGCTTGCTAAATTATACATAAACCATAAATTAAAATGAAACAGGAAATACATTTATCAACAAGTCAGTTAGGAGCCTCAAAATCCATATCAAAGCACTTGAGGTGAGAGCTAATAACCAATGTACAGTGGTTTCATCAATAGATATGTCATGGTGTGTCATTAGTAGTTATACCTTCCACCCACCAGTTAGCAGTGCAGAGAATTAGCAGCATTTGCCACAACCAAACCCACATCTTGCCATCAACATTGAAATCACAGATTATTATTGTGTTAAACATTTGAGGGCATGTGGTGATATATAGAGGTATTGATATCCTGCGTAAACTATTGTGCGTTCCATATGTAATAGACACACTCCTGTTTTCCACAAAACATTCCCAGAACCAAAAATGTGAACAGCATGCCAAGAACATGTCAACTATCCCTTGCGTGCAACTGAATGATGTGCCCTGTTGTGTGATTATAAAGAGGCTTTCCCTTTGGAAAAAACATATATGTAAACAAATGACACTAAGTTCAATATATAGCACTTCCAATAAAGCAACAAATGCGTGAATCCCTTTAATTACTTGTCATCTGTCATAACACGAAACAGGACCCGGCATTCGGTTTCACAAAAGTAATTGTTGAGATGCTCTTGGCATGCACTTCACATTTTTAGTTCTGGGAATTTTTAGTCGAAGCACAGGGCTATGTCTATCCCACATGGAATGCACATCTGTTTAGCACCGCATATTAAGACCACTTTGTACCACCAAATGCCCTCCAGTTTCTAAAGCAATAATGATCAGCAATTTCCATCTTGACAGTCGCATGTGGGTTCCGCTGTCACACTTAATGCTAATTCTCTACACCATCAACATTCAGCCAAATATGTTGTCTATGTTTCAATCTCTGCATGTAATAAGATCTATGTGGGAAGCACAATTACGCAATAGGATATCAGAACACTTGAGAGCTACGAAACAGGGAACATAGGCTGTCCAATGGCTTCACCATTTATGACACGTGAAGCAAAAGTATCACGTGCTGATTTTCAAATTGATGGTATTGAAGTAATACATATTGATCCTAGGAGTGGAAATAGGAAACTGAAACTACAACTTCAAAGCAGAGGCAAGATGGATCATGAAACTAGGGCAGTTGACAGAGGTCTGAATATTGACCATGAATTTCAGTACTTTCTGGGGGATTGATAATAACCTTATTAGCAAGTGACACAGTAACCAGTTTCACATTGAAGATATGGGCTTGGCTCCTCCACTTGCCTTTTAACCACTTCCATGCTAATGACAAGGTCAGCTCGTCATGCAGTACACTGGAGCTGTGCTTATGACGAGCTGACCTTGTCATGAACAATGGTAAATGAAGGTCTTCAGCATGGGACGGGAAAAGCCTTAGCAGCCAAGGTGTTAAATGTATACTTAAAGACACTTCATATTGACTACATTAAGTACTTTGGAATTTCGAAATGTTGTCTGATCATATTGCCACTATATGTTGTGAACATACTTACAGTGGTATAACGGTTATTATACAATAGCCTTTAAACTTTTTGTTAGCTCACTGTACTGGATACACACCAAATTTGACTATTCCATATTATATACACACTTCTTGGTAGGACTGTGAGATCTCACTGACAAACCTTTTTGAATAGGCGACTTAATGCTATGGCTGTTATTAGTTAATTTGAAGCCCCCCCGCCCCCCAATACAAGTGTAAAGTTCTGCCTATTCAGGTACATGATTGTAGTCCCTTGAGTTGTCTGGCTTGATTTACAGTATAAATTTGTAATTGATTTAAGAGACTCCTTATAGTTGTTATACACATTATATCCTATATCAGCTATGTCGGATATCCTATTTGTGTTTAAATTGCATTTACATAGCGCCTACTATCTTGACGAGTCACTGAAGCATTTTACGGCAAGTAGCACACCACCCGGGAGCCCAAAGTTAGTAGTGAGTCTATTAATTATCAAGGTTATTTTTGCATGCATTAAAATTTTTCTGTGGTATATTATTGATATAGATGTGATCATTAGAGGGTCCTAGGTGAGAAATTGATTGCTGGAATTAATAGATAGTTGTGGTTTCCAAAATGTGCTTAAGACGGATAGCAAGAGATTTAGAGTTATTTATATACAGGTGAGGCACGCAGAAGGTAGAAGCGAAGTAGAGATGCATTAAAAAAATAAAAAGGGATAGAAGTCAGTAAAACTTCAAGTGAAGGCCAGTTTGTCATGCAGGATTTTAAGGAATACAACGGGTTAAGAATTTTTGCAAGCAATTTGTGGATGTTAACCTGTTGAAAGAAACAGTTTTAAATTCTGCTACTAAGGGATGTAGATTACACAATCAATCAATCAATCAATCAATAAAAACATTTATAGAGCACACTACTCACCCGTGAGGGTCTCAAGGCGCTGGGGGGGGGGGGGATGAAATAGCTACTGATCGAACAGCCAGGTCTTAAGAAGTCTCCTGAAGGTCAGCAGGTTTTGGGTCTGTTGCAGGTGGATGGGGAGGGTGATCCATGTCTTGGCGGCGAGGTGGGAGAAAGATCTGCCACCAGTGGTCGTTCTGCGGATGCGTGGGCTGGTGTCGAGGGCGAGGTCAGCAGAGTGAAGCTGGCGGTTCGGGGTGTAGAAGGTGAGTTGTCCGTTGAGGTATGCTGGTCCGGCGCTGTGGAGTGCTTTGGGGGCTTGAAGGTAATCCTCTTGTTGACAGGGAGCCAGTGCAGGTCTCTCAGGTGGGCGGTGATGTGGCTGTGGTGAGGGATTCTGAGGATGAGGGGTGCGGAGGCATTTTGTATCCGTTGGAGTCTTCTGGAGTTTGGCCATGGTTCCCGCGTAGAGGGCGTTGCCGTAGTTCAGCCTGCTGCTGACGAGGGCTTGGGTGACCGTCCTTCTGGTTTTGGTGGGGATCATCTGTAGATCTTGCGGAGCATGCAGAGGGTGTTGAAGCAGGAGGAGGAGACATCGATGACTTGCTGGGCCATGGAGAGTGTTGATTCCAGGATGAAACCCAGGTTGCGTGCGTGGTTGGTGGGTGTTGGGGCAGCTCCCAACGTGGCTGGCCACCAGGAGTCATCCCATGCGGAGAGGGTGGAGCCGAGGATGAGGACCTCCGTCTTGTCAGAGTTCAGTTTCAGACGGCTGGCCTTCACCACTCTGCAACCGCCTTCGTTCTCTCGTGGAGGTTGGATTTGGCGGTGGCCAGGTCCTTGGTGAGGGAGAAGATCAGCTGGGTGTTGTCGGCGTACGAGATGATGTTGAGGTGGTGCGATCTGATGATGTTGGCGAGTGGTGCCATGTAGATGTTAAAAAGTGGCGGGCTGAGGGATGATCCTTGGGGTACGCCGCAGGTGATTGTGGTGGCTTCGGATCTAACTGGGGAGAGATGGACTCTCTGGGTTCTGCCGGTGAGGAAGGAGGTGATCCTGTTCAGGGTTTTGTCCCAGATCCATGCGTTGTGGAGGCGTGTGCATAGGATGTGGTGGCAGACTGTGTCGAAGGCGGGCGAGAGGTCCAGGAAGATGAGGGCTGTGGTTTCACCATTGTCTAGCAGGGTCCTGATGTCGTCGGTGACGGCGATGAGGGCGGTTTCGGTGCTGTTATTGCTGCGGAAGCCGGATTGGGAGGGGTCCAGGATGTTGTTCTTCTCCAGGAAGTGGGTTAGTTGTCTGTTGGCGATCTTCTCCATGACTTTCGCCGGGAACGGGAGCAGGGAGATGGGTCGAACGTTCTTGAGGTCCTTTGGGTCCGCCTTAGGTTTCTTGAGAAGGGCGTTGATCTCGGCATGTTTATAGCTCTCCTGAAAGGTGGCTGTCTCGAAGGATCTGTTGATGATCTTTCGAAGTTGGTGTGCGATGATGGAGCTTGCTTTGTTGAAGATGTGGTGGGGGCAGGGGTCGGAAGGAGAGCCGGAGTGGATGGTGTTTATGATTTTGATGGAGTCTTCGTCATTGACGTGGTTCCAGGAGAGCAGGAGGTCGGTGTGTTTGGTGGGTGTTGAGTCGGGAGTGTCGGCGTCTGTCATCCGTGTCTGGGTGTCGAAGCTGTTGTGGATATCTGCGATCTTGCGGTGGAAGAAGATGGCCAGGGAGTCGCAGAGTTCTTGCGACAGTGGGATGTCATTCGTGATGGAGCTGGGGAGGCGAGTTCTTTCATGAAGCTAAATAGCTCTTTGCTGTTGTGGGCGTTGTTGTCGATGCGTTCCTTGAAGGAGGTCCTTTTGGCGGAATGGATGAGTTGGTGGTGCTTGCGTCTGGCGTTCTTGAGGGCTGTGTGGTTGTCTGGTGTCTGGTCTTGGCGCCACTGCTTCTCGCTTCTTTGGCAGTTTAGTTTGGAAGTCTGGAGGTCGGCGTTGAACCAGATGGCTCTCGTATTGGTGCGCCTGATCGGGGCGAGGGAGTTGGCGCAGTTGTCGATCCACTGTCTGATGTTGTGGGCTGCTGGGTTGGTGTCAGAGGGCTCAGCTGGAGGGTCTCGGGCGAGGGTAGTGAGGAGCTGGGCTTCGGTGACTTTGTTCCAGCTGCGGTGTGGGATTCGTTGTGGTTGGATGTGTGCGGTGTGTTTCTCAAAGGAGAAGTGGATGCAGTGGTGGTCGGTCCAGTGGAGTTCGGTGGTGTGGCTGAAGGTGACGTGGTTGCTGGCAGTGAAGATGGGGTAGAGCATGTGTCCGGCGGAGTGGGTGGGTGTTGAGACGAGCTGTTTGAGTCCGAGGTTGGCTAGGTTGTCGATCAGGGTTGTGGAGTTGCTGTCGTTGGCGTTCTCGAGGTGGATGTTCAGGTCTCCGAGGAGGATGTAGTCTGTGGAGGCGAGAGTGTGCGTGCTGATGAGGTCTGCGATGGAGTCGCTGACCTGTGGTCGGGGTCCCGGGGGTCTGTAGACAAGGGCTCCTCTGAGGGTGGTGTTGTGAGCGACGTGGCTCTGGAAGTGTATGTGTTTGGACATGCTAAGGGAGTCTTCGGTGGTGGATGAAATTCTGATGATGTTCCTGTGGACGATGGCGATTTCTCCTCCCGGTTTGTTGCTTCGGTCCCTGCGGGTGATCTTGTAGCCGTCCGGGATGGCTATGGCTATGTCGGGCTCCGAGAAGGCGTTCATCCAGATCTCCGTCAGGAAGGTGACGTTCGGGAGGATGAATCGAGAAGGCCCCAGAGTTCAACGGCGTGCTTGTGGACTGAGTGGGTGTTGAGTAGTGTGCATCTGAGACTGTTGGGGCCTGCTTTGGTGGGCTGGGCAGGACGTGCCGGTGTGCGCTGGCTGGTGTAGTTGCAGTTTCGGCAGGTGAAGGGTCCGTGGGTGAGCTTTGGGGTGGCCTTGAAGCAGGTGGAGGGTCGGCCGGCGTTAAGTGCATGGAGGGTGTTGGAGACGTAGTGGCTTCGGGTGTCGTGGCGCTCGTGGGGACCAGGGGGTCTGGCACTGGGGGCGGTCCAGGCACGGACGGGCGCAGACAGGCTTGCCTTAGGTGTGCCTTCGGCGCAACCGCACATCGGTCGCCATAAGTAGGGGAGGGCGTGGGAGCAGAGGTTGGGAGGCGGGAGCTGGGCTGAATAGGGGGCCGGGCTTCAGGCTCAGCAGCGTCACGAAAGAACGGGCAGAAGCGATGGGAAAAAATAAACAGTAGCGTGGGGAAGAATAAATAAATTTAAATTAAGCAGAAGGCAAAAAACAGTTCAGCAGGGGCAGCAGAGGGATTAGCCAGAGAGCGCGGGAGTTGACGGATGGCACACAGGCGACCTGAGGCTCTGGGACGGGCTGCTGGCTTGAACCCTGCTCGGCCGAAGGTCTTAATCTTTCTAGTGGCACTGTGGGAAGACACAGATATCTCCCACAGTAACAAAGGAAGCCCAGTGCTTGTTGAGACTTATTTACTGACAAGCAGTGAGGCAAATAAGCACATTCCATTACCCACTATTACAATTTAGGAACCCTCTCCCCGAGAGACCCTTATATGTACCTACTATAGCAGTATAATCAGTACTATAGAGAATTATTACAGTTTATGCAAATCATATGCACCATACATAAATTATACATATAATATAAAACATGTTATATAAGCACCCACCAACTTAAAATTATAACAAGGCAATTGGTAAACACATTGCATCAATCATTAATATATTAAGTGAATGTTTAATACCTGGTTCGGAAGGTGCTGTCTTCTGCATTCACCTGAAGAGCACCGCTACAGAGACTATATCCAGCAGAATGTATGCGTCTGCGGTCCCATTCAACTTCCAGCATCCACCTTGCCTTGTAGTGGTTCATATCAGCTCAGTACCTACTAGGTACTGTTGCATAAACAGACTCTTTTGCTCAGCTCTGCAAGGTTTGTTTTCACATCCACGAGGGACACTAGTGAATTTAGTTCAACGCACCAGCACTGAATGTGAAAAAGAGGTTATTGTAACCCCGGAGAACCCCACCAATACATAAATGAGGGGTGTCAATTCTTTTGCATTACTAAGAGGGAGCAGTGGTAATCCAAACGATTGCACATTAATGATTTACACACTCAAAGATTACTATAAATGAAATACGTATTTCACCACCATATTTATTATCGAAAAATTGTTATCTTAAAATGCAGAGCTCTAGTGCACAAAATATTGGTAACATCACAGATGATAATAAAAAGCAGCTTAGCTTTTCAATAACATTGACAACAGGGGAAAATCATAACATCACAGCTTATAGCCCTTATACCCTCAGTGTGCAGTCTCTAAGTACTATGCTAGTTCTAGCAGGTGAATAAATAATTGCTGAGTTTCGGAGGTGGTGCACATACCTGGACAACAGGTTTGTTATTTGGTAGTCAAGAGCTAGGAGATTGCATCTGTGCAAGAAAACAATCTTGGCACCAGTTCGTAAAAGGCAGAATGGATTACTTCAGTGAGCCTCGGGGAGTCTTGCTGGAGGCTTCTTCCGTCGAGATGGAATCTGGTGACGTGCTCATCTGGATCTGTGATCTGCGTCTGTGACCTGAGTGAAATTTCTCCCTACTTAAGGTTGATGAGTAGTGGTCCTTAAATACTAAATTATCATCAGGGATAAAAACCTCTGACAGTTTCAGGAAGGTTTGATACAGAATACAGGTGCCAGAAAAAGTATTTTAGACACATCTTAGGGGATGCAGGGCTATCAATTTGGATATGCCTGACCCTATCATGGGATTTCATCAGGATAGACTCGCCTTCACGCAATGCGACATACGCACTGCAGTTTTTGCTGTTCTCGGAGTTGGGCGTTACCTGCTGCAATAAGCTTGCTCCCGCAGTGAATTGAATTTGAGCAGGAGCAGCGGAGGCTTTTCCCTATTCAACAGAGTGTGCAGCAGCCAGCAGGAGAGCAGAGGAGGCTAGGAGAGACTGGTGAGCTTTGCCACCATGGATAACCCCCAATACCCACCATGTGAACGAGGTAAGGTCAGGTGGCCTTAGAAACTCAGTCAATCAATCAATCAATTAAAGGATTGTAAATCGCGACTACTCCAGGCGTGGGGGGTTGCAGTCCGTCGAGGCACTGTAGTTCAGACAAAAAAATGATAAAATAACAAGAATAATGATTAGTTTTTTGTTAGACTTGGGCCTTAGGGCAGGTTCACCCCTAATCTTTTTGCCTTTATTTGTGACCCTGTGTAGTGATTTTTGGGTCTTGGCGCACTTTTTCCCTGTGTCCCAGAGTGAAAGTGCGTGCGTGTAGTATGGCTGGCCTGCCCTCCCATAGGAATGCATGGGGAATGTGTGTGTCCCTGGTAGTTCCTGATGCGTGGGGAGTGCAGGCTCGAGTTTAGTATGTATGAACTCGTGAGAATGAATGCTGCGCAATGGTATGTGCGGCTTGTATGTGTCTAGAAGGGAAGTGCTACTTCTGGACATTGATGTATGTGTGCAGTGAGGATAGTGGAGCGTGATTGGCTGGAGCTGGCTGGCATGCCAGGCTCCAGGAAGTCTGGATGGGTCTGCCCGGTGGTGAGTGTGAGATCAGCATGAGTGATGTGTGGGAGGAGTAGATCTGTGTCCTGGATGGGCTGGGTTTTTCCCCACACAATGCTGGCTCCGCCCCCCTGTGGTGTGTCTAACGACCCTAGCCTCCCCAGTGAAAGAAATGGGTGGTTGGGCCATCAAGAGTGCTCCAAAGCCAGCTGAAACTGGTTTTCCCCCCACCCTGCATCTCAGACAAAGGGAAATACTGTATAAAAATGGGGCTGTGTCCCCACTGAAGTTGTTCTCTACCAGGATCCTGAGGGGGCTGTTGCTGCTGCTGGGCCAGAGGACCGCCACTTGGGGTGTCTCCCTGTCTGGAGACCCAGTGTGCTGGCTCTGGGCCCAGCCTTGCCCCCTGCCTGCCCCAGGACTTGTTTGCTGGGACTCTGTCCTTTCCCCTGAAGCGCCTGGAAGCGCTTTATTTTGTCTGCCAGCGCTGGGAGCGCTTTATCTGCCTGTGGGCACCTGGGAGCGCTGTGTCTGTGCTTCTAGCACTTAAGAGCGCTGTATTTTACATTTAGCGCAAGGACCGCTGTAAATTGCCTTTTAGCGCTGAGGAGCGCTTTGCCTGCCTAGCGAGTGCCCACCTCGCTTATTTTTGGTTAATTTGCCCCCTGGCAGGTGCCCACCCTGCCAGGGACCTTGCCGTTAATTGCGGGCTTTTACGCGAGGGAGTCCACCCCTCGGTATCTTAATTCCCCGCCTGCCTGTCTAAAACGGGCCGCCGCGCTGCCCGCGACGACCCGGAAGTGCAAGGGCCCGTCGGCCAATCAGAGCGCGGCCCCGACCCACGAACCGGAAGTCCCGCCCTGCAGCTGCAGAGCGAGAGAGAGAGCCGGCGCCTGATCTTCCCCCCGGGGCTCCCAAGAGCGAGGGAGAGCCCCGGAGAGAGGGGGAGAAGCGTGGGAAGGGAGCCCCCGAAGAGCGGGAGCTCCCGTGAAGAGCCGCCGCGACGTCTGAGCCTCCCTGCAACCAAGCCCGGTGAGTGTAAACGGGCTCCGAGGGCCATTGAGAGTCTGAGTCCCCGAGGGGCTCAAAGCGTCCCCTTTGTGTAGAGAGCCCACGAGGCTCTTGGGGGCATCTTTGGTTCCCGAGTCCCCAGGAGGGGGACTCCAACGGCGAGGCAGCATTTGTTTGTTGGAGCCACGAGGCTCCGGGGGCAGTTTTCTTTCCCTGTTGAGCGGCCCCAGTTGGCAGAGGGCCGCTCCAGCATCTCTGGGGGCAGTTCCTGATTCCCGGGTCCCCCGTGAGGGACCCCAATAGCCCAGTGAGGCTGCATCTTTTTGTTTTAAGAGCCCTGAGAGGCTCCCCCAAGGCGCCCTAGTGTTAAGAGCCACAGAGGCTCTTGAGTGCAATTCTTGCAAGAGCCCAGAGAGGCTCAGGGAGACATTTTGTTATTCAGAGCCCAGTGAGGCTCCCACATCGTGTTTGCCCCATCTTCACCCAGTTGCCCAGCACTTTGTGGGCAACTGCAACGTTTAGGCCCCTGACACTTTGGACACAGGGCGTCCTAGCCCTAGAGAGGCCAGTTGGCCTAGGGACTGCCACAGGTTGTGGCTCATGTGGGTTTTGCGCAATTGCTTGTGCTTGCACCTCTGAATGTGTTTTTATGCGTCATGTGCCTTGTTTCTACACCTCTGAATGAATGTTATGCATTGCATCATGTGTTATGTTTTTACACCCCTACAGGTATTGTGATATGTAGGTGGTTGTTTTCTACCTAGTACAGGGGGTGCTAGTGAGGTCCTGTTACCAGTGATTACTGGTTGTGTGCTCTATTTTCATATTGTGTGCTACAGTGATTTTTATTTCTACAAAGTTCTAAAAGTGCTGATACCCCTGACAGTGGTCCAAGTGGCCCTGTCCTGTACAAATATCCCTTGTAAATTCTGCCCGTGCCTGTTGGCACAGTGTAACAAGATGTGAGTTTTATCTGATGTATATTTATTATAATACAAAGGCTATTTTTATATAACCTTGTGTGGAGTTTCCTTTGTGGTGGGCCTTTGGTTGTTGTTGCTGGGGTGCATGCGCAAATACTTAACTTACATCGCCTCCAAGTTTAGCCTTGCTGCTCGCGCCACGTTACCTAGAGGGTGAGTAGGGGTTATCTTGGCGTGTCACTCCCTTGCCCTGACTTGGGAGTGGTGGTCTCTGACTGACTTTGGCGAAAGCCCTGGCCAGCCGGGGATCCCATTTCCAACATTGGCGGCAAGCGGTGGGATAAGGATTTGTGTTTGCCTTGTACCTTAGTAGCGGCTGGCTGCACCACAAAACTCTGCATTTTAGATAACCACATTTTGGGGATTATTGTTGTTGGTAAAATTCCATTGTTTCTTCTCCTGAAGAGTGTCATTTGATAATTGTGTCCTGTACATTTGTCCCCCGCCCTGCTTCCAGAGTTTGGTACCTGTGTCGCTTTTGGTCAGGTTGAGAAGTCAGGGGTGGTAGAAACTGCCTTACCGATCCGAGGGGAGGGTGTGTGTGGATGAATGGTGTGTTTTCCTGGACGCATGAGTGAGTTCTTTTTTAAGGAGAGTGTGGAAGTTTTGGAATTGTGTACTCCTACTTCAGATTACAAGGTCCCTTGTGTTGCACGTGTCTGTGAGCATCCTGTCAAGATGGAATCGCCTTTTAACCTTTGTGGCCTGTTTAAGTACAGTGTGCATGAGTTGGTACGGTTATGTAAGGAGAGAGACATCCCAGTGAGTGAGTCAGACACCCAGTCCAAGCTTAGGGATAACATGATCCTGTGGCAGAAGAGTGACTGGGAGCGTGAGCACAGAGAGAGAGAGAGGGCCCGGGCCGCACACCAGGAGGGTGGTGGGCCTGAGGGGAGCCCTGAAGAGTCTGATGTGGAGAGTGAGTTTGACAGTGGGTGGGCGCCAGCAGAGAGCGAGTACCCCCTAGATAGGGAGTCCCTTGCTGGGTCCAGTGTCAGATGTAGCACCCCATCCCTTTCCCTGTCCCCAGAGGTGTGGTTGGATAGGAGAGAAGAGAGGGAGCACCAGCTGGCCATGGAAAAGCTCAGGTTAGAGCATGCCAGAGAGATGGCGCAGTTGGGTGTGAATGAGCGGATTGCAGAGGCTGAGAGGGCCTTTGCCAGAGAGAGAGTAGCTCGGGAGGGTAGATTATCCCCTGACCGCAGTCATAATGTTCTGGATCCCCCAGGGAGGGTTGAGTCCAGTGGTGGCAGCTATTTAGATTCCAGTATAGGAAATCCCAGTCCCAGTTCCCCCAGTCTGGTACCTGTTTCCCCAGAGGAGGAGTATAGGTTGAGATTCAGGGGCAGTATGAAACTGTCTCACCAGTCTTGGGGAGAGTTTGTGGATGAATGTCAAGATGCACTGTCTGATTGGTCATCGGTTCACACAGAAGGTGATTTTGTAAAACTGTTTGATCTGGTTCTCAGAGAGCAGGTGCTCAGTAGTTGTTTGCCAGGGTTGCGACAACACCTGTTGGACTATGGGTTGACTGATCCAGACACGCTTGCTGAGGAAGCAGAGCGCTGGGAAAGGGCCAGAGGTTCTGTAGAGTCATTGGTGAGTGACTCCGAAAGTAGTGGGTCAGGGATCTTCCAGCCCAGCGTGGTGGAAGAGGCTCAGTGTAGCCCAGCTAGGTCCCAGTATAGTGAGAAGGGTGTAGGGGCTGACTGCCTGGCTCAGTGGAGCAGGAGTCAGTGGGTGGCTGAGAGCCCCCAGAGGCCCGAAGCCCTGTCTCAGAGCCTGGGTGGTTTCTTGAGGGAACACCAGGTTGGGGACCTAGGCTGTCCTGTTAGCCCATTTGAGGAGGATCTCCTAGTGAGTAGAGGACCTGGAGCGTCTGTAACCAGAGCTCCTGTGGTTCTAGAGGCTGGCAGTACCGCTCCGGTAGGGAGGGTACAGGAGTCCAGCGTGAGGAGTGATTGGGGGATGAGTTTCCCAGTGGATGCACCAGTGGACCAGAGACTAGCCAGTTGGGCTAGATCTTCTTGGAGGGACCCGGGTGGCACCACTTCTGGTCTGGGGGATCGTCCCGCACTGTCAGGTGGACAGAGGGCGGGAGATCTGCGCCAGACAGACAGTCACACAACAGATGTGTCAGTTGTTAACCTCAGGGGGATTGCGTGTGAATCCCCAGAAGTCCTGGAGTGCCAGGCAATTGTTCCACCAAAGGTTTTAGACCGGAGGTTGGATGGCCAGGTTCAGGATCAGCCTGATCTGAAGGGTAGGACGACTGTAATCAGTGTCCTAACCGGTTCTTCTTCCAGAGGAACTTCTCCAGTTGGGAGAGGGCAGACCTCTGGAAGGGGGTGCAGAGGGTGGGAGAGCCCACCTCTGACCCCGGTGCAACCTGAGGGGTTAAACCCTGGGTTGGAATGGCGTTCTAGGTGTCCCCCTCGCACGGGGAGGAGGAACCCTAAAAGAAGAGGTAAGGGGAGGAGAGCCTTCCCTGAGACTCCTGGTCCACCTGAGGTTGTAGACCCTAGGCTGGAGAACCAGTGGCAGTCTAGCCCTGTCTTGCAGACAGGAGGAGTGGAGAATGGCTACTATGTGCCAGGGGTTACTACCCCCCACTTCGTGAGTAGGCAGGAACCAGTGGCACCTGGGTGGCCTAGGGCCTGGTCCTGGCCGCAAACAGCTGAGGAGTACCAGTGGGGTAGCCCAGCTGGTCCTTACGGTAGCTTTAGAAGGAACCCTAGGGGTTCACCGTGGCATAGAACAGGAGGGTGTCCCGGCAGTGGCGGGCCTGCGTCCGTGTTCTATCGCCCCAAGCAGGGAAGCCCATCACGGTGGTGATCGGTCTGCCCTGCGTTTTGGCTGGAAGGGGGTCGTGTTAGACTTGGGCCTTAGGGCAGGTTCACCCCTAATCTTTTTGCCTTTATTTGTGACCCTGTGTAGTGATTTTTGGGTCTTGGCGCACTTTTTCCCTGTGTCCCAGAGTGAAAGTGCGTGCGTGTAGTATGGCTGGCCTGCCCTCCCATAGGAATGCATGGGGAATGTGTGTGTCCCTGGTAGTTCCTGATGCGTGGGGAGTGCAGGCTCGAGTTTAGTATGTATGAACTCGTGAGAATGAATGCTGCGCAATGGTATGTGCGGCTTGTATGTGTCTAGAAGGGAAGTGCTACTTCTGGACATTGATGTATGTGTGCAGTGAGGATAGTGGAGCGTGATTGGCTGGAGCTGGCTGGCATGCCAGGCTCCAGGAAGTCTGGATGGGTCTGCCCGGTGGTGAGTGTGAGATCAGCATGAGTGATGTGTGGGAGGAGTAGATCTGTGTCCTGGATGGGCTGGGTTTTTCCCCACACAATGCTGGCTCCGCCCCCCTGTGGTGTGTCTAACGACCCTAGCCTCCCCAGTGAAAGAAATGGGTGGTTGGGCCATCAAGAGTGCTCCAAAGCCAGCTGAAACTGGTTTTCCCCCCACCCTGCATCTCAGACAAAGGGAAATACTGTATAAAAATGGGGCTGTGTCCCCACTGAAGTTGTTCTCTACCAGGATCCTGAGGGGGCTGTTGCTGCTGCTGGGCCAGAGGACCGCCACTTGGGGTGTCTCCCTGTCTGGAGACCCAGTGTGCTGGCTCTGGGCCCAGCCTTGCCCCCTGCCTGCCCCAGGACTTGTTTGCTGGGACTCTGTCCTTTCCCCTGAAGCGCCTGGAAGCGCTTTATTTTGTCTGCCAGCGCTGGGAGCGCTTTATCTGCCTGTGGGCACCTGGGAGCGCTGTGTCTGTGCTTCTAGCGCTTAAGAGCGCTGTATTTTACATTTAGCGCAAGGACCGCTGTAAATTGCCTTTTAGCGCTGAGGAGCGCTTTGCCTGCCTAGCGAGTGCCCACCTCGCTTATTTTTGGTTAATTTGCCCCCTGGCAGGTGCCCACCCTGCCAGGGACCTTGCCGTTAATTGCGGGCTTTTACGCGAGGGAGTCCACCCCTCGGTATCTTAATTCCCCGCCTGCCTGTCTAAAACGGGCCGCCGCGCTGCCCGCGACGACCCGGAAGTGCAAGGGCCCGTCGGCCAATCAGAGCGCGGCCCCGACCCACGAACCGGAAGTCCCGCCCTGCAGCTGCAGAGCGAGAGAGAGAGCCGGCGCCTGATCTTCCCCCCGGGGCTCCCAAGAGCGAGGGAGAGCCCCGGAGAGAGGGGGAGAAGCGTGGGAAGGGAGCCCCCGAAGAGCGGGAGCTCCCGTGAAGAGCCGCCGCGACGTCTGAGCCTCCCTGCAACCAAGCCCGGTGAGTGTAAACGGGCTCCGAGGGCCATTGAGAGTCTGAGTCCCCGAGGGGCTCAAAGCGTCCCCTTTGTGTAGAGAGCCCACGAGGCTCTTGGGGGCATCTTTGGTTCCCGAGTCCCCAGGAGGGGGACTCCAACGGCGAGGCAGCATTTGTTTGTTGGAGCCACGAGGCTCCGGGGGCAGTTTTCTTTCCCTGTTGAGCGGCCCCAGTTGGCAGAGGGCCGCTCCAGCATCTCTGGGGGCAGTTCCTGATTCCCGGGTCCCCCGTGAGGGACCCCAATAGCCCAGTGAGGCTGCATCTTTTTGTTTTAAGAGCCCTGAGAGGCTCCCCCAAGGCGCCCTAGTGTTAAGAGCCACAGAGGCTCTTGAGTGCAATTCTTGCAAGAGCCCAGAGAGGCTCAGGGAGACATTTTGTTATTCAGAGCCCAGTGAGGCTCCCACATCGTGTTTGCCCCATCTTCACCCAGTTGCCCAGCACTTTGTGGGCAACTGCAACGTTTAGGCCCCTGACACTTTGGACACAGGGCGTCCTAGCCCTAGAGAGGCCAGTTGGCCTAGGGACTGCCACAGGTTGTGGCTCATGTGGGTTTTGCGCAATTGCTTGTGCTTGCACCTCTGAATGTGTTTTTATGCGTCATGTGCCTTGTTTCTACACCTCTGAATGAATGTTATGCATTGCATCATGTGTTATGTTTTTACACCCCTACAGGTATTGTGATATGTAGGTGGTTGTTTTCTACCTAGTACAGGGGGTGCTAGTGAGGTCCTGTTACCAGTGATTACTGGTTGTGTGCTCTATTTTCATATTGTGTGCTACAGTGATTTTTATTTCTACAAAGTTCTAAAAGTGCTGATACCCCTGACAGTGGTCCAAGTGGCCCTGTCCTGTACAAATATCCCTTGTAAATTCTGCCCGTGCCTGTTGGCACAGTGTAACAAGATGTGAGTTTTATCTGAT
Source organism: Lissotriton helveticus (assembly GCF_964261635.1). NCBI lineage: Eukaryota > Metazoa > Chordata > Amphibia > Caudata > Salamandridae > Lissotriton > Lissotriton helveticus. The sequence goes on along the minus strand of NC_136065.1, from coordinate 160,591,804 downwards.
GTATATTTATTATAATACAAAGGCTATTTTTATATAACCTTGTGTGGAGTTTCCTTTGTGGTGGGCCTTTGGTTGTTGTTGCTGGGGTGCATGCGCAAATACTTAACTTACATCGCCTCCAAGTTTAGCCTTGCTGCTCGCGCCACGTTACCTAGAGGGTGAGTAGGGGTTATCTTGGCGTGTCACTCCCTTGCCCTGACTTGGGAGTGGTGGTCTCTGACTGACTTTGGCGAAAGCCCTGGCCAGCCGGGGATCCCATTTCCAACATTTTTTATCTCTGATCTACTTTTGTATTTTCTCCTTTTAGTAATAGGAATCAACTTTTCCTTATGTTCTGTCCCTTGATTCGCGCTTAATCTGCGTTGTTTTTAACTCTTTTTGATTATTGTCATATGATTTTTATGTATATGTATAGATACTTGTGTTAGGCTTTCTGAGTATAAGTCTCAGCTGTTTTTAATTTGTTTTAATAAATTGTGTAATTTCTATATACATTTATTCTTTCTGCATTCCTCAGTTGTCACTATCTGTGGTGTATTCAATGTTGATGTTTAATGTTGGTGAGCTGAATTATTGCCTAGGCTGAACATTATTCAGGGGGGAATTAAATCATACGTGGGATGGTAGCCAGGGAAAGTTGGGCAGAGCGGAGGTCTCTGGTGGGTACTTGGAATGCGAGGCAGTGGCTGAGGTACACAGGTCCGGTGTTGTGTAGGGCTTTGGAGGCATGTGTGAGGAGCTTGAAGGAGATTCTTTTGTTGACTGGCAGCCAGTGTATGTCTCTGAAGTGGCTGGTGATGTGGTTGCGGCGGGGGTTCTGAGGATGGGTCTGGCAGAGGCGTTCTGCATGTTCTGCAATTTCTTGAGGAGTTTCTGGGTGATGCCGGCATAGAGTGCGTTGCCGTAGCCAATTCTGCTGCTGACGAGTGCGTGGGGGACTATCTTTCTGGAATCGGTGGGGATCCATTTGAAGATCTTTCAGAGCAGGCGTAACGTGTGGAAGCAGGATTATGAGATGGCGGTGAGCGAGGAGTCCAGAATGATGCTCAGGTTTCTTGCATGGTCTGTAGGTGTGGGGGCGGTTCCAAGTGCTGCGTGCCATCAGGAGTTGTGGAGCCCATGATGAGGACGTCGGTCTTCTCTGAGTTGCACTAGAGGCAGCCGTTCTTCATCCAGGCGGCGACAGCCTTCATACCATCGTGAAAGTTGTTCTTAGAGGCTGTTGGTTCACTGGTGAGGGACAGAATCAGCTGGGTGTCATTGGCGTAGGAGACAATTATTTTTTTGGGGAGTTTTATATAGCGCTAACTAGACCCTAAGTTATCAAAGTGCTTTACATGAGCACGAGCTGCGTTACAGACGGACACAATAATTTTTAAAAATTTTTGTTAGGCATGGGGAGATTTAGTGATTTGCCCAGAATCACTGCATGTTGAGCGTCCCTGCCGAGACTTGAACCCGGTTCCCCAGCTTCAAGGCCAACTGCTCTAGCTGTTAGGCCACATCCTCTGTGTTGAGTCCGTGGTTCCTGACGATTGCTGCGAGCGGGGCCATGTAGATGTTGAAAAGCGTGGGGCTCAGGGAGAAGCCCTGAGGCAGTTCACTGCTGATCTCTGTAGGTTCCAAGAGGAATGCAGGCAGTCTGACTCTCTGTGTTCGACTGGTGAGGAAGGATCAGATCCATTCCAGGGCTTTGTCACGGATGACAGTGTCGTGGAGTCTTGTACATAGGGTGCGGTGTGAGACGGTATCGAAGGCGGATGAGAAATCCATGAGGATGAGGGCTGCTTTTTCACCTTGGTCGAGGAGGGCGTGGCCATTGTCTGTGTTGGCAAAGATGGCGGTCTCGGTACTGTGGTTGCTTCAGAAGCCAGCTTGGGAGAGGTCCAGGATGTGGTTCGCTTCAATGAACTTGTAGAGTTGGGCGATGATAGCCTTCGCGATGACCTGGGCTAGGAAGGGGAGAAACAAGGTGGTTCTTGAGGTCCATCAGGTCAGCAGAGGGTTTCTTCAGGAAGGGATTCATCTCTACGTGTTTCCTCTCTTCCGGGATGGTGTTGGAGTTGATGGAGCAGTTGATGGTGCAGAATAGTTCAGGGCGAATATAGTGCCTCCTCCGATGAAGAAGTGATGTGGGCAGGTGTCCGAGGATGCTCCTGAGTGGATGCTCTTCATGATCTTGTGGGTGTCATTCTCTGGGAGGGGGGTCCAGCTGAGTAGGGCCTAATGGTGTCCAGCGTTGTATGGTGCGGTGGTTGTGGGTGGGAGAATCTTGGGTATCGGGGCTGTCAAAGCTGTTGTATATCTACCTTATCTTGCTGTGGAAGTAGGTGAAGAGGTTGTTTCAGAGGTCTTGGGTGGGGGGGATTTCTGCTATGTCTAGGCTGGCTCTGGCGATTTCTTTAACCACAGAGAAACGTTCATTGCTGTTGAGTGCGTTAGCGTTGATCCTTTCTTGTAGGGCAGCTTTTTTCATTGTTCTGATGAGGTGGTGGTGTGCGGTAACAGCGGTCTTGAAGACTGAGTGATGTTCCGGGGTCTTGCTGCTCCTCCATCTGTTCTCGAGCCATCTACAGATGCGTCTGGGCTCATGAAGGGTGGGAGGGAACCAGCTGGCTTTCTTTAAGTGTCGCTTGCTTGGGGCTTACTTCTGGGGAGCCAAAGTGTTGGCACAGTAGGAGATCCAGCGGTGGAAGTTGCTTGCTGCAGTGTTGGCGTCTGTGGATGTCAGTGGAGGGGTTTCACTGAGGGTGGGGGTGAGCTGTTCTTTGGTGACCTTGTTCCAGCTTCTATGAGGATAGCGTGGTGGGCTTGGTGGTGTACGGTGAGTTTGGTGAAGGCAAAGTGGACGCAGAGGTGGTCAGTCTACTGTAGCTCGGTGGTGTGGCTGAAGGCGATGTTGTCGATGGCAGGGAAGATGGGGCTGAGCGTGTGTCTTTGTGAGTGGGTTGGGGATGTGACCAGTTGTTTGAGTCCAACGGTGGCGAGGTACTCCAGCAGGGATGAGGTGTTTTTGTCATTGTAGTTTTCCAGGTGAAAGTTGAGGTCATCGAGGAGGATGTAGTCTCTGGAGGAGAGATTGTGGGGTGTCATGAAGTCGATGATGGAATCGCTGAAGAATGGGTGGGGTCCAGGGGGTCTGTAGATAAGGGTGCCGCAGAGGGTGGTATTTGGGCTCCTCTAGTTCTGGAGGTAGAGGTGCTCCATGTTGGCTGAGAGGTTGTCCGCGTGGGTAGTGAGGCGAAGGCTGCTTTTGTACACAATGGCAATGCCTCCCCTAGATTGTTGATACAATCCTTGTGGATGATCTTGTAGCTGTTCAGGATAGCGGTGGGGAGGTGGGTGCATCCAAGCTTCCGTGAGGAAGGCGATGTCGGGTCAATGGAGTCAAGCAGGTCCAAGATCTCCATGTCGTGTTTGTGGAGGGAGTGTGTGTTGAGCAGGATGCAGTTGAAGCAGCCAGGTTCGGTTTTTGATGGTTGTGCGGTGGGTGGAGCTGATGTGTGATGGCAGGGGAAGCTGCAGCTACAGTTCTGGCTGGAATAAGGGCCTTGGGTGTCCATCAGCAATGCCAGGTGGCAGGCGGTGTGGCATTCAGTATTGAGAGCATGGAGGGTGCCGGCGTTGTAGGGGTGGATAGTCCAAGAAACAGCATCCATGGCACTGGGCACGGTCCTGACATGGACGGGTGCAGACAGGCTTGCCTTTGGCGTGCTAGCGGCTCAGCTGCACAGCGGCCGCCATAATTAGTAGAGGGGGAGGGCTGTACAACTGGGAGGCAGGAAAGCGGGAAGCGATGCTGGAGGGGGTGAGGCTGAGGGGGCAAGCAGGGGCATGAGGACAAAAGGCGCAAAAAGAGGCAAAAGAGCAGAAGCAGAAAAAGAGCAAAAACTGAAAAAAAGTGAAAAGTGAAAAAGAGAAGGAAAAGGAAAAACAGATCAAAAGGCAGATTAACAGAGCGCAGAGCAGTGGCAGAGCAGAGAAGCTCCCCACTGGACCACCAGGAATGAGACGCAGGCGGGTGCCTGCGGTTGGAAGAGGGCCCCAAACTCTGACCAGCAAGGGGAGCAACTACTTTGGCTAATTTCTCTGAAAAGAAATTAGTCCTATGCGGGGGTTTGCACACACCAAGATAGCAAGCAAGGAAGGTCTCAGTTTGTGCAAGTTAATCCATCAGGGCCCGGGACTCCACAGATTTTCACTGAGTTTTCCAGTAACTCCACGGAGTACACCTCCGCGAGCTCCAACCATGCCTAGTTATTATCTGAATGACTTCTTACTCTCTTAGTTCTAGGAATGATAAGAATGATAAGTGCTAATGACATTAGTCTTATTAGTGTTTATACCAGACATGACAGTGGTTTGGTAGGGAAGCAGGAGAAGTGTTATTGGACTTTATGGATTTCATGTCATCCCCCTGGCTTGTATGCTTGAATGTTACTTCACAGGAGTGTATTACATTGATGGGGATATTTGTTAGGGTGTAACAAAACCCATGATCTCCATTCTTGCAATATTCCATGGGTAAATACAATGGCCACTCCCATTGTCTAAGATGGCACCCTCTATTACCTAACCTACAATGGATTAGGGGCCTATGGTAAACAAACTCAAATAGAGGCTATAGCTAAAATGGAACCTGCCCTGTAATTTGTTTAAGAACCTAAAACTAAGAGAAAGAAGTCTAAAAGCAGGTGATTAAAATACCTAAAATAATAGTTATGGAGGAAAACAGTCATAAGATTTATGACATTCCCAGAGTAAGATTTAAGCTAAATAGTCACTAAATTGTGTCTGAATGTGTTTTGATTGATCTTGTTTCTCAGAGATATTCATTAGACGTTTACAGAATAAAACACATGCCAGAGACATGCGTTTGATAGGACAGCAATACCTCACCTGTTACATGTTCAATAATACTTGACTTTAAACTGAAATGTGCAACGTCATAGTCGAGGAATATAAACCAGGGGATTATGCACCATGAAAAATGAAAAGGAACTAAATGAATATTTCATTGTCTAAATATTGCTTCTGGGAGCAAAAGGAGAAAGAAACATATAAAGAAGGCCAAATAGTGTAATCAATCCCATTAAAAACTATCTGTTAGAAAAAAAAACACAAAAAACGATGCAGTTACTTTCGTGTAATGGGATGCAATCTGGTCATCTTTGTTTCTCTCCACTGATGATGTGAGCTCTCCACTGAATTCGAAGGTTAAACATTGTTTAGTCTTTGGTGATGGCTTCTGAAAACAACACAGCAGAATTAGATAACACAGCTCTCGAGCTGAGCGATGTAGAGAAAGCACATTACTTTCTTTTTTATTTTTTTTATTTTATTTATTTATTTATTTATTTATTTTTTATTGAGACCAGACCTTTAGACAGTTCCAATTTACAATTTAAACAGCGGAGTTGGTTATACAAAAATACATACAAAATGCGACAGAATATAAAAAGCACATTACTTTCTGATGTTGTTAGTACAGACAAAGCACATCCTTGCTGTTGAAGGAATACAATGAGGAAGAGATGTTTGTAGCCTTACTTTGGCGAGAACAGGTTTTAGCACTGCTGGTGGATTAGTATTTGGTGATTCTGATGACCCATAAACTTCTACAAGTTTCAAGATGAGTAACTACAGTGCAGTGCAACCGGTTAGTGTAACCTGTGTGTTTAAAAAAAGTTCCTTCAGCTTGTAGATTGACAAAGTGCTCACAGATAGTTGCTCTGAAACTAGAATGCCACTTTTACGGCACTGCTTCTCTGTAGATAACTCTATTACAGGTTGCTTGTTGTAAAACGTAGGCATTGTTGTGCAACAGTGCAGCCGAGCTGATAGGGAATCACGTCTTTGAAAGTCTTTAACTTTTCAATGAAAAATAAGCTCTTTGCAGGAAAAACAATTTTCTTGCTGCAACAGGTAAAAATACCGCTTTTGGAATTTAGGTCGTAACAAGCTCTTTTCAATTTGCCAATGCATATAATCTATCAAATCTATTTTTGTACAAAGAAACACTTTGAAAACCATCTTTTTCTTGAGGAAAAAATAATAATATTACAATGTTTCATTTGTTTTTGCACAGTTACCATGTAGGCGTAATGTGAAATGAATCATTGCCTAGAATCATATGTATGTATCTTGAAACCATATGGTTTAAAATCACATACAGGCAAATTGAAAACACCACTCTGAATGGTTTCAGTTAAATTACTCTCAGTAATGTTTTCTTTCCAATGCTTGTAGACTTGGAAAGTAACAGTTGCAACACGCTGTGCAGTGTAACCGAGTCCGTGAGTGTTAATCGTGTTCAATCAGATTTCTCAGAGGTTTTTCTCTTGTCTATGTGTAGCAAAAAAGCAGTTGCGCTTGAAACGTCTCCAAAAAAAGGGCACCCCAGTAACCCTGGGACCTAGTTAGGATCAGTTATAAAAATACAAATGGTCCCTATGGGGAAGTTAGATCTGTGAATTGGGCCCATTGTATCAATCCCGAAAGAGGGAGACATGGCGGCCAATAATTTTAATAATAGTTTATCCCAAGTTGGAGCCTGGATGCAAGGAAATTGTTTAAAACTAAACACATAAAAAAGGAAGTCATTCTGTTTGGGATGAACACTCAGTTCTGAAACAATACATGATGGCTGGCTGATTGTGGCCCAGTACCCTCCCCGGTCCAAAAGGTAAATAACCTAGGACATCTATTCAATGAAAATCTAAGCTTTTTAGGTCAGAGAAAACATTCAGGGATCTAAAAAAACAGCTCCTTGATGAATTTAGAATGTTGCCTACTTTTCAGAAATGTATACCTTTCTGGGATCATTCATGGGTTTCACACCAGTTTCCTGTAAAAACTGGAAGCAGGTTGACAGCACAAAAATAGGTAACATAGGTTACGTTACATCTTTGAAAAATGCCAAAACTGTGGTAGAAAAATAGGTTTTTTGATTCAGCTCCAAATGTTCTTGAAAGCTGAGAAGATGGTGACTTTTCCAAAGTAAACCTTTTGTTGATGCTATTTTTAAGTTAACAAACAGGCAGTTTTTGTGGAGCAAATATTTCCTATTTTTACCCAAACCCCCGAAATTCTGCTCTATTTTGTCTATTTTCTCGGTCTCCTCAAGAGGAATCCACAAACCCTTAGTACCTTTAGAATACCCAGGATGTTGTAAAAGTTATGAAGTCCTGGATGCAAACTACCCCAAATAACGCAAAAAAGGGCATATATTCTAGGGGTAAAAGACCTAGCAGCGGAAGTGTTAAGAGTTAAGCGACGATCCACCCCCTTGCAGAAGGAACTGCTGAGGATTTCTAGTGTTCAGAAAATTAATATCTTTGCTAGAATAGAGCACTTGTGAAGTCAAATCTTTACGTGAAAAGGTAGGTCAAGTGAGGTGACTAAATTCTGAGGGGCAGATTTACAATAAACTGACGCATCTGTATAGATGTGTCAGTTTCCCTGTGCCTTCGTGAAAAACCCTTGCCCCACCATAGATGCGCCGTATTTACAATACGGCGCACTGTGGCGCATGAATTGACCGATGTGTCACAAATTCTGAAGCATCTGTTGGCAGAAAAGTCACGCATTGCTGGAGTCGTGTCACAAGCATAATGCAATTCCAGCAATGCTTGTTGCAGCCTATTCCCAATACACTGTGTCACTCCTTATGCCTGCTTCAAGCAGGCGTACGGTTTTGACGCAGTGGTGTCCTAAAAGTCACGCAGTGAAATCTTGTAGATTTCACTGCGTCACTTTTACAAGGTTTTGCCTGCATGGCAACGCCTACCCTGCATATATTGTACTTGACGCAGGTATAATGTCACGCAGGGTTCTACAATGAGACAAATCTCCCTGGAAGCGTTACATTGTAAATTTGCCGCATTTTGTACGCCGCAGCTGTGTCACAAAAGTGACGCACCGGCAGCGCAAAAGTGTCGCAAGGGGCTTGTAAATCTGCCCCTGAGAGTGGTTTTACCTTTACAATGGTTTAGCTCCATAGCATCATGAATGCTGCATAAGGGCTGTAAGGACTGGGCCTCAGGCACGATTAGACACATTCCTTCCACATGATAGTGGCTTCTGAGGCAGCTGCAGCAGTTATGTCTAAAAATGAAATAATTAATGTAGGGCTTTGGAAGCCATCAAGATTCAAGCAATGCTTAGCCTATAAATAAATTATCACAGGGACTTCGAGCCCTTGCTAAGGCTTTGGGCCACTTAGTGTATTTGGATAGAAGGGGTCTTCGGACAGACAAAAAGATGATATGAGCTGAATAGGGAAGGGCAGAATGTGCTTAGGTATGAATGAGAAGCTCTAGGGTACGATATGATTACAAGGCTTTCATTTTCCTGAAACCCAATGTCAGACTCTCTTCAGGGGGCCACAGGGCAGATGGGGCTACTAGGCCTAAACTGTGGTAGTATGCAACTGGTGTATTGCAGTGTGTCCTACTAAGGCCGTGAAAACTGGGCCAAGAGCAATTTTTTCTACACTTAAATCTTAGGGGCCATGAGAGTGAGTAGTCCAAGTCTTCTCAGGATCATAGGGGCACATGCATCAAACATTTTACTGATCGCAAACGGACCGATTCGCAGAATTGGCCCTTTTGCGACTGGAAAAATGTATTTTCTGATGCATGTACCTGTTAGCATTCGCAATATAGGTAATCACAATTTTTTGCAATTACTTCAATTGCGAATGCATTTAGAGAATCGCATTTTGCGATTCCCTAATTTGAGATACATGTAGCATCTTCAAGTCGATGGTAATTTGTGTACGCATGGAAATTACACAAAAATGCATTTTTCAATGCGCTATGAAGCACACACATGCCTTTTGGCCATGTCTGTGCTACACATGTGCAAACTTACCTTTTTTGGGGGGGGGGGGGGTGCTTCATGGGGGCCTTAGCCCCTCAGGCAACCATGGATTTACATTTGCAATTTGCGATTACCAATTTGGTAAACGCAAATTGCGAATGCATTCCCATTCATTCCTATGGGCCTGCAGGCCTATAGGAATGAATGGGAATGCATTCCCGAATAGTGATTTGCAATTTGGGAATCGCTATTAAGGAATGTTAAAGATTCGCAAAATTATTTGCAAATCCTTCATGCATAGGCATTCACGATTTCCAAATTGGCCATCCTTAAAATTCGCTATTTGGTAAGCGCAAATGGTTACCTTGATGCATGTGCCCAATAGTGTTGAGAGAGAAACCTGAGAACCCATTTCCAGCACAAGTCGCCTCAGGCTTACTCTTTTATGCAGTCTGTTTTATCTGGGTGTTCTCCACTCTAGGAGCACACTGGCCTTCTCCTCCTAGACTGTCAATCTTCTTGCAGGGCAGAGCAGACTCCTTCTCTTTCAGCAGATAAGAATGTTTCTAAGAACTGGGAAGGTTCTCAACTCCACTAACATAAAATGTAGACTTCAGGTGATATCAATTAATCTCTGGTAGACTGGCAATCAGCAGACACCAACTCTGGTCACACAAAATTTCTCCAGAGCCCACCCTTCTTTGGACCAAATGGGGTGATTTGTATCACACTTTTGTATGCATTGTCTCGACGTGGGCTGTGGATCTATTGACTCTAACTTCAGAACCAGTTTGGGTGGTTCTTTTTCATGTGTCAGCAGGCTTCTCTGAAGACATAGCCTTTGTGTAGTGATGCTTCTCATGGTAGGTAGGACTGGAGCAAAAGCATCCCAATATGAGCACAATGTAATGTGAGGCGCCTGCACCTGGCTGTCAGCAGTCTTCCTGTAGCAGCAATCAAGGAAAGAAAAAAGTATAGGCCTGATCTAGAAACGTCCTCACCCTAACAAACAGAAACTATGGGCCCACGCTTCAACCCTACCATCATCTAAATGGCCGTACTCTGGAAGGACTAATCAGCAATCCCCTGTTACATGTTGTCAGAGAATTTTTAAGGTTAGTCTCTTTTCTCTTCTCGATCACTTGAGTTTCTCGATTTCCATCCTCCAGCTTCAGGAGTACAGGCAAAGCACCACCTCTGCCTGGCGAAGCCATGCGTGTGTTACGATTCTATGGTTCTGCCCCTTGGGGATGCTGTACATTGACCATTTGCAGCCTGGAAATCACCATTAAAACTCGTCCAAAGTCCCTCTCTGAAGCCTGCATACTTCCTATTTTAATCTTGATTACAATTGAAAACCTAAATTCGTTTCCAAGCACTTCAGGTTCCATAATGCACTGCACGTATTCAGTAACACCTGGAATTTGCTACCCATTGCCTTCTACGGGAGTACTCCTGCTGTTCCTCAGCACTGCAATCTCTCCTCCAGGACCTGTGAGACAATGGAATTGAGCTCCATTGAGTATTGTGCCGCCCAGTCATATGACTCTGTCCTGGGTTTCGCAGCTGCCTGGAACTGCTTGTAAGCTGCCATTTTCTGAAGCTCCTTGTTCGTGCATTGAAATGTGTTTCAGACCTCTTGTTGCTTATTTTCTACGCCGGTTCCTGCCTTGCTTCAGCCAAAGCCTGTGTCATGTTCCTGCGCAGCCTACTACAGATTTTCCTAACCCAGCTTTTCTTTTGCTTACTCCCAAGTCTGTCTTTTTTCCACAGTCTGGGTCCGCCTATAGGATGCTTTCATTCTTATTGCTCCTAATCTGTTCCTTTTGTTCCTGCTATTATTTTCCCCTTACTTATTCCTTTTTGCTTCTACAATAGCTCTTGTATCTATCCTTAGTTTGTGAGATTTTGCCCCTAGTTTATGTTCTCTTTTTCAGAGTTTCTTATACTGTTCTAGTACCCTTGAATTTCCCATCTCTTGCTTGTTACAGTTCCTACAATCCTTGTGGTTGACTTGCTTGTTTGTTCCCCAGTTTTTCCATGAATGCCGTGCTCCTGACTATTTGTTACAGCTCCTAGGTGCCTTTCTAGTGCTTGCTCAGCACTTTCCTCTTGGGCTTCAGTGTCTGGTATGTGTACTGTTTGGTCCTCACTTGTGTATAAGTGTATTCATTTGTACAGGAGCTGGCTCCTGGTTTCCACGAGTTAATTCCTGACCCATCATTTGTCTTGTAATCTTAAGTGCCTCATCCATGACAGTGTGCCATTTCTATTTTTCTTGGGAATTGCCACTGTTTCTCCAGCTGGACCCATAAGGGCTTGTCTTGTGTATGTGAGTACAATCCTTGTTTGTGCCCCAGAGAACAGGGACAGGATCACTTCTGATGCCTCCTTTCTATGGGGCTTGCAGGGCGACTATCCGTAAGAGTAATATGGACAGAGGCATTGACCTTCCCTGTTGTTGTGATGTTTATGAGAGCACGTTTGATGTGACCCTTCAGGTCACAGTACAACAAAGTACAGCACAGGCCGTGGGCCTTGCATTGTCAGAGATAGGCTAGGCTTCTGTCCACATGTTAGATTAGCATGACACCAGGCTGAAATAAACGCCAGGATACCGGATAGTTGAATATGGATGGCACCAAGGGCTGGAGGTCCCTTTTGACTTTAACCAGCACAGGGGCAATATTAGGTGCCCACGTCTGTGGCTCTGATTTGGCCACCCATATCCTCAGGTATCTAAATCCCTCATCAGCAGACCAAACTTCTGCTTCCACCTCTGCACGTCCGCAGACATCTGCAGCTGGAAAACCATAGATTTATTTGTTTAATAAAAGCTCAGCCCATTTTCCGACTTCTGATAGTATACTTTCTAGGTGTGGGGTTGTGGAGCTGATTTGTACATCACAAATCATTTAAAAAAAACTTCATAACAGTCTTGGAAGTAAAGCTTTGCAACTGACAAGCCAAACAAGTTGAAGGCTGCTGGTGGTTCTGAATGTAGACTGGTAATAATTGTTTTTGCTTCCATGATACTGTTGGTGGTGAACACCCTAGATATCGATTCCAAAATATCAACTGCGCAGAATATCGAATCAAAAAATAGAATGGACAGAATATCGAATTATCAAAATATAGATGGACGGAATATCGAAATTGGGGTAGGAAATATCGAATTCCACAATATCGAATTTTATAATATAGATTTCCATAATATCGATTTTTTTTTAGTTTTATGTATGGTAGTATATGTATTAAAATTATGTTTTATTTTTCTAATGTATGTTTACTTTTTTTTGAAGTAATGAATGTTATTTAATTTTTGCGTAATTTAATTCCGTAGCATGTTGTGGGTTTTTAGGGAAATAGGGTGGGAAGTAATTCAATTATATTAAATTAAATATTAATTTTTATTTATATGTATTGATAAGTAATTGATTGATAATTAATTATTAATTGGTAATTACATTTTTGTAATTGGTAATTAATTTATATTAAATGTTTAATTGATAATTTTGTTAATTGTATTTTTTATTATTAGGAGCGGGTTTGGGTTTATAGGGAACAAGGGTGGGAAGTGGTTTAATTTTAGTAAATTAAATATTACTTTTTATTTATTTGCATTGATAATTAATTAATTGCTAAGTAATTATTAATTGGTAATTAATTTTTATTAATTGGTAATTAATTTTTATAAATTGGTAATACATTTTTATTAATTGACAATTTTTTTATCTTTAGCATTTATTGGTATTTATAGTTAATTAATTATGAAATATTTTTTAATTGGTCATTCGTTTTAATTAATTTGAAATTGGTATTGATAATTAATTTATTGTTATTTAAATATGAAATCATTACTTTCCCTACTGTTGCACTCTCTGGAGTGGAAATATTCATTTTTACCCTCCGCCTATCCAACCCTTTCCCTACCGTTGCACTCTCTGGAGTGGAAATAGTAATTTTAATTCCTACGCTATCCAACGCTTTCCCTACTGTTACACTCTCTGGAGTGGGAATAGTAATTTTTACCCCTACGGTATCCAACGCTTTCCCTACTGTTGCACTCACTGGAGTAGAAATAGTAATTTTTACCCCTACGGTATCCAACGCTTTCCCTACTGTTGCACTCTCTGGAGTGGGAATAGTAATTTTTACCCTCCCACTATATATTTGCTTGAATAAAAGGAAAAATAATATCAGACAAAATTGTTTAGTAATATTATTTTATTAAATTTTCTACAATTTCAAATATTTAATTTAAAAATGATTCACACTTTGATGTCTTATGTATGTTATGTTTAGGCCATAGCTACTAGATATCGGTTTGGGTTGTCTTAGTGATTTACAGCCATTCGACTAAGCTATAGACCATTACCTACTGCACTCTCTGGAGTGGGAATAGTATTTTTTACCCCTACACTATCCAACGCTTTCCCTACTGTTGCAGTCTCTGGAGTGGGAATAGTAATTTTTACCCCTACGCTATCCAACTCTTTCCCTACTGTTGCACTCACTGGAGTAGGAATAGTAATTTTTACCCCTACAGTATCCAACACTTTCCCTACTGTTGCACTCTCTGGAGTGGGAATAGTAATTTTTACCCTCCCACTATCCAACGTTTTCCCTACTGTTGCACTCTCGGGAGTGGGAATAGTAATTTTTACCTTCCTGCTATCCAACGCTTTCCCTACTGTTGCACTCTCTGGAGTGGGAATAGTAATTTTTACCCTCTCGCTATCCAATGCTTTCCCTACTGTTGCACTCTCTGAAGTGGGAATAGTAATTTTTACGCTATCCAAAGTTTTCCCTACTGTTGCACTCTCTGGAGTGGGAATAGTAATTTTTACCCCTATGCTATCCAACGCTTTCCCTACTGTTGCACTCACTGGAGTGGGAATAGTAATTTTTACCCTCACACTATCCAACGTTTTCCCTACTGTTGCACTCTCTGGAGTGGGAATAGTAATTTTTAACTTCCTGCTATCCAACGCTTTCCCTACTGTTGCACTCTCTGGAGTGGGAATAGTAATTTTTACCCTCTTGCTATCCAATGCTTTCCCTACTGTTGCACTCTCTGAAGTGGGAATAGTAATTTTTACGCTATCCAAAGTTTTCCCTACTGTTGCACTCTCTGGAGTGGGAATAGTAATTTTTACCCCTATGCTATCCAACGCTTTCCCTACTATTGCACTCACTGGAGTGGGAATAGTAATTTTTACCCCTACTCTTTCCAACATTTTCCCTACTGTTGCACTCTTTGGAGGGGGAATAGTAATTGTTTCCCCTACGCTATCCAATGCTTTCACTACTGTTGCACTCATTATTAATTAACATAAACATTATTATTTTAATTATTATATTCTATTTATTTTTATATTTAAATAATATGTTTATTTATATATTTATATCAATATAATTTTTATTAATGTTCTAAATATTTTATCATTCAGATTAATAATTATTTTATAATATTAAGTAAATATATATTTTTAAAAAATTTACATTTCATTTATTCATTTTGCATTTTAAGCTTTTTTACATTATTCTAATTGTGTTTCTTTTAAATATGTTCATTATTTAATTACATATCTAGTATTTGTAATACATTTAACAAATTAGATATTTTAGTTAACTTTATTTTAACATTCTACATTTTGGAATCGATATTTTAGTACTTACCTGTTTGTAGATTGGCATTCTATATTCTGTCCCTCGATATTTTGGTGTAGTTATTTTGATAATTCGATATTTTGTCCCTCGATATTTCGATACTGAACCACTGTTTTTGTTGTTGTTTTTTTAAATATATTTATTGTAGTTTTTATCATATTACAGTGATACACAAGTGAATAAAAAAATGCTTAATTATGCCTTAGTACAGAAGACAGGGCAGTAGCTACTTCAGACATCATATACAGTAAGGAGTATAAACATAAGGACCAACATAAAAGCAATTGAGTCGAAGTAGCGTGTCAACATCATTGGTAACTGGCATACTAATAGAAGGTTGTGATCTACGTGGGTGGTGGCAAACCAGGTATTACTACCCAGTATCACCTCAGATATCGTTCAGTTTCGGAGCATAGGTTATGCCTTGATGGTAGTTCAAAATAGGCTGGGCATTTCCACATTGCAATATACATTCAAAGCTTTATTACTAAACAAACAAATATAAAGAACAATCTGGAAGGTGTGGAAACTAGAGACTGAGCGGTATGTAACAGCGAGTGCGCGTGCTTGCGTGATGCTCGCGGGCCAGGCGGGCGGAGACAGGCATATACCCTGTGATAGCAGTAGTAAGAATCTGAATAGAAGATCCTCCGAGTGTATAGCAGGGGGGGGAGGGGGAAGCAGGGCCCAACGGGAAAAGGAAGGGGCGGAGAAAATCCCACTCAGAGTTACGCAGGGGGGGCAGCAGCGCTTAAGCAATGCCACTTTGCAGGCACACTTGATGGAAGGTCGTCAATGCGCTATCCCAGTCCAGCGCTATGGGATACTTGGGGAGCCCTGCAGTTTCCTCGCTATGTAGCGCTATACTTTCCGCTTTTGCCCAGTTGTCAAAAGATGTACGCCAGTGTAATGTCTGGGGGGGAGTGTTATGTTTCCACCGCTTGGTAACGAGGCGTTTTGCTGTTATCAGCCCCAGGTCCCAGAACCGCTCCCGGACTTTCATCTGTTTTGTCCTTCTAAGCAGACCTAGCAAACATGCTTCCCACGTACGGGGCAAGCTACCTCCCGTCGCTTTTTGCAAGGTGTCTGACACCGCACGCCAGTAGGTGTGCAGGGAGGGTCATGACCAGAGTGCATGTAGGAGTGGCGCATCTATGAGACCGCATCTGGGGCACGCTGACGTAGTCAGTCCAAAGTATCTATTTATCTTGTCAGGTGACAGATACGCGCGATGCACAATATAGTATTGTATAATCCTAAAACGGGTATTGCGCGGTATGTGTAGTGTCCCGGCTAGTATCTGCGTCCATTCCCTGTCAGTCCAGTCCCGGCCCCTGTCAGCCGTCTACTTGTCTCGCAGCCGCTGTGATGAAAACTGCGTGTGGACGTGTAGCGCCTGGGCGAGCCAATGGATCACGTGAGAGCCGTTTCCCATCACATGCAGATACTGAATCAACAGGTGTGTTGGGGGCTCCTCCGCTAGTGTTCCCCAGGCTCGTGTCAGTATATGTAGGTGCGTCGCGTGCGTCATGAATTGTCCCGCCGGTAGGCCCGCTTCGTTCGCCAAGGTTGCAAAAGGAAGTAAGGCGCCATCTTCAAACAGGTCGCCCAGGCTCTCCAAATCAACTGCCGTCCAGCTGCTCAACGCATGAGCGCCCCTCCCTCCCAAGGTGTACCCAGTAGAGGTAAGTTGGGCGCGTACGGCTTGGTAGCGCTCGTGAGTTTCAGAGCCCTCACATAGCACTTTCTCGCCACCGCGAGGTGCAGTTGGTCAGGGCAGCGGGACTTAGACAAGGGGTGGAATAACGCGTGTATCTGCGGGGCCGTCATCATCATATCAACTGTGGCAGTATCCCCCAAGTTCTTTCCACTCAGCCAATATTCGACCCATTGCAGCTGTGCTGCTAGGTAATAAAGCTCGTGGATAGGGACCGATAGTCCTCCGTTCTCTGTCGCAGCATAAAGGGTTTTCAATGCAACTCTGGGGCGCCCTTTGTTCCAGATTAGGGGTCTGATTAGAACCTCAAGGTCCCGGAAAACACGAGTCGGGACATGCACAGGCAAGTTTGCATAAAAGTACAGCAACCGAGGTAGGGCGACCATCTTTGCCAGTGTAATGCGACTGGGTACATTCAACAGGAGGGAGTTCCAAAAGGACACCTGGGCTGTAAGCGATGAGATTGTCCTGGTGATATTACCATCCAACAGGTCTGCGGGATCACGATAAACTTGAATCCCCAGGTATCGGAACACAGTTGGATACCAAAGAAGTCGCTCCCCTATCACTGTAATGTCGCACTCCGGGGTATCCGCGGCAAAAGAGTACACCCCTGATTTCGCCCAATTGACACGAAGTCCCGACACATCTCCAAAGGTGTTAATTATGGCAGTGAGGGCGCACGGAAAACGGGTCAGATCTCCGACATAGATCAGCAGATCGTCAGCGTACAATGACACCGAGTGTATCTCATCAGCCTGGGGGATACCCCAATCTACGCCAGAAGCACGTAACTATGCTGCCAAGGGTTCGATCATTAGCGCAAAGATCAGAGGGGAGAGGGGGCATCCTTGTCTGGTGCCTCTTCGCACTCGGACCGGATCAGAGAAAAGTCTGCCCGTGCGCACCCGCGCTACCGGGCATGAGTAAAGGAGTTCTACCATACGGATGTAGTCAGCGCCCAGTTCAAATTTCCCTAGGACCTGCATGAGGTAGGGCCATTCCACTGAATCGAACGCCTTCTCAAGATCCAGTACAACACATCCCGATCGCGGCCATCGGGACACAGCCAGGCTCTGTATACGGAACAGTCGCCTCATGTTATAAGATGTGCTGCGGGTGGGTACAAATCCGTTCTGGTCGGCGTGTACCAGTGTGGGGACCAGAGGCGCCAATCTTTGAGCCAGGGCAGACGCCAGGATCTTATAATCCGTGTTAAGGAGAGCCAGTGGCCTATAAGATCCCATATTGAGCCCATCTCTACCAGGCTTTAGAAGTGAAATCACGTTCGCCTCGTTAAGAGTGGGTGGGAGAGCGGCATCAGTTATCGCTGCCTGATACATTCGCAGAAGCTCGGGGATAAGGATCGTCGAATAGGCCTTGTAGAACTCCGCAGGCAAGCCGTCGGGGCTGGGGTCTTACCGTTAGAGAGGGAGAATATAACAGTCCGAAGTTCCTCCGTCGTGAACGGCGCGCCCAATTCGTCGCGTTGTGCGTTGGTGGCTGCTGGTAGTGGCAGGTTCGCTAGGTACTCAGAGATATCATCCCCATTGGCTCGCAACCGGGAGCGGTACAGATCTCTGTAATGACTAGTAAATGCTTCATGTATGGCCCTTTGTGTGTATACCACGGTACCTTGTGCAGTACGGATTGACATCACCGGTAACGTTTGAGTGTCACGTCTAATCAGCCAGGTCAAAAGCTTGCCTGGCTTGTCACCAACACGATGTGTGCGCGCCGAGTGAGCGGCATAATTCAAGTTTTTCAACCTATCTAGGAGTTGCGCATGTTGCCCGCGAGCAGCTATGAGTCTCGCGTCGTCGCCCTGAGTTGCCTCCTGCTCGTTATCTAGCAGGGCAGACTCCACCTTCGTCAGGTCTCTATCCACTTGACGCCTCAGCCCCGCCTGTGTGCCCAGACAGCAACCACGTGTGACCACTTTGAAAGCATCCCACTCAACCTCTGGGGTGGACGCAGTATCGGTATTGTCCTCGAAATACTGGAGAATGTGAGACGAGAGTGTTTCCCGGAAAGGAGCGTCCAGCAAGGCGTCTGGCTGGAGTCTCCAAGTAGGTATCGGTGGGTGTGGGCGTTCCCAGGTAAAGTAAAGAGTGTGGGGGTTGTGGTCGGAGTGAGTGCGACCTAGATAGCAGGTGTCAGTGCCATGAGGTAGCAGGTCGCTAGCCAGCATAAATCTGTCTAGCCTGACATGTAGTGTGTGTGCACCTGAATAATACGAATACACCCTCGCGTTGGGGGTGCGACTACGCCAAACATCGTGGAGATCTGTGAAAAGGTCACGGTCCCTACCTTAACGGGGAGGCATCCTCGCGCGGGGGCGGGCTCGCCTAACCCAGAATGTGCCTTGTTTCCTCTCCCTAGGAGTTCTTCCGTCTCTCATCCTCTACAGGTACGCCAGGGTTTGAATACGGAAGTCGGCAACCCGGAAGCAGTCCTCCCTGACCCCGGAAGTCCCGGCCACGGCTACGCCCCGGAAGGTAGAAAAACCATCGACCCTCGAGGAACGGGGTTCCAACCCGCGGACTCGTGGCAGGAGACAGCAAGGACGGAACCGGAGCGGAGAGAGAGAAGCGAGGAGAACGAAAGCCGAACTGAAGAAGAGGAGGAGGACGGCGACGGCGACGTGTGGACTGAGGACTGGTGGAGTCCCCAGGAGGTGGCTGGAGAGCGGCCGCAACTCACCAGGGAGTTGCGGCAGGCCACGTGAGTAACCACCATCCGTTTCCGTGTGCCTCTTGTAGATAGTTGTAAATAATTGTAAAGCCGCACGACCCTGAGCACCATAACACTATAAATATATATATAGACCCCGTTCACATAGAGAGCACCCTGTCACCCCTTTTTTCCCCCCTATCCTTCGGTCTCTTCCACCTCCCCTTCCTGCCCTCCCCCACTATCACCTCTTCCGTAGCCTCACGTCCCGGTGTCGGTGGCAGTTACCACTGCCGAGAGCGACAGACTAACGGCTCTGTGTTTTCTCTCGCCCCAAACCTCCGAGGCCCACCAACGAACATCCCAGACACGACGGAGCAGCAGAGAGGGAAGACGCACACCGCCCGGACGACGTCAGCCCAGCAGTCAGAAGCCGTCCACCACCCTTCCCGACCCGACTTCTTCTCTTCTCCGGACCCCATCAAGGATCCCCGTGGCCCCCTTCCTGTGACTCTGTTTCCTCCGGACTGTGTCAACAATAAAACCACTTAAACATAGCACACTATATCAGGCCTCCCCGCTTGTTATTCCGGCCCGCCGAAGCCCACACTCCACAAGTGGTGTCAGAAGTGGGATTTCCTGGAGGCATGGAGGCCGCCGTCAAGAAACTGGCGGACAGCCAGGAACTGCTCGGACAAATGATGGAAAAGTTCCTGAAAACTGCAGAAGACGACCGTGGTCAACTGCACGATGTGCTGAAGGGGCAAGGCATGGCCCAAGATCAGGCCCTCGGGAAGCTCACAGAGGCCATGGGGCAGCAGAGGCCCGTGGCACCCTTACCTTCAGTCGTCCTACAAAAATACGTAACAGGTGAAGATCCAGACTTTTTCTTCACTAACTTTGAACGACTGGCACAGGCAGCCAATTGGCCTGTGGATCGCTGGGGCCATTACTTGGGCCCTTTGTTGACTGGTGAGCTACAGTCCGTCTACCAACAGGCCAACCTGCAAGGGCTGACCCCGTATGCGGACATTAAGACCTGCATCCTCGAACGCCTAGGGATTGATGAGGACTCCTACCGGATACGCCTGAGACAGGTACGAGAAGGGCCACAAGAAACCCCACGGGCTCTCTCTTACCGCATCCAGGACCTGACCACTCGGCGGTTGAAACCCGCTACGGCCACTAAAGAGGAGATAGTGGCAAAAATCAATCTGGAACAGTTCCTCGCTTCTCTTCACCCGGCCACCCAAAAATGGGTGCGCCAGCATGCACACTTGACACTGGACAGGGCGGTAGAAATAGCCAGTGCCTACAGCAAAGCCCAAGAAGTGCAGAAAATGAAAGAGGAACACCTCCCTCGCGGCCCACATACCGGTCACATACGTTCCCCTCGACCTCTTGTCCCCCGGAAGCCGGATCCGGTCCCTTTTGTGCCCTACCCAGTGATGCCTCGACCCCACCCTCCCGGACCTCAATGCTATCACTGTGGGGGGTTCGGTCACATCGCTCGTCATTGCCCGCAGAAGGAAGAGCCCATGGAGGTGGGTGTGTCCCGGGCTTATGTATGCCTCACCTCAGGAGCCTCACCCCCACCATTCAGGTGTCCGGTTAAGATCAACGACCACCCCCTGATGGCTCTAGCGGACACCGGATGTAGACACAGTGTTTTGCGACCTCAGGACATGCCGACTCCAGTTGGACCTGTCACAGGGTCCGTGGCCATCAAGTGTGTACACGGAGACACTAAGAGTTACCCCACAGCCCGGGTCTCTGTACGGACCAACACCGACAGTGAAAGGACACTGACCGTGGGACTAATTCCGAACCTACCCGAACAAGCAATCCTGGGCAGCGATTACAGTGGTCTCCCTCTCCTTTTGCGAGACACTACTTGTTCCCTGGAACAATGGTGGAAAGAAGCTCCGTTTGCGCACCAACCCACCCAGAACCCCACAGCAACGAGACCGCATAAAACCAAGAATCAGAAGAAAAAGGAAAGAAGAGGGTACGTGGGAGCGTATCCAGTGCAAGAAGCGCTGCATCCCTGGGAGACAGACCGTGAATTCCGGGCAGCCCAACAGGAGGATCCAGTGCTACAGCAGGCCTGGGGGCAGGCCAAAGACAACGAGGACCCGCTACATGTATGTCCCTACTTCTTTCGTTCTGGAGGCTTGTTGTATCGGAAGGCAGGACCACAACAAAAACCCCAATTACTAATTCCTGGTCCCTTCCAGGACAAGGTGTTATTTCTGGCCCATAGCCATCTCCTGGGAGGCCATTTCGGTGAGGAAAAGACCGGACAGGCAATACTCGAGAAATTCTACTGGCCCGGGGTATATGGCCAAGTGAAACAATACTGCAAGGAATGTGCTATCTGTCAGAAGAACAGCCGCTACCGACCCCCTAAAGTACCCCTTCGTCCTCTTCCCCTCATAGACATACCCTTCAGTCGCATAGGGATGGACCTTATAGGTCCGATGTTGCCATCCAGGAGCGGCTGTAGGTACGCCTTGGTGGTGGTGGACTATGCTACGCGCTTCCCAGAGGCCGTCGCCCTGAAACAACCCACCACCCAAAATATAGCCAAAGCCCTGCTGTCTATCTTTGCCCGGGTGGGTTTTCCCCGGGAAATCTTAACAGATCAAGGGACCCCGTTTGTATCTTCCTTAATGCGCCAGGTATGCTCCCTGTTAGGCATAAAACAGATAAGAACCTCGGCGTACCACCCACAGACCGATGGCCTGGTCGAACGCTACAACGCCACCCTGAAAGCCACCCTTAAAAAACTCTTGGGGCTGGAAAGCAAGAGGTGGGAAGAGATGCTGCCTCTGGCTTTATTTGCTATCCGGTGCAAAACACAAAGCAGCACCGGCTATTCCCCGTACGAGCTGTTGTATGGGAGGCCTCCCCGTACACTGTTGGACATGGCTCATGAGGCCTGGGAGGCGGAACCCGACCGTACCCGACCCCTGCCCGAGTACGTGGACAATTTGAAAACCCACCTAACCCAGATCCGAGACTTCGTACGACAGAACATGGAAAGAGCCCAAACAACCCAAACACAACAGTACGACAAGAGGGCCAGGACGAGGACCTTGGCGATCGGAGAGCTGGTGTTATTGCTCCTACCGTCCTCGGATCACAAGCTCCTAGGACAATGGCAGGGTCCGTTTCCCGTCATCAGACAGGTGACCCCAGTGACCTACGAGATCGAGACCGAACCAACCCGAGGTGTTCGCCAGATCTATCATATCAACCTCCTAAAAAAATGGGAAGGTCTCCGCCCAGTCCTCTCCAGTGACCAGACGGATACTCCTCTACCCTTTGATGGATGCATTGACTCGGACCTGCTCCCTGCATTACGTAATGAATTAAGACACGTCTTGTCCCCTGTACGGAACGTCTTCTCCTCACTTCCCGGACACGCGAAGTCAGAGGAACACGCCATCCAGACTGATCCCGGAGTGACCGTGAGACAAAGACCTTATCGTGTCCCGGAGGCCCGTAGAAACATCATAAAGAAGGAGACAGAACAAATGCTGCAGATGGGCATTATCGAGCCATCGGTCAGCAGTTGGAACTCGCCGATAGTCCTGGTCCCCAAACCCGACGGCTCGGTGCGTTTTTGCATTGACTTTCGGGAAGTAAACAAAGTCTCGCGATTTGATACCTATCCCCTTCCACGGGTCGACGAGATGGTGGAACGGATAGGCGCAGCAGAGTACATCAGTACGCTCGATTTATGCAAAGGGTACTGGCAGATACCCCTGAAGGAAGACGACAAGAGGAAGACCGCCTTCTCTACCCCTGATGGCCTGTTTCAATTCCGGGTGATGCCTTTCGGACTGCACGGAGCCCCTGCAACCTTCCAGCGAGCCATGAACCGAGTCCTACAGCCACACTCCGAGTATGCGGGAGCCTATTTGGACGATATAGTCATACACAGCAATTCATGGGAACAACACCTGGGGCACCTCCGAGCGGTGGTGACTTCTCTGGGTATCAGCGGATTCACCATAAACCCGACTAAAACGACATTAGCCGCTCGAAGTGTCAAGTATCTGGGCTATCTTCTGGGCGAAGGTCTTATCCGTCCCCAGGATAACAAGATAAAAGCCATTCGGTCCATACCGTTCCCCACAACCAAAAAAGAACTAAGGGCCTTCCTGGGGCTACTGGGCTATTACAGACGGTTCATTCCTAACTTCTCCCAAACCGCTGTTCCCCTGACGGACCTCTTGAAGAAAAGTAACAAAACCGAAGAAGCCCTACGGCATCCCGCGGTCCCAGTAAAACAAGCCTTTGAACGCTTAAAGCAGGCCCTGATATCAAAACCCGTCCTTGTAAGTCCTGACTACAGCCAACCATTCATCCTACAAACGGATGCATCCGACCAAGGGTTGGGGGCCGTCCTATCCCAAAGAGACTCTTGTGGAAACGAAAAACCCATATTGTACATAAGCCGGAAACTCTACCCCCGAGAAATGAACTATGCCTGTATTGAGAAGGAGGCTCTGGCCATAAAATGGGCCGTGGATAGTCTCCGCTATTACCTCGAGGGAAGGGAATTCGTGTTGTACACAGACCATGCCCCCCTGGCCTGGATGGCCCGAAATCGAGGACACAACGACCGTGTCCTCCGATGGTTCCTTTCCCTCCAGCCCTATAGGTTCAAAACCGAACATAGGAAAGGGGCCGACCAGGGGAATGCGGATTACCTCTCCCGATTTCCATGTTCTTTCCCCCCCTCTAGAAAGATTGCTAGGGAAAGGGGATGTGAAAAGGTCACGGTCCCTACCTTAACGGGGAGGCATCCTCGCGCGGGGGCGGGCTCGCCTAACCCAGAATGTGCCTTGTTTCCTCTCCCTAGGAGTTCTTCCGTCTCTCATCCTCTACAGGTACGCCAGGGTTCGAATACGGAAGTCGGGAACCCGGAAGCAGTCCTCCCTGACCCCGGAAGTCCCGGCCACGGCTATGCCCCGGAAGGTAGAAAAACCATCGACCCTCGAGGAACGGGGTTCCAACCCGCGGACTCGTGGCAGGAGACAGCAAGGACGGAACCGGAGCGGAGAGAGAGAAGCGAGGAGAACGAAAGCCGAACTGAAGAAGAGGAGGAGGACGCCGACGGCAACGTGTGGACTGAGGACTGGTGGAGTCCCCAGGAGGTGGCTGGAGAGCGGCCGCAACTCACCAGGGAGTTGCGGCAGGCCACGTGAGTAACCACCATCCGTTTCCGTGTGCCTCTTGTAGATAGTTGTAAATAATTGTAAAGCCGCACGACCCTGAGCACCATAACACTATAAATATATATATAGACCCCGTTCACATAGAGAGCACCCTGTCACCCCTTTTTTCCCCCCTATCCTTCGGTCTCTTCCACCTCCCCTTCCTGCCCTCCCCCACTATCTCCTCTTCCGTAGCCTCACGTCCCGGTGTCGGTGGCAGTTACCACTGCCGAGAGCGACAGACTAACGGCTCTGTGTTTTCTCTCGCCCCAAACCTCCGAGGCCCACCAACGAACATCCCAGACACGACGGAGCAGCAGAGAGGGAAGACGCACACCGCCCAGACGACGTCAGCCCAGCAGTCAGAAGCCGTCCACCACCCTTCCCGACCCGACTTCTTCTCCGGACCCCATCAAGGATCCCCGTGGCCCCCTTCCTGTGACTCTGTTTCCTCCGGACTGTGTCAACAATAAAACCACTTAAACATAGCGCACTATATCAGGCCTCCCCGCTTGTTATTCCGGCCCGCCGAAGCCCATACTCCACAAGATCCCACTGCGTCGCCCAGTCGGTGAACACTCGCGATGCTCCAGTTGTCGGTGCATTCGCCAGTGGGAGGAATGAGCGGTCCAGTTGGACATCTAGCACACAATTGTAGTCACCTCCAAGTAAGAGTGGGACGCCTGGCCATGGTGCTAATGCTGTCGATAATTGTGTAAAAAACCGTCCATGTTCAGTGTTAGGGGCGTACACAGAGGCCATGACTATCTGCTGTCCGTCCAGTTTGCCCTGCAATATCACATATCTGCCCTCAGGATCAAGCGTACTGTGGGTGAGAGCAAAAGGGACCCCTGGGCGAACCCATATCAAAGTTCCACGCGCATATGCTGAGAAACCTGTGGCATGAAGCTGCCCCCTCCACCTACGCCGCAGCGTGCGTGCCTCTTGTTCTGTCAAGTGTGTCTCTTGCAGTAGCGCCACTTGTACTTGGTGCCGTTTGAGATATGAGTAAACCTGGTAACGCTGGCGAGGGGGTATGCATGCCACTCACGTTCCAGGTGCAAACTTTAACAGTAGACATTACAATTCCGCATCTTCTCCCCCCGTCCCCACCACCCACCCCCTACACCCCACCCAACAGCACGACAGATCAATTGGTCACACCATGTCCATCTCAATGCCCGCACAATCCCGCCGCCCCGCAAGCACACAGCAACGTGGAAGGGTAAGAATATCAGTCTCATAAACTTGAAAAACAGCATCATAATTCCAAAAGGACAACAGCGGAACATGTTGTCGTCCAAACGCTCTAGTGAGCACTAACGGTTCGTAAATTCAAGGGGGATGTACTGAGGTTGCAACGTCAAGTGTACCAAGGATTCATGTATACAGGGTGAGGGTGTGGACTCCCCACCACAGGCAGACAGTGTTATATTGCCCATCAACAGTGAAAGTCTCCAGTACATGGGGTAGTTAGTCTGAACGGGCCATCCACCAGGGAAGCGGCAGTAGCATTGGGCGGGGCACATATAGGCACTCACCTCCGGGGAGGCACGTCTACCTCTCCGTACAAATCCGGAGTCACCAGCAGTGAAATCGACCTTGGTAGAGCACAGGAGTGAAATACAGCACACAGGTTCGCAGCAGGCAGAGGCACACCCTGCTAACATAGCAAGGTAGCACTCCCAGTAGCAACCTAAGAGCCCTGTAGAGCATAGGCTGTAAATGCATCGTTACATCCCAGTTGCAGGTTCTTTAAATTAAAAGATTGTCAATGGAGCAGATCAGCAGTTTGTGGTGTAACATCTGGAAGATCTCCTGATATCTGGGAGTCCGGCAATCCATAAAGGTACTCATCGTCGCTCACCTGTCGGTCAGGGCTAGTACTCGGGGCAGGGTCTCCCGACAACGAACCGCTGATTTCCGCCACCATGCGGAGGGCCTCTTGCTGTTCAGTTTGCTGGTGTGCAGGAGTAGGGCCCAGTTCCGCTTCTGCTTGCGTCGAGTTTGTCAGCGATGGTCTCCTGCGCCGGCGCCGTCGAGCTCCTCTGTCGCGGTGTATCCTCGGGGGCATCCCGCCAGATTCAGTGTCTATGCCCGAGTCGAGCCAAGATTCAACCGCTTCAGGAGTGTTGAAAAAGTGTGTCTTGTCCTGAGCCACTACAGGCAGGCGAGCAGGGAACAGCAAGGAGTATTTGAGGGCCAGGCGACGGAGGCGTTGTTTCACTCCCAGAAATGAGTGACGCTGTCGCTGTACTTGAATCGTGTAGTCTGGGAAGAACATGATTTTCGCGTGGTCAACCCTGACTTCAGGTAGCTTCCTCACTTCACATAGGATGGTGTCGCGATCCCGATAGTTCAACATACGGATCAGCAGCGGTCTCGGGTTGGAGCCCTCGGGGGGAGGTCGGGTCGGCACTCTATGGGCCCGTTCCACTACAAAGTGCTGCGAGAGGGCATCATCCGGAAGAATGGTTCTAATCCACTTCTCCACTTGTTTTGGCGCCGCCCTAGGCTCCCATCACTCCGGCAGGCCCACTATACGGATATTGTTCCGTCAAGCGCGGCCTTCCGCATCCTCTGCGCGGTCTTCCAGGAATTCCACCCTATTAAGAAGGTCACGAACATGCGTGACCAGTTGGGTGAGCTTGGGAGCCAGATCTGTCACCGTGGATTCCAGGGTGGTTGTCCGCTCAGAAAGCTTCTTGTGGTCAGCTCGAAGATGCGTCAGATCTATGGCCACGCTGTCAATTTTAGTCTCTGAAGAGGTGCGGGACAATTGCATCGACTCCTCCAGCCTTTCCATTGCTGCCAGCATCGTGTCCAGCTTTGAGGTTGTGTGATCCTGATCAGTCTGCTTCATCATCTTGCCCTTCGCCTGTATGCCACTGGCGACAGCCCTCGTTTTGGGTCCCGTAGACATGGGGGGCTCCGCAGGTTATAGCCAAAGGTATGTGTCGGAGATTATCATTTTTATGACACAGACAATAGAGGAGCAGCTCTTCGAAGGGGGGCAGCGCTATTCGGTGGCAAGGAAGCGGAGCCTCTTATTTATTGTAGGGACGTTGCGGTCAGGATCACAGTGGGGGCAGGACCCGCTGGAAAATGGATCAAACGCAAGGTGACCGCGCCATACCCCAGGCGCAAGTAAGGAACAATGGTGCCGTTAGGTGCCTGGAGTAAAGGATCCCGTGTAGGAGGGGGGTGGCACAATCCAAGAGGGATTGCTCGATATCCCAGGTGCACACTCGTCTGTCCCCACAGGTAGCAGGTGCAATACTCCAAGGAGACCAGCTCGCAAACCCCTGCATTCCCCTCCCGCGTCGCGGGATATTCGTTGGCCTCCTCAGGTGCCCCACAGTCTCCCCCGCGTACAGGTACCCCAATACTAGCACCGCAGAGGAGATCACAGCGTGGATGAGCAAGCGTCCCCGCAGAGCCGAGGTAGCCTCAGGGGCCGTCGCTGTCGCCACAAGGTGGAATGTAGAGATCACAGGGCGGGTCTGCAGTAGTTATCCGGGTTCAGGGCAGAGGTTTGTGCACAGGAGTGCCCCAGCAGCGCGTCAGCAGCAGGCCCGAGCAGGTTGTATGGCAAGGCGGCGAGTGGGTCCCGGATTCGGGCCTCTGATGATATTGCCCACCGCAGCGCCAGCACATGCGGGGATCTACTCCCGCGCCTTGTCCCCGGACAATCAGTGGGGGGGGGGGGTCTCCAGGCGCAACTCTCTTCTCACCTCGCCGCCTCCAGTCCAGACCAGAGGTGGTTGTGGGTCGCTGCCGCAGTGTGGAGGTCAGCGACCTCCCGCCGCCGAGCGTGGCACCAGGTAGGGTCTCGGCCAAGGAGTCGCCGCATTCGTCAATGTTCGGTGCTCTGCGCCAATGTGGGGCCGAGTGAGTAGGCAGCGTCCCCGGCCTCAAGTGATCGCGAGCGTCGGCCGGAAGTGGTCCCAGACTGGGGCGTCGCGGCCAGAGTCCAGGGGTGCAGATTATGGCATGCAGTTAGTTGCGGCCCTCGGTCGGCAAAGAAAACACACCGCATGGCGCTCCGGGGCAGTCTTTAAACCAAATTTGGTAGTCCCAGCATCGGGGATTTCCGCCTGCAGCGGTCCTTCCGTCAAGCTCCTCCGCACAGCAGGCAGGTGGGGGGCCGATCTCACCTCGTCCCCGTGGGTCCCTCTCTAGCCCTCAGGAATGAGCTCCGGTGATGATCAGGAGCCGTCGAAGGGTTCGGGGTGTTGGTCTGCGTCACAGGGCCCAGTCGGTCGGTTGGATCCCCGACCTCAAGTGCCTCTCCACGCCGGCCTGAGGTGTTCGTAGGCCGGACAGACAGCGTTCTTTTCCGTCGGGGCGACTCGGAAGGAGCTGGCAGCCCCAAAACTTCGTCAGATGAGAGATGGGTGCTCTGTGCACACTCGCTGTCGAACACAGGAGAAAACGGGCAATATTGACGGATAAATGGCCTGTGGTAGGGGAGCCTCTTACGGAGCTCTACCCAGGCACGTCCGCCACCATTGCGTGCTCAGCTTCGATACTGAACCACTGTTGGTATGTTTAGGGAGCAGTGAAGGTATGTGTAAGCCCTGCTTGCCCCCCTTCACTTGGCATTTTCCAGGTTTTTTCTGTTGCAACTTGCTCACATCAAGAGGTACCCATAGCAACACTGGCAGCATCTGGGAATCAGCTGAGTTGAGCATAGTGTGGTTTGGCTTATACCAGAGACATGAAAGCTGGGATCGTGCTACTGAGTGGCATTTTCTGCTGATGATGACGCTGGCCTATAAAGAATTTACAATTAAAAATATGTAAAGCGAGTGTCACAGTGGTCCCTTGATGTAGCGGTGTTTGATGTGTTTCTGCTGCCATGCTTGTACAGGCAACTGAAGAAGGCATGCACTGGGCATTCACCCAAAAGCGGTAATACGTTCTATTACAGGAACAAGTGCTGAAATTTAAAATCTAGTCCTACAGACTTTTATTCAAGAATGTGCATCCTGAAAAAAGGTGCGGGTATAAAAAAGTTGGTTATTTGGAGGCACAGTCTTATGCGAGAGAAGACAAAGATGGAAGATTTAGAATATTGAGGTAAGATAAGGAAACAAACCAGTCGAAAGACAGAAAAGGAACCCAAGATATCCTCAAAAGGTGCCGGTGAGGTGTAAGAAATTGAAAAGGGAAAGAAAACAGAATGAGAAGAGACAACAAAAAAAAGGATATGATGAGGAACACAGCTATTGGGTCAAAAAAAGGCAGATGGAAAAAGTAAATTAGAACTTTCCCCAGGCTAACCACCAACCCACATTTGGTCTTGTTCAGACTTCTAAGTGCACACACAGGCTTTTATATTCCTTGGGATTTGCCTGACAGGGGTTCCTCTGCCCAGATATTACACCAGGTTCTAATTCTTCCTAGGACGCCCTAAAGATAACTCCACATCGTAGGTTCAGTACTTGATATCTGAGTTTGTAATTCACTTTGAAGATAGAAAGGGGGACATTGATTAGCAAGATTGGAAAACTAGACAAAATCTAGAGGTCTTCATTCTATTCTGACATATACATTTGAAAACCCTGTATATGAATGGATTTTCCTCTATGTAAAGCAGTGGCAGCTGCCACCTACGGGATGTGGTAGGGCAGAAAAATGGGAGGTAGGTGCCAGTGCATGTGGGCCCATTACATCAACCAAATTGCTCACATGCATTACATCATCATAACTTTGAAACGGTAAATACATTAAATACATTTAAAACATTGACATCAAAACATTGAAAAAAGAAAAGGAAACTTACCTTGCAGCACATCCACGCTCCCCTGTGGTGTCCTTCACTCTTCCAGCGCAGGCCCCAGGCAACTCCCCTAACCAATCCTGGTGCTGCTCTCGTGCAGCATGAGAGCATCACCAGGATTGGATGGAGCAGGCTCTCTCAGCGCTCCAAAGAGCACTGAAGGCCTTTGCTCAGTCTCCACTCAGCGTCCAAGACAACTGGGTTGAGAGGTTTACGGTGCGCATGTCTGGCGGGACAACACAAGATGGCTGGACATAGGGACATGCACACTTTAAACTTAAGTGACCTGTCCATGACTTATTTTTGCTGTTGTCAGAGTGCAGCTGCCCTGCTCCAGTCCTGATGCTATGCTGGGGATGGGGTTATTGAAAAAGAAAATGGTAATACATTAATTGTGTTACCATTTTATTTTTCCTTTCTGGGGCATGGGGGAGGCATTTCAATTGGTGAGGCGACGCTCCTCCGCCTTAATGGAGGAGCTGCCCCTGCGTGGATAATTAATAATCAAATATAAAACCTGAAATAATAAAATATATTAACCATAGCACCTTCATTCGAACAAATGAATATAAAACTCTCATATAATTTGCTTCAAAACCTTTCCGTTTCGGTTTCACTATAAAACCCGTTGGCTATCGAATAGGCCGGGGTGTGACCGAGCCCCCCACAGCCCCCACGATGCGGGGGATTGGGGGGTACAGGCACTGACAGGGCCCCCTCAAACACCCATGCAACGTCATCAGTACAACCGATCTGAAAACAGAGAACAGCAACTGTTGCTGCCTGTGGAAAGCCTGCTTTGTCGGATGTGCTGGCAGTCTGCTGAAAGTAACATAGTTGCAACATTTATTGATTTATTGTTGCAATATAGACAATCCAGGAAAAGGGCTCCTTTGAGACTGTGTGTCACTTCACACAGGAGGGAGAATCGAGCAGAGGGAAAAAGAGGGAAAGAAGCACCAGGGAAGGAAAAAAATGAAGAGGAGAGAGGACTTTATGAAGAATCAAGAGTGAGAGAGAGAGAGAGAAGATATGAATAGTCAAGTAAGCAAGAGACGTCTGAGTGAGAGAGAGAAATGGTTATAAAGTCATAGGTAAAAAGTAGCTGAATGTGAACACAGGAAGGAGTGGGGAGAGAAAAGAGAGAGACACCAGCGAGAGAAGACAGAGAGAGGTAGCGAGAGACATGCAAGCTGTAAAAAAATACATGTGAATATTAGACACCTAATAGAGTGATAGGGACATTAGAAAGTGAGTGAGAGAGAGAGAAAGACAGAGAAAGCAAGAGAGAGAGAGTGAGAGAGGTTGTAAATAGATGGGTATGAAAGGATCAGAGAGAGAGAAAGAGAAGAAAGGGAAAGGAAAAAAACAGGATTTATAGCCCTGATTATGTGTGCCCCTGAGGTGTATTCAATATTTATGAATCCTAATAAAATCCAACACCCCCGGGTTTGTAATTTATCAGGTGCAATAAACAGCCTCTAAATAGCACCTACTCAGAGTTTTCCCCAGTGATGGGGAAGCGCATACACCAAAATCCCTGTCCCAGTAATTACCAAGCTTGTCACCTGTTGCACAGGCTCGGTGAGGCTTGGGGGTAGGGTGTTGGGGCAAGTTCGGTGAGGGTATGTTGGGTGCCTCCTCATCATACTTTGCAGGGAGGCCTCATAAAGTTTTCTTACCCAACGGCGAATGGGCACATTCAGAGCCATATTTACTGTTTTGCGGTCGAAATACTCCATATGAACATGTTAGATGTTTGGTTTGCCCTGTTTCAGATGTACTGTAGCTTATGGCACTTGTAATACGGAGGACGGGATTTCGACCACAATGTGATGGATTATCCCATCAGCAAAACTCTAAATAAGGCCCTGAACTATTTGGGTCTTTTTTTCAAAGCAAAGCATTTTAATTTATATATTTTTGGCAACGCATTAAAATGTATATGTTAATCTATTGGTTTTAAAACTTCTCTAATATACTAATCCTACACAATCAAGCAAGAGAAGAAAAATCAACCTGCTCTTTTTAAAGGAAAGCATTTGGCACTTTTCTTTTCAAAAACATCAAGCAACCCAACTAAAAAAAATCTGCCTGATTCCTTTTCAATATCTCATTCACTCACTTGATCTAAACAGCAGTGAGTAGCACATCAATATTTTTGTATTTCTTTTTTATTTAAAAAATATATGTTTATTGACATTTGAAGTCATTGTCCAATACAGTATATTGGTAATCAAACTTCCAGCAGTAACACATTTTTAACATTCAACTTTCAGAGTACAATATAACATAATATGGTTGGAGGCCAGGCTTCTAGGACGGGAGTAAGCAGGGATTATGGTTGTAGGTGTATGTCCCTCAGGGGGAGATAGAATATTTTTGGGGACTCAAACAGCCCGCAGCTGTTGCACCTGGGTTGGATAGCCAATGATATTGTAAGTGTAGGTCAATAGTGGGAGGGGGGAAGTTGGAGAAAAAACAAACACAGTTCAGCAAACCAAAGAACTAAGAAAGTGTCTCATCAACTATGTTTCCAAGAGAGTAGAGGGGGGTCGGGTATCAATCAGTTCACAAAGGTGCATGTGTGTGCGCCGTCAAAGCTATCGGTAATCAGGTAGCTCAACTTGTGTGGTAGTAGTGTCTGGTCAATCTAGATCCAAGGATGTGGGGGGGTGGTAGAGACCAGGAATGTCCGTACCATGGCTGAAGCCTGGAGGAGAACTAGCATCACGAGTGGGGGGGGTTGCATAGAATTCAAGTTCTGGGTACCCCTATACTCGCCGCCCTCCTCTCCTATGGCTCTATCTGCGCTAGGTCGCCTAGGACCTCCTGTTCTCAGCATCATCTGGTTCTGTGTCCGTATCTGTCCTCGGGTGTTCCCAGTTCATCAAGATCTCCTTCCATGTATCAGCCAAAGGATGCCTGCACAGTCCCTGGCCTGTCCCTCCACCTCTTCTCATGTCTCTAGTCTCAGCCCGCTGTCAGGTTTCCAGACCATTGCTATCCTACGGTGAGCCAAGGCCAGGGCCAAGTCAATAAACCTAGAGCCCACTGTCTGAGCCTTGGGTCTGGGGAAGCTCCCTGAAAGACAGACCTGTAATGTATAGGGAAGGGTGGGCCCAGTGTGGTCTGAAGAGGGTGCAATACTGCAGTCCAGAAAGTTTGTAGTAAGTGACATCCCAAGGCCATATGGAAGAAGTCTGAGTCAAGAACCTGGCAGCGTGGATAGCTCTGGGGTTCGCTCAGATATATAATATGCCGTCCATGCAGGGTGAGGTATGTCATGTGTAGATGGTTAAATTGTATATATTCCAGTCTATTGTTGCGTGAAACCTTCTTGGGGTAAGCCATGACTCTTCCTCATCCTCTATATGTAATTTCAATCCCCAGTATTGCTTCCCATCAAGCCTTCTGGGACGCCAGGGGTCTCCTCCCCATTTCACCTTATGCTCTGTAGAACCATGTCATAAAGTGAATTGCTGTGCCCATTGATCGAAGAAATTGAAGGACTGTGTGTGGCGGGGGGCTCCTATCGCCCCCTGTCCCACAAGTCTATGAACATCTGCCTTAAAGCCCCATATGTTAGAAATTGACTCCTAATTAAAGAATGGATATAAGCCAAGTCCTCTAAGGAGATGAGGAATACCTGCAGAAAAAAATCTCCCACCGTCTTAAGCCCCGCTTCCATCCATCCTAAGTGTTGGGCAGTGGTGAAACAAGTTACCGGGTCTCCATGGGGGAGGCTCACCAGGGGCAGAGCCAGTGCACAAACGAGGGACTGTCTGAGTCCGCAAAAGACAGCGACCCCA
Organism: Lissotriton helveticus; assembly: GCF_964261635.1. NCBI lineage: Eukaryota > Metazoa > Chordata > Amphibia > Caudata > Salamandridae > Lissotriton > Lissotriton helveticus. The sequence goes on along the minus strand of NC_136065.1, from coordinate 160,558,093 downwards.
GCAGTGTAATGCCACATGGAGCAGCACACTAGGCTGTGGAATAGCCACCCCTGGGCACTGCAGGTGGGCCAACAGGAGCTGCCGATAAGTAAAAGACACGAGTACGAGTATCATCCAACCATTTAGCCACCCACTGCAGCTGTGCGGCCAGATGGTATAGTTCAATAACTGAATCTCCCAGACCCCCAGCATCCGGCAGATGCCTCATGATTGCCAGAGACTCCCTATGGATGAATTAATGAATGAAGGAAGACTTATACCGCGCAACTTAGCCCAAGGGCATCAAGGCGCCGGTGGCCGCTATCCCATATGTGGTCGCATAGAAGTCACCAGTGCTTAATTTGTGCTGGTGCTTTCCGGTGCTTAGCACCGGCACTTAAATGTCAGGGCCGGGTCTACGGCGCGCACACCCACATAGATGAAAGTTTTGTAAAAATAAATATATGGTATCAGTATAAACCTTTTTATTCTCTTGTACTTTACTATCTGAAGCCCCAGGCCTGGCCGGCGGCCGCAGCGTGTTTTTTCATGTCATCATGATCATAGCAGTGTGTGTGTGTGAGTCTGTCATCACCACCGGCGTCACGTCACTCTCTCAGGGTGTTTACTTTCGGTTTTGCGAGTCGAGTGAGTGCCCCGCCCCCCCGGCCGAACTCACATTTCTTCTGCACGTGAGAGCCGTGACGTGGTGGTAGTACTGGCCCCTCCCTGCTGCCCATTCCTGCCCAGGCTAAGAGAGTTGAATAATAGTATTTATTATTCAGTTAGGCGAAATATAAAATATGTGCAAGGCAGCAAGTTTCGTTTCATAATGGCGACTTGTTGACAGTTTCTGTTTGAGTTCAGTGTGCCAATGGGTGGGCGGGCCGCGGAACTTCAGAACGCGCATAAATGTATTTGGGCGGGCTGGAGGTTCTGATGGGGCCGGGCCGGGGGTAGGCCGGGCCCAGCTAGGCTGTGCGCGCGGCAGCGCGCAGATTTTTTTTTCACTTTGGCTCAGGCAGACTGGCTGCCACCAGTTGCCACGCCCCAGCATAAACTGCGCACTGGCAGTTACATTCGGCAAATCGCCAGCAGCTTCCCACGTCACGGACAGACTGCCCACGCCACGAGTCATCCACTGCAGTGCTGTGAAAATTAAGTTAGCCCGGTGCGGTGAGGCCCCAGCCCGACGCGACCAACAAGGACGACGAGAGCCGCCTGGGCTGCCTGTCCTGCTGTGTGACTGGTCTGGTCACTGGTGCAGTACTGGTCTGGTGGCGCACTAGAGACTGCAGTGCGGCGGTGGCCTGGTAGTGGTAGCAACCGTAGCAGGCAGCACGACACGCAGAAGTACGACTGAGTCTGAGCGTGAGCAGCAGTCAGTGTGTGCACTGCAGTGAGCCAGTGAGAAAGTGCAGCAGCGCTAGCAGCAGTGTGTGTCCTGCCGATTGGCCCACCACGAATAACGGTAAGAAAGAAGAACGAAGGGAAGATCGAAATTAAGTTAAGCAAAGCACGGTCGTAAGCACCTAAAGTTTAGTTAAGCTCTGCAGCAGTAATTGAAATAATTGTTGTAATTTGTAGCATGTAAAGTAACTAACTAACTAGGTACGCTAATCGAAGCCAGCTGAGCTAACTAGGGATGCCACTGCACAGCCCACAGCCAATTTATGCCAAAATAATGCGGCGTCACCATCCAGACACGGAACCGAGAGCATAATGTCTCACAACCCGCTACTGACAGAACAACACTTTGGACTTATTCCATTTACACAATGACCAGTCACACTGACTTATTTCCTATGTTGTGGGTTGGCACGCATATCCAGTCATTCTCCATCTGGCTGACATGATGATATAGGCCTGAATTTTCCTAACTTTCACTGCCAGGCAGTTGCTCTTTCTAGCCCAGGTCGGCTCTGCACTTCTTTCTGTGTAGCATAAGCCATGCATCTCCTCACCAGGCAGGCAGGCACCGGCGGCACTACCTTCTGCGTGGCGCCCTCGCGCGCGCCTCTCTTTGCTTTGCAATTGCTGCTGTATCATTTCGAACGCATTCCCACCGTTTTACAGTATCGTTGAATGAATGAAACAATTGGGGATAAAAACCAGGAGCTTCATGACTGCAGTGGGAGTTTGAAATCTTGTACGCAGCAGCGAATCAGCTCCATACTGTGAGCCATTTCTGCCTGATGAGATGTTAACTTGAGATGGAAAGCACTGTAAATGTACCCTGTTTTTTGTCTGAGTGACTCTCCATTAACGTAAAGGCAGGTGGATATTTGACTAAGAGGCTTCCAAATGATGATAATTTCTCCCCATTCAAAATGCATCCGAATAAATGGATGCAAATGCCGGGACGCGAAGATGCGCTCAATGATAATGAGCAGCCACGCAATGGGAAAATCTCACAGCAACGCGCTTCGTCTATGGCGGCTGTTAGACGGGGACCTGGGGGGTCGGCCGAGCACAAGGGGAGAGGCCTCCGGTGAGGTCCGTCTCCCGCGATCGTACAGACAAGTAACTTCCCCTCCCACAGAGGGACACCACACGAAGATAAGGTTAACACACTTTATAGGCAATTCTTGAAGTAAGCAAGTACGGTACAAGGAGATTAGGACACGATGATCCTCTCAATTCTAGTCCCTAGTAGGAAAGGGGGGTAGCGGGACAGTCTTGGTACCCACTGGTACTGAGGTGAGATGAAGGTAGCTCACAATCCTCGAGCTCGGCGTTCGGAGGGGTCGAACCTTGGCGGTGCCAGCCGGTCCCGAAGAGGTCGTAGGTGGCAACGGGCCGCGGCAGCGCCAGCAGGTCCCGACGAAGATGACGGTTACGACGGGCCGCGGCAGCGCCAGCAGGACCCACGAGGATGGAAGTTACAACGGGCCGCGGCAGCGCCAGCAGGACCCACGAGGATGAGGGTTGCAGAAGGCCGCGGCAGCGCCAGCAGGCAGGACGATAGTTCACAAGGCAAGGCTGCGGCAGCGCTAGCAGTCCGTCAAGGATGAGTTCTTCTCCGTGTCTCTCGACTCCAGGATACAACTGCCCCCCTGCTCTGGAGCTCCCCTGGTTATAGGTCTGGCGCCCTTTGATGTCCGGGCCCTCGCCCTTGGAGGTCGGGAGGTCCGGGATGAGGGAGTCCAGACACCCAGCAGGGGGGTGGAGCCAGTGCCCGGGGAGGCCGGGGGCGATCGGCACCTGGCGGGGGAGAGCCATCGACACTTCTTTCTCCCATTAACCTGCCAAGTGGTCCGTTCACCTCCTGGGGGGATGGTGGTGCCGGGATGTCAGGGCCTGGCCAGGCCCAGGGTTGGGGTCGAGCTGAGGCCACGCGACCGCGTGGTGCAGTGTCCAAGATGGCGGCTGGGCCGGGCAATGGTGCTGACGGTGGCCCGAGCCCGTGACACAGAGATATCCGGGAGCAGGCGTCCCATAGGGGACGGGTTGCGGGTTGGTTCTGTGGGTAGCACCCGGAGAGCCGGTGTCTGGCCCTGTCATGCGGGGAGGGAGCGAGCCCTTCCTGGGGCCTGTCCAACATGCGTCCCCCCCAGCTGAAGGCGGGGAGAGTCACCCATCCTCCTGGGGACTCTCCTCGTCGAGGCGGAAAAAGCGGGACAGGCCATCCGCGTTGGCGTGGTCTTGGCCAGGGCGATGCTCCACGTTGAAGTCCATTCCCTGCAGGGAGATGGACCATCGCAATAGTTTGGGGTTCTCCCCCCGCATTTGCATTAGCCATTGCAGGGGGCGATGATCTGTTTGTACTCGGAAGTGGGTTCCGAAGAGGTAAGGCCGGAGCTTCTTGAGGGCCCATACTACTGCGAAGGCCTCTCGCTCAATGGTGCTCCAGCGCTGTTCTCGGGGCAGGAGGCGTCTGCTGATGAAGGCCACGGGTTGGTCGACTCCCTCGGGGTTCAGTTGGGAGAGGACGGCCCCGATGCCATGGTCTGAGGCATCAGTCTGAACGATGAACTCGCGGCTGTAGTCGGGGGCCTGGAGCACAGGAGAGGTGCACATGGCGGCCTTCAGTCTCTCGAAGGCCACTTGACAGTCGGGAGTCCAGTTGACTGCTCTTGGGTTGTTTTTGGATGTGAGTTCCGTGAGGGGCCCCACAATGCTGCCATAGTCCTTCACGAACCGCCGGTAGTATCCGGTGAGGCCCAAGAAGGCTCGGACCTCAGTTTGGGTTACGGGGGGGCGCCAGGACTGGATGGCAGCGATCTTGGGCTGGAGGGGGGCCACCAGACCGCTCCCCACTTGGTGTCCGAGGTAGGTCACGGACCCCTGGCCGATTTGGCACTTGCTGGCCTTGATTTTGAGGCCGGCCTGTTGGAGGGCCTGCAGGACCTCTCGGAGGTGGCGGAGGTGGTCTGACCAGTGGCGGCTATACACCGCGATGTCGTCCAGGTATGCAGCGCTGAATTCTTCGAGGCCCGCTAATACCTGGTTCACAAGCCGTTGGAATGTGGCTGGAGCGTTCTTCATGCCGAAGGGCATCACCCTGAAATGATAGTGTCCATCCGGGGTGGAGAAAGCGGATCGTTCTTGAGCCCTGGGGGTGAGACCGATCTGCCAGTAGCCCGCCGTCAGGTCGAAGATGCTTAGGTAGCGGGCCGCCCCCATGCGGTCGACTAGTTCGTCGGCTCGGGGGATGGGGTGAGCGTCTGTTCGGGTGACCGATTTCAGCCCCCGGTAGTCGATGCAGAATCGGAGCTCGGGTGTGGTGCCCGGGGCCGCAGCTTTGGGGACCAGTACGACCGGGCTGGCCCAGGGGCTGTCCGAGGGTTCGATGACTCCGAGTGCGAGCATCTTGGAGACTTCTTCTTGGATGCAAGTGCGTACCCGATCTGGTACTCGGTACGCCCGGTGTCGGATAGGAGGACTGTCCCCCGTGTCCACGTCGTGCAGGCACCAGGGGGTGACCCCAGGTGTGAGGGAGAATAGGCTTGCAAATTGCAGCAGGAGGGCCCGACAGTCTTGGCGCTGCTCCGGGGTCAGGGCCTCGGAGAGTTGGACCCCGTCCACTGAACCATCTCTTTCCCGGGTCCTCAGTAGGTCAGGGAGGGGCTCGGAGTCCTCTTCCGCTCCACTGTCTGTAGCCATCAGCAGGCTGAGCTCCGAGCGCACGAAGTGGGGTTTGAGTCTGTTGGCGTGGAGGACCCGGAGGGGGTTCCGGGGTGATTCCATGTCGATGAGGTAGGTGACGGGGCTCTTACGCTCGATCACCTTGAAGGGCCCCGTCCATTTGTCCTGTAAGGCACAAGGTTCGATGGGGGACATCACCCATACCTGCTGACCAGGCTCGAATTCGATAGAGGAGGCATGTTGATCGTACCACTTCTTCATGTCCTCCTGACTGGCCTCAAGATTGGCTTTGGCGATCTCTCTGAATCGCCGGGTCTGATTACGGAGGGTCAGGAGGTACTTGTAGACGTCTGGGGGAGTCTTCAGGGGGGCCATTTCCCACTCTTCTTTAACTAGGCTGAGGGGCCCGCGAACGGGGTGTCCGTACAGGAGTTCGAAGGGGCTGAAGCCGAGGGACTTCTGGGGGACTTCTTGGTAGGCGAAGAGGAGGCACGGTAGTAGCACGTCCCACTGACGGCGTAGGGGTTCTTCCAGTCCCATGATCATCCCCTTGAGAGTGCGGTTGAAGCGCTCGACCAGTCCGTTTCCTTGCGGGTGATAGGGGGTTGTGAATCGGTAGGTGACTCCGCACTGTTGCCATAGGGATTTCATATATTTTGAAATAAAGTTGGTGCCCCTGTCGCTGACGACTTCTCGGGGGAAGCCCACTCGAGAGAAGATCCCCATTAAGGCTCGACCTACCACGGGGGCTGTTATAGTTCGAAGGGGAACCGCCTCAGGATAGCGGGTGGCGTGGTCCACCAGGACCAGGATGAATCGATGTCCTTGGGCTGTTCGGGGGTCCAGGGGCCCCACAATGTCTATTCCCACCCTTTCAAACGGGGTGGTCACGACAGGGAAGGGTTGCAGGGGTGCCTTGAGTTTGCGGCCGCTCTTCCCGCTGGCCTGGCAGGTCGGGCAGGACCGGCAGTGGTTGGAGACGTCATTTCTCATTTTTGGCCAGTAAAAGTGAGTCACCAGGCGGTTGTATGTTTTGTCTTGCCCCAAGTGTCCAGCCAGGGGGACATCATGGGCCAAGTTCAGAAGGAAGTCTCTGAAACGGAGGGGCACCACCAGCACTCGACTGGCCCCCAGCTCTGCTATCCTTTGTTCGCTGTACAGTAGGTCATTGTCCCAATAGATCCAGTGGGCCCCTGCGGTGTCTCCCGCGCTCTGGGCGAGCGCTTGCTGTCGTAGTCCCTCGAGGGAGGGACATGTCTTTTGCTCTTGCCGGAATTGTTCTTGGGTGGGACCCCCTTCGTGACGCCACTGAGCCAGGTCTGGAAGGTCTTGGGGCGAAGCGGGCCCTTCTTGGGTCTGTTCCGGGGGGTCGGTAGGGATGGAGTTTTCCTCTGGAGTGACCGGGGGAGGAGGTGCTGGCCATTCGGGTTCTTCGGATCTAGGGATGGCGCGGGCGGCCATGGACCGGGTTGTTACGCACGCCCAGTCCGGGAGGCCCAGCATCCCCAGGTGCTCTCTTCTTTCAACGGCCGCCCACGGGGAACTCTCGAGATCGTTCCCCAGGAGGCAGTCTACGGGGGCATCGTCGCGGACAGTCACTTGTAGCATACCGGATACTCCTCCCCATTCGAAGGGGACGCAGGCCATCCGACACAGGCTCTCCGAATTGTCGGCCGATCGGACGGGGCAAAGAACGTTTGGCAAGATTTGTTCTGGGGTCACCAGGTGACAACGGACGGCCGTCACACTGGCCCCCGTGTCACGCAAGGCTTCGGCCTTGCGCCCATTTATGTTCACCCACTGGCGGTACTTCCGAGTGTTGGCTGGTAGGGGAGCCCGCGGGATCAGGTCTCTTCCCCCTAGGCAGGCTAGGGTCATGGCGGCAGGTTCCCACTCGTGCTGCTCCTGCTCGTACTCTTCAGGTTCTTCGGAGACTTGCTCTTCACTTAGGGCGGCGGCAGCCACCTGGCGGGGCCCGGGGGTCTGGTTCTTTGGGCAGGTCGGGTCACTGGCATAGTGGCCGACTCGCTGGCATCGGTGACACGTAACGTTGGCTCGGAACCCTGGGCGCATCGGGGGGGTTGCCCCGGCCGGCCGGGGGCGGGGTGTTGTTAGCGGGAGTGGCCGGGACGGCGTCTCTGCCCCGGCCCTGTCCTCCTCCTCCTCCTCGGGGACGATGAGGACCTAGGTTGGTTCTGTTCTGCTCGTTTGGCCCACTCCGGGTTACTCGGGTGCTCTCCCATCGGTCAGCCTCGGAGGCGAGCTGACGTGGTTCAGTCAATTTACTGTCGAGGAGGTGCTGTCTGAGCTCGACGAAGCAGTTGTTGGAGAGGTGCTCCCATACAATGAGGTTGAAGAGCTGCTCGTAGGTTGTTACGTTGTTACCCTTGATCCATCCCTCGAAGGCTCGGCTGAAATAGTTCAGATATTCTACCCAAGTTGTACCCGGGATCCGGGTGCAGTTGCGGAACCTCTGGCGGTACATCTCGGGCGTAAGTCCATATCGACTGAGGAGGGCGGCCTTCATGTGGTCATAGGACGTCATTTGATGGTCCGGAAGCTGCAGCAGGGCATCACGGCCTTCATTGACGAATCTCCCCCATAGACCGGCTCCCCAGTCACTTCGAGCGATCCGGTGGGCAGTCATGGCGATCTCGTAGGCCTTGAACCACTGCTGTATGTCGTCGTTCCGATGATATTCACGGACCACATCTTTGGGGATGTGGACCTTCTGTTCGGTAGTACCTGGGGGGCGCGGTTGCTCGGGCACCCCTAGGTCTTTGTTCTGTTTGCGCAGTTCTATCTCCGCTAGCTTGCACTCATGTTCGTATGCTAGTCTTTTTTCTTCAAGTTCTCTCTGTCTCTGCTTTTCCTCTCGCTCTTCTTGGAGCCGTAAGTGTTCTAAGTTCATCTTTTGTTCGGCCAGTTTCAATTCTCCGTCTAACTTGAGCCGGGCCAACTCTAACTCGTGTAGTCTATTTTTCTCTCGTTCTCGGATCTCTTCCCTGGAGAGACCCGTTCTCCTTTCCTCCGTCAGAATGGTGTTTGTCTCCGGGGCTTCGGGGTCCCGGGGTCCGGCGGTATCTGTCTCTGCCCATGATTCTAGGGCATGTTTGAAGTCCTCTTTCGTGCTTAGACCGGTGGTAGCAATGCCTAGTTCTATGCAAAATTGTTTTAGCTCTCGGTGGTTGTACTCTTCCAGTTTTTCCATCTGGAATTTCTCTGCAGATCCGCTCTCTTTGGTCGTCATTGTGGATTAGTCGTAGGGCGAGTTACTCTCTGTACGGTTACGCGTTGGTTCGGATCGCGCCGCTGGCCACCAATGTTAGACGGGGACCTGGGGGGTCGGCCGAGCACAAGGGGAGAGGCCTCCGGTGAGGTCCGTCTCCCGCGATCGTACAGACAAGTAACTTCCCCTCCCACAGAGGGACACCACACGAAGATAAGGTTAACACACTTTATAGGCAATTCTTGAAGTAAGCAAGTACGGTACAAGGAGATCAGGACACGATGATCCTCTCAATTCTAGTCTCTAGTAGGAAAGGGGGGTAGCGGGTCAGTCTTGGTACCCACTGGTACTGAGGTGAGACCGTGGTAGCTCACAATCCTCGAGCTCGGTGTTCGGAGGGGTCGAACCTTGGCGGTGCCAGCCGGTCCCGAAGAGGTGGTAGGTGGCAATGGGCCGCGGCAGCGCCAGCAGGTCCCGACGAAGATGACGGTTACGACGGGCCGCGGCAGCGCCAGCAGGACCCACGAGGATGGAAGTTACAACGGGCCGCGGCAGCGCCAGCAGGACCCACGAGGATGAGGGTTGCAGAAGGCCGCGGCAGCGCCAGCAGGCAGGACGATAGTTCACAAGGCAAGGCTGCGGCAGCGCCAGCAGTCCGTCAAGGATGAGTTCTTCTCCGTGTCTCTCGACTCCAGGATACAACTGCCCCCCTGCTCTGGAGCTCCCCTGGTTATAGGTCTGGCGCCCTTTGATGTCCGGGCCCTCGCCCTTGGAGGTCGGGAGGTCCGGGATGAGGGAGTCCAGACACCCAGCAGGGGGGTGGAGCCAGTGCCCGGGGAGGCCGGGGGCGATCGGCACCTGGCGGGGGAGAGCCATCGACACTTCTTTCTCCCATTAACCTGCCACGTGGTCCGTTCACCTCCTGGGGGGATGGTGCTGCCGGGATGTCGGGGCCTGGCCAGGCCCAGGGTTGGGGTCGAGCTGAGGCCACGCGGCCGCGTGGTGCAGTGTCCAAGATGGCGGCTGGGCCGGGCAATGGTGCTGACGGTGGCCCGGGCCTGTGACACAGAGATATCCGGGAGCAGGCGTCCCATAGGGGACGGGTTGCGAGTTGGTTCTGTGGGTAGCACCCGGAGAGCCGGTGTCTGGCCCTGTCATGCGGGGAGGGAGCGAGCCCTTCCTGGGGCCTGTCCAACAGCGGCCTTAAATTGTAAGTACTTTAAGGTTAACCAGAAAAATAACGTCTACAAAGTCATTAACGTTGATTTCACTGCTGTACCTGTGGTTTCTGTAAAGGTCACTGTGCGGCCGGGGAGTGAGAGTCAAGACTAGAGTGGTTTTCCTAATGAGGAAGAAATAATACACACACACGTGGCGTTTATGGATCAATACAATACAATACACTATCAAAAAATACCCGGGCCAGCAGTAGCACGGGCAGTGGCACTGAGGTGCCAGTGCCGCCCACACCGGAGAAGGGCGCTAAGATTAATAGCATGCAACTTATGCAAGCAAGGTTTAAAGGGGCACAGCCCCCATGTTGTCTTCAGCACATCTTGCGCGCTCATGTATGTGTTTACTCTTTGCCCTGATGTTGTCACCCGGTCGGACCACGTCACTGCGTGTATCTGCCATTTTGTGAACAGCCCCCCCCCGCCCCCCCCCCCCCCCGAGTCCCTCTCCGTGTCCGTTTTTAATGCTCTCCCTGGCCTGATCATGGACGAGTGAAATCCGAAGTATGCATAGTTCAAAGCAAAAGGTAACAACCCTGACGGAAAATCCCACAGACCATTTTCAAATGTTGCATATTGCATCCAAATCCAATATTAGATTTTTGAACATCTTGTGTAAAGAACAGGGACGCTGACAAGGCCAGTTTTTTTGGCAGGTTTATATAACGTGAACTTGACCCAGAGGATGTATTACAGGAGCACCAGTTACGTGACATTCATTTTTGGGTAGGCACAGGCCAGGACATAAATTAATTAGTGGCTTGCCTCTGTCTACTCAAAAGCTGTAAAGTAAAGTCAGAAAATAACAGAAATTTATAGGGTTCAAAGAGATGCTTGGCTAAAAGTTTCTGAAGGAAACACACTGCAGCGACAAACGTTGTGATTTTGAAGTTTATTAATATATGCTATAGCTATATGCTTGTAATCACATTCACAATTTGTCTCTATGTCTTAAAATATGTGTTAACATCTTTGTATGCGATCTGGACTAGAAACAGTTATCGCTGTAGCATCACCAGCCTCCTGTATTACAAAAAAGTATACTTAACAAATACATATACACAGAGACTTCTTCTCTTATCATCTGTTCCATTTTCATTCCCAAGTTGCTTCAGTCCCCTTCAGTTATTGGCTCTTTCAGTGTGAGTGACGCCTTGGTCCTGATCGTATGTGCACATCCACCTCAAAAGTAGTGCACTTTAGTGCCAAGACTGGTGGGACAGTCTACCTTTGAAATCATAGACTCTGTTAAAAATGGCATGCCCTACCCTCCCAGTATTGTCCTTTCCCCAAAACAGCACACAGAGCACTGACATTGTCCCTTTTCAATGTATTAGTGGTTTTAGCTAATTTATTCCAAACTTGTGCTTTAAATGCCCATCTGCTTTAATCTTTTTCAAAATGGTTCACGGGGAACCTTCTATCAAAACCTTACGAAGGCTCCCTTTCTGAAATTCAGATCAGGTATTATATTTGACTTTTAGCAGTGCCACTTGAAGATGTGGGTGGAGCTAATAGAGGAAGTGGGTGGAGCCAGTGGAGGGAGTGGGTGGAGCCAAAAAAAAGTGGGCGCGGCCTCCGACAAACATTTCAGCACCTGCACTTCATATTTTACAAATTAAGCACTGGAAGTCACATGTATCTGAACTGGTAGGTTAGGAAAAAAATACACCAAGCGGGGTAGCATCACCATTTTAGCAATAGATACTCGTGCCGTATGTGGGAGTTGCAAGGTTCTCCAAAAGGTCACACATGTCAAAGGGACCGGAGTGCCCTCCCTTGGTTTCGCTCCCTGTACGTCCTCCAGGGCATGATAAACCCACCCCCCTAAATACTTAAAGGATGTGGGGGACCAGATAAGATCAGATGGAAAATCCAGGGGCAAAGGCGTTCCCTCTACACAAGGGACTACACATGTATTAGCTCAAGTAACCTTCAAACTTGACAGGGACCCAAAGTCTTCTAGGAGACGAGCTGCCCTCTGCATTCCAACTATACCCCCACTCAAATATAAGAGGAGATTATCAGCGTACAAGGGGATGATATGCTCATGGCCATCGATCAATATCCCAAAACCTCTGCCTTCCTTCCAGAACAGTTCCACCTGTGGCTCTATAGCCAAGGCAAAAAGTAGGGGAGGCAGTGGGCAACCCTGTCTGGTGCCCATAAATATGCTGTATGTGGTGGAGAAGGTGGAGCCGGTCTTCACTCTGGCCATCAGATTTGTATAAAAGAGAGAGACCCACCTAGCCCACCTCTTCCCCAGTCCCATCCTAATCATAACCGTCAATGAAAAGTCCCATCTGATAGAGTCAAAGGCCTTCTCATGGTCTATTGATATAATAAATACCTCCTGATCAGTTTGCACCTCAGGATGATAAAGAGCCTGCATATAAGGGAGCAATCTACCCACCAATATTTTGCTGAGGATTTTAAACTCCAAGTTCAGCATGGACAGTGAGCGAAACGCTGATGGGGGTGCACCCATCGCATCAGTTTTAGGTAAAGGGATGACGGTGGCAGTCCGCTTGGAATCCGGAAGTCGGCCTATCCTGAAGGAGTCAGCAGTCTGGAGGCCTGGAGAGAGCTCACAAATGCGGAGTCGAACTCCGTTGGGAGACCATCTTGGCACGGAGTCTCACCCTTGGCCATTCAATCATAGAGCAGCCACTTTATGAGCCGTCACAGGATCTCCCAAAGTCTCCCGGGCCTCAGAAGGCAGCGACTGGAGGGTGATGCGGTCCAAGAATCCATTCTGTGCCCCCTCCGGTAACTCCACTGGACTACAATAAAGTGACTCATAGTATCTATGGAATTCATCATTGATTCCCGCTAGGGTGTACTGTAAATGTGCTTCCCAGCAAGGGAAGTGAGGAGCGTAAAAAGTCTGCCTCGTGTTTCCGGGCAGATAAGCCAAGCCAACCGCTTCCCAGATTTACCTTCTTCTGAGTGTGCCCTGGCCATGTAGGTTTTATAGTCGAGGCACCTCAGACGTTCTAGGATAGTATTATATCTTTCCTTTGCAGCCAGTAATTGGTGTTAGGTGGCTTGGTCTATTCCAAGGGGACCCTCTAAGGTATGGAGTGTAGTATCTAATGAGGCTAATTCTGTGTGTAGTTCCCTAGTATCTCCGATCGAGTGGCTCATACAGTGACCGCTTATCACCACTTTGAATGACTCCCATTCAGTTAAAGAAGACAACATACATGTTATGTTTTATGTCATCAAGTGCCATTGGCTGGAGTCGCCAAGTCAGGATAATATGCCTGTCATCTAAGGGCGGGGGCTGTGGTCAGAAAAGGTGCAACCAAGGTACTCAGTGAAGGCGGCATAGTGACTTAATCTTTTTGAGCAAAGGAACTTGTCTAGTCGGGTTTGGAGTGAGTAAATGGACGAGAAATAAGAATAGTCTCTTGTCTATGTTGGGTGTGCCAGAAATCCACCAATCCCCAGTGCTGCGTCCAGTCTACTTTATGAGCAGTGGCTCCTAATAAGAGGGGGGAACAGTCAGGACCACATCCGCAACACACTAAAAATCCCCTCCCAGTAGCAAATAACCACCCAATGTTTGTCTCAGCGGTGCCAAAAGGGAGTGGAAGAATGTCACCTGCTCTCAGTAGCGGTCGGCAGTAGGTGTTTCTGTAGGGCGGTGATGTGGGCAGGGGGAGGGGTAGGGTGGGGGGTAGTAATGTATGGATTACGGAGTTTTACAGGTAAGTAAACATTAAAAAAAATAAAACGAATTTCGTTGCGCGCACTGCATTACATTTGGTGATGCAGTGCGCGCAACGAAATTCTTTTTATTTTTTTTTAAGTTTTATTTATTTATTTTATTTTTTATTGCAACATTCAATAATACATAGCAGCCCTCCTTGTCGATGAGAGTCTGTAAACATTCAAAAGGACTCCCGGCTCTGATCCATATTAAAGTGCCTCTCGCATACGCCGAGAATGATGTGGCGTATAATTGACCCCGTTTTCTGTGGTGTAGTCATTCCCCTTCAACTCCAGTAAGATGCGTCTCCTCGAGCATTGCTATATGAAATCCGCGGCGTCCAAGATAACGGTGTACATAATGTCGCTTGGCTGCAGATCCCATCCCCCTGACATTCCATGTCAGACAATTAAAAACGTGGGTGCTAGTGTCCATCACAGTTAAAGAGACTACAATGGCCACCCGACACTTGTAAGCTGTTGAACAGCCCATCCACCCCTCCCGTCCCACCCAGAAGTAAACGATAAAAAAATATAAAGCATTACCCAACAGCAACTACTGTCCGTCCAAACACCTTACAATCTGAAAACAGCAACATCAGCATAGGTCCAGCAGACTCGAGATGGCGTCAGGTGATAGGGGCAGGCTAAAACAGTCCAAATTTACTTAAACCACTCCTCCCCAGCAAGGTTATATCAATGAGAGACAGAGGGGGGCCCCAATCCTTTCTGTCAGATTATGGGACACAGAATCGGCTCCATGAGAAGGTGTCCCCTCCAACTCCTGCCATCTCTACATGCCTGCAAACAAGACTGCTCACAGTCACTCTGGGGTCAAAGCCAGCAGCCACAGCCAGCCCCACAATCAATACACCAATGTTCAAGAAATGGTCAGCAGACCTTGAGTACATTTGCTCTCCAGTCCTGTCTTCTCCAGATCAAAGCAGTTTCTCAGCAGACTGCGGAGTCACCATGGGCAGACCTTCACCGTCTGTCTGTAGGTCCTCTTGTTCTGAGTCTGTGGCTGGGCTTCCAGATGGAGAGCTGTGCCTAGATTCAATTCCTGTCATTGCTGCAATACTTGCTGCTGCCTGTAGTGCCCTGTCCCTCTCCCACTCTGTCTGCGCTTTTGAGGATTCACCCAGTTCACTCTTGCTCCTGGGTCTGTGGAATCTTCGCCTATGTTTAGTTGAGGTCGGCCGATCCCCACGGTGGCTGGCCACCACGGAGGTTCCAGCCTGTTAGGCCTCCAGCCAGTCCCATGCCTCCTGAGGTTCCTCGCAGAAGTGGGTGGTTCCGTCCAGTATGATCTTCAGCTTGGCTGGGAACATGAGTGAGTATTGTAGACCCTCCCCCGTCAGTGCACTTTTCACTTCCATGTACGATACTCTATTCGTTTGTACTGTGAGAATCTAATCAGGAAACAGGATCACCTGTCCATTGCCAACCTGGTAAGGGCCTTAGTTTCTAGCTAAAGTGGAGGAGTCTGGCCACCACTGGGCGCGGCGGCCAACCATGGGCCGGCGATCTAGCCGGGGATTTGTGGGCTCGCTCATGAGGAAAGAGGGGGGGTTAGGAAGTTTAGCACCACAACAATTTTCAGCCAGTCCTCCAAGTGGGCCAACATATCATCTCCCTACGTGCCCTCGAGGAGGCCCACCACTCGAACATTATTAATCAATTACAACCCTCAGCGTCCTCTGCACGATGCTCCAGTTTGATAATGTTGCAACCTGTTTAGTCAGGTCAAGCTGTGCAGGTCAAAGCTGTTTGAGCCCCAATTCCACCTCCTGCACCAAATCCGCCAGCTTGTTGTGATCTGCCATCCGCAGGCCTAAACCCACAGACACAACACTTATCTCCTGTCTCAATGGGGTTTTGGTGTCAGCGATGGCTGCTAACACCCTATCAAATTATGTATGCATGGGTGGTAGGATAGCATCCAAGCCCTCACTCTCCCCCTCCGTGAGTTGCAGTGAGTTGGGGGCACTGGGTGCCCATGTATCGTCCTTTTGCCTACCCCATAGTTCAGTAGTTTGGATGCACGGTGTGCAGTGGTACCCAGCTGGATGTACTGGGGTACAGGGTGGAAGCACGCACCAATTCTAAACAGAAAGGGTATTGTTCACTATAGACAGAGCGCCTGCCCTCATGTCACTCAGCAGTTTGGGTTGTAGACCAACGGGTCCCAGACTGGCCCCATCGAACAGCAGGGGCAGGCATGTGCCGCGACCGGCGGTGTCATCAAGGGCCAGTGTAGACTCACATAACCCCCCCCCCAAGGACAATGTATCAACCAAAGGCCCCTCACTCATGTGTCAAACGATGTTCCCAACTGTTCTCAGTATGCCCAGGACCCAAAGGTTCGGAAGAAGTGGGAGAGAGGTATTCCTCGCTCCTCGCCATGCACCCTGCAGCCCTCTGTCTCCACTCCCGCAGCCTTGCAACCCTCGCGCAGCCCAGGCAAACAGTCTCCAAAGCCGCAGGCCCAGTCTCTGCTTCTCCACTCACTTCTGCCCCCAGGGGCTCCTCAATGCAGCAGGTCTCAATGTGGGGGTGGTCTGTGTGGGCCCCCGGCCCTCAGTGGGCACATCAGGCCATTACCTCCTGCAAGGGGATCAAAAAGGATTGGGGCCCAGCACCAATCCCCCGCAGTCTCCCACCAGCTCCACCTCTGGTTGACCAGGCAGCAAGAGCTCGCCCTGAGGCATCGCGGAAAGTCAGGCAGCCACTCTTACCCCACCCAGGCCCCGCGCTCCCCTTAGGTCCTCCGATATGGAGGGAACCAGAAGAGGGGGCTCTTTCTCCCTCACCAGGCCACACAGATAGCCCATCCGGGGCGTCCCGTCTGCTGCACCGCTGGCCTGTCCTCGCCTCACCGGGTCTTTACCAGCGCTTCAACTGCCGCTGTATGGCAGGCCTCCAGCCACTGCTGCTGCCTGAAGGCCTGCCCTCGACAGTGGGCCGATGGCCTAGATCAGGCAGCCGTCTGGACACGTGGCTGGGAAATGGGTGGCACGTCCCGGAGCCAAAGTCCATCCCTGGAGCAGTAGCAGCCACATGGGGTGGATTGGCAAAGCTCCTCGGGTCCTGGGCATCTGAGGGGGTCCCTGACCCCTGTCAGACTGGATAATGTTGTGGTTCAGAGCAGAGCCCTGCAGCTACGCGTCCGCCATCTTTCACCACCAAGCCACGCCCCCACCCAATATTTTTGTATTCTTAAAGCTATAAAACCTTACATTAGTTAAAAAGCACAGGGTCAGAATCATATTCTTTTTCATGGGCTGGTTTGACAGTGCAGCTGTTGCCAGATAATTATGTGAGAACCACCAGGAGAAGGGCGTTGGCCTCCCCACAATTTGGGAGCCAGGAGTACATGTTTTATTGGGCAGAAGTTATGTGCTTACACAAAAAAAGTGCTTTTTCTCCACAAGCTGTGTTCATTTGTTTATTTTTCCAGCTGCCTGATCATGAACTTGCACACACATTCCATTGAAATGCTATTAAAATGTCTTAGATAACTAGATAATTTACTGTGTTTTTTCGGGCAGCAGCACAGATGGGAGGAGGCAATCATTAACCTACATGGCTTTTTGTGGTCTGGCTTCACAGTGCATTCGTAAAACAAAACTATTTGCCTTGCCAGTGCTTGTTTTCTTTGTCAGTGGTAAAAATTTCCATAACCACTAGATGGTGATCACAAGCTTTCACTTTGACTCCATTTCTTCTATTTAGCAAAACATTATTTTTCTCAATCATCTTTCTTCCGCACAGGGCTGCGCTAAAATTTTGGCCTTGAATGTTTCATTTCTTGTTTCAAACATGAATAAAAAATGGGCACTCTTTAGGTTTGCTCCAAACTGGGCTAGACTGGGAACATCAACCAGCCATGGCTGATTGCTGCTTGACAGGCCCTACATGCGGGGAGGGAGGTCAAGATAGTAAAACAAGCATTAGAAATGCAATCGGGCTCGGATTTATTTGAGTTTGAGCTAATGGCATTGTAAATGCCAATGTATTGTTGCTAAACATGACTAAACATACTGCAGGTCCCAGAATGCAAAGAAAAATCCTGGTCGGGATGACCTACTCACACATCCACCCGGGATACTCATAGGTCTGTGAACTACCAAGTTAGACCCTGTTTGAGTTTCAACTAGGAACGTTCAGACTGCAGATCTCTGCAGTGGGTGCTCAACCCACTGAGCTATCTTAGAATGCCGATGATTGGGAGGGATTGTGCAAGGCACTTGCTTTGGTTAGGATTGCAGGATTCCTGACAGCAAAGCCTGACTGGCTCGATATTATTTTTCCAAACTGCTTGTTCTAAAATACCCCTGCTCCGGATGAGGCCTCTTTGGCTGGTGTGGAGTTAAAAACACTCTGCAGGGATCTTGGGATTTGGTATCTGTCTCGGCTGTAGACCTCGGTGTATAAGCCCTTTAATAGGATCCAGGTGCTGACAAGCTGCCATCGTTAACGTTGATAAGGGAATGGGGGTTTGGAGACCGATAAGGACTATTCCACCCATGCACACTGCTTGTTTCCCTTCCTGCATCTAATCCAGTGGCCTCTGTTTGTGTGTATTTTTCTGTTTTATAGAGCTTTACAACTCACAGGCACTCCAATGAGCAGAATGACGCACTTCACTAACACAAAAGTTTTTAAAGTTTGTCTTTGGTCACAAACGAGACAGCTAGTCAGTCCACCCGATTACAAGGGCCATTGAATACAATACACTTCTAAGGCGGAGGTGATACCCACACTTTATTAAATATCTCAGCGAAGCCTTTA
This sequence comes from Lissotriton helveticus, assembly GCF_964261635.1. Lineage (NCBI taxonomy): Eukaryota > Metazoa > Chordata > Amphibia > Caudata > Salamandridae > Lissotriton > Lissotriton helveticus. The sequence continues at coordinate 160,540,057 of NC_136065.1, read as the reverse complement.
ACGTATAAAACATATCAAACAACAACAGACAATGCACCGTTTTTGAGACAATGTCTGTGGAAAATGCCTTCTACAATATAACCCAGTAGTAAAAAGAAAATAAACTGAACATGATTTTCAAGGATATTTGAGTTCCTCTGCAATACTGACGGACTGATTCTGAGTCCTGTGCAATTCTGTGTCGGACGCAAATTCCAAATTGACCCAGGGGTTTTCCAGCAAAAATGTCTCTAGGTGCTAGTGGGTGGATTTTCCTAAGGGAAAACTTGACGACATCGCTAGAACTGTTTGTTGTACCCCATTCTGACAGGCAAAAAGGCAAAACTATGAACTGCCCACTATATCCGCCCAGAGGGGTTGTACTGAAGTAATAGTATTTGTACTGCAGTAATAGTATTTGTCCTGGGCAGTTGGCAACTGGGAAAATCGTGGCCTCAGAATGTTCCAGTTAAGTGTGCAGAAAGTAGCACTGAGAACTGAAATTGAACTTGAACACACAAATACCTGCTTTCTGGTGTCCAAATGGTTGCTGAAGACCTGCACTGCTGCTGGCGGCGGACGGCCTGGCTGTAGACGGAGAGAGGCCATGAGGCACTGCGAATAGCTGGACTTCAGCGGCTTCGGACGCTGTGGAGGTGTGCCTGCGGCCAAAATACGGCGCCCACATGAGCGGTACATCTGGTGTCCTGCTGAAGGTCTTGCGGGGAGGACAATGGGGGTGCTCGGCGGTGCCTCGGGGGCGGGAACGGCTCCTGGTGCGGCTGTGGAAATCGCGCTGAGAGTACGGCCTGCAGCGGGGGAAGAGAGGAGTGGTACTGAGTGCGGTGCTGGCGTGGCAGAGGTGGCACGAACGTGAGGAGACGGCTGCTCCCTGCCGTGGGTGTCGTACTGCCCGGATCGCTACAGAGAGCCCCCGCTGCGGCCAGTAAACATCATCCTTCCCTGGGGGCAGTCGGTACTGCTGTGAGGCGCGGCGGCCAGTCCGTGGTTGGCTGCGCACGGGGAGAACAGCCCTGGTTAAATGAAGAGTGTATGCCTGTGTGCACGTGAGCAGGACGCGCGCCCGACAAACGCACTGATAGATGGTGAACGCGCGCACACCATCTGGAATGGATTACACGGCCACCCTGACAGCTCCTAATTAAAATGAATGCACTGCCGAGCACGTAACCGCTGACAAAATGCCCAAAATGGCGCCGGACATTTACAACTGCCCAATAGCATCAACACTACTAAAAATACATCACCGCGAGGACCAATCTCCATTCAGATAAAAAAAAAAACATGCGCACTAAGGAATGTGTCTTTCACAAGCCCTAGAGAAACTTTTTTTTCTTTCTGTACTAATAGGATCTCGGAGCTCCGCCCGAGCCCTAAAAAGCTCCACTTCCGCTTTTGTTACATGGAGCTGATACTGCAGCACTGCTCAACAACCGGCACCCAGTCGGCACCCATTGACAAAACCGGTCCCAACAGCCAGAAAACCAGCCCCCCAACCCTCGGCCCACCGGGGAAATTCCTGGTGCCCGCTATGACCAGTCCGGACCGGGCTCCAAATGCATGGCATAGGCCAGGGCCCTGACCTTGTCACTACAGCTATGAAAATTACATGAAACTCCAATGCGAAAAATATGAACATTTAATTTTGTCTCTCGTTTTGTTTAAGAAATGGAACTGTCTATGAACTGAATAATTCAGTTTATAAATGCATACAAATACTTCTCCCTTTACCTAAAATACTTTTGTAAATATACACGTGTACATTAAAACAGATTTTTGGCTATCTGTATATGTAACATTGGAAAAAATTCTGAAACACTTTTTGATTCCATTCATATTCGGTTTGCCTACTGGGATTTAAATAGATTAAATTACCTGTGTTCCCTGATTTTGTGCATTCCAATCCAAAATTCGGACCCTCTGAGCCACACTAGATGAGAAGACCCATGTCCATGCCGCCCTACAAACACTACTCCATATGGGGGTGCGGCGACACCTGATTACATGGATGTACAAAGCGATCCGAGAACACACTTGGTCCCCACTGACAGCACTGCGTGGCAGCTGGGAAGACGATATTGGGAGACTATTGTATGATAAGAAATGGGAGCAGGTCCTGAAGTTCCCACAGAAGGTTTCTTGGAACGCAAGATTAAAAACATTACATTTTCCATTCTCAACCAGGTTCATTTAACCCCATCGCTACCTACCCAACATGTGCACTTGCGATGACCCCGATACCATTCAACCACTGCCGATCACATGCTCTGGTTGTGCTCAGCCCTTTCCACTTGTTGGCTTTCACTACATGACTTCTTGCGGGAAGGTACAGAACTGCCTGAAATCTACACATGAGAGGCCTGCGCCCTGGGCTTATTAAGAAGCAGAAAACACCACAGGTGAGAACACGCTTTGCTGGTATGGCCCTCTTCCTAGCAAAGAGAACTCTGACCATGCACTGGGGGGTGACCTTGGTGCCTCCTATGGAGGCGTGGCACGAGGCATCGTACAAATGAAGAACTGAAGGGGATGCTCTCTGCTACATGGAGGCTCGCCGCCTTCGCAAACTTCCCACATCCTCAGCATGGGATGCTCTCCTTGACCAGTTCAGGCAACTCACACTAACTGCTAGGTCAGCTCCGTGAACATGGTGGGGCCCAAACACTCCCCGCCATACTTCCGCTGTCCCCAAGTGTTCTCCCCCCCAGTCTGCGGCAGTTCTGTCTATTCACAACCCCAATGGCACCTTAGCGCAAGCTTGGCTGATACCCACTCTTGCTTCAGCCGCACGTTCTCAGTTGGAGCTTAGCCTCAAAGCTTGACTGACATCGTCCCCCTGCCACTCACCCTCCCATATGCACACCCTTCCCATCCTCCACACAGGGTTGGATTGGGATCAAAAATAGGCCCGGGCACGCTAAACAAAACTGGCCCACATTTGCGGATTGCCTATCTGTAAAACACTGGTTCTGCAAAGTTTTATGAAAAGAAGGGGGGCTGGGTCTCTGACAGAGGAATGTTTTCTTAACTTAACTTAGATTTTTTATTTCAATGCATGGATTAGTTCACACTGGTGAACCACACATGAATACAAGTGAAACCACTTCTGCTCAGGACTTCTGCCTCTGCTCAATCTGCATATATTAATGGGCAAGTGTTAACACCTGGCCAGTGACACCTTCGCCCCGTTGGTAAAACTGAGGTAACAGAGGCCCATCTGCCTCCAGAAAGGCTGCTCAGGCACCCACTGGGCCGCTGGCGGCATCCGAACAGCAGAGACACCACCCAAATCACCGCCCAGGCTGCCCCAAAAAGTGGCCCACAGCTACAACTCGGATACCGGCCCCACGGCCATTGCCCGAGTGCCCGTCTTACCAATCCCACCCTGCCTCCACCCCTTCCCTTGTGTTTGACCAGTTCAGGGGCATCACCCCAGAAAAAAAAGGCAACTTTGGTTATGTATGGCCAATACGCACTGACACTCATATTTATCCTCTGGACCATATCAACCATGCCTATTTCCTACTAGCTGTGACACTGTATACCTGATAATATATTTCACACGAACATTATGGTGTTAATGTGCCCTGCTGATACCCCTTATATATGAAGCTTGAAATGCTGTAGCCCTTTGGTTATTTGAAAAAAAAAAAAACAATAAAAACAGGAAATGCCTAACACAATATCACTCCAAACACATAAATGCAGCACACAACCAAGCCTCTGCTCCTTTCTCTTTGGAATACCTAGCAAACAGGATGTCACACAACACATACAGATTCCAATATGCAGGCAGCATCACTTAAGAGGAAGAGGAACTTCAGTAAGGAGGAGAAGTGCTTGTTGATCATACCAAGGAATTGTATGGATTGCACCCTTACCCCCTCAGTGGAGCAGAGAAGGTGGCCACATGGCAAATGTTTATAGACTATGTCACTACATTAGTGGTGGAGGCATGTACTTGGAGGGACATCAGGATGAGAGCAGGTGGGTGAAGGACAGCTACTCCAGAATACAGGTGCCAAATTCTCTTCCTGTAGGGTGACCTAGATCCCGTTTCCAGCGTATCCCACTCGAGAAACGTGTTCTCACCATCTCTCACGTTGATCTGTTCCATGGCCTGCCTGTCCCACAAATCCCCAAAGTAAGGACTCTTGCAACTGTTTCTTTTATCACCTCTCATGCCATACTGTCCTTCACTTTACATTTTAGAGATAGGCAAACATCACTTCCTTGCATGTCTATCTAACAATACTTTGCATTTACTAACTGCCACGGGTCCCCTACGCCCATGAAGGCCGACTGTGATTATGATATAGAGTGGGGGAGTGCGCCTGACGGAGAAGAACCTCTCCCTTCTCCACAGACGGACAAGCCTGCACCCTGGACCGAATACCCGAGCTACGCTCCTTCACACCAATCCATTTTATCGAGGACAATACTCCTTTAGCTGGGAGCTAAAGGAGTATTGAGCAGGACGCATTAGAGCAGGAGCAGACAAACTGGATCCTGATCCTACAACAGCGGACCCCGGAAGACGCGAGGAGAGCGCCCGAGCAGCGTGCATCCTGCAGACGCCGACAGGGCCGGACTGGGAACCAAAACCGGCCCTGGCAAAGTGCTCGGCCGCCCCCCCTCCCCACTCGAGGGGGGGGGGGTGTTGGATGTGCCGCCGAGCGCTTTGCTAGGGCCGGTTTTCGGCCGATTTTGTTGCAGGGCCAATTTTGCTGCCCTGTAACAAAATCGGCCCCCAGGAGCTCAAAACCGCCCCCCACCCGTGCGGTGCACCGGGGGATTGCCCGGTGCCCGATATGGCCAGTCCGGACCTTGACGCCGACTCCCGTGGAAGAAGCACCGCTACTGAAGAGGACCGGACTGGAGGCCAGGACACCTGCAGAGCCAGGAGGCCAACGTTCCAGCGCTGCGCCCAGCCACTCTCCTGGAGGACCGTGGCTTAGCCAGGTACATGAGCACTTCAGCGAGTTGGCTGGGAGGAGGGAGAAAACCGGGGAGTAGTAGGCCGACTCTGGTGTCTCCTTCCTCGCAAACTTCCCCTCCCTCACATTTTCCTCTTACATCGTTGAAGCCATTTGGACTCACCTGGGTGTTTCCTCACTCCTTTTCCCCTACGTGACCAACAAGAGCACCATACTTACCATTGCCCTTCTCACTCTCTCTCTTTATGAGAAAATGCAGAGAGGATTTCTGTTGGAGACAGGAAGACCTCAAATTGCGGGACCCAGCGCTAACAGCAGCATGATAATTATTGCCCTGTTACAGACTGGCTTTTGTGAAACGTCACATTTGTAAAAAGAATAAAGACTCACAAAGATTCCCCCACGTAGACCTCGATCCTTGCTCTACAATGAGCACAAGCTCACACTAATACATTACAATGAATGGACCAGATGTACAACCCACCAATTTGCGAGTCGCAAATTGCATCGCATTTGTCTGAGACACTATTTGCGATTTCCAATGGGGTCGCAAATGGCATGCCTCATGCATATTAATGATGCTGTCGCAATTTGCAACCCCTTTGGGAATCTGTCACTCCCAGGGATGGTGGCCTGCTGGGGTCAGCAGACCACCATGTCTGGGACTGCGTTTAAATAAAGCAGTTTTTCTTTTTTTAAATGCAGCCTGTTTTCCTTAAAGGAGGACAGAAAAAAGAAACAAATTCAAAAACAAAATTACCTTGATCGCCACTGATGCCCTCTGCATCACGCTCTTCTTTCTTCTGGCCACAGGCTGCCAGACTGCATTGCGGCAAATCCTGATGCTGCATGAAAGCAGCGTCAGGATTGGCGTGAGTGCTGGCAACTTGCGCTCCCAGGCAGGCTGGGAGCCAGTGCCTGCTCTCTCCAGCCCCAGCAACAAAACAAGAGAAACCCCGAATCCGGTCCTAGGATGCTTGTTTCCAGTCCAGGGTGGACCTGGTCTGGCAGTTCGAGCTGGACTGTTCCCATTGGGCGCAGGGTCAAGACTGATTTGCATATGGCTGGGTTCAAACTGGAATGGCATGAAGAGCAAAAAAAGAATGGATTTAGGTCCAGATCTCTTTCCTTTCAATTGTTCTTTTTGCATTTGTCACCCCGAGTGGCACGGGTATGACCAGATGTGGGTCCCGTGCTCTCCATGCCCCAGGAGTCAAGCTATCCTGGTTGATGAGGGGTGAAAAGTCCAGGGAGGACCTGGCCTGGCAGTTCGGGCTGGACTGCTCCCATTGGGCGCAGGGTCAAGACTGACTTGCTTATGGCTGGTTTCAAACTTGAATGGCATGAGGAGCAAAGAAACAATGGATTTAGGCCCAGATCTCGTACTCAAATGAATGTATGACATTGTTCTGCATTCTGTCCATCAATTGTTCTATTTGCATTTGTCACACCGAGTGGGACAGGTATGCCCAGACGTGGGTCCCATACTCTCCATGCCACTGGAGTCAAGCTATCTTCGGCGATGTGGGGTGAAACCCCAAAACCAGTCCTAGGATGCTTGTTTTCAGTCCAGGGAGGACCTGGCATGGCAGTTTGGGCTGAACTGTTCTCTTTGGGGGCAGGGTCAATACTGATTTCCGTATGGCTGGGTTCAAACTGGAATGGCATGGGGAGCAAAAAATGATGAAAGAAGTGTGGTGCAGCGGCCAGGGTGCCTGACTCCGAACCACTGGGTTCACAGTTTGATCCCTGGCACCGGCGGCCGGTTAGCCCACCAATAGCTCGCCTAATCTTCCTGACGGCCTAAGACATTGAAATGGTGGAGCTCTCCAGCCAGAGATTACTGAATACCATTTATGAGTATGGGAAGTAATACTAATGGAGTACTAGTTCAAGTACTCAAAAATATTTTTGTCTTTGTCATCTTTTCTCTTTTAGGAAGTGCCCAGCTTCATTTGTCCATTTCTTCCACAATGATCACAATGTTCGAAGTTAAAGATTACATTTAAAAATCATTTGCAGCATGATCAACATCAAAAGTAAGACACATCGTACACATCTCCAAATATAACACTTGGACAACATCAGTTCTCGTGGCCTTGTATGAGATCTAATACCTCCTACTTAAAACGAATAACCCTCAACCTAGATCACTGCTAACAAAGTTTAAAATCGACAAGTATGTTGCATTACAGGCTTCCTTATGTCACCCTTGGATTCCGTATAAGGGGCCGATTCCGATCTCGGTTGGAAACCACTCCGACGGAGCCGGATCCGGGGTGTTTTCCGACCGAGCCGGACTCCTGCAGTCCGACCGAGCGAGTAAGATGTAGCCATTTGCTGTCGGACTCGGTTTGGTCAGACTTCCATAGAAGTCAATGGGAGCCGTTGGTATGACGCATACCTGGGCTCCCATTGACTGAATGGGTACATTGCGGACAAGTGCGCCCCCTACAGTGGGTACGCGTTGGTGCCATCCGTACCGTACATGCCTGTGTTGGGGAGACCCATGGGTCTCCCCCTGTGTCCGAGTCGTAAGGCTGCGGGTAACAGGGGGTCCGATGCGGACCCCCAAAGCCCAACTCCGGGAGCTATTGCGAGCCGGAAGCTCCAACTCGATCCGGCTGTCCGAATCGAGCAACATACTGGCTCGGTCGGAATTCGCCTCCATTGCATGCCACGGTTAGCTTGCGGCCGAGACGTAAGGAGCGGTTTGGACCCGGAAACGATTTGGACGGAGATTTCGCGCTTGTTCGCATCGTACTTCGACGTCCGGACCCGTGTACGAACCGGACGGAAATTCAGCCTCCGAATCCAATCCACTAATGCTGAACCCGATTCGGTGCCCTTCCGACCGTGATCGGAATTGGCCCCTAGAGTTGAAGTTCAGAAATATCCACTCCACCCACAGTCCTGCACCTAATAACTGCAATACAAAGACGTTCAACTTTTTATAAATTTTATTGATTACAATAAGAAGTAAAATGTAATAGTACTATAAAAAAAGTTAATTCAACATCATAAGTGCCTTCCTGTTTAATTGCTTTTTCTTATTATATTGAATTGTTCGTAAAGTTTTATAAACATCAATAAAAGTATCTTAACCCTTTAGGTGCTGCCGTCGGCCAACGGTCGTCACGGGCACTACCTCCCCAGTGCTGCGTGCGACCGCTGGACGTCCAGTTCAGCACTGGATAATGGACAGCGCAGCACTGGGGAGGTTTGTTTACGAGCTCCTAAGGTGTTAAAATAAAGATAATGAGAACACACATACCGCAATATTTGAAGACAGGCTTTTGCGCATCTCACCTTTCTAATTACATTTCAGAAAATCACTGCGCCATCAAACCTTAATTATACAATATTTATTGTTGTGTTTGTTTTTCATTCTCTCCATATTTTAAACCCTTTATGTTACATTTTCTTCATGAATACCTGGCCATGTTAATTGAACTGTGAAGCAGTTGTGATTAAGATTACTACACACTCATTGTATATCTGGTTTACTACATTTTGAGCTTTCTGGGGCTCAGCTATCTGTACATCTGGCCCCAAGCCTTGAAGTCTTCAACTAGAGATAAGACCTCATTCATTAGTGTTATTAGGACAGAGCATGACGACAAACCAAGATTAAACAAATGCAGAATGGTGCTCAGTTTAAATGCAGGAAGACAAGGAGGAATGTTCTTTTATGTTTTAGAGATGGAATTTCAAATCAGGCATAAAACAAATGGAGTTAAGCGCGAGTCCGGTTTTTCCTGGCGATATGGTGCACACAAGGTGCAGCATGAACAAACCTATCTACAGCGTGAACCATCTGAACCCCGACCTCTCGCCTTCTTTTCCTCAGAACGTGTCACCTACCCCAGACCAGTCTCGGGGCTAGTCCCTAAAGCTGACATAACATCAAAGGCCAATAGATACTTTGTAATTTATAATTTTCTATCATGGAATATTGCCAGAGTTCATCCTAAATTATCCAATAAAGACTGGTTAGGGTTCATAAAAGATTTTGATCTAATTTGTCTGCAAGACACCTAAACACTAGAATATTTTCATATTGACGGCTTTCTGTCATTTTGCAATCCTGCACTCCCCTCCACTTGTGGGCGGCCAAGGGCCGGTTTAGCTCTTTTGACTTCCATTAAGATACTTCGACTTAAAGTTGAGTCCCTAGGTGTATTCCTATGGTTTCAGTTATTAATGCTGTCTGGATTGGGCTCAGTTGATTTGTTAATTATTAACTTTTATGATAACCTTTTTTGCTCATCATTGTTCTGAAGTTGTGGTCATGTTAGATAATAAGATCGCTAACTTGAATTTTTAAATTTTACCATATTGCCTACTGTGGGCAGGCAATTTTAATTGTGCCTGCTGTAAATACATTGGACTTCGGGTGTGCGGTCTGGAGCACACAGATGACCAGACGATGACCCACTTCAAGCAGTCCAACTATGGGGAATACGCTTAGCACATTTTTTTCTATCGCCGGATTTCATCCGCGAGTTAGCGCGTTAATGTCAACGCTTATCTCAGAGTCAATGCAAAATCCAGCGATAGCAGTGTAAACCAGCAATAGCGCGTGAAAACCAGCTCTATTTTCACTGCGCTATTGTAAAGCGTGCTAATAGGCAAGTGCGGACTCAGCCGGTTAATTTACCTCCCATTGACAAGACGGGTAAGTCAGGTTTTATTCAGGCGTTAGAAACCAGCGATAATCGCAGTTAGCGCAACTTTTATTATCACTTCGCGGGCCCGGGGCCGCATTGGTAATAGAGGAAAGATGAGTTTGCGACTGTTTACATGTTGTTGTTGTAAGGAATGCCTACTTTGCATATTATTAGCGATAAATATCGCTCACATGCAAATTGGCAAAAAAACAGCAGATATCGCAAGGAAACAAGCACTAACGCATGTTAGCGAGTCCTCGTTGATTGTGCGGTAGGAAAATCGCCACTTTTCCGGCAATATGTGCCACAAAAGCGGCGATAGTGCTCTTGATAATAGGCCCCTATATATTCTAAGGACCTCCTACTCGTGAGTGAGTGTGGTACGGACCCTTCTACATCCTACCTAACTTTTATCGGGGGGCGGAATCATAGTATCATTGACTTTATATTGATTCAAAATGAATTAAGTTCTTTAGTCTCAGAATGTAAAAAAATTCCCAACTGTATAAGTGTTCATAGCCCCCTTACAGTATTTTTTATAGATTGAGCAATCTAAAATATTGGACAATATCGAAGTTGTCTCAATTGCCATTTCTATTAAAGGTCTTTGAATCAGATTGTATTCCATTGATCCACGAAGGTTTTTGGAGTCTGTAGCCTCCAAAATCATAGGTGAAATACAAAAATTGCCTATCTACCGATATCCCCCACTGTACTGTAACTGAGGGCTTTGGTACTGTATGTTTTTCAATTTCTCGATTGTTAACCTCGAAACTCATCCCATCCTTCCCTCCCCCACAGCAATGGTTCAAAGCAGCTTGCTCGAAAGCATATAAACAGCTGCAGGTAGCGTTAAACTGTGTCCCAAAAGTTAGGGAGAATATTATCGCAGCTCATAAGGCCTATAAAGCCATGCGAGGGACAGGAAGGCCAAACTCGAGATCTTGCATGGTCTGACCTATTAGAGGCAGGAAATTTAAGGGATGCAAGACTTTTTTTGGCATGTCCTGAATCGTCCGCTATTTACAGAATGTCTCCTCTTCTCCTTCAGAACCCCAACACTCCAAAAGGACAAGCTGCAGTTTACAATTGATTCCTTTATTGTCATTGGTTCAAGATAAGCTGTTTAATTCCGGTTGGGTCTTGAGTTGTACATTTTTCACAAGTTTTTAAAACTGCCACCTCATCTTGTAAACAACAGGATAACAAGGTACTTTCTGTCAGAGATATGGAATTGGCCCTACAGTTTAGCCATACTATCAGCGTTAAGGATGTTCCTGTGGCCATTGAGAACAGCCATTAGGAAAGGACCTAACGGCGTACCTTCCGATTTGGAAATTTTATTCATGTTTGATTAACTAAAACCATTACATGTCAGAAACATTTCATAAAATAACAATAAAATCATCAATGTTACAGCCAGCGGAATGTTCAATTTTTTTTAAAGAAAGTGCAAATTAATTTATTTCATGGGTATTAATGTAAACTTGGCAATTATGCTGGTCAAATAAGGTTTAACACTATGGACTTGAGAATAATAATGTCCGAAGTTGCAAGGATGAGAGTGTAAAGTGCAATATGCCTAGTGCAAGCTTCTTCATCCTCCTATTGTTTAGGCACCAACTGCACACGACTGGGCACCAAAGAATGCCACTGTGAGGCTTTTTGAGTAACAGTGTCCGCGGTTGCAAGCATAAGAATGTAAAGTGCAATGTGCCTGATGCAAGCTTATCCGCCTGATATTTTGGCACCAGCTGCACACAAAAGGTCACCATGGGATATTTGGATATTTGCTGGTAAGATTTCCCTGCACTCAATGTTTGAAGGTTTCCATGGGTGAGTGATGGTTCCAAGTTGGTGATTGTCAAGTCCCGGCCCACATAACCATGTGATACTCTTCACATGACCCATGAGGCTATCATTTCTGAATTGGACAGATCTCCTATGGACTCATATCAGTACAAAGGCACTAAAAAGGGCCTATACACTGATTTCCCCCAATATACTATATCTGAGGGTTAGAGGAAATGTCGGCCTATGGGCCCTTTTGCTTTCAAATGTATTCAGAGCTGTGATTATAGGCTCTTTGCCTGCCACATGTAAAGAAGCTATTATAGTTCCAATTTACAAAACGGGAGATAGGAATAACCAAGCCTGTTATCATCCAATTTCTTTATTGAACTCCACAGTGATGATTTGGGGCAGGGTTCTTTTAGTGAGATTGGATGAGTGGGCCAATTCTAATAACATTCTTTGCGAGGTGCAATATGGTTTCAGACAAGGCTCTGGGACAGTTGAACAATGTCTGAATCTTTCCCTATTAATAGGCAAGTACACTAGAGCAATGAAAATTGCACTACATTTAGCATTTATGGATTTGTCGTGTATGTTTAACACAGTAAACCGTTCCAAATCATGGGTTCAGCCCTAGCAAGTACCCCACATCTCGCATTAGAATAATGCATTTCCAGTAATGTTTCCACATTACTGCAATGCCTGAGATTGTTACGCAAAAGAATTGTGGGGCATATTACCAACGATTAGCGATATTTATCGCTAACGAGGCGTAGCAACGAGTTTTTTTAACGCTAAGCATCGCTGAAATTATCGCAAAGATAACTTGCTATTAGCAAGGTTTATCTCAGAAGTGATAAAAATCCTCGTGCTAACTGCCAAATTAGAGATTATCGCTGGAAAACCAATGATAATCTCTCGAAGTTTGGAGTTAGCTTGATAATAGGGGCTCACAAACTTAGCCATGATATCCACCTTCCATAGGATATCATGGCTAAGTCAGGAAAATACCAGGTGTAAAAAAAGCAGTGCGAACCGCGGTTAGCGCTGCTTTTTTTTTATCACTAACAGGATGAGCGAAATCCTTGATAATAGGAGAAATGTCGCTTAACAACATTTTTCCTATTATTTTTCTCTGGAATGCCCCCTTTGCATCTCATTAGAGATGCAAGGGGAAGCGTAGAGAAAAAGGGTGCTAACATGCGAATTTGCGTGTTAGCACCCTGTTGCTGATAGGGAGATCATTTTATCTCCGCTTTCTTGGCTTTTAAAGCCAAAAAAACGGAGATAAATCCCTTGATAATATGCCCCCAAGTCCTTAATTACGTCAAAATGATGTAGTTCCAGTTTCTCGCTTTTCTGGGACTGACGCATAAAAGCTGACCTACGAGTACTGCTTTTCAAAGGCCAGTAGATGGTGCTAGTGTACAACATTATGACATAGAAACATACTGCTATCACAGAAAGCCAAACAGACTTCAGAAAATTGAAGACCAAAACACAAAACCACACACCCGCCTAATTAATGTAAAAAAGCACCCCCTGCTCAAACCATAGTATCAAACAGATGTGGATGTTCACCCGCAAAATGAAGCTTCTAAATGCATGGCAAAAACTGGGACAGTCTAAACTGCAGTAAACGAGGGGCCTAATTGGAGAATTGTTCAGGGAGAAGACCCCTGCTGTAGTCGACCTCGAGTCCCATGTGGCAGAGAGCCTGGTCAGACTCCGTCAATTGATCATGATCTGATCATGCCATTTATTTAATTGGTTGCCAGCCAGGGAGACACAGGCTGGCTAAGCAGGGAATCTCTGTTCAATATATTGTTTCTCTTCCGACCCAACTGGCAATGGGTGTCAGACCTAGGCTGTGGGCTGTGCCATGCTACTATTAAGTGTGGTTACATGATAATGTTAGCGAGAAAGTGTCACTCATAGTCGTTGAATATCACTCATGATTACACTGAAATTGTAAAAATGTCACACATCAGCAATCTGAAACCTTGGAAACTATGTGGGTTATTCTTGAATATTTTGGGGTGGAAGAGGCTTTAGTTATGCTCCTACATCGTCTCCACTAGGATGCTTCGGCTAAGATTTGCTTTGGGTCTTGGGGGAATGCACATCATCTATCTACTGTAATCAAGGAGTCTGTCAGGGCAGTATTCTTGCGCCATTTTTATTTCTTATGTATGTAAATAGCCTTCAAGGCCATTTGCTACAGAAGAAATTCGATTTACTTAGGACAGGCAATCAGTTTATTCCAACCCTTTATATGCGGATGATGCCGTCCTTATAGGCAGGTCTGCAAATCGCCTGCAGAGAGCATGTGATGCTTTTATTGAGTTTATGGCTGCTCTAGACTTGAGGAGTAACCATCTAAAGTCGTTTATATTGGTCTGAAGGCCAAAGGGATGGTGCTCCTGTTTCTAGAGTAGAGAGTTTTAATTATTTTGGGTTGCCTTTTGATCCACATTTAAATTGGGGCTCACTGTTAACGCTGAGAGCTCAGCAACTGTCCAGATCAGTTGAAGCCGTGCTTCCCTTCACTTCATAACCAGGCCATAAGCTCGTGAAGCAGATGCTGCTCCATTGTCAACTACAGGGCGGGAATGTGGAGCCACTATAATTGTACCAGGCTTCAAAAATTAGAATTCAGCTTTCTGTGTAGACTACTCCTGGTCCCTTCGGACTCACCCACCTTCTTTTGCCACTCGGAAGTAGGCCTAAATTATCTGGAAGATGCTCTTAGGCTTGTCCCTCTCTTATTATGGTTGAAAATCTGGCTAAACACAGTATTTCAGATTGCATGGCCTTAGATAAAATGGACAATATTCCTTGACTTGCCTATGTCAAGAGTACTTTAACTAGACTGAGCAGGGCCGGCGCTAGGCATGGGCAGTGTGGGCAGCTGCCCAGGGCCTCGCACTCAGCCTACCACATGGGGCCTGCATCGATCGTGTGTCCTGTTACTTCCCTGCCGATCCAACTGAAAGAAAGGTGTTTCCTTGCAATTAGGGTCAATGGGAGGGGCCCTCCCTAGTTCTCTCAGGGATGGTGTTGGCAGGCCTGGGGAAGGGAGATACTTCCTCTTGTCCCAATTGCAAGGAGACCATTCAGAGACACTGCGGGACGCCCAATGTCCAGCACGTTAGCACCCTCACAATGTTAACTCTCAGCCCCCAAGCAATTCTCACACCTTCAGCCCAGTAGGAGCTGGAAAAGAGGTGCTTGTAGGAGGCTGAGAGGAGGAGCCCAGGAGGGATCTGCACAAAGCAGCTTCCTGAACTGTGTCACTTAATTAAATTAGAGGGGCCTTGCACATTCCCTTTTGTCCCAGCCCTGAGACTGAGGTTCCCAGAGTATTTTTAGAATCCCGACTCTTTACCCCCCTCGGCTAGTGTTCGGACAAAGTCCACTTTTTATGAACACATGTATTGCACCTGTAGGCACAACTCAATCCAACTATCCTCTTTGAATGGTTACCACTCTTTTTCGCCTATTTATGAGTTGAAATGTATCCTATTCATGTGGAAAATCCACAATACAGATTTTATCTGATGAGGTTATGACTGGGGTCCTTACATTTTCACCTAGCCTTTCTGCAGCAAGGTGAATGGTTTGAAAATCTCCCGGCCTGTTCTTGCGTTAACCATTCACGGAAAAGCACTTTGCACTTTATGCTCTACTGTTCGCTCTATACATCTGTGAGGATTTGTTTTTTTATATCCTCTACTGCGCCCACTACAACTTAACTCACATTAAAAGGGTTTTATGTATATACAGCAATTTGGCTCTCCAATGGGTTTGCTACAGTGTTTAGTTATATTAGAGAGTCTTTAGTCATCAGAAAGAAATATTCTTAAATTGTGCTTTTCTAGTACCCCATATGATTTTATTTCTGTCTTTTTTATACATTTCATTGTACATTTAGCTTTTAGCATTATTCTGGTATATAGCAAGTTATGCAAATGTTTCACGAATTGTTTGCAATGATTGCTTGGAAATGTTTTTATATGTTGATCTTCTATGGCTCAATTGCCGAATAAAGTATATATGACGGACTGACTAAGTAAGCCATTCAGTGTGGCACAGAGTATGGTTCTTTCATAATCTGTGTTACAGATTCACAGTCCTGCCCATGCGTGACTACCCAACATAATACTCCAATCTCACTAGAGTTATGTCAATTCCAGAGATGGAAAGGCTGGTGTGTGTTTGGAACATTGGCACCATTTAGTGAAAGGTTTTGTGTCTTTGGAGGATGCACTAAGCATAGGCGCCTGACTGCAAATTCATGAATGATCTACATTTCTCATGAAGTCACCAAACTCTCATGCTGATTGAAAATGGTGGCGGTCATTTTGACATAATCAAATATATATGTTTCCACATGGTCCAGATTGTCTGTAGAAGGCAATTGATATACTCTGTTGCTGCCCCCAAGACCTTGTTGCCAAAACGTTTATAATTCTTGGAGATTATTTAGGGGCATATTATCAAAGACGGCGTTAAAAATTATCGCCGGTTAAGCGGCAGAAATCTGCTGCTAAAGAGGCGATAATGGGCTTGATAATATTACCTTGAGAATTTCAATAGAAGTCCATGTTCTGGTGTGAACATGGGCTTCTATTGGAATTCTCCGGGGCATATTATCAACCCCATTATCACCGCTTTAGCGGCAGTTTTCTGCTGCTAAACCAGCGATAATTTTAATGCCGTCCTTGATAATATACCCCTCTGTCTTTCTTTTTAAAGCGTGATTGGAAGTCAAAGCTGAATTCAAAGAAGTATTTTATGGAATCAAGTCATCTTTTGGAAACAAATGTAAAATAGTTGAAAGTACTGGTTCAGATTTAAACTTGAAGGACTATAAGATATTTTTTGTAGCACCTTTTTGGTTGTAAAGCTATTTGATGAAATAAATAGGATCTTCATCACCTTTAAGGACAGTAGATATTCCACAATGCATCTTTTATATTTAAGAAAGTGCTGTGTGTTAGGCGAGTAAATCATTTGTACCGGTATAAACTATATACCGTTGTCATTCATTCTATTGACTTTTAATAGTTTGTTGCACAAATTGCACCGATTGTTAGATTGTCAAGAGAGAATGTAGAAGTAGCAGAACCTGAAACATGCTGTTGTACATTCTTACGATTTTGCCAGGTTTCTGATTAAGACTCACATTTTATTGCATCACTTCTACTTCATTGGCATATTGTAAGCAAACTTTTAGGACTTGATGTCGAAATAAAGTAATTGAAATGAAACTATATAAGTCTGATTAAAGTTTATATTACAGTTCACGAAAACAACCTTGAATGTATTTCAGAACCAGAAAGTTTTCATCCACACAACAGAAGAAGGTTATCTTTTTCCAGAGACAGGACTAATGTTTATGCACAACCGGAGTAATATCAGTTGAATAAATATTATTTATTATTAAGGCTACCGGTTTTATGGTATTTATTTTTTTAACCTTTCCGTTTGTAATTATCTACATTAATGTTTTGCCCATCTTATTGGTATTTATCCATATTTATTTTGTGTTTTGTGAATATATTGAGTCATAAAATGGTATATTTCCGCATTTATTTAACTGACAAACATGCACTCACACTTTGCTGCCTGTCGCGTTTCAACAAATTAAGCAGTCAAATATAGCAAAACACTACACCTTCAGGTAAATATGAGCATTATCATACAAATATATGTATTTAAGGAAATCTCAACCTATTTTTAACTTCCCATGTTGCCTATGCTCAGCTGTTGCCCTAGAAATCACGAAAAACAGCCTGGAGAGTCACCCACAAGAAGCACACTTTTCTGCATCTTTCCACTTTTAAAAAATAAATATAGACAGGATACACTTTGTTTTCTGTCTGTAATTATCTGTAAAAATCCGTAAAAACGGAAAACAGGGAGACTTATTTATGATTCAGTTCCACAAATGTAAGAGTACCACAAACATTCAAGAGAGTCTGTGGTACAGGGATATTTAAGGGGTATATCATTTCCTATTGAAGTGTGTGACGGTTCAAGATGAAGATATGGTGCTACAGATACCAATCTTGTTTTTTGATGTCCACTACGACCCAGTGGATATTAGTGCCCCTCAGAGTGATGAGTCAGAGTGGTGATATCCAGTGTCTCTGTTCTCTCTCTGATTCCATGCCCCCCCCCCCCACCTCAGTTTGTTGCTTACCTTTATATTCCTATTACGCATTGGTGGCCCTGGAAATGGAGATGTGCAGGACAGTGCCTGGTGCTTTGTGTGCTTCATCAATAATTCCGCAATTCTTACATTTACTGACAACAGTCATACTGATTCCGGTTACTACAATTTCTCTTGTTTCTGTTATGATAGTGGGTCATGTGCTGAGCTACAGATGCACAATCTAACGGATTTTGTAGGACAAAGAATTGTAAAGCTAATGATGGCCAAATTTAAAGCAAGCATGAGAAAAGAAATAAAAAGAACAATTTATTACGAAAACAATTAAAATGAGTGCAGAAGTACTGAATTTGTCACATATTTAATTAAGACGAGTGTCAGTTTAAGTCTAAAACAAAAGGCAAGATATAGTAAGTGTTAGACCTGACATCATTGGCATGAGTCTCCCTTCCATTTTTGATGGATTGCCTCCTCTGTTTTGACATATTTTTGCTGGTTGTATGTTTTGGGCCCTGTGCCACTGCTAATCAGTGCCACAGTGCAAGTGCTCCCTATGTTAAATTGATATACTGATTGGATTCTATGATTGGCTTATTTGATCTACTGTCAGCCCCTAGTACAGTGCACTAGGTGTGCCCAGGGCTTGTAGAGCAAATGCTGCTGGTGGGCTTCCAGCACTGGTTGTGCCACCCACAGAAGCAGCTTGTAAAGTGTGTCTTAGGCCTTCCATTGCAAGGCCTGTGTGTAGTCTGTGACTACCATGTCGACTTGGCCAAGTGCACCCACTTGCCAGTCCCTAAACCTTCCCTTTGCTTCATATTAGACACCCCTATGGTAGGCCCAAGGGCAGGGTGCATTGTAAGTATAGGGTAGGACATGCTCTGATGTGTGTAGCATGTTCTAGTAGTGAATTGCAGCCATTTTCGTTTTTCACTATTGAAGGCTACCTGTTCTCATAGATTAGAATGGCAGTGAAGATTGTTACATCCCTACAATCCTAACTGGCTCAGGGAACATGGTAGAAATTCGAGTTTAGTATGCCTGAACTCAGAATAATAAAATACATCTTTTAGTAAAGTTTATTTTAATATTCTGTGTTTGCTGCAAATGCCACTTTTAGAAAGTAGGTATTTGCTTGCCTAACCATTTGAGCCCGCCTCTGCTGACTTGTGTATTCCTTGTCTGGGTTTGTGTGTGACAGGGCTGGGGAAATTCCAGGAGACAGTCTGGGACAGCCCAGTGGTCAATAGGGAGATTTACCTCCAGATGGGAGGGGGAGAGTGCACCTGGGACCTGAATAGGGCCGGGCCTTCCCTCCACAATGCTGGCTCCACCCCCTGTGGCTTGTCTGATGTCTCTGCCCTGCACAGTGAAAGGAGAAGGGGAATCTTGTCAACAGAGTACTCCAGAGCTGCATCTTCCCTCCCCTGTGCTGGCTCCACCTCCTGTGGGGCGTCTGATGTTTCTGCCCTGCAGAGTGAAAGAAAGAGAAGAGTCATGTAAATACGGTGCCCAGGAACTGATTTAAACTAGGCAGAGGCCTCTCTGCCTTCAGAGAACAAAGGATTTTTTGGTATAAATATTGGGACCCAGTCCCACAGACTTTAGATCACTTCTGGAAGAAGAAAACTTTCTGCCAAGGAGAAGAACCAAGGAAGCTGCAGGAGTTTGGACTGCCCCTCTGCCAGTGTGCTGTTAGCTGGGTTGGCCTGCAGTGGTTGCTTCATTGCCAAGGGAAAGGAGAAGGAACTTTGTAAGGACTTTCATCTACAGAATATTCTCCAATGGCTTGAACTGTGCTTGCCTCCTGCTGAAGTCTCAGGACCAAAAGACTTCATCTCCAGCTCCCTCCTGAATTTCCTGGCTGGGAATTCTGACTCCAGTCACTAGCGTGCCGCTGGGAGCTTGAAGCGCGACGCATCGAGAAGAAGCGTGTCGCCGCCGCAGCTGAAATAATCGCAACGCCGGAGAAGCGTGAGTTCGTCGCATCTCCCTGGAAGCGTGTGTTCATCGAAGCTGTCTGCTGTCGCACCGCCGGAGAAGCGCGACGCCTCGAGAGAGCTGTCACTCACATCGCCGGAAACGCGCATCGCAAGGCCTGTCGCGGCTCCAAAGTACAGAATCGTCGCAAGGCTGCCAGGGCGTCATCGCATCGTCATCACATCGCCGCATCAAGAGCGCCATCTTCTCGCATCGCAACTGGATCATCGCATCCGCATCGCATCAAGGCGCCATCTTGCGCACCGCAACAGGTCGAGAATCTACGCATCACCTCCGCACCGGTAAGGCTCACGACGAGTCCCCTACTCTGCACAAGCATTGAGGAAGGACGCAACCGTTCCCCCGGGTCACGGAACCGACGCATCTCCCCTTTTGCGAGCCTTTTGTTCACTATGCGTGCCACATCCAAGAACTTTGTTGAGAACTTTGTCGCATTTACCATCAACTTGAATTAAGAGACTTTTATCATCTTTTAAGTAACCTTTAGTATAGTATTGTGGATTTTGTCGTTTGTGGTCTTGTGTTTAAGTCTATATAAAGAATACTTATTTTTATAAAACCTGTGTTGTGTCCATCTGTAGTGTTATCACTGTATTACTGTATATATTCACAAATGCTTAACGCACTGCCTCTGAGATAAGCCTGTCTGCTCGTGCCAAGCTACCAAGGGGGTGAGCAGGGGTTATTAAAGATAGTAATCCCCTTGTTCTGACTTAGAAGTAAGGGTCCCTATTTGGACAAAGGTGATAACCATTGCCAACTAGAGACCCACAGATCTAACATTGTTGGTCAGCGGTGAGGATGTGAACTTTGCATTTGTGTTTCATATACAGTAATTGGTGTACACTACTAGTGAGTGCAGACCAAACGCAACCACATACTTTTTTTGGATAGAATCCTTTTTCCTTGGAACTGTTATTTTTTCTAAAGACTCCCAATTCTTACTACCATGAGTAAACCAGCATCTGTTGCATCTATGGATCTTGATTTTGAGGAAGAGAGGTTGGAAACCTACACTGTGAAACAGCTCAAGTATCTCTGCAGGAAATTGAAAGTTGCTACACCAGGCATTTCTAAAATGGAAGACTGCCAAAAGGCGCTGAGGGCCTGGGTAGAAGCCAGAAATGTCCCTGATCTTGTTGTGGAGCCTGTTGGTGATGCAGATGGGCAAATTGATGGGCTAGAATTACCAGCGAGGGGAGGGGTGCCTTCCCCACCTGGCAGCAGCATCTCTTCCAAAGACCTGTCCCCGAGACAACTGTAAGACAGGGAGAGAAATAGAGCACTGAAGCTGGAGTTGGCTAAGCCTAAGATAGAGGGTCAGAGAGAAGCAGAGAATAACAGGTTGTCTTTGGAAAGAGAGAGAATGAGAATGGAGCATGAGAGAATGTTGAGGGAGTTAGAGATCAAGGCCAAGGGCTTAGAGATCAATCCCTCTAGTGGCAGCGCACCATCTGTGCCTTCAGAAGGCAGGGTACATATTCCCAAGGATGTCATCAAAGATTTTCACAAAGGTGAAGATATTGGTCAGTGGTTTGCAGCCTATGAGATAGCAATGTTGGCCCACCGGGTCCCTGAGAAGGATTGGGGAGCGGGGTTGTGGGGCCGCTTTGTCACTGAAGGTAGGGACACTTTGTTAGACCTGCCCAAAGAGCATAGGATGTCTTATAGCCACATGAAGGAAGCACTGATGACAAGGTATGGGTTAACTCCAGAGCTCTATAGACAGAGGTTTAGGAATTGTAAGAAACTGGAGGGAACCACTTGGGTAGAATATGTGTCTTTCTTTTGCAGAGCCATGGATGGTTGGGTGAGGTGTAGCAATGTTGATAATTTTTCAGCTCTCTATGATTAGATTGCCAGGGAGCACTTATCTGCTAATTGTTTTCCAGAGCTATGCCAGCACCTTGTTGATAGCAAGTTGACTAATCCTAGAAAGCTTGCTGAGGAGGCGGACCGCTGGGTCAGTACAAAGGGCCAACAAGGGTCTTGTGGGAGACTCCGCCAAAGGTGGGCAGGGTCCCCAGCAGAAAAGTGGGGGGGACAAGGGTAAACAGAGGGAGTTCCAAAAAGGTCCCCAAAGTAATTCCCAAGGGAACCAGGGTAAGGGTTCCCAGCCTCCCCCTGAAAAGAAGTCAGGACTCCCAACAGGTAAACCTGTTCATAGGGGGCCTGTTACCTGCTTTCAGTGTAAGCAGGTGGGACACCGTTGGTATGATCCCCAGTGTCCTCAGAAAGGACAGTATGTGCCACCCCGCGCGCCACCCCCTCAGATGGCCAGTGTAGACCTGGGTGGGGAGGAGATGGGTGCCCAAGGTGGGTGGGGTCCCGCAGAAATGTCCCTTGTCTCATTAGGGGATTTTGAGATGGTCCCTAGAGCTCAGCTGCCTGATAACACTAAGAAATACAGGCAGTGGGTGACCACCAATGGCCATAGAGTGGAGGCTCTCACTCAGAGACACAGGAGCAAGTGTGACAGCTGTCAAGTGTCACTTGGTCTCTGAGGAGCAGGTCGTCCCTCATGTATTCTTCCCAGTTGTTGCCGCTGACAACACAGAGAGCCATTGCAAGGTGGCTCAAGTTCCCTTTGAGTGGGGGGGGGGGTCTCTGGTACTCTTCAAGTAGATGTGAGGCCATCCATGCCTGTTGATTGTCTGTTAGGCAATGATTTAGAAAGCTCCCCTTGGGCTAAGGTGGAGAGGAATGCGCATCTGGAGATGTTGGGTCTGCCTGAATGGGCATGTGACTCGGTCTATGGCAGCTAAGGGTGTTCAAGAGACCCTGGAGCCTGAAAGTATGGCCCAGGGATCTGCCTTAAAGAGAAGAGGTCAGGGGCATGGGAAACCAGCCCCTATTGTTCCCACGGTCCAGTAGGAGGTAGACCCTGAGGGAGATGCCCTGCAACCCACTGGTGAGCAAGTTTCTGAACTGGGGAACCTACCTAAGCTGACTCATTGGCAGCAGTAAGGGGGTCCCTCCAGGGAGGAATTTTGTGAAGAGCAAAAGAAGTGCCCTTCTCTTGTGGGTTTGAGGCAACAGGCCACAAACCAGGCAGCAGGTGATCAGTCTGGATCACATTGGATCTACTGGGAGAATGGTCTCCTGTATAGCGAGCCTAAGGTTGCTGAGCCTGGGTCAGCCCGTGTGCTGGTGGTACCCCAGCGCTTCAGAGCCTTCCTACTGGGTTTGGCTCATGATGTTCCATTAGCTTGTCATCTGGGGCAGAACAAGACCTTTGAAAGGCTTGTCTCCCACTTGTATTGGCCCCAGATGAGAAAGAGTTCAGATACTCATTGTAGGACTTGTCAAACTTGCCAGGCAAGTGGGAAAAGCGGAAGGAGGCACAAGGCCCCTCTCCAACCTTTTCCTGTAGTCAGTACCCCCTTTGAACAGGTTGGCATTGACATTGTGGGGCCACTGGACCCCAAGACAGCCATGGGCAACAGGTTTATCCTGGTCTTGGGGGCCATGCTACCCGGTACCCGGAAGCCATTCCACTCAGGACAGTGACGGCCCCCGTGGTGGGATGTGCACTGATGGGGATTTTCTCCCGTGTGGGGTTCCCCAGAGAGGTTGTGTCTGACCGAGGTACAAACTTAATTTCCAATTATATGAAGTCTCTGTGGAAGGAGTGTGGTGTTACCTACAAGTTCACCACTCCTTACCACCCGCAAGGTAATGGGCTGGTTGAAAGATTTAACCGGACCCTTAAGGGCAAGATCAAGGGTCTTGAAGAACCAATGAGGCGTAAGTGGGACATCCTCTTGCCATGCCTTCTGTTTGCCTACCGAGAGGTGCTGCAGAAGTCTCTAGGGTTCAGCCCCTTTGAGCTTTTGTATGGTCACCCGGTAAGAGGACCTTTGAGTTTGGTAAAGGAAGGCTGGGAGCAATCTCCCAGGAAACCTCCCCAAGATGCATATAGCTACATGCTGGCCTTCAGAAACCAAACCAGGCGTTTCAGGGATCTCGCTCAGGCGAATCTGGAAGCCAGCCAGGAAGAGATGAAGCAGTGGTACGATCAGAATGCCACTCTGATTGAGCTTCAGCCTGGACAGAAAGTTTGGGTCATGGCCCCTGTGGAGCCTTATGCGCTCCAAGACAGATGGACTGGTCCATATGAGGTGGTGGAGCGCAAGAGTGATGTCACCTATCTGGTGAACTTGCGGTCTCCAAGGAACCCTTTGAGGGTCCTTCATGTTAACCGCCTGAAGCCCCACTTAGAGAGGTCCGAAGTGGGCATGCTCCTAGCGACAGATGATGGAGGAGGAGACCGAGCCTCTTCCTGACCTCCTGTCTGCAACAGACCAAGATGGGTCAGTGGATGGTGTCAGCCTCTCTGCCACACTGACCCCTGATCAGCAGCAAGTTTGCCGCCAACTGTTGGGGCAATTCTCTGATCTATTTTCCTTGGTTTTTGGTGTCACTGATTGGTGCGTCCATGATGTGGACACTGGTGACAGTCCTCCTGTGAAGCACAAGGCTTACAGAGTGACTGACAAGGTTAGGGCTTACTTTAAGGAGGAAATCTCCAAGATGTTTGCTTTAGGGGTCATTAAGTCTTCCAACAGTCCTTGGGCCAGCCCAGTGGTCTTGGTCCCAAAGGCTGTCTCGCTGGGTGCCACACCTGAACTCCGGTTCTGTATGGACTACAGAGGGCTCAATTCAGTCACCAGGACTGACGCACACCCCATCCCCAGAGCTGATGAGCTCATTGATCGGCTAGGAGCTGCACAGTACCTCAGCACGTTTGATTTGACATCTGGGTACTGGTAGATCACCTTGACCGATGGGGCTAAGGAGAGGTCAGCATTCTCCACACCAGATGGGCACTACCAATTTCAGGTTATGCCCTTTGGGATGAAGAATGCCCCTGCCACCTTTCAGAGGTTGGTCAACCAGGTGTTGGCTGGACTGGAGGATTTCAGTGCCGCCTACCTGGATGACATTGCAGTGTTCAGCGCCAGTTGGGAGGAACACTTGCAGCACCTCTGGGAAGTGTTGATGGCACTGCGCAAGGCAGGCCTCACGATCAAGGCAAGTAAGTGTCAGATCGGGCAGGGCTCCGTTTTGTACTTGGGTCACCAGGTAGGAAGCGGCCAGGTGGCGCCCCTACAACCCAAGATTGATACCATCCTGGCATGGGAACCCCCAAAGACTCAGACACAGGTGAGAGCCTTTTTAAGACTCACGGGGTACTACAGGAGGTTTGTCAAAGGGTATGGCAACATTGTTGCACCTTTGACTGAGCTGACTTCCAGGAAGCAGCCCAAGAAAGTGAACTGGACTGACACCTGTCAGAAAGCTTTTGATGCCCTGAAGACTGCCATGTGCACAGCACCTGTGCTTCAGGCACCCAACTTCTCAAAAGAATTCATTGTACAGACAGACGCTTCGGAGCATGGTGTGGGGGCTGTTCTATCACAGATTACTGAAGAGGGCTTTGACCAACCTGTAGCCTTCATCAGAAGGAGGTTACTTCCACGGGAACAGAGGTGGAGTGCAATTGAGCGTGAGGCATTTGCTGTGGTTTGGGCACTGAAGAAGTTGAGACCATACATATTTGGGCCTCACTTCCGGGTTCAGACCGACCACAGGCCCCTCAGATGGCTGATGCAGATGAGGGGTGAGAACCCAAAGTTGTGGGGGTGGTCCATCTCCCTACAGGGTATGGACTTTACGGTGGAACTCCGCCCTGGTACAGAACACGCCAACGCTGATGGTCTATCCAGATTTTTCCGCCTTAGTGAAGAGAACTCCGAAGGGGAAGGGTAGTTCTCCCCACATTTCAGCTCGAGGGGACATGCGTTAGACCTGACATCATTGGCCTGAGTCTCCCTTCAATTTTTGACGGATTGCCTCCTCTGTTTTTACATATTTTTGATGGTTGTATGTTTTGGGCCCTGTGCCATTGCTAAGCAGTGCCACAGTGCAAGTGCTCCCTATGTTAAATCGATATACTGATTGGATTCCATGATTGGCTTATTTGATCTACTGTCATTCCCTAGTAGAGTGCACCAGGTGTGCCCAGGGCTTGTAGAACAAATGCTGCTGGTGGGCTTGCAGCACTGGTTGTGCCACCCACAGAAGCAGCTTGTAAAGTGTGTCTCAGGCCTGCCATTGCAAGGCCTGTATGTAGTCTGTGACTACCATGTCGACTTGGCCAAGTGCACCCACTTGCCAGTCCCTAAACCTTCGCTTTGCTTCATATTAGACAACCCTATGGTAGGCCCAAGGGCAGGGTGCATTGTAAGTATAAGGTAGGACATTCTCTGATGTGTGTAGCATGTTCTAGTAGTGAATTGCAGCCATTTTCGTTTTTCACTATTGAAGGCTACCTGTTCTCATAGATTAGAATGGCTGTGAAGATTGTTACATCCCTACAATCCTAACTGGCTCAGGGAACATGGTAGAAATTCGAGTTTAGTATGCCTGAACTCAGAATAATAAAATACATATTTTAGTAAAGTTTATTTTAATATTCTGTGTTTGCAAATACCTCTTTTAGAAAGTAGGTATTTGCTTGCCTAACCATTTGAGCCCGCCTCTGCTGACTTGTGTATTCCTTGTCTGGGTTTGTGTGTGACAGGGCTGGGGAAATTCCAGGAGACAGTCTGGGACAGCCCAGTGGTGAATAGGGAGATTTACCTCCAGATGGGAGGGGGAGAGTGCACCTGGGACCTGAATAGGGCTGGGCCTTCCCTCCACAATGCTGGCTCCACCCCCTGTGGCTTGTCTGATGTTTCTGCCCTGCACAGTGAAAGAAAGAGAAGAGTCATGTAAACACAGTGCTCAGGAACTGGTTTAAACTAGGCAGAGGCCTCACTGCCTTCAGAGAACAAAGGATTTTTTGGTATAAATATTGGGACCCAGTCCCACAGACTTTAGATCACTTCTGGAACAAGAAACCTTTCTGCCAAGGAGAAGAACCAAGGAAGCTGCAGGAGTTTGGACTGCCCCTCTGCCAGTGTGCTGTTTGCTGGATTGGCCTGCAGTGGTTGCTTCATTGCCAAGGGAAAGGAGAAGGAACTATGTAAGGACTTTCATCTACAGAATATTCTCCAAGGGCTTGAACTGTGCTTGCCTCTTGCTGAAGTCTCAGGGCCAAAAGACTTCATCTCCAGCTCCCTCCTGAATTTCCTTGCTGGGAATTCTGACTCCAGTCACTTGCCGGCCGCTGGGAGCTGGAAGCGCGACGCATCGAGAAGAAGCGTGTCGCCGCCGCAGCTGAAATCATCGCAACGCCGGAGAAGCAAGAGTTTGTTGCATCTCCCTGGAAGCGTGTGTTCATCGAAGCTGTCTGCTGACGCATCGCCGGAGAAGCGCGACACATCGAGAGAGCTGTCATCGCCTCACCGGAGAAGCGCATCGCAGGGCCTGTCGCGGCTCCACAGTACAGAGTCGTCGCAAGGCTGCCAGGGCGTCATCGCATCGTCATCGCATCGCCGCATTAAGGGCGCCATCTTCTCGCATCGCAACTGGATCATCGCATCGGCATCGCATCGCATTAAGGCGCCATCTTGCGCACCGCAACAGGTCGAGAATCTACGCATCACCTCCGCACCGGTAAGGCTCACGACGAGTCCCCTACTCTGCGCAGGCGTTCCCCCGGGTCACGGAACCAATGCATCTCCCCTTTTGCGAGCCTTTTGTTCACTTTGGGTGCCGCATCCAAGAACTTTGTTGAGAACTTTGTCGCATTTACCATCAACTTGAATTAAGAGACTTTTATCATCTTTTAAGTAACCTTTAGTATAGTATTGTGGATTTTTGTCGTTTGTGGTCTTGTGTTTAAGTCTATATAAAGAATACTTATTTTTATAAAACCTGTGTTGTGTCCATCCGTAGTGTTATCACTGTATTACTGTATATATTCACAAATGCTTAACGCACTGCCTCTGAGATAAGCCTGTCTGCTCGTGCCAAGCTACCAAGGGGGTGAGCAGGGGTTATTAAAGAGAGTAATCCCCTTGTCCAGATTTAGAAGTAAGGGTACCTATTTGGACAAAGGTGATACCCATTACCAACTAGAGACCCCCAGATCTAACAGTAAGCCTTAAAGCAAAATAAGAGACAATAGGAATGTTAGAGAAGAGACACAATGTTTAGTCTAAAAATGTGTTGCTCAAGTTGGATCTGACTAACTTTGCCCCTGAATGTTGCTTCCCTCTATTCTTAAATGGTTCTTCTGTTGTACCTTTATCCTCAGGCTGGCACTATCCCTACCACGATAGTCTCCTCCCTGTGCTGCAGACACTGAGCACTACCAGCATTAGGCTTATCCAAGTGACTCCATGTCCCCAGTCTTCCCCAGACCCCCATGTTCTGCAACCCTGCTTTACCCCTCAGTGCCCCTTGGCTTTTATCTTCTATGTTCTCCTAATACATGTATCCTTTCACTGCAGGTGCCCCAATGCTGTACCGTTCAGTGCATGCAGGGTACCACTCATTATGTGAGTCCCATATTAGCCCTCATACATTGCTCACATATCCCCACCCACAGTGTGTCTATGTCATGCCCCTGTTGTCCCACTCTCTAGCCACCACCACCACCGATGCCCTTCTCTGTTCCCTCTGTCACACCCCTCAGCATTCCAAGGCTCACCCTCCTTCTCTGTCCTACAGTTTGACCTCACCCTATGGTCACAAATTGTATCCCAACTTAAATTACCCTGTCCAAGTGCCACAAGAACTGTGCTTCCCCAGGCCCCTCTTTCTCTGTAGGCATGGTTCGTCCATGTGCAACTTCTTATGTGTCCTAGATGACCCCTTTCTGTGCCCACACATGCATTATCCTTCTAGGTGCCCCTTGGCTCCACCCATGTTTGCTCCGCACTACAGTTGCCTCGCTTTGAGCTCCCACCTGTGACTGCTGTCTCTAATTGCCAGCAAGGTTTCTCCTCGACTGGTTTAAATGCCACTTATCCAGGCCCCCAGAACCAAACTGGCATAAGTGCCCCCTCAGAATGCCATCCTCCTGGGTGACAAGTGCCTGCTCTCCATGCTCCAATCTTGCCCCCCTAAGGAATCCCATAGTTTTGCTCTGTGGTGTGGCCTGTCTCTTTCAGTTTTCTGTCTCTGTCTGAGTGAGGTCAGTGTGATGCGAGTGTGTGATGTATGTAGAATGGTAGAAGTGAGTGGGCGAGACAGCAAGCTGAGGGAGCACATTTCAGAATGTACTGAACTATACTTAGGGCTTTGAGTGGGATGAAAAAATGGGGCGGGGGGGGGTCTTTCGAAGGGGCGTAGCTAATGTAATTAAGGGCGTGACTTTAAAACACGTAAGCTTAAAATCTGTGCTTAGCATTGTGTCCCGCCCATCTTGTGCTTTGCTGTTTCTGTCATTGCATCCAGATATATGATACAAGTAGCATTATACCTACAACAAGTCGGGACTATTGGCTTTGTCAATGGTTGTTTGTTGCATAAGATAAATAAGCAGCAACTATGTCTCGTTGTATATAATATTGAAAAAGCTTCCACTTAAAGCCCTGGTGACACCACGACAATGTTGCTGCTCCTGAGTTTCAAAAAGAGAAAGGAAACAGAGAAAATGACTCTTTTTAAATGATTTCCCTTTGAGGTTCTGTGAATTCTGAACCCGTTTTATAAATGGCATGGTTTTGTTACGAATTTGATAATAGCAAACCGTAACTAGTGAGTTCGGCAAGTACGAGTGATCTCGTCACGCTAGACTTACAGATTCACTAAGTTTGTGGAGATTTCGTTCTGAACCGTGGGTTCCATTTTATGTATGGCAGCCATTTTGTGGTTGCCCTCACATAGGCCGATGACTGTGGTTGAACTAGTCTTTTAAGGACATGTACACCTTAGCTCGAGTTCGTGCTGACTCCTGTTTTACCTGAGTGAACTGACCCTGTTGCCTGAAGCTGACCTTGTTAAACCAGTTCCTGCCCTTTAGCTGATCAAGATTAAGGATCAGAGCACAGGACATCATAAAGTTTTACTGCACACAAACATGCCTTATCCTACTTCTATCTGTTTCTGTTTCTTCTTTTATGGTCTATTTATGATATGGGTTGTGGTCCTTTTTGGGTCTCGCTGGTAATGCATCCGTAGGATGCATGTGTCCAGCTGGAGACGTATAGTGATCGGTCTGGGGGGAAGGAGGACAAGAGGGTGTACGAGCTTTTGTTCCTGGATTCGTGTGCGCGAACGCGCACGTTCTGTCCTGCGCCGCGCCGTGCACTTCCCTCCCATACTCCCAGCCTAACGCGCATGCATCCACACAGACACACACACCACACGCGCGCACACGCACTTACACAGACACGCAGGCACCCAGACAGGCAACCCCCTCCTCCTCCCCCACAGTCACACACACATACACACAGACTCCAAGACACATACACACACGCACGCTCACACACATACACAGCCCGCCGCCGCGCGCGCACGCACACACATGCCCCGCCCTCGCAGGCGAGCAACAAAGCGAAGCCCCACTCACCGGCAGCAGGACTCTTCCTCCCTTCTTTGGCACCGGGGCGCAGGGTAGGCTCCTGCCTGCTCCGGTGCTCCAAACAATCGCGGCTCTTCCGTGGGAGGCGGGGTAGGCTCCCGCCCTCCTACTTCCTGTTCCCGGTTGTCCCGCCCGGCCTGCCTGACTTCCTGGTCGCAGGCCGGCGGCGTTGCGTGGACTTGGTGGAGTCGAGTTTACTGAAAATTCAACATGCACCTTTGTTGTTCTGATCTCACATATCCCTAATAACATTAGGGAAGAATAGCGATGTCATGCTGTAATTACAGGTAACAAGCGATGACACAATTAGACTGTAATAAGAAAAGTAAAGACTAGGATTACTTTTTAGCACTGTTGCATACAACGCTTAATATAAATTACAAGTGTGCCCGAAAATACTCCACGCGTAATAATATCCATTTGGAAGCCTCTAATTCAAATATTCACTCAACAATTTTGCTGCTCAGTTGTCCGTGTGGCCTCTTGTTCTTCCATTTTTGGGTCTCGCTGGTAATGCATCCAAAGGATGCTTGTGTCCAGCTGGAGACGTATTGCATTACAAATGCTATAGGTATCACATTTGCGAAAGTTATAACTATTGGCATTGTAAATGACAAAGCTATTAATTTAGCTATTTAAAAAAAAAAAAACATAAATAAAAAGTTTGCCATTTACAATACCAATAGCTCAAACTTTCCTAATGCGAGACCCATTGCATTGCAAATGCTTGTTATTATGGGTTTGTCCGGCTTGTCTACAGAAAAATGTTGGGTTTGTTCAATGATTGATTATGGGCCGGACAACTGTAAAATGGGTTTGTCGTCATGCAATACTTTTGTTGTAGAAACATGTGATTGGTTAAACTGTAAACAAGGAATGTTTGCCTGAAGCATAATGTTTGGCATAAAAAGGGATGACTTGCTTTGTAAAGTTGAGCAGTCTCCTGAGAACTCAAACCGCGTTGACTTCTAGGACTTCTGTTACTGGCTGCAGCCAATAAATTCGATCTTTGACGCCACTCAGAAGTACCCTGTGTCTCTGTATTCTAAGACAGGTGAACCCGAAGACTTTGGGCGTGCCCCTGGCGCCGCTGGGTTCTAAAACCCGGTTCTTCACCTTCCCATACAACGCTCACCTGGCATGACGTCATGCTGTAACTCCTCCACTGGTGAGAAGTGAGTAGTGTGAGCAACACACATCGGTGTGCCTCCTGGATTGCAGTCTGGAAAAAACACGGACCACCTGTGCCAGCGCACCAAACAGAGCCCGATAGAGACCCGTTTCGAGGCCCCCTTTAAAAAAACTGCTGGTGAGCACCGGTGAGACCCGGCCCACATAAAGCCCTGACTATACTCCATTCCCTGGTGCCATTGTGTGTGATTTTTAGGAGTTAATCGGACTTGTATTTATTTTAAATAAATCTATTTGTAACTTAAAGTTAGAGCCACTGAAATTATGGGATTTTGCAGCCACAGCCTTTTCCTCGTAACTATGGATTTACCACATTTGCCACATGGTCCATCATCTACGGCATAATCTGCAGGCTTCAACATACTTTTTATGTTTCTAGCTCAAACCGATCACAAGTTAATAAAAACATGTCATCACGTGTTGTCACATAGTGGAAGACGTGTTGTAAAGTTTGACTGATCACTTTTCTGTTGCTTATTGTTGTAGTTGGGTGTTAAACTGGCACTAATGAAGTAAAGTCTAAGCACAGACACCCTAAAGAAGTGTACAAATGACAACCAATTAAAGTAATTCTAGCACAGAATGTGCACATTGCAGCACATAATTTGCCTTTTATTGCTGCATAATTTATTCTACCCTGACGCATAGATGTGTCCTCCCTGCCCCATAATTCTAGTGGCCCTGCTGGCAATGGTGCGCGCGATCAGAGAAGCTTAATATTTCCATCGAGGGTGAGATGAGATGTGCGGTCTGTTTCAGCCCTGTCCGGCAGAGGGGATGTTTGCTGTGCTCTTTTGTGTGGGAGTTGCTGCAGCTGGTCTCCATTTGTATTTTGTCTCTGCCTGCCGTGAGTGACGTCAGTGTGCTGAGACTGACGCGCTAGGAATCTCTGGGGCAGATTTACAATAACTGGCGCTTCCCTGCAAATCAGCAGGAATGTGCCAGTTATTTTGCGTGATGGTTGAAATCCCTTGCGCCACCATGTGGCGCGAGGATAGAGAGATGTGTGACGCATCTGATGGCGTGAAGGTGACGCAGTGCTGGAGTTGTGTCGCAAGCGCGACGCAATTCCAGCACTGCTCAGGGGTGCCCTATACTTGCTGTGCTGCATCACTCCTTACGCCTGCTACAAGCAGGCGTAAGGTTTTTATGAAGCGGGGACGTAAAAGTGCCTCAATGAAATCTTGTAGATTTCACTGCGTCACTTTTACGGGGCTTCCGTGTGATGGAACGCCCTCCCTGCATACCCTATACCTGACGCAGGTATAATGTAGCGCAGGGCTTTACAACATGCCACATCTCACTAGATGCGTCATGTTGTAAATATGTTGCATAGTGGAGCATTGTTTATGCCGCTGAGGCATCATAAAAGTGATGCAATGGCGGTGTAAAAGTGTTGCAAGGGGCTTGTAAATCTGCCCCTCTGTGTTGAGTCTGCCAGTGCTAACAACTGAGGCAGCTCATTACAGACGGGAGATCCCCTATCACCCTGCCCCTGGTACAGGGCATCCTTGGGATTGCTAATACACAATAACTCAGTGTGAGTGACCAATCCTCTGTACCCTAAAGGATTCATCTATGTGAGTGTGACCTCCTCCTGACTACATTCTCTAATGCCACAGCCTCCCTCTAAGCTTGTGACCCGCCTACATTCCGGGGGAATCTACAGGGGGCAATGGAAGTGAAGCACCCACGGCTTAGAGACTCTAGAATCGGAATATCTCTAGTCTAGCCAGTGGCGTCACTGGGGTTGGTGTCACCCGGTGCGGGTAACTCATGGTGTCACCCCCTCACGACTTACCGCATAGACCACCTCTGTCGGAAATGTACGGTGCTAGGTACTGTCTTACTCCCTCTAGCTCCCTCTCTCTGTCTAGCTCCCTCTCTCTGTGTTACTCCCTCTAGCTCCCTCTGTCTCTGTCTTACTCCCTCTAGCTCCCTCTCTCTCTGCCTTACTCCCTCTAGCTCCCTCTCTCTCTGTCTTACTCCCTCTAGCTCCCTCTCTCTGTCTTGCTTCCTCTAGCTCCCTCTCTTACTCCTTCTAGCTCCCTCTCTCTCTCTTACTCCCTCTTGCTCCCTCTCTCTGTCTTACTCCCTCTAGCTCCCTCTCTCTGTCTTACTCTCTCTAGCTCCCACTCTCTCTCTTACTCCCTCTTTCTCTTACTCCCTCTAGCCCCCTCTCTCTCTTACTCCCTCTAGTCCCCTCTCTCTCTGTCTTGCTCCCTCTAGCTCTCTCTCTCTCTGTCTTACTCCCTCTAGCTCCCTCTCACTCTGTCTTGCTCCCTCTAGCTCCCTCTCTCTCTTACTCCCTCTACCTCCCTCTCTCTGTCAAGAGCCCTCTAGCTCACGCTCTCTCTGTCTTACTCCCTTTCTCTGTCTAGCTCCCTCTCTCTCTGTCTTGCTCCCTCTAGCTCCCTCTGTCTCCCGCTCTCTGTCTTACTCCCTCTAGCTCCCTCTCTCTGTCTTACTCCCTCTAGCTCCATCTCTCTGTCTAGCTCCCTCTAGCTCCCTCTCTCTCTATCTTAATCCCTCTAGCTCCCTCTCTCTGTCTAGCTCCCTCTCTCCCTGTCTTACTCCCTCTGTCTCCCTCTCTGTCTTACTCCCTCTAGCTCCCTCTCTCTCTGTCTTACTCCCTATAGCTCCCTCTCTCTGTCTTACTCCCTCTAGCTCCCTCTCTCTTACTCCCTCTAGCTCCCTCTCTGTCTTGCTCCCTCTAGCTCCCTCTCCATCTGTCTTGCTCCGCCTAGCTCCCTCTCTCTCTGTCTTACTCCCTCTAGCTCCCTCTAGCTCCCTCTCTCTCCGGCTTGGTCCCTCTAGCTCCCTCTCTCTGTCTTGCTCCCTCTAGCTCCCTCTCTCTCTCTTACTCCCTCTAGCTCCCTCTCTCTCTGTCTTGCTCGCTCTAGCTCCCTGTAGCTCCCTCTCTCTCTATCTTTCTCCCTCTAGCTCCCTCTCCCTGTCTAGCTCCCTCTCTCGCTGTCTTACTCTCTCTAGCTCCCTCTCTCTCTGTCTTACTCCCTCTAGCTCCCTCTCTCTGTCTAGCTCCCTCTAGCTCCCTCTCTCTTGCTCCCTCTAGCTCCCTCTGTTTCCCTCTCTCTCGGTATTACTCCCTCTAGCTCCCTCTCTCTCTGTCTTACTCCCTCTAGCTCCCTGTCTCTCTGTCGTACTCCCTCTAGCTCCTCTCTCTGTCTTCCTCCCTCTAGCTCACTCTCTCTCTCTTACTCCCTCTAGCTCCCTCTCTCTCTGTCTTACTCCCTTTAGCTCCCTCTCTCTCTATCTTACTCCCTCTAGCTCGCTCTCTCTGTCTAGCTCCCTCTCTCTCTGTCTTGCTCCCTCTAGCTCCCTCTGACTCCCTCTCTCTCTCTGTCTTACTCCCTCTAGCTCCCTCTCTCTGTCTAGCTCCCTCTAGCTCCCACTCTCTCTCTTACTCCCTCTAGCTCCCTCTTTCTCTTACTCCCTCTAGCCCCCTCTCTCTCTTACTCCCTCTAGTCCCCTCTCTCTCTGTCTTGCTCCCTCTAGCTCTCTCTCTCTCTGTCTTACTCCCTCTAGCTCCCTCTCTCTCTGTCTTACTCCCTCTAGCTCCCTCTCTCTGTCTAGCTCCCTCTAGCTCCCACTCTCTCTCTTACTCCCTCTAGCTCCCTCTTTCTCTTACTCCCTCTAGCCCCCTCTCTCTCTTACTCCCTCTAGTCCCCTCTCTCTCTGTCTTGCTCCCTCTAGCTCTCCCTCTCTCTGTCTTACTCCCTCTAGCTCCCTCTCTCTTACTCCCTCTAGCTCCCTCTCTGTCTTGCTCCCTCTAGCTCCCTCTCCATCTGTCTTGCTCCGCCTAGCTCCCTCTCTCTCTGTCTTACTCCCTCTAGCTCCCTCTAGCTCCCTCTCTCTCCGGCTTGGTCCCTCTAGCTCCCTCTCTCTGTCTTGCTCCCTCTAGCTCCCTCTCTCTCTCTTACTCCCTCTAGCTCCCTCTCTCTCTGTCTTGCTCGCTCTAGCTCCCTGTAGCTCCCTCTCTCTCTATCTTTCTCCCTCTAGCTCCCTCTCCCTGTCTAGCTCCCTCTCTCGCTGTCTTACTCTCTCTAGCTCCCTCTCTCTCTGTCTTACTCCCTCTAGCTCCCTCTCTCTGTCTAGCTCCCTCTAGCTCCCTCTCTCTTGCTCCCTCTAGCTCCCTCTGTTTCCCTCCCTCTCGGTCTTACTCCCTCTTGCTCCCTCTCTCTCTGTCTTACTCCCTCTAGCTCCCTGTCTCTCTGTCGTACTCCCTCTAGCTCCTCTCTCTGTCTTCCTCCCTCTAGCTCCCTCTCTCTCTCTCTTACTCCCTCTAGCTCCCTCTCTCTCTGTCTTACTCCCTTTAGCTCCCTCTCTCTCTATCTTACTCCCTCTAGCTCGCTCTCTCTGTCTAGCTCCCTCTCTCTCTGTCTTGCTCCCTCTAGCTCCCTCTGACTCCCTCTCTCTCTCTGTCTTACTCCCTCTAGCTCCCTCTCTCTGTCTAGCTCCCTCTAGCTCCCACTCTCTCTCTTGCTCCCTCTAGCTCCCTCTTTCTCTTACTCCCTCTAGCCCCCTCTCTCTCTTACTCCCTCTAGTCCCCTCTCTCTCTGTCTTACTCCCTCTAGCTCCCTCTCTCTGTCTTACTCTCTCTAGCTCCCACTCTCTCTCTTACTCCCTCTAGCTCCCTCTTTCTCTTACTCCCTCTAGCCCCCTCTCTCTCTTACTCCCTCTAGTCCCCTCTCTCTCTGTCTTGCTCCCTCTAGCTCTCTCTCTCTCTGTCTTACTCCCTCTAGCTCCCTCTCACTCTGTCTTGCTCCCTCTAGCTCCCTCTCTCTCTTACTCCCTCTACCTCCCTCTCTCTGTCAAGAGCCCTCAAGCTCACGCTCTCTCTGTCTTACTCCCTTTCTCTGTCTAGCTCCCTCTCTCTCTGTCTTGCTCCCTCTAGCTCCCTCTGTCTCCCGCTCTCTGTCTTACTCCCTCTAGCTCCCTCTCTCTGTCTTACTCCCTCTAGCTCCATCTCTCTGTCTAGCTCCCTCTAGCTCCCTCTCTCTCTCTTACTCCCTCTAGCTCCCTCTCCCTCTGTCTTGCTCCCTCTCTCTCTATCTTAATCCCTCTAGCTCCCTCTCTCTGTCTAGCTCCCTCTCTCCCTGTCTTACTCCCTCTGTCTCCCTCTCTGTCTTACTCCCTCTAGCTCCCACTCTCTCTGTCTTACTCCCTATAGCTCCCTCTCTCTGTCTTACTCCCTCTAGCTCCCTCTCTCTTACTCCCTCTAGCTCCCTCTCTGTCTTGCTCCCTCTAGCTCCCTCTCCATCTGTCTTGCTCCGCCTAGCTCCCTCTCTCTCTGTCTTACTCCCTCTAGCTCCCTCTAGCTCCCTCTCTCTCCGGCTTGGTCCCTCTAGCTCCCTCTCTCTGTCTTGCTCCCTCTAGCTCCCTCTCTCTCTCTTACTCCCTCTAGCTCCCTCTCTCTCTGTCTTGCTCGCTCTAGCTCCCTGTAGCTCCCTCTCTCTCTATCTTTCTCCCTCTAGCTCCCTCTCCCTGTCTAGCTCCCTCTCTCGCTGTCTTACTCTCTCTAGCTCCCTCTCTCTCTGTCTTACTCCCTCTAGCTCCCTCTCTCTGTCTAGCTCCCTCTAGCTCCCTCTCTCTTGCTCCCTCTAGCTCCCTCTGTTTCCCTCTCTCTCGGTCTTACTCCCTCTAGCTCCCTCTCTCTCTGTCTTACTCCCTCTAGCTCCCTGTCTCTCTGTCGTACTCCCTCTAGCTCCTCTCTCTGTCTTCCTCCCTCTAGCTCCCTCTCTCTCTCTTACTCCCTCTAGCTCCCTCTCTCTCTATCTTACTCCCTCTAGCTCGCTCTCTCTGTCTAGCTCCCTCTCTCTCTGTCTTGCTCCCTCTAGCTCCCTCTGACTCCCTCTCTCTCTCTGTCTTACTCCCTCTAGCTCCCTCTCTCTGTCTCTATCTTACTCCCTCTAGCTCGCTCTCTCTGTCTAGCTCCCTCTCTCTCTGTCTTGCTCCCTCTAGCTCCCTCTGACTCCCTCTCTCTCTCTGTCTTACTCCCTCTAGCTCCCTCTCTCCGTCTAGCTCCCTCGAGCCCCCTCTCTCTGTCTTACTCCCTCTAGCTCCCTCTGTCTCTGTCTAGCTCCCTCTCTCTGTCTTACTCCCTCTAGCTCCCTCTGTCTCCCTCTCTCTCTGTCTTACTCCCTCTAGCTCCCTCTCTCTCTGTCTTACTCCCTCTAGCGCCCTCTCTCTCTGTCTTGCTCCCTCTAGCTCCCTCTCTCTTATTCCCTCTAGCTCCCTCTCTCTCTGTCTTGCTCCCTCTCTCTCTGTCTTGCTCCCTCTAGCTCCCTCTCTCTCTATCGTACTCCCTCTAGCTCCCTCTCTCTGTCTAGCTCCCTCTCTCTCTGTCTGTCTTACTTCCTCTAGCTACCTCTGTCTTCCTCTCTCTGTCTTACTCCCTCTAGCTCCCTCTCTCTCTGTCTTTCTCACTCTAACTCTCTCTCTCTCTCTGTCTTCTTTCTCACTCTAGCTCCCTCTCTCTCTGTCTTTCTCACTCTAACTCTCTCTCTCTCTCTCTCTGTCTTCTTACTCCCTCTAGCTCCCTCTCTCTCGCACATTAAACCCCGGAGGGGGGGGGGCAGGACCCCCCCCCCCTTTACACTCTCTGCCGCTTTCATGTGGTTTCTCTTTTAAAGCTTTTCAAGATGCAAAAAGAAATCTGTGTACAAGGCACCAGCGAGTTTGTAGACGTGAGAATTTTACGATATGAAACAGCTAAAGTAAAAGCTAATTTCCAAGCGGTTAATACCCCCCCTCCCCGGCCCCCCCTCTTTAGCACCGTGTCTTTTTCCATATAAATGGCGGGGGCCCCTCATTACTACACTTTTCAAACTTTAACTAATGAGAACATTTTAATTCGAATAGGTGAGAAAATATCTCTTCGCTTTTGTTTTTATAGCGGATCGAGTCTCTCCGAGGCCTTCGGGCGCGGTGCAGGGGGTGCCATGTACAGAGGCCTGCTGGGGGGGGGGCGCAACCAGATGGTGTCACCCCCATGTGAGGGTGTCACCCGGTGCGGTCCGCACCCCCCGCACCCCCCTAGTGACGCCACTGAGTCTAGCATGGAGCATGACAGTGGAGAATCTGAAGAGCCAATTAGAGAACGGGTGGTGTGGTGGCATTGGTCAACTCTGTATGGAAAATAGACAATTCATGGACCATTGCAAACCTAAAACACCCCCTGCTGCCCTTTCAGTGGCCCACCTTCTTAAAGGGCCACAAGACCAGGGCTGGTGCATAAGAAGGGCACCGAGCCGTACCCTTCCTGTTTTGCCCTAGGGTAGATTTTACTACCCCTGCGAGTCCTTAAAATGCCAGAGGTTTCTTCAATCCTCCCGAGTGCCCCAATGCCCTATTTACACATTACCAGACCCTGTGATTGCCCGTGGCTTACCTGAAGGGCATAATACCCATTGGAACGTTCCATTGCTTAAGAAGGGGTACGCACTGGAGGCCGTCGCTTCTCAGTAAAGGCAGCCACACGCTGGAACTCGCTTCCCCGCAGTGTGCGGTTGGAACCCTGCTACTTGCGCTTTCGCAAGCAGCTTAAAACTCTGCTTTTCCCTAAATAAATAAGCTCTTTCCCCCCTCTTGGCCAACTCAAGCTCTCACAGCGCGGGGATGCCTCCGGGTCACCAGGCGCTTTACAAATCTTTAAATAATAAAAAATAAAATAAGAAGGGCACTCCTCCCCTCATAGTCCCATCACTACCCGAACCAGACCTTTGTCTCTACAGAGGACTCTAATTGCCAAAACAAGTCTAAAATGCCAGTGATGTTTCCACTGAGTCGCATATCCGTGAAAAAGAAAGATGGACGTGATAAAAGAGAGAAATGGCGCATGTACAATGTGTGGCAATGGTACAAAAAAAATAATAGTATTCGTTGTTTGAGCGGAGAGTTTTTTGCAGCAGTAAATCTTTCCACATTCAGTTCACAACAGCCCTACTGTGTGCAAAGCAATGCCTTGATAGCTTAATACTAGCAATTGTTCTCAAGGGAGGAAACCTAACAATATACGTATAAAAGGATTATAGTTATGCCACGGGGAAATTAAGTTAGTTTGTTAGAGCTATTGAAATTATTCTCGATGTAACCTGGTTCAATTGTATAGTTAAAGTACATTAGTTAGCATCTACTGTTCATGTTAACTACCAGCAGGGGTCGCCATTGGGTTACAATAAGCAATGACAAATCACCCGCTCAGTTTTCAAGCGCCTGTAATAAAACTTGTAAGAACTGAAGTTATTGTACCATTTGGTTCGGCATCCAACCAAAACTAAAGGTCGCTGCCGGTGCATATCTACTACTACCCACTCAATGAGTGATGTGCTTAAAAGGCTTATGAAGATTATTGTAACTGATTGAAGTGCTGTGCGTCCTCGGTCCTGGTTGCCAAAACTAAATAATAATAATCCACATTTGTAAAGCGCGAACAATCACCCGTAAGGGTCTCTAGGCGCTGGGGGCCGTCGGGAAGAATAAAGCAAGCAATTGCCCAGAGTCACATGGTGCTGGACTAACCTGCCACCAGAGCCGGGGATCGAACCGTGATCCCCAAATTCCAGCGTCATTCACCCCGGGCAGCGGCGCCACACCTCTCCCGCCAGTGAGAAGTATCAGAAAGCCACAATGTTCAGCTCCGTTACAATCTACAGATAATTGCAGGACGTTCAGTGCAGCCCTCCTGGTATTATAAAGGCACTCTAAGTACTACATTACCCCATACATTCAAATTCTGAGTATCACAGCAAACATCACACACTGGTCATTTTCCTCAGGTAAAATGTACCAGGGTAAAAGACAAGGTCACGCCCGACACATCTGAAATTTGGTGCCGAGCACACCACATCTTCGTATGTAATTCCCCATTTTTCAGGAGAATACTTGAACTGGGAGATATTTACTCTGTGTTAGATACCTCACTTTCGGGTAGCGATATTTGTTGGGTGGGGTAAGCAACTCACCACAATCTGGGCACACTTTTTAGGATCCTCCAAGTCAGGCTGGTGGCACCACACAGCTCTGGTCGCCAGGTGATGGCCTGAAAAACTCACAAAAAGGGGGAAGGAAGAGGAATAACTTGGAAATATCTTTTTCATTAGAAGAGGTTGATTCTACCCCACTCCGCCTCAGTGATTCACTTTTTTAAGTTCAGAGAAAATTTTATTGAAAGAATAAGGGTGAACACAGAGAGTCCGCCTCCCCCCGTTTCGATCCGAGGCCACCGAAGTCATCTGCGGCGTCCCGCAAGTATCGTCACTCAGCCCCACCCTCTTCAACGTCTACATGAGACCTCGTGCAGCCATCGCACGCCAGCACAACCTCAACATCATCTCCTACGCCGACGACACACAGCTGATCCTATCCCTCACCAGAGACCCCGACACCGCCAGAACTAGCCTACACGAAGGGATGAAAAACATCGCCGAATGGATGAAGAACAGCCGCCTGAAACTGAACTCAGACAAGACGGAAGTCCTCATCCTGGGATCATCGCCCTCCGCCTGGGACGACTCCTGGTGGCCCCCCGCCCTGGGCACCACTCCCAAGCCAACAGACCACGCACGCAACCTGGGCTTCATCCTGGACTCCTCCCTCTCGATGACCAGACAAGTCAACGCCGTCTCCTCTTAGTGCTTCAACACCCTACGCATGCTCCGGAAGATCTTCCGCTGGATCCCGACCGAAACCAGGAAGACGGTCACCCAGGCACTCGTCACCAGCCGACTGGACTACGGAAACACCCTCTACGCCGGAACCACAGCCAAGCTACAGAAAAGACTCCAACGCATCCAGAACACCTCCACCCGACTCATCTTGGACATCCCCCGACGCAGCCACATCTTCGGCCACCTGAGGGACCTGCACTGGCTCCCCGTCAGCAAGAGGATCACGTTCAGGCTCCTCACCCACGCACACAAGTCTCTCCACGACCTGGGCCCCAAGTACCTCAATGACCGCCTGACCTTCTACACGCCCACCCGTCAGCTACATTCTACTAGCCTCGCCCTCGCCGCCGTACCACGCATCCGAAGAGCCAACGCCGGAGGCAGATCCTTCTCCTACCTGGCGGCCAAGACATGGAACTCCCTCCCCATCCACCTTCGGCTGACCCAGGACCATCTCGCCTTCAGGAGACAACTCAAGACCTGGCTGTTCAAGCAATAGCAGACCCCTTCCCCCAAGCGCCTTGAGACCCTTCCAGGTGAGTAGCGCGCTATACAAATGGTATGAATGATTGATTGATTGAATATATAATATATAAAATTAATCACAAGTCATTACATCACATATTTACTCCAACAGAAATATATGAATTGGATTGACAGTGTTTCATTTTTATCAAAGAGGGTCTGAACGAATGGCTAGGCAGGTGCTATGTCCACCATGGATGAGGCAAGTTTGCAAGGGAACCACCATCGTGAATCTCGCAAACTGTATTCCAAATGCACAACATTGCCAGTACACAAGCCCCTAAACAAGCACACACATGCCTATTTTTTTCTCATGTGCTGTCTATTGCTACATGCACGAGGGAAAGCAAAGATCCCAGTTATGAAGTCAGATCTGATGTTTGCAGGTCAGTGTCCTCTCTCCCCCAACATGGGTGCAGGAAAAAGGCTCCTCGACTATCAGACACTGCTGCCAGTGCCCGTCATCCCTTAGCCTCGTGCCAGGGGGCGGGGCCCTGCCACTTTCACTATGTTGTGCATGTTCGAGAGAGCCTCAGCTGAGCAAGTTAGGCCTACGGTAAAAGGTGGTTGCAGATTATCAAGAACGTATGGGCAAATATAAAGCAGGCCAGAAAAAAGAACATGACTATGTGGAATATCTCTCCCAAGAGTTGCTGCACTATACAGGGTGTTTATGACTGATGTAGAAGGAACCTTTACTTACTTGTAAATCTGTTTCTCCATCACAGACAACTTCATTAATTTAATCCACAGCACAGTAGTGACAATGCAATGCTATTTGGGGCAGGTGCTGACCTGCTGTTCCTTAACATGGACTTCGACACCCCCTGCCAGCCGAGTGCCCTGTGGGTCAGTAGCGCTGACATCTGTTTTAAAGGCGAAGTCTTGTCTTTTGAGCTTTATCAAGACGTTGCTTACCCACCAACTTCCTTTCACCCCTGATGGGTTTTTTTTCTTTTTAAAACTGATTTGTAATTGAGTTTTTTTCTTCCATTTTTTTTATTATACTTGATTTTATACATACATACATACATAAAAACATGAAACGTTTCATTGTTATAGGATGACAGCCCACCCTGGCTGTGTCTTTACAGGAATATAGGGGCATATTATCAAGGGATTTATCTCCGCTTTTTTGGCTTTAAAAGCCAGGAAAGCGGAGATAAAATGTTCTCCCTATTACCTAGCTGTCGCTAACACCAGTTAGCGACAGCTAGTAGGAGATAGCGACCATCTTGGGCCCCGCTTTGCATGTCAGTGATATTTATCACTAATGATATGCAAAGTGGGCGTGCCAAGATGTTAGCGACTGGAAACAGTCGCTAACATCGCTATCTCCTATTACCAACTTTTGGAGATATTCGCGCTAAGCGCGAATATCTCCAAAAGCTAACACCTGCCCTGAGCAGTTCTTAGCCATGTTAACCGATGGGAGGTGGATAACATGGCTAAGAGCATTTGCTCGGTAATGTATAAATATTGCTGACTTTTCAGCGATATTCATGCATTTCGGCCGATTTTTATCGCTTAGGAGATAAACCTTGATAATATCAAGGCTCCTAAGCGATAAAAATCGTCGCTACACGGCGATAAAATTATTGCCGCTAAGCCAACATAGCGATAATTATCGCTAGTTGTTGGTAATATGCCCCATAGTTACATAGTATATGGGTTTTGCTGTCCTCCCTATCCCCTGCTCCGTTAGAGGAATAGAAATGGGTGAGAAGGGAAAAGGATAAAAAAGGGAGAGTGAGGGAGAAGAGGCCTTAGTGGGCCAGAGTTACATATACTTTGAGTAACTAATGCGCTCACGTGGGGGTGTTGTGTATGTGCCCTTGGGCCCTTTGTAGGCTCTGTTCACGGATGTTCAGAGTGGTCCAGAAATTTGTCCAAGGATGCCCACATTCCCCTGGAAGTTTGCCTCCATGGTGAGTCTCGTAGGGCGTTGTTGTCCGCTCCTCTGAGGTATGTCACCCAGTTGAGCCATCCCTTGAAAGTTGCTTTGGAAGTATCCTTCCATTTGGTGAGAACTATTTTAACTGCCACTGTCAGTAGGAGATCCACTAGGTCCCTGTCCTGTTGTGAGTCTAGTTCTGCTGTCATGAACGCTGTGGTGAGTGTGGAGAAATTTGGCTTTAGTGTGCATCCCAAAGCTTTGTTTATGAAGTTTGATCGTGTATGTGGTAGACACTGTTGTGCGCTCTTTGATTAGACTTGAATTCTTTTCAAAAGGAACTACATTACTTTATTAATGTTTGATTAATTAAAATGGGTACATGGGATAAAACCAAATACCTTCGCCCCAACCCCCGATTTCGATTCCTGAAATCACTCGATGGCCTGTGCAACCACCTTCCGTCCAACAGGTAAACTCAGCTTCCTTAGTGCTCTAAAGTGTCAAGAGGTTCAGTCCTAAGCAGATTCTGTTTGATCTTTTTCCTTGTTAGGCATATTTTTCCTTGGGGAGCATAGTGAGGTGGTCAGATAAAACATATGATTAATATTGCACGGTTCCCTTTTTACACATGACCCAAACTAGTAACCCTAAAAAATGATCTACTCGAGGCTGCGGATGCGTTCCGAATAGGTTATAGGCGGGGAGTCGTTGCAAGCCAAATTGGAAGCAACGTGAATAATCACCCCCTCCGCAAGCCCATGTTGCACGCACATAGAACTCGTGCAGTTCTGGCCCCTGGTGATTTCTAGGAGTGCCCACACGGGTAAAATCATGAGTTTTTCACTTTCACATAGATATCCTCACGGCTAGGCCACGCCTTAGCGTGCGTGGACCACGGGGATA
The DNA here is from genome assembly GCF_964261635.1 of Lissotriton helveticus. Taxonomy (NCBI): domain Eukaryota; kingdom Metazoa; phylum Chordata; class Amphibia; order Caudata; family Salamandridae; genus Lissotriton; species Lissotriton helveticus. The sequence continues at coordinate 160,495,792 of NC_136065.1, read as the reverse complement.
CTCTTTCGGTCCTGAAGAAAGCTGAGCTGATTATAGCAATAAACAGCTGAAACATGTCGACCTACACTTCCTAGGACACAGTGGTTCAAATAACCAGACCACTGAGTGTCCTGCTCACAAGTTTTTAATGGTACCAGCTGACCACTTAATAAAATTATTTAGGGTACAGCTGTTATCTTTTAAATATTCACACTCACCTCACTTGAGCACCATACACGATCCCATTACAAACCAGCTCCGCTGTAAATCAGGCGTTGCAGCACACTGGGGGGATATTCGGTTCCGCCGGTGGGAACCCTATGATGAATCATGTCACCACTAGGTGGTGAGTGAGGGTTCTTTTAAGAAATAATGGTTTCCTCTTTTTGTGTCTTTTTCTTTTAGCACTTCACTGGTTCACTCTCTTTTTCCGTTGTGGTTGCTTCTGGTTAATAACATTATAGCACCTTTTGAGTCACTCTTATGTTGTTGTTATATAAACATCAACTGCTCTTAATTGTTCAAAAAGTTCCCCGGAGTGTAATGCACTTGGTCATTATTCATAATTAGTTAAAACATTTACCTAAAAAATATTTACATGGTTAAAATTTAGAAAGAGACATTAATGTCTTTCAAATATCTATAAATCTAGTAAAATATATCAATTAATCAAGCCACAGAGTGACTGACTGACTGAATATTTGTAAAGCACGCTATTGCCGAGGTGTCTTGGCGCTGAGGAACTTGAAAAAAACGTAACAGCAGGAAAGATTAGAGTTGCGTAAAGAGCCAGGTTTTTATGTTTTTCCTAAAAAGCATCTGGCAGAACTGAAGTCTTACTTGGACTGGGAGGGAGTTCCATAACTTAGCGGCTTGGAATAAAAATCATTTTCATCCCCATCTTACTCTTGTTATCCTCGGAAGATGTACCAGTCTGGTGTCAGAGGATCTTAGGCAGCGCGGTGGAGCATACTGAGGGAATAAAGATTGTAGGTCAGTTGCACCTCCTCCATAAAGGGCTTTATGAACTAGATAGAGGGCTTTAAACTCCATCCGCCATCTCACTGGAAGCCAGTGAAGTTGCTTTATACTGACGGAGGTGTGGTGGTGTTTGGGTAAACTAAGCAGTACTCGTGCTGCTGCGTTTTGAAGTGATTGGAGTTTAGTGAGCTGCCTTGCACAGACACCTAGGTAGGGAGTGTTACAATAGTTTATCCTTGATAGAACAAAGCTCCTACCACCGTTTTCCTGAGCGAGAAAGGAATGAAAGGAAGGATCTTCCGTAGAACCCTCAGGGTGAAGAAACAGGCTGAAGCCACTGGGTTTATCTGAGAGGCAAGTGTTAGATCTTTGTCAATCAGGAAGCCAAGGATTCGAGCCCTGGGCACCGGAAACAGGCATGTTACGGCTTCGGTGGGCCACCATGATTTGCTGCTTTCTGACCAAATTCTATGATTTCAGTTTTTTCAGTATTGAGTTTTAGGAAGTTGATATTCATCCAGGACATCAGCGATGTAAGACAGTTACGAAACCGTTCGGCTGTCATGTCCCCATTTTGCATAACAGACACCACTAGCTATGTGTCATCAGCTTAGGACACGAGCAATAGACCATGACTTTTTATTAAACTGGCTATAGAGGCCACGTATATGTTAAACATGGTCGGGGAGAGGGCCGAGCCCTGGGGGACTCTACCTGGGAGGGTAAACAGTTCTGACCGAAGTCCCTCCCAAAGAATTATTTGATCCCTGGGTGACAAGAATGATGTCAAAAGGGCCAGGGCTGACGCTCGCAACCAAGATGGCCGCATAAGCTCCCGGCTCCGTCGACCTCCGCCAGGGGTTCATAAATCCTGCAGATAATTCTGACTTCCCGCCGGACTCCCGTATTGCTGAACTGCGCCTGATTCCAAAGGTGCAACCCCGAAAATTCTGGCGGCCCGGACGGCGAAGATCTGCCGTGCGTTCTTCTTGGCCTGTCCCAGCTTTGACGCCGGGGCCTCGAGTTTCGCTTTGGCCGGGTCGGAGTCGAACAACATCGGCTGTGAGTAGTGGGTGGATCCGGTCTCTCGCAGTGGTCTCCCCTTTTTTTTTTTTTCTCCCTAACTGGATGGTGCTTATCCTGCAACTACGGTGGCCTGTTGGTATCGACCATTTGCTCGGGGAGCTGTCCCCCGGAGGCCTCCGTTGAGCTCCCGGCGGTTCTCTGGGCTCGGTTCCTCGCAGGCGGCGACGGTGCACCTATCGTGCTGTGACGCGTCCTACAGTGTTTTTTACATTGACTTTGACTTCGCCCTGTGCCCCGGAGAAGTCGACCTCTGGGGCTCGGATACCCACCGGGTCGCTCATTGAGGGGCGATGGAGCGGGCTGAAACCACACCGTCGCTACGCACTGATTATTAAAAAGCCCACCCTGGACCCTTCTAAGCCTGAAAGCTATCGCCCCAACTCGCTGTTACCCTGGCCAGCCAAGATCACTGAGGCCCACGTCAACTTGGCCCTGTCTGAACATCTGACTCGGACCAATGCCCTTGACCCCACACAAAACGGATTCCGTGCTGGGCACAGTACGGAAACTGCGTTACTTGTGATGGTGGAACATCTCCGGGCAAGGTTGGATGCTGGTCAAACGGCGGAGCTTATTTTGTTAGATCTTAGCGCCGCCTTTGATACGGTAGACCACAGCATCCTCCTGCGTCGACTCGAGGAGACTGGTATTGGCGGTCAGGTGTTGCAATGGTTCCGCTCCTTTTTAGATGACCGCTCCTTCTGTGTTGCCATCCCTCCCTTCAAGTCCAACTACCAACCACTGGCCATGGGGGTTCCGCAAGGGTCCTCGCTGAGTCCCACGTTGTTCAACCTATACGTGAGACCGCTGGCTGATGTCGCTAGGCAGTGGGGCCTTACTTTGGTTTCATATGCCGACAACACTCAGCTGGCGGTTACTCTCAGCGGGGATGCGGAAATTGAGGCCCCCAGGTTTCAGTCCGGACTGAAGGCGGTGGCTAGCTGGCTGACAGGCAATTGCCTTCAGCTAAACGCCACTAAAACAGAGGTGATGGTCGTCGGGAAGGGAGTGGAGTTGTGGGGTGACCACTGGTGGCCCTCAGAGTTGGGACCTACTCCGATCCCGGTATCGGAAGTGAAAAATCTGGGGGTATGGCTGGACGAGGGCCTCTCCTTTATAGGCCATACTAAAAGAACCGCGGCCTGTTGTTTTGGTCTCCTGAGGGGCTTGAGACCTGTTCTCAAGTTCTTTGATGCCCCGACCAGGCAGCTGGTGATCCAGGCTACTATCATCTCCCGCCTGGATTACGCCAGCTCTCTCCTGGCTGGGGCTAACCAGGCTGAACTAACCCGTTTACAACGGGTTCAGAATGCTGCGGCAAGGGCGATTGTTGGTTTGCCCAGATTCTGCTCAGTGACAGGTGTCATTCACTCCCTACACTGGCTTCCGGTTAGGAAGCATATCCTCTTCAAGGTCTTGTGCCTTGCTTTTAAAATCTTGAGAGGTACAGGCCCGGAAATTCTGTCGAGTTGTCTGTCTTTTTATGTCCCTGCCCGTAGCCTCCGCTCTCAAGGTCTGGCCCTTGCGGTGGTTTCCAGATTTAGGCTCAGCCGCATGGGAGGCCGCTCGTTTAGGGTAATGGCTGCGTCAGCATGGAACTCCCTGCCTGTTGAAATCCGCTTGCTGGAGGACCTTCTGACCTTTCGGAGGGCTATAAAAACCTTCTTGTTTTAGCTGTTTCTCAGTTTCTGTTCTTAGTCTCTCGTTGTGTTACGGGCTACCTTGTCTCTGCGCCAGGACGCTCCTTGGCTGGAGTATCTGTGCGCACAATAAATAGACGTAACATAACATAACATAACACTGTAATGGCCGCCATTTTGCAGCTCCACGAGCGATTCGCCACCAACATCAAGGGATTGATCGCAATTGCAGACCGCGTTAGTCTGAGACCGGATTCCGACTCCTTGTTGCCAGAAAGCCGAGCGACTCCACCCGCGGATACCGTCTTGCTTGACACCGAGGACCCTGCGCAGGTTATTGTTTTGGAGCCTCCCAGCTACCCTAAGATGGCGGCGATCGGAGCAGAAAGTCTTGGATGTGTGGCTCGCCCTATATCGACATCGCCCATCCTGGATGTGTCTACCCTTCTGGGACCCTGTGCCTTCTCCTGTCACTGGCGTTCTCGCCAATAGTATCTTTCTGGGAACGATCGACATTTCTTGGACGCTGTCTTGCTATTGGGAATTGGACTTGCTCTGACTCTCAATCTCTGTGAACGATTCTCCTGCTTTCTCTCTCCTCGTTTTCACTTTGACACTTTCCTGTTTTTGGACATTCTTGTTATGAAGGCGGTCCGGATGGGTGTATTCAACGTAGAGAATTGTGGCGATCTGTTTGTACCGGAAAGGCTTTTCGTTATGGACCGTGAGGGTTTGGGCTGAACACTATTAAGCTCCGATGCGATGTTTTTCTTTTGTTTTTGCTGGGCGGTGTCTATGGGAGAGGGGCTGGCTGTTTCCTTGATCAGCCTGGGCACAGTTTTCCTAACATATCTGGCGGGGTTTGCTCTCTCTGTTGAGTCGGGGTCGGGCGGGATGTTCTCTTTCCTCTCTATTGTGCGGCTCCCCTACAGGCTATTTCTTGATTTGCTATTCTTTGCTACTTTGATGTTAGGGGGTGTCTGCCTCTGGCGGGGGGATGGGAGTCCGGGAGCTCGTATCGTATCGTACTGTACTGTTCTCCTCCTCCACCTTTTTCCCTTCCTTGGGGTCCAGTTATGGGGCGACAGGCACACTGCTAGTGGGGTTGGGTCGTAGCCATCGGCAGGGGTGTTGGGTGGAGGGTAGTGGGGGGGTTTCTTATTTTGCCTTTTTATTTTCTATGACCTTTCTATTCCCTTTTCCTTCTTCTCGCAAGAGCTGTGGCGTATTCTCCTGTATTTCTCATCATATCTGGGTGTCACTTATATGCATCGTGAATCCTGTTTTTCTGGTGGATGGGTGGTGCCGGGGACGGCCTGCGGTCACTGTTGTTTAACTGCTTTGCCCCAGCCCTCTGCTGGAACTGATTTTCTTGATATTCGTGACTGTCTGGTGTTTTTGTGCTTCACCTGCCCACCCGCAGCTGTGCTGTGTTTCGTTTACTGACGCCTGATATGTATATTTCTTCTCTTGTGTTATAATAATAAAAATAAATATAAAAAAAAAAAGGGCCAGGGCTTTACCACTGATATCGACGGCCTGCAGCCTTCGTATTAATACCGCATGATTTACAGTATCGAAGGCTGCCGTAAGGTCAAGCAGTATCAGGGCCCTACCACCTCCATCCATCACCTTACGGATCTCCTTTGTCGCCATGATCAGGGCAGACTCTGTAGAGTGCCGAGATCTAAAGCCATGCTGAGTGGAATCAAGGATGTTATGTAGATCCAAATAGGTCTTTAACTCAGAATTCATGGCCTTCTCTAAGATTTTGGAAGGTAGAGGTAGACAGGAGATCGGGCGATGATTTTTAGCCTCTAGGGGGTCGAGCGTGTTTTAAAAAAAAATAGGTCAAACACAGGCCTTTTTCCAACACAAAAGGAAGACACCTGACTCGGTTTAATAGTGGGGTCTAGGATGAACAAACCTCTTCCGGCACCAGATGTAAGATGTGTGGGGTCCAAGGATCAAGTGGGGACCCTGATTTAGTTTGCAGCAATAAATCTACCACTTACTCTTCACTTAAAACAGAGAACTGAGTTAGGCTGCAATGGAATGTCTCCTCTTCATGACCCTCTGGATGTTTTCTTCCCCTCACTTCAGGAGTTCATTATAGATGGTTCTGGAAGTAGACCGCCAATTTGTCCACAAAACTTTGGTCCGGAACAAAAACAGTATCTCGCGGGCAGCTCGACAGGGCCGTCACTGTTTTGAATAGTTCCTTAGAGGAATTTGTGGCCTCCTGAATTTTAGAAGTAAAATAAGCTGTCTTTGCTTGTTTTATTGCCAACTTATATTGCTCTAAGGCTAAGCAATAATCTTTCTTATGTGCCGTGCTGTATTTGGATCTCCAAATGCGTTCCTTATGTCTGCATTTGATTTTAAATTGTTTAAGCTCAACTGAATACCAGGGAGATGACACTTGCCTTCTCCTAGCCTGCATTGTCACTTCCGGTGCCGATTTATTTACGTCCTGGTTAATCCGGTTGTCAAAATTAGTTGCCGCCTCATTGGAGTCTATAGAGGTTGGGGGCTTCTCCTTCAGAGCTATGATCAAGTCTTGTTTTATTGTTTTCCAAGGACGTAAATTGACCAATGAGGCTCTATTCCTTCGCCAGTGGTTGGAGTCTAGAACCTTAACATTGAAGTGAACTGCATGGTGGTCTGACCAAAGTAGAGGTTGTGTACTCTTCACTTCAATAAGTTCATTATTTGTAAAGATCCCGTCCAGTGTATGGCCTGCTTGATGTGAGGGTTCCCGAACAATTTGAGTCAGCCCGAAACTGGCTAAATTGTCAGTCAGGCCTATTGTGTCAGAATTGTTATCAACTTCCATCTGAACGTTAAAATCACCTAACACCATAAAGGAGTCAGTATTTAAGCAGGATTCCAGATGAGTCTGAAGGGAGGTGATAAAAGAGGATCTGGACCCTGGTGGACTATAAATCAGTAGCCCCGGGAAGAGTTCACGGTGATTGTTTTTCACACTAAAAGACATTGCTTCGGCATCTAATGATGGTTCTGGCACAGTTTTCACCGTGTAGCAGGATCGATAAATTAATGCAATCCAAAAAAACCCTTGCCCCCATCCTATCGATGTTCGCAACAAAGTAGCCAGGCGGTACTACAATGTTCCAGTCAGGATCACTTGTTTCATTTGCCCAGGTTTCTGTAAGCAAAACCAGGTCTGGGTTTTCTACTTGAATCAAGCACTCTAGATCATGTTTATGTCTGGTCATTGACCTAGCGTTGATTAAAAAGCAGCTGATAGATCTAAGACTCTTATTAGAGATGTCTTGTATTAGGACAAAGGATTGGGAAACCCTACTGTCCTGAGTGGCATTATTGTGCTTATTATTAAAAGGCAAACTCCCTTCCCTATTCCTGTACATGTGGTTCATACCTAAATTCAGGGTCACCCGGCCACAAATATTGCAGTGCCTAGGATTATTGTGTGTTTTTTTCATCTCTAGTTTAGGATGCGGGCACTCACCAGGATTGAGCCTGATAAGTTCACTTCTAGAGTAAACATACCTCAAAAAACGAGCAGGGGTTCTGGTGCTGACCGCGCTGCGGGGGCAGATGGGCTTGCCTTTGGCACACCTTTGGCGTGCAGTCGCAGCATCCGGTATTTTGTAGGCAGTGGTGGGAAGGGGCCGGGTGAGAAACTAGAGCGCTGACTCCCAGGTGGGTCCGCTCTAACAGGCGGGCACCGCAGTCAGAGCAAACAGTTTATCTGGTAAGTTAAAATAGCACAAGTTAAATTAGCACCCAATCAGGTAAAATCACAATATTTTTAAAATGAGGCAACTTGGATCACCCAAGCGCTCTAATCAGTGCTGTACACGCAAATCACATTACCAGCGCGCAGTTGCGGCATCCAGTGTTTTGTAGGCAGTGGTGGGAAGGGGCCGGGAGAGAAACTAGAGTGCTGACTTCCAGGTGGGTCCACTCTAACAGGCAGGCACCGCAGTCAGTGCGAGCAGTTTATCAGGTAAGTTAAAATAGCACAAGTTAAATTAGCACACAATCAGGTAAAAGCACAGTATTTTTTAAATGAGGCAACTCGGATCACCCAATCGCTCTAATCAGCGCTGTATACACAAATCACATTCCATTAATAAATATTCAGAGGTGCAATAACCAATACAGAACGAAGTAATATTTCTTTAATAATTAAATCCCAGGGTGGGGGACACCTCCTTCGCCTTAAGTTTACGTCCCACTTTTATGAGGAATTTAATAAATTGGCAGTTTAGCAATGTATCCAGGGTACTGAAGCAGGCTATGCCAAGACGTGGGTCCCTTGTTCACTTTGCCACTGGATTCAGGCTAGCCTGGCTGATGAGGGGTGTTACCCCAAAACCGGTCCCAGGATGCTTGTTTCAGGTCCAGGTAAGACATGGCTTGGCAGTTCAGGATGGACAGTTCCCATGAGGAACATGGTCAAGACTGATTCGCATGGGGCGTGGCCAAGGCAGCGAATATGGCGGACGCAGCCTAAGCGAGCTCCGTCCCCCCGATCAGATATCCGGCGAAAATCCTGCGTCTCCCCGACCCTGCGACGCCCTAAACAGAATTGTTGGCTGTCGGAACTAGCGGCGGTGCCCCGGCTGCAATTTGGGTGCCGTAGCAGACTGCTGGGCGGAGGCTCAGGCTCCGAGGTGGTGCGGCCTGCTGACCCGCGCAAAGCCGGGACCTCGAGTTTGGGGTCGCCGGGCGGAGGTGTGGCGCGGCCGGCGTGGCAGAGAAGCGGGCGGCGGCCCGCACTTCCAAAGCCCAACTGATCACAGGGTGCTTCACGACATGACCGGGGAAAGGAGCAGAGGCCGGCGGCACAGCTGCGGGGGGCCCGATCCCGTGTCTGCTGACAAGGTGAGGGATAAGACTATACTGGCCCCACTCGGCGGTCGCATCTTACCGGGGGGACGCTACTGGCCTGTGGGGGCTGCGGAACACCTCTCCCCCTGTTTTCCCCCCCGCCTCCCACTGGATCTCGGCATATAACCCCGACGCTTGCTGCAGGGGGGGGTGAAGAACTTTGGCTGGGGCGGACCGCCACAACCGAGCGGCGCTTCCTACGCGGCGAACTGGGGCCTCTCCCCGGTTCGGTGAAATTGTCTGGCTGCTGAGGAGACCCTCCTGGGCCCAGGGGCCCGAGCCCGCCGGAGGGTCGTGGAGTGGGTGATCACGGGCGCCAATGCTGTGGTGCTGGGGGCGGAGACGAGCTATCCCCGTAACAGACTACATCCTGTGGCCTAGTCCCACGGCTAAGATCCTGAAGACGTGGTGGTGGGGCCCCTTCAGTTAAGCCTACCCGACAGTGCGATCAACACAGCCCCGGCACTGTTTGTGGCACACCTGCCGGCCTTGGGTTTGAAGGGGGTGCAAACTCATCGTGGTGCCACTGGCATGAGGAGGTGAGACGACGCAGGCGGACACGCAGATTGGCCTGGGGGTGGACATCCACGCTTCACTGCTCCCGTGACGCCCTGGACCCCGTACCTGTATTCACAGGCTGCCATGACGAGGGGAGGCAACAGTGGGCACACCTCGAAGCAAGGCACAATAGACAAGTTCACCGGGCCGACTGGGAGTGCCGGAGCGTCCGGGAGCCCACCGACGCCCGTCCCCGATAACGCCACCCTCATGGCGGCGATCACACAATCCAGGGACATGCTAGACGCAAAAATAGGGGCAGTTGGCGCTGACGTTACACTACTACGCCAGGACCTGCGCAACGCGGTGGTTCGCATAACAGAAACAGAGACAAGGATTACTGGAGTGGAGGACGATGTAGCGACCCTGAAAAAGAAAATTGCCAGCATGGAAGGGATCCATAAGGGCCTTGCTCTAAGGGCTGAGGATGCAGAAGGGCGTGCTCGGAGAAATAGTGGGCTTTCCGGAGGACTGTGAGAAGGGCGGCATGGAGGCCTTCCTGACCCGCTGGTTGGAGGGGTGGCTCCCTCCGGACTCCCTATCGCGCTGTTTTATTGTAGAACGCACGCATCGAGCACTGACCCAAAAGCCGCCGGTGGGGGAACGCCCTAGACCGGTGATAGCCAAGCTGCTCAACTATCACGACCGCGACACGATCCTGCGGCAAGCACGCTTGAAGGAGCCTCTGCTGTTTGACAATCACAAAATCCTGATATTTCCAGACTACACCAGGCTGGTACAGCAACAGCGCCAATCCTTCACCGAGGCCAAGGCGCGACTGCGGGGCCTAAAGATCCAGTATGCTTTGCTTTACCCGGCCCGCCTGCGGGTGATTTTTCAGTCCAAGACCCTATTTTTTAACACTCCGGAAGAAGTTTTTACCTGGACTGATGAGACAGTCCGGATCAGGGTACATACTCCTCCAGGTCGGGACTCGGACACATCCTCCACTACGGGGCCCCCTCGGACCCCACGGCGGTCGCGTAGCAGAAGCAATTGGAGATCCCGTACCAAGAAGAATCCTCCTTCAGAGACTGGCGCGGCAGAGGCCACTGAGGCTACGGACCCCCACAATCCGGCATCATAATCTCCGGGGTATGTGGCAGACTTCCGATCAAGCTCCGGGGAGGAGGCTACGCTCCTCCTGAACATGGACAGCTTATGCAGACTGCTGCTTGAGACTACTGCTGAACAAGTAACTTTGTGGTTTGGGGACGCGGGTTGGGGGACGACATGGGGAGGGCGGACTCAGCCCCTCAGTTCGGAAGGGTTTGTTAGCGGGGGGTGAGTTGGGACTGAGTGGGTAGTTTTGGGGATCCTTTGGGATAGTGGGTCCCAGACCTCCTATTGGGGGCCGGTGACGATCTATACCGCGACAGGTACTTCAATGTTGCTGAGGTATGGGGTGGGGGGAGGAGGGAGTGTTCTGCGGGCAGTTAGCAGTTGGGGGGTAGTTAGTTTAGACACGGTGTCTACACAAGTTCAGCTCCAAATGTCTATGTGTGTGTGGCTCCAAAAGCCCAGGGCCTTGCTTTTCCTTCCAATCGATTATGGCTGACGCCCAGGGTACAGGCCTTCCACACGCGCTATTGCGGGTGGTGAGTTGGAATGTCCGGGGAATGCTGGATTAAATAAAGCGAGGGGCGGTATTGCGGCAAGGGAAGAGGGAGCGGGCGGATGTCCTCCTCTTGCAAGAAACGCATCTCCAAGGCACAAAAACCCTCAGCTTGCAGCGATATGGCTATCAGCAAGTATTTCATGCAGGTTTTGCGAGGGGGTCTCGAGGGGTAGCGGTCCTGGTACATCGCAGACTCCCCTATGTACATGAGACGCAATGGATTGATGCCCATGGTAGGTTAGTGTTTGTTAAAGGTATGGTGGGGGATGAGCTGATGGTCTTTGGTAGCGTGTATGCCCCACCTCCGCTGCAAGAGGCACTCATTGAAAAGCTGTTTGAGATCTGGGCCGATATAACAAATGTACTGGCTATTGTGGGGGGTGACTGGAATGATGTGATGAATGGACGACTGGACCGACATAGGCCTGGAGGAGGGTTTGTGGCTGACGTCCCTACTAAACTGAGCGGCATGGCGCAGGGGATGGGATGGATAGATACATGGCGGTACCACCACACCCATAGCCGCGAATACTCCTATGTCTCTGCTGTACACCGGTCCTTTTCCAGACTAGACTATCTGTTCATTCCTTCAAACTGGATAGGGAGGGTGGACTCTACGACCATACTCCCACGTGGCCTATCGGATCACTCTCCGGTGGCGCTAAACCTACACTTAGATAAGAAGAGGCAGCCCTTTAGATGGCGTCTGTCTACGTGGCACCTGCAACAAGACAGCTACAAATCGCACATACGAGAGGCCATTTCTCACTACTGGGAGGACAACGATGGGCCCGAAACAGATGCTGTCATCCAGTGGGAGGCTCTGAAGCCCGTGATCCGGGGAGTTGACATTGCCTGGTGTGCGGGAGCCCGCTGGGCTCGTACGCGGGACGTGGAGGAGGCAGCGAGGCGGGTTCGGGATCTAGAGGAGGAGAGTAGTACTGGGGACACGGCTGCGGCTGTCGGGCAGCTGCTGCTGGCGCAGCAGTCTTATACGTCCCTGCTGCTGAATGAGGCGCGCCAGTTGTGGTTAGCCACACAGAGCAGAATTTACCAATGAGGAGATAAATCCAGTACCATGCTCTATAGACTCTGCCAGAATGCTTTCCAGGCGCAGTCCCTGCCAGGGCTTCGCGACGACGGGGGGGACCCCGTGACTGCCCCGGAGAATCTGGCAGCCAGCTTTGCGCAGTATTATGCGGATCTGTATGCCCCCCGAGAAATTCTCCCAGCGGCTGCCGTAGACAAATTCCTGGCTTACCTCCCGCCGCGCGCGCTGTCGGATGAGGGTCGCGACCGACTAGAGCTTTGGAGGAGCTAGATATGGCGCTTGGGGAGCTGAACTCTGGGAAGGCCCCTGGACCTAATGGGTTCCCGTGTGAATTCATGAAAACTTTTCACCTTCAGCTGGGGGCGCGCTATAGGAAGGCTTTGGAGGCGGCCAGGGAGCATGGTCGCCTTCCGGCGGATTGGCGACATGCCGAAATAGTAGTCTTCTGTAAGCCCGGGAGGCCCCCCGAAATCCACTCTTCATATAGACCGATATCGCTCCTAAATTTTGAAGCGAAATTGTTGCCGAAAGCCCTGGCCAACCGTCTCCTCCCCTATATTTCAGATTTAGTTCACCCTGATCAAGCCGGGTTTATGCCTCATAGGGCGACAAGGCACAACATCCGTCGCGCGCAGGTGGTGGTGGAAGTGGCCCGAGCTGCCGGGATCCCGGCGGCGCTCCTTCTGGCCGACATTGATAGAGCATTCGACTCACTTAGCTGGGTCTATCTCCGAGCGCCCCTGTCCCGTCTGAATCTTGGACCGCGCTTTCTCTCCTATCTACGGCTGCTGTACACGGACCTGACGGCGTCTGTGAGAGTGGCGGGTGCGGTGTCGGACCCGTTCCCTATCGGCCGGGGTACCAGGCAGGGCTGCCCCCTCTCTCCCTATTTATTTGCGTTGGCCATGGAGCCGCTGGCGGCGTGGGTGCGGATGGACGCACAGTTGCGGGGACTTGAGTGGGTGATGGGACCGTCCGACCGAATTGCACTCTACGCTGACGATGTCCTCTTCTTCCTTACGGACGTTAATAGGTCGGGGCCTAGAGTCCTTGAAATAATGCGTATTTTTGGGAAGGTGTCAGGCTTACACCTGAACGTATCGAAATCCACGCTGTGGATGTTGGGGAGACGGGAGGAGAAAGGACCCTGGGCGTCGACGCTGCAGGAGGCGGCTGGCGGTATTAAATACCTGGGCGTCTTCCTGACTGATATACCTGGTGCGGCGTGGGCGCGCAACGTGGTGCCTGTATGGGACCGAGTGCGGTCAGATATGAAGACATGGTCCAGAATGCCCCTAAATATATATGGTCGCTCGGCGATATTCAAGATGGTGCCCCTCCCGCGTCTCCTATACCAATTGCAAAATCACCCCTGTCCCATAGCGCCGCAGTGGTTTCGCCAAGTGAACTCGGCGTTGAGCCAGTTTCTCTGGGCCGGAGGAGCGGCGAGAGTGGCACTAAATACCTGCTTCCTCTCCACGTACTGTGGGGGCCTAGCGACATCAGATATCCTATCCTATTATCAAGCGTCTCACTTGCTGGTGCTCAACGACTGGTGGTATGGGGACCGGGGTGACCCGGACTATGCCCTTGAGAGATTCATGACGGAGCCGGATACGCTGCACACCATATTATATTCGGCGACCACCAGGAAGAAGCTTCCCGTGGCTACCCAGGTAGTTTTCCAAGTGTGGCATGGAGCTCTGCGCCGCATGGGGTGGTGGAACAAACTGACGAGAGAGACTCCGCTGTGGCAGAACGGCCGGCTGCCGGCCCTGGCGTCCTTGAAAGGGTTTCGGGGCTGGGATGCCATCGGCATATCGGCATTGGGGCATGTCATGAAAGGCACGACTCTCAAGTCGTTCCAAGCACTGAGAGAAGAATATGATATGCCCCGAACCCAATTCTCTATGTACCTGCAGCTACGACACGCTCTGTCCCCCTACCTAGTGGGCCTGGACTCGTTGCCCGAATTTAGCCCCCTGGAGGCCAAGGTGTTTATGGGGGAGCTGGAGGGAAAGAAAATTTCTAACATCTATCAGACCCTGGTCACGCATTGCTCCTCTCCATTGGATAAGTTGCGCACTGTGTGGGAAGAAGACATAGGGGCCTTTGAGGAGGAGGACTGGAGGGAAGCCTTGGAAGCTCCGAGAGGAGCGGCGATAGCGGTGCGCTTACGCTTCATTCAATTCAAATACCTCCACAGGGCCTACTACACCAGAGAACGACTGTGGAGGGCGGGTTTGATTGCCTCCTCTGAGTGCTTGCGGTGCGAGCGTGCAGTGGGCACATTTATACACACGGTATGGTCTTGCGAGAAGTTGCTGAGGTTTTGGATGGGTGTGTGGAGTTGCTTGTCCGAGGTGTCGGGCTGGGACCTCCCCCGGTCGCCGCAGCTGGGTCTACTACATATCATGGAACAGGTTGGAGGAAACATATATAAACGACACCTGTTAGTCCTGGGTCTTACAGTGGCCAAAAGAGATATAGCTCGAGCCTGGAAGGACCCCAGGGCCCCCTTGCTGGAAGTGTGGAGGAGGGGTTTGGACTTTTGTATGGGACTGGAGCGCCCGGTGTTCGAGGCCAGGAGCTGCCCCCGGAAGCATTTTAAGATATGGAAGCGATGGGCGGACTATAGAGGGCTGTGGCTGGAACCACCTGCGCCACAGGATGCTGATGTTGAATAATTGCTCGTTGAACCTGGGTGATGAGGAGCACACACTGCCTGTGACTTGATAATTCTTACTTTTAGACTATGTAGACACTCTGCGGGGATAGGGGTGGGATCCGGGAAGGAGGATAGGGGGAGGGAAGTTGGGAGGGTTGTTTTATATCCAAATGTTGATTGAAATGTCTATATATGATGACTCGTTATTTGCTCACTGGTCCCATGGATCACTGGGGGAAGGTGTACCCTGTGTAATTCATCAACAACATAATAAAAATTTGTTCTGAAAAAAAAAAAGACTGATTCGCATATGGCTGGGTCTGAACTGGGGTGACGAAGTGAGCTAAGGAACGATGATGGATTCAACCCAGATCTCTGACTGGGGGTGAGTGTCTGAAAAGTTTCAGCGCTCCATCCATCAGCTCCTTGTGTTTGTCAGAACTGCTTTTCTGCCTGATCTTATGACACAAATGTTAACCCCTTGGCTGCGGCGGTAATTCCGCTGCAGCGCTAGGGGGGAGGGGGCCGCGCGGCGCCGCCATGCTCGTGACGGAACTACTCCATCACGAGCCTCGGGCGCGCTGTGCTTGTGACGGAGTGGTTCCATCATGGCCCCGCCCGCTCAATAGAACGCGGCACGCAGGCGCAAAATCAGCACCGCGCAGGCGCGGCGGCCGGGCCGTGACGGAACCACTCCATCACCAATACAGCGCGTCTGTGGCTGGTGACGGAGTGGTTCCGTCACCAGCATCGATGAGGTTAAAAGGCGTTCATAGGAGAGCTCTCCTTTTGATTAAAAGTTTAGGGCAAATAAATAAACGGTGGATCAAATCCTCAACAACTATCACACATACACGGCAGGGATTTACAGTCTCACGCCAAAGCCAGGGTAAAGTGTGTAGCTGTGCAATTAAATGGCCAAAACGGAACTTCATAAATTTCCTCTTCATATACTGGTTCCAGCCCTCAGTAAAGTATCTCTGTGGTTTGAGGGTTTTGTAATCATTTAAAAATTTTAATTATCTGCCCGTGTGATCTTTTTGCTAATATATTCTTATCCTTAATTACTGATTGCTTCCTCATCAAGCGATTTATAGTTTTTCTTAAAGCTTCAGGTGCTATGTTAAGATCACATAGTAACTGTGCTCCAAGAGTATTAATCATAGATTCTAGATAAACTCAGTCAGGGGCACGCTCATTTATATAAAGCTGTAACCATAAGGTTTTACATATTATCACCAGGAGATGCTGTTAGTTTATACCAAGACTTAAGATAAGCCCCTCCCCATCCTTGCAATTGACTGATATGTCCACCCCAACTCTAAACCAATTTGGGCAGGGGAGGCACCAACTGGTAAACTAAAGAGATGCCTATACATTTTAGAAATGATTGTGTCAAGAAAAGTTGTGTCTCACCTGCGGAGGGCTTTACGGTCATATGTTATCGTTGGTGGCACTTTAACAGTGATGACCTTTAACAGGGTATCAAAACAGGGGCCAACCACGGATCTTTTTAAGATTAAAAAGGCAGTTAATAGACACCTAGATATTTATACTCCTTGACATATTCCAGCTGCTGGTTATATAGGTATCCAATGCAAAGGTACCTCCTGTTGTTACTTATCTTCATAACCTTAGTTGTTTTGCAGAGAATTTCCATCCTATTATTTATTGCATATCATGAGAGTTCATTGATGAGACGTTTGGAGACAAATTTTTGTTTGGCTGATTAATACAATATCATCCGCATATAAAAGATTTGAGATTGGTTGACTTCCGAATTTAGGCAGATGTGCTTTGACTCTGAGCCTTTGACAGTTCGCCACAAATAAGTTAAATACGTATGGGGCCAGAACACATCCTTGTTTCAGTCCCTCTCTGGTGTAGAATTTACTTGAAAGTGTGGAGCCATCATCAATTTTTATTCTTACCCATGTACCTATGTTGGGGAGTTGTATACCTTTTAATAATGCCAAAGGAATATCCCAGATTGATAATTTTACCCAGAGAAGGTTGGCTCGAACCAGTTAAAAAAACCTGACCTAAAATCAATTAAACAGAGTTTAAGTTCATTTTGACTCAATTTCATTTTATCAAGTAAGAGAGAAAGTGCCAGAATATTTGTTGTAGATGCCACTCCTCGAATAAAACCTGTTTATTTTGTGGTATAGTTTTCTTCTCTAATTAATCCTATAAATGTTTGGTTGCCGCCTTTCTCCTGCTTTGTAAGTTGAGGTAATCACTGTTCCTTGTGAGGAGTCATGGATTGCTTGTGACGCCAAGGCATTGTGAAATACTGAGATCATTGCCTTCGCCCCAAAGTCAGAATATACTTTATACAGTGCCTGAGGGCATACCTTTAGTGCCAGGGCTGTCAACCATTCAACTAGCCTGTATCTCTTTTAGAGCTTGCTCTTTATGGATGATCTATCTACAACAGAACTCACCGATCACTACAACACAACCATGACATCCATTCTAGACCAACTAGCCGCCCGAAACAAAAAAAAACAGGAACATCCCATCCAGATCCTGGTTCAACACGGACATTAACAACAAAAGGAGACAACTAAGAGCTACAGAATGACTATGGAGAAGCAACCCCTCCACAAGCCTACTCGAACAACTCAAAGCAACCCGAAGAAAATACAAAAAACATATCAACAACGAAAAATCCACTGCACCGCCCTGGACAACGCAAAATACAGGCCCACATAACTGTTCAAAATCATCAGGTTACAAACCTCCAAGCCCCCTGAATCCTCAATGCAGGCCCCCAAGGACCTGTGCGAAAACTTTGCCAACTTCTTTGAAGAAAAAATCACCAAGATTGAGCTCTCACTGGACATCAACGTCAGCCCCGCCTGCAAAAGCTTGCCCCGAGTGACAGAAGACAACCCTTGCACAAAAACATGGAAGTCCTTCAACCCCATCCCGGAAGTCGAGATCTTCAAACTGATCTCCACCTCCAAACCCGCCTCTCAGAGATCCTCCTCATCTCCAACAAAGAAGAGAACCCTCCAATTTCAGAATGGCTAAAAGCAATGGATGCTCTCAACGTCAATCTCACTCTGGCCAACTCTGTAAAATCAATAGGAATCACCCTTGACCCAAAACTTGACAAGGTCAAACATATTAAGAACTCCGTAAAGAGTGCCTTCCTCAATCTGAAGCTACTCAACAAAATAATACCCTTCATCCCAACCAAAGACCTCAAACAAGCCACCCAATCACTGGTGCTATCCAGACTCGACTATGATGATATCACATGGACAGCGTTATAAATATCCTCACTGGGTATATCTGAGCAATATCTTTCTCATCTACATGACAGCCCTTATAACATGATAACACGTACAAGCGTACTATTCTGTTAGTGACTGGACAAAATCTAGACTTATTGCCTACATCGTTGATATATAGGTTCAATTATGTATTGCTTGTACGCTGTTTCTAATGTACTGTGCACTGAGTGTGTTATCCTTCAAAACTTTGCGTTGTTGATATGTAGGTCTAATTATGTATTGCTTGCACTTTGTTTCAAACACATTGTGCACTGGGGTAAGCAACAAAATATAATGATGGACCCTTCCTAGAGTCAGCACCTGACTAACTTTCTCCCCGTAATATTCGTTAACCCTTGAATTAATGAAGGGGATTGTGTGCACACTGGATGGCACCCATCATCACTATGCCTATTCCCTAGGGAATTTTGGTGCAAATAAAACAACCGCAAAGGTGCACCACAAAAAGCAAGACAATAAGTGAAAATAGTATTTAAGCACGATGAAGAAATATTTCACAAAGAAATGTTGATAGTCTTCTTTTAAACTTTAATTTTCAGTTTGCAATGAAACATATACAGCCAACGCGTTTCGTCCCAAGCTGGGACTTCTTCAGGGCTGTCGGTAAAAAACATAAACATTCAATCAATTTTTATATACAAAGATTAACTTCCAATCTAACAACATGTACAACAACAAACATATTAAAAACATTCCTACGATAGACATGGAGCTTATGCATTCATTGATCCTAAGGCGTCAGCCCACAGACAATCTATGAACTAGGGGATACATATAAACCTAGGGATATGTACAAGTGTATAAACCTTATTTACAGTTAAGATAAGCATTATTTACATTTACAAGGGATCATTTTATAGAGTGTTTGCATTTCAAACAAACGATTTTATCGAGCGGGGGATGGATATGTACAAAAGGCATGCGGTGTGTGCTAAGCCAATATTTGTACATGTGGCACAAGAAGGGACCAGAATGAGAGAAAGAGAAAAGGATGAAGAGAGCACAACAAGAGAAAACCCCGTATGGGGAGTGGGCTAGTTCCATATTAGAAGGGGACCGGAGAAATAAGGATCCAACTACGCCCAGCATTAAATACCATTGTTACACCGAACCCAATACTCAATTACCTTTAAGTTTATGATACGTCGCTTTTGGAGAAAATGTGAGAGGAACCGGGGTCCAAGGGGCGCCTTCCCAGATACTGTAATCCTGATGTAAATTAGTTCATTCCCATGTCGAATTAACAGATTTGGACCTTAGCGGGGACATGAAAATGGAGAAATAACCATCTTGAGGTATATCATTGTGTTGTTACGCGATAAAGTTAGCAGTGCTTGATATGACTTAGCAGCAGGTAAGGGGGGGCATTGAAAACCCTGTCATTAAGTCTAACGTTCCTTTGCTACTATCTACTTACTGTAAGCATGTTAATGGGCGATGAAGGCAGTGCTTATCAAAGTTCCTGGGTGGTGTAAACTGTCTTGCCACCTTAGTTTTGTGTCTGTCTTAAGCCATCTACTGAAAGACATTAAGAAGGAAAGCAGGGTCATACCCTATGCAAAGGCAATTTGATTTGGAAAGCGAAGGAATTGCAAACATATCTTAGCAAAAGGAAAGTGAGAAAGGAGATGAATTGATATGACATAGTTTTTACCTGGGTGGTTTATGGATCTAGTAGTGGACTGAAGGTCCTATTTGTCCAAGGGAGGAGGGTGTAGGCACTGTGTTCCAGCAGGCCTGTCAAGTGAAAAACGGGTAAATTGCTGTCTTATAATTGGGTACAACTAATAGAACATAGAAATACATTTCTGTATAAGTTTACATAGTTGTATGTGACCATTGTGAACATAGTCAGAGATATTCAGCCCCAGGTTGTTGGTCCAATTGTATGAACAATATTAAGAAAGTAGTGATGGAGTAGCTATTTTAGTTTGCTGGACAAGGGTCCTTGGCAGGATGAAAATTTCCAAAGTATAAGGAAACCTTTTGTGAGAGTGCAAATCCCCTTAAGTGAAATACATTGATAGGCAGTAATAACCTTAGTCTTGAGCAAAGACAAAACCTACTGGAAGAATAATTCAGGAAAGGACCTTTACTAGGGGCCAATACTGCATAGGATCCTAACAGAGGGGATGAACAGGTTACAGAATTTGTAACCAAACTCACCGTTCCTGATAAAACGGCCGGCGCCCATCCACAGCCCTCGTCCCACCGCAACACCCACAGCGACGTCGAGTTCGAATATTGTAAGCCCATCGTGTCTGTTATATAGCGTGAGCAATTATGTTAAGGGTCTGCACCTGACAAAAACGCGCCAACGCACCAACGCGGAAGCGCTGGGTGTTGGGAATGCGCGATGTCAACATGTGCAGTGGTGGCGGCCATATTGGAATGGCTAAGCGGAGCGTATATGTGTACACTCCTCCCTACCTAATGCCCGTTTTTCCGTGGGTGTCCGCCCTTCTCGGCACCCGGGATAGCTGGTTAGCTACTGTGACCAGCCATGTATAATATAAACGCATTAGCATGGCGAAAGAAAGTTTTTAGAATGAATATCGAATGCGGTCGCGCGTGATGCTGAATGATGAGCTTGTTCGAAGTGGAGGGACGGAAAATCTAGTTTGTAATGAAAGAGGAACGAGGGCATGTTGTGAAGGGGTGACATATACCATAGTGTGAAGGATGGAAAATAGGACGGAATTGCGGCGGCCATCTTTGCCTGTGTTCCCACTGGTGATGTAATCGGCAAGTATTGCTATTGGAATACAGTGCAGAGATGATGTAGAGCCCTAAGCGGAAACAAAAGGACATATATTGTGAAGTCTCCTTAATCCTAATTAGATAAACTAGGATTAATAAATTATTTGGAAGAAGATGCAACATTACAAAGGGTGTAGTTTCAAGGTAATGAAGCGACAATGTTATGGACCTTGAAACCGCAATAAAATGAGTCCAATTTAAGGACATCTGCTCAGGTTTTCTGTCTCCAGTCGAATGGGATTATATCCAACTAAATCCGAGTAAGGTGAGCATTAATCTTAGCCTACTTAACTTATAGCCCTAGAGCCCGGGTAATTGAGGAGCATCTAGTTCATGCAAGAAGAAAGAAATGGAGGACAGCAAGGTGCAGAAGGACAGAAAAGAGACAACAGTGATGTGCAACAATGTTTGGGACCTTTTGAATGCCCGCCATGATAAGCGGGAAGGGAAACCGAGTGCCATTGTTAAGTGGGGCTATTTACAAATATGCTTCCAGAAGGGAAAGGGGTATTTACAGGTTCACTATTTGCAAGTTGGCAGTCCATTGTTTGGATCTTCTTTCAGAGTATGGGGACATGTCATCCTGAATTTGTTTAAATGCACAGAAAGAGGCGTCATCTGTGTGGCGAACATGAGCAGAAAAGGGAGGGGGATCAGATTAAGCGGGCTAAGCAAGGAAATGATGTAGCTCATCCTCGGTGTTATGACCGAGTTCTATGCATCGTAGTCTACATATCCAGCCCGCCTCCCGTTGTCTTAATGCAAGTTCCCTATTTCCTCCTCTTGGGTGGATAGGTTGATGATCAATGCCCATAAACCACATGTTATCTGTGTCTTTATGGTATTCCTGCATGTGGAAGGTCATGGGGTACCTCATGTCACCATTACGTCTTGCACGGACATGTTCCTGGATGCGGATCTTTAGAGCTCTCTTGGTGCTACCAACATAGATCTTGTTGCAGCCGCACCCCAAAATATAGACAACATATTTGGTATTGCAGTTGATCAGGTGATCTATTGTATAGGATTTGTTGGTATTGAAACAGAATTCCTTAGTTCTATTTCTACCCAGTGCACACATGTTGCAGTCGCTACATGTAAAGAAGCCTTTAGCGGGAGAGGTTAGCCAGTTAGTCCGCTTTTTGGATTCTATATAGCTCGGGCAGAGGATGTTGCGGAGGTTTTTTCCTCTCCTATAGCATATTTTGGGTGTCCTGGTGATCGAATCCTGAAGGCTCGGTATATCCGCAATCAAATGCCAATGTTTTCTTAAGATGTTGAAGACTTTGCTGCTTTGGTCAGAGTACTGTGTGTTGAATGAGAGGGGTCTACTAGTGTCTGGTGGTCTAGTTTTGGGTGCTAAAGTGCTTTGTCTTGATATATTTTGGACTTTTTTGTTAGCTTTTTCCAGGGTCTTTCTGGGATAGCCCCTCTCAAGGAACCGTTTTTCAGTTTCCTGGATATTATGAAGGAAAGAATCTTCCGTGCTGCAATTCCGGCGCATCCGGATCATTTCCCCATAAGGGATGTTCTCGATTACATGTCGGGGATGTGCGCTCTCATAATGTAGAATGCTATTGCAGGCTGTCGCCTTACGATGAGTGCAGCTTTGGATCTTATTATTCTCTACAAAGAGTTTCACATCAAGAAAGTCGATTGCTTTCTGATTGTGTGTCATCGTGAAGCGAACATTGAACGGATTATCATTGAGGTAGCCAAAGTAATCCAAAAGATCCGGGGTAGGTCCATCCCAGATCATGATCACATCATCGATGTACCTACCCCAGAAAATTATGTTGTTCATCCATTTGGCTGCGTGGCGACCCAATGCATGCTCCCGCTCAAACCAGCCCATGAAAAGGCCGGCGTAAGCGGGAGCAAATCTGGAACCCATTGCAGTCCCTTGCGTTTGGTGGTACCATGTCGAATCATGCAAGAAGAAGTTTTTTGACAGTATAATTTCTGTCATCTCAAGAAGAACACCATTGTGTAACATGTGGTCTGCTGAACGTTTGTCCAGAAAGGTTTCCAGGGCCCTTATTCCAAATTCCTTTTTGATACAGGTGTAAAGCCCAACTACATCGAGGGTGACGAAATGTAGGGTATCCGTCCAAGTAAAACCCTCCAGTTTGCCCAATATATCTTTAGTATCCCTCAAGTAGGCCGGAAGATTTTGTACCATGGGCTGGATGAAAGTGTCCACATACTCAGATAGTCTTTCCGTGGGCGAGTTGACTCCGGAAATAATGGGGCGGCCAGGTGGGAAGGGGCCTCCCTTGTGAATTTTGGGGAGTATATAAATACAAGGAAAAGAAGGGGTTGTTACTGTGAGGTATTGACACTCCTCAACACTGAGTAAGCCTATCTCTCGCCATTCTGTAAGTCTCATGTTTATATGGGATGTGAGTGCTTCAATAGGGTTGTAACCAAGTCTGGTATAACAGGTGGAATCAGAAAGTTGACGGGAAATTTCATATAATCTTCCTTGTTCATAATAATTACGTTTCCCCCTTTATCCGCTTCTCGGATAACAATATTTTCGTCTGACTGGAGTCTTTTTAGGGCTTCAGACTCTATGCGTGTGAGATTATATTTGGAAGGGGGAACACGTTTAGGATTTTCAAGCATTTGGTAGCATTTGGTAGAAAGATTGGGTAACTTTTTCGCGAAAAATTTCAATATTTGGATGAGTACCTGTGGGGATAAATTTAGATCTTGGTTTTAGTCCACTTTCAACATACACATCTTCAACAATATTCAATTCATCTCTCACATTTTCAATGTCAATAGATGTATCGAGTTCCACAGAAATCATAGCTTGAATGGTGTTTATTTCATTGACAGTATAATCTGTGACATTATTGACATTGTTCAAATTAACATGATTGGTTGGATTACGTGCAAAGTGATCTTTAAGCTTAACCAGTCGAACAAATTTCATTAGATCAACAAATAAATCAACATCTCCACCTGTTTGGTTGGGGCAAAAACCTAAACCCTTATTGAGGACAGAAATTTCATCTTGATTTAGTTCTCTTTTTGATAGGTTTACAACAATAGATCTAACTGTGTTATCAATTTCAGTTCTAACTATTGTGGCGGATTCCCCTTCTTTTTGGATCTTGTTATTCTCTCCACTGATTCTAGGTTTGGTTTTTTCGAGTTTCTGTTTGCGTTTCTGCCAGTTCCTCCCTCCCCTTCTTGTCTTGGAGGTTCTTTGTGTACCGGTCGTGCCCCCAGCCTCCACCTTTCCATCTCCAATAAAAAATTATTGGGCCTTATGTCAGTTGCATTAGAACTTATTGGTTCAGTTGTAGAAGCCGAACTTGCGGCTGAAGAGAGTGATGTGATGCTGCTTGCAGAACTCAATTCGGGGGTCTCAACTCTCTGTCTTTTGCCCTCACCCGGGACTTTCACCTTGTCGTATTTTTTGGAGAAAGTATATACCCTCCCATCATTTTAGTCCTTGTCGTCCCTCTTAATTTTCCTCAGTTTTTTGTCTCTTAGGTAGATCTGATGTTTTTCTAGCACCCCGTCTAGTATAGCATAATTTTTCTTTATCACATCCTTTAATTCGGATTGTGCTATCTCCTTTTCCAGTTCTTCTATTTCTTGCTGAGCCTTTGCTCCCTTTTTTTCAGCATTTTTAATTAGGATGCGCATCATTGTGAAAGATGCGTTCCGTAAGTTATTTTCCCAGTCTTCTAGTTGGTCAGTGTCTAAGTCTTCAAACGTGGGGAAGATAAGTATCCTCAACCCACGTGGAATTTTCTCATTCTCTAAGTATTTTCCCAAGGTGGTGCCATCCCACCAGCGGGACATCTCATTCATCTTTAATTTTTCCAATTTTTTGAATTTGGCTTTTAAGCCATCTTCCTTAGGAATTGTTGTGCCAATTGTTTTGGCCCCAGGTGTGAATAAATCCTGGGCAAGCTCCTGGCGTCTATCTTTAAAGCTGGTCATGTTTGAGACAATCTTTTTACAAGAGTCTCACTTGTATAAGGATATAAATAAGTGATCTGGATATTGGGTGTGTCAGTGCTAATAAGGGTGAACTGAAGTAAGCAACAAAATATAATGATGGACCCTTCCTAGAGTCAGCACCTGACTAACTTGCTCCCCGTAATATTCGTTAACCCTTGAATTAATGAAGGGGATTGTGTGCACACTGGATGGCACCCATCATCACTATGCCTATTCCCTAGGGAATTTTAGTGCAAATAAAACAACCGCAAAGGTGCACCACAAAAAGCAAGACAATAAGTGAAAATAGTATTTAAGCACGATGAAGAAATATTTCACAAAGAAATGTTGATAGTCTTCTTTTAAACTTTAATTTTCAGTTTGCAATGAAACATATACAGCCGACGCGTTTCGTCCCAAGCTGGGACTTCTTCAGGGCTGTCGGTAAAAAACATAAACATTCAATCAATTTTTATATACAAAGATTAACTTCCAATCTAACAACATGTACAACAACAAACATATTAAAAACATTCCTACGATAGACATGGAGCTTATGCATTCATTGATCCTAAGGCGTCAGCCCACAGACAATCTATGAACTAGGGGATACATATAAACCTAGGGATATGTACAAGTGTATAAACCTTATTTACAGTTAAGATAAGCATTATTTACATTTACAAGGGATCATTTTATAGAGTGTTTGCATTTCAAACAAACGATTTTATCGAGCGGGGGATGGATATGTACAAAAGGCATGCGGTGTGTGCTAAGCCAATATTTGTAGATGTGGCACAAGAAGGGACCAGAATGAGAGAAAGAGAAAAGGATGAAGAGAGCACAACAAGAGAAAACCCCGTATGGGGAGTGGGCTAGTTCCATATTAGAAGGGGACCGGAGAAATAAGGATCCAACTACGCCCAGCATTAAATACCATTGTTACACCGAACCCAATACTCAATTACCTTTAAGTTTATGATACGTCGCTTTTGGAGAAAATGTGAGAGGAACCGGGGTCCAAGGGGCGCCTTCCCAGATACTGTAATCCTGATGTAAATTAGTTCATTCCCATGTCGAATTAACAGATTTGGACCTTAGCGGGGACATGAAAATGGAGAAATAACCATCTTGAAGTATATCATTGTGTTGTTACGCGATAAAGTTAGCAGTGCTTGATATGACTTAGCAGCAGGTAAGGGGGGGGCATTGAAAACCCTGTCATTAAGTCTAACGTTCCTTTGCTACTATCTACTTACTGTAAGCATGTTAATGGGCGATGAAGGCAGTGCTTATCAAAGTTCCTGGGTGGTGTAAACTGTCTTGCCACCTTAGTTTTGTGTCTGTCTTAAGCCATCTACTGAAAGACATTAAGAAGGAAAGCAGGGTCATACCCTATGCAAAGGCAATTTGATTTGGAAAGCGAAGGAATTGCAAACATATCTTAGCAAAAGGAAAGTGAGAAAGGAGATGAATTGATATGACATAGTTTTTACCTGGGTGGGTTATGGATCTAGTAGTGGACTGAAGGTCCTATTTGTCCAAGGGAGGAGGGTGTAGGCACTGTGTTCCAGCAGGCCTGTCAAGTGAAAAACAGGTAAATTGCTGTCTTATAATTGGGTACAACTAATAGAACATAGAAATACATTTCTGTATAAGTTTACATAGTTGTATGTGACCATTGTGAACATAGTCAGAGATATTCAGCCCCAGGTTGTTGGTCCAATTGTATGAACAATATTAAGAAAGTAGTGATGGAGTAGCTATTTTAGTTTGCTGGACAAGGGTCCTTGGCAGGATGAAAATTTCCAAAGTATAAGGAAACCTTTTGTGAGAGTGCAAATCCCCTTAAGTGAAATACATTGATAGGCAGTAATAACCTTAGTCTTGAGCAAAGACAAAACCTACTGGAAGAATAATTCAGGAAAGGACCTTCACTAGGGGCCAATACTGCATAGGATCCTAACAGAGGGGATGAACAGGTTACAGAATTTGTAACCAAACTCACCGTTCCTGATAAAACGGCCGGCGCCCATCCACAGCCCTCGTCCCACCGCAACACCCACAGCGACGTCGAGTTCGAATATTGTAAGCCCATCGTGTCTGTTATATAGCGTGAGCAATTATGTTAAGGGTCTGCACCTGACAAAAACGCGCCAACGCACCAACGCGGAAGCGCTGGGTGTTGGGAATGCGCGATGTCAACATGTGCAGTGGTGGCGGCCATATTGGAATGGCTAAGCGGAGCGTATATGTGTACACTCCTCCCTACCTAATGCCCGTTTTTCCGTGGGTGTCCGCCCTTCTCGGCACCCGGGATAGCTGGTTAGCTACTGTGACCAGCCATGTATAATATAAACGCATTAGCATGGCGAAAGAAAGTTTTTAGAATGAATATCGAATGCGGTCGCGCGTGATGCTGAATGATGAGCTTGTTCGAAGTGGAGGGACGGAAAATCTAGTTTGTAATGGGCACTGGGCCTGCAGTCTTGTAAAATGGTAGTCTTAGGCATTTTTGTAGTTCCTCCCGTGATTTTCTAATGACTTTGGTACTATATAAGTGATGTAGCTCGTCGAGGTGAACAAGCATCGCCCTCGCGCACTTGACCACATAGCGCATGCATGAGCAGCTTATCTCATCTGAGTTCGGCTCGGCGCATGCGCATGGATTCTGCCTCTATGTTGTTCTATTACAGCGCATGCGCAATGCCATACATTCGATCTGCGCCTGCGCTAGAAGATAGTTAACTACTGGCTCTTCCGCGCATGCGTCGGTTGCCTCACCAGCTCCGAGCATGCGCCCCTTGAAATCACATGGCACAATTTAATAGAGATGATTGCTGGATTAACGCGCAATTTGGCGCGCTTGGACCAATCAGCACGAGTATTTAAGGGCGCGCCTCCTTCCTGTCCGTCACCTCCACTCCCTCTTGGACGCTCGCCAGAGGTACCGACGGACAGGTAGGTGGGCGCTCTCTCCCTGTGCTTGCTCTTAATGTTTTTAATATTATTTGAGTTTCACCATCAGCAGGCTTGAGCTTAGAGCTTATAGTTTTTTATCAACTCACAGCTAGCCTCCATTTTCGACAGGGGTCAGCTATTTTACTTGAAGACAACTGAGTTATGTTTAATAAAGGAAATACAATTTATACATAGCAAGACTGAGCTTTGGAGCTTGTCCATACTGCAAAGCCTCATAGTATAGCTATGTCTCCTATTTTTTCAGAGCGGGGCCTCAACTTCCCGAGTGGGTGCCGGGTGAGGTGAGGTTACTTCCCACATAATGTTGGGTGAGTACACTTTTTTCAAAGTAATAAACATTTTGTTAACTTCTGAGTCAGGAGAACATTTTTTACAGTGGTGAATACTCTTGCTCACCACTACATGTGTGTTGCTTGTCTTGTTATTTTTCTAGATGTGGATCACTAAGGATAGCAAATCTTACACTACGCCTGTTGTCTGTATTTGTTCCCTTAGGAAAGGACGATTCATTTATAGTTTCCTCCAGCTAACATTGGGGCTCCAAGTTCCTGGTAGGAGTACTGCTTATTAATTGAATTGTTGTTATTCTATATATTTTGCAGTTGCCTCTTTTTGACACCATGGTCCTGACGAAAGCTGGGTAATATCCTTGACAGCTGAAACATGTCGACCACACTGCACGGCGCTATATTATAGTTATAATTTTGAACTGTACAGCGCTTGTTTTATTTTATGACACCAGAACAGTGCCTAATAAACATATTTTCTGTTCTGGTAGTTATTTTTAAACACTCTCTTTCACATTTTTTCACCGAGCACTGCACACTCATCAAACACCACTTTGAAATACACTGTGGCTAGAAGGCAATCACGATTTTCCTGTCTCTACACCATCAACTGATGTGTTGGGTGAGACTTGGAATATACCATCCATATCCCAGATGACGATTGAATCCGCCACATTGGTGGTCTGATGGGAATTTTTTCAGCCGAGTGTAATTCCACACTATTCTATTTCATGACAGCACACACTATCTCTGACTAGGTGCCTCCTTTTGTATTTATTGGTATGTCTAGGGTTGTGAGGCACTACGGTCAATAAATCAACCCACTTAGACCCCCCTACAAAATGATATTTTTGGCCCAGTGGTTAGAGACCTAAGGGTTTTTTAATAATGAGTTATTGTCTGCAATTGTACAAAAGAAGGTATTCAAATAATATACCCAGCTTGATTCTGAGACGGGCGAGTTGCTGATCATATTGGGGGCTCCTTTGGCCTTGTACCAGTCTCATGCAAATCCCAAGAGTTTGATTTCTTGCTGAGTAATAAAGCCTATGCCCAAAATGTGTGTTCTGATGAATGTTTTTCTTCCCACAGAAGATGTATTCAGTTGCAGCCAGCATGACTCGCGGGTGGGGGGTGGGGAGGGAGGGTTCGCGCAGATTTACAGGGGGAGGGAGGGGCGGAGGCAGGGGGGTTTAATTAAAATTAAAAACAACGTATCTTACTGGGTCCGCACCACCTCTGCTCCTGGCCGAGTCTCGCGTTTTCCCAACAGGAAGCAGTCACCAGCAGCCTCCCTCCCCTCCCCTAAGCCAATCACAACACTGCACTGACAGCGTTGTGATTGGTGAGGACGGCACCCAGCCGGGCGCCTATGGGGAGGCCATTTTCTCTATGTAAGCTGCATGCAGCCTACATAGAAGAAAGGCAGAGTGCGCATAGGGCTGACCAAACAGTGGGGCCCGTAACATTGTGCAAGCCACTTCTTCCCGACCCAGCCAACCATCTGCCCCCAACCAGGCATACCCTTCTGCTTTCTCGCAGTGCGAGAAACAAAAACATAAAATATTTAAAATACCATTTTATGTTTCTGCTTCTCACACTGCGAGAAAGCAGAGGGGCGACACTCCTCCGCCCTAATGGAGGAGCCGCCCCTGGATTAATCATACTGAAAACAACACTCTGTCAATGTAGCATGAAGATAGCCTCACATAAAATAGAGGTTTTCGTGAGAGTCAGTTTTATCTTTTGTTAAGTGCTCCAGAAAATATTTGACTTCAATTAAGGTTCACATTTTGGAGTATTGGGATTACAAGTAGTTAACTTCCCCTTAACTATTCAAGAAGCATTTAACATGGAAGTAAGTCAGGAGTCTCCACAGGTACACCTAGCTTGCTCCTTCTTATTACCCTTATCAGTGGTTTCCTAGCAGGGGTAATAACTGCTGCTCCTATCAAAGACCACCCGGCTATATGCAAGGTCCACCAGGCTTTGTGCAATACCCACCAGGACCACCTTTTGTGGGCAACCATTTCCAACCATGGGACCATCAGGCCCCTCCATTTAATTGCTATGGCCCACCGCCTTTTTTAGGCCAGCGCCAAGGCCCCCGAAAGGGCAGAAATCGAAAAGGCACACAGGTCCATTGGAACCAACAACCAGAGGGACCCCCGGGGGTATTAACCAGGAGCCAAACAGCATCAACCAGTCGGGGAACCTAGTGGTAAACTTATCCGAACATCAACTAACAGAAGCCGAAGAGAGTGTGTTAGCAAAAGGGCTTGGATTTGTCCCCACTAATAAGATGGACAAGTTTAGAGTGTGTCAAGAGATGAAGGAGTTTATGAGGAAACTAAAGCTAAAAGCTTTCTTTCTAAACAGTGACAATGAGATCACTGACCAATCAGACACTGGTCTAAAGAGAAAGTCCACTTTCACCCCAGTAGACTCCACCATACCAGTTGAAAAAGCAGTCATGGAAGAACTGGAAAATTTGCCCACAGCTGTGTCTGAAACCTACCAAAATACCACTAGATTAGAGAGAGTCGCACTCCGAGAACTTTCTAACAACCACAATATTGTAATCAAGCCAGCCGATAAGGGCGGGGCAACGGTCATACAGACCTACGCGAATTACGACAGAGAATGTAGAAAACTACTTGAAGACAGGCGTAACTATGAGGTACTCAGAGAAGACCCAACAGAAGAGGTCAGGATCTGCATTCTCGTAATGATTGAAGAAGCCAGAGCACATGACTGGCTTACCAAGAAAGAGAGTGACTTCCTAATTCAGGAGAACCCAAAAACACCTTATTTTTACACGATACCAAAGATTCATAAAGATGCCCCCTATCCACCAGGCCGCCCGATAGTGTCAGGGATAGAATCTATCCTTGAACCGCTGTCTAAATTTGCAGATGCATTCCTCAGACCGATTGTGCAAGCGACCAGCACTTACTTGAGGGACACCAAAGCAGTCCTACAATTGGTCAAGGAAATACCTTTTGATCCAGAACAAGATCTCCTTTTGGGCTTAGATGTGGAGAGCCTCTATACAAGCCTCCCACATCAAGAAACTTTGGAAATAATAGAGGAAGTCCTGTTATCCGTACCTTGGAAATACCATACACCGAGACAGGTGGTATTGGAATGCATATCTCTATCCCTCCAGAAAAGCTTCTTTCAGTACGAAAGGACCTACTACCTACAGAAACACGGCACGAGCATGGGCAGCACATATGCCCCGAGCCTGGCAGGTTTGTACGTACACCATCTAGAGACTACAAAAATTCTGAGCGATCGAAATCCATACAGGAACCATGTGGTGACAAGAAAAGGTACATTGACGACGTTCTGGTTATCTGGAGAGGTGACCAGGACTCAGTCAACCATTTCATGACCTGGCTGAATCAGCAAGACCAGTTCCTGAAATTTACTCACACAGCCTCCAAAGAGAACCTTGTGTTTCTTGATCTAAACATCTACCCCACTGATGGCAAACTAGAGACATGTACTCACTTCAAACCCACCGCCAAGAACAGCCTGTTACTCTATAGTAGTTTCCACCCTCGACACCTACGAGAAAATCTACCTTATGGGCAATTCCTCCGCCTGCGGCGCAACTGCAGCAACATAAAGGAATTTAAAACCCAAGCAGCCGACTTGGAGCAGAAACTACTGAGCAGAAACTACCCAAGGACAGTTGTCAACAAAGGTCTCAAAAGAGCCCGTAACAACAACAGAGAGGCTCTGTTAGACCCAACACCGGTGAAAGAACCAGACCCACGACCAATTTGCGTAACAACGTACAATACCAACTCGAACCAGATTACCAAAATTGTGAACAAACATTGGAAAATGCTTAACTGTGGTAAACTAAACTTCCCAAAACCCATGTTTGCTCATAGAAGGGGTAAAAATCTGAAAGATCTGTTGGTCCACACAAGACCAAAGAACATCAACACTAATGAACCTCCAAAACTAGCAGCTGTCAGTGGGCACCATCCATGTGGCTCTTGTGCGTCATATCAATACACGCAAAAAAGCCGCATGATCACGTTCTCTAATCAATCTACTTGGGAGCAACGCTCTTTCACTAATTGTAACAGCCGCAACGTTGTCTATCTGATTACCTGTCCCTGCAAAAAGGAATATGTGGGCATGACCACCAGGCCGGTCAAAGTGCGAATGGGCGAACACCGTAGCAACGTGCGTTGCAAAAAAACTACCACAAAAATGGCGACACACTTTGTGACAATGGGTCATAGTATCCATGATTTGAAATGGACAGTGATACAGGCTTTCAGGAATGACAAGGACCTCTTTACAAAAGAACAACGCTGGGTGTACCGTCTAGGTACTCACCAGACAGGCCTTAATGACGATATACCATGGTCCCAACTAAAGATCTAAATGTTTTAAAAAACTCCACCGTAACATACCCGGATGTCACACCTTCCATATTATAGCAATGACCCTCAAAAAAACAGTACAAAATACTCCTCTGCAATAAGATACTCTGGATGGCACAAACCTGTTTTTATCATAGCAATAGCTCAGACAAAATCTGCGATTTTACAGAACTACAGACAAACATCATTTCCAATTTCGCGACCTATGAGCAATTTTTAACAAAAACCCCGCGGACTGCCAACAGGCACTGACACCTATCAATATAACCTTCTCTGAGAGGCCCAAACGTGATACATATCCCTGATGCCAAACTGAGCGACATACGATAATTAGTGTTTCCACACACGCATGCGTACACGTTGGCAATCAGAGAAACACGTAATCACATCATTGCGCGCATGCGCGGAGTATTGACACTACTCCGCGCATGCGCTCTCTAATCGGGACGCCCCCCGCCTTACAGTAAAGGAGTTTCATTCCTCGCCCCGCAAACGCTGCAGTAAGAAACTAACTATTTATGGGATGACCGTTAGTATCATTTGCACATAAGAAGGGATCCTCGAGCAAAACTTTGCAGCTATGAGAATCTCCCCATCTAAGAAATGGCCGCCGCAATAACTGGTAGCTCAGACTCGTTTCTGTAGGCACACCCTACCAGAACAAGCGCCAGTAACCACCTAACTAGTAATTATCCAATCAACCCCACTATATATAGACCGGCTCTGTCCTGCTTTCTCATTACCACGGAAGCCACGGACGAAGGAGGAAGCACAGACATGCTGGGGGTTGAGTAAGTACGGCATAGCCGATTGAGATACCCGGCTGAGAACTGATTTTGCTGTAAAAAAGACCAATGCAGTCAGACCACCTAGGCTGCTACAAAAAATCTCGTCGCAAAGTATACATCCCTCCCCTCCTGTTTTTTCTTTATTTCTCCCCATCTACAGCTGGACCCTCAAATACCCTTTGTCCTGACCTGGCTCATGGAGCACTGACTCCTATTTTCCTAAGTATGTACCTTTGACAGAATACATACTTTCTCAAGCTCACAGCTGCTTTCTGAGCTCTACTATGTGTGTGTTATACTGTATGTGATGTGGCAATTTCACTGCCCCTAGTCTTAGTGTTTTACAATTCATCTGGATTATCCAGTATCACAATTTATATGTGTGTTAGATATCTTTTCCTTCCTTACAGGTGACAATATGTCTAGCGCAATGGGATAAGCGCATTTAATAATTGCGTACTCTTGTGTTTCAGGCTTACAACATCAGGAATTCAGATTAAGCTAGGATCTGTATAAATATAAATTATATCTATACACATTGATATAATAGTATTCTTCACTTTCTCTGTACATACACTTTTTTACTTTTTTCTCATTGTGGTAAAACACTAGTGAGTGACAGGGGGATCTGACCCTGGTCCTGACGAAGGGGCATAGCGCCCCGAAACATGTTGACCCGCACAGGAGAGTAAGCGCATTACCTAGCTCTATCTCTCCGCTCCACTTCTTTTAATAATACCAGCCAGTGTCTATTAAATAATATTTTCTACCACTAGGCCAAGTATTTTTTAACTTCACTTACCTACACCACCCCTGACCCTACTGACACTCACTCCATTTCACTCACATAGCACCCACATTAAAAAGGTGCTCCTGCGTAGCCGCTAGTCGCAGCACTGCCCCGTCCCGCAGCTGGGGCTGGAAGACCCCAATGATGAAGCATGACACCAAGGGCCCTTTTGGTATGTGAGGGGTATTTTAACACATAGTGTCTCTCCAACCATCATCAGGATACACACTACATTCCACGTGAGGTGGACCCTGTTGATTAAATGTACTTTCAAAAGAGGAGGATGTGCCCACCTCGGTGCCGTTGAGCACCACCTCTTCACTCCCCCCATTGATATTAAGTAATAACTGCAGCGGCAGGTACAGAAAATAAACAGAGCTCTCAAAGCCTGGATTATTTTCAGAGTTAAAGAGTGTATGATAGTTCTCCTACGCCTCGGGATGGGCAAATCGATATCCACACCATTTAAGTGGGTAACTATGGAGTCCCACAATTATAAACTGATCTCCATCTGAATAAACAAACCACACACACACACACACACTCACCTATTCACCTACTCTCCTGACAAATTAGCCCCTCCCTTTATCTGACTCTCTCTGTGATGCTGGCAAGAAGTCTAACTTCCTAAAAGACAGATAGTTTGTTATTCAAAATGTGTTGGGGGCACGTTCAGATTTCTTTCTTAACATGTGCTGTTATATGGTGGTGTGCAGTAAATCTTGGTGGATGAAGAACTGTAATCTTCAATCTCAGGGGTCTCACTAATACAAAGAACTTGGCACAGAAGCTGAAATATGAAATGACATCTTTATTAAACTTAATTAAGTGAGACTACGTCACACAGGAGCCTTTGCAACTGAATGAGGCAGTCTGAGGAGTACAGAAAACAGAGGCCTTATATATGCTTAGTGTTACAAACTCAGCATAAAATTAAGGGGCAGTCCTAGCTTTTGCAAACATGCAAAATGCCTAAGATGGACATGCAAGATCTGCCAAATATTAGCCAATAGAAAAACATTTTCAAACAAAGTATCACATGACAGAAACTTCAGTTTGCAATAACCCAACCCAAAGTAAATTATTAAGAATGTCCCAAATCCAATCTCCACAAGCCAGACAAACCCATAATTCAAAGCACAATGCATGTAATGAAGAAACATAGAAAGGAAACAATGACAGATAACGAGCAAGATAAGGCATGTGTAGAGAAGCTAAAAATTAACGATGTCCTGAACTTTGACTGGCAATCTCAGATAACAATCAACCAAGGAAATTGGTTTAGCGAGGTCAGTTTCAGATAAAGGGGTCAGTTCCTTACAATGCACCTTGGAGTCAAGAAAAGGCTTAGTTAATAAGTGCATGAACAACAAAGCCCATGCAACTTTGTTCGTTTGGTTACCTCCACAGGCCTACGTGATGACAACACAAAATGGAGGCACGGACAAAATGGAACCCATATTCAGGACAAAGTCTCTGAATACGTAATGAACTCGCTAGTTAACATGACAAATTCACTCCATATTAGCCGTACTTACTAGATACGGTACAACATCACCAAAATCATGACGGAACCATAACCTCACAGGACAAGACAGAATTTACAGAACCTCAGCCCCTCCTTTTGCCATTACGTAGGCAAATCCTAATTAATTGCTAGGCGAGCATTTTCCATTCTAAATATTTCATTAAAGGTATGAGCAGGAATACAAAGTGAACAGGGCAATTGTTCATAATTAACATAAAGTAATTATCACTTCTACAAACAAAAATTATAATTTTTCACAACCCTAAGCAAAAAGCAAATCCTAAAATTATCTAGTAACATTTTAGGGCTCCTATGTATTTCAGTAACTTATTATATATTCAGGTGAAACAGTGGCGATCCTTATCAATGCTCTCAGATGAAAAGGGATACTCTTCCACAGAGAAGGGACTTTATTCTGCTTTTACTAAACAGAATACTACTTTAAAACAATGCCAGCAAAACAATAAGTATCAGTCTCCTAACACCCATTTTATGCAATCGCACGGAAACTTGTGCAACCAACTATGCCCAGAGTCCGTTCAAGCCTCTCTGACAGGCTTCTATCATCCATCAAATCTACTCCCATTGTTGCATGGGCCTCTTGATTCAGGCCTCCCATGAAAAATAGTGTTTCTCAGTATCCGTTGGAGTGCCCTCCTGGCAAACACTCACAGCTCATTCGAAAGTCTCAATGTCTCAAGGCAGTGCACCAATATCTCTCCTCTGCGGCAGGCACTACAGATAGTGTGCTCTTCATTGATCAAAGGCACAGATCATCTTATGCAGATCCGGGTCTACATTCTCAGGCTCCAACACTCATTACTCAGTGTCAGAGAACGCTCAGGCTGCTCTTTCATGGGCACCATAATGTAGTGCCTTTTGCCAATCTTGGATCCTCCGGTGCACTGCACTTCCGTTGGAGCAAAGGAAAAGAAGTTGTGTGGCCAAAACTCAGGCCAAGGGGCTCAAGGGACTGCACACTGTCAGAGGTTACCAGCACATGACAGGTAGAAAACTCAAGCCTCAACTCTTTCGCTCTTTTGCACTGAAATTCTGGTTCTGTGGCAAAACCAGATTCTCCTTCTTCTCTGATGTTCAACGCCTTCTGATGAAGCAAGAACAATACTTTAAAGATACCATTGATGGCGTGCTGGCGATCACTATCCAACCTTGCTACTTTCTGGGTGCTGCGACTGTAGCTGTCGCTGGTGGGAATTAGACTTTATTCATCGTTCTGCAGGTCATGACTCGATCCCGCAGAACCTAGTGATGTAGAAAATGTGACACAGTTGTTAGTTTCCTTCAATTTAGTTAAAAAACAGTTCATTTAACAAAGGGACTGCAAACAGGTGGCCTGCAATCTTCAAAGGAGTGGCCATACGCCATGGGACTATTGTGATCTAAAATACACTGTCATTCTCATAGAATACAAAGACAAAGGCAATAAGCAAAACAGTGCCTCTAATCTCTTCAAATGGGTTTCCATGTGAGAGCATATCCTCTACCATCTAAGGGTAGATAACTACATGAGAATTCTATCTAAATGGATGTCCTCACACATAGTAGTATCATCTAATGGGGTAAACACATTTTTTCTCCCAATGATTACATATAGGTCTTCCTAAATTCCTTATCTAAAACATCTCAAAAGGGAAATCGCATAATCCAGATTATCAGGGACATGTAGATACCTCCCTTTTAATAACTGTGCATCAGGTGCACTATACAATACAAAGGCTAATGATCAAAATGTGGAAACAAAAGACAAGAACTAGAGAGTCCTGGTATTTCCATGATTTAGAACACATCTAATCCACCAAAAATTAAAGCAGCAGAAAAAAGCACCTAAAAACCAAATTAGAATAGGCATTGAATTTGTCATATTCAAAAAAACGTAAGGTGTCTCCTATTGAGGTGGAAAACTTATCTTACTATAGTATTGAGTCAGTTAACCAGTCCATCACTACCCTGACAGTCAGACTGGAAAACATCAAAGTAGGCCTAAAGAAAATTCTTGAAAACCAGTCTGGTCATACAAAAGGGAATTATATATAATATGGGTGTCTCTGGTACATTACTGCAATCCGGAAGTGTGAACCTGAACAATACAAAAATAATAAAAGGGCTAACTGGTGAAAGGAATATGGAAAAGAGAAATGGAACTAGGACACAGCTAAAATCCCCAATAGCTAGGCACGATGCGACATCGGGCAGGGGAGAAGTAACAAAAGAAAAATCTATAGGAAGAACAAGGAATTACTTGGCGGAACAAAAATCAAAAATAGTTCACAAATGTTAGCTCTACCGCTGGCCGCTAAACCATATACGGTCATCTCAGCTAATGTTCCAGTTCCTTTTTCAGGGAAAAAATGAAAAGTTTAGGTCACCTTTAGCAAGAGCCACAAATCTATAATTTCATCCTTAGGTCCAATCAAGGAAACATAAATGTAGGGCTGCCTGTTCCTTAAGGGAAGAGGACAGTATTGTGACTAATTGCAGGTGACACACTTTGATCCTGTATATCTCTTTTATTTTACTTCAATACTATAAAGCCAAATTTGACATACACTGGTGAAGTGTTGTCTGTCTTGTTCACAGCATAAAAAATCATATCTGTGAAATTTAGTATCAGAGCAAATTCACCCAACTGTAGTGCAGCGATATACATCGTCATGTAGAACCCTTCACAACACAGGTAAACTTGTAATAGTATCTAAAGCAGCAACATAAAACAAAAACATGCATAAAATAAAAAAACACACATATGCCAAGCCATCAGATATACGCGCTGTATATCAAGCACAAAAAGCATAGACAAAGTACAATAGCATATGCAAATAGGCGGTGACACACAACACCATTGCATACACTTTATGCACTGTGAACCTGCAGCCCAAAACCCAATATTCAGGCCTGCTTAATTTGTCAGGCTTAAAATCCTCACCCTCCTTTTGACAGCAGATCACCAGTTAGTGGAGATTTGGCTGTCAAACACAACTTACTGTGTTGCTTCTGACACACAGAACCAGCAGGAACAATTCATAAAAGGATAAAATTCAAAAATATGTAAAACGCACAAACATTTCTTTTCAAAAGAAGTCATAATAAAAAAAAACATCTTTTTCAACATACTGCTGACATTGCACATAACACACAAAATATCAACTGTAACCAACCATCTTTTGAAAACATGCTAAACCACCTTAATTTTGACGTCCCAAAAGCTCTTTCACAGACACTCTGCGTGTCCCGTGCGTCAACACCCTTTGAGGCCCTGCTTTTCCAAGCAATGATTTCTCCATCTGTTTACACTAACTCCTAACTCCCACCTTACTGACCTTCAGGTCAAAATCTGCCTTGCGGGCTCCTCAGCCCTCTCCCTCTTCCTCACTCTGAGGTTGACAAAGACAAAAAGCCTTCCCAACTCTTTCCAACCTGCAATAATCAACCCTATTTAAAAACACATGATATATATATTACTCCTGTTAGGGGCTACAATTTATTTCTATACTTAGATTATTAAAACAGTT
Source organism: Lissotriton helveticus (assembly GCF_964261635.1). Lineage (NCBI taxonomy): Eukaryota > Metazoa > Chordata > Amphibia > Caudata > Salamandridae > Lissotriton > Lissotriton helveticus. The sequence goes on along the minus strand of NC_136065.1, from coordinate 160,456,988 downwards.
ACTGTGAATAATTTACAGAACATAATAAGACACATACCAGTTTTTAGAACAAATGCTTGTTTGCAATGGTACTCATTTCATCAACCTTAAATGGATGAAGGTCTCAGTTAGGTCCAGCCAAAGTTAAAACCTTCCATCCTGATATTAAACTCAAACCTCTGCACCAGGCACATTGGCTCACTGAGCCATTAAAAGCAACCCCAAATGGGAACAACCTGCAAATTTTTATTAGACCTAAATGTATGCATATACTGAAGCCTAAGGCACTTTAAAGCTATTTTAAATGGCAAGAATGCTGTTTGAATAGTCCATTTTACCCAAATTCGACTTTGATATTTGGGGCACTTAAAAATAAATATCCTATAATTGTGTTACATATTAATCATCCTCAGAATGTTCTTTACAGATTACAAAGATTGGACATTAGACATATCTCATGTAAATCTTTAGAAAAATGAGTTTTTTACGCCTGCGCTAAGTGAAATTCCATATGCTAATGCCCTCATTATGCAGTGCAACACAACTCAAATTAAATTATAATGCTAGGAGGTCACAGTGTGAGCATTAAGCTTTATAAATATAAAAAAACGAATTGTGTAGCACTTATTTTTAATAATTATTTTTCATATTTAATAATTATTGTTAATAAACCCAATCATGTTTGATAATACCACATATAAAAACAAGCTGCATCCCTTGCCTATCATTTTTAGACGCATCCATTTATAAACCTAACCACAGAAGCCTAACTTATAACATGAAAAAAAAAATTGCGCCACATTTTTATCTTTCTAAAAAGGACAATTTTTATTTATTTAGCAACAGAACCAAGAATATGCTTACAAAAAATGCTTAAAGAGAGGAAACCCTTAATTGAAATGTCTTTCTGTAATACAAAATAATGAACCTTAGTTTGTAACCTTTTTTAAAACACTATTCTGAAATGCAAAGATTCACCTGTGTTTAACTGAGGGCAAAGTCCTGGCTGAGTAAATACTCCTGTTTATTTAGCTTGTCTCCCAGGGTTGTAACATGAGCATGATGACAGTCTTTTTCAAACGAAGACATATCAATGCGTGTTCTATAGTATACGTTTGAGTTCAGCAAAAACTTACTTCAGCTGAAGTGTTTGCCTAGTAATTTCTAATACAATGTATGTAAGTAAAAATGCTATGTTTGTTTTTCTACAAAACACACCATTCGTTTTTGGGGGCCTTTTTATTCCTAGTGAATGTGAATTTTAATCTTATTTTTTTTAAGCATTTGGACATTTTGCTTAATAGACTGAAAACATCAAAAAGAAACACAAACACACATTTGAGCTCATTTCAGACATAAACAGAAAGGAGTCAAACACTCAGGACACACATTACGGCGCGCTTTAGCCATGCATTTAATAAATAGCGCCATCGCTATGTACTTACAGAAGTTGCACTAATGGGAAAACCACATAGACATTTAAACACACATTTAACCCACAGATCAACACTTAGGACTAAAACAAAGGACAGCCCACAGACTGTACTTAAACCAAACCATTTGTAAATACTAGTTGTAAGTCATATTTACAAGAAACGCTTCTCAATAATGTTCCAAAAGACTGCAAAAACAGACTGCTACATATCCAAGAAGCCAAAACACACTCAATTCACTAGCTTTGGCTGGCAGAACACCAATCGCTCTGCATATCTTCATTTATAAAATTGCGCAGAACAAAGGATCCTTGTTTTGTATTATGTCATATTTTAATTCCCTGGGGATACAAAATCACCAAGGAAGAAATATGTTTTTAAATCTAAACCTATTTAGATATTCCCTCTAGGGGAGCCGGCTAATTTACTTCACATCACACTATGGTACCTTTCAAAAAAGCAACACATTCTTCGATGCGAGCTTGAAAACAGGCATGCCAAAAATATTTGCAGAATTATGCAAATATTATAATCAAAGTAGTGCTTAAGGTACTCTTCGTACGTGCACCGTTCAACAAAATCAGATAGAGAAAAATCTCCTCATTACCTGCCTACACAAATTGCAATTTGCATATCCAAACCTATACAAATCCAAAGTTGGCCAACACAAATTACAAAATTCCAAAGCTACAGTAAGCGTTACTAAACTACCTTACTCTTACCAATCAAAAAGTTGTCCAAATTCTAACTGCCAAGTTCTAAATGACCTAACGGTCCTTTTTTAGAATACTCACGCCAAAAAGGTTCTCAGTCAGGAGTAACATCATGTGGAGGATCAAAATCAGGAAGATCAGAAATATACTGGGCTGCAAAGACAAAGAATCTCCAGAATCCTTGTGCACAGAGTAGTAGAGTCCCGTCCTGTCCTCCTCAGTAGATTTCAGTCTCCTGACAAGATCACTCCTTTAGAAAGTCACTTCTCTGATGAGGCCCGCGTTGTTGGGCGCCATTTGAAGAACTGTAATCTTCAATCTCAGGGGTCTCACTAATACAAAGAACTTGGCACAGAAGCTGAAATATGAAAAGACATCTTTATTAAACTTAATTAAGTGAGACTACATCACACAGGAGCCTTTGCAACTGAATGAGGCAGTCTGAGGAGTACAGAAAACAGAGGCCTTATATATGCTTAGGGTTACAAACTCAGCATAAAATTAAGGGGCAGTCCTAGCTTTTGCAAACATGCAAAATGCCTAACATGGACATGCAAGATCTGCCAAATATTAGCCAATAGAAAAACATTTTCAAACAAAGTATCACATGACAGAAACCTCAGTTTGCAATAACCCAACCCAAAGTAAATTATTAAGACTGTCCCAAATCCAGTCTCCACAAGCCGGACAAACCCATAATTGAAAGCACAATGCATGTAATGAAGAAACATAGAAAGGAAACAATGACAGATAACGAGCAAGATAAGGCATGTGTAGAGAAGCTAAAAATGAACGATGTCCTGAACTTTGACTGGCAATCTCAGATAACAATCAACCAAGGAAATTGGCTTAGCGAGGTCAGTTTCAGATAAAGGGGTGAGTTCCTTACAATGCACCTTAGAGTCAAGAAAAGGCTTAGTTAATAAGTGCATGAACAACGAAGCCCATGCAACTTTGTTCGTTTGGTTACCTCCACAGGCCTACGTGATGGCAACACAAAATGGAGGCACGGACACAATGGAACCCATATTCAAGACAAAGTCTCTGAATACGTAATGAACTCGCTAGTTAACATGACGAATTCACTCCATATTAGCCGTACTTACTAGATACGGTACAACGTCACCAAAATCGTGACGGAACCATAACCTCACAGGACAAGACAGAATTTACAGAACCTCATGGGCCATGCTATTATCAGAACATTGATTCCTGTCTATATATAAGTCATGTCTGTGCTGTGCTGTTTGTTTGTTCAAAGTACTATATTAATGTGCTGGCTGTCTTGTTCACCATGTTTGTATTGTTTTTATAAAGTACATTTATAGAGTGATACTGGCCGCCTTTCAGTCACTTTAAAGCGAGTACTTCGAATGCATAAATTCAGTGGGGCCTATTCAGAAAGGCATTTTGAAGTACATAAACATGTGCTACAACTGATAGAGACATCTAGCTGCAGATTCCTCATTTTCGTATTCTCCCCAGGTGCCAGACTAGATCTGGATATGTTTTGTAAGAATAAGGGTACCCCTGACACAATTTCCTAAATCAGGGTGTGTAGATCAAATGTAAACAAAACAATTTAGGAAAGTTCAGGGTAATATATAGACCTAAACAGCATACTCATTATAATATACATACACCCTGTAGAATTATGTATGAAAAAGTTATTTTTTATTGTTATTTTATATTATTAATATAGACAGTTATATTTCTGTACAATTTAAAAAGAACATGTTGAGAGGATGATGCCCTTTATAATCGAAGATGCATAATATTTACACATTTATAACTCTAAATCCTATCATACATCCTGGCACTGTGCTATGGATCTTTTTCCTCTCACAGTGTCAACAGTGAATATTATTGTATATGGAATTATTTAAACATTCATCAAAAAATATATACACATTTTTATTTCATTTTGTAGAGAGGACATTCATTCCTGGCATGGCTCTGGAGATTCTAAATCCTTATTTAAACATTCATCAAAAATTATACAAATTCTTATTTCATTTTGTAGAGACAACATTCATTTCTGGCATGGCTCTGGAGATTCTAGATCCTACACGTGTTTCGGCTGCACGCCTTCATCAGGAAGCCATGTACATAGGTCATGAAACATCGTCGCATATATTGAGTGCTCTAGCCTCTAGGGAGTTCAGACTTTGAGGCCCCAGTACTGCTGTAGTACAGTGGATTCTCTGCAGGAGATGGACGAAAAAGTCTACGGGACTTTAGTATTATAAATGCTTTTGTCTGGGATGGATCCCTGGTTAGTGCACTGCTGAATAGTCATCAGAATTCATCCACTGCTGTATCGAATCCCAGTGTTGATAAACAACGATAATCAATATACCAATGACGATTGAGCAACTGAGCGCATTTACAATGGTTGCAGCTTTTCAAACGGATATAGAAAGAGGACACTTAGGAAGTACCGGAGACTCTACAGTAGTCCTTGGGTCCTTGTGGGGCTCTATTTACAAAGACCGTCTTATAATGCTAGTCTCATGAAAAAACTCCCCCACTTGATGAAAATCCAGAGGTCTGTATATAGGCTCTCGTTCACGAGACTGGAAAAGAGACGTCTAACATCTTGGTCCATATATTACCCTCAACTTTCCTAATTTGTTTTGTTTACATTTGATCTGGATATGTTTTGTACAGCAGTACCTCTACATGTCGGTAGTGGGCATCGAGCGACTCCGTAGCGACGTCATCCTCAGGATATGATGTCAATGGGGTCCATATAAGCCCTACTCCGACACACTGATGACGATGCGGATTCAATTAGCAGTTCCTCTGCACGTTTTTTGGCCTACCGTGACGATTTTGTCGAATGGAACTGTGTGCCTTATCTATGTCCTCGTGATTTAAACCCTGTGGGTCCTGTGTACGACCAATGTCGGCCTCGGACCCCCATTCTATTTGTATGTGGTGCTTAGGAGGGCACCATGTAAAAAAACAGAAGGGACACCCTACTCACATAGAACCAGGTTGCATTGCAGTTTAAACAAAAAACAGTGGTTCCTGTGAACACTTAATGATTAATATCACAATATAATTCTTAGCACATTCGCAGTTAACTAGGAGTCTAACAATGTCAGGGAAAGAAGAACTTGTAACACAGGAGGTATAGAGAAACAAGCTGTTTTACATATGAAAATGCACACATTTGTTATAAATGTATCAGTGTTAAGTGTCCCAAGTGAAAAAAGGGTGAAAGCTAAGAGTATCAATTGTGACTTTTGTGACATAAAAACAAGGTTTCAATGTTGTTACAGAAAACGGTCATTCAATGGATACACAATCAATGTTGACAGTTTCCTAGCTTAATAGTAGGGACTGGGATTGGTTCATTTTCAAATTGTTGCCGATGTTTTGACCCTGCTACCAATGTGGTGTCTCATCAGGACCTATCAATGTAGGGACACCTGTGAATGACTGACAGTGAGTGAGGGGAACGCCTGTGGGAGTGTAGGGTGGTTAAGAATACTCAAATGGGCCCAGCTGGGCACCTATAGAGGGGCGGGTACAGGCAGACACAGATATGCGAGATGGTCATGAAAGGAATCCTACATCCAAGAAGAGTGTTGCATGAATTGACAAGGTCCAAAGATAAGGAAGGGCCTTGAAATACTCAGGGAAACGTCAGTCCATTTCTTTAGAGATTCTGATAGTCATGAAGTCAATGTAGAAATAAGACTCGATCTGTAGCAGAAAAATTCCGGGCTTGGATTCACTGGAGAACTGCTCTAGTCTGTCTCTGCTAGGAGAGCACCATGTCTCAGAAGAGTGCATCTCATGTCAACAACTTTGACCGAAGGCGCTGAAGGAACAACGGATGTTGCTTCTTGGCAGCGTGGATGTCGCAGTCTTCGAAGACGTCCCTTCAGCCTCGGTCCTCTTCATGCACCAAGAACCACTAGTGGGCCTGATCCTGAAGCTGTTCCCATGGATACCACTCTCCTTTGACATCTAAAGATGAGTCTCTTCACAGACAGTCAAAGTCACAGCATAAACCGACTTCATCACAGGAGAACTGCCACCAGTCGTCGGCTGAAGTTCGGTGCATGAGTCTACCCTGCGTCTCCCAACCTACCCTGGAGCCGGAGTGACTCTGAACTAAATGAGTAAATATTCCAACTCTCTCCATAGTTTCTGTGGGTCTTCACCTTCCCCTGGAGTGCCCTCGGGCCCCAAGGAGGTGCTTGACACTGGGACGGTGTCCACACCAGCGGGTTCACCCTCAGGATCAGTATGGTTTCCAAATTAAAAATATGTTCCGACGCCAGTGTGCAGCCCTTCGGGGTTGCCGCCTTCGGCGTCAGGTCTGGTCCTCTGACTCCGGCAATGGCGCCAAGGTCCGGCATGATGACTTTGAAGGCAGCACTGCTCAACGCTCAAACTTTGTTCCCACTCCAAAGCCAAGATATCGGCTCTTCTGCGCGGAGCAGTGTCGGATGTGGCATCGGTGGAGCGGTCCATTCTTCCTCCTGTTTTTCCAACAGAGGAACACGATGTTGGGGGTAAGGGTGGGTTTTTCCATTCATTTTCTGATATAATTTCAACCTCCTGTAGAGTCTAGTTGGTAGATTGACTATGGGGAAGCAAGTGGTTTGGAGTCTTCCCAGGCCTCAGGCCTTCTGTTACCTCCTAGTTTGGATACTTCTCTGGAGGATATACTCAGACGGATTTCTACCATTCTGGAGGTATTGCTTCCCTCCATGGAATTGACAACAGATCCACTACTTCTTTTATATCAGAACCAGTGGGTAGAACCAGTGCTTCCTTTTAGTGAGGCTCTTTATGATATTATGTCGGGTACCTGAGCTAAGCCTGAAACGGGGGCCCCTGTGGATGGAACTATTTCTCACAGGCATCGACCGACCCCTGGAGATACAACGTGTCTCCTTAGGCATCCGACTCATCATAGTTTTGTGGTGCAGGCTGCCTTGGCCACCCAAAATATTGATACATTCCCCTCTGCTCCCCCCAGAAAGGGAGGCCAGGAAATTGGATAGGTGTGGCAGGCATGTTTTCGCCTCCACTAGTTCAGCACTGTGGTCTCTCAATACCTCTTTTATCCTTGGATGCTTCCCTTGTGGATTATGGGACTCGTTAAAGTGCCTGCAGCCCTCCCATCTGAAAGAGACATGGAACGCTCTTGTCCCATTGGTACGGGATGGACAACAGGCAGTTAAACTGATTATTCATTGTGGTGTGGACACTACTAGTTCTGTAGGTCAGGCAATGGCCTCTTCAGTAGCACTCCATTGTCGTGCCTGATTGCACACTTTGTGGTTTTCAGATATAGTTCAGGCCACATTGTTTGATATGCCTTTTGAAGGGACATGCCTTTTCGGTGTGCATGCTGACTCTGCTCTGCGTAAAATTAGAAATAGTTGGGGTGCAGCAGAGTCTTAACCTTGCCGGCTGTTTCCTGGTTTTCATGTATTAATTTATGTGGGTAAACCTTCCGTTCCAGTATGAGCCATTCATGGGGCGATGCCCACTGGCTGTTCCTTTCAATCTTCCCTTTATAAGGTGATACCCGGTGAGGTATTCCTGCTTGCTGTAAGTACTTTTGTTCAGTGTATTCTGTCAGTGTTATGTTAAATTTCCAGTAATCTAGGACATGTGTTATTTTGTAACCTTACATACACCCATACCATCCGTTTTTTTGCTGGGACTGGGTTTCTACCCAAGTACTTTTTTTATTATGAGTACCTTGTCTGAGTTGTGCAGATGCACTGTGACCTTGTTCCCTGTTCTACAGGGATCATCCTTGGTATGAAACAAGCACATGGAGAGGCAACTAAGAGAACAGTGAAAAAAATGTATCAATGCAACAAAACACAGCTGATGTCCTTCATTGACGTATAAAAAGTCATGTTTTAATAAGTCTTCTTAGACCGGTGATACACGTGAACAGCCAATATTCTCAATATAGGATAAGCAATGAAACAGCCAGGAAACAGCCAACGCATTTCGCCCGAAGCGGGATTCCTCAGGGCAAGAATTACTCGAATTAGCAGCAGTCAGAATATTGCGACTTCAGGTGGTGAAATACGTTAGAAAACTGAACTTATTTATATATATATGTCCTATATAAATATAGCATTATAAGGCAACAAAGGTCCTTAACTAAATTTGATATTCAAGAAGCAATTAATAAATTATAAACAACAATGTGTTCTATAAGCCAAAATGTGTCCAGCCGGACACTAATTTAATCAATGTAAGAAAATCAATACAAATAAGGTGAGCAATTATACAGTGGGATACAGTCCTGTATCCAATACATATACCACATAAAGGACAAAACAAAGGAAAATTGAAAAGGAAATTAGCCCAGGCAATTTTATATCGAGGGGATGCTTGCTAAAGAATTTGAGAGTAGCCTAGCTAGCCCCATGTAGTAAACGCAAATAGGTGACACAATGGAAAGACTGGTGTGTGAATACATTAACAGTCGACGGCATTTCGATCCTGTACATAAATAAAAGGATCATCATCAGGACTAAAAATTACATTGCCTGAGTATTTAGATATACAAGCCTGTTGAAAAATTAAAGAAGGAGGCAAAAGAAATGAAATAGTAGTTAAAGGTGCTGAAACATTGGCTACTTAATGCTGGAGCACACAAGATTGAAAAGCCTTTTTTTTGCATTCCGTAAAAGCTCTAATCTTAAGGATCACCTAGTGAGAGCAGCACTCCCTAGCCCCACGCAGCGCCAGACACTAGATGCGCACTGGGGTCAAACTCCATTGTTAGGGCATGCTAAGTGTGGTTCCTGTAATGTGTGTGATTACACTATGGAAGGCAAATCATTCAAATTCAACAATGTACAGATAAATTGTCAATCTTTTACAAACTGTAATACCAGTGATGTCATCTACCTAATTCAATGCCCATGTCTCAAAATATACATTGGCCAGACAAAACAGAAAATTAAAACCAGAATTGGACAACATTGAAGCCGGGTCCACTGTAAGACCCCCAACGCCTCATTGGTTGACCACTTCATGCAGGAATGCCACACTGAGAATGATATCAAACGGACTGTTCTTAAAGCGTTGAAACTGCCTCCACGTGGAGGTGATATGGCCCTCCTATTGAATAAGGAGGAACTTAAAATGATCATCCTAATGGACAGCATAAGGAGTGGACTCAACAGAAATGAGGACTGGACGTCTCTCCTCTAATTGAAAATAGTCCCTCTCTGCTGAATAAATGCGCATAACTTACTGTATATAAGAAACTGACCTCATTGTATAATAGTGTACTGCTTTCCATTTAATCTGTTTAAATTATTTAAATGTTGTCATGCCCAGTGCCACCACTTTACCTCATGGGCCATGCACTTATTGGTTGGTTCTTGTGTGCACACTGCTCTCCCTCTCTAGTATGGCCGCCTGACTATACCAGGTTCACAATTCAATCCAGCCATGGCACCAACCAGTTCCCTGGTCAGCATACGTTCTTTCCACAATTGGTTTTTCCCCCCATGTCTGTGCGCTACCTTCACTAATCCGCCTTGGTATGCCACACTCAAGATGGCCGCCCAATTAGCATCCCACGTGGCAATTGGGTAACGCGCGGTTCCGCCACTCAAAAGATGGCCGCTTTCGACCACTTATACACCAGCTCAGATTGTCGACAGCTCCGCCACCGCTGACACGAGCCAAATTGCCCGGCAGTGCAAGAGGACCACTCCATCCAGCGTTGTCAGGTAGGCTCATTTCCTTCCCTCTCCCCCGACCAGCCCGGTTTCCAATTGACAGGATCCTTACCCTCCTACTGTCTCTCTGGAGTTCGGTCATCGAGATCGCAAGACGGGATTATCCGCCGGACCTCCGTGAACCATGCCCCCCGGTGGTAGGACCCACCACGGGCATTGGTAAGCCCCCTGTTTTTCCAGCCCCATCCGCCCACCTAGTCAACCCTCGAATTGTCCTAACCTTGAATTCTTCTCCATAGACCCGCCAAATCCCCTGCCAGCTACCGGCCAAGGTTATTTGCACGCCGGTTCCTTGGCACGCCAGGTTCTCCAATCTCCCAGGACCTTCTTCATTTAGAACCATTGGCCACAGTGACCTACTCAGGTCCCCAGCACCGTGACCACCCTCGCCTGCACTTAAGGTATGCTAGCTGGCTTCCATACCCCTGATCGTAACTGGCCCCCCAGCTACATCAAGAGCCCCGCCTCCCAAATGTACGGCTTCCGAACGAGAGTGCTGCACGCTCCCTTCTTCCTGTTCATGCTCAATGCCAACACTCACCCAGCACTCCTTCCAGTCCCTTATTCTTGGCCCTCTCACCACCTGTCACAATTGTCACTTACTTGCTATGACTAAGTGACACCTCAACACATACTCACTCACGAATGGAAGGTCCTCACATTAAGCATGGTCTGTATCCGGAATGACATTACTATGCAGGTCTTATAAAACCTAAAACTATTATTTCTTTTCTTTTGCCTCTGTGATCGTGGGGTGTAGGCGGACCGAAATAGCAGGCGTGGAGGCCGTATATAGTGGGCTATCTGTGAGCCGGTTTTATTGACAATACACACGGTTCAGTAAGAGTTCGGGGGGGGGACAAGGAGCAGTGCAATACAGGAAGGAGGGTCCAGAAGTCGTGCTTGGCCAGATGTCGAGATGATGTGTCTTCACGAAGGGAAGGTGCTTGGCCGGAAGTCGGGTTGAGGGCTTCTTCCAAAGGGGTCTGGTCGGCTGGTCACCGGGATGATGGTTCCTCGGAGGTATGGGAAGGAGAGAGAGAAAAGGGCCGTTAGTCCGACTATCAAGGATAGGCCGGTTCCGTATACCTTCACCAGGGGATGCGGGACTTGAAGCGAGAGTGAGGAAGGCGGGGGACGGGTCAAGAGGGGGAAAGAGGAAGATTAGGAGGGCAGAAGGGTGACGGGGTGACGGGCGAGTACGGGGGTCTTCTATACAGTTGTGTGCGTGACTGAAAACGGGTACTATACACAATATACAGTGCTGGGTGCAAGGGGTGGGCGTGACTGATTTATACAGTACTATTTACACTCTCAATATACAAGGGGATGGGTACTCACATGTCCCGCCGCAACTCTCCTGCGAGTTGCGGCCGCTCCCCAGCCTCCTCCACCGGACTCCACCAGTCCTCGGTCCAGACTCCTTCTTCTTCCTCCGCTTCACCGCTCTTCTCCCCAGGCTCTCCGCACGCTGTCTCCTGCCACGAGTCCACTTGCTTGAACCAACTGCTCTCTTCGTTTTCGGCTTTTCTGCACTCCGCCTCCGGGTCGGGGGAGGGACTTCTGGGGTTACTGGAGAGTCCTTCCGGGTTTTCTCTCGTCGCGATTGGCTCCTGCAAAGAAGGAGAGAGGGGTGGAGTCCGGGTTGCTATCGACGCCACAGGATCAGAAGGTGAGGTCCGGGACCTTGAGGGAAGAAGCGGCTTCGGCGAGGCAGCGGGCGTGACCCTTTCACAGCCTCCTTCTTCAATTTTTCAACAGGCTTGTATATCTAAATACTCAGGCAATGTAATTTTTAGTCCTGATGATGATCCTTTTATTTATGTACAGGATCGAAACGCCGTCCACTGTTAATGTAGTCACACACCAGTCTTTCCATTGTGTCACCTATTTGTGTTTACTACATATGGCTAGCTAGGCTGCTCTCAAATTCTTTAGCAAGCATCCCCTCAATATAAAATTGCCTGGACTTATTTCCTTTTCAGTTTTCGTTTGTTTTGTCCTTTATGTGGTATATGTATTGGATACAGGAATGTATCCCACTGTATAATTGCTCACCTTATTTTTATTGATTATCTTACATTGATTAAATTAGTGTCCGGCTGGACACATTTTGGCTTATAGAACACATTGTTGTCTATAATTTATTACTTGCTTCTTGAATATCAAATTTAGTTAAGGACCTTTTTGCCTTCTAATACTATCACCCCTGGTCCTTGACTACCTAGAGGGTTCCCTTGTTTCTTTAAAACTATATAAATATAGCAGCAAGAACAACAGATAAAGGAGGACGTAACTTGAACAGGACGCAAGTGCAAACAGGAATTTCCTTAAGCACCGTACTGAATAAATCCTTCGTTTTCTTTCAACCGTCAATTAGAGTTGTGCGATTGAGGTGTATGCTATGATATGCCACACGCCCAATACGTTTTAAAAAGTAAAACGTCCCCATTTCTTCCGACCAGTATACACTCTCGCGTCCTGACAGTTGGGTTTCGCACCAAAAAAAAAATTTTCTGACTGCTGCTAATTCGAGTAATTCTTGCCCTGAGGAAGCCCGCTTCGGGCGAAACGCGTTGGCTGTTTCTTGGCTGTTTCATTGGTTATCCTATATTGAGAATATTGGCTGTTCATGTGTATCACCGTTCTAAGAAGACTTAAAACAGGACTTTTTATACATCAATGAAGGACATCAGCTGTGTTTTGTTGCATTGATACATTTTTGTCACTGTTCTTTTAGTTGCCTCTCAATGTGCTTGTTCCATATCTATTTGTTCTAAGTCCTCTGGCAGTGGACTTGGGAGGTGGGCAGCGTGCGTACAGCAATTGATTTGAACCAATGTGTATATATAGTTGGTGCAACAGTTAATCCTTACTGCCTTTCTCTTGCTGTGTCTTTTATCATCCTTGGTATACCTTGTGGGCACTTTGGGTTTTTCCTCTGTATACTTAAGTTCCCTTATAAGGACTTCAAATATCTGTGTTTAAACATGGAGTGTTAGTGGTTGCGCTACACACCAGTGAAATGTTCATTTCTCGTTTTCCTGCAGCCTTTATGTGGGATATGTTTCCAACCATGGAATGTTCTTACGCTTATCTCTATTCTTTCCATATAGGAAGTTTTGGGTGGCAGAATATGTGGCTGGACAGGATTTAGCTTGGACCTTGACGTATTATGGCAGTTTATATTTTGCTTTGTTTTGGCAGCAAGATTTTCTCACAAGGCTCTTTCTTGTTTCTTATTAGGTTATGACTGGTGAAGGTTTGTCTAATGCAATGTTTCGAATCTCACCTCTGCCTCGAGATGTCCTTGGTCTGGTGCCACTGGCCTTGTCACCTTTTCTCTTCCTTATCTCTGAGAGGATGTAATTCTTCTCGTATCCGGAATGCTTTATATTTCTTGCATTCCATAAACATTGGTCATATACCAATTCTGGTTGCAACCGAGGCATTTTCTTACTGTCTGGTTGTTCTTAGATGTCGCCATCTTATTCCTCATAGTTGATGGTTGGGAGTCTAATTGTCATCTAAGATTTTCTTCTGGAATATTACTTTAACGTTATAGTTCCTGTCTTTTGAGGAAGGAAGCGGAGGTCTACCTTACAATCCTTTCCCTGGAGGTTATTTTCCCTTCTTATAGAGTGAGATAGGGATTTGGGCCCTCAAACGTCTGTTAAACCTCTTTTACCTTAATTGTGAATTTTGTCTGATTGTACACATTTTTTCTTCTTGTTCCTTTTGTTCCATTAGAGGATGAGGCCGGTAGTCCCTGTTTTTTAGTAAAGAGTACATTGTGTCTCAAGTTGGGCCGTCACTTTCTGGCCTCACTCCGGGTGGTGGCTCTATCACTGCCATCCACCTTTCCCTTTTTTATAGCGCTTTCTCCCTTTATGATGGTCATGCTGTGTCTCTTGTCGAGAATGATATTTGGGTTTGGCTACCTGAAATCATTGATTGGTTAGGGCCTTTCGTGTGTTGGCCTTTATTTTAACTGTAGCAGAATAGACCTTGCTCATGGTCTTATTCCCCCTTTATGGCAGGAGTTTTTACAGCTGCTGTTTTCTTTTAATTCTTTTTGGATAACCGCCTCTTGGTAGCTTTGTCAGTTGGTGAGGTTCGCTTACAAGTGATTGTTATGATTGTCTGGAAGGGTTGATGTTCCTCACACTCCCTTACTACTCTTGCACGGTATTATGATTGCTAGTTATCCAGCTTATTGATAATATCTATATATTTATAGTTTTCACTTTGTGTGGTAGTATACTTGGTGTATTACCATTATTGTTGGTAGTTATATTTACCTTTCAATGGATACCTCTATTATTTGAGGGTTTTCTGTTCCTACCCTGGTTAGTCTCCCAGCCTATCGAGGGAGACTAAGGGTTTGTTTCCTGATGGTATGATGATACTTGAGGTATCCTGATGGTCTGGTGTGTAGGAGGGTATATTTCTATAATTTTATGTATAGTGATCATGTATATTCAGGTATATGTTATAAGTATGTCCATTAGGCGTGTATGTCTGCTTTTGTTGCTACACTCCTTTTTTAGACTGTACATCGAGCTTGAATCTGGTTGTTGCTATATACATTTCCACTCCTTTATTCTAGGGGCTCCTGCTTATGTGGTCCAGGAGAGTGGTTTTCTCTCTCCAGGGGTTTTATCTATCTGAGAGTGGTCCCTGCGTCTATTGTAGTTGTTATTTATTGCAATGCTTTTGTTCGGCATTATAGTGTTGTCTCTCTCTTACACTCTTTCTCTCTCTTTTTGTGGGTTTGCTCTGAGAATCCTCTCCCGCTCTGATCTCAGGGAGGGGTTGGATTACACAGCAAAGTGCTATTGATTTTATTTAGGGGTACGAGTTGATGTATTTGGCCCCTGAGTTTTATCCACTTGTGAAGGATTAGAATTCGATCATGTTCTCAGCTCCACGGCATAGAGCTAATGCTATAATTTGGTGGCATGGATTGATTTTGTTGCCCTCCTAGCCTTGTACAATCATGGGTTGATTACCTTTGACAGGGATACTTAGAATAATTTTTATGAAGTGTTTTCTCCACCGCTTCCTCATCCCTCTATTGTGGGTCATGTAGTCTGCATGTTTCTCATGCGGACTTCCCACAATTCTTCTGATGGAGCATCTTCTTTGCTTTGCCTGTGATTCTTTGGAGATATTAGTTGGTATGACCAGCTAGTCTTATTTAGGGATCTTGGTTTGATAGTCCATGTCGCAGACCCGCCTCCAAGGATGGTGTTGCTTTGGTATCTAATTCTAAGATAAGTAATCTGCAGCTATATGTCTCTTTCAGATAAATAAGTTACTTACCTTCGGTAACGCCTTATCTGGTTTAGACAGGATCTAGCCGCAGATTCCTTAACTCCCCACCCAACCTCACCGTTCTGCCAACTGTTGGTCCTGCTACCTTCAATATCCCTTTCTTGGTATTCTAAGGCCGCTTTTCAGGACATTGCATTTGTTTAACAAAAATATTATTTATTTTTGGCACACTGTTTCCATATGCAGTTTCTAAAAGTGGGTCACGTTGCGAGCACGAAAGGTAGTCACAGAAGAAACTGACGTCTGAGGATGGCTTATATGGACTTCATTGACGTCACATCTGGAGGACGATGTCACTACGGAGTTCCTTGATGCCCACTACCAACCCTCAGAGGTACTGCTGTACAAAACAATTCCGGATTCAGTCTGGCGCCTGGGGAAAATTCTAATATAATGAATCTGCAGATAGATCCTGTCTCTACCAGATAAGGCATTACCGAAGGTAAGTAACTTATTCTTTAGTATTCTTTTGTAGCCTTGTATGGATTCTTGAATTAGCCCCAAAGCATCTAATATTGGCAATAGAATTTGAATATGCAGGGAATATTAATATGTAATTAGTACAAATAGAAAGAAATGTGCCCTTTTTGCACTTTTACTAACATGGAGTTGACGTTTCTTGGCCAATTCACAACGGCAGGTAAGTTACGCGAGTATGTTTTTACATACTGTATACTGCTTTTTGAATAGGCCCCGGTGTGTAGCAAGCCTAATAAACCTTGAAAATAAATAAAGGGATTTGGAGAGAGGCCCTGCACTAATGGGTTGTAAAACCTCGTACTCATGTCAAGAAACTGAAGGAGATACTGGACCAATAGAGGCCTGTGAGAGGGGACCAGCATCCAAGCGAGGAGGATGATGCCACCAACATGATGGACAGATGAGGGGCGTGGGGTGCACACCTTTTTCTTTCTTCTTTTTCTTTGTGTTCATTCTACAAAAGTTTCATTTTTTGGACATATTTGCGTGCTCATCGGTGCAGTGCCATACCCAAAGGCACTGTTGAATAACAGCATGTATAGAAGGGGCAACATTGTGCTCCAAACCGGCAGCACAGCTACGTAACGCCACTCTGGCAAACAGTTTGTTTCCTTCAAAGTTCAACCATGTTTGTTCACGTACACCTTTCTTACTATGTCTTTCAAACAATTAAACCTTTTCTTCAATCCACACGCGGGATATAGAGCCATTTTCAAGTTTCTAATGTGAAAGCTGTGCCCATCCGGACCTCTGGCTTAAACATGACAAGTGCTGGGGTACATCCAAAAACAGCATTTATTATGGAAACCAATGCATTTCGAGCATCAAGTGCTCTTCATCAGGGTATGCTGGAAACAACGATGAAACACATATTCATTACTGTCATCACTGTATTTAGCAACTGACATCATCACAGTATAACAATACACAATGTCATATTTACTGCCATCCCCATATTTAATACCTTCGTAAAACCCTTTCCGAAAACGCTACAAATAATCATCCTGGCTTCATGGCAAGCTAATTAATATGCCTGACGAGTTACCCACTGGTGAGCATTAACCCCTCTTCTAAGTAGAGTCTTCACGTTAACCAATATCATTGCTCATCTCCTAGTGTGTTTACTCAAGAGTTTTCACCGAGTGCGTCATACAATCCCACTCCCTGTCAGCCCCCGCCTTTATTTGTTCTACTGACAAATCGCTCCTCACTAATCGTACAAATACATACATCCACAAGCGCCTCCTCACATTCACTTTTAACCAGTCTCTTCGCCATGCGCTCACTCCACCATTACACCCCCCCTAAATGTTTCCACATCCGCACACTCAAAGCAAATAAACCCCTCAACCTCCCTTCACACATTCACTCATCTTTCTTTCAAAACCAAGCGCCACTTTCATCCATATCCTCGCTGATAATTTTCCAAACAAAACGTTCGGCTGAACATTAGAAACTTGAAAATGGCTCTATATCCCGCGTGTGGATTGAAGAAAAGGTTTGATTGTTTGAAAGACATAGTAAGAAAGGTGTAGGTGAACAAACATTGGTTGCACTTTGAAGGAAACAAACTGTTTGCCAGAGTGGCGTTACGTAGCTGTACCAACATGATGGAGACACATCCCCTTCTCCCTTCCTCACTTGTCTACCCCCCACTCACTCACCACCTCCACACACACACACACACACACACGCACACACGTGCACACACACACGCACACACACACCTGAGACATGCCTGTGCTCCCTCTCTTGAACTGTCACTTTGGATGTAATGGCAGACCAGATATACAGCGAATGAACTCGTTGGGCTTCAAGGCTCAATAGCCAGATCTGTAATGTGACCCTTCGGGCAAGGTTTTAACGCTGCCCCCTACACGATGGGGCGAGTGCCCTAGACATTTGAGCCATTCTGTCTGTGACTGATGACCGACAGGAAATGCGCCATGTACTTTTGTCACCACCAGCAGTGAATGATCCATCCTAGGGACAGTTGAACTCTACCAGGACTCCAGAAACAGCCACAGCCCATTTAGAGATATTGTGACCACGGGTCATACAAATTATGGGCGAGCTTCGGCAATCAATAACATCTCTATATACTTTTTGAAAGTCATCCGAGTAAGCTCTAATTTGACACTTTGTCCTGATAGCCTGGAATGTATCCCCTTTCTTGTCTGACTTGTCCTCCACTGATGGCATGAAGGGAACCTAGGACACTTCCCAATCACTCCCGTATAACAGTAAGGAATCCAGACTTCTGGACATGATCTGCAGAATGTTTAGACTCAGCCACCGGAGCAATCAGTCGCTCTCAAAACATCTGGTAATTGTTAGTCTGGTGTAGCCATGTCAGCTTTCAACACCATGACAACGCCCTTTTTCTGGAGCTGAATAACAAACAAGTCTGTTGTTTTATAGAAGAGAATCTCTTCAAACAGTTTAATTATGTCTCACCTAGGTTGGCACGTTTCCATTTCCTAATAAAGTATTCTGTGTATTTTGCAGAACAGTGGTTACATCCTGCTCAGGTCTTGTGCTAATTTCCCAAAGATAATTATGTGAAAACAGTGCGCCTAGGGGAGTACCTTTTGGTATTGGACGCCTTCCATTGGACTGTAGGGGATGCAGTAAAATAACAAATTTCACCCTCGAGTGTGTAAAACGATCCGTTCACTGTTTTTATTTGGAAACACATCTGCATGAAAGTAGACGTGTGTTTGTACATGAGAAAAGGTGACCCCAGAAGGTTTAAGGGTGGTCCTGTGGGTGGTAGTGATCTCATCGTTATTAAAAGGAGCATACTTCATACAGTTTCTCCATTGAATTAACTTTTTATTTTGTAAATAATAAACCTGCTCTGATGTTATGGGACACAAAGGTGGACCTTAAATTTAGATTTTAACATTCCCAGGTGACCCTTATGTGAAAAATATGAGACTGGCACGTAGTTTGTTTGAACATTCTCCTAAATAGAATAGTGGAAGGCAACAAGATGCAGTGATTAAAACTCCAAGGAAAGCCAACATAATGTTGCTACAGGAACCCTCGCCAAGTAATACGCGCATTGTGTAACTGTGTATGTGCTCCATTTATTTATTTATAATGCTGCTTTTACAGCGGCGGCTCGCCCCACTGGCTCAGAGCCAGCAGCTGAAAAATAAAACAAAATTGTATTAAGGTTTTATTTTTCGTCTGCTGGCTGAGCTAGCCTTTGTAGGGACGGGCGGGCTGGGCCATGGGAGGGATGCGGAGGAGTGGTAGATGTACACGTCTAAGTGCCCAGGTCTATTTGGCCGGTCGTTTTAGGATGGCCAAACTAAGATGCGAAATTAGTTTTCTCTAACCCAGATGTATTGCACAGCTGACTTGGAGAAACAGCACAGAATCCCTGTGCCTGAGCGAGCATTACATAAGAGAACATACATGAGATTAGATCATAGACTAAACAAATGTAAAGGTCATGCTTGTGGCAGCACAATGGCATGGTACAGCTACAGCGATGGTTAGGATAGTTTGCATCCCTTTTCGCTAAAGGAAGCACCATCCAACTGAATATGGCATAAAGTACCTGCTTCTGTAAATTATGAGGGTATTGCAAGTTTCCGGGGACATACATGACGATAAAGCCAAACGTGACCCACAGCAGAGTTCCTGTATAAGAGCCATGACATTTTGAGGTGATTTGCAATATCCTTTTCAAGGTACCATAAAGGGTATTTTATTCCTTATAATACCTGACCACACCAGCCCTCTCTCCACAAACTGCTTAATTACTTGAGTTTTACCCCTTCACAGGAAAGAGATAGTACGGTTGTAGACATGAAGAATAAAAGTGGAAGCTGCAGTGCAAAATTCAACACGGCAGGAAGATAATAACTAGTTTGTTGCAAAAATGTATTGGAACCAGTTTAACATAAATCAAATCCGAATAACCACGTTGTTTATACATATACATATATACATATATATACACACACACACAACACACATTCTGCTGATTTCTACTCATTTTAGAAATTAGATTAGAGAAAGGAAACCCCAGTTTTCGTTGTTTAAGATTCATCTGTAATAATAATACAGGTAACTCGAGACGTCCAAGGCATCACAACTTGACTGTAGTAAGGAAATTACAGACATGTTTTTAGACTCTGATTGCAGGTCCCCATATTTTACATAACAATAAATTAAGCATACCCCAATGAAATGAGTCACATTCAAATATTACAGAGTAATTTCTATTAAGGAAAGATAATCATCGAACAACTACGTAATTCATCTGCAGGGGGTCCTCCCCTAAATAACAACCTTAGAATAATTTTTAGCCCCCACACTGGACCGCAGAAATAATTCAATTTACAGTTTTAAAATGTTATTTCTTTATTAAAACCTTTTCCTCTCTCTCTCTGTTTAAGAATAGTTTAGAGAATGGACACAAAGAAAATTCAGTCTTGAATACTACACCGAAAGAGAAAGTGGAGTGATATTTTAAATATATATATAGGGTGAGATCAGTCTACTTGGTGCTATTTTACTTCATTCTTGTTTCTACTCTGTCAGAAGGAAATTTGGGCCACAACTAAGCATGAATTATGCAAATGTATTCCACCCCTGAGGCGCTCTTGTTTCAGTGTATAGGCTGTTTTTATGTACTGCCTTTCCACTTCGGGAAAAAGTGTATTTGGGAAGAGCATTTTACCACATTTTAGGGAAGCAGTACTCACTACCCCTCAAAAGACCATTTGCATCACAAAATGACATGTAGTCATATGAAAACGAGCGTTCGAGATTGTTTAGTGTTTACCACCTGACCATAACCTTGATTGCAGGCACTGTCTGGATTGTTTTCCTGGGTCTCCCAAAGTCTACCTTTACTTAACTTTAAAAAAATGCCAACATTTTGCAGTTTAGGAAGAAATACAGTTAAAGAATAGCGATCATGTACCAGAGGCTATAATATCATCTCTTCGGAGGTTACTTAAAAACAGAATTAGCTTTAAGGTACTACGGTACAGTGCATGTTGTACTGTGGGCTTCATTGTTCCTGTTTCCAAGAACTCTTTTGTCTGTGCAGCACACCGTGTTCCTTATCTACTGGTTCACTTTTATTGTTAAAGATCCCTCAGCTAACTCAAACGGAAGGGCCTTAGCTCTGTTTTTTGGTTCCTAGACTTTGGAAGAGCCTCAAGTCCAATTAAAGTCGTTCCAGAGGTATTTCACCTTTTAGTGTAACCAAGCGTCTTGGATTGCACAATTCTCAATTTGTAGATGGACCTTAGTGATCTCTCTCAAATCCCATCTCACTCTCACCGGACTATGTTATGTTATGTTATGACAGCTTATATAGCGCTCAGCTGCCCCAGCAAAGGGGCGTCCCGGCGCTTCTAGCAGCTAAAAACAACTGATTACAGTGGAGCCCAGCAAAACAATGTCCAGGAGAGCTTATTTTAGGAGAAAAAGGTGAGTTTTAACTGCCTTCCTGAAATCCAGCAGGCCGTTCAGTTCTCGTATGTGTACCGGTAACGAGTTCCACAGCTTTGCTGCCAGATAGCGGAAGGAGCGGTCTCCCGCTCGACAGCGTTTCACGCGAGGTACCATGACCAAGTGCTGTCCCGCAGAATGTAATGCACAATCAATAGATTGCAGAGCATTTTTGGTGTGGTGTATTTCAGAATTTTACAAGAGAGACATAGGGCCAGATGTATGAGCCTAAATACCGGCGGCCGTTACCGACCGGTATTTAAGAATCGGTATGTAGGGGCATACTTTTACAGAATCGGTAAATTTACCGAATCGGTAAATTTACCAATTCTGTAAAATACCGAATCGGTATTTTTACAGATTCGGTAAATTTCAGATGTAGGTGGGACTCTTCTGAGTCCCAAAGGCCCTACAAATTCGGTATTTTACCACCCAATCCAATTGGGTGTGAAAATACCGAATCCAGGTGTGCATGCACATGTGTGCATGCACACCTAGCCATGTGACAGACAGACATGCCCTTAGGGCATGTCTGTGTGCCACATGGCGCACATGCCTATTTTTGGGGTGCCAGAGGGTGTCAAAGTGACACCCCCTGCACCCTTGCTGGAATCGGTATTTACCGATTCGGTAATTACCGAATCGGTATTTCCCATTGATACCTATGGGCTTCAGAGCCCATAGGAATCAATAGGAAATACCGATTCGGTATTTACCGAATCGGTAAATACCGATTTTTAACGATTCGGTATTTCCACATCTGGAAATACCTACATCTCCCCCCTTCATATTTACCGATTCATAAATACCGAATCGGTAAAATTCGGTATTTATGAATTGGTAAATATCATTTACCTACATCTAGCCCATAGTGTCTTAAACTGAATCCGTTGAGCCATGGGGAGCCAGTAAAGTCCCCGGATGGTGTCGGTGATGAAACAAAACCGAGGAAGACCGACTAAGGCTCGGGCTGCCGCATTTTGGATGTGCTGCATCCGGGCGATCTCAGCTTGATTGGCCCCCAAAAGCAGGGAGCTGGCATAGTCCAAGTGAGAGAGAACAGTAGACTGGACTATCAGCTGTCTAGTGGATGAGTCAAAAAACTTTAAAATAGGTTTAAGACCTCGTAAAATGCCAAAACATGTGGCAGTAACTTTTTTTGTGTGGAAACAGAAACTAAGAGAGGAGTCCATCCACATCCCCAAATTCTTCTCTCTTAGGTTCCGGGGCCTTACCCAACGCATTAGGCCACCAGTGATCGCCCCATAAGTCAGTATTCTTACCGACTAGCAGAACTGCCGTCTTGTTTGCATTTAGTTGCAAACAATTAGACGCCATCCAGTCTGCCACTGCCGTGAGGCTGCTTTTAAACCTGGAGACATTCAGGGTCGAGCCTTCAGACTAGATGTCAACAATGTTCTTCTTTTAGCAACAACTCAGTTTCTAGTGCTAACTGACTTTCCTGTGCTTAGAGAATCATGAAACTGGCCAGTTAGTCATTGACAAAGCTGATTGTCTTTTGGCTACTCCATCCTTCAAGAAAATCAGAGAACAAAAGAACTAATAAACATGATTGTACTACTGATTATGACATCCACCAATATTGTATTTCAAGAATATCGAGGGCAGGACAGCTTGGAGAGAGTCCTTAGTATGGAGAACCAAGGGCGTCGCAGCCAAAAAGGGGCAACCAGTATCACCAAAGTCCTAGGACTTTCAAAACCCCTTTGAGAGGTGAGGATTCGGGAGGAAATGGCATGCAGAAGACATTTGGTTAAATAAATCGCTAGGGCCTAGAGATACCACTGTTTTTATTAAAGATCTTTTTATTGCAAGTGAATCAACCAATGGGACAATGTCAGTAAATATTACATATCTTATAGAGATATCTAGCTGCAGATTCCTTATCTCGAAATTCTCCCCAGGCACCAGACTGGATATGGAAATTTTTGTACAGCAGTACCTCTGCGCTTCGGTAGTAGGCGTCAAACGACTCTGTAGCGACGTTGTTCTCCGGATGTAATGTCAACGGAGCCTATATAAGCCCTCCTCCGACTTGCTCACATCAGTTTCTTCTTTTTCACTCTTTCAAGGCGGATCCAATCAACAGTTCCTGTGGACGGTTTATGGCCTTCCTCGACGATATCCTTGAAAGGAACATGTGCCTTTTCTATGTACTCTGGGTTTAAACCATGTGGGTACTGTGAATGGGAAATATCAGCCACGGAACCCAATTCTATTTGTATGTGGTGCTTAGGGGAGCACAATGACTTTGAGGAGTGTGACTAACGTCAATGGCTTCGATCAAAGGCACTGAAGGAATGTCGGATGAAGCTTCTTGCGGCGCGGTTGTCTCAGTCTTCAAAGACATCCCATCAGCTTAGTCCTCTTCACGCTCCAAGGGCCGACCGCGGGTCTGATCCATGAGCCGTTCCCATGGACGTCACTCTCCCTCGACTTCTAAAGGTGAGTCTCTATGCAGGGGGTCGAAGTCACAGCGTTGACTAACTTCATCACATGAGGCCTACCACCGGTCTTCGGCTGAAGCCTTGGTACTTGAGTCTACCTTGCACCTCCCAACCTACCCTGGAGCTGGGGCGACTCAGACCCAGATGAAAGAATATTACAACTCTTTCCACAGTTTCTTTGGGTCTTAACCTTCACCTGGAGCACCCTCAGGCCCCAATGAGGCTCATGACACTGTGACTGTGTCCACACCAGCAGGTTCGCTCTCGGTGTCACTCTGGTTACCAGATTCAAAATCCGGTCCGATGCTGGTGCACAGACCTTTGGGTTTACCTCCTTCAGCGTCGGGGTCTGGTACTCCGACTCTGGCAACATCATCAAGGTCCGGCCTGATGACTTGTATGACAGCGCAGTCGGTGCCACTCGAAGAGCCACCTTCTTTCCACTCTGGCACTGAGGCGTTGCCGCTTCGGCTCGGGACAACGTCTAATGTGGTGCCAGATGCTGCGTCGGTGGAGCCGTCTGTCCTTCCTACTGCTTTTCCTGCAGAGGAACATGATGTTGGGGCTAATGCAGAGTTTTTCCAGCTCATTTCTGATACAATTCAACCTCCTAAAGAGTCTAGTTGCTTGGTTGACTTAGGAGAAGCTAGTGGTTTGGAGTCTTCTCCAGCCTCAGGCCTTCTGCCACCTCCTAGTTTCGATACAGAATTGGGCCATCCCCTAGCGGATATACTTATACGGGTTTTTACCTTTCTGGCGGTATCGGTTCCCTCTGTGGAACTGACAACATATCCATTACTTTGAGTCCTACATCAGAACCAATCAGTAGACCGGGTGCTTCCGTTTGTTGAGGCTGTTAATGATATTTTGTTGTGGGCCTGGGCGAATCCTGAAATGGGGGCCCCCCATTTACTACTTGTTAGGACGTACCTTCTTCCTGGTAACAGATCATGCCCCATTGACATGGTTAGCCACTAATAAGGACACCAATGCTAAAATCTTACGATGGTTCCTAGCCTTACAGCCCTTTTCCTTTCAGACTCTACACATGCCAGGAAAATTACAAGGAAATGTGGACTACCTATCCAGATTCCCTACATCAGAATGGCCAGATCGTCCATCCCAAGAAGAGAGGCAATGTAATATGGGCTGGCCAGCGTCTGTGACAGCCGAGGAATCCAAGATGGTGCCTGGCTGGGCGCCCGCCGAACCGACAACAAGCGGTCTAGCCTCACGGGGGAGAGAGGGGGAGAACGTACGGGAGGAAGCGACGTTCGACAGTTGGCCCAGGTGTGAGAGTTAGGTGATTGCGGAGAGGAAGAGGAGAAGCCGGACGCGAGGAGGAGAGCAGGAGAACCAACGAGCCGAGCGACGGTGGGAACCTGAGAACCAATGGAGACTGACGGGAGGCCCGAGGAAGTCAGCACAACGCTACAGAGGGAGAATTCCCCAACAAACTACGTGCTTGTATCCGGTAGTTCCCTGAGGCCACAGGACAACGAGATACCCAACGCTACGGTTCAGGGGGACCGTAGCTCCAGGCAAGTGACATGGAGAGAAGGGTGGAGGAGGAGGTTGGAGGGAAAGGGCTTTTGGGGGTTCTGGCACAAATAAGGGCACTTACCAGTGAATGATTGTTATCCCTTTTCACAAAAACCCTATACCTTTTCCCCTCTATAACCAGTATCTTTTAGCCCTCACTACTTGCAGTGAAATAAGAATGTTGGTGATGGGGAGCACCCTATAGAGTATAGACAAACTAGATAGGCAGTGAACGTAGTGTCCTTTTCTGTTTGCCTTTTGGGGAGCGCCGGCCCTGGTCACAGTGTGGAAGCAGTACAGCTTGAAGAGGAAAGCCGACTACTGAAAGACTATATCTCAGGACTGTGTCCCAGGACTGTGTAGTCCCTCCCTTTTTTACGGTGGTACACTCAAACTGTCAGGACTGTGTGAATAAATATTACTACAGTGGAGATAATTTCAGGTCACGTGTGTTTCTACTTGGGAGACTGAGAGTCCAAAGTCCTCACAACCCCCCCCCCACTCTATGCGAGAGAGGTAAAAACCATCACATATGCCTTGTGGGCATTTTAGGTTTTCCTCTGTATGAATAAATTCACTTATAGGGACTTCAATTATCTATGTTTGAACATGTACTGTTAGTGGTTACACAACAGTTAAATGTTAATTTCTGCTTTTTCTAGTCATGTGGTATTTTTACCCTTATCACTATCTTCGGCAAGAAGCCATGAGTGGTGCAGGTCTGTCTAGTGCAATGTTTTGGATCTCACCTCTGCCTTGAGATGTCCTTGGTCTGGTGCTACCGTCCTTGTTACCATTTCTCTTCCTCCTCTCTGAGAGGATGTCATTTCTCCTTGTATCTAGAATGCTTTATATTTCTTGCTTTCCATGCACATTGGTAATTTACCAATTCTGGTTGCAACAGGGGTATTTTCCTACTGTCTGTTGCTCTTAGATGTCACCATCTTACTCCTTATTGTTGGTGGTTGGTGGCTAATTTTCATTTAAGATTTCCTACTGGAATGCGTTCCTTTAGTGTAATAGTTCCTGTCTTTCGAAGTATTTAAGAAAGCAGAGGTCTTCCTTGTAATCCTTTCCCTGGAGGTTCTTTTCCCTCCTTATGGGGTGTGATAGGGAATTTGTCCCATAAAGATCGATTAAACATTTTCTACCTTAATTATGAATTTTATCTGATTGGACACATTTTTTCTTCTTTTTCTTCTTTCCCTTTTTTCCTTCAGAGGATGAGGTCAGTACATCGTGTCTAAGGTTGAGAAATTATTTTCTGGCCTCAGTCTTTCTGGTGGGTCTATCACTGCCATCCAACGTTTCGCGTGTTGACCTTTATTTCAATTATAGCCAAATAGACCTTGCTAATGGTCTTATTTCCCTTTATGGCAGGGATTTGTTTGAACTGCCGTTTACTTTTCATTCTTTTTGGATAACCGCCTCTTGGTAGCTTTGTCAGGTGGTGAGGTTTGCTTATACACAATTGTCATGGTTGTTTTTATTTTTTTTATTATATATATAAATACATGTTCCTCACACTCCCTCACTACCCTTTTATGGTATTATGATTTCTGGTTATCCAGCTTATTGATAATACTTAGATCTTTATAATTTTTATTCTGTGCTGTTGCATTCTTGGCAGAATACCATTATTGTTGGTAGGTATATCTACCTATCAATGGATACTTCTATTATAAGAGGGTTTCTTGTTCCTACAGCCTGTCGAGGAAGACTTGGAGTTCACTTCCAAATGGGAATGATGATACTCGTGGTATACTAATGGTTTTGTGTAAGAGTGTATATTTCTTTATTTGTATACATATTGGTCAGTTGTATACAAGTACATATTATAAGTATTTCCATGAAGAGTGTATGTCTGCCTTCTTGAGACTTTAGCTCGACCATGGACTGGTTGTCAATATATGCATTTTCACTCCCTTATTCTAGAGGCTTCTGCGTTGCGTAGTTCCGGAGGATAGTTTTCTCTCTGCTGAGGTTTTTTCTGTCAGAGAGGTGTCTCTGCCATCTATTGTGCTAATTGTAGCAATGCTTTTATTCGGTGTTGTAGAGGTGTCTTTCTCTTGCACTCTTTCTCAATTGTTCTGGGTATTCTCTGAGAATCCTCTCCCGCTCTGTTCTCTGGGAGGGGTGAGATACCATAACAAAGATCTACTAATTTAATTCAAGGGTAAGGGATAATGTCATTTGCCCCTGAGTTGTGTTAATTTGTGGCGGATTAGGGTTAGATCACATTCTAGTTTCTATGGAATAGAGCTGATGCTCTACTTTAGTGGCATGGATTGATGTCTTTGGCCTCCTAGTCTTGTACAGTCATTGGTTGATTGCCTTTGACAGGGATATATAGTATTATTTTGAAGAAGCATTTTCTCCAACGCTTCCTTATCCATCTGTTGTGGGTTATGTTGTCCACATGTTTCTCAAGAGGGCTTCGCACAATTCTTCTGGTGGACATCATCTTTGCTTTGCCAGTGATTCTTTAGATAGTTTATTTGCTATGACCGGCCTGTCTTATTTAGGCATCTTGGTTTGACAGTTCAGTTTGCAGACCCACCTCCAAGGATGGCGTTGCTTGGGTATCTAATTCTAAGATAAAGATTCTGCAGCTAGATGTGTCTATCAGATAAATAAAGTTACATACCTTTGATAGGGAAACATCCTTTACAACGCAACTTTTACCACGCAGTACCTTTACGATGCAACTTTTACAACGCAAACCATTACAACGCATTGCGCTGGGGGGCGCTCTAGGATAGGGAATAGCCTTAATTTACTATCTAACACCTTCCCTACTATCCACGGGGACTGGAGTTGGAATAGTATATTAAACTATTCACTATCCAGCGCCCCAAAGCACTATGCATTGTAAAAACCGCGTTGTAAAGGCATGCGTGGTAAAAGCATGCGTTGTAATGTCATACATCCCCTTTGATAATGCCTTATCTGGTAGAGACGTGATCTAGCCACAGATTCCTTAATGACCCAACTATCCCCCCACTATTTGTCCTGTAGCCCTCCAGATCCCTTTCTTGGTATTCTAATGCCTCTTTTCAGGACTTTGTATTTGTTTATCAAAACGTAATTTCTTTTTTGGCACACTGTTTCCATATGCAGTTCATAAAAGTGTCTCCACGTTGTGAGTGTGAAAGATAGTCACAGAAAATATTGATGTCAGTGCGTCTGAGGAGGGCTTATTTGGACTCTGTTGACGTCACATTCGGAGGATGGCATTGGTACAGAGTCACTCAACACCCATTACTGACGCACAGCGGTACTGCTGTACAAACATTTCTGGATCAAGTCTGGCGTCTGGGGAGAATTCTAAGATAAGGAATCTGTGGCTAAATCCTTCGCTTCCAGATAAAGTGTTACCAAAGGTAATTAACTTATTCATTACAGCATCAAACCATAATCAAATGATTAAAAGATCAAATTTCCATCATACATCAAAGTCCCGTTGTCCCCCCTGTATTCAGCCATAAGTCATAGGACATTATGAAAAGCAGAGTGTTCATGTCGCAGATTCCCAAATATGATTCTTTCCAAGGAGTACACAGTTCTCCCCAATAGATATTCCATTTCCACCATATTTTGATTATTTTATTTGGGCACCCCTTGCTCTCATAGACCACTTTTTCTGCCAACATGCACCAATCCATGTCCAGCTTTCAGTCATTCAGTAGTGGTGCATTTTCTTGGCCAACATAGTCAGGGTTAGTCCCAAACAATTTTGCTTGAGTAAAAGTCCCACTTTGGACCACAATAGTAAATGCATCACTACATCAAGGCACCATACCATAGTGCCTCAAGGCAGGAGAGGATACCCCCATTCTTAAAAAATTGACGGTGAACCCCAAGGATCTAAATAACTTCCGCCCTATCTCTTTCTAAGCTCATTGAGAAATGTGTCCATATCTAGCTACGCAATCACATTGAGAAATTTCAACTCCTGGACCAATATCAATCTGGATTCCGTCAGGGACACAGCACTGAAATGGCCCTCATGCACACAGTTGATGATGCCTTACAAATGCTTGATCAAAATGAATCCTGTCTGCTAATCCTCCTCGACCTCTCCTCAGCATTTGATACAATCAAACACAACAGCCTCCTTGATTTACTTGAAAACAGGATCAGGCTCTCCAGTCCTGTCTTAGGTCTGCCTCCTTCCTCAACAACAGATCCCAAAGAATAAAGATAAATCACTCCCTGTCGAACTCCACTCCAGTCTCATTAGGGGTTCTGCAGGGTTCCTCTCTCTCACCCACTCTCTGTAATCTGTTCATAGAACCGTTAACTGAAATCCTTTTAGCTACAAGCATCAATTATCACATGAACGCCGACGACACCCAACTTTACCTGAAAATCTCCTCCTTGGAGGAAATTAGATTCCTCAACACAACTCTACAAAAAACTCAAAATTGGCTAACACGCAACCATCTCAAACTGAACACTTTCAAAACCGAATTCCTTTTAATTTCACCCATATGGGGGAGGAGTCGCGTCCACTAGTGAGCCGTGATGGACCGGGGATCGCGAGAGAACAATAGCAGGAGATGTGCCAGAGTAAGGAAAATGCGTAATTATAGCAGCAATCAATATGACAAAATTTAAAAAGTATCAGGAAACAGCTTTTGTTAAAAAACCAGAACAGTAACAGGAGATGTACAAAAGTAGGCAAAGTGCGTAATTGTAGCAGCAATCAATATAACAAATTTAAAAATTATCCGGAAACAGCTTTTTGTTAAGAAACCAGCCCACGCGCTACTTTGGGGTGCCCAGGGTAATTTTAGGGTTCAGGGTGGGTTTGGGTTTTGGGGGGGATAAGGGTAATTTTGGGGTTCAGGGTGGGTTTGGGTTTTAGGGTGCCAGGGGTAATTTTGGGGTACAGGGTGGATTTGAGTTTTGGGGTGCCAGGGGTAATTTTGAGGTTCAGGGTGGGTTTGAGTTTTGGGTGCCAGTGATAATTTTAGGTTTCAGGGTGGCTATGGGTTTTGGGGTAACAGGGATAATTTTAGGGTTCAGGGTGGGTATGGGTTTTGGGGTGCCCAGGATCATTTTAGGGGCCAGGGTGGATATGGGTTTTGGGGTGTCATGGGTTATTTTAAGTTTTAGGGTGGGTATGGGTTTTGGGCTAGTAAGGGTCATTTTAGTGTTGGTTTGGATTTTGGGGTGCCCAGGGTCATTTTAGGGTTCAGGTTGTATTTGGGTTTTAAGGTACCATGGGTACTTTTAAGTTTTAGGGTGGGTATGGGGTTTGGGATAGCAAGGGTATTTTAGGGGTTCAGGGTGGGTTTGGGTTGCTAAGGGTAATTTTAGGGTTCAGGTGGGTATGGATTTTGGGAGCCAGGGGTAATTTTGGGGTTCAGAGTGGGTTTGGGTTTTAGGGTGCCAGGGGTAATTTTGGGGTACAGGGTGGATTTGAGTTTTGGGGTGCCAGGGGTAATTTTGAGGTTCAGGGTGGGTTTGAGTTTTGGGTGCCAGTAGGTTTCAGGGTGGCTATGGGTTTTGGGGTAACAGGGATAATTTTAGGGTTCAGGGTGGGTATGTGTTTTGGGGTGCCCAGGATCATTTTAGGGGTCAGGGTGGATATGGGTTTTGGGGTAGTAAGGGTAATTTTAGTGTTGGTTTGGATTTTGGGGTGCCCAGGGTCATTTTAGGGTTCAGGTTGTACATGTAAATGTACAGGAATTTATATAGCGCAAATCACCAAGCGGTTTCTAAGCGCTTGCTTAGGGAACCCGTCCTGGTATTCCCCTGTGAGATAACCCCGGCAGGGTATCCGCAAGGTGAAAGCCAGGCATCCCGCCGCGAGGGGCCGTTGTGGAGATTAAGCAAGCTATTGCCCAGAGTCGCAGAGTGTGAACCCGTGAATCGAGTAGGCACCGGAGCGAGAATTGTCGAGTCCATGGACATTTTAGGACTCAAGACCCCGCCGAGCCAGGAATTGAACCCTGGTCCCGGGCTGACCTCTGCTTCCAGGTCTGCCTCCTCTAACCAGTGAGCCACACTTCTCCACTATTTGGGTTTTAAGGTACCATGGGTACTTTTAAGTTTTAGGGTGGGTATGGGGTTTGGGATAGCAAGGGTATTTTAAGGGTTCAGGGTGGGTTTGGGTTTTGGGGTGCTAAGGGTAATTTTAGGGTTCAGGGTGGGTATGGATTTTGGGAGCCAGGGGTCATTTTAGGGTTCAGGGTGGGTTTGAGTATTGGGGTGCCAGGGGTAATTTTGGGATACAGGGTTGATTTGGGTTTTGGGGTGCCAGGGGTAATTTTGGGGTACAGGGTGGGTTTGAGTTTTAGGGAGCCAGTGATAATTTTAGGGTTCAGGGCGGCTATGGGTTTTGGGTAACAGGGATAATTTTAGGGTTCAGGGTGGTATGGGTTTTGGGGTGCCCAGGGTAATTTTAGGGTTCAGGGTTGGAATGGGTTTTGGGGTGATATGGGTAATTTTAGGGTACACTAAAGCCTGTCTGGGAGGTGGTTACACCTCCTTGTGACAGGAAACCTATTGTATAGGCCTCCTCTGCCAGAGGTTCGTCCAGCAGCAGGAGGTCAAACCTGTGTCTGTGGCTGCAGCATCCATTTTGTGATACTAGGGTTCTTTTAAACTATTACCGGTTAGACCAGTGTGTGCATGTCTCTCCCTCTGGAAGGGTGGAATTCTACCCCTGCCGCCTGGACTGTCGGGGGGGTGGCGGGGGTAGGATTCCAAAGTGTTTGACACCAAACACGACATGTTTCCATGCAGCCATTCCAAAGTTAGCACTTACCGCGAGGTTATAATGCACTTAAGAGTATATGGTCTGGCTGCATCACAGAACAGCCTCAGAGAATAGGCTCCGAAAGCTGCAGAGGGGCCCAGCTCATGCATGGGCACCCTCTCACACAAAACCCAGCACTCTGCCTTTAGGATTGATAAGGCCTGCCATAGGAGTGACTTATATGTGTCAGTGATTAAAGGTAGATGTAGGTAACCTATATCTTAGTAAGGGGTGCATGCACCACCTTACCCAGGCTGCAGTAGCAGTCCTGTGGTGTCATTTTGGAAGGCTTCCCAGGGGTGGCATAATACATGCTGCAGCCCCTGGTAGGCCTCTGGGGTACCTATGCCCTTAGTACATAGTGTACTGTATACCAGGGACTGACAAGGGTACCCCAGTAACCAAACTGGAGTGTACCTAATGTACATGCAATCATTTTAGAGAGGAAGCAGCTAGGCTGGGGTCCTGGATAGCAGGGCCCCAGCCAGACTAAAGTTGAAAAACAGTGAAACACCAGCAAAAGGTGGGCGTAACCATACTAAGCAGATCCTACTCTCCTACACTGATAAACAAAATAAAGGGGTTGGTTAGTATTAGCAGCTCTTAAAGTCTTGTGGATCTTTAGCCTCAATTTATCCCACACGGAGGCAGGCCAGCATTGTATCAAATTCTTTTCCCATGCCAATTCAATCTTCGATTTGTGTCGTTCTGAAGGTAATAATAAATACTTGTAGATAGAAGACGCAGAGGGAGAGGTATCCAATAAGGGAAATATTGTAGAACATGTTATAGGAAAATTGGGAATAGTTGGTAGTGTAAGGAGATATTGATTAAGAGAAGGAAGTAAAAGATTATATTTGGATTTAAAAGAGCTAGGAAGAGAAAATTTAGATTGGAGATCAGTAAAAGATAAGGGTTCATTATTAATCAAGAGTTGAAAAATCCATATCAAACCCTTAGATCTCCAGGATTTCCAATAAATAGTACGATGTTTGATAGGTAATATTTATTGTGCCTAATAGGATGTTGAGATAACGAAGTAAAGGAAGGATAAGAAGATGGTAGGAGAGGAGCTAAAAGTTTACGAGTATGAGAAATAACGGAACAGCATAAAGAGGAGGTATTAGTAGCGAAGGTAAGAATGTCTTGAAGGTCGAAAGGGGAGGTGAGAGATTTTTTTATAGATAACCACACCGGAGGATGAGTAGAGTGATCGGAAGAAATCCAACGGGGAGCTTGTTTTAGAGGAAAGGCATAAGATAAGATTTAAAGTCAGGGAATTTAAGACCCCATTAAGGTTGTCTTTTTTTAGAGAGGACAGAGCTATTCGAGAAGGTTTGTCTTTCCAGAGATACTTTAATAGAAGCAAATCAATTTTCTTGAAATAAAAACCGGGAATGTGCACAGGAATCATAGAGAGAGTGTATAGAATCAAAGGGGTGAGAAAAAGAGTATGTCATTTAGTAATGGTATCATTTAGTGTTTTGATAATGTGATCAAAATTTAATTTTAAAGTCTCCGAAATAGTCGAGGAAAACCATAGACCTAAGAATTTTAACCTAGAGGGTTGCCAGGAAAATCCTGTGTGAAGAAAATAGTGCTTAAGGCATAAAACATTAAGGGGCAAAACTTCACATTTATCCCAGTTAAGACGGTATCCTGACAACCGAGAAAAAATATCAACCTGGTGGAGAAAAGGAGGAAGAGAAGTATCCGGGTTTGAACAGTATAAAAGGATATCATCCGCGTAAACAGACATTTTAAATTGATGTGGGCCTAGGTGGAAACCCGTGATTAGAGCGTCCTGTCTAATTTTAGTTAAAAAGGGTTCCAATGCCACCACAAACTGTAATGGTGGTAAAGGACAACCCTGTTTTACCCCTCTAGAGAGAGAAAAATAATCAGAGGTTTTACCATTTGCAAAAATAGAAGCTCTGGGAGCAGAATATAATAAAAAAAATCTAGGAAATCAATTTGGGAGGAAAACCTATACACTTTAAAGCATGAAGCAAAAAATCCCAACTAATCCTGTCAAATGCCTTTTCAGCATCTAGAGCTATAGCAGCAAGAGGGTAATCTAAGGAAGAAGCCTTGCTGAGGACGTTAAACAAGACTCTCGAATTATCAAAGGATAGTCGATCTTTTACAAAGCCAGATTGTTCTGGTCCAATAAGCTCAGGTAGAATACGGTCAATGCAGAATGCCAAAATTTTTTGCAAAGATCTTATAGTGTGTATCAACTAAAGATATGGGACGGTAGTTTTTACACAAGGAAGGTTCCTTATTGTCTTTTGGGATTAAACAAATCATGGCTTCCTCAAAAGTGCCTTGGGAAGAACCATTTGTAATAAAGAAGTTAAATAAAAGAAGATTAGGTAGATCAGGTCCGGGGGCTTTACATTGTCGTAATACCGAAACAGCGTGGGAAATTTCTGCCAAAGTGATATCAGTTTCCAATGAATCAAAATCAATAAGTTGGAAGGAGTAGAAATAATAGATTGAAAATAAGAGGATATATCAGATTGAGATGGTTGAGTCTCAGGAGTATAAAGATTTTTTATAAAAGGAGACAAATTCATTTAAAATATCATCATCTTTAAAAAGTGTAATCCCAGTAGAGCTTTGCAGAGATTCTATTCTAGTTCTATCTCGCCTTGTTTTTAAATAATTAGCCAATAGATTCCCCATTTTATTTTGACCTCCATAATAGCAAGAACTGCTTTTCAAAAGATAGGAGGAAGCAGCTTCCATGGATAATCTTTTAAAAGTAAGCTTATCATCAATAAGATCTTTTAAAGCAGATTCAGTATTAGAGTGATAATAAGCGTATTCTAGTTTTTTAATTTTAGTGAGTAATTGAGTTGATTGTTTTTCAAAACCTTTTTTCTTTTGAGAAACAACATTTATTGTGAAACCTCTCGCAGCTGCATTAAAAGAATCCCAAATCATTAAAGGGAGGACTCCAGAGTTGTATTAATAGCAAAAAATTCAGAAGCAAAAGAGCTGAATTGGTTAGAGAAATTAGGATCCACAAGTAATGAATTATTAAAACGTCATCTACCAGCACATGGGACAAAAGGTATTAAATCAAAATCAACAAAAACCGGGGCATGATCTGATATTAAAATAGAATTTATCTCAGAATGGAGGATGTGCTGAGCTAAGGATTTACTTAAAAAAAGATAGTCAATACGGGATTATGATTGATATGGGGGTGAAAAGTAACTGTTTTCTCAGAGGTTAGGGTGACAAAGTGTCAAGGTTCAAGTTCCTCAGGAGCAGTGCCCTCAAGACGCCCACCTTCAGGCAGCTCCGACTCTGAATTAAATAAGACAGAGTATCAGGATGGCCAGGCGGGGGGAGGGGAAGGAAGGGTACTGCGGGAAGGGAGATCTGAAACAATAGAAGCTGTTGTGGTCCACAGACTTAGTAAACGTTACAAAAAATCTTTCTTCAGATTGTGTTCTTAGTGCTGTCAAAAAAAAGGGTTAATACACAACTGCTACCTTGCTAGGTTAACATTCACCAAAAGCTTAAGAACCATAGCAGTATTACTGTGCTAAATATATACATCACATATGTATACCAAATGATACATTCTAAGAACTAGTGCAAGTTTTCACAAAATAAAATCAGTTGTCTCAATGAGGTCTATCAAAGGTTTTAACTTCAGAAACTAATGTGCAAATGCTTATGAACTTAAATTCAGCTTTCAAAATCAAATATGCAAATGAGTAGTTAGTTTCCTTGTTGCCAAGCGGTTCACAAGGTTTCAGGGTTATACAAA
This sequence comes from Lissotriton helveticus, assembly GCF_964261635.1. Taxonomy (NCBI): domain Eukaryota; kingdom Metazoa; phylum Chordata; class Amphibia; order Caudata; family Salamandridae; genus Lissotriton; species Lissotriton helveticus. The sequence continues at coordinate 160,421,251 of NC_136065.1, read as the reverse complement.
TGAGAATAAGAATCTTTCTGATGTCTGCTAGGTCTAAAATCCTTTCGATGTTCGCAAGGTCTAAATCTAAAATACAAATCTGAAAGTTATGCAGACGAATAACTAGATCTTTCATAAACGTTTGTAGACATTTCACTGTTCAGACCCAGAAACGAAACCAAAACGAGTTTATTGTTCTTTCTAAAAGGAAATGGGCTTGCAGTTCCTTACCTCAATTAGGCAAAAGAAATACCTGTGCTTTCCTTCGAGCCGGAGAATTTGTAAACGGAGATGCGGAGAGCTTCAGGAAAACGCAGACTCGAACCGCGATCCCAGGATAATCCGTATCGGCAAAAGGGCGCGGTTCCCTTTTATATGCGGTGAAGGAAAAGACGGTGGCCGCAACTGAACACATTTCTCTAGTGTGATTCAGAGCGCGGAGAAAGTGAAAGGATAGCAATGTAAGTCATATGGGCCATGCGATGGGGCAAATAGGCAGAGCACGAACAATGCACAATGTTTTGACATGGATGCAAACAATATTTAAGCATAGCATTGCAAACAATATTTAAGCATGGCATCACAACAGGTTTAGCCCATAAAGAAAACACATGCATAAGCTGACATTACTAAGGTATCTCAAAAATAAGGCTTTACAAGAACAATGCAAAAACAAAGCACATGTAGTCAAAATAAATATAACAAAGAAACTGCTGGCTGCATTCTCGAGTGCAGTCTGATGAACTCTGAAGGGTCATGACAGTCTGAAAGTCTGAAGGGTCATGACACAAAGTCTCCAAATATCGACTAAAGATTTACGGCATATGGTGGAGGTGAATTGTGAATGCATTTTAGAGTTTACAAATTTTACTGGAGTGTGTCTATCCTAAATGGGGTCATGAATCTGATTGCAGTCACCACCAAAAACGATATAGTCATCATCAAACGAAAGTAATTTATCAGAGATCTGTGTCCAGAATGTTTTATCAACGGAAACTGGGCCATAAACATTAAAGATAACTAACGGTATTTTATCTATGAGTAGTTTAACAATAACCCAACGGCCATCAGAGTCAGATTCTTGATGAACAACTGAAACATGACATTTTTTATGACAGAGAATTAAAACATCAATTTTCTTATCTAAAGCCCGAGAGGAAAAAACATTGCCCACCCAACATTTCTTTAACTTAAAAGCTTCAGTATCAGACAAATGAGATTCTTGGAGTAGAGCAACATCAGTTTTTAACTTAGCTAAATGGGACAACACTCGTCTTTTAATGGGATTGCCTAATCCCTTAATATTCCATGTAGTAACTCTGAATGTGATTGGAAGGAAATAACATAAGCATTCATTAAGCATACAATGCCATAATCAATCATAAACATATGATTCAATAGAGAAGATAGAAGGGAGAAAAAGGTAAAGAAGAAGAAATACAAAAAAGTGTGGAGAGAAGAGACCTTAAAAAAGAATATCAAAGAGAGAAAGATAAGATGGAGAACAAAGAGACAGTACATGTCATACAAATGACAATTGAAGAACATACCTACAACACAACACGAAGTGGGGGATGGCTCACCAAAAGATGAAGACGACAACACCATCAGAGCTCCGCCGAGCCCTCTAGGAGGACCATGGGTAAAACTTCAACAAAAGGGGGGAGACCATAAGGGAAGCGATAACAGGCGAAGAACTACACCTGTATAAGAGAAGGGATAAAACATATAGAGGAAATAAAACAGGCAAGGTAAGAGAAAGAAGGAATAACAGGTAAGAACAACATCTTAATACATTAGACAAAACAGACATATAAGCAAAATAACGATTGGTTTCTTCAATGAAAGGTTTCAGAGCACGAATATCCTCAAGGATTATATCCATGGAAGCCATGGATGAGTTCACTGGAGAAGGAGGGTCTTTTTTCGGTTGCTTGGTGGAAATTGCAGGTAGTTTACTTGATAAATGTGATTTTGGAAAGGAACCTGATGCCTGATCAGGTTTCTGAGGCAAAATGTCCTCCATTTCGTTAGGAGGAGAATCAGAGTCTGATTGCGTGGCAAGTTTGGAGGAAGTAGTAGGCTTAAGATTTCTTAATCTTCCCATTGAAAAAACAGAGGGAACGGAATAAGCAATATTTAATTTTAAACATCCAAAGAGCAGTATAATAGAATCTCAATTCTATGAAGAGGTCGCAGGGCCACCTTCTTAGTCAACCAAAAGCACCATGAAGAGTGATAAAAAGTGACATAATGAGGATACCTAAGCTCTTCTAGTGAAATGAGGAGGATCAAGCCATAAGAAAAAGGATATCCGAAAAAAGAAGACACAAAAACATCTTTGCACAGTACTGGAATGGATGTGCCTTCTGCGCACACTTAAAGATAAAACTGAAATGCAGATATGTGAAAAAAGGCACTTTAAAACCTCTCTGTATATATCAACAGACTGTTGCAGCATTGACAGAGTATCAATGCAGGGGACATCCACAGGTCAACAGTCAGTTAAGGAAAAAAGTCAGAAGTTACTCAGATGATACTCAGATGATAAAGAGTAAGAAAAAGGAATCACAAAATGGCGGTCGTAAATAAATAAATAAATGGTATCAGCTTCTTGAAGTAGCAGGAAAAACTTCAGGGAATTAAAATTAAAGAAAAGTGACTTGCCCATTTGAAAAATCAGCCACAAGTTGTTTTCATGATTTGAGAGAGGAGCAGATATGAAGAGAATCTTCAATGCGATGCAGGGAGTTCAGAGCTTAAAATGGCGGCCATTATACATGAGGAAAACGGCACATCTCGCCGAAAATGCGGAAAAGTGGGAAAATTCCGCACCTAAATAAACCGGAGGCTGCCCACATCAAGGTCACGTCAGATGCTCATGTCTCCGCTCCAAAAATGAGGTGTTCTCCGCACAGAAAGGAGTAATTAGGAGACCCTCGGCACGGTGCTCCATAGTCATGCTGCCATCTTGCTCAGCGTCAAAACCACGCCCCATTGGAGAAAACGTCTATTTTCATAGACCACTTTTTGTTCCCCTATGTAAAAGACCTCAGCTCTTACTTGAGAGACACTAAGGATTTTCTACAGAAAATCCAGAATTTACTTTGGGGAAATGAGTGCTGGATGGTCTGCCTTGACGTGGAAAGTCTCTACACCAGTATAAGACACACTGACAGTTTAAGAGCATGCCAACACTTCCTGAAGTCTAGGAGTGTACATCTGTTGGAACACACATGCATGATTCTCCAAATGATCGAGCTTTGTCTCACTGAGAATGTTTTTTATGTTCAATGGTATGTGGTATAAACAGCTACAATGCACTTTCATAGGCACTTGCTTTGCCCCCTGCTATGCCAACTTTGTGGTAGGCTGGTGGGAGAAGTAAGTGCTGTGGTGTGACGATACGGAACCGTGGACCCACAAGATTGGCTTGCGATGCAACATATCCAAGACACCATTGATTTCTTAGACATCAGACAGACAATAAGTGAAGGGAAACTATCTACAGATCTTTACAGGAAACAGACTGCAGGCAATTTGATTCTTCATGCCGCCAGCTGTCATCCCCCCAACTTCAGATAGAGTATCCCCTATGAGGAACTCCTCAGAGGAAAACGGAACTGTAGCTCTGAAGCATCCTATTAGAAAGCTAAAAATGACTTGCTGAAGAGATTTAGGAGCAGGGGTTACTCTACCAAAGTGTTACGTCGATGGCCAATCAAGATAGACACCGTCTATCCAAATGAGGCCCTTTTCCAACCACTCAAACCTAAAGGCAAGGAAAGAGAAGATGACAAGCCAATACGCTTCATAACAACTTGCAGTACACAGGTAGCTGACCTCCGGCAGTTGCTGAGGAAAAGGTGGCATAGTCCCACCCCGGATCCAATGCTAGAAAAGAAACTAGGTTGGGTACCATCAGTCACCCACAGAAAGAATCTGACCCTTAAGGACATACTGGTCAACAGTTTGGATTCAGGTCGGGCCACAGCACGGAGTCAGCCCTTATTGAAATGGCTGACTCGGTGAGGTGGACGCTTGACCGGGGGTCGAGGGCGGTGTTAGTGCTGCTGGATCTTTCAGCAGCATTCGACACCGTCTCTCATAAGATCTTGCTGAGAAGGCTGGAGGACTTGGGTTTGGGTGGCACTGTGTTGAAGTGGCTCTCATCGTATCTTTCTGACTGCACACAGCAGGTCTATACCCCTCCCTATACTTCCTCCGCCAGACCACTCAAATGGGGAGTCCCACAGGGTTCTTCCCTAAGTCCGCTCCTGTTTAATGTTTATTTCACCCCCCTGGCCAAACTGATTGCTCAGACTGGGATTAAATCCACTTCCTATGCTGATGACATTCAGCTACTCTTTACCTGCGATCCCCCCTCCCCTTCTGCCTTTGATCCGCTGAAATCCTGCCTTAGGGACATCTCTAGTTGGATGGATGCCAACTCCCTCCGACTCAATGCAGGAAAAACGGAGATCCTTTTCTTCAACTCACCATCCCCTCTGGATTCCAGTCTGTGGTGGCCATAAGATCTGAGCCAAGCCCCCACGCCCAAAGACTCGGTGAGAAACCTAGGAGTACGTTGAGATAACCACCTCAGTTTTAACACTCAGGTACAAACAGTAGCAGCTTCCTGCTTCGCAAAGATCAGGACTATTAAACGGCTTATTAATTACTTGCCGGCGGACTGCCGTAAGACTGTGATCCAGGCATTGATAACATCCCATCTTGACTATGCCAATGCACTATACCTTGGCATCACAGCAGGCCTATGTCATAAACTCCAGACGGTCCAAAACGCCGCCGCTCGGCTGGTGGAGAGAATCCCTGCTAGACATCACATCTCTCCACACCTCCGTAAATTGCACTGGTTACCCATTGCTAAAAGATGCGTATGCAAGGCCATGACGCTGGCTTTCCGAGCGTCAAAAGGCAATGGGTCGGCCCATTTGAAAAGCACCTTGCGACCGAATGTCAACACCAGGACATTACGCTCCAATTCCCTACTTTTCTTGGAAACTCCACGATTTAAACGATCTCGTGCAGGCGGAAAAACCTTTGAGGTCTGCGCCACTCAGCGTTGGAACAAGCTCCCGGTAGCCTTACGCACCTGCCAAACAGAATTGGCATTCCGTAAGTCCCTGAAGACCCATCTTTTTTCCTCTTAATTGGCTTCCTGATCCTATGCCCCCTGTTTCCAGAGTTCTCAGCGCCGGGACGCCCCGTTGGGGCAGCTGTGCGCTTTATAAAATACACAAATAAATAAATAAATAAACAGTCACTTGAAAACCCGCAATGAAACTGGCTTGAACAGGGCGAGGTTTTCACAAGTGCAATAAGTGCAAGGCTTGTAGTCACAGTGAGAATGTCAGGGAGGTGACACTACAAAGATCTAATCAATCAATCAATCAATCAAAGCATTTATATAGCGCACTACTCACCCGGAGGGTCTCAAGGCGCTGGGGGGGGGGGTCCGCTACTGCTCGAACAGCCAGGTCTTGAGCTGCTTCCTGAAGGCGAGGTGGTCCTGGGTCAGGCGGAGGTGGGTCGGAAGGGAGTTCCAAGTCTTGGCGGCCAGGTAGGAGAAGGACCTTCCTCCTGTGGTGGCTCTTCGGATGTGGGGGACGGTGGTGAGGGCGTGGCCGGTCGATCGAAGCTGGCGTTTGGGAGCGTAGAAGTTGAGGCGGCTGTTGAGGTATCCTGGGCCTTGGTTGTGTAGGGCTTTGTGTGCGTGGGTGAGGAGCCGGAAGGTGATGCTTTTGTTGACCGGGAGCCAGTGCAGGTCTCTCAGGTGTCCGGAGATGTGGCTGCGGCGGGGGATGTCCAGGATGAGTCGTGCTGAGGTGTTCTGGATCCGCTGTAGTTTCTTCTGGAGCTTGGCGGTGGTTCCGGCATAGAGGGAGTTGCCGTAGTCCAGACGGCTGGTGATGAGGGCCTGGGTGACCGTCTTCCTGGTCTCGGTGGGGATCCATCGGAAGATCTTACGTAGCATGCGCAGGATGTTGAAGCACGACGAGGAGACAGCGTTGACTTGTCTGGTCATGGAGAGGGAGGAGTCCAGGATGAAGCCCAGGTTGCGTGCGTGGTCTGTGGGTTTGGGTGCACTGCCTAGGGCGGGGGGCCACCAGGAGTCGTCCCAGGCGGAGGGTGATGATCCCAGGATGAGGACTTCCGTCTTGTCCGAGTTCAGTTTCAGGCGGCTGTTCGACATCCATTTGGCTACGTCTGTCATCCCTTCGTGCAGGTTGGCTCTGGCGGTGGCGGGGTCGTTGGTGAGGGAGAGGAACAGCTGGGTGTCGTCGGCGTAGGTGATGATGTTGAGGTTGTGCTGGCGTGCGATGGCTGCGAGGGGGCTCATGTAGACGTTGAAGAGTGTTGGGCTGAGCGAGGAGCCTCGAGGAACGCCGCAGATGACTTTGGTGGCCTCTGATCTGAACGGGAGGAGGCGGACTCTCTGTGTCCTTCCGGCGAGGAAGGAGATGATCCACTCCAGTGCCTTCTCCTGGATTCCGACGTTGCTGAGGCGCTGTACTAGGGTACGGTGGCAGACCGTGTCGAAGGCCGCGGAGAGGTCCAGGAGGATGAGGGCCGCTGTTTCTCCGTTGTCGAGCAGGGTTTGGATGTCATCCGTAGCTGCGATCAGGGCGGTCTCGGTGCTGTGGTTGGCCCGGAAGCCAGACTGCGAGAGGTCGAGGGAACCGTTCGTCTCGAGGAAGGAGGCCAGTTGCTTGTTGACGGTCTTCTCGATGACTTTTGCCGGAAACGGGAGCAGCGAGATGGGGCGGTAGTTCTTGAGGTCGGTGGGGTCGGCTGATGGTTTCTTGAGTAGAGCGCTGAGTTCGGCGTGCTTCCAGCTCTCCGGGAAGGTCGTGGTGTCGAAGGAGGTGTTGATGATGTCCCGCAGGTGGGGTGCGATGACAGCGTCGGCCTTGTTGAAGACGTGGTGAGGGCAGGGGTCTGTCGGAGATCCGGAGTGGATGGAGTTCATCGTGTGGACGGTGTCTTTGGTGCTGATCGGGGTCCAGGCGTGGAGGGTGGTTGTGGGGGGCGGTGGGTCGGTCGTGGCGTGCGTCGGTTGAGTGCTGAAGCTCTTGTGTATGTCCGCGATCTTGTTGTGGAAGTAGGAGGCGAGGGAGTTGCAGAGGTCTTGTGAAGGGGTGATGTCGTTGTTTCCGGCGTTGGGGTTGGAGAGCTCTTTCACGATGTTGAAGAGTTCCTTGCTGTTGTGTGCGTTGTTGTCCAGTCGTTCCTTGAATGCGGTTTTCTTGGTGGTGTGGATCAGTTGGTGGTGTTTTCGGGTGGCGAGCTTGAGGGCAGTCATGTTGTCTGGTGTTGGGTTTCTGCGCCAGGTTTTCTCGAGTGCTCTGCAGTTCTTCTTGGAGCTCTTGAGTTCGTCGTTAAACCATGGGGCTTTCTTGCTGCCGGGTCTGCTGGGCAGGGTCTTCAGAGGGGCGAGGTCGTCTGCGCAGTCGCTGATCCATTTCGTGAGGTTGGTGGCCGCTTGGCTGGGGTTCGTTGTGCTGGTGGGAGGGTTCTTGCTCAGGGAGGTAGCGAGCTGGTCTGCAGTGATCTTGTTCCAGCTTCTGCGGGGGACCTGTTGCTGGTGATGGTGGAACGTGGTCCTTCTGAAGCTGAAGTGGACGCAGCTGTGGTCCGTCCAGTGGAGTCCCGTGGCGTGGCTGAAGGCGATGTCCTTGGTGGAAGAGAAGACCGGGTCGAGCGTGTGTCCAGCGTAGTGGGTGGGGGTGTTGACCAGCTGCTTGAGTCCGAGGTTGGCGAGGTTGTCCAGCAGGGTGATGGTGTTGCGGTCGTTGTTGTTCTCCAGGTGGAAGTTGAGGTCCCCGAGGAGGATGTAGTCGGCGGAGGGGAGGGCGTGTGGGCTGATGAAGTCGGCGATGTCTTCGCTGAATTGTGTGCGTGGTCCCGGGGGTCTGTAGATGAGGGTGCCTCTGAGGGTGGTCTTGGGGTTGACGTGGATCTGGAAGTGCAGGTGTTCGGTGGGTGCGAGGGCATCGTCGGTGTCGGTCGTGATGCGGATGGTGTTCCTGTGGATGATGGCGATGCCTCCTCCTGTCTGGTTGACGCGGTCCCTCCGGATGATCTTGTAGCCGTCCGGGATGGCGATGGCGATGTCGGGCGCTGAGGAGGCGTTCATCCAGGTTTCCGTGAGGAAGGCGACGTCTGGGGCTGTGGTGTCAAGCAGGTTCCAGAGCTCGACGGCGTGTCTGTGGACGGAGCGGGTGTTGAGCAGGATGCACTTCAGGTGGGTGGTGCTGGAGTTCGGCCTGGTGGGTGCTGGTGTAGCGTGGGTCCGGTTGCAGGTGAACTTGCAGGATTGGCAGCTGAAGGGTCCGTGGGTGCGTCTCGGTGTGGCTCGGTAGCAGCCCGGGGTTCGACCGGTGTTGAGAGCGTTGAGTTCGGTGGCGTCGTAGGTCCGTCGGGTCGGCTTCCGACGGTGGGGGCCAGGGGTCCTGGCACTGGGTGCGGGCCAGGCGCGGACGGGTGCAGACGGGCTTACCTTTGGCGTACCTTCGGCGCTCAATCGGTGCTCCCGCTGCGCGCGTCCGCTGCGCGGTCGCTGAGGGGGCGTCATAAGTAGGAGCCGGGAGGGAGGGTCAGCCGGGAGGCGGGAGGACCAATGGGAGAGGGGGGGAGGCGGAGCTACGGGTCAGCGGCGGCGGGAAAGTGTCCAGGCAGCAGGAAAGACAGCAGGCAGGCAGGCGAGCGGCAGGACAGCGAGGAGGGAGCGACCACCTGCGAGGGCACAGGGGTCACCTAAGAAACAATGGCAGATCCCCACACTGATTAATTGCGGGTCTGACTTTGTGGTCTATGTCATCACATGCCCTTGTGGGAAGTGGTATATTGGGTCCACGTCCCTCCCAGTTAAAAATGGATATTAGAGCACTGGAAAGTTATAACATATTGAAACTTTAGTTACAGCACTGCTAAACATTTTAATAAAGCCCACAACAGTGACTGGATGAAGGGATAATACTTTGGCCTGGACACAGTCCCCAAACACCCAAGAGGAGGTAACCGGGTCTAGGCCTTACACAGACTCGAATCGCGATTCATTTTACAGGCTGGCTGCATGTTCCCCACAGGGATGAATAATGACGAAGAGTTACATGCACATCTATAGACAATTGTGTCCTCCCTTATGCCCTACTCCAGCAGTTCCAGCAATTGAATTTTTTTATATGTTTATTTAAATTGCCTTGTTTTCTGCCTGAACCCCTTGTTGTTTAGATTAATTTCCCCATGGGCCTAACATAAGTCGATGTAGAATGAACAGCGGCCACTGGCACACCATACCTTGTTCTCGCAATGTTAAAATTATTAGAATTCCTTCATACAATGCTGTTCAGTTTTAATGAGTATCCAATGTTAATTGTCTGTTATTTTTCTCTTGACAGAGCCTTATGGCGTAACAGAAGGAGAGTAGACACCATGATATTGTTAATAGCACCGGAGACTGTAGGACGTTCTCATGAACTGTCATCTCTCCTCTAATACATTATAGTAGATTATACTCACGACCACTGAAGTCACTTTAAGTAATTATCCGGTACTAGGCACCATTATTTAATTTAAACCATTGGCCACCAGGAGGTCCTTTTCCATGAATCTATTGTACAATTGATTATACAACAGCTGTACAGCAGTAAATATAGGGGTACTATACCAATATTGGATGGTTTCTCCATTACTTTCTATCTCTTGAGCATTGCACTAGTAAACGAGAATCATGGATGGTATCAAATGCGAACACTATTTTCAAAGTCAATCATGTACTGAATTAGCCTGTGGGATTTAACAAATGATTAGAATCCATTAAAAAACAAACACTCATTTTTGAAAGGAGGGGTAATTCAGGAAACTACCTGATTACACTCCCACAACTGTGGGAGTACATTCAGGTCGTTTTGGACTTTCACTCGAGTTCAGTGAGTGAAACCCAGGAGGCTCGTGACACCGTTTCTTTAAACAGTGACACTTAACCTTGAGGGTTGTGCACGCACTCTATTTGTAATTCAGGAAATGACACACTTTTTATTATTTATTGATTATTTTTCCTTGATGTAAAGTCTTTTGTTTATGTTTGTTAGCATGCTGCTTCATGCTTGACACTGTTCCTATATATGTTTATGGAACTTGTGAAGTGGTCATGTGACCAAGACCCAGAGCGAGGTCGAAACGTGTCTTTTTGTTTTGCCATTAAACCGATAACTTGCGCCCTCACAACCGGAGTGGCTCGCTTATTCTTGCCGAAGAAGCGGGGATCACCTTTTGCATATATAAATATAAATATGACACCAAACCTCCTCCACAGTTCAACACCCAAACTCCTAATAGGTGTATTCAAATAGGATCCTCCTTGCCACAATGGTATAGGGCACACCAGCATCTACATATATATATGTGTGGAAATTTGGTGAAGATTTGTCAAACGACGCTGAAGATACAGGCAAGTAAAAAAATACTTTTCCTATGGAAACTACATCCTAAGTATAACTACCTACTGGTGAGGAGGGCACCGGGCACCCACATAAAAGCTCAGAAGGCCCCAGTAGATGGGGTCTCCGGGTCCACAATAGACTCAGGGAGGGGGCCACGTGCCCCCTCCCCCCTTGTTATGGGGGGAAACAAAAACACAGCACGTGGGATGGGGTCCCTGGGGCTCATGTGGCATGGGGAGACAGGCTGCATACCCCCTATAATTTCCCTTTAATGTTTGTTTTTTGAGTGAAATAAAAATATACCTATGGTACAGTTTATGATCATGGTCCTAACAGTAGCTTCATCGTATGTTCAATATGAGCACAAAATATGTGGTATTCTGTCGGTGTAGATATGTCTGTGTGTGTTTTTGTTTTAAGGTATATAAATCTACGCATATTTATATAAAGACATTCAAAACACAAGGCCTAGAAATTGTTAGAAACGTTACTGTTCTGTTTTTACTAATTGAAAATGTCAACACAATTCAATCAAACTCTTATTTCACCATGTTCACAAACTTAGCAGAATATCATAGAGTGTTTACAGGCCTTTCCAAAATCTAATAACCCTTTTAAGTGTAACCAATGAAAGCATGATTCATTTAGAAAGAATTCCATGTAGTCTTCTCTGGTAAAGAGTAGTAACTAACCTTAGCAATGCTTCAAAATATTCATTTATATATAGATGTTTGGAAATATCTGCATATTTAGACAATGTTAAATTTTTAGCTAGGTTTCTGTATATGTATCTAATTTAAAATTAAAACTACAATAAGAGCAGAACAAGCTCCATCTTTACCTGTTGCTTTGTAGAGTCATAGAGCTGGCTAGAGTTAGACAGGGCCTTATCTGTCAACATTAGTAGTTCTTTTTTGTGTAGTTGGGGTCCATGTCTCCAGCACTGTCAGCCATTCTAGCCTGCAAAGGTCTGGGAGCAGTATTCTTGGAGGAGGTGAGCAAGTACAAAGGTTTGGAGGCAAGTGAGAAATCGTTAAAGGTACATGTATGCCACAGTGACGTACGCATAAGTACACCTACACTAATCACTGCATTTGCAAGTCAGTCATACAATGTTAATAAATGGATGCATAAGTTGACGGACTGATGCCCCAGTTGACGTACTTTGTTTTGTCTGTCTTGCATGACAGACAAGTCAGGCAACTGCCATTTTACGTTAACAAAGTTCACCAGAGATGCCTAAAATGGTGGAATGTATTCACTAAAACGATGTAACTTTAGTACATCCGTCATGGATAGATTGCGAAGGATATAGATAAAATTGATAATCTACACTACTATAATAAAGTAAGAACTTTCAGGCTTTGAGGCGGGTAAACTCGGGAACCACAACACCAATCTACACACCCGATACACCGTTGAAATCGTGAGGGTGTGTAGATGGTTATAGGCTATATAAATGACAAAATAAAACGTTATTTACAATATTTATATATTTTTTAAAAGTAGTCCCCCCCAAAGTAGCGCCGGCCGCGACGTGCGTGCTTACGTCAGCACGGGGAGGAGAGGCGTCCAAGGAGCGGCGGACATGGCGCGGGGGAGGGGTGGTGACGTGAGGCCAGCGGCGGTAGGAGCAGTGGAGAGGCGGACATGGCGCGGGGGAGGAGCGGTGGCGGAGCGGAGAAATGAGGACCGGCGGCTGAGGCGTGAGGAGCGGTAAAATGAGGACCTGCGGCTCAGGTAAGGCTCCGGGGACAATGTCGGGACAGGCGGGTGTCGGGCCAGGCAGGGGACGGGAAATTGGAGCGGAAATTGGAGCGGTGAAATCAGGACCTGCGGCTCAGGTAATGCTCCGGCGACAATGTCGGGGCAGGCGGGTGTCAGGCCAGGCAGGGGACGGGAAATTACTAAAACAATGATTGGGGTCTGGGCAGGCGGGGGACGGGGCGGGCGGGGGCACGGGCTGCTGGCGGGGCGGGCGGGGGCACGGGCTGCTGGGCAATATCGGGGCAGGCGGGGGTAGGGGAAGCCTAAATGCTCCCGGACAAGGTCGGGACGGGCTGCTAGTGTACAATAATTACATTGTACAACATGTAAACATCAAATGACAGGAATTAGAATAATTAAATAAATTAAAGTACATAAAAAACAATAAGCATACAATGTATATAAATACATTTTATTTTATGTAAATATGTATACTGATGGTATAATGTATGAAATATATTATTTCAATGATAATAAAGATTAAAATACATGATTTTATAGACAACTACTCCAGCCACCACAGAGCCTGAAAACACCAGCGAAAAGTCTTCTGCCCCTCTCCACACCTTCCCACCATGCAAGAGAAAGATGTTATTCAAAAAGATCAACTCAACCGGCAGACTATATTGGACTTGGCACTAAGCCTTGGTGGAGTTCGTGTAGCAAAGCTATGCGGAAATGTGAGAAGCGGCAAAAAAATCCACCGCAGTATGGGGAGTTCTGCGAGTGGGCAGAGTTGCTTGTCCCACCCATTCGCGTGACATTTCTGCTGTTGGCAACGCGGATTGCGTGTTCGGCTGGAAATATCGGGCAAACTGCACCACGCAGTCGCGCATGGGCGCGGACATCTTGTTTCTTTCTCTGTTATGGTGTTCGGGCCTACTTTTTGTCCTTCTTTAATCCTTTCAATTCTTAATTTCCAAAACTTTTTTTCTGATCTTTTTTAATTATTATCTTTCCCTCTGTCTTCCTAAGTGTGTGCGTTTCTTTCTACTTTTTTGTGTTTGACTGAGTTTTGTACTTCTTCCTTTTTTTAAATTCTTTCTACATTTTATTTTAAGCACCCCCAGGCATCATGGCAAAGAAGCGTGCCCCAAAAAAGGCTGCAACCAAAAGCTGCTTTCATTGCGGATGGCGGCGCCCAGTAGGGGTGCAGTCCTGGGCCTTGTTTTCAGAGGTGGAGGAGGCAGCTCTTGTGTTTTTTATGCAGCACCACCTCCCCTTTACCGTGGAAGCAGTCAGCAGGCCTGGGTCCGGTAACTGGCTCTGGGAGTGCCAGCAGCGCTGGGCTAGGGTGCTCCGGGCAATGTATCACTGCTCTGGGGTCTGGTACACCCAAAATCAGCTGACGCACCAGTGGTCTGACATCCTGGACCGAGAGCAGGACCTGCTGGACCTGCTAAGTGTTTAGGTCACTGGGCTTGGTGAGTAGCTAATTATTAATATTATTATTACTTGCGTGTTCTGTGTTATTGCTAATATTTTTTCCCAAAAAGCAAGCAAGCTGCTCACATGCAGGTAAGTTATGTTTACAAATCTTATATTATGTGATCGTTATTCTAGACAGGTGCTTGGCGCTAACTTATCGTACTTGTTTGCGACTTTGCACTCACTTGGACTGATTATATATGGACTTAAGTAATGCAGACCAGAGAGAGACTTCTTTCCTTTGTCTAGTCACTAAGCTAGTGGCAGCGCGCGTCCGCTCACTTCAGTTCTTAGAACCTTTTTTGTAGCTTGAACAGAGACAAGAAACCAACCAATTTGGCGTATGCTTGCGTCCATCTATGCATTTAAAGACAAAATGCAGACTTAGTGGATTGGCCCGTCAAAGGAGGTTAAGAATAATTGCGAATAAGATTGGCGCTTAGAAGCAAATATAATTTGTTGCAATGTATTAGTAATTCCAAAGTTCTTTGGCCAGGTAAATTTAGGAAATGTGGAATAAAGATAGGACGGTCGGCAACCGCAATATTTAGTCTTCTGCTAGTCAGTCTGATTTAGGAAAGTTCAATGATATTGCAATTGCCGTTTCCCGTCAAAAAATTATTTTGGAAAGATTTAATAATTATTTACCGCTAACCATTTTTGTCTCTTGAATTATGTCTTACATCAGCATTCAGGGGCAAGAAGGGGTAGTCCGATGATGGTCCAATGGCTCTGCTGGCCCCTGTAAGTCCACCTGTTGTTAATATTTCTCTAACTCTTACCGCTCCTTATTTTGAACTATTTATTTCTACCAGTTTCGTAATTTTATTTTCCCAAATCCTCTTCAATCTATCTGTTTCTAAATTCTTGGTATCCCTGCATTATCCTATTTACTTATTTTAGATTTCTAGTGTCTATATTTTACTTCAAACTGTCTCTACCTGTACTAGTCTGTCTGTAGCTTCCTTTCTTCTGGTTTTTCAGTCAGTTTTCACTCTCCCCTCATATATTTTATGGACTGCCTGGTGGTGGTACTTTAAGACTCAGAGAACCCATTGGTCATGGTCACTTACTACTGCTAGTACTAGTACTACCACTCTGCCATGCAGATTGCATGCCCAAGTAAGGTATTCTATGCATGTTTGTTGAGATGAGAATGAGAAGGCTTTCTTTTAATGTCTCATGTCATTTCTCAATCAGTAAAATGAGAGAGTTGCCATGGTCATGTTAAACGCCAAAGTTGTGTATACTTATTTTCTAGGCATAGTATTATTAGCAGCAGTTGATGGTGAACTGATTACCGTGCACTATGGTTGGAAGGAAGTATGAGGAGGAGGAGGACAGCCCCATTGCATTTGCCAACCAAGATCTTAAGTCCATCCAGATGGTCACTCTTATTTCCTTTAAAAAACTCAGAATCACCAATAACTCTAGCCACTCAAGTCCTTTACAGGTTGTCCTCTTGAGAGGCTTTTCAAAATTTCCCACCAACAAAATGCCCAAACGGATATTTTTGATGGAACATACTGTCTATATCCGAATTGTAGAGATGTGTGCGGTGTATGTATTTTCAATTTTCAATAAATAGGGGGAAGCGTATATAGCATCCAAAAAATGTGTAATGATTTTTCTAGCTGCACCGACCACCAGTGCCGGATCCAGCGAGGATGGCAGCGCTAGCAAGGAAGCAGATGCGGCAGCTGCAGGGGGTGAGCCAGCTGCAGTGGGGGGCGGAGGTAAGTCATATTGCTTGCCTATTGATAATGAATTATATATGCGCTGCAAGGGTGTACACTGTACTGTTGATACTTGTGAACAGTTGAACACATCCCTCTTTACTTAGCACATATAGCGGGAGTTGAGTGACTAATGGCTGCTTTTATCTTCAACTCAGCAGAGAATGTTTAATGAAGAGTTAGACCTTGATGGGTTGATGGAAAAGGGAAAGAAGGATAGAAGGAGGAAGGATGGGTGAAATGGAATATGACTGGAAGAGAAGGATGAGTGGGTGAAAGGATTCATATTCTATAGGTGGCTAATAGGATGCATGGGAGGGTGAAGGATGGATGAACGGTGAAAGGTTTCCAGCCTCGGTGGGTGAAAGTGTGTGGGTCAAAGGATGCATGGGTGGTTAAATGACAAATGTATGTTGATGAAAGCTTAGTTGAGAACGAGAGCCATGTTTGAATGGATATATATATATGGATGGATGGGTGGTATTCATAGGTAAAGACTGGATGGAGAGAATGTAAAACCTAAACTGTGACTGAGTAGCAAAGCCAAGGGTGAAGAATGAAAAATACTCGAAGAACAATGCAATGATGAATGGAAAAATCCCTGGGACGAAGAGAAAACAAAGAATATTTTTTTATCAAGGATTTTGATTCAAAGGGTTGAAGTGGTATTTCAGACTACTCCCTTGAGTCACTGTAGTTTTCTAGCACAACATATATCATGTATTCTTCCTAGTACGCACCCATCATCATCAATCGCCTCCCTTCAAGTCCCTACCAATGGCATTTCACCAGTGACAGCCATGGATGACCTATCAGCTGCATGGTTACATCAGCAGCACTGCATTGTTGGCTGTGCAATGTGCGTCTGCCTCAGTTAAGGTGTAGACCCTTTTACAAATGTCATGGCAATGCGAAAAATAAATAGTTGTGTTTCCCTTCACTCCCAGTGCACAATCATTCACTTCCTAGTACATAGGTAACTCCAGTCCTTTCCTAACTTCCTTGTTCTGTCCAAACCTTCCATCAAATTTGAAAAAAATATATTCTTTGCATGCGCCACTTTCCTCTGGCCAAGTGGAATATGTTATTATTGCTTTCATAAAGTATTACATCAGTTAAATCTTTTCCCTTTCAGCAACTACCGAACAAAGTGACTAACTACTAGCAAAAGCTTAGGTAGTTGATGATGACGATCAGTGAAACCTCTACTTATCCGGCCTATTCCCTCAAACCTACCTTCAGTCGACTAAGTTAATAATTTGTTTTATTTACTGCCAAAAAGGTGAAATGTGGCGACGGAGGGTGAGGCCGGGGAGTAACGTGGGAATAAAGAGCAGGTGACTTTGCATTTTGTGGATGGGATGGTCTATAATGAACGTGCCAAATACAATATCATGTTATTTAATCTTTTCCCTGTACTGTAGTGCATTGCTTTTCCCATGGGCAGACAGGAGGATGGCTGCCTGCAGAATTGTCTTCTTTGTAATTAGTTAGTAGTACCACACATGACGTATATCATTCATTGCAACTATTCATCTGCCTTGTTGTAGTCAGGGTGAAATTGAGGCATTTAACAGAGCATGGCCATGATAGGAAAATAGATAATTGTCTAGTACAGCTGCCACTTCTGCAGACAGTAGCAAAAGTAACGCAACATGAGTATGTCTGTCTAGGGCGCAAGCTGCGCTGGCATGCATTGCCTACATTAATTTAGCTGAACAAGAGATCGAATAATACTTGTATACTGATAGTCCTTAATGCCTGAAACTCTAATCACATCAAAATCGAATGGCCTGTTGATACCGGCAAGTGTTATGTACTGCTACTGCTACTGTGCCTCTATATAATTTTACGAGTTTTGATAAGAGTATTGGTTACAATTTGTAGTTTTTCTTTCTTGATATAGCTAGTCCTGCCAATCCATCATCACAACAACCCAACAGGCAGTAGGTAGCAGGCAGAACCCGGCAAAGGAAGCTGGAGGCCATCAGGGCCGAATACCTGTGGCTGGTAGCCGAGGAGGAGGAGGGGGCAGCAGCAGCTGCAGCCTCAAATACCCCATGCCCCAGCCAGGCTTCAGTGCCTCGGTAGTCTGGCGCCGTGGTCACAAGGCAGGCGTCCACCACCATTCCACCACTGCTGCTCCCCCCATAGAGCCTTTCAGCACTGCATGCTTCAGAGTATGGCGCACCTGGAAGCCAGGATGAAGGACTGTTTTGACAAATTGGAGTTGAAGCTCCTAGCCTGCTGCTAGGCCTATTGTGCCCCTTTTTTCTAATATTTAGTTTGGTGAGTTATACTTTTTAGGGAAAGGGTGGGAATTGAGGCATTTTTAGGGTTTTCCTATTTATTTCTTCGTTATGGAAAATTACGTTTTTGGACTGTCTTTGTTTGGACTAAGCTTACTTTGGACATTGGTTGGGGTTAGGGAGAAGGGAGGGCCAGGTGTCGTGGGTTTACTAGTTTATATTTGCTAGGGAAATAATTTTTTTATAATTGTACATATGATTTATATCTTCTATGGGGGATTACTGTTTTACTTCGCACTACTTCCTTTGCCGCAGTCCTGCAGCCAGTTTTTAAAATCTGCTCATAGTGTAACAACAAGAAAATAATTACGCGGTACCCTCACTTGTCCTACTACTCTCTCCTCCTAGTCTCTGTTGTCTGCAACTATATTAACCCCTAATGACTGGAAGGGGTTGTGGGTGTGTACATTTCCATTGTATATAGATTATTATAGCTCAACAATGAATCCCTCACAGTTCTTCTCTTACCTGTGATTAGACTAAGCGATGGCTGCTAGGTTCTCCAATGGGCCATGGTGCTGGAAGTCGACAGTAGCAGCATGCTAGCGCACTATTCAAATAGTGAAAGCACCAGATCCAGAAAGCGAGGTCCCACTCCCTTCTAGTCAAACTCAAACTGTAGGATGAGAAATATTAATCACAGGGAACTAATTAAATTAAAATAAAAACTGAGCTATTGCTGTTTTATAAGCAAGCTTTACAAAAAAAATTAGACCGTCACTAGAGGGAGACTAGACTACTAGTACTTAAGAAGAAGAGAGACAATAAGTAATGCTAAATTAAAATAATCAGAATGGTGTGCAAAAGTTACACAATGAGCTCGAGCTATGAAGTGGACAATCGTAACCTTAGATGCACGCAATACCGTGCCAGAAGGATGATGATGCTGGCAATTATGAATTATGTTCCTCTGAAAAAAACGAAATATCGAATACTGTGCATGGGTGGCTAATCTAAATATATATTATATTGCCAATGTAGACTATACTTAGAGTTGAAGAAGCGCCTCACCCTGCCTTGAGTTGTTGTTGCTTTTACCAATTCCGCCCACCAAGTGTGTGATCAATCAATGGTGTAAATTTAATTTAATCACACCTCAATAAATCGCACAGCCCGGGGGAATAGGGTTAAGGGTTTGATGAATGGATAGAAAGGGCGATTTGAGTGAAAGGTTTGACAAAGACAAACACTACACACGCACAACATTCATCTTAGCAGCCGCCCATCATAAATCTGTTATGGGAGGAAAAGGAAATGGAAGAATGATGATGAGTAGTTCAGGTAAACCAACTCAAATTGTCTGTCTACCCCCAGAGAGAGTCTCAAGTTATATTATGTTCTGTTGTACCAAGCTTTGAAAGATATAAAATTAAAACATCTGTAAGAGTCAAGTGAACAAACATAAACAAACATAAACAACACAAACAGTTCTAATGATTAAAGAAAAAACATTATACTGTATTGCCAAATTGGGAGTTGCATCTACATTCCTCTTGGACTGTCCATCAATCCTGGATGCCTCACGGATGCGGTTTGGTAAGGTAAGTGTGAGAATGTTATATTGTTTTTCCAGTACGGCACAAAATAAGGGCTGTAGATTGAAAAACAAAAAAGATATTGAAGAATCAAGGAGAAAAGTTAAACTACATAAGGAGTACAACAGGAAGACTTAGAGGCAGCATGGCTAAATGTCGGTTTCCAGTAACCTCCAACAACAGGCCCCCCAAACCATCACTTAGCTTTGAATTTGCCCCAGACAACACTGAGCACACACACATCCAGAAACATGGCATTTTCCCATTCAAGCAAACATCAATGCACGTCTATCACTCACCACTCACCACCACTGCACAGAGTTGTGTAGGTCTGTTGCTTACCTTTAGGCCACTTCAAAGTCATCACCAAATTGGTTGGTTTCAGTGAATTAGAAAACATCCTTATTCTGGTAGCAGTATTTGAAGTAGTCATGCCCATGTTGTTGCGCAATCACACGAGGCGTTCCGGTTGTTTCCATCTTGATGTTGTATTGTCCCATACCCCTCGTGAACCAGTCAACTCAGCAAGGAACTGAACACTTTATGGCTGACTTGTCCCCAAGGGAAAGGGGAAGTGGAGAGAGAAACAAACAAAACACTGGGCCTTCGTCTCGAAGGATTCAGGTAAGTTTCTCTTTGAAGTGCTCTGGCCTGGGTTGTGAAGCTGCTGCCAGCCAGTGTCTTAACTTCTTCTTCTGTCAACAGTTATATCAATAATACCAAATAATTGAACAAGAATCCTTTAGGGTCACCTTCATATGTAACTATTATAATATGATCATATCTTACAGACCATACAACTGTAGGCCCACGTCAACACTTCTATTGGTCTTGGGTTTAGTCTGATTATTTGTTCTGACCTTTGCACCCTTTTAAGAACAATACAAAAGATTCATTCGTATTCACGATTTAGTCGTATTCACAATTCTAATGTAACATGCATAACATTGATTAATGGGTTAGTGATTCCCAGTAACTATATTAATGAAGGGGCATACCTGTAGACCTGCGGTGAGGGTCTCAAACGTGGATTCAACTGCAAGAGACTAAAAAGAGAACAATTCCAAAGAAACAATACTAGGTCCCTTTTACTATTGATCATGGAAATGAAACTCTGTTTCATTAAACCCTAAAAGATTTGTGGATATCAATAATGTACAATACACTGAACATAAGTTCTCACAACATAAACAGTTTGGCATTTACTAATTTGTATTAACCAATGCTTGTTGATTCTTCTGATTGATTTGTCCTATGCTAGTTCTGTAGTCACAAGATGTTTCATTCAATCAGAACTTCAATGGTCAGTCTTTAAATGATCAATGTTCTTTGTATTGCCTTATGCTTCTTGCTTTAAATAAACAGCCTGTCTTCTCCAAGGCTTGTTGGCAACAAATGTTAAAATAAATTCATTGCACAATTCGAAACTAAAGTATTTCTATACTCTCGACAATGTCTTATTAGAAAACACGGTTTCCAACGTTGCTAAGCAACTCAAAAGCTTACTGTCCTTTACAGCCTTCTGATGACGACGTATCCGGCGCGTGTCCTGAAGCGTCCTGAAGACGGAAACATCCAGCACTGTGTTTAGAAGGTCCACGAGATCGAGAGAAGAGACCGGGAGCTCTACTGGAACAGGTAAGGAGGGTACACTGCTTGGGGGGAGAGCGGGAGGAACGGGAAAGAAGGGTAGAGGCAAGGACTGGAGTCGAGGCGGCTGGCTGGAATCCGGAGCGCTCGAGTGACGCGATGCAAATGAAGCGAAGCACCGTCATGGTCTCGAGCTCTTCTCTTATAGTTTCTGGAGGTTCGGCAGTTTGAATTTGCATACACCTCATGTGAACTTCCTTATACCGTTCACCAAGTGAGGAGTACACGTGGAGCACGAGTCCCAAACGTGGATTCAACTGCAAGAGACTAAAAAGAGAACAATTCCAAAGAAACAATACTAGGTCCCTTTTACTATTGATCATGGACATGAAACTCTGTTTCATTAAACCCTAAAAGATTTGTGTATATCAATAATGTACAATACACTGAACATAAGTTCTCACAACATAAACAGTTTGGCATTTACTAATTTGTATTAACCAATGCTTGTTGATTCTTCTGATTGATTTGTCCTATGCTAGTTCTGTAGTCACAAGATGTTTCATTCAATCAGAACTTCAATGGTCAGTCTTTAAATGGTCAATGTTCTTTGTATTGCCTTATGCTTCTTGCTTTAAATAAACAGCCTGTCTTCTCCAAGGCTTGTTGGCAACAAATGTTAAAATAAATTCATTGCACAATTCGAAACTAAAGTATTTCTATACTCTCGACAATGTCTTATTAGAAAACACGGTTTCCAACGTTGCTAAGCAACTCAAAAGCGTACTGTCCTTTACAGCCTTCTGATGACGACGTATCCGGCGCGTGTCCTGAAGCGTCCTGAAGACGGAAATATCCAGCACTGTGTTTAGAAGGTCCACGAGATCGAGAGAAGAGACCGGGAGCTCTACTGGAACAGGTAAGGAGGGTACACTGCTTGGGGGGAGAGGGGAGGAACGGGAAAGAAGGGTAGAGGCAAGGACTGGAGTCGAGGCGGCTGGCTGGAATCCGGAGCGCTCGAGTGACGCGATGCAAATGAAGCGAAGCACCGTCACGGTCTCGAGCTCTTCTCTTATAGTTTCTGGAGGTTCTGCAGTTTGAATTTGCATACACCTCATGTGAACTTCCTTATACCGTTCACCAAGTGAGGAGTACACGTGGAGCACGAGTCCCGCAGTAAGGCACCAGAAAAAACAAGCATTGCTACAATTGAATACTAGGAAACAAGCATTGCTTAATGTAAAACGAAAATACAGTTCTACAATGATCCAATTTATACGAAGGCATAAACAGTTTTATACACTTATGGTTCTTATGAGTCTAGACCTGATCTTAAGTATGTGTTTTAACAGATAGCCCCATGAGCTCCCTTAACACACTTAGTGGGTCAGTCCATCATCTCTGATCCTCTTGAGTCTGACTCCGAGTATGGTGCCCAACTCCATACCAACTGTGTCCCGGGCCCCGGGTCCCAACTCAGATGCCATAAATCGGCCTGTAATACAATTTTATTGTTGCACAGCAAGAAGGGAAAGATTGAGTAATTTTTGGTGTAGACTAGATTTGCGTTTGCGTTATCTAAGGGACTGGTCGGGTCTGACTCTTTGAGGACTATAAAGCCGAAAACAATAAAACAAAGCAGTGTGGACTGTGGAGTGGACCCGGTGAAGAAATCTTGCTGTCTCTCAAAGGGGAAGGTAAACAGACAACCTTCAGGAGAAAATTATTGATCAGTCGTCGGGGGCCAACAACATTGTAAATCATCACTAACACATTTTTAGGCGTAATAGTTACAGATATACAAACCGCCAGTGTCATATTGCCGGCCACCACATGAATCATCTCTTCTCAACACACATAATGACACATCACAACAAGTTCACAACAAACAACTATCACTCAGCGTGCAATACATACCATTTACCTGTTCTTCCGGTGTGCTCACTGTGATCGATACATGGTACATTACAGAATGCAGATCCATTTGTTCACAAGGCAGAGAGCGGCCAGTGTAAATGGAATTAGAATATCAGATGTGGGGCAGTTCTTTAGGGCAAGAAAGGATAGATAGTCACGGCCCAGGGTTGGAGGCAGTCGCACATTTGTTTGTATTATCCGTCCAATGCCTGGCTTGAAGGAAATGAGTGTAGGGTGGAGTCAGGACTTCCTAACTGCACACAGTTGCAACTCCAATCTGGCAATAAAATGTGTCTAAGATTAAGACAGTGGGGATGAATTAGTCAACGAGGCACGCACAAATAATAAAGTTAATATTAATGTTCCCTAGTAGCTACATCCTTTTTTTGGGGGGGATGTCAAAGAAAGAAAAAAAGCAGGTCAGAAATAGACTAGAGACTGAGACAGAAAGTTAAATGGTTGTTGTTGGCCCAGGCCTAGTACTTAGGTAAGTAGAGCTTGTCCTAAAACTCTGTTTGTTTGCCCAGAAGTAGGTCATATAACACACTACTTCCATTATATGGGTCTCCCTCGTCTTCCTCCTGTGGTACTTCAGGTATCATGTAATCTGGTGGTATAAAGTGCTGATTCATTTTGATCATGGTTAATCTCTCCATGTTTTTGGGGTGGTCCTTCTCACTGTGTCAATAGCACAAGCAGCACTGAAAACATGCTCAGCAGAGATACTGGCTACAGGGCAAGCCAGATAGTTTA
The DNA here is from genome assembly GCF_964261635.1 of Lissotriton helveticus. Classification (NCBI taxonomy): domain Eukaryota; kingdom Metazoa; phylum Chordata; class Amphibia; order Caudata; family Salamandridae; genus Lissotriton; species Lissotriton helveticus. The sequence goes on along the minus strand of NC_136065.1, from coordinate 160,397,768 downwards.
TTGCCAGACTGCTGAGCACTGGCCATTGGCGCCACTTCCCATAGCATTACACCAATGGGTTTTGAACAAGGTAGACCTCTGTTGTGTCATCCAGATAGGACTGGACCATTCGCTCAATGTTAATTGCTGGAGCCCTCCTTTGCTTGACCTCTTTTGCCTTCACCTCTGCACTGTACTTAAGCTCTGTCAGTAGAATTCACTCAATTTCAGATTTGGGGCTGATGCCCCTGTTCTTGTTGATGGTGTTCCTGTTGTTGGCTTTGGCTGCTGTGAGCCAACAGCACTGCCCTTAGGCTCTGAACTTGAAAGCTGCCTCACAGGACTTGTGCCCTTGAGAAGTGGGTCTCGAATTCCCTGCCATTCTTTTTCTAGCTCACTGCCTTGCTCAGCTATCCATGTTTTGTATTTTCTAACATCCTCATCCGAAAAAGGAAAGTGGACAGTAATGGTTAGTACCGTGGATCAAGAACTGTGGCACAGATGTAATGTTTGGAGGACACAATGTCTCTTTGCATCCTTGTAGTAGCAGACAAGCGAAGGATTAAGCTCTCCACCAAGTCATTTGCATCTTTCTTTCTTTCACACCTGGGTACATTGCAGAGACCTCCTTTAGCTGTCCCTGTAGCATGTGCAACAACATGATAGCTTGGCCCCTGGTGCTGTCCTCTTTTGCTGACTTCCCGTGTGAGCACCTCAAAAGGTAGCAGCATCTCTGTAAGGCATTTGACTAGGCCGCAATGATCATGCCTTTCACAATTGCATCCCCTCTTTGCATGACATATTCATTTATACATCTGTACTGCTCAAACAGGCGTTCAAACATGTAATAAGTTGAGTTCCAGCATGTTGGTACCTCCTGTATGAGTGCTTTAATTGCCATTCGACTATTACACTGAATGACCCTCACCTGTTTCCGGGCTTTAAATGAATGGCTGAAATGAGTGCAGGTTCTTCCGTAGGTAGACAGTAAGTTGCTTACTTAGTTTTCTTTTTTGAGAAAGCCCTGTACAATAATGTTGATGCAGAGCACCAAACACAGGACCCTGAAATAACCACCGTTGGCCATGGCCTTAACTATATTACTATAATATGAGAAAAACAAGGGCCCCCTGAGTATGGATTAGTACGAATCCTAGGACAGGGAATTCAATTATGTGTATAACCTCCTAGGCATTATAAAAGATAAATCACAATAACAAGGGACTCAGGGAGAACAGTCAGAATTTCCAGAGAAGCATTCAATAAAACATAAGCTTTTTAATTCATTTTTCAAATACAATACATTCTTTTGAAAAAGAGAAAAATATAGGTATGAAATTCAAGAATAAAACCGTTGTTGCAAAGAGCAACCACAAAAATATAATTACTATATTAAAAACATTCTGTCAGGGACTGTCCGGGACTATGTGGGGAACACAGTCAGGGACTTGGACAAGGACTGGGAACTGGGTAGAAGACGTACACAGAAAGGAGGAGTACAGTGCTGCCCAGGATCATACAGGGAGTTAGAGGAGAAAAAGGGATCCAAAGGGGAAGCCTGTACAAGTGAACAAGATGGGTAAGACTCAGAAAGGAAGGGCACTCACAAGGCAATTTAGCATTCAGACTAACTACACCCAGGACGGACGTGCAAGACATATATATAATACAACATTAACAATAAAGGGGGGTGTGGGGTAAAGCACTCAGAAGCTCCACATGGTAAGACTGAAGCTCAGTAAGTTTCTTACCCGCAATTGCTGTTACAGATACTGACTGCAAATATCCACATGTAGGATATGCATGCAAAGGCAGGGTCTGTGGAGCTTATACCTATAGTGATGTTATAAATGTAACTCAAAGACAAAACTCACAGTGGACAAGAAACACCACCTAGGTAGTCAGCTGAGCCCACGGATCCTGGCGATCAAACAGGAACGCGCAAGGCAGTAACAGCAAAGGGGTAGAACTAAACACAAGCACAATAGACAAGGAGCTAGCAAGGAGGAGTGCTTAACAGGAAAGGAAGGAAATGACAGGGCACACTTGGCAGAAAGCAGGTAACAAACATACAAGGTAACAGAAGTAAGACAGCAGAATAGAAAGGCAGCAAACTAGAACTGGAACCAAGGAGATGGGAAGCAAGGCAGGGACTGGGAACGGATATACAGAAGGGGAGGCTACAAGGGTATACTCGAATAGTGCAGGTTAAGGAATCAAGAAAACAAAGAAGCATAGAAGGTAGTATTGGGGCAGGAACAGGAAGTGAGGTAAGGCTCAGGAGTCAAGGTAGCACTGCAGGCAGTGCTGGTTAAGGAACAGGGAAATTACTAGAGCTCAGGAGTCAAGGTAGCACTGCAGGAAGTACTGGTTCAAGGAAATAGGACATAGCTACAGCTCAGGAAACAAGGAGTCAAGAGAGCACTGCAAGCAGTGCAAATCAGGAACAAGAAATAGCTAAACCCAGGAACAAAGAATAACTATAGCTCAGGAACTCAGGAAACAAGGTAGCAATGCAGGCAGTGCTAATTCAGGTACAAGGATTAGCTATAGCTCAGGAATCAAGGAACAAGGATTAACTATAGCTCAGGAACTCAAGAAACAAGGTAGCACTGCAGGCAGTGCAAATTCAGGTACAAGGATTAGCTATAGCTCAGGAAATAAGGAGTCAAGAGAGGACTGCAAGCAGTGCAAATCAGGAACAAGAAATAGCTAAGCCCAGGAACAAAGAATAACTATAGCTCAGGAACTCAGGAAACAAGGTAGCAATGCAGGCAGTGCTAATTCAGGTACAAGGATTAGCTATAGCTCAGGAATCAAGGAACAAGGATTAACTATAGCTCAGGAATCAGGAAACAAGGTAGCACTGCAAGAAGTGCTAATTCAGGATAAGGGAAACTGCTGTAGTACAGGAATACTAAAGCTCAGGGGTCAGAGTAGCACTGCAGGCAGTGCTAATTCAGGAACAGGGAAAACAGCAGCAGGTCAGGAACAAGGCATAATAAAAGCTCAGGGAACTCTGGAACCAATGATTGGTCTCACCGGTAAACAGCTACAATGACCAACCTTTGCCTGACGGGAGCTGGGGCTTAAAAGAGCTCACAGTAATCACATGCAGCTGGTGTGAGCAGGCTAGCAGCAGCCAGCCACAGGTGAGCTGAATTCCTCCACCCATCCTTGGCCTGCAGGGGTGAAGACAAAGCAGTGAGCAGGGAATTCTGGGTAATGGAGTTTCAGGCATGAGTAGGCTGGCTTTAAGTCTAAGCAGGCTGGCTTTCACAAACCCCGGCATGGATTGGGAATGGATGTCAATTCCCAAATTGTGTCCCAATGGCTGTAAGTCAAGATATGCATGCAGGGGAGTGTCAGGAAGCATATTAGAACACTGGAAAGTCCCACAGTTCAGCTCCCTGGCGGTGGACACGAGAACATAGGGAGCAAATCGTGACACATTCAAACAATTGGTGGCATTATGTATTTTTAATTGACGCGCGTTTCTGCGTATAGGAGACGCCTTCTTCAGGAGCCACATATTTAATTCGATTCTGAAAAAAATTTAAAAACCAGATAAATCTATATCTCAAAAAAAAAAAATACAATACAGACCTAACTAATACAGAATAGTCATAACCATATTATTATACTTATTCCAATTGTATCTCCACAGTGAGCTCCTAAATGCTTTTTCAACAATTAATTATAATACAATAAAACAAATACCTGAGTATTCAATTACATTCTGACATATAGTGACCTTGCTTCAGATGGACAACTATAGGGACCGTATGAAGAGGCAAATGGAGAACGTCTTACTATTGTTTAAGGCAATTCATCCATATCATGATGCATTTTAGTCGCATATTACTAAGATAATTGTTTAAGAAAACCTTTGTACAATGAAAACAAGAATTTGAATTGCCAAAAAGAGAATAGAGGAAACACTTACTAGAAAACTTGCAGTGTTGATATTGTAATGTAGACAATTGCTGTGATATAAAATTCTATTTCTTAAAAGATCTGTGTAGGGCAAAATCAATTGCAGCCATTATATTTTATTCTTTTCAATTTATTTAACGTTCACATTCCATGTAGCGCTGTTCATATATATTTATTCAAGGATTCTTTTAAAATATTATATTATATATATATATATATATATATCATCATGCTGTGATAGAAGCGTCGTATTTCAGCGACATACATCTTTATATACATATTTTTATTTAAAAACAACTCGTTCAAATTCAAAAAGGTGAGCGGTTATTATCATAGTCTAACTTGGTCTATTTTTATTTAACACCCTCTGTATAGAGCTAATATTTGCGATGTCTCACCCTCCTAGTTTTGCTACATCCTGCCTATTTGACTACGGATAGAAACTACAGACAAAAAGTGCATAGAATTCAATTACTTAGATTGCCGCTCAACTTCCGTAAATTCAATTATCCTTGGTAAGTATAAACGCCCATTAGTCGGTTATTAAGTAGAACCATTAGAATAGATAAACATGAGGGATTTTATATTATGTCATATTTTCGATTATATAGGAACTGGAAGTGTTATGAAAATTCGCAACCATATAACTGTGCGTCGTAATTAGGAAGATAATAAACAGAAATATACATTTACTGTGTATCAAGAAAACATCACAATATATGGTGAGTTCTTCATTGTTATCTACTGAAATAGGATAAAATTCTTAAAGACGTCCCTAAAATATATATAAGTGGCCATAAGTTTCTTAATTATAAAATTGGATGGAACTCGCTACTAACAATAGAAATAATATTTGTCCTTCATTAATATATATTTATATATATATATAATATAATATTTTAAAAGAATCCTTTAATAAATATATATGAACAGCGCTACATGGAATGTGAACGTTAAATACATTGAAAAGAATAAAATATAATGGCTGCAATTGATTTTGCCCTACACAGATCTTTTAAGAAATAGAATTTTATATTGCAGCAATTGTCTACATTACAATATCAACACTGCAAGTTTTCTAGTAAGTGTTTCCTCTATTCTATTTTTGGCGATTCAAATTCTTGTTTTCATTGTACAAAGGTTTTCTTAAACAATAATCTTAGTAATACGACTAAAATGCATCATGATATGGTTGAATTGCCTGAAACAATAGTAAGACGTTCTTCATTTGCCTCTTCATACGGTCCCTATAGTTGTCCATCTGAAGCAAGGTCACTATATGTCAGAATGTAATTGAATACTCAGGTATTTGTTTTATTTTATTATAATTAATTGTTCAAAAAGCATTTAGGAACTCACTGTGGAGATACAATTGGAATATGTATAATAATATGGTTATGACTATTCTGTATTAGTTAGATATGTATTGTATTTTATTTAGTTGGGTTTTTTTTTAGATATAGATTTATCTGGTTTAAAAAAAAAATTCAGAATCAAATTAAATCTGTGGCTCCTGAAGAATGGCGTCTCCTATACGCCGAAAAAAATACATAATGCCACAATTGTTTGAATGTTTTTAATACAGTAATTATATTTTTGTGGTTGCTCTTTGCAACAACGGTTTTATTCTTGAATTTCATACCTATATTTTTCTCTTTTTCAAAAGAATGTATTGTATTTGAAAAATGAATTAAAAAGCTTATGTTTTTATGAATGCTTCTCTGGAAATTCTGACTGTTCTCCCTGAGTCCCTTGTTATTGTGATTTATCTTTTATAATGCCTAGGAGGTTATACACATAACTATATTACTGCCATTGTCCGTGGCAACAAATCCAATCTTAAGCCCTCTTGGTCGCAGCCTTTCAAAGACCTTGTTGTTAAAGTTTTATAAAATGTTAGCAGCTGTATGAGATTTCTCCTTCGCGAGTATGGATACTGTTGCATGCTTCTCAGCATCATTAAAAATCTCAGCAGTGTAAATACCTGCAGATATTTTTTCTCTAATCCCCACAAAAGAGATCCAGTGTGCAGTGATGCACGTGTAATCAGTCGCTTGGCAACCAGTCCACATGTCTGTTGTCAGGAGGATACTGTGAACAGAACTCTGCTTCAAAGGTTGTCCAAGCAGTTCCAGGACATCGTGATGTAGCACTGGAACAGCAACTCTGGCAAAATTGAACCATTTGGCAACCTACCATTTCAGGAAGTTAGCTGCCAGAAATTCAAGCAAACCTACCCCTTCAACAAAAGGAAAATGGACGTTGCAAATAATGGCAGCTGGCTGTGGTTGGATCTGTGGTGCCCCTGCCACACCCCCCTGGGAAGTTGGGATGGGGTAACAACAGTCTCAACTGGGGCTTGGCTAACATCCATGATGACTGGCTTGTTGTCATCCTCCTCTTCAATATCTGCCTCCATAACTCTAAGGTTTTCTGGAACCTTCCTTTTTCCTAGCCTCATCTCATGGCGTGTCTCACTCTCAGACTGAGGCGCAATCTAACTGGTGTCCTGATCATCAGAAGGGGGGCTTGAAGAAGAAGATGATGCGCCATTAACCCTCCTTTTTCTAGGTGGAGATCTGGAACACATTGGATCGTCTGAAGCAGATTGCTCTACTTCCTCAGCATGAAACTCAATCTCTTGTACTACTCCTATTTCAGGAGGAACTACTATTGCCGATTGTGGCTGTTGTTGTTGTCCCCTTCTCTGAGTTTCCTGCAACCATTGGGTACTACTGTGCAATAGAGATAAGTCAATTTCAACACCACTGCTGGTGGGTGTTGCTGTGATTAGCCTGGCTGCCTATGTGACAGACCTGGGCTTGGGCCTAGATTGAGGTGGGTCCACTGATTTGCGCGTGCAGCTCCCTGCTTCCTCCCCAGAGGATGGTGCGGCAGGCACAGTGTTTTGTTTTCCTTAAAAGGTCTGGGGCGACATACCAGTGGGGGTGGTGGTAAGCTCCCTCTTCTTCTTACTTGTCACTTTCTTGGTAGCACCTTTCTTTGAGGCAATCTTCAAGCTGTCAGTTAGCAGTGGTACTTAGTTTTACAAGCTGTAGAGATGTCTGCGATGTGTGGATCACTCACACATCAAGCCGTGCACAGGTCTTTTTTCTGGCAGTACAGTGGGTGATGTTGACTGTTGTGCACCTAAAAGAAAAGAAGCAAGAAGGACATCAGTGAAATATAGTATTGATGCTGTTCAATTAGTAGTACAAACAAGCACAATATAATTTGGTAGAGTCACTGGTTACTCCCTATTATAAATAATTACCAATACAGTGTATCTATTCATAAAATGGAAAACCACACCAACATAAACGTTCATGGTGAGTGATTGTACACTCAGGAAGGATAAGAGAGAGCAAAAACAACAACAACATACAAATGAAACTGTTTGCTTTATGTGCGTCACGCGATGTCACTCATATCTGATGTGGCACTTACGGAGATGTAGCTGACAAATTAAAATTGAAGGAATAATCCCTAGACAATGAATACTTTTGTGCACCAATGCGATAAGAACATGTGGTATCCCAACTGGTATTATTCAAAGGCAAATAGTAAGGATATGCATACACTATTATCCAAAAGGAGGCAAGGAGTCTCTATTTGGTTATAGCATATGCTCATGGCATCATTTATATAGATAATTCGGGAAAAAGGCAAAAGGAAGCAATTAGCAGTTGTGACAGCACTGCAATATACAAATAAAACAAATGAAAACAACCCGCTCTGTGTGGTGGTGGTATCGCATTCTCTACCCCAATCCCAACACGGTTGACGGGTTTTTGCTCCTGTTATTGATACAAGTTTGTACACCAATAGCAGGCATGGGGTTGATTGATGCCAAATGTAGTGGAAAAGGGTATTGTCCCAGGGTGAGGGGGGACTCGGGGATCGGGCTGGACTCTTCTACTGTAGGACTGACCCGGGACGAACGATCAAGAGAAGCAGAGCCAGAGAACTTGAAAAGACTTTTTAGTGAAGGTTTTATTTGAGTATATGTTTTTCTCTTCCGGCTTGTAATACGTTCTCTCCCGAATGCTGCTGGATCAAAAGCCGTGGTGCAAGGGGGATCCAGCGTGCCTCGTGGGTCTGGTCAGCTCGTCCTTGGGGTCAGGTGTCACCGTATGCAAAGAAAGAGACAAAGGACGTATTAGGACCGGGTTATGGGGACTGCAGGTTGTAGGGCTGGGAAGAGGGAAAACGGTGACAAGGTGTATTTACAAGCAAGGATCGTGAGGCAGTGCTCGTGAAGTAAGGGTTTCTAGGGAAGAGAGCTTTACACGGGTCTTTACAAATATACAACTATTCGCTAGGCTGGACTCTGTGTCCCATCCAACCCGCCACTCGGCCCCGTACCTGTTGGAGCCACGCTCCTCCCGTGGGAACGTGGCGGGGCGGCGCGTAGTTCCGTTGGCCTCCTGGCTTCTCCGTCTCCGCTCCGGTCCTCGTGATGGTCTCCGACTCCTCGCTGTAACTGCACACTCCTTCGCCGTCTTCTCTCCTCGCCACCTGGGAAACACCGTTCGTCGCTTCCTGGTTCTGGGCCTCTTTTGACGCTGGCGCGTCTCTCCATAGGGGCAGGGCTACCTCTGCGGGATCCGATTCCTTAAAGAGACAGGGTTCTTTTCCGTCCGCGTTCGGCCACCAGTAATCTGGGTCTCAATGCTGCCAGTCTTCGTCTACGTCACGACCAGGCTGCTGCAGGGAGAGAACGGAGGTACGTGAAATATTGGGGTCGGACCACCAGTCTATAGTCTGATCCCCCGTTATGGGGCCCATCGTCTCACACAGGGGACCCGCCCCGTCACAGGTATGAACAAAAAAAATGTAATTATAAAAAACATTTAAAAATTTTGAAACGAGAACAAACATATTTAACCAATTAATTACAAAAATGGAAAAAATTCAAATAAAAAAATCAAGTGAAGTTATTCTCAAAGATATAATAATAAGTTATTAAACTGCTATCTCATTGCTCAACCTTCCATGCAGCCTATGGCAAAGGCCCCACTGGCTGGATGCACAAAATGGCTGTCAGCCAGTCAATCAATCAATCAATAATAGCATTTGTGAAGCGCACTACTTACCCGTGAGGGTCCAAGGTGCTGGGGAGGAGGGAATGCTGCTACTGCTCAAAAAGCCAGGTTTTGAGGAGTCTTCTGAAGGTCAGCAGGTCTTGAGTCTGCCGTAGGTGGATGGGGAGGGTGTTCCAGGTCTTGGCGGTGAGGTGGAGAACGATCTGCCACCGGAGGTCCCTCTTCGGATGCGGGGGACTGTGGCAAGGGCGAGGTCGGAGGAGCAAAGCTGGCGAATGGGGATGTAGACGCTGAGTCATCTGTTGAGGTACGCTGGTCCGGTGTTGTGGAGTGCCTTGTGTTCATGGGTGAGGAGCTTGAAGGTTATCCTCTTGTTGATGGGGAGCCAGTGCAGGTCTCTCAGGTGGGGTGTGAAGTGGCTGCGGTGAGGGATGTTGAAGATCAGGCGTGCAGAGGCGTTCTGGATGCGTTGAAGTTGTTTCAGGAGTTTGGCCGAGGCTCCTGCAAAGAGGGCGTTTCCGTAGTCCAACCTGCTGCTGACGAGGGCCTGGGTGACCGTTCTTCTCGTTTTGATGGGGATCCACTTGTACATCTTGTGGAGCATGGGGAGGGTGTTGAAGTAGGAGGAGGAGACAGCGTTGACCTGCTTTGTCATGGAGAGGGTGGAGTAGAGGATGACCCCTAGGTTGCAGGCATGATTGGTGGGTGTTGGGGCTGTTTCAAGTGCGGTCGGCCACCAGGAGTCATCCCAGGTCAAGGGGGTGGATCCGAGGATGAGGACCTCCATTTTGTCCGAGTTCAGCTTCAGTCAGCTGTTCTTCATCCACTTGGCGACGGCTTTCATTCCTTCCTGGAGGTTGGTTTTGGCGGTGTGGGGGTCCATGGTGAGGGAGAGGATTAGCTGGGTGTCATCGGCGTAAGAGATGATGTTGAGGTTGTGCAGTCGGACGACGAGGGCCTGCTGTGCCATGTAGTTGTTAAACAGCGTTGGACTGAGGGATGAGCCCTGGGGTATGCCGCAGATGATCTCGGTGACTTCGGCGCGGAATGGGGGGAGGCAGATGCTCTGTGTTCTGCCGGAGAGGAAAGAGGTGGTCAAGTCCAGGGCCTTCTCTTGGATCCCAGCGTCATGGAGGTTTGTGCATAGTGTGTGGTGGCAGACCGTGTCGAAGGTGGCTGACAGGTCCAGGAGCATGAGGGCCACAGTTTCTCCCGTGCCACATTGTCATCAACAACACTGAGAGGGAAGGCAACATTGGGAACAAAGAGAAGGCATGCAGGCCTATGGTAAAGCACACTGGCTGCCTGCACAAAATGGCCCCCAACCACATGGTCACAACAACAACAACCAGCAAGAATACATGGCCACAACAAAGAAGACCTGTAGGCCTGTGGCAAAAGCACACTGGCTGGATATACGAAATGGCCGCCAGCCACATGTTCACTCACAACAGGAGGCAGAAGTCCTTTAAAACAAGCAGCACATGCAGGCCTATGGACAGTCCACTGACTATACAAAATGGTCTCTGGCCAGTAGCCACATGGCATGTGGAACAAAGGCAAATGGTGGCCTATGGCAAACAAACACACCCACACACTGTCCAGACAAAGGAGGCATGGTACAATGGAAAACACAGCATTAATTTAGCAATGCCAAAAATGAAAATTAACAGGGCTAAAAATTTTTTTTACAACAACACACATCCTTCAAAGGCATTACCTCACCAATCCAATACACTGTTTGCAGGGGGGGGGGAAATACCACGAAAAAAACACTTTTTGTATTTCAATCCAAATCCATCCATTGCCTAAATGCTGTTTCAAATTCAACAGACACCACAGAAACAGTTATTTCATGCACCCATGACTAGCACTTGGCCTGCTAACTGGAAGGCCAATTGGCAGACTAGAACACATAGTGAATTAAATCAAAATTGTAAATGTATTAAAAAACATGGAGAGAATGTAGAAAACTGTTCAACATTTTTCCTTTACAAAAGAAGAAAAATGAAATGCAAAGAATTCACTAGCTGCCACATACATCAACCAAAATAGCTCCCGGTAAAATAGCGAATCGGTAAAACAGGCCGTTACCAAACACAAAACCTGAAATCCCAATGCATCAACCCCAATACCGAAAAAAATAAAGAATCGCAAAAAAAAACGCGGTAAATTACCGAATCGCAAAATTGTGAATCGGTAATACCGAGAAAAACATCAGCCCCAGGAAATACCAAATCGCTATTAAAAACTTGCAACGAAATGCATCAAAAATCGCAAATACCGAAAATCCACAAAATCACTATTTAGCACGAGCAAAATAAGGGGAATCCCAACCAGGAGGTAAAGTTGGTTGAAGGAAAAAACATTTTTTTTAAATTTCCTACAGGTGGATACAATCAGAAACCCTTCAAATATAACTCTGGAGACCCTGTTTGTCTTCCAAAATGGCTGCCCTCTATGTGCTTGCTAGGAGGATGAGAATCAATGCTGCAGCACAGCGCAGGAGGAGGATTGAGGAGAGGGCATTCAGGGTGCGCATCACATTGCTGGGCCATACTGAGGAACTAATCTATGACAAGTACAGGCTGAATCGTGCCATGATCATGTGCCTCATTGCTGACCTGGAAACACTACTGCAGCACCAGACCCCTAGGACCAATGCCATCCCTGCCCACGTCCAGGTCCTATTCAGCCTGCACCTGTTGGCGTCTGGAAGTTTCCAGGGGATTGTAGTGGTTGCCGGAGGCGTACCGCAAAGTGACTTTCACGCTTCTTCGGCAAATTCCTAGATGCCATGCTGACAATGATACATACCCACATCACCTTCCCCACAACACCACAGCAGTTGAACCGCACCAAACAGGACTTCTACCAGGTGGCACAATTTCCCCATGTCATAGGATGTGTTGACTGCACGCATGTCCCCATCTGTCCCCCCTCAACCAACGAATACATATTCCGCAACCGGAAGTCCTATCACTCCATAAACGTGCAGGTCATGTGCAATGCCAAGCCCATCATTAAAGACATAGTAGCGCAATTTCCTGGAAGCACACACAACGCCTACATATTCCGACACTGTGGCATCCACAGGCGTCTGCTCAATGGCAAATTTGGAAAGGGACACCTACTAGGTACATACATATGCCTAATCATTACCTCCATCCTCACATATGTAATTGTATTCATGCCGCTAACCCTTTGCTCCCCAACACTGCAGGTGACAGCGCATACGACTTGCGTGAATATCTCCTCACTCCCTTCCTCAACCCAGCAACACCTCAGGAGCCGCGCTACGACGCATCACATATCAGTACCAGGAATGTGGTAGAGCGAACCTTTGGCATCCTCAAGAGTCGCTTCCAGATCCTACACAAGACAGGAGGTGCATTGTAGTATGACCCGGTAACCTGCTGCCAGATAATAGCAGTGTGTGCCATGCTGCACAACATTGCCACAAGAATGGGGATACCAATAGAGGTGAACGGAGATGACAACTTTCGTGCACAGCAACCCCCCCACAACACCGACAGGCACACGTGCCTAACACAGCTGAAGGTCAAAGCAGGCGGACATACATCACAAAACATCACTTCAGAGACAGGTAAGAATGAGCCATCACTACATAATCTGGTGTGCAAATGTTTAATACACATGAGCACTTGTCAAGTGAATATGAAAGAAACGTCTACATGACGCAGACTCAAAACTTTGTTAGCGATACATATCCGTTGGCATCACAGGAGTATCTTGAAGTAATGTAGGTGGCCCATGGTTACATCACCATGGCCAAATAGCCGGTAGCACATGGCTATTTGCACCTTTCACAGACACCCAGCCTCCTGCCGCGTGACTCCTCCACATCACCACGATGTGTGTCAGTGGCTGTGGAGGTGCGCGAACTGTGCCTCCTCTCGCTGCTCTCTGGCACAGAGACGCTGCTGACGCTTGATGCCGCCTCCCTCTCCTCCTCCACTCCCAAATTGCTGCCACTAAATGTCCCAGACTACAGATGCTCCACTGCAGTGGTCACTTGGCCCAAGGCCTTGGTCACATCACCACAGTAATGGCCCAGGTCGACCTGCAGCTGCACAGATCTTCGTGAAAGTACAACTGTGCTGTTGCAGAGCTTTGTGATGGCCCTAATGGATGCATTGGAACGGAGCAAGTTTTGGCGATGCCTCCTTTCGATCGCTGTGTTGCCCTGCTAGGAGGGCACGGGTTAGCTCCTGTAGGCACATTTTGAGGTCTCTATTCCTCTCAACAACGGCTGTGGTCATTTCACGCACAGCGTCTGTCATTGTGCCCATTTTGCTAACCAATTTTGCCATGTTAATGTTCATTGCTCCCATGTGTCTCCCCTGCAGGTGCTGAACACGCAGCATCTGTGACTCAACCACACCGTAGCCGTGTGCAGGCTCTTCAGATCCCTCGGCAAGTCTTCCAATGGGCCGGCGCCGCTGTCTGATTCGGACACGTGCTGGCTTTGGATCTGGCGGAGTGACAAGTGACTGTTGTGAAACATTTGTGGCTGCTGGCCTCTGCTCCGTCTCCATCACCTGCAGGGAGGGGACAATTGCCCTGCGTCTTGGTGGTGTTTTCTCCTTGGTGGTGGGGGTGATGTTGTTGGTTGTGTTGTGGAATGACGTCTCTGCAGAGTCTCTCCATCGGTCCCTGACGGTGTTTCTGATATGATGAGGCGACCGCTGTCATCAGAGTCCAGGGGTGATGCATCTGTGTGTTAAACAGCGCATTGTTAAAGTTTTTTCTAACTGTATATGTTTATCATTTTGCATACTTTCAACTTCATAAATGACATATTTGGACAGACTGTTGGCCCTGTGCTGCTGGTCTCATTTCTTTTACATTGGGGATCATACATGCACACTTGGATGACATGACTACAACTCCCATGATGCAACACTTCTGTGAGGGTATATGTGTTAGGCACTTCTACCTGTGCACTGTGATTGGCCTGGGGGGATGGGCATGGGTATTAAACACGCTGCGTATCAGCACAGACATGCATCTTACCTTGTTCTCCAGTCGCATCACCGGAAGTGTCCAATTGGGTGACCTCCACGACTGCCTAAGGCTCAATGGTACCCTCGACGAGGTCCTCCAGGGCTGTGTTGGGAATGACTGTGGATGTTCCCCCTCCTGTAGCATCTGCACCATTTCAGCAATCCTCTCCTTCACCCTTTTTCTGAGGTCATACCACCTCTTCTTCAGGTCGTCTATGCTGCGGTGCGTGACTCCAACCGCATTCACCCTTTCCTTGATGTGCAGCCAGATCTTGCGCTCCTCCGCCTCAGGCACCTTTAGTGACAGATTACCAAACAGCTTGTCATGCTTGCTGCTTACCCCCTCAATCAGAAGTTCCAGTTCCTTGTCAGAAAACTTCCTCGTCCTCTTTCTGGGCATGTCTGTGTTTTGGGGTGCATCCTTGTCCATCCTGGATTGCAGTGGTGTTGCTGGTTGTGTGGGATTAGAGTATCTCTGCTCAGCTCCTGTGCTCTGCCTCCTCCTCTGAGCTCCTTAGGGCACTGAATGAAGCATGGGCTGGATGACTTCCTGGTTCTGTTGTCATCAACCTGCTTCCAATGCGCCTCTTTTTTTTGCGAATTCGCTAATACCGAAATCTCTAATACCGATTCGGTATTTGCTAATTCGGTATTAGCTAATCTTTATTTTGCATTCTCGCTATCGTGGTTTTGGTATATTTGTACGATTTTTAGGGATTCGGTAATAAATACCGAATCTGTTGATGCATCGCGGAAAATGAATCCTTATTTGCAATTCCTTTATTTATCGCAAATAAGGACTCGTTTTACCGATTTTTGATGCACGGGCCCATTGGCCTCTTCTGAAACAACGGCCCACCCACCACAATACATTTTCAAAATCCATTAAAAGTACAACTAAATCCAGGTGCATGGCTCCAATGAAACAAATAACACCAGTTTTTCAACATTCTTGTAAAATCTCAAATACAAATCTTTAAATCCAATGTCCAACAGACACAAGGATTGATCCTTCCAGCTCCAAATCCAAAAGAAAAGTGACCAGAAGATGGATAGAGCACAGGGAGGAGCCTGCTGGACAGGAACAGGAAGTTGGAGACTCTGGGGCACTTCTTTCCAGTTGGAAACACAGTTAAAAAACTTTTTTTTTAAAAGGATTCCTCGCACAAAAAAAATGTCAAATGTCAATTCGCTGAGGTTTTTAACTCCAAATCGTCAGTTCAAGAAGATTTTGATGCTTCTCGAAGACAGAATCATCCCCAGATTGCAGCCGCAGTAGATCCTGCACATTCAGGATCACGAACAGCAGAAAACATCTGCTGGAAGTCGCTGGTGTGCCCGAATGACGTTTTGGCGCCGCAAAATCTCATTGGAGCATATGGCCAGCTAGCAAATCTCATGGCTCCTGCGAACAGCCCTGAAAATCTCAGTGCAATTGCGAGTGCCAGGCAAGTTGCTCCAGCGCATGCAAAAGGACATTTCAAACTCTCCAGACCAAAAAAACTCTGCTCTGTTGCGGAATGTGGAGTTTAACGGTAACTCTCCATTCTCCGTAGAACGCAGAGTTGCCAAATTCCACAAGCTCTGTGAGCAGAGCAGAGTTTTACGCCGAGGCTTACTAGTCCCCAGAACTGTTACCTCTCAATCGAAACCCCACTGCTATAACACCACTTGTGAAGACAATGGCATCATTGTATTTCACTCCACTGGTTCATTCCAATACATGGTTGGGGATTGTAATGCAATGTCCCAACCCACTTTCTCAATTGCTCTTCAAGAATTCCTGAATGGGATGATCACTCTCAGAAAGTCCCATTTCTAACTGTTGAGGGTACCGTGAACACTATAAAGGGAGACTTCTTTGCATTGGGAGATATTTCACATGTTCTTGGTGCGATCAATGGAGCACCTATTGCTTTGTTACAACCCCAACAGAGAGCAAGTTTCCAGAAACCAGAAAAATTGCAGTTCCATTAATGTGCAGGTGGTCTGCATTCCATACCTGTACATTATCAGTGTAGGTGCAAGAATCCCAGGATCCACCCATGACTCCTTAGTGCTGTGCAATAGCAACATACACCAGCAGATGGCACAACTTGGAATATGATGGCCTGGCTTATTGGGAAGTGGTATAATCACACATTGCAAAATATATAAATTACTGGCCAGATAAATATCTTACAAATGAAATGTAAGTTCATCTTTGTTTTTCAGGAGTCTCTGCATATCCTAAGGGACTCTGGTTGTTACCACCTCTGTGGTATCCAACAATGCCAGGGGAAATCTGCTTCAATGAGGCACATGTTTGAACAAGGAGGCATGTGAAGCTGGCTTTTGGGATTCTCAAAGCACATTGTCCTTACTTTGATAAATCTGGTGAAGCCCTCCTCTCCTCACCTGACAGGGTGTGTCAAATAACTCTCTTGTTGCATGCTGTCCAACATTGCCCTCCAGCAGAACATCACTGATGATGACTTCAACGCGGATGCCCAGGATGATGTTACTGATTTGTTGCATGAAGATAACAGTTTTGAGGAAGAAGGTAATGCCCTCAGACAAGAAGCTAATTGACATCTTCTTTGTATGAGGGTAAGTTTGCGTTAGTAATGACATCAATATTCCAATCATTTGATTGTAGAGGAACCTTGAATCTAGCTATACTTTCTGGTTGTTGGCTTCAACGATGTCTCTTGTAGGGGGCTGAACATGATTATTTAAATAGCTTTTAGACTTGTGGAGAAGTTAACACACATACATAGTTTAGTAAATAACTTTTTATTTAATGCGTAAATTTTATGTTTACTTATATTAATACTAGAAAGATAGTTTGGTGTATAGGGATGTTAATGTAAATTAGTGTAGTTATCCAACAGCAAAGACTCATTTTATTGTTCTTATGACCACATGACACTGTCATATTCTGTAGCTCTAGAGCGGCGGTACTCAAAGTACGGCCCGCGGGCCAATTGCGGACCGCGAGGCCATTCCATGCGGCCCCCATGGAAATCAGCAGGCACGAAATCGGCACCATTTCTGCCTGTTGTAATTCCTCGGGGCCACATTTGCCGGCAAAAGCATGAAAAGGGCATGCAATGACAACCAGTGTCTGGCATGCTCGCCGTAGCCCCCACCCTCTTCTGCCTCTCTGCGTCACCTGCTCACCCTGCCATTGAGGCCATGCTGCTGCTCAGACCGTGTGGCCTCTTTAATCTTTCAATTGTTGCCGGTAAAACAGAGCTGTCTCTGTAGATAAATTTGTTTTTAAGGCCCCTGGTTAGTGTTTTAGCCCAGCCCGGATTTTCCTTCCTCATGGTGTCATAGCAGGCACGAAGTGTAAAAAGAATAAATAAAATAAGGATCCAGTAATGTCCTCACATGAATCCATGGACTGCCCTAACCTTTTGTTTTATGGCATGATTTCACTTTAGGTATATGGGATGCTACAGGCTCTCGTTTCACAGTGGTGCTAAAGTTTACAAGTGGAATTGGGGGAGATACACTGTAAACACAAAGTTAAATGCCTCGGAAGCAGCCCAGTAGGATAATACAATCCCCAGCTTCCCTACTTTATTAAATTGTGCTATTCCGCTTAAAACATTTATGTGCCTGTGTTACACACAATATTTCTAACATTTACACAGGCAATTCAGCTTGCTTTGTGCATTGCTTTAGAAAGTGTATGACTTTTTAGTCATCCAACACTACCTGTCTGAGTCGTGGCACAGATGTAGTATCATTTGTTTTTTTTACACTGACCCCTCCCCTCCCACCGACCCCGCCCCCATCGCTCAGGTCCATCTGTGCGGCCCTCGGCCACAATCAAGACTGCAATTTTGGCCCCCGAGAAAAAGTTTGTGCGTACCTATGCTCTAGAGAATCATTGGTGAATCTTAGAATGGGGGAGAACTACAACTATTGATGTAACGATCTAGAAGGTGACATTTCTTAATGTTGATGTTTTTGTGTGTATCTTGTTCTCCAAAAACAATTTCAGAGTTATGGAGTGATTCCAATTCATTTGTTTTTTCTTGAAATGAGACCAACATATGTGGGTGTATGTCTGACCCTTTATTAATTTTTAAGTTTTAAAAGTAAAGTTTATTAAGTAGAAAAACGAGAAATAACATGTAGCAGGTTTACAATATTACAAAATAACAATGTATTGAAAACATTTCAATGATAATAAGATAGAACAGGAACATGTTTGCAATTACATGTAGAAAACAGGATAAGAAGGGGAGGGAAAAAGAAAATTGAAAGAGCAAAAAATAAAAGCACTTCACATGTAATGAAATAAGTGGAATTACAAAAATCCTAGGCGTACATATTATCAGTGAAACAAAAAAGCAAAACATATTACAAGTAGTATGGAAGCTCTAAGAAGAGAAATAATATATTTAAGGATGCTTAGATACCTCATCGGTTAAGGGTTGATGTATGAAAGCCCTTAAAACTGGGGAACCTAGAAAAATGGTTACTGGAGACCAGAAAGAATTTTGTTTAATAGGAAGAGACATTGGGACAGTATATGCTCTATCTAGTCTATGATTGTAACAAACACCAAACCACCATGCTTGAAAAGAGATCTACAGAGCGTTCTTCCAATTTTTAGTAATCTGTTGAAATGCAACAGCAATTAATAAGGCTATAATTTGTATATTAATTGTACAACAATGCCAATCATCAGAAAGACTACCTAAAAATAAATTAGTAAAGGAGAATGGTATAAGAATGGTATATGTTTATGAAAAATAGAGTTAATTTGTTTCCACAATTGTACCCAAAATTGATAGGTGGTGGGACATTCAAATAAAATATGTTTAAAAAATGTTTAGGAATTGATTTAGAATAGGACCAACAAGATGATAAAGTGACACTATCAAATTTGTGTAAAGAAACAGGAGTGATTAGAAGGCGGTATAAATAAAAGAGAGCGTTTGCGTTGTGGTGGCAGCACGTGATGTCTTGCAAATTTTAAGCTATATTTTGTTCCGCAAAGGAATAGGAAAGGAGGTGTGAAGATCTGCTTCCCATTGTAATTCTAGGGTTGATTTTTGTCGATCAACAGTTGGGTATATATATGAGAAGCAGTCGGGAAGTTAGCAATAATGTTGGTATAGGTGAAATAGAAAGAGGGTATATGGGTAACAAATAAAGTAAAAGGTATGTGGTAGAAATAGAAGAGATCCGTGAATAAAATTTGTGTTGATATGAAAGAGGGAAGAGAAAGATGGATTGAGTTTGCGAAAAAGAGATACATGAATGGTTATTTATCAATTGATGAGTCCAAAATATAATAGACCTTTATCTCTCCAAGCTTTCCAAAAGATAGTTTTATTATTAACTTTAATGAATGTATTATATCAGATTGAGGATTGAAGGAATTGATCTAGAGGTGAAAGACAAGAATTATGAAAAGGACATAATATTCTGCAAGCATTTTTGAGAATAGGAATTGACATGGAAGATGGGCGTTTAGAAAAGGACAAAAATTCAGCAAAAGAGAAAGGTTAAATAAAAGATGACTCCAATTCTGATCATAAGGGAGATGGAATTTGGGGTTGGGCCATCTTGAAAATTAATTGACTGCTTTAAAAAGAATGCATTTTGATAAGACAGAAAACGAGGAAAATTAACTCCCACTTGCTGCTTTTGCCTTTGCAATCTGGACTAAGATATACAGTGCTTTTTATTATTCCATAAGAATGCAGTGAGAATAGAATATTTTTTTTTCAAAAAAGAGGTGGGAAAGTTAATTGGAATTGCCAAAAGATAGAAAAGAATGATGGGGACTAACATCATCTTAATAGAATCTAACCTACCCTACCAGGAGAGAAATAGCGGATTCCATCGTGAAGTTAGGTTAGATAAAGTAGAGAGTCACGTAGTAGTGTTGAGGGATATAGTGTCTTTTATAGAAGTAGTGAAACAAATGCCCAAATATTTAATTTTTGTTTGGCTCCAAAGAAATCCTAAAGTGTTGAAATTGTGTTTCAGACATCATTTGTTAAGTGAAAGGATTTCACATTCGTCAGAATTAAGTTTATAACCTGAAAGTGAAGCAAAAAGGGAAACTGCTTTTAAAAATGGTTGTACAAAAGAATCAGGAGAGGCCATATATAAAAGAATATCATGGGGGGAGACTGAAAATGTGTTTATCTCCATATTTGAATCTTTGTATGGCACTATTTTGTCGAATTTTATATAGAAAAGGTTTGAGAGCTACAATAAAAAAAAGAGGCGCTAGGGGACAGCCTTGTCATACACCTCTGTGTAAAAGAAATGAAGAGGAGAATAGGCCATTTACAAATATAGATGCAAAAGGGAAAGTATATAAAAGAGAGATTAGGTTAATTAACTTTTCCCCAAAACTAAGCCATGAAAGTGTAGAGAATAAAAACTTTCAGTGTAGCCAATCAAAAGCTTTCTCAGCATTCAAGGAAATGGCTGCTAAAGAATGTTTATAAGCTTTAGATTTACTCAGAACATCTAAGAAAAGCCTGGTATTATCAGAAAGTTGTCTGCCTTTAACAAAAGCAGCTTATTCACGGCCAATTAAATTGGGGAGGAGAGAATCAAGGCATAATTCTAGGATCTTGGTAAAAATCTTATAATCAGAATTAACTAAGGAAATCAGTCTAAAATTTTTGCATAACTTATGATCTTTATTTTCTTTTGGTATAGGGCATATTAAGGATTCTTGAAATGACCCGGTAGCAGAATAGGAGGAAGTAAATAAAGTAAATGATCAATGTAATTTAGGGATTAATTGTTTCGAGAAATGGAGGTAGAATTCAATAGGAAAACCATCAGGCCCAGGAGCTTTACCATTTTAACCCTTTGTGTGCTGGTGAGGGAACCACTCCGTCACCAGCCACGGACGCGCTGTGCTAATGATGGAGTGGTTCCGTCACGGCCCAGCCTCCACGCCTGCGCGGCAGCGATTTGGTGCCTGCGCTGAGCGTTCTATTGAGCGGGTGGGGCCGTGACGGAACTACTCCGTCACAAGCACAGCGCGCCCGTGGCTCGTGACGGAGTGGTTCTGTCACAAGCATGGCGGCGCCGCACGGACCCCTCCCCCCTAGCGCTGCGGCGGAATTACCGCCGCAGTCAAGGGGTTAAATAGAGTTAATGGCAGTACGAATATCGTACGTTGTGATATCAGAATCAAAAATCAGTGTTTAAATCAAATCCCTAATGGATAGAAGAAAGGTATGGGTTAATATCATATTGGAGAGGATTTAACACTGGTGTATATACATTTTATTAGAATTTAGTAAATTCATTAAGGATATCATTGTCTCTAAAAAGGGGCATGGAATCATCTCTTAAAATAATTTCTATTTTAGTTCACTTTTTAAATTTTTAGATAATTTGTTAAGAGTTTACCTCCTTTATTTTGACCACCATAGTATCTGGAAATCAAATTTAGCCTTAATTAAATTATCTAAACACATCTTAGATTTGGATATGAAGTAGGATTGCTCTAAGGATTTAATATGTTTCATTAAATCTAGTGCTTTGTTCAAAGCCACACTACTCCCCGCCTTAAACTATGTGCATCAGGCCTTTCCCGGTGCAATATTGTGTCAGTCTTGACCACGCCCATCTTCCATCTCCCGAAATTCATTCAGAGGACAAGACTACGTCTGGAGCTGGTACTAGAAAGGCAGTCCATCTACTGCGAGGCAGATACTTTGAAATATTTTATAAGGTCATTAAAAGCAGCAGATACCACCCTAAAATTCTGCCTAAAAGAGATCTTTACCAGCCCTGGAAACCCATGGAACCGTCAAATGACAAAGGCCATTAAATCATTAGAGATTGACAGCTCCCTGCTAATCTCAGACACAATTCCATACTCAGTGTGGAAAAAAGTCATCAATAAGCAGGTGAAACTAATTTCCCATCAGATGGACCTTCAGGCTTTAAACACACCAACTGGCTTGCTTCCCTTGAATGTCTCATACCAGCCTGGGGTACCGCATTTCTATCTACTGGAAAACCTGAACGCAGTGGCACAGAAGAACATATTGTTTATGCGCCTTCTAGGCCTTTGCTCTACGGCCTCCTACAGATGGGCTCCTTCAAAGGAGGGGGGGGCCTGCAGACTGTGCTGAATTTTTTTGTCCCCTTGTCTAGCACCTCTTGTTCTAATCTTTTCATTTTTGGACTTCAATAGTAACTTAACACTGGTAATCTTAAAATTGTTTTTAAATGTATAGATTTTTTTTAAACGACAGTGTATTTCTTCAGTTTTGTTTCTTGATGCGATAATTGTGCTAATATGGATATTTCACAGCAATGGTTTCAATTAACTGTGCTAAACAAATAAACTAAACTAAACTAGTGCTTTGTTTTAATTTATTTTCTTTTTAGCCTCAACATAAATAATGAAAAAATCTCTAGAAACAGCTCTGAATGTATCCCAAATAATTGGAAATGATAAGTCAGGAGATTCATTAAGAGCAAAAAATTCTGTTATAAAAGTATCAGTGTGTTGTGTGAAAGAGGTATCCAATAAAAGAGAAATATTGAAGCACCAACATCTAAATTTGGGGGAAGGGAAAGGATGTCTAGATCGAGAATTGCCGGTGTGTGATCAGATATTAAAATGGTACCTATCTCAGCTTGTAAGATGTGTTCAGATAAGGGTTTAGAGACAAAAAGGTGATCAATCCTAGACTGAGGGAAATTTACAGTAGAGAAAAAAGTATATTCTTGTAAACAGGGGTTGTATGTAGGAAGCAACAGAAGAGGATTTGGAGGAGCGATCTAAAAAAGGATCCATTACCAATTTGCAATCTCCAACAAAAATTAAGTAGTCATCAAAAATAGACATCAGTCTGGGTTTAATTGAGGGTTTTATCAGGATCTGTGGGTGCATAAATATTAAAAACAGATATTGGTATTTTGTTTACTTGTAATCTTATGAGAAGCAGTCGACCTTCTTTATCTGATTCGTGTGATAACAAGGTAACATCCAAAGTTTTTTTACACAGAATTACAACTCCATTACATTTTCCGTTACCTGGTGAGGAAAATGTATATCCCACCCAATGTCTTAACAAGTTTTTTGGTCTCCAATTCAGTAACATGAGTTTCTTGTAACAAAGCAATATCAGCATTTAATTTGGCTATATGAGTAAGATCTCTTTGTCATTTAATGGGTGAGCCTAACCCTTTTACATTCCAAGAAATAATGCGTAAAGTAATGAATAAAGAATAGCAGTGACATTAGCGTACAATATAAGTAAAGAATAACTATTACATAAATTGTTTCATCAAGTAAAAAAATGAAACCATGCATTGCTTAGCAGTGAGAGAAATATAATAGAAAATAGCACATTGAAAGAGAAGGAGCAAGATTAAGAATACAAAGTAAAGAAGAGAGAAAACATAGAAGAGAGAATGAAAATAGAAGGAAAGAAAAGGATATGCAGATAGAGTAAAGAAAACATGAAAAGGATAAAAGAAATAAGGATGTTGACAGAAACAAATTAAGACAAAAGACATACCAAATACAAGGACAAACTAATCAGGAGTGGTGCAACCACAAAAGGGAAGATGACAACAACCGGGCTACAGAGGCAGCCGGAGGGGAGACATCCCGACCATAGATATGGGTATAATAATAGGAGGATTTGCTGGGCCTTATACTAAAAGAGGGTACATAAGAAGTGAAAAAAAAAGATATACATTATTATCTTATACAAAGATATACCTTAAAAGACTAATAAAACATTAAACTAAATGGTAGGTTAACCTAGACATTACAAAACACAGCAACAACGTGCAACATAAAAAACTGTTATATGAATCTTTCAAGAAATGGTGTCATTGTTTCTATTTTACAGTTGTCAATAAATTTCTGCAGGATGGCGGGCTTTTCTTATGTTGCTGTTTAGTTACTTTAAAGAAGCACGGATTGAAAAAAACAAATCTTGCTCCAAGGTCGCAAGTTTAGAAATGTATTCTGTCTGTCTGCTGTAGCGTTAGCCAGATCTTGAACAAAATATAATGGGTTTCCTGACCTGGTAACACATGTGAGGTATGCCCTTAAATGAAAGATGATAAAGGCAGGCAAGAGTTGATTGGAGATCTTTATTGTAGGATCTTTACAAGAGACCCCATCCTTCAGTCAGCCGATGCAACTGCCTTCAAGTTCAACATTAAACATTCTACACTAGCTATATTCTAATACAGAACACTATGAGGTAAATGTGTAAGGGACAGAAAGGAAGAACTTAGAAGTTACAAGAACACTACATCACCTTCCTCTTATTATAATTAACAAATAAAGACAAACATGAGAACTTCAAGTATGTGGTACAATAAAACACATTATATTCAAGCTTGGAGATGTAGAGGAACCCTTTTCTGCCTACATGGCCTTCCCACCTCAGATTGTGATGGATTAGGAGAGACATTAGACAGACCCCCAGGATATAGCGGCATGGATTCGTAAATTTAGCGGCACAAATATGGAAATTTAGCGGCACAAATATGGAAATTTAGCGGCACTTTTGCAGGACTTTATTTTACTCATAATCATTCATTTTCAGCCTTAATTCAATTGAAACTGTTTTAGCAGAGTATTCCACTTTGAATAGGCAGCCTGGAATATGGAACAGAGGAAGCAACCCACAGGGGAAGGCTGTTATCCCATAGAAATGCAATTCTCCATTTGCTTTAGCTCCCGGAGATTGCCCCCCCTCCTCCAATGTGGGGGGGGGCTGTGTTACCCCACTCTGCTGAAGTGGATTAGGGACTTAAAGGTAATTCAAATAAGCCAGTCATGGAACAATAATCCATAGCAACAATTTACACAGAGAGCATATGCACTTTAGCACTGATCAGCAGTGGTAAAGTGCCCAGAATAATAAAACCAACACAAACATGGTCAAAAACAGGAGGCACAAAAGCAAAAAGTCTGGGAATAAACCCGCTGAGAAATACAGGTATAATGCCCCTGGACTGCAGCCATTACTTACACGCAGTTTTCCTGTGCATCACATCATATATACAAACTGTATGTATTCCACCACACAGACATATCCTGTGTACAGACCTTTATTTATTTATTTATGCATTTTTATATAGCGCAGACTCTACCCGAAGGTGTCAGAGCGCTTCACAATAGATATATTTAGACAACATGCTTCGATGTAGTCTGCTAGATTTTCTGAGAGGGTACATGTGAAAGCGAGTCGTATTTTCATGCCAATGTCTGCTGGGAGAAGCAGCTTTCTGTGGTGGAATACATACAATTTGTATGTATGATGTGATGCACAGAAGCACTGCATGTAAGTAATGTATTGGCAAAGCGCTTAAATACGGTTGGCAGTTTGGTCTTTAAAACTGCAAAAATTATGTTAACATCTGGTGTTTTCTACTCTGCTCTGCCTTTACCCATATAGATTTTAGCAGACATAAAACCCCTTCTACCTGTGATTTACAATGGTTCTTCTGAATAAAAGGAAAACATCATCTCACTAGGGCATAATTTAGTTAGATTTAACAGAAACAATTGCTACTCTTCCTTGCCAGATTCATAAACACTAACGTCAAGCGATGCTGTGTACCATGGTGCGACAATCCTGCCAGAGGATACAGGAGTCAGCCTTTCCCACAGCTGTCATTGGCCTGATCATGGGTATTTTCATTACTCCCAGTCCTGGACTTTCTGATCACAGTCCTGAACGTAGGTTCGAGACCCCCTTGGAAACAGCCCTTTTATTGCTTCCCTTCAGTCGTGCCCACCACCTTCGCGACACTGTAGGACGTCCCTTCCACCGCAATGGACTGTACATTATCAAGACAAGTATGGCAGACAAGAGATCAAGATCAGACCAAGGACAGGGGAGAGAATGAGAATTGTGACAAAAAATAGAGGACTTGGATTGATGAAGACTGTGGTGACATAATCAGGCCACCATCTCCTGTCCTTGTCTGGAATCAGGTTTGAATTATTTAATTAGTGTAGGCTCTACCAAGGCTGACAACCCTGATCTGACTGTCGGTTATTTATCAAGAAAGATATAGAAGTAGATGAACTGCAGGCCCAAAGATGCGTTTACGATAGCTCATTGAGTGCAGCAAAATACACTAATAATTGGTGAACTGCAGAGCTTCAAAGTGGAGAATCTGCCTTTCATTCTTGACCAAATGTTGTAATCATAGGCAAATACTTTACTTCATGGAGCGAAACACCTTTTTGTTCAGTTTCACTTTGAGCGCTCCTTCAAAAAACTTGAGTTCAGGATGTGCGCTGCACATTTCTCTTGCCTTTGACTTAGCCATATTAGACTATGTTGCTCCATCAGTCAATATCTAGGCCACATTATGGGGTACATATCACTGGAGCCAGTGGTGGAAGTGGGTAAAGCCAATGGTGGATATGGGTGGAGCCAGGAAAGTGGGTGTTGCCCTCCTACCAAAACATTTGAGCACCTGCACTTCTTATTTTACAAATTAAGCACTGGGGCAGAGTCACAGCTGCTGAAGATCCAGAACGCGGTGTCTCTTTAAATTGTTTCAGGGAAGTAATGGCCAATACTGTGTGACTTCCTGTGAAGTAGTCCTGGACGTTCTCCAGTTTACTTGAGAGTGTTTTTTTGAGAGAACATGTGAGAAAAGCATGCGATTGCAAAACGTTTGGTGAATCAATGAACATCAGGAGCTACAGGTAAGCAATGGAACACATTGAAATAAATGGAATGGTAGGGTGGGGGGGGACAGATTCTTCAGTGACTGTTCATGATAAACTCCGTAGGTGTCAGACACCCCTCACAAGAGGAGTTTGACGGGAGTGATAAACTAGGAAACGAGAAGGGGGGGAGTGGGGGAGGGGGATTCAGCGGTTGGATAGAGCAACATGTTCCCGATCACATCCAATGTTTAACCGGACGTAGTGCAGGTCAATATTTACTAACAGGAGTAAAGTGCCTTCCCTCTATCGTCGCTCACCTGGACACGGGGAGGTTGCCGTGCAGCGTCGTGCTCAGGGCCGGTCCTGTGCCTCAAAGTCCCTGTCTGCTGCCCGAGAAGGACACAATCCCAGGGACACAGGTGAGAGGCGCGCGGAGTCTTCTGAGGGGGGAGGAGGGGGATATTTTGCTCTCTCTCTGATGTGTATTCGGAAAGAAGGTGCTGCCTCTGGGCGCCTGGTCTCGAGCAGCTAGGACTCGTACACACCGAGCTTGGCGAAGGGGAGTTGGGCTCGGAGCTGCATGCTCCTCAGAGCGGTCTTGTCTAAAAGCAAGGTGTAGCGCCTAGGGGGGAGCTGATCCAGCGAGAGTTGCTAACTGACTCAGGTCAGCAGAACACGTGCCAAGTCCTGGAGAGTTATTTTACTAGTCATTCTTTTCATTTGAGTTATTTCGACTCTGTCAGTTAGAATGAACGAAGACCCTTTCCTCGAGGACTGGAAGCACGGTGTCCTGTTTACACGGTGAGATCTTGAAACTTAAAAAATATATATGTATCCCAACCAGTTCCTATTCACACACAAATGCAGGCTTTTCTTTACTCCCAAAAGAAAGTTCCAAGAAGGCCTTAATTGAGCCCCAAAAGAAGAATGTTAAGGAGGGTCTAAGAAGAACTTAACTGCAAAAGGGTCCTGGCTGGTGGGTTCCCTGATCCCCATAAGAAGATTAAAATTCGGGGTTTACCTCAAAATCATACACAGCTTAACATATCCTCTGCTGAACCCTAAGAGAAGTGCAATTGTATCCCTTGAAACAATATTCAAATGCTATCAGCAATCTAATAGCGCATTTCTGATACTAATGTTGCTTCTTAGCACTGTGGGCCTTGTGGAAAGTTCTGGGCTTTCTTACCGATCAAGTCAGGATCACTGTGCAGACCCCCCAGGATATAGCGGCATGGATTAGCTTTTGTGAAAATGCAGCGATTTCTACAAAAGTGCCGATTTCTCGGGCACTTTTGTAAAAATCGCGGCATTTTTACAAAAGTGCCGATTTCGCGGCAAACCGCGAAAACGCAAAATCCTGGAGGGTCTGATTAGAGAGAGACATTAGAAGAATTCTCCTTGGAACATGTAGTAGAACATTTGGCTATCCTATTGAGGTTCCATACTTTATGGTCTTGCGTTCTGACAGCATTACCTAACAGTTTGATTACCTTGATAGGTTGACTGAATTTTGAGATTCCAAATCTTCTTTCTGGAAGTTTTACTCTGACCCAGTCACCAACATTAACCACAGTCTTCTTCACTGCTTTCCTAGCATCATAGACCATCTTCCTCTTATTCAATTTCTCAAACTCATGATCTTTGCAACCAACAGAACTATGAACCACACCACCTACTTCTTTCATTCTTGATGTAACCCAAGTAGGCTTCAAATGAGTGCTACCCAACCTTCCTTTGAATAATGTAAAATAAAAGGTGAAACACCAGTGGATGAATGAGGTGTGAATCTGTATTCACGAACCTTCTTTTTAACAGCTTCCTCCCAATTACTGCTGGATACAAAAGCTAGTTGCATGGCTTCCTTGAGAACCCTGACAAATCTCTCAACAACCCCATTGCATTCTGGGTGATAGAGTGTGGCACGCTTATGTGTAACTCCCCTATCAAGCAAAAATTGTTCCACCACACGAGAGGTAAATTGCACCCCATTATCTGTCAATATAGAGTTAGGTAATCCCTCGTTTGCCAAATGATCATCAAGAAAATTCATGACTGCAGAAGAGTCTACACTATTGACAATTTTTATGATGGGCCACCTAGAAAACATGTCAATACAAATCAAAACATTCCAATCTTGAGATTTGACCCTAACAGGTCCTAAGATGTCTAGAGCAATGTCTATCCATGGACCAGTGGCTTGTTTTCTTAAAACCATGGGCTGTGGCCTACATTTGAGGATCTTGTCACTCATAGAACATTGGGAACAATACCGCACAGACCTCTCAATTTGAGTGTTCATTGCAGGCCACCAATAAGCTTCCCTTATCCTTTCTTTTGTTTTAGCTATACCCATATGACTTGTGTGTGCATTGTCAATAAGCTTTTGACGCAAACTCAAGGGAGGAACCAGTCTACTTCCCCATAACAGCAAGTCATTGTGTAAAGACATTTCTTCCTTAACGCTCCAAAACCCCTTAATATCATCATCACATTCGCGTTTCTCACACCACCCTTCACGCACGAGAGACATTGCACGCTGCAAAACTGGATCGCCTCTTAGACTCGCAGTCCATCCTTCTTCCGTGACTACACCCTCAGTTACAACACAAATTTTCAGATCTTCAGCAGAGTCTTCGCCCATAAAAGAATCATCCTCATTGCTATCAGAAGCTGCATCACCACTAAGCCTTGACAAGCAATCTGCAAGAATGTTATTAGTACCCGGCAAATATGAGACCTGAAATTCAAAGTCCTGCAATGCTACTACCTATTTCCTTATTCTGTGTGAGACACAATCAACACCCTTTTTCTATCCCATCCTCATCGCCAAAATGGGGTATGCTCTTAAATGAAAGATGATAAAGGCAGGCAAGAGTTGATTGGAGATCTTTATTTGTAGGATCTTTACAAGAGACCTCATCCTTCAGTCAGCAGATGCAACTGCCTTCAAGTTCAACATTAAACATTCTACACTAGCCATATTCTAATACAGAACACTATGAGGTAAATGTGTAAGGGACAGAAAGGAAGGACTTAGAAGTTACAAGAACACTACATCATGCTTTTGTTTTTGCTGCTTTGATAACTGTGAGAAGATCCTCATAGTCCAGAAAAAATATTATGACACCCGAGATTTTTGTGATGAGGAGGCATGTTGATATCGATGACAAAGTAGATGAGGCCGTAAATGCGAAGGTTGTTGGGTGGATTCTAATTTTCTAAATCTTCAGTAACTTTCTTAAGATATGAGACTTCCGCTTTGAGGTGTGTAACTTCTTGAGCAGTATCCTGAATAGGAAGCATCTGATGTTCTATGTTCGCAACTCTATTTTCCATCAGAATCCATTTGTCATCTAGTCGCTGAAGCTTTGTATTAGTTTCCTCCATATAGGGTTTCAAGGCGATAATCTCATGAAGACGGAGCTCCATAGAAATAGAGGAAAAAGGTTAATAGGTTTAACAGGTGATGGAGGATTTTTTTTGTCCTTTGGTTTGCCGTCAGTGGAGCCTTGGTTGGTATTTTAGAGGGTTGCTTAGAAGAAATTGTAGAGGCGCAGGAGGAGGACGAATGAGAATCTTGATATACCATATCAGGATGTTCCATATTGGATTCCAGTAAAGAAAAATAGTTTTTAGTATCCACTGTATACTGAGAGTGAGCCATGCCAGGGGTGTATAGTTTTTAATTCCTAGTTTTCCCCATACATAAATATAAATGATAAAATAAAGGGAGGAAAGTGGTATAGGGAATTATCTCTAAATGAACTGCAGTTAAAATGTAATTAAAATAGTCTCACATGGCAGTCTATCACAGTGCTTTAGAAAATAGAAATGCTGACTTGAATAGATAAATTGTTTAAAATTAAACTTCTCAAGGCAGTCTATGGCAGTGTTTCCGAAAAAAGAAATGCTAGCTTGAATATATAAATTGCTTAAAATTAAACTTCTCAATGAAGTCTATTGCAATTTCTTCAGAAAATGAAAAAAATGCTAACTTAAAGAGATACATTCTTGGAAATTAAACCTCCCAGCACACAGAACAGCAGAGAGATTTGTGAGGGCTGCAGGTTCAAAGGTTATGCCATTAGTACTGAAGCTCTGCTCAGTTCAATAAACACCTCATGAGAGGAGATAAGATGGCAGGGCTGCTGGAGCTTCCAACTAGAAAGCATTTCTCTCAGTAAAGATGATAAAGAGCCCATTAAGCTGTCACCTTTGAATGTTGTTGTGTTCGGAAAGTATTCTGCTTCATTTGGGAAATTAAAAGTAGCATTCTGGTGACAAAATTGTAGGTATGTGAAGAAAAATACCTCACAGCTGATATCCGTTAGCCTGCCACTATCTTCAGTGTGTGCTAAGCCACGCCCCAGACCCTTTAATTATGAACATGGCATCAGGAGAACCTAATAGTTGGATTTAGGATGTATTCATACATATTGGCGCTCCAAGAGGCAATTGTATCCACACAAACCTTTTTTATGGTTATGTGTTTTTCTGTTTTGTGAACACACATATTAATTTTGAAACTTAACTTCATGTACTTTATTAAAAATGGGATAAAATACATTTTGTCTAAGATATTTTGTGTCATCCTTATTTCTTAAGATTTTTGCTTTTTTCATGATATATTTGTCACATACTTGTACAATGTGTAACCTCCATATGAGTATTCCAGAAATATCTTCTTATTTAAACTTATATTCTAATGCTTTCATTTGATATATATGAAACTTGTGTATTCAATATGCATACAGATTGTAAAATGTTTCCTAAAGAGATGTTTTGACAGCACAGTAGAAATCACTCCATATAATGTCAAATTTTCAAAGAAGATGATTTTATTTTCTATCATCAGATTTAAGAAAAATGAAATATTTGGTTTTCAAGGAGCACACAAAATGTAATATAAACAAAAAATTCTAGAGACAGATTTAACTACCAGGTTTGAATGAGATTACTAGAATGAGTTCACAGTTAATTAAAGACCACGTCCATAAATAACACATTTTTGAAAAGGCAAATGTGTTATAGAAATTGTCCAAAAGTGAATGCTGGTGCTTCCCAGAAGGAAACTAATGCTTACGCTTCCCGGTGACAGTTTTTTTAGAATTCTCTTGCACTAGTCTATATGAAGGCCCCCTCCTGAGGGGAGCAGATGTCGCCTGAGTTGCAGGCCGTGAGATGCCAGGTGTTTCTGTGGTTTCCTGGGCCTCCGTCACTGCGGCACAATGTGGTTTGATGTTGAATGGTGATGATTCTCCACAATAAGAGGTCAGGAGTAGGGGGTTTCTCTCATAGCCCTTCAAATGTCATGGAAACTATTCTGTACCACCCCAGAAAGGGAACACATGATTGAGAAGTGATGCCCTAGAAGGTCATTTGTGGCCTTAGGGATATCATTGTGCCCCGTCTGCAACCATTACAGTGGGTCCTGTCTCAACTGAAGATGTAACAGCTGTTGGGCATACAGGAGCCAATGTCATTGGTCCAAACTACGGAAGTGGTGGTGGTTGTAGGGGCACAGGGAGCTGATCCAACAACATATTGTTAAAAAGATTCCTGGACTCTACCCAATGTGGCAGTAGTTATCAGCTGAGTGTGGCCCACCCTTGCAGCATGACCAGCCAAACCAGATGGTCCAGCCTGACGATCTAGACCAGTGAAAGTGCTCTGCCACTGAAAATTTCAGCATGAGTTGGAGTGGTGGGTGGAACATTTTCACAGGCTGACTGGCCTACACCGCTGGCTAAAAGTCATGCAATTATAATGAAAATACCAATCAATTACTATTGAAGCACGCACCTATCTAGACAAACATTTACTATGTGGTCTTCTGTGTAGAATTATTTTTACAAAGGGTGAATTACAGCTTGGATGGATGGGAACACAGGGGCATATTACCAACAAGTAGCAATATTTATCGCTAAATAGGCTTAGCGATGATTTTTTTAGCACTGCCTATCGCTGGATATGTTAGCGGAGAAAACATGCTATTAGCAACGTTTTTCTCCATTGTGCTAAAATATGCAGCGATAGCGGCGAAATGCGTGAATATCGCTGAGAATACAGCGATATTCACGCATTAGCGACAAAATGCTCTTAGCCATGTTATCCACCTCCCATTGGATAACATGGCTAAGAACTGGTCTGGGCAGGTGTTAGTATTTGGAGATATTCGCGCTTAGCGCGAATATTTCCACCGCTACGCCTGCCTTGCTAATAGGCGATAGCGACGTTATCGACTGCTTTCAGTCGCTAACTGGTTGGGTACGCCCACTTTGCATGTCATTAGCGATAAACATCGCTGACATGCCAAGCGGGCCCCAAACCGCTCGCTATCGCCTAAAAGCTGTTGCTAACATCAGTTAGCGACAGCTTGCTAATAGGGCGATAGAATTATCGCTGCTTAGCGGCCGAAAACGGCTGCTAAATCGGCGATAATTGCCTATCGCCCACCTTGGGAATATGCCCCACAGTTCTTTATGCATTATGAACAGTGGAAACCGGGCCTAATTTTGATTTCATCGGATGGGGTACTCTATCACAAAAGTGACACATATCCCATCTGAGGTAACACAAGTACATGATATCCAATTGTACTAGTGATACAGTGGACAGAATATCCCTCACATTTGTCACTGAGTATGTCATCTGCAAATCTCCATGTGTGGGTCACAGTCATGTTTGACTTCACTTGATTTTTGAATGTTACAGAAAGTTGTTTTGCAAGATTATCTCGTTTTTTTATCAAACTCCTTTTGAAACCTCCAAATCTTCATGGTTTGTTATACTGGAACAGTGCTGTACCAAGCCAAATGGAGGTGCTCTTACCCAAAAAGACAAAACCCGATTGCCTAATTCAATCAATTCACCTAATTTCGCTGCTTTGCTGTTATGTTCACCAACCGTGCCGGGACACTCTTGAGTATCCGTGCGCGATACGAATGTTTAATAACATAATATAACATAATGCAGTGATACTCAAAGTACGGCCTGTGCCACATGCGGCCATCCTGACCTCCACATGCAGCCCCCAGCAGAATGACTGCACAGGGTTGCTGTTTACTTGATCTAGCAGTAACATTTAGAAAGAAGTTAAATAAATGGCAAGTGTTTATTTACATTAAGTGAAGTAAAAGGGAAGAAGCAAATAAGGTGTTCTGCTTGCTTAACACCCATATCAATTTTCAATCCGGGTACAGGCACCTGAATTATACATAATAGAACGGTGTGCAGTCATAATATCGAGTTGTTTTTTTCGACTGGACAGAATATCGAGTAAAAAATATAGAATGGACATAATATCGACTAGACATAATATAGACAACAAAAATATCGACTAAAATGGACATAATATCGAATCAAAAATATAGAATGGACATAATATCGACTAGACATAATATAGACAACAAAAATATCGAATTTAAGGTAAGTTAATAATATTTTTAATTTTTTGTGTAATATTATTCTGTAGCGGGTTGTGGGTTTATAGGGGAATAGGGTGGGAAGTCATTTAAATATAATTAATTAAATCTGTAATATAATAGTAATTGTTAATTAATTATTAATTGTTAATTAATTAAAATATAATTGGTAATTAATAATAATTGATTAATTGATCAATAATTATATTTTCGTAAAATATTTTCTGTAGCGGGTTGTGGGTTTATAGGGGAATAGGGTGGGAAGTAATTTAAATATAATTAATTAAATCTGTAATATAATAGTAATTGTTAATTAACTATTAATTGTTAATTAATTAAAATATAATTGGTAATTAATAATAATTGATTAATTGATCAATAATTATATTTTAGTAAAATATTTTCGGTAGCGGGTTGTGGGTTTATAGGGGAATAGGGTGGGAAGTAATTTAAATATAATTAATTAAATCTGTAATATAATAGTAATTGTTAATTAATTATTCATTGTTAATTAATTAAAATATAATTGGTAATTAATAATAATTGATTAATTGATCAATAATTATATTTTCGTAAAATATTTTCTGTAGCGGGTTGTGGGTTTATAGGGGAATAGGGTGGGAAGTAATTTAAATTTAATTAATTAAATATGTAAATTAATAATAATTGTTAAATAATTATTATTTTGTAAATAATTAAAATATAATTGGTAATTATAAATATTTAAAGAATAAATAAATAATAATTAGTAAATTAATTTCTGTAGTGGGTTGTGAGTTTTTAGGGGGATAGGGTGGGGAGTAATTTAATAATAACTAATTAAATATGTAAATTAATTACATTTGTTAATTAATTAATAATTGACCATTAAATAAAATTAACTTCGTAAATAAAAGTAATTGGTTTTGGAAATTAAATTTAAGTTTTGGGTTTTTGGGTAGAGGGGTATTTTTAGGGTTCAGGGTCAGTTTTGGGTTTTTGGGTAAAGGGGTACTTTTAGGGTTCAGGGTCAGTTTTGGGTTTTTGGGTAAAGGGGTATTTTTAGGGTTCAGCGTCAGTTTTTAGTTTTTGGGTAAAGGGGTATTTTTAGGGTTCAGGGTCAGTTTTCAGTTTTTTGGTAAAGGGGTATTTTTAGGGTTCAGGGTCAGTTTTTAGTTTTTGGGTAAAGGGGTATTTTTTATGTTCAGAGTCAGTTTTCAGTTTTTGGGTAAAGGGGTATTTTTAGGGTTCATGGTCAGTTTTTAGTTTTTGGGTAAAGGGGTATTTTTAGGGTTCAGGCTCAGTTTTTAGTTTTTGGGTAAAGGGGTATTTTTAGGGTTCAGGGTCAGTTTTCAGTTTTTTGGTAAAGGGGTATTTTTAGGGTTCAGGGTCAGTTTTTAGTTTTTGGGTAAAGGGGTATTTTTAGGGTTCAGGGTCAGTTTTTAGTTTTTGGGTAAAGGGATATTTTTAGGGTTCAGGGTCAGTTTTCAGTTTTTTGGTAAAGGGGTATTTTTAGGGTTCAGGGTCAGTTTTTAGTTTTTGAGTAAAGGGGTATTTTTAGGGTTCAGGGTCAGTTTTTAGTTTTTGGGTAAAGGGGTATTTTTAGGGTTCAGGGTCAGTTTTGGGTTTTTGGGGTACAGGGGTACAGTGTAAAAATAAAGTAAAATTAAATTTAACTTAAATTAATTTAATGAAATTAAATTAAAATAAATTATATTATATTAATATGTTTATTTAATAATATGTTCATATATATATATATATATATATATATATATATATATATATATATATATATATATATATATATATATATATATATATATATGTATTATTTTTGGTGATATAATTTTTTAATTTATATTAATTATTTATTAATATTACATTTATTTATTAATTATTTCTAAGTTTATATTAAATATATTTATATATATTATTTTTAACTTAATTTTAAGACATTTAAAAAAATCGATATTTTGACAGTCTATATTTTTGTAAGTCGATATTTTGGAGTCGATATTTTAGTACTTACCTGTTTGAAGATAGGCAGTCGATATTTTGTCCCTCGATATTTTATCCTCGATATTTTGGTATCTCGATATTTTTGACATCGATATTATGTCAGTGATCCAATAGAACACGTATGACATACAATTATATGTACATCACAAAAATGGATAAACAGTAAAAGTTTACTGTGCTGCACAAATTCTGACTTTACAATTTGCATAGCAACTAGAAACTTTCTTCAGTCTTCCAGTTGTTTGTACATATAATGACTGTGTTTCTTACTTTTTGCACAGTCCATACAGGAGGTAGGCACACTTCAAGAGGACGCGCGCAGGCCGACACTTTGCTTCACTTTCCTGAAAATCCAAACAAGTGTATTGAAACCAAGACCTCCTCGAAGGCCCAATACCTTCCCAATGTGCTCACTGCATTGCTGCTAATAGATGTTTAAAGACCACAACTTCCTGTGTCTGCCTTGGGCTGAAATGGCTGTCAGGCAGGCTTAAAGCCGATTCCATTACCACCTCCCCTGGGCCGTGGGCCAGCCTTCATTTTGCTTTGGCTATGCCCAGGTTTGGTCTGGTTGTTCTTTCTTCCACTGTCCTGAACAGCCTCTGGATCTTAAAGGGCCTAAATGTGTCGACATCACCATCTGGTGGAGTCTTCTTTACTCCATTTCCAAATCTCTCAAAAGATCATTTTGGGGACACACACTAGGAAACAGAGAGCAAATGTGTCCTCCGTGGGTGTTCTCGTTATAGACTACCTCTTATATGGGCTGCGCAAAAATTAAGTAGCACCGCCATAGTATGTACAAACAACTTGAAGGCTGAAGAAAGTATCTAGTTGCTACCCAAATTGTAAAGCCAGAATGTGTACAGCACAGTATATTTTTTCTTTGTGTTTCTGTTTATTAAGTTTGTGTAATATACCAAGAATTGTATGTCATAAGTGTTTTATTATGTACACTTCAGGTACCTGTACACAGAGTACAGGTTACTATACATTTTAAGAAATCAGAATAAATAATATTTTGTATAATCAAATACATCATCAGTGACTAATTAACATTTTCACGGTGAAACATATTTTTGTAATAATCCATTCCCATAAAAAACATTTTCTCTAGTCTAGATGGCATCAGGCACACCACAGTCCACACTTTCCAGACCCTAGGAAAATGTTTGCGAGTATCCATGGTCTAATATGAAGATCTTACTTGTAATACCTACGTAAATGAAAGTTTTAAAGCCTGACCTTGTGGGTTGAAGTGTCCTAAAAGGGTTCCTACGGTGTGTTGTATGCCACTGGAGTGACTACAGAAATGTACTGACAAATGCTGTCGATAGGCTGGTAACACTGAATCCAATAGTCTAAATAACTAAGCCATGATAGGCATAGCAGGGTCGCTGTTAATGACCTAGTGTGGTTGTTAGGGGACACAGTACTTGCAAAGTATAGACAAAATAGTTTCCTTCAGTAGTACATGTGGCACTCCAGAGTTACCAGTGAACACGTGATTTCCAGATTAACCTTGCAGACTGG
This sequence comes from Lissotriton helveticus, assembly GCF_964261635.1. Taxonomy (NCBI): domain Eukaryota; kingdom Metazoa; phylum Chordata; class Amphibia; order Caudata; family Salamandridae; genus Lissotriton; species Lissotriton helveticus. The sequence goes on along the minus strand of NC_136065.1, from coordinate 160,360,168 downwards.
CATAACCGTTTCAAAATTGACATCTTTAAAATGTTATCTGTTTGCAAAGTGCAATGTTTTAAAACATATATCAGTAAGAAATCCCTAAAGCAGTTAAAAGGATAACATATGGCAGGATGAAGTGAAATAAGTTATTTTGGAATCATGGCCAACCATGGTGCATTATGGGAGATATATGTCGAGGATTGTGTGGGACTATGTCTGGGACACAGTCAGGGACTTGGGCAAGGACTGGTTACTGGGTAGAAAACGTAAGCAGAAAGAAGAGTACTGCGCTGCCCAGGACCACACAGGAAGTCAGAGGAGAAAAGGGATCGAAAGGGGAAGCCTGCACAAAGGAACAAGATAGCTAAGACTCAGAAAGGATAGGCACTCAAGAGGTGATTTAGCATTCAGAATAACTACACCCACATATACGATATAAATGCAAAGGCAAGGTCTGTAGAGCTGATACTTTTGGTGATGTTATAAATGTAACTCAAAAACAATAGTCGCAGTAGTCAAGGGACACCACCTATGTTGTCAGCTGTGCCCACGGATCCTGGCGATCAAACAGGAACACGCAAGAAGGTGACAGCAAGGGTGTAGAACTAAATGCAAGCACAATAGACAAGGAGCTAGCAAGGAGATGTGCTTAACAAGAAAGAAGGGAACCGAGGACCCTCTTGGCAGAAAGCAAGTAACAAACATACAAGGAAAATAGAAGCAAGACAGCAACTAAGGACTGAAACAGAGGTAATGGGAAGAAAAGCGGGAACTAGGACAAAGGAAATACAGGAGAGTGGATTCCATGCTACATTAAACAGTACTAGTTCAGGAATCAAAGAAAAGCTAAGGATCGGGAGTCAAGGTAGCACTGAAGACAGTGCTAATTCAGGAACAAGGAATGCTATAGCTCAGGAACAGAAATCAAGGTAACACTACAGGCAGTTACTAAATCAGAAACAAGCACAGCTACCGCTCAGGAACAGGAATAAAGGAAACACTGCAAGCAGTGTTAGTTCAGGAACTAGGATAGCTATAGGTCAGAAATCAAGAGAGCACTGCAAGCATTGGTAATCGCACTGCAAGCATTGGTAATCAGGAACAAGGAATAGCTACACCTCAGAAACAGGAACAAGGAATAACTATAGCACAGGAATCAAGGAATATCAAAAGCTTAGGAAATACGGATATCAAAAGCTCAGGAAACGAGGATCGGTCTCACCGGAACGCAGCTACAATGACCATCACTAGACTGAAAGTAGCTGGGGTTTAAAAGAGCTCACAGTAATCAAATGCATCAGGTCTGAGGAGGCTAGCAGAAGCCAGCCACAGGTGAGCTGAATTGCTCTACCCATCCTTGTCCTGCAGGGGTGGAGACCAAGCAGTGAGTAGGGAATTCAAGGTAATGGAGTTTCATGCATGAGCAGGCTGGCTTCAGGCATGAGCAGGCTGGGTTCAAGCATGAGCAGACTGGCTTCCATATAACAAGCCATTGTTTGGTAATGGATGTCAATTCTCAAATAGTATTTAAATAGCTGGAAGTCAAGATATGCATGCAGGGGAGTGTCTGGAAGCTTATTTGAACACTGGAGAGTCCCACCATGCAGTCCTCTGGTGACAAATGCAAAAACAACCTGTTTCCAGTCCAGGGAAGACATTGCTTGGCAGTTCGGGCTGGACTGTTCCCATGACGCCGATGACTTCCACCCTGGAAAAAGGAAACCTCAACAACCAATAAACAGTCCATGTCTGGGCATATAATCAATCAGAAGAAACAGCACTTCCTTATTCTTCTTGTGAAGCCCATCGCAACTAGGCTAACCCAATTATTTCATTTCGTCTATATCAATTCTGTATCTGGTATCAACATAAAGAGATGAATAAACACACACTTGTGAAATTCGTTTGCACATTGTCCACTTACCTTTCATGCTGGTAAGTTTCTCAGATTCCCTAAAACCAACTCATGCAATTGAAAAGCAACAGTTTGCAGACCCTCCCATATTCAAAAAAAGTGGTTTATGCTTAGACTTTACATAGTCCAATGCCATCCATAGGGAGTGGAGCCCCATCTGTGTGTCAAATGAGTTACACCTTTTTTGTGTTCTTAAAAGAATTACAACTTTGCTACCTAACTATGTCAAAACCAGAGGTGAGGATTATGCATATTCAAAGCTTACTCATTACCAGTGAGGCTACACTCCATGCTGTACATTCCATTGCTCATAACCAATACACTAATCTGCACTACATATACACAGTGGAATTGTCATGTTAAGGTTCACCATAGTTCTTGTGTGTTGACATTAATGTAGCCATAGTTAATGTAGGACTCAGTTTGAGTAACTCATGTTAAAACTAAATGTTCTGTGTTTGATGTGTATTTTTACTTTCTCTTGTTTCAAGACCCTACATGCCGTCATTATTTTAAAATGCTACAAAATATTTTTGTTTTGTGAGAATTGTTTATCTGTGTGTGTTTCACGGTGAGTTGAATAATGAATTTCCAAACCTGTTCCTAGGACATGCTGACTGTGATGTACCATCCTGCTACGATACAGCTCTTGAAGGTTGTGCAGCTGAAATTTCCATTGTATGATTGTTGAAACCCAGATACTGTGCAATGTTCAAGCCTGATTGTTCCTTCCTCTCCAGGGGAATTGTGGGGAGTGTTGCATCTTCTCGAGAATTGTGTGTTTTAATTATGCATTCCTGAGGTAGTTAGATTCCAAGGCCCCTTTTGACTTTCATGAGACTAGACATCACTGCTCCTGCTCAAAGAGTTCAACTCCGAACATTTCGATTCTCACTTACCTGATTGAATCTTATTTGATACTGCCTTAAAGGGGTTTACTTGCTGAGACCTCTTTTTTGACTTCTCTCATGAATAGTCCCAATTTTCTTTAGCTTATTATAGTGGGGAATTATCACTTCAAGGTAAACTGCATTAACTTGATTTGCTCTATGATAGCTTTTAGAATTTTGTTTTGTAGTTGCTAATTTTGAATTGATTTGAAATATATGCAAACACATTTATACCGACCATTTACCCTTAATAACCTTAAATCATTTGAGTATTAACTAAGGTAATCTGCTAATAAACCTTCATGGTTTGCAGATCTAGTACTCTGTAATTTTGGGGCCTAATGTGCTTTACTGTCATTGATGTATTAACTATTTATTGATGTTAAACCTCAGTCTGGGATTAAAGGTATACCCGCTTCAGTGTAGCCTGTACTTGTGTTTGCACCAACAATTTGCACAGTGGAATTCCCAGCCTGCTGTAACATTCATCATATACATCTTCTAATGGATGTAGAGGAAAATGCTGTCAATTGTTTCTTAATAAACTGTTAGGAAACCCTCACCTAAATTCCGCTGGTGTGTTTTTAGAAACCTCTATTGAATTAAATTCTTCTTGCAGTGGTAAAGGTCACCCCACCCCCTTTACTGAACATCCTACCCATAATTTTCACTGCTTAAATATCTGACACCCTGCAAAAGAAAATCAAACAAGAATGGCCAATGTCACTGAAAATGATTTCATAGATAGAAACCTGTCCCTGGGCCATTACTGAAAGATTAAAAACCCAATTTATATCTCAAAGAATGGACTATTTAATTACTGGTGTAAGGGATAGTCTAATGCCCTCCAGTAATCTACACATACATGGGTATTCCCCACTGATGAGTCATTGATCTGCAAATGCTGCACTGAGACAGTCGACCAGAACATATTAAATATCCTATTTGCCATCCATTCTCTGCCAATGCAGAGAGGAAGTTCAGGATATGAACAACTGTTGTCCCTAAAGGATCCTCTGTCGGGCTACACACCCTTGTGACCACAGGTGCCCTTGCTGATTGGTACTGCTCAACCTACCGAGAACCATTGTGGACGTTCTATAGCTTAAGTAATCTGCATGATTGTGGCACACCGGATTGTGCAGGGCTGGGGATGATGTTAACCGTAAGAAATGAGTGGTAATGTGTCCCAAGAGACAAGATTCTAATAGTGCTTAAAAATGCACCCAAAGAGAATGGACTGGCTCAAAAAGGAGTTTGAGATCAGACAATGAAGGTCTATTATAATTTTTAAGTGCAATATACAAAATAGAAAAATGCAAACACAGCACCAATCTCATTGAATCACAGTAAATACATACTAGTTAATTGCCATGAAGGCTCAGAAATGATGCAATAATGAGCAAGATTCAGGAAAATAGACTAAATCTCAATGTGCATCCAATCAATAGAAAACCGGACAGCATCCCTAGTAGAGACCGAAAAAGATTTGTGTCACCCCTAAATTCAAGTGTTTATATAGCCGGTTCAGCATAGGAAATCATGGAAACTACAAAGTTAGTATGGTGTGAGTATTATTACAATGTATCACAATTTTTAAACTGTTACATAACCCTTCCATCTACATGAACAACAGAAAACAATCATAAATGAATGAAATACATTGTGTTAGCAGGAAAAGCCTTGATAATAGCAAAGGGATTCCTCCAGGGAGTTCAGAGAGAACAATATGTTATAACAAAAAAATAGTATGTATATCTTGCTGCAGGTAGTGTCGAGCTAGAAAATATACAAGGTAATAGCTCCGTCAGTACACATGTATGACTTAAAGCTTGAGAACAAAAATATGAATGCACAAATAGTTTATTGTGAAAAACCTTTAAAAACACCCTCCTCTGATGATTACCACTAAACCCGAAACTATTTAAAATCCAGCAAGCATCACTTTCTGTCTTGTGTTTAGATCCTTCCAACATATTAAGTCGATCATATTCCTATACTTCAACATCTTCCAACTCTAGTTTATAATTTTCCTCTTAGACACTGTTGCCTCTATTTTACGCCCACTATTTAACCCCATCTTTGAGTAAATTAGTTCAGAAAATATAAAGAGAATGAATAGAACAATTGCACAAATTTACACAGTAGTTAGAGAGGTTAGCATTACATGCAGCATGCCCCCACCCACACTATCAAACCACTCACCAACTTTCCTAAAAACCCTTTTCCAATCTCACCAAACCAGGAACCAACCAATTGCTACAAACCTTGCTCCTCAAAAGCTTTTGCTTCACGAGAAATATTAATGCCATTTGCTACATAATCAATAAGAAATAATAAGCTTACTGTTATCTGGGAGCTTCAAATCCGACAGATTCCGTACCACTTTACAAGAAGAATATCTAACATAAAGCAGTTCTGCATAACCATAGCACTCATTGCTATTAGCTCCTGATTTATTTTTGTTTGGTGCTCCAGTAGTGTTAAAAGCACGATAATCTACAAGTGTAGACGATTGTCTATCAGACATAGCTACATCAATAGATGGTATCATAGAACTCAACATAATTTATCCAAAATCACATTTCATTCTCCTCTGACCAACATTATTTATCTCAGTCATGTGGAAAACCAGAGTGAATACCAAAACAAGACAGTAGCTTCTCACCCAATTAGTATCAGGTTAAAATAGGCTTATCGTACACCTAATAGATTTCTCGAAATATTGCGTCTTCACCAACCAAAAACTCATTATCAACCACACAGCTCTTTTCATACTCATTCCCTCCAACGAATCCTATTGGCCCATTCTTTTGAGATTTTTGAGGCACCATACACTCTCTCCTTTCGTTTCATGTTCTATTCTCAGTCTAGGATGTACATTTACATTTCTAAATTTCTCTTAAGCTTCAATTTGCTCTCTAATTTCACATCATCTTCCCAATTTCCTATGATTTTCACTTTCTTCTCATAATACTACTTAACAAAATTGTGCTCTGTTTCACTATAACTACATATATACTCATTTTTAGTACTTTTACTGTTTAAGTTAGGTTGTGCAATTTTCATTAAATACTTAGAATAAGTGATAAATTCCCAAAATCATCAGATATAGGAAGTTCTTCCAGTGAAGCACTGAAATTCGAAATATATGGCAACAAAACATTTTGCTTATAGAAAATACAAATAAAAACAAAACATTAGATGAGAAACTGTACCACAAAGGCAACTGGAAATATGACAGCCTCTTCAGCTGAGGATGGAAGATCTGTATATATGTAGCAAATCTTAATACTCATTATCCTAACGTTCTCCCCTAACAGAATTAAATAAAGGTTATCATTATAGTTTCCTACTGATCTATCCCTTTCTGTTAGTCTTGTTTGTTCTGTTTCACTATGTATGGTAGTTAATTCCCTTTATGAAGGGGAAACATATCTAATAAGAGGTATTAGGCATAACATCTGCCATCTAGAATTATTTGTATAATTTTTAAGGAAAACATATCAAACCTTTTACAGCATCTGCTCTATGTATCTTTTACTGCAAAAAATAATAAAGTACAAAAGTTTAAGATGTACAAAATAAGGAATCTATCTTTTTTATCTCAGATCAGATCATTTACGAAAGCCTATTATCTTTGTCTGGATACCTAGGGACAAACAAAATCAATCAATTCTTGTAGATTTTAACATTTCAGCGCAAAGTTCATCAGGACGTAGCATAAGTTCAAAGTGATTCTTCTTCTAGTTTGTCCTCAAATATGAACAGCAATTTGGTAAATCAATAACTTCCACATCTGGCTCTTTATCTGTAGACACTGATGCTATATAGGTCCACTCAGGTGTTGAATCCTTTCTATTTGGCACTCTTTTTTTATTGGTTTTTTAGCTGCAGGTTATTCTCTCTCACTATTTTCAGAATCAATTTGAACTTTCTCTGGTTCTTCTCTGATAGATTCTGTCTCTGAGTGTACCAGTACAATCTTTTTTCCTCACTTGTAACTATTTCAGAATCTTCTCCTATCATAGTTGAACGGATTTTCAACATGATGACTAGAACCTTCACCAGAATCATACTCTCCCCACCCCCACTCCTGATCTATGCAGCAATATCAAGCTTGACACTGTAAATCAGTGGTTGTTGTCACCTCTTCTTCATCTACAGTCTTCACTCTGTTCTTGTGAGCTGCGTTGATCCATTTTGGTATTTTAGTGCACTTCACAGAAATGTTAGTCACAAGTACGACTCGATGTGGTCACTTCCACCATGGCGCTAAGCAATTCTTGTGGACGTGCTTTTTCACCAGGAACCAGTGTCTTGGTAGCAATGTGTGCCACTGGACGTCTTTGTTGACAGTGTTGTCAAATTTGCCCGATGTGAGACAGATCTTACCAAAGAAGCCAGACATTTACAATAATCCAATATATTATTACTGATTATTGATACAAGTGCTGCTAAAGGAATGTATGGGATCTGCATAGCCCTGCCATGAGGATTTCATGAGGTGAGAGACCAGCCGTTTTATCTGGATTTATTTTAATGGTAATGAACACAAGATGAAGAGCATCTGGCCATTTTAAAATTGTCGAAGCACAATCCTTAGCAAGTTAGGATTTAATAATGCCACTCATCTGGTCAACTACACCTGTTGAGTCTGGTTGGTAACCGCAGGGGAACTTTTGGTCAATTTATAAGGCTGTACGCATTAACTTTAGGACCTCATTTTAGAATGAGTTCCATGATCTGTCATAATGGAAGTAGGCTTGCCAAATCTTGGTAATAACTCCCTCAAAATGTGTGTTGACTACAGTTATACTTTAGCATCTCCCGGTTAGATAGGCCTCCACCCAGGAAGACAATCATAATAATATATATGAGTCCCATACTCTTATTTGACTATGCCAGATTACACAGCAGCATCTCACAATCCACTAACCTGTACATGCGGGCCCAATAGGAGCAATGCCAGAAGATTAGCCACCAATGCCCCTGAAACCTTCCAGAGCAAGTGGATTCAACACTCAAGCTGAAAAGTCACCAAAGGAGAGGGGGAGTGGTAATGAACGAGAAAGAACAACTGGGTTACTGCTTTTCAGGTCTGGGCACCTCTCAGGACAAGTAAAAGATGTTGCATCACAAGAGAACCCCAAAGAAGAATCTGCCGTCACTCTTTACTCAAAACATGTATGTGTGTATTTTTTTTGTAGGCACATTATACATATACATATGTGAAATACTTGTGAGTAATAAATACAGTGCCCTCTTGATACTGAGAGTAGCACCTGTCCCTTAGTAGTGTGTTTTGTTAATGTGTGTTTAACTTGTTCTGTGGCAAGTAATGCACCTTTGACATAAATCTTTTACTATACTTCTGAACTTTGTATTGTACCAGTATTCAATTCTAGCCATATTGTCTCTCCCTATGCAAGTTTGGCCATTAAGGAATCCTGGCTTGTCCTGCAGCACTGAATCTGGAAGAACATATTGATGATCTGGAGTTACCCAAAGATCATTGTAATCCCTCTTACAATCGCACCGGAAACACGTCACAGGAAGTATGAAAAGTGATTTACCAACGGTAGAACTGCTGACAATAACCCGCTGAACTTCACACATAACGGGCCAAATTTGCAACTAAAAATAATTGATTACTCTTTCTAGTCCCATAAAGAATTTCCTTTGCTAAAATAATTTAAAATAGAATTAACCACTGAAAATGGTCACCACCTCCCCAAGTTATGGAATTCAGTCTACCCTTGCGAAGACACCCTGCTAAACCCAGTATGGTTGGTAGTCTGTACACACTCTCCATTTGGCGAAGCAGGGAAGAAAGTGTGACAGAAAAGACAGAAACAGGGTCCACCCCAGGAGATCTGCTTCCCCACATCTTCATTCAATGATGCTTCTCAAACAGGATGAGGACCAGGATGAGGTACATGTTGGAAACATAGGAACCTCGCTGGTAGAATCCAAGTTAGCTGGCTCCAACCCCTATGAGAGTGGCATGGAATCGCTGCAGCACAAAGTGGAATGCGGCCAGTCAAAGGTGTCCGATGAAGCAGCAGGCCAGTCTGCAATTGACATGGACAAAGGTCAGCGAAAGCTGCATACTTGAACTTGGTGGTTACACCACAATTCTAAGCTCATTAAAATCTTTTAAAGGCTAAAATCTGTCACTGCTGGCAGGAGACAATTGCAGTCAGTATGTTGTACTAACAGTGAGACTCAGATTGGACGTCACTCAAGAAGGAAGACCGTTTGTACTTAGCATTTATACTTCAGAGCCTAGAAGTGTTAAGTCACCCTGTTGTCATTGCAGAATCTATGGATAGGAAATATCTGCTTTAGCCTCCCTGCTTAAAGGTAAGCAAGGACAAGAAAGTGTTGAAAGGCAAGCACCCCAATATCCCGGAGCAGAATAAGCCTACTGTGGACCCCAGAGTTTAAATCAAGGGGATTCCAGGATAACTTAAACCATGCAAATATTCTTAAATTGATTAAGCGCCATCCAGGACTGGTGCAGATGGTATCACAGGACATCTTATCTATCAAATTCCTATGCACTTGAGGTAAGCAAGCATCAGAACCTACCTTGGTTACATTTAATTCCCTGAGACTTCAAACTAGAATATTAGCAAATAAAGATCTGTTGAAAGGCTGGGGCATAAGGATAGTAACACCTCAGGAGGATCGCTACACCCCCTACTATTACAGCAAGACCAACTAACCAAGGGGTAAGGAATTACAACTTCAATATTGAAAAGTGCAGTGGGTTGGTTATCACCCTCTCAGCCCCCTGGACTGACGATCAAAGCAAGCATGGACCAAACAGCCACAGCACAAAGAAGAATTGTAATCAAGCATCTAGAACAGGCAAGGTATTGTTTGGCTAAAATCTAGCCGGTCCCTCTGTCGACTTTAAATTCTGTCCACAAATCTTTAGGAACGAAAATCTCAAATAGTGTATTACATTTAACCCAAAGCACTTTCTAAATAGTCACTAATCTGTTAAGCACCCTGTATCCATCTGTCCTGTTCCTCCCTCGATTGAGGAAAATTTGTCATAAAAGCAAAAAGATCCCCCTTTGACCAAGGAAAATGCACAATGTGCACTTCTTACAAAGGAAACTCAGCCAAAACCGATCCCATCACTGGCTCACTCATGGCCTCATTTGCATTCTTTTCTGCATCATTTATTTTCTTTTTCCAGCTAGCTTTCTTCTTCCACTTATTGTTGTAATTTCCCAACTATCGCAAGTCTTACATAATCAATGAATTCCTTAACATGAACTTGTAGCCATTTGATGCATATTTCTGCCTCGCTCAATTCCATTCTGTAGTTTTTACACTAACTCCATGTTTTGTGTAAATAAACACCAAATTCTTCTGCTAAATCTTCAAGGTTTTCATGCACCTCCTTTTACCCCTCAGTTCTTCTTTAATTAAATATCTCAACTCATCTGAGTTATATACCAGCAATTGTTTTGTGCCAATTATACAATGCAAAAGTTTTCCAAATTCTATTTTCAAATTAGAAACATTAATTTCCCTCTTCTCAGGTGATGTAGCAGCTAAGGTTTCTTGTAAACAATAGGATTCTATCAATGTGAGTGGTGACTCATTTTAAGTGATATTCTCTAAACTTGTGAAAAACTACAATGTGAAAATTAGGCCTCTCTGCGGGTGGCAGAATGAGGGCACTGTGTGTTTTTAAAATACCCCTCACACACTATGAATCCCATAGTGTCATTCTCCCATCATTGGGGTCTTCCCGTCCCTCTACGGGGCGGGGCGTGCTTCAACCTACGAGTGACACGGGAGCACTTATATTTTTTGACAATAGGCTATGTGATGTGATAAGGATAGTGATATGTGTTAGGGAGTGTAGGGACCTGTTTACATGAATAGTGGTGTAAAAAAGGGTAAAAATTCCCTGGCTAGTCGAAAAAATTTATTTTAATGGCTTCGCAAGCTGGGAACATTAAAAAGGGGGTTAGTAAGTAGAATCACAAGTGTAGTCTAATGGCTTCGCAAGCTGGGAACATTAAAAAGGGGGTTAGTAAGTAGAATCACAAGTGTAGTCTACTTTGTAGTAGACTACACTTGTGATTCTACTTACTAACCCCCTTTTTAATGTTCCCAGCCTGCGAAGCCATTAAAATTAATTTTTTCGACTAGCCAGGGAATTTTTACCCTTTTTTACACCACTATTCACGTAAACAGGTCCCTACACTCCCTAACACATATCACTATCCTTATCACATCACATAGCCTATTCTCAAAAAATATAAGTGCTCCCTGCGTCACTCGTAGGCTGAAGCACGCCCCGCCCCGTAGAGGGACGGGAAGACCCCAATGATGGGAGAATGACACTATGGGATTCATAGTGTGTGAGGGGTATTTTAAAAACACACAGTGCCCTCATTCTGCCACCCGCAGAGAGGCCTAATTTTCACATTGTAGTTTTTCACAAGTTTAGAGAATATCACTTAAAATTAGTCACGACTCACATTGATAGAATCCTATTGTTTACAAGTCTAGTTCAGGAGGGTGATTCTATCATCTCCTCTACACTTCCCCAATTGATTTTTTGCAGCTAAGGTTTCAACAGCAGAGACCACTGTATCTGTGGCATTTGAAATTCCACTAGGACCAGGTAAGCTGGCAACACACTTTCAGGTGGAGCACTTGCAGTTCCAATCGCTATTTCTTGTGTACTCATGCCTGGTTAGCCTGCACCCATATTAGATCCCGGTTGAAGGCAGCCCCCATTGGGCGGTACAGAGGCACAAGACCGCCGTCCCTATTAGTAGTTGGTTTCCCGAAGAGCCGACCACAGCAGTCAGCCGCCACCTAAAGCAAAATTGAAGTAAGTGTTTAGGTACCACCTACCCATTACAAGGACTGCACACATATGGGTCAGACTCCGACAATGGGTAAGTAGTATTTTCCCACATACATCATGCATGCCGGCCCCTCGTAATACGTTAGTCAGAAAGCCACAGGCACATCGATTTCCTAGCAGACGTGGTCCTTCTGCAGTCAGACCACCAAACTCATAATAAGGAATTTAGACTTTTACAATACTGCACCAATTATTCTCAAATTAATTCCAAAGACCCAGAAAATAAACAAATTGACAATTTACCACTCCCAGCCACTCTATGGCAAAGGTCAACCAATTACAGCACGACTTACAGCTGCAACCAACCAATGACAATGTGACTCTGTATCACTCAGCCAATTGCAGTGCTATTTTTCCTTTCCGTGAATACAATTCAATACTGTGTCTTTTTCCACCACACATACACAAATACACTAAATCTTGTCTCCTCTACCTAATTAAAAAAAAGGAAATTAGAACTAGATCAAAAGTAATCCCACTGTTGATAGAAACCTCTGACATTATAGCACACACTTTTATCATGGATTATTATTCAATATAATTAAAAGTACCTTAACACCTGACATCTTTACAGTAAATTTTTTTGTTAAACAATAAGGGCTCGATTCATTTTCGGGAAAGAAAACCGTCCGACGATTCGTATTCGTAGCCGTTTCCGTACGAATCGTACAAATCCGTACGAATCGCGTAGTATGATCCGTTTCCTAAAAATACATCCGAATCCTTGCGAACCGTACAAAAATCATGCCATAATCCGTACGACATGGACTCGGGAAATAAACCGTACCATTCGTAAACATGCTGTACGACCCGACAAGTACGATCCAGACCTGGGACCGAGAACGGGATTCGTACAGGAAAACGTCATCGAGGATGAACTGCGATCTGTACGGAAACAATCACATATGAGCTAGCCGCACAATCAAATACGAATCGAACCCCCCTGAACGAAGCGCACGCGAACCCCGGAAAAACGTCGCATATGAGCGAGCCACACAAACAAAAACGATTCGAACCCCCCCTGAACGAAGCGCACGCGAACCCCGGAAAAACTTCGTGTATGAGCGAGCCACAAAAGCAAATACGAATCGAACCCCCCCCCCAGAACGAAGTGCACGTGAACCCATTAAAACAGCACAAGGAGGCTGCAAACGACTCGCACAACACCACAAAACATATCTACTGTGTACAAACCATTGGAAATGAATGTTCTGGCCAGATCTAAACAGGCAAACAGAGGGCCTAACTCAGATCCACCCCTTATAACACACCCACCAAAATTTCAAACTAAGCCCCACCCACAAATGGACCAATAAAAAGGGCCCATACACACAAACCATGATCCTTTGCAACACACCCATTTAGCCACAGAGACAGACAACACACAAACAACTGCACACATCCACCTTCACACATATGCCCCAATCTCATACAGACCCACACCACCCCATTCACATTCATACACACACACCCACATCCATACACACCCTCACCCCACCCCACATCACAATCACCCCACACCATGTCCGCACAGAAGAATCCAAAGTTCACAAAGGAGGAGATGGAGATCCTTCTAGATGAAGTCATCAGAGTCGAGCCACAGCTGTTTGGTGCATTGGTCAGACAGACCAGCATAGCGGAGAAAACACGAATGTGGGAGAGGATCGTCAATAAGGTGAATGCTGTTGCACCCATCAGACGCACCAGGAAGGATTGCCAGGCCAGGTGGTACGATATGCGGAGGATGGTCAAGCGGAAGATGGAGGAGGACTACGCCCAGAGCCAGCACACTGGAGGTGGTGTTCCCCGCAGACCAGTACAGTACTATCCCTGGGAGGAGAAGTTCATGGCCCTGCTTCCACCGGTGGGAGTACATGGCATTGAAGGAGTCGTAGAGCCTGGTGAGTATACAAACTCATGTAACATGGGAGTAATGGCATCTACACTCCAAGTACAAAAAATGCCAGCGCCAAGTGCCAGCTGCCCATAACTATAGGTAAAAACAACGCAAATGCCACTAACATGTGTATGTCCCGTTGACACACCAAGGCCATGTCCCATGCTACAGGAAGCACAGACCAAAGAATAGACGTTCAGTATTCTGGGAGGGTGGGTGTCACTAAATGCATTGTGGGACCCCAAATCACACCCAATTCCCTGTGTGTCCGCAGGGGGGTGCAAGGTGGGCTCTTGGGCCCCCCCTGGATCGCCAGTGTTTCTGGTGGCAGCCCAATCAAAGGCAAGGCCTAGTCCATCATGCTTTACAAATGGTCCCATTGTCCCAGGTGGCAGCACCCTACATTGGGTGGGAAGGGTGCAAGGGGGATGCCCAGAATTGTGCAAGACAGAGGGGAGGAGGGTGCAAGGCAGAGGGCCTGAAGGGAGCAAGGAGGAGGGTGAGAAGGGTGCAAGGCAGAGGGCCAGAAGGGTGCAAGGCGGAGGGTGACAAGGGTGCAAGGCAGAGGGTGAGAAGGCGAAAAGGGGTAGGGTGAGAAGTGTGCAAGGCGGAGGGTGAGAAGGGTGCAAGGCGGAGGGTGAGAAGGCTGCAAGGGGAAGGGTAAGAAGTGTGCAAGGCGGAGGGTGAGGAGTGTGCAAGGGGTAGGGTGAGAACTGTGCAAGGGGTAGGGTGAGAACTATGCTAGGGGTAGGGTGAGAAGGGTGCAAGGCGGAGGGTGAGAAGGGTGCAAGACGGAGGGGAGGAGGGTGCAAGGGATAGGGTGAGAACTGTGCAAGGGGTAGGGTGAGAAGGGTGCAAGGCGGAGGGGGAGATGGGTGCAAGGTGTAGGGGAGGAGGGTGCAAGGGGTAGGGTGAGAACTGTGCAAGTGGTAGGATGAGAACTGTGCAAGGGGTAGGGTGAGAAAGGTGCAAGGCGGAGGGTGAGAAGGGTGCAAGGGGGGTTGGCGAAAAAGCAAAAAATCTGCCCACCCCTATAAACATCTCTGTGGATGCCCATGTCCAATTGTACTCATCCCATATGGTGCAGTTACACAACCATGCACCATGCTTAATGCACATTCACAAGCCACTTGCGCTTCTTACATGCCGCCATTGCATCACCTCTGTGACACAGCTGCGGCACAAAAGAGGTGCCATGGTGCTGGTAATTTACAAGGTGACGCATCTGGGAGATGTGTCAGGTTCTAAAGCCCTGCGCCACAAGTAGATGTACTGTCGCGGGGGGGGGTGACGGGTGTGTGTAATGGCGCAGGCACGCCTCCCAAAAGTGGCTATGTGAAATCTACAAGATTCCACTCTGTCACTTATGAGCACATGCTGTGTCAAAACCCTGTGCATGGCTGATGCAGGCGTAAGGAATGAAGCAACATTGTGCAGATAGGGCCCCACAGACCATTGCTGGAGCTGTCTTGCGCTGGTGACGCTACTCCAGCAATGCGCCTACTTATACAGCACAGATGTGTGACGCAGCTGACCCATTTTTTACAAAATGGTGCTCCACAATGTGAATGCGTTGCATCTGTGCTGGCATAGGTGTGGTGCACAATGACTGGTGAATCCCAGCTGATATGCAGGGCGGTGCCAGTTATAACAAATATGCCCCCCCATGTCAATGACTCAGGAGCACATATCAATCAGACCCCACAACATACCCATCCACAAGGGAACATTGAGGACAATCCAAAGCATGGACAACTACCAAGTGGAACAGTGCCAACTACAATGTGTATGAGAAATGGATGTTGCATTACATGGCATTAACATTGTCTGTCTCTCACACCCTCAGGGCAACGTGTGGAATCGAACCCCAATGATGGGGAAGACGATTCCCAGTCCCAGGCTCCACAGGACCCTCATCCCACCGACAGCGACGCCTCTCACCACTCCATGAATGACCCTGACCGACCTGGCATTTCTGGTGCCCCAACCCGTGCAGCATCTGAATCAGGCACCCCTGCGCCAACCGCCACCACCATTCCTGCCACATCCCAGCAGACAGCTCAGAGCCCTGGCCACACTCAAGAACTGAGCCAGTCTGACAATGAGGGACAAGATTCGACGGGCACCCAGGAGGGGGCAGACAACACCACCACTGCCATCACTCAGGGGTCCCGTCGACCTGATGTTCCCACAACGGCAGCTCAGGCTCGTGTGGGCAGGGGTGGCGGGAATGGCAGCAGGTGGAGGCGAGAACCTGACCAGACAGCTGCAGGTCCCGGTATGTCTGAGCTCCGCAACATCATGGAGGCATACCGGCGAGACACCAGGGAGTTCAGCCAGGTAGTGGGGGCCCTCACAGAGATAAAAAACCTGCAGGCTGAGCAACACGCTAGTCAACATCAACACCAAAGACAGATGCAAAGGGAAGTTAGCCATTCACTCCGTCGGATTGCTGACAACATGCAGCACCCTCCCTGTGTCACCAGGCAAGACACTTCAAGGCAAAGACGGCCACCAGGCACAGGGAGGGAGGAGGGGGGAGGAGGAGGAATTGTCCGACGGAGCATCCCATGCATCGTCAAGGTCTGCACATGAGGGTCCCCCAAGGAAGGTGCGCATCTCCCAGGACACCTGGTCTGGCACCTGGAGCTTTGTGTGCAACAGCATCATCTCATTGACTGTCCTACTCTCCCACATGGACTTGCTGGTTGCAGTCTGACCAATGATGCCAAGAACTGTGGTCTTGACTCTGGTGACTCAAACTTCAATGCATCACATCTCCCTTTGTGAACTTTGGATTCCCCCCTTTTTGTACAGCACCCATCACTAACTCATGTTTCCCGCACAAGAATGATAAATAAAAACCACCAACAGTACTGAAATTGATGTAGCTGTCATTTACCATCATTCTACAACATACGTGTGGGGATATGTCAAAGTATGCCACAGTGTGGAACAAACTCAACCCATCCATACACTGGGATCTGAGTCCGGTCGAGGACACACATAGGTCACAATGTATCATCAAATACATACATGGAGCGCTATACTCACCTGTGATGGTTTCAATCTGCTAAGGGGGGGGGGTCTGCCATACTGCTCAGACATACAGTTTTGGTAGAGTGTAATGAAGGTGTAGAGGTCATGGGTCATGTGGAGGTGCCCAGGGAGGGAGTACCAGGTCTGTTTGGTGAGGTGGGAGAACTATCTTCCGCATGCAGTTGTACTGTGGACGTGAAGAATGGTGCACAGGGCAAGGTTGGCTGGACGGAGTTGGTGCAATGGGGTGTTGGATGGGAGACGTCCATGTTCGTCTCCGGGGCTGGGGTTGTGGAGTGACTCCTGAGTGTGGCTGAGGAGTATGAAGGTGATCCTGCTGTTGAGAGTGAGCCTACTGTAGGTATCTCAGGTGGATGGTCATGTGGCTGTGGCAGGGGATGTTGAGGATGAGTTGTGCTGATGCACTCTGTATGTGCACAAGTCCTCCTGGAGTCTGGCTGTTGTTCCTGTGTAGAGGGTGTTGCTGTAGCACAGCCGGCTGTTGTTGTGTACCTGGGTGACTGTCTGTCTTGACTAGGAGTGGATCTATCTGATGAACATTTGCTGCATGCAGAGGGAGTTGCAGCATGAGGTAGAGATGGTGTTCATTTCCATGGTTATTGTGAGCGAGGAGGGTACGATCAGCACCTGCTTGCCTGTGTGGCCAATGTGTGCTTGTGCGCTGCCGAGGCTGCTGTGACACAAGGAGTTGTCCCAGCCGTAAGGAGACATTCCTCAGATGATGAGCCCAGTCTTGTCCAAGTCCAGCCTCATGTGGCTGAGGTACCTCCATATGTCAATGAACCTCATGCCTTCTTGAATGTTGGATCTGGGAGTGGCTGGGTCTTTGGTGAGGGTGAGGAGCAGCTGGGTGTCAATGGCAGAGGACATGATGATAAGATTGTGTGCGCATGTGATGTTGGCAAGGGGGGTCATGGAGATAATGTAGATAGTCACACTGCGAGATGACGCCTGGGCCCGATAACCCCAGTGTACTATGTGCCGAAGGGGGGAGGCAGACTTCCTGGGCCTTGCTGGTGAGGTACTTGGGGCTTTCATCCGGGCCCTTCCTCTGGATCCCAGTGTTGGAGATGTGTGATCTGGCACCGTGGTACCACATGGTGTAGAATGCTGGATGAGAGGTCGATGGGGTGAGGGTGGTGTACTCACCATTGTTGAGCATGGTCCAAGAAGTTGTTGGTGGTGGCAATGAGGGCTGTTGCAGTGGGGTGATTACTGTGGAAGAGGATGTATGACGTTACAACGCATACTTTTACAACGCATACCGTTACAACGAATTTTTTACAACGCAAAAACTTTTACAACGCATACCATTACAACGCATGTTTTTACAACGCAAGTACTTTTACAACGCATGCCATTACAACGTAAGTATTGGTAAGTATATAATATATATTTTTTTAATTAATTGTAATTAATATAATTTAATTTAATTTAATTTAATTAATTTAATTTGTTTTTACCCTGTACCCCTGTACCCCAAAAACCCAAATTAACCCAGAACCCTAAAAATGCCCCTGTACCCCAAAAACCCAAAACTGTCCCTGAACCCTAAAAATACCCCTGTACCCCAAAAACTGAAAACTGTCCCTGAACCCTAAAAATACCCCTGTACCCCAAAAACTGAAAACTGACCCTGAACCCTAAAAATACCCCTGTACCCAAAAACTGAAAACTGACCCTGAACCCTAAAAATACCCCTTTACCCAAAAACTGAAAACTGACCTTAAACCCTAAAAATACCCCTTTACCCAAAAACTGAAAACTGACCCTGAACCCTAAAAATACCCCTTTACCCAAAAACTGAAAACTGACCCTGAACCCTAAAAATACCCCTTTACCCAAAAACTGAAAACTGACCCTAAACCCTAAAAATACCCCTTTACCCAAAAACTGAAAACGTAAAAAAAAAAAACATATAAAATATTAAATATAATTATATACTTACCAATACTTACGTTGTAATAGCATGCGTTGTAAAAGTACTTGCGTTGTAAAAACATGCGTTGTAATGGTATGCGTTGTAAAAGTTTTTGCGTTGTAAAAGTTTCGTTGTAATGGTAGTGCGTTGTAAAAGTTGCGTTGTAAAGGTTGTTTCCCGTGGAAGATAGTCTGGTGCGGTTTGCCTGGAGATGTTTGCTTGGAGTGAGATGGTCAATTGCTTGTTGACTGTCATCTTGATGACATTTGCTGGGTAGGGATGCAGGGTGACATTCCAGGTGATACTGCGGTACAGCCGTACGTCGTCAAAGAAGGGCCTGGCTTCCTGCATACCTCCAGCTCCCATGGAAAGTGCCATACTCAAAGGAGACATTCATGACATCCCGGAGGTGGGCCTGAAGGATGGTGTATGCTGTGATAGCGATGTTGTGTGGGAAGGGTACAGATGGAGAGCCGGAGTGCATGGTGTACTTGAGCCGGGTGGTGTCTTTGCTGCTGATGGGAGTCCTGGACCTGAGGGGGGTATGTCCTGTGGAAAAAGCGCTGACTGCCTCTGTGTGGCGAGGCTGTCGTGTACCTCCACGAGTTTGCAGTGGTAGTAAGTTGCAAGGGATCCCCTTGGCCTTGCAAGGGTGGGATGTCTCTTGGATGGAGAGCTGGGGTCAGATAGTTCTCTCACAATGCTGATGAGGTCATTCATGTTGTGTGTGTTGGTGCCTAGGCCATACCTAGAGGTTGTCCTCTTGTCCGTGCTGATGATATGGTGATGTCTATGTGTTGTGGATTTCAGGGCGGAAAGGTAACTGATGGTTGTTTGTTTTACAAGGTTTGCACATGAGTCTGGCTAGACGTGTATGAGTCCAGTAGGTCTGCCTTGTCCCGGGTGGCTTAACTGTTGTTGTGCTTCACAGGAAATTCTGCCAATTTGGGAAGAGTGTTGGGTCAGTCGCTGATCCAGTGTGTGCGGTTGCAGGGTGGGGGAACGTCGTTTACGACGCAACTTTTAGCACGCAGTGCTATTACAACGCGGTTTTTAAATCGCATTCTATTACAACGCATGACTCTGGGGGGCGCTCAAGGATAGGGAATACTTTTAATTTACTATCCAACACCTTCCCTAGTGTCAACGGGGACTGGTGTTGGAATAGTAAATTAAAATATTCACTATCCAACACCCCTTTGTGTTATGCGTTGTAAAAGAATGCGTTATACAAACCGCGTTGTTACAGCATGCGTGCTAAAAGCATGCGTTGTAACAACGTACATCCGCAGGGTGTAGCTGTGTCGTTGGTTGGAGTGTCTTGTGTGAGGGTGCCACACTGCTTGTTTGTGTTGACTTTGGTCAATTGTTCTTGGTGGATCTGTAACGGTATGTGGTGCAGTGTGTTGTTTTTTGGGCAACTGGATGCAAATGTTGATGTACAAATACAGGATGGTGCTATGGTTGTCCTCCAGCCAGGAGTTGCTGTATTCCTGACCCATGTTGTCTGTGTAGGTGAGGGCCTGCGTGCTGATGTACGTGTACAATGTCTGGGGAGCAATCTGTAAAGCCGTTTCCCATCTCTGTGGTCTCAGTATATTTGACACATTTTCATATGAAGCCTCCCTGCTCTAATTGCAGATGTGTAAATCCCGTTACCCTACTGACCCCTTGCCCGCCAAGCTATACAACATCCTTGCAAAGAGTCCCAATCACCATTTAAGCTCCATCTGGAACCTGTCCCTCAAATTGGGCTCTAATCCGGATGTGTGGAGACACGTATTCCTCCTGCCCATCTTAAGGAAAGCCAACCCAGATCCTGTATCTCCTTGCAATCATAGACCTAACTCTCAGGTACCAGCTCCGGCCAAGCTTTAAGTGAACAATTCCTTGCAGCAACTAATGGCCTTTGTTGAAGATAATAGCCTCCTTCATGACTATCAATCCAGCTACAACCCCAGAGATAGTACGGATTTGGCCCTCATTGAAATGGTAGACTCTATACACTGGGCGGTTGACGGAGGTTCCAAGACGGTGTTGGTGCTGCTAGACTTGTCTACAGCATTTGACACCGTCACCCATCCCATTCTTCTGAACCTCCTTAAGACCATAGGCGTGGGTGGCTTTATGGTGAACTGTATATCTTCCGTACTATCTGACTGCACACAGCAGGTCCAGACCTATCCATCCATCTCCACAGTCAAATCCCTGAAGTGGGGCATGCTGCTGGTCTCTGCTCTGAGCCCTCTGTCTTGTAATATTTACTTAACCCCGCTGGCTGCATCGATTGCCATGTCAGAAGTCCAAATCATATCATATGCTGATGAGCTTCAGCTGCTATTCACCTAGAATGCTGTGTGTGCCGCTAACTTTTGACACACTAGAAAATATTCTCTAGATTATTGTGGCGTGGATGTACCACAATTTCTGAGAACTTAATACAGTTAACACAGAGTTCCTCTTCATTTAACCAACCTTCTCCCCTCTCTTCCAATCTGTGGTGGCCAGAGGAACTGGCCATTGCTCCGGCACACAAGGACGTGGTTAGGAATCTGGGAGTAAGATGGGACAATCAGCTATCCCTTGCTACACAGGTACATGAGGCGAGTGCCGCTTGTATTCGCAAGATTAAAATCATCAAGAGAATTATACACTATCTGTACATTGTAATCCGGAAAACGGTGCTTCACGCACTGATTACCTACCATTTACACTACAAGAAAGTCTCATACGTAGGTCTCACATTAGGCTTGCTCTGTATACTGCAGACGGGGAAAAAGTGCTGCTGCATGCCTTGCATGTTGATTCTCACTTTGACAACACACCTACCCATGTCAAAGACTACGCCATTGGCTGCCATGGCTACATAAATAGAATTCAATGCGCTTACACTCGTCTTCTGGGCAGGACAAGGCCGTGGTCCGGTCTACCTTAGGAGGAGACTGCGTCCCTATTGTCAATCCTGATCTCTACGTTCCAATGACAAGCACTTTCTCATTAGTCCCTGCTTAGCTAAACCTAGATCAGGGGGTGAAACCTCTCAGGTAGGAACCACCCAATGTTGGACTAAGCTACGTCTTTCGCTGCGTCTGTTTCTGTATGAATGTGATTCTCGCTAAGCCATTAAGACCTGGATATTTAGCCTGCTAGATTAGTTGCTCTTCCGTATGCTGCCTCATTTTCGGCACACTACAGCGCTGGGACAACCCCATTGGCTTACATGTGCGCTCAATACATGACTATTATAATAATTGTAGATGGCTTAGCAGAATTGTGGGTGTAGGCCTGGAGTTCTGTAGATGATAGTTAGACTGAGGGTGGTCTGGGGGTTGGTGTGAAACATGAAGTGCAGATGTTTGTCAATGCTGAGTGTGTCCTTGGTGTAGTATGTGACTCTGAGGGGGTACTTCTGATTACATTTCTAGTCATCGTCTTGAAGTTTTGGTGTGGTCCCTGTGGGTGAACTCGTATGCATCTGTGATGGCAATGCTAATGTAGTGTGCTGAGGATGCGTTCAACCAGGTCACTGTAATGAAGGAGTTGTGTGGGGCTGTTGTGTTGGCTGAGGTGACAGAGTCCAATGGCGTGTTGGTGGATGTAGCGGGTATGCAGTAGGAGGCACATGACCGGGTTGTACGGACATGGTCTGTCATGCGGGTCAGCGCGTTGTTAGCAGTAGGAGTTGTACACACAGCCAGCAAAGCTGTAATGGTTGCGCTTATGTGTTGCCTGATAACAGGTGGATAAATGTCTTGTGTTCCCTGTTTTGAGGGTTGCTGGAGCATGAGTCTGTTGTGTTACCTGCGTCATGGAAGGACCAGAGGGTCTTGCACTGTGCACCTTGCAGGCGCAGACGGTCCTGCCTTTGGCACAGATGTTGCGCCACAGTGGCACTGACAAGCTGATGCCTGTATTAACAATGGGTGGAGGGAGGGAGGAGCATCTGGGAGGTGTGTGTGCTGCAGAATCAGGGCACTCGGTGGGGTGATGCCGCAGGGGAGGCAGCAGCAGGAATGGGTGAACACATGATGGTGGAAGGGGTGAGACACCATGCAAAAACTAGCACAGAAAAGAAGGAGGATTGAAAGGCACAATGTAACTGGTGTATGGAAAGGAAAGAGTGTCTGGTTACTCATGTCCTAAAATGGAAGAACAATCACCATAATGTCGGGCACAGGATCAGGCACCAAAAGGCCAAGCTGCGCACAGGACACACAGCGTCAGCCGGTGTGGGCTGCCCGTTGTGTGTAGCAAGCGGCAACAATACATACACAACCATGTACTTCATGCACAATATGGATCATTATCTATGATGAACACCATGAATGTTGCCACAGTACACATACTCCCATATGCACAATCTTTGTCAATTATGCCATAGATGACGCATGCAAACTGGCAAGAGTTCTGCGGTGACTGTGATGATGCACTTTGTACGGTGTGGGACACATTTGCTATACAAATGGATTAAGTTTGTGTGGAGCCCATGCTGCTTTAACCAATGTCCAAGTCCAGTCCCATTGCTCAGAAGAAAATAACACTCCTGCAAGGAGTTTACCTGTAATGCTGGTGAGACAATGTGCACACGACAGCCTAGGACTGTTGTTTCCTTAAATCCTCATAAAGGTGCGATGATCATTGTGGTCCACCTCCTGATAGCCCCTTGGTCTGAGTATAAATTACTGACTCAATAGGGTGATCAGGCGAGGGAAGGAAAGGAAGGGAACAGCAGGGAGAGAGATCTGAAACAAAGATAAACAAGCATAAGCATTCAACACATCTTGCCACTGATTCACAGAATATCTCAGGACCGAGACTGTAACCGTTACACCTGTAAAGGAAAACAACAGCCACTGTATCATACTCGGCATCACAGTAATGAAAATTATACTAGATCTGATGTTTTAACATGGACACATAAAAGGTAGCAGAGTTTTTCAGCCAAAATGAAGGGTGTATAACACTGTGCAGGCTGCTTCAATGCAATTAGAGCCATGCAGTAACAAAGGTACTCACAGTGTATGAATAATGCTCCAATCTTAAAAAATACTAATGCGCTGCAGTGGTACTCACACAAAGGCAACAATCCGTAGTTACCCCTGGCAATCAGTGAGGGTCAAGAAGTGAAATTATACATCACCTGCAAGAGCCTTAAGAAGCTCATCCGAAGAGGGAGGGAATTATGTAAACACAAGGAAGCCCCACAATAGACAGTCATTGTCTCGTCCAACTGGGCTTTGAAATGCCTAACGTAACAAGCTGCTGGTCCAGCAATCAACAGAGAGTAATGAGGAGCAATGCCACAAAACCAACCCTACCGTGATCAGGATATGCAGCACACCACAAGAGAATCCTGGAGTTGACGTCACCCAACTGGTGCAACGTAAGCGTTTACAATAGCTACAGCACAACGTTGTGACGTCATCAGTGCAACGTTCCTGGCATCATGGGAATAGAAAGCTAACATCAACTGACCGAGAAGGCTTGCAAAGCAGTGTTCTCCACCGGCCCTGAGGAAGCAACGTGACAGTGACATGACATAGTGGAACAAGGGGCAATGCATCCATACGAACAGACTCACAGGACACTTGACAGAACATGTGGGACATACGCTAGCACACACCTTCACAACATGGTTGATTACAAATCAAACTGTACTGGCACACAAGATTAAGTGGATGTGCCAAACTCCTCCTGCTGCACACAGTGAGGCTGCAATTCACCATGGATCCTGTAGTTGTGATGTCCCACACAATGTCAACATGTGGAATCCGCAATGTGTCAGGGTCAAGGTTGACACGCATTGATGCCTTCACCAGAGTCAATACTCCACAACAAATGACTGTCAAGAAGGGTGACTGGCCTGTCATGGGAGTGGTGCAACATGTAATTTGTTCCATGGTGATTAGACATGTATGGATGGGACTTCAACATGCACAGAAACACTTCCCACACATTCCCAAACCATAACAATCCAAAAAAGCCTGTTTGGTAATCTTACCTGAACTGACATTTACACATGTCCGTGCATGGAACGCTGATTCGGCCCACGTTGCAATCATCATGAGTAATAGCAGGAGGACTGAGATGACACAAACAGACAACAGGCGCAGCAACCTGGGAATGAGAGACACACAAGGGCTCACCATTACAAATCTTTGCTAAAGACATAGGCAGGAACAAAACACGAACAATGTAGTACACATGTAAAATTAAAGCTAGGTCATTGTGCATTTCAGTGTGGCATGATGCCAGCACTTGCGTGACACATCAGAACACACGTCAAAGTGAATATGCATACAGTCAGCTGGACACACACATTGCAACACATGCCACTCAATGCTACAAGTTTGCACACTCATTCGCAGTGACTCACCATTATGAGAAGAAGTTGCGCATGAGCTGACTCCTCCTCATCATCACTTGCATCGTGACCAAGCCCTTGATCCTCAACGGGTGGATGTTCCTGCTCCTCAGGATACAGGATGAGTGGGACTGCCTTCTCAACTGCCATGTTGGGCAGCATGCAGCACACAATGAAGATATTACAGACCTTGGCTGGGGCATATGGGAGGGAAACGCCGGTCTTATCGAGACACCGGAATCGGCTCTTCAGGAGGCCAAACGTCCGCTCTATCACTCGCCTGGTCTGCCCGTGTGCATTATTGTACCGCTGATCTGCAGCTGCTCTTGGGTTCCGGAGAGGTGTCATCAGCCATGGCATGTTGGGATATCCCGCGTCACCTGCAAATATACATGATGTCAATAAGTGGTTCATGAGATGCAGGCAGAGCTAAAGATACTGAAACACACAGGACACACAAACAAGACACCAACAAGACATGCCCGATCATTGCGCAGCTGCAGCATCATTCTTGGCACCCTGCTACGCCTCATGATGAATGCACCATGGCACGATCCTGGAAAACGTGCACAAACATGGGAAATCATCATGTTAGCAAGACACACCACCAGGGCATTTATTTGGTGATAGTGTTTCCTGTTGCGGTAAGCCTGTTCCTGAGCCTGTGGTGGCACCAAAGCCACATGTGTGCCATCAATGGACCCAGTTACATGTGGCATCCCACCCAGGGCATAGAATTCACCCTTGACATCTCTCAACGCTTCAGGAGTAGGAAATCTGATGAATTCATCAATATGCTCCAACATGGCTGCTAACACATCACGCAAGACACGGCTGAACATTGTTTTGGACATTCCACCTACATCAGCTATGGTTCGTTGCAACGTACCTGTTGCAAAAAAATGGAGGGCTTTAGCTTGGGGTCAGCGCAGTAGGATACCTGTGTTGCGGTTGGAGATGTGGTGCCAGCTTGTTCGTCAAGTCCTGAATCAATGCTCGAGTGAATCTGTAACGTCGGATGCAGTCACGTTCCCTCATGGTAGCCAAGTCTGGAAATGGCCTTGGTAGAGGCGGTGCCCTGCAGGACATATTTGGGAAGAATGGAGAATAACCGTCAAACAACATCAATGGCAAGGTACATATCACATGCAAAACAACTACTTGACATCATGTCACTATGGAGTCTGGTGTGCAATACATCCCGGACACATATGCCAGCTTGCTGGCACTCCTACGAAAACCCAGATACACCTGTTGTTTTCCTCAATAAACATGACATGCCCTGAAACAAGCTGCTGGTCTGGTCTGAGTGAACAACCCAAGATATCACTTGAGTGACACACGTCACCAATCCTGCAGTGGACATGCACAGGTCAGATAGAATATCAAAAGTACATCTCAAACACATAGCAATAAAGGTATGCATGTGCCAAAAAAACGACTCAGCCCTTGTCAGGATGCAGACATGTGTGCCTTGGGAAAATTGATGTCTGATGACATCAGACCCAAAAGCCGTAGAAATGCACATGTTGCAAGGTGAGCGTACATATGAAACCATTCCCCATCTCAACACAGACCCATGTTAGATGCACCAACACCACATGCAGTTTACATAACACAAACAACAAGCTCAAGGTTTGACATGACACACACCGGACATAGTCACATAGGGTCATGCTGAGCGTGAAATGTCAAGTGACAAAGTGCCCCGGTCCCTAGCATCATGAGACAGGTGCCCATAGTGATGACTCTGCCTTCCCAGTATAGATGTGCATGGCTACATCTGTATAATGGAACACAAGTTTAAAGGTTATGTGTACCACATAGTGACCCATCACACATGACATGTGTCAACAGGTTAGCACACATCAATTGTGCAACAAGATAATATGCCCTGTGCTATATCACTGCCTGCCACACCTAGGGCCTGCACATGTAAGTATGAAATGAAAAGAACTGGATACACATCCTTGTTTGAACCAGACCCCTACATCCCTGCCATGTGTGCGCCTCGTATCACTATTGTAATGGTGGCATGCGTGAGCGTATGAAACACACCGTACCCCTGCATTCAAAAATGCGTGTGAAATGCACCGTGTGAAACGCACCGTACCCCTGCATTCACAAATGTGTGTGAAACGCACCGTGTGAAACGCATCATACCCCAGCATTCACAAGTGCGTGTGTGCGCATCGTCTCACTATTGTAATCGTGCCATACACGAGCGAACCTTACCCGACATTACGTGCGTGTGTGCCCATCGTCTCACTATTGTAATGATGCCATACGCGAACGAACCGACCCCAACATTACGTGCGTGTGTGCGCATCGTCTCACTATTGTAATCGTGCCATACGCGAACGAACCGTACCCCGGCATTACGTGCGTGTGTGCGCATTGTCTCACTATTGTAATCGTGTCATACGCGAACGAAGGAGTAGTTTCTGTCCTGTAACTCCAGTTCTGTAGTAGGGGTATCTCTGTTATAGTCATAATCTAGTGAATTGTCCCGCCCATGTGCGTGGACCCCGGAGCAATCAAAAATAATCTCTTACAGTGTCAAAAAATGCAGAAATGCATAGACACTTAAGAGAGAATTTAAAGACAGATAATGCAGCCTAAAAAGGCTACACTGTCCAGTACTTCAACTAGAAATTCCACCATAAAATCCACAAAACAGCAAAAGCCTGTACAGATTTCCATTGCTTTAACAGCAAACTCCCTCAGGAATGATAGAGAGAAGAACCTGGACAGACAAGCCCCATAGACTGCCATTATGTGGCTCAGAACAGGATACTGTGCCTTTAAGAGAATCTTCCAGAACCTTCTCCCAGTATCCCAGAATGCATAGCAGGTCCAACTTACTTTCAGTTCTTTTTGAAGGCGTAACACGCCAGACCTGTAGCATTCCGTAAAGGAATATGTCTCTCTCCACCGGGGAGGAGGGAGGGCGCTTATGACTATAACAGAGATACCCCTACTACAGAACTGGAGATACAGGACAGAAACTACTCCTTCTGTAGTAGGGGATCTCTGTGTATAGTCATAATCTAGTGAATAGAATGGCAAGCCCATCCCCACACCAAAGCGGCGGTGGAGAAAAGAGAATCAACACCACTATTGTGCGAACAGATTCCGCAGTGAAGCCTGTCCAACCTGAGCATCTGCCCTAGCATCAGTGTCCAGGCAGTAATGCTTAGCAAAGGTATGAACCGACTTCCAAGTGGCCGCCTTGCAGATTTCTGCAATCGGCACATTACGGAGCAATGCTGTCGTGGCAGCCTTGCCCCTGGTGGAATGAGCTTTAGGCTTACCTCCTAAGGTCTTATTAGCTTTTTGGTAACACAGCTGTATGCAGGACACAATCCACCTAGAGATAGACTGCTTAGAGGTCGCAAGACCCGTCCTGACAGATCCATAATTGACGAACAATTGGTCTGACCTACGAATATCACTGGTTTTATTCAGATAAAATTTCAGCACCCTCCTAACATCCAGGGAATGCAAAGACCTTTCCGCTGGAGATGAAGGATTCTGAAAGAACGTAGGTAAAGTTATAGTCTGGTTGATATGAAAATCAGAAACAACCTTGGGAAGAAACTTAGGGTGAGTACGCATAACAACCTTAGCAGCATGAAATACAGTATAAGGTTCTTGGCAACACAACGCCTGAATTTCACTCACCCTGCGGGCCGATGTAATGGCCACGAGGAACGCCGCCTTCCAGGACAGGTGCTGCAACGAAGCCTTATGAATAGGTTCAAAAGGCTCCTTCATCAACCTGGACAGCACCACATTCAAGTCCCATGAAGGCGAAGGAAGCCTGACAGGAGGGAATACTTTCTTCAAGCCTTCTAGAAAATCCTTGATCACAGGGATCTGGAAGAAGGAAGTCTGTGAAGGGCATTTCCTGTAGGCAGTCAAAGCAGCCAGATGAACCTTAATGGAATGGACATTAAGGCCAGACTGCGCCAGATGTAGCAGATATGGAAGGATGACATCTTCCTTGCATGTCGTAGGGTCATAGTTCTTAGACGAGCACCAGATGCCAAACCTCTTCCACTTGTAAGCATAAGAAGTCCTAGTGGAAGGTCGCTTAGCCTCCTTCAGTATGTCCATACAATCCTCTGGGAGATTCAAATGGCCATATTGCACTATTTCAGGAGCCATGCCGCCAAACTCAAAGACGAGAGGTTGGGGTGCACCATCCGCCCCCCGAACTTCGTGACAAGGTCCGGCCTGCACGGCAGCTTCATGTGAGGAAGGAGAGACCGGTGAAGCAGGTCCGTGAACCACCACTGTCTGGGCCATTCCGGGGCAATCAGAATCATCTTCGCCCTGGAATGGGAGAGCTTGATGAGAACCGCTGGAATCAGGGGAATGGGTGGAAAAGCGTACAGAAAGCTGTTCGACCAGGTGTTCCATAACGCGTTCCCCAGTGTCCCTGGCTGGTAGTACCTGGAGGCGAAGTCTCTGCATTTGCTGTTTTCGGCGGTGGCGAACAGATCTATGTCTGGAGTTCCCCACCTTGCGAAGACTTCTCCTAGTACTTCGTCGTTTATGACCCATTCGTGGTTTTCCTGAATCAGTCCGCTCAGCTCGTCTGCCTGAACATTCTGCACACCTGGCAGATGAGTGGCCGTTATCGAGAGTCCTCGAGCCAGAAGCCAATGCCAGATCGCCTGCGCCTCCTGAGACAGAGTGCGTGATCTCGAGCCCCCCTGCTTGTTGAGGTAATACATCGTGGTCGTATTGTCCGTCTGTACAAGCAGAGAGTTGGTCCGGAAGGACGGTTGAAAGGCCTTCAGCGCCAAGTGAACAGCCCTGAGTTCCAGGAAATTGATGTGGTACGTGGACTCCGACGGGGACCACGTCCCTTGAATCTACAGATCTCCGGAGTGCGCTCCCCATCCCAGGAGAGAAGCATCCGTCACGATAGTCTGAGTTGGAATGTCCTTGTGAAAGGGAACCCCTCTGAGGAGATTCTCCGCAGAACACCACCACTTCAGAGACTGAAGAGCATGCAGAGACAGTCGTATCTTGTCGTCCCAAGAGCCTCTCCTCTGGTCCCACTGATCTTCCAAGCACTCCTGCAGCCACGCATGTGGTGTCAGGAAGATGCAAGAGGCCATCGATCCCAGCAGAGAAGACACCGTCCTCACTGTCGTGGATGGAGTGGACATGAGAGCCTGAGCCTTCCGAAGGAGTGATAAACGTCACTCTTCCGAAGGAGACACGCTTGCCGACAGCGTATCGATGGAGGCTCCCAAGTACTGGATACACTGGACCGGAGTCGGAACAGACTTGGACATGTTGATGTGCAACCCCAGCTTGTTCAAGAGAACGCACGTCTTCTGGAAGTGTGCTTGAGCTTCCGAGAAGGAGGAGGCCTTGATCAACCAATCGTCCAGGTATGGGTAGACAAACACCTTGTTCTTCCTCAGGTGTGCCGCTACCACTGCCATGCACTTCGAGAACGTCCGGGGCGTAGACTTCAGCCCGAAAGGAAGTACCGTGTACTGATAGTGATTGGTGCCGACTTGAAATCGCAGGAACTTCCTGTGTTTGTGTGCAATTGGCACATGGAAGTACGCATCTTGTAGGTCTATGGCGCAAAGCCAGTCTCCCCGCTGCAGCTGAGGATAAATCTGATGCAACGACAGCATGCGAAGCTTTTCTCTGCGAATCCATTTGTTTGCCTGTCGCAAGTCCAGAATGGGCCTGAACTCGTTCTTGTCCTTCTTGCGGACCAGAAAGAACCGGGAGTACAGACCTCTTCCTCTTTGAGACAGAGGTACCTCTTCTATCGCCCTTTTCCTTAAAAGGATGTCGGCCTCCGCCTGGAGCTCGCGCAGTTGATACTGCGAGCTGACCGGAGGAATCGATGGAGGAGGGCTGATGAACCGAAGACTGTATCCATTGCAAACAATATTCAGCACCCACTTGTCCTGAGTAATTTTTCTCCACTCTGCCAGAAAAAATTGAACGCTTCCCCCCACCGGAGCGGGTAACGGACGAAGGGGAAGTAACCGCTCAGGGTCGAGACCCAGCCAGGCCCTTGTTCGCAGTAGAGGACTGCTGGCCACCTCTACCCCTCTGACGTTTCTGGAAGGGTCTTTTGTATTGCTGCTGTTGTTGCTGCTGCTGCTGTTGCCCAGAAGACTGTCCCCTTCCTCTACGCTGCGACCCGAACCGTCGTTGGAACTGGCGGAAGGGTTTCTTGTCTTTGGGCTTCTCCAAGCCCACGGCCGTCAGGGTTTCAGCCTCGGCCTTCATCCTGGCCATTTCGTGATCTGCATGTTTCCCGAAGAGGGTGTCGCCGGAAAACGGCAGATTTGCCACTCGCTGTTGCGCTTCAGGCTTGAGCGACGTCAGCTGGAGCCAAGCATGGCGTCTCTGATTGATACAGTGGCAGTAACCATGTGCGGCCAACAGGGAGATATCCGCCGCGGCGCTGATGGCTTGGTTCGAAACCAGCATCCCTTCCTGGACGATCTCCATGAAGTCCTCTTTCCTGTCCCGCGGGACAAGGTCCGCAAACTGTTCCATGGAATCCCACAGCGCACGGTCGTACCGCCCGAGCAACGCCGAGTCGCTGGAGGCCTACATCGTCGTGGAAGATGTCCCACACACCTTCCTTCCAGCTGAGTCAATCCAGCGGCTCTCCTTATCCGGAGGCACAGTGGAGGACGGGGAGGTAGCATGTAGTTTCCTAGCCGCCGTCACAATCACCGAATCAGGCACTGGGTCCATCCGTAAGTAGGCCGGGTCCGACTCTGGCGCCCTGTACTTCTTGACAAGCCTGGAGGGAGCGGCTTTCACCACCGCCGGCGTAAGGAAGAGCTGTTCAGCAGGCTCAACCCGTCCTGGCACCAAAGGCAGCAGGGGGCGAGACAGGTGCTTCTTGTGCAAAGTCTCGGAGATCACAGAAGTCGTCGGCGTAGGGGCCGTCACCTTGATCCCCAACTTCGCCACCCCCCTCAGGAGAACCTCCTGGAACGTGCCAATGTCATCTATCGGAGACACCCTCGTCTCCGGTGAATCCGACAATGTAGGTGAATATGAACGGGTCCTAGAGGTCGAACGGGACCTGGACCTATGCCTCCTATGGCGATGTCTGGATCTAGAGGAGGATCCGTGTCTACTCCTAGATCTGTCTCTCCTCCCTGAGCGCGACCTCGATCTCCTGGGTCTGGGACGCTCCGCCGGCTTCCCCGGGACGGACGTCTTGGGCTTAGGAGGAACCTTCGACTTAGGAGTCTTCTTCGGAGGTGTCGGAAGCCTGGGCATTGACACCGATCTCGGTGGAACCGGAGGAGGAGCACCAGGCACAGGGGCCTGTGGTCCTGATGGAAGAGCAGGTAGAGGAGGCAATGGAGGAGGGGTAGGAGCCCTCGGAGGAGGACCTCTAGGCAAAGGAGGAGGAGGAGGAGGTGTAATAGTCTTCCTCGGGGTATACACCTCTGAGTACATCGTTCCCGGCGACCCACCATCCTTTCCTGACTGAGGGGAGCCCCCCACAGTCCTCGGCCTGTCCTTACGACCCCCCGACGTCGAAGACCGGTGTCCAGACGTCGAACGTGGTCCCCTCGACGTCGAGCGACCCTTCGGCGTCGACCGTTTCACGCGCCTCGGCGTCGACCGGCTTCTATGCCTCGACGTCGATCCTGACCAGATGGACGATCCTCTATACCTCGACGGCGAGCGCTTACGCCTCGACGGCGACCTCGACCGCCTCGACGGCGACCTCTTCGATCGCCTCGACGTCGACCTCGATCGCCTCGACGTAGACTTCTTCTGCGCCGGAGACCTCTTCTGCCTCGACGGCGACCTTGTCCGCTTCGACGGCGGCGGCGGCGGCCTCGACGACGACGATGTCCTCGCCCTTGACGGCGAATGGCGGTGTCGCCTCGACGGCGAGCGCCGACGCCGGGTCCTTCGACGCCGTCCACTCGACGCTGACGGCGACGACGAAGAAATCGACACTGGGTTCGACGGCGGCCTGTGTAAGTCCCTCGACGTCGACGGGCGACGTTTTCTCGACCCAGAGCCCTGGGGAGACCGGGAACTGGCCATGGACCTTCCTTTCGACGTCGTGGTCAGTGCAGCCTGTCAGGTACGCTCCACAGGATCCGGATGACGAATATAAGGCCCACCTACAAACGTCACAAACTCTCTGATAACATATCAACAGAGGATTTGAGCCATTAGGTGAGGGGAAATGTAAAATAATAAACAGGGAAGGGAAAGAAGGGGACAGCTGGGAAAGGGAAGTACCTGAAATGACAGAACATACAGAGATAAGAACACCATTCATACAGCACAGTTAATATCTAACATACTTCTAAATAGACTATATACCTGTGGGGAAAGTCAGGACTTGGCAATAGATTTTCTCTGTTCCCCCTCTTGTTTGTTATGCTCGAGACCTATATGGAATATACATAGGTTAATACCAATCTCGTATCAACTACTGAAACACACGAACCAGGCAAGATACCTCCTATCATACCTGAATAAGGGTCTAAGCTTTTGGAATAAGGGATTCCGGGTGAGAGTTTTCCACCATGAAAGAGTAACAGGACTGAGGGGGAAAAGTGTAGGAGCAAATGTGCAAACATACAGAACACGGCAATGCGTGGGACGCAAAAACCACAGCACTCCGCTCTGTCTGGTAACGAACACCAAGTCACATAGTAGTCCTCAGGTACAAGAATTGGTAGAGTTCAACAAACAATAACGGAAGGCTGTTGAATAGTATGCAAATAAGCAGATACCATTAGAGCACAACCTCCTTAAGACTTGACAGTATGCTCTCACGGCAACGTGTAGCTGCGACCGCCACCGCGAGTGTTATGAAATCGGTTTGATCACACCTCAACAAGCGCTTGT
The DNA here is from genome assembly GCF_964261635.1 of Lissotriton helveticus. Taxonomy (NCBI): domain Eukaryota; kingdom Metazoa; phylum Chordata; class Amphibia; order Caudata; family Salamandridae; genus Lissotriton; species Lissotriton helveticus. The sequence continues at coordinate 160,326,336 of NC_136065.1, read as the reverse complement.
TCTGGATACACGGAGCTGCGACCGCCACTGCGCACCACCTACTCAAGGTAGTATAGAAATCAAGTTCGTCAACAGAAATACACACAGTGAACAAGAAGACACGGCAGCGTGTGGTGCCCTTACCACTCCGCTCCGCTCTTCACTCTGAATCAAAGAAAAATGATCTCCTGAAAACTAGTTATGAAACAGCAGCGTGTGGTATGAACCACCACGCTCCGCTCACTCAAAATCCAAACAAAGTCAATGCGCGGCAGTTCCTTCACTGCGCACACCGGAAAACGGCAACGCGTGGGATGCACCACGGCGCTCCGCTCAAGGACGGACTAAGAAGGGCGGGGGACCGCTCCTATCTGGTGCAGAATTTCACCACGGCAGTATCCCAAGGAGTCCAACACGATACAGCAGAGAAGCGACCTCCTTCCTCCTGCTCGAGTTCTGAACCAGAATAACACGCAACAGGAAGCGTGTCACACAGTCTAAAGAAGCCTCAGCCGAGGCATCTGGGAAATGTAGTCTTTTCCTGCCCGGAAAGAATGACAGTATATCTTCCGATTAGCGCTGTAATGCAGGCGCTTAGTCGGGCTCTGACACAACCGACCCAGACGGAGACAGTGGACGTTTGCTGGGCTTCCTGCCCCTGGGGAGCCCCCCAGAGGCCTCAGCATGGGCAGTAGAAGCCCCTCCAGACCCACCTTGAGCCTTCAGTCTTCTCTCTTCAAGGCCCTGAAGTCTGATCTTCCTCCTGTCCTTCAGGGTCCTGCCAGAGAAACCTTTACAGATCTCACACTCCTCTGGGATGTGGGAAGAGGGAAGGCAGAGGATACACACCTCATGGGGATCTGACTTGGCCTTCTTCCTGGAGCACTCCGGGCATTTGTCAAATAATGCAGGCATTATGGACAACAAAAGGGTGCAGAAAACCAAGAAGAAAGTCCCCAGAGTACTTTAAAAGTACACAAAATCGAATTTAGTGAAAAAACATCAACAAAACCCTGGAAAAGGGAGAGCTCAATGCTCCAGGGTCCTGCTTGCAAGAGCCGGAAAAAAGAACTGAAAGTAAGTTGGACCTGCTATGCATTCTGGGATACTGGGAGAAGGTTCTGGAAGATTCTCTTAAAGGCACAGTATCCTGTTCTGAGCCACATAATGGCAGCCTATGGGGCTTGTCTGTCCAGGTTCTTCTCTCTATCATTCCTGAGGGAGTTTGCTGTTAAAGCGATGGAAATCTGTACAGGCTTTTGCTGTTTTGTGGATTTTATGGTGGAATTTCTAGTTGAAGTACTGGACAGTGTAGCCTTTTTAGGCTGCATTATCTGTCTTTAAATTCTCTCTTTAGTGTCTATGCATTTCTGCATTTTTTGACACTGTAAGAGATTATTTTTGATTGCTCCGGGGTCCACGCACATGGGCGGGACTATTCACTAGATTATGACTATACACAGGGATCCCCTACTACAGAACCGTACCTCAACATTACGTGCGTGTGTGCGCAGCGTCTCTCTATTGTAATCGTGCCATTCGTGAGCGAACTGTACCCCGACATTACGTGCGTGTGTGCGCTGCGTCTCACTATTGTAATCATGCCATACGCGAACGAATCGTACCCCGACATTACGTGCGTGTGTGCGCATCGTCTCACTATTATAATCGTGCCATACGCAAACGAACCGTACCCTGACATTACGTGCGTGTGTGCGCAGCGTCTCACTATTAAAAAGGTGCCATACGCAACGTGAAACGCACTGTACACGTGTGTGGATCTAAAAAAATACATAGGGGACACCTAGGGGACGAGTAGTAGGCCCTGAATGCAGGCTTGTTGTCATGGATACTGAGATTTGAGTATGTGCTACAGGTGTCCTGCAAAAGTCAGTTGGGCAAAAATATACAATGTTGCAAAATTGTTGTGGAGCTGAAGCTCAAATTTTTAACCAAGCAAATGTGTGTCAGGGCCTTATGTTTAAAGGGATTGAATGAAACGTAGGATGCAAAGTAATCTGGCCTATTACACTGTACTCCTGAGACTGAAAGCCCCTCAGCAGCACTGATTTAAGGCTGCATGTGGCTGTGAGAGAGCACTTGCCTGCACAACATTGGAGTGGACCACACTGCTTCTGTCTCTGCATTCCCTGGACTCTTATGTCACGTACGAGGGAGAGGGCACCAGCATTCACTGATGAGGAAAACCAGGCCCTGCTGGATGCCCTCCTACCACAGTACAGCAAGCTGTATGGGAGACCAGGGGAGCAGGTGAGTGCTGACTGCAGTACCTTTGACTGTGCACCTGTTGTGTGAGTATCACAACAGGCATTGTGTATTGGTGGGACAGGCATGCAATGTGGTTTTGAGAGAGTCCCAGGGGGTGTACATGGTGGTGTCTCTCATGCAGAGCATGATGTAGTTCATGTGTGTTCAGTCCTCACTTGCATTGTGCTTACTGTGACATTCACTGCATAGTGCGTGACACATTCAGTCATGCAAGACCTTGGTGGCTTTATTCCCAAATGTCCTGAGGTGTAACAGTGTTCCCCCCATAGTGACAGCTGTCTTTACTCATAGCTGTGTATGACTTGTGGGGACCTGTGGTGATATTGTACAAATGATGTGTTTAACCTCATGGACATTGCAGTGTGGGAATGTTCCTTGTCACCTGGGTGAGTGTGTATGTGAATTGTTGCACCACAGATGCATTGTGTTTGCAGCATCTATAGCCATCTGATGTGACTAGTAAGCAGTGGTGTGTGCCTGAATTGCAAAGTTAGCACAACACCTGTGACACCTCTTTGTCAAGTGGCACATGTGCAAAGTGAGGGTTGTTTCCACTGTTGTCAGTGACAGGCGAGTGATCTGTGCCAGGGTGTGTCTGTCTGGTCTGCTGAGGGTTGTTAAGTGGAGTTAGACATGTGACTGCTTGCCACGTGCTGTCCCACACCCTGCAGTTGCATGTGTTCTCCAGTGTGTGCCATGATCAGTGTGTGTGTTGCATCTGTTACGCCATCTGTTGCCTTTCAATGCCATGTAGTGCATTGGGGTTTGCCCACAGGCCTAATTCACATGGACAATGATGCAAGTCCTGTCAGCATCCTATGCCCTGTTCACATTATCAATGGTGTGCAAGTGTGTGTCTCTGGGAGATGGAGCAGGTGTAGTGATGTTGTTTCACTTTGTGTTCCTGACAGGTATCTGCCTACGAGAAGGGTGAGATATGGCTGGATATCGTCAGGGCTGTCAGGACTGCGGGGGGCCATCGCCGGCGGCTGCGCAACATTCAAAAAAGGTGGCAGGACATCCGCCCGGGTCCAGCTGAAGATGGAGCCACCACGCCGGCATGGTGGAAGCCGTCATCTCACCCCCACATGGTCCGGGTCCTGGTTGTGGTCTTTCCCAACCTCGATAGGCAGTTGCAGGAGAGACAGCAGCAAGGAGGGGGTAGGTACATGGCTGTTTGTTGTGTTGTGTGTCACCTGCTTCTTGAGGTGCTCAGAAGCCTGGAAACACTCCCACAGTTGGGGTGTCTATTCAGACAGGTTATATGTGCAGTGTATTTTAAATTCCCCATATTCAGCTGGTGCTCTTTTTCATCCCTTCCCCTCCTTCACATGTGTCCCCTGGTCTGTGTGTATTCAAAAATGCACATGCTCATCTAGGGTGCAAGTTATTTATACTGCACATTGATTAGCGCATCATGTGGGAGGGTGGTCTGTGACATGTGTTGGGACCTTGCCTGTGTCATGACCTGTGCACTGTGTTAGGGCTTCACATTTGTTTGCACTGATGATGAGTCTCAACATAGGAGTGTGAGCTTTCAACTGCACACCCTTGCAGCATGCATGACCCATGTTGTGTTGTCGGACATGATGTACATTATTTGGGAGATATGCATAGTGCCATGACGGTTCTTAATGTTACAGTCAGCTCATTCCAGACCCACGGATCAGTGTGCCCACCACAGTCCCCTGAGACACCCTGGCCTCCTAATCATGTGTGTCATCCAACACTGTGCCCATTCTATGTGGGCTCAGCATGGGTCTGCCTCAGTGGCATTGGTCCCTGGCATAGTTTGTATTTATCCTGTGTCTGCTACATGTTCCCACTGGACATGGATACAAAATGTGGCTTGTGCATACTCACACTGGGCAGTACCTGTGTGCCTATTCACAACAATCTGTTGTTGGTTGTTTGTGACTAATATGTATTGGCAGCCCCACAAGGTGAGCTTGGGTTACCTTTTAAAATGTTGCTGCACAGTTTTTGTTACCCCGAGTCTGAGTTCTCACTTCTTGAGCTGTATCTATCACATTGACTGAGGGATGGGGGTGTTGTGCAGGAGAGGTCCAATGGGCCTGCCTGATTTGGCCATGGCAGTTGTTTCCTGTGTGTGAGGATTGGCTGGTCGATGTTTCACCATGCACTTCCCCTGTGATGGTGGACAGTGCTTTCATTTGGGGCTTGACAGCCTATGTAATTTCTTTCCAGACATCATTGTGCCTAATTCATTTTTGCCACATGTATGTAGTTCTGGTGCAATGCTGTTTTGTATTATTGTGCACACTACTGTGTTGAAATTTTGCCTGGGGATAAGGATGTGTCCACGATGCAGCAATGATTTTGTTCTTCACAATTGCAGGCCCATTAGCTTGAGCATTGTCCTGATTTGGGACATGTGGCCCACTTCACATGACAGCCAGTGGGTCTTATGTGCTAGCAACTGTATGATCAGGTAATAGATGCCCCTGTGAGGACTGACACATTTGAAGCTGTCTCACATTGGTGAATGTACCTTGGCACTCCCAACACTTGTTAAGAGTTGTTTATGTTTTGAATGTGTTCATATGGCAAATTGTGTAGGTTACACTTATGTGCCTGCATTATAGTTGTCTCACAATGTAGTGCACACAAAACAACATTTGTAATTTTTTGGAAGAAGCAGGCAGCTTTTGAAGGAGGCCAGTGTTAAAGATTAATGTTGTGCCTTGATCTCCATATACATGTCCCCAGAGTGGTCTTGAGTGCTTGAGACTACTTTGTTGTCAAATGTACAAACTAATGTGTGTCAAGCCATCAAGACCTCCGTTGGACCATGTATATGGCAAATCTGCTACGCCATTTGCTTCTAACAGTGTTTCATCTTAAAGTGTGCCAGCTGTTTTAATGAATGTGTCTATGTTTTTTGTGTGCATTTCCTTGTGAGAGATCTTTCATGCAGGCACATACATGTTATCTTCACAAGATGGCGAATTAACACATTAAATACATTTTGAATGTGTGAAGTATGGTGAGTCCCAAGATACCAACACTTCGTGACATTAGTTTTCACCCAAATGTACTTACAGGGCTCTGAGTGTGGTGTCACCCTGGGGAGTGAGGTGTGTTAGTTTGCTCTGAGGGGCACCACAACTGTTTATTTCTTTGTGAACTTGAGATGGCATCACTTCATTGTATAGATATGCTCTCCTGTAAACAAACAGAAGCTTCTCAGTGTAACTCCCATTCAAGTTGTGGCCTGGTGTGTTCTTTGGATCCTTGTGTCCAAGTAGCATTGTGTCTATACCAACTGGGCAGTACTATTCTCAAATATGTGCAGAGGTATCTGGCTGTTACTCATGATGCATGCCATGATTTGCAGTGTGACCAACTGATTTAGTGCTCGGTGTTAGATGTGTACAGGTGACTGATGCATTTTTGTTTCTTCTCCTTGCCCACAGCATCATCAACCGACACAGGAGGAGACATGAGCACGGGCCAAGAGGAGGGACCCAGCCACAGTGCCACCACAGCTGAGGAGTCGGAGGGAGCCAGTGGCACGGAGGGTGAGGGGAGTCAGGCGGCCTAACCTTTGGAAGGCGACACTTCTTACCATGCGGACGGATCGGCTTCTGACTCCCAGGAGGGGGGGGATATGTGGCGACACCATCTATCATCACTGTGTCTGCCCCCGCCTCCTTCAGACCCATCTCCACCCTCCCAGTTGCTAGGGTCCCTTCTGTCCATGCTACCCCCATGTCTCCTTCGGCCCCGGCACCGCAGCCCCTGCCCCTGTCTCCAAAGCTGCCCTCTATGCCGAGTCTGTGGACCTACTCCGGCAGATTCAGGTTGGTCAGACATCAATGCTGACTGTCCTCCATGGCCACACTACAATACTGATACAGTTGTTGTCATTCATGGAGGGCATGTCAGCTACGATGTCTGACCAATGTCGGATTCTATCGTCCATGAACTCTTCACTGATGGCAGTAGTTTCCCTCCTTCGGACCCATCCACCCCCCCTCTCCCAAACCTGTCCAGAGCACATGCAGAACAACAAGATCACGCACACCAATGGACACAACCAGCACACCACCACGGAAGTGTAAGCGCAGATCTCCTGACACGCAATCTCAGATACAGGCACACCCACAGGGACTGGGGTCAGATGGCAGGCACGCAGCCACAGACAAAGTCCGCAAGACTCACAGCCATCTACCTCCACTCCCATTGTGTCCCCGGGTGCAGTTGGTGGTCTAGCTGTACTGGCAGCAGTGTGCAGCGCTGAGTTTATTTCCACCTATGGCGCTGTACAAGACACGGAGGAGGATTCCTCCCCCCTGTACCCACAACACCTACCCTTCCCTCTACTGTCCCTGCGGTGCCTGGCCCTGACCCAGATGATGCCCCCCACGGGTAAACAACCCTTTAGCTCCATCATGTGCAGGCAAGTTTGGGGTCGACGACCTCCCCAACGTCGCCAACCATACTTTAATGTGGACTGGCCATTGGCCTTGTTTGAGCCGGGACTCATTTTTTCACTCATTTTCCTTTGGAGCTGAATAAAGCATTTTATTTTTCATTCTAAACTATTGCATTTCAGGTACTTGCTTTAGGTGCTGTGGGCCTAGGAGTTGGTGTCATGGTAATGTTTTGGGGTTCTGAAAGATGTCTATTTTATGATGGTAATGAGGTGGACCATGGTATCTATGTTCCATCACAATGTGGCAGCAATTAATCTTTGGTTGTGTGTGTTCAGTTTGGCTACAGACATTGTCCCAAGGAGTGTTCCTTCCTCAGTGACACATGAGGTCTTCACTACAGACAGTTGCACAATTGTTGTGCTGACATGTGTGCAGGTTTCTTATTTTGTTGAACGTTCCCTTCAGCAACGGCCGTGCCTGCTCACAGATGACTACTGCTCATTAATTTGTGCCATCCATGGTACTCACTGTACTTGTGTTTTGAGTATGTAGAAATGCCTTCATGGGCACATTCACCCTTTTTCACACTATGCAGATGTGTAATCACAGCCTACCCCTATGTTGGGATTTGTTATGCAGGGTATTTGTGCACATGACTCACAATTTTGTGCATTGTATCTAAGGGGTTTCAACCCTATTTCTTCCATGAGAGAGTACATGTTGGTGGTCTGACCACCACCTGGTCATTCATATCAGCCCAGGGATGTACATGACAGTGTGTGTTCTCTTTCGCTCTCTTTGTTTGGTGGGCTGTTACATGACTATACACTATTGTGTCATGATGGTAGGGTGTGTAGGTTGCCTGCAACCTCCATGGGTGGGTATGCATGTGGAATCTGACATCACACCCACATGTGGTTGTGTCACGCAGTGTGTGACAGAAATCCATCCTCCGTGGAGTGGGACACTGCTGTAAGTGATGTGTTGCTATAGCACTATCAGGACACTCACAGGTATGGGATGTAAACATACACCCATGTAGTTGTGGTATGATAATGATAATGCCCCCCCCCTATATCTGACCGTAGCAACAATGGGTATGGCTCTAATCAGTAAGGCTGAGCCCATATAAGACAAAACAACCAGAAATGCCAGTACTGATCACTGTTTAAATCAATTTAACAGACTGTGGGGAGGAGGAGCAGGAGAACCCTTCCACCGTGGAACAAGCCCAGACTCCCTGGTTGCCACCAAACACGAATCCAGAAGTGTGCGGCAGCGCTCTAGCATTCAACTGGCTGAAAGGAGAGGAGTCGCATCAACAAGCGGAAGAGAATGGAGCAGAGGCGAGGATAAGAGGCAGAGGCGGAGAACGGACGGTGTGCGGTGACAGTGAGGAGAAAGCGGAGCACCTGGAGAAGGAGGACCGAAGAGCGGAGAGCGAAAGGACAGCAGAGGAGGACCGAAGAGCGGAGAGCGAGAGGAGAGCGGAGGAGGACCGAAGAGCGGAGAGCGAGAGGAGAGCGGAGGAGGACCGAGGAGCAGAGAGTCGAGAGGTCAAAGCGGAGAGACAACGCGGGACGGAGCGGGACGACGCCAGGACCGAAGACAAGCAGAGGGCGAGCCCAGACAGCGTTCTGTATACCGCTTCCAGACCCGGTGGGCTGAAGGAGGGAGAAGACGCCACGGGTCCTTGCGCTGCGGTCCGAGAGGTGGGCCATAGCCCAAGGCAAGTGTCGTTGCAGGGGGCATTCTGGTGGGGTGTGTGGGGAGGGGGAGGTAGAACGTCAAAGGGAGGTGGGAGGCCGGGCACGTCCGGAGGTGAAAACCCGATAAAAAGCCTTGCACAATAAAAACCCTTTTTTTTCCACACACCCTGGTGACGGTAGCACAGCTGCATTGAGACCAGCACAGTTAGTAATCCCCGGTTTTCTTTTCCCTTCTGAGGCTCAAAGACCCCGGGAACACCAAGAGAAGCAAGACGGAGGCCTGATCAAACCGGCAATAACTCTGCACCGTGACGCTGGAAGATCCGGCTCCATTCCAGCAATAAAGCTGAACATTAGGTACGGTTGTTGGATAAGCATTCACATGCTTTGTAACTGCATCAGAAATTGTCTTCTAAGCCATGCATTTGTTCCCCTTTGCCTTTAGTCAGCCTAAAGTACACGGAACTCGCGAGATCAACCACCTGGACCTCGCTACCGCCAGTTTTTCTTGGTAAGAAACTAAGAACGCTGACAAAACGAAACTGCCATAGGTGACACAGCAGTGTACAGTGACCTTATTGATTTATTCATGTTCTGTGTCTGGTCTCTTCCTTCTAGTTTCTTCCTTTCATTTACCTGGTGGAAAAATAACCTCTTTGATCACTAGCGGATCAATAAAATAGGTAAGACACTACGTGGCTGCCGACTTCATAGGTGGTGCATTTTATCATTTGAAAGTCACAATTGCTGTTAAATAGTAGTCCATTCTTTTTCTTCTTTTTTTGCAGTTCCTTTTGTGGTCCTGAGGAGAACCCCACGAATAAAAGGGGTTCGAAACGCGTCAACCCTCTTTCTTCTTTTTTCTTGCAAACAAATGCTTTATGTAGATACATTGACTGGTTATGCTTTGTTTAATTAACTTTCCAGAATTATTGCTCATGGTGTAGTTCACAACCAAGTCTGGATATTGACTTCTGGCATTGTTTGTTGGTAGGCCCCTGAGTCTAGCCGAAATTCCAATTGAGCTTTTGCTGCTGGGGTTGTTGTATATAGTAGTGTGGATGTGGAGTATGTGTATTTGGATATGTGATGTGTAAGTTTGAATGAATCTGGTGGTGAATGTTTCTCAATATTATCCCTATTGTATATAGAGTAGTATTTTTCTTTTCAGGTGGTGTTCAGATAATTTGAATTCTTTCCATAAAGATGGCGTGAAGTTGTTTGTAAAAAATGTTTTGAACTTAGTGTTTTTTCAATCAAATAAAGATAATTGTTCTATCTGGACACATTCTGACTTGGTGCATGTGTCCGTTAAAATGATTTAAACAGTGATCAGTACTGGCACTTCTGGTTGTTTTGTCCCCCCTATATCTGAGCATTGCTGGGATTCCTGTGCACCCACCCCACTTATGTCTGGGCACAGCTGGGAGTCATATCCACCCACCCCAATACTGTAGGCCTCTGCTGGGAGTCCTCTGCACCCACCCCTCATATGTCTGGACACTGCTGGGAGTCATATCCACCCACCCCAATACTGTAGGCCTATGCTGGGAGTCCTCTGCACCCAGCCCTCATATGTCTGGACACTGTTGGGAGTCCTCTGCGCCCACCCCTCATATGTGTGGACACTGCTGGGAGTCATATCCACCCACCCCTCATATGTCTGGACACTGCTGGAGTCCTCTGCACCCACCCCTCATATGTCTGGACCCTGCTGGGAGTCATATCCACCCATTCCAATACTGTAGGCCTATACTGGGAGTCCTCTGTACCCACCACTCATATGTCTGGACACTGCTGGGAGTCCTCTGCACCCACCCCTCATATGTCCGGACACTGCTGGGAGTCATATCCACCCACCCCAATACTGTAGGCCTATGCTGAGAGTCCTCTGCACCCACCCCTCATATGTCTGGACACTGCTGGGAGTCCTCTGCACCCACCCCTCATATGTCTGGACACTGCTGGGAGTTATATCCACCCACCCCTCATATGTGTGGACACTGCTGGGAGCCCTCTGCACCCACCCCTCATATGTCTGGACACCGCTGCGAGTCATATCCACCCACCCCTCATTTGTCTGGACACTACTGGGAGTCCTCTGCACCCACCCCTCATATGTCTGGACTCTGCTGGGAGTCATATCCACCCACCCCAATACTGTAGGCCTATGCTGGGAGTCCTCTGCACCCACCCTCATATGTCTGGACACTGCTGGAAGTCCTCTGTACCCACCCCTCATATGTCTTGACACTGCTGCTGGGAGTCATATCCACCCACCCCAATACTGTAGGCCTATGCTGGGAGTCCTCTGAACCTAACCCTCATATGTCTGGACACTGCTGGGAGTCATATTCACCCACCCCTCATATGCCTGGACACTGCTGGGAGTCATATCCACCCACCCCTCATATGTCTGGACACTGCTGGGAGTCATATCCATCAACCCCTCACATGTCTGGACACTGCTGGGAGTCCTCTGCACCCACCCCTCATATGTCTGGACACTGCTGGGAGTCCTCTGCACCCACCCTTCATATGGCTGGACACTGCTGGGAGCGCGTGTGATGCACCGTACCCCAACATTTAGGGCGTGTGTGCGGCTCGTATCACTATTGCAATGGTGGTATACACGAGCGCGTGTGACGCACCGTACCCCAACATTCAGGGCGTGTGTGCGACTCGTATCACTATTACAATGGTGCCATACGCGAGCGCTTGTGACGCACCGTACCCCAACATTCAGGGCGTGTGTGTGGCTCGTATCACTATTGCAATGGTGGTATACGCGATGTATGACGCACCGTAAAGGTACACTTCCGTTGTTGTGGTACGTTGTACTCACCGTCTGCGCCGTCGTCGGTTTCTATGCACCAGGTCGTAGGCGTACAGGACTGGGATGACACGAACAATGGGATTCATGGCGTGTTTGACGCGTAGCGGGGTGCGGTTCAAGCTGGACTCTCCTTTTACAGCTGTTTTCGGGTCCCGTAGAAAAAGGGTCGTACGGAGTGTCACAGAGACGAATCATACTTGCTTGGCCGGAAACTGCTGCTTGTTTATGTACGGACGTAGCGTACTGCGTGACCCAGATACAAATCATATGTACTATTGTGTCGTACGGTGTTTGGTACAATTCGTACGGGGATGTGCTTTGGGTTTGGATCGTACTTGATCGTACGTACGGGGAACTTGAAGGTGTACATTTTGTACGGGAAATATGCTCCATACAGCTATTCGGAGCGCATTTCCCCGAATCAGAATCGACCCCTAAATATGTAAACACTAATTTCAAATTCAAAATAAATTAAAACAGTTACACAAAAGACAATTTACAAAATATACTTCAATAACATTTTTTTCTAGCATTGCTAAAATATGCCCTACCAAGATGGCGGACTACTGTTTCCAAGATGGCATGAAGAAAATAAACGAAATTCAGTGTGCACTTAAGTTACCGGTTCAGTTGAGTTTTAATTGTAAACATTTCAACAATTCCAACATCTATTTTGTTTAAAATTACTGTTACACCACAAATTTACTATGAAAACGAGTGTCCACCATTTTGTGAATAGTGGTACACTGACCTGCAAGATGACCACATGCAACATTATTAACACACTGCCACCTATCTGAAAATGTAAGTATTTTTGTCTTGTATTCTTACTATTATAGATGTAAACACATCAAACAGCTTATATAAACTTTCAAATCAATATTTTTTAAAGCTTTAAAGAAATTCTGAGAAAGAGTTGTACATTTTTAGAGCACATACTCTATTCCTTGGACTACCATGGAAAAATATCATTTTTTCCAGAAATACGTTTTGTTTAGAAAAAAAAAGTTCACATGAATTGTAAAATGAGGGTGCTGGACACTGGCAGAGGGGCACGTTTTCTATTCCCAACTGTAACCTGTGAAAATGTGAGGGAGATGCTAAACTGTGGTGGGGGCAGATTTACTATTCCCATCTCTACTCTGTGGCAACTCAGGGAAGGTGTTGGGCACTGAAAGGCATAAACAGATGAATCATTATAGGGGGCCTATTGGAATGGGGGTGGATCACCCCCACCTGGCGGGGGGTATCCACCCGCCATCCTGCCATTAATGACCCCCGCCAATTTAGGATGGCTGGGGGGTCCGGGGCGGACGGAGAGACCGTCCACAGCTTTTCCGACAGTCGACTCGTCAACCGGGTGGAAAATGTGTTGAATATGGTGGCGGTGTCTGCAAGGCAGCGCCATCCATATTATGATCATGGCGGTGAGCAGCCTTTTCATGGTGGCATTGCTGCCATGAAAAGGCATGCGGTTTCTGCTATTGGGGGCCTGTTGCTGGCCCCCAGGGTGTTGGGGGGTGCTCTTGGGGGGTACCCCCCTACATTGGCATGGACAAGGTGGCAGGCACCGCGTGGTGCCTGTCACCTTGTGCATGCCAATACACAACGTGCATTTCCAGCATTGGAAAATCTGGTATAGTTCAACATCAAAATGCAAATCACTAGGCTATGAGGTAAAGTACTTCTCTAACTTTTACAATATAAATGTTAACCATTATTTCCAAATCTATACAGGGAAAACCCAGCAGCGGCTGCCAGTACACATAAATAGCTTTTTAATTATATAAGGGATTTAAGCCCATGCTGGGATTCTGCCCTCAATGCCTGGCTGCCTCTTGTCATCCTTGCGGAGATGAGTCAGGAAGCCAGGCACACGCGAGAGGGACACCACACAGCAAGGATTTCTTTTCTTTTTTTTATTTCTAAACAGGCTAAGGGCTCACCTAGCGCCTGCCCTGGCTTGCAATTTTTGGGGGCCTAAAGAGACCTCCCATTTATGACGCGCAGCAGCGTCAGATTTTGTCCAGGGTTTAAGCCCTGTATTCCTGGGGCTGTCTGTCAATCACTTCAAAGGCGGCAAGCAACACCCTTTGTGACGAGTTGGAAATGGGTGTTGCTTGCAGCCTCTGAATGGAATGGGAGCGAGCATGAGACCTCACGTCAGAATCCTAACTCCGAGTGGACACACAGACATCATGCACAGTGAAGTAGAGAAGGCCGAATTCCAGGCAGGCTTTTAAAAAAGAAGATGATAAGTCGAAATGCATGTTACTAAAATATCAAAGCTTAAAAATGTATACCGAAATGAAGTGCAACAGTATGGTACCTGATCATTAGACTTTGATATTCCGGTGGCAGGCATACCCTCTTTGAAATGCGTTTCCTCTTATCAACTTTTTTCAAAGGCAGGCTGCTGTGTGCTATACTCTTATCAATTATATTATGCCATCCGAAAACAGGCTTCCTAAATACTGTACATTGATTGTGGGATAGCTGCTCGACCGACGCTAATAGGCAGGGTCGGATTGGGATTACAATTTGGCCCGGGCACTGACGAAAAAAGTGGCCCACATTCAAGGGGCGTGGCCCACAATTAAGGGGCGTGTCCCACATTCAAGGGGCGTGCCCTTTCATGGAACACCATTTGGTTACTCTTTGAGGTCTAATTTGTAGAGAAATATTTAGTAAATTAAGCCTTTTAAAGCTTACAGAGCAGGTAACATTGGTAAAGACTAGGAGCACTGCAGTTCTGATAACTGAATACTTACTTGCAGTCTAAACGCCCTGCACAATGCCGTTAGATACTCTTTCCCAACCAGCTATGTCCTAGACTCTAATCATCACATGAATCAGAAATCTAGCACAAAGTGAAGGGGAAAGGGTAAGACCGGAATCTCTGGGAATAGAACATGTAATAACAAAAGTAAGAATTCACAAACAAGGAAAAGGAGGTCTGAGGTGTAAAGAATGCTGGAAAATGTATCTGTACAATCTAGTCATAAATGTATTTCACAACCAGTAGGTGATGTCCATATACAAAAAACACAGTTCTATTTATGAGTACCAATTACAGTACACATGATCCAATTTTTTATTTAAGGGCCTGGGCGATGAAGTGATCTGCCCAGAATCATAGGTTGTTGAGCAGACGCTGGGACTCAAACTTGAATCCCGATCTCTGCAACTCTGGCGTCAGGCCACATATGCCTATGCACAGACCAGATATGTTTTAAGGCATGGGCAATGTGGGCTCTGGCTCATGGATCCAGCCTTTCAGGGAGCCCCCTGATAGAGCCAGCTCTGTTCTGCAGAGAATCCTGCCCTAATGACCATGCATATTCCTTAAACAGATTGTTTTAAATACAATTTTTTCAAATTTATTTTTAATATGGGCGATGAGTAAGAACCTATCACAGAGATTTTGCAGAAAAATGTGTTTATGTTTCATGCAACATCCATAAAAAATGTCTTTGTGATCAAACAAACCATCACATATGAGAAATGGGAGGATGTCACTCAGATTATTTTCAGTAATTTTAGTGAGCTGCTACTGTGTTGTAATATTGAAAACACATGTCAATGTCCTTGAATATTAGATGTAAATACATTAAGAATTTGGACAAGTATGGTAGTTCTCTGTCCAGTGACCAGCTGAAAGAGGGCATCAAAGAGCAGAAATTGGATTATAAATTCAAATCTGTTCGAACAGGGGTCCAAAAATATGTTTGGCCCAGGGCCCCCAAAACCCTTAAGATGTTTGGCACAGACAAGGAATGAAAGTGAGAGGATACTCTTCTTTCACAGGACACAGGGCCAAGGTGACAATAGCCTACATGCTGAGCAACTAAAAAAACAGCAAGGCCCCTTTCTGTCACAAAATTATTCGAGCCGCCAGCGAAGGAGCACCTAATAAGCAGGAAGCCCCTGCTATTACTAACCTACTTAGCCCTCCCCAGACCTTCAGCTCAGGAGCACATGAACAGCAGTAAGGCCCCTGCAATTAGTAAATTAATCAGCCCTCCCCAGCCCTCTATAGGCCTCAGGGCAATGGCCTGGCAGTGGAGCACAAAACACAGCAGCTGGGTCATCCACGGTAGCCAGGGGGAGGCTGAGGTGAAGATGGTCCAAGTTCTAAAAATTACCTGGCTCCCACAGCGAGACCCATTCTTCCTCGCCCACTATGCCCTGAATGTGAAGGGCTGTGGGCGAGGTGTTAAAACTAACACTGTTGATGTGCTGTGTGGGCCCCTGGGGGGGCCGAGGTGAAAGTGGCTCAAAGGCCTGAGCAACACCTGGCCCCCAGGGAGGCCGATTTTTGCAAACAATCACCCCCTCCCCAGCCACCCTCAGCGTGATTGCTTTGCAGGGCAGGGGGTGAAGGAGAGGCCACAGCGGATAATCGTATGGCCGCACAGTGAAGCTGCATTCATTTCTCTGTCTCTGTCTCTGTGCCCTCTGTGGGCCGGTTTTCTTTCTCTCCCCTTTCCTAGTCCACAGAGAGCACGGAGACAGAGACAGAGAAATGAATGCAGGTTCACTGTGCGGCTGGGAAAGGGGAGAAAAAAAAACGGCCCACAGAGGGCATGGAGACACCGGCCCTCCGGCCCATGCCCAAATGCCCGCATTGCCAATCCGCCCCTGCTAATAGGTGACTGGACCATAAATGATGAGGTCAGCCGCGGGCTTTGGTCTTGTCGCAGGTTTTCTGCACAAACTCCCCTGAAGGTTTCGATTTCTTGATTCAATCACTGAAAAGCAAAATAGGGTTGTGAACGACAAGTGCAAGATTTTCTTTTGGTTGTTGTTGAAGGCTCGTATTCATTGAAAGGAATGGACACTAGATAAGAACAAATAGGACACTAATAGTGTATGAAACACGAGGAAAGTGCATACATCCCTAGCTCTTGCCTACTCCGTCTGTAATTGGTAAACATCCCAGAGTGAGATATGTGCATTTCTAGTGTGTGAATGTGTGTGTAGTGGCTGGAGATTGATGTTTGTGTTTGTTTTGTCTGTGTGACGTGTCTACATGTGTGAGACTCCAAGCTTGTCTTTGCCGTCCATGTAAATCATGTGACTTCCTCCTGTTTCATTACACTAAAAAGTCTTGAAAATTCGCCCTTTTCTCCCCTTAAAGTGTGGATAAGTTTGTTTGAGTAAGATGTAAATTGTGTAAGCACTAACCTGTGCAACAAAGAACACAATGGCTGTGAGCGCGAGTGAGTAAATAAACTTGTATAGTGCACTGCACGGCTGAGTCCATAGCCGCCATCATGTGGTTTTACGCCTCTGTTTATCTGTGCGATCGTGTTTGTGTTCCTGTTAGCAATGCAGAGATTATGTTCTAGGAATATTTGGTCCTAATACATAACTGGTGCTTATATAATGTGCTCCAATGAACTTGAGCCGAGTTCACACTATGTAAACCTGCAAACAGGAATCTGAAATTCTGCCATTGCTTTGAACGTCGTGTGCCATGCATTCTTTTCAATGCTTAACCAGGAAGCAAGAGAACGTTGCATGGGCTCCAAGGCACTGCTTCTCCCATTGTTTTATTAAAGGAAGGGATGTGCGACTATGTGCAATGCAGGGCTGATGGTTAAGTTCCAGGCCTGCAGTGCTTTAGGACTTGGCACGCAGAGTTGCGGCCATTTCACAGCACCCATAACTTTTCAGTGGGTCCTGAGTGATAATTAATATTAGCACAAGTAATTTCAGTGGGTGTCTTAATGTGTTCAGTTGTGGTGCAGGTTCATTTCTTCCTTCAGCTTCGAGAGCTAAGTGATTAATGCACACTGGATGAACACTGCCACCTTCATCACATAATATTTAGAAATGAATGGCTCCTTCAACTGGCATCACTGGCCTTACCCTGCCTTCAGGTTCATCGGATCAGGCCCCCAAACTTAGGGGCCTATTAGGATGGCGGACGGACATCCTGTATTCTTAACATTGTGGCGGGTGCTGCTTGTAGCCGCACACGCAGCAATGTTAAAAAATGCATGTTTACCTTTGCATGCACGAAGCTGCAGGCACCGCGTGGTACCTGCCGCTTAGTGCACGCAAAGGCAGGGGGTACCATAGGTACCCCCAATGTGCACCCCCCAACCCCCTTCAACCCTGGGGGCCCGCAACGGGGCCCCTGAAGACAACACCGTATGCCTTTCCATGGAGGAAATGCCGCCGTGGAAAGGCATATGACCGCAGCTATCCTAATATGGCTGGCGGTGTCTTATAGACACCGCCAGCCATGTTAGTGCTTTTCCGCCGCGGTCGGAAGGCGACCGCGGCGGAAAAGCGCAGACGGAAAATAGATTCCCCAGCCATCCTAATCTGGCGGGGGGTCTTTTTCCAGTCCGCAGCGGATAATCCGCATCCTCCGGGCCGGCGGTGGATTCCGTCGGCCCGGAGGATGCAGATTATCCGCAATCATAATCAGCCCCTATGTCAGGAAGCCCTTCCTTCCCACAGCCATTCAGCTTCCAGATCCCGAAGACAAATTAGCAGATTTTGTTTACCGTCATTAAAATCTGAGGGAACACAGTCTACAAATCAGCGGCGCATTCACATAATGAACTGATAAGCTAAGAAGACAGCTGCTGTTCTTGCACTTGAAGCCTATACACCTGTGCTCGTACCTGCCACCTCAAGAGATTGTCCATGTGTCAGTGCCAAGCTTGTGAAATGTATGTACCTGGTGCTCATGTAAAATGCTCCAATGCCCTTGGGCTGAGGTTGCGCTATATAAAACTGCAAAGCAATAATTTCAACGTCGGCTGTCTCCTTTGGACTTCAGCCACGCAATAATTTAGATGCTCAACCAGTCTGGAAGAGAATGGGGAACGGGCACCACCAAGGCACTGCTTCACCTTCTACCTTATTTTTAACAATGGCCCACCCTCACTTATGTGCATTACATACTGTTTTATTCCTCAAATCTCTGTAAAAATGAAACCAGGACACAAAAGCATCACACTGCCCAGTATACAGAATTGTTTAAAAAAGACTGTTAGCTTCTACAATGCTTTACTTGTCGCTCTGTAAAATTTGCACACTCCAGTGAGTGTTCAACATATTTAATGCAGCAACATATGGGGCAGTTCTCAAGTTAAAATATTTATGGACTATATATCACAATTGCCTTATTATATTCTTTATGGATGTTTGCTTTAACAGTGCACCATTTTCCACTATTTTTTCTCAAGCTTTTCTCATGGATGGGGGATGAACCTCCAGTAATATCTAAAAAGGCTTTAATCAGCACTGTACATTTAAAGTGTTGAACCACTGAAGTTGAGTGATTTCAAATAATAGCATGAATGGAGGCAGTATATAATTTAAACCCCAGGAGGACCCTTCCATTGGCATAACTTTTAGGGACACATTTTCTTTAGGATTCTTTCCAGTGAATTCTTCATCTTCCCCCGAACTTTCAAGACAATTGGCTAAAATGATGTTGGCATTCACCTCTCACTATAGAAAATTATTTTTGCTTTGCCCAACCAGAATTCGATGGATCTCTTTCGCCATCTCATTTATAAAGTATTTGCAATGTATGGTGTTACCAATGGTGTGAGCCTTGATGACTTCATCAACCAATACAGTAAAGAGGCAGAGATGTGTTACAGGCAGAAAACACTTAGAGGGCCTCTTTCCATTGGTTGTGTGCTTGGCTTGAGGGTCATTTTGCAAGCAGACCAGTTAGAGGAGTGGGCACATTTTTGATATGTTTCTATTGTCTTCTTCACATTTGTGCTTTAAAATACTATATGTGGATCCCGTTTTTGCAACAGTTTGCAGTAAATATGTAGTGTAAAAGCCACCATTTGAATCAATTGTTTGCTAAATGTTCTTGTGGGGGGAACCCCGCCGCACCCTCCTTTTGTGGTTCGTGCTCGCTCGCTTCGCTCTCTCGCTCGTTATACTGGGTTACAATTTTTCATCTCACCACTTTCAAAATCAACTAGCCGCCACTGGAAAAACCAAAACATGAAATGGATCTTTTTATAAAATGTGATTCAAATACATAACATACTATATTCTTTTACAGGATTCACTTCCATATTTTAATCTTATGTAAACTGTTTTAACATTTATCTTAAAATTATTTCAGAACAGCAGCTTCCTAAAACCTGAGGAAAAGCACCCACCAACTTCCTAAGAAGACTTCATTACAAGATGTTCATCAGACACCAAAACTCCAATCCAAAAGGTAAATATATGCACTTTTAATGCAAAACAACAGGTTATAAAAATGTTTATTCTACAAACAGGAAAAGAACTACTTATAAAATCTTTCCTCCTAAATCATTACAGTAACTAAAACATTTTCTTTAATTAAAACAATGTGTACAAAACTATTTTTTTCTAACGATAAAGAATAGCATGTAAAGCATTTCTATAACATATCACCAACTTACTGTTTTTTCAGTTTTTCCAAACTAAACAACATGAAAAATGCAATGCAGGCATATTCAGTCCAAAATTGACAATAAACTTCTTAAATATTGTGGATACGTTTATTGAGTCAAGGAGCTATTGGAGGTGTGTGGACTACTTCTCAACCCATTACAAAGGCAGAGCTGTAACACTTGGGGACATAGTTGAAAAAACTATTGAGCATAACCACTATGCCTCTGCAAAAGAGTTGGAAGTGAGTAAAAATGCACAGCACATTAAAGCGTTCAAAAACAGGTGAGTAATTGCCAACTAACAACTCCTCATAGCTACTCAGATATTAACATTCCCCCAGAACTAACAGTCTATCAACCATGAGCCTTTCCTTCTCTAAGACAATGAACAGCGTCAAAAGCGTATACTAATGTTTGCTACCCTTCATAACACTGTTACCCTAGGAAACAGTGGCATTTGAATGATGAATGACACTTTTAAATCCAAACCCATTTCATTCAGTCAAATTTACGCTATAAACGCTAACATGAATCACAATACTATCCCACTTCTGTATGGTTTACTCCCTTTACAAGCAATCCTCAACTTATACTGAATTTCTCAATTGTTAAATCTAAAACTATTAACAAAAGTCCTACGGAAATAATTATTGACTTTGAATTACAGATGATAAACATCATTCCAAATACCTAAATTTAAGGATTTTTTTTCATTTGTCCCAGGCAGATTGGAAAGAAATCCCAAAACCCTCTCTAGCTGAGGAACACATGTCAAATAGTAAACTGCAATTAAAACTTTGGAAAGTAATAGGTTTGTGTTTTGTACCTCTTGATTGTGTGGATACAATATACACATCAATCATACAATCTGATTACTTTACACAAAATGATGAAACATTGGCACACATCTTAAATTATTTTGTAGATACAGGAATCGACCATGTAAGCAAGCGGGGTCACAGAAGGAAACCACACTTTCCAACTGAATAGTGGGATTGCTATTTGATCTACTTAAAGGGAGGTGCTAAGACAAACAATGTAATTGAGGGCTGGCATAATTCTTTTAATAGGTCTATTGGTAAACATCACCCCAACCTGTATCATTTTGTGCAACTTTTTAAAAGAGAACGATGAGACAGGCACAATCTTTAACATGTAGTCTGAATCCTCAAGTATCCAAAAAAAGTAAAGGAATGCATGAAAGACTATTGGTCAAAACCCAACAATTTTCTGTGTTGGGAGGGTAGACCTCTTGGAAACCATTGCATATATTCTAAACTGTTGATCCATCTAAACATTGTCATGCATTACTTCCTGTTTTTACAAAACAAGTTATCTAAATTGTTATTTTTTAAATTGTTTTTTAAATGTCCTACCTGAAAAATTATACTTTCTTGTACTCTTGTGATCATTTTTTTCTTTTACAAACTATTAAACCAGAATCTCAGGTACGTCAACAGTCCAGCAAATGCCACTATTAGCAAAAACCTAAAAACAAAACTAAGAATTGCAAAAACACAAAACAGAATTAATAAATATTTCTAAGATGTACCAAAAAGATCGTCAATTAAAGTCCAAAAATCCCAAATTTATGTCAAAATTAATTTTCTAAAAAACAACATCCATAAGCCAAAAGAAGAAGCAAATCCCATCAGAAGTTAGTCTACTCAATTCTTGATTGTTGTCTTCTTATTAAAATGTAAAACATTGATATCAATACAAAAAGGCCAAAAAAAATAACATTTGTTTTTTTTCTCATCTATGTTTAAACAAGAGGCATTTTAAAACGAATGATACTTATTTGTAAACCTACACATAAAAGAACTCTCACCAGTCTGATATGTATGGCATGTCGTACTGGTGTTTTTTTTCTTATTTGTAGGTTCTAAAAGAACTAACATTACTTTTAAAATACTTATTGTACTTTGTACACTGTACTATTTCTTTGGGGATATAACACTGGTTATAAGTAACACTACATACTTTTAAACAGCATTTGACCTCAACCTACCTCCTCCCTCTCTCCTTACAATGCATTGCCTAAACTATATATTATTTTTATAGATGTAAACTTAATCTTTTCTAACTTCAGCTCCTCTGTACTTCCGATCTTGATCGCGATGCTCGACCGACCGTAGAAGCAGACGCACAAATTCCGCCATCAATCTAAAAAGTAAAAACTAAAAAAGGACAATTTCTTCCTTTGAAATTATTTGGAAAGCGTGGGAAAAGATATATAAACATTATTTGTCAGCTATATTAGATTTTAATTTCTTATTATATTAAATATAGCTATGTTTTCTTACGGATAAAGAAAATGTTACTTGTTTTTGCATTACTGCTTTTAATAAAAGAGGTTACATGCCTAAATATTGTTTTGTGTTTTTATTTATCAATCCTTTTAAATATTATATTTAATAATTGTTTACATTTTAAATATTTTATAAAAATGAAAATTTATATTTTACTTTTTTTAGGTGGTAATTTTTTATATTACATTTTTTATAAACTATACATTTAAACATTAAAGTCAATAATTAATACCCAAGTATTTTTAATTAATACCTGTGTTTTAAAACACTTTCCCACCCAACACCCATATACCACTTGCATCCATCCCTAAACTTTTTTTATCTTATTTAGAAAAATAAATTAATAAAATCTATTTCTTAGTTTTACATTAAAATAGTATTTTTAAAAAAAAGCTCTAGTATTTTAATTATTATCTCATGATTAATGGACTTTCCTGCCCGATACCCCAATATTCTTTGCATCCTGTCTCTAAAACTTTGTAAGATTATTTATAAAAAATAGATTAATAAACTTTTTCTTTCTTTTATTTGAAAATAATATTCATTTTCCCAAAATGTATACTTAAGAATTTTTCGTTCATATCTGAGTATTAATTTTCGACCCCACCCATTACCCCTATGTCCCTTGCATCCTGTCCCTTAAACGTATTTGTCTTTAAATTAAAAATCCTTTTCATCATGTGTCAGGACTTTATAGAAGAGAGAATGTGCTTGCAAAAACCATTGTTTAACTCTGCAAATGAAATCCTGCAGGCAGGCCATGTTAAAAAGCATTAAGTGCGCTGACATTCAACTCACATTTTGGTTTATTAACTTTTCTATGATAGTCAAAAAGCACAAAAAATTACTAGAAAGCTGTTAACTTTTTAATAATGCACACTTCATTTGATCTATTGTATGGTGTTATTGAATTGATTTAAGGGGTCATTACGATGGAGGACGGACTTCAGTCCGTCCGCCATCGTCCCGGCAATGGGGACCGTCCGCCTATAAGGCGGCTGTCCCACATATCAAAGCACAATGCGTCTGCCACCACAGCGGCTGCAAAAGGCATTTATTACATTGCGGCGGGTGCTGCTAGCTGCTAGCTGCAGCACCCGCCGCAATGTAAAAACAGGCAGGTTTTGCTTTTCCCTGCACTACGTGGCAGGCACCACACGGTGCCAGCCACCTGGTGCAGGGAAAAGTGCAGTGACAAACTGAACCTGCACAAGGGGGGCCTGCAATGGGACCCCAAAGTCAATCCTCGCCAGCCTTTTAATGGCGGATGAACCACCATGGAAAGGCTGGCGGGGAACCTGCATCCTAATATGGCGGGAGGAGCCTGATAGGCATCGCCAACATTCTGTGGATGCGAGGAGGTCTGACAGGCAATCAAAACGATTGCTTCTGTCGGACCCCTGGCGGTCGGGCTTTCCGCCCGCCAGCACACCACCCGCCATCACTATCTGGCGGCCAGTAATTGGCCTTACAATGACGGTTAACCCGCCACTGACAGCTTGTGTTCACAGATGACAGATGGGTTCACTGCCATCGTAATTAGGCCCTAAGTCCTTGATGGGTCCAGGGCCTTAGCAGCGCTTGATCTAATTTGTTTCATATTAGCACACACTCTTTTGTTAGGATATTGCATGTTGCTGCTCAAATAGTTGTTTAGATGAAGGTGCGATTTGAATTTTAATGCGTGAGTCCTAAGTTAACTTTTTTAGTCCAAACTTCTCTGGAGCATTTTATCATATTAGTGTTTATTATACTATGGGGCCAAATAGGTTTTGTTTTTAATTGATCCACCATACATGTGATTTATTTTTTTCATCTCCTAATCTTTTTTGCTGTTTCTTTATCGCTAGCATAATCCTGAAATTACTTGAATAACTTTGCACATGTATTGTGGGAACTTGCTGTGGAACTGATATATGTCAGCTTAATTCCACTGAAGAGTCTGCCAAATTTGGATTTGTACTTATTGCGATAATCTTCTAATGCTTTTTCTCTATTTTAATGTTTTAAGTTGACGTGTTATAACTGATTTGAATAATTTGTATGCATGGGTTTTATGACATCATTGCTTATTGTAAGATTTTCAGGATGCATGTATGAGCTCTATGTTTCATTAGTTAGTGTAAGATATTTAACAGATCAAACCAATACTTTTATTCCCCTTCAAAATCTTTTCATCAATTTTTCTTATGTTTAGATGACATATATTTATATTTTAGATAATACCCTAGTATTTAAATACTTGAAAATGCATACACTTTCCCATTGATTAACAAAAAGTGTGTTATTTAATTAAATTTACCATGAAATAAAATCCCTATGTTCTAAACTTTCTTTTTTTTATCAATATACTCAAAATAAAATATACTTACCTATAGTTGCCATTATTCGTGGTAAAGGCGCGTGGTAAAGACACAAGCATGGTAAAGACTGGATGGTAAAGGCCTCCCATGGTAAAGACTGCATGGTAAAGGCTACTCCCCCCCTCCGTGACATCTGTTAATCACAAAATTAACACCAAGGCAGATTGCCATCCGGCGGTTGTCCACCTCAATTAGCATGTTTACTCCTGTACACAAAGAATAAACAAACATTAAATAAAGTAGATAGAACACCTATGTGTGTTTTTGGTGCCTCAACAACCATACTATTCTGCATGCAAAATATGTCTTGAGATCTTGTGCACGATAAATCTGATTACCTTATTCCTTCTTTGACGTATATGTATTTCAATTCAACAAAACAAGCACAATGGTGAATAGCAATTTCCCAACTCACAGATATGACAAAAACATCGCAATCACATTAATTACACTACCTAATGAAATTAACAAAACATAACGAAAAATCTCAAATGCAGTATAATTCTTGAATCCAAGGTCCACCCTCTTAAACTACAAATCCCAAAATGCATCAGCAAAATGCATCAGCAACATACCAAACCATTTGCAACCACTCACCCTACTAATACAATCCTTCCACTTAGTGACAGCACTGAAATACTGCAAATAATCCAAATGACATAGTTTGGGGGAATATAGACAAAATCCAGATCAAGGTCACACTTATCTTGAAAACGATCTGTTATTTATTTATTTATTGTCCGACAACAAGACTGTGGGTGTGTTATTGCTTAGATAATCTGCGTGATTTTAGGCACACTGATTTGCAGCGTCGGGGACAGTGATTATAGTAGATATAAGATTCAAATAGCATTAAAAAAAATACATTCAATAAAACAGGACTGAATCAAAAAGGGTTTGAGATCAGATATTTAGAAAAAAACAAATGCTTATAACAAATTTTAAGTGAAATACAGCAAATTGGAAAAATGCAAATGTCGCAACAGTCTCATTGACTTAGAGCAAATACATTAGAGTTAATTGCTATGAAGGATCAGAAATAATGCAATAATTGTAATTGTATTGTATTGTAATTGCATTTATATAGCGCTTACTACCCCTGACGAGGCGTCGAAGCGCATTTTCGGCGGATAGCATGCTACTCCGGGACCCATAGAGGATTAGTGTTGAATTAGTATAGTGAAACATGCAAGTACATTTTAAGTGGTGGATAGGTTAGTCAGTTATTTGGATTTGGAATGATAGCAGAAGGATAGAGTAGGACAAAGGTTTGTATTTATTTATCGCTCACTTGTTGACGCATGCTATTCAGGGAGCCTATAAAGGATTAGTGGTGAATTAATATGGTGAAATATGAGGTAATTTCAGTGGTGGATATTAGTCTGTTACTTGGAGTGAAAAGGATAGCGGATGGATAAAAGGGGAAGAAAGATTTGCATTCATATAGCACTTGTTACCCCTGATGGGTGTTGAAGCGCTTTTCTGGCGAGTAGCATGCCACTCCGGAACCCATAAAGGATTAGTGTTGAAAATTAGTATAGTATAAGTATGAAGTAATTCGAGTAGTAGATATGTTATTCAGTTATTTGGGCAGTATATTAGTATAGTTGAATATGGAATATGGAATTTGAGAAGTGAACATGTTAGTATGTTAATTTTGATTGAAAAAGGATAGAGGAGGAAAAGAGTGAAGGATTTTTTCTTTTTTCTATTTTTTAAGTCTTAGCAGTAGGAAGAGGCTTTTCGATGAGTAAAAAGTAGTTTTGGAGGGAAGGATTCAGAGGGGAGAGTTTAGAAATATATGTTTCATGCACCTGATTTGGTTGTGTAGTATTGTTTGTGAGAGGAGGTTGTGACGTAGAGGGGGTGGTGATGTGTTTATGTGTAAAGTGTATGTTGTGTGTAGGAGGGAGTGAAGTAGAGGTGAGAGTGTTTATCTTAGACTGTTTGTTTCAAGAGTTACAAAGTGTGGTGGTGTGTGTGTTAGTGTTATTATGGTAGAAGGGAGAGGAGGGTGTTTGTTGGACAACTGACGGAAGGATCATTATATATTTGTTAGTGATTAAAGGTGGACTGTTAGGTGTAATTACAGCAGGGAGAGTGTCTGAGTGCGATGTAGTTATGTATGGTGTTGATTGGCGTTGTGTTAGTAATGAGTGTATTGGTTAGTGGTATAGGATAGAGTTGTGTACTGTTTGTGGGTGATGGTGGATATGTGTGGTAGTTGGGATAGTAGGGTGTGTAGATGTGGTTTGGTTGGGTTGGTGGTGCATGCTGATACATTAATCTGTGCATAATGTTGTGTGTGGTGTATATTTGGTGTGAGTGTGTTGCTCTGTTTGTGGTTGTGGATGATGTGAGCTGGGTATTGTTAAATGAGAAAAAGGGCAGCATTTCTGGCCCTAATACCCACCAGTCTCGAACAGGCTCAAACAGGCAACTACCCTTTTCCTCTCCGCCCTTAACAGGCTCAAACAGGCAACTACCCTTGTCCTCTCCACCCTTAACAGGCTCAAACAGGCAACTACCCTTGTCCTCTCCGCCCTTCGCATCGAAGCCCGAGCTGAGACACCCTAAGCCTGGCCTTTTTTGTAGCCAACCCTAGTCCTAACACTATCCAATCACAACACTAGCCCTAACATCTAGAACCAATAGGAGACCAGGACCTTGCAGCCAATCTTAACCCTAGTCCAAACACCCAATCAGTTCAAAAACCCTGATCTCTACGTCCAATAAAGGCCTTAGCCCTACCACTAGTCCCAACCCAAGTCCAAGCAGCCAATGGTACAGGTAGCCCTAGTCCCTACTTCGAATAGAAAGCCTAACACTACTCTTAGTCCCACAACTGGTCCAACAACCAATCACACCAGAAGCCCTAAATAGCTACTTACAATTAAAGGTCTAACCCTAGCCCCACCCTACTCCCAACAACCAATAACATAGGAAGCCCTAGTCCCTACTTCCAATAGAAATCCTAACCCTAGCCCTAGTCCCAACCCTGCAATGATTGAATCACAGACCGAGAAACCAATCAGAACCCTCAAATACCCAACCAATGAGGACATTAACCCTAACCCAATAGAAACACCAGATATAACCACCAATCAGTGTACACATGTGCCAACCACTAGCACACCATATAAGGTCCCAGCAACCTCAGACAAGGTTTGCTGGCCAGGGAGTTGGAAGCTGCTTGCTCCTGTTCAGAATCTCCTAGGAGACAGACAGGCTCAATCCACAACGTTGGACTTCTGCAGGTAAAGGCTTCACTAACTCGAAATCTAACAATACTGTTTGAATGAAGCTTTACTCCCCCTGCTGGCCAAAAAACGAAGTGCACAGGCCCCAGTAAATACAGTTTAAACAGCTCACAGAAGCACCCTCTGATGTAGAAAATCCCTGTTGCTGGGGGAAAGCAGGGGGGCTGGCCTCACTGGCTTGTGAACACAAAATGGTGGCTGGGGGTGCACTGTTTGAGCACACAGGCCTAAGCAGAGCAAAGGAGAAATTTAGAGGGAAAACAGATTTGTCACCAAGGAATGAGAGGGACAAACTACAGAGGTTGGACTGCAAATCCCACAATTCAACACTCTAAATGAAGGCAATCATGGGAAGGGATAACCATAAATTTAAAACACAACCCAGGTGATAAAATATGCAATTACAGGCAGGCTAAAACTACAATTTTTAACTGTAACAACCACAGGCATAGACAGTAAACACAGAAAGTGAAAATCGTTTTTTAAACAACTTATTGTCTTGGGAAGAGACAGCACTAGTCTGTCTCCTTACCACTTCCTGGACTCTGCTCACTGCAATCTGGGGCACATGTAGGCTGCAACTCACAAGATGGAGGAGAATGATTTGGGGTGCACCCGGCAAGGCCTTAAGGGGCCTGGGCAGGTGAGAGGAGGGCTCAGACTTGCCTGGTAGCTGAATAGCCAATGGTCTGCTGGCCTGGGGGTGGGGTCTGGGCAGCTGCTTGCTCCTGTTCAGAATCTCCTAGGAGACAGACAGGCTCAATCCACAACTTTGGACTTCTGCAGGTAAAGGCTTCACTAACTCGAAATCTAACAATACTGTTTGAATAAAGCTTTACTCCCCCTGCTGGCCAAAAAACGAAGTGCACAGACCTCAGTAAATACAGTTTAAACAGCTCGCAGAAGCACCCTCTGATGTAGAAAATCCCTGTTGCTGGGGGCGGGCAGGGGGGCTGGCCTCACTGGCTTGTGAACATAAAATGGTGGCTGGGGGTGCACTGTTTGAGCACACAGGCCTAAGCACAGAGCAAAGGAGAAATTTGGAGGGAAAACAGATTTGTCACCAAGGAATGAGAGGGACAAACTACAAAGGTTGGACTGCAAATCCCACTGTTCAACACCCTAAATGAAGGCAATCATGGGCAGGGAAAACCACAAATTTAAAACACAACACAGGTGATAAAATATGCAATTACAGGCAGGCTAAAACTACAATTTCTAACTGTAACATCCACAGGCTGGGAATGCCACACCTCCCTGCTGGGACTGACTGCTTAAAGGGACCCCCTGTGTCATGAATCGGATAGCATCTCTAATAGAGACCCAAAAAGATCTGACTGAACCACAAATTCAAGGGTTTCTAGAGCCATTTTAAGCCTGGGAAATCATGGAAATTGCAAAGTGAGAATGGTGTGAGCAATGTCACAATAAATTCTATTTCATATTTTAAAAGCGTTGCATACCCCTACCATCTAAGCTCTAACACACTACCCTAATAATGATTCGCCCCTTCTGACTAATGTCATTCAGAGGTGTAAAAGAAAAGTAGTTACATAAGCAACAGAAAACAGTTGTGAATTAATGCAATATAATGTGGTAGCAGGAAAAGCCTTGAAAGTAGCAAAAGGGTCCTCCAGTGAGTTCTTCAAGAACATTGTCATACAAAATAAAACAGTGCACATCTTGCTGCATGCAGTGAAAAGCTAGAAACTATTGACACAGAATGAAGATCCTGATTCATTTGTCAGCCATCGTAACAAAGATGGAGATGAGGTCTAACTGAGGACTATTTAGCCTAAACCTGAAAAAAAACACAAAAATACAAAATGTAATGATTTGTTTTACTTTGCAATAGTTCTATGTCAATTCACATGTAAGAATTTAATGTATAGAATGAAAAATATTAATGCACAACTAGTTTAATGTGGAAAACTTACACGCAATGCCTGTTAAATGTTTGAAGCAGTTGGACCCGAAACACCTGGTATTGTCTAATGTTTCCTGTAATTCTTCATGGCATAAGCGTAGGTGATCCTTCCAGAACTAGGGAAACAGGACAATCCCTAGAAAACTCCAGAAGAACCAGAAAACAAACTTGGAATCACCAAATTACTGTTACCAAACCTGTAAGTAACTTATTGTCACACCTGGGACGACACTCTGGCAAATGTGGTGAATGGTGAGAAGGTATACTGAGTCCCCTGTGATCTTTCCTGCAAGAAGGAGTCCCCAAATCCAGTTGCCATCTGAAGCAATGAGGAAGATGATGGGACAGTATGAATGCAAAAAAGACATGCCAACTATCGCCCATACTTCCATATGACCCAGCCACAAGGTAATCACCATTCACACGTTGTCATAAGGTTTAGCTATGTGAACAGACGAGTCCCTTCCCTAGATCAGCCACCATCAGATGTTGAAGAAACAGTAGTAATGAAGTGTCCCCTGGATTATCGAAGGGACTGAGGATGCCACAAGGCCCACCAATCTGGCCATTTGTTGCAATAATAGGCATTCCCTGTGTTGCATTGTTTTCAGCTCCTTTTGATTCTGACAACATTCTTGGATGGAAGGTGCAGTATGGCTGTGGACGAATATATAATGTAGCCTAAAGGGGTCATTATCTGACTGAGTTGCAGTTCAGTTTTGTCTCCATTTTTTTATGAGTCCCAGGTAGACCATGAGATAAATCCACCCTGGATCTTAGATGTTCCATCAACGTTGAAAAGCTTCATAAATTACCCTAGTGCAGAGAACAGACCAGACGGAAGGGCCATGAACTTGAACACTTGACTGTCGCCAAATGAACTGGAGGAACCATTGATGCAGAACAAAGATTGTCATAGTCATGTAGGCATCCATTAGGTCTAGCTTGTCCATCCACTCTTCTATGTGCAGGATGTTTCGGAAAAGATGAATGCCCTCCATTTTCAAATATAGATAGACAACCCTGTCATTGAACTCTAATTAATTGGTCACTGGTTGATATACTTCACTTTTTTCCATAGGATGATATTCCTCAAAATATCAAATGGATAGACAGTTGACCACACAATGGCTGCTCTTGCATTCATGGCCTTTCTCTTTTGTTCTAGCAAGGTCTCCTCTTCCTTGGAAAAATTAAATGGGGGAGGAAATCTCTCCTGTCTTGGGATCCATAGAAGTCTTACCACCATTATGAGCACCCAGGACTCTCAGGCCAATCTTCGCAAGTTGTGCACTAATGAGGCTAGGCACCCTCTCAGCCTTAAACAAAAAGGGATATTTGTAAACTTTGAAGCTCCACACTCGGCATTGGTTAGAAGAGTGTGGAAGCCCACTCATGAAGGAGGCAGTGGTCATTAGCATACAAAGTTTATTGCTATGATCATGTGAAGACGAGCTGCTGTGGAATGATAACCGTCATGTCTTTTGAGAATGTTTGGTCACACAGCAACATATCTACATGAATACAATGAAGTGGAAAAGTCTGAGCGCAGCTCAATATGTGATTTTGTTGGTTGGCCGATGCTTGTGGGAGAAAGACAGATAAAAAGCAAAGCTACTAGTTCTCTGGAAAAGCAGCTATACGACAAGACCATGGCCTTGGGAGATAAGATAAGAGTGAACAAGAGTGATAATAGCAGAGCACAATGGGCCTGTCGGTTAGACATGGCCTAGGAGATCAGATTCAGAGCACAACAGGAAAGAGGAGAGGGGTGTGTCACCTCAGCAGAGGGAGAGTGATAGTGCTGGAGCTAGGTATAGCTTGGTGGGTAAAGACAAATGCAGCTGGGTATGCCCTTCTCCCACAATTCCCTCCCTCTTATAATTGTAAGAGCAGACAAAAGAATCATTAGAAGAAAGTGACAACATTAAAGATGTGCTCAAAGGTGAAATTGGATACAGGAGAATATTCATAAAAGCAATAACATCAGGGACAACATTATAGGACATAGGTGGAGGCATTGAAGCTGCCACGGCTTGTGTAACAGACCTTTTAGAGGGACATTTACTTAACATGCACACTAAACATAGAGTGAAAAGTACCAATATTATTATAAAAGCAAAAATATATGTTTCAATATGCTCATTCCCCATAATCTTAACATGTCTTTCAACCAATGCCACATATGCCATCCACCCATCAGGACATTATTATTAGATTGCATTCATTTATCACAAAGTTCAGGAAAATTGAAAATGACATTGTCATGGTAGCATTTGTTTCCGGTATATAGGTACAACATGAATACCCAATAATGACACTGCCTTTGTCTGCTAAAAACGAATCAAGTACCATTCTATTATGTAAAGCTGCTAACCTAATAGCTTGCACTTCTTGTTTCAATGCAATAAGATCCTTATGAATCATCCCTCCTTGTTTGTTGACATTAGTTTATTTAGAGCTCGCTTCTCGTCAAGTTCTTCAGCCTTTCATACATGTGATGTCGGCGATTTCCTGCTCTGTTGGTGGCAATATCATAGAAGATGGTAGAGGAAATAAATCTCGCTGGCACAGCTGTTGAAATAGAGAACAACAACATAGCAATAGACATAATCCCAAGATAATTGCAATGATGAGGCCTATAACTGTTATCAGGACTGCAGCCAGTAAAAAACACCCTTGTTGCTTCTCTGGCCAAACTTTGTAAAAACATACACAACTTCCTCTATTCGACTTATATCAACCTCTATGTCTCCAGACTTAGTAACATAAAAAGATGACTCATTTATGACAGCACACAACCCTCCTAGCTGCACCGTTAAAAAGTCGAAGGACATTCTGCTCTGATTAGTCATGGCCGCTACATAGTTCACTTCTACTTGCAGCCCCAAAGCAGCATTTCTCATCGCATTAAAAGCATTTGCCAATTTTGATGAAATGTTCATTACAGTGTGTTCCAAATCATATATTCCTAGTCCTGGAATTTGAACACAAACAAACATGGAAGGCTGCCTTTCTAGTACATATTAGTAGGATATGTCTCTTGAACCGATGGCCAAAGCTACCCAAATTCAGATGCTCATAAGCAGCTATATGCAGTAACACTTTGATGTTAGTTGTCAGACAAGTGAGAGAACATGTTCCCTCCCAGTTCTTGGAAAGTTCCTTAAATGCCTTGGTGTAATACACAGAATACATAAGTCTGAACTTAGGTACTCACGAGTAGGTGGATTTGCCCCAGGGAGTTGGTTGCGGTGAACCCGACTGCACAGGTTGTAATCTCTCCAAATGGTGTTCAGGCCAGTCTCATTTACCAAGGGCAGGGTGTATATGAACATCAGGCAGTTCACACTGGGGACTCCAAAAGTCTCAAAACTATTAGTGGTGCAATACTACTGTCACTCTGGGCCTCAATCCAAGGATCATACAGAAGCCCCTCAGGTGCCATGAACACAGTATCTCCCTCAGATTCAAGTTTTAGGTAGTATTCTCAAACTCCATCAGATTAAACCACCTGCCTTCCTCCAAGTCCTCCAGATACTCT
This sequence comes from Lissotriton helveticus, assembly GCF_964261635.1. Lineage (NCBI taxonomy): Eukaryota > Metazoa > Chordata > Amphibia > Caudata > Salamandridae > Lissotriton > Lissotriton helveticus. The sequence continues at coordinate 160,293,303 of NC_136065.1, read as the reverse complement.
CATAACATCCCAAACAATAGTCCCAAACCAATTTGAAAACCTGCTACCATTTTCCCCTGGAGGTGGCAGACAACACAAACTGGGTATGAACAGAGTACCCCTAACCACACATCAAGGTAATATTAAGTATGTGATTCACAGCCCCTTCTGCGTACTCACTTTTCTTCACAGGTGGTGGCATACAGCCCTATAGGATCCCCTGAATGCTTTGATGGATGTTTGTATCAAGACTTAAGCCCTAATGAGCTGCTCATGAACTATGATCAAGGCGTGTAATGTTGGCTTTGGTAACAACAGGGGCACAAAACACCTGACCACCAGACCGCTCAGATCAGAAGCGCCTATGTCAGACAGAGAAGCAACATTACTAGCCACGACCTACGACTCTCCCATTTCAGTCTCACCTAAATCTAAAATCCAAGTAATCACTGGTTACCGGAAAGATCAACTCACCCTCAAACGACAAAGATTACCAGTCCTCATCGCCATACCCAGAGAAGCTAAAGACAAAACCACCAGCATTCAGGAGAGAATCACCAACTGCCTCCTAATCAACTGCAGATCGGCCTCATTACATGCAACGGACATAGCTGAAGACATCCTCACACACGACATAGACGTTGCGTTCCTCACTGAGACCTGGCTAAATAAGTCATCTCCCCCCTGCCTAGACATGCTGGTTCCACCGGGATTCTCCCTCATCTCCAAAGACAGGATAGAACAACGAGGAGGTGGAGTTGCTATCATCCACAAGGACAGCTGGAACATCACAGAAACCTCCCCCTTTGAATACAACTCATTTGAATGTCTATCCATTTCCATCAAAACAAAAGACAATGACTCTCTATTTTGCCATCTACTCTATCACCCCCCGGGCAGAAACAATGAGTTTGGAGACCAACTATCCAACCTGATCGCTCAAGACGCTCTCGGCGATTCCAAAAACCTAATTCTTGGTGACCTGAATCTCCGATGGAATGAAACCCACAACCCTCTAATTAGATCGCTATCCAACCTCCTCGCAGATAACAACCTCACTCAACATTGCACTGAGGAGACACACTACAAAGGAGCCACACTGGACGCCATCATTGCACAAAAGAATTCAATCACGATCAACCACATACTCCCCATTGACTGGTCAGATCATCATATGATCCTATTTCACATTAATCACCCCATCATCCCGCTTAAACCTCCCCAAGACCCACCCAAATGGTCAAGAAACCTCTCCCAAGTCCCCCTAGACATTCTAGAAGGGCAGCTAAGCTCACTTCTCCCAGACAACTCTCCACACCTTTCGACCAACGATCTCATTGACCACTACAACTCTGAGCTAGTCTCCATTCTTGATAATCTAGCTCCTCCAAAGCTCAAAAGAAGCCGTGCCACCCAGTCTAGAACCTGGTTCAATGCGGACCTCAACGCAGAAAGAAGAACATTGAGAGCCAAAGAAAGAAAGTGGAGAAACAACCCAACAACCATCCTTCGCCTACAACTAAAAACAGCCCGCAAGAAGTATAACAACCATATCAAAAACAAGAAATCCAGCTTCTTCCGAGAGGCACTTGCCAACTCCAAAAACAGACCTAAGGAACTCTACAACATAATCAGACATCAAACATCCAAGCCTCTGCCCTCACCCCTGCAGGCGTCCAAAGAACTATGCGACAACTTCGCCAGCTTCTTCAACTACAAGGTCGTAAAAATCGAACTATCTCTAGACATCAGCAACCCGGCCATCCCTCAGGCCCTCCCTTCTGGCCCCTATCCCCTCCCTTGGCTAAGCTTTCGCCACGTGCAGGAAACTGAGATAATCTCACTGATCTCGACCTCCAAACCATCAGCTCACATCTCAGACCCCATTCCTCCGTCACTTATCAAAAAAATGAAGCTCACCGTAGCACCTATTTGGGGCAAAATCATAAACAGCTCCCTACAAAGAGGAGTGGTCCCCGACTGTCTAAAAATGGGACAAGTCACACCTTTGCTGAAAAAACCCGGTCTCGACTCTACTGACTTGAACAATTTCAGACCGATATCTAACCTCCCTCTACTCGCCAAAACACTGGAACGCTGCGTTCTCCTGCAATTGACTCATCATCTGGATAACATCAATCTCCTGGACCCCCTCCAATCTGGCTTCAGACAAGGTCGTAGCACAGAAACCGCGATGCTGAACATCATAGATGACATTCACGGTTCTCTTGATGCTGACAAGTGCTGCCTTCTCATACTCCTTGATCTATCCGCAGCTTTCGACACGGTAGACCATAAGCTCCTCATCAAAACTCTGCAAGCAAGAGCTGGCCTCGGCGAGGTAGTTCTTGACTGGTTTTCTTCCTTTCTCCACAACCGCTCGCAAATAATAAAACTGAAGAACTTCACCTCCGAAACACAGCAAGTCAACAAGGGTGTCCCCCAAGGATCAGTACTTTCTCCTCAGCTCTTCAACATCTATATGGAACCGCTCGCCAAACTACTCAGGAATGCCAACATCCTCTTCCACCTCTACGCGGATGACACGCAGATCTACCTGGAAACCTCTTCACCTAACGACATCCACAGACTAAATGCTGTCTTAAAAGATGTTCAAGATTGGCTGACAAAAAACCACCTGAAACTCAATCCCGACAAGACCGAAACTCTTCTCATCTCAAACAAAGAAGACAACCCTCAAATCACTGAGTGGCTGAAGTCGATCGATGCTCTTAAAGGTTCTCTCACGCCAACTGATTCCGTCAAATCTCTGGGTTTCACCCTAGACCCCAAACTAACCTTGACAAACCACATTAAGAACTCGGCAAAAAGTGCTTTCTTCAACCTCAGACTGCTGAACAAAATCAAACCTTTCATTCCAAACAAGGATCTTAAACTAGCCACACAATCTCTAGTTCTATTTAGACTGGACTATGGGAATTCAATCCTTACAGGTATCCCCAAATCGCACTTGGCTCCATTAAAAACAACACTACATGCGGCAGCAAGAATGATCACAGGATGCAAAAAATTTGACCACATATCCCCAGCACTCAAAGAACTTGAATGGCTCCCGGTGGAAATGCGTAGCACCTTCAGAACGGCCTGCCTAACCCACAAGGCCCTCCACACCGGTAAACCAGAATACCTGGCAATCAAGCTCAAAAAAGCAGGCCAAAGCAGATATTTGAGAAGCTCCAACTCCCTGCTGCTCATCCTTCCAAAAACCAGAAAGAAGAAAACTGCGGACTGCTCCTTCACTGGAAATGCCCCCAAAATATGGAACTCTATCCCCCGCATATCAGAACTCTACCGTCCTATGCGGAATTCAAGAACCAACTCAAATCCTTGTTCCTCATCCGCTCCCTAGGTCCTAGATAACTAGGATCTCCCACTGAACTATGTGTTATCTATGTATCCTTCTACCAAAAGTCCTACTGTTACGAACTTCCCCTCCCCCAATATTGTCTTTCGAGGACTGCCTCTATTTGTTACATGTCTTTTTGTTCACCCTGTCATTCCTTTTACTGTAAAGCGCTCTGCTACCTTCGGGTCTTGTTAGCGCTATAGAAAACTTCTAAATAAATAAAATATCAGTGACAAGCTTACCAAAAACAATGCATTCCTGAAACTCATTCTTAATTATAGTTTTCATTATGCAAAATAGGATTATATAAGAAAACCCAGTTTCTGTGGGAAGGTGTTGACTAAACAAGCTCTATGCAATGTTGAAGGCACCAGGTGCCAGGTTCAGCCAGTATGCAGTCAGTTCTCTGTTGCCTGCTTCTTCTGTTCTGTCTTTGTCTACTTCTGATGGGTTTTCCTGTGGTGTCTTCTTTGGTTTAGTTTTCATCTATGTCTAGTAACACAAAATGGTTTATTTATTATTTATTTGAACAATCCTGTGGTAACTTAAAACCATTGCAATAAATATACAAGATAATACATGTTTACATGGTAAGTTAAAAAAATCATTGATGAAATCTTGCAGTTCAATTTTCGTTTTAAATATGATCGATAAAAAGAAATCAGATAGTTGCAACATTAAAGATAGGGATGCTGTTGCACAAACACATTTCAATTCATATTTTTAACAATGAACGACCGATCCGCCCCTGACAGCCTAAAAGTTAATATAACCATTCAATAGTAACTTTGGCATTTACATGATAAAACATAAATTCATTGTGAAACATAGTTAAACTTCAAATGGTAACACAAAATGGGGTCCAGACCACCTAGAAGGAAAATAAGTATCTTTTACTTTTCTTGTCATGATCCGATCCAATCACCATGTCCAAAGGGGTGTGTATTTGCATAGATGGCTGGGGTAGGGCATTGGTAACCTGGTGATAATGCACTCTTAAGAGATGGCCCAGGGCAATTGCCTAGTCTGAGAAAATCTCCTCTCTCCAAATAATGGCTGCCGAGTTGCTAGCCAAGGAGGTTTCAGGTCCATTACCATGGGTCAGCCCATCAAAACTTCAAGAGGTGACCATTTTGTTGTTCTGCGAGGGGTGGTTTTAAAGAAAAATACACCAGTGGCAAAGCATCTAGCAACTTCAGGATAGTGTCTTGTATGGCCTTTACAATCTCTTTTTTATGGGCCATTTATGCTTGCTACTTTGCCTAAACTGGGGGCTGATAGGCTGTGTGTAACTACCATTCAATGCCCAATAAATTACACAATTTCTCAACTATAAAGGCCACAATGTGTGTTCCCCTGCAATTATTTAAAATACATACACAACCTTCACCTGTTATGCAGGCCACTGGTCTGGCAGCTGGCGTGCGGTCAACTGTGGCCGCAGACTCTGACAACAGTGCGGCAGGTACCTCAACCCCCATGTTTTCCTAGCAGGCCGTTTTGAGTAACGGCAACAGGGGCAGCGCCAGTGCTAAATTTGTAAAAAAAAATATATATATATAATAAGTGCCAGGGCCGCCTCGTCAAGAGGACACCGCAGTTTGCACAACACAACTGTTTTTCTGCTCATCTTTAAATTACACAAACAGCCTCACCATGTGGCAGCTGTCGTAAGGGCAGGTTCAGGCAATTAAGTGCCAGGGCTGGTCATTAAGAGACAGTGCTGACAATTAAATGCCGGTGCCGAGCACTGGAAACCACCGGCTTAAATTAAGGACTGGGCGGTGGGTCCGGACTACAATGCTGGCGCCAGGAGCCCCAGGAGAGTTGATTTAGCCCTTGCAGGAGAGTTTTTTTGGCCGGTCCCCCCAGCGATTACACCCCTCCAAGTGTTGAAATGTCAGGTGTCAGTCTCTTGCTGTTCTCAGCCCGTAGAAATCTGACTGGTCTCTGAATTTCATTAATGTTTAATATAGAAGCCCAAACCCCAGAGGGAGGAGATCATGAGGATGGGGGAGGGGTGGTTAAGGGTGCTGTCAGTTCACCAGGAAGGGTAGAGCAGGGGCTGCCACCCTTTTCGGAAATAAGAGCTACTTGTGTTCAGTGAAAATCCTCCAGAGCTACTAATATTATTAGAGATGTAGTAGTAACCGGATCAGACAAGTATACATTTGTCCCCACCATGTGCAAGATTACCAGCAGTGATCACTTTTGGGCATCATTCATGATTGTCACATGCCTGGTTGCCATCAATAATGTAAACAATACTTAATCAATGTGGAATGCCTTTACTTGTGTAATACATAACAGACATACCTGCAGTTCCTCTAGTACATAGTTTTAATAGTAGAAGCAACAGTCTGCTCTACACAGTTTGATTTTTAGCACTTGAATATCAATGTTAAATATATTTTGGAAATTACAACTTTTTTTAACTATGAATTCTAAAACTACCTGTATTTTCGTTTCAAATACACGCCTTTAAGTTTTGGTATACACATATTAATTCAACCAAGCAAAAGCTTCTAATTTATTTCACTGGGCTGCACACAGGAGAGCTGCTTACAAGTAGCAGGAGAGCTACCAGTAGCTCACGAGCTACTCTTTGGCAGAAGCCTGTATTAGAGCATAAGAGGCCACGACGATAGGGTGCATGGAATATGGGACAAATGAGAATCAAGAATGACACCACCAGATCTACAAATCCCAGAGTCACACATGCTGCCACTGCCACAATAAGGCTGTTCCACACTAGCACACTACTAGGTTGTGAGTGCCTGACAGAGTATTTAAGACCTTACATGTGTACGGGCAAGCCGTGGTGTAGCTCGGTCAGTAAGAATGGGGGGCGGGGGGGGGGGTTGAACTTCAGAGTTTCAACAATCATGCTGTCATATGATCCTAAAATATATTATTCAACAAACAGGGCACATGAGAGAGGCTAAAGAGGCAGTGGAAAGGGAGATGAATGTGGATTGGTAGGGGTACTAAATGAGAAAAAAGACAATATTTAGTCCCCCAAATTTATTTTTTAACGATTTTCAAACCGAGAGGGAGAGAGTGTGTGTGCTTTTTTTGCCTGTGTATGTGTAAATATTATTGGTGAAATCCAACATACACCTCATCATACCTGACTGAAACCACCTGTACCGTACTATTTAACAGAAAATAAATGTATTAGGGCAGTGAAACACCACAAACGCTGCCCTCCTGAAGCTACTACCCTGAGGGAAAGGTCTCAGACATTGGTTGTGACTCTCCCTACACTTACTATAGTTTACAATCAGCTATACCACTTTCCCACCTTTATTGTTTTCTCCCTGTTTGGTTCCCACAGCACCATAACTTGCGACTTAGGGCCTTATTGCGATAGGGGACCAACAGCCATCTTATCGGGCAGGAGACCGTCCAGCAATGAGTTGCATTTCCTACCTGCGCAATTATGATGAGACTGCCAGCCAGGGGGTCGGAAAGTGCATTTTACTACCGTGGCATGTGCTGCGGTCCAGGAAATGGGTCACAGCACATGCGCAGTAGAAAAAAACACTTTGTGCACATCCATGCACCGTGTGCCAGGCACCAAGTGGTACCTGTCGGTGGCAGTTCACCCGACATCGTAATGAGGAACTAAATTCTTATCTGCATCAGTTGTCTTCCCTCTGCCAGCCTCCTCCTTTCCTAGTGGTGCTGCAGTGGTGGTCCATCCATGCTAGGTTCCTGAGTGGGACCCCTGGTACACCTGGGGACTAGATAGAGCTAATATGCTGCTCACACAGAGTAAGTCTATACATGCACACATCCTCTGAGCATGTTATCCTTTCCCTCTTAGCTTGGCCTCTTCACTGATGTGTGTCACTTCGCCTATATGCGGGGACTTGGTCTGCTCCTGTTTTGTGATCTAAAGTCTTGTCCTCTGTGTAATCCAGACCGGGTTTTCCAAGAACCACGGTACAAGAGCATGCCTCTCCAAAACCCCTTTACCCCTGAGCCTTAGTTCTCTTTAACAGTTAACCTGAGGAATACATGGTCTCTTGATGTGGGGTTAGGCCAATCTCTCCTCCTCATGTCAGAGCTCAGAGGACTAAAGAACTCCCTCTGTATAAAAACTATCAAGTTAGAACAATGTGCGAGGCAATTAACTGATTTTGATGGGACATGAACTGACGGTGTACAATAATGTATATGCATTTCTGTTGGTCACGCTGTATGCTTGAGAAGATTACATTCTGTTTTTTGTACTTTTGATATGTGACGTAACATGTTTTATTTGTTTTCAGACCCCGCCTTCAAACGTGCATAGATTCCATTCCCACTTTTATTTATAATTAATATTTTTAAATTTTCGAATATTGGTCATGTATTATGATCCTGTGGTTTGGGGTACCAATGCATTGTTTTTGGAGGTTTTATGAGTTAACCTGGTTCAAAGATGTAAAAAAGGAAATGCATTTTTTTTAAGATATTGCAGCCACTGTGACTCATTTTTTTCGAATTATTTTCTGTAGCTCGAAAAGTGGGTCTGTTTTTTTTTTTAGATGCATGTGTTGATAGGTAATTATTGTATGCGATTCTACCTGTGTATGCTTTAATTAATGGTATGCAATAAAGATTGATTTACTGACAGTATAATGTCTAGTTAGTATTTCTGTTACTTGTAACTTTTTACTGTAGAAAATGTTACTTGTAGATTTTGACTGTAAAAGAGGGAGGAACTATCTTTCTGCTTTAGGTTGCGAAAGCACAGCTTTTGGTCGCATGCCAGTAGTGTTGAAATATTCAGCATGTCTGAGCAAAATGATTTTGTGACATTATTCCCAGTCTGGGCGGTATTTTGAAGTTCTTCCTTAGATAGAAAGATATGACGTCCTAATAGGTCTTAAAGGCAGCAGGGTGTTTTTTCTTTCTGCAATACCTAAAGGTGGTCTAGATTTTATCAAGTGGTTAGGATATTGCTGGTTAGGATGAAATGAGATTAAATGGAATGTGGATGATTAAAAAATGGTAGACGGTTTGTGAGTATAACGAATATATCTATTTCCTGTTTACATTTTACCTGAATGTAAGATGTTTTTAAAATGAGGATGGCTGAACATGTCCATGTGGCTTATTTTCTGGTCTGTACTTGGGTTTATTCATCAACCCTTCTTCATAAGTGCCCTTTTATAAGAATCATGGCACAGACCTGATTAAACTGCAATTTCTTCTCTGATTAAGATTTGAAATCGGACACTGTTGCTTAATCAATATATAGGTAGGTCTCTCATTTTGGTGTAATTGTATTAACAGTATACAAAAATCCATATATTCTAGACTATCCTGATTTTTTCGAGTATAAAACTCAAAAACGTCTGAGTAGACCTTCCCGAGGTCAAACCTTAATGCTGTAAATTCTGTACACAACAAATAGCTGGGTTAAAAAAGAAAAAAGCTTTGTAGCACAACTACTGTTTGAAAAAGGTGGTGGGTGGGGAGGGGTGTGGAAGAGAATGACTGCTCTTGGGGAATAGATACCTGACCTGTAGCCAGTACACGTCTGTGGGTTACTCCTGCTAAGTCCTCTAAAGGGAATTGCTAGGGCCGGGTTTCTACTGTGCAGATCTGTCGATTTTTCCTCAGCACTGCTGTATGGATTTCGATCACTTACCTGGCTGTCAACCGTGCATGTCTGTAAGTTGCTCAGCAGTCACTCTGGGGTTTTGAGGGTATATCTAGTATCTGTCGCGAATGTCTGTATCTAATGCATGCCCTGGCCTGCTCCCCTGTTGCACCTCTGAAGATTTGATAGAGACAACCTCAATCAGGCCCAAAAATAAATGTAAATAAATCATGAGTTCTGTCCCTTTTGTATTCCCTCTGTTACAGGCTTAGGTACACGTATATGATACAGACTTCTAGCTACAGATCCCTTGTTTGAGAATTATCCCCCAGGCATCAGACTGGATCTGGACATTTTTTGTTTCAAATCTGTTTATTGAATATATGACAAACAAAGAAAATCAAACAGGTTGAAGATATACATCCCAGTCAAAAAACAGAAAGTTAAGACCACAATCCATTTTAGATAGCAAAGTACATCAATAAAAACTTGTAAGACACAGCCAGTACCTTTTAACACAAACCCAAATCTATAAATGAAAGAAAAACTGAAAGGAGAAGAGAAACAATGTGTTGCATCCCTAGCAAAGGCTATCTTGTTACACTTCTCTCATTAAGAAAACCCAAAGTTAAATGCACAGTACTACAAGAGATATATGGGGATACGCCCTCATTTATAGTGAAAGATGGTTGTAGGTGATCTTTTCGTTCTAGAGTTTTAATGTCCCCGGAGAGGGAGGTCTCAAGTAAACAGGATTGACGGATTGGAGCTATCGATATAGATGAAATATACACTTGGATGGTGGCCTTAAAGGCGTCCCATCTGACAGCTTCGGAGGCATCAGTAAGGTTATCTACTCCATAGAAGGCCATCATTTACTTTCGGATATCTGCCACATCATCTGGACATATTTTGAGGGCAGTACCCCTGCGTGCTGGTAGGTGGTGCTAATCAGCTCTGTGTGGTATCGCCCACGCTGAACGTGATGTGTGCGGTGCTTATATATGCGCTATCCCAGCACACTGACGTCAGCTCTTTTCTTTCCACACTAGTCAGCGCAGATCAGGAGAGCGATACACCCTCCGTCACTTTTTGAATGAGAATTTTTCGACTTTTTGTCAAAGTTTTTGAGAGTACTTCTCCTGGTGTGGCAGGGATGTCATCTAGAAAGAACGGCTTCAAGCCCTGCGGTGGCTGTGAACGACAGATGTTGGTGACGGGCCCGCCTCTTCTTTGCCTCTGGTGCCTGGAGCACGACCACAACGCAAAGGCCTGTGCTGATTGACGTACAATGCACCTCAAGGTATTGGGGAGCTGTCCCCCAAGCTTCATGCTGCGAGACAAGCGACATTACAGCGGTCTCAATCCCGTTGAAGAGGAAGGTCCCAGGATCGGTTGCGGAGTCTGAGATCCTCTGCTCATTCTAAGTTATCCGGCCACTCTGATAAGTTCCACAAAAAGAAAAAAGTAAGAAGTAGAAGCAGTTTTCAATTTTACCGAGAGCGTTGATGTTCAAAGTCTGGCTCTGCGGTTGAGGCAGCACCTGGGTTGGCTCCGCGATTCCCCGAGTTTCCAGAAGCTAGAGCAACTATACTCAACTCCAGGAGTTTTATGAAGCCATGTGCCTCATAATTGAGAAGCTTGTCCCTGCCTTCGGGCCCTGCGGGTCCGGGAGGGGCCCTACAGGTTCAACACCAGTGGCTCTAGCCCCAGCACCAGTCGAGCCCCTGAGATCTACAGATGGGTCCGAACTGACGCTGGTCAAACCATCTCGGCCTTTCCTGGCACTGGCCCGATGACAGCACTGCTGATGCCCCCCAGTAGCGCCGTCCCCATTCTGAGCCCCAAAACAGAGCTAGAGGGGCATTGGCTCATGCTAACTGAAGCCATACTTTCCAGGCCACAGCCTAAGCCCTATTCCTATGGGCTAGGACTCGGGGAGGATTGGGAAGGGTCGCTGAACCCTGAGGAATACTATTCCTAAGTTGCACAAATGACTTGACAGAGTCCAGTGGACTGGACACTTCTCTAGATACTTGCATGCGTTCTCCCCCTACCGTGGCTCAGAGGGAGAAGCGTTCTTTGCAATGGTGTTGAGGAGGGCAGCTGAGGTCATGGACCTTAGCCTGCCCTAGGTGGCAGTCAAGACGAGCGTCTTTACTGAGGTGGCCCAGCCGGGAGTGTCCCCCCTCAGAACCACTTCTTCCATTCCATGAAGCCCTTACTGACGACTTGCAAGACCAGCACAGTGGCTCCTGTTAAGAGGACAAATGCCTGCCGCCACTGCCCCTCCCCTGGGGACCCCAATTTTCTCACACAACACCCCACCCCAAGAAGCTTGGTGGTCTAAGCCTCTACCTCCCACCTAAATCACGGTACATTCCCTACCGAGCCTCTGCATAGGAAATCCAAGAGGCTGGACTCCTTAGGGAAAAATATGTTTTCTTCCAGCAGCCTGGCACTGCCGTCCATATACACCCCTTGCCTTTAGGGCCTTTACTCCCTTGCTGAATGGGATTCAGTTGTGCGAGTGCTGCCCATTGTTTTGGAGTAGTTGCGGTTTTCTGTGATTTCTTCCCGAGCAGTGTGGTGTGTTAGTGGACTTTTCCCCGAACTCATTCCTTGTGTAAGCCGAGTGTTTCGTTTCGATTTGTGCGACGGCTGCCCAAACTCCTACACTCCAGCTCCACCCAATGCGATTTGCCCTCACGATGGGGTCCTGAGGTGGTGCGTTGGTATCTCGATTCATTAATGTCTAGATCAGAAGGAGATTTTGATTAAGAAATTTAACGACGATTGAAGGTTCTATCAGACAACGGAGCTGTCTGATTGGTCGACTGTATGCTTTGACCGAATTTTGTGGCAACAACATATTCCACACACCATGAATACCTAGTGTACCCTTGGGTTTCACGTTTTTGTCCTGATGAAGACCCCGGTGTAAGGTGTCAACTACGCCTACAGCTGTAGTATTGGGGTCGAAACGTCGACGGCTACTTGCTTCCACATCAATTGACGCCACCTGATCTTGGATATTGAGTACCAGCGTCCTATACATGATCTTTGTTCAATTTTTGGAAATTAGGTATCCCAATTTTGTGGCTCAGGGATCTGAAGCCAATTTAGTGTTGTATGTTAAATTTGATGGCTTCTGAATTATTTATCTTTGCACATTCCTTTCCTTTTATCACTTGTTCACGTCACTTTCCCTTCCTTTCCTCTCCTTGGGGCACTATGATGAATTTGACGTTATTATTGTCTCCTAATGTAATGTTGGTGTAGCCCATTGCAAATAATAAGCTTTGCGCTTTGATGAAATTTGTATTGTGATTAAAAACGACTTGAATACTTATCAGTTCACTGGGACCCCCTTTTTGTACTACATTGTTTTGGAGTAGACCCGTCCATACTATCCCAGGATGTTGCTGATCGGAGAGAAGCAGCAAAGTTCACGATCAGATGTGGACTGGATACCACTGATTCGCTGTGCAGAGCGGTTTTATCAACAGTGGCTGAGGACAACTGGGTTCATGGGGGATGTCCAAGCATCTCTTATAGACATGTCCTTCGATGGCCCCCATCTGTTCGGAGACAAGGTAGATTCAGAGCTGGAGCGTTTTAGGGCAGCAGGGCTATGGACAGGTCCTTGGTCCTTTCCTTGGCCACCTGCAATCTGCCTTTCGCAGCCATGGAAGGGTCTTCCAGCTGCTTCTATTCCCGCCGAGCCACAGCGGTGCACAAGCTTCCTAGCCTCTGTATGGACAAGGACGTGATACACACAGACCGTCGTGGGTCGGGCAGCCAGAGGTCGGGACAGTCCACCACCCTCCCCCAGCAACTGCAGCCTCTAAACCATTACAGATTTCCCACTCCTCATTATGAGTATCCAGTGGGTGGCAGAATACGCCATCACCTGACCCCGTGGTAGTTGATAACATCAGACCAATGGGTTCTTCAAATTGTCCAAAGGGGCTTCTCCCTCCCCTTGGTGACTGCTCCTCCATCCATGCCACCTGCTAGCAACAGGATGGCAGAGGACCATCTTACCTTGCTCCACCAGGAATGAACAGCTCTCTTGGCAAAAGGAGCCATACAGAGGTAGATTGTGGTTATTATTCCTGCTACTTTCTGGTGCCCAAGAAGGAAGGAAGCCTTTGTCCTATCCTAGATGTGTGCCCTATCAATTTCTTCCTCACGAAAGAGAAGTTCAAAATGCTCATGCATGCTCAAATCCTGTCTGTCCTGGACCCGGGAGTCTGGATTGTAGCGTTGGACCTACAGGACATATACTTCCGCAGTCCATTTCTGCCTGCACACAGGCATTACCTGTGGTTCATGATGGGCCTTGAGCAGTTTCAGTTTGCTGTGCAGCATTTTGGCCTTACTAGGGTCCCTCAGTTGTTTACCAAGGTGATGGCGGTGGTTGTAGCTCAGCTGCGGCGATCAGGGGTGGCAGTCTTCCCCCTATCTCGATGACTGATTGTGGAAGGTGGATGCACCCCTGGCTGTCGTCTCACACCTCCAGACTACAGTAGACCTCTGGGGTTTACTATCAATGTGCCGAAGTCACACCTGACTCCCTCTCAGATGCTACCCTTCACCAGAGCTGTTCTACACATGTTACAGTTTTGGGCTTATCCTCCTGAACGGTGAGTCCCGGATATTCAGTCTAGGATTCTGATGTTTCAGCCTCTATCCTGGATTTCAGTGAGTCTGAATCTGAGGCTGCTGGGCCTCATGGCCTCCTGCATTCCAATTGTGATAAATGCCCACTGCCATATTCAGGTTCTGCAGTGGGCCCTGAAGTTCCAGTGGGTGCAGCATCAGGGAAACCTCTCTCCTTTCCTCAACCAGATCTGACAATGGTGACAGATGCATCACTCCTGGGATCCTGCGGCCATCTGAGAGAGGTGGATATCAGGGGCCCCTGGTCCCTGGTGGAATTCAGTCTTCACATCAACCTTCTGGAGCTTCAAGCAATCCAACTGCCATTGAAAGCCTTTCTACCATCCATCAATGGAAGGCTAGTAGGCTAGTGCAGGTGTTCACGGACACCAGCGTCATTTGGTATTGAAACAAACAGGACGGGATTGGGTTATGAACACTCTGTCAAGAAGACCTGTGTCTCTGGACATGGCTGGACTGCAGGGCATATCCCTGGTGGTTCAACACCTGGCAGGCTCTCTGAACGCCAGGGCGGGCAAACTCAGACGAAGATGCCTAGTGGCTCACAAATGGCGTCTCCATCCGAAGGTGGTGCAAGGAGTCTTTCAGCAGTGGGGAGAGCCTTGGTTAGATCTATTCACCACCACCAAGAACACACAATGTCAGCAGATCTGTGCGATGGAGGTTCTAAGTTTGCTCTCGCTCTGTGACATTTTTTATCTTGAGTGGAGCTCAGGCCTCCTCTGCGCTTTTCCGCCCATACCACTCCTGTCCAGAGTTCTCAAGAAGAGATGGAACGATTGGCCCCAAGTAATCCTTGTGGGTCTGCACTGGGCTTGGAGAGTATGGTATCCCAAACTGTTGAGCATGGCCATCGGTCCTCCAATCAGGCTACCCCTTGGGAGAATCTTCTGTCGCAACAGCAAAGGGAAGTTCTCTCCCCGAACCTGTCAATGCTCCTCTTTCTTGCGTGGAGACTGAGCGGTGACAGTTGACAGCTTTCAACCTTCCTCCCAAAGTCTGTGATATTATTCTGGGGACCAGGTGGCCCTCCACCAAAATGGTGTAGGCCTACCTTTGGGGCAAGTTTGTGGCATGGTATGCAGAATAGCAGGTTGACCGCCTTTCTACTCCTCTTTCTTAGGTTCTTCTCTTTATTATTTCCCTTGCCCAGCTGGGCTCTGCTCTGGGCACCATAAAGGGTTATCTTTCTGCTATATCAGCCTTTCTGCTTTTACATGACCAGCCATCCCTCTTGAAATCCCCTATTGAACATAGGTTTTTAAAAGGTTTGCAACATATGTGTGTGCCTTCCCCCTTTATCACTCTCAGTTAGACCTTAATCTCCTACTGAAATTTCTGAGGTGTGCTTCCTTTGAGCCCCTGCACCACTGTCCTCTCAGGCTCCTTACCATCAAGGCGGCCTTCCTTAAGGCAATAACATCTGCCCAGAGTGTCGGTGAGTTTCAGATTTTGTAATCTAAGTCTCCATACCTGAACATCTACCCAGATAAGCTGGTTCTGCGAACTATAGTTTCCTTTCTATCGAACGTCGTCACTCTCTTTAATGTAGGCCATACTTACATTAAGTAGGCCATACTTTTTATGCTCTGCCACATCCCTCTAAGGAAGAGGAGCAACTTCAGCAACTGGACCCAAAAAGAGCGTTGCTATTCTACCTTGACCACTCAAGAGAGTTCCGGATGGATGACAAACTATTCGTGGGTAATGTCAGAGCGAAGAAGGGAATTCTATGCAGTAGCGGATCATCTCCAGATGGATCATGCGCTGCATTAAAATCTGCAATGCATTAGCCATGATGCATTCCCCTGAAGGCTTGCATGCTCATTCCACCAGGGCCAAGGCTATGACCAATGTGTTAGCATGCGAAGCCTCTGCAAAGCAGCAATGTGGGCTTCTTGGCACACGTTCATAAAACACTACTGCCTGGACAGTCAGGTTCATTGGGATGGGCACTTTGCCCATGTAGTCCTACAGGACTTTTTGGTATGAAACCACCTCTGGGGAGGCATTGCATGGGTATTTTTTCTAAGGTAAGGAGTCTGTGGCTATAAGTCACTATCAGATGAACAAGTACCTTACCTTCGGTAATGCCATATCTGGTAGAGACTCTGTCTAGCCGTGGATACCTTACCGACCCAACCACTCTCTGCTCTTTGTGAATGGATTCCTACAGACAGAGCTTTCCACTTTCAGGGCCCTAGTTTTCCACACCAGTGGTTATTGTTCTTTGTGGCTCTGCACTCCTGGCCTGGAAAGTCATGAAAAGAAACTATCAGCACTGGGGTCTCTGAATATTTGTATAATTCCTTGTAAATGGCAAGGAATCTTTTATTTTTTCTCGAACGTGATCACAGAAGACAGTCAGAAAATCCACATTCTCAGTAGTTGAGTAAAAGAGTTCTTTCACAGCTTAAATACTAGAGTGCTCCAACCATCTTTGGCATTGCTTACCTACAATATATGTGGTAATTACTATAGATGTTTGTGTATTGGAACATGGATCAGGACGATTCATTGTTAGGTTCAGGAGTGTTGGAAAGGAAACACTGCATACAGGTATCAGAATTATA
Source organism: Lissotriton helveticus (assembly GCF_964261635.1). Taxonomy (NCBI): domain Eukaryota; kingdom Metazoa; phylum Chordata; class Amphibia; order Caudata; family Salamandridae; genus Lissotriton; species Lissotriton helveticus. The sequence continues at coordinate 160,277,102 of NC_136065.1, read as the reverse complement.
AGGACATAAGACCAAACCTTCAACAAAAAAATGGGTTGAATTATAGGTTCCACTCTGTATCATATCATTTATGTGTGATTCAGACATATGCATTAGGATTTGCCAGTTATGGAAATGGTTAGATTGACCTTTTGAATAGAAGGTGTATGTAAATCTTTCCTTGGTCCTAATCCAAGATAAGTAGTCTGCTGGTTAGTTTTCTTTAGAAATATGATTTCTTTTGGTATTATACAGGCCCCAAATAAGGCTTATTTGCTATATATCTGCCAAAATATAGTTCCCCATATGCTTTTCTCATCAACATTTTCTTTCCAATACTCATATTATTGAATAGCCATGTTTTGACTAAACTCAGTAGAGTAAATCAGCTTGTTGGTAGTGATTAGATTTTTTGGAAGCTGCGGTGGCTTCTGTATGAAATAAAATGCCGAAAGATGTAATCTGTCAGCACTTTGGACGTACTGGAATTTCTTTAAGAAATTAGATTTGCTGTTGTGAGGTGGAGCTTCACAATGTTCCCATTGTGTGTAATTGTACATTTCCCTAGGATAGCTTGCCCTATGTATGAAATAATGTGCAGAGTGGTGATAACAATACTTTTCTTTGAAATTTGCTGAATTCAAATAAGTATATTCATTATTCAAAGTAGCAATTGCCTGTAAGTCAGATATCTTTCTTTTAATAGTTTCAATGTCCCATTCATCTGAAATAGAACTGGGTATTATAACCTCATTCATTGAAACCTTTATCATATAAGGCAATTAAAAAGTGTTAGTGGGTCCCATAATTTAACATGGAACCTTTTCCCAGACTAGGCCCTCAGGCTCATGATAAGCTGTAATGTTCGCAGCATAAAGCCCTCTTTGGGCTTTGTGTGGTGAGAAGTGTGGTATCAGTTCACGAACCGCCGGTGAGACCGTTTTATTGTGGGGACAAAATATCCATTCAGTAGCAGTAGAATGATGAGTATCATTGACAACCACATGACAAAAAGAAAAGTTCCCAATATGATACAGGCATGGACCATGGAGGAATCAGATACTTGTCACGAAACCATTGACAAGCACAAATCTGTGTCTTGCGGTGACTTACTGAAGTAGGGGTGAAAAGTCTCGTATGAAATATCCAGTTATTTAAAGTTCTGCTTAGAGTGTTAAGCTCAAATACCCTCGTCTGAGAACCTGAACCACAAACTGCTTTTGTTCAGGGTGTAGGGTATTCTGATTAGGGAGAGGCTGTGAGGCACTACACTTAATCCTTCTTGCTGACTGCATAGGTCCGCCGTAGAGGACTGGCTACATGGTGCTTTTTTATAGTGGTCGATGAACACGTCTGTTTTTCCTTGAGCCAGGCAGAGGGGGTGAATAAATAGTTCTGCTGCCTTTTACCCCATGAACATGGACGGGTGGTCTGTAAGATAATTCAAAAGCTTGCTTGTCATGGATTTTTTTTCCCGAACTATGTCGGCACACTCAGGAACCTGCCCGTCGGCAGCAGTGATAACCTCTTTACAGGTGGCCGCGTTAGAGTGGCTTGTATAAGACAGCTTGTCTCTGACTTCTTGGATACGCTGTAAAACATACAAACATTTCTGCAAGTCAAATGTATCTTCATCTGCCACCTTTCCAGAATTATCTAACCCAGGCACATACACATGAACTCTGAATAGAACCTTATAAGGAGTGCAGCCTCCCGATACTGGTCTAGGAAAGTTATTTAAGGCTCTGTGAACTCCATACAGGTTATGGTACCAACTTAGGGCCTGATTTTGATGTTGGCAGTCCTGGGACGGCCATACTGGTAGATGGTTATCCCACCGCCACCATCACATCGGGCCTCCTGCCCGATCACGATGGTGGCGGTTAAACCGCCACTGCTTCCAGGATCCAGGATATCATGGCGTCAGTGGTTGGGAAAACAGGTGGGAATCACAGCCGTGCCAATGCCGGCAACACCAAGCAGATTCTGTCCGGCCATTCCTCCAAGCATTTCATGGCCGGGACCCCGCCATGAAATATTTTGTAGAAAGGCATGTGAAGTGGCCCCAACAGGGCTCCCGAGCACATATGCCGATGGAGGTGTATGACGCGGGGCCCATGATATGCCCCCCAAAAGTGCATGGCCATGCGTACATTGTGTGGCATGGATGACATGGTGCATGCCACGCTGTGCACAGACATGCTGAAGGGACTATGACGGTGGTGGGAAACTTTTTAGGCTCACCTGTGAAGCAAACATTCCTATCGCCATGACACCGCCGCAACGCCCGTCCTGGCGGTAATCTGGTGTCCTGTTGTAATCTGGGGGAGAAAGAAGGTCCATAGAGCCTTTTCCCGGATAATATTGCCAATAGGTAGTTGGAGAAGGTTAACTCGAGGTACTAGACCTTGATATCCTCTTAATATTAAAGGTTATAAAAATAAGTGAGTCCATACTCCTCCTGAGTAAATATTAATATTCTTCTGATTTGTAAAGATTCAAAATTCCAAGTGATTTTTATTTTCTACTTTTATTCTTTTGGTTTGGATCCTGGTTCATAGGTTGTCATCAAACGCCAAAGGTTTACAGAAATAGTTTTATGTAAACGCTCAACAGCCAGTTTTATTTAAACATTCAACAGCCGACACGTGTTTTGCCCTTTGACGGTCATTTGGACCAGGGCTTTCTCAAGGCTGAAATAAATGTAATAAGCATCATGAGTTTAAAATGAAACTAAGAACCAGTTAAAGTCACTACCAAGTGTTGTGTGACTGGGGAGCCAAAAAATGTAAAGGAAGTGCTGATTCAGAAGAGTCAAAGAAGTAAAAAATAACCGGTGAAAGGACAATAGTGTTTATAGTGAAAGGAGTTAAAAATTTAAAAGATTTCCAAAAGACAGAAAACATGAAAAAGATAAGAACAAGATTCTTGAGTGGTGGTAAAAAAGTTAAGCTTGAGGCTTGAGGCGCAAGGCAATGCCTGGTAATCCCTGCATGCATGATGAGATAAGTTTAATATGGGTCGTGCCCTTTTCTTATTATTATGTGCATCATGCTTTTATTTGTATTGTTTGACTCTAGAATTACAAAGAACTGAAAATGGAAAATTACTGTTACAAAAAGATAAAGAAAATAGCGTCTTAAGTTACAGATTACTATATTGTATTTAGTAAGTGAAGAAGGGAGCTTTGGTTTACCTAAAAAGAAACAAGTTTCATTTATAGTCGAGGTAGAAGGTTTGAGCATAATATTTGACAAATTTGTTGCATCAAAGTTATAACTGAGAACAAAGATCTGAGTGGGAGAAGAGAAAATAGTAATATTAAATTAGTTTCAGTGACAAATGCTAAGAGGCAGCTGCTCTATTTTTTATTTGTGACAAACTTGTTCAAACTCCTATATTTCAAGATACGTCTACTTGGTATCTCACAGACGAGGTTCTAAGAGGGATTAGAGTAAAAGTATTGTTGGCATGTTAGGGTTTGTAATCTCAGGAATTTCACATGTGTAATCATTTGAGTCAGCCCGTAGTTTCAATCTTCAAAGATTTCACGTAATGAGAAAACAGAGGCCCTTTAGTGCGTACTTACGCTGCAGCTGGAAGACGCGTTTCAAATTATGGTGACAGTCTCTGTAGCAGACTAACAGTAACAATCTCAAATTGATAAACAGAGGCACATTGGTGCATGCTTACGCTACTATTGGAAGAAGCGTTTCAACTTATGGTGGCAATCTTGGTAGCAGACTAACAGTAACAGTCTCAAATTAATAAAAAGTCAGCAGTCTGAGATTAAGAGCAATGAATTTAACAAAATGATAGTGCTAATACACTATACGGGCATGAGAACGAATCGCATTTATTTTGCAAAGTCGTCAAACAGTCTTGCCATAAACAGTGAAAGTGTATATTCTTATAAACTTACATTTTTAAATCAAGATGCCTCAGGTCCTGGGTATAATCCCTTGCTTAGTCGTGTAAAGATGTAACGGCGGTGTACTGAGGCGCCATTTTAAATAGAAAGGAGACTTTCCGTAAGAACATCATTATTGCATTGATTATTAACCGCCATCTTTAAGTGGTGAAATATTTCCATGTGGTAATAATGCAGCAGTACATTAGTGTGTTATAACCACTAAAGATTTGATTTTTTTATTATTTTACAGAGTTTTATATAGCACAAACTTGACCCGAATCGGATATCATTCAGAGCGCTTTACATAGCACCTGTTACATTGAATGAGTACACATTCATTTTTTTTTGTTAGGCATAGGGAGATTAAGTGATTTGTCCAGAATCACAGGATGTTTAGCGTCATTGAAGAGACTCAAAACCAGTTCCCCAGATTCGAGGTCGACCGCCTTGCCGTTAGGCCAACTCGTCTCCAAACATTGATTGATTGATATTTCTTACCTACAATTGCATTAGAGAATATAAGAGGGTCTGTGTAGATGCATCTTTAAAACAAGTTCAACAGCATGATTCAACTTCGGAATAAAGTCATTTGGACTATGTGCCTAGGAGTCATTTTGGTTAGGGTTTGAAACTACAGAAACACTTTGAAGGTTAGAACGGGAGTTAAAAAGGAACTACGAAATGATGTCCATGAATTGAATATTAGGATGCTATATTTAAGATAGTACTATTCATTTGTAATACATGAAAAAGTCATTTGAGAAGGGAAAAAAAAATTGAAATGCCTTTATACGTTTAATGATATGAGTTTAACATGTTCTTGCTGTCCGGAAATGTTTTGGTACCCTGTGAAAAGAGTAACCACTAGTATTATTTTACAGATGTTAAGATAGGGAAAAAAGGGCCAGAGATTACAAACGTGTTTATCTAACGGTAGTAAGTAAAGGAACTAAGTAATTATATAAAGTGTAGGATCTATAATAAACAATTAACTAGTATAGTAATTTTACTTGGTTGTCTTGAAATTTATATTATTTTTTGTAAGTATTAAGAACAAACAAGAATAGAGAAGTAGACTAACTATTTGAATGGTTAAGAGAATGAATGTAATATGAAACCAAAAGTTCATAATTACTAAGAACATTAGTTGGACCATCATGCATGAGAGAAGGGAAGAGGGTTCAGAGGGGCAAATGCTTTCAGCCTCAGATATAGACAAACAGGATGAGGATCATTATTTAGGAAGTTGGATATATAGTTAACAAGTAATGAAGAGTCACAAGTAATACGTTTGGAGACAGTTTCATATTCTGGACAGAGATATGTAACTGGTGGAAATGTCCTGTATGGTTATTGTTCAGTCTAATGCATATTAAAGCCAGTAAGGCCACTCATGAACCTTATTTAAGTCTTTGTTCACAGTATCAAAATGGATGCTTAGAGCACTTTCCTGTTGGCGTAACTTAAGTTCAAGATTTATTTCTTTTGCATGTTGTTTCATCTTTATTAGACCACAGAAAGTAAAGGTGGTCTAATAGTGTTCTACTAACGGTTGCCTCTCGTCATTTTTGTGGATGTTACTGTGGTGTTCTTGAATCCGAATTTTTAAAGGTCGAGTTGTGCTCCCTATATAGTGTTGATCACAGGGGCAGGAGATCAAATAAATCACTTTGGTGCTCTAGCAATTGATAAAGTGTCGTATTTGGTGAAGGTGGTCATTCACCGAAACTTCTTTAGTCTTTGATTTCCCCAGTTTGCATATTGAACAATTGGAGCAGGTATAGAAACCCTTGGGTTGCTGTAAAAATAGACGTGGAGTCTTTTGTAACATGAAAAAAGGATTGGGGATAGTTTGTCTCTGAGGTTCCTCCCTCGTTTAAAACTGCTTTGTGGTGAGTCTTTCAAAACATCCGATATAGCGAGATTTTTTGGTAATGATATTCCAATGTTTTTTGAGAGCTTTTGGGTTACTAAGAATCACATAAAGGAATCAGGGACAAAGTGGTAACCGAAACAAAGCGTATTTCATTATTTAACGGATCGTACACAGTATTTATTAATACAGGAATAATCTGTTTCTCATTACGTCTAAAACAACTACACAGAATATTATAATAAAAACAGCAAGCAGGTGTTGGACCTGCGATGGGCAAGGGGGTAGCTTGGCTCAAGTGACAAGGCAAGTGAAGGCTGTAATGTTAAGCCGGCTCTGACCCAATAATAACTCCTTGTACATCCACACCAAAAAGAAGGACACCACACCACTGCTGTAGAAAAATACGATTCCTTTATATAAAAGTTCTTTGTTGTAAATAGGGTTGACTGGGAAAGCACATATACATTTCTTTTGGTCATACAGTTCTGGGTTTCAATTCGGTAATAAATAGTATTAATAAATAAGTCAGGAATAAATAGCATCAATCAATAGAATAAACTTTAGGAATGAATACCACAAATAAATATCAGAATAAATATCAGAATAAATATCAGAATTAATACTGGTTCATTTAAATAAGCAACCACATGTTTCTTCTGGTATCGCTGCCACCAATTAAATACTTTAGGTTCATCACATTTGCAATACGTTTCAAATGGGAAAGACAACTCTTACAGTTTATGCTGTTTTCAATGACCAGGTATACGGCTTCTCTGAGCACAAAATAAGGTTTGGGACTCTTTAATAATCACTCAAGGCGTATGTGCGTATATCTAGAAGGCAAGGAAACACAGTAAATACATCATTTGCACTCGGCGGTCACCGGGATAGGATCTCTGCTTTGCCGGTGAAGTCTATGCGCGCCTACGGGCTTTAGCACCACTTGAGCACAGGCGGCACCAGTTCAAAGTCATTAGACTGACGAACGGGCTGCCGGAGAGGTCACACAACCTTCGCGCACAGTCAGGTAAATGCCGGTTCACAGTTCCTTCACAACACTGCATTCACTATGAGGAAACGGGCCCACCTCACATCGGCTGCAATCCAAATACGATTCAGTCGGGCACAGCACTTCTCTCGTTAGCGACGGGGCTCTCAGGGGCTCCACGGACCTCCCTCCGACTTCTGCATACAGGGGGGTTCCCGCCCACAGCTACAGCTCCCGGGTCACTGGGGAGTGACAGAGACGCTAGTCCCGCCCAACGAAGGCCGGCCTTTCCCCGCCCCGGCGCACCACCTCACCTTCAATCTGCGCAGGAAGCGCTCTACGCTGGTGGGGCTCGGAGACGTCCGAGCTCCCCCCTAGAGGCACCTGTCGCGAAGGGGGCACAGCTGACGATCGCGGTCGCGGCGAACTTGCTCTCGCCTCGCGACTCGATAAATCGATCACAGTTCACCACCGGGGGGGCGGGGAGGCACACAAATCTGGCCACAGTCTTTGGGGGCAATGAGGTACTCGCTGGGCAGGCGCTGTAGGCGCTAGATCACTTCTCATGTAGCTGACTGGAACGCCAGTCAGACACAACGCCAGCAACCCTTTGCTGCTCTACTGCCTGCGCTACCAGCCACCTCAGGGGTCAACAGGGCAGGTGTCAATCTGGTGTCAAGTCTGGAATCTCTTCTCTAGTCTGAACTAATGTCCATCCTAAAATGGCCGCCAGGGACTGGGCCTCATATAGCCAGTGCCCTGGGGTACTGGCACGAGCCAGAAGGTTCTAGAACCTTCTCTGGCTGTGACAATGACATGGCACTCTTGAGGGGTATTTAGGACACTCACAGCCACCGTACTGGGGTTCTAGAGCAGCCATTTTGTGTACCTGAGGAAAATAAAGGAGTTCCTGTCAGAAATGCGCGCCAACCAAAGGGCGCCAAAACCTCAAAAGGCCAGGGTTCATGAAGGCTCCAATGGGAGTCACTTCACATGAGGAAAAAGGGTGTCCACCATTTTAAGTTCATTTACACAGGTTGACAACCCCAGCTTGTAATGCCACAGGTTTGGGCCAGGCGCCTTGTAAATAGGTGCCACAAACCTTGTGAGCAACTGGGCGTCAAGGAACATCTAACCCCATGAAACAACACATAAAAAGTCCTGGTAGACAAATAAAAAGCGACAAATTTTGGAGGTACAGGGGAACAAAAGAAATCATAGTGGTGAGGGGACTCTCAGAAGCAGACGGGTCTAACACGCGTCCCCCCCAGCTGAAAGTGGGGAGAGCTACCCAACCCCTTGGGAGTCCTCAACACTAAGGCGGAAATACCTGGAGAGACCGTCTGCATTGGCGTGGTCAACTCCGGGCCGGTGTTCCACCCGAAAGTCCATTCCCTGTAGGGAGATAGACCACCTCAACAGTTTGGGATTTTCCCCCTTCATTTGCATGAGCCAACGAAGGGGTCGGTGGTCTGTCTGAACAAGGAAGTGTGAACCAAACAAATATGGTCGCAGCTTCTTCAGTGCCCAGACCACCGCAAAGGCTTCCCGCTCGATGGTACTCCACCTCTGTTCCCGGGAAAGCAGTCTTCGTGACAGAATGACCACGGGTTGATCCAGACCCTCTTCATTGAGTTGCGATAGCACCGCCCCAATGCCAATGTCGGATGCATCTGTCTGGACAATGAACTCTTTTGAAAAATCTGGAGCCTTCAGGACTGGAGCTTTACACAATGCTTGTTTCAGAGTGTCGAAGGCTCGCTGGCAAGCCTCCGTCCAAATGACTCTCCTGGGTTGCTTTTTGGCCGTGAGTTCTGTAAGGGGTGCCACGATAGTGCCATACCCCTTCACGAATCGTCTGTAGTAACCTGTGAGGCCCAGGAAGGCTCGGACCTCAGTCTGGGTCTTGGGGGGTTTCCAGGCCATGATTGCCTCAATCTTCGCCTGAAGGGGCTGCACCGTTCCCCGGCCCACCAAGTGTCCTAAGTACACTACCGACCCCTGTCCAATCTGACATTTTCTGGCCTTGATCGTCAAGCCAGCCCGTTCCAGGGCCTGGAGAACGGCTTGCAAGTGCTGCAAGTGATCCTCCCAGCTGCTACTGAAGACAGCTATGTCATCCAAGTAAGCAGCAGAGAATGACTCCATCCCGGTGAGGATCGTGTTCACCAGCCGCTGAAAAGTGGCAGGAGCGTTCTTGAGCCCAAAGGGCATGACGCAAAACTGGTAGTGTCCATCAGGTGTGGAGAAGGCTGACCTTTCCTTGGCTCCATTAGACATGGGAATCTGCCAGTAACCTGCAGTGAGGTCAATGGTACTGAGATATTGGGCAGCTCCCAACCGGTCAATCAATTCATCCGCCCGAGGGATCGGATGAGCATCCGTTTTGGTTACCGAATTTAGTCCTCGGTAGTCCACACAGAATCTCAATTCTGGTGTGATGCCAGGTGGGGCAGCTTTAGGAACTAACACCACCGGGCTAGACCAAGGGCTACTTGAAGGTTCGATGACTCCTAGCTCCAGCATCTTAGCTACTTCGCTTTGGATACTGGCCTTCACCTTGTCAGACAGCCGGTAAGACTTTGACTTCACAGGTGGGCTGTCCCCTGTGTCCACGTCATGGGTACACAAGTGGGTCTTACCCGGGACAAGGGAGAACAGAGGAGCAAATGACCCCAAGACCTGGCGACATTCCTCCTGCTGCTCAGGAGTCAGGGTTGGCGAGAGTTTCACTCCCTCCACTGACCCATCCTTTTCTTGAGACTCAAAAAGGTCGGGGAGAGGCTCCGTGTCCTCTTCCTCCGATCCGTCAGTCACCATAACCAACATGACGTCGGGCCTCTCGTAGTGGGGCTTGAGGCGATTGGCATGTAACACCCGATGCGGATGCCGAGGGGTCTTTACGTCCACCTGATAGGTAGACTTGCCCTCCTTCTCCAATACCTCATAGGGGCCTGTCCAACGGTCCTGGAGGGCACTCAGCTCTCCAGGCTCCATCACTCACACCTTCTGGCCAGGCTCCAACTCCACCGGGTGAGCGTTGTGGTCATACCACGCTTTCAGGACTGCCTGACTGGCTTCCAAGTTGTCAGAAGCTTGCTTCCACAACTTAGCCATTTGGCTTCGGAAGGCCAGCATGTAGCTCACCACATCCTGGGGAACTTTCCGGGGAGACTTTTCCCAGGAGTCCCTCACCAGGCTGAGAGGTCCACGTACAGGGTGCCCGTACAAAAGCTCGAAGGGGCTGAAGCCCACTCCCTTTTGCGGCACTTCCATGTAGGAAAAGAGCAAACAGGGTAGGAGGACGTCCCATTTCCTCCGCAGGCTTTCGGGTAGACTTCTGATCATACCCTTCAAGGTTTGGTTGAACCTTTCCACAAGACCATTGGTCTGTGGGTGATAAGGAGTGGTGAACCTGTAAGTCACTCCACACTCCTTCCACATGGCCCGCATATATGCTGACAGGAAGTTGGTCCCCCTGTCAGACACAACTTCCTTGGGGAATCCCACTCGGGTAAAGATCCCCATCAGGGCCTTTGCCACTACTGGTGCAGTAATGGTTCTCAGAGGAATTGCCTCTGGATACCTTGTGGCGTGATCCACCAGGACCAGGATAAACCTGTGACCGGATGATGTAGGTGGATCTAGGGGCCCAGCAATGTCGATGCCCACCCTTTCAAAGGGGGTGCCAATGACGGGAAGTGGTTCCAGGGGAGCCTTCAGCTTCGTCCCTGTTTTCCCACTGGCTTGGCATGACACGCACGACCGACAGTATGTGTCGGACGCCACCCTCATTCGAGGCCAATAAAAGTGGGGGACAAGCCGGGCAAAGGTCTTGTCCTGACCCAAGTGTCCTGCCAAGGGAATCTCATGAGCCAACTCTAATAGGAAGGCTCGGTAACACTGTGGGACTACCAGGGCCCGTGACAATCCGTGCACTGGCGCCCTGGGTTCACTGTAGAGGAGACCATCCTCCCAGTAAACACGATAGTTCCCAGACTCGTTACCTGCTGCCTGGGCTTCAGCCTGTTGCCTCAGACCCTCGAGGGTGGGACATTCCCTTTGTCCCTTGCTCAGTTCCTCCCTGGATAGTCCTCCTTCCACTCGCCACTCAGCGGGGATAGGCAAGTCCTCCAACGGAACCATGTCCTCCTCCGCGGACTCCGGGTCCACCTCCACAGGTGGCCTATCCGTCTCACGGGGCATGGACATCGAGGCAGGCTCCTCCTGTCCTCGAAATGTTCCCTCATCAGCAGCTGGGTGGGCCATTGTTCCAGGCTCCAACCCACGCGACTTCTCCTCCCGAGCAGCCGCAGACCTGGTACTCACACAGGCCCAATCAGGTGTACCCAGCATCTCAGTATGAGTCCGGTATTCCACCTCCTTCCAAGCATTGTGCTCCATATCATTGCCCAAAAAACACAGTTGATGGACAGAATGTAGAACAATGTCATACATTCACCCCAGTACAAGGATCTGGGCCTAAATCCATCGTTTTTTTGCACTCCACACCACCCTGGGTTAGACACTGGCTATATGCAAATCAGCTCTGACCCTGTGCCTCATGGGAACAGTCCAGTCCGAACTAGCAAGCCATGTCTTTCCCAGACCGGAATCAAGCATCCAAGGACCGGTTTCTGGCTATCAGCCTTCATTCAGCCTGGATAGCTTGACTCCAGTGGTGTGGAGAGCCTGGGACTCACGTCTGAGCATACCCAGCCCACTCGGGGTGAAAATTGCAAAAAACACAGTTGATGGACAGAATGTAGAACAATGTCATACATTCACCCCAGTACAAGGATCTGGGCCTAAATCCATCGTTTTTTTGCACTCCACACCACCCTGGGTTAGACACTGGCTATATGCAAATCAGCTCTGACCCTGTGCCTCATGGGAACAGTCCAGTCCGAACTACCAAGCCATGTCTTTCCCAGACCGGAATCAAGCATCCAAGGACCGGTTTCTGGCTATCAGCCTTCATTCAGCCTGGATAGCTTGACTCCAGTGGTGTGGAGAGCCTGGGACTCACGTCTGAGCAAACCCAGCCCACTCGGGGTGAAAATTGCAAAAAACACAGTTGATGGACAGAATGTAGAACAATGTCATACATTCACCCCAGTACAAGGATCTGGGCCTAAATCCATCGTTTTTTTGCACTCCACACCACCCTGGGTTAGACACTGGCTATATGCAAATCAGCTCTGACCCTGTGCCTCATGGGAACAGTCCAGTCCGAACTACCAAGCCATGTCTTTCCCAGACCGGAATCAAGCATCCAAGGACCGGTTTCTGGCTATCAGCCTTCATTCAGCCTGGATAGCTGGACTCCAGTGGTGTGGAGAGCCTGGGACTCACGTCTGAGCATACCCAGCCCACTTGGGGTGAAAATTGCAAAAAACACAGTTGATGGACAGAATGTAGAACAATGTCATACATTCACCCCAGTACAAGGATCTGGGCCTAAATCCATCGTTTTTTTGCACTCCACACCACCCTGGGTTAGACACTGGCTATATGCAAATCAGCTCTGACCCTGTGCCTCATGGGAACAGTCCAGTCCGAACTACCAAGCCATGTCTTTCCCAGACCAGAATCAAGCATCCAAGGATCGGTTTCTGGCTATCAGCCTTCATTCAGCCTGGATAGCTTGACTCCAGTGGTGTGGAGAGCCTGGGACTCACGTCTGAGCATACCCAGCCCACTCGGGGTGAAAATTGCAAAAAACACAGTTGATGGACAGAATGTGGAACAATGTCATACATTCAACCCAGTACAAGGATCTGGGCCTAAATCCATCGTTTTTTTGCACTCCACACCACCCTGGGTTAGACACTGGCTATATGCAAATCAGCTCTGACCCTGTGCCTCATGGGAACAGTCCAGTCCGAACTACCAAGCCATGTCTTTCCCAGACCGGAATCAAGCATCCAAGGACCGGTTTCTGGCTATCAGCCTTCATTCAGCCTGGATAGCTTGACTCCAGTGGTGTGGAGAGCCTGGGACTCACGTCTGAGCATACCCAGCCCACTAGGGGTGAAAATTGCAAAAAACACAGTTGATGGACAGAATGTAGAACAATGTCATACATTCACCCCAGTACAAGGATCTGGGCCTAAATCCATCGTTTTTTTGCACTCCACACCACCCTGGGTTAGACACTGGCTATATGCAAATCAGCTCTGACCCTGTGCCTCATGGGAACAGTCCAGTCCGAACTACCAAGCCATGTCTTTCCCAGACCGGAATCAAGCATCCAAGGACCGGTTTCTGGCTATCAGCCTTCATTCAGCCTGGATAGCTTGACTCCAGTGGTGTGGAGAGCCTGGGACTCACGTCTGAGCAAACCCAGCCCACTCGGGGTGAAAATTGCAAAAAACACAGTTGATGGACAGAATGTAGAACAATGTCATACATTCACCCCAGTACAAGGATCTGGGCCTAAATCCATCGTTTTTTTGCACTCCACACCACCCTGGGTTAGACACTGGCTATATGCAAATCAGCTCTGACCCTGTGCCTCATGGGAACAGTCCAGTCCGAACTACCAAGCCATGTCTTTCCCAGACCGGAATCAAGCATCCAAGGACCGGTTTCTGGCTATCAGCCTTCATTCAGCCTGGATAGCTTGACTCCAGTGGTGTGGAGAGCCTGGGACTCACGTCTGAGCATACCCAGCCCACTCGGGGTGAAAATTGCAAAAAACACAGTTGATGGACAGAATGTAGAACAATGTCATACATTCACCCCAGTACAAGGATCTGGGCCTAAATCCATCGTTTTTTTGCACTCCACACCACCCTGGGTTAGACACTGGCTATATGCAAATCAGCTCTGACCCTGTGCCTCATGGGAACAGTCCAGTCCGAACTACCAAGCCATGTCTTTCCCAGACCGGAATCAAGCATCCAAGGACCGGTTTCTGGCTATCAGCCTTCATTCAGCCTGGATAGCTTGACTCCAGTGGTGTGGAGAGCCTGGGACTCACGTCTGAGCATACCCAGCCCACTCGGGGTGAAAATTGCAAAAAACACAGTTGATGGACAGAATGTAGAACAATGTCATACATTCACCCCAGTACAAGGATCTGGGCCTAAATCCATCGTTTTTTTGCACTCCACACCACCCTGGGTTAGACACTGGCTATATGCAAATCAGCTCTGACCCTGTGCCTCATGGGAACAGTCCAGTCCGAACTACCAAGCCATGTCTTTCCCAGACCGGAATCAAGTCTGCCCAGCAGACAATCGACTGGCACGGCGGGGCTTACGGCAACTCGAAGTGAACCTGCAACCCCTCCCCACTCAAAGGGAACCTCGGCCACAGGATAGTGGCCCATTCTGCCGTCAGCCATCGTGGCTGGATGAAGTACACCTGGAATCACCTGCTCTGAGGACACCAGATGACTCCTTACCATAGTCATACTGGCTCCTGTATCTCTCAGAGCTTCTCCTCTATGGCCATTGATGGTGACCCATTGCCCATACTTGGTAGTATTTGAGGGCACCTGGATCTTTGGAACCATCTCCCGATCACCCAGGGACACTAAGGTGACACCCGCCCACTCCCCCCCTTAACTAAGGGCATCTCCTCCCCGAGCGCTACACTAGCGACTCCCGGGGCCTTCCCTCCAGTGGGAGGGGGTGGTCTCTTTGGGCATTTCACGTCTCCCTTATAATGTCCAATACCACCGCACTCATAGCAATGGATAACCCTTGGCTGCTGACTCTGGCCAGGATTAGGGTTCTTCTGCGGGTTAGCCTTAGAAGTGGAGAAGAAACTTTTCCCCTTAAAGGTATTTTGGGGGCCTTTGGAGAACTCCTGCTTCTTGTTATCTCCCCCCTCTTTCTTCTGGGGAGCGCCCTGTCCGGACTTCTGAGAATCTCCTCCCGTCCCCTTCGTGGACACTCGGGTACTTGCCCAAATGTCCGCCTCCTCAGCAAGCTTACGGGGGCAAGTACGTTTGCTGTCTACCAGGTGTTGCCTCAGCTCGGGAAGACATTTCTCGAGTAGATGTTCCTTGAGTATCAGGTCGTACAACCCTCAATAGTCCTCCACCTCATTACCTTGGACCCACCCATCCAGGGCTTTCTTGGCAAAATCCAGGAAGTCAACCCAATTCTGTGAGCTCAGCTTGTGGCTGCCCCTAAACCTTTGCCGGTATTTCTCGGGGGTCAACCCAAACTTCCTGATGAGCGCCACCTTCATGGCGGGGTAATTAACCTGTTCCTCCTGGTCTAGGGCCAATAGGGCATCCCTACCTGTCGGAGGCATGTACCGGTATTATCCACCACCCCAATGCTTCTCATGGATCCCATGGGCTCTTAAGGAGACCTCATAGGCTGCCAGCCACTTGGCTATGTCGTCTCCAGTGGTATAACTGGCGACTACGTCCTTGGGTAAATGGGGCCTGGGCTCCCTGGCGAATTCCTTTGACTCAACACCCTTCAGAGTGATGTTAGGGGCCTGGAATTCGAGTTCCCCGTAGCTTGAACTCGTGTTCCATCCTTTTCCTTTCCATCTCCAGCTTGGACTCATGTTCCAACCTCCTCCCCTCCCTCCTTTCTTCCAACACCATTTTTGCTATTTCCCACCTTAACAGTCTTTCCTCTCTCCTGTCAGCTAACTCGGTTTCTGACAACCCTCTTGATGACACACTGCTGCCCTCCCCTGAGGTTACCTTGGGGCTGATTGACATCTCACCCACCCCCGGGGGACATTCCACAGTCCTATCAATGACAGTACCTCTGTCCGATTCCTCCTCCTCCACCGTTCCCTCCGTGGGTGCTTCCACCCATGTTCGCAGACTAGTACGGAGCTCCTCTCTTTTGGCCCCTCGCCTGACAAACACTCCCCTCTCCTGACAGAAATCCTTGAGCTGTGCCACAGTATAGGTCTCCAGCTCTGACATTTCGAATTCCATCTTGGGAGTGAAAAGTGTGGACAACCACCCCGAAGTAGGTGACCAGGATAAGAACTTTGAGGGTCACTTCCACCCACCTCCAGGAAAGAATTTGGAAAAAGCAAAACGTTGAATTTGAGGGCCGCTAGGAGAAAACTCCGGGTGTGTACCTGTGGTGCACACTGAATTATTATGGGGTTCAAAACAAGCACGGCTCGCAATCCCACCCGCTGCCACCAATTTTATGTTGGACCTGCGATGGGCAAGCCCAGCACAAAGGGGGTAGCTTGGCTCAAGTGACAAGGCAAGTGAAGGCTGTAATGTTAAGCCGGCTCTGACCCAATAATAACTCCTTGTACATCCACACCAAAAAGAAGGACACCACACCACTGCTGTAGAAAAATATGATTCCTTTATATAAAAGTTCTTTGTTGTAAATAGGGTTGACTGGGAAAGCACATATACATTTCTTTTGGTCATACAGTTCTGGGTTTCAATTCGGTAATAAATAGTATTAATAAATAAGTCAGGAATAAATAGCATCAATCAATAGAATAAACTTTAGGAATGAATACCACAAATAAATATCAGAATAAATATCAGAATAAATATCAGAATTAATACTGGTTTATTTAAATAAGCAACCACATGTTTCTTCTGGTATCGCTGCCACCAATTAAATACTTTAGGTTCATCACATTTGCAATACGTTTCAAATGGGAAAGATAACTCTTACAGTTTATGCTGTTTTCAATGACCAGGTATACGGCTTCTCTGAGCACAAAATAAGGTTTGGGACTCTTTAATAATCACTCAAGGCGTATGGGCATATATCTAGAAGGCAAGGAAACACAGTAAATACATCATTTGCACTCGGAGGTCACCGGGATAGAATCTCTGCTTTGCCGGTGAAGTCTATGCGCGCCTACGGGCTTTAGCACCACTTGAGCACAGGCGGCACCAGTTCAAAGTCATTAGACTGACGAACGGGCTGCCGAAGAGGTCACACAACCTTCACGCACAGTCAGGTAAATGCCGGTTCACAGTTCCTTCACAACGCTGCATTCACTATGAGGAAACGGGCCCACCTCACATCGGCTGCAATCCAAATACGATTCAGTCGGGCACAGCACTTCTCTCGTTAGCGACGGGGCTCTCAGGGGCTCCACGGACCTCCCTCCGACTTCCGCATACAGGGGGGTTCCCGCCCACAGCTACAGCTCCCGGGTCACTGGGGAGTGACAGAGACGCTAGTCCCGCCCAACGAAGGCCGGCCTTTCCCCACCCCGGCGCACCACCTCACCTTCAATCTGCGCAGGAAACGCTCTACGCTGGTGGGGCTCGGAGACGTCCGAGCTCCCCTCTAGAGGCACCTGTCGCAAAGGGGGCACAGCTGACGATCGCGGTCGCGGCGAACTTGCTCTCGCCTCGCGACTCGATAAATCGATCAAAGTTCACCACCGGGGGGGCGGGGAGGCACACGAATCTGGCCACAGTCTTTGGGGGCAATGAGGTACTCGCTGGGTAGGCGCTAGATCACTTCTCACGTAGCTGACTGGAACGCCAGTCAGACACAACGCCAGCAACCCTTTGCTGCTCTACTGCCTGCGCTACCAGCCACCTCAGGGGTCAACAGGGCAGGTGTCAATCTGGTGTCAAGTCTGGAATCTCTTCTCTAGTCTGAACTAATCTCCATCCTAAAATGGCCGCCAGGGACTGGGCCTTATATAGCCAGTGCCCTGGGGTACTGGCACGAGCCAGAAGGTTCTAGAACCTTCTCTGGCTGTGACAATGACATGGCACTCTTGAGGGGTATTTAGGACACTCACAGCCACCGTACTGGGGTTCTAGAGCAGCCATTTTGTGTACCTGAGGAAAATAAAGGAATTCCTGTCAGAAATGCGCGCCAACCAAAGGGCGCCAAAACCTCAAAAGGCCAGGGTTCATGAAGGCTCCAATGGGAGTCACTTCACATGAGGAAAAAGGGTGTCCACCATTTTAAGTTCATTTACACAGGTTGACAACCCCAGCTTGTAATGCCACAGGTTTGGGCCAGGCGCCTTGTAAATAGGTGCCACAAACCTTGTGAGCAACTGGGCATCAAGGAACATCTAACCCCATGAAACAACACATAAAAAGTCCTGGTAGACAAATAAAAAGCGACAAATTTTGGGAGGTACAGGGGAACAAAAGAAATCATAGTGGTGAGGGGACTCTCAGAAGCAGACGGGTCTAACAGCAGGCATGTTAAAAATGACGCAAATAAAATGAACAGTTCTAGCATGTTTTAAAATGTCATTTATAATCTAACACCCTAATGCCTATTTCTATGCACAACACTAAGAGAGCACGGAAGCAAGATCAACTCGCAGTCGAGAGTTTTTTAGGGAGAAGAGACACACTGTATACCTTGTCGACAGCAAAGGCTGTCTTTATCAGACTTGCTCCCACACAGTCTAATAATACAGAGCCTGTGGGGAGAGGATGTGCGCAAGGCGGAAAACACAAGGGAGTGACTGAGACGACTTCCATCCTGGTCAAGGTACAGAAATGTACCCTAACTAAAACACATTGAAATATGCACTTTTAGACATCCTAGGAAATTCATTTCAGAAGCAAATGTGTGAAATTGGATGTGTAAATGCATATTAGACATTAATGATGCACAAAATTATAATTCTACCATACACCTCTGCTACATGCTTTACATGGGCCTTAAGGTGTCTCAACAGGGTGAAATATGGAGAATGAGACTCAATTTAATTGAATTCCAAATCTTTATTGTTTAGACTGGTTAGTCTGTTTTTATCAACTAAATGCAAATGCATTTTAGCTACTTTATTTACTACTTGGCGAAATGCTGTGAAAAGCAAATTCGTATTTCAAAAGTCTGTTGTACTTGTTACTTTCAACGATGACCACAGAAATTCACTCTGGGCGGATTGAAGATTTGTTTTCAATGCCAGCCATAGGGGATTATTTATTAAACTTCCTTGATTTGACCTGATTTTGTACCTAGTTTTTATTGTGGAGTAGCTTCTCCCTAGGACTTGTTGCATAAGACCGAATTCCATGGAATGTGAGCAGGGATGCCAAACACTTGCTTATATGCATTGCTTTGTAGTCTTTCCAAAAGCAGTGTGTCTTTATCATGCATGAAGACTCTTGCATAACAAGTTAGGCGCTATCACCGCCAATAGTGGCTTGAAGGAGGGACTATCCAGCTTCTTAGCAAGAACGCAGAACGCACACGTCAAGGCATTTCCTTTCTTAGCGAAGAACCGTTAGTGCGTTTGAATGTTTAGTCGAATGTCCATGTACAATCCCAAGTACTTATAATTGCTGACGTCCTCTAGGATTTCATGTCTGAGCTTGATTTTGAGCAGTGGCCCATTGATTCCTAATTTACATTATTTTTGTTTTTGTTATATTGATTTCAAGTTTGTTAACCTAGACATATTCTGCTCATTCAATAAGTGATCTTTAGAGTCCCATTCTTATTTGGCTCAGCAAGACTATGTCGTCCGCATAGGAAAGATGTGTCAAGCTTAGAGTGCCCAGACGAACAGGGTGAGAGTTTCTCTGGTCAAGTCTTGAAAGCAAATCTGCTGTCAGGCTCCTCCTTCTCCACTTCTTCGAGGCTGTGCTGAATGACCTATAACCTCCCCTACACAACTCCCCCAGAGCCTGAAGTATACACACAGGCGACTAGGGCAGTCCCGCAAGGGAGGGAAAGGAAGGGGACAGCGGGGAGGGAGATCTGAAACGAGATCGACAGATAATTAGAAAACACCCTCCCACTCCCTTTAACACATTCCTAAACCTCTCTTTTCCTCCTGTATACTGCATGGAAATGTCCCTACCTGTAAAGGAAAATACGGTGGACCTGAATCCTAGGGGAAGAGATTTGGGGCGCTGCTAGAATGTGATCACCAACATCTAAGAGACATACAATAACAAACATGTGATTCACATTCCCCAAATGTATGAAGAATTATAACAACCATACCCAGGCATACCTAACAGAGTTTGTTTTGCATCTTGTTGGCACCACACCCTCAGGCTTGAACCCCCCTGTCTCTCTTCTCCTGTGTTTAAGGATGAAATTAAGGTATGCACAATAAAACGACAGACTTCACATCAGTCGTTGCACTTCACAAAGGAAAATAATACAATGGAACCAGTAGATCCCTGGCACACCAACGGCTAATACTTCTTAGACGTTCCAATCTTGTACAATGCACTAATGTCAACAGTTCAAGTTCTGACTTCTTAATTCATGAAGTTCAGATTTTTTTGCATGGGTTCAGGTACCTCCCTGCATTGAGACGAACGACTGCGTCTCCTCCAACAGGGAGTTTGTTAGCTTTCAACAAACGAAATGCTCACATGAGCAGTCACGGAAAGATTTCCGCTCAAAACAAGTGCGAGGCTGTGTCCGACCCAGAACGGGACACCAGTGAACCCATAAGTAGGAACAATAGTATCTTACCCAACCGGCTCGATACCAATCCTCATAAGGTCCAAACAGGAATAATCGGCGATGTCAGCGTCTTTGGTACGCCCTTTACTTCCACATCCTGCGTGTTCTGCGTCAATTACGCAACGCGTTCCCGGGCATGCCGGGAAATGTAGTTTTCCGTGTCTATGTTTACATTTGTTGCCGTACTCGGGACTCGAAGAGCCTGCAGAGAGCCGCGGACTCAATAAACGTGACAGTACATCCCCTCTTACAAGGGACGCGGCTTCACAGCAGGCTTAGAAGGATTGTCCCTGTGGAAACGAGCAACCAAACGCGGAGCACGCACGGCCTTGGCGGGCTCCCACGAGTTCTCCTCCGGACCATACCCCTTCCATGAGATCAAATACAGCAAACGACCCCTCACCCACTTAGAGTCAAGCACCTTCTGGACTTCATACTCCCTCTCGTGCTGCACCCACAGAGGTAAAGGAACCCTACGGACTGGACAGTGAGAAGGTTTGAGGAGGGAAACATGGAAGACAGGGTGTATTCTGAAATGACCCGGCAACCTAAGACGGACTGCCACAGGGCCAACCAACTGGAGTATCTTATACGGCCCTATGTACTTGGGGCGAAACACACTGTACCTCCGAAATCTTATATGCTTCGTGGACAGCCACACCAGGTCCCCCTTTTTGTACACCGGACTTGGCCTGCGGTGCTTGTCTGCCTGTTTCTTGTATTGACCCTTGGCTTTCAGGAGGTTCTTGCGCGTAGACAGAAGTATCTTGCGAACGCGCAACAACCTCTCTCTGACGTCAGGCAACTTGGTGCAAGTACTAGGGAAAAGCAGAGGATTAACTCGAGGGTAGTGCCCATAAGAACAATAAAAAGGAGAGTGTTGTGTGGAGTAGTGTTGCGTGCTATTATATGCAATTTCTGCCACCCACAACCAGTCCACCCATGAGTCTGTGTTGCTTTGAACGTAACACCGTAAGTACTGTTTCAGAGTTTGGTTCAATCTCTCTGTCTGACCGTCAGTCTGTGGGTGAAAACTGGTGGATAAAGATGCCTGGATGTGCAGTTCTTTACACCAGGTTTTCCAGAAACGAGCAGTAAACTGAGCACCTCTGTCCGATACAATTGCCCTCGGGAGTCCATGTAACCTGACAATATTTACCAACAAGAGGTGGGCTAGGAGACCTGCTGAAGGGACTTGATTACAGGCGATAAAGTGGCCCATCTTGGTAAGGAAATCAATTACAACGATGATGGCGGTTTTTCCTTGATCCTTAGGGAGCCCAACAATGAAGTCTACCGAAAACATGTCCCAAGGGTTCTCAGGGGTCGGCATTGTTTGAAGAAGTCCCTGTGGTTGACGGTGATCAGTTTTCATTTGGGCGCACAGTGTACATTCCTTTACCCACTGACAAAAATCAGGTCGTATGGTGGGCCTTTCGAGAGTCTTTACATACCCCATGTGACCAGCACATGGGGCATCATGGCACCAGGAAAACACTGTTTTATGGAGGGGTTTTGTAGGAACAAGAACCTGCGTTCCTCTCATAGGTATGCCCTGTTTCATCTTCCATTCTGGATGGTGGCGGAGCCAGGTTCTCCAGACACATGTTTGAGAGCTCCTCCTTACGCATTGTATCAGGTCTTCGGATTGAGTAACCCCGACCACCTGTGAGGGGTTCATGATCGCTCTTATTAGTCTGGTGGTATGGAGAGACGGGTGTTCCTGTCGCGTCAAGGCGTCGGCTTTCTTGTTGAGTACACGGGTCGAAATGTGACAACGAACTGATATTCCTCAAAAAAACAACATCCAACGAAGCTGTCTTGGGGTTAGGTGACGAGCGGCTCGCATGAATTGCAGGTTGCGGTGGTCGGTGTACACTGTGACTTGATGCTTCGCCCCTAACGACCAGTGTTTCAACTCTAAGAATGCATCGCGGATGGCCAATAGCTCCTTCTCAGCGATCGTGTAGTTGTTTTCCGCTAGGTTGAGTTTCCAAGACATGTACGCTATAGGATGTAATATTACAGTGTCTCCGTCTCTCTGGGACAATACCGCTCCCAATGCCACTTCTGATGCATCTGCTTCCACCACGAAAGGCCTCTCCGGGTCAGCATGTGTAAGGACAGGAGCTGTCGAGAAAGCGATCTTCATCCGTTCAAAGGCTTCTTGTGCCTCTTGATCCCAGACGAACGGTACGTCTTTCCTCATGAGTCGGGCTAATGGGGTTACCATGGCTGAGAAATTGCGAATAAAACGCCTGTAGAAATTGGCGAACCCCAACAGACATTGGATGTCTTTCACGGAACAAGGACGAGGCCATTCCTTGACAGCCCGTACTTTTCTTTCAGCCATTACCTGACCAGATGGAGTGGGCATTAACCCCAAGAATTCCACCGTAGTCACGTGGAACTCACATTTCGTGATTTTGCAGTACAAATGGTGGGTAACCAATGCGTGTAACACCTGACTCACGTGATTTGTGTGCTCTTCCATAGAATCAGAATAGATTAAAATGTCGTCGATATACACTACGGTAAATTGATCAAGGAACTCTCGCAATCCCTCATTCAGGAAGAACTGAAAGGCGGCTGGGGCGTTACAGAGCCCGAAGGGCATAACGAGATATTCGAATAGCCCATACCGCGTCTTGAAAGCCGTCTTCCACTCGTTTCCTTCTCTTATTCGTACCAGGTGGTAGGCTCCTCTGAGGTCCAATTTTGTGTAGACTTTGGCGGTCCGTACTTGTTCCAGTAGAACAGATATCAATGGCAATGGGTATTGGTTCTTCACCGTTATTGAGTTCAATGATCTATAGTCAATGGAACACCTCTTCTCTCCATTGGCCTTAGGGATAAAAACACAAAGGGGATGCTGCCGGGGATCGTGACGGTTTGATGTAGCCAAGAGTGAGGTATTTGTCAAGATATTCCCTTAGGAACTCGTTTTCCGGAATGGTGAGAGCATAAATTCTTCCGTTCGGTACTACCGCTCCCAGAACTAGATCAATGCGGCAATCGTAGGGTCTGTGCGGTGGAAGCGATTCAGCCTGGGCGTCGCTAAATACAGACTCAAGTTCCTTGTAACAAGAAGGAAGCGACACTTCCTTTTCGGCCGCAGTGGCGATTGTTTGGACAGATGCCAAAACTCCTGAAGGATCACTCGGCTTGGTGAAACAATTTTTCATGCAATATTCTGAGGTAAACCGTACCGTCTTGGTTGTCTAATGGACTAGCGGTTCGTGTTTCTGGAGCCACGGGAGTCCCAAAATAACCCCATAATGAGGAGCCTGAATGATGTTAAAGGACATCGTCTCGTGATGGGTGCCATCCTGAGTGAGTTCGTATTCCGCTGTGTGGTACTTAATAGGGCCTGCTTCGAGTTCAGTTCCATCCACCGCATATACCGTCTCTGGAGACGTCTTGGTTAGGAGCTGCACTCCTAGTCGTTTGGCTTCAGAGAAGTCCATAAAGCACCCGGTTGCACCGGAATCCAACATAGCTTGTATAGGTTTTTCTTCCTCATCAATAATCAATGTCATTATAAGAAACAAGTGGTTCCTTTCGTGTTGGTTGTCTGGAAAGATGGAAGGGATTATAAGACAGTTTGATGGGTTCCCTTCACCCTCCATCAAACTTTGGTGTTTTCCAGTCCCTGTCCTGTAATGCCGGCTGTGGTTTGTCCGGTCTTGAACCGTCCTGATTTAGGTTTCACTGGGCAATCCCGCAAATAGTGTCCTTTCTTGCCGCAATAGAGGCACAGGCCTTGTTTGCGGCGATGATACTTTTCGCTCAATGTCAGCGAAGCACGTACTGCTCCAATTTCCATAGGTTCGGGAGTGGGGACAGATTTTTCTCCCGGACTCTCTCGTTCGTAAGACGTGCCTCCCTTTTCTCGCTTCTTGTAGTCGCCTTTACGTTCCTTCATTCGGTGATCCAAACGCAAGGTAAGGTCAATGAGAGCGTTGCACGTGCGAGGTTGGGGGTCGATCTGGGCCAACACGTCCTTCAGTTCGTCGTTCAGCCCTTGATAGAAAACTACCGATTGTTTTGCTTCGGGCCAATCGGTTTCGGCCACTAACCGACGGAAGACATTGAGATACATAACCAACTCTGTATTCCCTTGTTTGAGCACCAGAAGCTCCCTATCGGCGGTAAACGTTTCGGCTCGGCGGCCGAACGTTTTCTCAAATTCAGCCCGGAACTCATCCCAGTCATAAAGTAATGGGTCATCGCGTCTCACTACAGGAACTGACCACTGCGCTGCCTCACCCCCTAAGTAGGAAATCAGAAAAGCTACTCGAGCCTGGTTTGTGGCAAATAACTTTGGTTTGCACATGAAGTGAAGTAATACCTGCGTCATAAAGACTTGCACCTTTTTATTGTCCCCATTGAACCTCTCAGGGGGTGCTAAGGGTATGTGGGCAGGCATCTCCACTACTACTGAGGTGGATGGGGTTGCACTTCCCCCCGCATCAAACGGGTTTGCCTGGATCCTATCCATTCTAGCCCTTAGTTGCGCTGTTTCCGCTCTAGAGGCCGCTACTTCTCTATTGGATGCTGCTAATTCGGTTTGAACCAGCCCAGCGCCGCTATGACGTCGTCCAAGGTTGCCATCACTATGTAACTTCAGCACAGTCAAGAAGAAGGTAAGTAATCGTGGGCCGATTATTCTGTCAGGCTCCTCCTTCTCCACTTCTTCGGGGCTGTGCTGAATGACCTATAACCTCCCCTACACAACTCCCCCAGAGCCTAAAGTATACACACAGGCGACTAGGGCAGTCCCGCAAGGGAGGGAAAGGAAGGGGACAGCGGGGAGGGAGATCTGAAACGAGATCGATAGATAATTAGAAAACACCCTCCCACTCCCTTTAACACATTCCTAAACCTCTCTATTCCTCCTGTATACTGCATGGAAATATCCCTACCTATAAAGGAAAATACGGTGGACCTGAATCCTAGGGGAAGAGATTCGGGGCGCTACTAGAATGTGATCACCAACATCTAAGAGACACACAATAACAAACATGTGATTCACATTCCCCAAATGTATGAAGAATTATAACAACCATACCCAGGCATACCTAACAGTGTTTGTTTTGCATCTTGTTGGCACCACACCCTCAGGCTTGAACCCCCCTGTCTCTCTTCTCCTGTGTTTAAGGATGAAATTAAGGTATGCACAATAAAATGACAGACTTCACATCAGTCTTTGCGCTTCACAAAGGAAAATAATACAATGGAACCAGTAGATCCCTGGCACACCAACGGCTAATACTTCTTAGACGTTCCAATCTTGTACAATGCACTAATGTCAACAGTTCAAGTTCTGACTTTTTAATTCATGAATTTCAAATTTTTGTGCATGGGTTCAGGTACCTCCCTGCATTGAGACGAACGACTGCGTCTCCTCCAACAGGGAGTTTGTTAGCTTTCAACAAACGAAATGCTCCCATGAGCAGTCACGGAAAGATTTCCGCTCAAAACAAGTGCGAGGCTGTGTCCGACCCAGAACGGGACACCAGTGAACTCCGTAAGTAGGAACAATATTATCTTACCCGACCGGCTCGATACCAACCCTCGTAAGGTCCAAACAGGAATAATCGGCGATGTCGGCGTCTTTGGTACGCCCTTTACTTCCACGTCCTGCGTGTTCTGAGTCAATTACGCAACGCGTTCCTGGGCATGTCGGGAAATGTAGTTTTCCGTGTCTATGTTTACGTTTGTTGCCGTACTCGGGACTCGAAGAGCCTGCAGAGAGCCGCGGACTCAATAAACGTGACATCTGCCATAAACAAATTGAGCAGATGTGGGGCTAACAAACAGCCTTGTTTGAGGCCTACTTCCATAGAAATATTCTTTGATAATCATGTGTCATCAGCTATTTTTTGATCAAATGTATTTTATTGAGTTCCACAAAGCAATACCATACATACAGTAAACGAAAAGAACAAAGCTGCAGCACCCACCCCAGAGGCAATGTACATTTGAACCATCCACCTGTTAAACGAGTGGTTGCCAGGAGTCCATGCATGCTCGTATGATGGTAGACCAACCTCGCTCTGTCCTCCGGAACTCGTCATCAGCTATTTTAATTAGAATCCAGGTATGTGTGTATAACTGTTCTATGGCTCGTATTATTATATCTGGGAGTCCCCACTCCCTTAATTTTCCCCACAAAATGCCCCTGTCTACTCAGTCAAACGCTGCTTTAAAGTATGTAAAACGTGTCTGCTGTTAGGGTAACGGCTATGATGTTCATGGGGTGCTTCTGTACCCTCTTTGGAACCCTGTCTGATTGACTGGGACCAAGTTGTTCGTGTTTGACCATTCAACTAGCTCCTCAAGAATTAGCGATGCATAGTTCTTTCTTTCAGAGTCTATAAGCGCTATTCATCTATAATTTGTCGGGTTGGACTTTTCTCCACCCTTAAAGACCGGATTTATTATTGACCTATTCATAGGGTCCACTTCGGCACTAGTAAGCTTTACGCAGAGGCTCGGTAAAAGACCACCAGCCGAGATGATTCAAGTCTACCAGGCAAAATGCATTAGTACAGCCATCTATGGAGCAGGGGTGTGGGGTTACGGTCAGGTGGAAGCCCTCCAAAAAGTGAGGTTTCTCCTCACTGTTCCGCGAGGTACCTTGACCTTTAGTTGCCACCTAGAACTAAGTTTGCCACATATCACCAATATAGTAAAAATGCAGCCGATTCTATTGTGGCACCGCCTCTGGTCTTCCTGAAAGTTCGTTTTTAATCAAAGCTTACTAAAAGACTGCCTTGCACTTGAAAACTCAAACTGGATTGGTTGGCTTTTATATGTCAAAAAGTTTCTGTATGATCTGGGTTTAGAAAGATATTATCATAACCCCCCTCTTACTGCAGAGTTATCGAGAAAAGGGCTGAAAAAGCTATACCTGACTCATCGGGAAGATCTGCATCTGGTTACTGAGGTTAAAAAAAGCTCAGTTCAACATTCATTGCTGATCCAATCTACTATTGCCATCCAGCCTTATTTAATTTGTAATCTCAGTGGCTACGAAAGGTACCTGTTAACTAGTTTTAGGTTTAACATTTTTCATCGTCTGGTAACCTTTCCCAGAGTTAATGATTGGTCGAAGCTGTTAACACCTTGCCCCTGCAATGACGTATCAACTTAATCGCTAATCCATGTGGTTCTTTTTTGTAAATTTTACGTAGAACCGAGAAAGCTCTGGTTAATCCTAATTTTAAAAATGTTAGGCTTACGCCAATGTCGGCCTGCCCTTATCGTACTGCAACTCATGGAGACAAAATGCCTGGTGACAAATATTGTTAAATTTCTGAAGTTCTGTATCAGACATAGGACTAATTTATAACAGAAATACTGTCATACTTTTTTCACACTGTGCTCTCGATTTGAATCCAATGATCATATGAACAGTCTTAATATTATCTTTGTATATTAAGATATTTTATTATGGCGTACTTGTCTTTTACATTTTGTATAAATATCCTATCAATGTATTCGGCTTTTATGTATGTACTTTTATGGCTTTTCTTGATTGAAACTGAATAAAGTAATAATTGTATTGACCTTCTCAAGCTCCTGGGAATTGAGCCTGTTTGTCCTATCTCCTTAAGTACCCTGGCCACTTAGGGCGAACAAAGCAGACACAATAGGTTGATGGACGGCGCGCTGAAACTTTTCACTCATAACCAGTCACAAATCTGGGTTGAATACATCATTGTTCTTCTGCTCACTACCACTACAGTTTGAACCCAGCCATATGCAAAAGTCTTGACCCTGCTCCTCGTGGGAACAGTCCAGCCCGAACTGGCAGGAAAGGTCCTCTCTGGATCAGAAATAAGCATCCTGGGACCAGTTTCGGGGTATCACCCATGATCAGCCAGGCTAGCAAAGTGGGCATTTCAATGCTCGTGACTCTGTGTGCCTGTCTCCAATTCACATCTGGGTGCTGGGGGGACAGCTACATCTGTGCATTCCTGATAGAAGGCTGTAAACTAGGGGCTCAAGGGAAACTGCAGACCTCTCACTCTGAGGGGCCTTGCTGGAACAGTTATGTGGTGGTGGAATTGGCACCTGCATTCCAGAGGGCAGGGACTTGGCCCCACTAAAGATAGTGATCAAACCTCCCTGGGTAGGATGGCAGACAGAACAAAATTTAGAGAGGGCCTGAGCTTTTCAAAAGTGGCTTTTTGAACTGATCATTATGTTCAAAAGCCATGGTGGGTATAACTACTGGGGTGCTGGCCTCCGAAAGTAGAGACGCCTTTGAATCATACTATGCTGGTTCAACGCTGGGACATCGACAAGAAGAATCATTAGGGCAGGAGTGGATTATCTGCAACCCTGTGGTGACTTGGAGCTTGTTGTGCTCCAGGAAGGGGACTATCACTTAGTGGATTTTGCCTGGACGTTACTGGCCTGCAGCTAAGTGTCAACTGTCATGGCTCAGGTTCTTAAGTACTCTTCAAGGGCCGGTTGGCGGGAGTCCTGACCAGGAGATCTCAGGGACACAAAAGATCTTCCGGTTTCCACGAGACTGTAAGTGGTGCGCAGGGTGCGGTGGAAACGGGTGGAAGTGTTTGTTGGTTCGGGACCATCCTGATGTACGCCGTCATCACACTGTGCAGATGAGTGTGCTCGGAAATATCAGCAGCCATCTGAGGTGCCAGAATGTGAGGAGTTCAAGGAGTGTGGGGGGAGCTTGCATAGTCCAAAGGACCCGTGATTGCAACCAGGGGACCTGTGCTTTCTTGCACTGCGGAGCATGTGTTGTCCAAGGGGTGTTGGGGGGACTTCAGCTGGGAGCTGAGACTGTCTTCGACTGCCAGATCGGGAGGATGACAGTGCCTGATATAGCGTTCTCCATCTAAGGTCGCTGGCTCCCTCTTCCTGGACCCACATCACAAGGTACTTTGTTGTGAAGAACATCGTGACGGGTCCAAGAGGTTTTATTGTGCCTTCTTGGCACCCACGACTGCCTGTCGGGAGCTACAGCAGCTCGCACTACTGCCTGAGGGGAAACATTTCTCCAGAC
This sequence comes from Lissotriton helveticus, assembly GCF_964261635.1. Classification (NCBI taxonomy): domain Eukaryota; kingdom Metazoa; phylum Chordata; class Amphibia; order Caudata; family Salamandridae; genus Lissotriton; species Lissotriton helveticus. The sequence continues at coordinate 160,247,921 of NC_136065.1, read as the reverse complement.
TTGGAAGCGCGCAAGCTTCCTGGGTCACAATCTTTTGTGTACGGGGGATAGCGTAAATGCAGCTACCTTTTTGGCGCCTGTAGGTCTGATCCGGATGGGTAAAACTTAAGTAAATGTTTCTTTCCGTTTTGGGTGGTTCCGCCAATCCAATCAATGTGACGCCAGCAGGTGCAACGTGTATCATTGGCTGGGTGTAGTTGAGTGACTGAGGAGCTGGGTCACGAGCTGTGGTCATAGATCTGTGACTACTTCGCTATTAAAATGGTTGGGGGTATGCAAGATTGGAGAATGTCGTGTAGGACAAACACTTCTGATTAGGGCATATATGTTCATGCCCTTCTGCTGCTAATGGGGAAGTTTGACAATTGCATATAACTGTGAAGTGTATATACAACGTGTATCTCGTTTTGATTTCATTGGCAAAGTTCGACAATTGCATATGAATGAAAAGTGTATCTCATTTTGATTTCAATGTGTGTGTGATACAAAGACGAGTGTTTTACACATACTGTGTAGAGCCTTTTTGTGGCATACGCACTGTGTTGCGAGGGTAGTGTTGTGCTAATACTTTACACTTGGGCCCTGAGGCTAAGCCTGACTGCTCTGAGCCAAGGTACCCAAGGGTGAGCACAGGTTAACGGACACGTGCATCGTACTCATCAAATCTAGAACAGCGGATTGTGACTGACTTGAATGCGTCCCAGCAGGCCGGAAACTGTTGGGTCTAACACCCAGTATTCAAGGTCAAGTTTGAAAATAGCCTGCGGAATGCCGTTTGTGCCAGGTGCTTCATGTCTTTGCCCTACCGTTATAACTTTCACAACCTTATTTGTTGGCAAATGCAGGATAACCTGCCCAGATGGACAGTCTGAGGTAATACACCAGTTGCTTATACCCATTGTTTAGAGATAGTGATATCTTTAATGTCATTATCCCCAGTGCTCTAGCTGCTGTCCTGCTCTAGATTCTCTAAGCATATACAATTTGGTAAATGTCTTGATTAGATGGATAACCCAAGCATCCTCTGTCACACTTGTGTTATTTACTACGCCTGTAGCTCTGCTAATAACATTTAAGGTTTCCCAAAATGATCTAGTGTTGATTAGTTAGCATTAAAAAAGGAGCCGTGTTCAAATTGCATGTTTATATTTTCCAGTCTTCCCGAATTTTTTTTTATATTGCTTCCTCAGGTTTTTTATTTTCTCCCATTTGTGCTTTGGGCATTTCTGCACTCCTGACCACTCTTCTTAGTCCCTTTTTAGGCCGAGCCTAGAGCCAGCGTACATGCGCTGCTCCGCGAGACTTGTTGTAGTGGAGTAGGGAATAAAAGCCCCGCCCACTCTCCGCCCATATTTGCCATTGGCTTGTGTCATTGTCCGTCCTAAATGCTGGCTTCTGATTGGTAAATAGGCTTGTTAGTCCCTCCTTAGTACTGTCTTTTAATTTGTCACCTCCTATGGCGACTGGCCCTTTTACTTCGGTTGTCACACAGTACCTGTTATTTAGCCTTTAAGACTATTTTCTTTATCCAATTTCTCTTACTGCAGGCATGACGTGCTTTAATGCCTTCTTTGCAAACCCGCCCTCCCTCCCATTGTCCGTGCCTTCTTTACCTCTGTCCTCCCTCCCATTGACCGTGCCTTCTTTACCCCCATTGTCGTGCCTTCTTTAACACCCCTCGCCCTCCCTCCCATTGTCCGTACCTTCTTAACCCCCCTCGCTCTCCCTCCCGTTGTCTGTGCCTTCTCCGCCCACCCTCCATCCTGTTGTCCGTGATGCTTACCATTTGCAATGGAATAGGTCTTGCATTTACGCGAGTTTGAGGCATTGGCATTGTAAATGACAATGCCTTTTATTTATGATTTGGTTTTTAAAACATAAATAAAACGCATTGTCATTTACAAGGCCAATAGCTTAAAATTGCGTAAATACGAGATCTATTGCATTGCAAATGCTTGTTTAAGGCTTGGCATTTATTTGGAAGGCCATCTGACCACTTTTTGGCTTGCCTCCTAGTGTGTCCAGGAGCGTGTATTAGCAATCTCATTGTGAAATCAGTCCATACCTCCGTTTGGCTGCAACTGGGCGTCTTGCTGGACTCTCTTTCGCCATGCTGGCCAGGTCAAGAAGCAAATTATGCGTCCACCTCAAGCGTTTCAAGTTAACTGTTTTTAATGAGCCAAGTTCTCCTGGGTCACACGTTTCTTGGGTTTATACTCAACTCCAGGTGCTGATATGAATGGTCACTTTGTGTGGTGTATTTGACTACATATTTTCACAAGTGCTGTAGTAGTAGTAAAGAAAGGTCTATAGAGTCTATTATTGACCATGAGTTTGCATCGTGATATGTGTACCTCGTGACATGAGTATCCTCCTGAGATCTACAATTTACTACTCTAAATTGTAGATGTTTCAAGGCAGGGACTAGTGTTTGCAAGTTAGGATCAGGGTGTTTTGATGGAGGACCAGGCTGTGGCTGCACTGCCCATATTGCGTTTTCTGCTGCTGGATGCATGTCTTCGTTTGTGGTGCAAATTTAGTTTGGGTTGAAATCGCACGTCACAATTATTTCCCAGGTTGGATTAGTAAACCTTACTTCAATTTTCATGAATAATAGTTTTTTTAATAGAGCAATCTTTTCTTATACATTAGTGTGCGCATAGACATTAATCAGTATTACCGTTGTTTTGGGGTGTTTACGCCAAGTGCTGAACTCAATTTTTTGTAGATGGGGCCGAAGAAGATAGTTCCATTTAGGTGATGTTTAATGCTGTCGATACATCTACTGCAAGGGCCCCCTTTGGTCTCCCAAATCTATGTGATCTTTTGGCCTCAAGGTAATGGAGTGTATAGCCTACCAATTGCACAGGCTCAAGTAGCCAAACCACTTGACGAGCTATCAGCTCATACAGTGGTCAGACACTGTCATGTAATTCATGTTTTGCCCCAGCAATATTCCAGGAGAGAAGATTTAGTGAGACCTCCTTGGACTTGCTAATCCCCTGTTTAAGGAGTCACTCTTTTCTTGGGATGTTTAAGGCTGACGCCATCCAGTACCATTGATCCTGGTTGAGGTTACCTGCCTGTTTGCTTTTTGTTTGTGCAGTTGTTCTCGTTGTGCCGGGGGCACTTTGTAGAACTGAATATACAGAGGTTGGTCCCAATTCAGTACTAAGGGCCTGATTACGAGTTTGGTGGTCTTGGAGCGGGCACCCATGCCAGCTCCCTGATGTGTTATGTTATGTTATGTTATGTTACTGGGGGTTTTGTAGAGCGCTCAGCTGCTCAAAGAGCGTCCCGGCGCTATAGATCCTCACACAAACACCAGCAACAACCAAAAAACAGCCCTACGGCATCGAACACCACAAAACAGCTTACAGAGCAAAAAGATAGGTTTTAAGTCCCTTTCTAAAAGCAAACAAATTGGAACACGTTCGCAGCGTCAGGGGCAGAGTGTTCCAGAGACGGGGGGCAAGGTAGCTAAAAGAGCGACCTCCACAGCGCACACGTCTCACTGCCGGCACAATGGCATTGGCCTGGGCAGCCGACCTCAAGGGTCTAGATGGTAGATAGAAGTTGACCCTTTTCTGCAAATAACCAGCGCCGAAATTGTGAAGCGCCTTAAAGGCTGTAGTTAAGGTCTTAAAAGCTATGCGCTTCCGAATCGGCAGCCAGTGCAGAGTCACAAGGAGGTTGCTCGCCCTGGCCCTTCTAGTAAGACCAAAGATTGCCCTGGCTGCAGAATTTTGGACTATCTGCAGGCGGGTCAGCAGATATTCAGGAAGACCCAGGTAAAGGATGTTAGCATAGTCCAGGCGTGACCCTATCAGGGCCTGCACCGTAATCTTCTTGTGCTCCAAAGATAGATACGGCAGAAACTTTCTTAACATCCTTAATATGGCAAAGCACTTCCCCGTCAGGCCAGCTACTGGGGCCGTGAAGGAAAGAGTGTTATCAACCAACATGCCCAGGTTCTTAGCTGTAACAGAATCGCTGGCAGGGGGAACATGTTCGCAGGCCACCAGTGCCTCCATCTTGAGTCTGCAGGACAACCAAAAAACAATATCTCGGATTTGTCTGAGTTGCATTTGAGGCCGCTTTTACCGAACCAATCAAACACAAACTCCAGACAATTCCGGATGGCCACTCCATCGAAATCACAGCCCCTGTCACAAGTGAACAGGAGCTGCGTATCATCCGCATAGGACACGATCTGAGCCCCTAGCTCCTCCACCCGGGCCGCCAAAGGTGACATAAAGATGTTTAAAAGGGAGGGGCTGAGTATGGAGCCCTGCGGGACCCCAACCTCAAGCTGCGGCATAGGGGCGGCGAAGGGGGGGGCCCAGATTGTTTGTCTGCGGTCGGCCAGAAAGGACTGAAACCATTCGAACACCGTTCCCCTCAGGCCAATCTCCCAGAGTCTTGTCAGGAGAAGGTCGTGGGGAACGGTGTCGAAGGCCGCCGACAGATCCAGCATGATGAGCAAGGCCTTTCCACCCCTGTCAAGGGTTTCCTTAACAGCCTCTGTCACCTCGAGTAGAGCGGTTTCTGTACTCAGGTTAGATCTAAACCCAGACTGAGACTGATGTAATAAGGAATTAACCTCTAGAAAGCTGGTTAAGGTGGTATGTGCATGCTTTTCCGCTATTTTGGCCAGAGCGGGCAACAAGGAGATTGGCCTGTAGTTGGAGTGCAATTTGGCATCTGCATTCGGCTTTTTAATAAGGGGGAGAACAAGGGCCTGCTTCCAAGATGAGGGGACTTTTCCCGAGCTCAAAGATAGATTAATCATGGGATTGATAATAGAGTTAAGAGCAGGCGCCAAGGTCGCAAGACACTTGGCAGGGCAAGGGTCTAGTGGAGAGCCAGATTTCAAGTTGGACAAGAGGTCAAGCGAAGCCTGAAGCTCTAAAACAGGGAAGCAGTCAAGAATAGGAATATTTGTGTCTGATACAGATGAATATGACCATGGATTAAGAGAGCCGTCAGCCACAGAGCCACAGTCCGAGATGTTATGGGCTCCTTGCAAGGTCGATTGGATGGTACGAATTTTATTAGAAAAAAATGCTGCAAGCTCCGTAATCCATGGTTCCGAAAAGACAGACGTCGGAGCACAGCAGGAGGGAGAAATAAATTCTTTTACAATCTTAAAGATCTCTTTGCAGGAGTTGTCTGCTTCCTCAATCCTTTTAGCTAAAAAGGATTTTTTCACTGCCGTAATCTACCTATGATATTCCTTCACTGCTTCTCTATAAGACCGCTTAGCAGATGTGTCATACTGCCTCCGCCAGATTCTCTCCAGCTTCTTGCAGTGCCTTCTCTTACCAGCCAGTGTAACTGAGAACCACGGAGCAGATGCTCTTGCCAGATCCAACATCGCCAAATCTGTAGTCTGACCGCCCGCCGTATTCTGATTGGAATACAGGTCAGGCAGTCCTGCGGTGGCAGTGCCTTTCAAAGGCTCATATCTGAGCCTTAAAAAGGCACCACAATGGGAGCACCACAGCACATTTCTGCACAGCATGGACTGCTAAGTCCATGCCTTGTAGGAACTGGGGGTGCATGCATACAGGGGGGCACAACATGTGCCCCACTACATGTATCCCCTAGCCCTGAGGCTATGTGGGTTTTGAAGGTGTTATATCTCATGTTTCAAACTGTTGGCTAGCATTCTTTTTTTTTTTTAAACAAATCTTACTAAGCATACGTCGGCATCAAAATATAGCATTATCATGAGTCTCATATTCTATGCATCCTCAGTACACTAGTGCACAATCAGCAATCAATATTCTTATATGACAATGAACATGTTACAATCAGAATCTCAATCTAACACAGATCTCTTTTCCTACCCTCTCCCTCAGCTAGCTTCCTAGAATCTCCCAGTTGCCCCTATAAGATTCCCACTGTTGCCATACTTTTCCCCTTTTCTTGAGACAACCCCTTCTTTCTTATATAGTCTTTTCTGCGGTACAGCACCAGTCCATGTCTCGCTTCCATTGTGTCGCTGTTGGCGTTTGCGTGGCTCCCCCAAGCTCTGGCAATGTTCCGTTTGGCAACCATTGCTGCCACTAATAGCCATATTTTATGGTATTTAGGCCACGCCTGTTCCCCTGATACACATAGTACATGCCACTGCGCCTCAAGAGGAACCTCATGTCCCACCACCTCTGGCATTATGCGTATCACCTTCCGCCAATAACACTGGATGACCGGGCATTCCCACACCACTCTGACATTGTTCTGTAGAAATGCGCCCCAGCTTGAACACGAGTATACTAGTGGAATAGGATCTGTGAATTATTCTTAGTTGAACCAGCCTGAACCTTGCTCGAATTGCCACCTGCCTGGGCCTTTGTATCACCCTCACCCAGTCATCATCTTTTAGTAAGCCGACATCTGTTTCCCAGGACTCTCCTAACTTTATCAGGAGATCCAGGGCATTATTGATAATTTTTCTAAGGTGCATGACAGTGCTTTTTCCGGTATTGGGTTATGTAGCAATCTATTTTCAAGTGGGCTATATTCAGATATCTGTTCCCCCTCCTTTAAATATTTGTTCAAAGCATGTCTCAACTGTAGATACCTTTAACGTTCTGTTTCCGCTAACTGAAATGAAATGAATGAATGAAATGAAAAGACCATTTGTGGAGCGCGATAGCTACCCTCAGGCGTCCTAACGCTACAGACTGGTAATCAGTCTGTAATTCAGGGAAAGTAAGCATATGCTGCCCCCGCCACACATCTCCCAGTCGTATTATGTAGGTTTCCATTTTCCAAAGCCCTGCAAGCTACCTACTTCCTGGAGCGTATCACTGTCCCAGAGAGGGGTCTGTTCCGTTAGTTTATCAACCCAGCCGAGAAACCGGTTGGCCTTTGTCCATATGTCAATGACTATCTGAGTATATGGTGGCCTGCCTCGAATTTCTTTCCGACGATATAGTGCTCCCAAATTACCCCCTGTCCAATTTGCCCAGTGGTCCACCCTATACGCTCGGTCGTTCCTATCTGCGAACACCCAGTCGTTAATTACCATTAGATGAGAGGCCCAATAATATTTTTGCAAGTCCGGAATAGCCAGCCCACCCTCGTAGACACCCTTCTGTAGTTTGGCTAGCGCGATTCCCGTACCCCCACCATCCCACAGCAGCGTCCTAAGTTCGCTGTCCACTTCCCTAAAACATTTGTCAAAGATTGGGCACGCTGTGTTTTGTACTACATAGAGCATATGGGGTAATGACATCATCTTATATTGCACCGCCCTCCCCATCAGGGACAGCGGCAGCTTTCTCCAATGAGTAATGTCCCTCCTCAGGCATTCCAGCTGTGGTTATAGGTTCTCAGTCAGGAAGGATGCGTCAGTTTTTGTTATTCGTATACCCAAATACTTAAAACTATCTTTAACCATCAACTGTGTGTCGGCACCAAGCCGTGGAGGTGGGCCATCTAATAGCATGTACATTAGGGACTTATCCCAGTTAATTTAGTACCCAGAATACCCTTCAAAGATTTTAAAGATCTGCAGCAGTCGGTTTATAGTAAACCGCTGTCGCGTCGCACAAAAAGGACATCGTTCGCGTAGATTGATATTCATTCCTCCCACACCCCGCAATACCAGCAATCACCGGGTCATCTCTCACCCAGGCCGCAAGTGGCTCGAGTGCTAACATGAATAAAATCGGTGCCAGAGGGCGTCCCTGCCGTGTGCCCTTGTGGAGCGCAAAAGAGCGCAGGACCGTAACATTTACCCGAACTCTGGCAAGAGGATGTGAGTATAATAACTTTACCCATGACTGAACGTGTGGAAAAAACCCAAACCGCCCTTTGACCTCAAACAAGTAATGCCATTCTATACTATCGAACGCCATACGGGCGTCGAGATAAAGGAGCGCAGCCTCCATCCCCAGGTTTGTCTTCACCAGGTGCATTCACAGACTCAACGAAACACTAAAGGAAGTCCAACGCTGGCTGTCAAGCAACTATTTAAAGCTGTACCCTGACAAAACTGAATTACTCCTTATCTCGAACAAAGAAGAGAACCCACAAATGATCGAATGGCTAAAAGATATAGTCGCGCTCAATGAGAATCTCTCCCTAGCAGACTCCGTCAAACCACTAGGCATCACACTTGACTCCAAACTAGACCTGACCAAACACATCAAGATCTCGGATAAGAGCGCCTTCCTTAATCTGAAGCTACTAAACAAAATAAAACCTTTCATTCCACCCAATGATCTCAAACAAGCCACCCAAGCATTGGTGCTGTCAAGACTTGACTATGGGAATGCAATCCTCTCCGGAATACCCAAAATCCATCTTGCTCCTCTGAAAACAACCCTCAACGCGTCTGCCAGAATGGTCACTGGAATAAAGAAATTTTACCACATCTCTCAGGCACTAAAAGAACTCAAATGGTTACCAATAGAATTGCGGGCGAACTTTAGAACAGCCTGCCTCACCCACAAAGCCCTTCACACAGGTAAACCTGAATATCGGGCGGCCAAACTTAAAAAAGCAGGCCAGAACAGGAACCTTAGAAGCTCTAACACCTTACTTCTGATCCTACTAAAAACTCGAAAACAAAAAAACAGGGACCGGTCCTCTGCCGGGAATGCGCCCAAAATTTGGAACTTGAGGTTACGTATTTTTCAGCTCTGCTTCGTATTTAGCCGCCATTTTGTATTTAGCCCCATTATGTGTTGCCTCACTCAGGCAGCACGGCTAACGCGGTAAATAGGGTATTTTTGCCTTTTCAGCTGCTCCGTGTCTTTCACGTTAAAGAACAAACCTTGTCCTTGTTTACGAAAACGATGTCAGGGTCTGGCCGAGTTCGTAAAGCCATGTCTAGACTGATTAATCCATGTCTTACTCCACTGTTTGGGTCCCACCATTCTTCTCTTCTTTATCTTGTTTAACTGGCCTTCACCATTCTCTTCGTGTGTTCTCTTGTTACATAGCCCTTCCTTTGAAGCATTCTGTACATGTTCTACCACCTGCAAATTGAATTGCGGGCACTGGTGTTGATTAACCTGAGGGGAGGAGAGCACACGGGGTCTGAAAGGAGGGTGTGTTTTAAACATCCGATAGGTTGTTTTCGAACTATTCCTATTTGTCAGTTTTGTGTGTATTGGGAGTTGTCACTGCAAACTTGTTCTGTATAATAGACTGTTCGCCACGGATTGAAGTGGCAGTCTCTTGAGAACCTACCTGTGTGGTACTTCTTAGATAACTGTGCTTAGCTGCAGCTAATAAACCTGCTTTTCTACGCCTAACAGAGTGTCTCGTGTCTCTGTCTGTCGAGGCAGGTGAACCCGGAGATCCTAGGCGTGCCCTGCGCTGCCTGGCCCATAAGGTCAGGTTCTCCAATTGGCGGCCCAACGTGTGGGCGACTTCAGCGGTAGTGGTTTTTTGCCCGAGAGTCGTGAGGAGCTTCGCAAGAAAATTCCGGAGGATTTCGCAAACCACGTGAGTGACCCCTGCATGTCGAAGTGGACCGAAGGTCTTTTGAAGCGCGGCTACTCCTTCCCGACGACTGCTGCCCTGACTGTTGCCCTGCCTTGGCCCTTTGGTGATGATCGGTATTGCGAGACGTTAGACGGACATCTGTTGGCGTCAGAAAAACACTTAGTTAAGTATTCGTGGGCAGTGCCCACTCTTTGTTTTTGTTTTTGATTCGATTAGTGCGCTAACCGAAGCCAAGGGGTAAGTACATTTGTGCTGTGACTATATTGTCTAAACACCCATTGACGTTTGTGAGGAAGTCCAGTTCGTTACGAAATGCCTGGATTTAGTACGTTTAGGAAATTTTGTTGTTTTGGTTGTTCTAGGGATTCCCGGCTAGAGGATTCTTGTCCGATTCCTCCAGTTGGAACTCCCACTTACGAGCTTTACTCAATGCATGGTTTGGGTCCCATTGTTTTTAACGAAACATGGATCCGATATACAAAGAAAGATGGTGTTTTACAGTGGCCACAAAATGGTTCTTTTGAGTCCGATATACTAGATAATTTGGAAGCAATTCTATTTAAGAGAAAAGCCCGGCCGGCAATGTTTGACTCTTTCCGCCTCTGGCGTAAGGAAGCCAAACAGAAAAAAATTAAGCAAATGAAGAAAGATAAGAGCAGAGTATGACGATTTTACAGGCTGCCCAACAGTTTAAAGATGACGAAGCTGATCAGGTGATAGAGGTGTCGGAAAGACAACATTGCATGGTAATAGATAGATGTTATCCTGTGTTACCTACTGCACCAAAGAGTAAAAATCCCGACGACTACTGTTTTATATCCCATCTGTTGACATTACCTCCACCTTATGTGTCAGGTGCTAATACACCACCATTACAACCTGCTGTTAATCCAGCTGTTTTGGTTCCTGCACAATTGCCTATTCCTGTGATTCCAGCTCTGCCCCATTTGCCAGCGACTTCTGTACCCCAACCTTCTGTGCCTCAGTCTTCCCCATCTGCCGTTTCTTTTGCTACAGATTCTTATTCTGTTGTACAGAATACCTTGTCTCCTGTTTTAGTGTCAGATTCCCCTACAGCTCGACAACGTCTAGTCGACACTGTTTCGGGTCTTTTGTCACCTTTTCTTGGGCCTCTTTACTTTTCTCCTGCATCGTCTAGGAGACAATCCCGTAGTCAGATTCCAGATTTGGAAGAACGGACTAAGTTAGATTCTCTTGCTCGTAATTGGATTGTGAGCAGTGTACAGTATAGTGTACGTGATATTTTAGATACTTTCCTTCAATGGAATGCACCTACGCAGAGATACGTGTTCAATGCTATGTGCAATATTCTGATTAAAGGATGGGGAGATGTGGATTTGGATTCACCTCCTCAGGATTTATTCGAAGTACAGGATCAATTTGATAAGGGTCTTATTGTGGGTCCTGCTGTGGAACGTGCTATTTAAAAGCTTGTTACTTTCCGTACCGCCTTTTTCTCTCAAAATTCTCTTGAGCCTGATCCCACGGTTCATCGTAAAATGGCACCATATCCGATGCGAGAAGTTCCTCCAATATGGAGAGATGCGGTTGCACAGGCAGGTAATGTTCCTGGTGTCCCTGCTCATTTTCAGCGTATATGGGTACATGATCCTTGGAAAAGGTCAGAAGTATTGGCACTTAAACAGTCTTTACCGGACCCTCGTAAGAATCCTGCTGGGTATTATAAAGAGTTGTCCCAGACTGTTGATGCCTGCATTATGAATTTGGCAGATATTGATTTACTTATGGGAAATGTAGTCCCACAAGCGATATGGACTAGGATTCGTAAACAAGATCATGATGCAGCTTTAGGCGTTAATTGGGCTGCTATTTTAGCAGCAGATGCAGGACAAATAGGTGGTGCCAAACCTGATGATTTAATTACGGAATTACCTGACAAAATAATAGATCTGATGAAAACAATGATACCAGCAGTACACGTTAACTGGGATAAGTTAGCGGCATGCAAGCAATAGACGGATGAAAGTGTCTCCGATTTCTTTACTCGCTTCGAGGAGACATTCATCGACCATAGTGGTCAAGATATGAGTACTGAAGGTGGACAGCGATTGTTCGTAGATAAGTTTGTCTTTAATTTACTTCCAGAATTATCGCATAAATTGAAACAATCAGAGAGTTCATGGGCCGTTTCTTCCACTGCCCAGATATTGGCTACTGCTCAATATTATGAGAATAGGGATAGGAGGATAAAGAAAAAGACTAAGGAATTAAAAATGAAGGTTCTTCTGCAACAGGCTTATACCCTCGTTCTGCCCAGTCCCAATTTCAAGAGGCCCCACAGTTTCAGAAGTTGTTGCAGAAACCGGTCTCCTCCGCTCCGCGAGTTCCGTTGGGTCCTAATCAATGCGCCTATTGTAAAGAGGAAGGTCATTTTAAGAATGCTTGCCTGATTTTATTGCAGCGTTATGGTGGATCGTTAGCACCATGGGGTCGTGGTGATTCTCGGTCCGCATCCAGAGGTAGGGGACGTGGTGCGTCAACTCAGGAACGACGTCCCTCTCCCCCTCAGGATTCTACAAATTATTTTGATCAACGGAATTCCCAGTCCACGCAATATTACAATGATGACTATTGTCTCGATAGTCAGTATGTTGATTTTCATACTAGCTAGGACAGCCGTGGACAAAGTAAGGGAGTCGTATCAGTTCCAGTGGATCAGGAAGGACCTTATGTTAATGTTGTAGCATTAGGTGTTACAGAACCATTTCTCTTGGATACTGGTGCAATGAGAAGTAAGTTCTATAATCATTCCAAACTCCCTGGGGCACCTTTGTCTGGCTTCACAAATGTTTCTGTAGGATTCTCTGGCGCCCCAGTTTCAAATCCAGTTTCTTGTCCTTTGCCCATTTCTATTGGTCCATACGATTTGGAAGCTCCGCTTCTTTTAACAACGGGTTGTGGAGAGAATTTATTGGGTTTGGACTTATTGAAACGTTTACATGCTACGCTGTATTGCTCACCCTCTGGTGTACATCTAACTTTGGGTGATAAATTGACTTCTCCGATGTATGTATCTAAAGAACAGCTACCACTTGAATTGCGTTCACTTCCTGCTACACTTTGGGCTACGGGCCCGAATGATGTTGTTATTACAAATTCCACCGTATGTGATTACTGTTAAACCTGACGTTAAGCTGCCACGTGTTCCCCAATGCAAAATATCTAATGATGGTGAGAGAGCTTTGTTGGCTATTGTTCATGATTTGGTTCAGAAGGGTGTGGTCGAAGAGACTAGAGGAAATGTTTGCAATAGCCCTGTTTTGCCTATTCTTAAACGTACTGATCCCTCTCAGCCACCTGTGTACTGTTTTGTAATTGATCTTCGAGAGGTCAACAAAATTGTTGTCCCTCAGTTTCCTGTTGTACCAGATATCACTGCTTTGCTCACTATGATTCCTGCTTCAGCAGCTTGGTTTTCGGTCATTGATCTTAAAAATGCTTTCTTTAGCATTCCTATTGCTGTGGAGAGTAGGGATCTCTTTGGCTTCTCTCTTGGAGGCCGAAGTTTCCGGTTTAGCATGCACCTCAAGGCTATTGTGAAAGTCCTTCAATATACAGCCAAGCTTTGAAGTCCCAGCTTGACACCTTTTCTTTGCCCTCAGGTGCTACTCTTATCCAATACGTGGATGATTTGTTAGTGGCTGCTGATTCGGAAAATGTCTGTAAAACTGCAACTGTGTCTCTTTTACAACATTTGTCTGATTTACACCATAAAGTATCATCTTCTAAGTTGCAATATTGCCGACAAGAGGTTACCTATTTAGGTCATCTCTTGTCGAAGGAGGGAAGGCGATTGACCCCAGAACGTATTCATGCAATTGCACGGATGCCTGTACCATCCACGCAAAGAGAGGTGCGTGCTTTCTTAGGCATTACCTCTTACTGTAGACAGTGGATTCCAAATTTTTCCCTACTTGCCAAACCTTTGTTGGCACTCACCCTTAAAGATACGCCGCAGCCTCTTCCTTGGACAGATGAGTGTCAAAAGAGTTTCTCTGCCTTACGTACTGCCTTGTGTTCTGCTCCTGTGTTGGGTACTCCAAATTACAGTAAACCTTTTACACTCTATGTTCATGAAAAGGAAGGTTGTGCATTATCAGTCCTGACACAACAATTCAGAGACAAGCAAAGGCCATGTGCCTATTTTTCGGCTAAACTAGATCCGGTAGCTAAGGCATTACCTAGTTGCCTTAGAGCAACAGCAGCAGCGGCGATTTCTATTCGTCAATCTGCTGGATTAGTGTTAGATCATACTCTTAATGTTATGGTGCCACATGCAGTAGATACTCTTCTTAATAGGACAACAACCCAGCACTTAACGAGCGCACGTTTGTTTGGATATGAGTTGACACTTTTAGCTAGCCATATACATATAAAAAGATGTAATGTTCTGAATCCAGCAACACTGTTGCCAGTTTTGGATGAGACAAATGTACAAGATCAGCATGATTGTTTTCTTCGAACCGAAGAAGAAACAAAGGGTCGAATAGATCTGAAAGACACACCACTTATGGATCCGGATGGCATCCTGTGGGTAGGTGGGTCTTGTTTCAAGCTTCCTAATGGCGAGACGACAGCTGCTTATGCTGTTACAACCTTGCACACAGTGGTAGAAACTGCACGTATTTCACAGAATTCAGCGCAAGCTGCAGAGTTGATCGCATTGACAAGAGCATGTGTGTTGGCAAAAGGGAAAAGAGTGACTGTTTATACCGACAGTCAATACGCATTTGGCGTTGCCCATAGTTTTGGCAGTTTGTGGAAGGAAAGAGGATTCTTTACCTCCCACGGCACAAAAATACAGCATGGTCAGTTAGTAACTGACCTTCTTGAATCACTTGATTTACCTACTCAAATAGCGATTGTGAAGTGCAGTGCACATAAAAAGATTACTGATGATGTGGGTCGAGGAAATGCGTTTGCGGATGAAATAGCGAGGGAAACAGCGAGGAATGTTGAAAGTCGCATGTATGTTGCAGGCCCTGCAAGATGGGTCGCAGAAGGTGGTATGCGTGAAGACACAGTAGAAAGCGTGAAAGCGATTCAGAAGGAGGCCGCTGAGAAAGAATTGAGTACGTGGAGAGAGAGTACGGGAATGTTGGATACAATGGGATGTTGGACGGAATTGTCAGAGCATCAGCGATGGTTGTTACCGGATGCATATGTACTGCCTGTAGTTACTATGGCTCATGGACCAACCCATATTAATGCAAGGGGTATATGCAAACTTTTAGCTCCAGTATGGCAAAATGAAGGTATTCCCAAATGTGCAGAAAATGTGGTGAAACATTGCATTGTTTGTTTGATGCACAATCCAGGAAAGGGAACTCCAACTCCTGCAGGTCACTTTGCTCCCCCTACGTATCCATTCGAGGTACTGCAAATAGACTATATCCATATGGAACGTTTTAACAATCTCAAGTATGTCCTGGTGGTGGTTTGTGCCGTTTCCAGATGGATAGAGGCCTACCCCCTAAAGGACAACACTGCCTTGTCTACTGCTAAAATACTTTTGAAGGGATTTTTCCCAAGGTTTGGTTTGCCGCGCATTGTCTGGAGTGACAATGGGAGTGAATTTGTAGGCCAAATTATGCAGAAGGTGTGTGTGGGCCTGGGTATTAGACAAAAATTCCATGCGGCAAACCATCCTCAGTCAGCGGGTCTGGTAGAGTGCTATAATGGCACTCTCAAACTTAAGTTAGCAAAGATCCAGGCCAGCACAGGGCTTTCTTGGCCTGATGCCTTGCCTTTGGCACTTCTTTCAACTAGGACGACTGTTCATTCCCGTTTGGGGCTTAGCCCATACGAGATTGTTTTTGGACGCCCAGCCAATGTTTGGGGAGTCCCCGGGCCCAAAAAGTACTCAGACATCCGTATCCGTTGTTGGTTGACTACTTGCATGACCTCACCACTAAATTACATGTTATTCGTCAACAGGTCCAAAACGCTTTGCCGGAAGCCTCCTCAGATCCAGGACATTCCATCCGACCTGGAGATTGGGTTTGTCTAAAGAATTTCCAGAGGAAAAAGAACCTGGAACCTCGTTGGGGGCTGCCAAGACAAGTACTGTTGACCACCCGTACAGCTGTAAAGGTCCTGGGAAAGAAAAACTGGATCCACGGCGTGCATTGCAAACGGGTACCATTGCCTTTACCTTTTGACCAGTGGGTCCGAGAAGGTGTTGGTGATAGGGAGGATGAGAAGGTTCCCAGATTTGTACCATTCAGCAGTGCACGCCTGGATTGGACTAGCTCAGAGAAGGAAGACGACGACGTCTTACAGGAAGCTGTACCTTTACACTTGAGACTCAATATGACAGATCCAGAAGGTTTATTCAAGGACCAAACGACACCTGGAAAGAGACAATACAATCTGAGAAGGAAGTTGCCTAAAGACAATTAATTTTGTGTTTCATAATTTTTCTTGTAATTCAAAAAAAGAAAAGTTCCTTTTTCCTTTATCCATCACGTTGCAGGGTCACGGTAGGAGTCTTGAGCTGTGACCTGAATAGTGACTAGGTCAACAGGACTTGCAGTGTCATAGGACGGCTAACAATCACAGCCAAGTGATTAAGGAAGATTATCGTGAGCAACGCCTTTAGAGTAATGGATAGTGCAGGAAAAAGGAGTGATATTAAAATGACGAAAAGAGCTCATTATAAGAAATTATTATTTAGTCGTTGTGGCGTAGCATTGTGTGTTTTAATATGTTTGTGCAGTTTATTAGCATGCATAGGATGGCTTATACATATCCTACAGTTAGCACCTGTTCCTACTTCTGTTCCTCTGATCTCCTCTACTACTGTTTCTCCGCATAAATTTTACTCACTCCCAGATCACGAGCAAATGAGAAGAATGGAATATCTTAACAATTCGTTCATTCAATTGTTACACCAGCATCAATTGATAGTAAATACTACTGATTGTTGGGTTTATGGTCTCATACCACATAATACAGAGAGAGGAATGCCGTATCTAGTCCTCCCATTTTCTTATGAAGGTTCTGCTTGGGCCTATCTGGCTATGTTCTCCAATGCATACCAGAATCAACTTCGATATCCTCCTGGTGGGTCCTATAATGGTGGAGTGGATTTCAGTCACAGTCCTTTGATAAAGGGTATTGTAACTATGGCAAAGATTGCTGATATTAGCAAAATTCCCAAAGATGAGGAGAAAGCATATGATGGATGGAACGTGACTCGTTATACTCTCAGCCTCACTGACAAGGTTAAACAGAAGAAATTTACACCGATTTGGGTTTTACCCCAAAGAGGTCGTTTGTGTTTGCAAATAAATGGCCAGAATACTAAAATTAAGCAAGAGAAGGGTAATTGTTCCCATACATATGTCTATACACCCCTGATTTCTTCACCGTTAGTGCCATCTCAAGGTACATATTTTATCTGTCACGATAGAGCTTATACATGGCTTCCCACATACTTCTCGGGAACATGTTATATAGCTTTTCTCCTTCCCCCTACATATACTGCTCCTGCTGATCACCATAGAAAGAGATTTGGTAGAGGTATTATAGATTCGGAAGCTACAGCTGGACAAGAGGGAGGGGATTTCCTGAAAGGGTTTCTTCCCTTTTGGGGTCCAATGGTGAATAGCAGAAACATTAGACACCTAGTTCGTGTGGTTGATGCCACAATAAACGTAACTTCTGGAGCATTAAAGAATTTAACAGCTGAACTTCAGGCAGACCGCCTTATGACTTTGCAGAACAGGATGGTTCTAGACATAGTTCTTGCAGATAGAGGAGTCTGTAAACTGATTGGATCTAGCTGCTGCATTTATATTCCTGACAATGCCCCTACAGTATACCAAGCCATCTCTAAGCTACATGTCATCTCTGAGTCTATACATCAGGACACCGGAGATTGGACTGTGATGGGATGGTTGTGGGGACTACTGTCCACTTGGGGATGGAAGGTGTTAACTTTCCTTGGAATGATTCTAGCAATCCTCTATTCTTGTTGTCTCTGTCTACAGTGTGGCCCAGCCATTTGTGGACTCTGTGCCACTATCTGTGTTTCTAAACCAGTAGCACAGCAAACAGAGAATATTAGGATGATGGTGCAGCAACACCTCACAATGACATCATGACCATCGACATTGACTCAGACTAACATGAGTCTCTTTGTGCTTTGCCTGAGTATGGCAAAAGGAGGTTCTGAGGTTACGTAGTTTTCAGCTTTGCTTCGTATTTAGTCGCCATTTTGTATTTAGCCGCCATTTTGTGTTGCCTCACTCAGGCAGCACGTCTAACGCGGTAAATAGGGTATTTTTGCCTTTTCAGCTGCTCCGTGTCTTTCACGTTAAAGAACAAACCTTGTCCTTGTTTACGAAACCGATGTCAGGGTCTGGCCGAGTTCGTAAAGCCATGTCTAGACTGATTAATCCATGTCTTACTCCACTGTTTGGGTCCCACCATTCTTCTCTTCTTTATCTTGTTTAACTGGCCTTCACCATTCTCTTCGTGTGTTCTCTTGTTACATAGCCCTTCCTTTGAAGCATTCTGTACATGTTCTACCACCTGCAAATTGAATTACAGGCACTGGTGTTGATTAACCTGAGGGGAGGAGAGCACACGGGGTCTGAAAGGAGGGTGTCTTTTAAACATCCGATAGGTTGTTTTCGAACTATTCCTATTTGTCAGTTTTGTGTGTATTGGGAGTTGTCATTGCAAACTTGTTCTGTATAATAGACTGTGCGCCACGGATTGAAGTGGCAGTCTCTTGAGAACCTACCTGTGTGGTACTTCTTAGATAACTGTGCTTAGCTGCAGCTAATAAACCTGCTTTTCTACGCCTAACAGAGTGTCTCGTGTCTCTGTCTGTCGAGGCAGGTGAACCCGGAGATCCTAGGCGTGCCCTGCGCCGCCTGGCCCATAAGGTCAGGTTCTCCAAACTCTATCCCCCCCCACATCAGAACTATTCCTTCTTTCCCTAAATTCAAAAGTCAGCTCAAAATCCTGTTCCTTGATCGCTCCTTAACTATCAGGTAGGATAAGCCTGGAGTGTCCCAAGAGATTCTGCTCCCCGCCCGGACGGGGATGGCCAAAACCATGTAACGGATCTCTTCCTCCTTCTGTAATTCGTACCCTGAATGTCTCGTTGCACTGTATTGTACTTTGCTCTGCTTTGTTTGCTTTCTTTTGCACCGCTCTGTAATTATGTGAAGCGCTCCGATACCTTGCGGTCTGGCTAGCGCTATACACAACTTCCTAAATAAATTACCTCCTAAATTCATCGAAGAGTGGGTTTGGTGCTTCTGCGGGGCATAAAGCCTGGTTGGTCAGGGTGTATCAGGGTCATAATGTGGACCAGTAAACGAATAACTAGGACCTTAGCCAAAATTGTAATTTCCGCATTCAACAGGGATATTGGTCTGTAAGAATTGACCTGGTCCGCCGGCTTGCCAGGTTTGGGAATTACCATGATGGTAGCCGTTCGCTGATCAACCGGTAATCGTCTGTTGGCTAGCATTCTTGATTGAAAGTGCAATTTCCTCAGCTCTCTAGATGGTGAGGGATTGTTCAGGTTGCTAATAGTCCTCGTTAGGAAGAAATTTGACTGATAACTAGTCTGATGACTTAAGATGCTTCGGAGTGGAAATTTAAGCAAATAATTTCATTATATTTCCTCTATTGAGAATGTCCTGCTAGCCTTGCGAAACTTACTGGGGTAAGTTCAGACTCTCCATTTGCGGGGAATGTGTTATAGGTAATGGGGAGCGAAGAAGCGTTTCCGAATCAGCATTTTGCATTTGTGTTTTTTGGACTGCTCCATCATCTTTTTGCATTTTAATGTTTTTAAACACGTTTTATTCATAGCTGTGCATATCAGAAGAAAACATTTAAATTTTCAACATATGCATGTATGCAACAACCACCTTTTCTGTTTTTCTCTCCAATCATATCTTCCCTTAAACTCAGGGGTAGCCTTCGAGACACATATCGTGTGATGAGTGATATAATGTCCTTGAATGTCTCTAACATATTACATCTTTACCGTTCTAATGCGAATCAGCAGTATATCTGCTACATTGTCCTGTAGTACAATAGGAAGAGAACAAAATAACACACCCAGCATCCCTCCCCCTCCCCTAACAACCCTCCCATACTCTATCCCTCCCTCCTCCTGGTGGTAACGGAATCCTCCTTGAGCTAACTGCAGCCAACTATATCTAATATGTACACTGTCCAGTGATGAACCCTGGTAAGTCGTGCGTTTTCTCGGGAACTAACAGATCTCGCCAGGGGGACCTCTATAGTGTGCACTGTCCCTACGCTCCATGCCCAGGCACCTGGACTAGGTCCATTGCTTCCAGCGTCATTAGCATAATCTCCCAGTGTTGTGATATGGGATATTTTCTTTGACCTCGCGCCTCCCCCTATGGAGAGCTGTCCCCTCTGCTCGTCCCCACTTCACTACTTCTATCTACCATAACGGTGGTTCCGGTGATCTGCGGGATTTCCACCTCATCGTTAATGCTCTGACTGCCAGTAGGAGTGCCAAATCAAGGAATTTCAACTGGGCCTTCAGTGACGTAGGTCACCTACGAGACCCCACTAGGCAGGGCAGTGCTTCTTCTGGTACTGGCAAATGAGTGACCGTCCGTAGTGTCAGGCATACCTCCGCCCAATACCCCTGTATGCGTGCACAGGACCAAAACGTACGTAGGAACCCAGCCCCGTCCTCTCCACCCCGTGGGCAACAGTGGGGGAGTTCGGAAACATTTGTGTAGCCTTTTGGGGGTCAGATAGGCTCTGTGCAAGACCATCACCTGTATAAATCTGAACTTAACGTTTCATGAAACCCGCCTAGGGTGTTCCAGGATCATCTGCAACTCTTTATCTGTTAGCATCGTGGCTGTGTCTTGAACCCAGGTGTTCCTAAGTGTTATGATCGAGATTGATGCGTGCGTTCTGACCCCTGTGTACAGCCAACGGACTAAGTGTCCCCCTGCTCCCATGTAGTATAATAAATGAACCAGTTCGTTCTGTGCAGGTTGGAGTCGTTGTGGCGCCCAAATGGTTCTAATATAGTGCGTGACTGTGGCGTGTAACAGGTAGAGTCTGGGGGGAGCGCCCGTGGCCTGCAAGAAGGTGTCATGATCTAGTAGGTTACCGTCTCCAAAGAAGGCGCCCACTCCTGTTATCCCGGCCGTCGCCCAGGGGCGCAACACCCTTTCCGTACGCCTACCCTGTGGCATTGGGATTCCCAATAGGGGGACGTTTGCTGCAAATGGTACAGCCGGAGAAGGGTATGCCAGGGCTTTTCTCCAACACAGCAGAGCTGTGCGCAAAAGCGGGTGACAATCTGTGGGAATCCGACTTCTCGGGAGCAGCAGGGCGTGTAGCTCTCCCCGGTCCAGCCTTTCCGGTGTGTAGTCAATTTCGTGGAGCTTCCTACCTGCCGTCCAGTAGGATAGCCATTGGAGTTGACGAGCATAATAATAGCCTCGGAAATCTGGGGCTCCCAGGCCCCCCGATCTAGTCCCTAGTTGCAGCTTACATAGGCTAATCCTTCTCCTACCGACACCCCAAATGAGGCTGGTTAAGAGGGTATTGAGTGTATCAAATACTTGTTGAGGTATAAGTACAGGAAGATTAACGAAGAAATACAGCATGTGGGGGAGCACAACCATCTTGGATATCGTAATTCTGCCCATGACTGACAGGGGCAAAGAAGTCCAGAAGCCCACAGAATTGCGAAGACGCGTAATAGCTCGTTTAATGTTCCCGTCAATTTGGTCTTCTGGTGACCTATACACCTGGATCCCCAGGTACTTAAATGTGGTCCGGGCCACCAGGATTAGGTAAACTCCAAAAGGGATGGAGACAGGGCTTGGCGTTTCCCTGAAATAAAAACCCTGTGATTTGTCTGGGTTAATTGCCAAACCCGAAATCTCCTCAAAGTGGTTAAAGATATTGTATATAGCAGTATGATCCGCCTCCAGGTCTTTGAAGTATAACAAGATATCATCTGCGTAGATCGATATCAAGTTATGTGTACCCCGAATCGGGATGCCCATCTGCTCTCCCCGAGCACGCAAGGCTATAGCCAGGGGCTCGAGGGCGAGGACAAATAAGAGTGGGGACAGGAGGCAACCCTGCCGGGTGCCTTGGTGTACTGAATAGCTATTGGAGACGTGCCGTCCTGTGCGCACCCTAGCCGAAGGATTTGTGTATAACAGTCTGATCCACGCCAAGAAGGAATCTGGTAGCCCGAATCTCTCCAGGGTTGCAAACATGAATGACCAAGACAAAGAGTCAAATGCTTGCCTGAGATCCAGCGCTACACAGCCAGCCCTGGGGTATTCCCGCGGCGTAGTTGTCATGAGTGCGTGCAACCTCCTTGTATTCAAGGAGGTGCTCTGTCCCGGGAGGAAACCACATGGACAAGGGTAGGAAGATAGGTTTGTAGCCTCAAGGCGATCGCCTTGCTAAGTATTTTATACTCCGTGGAGAGCATCGACAGGGGCCTATAATTTGTCATGTCTAAGGTATCCCTGCCAGGTTTAGGTATAGAGATAACCAGTGCCTGCATCGTCGATTCAGGCAAGTGTCCCTCCTCAAGCGCCGTCCGGTATACTTTTTCCAGGACAGGCACCAGGGTGTCAGAGTAGGTCGCGTAAAACTCCACAGGGAGCCCGTCTATACCCGGTGTTTATTGTGGTTCAGGGATTTAATGGCAGTCCGTATTTCACTCTGTGTGATGGGCCCCTCCAGTTCCCGTTGGGCGTCAGCCGTCAGAGCCGGGAATGGAAGGTAGTGGAGGAACTCGGACACTCAGTCCGGATCCTCTCGACCAGAGGGGGCATACAACATTTTCTGTTGATCTCCAATTGTGTACGGACCAGGTCGCCCGACTGGGCACGCATTTGGGTTATCACCGGAGGGTCGGGTTGGTCTCGTACTAAGCGGGCCAGTAAAGCCCCCGATCTGTCCGCCTCCGTATGCTGTCGGCGTAGATATTCTTTGTGGTCTATGACCCTCAACGTTTCCAACGTATCAGCATGGTCTATATTCCCTTTTTGCAACTCCCCTCTCTTCTCGGGGTCTACACTCGCTTCCCTTTCAAGTATCTTTAACCGATCTTCTATCTCGCAGAGTTTTCGGTGAATTTCCTGTCTGGCTCCCATCAACTAGCCTATGGCTGCACCCCGCACCACCACTTTCATGGCGTCCCACACCACCAGATTGGAAGTGGCGGAGTCCCAATTTTCTATAAAATATTTATTCAGAGTATCAGACAAGGTCTCCCGGAAGGGGCCGTCCTCCAGGAGGAGTCAGGTAGGAACCGGGGTCGGGACTCTGCCCCAGAGGAGGCTGAACGACAGTGTTCTGTAATCTGAAATTTTTTTGGCTGAGTACTCCGGGTTTCCTACCTTCGAGACCAGTGACCCGGAATACATAAATCTGTCAATTCTAGTGTGCAACAAGTGTAAGTGTGAATAATAAGAATATTCCTTTAGCTACGGGTGTAGGGCACGCCATATATCAATCAGGCTCCAACCTTCCGCCCATGTCAGGAAAATCTCTATCAGTCGGGAGACCCCGGCCATTTGTAGGGGGGGTGTGATCTGTCTTGGCCCAAGTCCAGAACCATGTTCCAGTCACCACCTAAGACCCAGGGGATTCCCGCCCAATTGGTGAGCGCCAGGCCTACCGAAGTTAAGAATTTATCCTGATCAAAATTCGGGGCGTAGATACAGCCAATCACTATCAGTATACCATCTAGGGTGCCCTTCACCAATATGAACCGGCCCTGTTCATCCACCTTTTGCTCTAGCGGTGAACAACCTTTACAACGCAACTTTTACCACGCAGTGCCTTTACGACGCAACTTTTACAACGCAAACCATTACAACGCATTGCGCTGGGGGGCGCTCTAGGATAGGGAATAGGTTTAATGTACTATCCAACACCTTCCCTACTATCCACGGGGACTGGAGTTGGAATAGTAAATTAAACTATTCACTATCCAGCGCCCAAAAGCATTATGCGTTGTAAAGGTATTCGTTGTAAATACCGCGTTGTAAAGGCATGCGAGGTAAAAGTATGCGTTGTAACGTCATACATCCGCTCTAGCTCTTCAAACGGTGTACCATGTCTGACCCAAATAGTCGCCCCTCTGGAAAAGGCAGAGTATGTCGTTGAGTAAATAGTACCTCTCCATTTTTTCCTCAACTTTAAAGCTTCCAATGCAGTGAGGTGGGATTCCTGAAGGAAAGCGAGCTGCATGTGGTGTCTAAGTAGGAAGGAGTGTATCCGGTGTCGTTTCTGTATTGCCCCAAGTCCCCGTACATTCCAAGTAGTAAACCTATACGATCCTACAGTGTCGGCCATACTCATACGTAGTCCAACTCAGGAGTGGCCGGAGGCCCTTGACATGATCCCTACTTACTAACCACCATGAAGACTACCCACCCCAATTCCCATTTTAAGAACTGAACAGAAACGGCGCAGCAAAGCAACAGAGCTGGGCCCAACATTAAAACAAGGAACAAAATATCCCAAACACCAGTGCATTCGCCTTTGGGGGGGTGGCCTAGCACCAGTCTAGTCATCTTGCCATTCCTACTGGGTACTGCTGGCTCAACGGTACACAGTCCCTGGGGGCAAAACTGCAGAAAGACATTTTTTGATTTACATTCGCTGTTTATAGACATCCCGGTAGGACCCACCTCCCGCCTCTGTGAAGTGTGCTCTCTCGAGAGGAGGGGAAAGGAGGGGGCTACCACCTATACAGGATGGGATGTTGATTGAGCCGGATAAAGAAACACAGGCTACACATCGTAAAACAGCAATAAATACATGATTCAAGTTACACGCATCCCCTTCAGTGTGCTAAAACATTGAGCCATAAGGAAAGATCAAAGTTTAAAGGATACAATACGTTTGTCATACTAGTAGTCCTCTCCCATCGGGGCCAGCTCACTCTCAATTGTCCAGCAGGTCATCTGCCGCTCGAGGCGTGACGGTAGGGAACAGGATTACACTATGGTCCGCATCGGAATGGACAGTGCTGTCTTCCGAGTCCGTTGCGATCTTTCCGGAGTCCTCTCGGAATGTGCCCACCATCAACCAGGGCTTCCAATTGGTCTTCCTTCTGTTTTACCCGCGAAGGGCTGTGTCTTCTCGCCTACAGTCTCGGTTCCGGGGACTCCGTCTCGTCCTGTGCCTGGCTATCCCTCGACTCGCTGTTGGCCGACTCCTGGGTGACATCCTGGCTCCCATCAATGCACATCACCTCCAACCACTCTTCGACATCCGAAGGGCTCTCAAAGAAGTGTGTCTTCCTGCCATGAATAATCTTCAGACGAGCCGGGAAGAGGAGCGCGTACTTAAGTTTTGCCTTTTGTACCTTCCTCTTCACCTCCATGTACGAGGAACGTTGCTTCTGGACTGTGTTGGTATAGTCCGGATCAAGGGAGATCCGTTGGTTGTCGTACTGGATGAGGGATTTTTCCCGCGCCTTCTGCAACAAAACATCCCTGTCTCGATAATTGAGTATCCGTACAATGAGAGGGCGTGGGGGACGGCCTGGTCTGGGTCGACCAGTCGGGATCCTGTGTGCTCTTTCTACGCAAAAATGTGGCGAGAGGCCTTCCGCCGTAATATGATCTCGGAACCACTGTTCCATAAAGTCTGCAGCGTGGGCCCCCTCACACCGTTCCGGAAGGCCTATGACGCGGATATTATTGCGGCGATTACGGCCTTCTGCGTCCTCCACCCGACCCATGAGAGACGTGACCTGCTGTTGGAGCTGCTGGATAGAGGTAGTATGGTCCGCCACCGTTGGCGTAAGGTCCGCTATAGCTAGGCCCTGGTCCTTGACTTTATCCATCAGTTTGTTGTGGTCTGCTTTCAACAGGGACAAGTTCATGGCCAGGGTGCCCATCTGCTGTTCTAGCGCCGCCCTATAGTCACACATTTCTTTTAGGATTATGTCCAGTTTGTCCACTTGTTGCTCACCTCCGTGGAGTTGCGCGGAGGTCCCCGAGAGGGCCCCCCCATCCCCAGCAGCCTGCACAGCACAAACCGTTGTGGGACCACCCAAGCTCTCTGTCACTCTCACTCCCTTGCGGACCATGATGACCTGTACTCGTGTTCCCCTAGTAGCTAGCTCTGTAGGGGTCCCCGGGGGAGGCCCCGTCCCAGGAATCAGTCCTGCTTGAGGGTCCGTCCCAGAAAACACTCCACGGCGGTCCTCCGGCCTGTCGGGGTCAGTGGGTTCAGGCAGGAGACACTGTACCCCTACGAGTTAAGGTAGTTGGGGCTCCTTTTGCACAATCCACACCTTAGTCAGAATGCGTACCCAACTGGGGAGTAAACCGCCCCTCTCCGAAATCCTGCACTCCGGTCTAGAAAGGGAGTCCCCCCCGGAGTCCCCCACAACCAAGGACTCACACCTCTGCGCCCCCATGCAGCGTCGATTGCTTCACGCCCCAGAGTTCCGCCCCGATCCGGGCCTTGAAGTTTTCTGCGCTGTCAACACGCGTTCTTAGATCCCCTCTGTGTGTCGTGGGGCCAGCGGTGACTCTATCTCGTGGGGTAGGCCCGAGCTGTGGCAGTATCAAAGAAGGGGGGGGTGGGGGAAGGCCTCTGCACCTGGCCGGGATCCCTCGCAGCTCTGTTGTAGACGGCAATCTCCCAAAATCGGGGGGCCACCCAATACCCCCGCGCCCCTCCTCTGCCCCAGTCCGCCAGCCTCCTACCTTCCGCCGGTGGTGTCACACAGTTCACCGGTCCCGCGGCGAACCACAGCAGCGCGATGCGCCGGTGCGCTCCTCGCTTTCACCACGGCATACACGGGCTATATGTCCGCCCGTCTCCGCTCAGTGTCATTAATTACGCCTCTCAGATAGGCGTCCGGACCCTCCCGGTGGTGTCGCTGTGCCGCAGGGACTCTGGACCGGGCACTTCCGGTGTCGCTCCGCTCGGGTGTTTCGGCCTCGGCTTTCATTGTGGCTCCCGGCTTCGGCTCAGCCACACCACAACAGGCCCACTCGAGCAGCGCTGGATTTTACGGGACCTCCTTCGTTCTTCAGCGGGTCACAAAGGCACGGCTGGGCTCTGCTAGTGTTCCCCCGCCCGTCGCCACGTCCCTGTGGGGTCCCAAGGTGCCGATGGTCAGGATAATGCCCTTGTCAGTCCCGGAGCTCTAGCAGTACCCGACTGCTATCATGGCCGGCTAGCCACGCCCCCCTCTTTTTGCATTGTAATGTTAACTGCTATCCTATCACTTTGGAAGTTGCTGCATGGATAGCGGTCCTGCCAGGCGGCTTTGTATGATTTATTATTGTGATCATTGCTTTTTAATGTTCAGTTCAGTTCAATTAATCTTTATTTCGACAGTAAAAAACCATCATAAAAGTACAATTTATACAATTAAAAAATTCATTAAAAAATTCATTAAATTACATTTCTGAACTTTTTGACATTAAAAAAGAGAGACCGAAACAAGTAAGGGATACATTTCATATGGGGAGGTAATATTCCTGTTCAGATGTTTGCTAATCCCTTGTATTCCTCAACCTTAGTGCCACTTTTAAAAAACTAGTAATACAACATAGAGTATACATATCGCTAGCTTTCTGCAAAAAGAGTAATGCAGCCTTTGCCTGGCGGAATTTCTGTTTCCTGAGGATCTCAACCAAAAATCTGCGCCTCGGATTCCGGTAAAAAGAACATAAAAGTACAAAATTAAGGGTGTCCTGCGGAGACCTATTGTCGCAGCCGCAGGCACCCTTCTGCTCAATCGTTACAGTAAAACCTGAGGGATACGCTAAAATATTAGGTAACAGATTGAGCCTAAAACAACATAATAAAAATCTATCATGTTGGTTGTACATCAGGAACAGATAAGCTTCCATTCCCTCCCCATTGCTGACTCGACAATGAGCTGCAATCGATCCTTTCAACATATCAGCATCACATCTAGCAGTTTTAAATTTCTCTTCAAGCAGCATTTTGACTGTGGTATATAAATAAATAATACCGGATCTATTTTTGACTGGATATAGTAGTAACAGATAGCTCAATAAATAAGAGTCAAGATTCGAGGTAGTAGGAGTTTGCAGGTTTAATACAGCATAAAGGACAGGAACAGGACAACCTGCACAGGAATAGAATGACAGCGCTGCCGGGGGCAGGATCGGAATCGGGGACGACGGCGTAACATTTAATAACAGTGCACAAGTATATATACTAAAACAGTTTCATTACAATGCATACGATAGGCGGAGCAGTGGGTGGGGTCAGTAACAGTCGCGAAAGATAAGGGTGAAAGTAGGTGTAACAGGAGGCGTATACATAGACATGTGATGTAAACGTAACAGAATATGTCATAAATGGGGCGGAAACATGGAGGGGGCTACCTAAGGAGCCGGGACCTCTAACCTAGTGGTGCGCGTAAACTGACAATGACGTGTTACTAGGAGAAGCTGGGGGCTATGACTTCTGCGCTAGGAGCAGAGACTGAAGTCTGGAGAGTCAGGGCGACATGTACCTAAACACTATCTAGTATCTGATGTTTAGAGAACATGTTGATAGAATCCAAAAGTTATCGGGGTAAAGGCTAACAGACTCTAAGACCGGTGCATGCATTATTCTACATGTAGTGCGTGTTGAAGAATATTAAATGACCATTAGTACAGTATTTCTCTTACATGGAGACGTAAAGGCTAGACCATGACGGAAACTATTGATGCGATTCAGTAGCTTAGGAATGCAGAGAAGGAGGGCTGGACTGATAACTAGAATCATAACATACTTTTGGCAGACTAGCAGGCAGAGCCAGGCTGGGCCGGGCACTGTGAGGCAGGAAGTAAGTGAAGGGTCAGGAATACAGGTGGGGGCTGTATCGCTCCTCAGCGAGGGCTCAGGAGACAGGAGCTGAATCTGGTGTCCGGGCCCTTTTGAGGCCTAGAAACGGGGACTTTTCAATGAAATAACGTGCACACTGAGAAACGTGGCAACGTAACTTTACATAGGCCTGATACTCGTAGCTTTCACGAGAACTGGAAACTGGCATACTAGAGATGGACACAACTGTAATTGCGTCTTTAATCAAACATGGGGAATACATATGCATATTAATCATGCACACATAACATAGGATGGGGAACACGTAGGGACACAGAACATGGCAAAATTTACTTTTCCACATTCCCTCCTTGTCACTACGTTTCCATCAGGAAACATCAATATTCATGATACCATCTATTATTTCATACAGTATCATTTGCTCGTCTCGAATTTTCTTGGAACTGGATTTAGAACGGGACTTGGGACTAGGAATACAAGAGGTAGCACAAATGCCGCAAATCGCAGGGCCACATTGTATACAGAGGCAGCAACTGAATATGATCGCTACTGCAATACCTAGAAAGGACAACACTTTCCATCCCCAGGCGGAAATTATATTCCAAAACCAACCGGACCATGTCCAGGTGCCTGGATTTTGGTGTAACAGATGGGCAATTTTATGGAGTCTGGTTATAGCTGAATAAACAGACGGCGCGTTATTAGGAATGAAAATGCAGCAACTAGATCCGATGACTCTACATGCCCCGCCCCTATCGGCCAGTATGACGTCAAGGACGAGACGATTCTGGAGCACGACAATTCTCATAAAAGATTGCTCTTCGGTTAAGTTACCTAGAGCAGAGGTAGTCTCAATCACTACTGCTTCAAGTGTTCTGGTTAATCTACGTATCAGTTTACTATTCACGACAGTACCTAAGTAGGGAAAGACACCTTTATTGATGTCTATGTATTGTTCTAGAGCAGTTTCAGTATAATCAACAATCGGGAGGTCTCTCTTGTGTCTAGTATGTACTAGGTGGGAGTTCCTATGATAGTCAGGTGGGGCTAGAAAAACTGGTGGCAGTAGGAATGCAATGTAACAGGTTCCCTCCCAATCGAGGGGCAGACGAACATATGCGGTCTGACCACAAACAAAATAAGAATGACGTGAAGCTTTGAAAATAGATTTCCCACTGTCACTATACTTGACAATAGTAGTACAATCACTATGTCCTACATGTACGGAACCATTCTTTCTGACACATAATTCGCCTTTGACTGGTAGTACTGACATAGCAGGTAAGTCTGGAGTAGAATCAGACTGAACATTCAGGACCATAAAATTCGAAGAATAATTACCCAAATTATAAACTTCATTTTCTAGATCTAACCCTGTTCTGTGGGGAAGACCTTGCTTGTCTGGAAAACATGTACAGTTCAGGAAGGACATATCATTTGAGGATGACATTAACGTGGACCATGCTCCACATGAACCGTTATGTGAAAATGGATAAGGAAAGAGTGGCAGAACTCCCTTCGGTGTCTGGAAAGGGGGGAGTCGACCACACACCCAACAATTAGTGGCATTGCTGGTCTGGTGTGAATAATGTAACATGCGGATAAAGGAATTATTTCGCATAGCAAGACGATAGGATAGTTCATGAGGAGGCAGATCACTAAACGTATGCTCTACTGTAGCATTAGAAAACATATTTACATGAGAAATTGGAAAACATAAATGAAATGCATAACTCGTGCAGGTAATCATAAGGCTGAGATATAGCAGAAAACATAAAATAATAATGCAACTTTTAGAGTTCTCACTAACTCTCTCTCTATGGGGGTCTATTATATACATGTCAGATACCTGTCTAACCGTTTCACCTAGGGGAGGACTTAGACAATCAAACTGGCTGACTTATTTTACTAGACCGTAATTTCAACTTATACTCCTGCTGCGGAGTTTTCTCTAACAGGGAGGGTTTTAGATCAATGTCATTTGCGGGACAGTCCTTAAGAATAGTATCTTGGCAGTCTTTAAAATCTTGACAATCCTTGGAAATGTTCTTGGAAACAGTCTTTAGTCCATAAAACTTCTTTACATGCGACAAATGCACCCAGCCCTTCCTGCCTTCCAGTTTGACGGCAGTACGGGTGGCCAGGAGGACTTGCTTGGGCTCCTTCCAGCGGGGCTCCAGCGGACTTGAACGATCAAAGTTCCTTACGAGAACCAGACTTCCGGGAACGATTTCATGCGGTGCCACCTCGGTATTGTCTGGAAATGCGGCGGCAACCTGTGAACGACAAGAGTGTAGGGCAGACATCAAGGAAGCTAGGTAATCTGTCAGCATATTACTTGAAACATCTGTAATACTTCGGGGTCTAGGTGTACCCCACATATTAGGGGGGCGGCCAAATACGACCTCGTACGGGGACAGACCTGATCTGGAATGTACGACCATGCGCATATAAAACAGAGCGACTGGCAGAGCAACTAACCAGTCTACACCTTTTTCTTGACAGACTTTAGCAATGCGGATTTTCAGGGTCTGGTTATGTCTCTCTACTAGACCGGCTGCTTCAGGATGGCGTACACAATGGAACTTCCACTGGTATCCTAACAACAGGGAAACGTGTTTCATCAGTTCAGATGAGAATGGCTGGCCGTTATCAGAATATACGACCCTAGGGAGTCCATAGCGGGGGAAGAATTCACGAACCAACTGCTTGGCAGTGGTCGCGGCTGTGTAATCTGGGACTGGATATGCTTCTGTCCACCTGGACAAAGCGCATACAACTACAAGGACATACTTGAAACCTCGACATCGCTCCATCTGAATATAATCCATCTGGAGGACTTCAAAAGGGTGGTCAGGGGGCTGGAATCCACCTTGTTCCACCGGGACACTTTTACCTGGATTAAACTGGCAACATATCATACAGGTACGGACTTTCTGCTTGGCTGCAGCTCGTAAATGCTTGTTAAACCAAATGTTCTGGATACTGTCTAACATAGCTTTTTCTCCTAAATGTGCTGGACTATGTGCGGTATTGATAATGACTTGAACCATAGAGTCGGGGAGAAACCATGTGGCTCTACCCTTCGTCACCCATCCCTGATCTGTCTGAACCCCTCCTTGTTCGGACCATTTCTTGATTTCATCGGGAGTAGCATGTAACTGGATATCTATGACATCTTGAGTGGGGTCCTTAACTGTCATACAAGTAGTCGGATCTGGAGTATGTGTCTGTGTCGGATTAACTGACATGTCTGGAGTCTGTGCTGTAAGCTTGGCTGTTCGATCTGCTAGATCATTACCTTGGGAAATAATGTCAGTAACTTTCGTATGTGCTTTGCATTTCATGATAGCAATAGATGTTGGTAAATGTATTGCATCTAACAGAGCTTGAATAAGGAGACCATGCTGAATCTTGGTTCCATGAGAAGTCATGAAACCTCTCTCCTGCCAGAGCACTCCGAAGTCGTGTACGACTCCGAATGCGTAGCGTGAATCTGTGTAAACATTAACTTTCAGGTTCTTGGCGTGTATGCAGGCTTGAGTCAGAGCAACTAGCTCTGCTGCTTGAGCAGACAGGGTGTCAATACGGTGTGTTTCTATAACTTCAGTGTCAGTAGTCACTGCATACGCGGCTACTAGTTCTCCTGTACTTGTTCTCATACATGAACCATCCACATAAAGTGTCAGGTCAGGATCTGGTAATGGAATATCTGTCAGATCTTGTCTTGGCTTAGTCATAGTATTAACTACTTCCACACAGTTGTGTGTAGCAGGATTCGAAATAACTGACGGTAACAGTGTAGCAGGATTTAGAACGTTGCAGCGTCTGATTTCTATGTGTGGCTGGAACAGTGTCAGTTCATAACCTGTTAAACGTGCAATTGTCAAGTGCTGAGTCTGTGTTCGGTTTAAAAGAACTTCCACGGAGTGTGGAACTTGTACTATCAAGGAATGTCCTAATACTATGGAATCACTTTGTCTGATAGCTAGTGCTGTGGCTGCAACTGACTTGAGGCACGCAGGCAGAGCCTGGGCTACTGGATCTAATGTGCTCGAAAAATAAGCACAGGGCTTGTATTGTCCTGCTTGATCTTGTGTGAGAACAGATAATGCTGTACCATCACGTTCTGTAACAAAAAGTGTAAAAGGCTTACTGTAGTTCGGTGTAGCTAGAACAGGAGCTTGGCATAAAGCTTTCTTTAACTCATTGAAACTAAGTGTATGTTCAGATGTCCAAGGGAGGACAGTCGATACGGC
Source organism: Lissotriton helveticus (assembly GCF_964261635.1). Taxonomy (NCBI): domain Eukaryota; kingdom Metazoa; phylum Chordata; class Amphibia; order Caudata; family Salamandridae; genus Lissotriton; species Lissotriton helveticus. The sequence goes on along the minus strand of NC_136065.1, from coordinate 160,215,315 downwards.
TGCCTCCTGTGTCGTTAACTGTATCAGTGGCTTGGCTAGAAATGCATACTGAGGAATCCATTGTCTGCAATAAGAAGTAAGGCCGATAAAAGCACGTACCTCCTTCTGGGTCTTGGGCTGAGGAAGACTCGCTATTAACTGGATACGGTCGGGTGTCAACTGCCTACCCCACTTGGACAGTAAGTGGCCTAAGTAGATCACTTGCTGGACACAGAATTGAAGCTTTGAGGGGACACCTTGTGCCCCATCTCGGCAAGGAAATACAGAACCGTAAGTGACGCTCGCTCGCAAACACGTTCAGAACGGGCTGTGATCAGTAGATCATCGACATACTGGAGCAGGGCAGTGTCAGCTGGCATGTGAATGTTGTCTAGTTGTCTCTTAAGTGCTTGACTATAAATACTAGGACTTTCTGTGAAACCTTGAGGAGCTCGTGTGAATTTATAGCTCCTTCCATTTAAACAAAATCCGAAAAGAAACTGGCTGTCTGGATGAATGGGGACACTGAAAAACGCGTTCTTGAGGTCTATTACTGTGAAAAATGAGGCTTCGGAATCAATGGCTGTCAATAGGGAAGAAATATCTGGAACAACTGGGTACTGGGGAATAATACATTTATTGAGTTCTCGAAGGTCAATCACTAATCGATATACTGGGGGTGCATTTGGATCAGTACGTTTCATGACTGGAATGATCGGAGAATTACATACATTGGAGTCAGTTTCTACAACTACTCCTTGAGCCATGAGCTCGTCAATAATTTTGGATAAGGCTGCTACAGCCTCAGGTGGCAATCTGTACTGTCTGATTCGTGGCAGGACTATACCTTGCTTGAGAGTCACACGATGGGGTGTGATTTGCATGAAGCCTACATCAGTTGGACCTTGCGCCCATAGATGCTGCGGAACATTAGACAATCTTGGATCAAAATCTCGTAATACATAGTGACCCTTGAAGTCACGTAAAAACAAACGTATTCCCTCGGGGGAACAGCAAATAACTGCACCTAATTCTTTCAGTGTCTTAATGCCTAACAAATTTTCTGGACATGACTTCGTAAGTAATAGATCAGTAGTGCGGGACAATGGACCTACTTCTAGAGTAACTGGCTTAGATATCTCGTTTACAATAGGCTTTCCTGAAAATCCAAGGGAAACATTTCTAGAGCCTGAGAGCGGAGCCCCTGGAACTTCGGCGTGACTTATGGTAGTCCTACTTGCCCCTGTATCAATCAGAAACTTTCTGTCTTTCCCTAGTACTTGACTATGAATATAGGGACCTTCTTGATCTACAGGAATCTCGATGAGAGGCAAGCCTACCTCCCTCTCTAGGCTGTTTCATGAGTATGCTTGATACTCTGGATACTCGGACTGAGCATACTGATACATCTGCTGTGTAACATGCTGTGTTGCAGCAATAGGCTGCGGTGCTGGAACTGTCTGTTGTGCATTCTGTGGCTGAGAAGTCTGTAAAACTTGTTCTTGTCTAGGCGGACGTGGTCTTTCTTTAGTCTTACCGGTAGCTATATTATGTTTCAGAACTGCACACTCGTTTATGAAATGACCTGGCTGTTTACAATAATTACATGTCCCTTTTACGGGAGCTGCAGGATGACTGGCTTGATTCGGACCCCTCTTCTGACTGTCTTGTGGAACAGATTGTGCAACTAGTACTTTCATTTTCGTGTCTTTCATACGTCTTCTCTCGTGTTCTTGCTCTTCTCTGATTCTATTCTGGTGGTACTGGAGCATCTGTAACATCTGGGACGGGGTACTAGCTTGCCATGTACTTTCGACCTTCAAAACTCGATTCTTAACTTGTGGACTTGAATTCTCGACTAATTTAGTAACAAAAAGATGAGGGTATGACTCGCTACTCGTCTTCAATCCACTGTTTATAATGAAACATTTTTCAAATCTAGAATAAAAATCACTAGTGTCTTCATCTTGTTTCTGTTTACAGGCTGAGATTGCATCCCAGTCTTCCTTTTTAGTGGCTAATAATCTGGGCAAAACTTGTATTAACAGTTCTGGTAATTCTTTACATTTCTCTCCAAGACCGGTACCTGGTACTCGTATCTTATCTTCAGCTTCTAGAACTGCCCAATCGATCTTTTTCTCTCCCACCTCCCATTCTTTTTCCTTGAGTTTTTCGTATACCCCTGCGGGCAACAGGACCTTTAACATTTTAATAATATCTGGATACGTATATTCTCCCATACGGAGCATGTCTTTTAACTCTCGGTGGAACCCTGCTGGATCTTTGTCATGACAAGGAATTAATTTCTTCATCTCTAAGAGTTCCATCTTTGTAATCGGGGTGTAAACAAATACTCGTTGCATTTCACCATCTGCTGTCCTGACTGGGTGTACTTCTCGTAACGGATTCTGTCTATCTATGTAAAACGGTTTACTTTCTGGAGGTGAGACATGAACAAAATGCGGGTTTAAAAACATACTATATTTGTGGCGCTGTTCTAGAATGACACTAACTAAATCGGTACCTAAACCTTTCCATCTATACTGGAGTAACTCGTTCAGGACATCATGTAACGGACCTGGATCAGAATGTTGACCCTCATACAGAGTGATGAGGTGCTGGATCATATACATACCCACCAGTCGCTGCTTGGCTGGGGGCAATTTCAGAAACATTTGTGCCACTATTTCGTCTGGAAAAGTGGTAGAATCAGTAGTCCATCGGACTGCTGATCGGGCTAGTTCTTGTTCATGCATGGTACTTAACTCACTATAACCGATTCGTGATTTCAAAATGTGATCGGTAGCTTGAAATACTTGTTCTAGAGAACCTTGTTCCGGTGCTGGATGCTGAAAGATTTTCTTGTGTTCCAGGCGTGAATGTCGGTCGGAAAGTCTAGTTGTACCTACATACGCTATTCTGGCGGTATTCTCGTCCTCTACCTCTTCAGTAAAAGAGTCATTCTCTTTCTCGCTTACTTGTGCTGTTTTACGTTGTTCGTGTAACCTTATTATTTCCTTACGAATTTTCTTGTACATACTCTCTATACTACTGATGGTTCTGTGCTTACCCTCGGCTATATTATCACTCCACCTTGTCAGGGTTCTCATTTCGTCCGGATCTTTGGTCGGATAATCTTGTTCCCTTATTAAACAATTAATCAGAAACTTTAATATCATGAGCTGGATCTCAGCTTTCCTTTGAGACATGGCTTCGCCAATACTTTCTGGATCATCCCCTGTACGGATGAAACGATATATTCTGTCTAGATCTTCTTTCATATCCGGTAGGGTGTCCAAATACCCGGTCACCCGTCTTACACGTATGGAATATATAACCGTACTATCATCGCCTGCGACTGGATCATAGCGGCATTCAGTAAGAGCTCGTCGGATTTCTGCAACGGACTTATATTTGGGCGTACGTTGTAACGCACGTTCATGTAACTCGACTAACGTTACACGCTGGTGTGGCGGCGGGGTACCAGGAGGACCTCCTCCTGCGGCCCCTAAACTAGAATCGTCGACTGATACTCTTCGTGCTGGCAGAGTGACTGATGTGGTGGGAAGATGTACTATGGGCTGGACCGGGGGTACCGTAGCAGGTACTGCAACAGGTGCCCCGGTGACTGGAGGAGCAGGATTTACATTATTTACAGGAGCTGGTGGAACAGGATTTGCATATTCCGGGACTGTGTCGTCCAAATAGGACGAGATAAAAATATCAGCTGCGGTCGGTTTGTGACGTAGCTTGGTCGGAACTAATGGTGGCGGAAAATTACTGGATGCCTCCGGGGTCGCTTTTGGCAAGCCCTCGGCAAGAAGAGGATACATACCCTTAATGAGGGCATTCCTCTGTCTGTCTGACTGTTCGGTTTTAACTCGCTCACCTATCTCGATTAGTTCCCTTTCTTGCGCTCTTTCTAAGGATTCTCTACTTAATTCTGACTTTCTGATTTCTTTTTCGGTTCTTTTATGAGATTCTTTGCGCCATAACTCGATGGCATCTTTCTGTGACTGTCTGGCTTTCTTTTTCCATAATGCTTCTTCTACTCGCATGATGCACTCGGCATCCCACGTACCTGATACGGGCCATCTATACTTTTCTTCTAACTGTTTGGTGTACTCTACCCATAAATCTAGATATAATATGGCACTTATGCCATGCTTTTGATACATAAAATGACCTGGACTGTCCCTAGGCGGGACAGGAACTGCTTCTTCTAACAGACCTTTTCTAGTTCTTAACTGACGTAGTTTGGAAAACAACGGCATGACTGGACTGTAATCTAGACACAATACAATACACAATAAACACGATAATTACACCACTTTCATACCACGACATTAAAATACATGAATGACATTTAGAATAACAGTTTTGACAAAAATACTACCTGGAATACTGAAAACAGAATACATGAATTTTCTTGAGAACAGAACTGACTAGAACAGAAACTAGATGCACTGCTAAAACAGTACGAACTTACCGGTCTCATAAAGAGACACGTCAGGACCCGCATCCACCGGAGTGGACACTTCGTGTTGGGTCTGTGTACCACCAAACCCACGGACCAGAGTCAATTAGGTTGACCCTGTCTAGATACTACCCCAGCAACGGTACTCACCGGGCAGCAAGAACGGAAGGCCTCGGACTGGACTGGATTGCTTCGACGCCGGACGGACACGGACTTCGGACTTCTGTTACGGGTGGGCCTCCGGATACCTCGGACCTTGGACTCTCGGCTTGGGCTCTGGTCGGGACTCGCCGCGTTCCTCCACCGCCTCGTCTGGATGCTGGACCGCAACCTCCGTCTCCTCCGTGGGCCTGAGGGATACTTGAAGCAGAAATATCTGCACGTGCACGGTATGGTTCCGTCACGGCTGCAGAGGATCAGGGGGCATACGTGGCTTCTCCGGCGCGTGGGGAAAGGGCAAGTCCCTATTCGGGCGCCATTATGTGGTATATAAATAAATAATACCGGATCTATTTTTGACTGGATATAGTAGTAACAGATAGCTCAATAAATAAGAGTCAAGATTCGAGGTAGTAGGAGTTTGCAGGTTTAATACAGCATAAAGGACAGGAACAGGACAACCTGCACAGGAATAGAATGACAGCGCTGCCGGGGGCAGGATCGGAATCGGGGACGACGGCGTAACATTTAATAACAGTGCACAAGTATATATACTAAAACAGTTTCATTACAATACATACGATAGGCGGAGCAGTGGGTGGGGTCAGTAACAGTAATTCGTACCCTGAATGTCTCGTTGCACTGTATTGTACTTTGCTCTGCTTTGTTTGCTTTCTTTTGCACCGCTCTGTAATTATGTGAAGCGCTCCGATACCTTGCGGTCTGGCTAGCGCTATACACAACTTCCTAAATAAATTACCTCCTAAATTCATCGAAGAGTGGGTTTGGTGCTTCTGCGGGGCATAAAGCCTGGTTGGTCAGGGTGTATCAGGGTCATAACGTGGACCAGTAAACGAATAACTAGGACCTTAGCCAAAATTGTAATTTCCGCATTCAACAGGGATATTGGTCTGTAAGAATTGACCTGGTCCGCCGGCTTGCCAGGTTTGGGAATTACCATGATGGTAGCCGTTCGCTGATCAACCGGTAATCGTCTGTTGGCTAGCATTCTTGATTGAAAGTGCAATTTCCTCAGCTCTCTAGATGGTGAGGGATTGTTCAGGTTGCTAATAGTCCTCGTTAGGAAGAAATTTGACTGATAACTAGTCTGATGACTTAAGATGCTTCGGAGTGGAAATTTAAGCAAATAATTTCATTATATTTCCTCTATTGAGAATGTCCTGCTAGCCTTGCGAAACTTACTGGGGTAAGTTCAGACTCTCCATTTGCGGGGAATGTGTTATAGGTAATGGGGAGCGAAGAAGCGTTTCCGAATCAGCATTTTGCATTTGTGTTTTTTGGACTGCTCCATCATCTTTTTGCATTTTAATGTTTTTAAACATGTTTTATTCATAGCTGTGCATATCAGAAGAAAACATTTAAATTTTCAACATATGCATGTATGCAACAACCACCTTTTCTGTTTTTCTCTCCAATCATATCTTCCCTTAAACTCAGGGGTAGCCTTCGAGACACATATCGTGTGATGAGTGATATAATGTCCTTGAATGTCTCTAACATATTACATCTTTACCGTTCTAATGCGAATCAGCAGTATATCTGCTACATTGTCCTGTAGTACAATAGGAAGAGAACAAAATAACACACCCAGCATCCCTCCCCCTCCCCTAACAACCCTCCCATACTCTATCCCTCCCTCCTCCTGGTGGTAACGGAATCCTCCTTGAGCTAACTGCAGCCAACTATATCTAATATGTACACTGTCCAGTGATGAACCCTGGTAAGTCGTGCGTTTTCTCGGGAACTAACAGATCTCGCCAGGGGGACCTCTATAGTGTGCACTGTCCCTACGCTCCATGCCCAGGCTCCTGGACTAGGTCCATTGCTTCCAGCGTCATTAGCATAATCTCCCAGTGTTGTGATATGGGATATTTTCTTTGACCTCGCGCCTCCTCCCTATGGAGAGCTGTCCCCTCTGCTCGTCCCCACTTCACTACTTCTATCTACCATAACGGTGTTTCCGGTGATCTGCGGGATTTCCACCTCATCGTTAATGCTCTGACTGCCAGTAGGAGTGCCAAATCAAGGAATTTCAACTGGGCCTTCAGTGACATAGGTCACCTACGAGACCCCACTAGGCAGGGCAGTGCTTCTTCTGGTACTGGCAAATGAGTGACCGTCCGTAGTGTCAGGCATACCTCCGCCCAATACCCCTGTATGCGTGCACAGGACCAAAACGTACGTAGGAACCCAGCCCCGTCCTCTCCACCCCGTGGGCAACAGTGGGGGAGTTCGGAAACATTTGTGTAGCCTTTTGGGGGTCAGATAGGCTCTGTGCAAGACCATCACCTGTATAAATCTGAACTTAACGTTTCGTGAAACCCGCCTAGGGTGTTCCAGGATCATCTGCAACTCTTTATCTGTTAGCATCGTGGCTGTGTCTTGAACCCAGGTGTTCCTAAGTGTTATGATCGAGATTGATGCGTGCGTTCTGACCCCTGTGTACAGCCAACGAACTAAGTGTCCCCCTGCTCCCATGTAGTATAATAAATGAACCAGTTCGTTCTGTGCAGGTTGGAGTCGTTGTGGCGCCCAAATGGTTCTAATATAGTGCGTGACTGTGGCGTGTAACAGGTAGAGTCTGGGGGTAGCGCCCGTGGCCTGCAAGAAGGTGTCATGATCTAGTAGGTTACCGTCTCCAAAGAAGGCGCCCACTCCTGTTATCCCGGCCGTCGCCCAGGGGCGCAACACCCTTTCCGTACGCCTACCCTGTGGCATTGGGATTCCCAATAGGGGGACGTTTGCTGCAAATGGTACAGCCGGAGAAGGGTATGCCAGGGCTTTTCTCCAACACAGCAGAGCTGTGCGCAAAAGCGGGTGACAATCTGTGGGAATCCGACTTCTCGGGAGCAGCAGGGCGTGTAGCTCTCCCCGGTCCAGCCTTTCCGGTGTGTAGTCAATTTCGTGGAGCTTCCTACCTGCCGTCCAGTAGGATAGCCATTGGAGTTGACGAGCATAATAATAGCCTCGGAAATCTGGGGCTCCCAGGCCCCCCGATCTAGTCCCTAGTTGCAGCTTACATAGGCTAATCCTTCTCCTACCGACACCCCAAATAAGGCTGGTTAAGAGGGTATTGAGTGTATCAAATACTTGTTGAGGTATAAGTACAGGAAGATTAACGAAGAAATACAGCATGTGGGGGAGCACAACCATCTTGGATATCGTAATTCTGCCCATGACTGACAGGGGCAAAGAAGTCCAGAAGCCCACAGAATTGCGAAGACGCGTAATAGCTCGTTTAATGTTCCCGTCAATTTGGTCTTCTGGTGACCTATACACCTGGATCCCCAGGTACTTAAATGTGGTCCGGGCCACCAGGATTAGGTAAACTCCAAAAGGGATGGAGACAGGGCTTGGCGTTTCCCTGAAATAAAAACCCTGTGATTTGTCTGGGTTAATTGCCAAACCCGAAATCTCCTCAAAGTGGTTAAAGATATTGTATATAGCAGTATGATCCGCCTCCAGGTCTTTGAAGTATAACAAGATATCATCTGCGTAGATCGATATCAAGTTATGTGTACCCCGAATCGGGATGCCCATCTGCTCTCCCCGAGCACGCAAGGCTATAGCCAGGGGCTCGAGGGCGAGGACAAATAAGAGTGGGGACAGGGGGCAACCCTGCCGGGTGCCTTGGTGTACTGAATAGCTATTGGAGACGTGCCGTCCTGTGCGCGCCCTAGCCGAAGGATTTGTGTAAAACAGTCTGATCCACGCCAAGAAGGAATCTGGTAGCCCGAATCTCTCCAGGGTTGCAAACATGAATGACCAAGACAAAGAGTCAAATGCTTGCCTGAGATCCAGCGCTACACAGCCAGCCCTGGGGTATTCCCGCGGCGTAGTTGTCATGAGTGCGTGCAACCTCCGTGTATTCAAGGAGGTGCTCTGTCCCGGGAGGAAACCACATGGACAAGGGTAGGAAGATAGGTTTGTAGCCTCAAGGCGATCGCCTTGCTAAGTATTTTATACTCCGTGGAGAGCATCGACAGGGGCCTATAATTTGTCATGTCTAAGGTATCCCTGCCAGGTTTAGGTATAGAGATAACCAGTGCCTGCATCGTCGATTCAGGCAAGTGTCCCTCCTCAAGCGCCGTCCGGTATACTTTTTCCAGGACAGGCACCAGGGTGTCAGAGTAGGTCGCGTAAAACTCCACAGGGAGCCCGTCTATACCCGGTGTTTATTGTGGTTCAGGGATTTAATGGCAGTCCGTATTTCACTCTGTGTGATGGGCCCCTCCAGTTCCCGTTGGGCGTCAGCCGTCAGAGCCGGGAATGGAAGGTAGTGGAGGAACTCGGACACTCAGTCCGGATCCTCTCGACCAGAGGGGGCATACAACATTTTCTGTTGATCTCCAATTGTGTACGGACCAGGTCGCCCGACTGGGCACGCATTTGGGTTATCACCGGAGGGTCGGGTTGGTCTCGTACTAAGCGGGCCAGTAAAGCCCCCGATCTGTCCGCCTCCGTATGCTGTCGGCGTAGATATTCTTTGTGGTCTATGACCCTCAACGTTTCCAACGTATCAGCATGGTCTATATTCCCTTTTTGCAACTCCCCTCTCTTCTCGGGGTCTACACTCGCTTCCCTTTCAAGTATCTTTAACCGATCTTCTATCTCGCAGAGTTTTCGGTGAATTTCCTGTCTGGCTCCCATCAACTGGCCTATGGCTGCACCCCGCACCACCACTTTCATGGCGTCCCACACCACCAGATTGGAAGTGGCGGAGTCCCAATTTTCTATAAAATATTTATTCAGAGTATCAGACAAGGTCTCCCGGAAGGGGCCGTCCTCCAGGAGGAGTCAGGTAGGAACCGGGGTCGGGACTCTGCCCCAGAGGAGGCTGAACGACAGTGTTCTGTAATCTGAAATTTTTTTGGCTGAGTACTCCGGGTTTCCTACCTTCGAGACCAGTGACCCGGAATACATAAATCTGTCAATTCTAGTGTGCAACAAGTGTAAGTGTGAATAATAAGAATATTCCTTTAGCTACGGGTGTAGGGCACGCCATATATCAATCAGGCTCCAACCTTCCGCCCATGTCAGGAAAATCTCTATCAGTCGGGAGACCCCGGCCATTTGTAGGGGGGGTGTGATCTGTCTTGGCCCAAGTCCAGAACCATGTTCCAGTCACCACCTAAGACCCAGGGGATTCCCGCCCAATTGGTGAGCGCCAGGCCTACCGAAGTTAAGAATTTATCCTGATCAAAATTCGGGGCGTAGATACAGCCAATCACTATCAGTATACCATCTAGGGTGCCCTTCACCAATATGAACCGGCCCTGCTCATCCACCTTTTGCTCTAGCGGTGAACAACCTTTACAACGCAACTTTTACCACGCAGTGCCTTTACGACGCAACTTTTACAACGCAAACCATTACAACGCATTGCGCTGGGGGGCGCTCTAGGATAGGGAATAGGTTTAATGTACTATCCAACACCTTCCCTACTATCCACGGGGACTGGAGTTGGAATAGTAAATTAAACTATTCACTATCCAGCGCCCAAAAGCATTATGCGTTGTAAAGGTATTCGTTGTAAATACCGCGTTGTAAAGGCATGCGAGGTAAAAGTATGCATTGTAACGTCATACATCCGCTCTAGCTCTTCAAACGGTGTACCATGTCTGACCCAAATAGTCGCCCCTCTGGAAAAGGCAGAGTATGTCGTTGAGTAAATAGTACCTCTCCATTTTTTCCTCAACTTTAAAGCTTCCAATGCAGTGAGGTGGGATTCCTGAAGGAAAGCGAGCTGCATGTGGTGTCTAAGTAGGAAGGAGTGTATCCGGTGTCGTTTCTGTATTGCCCCAAGTCCCCGTACATTCCAAGTAGTAAACCTATACGATCCTACAGTGTCGGCCATACTCATACGTAGTCCAACTCAGGAGTGGCCGGAGGCCCTTGACATGATCCCTACTTACTAACCACCATGAAGACTACCCACCCCAATTCCCATTTTAAGAACTGAACAGAAACGGCGCAGCAAAGCAACAGAGCTGGGCCCAACATTAAAACAAGGAACAAAATATCCCAAACACCAGTGCATTCGCCTTTGGGGGGGTGGCCTAGCACCAGTCTAGTCATCTTGCCATTCCTACTGGGTACTGCTGGCTCAACGGTACACAGTCCCTGGGGGCAAAACTGCAGAAAGACATTTTTTGATTTACATTCGCTGTTTATAGACATCCCGGTAGGACCCACCTCCCGCCTCTGTGAAGTGTGCTCTCTCGAGAGGAGGGGAAAGGAGGGGGCTACCACCTATACAGGATGGGATGTTGATTGAGCCGGATAAAGAAACACAGGCTACACATCGTAAAACAGCAATAAATACATGATTCAAGTTACACGCATCCCCTTCAGTGTGCTAAAACATTGAGCCATAAGGAAAGATCAAAGTTTAAAGGATACAATACGTTTGTCATACTAGTAGTCCTCTCCCATCGGGGCCAGCTCACTCTCAATTGTCCAGCAGGTCATCTGCCGCTCGAGGCGTGACGGTAGGGAACAGGATTACACTATGGTCCGCATCGGAATGGACAGTGCTGTCTTCCGAGTCCGTTGCGATCTTTCCGGAGTCCTCTCGGAATGTGCCCACCATCAACCAGGGCTTCCAATTGGTCTTCCTTCTGTTTTTCCCGCGAAGGGCTGTGTCTTCTCGCCTACAGTCTCGGTTCCGGGGACTCCGTCTCGTCCTGTGCCTGGCTATCCCTCGACTCGCTGTTGGCCGACTCCTGGGTGACATCCTGGCTCCCATCAATGCACATCACCTCCAACCACTCTTCGACATCCGAAGGGCTCTCAAAGAAGTGTGTCTTCCTGCCATGAATAATCTTCAGACGAGCCGGGAAGAGGAGCGCGTACTTAAGTTTTGCCTTTTGTAACTTCCTCTTCACCTCCATGTACGAGGAACGTTGCTTCTGGACTGTGTTGGTATAGTCCGGATCAAGGGAGATCCGTTGGTTGTCGTACTGGATGAGGGATTTTTCCCGCGCCTTCTGCAACAAAACATCCCTGTCTCGATAATTGAGTATCCGTACAATGAGAGGGCGTGGGGGACGGCCTGGTCTGGGTCGACCAGTCGGGATCCTGTGTGCTCTTTCTACGCAAAAATGTGGCGAGAGGCCTTCCGCCGTAATATGATCTCGGAACCACTGTTCCATAAAGTCTGCAGCGTGGGCCCCCTCACACCGTTCCGGAAGGCCTATGACGCGGATATTATTGCGGCGATTACGGCCTTCTGCGTCCTCCACCCGACCCATGAGAGACGTGACCTGCTGTTGGAGCTGCTGGATAGAGGTAGTATGGTCCGCCACCGTTGGCGTAAGGTCCGCTATAGCTAGGCCCTGGTCCTTGACTTTATCCATCTGTTTGTTGTGGTCTGCTTTCAACAGGGACAAGTTCGTGGCCAGGGTGCCCATCTGCTGTTCTAGCGCCGCCCTATAGTCACACATTTCTTTTAGGATTATGTCCAGTTTGTCCACTTGTTGCTCACCTCCGTGGAGTTGCGCGGAGGTCCCCGAGAGGGCCCCCCCATCCCCAGCAGCCTGCACAGCACAAACCGTTGTGGGACCACCCAAGCTCTCTGTCACTCTCACTCCCTTGCGGACCATGATGACCTGTACTCGTGTTCCCCTAGTAGCTAGCTCTGTAGGGGTCCCCGGGAGAGGCCCCGTCCCAGGAATCAGTCCTGCTTGAGGGTCCGTCCCAGAAAACACTCCACGGCGGTCCTCCGGCCTGTCGGGGTCAGTGGGTTCAGGCAGGAGACACTGTACCCCTACGAGTTAAGGTAGTTGGGGCTCCTTTTGCACAATCCACACCTTAGTCAGAATGCGTACCCAACTGGGGAGTAAACCGCCCCTCTCCGAAATCCTGCACTCCGGTCTAGAAAGGGAGTCCCCCCCGGAGTCCCCCACAACCAAGGACTCACACCTCTGCGCCCCCATGCAGCGTCGATTGCTTCACGCCCCAGAGTTCCGCCCCGATCCGGGCCTTGAAGTTTTCTGCGCTGTCAACACGCGTTCTTAGATCCCCTCTGTGTGTCGTGGGGCCAGCGGTGACTCTATCTCGTGGGGTAGGCCCGAGCTGTGGCAGTATCAAAGAAGGGGGGGTGGGGGAAGGCCTCTGCACCTGGCCGGGATCCCTCGCAGCTCTGTTGTAGACGGCAATCTCCCAAAATCGGGGGGCCACCCAATACCCCCGCGCCCCTCCTCTGCCCCAGTCCGCCAGCCTCCTACCTTCCGCCGGTGGTGTCACACAGTTCACCGGTCCCGCGGCGAACCACAGCAGCGCGATGCGCCGGTGCGCTCCTCGCTTTCACCACGGCATACACGGGCTATATGTCCGCCCGTCTCCGCTCAGTGTCATTAATTACGCCTCTCAGATAGGCGTCCGGACCCTCCCGGTGGTGTCGCTGTGCCGCAGGGACTCTAGACCGGGCACTTCCGGTGTCGCTCCGCTCGGGTGTTTCGGCCTCGGCTTTCATTGTGGCTCCCGGCTTCGGCTCAGCCACACCAAAACAGGCCCACTCGAGCAGCGCTGGATTTTACGGGACCTCCTTCGTTCTTCAGCGGGTCACAAAGGCACGGCTGGGCTCTGCTAGTGTTCCCCCGCCCGTCGCCACGTCCCTGTGGGGTCCCAAGGTGCCGATGGTCAGGATAATGCCCTTGTCAGTCCCGGAGCTCTAGCAGTACCCGACTGCTATCATGGCCGGCTAGCCACGCCCCCCTCTTTTTGCATTGTAATGTTAACTGCTATCCTATCACTTTGGAAGTTACTGCATGGATAGCGGTCCTGCCAGGCGGCTTTGTATGATTTATTATTGTGATCATTGCTTTTTAATGTTCAGTTCAGTTCAATTAATCTTTATTTCGACAGTAAAAAACCATCATAAAAGTACAATTTATACAATTAAAAAATTCATTAAAAAATTCATTAAATTACATTTCTGAACTTTTTGACATTAAAAAAGAGAGACCGAAACAAGTAAGGGATACATTTCATATGGGGAGGTAATATTCCTGTTCAGATGTTTGCTAATCCCTTGTATTCCTCAACCTTAGTGCCACTTTTAAAAAACTAGTAATACAACATAGAGTATACATATCGCTAGCTTTCTGCAAAAAGAGTAATGCAGCCTTTGCCTGGCGGAATTTCTGTTTCCTGAGGATCTCAACCAAAAATCTGCGCCTCGGATTCCGGTAAAAAGAACATAAAAGTACAAAATTAAGGGTGTCCTGCGTAGACCTATTGTCGCAGCCGCAGGCACCCTTCTGCTCAATCGTTACAGTAAAACCTGAGGGATACGCTAAAATATTAGGTAACAGATTGAGCCTAAAACAACATAATAAAAATCTATCATGTTGGTTGTACATCAGGAACAGATAAGCTTCCATTCCCTCCCCATTGCTGACTCGACAATGAGCTGCAATCGATCCTTTCAACATATCAGCATCACATCTAGCAGTTTTAAATTTCTCTTCAAGCAGCATTTTGACTGTGGTATATAAATAAATAATACCGGATCTATTTTTGACTGGATATAGTAGTAACAGATAGCTCAATAAATAAGAGTCAAGATTCGAGGTAGTAGGAGTTTGCAGGTTTAATACAGCATAAAGGACAGGAACAGGACAACCTGCACAGGAATAGAATGACAGCGCTGCCGGGGGCAGGATCGGAATCGGGGACGACGGCGTAACATTTAATAACAGTGCACAAGTATATATACTAAAACAGTTTCATTACAATACATACGATAGGCGGAGCAGTGGGTGGGGTCAGTAACAGTCGCGAAAGATAAGGGTGAAAGTAGGTGTAACAGGAGGCGTATACATAGACATGTGATGTAAACGTAACAGAATATGTCATAAATGGGGCGGAAACATGGAGGGGGCTACCTAAGGAGCCGGGACCTCTAACCTAGTGGTGCGCGTAAACTGACAATGACGTGTTACTAGGAGAAGCTGGGGGCTATGACTTCTGCGCTAGGAGCAGAGACTGAAGTCTGGAGAGTCAGGGCGACATGTACCTAAACACTATCTAGTATCTGATGTTTAGAGAACATGTTGATAGAATCCAAAAGTTATCGGGGTAAAGGCTAACAGACTCTAAGACCGGTGCATGCATTATTCTACATGTAGTGCGTGTTGAAGAATATTAAATGACCATTAGTACAGTATTTCTCTTACATGGAGACGTAAAGGCTAGACCATGACGGAAACTATTGATGCGATTCAGTAGCTTAGGAATGCAGAGAAGGAGGGCTGGACTGATAACTAGAATCATAACATACTTTTGGCAGACTAGCAGGCAGAGCCAGGCTGGGCCGGGCACTGTGAGGCAGGAAGTAAGTGAAGGGTCAGGAATACAGGTGGGGGCTGTATCGCTCCTCAGCGAGGGCTCAGGAGACAGGAGCTGAATCTGGTGTCCGGGCCCTTTTGAGGCCTAGAAACGGGGACTTTTCAATGAAATAACGTGCACACTGAGAAACGTGGCAACGTAACTTTACATAGGCCTGATACTCGTAGCTTTCACGAGAACTGGAAACTGGCATACTAGAGATGGACACAACTGTAATTGCGTCTTTAATCAAACATGGGGAATACATATGCATATTAATCATGCACACATAACATAGGATGGGGAACACGTAGGGACACAGAACATGGCAAAATTTACTTTTCCACATTCCCTCCTTGTCACTACGTTTCCATCAGGAAACATCAATATTCATGATACCATCTATTATTTCATACAGTATCATTTGCTCGTCTCGAATTTTCTTGGAACTGGATTTAGAACGGGACTTGGGACTAGGAATACAAGAGGTAGCACAAATGCCGCAAATCGCAGGGCCACATTGTATACAGAGGCAGCAACTGAATATGATCGCTACTGCAATACCTAGAAAGGACAACACTTTCCATCCCCAGGCGGAAATTATATTCCAAAACCAACCGGACCATGTCCAGGTGCCTGGATTTTGGTGTAACAGATGGGCAATTTTATGGAGTCTGGTTATAGCTGAATAAACAGACGGCGCGTTATTAGGAATGAAAATGCAGCAACTAGATCCGATGACTCTACATGCCCCGCCCCTATCGGCCAGTATGACGTCAAGGACGAGACGATTCTGGAGCACGACAATTCTCATAAAAGATTGCTCTTCGGTTAAGTTACCTAGAGCAGAGGTAGTCTCAATCACTACTGCTTCAAGTGTTCTGGTTAATCTACGTATCAGTTTACTATTCACGACAGTACCTAAGTAGGGAAAGACACCTTTATTGATGTCTATGTATTGTTCTAGAGCAGTTTCAGTATAATCAACAATCGGGAGGTCTCTCTTGTGTCTAGTATGTACTAGGTGGGAGTTCCTATGATAGTCAGGTGGGGCTAGAAAAACTGGTGGCAGTAGGAATGCAATGTAACAGGTTCCCTCCCAATCGAGGGGCAGACGAACATATGCGGTCTGACCACAAACAAAATAAGAATGACGTGAAGCTTTGAAAATAGATTTCCCACTGTCACTATACTTGACAATAGTAGTACAATCACTATGTCCTACATGTACGGAACCATTCTTTCTGACACATAATTCGCCTTTGACTGGTAGTACTGACATAGCAGGTAAGTCTGGAGTAGAATCAGACTGAACATTCAGGACCATAAAATTCGAAGAATAATTACCCAAATTATAAACTTCATTTTCTAGATCTAACCCTGTTCTGTGGGGAAGACCTTGCTTGTCTGGAAAACATGTACAGTTCAGGAAGGACATATCATTTGAGGATGACGTTAACGTGGACCATGCTCCACATGAACCGTTATGTGAAAATGGATAAGGAAAGAGTGGCAGAACTCCCTTCGGTGTCTGGAAAGGGGGGAGTCGACCACACACCCAACAATTAGTGGCATTGCTGGTCTGGTGTGAATAATGTAACATGCGGATAAAGGAATTATTTCGCATAGCAAGACGATAGGATAGTTCATGAGGAGGCAGATCACTAAACGTATGCTCTACTGTAGCATTAGAAAACATATTTACATGAGAAATTGGAAAACATAAATGAAATGCATAACTCGTGCAGGTAATCATAAGGCTGAGATATAGCAGAAAACATAAAATAATAATGCAACTTTTAGAGTTCTCACTAACTCTCTCTCTATGGGGGTCTATTATATACATGTCAGATACCTGTCTAACCGTTTCACCTAGGGGAGGACTTAGACAATCAAACTGGCTGACTTATTTTACTAGACCGTAATTTCAACTTATACTCCTGCTGCGGAGTTTTCTCTAACAGGGAGGGTTTTAGATCAATGTCATTTGCGGGACAGTCCTTAAGAATAGTATCTTGGAGGAGGAGCTTGGCGGGCATCCGAGATGGCCGCTTGAGCACAGCGCTCTCCGGACCCTCGCCGCTCCCGACATTTTATCCTGGCTGAATCCTGATTTCTTGCAAGAATTCGTGTAGGGGGCGTTTGGCTGATTACCCTAGCACTTTTCAGAAATCGATTTGGATCTCGTATTCCTGAGATATGGTGCTCTGAACTTTTGGGCTCCGCCCTTGAGGTGCGCCCGGGACGGGGTGCGGTACTGTAGCCGTCCTGCAATTGAACAACAACGGCAGGAGATCTGGCCTTGTGGGTCCCCCCTTCCTAAGTTTCGGTTTCGATTCCGTTCCGACTTGGGCCACGGCTGTGGATGTCGTGTTGCGACTGAGACTTGGAGGCAGATCGGCTGTTGGGCTTTCATGTGACTTATTTGCTGGTTTGGCGACCTCTACCCGAGTTGTGCCCCCTTTTTCTGTACTTTTGATCCTGTACTTTGGGTATCGGGCCCGTCGGACCTGGTGGCTTGTCCTGTGACGCATCTTCAAAATGGCGGGCAGAGGGGACAGAGAGACGCGCAAGACGAAAACACCTCTGCGCGGAGCTCCAGTTCAATCAAATGTCATGGACCGTTATACCCATTCTAAGGGGTCCCCCGGAGCTGCCCTGCCTGGTTCTAGTATTGCGTCTGAACGAATTTTGGAAGAGTCGGCGGAGCCCTCCTTACAGGATATCATGGGCGCCATCTCGGGTGTGAGGGAATCCATCGGCCTACAGTACGAGGCCTTGGCCCACAAACTTGACACCGTGGCTATCGAGGTGAATCTGATTCGTGCTGACCTCGGCAAGACGAATGAGAGGGTACAATCACTGGATATTAAATCCTCTAGCCTTACGAATGACGTCTCGGAGCTCCAAACAGAGATTGGAAATCTCCGTCGGGGGAACGACTTCATGACCCGTCGCCTGGAGGACTTTGAAAATAGGGCGCGTCGCTGCAATGTTCGCCTGGTTGGTGTACCGGAAAACCCTGAACCCCACTCGGTGGATCTCCTGGTTGAGGATCTGGTCTTGAACCATTTGGCCCCTTCTGGTCTCACAAAATTTTTCACGGTGGAACGTGCACATCGTGTTCCAGGGGGCAAAGTCAAGCCGGGAGCCCCGCCGAGACCCATTGTAGCGAAGCTTTTTCATTATAGAGACCGGGACGCTATCCTGCAGGCCTCGCGGGCGAAGGGCCCGGTGGCCTTTGAGAATGCTACGGTGAACTTTTACCCGGACTTTTCCCAACAGGTTCAGAGACAACGTATGGAGTTTCGTGGTGCCAAGAAACGTCTCCGGGATCGGGGCCTACGTTACGCCATGCTCTTTCCCACTAGACTCCGGGTTGAATACAATGAACGTACCCTTTTCTTTGATCGGCCAGATGCTGTTAATGACTGGCTGGACTCATTGCCTGACTGTCCTCCTGAGACAGACTCCGCCGCTCACCCTGGCGGTGCCGAAGGTGGTGTGGAGATCTAACTGTTCGGCTCTTATGTCTTATTTTGAATACATTCTCAGGAGTGTTGGCCGGCGTCCCTCTACATTGTGATCATTCTGTCTTTTCGTTTGTTATTTTTGTTCTTGCTGAGGTCGGGGGGTGGATGGAACGGAGACCTTTCCTCCTCCGGGGTCTTTGTGTAGAATAGGGGTTCTTGGGCGACAGGCACACTGCAGGTTGGGGTGGCTCTTTAGCTTTTTGCAGGGGTGCAGGGTGGGGGGTGTTTCTCTTCAGTTTGGGGGAGGGGGGTTGGGAAGTTTTTTCTTTTCTGTGTGTTGTTTTCAAGGCGAGTTGCTCCTGTGTTTGCTGCTGTTCCTGATGTCTAGCTCATGGACGAGGGGTTTTGGCTCGGGTGGTTGGGATGGGGGGTAGAGGGTTGAAATTTCTTTCCTGGAACGTTAATGGCCTGGGAGATCGTATTAAGCGCAGTGTGGTCTTAAAATGTATACGACGTTTGTCACCGGACATTGTTTTCATGCAAGAAACCCATTTGATTGGTAATGTTTGTTATGCGATGAATAGATGGGGCTACCGCCTTGTGGCGCACTCAGGGTTTACCTCCGGATCTAGGGGTGTGGGTATTCTTGTTCGAACCTCCCTCCCCCTGGCTATCGATGAGGTGATTCATGATGACCGTGGGAGATATACTGTCCTGGTGGGTAGATATGAAGGCCGCACCCTATCTCTCTTCAATGTTTATGTTCCCCCGGGTTTGCAGGCCTCTACTTTTACTGACTTGGGCCGTGTTCTGTTGGATCTCCCTGATAGCACTCTCTTTCTTGCCGGTGATTTTAATTCGGTGCTTTCCGGCCTTCACGATCGCTGTCCCCCTAGAGATACCCCGCAGGCTCAGCAGTGGTTGGGTGGGTTTTTAGATACCTTTGGCCTTGTGGACTGCTGGCGACTGTTGCATCCTACTCAGCTCCAATACACCTTTCATTCTGGGGCCCATGGCAGTCTGTCCCGGCTGGATTATTTCCTGATGCCCGCAGCCCAATCATCGGCGGTTCGTGAGATTTTACACTTGCCTAGGGGTATTTCTGATCACTCGCCGCTCTGGCTCCGTTTCGAGGTTGGGGTGGAGGCGGCGGGCCGAGTGGCTCCCATTAACCCTTGGTATCTTTCCTCCCCTGAGACTCGTACCCTCTTGCTCAAGTCCATGGATGCATATTTCCTGGAAAATGAGGGGTCGGTCTCTTCGGCTGTGTCCCTGTGGGAAGCTTTTAAAACTGTGATTCGTGGACAGGCCCTTTCCTTGATTGTTGAAGCTAAGAGGGCAGGGAGGAAGGAGGTGGTGGACCTTGAGGGGGAGATCTCTGCGTTGGAGGACGAGTTGGAATCTGGTGTCACGCCTGACAAACTCCATGCCCTGGGTCTAAAACAGTTTGCATATAAATCTCTGGTCACTGACGCTGCAAAGGTGATGTTTCGTGAGCAGCAGGGCAGATTGTACGATGTGGGTGACAAGGCGGGCAAACTCCTAGCGTGGTTGGACAAGAAAGAAAGAGTTAATCGTGTGGTGCCCGTGATTCAGTCTGCGAGTGGTGAGAATGTGATTGATCCGACCGCCATTGTTGATCGTTTTGCAGAATATTTCCGTGTGGTATATGCTCCCGTGTCTGTGAGGGATGTAGCCGACTCCCGCCTTCTTCTGCGTGATATCACTTTGCCCTGTGTCACCGACTTGGACCGTATTGCTTTGGACTCCCCTTTTACGAATGATGAGATAGCCAATGCAGTTCGATCGCTCCGTTCGGGCAAAGCACTGGGCCCGAACGGTTTGCCTATTGAGTTGTACAAATTATGCCCCGATAAGGTGGCGCCGTATCTCCGCGCCATGTTTCTAGAATCTCGTGAGCGGAACATGCTTCCCTATGATCAGCGTCTGGCGACAATCGTCGTCATTCCCAAAGAGGGTAAACCGCGTGACCTCTGTTCCTCGTATAGGCCCATATCCCTATTAAATGTTGAACCTAAGGTGTTGGCTAAACTTTTGGCGACCCGTCTCCTTTCGGTTCTTGGGGAGTTGGTCCATCCGGATCAGTCTGGCTTTATCCCGCATCGCAACACTGCTCTGAATTTACGTCGCCTCCACGGCGCGCTGGCGAGGGCGGGGCTTTTGACTGAACCGGCCATTTTGGCGTCCCTGGATGCCTCCATGGCCTTTGATACTGTGGAGTGGCCCTATTTATGGGCGACACTTGAGAAATTTGGATTCGGGTGCGAGTTTATTAGCTGGGTTAGACTGTTGTACGCGGAACCTCTGGCGCAAGTTGTAGTGAACGGTAGAGTGTCGACCCCCTTCTCCTTGGGCAGGGGTACCCGTCAGGGTTGCCCCTTGTCCCCTCTGTTGTTCGCGCTCGCTCTTGAACCGTTGGCGGCCTGGCTCCGTTGGGAACCGTCCCTTAAAGGTATTCGATGGGCCCCGGACTTCGAAGACCGCGTCTCGCTTTATGCGGACGACATCCTCTTGTATCTTACTTCCCCTCGCAAGTCTTTATCTGTTTTATTTGACGTTCTTGCGTCCTTTGGTGCTAACTCAGGCCTCGTCATCAACTGGTCTAAATCCTGTGTATACGTTTTATCTGGTGTCTTGCCTCCGTTGCCGAGTAGACTTCCTCTTCAGGTGGTCCGGGATGGTTTCAAATACTTGGGGGTTTTCGTTACCTTGGATCCGTCCCTTCGTTTTGATCGTAATCTCCTTCCCCCGTTGCTTAGGCTCCGTTTGGACGTTGCCCGCTGGCGCAAACTTCCCCTGTCTCCACTGGGTCGGGCGGCCCTGTTTAAGATGATGTCACTACCGCGGTTTCTCTACGCTCTCCAGAATTATTATGATCCTATCCCCAAGACCTATTTTCGGGAGATTGAGAGCCTTCAGAGGCAACTTATTTGGGATGGGCGACCGCGCATTGCTCTCGCGAAACTTTCTATCCCGTGGTACGATGGGGGCATGGCGCTCCCCGATATTAAGAGATACTACTGGGCTTCCCATTTGTCCGCTATTAATCACGCTATGTTCTCTCCGGGTCGTAATCCGGCGTTTGAGATGGATAAACTTCAGCTTCCGGGAGGTGACTTTAATAGAGTACTCTATTCTCGCTCCGCTGGGCGCCATCTTGTGGGACCTACTTTGACTGCTTTGACAGTGTGGCGTGCTGCGAATGTGAGCCTGGGCTGGGAGGATCGCTTGACGTTGGCGACGCCTCTTTATGCTTCGGAACGTCTGGGCGGTCTTTGGTCTTCCAAGGGTTTTGACCGTTGGGACTTGATTGGGATCTCTAAAGTGGGGGATGTATATTCTAAGGGTTCTGTGCGCCCGTTTCAGGCCCTCCAGGCTGACTATGGCCTGAGTAGTCGGGAATTCTTTCGTTATTTACAGATCAGGCACGCTTTGGTTTCGGTGTTTGCTCCTGGTGAGATTCCGCCTGACTCTTCCCCACTTGAAGACCGTATCCTTGACGGACATCTTCCTGATAGCACTATCTCCCTGATCTATAAAAAGTTGATCAACAATCGGACTGATTTATTGGCCCGACTTCGGGAACAGTGGATGGGAGATGGGTTGGAACTTGATGATGAGGATTGGCAATCGGCCCTCTCCTCTCCGAAGGAGGTGGCTATACCGGCTCGACTCCGTCTGGTCCAATTGAAGATCCTTCATCGGGTGTACGTGACGGGACCGCGACTGATGGTGATGGGCTTTTCCTCTGATGGACTGTGTAAGCGTGGATGTGGTTTGCGTGCTACTTTCCTGCATATTCTTTGGGAGTGCCCGATGGTGGCTGCTTATTGGGTGGCCGTGCTTGATCTGATGACTGTGGTGACGGGGATATCCTTGCGACCGGAACCTCGTCGCTGTCTTTTGAATGTTTGGGAGCCCACGGACTATTCGGTGGCACAGACTAGATGGGCCACCCTGGGCTATATGATTGCGAAGCGAGATATTGCGCAACTCTGGGGGGCTTCCAGGCCCCCTGCCCTCGCGCAATGGGAGGATAATATGGACTGGTCCATGTTCCGTGAGAAAACTGTTTATGTGGCCAGGGGTAGACCCAGGGCATGGGTGAAGGTGTGGGGTCAATGGAACGAATACCGTGGCGACATTTGTACTCCTCCCCTTGTGGACACTGTCGAGATTACCCTATCTCCCTAGGCTAGCGTTCCCGGAATCTTCATATAGGGACTGAGCTGGTGTCACCGGCTCTTCCCCCCCTTCTTCTTCCTGATATCTACCCCCTTCCCCCCCCCCCCGCTCCATACTCCTTAGTACTTAGGATATTGTTACTGCACCTCCGCTGCTGTCCCCCCCTTGCGTCCCTTGGGCTGACCTTCAGTGATACACTCTCGCCTTTTTGTATGTTTGTTCTTTCATATATATAAAACCTGTTTTGGTCCTGTATTTAATGTGGAGTATTGCATTGTTGATTGACGGTTACCTCTGCGGGCTTATGTGATATGTGTCTACTCCTTTTTAGCGGCTGGCCCGTGTGGTTGTAGGCCCATCCTTGTACGTTTCTGCTTGCTCAAATAAAGGTTTTAAAAAAAAAAAAAAGAATAGTATCTTGGCAGTCTTTAAAATCTTGACAATCCTTGGAAATGTTCTTGGAAACAGTCTTTAGTCCATAAAACTTCTTTACATGCGACAAATGCACCCAGCCCTTCCTGCCTTCCAGTTTGACGGCAGTACGGGTGGCCAGGAGGACTTGCTTGGGCTCCTTCCAGCGGGGCTCCAGCGGACTTGAACGATCAAAGTTCCTTACGAGAACCAGACTTCCGGGAACGATTTCATGCGGTGCCACCTCGGTATTGTCTGGAAATGCGGCGGCAACCTGTGAACGACAAGAGTGTAGGGCAGACATCAAGGAAGCTAGGTAATCTGTCAGCATATTACTTGAAACATCTGTAATACTTCGGGGTCTAGGTGTACCCCACATATTAGGGGGGTGGCCAAATCCGACCTCGTACGGGGACAGACCTGATCTGGAATGTGCGACCATGCGCATATAAAACAGAGCGACTGGCAGAGCAACTAACCAGTCTACACCTTTTTCTTGACAGACTTTAGCAATGCGGATTTTCAGGGTCTGGTTATGTCTCTCTACTAGACCGGCTGCTTCAGGATGGCGTACACAATGGAACTTCCACTGGTATCCTAACAACAGGGAAACGTGTTTCATCAGTTCAGATGAGAATGGCTGGCCGTTATCAGAATATACGACCCTAGGGAGTCCATAGCGGGGGAAGAATTCACGAACCAACTGCTTGGCAGTGGTCGCGGCTGTGTAATCTGGGACTGGATATGCTTCTGTCCACCTGGACAAAGCGCATACAACTACAAGGACATACTTGAAACCTCGACATCGCTCCATCTGAATATAATCCATCTGGAGGACTTCAAAAGGGTGGTCAGGGGGCTGGAATCCACCTTGTTCCACCGGGACACTTTTACCTGGATTAAACTGGCAACATATCATACAGGTACGGACTTTCTGCTTGGCTGCAGCTCGTAAATGCTTGTTAAACCAAATGTTCTGGATACTGTCTAACATAGCTTTTTCTCCTAAATGTGCTGGACTATGTGCGGTATTGATAATGACTTGAACCATAGAGTCGGGGAGAAACCATGTGGCTCTACCCTTCGTCACCCATCCCTGATCTGTCTGAACCCCTCCTTGTTCGGACCATTTCTTGATTTCATCGGGAGTAGCATGTAACTGGATATCTATGACATCTTGAGTGGGGTCCTTAACTGTCATACAAGTAGTCGGATCTGGAGTATGTGTCTGTGTCGGATTAACTGACATGTCTGGAGTCTGTGCTGTAAGCTTGGCTGTTCGATCTGCTAGATCATTACCTTGGGAAATAATGTCAGTAACTTTCGTATGAGCTTTGCATTTCATGATAGCAATAGATGTTGGTAAATGTATTGCATCTAACAGAGCTTGAATAAGGAGACCATGCTGAATCTTGGTTCCATGAGAAGTCATGAAACCTCTCTCCTGCCAGAGCACTCCGAAGTCGTGTACGACTCCGAATGCGTAGCGTGAATCTGTGTAAACATTAACTTTCAGGTTCTTGGCGTGTATGCAGGCTTGAGTCAGAGCAACTAGCTCTGCTGCTTGAGCAGACAGGGTGTCAATACGGTGTGTTTCTATAACTTCAGTGTCAGTAGTCACTGCATACGTGGCTACTAGTTCTCCTGTACTTGTTCTCATACATGAACCATCCACATAAAGTGTCAGGTCAGGATCTGGTAATGGAATATCTGTCAGATCTTGTCTTGGCTTAGTCATAGTATTAACTACTTCCACACAGTCGTGTGTAGCAGGATTCGAAATAACTGACGGTAACAGTGTAGCAGGATTTAGAACGTTGCAGCGTCTGATTTCTATGTGTGGCTGGAACAGTGTCAGTTCATAACCTGTTAAACGTGCAATTGTCAAGTGCTGAGTCTGTGTTCGGTTTAAAAGAACTTCCACGGAGTGTGGAACTTGTACTATCAAGGAATGTCCTAATACTATGGAATCACTTTGTCTGATAGCTAGTGCTGTGGCTGCAACTGACTTGAGGCACGCAGGCAGAGCCTGGGCTACTGGTTCTAATGTGCTCGAAAAATAAGCACAGGGCTTGTATTGTCCTGCTTGATCTTGTGTGAGAACAGATAATGCTGTACCATCACGTTCTGTAACAAAAAGTGTAAAAGGCTTACTGTAGTTCGGTGTAGCTAGAACAGGAGCTTGGCATAAAGCTTTCTTTAACTCATTGAAACTAAGTGTATGTTCAGATGTCCAAGGGAGGACAGTCGATACGGCTGCCTCCTGTGTCGTTAACTGTATCAGTGGCTTGGCTAGAAATGCATACTGAGGAATCCATTGTCTGCAATAAGAAGTAAGGCCGATAAAAGCACGTACCTCCTTCTGGGTCTTGGGCTGAGGAAGACTCGCTATTAACTGGATACGGTCGGGTGTCAACTGCCTACCCCACTTGGACAGTAAGTGGCCTAAGTAGATCACTTGCTGGACACAGAATTGAAGCTTTGAAGGGGACACCTTGTGCCCCATCTCGGCAAGGAAATACAGAACCGTAAGTGACGCTCGCTCGCAAAAACGTTCAGAACGGGCTGTGATCAGTAGATCATCGACATACTGGAGCAGGGCAGTGTCAGCTGGCATGTGAATGTTGTCTAGTTGTCTCTTAAGTGCTTGACTATAAATACTAGGACTTTCTGTGAAACCTTGAGGAGCTCGTGTGAATTTATAGCTCCTTCCATTTAAACAAAATCCGAAAAGAAACTGGCTGTCTGGATGAATGGGGACACTGAAAAACGCGTTCTTGAGGTCTATTACTGTGAAAAATGAGGCTTCGGAATCAATGGCTGTCAATAGGGAAGAAATATCTGGAACAACTGGGTACTGGGGAATAATACATTTATTGAGTTCTCGAAGGTCAATCACTAATCGATATACTGGGGGTGCATTTGGATCAGTACGTTTCATGACTGGAATGATCGGAGAATTACATACATTGGAGTCAGTTTCTACAACTACTCCTTGAGCCATGAGCTCGTCAATAATTTTGGATAAGGCTGCTACAGCCTCAGGTGGCAATCTGTACTGTCTGATTCGTGGCAGGACTATACCTTGCTTGAGAGTCACACGATGGGGTGTGATTTGCATGAAGCCTACATCAGTTGGACCTTGCGCCCATAGATGCTGCGGAACATTAGACAATCTTGGATCAAAATCTCGTAATACATAGTGACCCTTGAAGTCACGTAAAAACAAACGTATTCCCTCGGGGGAACAGCAAATAACTGCACCTAATTCTTTCAGTGTCTTAATGCCTAACAAATTTTCTGGACATGACTTCGTAAGTAATAGATCAGTAGTGCGGGACAATGGACCTACTTCTAGAGTAACTGGCTTAGATATCTCGTTTACAATAGGCTTTCCTGAAAATCCAAGGGAAACATTTCTAGAGCCTGAGAGCGGAGCCCCTGGAACTTCGGCGTGACTTATGGTAGTCCTACTTGCCCCTGTATCAATCAGAAACTTTCTGTCTTTCCCTAGTACTTGACTATGAATATAGGGACCTTCTTGATCTACAGGAATCTCGATGAGAGGCAAGCCTACCTCCCTCTCTAGGCTGTTTCATGAGTATGCTTGATACTCTGGATACTCGGACTGAGCATACTGATACATCTGCTGTGTAACATGCTGTGTTGCAGCAATAGGCTGCGGTGCTGGAACTGTCTGTTGTGCATTCTGTGGCTGAGAAGTCTGTAAAACTTGTTCTTGTCTAGGCGGACGTGGTCTTTCTTTAGTCTTACCGGTAGCTATATTATGTTTCAGAACTGCACACTCGTTTATGAAATGACCTGGCTGTTTACAATAATTACATGTCCCTTTAACGGGAGCTGCAGGATGACTGGCTTGATTCGGACCCCTCTTCTGACTGTCTTGTGGAACAGATTGTGCAACTAGTACTTTCATTTTCGTGTCTTTCATACGTCTTCTCTCGTGTTCTTGCTCTTCTCTGATTCTATTCTGGTGGTACTGGAGCATCTGTAACATCTGGGACGGGGTACTAGCTTGCCATGTACTTTCGACCTTCAAAACTCGATTCTTAACTTGTGGACTTGAATTCTCGACTAATTTAGTAACAAAAAGATGAGGGTATGACTCGCTACTCGTCTTCAATCCACTGTTTATAATGAAACATTTTTCAAATCTAGAATAAAAATCACTAGTGTCTTCATCTTGTTTCTGTTTACAGGCTGAGATTGCATCCCAGTCTTCCTTTTTAGTGGCTAATAATCTGGGCAAAACTTGTATTAACAGTTCTGGTAATTCTTTACATTTCTCTCCAAGACCGGTACCTGGTACTCGTATCTTATCTTCAGCTTCTAGAACTGCCCAATCGATCTTTTTCTCTCCCACCTCCCATTCTTTTTCCTTGAGTTTTTCGTATACCCCTGCGGGCAACAGGACCTTTAACATTTTAATAATATCTGGATACGTATATTCTCCCATACGGAGCATGTCTTTTAACTCTCGGTGGAACCCTGCTGGATCTTTGTCATGACAAGGAATTAATTTCTTCATCTCTAAGAGTTCCATCTTTGTAATCGGGGTGTAAACAAATACTCGTTGCATTTCACCATCTGCTGTCCTGACTGGGTGTACTTCTCGTAACGGATTCTGTCTATCTATGTAAAACGGTTTACTTTCTGGAGGTGAGACATGAACAAAATGCGGGTTTAAAAACATACTATATTTGTGGCGCTGTTCTAGAATGACACTAACTAAATCGGTACCTAAACCTTTCCATCTATACTGGAGTAACTCGTTCAGGACATCATGTAACGGACCTGGATCAGAATGTTGACCCTCATACAGAGTGATGAGGTGCTGGTGCTGGATCATATACATACCCACCAGTCGCTGCTCGGCTGGGGGCAATTTCAGAAACATTTGTGCCACTATTTCGTCTGGAAAAGTGGTAGAATCAGTAGTCCATCGGACTGCTGATCGGGCTAGTTCTTGTTCATGCATGGTACTTATCTCACTATAACCGATTCGTGATTTCAAAATGTGATCGGTAGCTTGAACTACTTGTTCTAGAGAACCTTGTTCCGGTGCTGGATGATGAAAGATTTTCTTGTGTTCCAGGCGTGAATGTCGGTAGGAAAGTCTAGTTCTACCTACATACGCTATTCTGGCGGTATTCTCGTCCTCTACCTCTTCAGTAAAAGAGTCATTCTCTTTCTCGCTTACTTGTGCTGTTTTACGTTGTTCGTGTAACCTTATTATTTCCTTACGAATTTTCTTGTACATACTCTCTATACTACTGATGGTTCTGTGCTTACCCTCGGCTATATTATCACTCCACCTTGTCAGGGTTCTCATTTCGGCCGGATCTTTGGTCGGATAATCTTGTTCCCTTATTAAACAATTAATCAGAAACTTTAATATCATGAGCTGGATCTCAGCTTTCCTTTGAGACATGGCTTCGCCAATACTTTCTGGATCATCCCCTGTACGGATGAAACGATATATTCTGTCTAGATCTTCTTTCATATCCGGTAGGGTGTCCAAATACCCGGTCACCCGTCTTACACGTATGGAATATATAACCGTACTATCATCGCCTGCGACTGGATCATAGCGGCATTCAGTAAGAGCTCGTCGGATTTCTGCAACGGACTTATATTTGGGCGTACGTTGTAACGCACGTTCATGTAACTCGACTAACGTTACACGCTGGTGTGGCGGCGGGGTACCAGGAGGACCTCCTCCTGCGGCCCCTAAACTAGAATCGTCGACTGATACTCTTCGTGCTGGCAGAGTGACTGATGTGGCGGGAAGTTGTACTATGGGCTGGACCGGGGGTACCGTAGCAGGTACTGCAACAGGTGCCCCGGTGACTGGAGGAGCAGGAGTTACATTATTTACAGGAGCTGGTGGAACAGGATTTGCATATTCCGGGACTGTGTCGTCCAAATAGGACGAGATAAAAATATCAGCTGCGGTCGGTTTGTGACGTAGCTTGGTCGGAACTAATGGTGGCGGAAAATTACTGGATGCCTCCGGGGTCGCTTTTGGCAAGCCCTCGGCAAGAAGAGGATACATACCCTTAATGAGGGCATTCCTCTGTCTGTCTGACTGTTCGGTTTTAACTCGCTCACCTATCTCGATTAGTTCCCTTTCTTGCGCTCTTTCTAAGGATTCTCTACTTAATTCTGACTTTCTGATTTCTTTTTCGGTTCTTTTATGAGATTCTTTGCGCCATAACTCGATGGCATCTTTCTGTGACTGTCTGGCTTTCTTTTTCCATAATGCTTCTTCTACTCGCATGATGCACTCGGCATCCCACGTACCTGATACGGCCATCTATACTTTTCTTCTAACTGTTTGGTGTACTCTACCCATAAATCTAGATATAATATGGCACTTATGCCATGCTTTTGATACATAAAATGACCTGGACTGTCCCTAGGCGGGACAGGAACTGCTTCTTCTAACAGACCTTTTCTAGTTCTTAACTGACGTAGTTTGGAAAACAACGGCATGACTGGACTGTAATCTAGACACAATACAATACACAATAAACACGATAATTACACCACTTTCATACCACGACATTAAAATACATGAATGACATTTAGAATAACAGTTTTGACAAAAATACTACCTGGAATACTGAAAACAGAATACATGAATTTTCTTGAGAACAGAACTGACTAGAACAGAAACTAGATGCACTGCTAAAACAGTACGAACTTACCGGTCTCATAAAGAGACACGTCAGGACCCGCATCCACCGGAGTGGACACTTCGTGTTGGGTCTGTGTACCACCAAACCCATGGACCAGAGTCAATTAGGTTGACCCTGTCTAGATACTACCCCAGCAACGGTACTCACCGGGCAGCAAGAACGGAAGGCCTCGGACTGGACTGGACTGCTTCGACGCCGGACGGACACGGACTTCGGACTTCTGTTACGGGTGGGCCTCCGGATACCTCGGACCTTGGACTCTCTGCTTGGGCTCTGGTCGGGACTCGCCGCGTTCCTCCACCGCCTCGTCTGGATGCTGGACCGCAACCTCCGTCTCCTCCGTGGGCCTGAGGGATACTTGAAGCAGAAATATCTGCACGTGCACGGTATGGTTCCGTCACGGCTGCAGAGGATCAGGGGGCATACGTGGCTTCTCCGGCGCGTGGGGAAAGGGCAAGTCCCTATTCGGGCGCCATTATGTGGTATATAAATAAATAATACCGGATCTATTTTTGACTGGATATAGTAGTTACAGATAGCTCAATAAATAAGAGTCAAGATTCGAGGTAGTAGGAGTTTGCAGGTTTAATACAGCATAAAGGACAGGAACAGGACAACCTGCACAGGAATAGAATGACAGCGCTGCCGGGGGCAGGATCGGAATCGGGGACGACGGCGTAACATTTAATAACAGTGCACAAGTATATATACTAAAACAGTTTCATTACAATACATACGATAGGCGGAGCAGTGGGTGGGGTCAGTAACAGTCGCGAAAGATAAGGGTGAAAGTAGGTGTAACAGGAGGCGTATACATAGACATGTGATGTAAACGTAACAGAATATGTCATAAATGGGGCGGAAACATGGAGGGGGCTACCTAAGGAGCCGGGACCTCTAACCTAGTGGTGCGCGTAAACTGACAATGACGTGTTACTAGGAGAAGCTGGGGGCTATGACTTCTGCGCTAGGAGCAGAGACTGAAGTCTGGAGAGTCAGGGCGACATGTACCTAAACACTATCTAGTATCTGATGTTTAGAGAACATGTTGATAGAATCCAAAAGTTATCGGGGTAAAGGCTAACAGACTCTAAGACCGGTGCATGCATTATTCTACATGTAGTGCGTGTTGAAGAATATTAAATGACCATTAGTACAGTATTTCTCTTACATGGAGACGTAAAGGCTAGACCATGACGGAAACTATTGATGCGATTCAGTAGCTTAGGAATGCAGAGAAGGAGGGCTGGACTGATAACTAGAATCATAACATACTTTTGGCAGACTAGCAGGCAGAGCCAGGCTGGGCCGGGCACTGTGAGGCAGGAAGTAAGTGAAGGGTCAGGAATACAGGTGGGGGCTGTATCGCTCCTCAGCGAGGGCTCAGGAGACAGGAGCTGAATCTGGTGTCCGGGCCCTTTTGAGGCCTAGAAACGGGGACTTTTCAATGAAATAACGTGCACACTGAGAAACGTGGCAACGTAACTTTACATAGGCCTGATACTCGTAGCTTTCACGAGAACTGGAAACTGGCATACTAGAGATGGACACAACTGTAATTGCGTCTTTAATCAAACATGGGGAATACATATGCATATTAATCATGCACACATAACATAGGATGTGGAACACGTAGGGACACAGAACATGGCAAAATTTACTTTTCCACATTCCCTCCTTGTCACTACGTTTCCATCAGGAAACATCAATATTCATGATACCATCTATTATTTCATACAGTATCATTTGCTCGTCTCGAATTTTCTTGGAACTGGATTTAGAACGGGACTTGGGACTAGGAATACAAGAGGTAGCACAAATGCCGCAAATCGCAGGGCCACATTGTATACAGAGGCAGCAACTGAATATGATCGCTACTGCAATACCTAGAAAGGACAACACTTTCCATCCCCAGGCGGAAATTATATTCCAAAACCAACCGGACCATGTCCAGGTGCCTGGATTTTGGTGTAACAGATGGGCAATTTTATGGAGTCTGGTTATAGCTGAATAAACAGACGGCGCGTTATTAGGAATGAAAATGCAGAAACTAGATCCGATGACTCTACATGCTCCGCCCCTATCGGCCAGTATGACGTCAAGGACGAGACGATTCTGGAGCACGACAATTCTCATAAAAGATTGCTCTTCGGTTAAGTTACCTAGAGCAGAGGTAGTCTCAATCACTACTGCTTCAAGTGTTCTGGTTAATCTACGTATCAGTTTACTATTCACGACAGTACCTAAGTAGGGAAAGACACCTTTATTGATGTCTATGTATTGTTCTAGAGCAGTTTCAGTATAATCAACAATCGGGAGGTCTCTCTTGTGTCTAGTATGTACTAGGTGGGAGTTCCTATGATAGTCAGGTGGGGCTAGAAACTCTGGACCGGGCACTTCCGGTGTCGCTCCGCTCGGGTGTTTCGGCCTCGGCTTTCATTGTGGCTCCCGGCTTCGGCTCAGCCACACCACAACAGGCCCACTCGAGCAGCGCTGGATTTTACGGGACCTCCTTCGTTCTTCAGCGGGTCACAAAGGCACGGCTGGGCTCTGCTAGTGTTCCCCCGCCCGTCGCCACGTCCCTGTGGGGTCCCAAGGTGCCGATGGTCAGGATAATGCCCTTGTCAGTCCCGGAGCTCTAGCAGTACCCGACTGCTATCATGGCCGGCTAGCCACGCCCCCCTCTTTTTGCATTGTAATGTTAACTGCTATCCTATCACTTTGGAAGTTGCTGCATGGATAGCGGTCCTGCCAGGCGGCTTTGTATGATTTATTATTGTGATCATTGCTTTTTAATGTTCAGTTCAGTTCAATTAATCTTTATTTCGACAGTAAAAAACCATCATAAAAGTACAATTTATACAATTAAAAAATTCATTAAAAAATTCATTAAATTACATTTCTGAACTTTTTGACATTAAAAAAGAGAGACCGAAACAAGTAAGGGATACATTTCATATGGGGAGGTAATATTCCTGTTCAGATGTTTGCTAATCCCTTGTATTCCTCAACCTTAGTGCCACTTTTAAAAAAACTAGTAATACAACATAGAGTATACATATCGCTAGCTTTCTGCAAAAAGAGTAATGCAGCCTTTGCCTGGCGGAATTTCTGTTTCCTGAGGATCTCAACCAAAAATCTGCGCCTCGGATTCCGGTAAAAAGAACATAAAAGTACAAAATTAAGGGTGTCCTGCGGAGACCTATTGTCGCAGCCGCAGGCACCCTTCTGCTCAATCGTTACAGTAAAACCTGAGGGATACGCTAAAATATTAGGTAACAGATTGAGCCTAAAACAACATAATAAAAATCTATCATGTTGGTTGTACATCAGGAACAGATAAGCTTCCATTCCCTCCCCATTGCTGACTCGACAATGAGCTGCAATCGATCCTTTCAACATATCAGCATCACATCTAGCAGTTTTAAATTTCTCTTCAAGCAGCATTTTGACCCTTGCTTTACATCTAGCAGAATTCGGTACAGGGTCATTAAAGAGGAGGTGCTCATCTATACTTTCTAGAGCATTCTTAACATATTTTAGCCACGGGATTTTTAATCCATTCTTTCTATGCAGGCAGTCCAGAATAATCTCTCTAGTCAGTGCTGCCTCTGGATTGGACCATATTCTTATCCATGCCATAATTGGCCTCATCTTGACATGGTCTGAGATGTATTGGGTCCCTAGTTCCGTGTGCACTATTTCAGCAGGGATGGAGTGTGGGACTTTCAATACTCTGCGGAAAAATTTGTCTTCTGCTAATTGTAGTTTTTTAGGGTCCCTGAAACCCCACACTTCTGCTCCATATAGGGCCTTTGCTACACTAATTGAGGAATACATGGTCATAATTTGTTCGGGGCGCCATCGTCCTAGCCTACTTGCAAAACTTAATATTGCACCACTCGAGGAAACTAGCTTTGTGCAATGCTCCATCACAAGAGGATTAAATTCGAGTTACCCATCCATCAAAAGGCCCAGATACGGGAAGGTGTCCACTGACTCCAGCGTATGTATCCCTATTTTGTATACAAACTTTTTTGAGGGAGTTTTCCCGGCCATCATGACGAATGATGTCTTCAAATTTACGCACAGATCTAAACTGGCCATAAACTGAGCAAATCCGTCCACCAATTTTAATAAGCTCCTTGGTGTCCGGGCGAGCAGGACCGTGTCGTCCGCGTACAATAGTACAGGGATTTGACAAGATCCTATTCTGGGGCAATCCACCGCTAGGGCAATTAGTGCACTTTCCAGGGCGTTAATATAAAGTGAGAACAAGAAGGGGGCAAGGATGCACCCCTGCCTTACTCCTTTTGTGCATGGAAATTGTTCTATACATCCCCCTTCCTGATTATAGCGGACCACAGCTGTCGTATTCCAGTGTAACTCCTTTAGAATATTAATTAGCCCCGCCTCAATGCCCATATTAAGCATCATTGCCCACAGTTTTGACCTATTTACATTGTCGAAGGCTGCCGCTAGATCCATAAAACCCATGTAAATCGTACCATTGCTAGCTTTAGTATACTTAGCAGTTAGCAGGTATAAGTTTAGGCACTGATCACTGGTCGACTTACCAGCTCTGAACCCGTACTAAACGTCCACCAAGGTGCGGTGCTCTTCTGTCCAATCCATCAGCCGATTCAGAATTACACTGCCAAGTATTTTAGCAGACACGTCAATTAATGAGATCGGTCTATAGCATTTTGGGTCGTCCTTGCTCCCTTTCTTAAATATCGGAACGATCAGTGCGGTGGACCAAGAGCGTGGTAGACCAGAACTAATGGCTGCGTTTAAAACCCTTGTTAGAATCGGGGCCCAGAGATCTATATTACTCCTATATGGATCTGGTGGAGTGCCATCAGGCCCCGGTGCTTTGTTTGGGGTCAGCCCATTAATTGCTAATACTATCTCTTCTAATGAGAGGTATGATTCGGAGTTTCGGGTACCTTCCCAGGCCCCTTCATTGACTTCAGCATTAGGGTCGCTATAAAGGCCCTTAAAATGAGCAACCCATTGTTCAGGGAGGATGTTTGTACTTATCACCGGGGCAGTGTGGTCTTGAAAGCACGGTCTATTTACTATCCTCCAGAACTCTGTAAAATCCCTATTCTCACCTGCCTCTCGCAGGTCTGCCCAAACTTCTGCTTGTAGGGTGATCTTTCTTGCTTTCACCTTCGATTTATAGGTTTGCCTGGGTTTGGCCACTTCAGCCTTGTCCCTCGGTTTGGTTTTTAAAGACAGTTTTAGGTTCCTCAGTGCTTTTGAACAACTAGCATCAAACCATCTTGGTTGATCATTGCCTTTTCTTGGCCCCCTAGTTTTCAATAGTTTGTCGGCCAGTTCTGTCAGGGTCCTGAACACTGCCACTAAAGTGGGTCCTTCAACTTGGAGGTCCAAACACTCCTCAACTTGTTTGCTACCCTTTTGAATTAAGGTTTTATAAAATTCCTGGGGATTTATTTTTGCCCACCTGAGTCTTCTCCCCCGATCTGTTGGCTGCAGGCTAGTGTCCCCTGGTTTAGTTTTACCCCCCCCCCAATATTACATGATATTTCCATGGTTAGGGGGTTATGGTCACTGAAGGTGCTCCATTCCGTGCTAACCTTAGTAATCCTCGCTTTAGAGAAGGAAGATATCATAATGTAATCTATGATGGTGGAGCAACCTCTCCCTTTAAATGTTGGGACGTACGTACCCTCCACCTCTTGGACAATCAGTTCAATGGTATGAGCTAATAAGTGGGTTTCTGTTAGTGCAGTTAATAGTGAACCCTCACTATTATGCTCAAAGTGCGGACCATTTTTTAAAGGGCAGGAGTCCCATCCTGTGCCAGCAGATGACAAGGTTTGGCATAGGTGACAATTAAAGTCTCCCATTAATATTACTATTGGTCCTCCCCCTCCTGTCTTTTGTTCTGACTCTTGAATCAGTCTTTCATCTATCTCCTGCAGGACAGCATTCTCTCCTTCTACGGGTCCTGAATTATAAACGTTGAGTACAAATAACCTCAGCCCTCTACCTTGGAACCTTAATGCCTGTAGTGTTTGTGACGTCCATGC
The DNA here is from genome assembly GCF_964261635.1 of Lissotriton helveticus. Lineage (NCBI taxonomy): Eukaryota > Metazoa > Chordata > Amphibia > Caudata > Salamandridae > Lissotriton > Lissotriton helveticus. The sequence continues at coordinate 160,179,473 of NC_136065.1, read as the reverse complement.
TGGTGCTGACCATCGACCTTCTAAGGTTAGACTGACATAGAGGGCTAGCCCCCCTTTTGCTCTTCCCATTCTGCTTTCCTTTGCTGGCACAAAAAAGCCTTTATAGCCTTCTATTTGATACTGCGAGGGATCAACTGCCCATGTCTCCTGCAAGGCTATTATATGGAACCCTTCTAATTGGTTCCGCCAATCTCGGTTTTCAAATTTGCCTGCTATGCCCGCTATGTTCCATGACATGGTGTTCAGCTTTCCACCTAATCCTATTACTCCTTTCGCATCCAGCTTGGTTAGCCTGGGGTTAGCCCTATTTACTTGCCCATCCCTATCTCTTTCCACCTTCCCAATGGGAGTACATTTTGATACTTCCTTAGTTTGCTCCCCCTCTAGTGCTTCCATCTCACATTCAGCAGTTGCCCCCCTCCGATCATTTTCCTTGCTTTGTGCCCTTCCTTGTAGTCAATCATTCTCGTTCAAGGATTGTAGGGGACTAAATCTATTTAGCCACTGAGGCCCACCCTGATTTAATAATGGTTGGGCACCTTTCTCCCTAAGCATTGCCCAGAGCCCCTCAATTGGCCTTCCCCTTCCCACCTGTCTAAATGGTGGCTGCTGTAGAACTGATTTCCTGGGATAGAAATACCCTAGTGGCATTGTCCTTATCGTGCTTGTTACATTTCTATTGTGGTTGTCTACAATGTACTCCACTAGCTTAGGGTTTCTGAAGTTTGCAATGATGCAGTTACCTTCTATATCCTTTCTTCTGGAGCCAACCCAACTTGCCCTGCGTAGGTGTAAGATTTCTCCTGGTTCCCCCCCCCTGCAGTGGTCTGTGTATGTTTAACCAAGTGGTAACTTTGCTTTTGAGTTTTGTGTAGGTTTCCCTCTGCCCCTTTCTAAGTTCTGGTACCCCCGCAAAGATAACAACATAGGGGCTTGCTTCTGGTGGTAAGTTTACACGGGGTAAGGGATCCTGTGGTATATCACTCGGCTCCCTATTCAGATGTGAAGTATACGTTTGATTACTTGTGGGGGGTATACGTGGTTGCCTTTGTATTATTTGTCCCTGGGCTGTTTTCCCACCCACATTTCCATTTGCTTGTACCCTTCCCTCCCCCACCTCTGTAGCTGTTTTAGGCTCTGCATGCACCTGCACAGTAATGCTTTGCTCAGTGCTAACACAGTTGTTAATTGCAGGGGTTGGTACGGTTGTTGCTGGCATTACTTTATCTAGATGTTTAGCAAGTATAGTATCAGTGGCCTTACCCTGTTTGTACAGTTCACTGCTAATTTTATCTAACTTGCTTACTAAGGGTTTAATTTGATTAGATATGAATGCCTCCAGATGTTTTTGCAGGTCTAAGATTACGGCATCAAGCCATACTGGTGGGTTTAAGGGGAATCTAGGTTCTATTATCAGTTCTTCATCCGCCACCGTTCTACACTCGTTACCTCTATTACATCTTTTCCTCGTGTTTGATCGTGTACTCTTACTACCACTTTTTCTTCCTCTCTTCCTGGGAGTTTTGTTTCCCCATTTCTTCTCTGATCATTATTCCCTACTTCTGGCTGAGCACAGGGTATCGTTTCAGCTGACTTTTCTAGGGGGCCAATATCTGGGGTATCGCTAAGATTTAAATCTGCAATTTGTATGGGAGTCAGGGGCAAATTCATTAAAGTGGTTGAGATACGCTTCTCCGTTCGTTCTATCTCCCCTGCTACTTTCCGTAACATTAAATCAAGGACAGTCGGGGTATTTTTATGCATCGCTACATTGCTTATCTCAGAACCTCCATGTTTTGTTGACAATGGGGTTCCTGGGTTGCCTTTGTTGGAGCGAGTTTTTGGTTTGGTAGCCATATCCGACCCTCCCAATAGTTTGTGGGGTGTGTTACTAAACAAATCAAGACTATAGGCCCCTATATCAAGGATCGCTTTACTATTGGTTAATACGATACCCAGGTCCAGCAAAAGTCAGACAGTTTTTTTTTCTTTTTCAGGCAGCAGGTACTACAACAGTTTCAAGAAGCAAATCCAAGGGGGTTAGTCCGTCCCATCCCTGGTCGGCCCCTGACGGCCACAGACGGCCCGCCCTCTGCCCGGGCTCAGCCCGCGCGCGTCCCGCGACGCGGGAGGAGCGGCTCGTTGATAGGCGCCTCCGGGCGCGGGCAAGTGACGCGGACGCTACAGCCGGCGTCCACGTGTTGCAGCAGTGCAGGCTGGGGTTTGTAGGCAAGAGACCCGGTGTCTGGGAAAGCACTCTCCCCACTCGGCGGCCGCGGGATTTTACAAGCGGCGGCGGGGGAGATTGAGGCAGGCAGTCGTGTGAGGCAAAGCGCCTCTGGTCAGAGCTGGCGTCAAGGTAGTTCTCGCCTTGCTTTTTAATGTAATTATAAGACCACCAGGTGATTGTCCTTGGGTGAGTTCTTTGCTATTATCACTTCCATTATTTGATGTTAAAGGAGTATAGTCACATGTAGAAGTAGATTCATGGTGTGATTTTTCCTTTGTTGCAAGGGACACAGTACTATCTACTTCGTAAACCCTGGGTGTGTTGCCGGGAGTGTTTCACCTTGTTTACAAACTCCAAGCTCTTATCAGGGCTAGCTCGAGTCTGGGCACTTTCAGATGCCTTCTGTAGATTATATGTTGTATCATCTGTTGTTTGAGATGTGTCTAATGAATCTGAATTTGACAGCTTTTCCTCGATTACCGTGTCGGGTTTGTTGGGATGCTTACAACTGATATGTCTTGTTACTCCTGCTTAGCCTCAAAGATGGGGTATAGTCTGTCACTGCATGGGGTTTCTTTCACTATACATTGAAGGTCTTTTCTTGCCTTCCTATCACGTTTTTCTGTCTCTTGGTTTGAACAGGGATCATGGGTTTGTTTTGTTTAGCATCATTCTCTGAAGGCTGGTCAGTGGACGTCAGTGCAGATTCTATCAGCTCCTGATTAGTAGGCGCTGCTCCTGGGATACTAAACGGCTAGCTTAACTCAGACATATCGTGTTTCTTTTACATCAGAACTTGGGTGCAGTTACTCAGCTCTAGGGTTTGCCTACTAGTCATAGTTTCTGAAACCGTAATTTTTCCATTCCATTAGAAATACAATTTAAAATGGTGTAAGAAAGTGGCTCTGTATATACTGGACCAAAGTAAGGTACAGTGTGCACAGAGTCCACAGTCCCCAGAGGTTTGGCAGAGGCTAAAGTTAGATATAACCTTACTCTCCAAAGTGGTAGCTTGGTCGAGCAGTAAGGCAGTATCGGAGGTTAGTGTAAAGCATTTGTTGTACACACTCAGTCAGCAAATGGTCTCACACACTCAAGAACTGAACTCTAGGCCAATTGTTTTGTTTCAAAAATATATGGTTGTTTTATTTTAGAACCAACAAGGTATCAAAATATACTTTCTCAGAATGAGTTTCTTTAGTTAAATACTTTTCAAATAGGCAATAGACTTTTTGATTACAATAGTTAAAGTTGTTGCAATAGGCAACACAATTTCAACCACAATGCAACATTGAGGTCAATGGGAATTTCTAGATAAGTGCAATTAGTTACTTTATGGATTACTTTTCTAACCACAGGACTGGATCCTAGATTCAGTCCTGGGACATCTCCTGTAAATAGTTAAGTAAAAGCGTTTTGGTTACAGTAGTGATTTTTAAGGAATATTATTGTATTTTTAAGTTGACACTTAGAAGCTTTTTCACATAGAATTACCTGTGTTATCCTATGGGAGGAAATTCACTTAGCAGGTAAGTAGTGTTATCGTTACTTTTTCTAACTCAGGGTTTGATCCTGGATCCAGCCCTGGTGCATCTCCTGTAAACAATTGAAAGAATGCGTTTAAGTCATACAGGCGATTTTTAAGGAATATTTGTCGTTTTTGAAAATCGACACTTCACGTAACTTTTCTGGTGAAAATCGTACAATGGATTCCTATGGAAGAAAATTCAAGTTAATGGTAAGTATGGTTTAAATTACTTTTCAGGGTCAGTGCTGGGCTAAAAGATGCAGCACTGGGTTCTCTCCTGATAACAGGTGAGTAAATCGGAATTTGTTGTCCGGCTGATTTTAGATGAATATTTTAAAGTTTCAAAACCCCACACTTTTCGAGTGAAACCAGTCAAGGTTACCCTATGGAAGAAAAGTGAGTGGGTAAGTACTCGACTGGCAGAGTTCTGGGCATAGACTCAGGGGTCTCCCAGGGTCAGGCAGGTACAGTTGGTACACCCTCAGTGGCACAGGGGCAGCCGGGTGCAGAGGTAGTTGGACCCAATGTTATCCTATGAGAGGCAGGGGGCTTTCGGTTGGTGGCTGCTGGCAACCAGGCCACGCGGCTGTGGGAGCTGGGCTCCCGGTCACTTGTGCAGGGCAAATGGGGAAGTAGATTAGGACAAAGGTTGCACGGCCTGGGGCACTCGGGCGGCTGGGTGCAGGGTGCTTTTGAGCCGTCGGGCGCTCAATGTTATTCAATGGAAAACGGTTGGAGGGGTCCCTGGTTGTGAGGCTGCATCGTCTGGGTCGTTGAGGAGGGTCCTTGGGCACTGGATTTCAGGTCACAATCGCCGGGGGGACGTCCTCAGGGTCTTTGTTCACTCATGCAGAGGCCGGGCTCTGCGGGTGCAGTGTGTGCTGGATTTGCGGTTCCTGGCTGGCACCAGGGGTGTTGCTTTTTGAGCAGAACCACTGCTCGTGGGAGTCCCTGTCTTGGTAGAGTCACAAGGTAGTCAGGCCCTACAGGGTTTTTGAGGTTGCTGACCACAGAAGGAGCCGGGGTTTTGCAGGAGCAGGTTCGAGGGTCGACAGGCCTGTAGGGCTGGGGCCAAGTCAGTTGATGTCATCCTCTTCTTAGCAGCTGCACTGCAGGTCTTCTTGTTTCTTGATCTTCTTGCTTGTTTCGGGATCAGAGGAAGGAAGGTTCAGGGTGCCCCTAAATACTAAATTTAGGGGCATTACAGGTAGGGTAAGGGCAGGGACCAATGGGTTCCTGTCCTGGGGTGAGTACACCCCCTATCCTGTCCCTCTCCTGTGGGAGGGGGCAGGGCTCCCCATTCTCAAAATGGCGGGAGCCCGGAGCTGTGCTTTACCTCGCCTCTTCCACCAGAGGCTGGCACACCCCCTTCCCTTCCTTTATTTTTCCTGCCTGTCTTCCCGCCAGAGTGGGGGTTAGTTGCTGGGTACAGCAAGTGGCTTGGAGAAGCTCACAAAGGCGGCAGCCTTTGAAACTCTCCCTGTCCATCCTGGGGGAGGAGACCTAGCCCCTCGTCCCAGGATGTGCATTGTTGCAAGCCCAAGAGAGCGGATGGCTCTCTACCCAGGGATCGCCCAACATGTCTGCTGTGTGGCAGCCTAGGCAGCCACTCAGTCAGGACGCTGGTTGTGGGTTAGTTTCAGGGGGCAACTATAAGTTGCCCTCTGTCGTGCATTTTACATTAAATCCCACACTGGCATCAGTGAGGGTTTAATGTGCTGAGAAGTTTGATACCAAACTTCTCAGTCTTTTGTGTAGCCATTATGGTGCTGTGGAGTTCGTGATGACGACATCCCACCACCATATACTCTTAAATGGCAGCACTGCGCTTACAGTGCCCAGGAATGAACCTGGGCATTGTAGGGGCACAGGGCTCATGCACCTGTGCCCACACCACTGGCATAGGGCACCCAGCTAGAGGAAATGAAAATGAATGAGAACTTATATAGCGCTACTTAGCCCGGAGGCATCAAGGCGCCTATCAAGAAAAAATCACAAAAAAGGCAGATCCCAAAACTAAGGGTAGGCTTTGGCAAAAAGCCATGTCTTCAGAACCCTTCTAAAGGCTTGCAATGATGGCAGGGACTTGATTTCACAGGGCAGAGTGTTCCACAGTTTCGGAGCAAGGCTAGAGAAAGCCCTGCCTCCCCACTTAGCTCTTCGAACACGGGGGACTGATAACAAGACCTTTTTGGAGGAACAAAGGTTTCTGGAGGGGGCATACGGAACCAGCAGGTCTCTTATTCCTCCCGTCCCATTCCTGTTCAGGGCCCCATAAATCTAACAGAAAACCTTAAAGGAAATCCTGGCTTCAATCGGAAGCCAATGCAGGGATTTCCTAGCGGCAGTGGCTGACGAGCGCCTGGGCACGTCCAGCACAAACTTAGCCGCAGCGTTCTGCACAATTTGTAGTCGCTGTAACAGGCCCTTGTTTATTCCTACGTATAAGGCTTTACAATAATCGAGCCGGGAAGCTATTAATGCAACCACAATTTGCTTGCGGGCTTGCAGGGACAGATAATGTTTGACTTTCCGCAGGATCTTGATAATACCCCAACAAGTGGATATTGTCCTGTTCACTTGTTGACCCATCGCAAGGGCCGGATCGATCAAGACTTCCAGGTTCCAAGCCAGGGCCGTGGGTACAGGGCAAGCTCCCAGGGATGAAGGCCACCATTCCGCGGACCAGATGTCCTCCTTCCCACCGAACACTAGGATCTCTGTCTTCTCGCCGTTCAGCCTTAGTGAATTGTCAATCATCCATTGAGCAACTGCTTCAAGGAGTGACTGAGGTATGACAGGGCAGTGGTGTTGTGGACATGGCACACAGGGATGTGTGCCATGTCTACTCTCTGTTTTGTTTTGCACCAAGACACTCAGCCTGCCAAGGTAGTGTGTGGGTGTCAGAATACAGGGCCCTTAAGAGTGGCACAATAAGCGCTGCAGCCCCTAGGGGCCTTCTCTGGTCACAATGTCCTGGGTAACTAGGGTACCATTTACCAGGGGCTGACATGTGGCCAGAGATGCCAACTGGGTTTAGGCTTTAGTACAGTTTTTAGGGAAGGAACACAGGCCCTGGGTTCCTGATTGGCAAGGACCCAGGGCACACCAAGGAAAAGTGCATCAGTTATCAGGCAAAAAGTGGGGGTTACTGCAACGGAAACCCACTTCCTTACGGCTGGTATAGTGCTTAACTTATCAATAATTGGGCCACATGCACAATCTGTTTAGACTGAAGGGTTTGTTTGTTGCATCCTTGTTATCCAGTCTCTCAATATTTTAAGTTTTGCATTATACCACTGATATAAGAAGCTATTACGTTAATAAGGTCACTCTGAATGTCCAACTTATCTGACTGCATATGAGTGCCGTGATTGATGTATGTAAAATATTTAATAGTGAGGTGTGAATTTTCGAGATGCTCTCCTCGATCTAAAATGTCATGATTCGTATTGATCTCAGTCCCAGTATATTATTATGAGACATACAAAGCGCGCAGCTACCCTGAGGGGTTTCACTGCGCAGGGCGGGTGTAAAAAGGAAGAAGAGAACTGCATAGCGAGTTAGAAAAGGCAGGTTTTAAGACCCTTACGGAAAGCAAGAAGGGATGTCGAATCTCTCAAGGGAGCTGGTAAGGAATTCCATAGTAGCGGCCCTAAGTAAGTAAAGGAACAGCCTTTCATGCGAGCCAGGCAGGTTTTTGGTACCGAGTCTGCAGAGAGGATCGCAAGGGAAGGGAGGGATGGTATAGGTCGACTAAGTCCAGAAGGTATTTAGGAGCAGATCCCTATTTTACCCTGAACATATAACAGAGTTCTTTGACCATAATATGATTCCACACAGCCAGTGTAGATCGCGAAGAAGGCTGGAGACAGAGGTAAACTTGGGTAGGCGATGGAGAAGCTTTGCTTCTGCATTCTGCACCAGATGCATCAATGGATAGTGGATTTGCCAGATCCCAAGAACAGGACGTTGCCTTAATCCAGTCTAGAGACCACAAGGGCCTACATGGGTATTTTTGTTTTCCTAATTGCCTTTAATGCAAGGGCATGGCGGGTATTTTGGTCTATATCATCTAACTGAGCCCGCATTTAAATTACGGAGTCGCTTCTCAATGGCTTGTGATCGCTGCATGGGTAATCTTGGGTTAATAGTTCAGATACACTTAAAATTGTGATTGGCAATTGCGTACGCCCTTCAAGATAGTCTGGCAGATTTGTTTGTTCGAAGGTTTTATATAGCGTGAACAAGACCCTTGCGGGTATCAGAGCGCTTTACATGGCACATGATGGAAACAGGTACAGGCATAAAAAAAAAATCTAAATATGGGCGATTCCAATACAAGGTGCTCAATACAGACTAGTAATTATATTACAGTAAATAAATCAAGTGAATTTGGCCATGAGAATCTCTTTCACTTCTTTTTTAAATGAGGCTGTGGAAGGGTTCAGTCTTGTTTCAGAGTGCAGAGCATTCCATATCCTGGGAGCCATTCCCGAGAAGGACCAGTTGTAAGTTTTCTTTTTGGCAAATCGTTGTGGTCTTAGTGGATGGTCTTACCTCCATTGCCTGTATTAGATCCATATTATTTGTTAATGAAATTGAGTGTAGCCAGAAATTGGCCACATCTTCCAACAGATTTACTGATGCAGTAATTATTTTTATGCTGAGAGGACTGGATTGAGTGAGGTCTTACAGCAGGTCTTGGTGTTGGATGTAGATAGGTTGAGGCATACTCTAGCAAGGAGAAACCACAGAAAAAATACAGGAGTCTCCGCCCTGCCCCACCCTCTACAGAAGCTCCTGTTTAAAAGCGCCTCAGGAGGGAAGGTGGGATAATTAACCAGATTTCTCAAACTTTCTAAGTTGAAGCATAGTAACTCGAGAGAGTATAGCGGTTGCCCCTAGTGCTGAAAGCCTGGCCTTGATGAAATTCAGTATTTAAACAAATATATAGGCGCCATGACTTTATTTATTTTTAAAAATGCTATATTGTCAGTCTTTCCGTTCAGATCATCAAGATCCGAATTTTCATTGTGGTTTGGAAAACAAGCACAAACAGAGGATTTAACAGTTGCCACACAGTGCCCAGTTCTGAATTTCCCACAAGGTCATTCAGAATAATATAGGGTAATCATGTTTTATCGTTTTCTTTCTTCAGTTTGCTAAAAGAGAGGTGTGAATATATTAATTTTACTTATGAGCAAAGCAGGAACGTTTGCTTATATTTCTCATGGATTCGCCTTTCGATTGTATTTTTAATTGTTTCATATTGTTGGGAGGATGTTGCAATATCGTCCCCAACCAGAGACTGAAATAGCAAAAAAACAAAACTCGTTTGATGTCCTCTTCTGTATGCCAAACCTGGCAGTCCACGACAAGGCCGGACAGTCAACATAACTGGCTCTTTAAGGGCTGTCTTGTGTTACGCTCAGAGACTGGAAATTTGGACCACGGAGGTTGGATTGGCCTCTCCTGTCCGCCAGCCATCTCAGTACGGTCTTGAGGGTACACCAGCACTGCCGCTTTAAGAACGGTCCTGTTTTACCTCTGCAGAAGTTTGGAAACCGAGTAGATCGAGCTGCGTCTGCTGCTTTAAAGTATGCCCTCAAAGATCGTCCACGCTGAGCACTGTAAAACCACATGGCGTAATTTGGAGCTGCAGACGAAACAGGCTGCGGGCATCCTGCATTAATGGCGCCTAGAACCCCAATACACTAACCGCCATCCCCTTCCTGCTCCCAGGCCCTCCTGGCAAAGAGCGAAGGGAAGGGGCGAGCGGTTATGGAGGAACCTGGGACTTGTAGTCCTCCTCGCGCTTTCAGGCGTTCCGTGGCATCACGCCGTCGCTGCCCCTGGGACTACAGCTCCCAGCGTGCGCGCGGGCCAGTGCTGCGCAGGCGCTCCTGGTGTCTCCGAAGGAGCGCGTCTGTTATGCTGCTTCGGCGAGGATAAAAAAGAACAGCAACTGGAGGGAGCGCGAGGCGCACGGCGCGGGAGCGGCCGGGGGTGCAAGTAATCTATGTCTACTTATGTACGGACAGGGGCGGACGGGCGCGCGCGGGTCCCCCGGAGGCTGGGGGGCGTTGAGCCTCCTCAGGTCCGAGCGGAGTGATACCCTCCCCCGGACGCAGTGTGTCCGCGCAGCCTTTGTGCGCCGCAACAATGTAACAAAGCGCCACCGGGGCGCGCTGCTTCGGAGCGGCCGAGAAGCCTGGCTCATACATGGCTTCTCCGCTCCCCCGAAGCGGGCATCCTTAGGCGCCACATCCGCTGCGCCGTCTCCGCCGCCGTCTCCGCCGCCGCTCCCGGGGCTGCGCAGGCCTCGGCGGGAGGGGCGGGGACTTTGGGGGGGAGGCTCTCCGTGCACGGCTCCCACAACTGCAGGAAGAAGAGCGTTGCTCACGGGAGGGAATTTTTTTTTCTTCCCTGCCCGCCATCTTTTGAAGGGGGAAATGAGAGGAGGGAAGGAGGGGGGGAGTAGGAGGGCTCTAGCCGGGGAAGCTTTGTGAATGTATGAGCTGGGCACGGGAGGGATGGGCATGGGACGTGGATGCCAGGCGGGCGAGGGGGTACCCTTGGAGGTGTGACGGCAGAGGGGGTGGTGGGTGTGATGGTTCCAGAGTGGAGGAGACATATCTCTCCTTAGTGGGTGTTACCAAGAGCCCAGGTCTTCACTGTGATGCTCGGCTGTGGGGGGAGCTTCCACTACCTGGCATCCTTTTTGAAAATTTTCTGAGAGGGAAACGAGAGCGCCGTGGGTGAACATGTTCTTGATTTTATTCTGACCGCAGGAGTTGATCATAGAAGTCACGTTGCTTGCAGGTAGTTTGTACAGATAGTCTGTGAGAATAACTGTTAATTGAATTCTGACTATGCCTTGCGTTGAAAATTACGTTTTACATAGGGGCCCCAGACGTCTAGTATGTAGGTTTTAACCTGCTGACGATCTTCAGCTATTAACCAAGCTGGCGAGTGTTAAATTCCCTTCCTTTTTTTTCTCTCGCCACCTTTTATTTTACATTTTACGGAGTATTTGTTATACGGAGCTATTGGCGCTTAATTGTCCCTATTTTTTTAATTGATCTGTGGAAACTGGGCTCCCGAAAGGTGATGTCTCCACGTAAGCGTGTCTGGTTGTGGATCACAACATTTGAAGCTATAAAAGAGAAAACATGAATGAATGCAACGCACGAGAGGTCTGTGCTGGCTAAGACTGAAAGTTTTCCAAACTTAAAACGAGGCAGTCGGACTTTGTTTCAACTTCAGAATGATAATTAATGTTTCTCACTTTACTGACCTCACTGTGCCTAGTTTATGAGCGTCTGTGTAAGTTAAGATGCCCTGGGAGGTTTTAAGAAGTTCTTTGAGGAGGTGTGCTGCTGGAGAGCACCTTGAACGTTGAAGTAGATGCTCTTGATTATTAGGCTTAAATCCCAGGCCCCCACCCCCCAAAAAAAGCTTAGGTGTGTTTATATAGCTACATCTGTGTGGTCTACATCTGTGTGGTCTCTAAAGTTCGATGGAGGAGCTCTCCTTTAAGGCACTTTTTCGTACCACCGTTGCAATAGTAGCATTCATTTGGTGACAGTTATTTTATACTTGATTAGATCGTTACCCTGCCACTTTAGTCTCTATTGCTATATACCATCGGAATGGACATTGGTTCAGTGTCTAGCATGCACATCTGTAGTTTCCACACTGTTGCTTATGTATGACGTACATAAAATACTGGTAAAGAACGTGTATTAAACACCTACACTTACTGTACTGTTATTGTATTGTTGGTGAAAGCCTTGTTTTAGATATTAGCTGGTTATAGTTGGTGATTGCAGCAATATACTTTGATTACGGCGACAAAGCTTAAAGCAGGACGAAACAGCCTGGAACGGGGGTGCTTCTTAAAGGGGGCGTGGTCCATATAATTGAGGGCGAGGCTCTAAAACACCTAAACTACATTTCTTCGATTCCCATAGCGCGACCGTATTTTGGTTCCTCTGAGCCTTCTGTTATTGCACCCAGATGTGTAACGCAACAACTGACAAACACCTGAAATCAATCAGAAATATTCGCTTTGCAAATGGCTCTTAGTTGGTAAAGATAAAGGAATACCCACAATTATTTGTTTGTAAATAATTAATAATGAAAACATTGGAGGCATGTGGAAGGGGTGATGGTTTTCAGTGGTTCAATCACTCCTGTTATGTTCACTCCTTTTCTCTTCACATCTTGTCCACCTGCGTGTCTTGTGCTCGTCTTAACCTCATCGGCACCCTCTTTTTACTCTTGCCTGAATGCACTTCTCGCATTTGCCTTCACGTAACCACCCCAAAACACAACACTCCCACTCACTGAACTTTCGCCTTGTCAATATGTTAACAACTGTACCCCCTTCACACACATTTGCACAGTAGCTAAATCGCTGACCTGAATTACCTTTACTATTTTTACATTCATTGCTCAGAAATCAGAGTTGCCTTTAAAGATAAGGACCCTTATCCATAAAGGGCCCTATTTCAATGTCCTTTTTTACCTACTATCAAGTCGGAGACGCGGACGGACCTGGCCCATTTAAAGCCCATGGCAAATCACTATCAGAAGCCTGTTTACACATGAGAATAGATGGATGTCAAAGTCGTGGTTCTTACCATGAAAGTTGGTCTTAGTTGAGAACTTATGGACTGCATTTTCTTTCTTTTTTTTTGTCAACATGTTGACATCTGTGTACCTCCTTCACACACATCTGCACAGAATCTCAGTTGCAACTGGAAAGCAAGCATTTGCAATGCAACAGTTCTCGCATCGGAGTTAGTTATTGGTATTGTAATTACAATCTTGCATAATGTTTTTGTTTGTAGTGAATGTCTTTGATAGATAAAGAGCTGCATGTATTTGTGGAGTCAATTTAGCAACACATAGAATGACACAACATGGAAAATTACGATATAAAATGAAGCTGAACATAAAATACCACACTGTAACCGGTGCAGTTAGAGGAGTAACTCAATCTTATGCAACGCCCCAGAAAATATATGACCACTGCCATGCACAGAAACACATAAATAAACGCAAGAACACATCCACAAACCCACACACACATACAGAACAAACATGCAGCCAAAGATATTACAATAAAACACACTATCGTTTCGACGCACAAACGGGCATCTACACAGAGCCTAGAGACCCAGCCAAAGGGTAAGCAGGGACACACACATTACATACACGCATCACACACCACCAAGGGAAACAAGCCAACATTCTCAGTGCAAAGTTAAATGTACAGCTATACAGGCACAGAGATAGAAAAGGAGAGCGAGATTTGGGAATATATGCACGGTCACCCTCATATTCACACAGAAGTACAACAGACACAAGTTCAGCATAAATGTACACAACCGACCCATTAACCACAGCTACATTGGTGAACACACCTATAACGTGACAAGCACACGCATCCATGCAAAGCTAGCTAGACCTGAGAATAGATTGACCAGGTTGTTCACAGAGACACACACAAATAGCCAGGCATGCAAGTCTGCACGCTCACGCCTAGATAGATCAGCATTCGCACATGCAGAGGCACGCACACAAACATAGCTACACATTAAATATTGCACATACACTCACTGAAACCATTCACATCAGTTCCCAAAAAGCTTACGCAAGTCTTCACACAGACATGCACTTCACCACACATGTAATTGTGAACATGTGTATATAGAATATATAAACAGGCAATGTCGAGGAGACACATGCACACTTACATGTGAAAAGCCATACTATCAGAATGTTCCACTCATGAACATCCCAGTAGATAGATATGTACAGGCGCATACCTATAGATGCACATACATATAATTTGAATACAAGCATACACCTATTGATTCAAGTGCGCACAGGCATGTAATGTAAATGCACACGTAGATTCATGCGCATCCATGCCTACACACTCACAAAATACCCCAGACACTTAACAAAATATATAACAGACTCTCAAATACCCCGGCAGACACAGACAAACCTTCCTCGCACACATCAAGATACAGAAGCACCCAAGAAACTTACCTACGTCAGACACACAGATGAGGTTATGCAAATGACACCGACACACCCTGCTGAATACCGTAGTCTCACACAGATACACACATGCCCTGGACACACTCCTACATAAATAATAAAATGCAAAGATTAAATACTCAAAACACTTTACAAAACACAAAAACCTCGGACACACACAATGATACATAAACACAGGAGAGACACACGTGGCCCTTGCACTCATAGATTTACCAATACCCTAGACACACACAAACATCACAGATATATAAATATGAAAGGTAAACACATATGTGAACACGAATACCCCAGACATAGATACTTGTACTCTTGCAGAGACAAATACTTCACACACACATAAAACCCAATATATACATGTAGATAAATAGCTCAGACAACACAGGCACACCCAAGCCATAGATAGCCTTTAATAGCTAACTGCTCCCCCGCCCTCCCCCCCCCCCCCAAAAAAACTCACCACTGATGCACGAATAATTTAGACACACTCCGAAGAATACCTTGGTCTCTCACAGATACACACTGGGCATACGGCCACATAAATAACTACATAAGTACAGATTAAAGACTTAAAAAGGCCTTATGTGCCTTCTTTGGCACACTTAGACACATAAACACCGCAGAAGGACACAGATACACAAACGCTCTCAAGAGAGAACTGTCCCAGGCACAAAAAAGATGAACAAATACCCCAGGTCGGCATAAATGCCTACATTCCCCAGACGAGCGCACAAATCTGCTAGACACATACACACACGTACCTCAGATATGGCACAGGACCCAAATGCATGAGACGCACACAGATCATACAAAGATGCACATATACTTGCGATAGCGACACAGGCACACACAGAAAGGCAGGCACTTACACTACACAGACACCTGATGAGTGTGCTGAGCCTGTGAACACCAACAGCAGCTCAGATGGTGGCATCGGCCAAGACACTACACGTCCTATGTCTTGCGACAGATGCGCTGTCAAGCCAGACCAAGAGACTGTCGAACACCCCCACTCCAGCAACCCGCAGAGAGTGCACCTCCAGTATCCAGACGGAGAATGGGCTTTCCGACTCCTCCACCGGTGAGTGACAGCTCACGGGCTAACACCTGTATCACTGTGAAGGTACGCTGCCAGACACCTGTGAGGTGGAGCACAATCCAGTGACTCGAACTCTGCTCCGACAGCACCTGTGGGCAGACATGCCCTAGGGTCTCTCCATTCCTGCTAGTGAAAGAGGGAGGCAGGGCCTTGAGGGGCAATCCTGCCTCCTTGTGGCAGCCGAGCCCTCTCCAGTGCCTTAGCTCGTGAGTGATGGCCCTGCAGCCAGGCACTGGCCCCTCATACACTACCACAGCCATCATTGTGTCCCAAGCCAGCAAGCGGAAAGTGAATTAACTCCTTGCCCACACTGGGAGACATGATGATGTGCGCGTTGTCGGTCAGGTCGAGAATGAACACGTGCACAGTGGTTCTGCGGGTGAGTGGCGGGGACCCAGAATCTGTGACTTCCCCCTTAAACCGGAAGTAGCTGATCTTCACCTTGGACCGGACGTAGATAATCTTTTCATAGTCAAATGGGAGCTCGGCCTAGATATAGACTGGGAAGGCAATGGTATCCGCGTTGTCGCCAGGGCCACGCAAAATCGAATATGAAAGGAGCGCGTGCTGAATTAACTCTTTCATTGCCCCAAGCTTAAAGCTGAGAAGGGGCTGACACTGGAGACTGACTATAGGCACTGAGGGCTGAAATGAGACGCTGTGCGCGTGCACACCTCCTGTCCGGGCAGGCACTGCAAACCGACGACAATAGTCTCGCAAGCGGGCAGCGTATGCGGTGCGTTGCTAGGCGAGACCTAAAAATGACAATTGCTCTCTGCTCCTCAGAGAGGCCACGGACTGGCTGAACATCAATTTTCAACCATTGACGGGCAGTGAGAGAGAAGCTCACACTGCATTCAGGGTCAATTCCAACGCTTGCGAACGTTATTAACACTTGGAGGCGACTGTTCAAAGTATGCACTGAACAGAAATAACATGGTTCCTGAGCGGCCGTTCCCAAGCAGTTCGCTTGGGTGATTATTCTGCCGACTTCCGGTCAGTACAGTATGGGGTCCCTCAAGGATCCTCCCTTTCTCCATTGTTATTTAATTTGTACATTGCCCCTCTTATTTTTGCTTTACAGCAGCTGGAGGTCTCTGTGTTCAACTATGCGGATGACCTCCAGCTCGTTTTTTCTTTATCCTCTTCCCCTGCCTCAATATCCAACTTTCATTCGGTTATGACCTTCATCCAGGACTGGATGAACCACAACCACCTGAAACTCAATCCCGATAAAACGGAACTGGTGTTGACCGGTGGTTGCTCCAGTCCATGGTCTTCTCTCTTTTGGCCCCCTTCCTTAGGTCTCCCTCCCACTCCCTCTTCCTCTGTCAAAACTCTTGGTTTCAAACTCAACAACCAACTTTCCCTCCATTCCCAAGTCAGCGCGGTGGTATCCTCAGCTTTCCTTTCCCTCCGTACCATTCGGAAAGTTTCCCGGTTCTTTTCCCCTTCCGCCCTCAAACTTATCCTCCTGGCAATGGTGACGTCCCGCCTGGACTACGGTAATGCCATTTACTGTGGCATTCCGCAGTACCTCGTGAGGCGTCTCCTGATGGTTCAGAACCAGGCAGCTCGCCTTGTGTTTAATTTACCCAAATTCCACCACGTCACTCCCCTTCTTAAATCTCTACACTGGCTCCCTGTACAGCAACGTGCACTCTTTAAGTTGGGCTGCATCATGTTCAAAGTTCGGTCTGGGCTGGCCCCGGCCTTCATCAGCTCAGCCATTCATGACTACACCCCATCCAGAGAACTGCGTTCATCCACGCACCAACTTCTTGTGATCCCCTGCTATAAACGCAAAAAATGGGGTGGGTCCAAGTTCTCGACCCTGGCCCCCGCCTTTTGGAATTCTCTCCCGATCCACTTGCGATCCTGCCCCCAGTATTCCCTTTTTCGTAAAGCCCTTAAAACCCTTCTTTTCACTCAAGCCTTCCCATCCTAAATTCTCCCATGTCTCCCCCCCCCCCCCCCCTTTTTGTCCCTTGGGTCTGTAGCACTGCTTAGCGCCATGAAACCGCCTGGTGTACGCGCGCTGTATAAATACTTTATAATTCAAATACATGAAAAAAATACAGAAATGCCACATCCTTGGAAATAGGTAACATTCTTGAGGAATGCAGGGTTAATTAAACTTGAAATATATGCAGGAACTAAATTGCAGTCATGGATTAATTTACTTATTTTTAGCTTCATTGTTCAGAAATCAATCAGTTTTTTCCCCATTAATTTTAAGGAGGTGAATATAGTGACCCTTAGGGACCTGTTTCAATGTCCTTTTTTTAATTATTTTAATTACTACCAGTGCCACTGGAACAGTGATTTTTGCAATATGGATATGCCGCATTTGCCAAATCCATCATCTGCCGTATAATCTGCAGTTTTTAACTGTTTCTTGCTTAAACGGTTCAAATGTTAATAAAAATTCAGCAACACATGATGCAGCGCACTGGAAAGCGCATTACAAAGCTGGACTGGTCTTCTTTTTTTTTTTTGTTGCTTATTTCTATATTTGATTATTAAAATGGTACTAATGAGGTGAAACCAATGCCCAGACATTGTGACCAAACTTAACAAGCGTTGCAAATGCATCGGTTTAGCTGATGTGATGAATAAAATGCTGTCTCCAAGTTATTGCCTTGTGAGCTCTTGGCTATTGCTTGCCATGTTCCCCCAGTGCTCTCCCACTGACTCCCTTCGCAACGTCAACAAAGATGCAAACTGCATGGATATTCTATGTTCAGCAACAGGAGCCGGAGATCCTGTACGATGCACTGTCTGCTTCCCGTCTATGATTGGTGGGACCTCGGTTTATTCCAAGACATTGAAAAGGAACAAATCTGGTTGAGCCGTTGAATTCTGAACCGTAAAAAAAAATATGGTGGCCATCTTAGGCGTGTTTTATATTGTTCTCAAGTAAGTTAATGCCATTCTTCCCATACATTTTTGACAAAAAGACTATTCACCAAAATAATTGGATTTATGTTTTGATATATTTATTCAATAGAGTAAATATGCCATACAATAGATGAATACAAATATAGCTAATAACAAATAGGAATGTAGCTGACATGCTCTGTTATTCTGACAGGACAGTGGTGTTCCACATGACTCAAAGTGAAGTTACGTTATTACATTTCTTTTCCTGAATGCCCATTATTGTGTGGTGTTTTTTTGTAGTAGGCTTTCCTGTCAGTTTGCCCTGCATCTATTGGGATGGGAAGCAACATTAAAGCACGTCTGAATAAGCAAAAGGGAGTAGACCGAGCTGCTGACACAGGAGCTGGGGATCCCGGTTCAGGTCTGAGCTGCACAATATCCAGAGATTCTGGGCAAATCACTTGATCTCTCCGGTGATAAGTTGCACTATATAAATCTGCTCCAAGACGAAAAAGCAGAAAGAGTCTACACTTTATAAAAAATAGTTCTACCAAAGCGGATGTTAACAGTATTTCAGCTACTGGAAACTGATGAGGAACAAGCATTGGTAAATACAGGAACTAATAAAAAGGCAGAAAAGTGAGGAGCCGGGATGTAAGCCCATTTTTAAGTTGATATTAAAAACAATAGATTTCTCAAGCACAGCGCAAACTAAACCTAAAGATGACAAAATAATGAAGTAATTCTGTTACAAAATGTGGTGCATTATGCCACATAATCGGCCTTTTCATGCTGCATAATTTACTCAACCCTGCAGCATAATTTGGCCCTCTCCTCCCTCATAGTTCCAGTTGCCCTGATTACACATGAGAATAGATGGATGCAGAGGGACCCAGTGAAAGCCCGGTGGCAAATCACTATCTGAAGTATGTTTGTGCATGAGAAGAGGTGGATGTCGAGGTCGTGTTCCCTACCATGAAAGTCCGTCATGGTCGAAAACTAAAGCCTGGCTTAAGTACACTATGTTAGATGATCCAATGGACGAAAGAGAACCTCTGTGATGATAGTAAACAAATTATACTCTCCGAGACTGTTTACTGCTAACTTGACAGAAAACCCTTCTCTTGGCCTAGTGCCAGTCTCTGTTGTGTACAACCCGAGTGCTAAAGTCGCACTCGCATGACCGTGCCATTCATCTCATGAAATGAGTGCGCTCCTACCTCTGTCTTAAAAGATGAACATTACCCCCAAATCTCAGTCAAATGTCAAGATGACTGGCTTCGGTAAAGTATTGTAATTCTTATCCACCGTTCTCTTTGAAAAGAGTTGTAGAGGCTTGAGTTACTCGGTTGACACACAAAACATCTGTTCTTAGAATGAGGTGAGTTCACCGCCCTGCTTTAGCCGGCAGAGTGCTGAGAAGTTTCTGCCAGGGTAAGGCTAATCTGTGACAGTACTACCTGCCCGGTTCTAATTGATAACTTGATTGCTTTTAGTACAGCAACCATTGCTCTATTGCTTTTAGACTTGCTCCCCTTAAATAATTTGTTTCAGTGTATGTACTCCAAATATGAATGTTTTAGCAAATGGCTTACCCTTCTACTTACCATAAAAGACACAAGTTTAACAATTTGTGAAATCATTGTTTCGCCCTTTTAGAAACTGACGCTTCTCTAAATCAGTTCACAAATCGCAATACATATGCAGTATCTCAAACTCCCATGCTAACATTTCCATCTGTTTTAAGCGTGCAGTAGTAATAATGAATGCAGTAAAAACCTATAGATGTGTACAAATTGTCGTGCACTACTAAAAATGTTGTACAACGCTGGTAGTGGCTGCCAGATATTGCTTTCTCTGACCAGGTATTCATTGGTGTCTTTGTATCAAAGCTTGAGAAGTGTAGGTTGGTAATATGGCAAGATTGTAATGCTTGCTTTTAGGTCCGGCCTTGTTTCTGCTGCACAGCAGTGCTTTTAGACTAAACAATATGAAGTCCTTATGATAAACAACTTTATTTGATGTTGCCTTGCAAAATAAAGCACCATTGCCAAGCACGGGGGAGAGGAAGATCCCAGCAATGCTGTGTGTTTGACAGTAGGTATTACTGACACCCCCTCCCCCGCAAAATACACCAGTGGCTGAATTACAAATACGGCGCATTTTCCTTGACTGCGCTGGGCGTTCCTTTTAAAATGTGTGCCTAGGTAAGTCACAGAAAATGTGCAGTATTAAGGTTAATGCGCTGCCCCTAGGGCAGCCGCAAACTCTGGACAGCACTTTCACGTGAAAAAAGGAGCGGTTGCTTTGAAGCAGTTACGTGTTTTCACAGTGCAGGCGGGTGCAGTGAGTGACTGCACCCACCTGCAAGGGAATGTTTGGGGGTATGACCATGGGATCCCCTTACCCCCTGCTAGAGGGCTGCAATCAGGGGGCGCACTATTAGTGCGCCTCCTGACAGCTTCTTTGCCCGCATCTGTAATATGGCGCAGAGGCATAGGGATTTCCTCTTTTGCGTGTACCACACTATGCAGATGAGAGAACGCCCTCATGAGGAAGCTCTGATGCTGTATGTGCGCCAGCGCTTTCGGTATTACATAAAGGGCGCACAAGCATCTGTGGCCCCTTCTGTAATATCAAAGTGGCCCAGGGGCGCGCAATGCGGGCTCAAACGCCTGTTGCATTACTGGGGCACTTCTATAATACGCCCCAGGACAGCCCACCTCCCCACTCCGAGAGTGTACTCTTCAGAGTGCCTCCATGAAGCACTGAGCCTTTTCCATCCCCTCTCACATTCAGCACATGCCTCTGCACACAGCACTTCTTCCCCTCTTGCCCCCAAAGAGGTAAAACAAATGTGCCTGCTTCAGTTTCAGCATGCAACTGCTGCTAGCCTTTTTAGGTGACTTGTAGAGCCAGGCTACCTAGGTAGTATGAACAAGGAAGCTTTAAGAAGAACTTGTGTGAACCGTTGGCATTAAGACCAGTCCTACTAAAATTATGGCCAATCTGCAACACGGTGGTTAGACACTTTAAAGAATTCATAGTCCATACTCTTTAAAACATGACTGTGTGGTGCGATTGTTTTAAGTACTTCAATATAAAACCTCCAAACAAGGCCTTTAGGTGCTCGCTTTATAATCGATTGTATCATAGCATTTGTTTAGTCTTTAGCCATGTGTGAGACACTAATGCAGGTACACACACAGATAGCAAGATGCACAATTTAGGTAAGGTGCATCTTTGGAAGGGTATTTTTGTTTTGAGACTGTGGGAAGTGTTTTTAGGAGTTGCTTGATGACCACCAAGGTCTATGCATGTTTTTGGACGCAGTGCCTGGCACTGTGAGCGACCCACAGACTATAAGTGAAACCAGGACTAAAACATATAGGTAGCTAGAACACACTAGCGGTCCATAAGGGCAGTGAATTTTCAAAGTGTGTGCACAAAAACTGGGAGTAATTGAAGAAGGCCCAATAATTAATATGGTAAAATGTGATGGGCAAACATGGTGTCCAGGGGTGTGGAATGTAATAAAATATCTACTTGTCCATGGGGCAGGTTGCTTCAAAAATCTACTTGTCTTGTAACAAAATGCACTTGCCCCTTTGGTGCCTTGCAGTGCAGAGACAAAATATGGCAAGCAATCTCATTATGTAAGAGCTCTGATACAGCCTCTCTGATTATGCCAGGGCGCCTACCATAGTAGTGTTTGAATACTTTCAATCCCTGTATGTTGCCACATTTCCACAGATCTGCATACTGGGGCTGAGGGTAGATGTAAGCAATAGGTCCAGGATTAGAATTCCCTTTTGAGTCTGTGCAAACCTACTAACTTCCATGTTTTAAGGGTTTTCAACAACTCTTCTCTAATCTTTTCCCATACTGAGAAATGTTGGAAATGTACTCCTGACAATGGCAGGCGTAAACCTTCTTCCAGAGTTAGGAAAAAGGGGTTGGAGGGAAAGTGAACTTGCAAACACTCAGATTTTCGCATGAGCAAATCTACACATGCATATTTGCTCATTCTAAAATGCAGTTCACAAATATTTCCTAGGAGTACTATTTCTTGTTCTACTTCTGTAAATTCTTGGGTATTCACGAAAGCCGTATAGCTGCACTTAATGCAAGGGCATATACCATGGATGCACATTTGAGACTTTCTTTAATAATTGGGCCCCTAATTTGGTCTGGCGTTGACCATGACCTTTTGCATTTATTAAAATTCTGTCTCTCTCTCTCTCTGTCTCTCTCTCTCTCGCTGTATCGGCTGGCTTCACTGTGAGTGACTGCATTCTGCTCTTTAACAAGGAGCATATCGGCACACAAAGTAGTTTTGTTCAGTGCCAGTAACTACTGTGGCAGTGTGTGTTTTTTTGAGATTAAAAAACAATTTATGCATTTGCCCATGTTTTTTATAATGGTGACGGCCTGGCAGCTCACACACCAATAAGGTTTTACAAGAGCCATGCCAAAACAAGTCACACATTGACAAAACTAAAAAGCTGACCACCTATTTCAGACTTACTGGCTGTGCCACGGCTTGTTACTAAATGTTTCAAAGAAATGGTACCTGAAATTTTACAGTAGTTTAGCAAAATGTTTTTTTTCTTGCTTTCATTTTTTTATGAACATTTTATTTTGAAAGCAAAGAATCATCAATCCTGCTTTCAAGCTTCCGCAAATATTTGCATCTAATCGGAGCATTCTGGGAGCATTATACATAGCCTCATTTTGCTAAAATTTGAAAACGTGTATACACACTTTTATACTAGAACGACACTGTCAGTAGTGCAGTCAGAGCTTATAACATTTACTTAAGAGCGCTCACCATAATAATAAAGGCTTTCAATTAATGAACCATAAATACAAGTTTGAACATCATTATCATATGGACAAAAATATTACCTTAACTGCAGACATTGCCTTTCCCTGATCAATAATGTAATGGCAGTCAAAGGGTTTGTGCTGTAGGAGGTTGGGCAGATTTGCCCCGAGGACAAAATACACATGAAAACCTGTTGTCCTTAACCCCATATAATATTTCCTGGCTGTCGGGCTATAGAAACTCCACATCCCTGGTGTCAAACGAGTAAAGCAATAATATGAATTAAAATTGGTGACATAAGCAGCCCATGACCAGCGAAGGAAGTGAAAGAGCAATCAAGGCTGGCAACCTGAGCAGGAGCTATGCAAGCTTTAAAAATCCTAGATTCCAGCTACTAATGCTAGAAAAAATGAAATCAACATTTTGAGCAGGGGTTTGCACCCCTGCTCCCAATCAAGCCCCCAAGCCAGATTAATACCTTTCTGGTGAACCCTAGCTGTGTCTTGACGCAGGCCCTAGCCAGACTGGCTCCCTGCGAATGCGTGGGTGGGTGAAAAGGGTGGTTGGTTAGTTGGTGCCCTGACACCACAGGAGCTGATAGACTTGATTTAGATTACTGTGCTGTCTTCAAACATCCATGAGAGGATAATACTTTTCATAGAACTTAGAGATCTGTGCTCATTCAAGTTTTACATAAGTATGCATCTTCCTGAGACATTTCTGCCAGACAACTTTCACTATTAGTAGTAGTTTACATTTCAGAATTTTAAAAAATAGCAAATGTGGTAAAAGGAGTTACTCTGCTTCCATTGTTTAGACAAGGACTGTAGCAAAGCACAGATTTGGTATTTGTCAATTTGTTTGGTCTTAGTCCAGCTCTTCTCTTACCTCCTGAGCTTTTGAAAAACACTTTACACATTTCTCCACCATTTTAATTTTATTTCAGTTCTCCTCTTTCTGGTATTTTACAATTCTGCAGTAAGTGAAACTCTACATTCATCTTGAGGGGCGTGTCACTGATTGGAGGAGACAACCATCCCATTGTTGCGCTCACACGTTACTAGGCAGGGCCATACTGGTGACTCCCTCTGCAGGTGGAATTTTTAACCTGTGGATCGGAAAATGGCCCCTTGGGTGGTGGTGGCACAGGAAGCGGTTTATGTAAAAAATGACATGTATATGCATGAGGTCAGTTACTTGGGGTGTAGTTGCATTGGGGCCAGGTATTTGTATGGTGTGTGTGCATTTGCCGAGCCCTCTGCTGTGTATGACATAAAGGCTAGGGAAAAGTATTAATATAGCTTTCAACCACTTTATGATTGGGGTGTAAGGACCCAGCCGACAAATTTGTTTTGGGAGAGAGCTTTGATATTGTAACTTATTATTCGTATAGCGCTTAGTACTAATATTTGGGGCACTCAAGTGCTTACCACATGGATAGCAATCTACACTGTGTAGGGTGTGTGTTTGGATTAGTGGTATTGTTTTGAGCCTATGTGGAAGGATTTTCATGCGACGTTATGACCTCTAAGAAGTGGTTATTTTGTTACGGATCTTAACTCCTGACACTGATGGGTGACTATCTATTAGAGATTAGTAGGCATATCATAATTGAAATAAGGACTAAAACAAAGCCAGCTACATAGCATCAGCCTGGCCATAAAGACAGTAGTGTGCTCTACACCAAGAATGCCTTTTTTCTGCAGATTGCTTATCTTTAAATCTTCCTCAGGCTTTTGTTTTTTACTGCCACTAGGTTGTGCCCTCAGTGTCTGCTACAGAGCTGCTCACTTTCAACTGATTCTAAATGTGCTCCCAGGCTTCCCTGACCAGCCCTAGTGACCTGGTTCCCGCTTTTCTTTGTGCTTGTATGTTAGGATCCAAAGTGTAGTCCGTTAAAAGATTTCACTTTGTTTTTGGAATCTTTTTTCTGATTTGTTTTTGTATGTTTTAGAGTAGACATGGGTATCTGAAAGAACAGCCTTAAACCCCATAGTAAATGGAAGTGTTTGCTGTCTGTATCACCGCCATCCTAGCTTTATATGGTATTTGGGGGTTTCGACACATCCCCCTTCCTGTGATAAGGGTGTACCGGTGCAAATAAAAGCTGCCCAAGGGAGAGGTTTGATAATGCAGACTATCAGCAGAAGGGTCACCTTTAGATTGCTTTGGAGAGACACTGTAGAAAGCATCTAAGGAGATAGCATCCTTGTATAATAACTTCTGAAGTGGTGTATGGGTGCCATCTGCACTGCTCTCCAACTCCAGAGGAGACCGGTTCTTCTTTACAACCGTTACCAGTTTTTGACAATTGTTTGAGGTTTTTATTCTACCCCTTGTCCTGACTTCTTCAGTTCAAGCATTGCATAAGGCCATGATGGTAGTCTGATACCCCTCCAAAACTCTCCAGTATGCCTACCCTATCTGCCATGAAAAACTTCCCGGATTGGGAGTTTGTATTTGTTCCATAGATTTGGGGTCCCCACCATGCACCAAGTTCACAAAAAAGCAGGTTTACTACATACTCAATTGGAGCCTATTGGAGCCATAAAATACAGCCCATGCTGTCTGTGCCATCTACACATTTACAAATTAGGCTCTTTTCACTGATCTAATTTTGAAATTTCAATGAGTTTCAGATTTTTGAAAATAGACATTTGCTTAAATTACTATTACCACATACTCACATTTTATTTAGCTCTCATTTAATATGAATTATAATTCAATTAACCTATGGCTTGTAGGCCTAGCTCAGTGGAATTTGTTGGGATCATTAAGTCTATATTTCAGCCAAGAAAGATCCAGAAAGACTTGGTTGTGTGTTTTTTATTTATTTATTTACAATTTTTCTTTTTGGTGAGTATGAAAAAAAGGCTTCTTTTTTTATATAAATTGTTAGTGTGACTATAATATTACTTGCATTGATTTGGTAAGGCTAAAGACTGCATGATCATTTGTTAGAGGGCTTTTTTTGAAAAACTTTTTATTGAAGATGTAAGTACATATTACAATCATAAGATTCTTTTCATGGTGATACGTCGTCGTCTTACATATATGCAGCTGTAAACTATGCCCAGCACCATTTAGTCTCACGAATATTATGCGACTAATGCATGAGTGTGCGAAATCTTTTAACTATACATCCTAACGTCTGTCTTTGCGCATAATCTTAAGAATCTTAAGCTTTCAGTGCGTGTGTTATAACCATCAGCAATATAAAAAGAAACCTTTAAAACAGTAGAAAGAGTCATCCTAAGTGAGTACATTAGAAACTTCGACATTGGTCCATAGCCATGCCCAACCCCCCACGCCGCTTCAAAGTAGGATCCACATTGGAACTACATTGCGTCTGTCAGGTCAACTGCAGTAACCACCTCCCCGCCCTCTAGTCGTCCTCCCCCTCAGAGTCTAGGTCCTCTTCTTCTGGTAGTGGTTCACAGATGTCCCCTCTATAAGTGTTCCATGCTGTCCATACCTTATTCCATTTGCGGGGGCAAGCCCTCATTACGTAGACTGCTCTTTCGGTAATCATCAGCTTGTCCATGTTGTTACCCCACCTAGAAGCTGTAGGAAAATCTGGTGCTCCCCATTTTTGCGCAATGTCTCGCTTAGCCACCATCATGGCCAGGGTAGCCCATGTCAATCCATGCCTATTCAGGTCATTAGGGTCCCAGATATTTAACAAGCATTTCCGAGGTTCTGGTAAAATTGAAACCCTAAGCGTTTGCGAGATGGTACGCATAACCTGCCTCCAGAATTCTTGTATATGTGTGCATTCTCAAATTGTATGATATAGTGTCCCCTCCTCCCCGCACCCCCGGAGACAGAAGGGATGTGGCGCCCGATGTATTCTGTGAAGTAGGGTCCTAGTGTAATAAACACGGTGTAAGATTTTCAGTTGCACCAATCTGAATTTTGCTGAGATGCCGACCTCTTTCGGGGAGACCAGCGCCTCATTCCACTCCGATTCAGTAACTTCACCTATTTCCCCCACCCAGCCATCTTTCAGCTTTTCTGTTGGGTCTCCCAGGTTGTTGATCAATTTTTTATATGTGAGGGAGGTAGCGCTCTGTGGCATGAAGTCAGTTAAGAGTCTGTCCTCTAGTGGCGAGGATTCTGGTACATCTGTTCCCGCCGGTATCGCTTGAAGTAGTGCGTGTCTTATCTGCACATACCTAAATGTCTTGGTCGGGCTGAGGCTATATTGTTGTTGTAGGTGCGGAAACTCAATCACCGTTCCCTTGTCCCATAGGTCCCCGATTGTGGAGATTCCTATACAGTCCCACTGCGTGAATCCCTTGCAGGAACGTAGGGACCCCAGTGCTTTTATGTCCCATAGCGGTGTCTGTTTGGTGAGTTTTCCTTGCCAGCCTAGTCGTTTTTGTGCAACGTGCCACAGGGTCGCAGTGTGGTGCGTCGGGCCCAGTAGTCTCCGTATCTGCGGCTTGTTATATAGTACTGCAAGCATGCATTCCGACCCCAGTTGTGACCAGTCAGCTTTGTACGCTGGGTCGGTCCTTGGAGCATGTATCCATTGGTTTATCGTTTTAAGATGTGCTGCCCAGTAATATAGCTGTATGTTAGGCAGAGCTATGCCTCCTTCATACCAGCTTCTTGTCAACTTGTCATAAGCTATACGCGCCGGGCCATTGCTCCAGAGCCGGTTTGAGACTAGTGCCGCGATTTGCTTGAAGTATTTCGGTTCCACCAGATATGGGGTATTCTCCAACACATAGAGGAACCTGGGGAGTGCCATCATTTTATAGAGTGCTGCGCGCCCTAGGAGGGTCAGCGGCAAGGCGGCCCAATGCTTGACATCCGCCCGCAGGCGTTCCATGGGTGGCTTTAAGTTCTTTTCGAAAAAGTCTGCTGCGCTGTTCGCAATAACAATGCCTAGGTATTTAAAGGAGTCTCGTGTTAACTTCAGGGGACAGTTCTCTTCCAGTACCGGGTCCGGACCGTGTAGTGTGTATACCACAGATTTGGACCAGTTCAGGGTGTACCCTGACGCTTTACCTTGTGTGTTACATAGATCCAGTAGCGCTGGGATTCCGCTTTCAGGCTCTACCATATAGATCAGCATGTCATCTGCATAAAGGGGTAGTCTATCTTCCCATCCATCTTCCCATGTGATCCCTTTTATCAATGGTGTAGTTCTGATTAGGATTGCCAGTGGTTCTATCACCAGAGCGAAGAGCAAGGGCGATAGCGGGCATCCCTGCCTAGTCCCTCTACCCAGTGGGAACGTCTGCGAGATGTGGCCATTCGCTACTACTTGTGCCACCGGCTGAGTGTAAAGTAATCTCACCCAGGCTATAAATTTCGGGCCAAAGTCCATACGTCTTAACACCGCAAACAGATATTCCCATTCCACCAGATCAAAAGCCATTTTGGCATCAAGGGAGAGAATAGCTGCCTTTTCTGGGATAAGGTGCGCTCGTGCCAGCACCCCATGGATTCGCCTGAGATTCAGAGCCGTACTTCTGTGAGGCATAAAGCCTGACTGGTCAGGGTGTATCAGTGACTGTAGGTGCTGTATTAAACGGGTGGCCAGCAGTTTCGCTAGTACCTTAGCCTCCACATTAATCAGGGAAATGGGGCGGTACGAGGAGCATTGGGACGGGGGTTTGCCCGGCTTTGGAATAGCCACAATCGTGGCTGTGCGCTGGTCCAAAGGCAGTATTGCCTTGTCCCGGCATTCCATATACATTTTCCGCAGTTGTTTACTCAGTGTTTCTGCCCGCGATTTGTACCACTCTAACGGTATGCCATTGGGGCCTAGCGCTTTTCCTGAGTGCAGTGCCTGAATCGCAAGTTGAATTTCGTCTTCTGTCGGGTCTAGTTCTAATTCCTGTATTGCCTCTGGAGCGAGTTTGGGGATGTCCATGTTTTCAAGTGCGAGTGTTGCCTCTTGAGCAGTAACCTCTCGCTCAGGGGTGTATATGTCTTGAAAGTGACTTGCCAAGGTGCATACGATGTCTTCCGGGTGTGTCTGCAATTGACCGTCGTGTGAGTATAGTCGCTGTATACCTTTATTACCTCCCCCTCTCTTGTCTAGCCAAGCTAGCATTTTTCCAGCTTTGTCCCCAACATCGTATACCCTGTTGGCTGTATCTGTGATATGGCCCTGGACTGTCACCGTGAGATGGGCTCGATGTTGTTGCTGCCGTAATTGTAGTGCGTGTGTTGTTTCCGGTGAGGGGTCTGCCATATGGGCGACGTTCGCGGCGTGGAGTGCCAGTTCTAGCTCCGTGAGGTCCCTCCTGCATTCCCTTTTATGCCCCGTTATTGCTGCCATTGCTCCCCCCCTCAGGAACGTTTTGTATGCCTCCCAGAGTACCGAGGGAGAGGACACCGACCCCGTGTTTTCTTCAAAATAGCGTGTGGTCACTAACTGAAGTTCCTTCCTGATTTTCGGGATGGTGAGGTAGTTCGGGTATATTGGATAAATTCTCGTACGTCTCTTTTCTTTCGTGGTGAGTGACCGAGACACCGGTGAGTGATCAGAGATCCCTCTGGGCAGGATGTCAATTTTGTCTAACTTTCCCACTCCCGCCCCTAGAAACAGAAAGTAATCAATGCGGGTTAAGCTATTATGTACGGCGGAGTAGTATGTGTATTGTGCCTCCGTGGGGTGCAAGTGACGCCACACGTCCGTAATGCCCAGTGCCTCTAGGAATCCTGGGAGAGTTGGAGTCCCTCTATGGCGTTCTCTAGTGGGAAATGTGTCTAGTGTGGGATCCATTATTGCATTGAGGTCACCCCCTATGATCGTGTCACCATCTGGGAGGTCTAAAAGGAAGCTGCCTAATGCAGGTAATGCCACAGAGTGGAGTGCCGGGGGGATGTAAACCGATACTACGTTGCGGGGCTTCCCCTCCCACTGCCCATGTAGTGCTGCGAAACGACCCTGGTCGTCCGTTTTGCGGTGTATTACCATGAAGGGTGACGTTTTTCTCATTAGTATCCCCACCCCTCGGGAGCCAGGCGTGAATTCTGCATGCGTCGCCATGACATAACCACGTCTGTCAAGTGCCTTACATGCTGGTCCCGTAAGGTGCGTCTCCTGAAGTAGGATAAGGTCAGGGCCTTGGCGTTTGATTGCCTGTAGTACCAACCCCCGCTTTATTTTATCTCCCAACCCTCTGGCGTTCCAAGTAAGTAGTCGCAGGGGGGGCACCTCAAGGGTCGTACGTGCACCCTCAGTGGGTGTAGTGTGTAATCGTTGGGCCATTGGATCGCCTGTGTAGTGCTCTGTGTATCATAGTAACGGGCTTAATATACATGGATTGTGCAATGTTGAGGTGTAGAAGTAGCATGCTGTCCAGTCCATTCATGCATCGTACGGTGTGGAGGGCGACCTCCACTACTAACGGCCCTTGTGAGGACTTACTGTAGTTCCAGCGCTTTGGTACGGCGTGAGGGAATTGCTTAGCGCCCTGTGCGTTCGTGTACCCTGTGGTGTGAGTGATGACTGCCAACAATAACTGTGTAACTCCCCTTCCAACCCCCCTCCCTGCTCCCCTGCGCCACGGACAAACCCCCGCCCGCTTCCCCAACTGTGCAGAGTGCTATAACCCATCCCAAACTATTTTACTTGCTCGTGGGGGTTGGTGAGTCCCCTACAGGCACCGGCTCTGCCCACCTTACTTCGCTTCACCAGGTCCAGTTCCATCGCTCACATCCGGCCCCTCCCTCCCATGGTCCAACTTCAGCTATGGCCCGGTTGACCAGAGTCAATTGGGTTCTGTTCCACGTCGGATTCTGCTCCCACTGAGTTCTCACGCTGTGTCAATTGGTCGGTCTGCTTGCCTGCTTGGTCTCCGTTACGCTGGTTCGGCCGATCCCTGTGCGACCGGCGAGGTTGGCCTATCTGTCTCCAGCCGTCAAGCCAGTCCTGTGCCACCTCCGGCTTGTCGAAGAACCATGTTTTCCCGTTGGCTACAATCTGCAATTTGGCAGGGAACAACATTGAATATGGCAGTTCTCTGTCTCGCAACGCCTTTTTCACCTCGGTAAATGATTTCCGGCGTCTGGCTACTTCCGCCGTGTAATCTGGAAAGAATGCCAAGGTCGAGTTTTGGAGTTTAATGGGCGGCGAGACTCTTGCCGCTTGCAAAATCGCATCCCTGTCCCTAAAATTGAACAGTCTAGCCAGCACAGGCCTGGGCGCCGCTCCTAGTTTGGGTTCGCCTCCGGGCACCCTGTGCGCCTTTTCCACGGAGAAGAAGTGCGATAGTCCTTTAGGCTGGAGTTTATTTTTGATGAGATCTTCTACTGTCACGGGGCGGGTCGCCATGGTACTGTCTTGGAGTGGTGGTCAGCTGTTCCCCCTCTCTCACATGTCTCTATTCCCGACTCACAGACTGCGGGTACCTGGCCGGAGGAGGGGGCTTCTGCCGACTACGGGTCACGTTGGGAGCTGGAAGACGACGAAGAGCACGGCCCCTTTAAGGATCCCGGCGGAGTAGAGGAAACCCCGCCCCCTTGGACGATGACGGAGTCAAAAGACAGCCCAACCAGGAAGACAGCGAGCGGCAGTTCCGGAGTGGAAGGCGAGAGACGAGCGAGAGACTGGAGAACGAAGCAAAGCGGAGCGGGAGAGACTACCCTGACGAGCCCAGCAGTGGACTACAAGCCAGGAGGCCAACGACCCTGTGATCCGCCCAGCCACGGTCCCGAGGGAGGAACGTGGCTTTCCAAGGTACGGGGCAGAGTGGCGGGCTGGGTGACACGCAGTCCACTAAACGAGTGAGAGAGCCTGTGTAAATAGTGTGTGCCTTCCTCTAAGCACCCCCCTCCCTCACGAGCAGAGAGAGCACTTGAACGGAAGCGTGGTGGAGACACAATAGCACCGGTTACCCTCACTCCCTGGCCCCTTTAACCTTGTAGATAAAACGGAACGATTACTAATAGTTCCTCTGTTTCCGTTTCGTTCCATGGGATGTGCCTAAACCCCGAGAGGGATCTCCAGGTCAAGACACCGAACCACGTGAACCGGCTGACTACGGAGCCCGGCGTGGGAGAAACACCCTGGAACATCACATTTTTCCCCGAGGCGTCAAGACGGAGCCGGACGAGTTTGCCCGGTTGAGAGTGTCTAATAGAAGACGCAGAGCTTATTTACAAATAAAACCTTCTTTAAAAAGTCTACTACAGGTGTCGGACTCCCTTCCTACTGTGGCTAGCATTCCCGAACCCCAACATCTACGTAGAGGTCCATCGCCCGTTTCCCTTCTGTCTCTGGAAGGCCAAGGATGCGTACATTATTTCTTCGGGAACGCCCTTCTTGGTCGTCCAGTTTGTCCTGCAGCTGTCGAGTGACCTTTTCCATACGCTCCATAGCTATTTGCAGTTCCGAAGTGTCCTCAACAAGAGATTTCGTAACCACCTCCACCTGTGACACTCTTTCCGTCATTTTTTGAAAATCAGCTCGCAGCAGAGTAACTGCGGAGGAAATAGAGCCCACTGTTGTTCACACTTCGGAGAGGGTTTTCATGCTGTCTTCTAGCGTGACTTTCTTGGTACCGTCTGCTTCCGGATTTGCGCCTGTGGAGTTTCGGCCATTCATTTGCGACTGCCCCTGTTGACCATATGCAAATTTATCTAATTTGGATTGTGTCAATCCGCTCCTTGATCCCCTGCCCGCCATGATTCTTGGCTTTCGGATAACTGTCCCGGTTCCAGCAATCGCCATGTCCACTATTCCACTGGTGGCTCTTCCCGCTCTTCGTGTTTCAGGGGGGAGTAGGTCGTCGTGCACCCAGCTGTCAAGAGGAACCTCCGCTCCGGATATCTCTGCACCTCGTTCACAGGGGGCTCCTTGTCCTCTAAATCCGGTACTCGTCGTGGATAGCGACCTACTGCGTCTCTCCCCATACACCGCCGTCCCTCCACCGGCCGTGCAGAGCGTCTATGGCAAGTGTCCTCGTGAGTTATGCCCGCCAATAGCCTTTATGGTTTTCCTGGGTGCTTGCTGTCTATGGTGCTACTATTTGTAGATATTTGCGGCGTCGCGCCGTGTCAGGGCTTCAAGCGCGCCCTGGCAGTGTCTACCTGTCTGTCGCACCCCACTCCAGTACGCTCCGCATGCACAAGTCCGGGCTCGATCCGGCTTCTGCTGGCGGTGTCAGGCACAACGGTCCCTCAAGGTTCCGTGTCAGACGCCGGCTCCGTGGGGTATCATCTGTTCGGGGGGCTTCTCACTACGCCGCCGCCCGGCCCGGACCGGCACCACCCCTGTGACCTTCACTGTCTCTGCTGGTCTCACAGAATCCTCCTCGCCGCCTCCGCTCTTGATGGGACCCCGGGGGGACTCGCAGGCAGCCCCGATGTCTAGCTTCACGTGTGGCCGTATATGTCCCCGCCGGGGGTGAGGGGGCCCTTTCGTGTCAGGCACTGCAGTACTACCTTTTCCTTAATTGCCCCGAGGAGATCCTGCCTCCCCCGGGGAAGGCCTACAGTCTTGCAGGGCGTCGCTCTCCGCCCGGTCGCAGGCACGGCTTCTCAGTCGCCGAGACCTTCCGGCTCTTTCTTCAGGCTTTCGTGGGTTATCCTGCCGGCCCGTGCACCGGTGGCAGCCCAGGAGCCCCCCCAGTCTTGCGTGGCGCCGGGTCGTTCCCAATGTTACCTCAGTCGGGGGGGGGGGGGGGGCGGGGGACGTCTCAGGACTAGCCCGGTCAGCCCTCACTTCCGCCGGGGTCGGAAAATCACCAGAGGCCGGTGCTGCGCTCCGGCTGTAGGCCCAGCGATGTCTGGGCAAAACGATGCTGTTCTCGGCCTCGGATGAGCGCCGGGGCAGGACCGGACGATGCCGCTCTTTCACCAGACCCTGTTTCCGCTCCTTCGGGTGGGGAATTACACGGATGAGTATGTCGGATTTGCTAAAGGCCGAGTTGCCTCAGGGAGCTCCCGCTTCACACAGCCGCCATTCTCGGCTGCTAGCCACGCCCCTCGTTAGAGGGCTTTTAGGTTACTGGAAGAACATTTTAGATTTTTTTTTTTTTTTTGGTGGGGTGATTGTCAAAGGACCTGTTGCTAGCCATAAACATAGAGTTGGCATGGGTTTGCCCTTTTCAACAATTTTCTTACTTCAATTAGCCTCTTTCAACTAATTGCTTGAAATGGTCAGTCATTTATTTTTCTAAGCACTGTGTAGTATTCATATCCATAATTTTAAATCCGTTGAGAATGCAAGATGTCCGAAACCCACTGTTCCTTGAAGTCTTTTTTTTATATCTCCTTTTAAGAGTTTTTCCACTTATTACAAACTGAGCCAGTTGATAACCGATGTGTAAAATCTCTTGATTCCGAGGCAGCTGAGTGAATTTTTTGGCATGAAAAATTAACTCTTGCATTTTATCAAGTCCTCACATTGTTATGTTTAGAGTTGTTCGCTTGCACTTTGTCGCCAGCTTGATGACAAATTGGAGACCTGGTATCAAAGTGAGATCCATTTAATTCCTATGTGATGGGCTCTGTGCTATAGTTGAAGTATAAGTTCTGGCACCCATAGGTAACTAAAAGTAAAAGAGTTCTGGCTGAAAATATGTAAGACTGCACTCAGTTATTTATTTTATTTTTATAGTTTTATTTGGTACGAACAAGATGTTTTTGGGTGACAAAGCGCTTTACTAAAGTAATAAGAAAAGAAATGATACAGCACGGTAGGTAGTACAGCGGCATAATAAGTCAAGTGAGCAAAAAAAACATTTTTTTACATAAACCAATGGTCAGATGTGCACAGTCATACTGGCAAGTGCAAAGTCCGATGGGTGTCAGTGATGTGTAGATGGTTGAAAAACCTAGGAGTTACAAGCATCTCGGGGTAAGGGTGAGCGATGTGGCAATAAGCAATTACACCCAAGCATAAAAGGTGCTCTTGACGTCGGGAAGTGTGCCCTCATTGTGGAGGAATTTGTTGCATAATAGATTTTTTACTAATTTCTTGAAGATTGATGTGGATGGGTTGTGTCTAATCTCGGGAGTTCAAGATTTTGGGGGCCATTCCGGAGAAGGATCGGTTGAAGCTTTTCTTTTTGTTTCATTTTTGTGGCATGTGTAGTAGGGAGATTGAGCTGCTGGAGGGTCGGTTTCCATCTGATGGGGTCAGTGTCTGGGTTAGGTTAGTGGTATTGTGATGCAGCGCTTTATGGGTCATACATGCAATTTTGAGATGGATTCTAGATTCATAGGGTAGCTATTTCTGTGATTGAAGGTCAGTAGGGATATAATCACTTTTTTGATCTGGTGATGCGCCTGGCTGGCTGACGCCTTCAGAGTAGCCTTCAGCGGTGCAAGAGTGCTTTTTCGGGAGGCCCACAACGGTAGCACTACCCTAAACTAATTCTTTTAATACAGGAGCGTGTACTGCTGTTTGGAGGTCTGCAGAGGGGAGGAAATGTTTTAGTTTCCTTAGTGCATCCAGTTGGAGGTTTTCTCCTCTGGTGGCAGCACGTATGTGCTTTTGCATAGGGAGGGCATTGTCCAAGGTAATACCTAAAGATTTTGCCTAGTCAATGTGTGGGGTACAGTTCAAGGCAGTGGGATGTGGGAGACACTTTCATATCAGGGGTGATGGCAGGCGGTGAGATCAATAGGAATTCTGTTTTGAGGGCTTTGAGTTTGTGGTGGCTGCGATTCAACCAATGTTTCGTTTTCAGAATGTTATTGGGGATATTGATGTCATCAGAGGTGATTTTCATGTGCATTGTTGTCTGCATACATGTGGTAGGAGATGTGGGCAAGTTTGAGGATTTCAGTTAGAGGCACACCGTATAGGTTGAACAGTGTCTGAGAGAGAGTAGAAGCTTGGGGTACCCTCAAGGGGCACTGGTGACTGATCGAAAATGCGGTGGTTGTTTAGACTGCACTGAGATCTATAGTGAAGGAAAGAGGAAAGCCATTTTTAGCACTGCACCGGAGAGACCCATCCTGTGTTAAAATAGTTCAAAAGGGTTTCATGACCTTGTCAAACACTGCTGACAGATCAAGTAGGATTATTAGGCAGGAATCATTTTGTTCGAGTGATTGTAAGACATCATCAACAATGTGTACCATGGCTGTTTCGGTTTTATGACCTGGTTGAAAGCCAGATTGTTATTGGTTGAGTAGTTGAAATTGCTCAGTGTGATTGTGAAGCTGTAAGTGCACACGTTTTTCTAAGAGTTTGGCTAAAGTTGGGATGTTGGAGATAGTCATCTGTGTTTGATACTAAACTCTCACAGTGGAAGCCTAGTCTGTTCTATTCACATCCTTCCTAGAAGGACCTGGAAATGCACCAAAACATATTCTTATGTTCTTGACCAGCTGATCTAGTGCCTTGTTTAGACACATCTGCTGTATATTATGTTGATCGAACTATAACACTGCACAGTGTTTGTATGTAAACCACTGTTGCCAATTTGCAGTTAGTCCCACTTGCCCCACTTTGCTTCACATGTCACAGGTCAGTACAAAAAGTGCCTATTGTGAATTCCTATGGTACAGTGCATGGCAACTGCATCATCAGTGCTGTTAAACCTTTTAGCATGAAGCATCATGCTTGATTATCATCTCTTGGCCATCTATCTTTGATGATATTCTGCTACTTGCTAAATCCTCACCTATATGCTTCTTGCATGCTGGTACCATTTCATATTTGATGAAAAACTGAAACATTTAAGGGGGACCCCTGCTTCGGAGGGCCCTCCAAGCAGAACTGTCACACGTGTTGCTTTAAAATCCAACACCAAGTTCTCATCTGTTTTTGTACAGTACACCATTTTAAAATGCCCCTTTAAGTTTTTGAATTTTGAATGTTGTAACGGCTCTCAAGTGCGTCCCCGCATGTGCCTGTCTCTTCATTGCGGAATGTTGGTTTAAATATGTGCACCCCAACAATCAATAGTGTTAAGATTTATGGTAAATCAGTGTATCATGATTTTCAGTGCATCAAGATGCCTCATTTTTCTTGGTGGCCAGAATGCTTTATTTAGGCTGTCCTTATTGCTCTTGTGCATGTTTAAATCCAGCCTCCTCATTTGGTTTCTACTCCATTCAAAACTGACATCAGATACAGGATAACTCTACTCTTCAGAGTTTTGCCACAGTTTCACCCAATCGGTAAGGATTATTATGCTCTGTGCCTCTTCAGTTCACATTCCGACTTGATGCTTTAATAACATCAAGTGTTTCTTGTTTAAGGTGGAGTCATCTTGAACAAAATTTTCCATCGCCCGTAGGACAGTTCAATTTTTGAATGCCCTTCTTTGTGACCCAGTGTACAGCAGTGGTTCCAGACCAAGTGGAGTATGCTTCTTTACGAATTCATATAATCAGATTATTAAGACCAGAGCTAAATCGGTCTTCCTACGGCAAATAGACTGAGGTTAGGGAGCAATCCAGATTCCACTAGCACTGAAACGTATTCTGATCACTTAATGATTCATAACCTCACACTCTGGGCAGCATATCCCCTAACAGGAGATCAGTTTCATTTTTGTTGTTTCTTTGGAAACTATAAAATAAAGTGCTTTTGAGAACTTATGGCTAGATAAATGATTTAAAAGAATGTGGTTTAGGTATCTGGACTTGATCCGGATTTGAATATCTGTCGTTCAAAAGTGATGAATATGGTTTGAATTACTCTGCAAAACCATCTGGAGAGTTGCTTGTAAGACTCGATGTAGCCCAGACTTCTCTGACCTTCCCAACTGAATGGTAAAACAAACTATCTTCTAGGTATTTCCGCTGGATTGGGCTGCTTGGTGGGATGCAGCTTGGATCTCATGGCACAGTAAGGTTGAGAGCCGCGTCTGCACTTAACAGTGCTTTTTAGATTGAGTCATGAAGACCATATGATGGGTATACATTTTTGAATTTACCAGATTTACTGGTAATTTCTTGATGTACATTTAATCCCCTTATTTATTTGTCTCATTCCTGATGGGCACCAACCATAAGCAGCAAATTCTTGATTAGCCCTGCTCCAAAAAGCAGTGTCCTTATTCAAAGGTTACAGGTCTACTTGTATGGGCTGAACGGTTACCTTTTTAGACAGGACTTATTTCTATATGGTCAGTGTTTCTTTGCCATGATGGAAAAAAAAATTGACAGTTGGGCATCCATCTCTTAGCATTTCTATCTATTCAACATTTTCTTACTATTGGAGCATTCGTAAAGTTGCTAATAACATACTGAAGATATATCCTATACAAGTTTAAAAGATTGGGGCCCAGAGCGCAACTTTGCCCTACTCCCTTCGCTGTATGAAGTGCTTCAGATATTTAACAGTAACTGAAATCTTCTTTTAGCAGAATTCTTCATGATACTCATTTTATGCATTTCTCTCACGGTATGGTGATGGTCTGCTCCTTAAGAGTTCTGGATGTAAAAAAAAAATGTTTTATTTGAATGTTGCGCTGAGATCGACCAGTACAAAAAAGTTACTCTTAAAGTAATATTTATTGGGGAAAAGGGACAATTTGGATAATGATGTGTAATCTGTACTTTGAGGTAAAACCCTGTTTGAGCACAGAATAGTCAGTTTTTCTACAAACAGGCCTGCATGCAAGTGAATTTGATTAATGTTTTGGCTGCTGCATGTATTAGCAATATATACTTGCACTTCCTGTGCTTGAGGTATCTTTTTTGATTTTATTAAAATAGGATTCTTTTGTACCTTTCTGGGAAGAGATATTTCTTGTTGACAAGCTAGCGTTAAATGATAAGTCTAGGGTCCTGGAGACCAGATTTACAGAGACCCATACGACTGAAACCCTTTTGTCACTTTCTCCACTTTTTCTAATTGAATGGCTTCAAGTGTCATTGCGGCATCAGAAAGAAGAATCAAAGGGAATAGTGATACTAAAGCCCACACAATGCCATCGCCATTCTGCTAATGTCTATTGAGGTGAAAAGTAAACGATGCAGTCTTGGATTTTAATACGCACAACTTTTCTTGGATCATATTTGCCTTGGTCCCAAACCACAAGATACAATGAAACAAAAATGTTTAGAATTGCTGGTTAATAGCATCCAAGCATTTACAATGCAATAAGTCTCGCATTATTAAAGTTTGAGCTATTGGCATTGTAAATGACAATGTCTTTTATTTATTTGTTTTTAAAACCTGCAAACGGTGCATAAACACGCACTTTGAGTGTATAGTCCTTGCTTACGATGAGCGAGGCTGTCAGTTAAAGAGACTGCCAGCCTTGCTTCTCATAAGCATGGACTCTTAAGTACAAAGTGCTTGTTTACGCACCGATGCAAATAAATACACGCATTGGCATAGCCAATAGGTATCGCTTTTGGGGCCTCATAAGTATTTAGTTATGCAGCACAATATCCTTGGTGCAACAGCATTACCTGTTGCATGGTTAAACACTTATAAGGTCCCAAAGGCGAGACCTATTGGCTATGCCAATGCTTGTTATTACAGACTCTACACTCAGTGTGCTGGTTAGAGGAAAACACCTCAGATTGAACCATTGACATTCCTACTGTCTCTCTGCCAATAAACCTATTACTATGTAAATACATAAAGGTTTATATAGGTTTTTTTAAACATACATACATATTTTCCAAAAGACTGTTTTTGTTCCAACTTTTTTTTCTTGCTTGGGTGTCCAATAACACTGCAGGTTCTGCATTTCACCCTAATAGTATGACTTGCAAACGTGAAGATTCTGCAGTCCAAGCGCACGTATTTTTTGTTTTAAAGAAAATAAGCATTTATTTTAAAGAAAAAATGTACGATTTATTTTGAAAAACGATGCTCAGATTTTGTTCGGGCCTTCCGTTTCTGCAGCAGCACCACGGATGTGCAACGACACTGCCCTGCATGGCAGATCCCACATTATTTATCACCCGAGAACACACAGCGAACATTCACTCTTTATCAGACTGACGCGCGTGTCATCGTCTGCCATACGGAACGAATCAGGGGCACACTAAAGCCGGGAAAATCTTCTCATTGTACTGGCTATATGCTGTACCGCCGTAGCCTCCATGTTGTATTTTAAGAAAATTATCATAGTGGATTGTAAGAATGTTATTAACACTGCTCCATAATGAAATATTTATGTCGCTCGTTTTACAATTTCATATTCTTAACTTACGGTTTCTGTAGACTGCCTCCCGGAGCCCATCGCCTAATAGCTAGGCTTAGGGTAACAGCAATTTGCGCCGCAACAATGAACTCTTTGTCACAATAGAGCATTCTGATTACATTTGCTTTGCCGGCAAATGAAAACAAATTCTCCAGTCTCTGCAAGGTATCATCCGAGGGACTGTCGGGCCTGTTGGACTGAGCATGCATTTAAGGTAATTCTTCTGTGAAATTAAGATCATTATGATCCTATAATCTATTTTAGAGGAGAATTTGTGGTGAAATTGTAAAGAGCG
Organism: Lissotriton helveticus; assembly: GCF_964261635.1. Lineage (NCBI taxonomy): Eukaryota > Metazoa > Chordata > Amphibia > Caudata > Salamandridae > Lissotriton > Lissotriton helveticus. The sequence goes on along the minus strand of NC_136065.1, from coordinate 160,139,440 downwards.
TATTTCATTTTTTTTTAATAAAGTGATTGTCAACAGAAAAAAATCCCATTTAAAAAATTTGCAAAAGAGCATTTTACGGATTGATATTTCAAGTAGCACATCCTGGGAAGCAACGCAGACAGAATTTTAATGTAAACCATCACCATTTATTTGCGGGAGCATAAACCCACTCTGAAGTTATTTACGGTAACAATAACAGTAAACTGTATTTTGACCCTAGCAAAGTAGATATTGCGAACTACAGAGCTGGACTATGTGGACGTAATAGTTTTCTTGGAGTGGACAAAACAAAACCCCCATTATCTGATGCAGTTTGACAATGAATTCTAGAGAAAACAGAGAGTCTGAAATTCATTTAATTGAAAAGATTGATGTCATGTTTTCGTGTTCCCATGTTTTCGATGCCCAAAAACGATTCTGACATGAAAAATGCTCCTCTGTATTTATCACACCGAGCTAGTAGAGCAAAAGAGAAGAAGAGGAGAATGAGGCACATGTTTGAAATAAAAGCAAGCCTTGGCTAACACACCACTGCTTCTAAAACAAGCATTGGCCGCGCGGCTGTGAAAGGCACACGGCCGCCCGGCAATGAAAGTGATCGCGATCACGGGCGCAAACTTCAGTTGTGTGCGCACGCATTCACGATCAAAGAAGCTGCATGCCAGCTGGGGGTAGGGAAAAGCTTTGACGAGCGCTTAATTAAAGAAGCCGCAACAGCTGTACACGTCAAGCGCACTCTTGTGCGCGTTCTAGCAAGCTGTTCGCCGGCAAGTAGAATTTCTCAGAGCCCTATTAAATGTCTCGCCCAGAGTAGCGCATGCACTGGCTCAGGCGAGACCTAAAAATGAATTTGATCTTCTGTAATGTAAATGGTGCACATATAATTGGGCCCTTTGGCCGAGTTTATGCTATATAAAACTACAATAAAGAACATAACCTTCTGTTTGCTCATTTGGTAAGAATCTGCAAAACCTGGTACTTATTAATGAGAGAAGTTCTTTATTCAATAATAAAAAAAGTCTGTATTCCTTAACATGACTTGTCTTCCTTTGTTTAGTTTTAACTATCAATCATGGATCATTAAAGAAGCTTTAGACCACATTTTAAACTTTTCTCCTTAAGTTTACTTTTCAAACTTTTAAAGTACATATCGATCAGGGTAGAAAATACCAGCTTTAGGTGTTTTTTTTCATACTGGCAAGGGCATTACAATACTGGTAATGTTGGTTTAAAAAAACAGCCATAAGAGTTGTGGCCTTTGGGCCACTTTATTTCACCCTGCCAAAATGTAGTGCTTCTAGTTTTCAACAATGTTTCTCGCTCAGTGAGCTTTAAAATACATAATTTATCAACCATTTCTCTAAAAATTAGCCAGATGAGACGAGCCAAATGCTGTTTCGTGAACAGGCGTGATCCAGGAATGTGGCCCTTTTTGGGGAAGTGCCCAGGCCGAATTGTGGTCCCAATCCAACCCCCATACACCCAGACTCCAACCTGGTCCCCAGCTTCACTTAGGCCCTTATGCCACATCCTCTCCTCACTAGCAGTGCTTCATGGTTAGTAGTTAATTCTGTTATAGGCGGCACTAATAGGAGCAATGGGCTGGTGCAAGCTGCCTCCTGACAAGAACCCCAGCACTTATTTTTCACAAATTAACCCCTCCTCTGAACAGCTAAGTTTCTGCACACAACAGCTCCCGCAGATCTCATTTCTTCCTCAAAAACAAACGATGAGATGAAACACAATATCTGGGCTGTTGTGTTCCGCCTCGTGGGAATGAGGTGACCCTGGATCTTCGAGGCTTCCTGTGGGAGGATCACCAGTGCTCTGCTTGCCTATCACGCTGAGCTTGAGGTCCTCCATTCAGATACACCCGCCCCAGCGCCTTGAGACCCTCACGGGTGAGTAGAGCGCTTTACAAAGCCTGGTTGAGTGATGGAGACAGGTGGCGCCCAATAAGGCACCTTCACCGTCTCGGACACACCTCTCCCAGCCTTCTTTACAGCGCCTCCTTCTGGCTGTCCCATCCCATCCCTGGCACTGATTCCTCTAGCATAACTCTCTCACAGAGCCCGTCAGGGCACCGCCCTCTCCTATGGGTCACCCCCACCCAACTCTCCTTCACAATGCTCAAAAAAAAAAAACGAATTCAGAGGGTTGAAATGTAATGCTATCTCAAGTTTTGGTCCTAATCCCCTCAGGTTCCTGCCTGTAGTGACACACTGTTCTATTCGTCCAGCGTGAAGAATTCAGTGTAAAATGACCTTTGGACAAGTATTTTAAATCTCGTATTCCACAGACACATTAGTAATGTGCCCAGTTCCAGTTTTCAGTCGAACTTTTACACTTTTATTCCTAAAGTAATAATCCGGTAATGAAACTACAACTTCCAGAAAGTAAAGTACAAAGTGCAAAACTTGGAGGTTGCACACCGAACATGAGACGACGACATTGCCATCCAGACGCGCGCCTGTTTTAGCCTCCCTCGCTATGCGCAGAACGCCCCTGGACTGGGGAAATGCTCGAAATTACCCAACTCAGATACCCACAACTTTTAAAAAGCACTGCTCCAGTCCGGGGCAGCTTTCACTTAGCCTGCTGAGGGCACAAATGCAAACACGGCATGAACAGAAATTCTTACCCTTCGGGCAGGGCCAGGGCAGTTTATAGGATTGTGAAAATGTGCTGCCAGGGGACGTGTTCTGCTTTATATACAAGTCCTGGCCCTGCCCAAGTATTTTTGTTTTCCCACTCCCTTTCCCGTAAACGGTGCACTCAATCTGAAAGTGAAAGCAGCGTCAGCCGCCGCCTTCACATACCAGGACAGAGTGGTATCACATGCTGCACGTTCATGACAAACTCAACTTCGGCACTGGGGCACGTACGGTCTGCAAACTCTCCCTTCACTCACCGTGACAACAGCAACCTCCGGTGTGTCATGAACATGAACCACAAGGAATAACTTGACTTAATCGTCCTGAAAATTCACACAGTCCTGTAAGACGTTTATCCTCCACAAGACAGCAAGCAATACAAGCCGTGAGCGTGCACATCGCGAAACCGGAAGTTCGGGAGCGTCACGCCTGTCGTGGTGCGGGACTTCCGTCTTCTGCGAGAAGCCCACGGAGTGTATGGCTCAGGAGCAATGGTGACGCGGGGCTCCCATGCCTGAGGGAGAGCCCCGCGGTGGCAGCAGAAGTCAGGAGTGGCGTCTGAGGCCGCTGATGCGGTAAGTGGGGCTTAATTGTGAGGGGGAGAGGGTGTGGGGGGGGCGGCTGTGTGTGTGTGTGTGTGCGCCCGTGGGGGGGGGGGGCGGCGGCGGCTGTGTGTGCACGTGTGTCTGTCTGTGTGCCTTCGGCCGGCCTCAGTAACTCTGTGTTTGTGTGTGTGCGCGCGCTCCCCCCCCCCTTCGGCCGGCCTCAGTAACGCAGTGTGTGTGTGTGCGCGATGCGCGTCCACAGACCCTAAGCGGCTCGTGCACCTGTCTGTCTCCCTTGGGAGGCAAAACAACAACAATAGGTCTCGCTGGCGACAGCGCTTTCGCGCTGCAACGCCAGGCGAGACCTAAAAAAAATGTTTTATTTTTTTAAGCTCATACAAATATTAGTAATTGAAGGAGCCATCAGGACAGAGGCCACATTTGAACATCTTCTGGGTAAAACATTGCTGCGCCCAGCTAAATCTATAAAAATAGCTGATGTTTGTGGCAAAGTAAACAAAAACCTAACTCAGTGTTTACAATGGGGAGAAAATTCACAAATTTTTATTGCATAAGGCATTACAAAGCAAGAGAATGTTCTCCAACCCACCATGTATTGGAAAAGACCACTGTGCAAAAGGAACTGGAGGAATCTCCAGGCCATGAATTGATAGTTTAACTCGTTCCTTTAAATTATGCTTCCAGCTCCCTGGGCCAGTCATCGGACTTCGAGGGTAACTTCAGAAGTCCAGAGCCCTTTTCGTTTGATAGCCTTTCATGTCGTCCATTGCTTCCTATGTCATTACCTTTTGAATCTTTGCCTACACCTATTTATCTGCATGACCTTTCGGTGTATATTTGTACATTGAGTCGTGGGATTGCAGGCAGCTTTACGCAGCACCTTCATGTACATTTTTGTTTACTTTGATTTTCGTTGACATACTATCAATAGGATCTTAACCCGTTGGCTGCTGCCGTCGGCCAACGGTCGTCGCGTGCACTACCTTGGTAGCTGCGCACGTCCGTTGGCTGACGCTGCCCCAACCGTTTTTCGAACGTTCAGCACTGGAGCTGAACGTTCGACGCAGCCAACGGGTTAAGGACATTTGGGTTGAGGCCCTGCAGGGAAAGAGAAATGGCTCTTTAAGGTGAAGCAAGTACCAAAATAGGTTTCTGTCTCTGCATATTAACCAAGACAATTACTTTTTTGGTCCTAGTCTAGCTCGCCATCTGTTGACCAAGACAATAAATTGCGTTTGATAAACATTGTAACTTGGTTAGTTACATTTTACTTTCAACTACTATTAGAATATGTAAATGTAAATTGATACTTGTATATCGCACTACTCACCCGCAAGGGTCTCAAGGCGCTTGTACGAATACCACTGTGGAACCCATCCTGGCTTTCCCTGTGAGGTGTCCACTCCTGGGCACCCCCAAGGTGGAGGCCAGGCATCCTTAGCGTTGTGCGGGCCGTTGTGGAGATTAAGCAAGCTATTGCCCAGAGTTGCAGAGTGGGACTCCATGATTGGAATAGGCACCGAGGCGAGAATTGTCAGGTCCGTGGAATTTTTGAGCCCAAGACCCGCCGAGGCGGGGAATTGAACCCTTGTCCCGGGCTAGACCTCTGCATCAGGGTCTGCCGCTCTAACCATTGAGCCACACTTCTCCACATGAAAGTATAGAATGAAACAGTTTCTTCTAGTAGACTCTGACATGGGTCAAAACAATTGTAAAAGGACATTTTGTTACTTTGTTACAGGTGAATTTAAAAAACACAAGGATTTGCAATACAAAAGGTCTTGCATTTCAGCTATTGGCATTGTAAATAACAATGCCTGTAATTAATTTGTTGTGTTTAAAACTGATAAATAAAAGGCATTGTCATTTACCACGCCAATAGCTTAAACTCTCAAAGTGCAAGACCTATTGCACTGCAAATGCTGGAGTTGCGCCCCATGCAGCCTGCAGGCTGCGATGTTGTCTTGACCACGGAACCAGTCAAAGTAAGTAGAAAATAAAACTTTAGTTATGCATAGCTGCCAAGGTTTCAGATTGCTATATGAGACATTTTAAAATCTTCAGTGTAATGAGTGAAATTTCAATAACTATGAGGGACACTTTCTCCCGATCAAAATCAAGCAATGAAGACCAGAGAAACCCACAAATATCAGAAATTACACCCATTTGAGCAACCAGAAACTCTTAAGATCTTGAAACTGCTACACAGCACTAGAAATGAAAGGGCACTAACATAGCATCCAGTAACTCAGTTATCCTCGTAAACCGTTTTACGATTTGCATAGTAGAGTGAGTTCTCTGCCACAGGGATATTAACTCTCTGCGATAGAACGTGCAGAGTCAACTGCCAGTAGACAAATCTCCGAACCTGGAACAGGAACATTTAATCACAGCAGCTTTAGTTTTTGACTTGCCTAAGTCTCTAATTCACAACCATTCCACTGCTGCACCTAGCTGGGGGGGGGGGAAATCTTCTGCTGATGTGTTGCTCGTGCTGAAGTGTTTATTAGTCACTGTCCCAATCACTGGCTGCAGACAGAGCTGCTGTAATGTAGAAGAGATTGAAGTCTGTGTCATACGACGGGCAGTGAGAAGAGCTGCTTATGGATGGGGTCGAGTCTGTGATGGCGCGGCTGTTTTGAGAGATGTGCCGTTCAGCCATGAATAATACTCAGACCGGAGAGCAGCTGACCAGTCTTGCAGCATGGCATGGTGAAGCACCAAACTGGCAGCACATACAGCAGTGCACAAAGAAATATAAATGCCGCTTGCTGCCTCACTCAGACAGCAAGTACTTCCTGTTCGCAAATTACATGGACCCCACTGTGTGATTATTGTTGCGGCCGTCACGTGATGCCGACACAGCCGGCCTGGGCTGAATCTCACAGCAATAGCTGTGATCAGATAATGCAGCCACAGTCATGACCCGGGTAGGGTGACATGTGATAGCCTCAGGGAGCCAAAGGAAAGCGGTCACTGACTGGGGTTGCACCAGTTCAAGTTACCACAAAACAGCAATACTTGCGTGCCAACCCTAGATAACTGCGCAGTCTCCTCTCTGTGGACTTTTGCGGCCGGCTACATAATAGTCAGGCTGAAAGGTCAGGGAGCCAGGCCATCGAGGTCTAAGCTGCTGCTAATGTAGTCAGTTAAATCTAGCCCCACTACAGCAAGAAGAGCCCAAGAGAGAAGGAAAGCACTGCTACAATTAAGACATTAGTAGTGAAAGTAGTAATTTATTTTGGAAAGACGAAAGAGAAAAGCGAAGAGAATGCACAATTATTTAAAACAATGTAAAGTCACACATCGAAGAACTAATCGGTTAAGAAGTTGTGGGTGGGCCCTATAGCAATTATTGGCCTGTGACAAACTGTTGTCATCGGAAACGCCTCACCTTTAATACATTTTGGCGCTCCGATCAGTTCAGTGAATTCAGCCATGCTACCGGGGAGCCAACCCGTATAATCAGTGGGGCAGCAAAAGAGAAGCAGCCTGCGAGGCACAGCGTGCCTGGCTCGGCAGAGTCTAAAAATGAGGCAAAGTACTGGAACCCCGGAGTTGGCCTGGATGATGCCGGTCTGCTGCTGCTCGTCCCTGCCCCACAGCTTCCCCCCCAACAGCCCGCTTTGCCGCTGCTCATGCTTTCTGCTTGTGCCCGCCGCTGCCCTTCATGATTTCACCCAATTTTGGAGGCTTCGCTCCAAGCAACATTGTAAACAGTGATCCCGTTTACTGGGAGCAAATCATGGGTGGCTAGGGGGCCATTGCAATGAGATTTATTTCAGCTGAACAGACAGCGGTCCAGGCTGGGCAAGTTTGTATCTCTTGGCGGCTTCACTCTCTCGCTGCCCCAGACTCTGTCTTGGCCGGGGCAGGAGTGAAGGACCTGCTGTTTGGGCAGCCGAGCTGGGGCAGAAGGGAAGAACCGTGACTAAGGCAGCAACAGGAGAAAGGTGTACTGCAGTCATGAATATGAAGCTTGGCGTGCAGCACTTTATAAAAAAATATATACATTTTAAAAGAAGATGACTTTGGTAGTGCACTCTATACGAAAGCTGCTTGGCCGCCAGATGCGCTTTATTTTTTTAAATAAAAAAAGGAGTTTGTTGACCTGCGCTATATAAATGGTTCAGATGCCATTATTAAAGTTCAAGGCATCGGGGAGAAAGGCGCACCACCATGAATATCAAGCTTGGCGTGCGGATCAGGAGAGCATGTCCAACAGCAGGCAGGAGAAAGCCCTGTTAAAAAATAGTGCTTTAAGGCTGTAATTGAATGTTAGCACATAACAACACATGTAACAGGGGGGTTTCCTCGTGGAAGGTTACAAGAAGACAAGTTGTCACTAAGGACTTTTGACCAATGAAAAGCCACCATTTACAAAAAACAGTGACAGCCAATTAAAAAGGTCGGCGGAGCTTCATGCACATATCCTGGATACAGCATGTCTTGAAGAGACCGCGCAAACGCTGCCTGGGTGAGACCTAAAAAAAAGCAAGCTGGTGCCACATTTCTTTTCCATTTGCAAAGCCAATTGCTCTGCATTTAAGTAATGTGAGACCTTTGCATTGCAAATGTTTTATAGGCATTTGTAATTCATTGACCTATCCAGAGCTACAGAACAGCAGTTCCTTTGTTCACTTCCTTAGTTTATTTATATCTTTTGCCATCCTCAAATATCAAATGCCCTCTTTCACTTTCTCACTTCTCATTAATGTTCTGACTTTATCTGTCGCTGAAGTTCTTCGTGTTTTTTTTTTTTTTTTAACTTGCTAAATTTAGATTAAATGCCTGAACTAGTGGACTCCTTTCAAGCCTACTGTTTGTTGTCAAATCTAAGCATTTTGCTTGCCTGTTTTGAAACCTGTTTCACCATTCTTAAGATTTGCCAAATCTTTGACCACCATAAACTTAGTGGGTAATGATGCATTTTGCTTCCAACAGTGGGTCAGCCATTCTGCTTGCTAGGAGAGAATGAGAACAAGCATTTGCAATGCAATAGGTCTCGCATTAGGAAAGTTTGAGCTATTGGTATTGTAAATGACAAATTTTGTATTTGTGTTGGTTTTGAAAATAGATAAATTAATAGCTTTGTCATTTACAATTCCAATATTTTTAACTTATGCAAATGTGACACCTATAGCATTTGTAATGCAATATGTGTTGTATTTACGTGACTTAGATGTATTGATATTACAAATGGCAATGGCTTTCATTTTTTTATAATTAATACTTAAATAAAAGTTATTGTAATTTATAATGGCAATAGCTTAAACTTTTGTAAATAACTTTTGTCAAGATTATGTTCAGTGTATTTTATTGTGACGCAGTTGTGAGAGGAGTTGGCCTAACGGCTAGGGCGCTCGACCTCGGACCTGGAGGAACTGGGTTCGAGTCTCGGTAACGACGCCAAAACCTCCTGTGATTCTGGGCAAATCACTTAATCTCCCCGTGCCTAAAAATGAAAGTAACTGGAAAACATAAAAATGTAACGTAACTGGAAAAATATGTAAAGCGCTCTGATACCTGATTCGGTTCGGGTCTAGTTCGCGCTATATAAACTCTGCAAAAAAAAAAAGATCCAAGATCAGAAGTGAAATATGAACATCTTTTTGTGACATTTGTAATAAAGCTTGAAACATTGAGAGAACATATTTGAACCAGTTGTTGAATGGTTGCACAGATTGATGCTGTGGTGGCGCTGAGTGATGTGGTGGTGACGAGTGATGCTGTGGCGTTCAGTGATGCTGTGGTGCCCCTGAGTGACGTTGTGGTGCCCCTGAGTGACGTTGTGGTGCCCCTGAGTGACGTTGTGGTGCCCCTGAGTGACGTGGTGGTGCCCCTGAGTGATGCGGGAGTGCGTTAGATAGAGTGAGGGCGATAGATGGATAGATGGAGCGAGGGCGATGGATAGATGGAGCGAGGGCGATGGATAGATGGAGCGAGGGCGATGGATAGATGGCGCGAGGGCGATGGATAGATGGCGCGAGGGCGATGGATAGATGGCGCGAGGGCGATGGATAGATGGCGCGAGGGCGATGGATAGATGGCGCGAGGGCGATGGATAGATGGAGCGAGGGCAATGGAGCGAGGGCGATGGATAGAGAGAGGAGAGGGTGTAAAGAGAGTTAAGGAGGTCCTTTATCTAAGATGACTTATTCATTACACGTCCTTAATTTACCAAGAAAATGCGAGAATGTCTTCACATTACCATACATTGAAAGCGTCTTAAAGTATGTGCTTGCTACAAAGTGTAAACAGATCAGTGGCCTGTTTACTCACACTACAGATTTTACGTTTATTCCGGATCAAAAGCAGCTGGGGTGTTGTGTGTAAACAACAAGCTCTCAGCATTGCGCGGAGGGGGGGGGGGCGGGTGAACGAATTTCTTTGGAGTGTGAGAATTCCTTTGAATTGTGAGTGTGGAGAGAGGCTCACAGGCTGCCATTCGATGTGCACGCGCCTTCCGACATGCACTGTAGGCAATCCGGCTTGGTAGAATTTTTGAATGCCCTTTTACAAAAGTCTCGCTGAGAACGCATGCGTGTTATCACAGCGAGACCTAAAAAGTCTCTCTATGTTAGTGCATAGTATAATAAACTATAACCCCCCCCCCCCCCCAGGAGCCTAGGAGTATTTCGACTGTATCGAGCAAAATAGTTGTTACTGATGTGTTAAGGTCCAACAACATGGACGTCCAGAAGGGTTGAATCTGAGGAAAAGTTCACTAGAAACTGGTGGTCGGAACTTCCAGCCATAGCCGTAAGTCTGATCAGAGTCAGATAGAAGCTGCAGCTGCCTCAGCCAAATGGCTTCCCACTTGTCCTCATCTAGACTCCTTGATAACTCCTTCTCCAAGTTTCCATTTAGATATGTAGTATCGGTATCAGGGCCTACATCTAGACCTGGTACAGGCGAGAAGTGGCACTTCAGGCAGAGGCTTCAGCAAGTATTGTTTCAACAGGAATTAAATCTGTGACTGCCCTGAATTTGCCCCCCCACCCCCTCCCCATTGCCAATAAAGGACTGGAAATATTACTTTTTCTTCACAAACAACAATGCCACTTTGATAATAGTAGATCTACTTTATGCCAGTTCTGGAATGTGTACCTTGTGCCTAGAACAGCAGAACATGTTATAAATGATTTCATTATTAGGTGGGTGTTTGTAGAGGGCAGTGGAAGGTGGCAAATATTCGAACATTAGCAGTTGATTACATCGATATCATTTTAAAGAACACTTGGAATGCTCCTAACCTTTAAAGCTTCATAACTGTCCAAAGTGTTTGTAACAAAACTAACCCCATCATGCGATTGCTGTATTTTTGTATGCTAGACCGTGCCTGTTATGTTGCTACATCCGAATCCTAGTGACACAAAATACTAACTACTGATATCCTATTTCTTAGACTGTTATAAAATAACTTATTTAGGGCTTTATTTAAGATGTACCACATTGCAGTTCAGTGTTCCTGGGCAGTCCAGTTTTTCCAATGTGAGCTTGGCAGTCAAGCAGGCTCAGTTTCGGTGTACCTTTTTTAAATTTTGTCAGTATTTGTCTGGTCGCAGTATTACGCTCCTGCCCTTTCAATCTAGGCTAAGTTTTGACTGATTGTGGTGGCAGAAAAATTAAATGTGGGGAATGTCTTTTTAGTAAGTTGCTACTTGTTGACACTCTAAATGCATTTGTAGGCATCTTTCTTGTGATGCAGTGTTTTGATAGTTCTTTCTTTATATGGTGGTAAAAAAAGATTTCTGAGGAATACATGCAAAAATGACAAGAAATGCACCGTGCTTCAGGATGTTGGTATCCTTAATCATTTTGATTCAGTGACAGTTTGTGGTGTTGCATAATGTAGAGCTGGTGAAAGACAAATACCTATGCACACACAATGTCAATTTGAAATACAAAGTTTTGTACTCTGTTAAATATTCAGTAAAAGCAAGAAATAATTTTCCACTTCTTCTTATTTGAGCGATTTTTTTTTTTTTTTTTTTTTTTTTTTTTTTTTTTTTTCTATTTATTGCTCAAACGCTCTCACGCCAGCCGACACGTGTTTCGTCAGAGTGCAGATTGCTCTGACTCTTCAGGGCTGGAAGTAAAACAAAAATATACACCTTCTGAAAATTCAGACTTGCATTCAGATGTATCATGTTATTTTACATACATGTGGCAACATTTAGAAATTACAAAAATTCCTAACATTGTATGCCAACCACTTGGGTGACACAGAGCAGTAGAGAATTTACACCCTTAAATGGACAAGAAACCTTTGTTTTTGTCCACATACAAAAGTTACTTACACATTATCATTTACAAATTTCACTCGTGAAAGTGACATGCATAGATGCATGAAAGGTGAAGAAGTGACAATAGACGCGACGCATTCCTTGACATATTAGACTTAATACAAGAAACATTTAGGTATACACCTGTCTGTAAATAGAACTAAATTGTATTAGAAAACGTTAGGGAACTTAGCATCTGCACACGGTTTATCGAAGCATGCAGGAGTACTGTGCTCGTAATAGTGAAGAAACAAAGAGATATGCAATCCAGAATTAAAGAAATGATGAAGAGAAACACGCAAAGGAAGACCCACCACCTCTGTTGATGTGTGCAGCTAAAAGTGATTCAAGGATGTCCAGTACTATCTGTGTGGAACATACCTTTCTTCTAATCGTCGCGTGTGTGGTATTCCCTATAAAAAATTATAACACTCCGTAAGAATGTTGATGAGACGGCGAATGATACGAAAAAATCATCCGTTCCTAATGTCCTGACTTACCGCTTAACCGGTGATAATTCCAACCCGGTAAGGGTATCATGTGCTGTGGCTCTTAATCGAGATCTTCATATACTCCTGCGTTGGAATGATAGTCAGTCCGTTCATATGTATACCAGGAAATAAAAATAGAAATAGAAGAAACCTCCATGAGCTCATCTTTTAATTAGTAATCGTATAAGCGTCTAGTAAATACTCAATGCTAATAAACTTATACTCGTATAATAATGAAAGTCTATGAACAGTAATTGCAGTAAAAAGGGGTTCCAAGCGTTCAAGTACTATTGAGGGATGCTAAAACAATGCTGAAGCCCAGTATTTATAATGACGTGAGTAAGTACATGTCCTATTGAGAGACGCTCGAAAATTGCTGAAACCCAGTATTTAGAATGCCTTGAGCAAGTACATGGAGTACTAAAACTGCCCGCTAGTTACAGAGCAATACTGGCTCACTCGTTAATATCCCAAATTAATGTAGCTGCAACCCAACCTTATTTCGTGTTTAAGATAAGCAGGCCTATATGGGAGAATCCAAGAAAAATAGTAATACGATGTCATCCCGCAAAGTTTTTATCTTTTTAAAATTCTTTATGCTCACCTATGTGTAAGAAAACGTAATCACTCAGCCGTATAAGTAGAGTCCAGGTGGAACAGGAACAGACATTATTTTTCAACCTAATTCCTAAGAAACATAGCCGTAATGATACACTAAAATAATCTCATTTTGTAAAAAATCGCGATGCAATAATTACTGTGCGATGTGATCCCCATAAATAATCATGTGCTTACTGATATTGTGGCTTTTGGTTCCACACGAAAGATATTGTGGCTCTTGGTTCCACACGGATGTTATCGTTCGAGATGGTTGCTCTCCATATGTATTTAATAGAAGGTCCGAATATCCCTGGACCTGAAATAATTAGGTTGTGATATTTACCCGGTTGCCTATATTGTATACCAAGTTAAAAAACACGAGCCTGATTCGAACATTACCGTCTGTTCCACCCGGCCGCGAATCCGGCGTCTCACGTTCAGTAGGAGGTTTGAGTGCGGAAGCGAAGCAGGATTTATAAAAAACGGCGCGAAAGATTGAGGGTCACTCCTTCTCAAAGATACTAGACTGTCAAACCTTACTTCCGGTTTTACGCAAATACGGTCAACCGGAAAGGGATAAACGCCGATGTGTAGCGTGTAAATTTATGAAAGAGATGGGAAGTGCCGTGTAATAAACAAAAATACGATCTTGAAAAAATGGGTTGAACTTATATGAGGTCTTAGTGGAAATATATAGTTAATACGTCAAGATGGAAGCGGAAAACCAAGGTACAAACGCAGGATAAATGTTAGGAGGGATAAGAAAAATAACGTGTGAGCATATCCTATTGAAGAATATCCAGAAGGAGTTTGCCGAAAGAACTCTAGTAATTACAGTATTCATCATATTCGGATGTATTAAATGAAATAATATAATAAAAATCTTAGTGCCCGAGTATTATTGCTAGATCATATTAGATTAAGAGATTTAGAATACAATATAATTCTATATGTATAATGTCACGTGTGTTTAGTACAGTTAAATCGAAATGTTTCACCACTATTGTGCATACATAGTGGCATACCCAGCAACCATTTCACATAATTACATAAATATAATTATTTATATAGTTCCATACATAACTGAAGTTTGACACGTGCTATATTAGCTCAATGCGTATAGGACCCACTCCTGATTAATTATAAGGTACATTCCATAAATACGTTGTTGAACTTACAATACATTTTGTAGTGGTGGTAACAGTTAGTATGGTACTTTGGTGTTTAATAATTTATGGTAACAGTTATTATGGTACCCTATGAACTTTTATCACTTGCCAACTCCTTTTTTATAAACCAAATAAAACATGCTCCAGTATCTACGTGCGTGTGAGCCCCTGACTTTGACAGAACTCATCACGCATTCTAAAGACCTGTTCTAAAACTGGAAATACATTAACTGATAATGGTAACAGATGTTATTGTACAGTATGAACATTCATCCCAAGAAGAATTGCATTTCGGAGTCACAATTAAGACCCCGTTTTACTGATTCTAAGCGCATGATCCAAAGTGCCTCGGCCCTTCGGAGTCAAGTTCCCTGTTGCCTCCTCTTGGGTTTTGCTCTATGACTTCTATGCCAAAGAACGAGATCTCTTTATGAGTGCTTTGTGCTGGGCATAGTGAAGCATGGATCGCAGCAGGGTATCTAGGATCCTCATTTTTAAGCGCTCTTATGTGTTCTGTGATCCGCTCTTTAAGGGGTCTGATAGTGCTACCCACGTACTGTTTATTACATTTACAAACCAGTAGATAGACCACATATCTGGTAGTACAGTTAATATTCTGTTTGATTTCATAACAGACCCTGTTAGGTCCCTTAAAACCTTGAGTCTTATGTTGGGCCCATTTGCACATATTACACATCCCACATTTGTAGAAACCTCTGGTATGTGGTGTAAACCAAGTGTTGACCTGTGGAGTTCTTGGTAAAGAAGGGCTAAGCCTGGTGTGTAGAGTTCTCCCCTTTCTAAATGTGATCAACGGACGAACCGGTATTTCTTGAGACAAAATATTGTCTTGTTTAAGGATCTCCCAATGTTTGTTCAGAATTTTCCTCAGTTTCTGGTTCATCCCATTGTATTGCGTGATCATACGTATTGCAGTGTTGTCTGATTTTTTTTATTGTGCCACCTCTGAGTGTATCAGCTCTTTTAACTTTCGTTATTCTGTTGGCTGCTTTTGTCAATGTAGTGTTGTCATAACCCCGATTCCTAAATCTCGGCTCCATATCATTAACACAAATTTTAAAATCTTGGTCACTACTACAAGTACGTCTGGCTCTTAGGTATTCTCCATATGGTATGACCTGATCTGGTGTCTAGGGTGACTGCTGGAAGCATGCAATAAGGAATTACACGATGTGTCCTTCCTGTAAAGTCTACTGTTTAGTTTATTGTTATCAACATATAGTTCTATGTCTAAGAAATGTATCCTTTCATCGCTTTGTTCCATGGTGAATTGCATGCCATATCGGTTCCTGTTCAGGTACTCACTGAACTTGTTCAATTCATTTGCCGAACCTGACCAAATGAGTAGACCGTCGTCTATGTACCGACCCCAGTAGACAATTCGATCAATCCAGCCAGACCCTTCAATGCCCCATATGTATTCTGTTTCAAGGCAGCCCATATAAAGGTTTGCAAACGAAGGTGAAAATTTAGATCCCATTGCCACCCCTTTATTTTGTCTGTACCATTTATTGTCGAACAAAAAGAAATTGTTTTTCAAGATCAAGTCCATCATGCCAATCAGCATCTCATTGGGCAACCACTGTGTTGCAGGTCGATTGCTCAATAAGCGAGTGATTGCAGTTAAGCCCAAGTCTATCTCTATGCTCGTGTACAGAGACACTACATCTAATGTTGCTAGTATTAAGTTAGGTTGCCATTGCAAATCCTCCAATATACTTAATATGTGTTTCGAATCTTGAATATAACTTGCCATGGTGCTTACAATAGGGCCTAAAAATAAGTCAACATATTCTGAGAGCCTCTCAGTTGGTCCATCTATTCCTGCAACAATAGGTCTACCTGGTGGAAAGGGCTTCTGTTTGTGAATTTTAGGGAGTGTGTAGAGGATAGGATACGTGGGTCTCATAATTTTCAGATATGAGAATTCATCATCACCTAGAATCCCTTGTGTGTGCCATTTGTCCAATTCTTTATTAATTTTCGTACAAAGAGGTCCCATTGGATTGTGTCCTATCTCCTCATAACACGTCACGTCGTTAAGCTGTGACAAAATCTCTGTATTGTAGTCAATTAAATTCATTACCACTACATTTACCCCTTTGTCCGCCTCTCTGATGATGATTGTATGATCATTAGCTAATTCGGTGAGGGCCCTTCTTTCTCCTGCACTTAGGTTGTAGTGTGTGAATCCTTTACTATTGGATCTATTATGAGAGTCACGTTCCAAGTCCTCTAAAACTCTTTTGTAAAAGTTGTCAATTGCATTCCCACCTGGTAAGGTGGGTGTCCATTTAGATTTACACCTAAGCCCACTAGATAGTGTGAGATCGGTATCCATGTCAAGTTCCCCTAGTAACTGAGACATAATGTGAGGTGATTCCTCCCTTTCCGTGATAGACAAGAGTATCCTGGTAGCTTGTATATCCTGAATTGATGGTACATCAGACACAGTACCCAGATTCTTGTTGCATTCTTTTTTATTTTTCATTGGATTGCACAGGAAATGCTTTTTTAATTTCAAGGTGCGTATGAATTTATATAAATCAATTTTTAGTTTACATAAGTCACCATTTTCACTGGGATTAAAACTTAGACCTCTACTCAGAAGACTAATCATATCCTCAGTTAGAGACTTGGAAGATAAATTCACTACTTGTACCTCATCTGTTTTGTCATTCACTTTGTTGTCCCTTTGCCCGATCTTAGTTTCTCCCTGTAATTGTCGTTTACCGCCCCTGTTACCTCTCCTGGTTTTGTGCCACCTGCAGGGTTTGTACCCATTCGCCGGTTGCTTCTCCTTGCTGTTTTGACCTCCCGAAAAAAATTGGATCTCTGTGTTGGTACTAGTTGATCCTTCATTTTCACTTTCACTAAGAGTGGGTGCATTAAGAGAAGAAGTACTTGATGAGACTGAGGCAGACTCACTTCTTGCGGTCTCCTTTGTTTTAGTGGCGACTACTCGTACATCATCATACTTTCTGGCATAGGTGAATACCCTGCCAGATGTATAATCTACCTCATCTCTCTTCAACTGTCTTAGTTTTCTTTCTTTGATTTCTTTTTGATGGGCAGTGAGTATATCTTTTAAAATTGCATAATTTTTCTCTCTGGCTTCTTTCAAATTTAAATCCTTAATGTCAGATTCTAATAAATCTATTTCCGATTGTAATTTAATGACCTTTCTCTCAGAAGATTCAATAAGTATGTCCATTAATGTGAATGAATTTATATTTAGTGAATCCTCCCATTTAGTTAATAGGTCATCGTCCAACTCGTCATACGTTGGTAGAATCTGAGCTCTTAACCCTCTCGGGACCCTTTTGAGCCTCAGATATTGTTTTAGTGTGGTGGCATCACACCATCGGGCATTCTCAGTCTTCTTTAATCTCTCAAGTTTTAGGAATTTATTTCTTAAGCACTCCCTAAAATTCACAAACAGAAGCCCTTTCCACCAGGTAGACCTATTGTTGCAGGAATAGATGGACCAACTGAGAGGCTCTCAGAATATGTTGACTTATTTTTAGGCCCTATTGTAAGCACCATGGCAAGTTATATTCAAGATTCGAAACACATATTAAGTATATTGGAGGATTTGCAATGGCAACCTAACTTAATACTAGCAACATTAGATGTAGTGTCTCTGTACACGAGCATAGAGATAGACTTGGGCTTAACTGCAATCACTCGCTTATTGAGCAATCGACCTGCAACACAGTGGTTGCACAATGAGATGCTGATTGGCATGATGGACTTGATCTTGAAAAACAATTTCTTTTTGTTCGACAATAAATGGTACAGACAAAATAAAGGGGTGGCAATGGGATCTAAATTTTCACCTTGGTTTGCAAACCTTTATATGGGCTGCCTTGAAACAGAATACATATGGGGCATTGAAGGGTCTGGCTGGATTGATCGAATTGTCTACTGGGGTCGGTACATAGACGACTGTCTACTCATTTGGTCAGGTTCGGCAAATGAATTGAACGAGTTCAGTGAGTACCTGAACAGGAACCGATATGGCATGCAATTCACCATGGAACAAAGCGATGGAAGGATACATTTCTTAGACATAGAACTATATGTTGATAACAATAAACGAAACAGTAGACTTTACAGGAAGGACACATCGTGTAATTCCTTATTGCATGCTTCCAGCAGTCACCCTAGACACCAGATCAGGTCAATACCATATGGAGAATACCTAAGAGCCAGACGTACTTGTAGTAGTGACCAAGATTTTAAAATTTGTGTTAATGATATGGAGCAGAGATTTAGGAATCGGGGTTATGACAACAGTACATTGACAAAAGCAGCCAACAGAATAACGAAAGTTAAAAGAGCTGATACACTCAGAGGTGGCACAATAAAAAAAATCAGACAACACTGCAATACGTATGATCACGCAATACAATGGGATGAACCAGAAACTGAGGAAAATTCTGAACAAACATTGGGAGATCCTTAAACAAGACAATATTTTGTCTCAAGAAATACCGGGTCATCCGTTGATCACATTTAGAAAGGGGAGAACTCTACGCACCAGGCTTAGCCCTTCTTTACCAAGAACTCCACAGGTCAACACTTGGTTTACACCACATACCAGAGGTTTCTACAAATGTGGGATGTGTAATATGTGCAAATGGGCCCAACATAAGACTCAAGGTTTTAAGGGACCTAACAGGGTCTGTTATGAAATCAAACAGAATATGAACTGTACTACCAGATATGTGGTCTATCTACTGGTTTGTAAATGTAATAAACAGTACGTGGGTAGCACTATCGGACCCCTTAAAGAGCGGATCACAGAACACATAAGAGCGCTTAAAAATGAGGATCCTAGATACCCTGCTGCGATCCATGCTTCACTATGCCCAGCACAAAGCACTCCTAAAGAGATCTCGTTCTTTGGCATAGAAGTCATAGAGCAAAACTCAAGAGGAGGCAACAGGGAACTTGACTCCGAAGGGCCGAGGCACTTTGGATCATGCGCTTAGAATCAGTAAAACGGGGTCTTAATTGTGACTCCGAAATGCAATTCTTCTTGGGATGAATGTTCATACGGTACAATAACATCTGTTACCATTATCAGTTAATGTATTTCCAGTTTTAGAACAGGTCTTTAGAATGCGTGATGAGTTCTGTCAAAGTCAGGGGCTCACACGCACGTAGATACTGGAGCATGTTTTATTTGGTTTATAAAAAAGGAGTTGGCAAGTGATAAAAGTTCATAGGGTACCATAATAACTGTTACCATAAATTATTGAACACCAAAGTACCATACTAACTGTTACCACCACTACAAAATGTATTGTAAGTTCAACAACGTATTTATGGAATGTACCTTTATAATTAATCAGGAGTGGGTCCTAT
Organism: Lissotriton helveticus; assembly: GCF_964261635.1. NCBI lineage: Eukaryota > Metazoa > Chordata > Amphibia > Caudata > Salamandridae > Lissotriton > Lissotriton helveticus. The sequence continues at coordinate 160,120,278 of NC_136065.1, read as the reverse complement.
ACGCATTGAGCTAATATAGCACGTGTCAAACTTCAGTTATGTATGTAACTTTATAAATACTTATATTTATGTAATTATGTGAAATGGTTGCTGGGTATGCCACTATGTATGCACAATAGTGGTGAAACATTTCGATTTAACTGCACTAAACACACGTGACATTATACATATAGAATTATATTGTATTCTAAATCTCTTAATCTAATATGATCTAGCAATAATACTCGGGCACTAAGATTTTTATTATATTATTTCATTTAATACATCCGAATATGTTGAATATTGTAATTACTAGAGTTCTTTCGGCAAACTCCTTCTGGATATTCTTCAATAGGATATGCTCACACGTTATTTTTCTTATCCCTCCTAACATTTATCCTGCGTTTGTACCTTGGGTTTCCGCTTCCATCTTGACGTATTAACTATATATTTCCACTAAGACCTCATATAAGTTCAACCCATTTTTTCAAGATCGTATTTTTGTTTATTACACGGCACTTCCCATCTCTTTCATAAATTTACACGCTACACATCGGCGTTTATCCCTTTCCGGTTGACCGTATTTGCGTAAAACCGGAAGTAAGGTTTGACAGTCTAGTATCTTTGAGAAGGAGTGACCCTCAATCTTTCGCGCCGTTTTTTATAAATCCTGCTTCGCTTCCGCACTCAAACCTCCTACTGAACGTGAGACGCCGGATTCGCGGCCGGGTGGAACAGGCGGTAATGTTTGAATCAGGCTCGTGTTTTTTAACTTGGTATACAATATAGGCAACCGGGTAAATATCACAACCTAATTATTTCAGGTCCAGGGATATTCGGACCTTCTATTAAATACATATGGAGAGCAACCATCTCGAACGATAACATCCGTGTGGAAGCAAGAGCCACAATATCTTTCGTGTGGAACCAAGAGCCACAATATCAGTAAGCACATGATTATTTATGGGGATCACATCGCACAGTAATTATTGCATCGCGATTTTTTACAAAATGAGATCATTTTAGTGTATCATTACGGCTATGTTTCTTAGGAATTAGGTTGAAAAATAAGGTCTGTTCCTGTTCCACCTGCACTCTACTTATACGGCTGAGTGATTACGTTTTCTTACACATATAGGTGAGCATAAAGAATTTTAAAAAGATAAAACCTTTGCGGGACGACATCGTATTACTATTTTTCTTAGATTCTCCCATATAGGCCTGCTTATCTTAAACACGAAATAAGGTTGGGTTGCAGCTACATTAATTTGGGATATTAACGAGTGAGCCAGTAATGCTCTGTAACTAGCGGGCAGTTTTAGTACTCCATGTACTTGCTCAAGGCATTCTAAATACTGGGTTTCAGCAATTTTCGAGCGTCTCTCAATAGGACATGTACTTACTCACGTCATTATAAATACTGGGCTTCAGCATTGTTTTAGCGTCCCTCAATAGTACTTGAACGCTTGGAACCCCTTTTTACTGCAATTACTGTTCATAGACTTTCATTATTATACGAGTATAAGTTTATTAGCATTGAGTATTTACTAGACGCTTATACGATTACTAGATGAGCTCATGGAGGTTTTTTCTATTTCTATTTTTATTTCCTGGTATACATATGAACGGACTGACTATCATTCCAACGCAGGAGTATATGAAGATCTCGATTAAGAGCCACAGCACATGATACCCTTACCGGGTTGGAATTATCACCGGTTAAGCGGTAAGTCAGGACATTAGGAACTGATGATTTTTTCGTATCATTCGCCGTCTCATCAACATTCTTACGGAGTGTTATAATTTTTTATAGGGAATACCACACACGCGACGATTAGAAGAAAGGTATGTTCCACACAGATAGTACTGGACATCCTTGAATCACTTTTAGCTGCACACATCAACAGAGGTGGTGGGTCTTCCTTTGCGTGTTTCTCTTCATCATTTCTCTAATTCTGGATTTAGATTGCGTATCTGTTCGTTTCTTCACTATTACGAGCACAGTACTCCTGCATGCTTCGATAAACCGTGTGCAGATGCTAAGTTCCCTAACGTTTTCTAATACAATTTAGTTCTATTTACAGACAGGTGTATACCTAAATGTTTCTTGTATTAAGTCTCTTATGTCAAGGAATGCGTCGCGTCTATTGTCACTCCTTCACCTTTCATGCATCTATGCATGTCACTTTCACGAGGGAAATTTGTAAATGATAATGTGTAAGTAACTTTTGTATGTGGACAAAAACAAAGGTTTCTTGTCCATTTAAGGGCGTAAATTCTCTACTGCTCTGTGTCACCCAAGTAGTTGGCACACAATGTTAGGAATTTTTGTAATTTCTAAATGTTGCCACATGTATGTAAAATAACATGATACATCTGAATGCAAGTCTGAATTTTCAGAAGGTGTATATTTTTGTTTTACTTCCAGCCCTGAAGAGTCAGAGCAATCTGCACTCTGACGAAACACGTGTCGGCTGGCGTGAGAGCGTTTGAGCAATAAATAGAAAAAATCGCTCAAATAAGAAGTGGAAAATTATTTCTTGCTTTTACTGAATATTTAACAGAGTACAAAACTTTGTATTTCAAATTGACATTGTGTGTGCATAGGTATTTGTCTTTCACAATTGTCAGGTGTTGCGCCCAACACCTTTGATAAGGGTTCAGTGGGTTTCCCTTTTCTCCTGTAGCACCACTAATTATATTTGCAGACCAGACAGGTAGTCAGAAACAAAGCAGGCGCAAATATTCCCAGCGAATCAAACCCCGTTTGTTTTGTTAAACATATGATGTAGAGCTGGTGTTTTGGAAAAGTGAGTGATGTGACCGCATTTGTAAAATTGACTTTCATTATGATATGAACAGAGAGGCATTGTAAGTAGTAGCTGAGGAAAGCGGATTGTGGTAGACCGGAGTATTAAGAAATGGGAATGTTAAGAGATTGCAAGCAATATTGTTCAAATTTGCATCTTCTGTGTTCTTAAGAGATTATTAACAGGACATCAAATTTGAGAACAGGCAAGTGTCAATGATAGTATCTGCCTGTTGCAACTGTTTAAGGATTCTCTTTAGTGGTTAAGAGCTAACTTCTAACAGACTCATATTATGGCGAGTTGTATTTAGACCTGCAGAACTGAGCATTCCTATAGGAAACGGTATGCGGTTCATTGGCCATGAGCAGGGCCACTGGAATTAGGTGATTTTTGCGTCCGCTGACTTTTTAGAATAGTTATGCATTTGCCATCAAATCCATTATCTACAGCATAAAGTATAGAGTTTAACAAAAAAATAGTTTCTGGCTTAAACAGATCAAAAGTTACTAAACATAGTGACATGGTGCAGTGGAAGGCAAATGGAAAAAGCTGACTGGTCAACTTTCTGTTGCTTATTGCTATATATTGACTTTAAACTGATACTAATGAAGTGAAAGCGTTTCCTAAATATTACTTCATTATTTTGTCATTTTTATACAGGTTGAACACAATTTGAAAATGTCATTTCATCCCACATAATTTTCTTTTTTCGCATAATTTAGTCCAACTTGTCTCATAAATTTGTCCTCCCTTGCCGCTTAATTCCAAGGCCCTTTCTATGAGTGTTTGTCCTATTCGCAGTGGGGAAAATGATTTTATTGGAAGGGTCAGGAAGGAGTAAAGGTATAGTTATGAATCATTATATTCCCAACTGAGTTGAGTTTAAATGTTTTGGCTTTTGCTGTTTATTTTTAGGTTGCATGGTTGGCCCCTGGAAATGGGATGTTCATCCCATTCGGGGAACTTAAAGGAAGAAATCAGATCACAGAACTGCTGCAAAAGGAATTAAGGAGGGGAGGCTGGGAAAATGTCTTCTGTGACATCGGCAATACAGGCTACGCATGGCCCCATCAACCTTCCTCCTCCTGAATTCACCAACCCCAACAAACCCGGTCGGAAGACAAACCAGCTGCAGTACATGCAAAATGTGGTCGTGAAGACTCTGTGGAAACATCAGTTTGCATGGCCCTTCTATCATCCTGTAGATTCTGTGAAATTAAATTTACCAGTAAGTATTGATAGGCTATTCTTTAATGTATTACATAGTTTTAAGTTTTGGAAACTGTTCCGGTCCTGTTTTTCTGAAGCTTGATCCCTTCCACTTACCTTAAATAGTTCCATGGTAGTGTATAACAAGAAGTGTGGTTCCTGGTTGGTGTAGGGCAGATTATATATATACAGTCAGAGGAATTATATGTACATTTACAATAACAAATGCATAATTGGTACAAATGTGAAAAAGAAAGTGATTTCAGATGAAAGAAAAGTACAAAAAAGTTATAATTATCGAATTGATGCAATTATGCAATGCATATTTCACAAATGTTTGATTAAGCAATGTGTTTAATATTGGTGCTGATCGTGTTCAAAATCCCTCTAACTGTTTTGTGGATTGCAATAATGAATTGGTTTAAATTTTGGGTACAAACTACATGTCCCATAAGCCCTTGCGGCAGATTGTAGTCATAACGGGAAATGATGTAATGGTCCCGGGGTTTTCAAACGTATGTAAATGAAAAAAACAAGGTGTGGTGTGATGCCGTGATCAAGCAGCGGCTGCTGCGAAACGCGTCGGCTTTTTGTTTGCCCCGCTGTGGAGTGTTTATTTCAAATGAAATTGGAGAAATAAAGTAAACTTAATTGGAACGAGTACTTTGGTGTGTGCGACCCGTTTTCTGGTCTCCAGAAGTTGTTGAATAATTGAACGGCGTGGTCCTGCTGTAGGAAAACGCACCGCAAAAGGATCGCCGGTTAGCGGGAAACCTGGACAAACAACGATATATATATATATATATATATATATATATATATATATATATATATATATATATATAATTTCAGATTCCAATCCTTGGGTTGGCCTCAGAACATACAGGTCCTGGTTTACCAAGAACTGTAAGGGAGTTAAAAAGAGGCAAAAGTGGTTTCTTTGAAGTCCTTTCCAATGACACTTCACTAAATAGGCAACTTAATTATACCTGCAAGTCTTAATCTAGTCTGTTTATGTAAAAAGTGCATTGTGGTAGTAACCCCTTCCATGCGTGCGTCGGTCAATGGCCGTCGCGAGCACTACCTTCGTAGTCCTGCTCACGTCCGTATGCCGACGCGGCGCCGCCCACTCCTTTACACTGCCTCACCGCGGTGCATTTGCCGCCGCGGTTAAGGATACACAATCTTATCATATCCAAAAAAGTATTATTCAAAACAAAGTATACAAGAAGATAAACAAAAGTATCAATTTTAGCCTTTTAAGATATCTGAGCAGAGCTCTGGTGAATCAAACATGCAATGAATGTATACATAGCACGAAGTGAGGATTTTGAACACTTGTCAAGCATTATAGAAATAAAGACGCCCACTGTAATATTCACTGATTGACTCCTAACTAGTCCTTTTAAGAGTTTGAGTTATAATCTCAGCTCCAAATTAGGTTCAAAGTATCGTCATAATCTGGACAGAGTTCACAACATTCAAAAGGCAGTATCCTCAGGTATTTGGAAAGTGTAGTACAGAGGGTAATTGTCAAGTGGCTCAATAAACCATTGATGGAGGACTGATTTATGTGGGTAAACCTTACTTAAGTTAACACAATGCAAAGGTTTACGTCTGGCTGAACAGAAGTCCCCGTCTAAAGCAACCTCAAATTGTGTTGGAAAGTTGTGTATTTTGGGATTGACCATAAACACTATGTGCTCAGATACCTTTCAGTATTGAATCTTAAATGTATACATAGGTGATTTTTTCTTATTGGAGAATAAATTTAGAGTGTTTTTTGTAAGCTGAAAAAGAAGTATGTCACATTCATGAAGAGGGGAAAGGTGCAAAGATGTAGTAAAACTGAAATGCTTGTCACTGATTTACTTTATTTCAAGAGATTTGTTTTTAGGATTCCCCTTCATAGATGAGCAAGTGTTTTAATAACTCAGACAGCTTTTAGCTGGCTGTTGACGAAAGACCTAATGTGTCTGGTATCAATATTTAGTGATCTTAGGGTCTTTGCTTATGCATGTCGGTCTCAAGCTATCTCCTTATCCTGTGTCTTTTCTTCCTCTGGATTTATTTGTCCTTACCTGGGAGCATAACGTCTTACCATCCATTGATTGGGTGATTTGAATGCAAATCTAACAAGGAGAAAATACGTTTGTTCTGTTTGTTACCGCACTCCATGAAGGGGTACATATATATGTTTTCTCTCTCACCTGTTCACCGGTTCCCCTTTACATCACTCCCCAACACCTAATCCCATCCCGGTTTATGCATTTTGGCCTCTGCTTTTCAAGCACCTCCATTTATCCAGTATTGGAACTTTCATAGATTCACATGGTTAAATCATTCCCCGTCGCCAAAGCCGGAGTCCCATGTTGTCATAGTTACACAGTATGTTGCCTATATATGTCCTTTAATAAAAAAATTACTAAACCTCATCTATAACCATTTGGGCCTTGGCACCCTTTAGAACACTCCCAAGAGAGGCTGAGCCCCTCAGGTTTTCACCGCACGCCGTGTGTCAAGGGATTCTCCCTGAGATCTGCTCATTTTTTTCCTCAAGCAATATATTCTGAACTATTTCTACTTCCAAAATGTTTGACACCAAAGGTTTTTTCCTACCCTGCAAGACCTGTGGGAAGAAAAGATTACATGTGGATGACGCACATAAGGCTTGTCTTTATTACCGCCACCCTCAACACAAGGTAAAGGAGTGTAAAATCTGTTGTAGGTTTGCCGCCAAGACCTTGAGGGACAGGTAGGGGAGGCTTCTCTTATGGCTTTAAAAGTCAAAAACTTGATGGTTCTTCAAAATCTCACAAAAGATCAAGATCCCTGCCTGGGACTCTGAAAAGCAGAAACAAACAATTCTCCTCAAACAGCATTGTCTAAGCCAAATACGCATTCTCGCAGGGCTAGACTTTGTCCTTAGTATCCTCCTCAGATCCGTCAATGACGAGGCATAAATTCTGGTTGACAGCACAATCAGTCGACAGCGAAATCTATGACTGTATGACTATTGTGCCATCATCTAGACCATCAATAGCAAAGATAACAATGACACCAGCCATAGACAATCCCATTGACGATTACAGCATCAACGAAGGCTTTGACGACCCTGTCGACTATGACATAACCCTCCCCGCCCCCCCATCACAGTTGTCGACTATGACTCCATCCTCGTTGACAATTCGGTCTACGAAGGGCACAATGTCCACAAAGCATGAAACCTACATTGCCTAGATGGCGACGCCACAGGCCACGAGAATTAAAAATAAAAAGAATATCGAAGACCTTGTTGCCGCCTGACATTACTTCACTCAGCAAGCTGTCACCGCTACCTCCAAGTCAACTTCTGGTCCCTAGAGGAGTCAGATTATGATGACGATGATGGCCCCTCTGCGCTGCTCCTAGCCTGTCAGAGCTCCAGGTCAAGTACTAGGAAGAAGATAAATTTGAGGACGAAGGCCATTGCTATCAGGGGTATTATCTTCCTCTTCAGAGGCATTAAGAGGAATTCAGGTACTATTCTGATCCTCCACTCAGACATGACGAAGAACAGTAGCCAAAATCTTCGGTTCAGGATCTCCAGGCTATGCTTATGGATGTTAAGAAACGGTTTCCTGATCCTCCTGCAGAACAACCTGTTGACCAACCTCAATCTGCTTCTCCACTAACCCCACCAATTCCTCTGCCTCTCACTCCTAGGATAACACCAGTTTATCACATTGCAGTAAGTACGAGGGACGATCCATCGCCATTTGATGGTAGAGAAGGCAAGATTCCCCAACCTCAGCCTCCACCAAATGATTGGGACGACTGTCCTATTCATTCTCTCACCACCTCCTCAGCACCAGCCGATTCACCACCAGAAGACCTCCAGGTTTTCAGAACGTAATAGATTGGATGGCGACACTATTTCACCTTCCCATTTCTGTCAAACAGTCGAACTGTTTCCTCTATGACTTTAAGGAACAAACAAGGAAATCAGTTCGATCTATACCTATTATAGACTACATCTGGCAAAAGGGTATGTAAAACACTGCTAAAGTGGTGGCTGTCCTTCCTCGCATTGATAAAGTACAAGGTTCCAGAGGTTTCCCCTCCATGCCTGACAGGACACCGCAAACCCATCTGCATCTATATTGGCACTGCCAGACAAAGAAGGACAATGCTTACGTTACGTAGGCAAAATGTTTCCCTCCATGTTAGTCATCACCGTTCATGCGCCCAACTCCCTGGCTATATTGGGCCACTATGATTGACAAATGTGATCGGATATTGGTTCCCTCATTGACCTAATACCTTAAGACTGACTATCTGAGGCCAAGAAAGTATTGCAGGAAGGCGAGCGCACCTCCGCAGAGGTAATAGACTGTGTCATGAACATTTACTCCCCTGGCTTTTGCCAGCTAGCGGGCGCAGCAGTTATAAGACTCCATGTATGGCTTAAAGCAACCTCATTAAGGCCTGAAGTTCAATCAAAGATCCTTGATATGGCCTGTGATGGGCACACTATTTGGCAAGGATATTGATGCCCTCTTGGCCATCAAGACTGATACCGGCACAGCCAAGTCCCTCTTCACCCTCCAGTACAGGAAGTTTCCCTTAATGCGGGCGTGCAGCCGAGGTTTCTCAACATACATGGGTGATTATCAGCTCTCCCAATCCTACTAGCCCTGATTAAGACCTGCCTATCGTCAATCATCCCCAGAGGGTTATGCGAGGCAAGGTCCCTGCATAAAGCCCCGCCCCAGAGCCAGGATGCAGTGACCTTAACCAAGTACCCACTACATCACCTCCGTCATACAGGGAGTGAACCTCTCCAACTACCTACATCAATGGAGAAACATCGGACAGAGGGGTATTGGACGTAGCCACCTATGACAATACCCTAGTGTTTAAAGTAAGACCACCAAACACTCCGCCAAGGGGAGCGCACCCCCTTTGTCTTTCTTTATTGAAAAAGGAGGCCCTCATAAAGCTTGCCTAGGGAGCAATGGAGAAGGTTGCGGTTGCTCAAAAAGAAAAGGGATTCTACTCCTGTTTTTTCCTCATACAGAAGAAATCAGGGCGATGTAGACCCATTCTGCCCCTTAGAAACTTAAACCAATTCCTCTGCACCCAATCCTTTTGAATGATTACTCTCTCTGACATTCTCCACCTCCTAAACAGTGGAGACCTCATGATGTCTCTAGACCTGGAAGATGCATATTTCCATATACCCATTCATCCGAAACACCACAAATATATCCCCTTCACTGTAGCTGGTAACCATTATCAATTACGAGTCCTCCCATTTAGCCTCAAGTCAGTCCCTTGCATATTCACCAAGGCGTTTGGCCTTGGTAGCAGCTGCTCTCAGGAACCTAGGTCATCATGTATTCCCTACCTAGACGACTGGCTGCTAAAAGCTCCAACTTCAATGCAAGCTGCCAGAGCTACCAAAGCCTGCCTACCACTGTTTCTCAAGCAGGGTCTCACTGTAAATCAAAGATAATCTTCAACTGCTCTCGGTCAAACGATGCAGTTTCTAGGAGCCATCCCAAATACAAGCCAGAACAAAGCCTTCCTCTCCCAGGAAAGGCAGAGGAGACTAGCAGACTTGGCTCACTAACTCCCAAGAACAAAGTACGTTTCAGTGAGGCTGTTAAATTCGTTACACTGGAATGAGTTCTCCCACAATCAACCTAGTTCTGCAGGCACGCCTCAAGATTAGGCCTTTACAGGAAGAGCTGCAACTCCAATGGATTCAGTAGGAAGGGTCCTTTGAGGACTTAATAACCATAATCTCAAGGATGACAGAAGCTCTAAAGTGGTGGTCTCACATATTTCATCTCTCTCAAGGCCTCACGTTTCTACCCTACGTACCCAATTTTATAATCACCACAGATGCTTCAATAGTAGGCTTGGGCGGACACTTACAGGACCTACAGATCCAAGGAAAGTGTTCAGCACGTCAAATATATTCACATTAACAGCCTGGAGCTGAAAACTATCTTTCTTTCTCTGCAGCTTTTCTCCACAAATCGCAGAATCCTCTGTGCTGGTCTGTACGGACAATATGACCTGCATGTATTATATCAACAAACCAGGAGGTACCAAATCTCTGACGCTATCTCACAAAGCCCAAGAGCTTTTGAGTTTGCTCACGACCTACAAGATATTACTGAATGCTGCACACATGCCTGGAGTGCACAACACCTCTGCTGACACCCTCAGCAGAGCAAAAGACAATTGCCACTAATGGGAGCTGGATCAACTGCAGCTGGGCAAAATAGTCTTTGTGGGGGAAACCCTCATCAAAGCGAAGGTTGTGAGACATTATCCCACCTCACCAACAAACCACTCTCTCAGCGCTCTGACTCCCTACCTGACTCCACATCTAGACATTCTCCTTCGATATCCCATAGTGCAAATACTCCCACTCCAGGCTTAACCGATACCCCATTAAGTGACCGACATCTCCATATCCTTACTCTGCCCCCAGCACCACCATCATTTCTTCCATACCCACCACGCCTCACACTTGCATCACTTCGCCCCCTGCCTTCCCATACGCCCCCTCGCTCTCCACTAACACTCCCCATCTCCTCAACCACACCTTCGCCCACCCTTTTATATAGTATTCACCTCCCTCTCCAGCCCCAGTAACTTCACTGAAGATTCTGCTCTAATCGCTCCTTACATACCTACTCCCGATCAGTCCGCAGTCTCGCCTTCCTAATCTCCCTGCACTACAAATATGACTGTCCCTCTTCCTTCAGCTCACATCAATACCCCCTCCCATCCCCTTTGTACTCTTCTCCCCCCCCCCTTTCCAGTGACTGCCACTCCAAAATATTGCCATACATTGAATCATATCCTCCTAAAGTACACAACAATACCCCGCCACGTCCCCTCTCCATCCCTCCCTCCACGGACTATCACATAGATAAACCACCATAAGTAGAGCTAGTCCACGACACGCTCCAGGACCCCACACAAGTAATAACCCCTCCTCACCTAACCACAGTCCAGGTTATTAGCACAATGGCCCCTACATCTGACCAGACTCGAAGAGATACTACTATCCCTACAAAAATATCAGAGGACATTCAAACCCTTCAGGACCTGATTCTGCAACAACACAAGCGAAACTCACTAATCGGCCATGCGCTAGCCCCCCGCCTCAGTTTCCCCCCAGATGGAAAACAGTACCTTACCCCAATGCTTCATCACGTCCTATCAGGAAAATAATCCCCATATCACCAAAAGATCTCACCTTCCTACTTCACTCCTACGATCTCTCATCCCCACCCCCTGTGCAGACGGACAACACGCAGAAACTGTCCTTAATCCAACCCATCCAATCCAATGCCTCTAGAGTTTCAAGACACACTCCCAGAGGTATTGTTGAAAATACCCTCAAGAGGGTACCCATCCATCACAACCGCAACACCACTCCCACCAAGACCCAGCTAAAATGTATTCTACTAAACTGGGGAACGGCAGCACGTCATGCCGCTGATATAGCTGACCTCATATTAACTAATGAACCCCACCTCATAATTTTAACGGAAACTTGGTTAAACGAATCATCCACGCCCTTCTTAGACATACTAGTTCCCCCTAACTATTACATCACAAGACTAGATAGACTTGATAGGCCAGGAGGTGGCATTTCCTGCATCCATAGGAACAACCTCTCCGTGAACCGCTCCAACTCACCGGCGCTCTCCTCCTGTGAATACCTTTGCCTAGTCATCACAAGCAATAACAAGCCTATATGCCCACTACATTCATTTTACCGACCTCCTGGTAACAACCCCATCTTTATCGAAGATCCTAGCCACAAATGTCGGCCAGCAAAATACTCAGATCTTCCTGGGGGACGTCAACCTCCTCTGGAACGATCCTGACGACACAGAGGTCAATACCCTCAAAGCTGTCCTGTCCGACCTTAATTTGTCCCAAATCTGTGACAGCCCCACCCACGAAAAAGGTTCAACCCTCGATCTAGTAATTTCCAAAGCAGACTCTACCCAGCTGGAATCGATCCTGCCTTGCGGCTGGTGTGACCATCACAAAATCACTTTCCATATCAAGGTAGTAGTCAAACTACTCTCTGTCCAATCTACGAGAACGAAAATCTGGAAGACGAACCTAGAAAACGTCAATCCTGCCTCTCGCATCCGCTATTCACATCTCTACCGGATGGATTAAAGGATGTACATGATCTGACCAATCACTACTTTCACTCTATGAACAGGGAACTAACAACTTGGCTACCTACAACAAGAGTCACCGCAAAAGAATCAAACCCCTGGTATGATTGTAGGCTAAATAAAGACAGAAGATCACTAAGAGCAATTGAAAGACCTTGGAGAGCTGCTCTGTCCGCTGCCCATCTCCAAATACTAAGAAGCACGAGAAATTCCTATTACAGAAAGATTAGACTATCAAAAGCTGACTATGTATGTAAACAATTAGACCAAGCCGAGAATCGTCCCAAAAGATTATTCAAAATAATCAAAGCTCAATCACAGGGTGTCTCCCACTACCCTTCTCCCCCTCCCCCCTCCCTCCCCCTCAAGCTAATACTGAAACACTCCCCAATTGCGAAGAGCTTTCATCCTTTTTCACAACAAAGACTGAAAACTTAAAGACAGACCTACTTAACGATCTGTTACCCCATACCGACCCACACATGAGTGCCTCACTGACCACACCAGGTTCCCCGATTATCTGCTTTACAAAGCTCGACCTCAAGAACAATGCCTCCTGGACCGCCTTCAGCTTTTACAGCAAAGAAACGATCCTAAAAATGCCCTGAATCCCTCAAATCACTTCACTGACCCTCTCTTAGCAACCCACTTAAAAACCTTTACTCCACTGATAGTGCCTCTATGGACTGGGATTATAAACACATCTCTTCTGCAAGGAACAATATCTGACATCCTCAAAGCTGGTCAGTTATCCCCCATTTTAAAGAAACCATCGGCGGACCCGTCAGACCTGAATAACTATTGCCAAATTTAAAATAAATCTCGACCCTGGCCAAACTACTAGAAAAAAATGTGTCCACACACAGCTTTGTAATCGCATAGACCACTTCAACCTGCTCAATCTAATTCCAATCAGGCTTTCGATCAGAGCACAATACAGAATCAGCCATGACCCACATAATTGATGACACATTACAAATATTGGATCAAAACATAGCCTGTCTGCTAATCTTGCTTGACTTATCCTCAGCCTTCGATAAAGTCAAACACGACAACTTACTAGACCTCTTGAAACCTAGAATAGGGCTATCTGGTACAGTGTTAAACTGGTTTACTTCCTTCCTCCAAAACGGAACACAAAGATTCAAGATCAACCAATCGTTAACTAACCTCTTCCCGGTCACTTTGGGAGTACCGCAGGGATCCTCCCTCTCCCCGACACTCTTCAATCTGTTTATGGAACCACTCCCTGAGCTTCTCAACTCCTTAAATATCCAATAGCACATGTATGCCGACGACACACAACTCTACATTAAGGTCCACTCACTTGAAGATATCAAGTCCCTTAATGCAACGCTCCAAAAAATGCCGACCTGGCTGGAAAAAGTACCATTTAAAACTAAACACCCTAAAAACAGAATTTCTCCTAATCGCTCCTCACAACCATCATCCGCAAGTGGATGAAGCACATTACAGCACTCGATGGTCAACCTCTCATCATTGATTCCGCTAAATCACTTGGTATAACCCTGGACAATAAGCTAAATATGCAGAAGCACATCAGCGCTGCAACTAAAGGAGCAAATTACTAGATGAACACCCTGAGAAAATTTAAACCCTTCATACCCGCAAGTGATTTTTTAACAGGCAGTTCAATCCCTAGTAATTCCCAGAGTGGATTATGGGAGTGTTGCTCTTTGCGGCCTACCCAGATCAACAAACGCTCTGTGAGAAGTTGGCCTGATATGCAGTGCTCACTATTCTAGTGATCACTATGTATCAGTCCAAACAACCCTTATTGATGATTGGTTGTAAGTCAACCTTATAGACCAGCTATCCTAGTAGCATGGATACGAGCAGTCTAAGGCTAAGACTCTAGAGGGCGTGTTAAGCCAGCTGTTTTACCATCACATTACCCCTTGAACACCAAGTGAAAGGACACCACACAAGTTGTTATCAAAAATAAAGTATATTTATTTATAACAGGACTACCCTGGCTCTTTATGAGACAGGGAGCTAAGCACACAACAAAACTCTTAAAGAATTACTGAAAGTCGCACAATTTACACAAATGCCCGAGGGGCACGAAAAACCATATACACAAGAAGTGGAATGCGAATTACTAGCAGGTAAGTAACTATTCTCATAGACTTTAGAATCGCTAGGCCTACAATACTAAACACTTAGATTAGGAGCAGGAGGCCTGTGGACGTCGTGTGCAGAGTGGGAACTCTCACGCGTAAGGCGGGAAAAAGTCTATGGAGGCTAGCAGTTGCAAAGTTACTGTTCTCGGGCGAACCCGACTAGGTGGGTCGAAAACAAGAGTGGATCCGAACACTTAGGGTGTTGGACTATGCTGGAGCACCGGAGTACTCAGTTTACCTAGCCCAGGGGCTGCGGCTGCATAGGGTTCAAGTTGCGTCGGAAACCCTCGTTGTCGAACCAGGAGCCTGAAGAAAGAAGTTGCTGGCAGGCGGCCAATGAAGAAGTTCGTGGAGATCCAAGCCTGGATCAGGGAAGAAGACCTGTAAGCAGAGGGGACCAAGTTCTGAATCACTAGCCAGTGATTAAGTGGGCACCAGAGTGGCACCGGGCGAAGTCACCTCGACCAGGTGAGTGGGCGCTGCTGGGCTCTGCAGTCTCTCGGACCAGGAGGCGTTGTCGGCGACCAGGATGGAGGTGCGAGCTGTCCCACGAAGGTACTTGCTGTCGACGTCGCTGGACCCAGGATTGGGGCAACAAGTCTTGGCAAATTCAAGCCCACGCGGTGGACCTAAAATGGAGTCTGGAGTGGACCAGGAGGGTCCGGGGTGCTCCTCTGTTGGAGGGGAGCAGGGGCCAGTCTGGAGCAACCAGACCAGCAGTGTTTGTCGTCGTGAAGCGTCGTAAAAGGGCCACTAGCCAATGGGCAAGTGACCGGGACAACGCGGTGAGCAGCAAAGAGCAGAAGGGCCCCACGCAGATCTCGTGGATGCAGGGGGGCTGAACTTCGGTGCTGGAGCTGCTCAGGGTCGGGGCTTCTCTTACCCCAAAGCACTCGGTCGAGGGTCACTCGGTGGTCGTGCTGGACAAGCGTCGTGCAGTTCTGAAGATGGCCGGTCCCTCGAGGTCTCGTCGCACCCACGGATCACAGCTGGGCTGATGATGTAGGTTGAGGTCGGAGGTGCCAGGGAAGCCGGTTCTCGTCGTGCTGGAGCAGTCTTGATCCGAAGGAGAGACTGGCAACAAACCGCGATGCTTGGTTGGTGCCTGCTGCTGCAGGGTGACTACTCCTTAGTCACGCCAGAACAGGGGATTGAGGCTATTTTGCCCGCACTGGTGATAAAATCCCTAATGTTGTATATAGGTGTTTAGGTGCAGGTAGTCTGGGATACAACCCCCTAGATCCCAATTTTCGAAAAACAAGAAATTGTTTTACAAATCAAAGATTAACACAAATTGACTCCGCACACTTAAGTAATAGATATCACAAAATCATTAATGTTATCCACAACGGTCCAGTATCTCTTCAGTCATTCTCCCAAGAATTCCAAAGTCAGGTAATCTTCAGTAGAAAAATTCTTTATTTTCACAAACACTTTTAAGAGCAATAGCCAACGCGTTTCGTCCGTGACCGGACTTCTTCAGGGCTTTTATCTCGAATTCTCTTATTTGTGATGCTGTACAATGGTCTTCTAGCTTGAGAAGTAAATATTTTCCATATGTCAACTTGTTATTAAGATCCTGGTCAGTTGACTTCCAGTATATGTTTATTTTGAAATAGGCAAAGTTTTATTATAAGCCGCGAATAAAGTATCGGCGTTCCATGAAGCATGCGGTCGTCTGGCACTACTCCTTAGTCACAAGGGAGAAAATCTTAAGAAGAGTCTTGAGTTCTTCGTGTAGAAGGTCGGTTCAGGATTCAAAGATTGATCTAATTTGGAAGGGGGCCTGCTCCTACCTTTATCCTGCAAAAGGGGGCTGGCACGCGACTAAGTCCTGCCCTATGGGTGGGACTAGGAAGGGGGGTGGTTACACCCCTCTCCCATGCCGGGCTTTCCCCAGCTCAGGGGCTGGTGTGCCCCTGGAACTGGTTCTAGCCGGCATATGCACAGTGAGCACCGGGGTGCCACTTGCAGTCACCTTCCTCTAAAGCCCTGCCTACCTAGAATACACAAAATCCTGTCTGGGACGGTGCTGGCACCGCCCCTGGCAGGAAACCCTTTGTCCTTGCCTCCCGCGCTGGGAGGACTCCCAGCAGCAGGAGGGCAGACTTGTGTCTCGGTGGCAGCATCCATCTTGTGGAGCTGAGGCTATGTCTGACTTTAACCGGGGTTACAGGTTACCAACATGTCGTGTCCCTCTAGAAGGGTGGAATGCTAACCCCGTTGCCAGAATTGGCGAGGGGTTAGTATTCCAATTCGTATGACACCTTACTCGACATGTTTTGATAAAGCGATACCAGAGTTGGCATATAACCGCGAGGATTATAATGCACCTAAGAGTATATGGTATGCGTTATCATGGAACAGCTATTAGGACTTGGTTCCGCAAGCTGCAAACGGGCTCAGCTCATGCCAGAGCACCATTTCACATTATTCCAAGCACTCTGCCTTCAGGATTGTTAAGGCCTGCCATAGGAGTGACTGATAGGAATATATGTGTCCATTTTAGGGTTAGATATAGGAATACTATATCTAAAGCAAAGGGTGATTACACCACTTTGCCCCAGCTGTCAAGCAGCCAGTTGTGTCAGATTTGGATGGCCAGCCAGGGGTGGCATAATACATGCTGCAGCCCCTGGTAGGCCCTGGGTACACCTAGGCCCTGGGTACACCTATGCCCTGGGTACCTAAGGTACACTGTACAGGGACTGATAAGGTGACTCAGTATCCAATTAGATATGTACCTAAGGTACATGGAATCCATTTTACAGAGAGAGCAGTAGGCCTGGGGTCCTGAATAGCAGGGCCCCAGGTCAACTAAGTCAGAAAACCAGCAAAACACCAGGCAAAAAGTTGGGGGTAACCATAGTCGGGGATCTACCTTCCTACACGCTCCTTCTAAGAGCCTCACTACAGCCCCTAGATTCATCACAGGCTCCAAAAGGAACTGCCACATTTCTCCTGCCCTTCGTGCCCCCAACTGGTTACCTTTTGAGGCCAGAATCCATTTGAAAATCGCCTGTATGACACATAAGGCATTACATCACAAAACCCTGAGATACCTAGCAGAGAAACTAGTACTATTGGGTGGTAACAGATCTACTGGAGCTCTAACAATCTTCTACTTAAACCACAACGTTTCTCCAAGAAGAAAACATACAACCGTACCTTCTCAGGAATGGCTCCCAGGATTTGAAACGCCTTGCCCCCAGAAACTAGACTTATTCCGTCCGCAGCTATTTAAAAAAAAGAAGTGAAATCGATTCTCTTGGCCAAATTCACCTGAACCTTTTTATACACTCCTGTAAATATTTACCACCACTGTATTCACCTAATTCAGTTTACATATGTTTTATGTCTATATTTGCCCTGTAAAACGCTCCGATACCCGCAAGGGTCTTGTTCGCGATATACAAAACCGTCAAAATAAATAAATAAAATAAACCCAGCATTGGATCTCTTTGTAACTAACAGCAACACCAAATGTCAGTTCTATGCCAGTCGATATCCCCTCCCAGGGTCATGGTGCAATGCCCTTTCGTTGCGATGGTCTGGGAGTTATGCTTGTGCTTTTCCCCCTTCCCACTAATTCCAAAGGTTCTCAGTAAAATGAAAATGGAGCACTGATAGCTCCCAAGTGACCCAGGCAGCACTGGTCTACAGAACTCCTCTTCCTGTCTGAGACCAGTCCCATTCGCCTACCAATAACATGAACACTGACGGCGAACCAGGGCCAGATCTTACATCCGTGCCAGCCTCTCTCCACGTACATGTTTTAGACCTATGTAACATATTTACACGTCACACCATTGTGTCAAATCCAGTGTGAATATTGTTCATGGAGAGCTTGTCTTCTATTTCCGTTGACCATAAGCTTCCTTTGTTTCTTCGCCTTAACTACTCAATGTCCAAATGTAATTGTCCTTTGTTTTGTATGTAGGACGCAGGATTGTGTTCCACTGTATCTCCTTGTGTGCTCTTGAATATGCTTAACAATTCTTTGAATTATTAAATTGTCCGGCTGGTCATCCTACAATATAGTACTGATCCTGGTCGATATTCATCATTACGTTATAAATATTTTCTACGGACATTTGTGCGTAATATAAAATCTCTCCAATTACATGCATGGCTTCTGAGTTCTGAGTTTCGAGACTTAAACATCACTCGGGAATGTAAAGATCTATTATCTGAAGTACAGGTGGAGGACACCAATCTATACTACTATTATAAAGGAAGAACTTTGAACCTTTGAGGCGGGTAAACTCGGGAACCACAGCGCCAATCCACACACCCGATACATCGTTGTAATCGTCAGGGTGTGCAGATGGACATAGGCTATATAAAGTTAAAAATAGACGTTATTTAAAAAATTTGGCGAAAAAAAAGTAGTCTCGTGGAAGAAGCGCCGGCCGCGACCTGCCTGCTGACGTCAGGAGCGCGAGGAGGAGCGGCGTCCAGGAGCGCGAAGAGGAGCGGCGGACATGGCGCGGGGAGGAGCGGCGGACAGGCGGGGAGGAGCGGCGGACAAGCGGGGAGGGCGGTGACGAGCAGCGAGGAGCGGTGAACTGAGGAGCGCGGGAGAGGAGCGTCGGCTGAGGTAAGGCTCCGGGGGACCCACGGACAATGTCGGGGCAGGCAGGGGTCGGGGCAGACGGGGCGGGCGGGGGCCAGGGCGGGCGGGGGCCCTGAACACTCATGGCGGGGGGTGGGCGAGGGCCCTGAACACTCATTTCGGGACGGGCTGCTATGTCGGGGCGGGCGGGGGTCGGGGAAGCCTGATTGCTCCCGGACAAGGTCGGGGCGGGCTGCTAGTAAAACATACAAGTCGAAATGGATAAGATCCTGTTTATGGTGTCACCAGAGTAATTTTCACCCGTCAGAAGCATCTCCTGAACAGATCCTGCCTTATCTCCTCTCACTGACTAAATCGTGCTTCGTGCATGCATCGGTCAAAGTTCACGCTGTGGCTATTTCATGATACAGATGATCAGCACAATCTCTGTGCTTCTCGCTCTGTGCTTCTCGCTCTGGGGTAGCTGATGCTGCAGTATTCTCACTTTGGTCAGACAACATGCATGGCTTAAAGTCTTGCGGCAGCTGTCATCACCACCTCTGCTGCTCTTGCTTTGGTATTAGTCACCCAGTGCATACCTTCTACTCTTTGTGCTGCCATTGCTTCAAGATCCCTGAGGGACTGCTTTCCCAGCATGCAGTGCAAGTGTTTGCTCTTCCCATGAAGTACACTGCATTTTATTATTAGGAATGAAACTCGGACCGGAGTACAGGTTCCAGGCCCCGTGTCCTCTTGCATAGATAACAGGCCAATGAGGTTTGGGTAACTGCGGGTACCTTGTGACATTTATCCCCCCCCCCCCCGCCCCCCCCCCGCCCCCCCCCCCTGTTCACAGCAAATTAAAGTCGGATCAATTTATTGTATCCCCGGTAAGAATAGCCAGGTCCCCTTTCAGGATCATACTCTCTTGCAGCTTAGACATTGATGAACCATCGGGTGGAGCCCAGCACCTTGTCTAGGAGCTTCTTGTCTGCTGCAACGTGCGGCAGATCTTTGTTACCATGGGTTTGCAAGCCCTTTGCACCAGTAGTTTAAGGAAGTCTAATGATTATGAAAATAGTGGACCAAGTCTCATTTGATTCTGGGACTTTAACTTTGAAGCTCAGTCCAGCTTCTCCTGTTGGCAGTATGTTGACAAACCAAATTCCGGCTCCTTATTCCTCTTCCTACCTGCCGCTGAGGACCGCTCTTATGCTATTTAGCAATTGCTGACAAATAGAATGCCGTCTTTTGAAACAAAAACCCTCTTGCATATGTTTGAAGCTTTGACCACAGAATTTTTCTGAACAGCCCTTTGCTATGCCTCCATTGAGTTCGATAATTCTGTGAGCTCCGAGAAGGCGCACCTTGTGACATGCTTTTGGTCAACATCAGATCTGGGGCCTGATGTCAGGAGGACACCCAAGTTGTCTACCACCGTGTTTAAACTGTTTGTTGACTGGTTGTGCTGGCAGCATGATTTCAGTCAAGGGCGCAGGCCTTTTTTCACATTTCATTTAAAAGACCATCCTCAACGCACCTTTGTGTGTGTTGCTCAAAGCAATGGTCTCTTGTGCTAGGCAGCTGATGGCTACCACATCTCAGCCTGCACGTGCTCACTCCTTGTCTACCTTTTCTGAAATCTGTTTACCTGGTGGCAGGGGGAAGATGTACAGCCCATTTCCTTCCCTTTGTCATAGTCCGTGTTGCATGGGTGAATCCTGCTTCTCCCATTTAATATATTTTGGCAGTCTTCTTTGCCAGTGAAAGCAGAGATAATAAACCTCATACATGAGTCCGTTAGAAATGGTCGCAATGTGCCCTCCAGCATGCAAAGGCTACAAAATCTGGCTAGTACGATAATGCATCTCTTGAATTGGAGAAGCCCAATCTTTGAATGCTTACACTGGTTCTGACCGCATGCTTAACCCACTGTAGGTACACTCCTCAGCCAGTACTTTGTTCACCTAGCAAGCCTGTACACCTGTGCAGACTTCTGCACATCCCATGCTGAATCTGGGAGAAAATGAATCAACCCAACTGTGATTATACACTAAGTTAGAGAGCCTGCATCTGTGACCTCGGAGGATTAGGAAGACTCACTCCCTAGCGGAATGTGATTGTGTTCACAAACAGGAAGGACCTCATTGCTTGGAAGGTTGTGGTGACTAAAGGCCCCCGTGATGACTGCTCCATAGATTTCAGCAGCCTTGGAGCCACAAAAGTAGACCCAGTCCATCTGCCTTACAGCATCAAGGAAGTCAGGTCGAGGAGTTGCTCTACCACTTTCCCATGTGAGAATGTTGATTATGTATTGTCCTGACCATCCCATGATTATATATTGCTTCTACGTGCACTTTACAACCAATGAGAGATTGCGCAACAGCCAGTTTTCACTGCTCTAACTTGGGGATATTGGTCCGTAAGCGATAAGAGAACGCTGCGATTCTGAAATATTATTGTATTCTTAGTTTCTGATAGATTCCTTTTTGAAGTAAAGAGTAATTTTGAGCTACATGGCAACTGGTGTCCCCCTTATTTACTGTAAGTATCTCTGTTGACATGGGTGCCTCAACTCTGGAAAACCTTTAGCGTGATCTGTAGTTCTTTGAAGGCATTTAAACTTTTAAGGGGACTTTTTTTGATTATGTTTTGACTAGCCCACTACTCTCCCTGGTGTCCAACTACAAGCCAAACTGGACACTTAAGCTCTAGACTGGTCCCAGGTCCCCAATGACTGGAATGTGTGCTCGAAAGGTTGCCGGTTAACTGGCTCCTGATGAACAGGATCTCTCCTGGACACAAGATTTTTTTGTAGGTGGCGATGTTGCTTGGGTGGTGTCTTTTTAGGATACCATGTTTTTTTTAATGGTAAATATTTCTTTGACCATCTTTTAGGTACCAAGCCAAGCAAATATCACATTCCAATATCCATAGCCTTTTACCATCAGTCTTTATTAGGGGTAGTAAGCACTATGTAAATGCAATTACAGTAAATGTCCTCACTCTAAAAAAGTGCTGACTTGATGCTGAATCTATTTATTGTGTTATACAACCTGCATTTTCAGTCCTACCACCTCCTGGAGTACACGCTTGACCGTTTGTCCTTGCTTCCCTGAGATTTTGTTGCCTATAGGGAGTCTCTTGGTTCTCTGTTTTTGACTGCATCAGTATTGTGGTCCTGGTACACCAGAGTAAAATTACGTTCCTGTGAACTGAGTGCCCCAGGCCCCCAAGAAAAGGCTAGAACTCTGTTTGTTTGTTTTTTAAGTGGAGGTTCCCCTGCAAACAAAAGAGTGGAACCTACCACAGTAAAAACACTGGCCCCCCACCAAGGCAATCTTGTGTGGTCAACCCATCACTGGAAGTCCACTGCACCAAGGCATATGTGAGTTCAACATCCTGTCTGATCTAATGGGATTTGGTACTATTCTACTGGCGTAACTCAGGATTCTCGATGGTCTCCTAGGTACCAGTGGTCTGGACTCCATGGCATTCCAAGGAACACAGGGCTGCACTGTTGGTAAGTCGGGCTCATCTGATCCTTTGCAGCAAGAACGCCTGGACCAATTATTTCCAAACTCCTCCTTCCCATCTACTGATTGGAGAGAAGCCTTTTCCATCCTAGCTGACCTCAAGGTTAAGCTCCGATGACTCCTGGGTTCTATGAAATGCACAACCACAGTCTAGGAGAGTCCGCCCTGATCCCTCTGCCTCCAGGAGTGTTCCTACTGCGCCATTGCACCTGCTGACATTTCTGGTTCCTTATGATCAACTCCAAGGTCAGTCCCCTTTGCACAACCAGTACTGCGAATTCCTGTTCTGCCTGCAGTTGAAATCTTAGCCAGTCCTATGAGGCCACCTGTTGGCCACCTGTTTGAGAAAGAAAAAGGGCTTGCTTCGGAGAGCCAGACACCGATCGACACACTAGTTCTGTAAGTCAGCACTTGTGACTAAGTAGGCAATGCCTTGCTTGTCTTGGAACTACTATGTATTGAGTGACCCAAAGGCAGTGCCTTGCTATTAATGCATTGTTGGCAGCAGTAACGCTAGTGAAGCTTAAACGTGCATTGTGCACATTGAAGAGTTGTTTAAAGCCCTACTCAGAGCCCACAGTCCAAGTTTTTGAACAAATGCAGAACTCGTGGGTCTCTATATTCTGCTGCTCCCCACAACCCTACCCTCTGGAACATTTCTGGTAATGGTATCTTCATAATTTCTGGAGGCCTACCACCTCCACTGCAGAGAGGGGAGTGTATCTGTGCTATTGCCGCGGTCCCCATATTACCAACTCTGTTCAGGCTACCTTGGCCCAAATTTGTACCCATGGAACATCTTCGAGCGGTAGTGGGACTCTGCCTTTTAAGAGCAGTAGATCAGGTTAAGCACCAAGAATACATACAGTGATATTATTCCCACCGTTTTTCTTAGATGCAGTTGTTTCTCTTTTTGAAGACATTCAATTTGCTGCCTTTGGCTTGGGCCCTTGCATCTTACTTATCTGTCAGTGACTCGCTCCTGATTCCTTTCGGAAAAGATTCAGAGTCTGGTCCTGGTGCACCCTGACATGCCAGGTCCATCTAGCATGCCTCTGGCCGAAGCATCTGCAGGGGCCTCCAGTTGGACTTCTGCCGGCGAGTCTGCCGCCTGTGACCCATTAGTTCGAGGCATGTGGGCTGCTGATCATATCTATAGCATAGATCGCCGCCTAGTGTTGGGTCCGGATGATTGCACATTGTTGTCCTGGAAGAGTCTTCGAAGTATCACGAGATAGGTGGCTTCTCCCCTGGACTACAGTGCGCATGGGCATCGACTCCATCCCAAGATTGTTTTTTTCCGCCATTGGGTTCGGTTGCATATTCGATCACTCAAGTTCGGAATCAATAGAAACTTTCTTTTCGGCCCAAAGGCCTTTCCTATAGCGTCGGTATTGTCTTGCGTTCGGTGCCCAGCTCTGTTCCGGCTCAGTTCCCGAGTCGGACATCCAGAGGAGTCGCGTGGCTCTTCGGTGCTCGAGGCCCAGTCAACGCAGCCAGACTTATTCGACGACACATCATGGAACGGAGCCCGTTCAAGAGATGCCCCGCGTGCAACTCGAAGTATCCCCACATCGATGTCCACCCGGTGTGCAACAAGTGCCTGTCGCCGGATCACGATGAAGCCAACTGTATGGCTTGTTTTCGCTCCAAGAAGACGATTCGACTTCGGCGCGTGGCGCGCCAGGAGGCCCAGCAGACGGCCCCTTACCCGGTGAACATTTTCGAGGGGGAAGAAGCAGACGAGCAGGAATTTCAACTCCAGCGGCAGAGATCGACTCCAACTACGACACAGACGTCGAAATGCTCGACACAGAAGACGTCGTCGACGAGGTAGGAGACGACAATGAGGCCTATGGGGCTACGGAAGATAGCTCAGGTGAAGAGCTATGCCCCGTTCGAACAATAACTAAGGCTCAGGTCGAGGGATCGCCACATGGCCTTACCCAAGATCTTGCACCTGGATCCACGGTCTCGCCTCCGGGCCCGGCTACGGACACATCTACGGAGCCGCCATTGGTCAAATCGAAACCGAAAGTGAAAGCTTCGGTCTCGACAAAACAGAAAGTGGTAGAGGCGCCGTCGAAACAGAAAGCGCCTGTCGCCTTGGTCGGTTCCACGTCTTCAGACCTGTCGGTGCAGGCGAAGCCTGAGAAGGTTGTCGAACCGGTGAAGTCGCTCAAGGGCGTCGAACCGAAGACTGGGCCATCGAAACCGCTTGTCAAGGCCGCCGACCCGAAACCGTCGGCGCCGAAGGCCGTCGACACAGACAGAGGACTCGGAGCTCTGAAAGCTGTCGATCCTGCACGTCGGCCCGAAAAGGTCAGAAGCACTGTCGCCCTCGAATCTGCACATGGTGGTGGATCGAGGACACCTGTCGGGTCGACGAAACCGTCCGCATCCTTCACAAAGCAGGTGTCGGACTCGTTGCAACGGATCAAGGACAAGGCTTCCGCGGTCGAACCGAAGGATACTTCCACCCCGAAGCCCGCAGCCAAGCCGCAAAAGTCGACGGCGCCGATCCAGTTCACGCTGCCGCCGAAAGTGGCGTCGAAGGCGTTCGCGCCCAGGATGGTCGTCGACGCGTCCATAAAGGTGTCCACGGGGCCGAAACCTACCCCTGCAGTTGTAGGCACAAAGCATCGACAACCCCTACTGGAGGAGCAGTCGGAACAATTTATCGACGCCGACACCGGTAAACTTTCCATCTACAAGCGAAAGATCACACCGGCACAGCCTATGGAGTCCTACACAATTCCTTTGAAGAGGAAAAAGGCTTCTGCGGATTCCCCAGTTCTTGTTGAACTGATTACTCCACGTGCTCAGGACACTGCTCCAATCTCGCCCACTTACTCAGATGTGGAGGCTGGGGAAGGGGACGATGAGGAGTACAACTACCCTTCCGACACTGATCCGGAGGATCACCATGACACATGGGCAGATGCTGGGGACCCGGGGGATCCGCACACTGCCCCAGACACTCCAGTATATACTGTCAAAACCTCCCCTACTGAGGATTCTGCGGCATTTAATGCACTATTTGAGAGGACAGCTAAAAATCACGACGTCCAGCTGCATGCTGACCCTATTGAAGTGGACTTTCTGTTTGATACCTTTTCCACCTCTGAAAAGACTGTCAAGACTCTGCCAATGCTGAAGGGTGTCTTGAAACATGCTGCAGACATTTTTTAAGGACCCACATGTGCCAGGGTTATAAACCCCAGAATTGAAAAAAAGTACAAGCCGGCACCTGGCGACCCTACCTACATCAAGGGCCAGTTGCCGTTGGACTCCCTGGTTGTTTCTAATGCCCGGAAGAGGGCAAATTCACAGACTACTGGTGATGCTCCTCCCCCTGACAAGGAATCTAAGGTGCTCTTGGCCAGATATGACAGGGCACACTATGATACACTTGAAACCCTGTTACAACACTTGCCAGATGAGTATAAGGAGGCAGCAGAGATGCTCATTCAAGAAGGGAAACTCATCTCAAATGCTTCTATTAAGTGTGCACTGGACGCAGCGGACACCGCGGCCAGGGCCATTAACACCAGTGTAATGTTGCGGCGTCAGGCCTGGCTCAGAATCTCCGGATTGAAACCGGAGATACAGACCACCATCCTCAATCAGCCTGTAAACCCTGATCACTTATTTGGACCTGAGGTGGACACCACCCTGGAAAAAATCAAAAAAGACACAGACTGCGAAGTCTATGGGGGCTCTCCAGTCCCAGCAGTTCAGGGGTAGTACTTTTCGTCGCTCAAGCAATAGAGGTGTTTCCAGAGGCCAGCTGTCCCAGCAAACACAGTACACTAAAAGTGGTGCATAAACCTCTTACAACAAGCAGAGTAGAGGCGGATATCGCGGCAACAGCACCAAGGGCAGAGGTCGTGGAAACAACAACTCCCGATCCTCCGCCGCCAACAAACAGTGACGCCTTGTCACTGCCCCCCGACCATACAACACCTGTCGGGGGGGGGGGGGGGCAGGGGGGGGGGGAGAGAGACTCCAACAGTTCCTGCCAGTCTGGAAATCCATCACCACAGACAGGTGGGTCAGAAAACTTATCCAGTACGGTTATTGTCTGGAGTTAACATCCACTCCACCCAACATCCCCCCCAAAGCACCGTCCTATGTCAACAGAGCATTTGCACTTATTGCAGCAAGAGGTGCTCGTCATGCTGCAAAATGGGGCAATCGAGCTCGTGCCAGTGGAACAAAGAGGCTCGGGAGTGTACTCCCTGTACTTCTTGATCCCAAAGAAAGACGGGTCCCTGCGACCCATACTAGACCTCAGGCCCCTAAACCAGTACATTCTCTCAGAACACTTTCATATGCTCACGTTGCAGCAGGTTCTTCCGTTGCTCAATCAAGGGGATTTCCTCGCAACATTAGATCTAAAAGACGCATATTTTCACATTCCACTACATCCGTCACACAGAAAATACCTCAGATTCACTATTCAGAATCAGCATTACCAATTCAAGGTCCTCCCTTTCGGTGTGACCACAGCGCCCAGGGTGTTCACAAAATGCCTGGCGACAGTGGCTGCGCACCTCCGGAGACAAAACGTTCACGTCTACCCTTACCTGGACGACTGGCTTGTCCAAGCAAAGTCGGCCCAGCAGTGCGCCGCCAACATGTCCCACACCATTCACCTTCTTCACGATCTGGGATTCTCACTGAATTATCCAAAGTCACACCTTCAGCCCGCCCATGTGCGGCAGTATCTAGGCGCGACAATGAACACTCTGGCAGCCACAGCACAGCCAAATTCACTGAGGATCAACAGCATTCAATTGCTGATCCAGAAATTCAGACCGCAACACTCGCTTCAGGCACGAGTGTTCCTGCAGTTGATAGGCATGATGGCCTCCTGCATCTTCATAGTCCCGCACGCGAGACTACATATGCGTCCGCTTCAGGATTGCTTGGCACGTCAGTGGAATCAGGCTCACGGACAGTTGAAAGACCTAGTGTTGGTGACCGGTCGGGCATACAACTCTCTGCATTGGTGGAATCCACGCAACCTTTGCAAGGGCCTACCGTTCCAAGAGCCTGTTCCACAGATCATCCTAACGACGGACGCTTCTCTCCAGGGTTGGGGAGCTCATGTACTCCACTACACAGTGCAGGGACTATGGACGACACAGCAAAAGAAGATGCACATCAACCACCTAGAGCTGATGGCAATCTTCATGGCAATGAAGGCATTCAAAATACATCTGTGCAACAAAGTCGTGTTGATCTGGACGGACAACGTGACAGCCATGTACTACATCCAAAAGCAGGGAGGTACACACTCTCCACAGTTGTCTCATCTGGCTCAGAGCATGTGGAAGTGGGCCATTCAGAGGAACATCTTCCTCATGGCGGAACACCTCCCGGGCAAGGACAATCAGATGGCGGACCTGCTCAGCAGGTACAGCCACCAAATGCACCAGTGGGAAATACATCCAGCAGTGCTCCACCTGTACTTCCAGCAGTGGGGTCATCCAGAGATAGACCTGTTCGCCACAAGGGAAAACGCCAAATGCCAAAGCTTTGCCGCCAGGTTTCCACAGTCGCAGGGCAATGCGATATGGATGAACTGGTCAGGCAAATTAGCGTACGCTTTTCCCCCAGCACCTCGAATACCGCTGGTGGCACGAAAGCTAAAGCAACACTCGATGACGCTCATCCTGGTTACTCCAACGTGGGCCCGCCAACCATGGTACACCACGTTTCTAGAACTTTCCGTGGTACCGCATCAAAGGCTGCACCTCACACCCAGACTTTTGACGCAGAGCCATGGCGACATTCAGCACACAGATCCGCAACAGCTCAACCTGGCGATCTGGCTCCTGAGGTCTTAGAGTTTGGCTACCTCAACTTACCTCCTGACTGCATGGATATCATACGGGAGGCAAGAAAGCCCACCACCAGACCATGCTACGCAGCAAAATGGAAGCGGTTTGTCCTTTATTGCGTGGACCACGACATTGACCCACTTGACGCGTCCACGCACAACATCATCTGTTATCTGTTGCATCTTTACGAATGCAATCTGGCATATGCTTCCATTCGGATACATTTATCCGCCATAGCGGCTTATCTCCAAAACAGGCAGCATCTCTCCCTTTTCCGAGTGCCTGCCATTAAAGCTTTTCTAGAGGGGCTCAAACGAGTCATTCCTCCCAGGACCCCACCTGCTCCTGAATGGAATCTTAATGTGGTACTCACCCGACTGATGGGTCCACCTTTTGAGCCTCTACATTTATGCGAGATTCAGTTCTTAACATGGAAAGTGGCTTTCCTTATAGCCATTACGTCACTGCGACGTGTTAGTGAGCTCCAGGCGCTCACTGTACAAGAACCATTCATACAGATTCACTCCAACCGGGTGGTGCTGCGCACTAACCCTAAATTTCTTCCAAAGGTGGTTTCACAGTTCCATGTCAATCAGACTATCGAACTGCCTGTGTTCTTCCAAAATCCAGAGACAGTGGCTGAAAGAATGCTCCACACTCTTGACGTCAAACGAGCTTTGATGTACTACATTGATAGGACCAAAGATTTTAGGAAGACTAAACAACTCTTTGTTGCCTTTTCTGCCCAACACAAGGGCAACCCCATTTCCAAGGCAGGTGTAGCCAGATGGATCGTTAAGTGTATTCAGATTTGCTATCAAAAGGCTAAGCGCACTTTAACGATCCCCCCCCCCCCCCAGAGCCCACTCCACCCGTAAGTTGGGGGCCTCCATGGCTTTCCTTGGCAATATCCCTTTAGAAGCCATTTGTAGAGCAGCCACATGGTCTACCCCACACACATTTACGAAACACTACTGTGTAGATGTGCACTCCAAGCAGCTGTAGGGCAGGCTGTTCTAAAGACACTTTTTCAAACGTCTGCAGCTGGCACAGGCGGCCGCCGCTAATGGAGTGACTGCTATTTATTCTATGCTAAAGATATGAATTCAGCAGCCCACATGCCTCGAACTGAATATGCTACTTACCAGTATGCATCTGTTCTTGGCATGTAGGGCTGCTGACATTCAGATCGCCCACCCTCCTCCCCGGCGCCTGTAGCGGCTGCAGAATTTACACTTACTCTTAGCATGGCCATCGCTCACACTGTTACACTCCATCTTCGCCACAATGGCTAAAAACAATCTGGGGATGGAGTCGATGTCCATGCGCACTGTAGTCCAGGGGAGGAGCCACCTATCTCGTGATACTTCGAAGACTCTTCCAGGACAACAATGTGCAATCATCCGGACCCAACACTAGGCGGCAATCTATGCTATAGATATGCATGTCAGCAGCCCTACATGCCAAGAACAGATGCATACTGGTAAGTAGCATATTCTGTCTCTGGTCCAACACCGATGCTGACTTCAGTCTAGCTGAACACTTGAATCGAAAGGATAAAAGATGCAGAGTGAAAGTTTCTACACCAGGCGAAAAAAAAGGGTACCCTGTTGTGATATAAAAAGAAGGCAGCGGTAATAGGTGGGCGAAAAGTGTTTTCCCACCTTGGTGCCATTAGGTTTCACAGGAGATCTTAGTATTAAATTCCCCAGAGAGATCAAAACCCGTAGGCATTGCAATGGAGTGCTTCATGCAATACACTAAGGGAACTGAGTTAACTGTGTGCTTCCCAACACCGATAAGCACCTGTGCAGGGGGACAGTTTAAATTCCAAGATTGGACACCTTTTATTACATGAAGAGCGGGAAATCTGTGTCAATTGATTCTGAATAGCGGCGATATATTGGAAATTGCTTCAACCTCCTGATGTGAAATCATGTATTTGTTTTATGTGTTGTGTATTTTTTAGGCACCCTTTAACATATATGCGTTTGATTTATATAATGCGAAATGTATGCATTGTATTTGTTGTTTGACACCTGGTAAGTGTGTTGTGCTGTGGAAGTGAATAATTATTACTGCGAGACCCCGATGACTAAAGTCAAATTCACAGTGAATATTAGGAAAAGAGTTACACCGGCTCTGATGACCAGAAAACTTAACCACCGCAACATACTCTATGCAGGAACTGCAGCACTTCCTGTTGTAAAACCCACTAATCATACCACAACCTTTTTTGTGAGTACTGCTTTTCTATGTGCTCAAAAGGTGAGGAATCTGCAGCTAGAATTCACCATTGGAAGAGCAAGTTTCTGATTTTTGGCAATGCTGTTTTGAGTGGATGCTCTTTCTAATCAGATTGCTTACTGCCTACCCACCTCCCTGTTTGGTGGAGCATACCCTTTTGGTAGGCTAAAAGGTTTGAAGATGGTGATTGCATCAATCGCTCTGAGCCTGCAGAAATATTTGGCTAATAAACGTACACCAGTTGTACAGGGGTGATGCCTATATGCAGCTTCAGGTGATCGCTTCCAGATGTGAGGTGCATCAGCGGTGAATTCTTATGGCACCACCTGTTAGCACAGTAGACCTATAGGTAGTAACATTTTCTATATATTTGGAGGATCGAAAGATGAGGAATCTGCTTTAACCAAAGTAAGTAAATTGTTCTTCCAAGACCCACTGAAGGATGATGGAATAAGGAACAGAATTTGAGTCTAGAATAGCCCTGTGCTGAAAAATATTGTTCCATGTAACGAACTTCTATTACATCTGCTGACTGTTGAAAAGTTAAGCCACACCTTAAGGTCCTGATGTGCTGCTTTATGTAAAAATGAAATGTAGTTTCTGCTTTATTACGAAAGCAGTTCACCAATAACTAGTATACTTATGGGGAGTGCTGGGAAAAAAAATAATTGTAATATTTTCTGGTTCTGTATAGGGAATGGGTATGTGAGTTCCATTCGTCTCTAAACAGTGGTTTGTTTGACTTTTTCTGCTGCTTTATGATGCTATTCCCATGTCCTCTCCTTCCCTACCTTGCTGTCTTTCACTTGATATCTCTTTTTATATAAATGTTACACTTTCACAGTTTCAAATAAGATTGTCTCTTCTATATAAAGGCCACTGAGAATGTGGATCGTGCATACTGCAAGTGTCTGCTAATGTAATGTTCATGGCTTATTTTTGTTCACTTTTTTAAAATGACCTTCAAGTGTAGAAAAAAGCATCGCTATTTGGTGAATGAGGCGCACTTACAAGGCAGTGCCATAATGCGGAAAACGGGACCTCCTCTTTGGCAGTCTGAATCGTAATTCACAAGCTCCTATACTCCATTAAAATCTGCAATGAAGATTCTTTGGCAGGGAGATTTTAAAGAAAATGAGTGTCTTGTACTGATAATTAATTGAGAACCGTAACATTTACGTTGGTTAACTTGTGTATTTGTTATGTTTAACAGGATTATCATAAAATAATAAAAAATCCAATGGACATGGGAACGATCAAGAAGAGACTTGAGAATAATTATTACTGGGGTGCAAGTGAATGTATGCAAGATTTCAACACTATGTTTACAAATTGTTATATTTACAACAAGGTAAAGTATGCTTGTGCTTCTGTTCTCTTTGGTTTTTATAGCAATCAAGGAATTTAGCATTCCTCAGACTTTGATATCTGGACTGTCTAGAGATTTCTTGATGGTCTTGGGTAACTGATTAAGACGTTTACTTTTTTATCATGTCACTTTTATGGTGGAGCTGTGACCATCTTCTTAGAGGAGTAATAGAAGATCCTTCTCTGACTGGCTGTCTCCTGCTCAAATGTTTTCTGTATGCCCTCCCTTCATTGTCCTCTGCTAATGCT
This sequence comes from Lissotriton helveticus, assembly GCF_964261635.1. Classification (NCBI taxonomy): domain Eukaryota; kingdom Metazoa; phylum Chordata; class Amphibia; order Caudata; family Salamandridae; genus Lissotriton; species Lissotriton helveticus. Next base: position 160,088,128 of record NC_136065.1, on the reverse strand, counting down.
GACTGGTTCCCGGATTATTGGATCCATCCTAAGAGTAGAATTAAAGTGGGTGTTGGTAATCTCGGCTAGGAGGTAGAACATTCTTCATCGGTCCAAAAATATGGAACTCACTCCCAGAATCAATCAGAAACTACAACTCCCTTAGCTGGTTCCACAAACACCTAAAAACTTGGCTATTCTAGACCTCATATGCAGGTTACTTACCATGTCCTCCAGCGCTGGGAAACCTTACAGGTAGCTATGTGCTATACAAGAATTAAATAATAATGTAACAGACCATGCATACCAAGTCTACAAATTTATTACGAGTGTAACCAATTTTTGTTACCCTATTATTTTGATGTCCACCCCATATACATTGTTTTTGTCTCCTGTCACTGAAGGACTTCAATCAGGCAGTTGTAGTTATTACCTGCTAACTTTAATTCATTTGTTAGAATTGGCTTACAGACCATTCTTGTTGCATAAAAAACATAAGTAAAAATACATACCCAAATAAGCACCATGACTGCTCTGTGCAGCCCCTTCTTCCATTGAAAGCAGAATCTTAATGGCTTCTTAACAGAACAGACCCAAAGCATACAACACTGGGCAGCATGCCACTCTTCAGAAACTGGCTTTCTCGCAAGGAGAGTGATGGCAGTTTATCTGACAATGTTTACATCCCCTAAAATAAAGTGCACTTAAGTGCGAAGGCTGGAGACCCATTAGGTTGCCAGTGCTTCCATCATTAAATTCGTAATTCTTTTTTTTTTTAATACATTTTTAGTTATAGTTGTCTGCTTAAATTATGCCAATGCGTTTGTCATTCAAAACCATTAGTAATTTTTTTCATTGTGCCAAATTAAATCCCGGTTTCCCATGATGCACTCAAGTAAAAATGGTTTTATATGCATGTTTGCTGCTTCAGAATACATCTGTTTTCTAGGATGTATCTGGATTGCTGTACTGAAATAATTGCATTGTTTTTTTTATTTTTTTTTAATTTCAAAATGTTACCGGAAGCGTATGCCTACGAGTTTAGATGGATGTTTTTATTTTTCCTGGCAAGTGCTTGAAATAAAAATTAAGCTTGGCCCAGGTCAGACCGTTTGGCTTTGCCAATGCTTATTTATTGTTGAAATGGTTTGGGATGAATTGGTCTAGTTTCTTATAAATCTTTGCCGGCACACGAAAGTCAAATAAATTGGGCACGATTTATTGCTAAGTGCGCTGTGTGGTCCCCATATTGTCATTGACTGACCCTCCTTCGGCATGCCTAAATACTTTACGCATTGAGCACTTATAACTGTGGAAAATCCTCCAAAATTGCAGGAAATCCGACTTCTTAAATGAGATTTCGAGCCATGGTACTACATGCCGTGATTCTGTTAATGCATTTGGATTTTGCTATTGAATTAAAATTTTCTTGAATTGGTCAAATTATCCCTAATATTAATAGTCCGGAGTTAATTGAAATCTTCTGCTTTTCCTGAATGCTTGGCCATGCCTGCCACTATGTGGAGACACATCGGCAGTCTTTTTAAAAAAATTTTTTTTTTTTTTAACTTCCTTTAATTGATTTGACAGTAATTGCCAAACTGTCAAACCTACAGTCATTTTCTAAAATGGAAGAAGCTAAATAGTCAAGGCTTTCTAATCCTTTTAATTTGACAGGTACCGCCTGCTGTGTAAATATTCTGTTTAATTGTTCACCTAAAGCATTGGAGGCCTGGGGGCCCCTCTGAACTGGTGGTTCTGCGTCTCTCGTTGGTGGTGTTGTCGGTTGATAGCGCTTAGATACCCCTGGGTGATAATGTGCTCTATAAGTGTATATTAACATAGCATAACATTTGTGTGATGAACATAAACAGAATAATGTAGTCTTAATTAGCATGGACGGAATCTTCCTCAGTTTTTCTTCAACCATCAAGTATGGGCTTTTTTTTTTTTTTACACCTTGCATTTTTTCATGCATATACATGGGCACAAATAGGGCGTATATAAGAGTGTGTATGTATGTTCGCCTGACAATTGCCCTTAATCCCTGCTGGGGCGGGAAAGTCTCCTGCACAGCGATGGATGTGCACCCGTGCCCTGTGTACCCCAGCTGCATGAACAGTTAGATTCCAGTTCTGAATTTTGTTCATTAGTGAACACTGATTATGTGTGTGCGTGATGGCATAGGGCTGTCTCATGATAATGCTGACTTGTGAGTCCGGATGGCCTGCATCAAACACTACCCACGTAGTGGTAGAGGGCTTCTGCACTTGCCAACAGAGGAGATATAAACACTGTGGTAGCAGCATATCAAGTTGTCTGGTTAGTTGGAAAAATAATCAGTAGTGTGAATATGGCTTTTTTTTTTACCTAGGTCAATAGTTGTGGCTACTGGCCCACTCATGTACTGTGATATATTTAATTCAACTTTGTCTTACATGGTGACTGTGTGTAGTGCTGGGTAGTGCGTTTGCATGCTAGGAAGTAAGTGTGCCTGTGCACAATGAGAAGGCTTACGAGTTCCATTTTGAAACCCCGTGGCCTAGAAAGGGGGAACTAAAACCCCCAGATGTGAGATGCATAATGCTGACCTTCCAGAGGTATGGGCTGGCAACACACTGCAGGAAGGGCAATACAGCATCCTCTGTGCACATCAAAGATCTCTTTGATTCCAGGAAGAGTTACTGGTTAGGGGAGGGTTTACCCTGGGCTCTTTTGTAAACATGACATGATGGGCCTCGTAAGGTTGGCACTGTAGGTCTAGGGAATCATGCTAAAGATAAAAGCTTAGATTTTAGAACCTTTGTGAGGCATTTTTCAGTATAGGATGACAGCTGGGTGTGATCCTTAGTTACTCTATTGGCCTGTGTTGTGGTTCACTCAAATGTGGAGCAAACTGTCTCCTTAAACGGAGAGGACACTTAAAAGTAGACGTTCACAGCAGAAATATCAAAGGACCAGATACTGAATCACATCAGTGTTTGGATTTGGACTATAAAGGTGGAAACCGGAGTCCTTCAAATTGTTCAACAGCACTGTTCAACAGAAGACAAGGTTACCAAGACTTCTAGCTGCTGGGATCAAAACTAGGGCCCAAGGGCCGCTAGTCTCACTGCTGGCTGAGGGGCCATCTCAGGAAGTCAATACCACTGAGCCTGAAGCACCATCTTTATGCATGCCAAGACCAGCAGACCCTATGAGGAAGAGGAGAGCACCTTGAGCGAGTGAGGCCCTGTGGGTGTCCTACAGTGTGGTTCATTGTGAGTGATGTTACCATGATTTGTGCTTCTATAATAAAATACTACTTTTTCATAAAAGCAAGTGTTTGACTGAAATGTTGACTTGTTACAGTTTGTAACCACAGTAAACTGTAATGGAGACTTGCACCATTGTAAGTTTAACACCTACATCCCCCTCAAAGAGCCTTGAAATGCTCGACCTGCGCTACCACTGAGCGCCGAATGCTGAAAGGCCTAGCCTTTGGCTCTGTTACTCAAGACCCATAGTACGTTGATCCTGGCACTACAGAAGTAATAGGCTCCAACCCCCATGGTTTAGCCCAGTGGGCCTCTAAAGGGGATTTGGACAACCCCCACACCACCTCCTTTTGGTGGCGCCAAGACAGGGGTCTCTAAGTTAGTCTATAGACTCTGGAAATTGGCTTATCCTTGGACCTTAAATAGTGCTGAAGATGACCTTTGTGGGATCTTCGCCTATCAGGACTGCAAGTTGGTACACTGAAGTATCGCTTCAGTGTTCTGCCCATGTTGCTGGAGTTCTTAATTTTATTATTGGTGCAACTCTTTAGGGGCAGCCATGCTCTTCAAGGGCCAAAATTTGCTCAGCCATACACAGGTCAATTTTGTTGCATATATATTCAAAAGGTGTCTGCAGTTACATGCACACTCCTTTCTTACCCTTATCTTTTTTTGCCACAATAAAACCCTGATTCACAAACCTTCTCTTGTATTTAGTCTGGTTTGCTGTATCCCATGTCTCTGTGGTGCCCCTATATTTATTGGTATTCCCAATGTTGACTCGGTGTTATTGTGGGACAGTCCATAATGTGTGGAAGAATATTGTCATCTGTTTTCATCCCTGTATGCAGAAAATGGGGGTGACCATGTCAAAAAGTCACTTACCTACACACATCACAAATGCCTTTTTAAATCGTATGTATAGCAGCAACATTTTCATTAATACACACATTTACCAGAAACTACTCTGCAGATATGTGTATGCTAGAAGGGAGGCCCAAGTGGGACTCGAGGTGCTAAAACCCTTACTTTCAACTACCTTTACTTCACACCCCCCACTCCACTGACAATACTAAATACTGCCTTAAAATTAGTTTGCAGCATGTGAATCTATAAGATATTCATAGTGAAAAAGAAACTGATTACTTGCATGTACCAAGGGTATTGCAACTTCAGCATCTTCTAGATTCATGTGTAACCCTCTCACCAACCTGGTGAAGTAGTGGAGGTGATACACACTTTTTAAAGAGTGAACAGTCCAAGCCAGAAAAACATACCTAGAAAAGGCTTAAAACGAATCTGAATTGGAGATTTTGTCATTGTGGGCTTGTACTCACTGTCCTAAAACGTCATCGGGAGGCCCCCCTTTTGCCGAAACAGAAGCTATGACTAGTCAGGCAGCCCCGATCTGGGGACATCTGGGAGGGCCCAAATCGACAGAAGACTCACTTAAATTTAAATCTTCCCCCAGAAGCTTGTCCTTTTGTAATCATTTTGGCAAATATTCCTGCATTGAATTGAAGCATACCCACTCAGTCAACACAGCAACTGATGTTTAAAGCACTACACTGGATGTCAAAGTACGCCCATGGCGGACATGACCTATCGAATCATATTATTATGGGAAGAAGAGTTCAACGAGTGGGTAAATCTGCTAAATTGCTCAGAGGGGATTGTATAGTAGTAAACTTTAATGATCAATACCTTGTGAGGCATTTGTTGCACAAACTTCCCAACCGCCCGTTAGATACATGCACTGCCATTATGGTTTTTTTTCATAGACCGTTAGGGTTAAATGTAAACGGTGTTTGTGCTATGATAGTACCATCATACACCCCCCCCCCCCGCGCTTCCTCGCATTCAAGGTAAACATCATTATGCTGTGGGCATACCTACAAATAACCAATATGCTACTCTGGAAGGTCTTGACGCATGTGATTGACGGGAGGTAGATAGGCTGGCCCAACAAGTACTTAGCCACCCTGTAGACAACCCCTTAACTGTATTTGATGCATCGAAGCCTGGTGATGACACAATAAAACTAATGACCTGGAACATAGCCAGACTCAGGTCGATGATGGATGACTCCGAATGGGCCAGGCTCATTCATTCTTATGATCTAGTATGACTACAGGAAACCTGGCCCAACACATATAGATGTGTTTCGTTCCTTTTGCACTCCAGCGATATCCTCGTACAGGCAGAGCAAAATAGGGTTTACCTATGCTGATTAGAAATACTCTAACCATTTCTGGCATCTATGATGAGTCCCCTCATTACCATCTTCTAGTGGGCAAAGGTCCTGGAGTTACAGATATGCTGTTAATAAACTTATATAATATTAATTCTGAGGGTGTTATGTCACAGGTGACTGACTCACTTGAGAAGGCGATTGATACTGTCATGACAAACCATCATTCTCTTAATATCCTATGGATGGGCCACTTTAGCGCCTATAGTTGTAGTAAGATGCTGAACGGACTACTAGGGAGAGAGGCAGCTGGGACCACACTTTGATCTCATCTTATCTCTTATTTGGGGCAATAACTGAGCAATATTGTGGACTCAAGCTGTCGCAAGATCAGGAGCAATATATACCCCCAGATACTTAAAGCCGGTAGCGGTTATGTTCAACCCGGAGGCCCATATACTATCTCGCTGACTCCCTCATGAAAAACACCACAGATTTCCCAGCGTTCCGGTGTTGTCTCGGCATCTCTCCAAAAACGCTCAAAACCTGCAGCGGCCATGGGTCTGAATAGCGTGGATTAGTGATGAAAAATAGCGCATCAGCATATAGGGTGACCCGATAGTTCCTGCGACCACTCCAATCCCTTCACCAAAGGGCCTGAACGGACCCACTCTGCCAGGGGTTCTATTGCCAGGGCGAACAGTAATGGGGACACCAGATATCCCTGATAGGGCGCCCCTGCCCACTTCTAGGGGAGCCGAGATCGGTCTGGCACCCCGAGCCGAGGCGTTTAAGTCTGAGTACAACAGTTTCACGTAATTGAGGAAAGGCATGCTATACTTATACTCCAAAGTAGAACAAATAAGTAATGCCAGCTGACCGAATCAAACGCTTTGTCCCTATGTGCCAGAAGCACAGCTGCCGGTAGTGTTAGGCGGTCAACCATAGCCAGGGCAATGTAGATGTGCCTGATCTGATGACGTTTGCACCCCTGGTGCATAAAGCCCCCCTAGTCCTGGTCTATGAGGACTGGCATGTATTTCCGTAGTCTATTGGACAGAGTCTTGGCTAAGAGCTTCACTTCGAAATTAAGAAGGGAGATCGGTCGATAGGACAAGTGTAAATCCTGCGTTCGCACAGGCTTCAGAAATACAACTGTCTCCGCTTGTCGCCAGTCCTGGGGGAGCAGGGCGCTAGCTGATGCCTTCTGTGTAACCTCAAGCAGGGTGCTGCCAAGCTGTGGCATAAAGAGCTTTAAGAACTCGCTTGGGAAGCCAATGGGCCCAGGGTCCTGCCCCGTGTGCATCTTAGCCATGGCCGTCGCCAGCTCCTTTGCCCTAAGTTTCTCCTCGAATAGTGTACGTGCCTCTGTAGGTGGGGCACGCTGCGCGATGTCCCTGAAGAGTTGATCTAAATCTATGCTGATATGGTCATATGCCCTATAATAATCTGCACAGCTGTGGGCGACCTCTGCCGACCCCGATACCAAACCTCCTTGATGGCCTTCAACACCGGCAACACTGATTCGCGGCCTGACACAATCTGTACAACATGCGACTGGACTTGTTTAACTGCCCCCCCCCCCCCCCCCCATTGATCTATTCGTTGCTGTATAGCCTGCCATGCTGTCTTCACCTCATTTAACAAGTGCGTTATTATAACTGTTGGGTCTAATAGTCTGCTTAAGTGCCTCCCATAAAGCCGCCTTCGTAAAGGCTGTGGATGAATAGAATGTAAAATATTCAGTTATTACTTATTGTACAATGGTCTTATAAGTCTGGTTATGGAGGTGCCATGGCGACGTCTGCCATCGAGATCTAGGGCGGGCGGCGCCAATATGAAGCTCAAAGGTTACAGGGGAATGATCTGAGAATCCCTGTGGGGGAGTATGGGGCGATGACACCCTGTGCAGATATGTGGGATAAACATATAGCAGGAAAAGGACGCATGGATTGACTAGTTGTATGTCTATCCAGTCTCAGTAGGGTGATCGACCCTCCATGTGTCTGCCCAACCTAGGGTGGTCGCCAGAGTACACAGCCTAGAGTCCTGTTGGGCATCCCTCTCACTCTGTGGTCGCCATCTATCCCAGGGTGAGTGATGTCATTCCAATCCCCTCCCCCCACCCACCCACCACTAGACAAAGGCCACGAGGCATCTCGCCCCACAAGCGGAGCAGCATCCACTGAAGGCGACCCACAGCGGATGAGGGGCATCGACACGAGCGTGAACTGTACCCCCTTGGAGGTTGCCCGCCACTGCAACATAGCGACAACCGGTATCTACCCACACCTTTCGAGTAGTAAAGGGTACCTTGCGATGAATTAAAATGGCTGTGTCCCAGGAGCCCGTGTAAAACCAGAGTTGAATACCTGTGTATTGCCAGGGCAGGTTTTTTTGTCCCCATATGGTGGGTCTCTTGTAAGAGGACAATGTCTCCATGTGTTTGGCCTGCCGGAGGACTGCCCCTCGTTTAATTGTATCCGTTTGACTTGGTATTCTCAGCAGCCTGACCTGATCATCACTAAAGGTCCACCTGGCCGCCATTGTCGCTTAAACCAGACAAACTGGGAGCAGCTCTTCACACTACCAGTAATGTAAAGATTCTTGGAAGGATCAAAGAGTGGCACCAACAAGGCAGCACCAGCACCTTTTGTGGAACTTTAACACAGTATTCCGATCAAGGCAGTACCATTTCAACAAATGCACAAGAAGGAGTTGAAGTTTTTAACCCTAAAGATTGCGTTCCTAATAGCCATCATGTCACTTCGCAGGGTCAGAGACTTGCAAGCAATCAAAATCGAAAATGTGTATTATCACATCCACAAGGACATGGTTGTCCTGCTAATGAATCCACAGTTCCTATCAAAGGTAGTAGCGCCTCTGCACCTCAATCAATGCATCCAACTGCTTCCCTTCTTTCCGGACTCGAAGACAAAGGCTGAGCGGGCACTCGCATACTATCTACAGGAGACAAAAGCAATTTTGAAGGGAAACCATCTCTTCATCTCCTTTGCCAGGACAAGCAGAGGTACATTGGTAACCAAAGGAATGATTGCATGATAGATAGTGGAAACAATCCAAATATGCTGTGCAAGGCGGGGAAGATTTTACGCCTCAGGGCGCACTCAACCAGGAAGAAGGGTGCAGCCCTAGTGTTTCTAGCAAACGATCAATTGGCAACCTCTGCATGGCCGCAAGCTGGGCATCCTCGCACAAAACACCGTGTACATCCATTTGAACAAGGAAGCACAAATTGGACAAGTGCTATGACACCGTTTTGCCAATTCCTCAACATCTCAACTCTTTATTCCCATGGAACCAAATGAAAGTATGTAATCGAGTGAATCCAGGAAAGTATTCATGTCGCAAAATGAAGTGGTTATTTACCAGTAAGTATAGTTTCCAACCTGAAGAGTTTCTGGGTTCACATGCAACCCTCCGGTCTCCCTAGAAATGGGGTGGGAGCAAGCAGTTGAACAGCAATTCAAGATAAAAAGTTCAAAGATCAGCGTACACAGTGTGAAAAATAATCTGAAGATGGCTTCCTGCTTACAGGAAGGTCTGGGGCGCTGTCTGACGATAAACAAGGGATGTACTTATTACCAAATGGTGGTTGACTACCCCCACACACAAAAAAGAAAAACAAAAGGAATTGATGCACAGCATATGAGTACAGAAAACGCTTCAGGCTGCAGAACTACTCCTATTAAGTAAGAACTTCGTTCTTCAGGCTTGGTATCCTTCATAGGTGTATTTTAATAAGTCAAATGGCCATGACGATTAATGGTGTGGCTAGAAGCCTTGACACAGTGCTTAGGCTCGGTCAGACCTAATTCACATGCCTCTTAGGTAGCATAATGTAACGCCTATTTGGATGGTGTTGTCACTTAAAATTTCTGATGGGTATTTTCTGTTTACTGGCTTTCATAGTATTTTATTTCGTGTACACGGTTGTGACCCAATTGGTACTCCTATTATAATGCATATCTTATCTGTGTTGAATGTGTGTAAGGCTTATCTTACGATGTTGAAAGATTCTGGGTATTGTTTCATGTGTTCTGGTCGTAAATAATTGCTTAATGTTTCTAATGATATTGATGAGCCTTCCTGTTGACTAAAAGGTTGTCTGCCAGCATGCAAGGATCCTCTTTGCCACCGTTTTTGTAAGAGCATGAATCTTCTCCTAAGTCATGCACGTCAGAACTCCCATGCATAAAAAAGTGAAAATAGCTGCTGACCAAGATTAAAGCAGATGTTCAGCACCACAACATGGAGGGCATGGTCACTCTTTGGTGGTAGGGTGAGTAGTGAGGGGGGCTGGTCATAAGCCTCATTCCCGTAGAAATTGACTTAGCTCCCGCATACTTCACGAGTAACAGTATCTTGTTCAGAGTACTTGGGCTGCTCTCTGCAAATGAGCATGGAATGGCACACAAGGTGTGTTGATGTCCTTCCTTTCTACTTCCCTAAGTTCATGACACATTATAGCTATGACTAGTCAATTTACTTTCCTGGGTGCTTTCTATATAATTGCCATTAAAGCAAATCTCGCCCGAGTTAAACACAACAGTTCGCATGGAACTGTCACTCTTTGATACAGTGGTCGAGTATTTATTGCTTACTTCTATTGGGCAAATGACAGATCTGTCAAACGAGTGTAGTTTTAGCTTGCAGCAGGAAGGTTGATTACTGTCCATCCCAATGCATGCTTCATAAAATGCAGTGATATCCTTTTTGTAAACATTACCTTTGCCTCATTCCATCTTTGCAGCAGAAATTGTACTTGGTTCTGTGTTCGCACGTTTGGACTTTGTGCCTTGCCAGTCGGGACGTGGGCAGGGTTCAGAAGTTCAACTGGCAGCATTGAGAAACCGTCAGGATTTTTCGTACCACTGATTACTTTTTGTATGGTCGTTTCCTAAGGAAGAAAGAGGGAATTATTTTATTTATTAACAGTTTGAAGATGTAATCGGATTTAGGTGGCAGAGACACGTTTGCTTGTAGCTCTGTGTTTTCGGCTAGTAGCAAAGTAGATCGCAATCCATTGATGTGGCTAGCATGGCTAGTAGCACGAAAGTCCTATTTATCTTGCTGGAAGATTTAACAGATCAATAATGTTGGGAACAACTTGAGTAGCGTAGTGAGGTTGTCCTTGAAGACAAGATCATCTCAACCTTTCTTTTCCCACCTCTCCCTCAGACTTCAATAGGGTTAACTTAACATTTTCAATATTTAGTGGTGCATTTAATCTAACTTCTGTCTGCATAAGTTATTTTTGAGGTATGTAACATATCTGGCAATAATGTCCAATAATCTCGCCACTTTCAAAATAATCGGGTTGGGAGATCTGTACATGTAAATTTATTATTAAAACGAGGAAAATAAAGGATATTTAATCTTGCATATTGTTGATCCAAGGAGTGAAATTTACAGTAGATTGACCTTTATAGCAGGGGCTGTTTTATGCTGTTCTCTTCAACTCAAGTGCAATTTACACCTATTTGCTTTGATTTTTGCCTCGTTAAATTGCTCAGAAATTCTGTCAAATGATTTAGGAAATAACTGTAGAGGTTTGCATGTTTTCAAGTCAATATACTGTTATTAGTTACAAACATTTTATTAAAAGTCCGAACTAAATTTACTTTTCCTGTGATCTTTTGTTGAACAGCCCACAGATGACATTGTCCTGATGGCGCAAGCCCTGGAGAAAATCTTTCTTCAGAAAGTAGCCCAAATGCCTCAAGAGGAAGTGGAGTTGCTACCACCAATTCCAAAGGGCAAATCTCGGAAACTGCCAGCCGCAAAGGCAGCGGCAGCGGCAGCTGCAGCTGCAGCAGGACCAGTGGCAAAGACTGCAGTAGTTGGCGTAGTGACACCTCCTGCTCCCCCAGGTAAAACTAAACCCAATTGAAAATGGTCTCAATTTCTAATTTTATGATCGACTTGTTGGCTTGCCATATAGGCTCTCAAAAATTTCAAATTGCAGTGCATAAAACATGCAGGAGAATATTGGTATAACCTACATTTTGTGTTAAAATTGTATTTCGGCATCTTGCACCTTTCTTGCATTTTCCTCTGTGGGCCTATTTTCTTTTTTCTTTTAGTATGCAGCTACATTTGCACCCACAAGAGTTTGCCATAAAATGCATTTCAAATATTTCCTTGACCCCAACCATCCCTTCTCCATAAACTGTCTGCACCCATAGAGCTGAGGTTTTGTAATCTGCAGTCTTGTGCAATGCTCTTAAATATGCTGCATGTTAGTGTTTACTGTTTGCAGGTCCATTGTAAAGACCTCTCTAATAAATTTAGTTCCAGAACCTGTACCCGCTCCTCCTGTAGAAAAGACACCACCTCCAAAACCGCCCTCGAAACCAACTCTACCAGACCGAACCATCGGAAGGCGAACAGAAAGTGTTGCAGAGCAGCGGAGGCAGCGATTTAAAGGTTATTGGCTTTTTCTTTGATTCTCTGGTGACCTTTATTGGTGTAGACCTAAACACTGAAGCAATCCACATGCACAGTGTGTTAAAAATGTTAAGTTGGTGTGAACCTTGAGTTGTTTGTTGCATACAAAGCCATCCCCATGACAGCCTATGTACAGGTGAGGTTGAAACATGCATATTTTGCTGCTTTAGTCTTCTAAACCATGGTATGACATAGATACTTGTGGCTTACATGACATTTCTTGCTTTAGAGATCCCAAGCAGATTGCATCACATCTGCCAGAGTTGGATACAGACTTTTTTTTTTGTAAAAACATTTTTATTTGCATTTTAACCTGGTACAGTAAAACAGTCATGTCATCATCTGCCCCAACACCCCGCCTGCCCCCCCTCCACCCTTCTACCCACCCCAGGAAAAAAAGTTTCAGTGCTTATCGCACACCCTGTCATCCGCACAGTCTGTAAGTCTTGCCGATCCTTGCCTCCCATGTTCCCACGCCCGCCCCCCCCCCCCGGCGTCTCTGTGTATTTCTGCCTCCCTCCCCCTCGTTCACAGGCCCCCATCAAGACCATGGTATGTTCTCCACTTATTCCAGACCCTGACAAACCTTTTTGGGCAGCCCCTCGCCTTGTATGTCACCCGTTCCGCCGCCATGTATAGGTCAAGGCCTCTTCTCCATTCCTCACTCCCCGTGGCCGCCCCCCAGTATTTTGCCACATCTTTTTGCCACTACTAGCGCCAGAGTCAAGATAATCAACAATGGACGGGTGAGGTCAATATCATTAGTCATACCGAGTAGTACTAATTTGGGGTCTGCTGGCAAAGTGGTGTCCAATACCTCCCCTAGCTCCCTTAGTATCTCCCCCCAGTACGTCTGTATCTGTGGACATAGCCAGAGTATGTGGTAGAAATCTCCCCGCTAGCTGCCGCATCTCAGACAATGTGTGTCTCCTATCCTCCCCATTTTATACAGGCGCACCCTGTCAAAATAGGTGCTATGTAGGATGTTGAATTGAATCAGCCTTAACCGGGATTTAATCGCTACCTCTCTGGGGTGCATGAGGACCGTGTCCCAGTCTATTTCATCCATGTCACCCACTTCACTTTTACATTTCCTTCTGAGTGTCCCCAGATCTTCTGGCATATTATTCATAAGGGTCCTGTACGTAAGCGACACCGCTCTCTGTTATGTGTTCCTGCAGTAGACGGCCCTCCAGAGGCGCATATTCTGGGAGTGCATCTACCTGGATATTCGCCGCTCGCCACGCATGGCTCAGTTGGGCATATTTAAAGAATTGCGTAGTGCGCATGCCATATTCTTCCCTGAGGGCTGGGAACGATTTCAACTTGCCTTTCGCTGTGATATCTCCAAGCGTTGAGATCCCTATACTGTCCCATCCTGTAAAGCCTTTCAATTTATTCAGTTCCGGCAGCCACGCACAGTGCCACAAAGGAGTCTGTCTCGTATGTTTTATGTCCCATCCGATAGCCCTATTCATTCGCTCTATGACAAAGCATCAATGCGAGTCTGGTGGCCGGTAGTAATCTTGCTGCCCCTTTGCCCCCATATAGATAATAATGGTAGGGGCGGGTACCCATCGCGTGTCTCTCCAGCGCATATGTGGGATGCGAGGCTGGAGCATGAAGCCAGTCATTAATGGTTACTAGAAGCTCCGCCCAATAGTAGGCTTCAGCATTGGGAAGTGAAATCCCTCCGCTGTATTGGTGTCTTTGTAGCGTCGACATTGCAATTCTAGGCTGTTTACCGAGCCATAGAAAGGATCAGACTTCCGCGGTAATATCTCGGAACACCCTACGCGGAAAGGAGTAGTATTCATTCTGGAACGCATAGAGGAACTTGGGCAATGTCATAATTTTGAAGAGGGCCGCACGACCCAGGAGCGTGAGGGGGTAGGAGCTGCCACCTATTTGCATCCTCTATGAAGGTGCGCAGAATCCGCCCGACATTCGTGTCATACGAGGCCGGTCTGTCTAGGGTCATAAAAACTCCCAGGTAAAGTAAAACCCTCCGTGGTAGTTTGTAACCTGTCCGGGAGGTTCACCCACCGATCCCGTCCCCTTGGATCGTAGAGCACCGACTTGTGCCAATTTATCTTGTAGCCGGCATGGGCTCCATAATTTTCCAGCTCCGAGAAGAGCACTGGTATTGTTGTCTCCGGGCTCGTAATGTAGAGAAGGACGTCATCTGCGTACAAAGATATTTTTTCTTCCGTTGCGTTAGCTGACCCTAGCCGGAAACCTCTAATATCCGGGTGCTGTCGGATCTTTGCTGCTAGTATCTCAATAGTTAGCGTGAAGAGCATCGGGGACAGCGGGCACCCCTGCCTGGTTGCCCGTCTAACTGGAAAGTCACCCGACAGGGTCCCATTCACTTTGACACGTGCCCTTGGGTCCGTATACAGTAGACTTATCCATTGTTGAAATGTAGGACCAAAACCCAGTCGCACTAGGACTCCCTCTAGAAATGGCCAATGGACCGCGCCAAACGCCTTCTCTGCGTCCAGTGAGAGGAACCAATGTGGGTCCCCCCTCGTATGTACCGCCTGCAGCCAGTTGTGCGATCGCCTAAGGTTGAATCGAGTAGCCCTACCCGGGAGAAATCCCGTTTGGTCCAAATGTACGAGATCTGGAATCACCCTCCTCAGTCTAAGCGCCAATACCGTTGCCAATAGTTTGACCTCTATGTTCAGTAGAGAGATAGGACGGTATGAATTAGTCATCCGGTGGTTTACCTGCCTTGAGGATCGGAATGATTGTGGCCATACGGAGGTCCGGGGGAAGAGTCCCTTCTTTTCTCGCATCTTCAAATTGTCCCAACACGTGGCGGGACAAAAGGTCCGCCGTTTTTTTAAAGAACTCCACCGGGAACCCATTGGGGCCCGGAGCTTTTCCTGTACGCAGCTTCGCCATTGCTTGGCGAACCTCCTCCAATTTTTAATGGGGGCCTCCAGGTCCGTGGCATCTGCCTCTGCCAGGACCGGGAGTTCGACGGATTTCTTGTATTTCAATGCATCTTCCTGGGTGCCCAGGTCTCTTGCCTCGTAAAAGGCCCTGTAGTGCGCGGCAAACGCCTCTGCTATCTGGGCGTCTGATCCAGTCAGGTTCCCCGGTGTGTCTCATACTCGTTCTACCCAGCGGGCATCTCTCTCCCTCCTGCTCAGCCATGCCAGCAGTTTGCCTGATTTATCGTCCACATCATAGAGGCGGTGGAGCGTCGCCAGTGCCTGGGTCTTGGCCTCACCTGTTGCCAGGTCTCTGTACTGCGCTTGTGCGTCCTTCAGTTGACGGAGAGTCCTATCAGCCTTCCCTTCATGATAATCCCTCTCGAGCCCTGCTATTTGGGCTTCCAGCGTCTCCAGCTCCCGTCTACTCTCGCGTTTCGCCTCCGCTATTCTGCTTTGGGCTCTATCCCTCATGACAGTTTTAAAGGCTTCCCACAAGGTCAGTTTGGGTGGGGCGTACGCTGACACTATCGTGTAATCCTTCCTCCTCCATATGCCTCTCCCCCCCACATATGTTCCCTGCGCATCCATCCATGTCTAGCCTATCTGGAATGGTTGTGATTTCCTCACTAATATTGCCACTCCCCTCGAGCCCTTGGTGAACCCTGCATGCGCTAAGACTTTGTACTGTCCTCTCGCCAGGAAACCGCATTTGCTCCCCAGAAGGTGCGTCTCCTGCAGTAGCACGATGTCTGGGCCCTGCCGCTTAATGTACGCGTTCACCAGTCCCCGTTTAATTCTACTACCTAGCCCATTCACGTTCCATGTCATTATCGAGAGACCCCTCCAGATCCTGCCCCTCTTCTATGTGTCTACCCGTCATCCCTCCAGGTCTTACTGTGCGTGGAGTCCTGGGTGCTCCCTAGTGGAGTGTCCTGCTGCGTGGCAAGTGTGGCCTTCTTGACATGACTTGTACTTTTCCCCTCCACCCCTCCCCCCCCACTTTCCCACTCTCCCACCCCAACATCCCCCCAATTCCTTCAAACTGGAAACCTTCACAACTCTTCCCCCCCCCCCCCAAGCCTCCAGTTCCACAGAGCCAAGACTGTCGGCGGAGAGGGTCTGTCGCCCTCCCTCAGGTCCCCCCTCTTAAACTACACGTACAATCAACGTAACAGGTGCGTGACCCTTCTTTCGCCCAGCCAACTTTCAATGCCCAAGAGTATAACCCTTAACTTAAAAAGAAAAAAACGAAACAATAAAGGAGTGTTTGTAACTTGCGTGTCCCCTCAGCATCAAGCTGTGATCTCAGGTGCCTGTTCTGTCCCTATTCAGGAGTGCGAGTCCTGTGTCCCAGTGTTCTGATCCTCCGCCAGTTCAGGTGTCTCCTGCTCCATTTCATGAATTGCTGTTACCAGGGGATGCAGATAATGTCTGTCCTCCTCCTCCTCCTCTCCTCCCGACAATCTGCCCCGTGTCCTCCTCTCCTTCAGAGCGAGCTTGCCTCTCCAGGCAACTGAATCTAGACCCCGTCGCCGCAGCTCCTTCTGGTGTGAGTTGGATACAGACTTCACCCAACAAATGCTTTTTTGTGACTTGGGGTATGCACAGATTTAATCTAATTAGTCGCAGCTTTGCTAATATTCCTGATGCATAAGTTCTAAAACTAGGGGGGTTTGGATAGGCTGGTGACAGGAAGAGGCATCCGCACTAGTTTACTAAATGGAAATTAAACCGGTCGCTTTAAAACATTTAAAAAATCCTCCCAAAATGGGGGCAAACAGGCTCCTGGTTAGCAATTATTTTAAAATCTTGAAATGAGGCGCTCATGTTGATCATTCACCTGATAATTACAAATTGACTTGTCCCAATTTTCATGCCACTGGTGAGGCAGGGGAATTGTTCCTTTGTCACACTTCAGTTTAAGACAGATTTTCACTATTTGGTTTTTGTTCTTACAAGCACATTTGGTTGTTCTGCTTCATGCACTTGTGCTTTCTTAAATTGTCATTTAATGTGATCTTAAGAAATAAAGGTTTAAGCAGTACTTTGATCCCTCTTGCATTTGCATTGCTTTCTGCCTACCATTTTCATGCTGAGGTCAGTTTTCTCACTTGCATGGTGTTACTTCCTCCTGGAAATTCTTGGCCATTTTGTGCTAAGCTAATGAGGCAAATGAGTTTCTTTGGATCTTGTTAATAAATAAATATTGTGTTAGACCATTACTACCTGTGCTTGATCCTCACGAGTAGACATTGGTAATTAGGCTTTTGCAATGCAGTACCAGCCTTTCAGTACTGATGGGAGAATTGGTTCTATATCAGTGGTTCTCGGCTTTCCCTAGCCCTTGGATATATCTACTTCTTAGAGGGAGAGCGTGACACATTGATACTTTATCTTGTGAATGGGATAAACTGCTATATGTCAAAAGCAGCCCATCTGGCCCAGTCAATCCTATTCTGGTCTATCAAAGTATTCTGGTTTATCCTATTCTGGTTTATCAAATTTGGTAAAATCTGCTGCCAGTGTTGAGCCCCTGCTAAATTTTTGCCATCGTGGGTAAAATCAAGGTTATGCAAGATGGGTATGTTTCACTTGGGATACCAGGGTAGCCAAGGCTTTCTCCTGCACTGGTATTTTGAAGATGTTACCAGTGAAACATCGCAGAACGGTGGTCCAGGCGATGGTGGTGAGTCGCTTGGACTACGGGAACGCTCTCCTGGCCGAAGTGGGTGAAACTCTGGTAGCGAAACTTAGTCATCCAAAACACTGCGGCAAGGATGTTCTTAAATCACCCCCCAGGATCTCCATCACTTCCACTGCTCAGAGACCTTCACTGGCTCTCAGTGAAAAAGAGATCATTCTTCAAGGTCTGCTGTTTCGCTTTTAAAGCCATTAATGTTACAGGTCCTGGTTACTTGCAAAAGAAACTCTGTAAGCAGATTTCCTGCCGTAACCTGAGATCAAACGCTTTGGCATTGTTGAAGATCCCTCGCATCCGACGCACTCGTTTGGGAGGCAAAGCCTTTTCATATATTGCCCCTAAATGTTGGAATTCTCTACCTGAGGCATTACGTAAATGCTCCTCCTATCTGGTCCTTAGGAAACTACTCAAGGCCTTCTTATTCTAACCTTCTTCGGCTTTGATACTCCATTTTTCCTCCGGTTTCTTTCTGCCTAAGTAAGCGCTGAGATGCCACTGGGTGAGTCATGCGCTATATAAGAGACCAATAACAATAACAAAAACAATAGAAACATTAGAGGAGTTATATTGTTAAGGCTCAGTAAAATAAGAGGAGTTATAAAAAAAAATGGATTGGTTACACTGGAGTAGACTGTCTTTAATACCATTGAGGGAGCGTAACTAATTGGCTGGAGTGTGTGGGGCATAATATTGTTGTTGTAGTACCAGGGATGAGATCCTTGGTTAGGTTGGTAAGTGGTAGAATGACCCCCAATACATTGACACCATTACTGTTATCAGGGTTATACTGTAAAGCTCTAACTGTAAAGGGTCTTGCTTGGACAGGGAGAGCAAGTCCTTATGTTATAGGCTCGTCAGCCACGTACATCAGAGGATAGGATATTGCCTTAAAACTTTGGGTCCTTCTGGTTTCACTTAAGTGGCTGTTTTTAGGTCTCGCACCTGCGACGCAGCGCGAAGCGCTGTCGCTGCGAGACCTAAAGCCGTCAACTATGCTTTCAAGGGCTCTCAAGGGAGACAGGAGATGGGCACCTGCAGGCCGGATCGGATCGGGAAGCGTGCTTGAACACGCTCTCCGTTGCGACTGTGAACTGTTGCCGTGCTGTGTAAAGATTGCCTCATATATAACGGTACATTTCTAGATTCACCTACCATTACAAACGTCTCTCAGCTGCATGCAGTTACTGCGCCAAAACACGCACGCACCCCCCCAAAATAAATAACCCCCCGCCCGGCCCTACACGCGTACTCGTCTACCTCAACAACAAGCATGGCGTGCTTTCCCTCCCTCCGTCTTCTCTATCGCATGTCTCCTACCGGCCCTGCAGCGCTGTTACCGGTAGAATGATGCCCAAGATGCGTGTGCTGTGGCTCCTCCGGGCCCTTGGCTGGGCCGGCATGTACTCCTGAAAAGGCCCGCTGGTCATCTTGGACCGCGACAACCGTTCTCCCCTGCTGAACTGCAGCAGCGCCTGCTTCACAGAGTTGTACACGCAGCCACTGGGCACGAGCCGCAGGCCACGCTGGTGTGCACGCTCACGGCGTGCTGCAACCCGCGCATGGCGCATTTTCACTTTCCCCTGCTCCACGGTGTCTTCGTTTTCCGTCCAGCTCTAATGCAGCACATACTCCTTTGGCTGCAGTTTCTGTTTGCACTCGTTATCGCCTGCTTCAGCCTTTTAAAGTCAGCTACCAACTTTGCCCATGTTGCTTTGCTTAATGCGCTGCTCACAACTCGCCATGGTGCCGCTTATCTCCTGCAATCTGCAGTGACATACTTCGGAGTGTGGAGCCCTCCGGCCGCGCACACAACCAGCGTGCCCCCGCAGTGAATGGAAAAGCGGAGCAAAGTTGAAGGCGCCTCGGTTGTGGGAGCCTCAGCCGCAGCACTGCGGAGGTATCGGCGCACTCCAGGTGAGTGATGCTGCTATACTACTGAGCTGCCCGGGGGATCTTAATCCGTTTGTGGTAGCGTGTGGCTGCCCGAGAATTCCCTGATGTATCGCAGCTGCGCCCGGTTACTGGGTCATCATTTGTCGCGCCCCTGCATAAATGCACTCCACTGTGTCCTGTACACCGTGGGGCTGCAGTGATCCAGCCTATTGAGTACCATTGAACTGCTGCAGATACAGTAAATAAGTAGTGGGAGACGCGGGCAACCGCAGCCGTGCACTGCCTAATGAACATCTGTGCTATGGGAAACAGAGTAACGTGGGTCTGAGGCCTGGAGTCCAGGACTGACTAAGTGCACAAGAACTGCATCATATAAGCACTGATTGAGGTTTGTCTCCAGGGTAGGTTGTTGTACTGCCTGATGAGCAGCTGCTCAGTGGGGGGTAAAGAAGTGTGTAGCCCGTAATTCTTCCGGTGTGAGGAACGGCCAATGAGCAGGACTCTTAAGTCCCAGATACCCCAACGTGTGCATTCCGCCCGGTCAAGAGTACGGGTGCTGCACGGCACTGAGAAAAAGGGGATATGTGGCTTAGGCAAATGGGTGGAGTGATGCTACCAGCCGAGTGCTAAGGAAGTGGAGGGCCGAAACGGAGATCAATAAAAGCGGAAATGGGCTGTGGGGTGCCAGCAGAGTGGCAGAGGAAGAGAGGACCGGTTGAGAGGGTCGGGAAAACAAGGGGCTGGCCTATGTGTCGAGAGAGGGTGCACAGGGCTTGAGTGAATGCTCAAGTGAAGGTGTGGGAGAAGGTGCCGGAGGGGGTCGGCAGCAGTTGTAGTGAGAGAGAAGGTAGCTGTAGTGACAGGGCAGGCTGCTGCAGCACCGGACACCCCAGGACCAGCCATGAGTGTGCACATTGTCCGGACTAGTGCCAGCACCGTGATGGTGTCCCAGGACTCCGGTACCATGGACCGGGGCTCCCTCTGGACTGTGCAGGCGATGTTCAAAGTGCTCCATATGATAACTGTCCCACTATTCCCCCAGCCCTCCTCCACACGCCCAACGCCAGGACCCTTTCTAGGTCGAGGACTGTCGCACTGCGTAGCAGTGGGCAGAGTCAGAAGATTTTGTTTTTTAGTTAGGGGGCTTGGAACCCGCCCCTCTTCTCCATTGGCTGGCCTAGTAAATGCTGGCCAGCCATTGGAGGAGAGGGGCGTCACTCCCTTTAAGCCCCGTCTTTTTCAGATTCGGGGGCGTGTTTTTTAGGTTCTTTCTATCACGTCATCCGTCACTCAAACCTAAAAACACGCCCCAGAATCCGAAAATGACCGTGCGTTTCTCCGAGGCATTCCTGCTTCGCCTTGGAGAAACGTGGTCGTCGTGCTCCCCCTCCCTCCCTCTCAGGCCGTGCAGGCCTGCGGGGGAGGCACCGAGTCGCTGCTTTTTGCCTGTTCCCGGCCCAGCTGCTCCTCCCGCTTGCCCGAGATCATTAATTTCCTGTGTTCCCAGCTGCCCTCCGTCCGCCTGCTGATCCTGCTCTCCTCTGACTGAGCTGTGCCCCTCCGGAGACCAGGTGCGGGCGGATTCCTGCGCAGGGGAGCCTCCTGCTGCAGAGCGGCTGTTGGGATAGTTTTAGGGAACAGCCAGCACCTCCCATTTCCCAAGTGCGTGCCCCGCCCGCACCGACAAGCCCGAAAGACAAAGCGGCACACGGGATACGCAAGGCACGGGCGCTGTGGCCGTGGACCCATCGCCAGGTAGGTCGACGCCGCTGCATGGGTGGGCTGGTGTGGGGGTGGCGGGAGTCCTCTGCCGGACGGGGCGCCCCTCTCCCCTGAGTCCAAGCCGCGTTGCATCCATCTGGACATCTGTGGGCCTTTGTACAGATGCCCGCCCCGCACCCATTCCCCTTTTGTCAACCACCGAGTCCTCCCTCCGAAAACCGAGCCGATGCAAACCTGCCTCCCTCTGTGTCCAGCATGCCCGACTTAAACGCAAACTTCACCACCTGGCTCGCATCCTCCACCACCCTCTTATTGTCCTTGAGCCCCCCCCCCCGACGCCCTGCAACCGAGCCTGCCCCTTGACAGACCACACTCCTACTCCTTGTCCCCCTGACCTAGAACCCTCCATGCCGTTAATTATGTTCTTCCCCTTATTCTTGAGGGCAACTGTCTGCGCGGCACTCCCACACCTTCGCGCCAGCAGTTCCCCTGCACACCTCTCCCTTGCGCCTCCTTCCATCACCTGCGACCCTCCCCCACCTTCCATATTCGCCCCGACCGCCCCCCCCCACTCCCCCGCTCGTAGCGCTGCTAAAATGTCCGTCCTGTGGCATCCATCTTTATTCCCCGTGGGACCCCCCCAACGCTGTGCCCCACACCTAGTCACTCAGCCCAAGCTCGCCGGCTGACCCCGCTTAGAAATCATATTCCTCGCCCGCTCCAATGGCTGCAGTTCCGAACGCGGGTCCCTCCTCCTGCCCCCAACCCTAAATTCGTGTGCCCCAGCATCTCTCGGGGGACGCGCTGACCTACGCTACAGATAGTGCACCAACTTGCACTAAAGAATTGTGACCGGCCCTTGCACACACTCTCAGCATTTCCTGAATCGCTCACCTGTAACTCCTCCCACTTGTGGTCAGTTGTCCTTTGCTTAGTAGTTAATGGTGTGGCAGCATGGGGTGAGATGGAGATAGATAAGAAAGGGGGGGAGAAGGTGGTGATAAAACCACGCCTGCAGCCCTGGAGCCATATTTCCTTTACTTATTTAGCAGGAAACAGAGCTCCACCGCGTCCGACGCCACACTGCCCCCGCACTCCCCCCCGGCCTCAATTGGACGAAGGGTCAATCGCACAAAGACTAGGGGCCAGCACCCTGCACAATCCTCGCGTCCAACATGCTGCATAACGACAGCACACTTACATCCAGCACCTTCACCCCAGATGTCACACCCCGTACAACGCGCCCATCCCGCACTTCCAACAAAGGACTCAGTCCACCCTTCTGTGCACACCGTTGCCTGCCAAGCCCGCCCAAGGGCACACCGATCGCCCCAACACCCTGTGTCCCACCCCGCCCCTAGTCCACTACCAGGCCTCGGCCACACCCCACGCGTAAAGCCTGCCCCCACGCCACGCATCATATCCCTCTGCCCATTCCATGCCACTATTTCTTCAACCAAGACGACCTCCTCCCCGTCCCCTCCTTGAGCCGCACCCTCCCCACTCCCGACCCCCAGAAAGCTCCCCCCCAGCCGCCGGCCGCTCGCGCACCCCCTCCCTATTATTGACAACAATGCCACCCCACCCACAACAAGCCTTCTCGTGTATCCACCATCCCAAAATTTCACACCCTACCTCCCTGTATTTTGCCCTCATCCCCCTGCCGCTATTCATGTTGCTTGCTCCCCTGCCCCCTGGCTGTGCTTGCTCCCCTGCCCCCTGGCTGTGCTTGCTCCCCTGGCTGTGCTTGCTCCCCTGCCCCCTGGCTGTGCTTGCTCCCCTGGCTGTGCTTGCTCCCCTGCCCCCTGGCTGTGCTTGCTCCCCTGTGTGTGTGTGTGTGTGTGTGTGTGTGTGTGTGTGTGTGTGTGTGTGTGTGTGTGTGTGTGTGTGTGTGTGGCTCTGGGTGTGTGTGTGGCTCTGGGTGTGTGTGTGTGGCTCTGGGTGTGTGTGTGTGGCTCTGGGTGGGTGTGTGTGTGGGGCTGTGGCTGGGTGTGTGTGTGGGGCTCTGTGTGTATGTGGGTGGCTTTGTGTGTGTGTAAATGCAATAGGTCATTCATTTGCGAGCGATTAACCTATTGGCATTGTAAATGACAATGACGTTTATTTAACAATTAAGCCATTGGCAATGTAAATGACAATGCCATTTATTTAAGATAAAAAAAAAAAAGTCATGAGCAATGCCAATAGCTCTACCTTTAATAATGCCGAGACCATTGCATTGTAAATGCTTGTTCTGTTTTAAGTTATTGGAGACGTTTCGGACATGAAACATCGTAGTATAGTTTTCCGTAGCGCAAGTGTTCAGCCCGGGGGCAACTTTATAGTGCTATGTTAATTTATAATGCGCCTTGTTATTATTTGAAAACGCGTAATTATTTTTTTTTGTTGCCTGCCAAGCGCGTTCGAAGGCTGTAAACGTACAGAAATTCAAATAACAGTAGTAGGGAATGGTTTTATAAAGCCTGAAAAGTAAAACTACCAGTACCAGAATGCAAATGGGATTCTGTATTCTTCTTTCGAATGGCACGAGGTCACGTGACATCTTAAATAGCTTGAACATATTATCCATACTCGTAAAATAACATCTTCAATGGCAATGGGCTAATAAGAAACACAAATGGTGTAGAGTACCACTTGTTTTGTGAGAGAACATGAGTTCTTATGTTGTGTGTACCTAGTAGGTATCCATATGGCTTTCCTTAGAGGAAAATACCCATATATTTACTCCCTTTTGTATATATCTGCATTTTTGTTTCAAATATTTTAGATGTGTCCAGGAACAAAACCCTTGGATGTTTTATTGAAATAGTTCAATTTTATAGGCCCTTTCATCCTTGTGTAGGCTAACACCTGTTTTTTTTTGTTGTTATGGTAGCAGACCTCAGTTTATGATTAGATCTATGGCATACGTGTATAATGAATGTTTTAATCATTGCAGTTCTCTTTAGCTTTGTAAGCAATATTGCCTCCTTTAAAATCTGTTGTGTATAAATATGCTCTGAACTGGTTTAGATCACTAATGCTTACTATTCAAAGAATTATAAATGCTTTTTTTTTCTTTAGGTAAAGGGACGCAGCAAACTGCAGTGTCTTCGGTGTCTCTGCCGGCTCCTGCCCAAACCGTCCCTCCAGTTATCACACAGACTCCTGTTATAGCTGCAACTCCCGTGCCAAACCTCCCCGCAAACGTCACACCTGTCCCTGTGCCCACACCTATCCCTCCTGTTGTCGCTCCTCCCCCGATACCTGTGGTACCTCCAGCTCCACCTGTCATCAAGGTAAAGTATTAAGCTTTCATGTTATCAGAGTGAAACACATATCCTAGCAAGCTTTATGTGACTATTGCTTTTTTTAAAATCTACTAGTAAGGTTTATTTTTATTTAGTGTATTTATAGAGCGCAGTCCTGTCACCCAGAGGGCATCCTGGCGCTTGAACTAGAGCAGTGGCACTATTCACTTACACAGCAGTTTTAGGGAACAAATGCGTTTTTAGCGCTTTCCTAAACGGAAGATAGTCACTGTGGCTTCTCAAGGAGAGTGGCAGGGAATTCCAAAATTTGGCCGCTGCCACACTAAATGAGCGGCCACCCATCATGACTCTCTGAAACCGCGGGACTACCAGCAAATGCGCCGAAGAGGAACGGAGAAGTCGCGGGGCAGAGTACCAGGTGAACATATTCTGCAGAGGTATCGGGCCCAGATGATGTACTGCTTTAAACACCAAGCAAGCAAGCAACCAGGTTAGTCTGGTACAGGACCTTAGGCAAAGTGTGCCAATCCCAGTTCTGGGAAAACACTTGGAATATCTGATTTTGTTAGATTAGTACTAGGTTTGAAGCAAATTGCTATTTTTGGAGACGGGTGAGGGGGGATTCCAGAAGTAAATGGGTGTAAAATTATCATTTGGGAATGTTACCTCAATTTACAGTGCAATGTTCGATGTTGGTAGCCAGAAAGTTAACTTCACTGGCAATAAAGCAGGTACTACCCTACCAGCTGTAAATATTCGAGCTGGAGATAGTCATAAAATAGCTTCTTGGATGTACTTCCCCACATTTAAGAGCCTGCCCGCTGGACAGTTTCTCCAAAGAAACAGCTAGTAAAGACAAAGGTTACCAAAGATTACCCAGTGTACATCAGGTGCCTGGCCCCACCTGATAAACTAGTGCTCAGTGCTGCTGGTAAAAAGCTCCCGGGCTGGGGCGGAGCAACAGGGGTGCTCCGCCCCAGCCAAGCAGAGCAAGAAGATCGATGGGGCATGTAATCATATGCTTGTTGGGGCAACCACACACTGAATAATAGTCTGTTCAGTCAGACTGCAGTGCCCACACTTGCTGTACGCAGGATGCTGTGCATACACCCAGAGGCCAGGGTACGCCCAGCATCAGCCCTTTCAGGATTTGCATATAGTCAAGTTGTAATGTGGTAACTCTCCATGCCATTATTTCGCCCTCCCAACCACCACCAATTCATGGTAAGACTGAGATTCTTCTTTCTTCAATACGAGGAAATAACTTCCAAATGCGTGCTCTTGATGGTGCAGAAGGGGTGTAAATCCCAGAGTTTCACACCAGCAAGCATAATACTTCAACAAATGTCACACCTAATTGAGTAAGTGAATGGTTTCCTAGTCTCAGGGGACATCAAACTGATGCTTCCACACCTGTATGGCAAAGTGGTATACTCCATGTACTTCTTGAACCCCAATAAAAGATGAGACTCCTCGTTAGCAATTATGGCAGCCCATTTTCATAATTATTTTATACATGTCTGTACCTGGAAGTACATGACATACGGAATCCTGGTTCGATGTGAAGAAACTTCATTCTGATGGATACTTCTAACTGCTGATTCCTTGTCTTAGAATGAGGCAGGCCCCTGTAATGTATGCGAAGGTTACCTGGGACTGAGAGGAGAAGCTTTACACTTGCAAAACTAAGAAGTCTAGACCTTTGGGAAAGGCCGGCTCCAGGTTATGAGAGCAGATTATCGATCACTTCCAGGGTTGTTCTTGCAAGAGGTTAACCTCTGTCTAAATCCGAGTCAAAGCAGAAAAATAGAAAAGCGAAGCTACTCTCAACCCCATCCCACCACTCACTACCCATGAAGTGGGCACGAGGGTGTCTGTTGGCTCGTCTCTGGTTCCCTGCAGAGCTGATTCCTCAACTGGTCTCTGTCTGGTGACAACGCAGCAGATGGAGACCTTCAAAGAATCAATGCAGTAGTTTTTAATCAAAACTATGCACTAGGTATTCAGCACACTTGCGGCTCCCTTTGCTATGCCTTCATGTCCCAAGGGCCCTTCAGGGGCCTACATTTGGGTTCTCGCTGGTGGGTCCTTCCCTGGTGTGTCCTGCCCAGGTGTTGTCTAATCCCTTCAGACCCATTCCGTGTCCCGTACAGACTCTAGTACATGACATCCACTGCGACTCCAGGACCTATGCTATGCTGTTCCTTCTCTACACCGGTACCAACACTACATACCACAAGTCCCTGCATAGATCCTGGTGCTGATTCAGATGTCTGACCACAAGCTAGCTTCAGCCCAGCCACTACCGATTTCGCCAGAGGAAATTACTAAAGTGCAACTGGAGGTGTTGAGGATCGCTGGGACACTGTCGATCTCTCCAAGGCACAGGGGCTTCGGGTGCAGTGGTGTCTTTTGATGTCAGATTCTTCTTGCCGGTCGGGGGAGCCTTTGGATTCACACTGCAGGTGTCGTATTGTAGTCCGGGAGTGGTCAGCCAACGCTGGGTTGGGACATAGGATCGCTGGAGAGAACCTTTTCTGACTGAAAGGGTGTACTTCAGCTTGCCTCCTTCACTGTAGGTGTGGAGTTGGCAGAGGTGGTCACACCACCTATTCTTCCTAGGTTTCCCCACCCAAAGGTGAACTTGGGCCTGCCATCTGCTGCTAGCAACAGAGGCTGGGGATCACATTACAAAGGCGGCAGGCCTTTGAAGCTTCCTTCTCAAGCACTGTGCTCATCCTGGGGGAGGAGGTGTGACACCTCCGCCCAGGATGTGCTTTTTTTCTGGTCCCAGAGTGCAAAGGCCGTCGACCCAAGGGTTCAGAAACATGTCTGCTGGTGGCAGGCTGGCTAAAGCCAATCTATGGCCTCACCAGGGCTGTTCGTAGTGGCCCCTGAAAACCTGAGTACATGGTCCAATAAATCCCACACTGGCATTAGTGTGTTTTTTATTGAGAAGTTGTTTGGTACCAAACACTTCTGGCTTCAGAGAAACCATCATGGTGCTGGGGAACTCAAGTTGTCTAGTTTCCAGCCTATGTATTCTCTATGGCTTCCCTGGCAATTACAATATCCAAAAATTGACTTAGATAGTGTAGGGACAGAACTGCTCATGTGCTCAGATATGCCCACACCTGTGGTATAGTGCACCCTGCCTTGGGGCTGGAAGGCCTGCTAGAGGGGTGACTTACCTATACCTCAAGAAGTGCTGCTTTGACATGGCACACTGTCGACTTTGTAGTTTTTGTCTGCACCAAGGCAAGCGGACTGCAGTGCCAGTTAGCATGACCTTGGTGACTGGTCTCTAGGGGACCCTCTTCAGTTCCAGTGCCCTAGGTACCAGGGATACAATTTACTAGGGAGTTACAGGGGGATCTTTAGTGTTGCCAATCATGGTACATTTTAGGGAAGGAGCTCTAGCACAGGGGACCTGGTTGGCAGGGACCCTGTGCACTTCAAATCAAAACCACATCATGTTCCAGGGAAAAAGTGGGGGACTAACCATGTCAAGAGGCACTTTCTCACAACCACTCAGGCCGGGGTCCCAGCTACTTGCGTAGGGCTGCAGAGTATCACCAACCTCTTTGTCTGCTGCTCGGGAAGCCGTCCGCTGCTGTCATAGGGAGCTGCCCAGGGGTGTCTGGCCTTCGGTGCAGGCAACTGCCACCTTGTCTTCCATGGGGCTGCCGCACATAGTCAGCAGGAGGAATCCTCGCAGTGCCACAAACTACCCGCAGAACCCAGAGAAGGTCTTATTATGCTGGCGGGCTGTCCTCATAGCAGTGGGAGGTGGTGTGATTCGGACAGGAGCCCCATGGCTCATGCGGCCGGCAACTTGCATGACTCTCAGTTGGCTGCTGCAATGTGGTCTGAGCCTCTCTTGAGCCAGAACAAGCCCAACGATGAGGGCACAGCAGTCACAGCAGTGTAAGAGAAAGCTGCACAGCGCTCCCTTGCACCGGGACCCCGCTGGCTTCAGCTATAGATAACACGGGTGGCAAAGGAGCAGACAGTACATCTTACTCTGCCGTCATCTTGTCCACGCACCTTAAATTTTAAAAAGCGTTGGGACGCAGCCAGGGCTACTGCCTTGTTTGTTTTTTATTTCTTTTTTTTAAAGTGCAATATCTTAGTTCCTTTAATTTTATTTAGCCATGCTGTACAAGGTAACACTGCAACTGCTCAGGATAAGGCTCAGTGAATTAGCGCGTCGCTTAGCATTGTTTTGCGAGGCATTTTGTTTTTAGGATTTACTTTTTTAATAGGAGTCTGGTGGGATTTATTTTCACTGGACATCTTTTTATTTCGGATGCCCCGCTTACCTGCACTCTAATTGTACCCACACCGCTGCTTAGCGGGTCTCTTGCCACAGCTACGATTATCCACGCCATCTTGGGGATAGTTGGGACGTTTGGTGGGCGCCATCTTGGGGCAGCGGTCTAGCTCTCAGGCGGATACCTACGACGCTTACTTAAACCTGCCACATGCAAACGCGCAGCGCATGCGCTCAGCGGGTGCTCCGTGGGCGCGCCGGAGGCTCGCCAGAGGCGAGCCCATCTACGCCCATCCACGACCAACCGGGACCAGGGGCCAAAATCTCTGGCCAAACCATCGGGTATAGTAGAGCTGCATTATTGATACTTAATCAGGGAGTTTTACAGCTTACACAGGAATGTATGAGTCTGCTACGCCAGGAAGGGTTGTCCAGATCCTTGCGGCTAAGGGAGGGGAAGGGAAAAAGGAATGCAGATACGACCTTGAAGTATGGTCTCTTAAATACTCGATCTTTACAGAGGCACAATTTAGAAATGTTTTCCTTGCTGCAGGACGGGGAGGTTGATATCCTAGGGGTCACGGAAACGTGGCTTGAGGAATCTTCTACCCCAGATGTGGTGGCCTCTCTCCCCCCCTGAATTTCATGGCCATCTGTCATAATCGGACGGGCATGAAGAGAGGTGGGGGGGTTGCTCTTTTTTATAATAGCCGTTGGAGGGCAGATAGAGTCTGCGCTGAAAATATAGGTGGAGCAGAGGTCCTAGGAGTAAAATTTGAGGTGGGCACTATCTGCCTGGTCATCCTATTGGTGTACCGTCCCCCCTGGGCTAAACCAGTATTCCTGGATCTCTTTGTGGAGGTGGCCCATGATCTTAGATCCCGTTACAAAAACCTGATGGTGATGGGAGATTTTAATTTCCATTGGGAGATCTCCCCTAAAGAAGGACAAGCTAACCACCTAGAAGAGGCTTTAACGGCCTTAGGCATGGTCCAATTGGTGACCGGCCCTACCCATGATAAAGGCCATACTTTAGACCAGAGGTCTTCAAACTTTTGTAGCTTGAGCCCCCCAGCTGAAGTTTTTTAGATGTTGGGCCCCCCACCACCTGACAGAAATTTCTGGACTCGACCGCCACGCGCACATTCCGGGCATATTTAGCTCATGTCCCGGTTTTTGGAGAGGGTCGACTAAAAACAGGGGGAGGTGTTTTTTAGGTTTTACAAAGCAGGGATAGTTAGCAGTTGTACCTGATTAACAATCCACTGTGGGCAGACCATTTCTCACTGGGTGATAAACATTTGATATTCTTCAAATATTTTCTGTAAATCCGAGCTCCCTATTCTGGTTAATGCCTTTAAGAGGGGCGGTGGTGTGTGTTCTTCCCAAAGTTGCTGCTAAGGTCTCCTCAGATGTAAAGACCTGTTGGCATTTGATCGCCCCCCTCCCACCTCGGTCAGGCCAACCCATGGTCTCTTCACCCATGTGCCCAGAGCTGATAATCTAAGTAACCGGGGCCCACAGCTCTGCCACTAGCCAGATCAGACCCCCTCTGCTGTTGGGTGCTAGGGTTGCATCTTTAGTAATGGTGCCCTGCGCAGGGTTGCCTTACCATCCTTATTTCAGGCAGCTGTCTCCCCAAGCTTGTTCTTCATTGCCATTCCCCTTGGATGGAATCTACATATGAGGGTTTCCCCAGTCTGTTGCTGTTAATAACCTTTATTGTCCACTTACAACAGTACAAATTTGGGGACTTCAGTGCACTTTTAAATTCAAGCCACACTATTGTCCTCTATTGAACTACCAACCATCTCCTCCTTTGTACTTTTGACTTCATGCTGAGAGAAAAGAATTGAGATGTGTGAATTGGCGCATTCAGAAGTAGTCAGAACATGTCTGAGCAGCCTGAACATGTGCATTTATGTACCAGGCTCTCAAAATCTTAACTTATGCTTCCCAAGTTATATTCCAGTTCCATTGCCTGTGGCTTGGAACAGCCCCCATAAATCTTAACGATTTGGAGTTTGGACTTAATTCCAGGCAAGTTTGAAGTGTACCTTGTACTATTTGGAACGGCCTTAGGTGTCCTTCTGAAGGATTGAGTGGCAACATTTTGTTTATCTTTCGATCCCTCTTGGAGCAGATGGAGTACATGCAGATGCACTTTCTCCCATAATGGGTTCTCTGCAGCCCTGGCTGGGAGAAAATGCAGCATAATATAGTGACATTTGCGATCTTTCTCCCTGTCTGTGGGTGCTTTTCTGGTCCCTTATTTTGTTTCTTTGCTGCCACTGGTGAGGCTTACCAGTCTCTCAGTAGCCAGTTTCAGTGCACATATGTAGACCCATCAAGCTACTTAAATCAAAGACTGGTCTATGGCATTGGTGTCTATTACTATCCCTGTGTTCGAGTAGCATCCCTCTGATACATCAGTCCTGTCAAGTATCACGCAATAGGTGTGACGTTCACGCATTTCAGTGTGGTGATCCGCATCACCGCACTGAAATGCATTGTCACGCATTCTGGCAATTGGTTACCGAGACCCGGGAGCCTTACCTCAAGTCGTGCCTACTGGCTGTGTGGCGCCTGGCACCCATGACCTCAGAGTTTTTTTAACAAGCTATGGGGCGGTTGGCTAATTTGAGGCAGTGCTGCGTAGAAGTGCTGCAAAATTATCGTGGCACCGGCCGCAGCGCTCTGAACGCTGCCTGCTGCAGCTAAGTTAGGCACACACTTTCGGCCGACGCTCGTGGCGCCAAACTCAAATTGACATCAGTGCCGAATGGTGAAGTAGACAGTGAGACGCAATGGGGGACCATGAGTCATGGTCCGTCCTCCTGCTGCCACCTGCGTGTCTTGAAATTCAAATGCGCAGCTCCTGTTCCTGACCTCGCTGGGGGTGCGGGGACGAGGTGATGCATCTCCGCCGTGGACGGTCAGTGCAGCAGGGCAAGTCAGACTGAAAGCTGCTGACACCGCCGTCTGTGGCTCATGGATTCAATCTGGACTTGGATCCCACATGCCCCATTCCGGCCCCAGACAGGGCCACAGCAGCTGACCCACGAGCGAGTATCACTGAGAGCGCCGGGGGCCAGTTGCAGTGAGAGTGGGTGCAGCAAGCTGCTGTGCTCACAGAGTGCAGCATGATTAATGGCATAGCTGCGGTCGTAATATCTCACACGACCAGGACCCAGAAACCGGGCCTCAGCACCACCAGCCTGGCTCAGCTGCCCAGTGATGATCATAAATAATCAGCAAGTGACTGGGAGAGCAGGTAATCTATTATCTGTAATTATCAATCACGTCTTTTTTAAAACACTTTTCCGTAACTGCCATATATAAATTGCTGAAAGTACAGTACTGCGCTATGTGACTAGGTAAGTGTAGCGTAGTATTGCGCTTACATTTCTAGTTCTTTGCGATGTTTATTTCCTCCCTTATACTGTGCCTCAGCCCGGGCCCCCAGAAATTCTTGCTGTCTCCTGGCAACACTAGAACTCCTCAGGAACACTGCTCTAAGTCTGGGAGAGGGTGAGCAGGTCGTGTTTAGGGCAGACTCGCCTAGCATGGAACTACAAATCTAATTAAAGCAATTTTTTAACAGGAACAAACCAAGCATCGTTAATTCAGAGAAAAACTTCCCATTAAAGCAAAAAAATACACATATGGATTACAGTGACCAGTTTTGCATTCGTGACTGGGGACAGACTGACTTCGATACTGTGCAGCACGTGAGAGAGTATGCAGCTGACTGAGCAGACAGAGATACTTCTCAAGGACTTCTGCAGATGCATTATTATTATTATGGTGCAGCACTGTAGTGTTGTCACTACTAGAGAAAAAGTATTATAAAACAAACACTACCACAGTTATTTCGCAGAGGGGTTAACTATCCCTGTTGAAAGCTCTTGATTGTACCAATGATGCATTGCATATTCCCAAAACTACGATCAGTTTAAAGGGCACTAGGTTAGTGCCCTTCTATTTCTGTGATTTGCTGCAGTTTTAAGATTTTCTTAGTTTCTTTTTGCTTAAGTGGGTGTAATTTCAGATATTTGTATGTTACCCTTGTCTTCATTGCTTGATTTTGCTCCCGAGCAAGTGTCACTCCCTGTGGTTGAAATGTCACTCCTCAGTACACTGAAATTACAAAAATGTCACACATAGCAATCTGAAACCTTGGCAGCTATGATACATTGACCTAATCTGCATGTGTTGGCTCTGTATTAGTCCTGTCCCCTGATTCTTTAGCCACTTGTTTTTGTTAGGCGCAGGGAGATTAAGTGATTTGCCCAGAATCACAGGATGTTGAGCTTCATTGCAGAGACTCGAACTCCGTTCTGGGAAGAGCTAACTCTCCCAGGAGGGGGTTAATTCAGCTGCAGTGGGAGGCAGGATGTCTCCTCTGCTAAAACCGAAAGCAAAGGAACACACGCTTTCAGTTTTAGCAGAGGAGACCCCTTGCCTCCCACTGCAGCTGATGTCAGCTCTGTGAATTAACCCCCTCCTGGGAGAGTTAACAGGACAAAAGAACGGGCACCCCATATAGCGGAGTCTTCTTGCATGGACGCAGGGAACAAAGGTGAGATTGGAGTGGAGGTCGCGCCCCCCCTGGGAAGGTGTCGCGCCCCCCCCAGGGGGGCGCGACCCACAGATTGAAGAACACTGCTTTAGACTTAGTATGGACAACGGATTCTGCCCCAGGACATGTTGACACTACGCCGTGTGCTTGGTCCGACCACTATTTGATTAGGGGCCAGAGGAAGGCCCACAGGTGTGGTGAAAGACCTAGAGCAGGGTGGAAAATGGTGAGGGGATGGAATAATATAAATGAGGAAGAGCTGGCTGGTCATTTATTAAATTCCACCGCATCAAACGCAGTCAACGAGAACATCGAGGTTGGCAGTCAAAGGTTATTTGATAAATTGAAGAACGCCATTGACGCCGTCGCGCCGGCAAAAAAGGTGAAATGGGGTGATAAAGGGGTGGGGGCACCCTGGTTTAATGACACCCTGAGAATTAAGAAACAGGCTTTACGGAAAGTGGAGAGAGCCTGGCGGAGGGATTATAATACGAATGCCCAGAGTTTATATGTTCAGGAGCTCGCCCTTTACAAAAAGGCTATTCTGGCTCGGAAAGCGGAGTTTTTTGAGACTAGAATTGCAACAGCTCGAGAACCGCAGAAAGAAATTTTCAAGGTACTTGCGGAATTGACGAACAATAAAGAGCAGAAGCCTGAGTTCTCGCCGGAGGACTGCCAGAATTTTCAGGACGTCTTTACAAGTAAAATTGAAGATCTTCTGTGTGAAATATCTCGTACCCCAATCCTTGATTGTCCACTACAAATTATGTCAGACACCCCGGAGGTCCACTACTCCCTAAATTCTTTACCCTTGATTACTAAGGAGATGTTAGCTAGTTTGGTGGAGAGAGTGAAATCTGGCTCTCAGGTGGATCCCTGCCCTCCCAGAATCTTTAAACTCGCTATGCCAGGGATTGAGGAGGATGTCCGTACCCTCTTAAACATGTCTTTGGAGATGGGACAGGTCCCAACTTCCTTCAAAGAGGCCCGGCTGATCCCGCTTCTTAAGAAGCCAGGGGCGGACGTTAAAAATGTAAAGAACTATAGGCCCATCTCCCAACTACCCTTCTTAGCTAAGGTGGTTGAGCAGCATGTTCTGACTATCTCTCGAAACATCTGGAGACCAATGATTTGTTAGAGCGAAATCAGGCTGGCTTTCGGAAACATCACAGCACGGAGTTGGTGATGTTATCCATTTTGGATGAACTAAGATGCAGAGCTGATAAGTAGATCCCCGGGGCCCTGGTGCTCCTAGATCTCTCCGCCGCGTTTGATACGGTCTGTCATAATCTACTGTTGAAGGGTCTGAGAGATCTGAGCATCGGGGGGGACCGCACTAGGCTGGCTTACTTCATTCCTGCAAGGAAGATCGCGGAGGGTTCAGTTGTCAGACCTAGTATCTACAGCAGCGGCCATAACCTGTGGAGTTCCACAAGGCTCTGCTCTTTCACCGCTCCTTTTTAACATATATTTGCAGCCATTGATTTCAGCTCTCAATCCGATGGATTGTCAGATATACAACTATGCTGACGACACACAGATTATCATCCAAATTGAGGATTCACCAGGAGCCCAAGCCAGGCTGCATAATATCTTAAAGTTTACGAGTAACTGGATGTCCACCAACTCTTTGAAGATTAATCCAGAAAAAAACGAAGTGTTGCCTATCACCATCTTGGGCAACCCGTGGAACGATCGTTTCTAGCCCAAGGAGTTGGGCAGGACTCCAGTACCAGCAGGCGTGGTGAAAAGCCTTGGCATCCACATTGATGGTAACCTGTCTATGAAGAAGCAAGTGTCTTCTGTGGTGGGCACATGCGTCTGCCTCATTAGGCAACTGCGAAAAATTTCCCAACTGTTGTCCTTTTCTACCTTAAGGAGTGTGGTGTCTGCAATGATCCTAGGTCGTTTGGACTACGGGAATGCCCTCTATGTTGGGCTTCCCCAGCAACAACTCTCAAGACTGCAAATAGTCATGAATGATGATGCTGCTAGATTGATTTTTGAGTACGCATGCCTCTCCTCTCCTATGTCAACTACATTGGCTCCCCATTAGGCAGAGGATAATATTCAAAGGCCTATGCATTGTGCACAAGGCAGTTTATGGCAATGCGCCTAGCTACATCAAAGCCAGACTGTTACAGTACACCCCTGGGAGGATCTTGCGCTCGTCCGAGGATACTCTTTTGGTTAGCCCTCGCTACCGCCTGTCCACCCTTGGCGGTCGTGCTTTTTCAACCACTCTTCCGGCAGTCTGGAACAAACTACCACACTGCCTTCGGAAGGAGTCTAATCTACTGCCGTTTAGGCGGATGTTAAAAACAGTGCTCTTTCGAGATGCATGGGGTGTGATATAATCTGGTTGCCTGTTTCTGTAATGTTTGGTCTTTCTAGTACAAGCGCTTAGAGACCTATTTGGTGATAACGCGCTATATAAATTTAATAAATAAACAGCAGCCACACTACTTGATTTGTATACAGCATGGTACAAATCCTTGCCAAAGGCGATAATACCCTTGCAGTACAGCATTAACAAAATAATGTCAGAACCTATCATCTCAAAGGTGAGACAGACTAGCTTTGCCAATGCTTGTTAAATCTCGGCACAACAAACCCTGTGACTGTGAGCAAATCGGTTTATCTCACCGTGCATAAAAATAATTGGGCTAAAAATCCTATCACTTAAAGAAAGCAGTTCATGCATGCTAGAAGTTGAAAAAAGGCTTAAAATAAAAACAGGTTGGAGTGTTCGAAATGGTGGTAGAGTGCACATTTGAATCTACAGAGCAACAAGCTGCTAACTGTTTTTTAAGGTGAGTAACCTTTTCCTTAAATTACAACCATTTTTGGCATAAGTACACAACTATAGATGGATTTCAGGTAGCTTGTCATCCATCGACAGTTAATTTTTATGTTTTCAAATCAAGAGTCTTGGTTTACAGAAGGGTACAGAACTACTACCAAACCAATGTTATAGGTAATATTTTGGCCCTTATTTTCAGTGTCTGTTCAGAGTAAAGTTTTTCTAAAATAGAATTAAATACACTATTTTAGCAGAGTGGCATGTTTTCTGAATCAATGCCTGCTAATTTGTTTTTTCTCATGCAATTAAATGCTAAAACTGTGTTCCACTTTTTCAGAAAAAGGGAGTGAAGCGAAAAGCAGATACAACAACACCCACGACTTCAGCCATTACTGCAAGCCGTAGTGAATCGCCCACGCCGTTATCTGAACCCAAGCAAGCCAAGATCTCCGTCCGGAGAGAGAGTGGAACACGGCCTATCAAGCCACCAAAGAAAGACTTGGAAGAAGTAGAGTTGTCGCCCCAGCATGGGGGGAAGAAGGGCAAACTTACTGAGCACCTTAAGTACTGTGACATCATCCTTAAGGAAATGCTATCTAAAAAACATGCGGCGTACGCCTGGCCATTTTACAAGCCTGTGGATGCTGAAGCACTCGATCTCCATGACTATCATGACATTATAAAGCATCCCATGGATCTCAGTACTGTTAAAGTATGTCCATCTTAGTTTGTACCTTTTTCACATTAGACTGTGTACCTTTTTCACATTAGACTGTCTCATGTACAAGTTGGCATGCAGCTCTTTCCACAAAGTTGTATTAAAAATCGGTAGCCCATCTGCTATGTGCCTGATCCTAACCCCACCCCCACTTTCACCTTGTTGCGCAAGATGCAGTGATGATTTATATTAAGATTTGATTTTCTAGTACTCATGGAGTAAAGGTTTGGCCGCACATTCATTGGTTTAGCTAGTGCACAATAAGGAAGAGTGATCAAATCAAACCATCTTGGTGGCATTTGTGGGTTTGTATTTTGGAGTCTGAGACACAGTTGTGAAAGATGCAATGTAAATTTTTCTCTCTACCCTCGATTGCACTGCTCTTCCTAGTCCAGTACTTTGGAGAGTGCTGGCTATGTCTGCTCCTCTAGTCTGGAGGGGGTATACCGTTCTCACTGCAAGTATATAATCCACGCCTAAAACCGATTTATATAGAAGGATAAGGGTGTTGTTAGAGCTCATGAACACAAACTTCTTGTCGCTAATGAGAAACCCAGAACCCCAACCCTTAAAGATCAATACGATTTTAAAAGCCATTTTAAAGAGTATTTTTTTAGGTTCTGATTTTTTTAATCTGATCAAAGATGCTTGCGTGCGTAGCTCATTTGGTAACATATTCGACTCCTTTACAGCTGGGTAGTAAACTGCTCTTCCGCCAAATAAGGAAGTGTGGATTTTAGTAATATTCAAGGTGAATTTGCCACCACAGCAAATAATACGCCATTGGGAGTAAGGGGACAGAAAAGGAGCTCAACCATGTCACGTGAGATTTCTAAACTGGATTATTTCGTCCATCAGCAGCTGCCAATAAAACTGAATCAACGAATGAATAATGCGTTGCAAATATTTCATTTAACAATAATACAGGCTGCCACAGTTTGGATTAATTGAAGCCTTCTCATCAATTTCTTAGGAAGGGCCAGCTATCCGCTAATAACTTAGTCTAGCCGTGACTGGGTGAGTGAGGTGACTGCCCGATTGATTGGACAAAGGAATTCACAGTAAAATCTTATTCAGTAGATTGTAATGCCAAGTGCAAAAACTAATGCCCAGGTCCATTTGGGATTCGAGGGTGGATTTTGTATCAAAAACAACGCCAAGTTTTTTAACCTTATTCGCTGCTGCTCGTACGAGGCCCCATGATGTCCGCCCTTAAGGTGGGATGCTATTTCTCTATGCAGTTCTTGGTGATAATCACTTCTGTGTTAACAGTTTGACAGTTGGGAGCCATCCAGTCATTAATTAATGCCAGTCATATTATCTAATAAGGCTGACTTTGTCAACCTTATTAGGACAGACGAGCGGTTCAGTTCAACCCTGTCGTACACAACATGTAACACGAACACAAGGGGTCATGTAAAGATGACTAGTAGAGACCAAATAGTTCCTGCAGCACTCCACATTTCACAAAATTGGTTATAGATTGGGAAGACTGGGAAATACCTGCTGCTGACTACCAGTTAAAAATGTAAGCTACCTTGATGGGGGTGATTTGAAGACCAAAGCGTTTGGTCTGAAGGTGTATGGAATGGTCTAAGTTATTAAATGCTACGGAGTGGTCGAGCAGCACCAGTGCCCTAATCTCTATACGATCCACTATCCTATGCACATCATTGAGATCCGAAGTTACCACAACGTTGGTGCTCAGACCCTGCCCAAACTTCACTTAAGTAGTGTTGGCAAATTGTTTGATTGTATAACAGTTTTTTAGCTTTTCTTAATTTTAGCTAAAATAATTAAGTTATTGGTTTGATAGTTTCGGAAGTTGTTTGGAGATAGTGATGAGGGCTTCTATAATAAAGGTTTTGCCATCGCTGCTGTCCAGGCATGTGGGACTTTGCATATAGGTAGGTTAAGTGGGGTCAGTTTGAAATCTTTTTGTTGCACTTATACCTGGAGACGCTTAGTTGATTTCAGAAGTGAGTATATATGTATTATTTTATTTCCTGGTGACTTGGAGAAGGTCTTAATCACTTGTTAACAAGTGATTAAGGCCTTCTCCATGGATCTACCCTGCTTGTTTTTTTGTTCTTGCTAGTAGCCTGCTAGAGAAGCCAGCTGGTGAGGTTTCTGTGACCGCACTCTCTGAAGTCTTTGCAATGACAGTATTTTTAGGATTTGTATGACTGCTGTTATCAGAATTAAGAATTGTCTTTTACTTAGACTTGAAGAATGTGATTTGCTTAACCCCACAGTAATGGAATGGCTACTGTAAGCATACGTTTGTGTCATTCCTCTAAGGTGACATCTTTTAAAGTTGGCTGCTGTATGGGACTGTGATTTAGTGACTCATTCGTCTGTCTACTATAGGTGCTCCAATTTATTGTTCAGCTGTAACCGTTGTATATAGCAAAACAGCGGCAAGATATGTGCTTGTATTAGTTTTAGTGCTGTAAGCATGCTCATGGTTTAATATGTTTGGCGTGAACAGCATGTGTCTTGCTTTGCAATGACTGTACGTCTCTAAAATATGTTCCTACATATAGCTGTGGGAAGTGTACACAGTTATTTGTGCAGAAATATGTGTTCTTTTTCTGCATTGCAATATTGGCCCCTTAGCTCATTCTGTAGGTATTACATCTCTATTGTTGGTTAGATCAGTGCTGGCCAGATGCTAATTCCTTTTCAGGTTCTATGTTCCTATATGCTTGCCTGTATTTTAGCAACCTTTATTGCAGCTCTTCCTTCGTATATCGTACCT
The DNA here is from genome assembly GCF_964261635.1 of Lissotriton helveticus. Classification (NCBI taxonomy): domain Eukaryota; kingdom Metazoa; phylum Chordata; class Amphibia; order Caudata; family Salamandridae; genus Lissotriton; species Lissotriton helveticus. Next base: position 160,048,581 of record NC_136065.1, on the reverse strand, counting down.
GGAATGGTACACCTGCTCATTTCATTCCTCCACTTGCCTACAGAGTAGACAGACCAGATGTATAGAATGGCAGAATTTTGTCTGTACCTATTCCGTAAAGACACACTGTTCCTTGCCTTTCGATTGATAATAGAGTGTTGGTGATCTTGGGGGTCACTGGCCTTAGGTTCTGGGAGTGTTCTTTGAAGGGTTGCTTTTGTTATAATAATAATCTTCTCACTTCTAAATCTAAGGCACCAAATCTAGGTCTAGGTCTAGGACGTTTTCATCATGGCATTTTATAAAGTGAGCATGAACCCCATGATAGAACACTTTATCTGTTTTCCTGTGATAAAAATGAAAAACGCATGATTTGTTTTGGTGATCAAAGAATAGAAACCTAAGTTAAAAAATGTGTAGTATTAAGTCAATTCATCTGCACGTCAGGGATTCCACGGGATACCATATATTTAGGAGTTATCCTATGAAAAGTGAATTTTCTTAAGCATGCCTAGAAGAAAAATTAACCCCTTCCACGCTCATGACGAGCTGGGCTCGTCACGTAACATGCGGTTCCGCAAATCTCAGCGTGCGAGCGGAATTCCGCCCGCACGCATGCGGTTAAATAAGCATTACAATCTTTGACACTGGTATAGTCTGTAGTTGTTGCCCTCGCCACCAGGACTTTTGAATGGATGATGCAAAGACAAAAAAAGACTTTTAACCTCATTGCCTATACGTAAGCAATCCTTGGGTTTCGCTCTGCAGTTATTTGTTTTTGTGTGGACAGAATTCAATAGTGCCTCTAAGTTCAATTGAATAATTATAATTTTGGTGCATCTCTGAGCAGTTATTTATGATTTACACAACCTTCCGGAGACTTGATTGTTTACCCTTCAGTGTCTGAAAAAAATGTTCTTTGCTTAATTGACTGCTTGTTTTTTGCATTACGGGACTGCTGCATATGCTGTTACCATGTTTCTCTTTACCTGAACGATGTTATACAAGTATATTTTGTATAATGGATCAATTTGTTCTTCTTAGTTATATATTTTTTTATGACTGGCATTAATTACTCTTGCTTTCCTAGCTTTCAACGTTTCAGTGTAATATTCTGCAGCCAATGGTTCCTTAGAGCATTGTTTTATGTAGAGCATACTCCTCGACATGGTGTGGTAACAAGAAGTGTAATGTTGAATTGTCTTGTAGATATTCTGAGGAAATTTTGAGAGGGGTGGATATTGGTTTCTATTTAGTTGTTGGTGGTACCTGATACTTTTCCCATCATTTGTCAACTTAATCCATTGTTTTGGATTGAATAAATATATTCAGTAACCCTTCTGAAGCAAAGCTTTACATGCATTGTTTGGATTAAGGTTGACTGACAAATTAGTCGAGATTCATCTCTAGTGGGTCAGATTTGCTACAAAGACCACTTGAAACTAAGCAAGAGCTCAGGAACATCTTATACCAGTAGCTTCTGGTTTGGGTAGCCAGTTAGTTGCCTAGAAATTTTAAGAAATGTAGTGCCATCGCTTTGGAAGTAACCTATACCAGGTTTAACTTTATACTGCTATACTTATTAGTTGTGTGGGTCTGTCTGTCCCCGATCACATTGCCTCATAACAGTACGATTTGGGCATTTTGAGGATCTGTGACAGACGGCAGGGAATTTTGTGCATAGCTGGCAAAGTAAGAACGAGATTACAGAAGCGCAGCCTGTACGGAGCCCAGCTGTGAATTTAAGAGTGCCAGATGAACTTGATTAGTTGTTTAATTCACTGGTGTATGTAGCTCCACTCCTTGTATTTTAGACGTGATTACTGTTCACAAGACTGAACTAATATCAAAGACCGATTGTTCACTGTAAAACAAGCAAACACTGCGCAAGTAGAATAGATTTCCTTTGAACTCCATCTGTGAGTTCTGGTGGGTAACACCCTTCATTGAAGGGGCATGGCTTGGCTTATATCTGTGTATTCAGCTCTTGACCGATAGGCCTGGTACCTGGTGATGCAGCTTGTAAGAGCAGGAGAAATGGGCTGGACCAGGTGGACTAGAGGTGATGTCAATAATGCTGAGATTTCAAGACGAATGTTAGAAATGTGCTGGGAGACTCTTACCGCCCAATGCGTCTCCACAACCCAGTGGGTTTTAAAAGTGAGGCCTTCCAGGAGCTTTTGATGTGACTTGGCTATGTCCGGGGGCCTTTTGTGGCCTTAAAGGGGATTTCAGAACACACTGACAGGAGAATCCTGGCCTGCACAGAGAATAAATAAGAAATCCACAGCCTCTATGAAGAGTTAAGGGAGCGTATCTGAATAGAATACTTATTACAACAAATAAATACCAGAGAGCCCTAAATCATCAGAAGCTTTGGACTGGCGTGGACGCCGACAAGCTGCTGAAAGTTGACACTGATCATATAAGTGCAGAGTCACTGGAAGGTTTCACCTGACTCGTGAGCATTGGTTTAGGACTGCTGTATTTAGGGAGGTAGATACTTGAAAGAGTGAGACGCTACATGTATTTAAGACAAGCTACCGGTCTATACATCTTGACTGACAGACAAAAGGTGGTTAGAACATAGAGGCCAAGTACAGTGTATTGCCTTCCTCGATGTTCAGTTTAAGGTTTTGTAGCAAGTACTGAAACTCTCATTCAAGAGGACCTCCAGCATGTCGACATGAGCCTATGTGTGTAGAAATTCAACCTGAACTTCCTTGTTGCCCCTACCTACTAGTTTTCTTCACGAGTACCTTGACCTTAAGTTGGACTTGAGTGCAATTCTGGCAATTTCTAATTCATTGTTCAATTTTGAGATTGCAGAGGGCACATCTAACTCGTTTGAAAATTTCACTTTGTGTTTTTCACCCACCCCCACACTTTTCACTTCGTCATATTGGCGAATAACTACAAGTTTTCAGATCTTCCATATGGGCACAAAACTTGACAGTACCAGGCCTGTCCTGTTTTTGGTACGTTGCTTTAAGAATGGCATATGGATACTTTACCTTTTTCAATTTCTTGTAAAACTACTTATCTGCAAAGTTGCGTTTTTATAGATATGGCTACTGTATAATCTTTGAGTTTATTACTCTTGTGCCTCATCATTGGCTCTCTGCCACGTAAATATTTTAAATCTGTCGACATGCATATTGTATCGAGTTGTTACATTGAAGTGCATTCCGAGCACTGGTGTGGTCCAAGACACTGATACAGGTTAAATTTGAATGTCTAGTTGGGAGAGTTTATAGTGAGTGTCATCTGCGTGGGAAGTGTTACTTTGCAGGATGATCCAGTTGTGTGACTGTGGACCTAATATTGCAGAAGGGTACAAGATCATCATGCTTGTGAGTACTTAACAACTAGTTTCACTGGCCTGTGCATTCGATGTCCATTCATTAGTGTCAGGAAAGATAAGTCAGCTAGATCTTTGCAGCTTTTTGAAATGTCAGGTGATTAAGGTTTCATGTCTTTGCTGGGGGAAGGCTCTACAGCTAGTCTAGCAGTGCCATGAAGGTAGTCCTACAGATGAGTCTTCTTTCCGAACCCGGTAATAGTCAGGATGGGTTGCTCTGGAAAGTTAGCACCATGATGTTTTGAATATAGGTCTTACCTGTAGATGCACACCTATGTACTGGTGGTTCTTGAATGCTCGTTGGAAAAAGTTCAGTTTTTGTGCATTCTTATGTGACCATGTTAAAGGTATACATATGTTTGTTTGTGTGGAATGATCTCAAGTTGTATTCAACTGTGGAAGTTGTGTGCACACATCTGTTCATGCTATCGTAGTTGGTGCCTTGCACACTTTTTCTTCACTGATGACACAGTGAACCATTTGTTTTATGACGTTATTTGTTAGCTGTAGTTAGTCTCAATGTATTTGAGTTGCCACTGTTCATTCTGTGTTCACTTGCCTTACTTGTCTACGCTTACTTGACATCTGTCTGTGGTTGTCACAGGTATTTTACATTTATTTGGCTCACTTCAGACCTATTTCCTAGTTGTGAGTGTTAGTTAATGAGGTACTGACTTTGTAATGTTTTTTGCTTACCGTACGACTTTGTGCTCCGGTACCTTGTCTTATGTTTATTAAATTTGTCTGTTCTTGTTTGTTTCAGTCACTCATCTTACCTTTATCTTGGTAGTCTTTCTAACTGCACTGGTCTTGCCCTTTGTATTGTTGCTTGTTGCCACAATGTTTATGAGTATTGGGGGAAATACTAATTATTTTTTGTTCTGAAATATTGGACCTTAGTATCGGCTTGTTTCAACTTTCATTATTTCTTGATGCCACTCATTGCAAGGCAGAGTAGGTTTTTGTTCATGTATGTTTTATTGGTTCTTTCTGGGTGCATTAATCACATCTGTTTATGGTGTTTAAGAAGTATAGGTAGGTGTTGCATTACTTTAGATTTTACTGCTAAGACTTTTAGTTAGGTGTGCTAGGTATGCTTACCTTTTTACTTCTCAATGGAAACCTTCATAGGACAGGCTAACTGAACCATTTATTGGCACTGAAGAAGTTAGAGCCATGGGACCTCAGTTTTGAACCTTAGATCAATAGAAAACCTTGGACAGTTAATCTGCCCATTTAAATGTCTACTTCTAATAACTCTGTTGCAGCTTGCACTCACCTCTGTCTCATGTGTTAGAGCAAATGGGCTTTAACAACAGAAATCGTGTTATGAGTTACATGGCTTGTGTTGTCCATGTATACCTTATATTATTGTGATGTGCTTTGGTAGACCATGTAACTGTCTCCTGCTAGAGATGTCCATGTTTTTCTTTTCGGTTAACGATGTCCCTGATCTTATAGCATGGAATAATAGTATTTGTTTGCTCAGCGAAGAGTGTTTAATGTTTTTAAAGCATTAAACTTCCTCCTCACAATTAAGGTTTACAATTTGGAAACCCAAAGGCTTTGGTTTGTAGCTTGATCTGTGTGCATTGGCATGAATACTTGAATCATATCGTGGTAGGCAGTGTAGATCTGTGGTTCACCGTGCCTATTTGTCACCTAGGCCACTAACACCATAACTGCTCCACTGCTGGAAATTCTTAGCCTGCTTGGAAAATACACGTGAAGTCTAATCTATACAGCTGTTAAGGAAATAAAACATTCAGTTTAAAAAAAAAAGTCTACTGTATTTCAGTTGCTTCACTTTAATTCAGCACCATTTAGGTATGTGAAATGTGTAACTCCTTGGCCCTTGTTGCTGCATCCCAAATGCACTTCCTTCGGTATCATGCTTTTGAAAGCTGTGTATTGTATTCTCATAGATTGTACTTTGTGTGCTGTAATGTCTATTAAAAGTAGAACTAATGAATGATCCTCAATTAAGGGATTATGCTGTAGTGACTAGGAAAGTATATCCCCATTATATTTTATGGGGAAACATGCTGAAATGCATCTCTATTGTATTCGGCTACCTAAGTGTGCATCTCTAAAGTGATGCTGCTTTGTTATTTAATGGAAGTAGGTTCTTTGCACTCCATTGATTTAAGCTGTAATTTGCTTTCAAATATAATAATTTCAGTATTTTTGGAGCAATTTTGTACCTTAGTAGATGCACTTTGGTGAGGATTTGTAACATGGCTTTTTCAAAGTTGTAAATTACATTTTGAAATATTGGTTCATCCATTGATGGCTCACTGTTTTGTTTCAGAAAAAAATGGATGGGCGTGATTATCAAGATGCACAGGGTTTTGCAGCTGATATACGGTTAATGTTTTCCAACTGTTACAAATATAACCCTCCAGATCACGAGGTGGTGGCTATGGCAAGGAAACTCCAGGTAAGCATTACAAACAAATTAACTACCTTACTTTAAAACAATAACTGTTTTCACATATATATTTGAGTTTTTGTACAGGATAACATTTTAGGATGAACGTTCTCTGCATAACTTTATGAAGTTATGCCATCCTGTCCGTTTCTGGACAGCTTTGGTTTTTCCATTCAAGTTTGATGATCACGCATGCTCTTTCGCGGTACTTTTTCTTTGTTCTTTTTTAACTACGATAATATAGCCACCCATAGATGTGATGGGTGCTAGCTGGGCAGTTTTGGTGCCTCCTTAACATAAGACCATAGTTGTGGTATTCCAAGAAGTTTAAGTGTACCTCCAGTGGGTTTGTTGCGTTCTTTGGGTGAAAATTCGCCATCCTATCTAGAAACTGACTAGGGCAGCTCTGTTTCTCAAAGCCATGCAGAAGCCTTCCGTTTCATGTTAACTGAATTATGGGTCTCAACATGTATCCACCATTGGTTTACGCTTGGACTACTCGATCCTGCTACCAAATAGTCAAGGGCTTAAAGAAAGTACTTAGTTGATCAGTTATAGTGCATTACTATTGGACGGGTGAAGTGGTGGCTCCCCAGTACTCTTTGATTATTCCAGTACTCTAGAAAGGGCCTCACTAGCTGTCTGATGTGTTTGGAAATAAGAGAAGGTTCTGCACCTTTGGATATTTCATAAATAGCAGTAAACTGTTCATATAAATAACTTCATACTTGAGAAAATGAAATGGAGGTTTTGAGTTCTCTACAGCCTCTTATAGCCTACCACAGCCTATATGTCTAATGCGTGCCATCTGTTAAGTAGTCCCTGAGCATGAATATAAAAAGATTTGTTGTTATAAAAAAAACTTTCAATTGTGTAATATAATTGCCTATTGTGTAATGTAAAGGTGATTGCTACACTCCAGTTTAAAGTTGTAATTGAGAATTAAGACTAAACGAACAAAGAACATTCTCTTTCAGCTTCTGTCTCATTCCAAGTTGAACTCTGAGATTAAGAGTTGAGACAAAAAGAATAAACATTGGATTCACAATTTCCAGTAGATTGCGTTACATTATGCAATTGAGCGAAATTACATCAGGCCTTCCTTGACACACAAAAGGTGCCCTCTAATACTTGTCCAGCATTATTTAGCATTTGCACAGCACCAAATCTGCCTTTATTAGAGTATCCTATCTCTTTTCGAAATAGGCTGCTATTTTCCTCGTGTAGCCTTCTAGTAAAAGGTACTCTGGAAGATTATCCGTGAATAACTATATTAATTAGTTTTTGAAGGATGAGCTCTCATTTGAACCCCTAAATAGTTGTAGGCTCTTATTTGTGTATATTGCATGTATTACATAATTTAACATTATTGATGTAGACAAAGGTTTTGATCACTGCCTTTGCATCTCAGTTGTGTAGTGCATGTATTGTGTGTGTGTGTGTGTGTGTATATGTGTGTATGTATGTATATAATTATATATAATATTCTCTGCCCCCTTCGTAGTTATCACTTGTAAAGTGATACATGCAGTACACATCTGAGATCCCTAGGCAGTGTGCAAAACCTTTGTCTACACAATACACATTTCCCAGTCACTGTCCAACCACCTCATCTTCTCCAAAGTGCACGTGCATTAGAAGGGAACAGACCTACATGTTTGGGCAACAAGTTTTCGTCTGTATGTATGTGTGTATCTCTTTAAGCATATTTATGTTGGAGAGAGAGATATTCATTCATTCATTCATTCATTAGAAAAAGGTCAAAGAGACTTTATAGTTAGGTGAAAATGTCAGTTAAAACAAAATGTTTTAAACAATTAAACGCACTGATCTTTACCGGCACAACTATTTTGTACTCTACTGCAGTAATGATACCGGTATTGTTAATCATTTTGTTTTAACTGATATTTTCAGCTAACTATAACATTACTTTACCCTAAAAGGGCAGATGCAACTTTTTCTTCAAGAACATTAATTTCTGAAACTACTGAACGGATATACACCAGATCGGAAAAAGTATGCTTCTAGTTATAGATCCAGCTTTCTACCATATTTAGTAGAATTCCGTTGAACTGTTATTTCTGAATTTTTGTTCATTTTTCCTATGGAAAATTGGACAGGGCAAACGCACTTTGGGACACCCGTGTTCGAGGCAGATGAGCTGTAGATCCTATGCTTTAGCATAGATCGCCATCTGGTGTTGGATCCAGATGTTTGCACTTTGTTTTTGTTCGAAAAAGTCTTTGCAGTCACGAGTTAGGGGACTCCTCCTTTTGGTGATAGTGCGCATGGGCATCGACTCCATCCCCAGATTGTTTTTTTTCTGCCATCGGGTTCAGATGTGTATTGCTGCGCTCCTGTTCGGTATAGTTTTCAAACCTCTTTGACGCGCAATCCGCTACCCTCAACGGTATTGTCTATTGCGGTTTTCCATTTGATGTGCATGGTGTAAAATCTGAAAGCCTTCGGTCGTAAACTTCGAGACGGGCCGTCGGGTCTACCCGTGCCGACCATGCCAGCAGTCGATGGAACGGACTTCATTCAAGCTATGTCCCGGGTGTTGTGCTAAGTTTCCACGCCCCGACTTGCACAAGGTCTGCAACCTCTGCTTATCCCCCAAACACGAAAAAAGGACTGTGAAGCATGTCAATCATTCCAATTGAAGAAGACCATTCGTGATAGTCCGGCTCGACGTCACGAGATGCACCACGGCAGCAGCGCCGTTCCAGATCTCTTCGGCGAAGATTCTGATTCCCACCAGAAGCAGGGGAAGAAGAACTGGTCTCGGTGTCTAAAGCTGATTCTGACATCGAGGAAAACTTACCATCACTCCGGGGTCAACGTACCGTGAGTACAGATCCCCATGTGTCCAGTCACCCAAAATCTAAGGCTCCGGTATCACCTTCGCCCTTGGGCTCAGGTCGGCACCGAGAAAAAGTTTGAGGTCCCACCCTCCGGCTCGGCTATGAGAAACAAACACAAGCCTTCGGGCTCTGGCTTGAGCCAGCCCCATTCCGGTGCCGAACCAACACTTTCGGCACCGAAACACAAATAGAAGGCTTTGCCAGTCTCCACAACACAGGCACCTTCGACACCGAAGTCTTCGGAGCCAAAGCCCTCAAAGCACAAAGACCCGGAGCACAAAGCCTTCAAGCCTAAGGCCTCTGAGCCGAAATACATACCTAAAGGTCGGAGCCGAAACCCCTTGCGCCGAATAGTTTGGAGCCGAAACCTACTACTCCAAAGGTTCAGAACCTAAACCTGCTAAAAAGCACTCAGACTCAAAACACTTGGCGCCTAAAGACTCTCAGCCTAAGTCTTCAACACCGAAATCAACCCCATCCAAAGAACCTCGCCCCGAAGAGCCTCTTTTGGATCCCAAACAAAAAAGTCTAAGCATTGACCCTAAAACTGGGCACCTCCAGGTCATTCTTCTTAAAAAACGGAAGCTGGATCTCACCTATCATTCTACATCTCTGAAGAAAAAGGACATGGGTACTAACCCTTCCCCCCCCCACCCCACCCTACATACCTCTCCCTCCTCCTAACCCTAATTTGATAATTACACCATCAAATTCACCACAACTTCCACATTCACCGGACACACGACACACAGGATGACGACTTTGGGGATAGGGACGGGGATAAAGACCATAATGTGCCACAGGATCTGGGCATACCACAGTGATCCCTGGGAGAATGATTGGGAACCAGACCAGGATAACAACCCCGACCTGTATACCTCCAGTTCCTCCCCACCTGATATCATAGGCTATGTCCAGCTTATTAACAGGGCTGCCCAATATCATGGAGTGGAGCTTTATACAGACCCTCTAGAGGGGGATTTCTTGCTTGAGACACTAACACACTCACAAAGGTCTACTCATACCCTACCCATGGTCAAGGGCTTGCTAAAGCATGCAGATGAGGTATTCAAAGACCCAGTCAAAGCAAGAATACTCACACCTAGAGTAGACCAGAAATACAAGCCTGCTCCTACAGACCCGGCATACATTAAAGGTCAGTTGCCTTTAGACTCTCTGGTAGTGTCCAACGCTCACAGGAGATCTAACTCCTAGACTACGGGCGACGCCCCTCCGCCTCACCAGGAGTCCAAACTCACTCACTCATCGTTGCTAACCTCTGGCGTATTGCCAGCGCTCAGGCTCTATTAGCACTTTACGATAGGGCTCACAACGATGAGTTAAAAAACTCATGCAACACTTGCCAGATGACTATAAAACCAAAGCCAATGACCTCCTTCAGAAAGGTAAGCTCATCACCAAAACTTCCATTAATTGCGCACTAGATGCGGTAGACACATCATCTTGTGCCATTAACACTAGCGTACTATTGCGCAGGCACGCTTGGCTTCAAATCTTAGGATTCAAGCAGGAGGTACAGCCTTCCATACTTAACCTTTTGATAAACATATTTTCGGGCCAGCTGTCAACACATCCCAAGAAAAGATGAAAAAAATACGAAAACTGCAAATTCCATAGGGGCTTTGCAATTGCCTTCCTTTCGCTATTCCTTTTATAGGGTTGTTTCAAAAACCATATCCCCAGATAATCCCTCCTCCTCTTACAAGGGCCAATCCCCCTCTTCCAGAGGTGATTTCCGAGGGAACTACCGGGGAAATAATAGGGGAAGAGGCAGAGGTAACTCCACAGGCTCTTCCCCTGCCATCAAAGAGTGACTTCCCTCCATCATTCCACTCCTGTCAGGGGACGTCTCTCACAGTTCCTACCTGTCTGGAATTCAGTCACCTCCCACAAGTGGGTAAGACAAATAATCCAGTATGGTTACTGTTAGAAAGTGGTTCTGACACTAGGGGCCGCCCGGATTTTTCGCTTTTTGAGCACCTAATTGTTGAGCTTTTACTGTGGGAGACTCACCCACAGTCAACTCATAATGAAGGAGACTGCATGGAGATTTTACTGGTGTCCCCCTGGCTTGACTAGGCCGCTGCGCAGCAGCTGGAGTATGGAGCACAGGGCTGGTTACATGCAGACACATGTGTACATGCGTGTTCACGTGCAGGGGCTGCGCAGGGGAGATTCCTAGTGTGCGCAGTCCAGGAGCAGCTACAGAGTGAATGGTGTGGCAGGACTTATGCAGAATTGGGTGGTTAGATGGAATAGGCTTTATACACTGGAAGGAAACATGCCAGGGAAAGACAATGCGTTTACTGTGTTTTTCACTTCATTATTCCTTTATGGGGAGGTGGAACCCATGGCTAGAGTAACTTCCACAAGGCCTACAGATTCCAGACACGCACTAAAGGCCAGTGTAGCAGATGTAAAAATAAGTATTTTGCAGAGTCCTATTTGTACTGCTTTTGGGTCGTCCAGAAATGTCATATTTCTGAGTCCCTGGCTGGGGTCTGGCCCTGGCAGGTTAGATTAATGACCTTTCCTCCCAGAGCGAAGATCTTCCCTCCAAGGAGAAAAGATAGGTGGAGCTACAAGCCAATCCATCAACTGCTGTCGCTGGGTGCCAGGCACCAAGCTGAACCAGAGTGAGGGCAGTGAGAGGGGATGGAGTTGGGTTTCAGAGGCCATGTGGCCAGATACACTGGACGACGCCATTTTGAACAAACCCAGAGGCTGGACAAGGAGGGAGCCGGGTCACGGAAGTGATGTCGCTGTTTGATAGGACACAAGGAGACTTCCTGCCAGCCCCCTACTCAACTTTTAAAAAGTACTTGCACAGGAAGAGAAGCTCTCTGGGGTGTGGTCTGCTGAGGCAGAAGGTGCTGGAGTCGGGCAATGGGCAGTTGGAAGGAGAGGCCCCCTGACTGTCACCCAGGCCCCTAACAGCACCAGAAGAAGAGCCCAGGACCAGTGCGCAGAAGAAGAGGCCTCTGCGCAGGGAGAAGAGGCGCAGGGAGCCAGTGAAGACCGCTCCATGCAGAATGCACCCTCTTGGAGACCTGGAGGATGAAGGAGAGTGCTCCCAGCGGCTGTGGGACGCCACCAGGAGCAAGGAGACTCGTAAATGGGGCAGATCGGACCCCCAGGGGCTGAGATATGGCCCCCGGAAGGTAGGCGACCTTTGACCCCTAAGAAGACCGACAAAGCGCGTGGGGCTCCGCTGCCGGTCTCAGAGATGCCCCCGGGGTAGGTCAGGTCCCGGGGGCGGTCTCAGGAGGAAGAAAAGCCTGGTGAAAATGCCAGAAGGGGGCCAGGAGCCCACCCTGGCCCCCGGTGATGTGAGGGAGGGAGGCGGGGGGAGCGCTGTCCGCCAACCCTCCCCCGCTCTGAAAATTGCCACAGAGGGGGCCAGGGACCCCATCCCCGGGCCCCGAAGACTGGCACAAGGCCGGAGGAGTGCCGCCTCACTCCCCCGCAGTCCAAAAGGACCAGAGGAGGCGGACGCACCTGCCTGCTGGAGCGGGCAGACCTGAAATACCCAGCTGGCTCCCGCGTCTGCACACAGGGGTGCCGGCCGGGAGGGAGCCAGCAGAGGCAGCCAGGGGTGGGCTCCCCGGGCTGCCCTCAGCCCAGCATTTCGCCCGGGTGGGACCGAGCACCCTGCCAGCTTCGGCGGAGCGGTGAGGAACCCGGGTGGGACGGGGCCCCCGAAACACAGGTAGAAAAGCCGGGGTTGGGCTCCCCGAGCTGTCACACTTACCTGGGGTTCCGGGTGGGACCGGACCCTCCAACCCACCAAAGACGCAGCCAGAGGCCACAGCGTGGCTCTCCCCGAAGCAGCGGGAAAGCCGCTTATCACTTATGCAGCAAAGCTCATAATGCCTTGCTAGCCAGGACCGGCCTACAGGGGCAAGCCAGCAATTTCAAGGCTTGTGGTGGCCCCAGGAGAGCGGGGTCACCACCACACAGGTGCTAAGGTCCTGGGGGAGCTGCTAGAGAAGCGCAGTCTCCCCCTTGCACGAAGAGGAAAGGCCCACCATAAGTGTCTTGGGGATTGGAGAGAATAACCCCTCAAGGGCTCAGCATGCATTCTAAACCTTCTGGGCTGGAACTTTTGTTCTTTAGCTGAGGGTGATTGAAAAATGCTTCATGAAGTGACGGGCTGAGGTGGTGGATGTCTGGAATAAGGCATCCCCTGGAGGTGAAGAGGTGTAATTACACCACAAGTGCTTTTGCAAATGTTATTCATTATAGAGGGACTGAAGGTCATGTGAAGTAGTGGTGCAAGGTGATGGCCTACGCAAAGTGGGGTTATGTATCAGACATTCCCTCTAGGGTGTTTGGCTTTATATGCATAATCCTGTGATTATCTGTGATGCCTTTAGGGACTCTAATTGCAATGCATCGTTAATGATATCCAAATGTTATGAGTATTGTCATTCTAAAGTGTGCGTAAACATATATTCTTGCTGCTGCGCTTAGGTGAAGACCCCAGACTGTTAGCCCTTAAGATGTAGGGGTGCATACTTTATGGTCAGTAGGAGATGCTCAGTCAGGGTCATGTGTCACCAAGGCAGGTGTACCCCTGTTTAATGCTCGTTGAGGTAATGGGGGGAGGGGATACGCCACTGGGATGGTGCCAGTGCGCAGGGCCCTCGCTCCAGGTTATGTTCAACTAATTGCATGGGGGGGGGCAAGATGATGTGCATACATGGTAGTGGTGGTACTGAACCCTACCCCTCTGTGGGAGGGGTGGAGATGTTATGCAGCGTCACAAAGTAATTCCATCAGCTTATGTATATTTGTAAATTGGTGCATAGTACTGAGAAGTGTGTGTGTTTAATGTACTCTTACTTTTATAAAGCAAAGTACAGACTGGACAATCAATTATTGAGTGTTATTTTTGCGCACCTGCAAATGGCGATTACTAACCCACACCACCTCCATTGAGTAAGCCTCAGACTGCTCTGCAACGCTACCCTCTGAGAGTCAGGCGCTACAATTGGGTGTTTGGTTCCCAGTGAAGGACAAATGTAGTCATGTTATTTGTGCAGGCCTCACAGATGCTGCCTCGTTTTTCAACAGTAACTGTCTGGAACTTACCAGAACTCCCCCAGATATTCTTCCAAAGCGACGTGTAATGTCACCAGAACATCTCACACTCCTGAAACAAGAAGTTCTTTCTCTGTTACAAAAACATGCGATAGAACCAGTCCCATTGCATCATCAGGGGACAAGTGTGTACTCCCTGTACTTTTTAATTCCAAAAAAGGACGGCTCTCTCAGGCCTATACTAGACCTCAGAAAGCTAAAACTCTACATTCAATCAGGCCACTTCCATATGGTCACACTCCTACAGGTGCTCCCATTGCTTTAGCTAGGCGACTTTCTATCCACTCTGGATTTGAAGGACGCCTACTTCCATATTCCTATTCACCCAGCTCACAGAAAATACCTCAGGTTTGTGGGGGATTGACACCATTATAAATTCAAAGTTCTGCCCTTCGGGGTAACTACAGCACCCATAGTATTCACCAAGTGCCTCGCAGTTGTCGCAGCTGATTTAAGAAGACAATACATTCACGTCTTCTCTTACCTGGATGACTGGCTAATAAAAGCCAAATCACAGCACAGCTGCATAATGCACGCTCACACGACAGTTCAGCTGCGTCACTACTTGGGGTTCACTGTAAACCTTGCCAAGTCTCACCTTCAGCCATCCAACATGCAAGCATATCTAGGAGCTACAATACACTTGCAAAGCTCCAGCATACCCCAATCCAGTCAGAATACGCAACATGCTAAATCTCCTATCGCAATTTTATTCCCAACACTCACTACCAGCCCAAGTGTTTTTGCAGTTGCTCGGAATGATGGCTACTTGCATTCTAATTGTCCCTTGCGTAAAACTTCAAATGTGTCCCCTACAGCAGTGTTTCCCAAACTGTGGTCCGCGGACCCCCAGGGGTCCGTGACACATTCCCAGGGGGTCCGCAGGCAACAGTTTTAAAAGCACAGAAAAGTTTCTTGTATAATTAGCAGCTTTCCAGCAATAATAAAAGTGTCAAGATAAAGCCAGTGATTAATGTACCTGCTGGAGCGTGAGGAGAGTTTTGTTTAGTGGCAGCTTTGACTTAACTAATGTAGCACAGAGTGTTAATGTGCCTACTGCAAAGAACGTGTAACATGCATTTTAAAAAGCAGCATTTTATGTGCATAGGTTCGTGGTTACTGCTTTTGTCACAGATTCTTTTGTTAATGTGCACTTCATAAGTGACAATCGTAATGTAGCAGAGGGACCTATAAACTGTCATCAAAGAGCTGCTTGCAAACTGCATGGTACCAGTTAGTAACTTTTGTTTTTTCCCAGTTATTCATTATCCTGATGCTGCTAAAAAGATTTATTTGGGTGGAAATACATTTTTAATGTTAAAGTCAGTGCTAGCCACTGAGTTATGTTCTGAATCCTGAGTTTGTGCTTTTCCAGACCAAGCACTCTTTAAACTTTTTATATACACACTGATTTACATGTATGATTCAATGTCTCTATATGTGTGTGATGTGAAGTGCTCTGACATCCTACAATGGTATGAGAGATGCTATAAAACAAATGAAATACATGTGACAGAGGGGCTATTACTTCAATATAAAATACTAAGGGCCAGATGTACGATCCATTTTTATATGCGCGAACGGGTTCGTGAACCCGCTTTAACATGCAAAACGTATTGGGTCATGTACATTGCCTATTTCGCAAAGTCGCAATTTGTTTGAGACTCGCTAAATAGGTTTTGCAAGTTGCTATTTGGAAGGGGCATTCCCATCCAAATAGCGAGTCTTAAAACCATGTACAAATGTTTTGCGGTCGCAAACCACTCGCAATTACCACCTACTTCAAGTAGATAGTAATGCATTCGCAAATGGGAAGGGGTCCCCAGGGGACCCCTTCCCCTTTGCAAATGCATGCAAAATTATTTTTTAAGGGCAGGCAGTGGTCCCAGGGACCTCTGCCTGCCCTTAGAAAATGAAACGAAAACGTTTCATTTTTTTTTTTTTTAAATGCACGGTAAATGGGCTGCATTTATTTTTTAAACGGCTTTATTTAAAAACAGTACCAGACATGGTGGCCTGCAGAGCCCAGCAGGCCACCATACCTAGGAGGGCTGGCATTCCCAATAGGCTCGCAAATTGCGAGAGGCTCATTAATATTAATGAACCTCGCATTTTGCGAACCCATTGGGAATCCGAAACCGTGTTAAACACACTGTTGTACATTTCATTTTAGCGACTCGCAATGTGCCACTCGCAATGTGTCGCCAATCGCGAGGCGCTAAATGAAATGGTCGTACATCTGGCCCCAAAATCCTTAGGGGCAGATTTACAAGCCTCTTGCGCCTCTTTTACGCCGCTGTTGCGTCACTTTCGTGATGCAGCGCCGGCGCAAAAGACGCGCCATGGTGCAGGGTATTTACAACATGACGCATCTGGGAGATGTGCCACGTTGTAAAGCCTTGCGCTAGAAGGAGGCGTTCCGGCGAGGCATGGGCGTCCGCGGGGGGGGCAAGAGGTAGCGCTTGCCCCCCCCTGCATCCAGGCCCGGTTCTAGAGGATGGGCCCACATACCTGGGTCGACTTTCCTGCTGAGGCGACACCTGAAAGGCTGCTACAGTACAGCCGGAGTGTGAGTCCCAGCAGGACACAGAGTCCGCCGTTCCATTGTCATGGGCAGTATGACGATGGGCCAGCAGAGGATACACAGCATGGAGCATCTCCCCCATCCCAGGCCTCAGGAGATAACGTTGAGTTCTTGGTGAGCTGCTGATGCTTTCAAGCAGCACAATTATCAGGGTCCGTGAGCTTCAGTCCCTCAGCAGGCCATAACGATCAGATAAAAAGCTAAGGGGCGTGGGTGGAGGCGTCGTTTGGAGAGCGGGGTTAGTGCCAACATTCTTAGTTTAAAAACTGTGAAGTGACAGACCGGATTGAAATTGGAAGTTTCTCATGAATTTGTGCAATGGGGAGAGTGCTATATACAGCTAAGAGTGGAAATACTCCGAAAAAAACACTAAGGACTGAAATAACTACATTTAAAGAACAATATGACTTAAAATGGAAAAAAATAAAAATTCGATTTTGACAATGTTGTAGTGGAAAAATGTAACTAACCTTCCATGTTGAGGCTAAGGGAGACGTAAGAGCCGAGGAGAGATAAAAGCGAGAGACAGAGCCAAAAGGAAAAATAAGAGACGGAGTGGGGAGTAGAGACAAACGGAGATTGGGAGAGGAAAGAGGGAGAAATGATTGACGAGAGAAGATAGTGAAAGAGGCGAGGGGGGGACATTATTATAGATAAGCACAATGAGGCAGGGAGACGGAGGGAGACAGACAGAAGGAGACAGACAGAGGGAAGGGGGCAATAGAGGGAAGGGGAGACATAGGGAGGGAGACAGACACACAGACAGGGAGACAGATAGAGGGAGACACAGAGTGGGAGACAGACAGAGGAAGAGAGACCGAGAGAGAGAGAGACCGAGAGAGAGAGACCGAGAGAGAGGGAGACCGAGAGAGTGGGAGACATAGTGGGAGGGAGACAGAGGGAGGGAGACTGAGGGGCGGAGACGGAGGGAGGGAGACTGAGGGAGGGAGACTGAGGGACGGAGACTGAGGGACGGAGACTGAGGGACGGAGACTGAGGGACGGAGACTGAGGGACGGAGACTGAGGGAGACTAAGACAGACAGAGGGAGACAGAGAGAGAGGGAGACAGATAGGGCGGGGGACAGAGGGCAACAGACAGAGGGAGGGGGGGCGATAGAGGGAGGTAGACAGACCGTGAGAGAGACAGACAGAGGGTGGGAGACAGAGAGAGGGAGGGAGACAGAGAGAGAGGGAAACACAGAGAGAGGAAGACAGAGCGAGGAAGACAGAGAGAGTGAGACAGAGAGAGTGAGACAGAGGGAGGGAGACAGAGGGAGAGAGACAGAGGGAGAAAGAAAGACAGAGGGCAACAGACAGACAGAGGGCGACAGACAGAGGGCGACAGACAGACAGAGGGCGACAGACAGAGGGCGACAGACAGACAGAGGGCGACAGACAGACAGAGGGCGACAGACAGACAGAGGGTGACAGACAGAGGGCGGGAGACAAAGGGAGTGAGACAAAGGGACTGCGACTGTGAGACAGAGAGAGGGAGACAGAGGGAGGGAGACAGACAGAGGGCGACAGAGGGAGGGCGACAGACAGAGGGAGGTCGACAGAAAGACAGAGGGAGGTCGACAGAAAGACAGAGGGAGGTCGACAGACAGAGGGAGGGAGACAGACAGACAGAGGGAGGGAGACAGACAGACAGAAGGAGGGAGAGAGAGGGAGGGAGAGAAAGGGAGGAATAGAGATGGATGGAAAGGGAGGGGTAGAGAGGGAGGGATAGAGAGGGAGGGATAGAGAAGGAGGGATGGAAAGAGAGGGAGGGAGAAAGAGGGAGAGGGAGGGCAGAGAGACGGAGGGAGGGAGAGGGAGAGAGAGTGAGGGAGACAGAGAGAGGGATGGAGAGAGAGGGATGGAGAGAGGGAGAGGGAGAGAGACAGGGAGAGAGACAGAGGGAGAGAGACAGGGAGAGAGAGAGACCGGGAGAGAGAGGGAAGGAGAGGGAGGGAGAGAGACAGAGGGAGTTTTTTTTTTTTGCCGAGTTTTATATAGCGCGAACTAGACCAGAACCGAATCAGGTATCAGAGCGCTTTACATATTTTCCAGTTACGTTACATGAGGACACACTTTCATTTTTTAGGCACGGGGAGATTAAGTGATTTGCCCAGAATCACAGGAGGTTTTGGCGTCGTTACCGAGACTCGAACCCAGATCCCCAGGTCGGAGGTCGAGAGCCCTAGCCGTTAGGCCAAGGGAGGGAGAGGGAGAGAGAGGGAGGGAGACAGAGAGAGGGATGGAAACAGAGGGAGAGAGACAGAGGGAGAGAGACAGAGGGAGACAGAGGGAGAGAGAGGGAGAGAGAGAGAGGGAGAGAGAGGGAGAGAGAGGGAGAGAGAGGGAGAGAGAGGGAGAGAGAGGGAGAGAGAGGGAGAGAGAGGGAGAGAGAGGGAGGGAGAGGGAGAGAGAGGGAGAGAGAGGGAGGGAGAGGGAGGGAGAGGGAGAGAGAGATAGAAAGAGTGAGTGAGACAGAGGGAGAGAGAAAGGGAGGGAGAGAGAGAGATAGAGAGAGGGAGGGAGACAGAGAGAGAGGGAAGGAGACAGAGAGAGAGGGAGGGAGACAGAGAGACAGACAGAGAGAGAGAGAAAGTAAGAAAGATGAGCGTATGCCGGGTCTGGTGGCTCAGCAGACGAAGGCGTCGGCTGCAGGGACCTGTGTTCAACCTCATGGTCATAGTTTTTTTGTTGCTCTAGCCCCACCCCCCTCCCTCACTGACCCCACCCCCACCAGTGCGGCCCTCGGCCACAAACCACACTGTAAATTTGGCCCCCGAGAGAAAGTTTGAGAGTACCCATGCTCTAGAACCGCATCAACCTGATTTAGAATGTTTTTTGTTTTTTTTCCGGTCATTTTTAGTTTTTCCCTCTGTTTTATTACTTGCCAGGTTGTCTGATGTGGCGCCTCACCAGATTTTTCTCTTCCCCCTATGGATTTCTTTGTTTATTTAAGCTCTTTGTCTTATTAGATTTTTTTAAATGTATTTAATACTTGTGCTCAATCATGTCGGAGGATGGTGATGAAGTTAAAATGTTGCCCCCCCCTGGAAACATTTCTGCGGATGCCCATGGGCGCAGGAACGCCTCCTAAAAGTGGCTGAGTGAAATCTACAAGATTTCACTCAGTCACTTTGGGGCCCATGCTGCGTCAAAACACTGAGCCTGCTTGAAGCAGTTAAAGGATTGGCGCAGCATTAACAAGATAGGGCCCCCCAGAGCATTGCTGGTGCTGTGTCGCGCTTGCGGCGAAACTCCAGCAATGCGTCACCTTTATGGCACAAATGCGTCATGCATCTGTGCTTTTTTGCCCCATTAGGCGCAGCATTGTAAATGCGGCGCATCAATGGTGGCAGAGGTATGGTGCACAATAAGTGGCGCATCTCTGCTGAAATGTATGGATGCGCCACTTATTGTAAATCTGCGCCTAAGTACTTTGAGTATTTGTTTTGTGTGCACATGTGTGTATTTTTTTCGAATTACTGTTTTAATATTTTAAATTTAACTCATACAAATTGCTTGGGGGTCCCCGGCTTCCAGTGGTGACTCAATGGGGGTCCTCAGGAGTCAAAAGTTTGGGAACCACTGCCCTACAGGAATGCTTAGCACGTCAGTGGAACCAGGCTCAAGGTCAGATAACATATCTAGTGTTGGTAGACGGCCGCACCCATAGCTCTCTGCAGTTGTGGAATACACAAAACTTTTCCAAAGGGCGGCCATTCCTCGACCCGGTTCCTCAGATAGTGCTAACGGCAGACGCATCTCTCACTGGTTGGGGAGCTCATCTCCATAAACATACTATTCAAGGCATGTGGACCCTACAACAGAAAAAACTCCACATAAACCACCTAGAAGTACTAGCAATTTTTCTGCCATTGAAAGCTTTTCAACTGCATCTAGAAGGCAAAGCTGTCTAAGTCCGTACAGACAACATGACAGCAATGTACTACATACATAAAACAGGGTGACACACTCTACAGCTTTCACACTTAGCTCAAAGCATTTGGCGATGGCCCATACCTCAAAAGTTATATCTCCTTGCAGAACACCTCCCAGGAGTAAACAACCAGATTGCAGATCTGCTCAATCGTCAAAGACAACAGATCCACAAATGGGAATGTGAGAAGGGCCGTGAAGCCGACAACCGAAAGTGGAGAAAAACGGGAGAGGACGTCCAAACCAGACCGGAAGTTGCCAGCGGTCTAGCTCTGTATGGTGACGTCGACGCACAGAATCGGCAAACGACCGATAAAAACAGAACACCAAGGGCGGAAAGGCGGCGGAGTTGTACGACGTGCCCAGGAGATCAGCAGGAGACGAGCGGAGACCACCAGCTGCCAGAGGAGCCGACCGGAGGAGGAGACAAGCTGCTGGAAGAACCGACCAGAGGCTGGAGCAACCGACCGTAGTAGGAGATCCGCTGCTGCAGGTGCCGAGCGGAGGAGGGGACCAGCTACTGGAGGTGCCTGCAGAAGGGGAGCCACGGAGGGAGCGAAGCCTGGAGGAGAACCACCCAAGAGCCTACGAGACGCACAAACCCAGCGGCCCAAGGAGGGGAGAGGATGGCCCGGGTCCGGACGCCGCGGCCCTGTTGACGGGTCGTGGCCCAAGGCAAGTGCCACTACGGGGAGCATTCTGGTGGGGTGGGTGGGGTGACAAGGGGTAAATACTGACATTGCCGGCCTCTCTTCCCGCACACCCTCCCCTTTTCCCCTGCACACTGCGTATGGTGACGGTAGCACTATAGCCCTTCAATAGTACAGGTTTGATTAACCAGGTCCCATTCTTTCTTTTCCGTGGAGCCTGACGAGGGGGAGAAGTCACAGGAGCAGCAGATCCCGAAAACCCTGGAAGAGAAGTAGACGCTCCGCTCTGACAAACACCACCCACCTCTCATCCTTTTTTTTTGTTTCTTACTTGTTCCCTAATTTGCCTGTACATACGCCTCTTACAAGGCAGACCCAAAAGAAGTCCTGAAATAAAGCGGTACTTTATAACAAAAGTTACAACGACCCCATCCCTTATTTCACTAGACACTCGGACAGCCTTACAGGGAACTACATCCTCATGTTCTCCTCCCATTCTTCCAAATGTGGAGGTACCCAGAAATAGATCTGTTCGCCACACACCAACGCAAAATGCCCAACCTTCGCGTCCAGGTACCCACACCCTTGTCCAAATGCAATGCGCTATGGATGAATTGGTCAGTGAAATTTGCTTACGCTTTTCTACCTCTCCCGCAAATTCCATTGGTGGTTCGGAAGCTCAAGCAACATTCCCTCACAATGACCCTAGTTGCTCCCACATGGGCTCGACAACCCTGGTTCACAACCCTGTTGGAACTATCCGTAGTTATCCAGTATTAGGGTATCTTTCATAGATTCACATGCCTGAATCATTCACCGTCGTCGGGATGGGAGTCCCCGGTACATAAAAAAAGTAATGTCTCACTAGACATATAAAGAGATAGGCCAAAGGCCTCACATTAGTAACATATCTAGGTCCTTTTGTAAAAAGGACCAAACTCTAGAGAACAACCAATCCGCTATCACCACCCTCTGGAACCTTCCTGGAAGGAGCTCTAGTCCCTCAGATTTTCTACCTCACGTCGTGCTAACGGGAGTCTCCACTGAGCGCTGCTCAGTTTTTTCCTTGTTTCTGGATTTCCAGTGGTTTTTTCTTCAGCATTCCTTCTTCTGAGGGAAGTTCTCTTTATCTTCAGGGCAGATACTCCTAAGAAAGGCCTCTTTAGGTCCTGTGCCTCCTGCAATAAGAAGAGGCTTCATATTGATGACCAACTGTGAGAAAGTGCCATCTTTCTTGCATTGGTATGCCCCCACTTTTTGCTGAATTACTGATGTGCTTTGACTGAGTGTGCCCTGGGCTCCTGCCAACCAGGTGCCCAGGGCCTGTGTTCCTTCCCTAAAACTGTGTTGAAACTAAAACCCAATTGGCACCTCTGGCCACCTGTCAGCCCCATGTAAATGGTACACTAGGTACCAAGGGCCTGGTGACCAGAGGAGACCCCTAAGGGCTGCAGCACTTTTTGTGCCACCCTTAGGGGCCCGGCACCCACACACTGTCTTGGCAAGCTGAGCGTTTAGGTACAGAACCAAACAGTCGACATGGCACACATCCCTGTGTGCCATGCCCACCAACCCACTGCCCTGGCATACATCAGCCACCCCTCTAGCTGGGTGCCCTATGCCAGTGGTGTGGGCACAGGTGCTTGAGCCCTGTGCCCCTACAGTACCCAGAGCCATTCCTGGGCACTGTAAGTGCAGTGATGCCATTAAGTGTATATGGTGCTGGGAGGTTGTCATTACGAACTCCACAACACCATAATGGCTACACTGAAGACTGACAAGTTTGATATCAAACTTACAAGCACATTTAACCCACACTGATGCCAGTGTGGGATTTAATGTAAAATGCACTACAGAGGGCATCTTGGAGATGCCCCCTGAAACCTAACCTACAATCCACGTCTTGGCTGAGGGGCTGCCACACAGCAGACAAGTTGCTGGACCCCTGGGTGGAGAGCCCCCGCTCTCCTGGGCCTGCAACAATGCACATCCTGGGATGAGTTGCCAAGCCTCCTCCCCCAGGATGGGCAGGGGAAGCTTCAAAGGCATTCCACTTTTGTGAGCTACTCCAGACCATTTGCTGTACTCAGCAACTGGCCCCCACCATTTCTGACCCCCACTCTGGTGGGAAGACTGGCGGGGAACCCTACGTCAGGAAGGGGGGTGTGCCAGCCTGTGCCAACCCCACCCCTCAGGTGCGAGAGGCGAGTTGAAGCATGACCCCGGGCTCCGGCCATCTTTAAGATAGGGAGCCCTCCCCAATCACAGCTAGGCTCCTGCCCCCCTCCCACAGGAGAGGAGCAGGCTAGGGGCTGTACCCACCCCAGGACAGGGACCCATTGGTCCCTGCCTTTGCCCTACCTGTAACACCCCTAAAGTAGTATTTAGGGGCACCCTGAACCTTCCTTCCTCAGATCCTGATTTCAACAACAAGAAGACCTGCAGCGCAGCTGCTAACAAAAAGACAACGCCCACTGACTTGGCCCCAGAACCCTACAGGCATGTTGATCCTTGAACCGTCTCCTGCGGACAGCAACCTCGACAGCCCCGGAGGACCTGCCTGCCTTGAACCTTCCAAAATACTGGGACTCCCATGAGCAGTGGTTCTGCTCCAACAGCAATACCCCAGCAATTTCGAATCCAGCCCCCTCTGCAACCGCCAAGCCCGGCCTGTGCCTGAATGACCCAAGACCACGAGGACTCTTCTCCCCCCCCCCCCCCCCCCGCCCCCCCCCCCCCGGTGACTGGGACCTGAAGTCCAGTGCCAGACAACGCCTACAGCCTCAGACCCAGGGACCCCACCCCCCCAACCTCGACCAGCCGAGGGTAAGATTTCCCAACACCAAAAGACACCCCTGCACCCGGCGCCCCCCTGTGCCCACCTTTGGGGTACCTACCTCTTCTCCAAGATCACAACTTAACTCTTGAAGTGGTGATCGCACCTGAAGAATCTCCGTCCCTGAGCCTGCAGCCTTTGTTCACTTTTTAACTTTCCCATTGGATAACATTGAGCGCCCGAGTGCCGCTGGAAGTGCAACAACTACCCTACTCTACTTCCCCACTTGCCCTGAGTAGGTGACCAGGAGCCCAGCTCCCACAGCCGCGTGGCCTGCTTGCTTGCAACCACCAACCGAAGGCCCCCTACCCTCCATTGGATTGCATTGGGCCTACTCTCTCTGCACCCGGCTGCCCCTGTGCCGCTGAGGGTTTAACTACTGTACCTTTTCGACCCTGGGAGACCCCTGAGTCTATGCCCTGAACCTTAACTCCACCAGTTGAGTACTTACCTAAAAGTCGATAACTCATATAGCTTCCGTAGGTTACCATTGACTGGTTTTCTCTGAAATTTCTTTTAAGTGCGGAGTTTTGAAACTTTAAAATATTCATCTAAAATCAGCTGAATAACGAATTCCAAAATACTCACCTGTGATCAGGAGAGAAGCCAGTACTGTACCTTTTAGCCCAGTACTGAACCGCAAAAGTATTCATAACTGTACTTACCAGCAAATTGAATTTTCTTCCATAGGAAACCATTGACTGTTTTTCTGTGAAATTTCTTCTGTCGATTTTTGCAAATATTCTTTAAAAATCGTACCAGACACTAAAACGTAACTACTTACCTGTCTTAGGTAGAGGTCTTAGTGCTGAACCTAGGAGTCCAGTACTGGATTACAAAAGTAACAAGAGCCTACTTTACCTGTGACTTGAATTTCCTTCCATAGGATAACTGCTAGTTTTTCACTGAAAAGTTTCTAAGTGTCAACTTTGAAAATACATTTACGTTCTTTAAAAATCACAACTGTAACCAAAACGGTTTTACTCAACTGTTTACAGCTTAGGGCCCGGTACTGAATCCAGGATCTAGTCATGTGGTTAGAAAAGTAATCCTTAAAGTAATCAACTGCATTTTTGTAGAAAAACCTTTTGAGCTCAATATTAAATTGTGTTTAGAATTGTGTTGCCTATTGCAACTACTGTAGCTATTGTACTTACAAGCTCTATTGCCTTTCTGCAAAGTAACTACCTGAAGTCACTCATATTGAGAAAAGTATATTTTGATACCTGTTGGTTCTAAAATAAAACCACTCTATCTTTTGATATAAAAACAATTGGCCTAGAGTTCAGTTCTTGAGTGTGTGAAACCTTTTGCTGACTGAGGGTGTACAACAAATGCTTTATGCTGTCCTCTGATACTGCCTTACTGCTCGACCAAGCTACCACTTTTAGTGAGTAAGGTCATATCTGACTTTAATCTCCATACACACTTTAGTTGTTTTAGTTGTTGTCGTCCTATTACCTTACTTTGGTCCAGTAAATATAGAGCCACTTTCTAACACCAACACAAAGACTGTCTCTACTGTCTTTATCCGGACCACTCCTCGAAGGACTCTGAGGTATGTAGTACCTTTTCATCAAAGACCCTTAAGGACCGAGAGGGACGTCTTTTAATTTGGCTGCAGAGGCCTAAAGACAAAGACCAAGCCTTGTCCTCTGAGGAGAGTGAGGGCTCTACAAAATCTTCCAGTACTTCACAGAAAAGGCCCAGAGTTGCCTCCCCAGGGCCTTGATTGCAGCCCCCTCAAAAGAAAAAGTCTTCAGAGGTCCACCTTAAGGCATTTCCTACAAAGGTTTCTTCACTAGAAGTTTCACACACCTTTAAAAAGCCTACTTCGACCCCGTCGACGGTGGCCCCATCAACGACGAAATCACCTACCGCTGTGGGAGTAACCTCGTCGTCGACGACGACAGTCTCCACATCATTGGCATCCTCAGCATTGTCCACGTCGACGACTGTCATCGTCGACGGCTGTTAAGCCATTGTCGTCGACTATCAAGATTAAAAAATCATCGTCGATGCTTAAGTCCGCGTCAGCGGTACGATCGACGACTAGCGCGCTGACGCCTACATCGACGAGGAGTGTTCCGTCGACATCTCTTCCATCAACGACTTCGTCGACGACTACTCCGTCGACGAGAGCTTCTTCGACGTCACCTTCAGTTGTGTCCGTCGGTGCTTCACCGTCGATGACGATTACACAGTCGACGGGTGTGAGAAAGTGGCTCTATATATACTTGACCAGAATAAGGTACAGTTTGTATAGAGTCCACAAACCCCAGAGGTATAACAAAGGTTAAAGCCAGGTGTGACCTTACTCTCTAAAGTGGTAGCTTGGTTGAGCAGTAAGGCAGTACCAGAGGACAGTGTAAAGCATTTGTTGTACACACTCAGTCAGCAAAAGGTTTCACACACTAAGACTGAACTCCAGGCCAATTGTTTTTATATCAAAAGATATAGTTGTTTCATTTCTAGAACCACGCAAAACAACGAAAGAGTGGCTACATACAGCAGCTAAAGTTCAAGGGTCACACACAAACATTGTTTTAAGGACCCTCACTCACCAACCTGGTGGTGACATGCTTCATCACGGGGTCCCCACCATGGAAGCCGCATGCTTCCCTGGTGTGCGACAACGCCTGCAACTGCAGCGGAGCTGGTTAGTTGTGTGGAGGGGAGGTGTGTGAATTTAAAAAGTGACCAAATACTACCTATAAAATAATTTATTCCAGGCGATTTGGTTACTACTAAAAACTGGTGGCGGATCTTTACTTGCTAGTAAGTGTAGCAGGAGGATCCTATTCAATAAGAACGTGAAAAACGGTCAACATGTTTCTGCTTATACGTGCATTGTCTGCAAAGCTTTCATCAGGACCAATAAAAGGAAGTCCATGGCGGTATACGCACGCTAAGGCGTATTCTAACCTCTGGTCACTCAGTGATGGCAAAACTCACGGTTTACCACTGCGATCGTCAAGAATTTCTTAGATCGTGATAGTCTGGAAAATAGAAAACAAACCAAATGTATATACATTTCAACTGATTCTTGTGGTTGTGTCTTCCCAAATTTGTGACTTTTTATAGGATAACTTAGTGTGTTCCCTTGTGACTATGTTAAACAAACAAACAACACCTGACATCCAATTGTGAGTCGGCACCTTATCACAGTCACACCATGCTATTTAGTGTGGGAGAAAGTACATAATTTGACTTTCATAAATGTCGGGCACGCACAACGTATTAATGATGTCCTCAACAATCACCCTATTCATAAGGGTAAAACGATTCCAGCTACGTTCGAAAAATCGAACGAGTCCCATACTGTGACATGCACAGCGTATTCTAAAACACAGTTGGCCATGGCTACGGTTATATAACAGCACATGGACTAGCATGCAACAATCATGCCAGATGTATGAAAACCCAGAGACATGTAGGAGAACGGCTTACTTTTAAAATTGATGCGTCTTGCATCATGAGTTCATGGCGGGGGAGCTGCTCGGAATTTCTAAACAAAAAACAGAAAACAGGAGAGGAAGTTTAAACGGCTCATGGAGCAGCCAGGACGTCTCGGACTTAGGACCAACTACCAATTATCGCTAGCCAACTTACTTCCTATTTAGCAGGAACCCGCCGTCCATCTAACGCGATACGCCTTGACCCGAATGTTAAGGGATCGAGAGTATCGCATGTACTGAAGAGCAAGCTTCCGGGTCACGTGACGTACAGACGCCAGGTAGCGTATGTCGTCATCGCGTAGGCACGAGAAAAACTAGAACATTGCCGAAAGCGTCCCGGTGTTCGCGAGGGGCATTCAAAAAATGAAAAACTTTAATAGTGGTATGCCTCAATACTAAAAGAACAATCTATCCCCATGTGACTCCATATGGTTACCAATACTCACAAGTACCAATAATCGGTTACTTATTCAATTCAGTTGGTGAAATCACAATTGGTGAGCAAACGGGCTTCTTTGATAGGCACTTCGGATTGAGGTAGTGAGAAAACCAATTTGCATTTGTGGTCAGCAAGGGACCCGATACACCAAACCCTATAGTTATCTAGGATGTTAGATGTTATTGTGCCCACTGCAATGGCAGATGGGGAGGGGTGAAAGAGATACCAAGACAGAGCCACTCAATCAGGAACTGGCTATTTCAGGACTGACCCCCATGGAATACTATCATTCATCCCTTCATTGTGGGTGGAAAGTCGATATATCCATCGCTGCTCCTTTTCAGATAATGTTTGTTGGGTGTTGGGACCTGGCTTGATCTGCTCAATAACAGTCCAAGTGAGATCGTTTGTAGTGTGGTTCATGGCCAGGAAATGGTCAGTGAGTTTCGTACTTGCCTTACGGCATCTAATGTTGCTCCGATGCTCGCACACGCTGCTTCACCTTCCTGGTTGTCATGCCCACATATCTCTGATTACAGGGGTAGGTAATCAGATAGACCACATTAGTGGAATTGCAGTTGGTGTGGGATATCTGACGCCAGACCTTATTTAGTTCCAAATCCAGTTGTTTCGTAGCAGGCGTCAGGTGGCATACACTGCATGTGCCACATGGGAAATGACCCGTCACTGGTGGCAAATCCCATACATTGGTGAGCGTTTGAGTGGTGATTGTGTCCTCTACCCTGGGGCGGGTGTGTACCAGGGTGTCCTTCAGACTCCTCGCTCTCTTGTACGAAAAAAGAGGCAATTCCCACTGATGATTATTGCTTTCCAGTATCTTCCAGTGCTTTCGAATCGATTTACTGACAGCATAGGAGGCATTGCTATAGGTAGTTACACAGGTGAGAGGAAAACCTCCCCCCCACGCTCGCGCGACTAGGCCGAGGGTTCGTGCGACACCGCCCACGCGGCTCCGCCGGAGCCGCAGGTGTCGCGGCCTGCTCCATACCCACCGGTCCCGGGGCAGAACGCGCGCTGGAGGAGATTGATGACTTCATCATGGCCATGAGGTCGCTCGCTCCTCCGTCGAGTTCCGCGGCGCCTTTGGGGCAAGCTGTCCCCACTGGGTCCCCACGCGGGCTGGGTGCTTCGGTCCAGACGCCGTCAGCAACTGCGGTCCAGACGCCGCAGGGCCCCACTGGATCCGGATTCGGGTCGCCGCCGGTCGACCTCACGACCTCCCCGGCCCGAAGGGTGTCGCACCCGGCGCTGTCCCAGGACGCCGCCGTCCCTGGTCCTGCCCTCGATTTGGGTCGGAGCGGCGCCGCCGATGGGAGATTTTTACTTCTACGACACGGCCCCATCCTTTGAGCCTGAGTACCAGGCGATGGGTGACGAGGGGGATTGGGAGGGGTCTGAGGACCCTCTGGCACGTGAGTGTCAGTCTTCTACGGACTGGACAGGAGAGCTTGGGGAGGCCAGTGGTCTGGACACTTCGGCCGACACTGGTTTTGTTTCCCCTCCTAGCGTGGCTACGGAGGAGGGGGCTGCCTATGTAGTGTAGTTCCTATTATCCCAATAGGCTCTGCGCATTGGAATAAAATCTTCAATAGTATAGACTTAGGACAGAGGTTAACTAAGTCTTCTACTGACGATATTAGACTTAAGTTTTGTGTGCCAGCTAGCTCAGAGTTCACTAGAAACGTTCTCGAATAGGCGAGGAGGAGTTTAACCTCCTTGGATAGACAAGAAGGGATTTAGTTTCTGACAACCATAGAACATGACAACTTTGCTCTCCCTAATCAAGAGTATATCTCCAGAGTCGTGTGAAAACAAAAGACAACTATTTTACTCAGTCAGTACGTGCATACTTAGTTCCACCAGATAGTAGAGAAAGAAGAGATGGGCGTGTTCAATAAAAGGTGTTATTTATTGATCAGTCTCTTTTTCTCATACAAGAGAAATGAATCGCTACAGTAGCAATACTTAAGGTTAAGTAAAGTGCATACAGTAAAAGCAGGATTATAAAATAATACTGTAAAAACATTGATATGGTTTCTTAGCCATATGATACTTTAAAATGGATAAAAGATATACATACATATATACATTGACTAATCGTACTCAACTGGTGCTTCTAACTACGCCTACCCCGGTGTACCTGGCCTGAGCCTAATACGTGGGAGGGAGTAAGTAAGTAGCAGTTTAAGTTAAGTTTGTTTTGCCAAGAATCTGACTCAAGAATTCTCTGTAAGGGGTTAGTCAGTTCAGTACCTGGGATTTAGAAGGCAGGAGGTCTGGTATCTCTGTCTCAGGACTCGGTATCCCAGTCACCCGCAAGGGCAAGTTGGAAACGCTGGAAGCTGGATTTCTCGGCAGGAGAAAAGGCAGCGTCTCTCTCAGCGCGTCAAGAGGGAGGGGCATCGTCCGTGGGCTTCCTGCATCAGCTGAGCTCTCCGGCAAGTAGTCACTGCTCCAAGCTCATCACCACCGTGTCTTTTCTTAGGGCAGCGTTGGTATATTTATACCTGAAAGGTAAAGTAAAGTAAAGTCCACATTTGTAAAGCGCACAATCACCCGTAAGGGTCTCTAGGCGCTGGGGGCCGTCGGGAAGATTAAGCGAGCTATTGCCCAGAGTCACATGGTGCTGGGCTAACCTGCCACCGGAGCCGGGGATCGAACCCTGATCCCCAGATTCCAGCGTCGTGCCGGGTTTGACGTAAGGATGGACATAAGGCGTCAATAAAAGATGTCATTAAGAACTGGTCGTTCTTACATTCTTTACAGGAGTTCTCGAACGAAATCAAAACAATAGCAGCGGGGATTTCCCAGGTTTGCTGGAGGCTTGGTTTGTTTAGAGAACTCGGTGTGCTTTCTAGGGGGCTGGAGGAATAGTGCTTGCTCAATGTGACCGCATGCGCCATGACTTAATCTGAAAATGGGTTTCTGTGCCGTTGTATGGACATTAGTGAATAATAACCGGACAAGGGTCAGAAAATAGGAGTATCGATACAGATCCCTAGATAAACATACTACACCCACTCCACGTTTTTATGTCCATATTTACTAACTACGCAATAGTAAACATAACTAATAGTGCATGTTTTAACTAACCACCCCACCATGAATTTTTTTTTTTTTTTGCATTTCAAAAATGGCATATGCGAAATACACGAAAATGAGTATAGGTACTGTATGCATTCAAGCAGAATAATCATTCAAAAAGGAGATGCACATATATATCAGCATGAATGATTTGCGAAATTACACATGAAATGGCTCTTAATACAGAAAAAAAAGGTGCGAGACCATCTCGTCACATATAAATACAATTATTTGTACATAAGCTAGAGGTTGAGGTAACGTATTGTCCCTAGAGTTCCTAAAAATAGAAGCTCTGTTCTCTAAGAATAGTTCTACTTTAAGCAGAAGATAAGTGCCAAAAGGTAAATATTTTGGGTTTGGGAAAAAGTTTTCGTTTTTCAGTGAAGAAGAAAAAAAAATTGTCAGTAGCTTTGTTTTTAAAGCCGAAGGCCAAATTCAGAGTTCAAGGAACGCTGTGTGCAATCTTGCTTAAAGTCATTCTCTCTGTTCTGGTGAAAACATCATTTCAGACAGACTCTCGAAAAAACAGTCTACTGCTTCTGGTGAAAGTTCGACCAAGTTGGAAAATGTCGCTATCATGCAGTCATGCGCATGTTCGCTTTCAGTGATGTTTAGATCAGCACTGCTTACAGAAGGTCGTACCTGGTTGATGCTGCTCTCATCCTGTACTTCACTACCCTTCAATCGTAGTGGTGAAGTCTCCACGAATGCCGTCATCAGGATAGGTAGCCGCTGGGGACAGCACAATGCATGAGCCTTTACTGGACTCAACAAAGTATCTGCATCCAATGGTACTTCTGATTGTAGTGTAAGACAGGTGTCCAACACGCATTCTTCGCCGCATAGCATGCATCTTAATACAGGTAAGACACAATTCTGCCATATGGGTCTGAACGAAAGAAACCAGGTCATATTCAGATCTCTTAGCCGGGCTAATCCAAGGACTTTAGTTATGCGGTCCCGGTAGCGTATAGCTAGGATCGTTTCTTCCATTGTTGCTGGAGTCTTGTCTGTGACATGGCTTGCCATAATGAAGCAAGAGTAGCAAAAATAGGATGCCTGCTACGAGTCCCAACAGGAGAGGAAGTCCGCCAAAGATGGAATGGACGAAATTTGGAAACATACCCAGGACTGCTTTGAATGGGGTTAACAGTCCCGAAAAAACGGTCTTAAATACACTCGCGATACCATTTGTATCAGAAATATTTAAGATTTCGTTTAGCATTTCTGCGATGTGTAGCGGGCAATTTGTTGATAACAGTGCATGTATCTCTCCCGTTGTCCTTGCAACTTGGAGATCATACGTTTCTTTTGATGACGTCAAGTGAACAGGCGTCTGTAGGAGCACAGTCTTCATTCTGCTTAAAGTATCAATTCGAATAGAAGAGATATTCAAACTGGGCCAAATTTTTCCCTCCCTGTCTGGAGTGTCATTCGGAAACAATACTCGCTCACAGAAAATGACCATGGAAGTCACGCTTACTAGATAAGGTTTTCCTGGCAGTAAGCCACAACATCTGTGATCCACAATTAGAATATAGCTCCCGTTAGAAAGACGTCTAAAGAATGGTTCTATTTGCGCTGCAGGTGTGCCGAGCTGGTGGCATGAAAGGTTATTTGAAGTCCCCTCGCAGGCCCCATGTAAACTTATGCCCTGACACAGAAGCATACCACTTAGTGATTTTTCACAATTATTACCACTAAGAAATACACTTTGTCCCTTATTACTGTAACATGTGTGTGTATAAGGTAAGTTCCATGTTGGCTTAATGAACTCTTTACCCAACTTTTCATACTGGCCTGCCTGTATATATTTCTGGCAGTATCGAAATCGGAAAGTCGTTATCGGAATAATTATGATTCCATGTATTATCCATTCAATGACCGGTCGTTCTGACATTGTCAATGGTACTCTCTCAAGTTTTTCAATGCTCAGAATTGTATACTCTGCACCCTTATGTGCCAAGCTGATTTGTGTATCAGTAAGGTTAAAGATGGTGAATAATGACGTTGTGTTGATTAAACGCCAAGGCACGTAGCCTGAACGCAGATTTTGTAACGTCCAGCCAAGCTGTACAATAGAACGCAATTGGGACTGACCGTGTTGTAACATCAGTAAGTCTTGTTCTATTATATCGATTGCAGATGATACAATACTGTCCAGTGAATATATTCTGGAAGACAGAGTCATTAACCCATTGTCTACAACAGAAAGCGATTTTTCCAAATTAACACGGTCAATTTCCCGTATTTTCTCTACTGTTTCAATTTGAGTTACTTTCCAAGCTTCGTTGTAAGCTGCATATATAGAGGCCGCTATGAAACGTTTTTGACGCTGTTTGCGTTGTCCCATAATGAAATCACGCAAGTCAGCACCTTCTTTAAGTAAAGTCAAGTGTTGCTTAATTTCTGCCAGTGTGGATGTTCGTAGCCATTCGAGGCAGAGTTTCCCTACACTGTATGTAGTTATAATCCCTGGATGTTGTCTCTTGGAGTATCTATGGTCTGGCCTGGTTATTGTGAACCCCTGTTTTTTGTTCAGGAATCTATCTTGCCAGTTATTTGTGTCTGTAGGCCAGATCAACCATTTTTTCCAATCAGGATGTGTTCTGTTTTGGTTTAAAATATGGGATACGTCTATCTCAACATCTGTAGTGCTATTACTGTCGGGTGTTGGTTTTGGAATAGACGGTTTGTTTAAGTCTTTAATTTTGGCTAGGCCAAGACAGGTTGTCTGTTGAATTGTATCATTCAAAAATATAATTTGTTCTGGGAACATGCAGGCTCTAAATGATTCTATACCTTGCACTTGCCAATCTTTTGTACCCCAGATCGTTTTTGTTTCAATATTATTGTTCCAGAAATCAAAACCAAATGTTTTCATTTTTTCAAAAAATGTCTCTGAATAGATTAATTTTGTGTTTGTAAGCATGTTTTTCATTCCTGTCTTATTTAACAGTCTAAAATAAAACGTTTCTGCATCACTTGTGTTAAACCCTGAGAAGTATGAAAATGTATCATAAAATGTTTTTGAACTTCCTTTTGGTGGAGTTGCACAATGTTCCCATTGGTTATAATATAAAACATTTCTAGGTTGAGCTGATTTATGCAGATAATGGTTACCATAGTGATTATAACAATACATCTGGTCATAATTAGATGAACCTTGTAAATAATCATGTCCTGTAAATTTAGCTGACATCACTAGATCTGACATCATATCATTAATACTGTCAAAGTCCCAATCATCGGCGAATGTGCTTGGTTTTACAAAGTCACTCAATGAAATCTTGAATTGATGAGGATACTTCAGGAGCTCGAACGGACCATAGATTTCGTAATCAGTTTTGTCCCATGCTACCCCACCGGGTATAGGATTGGCTGTGAAGTTTACTGAAGAAAGTTCCCTTTTCTCGATGTGTGAAGACTTTTGTGGTTTCAGGACTAAGTTGATATTCTGACTTGCTGTGTCCATTGTAACATATTTTCCCTCAATGAAATGTCCCAAGCATAGTACCATGATGAGCCAAAGTATGAGGATGAATACTCCTAGTGCCACCCAAAGTTCAATCCATGGAGAAATCAGATAGGTTTCTTTTAGTTGATGAAAGAGTTCCTTTGTTTTGATTTTAAAAGTTTTTGTTGTTGGTTGTTCCTCAGGTTCACTCTGATCCTCAGAAAGGTCATCGAAGTTGATGAAGTAGCCCGATGCTGGTCTGTCAATTGTTTCAATTGCTTCTGGATTTCTTTTTGCTTTTTGAATTTTCTTTGTTTCACTAGCATAGTCTGTCGTTACATCATTGTAGACTGGTGTTTCTTGATGTAAGATTTTGATTTGGGTTTCAAGAGGTTTAAGTTCCATGGCTTTGTTGCATAGTCCTTGTTGATTCACTGTACGTTTATCAATTGTGATTAGTCTCTCAGTTTGAACCTCTGTATTTGTAGCAAACTTTGGTGTTCTACTACTTCTTGGGAGTCCACTTGGCCTACTACTTATTATCGGCCACATGATGTGGTTTAACCAGGTCGATGGATACTACTCGGTTCTCCTTTTTACCAGCAAGGGGCGGTAATACCACTGATCTTGTCCCGTTGACAGACAAGACAGGTACTGCTTTTCTGTAAGAAGGCCCAAATTCCTTCTTTACCGCGATCTTCTCTCTGACCAGATCCCCGATTTTTGGAATCCAGACAGACCTTGCAGGGACAGGTGGTTTCTCTTCAGTGGCTGTTGCTTCAACTTTATGTTGCTCAGGTCTTTTCTTTTTTCGTTTAAGTCCTGTAAAATAGCCAAATGATCTTTGATATCAAAGCATTTTTCTTTAACCACTGAAGTTTGACTATCGAGGTCCTGGATTAACATTCTAGTCCCAAACAATAGTTCGTACGGACTGAGACCTCTCAGAGAATTTCTTGGCAGATTATTAAGACTACGTTGGACACTTATTAAATGTTTGACCCACCCAGCTCCCGAACCTAATACCTTTGCCGTTATAGATTGCTTTATGTCACGGTTTTTTCTTTCCACAATTCCGTTTCCCTCAGGATGAAAGGGACAAGAGTACCGCAATGCAATGCCCATGCTGTTCATGGCCTCTTTGTAAGCTCGAGAGCTAAACGCAGGACCCTGGTCAGAATGTAGCATGCCAATTGCGTATGTGCCGATAAAGACTCGCAAATCTTTTATAACAGTTCTGGCGTCAGCCGAGCGCTGGGGCCACATCCAAATGAATCTTGTGCATGACTCCACTGCGACCATGATATATTTATAGTTACCGTCCCTTTGTAAGGGACCGCAGTGGTCCAGGTAAACACAGGCTAATGGTTTATCTGAGATTAGAAGGGGCGTCTGTGCTGGTTGTTTCACTGTTGATACCTTCATTCTTTGACATATTTCACATTCTAGAACATAGTTCCTAGTTTGTCTTCTCATTTGTGGCCACCAGTATCTCTGTTTTAATAACGATACTGTGGCTGAAACGCCAGCATGTACAGAAGCAAGCCCTTCGTGTGCCGCTATAATGAGTCCTATCCTATATTCCATGTTTGGAATTGCCCTATCCCCCACTCCAGGGATTCGAGCAAATGGAACGTTATTCGCATCAGTTATGTATGAGTACTTTACTGGAAAGCCTTTCGGGAGTGTTAGTATTGCATTTTTTCCTGTAGCGCTGACAGCCTGCACTATTTCGCTGTCTATTTTTGTTTTTGACCGGGTGATGGCAGCTACGGAAGCCGTTAGGACAGCTGACTTTGCTGCCTCATCAGCCAATGAATTCCCTGCAACGTGAACGCCATCACGCTGATGACTCAGTGTATGTATCACGTGAGCCTTTTGTAGTTCCTTTTGTAAAAGAACTACTTGTTCCCAAAGCGTTTTATGCTTGATTGTGCCACCTTTTGCATCTTTAAAACCGTTCTGAACCCAGGTCTGCAAGTATTCATTGTAAGACTGAACGCAATAATATGAAATGCACACTATGAGTGTGGGGAATTCGCGATCTGTATTTTCAAGCGCCATCTTAAATGCTAGTAGTTCAGCTCGCTGACCTGTACAGTCTCCTAGGGATTGCGTTTTAGTGACCAGTGGTTTAAATTTTCCTTCGTGCCTGCGACCTTTAACAATCGCGCACGCAGCACTGTAAGCTTGTTTACCCCCAACTGCGGGTTGTGGTGATCCGTCCGTATATATTATACAGCCGTAAAGTTCTAGAGGCAGGATTTCAGTCGGCAGAGTACATTCAAATTCATATTGGAGAAATTCTTGTGTTTTTAAATTAGGATCAAATTTGTATACCACGTCTGTTGCAGCAAGAGAATTAACCCACTGTATCCATCTCGGATGTAATGCTTTAGCATTTGGAATGCTTGCCTTTGTTACCGCCTCTAGGGCTGGTATTGGTGTAACGATTATTCGTTTACCTTGCACTAGGGATCTTTCTTTCGCTACAGCAGTCTGTACCGCGGTTAGAATTTTTTCCGTTGGGCTAAATTTTATTTCAGCTTTTGTGTACAAATGTGATTTGTAAGCTATTGGTACCATTTCTCCCTCATTAGAGGTTAGGTATGTGAATCCGCATCTTCCTGGGATTACCCGAATCACAAGGTTGCGTGTGTTATCGCGTGTTTGCAGTTTTGTTTTAACTAACATGTCTGTTTGTAAAGATCTCAAAATTTCTGTGTGTTTTTGAGTCCAATTGATTCTTTTAAAATCTGGTCTTATTAAGTCATAGAGAGGTTTAACCCTCTCCGCGTAATTTATAATGTATGTTCTTCCGAAATTCAGGAAACCTAGAATTGATTGTAAGTTTTTCAGCGTTCTTGGTGCTTGGATTACAGCACATTTCTCCAGGAAATTGTCAGCCAGGCTTTGGCCTTCACTTGATAATTCATATCCTAAAAATAGGACAGTCAGATGGGCAATTCTTGACTTCTTGAAGTTGAATTTGTAACCCTCTGCTGCGAACCCAAGTATTATGGTGTTCACTCTTTTCAAGTGAGTATCCAAGTCATCATCTGTTAGATAGATGTCATCGACATAAGATAATGCCTCATCATCATATATTTGTAGTAACTCTGTTACTCTCGCTGAGAATAATCCTGGGCTGTTCTTGAACCCCTGTGGCAAACAACAGAAATTTGTGAGCCATTTATTGAGAAAGCGGTTAAATATCTGCTTTCAGGTGCTATATTTTGACAAAAGAATCCATTAGAGATGTCTAATGTTGTTTTGTTTTGCCCACTGTCTCCAGATGATTCATCAGGATCTTGCGAGCTATGCTCACTTCTGCTGCGCTGTCTAGCATTGTCTGAGCCCACTCTCCGTTTTTCAGCTGTGTCCTCAGTATCCTCGGCATGTTTAATTACTTTGATACTGGCTACCTTCTTCTTTGGAAATTGTAATTTTTTATTTTGATGAGCAGGTTCCTTGTCTTTGGACTTGACGTGCTCTTCCCTGTGTTCTGACCGTCCTCTTTCCGATTTCTGCGAGGAAGTCTGAAAAGATCGAGAGGGACGTGTATCAATATCTTGATATCTATCAGGTTTCTTCAAATTATCCATATTTCTAAGGTTATATTTTTTCTCAGAGGGCTCCCTCTGGGGAGACTTGTGTCCTTGGTCCGGAGATCTTTCTCTCCGCCGAGGAGACCTTCCTCTGGACTGGAATCTTTTTTCTTTGGGAGTGGATTGTTTATTTCCATCCCAGCTCTTTTTTGGAGTGTTAGATTATTTTTAATAAATACCTTTTCAGGATTTTCAGTTAGTTGGGGTTTCACTGGTTTTCCCCCCAAACTATCTCTTCCTAGTTCTTCATAGGATTTTTCTATGATTCTGGCAAGTTCAAAAGGTTGTTCTGCTATATCTGTTTCTTTCAATCTTTGGCGGATCGCCACAGTTGCTGCTTCCCCCTTTATGTTGGCTAGTAATATTGCCGAGACCTGCTTGAAGTCTTTCAGTAATTTCATACCCAGAGTTAAAGCAGGTTCTGGACCGTATTCATTTTGAATCTGTTTTAGCACCTCTGGTATTACCGCCATGGACGGAACACCATGTGTTTTTGTGTAAATGGAAGCAAAGACTGTACCCCAGTGTCACAGTCCTCCACATGTGGTGCGATCCCCATTGGAAGACAGTCAGAATTCTGTGTTTCTCAGTAGGGGTAGTATCTGGAAATACTGCCTCTATTTGGGTGATTTTTTGTGCTAACCAGAATGGAATTTGTTCCCTTTTAATGGGTACTTTACCTAGACAGGACTGTATGTTCTGTGGTGTGAGTTTATTTGTGTTCCCCTGATGAGGGGTCAGCTGTGGAATTTTAATAGTTGGTTGGACTGTTGAAGTCCGCATTACATACGGGACTAATTGTCTATGTATTTTAATCAGTTGTTTTAGCTGTACTAAAAGTTCTGGTATTGACATTTTTTTCAATGTCTGGATGTGGTGTGTAGCTGGCTAGAACCGGCCACGTTGCTCCTGGTCTACCTAGTGGACCGAGCCTGGTGATGTGATCATTATGTTTTAGGGCGCCTTTAAACCAGAGCAGGTGCTCTTGGTATTTTAATGGGATTTCCACCTCCTCGAAAGGAGTGTACTCATCCGGTGGTTCCTCTATTTTGTAATAGTGGAACCCCTTTGTTACAGCGTTTGCTGCTGGAAAGTTTATCCATGATTAGAATACCTCTGTCTGCCGATATTCGTGTGCTTCAATTACAAATATGACTGTACCACCTCTCGATGTCAGTCCATTTTCTATAAGTTTTAAAGTTATAGTTTTTCTTATGCTGACCGGGATGAGTATTGCATCCGGGTCTTGCTGTAGGAGACTTGTGTCATCCGCTAGGAGTTGAGCTGCTATTCTAGCTGTCTCCCTATCTTCTTCATTGTCTGACATTTTACTGACAAGAAGATTTTTGTTGCAGAGCAGGTTTCCACGGAAACAAAGATTAGGTGCACAATATTGTTGGAACACTGTATCCTTCAACGTTGAATAAACCAAAAACCGTACATAGGAGTCTCCTCCTACTAAGTTTGGCGGATTTTAACCTTTGACCCACTCCAGACGTCTTTGGAGTATTTATTGGAGAAAGGGTCTGTGTGAAAAGCACGACTGAGTTACTCTAATGTTTTGCGTTAGATTTATCGCCTTACCAAACCGTTGGGCGCCATGTAGTGTAGTTCCTATTATCCCAATAGGCTCTGCGCATTGGAATAATATCTTCAATAGTATAGACTTAGGACAGAGGTTAACTAAGTCTTCTACTGACGATATTAGACTTAAGTTTTGTGTGCCAGCTAGCTCAGAGTTCACTAGAAACTTTCTCGAATAGGCGAGGAGGAGTTTAACCTCCCTGGATAGACAAGAAGGGATTTAGTTTCTGACAACCATAGAACATGACAACTTTGCTCTCCCTAATCAAGAGTATATCTCCAGAGTCGTGTGAAAACAAAAGACAACTATTTTATTCAGTCAGTACGTGCATACTTAGTTCCACCAGATTGTAGAGAAAGAAGAGATGGGCGTGTTCAATAAAAGGTGTTATTTATTGATCAGTCTCTTTTTCTCATACAAGAGAAATGAATCGCTACAGTAGCAATACTTAAGGTTAAGTAAAGTGCATACAGTAAAAGCAGGATTATAAAATAATACTGTAAAAGCATTGATATGGGTTCTTAGCCATATGATACTTCAAAATGGATAAAAGATATACATACATATATACATTGACTAATCGTACTCAACTGGTGCTTCTAACTACGCCTACCCCGGTGTACCTGACCTGAGCCTAATACGTGGGAGGGAGTAAGTAAGTAGCAGTTTAAGTTAAGTTTGTTTTGCCAAGAATCTGACTCAAGAATTCTCTGTAAGGGGTTAGTCAGTTCAGTACCTGGGATTTAGAAGGCAGGAGGTCTGGTATCTCTGTCTCAGGACTCGGTGTCCCAGTCACCCGCAAGGGCAAGTTGGAAACGCTGGAAGCTGGATTTCTCGGCAGGAGAAAAGGCAGCGTCTCTCTCAGCGCGTCAAGAGGGAGGGGCAGCGTCCGTGGGCTTCCTGCATCAGCTGGGCTCTCCGGCAAGTAGTCACTGCTCCAAGCTCATCACCACCGTGTCTTTGCTTAGGGCAGCGTTGGTATATTTATACCTGAAAGGTGCCGGGTTTGACGTAAGGATGGACATAAGACGTCAGTAAAAGATGTCATTAAGAACTGGTCGTTCTTACATTCTTTACAGGAGTTCTCGAACGAAATCAAAACAATAGCAGCGGGGATTTCCCAGGTTTGCTGGAGGCTTGGTTTGTTTAGAGAACTCGGTGTGCTTTCTAGGGGGCTGGAGGAATAGTGCTTGCTCAATGTGACAGCATGCGCTATGACTTAATCTGAAAATGGGTTTCTGTGCCGTTGTATGGACATTAGTGAATAATAACCGGACAAGGGTCAGAAAATAGGAGTATCGATACAGATCCCTAGATAAACATACTACACCTATAGCGTGGTGCTGATGAGGGCGGTCAAGGCCTTGGGCCTTGTGCTCCTCGTCGCGGCCGTGAGGACTAACCTCCTCACTGAGGTCCTTAGACCGCAGGCAAGCTCGGCCGAGCCTCTGCTGCCGTTTAATGAGGCCTTATCAGACGTTCTTCTGGGCACTTGGTCCAAGCCCGCTACAGGTCAGCCTGTAGATAGGAACGTGGCCATTCGCCACCGCCTGCTCCGGGCGACCCTTGCTTTCTGTCTACCCACCCCACCCCCGAGAGCCTGGTCATTCAGGCCTCTAATTCCCAGACCGCATTCCCGTCGGCTCCCCCCGACCTGGAATCCAAGAGGTACGAGCAATAAGGAAAGAAAGTATTCTCCTCCCTGAGTTTAGGATTGCGGTCAGTCAACACCGCATGCCTCTTGGGCCGCTACACCCACTCTCTGTGGGATACGGTCGCGGACGTGCTGCCAGAATGCCCGGTGGAGGTCCGGGCTTAACTCGGCCAAGCCCTTGTGGAGGGTCGAGATGCGGCGCGTTTTTCCATCCGGTGTGGGCTGGATACTACTGACTCACTAGGCAGAGTGATGGCAACGACGGTGACTATTCGTCGCCACGCCTGGTTGAGATCTGCCAACTTCTCGGCTGATGTCCAAAACACACTTATGGACATGCCAATCGATGGCCTTCGCCTCTTCAGCGACAAAGCAGACCATGCTCGCGAGCGCTTTAAGGACTCCAGGGCTACGGCCAAGTCCTTGGGCCTCTCGGCCCCACGCCAGCAAACGGCTGCTTTTCACCCCTTTCGTGGCCAAGGAAGGGGCGCCCCCACACGTTCTGCCAGCCACGGGCCGCAAACTACCATTCAGCACGGTGGCGGACGTGGAAACCGCCGTGGTGGCGGTCGGGGACAACGGCGAGGCCAGTCCACACCAGCCCCTGCAGCATCCGCCTCAAAACCTTCATAGTCCGAGTTTTCAGGCCCATGTTACGCCAGTGGGGGGCAGGGTCCGCCATCACCACCAGAAGTAGGGTGTGGTTGTTACTCCCACTACTTTCTGGTACCCAAGAAGGGCAAAGGGGGCCTACGCCCTATCTTGGACCTACGTAACGTCAACGGCTTCCTCCGGAAGGAGAAGTTCAAGATGCTGACTTTGGCTCAGGTCTTAGCTGCCCTAGACCCAGGAGACTGGATGGTTGCGTTGGACTTGCAGGACGCCTATTTCCACATCCCTGTCCTGCCGGCCCACCGGCGTTACCTGCGGTTCACGGTAGGCCAAGAGCACTTTCAGTTTACCGTGCTCCCACGGGTGTTCACGAAAGTGATGGCGGTGGTCGCAGCTCATCTGCGCAGGTTGGGGGTTTCAGTCTTCCCCCTACCCCGATGACTGGTTGTTAAAGGCGGGCTCGCCCCAGACAGTCGTCAGCCACCTCCAGACTACGGCCGACCTCCTGCACCTGCTGGGTTCTCCATCAATGTGCCGAAGTCACACCTGTGCCCCTCTCAGAAGCTCCTCTTTATTGGGGCGGTTCTAGACTCTGCGCAGTTTCAGGTTTATCCTCCCGAACAGCGGGTTCGGGATATTCAGGCTCTGATTACGATCTTTCAGCCTTTATCCCGAGTCTCGGTCAGGTTGACGCTGCGGCTTCTGGGGCTGACAGCCTCCTGCATCCTTCTGGTGCCTCACGCCAGGTGGCGGATGCGGGCTCTGCAGTGGGACCTGAAGTTTCTGTGGGCTCCGCATCAGGGCAACTTGTCCGACCATGTCTTGATCTCGGAGGGCACTGCAAGACAGTTGCAGTGGTGGCTCACGGACCGCGATTGGGTCAGCGGCAGATCCCTCTCCCTACTCCTACCGGAGCACGTAGTTGTGACGGACGCGTCCCTCCAGGGCTGGGGGGGCCACATGGGAGAGGCGGAGATCAGAGGCCTCTGGTCTCCGGCGGAGTCCCGGCTCCACATCAACCTTCTGGAGCTGCGGGCGATCCGGCTTGCTCTGAAGGCATTTCTCCCTTCTGTCCGAGGGAGTGTAGTGTAGGTGTTCACGGACAACACCACTGCCATGTGGTACTGCAACAAACAGGGCGGGGTGGGGTCGTGGACCGTATGCCAGGAGGCTCTGCGCCTCTGGCAGTGGCTGGAACATCAGGGCGTGACCCTGGTGGTTCAACACCTGGCACGTTACCTGAACGCCAGGGCGGACGAACTCAGCCGTCGGTGCATGATGGATCACGAATGGCGTCTGAACTCGGACGTGGCGCAAGGCCTTTTTCAGCAGTGGGGAGAGCCTTGGTTAGATCTATTCGCCACAGAAGAGAACACGCAATGTCATCAGTTCTGCGCGTTGGAATTTCCAAGGTGGCACTCGCTCGGAGACGCTTTTCGTCGCGAGTGGAGTTGCGGTCTATTGTACACCTTTCCGCCTATACCACTTCTGCCCAGAGTGCTGAAGATCAGGCGCGACCGGGCCTAGGTTATCCTTGTGGCTCCGGACTGGGCACGAAGATATTGGTATCCAGAGCTACTCAGCATGTCTGTCGATCCCGGATTCATCTGCCTCTTCAGGAGGACCTTCTGTTGCAGCAGCAGGGGACGAACCCGAACCTGTCCAGTCTCCACCTCCATGCTTGGAGATTGAGCGCCTCCTGAAGTTTGTAATGTGATTCTGGCAGCCAGGCGTCCCTCCACAAAGTCGGTATACACCTGCAGGTGGAACAGATTTGTGGCATGGTGCACAGCAAAGGCTGTGGATCCACTCTCTGCCCCCCTTTCTGAGTTTCTCCTCTTCCTTCTTTCTCTTGCCCAGCAGGGCTCTGCTCTGGGCACTATCAAGGGCTACCTTTCTGCCTTCTTGAGGTTTCCTGATCAGCCTTCTTTGTTCAAGTCCCCGATTGTTAACAGATTCTTAAAGGGCATCACTCATATGTTGCCCCCCCCCCCCCTGTTCCTTTCGTGATGCCCTAGTGGAACTTGAACCTGGTTCTAACTTACCTGATGTGCGCTCCTTTTGAGCCGCTTCATAACTGTCCTATCCGTCTTCTTACACTTAAGACTGCTTTCCTGGTTGCCATCACCTCTGCCAGGAGAGTGAGTGAGCTCCAGGCTCTTTCCTCTAAACCTCTTTTCCTTTCTGTCCATCCGGACAAGGTTGTGTTGCGGACAAGACCCTCTTTCCTGCCCAAGGTGGTCACAGCCTTCCACGTTGGGCAGTCCATCACCTTGCCCACCTTCTTTCCGCCTCCCTCGAAAGAGGAAGAGAGGCTCCACCGCCTGGACCCAAAACGTGCGCTCTCATACTATCTGGTTCACACACGCCAGTCACGAGTGGATGACCAACTCTTTGTTGGTTACGTGGGCGCTAAGAAGGGACGGGCGGTGCTCAAACGGACCATCTCACGGTGGATCGTGTTGTGCATCCAGGCGTGCTACTCTTTGGCTAAACAGGAACCTCCTGTTGGGCTGAGAGCCCATTCCAC
The DNA here is from genome assembly GCF_964261635.1 of Lissotriton helveticus. Lineage (NCBI taxonomy): Eukaryota > Metazoa > Chordata > Amphibia > Caudata > Salamandridae > Lissotriton > Lissotriton helveticus. The sequence continues at coordinate 160,004,370 of NC_136065.1, read as the reverse complement.
TCGGGCCACTGCGACTACTACTGCCCTGGGCTGGGGAGTCCCCTTGCAGGACATATGTCAGGTAACTACGTGGGCCTCGCTGCACACGTTTGCAAGACACTACTGCCTGGACAGCCAAGTCTGGATGGATGGCTTCTTTTGCCGTTCCGTCCTCCAGGACTTTCTGGTGTGGCGATTGGTTCGCAGACCCACCACCAAGGTTGGTATTGCTGGGGTATCTATTATAAGGTAAGGAATCTATCACTAACGTGTCTCTTTCAGATGCACAAGTTACTGCTTGTGTAACAATATATCTGTAAGAGACATTAGTTAGTGATAGATTCCTTACCGACCCACCCATCCTCCCCGTTCTGCGAACCGATATCTAGGGTTAAGGTCATCCCCTTTCAGGGCCCTAGTTTCATGGCACCAGTGTTGGTTTTTATCATGGCTCTGCGTTTCTGGCGCGGAAAAGCTGTGTATAAGAACTGACGTCCGTGCGCGGAGGCGGCGTCTGAGTACTACGGCGCCCCCTACGACGGACGCGGAGCCGCGGACGACACCTACCGATGCGCATGGGTACTGCTACGCAAACATTTCCGGATCCAGTCTGACGCCTGGGGATATTCTAAGGTAAGGAATCTATCACTAACTAATGTCTCTTACAGATATATCGTTACACAAGTAGTAACTTGTGCATCACTCAGGTGGCTCAGCTGAAAGTCTAAAAACCTTCAGCTCCACTGTCCGCCCATCCGGACAAGGAGGGCAGATGACTAGACAATATTGGGAAACTTTTTTCTTCCATATCTGCATTGACCGTGCATGCGTCTAATTCCTTAGCGTTATTGGGGTACTACAACAGGCAGATGTGGGCGGACATTGCACCATACTTGGGGGGCCTTGCCGGACGACACAAAGGAGGAAGCAAAAAGATCTTGTTAGAGAGCGAACGTTCGACTTCCGAGATCATCGATTGTGCGATGGATATCGCCTCTACTGGTTTCCGCCAACTGGCTGGTGCTGCGGTCTTACGACGCCAAGTTTGGCTTAAGGAGACTACATTTCGGCTAGAGATCCAGATTAAAATTCTGGACATGCCCTACGATGTTCAGCTTCTTTTTGGCACCCCTATCGACGAAGCTCTTAAAGGCATAAAAAAGGATACCGACACGGCTCTGGCGTTGGGTTCCCTTCAATTTAACCCCCCCAATTTCAAGGGGTAGAGGAAAATCTTCCAATAGAGGGGACTACCAACAATATCGGTCTTCCTACTCTTCCTCCAACCAACAATATCGGCCACAATTCCAACAACGCCGACAGCAGCAATCTCCGTACTATAAGACCTCCTTTCGAGGAAAGGGAGGGCGGCAGAAGGATACCGCCCGGCGTCAATGTCTTTCCTCTACCGCCGGTCTCCATTTCCTCTCCACCCTCCAAAGTAGGAGGAAGAATCTTCCTTTTTTTACACAATTGGAAACAAATAACAACGGACCGTTGGGTTCTTCAGCTGGTACAATTTGGACATTCTCTGGAGTTCGTTCAGACTCCTCCACAGACCCCTCCTCGACCTGTGCTTCACAAAAATCTGCGCCTTTTACTCCTGGAAATCTCACTAATGATCCAGAAAGGAGCTATAGAGGGGGTAACTCTTCGACAACGGGGGGAAAGGCTTTTATTGCCGTTTTTTCCAGGTGCAAAAAAAGGAGAAGGAATGGAGACCAATCCTGGATTTGAGAAGTCTCAACAAATACTTAAAGAAACAATTGTTTTGAATGGTCACCATTCAAGAAGTGCTGTAACTTCTCAATGCAAACAACTGCATGGTATCTTTAGATCTGCAAGATGCCTATTTCCATATCCCAATCCACAGGAATCACAAAACATTTCTGAGGTTCGCCGTGGCAGGCAGAAATTACCAATTCCGAGTCCTACCCTTCGGGCTCCAGTCAACTCCATGCCTTTTCACAAAATGCCGTTCTCCAGTGGCTGCATACCTCAGGCAACAACGTCATCAAGTTTTTCCCTATCTGGATGACTGGCTCGTCAAGGCACCTTCTCTAGACCATGCGAACTGATCTTCCAACGCCTGTCTACAGCTTTTCAGTCGCCTAGGGCTCTCTCTCAATCAGGACAAGTCCATCCTCCAACCCTCTCAGTGGATAACTTTTCTGGGTGCTATTCTCGATACAAACCAGAAGAAAACTTTCCCGTCGCAAGAGCGACAGTCCAAACTTCTTCAATTGGCGGACCGCATAAGATCCAGGAAGCTCCTCTCAGTACGCCTGTTCAAATCGCTTCTCGGGATGATGTCATCCTGTAGGTTACCTACTGCCGCCTCCACATGCGTCCTCTTCAGGAATCACTCTCTGCTCAGTGAATTCAAGCAGAAGGTTCATTCGACTATGTTGTTCAAGTGACCCCTCAGATGGTCACTGCTCTACAGTGGTGGACTCGTCCTCTGAATCTTTCTCAAGGCCTGCCCTTCTTGCTCCAAGCCTCTCCACAAATAGTCACAATGGATGCGTCCCTGGAAGGTTGGGGAGCTTTCATACAAGAACTCCAGATCAGTGGAAAGTGGTCTCCTTCCGAACGGAAGCTTCACATAAACCTCCTCGAGCTATGAGCTGTGTACCTGGCCCTCTGGGCGTTCCTTCCCAGGATCAAAGGTTCTCTAGTGCTGGTCTGGACGGACAATACTACGGCAATGCACTACCTAAACAAGCAGAAGGGTATTTTTTTACTGCCACTCTCTCGAATCTCAAAAGATCTGGAACTGGTTACTTCTTCACATTTCCCTGCGAGCGGGATATGTTCCAGGAACAGACAATCTGCTGGCCGATTCACTAAGCAGGCAACAAACAACATGTCACGAATGGGAGTTGAACCAACTGACTCTCGACTGCATATTCTCTCGATGGGGCGCCCCTCTCTTGGATCTATTTGCCACCCAGCACAACGCCAGATGCCACAACTTCGCAAGTTGGCATCCCCCAACGGAGGTCTCTAGGGAATGCATTTTCGATAGCATGGTTCAACGTCTTTGCTTACGCTTTTCCACTAATTCCCAGGGTCCTCAGGAAGTTGAAGGCAGAACCCTGCACGCTAATCCTGATAGCTCCTCATGGCCTCGCCAACATTGGTTCACGGAGCTCCATCTTCTCTCCCTGGTCCCGCCGATTCCTTTGAAGCCGTTTCCCTCTCTCCTCACAATGGACCGGGATCAAGTCCAACACCCGGATCCAGCATCTCTCAAATTATCGGCTTGGCTCCTGAGTTCCGAGAGTTCCATGGCCTAGACATTCCTCCAGACTGCAGGGTAATTCTTGCTCGGGCCCGAGCCGACAGTACGAACAAGACATATTCCTTAAAGTGGAAGAGATTCTGCATCTGGTGTAAGTCTGCGAATGTACACCCTCTCTCTTCTTCTCCAGAACAAATATTGCCTTACCTTCTCCATCTTGCGACCTCAGGTTTTGCTTGCGCCTCTATTAAAGTTCACTTGACTGCAATATCCTGGTTCAGGAGATCTTCTACAGGCCCTTCTCTTTGGTCAAATAGACTGGTCAAATAATTTCTCAAGGGTCTGTTTAGGATTTTCCCTCCTGTTAAGTCTCTACCACCAACTTGGCAACTCAACATAGTGCTGGCTCAGCTTATGAAACACCCTTTTGAGCCGATACACAAAGCCGATCTCAAGTTTCTTTCTTGGAAGACAGCACTTCTGCTAGCCCTTACATCTGCAAGGCGAGTAAGCGAGCTTCATGCATTCTCAATTCTAGACTTTTTAATTCAATTCAAACATGATAGGGTTATACTTCAAACTAATCCCAAGTTTGTGCCCAAAGTCCCATCAGACTTTCCCCTCAATGAGCCTCTGGCCTTACGTACCTTTTTTCCAAATCCTCAAACGGCGGCAGAAAAAACTCTACATTCACTGGATCTTAAACGCTGCCTTAAATTCTACCTTGACAGGACAAAGGCGTTCTGCAAATCCAACCAACTCTTTGTGGCTTACAGTCGACCGAGAAAAGGTCTTCCACTTACTAAACAAAGTATTTCTCGGTGGATCTCTGGAGCTATTACTTTCTGTCACCAGCAAGTGGGCCAACCCTTGCACTCCACAGTTCATGCCCATTCCAATAGGGCTATTTCTACCTCCATGGCACTTTGCAGGTGTGCCTATCATAGACATTTGCAGAGCGGCGACATGGAAGACGCCGCATACATTTGCCAAGCATTACTGCCTGGATACGGAACTCATGAAGGATGCTGAAGTGGGACAAGCGGTGTTACGTCATCTATTCCAATAGAGGTGAGCCTTCTTTTCATCCCACTATCCTTTCTTTTTACATGCACATTTCTCCATTGTGTTCTCTACTGTTTTTTCTGATTGCAGTTTGATACTTTCTACTTTCACATTGATATGTTTTTATCTGGTGAACTTGTATATGCTGTGCCATCTGAAATGTGCTGATCATTGCTTACTACTCTGATTCAGGCATGTGAATCTATGAAAGATACCCTAATACTGGATAAGAAGTGTTACTTGCCTGTAACTGCAGTTATCCAGTATTGGTATCTTTCATAGATTCACATGTAACCCACCCACCTCCCCTGGAAGGGCTCACCTAGTTCTCTCAGTGATACATCTACTTAGCACTGTGCTTACGAAAATCTGAGGGACTAGAGCTCCTTCCAGGAAGGTTCCAGAGGGTGGTGATAGCTGATAAATTCTCCAGAGTTTGGTCCTTTTTACAAAAGGGCCTAGATATGTTACTAATGTGAGGCCTTTGGCCTATCGCTTTTTATGTCTAGTGAGACATTACTTTTCTTATGTACCTGGGACTCCCATCCAGACGACGGGAAATGATTCAGGCATGTGAATCTATGAAAGATACCAATACTGGATAACTGCAGTTACAGGTAAGTAACCCTTTTCTTCCTCATCAAAAACTACACCTCTCCCCCAAGCTTCTCACTCGGAACCATGGAGAGATAAGACATCCAGATCCCAGTCAGCTCAACCTTGCGATCTGGCACCTGAAATCATAAAGTTTGGCTACCTTAATCTCCCGCCTTGACTACATGAACGTCATTAAAGAAGCTAGACTCCCTACCACTAGAGCATGCTACGCAGCAAAGTGGAAACAATTTGTAATCTACTGCACAAACAATCAAATCAACGCACTAGATGTTTCAATCCAAAACATAATTTGCTACCTGTTACACCTACAGCGCTCTAAGTTAGCGTATGCATCTATACATTTACATCGTGCTGCAATAGCGGCTTACTTACAAAACAGACAACACTTGTCTTTGTTTTCGAGTACCCGCTATCAAAGCTTTTATGAAAGGACTCAAAAGAATCATCCCTTCTAGACTTCCACCTTTTCCAGTGTGGAATCTTAATATAGTCCTTACAAGACTCATGGACCCTCCATTTGAGCCTTTACACAAATGTGAACTACAGTTTCTCACTTGGGAAGTAGCCTTCCTTCTAGCCATTGTGAGAAGTTGGCCTGGTATGATGTTCACTATTCTAGTGAACACCTTGCACCAGTCCAAACAACCCTTATGGTGATGGTTGTAAGTCAACCTTATAGACCAGCTATCCTAGTGGTAGCGGGAACAGAACAGTTTTAGGCTAAAAGACTCTTGAGGGCGTGTAAAGCCAGCTGTTTTACCATATGTAACCCCTTGAATACCAAGTGAAAGGACACCACACAGGATATATATATAAAATATATATGTATTTATTTACTAACACACTCCTCTGAACTCTTTATGAGATCAGAGGCAAAAGCACATGACAAGTTACTTTTAGAAATACTTGAAATAGCACAATTTACAGTTAGGCCCTAGGGGCGCGTAAAACCATATACTAAGTAAGTGGTATAGGAACCACGACTCGGTAAAAGGAAAGGCCTAGGGCCTAGAGAATCGCTGGGGCTACACTATCTGAACCTTAGGTTAGGAGTAGGAGGCCCACAGGCAGCCCGTGCAGTGTCTGTACACTCACGCGAGAGTCAATAGAAAGTCAATAGGAACTTAAAAAGGTAAGTAACGAAGATTTAGGACACTTCCGGTCTAAATAGTAAGATACAACTAACAAAACTAGACACTAGGGTAGTCAATCCCTACAGGAGCACCGAAGTACTCTCGTTACCTCACTCACGGGCTGCGTGTGCTTAGGTGTCAAAGTGTGTGGGGTTTTCCTCGTTGATTCCTATGGAGCCTTGGAAGAAGATGCCGCAGGCGACCAGGAGGAAGATGTCCGGGTGGATCAAAGGGTGGATCGGAGTTGAAGAAGACCTGAAAGCAGAGGGGACAGAGTCTAGGTCACTAGCCAGTGACCGGGTGGAACCAGGAAGGAACCAGACGTCGTCGAGGAGCAATCAGGTGCTGTCGTGAAGCTTGTCTTTGCAGCCACGCGGACCAGGAGGCTTCGAGGACGACCAGGTGCTGGAGAGGAGCTGTCCCACGAAGGTTCTCACAGATGGAGGGGTCGACTTCAAGATCGAAGCCAAAAAGCCTAAGCAAAGGCAACCCACGCAGGATACACAAAAGGCTCCTGGTGCAGACCAGGAGGGTCTGAGGTACTTCACCTTTTCAGGGAAGCTAGGGCCAGTCTGGAGCAACCAGACCAGCGATGGATTTTCAAAAGGATCGTCGTCACAGGACTACTAGCCAACTGGCCAGCAACCGGGACAACGCGTCGAGCAGAATGCAAGCAGAAGGGCCCCACGCAGATCTCTTGGAGTGTGGAGGGCTGGTCTTCGGTGCAGGTGGAGCTCGGTGTCGGGGTGTCTCAGTCCCCAGGGCACATCTTCGAGGATGCCTCAGGAGCTGCGCTGTTAGCATGTTGAAGACTTTCCAAGTTGCCTGGTTCCACGGGTTCCGACGCCTTCCACGGGGCTCAGCTGTGCTGGAGTCGTGCAGTGGGGTCAGAGAGGTCCGGGAGTCCGAGATTTTGTCAGGCTCTGTGCTCGGGTTCCGGCGGGAACGGGGACAAAGCAAGCCATCGAGTTGCTGGATGGTGCCTGGTTGCCCAGGGTGGTCACTCCTTGGCCCCAAGGGAGATTCTTCAGTCTTCAGCTCAGGTGAATGTCGAAGGGGCCAGAGTTTAGTTTCAAGTCGATTCCAGGATTAATCTAAAGTCCTGGGGTTCAGCTCCTACCTTTATACAACTAAAAGGGGCTGGATTACTTTCTAGGTCCCTCCTATGGGTGGGACCAGGAAGGGGGGTGGTTACACTCCCTCTCCTTTGTCCAGTTTCACGCCAGAGCTGGGGCTGGAGTGCCCCAGCACCGGTTTAAACTGGACTATGCATGGAGCACCTAGTGTGCCCCAGGCAGTGTCTCATTCTATTCAGCCCTCCCTGTCCCAATACACAAAGTCCTGTCTGGGGTGGTGCTCGCACCTCTCCAGGCAGGAAACCTATTGTCCAAACCTCTGTGACTGGAAGGACTCCCAGCAGGAGGAGGTCAGACTTGTTTCTGTGGCAGCGGCGTCCATTTTGTGACGCTGGGGCTCTGGTTAACTTTAACCGGGATAGTCAGCAACAAAATGTCTTCTCCCTCTAGAAGGGTGGAATGCTACCTCCGTCGCCAGAATTGGCGAGGGGGTAATATTCCAAAGCGTATGACACCTTACACGACATGTTTAGATAAAGCCAAACCAAAGTTAGCATACAACCGCGAGGATTATAATGTACTTTAGAGTATATGGTATGGCGATATCATAGAACAGCTATAAGGACATGGTTCCGAAAGCTGCAGACAGGCTCAGCTCATGCTAGAGCACCATCTCACACAAAACCAAGCACTCTGCCTCCAGGATTGTTAAGGCCTGCCATAGGAGTGACTTATAGGTAACTTGGTGTCTATATATAAGGGTAGATATAGGAATACTATACCTAAGCAAGGGGTGATTACACGACCTTGCCCCAGCTGAGTGATCAGCCAGTTGTGTCAGTTTGGGTGGCCAGCCAGGGGTGGCATAATACAATGCCTCGGTTACACCTATGCCCTGAGTACCTAGGGTACACTTCTACAGGGGCTGATAAGGTGAACCAATTCACAATTGTGGATATACCTAGAGCACATGGTGTGAATTTAGAGAGAGTGCATCTGGGCTGTGGGTCTGATTAGCAGGCCCACAGCCACATCTAAGTCAAAAACCATTAAAACAACAAGCATTTACAATGCATGTCTCGGCATCATTAAAGGTAGAGCTGTTGGCATTGCTCATGACATATTTTTTTTTTTTTTTTTTAAATCCTAAATAAGTGGCATTGTCATTTACATTGCCAATAGCTTAATCGTTAAATAAATGGCATTGTGATTTACAATGGGCAACGTAGGAAGAAGCTTTTGTTATAGGTACACCTAAGAAACTGCAAGACTTTGTTTGTAATATAAGCCATGCTTTCGCAGTACTGTTGAATTTCATTATCCTCGCCTTGTGCTATTTTTCAGCCGTGTATAGCTGTTTTTAGTTAATTTTTTTTCTCTTTATTTACATTTATTTTTGTTAAAAGTGTTGCGTGAGTTTTGTGGAATTAAGCATAGTGTAACCTACCTTTGTGTTTTGGAACCTTGTGTAAAAACAGTTGTTAGAATGTACTTAGATGGTAAACGCAGTAGCTTCTTCTTTAAATGTATAAATTGTATCTTGTTGGTAAAACGGGAGAAGTGTGGTGACGCATTCTACCGAATCTAGTTATGTCATGGAATGCCATTTGATATCATGGCATTGAAGAAATATCGCAGTTGAGCCCTGGCCCCTGTTAAAGAAGGCAGGACGCTCCTGAATAGCTAATAAACACTTCCAACAACCTCGGTGTGTAAGTTCGTCTCTTCAGTGGGGTCTGGGCACAACCCTCAGATAGACCACAAATGTCACTCATTTTCATGGTCATGCCTTTCTGTTTACATCCAGGCGTGGCCTGTGCTGCTGGGAATATGTGGCATACGTGCTTGGCCTGCACTGGAGATCTGCTAAAGGCACTGCCTATGGAGCAAGTTCATCACCTTGCCAGTATGCCACATGGGGTGTAGGCACACTCAGACTGGCAGATGAGTGCTTTACATCCTTGCCCAGTCGGGAAAAAGCAGTGCAAAGGAGAAAACTTCAGCGCCTTTACTGACCCCGCCTTACCCTGTGATGTGCTGTGCTAGGCCTACCAGGGGACGCTGCAGAGACCGCGCTGCGTAGTATGGCAGCAGCGTCTGCCTGAACCACACCGCGGCCAGCAGTCCATGCCGGGAGCCACCCGATTCAATACCCTGGGATTTTTTTGCTTCTCCTGCAGCCTTCAGCACTGCTTCTGACAGAAGGGAGGAGACATCAGTAGCCCGGTGGACGGCCAGGCGCGTCTAAACGGATGATTTCTCAAATATGTCGCTGTTGATGGCCGAGGGGGGCCATGGAGGAGACTCAGCAGCAATGAGGCGGGCCAGCAGCCAGGGAGAGTCCTCCGGCTTCACCGCATTCAGCTCTCATCGCCTCTTACCCAAAACCCGCCTAACTGTCTCTGCTCCGTGCACCACATAGACACTCCGCGCTCGAGCCCCGCTACCGCCTCTTGTATGTCCCGGGCAGGGGCAGGGTATGTGCATCTTGCTCTGCTAACCTAGCAACCCCCCCTGCCAAGCAGTGCGCCCCTCCTGCCGCCCCTGTATTGTATACACGTTACGATTGTTAATTTCTAAATGTGATGATGATGCTGGATCTGCCAATAAACATGTCGGCCTTGACAATGCAGGTGCGTTTTCAAGGCCATTACGACAATAGCCGTGGCATGGTCTCCTGTTTATTTTCTAGTATGTGGGCCGTGTGTGCAGAGGTGTTTAGAGTCAGGGATACGTGTGCCTCCCCGGGAAAACGCCGCGCTGCTGTCTCGGATGGATGGGCAGTTTGTGTGCCGGTGTGAGAGTGTATGGCTTGCTCGCTGCACGACTCGTTTGCCTGCTCCTCATGTATCGGTCATTCTGTGCATGTGCTCGTTGGGGCTGCATAGAGCCCCGTAGCCCCACGCCGGTCTCTGCATTGCCCATCCCCCCTTACATCGCGGGGCTGTCCCGGTTCATACATGACATGACTGGCCTGCTTGCTGCTCTCGTGCGCTCGAGGGCGCGCAACTACTGAGGGATGTGGGTGCCTTGCACGCTGCCTGCATTGCGTCTGTACTGTCTTTTATATTTGCAATGTGAAACCATCCAGAGGAGATGGCTTTCCCACCCCGCACCCTTGAACTGTCAAAATACACTTGTTTGTAGCTGCCTGGGTTGGAATCTGGGGGCGAAGCAGCCGCGAAACTCTCTATGTATGTCCGAGCCTAGCTGCACCAAAGAGCTCTCATGTTTCTGCTGAGACAGCAACGTCAAGAAAATGGCTGGAGTTTGCTTATTGCGTTTAATGTATTCAGCCGCCCCCGGCCCACACTCATTACTGCTGCTATAGAGCGGGCTCTCTGCTAGCGACTATGCAGCCTGGCTTCACCCTGCTTGCAACCCTTCCCACCACCGGCTTCCAGCCTTTCACCATTCGTAGTAATGTGAAATGGGAAAGAAAGGGAGGGAACGCACCCCATTTCAATCACGTTTCACTCTATTGCTGGACAGAAAGCTCGCTTTATGCGGTTCCTCATCAGTAACTAATTAAATATGATTGCTCTCCATGAAGCCTAACATAGTCTATGAATATTTCAGCAGATCTTATACTCCCAGCGCTGTAAAACGATATCCATAATAAAAAAAGGTGCATACGGGCTAGCTGACAACAACAAAAAAATGGCGGCCGCAAAGCGCCGAAATTTTCGGAGTCGGGCGTGTTTTTGGCGTTCTGAGTGACGGATGACGTCACAGGGCGAAAGAACGCAATCAACACGCCCCCGAATCCGAAAGAGACGGGGCTTGAACTGAGTGACGCCCCTCTCCTCCAATGGCTGGCCTCCGTTTAGGAAGCCAGCCAATGGAGGAGAGAGGCGGGTTCAATCCCCCATACCTAAAAACATTAAATCTCCCACCGAAAACTGCGCAAGCGCAGCCTTAAGGTCCTTGACCTAAAAAGTGGGGGTGACCATAGGAAGCAGACCCTACTCTCCTACAGCCATCACATCTCTTAGAGTTCGTGAGCTCCAGGCGCTAACCATAAAAGAACCATTTCTACAAATTCATCAAAACAAAGTGGTTCTTGGGACTAATCCTACATTTTTACCCAAAGTAGTTTCTGCCTTCCATCTCAGCCAGTCGGTTGAGCTACCTGTGTTTTTTCCTCAACCAGACTCAGTGGCAGAATGCGCTCTTCAAACGTTAGATGTAAAAAGAGCACTACTATATTACATTGAAAGAACTAAATCTTCAAAAAACTAAACATTTTGTTGCTTTTTCGCCACTGCATAAAAGCAATCCCATATCAAAAGCAGGTATTGGAAGGTGGATAGTTAAGTGCATCCAAATATGCTACATTAAAGCTAAACGCACATTAAAAATTTCTCCTAGGGGCACTCTACAGGCAATCTAGGGGCATCTATGGCATTCTTAAAGAACATACGCTTAGATGACATCTGCAAGGCTGCAACATGGTCTACACCACACACATTCACAAAGTTAGCAAAACAACAAGCTAGTCTGTGTCTGGCCGTTTTAAGAACACTATTCACTATACACTATTATTAGATCAAAAAAGATGGCCGCCTGGCAGGAGCTCCCGTGAAGAGCTCCTGGTGCTGGGGATTCCCTCTGGGCTTTATCCCTGCTTAGCACATACCAGCTCGCCGGATCTTGTAGCAGAAAAGAAACTGGAGCATGTAACTGGATTGGGAAGTAACTGGATTGCCCTGAAACTGCGTGAACGGGCTGGGATTCAAGCCATCGCCCCAACAACGGACAACACCCACTGAGACGGAGTCTGACCTGAAGGAGGCAAGACCTGCTGAGCCGGCACTCGGACTGCGGAGCTATCGCAACCGGCCACTAGACCCGTGCCTTCAGAAACACCACATCGCGGCGCAGCTGAAGCCCCGGGGAACCGCTGAGTCGGCTCGGCGGAGGGTCCCGAGCTAGCACCGCCACAACAGAGGAATCCAGAAACACACACTCTCCGCGCGGAATAGCGGAAACAACAGACCAGCCCAGCTGCACCGGGACCAAGGTGGACCGAGCACCGGACCCATCCCCCCCCTTCTCTAAATTGGCAGATGCTGGCCGCTACAGGGGTACAACGGACAACACGCGCAGCAGGGGAGCACCGCGGGACGAACACCGGACCCCGCCTCCACTCACGAGTTGAAGCAACGGACCCCCCCCCCACCCAGAAGCCGCCGATTGCAACGGACCCCCCCCCCCCACCCAGAAGCCGCCGAAGCAACGGATCCCCCCCCCCACCCAGAAGCCACCGATTGCACACCGGGATGAGGACATCACCCCCCTCCCCTCTCCCACCCGCCCCGCAGTAAAGGAACACCAACGGACTGGAGGGCTGAGAGGAGCAGCGGACGCCGGCATGGAAATAGTTTGCAGTCACTGGTGGAGCACATTAGCGTGCAGCGGACACAGTCCTTGACTACAAGAGAAGGTATTTATGTACATTTTCTTGGTTCTGAACTTTGTTGTACTTGTACTTGTACAAAATGGCGGGGGTCGGAAAAACAAGAACCTAAGGCCATAAATCACCTACTGTGCCCACGAGAGTCCATCGGGATGAGTCTCCCCCACAGCGTGAGAAACGAAACTGATCTCACTGCTCACAAGCATGGAAATAAAAAGAGGACTAAATGTCTGATCTCACTGCTCACAAAGCATGGAAATAAATAGTGGACTAATGTCTCTTCTCCCCATATGTGGTGGCCATTTTGATACAGTCTCCCCCCTCGGACCACCATCGTGGCTAATCATTCTTTTGCACCTTATGTACTAAGAACTGGTCTCCTCAGGCTATTTCTAATCGTATTTGGCACTTTCTCCGTAACTTCCTTTCCTTCACCTGTGACACAACGAACGCTACCTCATACCTAGCTTGGAACTGGGCTTGCTTCAAACGGAACCTGGAACCTCTCCACCCTGCTCACAAGCAATAACAACAAAAAAGGACTAGCGTCTCCAGTCCCCCTACATGGCGGCCATTTAAGACTGACCTCTCTCTCTACTCAGCGGCCATCACGGACTAGTCATTGCCTTTTACTGCAGGCTCTAATTTTATTTTAATTATTTTATCTTATTGTTTTATTACTGGATTACTACACTGTATGCATTGCTATCACACTGCCATCGTATATTCTAGTGTTATATTGTTATTGCTGCAATATGTATGCACATTTATGGGACTTAGTAACTCATTAGTAGTTTAGCCCTATTCTAGCCTGTATTTTTTATTGTATTTTTTATTGTAGTGCTATATTGTTATTACTGCAATATGTATGCACATTTATGGGATTTAGTAACTCATTAGTAGTTTAGCACTATTCTAGCCTGTATTTTATATGCGGCAAACTGCACATATCTCACCTTTATCCCCTTCATTCACTGTCCGCTTCCACATTTATTTATTTTCTTATTGGGTTTTCATTGTAAGCTACGTCACGATATTGCACTGATTATTACTACCTCATCCAACTCGCTCTGTCAGGCAAACTGCGCCCAGCCACTTTCTAAGCCTAGACTACATTGCTGCTACCCTGTACATTCTGATATGTAACTTAGCCTCCACCTAATAGGCCTTACCTCGCATAGCTGGTCACACGGTGTAAGCTGACTGCTACCTTGTATATAGGATACATCTGATAAGATGCTCCCACGCACTGGCTGTTCGGGGATCACACTGACTTCCACCCCCTATATCTGTGCTCACTCACTAGTGTCTTCCTTGGCCCTGTAACTAGCGGCTGACAGCGTGTACTATCGCCCTAGTTCAGACACCTAACACCACAGCCTCTCTAAAATGGAGCTCAACGGCAAGCACACTTTTAGAATTAACTACCCCTCCACCCCTCTCTCCAAAAATGCCACTAAACGTTTTAAACACAACTTCTTGAGGTCGCACCCGGAAACACCCTTTGCTGACACCTACTTCTCATCGGGCAATGGAGCCCTGAATACTGATTTCATCTTCCACACCTCACGCAGAGCCCAATGGAGAAAAACTTTCCTATCTCTACTCACAGTCTCCATCACCAAGAAAACAACCCATGGCTTAACTCTCACCATCACACCTTCCCACCTCTTCCCTGGCAGGTCTACCATTACAATCTATAATACCGGGATTGTCCTGATCCAAGCCACGGACAAGAACCTGGAACTACTAGACAACCTGTTCCCCAAGTTCAAAGAGCACCTCTCCAAGCTGCGGACCCGAACCCAGAAGTCCGCCAGCACTATCCCCCCTGACCTCGCAGCCACCACCTACTACACCTCTACCCCCAGCACCCCAGTAAATGGCCCACCTGCTGTTAACGCACGCCACTCCCCAAGGACAGTCACGAATATCTCCACCGCACATACTAGTAGCCCCTCCAACATGACACTTCTTATCCCCACCCACACCCCCTCCATCCCTCTCCCCTCGGACAGAACATCCCCCACCCACAACACTCCACCATTTGAACAAGCCACCGCCCAAAGTTTATCCACCCCCCCCCCATCCCCGCCTCGACAGACACCTCTCCCTCCCCATCTCCCTCTCCACTCCCACCCACGTGTCTCACACCCGACACAACAACTCCCACCCACAACACGCCTACATCTGCACACACCATCACTCGGAGTTTATCCACCCATCCACCCCATCCCCCCCACGGCAGACACCTCTCCCTTCCCCGCTCCCTCCCCACTCCCACTCATAACGCCATCCCCCTCCCAACACAAGATACAGAACATACCTCCTCCCCTACCCTAGCACCCCCCTCTCTCCCACCTCCTATTCTTAGCCCTCACTACCCTCCTGTCTTCCCCCACTGTCTTCAACCTTCACTCACTCTTCTACTCACCTGTACCGTCTCCCACTGAAGTCACTAGCTATGCTTCCCACCCACCGCCTGCCTCACCTTCACCACTCACACCCCTCGCCCACAAACACGTCCACACCTTGAATACCATCCCACCCATTAGCACCGCGGAACACCTCAGCAACCCTCCTGACCTGACCTTATCCACACTCCAACAAGTCAAGGAGGAAATTTTACAAATCAAAAAAGACATCCACGCAATCAAAGACCTTCTCTCCTCACAGCCCAGTCTACCGCCCACCATCCCATTACCCTACAAACGACGCACCCTTCCTACATACACTCGCCCCCGACGACACCAGCAATGGTCCACTATCCCCGTTCGCAATAACTCCCACCGCCCCCGTCGTGTTCTCAGCCCCTTGTCGGACCTCGACCTTTGCTCTCTCCTACGCTCTTATGGCCCAGGTCCGGTAAAAGATTTTTCCAATTCGCACATCCCCATACCCACAATTCCCACAAACCCTCTGAGGCTCCCAACACTCAACAACAGAGGCTCCGTCCCTAACAACCTCAGGAAAGTTCCCCTCACACTAGAAAGCTCGACCACCCTTCTCTCTCCCAAACTCAAATGCATCCTACTAAACTGCAGATCGGCCCAGAGACATTCCTCCGACATCGCGGATCTTGTCTCAAACAGGGAGCTAGACCTAGCCTTTCTAACGGAAACGTGGCTCACTGAAGCCTCTACCCCGATTATGGACATACTAGTCCCCCCCAATTATCACATCATTAGGCTGGACAGGTCTCCTGGCAAGACAGGCGGGGGAATTGCATGCATTTTTAAGAGCAACCTCTCCGTTACTCAAGTCACCTCCCCCTCCCTTTCCTCCTGTGAACTCCTCTGCCTAGACATCATCAGTGAGGGCAAACAAGTATGTACTTTACATCTCATTTATCACCCGCCTGGTGACAATCCCATATTCACCCAACAAGTCATGGACCTGATCACTTCCAACGCCGGTCGGCAGACCACTCAAGTCTACCTGGGTGACTTCAATCTCCACTGGAACGATCAGAAAGACACTGCGGTGAATAGTCTAAAAACTTTCCTCAATGCGCTTGACCTCACCCAATTATGCGATAAACCAACACACGACAAAGGCGCGATACTCGATCTCATCATTGCCAAAGAGAACGCTATTCAACTGGAAGCGATTCTACCCTGCGATTGGTCAGATCACCACATTATCACCTTCTTTATCAACGAAAAAGTTAAACCTAACCCTACTCAACCAATCAAATCCAAAACATGGAAAAGGGATTTGAAGAATCTTAACCCCTCCACCCTACCTCCCCACATCGGCAACCTCCTCCTTCCCCCTTCAGGTGCCTCAGATGTTCAATCACTGACTGACCACTACCTTGACTCTATGAATACAATAGTCAATGAAGTCGCCCCTCTGCAACTGAAGAGAGTCTCCACCAAAATTTCTAACCCCTGGTATGATGACAGTCTCAATGACGAAAGGCGTAATATGCGAATGGCAGAGCGCACCTGGAGATCGGACCCTTCAGCACTGCATCTCAAAAAGCTTAAGACCAAGAGAAATGCCTACTTTAGGAAAATAAAGCGCACAAAGTCGGACTTCTTCAGCCGCCAGTTGGACCAAGCGAAGAATAGGCCAAGAAAACTGTTCGAGCTAATCAAGACCCAAACAAAGGCACTACCCACACAATCAAATAGCACAACAAATGACACCCCACACTGTGAAGCCTTCTTTGCTTTCTTTAAACATAAGACTGACAACATAAGAAATGACCTCATCATGGATGTAAATCGATACTCCAACTACACCAGAATGGCTGACACTCAACCTAAAAACAAGGCATCCTGGCAGTACTTCGACACCTACTCGGAAGAAGCTATACACAAACTGCTCTGCACTTTGAAGCCCTCTAATCACCTCACAGACCCTCTACCTGCTAATGCTGTAAAAGACTTTATCCCCTTGCTCCTCCCTCTCTGGACCAAGATCATCAACAGCTCTTTGCAACAAGGACACATTCCAGACTCCCTTAAGGTGGGGCAAGTCACGCCTATACTCAAGAAACCTACAGCTGATCCGTCTGACCTAAACAATTATCGGCCCATCACCAATATCCCCACCCTGGCCAAACTGTTGGAGAAATGTGTCCAACTCCAACTAACAAAACACATTGATCAATTTGACCTCCTCAACCCTCATCAATCAGGCTTCAGAGCGAAACATAGCACGGAAACAGCTATGACACACATAATTGATGACGCCCTCCAAATTCTGGATCGCAATGAGTCCTGCCTCCTCATCCTTCTTGATCTCTCGTCAGCATTTGACACGGTCAAACATGAGAACTTGTTGGAGCTGCTAAGTACTAGAATGGGGCTATCGGGAACTGTTATCAAATGGTTTTCGTCTTTCCTTCACAACCGGTCTCAGAGGTTCAAGATCGACAATGTACTATCTACACCTGTGCCTGCAGATCTAGGGGTTCCACAAGGATCCACCCTCTCTCCTACACTGTTCAACCTCGTTATGGAACCCCTCGCCACCTTGCTTCAAGCATCCAATGTTCAATTCCATATGTACGCTGATGACACACAACTCTACCTAAAGTTACAATCCCCGGAAGATATCAAACAGCTGAATTCCACGCTTATTAACACCCAATCCTGGCTGGCCGATAATCACCTCAAACTAAATGCTCTAAAAACTGAGTTCCTACTCATCTCACCTCCGGCGAAAATCTCCACCACCCAAACCTGGCTCAACAACCTAACAGCACTCAATGTCCAACCTACCATCGTGGACTCGGCGAAATCCCTAGGCATCACACTCGACGCCAAGCTCGACATGCAGCAGCACGTCAGCAAAGCCACAAAAGCAGCTAATTTCCAAATTAACACGCTGAGGAAAATCAAACCCTTCCTCCCGGCCAAAGACTTCCAAACTGCTGTACAAGCTCTAGTCATCCCTCGAATAGACTACGGAATTGCGACCCTCAGCGGTCTCCCACTATCCACAACAGCACCCTTAAGAGCCTCCCTGAACGCTGCCGCGAGACTCATTACTGGCTCTAGAAAGCACTCGCACATATCCCCAGACTTAAAGTCTCTAAAATGGCTGCCTTTTGAAGCCAGAATACAGCTAAAAATTGCAACTATGACACACGCGGCCGTGCACCACAAGGCACCCAACTACCTCGCTCAAAAGCTGTCTATATCAGGAGGTTCGAGATCCAATAGGAGTACTAAAAATCTACTCCTGAAACCTCGTAGATTTCGGAAAGCGAAAACTTACAAACGCTCCTTCTCAGGAATGGCACCCAGGATCTGGAATGCGCTCCCTCCTGAAACAAGGCTAATCACCTCCTCTGCACTCTTCAAGAAAGAGGTGAAAACAATCCTTCTGGCCAAGATCTCCTGATCGCTACAGATGTTGGGTCAGAGACTCTGCAATGCTTTGTACCGCTGCTCTGCCTATCCCCTGGCACTATACTCGACTTGTTGGGGGCACTATTACGCTACTCTCTTACTACCGACCAAGATATGATACACGTTGGTTTACTGATCCACCTGTACACCATTGTAGTGGGATCAATGACTTGTGCTGCTCTATCCTACTCCCTTACCTGATCATATATGGATTGGTTTTATGTTTGTTTTTATCATCCATGTTATTACCATGTTATTGCCATGTTACCATGTTACTTACCTGATCATATATGGATTGGTTTTATGTTTGTTTTTATCATCCATGTTATTACCATGTTACTGACTATTATACTGTTCCCATTATCTCTGTTTACTCCTACTGCCCCTTCCCTGTCTTTGTGAAGCGCTCTGATATCTGTAAGGATCCTGTTCGCGCTATATAAAACTTTGAATAAATAAATAAATAAATAAATACTATTTCAAACAACTGCAACATATACAGGTTAGCCACCGCTTGGGAGATAACTGCTGTAGAGTCTATGCTAAAGCTACAGCTCCTATACCTCAAAAGGAAAATGCTGCGTACCCAGTATGCATCTGTTCTTGGCATATAGAGCTGTAGAGTCATATGCGCCCACCCACCTCCCCGGGTACCTTTTATCTGTTGCAGTATCATCTTACTTAGGTACAATATACATGGGCATCTCTTTCTACTCTTACTAACTCCATCACCATTACCCCAAAAAAATCTGGGGATGAAGTCGATGCCCATGTGCACTATTACTAAAAGGAGGTGTCACCTACCTCGTGACTGCAAAGACTTATTCGAACAAAAACAAAGTGCAAACCTCCGGACCCAACACCAGATGGCGATCTATGCTAAAGCATATGACTTTACAACTCTATATGCCAAGAACAGATGCATACTCATACTGGGTAAGTAGCATTTTCCTTTTCTCTGCCTCTGCTGATAGATCATGTGGTCCTATCTTCAGCTGTGAGATAGTGTGTCCTCATGTAACGTAACTGGTGCTATGTAAAGCGCTCTGATACCTGATTCGGTTCGGGTCTAGTTCGCGCTATATAAAACTCTGGAGAAAAAAAAGATGTGTATGTATGTGTTTATATATTTTACTTTTTACAACACATTGTAAGCCTTATAAATACATATTGAGGAGGTAGACATTGTTTTAGGTAACATCACAAGACAAATTGGATTCATGTAAAGAACCTGCAATAAGAGAATCAAACACAGATATATCTAAAACACCATACACATTCACTAAGATCCCTAACCTTTACATAATAATTTTATAACGTGAGTGCATGTGGTTACTGGGTATACATATACGCTATATAAAGTTTAGAAAAGTCATCAGATTGTCTTTTTAGGATGGCTAGAGATGTGATCGCCTAGGTCTACACTCACAAACAATACTTGGAAGAAAACTGCACCTGGAAGTACAGCTATGAATCGTGCATGGTTAGCGGTTTGGTTTGTACTTTCTGAGGTGTTATGTTTTTCTAGATTACATCTGTATGTCTTAAGAACTTCATTGTTGGGTGCAACTTGAGGACGTGTTACTAGGAGCAGTATTTTGATCTGGGTGGTAAGATTAATAAATAAGTGAAAAGTTTAGAAGCTTTGTGTGAATAATGTAATAAATGATAAAGCTTTTATATTGGTGTCCTTTAAAGAAAATCTAATTTCTACAGGACGTTTTTGAGATGAAATTTGCAAAAATGCCAGATGAGCCTGCAGAGCCACCACCTCCTCCACCCCCAGCAGCACCAGTGGTCAGTAAAAGCATAGAGAGTAGCCACAGCAGTGGGGAGAGTTCTTCTGACTCTGACAGCTCTGATTCCGAGGAAGAACGAGCAACCAGACTGGCAGAACTCCAGGAGCAGGTGAGATCCAGTGACCAGGTAACCTCAAAACCTTCTTTTGTATATCAATAACAATGTTTATTTGCATAATCTATAAAAATGTATATGAATTGGATTGAACTGTTAATAGATCTGTGGCCAAAAACGTAGGGGAGGGTTGTCTTAAGCGTTTTAATAATAAAAAAAAAAAATCCTATGTTTTAGCAGGCTTAGCTCCTGCAATGTAAGCAAACTAAAGCACAGATTTTGAGCAATGAGTTTGAGTGGGTATGCCTACACTTCCCTGCCCAGTTCCCTTTTTTGCTTATAACCCATTTAGCTGGGAAAATAGGCTCTCCAATGTAGAATTACAATTTTCTTAAATATATATACCCTATATATGGACCCTGAATCATATAAACAAGATGCTCTCTGTTGCGTGGTCAGTCAGCTACAGATACCTATTTATCTTTATGTAACCGTTTAGTGATTTAAAAAAAAATACCTTGATGAATCTCACTCACCTTTGAGTGTTTTTACACTTCATCCTTTACTGTATTTCACTAAACCTATATTTCCTAATAATATTTAGCTTAATAAAAAAACGTGAGGGGGTCCTTTTCTGCTTTCTTGTGGACATCACAAGATTGCCTAAGGTTCTGTTCTTGAGGCACCTGGTCTCTCCCACATTTAGCGTCTTTCTCTATTATAGGAATTTTGGAGGAAAAATGAAATATGCTCATGATGCAACTTTTCTGTCTTTAAATAAGCCAGTTAGACAAAAATGTTACTTAAACATATCTTTGAAAATGCCCCTCCTGAAAAGCATTTGCACTATGTTTAAGCTTAGCGTGCGTCTTTGTGAGAATACCTTTGCATTTAGTTTTCCTAAAGGCTTTCTTTTGATTGTAAATAATTTTCTGCTTGCATTATTTTTTGTTGATCAGAAATTAGGCGCATGTGTGCCTCCAAATTCCATAACTTTTCTCCAGATAGAACCAGCTTAAGGTCCTGTTTTCAGGTTTCCCCTGTGCTGTGCTTGTGAAATCTATTATTTTTAATATAAACTTAAAAGGGGCTTACATCCTGCCCCCCTACCCCCCTTTCGTGGATTTTCATTGGTTCCTGTGCTTGCCACTTATTTTTCCTCCATTTCCATTGGCTGTAGCAAATTTTCCTGCATTTATTAAATTGTTACTCATCTACTTCTCATCAGTCTCCCATGGCAGAAATGCTGTTCACAACCGCTTTGGTGGAACTATGTTTTCATAAAGTTTAGTCTCTTTCTGCTTTTTGGTCTTGCAACAGATTTATATAGGGTAACTTAGCACACAGAGGGATTAAGTGATTTGCCCAGAATCACATGATGATGTGCTGCGGAGACTCAAACCGTGATCCCCAGCGTCCGAATCAGCAGCTCTTGCCGCTGCGCCACATGCTCTCCACTCCTGTGATACTTTCCAGGGAGTTCTTTTCTTCGTCCTGAATGCTGATTGATAAAAACAGCTTATTATTCATCACATAGGCGAAGCCGATGAATGGGGGGATTCATGAAGCGGCACCAAACATACACCCTCAGCGGCGTAGGGGCTGCCTGGTGCAGAGTGCTAAGTGTCAGGTACCCAATGCTCTTCAATTGAGAGACTCAGTTGGACAAACAGGCTGCAGGCATCACACCGGAGGCTGTAGGAGGTAAAGTTGAGGTATTGAGGGCCATAGGGGCACGGTCGGTTGAGCTCACCAAGGCCTAGGGGCTTTGGATGTATGGGTGTGCTTTGACGTCTGATTCTTCTCACCAGAGCTGATCCGAGGGAGCCTCCGTATTCAGTCTGAAGGCGTTGTCTTGGAGTCCAGGAGGGGGTCAGCTAATGCTGGACTTGAGGTCAGAGATCACTGTGGAACCTGTTATGGAATGGTGAGCCACCTGGACGTGGGCCGGAGGCATCTGGTGCAGTGTGGGCAGGACTTGCGGATTCAGAGGGCATTGGAGTCCTTTGTGTAGGTTTCTTGAGCACAGATCTGCTGCCCTGTGTAGTCTCTGGTCCTTGTCAAAAGGCAGGCAGTCTTCCTCTGGTTTTGAAGTGTCTGGCGGCAGGACAGGCTTGGTCTTCTTCACAGTGTCATTGAAGATGGAGACTGGCCGGTAGGGTCAGTAGGTATTTTCAGTCTTTGCTGCACGGCGTCTTCTTCATTGTCCTTAGGTCGGCAGGAACTCGTTTCCAGGTCCAGGGGAGCCACCTAAATAGTAAATTTAGGGGCGTTTTAGGGATGCAGCTGGTAGGGCCCATAGGCACCTTAACTGGGGTGACTGCACCCTCAATTATGCCACAGGGGGCATAGTCGAAGCCCTGATTGGAGGAGTCTCACCATCTATAAGTTTGCGGGGACTGAAAGATGTGCTTCACCTCACCTTCCCCCACCTTAGGGGTGGAGTTGACAAAGGTGAGCACACCTCCTATTCTTCCTAGGTTTTCCTGACTGTTTCCGGCGAAAATGGTTGTGTAAACTGGGGGCTGCCATCTGCTGCTAGCAGAAGAGACTGAGGATTGCACTACAAAGGTGGCAGGCCTTTGAAACTTCCCTCTCGAGCACTGTGCCCATTCTGGGTGAGGAAGTGTTACCACTTGTGCATTGTTTCTGATCCCAGAAACATGTCGGGTGGTGGCAGACTGGCTACAGCCAGTCTGTGACTGACAACACCAGGGTTGCTAGGTTTTCAGGGGTTACCTGAGGTGCCCTCTGAGTACATGGTTCAATAAATCCCACACTGGCATCAGTGTGGGTTTATGAAGAGGAATAGTTTAGTATCAAACACTCATGGGTTTAGAGAAGTCCTCATGGTGCTGAGAAACTAGAGTTGTCTAGTTACCAGCCCATGTACTCTCTGTGGCTTCACTGGCCTTTACACTAAGAATTGACTTAAATATTGTAATGGGATGTTCGAGGCATGTGGGCTGCTAAATTCATACCTGTAGCATAGATCGCCGCCTAGTGTTGGGTCCGGATGATTGCACATTGTTGTCCTGGAAGAGTCTTCGAAGTATCACAAGATAGGTGGCTCCTCCCCTGGACTACAGTGCGCATGGGCATCGACTCCATCCCCAGATTGTTTTTTTTTTTCCGCCATTGGGTTCGGATGTGATTTCGACGTCTCCTGTTCGGAATCGTAATAGTAATTTATCAAGGCCAAAAGGCCTTATTGGCACTGTCGGTATTGTTCGCGTTCGGTCCATCTTCCAGCTCGTAGAGTCGGATATCCGGGGGGTCGTGAGACTCTTCGGTGATAGGGGCCTAGTCGACGCAGCAAGACTTCGACGGCATGGAGCGGAGTCCATTCAAGAAATGTCCCGTGTGTGGATCAAAGTACCCACACATCGACGTCCATCCTGTGTGCAACAAGTGCCTGTCGCCGGACCACGACGAGGCCAACTGTATGGCCTGTTCCAGGTTTCGATCGAAAAAGACGATCAAGCTTCGGCGCGTGGCGCGCCTTGAGGCCCAGCGATCGGCTCTATCACCGGTGGACATCTTTGACGACCCCGCGGAAGACGAGCAAGTGCGTCACCTGCAGATTTCCCCTACCACGGTGGAGGTCGAGTCCGAAGACGGAGCTGACGACCACAGTCCCGACATTCAGGAAATCGTCGAGAAGGTAGGGGACGACGGCGAAGCATATGGGGCCATGGAAGATAGCTCGGAGGAAGAGCTATGCCCCGTTCGTACTCTTACAAAGGCTCAGGTCACGGGATCGCCACGCGGCCTTACCCACGACCTTACACCTCGATCCACGGCCCCGCCTTCCGGCTCGGCTACGGACACCTCCGCGGAGCCGCCATTACTGAAAACGAAACCCTCGGTACCGGTGAAAACAAAGATGGCCGGCACGCCATCGAAACCGAAGACGTCCGCTCCGACGCCGTAGTCCTCGGGGGCCCCCAAACAGGCGCACGCTGCCGAACAGGCTAAGGTGCCGAAGGTGGTTAAGGAGCCAAGCTCGAAGAAGCCCACCGGGTCGGAGTCTACCAAGGGAGACAAGCCGACGCCTAAGAAGACTGCCGAGCCTGCATCGGGAAAGTCTGTCGCGCCGAAGACCAAGGGGCCCGTTGACGCGAAGTCGGTGAAGAACGCAGAGCCGAGGTCTGGGGCCGTGACCCCTAAAGGAAAACCGATCGATCCGAAGCCATCGGCATCGACGTCTACGGTAGTGGACAGTAATCGAAGCGCACCAGTCACGAGTGCTCCTCGACCGGACAAACACGTCAGCCACGCTCGGGTCTTCCCCAGGGGGCGGACCACGGACATCAGTCGGATCGACGAAACCGTCCGCTTCCTTTACGAAGCAGGTCTCGGACTCCCTCAAGCGCCTTAAGGACAAGGCTTCGGCATCGGAACCGAAGACTCCTTCCGCGCCGAAGCTAACAGACGCACCAAAGACCACGTCTGCACCGCTCGCCAACACGTTGCCGCCTAAGGTGGCGCCAAAGGCCTTTGCACCGCGGTCGGTGCCCAAGGACACCGTGTCGACGTCCACTCCACCGGCTGGGACCGTGGGTCCTCGGCAACCTTTTGCTGAAGAACGGTCGGAGCATTTCATCGATGCCGACACCGGCAAACTCACGCTATACAAGAGGAAGATTACTTCGCAACCTTTGCAGTCCTTTACCATTCCTCTGAAACGTAAAAAGCCTGCAGCAGACACCCCAGTTCTGGTGGAGCAGATTCTTCCTCAGCATAGGCGGAGTGCAACACCTTCACCCACATACTCAGATGGGGATGGAGGGGACCAAGATGAGGAGTACAACTTCCCTGCTCATACAGAGCCTGATGAGCAGCAGGACTCATGGATGGATACTGGTGATCAAGGGGACCAGCAGACGGTCCAGGATCCACAAGTCTATAACGTAAAGCCGTCCCCCACTGAGGACTCTGCGGCATTTAATGCCTTAATCGAAAGGGCAGCTACAAACCATAAGGTGGAGATGCATGCTGACCCCGTGGAAGTGGACTTCCTTTTTGACACTTTCTCTACTGCTGAAAACACTGTCAAGACTCTCCCAATGTTGAAAGGGGTCCTTAAGCATGCAGCAGACATTTTCAAGGAACCCACGAGATCCCGGGTGGTAAACCCACGCATTGAGAAGAAATACAGACCGGCACCTGGCGACCCCACTTACATACGGGGCCAGTTGCCTTTGGACTCTTTGGTGGTCTCAAATGCCCGCAAAAGGGCAAACTCCCAAACAACGGGTGAAGCTCCTCCCCCAGACAAAGAGTCAAAAGTGCTGGAGGCATCTGGGAAGCGGGTAGCAGCTCAGGCGGCCAACATATGGCGCATCTCAAACACGCAAGCTCTGTTGGCCAGATACGATAGGGCGCACTACGACACCCTAGAGCAGCTGTTACAACACCTCCCAGACCAGTTTAAAGAGGGAGCTGAAATGCTTATTCAAGAGGGGAAGCTAATCTCCAACGTTGCGAACACAGCAGCGAGAGCAATCAACACTAGTGTGATGCTGAGACGTCAGGCATGGCTCCGCATCTCGGGATTCAAGCCAGAAATACAAACTACTATCCTCAACCAACCCATTAATCCAGACAGGTTGTTTAGCCCAGAGGTGGACACCACCCTAGAGAAGATCAAAAAAGATACCGAGACTGCCAAGTTCATGGGAGCTCTCCAGTCACAACAATTTAGAGGGAACACTTTTCGTCGCTCAGGCAATCGAGGTGTTAACAGAGGGCACATGTCGCAGCAGACGCCATTCAATAAAAGTGGCGCGCAATCCTCCTACAGCAAGCAGGGCAGAGGTGGATACAGAGGAAACAGTGCCAAGGGCAGAGGCAACAACAGTTCCCGTTCCTCTGCCGCCAACAAACAGTGACTCCCTGTCACTGCCCCCCGACCATCCTACACCTGTCGGGGGGAGACTCCAACAGTTCCTGCCCGTCTGGAAGTCCATCACCACAGACAGGTGGGTCAGGAAACTTATCCAGTTCGGCTATTGTTTAGAACCGACGTCCACCCCACCACCCATGCCCCCAAAACACCGTCCTATGTCAGCAGAGCACTTGCACTTATTGCAGCAGGAGGTTCTAGTGATGCTGCAAAAAGGCGCAATAGAGCTCGTGCCGGTGGAGGAGGAAGGCACAGGGGTTTATTCCCTGTACTTCTTAATCCCAAAAAAGGACGGCTCGCTCAGACCGATTCTAGACCTACGCCCCTTGAACCAGTACATTCTTTCAGAACACTTCCACATGTTGACACTGCAGCAGGTTCTTCCCTTGTTACAACGGTGAGACTTCCTCGCAACCTTGGACCTCAAAGATGCTTACTTTCACATACCAATCCACCCCTCCCACAGAAAGTACCTCAGGTTCACCATCCACAACAGGCATTACCAGTTCAAGGTACTCCCCTTCGGAGTGACCACTGCTCCCAGAGTGTTCACAAAATGTCTGGTGACAGTGGCGGCACACCTTCGGAGACAGAGTATACATGTCTACCCTTATCTGGACGACTGGCTCGTGCAGGCAAAGTCAGCCCAGCAGTGCGCCGCAGACATGTCCCACACCATTCACCTCCTTCACAGTCTAGGATTTACACTGAACTACCCGAAGTCACACCTTCTGCCAGCCCATGTGCGGCAGTATTTAGGCGCGACAATCAATACTCTGGCTGCCACAGCTCAGCCGAACCCAGCGCGGATCGACAACATCCAGACGCTGATCCAAAAGTTCAGACCACAACACCCACTCCCAGCGAGAGTGTTCATGCAGTTGATAGGCATGATGGCCTCCTGCATCTTCATAGTCCCGCACGCGAGACTCCATATGCGTCCGCTCCAAGAATGCTTAGCGCATCAGTGGACTCAGGCTCAAGGACAACTAAACGACCTAGTGTTGGTGACGGGTCGGGCATACAGCTCTCTGCATTGGTGGAATCCACACAACCTTTGCAAGGGCCGACCGTTCCAAGAGCCTGTGCCACAGATTACACTAACAACGGACGCGTCTCTCCTGGGATGGGGGGCTCATGTGCTCCACTATTCGGTGCAGGGACTATGGACAGCGCAACAAAGAAAGATGCACATCAACTACTTGGAGCTGATGGCAATCTTCATGGCACTCAAGTCCTTCAAAGTACATCTGTGCAACAAAGTCGTGTTGATCCGGACGGACAACATGACAGCCATGTACTACATTCAAAAGCAGGGAGGTACGCACTCTCCACAGTTGTCTCATCTGGCTCAGAGCATGTGGAAGTGGGCCATTCAGAGGAACATCTTCCTCATGGCGGAACACCTCCCGGGCACGGACAATCAGATGGCGGATCTGCTCAGCAGGTACAGCCACCAGATGCACGAGTGGGAGTTACATCCATCAGTACTCCGCCCGTACTTCCAGCAGTGGGGTCATCCAGAGATAGACCTGTTTGCCACGGAGGAAAACGCAAAATGCCAAAGCTTTGCCGCCAGGTTCCCTCACCCACTATCGCAGGGTAATGCGATATGGATGAACTGGTCAGGCAGATTTGCGTACGCTTTTCCCCCAGCGCCTCTCATTCCGCTGGTGGCACGAAAGCTCAAGCAACACTCGCTGACGCTCATCCTAGTTGCTCCAACGTGGGTGCGACATCCGTGGTACACCACGTTCCTCGAACTCTCCGTGGTACCGCATCAAAGACTGCACCTCACACCCCGGCTCTTGACGCAGAACCGTGGCGACATTCAGCACCCGGATCCGCAGCAGCTCAATCTGGCGATCTGGCTCCTGAAGTCTTAGAGTTTGGCTACCTTGATTTGCCCCCTGAATGCATAGACATCATCCGGGAGGCAAGGAAGCCCACTACCAGAGCTTTCTATGCAGCAAAATGGAAGCGGTTTGTCATCTACTGTACAGAGCACGCTATCAACCCGCTCGATGCCTCCATTCCTAATATCATCTGCTATCTGTTGCATCTTTACAAATGCAATCTAGCATACGCTTCCATTAGGATACACTTATCCGCCATAGCGGCTTATCTCCAAAACAGGCAGCATCTCTCTGTCTTCAGGGTGCCTGCCGTTAAAGCATTCCTGGAAGGGCTGAAGCGGGTCATCCCTCCCAGGACCCCGCCAGCTCCTGTGTGGAACCTCAATGTGGTGCTCACCAGATTGATGGGTCCCCCATTTGAACCTCTGCATTCATGTGAGCTTCAGTTCCTCACATGGAAAGTGGCTTTTCTCATTGCCATAACGTCTCTAAGACGTGTTAGTGAGCTACATGCGCTCACCATCCAAGAGCCATTTATACAAATTCATTCAAACAGGGTGGTGCTGCGCACTAACCCCAAATTTCTCCCTAAGGTGGTGTCGCAGTTTCATGTCAATCAAACTATCGAACTGCCCGCATTCTTTCCCAACCCAGAAACGGTAGCAGAAAGGATGCTCCATACGCTTGATGTCAAAAGAGCGCTTATGTACTACATTGACAGAACACAACCTTTTAGAAAGACACAGCAACTCTTGGTTGCCTTCGCAGCCCAGCACAAAGGCAACCCCATTTCCAAAGCAGGAATAGCCAGGTGGATCGTTAAGTGTATTCAGATTTGCTATCAGAAGGCTAAGCGCACTTTAACGGTCCCCCCCAGGGCACACTCCACACGCAAGTTGGGGACCTCCATGGCGTTCCTGGGTAACATTCCTTTGGAAGACATTTGTAGGGCAGCCACATGGTCTACACCACACACGTTTACCAAACATTACTGTGTAGATGTGCATTCCAAACAGCAGGCAGCTGTAGGACAGGCTGTTCTTAAAACACTTTTTCAGACTTCTGCAGCTGGCACGGGCGGCCGCCGTTAATGGAGGGACTGCTATGTATTCTATGCTACAGATATGAATTTAGCAGCCCACATGCCTCGAACTGAATATGCTACTTACCAGTATGCATCTGTTCTTGGCATGTAGGGCTGCTAACATTCATATCGCCCACCCTCCTCCCCGGTGCCCGTAGCGGCTGCCGACTTTTTCTTACATTTTATCTCTAGCATGGCCATCACTTTCACTGTTAAACTCCATCTTTGCCACAATGGCTAAAAACAATCTGGGGATGGAGTCGATGCCCATGCGCACTGTAGTCCAGGGGAGGAGCCACCTATCTCGTGATACTTCGAAGACTCTTCCAGGACAACAATGTGCAATCATCCGGACCCAACACTAGGCGGCGATCTATGCTACAGATATGAATGTTATTTACAACAAGGGGTGGTGATGGACAGAGTCTCTGAATTAAGCAGAGTACTCTCACCCAGTCAAGAGATCAGGGCTAGATCCAACACCGTTTTTTAGCTCATTGCACCATCCCAGTTTCAGAACCTGGCTGTATGCAAATTAGTCTGTCCCTGGCCCAGTGCATCATGGGAACAGGGCAGACCAGACTACAACAGCCAATTCTTACACTGGGAAGGAAACAAGCTTCCGGGGACCGGTTTCTGCCCGAGCCCTGATCTTTGGACTGGGTAAGAGTGGTCTGCTTAATTCAGACACTCTGTTCATCACCACCCCCTTTTCTGAATCGTTTTTGGCCACTATAGGTGTGGCAGGGTATACTCAGACATGAGTCCCTTGCTCACTGCTCCATCAGGATTCAAGCAAGCCGGGCCGACGAGGCTGAAATGCCAGAAACCGGTCCCCGGTAGCTTGTCTCCTTTCTGGTGAAGAATTGGCTTGGTAGTTTGGTCTGCCCTGTTCCCATGATGCACTGGGCCAGGGACAGACTAATTTGCATATAGCCAGGTTCTGAGCTGGGATGGGGCAGTGAGCTAAATAACGGTGATGGATCAAGCCCTGATCTTTGGACTGGGTAAGAGTGGTCTGCTTAATTCAGACACTCTGTTCATCACCACCCCCTTTTCTGAATCACAGATATGAATGTTAGCAGCCCTACATGCCAAGAACAGATGCATACTGGTAAGTAGCATATTCAATCTGCTTATGCAGATATGCCCACACTCATGGTATAGTGCACTCTGCCTTAGGGCTGGAAGGCCTGCTGGAGGAGTAACTTACCTATTCCTTAGGCAGTGAAAGTTGACATGGCACACAGGAAGTGTGCCTCGTCGACTTTATTTTGTCTGTACCAGGCCAAGCATGCAGGGGACCTCTTCAATCCCAGTGCCCATGGTACGCAGGTAGCATTTACTAGGGACTAACAAGGGGCTTGAGGAACCAATTGTGGAATAATTTTAGGGAAGAAGCGTGGTTGGCAGGTATCATGTGCTCTACAATCAAAACCACATTAAATAGCAGGCAAAAAGTGGGGACTAACCAATTCAAGAGTCACTTTCTCACAGCATTTAAATGGCCTTCCTTTTGAAATCTTGTATTATAGAGATGGTGCACATTTGTTGTTAGATATTTTTGAAGAGGTTGTAGATCAAGGTTATTTTTTTGTAGAGTAAAATGGGTAGGACACTGAAGAGGCAAGGACGAAACTCCTGCAGAGCTTCCATCAGACAGGACCATTGATGATGCTTCCGCTAACTATGCACATTGACCAGGTCTGACATCAAGTGGGTCTTTTTCAGATAAAATGAAACATTATTGCCACTCCTGCACAATGTTAACACTCGGATTTGCACATTTAAGTGTTAAAGGGTTGGTGGCTTTTTATTTGACGTCTGGCTTCCTTTTGCAGTTTACCTTTTCCAACAAATTATGAGTGTCATTTAAAACCTATTAAATCCTTCCTAATGTGTGATTTCAAGGACTTTTCTCATCAATTCTTGATGCCTTCATTTGCGCCATGTCCAGCTGAAACCAGACAAGACAAAATAAGACTCCAAAATCTAATCCATTCATCCCAAAGGAACACTGTCCACTAGATTGTCTTTTAAATCGTGTGGTCCACACAACTGTAGAAGAAAAGTAAAGGAATGTTTTGCAGCATGAAGCCTTTTCTAGATTCACATTGTGTGCATTATTCTGACATCTTGCGATTGGAGCTAGTGTGTAGCTGTGTGGTGCTCTATGACTTCAGACATGCTCCCCATGTGCCTCTTTTCAGATTCATTTATCCACCATTGGGCCTGTAAGCATCAGCCGTAACTCTACGGACGTCCAAAGAAGGAAATTCAATGGATCGTTGATAAAAGGTGCGAAAATCAAAGCGCAAAAGATAAAAGCGCAAAACTGTAAACCACTAATCACAACAATGGTGACCGAAGATCACTGGAGAAGGGAGCGGACTGCAGAAGTCATAAAATTGTAGACCATGTGGTCGGAGAATGCATTGATGGTGGGAGAGAGCCACCAGGGGAACTGGAAAATAATATTTTGAGATGCTGCCCTTCGTGCCACCAAATGTTTGCCCACAAGGACAACCAAAAGGTTTGCAACCTCTACCTGACAGAGTCCACCACACAAGTTCAGAACAGAAACCCTGAGGGCAAGGGAAAGATGAGAACACTAAACAACCATGCAAACACAGCAAAAAGGGAGCCTGTCGCTGAAGGACCTTGCCCTGTCAAGCGAGGACAACTTCTACGAAAGAAGAGGCTCAAACGAAAGGCTCCGACGCATAGGTGAAAGAGGCCAGCAAAACCGCCGGCGCAGAAACCTACGGATGGAGAACCTCAAACACTAGGTAACATAAAAAAAAAATCAACGGGCCGATCCGTAGTCTTCCAACTCGAAGCCTCAAAAAAGTACCATGGCGACTAAGTGCGCGTTGACCAAAGGGAAGTCCAAGTCAAAAGAGCCTCTCGGGTCCTGAAAGACACTGATGGATGGCACCCCTTGGAGAATTCTTTGACAACGAAAGGCGATCGGCAAATCACTGATACGCAGAAAAGAGCGTTAAAATGTCTTCACTCCAAAGAACATGTCTTCGTAAATAAGATGAGATAAAGATGAGGGGGTCAAATGTAAAATGGCCTTAATGTTTTTCCTGCAGAAAAACATTTAAAGGCTCCTATGAAAGAATTTTGAATGCCCTCTTAACCCCCAGTGGGAGAAGAGGAGGAGGAGGAGTAGGTGGAGGAGGAGGAAGAAAAGCACTGGGAGCTCTAATCACCGCCACCCCACTCACCCCCAACACTCAAGAGGAACAAGAGATACTCCTCTAAGAGGACGACATGGCAAAAGCAGCAACAAACGGTGGCAGGACCTCAAAACTGATTTGCCTGAGGAAGCAATTTACACTTATCCCTTGAATTCATCATTGTCAGATGACATTATAATGTATAATGCTCTGGCTAAAAGAACAGCTTATACTTACGGGGTGCAACGAGAAGAGGCCTGTTTTATCCCAGAGATTCTGTCTCTGAGCAAAAATCAGTATCTCTCCATGCTGCCAAGCATTTAAGATCAAGGGAGGGAAGTTTTCAGAGAACCACTACAACATGCCGAGATATCTCGCCAAGAAAATTAAGATATCGGGAGGCAACAGAGCAACAAGAAGCTCTAAAGAGCTGCTATTGAGACCGGCCTTCTTCCAGAAAAAAAAGACTTATGACCGAGCTTTTTCAGGAGCGGCCCCCAGAGTCTGGAATTCACTCCCTCCTCACATCAGGAGGATTCAAAATATCGCAGCATTTAAAAGGGAACTGAAAAGCCACATGATGAGTAAATACCCTATATAGAGATGCCCACAGACTAGTGATACGAACATTTCTGCCAAAAAGGACTGGAGTCACCACGAACTCTGGGAAGACCAATAAGACAAACGACTGATGCCACTCAAGCCTCGGCTTTACAATCTATTGCTACCTCACTATTAGGTGATATTTACTCTATACCTTTCACCTGAAGATATTACCCATACCTGAACCTGTTAATATTTATGATCGATGCATCCAGCTATACCCATACTACTCTTATGGCTAATTACGCCGATATTGACTTGTTAATAATATACAATCCTACCTCATAGAACTGACTGCATGACTATGACACTACCTAAACATATGCACACCCTAACGCTAACTACTCAGGCGTTAGGAATATATTTTACCTTAATCACCGTAGATAGCACATTACCTCCCACCCCAGATTTGCTTTTGCTGCTATAACTGTTACTATAATGTCAACTGTTTAATCTTCTATGTCTTTAGGTAATTCCCCTTTCTAACCTCCCTAGATAGCATACTGCCGCTACCTCTATATATGTTTTGTTGCTATAAATGTTACTATAATGTCAATCTGTTTTCCATATGTTAAGCGCTCTGATACCCACGGGTCATGTCCGCGCTATATAAAACACTATAAATAAATAAATAAATAAAACCAATATTATGCAAGGCTGTAACACAGAGAATAGAGAAAAAATATCAACATTCCTCAAGGACCCTGTTTACATCAAGGGCATGTAGTGTCTGATTCCAACATTGTCACCACGGCAAGGAAGAGAGCAGATGTCCCAACATCCATGGGACCCCCACCAAGCCGAAAAGTAGAGATGAAGGGCTGAGACGAAATGGAGTATTGCATACTCAAACGCACTCCTCAACCGCTATGATCACAGCCACTAGGACGAGGTTGGCGAGCTCTTGAAACACCTCCCGGAACAATCGCCCGAAACGAGGAGATGCACTTGCAGAAGTCAAAGTAATAGCCTATGTGTAATATCCCACACATGCATGAAGTCTGCATTGTATGAGGCAGGCACAGCCACTAGGCAGCATGAGGAGAATGCTACAGTTGTCTGGTTTTTGGATTGATATTCAGATGAACATCATAAACACACCTTTCTCAGCAGAGAGTTGTTAGGATCTGCTGTAGACAATAAACTACTAAAACAAATAAAAAGAAAATTACATTGCCGAGAACATCGAGGAACTACAGTTCTGTACCCAATCTACAAATGGAACAACCCCAGTGAAGACCCGCAGGCTGTCTAATCTTTCAAGGTTCAGTGCCACAACCATGTTACCAACATCTGGCTCCAAACCAGGGAGTGCAGCAACAGTGGCAGTTCACAACACCATAGCATCAGCCAGAGGAAGGAGTGAACTTTTCAGGGGAGCCAACAACCCAGCAAGTGACTCCACCTATTGACCTCCCCCTCCCCCCCACCACCACATAGGGGACAAGATTGAGGCCTGCCTCCAAGGGTAGAGGAGGGTCTTGTCCGATAAGTTGATCAAATATCATTGAACATTGTTACTGCATAGAACTTGTACATAAGCAGCCAAGAATCAAACCAAAGGAAAGACCACATATCAGGAGGAGGAAAGGTTCTGCCTGCAACGCAGAGTTCAGGAACTACTACAAACAATTATTGGCATAGCCAATAGGTCTTGCCTTTGGGACCTTATAAGTGTTTAGCCATGCAGCACACAATCACCCACCGGGCAGATTATGGATCAGATGCAAGCCGGGATCTTAGTGCAGGATTGAAATCTATTCTAGAGTAGGATTTGGAGAGATTGCAGATAGGGGAAGGAGTAAAGGCAGATAGGGGAAGGAGTAAAGGGCTTGGGTCTGAGGCAGTCTCGGTCTGGATCTAGTAGACTCTGGGAAGTCTGAGTCTGCCACGGATTTAAGTGCAGACCAGAGATCTAGTACAGTATGGGCACTTGATGCATGCTGCAAGGGACTGATGCGAGTTGGGGGATCCACTGCTGGCTGGGGATCAAGTGAATGCGAAAATCCCATGCAGACTGCAAATAATATGCAGCAGAAATAATCCAGCGCATACTGAAATCCTAGTGGGGCCACAAGAGGCTACAGATCCAATGGATCACAAGATTTCGTGCAACCTGGCTGGACCACATACACGCATGTAGATCCCGAGTGTCTAGAGGTGCACGGGATGCAGTACAAGCGATGCACCAGGTGACCCGGGGATTACTGGTTATGCAGAACTGACTAGGTATACAATGCATCCGGGGATCTAGTGCCACGTGGGATCTAGTGCCGGCTGCAGTCAGATGCAATGCCTGCGGTGCTTGCAGTCCAGCCGGGAGGTTCAGAGCACGCTTGGGGGCAACAAGTACAGGCAGAGGAACTACTCTGGGTGAGCTGGGGCAGACTGTATCTACTGCAAGCTAAGGAGCCAATGAATGGTGGGGTGCTAGGGCAGGCTGGGACCTGGTGCAGGCTAAGGAGCCAAAGAAGGGTGGGGAGCTAGGACAGGCTGGGATCTGGTGCAAGCTAAGGACTCAGTACAGCCCATGAAACTAACTACAGGCTGGGCTGGCCGGGGAGTTCGTGACGACCAACAGATCACGGAGCATCTGCAGGGTATGAAGCACGTGCAGGCCTGTGTGTCCGATGGGTCAGTGCAGGCTGGGGCAACTACCGGGTATGACGTTTCTACAAACCAGCGTGTATGATGGAGGCGGTTACTAACCTGCGGAGCGGGACTACTTGCTCGGCTGTCGTGCAAGCCAGGTTTTTTTTGTGGGGGGGGGGGGTTAGTGCAGGCCTCGGTGCAACTGCAGACCAGAGCTTGGGTGGGCCAGTGTGCGGGAGGCTGGGAGCTAGTGCTGCGTGGGAAGCAACTTCAGACCTGGTGAAGTCTGTAGAACTTTCGCAGTCTGGGAGCTGGTGAGGGCCACGGAGCTGCTCAAGTGTGGACGTACGTCAGGCACCGCAGCCAGAGCCCCCTCCCCATCCCCGTGAGACCCTGTATCCTCTTACCTTGGTGTGCCGGATCTCCAGGTTGGCCGTGGGGAGGGTAGCAGGTCAGCGAGGCCATCAGGACCGCGGGGTCCGTCTTCACAGCTCCGGGCATCTCAATCTTACTGGAGGTTATGACGTGCAGCGCTGCGGTTTGCCGTGCAGCGTAGTGCTGTGGTAGTGAGTGCAGTGGGGCACAATACTGGGAGATGTGGCCCTCACTGGAAGTGTGGTCTGTGGAGAAGTAGCGGCGTAGGGTGCAGTTGTGCGCAGTGTATCCCTGCGACGTGCAGTGAACTGGTGCGCACTGGGGTAGTTGATTGTACGTTCACACTCTTGTGCAGTGAATAAGTGCAGTGAGATGGGGCACACATCACCCCTTTCTGAGCAGGGTTTGAAGCTCAGTACGTGCAGTGGACAGGGTACAGTGAGGACTCCGTGCTGCAATTATATTCCCACACAGGCCAACTTGAGAGGCGTGTATGCGGGAGCAATCTAAATGTGCGCAATGGTTCTGCCGACATTCAAGCTTTAGTCAGCAGTATATCTTAAACTATGGCTACCCGAGACAGCACGTGACAGTCTGCCACTGGCAGGGGCAATGCGCATGAGAGAAGCGGGGGTGAGTGAGCGCAAGCCGTAGGCCCTGGGCAGATACATTTCCTGGTAAAGGTGGGAAATGCACCCCCCTTTGCCCAATTGCGTGCTATCTTCGCACGCAAAGACAATAGAAAAAACGTTTTTGAAAAATACACGCGCACAAGCGTGTGAAAAGTCCAGAATGATTCCAAGAAGTCGTTTTCCTAGAGCAGCTCATGCGCGCTGCGCTAGGCTCGACCTAAAAAGGACAATAGAGTGGGTCCACAACCAAAATCATTCAATGAAACTACTCTGCATACTTTCTCGTCCCGAAACCAGAAAAGTCTCTAAAACCAGTCCTGGACCTGCGCTTCTTAAACAAATTCATAAAGCCTCAAAAATTTAAAATGACCACACTGCATGAGGTTATCTGGTGGTTGCGGCAAATGACTTTGACATCCATAGACCTGCAGGACGCTTACCCACACATTCAGATGAACTGCAAAAACAAAGATATCTTCGGCTTGTAGTGAACCAGAACCACTACCAATTCCGTGTGCTCCCCTTTGGAATCCAGTCTGCACCCAGAGTATCCACAAAATGCCTAGCCGCAGCCCACTTAAGATGCAAGGGAATACATGTCTACTTGTGTACCAAGACAACTGGCTAATCAAAAAAAACTCCTAAATTGTGAAACTGACACCAGGACATTCATGGACACACTTCACAGACTAGGATTCAGTATCAACCTAGCAAAGTCTCTGTGAAACTGGAGAAAGGAAAAAGTTTCCTAGAGCTAGAATCACACGGGTGGCAAGAGCTTCCCCCCCAACCCTTGTGGATTCAGGCAATCAGACCATGCTCGCAGCTACCACAAGGGTCAGTCTCGGACAGTGAACTGTGGGGAAGATGATGGGCATGATGGCCTCCTGCATTCCACTGATCCAACATGCAAGTCTACAAATGACCACAACAGAAGTGGATCCAAAACAAATGGTCCCCGGACACAGGAACTTTGGAAGATAAAGTGGTTGTAGCGCAAAGAGTACAGGCAGAGATGATATGGTGGAATATAGACAACATAACTGTAGGAAAGCTTTTCATACCACCTTCTCAAACGGTGACCATCACTATGGATGCATCCCACAGAGGCTGGGGAACGCACATGGAAGAGCTAAGAATCCAAGGGATTTGGAGAGGAGAAGAAGCGATTCAAAACCTAAATGTCCTGGAACTAGACAGTCTTGATGGCCATTAAGGCTTCTCACACAGATCAAGGAAAGACCAAGCAAATCCAGACGGACATGACCACGATGTTCTATCTGAACAAGCAAGACGGTACAAGGACGCATGTGCTGTCAAAGCTAGCCCAGGAGATCTGAGATGAGCCATTCAGAGGAATAACCTTCAGAACAATACAATTTTGCAGCGTGAATCTTTCTGGATTCACTATGCTGTGCATATTCCGCAATCTGGTGGTTGGGTCCGGATTCGTAGTCTTTTTTTTTTTTTTTTTTTTTTTTTTTTTGTCGTAGCCAAGGTGGGCGTCGACGTCCCACCATTTGGTGTACCTTCGGTGACGTCGGCGTGCTTCCGGCGGAAGCTACCACCCTTGGGCGCCATCTTCAGATTCTTTTTTCCGCCGTTGGGCCTGGATCGTCGCATGAAGCTCCAGAAGTTTTGAGGAGGAAAGGAGAAAATATAGCAAATCTTCAACAGAGAAGACCTAAGAAGATCGGGAGAAGAGGACCTTTAGAGAAGAGACGACGAAGAAAGGAGAGAACTTCGAAATCTTCGACGTCCTTGGAGGAATGCGCACACAGGGGGCCCCCTGAGCGCAGGGATGTACAAGAGCCCTTTAAATTCTGCAAGAACTGCCACCACAAGTTCGCACAGAAAGACCAGCACCCAGTCTGCAACC
Organism: Lissotriton helveticus; assembly: GCF_964261635.1. NCBI lineage: Eukaryota > Metazoa > Chordata > Amphibia > Caudata > Salamandridae > Lissotriton > Lissotriton helveticus. The sequence continues at coordinate 159,966,001 of NC_136065.1, read as the reverse complement.
TCTGCCTGCCTATCGACCACGAGAGCAGAGACTGCAACGCCTGCTCCGTCTTCAAGCCGAAGACACTCCGAGTTCGGGAAAGACAGAGGACAGCTCACCACACAATGCAGGGCAAGGGCCATGCCCCGACGCTTTACGAACTGGGCCTCTCCACAGACGACGAGGACAACATCGCCGAAGGCCCAGATGACTTCACGGTCGCTGAGACCGATAAGAAAACGCCTGATAAGGTAGGAGAGTCTACGACCCCGAAAACTCCCACAGGGCCTCGAAAACCAGAGGCAGACTCTCGAAAGTCTGAGCCCAGAGCCTCGAAAGGAGCACCGGCGCCGAACAAATCGACGACCGAAGCTGCATCCTCCGAAAAAGAGCCCAGCGGATCCTCCCGAGAAGGACTCCCGGAGGCCGAAGACCAGCGAAAAGCAAAGGTCATCGAAGCAGGCCCCCGAAAAAGGGCCTTCGACTTCGACGTCGAAAGAAAAGGAGCCGAAGAAAGCTTCGACGGCGCCGCAGAAAAGGGCGACCGAAACGCTCGACGACGAACAGGCCGCAGAGAAAGAGAAAGAGGCTCGAGGCCGAAATGGAGAACATCCTTCAGAGAAAGAAGGATTTCGATGAAAAAATGAGAAGTTAGAAGATCCCCTCTAAGCCGGCAACGAGCGTCGCTGTGGTACAGGAGCTCGAGGAGTTCGACGTCGAAGAGCCGCCGAAAACTCCGGAACCGTCGAAGCACGAAGAGGAGGAAGACCTCTACTACACAGAAGGGGATTACGGGGAACAGCAGTCCAGCTACGGCTCAGGTTCCTCGACGGCCCAAGACCAGGAATGGCAGGACATCGAGGCCGAAAACCCAGAGGAGGCGGTAGAAACATACCCCTCGAGGCCTTCACCACCGGATGACATTGGGGCATACAATGAGGTGGTCAGAAAGGCGGCAGCAGCTTATGGAGTTAAGATGGAGGAGGAGAAGCCAGAAGCAGACTTCCTGCTCGAGACATTGCTCCCCATACAGACAAGAAGCCAGTTCCTGCCCATGCTCAAGAGTATCACAGACCAGGGGAAGGAAGCCTTCAAGGACCCGGCTACGTGCAGATCAGTAACGCCGAGGACGGAGAAGAAATACAAATTCTCCTCCCAAGACCCAGCTTACATCAAGGGATCCGTCACAGCAGATTCTATAATCGCTGCAACGGCCAGGAAAAGGGCAAACGTCCCAACAACGTCTGGACCTCCACCTGACAAAGAAAGCAGGAGGATGGCTCTAACTGGCAGGAAAATTGAGAGGAACGCCGCAGCGCACTGGCGGATGGCGAACTCCAACACCCTCCTGAATAGGCATCAATACCAGCACTGGGATGAGATGGGACAGTTGCTCAAGCACCTCCCGGAACAATACCGTGAGAGGGTATCACACCTTGTGGAAGAGGGGAAGAGCATTGCCAATTCGTGCCTGAAGACAGCCTTGGATGGGGCAGAAACATCCAGCAGACTGATGGCTATAGGCATCACTGAGAGAAGGCAAGCCTGGCTCAGGATCTCAGGTTTCAAGGCTGAGGTTCAGAACAACATCCTGAACACACACTTCAATGGGGAATCACTGTTTGGAGCCCCAGTTGATGAGAAGCTCACCCAATTGAAGAAGGACAACGAGACGGCAAGGTCCATGGGGGCCCTGCAATTCAGGGGGATGAGAAGAGGCACTCCTACACGGAGGCCGAACGGCAGAGGTGGAAGTCAGCGAGAACAGCAGAGGTGGAAGTCAGCGAGGAGATTCTCACCAGAGTTTCCACCAGGGGCAACAGAATGACAACCAAGGCCACCAGGGCCAGCAGAGGCAAGGCTGGAACTACCAAAGCAGGGGCCAGTCCTTTCGGTCAAGAGGAAATGGTCGGGGCCAGAGAAGGAGAGGCGGTGAACAACCACCCTCGAAGTGACTTCACACGGGAGAAGGTGCTCCACCACCCAAACCCTCCGGGGGAGGAGCACGGAAAAAGAGAGAGGAGAGGCCTACACGGACAAAACACAAAGGGACATTTAACGCCGGTAGGAGGAAGATTGAGATTTTTCTCCAGGAATGGAGAAAAATAACAGACAAGTGGATACTCAATATCATGCAGTTCGGATACTGCATAGAGTTGGAAAAAAGGCCACCAAACAGAAAACGAAAGAAAAGACAGCACTCTGGAAGAGAGCTGCAACTACTGCAAGAGGAAGCCAAAGAACTCCTCCTCAAAGCGGCCATCGAACGAGTTCCTTTCAAAGAACGGAACAAGGGAGTGTACTCAAACTACTTCCTAGTGCCAAAAGTGGACGAAAGTCTAAGACCCATCCTGGACCTACGGTTCCTAAACAAATACGTCAAAACTCAGAAATTCAAAATGACGTCCCTACAAGAGGTCATCCCACAGATAAAGACAGGGGACTTCTTGTCCACCATAGACCTCAAAGATGCGTACCTGCACATCCCCATGAACAAACAGCACAAGCACATGCTAAGGTTCACAGTAAACGAGGATCACTACCAATTCACGACCCTCGCTTTCGGCCTAAAGTCCGCACCAAGGGTGTTCACCAAATGCCTCGCGGCAGTGGCCGCACACCTAAGAAGAGAGGGGATACACGTGTACCCCTACCTCGACGACTGGCTGGTAAAGGCAAGCTCTTACAGGACATGCAAAGAGCATGCAGAACAGGTGACAAGAACACTAGCAAGCCTGGGTTTCTCCATACACTGGGGCAAATGCTCAATAGAACCAGAGCAAGTGAAGATCTTCCTGGAAGCCCAGATCGACACCGTCCAATGCAGAGTCTTACCGAGCGAAAAGAGAACGCTCAGCATACTGAGGGAGAAACGTCACTACCAGAAGGGGCGAGCTCTGACAGTGAGGACTGTGAGCAAGATCTTGGGGATGATGGCATCATGCATACACTTGGTCCCCAATGTACGCCTACAGATGAGACCACTCCAAGAGTGGCTACAACAGCAATGGTCACAAGCTACAGGAAGTTGGGAGGATCTAGTGGTTGTAACGCACAGGGTGCAGGAGGAGATAAAGTGGTGGACCAGGGAGAGAATAACAGAAGGGAAACCTCTAACACCACCGGACCCAACAGTGACCATCACCACAGACGCATTCCAGAAGGGGTGGGGCGCACACATGAACAGGCTCAGAGTGAGGGGTCTGTGGAGCCCTACAGATGCAGTCAGGCACATCAACTACCTGGAACTGAAAACTGTGTTGCTAGCCCTCAAGGCTTTTCAGAAGCACCTGTACAACCAGAAGGTGCTAATACAAACGGACAACACCACAACAATGTTTTACATAAACAAACAGGGGGGGAACTCAGTCGTTCCCTCTGTCAAACTTGGCACAGGAGATCTGGAAATGGGCTATACCACCAAAAATAGACCTGCTAGCCATACACCTGCCAGGGAAGGACAATGAGGAAGCAGATTGGCTCAGCAGGCAGACTTCAGCGTCCCACTAGTGGGAACTCAATACTCAGGAAACAGAGACTATTCAGGAAATGGGGCACGCCAACAATAGACCTATTTGCAACACACCAGAATGCAAAATGCCAGTACTTTGCATCCAGGCAACCAGAGACACTGTCCCAGGGGAATGCCCTATGGATAAGCTGGTCGAAAACATTTGCCTACGCTTTTCCCCCGATACCACTGATCCCGGGGGTTCTCAACAAATGCATGAAGAGCAACATGACGCTCATCCTTGTGGCACCACAATGGGCCAGACAGACCTGGTTTTCTCAGATAATGGAGATGGCGCAGGGGCCACCACACAAGTTCTCAAAAAGAAGAGACCTACTCCATGGAAAACGGAGAAATCCTACACCCAGAGCCAGAGAGCCTCAACCTCTCAGCCTGGCTCCTGAGGACTTAGAATTCGCACACCTAAAACTACCAGAGAGCACCCTGCGGGTGCTACGAGAGGCAAGAAGGCCCAGCACACAAAAGTGCTATGGGGAAAAATGGAAAAGATTCACTCAATGGTGTTGCAAGAAACAGCTCCAAAGGAAACTGACCAAGGAATCCACGGTGCTAAGGTACCTCACGCACCTAATTAAGGCTAAGCTAAGCTCATCCTCGCTGAGGGTGCACCTGGCAGCGATTGTGGCATACACAAGAGGAGAAACAGGGAGAAGCTTTTTCACATCCCAAGTCGTAAAAAGATTCCTGGAAGGAGCTAAAAGAATAGCGCCGCCAAAAAGAATGCCGCCACCGGCATGGAACCTAAATGTGGTACTGACGGAGCTCATGAAAGCACCTTTCGAACCCATCCACAAAGCATCACTGCAAATGTTAACAATGAAGACGGCCTTTCTGGTAGCAATCACCTCGCTACGGAGGGTGAGCGAACTGCAGGCACTCACACTGCAAGAACCCTACATCCAGATACAGTGACAGGGTCGTGATGAGAACAGACCCACACTTCATGCCAAAGGTGGTGTCAAGGTTCCACATGAATCGGAGTATTCAGATACCTAGCTTCTTCCAAAACCCCACTACAAGCGCAGAGAGGTCACTCCACACCCTAGAGGCTAGAAGGGCTGTGATGCACTACATTGAGAGAACGAAGGAACACAGGAAAACAAAACAGTTCTTCGTAACCTTCGCAAACCGTTACATGGGCAAACCAGTGACTAAAAACACCATAGCGCGATGGATCACACAGACAATACAATTCTGCCACAAACAAGCTGGCCAGGAGCTAACTGGAGGGGCACAGGCCCACTCCACCAGGAAGAAAGGAGCAGCAATTGCCTTTCTGGCCAACACACCAATCCAGGACATATGCCTGGCGGCAACATGGGCTTCAGTGCACACTTTCACTAAGCACTATTGCGTGGATGTACAGATGAACAAAGAAGCACAAGTAGGACAGAAAGTGCTTCAACATATATTCAACAACGAACGCTCATCTTCCACCTAACCGCCACAAAAGTGAGGAAAACCGCTACAAAATCTATGCACAGCATAGTGAATCCAGAAAGATTCACGCTGCAAAACGAATAGTTTCTTACCTGTCGGTGTAGTTTTGCAGCTTGAAGATCTTTCTGGATTCACTAGCGAACCCACCCGCCTCCGCCAGAAAGATGAGGCTGGAGAAGAAGGTGGAAACACATAGAAAGAAAGAAAGTTGAAACTTAGAAGATACGTGAAAAGAATTACGTTGCAAAAACGATTAACAAACAAAGCCATGGATTCACTACAAAGACAGAAAAGGAAAAAGACAGAAAAAAGAATCCGAAGATGGCGCCCAAGGGTGGTAGCTTCCGCCGGAAGCACGCCGACGTCACCGAAGGTACACCAAATGGTGGGACGTCGACGCCCACCTGGGCTACGACAAAAAAAGAGAAAAGTCTACGAATCCGGATCCAACCACCAGATTGCGGAATATGCACAGCATCGTGAATCCAGAAAGATCTTCAAGCTGCAAAACTACACCGACAGGTAAGAAACTATTCGTTACCAGGCGTGTAGAACAGAGCAGCAGGTAGACTAAGCAGACCAGCATCTATATCGCACAAATGGGACCTAAATGAACTAATGCTCCATTGGTGCACCCCAGAGATTGATCTGTTTGCAGCCCCAGAAAGTGCAAAATACCAAGACTTCGCATCCTGGCTCCTGAGGACATAGTTTGGACACTTGAACCTTCCACAATGTATAATGGGTGTTCTAAAGGAAAGAAGAGCAAGTACAAGGAAATGGTATATAGCAAAATGGAAGACCTGTTCCAGTCACCTATGATACAGTTTCTGATAGCATCATATACTTGAGGAACACCTAAGGCACACAGCTGCTGGAAATTAGCGTCCAAATGAACCTCTTGTAGATTTACTTTCTGGGCATTATTTTTCTTTTGAAAATCTGTATATTTTTTTAATTCACAACTTTGGCAATACAATCAGGTTGAACAGCATCATTTGTTACATTAGTCACATAGCACCACCTTCTCGCTATATTCCCCACGCCGGTATACATTCGGTCGAGTGCAGTCACCACAACGGACCAGTTTGCAATACCATAACCCTTATTTACATCAGAACTTTCGTCTTCCCACTCTGGCGGCGGCTCACAAAAATCCCCCCTATAGTTGTTCCATGGACCCCATATTTTGTTCCATTTCCGGGGGCATTTCGATTTATGAACACAGTTTTTTCGGCCAGCATAGCCATATCCATGTCGTTACACCAGCTTGCCAGTGATGGCCCCTCCACCGCACCCTATTTCTGCGCTATGTTACGCTTTGATAACATTATTCCCATTGTTGCCCACGTTTGCGCAGGGCGCGTTAAGTCATTGGGTTCCCACACATTCAGTAGACACCTGCGGGGTTCAGGTACTAGCGATGTCCCCACCGTTTGCGACACTGTTCTCAAAATCATATTCCAATAGTAGGTTATCTTAGGGCAGTCCCACAATGTATGAAAGAAGGTGCCCTCCTCCCCACACCCTCTCAGACAATATGGATCCTGCGTTCTGTTCATTTTATATAAATTGTGTCTGGCATGGTAAGTGCGGTGTAGTATTTTGAGCTGCACCAGCCGAAGGCGCGAGGGTATGCCCACCTCTTTGGGAGAGGACAATGCCTCCTGCCCCTCTGTATCGTCCAACTCCCCCACGTCCATAACCCACCTCTCTCGGAGAGTGACTGTCGGGTCCGGCAAGTTATTAATCAGTTTACGATATGTGAAGGATGTGGCCCGCTTTTGCATGTACTCCGTAAGAAGCCTTTCCTCTAACGGTGAGGCCTCCGGGACATCTGTGTCCGGTGCAACACCGCTAATAGTGCGTGTTTGATCTGTTCATAACGGAAAGCCTCGGAAGGCGCAAGGTCATATTGCTGTCTGAGTTGTGTAAATGGGATTACCGTCCCTTTGTCCCACAGGTCGCCCACCGTCAATATGCCTATGTTGTCCCATTGGTCAAAGCCCTTGCTTTTCCTCAGGTGCCCCAGTCGCTTAGTATCCCAAAGCGGGGTGAGCCGCGTAATGACTCCCTTCCATCCCAGCCGAGTCTGCGCTGTGTGCCATATCATGACGGTGTGTTTTGTGGGACCAATTATCTTCGTCAGCTGGCCTTTATTGTAAAGAGCCACCAGCACATTCCCGGTGCCTAGCTGGAACCTATCTGCCTGATATGCTGGGTCGCCCTGTGAGGCGTGTATCCATTGGTTGGTAACTTTAAGATGTGCCGCCCAGTAATACAATTGGACATTAGGGAGCACCACTCCACCATCATACCACCCTTTGTGCAGCTTCGCCTGTGCAATTCTTGCTGGCTTATTGCCCCATAGCAGCGAGGACACCTGAGCTGCTATTTGTTTGAAGTATTTCAGGGGCACTGGATGCGGTGTATTCGCAAAGGCGTACAGAAAACGAGGTAAGGCCATCATTTTAAACAAAGCCGCTTTCCCTAGTAATGTTAAGGGGAGCGATTCCCAATGCGTCGCGTCTCTTTTCAAACGCTCCAGTGAGGGCACCAAATTTTTGGAATAGAATTCTGTAGGATGAGGCGTGACATGGATGCCGAGATATTTAAACGAGTCCTGCGCTACAAGAAGTGGGCACTCTACTGGAAGTTGTGGGACGGGGCCATGCAGTACATACAGAGTAGATTTGGACCGGTTAATGGTGTATCCAGATACTTTCCCGAAACTCTCATATCGTAGGGAGGATCTGCAAAGATTGCTCGGGGTTGGTCAAATACACCAAAATGTCATCTGAGTGAGACACGGTCTTCTCACCCGTCCGCCCATTGAATGCCTCTCAGACGCGATTCTCCCCTAATCCAAGCCGACAGGGGCTCTAGTGCTAGAGCGAAAAGTATCGGTGAGAGTGGGCATCCATGACGTGTTCCTTTTGCTAGTGGTATGTTACCCGAAAGATGACCATTGCCAGGGGTCTGGTATACAAGAGGCGGATCCATGCACAGAACTTGGGTCCAAAGCCCAGATGGTGAAGGACTGAGAAGAGGAAATTCCATTCAACCATATCGAAGGCCATCTTCGCGTCTAAGGACATCACCACCGCTGGTTCCTGCAGGACTGGGATCCTAGCCAACACCCCATGAAGACGCCTGATATTTAGGGCGGTGTTTCTGTTCGGCATAAAGCCGGATTGATCCGAGTGAATTATATGCGGGAGGTGGGGTGTTAGCCTGTTGGACAATACCTTAGCGAGTATCTTAACCTCTGCATTGAGTAGTGAGATTGGGCGGTAGAAAGTGCATTCAGTCGGAGGTTTTGCAGCGTGAATCTTTCTGGATTCACTATGCTGTGCATTATTCCGCGGTCTTGTGGTTGGGTCCGGATTCGTAGTCTCTTCTTTTATTATATATATATTTTTCTTTTTTTTCATAGCCCAGGTGGGCGTCGACGTCCCACCTTTTGGTGTATTTCCGGTGGCCTCAGCACGCTTCCTGCGGAAGCTCCCACTCTTGGGCGCCATCTTCAGATTTTTTTGCGCTGTTGGGTCTGGATCGTTCCCGAAAGGGCTCCAGACATTTTTGGAGAAAGAAGAAAAATACGCACCTTTTGCAAGAAAAGAGATTGAGAAGACTACAGGAGACTACATCATCGAAGAGGACGACGAAGGAGAAGAAGAACTTCAAGAACTTCGACGTCCATCGGAGAATGCAAGCTCAGGGGGCCCCCCTGAACGCATGAGATGGACAACACTCCTTTCAAATTCTGCCGTAACTGCCACCACAAGTACGCGCAGAAGGACCAGCACCCGGTATGCAACCTTTGCCTACCGGTCGACCACGAGAGCGAGGACTGCAACGCCTGCTCGGCCTTCACGCCGAAGACTCTTCGAGTGAGAGAGAGACAGAGGATAGCTAACGCCACCATGCAGGGCAAGGGGCAGCCACCGTCCCTTCGAGACCTGGGGCTATCCTCAGACGAGGAGGACAATGCCGCCGCCGAACACGACGGCTACACGGTCGTAGAGACCGATATTACGAAGACTCCAAAGAAGGTAGGAGACTCTACGGCCTCTAAGGCACCGAGAGACCCCGAGTCTCAAAAAATTGAGGGCAAAACCCCGAAATCGCCGACGCTGAAAACTTCGGCATCCGCGACTACACCAAGGCACAGCGGATCCTCTGAGAAGGACTCCCAGGCGCAGAGAGCTGGGGAACAGCAGAAGGCATCGAAAATCGCCCCCGAAAAGGAGCGTTCGACGCCGAGGGAAAAGGGCGCTTCAGCGCCAACGAAGGACCCGGAGCCCAGCTCGGCACCGAAACCTTCGACGACGAAAGTCGGTTCGGCGCCGAAAAGAGCGGCCAATCCATTCGACGCAGACCACGCGGCCGAAATGGAGAAAAAGAAAAGACGGCTCGAGGCCGAGATGGAAAACATCCTGCAGCGGAAAAAAGATTTCGACGCCAGGATGAAGGAATGCACAACCCCGACGAAACCTAGGCTACAAGTGGTCGAGGAAACGGAGGAGGATGACTATGACGTCGAAGGACAGTCGGTGGGCGTCGAGACCTTCGACGACCAAGAAGAGGAGGAGGCCTCCTACTACGAGGATGAAGGAGACGACGACCGCAGGACACTCCTTGGGTCTGCATCCTTGGAGACTCAGGAAATAGATTGGCAGGACGTCGACACCGAGAGTCCAGAGGAAGTCGTCGACACGTATCCCTCGAGGCCCTCGCCGCCAGATGACATCTGAGTCTACAACACAGTCATCAGGAATGCGGCTGCAGTTTTCAAGGTAAAACTCTACGAAGAGAAGCAGAAAGCAGACTTCCTTCTCGAGACACTGCTCCCTACACAAACAAGGAGCCAGTTCCTGCCCATGCTCGACAGTGTCATGGCACAGGGAAAAGAGGCCTTCAAGGAACCAGCTACATGCAAAGCCGTCACTCCCAGGACGGAGAAAAAGTATAAACATTCCTCCAAGGACCCACCCTACATTCAGGGATCGGTCTCAGCAGACTCCATCTCAGCCACTGCAAGAAAAAGGGCCAATGTGCCTACTACTTCGGGGCCACCTGCAGACAAAGAAAGCAAGAGAATGGACCTGGTGGGGAGAAGAATTGAATGGAATGCCGCAATGCACTGGCGCATGGCGAATTCCAATGCACTGCTCAACAGGCCCCAATACCAGATCCTGGAAGAGCTGGGCCAGTTAATAAAGAACATGCCACAGGAATTCAAGCAAAGATCTAAAAACGTTGTCGAAGAGGGGAAGAATGTAGCCAATTCTTGCCTCAAGACTGCCCTGGACGGAGCAGACACCTCCAGCAGGCTCATGATGATGGGCATCACGGAAAGAAGACAAGCCTGGCTCAGAATTTCGGCTTCAAGCCAGAAGTGCAGCACAGCATCCCCAACACACCGTTCAATGGAGAAACGTTGTTCGGGCCCCAGTTGACAAAAACTCAGCCAACTGAAGAAGGATAACGAGACTGCAAGATCCATGGGGGCATTGCAGTTCAGAGGTACTAAAAGGGGCACCCCGTCACGAAGACCTAACTGGAGGGGAGGAAACAAGCCAGGACCCTCACACCAGGCGTTCCAACAAGCCCACCAAGCAGGCACCCAGACACAGCTGGGGCAGCAAAAACAGTCCTGGCAGTACCAACAAAGAGGCCAGTCCTTTCGCGGGAGAGGGAATGGACGTGGACAGAATAAGAGAGGGGGACAGCAACCCGCCTCTAAGTGACTCAATAAAACTCCATGTGCCCACCCGAGCAAAAACTCCCAGAGTGGAGCACAAACACATCGGACAGGAGTTACGAGGATTAAACACCTCCGTACATGTAAGACCAGTGGGAGGAAGACTGACACACTTCTTCAGGGAGTGGAAGAATAACATCAGACAAATGGGTACTCAATATCATACAGTACGGGTACTGCATAGAGTTGGAAGGAAAGCGAACGGACAGAAAGCCAAAAAGAAAGCCACTAGCAAGGAAAGACCTAGAGCTCCTTCGGGAGGAAGCAAAGGAGCTCCTGCAAAAACAATCCATAGAACCAGTACCTTACAGGGAAAGGAACAAAGGCGTATACTCCACATACTTCCTGGTACCAAAGGTGGACGAAACTATGAGACCCATCCTGGACCTAAGTTTCTTAAACAAGTTCATAAGAACGCAAAAGTTCAAGATGACCTCCCTACAAGAGGTACTCCCCCAATTGCAAAGCAGGGACTTCATGGTCACCATAGACCTAAAAGATGCCTACCTGCACATCCCAATGAACAGAGGCCACAAGCACCTCCTCAGATTCATCATCGGAGAAGACCACTACCAGTTCACAACCCTGGCGTTCGGACTCAAATCGGCACCAAGGGTTTTCATAAAGTGCCTCGCAACAGTCGCAGCACACCTACGAAGGGAAGGGATACACGTGTACCCTTACCTCAACGACTGGCTGATCAAAGCAAGCTCATACAAGACGTGCAAGCAGCACGCACAGAGGGTGACCAGCACACTGATGAACCTAGGATTCTTCGTCCACTGGGGAAAATCCTCCTTGGAACCAGAACAAATAAAAATCTTCCTGGGAGCACAGATCGACACCTTACAGAGCAAGGTGTTCCCCAGCGAGAAGAGAACGATATCGCTCGTGAGGGAGACGCAGCTCTACCAGAAGGGGCAAGCTCGGACAGCTCGGACAGCGAGCAAAATCGTGGGCATGATGGCATCATGCATACACCTAATGCCAAACGTACGGCTCCACATGAGACCTTTACAGGAATGGCTACAGGAGCAATGGTCACAAGCTACAGGTCGTTGGGAGGATCTAGTGGTTGTAACGCACATAGTGCAGAAAGGGATGGCATGGTGGAACATGGGGAACATAACCAGGGGGAAGCCTCTGACGCCACCAACGCTAACAGTGACCATTACCACAGACACGTCCCAGAAGGGATGGGGCGCTCACGTGGAGGAACTCAAAGTAAAAGGCCTGTGGACACCAGCAGATGCGGTCAGACACATCAATTACCTGGAGTTGAAGACATTTTTCCTAGCCATAAAGGCCTTCCAAACAAAACTGTACAACCAGAGAGTGTTGCTCCAGACAGACAACACAACGGCGATGTTTTACATCCACAAGAAGGGGGGGACAAAATCATCCCCGCTTTCGAAACTAGCGCAGGAGATATGGAGAAGGGCCATCCCACTCAAGATAGACCTGCTAGCCATACATCTACCAGGAAAGGACTATGTAGAAGCAGACTGGCTCAGCAGACAGACATCGGCATCCCAGGAGTGGGAACTCAATGCACAAGAGACGAGAAGGCTCTTCGACAGGTGGGGGACACCGTCGGTAGACCTATTTGCAACACGCTAGAATGCAAAATGCCAAAACTTCGCATCCAGACAGCCCGGGGAGGGCTCCCTGGCGAATGCCCTATGGATAGACTGGTCCAGGACATTTGGCTTACGCTTTTCCCCCCGATACCGCTGATGCACAAGGTACTCAGCAAGTGCAGAGCGAGCAACATGACCCTGATACTGGTCGCACTGCAGTGGGTCAGGCAGTCATGGTACTCGCAGATCATGGAGATGACACAGAGTGCACCCCACAGATTCTGGAGAAGAAAAGACCTACTCTCAATGCAAAACGGAGAAGTGCTGCACCCGGAGCCAGAGAGCCTGAGCCTCGTAGCGTGACTCCTGAGGACATAGAGTTTGCGCATTTGAAACTGCCAGAAAGCACCCTAAGGGTACTACCGGGGGAGGCATAAAGACCCAGCACACGGAAGTGCTACGTAGCGAAATGGAAGAGATTCACACGGTGGTGCAGGAGGGAAAAACTACACAATAAGATTAAAAAGGACTCGACAGTACTAAAGTACCTCATGCACCTGCTCGACAAAAATCTGAGCTCATCCTCACTGAGGGTTCACCTGGCAGCGATAGTCGCTTACACAAGAGGAGAAATGTGCAAGAGTTTCTTCACATCACAGGTTGTTAAGAGATTCCTGGAGGGAGCAAAGAGGATCGCACCACCAAAGAGGGTGCCACCACCTGCATGGAACCTTAACCTAGTCCTAACTGAACTCATGAAGGAACCTTTCGAGCCAACTCACAGGGCCTCCCTAGAAATGCTGACCATGAAAACAGCCTTCCTGGTAGCAATCACTTCACTGCGCAGAGTGAGCGAACTGCAGGCACTAATGCTACAAGAACCCTACATACAGATACACAACGATAGGGTGGTGATGAGAACGGACCCACACTTCATGCCAAAGGTGGTTTCAAGGTTCCACATGAACCAGACTATACAGATACCGAGTTTCTTCCAAAAACCGGCAACAAGAGCTGAAAGAGCACTGCACACTCTGGACACCAGAAGGGCAGTCATGCACTACATTGAGAGAACGAAGGAACACAGAAAAACAAAGCAGTTCTTTGTGTCCTTCGCTAACAGTTTCATGGGGAAACCAGTAACTAAAGGAACAATTGTGCGATGGATCGCCCAAACAAAACAGTTCTGCCACAAGCGGGCAGGACAGGAACTAGCAGAGGGGACACGTGCCCACTCTACCAGGAAAAAGGGAGCTACAATAGCTTTCCTAGCGAACACACCAATTCGGGACATATGCCTGGCGGCAACATGGGCTTCAGTGCACACGTTCACGAAGCACTACTGTGTGGATATACAGATGAACAAGGAAGCACAAGTCGGACAAAGGGTGCTTCAACACATATTCAATAACCAACGCTCATCTTCCACCCAGCCACCACAAACATGAGAAACCACTACAAAGTCTATGCACAGCATAGTAAATCCAGAAAGATTCACGCTGCAAAACAAATAGTTTCTTAACTGTTGGTGTAGTTTTGCAGCTGCTTGATCTTTCTGGATTCACTAGCGAACCCACCCACCTTCGCCAGAAAGATGAGGCTGGAGAGAAAAGGTGGTTGAAACAAGGATAAATACTTGAAAAGAAGCCTTAAAGGTTAAAGCGGTGAAATCACTTTAGTTGAACATTGCCATAACTTCGGTAACAAAACGAACACGAGAAAAAAGAATCCGAAGATGGCGCCCAAGAGTGGGAGCTTCCGCAGGAAGCATGCCAACGTCACCGGAAATACACCAAAAGGTGGGACGTCCACGCCCACCTGGGCTACGGGGGAAAAAAAAGGAAGAAAGAAAAGACTACGAATCCGGACCCAACCACAAGACCGCGGATAATGCACAGCATAGTGAATCCAGAAAGATCATCAAGCTGCAAAAGTACACCGACAGGTAAGAAACTATTAGTTTCCCAGGTTTTGGGATCGCCACTATTGTGGCTAATCGCTGGTCGGGGGGGCAATTCTCCTCTGTCTAGGCTGTCTACGTACATTCGCAAAAGGTGTGGGGTTAGAATGTCTGCCCTTTGTATATTACTGGGCATTATTCAGCCATCAGTTGGTTGGGTCTGGAAGTCTCCTAATCTATAAAAGTATTTTTAACTTGTACTTTGACTAAGGCTGAGTCAATATGACTCGCTATGACCAGAAGTTCTAATGCCCCAGTACACTACCTTTTTGTTTTTAGATTATTTCCTCTCATCTGTGGGTTTGTAGGTGTTGGAGAAAAGCATTGAAGTAATAAAGAAAATGTCACTCCAACGAAATTTGCCACAAAGCACAAACTGCAACTTGACATTGAGGAAAGCAGTTTTTTAAATCCGAAGAGTATATATTGTGGTTGCTTTTACCTTTTGACTTCTCAGTGAACCATGTTATAGACTAGACACAACCTTTCAGATGCAATACAAGCAAAATTGAAACAAACATCCATGTTCGAGGCATATGAGCTGCAGATTCTACACTTTGCATTAGATCGCCACCTGGTGTTGGGCTCGGATGATTGCATGTTGTTGTCCTCATGGAAGAAGTCTTTGTAGTCACGAGATAGGTGACTCCTCCCTTGGACGATAGTGCGCATGGGCATCGGCTCCATCCTTAGACTGTTTTTTTTTTTCCGCCACTGGGTTCAGATGTAACTTTTCCGCTCCGGTTCAAAATCTACCTTTAATAGTAGTTCGACGTGAAACAACTTTACAAAACAACTTCCGATATCAACAAACATTGACTCGACTTCATCAGCTCGATTCCGGTCGTTGACATGGGCCGTTGGGCCTATCCACGCCGTGAGGCCTACAACTCATGGAAAGGACGCCATTCAAAAGATGCCCCGAGTGTGACGCATAGTTTCCACATAGTGACCATCACGAGGTCTGTAACCTGTGCTTATCGCCAGAACACGACGAGTCAAGCTGTATAGCCTGTGCTTCCTTTCGATCTGAAAAGACTATTCGAGATCAGAGGGCCCGTTGACACGACATGCAGAAATTGGCTCGGAAACCGGTGGATATCTTAGACGAAGAAGTTCCACTCGTCCCAGAAGAAGATTCAGACAATCTCCAAATCGTATCCGAGGCAGATGACTCCATACCATCGGCTCAACGCGTAAGTACTACTGCCCTTGCCCCATACCCAGCACCTAAATAGAAGGCAAAGGGCAACACTCCGCCTCTGGGGCCCAGTTGCGACCCAAAGAATACTTCGAAAGCCCCGCCATCGAGCCCGGCTCCGAAGAAAATACTCAAGCCTTCTGGTGGCTCCAAACCGAGTAAACCGCATGTGCCGATATCTCCAGCGAAATCGAAAGGTCCCGGTTCCGAAACCGTCTACTTCGAAAGACAAAACGGCTCCAAAAACAATGAAGCCTGCTTCTGACGCTTCGAAGTCGATGAAACCAGCTTCCACTCCGAAGCCAATATCTTCGGTACCGAAACCTACAAGTCCTGAATCCGATGCTCCCAAGCCAACGAAACAGCCTTTGACTCCGAAGAAAATGCCTTCAGTGCCGAAATCTACGCCAAAGGACCCTATCACAGCTCTAAGGCTAAAGACCAGCAACAACCACGCCCGGAACCGAAAAAATCGGCGCCAGCAGTGGTTCCGCAAGGAGAAGACCTTTTCCAACCTGATCCTCTACAAAAGATCTACATTGATCCAAAGACAGGTCATGTATCCACTACACCACACAGGAAAAGGAAGTCAGACACAGCACCTACACCTCCAGTGCCTGTCAAGAAGGACTCTGCCACATCTCTTATGCACCCTTCTTCTCCTGTACTTCCTTCTCCTTCACCTCCTCTTCCTCCTAACATTTCACCTCAAATTTCTCATCAAAATTCTTCTCATTCTTCACCACATACACCTCAGAATGATGATGAGTATAGCATGGGGGGAGGGGTAGACCCAGATGAGCCTTTTCCCTACCCAGGCGATGATCCAGACTGGGAGTACCCAAACCCACATGATGTGCCAGATATTCCTGACCCACATACATATCAATCCAAACCTTCTCCTCCAGAAGACAATATTGGGTTTGGACACTTACTTAATAGGGCTGCCATCTATCATGGGGTCACAATGCATTCAGATGAGCCAGAGGAACATTTCTTTTTAGATCTTTTGAACAATCTCAAAGGTCTGTTCAAATACTATCTATGATTAAGGGGGGGGGGGGGGGTCATTAAAAATGCACCAGAAGTATTTAAAGATCCTGTATGTACTAGGATACTAAACCCAAGAATAGAAAAAAGTACAGGCCTGCCCCTGGGGATCCTGCCTACATTAAGGGACAGCTACCCTTAGATTCCTTAGTCGTGTTAAACGCTAGAAAAAGGGCAAGCTCACAAACATCAGGCAAAGCACCGCCCCCTGATAAAGAATCTAAAGTAATCGATGCTTCAGGCAAGAGAATGGCTGCCCAAGCTAGCAATACATGGAGTATAGCTAACACACAAGCCCTCCTCGCAAGATGCGACACGGCTCACTATGATCAGTTAGAAACACACTTACATCTACCTGACCAATATAAAGCACAGGCAAACGACCTTATACAAGAAGGCAAGCTAATTTCAAATGCCTCAATCAAATGTGCACTTGATGTAGCAGACACTGCAGCTAGAGCTATAAACACTAGTGTCCTACTTAGACGTCATGCATGGCTACGCATTTCGGGATTTAAGCAAGAAGTGCAAACTACTATCTTAAATCCGCCATTCAACCTACTACGACTGTTTGGACCCGAGGTAGACACAGCACTTGAAAAAATGAATGAAAAAGGACACTGATACAGCCAAATCTATAGGAGCTTTGCAATCCACCCAAGCTTGAGGCTTCTTTCGTCGCTCCTTTTATAGAGGAGGCTCCAAACAAGCTGGAGCAGACAATTCAGCTTCCTTTTAATCTAATACTCAAACATCCTCCAATAGAGGATATTTTAGAGGAGGCTATAGAGGCAACAACAATAAGGGTAGAGGACGAGGAAATAACAAAAGTCGAACCTCCCCCACCACAAAACAGTGACTTTCTTCTGCTCTCCCAACAGCATTCCAGTCATGTGGGGGGCAGACTAACACAGTTCCTACCTGTCTGGCATTCCATCACAACAGACATGTGGGTAAGACAAATTATCCAGTATGGCTACTGCCTGGAACTTACAGCTACCCCTCCACACATACCACCCAGACAGCGTCCAATGTCTGCAGAGCATCTTGCACTGCTCAAACAAGAAGTTCTATCACTACTTCAAAAAGACGCAATAGAAATTGTTCCCTTACAACATCAAGGAACAGGGGTTTACTCGCTATATTTCCAAATACCCAAAAAGGACGGGACACTAAGACCAATTCTCGACCTCAGGCCCCTCAATCTGTACATACACTCAGATCATGTTCATATGATCACTCTACAACAAGTGCTCCCATTGCTGCAACAAGGTGACATCCTTACTACACTAGATCTAAAGGACGCATACTTCCACATTCCTATACATCCTTCTCACAGGAAGTATCTAAGGTTTGTACTGGAAGGACAGCACTATCAGTTCAAAGTCCTTCCATTCAGGGTCACAACTGCACCAAGAGTGTTTACAAAGTGCCTAGCAGGAGTAGCAGCACATCTCAGAAGACAACACATCCATGTCTTCCCATATCTAGACGATTGGCTCATAAAAGCCAAGTCATTCAATTAATGTGTCCAACACACATCTCAAACAATTCAAACATTACAGGACTTCAGGGTTCACAATCAACGACACCAAGTCGCATCTTCAGCCCTCTCATGTACATCAGCACCTAGGGGCTACAATAAACAAGTCTACAGCTCTAGCGTATCCCAGTCCAGCCAGGATACAGAGCATTCAAGCCTTAGTCACAAAATTTCAACAGCAATACTCTCTCCCAGCCAGAGTGTTCATGCGACTAATAGGAATGATGGCATCTTGCATTTTTATTATACCGTATGCAAGACTGCAAATGCATCAATTACAAGAATGTCTAGCACAACAGTGGAACCAGGCTCAAGGACAACGTACGGACCTGGTGTTGGTAGACAGCCGCACACATCACTCTCTGCAGTGATGGCACACCAAAAACTTGACAAGATGGCGACCTTTCCTCAAACCTGTTCCACAAATAGTACTTACAACAGACGCATCGCTCACAGGATGGGGAGCACATCTCCTACACCATACAACTCAGGGAAAATGGACCACTCAACAAGAAGTGCTCCACATCAATCACCTAGAGCTGCTAGCAATATTCTTAGCGCTCAAGTCTTTCCAAGTACATGTACAGAACAAAGCTGTCTTGATCCGGACGGACAACATGACAGCAATGTACTATATTCAAAAACAGGGGGGGACACACTCTCTGCAACTGTCCCAACTTGCACAGAACATTTGGAGATGGGCCATTCCACAAAAGATATATCTACTAGCAGAACACCTTCCAGGAGTCCACAATCAGATGGCAGATCTGTTAAGTCGACAGACACAACAGATTCACTAATGGGAACTACCTCCACAAGTTCTTCTACCATTCTTTCACAAGTGGGGTCATCCAGACATAGATCTGTTCGCCACACACGAAAACGCAAAATGCCCAACCTTCGCCGCCAGGTTCCCACGCCCGCTGTCCAAGGGCAATGCTTTATGGATGAACTGGTAAGGCAGATTTGCGTACGCTTTTCCGCCACTACCACTAATAGTGCACAAGCTACGACAACAGTCGCTCAAACTCATTTTAATAGCTCCCACATGGGCACGCCAGCCGTGGTTCACAACACTAAAAGATCTATCCCTAGTTCCACACCAAAAACTACGTCTGACCCCATCCATGCTAACGCAGAACCATGGCGACATCGGACATCCACATCCAAACCAACTGAATCTGGCGATATGGCTGCTGAAGTCTTAGAGTTTGGTTACCTTAACCTGCCACCAGACTGTATGAATATCATTAAAGAAGCCAGAAGACCTACTACTAGAGCTTACTTCTTGACTCGACCATCTTGATCCGGTTGTCGACGCGGGTTGTTGTGCCTTTTCGACGTCACGTGGGTCTGCTGTCAATGGAAAGGAGCCCGTTCAAAAGGTGCCCTCAATGCCACTCCAAATTCCCGCATACTGACAAGCATACAGTATGCAACAAGTGCTTATCACCAGAGCACAACGAACAAAACTGCCCAGCGTGTGCCCAATTCAGTTTGAAGAAGACCATCCGGATTCGACGGGCCGCTAGGCAAGAGATGCAGCGGTCGGCACCGGAACCGGAGAACATCTTCGATGAGGAACACGACCTCCCAGAAGCGGCGGACTCGGACCTAGAGATCGTCACCGTCGAGGACCAGTCTGACTCCGACGACGAGATCCCACCGGGGCAAATCGTGAGTACACAGCCCCCAACACCGCTTATCCCGAAACCGAAGGTCCCGGTCGAAGCATCGCCTCAAGGCCTTAGCCGAGATCGAAAAACACCTTCAGAAGCCCCGCCCTCCGGCTCGGCTCAGAAGTCCAAATCAAAGCCTTCCGAAAGCCCAGGACCAAGTAAACTTCCCCCCAAGAAAGTAGTCTAACCCAAAAATGTTGTCGAACCGAAGGTCGCCGACCCTAAAAAGGCCGTCGAGCCACAAGTCGTTGATCCAAAGGTCGTCAAACAAAAGAAGGTCGACCAGCCAAAGGGCGTCGAGCCGAACAAAGGGGTTGAACCACAAAAGGTCGTACACCGCAAAAAGGTTATCGAGCCAAAAACTATCGATCCAAAGAAAAGCCTCGACCCTAAACAGGTCACCGATCCGAAAACAGCACCCGATCCTAAAAAGAGTGCAACGAAATCAAAGCCAGTCGACCCGAAAAAAGGCATCGACTCGACCAAAGACACTGACCCTAAAAAAGGCATCCAGCCTAAAAAGCGGATCGATCCGAAAAAGGTCGTCGACCCAAATAAAGTCGCCAAACCAAAAAAGACTGCCAAACTACAAAAGACGTTGAACCAAAAAAGGTTACCGACACCAAACCGACAGTCAAGCCAAAAAAGACTCCAGAACCAAAGGCCCACGAGCCAAAAGGTAACAAGCAAGTCAGTAAGCCAAAAACATTGGCGCCAAGGCCACGGACAGTGGAAGAAGAACTCTTCCACCCTGATCCAGAATCGGAGGAGCAATCAAAACTGTACATAAATCCTGAAACCGGCAAAGTAACCATCTATTACCGGAAAAAGAGCCCATTGGACACACACTACTTGCCCTGTACCACCAAAGAAAAAGGACTTCGGGACATCTCCCTCTAGACCTTTTACTCCTCCTATCTATCCTAATATGCCTTTTGTGCCCGCTCTCCTACACACTCGGAATACAATGATGAGGATAACATGGGGGAAGATCCTCAGGAAGATGTTAATGACCCAAAGGATCCACAGCCTCAGGATGACACATGGGATGATCAAAATGATTCATATGACACACAACCCATCCCTGACACCTCCCCACACCCTACTAAACAGTCGCCTACTGACGACATCATTATGTTTAACCAACTGCTAGATAGGGCAGCAAAATACCACAAGGTCGGCATGCACACTGACCCAATAGAAGAAGATTTTCTATTTGACACTTTTCCGACCTCCAAGAAAAATGTCAGGACACTTCCTATGCTAAAAGGGGTACTGAAACACGCGGCAGACATATTCAAGGATCCAGCCAGGGCACGGGTGCTCAATCCCAAGGTTGAGAAAAAATATAAGGCGGCCCCTACAGACCCTACTTACATTAAATCACAATTGCCCCTAGACTCACTGGTAGTAGCAAACGCTCGCAAAAGAGCCAACTCGCAAACAAAAGGAGACGATCCACCTCCTGACAGAGTCTAAAATATTGGAGGCCTCGGGCAAAAGAGTGGCTTCACAAGCTGCTAATTCATGGAGGATCGCAAACACACAGGCTCTCCTAGCTCGCTATGATAGGGCGCACTACGACCAGCTTGAAGGTTTACTGCAACACCTGCCAGAACCTTTCAAAGCTCAAGCTAGCGACCTCATACAGGAAGGCAAGTTTATAACTAATGCTTCCATTAAATGTGCACTAGACGCAGCCGACACAGCAGCCAGGTCAGTTAACCCTAGTGTGTTACTACGCAGACATGCGTGGCTACGCATCTCCGGTTTTAAAAACGAGGTGCAATCCACCATCCTTAACCAACCAGTTAATCAAGACTTCCTGTTTGGCCCTGCAGTAGATACCATTTTAGACAAAATGAAGAAAGATACTGAAACTACAAAATCTATGGGCGTGCTGCAGTTTCAACAACATAGAGGTTCCTTTCGTCGGTCCTCCTACAGAGGCGCCGCAAGGGGCAACACTTCACAGACTTCCTCTACATACAAAAGCAACACTCACACCTCCTTCAATAAGGGCTCCAACAGGGGAGGTTACAGGGGCAATAACAACAAGGGTAGAGGACGTGGCGGCAATAACACCAGAGCCTCCACTGCCACCAAACAGTGACTTCATCACACTCCCTCCAGACCATTTAACACCAGTCGGAGGCAGAGTCAAACAGTTTCTACCAGTCTGGAATGCAATTACCACAGACAGGTGGGTGAGACAAATTATCCAGTATGGTTATTGCCTGGAACTCACTTCTACTCCACCCAACATACCTCCCTGACAACGTCCTATGTCCAAAGAACATATCACCCTGCTACAACAAGAGGTCAAGTCCATGCTAGAAAAGGGAGCCATAGAACCAGTCCCTTTTCAACACCAAGGAACAGGAGTATACTCACTATACTTCCTTATTCCCAAAAAGGACGGGTCCCTCAGACCAATATTAGATCTCAGACCTCTAAATCAATACATACTCTCAGAGCACTTCCATATGATCACTCTGCAACAAGTACACCCATTACTCCAGCAAGGAGACTTCCTAGCAACTTTAGACTCAAGGGCGCATATTTTCACATACCTATACATCCAGCTCACAGGAAATACCACAGGTTCACAATAGAAGGTTAACATTATCAGTTCAAGGTTCTCCCCTTCGGGGTAACCACAGCCCCAAGAGTGTTCACAAAATGTTTAGCGGTAGTAGCTGCACACCTCAGACTGCAACACATCCACGTGTTTCCATACTTGGACGATTGGCTCAAAAAAGCAAACTCGTACGCGCAGTGTGCAAGCCATACGTCTCAAACAATCCAGCTGCTACACAGCCTGGGTTTTTCAATGAACTACCCAAAATCACATCTACAACCCTCCTACATACAAGAATATCTGGGGGCTACAATAAATACCTCTCTAGCAAAGGCATATCCAAATCAATCAAGGATAGCCAACATTCAGACTCTCATTCACAAATTTCAGCCACAACACTCTTTGCCAGCTCGAGTATTCATGCAACTAATAGGCATGATGGCCTCCTGTATATTCATAGTCCCCCATGCCCGACTTCAAATGCGTCCACTACAGGAATGCCTAGCACGGCAATGGAACCAAGCTCAGGGACAATTAAAAGAACTAGTGTTGGTGGACAGTCGCGCTTACAACTCTCTGCAGTGGTGGAACCCACAAAACCTTTCCGAAGGGCGGCTGTTCCAAGAGCCGGTTCCACAAGTAGTACTAACAGCGGACGCATCGCTGACAGGTTGGGGAGCCCATTTACTACAATACACAGTCCAAGGGCTCTGGACAATCAAACAAAGGAGACTGCATATCAACCAACTAGAGTTGCTAGCAATATTCCTGGCACTAAAAGCATTCCAAAACTACCTGTGCAACAAGGCTGTGTTGATCCGGACGGACAACATGACAGCCATGTACTACATTCAGAAACAAGGTGGGACACACTCTCCACAACTGTCCCACTTAGCACAGAACATATGGAAATGGGCAATTCCAAAGAACATTTTCTCCTAGCAGAACACCTGCCAGGAAAAGACAATCAAGTAGCGGATCTGCTAAGCAGACACAGTCAACAGCTACACGAATGGGAGATTCACCCTCAGGTTCTACAACCATTCTTCCAAAAATGGGGGCAGCCAGAGATCTGTTTGCCACAAACGAAAACTCAAAATGCCAGTACTTTGCCGCCAGGTTCCCACATCCACAGTCACAGGGCAATGCGATATGGATGAACTGGTCAGGCAGATTTGCGTACGCTTTTCCACCTGCTCCACTGATTCCGCTAGTGGCATGCAAACTACGTCAGCAGTCACTCACAATGATCCTGGTTGCTCCCACATGGGTGAGACAACCATGGTACACAATGTTCCTTGAACTCTCGGTAGTTCCCCACCAAAGACTGCGCCTCGCGCCCCATCTTTTAACTCAGGACCATGGAGAAATCAGGCACCCGGATCCCAATCAGATTAACCTAGCGATCTAGCTCCTGAGGTCTTAGAGTTCGGATACCTTAACTTACCTCCTGATTGCATGAACATTATCAAGGAGGCAAGACGGCCAACTACTAGAGCATGCTATGCAGCTAAATGGAAAAGATTTGTAATTTACTGCAACAATAACCAAATCAATCCATTAGATACTTCCATCCAAAACATTATCTGTTACCTCTTGCACCTGCAAAGATGCAATCTAGCATACTCTTCTATAAGACTACATCTTGCTGCTATTGCAGCATATCTCCAGAACAGACAACATCTGTCTCTGTTCAGGGTACCACCAATCAAAGCTTTTATGGAAGGTCTTAAAAGGAGAATCCCTCCAAAGCACCCACCTTCACCAGTCTGGAACTTAAATATAGTACTTGCCAGACTTATGGGACCTCCTTTCAAACCACTCCACTCATGTGAATTACAATTTCTAACATGGAAGGTGGCATGTCTAATTGCCTTTACCTCCCTCAGTCGAGTAAGTGAGCTACAGGCACTAACCATCCAAGAACCTTTTATGCAAATACATGCTAATAAGGTAGTACTTCGGACTAACCCTAAGTTCATGCCAAAAGTCATATCCACTTTCCATATCAACCAATCCATAGAATTGCCAGTCTTCTTTCAAAACCCACAGTCAGTGGCTGAAAGAGCCCTACGCACACTAGATGTAAGGAGAGCTCTGCTATATTATGTGGACAGGACTAAATCTTTTCGTAAAACAAAGCAATTGTTTGTTGCTTTTTCACCACAACATAAAGGTAATCCCATCTCAAAGTCAGGAATAGCCAGTTGGATAGTTAAGTGCATCCAAATATGTTATCAAAAAGCTAAACGCACTCTAACTGTTCCCCCAAAAGCACACTCTACGCGTAAAATGGGGGCATCCATGGCTTTCTTAGGGAATATTCCCCTTGAAGACATATGTAGAGCAGCTACATGGTCTACCATACACTACTATTGTGTAGACGTGCAGTCAAAGCAGCAAGCTGCGGTAGGCCAGGCTGTCCTTGAAAATCTTTTTCAGACTGCTGCAGCTGGTACAGGTAACCACCGCTAGAGGAGATACTGCTATACAGTATATGCACAAGATATGAATTCAGCAGCCCACATGCCTCAAACGGAATATGCTACTTACCAGTATGCATCTGTTCTTAGCATGTAGGGCTGCTGACATTCATATTGCCCACCCTCCTCCCCGGTGCCTGTCGCAGCTGCAGGATTCTCTTTGCATGACCATCTCTTACTTACTATACTCCATCTTTGCCACAATGGCGAAAAACAATCTGAGGATGGAGAAGATGCCCATGCGCACTGTAGTCCAGGGGAGGAGTCACCTATCTCGTGATACTTCGAAGACTCTTCCAGGACAACAAACTGCAATCATCCAGACCCAACACTAGGCGGCGATCTATGCACAAGATATGAATGTCAGCAGCCCTACATGCCAAGAACAGATGCATACTGGTAAGTAGCATATTCCTTGTAATTTACAGGTTGGGGGGGGTTTGGGGGGAGTGGTAGTTGTCGTCACACACTTTTCTCCCCCTCGTGTTGAAGCTCTCTGGCTGCTCCCTGACTCCATCCACGGCTCTGAACGTGGCCACGGGCACCCCGCGCCCCAGTCGTCAGCAGCAGAGCCATACACTGTCACCAGTTCCTGCTGCTGAGCGATACAGTCTCAAGCCGCTGCACTCTCCGACCGGTTGCGTCACTCTGGCTTCTCCTTCCTCCCTGCTCTGCCCGCTTGACTCAACAGGCCTAATCCAGCCCTGCTCTGCTCAATCACCCCTTCAAATCGCCGTAGTACAAGCTTACAGCACCAACCAGTGAACTCATTGGGTGGGGGCCTTCGGTTTAGTCTCCCTGAGTATGGATAATAGCCTGCGAGTCCGAAGGAGGGTCCCACTAACTTCCGGTTGCCATAGCTTCAAACAAGCCTGTCCACTCAGTCAGCCGTCTTTGCTACGCTCGCCGGGGCATTCCTTCTTGATTGTCTTTTCCTGCCTCAGCAAAGTTCTTTTATTCCGTGGAACTTATTAAACAGATCGGCAGTGACTGTTGTGACAATGTTTTGAATAAAGAAAGGAGCCTGGTGTTTGTTACCCTCTTTACCGCCACCAGACTGCCAAACCACGACAGTCCTCTCACGTGCCAGTTTTGCATATCCATTTGAATATGTTTGAGCTATTGGCGTTGTAAATGGCAATGTCTTTTATGCATGTGTTATGGAGTGAATGCGGTGTGTGGTGAGCAAGCGCCCCTATACTTAAAGCAGATGGCGCTGCTAAAAAAGCATTAAAAATCCAATAGGTCTTGCCTTTTAACTTAAAGTAATTTGCTTTGCTATACAATACTATTAGCAAAGCAAATGGCTTTAAGTTCATCAAAACCAAGACAGATTGCATTTTCAATGCTTGTTAAAGTGCCCTCAATGCCACTCAAAATGCCTCCTGTATAATATGTAATTTGTCTCGCTCCCTAGCCCGCAAGTGTACAGAGTTTACCTTCTGCCTAGCTTTTTGCTTCAAGAAAACTCTGGTGGCG
Source organism: Lissotriton helveticus (assembly GCF_964261635.1). Classification (NCBI taxonomy): domain Eukaryota; kingdom Metazoa; phylum Chordata; class Amphibia; order Caudata; family Salamandridae; genus Lissotriton; species Lissotriton helveticus. Next base: position 159,939,727 of record NC_136065.1, on the reverse strand, counting down.
GAGAGACAAGACATTGGGTGCACATCAGCATGCCGCATTCTAAAGAAGTCACACCTGACATCTTTGGCAAGGCAAATCCGCTGGACATTGTAGGGGATGACGTCTAATCTCAAGGCCTGTCTGCACACCATTATCCTCTCTGTACCTCCAAGCCTGAAGAACAGGAGGAAGAAAACTTCCCCTCCAACTCACTTCCCTACCTCTCATGGTCCTTGAACCAAGTCAACATGGGGGGACATGATTATAGCTGAATCCTGACCTCTTAATTCTTACAGTGGATCTCACACCAAAGTGGAGCACCACCCATGTGAGGGAGGGCCTCTTTTGGCATGGTTAGCCCCCCACATTTTGCTTGGAAAATGTGGTTTTGGTTGAAAGTGCACAGAGTCCCTGCCAAACAGACCCCCTGTGCCAGAGCTTGTCCCTAAAACTGTACCACGATTGGCACTACAATCCATCCTGTAAGTTCCTCGTAAATGGTACCCTGGTACCTAGGGCATTGGGACTGAAGAGGGTCCCCTAGGGACCCCTCACCAAGGCCATGCCTAACTGCAACTACAGCATTCATGCTTTGGTGCAAAGATAAACAAAAAAATAGACCTAGCACACTTCCTGTGTGCCATGCCAAGCAGCTCTGCCTAAGGTTATAGGTAAGTTACCCCTCTAACAGGCCTTACAAGCCCTTAGGCAGGGTGCACTATATCTCAGGTGTGGGCACATCTATATGCATGGATATATCCCTACAATATTTAAGTCTATTCTTAATATTGTAAGTGACCGTGAAGTGATAGAGAGTACATGAGCTGGACATTTGACAATTTGAGATCCCCAGCACCACAATGACTTTACTGAACCCAGGAGGGTTTGGTACGAAACAACTCTTCTCAATAAACACACACTGATACTAGTGTGGGGTGTATTGAAACGTACCCAGAGGGCACCTCAGTGGTGCCCCCTGAAAACCTACCAACCCTGGTGTGGTCTCTGACTGGCTCTAGGCAGCCGGCCACCACCAGACATATTTCTGGACCCCTGGGTCGAAAGCCCCACCAAAGTGGTTTCTCTTTTCCAACTCAACCAAACAATTCAGCTACCAGTCTTCTTTTCCCACTCTGATTCGGTTGTGGAAGTGCCCCTTCACACCTTGTACATTAAGAAACCAAATGTACTCCATTGACAAAGCCAAGGCTTGAGAAACCGTGAGAAATTTCATCTGCATTATTCACTGCATATCCATCACTAAGGGGAGTACTGTTTTATAGTCTGTTAAGAGCATTGATAAATCTACAGTCACACGTACTACGAACAGAAATTATTACCCTCTAAGCATCTGTTTGTAGCTTGTTGTGCTGTCGATGTACATGTGCTTACCCTCCACACCAGAGTCAGTGTCTTGTTGCACATCTCTGTAATATTGACATCTATTACTATTATACACATTCGCGTGGTCACCATATTCTCGCTACTCACTACTCCATACCTATCCTCACCTGTTTTGTGAGAAACAATGTTCGAGGGATGTGTTGCTCTGAATGTACATGATTTGCATACGTGTGCCATCTACTGTTGGGTCTGGATGTATGAAAATTGTTTTCTTCGAAAAAGTCTTATTAGTCCGGAGGTAGAGCGACTCCTTGGTGATAATGCATATGGACATCTCTCCAATGTCAGATTGTTTTCGTTCCACTGTCTGGTTTGGATATGTGTGCCTGCTTTCTGTTTGACACGGCCACAGTGCTTTTTTCGGTTGGTGCCACACTATTCCTCTCGTCAGTTTAGGTTCTTCAGAGAATGCCTTGCTTGTGATGTACCAGACGCCCTTCTGTTATTGCCCTCACTGCCACGCAAAGTTTTCCCGAACTGACATACACCAGGCCTGTAACCTGTGTATCACCGGAACACACAGAAGGAAATTGCAACGCCTGCCGCTTTATTCACTCCAAGAAAATCCTTCCAGACTGTCCTGCATGACGGCTTGATATGTTCCGGACAAGCATCTTCCAAGATATCTTCAGTCACGAAGACTTCAAAGAACAGGAAGAACACCCTTAGTCGTCGGCTGCGAATGAAGAAGCTGTTTCCATTTAGGGCAGTTCTGGCTCTGACCTCAAGGTCGACCTGGAGATGGAGGAGTTTGTCAGCTCAACAGTTTGAATACGGTACCCCCCAGTCCCTCAACACCAGGTTGATCAGCTCAAAAGACGTTTGACGCTCGGGAACAGCACCCAGAGGCCTTCGGCCCACTTCTGCCTTCTGGACATGCTCGGCACCGAGCAACTGGTTTGGACATCCTACCTTCTGGCTCTGGGCCAAAACAACAAAGAGAGCCAAAGTTTTCGCCATCATGCACTTCAGTCTCAGAACGCCACTTGGCGCCCTCATGAACCTCCATGCCGAGCCGTCGATCCCCTTCGGCTGGCACTGCTGTGACGCTCACATCAGGAGCTTTTAGGAGGAGCTGCTATGTTCCATGACCTAAACCTCCATAAAGAGTTTAGAAGAGCACTTTCTTTGAAACCCTTTCCACCACTCATTGGGCTACAAAGTATCTTCATATGCAAAAGGGCATGTTAAGTTAGAGATTACATCTTTTAAAGACCCTATTAAGGCTAGGGTTATCTCTCCCAGGGTAGATCAGAATTATAAGGCCTCCCCATCTGATCTCATCAACATCAATGGCAAATTACCACCACACTCGCATGCCATCACCACTGCTCGCAAGCCATCACCACTGCTCGCAAGTTTTCAATTCTCCACAATTCTCATCTATCTCAAACCGTTTGGAGATGAGCTCTACCTCATAACATTATTCTGTTAGCAGAATACGTTCCAGGAACAGACCACGATTTAGCATATCTCCTCAGCGGGATGCAGAAACAAGACCACAGGAGGGAGCTCCACCCCAAGTCCTTCTCCCATAATTTCACAGATGGTGGTTCCCTCAAATGGATCTGTTCACAACCTCGGACAACGTCAGATGCCCAAACTCCGCGTCCGAGCGCTTTACATAGCACCAGTTGCATTACTTGAGGACATATTCATTTTTGTTAAGCACGGGGAGATTAAGTGATTTGCTGTGAATGACCGGATGTTCAGCGTCATTGCCGAGACTCAAACGCAGTTCTCCAGAATCAAGGTTGACCTCCCTAGTGGCTTCCTCATGGTCCCGTCAGCCCTGGTTCACAACATTACTGGACGTCTCTGTAGCTCCCCCACAAGACTCTCCCCAACAAGCCGGGCCTTCGTACTCAGAACCATGGAGCAGTCTGGCACCCAGACCCCCAAGGCTCTCAACCTGGCAAACTGGCTCCTGAAGTGAGAATACGATTACCTAAATCTGCCACCAGAATGTATGCCCATTCTTAAAGAAGTCCATACGCCTACCACTCGAGCATGATACGTGGCTAAATGGAAAAGCTTTTGGTTGTCATTCAATACAAATTGATGCTTTTAATGCCACAGTACAGCACACTTTTGTTACCCGCTTCTTCACAACTCTGAGCTAGCATTCACCTCGATAAGGTTAAATTTTGCCGCAGTAGCTGCCTACAAAATGGGCAGCCCATGTCTTTATTCAAAATACCATTTATTAAAGCCATTATGGAAGGGCTCAGAAGAGTAATTCTACCACGGTTTCCACCTGCATCCTTATAGAACCTTAATATCTTTCTTACACAACTCATGGGACCTCCATGTGAGCCCCTGCATACCTGCCCCATTCAATTTCTCTTGGAATGTGGCATTTTTAATTGCTATTACCTCGTTTAGACGTGTTGGGGATCTCCATGCATTAACCTTGGAAGAACCCTTTCTCCAGCTCCACAGAGACGGGGTGGCCCATCACACCAACCCCAAATTCATTAAAACATTTCTCACTTTCACCTCAATCAATCAAGTTACCAGTTTTTCCTCCAATTAGATTCTGCTGCAGAGAGCTCCCATACATTAGATGTCAAAAGAGCCCTTATGTACTACATTGATAGGACGAAAATGTTTTAGGAACACTAAACAACTTTTCATTGCTTTGTCACCTCCGGACCCAACAGTAGATGGCATTAGTATGCAAAAGCACGTGAATCTACAGCACTACATGCCATGAACAGATGCTTACAGGGTAAGTAACATATTTCTTAACAATGGAGTCTGTGCCCATGCCCATTGCCAGCTAAGGTAAGAGTGAAAGGGTACCTTGTGACTCCCAAAAACTCGTTCCACTTGCGCCATCCAACTCTAGGTGGCAGGAGTATGCAGAGGTTGTCAGTCTACGGCACTGCATGCTACAAACAGATGCTTACCAGTGTAAGTACCATTTTCTTTCCCACATACCAGGGAAAACCCAGATTTTAGAATCCAGTATTCATGCTAGTAGTGCTCAGTGAGAGCTGTACAAACTCGCATTAAAGGTGGAAGGTGCTGCTTTACAGTCTAATCACAGCATGCGATCTACAGCAACACATGCTGCAAATGGAAAATGTTTTACCTGTAAGATGCAATTTGCATCTTGTAGTATTGTTCAGTTGTATGCACCTCCTTTCAGTGGGGCAATAATGGTTGTAGTTTTCTGAAGTTACATATAACACATTCGGACACCTATATTCCTGTGTGGAAAAACAGTCCGAGATAGTCTGTGCTGATGTATTGTGGGTTTAGGTGAGCATGTCCATGAGTTCTTCTGCCCAAGCTGTGCCTGAAAATAAAGGCTTCAAACATAAACAGTATACTGAACCCAAATGTAGATGGTAGGAGAGTGCACAGCATTTGACACTATAGACTAGAGGTTTACAAGTGAGTAATTGATCCTTAAATATAGTATGTTCTCAGTCGTAGACGTTTTTGCTTTGAAATCTTAAACATCCCATCCTCTGCTTACCAGTATCCTACTTTGCTTTATACATCCTGTTTGAGGCATGTGTGCTGTAGATACACATGCTGTGCAGAAGTCCAGAATCTAGTGTTGTGCTTAGATGATTGAACATTTTTGTTCAAAGAAACTTTTCGAGTCAAGAGGCTGTGACACTCATCTCGGTGATACTGCACATGGTCATAGACTCCATTGTTGGATTGTTTCTTTCTGCGGACTGGTTCGAATGTACTCTCTCATGCTTCGGTTCGAGATCCTTTTGGGTTCCCTTCGGTTTGCCAGTAGATCCCCTTACGCAACGGTATTGTCTCGATTGCATAATCACTCTTGCGTTCCGAGCAAAAGAACAATTTTGCTCCCGAGGTTCTTAGACAGCTCTAATCGAAAAAAGAGCTGCTGATGGAACTGACTCCGTTCCATTTTGGTCCAAACTGCCACTCAGAATACCCTCTCAACGCTTGTATTTGGTTTGTAACTTAAATCTGTCACCCGATCATTCGGAAGATACCTTTTGAGACCTGCAGGTCATTCCAATCTAAGAAAACCCTTCGGGATAGATGTGAGTGGCTCCTAGAAATGCAACGCAGACCAACAGACGATACACTGACGTCTTTGGTGGACAGAACGAGAAAGAGGAAGCCTCAGCAGCCCAAGAGGAATTCTTATACCTCAGCCACAGGACTGCCACAGGGGTAACATGGAGAGCGCAGAAGCCATACAGTTTTGCGTAGCTAAATCAAATACCTTCTTTAAAAGATGGTCATCAGCAGGGGGAAGAGATGAAAGCTGATCCCACACTGGCAAAGTGTTGCGGCAACAAATTATGGACGGAATGCTGAATGAATTTAGTTAAGAGATCTGGGTTAAATCCATTATTGTTTTGCTCTCTATGCCACCCCCCAGTTTGGACCCAGCCATCAGCAAATCAATCTTGACCCTGTTCCTAATAGGAAATGTCCATCCCGAACTGCCAAGCTGGGTCATCCTGGGACCGGTTTTAGGTTAACACCCCTCATCAACAAGGCTAGCTTGAATCCAGTGGCAGAGCGTGCATAGACCAGGTACACTACTAGTTCAGGATACTTCTTTGTGGGATAATCTGAGCAACGCAAGTCTTTTCCGAATATCTTGTCATGGTGGCAGTACACTCAAGAAGTCAGGGATTACAACCCCCATCCTCCCCCCTTCCTCACCTCTGTGAAAGACTGGTAAAAGTGAACTTGCTGATCCAGTGCCAGAGAAGCATACAAACGGTGAAGCTAAGGAGGGAGAAGACTTTTATGGGGAAGATTAAATTTGAGCAAGGCCAAAGCATTCCCAATACAAAAGACGTGGACAGTGAATTCTCCTTTAGCAGAGGGGACATTATCAGCTGTGAGGACTATATTCTAAACCAATAGAAATGATGGTCTTGTGTATATCTCTTATTCTGCAAACCAGGCTCCACATGAGACTAATTTCAGAAAAGACTCCAAAGTTAACGGTTACAAAAACCCCGGAGCTGGGTGGAGCTAGTGGTTGTCCACAAAGTCCAATGAGATAATGTAGTGGATAATGAAAAACATTACAGTAGGAAGGCTATCAGAACAACCAACTCCTTCTGTGACCATTACTACAGATACGTCCCTTGCAAAATGAGGAAGCTGAGCATCTGGGGTCAATGGGGCCTATTAGAAGCAGTGAAATACATAGATGTGCTAGGATTGAACATTTTTTCTTGCGCTAAAGTCTTTCTGTCTTTCTGTGCACATGTCTAGGGGAGAATAGTACAAATCATGTAGTGTAATACAGCTATGATTTACTATTTTTTAACAGGGAGGAGCAAAGTCACATGTATTGTCCAAATTAGCTCGGAACTTGTGGAAGTGGCCCATACAAAGGAATATACTTATAATGGTCATACTTATGCCGGGCATTCTAAACTTAGAAGCAGACATGTTAAGCAGGCAAGCAAGCGCCTCACACCAATGCAAGCTAAAGCAAATTATACTGAAAAAGGTCTTCAAGAAAGAAGGGCAGAATTGAAATAAATCTTTTCCCAAGACATCCTATTACAAAATGCTAAGACTTTGGGTCTAGGTAGCCACTTCACCAAGTGATTACCCTACCGATAGATAGGTTGTGGAAATGTACATTCTCTTTTCCCTAGTCTTGCTGATACTGTTCTCAGAAAATGTAAACAGACATTTGATAAACGTTAAAGCTCCACATTGGGCCAGATAGACATGGTCCACAGACATGGTAGCACAAAGCAGGGAAATAAAGTTCTCCTCCCCTTCGAATCTGCTAACAGTGCAAAAAGGTATGCCACATGGAGCCAGCCAGTCTACGCTTAGAAGCATGGTTCCCGAGAAAATAGAATTCATGACACCTAGGACTTCCAAAAGAATGTGTAGAATTCCTGAAACAAGCTAGAAGACCTACAACACAACATTGTTATACTGAATTTGGAGCAGATTTATCTGCTGGTGCCGCGGGGAAGGATTAATTGACTGCATGACAGAGGACACTTCGGTTGTCAGTTAACTAACACACCTTTTGGATCAGAAGCTTTCTTGTACATTACTAAACTGACTAAAAGTCCGCCGTAGTGGTGTGTATAAGGGGCACTACAGGGAGAAGCTTCTGAAGCACACCAGACATTAAAAGATTATTAAAGGGAGCAAACACAGTGGTACTACCAATGTCTGCACCCACAGTGTGCAGTCTGAACCTGCCAATAGAAAATTTAATGAAGCCTCCCATTGAGCCCATGAATAAAATGGGACTCTGGTACCCGACACTCAAAGCAGCTTTTTAGATCACCATAACTTCACTGCGAGAACCTTGCCTGCGGATACTTGGGAATACGGGTGATCACGAGGACGAATGTGCAATTTCTCCCAAAGTTCATTTCCTGCTGTATAGTTACCACTTTTTTCCAACAACCAAAGGCAAGGCAGAAATGACCCTATTCGCAAACTGTGTCAGTAGGGCAGTCTTGTATTTTCCAATTCTGTATCTCCTCTGTTTCAGCAAATAGGAAATAACAAGTCCCCAAAGAGACTTGCAAGAGGGATAATCCAAGCTATCCAAACATGTTATAAGACAGCAGGTGTAGCGCTAGGAGAGAAACCAGGGTGCATTCAAGAAGTAAGAAGGGAACCCCACGAGCATTCATCGCCAATGTTACTATAAACTGCTTATGCATGAAAGCCACTTGTTTGTCTATGCATACTTTCACAAAATACTGTTGCATGGACATAGAAGCCAAGAGGGTCAGGTAGGACAGAAGGATTAACCTTTTGTAACTGCACACATTTCAGCCCAGCCCCCAAAGGAAGGGAGAAAACTGCTACAGAATCTATGCACAGCTTCTAGATCCTGAATAGATTCACACTACAAAATGGTTACCTATAGCAACAGTTTGCAGCTTTAAGAGTTTTTTATTTTTTATTTTATTAAAATTAACAACAAAACCTAGTTCACAAGGCAGAATTACAGAAGTGGTGATCTTGAGTCTATGTGGGAGCAGCTTCAAATAGTACAGTACATGCAGTATGGTGAAAAGCAGTAGCGAGGAGGGGGGGGACAGCGAGGAAACAATGCAATATATACAGTCGATGCAAAAAACCGGGAATGCCATTTAGGGGGACAAGGGAACATCAAGGGTGAAATCATGCGGGGGAGTACATATATTTCCACGATGAGCATTCCACTGTGACCAAATTCTGTTCCACTCTCTGGGCCTGCCTCGAGACAAATACACAGTCTTTTCCCTAAACATGCACCAGTCCATGTTCTCCTTCCACGCCAATACTGTAGACGGCCTGTGGGAGCCCCATAGCTGTGCAATATCTCTCTTAGCAATCATGTTGCCGAGGGTCGCCCAGCCGATCTGCGCAGCATCATAATCATTCGGCTCCCACACATTCAAGAGACGGCACCGGGCCTCGGGTAGAAGCGAAACCCCCGTGACCCTCTCCATAATAGCATGCACTCGGGACCAAAAATCAGCCACCTCGGGACATTCCCACAAAATATGAAGGAAGGTACCAAGCACGCCGCAGCCACGCTTACACAGCCCATCCAGAGAATAACCCATCCGAACCAGACTCTGACCAGTGACATACACACGATGAAAGATCTTAAGTTGGACGAACCGAAGGCGGGCAGGTATGGCAACCACTTTAGGCGAGGACAATGCAGATTGCCAGTCCTTGTCGTCCAATTCCAATCCATCGGCAATCCATAAATCCCTGAGGCGCACCAGCAGGTCAATTCTAGTATTGATCAGCTTTTTATAGATCAATGAAATTGTACTATCAGGTACATAGCCGTTCCCTGTCCCCAAGCTCGTATTCCATCTTGAGTACCTCAAAGGTCTTCACATTACCTTTAGACCAGAGGTCGCCCACCTTGCTGAGACCAATCATATCCCATTTATGGAAGCCTTTCGTCTGCCACAAATTGCCCAAAACCTCGGAGTCATACAACGGAGTCGCGCGTGTCAACCTATCACACCATCCCAAGGCCGCATTCGCATCGTGCCACACTCTTACAGCGATTTTTGTGGGCCCAGTCAATGCCCCATGGAGCCCCCTAGAATATAGCGCTCTATTGAAATTCCCCCCGGGCAAGAGGTGTTTGTCCATTTCAAAGGCCGGGGTAGGACCGGGAGCGTAAGTTGCGTGGTTGACCGCACTTAATGAGAAGCCCAATAATAGCGCCTGATATCTGGGAGGGCAATGCCTCCATCATACCACGGAAGCGTAAGTTTAGACAGAGCAATTCGTGCACGCCCGTCCCAGATCAGCCGCCTCTGCAGGCTCTCCACTTCACGAAAATAACCCGAAGGAATGGGGTCAAAATAATTTTGGAGTGCATATAAAAATCTGGGCAGCGACATCTTAAAAAGAGCTGCGCGACCCCGTGGCGACAGAGGCAACTGACGCCACCGTGCAACGTCAAGCTTGAGCCGGTGAAGAGGGGGTAGCAAATTGCGTTCATGGCGAACTGCGGGGTCCAGAGAAACATAAATCCCCAAGTATTTAACGCCAGTGTCAGACACTTGAATTGGGAATCTACGAGGCAGTGGGGGGAGAAATCCTGTCAAAACGTAGACGCATCATTTCCAATTAATAATGAGACCTGAGTTCTTCCCAAAGGAGGTAAGAACATCAAAGAGCACATTAAGGGATTTCTGAGGGGATGTAAGGTATAGGAGGATGTCATCCGCGTAAAGCGAGATTCGATCCTCAAAGTCGGGAGTCCACCGAATGCCTTTCATCGAAGGCTCCCAACGGAGCCACTCCGCCAATGGCGCCAAAGCAACGGGGACAGTGGACAACCTTGCCGAGTGTAAAGACACCGGAGACCTTCCCGTTAACAACCACCTGGGCGAAGGGCTTTTCATAAAGAAGCTTCACCCAGGCGATAAATGTCGAACCAAACCCAAATTTGGAAAGGGCCGCCCAAAGATAAGGCCATTCTATGGTGTCAAAAGCCATAGTGGCATCTAAAGAGGCCAAAATGGCCGGCTCGGTAAGAGTCCCAGCTCTCGCGAGAACTCCGTGAAGTCTCCGAAGATTAAGGGCGGTATTCCGGTGTGGAATGAAGCCGAATGGATCAAGTCGCTAATTACCTTAATCAATCGATTAGCTAGCAATTTGGCCAGTATTTTGGGTTCGGCATTGAGTAAGGAAATGGGCCTATACGAGGCACAACGATCGCGTGGCTTACCCTCCTTGTGGATGACAACGATGGTAGCTAGTCACTGATCAACGGGGAGGGAACCTGAATCTAAAGCCTCAAGAAACATACTCTTTAAGTAGGGCGCCATTTTGTCGGATCGCAGCTTATACAGTTCAATGGGCAAACCATTGGGACCCATTGCCTTGCCAGAACGAAGGGAACGTATGGCAACAGCGACTTCATCTATCGTAAAAGGCTCATCCAGTAGATCTCTATCATCATCAGAAAGGCGGGGCAGTGCAATGTCTCGCAACAACAATTGGGAATCCTCCTCGTCCCTATCACTGACCGAGGCATACACAGTTTGGAAATGGTCAACAAAGCGCTCAACAATACCAGCTGGGTCCGTGACACACTCACCATCCGGCCTATCAATCACAGAGACGACACGATTCACTCTCTCTTTCTTGTCCAGCCACGCGATCAGTTTACCAGCCTTGTCGCCCACATCATATATCCTTCCCTGTTGCTCTCTATTCATTGCTTTTGCAGCGTCGGTCAAAAGGGCTCTATAATCGGCTTGTTTCAGACTGAGGGAATGCAATTTAGAACGAGTAACATCACTTTCAAGCTCACTCTCAAGCACAGTTATGTCGGTTTCGAGGCATACAAGTTCCTCATATTTAGCCTTCTTGGAAGCAGCAATCAACGACAAAGAATGTCCACGGATGACCGTCTTGAAGGCCTCCCACAGTGAATTAGAAGAAGAAACAGACCCCTCATTTTCATCGAAGTAATGGTCAATAGATTTCAGCAGTGCAGAGCGGGTTTTAGGATTGCGGAGATACCAGGGATTTATAGGAGCCGCCACTCTGCCCTCGCCACCCACTCCAGCCTCAAAACAGAGCCACAAGGGGGAGTGATCAGAGATGCCCCAGGGAAGATGACTAATCTCTCTGATGGAGGACGATTGCGCAACTGGCATTAAAAAATAATCTAACCTGGAGAGACTACCATGGGCCCCCGAGTGAAAAGTGTATTGTAGCTGCGTAGGGTGCATCAACCTCCAACTATCTATAAGCCCAAAGGTTTCTAGCAGGTCAGTCAGCCACACTTGAAACCTAGCCAAATCCCTAGGTGGGTAGCGATCCAAGGTGCCAGAGACCACGGAGTTAAAGTCCCCGCCCAGGATTAGAAGACCCTCGGGAAGCCCCAGTACGAGCCACCCAAGGTCGGCAAAGGTCGACGCCTGCAGGCCCGGAGGGACTTAAATTGTGAGAATAGAAAGTGTCTTACCCTCCCATCTACCAGTGAGCGCTGCGTAGCGCCCCCTGTCGTCAAGCATTACCTCATCAATTTCAAGGGGGAGAGAGGACGGGATTAGAATACCCACTCCCCTGGAGCCGGAAGTGAATCCAGAGTGAGCGACCAGTCGGTATCCACGTCTATTCAAAGCCCTGCATGAGTTACCAATTAAGTGCGTTTCTTGTAAAAGAACAATATCGGGGGAATGACGTCTAAGGAACTGCAGCACAACCCCTCATTTTATCCTGTCTCCCAAGCCATTGACATTCCAGGACAGCAGTCTCAACTCACTACCCCCCATCCCCGGGAAGGAAACAGAGCACACCCCTCACAGGACCCAATGATCGACACGGAGGAAAAAAACCATATGATGCCTTGTGAACAGAAACAAACACCCGAACACCCCCCCATGCCCCCCCAACTTAATCCCGTTACAATGCCCCCCACCCTGCACCCCTGCGTACGACTCAAGAGCCACCCCAACTTGCAGTGTGCCTGTCGCCCAGTCATAAAACGAATCTACACAAAGAACCCAGGAGGAGGAAGAGTCCCCTTACACCCCCGCCACCCTCGGGCCAACCTCAACTAGAACGAAAGAACAAATATCCAAACTCAGCTGACAAACAGTTGGAAAGTTCAGACGTCGGGAACCACAATTTCACTCTTGCTCCGGCGAGCCACCGTCGGCGCCTCCGGGGTGCTCAGTTCGATTATCTCTTTTCGGCAAGGAATCGAGCCAGTCACTGACATTGTCCGGACGATCAAAGAAAAAAGTACGTTCCTCATATTCGATCCGAAGTCTGGCTGGAAACAACATGGCGTACTTAAGGCCCAAATCGCGCAGCCGTCGCTTCACTCCCTGAAACCCCATTCTCTGCCGCTGAACCAGTGGAGTAAAGTCAGGATAGAAGTTCACAGTGGCGTTTTCAAATTTCACAGGGCCGCTCTCCGGAGAAGCTCGAAGGATAGCGTCCCTATCCCGAAAGTGGAAGAGTTTGGCAATAATGGGTCTCGGGGGGGGGGGGGGGGGGGGGGGGGGGGCACCCGGCTTCAGCTTCCCGCCAGGAAATCGATGGGCCCGTTCAACGGCAAAGAATTTACTGAGTCCGGTGGGGGTGAGGTAATTCAGGACCAGATCTTCCACCAAGAGGTCGGTGGCAGCATCCTCGGAATTTTCCGGAACACCTATAATGCGTACATTATTACGCCGGGCCCTATTTTCAGAATCCTCAAGCCGACGGGCCATCAAGTCCTGTGAAGAACGCAAGTTGCCGATCTCAGTCTGTACGTCCGTGACATCAGTAGTCAGGCTGGAGGTCTTCAAATCCAACGCCTTGACCCTCTCATTAGTCTTCGCCAGGTCCGCTCTAATCAGCATGATATCGACGGCCACCGTATCAATCTTGGAGGAGAGGACCTCGTACTGTTGTCCCATGGAGACCTTCATACTGGTGATGGCGCTCATGACGTCCTGAAGCGATACCTCCGGAGGCGCAGCAGGATCCACCATGGGGTCTTCAAATGTACGGCCAGTGCCACTGGGGGGGGGGGACGGGGGGGGGCTTTAGGATGGGTGTAGCGATCCATCACGTTGGTTTGAGTCTGTCCACCTCGGAGAGGCGTTTTTGTCTTGCGCTTCTCAGTGTCCGGTCTGGCGGCCATGTTGGAAATAGTGCCCCGGAGGGGCCCTCGAAACCTGATGAAAATGGTTCATCGCAATGAGGCCAAAAGTGTACGAAAGTGGGCCAAATTAACGAAAATGCCAACCGGGCTGAAGGACAAACGCTCACGGAAGAAGGCACTCAGCAGTAGAGCGAAGTCAAGCCGGATGGAGCGTAGATCTGAGAGAATGCCAGTCAATTAAAGCCCGGAGCAGGAAAGTGAAACTGAAAGTTGAAGTGAGGCCACCTGGGGGAAGATCCCTCTGGCCGTTGTTGTTCAACTACTCCTCGGCCTGAAGAGCAACAGAGCCCCCGGCCCGGGGCAGGCCGTAAGAGTTTGAATCGATGTAAAAGCGGCTCCCGACGTCCGATTTCAATTCTGAAAAGAATATTAAGGTCAGCCAAAGGTCGCCTTCAAAAGCCCATGTTCAGAATCAGGATATAGTAAGGATATTTGCGAACGGCGGTGCGGGTCTAGGGAGCTCTGTGCTCACGCGACCATCTCGGATGCCCGCGAAGCTCCTCCTCCCTTTAAGAGTTTTTTGAATTCACATTGTGACCATCCCACCTCCCCAAGAAGTGAGGTCAGTTGGAACAGAATGGTGATGTGGAGTATTTACAAGGAGCAGGAAGCCCAAAAAATAAAAGTCACCATGGGAGGAAAAATGAATCTGAAGATGGCAATCACTCTCTGGGACTTCTGGGGTAATTGGGGGATGGTCATACCACCAAATGATCTAAAACCCTTCAAGGAGTAAAAGGGATAAGCAAGATACAATTCCAGGGTCAACCCCTAGATAGTAGAATAATGCTCTGTGCCAAAATCCAGAAAATTCTTTGAGCGTCAGATACACTCCTAATAGCCATTTAACAGTCACAAATGAGTTACTGAAGGAGATACAATCGTGGAATACAAAGCATTTGATATAAGGAAGACGTTACACTCAACTGCCCCTCAAGCCCATAATACCAGAGAAACAGTCTAAATCTTAGCGACCATTGGTCAGAAACAGTGGTTTTAAAATACATAAATTACTAATTATTTTTCTAGCTATTACATTTTTTTTAGTATCCTTTTCAAAACAAGACTGTACAAATGCTTACGGACCACTCCAAATATTTATTCTCAACAAGCAGTAAGCTAGTGCTGTTTGTCCACTGTCTTAACTAGCACATGGAATATGGTCAATGGCACAAAACACAATCCTGTTAGTACACCCACATATGTGATGTAGACCATGTGCTGGCAGGCAGTCTAAACAGAGAGGTAATAAATGATTGGCAGTTGAAACAGGAAACACCTGATCAATAATTGGTTCATGAGGAAATACAAACATACACAGTCACAATGCACTAAATGTCGCAGCTTCTCACCCAGGCACAGAAGTAAATACACTGCTGGCACATGGAATTTGTGTACACATTTCCACTGATTCCTTAGGCTCAAACTAATAAATTCAAAACTTCTGAAATGGTGCTAATATTGATAGCACCCAGGTAAGCGTGCAAAGTATGCTATTCTCACCTTATTGAGGTGTCACTCCAAAACATCAAACTGCAAATAAATGCTGACAACACAAAAGGGAAAGTTGTTTTTGTTTTTTTAAATCTGGCTCTGCAGGATCTACATTTAGGAGCTTGGCTTCTGAAATCATACAGTTTGAAGCTTGGCTTCTGAAATCATACAGTTTGAACATTTAGAGATCACAATTAACAGACATTAACTAGTAAAACAGCTATTATACCATATATATATATATATATATATATATATATATATATATATATATATCTATATATATATCTATATATCTATATATATATATATCTATATATCTGGATTCAGTATTGATTGGTAGGCTATTAATTATAGTTGGGAGTCTGGTGTGTATCTATAGCTAGACTTGCTGCTAATATCTAATCCCTTTCAATATAGAATGAGTGTAATGTTCTATAATCAGTTGGATACTGATCATTGTAAGAAACCCCTACCTCCATACACACCCACACCTCCTGTAGAGGGTCACCCATGTTCGTTCAACGGAATTTAACAAAGTGAAAAAGAAAACTGTACATCCTAGGTAAAATGTGCCCATTAAGATGGTATTATGGTAAGATTCCGACTTAATGGTAAGAATCCAGCCCCTACAGAGAAGGTTACAAAACAGCCAGAACTTTTATTGATGAACAGAAATCATCTTGTAACAATAGTGAGTATTAAACCGGACAGTAATTGATGGAGGCACCAGAGAATTTCAGATCTTTTCAGTACCCGTTACGTAAAGATCTCTTGAAGAGACTAATAAGCTATACCGTTCTCATAGAGTTCCACACCCCATTGGAATTCAAATCTTGTCTTAGCTGCGTTAATGAGATCGCCATTTGAACATGTGCACAAGGTGACTTTAAATTATCATAAAGACTGCTTCTGAAAAGAAAATGTGTTTAAGATCTCATAATCTATGCAAAGCATATAAATCTAGGAGGGATTCCATGTTGCCAACTATACCTGTTACTTATCTGCAAGTATGCTTTTGCATCTTGAAGATGTTCTAGAATTCACATGTGGCCATCCCCATGTCCAGTGATGGAGACAGTAGATGCAGAAAATCAATCTAAATTGCTGTCACACAGGGTAACATTTTGGGCTTTCGGTCACCGTCCTAGTGAGTCATGAAGCTCCCCCAGTGCCAATGCCCAAGAGAGAATAAATATATATTTCTGGTGCATATTTCTAACTGCAGATTCCTTACCTTACAATTAATTACTCGCCAGGTTTAAGACTGGATTCGGATGTATCGGCATTGCTCCTATGTGGCCCTAGATTGTGCCATGCAGCTCTGTTCTGACACTGTACCATCCAGGAAGTGATGTAGTGGAGCTGCATTTAAGCACTACTTCTGCATGCTGACGGCCATTCTTTCTGCGCCTTCCAACGTGGATCTTAAGCACTTCTCCCACATTCATCGGCCTTACGACGATACTAAAACCTTATGAAGCCAGTATGCTAAGAAATCTTGCTTAAAGCCATGCTGTAATGGCAGAAAGCAAGTGTTTGACGCTGACCTGGGCGAGGTGTCTATCTGATGTTTGGGCTCGGGACATAAGTCCTGTGACAAGTGCATCCTTGCACCTAAACGAGGACTGGGTGTCTAAGCTGTATGTCACCAAACATAAGAAGTCGTGAAGACCCTCGTTTAAGTTCCACTCTAGTTTGCTGGAGCAGTACTCTGAAGCGGTCAAGCCCACGGTCCAAGTCCTCCAATAAGTCCAAATAGAAGTTTAAAAGCAAACCTATTAAGGTGATTCTGGACCCTCCCCATTTAGCCACTCCATGTCAAAGGAGAAGCCACAAGGGCAACCTGATAATCTCTGCCGGGGTCTCCAAGCGCAGAGGGATTACCTGCACAGACATCAACTCAATCTCAACCGATATTGAAAGAAATTACTAAAATGCAACTGGTCATGATCTAATCTCATTCTGCACCAATGTGTCTACCAGGGTGGTTGCACCAACAGTATCTTTTCAACTCTTCGCAAGTTACCAGACTACAGAGAAATGACGATAATGTCGTTAGTGGTAAATTTGCCACCTCAATTTTATAGTTTTTATATGAATTTTCAAGCTTCCAGTAGGCTTGATAACTTTTCGGATACATGGTTTACTCTTCATTTGGACCACTTACTGAAGAGGATGCGTAATTTGTGGTTGTGGTCTGATGGGCAGCTGATGGCCTGAATTTGCTGCTGCCCTTCTGTCGAAACAGTCTAATGTCAATACAAAGTCCTTGTTCCCGTTCAACAAAGCCCTTGCGGATACTTTGATGGGCAATTGGTAAAAGCCCTGTTACTTGCCAACAGTGAATTGGCAGGTGTCGCAGACTGACACCTGGCAACCCTGATTTTCTCAATAAACATCTTACTCCAGAGAGCCTCATGGTTCTCGCTTCAAACTGTAAGGTTGATCCCAACTCTTTACCCACGACTAGAGTATTGAGGCGTTTGGAAAACAAATTCTCTTCGGTCAGCCTTAAGCTGAGATTGGTCACTGCAGCGTTATTCGCTGGGCCACTGTATGCATGTCTTCCTGGACGTGGCCAGTGAAATTGTGGCGTAGTCCTGGTAGAACTAACTCAAGAAATCCATGAAGGACTGAACGTTGCCACACACGTGATATGTGCTGGCCTAGATACTAGAGGCTGCCTGGGCAGGGCTTTTGGCACCAGCATTGTGGTCCACCACCGAGCGTGGATGTTTAACTGGGTTTTCTCGATGTGCAATGCTCTCTCATGGATTTGCCATTTGATGGCTTGTCTTTTTAGACAGAAAAGCTGATTCATCCAATGAGCGTTAGGACTTTAGGGCCATGATATGCTTCCCGTGTCTGTGGACTCCTGCCAAGCAGTTCCTGTGTCAGTTTAAGAAATGTAAGGGCTACTCTAAAAGCTTGGTGTACAGACTGCCTCAATCGCCCCACCTCTGTGGCAGTCACCTCATTCCTTTTGAGGCAGGTGACGAAGGTCTGACAGGTATCACGCAGGCCATCAGGGGCACAAGTCCTTCCAGCCCTCCTCCCTTCTTTTTGCAACAGTATCTAAGCCACTTTAGCTTGCCCAGAGCGGCACACCCACCCTGGAGGGCCAGAATCCAGTATTTCCTCTCAGTGTGGTGATTCATTATGTCTGACAGATGGGTCATACACCATATATAGCATGGTTATGCCCTATTGCTCTGCCACATCTTAACCCCGCATCTGATTCACTTTCAGCAGAGCACCTCTGTTCTACTACATGAGGTGCCATTTTTGATTACCAAAGGTGCTATAGGTAGAGTTCCAGCTTTTGAATGAGCAGAGAGTTACTCTCACTGGTGTGTTGAAAACGGATGGAGCCTGCCGCCCAATATTGGACCTTTGACCTCTGAATGCTTTCATGCAGAAGGACCAATTCAGAATGCTCATGTTGGCCCAGATTTTAGCTGTCTTGGACCTAGGAAACTGGGTGGTGTTAATGGAACTGCACAACACATGTTCGTATACCCGTTCTGCGATCCCGGAGGCGTTCCATGCAGGTTAAGGTCATCCAGGAGCATTTCCTTTTGCAGTGCTCTCCTTGTTTCTACCATTGCCCCCTCAGGTGTTCACAAAAGTGATGGAGATGGTCGCAGCACACCATAGGACATTGAGGTTACCAGTTTTCCCCTATATCTCAGTCTGTCGTAGACCATCTTCAGGTAACTTTAAATCCTTTCTAGAGCGGAGAGTGGTGATGGATGCGGCACTGCTGGTATGGATTTAATCTGGGGAAGGTGGACATCAGGTAACCCTGGTTTCTGGCAGAAGCCTACCTCCATATCAATCTTCTGGAGATGTGATCCTTTTATTTCACTTTGAAGACCTTCCTGCCGTCCATCAGAGAGGGCTGGTACAGGTTCTCACAGACAATACCACCGCCATGTGGTATTGCAAGGAGCAGCGCCTGGTGGGGCCCTTGGTCATGTTCTAGAAGGCTCTGCGCTTCTGGAGTTGGCTTGAGCATCAGGACATTTCCCTAGGTGTGAACCACCTGAATGTATCTTTGACTGCTATGGCAGTTGAGTGCAGCTGGCAGTTTTGCGAATAATGTACTGAATCTACTTCCAACATGGTGCAGGCAATCTTCTTACAGAGAACCCTAGCTAGATTATTCTTTGCCACTGGTGAACGTGAAGTGTCAAAGGTTTTGTTGGCTGGAGTATCAGCAAAGATAATCATAAGGATATGCATTCTGGCCATGCCCCTGTACCCCTTTCCCCCTGCCTCTCCAGTCTGAGTTCTGAAAAAGATCAGGAACCATCCACACCATTTCATCCTTGAGTCTTCAGATTGGTGGGGCGAGTGTGGCACAGAGAACGTCTTGGTATGACCATCTGTCCTCCGATTAGGCTACCACTTTGAGAGGATCTTCCGTCACAGCAGCATGCCAAAGTTCTTCAGCTCAACCTGCGCCATTTACACCACCTTGCTTGGAGATTGAGCTATAACAGTTAATTGAGTCAGATCTGCCACCTGAAGTGGTGGGTATAATCCTTGCTGCCAGATGCCCTTCCACAAAGTCCATTCTTTCCAGGTGCTGAAACATTTGTAGCCTGGTGTTAGGATGCTGGAAGATGTTCTCTTTAGTTTTCCTTGGTACTGTAAATCCTTGTAGTGGGCATTATTAAAGGTTATTTGTGAGACCTTTTGTCCTTCCTACATTTACTGGACCAACAGTCCTTTTTGAAATCACCTGTGATATGTTTTATTCATTGTTTGAGACACGTGTCCTCCCAAACAGTTAGTGATGCCACAGCGGGACCATAACTTGGTGTTGACGTTTCTCATATGTATTCCCTGCGAACCAGTGCACGTCCGCTCCTGACCTGAGTAAATTTTCTGCAACTATCCTACATCACCTTTGTTTTCTTTTTTACAAGACAAACCCATACAGAGGTCTTGTATGATGTTCTTGCCTATAGTTGGGACTCCCTTATGCATTGGGCAATCAATCACCCTGCCACCATTCTTCTCCCCTCTGAAAAGAAGAGAAGCTTGATTGGCTTGTCCCCAGTAGGGCTTTAGGCTTTTACATTGATCATACCAAGGAACATAGTGAGGATGATTAGCTTTGTGTTGTTCTCCAGTGCAAAGAAAGGGAACGCTCTACAGGAGAGTCAACAAGGATTGTCCGCTGTCAAGATCTGCTATGCAGTGGCCTAGAAGCATCCCCTGGGAGATCTGATAGTCTATCCCAGGAGGGCCACGGTTGCTGCCACTGTTGGCACGCTGAGTACCTGTCCTTGATATCTGCCAGGCTGTGACATCTGCTTCGAACACTGTTTCACAAAGTGCTGCTGCCTGGATAATCATGTCTGCCATGAAAGCCATTTTGCCCATTTAGAACTGCAGGACTTCTTGGTCTGAGGCCACGCCGACAAACCCTCCACCTTGGGGAGGTCCTGCTCGAATATTTAATGAGGCGAGGAATCCCTGTTCTGTGGAGTGGCTTCTATTGAACATCTAAACTATTCCTAGTGTTGTTTGGCACCCTGGCACTAACAATGAGAGGAATCTGCGATTAGATAGAATATCCACCAGAGTGCTTTGCCTAAGGTAAGTAACTTGTTTATTCCTATATACAGCCACTAGATGGTGGAATCATGCAAAGTGCTTACAAATTAGTTGTTATAAATTATCCAGACTGAACTTGTATGTGAGTAACATTCGGTAGAGGTGCAAAGTTGTGTTTTCTTTTACCCTTCCCTTTGTTACCTAGTGGTTGTAATGGTATTTTCCACCTCAAGTGGTTGCCTTTGATAAATATAGAGTGCGTGCAGAGAGATGTCGAGACACCACCTCCCTTAATGCCTTTAAATGTCAGATATGACCATTTTGGATTCTCAAGGAACTTCAATGTAGGAGAATTTGTTCCTTCACATATCCCATTTCTAAAGCATTTATGGGAAGTGCAGCTTGAGTATTTCAAGTAAGAATTACTATTTTTGAGGAGGGTATTCCTTGTAAACTCAAATTTGGCACCCTCTGCTTTACCGACCTCGCAGTTAAAGCTCTCTTCTATCCAGTCAAAATGTAAATATAGCTTGGGGTCTAGTGTACTTGATGATATAAACTTGAGTCAAGGATGTCCCTGGGTGCACCTTTTTCAGCCTTAAAAGTTTTACCAAATCCCTTTTTTGTATATAGTTCAGAGCAATGAAACAAATTCTGTTGGAATTGTTATACCAATAGCTGTACTGATATAAGTGATGTTTTTGTTATTATGCAAATGACACCTGTAACCCTTTCACATTGTTTAACCATGTAATCTTCTGCTTACAGTCTTCACAGCTAGTCAAGAAAATGTTGTTGCAAATAATAGTCGCGTGGCAGAGTGGTTTATCGCATGAAACAATTACTATTTATTGACTTGTGTTAATTTCAGCTATAATGACCTTCTTGGTGGTTTGCACTTTTTGAGGTGAACTAAAACAAGTTGATAGTTGAGTAAACTGAGCTGCCTAGTCTGGTTGATTAGTAAAAAAAAAAAATGTACAACCCCAAGAAGTACTATTAAATTTGAGAGCCCAATAAAAATGCCCATGTCAAAAAAGATAGTCCGTTTTTAGGTCTCGCTGAGCGAACGCCCATGCGTTCTCAGTGAGACTTAAGTAAGGGCTCTCAAAAATTCACCCAAAGGCTTATTGCCTACAGTGCATGTGTGCGGGCGCGTGCACATAGCACACCATTTGGCAGCCTGTGAGTCTCAGCATCAGACTTCAAAGGAATCCACTCCCCTGCCACGCAATGCCGAGAGCTTGTTAAAGGAGCCGCTCCTCCTGCAAGCTCTTAAACACAAGGAATCCGCTCCCCGCCATGCAATGCCGAGAGCTTGTTGCAATTTCACACCCCCACGCACACAACCCCACACACACACACACAACCCCCCCACACACACAACCCCCCACACACACAACCCCCCCACACACACAACCCCCCCACACACACAACCCCCCACACACACAACCCCCCCCCACACACAACCCCCCCACACACACAACCCCACACACACAACCCCACACACACACACAACCCCTCACTGACAACCCCTCACACACAACCCCTCACACACAACCCCTCACACACAACCCCTCACACACACAACCCCTCACACACACAACCCCTCACACACACAACCCCTCACACACACAACCCCTCACACACACAACCCCTCACACACACAACCCCTCACACACACAACCCCCCACACACACAACCCCCCACACACACAACCCCCCCACACACACAACCCCCCCACACACACAACCCCCCCACACACACAACCCCCCCACACACACAACCCCCCCACACACACAACCACCCACACACACAACCCCCCACACACACAACCCCCCACACACACAACCCCCCACACACACAACCCCCCCACACACACAACCCCACACACACAACCCCACACACACAACCCCCCACACACAACCCCCCCACACACACAACCCCCCCACACACACAACCCCCCCACACACAACCCCTCACACACACAACCCCCCACACACAACCCCCCCACACACACAACCCCTCACACACACAACCTCTCACACACACAACCCCTCACCCACACAACCCCCCACACACACAACCCCCCACACACACAACCCCCCCACACACACAACCCCCCCACACACACAACCCCACACACACAACCCCACACACACAACCCCCCACACACAACCCCCCCACACACACAACCCCCCCACACACAACCCCTCACACACACAACCTCTCACACACACAACCCCTCACACACACAACCCCTCACACACACAACCCCTCACACACACAACCCCTCACACACACAACCCCCCCACACACAACCCCTCACACACACAACCTCTCACACACACAACCCCTCACACACACAACCTCTCACACACACAACCCCTCACACACACAACCCCTCACACACACAACCCCTCACACACACACTCCCCCCTCACACACACAACCCCCCCACACACACAACCCCCCCACACACACAACCCCCCCACACACAACCCCCCCACACACAACCCCCCCACACACAACCCCCCCCACACACAACCCCCCACACACACAACCCCACACACACACACACCCCCACCCACACACACCCCCACCCACACACACACACACCCACAACCCCACACAACCCCATACATCCACAACCCCACACATCCACAACCCACACACAACCACAACCCACACCACAAAACCCCCCCACACAACCCCACACCACACAACCCCCCCACACGACCCCCTGAACACACCACACACAACCCCCCACATACATATCCCCATGAACACACACCACATACAACCCCTCCACACACACAACCGCACACACATACCCACACACACACATACCCACACACACACAACCCCACAAACAACCCCACACACACAACCCCACACACACACAACCCCACACACACACAACCCCACACACACAACCCCCCCCACACACACACACACAACCCCACACACACACAAACCCCCACACACACAATTCCCCACACACACAATTCCCCACACACAACCCCACACACACACACAACAGGATAGCATAGCATAACAAAACATAGCATAGCATAGTACGACATAGCATAGCACGACAAAGCATAGCATAACAAAACACAACAAAGCATAGCATAATACATAGTATAGCATAACAAAACACAACAAAACCTAGCTAGCATAACCAAGCATAACAAAACATAGCATAACTAAATATAGCATAGCATAACAAAACATAGCATAGCAAAACACAAAAAAACATAGCATAACAAAACACAAAAAGCATAGCATAAAACCTAACAAAGCATAACAAAATAAAGCATAGCATAACAAAACATAGAATAGCATGACAAAGCACAGATAAACAAAACATAGCATAGCATAACACAACAAAACTTAGCATAACAAAACTTAGCATAGCATAAAACTTAGCATAGCATAACAAAACACAGCATAGCATAACACAACAAAACATAGCATAGCATAACATAGCATAACAAAGAATAGCTTATCACAACAAAACAGTAGCATTAGCACAACAAAAAATAGCACATAGCATAACAGCAAAACAAAGCATGGCATAACTAAGCATAGCATAACAAAACACAACAAACAGCATAGCATAACAAAACAGCATAGCATAACAAAACACAACGAAACATAGCATAAAGCATAGCATAACAAAGCACAGGAAAACAGCATAGCATACATAGTATAGCATAACAAAACATAGCATAACAAATCATAGCATAACAAAACCCAAAAACACAGCCTTAGCATAACAAAACAGAACAGCATAACAAAGCATAGCACAGCGTAACAAAGCATAGCATAACAAAACACAACAAAGTTTAACATAACATATCAAAGCATAGCATAACAAAACACAATAAAACATAGCATAACAAAACAGCAAAGCACAACAAAACATAGCATAGCATAACAAAACAGCAAAGCATAGTATAACAAAACACAATAAAGCATAGCATAACTAAACATAACATAGCATAGCATAATAAAACACAACAAAACATAGCATAGCAAAACACAACAAAACATAGCAAAGCATAACAAAACATAGCATATCATAATAAAAACACAACAAAACAGCATAGCATAACAAAACACAACAAAACATAGCATAACAAAACTTAGCATAGCATAACAAACAAAGCATAGGATAGCAAAACAAAACAGCATAACAAAACACAACACATAGCATAACAAAACATAGCAAAACACAACACACCAAAACATAGCGTAGCAAAGCATAGCATAACAAAACAAAACATATAGCATAGCAAAAAAATAGCATAGCATACCAAACACAACAAAACATAGCATAGCATAACATAGCATAAGATAGCATAACAAAACATAGCATAGCAAAACAAAGCATGCATATTAATAAAACACAACAAAAAATAGCATAACATTACCACAGCAGCACTCAACGCCACAGCATCACTCGTTCGCCACCACAACATCACTCAGCGCCACCACAGCATCAGTCTCTGCAACCATTCAACAACAACTGATTCAAATATGTTCTCTCAATGTTTCAAGCTTTATTACAAATGTCACAAAAAGATGTTAATATTTCACTTCTGTTCTTGGATTTTCGTCACAATAAAATACACTGAACATAATCTTCACTAAAGTTATTTACAAAAGTTTAAGCTATTGTTATAAATTACAATAACTTTTATTTAAGTATTAATTATTAACCCCTTTAGAGCTTGTAAACAAACCTCCCCAGTGCTGCGCTGTCCATTATCCAGTGCTGAACTGGACGTCCAACGGTCGTGCGCAGCACTGGGGAGGTAGTGGCCGTGACGACCGTTGGCCGACGGCAGCAATTAAGGGGTTAAAAAAAATAAAAAACATTGTTATTTGCTAAATCAATACATGTAAGTCCCGTAAATGCAACACATATTGCATTACAAATGCTATAGGTGTCACATTTGCGAAAGTTATAACTATTGGCATTGTAAATGACAAAGCTATTAATTTCGCTATTTTCAAAACCAACACATAAATTAAAAATATTTATTTACAATACCAATTGCGCAAACTTTCCTAATGCGAGACCTATTGCATTGCAAACGCATGTTATTTTTGGTTATTTTTTTTACTCCATGTTTCTGAGGAATTAGCTCAAATCTCTTCTAGGCAAGATAATTAGTAACTTTGTGCTCTCTGGAAGCCACAAAATGTTTGTTAGCGGACTGGCTGAAATAGAAATTGTGATTTAAATTTGTCTTTAGTTTAATGGAAGTAACCGTAGCAGAAAAACGCCTCTTCAAGATAGTCATATGCTGCAGCATACAGCTTTGTCAAAGGTAAAGTTCTTTCCATCGGGAAATCTGGCCCAACATGTTTCTTATGAGGACCTGATAGTTCCTAGGATTAAAATTGCTCCCGATAAAAAGAATATTTAGGTTGAGATGAGGCTTGAATAAAAATCTTGGTATAACAGTTTTAAACAGCGCAGACTGATTGTACTTTAACCTTAGTGAAATCAAAAGTAAATATTAACATTGAAATAAATGTCACTTCACATGATTGTTCCTAATGTCTTTTTTTCTGTTCTGTGAAGTCATCATATAAATGCTTGCTGGATTCAATAATTTTATCTCACCTCAGATTGACAATCATTGTCCTGGTCATTATGGCTGAATATTCATTGTTGAATGTTGGCATCATTTAGTTTTACTTGGTGATGGTTTAAATGTTTGTTAGCTGTGTGTAGTGTTAGATGTGGAGTTGGGGTGTTTTGGAAAGGTTACATATTGGCTGTCTGTTACTCATGTTCTAGTAATGTCACGCCTCCTCATGCCCTTGGCTGTTGCAGTTGGCAATCTGTTTCTGGCTCTGTACAATCCCAATTCTTATAACATGCAAATGTTTAATTCATACTTGTGTGCTATGTGTTTGACAGTGTTTGTGTACAGAAGGAAATACAGTTCTTCAGGCGATATTTTCAGATCAGTAGGAAGTCTAACTCTGCTCTAAGAATCTGTCCTTTAGTGTAAGGAGGAGTGTGGGTATGGGGCACACAAGAATACCCCCCTTTTTTTTAATATACATCTTCTGATTTTGTCTTTGATATAATATTCAAGATAAAGTTTCCTTGTTAAAAAACCTAAATAGGGTAGTCTACTAGAGCTCAGAATGGTAAACATCGGAAGGATGGGTCTTATTTTTAGTAGTAAGAAGGAATTGTTCACCTTACATTGCTCAAAAGCTGCAATTACATGCATTAGCTTTATTAGCTAATACATTTATATTTTCAGATTTTTTTTTTTCCCTGCAGACGAAAATTGTGCTAAGAGGATATCAACTTCACTGTTAAACCTATTTAATAGAGGATGTTTCTTCTAACGCTCATTAAATTAGCAATTTATTTCATGTTTGTTTACATTTATCTGATTCATTTTCTTCACATTACTCTTTTAATTACTTGGAGATGATGTGATGTGTAATATGCCATTATTGCATCAGTTGTAGTAGACCAAAGCATAAACCACATTCCTTTTGCTGTGGGAATTTCCCATTTCACTAGTCCCAATTATCAGTTGCAGTTCTTAGACATGAAGGGGTTGCTGGATGATCTGCAGCTGCCCAGTAGCTCCTAAACTAGCTATTCAAGGCAATTCTTGTATTATGAAGGACTTTTCAGGCCAGGTCCTAATTGTTGGCTTCTAAAGCATCATTTGTTTCTCATCTTTAGAGCAGCAAGAAATTGCTTACCTGTACAAAATTGATTTAGTGTATTGCACTTTGGATGGTAGCGGTTTTTCAATCAGAAACGTAAGACCATTGTTACTGAATGAAGACTTTCAGGGGATGGTAGTGTGATTCCAGAAGTCATTCAGTTTACTTTTTCCTCCTAGGTAGATTTTAAAGCCTCAGCTGAGCACTTTATTTTGATAAAAATGTTGGCTTCTCCGGAGTCTTAAGTTAATAGCGGGCGTTAGGTGCTACTCGTTCCTTCAAATTTTTCCTTGCAGGTTTTTGCTAGACTGATACCAATTTTGCTAGTGTTCAAATACAAACCTCAATCATACATTTTTACTATTTCTATAAATACAAATGTTACTGATCTCCAATTTTATACTTAGGTACTGTTTTTCCAGAGTGAAATGAATGTTTGTTATGCCAGGATTCAAGTATGTGGCGTGCAGGTCACGCTGTGTGCCAGCAGTGGTTTTTTAAAATGTATTTATTTAATTTTTATAAAGTGAGGGCTGTTGTTCAGCATGAACTGGTCAAGTAGTGAATTGTTTCGCCTCAGACTGGACACTCAGATGCTCATGAAATCTGACTAGCAACAACGGCAGGCTGCTCCCCCTGATTCGGAGCAACAGATAAATTCTCACATGTTGCCAGTACTTCAATTCTTATAGTCGGAGTGGCAGCCATACAGAACTAGTAATACTATCACCACCGAAGAGAAGGAAGACACACCTGTCTGTCCAGGAGCTAGACAGTGCCTGCCAGAAGGAATGACCATGACCCAAGAAGAACTGAAAACTCCTGCAAGCCAGACCAGCATAAGCACAGCTTGATCAAATTAATCTGGCTAGGAGGCAGCCACAATGTGATCTGCATCTAGGGTGTCTACCTTAGCTTTTGCACATCAAGAAGGATGAGTCAGCACTGTTCTCAACCATGCCTGTTGGATACACGTTTCTGGTACTTCTTCAACCTCCGAGGAACCAAGAGACAGTTTAAAGACCTCTCGTATAGGGTGCCTCTTCATATTTGAGGAAGGTCATCCTGATTCTGCAGATAGACCATCTTATAATGTTCTAAGAGTTCTGTAGATGTTACTCCTCGAAGCTGAGGAAGTTTTAACGCTACGCAGTTCATGTTGAGTATTGTTGTCAACAGAGAACACAGTGGTTGCCTCTAATATCTAAGAGAGTGGCCCCACCACTGGAAAATCCTGTCAGCAACTCGTAGATTCTGATATTCAGTTCCCTACATTTGGGTACTCCGTTGGGTTACCGAAGTGAGAGCTAGCTTTGAATTTCTCATCTGCTCCTTTGAAAGTATAGTGACCAAAATGAGGCTCTTAACTGCTGACTTGACGGTAGTTGTCAAGACGGTGCCACTAAGTGATCATTAGGTTGCCAGGCATGGAGAGCCTAAACAATTCTATAGAGTAAGGAACTCTTGAGTGGTGGATGTTTTGGTTCACGTATTAGTAGACTAGCTTCCTTTATTTATCACATGTGGTATAGAGAGAACATTGTAGGTTAAGTTTTGTATCCCTTGCCCACCTTTTGAGGCCATTTTAGTGGAAATCTAGCATCTATTGAGAAAAATAGACATAAACGTTTAAACATATTCTAGTCTTGGCTAAAAATATTCCCATTTGTTAAGAACAATTTGAGAACTATAATTACAGTCATATCACCAGATGATTCTTCCACCTGGTTCTTAGTTTTTTTATACTGACCTGTTTACTTACATGTTGAAATACATTTTGTTTATTTTTCCACCTTTAAGTACTCAATGTATGTGTATCATTCCGAACTGAGTTTATTGCCCAACCACCTCCTAGAGGCAGGGTTTATCAGACAAGCTTGTGAGTCAACTTCCTGACTGACCAACTTTACTGTCCAACACTTGCACACCACCATGGTGGTGCCGACTCATCAGTGGCAAATGACTGCACCCATTTGAGATACTGTCCGGTAAATCTGAGAACACCAGCACCCCAATAAAAAGCTGTGTATCGCCAACTGTATTGTTGCTGGTTTCCCAGGCTGTGTGAACTGAGGTGGTGCACTATGAGCTCCAATCCTTAAACCACATAGAACACTTTAAACCAGTTTTAAATGTGACTCTTGGCTTTAGAGCTCCAGAGAGTTAAACAGGAGCAAGTAGATGCAGTCCACCAGGATTGAAGAAGTGCTTGAAATTTGGAAAAAATAACTTTTTGTCCCTGACTTTCCACCATGACCACTAGAAGAAAAGTGGTAAACATGTTGCCAAATTCTTAGAAGATCCTTAGAATACCAAAGAGGCATGCACACAAATTCAGAAAAGTAATCGGACTGGAAGTGGAACATTTTCTGTGATTCTGCTGTCCCTCCATAAATGGCCCAAGTCTGTGTAGCATGGGTAGAGCTGCTCTGACCTGTGGACAGAGGTCAGCTTACCTGCCTGCATGAGGAGTTGGACTGCGCCTGCCGGAAGGAGCCGATCTGATTTCAGAAAGACCCGAACAAGTGCAGGAGAAAAAGACCTCTTTTAGTCCATGAGCTGCAGCTTGATCTCTCATTTATAAGAGTTTGCATGTCCATTGACCCAGATTAACTGCGTGTCTATAGAATGTTTTTTTCCCTCTTACCCACTAGACTAAGAGGCAGTCTGCCTTTATACCTCCAAGGTTGGTGTCTCTACTTGGCAAGGTCTTCATTATTTTAGAACAATTTTAAACTTGTATTACTTGTACTGATGTGGAATTATCAACTTTGATCCCATTCTAACTCATAAGTGGGAGTTTATAAACCTACTGATAGCAGTGTGTTCTTCTGGTCTCATAGATTCACTCAGCACCAGAACCTCTTAGTAACAAATGTCCGGTTGTGATGCGAGCCCTTAAAGGTTTAGAAATCCTTGAGCTTCCTTAGAACTAGCTTCCAACTACAGTTGTTAAATTGAACTTAAACCCAGTCAGTTGGTTTTTGACAATTTGTCGAACTTAAGTAACTTTGTACTAATCTAGCTTGGCAAAGTTGACTGAACCCATGGTTACAATTGACTTGATCTGTGTTTTCTGGAAATATTTGGTGTCCTGATTTCCGGCAATCTTGTTGTTTGGGATTTTGGTGTCTCATTTTCTTAAGTACTGGCCACTCAGTAGATTAGGCTTCAGTTATCTAGTATGTAATCATTGGTGGAGTTTTGGTCCAGGCATTTGTATGCATTGTACAAATCTGAATCACTTGTAGTAGAAAGCGGTTGCAGAGATCTGATTGTCCTTGAGATTGCTTAAAGCTCATTCCCATAAATGATATACATAGTTGTGCAGTGTCTGGGCTGCTATAGACCACAATCTCTTGGAGACTAAAGGCAATCCAATGCAGCATCGGCCCTGTCAGAATTTCCAGGCGTTTCTACAACCAGCAGAACTACAAAATACTTGTGCTGCCACTACATTGTGAAACCGTGTAGCATGAAGTTCTCTGGTTCCAGTCACAGAAGTTAAATGCATGCAGGTTCTGTTCCTAGACATATGCCTGATACGCTTGTAGATGGATCTGAAGAAAGGACTAAAGAAATCATCGGGGTAATCTGAGTGATCAGATCTGAATGCCCTCACACACCCAAGAGTGTGCCATGCTTCATCATAGTGTTCCATCAAAGTAAAGGGAGGTTCCCCAAAGAAATATATATATCAGGGAGGGGGAAATTCAGTCAGAAGAAGAGAGTCCCTGTTAGAGTGTGGCAGGCTAGGATTGCTGGAGAAAAAACTGAGGGGAGGTTGGAAAGTGTATCTACTATTGCAATTAGGTATATCACAAAACACCCATATCTGGCTCTATCAGGTATGCAATACACTACGACTCATGAAATAACTAACGAATGATACATACAATTTATAAAAATACGAAAATTTTAATATAAGCCTCCCAACTGGGTCACATTCTAAAACATAATTCAGACATTTTTAAAAATAACATTCAGGATAGCAACAAATATAAAAAGTACAGTCAAAAAACTTTAAAAAAGGTCGACGCGGCGTTTCGGTGTCACTTTATCTTGGCACCTTCATCAGGACATTTAAGTCATTTGACTTCGTATCTATAAGTGAATAACAATGTTTTAGTATACTGGTGTACTGCATGTTATACATATACTAATTGTTTACCTAATTATTATCTAGATTTTGCACAATTTGCTGACACTCTACTTGCACCTCCCCCGGTTCAAGGAACCTGTTTTCTCTTTTCTATTGGAATGACAAGCTGGTACTACTAGTCATGGTATACTTAGGCTAAGTATTTACAGACTGATACTTTTGTAATTGTACAGCGACTATATGTACCTGTATCTTGGGTTGAGGAAGCTTTTCCAATTGCTATCCACTTTGCAGCAAGTTTAATCAATGGTTGTGCCCGGTTCTTTATTAGTCCATGTTTCTGATACGCACAAGGTAACTCTATGAGGAATAAATGAACCAAAGTTGACCTATGCTTTATCTCAGGTCACCAATTTACCCGTAAATAACCAGCGACTCAAAACTGTTACCTTAATGATGGAGTTTGTTTTTGTAAATATGCACGGAGAAACCACCGTTGGGGAACGAAGTAGATTATTCGACAGCTGTAGTGATCTAAATATAAAGAAGGGGGATCACACATAATAGGACGCATATCTGTTCTGTCCACTGAAAGGACCTACAGGTCTCTTGACTTTAAATAATAGCCTATCGTTTGCAACTCACCAGCTATCTTGTGAATGTCCTTTGTATGTAATTTTTAAATGTGGTTAGGACGAAATTCTCCCGCTGATCAGGATTGTATTCAACCGTCAATTAATTGGTAGCTGTGGATATAAATGGGAGAAACTGATTATATAGGTGTTTTACTATGTCCAGGTTAGTAACTAATAGCCCACTTATTTACGTTAAATGTTTAGGCAGTATACATGGAGGTTGCATCCAGTCCACGATTTATCAAAAAAACGCAAGTTCAGAGTTACTGTCAGAGTTACTGACAGACTACACACTCTCCAGTATTGTATGGGGCTGTAGTTTAATTACCACCCATAGAAAGAGTCCTAATTCTAGGCTACAATTCTAGAGAACAGACCCTTCAGATGACATACCTTAGCTTCTTTGGTCGGCCTCCCTGTTTCTCCGTGCTGCCTCCTTCATTTCATTGCGAAGTGAAACAGACGAGGAAAGGGACCGCGTTTTTATGCTGACGCTTCCTGCCATGACCCGGAAGTCAGTTTTATTTCGATTTCCGAGATTGGAAACGATATACTAAATGCCTTATTGTTTATTATTCGGTCCGTGTGTTTTTGAAGGGCTATATCATATTATAAGTCCCCCTTTTATGTACGATTGTATGCACAATCGCGCTCCGATCGGGCGCTTCGTGCCGAAGACCCGGAAGTGATAATCTCTGTACCGGCAACTTAAAATCATGATCATTTCCCCGTTAAATTAATACGGAATTATAGAGAAATGTGTGCCTATTGTTGGCGACTCCTGGTTGTTGGGAATTATTTCCTTATTATCTAGTGTACATGCCCCGTTTTCTCAGATTCTATGTACTTTATAAACGTGGCGGCCATCTTGGTTTGGGACGCTACCTTCGTTCGTCATACAAAGCAATCTGAGCATTTAGTAGTCTTAATTTACTGCTTCCCCTGTGTACAGTTTATACATGACATAAACATAGGTTTAAACAAAAAACTGTGAATTAGTAACACATCTGCATACAGTTATTGAAACTAGTAAAAAAAACATTATGTTCATTATTATGAACGATAATTTATACTCATCAAAATGAACAATTTTACTTTATGCCAATTTTAATCATAAAAGCCATTTCACTAAGGAAGAGAGCAAAAAGCAGATAACAGATACATGTAGTAGGCTATATGTCTGATTATAGTGATAATGGCCATCTGGCTGTCCGCATAGTCTTTTATATAAACAAATTTCATCACTACATATAGTTTACCATTTGGTGAGGTAGATAACAAAAAGACCAATACATAAAGCTATATGTCTGATTATAGTAATAATGGTCCTCAGGCTATCTACATAGTTTCTGCAAAATGAACTTCATCACTGGATATAGTTATATACCTACACCCTTAATGTGGCCATTCTGATGTAAGGGCGCAACATAGAGGGATGGTCTGATAGGGAATTAAGATGATAATCTCATAAAAATAGTCTTTCCCATTCCTCTCTATTGTTAAGCCCTGTTCTAAAGGTGTTGAATAAGGACATGTAGAACTGTTCCCTTTTCTTTCTTTTCATATTGTCATCACCTCCTCTGATACTATGGGTAATTGCTTCTACGCCTCCCCATTTCAGATCCTCTATTTTGTGGTTGTAAGTGATCCAGTGTTCCACTAAGGGAGCTGCCAGTTTTTTAGTTCTAATCGCGGATTTATGCTCTGTAATCCTAGTTTTAACTTCTCTTGCTGTTTCGCCTATGTATGCCTTGTCGCATGGGCATTTGATTATGTAGATACAATTTTTAGTTTTGCAATTAATAAAGCTTTTGATCCTGTGATTGACTCCATTGTAAGTGATTGTGTTGCCCTTCAACTGTGATGTGCAATTACAGCACATATTACATGTAAAATTTCCTGTAGGTAGTGGATTGTTGTCCATAGTACCTTGGGTTATACGACTATTTTCTTTAAAGGTATGGACTAGGCAGTTTCTTATTGTTCTGTTCCTGCGAAAGCTGAACATTGGTTTCGGTATATTGACATTCTGTCTGTCGTTTAATAGTGACCAGTTGCGGTTGATGATGTTTTTAATTTGATTACTCACTGTACTAAAGTTGGTGACAAAAATTAATTTGTCTTTTGTATTGTCCTTTTTCTGTTTATCTTTTTCAAAAAGTGCATTTCTATCATAATATTTGGCACGTTTGTATGCCTTTTTAATCAGGTTTTTGGGATAACCCCGATTTCTCAGTTTACCCGATAGGACATCTGCATGTTTGTTAAAGTCCTGCATATTAGAACAGTTTCGTCTTATTCTTAAGTATTGGCCAAAAGGTATGTTATCCTTTTGGCTTCTTGGATGATTGCTTTTATAATGTAATAGAGTATTCCTATCAGTAGGTTTGGTGTAAAGATCAACCCCTAAGGTTGCATTTTCTGCTCGGATTTTGATGTCTAGGAATTCAATAGTTTTATTGTTGTAGTTTTTGGTGAATTTAAGATTTCTGTCGCCACAATTTAGCCAAAGAATAAACTCAGTTAATGTCTCAAGGTTTCCTGTCCAAATAAAGAAAATATTGTCGATGTACCTCGACCAGTGCGATATATTTTCACTAAATGGCGCCATTTCGTTGAATATGTGCTTGTCTTCAAAGGCCGCTACATATAAACAAGCCAAGCTTGGGGCACAGGTAGCCCCCATGCTGGTCCCCTTAATTTGTTTATAAAAATCATTTTTAAATAAAAAAATGTTATTTTTTAAAATTATTTTTGCACAATCCAAGATGAAAGTTGCATGGTCAGTCAGATCTTCATGTCCTATTTTTAAGAGGCCCTCTAACATTTTGATGGTATCATCCTGCGGGATGTTAGTGTAGAGGGCCTCTATATCAAGGGTAACTAACCATTGGTTGTTTGAGTCATATGGAAGGCCCTCAATTTTCTCAATCATGCAAGTAGTATCTTTAATGTATGCTTTTTGACTTACCACTATCGGTTGGAGAAATTTATCTATGTATTTACTTAGTGGCTCTGTTATCGAGTTAATGCTCGAGACGATCGGGCGCATGAGAGGGTCTGCTAGGTTCTTGTGAACTTTGGGAAGCCCATAAAGTGCTGGAATAATTGGTGCCTCGTTTTTTAAAAATGTATACTCGTCCGGGCAAATTATATTATCTTCTCTTGCATAATTCAGTAAGTTATTCACTTTGAGGATTAGATCGTTCCACTCATGTCTACTTGAACGACACTAATGCTCAGTATTGTTTAAAAGGAGCATCATCCTGTTGTCATAATCATCAGTTTTCATTAGGACAATACTGCCGCCCTTATCTCCGGGTTTGATCGTTAGATTGTTGTTATTTTCTAAGTTATTAAGTGCTACTCTTTCATCTTTAGTCATATTATTGCCACCTGAGATCGGGTGTGTTAATAGGTCTGTGATATTGCTTTCTACCACTTTTTCAAAAAGGTCTACTTGCTTATGAACCAAATTTATATTGGGGGTCCACTCAGATTTGGGTTTTAAGCCAGATTTGTTATTGGGGCCTATTCTTGGGGGTTTATCTCTGAAAAAATCCTGCAGCCTGATTTTTCTAAAAAACCCTTTATGGTCTCTTTCTAAATTATACTTATCTATTTTAGTGCTTCAAGCAAAACCCAAGCCTTTTTCAAGAACATCTTTTTCGGTTTGGGTTAGAGTAATCTCAGAAAGGTTTATGATTGCTGCCTTTTGATTTAATCCCATTTGGGTTGGCTCCTCGTATAATATCTTTTCTGTTGTTGAGGTTGAGGGTAAAACTTCCCTCTCCCATTGCCTCTCGACTGATTCTGGTGGGTCTGATGGTTCCCACGTCCCCTTTGGCCTAAAAAAGATAATGATTCTCTATTAGGGGTTGAGGTGGATTCCCCTGTTTTATTTTTGTCACTTGTATTTTCGTTCTCAGAATCCGTGCTTGTATAGGACGAATCTGTGAACGTCACTCTTTTTTTAGGGTATGTCCGCCGTGGTGGTTGCCATTGGTTTCGATTCTGGAAATTTTCTCTCGGGCGGTCAAAAAAGTCTAATTGGGTATAGGGATAAACTATCTCCGTATTATAGTTCGCCACATCTTTAATAAATGTATTGCTCTTTTTACCAAAAAGGTAGTCCCTGTAACCCGAGACATCCTTCTCGATTTCCTCAAGTTTCTTCTTTGCCTCTTCATACGCTGTAGTGTCTAATTTCGCTTCTAACTCATCTATCTCTTTCTTTTATATTTACTTTGATGGTTAATTGCACAGCTTGTTAGCTGGGAGGTATACTTTTTGAACAAATCCGTTCGGGTTATTAAACCCTTTAGGCGTACCCAATTTAATATGGACGCTTTAAAAACCTACGGGTTTTCCGAAGAGGAATTCAATAAAATTGTAAATGGTACCTCAAAAAATTATACATCAATAACAAACATAAATAATGACGAAGATAAATGGAAAGAATTATGGAACAAGAAAAAGAAATTAGTCCGCACAGAGTTACACGCGGATTTCTTAATCGATTATTTAAAGAAAGGCATAATCCCCAGGAGGTTACAGATCAAAAATGAACCTGGCGTGTTCATACGACACGAGAAATTTATAGAGAACTGGACCCTGATTGCAAATAGATGCAGCAGGGACTGGATGCTATTAATAATAGAGACTGCAAATGCCATTCTAATAATAGAAAAGAAAGAGATAGATGAGTTAGAAGCGAAATTAGACACTACAGCGTATGAAGAGGCAAAGAAGAAACTTGAGGAAATCGAGAAGGATGTCTCGGGTTACAGGGACTACCTTTTTGGTAAAAAGAGCAATACATTTATTAAAGATGTGGCGAACTATAATACGGAGATAGTTTATCCCTATACCCAATTAGACTTTTTTGACCGCCCGAGAGAAAATTCCCAGAATCGAAACCAATGGCAACAACCACGGCGGACATACCCTAAAAAAAGAGTGACGTACACAGATTCGTCTTATACAAGCACGGATTCTGAGAACGAAAATACAAGTGACAAAAATAAAACAGGGGAATCCACCTCAACCCCTAATAGAGAATCATTATCTTTTTTAGGCCAAAGGGGACGTGGGAACCATCAGACCCACCAGAATCAGTCGAGAGGCAATGGGAGAGGGAAGTTTTACCCTCAACCTCAACAACAGAAAAGATATTATACGAGGAGCCAACCCAAATGGGATTAAATCAAAAGGCAGCAATCATAAACCTTTCTGAGATTACTCTAACCCAAACCGAAAAAGATGTTCTTGAAAAAGGCTTGGGTTTTGCTTTAAGCACTAAAATAGATAAGTATAATTTAGAAAGAGACCTTAAAGGGTTTTTTAGAAAAATCAGGCTGCAGGATTTTTTCAGAGATAAACCCCCAAGAATAGGCCCCAATAACAAATCTGGCTTAAAACCCAAATCTGAGTGGACCCCCAATATATATTTGGTTCATAAGCAAGTAGACCTTTTTGAAAAGGTGGTAGAAAGCAATATCACAGACCTATTAACACACCCGATCTCAGGTGGCAATAATATGACTAAAGATGAAAGAGTAGCACTTAATAACTTAGAAAATAACAACAATCTAACGATCAAACCCGGAGATAAGGGCGGCAGTATTGTCCTAATGAAAACTGATGATTATGACAACAGGATGATGCTCCTTTTAAACAACACTGAGCATTACTGTCGTTCAAGTAGACATGAGTGGAACGATCTAATCCTCAAAGTGAATAACTTACTGAATTATGCAAGAGAAGATAATATAATTTGCCCGGACGAGTATAAATTTTTAAAAAACGAGGCACCAATTATTCCAGCACTTTATGGGCTTCCCAAAGTTCACAAGAACCTAGCAGACCCTCCCATGCGCCCGATCGTCTTGAGCATTAACTCGATAACAGAGCCACTAAGTAAATACATAGATAAATTTCTCCAACCGATAGTGGTAAGTCAAAAAGCATATATTAAAGATACTACTTGCATGATTGAGAAAATTGAGGGCCTTCCATATGACTCAAACAACCAATGGTTATTTACCCTTGATATAGAGGCCCTCTACACTAACATCCCGCAGGATGATACCATCAAAATGTTAGAGGGCCTCTTAAAAATAGGACATGAAGATCTGACTGACCATGCAACTTTCATCTTGGATTGTGCAAAAATAATTTTAAAAAATAACATTTTTTTATTTAAAAATGATTTTTATAAACAAATTAAGGGGACCAGCATGGGGGCTACCTGTGCCCCAAGCTTGGCTTGTTTATATGTAGCGGCCTTTGAAGACAAGCACATATTCAACGAAATGGCGCCATTTAGTGAAAATATATCGCACTGGTCGAGGTACATCGACGATATTTTCTTTATTTGGACAGGAAACCTTGAGACATTAACTGAGTTTATTCTTTGGCTAAATTGTGGCGACAGAAATCTTAAATTCACCAAAAACTACAACAATAAAACTATTGAATTCCTAGACATCAAAATCCGAGCAGAAAATGCAACCTTAGGGGTTGATCTTTACACCAAACCTACTGATAGGAATACTCTATTACATTATAAAAGCAATCATCCAAGAAGCCAAAAGGATAACATACCTTTTGGCCAATACTTAAGAATAAGACGAAACTGTTCTAATATGCAGGACTTTAACAAACATGCAGATGTCCTATCGGGTAAACTGAGAAATCGGGGTTATCCCAAAAACCTGATTAAAAAGGCATACAAACGTGCCAAATATTATGATAGAAATGCACTTTTTGAAAAAGATAAACAGAAAAAGGACAATACAAAAGACAAATTAATTTTTGTCACCAACTTTAGTACAGTGAGTAATCAAATTAAAAACATCATCAACCGCAACTGGTCACTATTAAACGACAGACAGAACGTCAATATACCGAAACCAATGTTCAGCTTTCGCAGGAACAGAACAATAAGAAACTGCCTAGTCCATACCTTTAAAGAAAATAGTCGTATAACCCAAGGTACTATGGACAACAATCCACTACCTACAGGAAATTTTACATGTAATATGTGCTGTAATTGCACATCACAGTTGAAGGGCAACACAATCACTTACAATGGAGTCAATCACAGGATCAAAAGCTTTATTAATTGCAAAACTAAAAATTGTATCTACATAATCAAATGCCCATGCGACAAGGCATACATAGGCGAAACAGCAAGAGAAGTTAAAACTAGGATTACAGAGCATAAATCCGCGATTAGAACTAAAAAACTGGCAGCTCCCTTAGTGGAACACTGGATCACTTACAACCACAAAATAGAGGATCTGAAATGGGGAGGCGTAGAAGCAATTACCCATAGTATCAGAGGAGGTGATGACAATATGAAAATAAAGAAAAGGGAACAGTTCTACATGTCCTTATTCAACACCTTTAGAACAGGGCTTAACAATAGAGAGGAATGGGAAAGACTATTTTTATGAGATTATCATCTTAAATCCCTATCAGACCATCCCTCTATGTTGCGCCCTTACATCAGAATGGCCACATTAAGGGTGTAGGTATATAACTATATCCAGTGATGAAGTTCATTTTGCAGAAACTATGTAGATAGCCTGAGGACCATTATTACTATAATCAGACATATAGCTTTATGTATTGGTCTTTTTGTTATCTACCTCACCAAATGGTAAACTATATGTAGTGATGAAATTTGTTTATATAAGACTATGCAGACAGCCAGATGGCCATTATCACTATAATCAGACATATAGCCTACTATATGTATCTGTTATCTGCTTTTTGCTCTCTTCCTTAGTGAAATGGCTTTTATGATTAAAATTGGCATAAAGTAAAATTGTTCATTTTGATGAGTA
Organism: Lissotriton helveticus; assembly: GCF_964261635.1. Classification (NCBI taxonomy): domain Eukaryota; kingdom Metazoa; phylum Chordata; class Amphibia; order Caudata; family Salamandridae; genus Lissotriton; species Lissotriton helveticus. The sequence continues at coordinate 159,899,833 of NC_136065.1, read as the reverse complement.
TACATTATCGTTCATAATAATGAACATAATGTTTTTTTACTAGTTTCAATAAGTGTATGCAGATGTGTTACTAATTCACAGTTTTTTGTTTAAACCTATGTTTGTCATGTATAAACTGTACACAGGGGAAGCAGTAAATTAAGACTACTAAATGCTCAGATTGCTTTGTATGACGAACGAAGGTAGCGTCCCAAACCAAGATGGCCGCCACGTTTATAAAGTACATAGAATCTGAGAAAACGGGGCATGTAAACTAGATAATAAGGAAATAATTCCCAACAACCAGGAGTCGCCAACAATAGGCACACATTTCTCTATAATTCCGTATTAATTTAACGGGGAAATGATCATGATTTTAAGTTGCCGGTACAGAGATTATCACTTCCGGGTCTTCGGCACGAAGCGCCCGATCGGAGCGCGATTGTGCATACAATCGTACATAAAAGGGGGACTTATAATATGATATAGCCCTTCAAAAACACACGGACCGAATAATAAACAATAAGGCATTTAGTATATCGTTTCCAATCTCGGAAATCGAAATAAAACTGACTTCCGGGTCATGGCAGGAAGCGTCAGCATAAAAACGCGGTCCCTTTCCTCGTCTGTTTCACTTCGCAATGAAATGAAGGAGGCAGCACGGAGAAACAGGGAGGCCGACCAAAGAAGCTAAGGTATGTCATCTGAAGGGTCTGTTCTCTAGAATTGTAGCCTAGAATTAGGACTCTTTCTATGGGTGGTAATTAAACTACAGCCCCATACAATACTGGAGAGTGTGTAGTCTGTCAGTAACTCTGACAGTAACTCTGAACTTGCGTTTTTTTGATAAATCGTGGACTGGATGCAACCTCCATGTATACTGCCTAAACATTTAACGTAAATAAGTGGGCTATTAGTTACTAACCTGGACATAGTAAAACACCTATATAATCAGTTTCTCCCATTTATATCCACAGCTACCAATTAATTGACGGTTGAATACAATCCTGATCAGCGGGAGAATTTCGTCCTAACCACATTTAAAAATTACATACAAAGGACATTCACAAGATAGCTGGTGAGTTGCAAACGATAGGCTATTATTTAAAGTCAAGAGACCTGTAGGTCCTTTCAGTGGACAGAACAGATATGCGTCCTATTATGTGTGATCCCCCTTCTTTATATTTAGATCACTACAGCTGTCGAATAATCTACTTCGTTCCCCAACGGTGGTTTCTCCGTGCATATTTACAAAAACAAACTCCATCATTAAGGTAACCGTTTTGAGTCGCTGGTTATTTACGGGTAAATTGGTGACCTGAGATAAAGCATAGGTCAACTTTGGTTCATTTATTCCTCATAGAGTTACCTTGTGCGTATCAGAAAACCGGACTAATAAAGAACCGGGCACAACCATTGATTAAACTTGCTGCAAAGTGGATAGCAATTGGAAAAGCTTCCTCAACCCAAGATACAGGTACATATAGTCACTGTACAATTACAAAAGTATCAGTCTGTAAATACTTAGCCTAAGTATACCATGACTAGTAGTACCAGCTTGTCATTCCAATAGAAAAGAGAAAACAGGTTCCTTGAACCGGGGGAGGTGCAAGTAGAGTGTCAGTAAATTGTGCAAAATCTAGATAATAATTAGGTAAACAATTAGTATATGTATAACATGCAGTACACCAGTATACTAAAACATTGTTATTCACTTATAGATACGAAGTCAAATGACTTAAATGTCCTGATGAAGGTGCCAAGATAAAGTGACACCGAAACGCCGCGTCGACCTTTTTTAAAGTTTTTTGACTGTACTTTTTATATTTGTTGCTATCCTGAATGTTATTTTTAAAAATGTCTGAATTATGTTTTAGAATGTGACCCAGTTGGGAGGCTTATATTAAAATTTTCGTATTTTTATAAATTGTATGTATCATTCGTTAGTTATTTCTTGAGTCGTAGTGTATTGCATACCTGATAGAGCCAGATATGGGTGTTTTGTGATATACCTAATTGCAATAGTAGATACACTTTCCAACCTCCCCTCAGTTTTTTCTCCAGCAATCCTAGCCTGCCACACTCTAACAGGGACTCTCTTCTTCTGACTGTCATCATAGTGTTCACCTTTTGGGTCCGCGTTGTAATGTCAGACTGGCCCCTAAATGGGTGCTCTTTAGTGGCGATCTTGTCATCTTAGTAGTATGGTGAGTGCAGTTGAGGGGGGTGTATACGGTGGTGTGCAGGTGGTTAAGAGTCTAAAGGTAACCAAGAAAGGATTTATTAAAGCAGAGGTCCCCTTGACACAGTAAAAACAGGGGCGCTGTCTATTGAATTAATGTACTGAGCTTCAACAAATGTGAAGCAAGGAACTGCATCCTTCTTAATGCTATATTGAGATTTGGGCTGACCTAAGAGAATGACTTGTTTGGGATCCGGTATGGCAAATACAACATTTTGCAGTGTGAATTTTTTCTGGATTCACATGCTGGCCATTATTCCGCCATCTAGTAGTTGGGTCTGGAATTCTCCAGTGTATTAGTAGTCTTTTTTTCTTTTCTTCTTTTTTGTTGATCACCCTTCCCGGAAGTCTCCGTGCGTAATCGCCATCTTGAGATTCTTTTATTCTGCCATTGGGTCTGGATGCTTAGCTTAAGGCTCTCCACTTTAAGTAAAACAAGAGGTTTTGGAAGAAGTTTAATCGATAAAACACTGGAAAAGTCCACCGCAAAGTGGTACCATAGAAGAATTGATCGACTTTAAACGTCGCCAGTGAACCAGAGAATTCCCGGAAAGGGGGCCCCATGTTCCGCGTGATATGGAGAAGACACCTTTTCAGTTCTATCCGAAGTGCCTGCATAAATTCACCCAGAAAGACATCCATCAGGTGTGTAACTGTTGTCATCTGCTCTACCACAAGAGCGACGTCTACGAGGACTGAGCAGACTTAAAGCCGAAGACTCTGAAGGCAAGAGACCAGCAAAGTCAGGCACACAGTGCCATGCAGAAGCAGAATCCATCGCAAAGTGACCCGAGTTTGTTGAGCTTTGACAAGGATAATATCGCAGAAGGAGAAGTCTTGGATGACGAAACGAGAATCCTCTATGTTGAGAGGGAACAACGCAAGCACAGACAAAACAGCCCCAGGTAACACCAAAGAAACATACAGAGGGAGAGTCTTGAACATAGGACCCTAAACCTCAGAAGGCTGCTTCAGCTTCAAATCTCGCCGACCGAAGGCAAGCAGAGACTGAAAGAACCCCTCGGGTCCACAGCAAGGACACCGTAGGTGGGTGCTCACCCGAAAAGATGACTACTTAGAAAGATGGACGAGGGTTAGAGGTGCAGAAAAAAATGCTTGGTGATACACCGTTGAAGGAAGCGTGTAAGCTGAAGAGATAATCTGCAACAGCACCCTTCTTTGCAATTCTGTGGAAAAAAAGATTTCAACGCATCCTTCAAGAATTTGTAATCTACTCCAAAGACTTTGACGGAATAAGAGACAGTCGACAAAGATGTCTAAACAATTATAGCCCCTATGACACCAGTGCCACAGGAGGAGAAAGAAGAAAACAAATACTTCTTCGACTAAGATTATCCTGAGACCTCATTCTTGGCTATTTTTCAGTGGATGAAAGGGTTGTAGTATATGGAGACTCAGTGGCAAGTTGTTGAAACCGATTACCCCAAGGACAGGATTTACAAATATTCTGCAAGGCCTTCGACTCTGGATGATATTGCAGTGTAGGGGAAGCTGATTAAAAGCGGCTCATAAATATGGAGTGCAACTAGAGGAAGAAAATACACAACCCTGCTTCTTCCTAGAGACAAATAATGCATTCCCAAACTAGGAACAGGTTCTTACCAATGCTACAAAGCATTCTGGATCAGGTAGCAAAGCCATTGAGGAACTTGCAGGGCAATAAAACAGAGGGCAGAGAAAAAATACAAATACTCTTCCAAAGACCCTCTATATATGAGAGGAAAATAACTAACATACCAATGTCTTCTTGGTCACCACCGGATAAAGAAAGCAAAAAGATTGATATAGTGGGGATAACATTTGGGAGAAGTGCAGCAACGTGATGGCAAATAGCCAACTCAAATGCTCTGCTAAACAGATATGCATACCAACACTGAGATGAGATGGCAGAGCTGCTCATGCATCTTCCAGAACTGTATCGAAAGAGGGCTGCATCTCTGGCAAAAGAGGGGGGGAAAAACATTGCAAATACTTGTTTGAAGTTGGCACTAGACCCAGCAGACACCGCAAGTAGATAGATGTTGGCAGGAGCAATGCTAAGACATCTTGCCTGGCTAAGGGTGTTGGGTTTCAAGCAATCTTTGCATCCTTCAATGGAGAACTGTTCGGAAGCAGAGTGGATGAAACCTTTCACTAATGGAAGAAAGATGATGAGACCAAAAAGTCTTTGGGAGGGGAAACATACGCAGAGGATCAACATTGGTCGGGAGAGCGGCAGGCAGAGGAAGTTTCTCAAGCACAACTTTTAATCAGGGGTTTCAGGTCACAATCCTAACGCTCACACCTACTCAACAATGGCAGTATCAAGCATTAGAACGAGAGCCCTTTCGGAGATGTGCACAAGTAAAAACCCAGACGCACAGGAGGAGCTGCATTCTCCAGCAAGCGACTCACTACATTGCCAACCTCCCACTCCCTCATGCACATCTGTGTCAGGAGTGGAGGAAGGTGACCTCAGACAAATGGAAATTAAGCTTTATAAAACATTGTATATTGCATAGAACTGATAAAGACACTACCATCAAAGGGTCAAAGAAAGTGGTCCATAAAAGAGGTAATGGAATTGCTGGGGAAAAAAATAAATAGGAAAAGTACATCGGGGAAATTGCTCAACAGATTTCCTAATACCAAAGCAGGATGGAACCCTATGTCCTGTACTGGACCTCTGTTTTATAAACTAGTTCATAAAAACCCAAAAATTTAGAGTGACTACACAAGATGTCATACTTTAGCTACAACAAGGATATTATATGGCTACTCTACATCTCAAAGATGCTTACTTACACATCCCAATGAATCACTGACACAAAATATATTTGCGTTTTGTGGTTAACAAAACACATTATCAGTTCATAGTGCTGGCCTTCGGGATAAAATCTGCACCAAGGGTGTTTACAAATTGCCTAGCAGCAGTGGCAGCACACTTAAGAAGGCAAAAGTGGTACGTGTATATCTTTATTTAGATGACTGGCTGTTGCAAGCAAATTAGTTAAGCATATGCAGAAAAGAAATACAAAAGGTAACCAACACTTTTCAGGATGGTATTTTCAATAAACACAGAAAAATCATCACCAAAATCTAAATAAGAAAAAAAAATCTTTTTGGGAGCATAAATCAACTCATCAGAATTAAAGGCTTATCCTTGTGGAAAAAAGGATGTTTTTCATACTTCAAGAAATTCACTTCTACTACCAGAATGAGCAGTCTCTGATGGCGAGGAAAATACTGGGGGCAAAATGGCTTCCTGCGTTCCTCTGATCCCTTCTGCATGGCAACTTATGAGACCAATTAAGGAATGGGTTCAAACCCGATGGTCACTATCCAGTTGGAGTTGGGAAGATCTAGTGGTTGTCAACCAAAACATACGGGAGGATATGGTGTGGTGGAACAGGTTTCATATAACTGCGAGAACACCATTTGTACACCCAACTCCCACAGTAACCATTAAGACAGACGCCTCACATATGGGTTAGGTAGCTCACATGGACAAACTCAGCCTGAGGAATATGAAAGGAAAAGGAAGCGGTGCAACATATCAGTGTACTAGAGCTAAAAAGTGACCCTAGCTTGAGAAGTCTTTTAGAAAGAGCTGTGGGGAAAATCTCTATTAATTCAAACAGACAATATAATGACAATGTTCTATTTCAACAAGCAGAGAGGAACACAATTTTGTTTCTTTGAGTCTAGCGTAGGAAATCTGGAGGTGGGCCATTCAGAGACAAACTTGACAGCAATACATCTTCCAGGGAAAGATTATGTTGAAGCAGATGGGAATCTTCCTTTCATGGTTAGGAGCTCAAACAGTACTCAAACAGATATTCAGGTAATGCAGAAAAGCAAAATTAGATCTATTAGCAACTTCAGAGAATGAAAAATGCCAATTCTTTGCATCCTGACCACCCACACCACCACTCCCTAGGGAATGCTCATCGATAAAATGGTCAGGGGCATTTGCTTACGCTTTTCCCTGGTACGTCTGTTACAAAAGGTAATCAACAAATGCAAAAAATCCAAAATGACGCTAATACTCATGGCACCTCAATGGGCGAGACAAACGTTTTCGGACCTAATAGAATTGGCACTGAACAACATACGGAGATAACAGAAGCAACAATACCTGGTATCTATGCATGGGGGAAGAGTTCTCTCTCAAAAAACTAGAAATGTTGAGTTTAGCAGCATAGCTCCTGAAGACTGGGTGGTCATCTAGGTCTACCAGAAAACACAATGAATATTATTAGAGAAGTAAGAAGCCCAACAACATTAAAGTGTTACATAACTAAATGGGAAAGAAACTCAAGGTGGTGCCAAAAACAAGACAATACTAAGGACACAACAGTACTAAAATACCTAACACACCTAAATTGCAAGGTAAAATATGCCTTGCTATAGGTACTTTTAGCCACAATAGTGGCCTACACAAGAGGTCATATAGGTGGGAGTTTCTTCAAAAACACAGTTAATAAAGGGGTTAATAGAGGGAGCAAAGAGTATAGCACCACCTAGAAAGGTGCCAGCCCCTACATGGCACTTAAATCTGGTTTTAATACAGCTAATGAGGAAACCCTTTGAACTATTACACAACGCTCCTCTAAAATTGATCACTTTGAAGACTGCATTCCTAATTGCAATGACATCTTTTCGCAGAGTAAATGAACTATAGGCACTCACAATCCAAGAACTGTTGTTGCAAACACACAGAGACAGAATAGTTGTAAGGACAGACCATCACTTCCTACCCAAGGTAATCTTGCATTTCCACATCAATCAATTGAAATACCAAGTTTCTTCCAAGAACCAAGCAGAAGGAGCGTTATACATACATAACGCAAGAGGAGCAATTTTCAGATTACATCTTTCTATTTTGACAATACCTATTGTTAAACCCTATCCTTCTCAGTAGAGCCATCATGTACTATATGGAGAGAAAAAAAACAATCCAGAAGGCACTTTGTGTCTTTCACAGACAACGTGAGGAAATCAGTGCCGAAAGGTACAATCTCTAGCTGGATTACGGACGCAATCCAAATGTCACAGAATGGTGGGCATACAACTACAAACCAAGAGTACATTCTACTTGCAAGAAAGGAGCAGCAATACCCTTTCTACGGAATATACCATTGCAGGATATTTGCAAAGCAGCTATTTGATCCTCAGTGCACACGTTCACTAAACATTATTGTATAGACATTCAAATGAACAAGGAAGCTCAAGTGGGAAAAAAGGTTTTGGGGCATCTATTTACAAACGCATGGTCCTATTCACCCCAACCTCCAGAAGAGAAGAAAACCGCTACAAAATCAATGCAAAGCTTGTGAATCCAGAAAAGATTCAATCTGCAAAACTAAATGGTTTCTTTCCTGTAGGAGTAGTTTTGCAGCTTGAAGAAGAATTTTCTGGATTCACAGGTGACCCACCCATGACAGGAGAGAGGCAAAACAAAAAAGTTTCTCAAGATGGCGACAATACGTGGAGGCTTCCGAGGAGGGTGTATGAAGTCAGTAAAAGGTTAGATTAAACACCAATTGGTGGGACAGTAGAAGCCCAACAACAAAAAGAGTGAGAGAAAGAGAAGGTTGCTAATACATGGGAGAATTCCTTACTCGACCACTATATGGAGGAATAACGCACAGCATGTGGATCCAGAAAATTCTTCAAGCTGCAAAACTACTCCTGTAGATAAAGAAACCATATTGTTTTGCCTCTCTTGCAGTAATAAATTTGAATGACTCAACCACTTTCTTGCAATAATAAATTTGGGTACTTGGACCAGTGTCTGATTTGTGAGGGACCACACCACCGAAAGTGCTTGGTGGACTTTGGTGGCTGTGCAGATAGCACTTCCAGTTCATTAAACTGATATGTGGAAGTAATCACGAGGAAGAACGTTTGAAAGAACAGCTATGCATAAGTTTGAAAAGCGTGCACAATAAGGTTAGACTTAATTAACGTTTTACGGTGGCATAACATACACCTTTATGAAAGCCCTTTCAAATAACACAGAGTTTTAACCAGGCAAACATTGAAAGGATGATAGAGCGCATATAAATGACCTTTAACGGATATTTCAACAAACCCTTGCTTTGCCAAAGACCAGACAAACCGAAGTACCTAAGAAAGTTTACCCTGCAGTCGGTCACCCTGAAAGCCCTCGTACCAGTCAATAAGATGGCCACGGCTTTCAGAATAGTTCAACTTTGTTGCCTGAAGGCGGCAGAGATGATGTCCACCACTTCTATACATAAATAGAATGTACCCAGCTGTTTCCCCCAGTCTCAACAAAGAGGTGTAGACTGTGGAGGTTTGGGTGTAGAAACCTGTTCGGTTTTTGGCATAGCAGATCCTTCCAAAGAAGTAGATGGAGGACAGGGTATAGGTAGCAGGAGTGGGTGCAGTGATGTCTTGGGATCTGCTGCATACTTGGCAGAGTGCTCTAGAGTGCCAGAAGCTCAGCAATGAGTATTCTTGGAGATGGCAAAAAGAACTAACAACGAATGGCCCATTGGACGAACACGCCTGCAGATGACATTTGTCATTGACTAGCTAGCATATGCTAAGCATGTCCAACCTGGCTTTTAAGGATCCTGCAAAATGGCTGACAGCCACTGAAATTTCCCTGAACTTCCAGCCAGCGCCTCAGGGATGAGACACATGACATCACATCTCTTGATTTGTTGCATAACCACATGTTGGTTTATTCTCCTTACCAACTTGTACAAGGCTAGCCTTGATAAAATGCTGAAATACCTTGACAGCAGCTGCAAGGCACTTGGCTCCAGAATATTGATAAGGTGCCTCTGTTCCATCGGAGACCAGAGGCTTTGATCTCCACATTATCCAGGTGGCCTCCCTAACCAAGGAGCGATGCATCCGTTATCACTATGAACTCTGAATGGAACTCTAAATAACAGCCTCATGCAAGTTAGGTTGGGATCCTTCATCCACCATTGAAGGTTACTAGGCTGACTAGTCTGAATCGCTGATGCTGTGCACCATCAGTGCTGAGCCCATAGAATGGTGAGATTTCACTGTAGAACTTGCGTGTGCCAACTAACACGAGGCACCTGTAGAATACTGTTGGCCAGGAGATCTTGAAGCTTTCGGGCTAAGCTCAAAACATCTGTATCATGTCCTGAATGGCCCAGGGTTGCCCTGAAGTTAGTTAGGCTTTGAATGCCACCATGTCCAGAACAGGCGCTATGAAGGAATCCTCTGCATAGGCACACAGTAGGATTGCAGCTCATTGATTGTGAACCCAATGAAAGATAAGAGCAAGAAAGCTTTTTATCGGTGGTCCGCAACTAACTGAGAAACTTGCTTTCAACAGCCATTCGTAGGAAGCATGAGAATAAGTGCACTCATGTCTTCCAAAAATGGCCTGCGACCACCACCGCCGTCTTCAAATACACCCCAGAGGGCTGAGGTGTGGGAAAACCTGGGACAGTAAACTGAAAGTGTTGCTCCCCCAGAACGAATGGGATCATCGACCTGTGAGGCTACAGAACAGGTAAATCAGATATGCATCCTGCAAGTACACAGAGACCATTCTATTCCCAGGGTCTGGGCCAAAGTAAACCTTTTATATTGTTCCCTCCGAAGGAAGACATTCAAGAACCAGACTTTAAAAGCTGGTCTAAGCCCACTTTTTTTTTTTTTACACAAAATTAGTGGGAATGACACCATTACCACTTTCTCAGCTGCTTCTGTTGCCCATTTGTCTATCAATGACCCCATCTTTTTGGCAAGGATGGGAGGCATGTTCTACTGAGAACTGAGTGAAACAGAAGGAACAGTGCAAGGGTTGACTAAAAGGGGATGTACTACGACAGACTACCTGCAAGATCCACTGGTCGGAGGTAGCTGCACGTCAGTTAGACAGGTAAACAAATAGTTTATAGCATATGTTGCTGTATTTTATTTTTATTTTTTTATTTAAGTAGGTTTATATAGCGCTAGCCTGACCCGAGGGTATCGGAGCGCTTCACAGCAGTATTTGATTAAAATTCATACAATAAGGCCCTATTCTACATATAGGTACGGAAAGTCCTCGTGAGCGGAGTAGCGTTGAGGTAGTACGCGAGTCCTGAGATCGACTCATAGAGTGCACGTTGTCTTGGGGTCGATACAATAAAGGAGTATTCTGCATATAGGGTCAGAAGTCCAAGTGTGCTGAGCAGCATTGAGGTAGTCCGTGAGTCCTGACATAACTTCATAGAGAGCGCGTTAACTTGGGGTTGAGCCCTTCAGGCGGGGGGTGCGTAGGAAGGGGTCGAATAGCAGGGAGGAGGTAAGTCTTATAGCAGCAATGTCTGGGGGTGAAGACTAGCAGGGATTCGCGTTTTTGTGCTGCGACTATCCATTCTGGAGTGAGCGGGTGAGGAAAAAGGACTTTTATGTGGTTTTTTGATTTTGTGAAGGATGAGATAGTTCTGATCTCGACTGGGCTAGCGTTCCAAATTTTGGGCGCGTTTCTGGCGAAGGACCGTGCAGCCGTTTTTTGTTTGCGTGTTTTCATTGTGTTGAGTAGTAGGGTGCTGGAGTTCCTGAGGTTCCTTGTCTGACCAGCCCTCTTGAGCTTGGTGGCCAGATACTCCGGTTTTCCTGTGTGCAGGGCTTGGTGAGTGAGGCAGGTAGTTCTGAAACTGGCACGCAATTCGATTGGGAGCCATTTCAGTTCTCTGAGGGCTGGTGAAATGTGCTTGTATTTCCTGATTACAGTGACCATTCTGGTTGCTGCGTTGAGAGTAGTTTTGAGGGGAGCTTGATGAGATTTAGTAGTACCAGTGAGGGTGGCATTCCCATAGTAGAGTCTGGATAGCACCAATTATTGTGTCAAGAAGGATGATGCTATCCATGTGCATAGTCATTTGTTAGAGGACGCAATTTTCGAGGATTTTGGACAGGAGTGGGAGATTGGAGACTGGTCAGAAGTTATTCAGTTCCTGGGAGTCAAGGCCTGGTTCTTCAATAGTGGCGTGACTTGGCCAACTTTGAGGCATTCAGGTATGCTGCCTTTTCTCAGGGAGCTGTTTATGATCTTGCACCAGAACGGTGCTATGGAGAGTTTCAGTTTTTTGGTCAGTACGGTGGTGGGTATCGGGTTAAGGACGTGAGAGGCTGGTTTGGAGGAGATCAGTTGGAGGATCTCTGTTTCCGGGATGGGGTTGAAGGACTTCCAGGTTTTATTGTGGTGCTTGGGAGTGCTATCTACTGTCACTGGGGGCAGGCATTTGCAGACGGCGTTGACCTTGATGTACAGTGAGAGCTCAATCTTGGTGATTTGTTCTTTGAAGAAGTTGGCAAGATTTTCATACAAGATTTTGGAGGCTTGTAGGGAGGATTCCGGGGGCCTGGAGTTTTGTTGCCTGGTGATTTTGAACAGTTTGTTGGGCCTGTTTTTTGCGTTGTCCAGGGCAGCGCAGAAAAAGGTGGATTTTTTTGCTGCTGTGGTTTTTGTATTTCCTACGGGCTGCTTTGAGTTAGAGTAGGTTTGAGAAGGGGTTGTTCCTCCATTGTCTTTCTGTAGCTGTCTACTTTCTTTGTTAATGTTCATGTTGAACAAGGATCTGAATGGGATGTTCCTGTTTTTTTTTTTTGTTTCAATGGGGCTACTTGATCTAAAATAGATATCATGATTGTGTTGTAGTGAGAGGTGAGTTCTGTTGTGGATAGATCATCCGTGGAGGCAATGAGGAGAGACTTAACCATTCCCTTTAGGTCAGCCATGTTAATCTGAGTGAAGTTTCTAATCCATTTTGGAGGGTCTTGGGTGGGGGGGGGTGAGGGGGTCCGTGTGATCGGTTGAGTGAGGTGAAAAAGGATTAAGTGGTGGTCAGACCAGTCTACGGGTAGGGTGCAACCTATCGTGACGTTGTCTTGCTGGGCGATGGTGGCATCTAGGATTGCTCCTTTGTTGTTGGTTTCCTCTAAGCAGTGTTGGGTAAGGTTGTTGCTGTCAAGCAGCTCCTTCAGTTTCTGGATTTGCAGGTTATTTTCGTCATTCCAGTGTAGGTTGAGGTCTCCCAGAATAAGGTTGTTCGTGTCTTGGAGGGAGCAGTGGGCAATCAGGTTGGATAGGTGTTCAGTAAAAGTGGTGTTGCCTGGGGGGTGGTAAATAAGGTGGCTGATAAGAGTTTTGTTGTTGCTAGTGTTGATGTTGGTGGTTAGGCACTCAAAGGTATTGTAGTTGAAGGAGTCTATTTCTGTCACGGAAATGTTATTTTTGTGGATGATTGCTATGCCTCCGCCTCTTTGATCTTTTCTATCTTTGTTGGTGATTACAAAGCCAGGGGGGACAAGGGTATCCATGAGTGGAAGTGAGGAGTTATTTAGCCATGTCTCGGTGATGAATGCTATGTCTGTCGTGGGCGAGGATGGCTTCCGCTAGCTCTGTGGTGTGCTTTGTGGCTGATCTGCAGTTTATGAGCATGCAGTTTGTGGGGGACGTCTGTTGGGGTTTTTTCTGCTTGGTGGGCTGTGGTGATTGTAGTGCATGTGGCCGGGGGTCTAGGGGAGTTCGGCGGTGCCTGTTCTCTTCTCAGTCCAGTGATCACCTGTATTTTGGATTGGAGGGTGCCAGTCGTAGGCTTGTCGTATGAGGAGGCGAGAGCGGCCGCTTCACTTGCAGATGATTCATCTCTAGTTCTTTTAGGTCTCTGTGTCTAATTTAGAGAGGGAGGTCGAGATCCCTTTCGGGTGGGGAGTCTTGGAAAATTTCTGTTGAGAGAGGGGGGAGGGGAGGCAAATGTTGCGGCTTTAGGGGTGCGTCAAGGTTGTTGAGGATTTCACTAAGACCCTGGATTATGGTTATCTGATTTTCAAGCAGGGTGAGCCGCTGCTCAGTCTTTGTCGGTGTGGGTGTTCTGGGCAGGTAAATTAAAGCTGTGGGGGGGGGAGAGCTTTGCGTTAAGTTGCTCATCATAGGAAGAGAGGGTGGGGGTCTGGTGAGGGTCGTTGCTGGAGGGGGTAGAGGGGGTGTTGATTTGCTGTGGGGCCGAGGGTGCGTGGTGGCGGGGGCCGTGTTGGGCGTTGGTGTTAAATTGCGTGTGGGATTACAGAGGGGGCTGGTAATCACCTGCTGAGAGTTGAAGTCGGTTGGTGTGGTTTGGGGGGGGGGGGTGAGGGTGGTTGCCGAAGGGGGGGTAGGGGGTCTTGTTCTTTCTAATAGTTTTTGGGTGGTGACTCGCGGTGGTAGGCGGGTGTTATTCCTTGGGAGCGCCGGAGTACTGGGTGGGTTCATTTTGCGGGTCGGGTTCTTCAAGGAGAGGAGGATAGGCGGGCAAGGGAGGAGTGCGTGGGAGGGGGATGTCCGGAGGGATGGGAAGAGGGTGTCAAAGGATTCTAGACTGACATTGTTGGCTTGTATCAGGACTGTGCTGTTGAATTAAATGGTCACATTGGTGGTCCCATTTTGCCTAGTGCGGTTAGGGGCTGAGAAAGTCAGTTTGCAGCTATGGGTGGTGTTAGTCATTTTGGAGATATTGAGTTGTGATCTGAGGATGGAGTTCCATATTTCGGGTCTTTCCGTGTGGAAGATGAGATCTGTTTTTACTTGTCTTTTGGAGGTGCAGTGATGGATGCCTGCAAATAGTGATTCAGGGTGTTGTCTGATCAGATTTTGTTTACATTTTTTTTCCGCTTTGGGTGATGGGTTAGGGGGAAACTGATCGAGAAGGAGTTAGGGCCGTGCGGTTTTAAGTGGTTCGCAGAGATGAGGTTGGAGTAGGCGGATGTGGCGGAAGGCATATTGACTGTGTGGGACGGGGGGCAGGCACCCTGTATATGTAAGGGTGGTCTAGAGTTTTCAGTGCTGACCTTTGAAGGTAAAGTGCGAATGGTGTAAAGATTTGTGCTAGTGATCAAGGGCTGGTCGTGGACTCTCATGAGCATAAAGCTGAGGGTGACTCTTATAGGGCCCATCTCATCCCATCTCGGGCACCGACAGTCATAATTGCATAGGTAAAATAAGATTGGAGTCTGGTGCTGTAAAATGATTCCTATCCTAGCTCCACAATCCTCTAGGACCAAGATTGCACCTCAGATTGGTTTGTTTCCAGCCTCTGATTCATCATTCCAAGTCCAGGACACGCCACTATTTCTCCTGGAACTTCGATGCCATTTGTCGAGGATTCAGCCGCAGCAACAGAAACTCATATTGGTGACCACGTGGATTTGATTTTGACCCCCTCAAAGTAGCTTTATCAACAGAAATCAAATGGCATTGAGAAACTGAGGCCGATTTTTATGTTGAAAGTGCCCTTTATGTTTTGTTCTAAATTAAATAATTATCCATGATCCAGTCAACATATGTTGTGTATATCTGACTATCCCCAAAGTATGTAGAGTCGACCTGTTGAGCATGCAAGGCATTCAAGTTTAAAAAGACTGCTATTCCGAAGTACTCCTGGGTCCATCGCAAAATGCATTGTTAACCCTGGACCTTTCAGACATGAACCTCTAGGGTGCCAAGCACAACCGAGGTACTAAGAGTATCCAGCTGGCACAGGGAGACTAAAGCCCCGAAGTCCTCTCCTGACGCATTGTAGGGTGAGGTGGAGTAACTTACTGCAACACATCACTGGGCCAAGGGCAAAAACTAGAGCCTTCATTTCTCCATCTTCAGTTAAAGATCAATGTCCTAAGTGGGGGCAAGCGGGTTGTGAGGGAGTGAACAAGCGATCTCACATGGAGGCCGAGCATTGAGGGTGTTGGAGTACTGAGGCAAGCCAGAAGAGGCAGTAACCTTTGGGTTGGAGTTCTGGCTCAAAGACCTCTCTACCTTGAGAGACTCAGCCTCATTAAAGCCTTCGGTGATGAGCACCAAGCATCTGCATACATCCAAGAGGCTCGGCGAAATCACACTAAAAACCAAAACCATTCAACACCAAAACCAGCTACAAGAAGACCGCTGCAGCAAGATTGGACTGTAGTTTCCCATTTCCATCGAGCTCCCAGAGTTGCCTGCCTGATATTAGGAAGATTTTCATCCAAACTTCTTTTAGCAAGATCTTAGTTAATCCAGCTCCACAGGGAGAGGAGGTTCCCCAACCACAGCCAGGAACTGAGCGGATGCTCACACAGCAGATATCTGAAGAAATGCAGGCCTCTCTGATCCCCCAAAAAGTGCACGATTTCACAACTGCAGCTCCCTCCCGCTAAGCCCCTATCACAGCCCCAACTTGTGATACTGCCGCCACTTCCATCACCAAAGCTGTCTGTTCCCTCAAACACAGATTCAGAACCTCATGAGCCATACCAAGACACTCTCCTTCCCCAGGATGCATAGAATCCTTGGCAGGAGAACCTTGAAGGATGTAGATCTAGAACCTTATCCTGTCAAAGCTAAACTTCCAGATAACACCACTGCTGATTAGTTATCCAAAGGGCATCGCAACACCTCAAGCTTAGGTTCCTTGTTTTTGATGTGTAAGACTGAGGAAACCCTCTAAAACCAAAAGGTCTGTTCAGTACTTGCCAGTGCCAAAAAACATGACCAAGTGTCATACTGACAACTTGTTCAGTGCAAGAGTCGTCAACTCACAGTTGGGGAAAAATGTAAGGTTTCCGCAGACTACTCAGTGCAAACCAGATGATGCATCCCACAAGTGTTCTGGAGGGGACACGTCCACCACAGTCTCACCTCTTGGCCGTGGCTTGCTTTTCCACATCTATCCAGAGTGAGAAGTACGTTTAATTGGACCTACTTAATGTTTCAAGCGTTGCACCTTGGGTGTGGATGACTAGAGACCCTGAGCTCCCTATAAATACCCACTTAAGAGAATTGGTTTTTGATAGTTACTGAACTATTGCGCACTTAGAGCAAACAGTTGAAAACATGAGCTTGGGTCTTTCTTACTGAAGTAGCCACCTGCATTTTCTAGTCATGAAAACCAGACTTGATATGCTATAGATGAACACAAGGCATGTAGTGTTTGACTTCAGCATCAGCTTTGCGTCTTGAAAAATTTAGCAAATGAGAGTATGAAGTTTGTGTGGGATAGAGGAGAAAAAATAGGCCAGAAGCAACTCTGGTTTGTATAAAAAATGGATAGTAAATGTGAAATTAATAAATGTATGCGCGATAATGGTTGTTTGAAACATAGTATGTGGAGCATGCAAAAGCTAAATGCAAGCCAACAATAGTAATAGTTCTGCTACTCGCTTCAAATTAATATTGATGGTTTCATTTTGGTGCAAGTATTGATAAATGATGTTGATTGTCCCTGTTTCTAATATAGTAAGTTTAAGTTAATAGTTGGAGGCACCTAGCCAACTTCTTTGAAGTGGATGGTGACTTCCATAGATTCTACCTTAATGAATCACTGAAATTATGGTAATGCTTTGTTCTCAGCTGAAAGCCGTTCATGAGCAACTCGCTGCATTGTCGCAGGCACCGGTGAACAAACCAAAGAAGAAAAAAGAAAAAAAAGAAAAGGAAAAGAAGAAGAAAGACAAAGACAAGGACAAAGAGAAAGATAAGGAGAAAGACAAGGATAAGGAAAAACACAAAACAAAAATAGAGGAAGACAAAAAAGTTAAAGCGACACAGCCAGCCAAAGTGGCACAGTCAAAAAAGGCGCCAGCTAAAAAAGCGAACAGTACAACTACATCGAACAGGTGTGTGAGTGCTCTACAATGTTTCTGTTTGGGGTATTACAAAGTGTTTGGTGCAACAGGATGGCTGGTTTTACAGTTGTAAGTGTTTGCTTATTGCTGTGATTTTTTTTTTTTTTTATCAGCCTAAGCGGTTTTATCTTATTTTTCTTAAAAATTATGAGTTATAGAATATACCATTTTCGAAGTGATATCTTAATTTGTTTCCATCTTGAAGTATTTTTACTGTATTTTCTCGTCTTTCCATCTTTTGCATTTTGTCATATAAATCATTTGAGCTTAGCACATAGTAAGGAATTTCTTTGCCTCGCCCAATGTAGCACGGAAATTCCTTTTAATTAGTTCCAATAGAAATATTTTTGCCTGATTTATAGCTTCTCCTTACTAGTCCTTTCCCTTCAACCAAAAAGAACCTCTCTCATAAACGATAAGAATAGTCCTCCCTCTCGACTAGTGGCCTCTGGATTCCCATTAAATACGTGCATTCGTAGCTAGGCATTCCATCACATCCAAGGAATCACTGAGTATTGCACCAACACCATCAATTCATCTCATCTGGAGCATCCTAAAAGCTTGAGCATAGGAAAGCATCTCCTAGCCACCTGTAACATTATAATATTATGTCACATCCTCCATCAGGAGTTCTTACATCCCTTCAAGAAACTGGATTACTTCTACCACTGAAAACACTGTCCGCTCAACCACCATCCTTGATCACTCATCTCACCTAGTCGCCCTGTGACGGGAAATGTATTCTCTGTGCATCAACACCTATGTGGAGCAGTCAATTTGTTTTGTGTATTGCGCTGCTTCTGGAATCTCAAAGCAGACGTTGGTTTCACTCAATCCAAAATATTCCCCGTATATTTCGTAGCTATGCGCTCAGAATCTACATATGCTTATCTTTCCACCAGTTTGAGAAGCACTTTCAGTGAATCACAGTAATGACATTTGTGTTGGATACTTTTAACTGCAGGTTTTGCACCTTTAGAGTGTTCTGAGGCACCAGACTGGACCCAGAAGATTTAAACCACATTGCTCCGTCAGTCCAAACTTTAGGTTGAGCACCTCTTGCATATGCTTTATGTACTTCACTTATGGGCTTAATGCTATCCCCCTACTTTTCATTTGTTTGTTTTAGTGTCCTTTAAAACGCCTTGCTTGCTAGTGGTCAGTCCTGCCTCTTTGTTCTCCTTTTTTTTCCTCTTTCATTCCTTCCATGAAGCAGGGGCCACGTACTATATCTTTACTCTTTGATTGTTTATATGTTGTTTGGGGAACAATTTTTTGTTATATTTCTTTCCTGATCGTGTCACACTGTGGGTTTGTGTTCAACTTTGGTGCCATATTTCATCGCAGCTTCCCTCCTGCTCCTCTTCCTGACACCTTCTCACAGGCCGCCCCACACTTTAATCACTTTTTTTTTTTTTTAAAACACTGACGTCTTTTATTATCTTTAGTTATGGGACACATCACTTGGGCACGGGGAGAGCCAGTGCCAAGACTCGCACGGGGAGATCTGACACTTGATCCCGATTCCCCAGTTCCAAAGTCAGCCGCTCTAGATGTTATGGCGTCGGCTTAACATTGGGATTCTGGGCAAGTGCACAGCCTCGTTCTGAAGGTTTCAGATTGTTTGTATACTTCACAATCAACAGCATCACCATAGCTCGGTATGCTACTACTTCTGTCTCTTCATGACGAAACTTGACTGCAACACTTTTTTATTCATGATGACGAGCGGCGTAGCAGAGTGCTGTCTAATGGGGCGGAGCTTAGATGCTCACAGCCAATGTATGAAGAGGGAGGAGTTCCCAAAGAGAGACCAGGATTGGTGGGATACACAGTCTGTGCGATATCCTATATTTACTACTCGGTTTGAGGATGTGAAGTGATTTTTGCTGCCCAGACAGATTCCAGCGTGAATGCAGGTAAATTCTGGCGGCTGATCAGTCATGTGCTGGTAGTTGGCAGCGTGCAGCCTTGTGACAGGACTGCGAGATCGTGCTTATAGTACTGGGAGCTGAGTTGGCTTGCACTATGCTGTTTGCAATCTCATCTGCCAGGAGGGTGAGCAAATTGAGACCTCTGTCATCCAAGCCTCCTTACCTGCCCATCTTCCCTGATAAGTTGGTACTTTACTCTAGGGCCTCTTTCTTACTGAAAGTGCACTATTCCACGGTCAGCAATCCGTCACCCTACCCACTTTCTACGCTCCTCCAGGTACCTCTAATGAAAAGGAGCGACTTTACCGTCTGGACCCAAAAAGAGCGTTGTCATTCTACTTTGACTGTACAAAAGGATTCCTGGTAGACAACCAACTCTTCGTGGGGTTTCTAGGAATGAAGAAGGATTGTGCGTTGCAGAAAAGGGTGGTCTCTCGATGGGTCGTGCTTTGCATCCAAATCTTCTACGCTATTGCCAAAAAGCAGCCTCCTGAAGGTTTAAGATACTAGAGCAAAGGCTGCTACCATGGCATTGTAACATGGAGTCCCAGTCCTCGACATTTGTCAGACAGCAACGTGGAATCTTTTCACACATTCACCAAGCGCTACTTCCTGGACAGTCAAATACGCAGGGGCGGTCTTTTTGGCTGCTCTGTCCTGCAGGGCTGCCTGGCCTAAACTTGTCTGCGGTCCCTCCTCCGGGTATAGTATTGCTTGGGTATCTATTCAAAGGTTAGACTCTGCGGCTAGATGTCGAAGTTGCTTGCTTTCTTTTCTAATTATTAGGCTTGTTGATAATTCAGAATGTCTCCTAGGTTACTTCTAAAAATTAAAGTCTATTAAGGCACTGAAAACTATATTTGCCACCATTTTCACAGAGCTAATTTCCTTCCCTCTAAAACTGCTGTTTAGGTCCACAGTATTATTTGTAGATTTTTATGCGTGTAGTTTGGCAACCTAAAAATTCTCAACTTTTCATCTAGTATTTTTGCTTCTCCCAGAGCTGGAGTTTGTTCAACTGTTTTCCAAAAAGGTTAGTTCTGCAGAATTTGCGCAATGATTATGCCAGCAACGCATTTACTGCATTTCTTGCACACATCTGTAGCAACTAAATTTAGTTTTTGAAAGTCTGCTAAAGCCTACAGCACTTTTTTTTAGTTTAAAGAGGGATTTTATTGGTCAAAAAGATTAAAATACAATAGTCAAAAGAATGTAGGATAAATATGTAATTAATATAGTAAAATGTTATGGGTGGGAAAGGAAAAATTAAGGTATGAAAAGAGAGGGGATAGAAAGATAGGGAAGGGATATAAATCCCATATTAAACTTTAGAAGTTGCATCAAAATAATTATGCATAGAGATTCCTACTATAAAAAACTTACACTATAACTATTATATAAAAATATTCAAAACTAAGAGTAATCATAAAGTCAAGAAGGTTTGGACACTTTTTCAATAGATAGGTTATGTGAAAGAACTAATTTAGCTGATACATTTAAGAATTCAGTAACTTGCAACCAAAGTACATCTCTCTTAATAGCGAGCGTAGTTGGGTGTACATAGGCTTTATCTGTTCTATGGTTATAGCAAACCCCATACCACCATGCCTGAAAAGACACCGTAGAGGTATCCTTTCATGATTTAGTGATTTGTTGAAATGCAATGAAAATGAGTAGATCAACAATATGAAAATCTGTATCATGAGAGGTCCAGACTTTAGAAATGCTACCTAGAAAAATATTTGAAAGAGAAAAAGGGATATGGGCATGACAGATGATATTGATTTGTTGCCACACTCTGGTCCAAAAGGCATGAGTGATTGGGCATTGCAATAACATATCTTTGAGATCAGCTGGCGAGGTTGAGCAAGACCAACAGGTAGAGGAGATGGTGGGTTCAATCTTATGTAATTTAGCTGGAGTAATCAAAAGCCTTTTGTAGATAAAAAAATAAAGTTTGAGTACTGTTTGCTGCTCTTGACGACTTCCTTATTTTCGTCCAGATTTTGTTCCAAGTTGGAATAGGAAAAGTTTCTCCTAAGTCAGATTCCCAACTACATACCACAGGTGATTTATCACGAGTAACGGGAATGTCCGTTAACTTTTCATCAATTTGAGATGGGACCGGGAGCTACATAAAAACGATTGAGTAATAGAAGTAGAAGAATAGGGTGTGTGAGGAGAAACTAGAGAATCGTAAGAAATTTGAGCAACTGTAGTTAAAGAAATATTTGGATTGATATGCAGGGGGAAGAGAAAAATGGGATTGCATTATTAAAACGGTAATACATATACCATCCTGAAAAAGCTGGTGAGTCCATTTGTAGGTTAACCAATTTTTCCAGAAAATAAACTTATTGTTAATTTTGATATGTTTATTATACCAAATTGGTGACTTTAGAAAACTTGTACGGTCATCATGAATTGATGAACAAAATGGTTGGAAGATTTTACGAGCATTTTTAAGGATAGGAAGAGGCCATGGTAATGGAACATGGGAAAGAGAGATATATTCTTCAAAGGAAAAAGGATGAAAAAAGAATTTTTCAATGTTGACCCATAAAGGATAAGAATTCAAATCCTCTCCATTATCTGAAAATAAAAAGGATGAATATTTAAGGAAAAATGAGGTGTGATAGCAAAGGAAATCAGGAAAATTAACTCCACGCATGTGTTTAGGTTTTTAACGTTTGCAAAGAGACATTCTAGCCTTTTTATTGTGCCGTAAAATTTTTCGATATTATAGTATATATTTTTATAGATGGATTTAGGAATATTGATCGGGATATTAGACAAATAAAACAATATTATTGGATTCAGCATCATTTTTATAGTATCTAATCTATCCCACCAGGATAAAAATAAAGGGTGCCAAAGTGAGGTGGAAGCAGTTAAAATTGATTGTAATTATTTTAGATTTACAGCAACTGTATCTTTAATGGAAGGATTGAACCACAGTCTTAGATATTTAAGCCTAATTGGATTCCAGTGAAAAGAGGCAAGAAAACAGTTTGTTTAGTGGAAGAATTTCGCATTTGGTAGCATTGAGTTTGTAACCTGAAACCAGGGCAAAATTATTGACCTCTGATAGAAAGGCTGGCAAGGAAGTTTGAGGATTCAAAATAGATAATAAGATATCATCTGCATATACTGAGAGTTTCAATTGATTGGTATCGTATGAGAAACCTGTAATGTCAGTATTTGATCGAATCTTTATCAAAGAAGTTTCAAGTGCAAAGATAAATAAAAGGGGAGATAATGGGCAACCTTGTTGAACTCCTCTATGGAGAGGAAACAAGTCCATTAGCTAGAATAAAAGATTTGGGAGAAGAATAAAGCAAGGAAATATAATTAATACATTTAGGGCCAAAACCAAACCAAGTAAGAGTTGAAAAAATAAAAGGTCATCTAACTCTATCAAATGCTTTTTCGGCATCTAGGAAAATTGCTGCTAACAATTTTTTATATGCATTCGATCTAGTTAAAACATTAAAAAATAAACGAGTCTTGTCAGACAAGTGTCGACTCTTAATGGAGCCACGTTGTTCTTTTCCAATCAACAGGGATAATATACAATCTAAACGAAGGACAAGAATTTTTGTAAAGATTTTATAATCTAGATTAAATAAAGAGATGGGCCTGTAGTTTTTACATAAGGTATGATCTTTATGTTCTTTAGGTAGCAGACAAATTAAAGCTTCCTGAAAGGACCCTTCTGATTTTTGAGTAGAGATAAAATATAAATATAATTGGTGTAATTTAGGAAGAAGTTGGGAGAAATGTGCGTAGAATTCGATGATAAAACCATCAGGTCCAGGAGCTTTCCCTTTTTTAATGGATTGAATGGCACTTAGAATGTCTTTGATTTGAATATCATCTTCTAAGGAAGAAAAATCTACCTCAGGAGATGGAGGAGGAATAGAGGATAAATAATGAAGAATATCAGTTTCTTGGTGAGGCAAATCAGGAGTATAGATTTTTTGATTGGAAAAAAAAAAATTCAAAAGGATATCTTCATTTTTATGAACTGTAGTGTTGGCCGCGGTTTAAAGTGATTAGATTTTAGTGCGCTCTTTTTCAATCTTAAGATAGTTGGCAATAAGTTTGCCAGCTTTGTTTTGTGCACTATAATATTTAGCACTAGATTTAAGTAGGTATAGATTAGCGGATGCAGTTGAAAGTTTATTAAACGAAAATTTGGCCTTAAGTTCGTTCAAAATCGATTGAGACTTTGTGGAATAATAGGAATATTCAAATTGTTTAATACGTGAATTGAGCAAGTGAATGGTTTGTGCAGAAGATCTCTGTTTCTGAGTTACAAACAAAATAATGAAGTCTCTAGATGCAGCTTTAAAAGTATCCCAAATAAGTTGAGGAGAAGTATGAGGGGATTCATTTTCAATAAAAAAAGTGTCCACAACTTTTTGAAAGGCTGGTGTAAATTTAGTATCTAGCAGAACGGAAATATTAAATCTCCATCTCCTGGTTCCTTCAATGGGAGGGAGTAAACCTAGATCTAAGGAGACAGGAGCATGATCATAAATTAATATAGATCCTATATCAGAATGTGAAATGTGTTGGGTAAGGGCTTTAGAAATAAATGAATAGTCTATACGAGATTGGGAAGAATAAACCGGAGAGAAATAAATGTATTCTTGTAGTGTAGGGTGACATAATCTCCAGGCATCAACGAGGGATCTAACTATAAAAGGATCAAAAAACATATTACAATCTCCACCAAGTATTAAGTAATCATCAGTATATGTCATTAATTTGGATAAGATCCGAGGCCAAAAAAGTTTGTCAGGATTGGTAGGTGCATATAAATTAAAAATAGTTAAAGGAATTTTATCAACCATTAAAGAGACTGAAACCCATCTACCTTCAGAATCAGTGTTGTGATGTATAAGTTGGATATCTAAGCGTTTATGACAAAGAATAGCTACACCATTCCTTTTCCCAGAGGCAGGAGATGCAGAAATATGATCCACCCATTGCAGCTGAAGTTTAGCTATCTCTTTTCTTGTCACACGAATTTCTTGGAGCAAAACTTTATAGCCTTTCATGCCAGCAATGTGTGATGAAACCCGTTGACATTTTATGGGAGATCCCAAACCTTTAACATTCCAGGATATAACTTGTAACGACCTCTAAATATTTAAAACCGTGAAAAAATTTGATATGACCCACTGCAAATAACAAATAATAGGACTAATCTTCCAATAAGGGGAATCCAGTGAAGTATCAGTATAGATAAGAAATGCTATAAAGTAGGAAGCATTAGTAAAACAGACTAAGAAATGAGCTTTAAAGAAAGAAGGAGGACAGAAAGAGGAGAAGGAAAGGGAAAGGAAATTGGAGGAAATACCTAAAATATGTAAGGAGCAAAGATAAAACCGATCGAATAAGAAAAAGGTAATAGAAGAGATATTCTGAAAAAAGGATAGTGCAAAGAGAAAATAAAAGAAAAACAAGAAACATACCACAAACATAAAGTTATACATGGGGATGGTGGAGCCACATAAGGAAGACGGCACACTTAAGTGGGACTCCAGGACGAAGACAGGAAAAGTAGATGTCATCCAGGTGGGAAATAGGGATCACATATCAGAAGACCACGAAAAAGCACACCTGATAGTAAGAAAAAAGAGATTGGTTAAAGGTGGCACAACAAAACACTACAACAAGACAAAACAATGTAAGTAGACTATCGATGGACCAGGAACATCCATGGTTTCTTCTCTGCAAGTGTCCAAGAAAGTTGTAAACGAGCAGGATCTTCATAAGTAGTGGTTTTATTGTTGTAAGTAACCTTCATGAGGCAAAAATTAAACAAACCATATCTAGCGTTCAAGCTGTGAAGAGCAGGTCTCATGTCCCAAAAAGTATTCTGTCGGTCTGCTGTCACCTTGGCGTAATCCTGAGCAAAAAAGAGGGTAGGTAGATCCTTGTCAGGAAGTTTTACCTTTGTGTTTGTCAGCGTGCAAAACTTAAAGTAAACCAGTATATTCCCAAAAATATAAAATAACACCCATTGGTTTGGTTAAAAATGATGACGAACATGGGTTCTGTCCCAAACGGTGAGCTCTTTGAATATTCAATTTCAGAGACTCCGGAAAGTCCAGAAGCTCTGGTAAAAAGGAATAAAAAAAAGCGTAGAGGATCTGAACCTTCAAGTTTTTCTGCAAGACCATAAATGCGCAAGTTGCTACGCCAGTTACTATTTTCCAAATTTTCCACTTGTTCAAATGTAGAAAAGGCAATTGGTTGGTTACAGCTTGGACAGAATCCACTCGTTTTTCCAAGTGAGTAACATTTTGCTCTAAATGTGACCATTTATCCTCAAGACCTTGGAGACGTATATTTGTTTCCTCTATGTAAGGTTTGAGATCACGTATCTCTTCCAGAATTAATTCAAACATATTGATGTTGCAGAGCTGGAATTAGAGGGTGGGTCTTTCTTGATACGTTTACCAGATACATTTGATGAAGCAGAAGTAATTTTAGAGGATAATTTAGAAGCACAGCGAGGCATAGTGGACGTCGTACCACCAGTATTAGAGATATTGGATTCCAAATCATCCATAGTCTCCTGCAGGATGGTGAAAGGATTATGATCCTCTAATGTAGAACAGTCAAAGGGATTAGCACCACTACATATAGAGCGCGCGTGTGCCATGAAATATAAAAATTAACAGGAAGTCACTTGTGGAGCTTACTACCAAACGCCCAAGAAAGTACCTCTGCAACAAAGTCCTTCAATCGATGGTCTAGAACATTATACACCTTGTGAGAAAAAAAGTAATTCCAGGAATTACATCATAAAAGCAGAATTTCCCACAGTCAATGAATGGATACTAGAATGCTGGCAAGCCTAAATGTCCATGAAACACTTGAGGCGCGAGTAAGCATCATGTGGAGAAAGTGCTCGGGCGGCAAGTAACGAAAAATAAAAAGGCGGTCGCGAAAAACAGAGCGCGACCGAACGGGAGAGGAAACAATGAGAAGGGCTCACCCTAGGCACTTCTAAAATGAAATAAAGATTCACATGGGTTTCATTGTGTATTTTGAGCGTTTTTTGAGGCTCAAGCAGTGAATAAGCCGCCAGGAGAAGACCCGTCTCCTCACGGAGCCTCACACCAGGGCAGCCATATTCGCTGGAGCTGAAGCCACGCCCCCTGCCTACAGCTCTTTTTGCTGTGAAAATCTGCTAGGCACTTCTGTTACAGATTATGGAAAATATTAGAAGTGCATCTCATTCTGGAATGTATTCCTGTGCCCAATTTTCAGACTAGTCCATATTTCATACCTACTTCTTAAGATCATTGCAAATTTTGGAATGTAACGTCAGCACAGTAAGGTGTGGTTGGTAGGGTTTTTAATGGCAGGAACACTATCACTAATTTGAACTAGACATTAAATGTTTGAGGGGATATCATTTTTCTTAGAAGTTCCAAACCCTATTGGGGAACATTTTCCCCATGCTCACTTTTCAGTCGGCCTTCTTTTTTGCTACAATCCACCATTAAGTAATGCAGCCATGTAGAGGCGAAGGATGAGGGCGACCTGTGAAGGGCTGGCAAACTTCACTCAAAGGGTGTTTAGTAAATTTTCAATTTGGGTGCTAAAGTAGCCAGCATTCTCTATTAGTTATCTCAGTACCTTAAAAATATTAACACTTCATACGGAAACCAGTGTTTTGTCATTATGAACTCCACAGCTTCATGATGACTCTACTGAAAAGTGGGACGTTTGGTATCAAACCTATCAGCATAATAAACCCACACTGATGCCAGTGTTAGGTTCATTATAAAAAGCACTCAGAGGGCATCTTAGAGATGCCTCCTGAAAAACGGCCAACTTCTAGTGTATTCTAGCTGCATCACCCATAAGGCAGTGCATGGCAATGGGCCATCATATTTGGCGGAGAAGCTTAGTCAATACAACCCCCTTAGAGACCTGCGATCCAATTCTAAATCCCTTCTCAAAGTCCTGCGCATTAATAAGGCCAGGAATAGGGGGGAAGGCTTTTTCCTACCATGCCCCACGAATCTGGAATTCCCTCCAGCTATCACTGTGACAGTGCACAGACCATTTCCATTTTGGAAAGTCCTTGAAAACATTTCTATTCTAGATGTTTCACACAGTATTAGCTTTTTTCCTACTCGCCCGCAAGCGCAGAGATACCCCTACGGGGGTGTTTCAGGCGCTATATAAGTAAGAAAAATAAAAAAATATTGGCTGACTGGTCCTCACCAGACAGGTTTCTGACTTCATGGGGTGCAAGCCATTGTGCTCTCGGAGGTCAGAAACAAAGCCTGCTCTGGGTGGAGGTGTTTCACACCTCCTCCCGGCAGGAACAGCATCACTTGGTTGTGAGCCTCGAAGCCTCTCACCTTGTGATGTGCTGTTTTGGGCAGATCCAACTAGTGGAGATGCCCACCTCTGTCCAGGCCCCACTTTTGGTGACCAGGGCAGGTAGGAAAATTAAGGTGTGAGTAGGAGTGGCCTATTGTCAGGAGCTGAGGTGAATGCCTCTCTTAGAGATTCTCCACCTCATATTGAAGAATTAGACCTAATAGGAACATGGATGTGCCCCTCTCCCTTAAGGGAGGGAACAGGTGTAGTCACCCTAGGGAACAGTATCCATTGGCTATTACCCAGACTTCAGTAATGTCCTTAAATTTAGTATGTAGGGACCCCAGGAACCTTGTTCCTCCGATTCATCAATCTACAAAGAAGTACCAAAGAGCCATGCAGCAGTGGCAAAAGACCACAACTGGCTTGGACCCAGCCCTACCGGCCTGTCTCCTCTTTCAGTGACCCTGCTTCAGGAAACCGGCATGGCCCACAGCCAGCAACCTCAGAGATCCTTGGGGACCTGTGCCACCTTCAACGATGACTCTTGTGTCCAGGGAACACCGGATTTGTCCGGCCAAGAAACAAATAGGACTCCGGATCCAAGCAGGTTCGTGGCACTTGCACCACTCTGCACTCGACACCCATGGCCCAAGTCCAGGTGGGCCACCGACCTAGTGAAGTCTCCCTGGCGATCCTAACCTAGGATCCAGCGTTGGACAACCCCTCCAGACTAACCCTGTGCTTAGTTCGCGTAGTAGTGCTACGCGAAGTGCACTTCTCACTACGTGAGCTATGCGTAAATGTAAAATGTAAATGTCAAGGTATTTGTAGAGCGCACTGCCACCAAGCGGTTTCCTGGCGCTATTACTCATACCGCTGTGGAACCCTTCCTGGCTTTCCCTGTGAAGTGTCCACTCCTGGGCACCCCCAGGGTGAAGCCAGGCATCCTAGCGCTTTTGGGGCCGCTGTGGAGGTTAAGCAAGCTATTGCCCTGAGTTGCAGCGTGGGGCCCATGATTAGAATAGGCACCGAGGCGAGAATTGTCAGGTCAGAGGAAATTGAGCCCAAGACCCGCCGAGGCGGGAATTGAACCCTGGTCCCGGGCCAGAACTCTGCATCAGGGTCTGCCGCTCTAACCATTGAGCCACACTCCTCCACTCCTCCGTAGCACTACTGCAAGAATCCATACTGCTTGTTCTTGACATCCTTCTAGTAGCTAGTCTTATGTCTCCTGTAATAAGTGTTGTGATTGTTTCTGTCAGTCAATTACTGTGGTAACTGTTGCGCAGTCATTTCACTGTTATATTATGTATCTGTCTGTTTTATTTTTTGTTTGTGAATGGGAAGCAACTTTGGTGTAAATCTAATGTGGCACATATTTTTCAGCAAGATTTCAGGTTCAGAGAAATTGGGGTATACTGATTTGGTTTTACTTTATTTTATTAATATTAATTTATTAATATTTATTGTGAATAAATTGTAGTTAGATTCTATAAAAATAGGTTGCGTGTTTTGGGGGCTACGAGGGTTGGGGTAGGCAGTACCAAAGCAGTCAGGTTGGTTACAATGAAAGAATGGCCAGATTGTGACTGCTGCTGCACAGACCCTTAGACAGTGCCTATGTTACCTGACAGAATTAGGTCCCATGCATGCAGATTTTCAAGGACTTCTGGCCAGTACTTCCCTGTTCTCTCAGACTTATTGTGACCTACTGTGGATGCCATTAGTTCTATTTTCGTTCCCTTGTTGGACTTTTCTGCATTCCTTTACTGGTCATGGAAGAGGAGGAAAGGGCTATCATCCATAAGCTCAGCTGTATATTGTGGAGAATACAGACTCCATGTATGGTGGGGTGAGTTGTTGGCTCCAGAAGCAGCTATTCATGTGTACATTCCATATTTCTGCTTTGTGGGTGGGCTGGCAGAGATTATTCCTGGAGGTATCAACATAACTTCAGGATAGTGGCTTCTGCAGACTGTATAGTGACAGTAACATAGATTTCCTAAAAACATCAATGAATCTCAAACCAAGGCAGATGAGTAAAATGATTAACCAGTGGCTCTTCTTAATTTAAGAAATTTTATAAAATCTGTAGAAGAGAGCAACACTCACGAAAGACTATACTTTATTCTCAGTGTTAAACTTGCAAGTATTAAATCCCTGCATATGACACAGTTGATAAATTTAGAGGTGTGCAAAGTTTCATGGTCTAAGGAAGAGTAATATCCCACTCTGGAGCAGGAGCCTCATTAAGTACACTTTACAGAAACGTCTAGCCACTGATGCCTTGCCTTTGAACTATCCCTAGGTGCCAGAATGGATCTGGATGTTTTTCTACAGCAGTACCTCTCTGTGTTGGTAGAGGGCACCGGGCGATTCTTTGACGTTGTCCATTGGATGTGACGTCCAAGTCCATTTAAGCCCTCCCTTGATGCGCTGACGTCAGTTACTTCTTTCCGCGCTTCTACGCTGATCCGGAGTGTGTACTATTTTTGGCCTACCTCAATGTTGCCGACAAAAGTGTGCTTTTTTCTGGACCTCTGCGTCAAGCCCTCATATAATGTGCACGTGGTGTATAGGCGCCCACCCCGATCCCGTATGGTGCGGCTTGTGTCTTCAGCTTGACACTGGTAGCTGCACGGTGGTCGATGGCCCCCTTGTCTGTCACTGCCATCTTTTTCCTTCGAGGGCCTATTTCTCTAGTCCTTCTTCCTCGCTGTCGCCTGGTAAGTCACACCATTGGTGGTCGACACTGCAGCCTTCCCCAACTTTACTGCATGCACACTGTGTCCTTGACACCTCCTATTTCTCTAATATATGAGTCGGAGCGGATGTCTGTCCCATGCCTTCCTGTTTTTTGCCAGTGCCCAGGCGAGTGTGGCTCAGATGAGGGACTTTTTTTGCTCTCAACTTCCCTCTGGCACTCCTCTCGTCCCTGAGGAGGGCATTGAGGCCTCAACAGACTACACGCTGGCTGTACCTCCTGCAGTGTCAGCAGGGCTCTCTGAATCAGGTCTAGACACCTATATTCGATCTGCCAGCACCGACTCCGGCATGGACAGTCGCGCTGTCTTCTCGGCATCTGTAATGGTTCCGGTGGGCCAGTTCCCTTCGGGCTACCTTCCTCTGCTTTTGGAGGAGCCCCCTGTTTTTCTCTGACACATGGGTATTTTGGTGATATGCGTGCTCATATAGATAAGCCGCCCCTGGAGTTTCATTGGGTCTCTGACCCTGGTGACACTAGTGGCTTTGACTCTCCCTCCCCTCCAATCCTCAGGCCTGTTTTCACCTCGCTTCGGAGGTTAGCTCGGCTTTTGCACAGCTTTTACAAAGAGTTGATGATGTTCTAGGGGTCCATCGTCCTTCTGTGGAAGTGACCATTAATCCCCCTACTAGGGGTGCTTCCCTTCAGTAAAGCCCTCTTTGATATTATGTTGGGCACTTTGGCTAAGCCCATTTTAAGGGCCTCTGTGTCCCGGTCTATTGCTCATAGGCACCATCCTACCCCTGAAGAACCACTCTGCCTTTTCCTTCAACACTCTGCAAAGCTTTGTGGTTGAGGCTGCTACAGCCTCTCCTAACGTCAGCGCTGTGCCTGACATCCTTCCCCACAGGGGGTCTAAAATGCAGTACACTTTGAGCCGATATCTTTTCTGTTACCTGCTCCACTTTGCAGTTCCTTAGTACGGCTTGTATTTTGGCCTGTTTTTTTCATGTGTTATATGCTTCGGTCTCACACCTTCTCCCTTCCGTCCCCGATGATTCTGGACACTGTTGCCCAATTGATCCAGGATTGCCGTCAGATGGATACATTGCTTATATGTGGTGGCATGGACACCGCAGTTTGTCGGGCGGGCCATGGGTCTTTTGGTTGCTACGTACTTCCGGCTTCTCTGAGGCTATTCAGTCCGCCTTGGTGAACATGCCTTTCGATGGTCCATATCGTTTTGGTTCTCAAGTGGACTCCGCTTCATGCAGTTTTCTTAATAGTCTGAGTGGAGTGAAATCTTAATGCCCGATTGCCATACCATCAGTCGACCCCCCCAAACTAGGTCAGGCATTCCCTTCTGTTAAAGGGCGGTTTCAGTTTCTTCTTATTTTCATTCGGCGTGGCGTCCGGTGTGCCCCTGCCCCGGCAGTAATTCTCCTATGATGCATTCTACCATGTAGCTGACAGGTTGTGGTTCCTGGATGTTTTCGGAGAGCATCTTACTTTTGGCTAGGTTTTGTGTCTACGCTGGTGGCTGCACAGTGGTGTTTGCTTTCTTCTCCAGTTCTGCTTGGAATATTTTCTTTGTATTGTGAGAATGCACTGTTGTCTAGGTCCCTGACTGACAGAGTAATTTGTCTATAGTCGTGCAAGAAACTGACGTCTGCTCATCACGAAAGGGCTTATTTGGACCCTGATGACATCACATCCGGTGGACAACTTCGTACAGAATCGCCTGTCATCCTCTACCGACGCGCTGAGGTACTGCTGTAGAAAAACTTCCAGATCTAGTCTGGCACCTGGGGATAACTAGTGTAAAGAATCTGCGGCTCGATCTAGTCTTTACCAAATGAGGCGTTATTCTTCACTGCAATTCGGTCAGCATTTGTTCTGTGGAATAAAGACGGTCTCTGTGGTCATTTTAGTACTAGTATTGCACTATTAGGCTATGCCCTTTCTCCCTCCCAGCCAAGTGGAATTGTCACCGGATAATCCAATCTTCTGTGGGTGTAAACTTGTTGGCTCACAGAGTGACCTGTTCCTCCCTGGATCTGACTCCTCTCAAAAGCTGTCTAGTCTTCCGGCTGTTGAGTGAAAGGGATTGTTGATAGGGAGGAGGCTGCCATGTTAGTCAATGAGAGGCCACACTGCAGAAATAAAAGACAAAGAGGTGTTTTTCTTTAAAGCCCTATACAGGGCACCCCAGTGCTCCTTTATGTAGCCGATAGATGACGCAGTAGTTGCCTGACACTCGCCATGAGTTGTTACTTCTGTCTTTAACTTACATGTTTCTCAGAGGAGTCCTAAACCTCACCTTCCTATTATAATCATCAAATATTTGGTGACACCTGAATTTAGAGTTGTCTGTCTGCTTTTTGGCCAAATGTTCATCAACTCTTCATCACTGGTGTGCTTCCCTGTGATTTATCAATTCAGTTTTCTTTATCATTGTTTCCAAATTTCTTGGATCACTCAGACAGCTGTTCAGCGCATGAGTAAGAGATGCAGGATCAATTTGAACCCAGCTAGCTAGCGGTCTTCCCTCCTGTTCTTTAAATTATTTGTTGGACACCTTAATATCCAAGGGGTTATCAAGAGATTTAGCTCTCCAGCCTCAACCAGTACCTGTATTAGTCTCTGCACAAACTGAAATGTTCTCTGACCCCTCCAGTGGACCGGTCACTTCTTACGCCCCCTTTAATCCTACATAAGACAACTGTCCTTTCTAAATATGGGTAGCAGAAACTGCAAATAATCTTGCCTGTATTCTCTGGACCCTTTTATAATTTTGATTTGTTATTGAGGTAAAAAAACGGAAGCTTCCAATAGGATCTAACACCTACGGTCTTTGGTGGTTAAGAGGCAGTCGTAAATATGCATTGGCAAGGCAGTGGCTCTGTTCCTAGAGCACCATATGCTTCAGTGATTTCAAGTATCCTGCCATGGATATACCCCCATTGTGAGTGGCACAGGAGCCTGACCGAAGCGAGGACCCTGTTCAAACAGTCATCTTCTTTCGAAATTAAAGAATTGAAAAGGAAGCTCTGCTGTGCAGTGGCAGGTTGTTCCAGGGGTCATGTAGTAGGCCATCCAACCACCTGTTCTGGTCTTGCGTATGTGTGCTAGAAGTAGTCTGGCCTTGGGGAGGTGTCCGGATGGTTTACGGATAGAGGTACAGCTATTGAGGTAGGCCGATGTCGTGTAGCGCTGTGAAGGTGTTTGTGAGTAGTTTGAACTGTGCCCATTTGTGTATTAGAAATCATTAGAGCTCTTTCATGTGTGGGTCGATGTATGAAATAAAAAGTTGCTAATTACAAAACTCTTCCAATATAAAGTGCCCCACGAACCACAGCAAAGGTTGGTGGGGCAGTACTGATAGATTATTTTACAGTTTGATCTGGAAGGAGTTGTTGGTAGCACAGGTGAAATTATAAATTCATTGTGACAATAAAATATAAAGTGAGTGCTTTAATGTAATACACAGTTTGCCCAAGAGCTCTAGATTCTTTTATTTGTGTACTTTGTCTTCTTCCTGAGTAATCAAAAGAAGTTGAGACTTGTAGAGACCCTCGCCATTGGAAATGGGGGGGTTACCTTTATGATGACTCAGTTACTCCTAATCTGCAGTATTTCCAATCTGAGCACCCACTAGTCTTCCCTCGGTCATCAGCCATATCCATTACACCACATTTACAAACCGAACAGGCTGGATATGCACTACAACACATACTCTTCACCTACTGTGCAAAACACTGAATTTCTTTCAGAGGTTCTATCTACTCTCACTATAGAAGGTGCAGTACCCCAGGCTGGGAAGAGATAAGATCCTTATTTGTATTAATAACTTCATATTTTTTGTCACATAAATATTTGATAGATTCACACGTGAACCACTCTGATTCCACGAGGTGAAAAGGTAGAAAACAAATATGTAACGGTTATGTCAAATATTGTGCCTGTGATGGATGCCGATGGAAGCTTGCAGTCAGGTGCCACCTTAGTATGGGGCATTAGGTGCTTTTATTTCAAAGTCATAGGCAGTCCTTTTTGTCAACTATGTATGTAATTTAGAAAAGAACGATATTATTTTAAATCCCACCCTAAATAGGGAAAGTGTTAGTTTGTGCATTTGTATGAAATAAAAAGCAGCAAAGTTACTGTTACAAGTAGGTTACTTCTTATTATTGCCTTGCGTGCTGTGAAGTGTAATATGGAGCATCTCTGCATCCCAAGTGTGACCCTCCCTCTTATGATTCACATTCTGTTCCTGATACAGTGGTGAATAGGGTTGGGGAATAAATATCCTCTTAAGAAAAAGTTTACAAAAAATGTAATTGGTATCAAGCTTAATTTGGAAATGTTCTTGCTGTGATGTCTTGGTTGTTACCATACTAGGAGGGTGCACCCATAGGTTGCACTGGCTTTGTTCTCATCACTCAGCTGGTCTATCTATGTAAACCTGTATTCATTAAGATATGTTGCTATGCATAGGTTTTGTATTTCTACATTAGCCCTGAAAATGTGGCCATGTCTCGCTGTCACTTTGTTGAATTGTTAGTTTGTGGCAGCTTTAAAGTAGTCATTGGCCATGTTGCCTTTTCCACTCCAGTAGGCCAGCCAAGAAAGGAGGTAAACAGCAGATTACTACCGCCGCTGACTCTGAGGAAGAAGAGGAAGGTTTGCCAATGACCTATGATGAAAAACGGCAGCTCAGCCTGGACATCAACCGGCTACCTGGAGAGAAACTTGGCCGGGTTGTGCACATTATTCAGTCGCGAGAGCCTTCCCTCAGAGACTCCAATCCAGATGAAATAGAAATAGATTTTGAAACTTTGAAACCCACCACGCTGAGAGAATTAGAGCGATACGTCAAATCTTGTTTACAGAAGAAACAAAGAAAACCCTGTTGTAAGTGAAAACACCTTAATCTATTTCTGTTACTTCGTGCTTAGTGGGCTTTCATGGGAAGGATTACCGTGATTACAAACCTACTTCCGGTGTGGAGTGCATGCAATATAAAGAATTGCATCTTGAAATTTAATCCGCTACCTGAAACATTATCTAGATTACTGTGCATGCAATCCAAAACAGTGTATTCCGTAGGAGTCCTTAAACTTTTTCTTTTCTAAAATCTTCAGTGCACATGGGAATAACTTTCTTTTTGGACCATAATGAATTGACTTGGTTTAATTGATATACATAATGTTGCCTCTTCTAAGGCATCTGGACATTATTTGGTTAGATAGGCACTACCTAAGAATGCTCTGGCATTTTAAGGACACCAACTAAAAGTTGGCTGTAATGTGCCTTTCTACCATCTTTCTAAAAGAGGGAGCTTAGTTTGTGCTCAAGTGAAAAACTTAGACTCCTTTGTTCCAAATTGTACATGTCTGTTTGCATTTAAAAGTATACATGAATGCTTACCCATGTGTTAATACACATAATATTGATATTTCCCTATGATGAGCTTTGTTTTTGGTTTTTTTATGGAGTGCATCTGTACACCAAAAAAACTCTATAGCTTCCTAGTGGTTGGTGTATTTGCTGCACTCCTTAAAATTTTCTTTATTGGTGTTTTACACATACGTAAAAATGTAATGTTGTATTGCATCTTATTAAAGGGAAAGGCTCCCAAAGCAGAAAGCGTTTATTGCAATAATGGACCAAGTCAGAGTTTTTATGTTAACCTTTTTGATGTTTGTTTCATTCATATCCGGTCATATGAAAGTGCCTCGATTTTCAACTTGGTACAAGCGAAACAATCATAAAGACATATAAACGGATTTTAGTACACTTCTAGACCATTGCATAACAGTTTCATTCAATTCAGTAGTGGAATTATCTTCTGTGGACGTCCAGGTGCAACATTTTTTTCTAGTACAAGAAGTGTTGTTAAAAAGCCGTTCAATCTATGCTTCCCATGGTAGATTAGGATCAACACAAATTCTTTAATACCAAATATTACAAATGTTCATCCATTTACTTTTAGATGAGGCTGTTCTTGGTCTAGTGTGGCTGTCTCCAACCTTTTCTGTAAAATAGGTACTTATAGGCAATGAGAATCAGTGTTGTAATGGAGATTACTTCAGACTTATTACATTAGTGAGCACCATATGCAAGATAATGAGCAGTAACTACCTCAGTATGTCCTTTTCTTTCTAATGGGTACTTCTAACTACAGATTCCACACCTTGTAAATAATTCTGGGTGCCAGGCTGTATCTGGAAAACTCAAAAAGCAGTGCCTCCTGCACACGTAGGTGGCAAGATGAGTTTCCTGCATCAACTCCGTTCTGCTTCAGGAGTGACAAGCGGCGCCGCATCGAAGTGCCACCCATGCTCTCTGTTGTCAGTTCCTTTTCTTTATCCATCTTTAGATGTGGATCCAATCCTCTTTCTGTACTCATTAAAGAGATTTTTTTTTCTTCAGTTTCTCCAGTGTTCAAGGGAACATGTCAACCCATGAAACTACAGGTTTTAAAACTTGCAGAGACTGCCTCAAACAGATGTCTGTGATAGATCACCACAAAAGGTCCCTCTAGTGCTTGAGTTTGGCGTACAACTCCAAGGCCTACAATGACGCACCCAGATGAATCTGAAAGCTGTCCAGGAACATGAAGCTCTGCCTTGCGAAACACCTGAAGATGCCACATAGGTCTCACTCAATGTCTAATTTGAGAGTTCGGATCCAGTGCTGCCTCTAGTCCTGAAGCACGTCCTGGACACCTCCGAATCCGGCTTTTAAGCACCCACCGCACGAAGACTGCACTCCTCGCCGCCATCAACATCTACTCCTTCCTCAAACGGGGAAAGACCGCAGCCCTCCCCCCTACTAGACCTCTCAGCCACCTTAAACACCATCTCGTACCACACCCTAATCACGAGACTCCACGACAACGGCATCCGCGACAAGGCACTGGACTGGATCCACTCCTTCCTCACGGGCCAGGCTTTGCGAGTTAGACTACCACCGTTACTCTCAGAACCCACAGAGGTCAGCTGTGGAGTGCCTCCCAGAGCCCCACACTCTTAAGTCTACATGGCCCTCCTCGCAGCCATCGTCGGAGGCTAAGGTTTAACATAGACTTCTATGCCAACAACACCTAGCTGATTCTCTCCCTCGTCAACGAACCCACAACTGCCAGAACCAACTTCCGCATTGGAATGAAGGCTGTTGCTACCTGGATAAGACCGCTTCCTCAAGCGCAACCCGGACAAGACCGAAGTACTCAGTACATCAGCCTGGAATGACATCTGGTGGCCAGCTGCTCTGGGATCCCCTCACCCCTCCCTGACGGACCACACACTCAGCCTCTTGATCATACTGGACTCATAATGAACTGCCAAATCAACGCGGTTTCCTCAGCCTGCTTCCACACGCTCCACCTGCTTCGAAAGGCATTCGGATGGATCCCCACAGAATTCAGACAGCTGGTCACTCACACACTTAACACCAGCAGACTTGACTACGGCAGCGCAGTCTATGCTGCTGTTACTCAGACACAGCTCAAGAAACTACAGAACGTTGAAAGCGTTACAGCCAGACTGGTCCTCAACATCCTCTGACGCAGCCACATCATCGAACACCTCAAACCACTCCACTAGCTCCCAGTCAACAAGAGAATCACCTTCAAGCTCCTCATCACGCCTACAAAGCTCTACATAACGAAGGACCAGCATACCTGAACCGCCACCTCGCATTCCATGTCCCTGCGAGACAACTCCGCTCTGCCTAACGCCCTGGCCTCTGTCCCCAGGATCTACAAGACCAGAACTAGAGGAAGTTCATTCTCCTACCTCACTGCCAAGACCCAGAACACCCTGCCCCTCAGGGAATATGCGTCGCTGACCCAATTCAAGAAGGACCTCAAGACCTGGTTCTTCGAATGATCCTCCACCCAGTGCGACCAGCAGCCCCCAGCGTCAGCAGACCCTCACGGGTGAAGAGCCGCGCTATAAAAGCCCCTGATTGATTGATTGATTGATTGATTGATTGAAGTAGTTATCGCAGCAGAACACATTTATGGTCCAAGTCTTCGGGTACGTCCAAGAAGAAACATAAGATGTCCAAGCAGGACTTCTTGTCACTCTTGTTCTCCAGAAAAGGTACAAGGACATCGCCGTACATCCAGGCTGTGCCTTAGACTTTGATCCCAATTCACCCCCAGTTACCCAGACTGTCAGTGATGATGCAGCTGGTCGAAGCCTTTCAAGAGGCCTTGTTACACATCTTTGACACACTTTAGGCTCCTTGAATCCTCCTCGGGTCCAGCACCAGCATTGGTGCAGACTTAGGGTCAGGTACAGAAATCTTTACCAGTCCCTCAGACGCTGACGCAGGATATGGAGGCCTATCATGGTATTTTATCATAAGCCATATTTGTTTTTAACCAAGGCAGAATATGGAGGCCTATCATGGTATTTTAACATAAGCCATATTTGTTTTAACCAAGGCAGTCCCCATATGCTGATGGGAATACTCAAACCCTAAGATTCATACACTGTTTCATTACTGCACAGACTCTACACTGACTTTTTGGTTCGGACTCTGACAAGCATCTGCTATATGAATGCAAGCAGATGGTGAAGAGTTTTCCGCATGTTGTGATAAAAACAGCTGGCATAAGATGTGAGTGGGTTCGTCACCTCACTTGATACTGGTTTTGTTCTTCCCCCTTTTTGCTACTGCTGTTAGGATGGCTGCTGAAGTGCTTGACCTCCAACTCGCTACTCTGGAGGTAAAACCAAATGTGCTCACTGAGGTTCTTCAGTCTGGCCAGGCACACACTAACCTCTGATACCCTTCATCAAGGTCCTCACACTTTTAGGCACTTTGGCTAACCCATGTTCTAGCCATCAATCAATTGATAGGTTATCCGTTGCTGTCTGGGAGACCAGCTCCTGGCAACCTGGATTATTTTAACCCAGCATCCAACTGCCTTAGAGTGTGGTGTTGCAGACATCCACCGGCAGAGTCAACCCTAATACATTTTCTGATTGTTCATCCTGTCAGAGTTCAAACGTATGGAAACGTTTGGCAAAAGAATGTTCTCCTCTGCCAGCCGGCACCATTTGCCTTCTTGGATGTTACACTTATGCACTTAAGGACATAGTTTGTGAGTGCTTAATGGCAGTCCCAGAAGACTGACGACTCAGGATGGCCTGGATGAGGTTAAGTTAGTCATTCGCTGTGGCCTAGACAGTACTGATTGTGTATGAAGGGCAATTGGGACATGGATGCTGCTCCAGTGCCATGCATGCATGAGATCCACAAGATTCTTCGGGGTGTCTAGGCCTGGATGTACCCTTTGACAGTTCTAGCCTGTTTTAAATGCCAAATTACAAACAATTGGGCTAAGAGTATGGTACCCAGAACCTCTGGGTCTGAACATCTGTCTTCTGTTTAGGCTACCGCTTGGGGGGGAGGGTTCTTTTGTTGCTGCAGCAGGGCAGGGTCTTTCACTCGTGCCAACACTAGGTCGCCATCTATTATTATTATTATTATTATTTTGAAACTTGTAGAGCGCGCGGCTACCCCCAACGGGGGTGTCCCGGCGCTTAGACTGTGAGCTAAAAGAGAGTATAGCCTATAACAATGAGAATAGCCAGGTTTTAAGACGGCTACGGAAGAGTGTTTCAGAGGAAACAAATCTAAGATCTAAGGGGAGACTATTCCATAGTTTAGCCGTCATAACTGCAAAGGCTCTGCCGCCCGTTCTGGAGCGGCGAAATCGAGGGACAACAATGAGGCGCAGATTGTTAGATCGCAAAGATCGCACTGACTGAGATAGTGTTAGTCTCTTGCGTAAATAGTCCGGTCCCGTTCCATTGAGGGCCCGAAAAGCAAGAGTTAGCATTTTGAACTTAATACGACTCGCGATTGGAAGCCAGTGGAGTTCTTTACGGTAGGCTGCAACTGAGTGTCGTACAGGGATGTTGCCAATCAGCCTCGCTGCCGCGTTCTGAACAATCTGTAGGCGTTCAATTTGATATTG
Organism: Lissotriton helveticus; assembly: GCF_964261635.1. NCBI lineage: Eukaryota > Metazoa > Chordata > Amphibia > Caudata > Salamandridae > Lissotriton > Lissotriton helveticus. The sequence goes on along the minus strand of NC_136065.1, from coordinate 159,859,967 downwards.
GGGGGCCCCGGCATAGAGGCTGTTGGCGTAATCCAGATGTGATGTTATTAAGGCCTGCGTGACCGTTCTGCGAGCGTCTAATGGCAAAAAAGGAAAGATCTTTCGCATCATCCGCAGTTTCCCAAAACAGGCAGCAGTAACCTTATTAATTTGGGGATTGCACGACAGAGTATCATCGAACTGAAAACCCAGATTGCGAACAGTGTGAACAGGAATGGGGGGAGGATTCAGCACGGTCGGCCACCACAAGGTAGAGGAAATGGTAATTTTTTGCTTAAAAAACAAGACCTCCGTCTTGTCAGTGTTAAGTCGTAGATGGTTGGATGCCATCCAGGAACATACTTCACTCAGACAGTGGCGAAAACTGGCGAGACTGGAGTCAGAGTGATCTCTAAAAGAAAACATAAGCTGTGTGTCATCAGCATAAGAGATCACTCTGACCCCAAGTGACTCGACCACCTTCGCCAGGGGGGCCAGATACACATTGAAAAACAATGGGCTCAGGGCAGAGCCCTGCGGCACTCCACAGACAAGGGGTTTACGTTCCGATTGGAAAGGTCTAAGAAGGACCCTCTGCGTTCGACCTTGAAGAAAGGAGCTGATCCACGATAGAGCCGAACCACCCAGTCCAATCTGCTCCAGTCGATCTAGAAGTATCTTATGGGATACCGTATCGAAAGCGGCGGATAGGTCGAGGAGGACCAACATGGCCTCCTCTCCCCTATCCACACACTCTCGAATGGTCTCTGAGACTTCCAGGAGTGCCGTTTCAGTACTAAAGCCAGTGCGGAATCCTGACTGGGAATCATGAAGTATGACATTATTCTCCAGATATTCCGCAAGCTGAAGTTGAACGGCCTTTTCTAAAACCTTAGCTGGTTTAGGGAGGAGGGAAATGGGGCGATAGTTGCAGAATTGCAAGGGGTCAGCATTAGTCTTTTTCAAGATGCTATCAAAGCAGGTCCTTTATCATTCTTATTTTTAACAAAGAAAGAGGGTTGTGCTGGTAGAGGGACCACTGGAAAGGAGGAAGAAATTTTTTCAATTTTTTCTTGAAAATACTCTGATAGGCCGTTGCATAGGGTCTGACTGGAGATGTTATTAGAGGTCATAGCGGGAGGCTTAACAAAATCTTTGACTATGTTAAATAGGGTTTTTGCCGAGTTGTCTGAGTTTTTGATTTGTAGGGCAAAAAATTCTTTCATTGCCGATTTTTTTAGTTTGATAAATTTCTTTAAAGCCATTCTGTAAGTACTTTTAGCTTCTAGATCATAAGATAGTCGCCAGCTACGCTCAAGTTTTTTGCATCGGCTTTTTTCCTCACGCAGGGCTGCCGAGAACCACGGGGCTGAGGGACGGGATCTTGCCGATGAAACAGGTAACGACGGTGCAGTGATATCGATGGCCGACACTAAGGCAGTATTAAACGTTTTGACGCAAGTGTCAATATCTCCTATATGGGGGTCCCAGGGGCATCGAAAGACGGGCTCAATGGCTGAACAAGTGACTTTATGCCATTTTCTCCTGTGGTCCTTTTTTAGTTCCACCAGGTTCGGTGAAGATGTCAACTGAATATCAAACATGAGGAGATAGTGATCGGACCAGGTAAGGGGTAGAGGAGAGTGAGTAGTAATGTCTGAGAGATTAGAAAAAATTAGATCCAAGGTGTGGCCCGCAGAATGCGTCGGGCCCTGGATCAGTTGCGGCAAACCTAGACTCTGTAGAGTGTCCACAAATCGGTTAGCCTGAGCACATGAAGTATCTCCCACATGAAGGTTAAAATCACCCAATACAATGAAGTGTGGGTGCTTAAGAGATAGGTCCGCAATCAGATGGGTCAGCTGCGTTAGTGATGAGGCAGATGCCCTAGGCGGGTTATAAACCAGGATGCCAGTCAGAAAGACTGCTGCAGCGTCTGAAATAGAAAAGTGCATGGCTTCAATCAGCCCAATATTTGTGAGTTTTTTAATGGTCAGTTGGAGGTGGGTTTTAAAAATGATAGCAAGGCCGCCCCCCGTTTTTCCTTCGCGGTTAATACCCACAAAGCGGTAATCAGGAGGGGTGGCTAAATGGATGTCCGGGTTTGAAGTGTCTTTCACCCAAGATTCGGTGAGGAACAGTATGTCACATTCATGTGAGACAAGCGTGGTCCAGATTTCGCTTGCATGACGAGGGAGTGATCGACAGTTTACCAATCCGGCCTTAATGTATAATGGGGTACGAGAGGTAGTGTCAGAAGGACAGATACCTTCATTCCAGGGTGGGATAATCATGCTGCAATGCGTACAATGGAAGGAGCGGCCGTCTAAATTACTAGGTGAACAGCGAACAGATAAAACACAGGAACCAGATCTCAGTTGTAAAAGCTGTTCTCTGGTCCAACTTATTCGGCCGGTATTAATCAAATGGGCAGGGGGACAGGCCCTGGGCCCGGGCCAGGCGCAGACGGGCTTGCCTTAGGCGCGCCTTCGGCGCACCATCGGCGCGCCCGCTGCGCCCGCCCGCTGCGCGGACGGGAGGTCCGTTTGTTTTTATACATGGCGAGGAGGGTGGGAATCGTCCAAGATCTGGACCGCTCTCCTGCCTTCCCCAATATGGCGGCGGCAATTCCGTGACTACCGGCGTCAGCACCTCAAATCGGCTGCGCCGGTAGGCTAATGTGAAGAGTCAGACCCTGGAGGTGATGTTATTCTCACCTTCTGGGTCGTGTTATCAGGACAGTAAAATAGCACCCAATAAGATATGTACAGATTTTAAAATTAAAGCCCTGCTTTCAATTCAAATGTGCACCAAAAGCTCCGTTTTTTCAATTTCACACTAAATGCAATTTTTTAAAAGAGGGATAGAAAAGTCGCCCCCGGCTTCCGCCTCAGGGGAAAGAAAAGCTCTAGTCTGCCGGCCGGGCGATAGTCAGCCCTTAAGTAGAGCGGGAGGGCGGGAATCGTCCAAGATCTGGACCGCTCTCCTGCCTTCCCCAATATGGCGGCGGCAATTCCGTGACTACCGGCGTCAGCACCTCAAATCGGCTGCGCCGGTAGGCTAATGTGAAGAGTCAGACCCTGGAGGTGATGTTATTCTCACCTTCTGGGTCGTGTTATCAGGACAGTAAAATAGCACCCAATAAGATATGTACAGATTTTAAAATTAAAGCCCTGCTATACGCAGTGTTTAATCTGCAACAGATGACGACCTAGTGTTGGGCCCGAATGTTTGCAGTTTTTGTTCTAGAAAGTCTTTGGAAGTCACAGGATAGGTGACTCCTCCTTTGGGTCATACTGCGCATGGGCATCGACTCCATCTCCAGGTTGTATTTTTTCCGCCACCAGGCTCGGATGTGTTTCCAGCGCTCCGTGTTGGAACAGATTTCCTTCGGCGTGCAATCCTCACCAGCTTCGACGGTATTTTCGAATGCGTTTCCAGTCGACGCTACTCATCAACTTCGAAGACTTCGATTCCGGTCGTTGGCGAAGGCCTTCGGGCCTACCTAGGCCTCAACTTCCAGATCATGGAAAAGACTGCATTTAAAAAGTGTCCTCTATGTAGGTCGAAAATTCCCCACACAGACCTACATGAGGTGTGTAACCTTTGCCTCTCACCGGAGCACGAGGCCAAAGACTGTTCCGCTTGTGCCTCTTTCCGCTCCAATAAGACGATCAAGAACCGAAGAGCTAGGAGAACAATGGCTCATTCCTCTGCTCCGATTCCAGACGGTATCTTCCAAGAGGGCGTCAACAGCAACTCCGAGGCCGAAGATTCCGAAGTCAAGGACATCACTCCGGCACAAAGGGTCGTAAGTAAGACAGTCGACCCCGAACCTTCCTCGACACATTCAAAAAAGGCTTCGGTCATGCCCTCGGGCTCTGGTGCACACCGAGACACTGCTGCCAATGCCCCGCCTTCGAGCTCGGCTAAGAAGCCCACTAAGCCTTCCGGCGACTCGGGCTCGAGTCTGCCTGCCCGCGGTGCCGGCGCACATCTACCGGCACCGAAAAAGACACCATTGTCGGCCTCCACATCGGCATCAAAACAATCTGCACCGAAGCATAGTGGTAGTTCCTCTGCACCGAAACCACACTCGGACCCAAGCAAACCCGCTTCGGAGTCGAAAAATCATCGGATCTGAAAAACCCATCAGAGCCGAAAAAATCATCGGAACCAAAGAAATCATCGGAGCTGAAAAAAGCTCATACTTCTCCGGCTAAAGACACTGCCAAACAACAAGCTTCAGAGCCAAGAGGCTCACAGCTCGGTGCCAAGAAAGCCCTCCACACCAAAGGATCTGCCTCCTGCAGAGGACTTATTTCATCCAGACCCTGCACAAAAGACTGGTTAAGGATCCAACCACTGGTCGACTAACTCTTAGCTCAAAAAAACGACCACTGGACACACCTACACCTGCTCCTCATCCAAAGAAGGACATTGCTACCTCTCCTCTAAGAATTCCTTCTCCTCCTCCTCTCTCTCCTCCTCCACATATACCATCAACGCCTCCTCCCCTACCACAGCACTACCCTACACCTTCCCCCTATACCAGATGATGACAACAGGGATGATAGCTCTGATGACACAGGGGGTGGTGCAGATAGTGAGTCACCAGATCAGTCTATACCTCCAGGCTCACCTGACCCTTGGAATGATTATAATACCCCACACGTCTCGAACGTGCCTCAAGACGACATATATCCCTCTAGGCCTTCCCCACCAGAAGACACTGTGGGGTTTAATCATCTAGTACACAGGGCTGCACAATACCATGGGGTTGACCTACATACTGACCCTGTAGAAGAAGACTTCCTAATGGATACCTTTGATAATGCACAAAGGTCCTCATCAATTTTACCCATGCTTAAGGGAGTTATTAAGCATGCTCCAGAAGTCTTCAAAGACCCAGTTAGAACGCGGGACATCAACCCACGAATAGAGAAAAACTATAAAGCTGCCCCTTCAGATCCGGTACAAAAGGGGGTGGTGATGGACGGAGCATCTGAATCAATCAAACACTCACACCCAGTCAAAAGATCTGGGTTTAATCCATCACCGTTCTTTAGCCCACTCTGCCACCCCAGTTCAGACATGGCTATATGCAAATCAGTCTGACCCTGTGCCTCATGGGAACAGTCCAGCCCGAACTGCCAAGCCATGTCTTCCCTGGACCGGAAACAAGCTTCCGAGGACCGGTTTCTGGCATTCCAGCCGTCTTCAGCCCGGCTTGCTTGAATCCAGTGGCAAAGTGAGCAAGGGACTCACGTCTGAGCATACCCTGCCACACTTATGGCGGCCAAAAGGGGGTGGTGATGGACTGTTCCCATGAGGCACAGGGTCAGACTGATTTGCATATAGCCATGTCTGAAATGGGGTGGCTGAGTGGGCTAAAGAATGGTGATGGATTAAACCCAGATCAGTTGACTGGGGGTGAGTGTTTGATTTGCTCAAACGCTCCGTCCATCATCCCCTTTTGTATCGCTTTGTTCGCCCTAAGTGTGGCAGGGTATGCTCAGACGTGAGTCCCTTGCTCACTTGGCCACTGGATTCAAGATAGCCTGGCTGATGAGGATTATGAATCCGAAACCGGTCCCAGGATGCTTGTTTCCGGTCCATGGAAGACATGGCTTGGCAGTTCGGGCTGGACTGTTCCCATGAGGCACAGGGTCAGACTGATTTGCATATAGCTATGTCTGAAATGGGGTGGCTGAGTGGGCTAAAGAATGGTGATGGATTAAACCCAGATCAGTTGACTGGGGGTGAGTGTTTGATTTGCTCAAACGCTCCGTCCATCATCCCCTTTTGTATCGCCCCTTCAGATCCAGCATATATTAAAGGCCCAGCACCATTAGACTCTCTTGTGGTCTCTAATGCACGCAAAAGAGCCAATTCACAAACATCAGGTGAAGCTCCCCCACCGGATAAAGAGTCTAAGCTACTTGATGCATCCGGTAAAAGAACTGCGTCTCAGGCAGCGAACATGTGGCGTATTGCCGATACACAGGCATTATTGGCAAGATACGACAGTGCACATTACGATGAATTCAAATCACTAATGCAGCACCTCCCCGATAAGTATAAAAACAGGGCAAATGAGCTTATCCAAGAAGGGAAAAACATCACAAACACCTCTATTTGTTGTGCACTAGATGCAGCAGACACTGCCTCCAGAGCAATTAATACCAGTGTTCTGTTGCATAGACACGCATGGCTACGCATTTCAGGGTTCAAACCTGAAGTCCAAAGTGCCATACTTAACTAGCCCTTTGATGAGCAACACTTATTCGGACCTAATGTAGACGTATCCCTTTAAAAGATGAAAAAGGATACCGATACAGCCAAATCTATGGGAGCCGTGCAGTCGCAGGCTCCCAGGCGCTCATTTCGCCGCTCATCTTACAGCGACGCCACCAGGGGATACTCTTCAGACACACCCTCTACTTCTTACAAAGCCCCCACACAATCCACCTATAGTAGGGGCTTCCAAAGAGGTGGTTACAGAGGTAACAACAATAAGGGCAGAGGTAAAAACAACAACTCCCGCTCGGTCTCCACCCTTGCCCAATGACTTCCCTCCCCTTCCCCCGCCGCATTCCACTCCTGTCGGGGGAAGGCTACAACAATACCTGCCAGCCTGGAAAAACATCACATCAGACAGGTGGGTGCTACAAATAATTCAGTCAGGTTACTGTCTCGAACTAACATTTACCCCCCCCCCCCACCCCGGAAACATACCACCCAAACAGCGTCCAATGTCACAAGAACATTTGATACTGCTCAGACAAGAAGTTGTATCCCTCCTGCAGAAAAATACAATAGAAATAGTTCCACTGCATCAGCAAAACAAAGGAGTATACTCCCTGTATTTCTTAATTCCAAAGAAGGACAGGTCTCTAAGGCTTATTCTAGACCTCAGACCCCTGAACCTGCACATACAATCAGACCACTTTCATATGGTCACACTCCAGCAGGTCCTTCCACTCCTTTTACGAAACGATTTCCTTGTCAACATAGATCTAAAGGACGCCTACTTCCACATTCCTATCCACACTGCGCACAGAAAATATCACAGATTTGTACTAGACGGTCAGCACTACCAATTCAAAGTACTCCCATTTGGAGTCACTACAGCACCAAGGGTGTTTACCAAATGCCTAGCGGTAGTAGCAGCACACTTAAGAAGACAGCATATTCACGTCTTCCCATATCTAGACCACTGGCTCATAAAAGCCAGCTCATACAGCCAGTGTGTACAACACACTCACACTACAATTCACCTACTCCACGACTTGGGATTCACAGTAAATCACACCAAGTCACATCTGCAACCGTCCCATGTACAACAATATCTCGGTTCTACAATAAACACCGAATTAGCACTAGCTTATCCCTCTCCAGCCAGGATAACCAGTGTACAAACTCTCCTAACAAAATTCAAACCGCAACACTCTTCAAGCTCGAGTGTTCATGCAGCTCATAGGAATGATGGCATCTTGCATATTCCTAGTACCTCATGCAAGACTACACATGCATCCACTTCAAGAGTGTTTAACACACCAATGGAACCAGGCTCATGGTCAATTAACAAACCTAGTGTTGGTAGACAGTTGGACTCATCGCTCTCTGCAGTGGCTGGGGAACTCACCTACTGCATCACACCATGCAAGGCAGGTGGACACCACAACAAAGGTCACTCCACATCAACCATCTGGAGTTACTAGCTGTATTTCTAGCCCTAAAAGCATTCCAAAAGCAAGTATCAGGCAACGCAGTCTTAGTCCGCACAGACCATATGACAGCCGTGTACTACATAAACAAACAAGGAGGAACATACTCTACAGCTCTCTGTTAGCGCAGCAGATATGGAGATGGGCTATACTACTAAAGATCTTTCTCTTAGCCCAACATGTTCCAGGAGTACAAAACACTGCTAAGTTGACAAACACAGCTGATCCACGAATGAGAACTTCATCCACAAGTTCTTCAACCATTCTTTCAACTGTGGGGACTACCTCAAATAGACCTCTTCGCTACCCACGAAAACGCAACATGCCCAAGCTTTGCCGCCAGATATCCACACCCGCTGTCCAAAGGCAATGCGATATGGATGAACTGGTCCGGACAATTTGCGTACGCTTTGCCGCCTCTCCCACTACTTCTGTTACTGGTACGCATACTACAGCAACATTGCCTAAGACTCATCCTAGTTGCTCCAACTTGGGCCAGACAACCGTGGTACACCACGCTGCTGCATTTTTGTGTGGTACCACAACAGAAACTATGCCTATCTCCACGCTTATTAACGCAGAACCATGGAGAGATCAGACACCCGGACCCAGCTCAGCTCAACCTAGCGATCTGGCTCCTGAAGTCATAGTTTGGTTACCCACCACTAGAGCATGTTATGCAGCTAAGTGGAAATGGTTTGTAATATACTGTCAAAACAACCACATCAATCCTTAACATGTGTCTATTCAACACATAGGATACCTATTACACCTTCAAAAGTGTAATTTAGCGTACACGTCTAGCAGACTGCACCTTGCTGCCATTGCAGCATACTTACAAAATAGACAACATCTATCTCTTTTTAGAGTGCCTGCCATAAAGGCTTTTATGGAAGGACTCAAGAGAATAATCCCTCCCAGAACACCACCTTCACCGGTGTTGAACTTTAACCTTGTTCTCACACGGTTAATGGGACCTCCCTTTGAACCATTACATAAATGTGAATTGCAATTCCTAACTTGGAAAGTAGCTTTCCTAGTAGCTATTACTTCTCTTAAAAGAGTTGGTTAACTACAAGCATTCACCATTCAAGAACCCTTTCTGCAAATGCACCATAATAAAGTGGTTCTCCCTACTAATCCTAAATTCCTTCCAAAAGACATTTCACCCTTCCATCTAAATCAGTCTGAGCTGCCTGTATTTTTCTCGCAGCCACCACCAGTAGCAGAAAGAGCTCGTCACACCCTAGATGTCAAAAGAGCATTGCTTTACTACATTGAAAGAACACAAACGTTTCGTAAAATAAACAACTTTTTGTGTCTTTTTCACCACCACATAAAGGTAACCCCATATCAAAATCTGGGATAGCTAGGTGTATTGTCAAATGCATACAAATCTGGTACCACAAAGCTAAACGTACGTTATCTATCCTCCTAAAGCCAATTCTACAAGGAAAATAGAGGCTTCAATGGCATTTTAGGGACCATTCCCCTTGACGACATATGCAAAGCAGCTACATGGTCTACACCGCACACATTCACGAAACACTATTGTGTAGATGTGCAAACTAAACAACAAGCTACTGTGGGCCAAGCTGTACTAAAAACTCTATTTCAAACCACTGCAACAGATACTGGTGGTCGCCGCTAAAGGTGGGTACTGCTATACAATCTATGCACAGTGTGTAATCTGCAGCTCATATGCCTCAAACGGAAAATGCTACTTACCAGTATGCATCTGTTCTTGGCATGTAGAGCTGCAGAGTTACACACGCCCACCCACCTCCCCGGCTACCTTTATCTGTTGCAGTATTATCTTAATTAGATACAAATTACATGGACATCATTACTTTTCTTGTAAAACTCCATCACTTCCCTAATGGCGAAAAACAATCTGCGGATGGAGCAGATGCCCATGCGCAGTATGATCCAAAGGAGGAGTCTCCTATCCTGTGACTTCCAAAGACTTTCTAGAACAAAACAAACTGTGCATAGATGGCCACCTAGTGTTGGGCCCGGATGTTTGCAGTGTGTAACTCTGCAGCTCTACATGCCAAGAACAGATGCATACTGGTAAGTAGCATTTTCCTTCTGGTGACTGAGTGTGAGCTTCAGGCCCGGTGTGACAAGCCTCTTTATACCATATTTTTGTCCAGGCAACTGCGTTCCTGCCAAATGTGGTGACTCTTCTTTGCTCCGTCTCGCCCCTCGGAAGAGGAAGAGAGACTCCATTGTTTAGACCCCTATTGAGCGCTTAACTTGCATATCGATCACACCAAGAAATATTGGGTAGGCAAGCAGCTCATTGTGGCGTTCTCTTGCGCAAAGAAGTGCAAGGCAGTGCAGAAGCAGATGGATAATCATCTGTATTAAGATCTGCTACGCATTGGGTTAAAGTAGCCTTCTGAAGGTCTGAGGGCTCATTCCACCAGATCTAAAGCTGCTACCACACGGAGTGTCTGTGCTGCATATCCATCAGGCAGCTACGTTGGGCGTTAGTGAATCCGTAATAAGAACATAAGTGCACACATTCTCAAAGCACTACTGTCTACACTGTCCGGTCTGTTGAAATGGGTATTTTGTCCATTAGGTCCCGCAAAACTTTAGTCTCCGCTGTTCCAAAGACCCACCTTTTTGGGATGTACTGCTTTGGTATCTATCCCCAAGGTCAATAATCTGCGATAAGAAGTATCCATCTGAAAAAAAGTTACTTGGTAACAATTCTTCTGTGCATAGTTTATCTAAAGGCAGATTTCCTACCACCTTTCAGCTCTGTGCAATGGTCTGTTTCTTAATCACATATATACCGTTATTGGAATCTGAACATTGGTTCTTCCAATTCACTGACAGATTTCACGTCTGGAGGAGTAGAACAGGTTATGAAAGAAACGGACGTCAGTGCACATTGTTGATGCTTCCATGCAGCTCTGTTTCTCTTCCAGAGCAGAGCAGAGACGATGGGGAGCTGCATGCTCCTCTTACCGCGTGCAGGATTGCTTTTGAAATTTTATAAGTCCAGTCTGGCACCTGGGTATTATCACAAGTTGAGTAATCTGTAGTTAGAGTATTAACCAGAAATTAATACCAACCGTAAGTAACTTGTTTGTTGTCAATCTCGCTTGCTCATGCGAAAACCAAATTAGACCTATCCTACACGTTAGACTGAAATAATGACACTGCAAAAAGGCATACAAAAAACAAATCAGGATATTTTAATGTATCTATTGACTATAAAAAGAGTAAAAACTGAAATAATGACACTGCAAAAAGGCATACAAAAAACAAATCAGGATATTTTAATGTATGTATTGACTATAAAAAGAGTAAAAACTGGGCCACGGTAAGTGAGGCAGGTTTTTCCGCTCACTCAGCAAAAAAAGTCCCAGAACATCATTGTCTTTTTAACTCTGTTTGGGATCAAAATACTTATTTTTATTTGGCGCTCCTTGCTTTTTAAACAGTTCTTCTATGTATGTGCACTTTATTTCCTTACATTTTGTGTCCATACTGCACTGGGAGAAAATGTCCCAGAATGAAGACCATTAGGAGTGCTTGTTTCCTTTACCTGTTTACACATCATTGTATGGCACAAGTTAGATGTCATGTTGAAAATAGAGGGTCGAAAAGAGTGTTTGTACATGCTTTATATGGTTACGTTGAGACTCTTAGATCTAGTGCTGTTTCTTTTACAAGACTGAGTGGCCAGACCTCAGCCTCCTTCTTCTGCCCTTTAAAAAAAAAAAAAAAAAAATCCTCCGCCATATCAATACTGTCGCTTGGCGTTGGCCTCAACGATTGCATTTGTAGTGTATGCACTTCTCACGATTGGTCTTTATTTGATAGAGACTTTTAGCCGCAGATTTCTTGCCTTAGAATATTCACCAGGTGTCTGACTGAATTCGGAAATTTTCTAGCAGTATTTCTGTATGCCAGTAGGTACTAGTTACTCTTCGGCATCATCTGCGCCGGAAATGACATGTAAGTGCCACCATTTTTTCTTTCTTTTTGCACAGTCAGCATAGATAGAGCTACATCTGCCCATTTTTTTTGTACATTTTGCCGAATTATTTTGAGCTTTATCTCCCAGTGTGCTAGGGATTAAGCATGGGCGTAAAATCCGTTCCGCATGCGGATTTTCGGCAAATTCGCAATCCGCGAACTCTCGCGAACTTGCAGAAAATTCGTAAAATCCGTGCGAAGCGGATTTTTTGCTTGGTCGCACTTGCCAACTAGAATACTATACAATTTCGCGGGAGTAAACACTTGCGAACACGTAGATGCGGCGGGCAGCGACAATCTCACAATTGCGAGATTGCAAAATTTGCAATTTCGCACAAGAAATCCACCAGCAGGCAGCATAAACCTTGAAAATTATGACTTTTATCAGAATAACTCCTCAGGTTGACATTTGCCTGCACTTTTTCTTTGCAAGGAGTCCATTTTGGGGGGGGGGGTGGGAGGAAGGAAGTGCCCCACAGTCTCCAACTTCCTGTTCCTGTCCAGCAGGCTCCTCCCAGTGCTTTCTTCATGTGCTGGTCACTTTGATTTGGATCTTGACCTGGAAGGGTTACTTTTTGTGGATGCTGCTGGATATTTGGATTTTTGCAAAACTGAAAGCACTCAGCAGGTGCAAAAGTTCAATCTTATCATTAGTAACCTTTCCCTGTAGTGCTTCCTGAGGGGCCCCTTCAGAGTTCATTTGCCTACTTGCAACTATTCTATGACCCTGCTCTGACCCTCACAGTAGGCTCAGAGAATAGCTACAAGTATACGACAAAGGTCCTGTTAAACAAATTACACTGCAACAGAAAGCAATTACAGACAAAACTGAAAGCACTCAGCAGGTGCAAAAGTTCAATCTTATCATTAGTAACCATTCCCTGTAGTGCTTCCTGAGTGGCCCCTTCAGAGTTCAGTTGCCTACTTGCAACTATTCTATGACCCTGCTCTGACCCTCACAGCAGGCTCAGAGAATAGCTACAAGTAGGCCACAAAGGTCCTGTGAAAAAAAATTGCACTGCAACAGAAAGCAAATTACAGATAAGGAAGCAGGTGCCAGCCAGACTAGAAGTTTAAATTCAGTGACACATTAATCAAACCCAAATTAATTCATGTCAGTTGAAGCAGGGCAGGTGTGCTTGCTTTTTTTCACCCCCATAATCTACAGTGATAAACCAACCAGAGGGTGGCATGGGCGTACCAGAGGGTGGCAGTGGTGAAACAGAGGGTGCTGTGAACCTGTGATGATGAACCAGACGTAGAAACAACATAGTCGCGGCCGTTGCGAGCCGACAAGTACGTTCGCAATTGCGAACTGGTACACAACCCTCGCGAACTGGCAGAAACTCTTGCGAACACAAAAAAAAAAATTCGCGAGAGTTCGCGGATTTTGCGGATTGCGAATCCGTAAATACGCAAGTTCGCGGATTGCCAATTCGCAAAATCCGCCCATGCTTACTAGGGATATTCCCCAAAAGTCTGTGGGGTTTAAACCCTGTGGTTTCTGTTACAGACAGATTTCTGGTAGACCACCACCTGGTTTATTTGGTGCCTGGAGCTGGGCCAGGACTCCAAGGCCTGTGAAGACTGCTGCGCCATGAATCCTAAGGCGCAGCATGACCAATCCCTAAAACTCCTTGTCGCCCGACACCAATCCTGGTTATGGGGAGTCACTCCAGGCGTTCGTCAGAGTACGGTCAAATACAATGGGTTCTAGATACTGTGCACAATGGATTAAAATATCAGCTCACCTCGAATTCCACCAAAGGTTGCGAAACACTGGGTACAGGTGTTAAAAATATTACTTAAACAAAAAAGTAGTCTAACCTGCTCCAAAAACAAAGAAAATGGACATGGACAATATTATGACTTCTCAAAAGCCAGGACCGAAATCAAGAATGTTGCCAAATGCTGGAACTCAGGACTGTGAAGAAATGGATGAAAAGGGAAAGGTTCTTGATGTCTGTGTTTCAACAGATCCTTCCTTTGCTGCCCTGGGATGACTGGATATGTGGCACAAAGGCATTGTCTAATGTTATAGATTGGCAAGAGACATTATCAGTTCAGAGCCTTTGTGATGACTACTCCTAGCCGCAGTTTCCTCACCTTTTTAATTCCCCTAGTTGCTAGACTGAATCTTTAGCTTTTTCTCAGCAACTCCTGGTATGTGGTGAAGTGCAGCTCCATGTTGGGGCCACAATATAACCATCACCTCTGCTGTGAGAAAGTGGCTCTATATATACTGGGCCAGAATAAGGTACAGTGTGTATAGAGTCCACAAACCCCAGAGGTATAACAGAGGTTAAAGCCAGGTGTGACCTTACTCTCTGAAGTGGTAGCTTGGTCGAGCAGTAAGGCAGTACCAGAGGACAGTGTAAAGCATTTGTTGTACACACTCAGTCAGCAAAAGGTTTCACACACTCAAAGACTGAACTCCAGCCAATTGTTTTTATATCAGTTGGTTCACCCTCAGCGGCGCAGGGGCAGCCGGGTGCAAAGGTAGTTAGGCCCAATGTTATCCAATGAGGGACAGGGGGTATCGGGTTGGTGGCTCCTGGCTAGCAGGCCACGCGGCTGTGGGAGCTGGACTCCTGGTCACTTGCTTAGGGCAAAGGGGGAAGCCGGATATGGCAAAGGTGGCACAGCTAGCGGTACTCGGCGGCTGGGTGCAGGGTGCTTTTGAGCCGTCCGGCGCACAATGTTATCCAATAGGAAAGGTAAAAAGGGAACAAAGGCTGCAGGCTCGGGGACGGAGACTCTTGAGGGGCGACCAGCACTTCGAGAGGTAAGTTGGGATCTTGGAGCACAGGTGGGTACCCCAAAGGGGGGCACAGGGGGCTGTAGGGCACTGGGTGCAGGGGTGTCTTTGGGTGTCGGAAAAGCTTACCGTCAATCAATAGAATTTGTATAGCGCGCTACTCACCCGTTAGGGTCTCAAGGCGCGGGGGGAGGGGTTAGGGGGGAATGCTACTGCTCGAACAGCCATGTCATGAGTTGTTTCCTGAAGGAGAGATGATCCAGGGTCAGCCGTAGGTGAGTGGGGAGGGAGTTCCATGTCTTGGCTGCCAGGTAGGAGAAGGATCTTCCTCAGACGGTGGATTTTCGGATTCGTGGGACGGAGGCGAGGGCGAGGCTGGCGGAGCGGAACTGGCGGGTGGGTGTGTAGAATGTGAGTCGGCTGTTGAGGTACTTCGGGCCCGTGTCGTGGAGAGCCTTGTGTGCGTGGGTGAGGAGTCTGAACGTGATCCTCTTGTTGACGGGGAGCCAGTGCAGGTCCCTCAGGTGGGCCGAGATGTGGCTGGGGCGAGGGACGTCCAGGATGAGTCGTGCCGAGGCGTTCTGAATGCGCTGGAGTCTTTTCTGGAATTTGGCTGTGGTTACAGCGTAGAGGGTGTTCCCGTAGTCCAAACTGCTGGTGACGAGGGCCTGGGTGACCATCTTCCTGGTTTCGGTGGGGATCCATCGGAAGATTTTTCGGAGCATGCGCAGGGTGTTGAAGCAGGATGACGAGATGGCGTTGACTTGCTTGGTCATCGTGAGGGAGGAGTCAAGGATGAAGCCCAGGTTGCGTGCGTGGTCCGTTGGCTTCGGTGCGGTGCCCAGGGCAGGGGTCCACCAGGAGTCGTCCCAGGCGGAGGGAGATGGTCCGAGGATGAGGACTTCCGTCTTGTCCCGAGTTCAGTTTCAGACGGCTGAGCTTCATCCATTCCGCGACGTCTTTCATTCCTTCCTGGATGTTGGCTTTGGCGTGGCGGGGTCGTTGGTGAGGGAGAGGGTCAGCTGGGTGTCGTCGGCGTAGGAGATGATGTTGAGGTTGTGTTGGCGTGCGATGGCTGCGAGAGGGCTCATGTAGACGTTGAAGAGGGTGGGGCTGAGTGAGGATCCTTGCGGAATGCCGCAGATGATTTCGGTGGCCGAGGATCGGAACGGGGGGAGGCGGACTCTCTAGGTTCTTCTGTCGAGGAACGAGATGATCCACTTCAGGGCCGCTCCTTGGATTCCGGTGTTGCTGAGGCGCTGTATCAGGGTGCGGTGGCATACAGTGTCGAAGGCTGCTGAGAGGTCCAGGAGGATGAGGGCAGCAGTTTCTCCGTTGTCGAGCATGGACCTGATGTCGTCGGTGGCTGCGATGAGGGCGGTCTCGGCGCTGTGGTTTGCTCGGAACCCGGACTGTGAGGGGTCGAGGGATCCGTTGGTCTCGAGGAAGGCGGAGAGTTGTCGGTTGACGGTCTTTTCGATGACTTTGGCTGGAAAGGGGAGGAGCGAGATGGGGCGGAAGTTCTTGAGGTCCTGGGGGTCCGCAGTGGATTTCTTCAGGAGGGCGTTCAGTTCGGCATGTTTCCAAGTCTCCGGGAAGGTGGCGGATGCGAAGGAGCTGTTGATGATGTTCCGGAGTTGGGGTGCGATAATGGAGTCGGCTTTGTTGAAGATGTGGTCTGGACAAGGGTCGGTGGGGGAGCCGGAGTGGATGGTGTTCATCAGGCGGGTGGTGTCTTCAGTGCTGACCGGGGTCCAGGTGCATAGGGTGGTGGTCGGGGGTGTTGGTTTGGTAGTTGGGTCCGTGGTCTGTGCGCCGAAGCTGTTGTGTATGTCGGCGATCTTGCGGTGGAAGAACGAGGCGAGTGAGTCGCAGAGGTCTTGCGAGGGTGTGATGTCGTTGTTGCAGGCGCTGGGGTTGGAGAGCTCTTTAACGATGCTGAAGAGTTCCTTGCTGTTATGAGTGTTGTTGTCCAGACATTCTTTGAATGTTGTCTTCTTGGTGGTGCGGATCAGCTGGTGGTGTTTGCGGGTGGCGTTCTTGAGGGCGGTCATGTGTTGTGCTGTCTGGTCGTAGCGCCAGGCTTTCTCGAGGGCGCGGCAGGTTTTCTTGGAGTTTTTGAGTTTGTTGGTAAACCACGAGGCTTTCCTGCTGCCGGGTCTGCTGGGAGGATTCTTCAGTGGTGCGAGTTTGTCGGCGCAGTTGATGAGCCACTGAGAGGTTGCGGGCTGCTTCGTTGGGGTCAGTCGTGTTGGTGGGCGGGTTCTGGCTGAGGGTGGTGGTGAGCTGGTCGGCGGTGATCTTACTCCAGTTTCTGCGGGGAACCTGTTGCGGGTGGTGGTGGGTCGTGGTTCTACTGAAGCTGAAGTGGACGCAGCTGTGGTCTGTCCAGTGTAGTCCGGTTGAGTGGCTGAAGGAGATGTGCTTGCTGGAGGAGAAGACGGGGGTCAAGCTTGTTGCCGGCGTAGTGGGTGGGGGTGTTCACCAGTTGCTTGAGTCCGAGCTTATCCAGCAGGGCGGCGATGTTGCAGTCCTTGTTGTTCTCCAGGTGGAAGTTTAGGTCCCCTAGGAGGATGTAGTCTGTGGTGGTGAGGGCGTGAGGACTAAGTTGGCGATGGCTTCGCTGAATTGTGTGCGTGGTCCTGGGGGTCTGTAGATGAGGGTGCCTCTGAGGGTGGTCTTGGGGTCGGTGTGTATCTGGAAGTGGAGGTGCTCGGCGGCGGTGAGGGTGTCATCGGAGTTGGTCGTGATGCGGATGGTGTTTCTGTGGACGATGGCGATGCCTTCTCCGGTTTGGTTGACGTTGTCCCTCCGGGTGATCTTGTAGCCCTCCGAGATGGCTACGGGATGGCTATGGCGATATCGGGGGCTGAGGAGGCGTTAATCCATGTTTCTGTGAGGAAGGCGACGTCTGGAACCTCCTCGACTCAACATCACCAGAGTTCGACGGCACTGAGCAGGGCCCAGGCAGTCCAGGTTACGACCGGGCAGAGTGCCAAACTGTAGAGAGGATCAGGCGGAGCGGCAGGCGGAGCTGCAGCGGTGCGGAAGTGACCTACCCGAGGGTCAAGGGTCACTGTCTCCGCCGCGCAGCGGTCGCCTTAAGATGGGAGGAGGGGTCAGCTGGGAGGCGGGAGGGAATAGCCAATGGGTGCCGGGGGCGGGGCCGCACGGGAGGCG
This sequence comes from Lissotriton helveticus, assembly GCF_964261635.1. Taxonomy (NCBI): domain Eukaryota; kingdom Metazoa; phylum Chordata; class Amphibia; order Caudata; family Salamandridae; genus Lissotriton; species Lissotriton helveticus. The sequence goes on along the minus strand of NC_136065.1, from coordinate 159,842,321 downwards.
GCGGTGGGAAGACGGAGGAAGCGGGAGGAGAAGACTCCCGGCAATCACAGGCTCACTAAAAACACACTAGGGGTACAGAAGGAGAAAACGGGGCGGGCAGGCAGACTAAAAACACACTAGGGGTACAGAAGGAGAAAAGGGGGCAGGCAGGCACACCAGAACACACTGGGGGTACAGAATGAGAAAACGGGGCGGGCAGGCAGACTAAAAACACACTAGGGGTACAGAAGGAGAAAAGGGGGCAGGCAGGCACACCAGAACACACTGGGGGTACAGAATGAGAAAACGGGGTGGGCAGGCAGACTCAAACTCACTCGGACACTCGGGGACAGAGAGGAAGGGGCGGGCAGGCACACGGGCACTGAGCAGGGCCCAGGCAGTCCAGGTGATGATAGGGCAGAGTGCCAAACTGTAGAGAGGATCAGGCGGAGCAGCGGGCGGCAGGCGGAGCTGCAGCGGTGGGGAAGTGACCTACCCGAGGGTCAAGGGTCACTGTCTCCGCCGCACAGCGGTCGCCTTAAGATGGGAGGAGGGGTCAGCTGGGAGGCGGGAGGGAATAGCCAATGGGACCCTCAGCTGGTCACGGTTGGGGTGGACCCTGGTTCTGAGTCTGCAGGCGGCGTCTCGTTCGTTGAGGAGGGTCTTTGGGCACTGGGCTTCGGGTCCCAGTCGCCGGGGGGACGTCCTTGTGGTCTTTGATCACTCGGGCCGGGCTTGACGGGTGCAGAGTGGGCTGGTCCGGAGCTTCCTGGCTGGCACCAGGGGGGCTGTTGCAGCATAGCCTCTGCTGATGGGAGTCCCTGTCTTTAAGAGGGTCAAGGCAGGCAGGTCTTCTGGGTGTCCCAAAGTTGCTGTCCGCAGGAGTCGCCAGGATTTAGGCAGGAGCAGGTTCCAGGGTCGACAGGCCGGTATGGCTGGGGCCAAGTCAGTTGTTGTCATCCTGTTAGCAGCTGCGTGGCGGGTCGTCTTCCTCTTCTTTCTTATTTTCTTATCGGGATCTGAGGAAGGAAGGTTTAGGGAGCCCTTAAATACTGAATTTAGGGGCGTTATAGGTAGTGCAAGGGCAGGGACCAATAGGTCCCTTTCCTGGGGTGGGGACACCCTCTAGCCTGCTCCTCTCCTGTGGGAGGGGGGCAGGAGCCTAGCTGTGATTGGGCAGGGCTCCCCATCTTCAAGATGGCCGGATCCCGGGGTCGTGCTTCACCTAGTCTCCCCCACCTGAGGGGTGGGGTTGGCACAGGCTGGCACCCCCTTCCTGACGTAGTTTTTCCCGGCAGTCTTCCCGCCAGAGTGAGGGTCAGGACTGGTGGGGGCCAGTTGCTGGGTACAGCAAATGGTCTGGAGAAGCTCACAGGGGTGGCATGCCTTTGAAGCTTCCCCCTGCCCATCCTGGGGAGGAGACCTAGCACCTTGCCCAGGATTTGCATTGTTGCAGGCCCAGGAGAGCGGGGGGCTCTCCACCCAGGGGTCCAACAACATGTCTGCTGTGTGGCAGCCTCTGCAGCCACTCAGCCCGTGGATTGTAGGTTAGGTTTTCAGGGGGCATCTCTAAGATGCCCTTGGTGCATTTTACATTAAATCCCACACAGGCATCAGTGCGTGTTTAATGTGCTGAGAAGTTTGGTACCAAACTTGTCAGTCTTCACTGTAGCCATTATGGTGCTGTGGAGTTCGTAATGACAACCTCCCAGCACCATATAATCTTAATGGCATTACTGCACTTATAGTGCCCAGGAATGGCCCTGGGTGCTGTAGGGGTACAGGGCTCATGCACCTGTGCCCACACCTCTGGCATAGGGCACCCAGCTAGAGGGGTGACTGAAGTATGCCAGGGCAGTGGGTTCTGTGGGCATGTGGTAAATAAATAAATAATACCCTATTTTTGACTAGACATATATCATAACAGATAGCTCAATAAATAAGAGTCAAGATTCGAGGTAGTAGGAGTTTTGCAGGTTTAATACAGCATAAGGACAGGAACAGGACAACCTGCATAGGAATAGGATGACAGGGCCCAGCAGCTGCTGGGGCTGGGTCTGGGATGAGCGCGCTAACTTTTAATAACAAAACACGAGCATATATACATAGCGCAAACACATAGCATTACATTGCAGTAGGCGTAGCAGTGGGTGGAGCAGAAGGCGTGACGCGTAGCAGTCGCGAAAGATAAGAGTAAAAAGAGGCGTAACTGGGCGTATGCATAGACATGTGGTGCAGACGTAACCGAATATGTCATGAATGGGCGGAAACATAGGAGGGGGCTACCTAAGGAGCCGGGACCTCTAACCTGGTGGTGCGCGCAAACTGGCAATGACGTGTTACGAGGAGAAGCTGGGGGCTATGAACTCTGTGCTAGGAGCAGAGACTAAAGTCTGGAGGGTCGGAGCGACATGTACCTAAACCCTATCTAGTATCTGATGTTTAGGGAACATGTTGATATAAACTAAGAGTCATGAGGGGAAAAGCTAATTGACTCTAAGACCAGAGCATGCATTTATTCTACATGTAGTGCGTGATGAAGAATATTAAATGACCATTAAATACAGTATTTCTCTTAACATGGAGCCGCATAGGCTAGACAATGACGGAAACTATTGATGCAGTTCAGTAGCTTAGGAATGCAGAGAAGGAAGACTAAACTGATAGCTGGAATCATAACATAGTCTTGGCAGACTCAGAGGCAGAGCCAAGCTGCACCGGGCACTGCGAGGCAGGAAGTAAGTGAAAGGTCGAGGATACAGGTGGGGGCTGGATCGCTCCTCAGCGAGGCTTCAGGAGACAGGAGCTGAATCTAGTGTCCAGGCCCTTTTGAGGCCTAGAAACGGGGACTTTATAATGAAATAACGTGCACACTGAGAAACGTGGCAACGTAGCTTTACATAGGCCTGGTATTCGTAGTATTCACGAGGACTGGAAACTGGCATACTAGAGGTGGACACAACTATAATTGCGTCTTGAATCGGACATGGGGAATAACATATGCATATTGGTCATGCACACATAACATATGATGGATGACACGTAGGGACACAGAACATGGCAAAATTTACTTTTCCACATTCCCTCCTTGTCACTACGTTTCCATCAGGAAACATCAATATTCATGATACCATCTATCATTTCATACAGTACCATTTGTTCATCTCGAATTGTCTTGGAACGGGATTTAGAACGGGGCTTGGGACTAGGAATACAAGAGGTAGCACACATGCCGCAAATCGCAGGGCCACATTGTATACAGAGGCAGCAGCTGAATATGATCGCTACTGCAATACCTAGAAAGGACAATATTTTCCATCCCCATGTAGAAATTATATTCCAGAACCAACCGGACCATGTCCAGGTGCCTGGATCTTGGTGTAACAGATGGGCAATTTTATGAAGTCTGGTTATAGCTGAGTAAACAGACGGCGCGTTATTTGGAATGAAAATGCAACAACTGGATCCGATGACTCTACAGGCCCCGCCCCTATCGGCCAGTATGACGTCAAGGACGAGACGATTCTGTAAAACGACAATTCTCATAAAGGATTGCTCTTCGGTTAAGTTACCTAGAGCGGAGGCAGTCTCATCTACTACTGCTTCAAGGGTTCTTGTTAACCTACGGATTAGCTTACTGTTTACAACTGTGCCTAAATAAGGGAAAACACCTTTATCAATATCAATGAATTGCTCTGCAGCAGTTTCAGTATAATCGACAATCGGGAGGTTTCTCTTGTGTCTAGTATGCACTAGGAAGGAATTCCTATGATAGTCAGGTGGGGCTAGGAAAACAGGTGGCAGTAGGAAGGCAATGTAACAGGTTCCCTCCCAATCGAGGGGCAGACGAACATATGCGGTCTGACCACAAAAAAAATAAGAATGACGTGAAGCTTTGAAAATAGATTTCCCACTGTCACTATACTTGACAATAGTAGTACAATCACTATATCCTACGTGTACAGAACCATGATTACGAACACATAATTCGCCTTTGACTGGTAATACTGAAATAGCAGGTGAGTCTGGAGTAGTATCAGACTGAACATTCAGGACCATAAAATTCGACGAATAGTTACCTAAATTGTACACTTCATTTTCTAGATCTAAACCTGTTCTGTGGGGGAGACCTTGCTTGTCTGGGAAACATGTACGGTTAAGAAAAGACATATCTGTTGAGGATGACGTTAACGTGGACCATGCTCCACACGAACCATTATGTGAAAAAGGATAAGGAAAAAGTGGCAGAACTCCCTTTGACGTCTGGAAAGGGGGGAGTCGACCACACACCCAACAATTAGTGGCATTGCTGGTCTGGTGTGAATAATGTAACATGCGGATAAATGAGTTATTGCGCATAGCGAGGCGGTATGAATATTCATGAGGAGGCAGATCACTAAACGTGTGTTCTACTGTAACATTAGAAGGCTTATTTACATGAGGAACTGGAAAACACAGGAAAAATGCGTAACTAGTGCAGGAAATCAAAATGCTGAGAAATAATATGAAACTCAGAAAAACGATACATCGAATTGAGTTATGACTGACTCTCTCACTATGGGGGTCTATTTTATACATGTCAGAAACAGTCTAACCGTTTCACCTAGGGGAGGACTTAGACAATCAAACTGACTGACTTATTTTACTAGACCGGAGTTTTTGCTTATACTCCTGCTGCGGAGTTTTCTCTACCAAGGGGGGTTTTGAATCAATGTCATTTGCGGGACAGTCCTTAGGAACAATGTTTTGACAAGTCTTGATATCCTGGGAAATGTTCTTAAAGACGGGTTTCAGTCCTTTAAAAAGTTTAACATGAGAAAGGTGCACCCAGCCGCGGCGTCCCTCCAATTTCACAGCTGTACGGGTGGTGAGGAGGACCTGACGGGGCTCCTTCCAACGTGGCTCCAGCGGACTTGATCTGTCAAAGTTCCGGACGAGCACCATCGAACCTGGAACGATCTCATGCGGGGCCACCTCGGTATTGTCTGGAAATGCGGCGGCAACCTGTGAACGACATGAGTTGAGGGCAGACATCAAGGAAGCTAGGTAATCTGTCAGCATATTACATGAAACATCAGTAATACTTCGGGGTCTAGGAGTACCCCACATGTTAGGGGGGCGGCCGAATACGACCTCATACGGGGACAGACCTGATCTGGAATGTGCGACCATGCGCATATAAAACAAAGCAACTGGCAGAGCTACTAGCCAGTCCACACCCTTATCTTTACATATTTTGGCAATTCGGATTTTCAGAGTCTGATTATGTCTCTCGACTAGACCGGCTGCTTCAGGATGGCGTACACAATGGAACTTCCACTGGTACCCCAACAACAGGGAAACGTGCTTCATCAACTCAGATGAGAATGGCTGACCGTTATCAGAATATACGACTCTAGGGAGTCCATATCGAGGGAAGAATTCACGAACCAACTGTTTGGCAGTGGTCGCGGCTGTGTAATCTGGGACTGGATATGCTTCTGTCCATCTGGACAAAGCGCATACAACTACAAGGACATACTTGAAACCTCGACATCGCTCCATCTGAATATAATCCATCTGGAGGACTTCAAAAGGGTGGTCAGGGGGCTGGAAACCACCTTGTTCCACCGGGACACTTTTACCTGGATTAAACTGACAACATATCATACAGGTACGGACTTTCTGCTTGGCTGCAGCTCGTAAATGCTTGTTAAACCAAATGTTCTGGATACTGTCTAACATAGCTTTTTCTCCTAAATGTGCTGGACTATGTGCGGTATTAATGATGACTTGAACCATAGAGTCGGGGAGAAACCATGCGGTCCTACCCTTTGTTAACCATCCCTGATCTGTCTGGACCCCTCCTTGTTCAGACAATTTCTTGATTTCATCGGGAGTAGCATGTAACTGGATATCTATGACATCTTGAGTAGGGTCCTTAACTGTCATACATGTAGTCGGATCTGGAGTATGTGTCTGTGTCGGATTAACTTGAATGTCTGGAGTCTGTGCTGTAAGCTTGGCTGTGCGATCTGCTAGATCATTACCTTGAGAAATAATGTCAGTGACTTTCGTATGTGCTTTGCATTTCATGATAGCGATAGATGTCGGTAAATGTATTGCATCTAACAGAGCTTGGATAAGGATACCATGCTGAATCTTGGTTCCATGAGAAGTCATGAAACCTCTCTCCTGCCAGAGCACTCCAAAGTCGTGTACAACTCCAAATGCGTAACGTGAATCTGTGTAAACATTAACTTTCAGGTTCTTGGCGTGTATACAGGCTTGTGTCAGAGCAACTAGCTCTGCTGCTTGAGCGGACAGGGTATCAATACGGTGTGTCTCAATAACTTCGGTGTCAGTAGTCACTGCATACGCGGCTACTAGTTCTCCTGTACTAGTTCTCATACATGAACCATCCACATAAAGTGTCAGGTCAGGATCTGGTAACGGAATGTCTGTCCGGTCTTGTCTTGGCTTTGTCGTAATGTTAACTACTTCCACGCAATCATGTGTGGCTGGATTTGAACTAACTGATGGTAACAGTGTAGCAGGATTCAGGATGTTGCAGCGTCTAATTTCTATGTGTGGCTGAAACAGTGTCAATTCATAACCTGTTAAACGTGCAATTGTCAAGTGCTGTGTTTGTGTTCGGTTTAAAAGAACTTCCACGGAGTGTGGGACTTGTACTGTCAAGGTATGTCCTAAGACTATGGAATCACTTTGTCTGATAGCTAGTGCTGTGGCTGCAACTGACTTGAGGCACGCAGGCAGAGCCTGGGCGACTGGATCTAGTGTGCTAGAAAAATAAGCACAGGGCTTGTTTTGTCCTGCTTGATCTTGTGTGAGAACAGATAATGCTGTACCTTCGCGTTCAGTGACGAAAAGTGTAAAAGGCTTACTGTAGTTCGGTGTAGCTAGAACTGGAGCTTGACATAAAGCTTTCTTTAACTCGTTGAAACTCAGTGTATGTTCAGATGTCCAAGGGAGGACAGTCGATACGGCTGCCTCCTGTGTCGTTAACTGTATCAGTGGCTTGGCTAGAAATGCATACTGTGGAATCCATTGTCTGCAATAAGAAGTAAGGCCGATAAAGGCACGTACCTCCTTCTGGGTCTTGGGCTGGGGAAGACTCGCTATCAACTGGATACGGTCTGGTGTCAACTGCCTACCCCTCTTGGACAGTAAGTGTCCTAAGTAGACCACTTGCTGGACACAGAATTGAAGCTTCGAAGGGGACACCTTGTGCCCCATCTCGGCTAGGAAATACAGAACCGTCAGTGACGCTCGCTCGCAGTCACGTTCAGAACGGGCTGTGATCAGTAGATCATCGACATACTGGAGCAGGGCAGTGTCAGTTGGCATGTGAATATTATCTAGTTGTCTCTTAAGTGCTTGACTGTAAATACTAGGACTTTCTGTGAAACCTTGAGGAGCGCGTGTAAACATATAGCTCCTTCCATTTAAACAAAATCCGAAAAGAAACTGGCTGTCTGGATGAATCGGAACACTAAAAAATGCATTCTTGAGGTCTATGACAGTGAAGAACGTGGCTTCGGAATCAATGGCTGTCAATAGGGAAGAGATATCTGGGACAACTGGGTACTGAGGAATAATACATTTGTTAAGTTCTCGTAAATCAATCACTAATCGATATACTGGGGGTGCATTTGGATCAGTACGTTTCATGACTGGAATGATCGGAGAGTTACATACGTTGGAGTCAGTTTCTACAACTACTCCTTGAGCCATGAGCTCGTCTATAATTTTGGATAAGGCTGCTACAGCCTCAGGTGGCAATCTATACTGCCTGATTCGTGGTAACACTACACCTGGTTTGAGAGTCACACGATGGGGTGTGATTTGCATATAACCTACATCAGTTGGACCTTGCGCCCATAAATGCTGCGGAACCTTAGACAGTCTGGAATCAAAATCTCGTAATACATAGTGACCCTTAAAGTCACGTAGGAACAGACGTATTCCCTCTGGGGAACAACATATAACGGCACCTAACTCTTTCAGTGTTTTAATGCCTAATAGATTTTCTGGACATGACTTAGTAAGTAACAGATCAGTAGTGCGGGACAATGGACCTACTTCTAGAGTGACTGGCTTTGAAATCTCATTAACGATAGGCTTTCCTGAAAATCCAAGGGAAACATTTCTTGAGCCTGAGAGCGGAGCCCCTGGAACTTCGGCATGACTAATTGTGGTCCTACTTGCCCCTGTATCAATCAAAAACTTTCTGTCTTTCCCTAATACTTGACTGTGAACATAGGGACCTTCTTGATCTACAGGTATCTCGATGAGAGGCAAGCCTACCTCCCTCTCTAGGCTGTTTCATGAATATGGCTGGTACTCTGGATACTCAGACTGTGCATACTGGTACATCTGCGATGTAACATGCTGTGTTGCAGCAATAGGCTGCGGTGCTGTAACTGTCTGTGGTGCATTCTGCGGCTGAAGAGTCTGTGAAACTTGTTCCTGTCTAGGCGGACGTGGTCTTTCTTTAGTCTTACCAGTAGCTATGTTGTGTTTCAGAACTGCACACTCATTTATAAAATGACCTGGCTGTTTACAATAATTGCAGTTCCCTTTAACGGGAGCTGCAGGATGACTGGCTTGATTCTGACCCCTCTTCTGACTGTCTTGAGGAACAGATTGTGCAACTAGTACTTTCATTTTCGTGTCTTTCATACGTTTTCTCTCGTGTTCTTGCTCTTCTCTGATTCTATTCTGGTGGTACTGGAGCATCTGGAGCATCTGGGACGGAGTATTTGCTTGCCAGGTGCTTTCGACTTTCAAAACTCGGTTTCTAACTTGTGGGCTTGAATTCTCGACTAATTTAGTAACGAAAAGGTGAGGGTATGACTCACTACTTGTCTTGAGGCCACTGTTGATACTAAAGCACTTTTCAAACCTAGAATAAAAATCACTAATATCTTCATCCTGTTTCTGTTTACAGGCTGAGATTGCATCCCAGTCTTCCTTTCTAGTTGTTAATAATCTGGGTAAAACTTGAATCAATAATTCTGGTAATTCTTTACATTTCTCTCCGAGACCAGTACCTGGTACACGTATCTTATCTTCTGCTTCTAGGACTGCCCAATCTATCTTTTTCTCTCCCACCTCCCATTCTTTTTCCTTTAGCTTTTCATACACCCCTGCGGGTAGCAGAACCTTTAACATTTTAATGATATCTGGGTAAGTGTATTCTCCCATACGGAGCATGTCTTTTAATTCTCTATGGAACCCTGCTGGATCTTTGTCATGACAGGGAATTAATTTCTTCATTTCGAGGAGTTCCATCTTTGTGATCGGAGTGTATACAAACACTCGTTGCATTTCGCCACCCGTTCCTCTGACTGGGTGGACTTCTCGTAACGGATTCTGTCTGTCTATGTAGAATGATTTACTTTCTGGGGGTGAGACATGAACAAAATGCGGGTTCAAGAATGTTCTATATTTATGACGCTGTTCTAAAATGACACTAATTAAATCGGTACCTAGACCTCTCCATCTATACTGGAGTAACTCGTTCAAGATATCATGTAACTGGCCTGGATCAGAATGTTGACCCTCATACAGAGTAATGAGGTGCTGAATCATATACATACCCACCAGTCGTTGCTCGGCTGGGGGCATTTTCAGAAACATTTGTGCCACTATTTCGTCCGGAAAAGTGGTAGAATCAGTAATCCATCTGACTGCTGATCGGACTATTTCTTGTTCATGCATGGTACTTAACTCACTATAACCGATTCGTGATTTCAGAATGTGATCGGTAGCTTGAAATACTTGTTCTAGGGAACCTTGTTCTGGTGCTGGATGATGGAAAATAGACTTGGGTTCTAGACGTAAATGGCGATCTGGAAATCTAGGTTTTCCTACATACGCTATTCTGGCAGTATTCTCGTCGTCTTCCTCTTCAGGATCAGAGGTACTTTCTTTCTCGCTTACTTGTGCGGCTTTACGCTGTTCGTGTATCTTTACTATCTCTCTACGGATTTTCTTGTACATACTTTCCATGGCACCAATGGTATTGTGCTTTCCTTCGGCTATATTATCACTCCACTTTGTTAGAGTTTTCATTTCTTCCGGGTCTTTAGACGGATAATCTTGTTCTCTTATTAGACAGTTAATTAAGAACTTTAATATCATGCGCTGAATCTCGGCTTTCCTTTGAGACATGGCATCACTAATACTTTGTGGGTCATCCCCTGTACGGATGAAACGATATATCCTGTCTAGATCTTCTTTCATATTCGGCAAGGTGACTAGATACTCGGTCACTCTCCTTACGCGTACGGAATATAAAACCATATTAAACTCGCCTGGAACTGGGTCATAGACACATTCGCCAAGGGTTTGCCTGATTTCTGCAACAGACTTATTACTCTTGGGAGTACGCTGTGATGCTTGAGCATGTAATTCGAGTGCTGATAAACACTTGTATGGCGGCGGGGTTTGAGGAAGACCTCCTCCTGCGGCCCCTAAACTAGAATCATCAACTGATGCTTTTCGTCCTGGCAGGGTCGGTAATTGTAACGTGGGCTGGACTCGTATGGCGGGCTGACCCGGGGGGGCTGTTAAGGGCACCCCGGTGTCTGGAGGAGCAGGAATTACCTGATTTACAGGGACTGGCGGAGCGCGAACAGGATTTGCATATTCGGGGACTGTGTCGTCCAGATAGGACGAGATGAAAATATCAGCTGCGGTCGGTTTGTGACGTAGCTTGGTCGGAACTAGTGGTGGCGGAAAGTTACTGGATGCCTCTGGGGTCGCTTTTGGCAAGCCCTCAGCAAGAAGAGGATACATACCCTTAATGAGGGCATTCCTCTGTCTGTCTGATTGCTCAGTTCTAACTCGTTCACCTATCTCGATTAATTCTCTTTCTTGGGCTCGTTCTTGGGATTCTCTACTTAGTTCTGACTTTCTGATTTCTTTTTCGGTTCTCTTATGAGCTTCTTTGCGCCATAACTCGATGGCATCTTTCTGTGATTGTCTGGCTTTCTTTTTCCATAATGCCTCTTCTACTCGCATGATGCATTCGGCATCCCATGTACCCGATACGGGCCATCTATACTTTTCTTCTAACTGTTTGGTATACTCTACCCATAAATCTAGATACAATATGGCACTTATGCCATGTTTCTGATACATAAAGTGACCTGGACTGTCCCTGGGCGGGACGGGAACTGCTGCTTCCAGCAGACCCTTTCTAGTTTTTAACTGACGTAACTTGGAAAATATGGGCATGACTGAACTGTAATCTAGACACAATACAATACACAATGAACACGATACTTATACTCCATTCATACCACGACATTAAAATACATGAAAAACATTTAAAATAACAGTTCGAACAGAATACTACCTGGAAATACTGAGAACAGAACACGTGAATTTTCTCGAGAACAGAAACTGACTAGAACAGAAACTAGATGCACTGCTGAAACAGTACGAAACTTACCGGTCTCATAAAGAGACACGTCAGGACCCGCATCCACCGAAGTGAACACTTCGTTTGTGGGACTGTGTACCACCAACCCACAGACCAGAGTCAATCAAATTGACCCTGTCTAGATACCACCCCAGTAACGGTACTCACCGGGCAGCAAGAACGGAAAGCCTCGGACTGGACTGGACTGCTACAACGACGAACTTCGGACTTCGGACTTCAGTTACGGGTGGACCTCCGGATACCTCGGACCTTGGACTCTTGGCTTGGGCTCTGGTCGGGACTCGCCGCGTTCCTCCACCGTCTCGTCTGGATGCTGGACCGCCTCCTCCGTCTCCTCCGTGGGCCTGAGGGATACTTGAGCAGAAATATCTGCCACTGCGCAGAAGAGTTCCGTCACGACTGCAGAGGGTCAGGGGGTCGGCGTGGCTTCACCGACGCGTGGGGAAAGGGCAAGTCCCTGTTCGGGCGCCATTATGTGGTAAATAAATAAATAATACCCTATTTTTGACTAGACATATATCATAACAGATAGCTCAATAAATAAGAGTCAAGATTCGAGGTAGTAGGAGTTTTGCAGGTTTAATACAGCATAAGGACAGGAACAGGACAACCTGCATAGGAATAGGATGACAGGGCCCAGCAGCTGCTGGGGCTGGGTCTGGGATGAGCGCGCTAACTTTTAATAACAAAACACGAGCATATATACATAGCGCAAACACATAGCATTACATTGCAGTAGGCGTAGCAGTGGGTGGAGCAGAAGGCGTGACGCGTAGCAGTCGCGAAAGATAAGAGTAAAAAGAGGCGTAACTGGGCGTATGCATAGACATGTGGTGCAGACGTAACCGAATATGTCATGAATGGGCGGAAACATAGGAGGGGGCTACCTAAGGAGCCGGGACCTCTAACCTGGTGGTGCGCGCAAACTGGCAATGACGTGTTACGAGGAGAAGCTGGGGGCTATGAACTCTGTGCTAGGAGCAGAGACTAAAGTCTGGAGGGTCGGAGCGACATGTACCTAAACCCTATCTAGTATCTGATGTTTAGGGAACATGTTGATATAAACTAAGAGTCATGAGGGGAAAAGCTAATTGACTCTAAGACCAGAGCATGCATTTATTCTACATGTAGTGCGTGATGAAGAATATTAAATGACCATTAAATACAGTATTTCTCTTAACATGGAGCCGCATAGGCTAGACAATGACGGAAACTATTGATGCAGTTCAGTAGCTTAGGAATGCAGAGAAGGAAGACTAAACTGATAGCTGGAATCATAACATAGTCTTGGCAGACTCAGAGGCAGAGCCAAGCTGCACCGGGCACTGCGAGGCAGGAAGTAAGTGAAAGGTCGAGGATACAGGTGGGGGCTGGATCGCTCCTCAGCGAGGCTTCAGGAGACAGGAGCTGAATCTAGTGTCCAGGCCCTTTTGAGGCCTAGAAACGGGGACTTTATAATGAAATAACGTGCACACTGAGAAACGTGGCAACGTAGCTTTACATAGGCCTGGTATTCGTAGTATTCACGAGGACTGGAAACTGGCATACTAGAGGTGGACACAACTATAATTGCGTCTTGAATCGGACATGGGGAATAACATATGCATATTGGTCATGCACACATAACATATGATGGATGACACGTAGGGACACAGAACATGGCAAAATTTACTTTTCCACAGGCATGGCACACAGGGATGTGTGCCATGTCGACTTTGTTTAGTTCTCTACTTAGACACTCAGCCTGCAAAGGCAGTGTGTGGGTGTCAGGGTACAGGGCCCCTGAGGGTGGCACATTAAGTGCTGCAGTCTTCAGGGGTCTTCTCTGGTCACCATGCCCTGGGTACCTAGGGTACCATTTACTAGGGGCTGACGTCAACGTCATATAACAAATGTGCTCGGTTGAACCCGAAGGGACAGTGAGGCCAAACTCTGAGTCACTGAGCACCGCAGGAAACTTCTGTTTCACTCTTAAGTTGAGGACTTGAAAGCTTTCTCAGTCCCAAGGCCATTCCCAAGAGGGGTTGTCATCCCTTTCCAGGCCTTTGAGTATCTTGAAAAAGAAACACAAAGGCAAAATAGGGCTCCCTTCTTCCTGCCACTCAGCAAGAGAAGTCGCGCAAATGTCTGGTTACCTCCAGGTCTCAGTTCTCCACTTTGGAACTGATCCCCTGCGCTAGTTCCAATCTAGCCTGAGCTCCCGGGGCCATCGGCAATGCCGCATCAGATTCAAAGAAAACGTTTTGCAGATCTTTGGTACCCTTCGCTGTCCCTCAGGTGCACCTCAAGCCCCATGATTAAGAGGAGGCCTCCAGTCAGCTTAAAGCGGGCAGGTCTCTCCCTGATGCCCACTGCACCTGTCCACCCCTGTCCAGGCTCTTCTCGACTCCAGTGTCAGTGCCTGCTCTGACCTCCAGTACAGTGATGAGACCTGCACAGGGGCCCTGCATGTGAATGCAGGTAGCAACGCCGCCGAAGGAAGACCCCATAGTCCTCTCTGACTCTATAGCAAGTTCAAAATGTCCTCTTTTGAACCTCACTCTGACTATTAAGCTTTCATTGCGCTACAGATTCGCAGAACTGAAGCCACCAGATTATTGCGATGACACGTGGTAACTATATGATGACTAGAGCCTATTTCTAGTCCTCCAAGAGGACAGAGGGCTTTACACCGTGCCTGACACTGGCCTGGCTCTCCACCTGGCCCTTCTACAGCAGAGTCTCCCTAGTTTGCCATGGTAAGTAGGACAGCAGAAGTGCTTAACCTCCAGCTCCCTTGAATGGAGGCAAAAAACAATATTTCACAATTACTTTAGCCAGGGCAGACTGCCTCGGAACTACTCCTCGCTTTTAATGAGGCTTTAGCAGACTTGCTTTTAGGCATCTGTGAAGAGCTAACATCTGCCCAATTGTCATCGCCAAATAGCCAGGAAACCGGGGGTGACATCTTTCCTTCAGCAGCACCAGAGATCCTCGTGGTTCAGGCCTCCTCCAGTAGATTTAAGCCAGATGTGTTACCGACCACCTTGAAAAGCAAATGTTCTCATGTGCTAGTCTTTCCCTCAAGTCCTTAAACTGCAGTTGCCTCCTGTGGCATTACTCGCAGGTGCTGTGGGTCATGGTGATCTTGCCTCCGTCCCAGATTACCCTCATCCCAACCTCCAACAGATAGTTCGCTGCATCCTGGCCATCTTGAATTATGTAATCCGTTTAGTGTGGTACACTACCAACTGTCTGGGTAGGGTTGTTGGTACCAGTATGGTACTCAAGCGCCAAGCCTAGATGTGCCCTACATGTTCAAGTGATGTCCAACATTCATGAACAATCCCTTTGATGCCACCTAACCCCATAGCCTTTTTTTTTTTAACCCTTAGTGGCACACTTTCATCTGCTAGGCTAGGTTCGTTTTTACTTCCACTTGTGACAAAGCATTTCTCACAGATGGGTGCTTCAAATCATCCATCGCAATTGCACCCTTCCTCTCCACTTCTACAAATATGCCATCTACACCGCAACTGCTTCTAGAGGACCAATTGTCCATTCTGCAGAGGGGAGTTCAAGCTCCCTTGGAGAGAGTGGCCATAGAAAATGTACTGGCATCGGAGCATGGAACTGGATGCTTCTCCTCTATTTTTTGGTGTTGAAGAAAGACTGAAGACTTTGTCCTAAACCTCTGCTCTCTGAATTCTTTCCTCAAGGACAAGTTCAGAATGCTCATCATGGTTCTGTCTGCCCTAGATCGAAGTGACTGAATAGTGGCATTGGATTATCAGGACCCCTATTTGCACATTCATGTCCCTCTTTCTACTAAGGTAACCTGCAGTTTCAGATAGGCCAGGAGCATTTTCAGTTCACAGTGCTCCCTTTTGGCCGTACCAGTGTCCCTCTGGTGTTCATGAAAGTGGTGGTGTCACTACCAGTTTACGGAGATTAGAAATACATCTTCCCATACCTCCATTACTGGTTGCTGGAGAGGAGCTCGCCCCATACAGTTGTCAGCCACCTCCAGACAACAGCTGATCTATTGACATCGCTGAGATTTTACATTATTGTGCTGAAGTCACACCATACTCCTTTACATTGACTCCCTTTCTTTTGAGCCATCTTGGACATGGTGACTATTTTGGGCCTTTCCTCTGCCTTAACGTGTCCAAGACATATAGGCTATAATCCTTATGTTTCAACTTTTGACCTGGATCTCTGTGAGAGTGTCTCTGAAGTTTCTTGGTCTCCACCTTGCTGGCGGACCGTGCCCAGTGTTACATGTGTCCTCTGCAGTCACCGTGAGCTCAGCAACAAGGGAGCCTCTCAGATTCTACCCATGTGTCAAAGGAAACTGATATAATCTGGAGTGGTGACTACTGGAACGTAATTTGACTGGCAGCAGACCCCTACCCCATCCAGAGCTGATGGTTGTGAAGGATACATCTCTGCTAGGTTAAGGTCATCTGGCAGAGGCGATCAGAGAACTTTGGTCTCTGGCGGAAACCTACCTCCAAATCAGCGTGTTGGAGTTTCAGGTGATTCGATTGACAACGTAAGCCTTCCTCCAATGCATCAAAAGAGAGCAAACGCAGGTTCTCATAGACAAAATCATACGGACATCTATCTTCATGGTCTACAGCACCTAGCAGGATCTTTAAATGCCACAGAGGACACGCTCAGCCTAGTGAATCATGAATGATGGTGGTACTCTGAGGTGGCACAGGGCGTCTTCCAGTAATGGGGAGTTCTGGCTCTATCTTTTCGCCAACCCTGAGAATGCACAGTGTGCACACTTTTGATTATTGGGGGGGTCTCAGTAAGTTCTCGCTCGGGGACTCCTTTTTCTGGATTGGGTGTTGGTACTCCTTTATGCTTCTGCCTCTATCTCTCATGCCCAATACTCTGAACATCAGCAACAACCTGGCCCAAGTCACCCTATTGGTCCCAGATTGGGCCAGAGGACTTTTTTGCACAAAACTACTAGCCATGAGCATCTATCCTTCAATTAGACTCTCTCTTGGGAAGCACTCCTTAAGATATAAATGTTGTTTTGGCTGCTAGGCGTCCCTCCACTAAAGCCATCTATGCGAGCCATTGGGAGAAGTTTGTTTTTTAACGTTATTCCAGACATATCCAACCCTTACAAGCCCAGTTGTCTAATGTCCTACTTTTCTCCACAACACTAGCCCAGCAACACCTTGCTTTGTCTGCCTTAGAGCCATTTTTAAGATTGCCATCCCCATTTAAATCTGTTTTGATCCGTTTTCTAAAATGGCTGACTCCCATGTTTCCACAAAAAACTTTGTGATAGCCCAGTGGGACCTCACCTCATTCTGGTTCTCGCATTCCTGATGTGCACCCCATTGAAGCCAATGAGGACTGTTCCTCATTGCATTCAAATCAGATTGTCACATCCGCGTGCTATCTGTCCAGCAGCCGTACACCATCACCTGCGTAGACAAGCAAGTGTTAGGAAGTCCGGCCCCTTTCCTCTTGAAAGTTGTAACACCTTTCTACATTCACCAGTTTATCATCCTGCCAACTTCTTCTCTCCACTTCATCCATCCATGGAGGCGAAGGAGGGACTACATCACCTAGATCAGAAGAGAGCCTGAGCTTTTACATCAATCGCACCAGAGTCCATAGAGTGGATGGTTAGCTCTCTGGATTAAATTGAGACAAAAGTAAAGAGCTGTAGCTATGGATCATTTTCAGTTGGATTGACCTTGTTTGGCTGCGGGCTTGTTCTACCAGATCCAAAGCTGTCACCACAGCAATGGTGCATGGTGTGCCTGTTCTGAACATTTGCCTTGGTGCGACTTGGGCTTTAGTTCACATGTTCACAGATCACTACTGCATTAAAAGCTAGGTCCGGCAGAAGGGGTACTTTGCTGGTGTGAGCTATTCTACAGACCCACTGCATGGTGATCTTCTTTTGTTATCTATTGGCTAGGTGAGGAATTTGTGGATAGAAGTATCCATCAGAAGAACAAGTTACTTACCTACGGGTGGTATTATTAAGGCCGCCAAAGATGCTTGATAAGTGTTTGGGCATACCGGATTTGTTTTTTATTATGCACTTTGTTGTCATGAGATTTTGTATGACTGTCCTGTTTTCTGCTGGGGTTCTCGACTCCGTACATAATGCACTTGTTTTCGAATTGCCTGGGTTGTTTACATATCTGCTTAATTTGCGCAATATATTTATAGCCCATAATTGGTCAGTCAGACGGACCACATTGTAATGCTCCCTTATTGTGATATGCTGTTATATAATTTTTATCTGGTGTTTTTATTGGTTTAATCTTACTGATATGGCTGCTTTTAGCGAATGATTTATGTATTATTATTGTGTACTTTTATGGTCTAGTTAGACCGAATAAAGTTATTTTGATCATCCCTGTGGTAACACTCTTTCTGGTTGATAAGCTATCTAAACTTAGATTCATCATGTACCCACCCTCGTCCCCACTCTTTGGAATGGACTCTTTCAGTCTATACTAAAAAGTGATTACATATTGGAGATCTGCACTCTGTTTCGGTGGTTATGTAGAGCCTTATCTGTGTGGGTCTGCAGCTTGAATTGGCATCTCTTCTGTACCGGGAGCCAGTGGAGTTTCCTGAGGTGGGATTGGATGTGGGTTCGTCAGGGAAGACCGAGAAGTCAGGCTAGGACGTTCTGTATGGTCTGAAGTCTCTGTAGAACGTGTGCGGCGATTCTTGCGCAGAGGGCATTGCCGTAGTGCAGTCGTGATGAAGGCTTGTGTTACGGTGCATCTCGTGTGTAGGGGTAGCCACTTGTAGATTTTATGTAGCATGCACAGAGTGAGGAAGCAGGCGGAGGAGACTGAGTTGATCTATGATTTCAGGGTGAGCTTGTTGTCCATGAGGATTCCACGGTTTCTGGCGTGGTTGGAGTTAGTGGTTGCGGGTCGTAGGTCTGCTGGCCACCAGGAATCATTCCATGTTTTGCTGCTATTTTCAAAGATCAGTACTTCCGTCTTGTCTCCGTTCAGCTGCAGGTAGTTGTTCTCCATCTAGTCAGCAAAGCTGGTCATGCATCTGTAGGAGCTGGTTCTGGTGGTGGTGGGGTCGTTGGTGAGTGTGACAATGAGTTGGGTGTCATTTGTGTAGGAAATTATGTTGAGACCATGGGATCTGACCATGTTGCATGGTCATATATGCATTGAGGAGCGTGGGGCCCTGGGGGATACAGCAGTTGATCTCATTGGGTTCAGAGATGAAAGGTGCGAGGTAAATTCTCTAGGTTCTTCCGGTAAGGAAGGAGTTGATCCATCTGAACGCATCCCCTTGGATGCTGATGTGGTGGAGTCTTTTAATCAGTGTGTGGTGGGATACGTTGTTTAATGCTGCTGAGTGGTCAAGGAGGATCAAAGCAGCTGTGTTCTAAGCATATGAGCTGTAGATTGTATACTTTAGCATTTAGATTGCCATCTGGTGTTGGGCTCGGATGTTTGCACCTTTTTTTTTGTCGAAGAAGTCTTTGTAGTCACGGGATAAGTGACTCATCCTTATGGTGATATGGCGCATGGGCATCGACTCCATCTTCAGATTGTTTTTTTTTCTTGTATCGTGTTCGGATGTAAACGGCTGTGCTCTGGGTCGGTATCGTATTAGAGTCCCTTTCGACGTGCAATCCTTCACCGCTCGACGATATTGATTTCGATCGCGCTCCTCGACGCGGATCAATATATCGCTACACCTTCGATTCCGGTCGTCCACGTAGGCCGTTGGGCCTATCCTCGCCATCAGGCCCTACAGCTAATGGAAAGCACTCCATTCAAAAAATGCCCCTTGTGTGGTGCCAAATTCCCACATGCTGATCTCCACAAGGTCTGTAACCTTTGCCTCTCTCCAGAACACGAGGACCAAGAATGCCTGGCCTGCGCTTCATTTCAATAGAAGAAAACCATACGTGATCGCCGGGCTCAACACCACGTAATGTCTCGATCCACTACCTCGGTGCCGGACGACATCTTCGATGCAGGCCCGATGCGCCAGGGGAACAAGAATCGGACAATAAAGACATCAACATCTCAGAGGCCGACGAATCAGAGACCGAAGATCAGACGATTACTCCAGGTCAGCGAACTGTGAGTACTAACATCAACACTCCTACCTCGTCTCAAAAACATAAGGCTCTGGTCGATACTGTGAAAAAACTTCCGCCTTCAGGCCCGGCTACGAAGTCCAAAGACAAGCTTTCATGCGGCTCGGGACTGAACCAGCACGCATCTGTACTGAATTTCCATCCCCGGTAACGAAACCCAAACATTCGGCACCAAAACACCAGCCGGATAAACCCATCAGAGCCGAAACAAGACCACAAATCTTTGGATTCGAAAAAGAGCAAATCTTTGGAACTGAAAAAATCCTCTGAGCCGAAAAAAGACCATAAATCCTCGGAGCCGAAAAAGTCCCCGGACTCCACAGCTCCTCCAAAGCAAAAGGACACTATAACCCCTGCTAAAGCTTCAGAACCAAAACGAAAATAACAAAAATCATTGGTACCGAACAAAGATTTTCAACCAGATCCAGTGGATCCTAAACATAAAATTCTTCACATTGACCCTAAAACTGGTCATATCAAGACAATTCTATCTAAAAAGAGACCTTTGGACTCCCCAGAAGACCCCAAGGTACCGTTAAAGAAGAGAGACATGGGAACTTCTCCAGCCAGACCCTTCTCTCCTCCAAATATCCCCACAACACCACTCTCTCCAGCACACTCTCCAATGCCTCCATATCCACCTACACCACAAGATGATGATGATCCCCTTAGGGGTGAGGGTGGGGGTGGGGATGAGAACCCACAGGAGGATAATGATGATGACACTACCCTCTCACCACCTCATCCTTGGGAGGATTACAATAATCCACCAGATGTGTCGGATCCAGACTTCTACCCATCTAGGTCATTTCCCCCCCCCCCCCCCCCCCCCCCCCTCCCCCCCAGACGACAACATTGGTTTTGCACATAAATGGAGCTGAGGTGGAATTACACTCAGACCCACAGGAGGAAGATTTTTTGTTAGAAACTTTCACACAGTTCCAAAATCAACAGGCATTCTCCCGATGTTAACATACCATCAAACATGCACCTGGCATTTTTAAAGATCCTGTCAGACCTAGAGTTCTCAACCCCAGAACTGAGAGAAAATATAAACCAGCTCCCAACGATTCAGCTCACATTAAAGCACAGCTCCCTCTAGATTCCTAGGTTGTGTCAAATACACGTAAACAAGCAAATTCCCAAACATCAGGGGATGCCCCACCTAAAGATAAGGAGTCTAAATTAGTAGATGCATCTGGCAAATGCATTGCCTCACAAGCAGCAAATCACTGGTGCATTGCCTCCACCCAAGCTTTGCTGGCAAGGTATGATAGGGCTCATTACAACAAGCTTGAAAAGCTGATACAACATCTTTCCTATCAGTATAAGACCAAAGCCAATGACATCATACAAGAGAGAAAACTAATTACAGCCACTTCTATAAAGTGTGCTCTTGATGCAGCCGACACAGCATCTCGTACGGTTAACACAAGCGTTTTACTACTCAGACACGCATGGCTACTCATATCTGGGTTTAAACGGGATGTGCAGTCCACAATTCTTATTCAATCTTTTGATCAAGAACACTTTTTTGGACCCACTGTTGACACATGCTTGGAGAAAATGAAAAAGGACTCGGAGACTGCTAAGTCCATGGGAGCCCTGCAGGCAACAACCTCTGGAGGTTCTTTTCGTCGCTCCTTTTGAAGGGGCGCCTCCACAGCTATTGGGGCGGACAACACTTCATCCTCCTACAAAAACACTACTCAAACCTCCCCTAACTGAGGCTATTTCAGAGAAGGCTATAGAGGCAACAACAACAAATGTTGAGGCCGCAGTAATTACACAAGCACCTCAAATACTACAAAACAGCGATTTCCCTCCACTTCCCCCGACCATTCCTGACCATTCCACTCCGGGGAAGACTATCCCAGTTGCTACCTGTCTGGAATTCCATCACCACAGACAAGTGGGTAAGACAAATTATCCAGTATGGTTACTCCCTGGAACTCCCTTCAACCCCCCCCCCCCCATTCATACCCCCCCAAACAAAGTCCAATGTTGACAGAACATCTGATGCTGTTCAAACAAGATGTTCTCTCCTTATTACAAAAACACGAAATAGAACCAGTCCCCTTACCTCAGCAAGGAACAGGGGTTTACTCCCTTTACTTTCTAATCCCAAAGAAGGACGGTACTCTCGGGCCAATACTGGACCTACGACCGTTAAATCTACATACAATCGGACCACTTCCACATGCTCACTCTCCAACAGGTTCTCCCACTGCTCCAACAGGACGATTCCCTTGCCACTCTAGACCTCAAGGACGCCTACTTTCATATTTCCATTCACCCCGCTCACAGAAAATATCTACGGTTTGTAGTAGACGGACAGCACTATCAAATTAAAGTCCTCCCATTCGGAGTGACTACAGCACCCGAGTCTTCACAAAATGTCTTGCAGTAGTCTCAGCTCAAGACAACACATTCACGTGTTTCCTTATCTCGACGACTGGCTCATTAAAGCCAAGTCACATATACACACACACACACACACACACACATTATGTACACAATACACACAGAACAATCCAGTTGCTCCACGACCTGGGAATCGCAATAAACCTACCCAAGTCACACCTTCAGGCGTCTCGCCTTATTCAGTATCTAGGTGCCACAATAGATACCTCAAAAGACCTTGCATACCTCAATCCAGTCAGGATAGCCTGCATGCAAGCTCTCATATCAAGGTTCCTACCTCAACACTCCCTTCCAGCTCGAGTGTTTATGCAGCTAATAGGGATGAGGGCCTCTTGCATCCTCATCGTTCCTTATGCAAGACTTCAGATGCGCCCCTTACAGGAATGCTTAGCACATCAGTGGAACCAAGCTCAAGGACAATTAACAGATCTGGTGTTGGTGGACAGCTGCACACATCACTTTCTGCAGTGGTGGAATACACAAAACCTATCCAAAGGGCAGCCGTTCCCCGACCCGGTTCCACAGATAGAGCTAACCACAGACTCGTCGCTCACCGGCTGGGGAGCTCATCTCCAAAATCAAACCGTTCAGGGTATATGGAGCCATCAACAAAAAAAACTCCACATAAATATTCTGGAGTTACGAGCAATTTTTCTAGCACTAAAGTCTTTCCAACTCTTGCTAAAAGGCAAAGCTATCCTAATCCATACAGACATGACAACAGTGTACTACATACAAAAACAGGGAGGGACACACAATCCTCAGGTTTCACAACTAGCGCAAAGTATATGTAGATGGGCCATTCCTCAAAACATTTACCTCCTCGCAGAACATCTACCAAGAGTACACAATCAGATTGTGGATCTGCTCAGTCATCAAACACAGCAGATCCACAAATGGGAACTTCATACTCCAGTTCTTTTTCCATTCTTTCAAATGTGGGTCATCTAGACAAAGATATGTTCGCCACACACCAAAACACAAAATGTCCAAGCTTCGCCTCCAGATATTCACGCCCATTGTCCAAAGGCAATGTCCTATGGATGAACTGGTCAGGCAGATTTGCATACGCTTTTCTGCCTCTCCCGCTCTTTCAGTTACTGGTTTGGAAGCTCGAACAACACTACCTCACAATGATCATAGTTGCTCCAACATGGGCACACAAGCCATGGTTCACAACCCTGTTGGAACTTTCAGTAGTGCCTCATCAAAAGCTACACCTCTTCCCCCAAATTCCTCACTCAGAACCATGGAGAGATAAGACACCCAGAACCCAAGCAATTCAATCTTGTGATCTGGCTCCTGAAGTCCTAGAGTTTGGCTATCTCAATCTCCCCCCAAACTGCAAGAACTCATTAAAGAGGCTAGACGTCCTACTACTAGAGCATGCTATGCAGCAAAGTGGAAGCAATTTGTCATTTATTGTACAAATAACAAAATCAATCCAGTAGATGCTTCAGTACAAAATATCCTATCTTTTGCATCTACAACTATGTAACCTAGCATATATATCTATACAGCTACATATTGCTGCTCACCTCCAAAACAGATAACATTTATCATTGTTTCGATTGCCTGCTATTAAAGCTTTCATGGAAGCACTTAGAAAGGTTATTTCCACTTAGAATTCCACCTTCTCCTGTATGGAACCTCAATATAGTCCTCACCAGACTCCTGGGTCCCCCATTTGAACCTCCACACAAATGCGAGTTGCAGTTCCTTACTTGGAAAGAATTCTTCCTCGTAGCTATCACATCACTTAGGAGAGTGAGTGAACTCCAGACATTAACCATACAAGAACCATTTTTACAAATACACTATAGTAAAGTGGTTCTTAGGCCTAATCCAAAATTTCTATCTAAAGTGGTATCTGCCTTTCACCTTAATCAGTCGGTTGAACTTCCAGTATTTTTCCCTCTACCAGACTCAGAAGCCGAATGCGCTCTCCACACGCTAGAAGTTAAGAGTGATACTCTACTACATCGAAACAACTAAAAGTTTTAGAAAAACAAAATAACTTTTTGTAGGTTTCTCCCCACCTCACAAAGGCAATCCCATTTCAAAAAAGGGTATTGCAAGGTGGATTGTTAAATGCTTCCAAATATGCTATCTCAAAGCTAAACGCTCATTAACTATCCCCCTAGAGCTCATTCCACTCGCAAACTTGGGGCTTCTATGGCATTCTTAGGGAACATTCCCCTAGATGACATCTGCAAAGCAGCAACTTGGTCTACACGCATACGTTCACTAAACACTATTGTTTAGATGTGCAAGCAAAGCAAAAAGCTACTGTGGACCAGGCTGTATTAAGAACACTTTTTCAGACTATTGCAACAAATGCAGGTTGCCACTGCAAAAGAGGGAAACAGCTTTTCAGTAAATGTTAAAATATACAATCTACAGCTCATATGCCTCGAACGGAAAATGCTACTTACCATTATGCATCTGTTTTTGGCATGAAGAGCTGTAGTGTTGTATACGCCCACCCTCCTCCCCAGGTACCTTTATCTCTTGCAGTATTTTCTTCTTTAGATACATCACATGGACATCCTCTTCTATTCTCTTACTAAGTCATTCATCACCCTTTATGGTGAAAACAATCTGAAGATGGCGGCGATGCCCAAGCGCACTATCACCATAAGGAGTCACCACCTATCCAGTGACTAAAAATACTTCTTCGACAAAAACAAGGTGCAAACATCCGAGCCCAACACCAGATGGCGATCTAAGCTAAAGTATACAACTCTACATGCCAAGAACAGATGCATACTGGTAAGTAGTATTTTCCTTCTCCTTGGTCGAGGAGGGTTTAGATGTAGTCTGCTGCAATCAGAGTAGTTTTGGTGCTGTGATTGCGGCGGAAGCCGGATCGGGAGGCATAGAGTAACTGGTTCTGCTTCACGTGTGTCATGAGTTGATGGTTGATGATTTTTTCCAGTACCTTCGCTTGAAATGGGAGTAGGGTGATTGGCTGGAAGTTTGAGTTTGCTGGGGTCGGCGGAGGGTTTTATGAATAATGATCTGACATTGTGGTATTTCCAGGCATCCGGACATGTTGCAGTGGTGATGGGTGTGGAGTAGGGTGGCGAGTTCCTGGTGGAGTCTTTGGTTTCCGAGGTAGAAGATGTAGGAGCTCCTGAGTGGATGGTGGAGGTGGTGTTCTGGGTGGAGAGAATGTTCCAGGTGGTCAGTATGTGGTTTGTGTTTACGGTGGTGGCATATCGGTCGAAGAAGCCCCTGGGTGTGGGTTGGGGGATTGAAGTTTTTGTACATGGTTGAGATTTTGTCATGGAAGAAGTTGGCGAGGTTGTTGCACAGCTCCGGTGAGGGTGTGATGTTTTCGCTGGCAGTCGGGTTGGAGAATTCCTTGATGATTTTGAAAAGTACCTTGGTGGTGTTGGCGCTGGTTTCAATGTGTGCAGCAAGGGCGGTCTTTGTTGCCCTCAGCAGCCGGTGGTGATGGTTCAGGGAGGTCTTAAAGTCTGCCCTGTCGGAGGTGTCCTCGCTGGTGTGCAATATTCTCTCCAACTGTTGTGGTCTCGTTTTGCTGTTCTGAGTTTTTTAGGTGTACCAGCTGACCTTTTTGAATGATTTTCTCTGGGTGTTGCACTTGACGAGTATGATGTTGTCTGCGCAATTGGTGATCCAGGCGTTGAAGATTTTCACTCCCTGTTCGAGGTTGGAGGTGGTAACAGGGTTAGAGGTGTTGAGGTCTTTCGTCCAGCTGGTGTCTGAGATTTTGATCCACCTCTGGTGGTGGGCGTTTGTCATCTTGAGGGGTGGTTGAGGAGATGCTTAAGTGGACAATGGAGTGATCTGTCCATGTGAGTACTGTGACGAGGCTGTATTTGACACGGTTGCTGGAGGTGGAAATTGGGTCCAGCGTCTTTCCTGTGGTGTGTAGGGTCGTGGATGATCTGGGTCAATCCGAGGCTGCTCAAACTGTCAAGGAGGTGTGCTGCGTTTTTGTTGCTTAGGTCGCAGAGGAAGATGTAGTCCTTGGAGTCTAAGGCGTAGGGCACAATGAAGTCTACGATGGTGTTGAAGCTGGAGCGCAGACCTGGGATTCTTTCTGCAAGGGTTCCTCTAATGGTTGTCTTGGCGTCTGTTTAGAGCTTGAAGTTGAGATGCTCCGTGGGGGTGGTGGTATTTTCAGTGGTGATGGTATATTCTGTTGTCTCTTTGTGGATGATTGCTGTTCCTCCTCCCAGCTTGTTGGTGCAGTCCTAGTGAGTGATGTTATATCCATCGGGGATCGCTGGGGCAATGTGGTTTTGAGCCAAGTCTCAGGGAGTTAGACTATGTCTGGTGCAAAGGTGGAGATGTGGTCCCGTAATTCAGTGGGATGCTTGCTTAGGGAGCGTGATGAGAAGGGCACATGCATCCTGTAAGTCCCTAGTAAATGGTACCCCTGGTACCTAGGGCATGGGTGCTAAAGAGGGTCCCGAAGGGCTGCAGCATGTACTGTGCCACTCTGTGACCCACCATCTAGTTCATACAGGCTGCCTTTACAAGCTGTGTGAAATGGTGCAAACAAAAGTGAAAACATGGCACTGCACTGCATGCAATATTTGTAAGCCCCCTACAGCAGGCCTTGCAGCCCTAAGACAAGATGCATTTTATTACATGTGAGGACATATCAGCACAAGCAGATATGTCCCTGTGCTATCCAGTTCAGTTGCTGGATATTACAAGTGCATAGGGAAGCCATTTTGAGTACATGTACTGGCCATTACGAATTCCAAAGGTACATGATGGTTTTTCTGAAACCTATAGTGTTTGGTTTCAAACACCTAGACTTAATAAATGTGTACTGATGCCAGTTCTAGATTTGATATGCACTCACAGGGCACCTTAGAGGTGCCCCCTAAAAACCTACCAACCTCTAGTGTGCTGGCTGACTGGTATTGACCAGCCTGGCACCACAGACATGTTTCTAACCCCCTGGATTTAAGACACCGCTCTTTGAGATCAGAAACAATGCCTGCTCTGGCCGGAGGTGTTGTGACATCATCCAAGCAGGATGGCTAGTAATCAGCATATCAAGCAGAAGGCTTCAAAGGCATCTGCCACCTTTGATATGCAACCCCGGATTTCCCCAGATAGGGAAAATGCAGGTGGGGGAAATTAGCTAGTCAGGAGGCATGTTCATTATCAGACTAGGTATACCCCTAAGATGGGCTACCTGAAGTGAACACTGAAAGTAGAATTTCACCATCTTAGTTTTTGGCTTAATCAGATACTGGGTCCGGGTCATTCCTACTTCCCACAGGAAGTGGTCATATAGGGGATGTATGCACCCCAAAGGTAAGTATCCCATTGGCTACTACCTTACACCCCTATCTTGAGTATTTAGGTGCACACCGAACATCAGAAACTCCGATTCGATAGGCACAAGAAGAGGGGGTGAAGAAGTGAAAACAGAGGACCAGCTGCAAAACTTTTTGCCACCAAACCATGACTACCTATACCTGTCCCGAAAATCGTGATAAACCAATTTATCCCGCCGCTTTGCATCTGCCAAGAACTCCGGTAGGCTGACAGCACTTTGCCAATTGCAAGCAATCTCCTTTGGAGTAGAGGAGCTACTCCCGGCAGCTTGCAGGCACCAAACAGCAAAGTTCGGTCTGTTCTGCCGTCCCTCAGCTCCACTGATGCAGCAGCCTCCCAAGAAGAGGTCTCTGTGCTCCAGAAGGTCGGATCTGTTTCCCCAACAAGTGTGAAGACGCCAGGACCAACTGGAGTCACACAGCACTAATACCCGGGATACCTGACCCCTGGCAGCAACCAAAAACTGTTTGAGTCTAAACCAGACCCCAAGGTGAGCAGCCGTTGAGGGAGGTCAGCACAGCAGAGACCCACTTTGAGAGTGGCCTAGCTGTCCTGTTTTCTGTCTACTCAGCCAGTAAGGCCGGCAAGACCCACACCCGTGAGTGCCTGTGACGCACAAGCCCAGCCAACCTAACCACTCTGCACCTGAGCACTCCAATCTGGGTTTTCGAGAACTGACTTTGCTTCTTTGCTCCCAGGGCCCTCACTAACTGAGCCCCCAGTTTGGTGCTCCCGGACATGTCCCCAAGACCCCCACTGCAGCCAGTTTCTAGGTGCCCTCCCACTCTCCTTTAGTGCAGCGCGCAAAGCTACCAATCCGACCAGCACTTCTGTACCTGGATGCTCCATGGTAGGTAAAGATTAACTGCTGGTGGTTCTTTGGACCTTGGCCTCATAGGCCCTTTCATCCTGAAGGGGACCACCGTAAACCTTTTGCAAGTAATTGTATGCAGTAAAGACCTTTTTTCCCATAGGAAATTGCCACAAAGATTCATTTAAGGGAACATTTCACTTACCTGTAAAAATCAACATTTTTGACAGGTACTTGCGTGATACCAAAGTTCTTGGTGTTGAAATTCATACAAAAATAAGTGTTACTTTTCTGAATTGGCCTTGCATTTATTCTTGAGTCTCTCATTTTTAGGTCTCAGCTAGAAACGCGCGAAGTGCGTTCTCGCCAGAGAACTATAGCTGTCGGCTCAGCCGACAACGAGTGGAAAGTGGAGACAAGAGCTGGCCACGCGCAGCACTTTGCAATAGGATAACGTTGCCCGTGTGAAGTTCTGCTGTTTTCAGCATGGCAGAAAGAATCGGATCACGCCGCGCGCCTCGGGAAGAGTTCATGTGACTGACTTTGGAATACAGGGGGAGTCTGCAGAGGGGCGCGCGGCGCTGATAAACAGGCAGGCTTTATTTCAGGAAGCAGCGGTATTTGACTTGTTTGAGGAAGCAGCGGTATTTGACTTGTTTCTTTTCTTTACTAACTCCTATCTAATTTCTTTCTCAAATAATACGTTTCCATTAAGAAGCCATAAAAGCAAGCC